>NC_091282.1:374843000-380750500 GCF_032444005.1 Ranitomeya imitator | reverse complement strand
AACGGTTTAGGTATTTTATTAAATGAATAAAGATTGTTAAAAAAATAATCTACATAAAGCCCAGAAATGTGTCAGAGGGCATTGCAGTAACATTTTTAAAATATAATTCCCATACATAATTGATATAAAATGAGGTGGAACTTTGAACGCGCATTGGATTCATTTTGAAAGCAAGTCTTGAAATGCCTTCCAGCCTATTCTCTTCCAAAACTACAATCAAAATTCTGCAGACATTTGTGCTCCTACCTGTCAGCCGTTGCTTGTTCACAGCCTGCTTAAGAGGTCATTATAGCAACAGTAGCCTGTTACATTGGAGGAGATGGACCGGAACACATTTCTACAGTTCTCTACGCTGGGCACTCCACCGGGTGGGACTATTCCCATAAATATGGCGTATCCATTTACAACTGTGCTTTTGCGGAACCAAAAAAATAAATATGGATGGAAAGGAGCTCAAATAGTGTTCAACTATACATCAATGAGTCTCATTACAGCAAATTAACATATCATTGAGTACATTTGATTCTCGTTTTTGGAGGTAGAGACCCCCACAACTCAGTGGTGTGCACAGCTGGGGGTACTGTACCCAGCCTGGAAAGTACAAATTTCAGAAAAATTGCTTGTCGAAAATGTTGCTGTTACCGTTATAGAAAGCCTAGAATTACAATTTTGATGAATAACACAGCACGGCACTTGCGGTGGGTTGGTGTGCAAGGAAGATCCTATAATCTCAATCAGTAATTAGAAATTGGCACTCGCTTGTGATTCAAAAAGGATCATTTTTATTTGTGATAGTAATCCAATCCAATACGACAAGACGTTTCGGTCTAGAAGTCGACGTTCGTCTGTCTACAAATTGCTTCTGGAACACTATAACTAGCGCGAAGAAGGCAATGGATATCGCATAACTACCCTCCCTCGTAGCTTAATGCCTGCTGGGGGTCAGTGAGCTCCTGAATGATTGACAGGTCAGACCCGATGCACTCTTCAGTGCAGCAAGCAGAGGCAGCTTGGATTCTGCACCATCGGAGGAGCTCAGTTACACTAAAGCTGGCTGGATCCAAGAATATGGCAAGATTCAGATCAGAGCTTAAAGGCTCTATAAAAAGAGAGCTTGCAAGCTTATGTGCCTCTTGTCTACCAAAACGGCCACATCTGATGGACTGCAGTGAAGGCCATTAAACTAGGAAACGAACAGTAGACTATAGAATGATACATTCGATCTTGAGAATGGAGAGGATATTTAACATGTAAATTACAAAGTTGCTTGTTTTTTTACAAGCAATTTGCAATTTTACCCATTAAAGAACTTGAGAATAATTCTTTAACTTGGCAGTTTCCATCAGTCTCAGACACTGAAGTGGCAATGTGTAGGCTGGACCGATAACTTCTCTTTGCTACAACTGAAAACATCAGTTGGATCCCCCACACATTTAACAGCTACATTGAAGGTGTTTCCTACTTTTTTGGCCTTTCATTAGGGTCTTTCCTAGTTAAAAAAAAAAAAACAAGAAAAGAAGATAATGTATAAATTGGTAAATCTGACAGGGAGAAGGACTTGGGGATCCTAGTTAATGATAAACTTACCTGGAGCAGCCAGTGCCAGGCAGCAGCTGCCAAGGCAAACAGGATCATGGGGTGCATTAAAAGAGGTCTGGATACACATGATGAGAGCATTATACTGCCTCTGTACAAATCCCTAGTTAGACCGCACATGGAGTACTGTGTCCAGTTTTGGGCACCGGTGCTCAGGAAGGATATAATGGAACTAGAGAGAGTACAAAGGAGGGCAACAAAATTAATAAAGGGGATGGGAGAACTACAATACCCAGATAGATTAGCGAAATTAGGATTATTTAGTCTAGAAAAAAGACGACTGAGGGGCGATCTAATAACCATGTATAAGTATATAAGGGGACAATACAAATATCTCGCTGAGGATCTGTTTATACCAAGGAAGGTGACGGGCACAAGGGGGCATTCTTTGCGTCTGGAGGAGAGAAGGTTTTTCCACCAACATAGAAGAGGATTCTTTACTGTTAGGGCAGTGAGAATCTGGAATTGCTTGCCTGAGGAGGTGGTGATGGCGAACTCAGTCGAGGGGTTCAAGAGAGGCCTGGATGTCTTCCTGGAGCAGAACAATATTGTATCATACAATTATTAGGTTCTGTAGAAGGACGTAGATCTGGGGATTTATTATGATGGAATATAGGCTGAACTGGATGGACAAATGTCTTTTTTCGGCCTTACTAACTATGTTACTATGTTACTATGTATAAGAACAATAATGTGCGGAACCTAAGCAAATTAGATGGCATTAAATCTAATTCATGAACAGACCCCGCAGAGTGTCAGCGTCTTATTGAATGGCTGTTTGCCAGCTCTTTCTGTTCCTCATTGGGCACTTCACAGACAGGCTACACTGGCTACAAACTCATTTTCCTAAGCAAAATGCTGAAGCAGAAATAATGAAGAGCCCTTGAAATAACAGGCTTCAGCTGGTGTTGTGTGTTTCTTGTGGGTGCGCAGGAAGCCCATTACATCATTCATTTCGCGAGTGAGACACAAACAAGCATGTGAAGGGTAGAGTGGGGCTTTGTGGCACTTACAGCTCCAGAATGAGAATGACATCTGTTTTGTTCTCATAAACCTCATGCAGCGTGATCACATTAGGATGTTGGATTTCTTTCAGTATGCTGACCTCCCTTTCAATATCCTCCCGGGTCACCCCACGACGGCTCGATTTGGTCCTCCTCTTCTTGATAAATTTTGCAGCATAGTGCACACCTGAGCTTTTCTCCTGGCATTTCTTCACTACTGCAAATTGTCCACTGAAAGAAGAACACAAAAAGAAAGGTTAAAACTTGGGGCAGGTAGGGTGTATACATACAAGAACATGTACAAGTGCTTCTCACAAAATTATAATATCAAGAAGTTAATTTATTCCAGTTCTTCAATACAAAAAGTGAAATTCATATATCGTATAGATTCATTACAAACAGAGTGATCTATTTCAAGTGTTTATTTCTGTTAATGTTGATTATGGCTTACAGCTAATGAAATCCCAAAAGTCATTAACTCAGTAAATTAGAATACTTTATAACACCAGCTTGAAAAATTATTTTAAAATCCAAAATGTTGACCTGCTGAAATGTATGTTCAGTAAATGCACTCAATAACTGGACGGGGCTCTTTTTGCATCAATTACTATTATGCGGCATGGCGGCGATCAACTTGTGGCACTGCTGAGGTGTTATGGAAGCCCAGGTTGCTTTGATAGCAGCCTTCAGCTCGTCTGCGTTTTTGGGTCTGGTCTCTCTCATCTTTCCCTTGACAATATCCCATAGTTTAAGGTCAGCCAAGTTTGCTGGCCAATCAAGCACAGTGATACTGTTGTTTTTAAACCAGGTATTGGTACTTTTGGCAGTGTGGACAAGTGCCAAGTCCTACTGGAGATTGAAATTTCCATCTCCAAAAAGCTTGTCAGCAGAGGGAAGCATGAAGTGCTCTAAAATTTCCTGGTAGACGGCTGCACTGACTTTGGTAATGATAAAACACAGTGGACTTATACCAGCAAATGACATGGCTCCCCAAACCATCACTGATTGTGGAAACTTCACACTAGACCTCAAGCAACTTGGATTAGGTGCCTCTCCACTCTTCCTCCAGACTCTGATTTCCAAATGAAATGTAAAATTTGCTTTCATCTGAAAGCAACAACTTGGACCACTGAGCAACAGTCCAGTTCTTTTTCTCCTTGGCCCAGGTAAGACGCTTCTGGCATTGTTTATTGGTTATGAGTGGCTTGACACAAATAATGCGACACTTGTAGCCCATGTTCTGGATACGTCTGTATGTGGTGGCTCTTGAAGCAATGACTCCAACAGCAGTCAACTCCTTGTGAATCTCGTCCAAATTTTTTAATGGCCTTTTCTTAGCAATCCTTTCAAGGCTGCAGTTATCTAGGTTGCTTGTGCATCTTTTTCTACCTCACTTTTTCTTTCCACTCAACCTTCCATTAATATGCTTGGATACAGCACTCTGAACAACCAGCTTCTTTAGCAGTGACCTTTTGTGGCTTACCCTCCTTGTGGAGTGTGTCAATGACTGCCTTCTGGTCATCTGTCAAGTCAGCAGTCTTCCCCATGATTGTGGAGCCTACTGAAACAGACTAAGGGACCTTTTTAAATGCTTAGGAAGCATTTGCAGGTGGGTCATTCCATGGTAACTTACGTTACATTCACAAGCCAAAAACTGGCTACAGACTGTTCTTTGAAGGCAGGCACAAAAAGGAGTGAATGTATATTGTACATTAAACTATTCTCAATAGATTTCAACACAGTTTGATTTTTCAACAATTAAATTAAATACAAAATACAGTGTTATTACTTAGTAACTTACGTTACAAAAAAAAGGAAAGGCAATTGTCCTCCATGAGTCTGCCAAATTTTCGGTTCTGGTAAACGGGAATAGCACTATTTTTATTGTATTAAAACACCATAGTCCCAGCAACTTTAAAAAATGTATTTTAACCTCTCAAGTTAAAAGCAACAGTTTTTATTACAAGAAATATAGATAATTTACGTTGCCGCACAGTATAGTAACTTTCGTTACTAAGCTGATGGCAACTTAATTACATTATGTTACCATCCATTGGATTAAACTTATTGTAACTTAAGTTACTATATTGTGTTGTAACGTAAGCTACCGTGGAATGACCCAGGTGCTTTTGTTAATCATTGTAATTTACTGAGATAATAACTTTTGGGTTTTCATTGGCTGTGAGCCATAATCATCAGCATTAACAGAAATAAATACTTGAAATAGATCACTCTGTTTGTAACGACTCTATATACGAGTTTCACTTTTTGTATTGAAGAACTGAAATAAATTAACTTAATATTCTAATTTTGTGAGAAGCACCTGTATATATTTATCAGCCCTGATGTTCATATGTGTCAGTTTCCACATAGTGTCTTGCATTTAAATTTCTACCGTATATACTCGAGTATAAGCCGAGATTTTCAGCCCAAATTTTTGGGCTGAAAGTGCCCCTCTCGGCTTATACTCGAGTCAAGGTGGGTGGCAGGGTCGGCGGGTGAGGGGGTGAGGGCGCTGAGGCATACTTACCTAGTCCCAGCGATCCTGGCGCTGTCCCTGCCGTCCCACGGTCTTCTGTGCTGCAGCTTCTTCCCCTCTTCAGCGGTCACGTGGGACCGCTCATTACAGAAATGAATAGGCGGCTCCACCTCCCATAGGGGTGGAGCCGCCTATTCATTTCTCTAATCAGCGCTGCCGGTGACCGCTGATTAGAGAAAGAAGCTGCGGCACCGAAGACCAGCTGTGACAGGCAGGGGGAGCCGGACGTCGGGACCAGGTAAGTATGTAATAGTCACCTGTCCGCGTTCCAGCCGCCGGGTGCCGCTCCATCTTCCCGGCGCCTCCATCTTCCTGGCGTCTGCGCTCTGACTGTTCAGGTCAGAGGGCGCGATGACGCATATAGTGTGCGCGGCGCCCTCTGCCTGATCAGTCAGAGCAGAGAGACGCCGGGACCGGACGCTGGGAGCTGCAAGCAAGAGAGGTGAGTATGGCGTTTTTTTTTTTTTTACTGCAGCAGCAGCGGCAATGGCACAGCTTTATATAGGGAACTATGAACGGTGCAGAGCACTATATGGCACAGCTATAGGGAAATAATGAACGGTGCAGAGCACTATATGGGGCACAGCTATAGGGAACTATGAACGGTGCAGAGCACTATATGGGGCACAGCTATAGGGAACAATGAACGGTGCAGAGCACTATATGGGGCAGAGCTATAGGGAACTATGAACGGTGCAGAGCACTATATGGGGCACAGCTATAGGGAACAATGAACGGTGCAGAGCACTATATGGGGCAGAGCTATAGGGAACAATGAACGGTGCAGAGCACTATATGGGGCACAGCTATAGGGAACAATGAACGGTGCAGAGCACTATATGGGGCAGAGCTATAGGGAACTATGAACGGTGCAGAGCACTATATGGGGCACAGCTATAGGGAACAATGAATGGTGCAGAGCACTATATGGGGCACAGCTATAGGGAACTATGAACGGTGCAGAGCACTATATGGGGCACAGCTATAGGGAACTATGAACGGTGCAGAGCACTGTATGGGGCACAGCTATGGGACAATCATGAACGGTGCAGAGCACTGTATGGGGCACAGCTATAGGGACAATCATGAATGGTGCAGAGCACTATATGGGGCACAGCTATGGGGCAATAATGAACTTGCAGAGCACTATATGGCACAGCTATGGGGCAAGAATAATCTATTTTTATTTTTTTAAATTCACCGGTAAATGCTGCATTTCAACCCTAGGCTTATACTCGAGTCAATAAGTTTTCCCAGCTTTTTGTGGCAAAATTAGGGGGTCGGCTTATACTCGGGTCGGCTTATACTCGAGTATATACGGTATATTGTTTGCTCCAATGCCCCCGTTATCAATAACAGGTGATTTTTTTATTAATCACTACACATACATATATAAATGCACTAAATGGACAAAACTTACTAGGGCACACAGGAATGGTCCCTTCTAAACAGCTCATAAACCTACTGCAACTAAGTGAGAGACCATGAAAAGTTAAAAAGAGGGCCCACCGAGTGCAGAGATGCAAAGTACATAAAAGTTGCCATCACTCTGAGGACTCAATTACTACAGAGATCCAAATCTCCTCTGGCATTAACATCAGCACAAAACTGCGCACCAGGAGTATCATGACATGGGTTCCATGGCCAAGTCACAGCATGCAAGTCTTGAATCACCAAGCACAACATCTCAAAGTTCTGTAGCAGTGGATCTGTGTTCTGTGGGGTGACAGATCATGCTGGACAAGTCTGGGCATGGTGAACGACAAAAGAACGTTAACCTGTCTGACTGCATTGTTCCAGCTGTAAAGTTTGGTGGAAGATGGATAATGTTAGATAGTGTTTTGCAAGCTTTGGCATAGGCCCTGTAGTTTCACTGAATGAAAGCTTAAGGGTAATTTCACACTGGACATTCTTGCTGCGTTTTTTTTCCTGCAGCAAAAAATGGTTTTCTTGGAAGAAAAGCTGCGGAAAAAATGTTTTGATGCGTTTTTGGTGCATTTTTTTCCAGGTGTTTTGGGGGCTAACTTGTGTCTCCTTGTATAATACAGGATCTCAAAAACAGAAACCCTAATATCAAAAACAGTCCATTGCCTATTTATCAGGACTATTGCAGGCAATAGCCATGGAAGTTCTTAGTAGAAATGTAAACAGAAAAAAGTGGAGCATATAATCCAAAGAAGAGTAAAAAAAAAAAAAAGTAATGAATAATTAATTACATACAAGGCAATAAAAAAGTAAAAGACCATATCAATGACAGAGCTACTTAGATATCAGATGCACAAGAAGAAATGTGGTGTAGCACCACGGATATATTGTAATCAGGGAGAGCGTAATATTGAGACAAGTTTTTATGCTAAGTGACCGTACTCATAGTTCAACAAAAGGTGTTGTAGCAGACCCATAACACAACATCAATTACCGTCAAGTCAGGATATATATGATCAGAACAACTAGTCTCTCAAGTAGTAACAACGAGGATGGGGTCACAAGTCCCACAATTCTCTGGCTCTTACCCATATTCACATCCACGGAGCCACACCCACTGCCCCAACACGCGTTTCACATCGGCATCCTCAGGGGGTCAAAATAAGATGAGTGCCCCCAGGGGAAAAAAAAAATACTTCCTGTAGAACCATACCTCTAGATACTTTGAAAAGTCGGCAATTCAACAGCCGCGTACAGTAAACTCACAGCAGGACCCGACACGTTAGAATAGATAGACTGCATACAGTATATACACATAGAATATATATAGATGTCAGTGACATATACAATTAGTACAGTGTGGGTTCAGCTTACTGTAGATTTATTTAATTATTAAAAGATTATTTTGCTGAAAAAAAAATGGCTTGGGCTCCCGCGTAATTTTCTTAACCAGCAGATGGAAAGCCGACAGCTGGGGGTAGATGTTTATAGTCTGGCAAGGGGGTAATAACCATGGAGCTTTCTAGGTTTTTAATATCAGCTCACAGCTGTATACTTGGACTTTACTGGCTATTAAAATGGGGAACCCCGCAAAAACAAAAATGACGTAGGGTTCTCCTATAATTAATAACCAGCAAAGGCTATGCAGACAGCTGTGAGCTGATATTAATAGCCTATGAAGGGGCCACGGATATTGGTCCAACGGCTAAAAACATCAGTTCTCAGCTGAAAAGGTGCATCTATAATGTGTCAATTCTGTCACTTAGCCAGGGTATTCCCCCTTACCCTGTAGTAATAGATGGGGGGTTGATATCACCTTTGTACTGTCCAGTGACATCAAGCCCAGAGATTAGTAATGGAGAGGCGTCTATAAGACACCTCCATTACTAACCCCATAGTCATATTGTATAAAAACACACATACGCAGAATAAAGTCCTTTAACCCCTTCATGACCCAGCCTATTTTGACCTTAAAGACCTTGCCGTTTTTTGCAATTCTGACCACTGTCCCTTTATGAGGTAATAACTCAGGAACGCTTCAACGGATCCTAGCGGTTCTGAGATTGTTTTTTCGTGACATATTGGGCTTCATGTTAGTGGTAAATTTAGGTCAATAAATTCTGCGTTTATTTGTGATAAAAACGGAAATTTGGCGAAAATTTTGAAAATTTCGCAATTTTCACATTTTGAATTTTTATTCTGTTAAACCAGAGAGATATGTGACACAAAATAGTTAATAAATAACATTTCCCACATGTTTACTTTACATCAGCACAATTTTGGAAACAAATTTTTTTTTTGTTAGGAAGTTATAAGGGTTAAAATTTGACCAGCGATTTGTCATTTTTACAACGAAATTTACAAAACCATTTTTTTTAGGGACCACCTCACATTTGAAGTCAGTTTGAGGGGTCTATATGGCTGAAAATACCCAAAAGTGACACCATTCTAAAAACTGCACCCCTCAAGGTACTCAAAACCACATTCAAGAAGTTTATTAACCCTTCAGGTGCTTCACAGCAGCAGAAGCAACATGGAAGGAAAAAATGAACATTTAACTTTTTAGTCACAAAAATTATCTTTTAGCAACAATTTTTTTATTTTCCCAATGGTAAAAGGAGAAACTGAACCACGAACGTTGTTGTCCAATTTGTCCTGAGTACGCTGATACCTCATATGTGGGGGTAAACCACTGTTTGGGCGCACGGCAGGGCTTGGAAAGGAAGGAGCGCCATTTGACTTTTTGAATCAAAAATTGGCTCCACTCTTTAGCGGACACCATGTCACGTTTGGAGAGCCCCCGTGTGCCTAAAAATTGGAGCTCCCCCACAAGTGACCTTATTTTGGAAACTAGACGCCCCAAGGAACTTATCTAGATGCATAGTGAGCACTTTGAACCCCCAGGTGCTTCACAAATTGATCCGTAAAAATGAAAAAGTACTTTTTTTTCACAAAAAAATTCTTTTAGCCTCAATTTTTTCATTTTCACATGGGCAACAGGATAAAATGGATCCTAAAATGTGTTGGGCAATTTCTCCTGAGTACACCAATACCTCACATGTGGGGGTAAACCACTGTTAGGGCACATGGTAAGGCTCGGAAAGGGAAGGAGCGCCATTTGACTTTTTGAATGAAAAATTATTTCCATCGTTAGCGGACACCATGTCGCGTTTGGATAGCTCCTGTGTGCCTAAACATTGGCGCTCCCCCACAAGTGACCCCATTTTGGAAACTAGACCCCCCAAGGAACTTATTTAGATGCCTAGTGAGCACTTTAAACCCTCAGGTGCTTCACAAATTGATCTGTAAAAATGAAAAAGTACTTTTTTTTTTCACAAAAAAATTCTTTTCGCCTCAATTTTTTCATTTTCACATGGGCAGTAGGATAAAATGGATCATAAAATTTGTTGGGCAATTTCTCCCGAGTACGTCGATACCTCATATGTGGGGGTAAACCACTGTTTGGGCATTTGGCAGGGCTCGGAAGGAAAGGCGCGCCATTTGACTTTTTGAATGGAAAATTAGCTCCAATTGTTAGCGGACACCATGTCGCGTTTGGAGAGCCCCTGTGTGCCTAAACATTGGAGCTCCCCCACAAGTGACCCCATTTTGGAAACTAGACCCCCCAAGGAACTTATCTAGATGCATATTGAGCACTTTAAACCCCCAGGTGCTTCACAGAAGTTTATAACGCAGAGCCATGAAAATAAAAAATAATTTTTCTTTCCTCAAAAATGATTTTTTAGCCTGGAATTTCCTATTTTGCCAAGGATAATAGGAGAAATTGGACCCCAAATATTGTTGTCCAGTTTGTCCTGAGTACGCTGATACCCCATATGTGGGGGTAAACCACTGTTTGGGCGCACGGCAGGGCTCGGAAGGGATGGCACGCCATTTGGCTTTTTAAATGGAAAATTAGCTCCAATCATTAGCGGACACCATGTCACGTTTGGAGAGCCCCTGTGTGCCTAAACATTGGAGATCCCCCAGAAATGACACCATTTTGGAAACTAGACCCCCAAAGGAACTAATCTAGATGTGTGGTGAGGACTTTGAACCCCCAAATGCTTCACAGAAGTTTATAACGCAGAGCCATGAAAATAAAAAATAAAAATTATTTTCTCAAAAATGATCTTTTAGCCTGCAATTTTTTATTTTCCCAAGGGTAACAGGAGAAATTTGACGCCAAAATTTGTTGTCCACTTTCTCCTGAGTACGCTGATACCCCATATGTGGGGGTAAATCACTGTTTGGGCACATGCCGGGGCTCGGAAGTGAAGTAGTGACGTTTTGAAATGCAGACTTTGATGGAATGCTCTGTGGGCGTCACGTTGCGTTTGCAGAGCCCCTGATGTGGCTTAACAGTAGAAACCCCCCACAAGTGACCCCATTTTGGAAACTAGACCCCCAAAGGAACTTATCTAGATGTGTGGTGAGCACTTTGAACCCCCAAGTGCTTCATAGAAGTTTATAATGCAGAGCCGTGAAAATAATAAATACGTTTTCTTTCCTCAAAAATAATTATTTAGCCCAGAATTTTTTATTTTCCCAAGGGTTACAGGAGAAATTGGACCCCAAAAGTTGTTGTCCAGTTTCTCCTGAGTACGCTGATACCCCATGAGTGGGGGTAAACCACTGTTTGGGCACACGTCGGGGCTCAGAAGGGAAGTAGTGACTTTTGAAATGCAGACTTTGATGGAATGGTCTGCGGGTGTCACGTTGCGTTTGCAGAGCCCCTGGTGTGCCTAAACAGTAGAAACCCCCACAAGTGACCCCATTTTAGAAACTAGACCCCCCAAGGAACTTATCTAGATATGTGGTGAGCACTTTGAACCCCCAAGTGCTTCACAGACGTTTACAACGCAGAGCCGTGAAAATAAAAAATCATTTTTCTTTCCTCAAAAATGATGTTTTAGCAAGCATTTTTTTAGATTCACAAGGGTAACAGGAGAAATTGGACCCCAGTAATTGTTGTGCAGTTTATCCTGAGTACACTGATACCCCATATGTGGGGGTAAACCACTGTTTGGGCACACGTCAGGGCTCGGAAGTGAGGGAGCACCATTTGACTTTTTGAATACGAGATTGGCTGGAATCAATGGTGGCGCCATGTTGCGTTTGGAGACCCCTGATGTGCCTAAACAGTGGAAACCCCTCAATTCTACCTCCAACACTAACCCCACACACCCGTAACCCTAATCCCAACTGTAGCCATAACCCTAATCACAACCCTAACCGCAACACACCCCTAACCACAACCCTAATTCAAACCCTAACCCTAAGGCTATGTGCCCACGTTGCGGATTCGTGTGAGATATTTCCGCACCATTTTTGAAAAATCCGCGGGTAAAAGGCACTGCGTTTTACCTGCGGATTTTCCGCGGATTTCCAGTGTTTTTTGTGCGGATTTCACCTGCGGATTCCTATTGAGGAACAGGTGTAAAACGCTGCGGAATCCGCACAAAGAATTGACATGCTGCGGAAAATACAACGCAGCGTTTCCGCGCGGTATTTTCCGCACCATGGGCACAGCGGATTTGGTTTTTCATATGTTTACATGGTACTGTAAACCTGATGGAACACTGCTGCGAATCCGCAGCGGCCAATCCGCAGCCAAATCCGCACAGTGTGCACATAGCCTAATTCTAAAGGTATGTGCACACGCTGCGGAAAACGCTGCGGATCCGCAGCAGTTTCCCATGAGTTTACAGTTCAATGTAAACCTACGGGAAACAAAAATCGCTGTACACATGCTGCGGAAAAACTGCACGGAAACGCAGAGGTTTACATTCTGCAGCATGTCACTTCTTTGTGCGGATTCCGCAGCGGTTTTACAACTGCTCCAATAGAAAATCGCAATTGTAAAACCACAGTGAAATGCGCAGAAAAAAACGCGGTAAATCCGCCATAAATCCGCAGCGGTTTAGCACTGCGGATTTATCAAATCCGCAGCGGAAAAATCCGCAGAGGACCAGAATACGTGTGCACATACCGAAACCCTACCCCTAGCCCTAACCCTAACCCTACCCCTAGCCCTACCCCTACCCCTAACCCTAACCCTAACCCTATTCTAACATTAGTGGAAAAAAAAAATTTCTTTATTTTTTTATTGTCCCTACCTATGGGGGTGACAAAGGGGGGGGGTCATTTATTATTTTTTTTATTTTGATCACTGAGATATAATCTATCTCAGTAATCAAAATGCACTTTGGAACGAATCTGCCGCCCGGCAGATTCGGCGGGCGCACTGCGCATGCGCCCGCCATTTTGGAAGATGGCGGCGACCAGGGAAAAGACGGACGGGACCCCGGCTGGATCGGTAAGTATGGTGGGGTGGGGGGGGGACCACGGGGGGGGGGGGGGGGTCGGAGCACGGGGGGGGGAATCGGAGCGCGGGAGGGGTGGAACGGAGCACGGGGGGCGTGGAACAGAGCACGGGGGGGGGCTGGAATGGAGCACGGGGGGTGGAACGGAGCACCGGGGGGGGTGGATCGGAGTGCAGGGGGGGTGATTGGAGCACGGGGGGGTGATTGGAGCATGGGGGGAGCGGACAAGAGCACGGGGGGGAGCGGAGCACTGGATGGAGGGGAGCCGGAGCAGTGTACTGGCCAGATCGGAGGGTGGGGGGGCGATCGGTGGGGTGGGGTGGGGGCACATTAGTATTTCCAGCCATGGCCGATGATATTTCAGCATCGGCCATGGCTGGATTGTAATATTTCACCCGTTATAATAGGTGAAATATTACAAATCGCTCTGATTGGCAGTTTCACTTTCAACAGCCAATCAGAGCGATCGTAGCCACGAGGGGGTGAAGCCACCCCCTCTGGGCTAAACTACCACTCCCCCTGTCCCTGCAGATCGGGTGAAATGGGAGTTAACCCTTTCACCCGATCTGCAGGGAGGCGATCTTTCCATGACGCCACATAGGCGTCATGGGTCGGATTGGCACCGACTTTCATGACGCCTACGTGGCGTCATGGGTCGGGAAGGGGTTAATAGAAAGAATGACACAGACTTTTTTAATAAATCTTAATTATACTAAATTTATAGCATCGCCCATTCCAGTGATGCCATTGTCCCCTGCAAGAGAATTAAAATAAAAAACAACAATATCCCTCACCTGTCCGTTGTTCTATCCCACTCCGTAATCCATGTCTGGGTGATAAACAGTTTTCAACCTGGACTGTGCCAAGATGTGACTGTCCAGGTTAAGAAACACTGGGGAATGAGCTGCTGCGAGCATCAGTGACGTCATCGAGGTTACCGCAGGCCACTGAAGCTGCGTTCCCAGCGGGGCTGAACTGCTGTGACCTCGGTGAAATACCCTCTAGCACCGTGAGAAAGTCGCACGGTGTAGAGGGGAGTTCACCAGGAGAATTTCACTGCGGTGAATTTAAACTGCGGAGAACTCGCCTCTGCACCGTGCTAGCTGTGATCTCACCAAGGTCAGTGAAGCTCCACCCGGCTACGAATGCAGCCTCAGTGACCACCAGTAACCTCGATGATGTCATCATTTGTCACAAATGATGCACTCGCAGCAGCTCATTCCCCAGTCGTTCTCAGCCTGGACAGTCGCATCCTGGTACCATCCAGGTTGAAAGCTATTTATCCCCCAGGCATAGATTACGATGTGAGACAGAACGACGGACGGGTGAGGGATATTGTTGTTTTTTATTTTTGTTTTATTACAGGAGATGAGGATTTTAATGGACCGAGCGGTAGATGAGTATAACGGTCTTTGTTATTTTTAAATATACAGTTAGGGCCAGAAATATTTGGACAGTGACACAAGTTTTGTTATTTTAGCTGTTTACAAAAACATGTTCAGAAATACAATTATATATATATAATATGGGCTGAAAGTGCACACTCCCAGCTGCAATATGATAGTTTCCACATCCAAATCGGAGAAAGGGTTTAGGAATCATAGCTCTGTAATGCATAACGTCCTCTTTTTCAAGGGACCAAAAGTAATTGGACAATGGACTCTAAGGGCTGCAATTAACTCTGAAGGCGTCTCCCTCGTTGACCTTTTAACTACTTCATTGATTACAGGTTAGGGGTGGATTCCAGGTGTGTGGTTTTGCATTTGGAAGCTGTTGCTGTGAGCAGACAACATGCGGTCAAAGGAACTCTCAATTGAGGTGAAGCAGAACATCCTGAGGCTGAAAAAAAAGAAAAAATTCATCAGAGAGATAGCAGACATGCTTGGAGTAGCAAAATCAACAGTTGGGTACATTCTGAGAAAAAAGGAATTGACTGGTGAGCTTGGGAACTCAAAAAGGCCTGGGCGTCCACGGATGACAACAGTGGTGGATGATCGCCGCATACTTAATTTGGTGAAGAAGAACCCGTTCACAACATCAACTGAAGTCCAGAACACTCTCAGTGAAGTAGGTGTATCTGTCTCTAAGTCAACAGTAAAGAGAAGACTCCATGACAGTAAATACAAAGGGTTCACATCTAGATGCAAACCATTCATCAATACCAAAAATAGACAGGCCAGAGTTAAATTTGCAGAAAAACACCTCAAGAAGCCAGCTCAGTTCTGGAAAAGTATTCTATGGACAGATGAGACAAAGATCAACCTGTACCAGAATGATGGGAAGAAAAAAGTTTGGAGAAGAAAGGGAACGGCACATGATCCAAGGCACACCACATCCTCTGTAAAACATGGTGGAGGCAACGTGATGGCATGGGCATGCATGGCTTTCAATGGCACTGGGTCACTTGTGTTTATTGATTACATAAGAGCAGACAAGAGTAGCCGGATGAATTCTGAAGTGTACCGGGATATACTTTCAGCCCAGATTCAGCCAAATGCTGCAAAGTTGATTGGACGGCGCTTCATAGTACAGATGGACAATGACCCCAAGCATACATCCAAAGCTACCCAGGGGTTCATGAGTGCCAAAAAGTGGAACATTCTGCAATGGCCAAGTCAATCTCCAGATCTAAACCCAATTGAGCATGCATTTCACTTGTTGAAATCCAGACTTAAGACGGAAAGACCCACAAACAAGCAAGACCTGAAGGCTGCGGCTGTAAAGGCCTGGCAAAGCATTAAGAAGGAGGAAACCCAGCGTTTGGTGATGTCCATGGGTTCCAGACTTAAGGCAGTGATTGCCTCCAAAGGATTTGCAACAAAATATTGAAAATAAAAATATTTTGCTTGGGTTATGTTTATTTGTCCAATTACTTTTGACCTCCTAAAATGTGGAGTGTTTGTAAAGAAATGTGTACAATTCCTACATTTTCTATCAGATATTTTTGTTCAACCCTTCAAATTAAACGTTACAATCTGCACTTGAATTCTGTTGTAGAGGTTTCATTTCAAATCCAATGTGGTGGCATGCAGAGCCCAACTCGCGAAAATTGTGTCACTGCCCAAATATTTCTGGCCCTAACTGTAAAAGTAAAAGTGCGTTTTGTTTTATTTCAAATAAAAGACTTTATTCTGGCTGTGTCTTTTTGTACCATACAACTATAGGATTATAGACGCCTCTCCATTCGTAATCTGTGGACTTGATGTCACCTGACAATACAAAGGTAACATCAACCCCACAAATATAAACCCCACTTACCATAGCTACAGGGCAAGTGAGAAGAGCTGGGCAAAGAGCCAGAATTGATGCATCTACTCTTTTCTCGCGACTGCGGGCTGCTATTTTTAGGCTGGAGGGACCAATATCAATGGCTCCTTACCAGCCTGAGAATACCAGACCCCAGCTGTCTGCTTAGCAAGGCTGGTTGTCAAAAATGGCGGGGACCCTAAGCCATTTTTTAACTTATTTATTTAAACAATTAAAAAATAAGGCATGGATACCCCTCTATTCTTGATAACCAGTCTTGCTGAAGCTGACTGCTGAGGGTTGCAGCCTCCAGCTGCGAGTTTTGCATGGCTGGTTAACAAAAATACGAGGGAACTCATGCAGGTTTTTTTTTAATTTATTTATTTACAGCGCAGGAGTCAGCTGATGAATACTCCCATCAGCCGCTCCTGCTTTCACTGTTATTAGTGGCAGCAGGCATCGGCTTATGGGAACAGTAGTACCATCAGAAGACACCAGTGACCGGATGGGATACACCCTCGAGTACTGCAGGAATTAAGTACAGTTATTGATAGACCATTATTTTTAATCTTTAGAGACTCCATAATAACAGGGTCTGTACCACAGGACTGGCGTATAGCAAATGTGGTGCCAATATTCAAAAAGGGGACAAAAACTGAACTCGGAAATTATCGGCCAGTAAGCTTAACCTCTACTGTGGGTAAAATCCTGGAGGGCATTCTAAGGGATGCTATACTGGAGTATCTGAAGAGGAATAACCTCATGACCCAGTATCAGCACGGGTTTACTAGGGACCGTTCATGTCAGACTAATTTGATCAGTTTCTATGAAGAGGTAAGTTTCGGATTGGACCAAGGGAACCCAGTGGATGTAGTGTATATGGACTTTTCAAAAGCTTTTGATACGGTGCCACACAAAAGGTTGATACATAAAATGAGAATAATGGGGATAGGGGAAAATATGTGTAAGTGGGTTGAGAGCTGGCTCAGGGATAGGAAACAAAGGGTGGTTATTAATGGAGGGGTCAGTATTGGGCCCTCTTCTTTTTAACATATTTATTAATGACCTTGTAGGGGGCATTCAGAGTAGAATTTCAATATTTGCAGATGACACTAAACTCTGCAGGGTACCGTACATACTCGAGTATAAGCCGTGATTTTCAGCCCAAAATTTTGGGCTGAAAGTGCCCCTCTCGGCTTATACTCGAGTCAAGGTGGGTGGCAGGGTCGGCGGCTGAGCGGGTGAGGGCGCTGAGGTATACTTACCTAGTCCCAGCGATCCTCGCGCTGTCCCTGCCGTCCCACGGGCTTCTGTGCTGCAGTGTCTTCCCCTCTTCAGCGGTCACGTGGGACCGCTCATTACAGAAATGAATAAGCGGCTCCACCTCCCATAGGGGCGGAGCCGCCTATTCATTCCTCTAATCAGCGGTGCCGGTGACCGCTGATAGAGGAAGAAGCTGCGGCACCGAAGACCAGGCAGAGGGACAGCGCGAGGATCGCCAGGACTAGGTAAGTATAGCATATTCACCTGTCCTCGTTCCAGCCGCCGGGCGTCGCTCCATCTTCCCGGCCGGCGCCTCCATCTTCCCGGCGTCTGCGCTCTGACTGTTCAGGCAGAGGGCGCGATGACGCATACAGTGTGCGCGGCGCCCTCTGCCTGATCAGTCAGAGCAGAGACGCCGGAAAGATGGAGGCGCCGGAACGAGATGCTGGGAGCTGCAATCAAGGGAGGTGAGTATGTGTTTTTTTTTTTATTGCAGCAGCAGCAGCAGCGGCGGCGGCAGAGATTTATGTGGAGCATCTATGGGGCACAGTGAACGGTGCAGAGCACCGTATATGGCACATCTATGGGGCACAGTGAACGGTGCAGAGCACCGTATATGGCACATCTATGGGGCACAGTGAACGGTGCAGAGCACCGTATATGGCACATCTATGGGGCACAGTGAACGGTGCAGAGCACCGTATATGGCACATCTATGGGGCACAGTGAGCGGTGCAGAGCACCGTATATGGCACATCTATGGGGCACAGTGAACGGTGCAGAGCACCGTATATGGCACATCTATGGGGCACAGTGAACGGTGCAGAGCACCGTATATGGCACATCTATGGGGCACAGTGAACGGTGCAGAGCACCGTATATGGCACATCTATGGGGCACAGTGAACGGTGCAGAGCACCGTATATGGCACATCTATGGGGCACAATGAACGGTGCAGAGCACCGTATATGGCACAGCTATGGGGCACAATGAACGGTGCAGAGCACTGTATATGGGGCACAGCTATGGGGAAATATGAACGGTGCAGAGCACTATATGGCACAGCTATGGGGAAATAATGATCTATTTTTAATTTTGAAATTCACCGGTAAATGCTGCATTTCCACCCTAGGCTTATACTCGAGTCAATAAGTTTTCCCAGTTTTTTGTGGCAAAATTAGGGGGGTCGGCTTATACTCGGGTCGGCTTATACTCGAGTATATACGGTAATTAATACAGAGTAGGACAATTTTATATTACAGGAGGATTTATGTAAACTAGAAGCTTGGGCTGATAAATGGCAAATGAGCTTTAATGGGGATAAATGTAAGGTCATGCACTTGGGTAGAAGTAATAAGATGTATAATTATGTGCTTAATTCTAAAACTCTGGGCAAAACCGTCAATGAAAAAGACCTGGGTGTATGGGTGGATGACAAACTCATATTCAGTGGCTAGTGTCAGGCAGCTGCTACAAAGGCAAATAAAAAAATGGGATGCATTAAAAGAGGCATAGATGCTCATGAGGAGAACATAATTTTACCTCTATACAAGTCACTAGTTCGACCACACTTAGAATACTGTGCACAGTTCTGGTCTCCGGTGTATAAGAAAGACATAGCTGAACTGGGTTCGGGTGCAGAGAAGAGCGACCAAGGTTATTAGAGGACTGGGGGGTCTGCAATACCAAGATAGGTTATTACACTTGGGGCTATTTAGTTTGGAAAAACGAAGACTAAGGGGTGATCTTATGTTAATGTATAAATATATGAGGGGACAGTACAAACACCTTTCTGATGATCTTTTTAATCATAGACCTGAAACAGGGACAAGGGGGCGTCCTCTGCGTTTGGAGGAAAAAAGGTTTAAGCATAATAACAGACGTGGATTCTTTACTGTAAGAGCAGTGAGACTATGGAACTCTCTGCTGTATGATGTTGTAATGAGTGATTCATTACTTAAATTTAAGAGGGGACTGGATACCTTTCTGGAAAAGTATAATGTTACAGGGTATATACACTAGATTCCTTGATCGGGCGTTGATTGCCGTATGTGGAGTCGGGAAGGAATTTTTTTCCCCAATGTGGAGCTTACTCTTTGCCACATGGGTTTTTTTTGCCTTCCTCTGGATCAACATGTTAGGGCATGTTAGGTTAGGCTATGGGTTGAACTAGATGGACTTATAGTCTTCCTTCAACCTTAATAACTATGTAACTATGGAGATAAACTTTATACCTCCGATCACAGCTGCTGTCTCACGCTGTGTTTTCACAGTATGGAAGCGCGGCTGTCTTATCGGCGAGGATGATTTTACCACCGATCAGAAGCAGTGTTTGCCGAGTTGTCGCGCACATGACAGCGTGGCAAACACTGCATGTTCGGGTCCGCTGCCCAGTTTCTCTGCTGGATGATAGGCTGTATGGTCACATCAAACAACCTGTTATCTAGATGTAGCAGAGCTGACTGCGTTTTTGCAGCATTTTTTTCACTATCCATTCAAGTCAATGGGAGAAAAAATGCTGAAAAAGAACGCTGAAAAAAGTGACATGCTCTATGTTAAAGAAACACAGCAAAGCATAAAATCCTGATGACAAAAAAAACATTGAGTGTGTATGAAATATCATAACCTTTGCTGGTACTGTAAAGAGCAGTTGAAAATTAGCATAAAAAACCACAGCAAAAACTGCAGTAAAATCACCCAGTGTTAACAGCCTTATGCATCAGCATAGTAAGATATTTAGGACCACTGGCTACATCCAACTTTCTGGGCATCACTAAGGCTACGTTCACATTTGCGTTCTGCCGGGCTGCGTCGGGCGCAGCCGCGGCGACGCATGCGCCCCTATATTTAACATGGGGGCGCATGGACATGCGTTTGCATGCGTTTTGCGATGCATGCGTCTTTTGTGCCGCAAGCGTTAGGGCGCAGAGGACGCAGCAAGATGCATTTTTTTTGCGTCCAAAATCCGGCAAAAAAAGGACACATGCGTCGGAAAACTATGCGTTTTGCATGCGTTCTTGTTTGCGTTGTGCATTGTGTCGCCAACGCAGCCCCACACAACGCAAATGTGAACGTAGCCTTAGGAAGACCCTTTTCTGTTCCAGCATGACTGTGCCCTGGTGCATAAAACAAGGTCCCTAAAGACTCGGTTGGGCAAGTTTGGTGTGGAAGAACGTGACTGGCCAACACCGATCCTTGGGTACAATACTTTTGAACACATTTGGGATGAACTAAAATGGAGATTGTGAGTTAGGTCCTCTCATCCAACAGAAATACATTCGTATTTACATTCACAAATGTTCTTCTGGATGAGTGGACAAAAATTGCCCCAGACACTCCAAAATCTTGTAGAAAGCCTGTCCAGAAGAATGGAAGATGTTGTAGCTGCAAAGGCGTGGGGGAGAGTGGGAGGACAACTCCATATTAATGCCTATGGATTTAGAATGGGATGCAATAAAAACCCCTGGAGATGTAAAGTCCCAATACTTTCCACTATATAGTGTATATTTTATTATTAAAACGGAAAATATGATGTTAAAGTTAGAGACAACAGATATGTCCTATCTGATCTACATAAGGTGCAAGGTCATGCCATTTCAGAAGATACTACTTTTAGAAGAATCAATCCCAAAAAAATTGTAAATGGATGCCAACATCTCTTGGTAAAGCCTGAAGATACATTTACACTGCACAGCTATCTTGAACGAGTGGTCCTAAACGATGGTTTTCTAGAAATCATGAAATGTAAACAGGCAGCCAATAACCCAATGAATGGGCAAAACGCTAATTTTTCAAGTGATAATATCTTTTTGTTCACTACAATACAATGTGTAAACGTGAGCTGTGCAACCGAGAACAATGGCAGCCGAAGTGCCCTGAACAATCAATTACTGATCGTTCTGCGCACATCTGAAACTCGGTCTGCCTCTATAGACAGGTTATTGAACGATGACAGATCAGCAAACGTGTGTTGATCAGCAGTAGGAAACCCGGTCTAAGCTTAGACTGATAATCAAGTGATGTCACAAGAAAATTATTGTACAGTCACCTTGGGAAAACACCAGATTATCCAGGCACTGTCTTCTGATGACTGGAGACAAACCAATGATCTGCCAAAGAAAAATGAGACTTATTCGATGGCAGAGTATTATTAACACACCTTTGGAAAATGACAGAGTTTAAGGGCAAAAAACATTTTTGGGGAGAAACCAGAACAACTCCGATAAGCCCAACAACAGCAACAACAACAACTATTCTAGGGCCATGTTTTTCAGCATTTCAAAACACATTTAATATTTTCTATCTGTTGTTGTAGTAAAAAACAAAACAAAAACAAAAAACATGCAGACTTTGCTACTCCAGGAGTGCACATTTATTGGGGTTGGGTACATAGGAGAGGTAGGAGGCCGTTGGCCTAATGAGTAGCTGTCTGGCAACCTTATAATAAGTATGGTCAGCATAGCCAATTATAAATCAAATACAACTCTATATGCTTTATTGGACTTTTAGACAGCTTTGGTTTTCAAACTGCTCATCTTTCTCCTTGATTACTGAAACTTGCATACTTCAGACTGTATGCCCATCAATCAAACCACTCATGTAGGCGAGCAACAGCTTTTCCAGCAGGGAACACGCTTGCCATGGAACTCAGACCAGCAATACCAATGATACAGTACGTGTGAAAGCTTCTATCCAACTTAAGCCAATCTGTAACACAGAGGAGAATCAAGTCACACAATAAATGGGATGACAGGCCTGTGCTGGAACAAATACTCCAGCAATAACTGATTTGCTGGGTGATTTTCTACTGCTTATTGACTTACTACCCTGAAACAGATCTTTCTCCTCAAGTTGGCAAGCTGCCTCACTCCTCTGCATCTACACGACAACCTGTAGCTACAAGTCAACTCTAGACCTTGAAGCAGCACAACAATGAATACTGTAGAAAACTACAGATAAAAAGTGTTAGATATTTATAGCATTTCCCTTTAAGGTTGCCTCTTGGAACGGAGCTGAAAAGTTATACTACGAGGAGCTTTCAACAATTCAGGTGCTGAGATTAAAGGAGTTGTGCCATCTGGACAACCTCAGGTCATCCCACCCCATTAGAACATCTGAATTTTATGAAGGGGGTCCAGAGCTGAGAATTACTCCAAAGAGTAGACTTTGAATTACGATTTACTAATTTTCACCTCCGAGGCTCCTCTGTACAAACATACCCAAGTAGGGTATTACAGGGCATATGGGCCGGATACAGTACTGTACAGTTACCAGAAAACCGTTGTGTACCCAGAGCCATGCAGGGTGTGAGACATGGTAAGAGCTACGCTTTTACAACTACACACATTGCAGAAGTCATTCTTATCAGTTACTTTCATATGACGTAAAAGATGGTGTCTCATGATTGGATAATGGGGTATATATAATATCAAATGCAGAAGTAGATATACATGGCAACCTGTACATATGAAGAAGTTGTCATTCACCATGGCTTCTGCACTACTATCAGAGTAGGAAGTAACAACAACTAAAACAATGTTCCATCTCATTAGCGTGGGAATACCCATCTGGAGATGACAAAAAGAATTGGTCGCCTCTCCTGACCAGTATGCTTCAGGAAATACTTGCATACGGCTGATATCAGACACCCGTGAAAGGTATTTGGATCAGCTATTCCAATCCAAGCCCGGTCCACGGATGTGTAATAGCGGCCTAATGCTGCAATGTCCTGTTTCTCGGTTATTGGCAACTGGTCCTTGTCTTTCAACCCTAAAATAGATTAGACTAAAATCAGCCACACCAGTAGATATCGGCGGGACCAGCCGACAACTAACGTGGTTGGGCGGGGTCTCCTGACTTTTAGAATTTCATTGGCTGATCCTTTGGTTCGGTGGGAGGCTTCTGCCAACATCTTTCTTATGGAGGACTTGAGATGCAGCTCTCTTAAAGAAAACAAAGGAGCGCTAGGTCAAGCAGAAAGTTTCTGCCTATGGGGGAGTCAGGACAGATAGCCGTCGGCCAAATAATCATTCAGCCAACAGCTACCTAATGTCTATGGGGGCCTTTAATATGCGTCACCATATTACCAGATACAGGCAGCCATAGTTGAACAAGGTCAGATGGGATTATTTATGCAAAAATGTACAGTATATCCTTTTCTATAATAGGCCTTTTTTGTATATTGTGACAATTTTTTTTTAAAGATTTATTAGAATACAAACAAGTTTTAATAATTACTAAAAGCAATAATCAGATTCTATTATATTTATGGTACCAGGGTTGGGATTACAGCTGCCGGAAAATTTCCAGATTATGACAGCGCTCCAAATACTGAGTGCTGCTTAGGAGATAAAGGCCATGCGAGAAACTTAAGTGATGGGTGCCTTGAAGACATTATAGACAGTGTCAAAAATGCGGGTCATGGCAGCTGAAGCCAAATTCTATTCTAGGTCAATTCCTAGAGGTAAACATTCCAAAGACGAGGTGGATATTTGTAGAAGGAAAACACAAGCTAGTAAAGTAGAATCATTTCAAATCTTATCTAGAATAGACACATAATCGGCTCATGAATTAAACAAAATCATAACCTCATTTTATTTGTATTAAATTTAGGCGTGATAACAGGGGTAATCAGCATGAATGTTATCAGTAGCCTTCCTTTAGCATTAACCAAGTTTTTGGTCAAATACAGTCCAAAATTTAAGAGTAGCCGATGGAACCTCGCTCCTTACTTTATATAGCCCTCTATAGAACTACTGCCTAACACACTCTTGATATAGGTTATGCTGAGCTCATTAGATAACTGGTAGATCTACAGAAGATAAAACAGGGATTTTTAGTTGTAGCAGGCACATCCGTAAGTGATACAGTGGGGCAAAAAAGTATTTAGTCAGTCAGCAATAGTGCAAGTTCCACCACTTAAAAAGATGAGAGGCGTCTGTAATTTACATCATAGGTAGACCTCAACTATGGGAGACAAACTGAGAAAAAAAAAATCCAGAAAATCACATTGTCTGTTTTTTTAACATTTTATTTGCATATTATGGTGGAAAATAAGTATTTGGTCAGAAACAAACAATCAAGATTTCTGGCTCTCACAGACCTGTAACTTCTTCTTTAAGAGTCTCCTCTTTCCTCCACTCATTACCTGTAGTAATGGCACCTGTTTAAACTTGTTATCAGTATAAAAAGACACCTGTGCACACCCTCAAACAGTCTGACTCCAAACTCCACTATGGTGAAGACCAAAGAGCTGTCAAAGGACACCAGAAACAAAATTGTAGCCCTGCACCAGGCTGGGAAGACTGAATCTGCAATAGCCAACCAGCTTGGAGTGAAGAAATCAACAGTGGGAGCAATAATTAGAAAATGGAAGACATACAAGACCACTGATAATCTCCCTTGATCTGGGGCTCCACGCAAAATCCCACCCCGTGGGGTCAGAATGATCACAAGAACGGTGAGCAAAAATCCCAGAACCACGCGGGGGGACCTAGTGAATGAACTGCAGAGAGCTGGGACCAATGTAACAAGGCCTACCATAAGTAACACACTAGGCCACCATGGACTCAGATCCTGCAGTGCCAGACGTGTCCCACTGCTTAAGCCAGTACATGTCCGGGCCCGTCTGAAGTTTGCTAGAGAGCATTTGGATGATCCAGAGGAGTTTTGGGAGAATGTCCTATGGTCTGATGAAACCAAACTAGAACTGTTTTGTAGAAACACAATTTGTCGTGTTTGGAGGAAAAAGAATACTGAGTTGCATCCATCAAACACCATACCTACTGTAAAGCATGGTGGTGGAAACCTCATGCTTTGGGGCTGTTTCTCTGCAAAGGGGCCAGGACGACTGATCCGGGTACATGAAAGAATGAATGGGGCCATGTATCGTGAGATTTTGAGTGCAAACCTCCTTCCATCAGCAAGGGCATTGAAGATGAAACGTGGCTGGGTCTTTCAACATGACAATGATCCAAAAGCACACCGCCAGGGCAACGAAGTAGTGGCTTCGTAAGAAGCATTTCAAGGTCCTGGAGTGGCCTAGCCAGTCTCCAGATCTCAACCCTATAGAAAACCTTTGGAGGGAGTTGAAAGTCCGTGTTGCCAAGCGAAAAGCCAAAAACATCACTGCTCTAGAGGAGATCTGCATGGAGAAATGGGCACATGCTGTGCTGTCGCTGGTCGGGGAAGAAAGTCCAGAACTTTATTTCGTCGCTGGACTCCCCGCAGACATCGCTGAATCGGTGTGTGTGACACCGATTCAGCGATGTCTTCACTGGTAACCAGGGTAAACATCGGGTAACTAAGCGCAGGGCCGCGCTTAGTAACCCGATGTTTACCCTGGTTACCATCGTAAAAAAACAAACAGTACATACTTACATTCAGCTGTCTGTCCCTTGCCGTCTATTTCCTGCACTGACTGCTGGCCGCAAAGTGAAAGTGAAAGCACAGCACAGCGGTGAGTCACACAGCGGTGACTCACCGCTGTGGCTGTGCTCTGCTTTCACTTTGCGGCCAGCAGTCAGTGCAGCAAACAGACGGCAAGGGACAGACAGCTGAATGTAAGTATGTACTGTTTGTTTTTTACGATGGTAACCAGGGTAAACATCGGGTTACTAAGCGCGGCCCTGCGCTTAGTTACCCGATGTTTACCCTGGTTACCGGTGACCTCGGGATCGTTGGTCGCTGGAGAGCGGTCTGTGTGACAGCTCTCCAGCGACGCTGCAGCGATCCGGATCGTTGTCGGTATCGCTGCAGCGTCGCTAAGTGTGACGGTACCTTTACAGAAAACGTTTGACCTCTGTCATTGCCAACAAAGGATATATTACAAAGTATTGAGATGAAATTTTGCTTCTGACCAAATACTTATTTTCCACCATAATATGCAAATAAAATGTTATAAAAAACAGACAATGTGATTTTCTGGATTTTTTTTCTCAGTTTGTCTCCCATAGTTGAGGTCTACCTATGATGTAAATTACAGACGCCTCTCATCTTTTTAAGTGGTGGAACTTGCACTATTGATGACTGACTAAATACTTTTTTGCCCCACTGTATATTACCGCAATTGGGGTCTCTGCCCGTACATCATGCTGCTCTCAGATACCATAGTAAAAAACTGGTGACCAATTCCCTTTTAAACACACTACCTGCCTAAAGTTTCATTAAAAAACTCAACATAAGCAGAATTGTAACAAGGCTCTTCTAATAATCAGCATAGTCAACCTTTTAGCTGACAAGTGCTGAAGAGAAGTGGTTGCCTGGGGTTTGCACTTTGTTATCTGGAATATTTTATTGGAGTACTCCTGAGGTTGAATATTGATAGTGTAAGCAATGCTGAACTGGCATTAGTGCTTGACATTCCGTTCTTATCATTATATAACTATTAGAAAGCGATGTGTCATGCCCAAGCTTTATTTCTCCATTGTATGCCATGGACTGCAAGGTTGGGAAACGCATATAGCAATCAGACTAGCACTAACCATCATACAACTTCCAAAATGTTCTCCTTCCCTTTGATAGAAAATACATTTTACAGACTGTAATTAAACTGTACTTATCCAGGCTGACATAACAGTAGCTCGTCAGTAATACAATATAATGTGGAAGTTAGGTGACAACAGCAAAAAGGTTGTGGACATCAAATTCAATTGGTCACTAGCAAGGTCCCTGATAAGCCAGAAGATGATAAACTATTGATGTATGATATCATAATTTTATACGTATTCCACTCAAAGTCCTGTGACAAGAAGCTATGTTTTAGATTTTAGTGTCAAAATGTACAAATATTCCGCATAAAATAATATTTGGCAAACTGAACATATACATTTCTATATACAGTTAGGTCCATATATATTTGGACAGACACAACATTCTTCTAATTTTGGTTATAGACATTACCACAATAAATTTTAAACAAAACAATTCAGATGCAGTTGAAGTTCAGACTTTCAGCTTTCATTTGAGGGTATCCACATTAAAATTGGATGAAGGGTTTAGGAGTTTCAGCTCCTTAACTTGTGCCACCCTGTTTTTAAAGGGACCAAAAGTAATTGGACAATTGACTCCAAGGCTATTTCATGGACAGGTGAGGGCAATCCCTTTGTTATGTCATTCTCAATTAAGCAGATAAAAGGCCTGGAGTTGCCTTGAGGTGTGGTGCTTGCATTTGGAAGGTTTTGCTGTGAAGTAAACATGCGGTCAAAGGAGCTCTCCATGCAGGTGAAACAAGCCGTCCTTACGCTGCGAAAAAACAGAAAAAACCCTTCTGAGAAATTGCTACAATATTAGGAGTGGAAAAATCTACAGTTTGGTACATCCAGAGAAAGAAAGCAAGCACTGGTGAACTCATCAATGGAAAAAGACCTGGGCACCCACGGAAGACAACAGTGGTGGATGACCACAGAATAATCTCCATGGTGAAGAGAAACCCCTTCACAACAGCCAACCAAGTGACCAACACTCTCCAGGAGGTCGGCGTATCAATATCCAGATCTACCATAAAGAGAAGACTGCATGAAAGTAAATACAGAGGGTTCACTGCACGGTGCAAGCCACACAAAAGCATCAAGAATAAAAGGCTAGACTGGACTCTGCTAAAAAAACATCTAAAAAAGCCAGCACAGTTCTGGAAGAACATTGTTTGGACAGATGAAACCAAGATCAACCTCTACCAGAATGATGGAAAAAGAAAAGTATGGCGAAGGCGTGGTACAGCTCATGATCCAAAGCATAGCACATCATCTGTAAAACACGGCGGAGGCAGTGTGATGGCTTGGGCATGCATGGCTGCCAGTGGAACTGGGTCACTAGTGTTTATTGATGATGTGACACAGGACAGAAGCAGCTGAATGAATTCTGAGGTATTCAGAGCCATAGTGTGTGCTCAGATCCAGCCAAATGCAGCCAAACTGATTGGTCGTCGTTTCATTCTACAGATGGACAATGACCCAAAACATAAAGCCAAAGCAACCAAGGAGTTTATTAAAGCAAAGAAGCGGAATATTCTTGAATGGCCAAGTCAGTCACCTGATCTCAACCCAATTGAGCATGCATTTCACTTGCTAAAAAGACTAAACTTCAGACAGAATAATAATTAATAATAATTTTTATTTATATAGCGCCAACATATTCCGCAGCACTTTACAATAAGCGGGGACATGTACAGACAATAAATTCAGTACAAGTTAAGACAATTTAAACAGTGACATTAGGGGTGAGGTCCCTGCTCGCAAGCTTACAATCTACAAGGAAATGGGGGGACACAATAGGTGAAAAGTGATTGTTATTTCAGGTCTGGCAATTATAATAAGTAGGCATTTTCATACAAAGCTGCATGATCCGGTCATCAGCCCGTGTGTTTAAGTGCAATAGTCAAGTATCAAGTGCAGCTATAATGTGCATGGAGGGTGAGGAGACAGATGAATAGTAGGGTGCAGATTCACATGCAGACAATATTTGGAAGGAGGGAACAGGACAAAGTTAGTTTAAAGAGTAGTTGATGTGGTAGACTTGTTTGAAGAGATGGGTTTTTAAAGCACGCTTGAATAGGTCGGGGCTATCAGTCTGATAGTCTGGGGAAGTGCATTCCAGAGAGCTGGTGCAGCACGAGAGAAGTCTTGGAGACAGAGGTGCGAGGTTCGGATTACGGGAGATGTTAGTTTTAGGTCATCTGTAGAACGAAGGGCATGTGTAGGGCGATAGACGGAGATGAGAGAGGAGATATAAGGCAGTGCGGAACTGTGGAGAGCTTTGTGGGTGAGAGAGAGGAGTTTATACTGGACCCTATAGTGAATGGGTAGCCAGTGTAATGACTGGCACAAAATGGAGGCATCGGTGAAGCGGCTGGACAGAAATATGACCCTGGCTGCCACATTCAAGATGGATTGGAGAGGAGAAAGTTTGTAACGAGGGAGACCGATCAGAAGAGAGTTGCAGTAGTCCAGACGAGAATGAATAAGAGCGACAGTAAGAGTCTCAGCAGTTTCAAAAGTGAGAAAAGGTCGGATTCTGGAGATGTTTTTAAGATGCAGGTGACAGGAGCGAGTGAGTGATCGTTTATAAGGAGTAAAGGAAAGTTCGGTGTCGAATATGACCCCAAGACAGCGGGCATGCTGCTTGGGAGTTATGGTTGAACCCTCCAGGGTAATTTCGATATGGGTAGAGTGAGGTTAGTAGAAGGGAGAAACACAAGTAGTTCAGTTTTGGAAAGATTTAGTTTCAGATAGAGGGAGGACATGATGTTAGAGACAGCAGACAGACAATCCTTGGTATTTTGAATAAGAGTGGGGGTGATGTCAGACGAAGAAGTGTATAATTGGGTGTCGTCAGCATAGAGATGGTACTGGAACCCAAATCTGCTGTTTGTCCAATAGGGGCAGTGTATAGGGAGAAAAGGAGGGGGGCCCAGGACTGAGCCCTGCGGAACCCCGATAGTAAGGGGAAGAGGAGCCGGCAAAAGATACAGTGAAGGAGCGGTCAGAGAGGTAGGAGGAGAACCATGAGAGGGCTGTGCCCTTGAGGCCTATGGAGCAGAGCATAGTGAGAAAGAGCTGGTGATCCACAGTATCAAATGCGGCAGATAGGTCCAGGAGAATCAGCAGAGAGCAATGACCTTTGGATTTAGCTGTTATTAGATCATTAAAGACTTTAGTGAGGGCAGTTTCAGTGGAGTGTAAACCAGATTGTAAGGGGTCAAGAAGAGAGTTATCCGAGAGATAGCGTATTAGACGGGAGTGAACCAAGCGTTCCAGGAGTTTAGAGATAAAGGGAAGGTTAGAGACAGGTCTGTAGTTAGCCGTGCAGTTCTGGTCCAGGGATGGCTTTTTAAGTAAAGGAGTAATGATAGCATGTTTAAATGAGGAGGGAAAGATACCTGAAGAAAGGTTAAATATTTTAGTCAGGTGAGTGGTGACCACTGGTGAGAGAGACTGCAAGAGAGGTGAAGGAATGGGGTCACTATTGCAGGTTGTAGGCCGAGCAGAAGTGAGGAGCTTGGAAACTTCTTCTTCTGAAACAGGCTCAAAGATGTCTAATGAGCTTGAGGTGCGGCAGAGAAGGGGATCCAGGCACTGAGGAGATCGGGTTGAGATATCCTGATGGATGTGGTTGATTTTTTCTAGGAAATAAGTGGCCAGATCCTCACCACTGAGATTGGAGATGGGGGCCTGTACTTTAGGTTTCAGGAGGGAGTTTAAGGTTTCAAAAAGTCGTTTTGGGTTGCTGGATAGTGAGGTGGTGAGGGTGGTGAAGTAGGATTGTTTGGCGAAAGAAAGGGCAGAGTTATTTTTGAGCATGCACTTATAGTGGATGAAGTCTTCTGCTAAGAGAGATTTTCTCCACTGCCGCTCTGCACACCTTGAGCAACGCTGAAGAAAGCGTGTTGGCATGGTGTGCCAGGGCTGCCGTTGTCTGTGTCAGGTCTTTCTGAGTGTAAAAGGTGCTGCTTCATCTAGGGCATTCTTCAGTGTAATATTGAAGTGTGACAATGCTAAGTCTGGACAGGAGAGGGAGGAGATGGGGGCTAAAGATGTGTGGAGGTTGTCCATAAGCTGCTGGGTATTAATGGTACGTGTATTCTGATAAGTGTGGTAAGTGGGGATGTCCTGGGTGAGGAGACAATTCTTGACAGAGAAGAAAAGAAGGTTGTGGTCCGAGAGCGGGAGAGTTGAGTTAGTAAAGTCGTGCAGCGATCCGGGATGGGAGAAAACCAGGTCCAGAGTTTTCCCGTCCTCATGCGTAGGAGAATTAGTAAACTGTGAGAGGTTGAATGAAGAAGTAAGAGAGAAGATGAGAGGCAGATTGGGAGAGGGGATCATTGATGGGGATGTTAAAGTCTCCCATGATGAGGGTGGGGATGTCACAGGATAGAAATTGAGTAAGTCAGGTGGCAAAGTGGTCTAGAAAGAGCCGGGAGGAGCCTGGAGGGTGATAAACAACCGCCACCCGCAAGGAGAAGGGCTTAAAGAGCCTGACGGTGTGGACTTCAAAGGAAGGAAATGTAAGTGAGGGAACCGGGGGGATGACCTGGAAAGCACATTGTGATGAAAGGAGTAAACCAACAAGGCTCACAAACAAACAGCAACTGAAAACCACTGCAGTGAAGGCCTGGCAGAGCATCAAAAAGGAGGAAACACAGCGTCTGGTGATATCCATGAGTTCAAGACTTCAGGCAGTCATTGCCAACAAAGGGTTTTCAACCAAGTGCTAAAAATGAACATTTTATTTAAAATTATTGAATCTGTCCAATTACTTTTGGTCCCTTTAAAAAAGGGTGGCACATGTTAAGGAGCTGAAACTCCTAAACCCTTCATCCAATTTTAAATGTGGATACCCTCAAATGAAAGCTGAAAGTCTGAACTTCAACTGCATCTGAATTGTTTTGTTTAAAATTCATTGTGGTAATGTCTATAACCAAAATTAGAAAATGTGGTCTCTGTCCAAATACATATGGACCTAACTGTATCTAGCAACATGGGTGTATGATCTATTTGGCCACCATACCCGTCTTGATCAGTATAAAAAACAGGAAGAGGGTGGCACAGACACTGCCTTCCAGGTCTTCTAACCTGTGAGCCAAATTTCTAAGTAAAGTAACAAAGAATACAAATTAAAGAGGTTGTTGAGTTTTAGAAACCAAGGGAACTGCTTTTTGTCCCAGAAATTCCCATATATGTCCATGGGATATCGGAGGTTTTGCAGTTTAACCCTATTTACTTAAATGGTGATGTACATTTTCATCTAAAGACCCCCATACACACTCGACCAACGTCAGCCAAACCTTCTGATATTCTAATGTGTAGTGATGGGCCTTCCGATTCTAGCCCAACATATTATATCTGGGAAGAGAAGGATCTAGCAGGTTGGATTTTCAACAGTCTATCCTTCTCTTCTCCAGGAGAACATATGAGCGCTTGACATCCCTGTATATAAGGGACTTAGGAAAGATAGCGGTCAGCACACACTATATACAGTGGGGAAATAAGCAGCAAGTCTAGGATGGGCTACAGGAGAATAGGTAAGCAACTTGGTGAGAAAACAACTGTTGGCACAATTATTAGAAAATGGAAGAAACACAAGATGACTATCAATCTTCCTCAGTATGGGGCTCCATGCAAGACCTTGTTCTCGTGGGGTAAGGAGGATTGTGAGAAAGGCCAGGAATCAGTCCAGAACTACACAGGAGGACCTGGTCAATGGCCTGAAGAGAGCTGGGATCACAGTCTCAAACTTTACCATTAGTAATACACTATGCCGTCATGGATTAAAATCCTGCAGGGATAAATTCCACTCGTCGTGTTTGGAGGAAGAAGAAGGACAAACAAGAACACAATCCCAACTGTGAAGCATGGTGGGGGAAACATCATACTTTGGGGGTGCTTTTCTGCAAAAGGGAGAGAAAAACTGCACCGTATTGAAGGGAGGATGGGGTCATGTATTGTGAGATTTTGTCCAACAACCTCCATCCATCAGTAAGACCACTGAAGATGGGTCATAGTTGGGTCTTCCAGCATGATAATGACCTGAAACACAACAAGGAATGGTTCCGTAAGAAGTATTTCAAGGTCCTGGAGTGGCCTAGCTTTGGAGGGAGCAGAAACTCAATGTTGTCCAGCAACAGCCCCGAAACCTGAAAGATCTGTAAAATATCTTTATGGAGGAGTGGGGCAAATCCCTGGTGCAGTGTGTGCAAACTTGGTCAAGAACTACAGGAAACGTCTAACCTCTAGTTGCAAACAAAGGTTTCTGTACCAAATATTAAGTTGTGTTTTTCCATTGTATCAAATACTTATTTCATGCAATACAATGCAAATTAATTATGTAAAAATCATACAATGTGATTTTCTGCTCTTTATTTTAGATTCTGCCTCTCACATTTGAAGTGTACGTACGATAATTACAGACCTCTCCATTCTCCATTCTAGGGGGTGAAAAGTTGCAAAATCAATAGTCTATCAAATACTTATTTTCCTCACTGTATCATACACTGTATAGACAGATTCACACTAAACAATTACAACTCTGAATAGCTGAGAATTGTTTATTAAAAAAAAAAAGTACCAATTCTCATGGTCTCCTGTTCGTTTTAAGAGAAACCATTACTTGGCACAGATGTGCAATAGTCGCTGTTCTCCAGAATCTGGCTTGATTTATATTTTGTGCCTAGGATAAGGCCCTTTTTCTTTGCTTATAATTCTAGTCTTTTAGCCAACTGGAAGTAGCCCTCAAGAAGGTGACAATACAGAAGAATTCATGACCATGCCAACTTGGCTAAATAGACTATATTTATATACAGGGAAGAGGAGGCAATTTCTCAGGAATGGAGAAAAGCAGGAGTAGAGAAAAACAACGCCATACTCCGGAGAACAGCGCCATTTACATTAGTTTTAAAAAAAGACGTTTATTGCAAGTGACAGGTGAAAGATGAGCAGGAATACACTTTGCTCCGAGCTATTGTTAGCAGCCACGCTTCCTTATCTTTATGGGTTATTAGGTGTAATGATAGTTGCTAAACTGGTCTTCTAACTAGCAGTAGTGAAAAGAGCATGTCATCCCCAGCAAGCCACTCCTTTCTGCTTAAACATGAAAAGCACCATATTCTTCCCTCGCACAAAGCGGTATACGCGCAATCGGAGAAAGGCGGATTTCTTTGGAGCACAATGCGGGGAGATGAAACTGGGAAGTGATAAATAGACTTTATTATGTGCCGAGATTTGCAGAATATAGGTTAATTACACTCTGGTGGTTCCTGCCTCATCTTCTACAAGTCATTATACTGCAGTAATCTTCATGTATGCAATTAGAAATCACTAATTGTCAAAGGATACTGAGGATTTAGTGCTCTCATTATTTCCAATAATGAGCTTGATCTCTCTTTTCTATAGTTTTACTGATTTGGAAATGTTCTAAAAAGATGGGCGGAAGAGGTGTCCGCCATATATACAGCATATAAACACTACAAGGATAAGTAATGAATGGCTGTGGACAGGTTCAGTGATCTGCTGGATTGCACACCTTTATGTATGTGCGCCCTTGCCGATTACCGCTCTCTGACCTTTAGCTACGCCACTTGAACCATCCTCGGGCAAGTCATCTGGTCTAGGTTTTAAGTTGTTGGATTAACTATGTTCGTTCGGCCTGTAACCTTTGGAAGCAAATCACAGAAGTCGGCAAAGTCCCACAATTCAGCAGTTTTTAGTTCCGTTTCTATAAGAGAAAGGCACCAAGGATTTTATAGAAATATAAACTCTATTACTCATTCAACTTACCATGTAATTAATGTACTGGAAAAGGGGAAACATTCCAACCGCGTGATATGGTAAAAAAAAGCAATTCTACAATTTTTTTGGGTGGAGAGAGGGGGTGGGGGGTTATGGCGTTTACATAAATACATTTTAATGGTTAAAAAATTAAGAAATTTACACACAAAATTGGGGTCTTGATCCCCCATTTTCTGAAATTGTGACTTTTTAAATTTTTCGTTAATGGAACTGTGTGAGGGCATATGTTTGGTACAGCAAGCTGTAGAGTCCAACAGCATTCTTTTGGTGTGTGGTGTTTTGCTTGTGGTTTCTTTAGTTCATATTAGCCGAGCATACTTGTGTGCCAATAGAGTATCTTCAGCGCGCTTGAATAATATGTTATACGTACCTGAGGCCAGCGGGCACGGCCAGTCCATTTCTCCGAGAAATCAGTGTTTGAAATTACATGAAAATGAGGGTGTGGATTTGAACACACTGTCAATCCAGCCCAATTCCCCGTCTACTGCTACCTCCTCCTCCTGCTTGACAACTGGTATGCGGTGACACTTCAGGCAAAGGAGCAGTTAGTCAAAGCAGGAGGCAGCACTGTGCAGGGAAAAGAGCTGGAGTGACACAGGCTTCAGAGCTCCATCCTCATTTACATATCAATTCAAACACTGATTTCTCAGTAATGGAGAAACGGACTGGCCACGTAAAGGAATTGCTGGATTTGTTCTTGGAAGAGCTGCGTGTGCATATAGTTTGGGGAGTGAAGTCTTGCAGACACATTCTCTTTAAACCAACATGTTCTTTATGTCATACCTATCACACATTACAAAAGGATATCTCTAAGGGGTGAAATGTCTAAAGGTACCTTCACACATAACGATATCGTTGCTTTTTGTGACGTAGCAACGATATCGTTAAGGAAATTGTTATGTGTGACAGCGACCAACGATCAGGCCCCTGCTGGGAGATCGTTGGTCGCTGAACAAAGTCCAGAACTTTATTTCGTCGCTGGAATCCCGTGGACATCGCTGGATCGGCGTGTGTGACACCGATCCAGCGATGTCTTCACTGGTAACCAGGGTAAACATCGGGTAACTAAGCGCAGGGCCGCGCTTAGCAACCCGATGTTTACCCTGGTTACCAGCGTAAAAGTAAAAAAAAACAAACAGTACATACTTACCTACCGCTATCTGTCCCCGGCGCTGTGCTCTGCACTCCTCCTGTACTGGCTGTGAGCGTCGGTCAGCCGGAAAGCAGAGCGGTGACGTCACCGCTCTGCTTTCCGGCCGCTGTGCTCACAGCCAGTACAGGAGGAGTGCAGAAAAGCAGAGCGCCGGGGACAGACAGCGGTAGGTAAGTATGTAGTGTTTGTTTTTTTTTACTTTTACGCTAGTAACCAGGGTAAACATCGGGTTACTAAGCGCGGCCCTGCGCTTAGTAACCCGATGTTTACCCTGGTTACCCGGGGACTTCGGGATCATTGGTCGCTGGAGAGCGGTCTGTGTGACAGCTCTCCAGCGACCAAACAGCGACGCTGCAGCGATCCGGATCGTTGTCGGTATCGCTGCAGCGTCGCTTAATGTGAAGGGGCCTTAAGGCTTTAGTTAATTTTGCAGCACCTGCCCTGCAGCATAATTACATGTACTGTATATATAATTAATATGGTTGAGATTATTCTGATATTAAAAAAAATAAATCCATTAGAAAATGGCATGCGCTGCGCCTGCGCAATAGCAGCTATCGATGTAAATAGAGATGATCCGATAGCTGCTATTGCGCAGGTGGCGATATCTTGCCAGAGAAAAAATAATTTCTACCTACAAGATGACGCCGCCGGCGGCACCTGCGCAATGGCAGCTATCGGAACATCTCTATTTACATCGATAGTTGCCATTGGACGCCATTTTCAAATGGATTTTTATTTTTTGGGGAATATTAGGATAACCTCAACCATATTAATTATATACACAGTACACATGTGATTATGCTGCAGCGCAGATGCCACGGCTGGCGCCTGCCAGTAGAAGAGTTTTTTTTATTTTGTTTCAAATATCTATATATATATATATATATATATATATATATATATATATATATATATATATATATATATATATAAATAAATCATCTAAGGGGCACTCTCGTCTGTTTGTCTGTCACGGAAATCCCAAGTCGCTAATCAGCGACAGGCACAGTCCGGCCGCGAAAAGGCCGCTCCTTAATCCCCTGCAGTCAGTGCCCCCTCCATACTCCTCCCCCCCCCCCCAGTCAGCGCCCGCCGCCCACATAGTGTTTTAGCAGTGCGTTAAACCGACTGCGTTACACAGCGGCATAACACTGTGTTACGCAGTCTGTTAACGCTGTTATTAAAACTGTGTGACGAACTGTTTACTATTGATGCTGCCTATGCAGCATCAATAGTAAAAATATATAATGTTAAAAAAATAAAAAAATAAAAAAAAAATGGTGTTATTCTCACCTTCCGCCGTCTACCAATGCGCACCAGCAGCGAGGCTGCCGCCAGCTTCCGTTCCCAGAGATGCATTGTGAAATTACCCAGATGACATAGCGGTCTCACGAGACCGCTAAGTCATCTGACTAATTACGCAATGCATCACTGGGAACTGGAAGCTGGCGGCAACCTCACACGCATCGGGACAACTTCAGTGGACGCCGGAGGGCGAGTATATAACTTTTTTATTTTAATTCTTTCTTTTAACAGAGATATGGTGCCCACACTGTTGTATACTACGTGGGCTGTGTTATATACTGCGTGGGCTGTGTTATATACTGCGTGGGCTGTGTTATATACTGCGTGGGCTGTGTTATATACTGCGTGGGCTGTGTTATATACTGCGTGGGCTGTGTTATATACTGCGTGGGCTGTGTTATATACTGCGTGGGCTGTGTTATATACTGCGTGGGCTGTGTTATATACTGCGTGGGCTGTGTTATATACTGCGTGGGCTGTGTTATATACTGCGTGGGCTGTGTTATTTACTGCGTGACTGATATATACTACGTGGGCAGTGTTATATACTATGTGGCTGTGCTATATACTACGTGGCTGTGCTATATACTACGTGGCTGTGCTATATACTACGTGGCTGTGCTATATACTACGTGGCTGTGCTATATACTACGGGCTGTGCTACATACTACGTGGCTGCTATATACTACGTGGCTGTGCTATACACTAAATACTACGTGGCTGTGTTATATACTAGGTGGCTGTGTTATATACTACGTGGCTGTGCTATATAGTATACTACGTGGCTGTGCTATATACTACATACTACGTGGCTGTGTTATATACTAGGTGGCTGTGTTATATACTACCTGGCTGTGCTATATATTACATACTTCGTGGCTGTGCTATATACTACGTGGCTGTGTTATATACTGCGTGGCTGTACTATATCCTGCACCCCGAACCCCCGACAACCTGCGACCAATCAGCGACAGACCTAGTCCAGCCGCGAATTGACGCGGGATTTAAACCACGCTTCGCTGATTGGTCGCGGCCGGCCGCGACCGATCAGCGATATTAGCACGGGATTTAAACACCGCTTCAGTGATTAGTAGCTCACGGCCAGCCGCAACCAATCAGGGATATTGGCGCGGTATTTAAAACACTGCTTCGGTCATTGGTCGTGCCCGGCCGGCCGCGACCAATCAGCGACAGGCGCAGTCCGGCCACGAATTGGCGCCACATTTGAACCACGCTTCGCTGATCAGCCAGCCGGGCGCGACCAATCAGCGATATTGGCGCGGAATTTAACCCCCACTCACAGCGCGACGTACATACATACATATTCTAGAATACCCGATGCGTTAGAATCGGGCCACCATCTAGAGTATATATAATATTCATTATGTAAATAAGGGGTCAGGTCAGTGAGGGATCAGTGATCTGTCAGAAGCCATAGTGATCAATACCTAATCAGAGCACCACATGCAGACCCCGACTCCCCACAGACTACCCCGGAGCACGAGCATATTATTAACTCAAAACTGAAAATAAAGAGTAAACAACAACCACAAGACGGATTTCATCAACCAAGGAATCATTTTAATCCGTATAACAGCGCCAACCTGACACTGTCTGTAGGTTACTGAGCACAATCCTGCTGACAGGTTCCCTTTAAGGATTCCTTGACAGACGTGCACAATTATATATCATTTGAATCAAACGATGATATGCCTATGTGCTACATGTTTGTGATTATGATGCACAGCCAATGGAATAAGGGATATCATCACAGATGGAAAATATTTAGCAAAATATCAAATCTGTAAAAATGTGCCCCAAAATGTCTCACCCTGGTTCCTTATCTGTAGGCTGTGTGATTGTGAGCATGTATACCAATTACTTCCAGTTTACAGTGGACTAATAAGTAATGATGATTTTACAGTTCTCAATCACAAAAACGTTCTATTGTGGAAGAATAGGTAAAAGTGGGATCAACGCAGTCAGAGACAGTGACACAGTTTTGGCTGAAAATGGGCTTCTATTTTTTTATTGATGGTGAGCAATATGAATTCAAAGCCTTTACATCCAGACAATTTAAACACTGCTTGGCCGAGAACTAAATAGACATCAGCTTTCATGACTATACAGGTGACCAACTACAAACCACCCCAGAAAAAAAACAAAAAAGACCAGCAGTCCTCGGTAACAGTGCTCAATAGACCCCTACTGTCCCATCAGACAGCTTCCCTCCGACCAAAGCGTATGTAATGAACATCCTTCTAAACCTAGCAATGAGTCAGCCCAACCCTTTGGCTGACCATGCAAAAGCAATCCTGGTAGATATACACTGCTCAAAGGGAACACTAAAATACCACATCCTAGATATCACTGGATTAAATATTCCAGTTGCAAATCTTTACTCATTACATAGTGGAATGTGTTGACAACAATAAAACACAAAAATGATCAATGTAAATCAAAATTAATATTCCATGTAGATCTGGATATTTGGAATGATACTCAAAATCAAAGTGAAAATCTAATTACAGGCTGATCCAACTTCAGGGGAAATGTCTCAAGAGAAGGAAATTATGCTCAGTAGTGTGTGGCCTCCACATGCCTGTATGACCTCCATACAACACCTGGTCATGGTCCTGATGAGGTGGCTGATGAGGGACTTCCTCCCAAACCTGGATTAAAGCATCAGTCAACTCCTAGATAGTCTGTGGTGCAACGTGGCGTTGTTGGATGGTGCGAAACGTGATGTCCCAGATGTGTTAGATTGGATTCAGGTAGTCCAGTCCATAGTATCAATGTCTCCATCATCCAGGAACTGCTGACACCCTTCAGCCACATAAGGCCTAGCATTTTCATGCATCAGAAGGAATCCAGGGCCTAGTGCACCTGCATATGGTCTCACAAGGGGTCTGAGGATCTCATCCCAGTACCTAATGGCAGTCAGGGTACATCTGTCTAGCACATGGATCGCTGTGCATCCCTCCAAAGAAATGTCTCCCCATACCGTTACTGACCCACTGCCAAACCGGTCATGCTGGAGGATGTTACAGCCGAACTGTCACGCACAGTGTGGGAAAACTAAGTGGAACACGAAGGGATGAGGTGAAGGGAGCCCAACACTAGGGAAAGGGGGAATGGAGACCCCCTAAGAAGATCTCAAGAAAGCCTTCCTAAGGATAAGGAAGGTGTCTGCAAAGCCAACCTCAGAGACCTTCTGCAGCCATATGTAGTGAGACTGTCTGCAGCCTCTGACACTCCCGTGACAAAACTGTTCTCCACGGCATCTCCAGACTCTGTCACCGTCCATCACATGTGCTCAGTGTGAACCTACTGTCATCCGTGAAGAATACAGAGCGTCAATGTTGAATCCGTCAATCTTGCTGTTCGCTGGTAAATGCAAAACACCATGCAAGGTTCTGGGCTGTAGGCACAATACCCACTTATTGACGTCGGGCCCCTATACAACCCTCATGGAGTCTGTTCCTGACAGTTTGAGCAGACAGATGGATGTTAGTGACCTGCTGGAGGTGAATTGTAGGGTTCTGGCACTGCTCCTCCTGTTCTCTCTTTGCACAAAGGAGGAGGTTGCGGTTCTGCTGTTGGGTTGTTACCCTCCTACAGCCCCCTCCACATTTCCTGGTGTACTGGCCTGTCTCCTGCTGTCTGCTCCATGCTCTGGACACTGTGCTGACAGACACAGCTACAAATAATGTGCCATCCCAGATTAGCTGCACTACCTGAGCAATTTCTGTGGGTTGTAGACTCATGCTACTGTACCTCTATATGTAAGAGCAATGACAAAATGCAAAAGTGACCAAAACAACCACCAAAAAGAATGAGAACAGAGAAATGGTCTGTGGTCACCACCTCAAGAACTAATCCTTTATAGGGGTTGTCTTGTTAATTGCCTATCATTTCTACCTGTTGTCTGTTCCATTTGCACAACAGGAGAAATTGTTTCACAATGGGTGTCGCTTCATAACTGGACAGGTTGATTTCACAGAAATGTGATTGACTTGGAGTTACAGTGTGTTGTATAAGTGGTCCCTTTATTTTTGAGCAGTATAGCAGACTCTTACTGCTTGTCCTATCATTAACTAATTCACTCGAATGGTTACATACTCAGGAGCTCTTCTGCTATGTGCATCATATTTCAGAGAGAACTTTGCATAAAGTATACAGATTTGCCTCCTGAGGAAATTAGAAAAAAATAGTATATTTGAAACTCTTCTGCAGGGATCTACATGAGGCTTTGCTTCATTACTTCCGCCAAAAACGCAGGCTACTTATAATCCTGTCACTGTTCTAAACCTTCATCAGACAGACAGAAAAGAAGAATTACATTGCACAAGATCAAAGTACAAATTCTCAGTTTGTTCTCTTCAAAAGAATGCCAGCCTGCCAACAGAGCTACATTCTATCAATCCATAGTGACAAAAAAAATTAATCCAGTCATGAAGCAAAACAAGATCAACATGTTCCATACTGGTTCTTGGGAAGGATGTCTGCAGATCACTAATAAATACACTGCTCAAAAAATAAAGGGAATACTAAAATCCCACATCCTAGATATCACTGAATGATATAATCCAGTTGTAAATCTTTATTCATTACACTAGATGGTGGCCCGATTCTAATGCATCGGGTATTCTAGCATATGTATGTATATAGCAGCCACATACTACATAGCACAGGCCACGTAGTATATAGGAGCCATGTAGTATATAGCAGAAAAATAGTACGTGGCCTGTGCTACATAGTATGTGGCTGCTATATACATACATACATATTGTAGAATACCCGATGCGTTGTATATAACGCAACCCACGCAGTATCTAACACAGGCCACGTAGTATATAGCAGCCATGTAGTATATAGTATTGCCCACGTAGTATATAGCAGCCATGTAGTATATAGTACTACCCACGTAGTATATAGCAGCCATGTAGTATATAGTACTGCCCACGTAGTATATAGCAGCCATGTAGTATATAGTACTGTCCACGTAGTATATAGCAGCCATATAGTATATAGTACTGTCCACGTAGTATATAGCAGCCATGTAGTATATAGTACTGCCCATGTAGTATATAGCAGCCATGTAGTACATAGTACTGCCCACATAGTATATAGCAGCCATGTAGTATATAGTACTGCCACGTAGTATATAGCAGCCATGTAGTATATAGTATTGCCCACGTAGTATATAGCAGCCATGTAGTATATAGTACTACCCACGTAGTATATAGCAGCCATGTAGTATATAGTACTGCCCACGTAGTATATAGCAGCCATGTAGTATATAGTACTACCCACATAGTATATAGCAGCCATGTAGTATATAGTATTGCCCACGTAGTATATAGCAGCCATGTAGTATATAGTACTGCCCACATAGTATATAGCAGCTATGTAGTATACAGTACTGCCCAAGTAGTATATAGCAGCCATGTAGTGTATAACACTGCCTAAGTAGTATATAGCAGCCATGTAGTATATAGTACTGCCCACGTAGTATATAGCAGCCATGTAGTATATAGTACTGCCCACGTAGTATAAAGCAGCCATGTAGCCAACGCAGCCCACGCAGTATTTAGCAGTGTGGGCACATATCCCTGTAAAAAAAAAAAAAAAAAAAAAAGAATTAAAATAAAAAATAGTTACATACTCACCCCCTGGGATCCAACGGCGTTGTGGCGATGGGCGCGCGGCTGCCGCCATCTTCCGTTCCCAGGATGCATTGCAAAATTAGTCAGAAGACTTAGCGGTCTCGTGAGACCGCTAAGGCTTCTGGGTAATTTCGCAATGCATCTCTTGGCCCGGAAGCTGGCGGAAGGCGCGAGCGCATCCTCGGACTAAGGAGGGTGAGTATAGCAGGTTTTTTTTATTATTATTATTTTTAACATTAGACTTTTTTACTATTGACGCTGCATAGGCAGCATCAATAGTAAAACGTTGGGGACACACAAGGTTAATAGCAGTGGTAACGGAGTGCATAACCCGCGGCATAACGCGGTCCGTCACCGCTGGCATTAACCCTGTGTGAGCGTTGACCGGTGGGGAGTATGGAGCGGGCACCGACTGCGGGGAGTAGGGAGGGACTAATCGGACTGTGCCCGTCGCTGATTGGTCACGGCAGCCATGACAGGCAGCTGGCAAGACCAATCAGCGACTTGGATTCCATGACAGACAGAGGCTGCGACCAATGAATATCCGTGACAGACAGAAGGACAGACAGAAGGACAGACAGAAGGACAGACAGAAGGACAGACAGAAGGACAGACAGAAGGACAGACAGACGGAAGTGACCGTTAGACAATTATATAGTAGATAGTGGAATGTGTTGAGAACAAGAAAATCTAAAAATTATCAACGCAAATCACAACTAATATCCCACGGAGGTCTGGAGTTGGAATGATGCTCAAAATCAAAGTGAAAAATGAAGTTACAGGCTGATCCAACTTCAGTGGAAATGCCTCAAGACAAGGAAATGATGCTCAGTAGTGTGTGTGACCTCCACGTGCCTGTATGACCTTCCTACAACGCCTGGGCATGCTCCTGATGAGGCGGCAGATGGTCTCCTGAGGGATCTCCTCCCAGACCTGGACTAACGCATACACCAACTCCTGGACAGTCTGTGGTGCAACTTGACGTTGGTGGATGGTGTAAGACATGATGTCCCACATGTGTTCAATCGGATTCAGGTCTGGGGAACGGGTGGGCCAGTCCATAGCTTCAATGCCTTCATCTTGGAGGAACTGCTGGAACACTCCAGCCACATGAGGTCTGGCTTTATTCTGCATTAGGAGGAACCCAGGGCCAACCGCACCAGCATATGGTCTCACAAGGGTCTGAGGATCTCATCTCGGTACCTAATGGCAGTCAGGCTATCTCTAGCGATCACACAGAGGGCTGTGCGGCCCTCCAAAGAAATGCCACCCTACACCATTACTGATCCACTGCCAAATCGGTCATGCTGAAGGATGTTGCAGGCAGCAGATCGCTCTCCACGTCTCCAGACTGTCACGTCTGTCACATGTGTTCAGTGTGAACCTGCTTTCATCTGTGAAGAGAACAGGGCGCCAGTGGCGAATTTGCCAATCCTGGTGTGCTGTGGCAAATGCCAAGCATCCTGCACGGTGTTGGGCTGTGAGCACAACCCTCATCTCTGGTTGTCGGGCACTCAGACCATCCTCATTTCTAACCGTTTGTGCAGACACATGCACATTTGTGGCCTGCTTGAGGTCATTTTGCAGGGCTATGGCAGTGCTCCACCTGTTCCTCCTTGCACAAAGGCTGAGGTAGCGGTCCTGCTGCTGGGTTGTTGCCCTACTACGGCCCCCTCCACATCTCCAGGTGTACTAGCCTGTCTCCTGGTAGCACCTCCAACCTCTGGACGCTACGCTGACAGACACAGCAAACCATCTTACCACAGCTCGCATTGATGTGCCATCCTGGATGAGCTGCACTACCTGAGCCACATGTGTGTGGGTTGTAGAGTCCATCTCATGCTACCACTGTGAAAGTACAACCAACATTCAAAAGTGACGAAAACATCAACCAGAAAGCACTGGTACTGAGATGTGGTCTGTGGTCCTCACCTGCAGAACTGCTCCTTTATTGAGTGTGTCTTGATAATTGCCAATAATTTCCATCTGTTGTCTACTCCATTTGCACAACAGCATGTGAAATTGATTGTCAAACAGTGTTGCTTCCTAAGTGGACAGTTTGATTTCACAGAAGTTTGATTTACTTGGGAGTTATATTCTGTTGTTTAAGTGTTCCCTTTATTTTTTTGAGCAGTAGTTTTCCCGAGTATTAGCATTATCTATATATATAATTGTCTAAGGGTTTTTCCGTCTGTCTTTCTGTCTGTCTGTCTGTCCTGGAAATCCCGCGTCTCTGATTGGTCGAGGCCGCCAGGCCTCGACCAATCAGAGACCGGCACAGCATCGACGTAGAAATCCCGCCTCTCTGATTGGTCGAGGCCGCCAGGCCTCGACCAATCAGCAATGGGCACAGCGACGATGATGTCATAAAGGACGTAGACATCCCGCGTCTGATTGGTCGAGGCTGCCAGGCCTTGACCAATCAGCGACGGGCACAGCGACGATGATGTCATAAAGGACGTAGAAATCCCGCGTTTCTGACAGCTACGGGCACAGTATCGACGTAGATGTCATAATGGTTGCCATGGCGACAATGATATCATAAAGGTTGCCTCAACCAATCAGCGACGGGCACAGTCTGCCGCAAATTCTGGAATCATCATTGTCCATATACTACGGAGACATGCATATTCTAGAATACCCGATGCGTTAGAATCGGGCCACAATCTAGTTTTCTATAAAAGCCTTTGTGGGTCTATATGTTTACTTTTATATATCTGCATTAAAAATTATAAAGAATCATCTTTTCAGTATTAGGATATGTTTCCACGGTCAGGAATGGCTCAGTATTTGGTTAGGATTTGACGCAGGGAAAATCTGCACCAAATCTGCATCTGAGGTCATTGGCAGGTCACCTGCATTTTTTATGCGTTTTTTTGTCACTTGAAATAAAGCTACCGTATATACTCGAGTATAAGCCGAGATTTTCAGCCCAAATTTTTGGGCTGAAAGTGCCCCCCTCGGCTTATACTCGAGTCACGGTAGCGGTGGGGTCGGCGGGTGAGGGGGTGAGGGCGCTGAGGTATACTTACCTAGTCCCAGCGATCCTCGCGCTGTCCCTGCCGTCCCACGGGCTTCGGCGCTGCAGTTTCTTCCTCTCTTCAGCGGTCACGTGGGACCGCTCATTACAGAAATGAATAAGCGGCTCCACCTCCCATAGGGGCGGAGCCGCTTATTCATTTCTCTAATCAGCGGTGCCGGTGACCGCTGATAGAGAAAGAAGCTGCAGCGCCGAAGACAGGAGGGGACAGCGCGAGGATCGCCAGGACTAGGTGAGTATAGCATATTCACCTGTCCTCGTTCCAGCCGCCGGGCGCCGATCCATCTTCCCGGCCGGCGCCTCCATCTTCCCGGCGTCTCTGCTCTCTGACTGTTCAGGCAGAGGGCGCGATGACGCATATAGTGTGCGCGGCGCCCTCTGCCTGATCAGTCAGAGCAGAGACGCCGGGAAGATGGAGGCGCCGGAACGAGACGCCGGGAGCTGCAATCAAGGGAGGTGAGTATGTGTTTTTTTTTCTTTATTGCGGCAGCAGCGGCACAAATTTATGTGGAACATCTATGGGGCACAGTGAACGGTGCAGAGCACCGTATATGGCACAGCACAGCTATGGGGCACAGTGAACGGTGCAGAGCACCGTATATGGCACAGCACAGCTATGGGGCACAATGAACGGTGCAGAGCACTGTATATGGCACACCTATGGGGCACAGTGAACGGTGCAGAGCACCGTATATGGCACATCTATGGGGCACAATGAACGGTGCAGAGCACCGTATATGGCACAGCTAGGGGGCACAATGAACGGTGCAGAGCACTGTATATGGCACATCTATGGGGCACAGTGAACGGTGCAGAGCACCGTATATGGCACAGCACAGCTATGGGGCACAGTGAACGGTGCAGAGCACCGTATATGGCACAGCACAGCTATGGGGCACAGTGAACGGTGCAGAGCACCGTATATGGCACAGCACAGCTATGGGGCACAGTGAACGGTGCAGAGCACCGTATATGGCACAGCTATGGGGCACAGTGAACGGTGCAGAGCACCGTATATGGCACATCTATGGGGCACAATGAACGGTGCAGAGCACCGTATATGGCACAGCTAGGGGGCACAATGAACGGTGCAGAGCACTATATGGTTCACACCTATGGGGAAATATGAACGGTGCAGAGCACTATATGGCACAGCTATGGGGAAATAATGATCTATTTTTATTTTTGAAATTCACCGGTAAATGCTGCATTTCCACCCTAGGCTTATACTCGAGTCAATAAGTTTTCCCAGTTTTTTGTGGCAAAATTAGGGGGGTCGGCTTATACTCGGGTCGGCTTATACTCGAGTATATACGGTAATTGAAAGTTGGCTTCTGGGAAGGAAACAAAGGTGATTTCCTGTTTGCAGATATATTATGGTATGTGCACAGTCAGTAAACGCTATGGGTTTGACGTTGCGTACATCTGCAGGATCCAGATGTTACAGCATAGTGGGTGGGATTTCAAGAAATCCATCTCCACTATGCAATCAAAGACGCCTGCAGCAGACCTGCGAAAACGGACATGCGGCGCGTCTTTCCAAACCCCAGCATGTCTATTTACTATGTGGAGACGCTCAGTCCCCGCAGTGTAAATTTCCCATAGACTATCGTTAGGGTATGTTCAGTATTTGCTGCGGATTGGATGCTGCGTGCAGCCACAGTGGCCATATGTGACAGCATAGTGGAGGGGATTTTATGAAATCCCTTCTCCACTATGCGTGCAGGGACGCCTCTGGCATCTCTGCGTATACACACATGCGGCGCGTCTTTATAGACTGCAGCATGTCTATTTAGATTTGGGAAAACCTCAGTCTCCACAAGATAATTATACAGTACAATGTATAGAATGCAGTGATTCCGCACGGTTCAATGAACACATGCATAATCACCGCGCACACAAAAGCCGGCAGCGCTTTGAACGGAGAAGGCATGTGCTGCATTCAAAGCGCTGCTGTTCCGGACCGTGGAGACATAGATGCAGTAAAACCGTATCTAATTATTAGTCACATGCGTATTAACTGTTGAAATGCAGCTTACTATGCATGTGTACTAATTTACATATGATGAATCTTGTGACACATCCGGAAGTATGTGACAGGCCGGGGTTACACTTGCAAGTGTGATGCGAGAAACTCGCACGAATCTCTCGCATCAACACCCGGCACTGCCGCTGTTGGGTACCCCTATTTTTGTTAACAGCCAAGTAAAAAGCAGACAGCTGTGGCCTGGTATTCTCAGGCTGGCAAGGCCGATGGATTTTGGCCCTCACAAGAATAAAAATAACAACCCGCAGCAGCCCCACAATAGGTGCATCCAAATATAAGCCAATTGTGGCACTTTACCCGACTCTTCCCACTTGCCAGGTAGCGATGGCAACTGGTGTAATAGTTGTGGGGTTGATGTCACCTTTCTATTGTAAGGTGACATCAAGCCCACGGATTAGTAATGGAGAGGTGTCTATAAGACAACTATCCATTACTAATCCTATAGTTGTTACATGTTAAATAAAGACACGGCATGAATAAAGTCTTTATTGAAATAAAACGCCACACAGTTTTACCATTTTATTGTTACTCGTAATCAATGTAATCCACTTGGGACGGAAAACGTTCAACATCTATTGGTTCTATGTCGGGACGCAAAATACATTTAATTTTTTTCACTTCATAAACAATTGAGTGCCACGTTATTGCTAATACTTGTATTCTGGGTTGGATACCCTACTTGAGCACCAACTCCCACATCGTCACAGAGTGCCGTGTTTATTCTAGAATCTACAAGTGCTATATGATGTTTTATCGCATAGCACTAGGCCTTGTTATACGGTAGTGTGACTCCAGCCCAAGGCAGATGATATCAATCCGCCATGCTAAATGAATTATAAAAACAGACTAGTGGCTTTAAAATTGAGCTGGTGCTTGAAATCATTGTCTCCTTCTAACAATCAGGCAACCCCCACATGTATTCAAGCTGTCTAACAGCCGCAAATCATACAGCTGCATCAACATAAATCTCCAAGCACGCCGTAATACTCGGAGACCACCCAATGATGCTCAGAGAAACCCGAGTAACGAGCACACTCGTTCATTATTAGACAAGAAGTATCCTTTTTCTAAAAAAAAAAAAGAATTTTTTTTTTATTATGTTTCCACACACACTAGGGCCAATTTAACAGAAAGCCAACAATTTTTCGAATGTTGTTGGAAACCCATGCAAAGACCAATGAGTTGTACAAAATTCATTTAGAAGATAACCATCTTGTGAATGAATTTTGTCTGTCTCCTTGGCCTTTGCATGGGATTCCACCAACATTTAAGAGACTGGGTACATTCGATCGCAGGGTCGCCAGTGCTACAAGATAACAGTGCTAACCATTAGGCCGCTATGAGGTTTCACCGCTTCAATCTTCACTGTTTAAGTCATGACTCCATGTTGACTACACAATAGTACCTACCTTCAATAAAAATGATGAACTGGAATATAACCAAAGAATTCTAGAAACAGCCAAGCGTTCTCTACAGTATTTACCAAGTCCTGAATATTTTATAGCCACGTCTGTTAATTAAATGGCTAATAATGAAATTACAAGACAAGTGATTGTGCAATACTTAAGTAAAAAGCATGTACTGGTAAGTGGTTGCACTTCTGGGAAGAGCGTTCAGGAAAGTGGCGGCTTTCCTTAAGTACTAAGCAATATCATTGCCAAACGTGACCACTGTAAAGCATTTTCTGTTCTAAAAGCCTTGTGTTATTATACTGGAGTGCAACGCATTCAATGGTCTGAACACTTGGGATGGAAATTTTTTTTTTTTACCTTAAAATGATACGGAATTGAGGCACGTCTACACACAAACACACAATACAAGACACTACTACTCTGTCTATTGGACACTATTAGAGTACGCGCACACAGGCGCCCAGTCTCCTATGCGAGAGAATCGGGCACTGATCAATCTCTGTCATCTGAGTGTGGTCCTATTCTCTCGCATGGGAAAATCACAGCACAGGTGCGGAGGCGATGGAGAACTTAAATTTCCCATCTTCTCCATTGTCTCTATGCGCGTACAATTGGAAGGAGATGCGCAGTTTATTATTTGCCCATTGGACGCGCTGAGTACTTCCTGTCCCGCCTCCAGGACGTTGTCATGTTTCTTTTGAGACGTTAACGCTAAGGAACACTAATTGCCATCCTGTCTCCTGTATATTCTCTCCGTGACGAGGAACTTATTTGAATCACTATCATTGAATTGGGCGAGATAGTGACATATTAATTCTAGCACTGGCACCATTGAGCACATCATCGTGATGGTAATTAATATAAATATGGTACTTTATTTTGGGGTGAATATTTGCGCTAGAACTCCTAATGATACCTACTTTATTTTGAGTGAATATTTGCGCTAGAACTCTTAATGATACCTATTAAAAGTTAGGTTTTCTACTTTTTGGCTGTATATCTTTTATAATATTTGAGGAGTATTATTGAAGTATTATTTGATGACCTGATTGGATGGAGATTTTGCTGGCTATTCTGTTTTTTTTCTTTTATTGGTTGGAAAAAAAGACACTAACCAAACGCTGATCTTTTAAGTAGGAGAAAAATCATGGATGTCTGAATGATATCTGATACAGCAACAAGGTTCTCACTTCCCTTGCCCAATTTGATAAATCTTTTACAAAGTACCATATAACTTTCACTCTTCCTGGAAGTATGTCACTTTTACTACCCTATAAGTTTCTCATGGGTAGAGATGAAACTTTTTGCGATTTTTTTTTTTAAAGTTGGATTTTATAAATGTGTGTACTACACCGACACTGTTGTAGGTTTCCTTATCCTTTATAAAGTCACAAGACCAAAGCATCTACAGGGGTTTACATGTAAAACATTCCTGTTCATATAACACTCATGGATGGGTTTTTTTTAATTAGTTTTATTTCATGCCAAACATTAAAGTTCCCCAAAATAAAGAAGAAATATTTATTTCACTTGGCATCATGTTTAGATAGTCGTTTCGGTAACTAGAGGAACCAAGACATCTTGTTTCTGTACACCCACAAAAACAGATGGGAACATAGTTATGCAACTTCTGCTGCAGTAAAGAAAAAAAAAAAAGAAGATCTTAACATAAAAAAAATTGACTCAGAGGACGATTAACCTCTTGTGTCAGCGGGAAGACCGACAGATTATCGGCTAGGCTCGTATCTGCCTTATACGGAACGCGTCATCAGAATATGACCTACTGTTTAAAGAAGGTTTTTATCTTAAATATATTTGTTTTAATTATATATTTAAAAAAAAAATTCATAGCACAATTTGTATAAAAAAAAATTAAAAATTGAAATCTTGCAATTTTTACATTGGCCACCTGTAGGAGCTAATTTAGATGACTAAATCCTGTTTTTTTGGAAATCAACATGTACATTAGCAGCAATAGACGGACGTCAACCCAATATTTTGTACAGTGGTTTCATCAAAATGATAGCAAGCAGCTCAGTAAGTGATACATCGCTGGAATCAGGGTCTCTGCACCTACATCATGCTGCTCTCAGATAGGGCAGCAAAAACCTGGTGATAGATTCCCTTTAAAATGCTGTTTTCTAATGACTCATTACCTTTAAAGCGAACCTGACACCAGGTTTGACCGATATGAGATACGGCCACCACCTTTCAAAGCTGATATACAGCATTCTATAATGCTGCATATCTACCCCCAACCCAAACTGTAAGGGAAGAAAAAGAGTTTTTAGAATACTCACCTGTGGGGAGGTCCAGTCCGAGGGGTGTTGCTCTTTTTGGTCTGTCATCTCCCTTCTTCTTGTGATGTCGTCCTTCTTGCTTTGTGTGGATGACGCATCCTTATATCACCCACTCAGTCTCCCTGGCATTGCGCTCCTGGGCAGAGCAAAGTACTGCAGTGCGCAGGCGCCAGGAAAGGTCAAAGAACCCCGGCGCACGTGTGCTGCAGGACTTTACTCTGCCCTAGTTAGGGCAGAGAAGTACTCCAGCGTGGGAGCGTGATGCCAGGTCGCTGTCAGGATGACGCAGGGACTCGTTATTCACACGACGCAAGAAGGAGGACGGCATCGCAAGAACATGAGGGCCGCCGGACCAAGAAGAGCGAGACCCCTTGGACCGAACCGCCCCGCAGGCGAGTATAATAGAATCGCTTTTTCATCTCTTGCAGGTCAGGTTAGGGGCAGATATACATCATTATAGATTGCTGTATATTAACTCAGAAAGGTGGTGGCTGTAACTAATCAGTTCAACCTGGTGACAGGCTGCCTTTAACGTCGGTTTTAACCAAACATACAAGTACTTCTCACAAAATTAGAATATCATCAAAAAGTTTATTTCCGTTAATAGAAAAAGTGAAACTCATATTCTATAGAGTCATTACAAACAGAGTGATCTATTTCAAGTGTTTATTTATGTTGATGTTGATGATTATGGCTTACAGCCAATGAAAACCCCAAAGTCATTATCTCAGTAAATTAGAATACTTTATAACACCAGATTGAAAAATGATTTTAAAATCCGAAATGTTGGCCTACTGAAATGTATGTTCAGTAAGTGCACTCAATACTTGGTAGGAGGGCCTTTTGCATCAGTTACTGCATGTGTGGCATGGAGGTGATCAGCCTGTGGCACTGCTGAGGTGTTATGGAAGCCCAGGTTGCTTTGATAGCAGCCTTCAGCTCGTCTGCATTGTTGGGACTGGTGTCTCTCATCTTCCTCTCGACAATACCCCATAGATTCTCTATAGGGTTAAGAGCACAGTGATACTGTTGTTTTTAAACCAGATATTGGTACTTTTGGCAGTGTGGACAGGTGCCAAGTCCTGCCGGAGAATGAAATATCCATCTCCAAAAAGCTTGTCAGCAGAGGGAAGCATGAAGTTCTCTAAAATTTGCTGGTTGACGGCTGCACTGACTTTGGTCTTGATAAAACACAGTGGACCTACACCAGCAGATGACATGGCTCCCCAAACCATCACCGATTGTGGAAACTTCACACTAGACCTCAAGCAGCTTGGATTGTGTGCCTCTTCACTCTTCCTCCAGACTCTGGGATCTTGATTCAAAATTAAATGCAACATTTACTTTCATCTGAAAACAACACCTTGGACCACCGAGCAACAGTCCAGTTCTTTTTCTCCTTGGCCCAGGTAAGACACTTCTGGTGTTGTCTATTGGTCATGAGTGGCTTGACACAAGGAATGCGACACTTGTACCCCATGTCCTGGATTGTGTGGTGGCTCCAGCAGCAGTCCACTCCTTGTGAATCTCCCTCAAATTTTTGAATGGCCTTTTCTTAATCCCTTCAAGACTGCAGTTATCAAGTTTGCTTGTGCATTAATATGCTTGGATACAGCACTCTGAAGAGCCAACTTCTTTAGCAATGCCTTTTTGTGGCTTATCCTCCTTGTGGAGTGCATCAATGACTGCCTTCTGGACATCTGTCAAGTCAGCAGTCTTCCCCATGATTGTGGAGCCTACTGAAACAGAATAAGGGACCTTTTTAAATGCTTAGGAAGCCTTTGCAGGTGTTTTTTGTTAATTATTCTATATTACTGAGATAATGACTTTTGGGTTTTCATTGGCTGTAAGCCATAATCATCAACATTAACAGAAATAAACACTTGAAATAGATCACTCTGTTTGTAATGACTTTATATAATATATGGGCTTCACTTTTTGTATTGAAGAACTGAAATTAACTTCTTGATGATATTCTAATATTGTGAAAAACACTTGTAAGTATTATGAAGCAAACCAGTGTAAAGCCAGGTCAAATCAACAGAATCCATGGTTGCCTAGCTAGATTTAGGCCAAGACTAATTTATTTCAACAGCAAAACAGATGTTCCAGTATCTCAGAACCATAAATCAAGAGCTTTACATATAAACCATTAAAATCCATACTGAATCACCAATGCTTTTCCATAGAGATGTGATTGTATGGATTTGTTGCAGTGGTACATGCATTTCTTGATGCTGTGTCATTTATCACTACAATAAAGGACAGATACGGTACTTCCCTAATACACTGGCCTGCGTGTGTGTGTGTTTTGAAGGGGGATGGATATCAGTGGCTACTACTTCTCTAAATATCATGGGACAATGACACGCAAGTGAATACTATATTATAGAACTCATGAGAAAGTTCTGCAGATACTACATGCACACTGTCAGGAGTCTCCTATTTTCAGCTCAAATGGGGGGTCCCACGGACACAAAGCTGTAAGAAAGTGCTGATGAGCGTCTCATCCGATTCTTAGAAGTGGATAATAGATGATAGATAGATAATAGATACATAGATAAATCTACTATATAATTGTCTAAGGGTCACTTCCGTCTTTCTGTCCTTCTGTCTGTCTGTCTTTCTTTCTGTCACGGATATTCATTGGTCGCGGCCTCTGTCTGTCATGGAATCCAAGTCGCTGATTGGTCTCGCCAGCTGCCTGTCATGGCTGCCGCGACCAATCAGCGACGGCCACAGTCCGATTAGTCCCCTGCAGTCAGTGCCCGGCGCCCGCTCCATACTCCCCGCAGTCACCGCTCACACATGGTTAATGCCAGCGGTAACGGACCGCGTTATGCCGCGGGTAACTCACTCCGTTGCCGCCACTATTAACCCTGTGTGACCAAGTTTTTACTATTGATGATGCCTATGCAGCGTCAATAGTAAAAAGATCTAATGTTAAAAATAATTTTTAAAAAATTTAAAATCATTATATACTCACCTTTCGCGATGCTCCGGTGACCGCTCCATGTAAGCGACAGGTTCCAGTGCCAAGGATGGTATGCGACAAGGACCAGCCATGACGTCACGGTCATGTGACCGCGACGTCATCACAGGTCCTGCACACCTGCGCGAGAAGGACCTGCCATGAGGTCACAGTCATGTGACTGCGACATCATCACACTCTGGGACCGGAAGCTGCCGCGTGCACCGCACACAGGCGACAGAACTACAAGGGGCCCTCGGATCGGAAGGTGAGTATATGTTTATTTTTTAACCTGTGACATACGTGGCTGGGCAATATACTACGTGACTGGGCAATATACTACGTGACTGGGCAATATACTACGTGACTGGGCAATATACTACGTGACTGGGCAATATACTACGTGACTGGGCAATATACTACGTCGCTGGGCAACATACTACGTGGCTGGGCAACATACTACGTGGCTGGGCAATATACTACGTGGCTGGGCAATATACTACGTGGCTGGGCAATATACTACGTGGGCTGTGCAATATACTACGTGGGCTGTGCAATATACTACGTGGGCTGTGCAATATACTACGTGGGCTGTGCAATATACTACATGGCTGTGCAATATACTACGTGGACATGCATATTCTAGAATACTCGATGCGTTTGAATCGGGCCACCATCTAGTACATAGATAGACAGGCTAATGAGAATCTAGAATATTGCATACTTGTGGTAACATGACTGCCCACTTATGCAGGAAATGGAGAAGAATCGTGACAGTGTGCACATTGAGTGACTGCAGAAATTTAGAAAATCCCTTTAACTGATGTCTGACTTTCTATTGGACATGGAAAATCCCTTTAACTAGTGTTACTCATGTACTTAAGTGTTATATATTGTTTTAGATACACTGCCATTTCCTTCTGCTGCTGCTAATGTCAGTATGTATATTTAGTCCACATAATTACCATACAATAGTTATATTTAGGAAACAAGACATGTTAATATATACATGAAAGGCTAAAATATGACAACAAAACAACACAAATACAGAACAAATGCTAATGAATACATTTTCCATCATAATATAATTCCAGATTATTTTCCGTGGCTTACAGTAAGCAGTTTGGGCAAGGATAAAGGTAGTGATAACTAAACATTGGAGAAAGCTCCAGGACAAGAGAGCTGGGATCTGCTATGCCTGGGAGGACAAAATACTTAAGAAGCCAGTCAGACCACTATGGCAGCCAACAAGCAGTGTCCCCTCCCAGCAATAATACCATTCACTAGGAACAAGCCCAAAGCGCTGTGCTTTCCACTAGACGGATGATACCACGTCACTAGCAATGTAACAGATTACTACCAATGTGTGCTCAGCAGTTTTGTCAGCGCCACATCTGTCTTGTATTGCTGCTTTGTCCTAATCAAATGACTAGGGCTGAGCTGCAGAGCCGGACACGGCCCATGGAGGAGAGGGGAGCTGTTCCTGGAAGTACTAATCCATGAGAACATCTAAAAACGGGCTCAGTCAGCACAGAATGACTGTTCAAACCAAGCTCAATGCACCCTTTGCATCGCCAGACACTTAAAGGGAACCTGTCACCAGGTTTGGCCGATATGAGGTCAAGTTTTGGGCATATACATAGCATTACAGAATGCTGTACGTCTGCCCTGATAGGTGATGCAGAACCTCATATTGGCCAAACCTGGTGACAGGTTCTCTTTAAAGGGATGACTGTCCAAACTAAGTCCCGCTGCTCAGCGCTTCACGACGGCCAATCATTTATACTCACCTTACCACAGGCTTGTTGTACTTTCTCTACCCCCCTTCTTGTCAGCTCTGGCGTCATAGAGCCAGAGAAGGGTGGAGATAGATGGAAACAAGCAGGTGGGTAAAGGTTTGGCACGGCCATGAAGCACTGAGCACCTGTAGTTGGTTTGAAGAGTCATTCTGTTCTGACAGAGCCCCTTTAAACACACCTTCCCACCAGCTTGTTTCCCACCCATGCCCACCTTTCCCTAGTTCTGTGAAGTCGGAGATGTCAAACCAAGAAGAGGGATCAACGTAAAGAAGGCAGGTGGGAAGGTGTATTTAAATGTTTGGCTCCACCAAGGGTGCACCGAGCGCCTGTGGTTGGTTTGAATAGTCATTCTGTGATCACAGAGCCCTTTTAAGACTCATCTTAGGGTATGTTCACACGTTCCTGATTTCCATCCTTTTTTTTTCAGGACTGAAACCGCAGCTCTTGGCAGAAAACGCAGGTCCTTTTTTTGGTCCTTTTTTTGTGCTTTTTTGGTGCGTTTTTGGTGCGTTTTTTGATGTGTTTTTTGATCCTTTTTTTTATGCAGTTTTCTATGCAGAGTCTGTGTGTTTTCTAGGAAGTTTTTTAGGGTTAAAATGGCTGAAAATACCCTAACCCTACCCCTTCCCCCTATTCTAACCTTAGTGGAAAAAAAAAAAATTCTTAATTTTTTTATTGTCCCTACCTATGGGGGTGACAAAGGGGGGGGTGTCATTTACTATTTTTTTATTTTGATCACTGAGATATAACCTATCTCAGTGATCAAAATGCACTTTGGAACGAATCTGCCGGCCGGCAGATTCGGCGGGCGCACTGCGCATGCGCCCGCCATTTTGCAAGATGGCGGCGCCCAGGGAGAAGACGGCCGGACGGACATCGGGAGGCCGGGTAAGTATAAGGGGGGGAGATTAGGGCACGGGGGGGGCATCGGAGCACTGAGGGGGGGCATCGGAGCACGGGGAGGGGCATCGGAGCACGGGTGAGGGGCATCGGAGCATGGGGGGGTGGGATCGGGGCAGCCACACTCCGCCCACGCACTTCCGCCCGCTTCCCCGCACTTCCTGCTGCAGCGGTTCGGCACCACAAACCGCAATAAAACCCACAGATATATTTTTGATCTGCGGGTTTTACTGCGGGTTTGACCTCACAATGGAGGTCTATGGGTGCAGAACCGCTGCGGCTCCGAAAAAAGAAGTGACATGGTACTTCTTTTTTCCCGCAGCTATTCAGCGCGGCTTTTTTTTTGAAATTCAGGAACATGTGCACAGCGGTTCCTGTTTTCCATAGGGTACATTGTACTGTACCCTGCATGGAAAACAGCTGCGGAACCGCAGCGGCAAAAACGCTGCGGTTCCGCAGTAAAAAACGCACTGTGTGAACATGGCCTTACTGCGACTCTCCTGACCCAAACAATCAGCAGCATAGACCCTGAAATGCTGTCTAGGTTATAATGCCCACTGCTAGACCAGGACTTATGTTCATAACATGGATGCTAACCCGCATTTGCATCTCGGCCGTCAGAATGAGGCTTTATGAGGATACAGCAGCAGTGGTATTCTTCACAATACATCACTTTATGGGGTTTTCTCGCCTCAAGATATTTTCAATACCGGTTTAGTGGGGGTCCGATTGACGGAGCTGCAGGTTGGACACCAGGGCTGTGGTGAGAACAGGTCAGGCAGGCTGACATTAGCAGCACAATCCCGGACCGCCTGGCCTGCTCTTACCATATGGCTAAACATTGTACTGTAAGTAGTTGTGAGCAGCGACAGAGGGAAACTGCAGCCAGTGCCACATGCTGGGCTACAATAAAGGGGTGCTGTGCTCCAGCGACACCTGTAAGTGCGCATGACAGGGGGTGCACAGTGCATAGCCGAGCCCCTCGGCACGAGTAGTGAGCTCACAGCCAGTGCAGAGAAGCACAGCGCCGGGGACAGACAGCGGAAGGTAAGTATGTAGTGTTTTTTTTTTTTTACTTTTAGGATGGTAACCAGGGTAAACATCGGGTTACTAAGCGCGGCCCTGCGCTTAGTAACCCGATGTTTACCCTGGTTACCGGCATCGTTGGTCGCTGGAGAGCTGTCTGTGTGACAGCTCTCCAGCGACCAAACAGCAACGCTGCAGCGATCGACATCTTGTGACGGTACCTTAAGGGAGACTACTTTCTAAGATAAGATTTGGTTACATTGTAAAACAGAAAAACAACATTTAGGCGAAGGCCAGGGATGGATATATCCAGCTCATACGCTGCCGACTCGAGCACCACGACTAAAACAGTCCATAAGGTGGCTATCATTATACAGTTAAACCTATTCTTTCCCATTAACAAAGAGGAAACCTACAACAATGGCCACATTGGCTTTCCTGTGTTTAGGTTAGAAACTATGTAACAGTGATGTTTTCCATAAAGTTACCAGACCGCTGCTTCATAGATTGCTGCAGCATCAAGATAAGCTGTCAGAGTAGATGTCTTATTACACAAGTGGTAGAGCGATGGTAAATCCTCTCCATCCTCCCTGCAACAACGCTGCTGCCAGCAGTGCAGACTGAGGAGGAAGCCATGTGACTCCGCCGTATGCCATCCAACATTTAGGTTCCATTTAGATGAAAAGCTTTCTGCTAACGGACGTCAGATTGATTATCTTTCTATCTGACATGCACGTTATCTTCACAGATTATGGACATTTAATGGTGCAAAGAGGGAAGCCATTGTTTGATGTCCTTTAAAACACAGAACAAACATGAAATTAGCTACTTGACAAGTCAGCCGTGTTATACATGGGCTAAAACTGGCGGTCAGGCATCGAATCTTCAACACTGGCTCTGCACCGGGTGTTTACAGGAAACATATTTGTGTGCAATCGGAATGGGATTAGAAGAACCTGAAGGTTTAAATCCAGGTACGCTTTGGTTTCGGTTAGAAAGCACATCATTAGGAACATGGCACCAATTAGAGCCACGGTCTTTATTAAATGGCTATTCCGAGGACGGACAATTTTTTTTTTTACTAAAACGTACAATACTTTTAAAACACCTTAAATTTTCAGTTTGGTCCCTTAACCCAGATTCCCCTTATTGGATAAGAAGCGGTAGAGGGCAGATTGAGAAGTAAAGGTTCACGCCACAGCAATGTGGCAACTGAATTACTCCGCTCCCCTGTCATACCAAAAATTAAAGAAAAGAAGTATTTTAGAACAGTTTTTGTGGGAGGGAGATCTTCAAGTATTGAAACATTCATGTAAAGTTCAAGTATTCACATGCCATGGCTTTCATTAAATTACCGTATTCTTGATCTTTAAAGGGGCTGTGCACTCTTAGGCTACAAGCCTGCATTGACTCTATGCAACTGCAGACTTGTGAATCCTCACGTCGCGCGCACTGTGCTCTGTGGGAATAATCCAGGGCCAGGAGTGGCGGGCATGTGATCGCAAGTATGAGATTCGCATGTATGCCATCACTTGCCGGGCGCGAACTCGCTCAATTCAAGTGTATTGCGCCAGGTCACATATAGAGTAGCCGGAATGTGGCCACAAGTATGAAAATCGCATAGTTGGGGGTCACCTAAACTCCCGCTCCCGGCGCCAACACCAGAGAATACTCACAGTGACCACCATGTGAGGATTCATAACTTAAGATCGTTCAACCTTTTTAATTTCCATTGTTGAAAGCTGGCCATATACATACGGGATGTTAAAATGATATGCGGTAGCCAGTTCCATCCTCAGATCTGGGGCTTTGTTGCAGCAGGACTTCACTTCTGCAGCTGGGATACTTGGGTGGCATCTTCTGGGTGCAGGCGATGCCAGCAGCAAAACTAAAGTCGACTTGCAACTAAGCACTGGACCAGAGGTTGGTACTGGGTTCGGCAAATTTTTTGCTCATCTCTAATTTTCCAGTTAGAACAAAAGAATTGGATTTGCGGCTTCAAGACATTCCCAAGTCAAAAGGGAAATATCTACATATGGTTTAAAACAGATGGAGGCAATCATGATAACTGGGCAGTTCTTGATGGTCAGACCAAACACGCCAATGATAGTCGTACTTCAATAAAACTGGAGTACTATCTAATACGCATGGAAGTTTCCAAACTCTCCTCCGTTCCTGCCAATCTCTGCCAGGGTGCATGCTCCTAATTTCAGAAGGCTGAGCTGACCAATTTCGACCATTTTCTACAGACAGTGTTTTGTATTTTTTTAATGACAGAAACAAGTGTGATTGTTGAAGACCAAAAGGAAGAGAACTGTTGAATAGTTGATCTAAGAAAAAAAATTGTAGATTCATTCCAAACATCAATTTGCATCCCATTAACGGAAGCTCAGTCTAGGCCATAGGTCACGAAAGAGGACGACAGCCAATTATTGAGTCCGTTTTAGCCTTTTAGTGAGCTTTAACTTATGGCATTGTTGTCAAAAGTCTTTCAGTAAGCGGCCGTGTGAATCCCTAATGTTTGGCTGGTTGAACCCCATAGTGATGGATGAATAAGTCAGCTGAGTTGATCACTTCAAAATTAGAAATAAAGCACAATATAGAAACAATGTGGTGTGTACCTAGCCTAAGGTTCAGAATAAAATCATTGGCCTAGGAAGACTTTTTTCTTAACAAAAGACAATGTTATACTTTGTCGGTGAAATAAATAAACTACGTTCACATGCCGATAAGGGCAACAATAATGCAGTTAGCTTTGCTGATAAATGGAATATTTGCTTTGGATCTAATGGACAAACATTACTGTTAGGAATAAAGAAGCATATAGTGTAGTGATAAGGACAGACCAAGCTCGAGGGAGGTTAGCGAAGACAAGCCAAGGAAGTCAAAATTCATGTACACAAAAATATGTGCTGGTGCCAAGAACAGCATTTGTGAGACGTTCTGTAACTGTGAACTAGTAAGGAAAAAAAAAATACACAAAATCTGTATTTTAAAACCATAATGAATTTACCAGCCAATTTTTCCAGTTTTTTTCCTCACCACTTTACAGCAGCTGTATTTTCTTAATTTATTTTTTATTAACATGGCTGTATGAGCTGTGTTTTAAAGGGCCTGATTACCGTAATTTTACTCTGTATTTTTTTTTATAACTATAGAAAAAAAAGCTATTTGTTTATTTTATTTGTTTTGTTTTTCACCACTAAAAGTTGAATTAATTTTCTAGGTGATTAGGTGTGTGGGAATATATAATTTGTGTAGGTTTGTTTGTTATTCGTATGTAATAAGATGTATTTTATATATATATATAAAATGATTTTTTTGCAATAAGGATGTTAATATTTTTGATTACTGTACTCAATATCTCCTTTTTGCATATGTTTTATTTGTATAAAAAACAGATTTTTCATCATTTGTTCCCCAACAGATCATAGAAGGAAAACAGCCCCCCTGCTATGCCAGTGACCATGTGATTGCTAGGTCCTACGATCCTACAGAAACATGATCATTGCCGCTTTGGTAGCGGGTAAAAAACAAAGAGAACAAACGCTACTATCTTCTCCTCCAGATCGCTAGAGCGACTTTGTTAGAATTTGTGATAATGGGTTAAAAGAGTTGGAACGAGATTTTGATTAAATTACGAAAGTCTCGTATACATCAGCCTCATTGAGCCAAATTGGCAAGACCTGCAATAAGAGGTACCGTCCATTACAAGAGTGGTACTTTTCAGGGAAGAAACTAAAATGTGTTGTCCTCATTTACAAAACTTATTTCAAAGAATTTTTGCTCTTGCAGCACTGGTTGAACAAAGTGACTATTGTTCCTTATAGATGGGCAATCAACTAAGGAAATGAGAAAAATGATTTTCTGTCGGTAACAATGTTTTTTTTTTTTGTTTTTTTTTAAGCAGACTTAAAAAATAGTTTTCAGTAGCACACGGTCTGTGTAAACGGAGTGTTTGATGCTGAACATGATCGTTCTGTGCCCATGAAAGTGTGGTCGGACGGTAAATGCAGGTCGTTAAATGGTTGCCGGTCAGCTTGATGTTGCCATCACTTAATGGCAGACAATGACATGTAAATCCAGATGACAGTAGGTCTTCAAGGCTCCACGTCACCTCCTGCGTAGGAGATTGTCGTCGCTTTTATCTGTATAAATTCTTTTATTCAGCAAGGCTAATAAAGTAAAGTAAAGCTAGTCATAAAGCGCAAGGGAGGCACCTCTCACTATGTGACCACATTCAAATGTGCCAGAAATGTTTCAGATGCATGCCAGACATAGACCCCCCTTCACCTGATGAAGGTGTCCTTTTAGTCTCCATCACATCAGCATACTTTTTTTTTTTGTATACGACAGTATGCAGTAGACTGCACTTTATCTGGGCACGTATCTGGGGAGAGGAGCAACCAGGCATTTGCCCAAAGTGGTGGGTATCAGTGGTTGGCGTCATTTTTCACCCATATTCAATTTAAACGTAAATCTTTTAGGGTGAAAAAAAAAAGAAAACCGAATTCAAAGAATGTGACTGAATAAATATGAACACTATTAATCTAAAACTTTGCGTGTATGACAGCACTCAGTCTTTTTGGGTAGGAGTATATCAGCATGGCATGTCTAGAATTGACAATCTCTGCCCACTCTTCCTAACAGAAGCACTCCAAATGTGTCAAATTGAGATGGCTTCTCTTGTGTAAAGCACTCTTCAAGTCACCCACAGATCTTCAATTGGATTCAGGTCTGGGCTCTGGTGGAGCCATTCCAAAACCAAGATCATCTTCTGCCATGCTTAGTGTCGTTGTCATGCTGATAGGTGAAATTCCTCTTCACATTCAGCTCTTTAGTAGAGGCCTGAAGATTTTGATGCAAAATTGACTGATATTTGGAACTGTTCTTAATTTACTCTACCTTGACTAAACCCCCTTGTTCCTGCTGCCAAAAAACAGATCCAAAGCATAATGCTGCCGCTACCATGCTTTACTGTGAGTATTGTGTTCTTTTGGTGATGTGAAGTATTGGCCTTGAGTAAAACATACTTTTTGGAATTTTGACCAAAAAAGTTGAACCTTGGTCTCATGAGACCATAACAGATTTTCCCAAATGCTTTTGGAAGACATGATGTAGGTTTTGACAAAACATAGCCAGGCTTGGATGTTTTTCTAAGTAAAACAAGGCTTCCATCTTGTCACCCTTCCCCATAGGGCAGACACAGGAGGAATAAGTGAGATTGTTGTCACATACAGTAAACAATAAGTACTTGCCATGAATTCCTGCAGCTCCTTTACTGCTGCTATAGACATCTTAGTAGCCTCCTGGACCAATTTTCTTCTGGTCTTTTCATCAATCTTTGAGGGATGTCCAGCTTTAGGTAATGTCACTGTTCTTGATTACCGTTTTAACAGCATTTCATGGTATATATAATGCCGTGCAAACTCTTTTGTACTCTCATCCTGACTGATAACTTTCAATACTGAGATCCCTTAGCTGTGTTAGCTGATTACGCACCATGGCTTTTGCTATAAAAGGCAACTAAGAAAATGTCAAGAAAATCTTACTAGAATGGCTAAACTACACGTGGAGTTAATTTGAACCCCTTTAAATGATGGCAGAATTGTACTGACTTCTATTTAAAATATTTTTTTATGTGATTGCCAAATTCTGAACACAACCACATACCCAATTATAAGAGGTTTTTCACAATCATGCGTCTACAACATTTTAGTTTTATTATTTCCTCCTTAAAATGATTTCAGCTTGTTTCTCAATAAATTTGGACAGATTATAGCTGACATTAAAAGGTAGAAAAAGTTCTGAATTGATTCTTTTTGGCATGATTTTTTGACATGGCAAAAACCTGGCATTTCTCCAACAGTGTGTAGACTTTTTATATCCAATCTATACCACCAGGTACATTTTTTTTAACATTGTGACCAACAAGCAACATTTGACACTGTATGGCTGTGCTGAGATATTCACAACCTTCATTATATCTTCAAAGGGAAGGGAAGCACTGGTGAAATGTGAACACAGAGACCAAGTTACAATATTCTTGCTGCCACCATCACACTACACTCACTCTGTGGGATTGTAGACTTATGAACCCCCCCAGCGCACGCATTGTGTGCTGAGAGGATTCGCCGGTTTCTGACCCGGGAACGGAGGGTATGCATGTGTTATACCACCTCCTGGCCAGAACCTGTCCAGTGGAAGTGGTCTCGCTCCACACACTTGTATAGAGAAAGGCTGGACCCTCTAGTCGGCCATGCCCACTGGATGGCCACATCACTAGTCGGGGCACGCGGCCTCGCACAATACAAGTTTATAGAGCGAGGGCGCACCCACTAGACGGGCTCTGGCCAGGAGTATGTATAACTCATACATACCCTTCAGTCCTGATCCTCTAAGCGCAGTGTGTGCTCTGGGGTATTGATAAATCTCCAGTCACACAGTGACTGCAGACTTATTGAATTGGACCGGACAACTCTTAAGTACATTCTTAGATAATTATTTTTATTGTACACGCCACAATTATAAGAAACATACACAGGATTACACAATGTACCACAAAGGCTGCAGCAACCGCATTGTGTCCAATCACAACACTGGCAACCGGCATAAGGTTTGGAACGTCTTAACAAAATGAACAAACTAGAAAACAATATGGAATGTGTTTTCTATGAACAAAGGCAATCCCACATAAGCATTGGCAGAGCACCATGCTTTTTGCTAGGCACACCTCTCATACATTTGTGTGCCAGGATTGAAACTGAAATGTACTGCAGCGGTAGACATAAAAGCTATGGCACAGAGCACTGTTTCTATTAATCATATAAACCTGAACTACAGCCTGCTCCCCATCTTCCCGAAGCTGAGCCCATGAAGGCGACCCTTTAATAGAATGGACCAGAACCGTGATGTTTTAATTCTACCAGTGTGGTATGTTACACCTAGCCTTAATCCACTTAAGCCATTGCTAAGCAGTAGGTGGAAGCAGAAAGCACATCACAACGCAAATCTCAAGGCCCCAGCGGAGACCCGTCCTGATCCGTATTGATTAAGTGTCACCACACAACCGCACTCTGCAGCTCACAGTAAGGTGGGCATACACAGGAGATTTGGGATAGTCATTTTTTCTTTGCTGTCTGCTTGCAGCTTTCCATTACAAGAATGAACGTGAAGCTGACCGATGGCAGAAATCAGTGGAAGAACTCATCTGCTATGCTGGATTTTTGGAGCCATTGTTGGATATTATAGTTGAAAAGATGTTAATAAAGATTTACAGATCTGCATCCCATCCATGGAAACGACCAACTACAGCAGAGTTCTGTAAGGTGAATCCAAATCGCAGCTCTAACTTTTAGCAATGCTGTCCAAGACCATGACAAGCCATTCAGAAACAGCCACCTAAAATATCTAATCCATTGCCATAAGAAGAACAAGTCAGCATGGCAGATATGGGAGTTGCGCTATGGCTGAATACACACTTGTCCCTAAAAAAAGAAAAAGATACCTTTATTGTAGAGATCCTATGTGGCAGTCCTGAGAAATCTAAAGTAGAAGACATATGCAAATTCATTCTTAATTGGAAAGTGTCATCAGAAAATGGCCTGCCATTTAAATCAGGTTTTTTTTTTAATCTTTCCATTTTTACACTGGCCACGGGGACTGTTATGGCTGGCAATCAGGCAACACAGCGTGCAGTAATCAGCGCACATACAGAGATCTGGCAATAACCAAAAACAATAGGACGAGCTCTGAGACGTGGAATCTCTGTAGACTGCAGTACCTGATCTATCCTCACACAACTGGAAGCAGCAGTGGATTGCGCCTATCAACTACCTATGCAACTCGGCACTGCCTGAGGAGCTGACTAGCCTGAAGATAGAAATACAAGCCTGACTTACCTCAGAGAAATACCCCAAAGGAATAGGCAGCCCCCCACATATAATGACTGTTAGCAAGATGAAAAGACAAACGTAGGAATGAAATAGATTCAGCAAAGTGAGGCCCGATATTCTAGACAGAGCGAGGATAGCAAAGAGAACTATGCAGTCTACAAAAAACCCTAAAACGAAAACCACGCAAAGGGGCAAAAAGACCCACCGTGCCGAACTAACAGCACGGCGGTGCACCCCTTTGCTTCTCAGAGCTTCCAGCAAAAGATAATAGCAAGCTGGACAGAAAAAACAGAAAACAAACTAGAAGCACTTATCTAGCAGAGCAGCAGGCCCAAGGAAAGATGCAGTAGCTCAGATCCAACACTGGAACATTGACAAGGAGCAAGGAAGACAGACTCAGGTGGAGCTAAATAGCAAGGCAGCCAACGAGCTCACCAAAACACCTGAGGGAGGAAGCCCAGAGACTGCAATACCACTTGTGACCACAGAAGTGAACTCAGCCACAGAATTCACAACAGTACCCCCCCCTTGAGGAGGGGTCACCGAACCCTCACCAGAACCCCCAGGCCGACCAGGATGAGCCACATGAAAGGCACGAACAAGATCTGGGGCATGGACATCAGAGGCAAAAACCCAGGAATTATCTTCCTGAGCATAACCCTTCCATTTGACCAGATACTGGAGTTTCCGTCTAGAGACACGAGAATCCAAAATCTTCTCCACAATATACTCCAATTCCCCCTCCACCAAAACAGGGGCAGGAGGCTCCACAGATGGAACCATAGGTGCCACGTATCTCCTCAACAACGACCTATGGAATACATTATGTATGGAAAAGGAGTCTGGGAGGGTCAGACGAAAAGACACCGGATTGAGAATCTCAGAAATCCTATACGGACCAATAAAACGAGGTTTACATTTAGGAGAGGAAACCTTCATAGGTATATGACGAGAAGATAACCAAACCAGATCCCCAACACGAAGTCGGGGTCCCACACGGCGTCTGCGATTAGCGAAAAGCTGAGCCTTCTCCTGGGACAAGGTCAAATTGTCCACTACCTGAGTCCAGATCTGCTGCAACCTGTCCACCACATAATCCACACCAGGACAGTCCGAAGACTCAACCTGTCCTGAAGAGAAACGAGGATGGAACCCAGAATTGCAGAAAAATGGAGAGACCAAGGTAGCCGAGCTGGCCCGATTATTAAGGGCGAACTCAGCCAACGGCAAAAATGACACCCAATCATCCTGGTCAGCGGAAACAAAACATCTCAGATATGTTTCCAAGGTCTGATTGGTTCGTTCGGTCTGGCCATTAGTCTGAGGATGGAAGGCCGAGGAAAAAGATAGGTCAATGCCCATCCTACCACAAAAGGCTCGCCAGAACCTCGAGACAAACTGGGAACCTCTGTCAGAAACAATATTCTCAGGAATGCCATGTAAACGAACCACATGCTGGAAGAACAAAGGCACCAAATCAGAGGAGGAAGGCAATTTAACCAAGGGCACCAGATGGACCATTTTAGAAAAACGATCACAGACCACCCAAATGACCGACATTTTTTGAGAAACGGGAAGGTCAGAAATGAAATCCATCGAAATATGTGTCCAAGGCCTCTTCGGGACCGGCAAGGGCAAAAGCAACCCACTGGCACGTGAACAGCAGGGCTTAGCCCTAGCACAAATTCCACAGGACTGCACAAAAGCACGCACATCCCGTGACAGAGATGGCCACCAGAAGGATCTAGCAACCAACTCCCTGGTACCAAAGATTCCTGGATGACCGGCCAGCACCGAACAATGAAGTTCAGAGATAACTTTACTAGTCCACCTATCAGGGACGAACAGTTTCTCGGCCGGACAACGATCAGGTTTATTAGCCTGAAATTTCTGCAACACTCTCCGCAAATCAGGGGAGATGGCAGACACAATGACTCCTTCCTTGAGGATACTCGCCGGCTCAGATAACCCCGGAGAGTCGGGCACAAAACTCCTAGACAGAGCATCCGCCTTCACATTTTTAGAGCCCGGAAGGTATGAAATCACAAAATCAAAACGAGCAAAAAATATCGACCAACGGGCCTGTCTAGGATTCAAGCGCTTGGCAGACTCAAGATAAGTAAGGTTCTTATGATCAGTCAAAACCACCACGCGATGCTTAGCACCCTCAAGCCAATGACGCCACTCCTCGAATGCCCACTTCATGGCCAGCAACTCTCGGTTGCCCACATCATAATTACGCTCAGCAGCAGAAAATTTCCTGGAAAAGAAAGCACATGGTTTGAACACTGAGCAACCAGAACCTCTCTGTGACAAAACCGCCCCTGCACCAATCTCAGAAGCATCAACCTCGACCTGGAACGGAAGAGAAACATCAGGTTGACACAACACAGGGGCACAGCAAAAACGACGCTTCAACTCCTGAAAAGCTTCCACGGCAGCAGAAGACCAATTAACCAAATCAGCACCCTTCTTGGTCAAATCGGTCAATGGTCTGGCAATGCTAGAAAAATTACAGATGAAGCGACGATAAAAATTAGCAAAGCCCAGGAATTTCTGCAAACTTTTTAGAGATGTCGGCTGAGTCCAATCCTGGATGGCCTGAACCTTAACCGGATCCATCTCGATAGTAGAAGGGGAAAAGATGAACCCCAAAAATGAAACTTTCTGCACACCGAAGAGACACTTTGATCCCTTCACGAACAAGAAATTAGCACGCAGTACCTGGAAAACCATTCTGACTTGCTTCACATGAGACTCCCAATCATCTGAGAAGATCAAAATGTCATCCAAGTAAACAATCAAGAATTTATCCAGATACTCACGGAAAATGTCATGCATAAAAGACTGAAAAACAGATGGAGCATTGGCAAGTCCGAACGGCATCACCAGATATTCAAAATGACCCTCGGGCGTATTAAATGCCGTTTTCCATTCATCTCCCTGCCTGATTCTCACCAGATTATACGCACCACGAAGATCAATCTTAGTAAACCAACTAGCCCCCTTAATCCGAGCAAACAAGTCAGAAATCAATGGCAAGGGATACTGAAACTTAACAGTGATCTTATTAAGAAGGCGGTAATCAATACACGGTCTTAGCGAACCATCCTTCTTGGCTACAAAAAAGAACCCTGCTCCCAATGGTGACGACGATGGGCGAATATGTCCCTTCTCCAGGGACTCCTTCACATAACTGCGCATAGCGGTGTGTTCAGGTACGGACAAATTAAATAAACGACCCTTAGGGAATTTACTACCAGGAATCAAATCGATAGCACAATCACAATTCCTATGCGGAGGTAGGGCATCAGACTTGGACTCTTCAAATACATCCTGAAAGTCCGACAAGAACTCTGGGATGTCAGAAGGAATGGATGACGAAATAGACAAAAATGGAACATCACCATGTACTCCCTGACAACCCCAGCTGGTTACCGACATAGAGTTCCAATCCAATACTGGATTATGGGTTTGTAGCCATGGCAACCCCAACACGACCACATCATGCAAATTATGCAGTACCAAAAAGCGAATAACTTCCTGATGTGCAGGAGCCATGCACATGGTCAGCTGGGCCCAGTACTGAGGCTTATTCTTGGCCAAAGGTGTAGCATCAATTCCTCTCAACGGAATAGGACACCGCAAAGGCTCCAAGAAAAATCCACAACGTTTAGCATAATCCAAATCCATCAGATTCAGGGCAGCGCCTGAATCCACAAACGCCATGACAGAATATGATGACAAAGAGCACATTAAGGTAATGGACAAAAGGAATTTGGACTGTACAGTACCAATAACGGCAGAGCTATCGAACCGCCTAGTGCGTTTAGGACAATTAGAAATAGCATGAGTAGAATCACCACAATAGAAACACAGTCTGTTCAGACGTCTGTGTTCGTGCCGTTCTACTTTAGTCATAGTCCTGTCGCACTGCATAGGCTCAGGCTTACTCTCAGACAATACCGCCAGATGGTGCACAGATTTACGCTCGCGCAAGCGACGACCGATCTGAATGGCCAAGGACATAGACTCATTCAAACCAGCAGGCATAGGAAATCCCACCATTACATCCTTAAGAGCTTCAGAGAGACCCTTTCTGAACAAAGCCGCTAGTGCAGATTCATTCCACAGAGTGAGTACTGACCATTTCCTAAATTTCTGACAATATACTTCTACATCATCCTGACCCTGGCATAAAGCCAGCAGATTTTTCTCAGCTTGATCCACTGAATTAGGCTCATCGTAAAGCAATCCCAGCGCCTGGAAAAATGCATCAACATTACTCAATGCAGAATCTCCTGGTGCAAGAGAAAACGCCCAGTCCTGTGGGTCGCCGCGCAAAAAAGAAATAATAATCAAAACCTGTTGAATAGGATTACCAGAAGAATGAGGTTTCAAGGCCAAAAATAGCTTACAATTATTTCTGAAGCTCAGGAACTTAGTTCTGTCACCAAAAAACAAATCAGGAATCGGAATTCTTGGTTCTAGCATCGATTTCTGATCAATAGTATCTTGAATCTTTTGTACATTTACAACGAGATTATCCATTGAGGAGCACAGAGCCTGAATATCCATGTCCACAGCTGTGTCCTGAAGCACTCTAATGTCTAGGGGAAAAAAAAGACTGAAGACAGAGCTAAGAAAAAAAAATGATGTCAGGATTTCTTTTTTCCCTCTATTGGAAATCATTGAATGGCTCCTTGTACTGTTATGGCTGGCAATCAGGCAACACAGCGTGCAGTAATCAGCGCACATACAGAGATCTGGCAATAACCAAAAACAATAGGACGAGCTCTGAGACGTGGAATCTCTGTAGACTGCAGTACCTGATCTATCCTCACACAACTGTAAGCAGCAGTGGATTGCGCCTATCAACTACCTATGCAACTCGGCACTGCCTGAGGAGCTGACTAGCCTGAAGATAGAAATACAAGCCTGACTTACCTCAGAGAAATACCCCAAAGGAATAGGCAGCCCCCCACATATAATGACTGTTAGCAAGATGAAAAGACAAACGTAGGAATGAAATAGATTCAGCAAAGTGAGGCCCGATATTCTAGACAGAGCGAGGATAGCAAAGAGAACTATGCAGTCTACAAAAAACCCTAAAACGAAAACCACGCAAAGGGGCAAAAAGACCCACCGTGCCGAACTAACAGCACGGCGGTGCACCCCTTTGCTTCTCAGAGCTTCCAGCAAAAGATAATAGCAAGCTGGACAGAAAAAACAGAAAACAAACTAGAAGCACTTATCTAGCAGAGCAGCAGGCCCAAGGAAAGATGCAGTAGCTCAGATCCAACACTGGAACATTGACAAGGAGCAAGGAAGACAGACTCAGGTGGAGCTAAATAGCAAGGCAGCCAACGAGCTCACCAAAACACCTGAGGGAGGAAGCCCAGAGACTGCAATACCACTTGTGACCACAGAAGTGAACTCAGCCACAGAATTCACAACAGGGGACTATTCTAGACCCATACAGCCTGTATTTTCAGGAAAAGCTTTTAGCATGCTCATTATCATCACAGAATTACAATGACAAGTAACAACTATGCACAGCTGATAACACAGGCCCCACCATTCCGAGTAGGTGAAAGGAAGAAAAAAAAACGGTGCGGTCTACCTGCCTATTATGTCCGGCGCCACTCTCCGCCGGTACAGAGCACTCACTGACCGCTCCTGCCAGCGATACAAATGCTCCCCGTCAATAGATCAGTTCTTCCTCTTCAGGGATGTCCTGCAGACAGGAACTTCTGACGTCATGCTGATTGACATGTGGCTCTCCCAGTTATACAGCGGGAGATGGAAGTCAATCAGCATGACGTCATAAGTCCCTCCCTGTCAACAGAGCAGAGGAGAAAAGAAACTGCTGCTCAGTCGATGTGACATCAGAAGCTGCTGAATCGTCGGTAAGAGGGGTCAATGTCTGCTCTGTGCCGGCAGAGAACGACATTGGGCACAACAGGCAAGTAGGTCGCAACCACCTGCCTGATAGTGCTTAGGCACTTTTTAATTTTTTTTTTTTTTTTAAGTCCCGGACATCCATTTTAACACACTCACTGCTCGCTATCCTTCCACTATGGCCTTTGCACATGCTCATTCAATGCTTTAATAGAAAAGATAGGGATAGGGTCTCAGTCAGTCTATTACTGCTAATATACATGTGGATTTCCTGAAAAAACAGGAAGTTAAGAGTCTAGAATAGCCCCAGTAGCCAGTGTGGAAATTGCAAGATTTTTCATTCTCCGATGGCACATTCCCTTTAAGATGGCTGGTTTGATACGGTATATGCATTGTATGGTAATGCTGGTCAAACAATTTAGAGGGCTGTCAGTCCAAGAGTTACACCTCACAACTTGTTCAATGCGTGCATTTGTTCTCAATAGGGCGATGGCATTAATCCTCAACCAGACACCTTATCTCCGGTGAGAATGAAGAATAGCCATGTTAAAATCCAACATGCCTGAGCCATCTCCTGCCATCAGGAAGAGTGGACACTCCAATACATTCCAAATCAAACATGCTGCATCCTTCTGTTCCCCAACATCATCGGTCAGGGAACAGTTGGAGGGCCCCCACACAAAATATACGGTTGTCTGAGCTCATTGGGGGTTGGGCCAACATTAGTCTCATGAGTATTTGGGGAGGCCTTTAGCTTGCTGTTACATAGTAAGATCTATTTATATAATTGCCTTGTAATGTTTTCATTTCCTGTTCTGTACAGATGTCACCACATCCCAGAATTCCAAGCGGAAGAAGTTCACCAACTGCCATATTGGGACACCCAAGTGAAGGGTGTCTCAATATGGAAACTGCTGCTGGTACCAACATATTGCGTGGTACCACCAGTGTAACACCGTCGCACCACACACACACTCTATACACACTGTACGCACCACAATCACACAGCCTCTTGAGGATTACCACCAGTGCTACACCGTTGTGAACACACCGCCGCCAGGATCAGCCGAATGATTCACTGACTGGCGCCAGGAGGAGTGCATGCACAATTTTAATGTGACCGCTGTTGTCTGCACAAAGATGGCGATGGTCTGATTTACTGTGCCTGCATGCATTATGCACAGGTGCAGTGAATCATTCGGCAGATCAAGGCGGCAGATGCGCAACGTGCCTACAAGGCAGAGGCAGCCTGTCAAGGTGTTTTCCCACGAACGAATGTTAATTTTAAAAATTGACTGTGTGACCGTGTACAGAGCATACCACAGCTCCTGGGCAGGGGAGGAAGCAAAAGACAATACTGACATTACAGCAGGAGATCACAGTGGATTCATTTTGTGAGGTAAAATATTTCACTGACTGTTATTAAAAATTATTTTACCTCACAAAATGTATCCTCTGTGATCTCCTGCTGTAATGTCAGTATTATCTTTTGCTTCCTCCCCTGCCCAGGAGCTGTGGTATGTTCGATACACGGTCAGACACAGACAGTTTTTAAAATGAACTTTAGTTGGTGGGAAAAGCCCTTTAATGTGACCGGCTTCCTCTGCCTGTAGGCACGTCGCAAATCTGCCGAATGATTCACTGCTATCACTGATATCAACGCCAACATGGCTCCTCCTAAAAAGTACGCCAATGACAATGAAAGGAAAGCAGCAGACACAACGTTGAAGACAACAAAGGGCACATGAGACTCTTGAAGAGCAATAGCATCGCTGGGACAAAAACAATGCATATAAGCAGAGGCGTCAGGCACATGAGTCCACTGATGCAAAAGTCATTAGATTATCACAGGATGCCATTAGGTAACAACAGCGCCGTATGCCTGCCCCCATCGTGACATTACCGCCCTGCCGATGCAATAGCATCGGGCCTCCATCTAGTAGTAACATAGCAAGGCCAAAAAAAAGACATTTGTCCATCCAGTTCAGCATATATTCTGTCAGAATAAATCCCCACATCTACGTCCTTCTAAAGAACCTAATCACTGTAAGGCTACTTTCACACTTGCGTCATTTGGCCTCCGTCACAATGTGTCGTTTTGGAGAAAAAAATGCATCCTGCGGCAACTTTGCATGATGCGTTTTTTCTCCAAAACGACACATTGTGACGGAGGCCAAATGACGCAAGTGTGAAAGTAGCCGCATCATGCAAAGTTGCCGCAGGATGCATTTTTTTCTCTATAGAGTTGTATTACCGATGCATCGCGATGTATGGACACACGTTCCATACGTCGTGCACTGGATGCGTCGGTATTTGGCGGACCGTCGTAGCGAAAAAACGTTCAACGGAACGTTTTTCCGTATGTCGGGTCCTGCATTTTGAACTGCGCAGGTGCGGCCGGAACTCCACCCCCTCCTCCCTGGGACTTCACAATGGGCAACGGACGAGTTGAAACACTGCGTCCACTGCCCACGTTGTGCAAAAAAATCACCACTGTCCGTCGGTACTTTGCGCCAACGCTTTGTGACGGCCCCATACCGACGGAAGCGTGAAAGAAGCCTAAGAAACAATTTTGTTATACTCCAGGAAGACATCCAGGCCTCTCTTGAACCCCTCGACTGAGTTCGCCATCACCACCTCCTCAGGCAAGCAATTCCAGATTCTCACTGCCCTAACAGTAAAGAATCCTCTTCTATGTTGGTGGAAAAACCTTCTCTTCGCCAGACGCAGAGAATGCCCGCTTGTGACCGTTACATTCCTTGATATAAACAGATCCTCGGAGAGATATCTATATTGTCCCCTTATATACTTTACATCATTATTAGATCGCCCCTCAGTCTTCTTTTTTTCTAGACTAAATAATCCTAATTTTGCTAATCTCTCTGGGTATTGTAGTTCCCCCTATCCCCTTTATTAATTTTGCTGCCCTCCTTTGTACTTGCTCTAGTTCCATAATATCCTTCCTGAGCCCCGGTGCTACTATGCTTCTATCATTACTATGCAGCTGCTATCATTTAGCTTCTGTTCCATTAGGTTTTCTAATGGGTTGATTTAATATGCAAATTGCCTCTTCAGAGAAAAAGAGGACTTGAACTCTATAGCGCCACCTATTGGAAGTAGCGATCCTACAAGTCACAATCAACCCTAAGGCCACATTCACACGTTCCTTTTTATCCTGCGGGTTCTCCCGCAGCGGATTTGATAAATCTGCAGGGCAAACCCGCTGCGGTTATCCCTGCAGATTTATCGCGGTTTGTCCTGCGGGTTCCGCTGCGGGATTTACCCCTACTATTGATGCTGCATATGCAGCAATATGCAGCATCAATAGTAGTGTTAAAAATAATAAAATCATGATGATATACTCACCCTCTGACGTCCCGATCTCCTCGGCGCTGCAGGCGGCGGTCCGGTTCCAAAGATGCTGTGCGACCAGGACCTACGGTGACGTCACGGTCATATGACCGCGACGTCACCGAAGGTCCTGGTCGCATAGCAAACCTGAGGCCGGACGGCCGCGTGCAGCGCTGAGACTTCCGAGGGTGAGTATACATTATTTTTTATTTTAATTCTTTTTTTTTTAACACAAATATTGTTCCCGGGGCCTGGAGGAGAGTCTCCTCTCCTCCACCCCGGGTATAACCCGCACATTATCCGCATTACTTCCCGCATGGTGGGCACAGCCCCATGCGGGAAGTAAGCGGATCAATGCACTTCTATGGGTGCAGAATCGCTGCGATTCTGCACAAAGAAGTGACATGGTCCTTCTTTTTTTCCGCAGCAATTCAGCGCGGTTTTTTTCGGGTTTTTCCGCATCATGTGCACTGCGGTTTTTGTTTTCCATAGGGTAACATTGTACTGTACCCTGCATGGAAAACAGCTGCGGACCCGCAGCGGCAAAATCGCCGCGGTCCGCAGTAAAAACCGCATAGTGTGAACATGGCCTTAAACGAGTCTTGCTATATGACTTAGGATAAGAGCCAAATCAGTATCTCAATTCGCAATTCAATGGGCTAGGTAACAAATTGTTTTGTTTACTCAAAAAAACTCAAGCATGATGGATGACATCATATGAGATTTGTTTGGCATCTGTTTTGATCCATTAAAAATGTATCAATCATTATTAGAAAGAAAAAAAAAACATCATAAGAAAAAGATGTTTTGGGAACGCCTCACCCTTTCATAGAACTCTTGACTAGTTGATCAGCTACTGTTTCGCGGATACCACGTCTTTATATCAGAAATGTCTGCCTTTTTCTGTATGCATTCGGAAAGTAGAGAAATATTAGCATGTGTTCCCACTCAGCAGGATGCTTTCTTTTTCAAATTGTGAAAGATAATAATAAGTGATAATAATGACAATTTTTCAACAATTTCTCACCCACGCACAATTACCTGCTGTCAACAAATTACACGACAAATGATGCACCGCATGGAAATGTTTAGATGGGCATAGGTACAACTACATTCCCATCAGTTGTGGGTGTAAAAACCTCATCAGGATCCTTATTTTCCACATAGACTTTAGGCCCTAATTTGAGTTACACACTAGACTAATTTCGGCTGAACCCAAAGATATCGACTGATTCGGCTGACAGTATAACGTGTATGGGGGCGATGGGCCACTGATGATCGGGAGAGTTGTGGATTCCCATGCACAAAGCCTGAAGAAATGAGGCAGTTAGATAAAATATTGGACCAAATGATTTTATTTTTGAGGTAAAAAAGGAGGGCAGAAAATTCAAGTATAAACTATATTATATGTATACACTATCTAGAACATTCTAGCATGGTTTACCAGGTAACACCGGCAGACAGCTCCACTGTCAATATGTAGGTAAATGTGAAAGCGATATTTGCATCTCAGACAGTCTATTGTGCCTTGTGGCCCTCATGCTAGCCAGCAGTAGGTGAAAAAGTGCGGCTGTCGGTTGTAGACACTACACAACCCATAATTACAGCACACGGGAAGTGGAGACATCGAGTAAGTAGACGACAACACGACTGTGTGGGAAGGTTGTTCTAACACAGGGTGTGTAGCCTCTTTCAACACAAGATTTCGGGTGGCGTGAAGGGAATGATTGATCACGACCAGTAAAAAAAAAAAGAAATGATATTATGTAAACCTCTTCCAATAAAGCTGGAAGTAATTGGATACTTTAATGAGAGAATTACATTCAGAAAGGTTGGTTCAAAATTATAGTCTCTGAAGCCATAAACCCAGGGAACCCATCACAAATTTATTAACATGAAGTCCATTTCTGTCCATATACGTGCCAGCAGCTATGCGTTGTCTCAAGACGTTCAGATCCTGTGGGTGGGGAATGGCAGATACACTTCATGTTGCCCCACATATAGAAGTGGCAGGCTGTTAGACCTGGCGATTGGGAAGATCAGCGCACGATTAATGAATGACCCGAGACCATGCATCACTGAAAGGGTGGAGTCCATATCCGAGGATATACTGACATCTGGACAGAACTGGACTACCACCTGGACTTCTGCCGTGTCACGCTGGAAATCACTTTGAACATTTGTAGTATACAGATAAAACTTAGATTGTGTCTCTCCATATTAATAAGTATTACATTTGTTATGTTTTCTCGATTCCGAACACTGAGGCTATCATTTTGCAGCTCCTTTTTGGATCACCCTTCTTGCTCTTTCTAAGGCCACGCGCACACGTTGCGGAAAGTGTTGCGGATTTTTCCAGACTGATTTTTGTAAATCCGCAGGTTATCAGCACTGCGGATTTCCTGTGGAATTACCACTATTTCTTGCGGTTTTTGTGCGGATTCCACCTGCAGTTTTACACCAGCGGATTCCTATTATGGAGCAGGTGTAAACCGCTGCGGAATCCGCACAAAGAACTGACATGCTGAGGAATAAACAACGCTACGTTTCCACGTGTTTTTTTTCCGCAGCATGTGCTGTACGGATTTTGTCTTCCATAAGTTTACATGGTACTGTACAACGCATAGAAAACTGCTGCAAATCCGCAGCGGGCAATCCGCAACTTGTGCACATAGCCTTAGCGTCGCCTTCATTAGTTGTTTAGAACATCACCACCACTGTAAGGCTATGTGCACACGTTCAGGATTTCTTGCAGAAAATTCCTGAGAAAAACCTGAAATTTTCTGCAAGAAATCTGCATGCATTTTTTGCGCGTTTTTGATGCATTTTTAGTGCGTTTGATGCGTTTTTTCCGGACATTTCCCAATGCATTTTATAGTGGGAAATCCGCAGAAAAAACCTGCAAAAGTAATGAACATGCTGCGTTTTTTACCGCGATGCATCATGTGCACAAAACATGCGGAATTCATTCAAAATGATGGGATGCATATTGTTTGCTGTTTTTTTGCGGTTTTATAGCGTTTTTATCGCGAAAAAAACGCAAAAAATCAGCAACATGTGCACACAGCCTTAGGGTCAGGCCTGTCCAATTGTCCCAATAATGGCCTGATAAGCCATCCATTAGTCTTGCATTTAGGCTTTCTACACTTGAACAACATAGAGAAACACAGCCCTGTGACTGCACACACCTGCCAAGATAAGCTGCACCTTGTGGGATATAAAGCTAACCTGTATCTATGTACCTAAATATCAAAACACAAAGCAGAATTAGCATTGTATATAACCTCGATGTATTCTACGTGGACCCATCGCTGGATTTAACTACTTGCCATCTGTCTTTTAGATGCAAGTCTTACGGCTAATTCTAGAGTGGACACAGTGACTGTTCTGTATGCTACTATATAGTGCCTCCATGGGGCACAAGCACCTTCCCTGAAAGCAATGCTTCCAGAAAAGAACAACTTTATAGGTTCTTTTACCATATATTACTATTCAAATTCTTGTGGTCAGACAGACACATATACAAATGGTGACCAGGATGAAAGTGACAATATATTTTCCTATTAAAAAATAGGATGTAAAATTATTATTATTACTAGATGGTGACCCGATTCTAACGCATCGGGTATTCTAGAATATGTATGTATGTATGTATATATGTATGTATGTATGTATGTATGTATGTATGTATATAGCAGCCACATAGTATATAGCACAGGCCACGTAGTGTATAGGAGCCATGTAGTATATAGCAGACAAATACGATGTGGTCTGTGCTATATACTATGTGGCTGCTATATACAAACATACAAACATATTGTAGAATACCTGATGCGTTAATACAGGCCACGCAATATATAACACAGCCCACGCAGTATATAACACAGCCCACAAACTATATAACACAGCCCACGCAGTATATAGCAGCCACGCAGTATATAACACAGGCGACGTAGTATATAACACTGGCCACGTAATATATAGCACAGCACACGGAGTATATAACACTGGCCAGGTAGTATATAGCAGCCACGCGGTATATTACACAGCCCACGCAGTATATAACACTGGCCACCTAATATATAGCACAGCCCACGCAGTACATAACACAGCCCACATAGCATCTAACACTGGCCAGGTAGTATATAGCAGCCACGTGGTATATTACACAGCCCACGTAGTATATAGCAGTGTGGGCACCATATCCCTGTTAAATAAAAAAAAAAATATTAAAATAAAAAATAGTTATATACTCACCTACCGGGATCCAATCCAGCGAAGCTGTGGCGCAGGCGATGAGGGCGCAGCTGCCGCCATCTTCCGTTCCCAGGATGCATTGTGAAATTACCCAGATGACTAAGCCGCCAAGTCTTCTGTGTAATTTTGCAATGCATCTCAGGAAACGGAAGATGGCGGAGGCCGCGCGCGGCTCGGCGGACTACGGAGGGCGAGTATAGCAGGTTTTTTGTTTTTTTATTATTTTTAACATTACATCTTTTTACTCTTGTAAAAAGTTGGGGACACACAGGGTTAATAGCAGCGGTTACGGAGTGCGTTACCCGCGGCATAACGCGGTCCGTTACTGCTGGCATTAAGCTAGTGTGAGCAGTGACTGGAGGGGAGTATGCGAGCGCCGGGCACTGACTGGAGGGGAACATGCGGGCGCCGGGCACTGACTTCGGTGACTGGAAGGGGAGCATGCGGGCACTGACTGCGGTGACTAGAGGGGAGCATGCGGGCGCCGGGCACTGACTGCGGTGACTGGAGGGGAGCATGCGGGCGCTGGGCACTGACTGCGGTGACTGGAGGGGAGCATGCGGGCGCTGGGCACTGACTGCGGTGACTGGAGGGGAGCATGCAGGCGCCGGGCACTGACTGCAGGGGAGAAGGGAGGGACTAATCGGACTGTGCCCGTCGCCGATTGGTCGTGGCAGCCATGACAGGCAGCTGGCGAGACCAATCAGTGACGCGGGATTTCCGTTACGGAATTTGCAGACAGAAAGACGGAAGTACCCCTTAGACAATTATATATATAGATTAATAAATTATCATTTTAGCATTAAAAATAATGCTAAAGGCAAGTAGGCACAAACCCTTTTCTCTATTATGGTGTGGACTCTCCACTAAAGTCAATTTTTTCCAAAGTGAATTAGTACAGAATAGTAAGGCACTGTATCCAAATGGCAGCTTCGAAAAGCATCCGATGAGCTACTGCAGCAATGAAAACTCCTTTTGTAACGTGGCGCAGGGCAGCAGCCGTGGGCGAGGTACTAGTAGCATGCCGGGGCATAAAACACATGAAAATGGGAGTCCTAACTGGGTGTGTGGACCTGCACTGTCATGGCGATATGCCTCTGCAGACCGTATGGTGCCGTTGTATTCGGCTGTCCAGGACCGGATGTTACTCAGATTAGTGGGGGGGGAGACCACAGATCAAAAACAAACTTCTTTTTACTGAAGAATAACTTGGTATAAATTATATACAGCAGATTACAGTAGGCATTTATCTTCAAGGACCTTTCTTTAACCCCTTCCTGACATTTTCAGTACATGTACGTCATGATTGGGAAAGACTTGTACAATGAAGTATATGTACGTCATGGTGATCGCCTGCGCACAGGGTGTCGGCTGATACTGATAGCTGACACCCGGCTCTGAGTGCCAGGAGTGGTCCCGCTCCGCTCCCAGCACTTTAATCCCCTAAATGCTGCGATCAAACGCGATCGCAGCATTTAGCGAGTGGGCAGAGGGGCTCAGAGGCAAGAAAGCCTCTCTTGCCCTTGGATCAGAGATGTCATCGTAGGGTCCCGATCGTTGCCAAGGTGAGCCCATGACAACATCCGGGTCACCTGGCACTAGGAAATTAGTTAGATCATGCTCAGAGTATTATCTATTTGTCTATGCAGAACTGACAGGTTAAAAAGGTATAGCAATGGCCAAAAAAATTAAAAAAAAAACGCCCAAAATACAATTCCTGCATTCTTGGTTTTTATTTCTTCGGCCTCCCAAAACTCGTATTAGAAAGCGATCAAAAAATGTCATGTGTCCAAAATTGGTACCAATAAAATTGTCAACTTGTCCCGCAAAAAACAAGCCATAACATGACTGTCAGCAGAAATATGGAAAAATTATAGCTTTCAAAATATGGTGATGCAAAAACTACAGGTCCTTCTCAAAAAATTAGCATATAGTGTTAAATTTCATTATTTACCATAATGTAATGATTACAATTAAACTTTCATATATTATAGATTCATTATCCACCAACTGAAATTTGTCAGGTCTTTTATTGTTTCAATACTGATGATTTTGGCATACAACTCCTGATAACCCAAAAAACCTGTCTCAATAAATTAGCATATTTCACCCATCCAATCAAATAAAAGTGTTTTTTAATAACAAACAAAAAAACCAACAAATAATAATGTTCAGTTATGCACTCAATACTTGGTCGGGAATCCTTTGGCAGAAATGACTGCTTCAATGCGGCGTGGCATGGAGGCAATCAGCCTGTGACACTGCTGAGATGTTATGGAGGCCCAGGATGCTTCAATAGCGGCCTTAAGCTCATCCAGAGTGTTGGGTCTTGCGTCTCTCAACTTTCTCTTCACAATATCCCACAGATTCTCTATGGGGTTCAGGTCAGGAGAGTTGGCAGGCCAATTGAGCACAGTAATACCATGGTCAGTAAACCATTTACCAGTGGTTTTGGCACTGTGAGCAGGTGCCAGGTCGTGCTGAAAAATGAAATCTTCATCTCCATAAAGCATTTCAGCCGATGGAAGCATGAAGTGCTCCAAAATCTCCTGATAGCTAGCTGCATTGACCCTGCCCTTGATGAAACACAGTGGACCAACACCAGCAGCTGACATGGCACCCCACACCATCACTGACTGTGGGTACTTGACACTGGACTTCAGGCATTTTGGCATTTCCTTCTCCCCAGTCTTCCTCCAGACTCTGGCACCTTGATTTCCGAATGACATGTAAACTTTGCTTTCATCAGAAAAAAGTACTTGGGACCACTTAGCAACAGTCCAGTGCTGCTTCTCTGTAGCCCAGGTCAGGCGCCTCTGCCGCTGTTTATGGTTCAAAAGTGGCTTTACCTGGGGAATGCGGCACCTGTAGCCCATTTCCTGCACACGCCTGTGCACGGTGGCTCTGGATGTTTCCACACCAGATTCAGTCCACTGCTTCCTCAGGTTCCCCAAGGTCTGGAATCGGTCCTTCTCCACAATCTTCCTCAGGGTCCGCTCTCCTCTTCTCGTTGTACAGCGTTTTCTGCCACATTGTTTCCTTCCAACAGACTTACCATTGAGGTGCCTTGATACAGCACTCTGGGAACAGCCTATTTGTTGAGAAATTTCTTTCTGGGTCTTACCCTCTTGCTTGAGGGTGTCAATGATGGCCTTCTTGACATCTGTCAGGTCGCTAGTCTTACCCATGATGGGGGTTTTGAGTAATGAACCAGGCAGGGAGTTTATAAAAGCCTCAGGTATCTTTTGCATGTGTTTAGAGTTAATTAGTTGATTCAGAAGATTAGGGTAATAGGTCGTTTAGAGAACCTTTTCTTGATATGCTAATTTATTGAGACAGGTTTTTTGGGTTATCAGGAGTTGTATGCCAAAATCATCAGTATTAAAACAATAAAAGACCTGACAAATTTCAGTTGGTGGATAATGAATCTATAATATATGAAAGTTTAATTGTAATCATTACATTATGGTAAATAATGAAATTTAACACTATATGCTAATTTTTTGAGAAGGACCTGTAGTTTTTACAATAAAAGTGTATGATAGCAGCCAAATATAAAAACCCGATATAAATTTGGTATCGCTGTAATCGCACCGACCTGAGAATAAAGTTGCCTAATCACTTATACCGCACGAGGAACGGCATAAAAAATAAATACAACCAATTCTTCACCTGCTGTTGATATGTTCATTCTGCCTCCCAAAGATCACACTAAAGCTCAGCGCACATTTATCCTTCGCTCTGCACTGATCGCTTACACCAGGGTCTCCATGTAAATCTCTGAAATACGTGATTCAACAGAAGCCTCAGCAGAAGCTTCCCTATAACAAGGCCGATTGAGGCACTGTGAATGCCATCTGACCTGTGAAAAGGCAGTGTCTGTCTTTTTAGACGTGCAAAAAAAGTGCAGTCGGACAGAGTTTTCTGCACCTCTGATAAAAGGACAACACTGAACAGAGGCTAAACAGAGTCCAGAGTAACTCTGCTGCCTTATTATAGTGAATGGATCCCTTGGGGGTTTCATCTGAATCACGCCACTCGAAGATTTAAACTGGAAACCACGATGTAAGTGCTCAGTATAGAACGCCAGATAAATGTGATCCAAAATGGTTATGAAAAATGTTCCCAATAAAAGCTCCAACTCAATCCACAAAACAAGCAAGTCCCCTCTCAGGTTCGTCATCTGTTAATGGAAATATAAGGGACTTCCACGTTACTGGTAGCACAAAGGCTCTGCAAAAGCCAAATGGCTCCCCAAAAGAAATTCTGTGCTCCCAAATCCAAATTCCTCCACCCCTTCTGAGCCCCAGCGTGCCTAAACCACATATAGCGTCTACATTTTTGGTATTTCTGTAGCGATGAGAGCCTGCCTAACTTGTATGTGCATGAGCTGGGAACAAGAAGATACTGGTCAAAATAATAATGTCAGTTTGCAATTTTCACTCAGCAACATCCACTGCTGCTTGTTTCTGGAAAACTCTCACTGAGTCAAAACAGTCACGAGTCATGACACATGTAGATAAATTCCCAAAGTGGTATAATTTCCAAAATAGGTGCACTTGAAGGGGATTCTGCTCTTATAGCACTTAGGCTACTTTCACACTTGCGTCGTGTGGCATTCGTCGCAATCCGTCGTTTTGGACAAAAAACGGATCCTGCAAATGTGCTCGCAGGATGCGTTTTTTGCCCATAGACTTGTATTGCCGACGGATCGTGACGGATGGTCACCCGTCGCGTCCTTCGTGCACTGGATCCGTCGTCACAAAAAAAGTTCAATGCAACGGTTTTTTTGTACGTCGCGTCCGTCATTTCCGACCACGCATGTGCAGCCGGAAATCCGACCCCTCTTCCCCGGGACATAGACTGGGCAGCGGATGCGTTGAAAACTGCATCCTCTGCCCACGTTGTGTACAATTTTCACAACGTGCGTCGGTACGTCGGGCCGACGCATTGCGACGGCCCCGTACCGACACAAGTGTGAAAGAAGCCTTAGGGGCTCTGTATATAGAGTTCGCAAACTATTCTAGGAAATTCTGAGCTCCAGGATGCCTCCTGTATAACCCTGTATAACAGTACTCCGTAGCCATGTGACTAAGCAGTACTGTACAGCCACATTTGGAGTATTTCTACATTCAGCAGAAATTGTGGAAAAAATTTTGGTGCCATTGTTACCCATTTCCCAGTGTGAAAATGTAAAATCTGGAGCTAAAACTAAATTTTAGTGGTAAAAATATACGTATTTTTCAGACTATAATACGCACTTTTTTCCTCCCAGAATGTGGAGGAAAATGGGAAGGGGGGTGCGTCTTATAGTCCAGATGTATGGGCTCTGGCTGTGGTGGGCAACCTCCTGTGCCCGCTGCTAAAGAGAAATTAATATGCACTGTATTCACGCCCAAGGGCACGGAGGGCAATGAATACTCATTTTTCTGGCATCCTGGTATAAATGGCCCCCATATTTTGAATATTAATTTCTCTTAAGTATCAGCACACGTGACTGCCGGCCGCAGCAGGAGGCCACTGGCTGACAGTGCGCACTATTGAAGAGGAATGGATACTCACCGCTCTCTGTGATGAACGGTCCCGGTGAGTATTCTGGCAGCTGTGCTCTGCTTGTGAGCAGCGCATGACGTCCCTGCCATGCGCTGCTTATAAACATTAAAGGGAATCGGTCACCCCCCTCCCCAGAAATTTGTAACTAAAAGAGCCACCTTGTGCAGCACTAATGCTGCATTTGGACAAGGTAGCTCTTTTACTTATGCTCCTTGCATACGCTGAAATAAACACTTATAAAATGTCCCCTCATACCGTGAAATCGCCAGGGAGGTGGGACTTTCCTTTGCAATGAGACGCAGCACAGCCGTCATTCATACCCCCCTAGGCGCCGGACGCCGCCTCCTCAGCGTTGTTTGCATCTGTCCCGGAGCCTGCGCTGTTATGTTATCCCTTGGGCATGCGCAGTTAGCGCTGCCCATCTTCTGACATCATTTGATGTCAGGCTGACTGCGCCTGTGCGGCCGAGCTGCCCGAGATTCCACCCCGCAGTGTCTTCTGATTTATTCATACTGCGGGCCTGGGATTCATGGGCATGCGCAGTGAATATCTTCGCCTCTCACTCATCTCCCTCCGCCTTCTTCAGACTGTGCGGTGTGAGCTGATCCCTAATCGCATGCCCGGCGTCAAGGGGGTATGAATGACGGCTGTGCTGCGTCTGAATAGGAAGGAAAGTCCCACCTCCCTTACGATTTCACGGTATGAGGGGACATATTTTATAAGTGTTTATTTCAGCGTGTGCAAGGAGCATAACTAAAAGAGCCACCTTGTCCAAATGCAGCATTAGTGCTGCACAAGGTGGCTCTTTTAGTTACAAGCGCCTGGGGGGGGTGACAGGTTCTCTTTAAGCAGCTGTTGGCACCGGAGCAGGACGCTGCGAGGGAGCACCGTGTAGGTGACTGTAATGGGTTTTGTTTTTGTTTTGTTTTTTTAATCTTTCCTGATTATTATTATTATTATTATTTATTTATATAGCACCATTGATTCCATGGTGCTGTACATGAGAAGGGGTTACATACAAGTTACAAATATCACATACAGTAAACAAACTAACAATGACGGACTGATACAGAGGGGCGAGGACCCTGCCCTTGCGGGCTTACATGTGCGGTGTAAGCTGATCCCTAATCGCATGCACGGCGTCAAGGGGGTATGAATGATGGCTGTGCTGCGTCTGAATAGGAAGGAAAGTCCCACCTCCCTTACGATTTCACGGTATGAGGGGACATATTTTATAAGTGTTTATTTCAGCGTGTGCAAGGAGCATAACTAAAAGAGCCACCTTGTCCAAATGCAGCATTAGTGCTGCACAAGGTGGCTCTTTTAGTTACAAGCGCCTGGGGGGGGTGACAGGTTCTCTTTAAGCAGCTGTTGGCACCGGAGCAGGACGCTGCGAGGGAGCACCGTGTAGGTGACTGTAATGGGTTTTGTTTTTTTTTTGTTTTTTTAATCTTTCGTGATTATTATTATTATTATTATTTATTTATATAGCACCATTGATTCCATGGTGCTGTACATGAGAAGGGGTTACATACAAGTTACAAATATCACATACAGTAAACAAACTAACAATGACGGACTGATACAGAGGGGCGAGGACCCTGCCCTTGCGGGCTTACATGTGCGGTGTAAGCTGATCCCTAATCGCATGCACGGCGTCAAGGGGGTATGAATGATGGCTGTGCTGCGTCTGAATAGGAAGGAAAGTCCCACCTCCCTGGCGATTTCACGGTATGAGGGGACATATTTTATAAGTGTTTATTTCAGCGTGTGCAAGGAGCATAACTAAAAGAGCCACCTTGTCCAAATGCAGCATTAGTGCTGCACAAGGTGGCTCTTTTAGATACATACCAGGAACGGGATGGGGCCAATTATAAAAGAAAAAGGATGGGACCAATCATACCAGGAACAGGATGGGGCCATGTATAAAACAAAACAAAATGGGACCAATCATACCAGGAACTGGATGGGGCCGTTTATACCAGAAAAAGGATGGGACCAAGCAAACCAGGACCGGGATGGGGACAATCATACCAGGATAAGGATGGGGCCATGCATACCAGGATAGGGATGAGGAGGCCATGCACACCAGGATAGGGATGAGGGGGCCATGTATACCAGGATAGGGATGAGGGGCCATGTGTATCAGAATGGGGATGAGGGGACCATATATACCAGGATAGGGGAATATTACAGTTCATGATTGACCATTTTTTTTGCTTCAATTTTTCCCCCCTAATTTTCCCCTCTAAAACCTAAGTGCATCTTATGGTCTGGTGCGTCTTATAGTCTGAAAAATACGTTAATTATTTTTTTCTTCATTGCCCAATGATATAAAATCTTGTAACTTACATGTGGTTTCAAAATGATCACTGCACTCTTAGATGAATTGATTGAGATGTAGTTTGTAAAACAGGGTCCCTTATTGGGGGGGGGGTTTCTGCTGTTCTGCTGGTCTGGCACCTCAGGGGCTCTGCCAATGTGACATGGCACCCTCAAACCAGTCCAACAAAAAGTGAACTCCAACATGGCGCTTCTTCCCATCTGAGCATTGCACTGTGCCTCAAAAATAGTTTTCGACCACATATGGGGTGTCTGTGTACTCAGGAGGAATTGCAAAACAAGATTTGGGTTGCAATTTCTTCTCCTACCCTTGTGAAAATAAAAAAAATTAGGGTTAAAATAACATTTGTGGGAAAATTAGATTTTTTTTTTTCCACTGCTCCACGTTATAAATTTCTGTGAAGCACCTGGAGGTTCAAGATACTCACCACACATCTAGATACATTCCTTGAGGGGTATAGCTTCCACATCAGAGGCTCTCCAAAAGCGACATGGCATACGCTAATTATTCCAGCAAATTTTGCATTCAAAAACTAAAATGGCGCTACTTCCCTTCCAAGCCCTGCTGTGCACCCAAACAGTAGTTTTCCCCCAAATAGGAGAAATTGTACCTGAGTACGCCAATACCCCATGTTACCCATGTAAAAATGCAAAATTTGTGGCTAAAAATAATTTCTGTGGAGAAAATGTGATTTGTTTTTTATTTTCACGGATCCATACTATAAACTTCTGTGAAGCACCTGGGTGTTCAAGGTGCTCACCACGCATCTAGCTAAGTTCCCTGAGGGGTCTAGTTTCCAAATTATTGTCAGTTATGGGGGGGTTTACTCTGTTTAGGCACATCAGGGGCTCTCCAAACGCAACATGGCATCTGCCAATTATTCCAGCAAATTTTGCATTCAAAAAGTCAAATGGCGCTCCTTCCCTTCTGAGCCCTGCTGGGTGCCCAAACAGCGGTTTTCTCCCACGTATGGGTATCGGCATCCTCAGGAGAAATTGCACAACACATTTTGGGGTCTATTTTTTCCGGTTACCCTTGCAAAAATTAAAAAATTGGGGTTTAAATTGAAATTTTTGTGACAAAAAGTGAATTGTTCATTTTTTAATTCCACATTTCAAAAATTCCTGTGAAGCACCTGAAGGATTAATAAACTTCTTCAATGTGGGTTTAAGCACCTTGAGGGGTGAAGTTTTTAAAATGGTGTCACTTTTGAATATTTTCTATCATCTAGGCCCCGAAAAGTCACTTCAAATGTGAGGTGATCCCTAAAAAAATTATTTTGAAAATTATGTTGAAAAAATTAGAAATCGATGGTCAACTTTTAACCCTTATAAAATTCCTAACAAAAAAAAATGATGTTTCAAAAATTGTGCTGATGTAAAGTAGACATGTGGGAAATGTTACTTAGTAACTATTTTGTGTGATATAACTCTCTGATTTTAAGGGCATAAAAATCAAAAGTTTGAAAATTGCAAAATTTTCACCAAATTTCCGATTTTATTTACAAATAAACCCAAGTCATACCGAAGAAATGTTACCACTATCATGAAGTAGGCATCAGTGGGATCCGTTGAAGCGTTCCAGAGTTATTACCTCATAAAATGACAGTGGTCAGAATTGTAAAATGTGACCCCGCCATTAAGGTGAAAACGGGGTGAACGGTTTAACAACAAGCGACATCACCACACACATTTTCTTCTTTCCTGGAAACACTATCTTCCTCAGTTACTTTGACTACTCTTTGCCCAGCACACTACTCTGAAATCTTCCCTCATTCTCAATAACGTCACTACAGTCCAGTAAGCAAGAGTGCTAAACTCCAACCGCAGTCCAACGTCCTTTATTCCATAGGAGAATTTTCTGTGCTACTCAGATTCCTTTCCTAAGGACACATCTGGACTACCACGCAAGGCATTTTCCCTTAGTCTTCCTTCACTTTCCATTTTCAATACCGCTCTGGCAGATAACTCTGTACCGTTGCGCTAAGATTCCTGCCCTAGGCCCCGATACTTCTTCCTTTACTTTCTTCCCATCTCTGTTCCAGCTCCACATTGCTACTCACTTTTCTTCCAGTTGTCTCTTCTCTACAGGGACTTACTATCTGGCTCCTTTGTCTCCCTCTTGCCACAGGAACACCCACTCTATACAGTTCTGGTAACTAGCCAGATCTGAAGTCTGCTATAGCTGCAAGCTGGGCCCTAACTGACCTTTTACCAGGAAGTCTTCCCCTGTCTTTTCACCTAGCCCCTCCCATCTTGGGCTAGTCCCAACTATTAACTCTGTTGATGCCTACTCACGACTTGTGGATGGGTTGAACACAGCTTCATCACATGACCATGCAAAACCAAAAATGTATAAAACAATGCATTGTATCAACACAGATTCTTCAAGGGGTGTGGGCAGCATGTTCACCTCCTAATACTATTAAAGCAGATCTGTCACCAAATTTCACAATACTACCTGCATACATTGCTAAAAAGATGTCATAGACCAGATAAAAGTGCTGTACTTAATTTGAAAATCCATGTCAGTACAACTGTGTAATACTTTTTGAAAGTTTATACTTCACCCAACTAGTCTGACTAACAGCTCCTCAATCGCCTCTTCCCTCCTGCTGTGATCTTACACTGCTCAGTACAAGCTGCAGATGTAAGGATGGGTGAGCAGAGACTGAATCCACTTGGTCTTTTGAGCTCTCACTTTTTAGCTAGACCCCCATTTTAATTTCAGCATTATACAGGCATTCATGCATGGTTTTTAAATCACTACACCAGCCTCATCAGGTCTAGATCTATTTAATAACGCATGCAGTTTGTATTGTGAAATTTGGTGACCGATCCACCTTAAGCCATGCATTTATTTCTATATTGTTAGTATGGTCTATGTAAATGAACAGGATAAAATTCATTAGTGCATTCCGAGGCACAAAACTTTCAACCTTGAGAATTGCATTAATAGTGACTATTAAATCTCAAACTAGCACAGTGGGAAAAGTAAGCTGGCCTTTTCTAGCAATGTTATGCATTTCCATGACAGCCACACACAGCGATACACACCATTAATCTGTGATACTTGCTATAAATATTCAAGACAATTTGCACATAATGATTTACCCACATCCACTTAATCATTCTCTAAGCTACATTACATTCTACATCTAAGCCTTATTTACCTGTGAGGCGTTATAACACTTATACCCAAGTGGGTTTACAATGCCATTTTTGTATTTCCTGTCTTAAAAGGGTCTTCCAACATTTCGATATTGATGATCTTTGCGGTTTTACCTTTTCAAAAACAGTGTATAGAAAAATGGTTCCATCACACTGTACAGTGCAGGCCATGGCTAGACCTACCTACAGTCAAACTGAGTGTTTTTGGTTTCACTATTCTCTTTTGTGTCTTCAGGTTTCTTGGTGGTGTGTGAACATGATCATACAGACTTGTTCACTGTGCAAGTAGCCCATGTGTTCCTGTAGTCATAGAAGCCCGATAGAGATCTATTGTGCACAGTGAAACCATTTCCCTACTATTATTTAGGGTACTCCACACAGGACTCTGGAATTCTTTGCCCCAACACATCCGACTATCAATCACATTCGGATCCTTCAGACGGAACCTGAAAACCCACCTCTTCAGGAAAGCTTACAGTCTGCACTGACTGCACTACCTCCTCACCAACACCAGAGCTTCTGCAACCATCGACCTACTGTCTCCTTCCCCACCATCCTGTAGAATGTAAGCCCGCAAGGTCAGGGTCCTCTTCCCTCTGTATCAGTCTGTCATTGTTAGTTTTGTTTACTGTAAGTAACATAGTAACATAGTTAGTAAGGCCAAAAAAAGACATTTGTCCATCCAGTTCAGCCTATATTCCATCATAATAAATCCCCAGATCTACGTCCTTCTACAGGACCTAATAATTGTATGATACAATATTGTTGTGATATTTTTATTTTGATGTAACCCCTTCTCATGTACAGCACCATGGAATTAATGGTGCTATATAAATCTAATATATAATTGCCTAGAATACTACTTCCTGCAATTTGTGCCAACTTCCTGTCCGGAGCTAATGTCCGGAGATAAGTGACGTCAACAGTGTCCAGTGTCTGATTGGTTGCCGCCTGCTGCGAGCGACCAATCAGAAACGTGCCGTACTGTGACACACTCCGCCCGCCATTTTGGTGTGATTTTTGAATTTTTACCTCACAGCAAGTTTCTACTGCGTGGAGGCGGGCCCAGTGACGTTGCTCTTCAAGCTCCTGCCGAATTTCGTCAAAAAAATGATAATACCATTTACCAAAACTATATATATTTAGTTGTGAAGTGGTTCAGTGACATTTTCACACCAATTTTGAACTTTTGTTTGGTGTTTTCTCCATATACTGCCTATTATTCACTGACTGTTATACTGAGAGACTGCCGTTTATTAACCTCTTCTTTGCCACATTGGGTATATTGCTCTATTATTTGCCACATAAGGACATTGTCCATTATTGCCCAGCAATTTCTTAAATAACAAGAATTGTCAAGAGCTGGTGAGTGCAGCCATTTTTTGTTCTTTCTTACTATTATTTATTAATTGTATTATTCTTACATTTGAAAAAATAAAGTATATATGGATTCTAGACTCCCGATTCTTTAGAATCGGGCTGCCATCTAGTAAATAATAATAATATACATTCGGACATTCTTTGTGATGCAACTAGATGATTTGTCTTCATACATAGCTTTGACAGTCATAACGTTTTATTTTTATGCAAGCATCACTATATAGAGGTCTTGCTTGAGAGTCGAACTGTAGTTTTTTGTATGTTCCATTTGGCCAAAAACATTTGTCCAGTAGGTTCTGAGCAGTCTCAGTAGTGGACTAATAGAGAAAGAATGAAAACGAGCACACACAACGCGACATTTATTTTTAGGTGTAAATTAAATTTAAATAATTTGTAATCGTTTTTCATTATTTTTGATAAACTTTAAAAAAAAAAAAAAAAAATTCTCTATTATTTTACGCCTTATATACAGGTATATAGAGATGCACTGAGTTTTAGTGCAATATGCCTTTACAGAAGAAGAATACCATTTAGCCCTTTAGGCTGTGGTCACACGAGGGTACTAAAAAAAAAAAAAAAAAAGAATCAGTCCGATTTTCATCTAGAAAAGTGGGTCCATTTTTTCTCACTTGTCTTCAGTGTCCGGTCCATATGCAATCCTTTTTTTTTTTTTTTTTTTTACAAAACAGTTTACAGTTTTCTGTGTTATAGAATTGTAATGTATCTGTAAAAACCAGCGGATGCCACTGTGATGGCCCTACGTATGGCATCGGATTTTTTTCTCGCACCCATCCGATTTTGGAGTGAAATGGTGGTATGTTGTGATTTTTTTCTCAGCTGAGAAAAAAAAGCAGGTCTGCACTGCCCATGGAATAACATTGGTCGGAGTGCAATCTGTTTTTTTATGGAATTGAACTCGTTAGATTTATAGGCTTGTGTGAACGAGCCCTTAGGCAGAGAGTAATCCGAACATACTTCGCAGGAATCGCAGCGCTGCTAGGAGCTCTCTGCTGAAGCTTCTCCTGCCATGCTACAGGTTTGATTCCCATATCGGACCACACTTCAAGAAAAGAAAATGAATAACTAACAATATGTGAAGGCATCTACTGAGCCGAGACAGATGCCGGGGTCTCTCTCCCTACTGATAAGCATAGTGACATCCTGATCCAGATGAATGCACTGTAGCTCCTCCACTATAGGGCTCCATGTTCTGCCGCACATGCAGGATCCCACCCATGGTTATGAATGTGATTCTATAAAACCTTATCTATGCGCTTCAGAGACAATCTGCTGTGGAAATTGAGCAACACTGCAGATTTTACATGAATTGACAAAGTAAGATGTGGTTATTCACTGCATGCCAACCTCAGTAGTGCAGTATTTCCCAGTGGAATCCACAGTATAGTGTGAAATTTTCACACATGAATTTGAAACCCTATGGTGGCTACATCCCATGTGAATGCGGCCTTATTCACACATCAGTATCATCAGAGAGCGTTCAGTTTTTAAAAGTACAACATATGGAACTACAGGATTTAATGGGACTATTAAAACCAGGGCTGGGGAGTCGGTAGGCCAAACCTCCGACTCCTCAATTTCCATGACTCCGACTCCACCAAAATGGGCTCCGACTCTATGATTCCGACTCCACAGCCCTAACAAGGCTGTGAAGTCGGAAAGCCAAACCTCCGACTCCTCAATTTCCATGACTCCGACTCCACCAAAATGGGCTCCGACTCTATGACTCCGACTCCACAGCCCTAACAAGGCTGTGGAGTTGGAAAGCCAAACCTCCGACTCCTCAATTTCCAGGACACTGACTCCGACTCCACTTCCACAGCCCTGATTAAAACATCCGTTCTTTAACAGCTTCACTTGTCTGTTTTGGAACTTTTTGATTTTTCAGGGTTTCTTTTTTTTTTTTTTTTTTTTTTTTTTTTTAAAGCAAAGACTCTTTACATCTATATAATCCATGGAGAAATAGAAGACATCCAGCCAATTTTAACAGCTCCATTGCCAAATGTCAATAAAATATTATGCCTTATTTTCTACTGTTTTTAAATGGGAAAAAAAGGGAGAAAAGCAGATGAAAAAGTTAGCTACCCGGCACATACTTCAGTGGACATTGGTAGATTCTACTCAGAATCTAGCTAAACCGACAGTGCGAGGGTATGCTCACTAATGTGGATTGTGAACCAGTTCAGATACTTTATTAATTTCAATATTGCTACCCATGTAGCAAGATTTCTGCAAGCTTGTCTCCAGACTAGATTATGAAAACCTTAATTTTATTTGATGTGGATTCCTCACGGCATTAACTCCAAACTATTCCTATTCCGCCTGATTTCACAGTTTGTAAACCTGGTTAATGATGTTCCACTAGTTGTGTGCAGGATGAACCGTCAGTCGATCCCAGAGATCACGAGTCCTATTACGCAGCACAGATGGCAGGACACCCAATCTCAGATCTGCAGTCCTGGAACATCCGCCGAATAATTCATGACCGTATCTAAACATATCTGTAATGCAGCGACTGCAAACATTTTGCAACTCTTATTAAGAATTGTAGCAAGGCCAGCAAATCTACTTGTCAGCACGAGCAAGGAGCAGATAGAATAACAGCACTATGGGGAAATGGGAAATTCCTAGAAGTTGTTATCGAAACACTAAGCAAACAAAATATTTCCTTTTATAACATTGAGAATATCACGCGGTGTTACAATAATAATACTGCAATAATGCATGCTTTCAGGAATTTCTTTCTGATCTTCATATTGTGCCATACAGGAGTATTCCTAGGAGGCAGATGGACTATTTTCTTCCACTGTGATTGCAGCAGTGTAGGAAAGCTGCACTCTTCAGGGACTGATCTTTTATGCAATCTGGATAGTAATATCGCCAGGCATGCATCTGGCTGCACCTAAGCAGACCATTTTTCTCAACAACAAAAAAAAACTTGAGGTCCGAGCTGGAAAGGTATATGTGAGCCTCTGACCAAAACCTTTACAGCGGTTACAAATAAATCTAGAAATCTTATTAAGGCCGCCTGCCCCAGTTTCATCAGAGCAGACAAACATATTAACAAATAGCACTCCTCTTGTGCTCCAGAACTTAATTTTTTTTTCTTTTTTACTATGGGCCTCATAACTCAAAGGCAGGTTGTGCTGTGCCGAAGCAGATTTCTCCCAGCACAGACCGCTCCTGCTGGTGATTGAGTGGCTTCCACTGACATCAGATCGACAGAGAGAGCAGCAACTTCACTTCTGCGATATTGATGAGGTGTGACTGCCATTATCACGCCGCCTGTTAGCCAGCTCCCCACTGCCTAACTGCAAGAAGGTGGTGGTCAATCAGCATGACGTGGAGCAGCTGAATCGCTGGCAGGAGTGGTCGCTTACTGCTCTGAGCTGACACCGGGTAGAACAGGCAGGTAGTTCCTGCTGACAGCAAATTGTATATAAACACTTGTACACTTGACCTCATCCCATTTTATCTCAAACCTCACCACAGTCTTCATCCCAACCCTAACCCATCTCTTCAACCTATCACTAACAACTGGTGTTTTCCCCTCAAGCTTTAAACCTCAATGCCTCAATCACACCTATCCTCAAAAAGCCCTCTCGACCCATCCTCTGTATCTAGCTATCGCCCTATATCACTTCTCCCCTATGCCTCAAAACTACTGGAACAACACCTCCATCTTGAACTGTCCTCCCACCTATCTTCCTGCTCCTTTTTCGACTGCTTACAATCAGGCTTCCGGTCAAACCACTCCACTGAAACTGACCTAACTAAGGTCACCAATGACCTATTATCCGCCAAGGCCAAGCGTCACTACTCTGTCCTCCTCCTCCTGGACCTGTCCTCTGCCTTTGACACAGTGGACCATTCCCTATTACTACAAACCCTCTCATCCCTTGGCATCACAGACTTGGCCCTATCCTGGATCTCCTCATACCTAACAGACCGGACATTCAGCGCCTCCCACTCACACACCACCTCCTCACCTCGCCCCCTATCTGTCGGAGTCCAGCAAGGTTCAGTCCTGGGGCCCCTGCTCTTCTCCATTTACACCTTCAGCCTGGGACAGCTCATAGAATCTCACGGCTTTCAGTATCACCTCTATGCTGATTGCTGATGACACACAGATCTACCTCTCTGGACCAGATATCACCACCCTACTAACCAGAATCCCTCAATGTCTGTCCGGTATTTCATCCTTCTCCGCTAGATTTCTAAAACATGGACAAAAAAGAATTCATCTTTCCCCCATCTCATATATATATATTTTGCTATCAGCAGGATCTACCTGCCTGTTCTACCTACCTGGCGTCAGCTCAGAGCACTCCTGCCAGTGATTCAGCTGCTCCGCATTATACCATAATATATATGTATGTCATGGGCAACCCCTTTAAGTGATATGTTATTGCAGTTCTTTATTTACAATACTTCAAGCCAATAGGTTTCCCAACGTCCCTTTCCATTGGTTATTTAGCTCTCTCAACAATTTTCCCCCTAATCTTTTCGAATATGTGTATAGTGTGGTGTAAGTGCAATAACCATTTAAGGACGAGGGGATTTTTCATTTGTCGCTCCTTTTCAAAGCTCTTTTCATTTTAAAAATGGTAAAAATATGAAATTGCACCATCATTCTTGTTTTTTTGCTTTTATAGCATTTGTTGTGCAGTAAATATGACCTGGGAACATGTTTTGTTCACCTCACTGTAATTATGGTGATAAACTTGCATGGATTTTCCTTTGTCTATTTAAGTGATGAACAAAAATGTAGACTTTTGTAACTTTTTTTTGCACCGCTGAGAGGCAGGAGGAATCCGGGGGCCATCAGATGGTAAGTACCGTATATACTCGAGTATAAGCCGACCCCCCTAATTTTGCCACAAAAAACTGGGAAAACTTATTGACTCGAGTATAAGCCTAGGGTGGAAAATGGAGCAGCTACCGGTTAATGTTAAAAATAAAAATAGATACCAATAAAAGTAAAATTAATTGAGACATCAGTAGTGTTTTTGAATATCCATATTGAATCAGGAGCCCCATATAATGCTCCATACAGTTCAATATTGCCCCATAAATGCTCCATATAAAGCTGTGCCCCATATACAATGCTCTGCACCGTTCAATATTGCCCCATAGCTGTGCCATATAGTGCTCTGCACCGTTCATTATTGCCCCATAGCTGTGCCATATAGTGCTCTGCACCGTTCATTATTGCCCCATAGCTGTGCCATATAGTGCTCTGCACCATTCATTATTGCCCCATAGCTGTGCCATATAGTGCTCTGCACCGTTCATTTTTGTCCCATAGCTCTGCCATATAGTGCTCTGCACCGTTCATTATTGCCCCATAGCTGTGCCATATAGTGCTCTGCACCGTTCATTATTGCCCCATTGATGTACCATAGAAAGCTGTGCCATTGCTGCCGCTGCTGCAATAAAAAAAAAAAAAAAGCCATACTCACCTCTCTTGCTTGCAGCTCCCAGCGTCCGGTCCCGGCGTCTCTCCGCACTGACTGATCAGGCAGAGGGCGGCGCGCACACTATATGCGTCATCGCACCCTCTGACCTGCACAGTCAGAGCGGAGAGACGCCGGGAAGATGGAGCGACGCCCGGCGTGTGGAATGGGGATAGGTGAATATGACATACTTACCTGCTCTCGGCGTCCCGCTCCTTCTCCCGGACAGCTGGTCTTCGGTGCCGCAGCCTCTTCCTCTATCACCGGTCACCGTTACCGCTGATTAGAGAAATGAATATGCGGCTCCACCCCTATGGGAGTGGAGTCCATATTCATTTCTCTAATGAGCGGTCCCATGTGACCGCTGAAGAGGGGAAGAGCTGCAGCACCCGAAGACCATGGGACGGCAGGGGGATCGCCGGGACTAGGTGAGTATGCCTCAGCGCTCTCTCCCCCTCACCCGCCGACCCTGCCACCCACCGTGACTCGAGTATAAGCCGAGAGGGGCACTTTCAGCCCAAAAATTTGGGCTGAAAATCTCAGCTTATACTCGAGTATATACGGTACATCCCTATTTTTTATTTTAATTCTTTTTTTTTACAGTAATATGGTACCCAGGGCCTGTAGGAGAGTCTCCTCTCCTCCAGACCTGGGAACCATCCGCACATGAAGCGCTCACTTTCCGCATGGTGAGCAAAACCACATATGTAAAGTGAGCATTTCAAAGCAACCCTATGGTGGCGGAATCGCCGCAATTTCACTGAAAGAATGCGTGGAAAATCCGCAGCATGGGCACAGCAACTGCGGAATCCCATAGGATTGCATGGGAATGCGCTTTATAAGCGTTTCCGCTGTGGCAAAAAACACGGCAGAAACGAATAAAAAGACGCAACGTGGGCACATAGCCTTAAGAGTAAGGACTGTCTCAGTTACGGATGACTTGAGGCGGGATAGCTTTCACGTATTTTTAATCAACAGAAATGTTAAGTACCGTATATTATTTTTGTGCACTATGCTATTTATTTATTTACTGCGGGGTAAATCGTTATATTTCTTTATTTGCTTTTTTCTGTTTAGTGGCTGGAGTGAACGTGCGCTTACTACATGCACACCAGTTTATATCCCAGTTCATACCTTTGGGTTTTTTCAGTCTGTATCATGTACATATAAATGTGTGGTCTGCCTTTCCTTTGAGCTGGGCATTATTGATGTGGTCTTCCTCGGCTGTGTGTCCACTAGTTGGGCCAAGCCCTTATCTACATGCATGTCACTTGACAAACGGTAAGGTTTTTAATATTAGAGTCAGGACTGCCCCAATTACGTCGCCGTAACGAGGCTGGATGGCTTCCGCATTTTTTTTTTTTTTTTTTTTTTTTTTAGCCAAAAACTTGTCAACTAAGTACCGTATATTATTTTTATGTGCTATTTATTTATTTACTGTGGGGTATTTAATCCTTATGTTTCTGCCAACACCATAGAAAAAGAGGCAGCTGGCAGCACTCTCCAAAGGGATGTGACAAGTCCAAGATTCCAAGGAACCCACTTGAAAATGATAAATGCATTAACAGTAGACAGCGTCCAAATTCCAGGTGATGATATCAAAATAGCTGGTAGTTTATTCTAACATTGAAACAACAGAAAACTGACTGGCACATCAAAACTAGTCTGAACAGGGGCATACCAAGAACGGTAGTTTATTCTGCTATACACATGAGCAACGTTTCGGACTGAATCAGTATGCTAACCATGATTTTAATGGACCAATAGTCAATGAAAATCATGACACGGATCAAATACAGGCATGTCGACGTGATTTTTTTTTTTGCTAACTGTTCACAAAGCTGTGAAAACAATCAGTTAGAGGTTACGTAGTTAATGAAAAAAACAAAAAGTCCATCAAGGTCAACTGAGGTATGGGCAATAAAGGGAGAAAGGGGTGGCAGTCACACCCTGGCCTTAATGGAGCAGGGGCTGAAAAGTCTGCTTTGCCATTACGGATTTTTCGTTAAGGCCCAAGTTGCACCTATGGTAATAAATGTATGCATATCGATAACTGAGTGATTCCGCACTGTTCAATACACACGATCCTCTACTTTCTCATACTACCCGAGAAGCCAATTGTAACCCTCCACCATCGAGGTGGATGGTGCTCCCTGATGCTTTGACTACAGCATTTCATTTCCACCCTTACTCACCCATTTTAACCCCTCTATTACTTCCAATGTTATAGCTGTAAGTTTGTCAGAACCGGTCAGTTTTTATTTTTACTGTTATATGCAAGTTTAACGTGGGGAAGTACAATAGGTCAGTTGTTCCTCTTTTCGTTCACATTCAGCGGGAACAGATAAAATGGTCAGGAAGTAAGATGGGGCTGTGAAATATCCTCTACAAACGGAACAAAGTCATATAACGAATCCCTGGCCGGCTGTGTGAGGCGATGCCAGTCACTGAATTACATTATCATGGTACAGCTTATCTGGTAGACACATCCAGGCAGCTAGGAGGAAAAAGGCTGCTGTCTAAAGACGTCATTGATGCACATGGACAAAATGCTTAGGTATTAGATTAAAAAAAAGGTGTTGCTCCCAGGATCGATAAGCCATAGCCCGGTTCCCCAAAGGAACAAGCACAAGCTTTAGCTTCAAGCTGGCAACTATTGCCAACAACACAATACCCCCAGGGTGTCTAAAATAACAATCACTGCGCGAAGACAAATATAACCTATGCTTCAGAGAATGTCATACTCATCTATAGTCTGCCATGTGGAACCTACCAGATGATTACAATAAAGGCTTCATTAACAACAAACCAGATATGAAGAGGCCAGGGTCCCGGTAACTTCCTGGGCTCACATTCATATGCAAGGTGCCTCTGGCATTTATAAGGTTTACAAGGACCAATGATTTCCTGTGAGGCCTAGTGATTACGCCTGGTGTGAAGTCATAAGGTTTCTGTGGCCTTCTAAAGGTCAGAGGTATCCAGGATACCGGCATTCACGATGGAAAGATCCTGATACGTCTGCCATGGCCAACATGGGTGCTGGACCAACCAAGTATTTTGCTCATCTCCAATTTTAGGTCTTTGGTCATCTTTAAGATTGTCTGATAAGAATGTCTAACTGCCGCAATTGCCTATCTGCCCAATCAAACAGACCGCAATTATGATATTAACCTGGGAGGCCGGTCTAGAAACCTGACCTCAGACCGAAGTTATAAATTTAGGCTGCAGACAGAGAATTGTGTTCACATGATGGGGGCAGCCTGAGAAGCTGATGTGATCCAATCTGCCTTCTTCCTTCCCTCAGGGAGCAGAAAGCAACTACTAGTTAAATAATTTCTGTAAGTTTTCTCCTGTTTATTTTGACATTGTTTGCATAAGTTGTATGTCTTTATTATCATATTTGTATACCTTTTTCTTATTGTAAGCATTCAACTTTTGCTATTAAAGTATAAAACTTTAACAAGTTGAACCTTGAATGTTCTAAAAGAATCCATAGCCAGAAGGTGTGTGAGCCTTATGAGTGATAGACATTTTTATTAGTATTATTAGTTCCAGGACTCATCGCCTGTGTATTCGATGAGTGGTGGCAGCGCGTATGAGCGGGTGTGTGGCCTGGGTCGGTGTGTGATTTATGCTCCCATTACAGCATAGGACAGAGGTTGAATGCTGGACTGAGAGTGGGGAGATAGATTAACCCTTGCAGGCACAACCCCAAGTCACATGTTAGAGCAGGCACGTGACGAATAAGTGACACCACGGAGAAGGGATCCGTGACAATTGGTGTCCCAACTGCCCAAATCACGCTAAGAATACTGCAGAACTACATCAGCCAAATAAGTACAGTATGTTCATGGTTTTAAAATTCATAATCTATCCTAAGGGGGCTGGCTGACTTCTGACACCCCCTGCAATCAGCTGTTTGGAGAGGCCAGAATGATCACAGGAGCAGCACATCCTCCTTGCCGATTTACCAGGTACTCTGCTGTACATCCCACGCTTATATTTTTTTTTAATTATTTTAAAGTGGCCTTAATTCCAACTATACTAAAAAGGTCTAATTGGGATTTCAGTAGATAACAGTATGCAAAAATATATAATATAGGTACATAACAAAAGGTAAAAAGTGAGCTAAAAAAATTACTAAATTAGTGACAGGCTTAGTACAGATGACGATAGGGCCATGCCCTCAAAGCAGGACTGGCGTCAGCACTTGGCGTACCCAGGCAAGTGCTTTGGCCATGAGCAGGCAGGAGGGTCCACTTGCGGTTGGGGACACCGGCACACTATGGTGTCCCAGTGACTGTGCCAGTGCCCGTGAGTAAGCCCCCACCCCCACATACGTATCTCTCCCCGTTCCTCCGAAGCTGAGTTTTTCACATCTTTTGTGACTTTTTTTTGTTTGGAGGAATATATAGGGTACATAATATACTGGAGCATTATATGGGGTCGACTATATATGGAGCATCAAATGAGGCGCAATATACATGGAGCATCATATGGAGCTATTATATATGGACCATTATATGGGGCACATCATATACTAGAGAATTATATAGGACCCATCATGTACTGTATCAAGCATTATATGGTGTCCCCCAAAGCAGGACCAGCTGTAAATTCTGTATGGAGCAATATATGGGGCTCATTCTGTTTGGATCACTATGTGGTGCCCATAATACTGTATGGAGGACTAGACTGTCCGATTTCTGAGCTATTGTAGAATTTACAATAGATATCACTCATGTAACGTAAGAAGTAAGTGAAATCTTTGGCATTGTACTATACCTATATTTCTTTGCCAGATCTGTGCTTTATGAATTGTGGTATGTGTTAAAGGGGCCGACAGACTCTTTCGCCCAGGGCCCACAAAATCCTGGAGCCGGCCCTGCCCCAAAGACTTACAAAGTAAATTGAATTTTAGTATTAAGCACAGCCTCAACTAGCCATACAGAGTTGTGCCGGATAAACAATGAAAGGGACATGTTGGTGTACCAGACCGTCTTAAAAAAAAACTTATCAGCAGGGGTGTGGGGCGTTGGACATTCATTAAAAAGAACATATCACTAGAGTTCAGCGAATTTTTCAAAATTCGGTTCTGATTGTGATCAGCGGCGCATATTGTTTTTGCAATATTCGTCGAACACAGCCTAACGTCATTGGAGTCAATGGGAGTAGAAATGACCGAATATGTTGGGAACCGATCATCAAACGTGAATTCAGCAGGAATAGGGTAACAATATGGCACAATATGTTTTAGCGCTGCAGTGTGCTGCCTTATTTACTTAATTATATACGAGTTGGCGACTCTAGGTTCAGCACCTGTTCACACTGAGTCTATGTTTGGATGTGCAGGTCAGGTTTTTGAAATGTATTCTTTAGCCTTCTGATCATGCACTCCGCCTCCTAGCTTCAGGTGTTTTAATTACAGCAGGTCCAATACCCCTCCACAGAGAGAGAGAATTTTAGTCCCAGAAGAGGTTTCACATGCACCCATTCAGATGGAGACGTTTATTCTCAGCGAGGTGGGCAAGCGTAGGACCTGGTATAAGAGAGATGCCGTAAAGAGGCTACCAGGTACACATAAAATTGGCCATTTTTATGCGCTAAAAGCTCTCATTTTTCATATTTCTAGTGCAGTAATGCAGTTCAAATTTCGTATTTTCAATTCGCATGTTTTAGCGCTGCAGTGTGCTGCCTTATTTACTTAATTATATACGAGTTGGCGACTCTAGGTTCAGCACCTGTTCACACTGAGTCTATGTTTGGATGTGCAGGTCAGGTTTTTGAAATGTGAGTAGAAATGACCGAATATGTTGGGAACCGATCATCAAACGTAAATTCAGCAGGAATAGGGTAACAATATGGCACAAATATAGCAAATTGATATTTGGCGACTGATTCCGAATATATTCACTCAACTCTACCTATCACTAGAAAAATGATGCCTGATCAACAGGCAGCATGAATCCATGGTTGGCTGTGTAATTGTATGTTTTTCTTTCAAATGTTGCGGTGTTTCAGAAAAAAACATAGCTTAAAGAACAGTACGGGGAACATAGGGAGAGATGACACTTGTCTGGCATTGCACCTTGGCCTGCTTCTTCTCGCCCCACTCCAGGTGAATGACAGGTTGTGCGTAGGTACACCCATGGGGGAGACCAGTCGATCAACACTGTTGAATTTCAGAGGACATATCTGGCTAGAGTCACACAGTCAGGCTCTGATTAATACGGTCTGTGGCTCGGGTAACATGAATAGAGTGACAAGTTCTCTTTAGTCTAATATTTATGGCCTATCCAAAGGATTACGCAACCAAATTCTAGCTGGACTTGAGAAAACCATGTAAGGGTATGTGTCCACGTTCAGGATTGCATCAGGATTTGGTCAGGATTTTCCATCAGTTTTTGTAAGCCAAAACCAGGAGTGGAACAATTAGCGGAAAAGTATAATAGAAACATATGCACAATTTCTGTATTTATCACCCACTCCTGGTTTTGGCTTACAAAAACTGATGGAAAATCCTGACCAAATCCTGATGCAATCCTGAACGTGGACACATACCCTTAGATGCAAGAGATAATAAGCCTTTTTTTTTTTAAAAAAAAAAAACAGTATTAGAATAAGAAATGTAGAAAACAGACAGTGACAACGTGTTTACTATTTCAAGAAGTGTTCTAGTTATAAAAAGCACCACAAAACACCAAGGGTATTAGAGAAACGTGAAGAGCTCTTAACCATGGCTTTGGGAGACTTAATTAAAGTTAGCCTGAGAAAGGTTTTCCATCTTCACTTGTCCTTGTTGCAATCCAATCCAACTTAAAAAAAAAACAACAGATAAGTGCACTATTCATACAGACTTGTGTGAAAACAAGCCCTTTCAACGGTAGTGTCCCCGGCACAAATTCTAATCTATCGAGATTAATTAATTAATCACAGATCCACTGCTTCAGGAGAGACAGCCCCGAGAATTGGACAATGCAAGACACTAATGACATCCCACATAGTGCTGAAATAACCAACTTATGGAAGTAAAAGACGTGAATTTATGGCACTGTATACATTACGTTGAAAGCATTAATAGGATTGTCCACCGCGCTAGGACAACACCTTCGTAAATACTATTTTGCACCTTGTAAAATAAAAATAACAGATACACATCTCCAGCACTGGCGCTGGGTCTGCCATGGCTCACATGACATTATTTTGCCACATGAGCCCTGCAGGCAGTCATTGAATGGGCTACTTCATGTACACCTTCTTCAGACATCAGAGGTTTGCCCATGGAATAGCAGCCGCTAATTGGTAAACAATGTCACACAAGCCTCAGGAGACCAGGTTCAGGTAAGGTTAAAGGGGGAGTATGTTTTACTTTATATTGAGAAAGAATATAGTATTTAAGAAGCACTTGGATGACCTTCCCGTAGGACAGGTTATTAACATCAGATCAGTGAAATGGAAGGTGAATCTGGAGTACCCCAGAGCGGCCACCAAACAATGACAATGACAGGGGTTGCCCTCCTTACATGATTTGGAGCCTCGTACAAGCTTCTCCATGGGTCACACCAGGTGAAGACATCACAAATACTGACACTTCCCTGCAGCTGAATACTTCCTTCAAGCAACGGAAAAGATAAGAGAGTTCAGATCCTCCTAACACTATAATTCCTGAAATGAAGAAAGGTCATCCCTATCAATGGAAGAGCCAATACACTCTTCTGCTTGCTTCACTTGTAATGGAAAGGGATTTAGCTCAAATAAGCTTTTCTTCACTCGCCAACATGCTGAGATTATGTTAAGGTGGTCCACATGCACCAGGAAAGGTCAGAGACCCGGCGCATGCGCACTGTAGTACTTTACTCTGCCCTAGTCACTACAGAGGAGTACGCCTGCACAGGAGCGTGATGCCAGGTAGACTATGTGGATGACGTAGGACAATGTGTGTGTCTCCTGTAAATAAACCCACTAAACCCTGACTAAAATGTTTATTTTTTGACTGGTGGTCTCCCTCATTGAACTGTCAAATATCTGGTCCTGGCCAACCAAAGTCATCGTTTACATATGGCTTGCAAGAACATAATGCCCCCAGAGCACAAGTACAAGCTCCAAGCCAGGACCCCCACCTTCATGTAATGTGCTGGAGCATAAGAGACGAGTACTTGGCTCACGGCTACCAGCCCACGCCACGTTACACTGGCATGGTAGTTCCCGATGGGAGACATGTCATTGTTATGTAACATGCACACTGCGGCCAATGATTGACTGCTATTTGGCTTCTGCTCATCAACAGTTCATCAGTGCCAACATCTGCTCTAACAAAACAGTAGAGGCAGCAGCCAACTCATTGATGGCAGCGAGCACGCTGCTTGTGACGTCACTCCTCAAATGGTGGCAACGACATTGCCGGAACGGTGAGTTTCCATTGGTTTATTGTCATTGTGGTCCAAATTGATTGATTAAGCAAGGGATGTCCAGTAAAGAACAACCCCTTAGAGGCGACTCCATAAACCACCAATGGCTGCTGACTAGTGATGAGCGAGTGTACTCATTGCTCGGGTTTTCCGAGCACGCTCAGGTGACCTCCGATTATTTGTTAGTGTTCGGAGATTAAGTTTTCATCGCGGCAGCTGAATGATTTACAGCTATTAGCCAGCCTGATTACATGTGGGGATTCCCTAGCAACCAGGCAACCCCCACATGTACTCAGCCTGGCTAGTAGCTGTAAATTTTTCAGCTGAGGCGATGAAAACTTAATCTCCGAACACTAACAAATACCTGGAGATAACCCGAGCAACGAGTACACTCGCTCATCACTACTGCTGACGTATAGAGGGTCAGTACATCAGCCATTCCGGATTATGAATTTGCCATTGCATTGGGTGCATGTCTGTTCCTCGGCATCTAACGAAAGGTTAATATTTACTGATAATATGTTAGAACATGATTTTATATAATGTCATGTTTATGCCTAGAGGCTGTGACAATAAAGACATACAGTGTTGGCTGCAGTTAAAACAGACTATATTTAAAACCCTGGGACTTCCTGACTACAGAAAATGAATGTGTTATATCAATGCCAGCACAACCTGCAGGAGATGGAATCAGATAAATATGACATTTCCGCAAGTTGCACAAGAATTATATCCCCATAAATGTCACAATCTTAGCAGAACACCTGTTGAGGATATGGCCATTTATCATTGAAAGTAAAGGTCAGAGCGCTCCGGCAAACATCGACATGTCCTCCAGCACTGAAGCCTCGGCTTAATACTGTATTTCAGGTCCAGGTTTCCCTATAGAGCTGATAGTAACCCTCTGAGTGATATGAAAGCGTTAACGTGACCACCTTGTCATGGTACTGGCCATAGTTTAGGTTCAAATATGGGGCAATGGTGGAGAAGACAACTAGGCATCAAGAGTGAGAAATTAGTCCGAAAAAAAAAAAAAGGTGTAGAAACTAGTTGAGGACTGAAATGTTGGGAATGACTTTATCCATAGACTTTCGCAAACAGGAGTCATATTGAGAAGCTTTCCTGCAGTCAGACAACAGGTTACACATGGATTAAAGTGCAAACCATATAAAGCTGGGGGTCACATGGTGACTTTAGCCGAAACACCAGTCACATTGGCGGTGGCAATGCAATCTCATTTATTTGCATCATGCTGCCATGTAGCAGCGGCATACGGAAATCTTTGGCCGTGCGACCCATGTCGAAGCCAAATTCGATATGTTGCCCAAACGTTAACATGGTCTTTGTCAAAGCCTGTGAATCCAATAGCACAAATCTGGATTTCCTTCTGGTTGCCCTTCTGCCGATTCAGGCTTCATCTGCACCACTCTGCTGAAGACCGCATACAAAGGAGTGTCAGGTAATAGAATTTCAATTAGACATGCTTTTTACAGGCTTAAAGATTTCTAAATCCTCCTACCAATTCAAGAATCAGAGGCATAATTTAAAAGGTAACAGTAACTTAAAACGGAGTTCTTTTTCATATACTTCAGGCACTTTAACTGCTTGAAGATCGATGGTGGTGCAGGTCTTGATCCAACTACTGATCACCAAAAAGCCCCCCCCTGAGAAATGTGCTTCTTTAGTAGACTGAAGCAGGCCGCTACTGGCTAAACGAGCACGAAGAGGGAATACAGATTCACTAGAAAGTATAGGTAACAAAGCCCATGCCTTCTATTTCATCCATGTTCCAGGCTGTGTGCTCCTGTCTATGGAGCTAAGCACCTCGAGGGAGGGAGCTCTGGACAGTCGGTGGGCATATCAGGACCCGGATCCCCACCGAACTGCTTGAAATAATAAGGGAACTGGAATATGGAAAAATCATTATTAAGGTTTAGTTACTCGTTAGGTTCAATTGCCACAATGAGTTTTTGATTATGGATATTTTCGTTGTGCAAATAATACAGCTCCAGCAACTTGGATGGGGATTTTCAGAACCCTCATGCCCGCTGTACTTCTTATTTGGCAGCATGGACTCGCATGCACTGCCTGTTTGACATCTGCAACATGTCGATTTCTCTTTCGAGTACGCAGATTTTCCACCTAGAATCGCATTAGATGCTAAAAAACCGCAGGTAAAAAGCACATAAGTGACCAACACGTGTCTCCTGTGCCACAGGATGGGGACCACTGCGCTTGTAAGCACTGCGACTGTTGAAAGGCTGCAGAGGTGGCCTGTGTACTACGCAACGAGCAGTAAGGATACAATTCGAAACCCCTCTACTCTTGAGAGCTGAGAACATTTTTAATAACGTTAATGCAACGTTTCGTGTTTTTACAAACACTTTACAATTTTGACCATTGCAGAACATGAGAATCACCCTTCAAGTGCAAAAGACTAAAGCGACAAAATTACGACTCTACCTTTCAAGTCCTTCTGCACAACACAAATACGGGTAATTAAACTTTATATTTACTACCCAAGGTGGGTTTTTTTGCACTTTCCTATATTTCTGACAAGTTCTAAGTCTTTTCCAAAGCGATTCATTACGGGATAAACAAGGCATATGCAGCTGCAGCGCAAGGCTGCGTCTTACACCCACCTAATCCAAGCTAAATATATGCCATGTTCCATACATTCAGGACGGGCGTTTTTAAACCAGTCCTTGTTTGCATTTTCCTTTAAAGTCGCAGATGAATTTAAAGAATTCTGTAGAAAGTCCTGAACGCTGCCATAGGGGACAAAGAACAGGTGACATTTGTAAGCTATAAGCAGCATATTTACACAGAAAGGGTATTTCGCTCCAGTAACCTAGGGCTGAAGCAAACTTTACTTTATTAGTTATTCCATTGTCTGGAAGGTTCATTTTATAATACTGTTCACTATGCTATGCCAAGAATTTACTGTCGCTGTTGTCCTTATGCTATACAGCCCGTCTCCAAACGAAAGGTAGAACATTAAATGTATATTCTCACCTCAGACATTTATAGCCTATCCATGGCACCCACATGTCTAGAACGTGCATACATTTCTCCATTCCCTTGGTCACATTCATCAAAAGTTGGCAGCGCATACTATGTCCATTCACTCCTATTGGGCTTCTCAGAACAGCGGAGTGTGACCCGAGCTGCTATTTCTGCCGGAACGTCCATAGACGTGAATAGAGAGCACCACACCCCTTTATTCTCAGTAGCCGCCTAACTAGGTAGTAACGGGATCAGGGTCTCTGATCCAAGACATAGGTGCTAAGTTAATGGATATGCCATTAATGTCTAAAATGGGTATTGCCACTGTATTTTGATCCGACCCTCGGACATGTCTTTGTGATTTTCTGGACCTGTGAATGACCCATGGACTATCAAAGGTACGAAAGCTCTCCGTAGCAAATCAGATGTCTAGATGAGGCCTAACTCTTAATTTCATTTTCCATATCTCTCAAAAGGGAAAGAGCTTGATTGATCAGTCGCCATAGCTCTACCGTATAGGTGCGTACCTCTACTGCATCACCCATAGTGGGCATTCACACATCATCCATATCACCCTTGTCCATCCATGTTATCAGTAACAATCACAGATCCGAGAAAAAAAAAAAACCTCAGAATATGTTCTAATCTGATACGATGTTGAGGATCAGAAATAGGAAATACGTAGTGCCTCTGTGTGGCGTCTGATTAAGGAAAAAAAGAAGTTTGGACAGCGCTCTGACATTTACATGGATGTTTGAATCAGGGCAGTGGAGTTGGTAAATCTCCGACTCCTCAATTTCCATGATTTCGACTCCACCAAAATGGGCTCCGACTCCAAACTCCACAGCCCTCCCTGGGCTGTGGAGTTGGTAAGCCAAACCTCTGACTCCTCAATTTCCATGACACCGACTCCACCAAAATGGGCTCCGACTCCTTAATTTCCATGACCCCGACTTCACCTCCACAGCTCTGGTTTGAATGTAATCTCTGATACAGAGATCTGTTTATTTTCTCTATACTTCTAATTTGTACAGAAAGTTACCAATAATTGAGTAATTGGTATTTTTTTAATCTTATAGTGGGTTGGTGACTATTTTTGGTAGGTATAAGGCCTTGTTCTCTCATAGTGTAAACCTTGCATTTTTTGGTGCAGCAAATCTGCCACGTGATTCATGAAGACTCATTGTCTGCTTAAAGCACCACTCCAGCGCTTTTTTCTTTCTATTTCAGCGCTGGAGTGGTGCTACTAACATAAGATCCCGGCACCTAATTACTCACCACCTGCCATCTTCAGCTCTTGGCAGTACGCCCTGCAGCAGCTGACATAATATGTGAGGACCAGTTGGTAGGGGGTCCGCTGCCACCCTAAAAGCATGTAAGCTGAGAATGTATGTATGTATGTATGTATGTATGTATGTATGTATGTAGTCTATGTTAATTAATTTCATCGCTCACAATTACTGTTGGATAAAAATAACAATAAGGAATATTACAGCGGGCTTTTGGAATAACTGCTGTAGAGCAAGGAGCCCACCTACTGTTCTTGCACAGGTGTATGCCCACTACTAACTAACCCAACTGCGACATTAAAAAAAATAATTACGACCTAAGATAATTACTTTGTGTGCCTAAAAATAAGGAAGTCTGGATTTCAAAGCTTAGAAGCTTTGTGTTCACACGGCCAAAACCAGACAATTCAGTACAGCCTAAGGGTAAAATGGCAGACAAAATACAATGCTGGGCACATCCACATTGCCAGGCTGCCTGTTCAGGAAGGTCTGTGCCAGCGGTAACCTTCCTCAGACAGCGCTGGCTACCGGGGCACCGCCTGCTATGGCACCAGAAATAATGGACACCATATTGCTACATGACCAGTGAGGGAGCTCAGATGAGAATTGCTCGCCAATGTCACGTGGATTCCCTGTGCTGAAGTAAGGACACGTCCGGTCTTATTAATCAGCTATTCCAGGGAAGACCACGCAAAGAACGACACTAATGGAACTTGGAATGGAAAGTTCTGCAGGTCACAGAACGTGATTGCAAGTGAAGGCATCTCCTGGTATAATTAAACTCCAGAGATCGAGAGCTGTTATTAGCCGCTCCTGCCCACCAAGATTACAGAGCAGCTCGCTTTTTCGCTCTGCCAGAAAGGAAGATGAAAAAAAAAAAATAAGATAGAATACGACTTGTAAAACTGATTCATATGGAAGACATTCTATAGGGCCAGAGAGTGAACTCTCTGAGAAGAAAGCTGGGTCACCCAAAAAGATACGTCACTCTGATATCCCTATCTCCATTTCTGTGTGAGATTTAAGTGCAATATGATGAATAAGTCATTTGTGTTCCAACCTCTGAGCCTGACGACTATTAACCACTCAGTGCAAAGTCCTGGAGAAGTCATAGCATTAAGTCCAGACGCGGCTGGATGACAGTCATCTTGGCCAATGTCACAGCTTATAAAATAGAAGCAAGAGATATAGCGCTAGAAGGAAAGTACCACGAAAATATTGTATTAGATATGCATTATAACCTGTCATGTAAAACTATTGACCTGCAGATATGGGGTTAATAGCACTTTATTCCCCAGGGCAGCATTCAGCTCCCAGTCATAGGGGTGGTGCCAGTTTGGTAACCGCTCCCCCTACACTGACTGACAGCTGACTATAAGGCCGGGATCAGCCGAGAGAATCGGGCCAATTATGTTAATGACACTCAAATCAAATTCTGTAATGCTTTGATCCGAGTGTCAGCACAATGTGATCCGATTCTCTCGGATGAGGTGTTCACAGCACATATGAGAAGATGGAGTGCAATTCAGAGTGCACACAGACTTGAATAAGAGTATGGCAGGTCAGTTCACAGTGAATTCATAGCATGCTGTGATTATTTTTCCACAGACAGATTCGGTCCGTGAAAAAATAAATAAAATAATTAAAAAAATTGGTCATCAGCACAGCCATATTGAACAACATTGGTTCAAGTACTATCCAATGAAATCGGATATCACTCATCCAATTTATACGCTTGTGTCACCCCAGCGTAATGCTGAGCCGGCTGTCAGTCATTGCAGGGTCCACGGTTAAAGACGCAGCGCTCTATACACAGAGCGCGAAGCCAAGCCACTGACTGGAAGCCAAACACTGCCAGGTGGGGGAAGAATACATACCGACAGCAGGCACCGCAGAGTGTCAGTACGCTATTAACCTGCAGATTAACCCCATATCTCCAGGGGTAATAGCGTTTACATGACAGGTTCCCTTTAAGAACAGATCACATAAGCCTGACACCAGCATCCAAGAAAATCAGTGACGCAGAGGTATGGTGACCATACCATAGATACTGTTAGCCATATAACTGTGACCTGCTAAGACACATGGAAACGATGAACTAAGGGCCTGATGCAATAACTTGAAACACCGCAAAATTTTAGTGCAATCTAAATTGCACAAAAAATTTTCAACATTTGGCGGGAAAGAGGACAGTGTTGGGTCTGGATGAGGTGTGACAAGGTCCTTCCTCAAAATTTACACCACTTTATGCCAACTTATCAAATCATTTACCGGTATTTGGAGAATGACTTGAAAGTACACTTATGGCTAGTTGATGTTTGGCAAGCAATGGTCTACTATACATGGGTCACTCCATTAGGCTACATGCCCACGATCAGGGATAGTAGAGTTCTGGAAACAGTGCATTTTCGTTGTGTTCTACATTACACACTTGTGTTTTGGAACTATGCAGAATTACCGAATCTAATGACAGTCTATTGGGGAGAATACGCACAGGAGACTACAGTAATATACATGTTGCAGCACGGAAACCCGCTCCACAGGTCAGTTTATGCAGGGTTAAAAAGAAGCACAGTGGGTATGGGATTTCTATAAGTCCTATCCACTCAGCTTGTAATGTAGAACACGAAAATATGCTGCGTCCAAAACGCTACTATTCCTGATCGTGGGCTCTTCCAGAGATACATTTTCCATGTTCCACTAAACTATCTTGAATTCGTACTCGCCCAGTGCCAGTCATCAGACATAAAATTAGTCACTTAGTGTACCTACAAGTGAGACCAACTTCACAAAGACTCCAATAATGAATGTGGGGCAGTATGTGAAGAACGCTGCCAAATACCGCAAGAGACCGTAAAATACATCCCAGGGTTCTCTCTTAAAACGGACAGACTGGAAGCATGGCCGAGTGCTGACATCTTTATGCTCTTTAACTCCTCCTCAAATGTATAACAATTCCGAAGCATCACAACTACTTCACCACCATTAGGAGAATCTCTTCACTAACAGATGCCAAAGTGTCCCACCTGCTTGGACCTCCAGAGATCAGCGATAATCTGTGGAGAAATCAAATGCAGCACCACCGGTGGAGAATTTAGGTATTGCACACTGCCTATTCACATCAATGGACTGTGTTACACCTGGGGGTCCTCCGGAGTCAGGAAGGTTTCACACAGACTGTTCTGGCAGCGGAAGACCGAGGCTGACTGCCAAGTCTACCGAACTAAGCTGACTGCTCCAGAGCAGCTAGCTCAGGTTGGGAGACCTGGCAGTTGGGCCTGTTCTTACCAATATGAAACTGGTCTGTGTTTCATGGATTTGTGAAACCGGCCTAACCTTTCCCCATGCTGAACCACAGAGGTGGGTCCTAAACAGCAAAACCCCTCCTATCAACTCAGAATTCCCTATTAAGTTATATGAAAATAGAAATCGTAAACGGAACTATCCCTCTAAAGCTCAGTTCAACGTCCACACATCCAGTATTTAACATCAGTATCTTTAAGCCAAAACCAGGAGTGGAACAATCAGAGGAAAAGTATAACAGAAACATCTGCACCACTTCTGTATTTATCACCGACTACTGGCTTTGGCTTACAGATACTGAGGTAAACTACTGACCAAATACTGAACGTGTGAACGTGACCTTACAATGGCTCTAGGCCTGAACAACACCACTCGAACACTCTCGCACCCCTCCAATCTATTCTACACTCTGCATCAAACAGGGAAAAGTGCCTGCCTAGTTAAGTGGCAATGCTCCAAAATAGTATAGTCAACATCCAAGAAAGCAAATATGAAGCAACATAGCCATAAAAATAGTCAAATTTTATTAGAACATATATCAAAATACAGAACAACAAGTTTATAAAAACTGGGGTAGAAAATATGCAAAAGAAATAACCACCGTAAGAAAAAATATAAGGCGAATGCCAAATATACAGAAATAATTAATGAAAAAATAATTCATGAAAAAAGTCACCAAATATGATAATCTGCGCGTACCAGACTACTATCAAACATGGCAAAGGCCTATGTTGCGCAAAAGTGAAAAAAGAAGAAGAAAAACCGGCATGCTAATTAGTCCTATCAGACAGTATTCACCTGGAGCATATGCAGTGCAATTAGAAAAATGGAAATCCTCTATAGTAAACCAAAATTGGTTAAAAAATACGCTACAAGAAAGTATATCAAAGTATATGATAGGAAAAACACTCCTAGGAAGACTGGAGCCATCCTCAAAAGAAATCTCTAAAAAATGCTTTCTCCTGCATAGAAGTCAGTGCCCGCAGCAAGAAAACATGGTATTGAACCTATGTCTATGATGTAACCAGATGGCTTAAAAGTGCATGCAACTGAGCAAAAACCTCTAGGAATGATAGGATAGAGACCCATCTAAGCTCCAACTCATATATGCTAAATGTGCAATGATACAACAAATGGGGAATTAGCAGCCATAATAATTACCTAACGGTGGTAGCAGCAACCCTTTTGATATATGTTCTAATAAAATTTGACTATTTTTATGGCTATGTTGCTTCATATTTGCTTTCTTGGATGTTGACTATTCTACACTCTGCTGCTCGACTAGTCCACCTGTCCCCCCACTATTCCCCAGCCTCTCCCCTCTGTCAATCCCTTCACTGGCTTCCCATTGCCCAGAGACTCCAGTACAAAAGCCTAACCATGACATACAAAGCCATCCACATCCTGTCTCCTCCATACATCTGTGACCTCGTCTCCCGGTACTTACCTGCACGCAACCTCCGATCCTCACAAGATCTCCTTCTCTACTCCCCTCTTATCTCCTCTTCCCACAATCGTATACAAGATTTCTCTCGCGTATCACCCCTACTCTGGAACCCTCTACCACAACACATCAGACTCTCGCCTACCATCGAAACCTTCAAAAAGAACCTGAAGACCCACCTCTTCCGACAAGCATATAACCTGCACTAACCACCGATCGACTAAACCACTGCATGACCAGCTCCACCCTCGCCTACTGTATCCTCACCCATCCCTTGTAGATTGTGAGCCCTCATGGGCAGGGTCATAGTAACATAGTTAGTAAGGCCGAAAAAAGACATTTGTCCATCCAGTTCAGCCTATATTCCATTATAATAAATACCCAGATCTACGTCCTTCTACAGAACCTAATAATTGTATGATACAATATTGTTCTGCTCCAGGAAGACATCCAGGCCTCTCTTGAACCCCTCGACTGAGTTCGCCATCACCACCTCCTCAGGCAAGCAATTCCAGATTCTCACTGCCCTAACAGTAAAGAATCCTCTTCTATGTTGGTGGAAAAACCTTCTCTCCTCCAGACGCAAAGAATGCCCCCTTGTGCCCGTCACCTTCCTTGGTATAAACAGATCCTCAGCGAGATATTTGTATTGTCCCCTTATATACTTATACATGGTTATTAGATCGCCCCTCAGTCGTCTTTTTTCTAGACTAAATAATCCTAATTTCGCTAATCTATCTGGGTATTGTAGTTCTCCCATCCCCTTTATTAATTTTGTTGCCCTCCTTTGTACTCTCTCTAGTTCCATTATATCCTTCCTGAGCACCGGTGCCCAAAACTGGACACAGTACTCCATGTGCGGTCTAACTAGGGATTTGTACAGAGGCAGTATAATGCTCTCATCATGTGTATCCAGACCTCTTTTAATGCACCCCATGATCCTGTTTGCCTTGGCAGCTGCTGCCTGGCACTGGCTGCTCCAGGTAAGTTTATCATTAACTAGGATCCCCAAGTCCTTCTCCCTGTCAGATTTACCCAGTGGTTTCCCGTTCAGTGTGTAATGGTGATATTGATTCCCTCTTCCCATGTGTATAACCTTACATTTATCATTGTTAAACCTCATCTGCCACCTTTCAGCCCAAGTTTCCAACTTATCCAGATCCATCTGTAGCAGAATACTATCTTCTCTTGTATTAACTGCTTTACATAGTTTTGTATCATCTGCAAATATCGATATTTTACTGTGTAAACCTTCTACCAGATCATTAATGAATATGTTGAAGAGAACAGGTCCCAATACCGACCCCTGCGGTACCCCACTGGTCACAGCGACCCAGTTAGAGACTATACCATTTATAACCACCCTCTGCTTTCTATCACTAAGCCAGTTACTAACCCATTTACACACATTTTCCCCCAGACCAAGCATTCTCATTTTGTGTACCAACCTCTTGTGCGGCACGGTATCAAACGCTTTGGAAAAATCGAGATATACCACGTCCAATGACTCACCGTGGTCCAGCCTATAGCTTACCTCTTCATAAAAACTGATTAGATTGGTTTGACAGGAGCGATTTCTCATAAACCCATGCTGATATGGAGTTAAACAGTTATTCTCATTGAGATAATCCAGAATAACATCCCTCAGAAACCCTTCAAATATTTTACCAACAATAGAGGTTAGACTTACTGGCCTATAATTTCCAGGTTCACTTTTAGAGCCCTTTTTGAATATTGGCACCACATTTGCTATGCGCCAGTCCTGCGGAACAGACCCTGTCGCTATAGAGTCCCTAAAAATAAGAAATAATGGTTTATCTATTACATTACTTAGTTCTCTTAGTACTCGTGGGTGTATGCCATCCGGACCCGGAGATTTATCTATTTTAATCTTATTTAGCCGGTTTCGCACCTCTTCTTGGGTTAGATTGGCGACCCTTAATATAGGGTTTTCATTGTTTCTTGGGATTTCACCTAGCATTTCATTTTCCACCGTGAATACCGTGGAGAAGAAGGTGTTTAATATGTTAGCTTTTTCCTCGTCATCTACAACCATTCTTTCCTCACTATTTTTTAAGGGGCCTACATTTTCAGTTTTTATTCTTTTACTATTGATATAGTTGAAGAACAGTTTGGGATTAGTTTTACTCTCCTTAGCAATGTGCTTCTCTGTTTCCTTTTTGGCAGCTTTAATTAGTTTTTTAGATAAAGTATTTTTCTCCCTATAGTTTTTTAGAGCTTCAATGGTGCCATCCTGCTTTAGTAGTGCAAATGCTTTCTTTTTACTGTTAATTGCCTGTCTTACTTCTTTGTTTAGCCACATTGGGTTTTTCCTATTTCTAGTCCTTTTATTCCCACAAGGTATAAACCGCTTACACTGCCTATTTAGGATGTTCTTAAACATTTCCCATTTATTATCTGTATTCTCATTTCTGAGGATATTGTCCCAGTCTACCAGATTAAGGGCATCTCTAAGCTGTTCAAACTTTGCCTTCCTAAAGTTCAATGTTTTTGTGACTCCCTGACAAGTCCCCCTAGTGAAAGACAGGTGAAACTGCACAATATTGTGGTCGCTATTTCCTAAATGCCCAACCACCTGCAGATTTGTTATTCTGTCAGGTCTATTAGATAGTATTAGGTCTAAAAGTGCTGCTCCTCTGGTTGGATTCTGCACCAATTGTGAAAGATAATTTTTCTTGGTTATTAGCAGAAACCTGTTGCCTTTATGGGTTTCACAGGTTTCTGTTTCCCAGTTAATATCCGGGTAGTTAAAGTCCCCCATAACCAGGACCTCATTATGGGTTGCAGCTTCATCTATCTGCTTTAGAAGTAGACTTTCCATGGTTTCTGTTATATTTGGGGGTTTGTAACAGACCCCAATGAGAATTTTGTTACCATTTTTACCTCCATGAATTTCAACCCATATGGACTCGACATCCTCATTTCCTTCGCTAATATCCTCCCTTAAAGTGGACTTTAGACAAGACTTTACATAGAGACAAACCCCTCCTCCTCTCCGATTTTTACGATCCTTTCTAAACAGACTGTAACCCTGTAAGTTAACTGCCCAGTCATAGCTTTCATCTAACCAGGTCTCGGTTATTCCCACTATGTCAAAGTTACCTGTAGATATTTCTGCTTCTAGTTCTTCCATCTTGTTTGTCAGGCTTCTGGCGTTTGCGAGCATGCAGTTCAGAGGATTTTGTTTTGTTCCAATCTCCTCACTGTGGATTGTTTTAGAAATGTTCTTACCTCCCTTCTGAGTATGTTTTCCTGGGTCGTCTTTGTTCGAGTCTAATGTTTTTCTTCCCGTCCCCTCTTCTTCTAGTTTAACGCCCTCCTAATGAGTGTAGCGAGTCTTCTGGCGAATGTGTGTTTCCCAGGTTTGTTGAGGTGTAGTCCGTCTCTGGCGAGGAGTCCATCATGAAGTAATTCACACCGTGGTCCAGGAATCCGAATCCTTGTTGTCTGCACCATCGTCTTAGCCAGTTGTTTGCATCAAGGATCCTGTTCCATCTCCTGGTGCCATGCCCGTCTACTGGAAGGATAGAAGAAAAAACTACCTGTGCATCCAGTTCCTTTACTTTCTTCCCCAACTCTTCAAAGTCCTTGCAGATTGTCGGTAGGTCCTTCCTTGCCGTGTCATTGGTGCCAACATGTATCAGAAGAAATGGGTGGACGTCCTTGGAGCTGAAGAGCTTTGGTATCCTATCGGTCACATCCTTGATCATCGCACCTGGAAGGCAGCATACTTCTCTTGCAGTTATGTCCGGTCTGCAGATGGCTGCTTCTGTGCCTCTCAGTAGTGAGTCTCCCACCACCACCACTCTTCGTTGCTTCTTGGCTGTACTTTTTGCTGTCACTTGTTGCTGTGTGCCCTTTTCTTTTTTGCTTGCTGGTATTGCTTCATTCTTGGGTGTGCCATCTTCATCCTCTACAAAGATTTGATATCGGTTCTTCAGTTGTGTGGTTGGTGATTTCTCCATGGTCTTCTTGCTTCTTTTGGTCACATGCTTCCACTCATCTGCTTTTGGAGGTTCTCTGACACTTTTTGCACCTTCTGTGACCAGTAGAGATGCTTCTGTTCTGTCTAGAAAGTCTTCATTCTCTTTGATGAGTTTCAAAGTTGCTATTCTTTCTTCCAGACCCCGCACCTTTTCTTCTAAAAGGGCCACTAGTCTACACTTCTGACAGGTGAAATTGGATTCTTCTTCTGGTCGATCTGTGAACATGTAGCACATGCTGCAGCTCACCATGTAGGTTGTCACATCTGCCATGTTGCTCCTAGATCCTGCTGACTTGCTGTGTGTTTTCCTTCTTGTGTAATCTACTCAGCCAAGCTCTCTTGCAATAATGTCCTACAGGCAAAAATTGGTGATGCTTTCGAAGCAGCTGGTCCCGGCTGTACCCAACGATCTTCTAGCTTAGGGAGACTTCGCTTCTCCCAGAAGGCACCTGGAATATGCAAATTAGCCTCCTGAAGCTTGAATCCCTGGTTTGGTGATGCTTTCGAAGCAGCTGGTCCCGGCTGTACCCAACGATCTTCTAGCTTAGGGAGACTTCGCTTCTCCCAGAAGGCACCTGGAATATGCAAATTAGCCTCCTGAAGCTTGAATCCCTGGTTTGGTGATGCTTTCGAAGCAGCTGGTCCCGGCTGTACCCAACGATCTTCTAGCTTAGGGAGACTTCGCTTCTCCCAGAAGGCACCTGGAATATGCAATTTAGCCTCCTGAAGCTTGAATCCCTGGTTTGGTGATGCTTTCGAAGCAGCTGGTCCCGGCTGTACCCAACGATCTTCTAGCTTAGGGAGACTTCGCTTCTCCCAGAAGGCACCTGGAATATGCAAATTAGCCTCCTGAAGCTTGAATCCCTGGTTTGGTGATGCTTTCGAAGCAGCTGGTCCCGGCTGTACCCAACGATCTTCTAGCTTAGGGAGACTTCGCTTCTCCCAGAAGGCACCTGGAATATGCAAATTAGCCTCCTGAAGCTTGAATCCCTGGTTTGGTGATGCTTTCGAAGCAGCTGGTCCCGGCTGTACCCAACGATCTTCTAGCTTAGGGAGACTTCGCTTCTCCCAGAAGGCACCTGGAATATGCAAATTAGCCTCCTGAAGCTTGAATCCCTGGTTTGGTGATGCTTTCGAAGCAGCTGGTCCCGGCTGTACCCAACGATCTTCTAGCTTAGGGAGACTTCGCTTCTCCCAGAAGGCACCTGGAATATGCAAATTAGCCTCCTGAAGCTTGAATCCCTGGTTTGGTGATGCTTTCGAAGCAGCTGGTCCCGGCTGTACCCAACGATCTTCTAGCTTAGGGAGACTTCGCTTCTCCCAGAAGGCACCTGGAATATGCAAATTAGCCTCCTGAAGCTTGAATCCCTGGGTCCTCTCTCCTCCTGTACCAGTTGTGACTTGTATTGTTTAAGATTATTGTACTTGTTTTTATTATGTATACCCCTCCTCACATGTAAAGCGCCATGGAATAAATGGCGCTATAATAATAATAATAATAATAATAATTTGATTGCAGCTGAATCTCCTTCAGGCATAAAACTGTTGTAGCTATAGCCATGTGGTAAAGTCCATCAACAGCAATTATCATAGTTTTAACACCCGTACAACTGATCTTTTATGGTGTCATCATCCAGCTACTTTAAAAATGGTGATACACTCTCACTGCTGCATTTTTGAATAGATTAATATATGTAAACTATATGTAATTTTATTTTTTTTTTAAGTATAAATTGGTCATGATCCTTACACAACAAAATTTGCAATTGCAGGAGGATTTTTCTGTGAATATATTTAGATGGGAGCTACTCTAAAAACAGCTGGGTATGTATATATACACATGATTATATTGTCCTGACAATTTTAATTGTACGTGATTTTAATCCTCTTTGTAATGTTATTATGTTTGCTTAGCGCTCCCATCGCAAAGGAGGTGGAACCAGAAGGAGGAGTGAGGAGCGGCCAATTAATCTCGGACCATATATAGCATCATATGTGTAGGTCTATGTCATTTTTCTAATTTACTGCTCGATAAAGGTCGCCTGGGCCCGAAAAGTCACAGTTTTAATTTTATATGTCGAGATCAATAAAGAAGATTTTGCCTTTGATACCTTCTGTTACATGAGGTATAGCACTAGGTTTGGCTATATGACTCTTGCCCTGCGTATTTCACCAGTTTTACCCTCTGCATATACTCGCTCTTGTTCAGGTGCAGCAGCATATAGGACATCAAACAGCATTACTAAGCAGTGTAGCTGTGAATACAGCTCTAGGATGAGCAAAAAAAGTATATTAGAAAGCAGCAGAAGGAGTCTACTGGAGCCTGGGTTTCTCTCTTTACACATGTACCCCCTTCATAGATTTCAATAGGCATCTGTAATATGATCCCTAAATGAGCAGACAATCTTGTCTTTCATAGTGAATGGCAAGTTCAAAAGGCAGGAGAAGAAGTGACTCACAGAAAAAAAAACATTTTGCCGATAAGATATGTTACAATTTCTTATATTTGCTTGTTCTATTGATTTTTGCAGTTTGCTGAAGAGACTAACCGTTTAAAATGATGCACAGTGGGTCATTTCCGTTAAGAACGTTTCCACAGCACATGGCTAATATTTCAGATATCTCATCCACCTGCCTCATACATTAATTCACTGAAAAATCTGTAAGAATTTCCATTACATTAAAGTTATTCTTTAAAAGAATATTTTACATCTGCACCTGTGAATTAAAGTAGTTGACCACTACTTGGACAACCCCATCTCAATCACTGTTTCCTCCAAGTAAAATAATATAGACCATACTTACCAGTGCGGGGTGCAGAAAATCAGCAGCCTCTACACTCTCCCCTCTTTCGGACACACTAGACCTCCAGAGGAAGAGCCGCGGGCTGCTCTCACTACCTCCAGATATTAGTTATGTCTAAAGGAGAGGAGAGCGGAGAGGCTGCCGACTGGCTGCAGGGATTGCGTGACAATGTCACGAGAGCCCTGGGAGAGCCAGTGCCAACACCAGAGTATAGCTGTTATTATGTAACTTGATGGAAACAGTGGTAGAGAAGGGATTGTCTGAGTAGTGGACAACTGTTTTAAGCTATTTGCACACTATTTAGTACAGTAAGTAGCGTGTTCTCATACATTTACTATACTCAATGGATCAGAGTATTCATAATATGAACATTGGCAAACATAACTAAAGCAGAAAATGGCTTTCCTCTCAGGACAAACCCAGGACCTGTCCTAGTCTCCATAATATCAGCCATAGTGGAGATCTACTGCAAAACGCGGCTTTTTTTTTTGCTCTGAATATGGCTATCAATTGAATGCAATAAATAACTGAAAAATAAGTAATTTGCCTTGGCATAAACAACTTACGGTATTCCAACATATAGAGACACCCATGATCTGCTTGCCATCAGTGGAGGTTGTCCAGCTAGGGGACACTTGCCATTCTTTCAGACAAGGCACTGAAGCATGTTCTATTACCTACTGATAGCAGATGTATGCAACATTTGTACCTGTGCAGTAAAACACTATCAGACTCCGCACTCGTTTATTCATTCAACATTATGCAATAACCTTTAATAAGAAATAGCCCGGATTCAGAGACAAAAATGTGCTTCAATAAAACAAGTGCAAAGTACATGCAAGTTCATTTCTTCCCGATCATCATTTTCCCAGCAGGCCACAAAGCATTAGTTAGCAGTTATTGAAGCAATTTATAGAAATGTATTATGGAAATTAACAAATCATTGGACCGTGCCAGAGAGTATCTGGCCAGTCAAGTCTTCTCTTAGTAAAATCAAGTGTTCGTTTGAGGGGGCAGGCACAATCTGAAAGGGGTTGCTCTAGGCAACTCCTCGAAATTTTGGTTCACACTACTTTTTGGGAGTTTTTAAATTATGACCACAAAAATTTTATTCATTTTTGCTACAATTTTTCTTTAAAATATGGTTTTCACAAATGGAATGCTACACAGAAATAAAGATCAGCGTACTTGTCCTTGTACCTGCTTACATGAGATTCTCGCCAGCCTGAATACTTTCTGCCCAAACTTTATACTCTAACAAAGCTCAAACTTGAGCAGATACAGCACACACCATATCAGTCACCTGCAAAGTCTCATTATCATTAGTATGATGCCACTTATTGAAGCTTAGCTAGTGAAATAAGAAAATATTGTAAGAAAACACATGTAAAACAGCAATAGTCCTAAACTTTCAACACAACACAAACAGCAATAGTCCTAAACTTTCTACACAACACAAATAAGGTGAATTGCAGTAAAATGTACAAGAAAATGTCATTAATATCCAAAATCTTCACTCCCCGAAAGATGATGTAAGAGGAGAGTTGAGAGGCCCACATACACGTCATGTACGTGTATGACGGCCTTAAAATAGTTCCTACATGTGAAAAATGTGTCTGTCATTATAACATATATCAATGTCAATATAAAATTAATTTGAAAGATATCTGAAAGGCAACTATTATTGGGAACAAAAAGGTTTTATGTTAGGACCACCATAACTAGTAAGTCAAATGAGAATTGGTTTGATCCTGACAAAATATTTGTGGGTGTAAGAAACAAACTCCGGCCAATGTCATCTGTAAGATTGGTCTAAAAAGATCTTGCGAGGAAGCACCTTCAAGGTAATAATTCTCATAGTAAGATCATATTTCATTGGGATTTGTAAGACATTCACCCAACATGGCTACAGAAAAGTGTCTGGAACATCAGAAGACCTCGATAAAGACTTTCAAACTGGTGTCATTCTAAGGCTGGATTTACACATGCCATACTTAATGCAGCTATTTCAGCTAAAGACAAAAAGACTGATAAGGAGTGCGAAATATAAAGAAAGGACTGACACTACTTCTGCTGGATTCACATTTGGATTCAGTCTCAAAAAACGCATTGTGTTCCAGTTGTTGGGGGGGGGGTCAACAATGATTTTTACTGTTTTCTATGCTACAAGAAACAATTCTGCCACCTGAGCAGACAACTTTACGTGAAACATATGTTCTCCTTTAGCACATTAATGCCTAAAAAAGTAACGCACTATACTGGATGTCTGGGAAGCCGTAGACTTTCACTGATGTAGGTCAGTGTTCATATGTACTGGGCTTCTGAAGACATCAGAGACATTAATGACTGTGCCACTGGCATCCATATGCAATTGCTACTTATTTAGAGGGGCTGTGGGGGGCTTCAGTAATTGGTCTCTGTCTGGTCGGGCTGAAAATAAAGTAAAGTAGATGAGACTTAGAATCCCATCCATTGTTATGTGACCACTGTAGTGTGAGCTATGGGGTAGGGAAGCCACCCGCTGACATCCCTCCCCCCACCCTTGTCTATTTAGTGTATTTCATGTGAAACTGATCAGCAGTCATAGTCGCATACATCATATGCAAATTATAGTCACCGTCACTGGTGCAAAGGGTAGATTTCTTACTGGTGTCACCCCACCCAACCATAGTGATGATGGAGTGTGAAGCAGATGCTAAGGAGGACATCTGATAGTCCCACACTCCGCAGTGATCTCTTCAGGGGTGCCCAGATTTGGTGCTTTTTAGCCCCTGTGGTTACTTACCGCAGCCGCCAGATGTGCTGTTGTCACGAATGCATTTTGTAAAAGCTCACTTCATCCAATATGGTAAAAAAAACAACGCACCTTTTTCAAGGCAGGTTGATTTATTTTTAATGAAAACGACAGTATGTCCTATATTTTCTGACTTAATCAAGCGTTTCGCTCCATTTACTTGAACTGGGGAAAAACTGCACCAAAAACCAAGTGTAATTGAAACGAATACTGAAAACGCTTTTAAATGTCTTGTCACGACTTCATTCATGCTGATGCCCACAACATCTGCAGTTGGACTTGCTATGGTTAATATTACAGCCCTTAATTCCATTCTTCGATTCCATAGGGAGAAACATGGAAGGATAGGCCGCCACTTGGCACCTGACAAAGCCTGAGCAGCTCTGTACTAAGGTGCCGGTGTCATGCAGACCCCATGCTCAGAGATATAGCATGTGTATGGGCCCAAAAAGGGCATTCTGACGCCTTTGCTGGGGGTTTAGCCGGCGTATTTTGTAGCGGCTAAAGAGCAGGTGGCGTCCAAACTAAGCGGCCTGAAGAATATACAATTGACGTCTTTCATACGCGTCACAGCTTCTGAAGCGGTAAAAAGAAGTAACAAAAGACTAAACCTGCACAGCAATTTCATTTTTACATTGCTGTGCATTGTTTTTTTATTTTTATGGTGGTTTTGCAGTGTTATTTCACACAGAATCCACCTAAAAAAGATGCCGTTTTGTAATAAAGCGTCACATAAGAGCTAGACGTAAAGTCTTAGCGGTGCTATAGAATGTATGCACTGCCATCATACGTATACCGGAAATACGCCAGTACCCACATACCTGCAAGCGACAATCATTTACAATGTAAAACCAGTACAGCTATGGAAGTGACAATCCATTACGCACATACGTACATTCATTATATATCAACTAATGGAAGGGATAGCCCTTTCTCCCTAATGTCACACTTTTTATAATCAGAATTATATTCCCACATCAACGAACAGTGCAGAAAATAAAAATAAAGGTCATTTTCGGAGTAACACACTGAGTCACAAGTGGTTTACAGCTGGAGCCTAGTATATAATTTTCGCCTGAGTTTAGCTTAGCATTGGTTAACAGCCCTCCTATTACCAGCAGAAAGTGTAATTATAATTATACATATTTAGCACTGTGGCCGCATAAAAGAGAACTGTCAATCAAAATAAGCAGTCCTCATCCCGTCCCACTCCTGCACACAACGGCTGCCGCTTACCTTCCGAGCTCTTCTCCGATGTCATAATAATCCTCCAGGTTTTCCTGTCTGAACACTGTCATGGCGGCTCAATGCTCTATACACGTCCACTTTTTTAGACACCTGGAAGTCATCCCAACCCAGTCAGATAGCGGAGATCATTGGACATCTACATTTCCTGTACAGAAAAAGAAGCCAATATCAATATATGGCACTCTCATACACACAGAGTACACATAAATGGTGACTGTCAGCAGTGGTCTGCGCACTCTGACCAATCCATTTCTGATACATACATGGAGAGTCATTTTCATGGTTATCCACAGTTGCAGAATACGTCTTAGGGTTGGACATTACAGAGGATGGCTAAGGCCGGGTTCACATTTGTGTCTGTGTGCGCAGCGTACTATCCCCATCGATACGCATGCGTCATGCGTACATTTCTTTAACATGGTGTACGCAGAGACATGTTTTTGCATGCGTTCGCTTGCGGATGCGTACGCATGCGTCATTTTGAGGTGTGCGGCGAGATCCGGCAAACGCAACACGTTGCATTTTTTGAGGCGTCAAATATTGCGCAATCATCCAGATGATTGCAGATGAGTGCAGCAAAAAAACGCATTAGTGTCCATGGAAACGCATTGGTACGCAATGAAATGCGTACGAATGCGTTCTATACGCATGCGTACTTTGGACTGCGCATGTCCAGAAAATTATGTCACCGCCTCCACCATGCGCATAAAAAACGCAAACGCATGGCAAGACGCACTTAAAGGCATGTACACGCAGCGTTCTCGTTTGCGTCATGCGCAAGATGATGCGCAGGTGTAAGCATGCTTTGGCATGCGTTTTGGGATGCGTTTGCGCATGCGGATGATATGGTGCGCACAGAAACACTAATGTGAACCTAGCCTAACACACACACATATATATGTTTTGGGTTTTTTTTGGGGGGGAGGAGGGGGGGGAGGGGTTGTTTTCTGCACACTTTTCTAATCCTTACTTCCAAGAAAAATAAAATATCCTTCAATCATGCTGGCACTAGAATTGGTAGTGGAAACATATGGTACATTATATAATGCAGGGCTTAGCCTCTGATCACATTATATTTGATCACTATATTAGGAGGATGCAGCCAGGAACCCTCGCAACGTGCCCCCCTCATTGACACAATAAAAGCCAGAAAAGGATCTATTTGGAACATCTTGGGGAGGCTGGTATCGACATACCTTATTATAGTAGGGGTTTTACTAAATCAAATAGAATTAGAGAAAAGGCAGGCAATAGTGGAAGATAACAAAATACTGTTGTGCTCAAAACTTTATATACCTTGGCAGAATTTTTGCTTACTTGGCCTTTTTTCAGAGAATATGAACAATAACACCAAAACGTTTTCTCCACTCATGGTTAGGGGTTGGGTGAAGCCATTTAGGAAGCCCGGTTCGCCGGGCGATACGCGTGGGATATCGGTCTGCACAAGGTTGTATGCACTGTTGGATCTCATTATGAGTCTGTATTAGTGCTATTCATATGGCTGATTGCCTCTCCTTTGTCCTGTGTACCTTAGGACTCTGGTCACCCATCTAACCTAGGCTATGTATTTGTGGGGATACTATTTTTTCCCCTGTTGGATCCTTATTAGTGGCTTTTACTTTGTTATGGCCACATAGGGTATCATCATATGAGCCAGATAGGATAGGGGTTTTTGGTTGCCTTTTTTGTATATTATTCAACCTGTGATGTTTTTTTGTAGGTTTTTAAGTATGTTTTATTTATTGTTTGGTGTGTTTTAGGTGCATTAATAAATTAAATACTCTTTCTTTGTATATTTGTTATTATTTAGATGGTGTGCATACCATGCAGTGATGCTTTTTCTCTATATATATATCTGGTTCTGTTTATTACTGCTTTTTGCACCCTCCTATATTTATGGTATATCTATATAGCTGTGCGCCTTACCTTTATTCTAGTGCCATTTATTTATTTATTTTGCGCAGGATTATAGGGTGCCAACCCCCGCAGGCAGGTAGGACGCATCTAGGTACAGTGCAGGGGTGTAGGCCAAAATAAATGTGCAATACATAATATAAGTGTGTTACATCGTTATTTTTTTTTAAAAACACACTTTTGCACAGGCCTTAATATATATCCCATTGATTACATGTGCAACATTTTATTAAAAAAAAGTGTGCAATATTGTTACTTTTTCCATTTAGCACACTTTTGCACAATTAATGGAATTTCTGCTCTAGTGACATCTGTTTGTCTGTCTGATATGTATGGTCTGCTGTTTGTTGTTTTTTCTATTTTCCGCACGATAGGGCCTATTAGGGACAGTTAGGGAAAGCCTACGTTGAGCAGGGGCGCCATTGCGCAGGTTTATAGGGTGCCAACCTCTGCTGCAAGGTAGGGCACAGATAGTTGGCCCTTTAGGGATTTAGTGCACCCTGTATCTTTGTTTGCAGCCATACGTGTTTTTCGGTCGTGTATGTTGTATTGTTTTGTTTTAGTATTCATAAGTAAATGTTAAGTTTTATTGTGGTCATTTACTTCATCGTGTAATAGTGTCATTTGTCGGTGAGTTGATATAATTAAGGCACTTGTATTTGAAATTCTGTGAAAAAAAAAGTGAAGCCATTTATTTTCAAACTACTGTGTTTTCTCTTTTTAAATCATAATGACAACCCAAAACATCCAAATGACCCTGATTAAAAGTTCACACACCCTGGTGATTTTGTCCTGATAACTAAAGTTGACACAAATGAGTTTAAATGGCTACTAAAGGTAACATCCTCACCTGTGCCCTGTTTGCTTATAATGTGTGCATAAAAGTTGAGTGAGTTTCTGGGATCCAGACAGACTCTTGCATCTTTCATCCAGCCACTGACATTTCTGGATTGTGAGTCATGGGGAAAGCCAACGAATTGTCAACGGATCTATGGGAAAAGTTAGTTGAACTGTATAAAACAGGAAAGGGATATAAAAAAAAGATATCCAAGGAATTGATAATGCCAGTCAGCAGTGTTCACACTATGATTAACAAATGGAAAATCAGGGGCTCTGGAAAAACAAAACCACACCACGGTCAGGTAGACCAAGCAAATTGTTGTCCACAACTGCCAGGAAAGTTGTTTGGGATGCAATAAAACACCCACAAATAACATCAGCTGAAATACAGGACTCTGAAAACTAGCGTTGTGGCTGTTTCAAGATGCACAACAAGGAGGCACTTGAAGAAAAATGGGCTGTCTGGTCGAGTTGCCAGAAGGAAGCCATTACTGCGCAAATGCCACAAAGCATCTCGCCTATAATACGCAAAACAGCACAGAGACAAGCCTCAAAACATCTGGAACATGGAAATTTCGAGTGATGAGACAAAAATTGAACTTTTTGGCCACAACCATAAACATTACATTTGGAGAAAGGTCAGCAAGGCCTATGATGAAAGGAACACCATTCCTACTGTAAAGCATTGAGGTGGATCGCTCATGTTTTGAGGATGTGTGAGCTACAAAGGCACAGGAAACTTGGTAAAAGTTGAAGGAAAGATGAATGCAACACGTTGTCAGAAAATACTGGTGGCAAATTTGCACTCATCAGCCCGGAAGCTGCACATGAGATGTACTTGGACATTCCAATATGACAACGATCCAAAACACAAGGCCAAGTTGACCCGTCATTGGCTACAGCAGAACAAAGTGAAGGTTCTGCAGTGGCCATTTCAGTCTCCTGACCGCAATATCATTGATCCACTCTGGGGAGATCTCAAGCTCATAGTTCTTGCTAGACAGCCCAGGAATTTACAGGAACTGGAGGCTTTTAGCCAAGAAGAGTGGGCAGCTTTACCATCTGTGAAAATAAAGAACCTCATCCACAACTACCACAAAAGACTTCAAGCTGTCATTGATGTTAGAGGGGGCAATACACAGTATTAAGAAATGGGGTATGGGAACTTTTGATCTGGGTCATTTGGATGTTTTGGGTTGTCATTATGATTTAAAAAGAGAAAACACAGTAGTTTGATAATAAATGGCTTCACCCAACCACTAACCATGAGTGGAGAAAAGTTTTGGTGTTATCATTTTCTCTGGAAAAAAGGACAAGAAAGCAAAAATTCTGCCGGGGTATGTAAACTTTTGAGCACAACTGTAAATATTGTCTACCTGTAGAATCGCCTTACAATGTCCCCACCAGTCTTTGTTAATGGGGCTACATTGGTTATGACCCATCCACAACATATGACCGCTGCAGCCAATCATTGGTTTCAGAAGTGGTACAGAGGTTGATGGCACAAGATTTCTGAGGCCAGTGATTGACTGCAGCGGCCACGTCTTGTAGATGGGACATCACCACTGCAGCCCTGTAATCAATCCTTGCTTGTTTGGGCCTCTCTTTAACAGTTTGTATTAGCATGGCCAGCTATGGCTGACATTTACAGTAGTAGTCAGAATGTCCCTACAGATAGTTCTGATAGGGAGGTATAAGGCCTTAAGGCTCCCATAGACATTAGTCAGGCGTTGTCTGAACCCGCTGATATCACTTTACATGTTTGGTACCTCGAAATAGCACTCCATCCATTATAAGCCTTGGGTGTAACAATACACTATAAAAGAAACCTTTATCCATACACTTGATGTATTCTTTTGAGGTTCTACATGATATCCATTTCTGAACAGGTCAAGCAAAGAATGAGAGATGACCTGTAACGTTGTTGCGATGCATAGTAAGAAATGTGTTTGCTTTTCAACTTTGTCCAAAACTGAATAATATAGGTCGGGTTGGCTGAATTTTTCCTCCAACACTTTTCTGGGGGAATTAAAAAGATGGGAAACCTATAAATCAGCCAACTGGACCCTTGAAAAGAAATGCCACACAAAGTATGAGATATTAATCACATTTAATAATAAATATATCCAAAATCCCTAATGCATATAATTGACTGGATATGGCATACATATATACATAGATGGATCCAAACATGACAATATAAAAAAATCCCAGCTGAAAAATCCCTAAAAAACAATGTAGGAAGCCTCAAATTGAGGCCCAACTAACCGAGATGTCCTACAATAATGTACCCAGGTCAAATGACCACAGGACAACAATGTGTGATGGGAATCCATAAAATGTTTGTAGGGCATCTAACAGCAAACAATGGGTATGGCAAAACACACAAATCCTCAACTACCTGTGGACATGGTGGAAAAGGGCCAGCCTGAACACACAAGCAACTCGATGCGCGTTTCGCTGCTTTATCAGGGGGCCAAAAAGTAGATTCTGCTCCAGACTTCATACTTGGGCTAACAGCAATTTCAATCATTGATCAATGGGACATGTATAACCTGCCACAGATATTTTAGAAAAACAACCTTATTGTTTAGATCAGGTGAAACTGCGTACAAAAGTGAAGGAATCCACAGCCCCCCAAAAATTCGATAAAGTGGGTGATGAAACGAGCAAGGGATGGTGATATGGTGGAACTAGTTCTATGCCAAATGTGTCCTAGCCAGGATGTCTGATGGCATTTCCCAGCAGCCGAAACTTTACCTCTCTTTATATCTATGCTGATACTGTAGAAAATCCCCATTACTCTCAGGCTAGAATGTGTACATAGACAAACAATGCAAACTATGTTCATGTTTTACATAGGCTGAAGATGGCGAACCACAACGCAGAGAAGAGTATCACTTCCTTCACACAGAGATGTGTATTGCCCCAGCTGAGCTTCCAGAAGGAATAAGCCAGAATGGCGGGAACGTCTCAAAATTGTCCTCGCTCTAGAGTATTTTTGGTGTTTTGGAGCACTGGCAGGCAATCGAGACATCCAAATCACCACGATATGTAAAAGTAAAGAAAAACAAGAATCATATGTTGTCTTTTCTTGGCTGAATCAAAAGACTGAATGACTAATACTCTTTTTTTTTTTTCTTTACTCACCCAGCTTTCCCAGGATCCACCCAGCTTTCCCAGGATAAATTCCACTTTAGTGCCAAATTCTGGGCCACAACATTGTTTGTCATCAAACACTTAAAACTAAATGCAAGATTAATGTGTTTACTTAGCTTCAACCAAGCTTTCCATCGAACATTTCATATTTGCCCAAGATTTATTTGTAGTTCTGTCGCTGTGAATTTATGTTTGTTCCTCCCAATGCCCTACAAGTACAAGTAGTCACAGATACGTTTGTAGGAACATATTTCTAAGGCTACGTTCACATTAGCGTTGTGCGGGGCAGCGTCGGGCGCAGCCGCGGCGACGCATGCGTCCCTATATTTAACATGGGGGGCGCATGGACATGCGTTGCCTTGCGTTTTGTGACGCATGCGTCATTTTGGCGCAACTGTCAGGGCGCAGAGGACGCTGCATGATGCAGATTTTTCTGCGCCAAAAATCATGCAAAAATGAACGCATGCGTCACAAAAAGCTGCGTTGTGCATGCTGCCCCGCACAACGCTAATGTGAACGTAGCCTTACCGGGATTTTTAGGGGGTCTTATTACTCCTTCCACAAATTTCCCAACATTAGTACTCTCGGGGGAACCCCTATGTAAGGTAATAAGCCCCCCTGACAAATCTACCACAAAATCAGCACGCACTTATTATATGTGGATTTACAGAAGGTGAAAGCTAGTGATGAGCGAATATACTTGTTACTCAAGATTTCTCGAGCACGCTCAGGTGACCTCCGAGTATTTTTTAGTGCTCGGAGATTTAGTTTTTCTTGCCGCAGCTGAATGATTTACATCTGATAGCCAGCAAAAGTACATGTGGGGGTTGCCTTGTTGCTAGGGAATCCCCACATGTAATCAAGCAGGCTAGTAGCTGTAAATCATTCAGCTGCGGTGAAAAAAACGAAATCTCCGAGCACTAAAAAATACTCGGAGGACACCCGAGCGTGCTCAAGAAATCTCGAGTAACGAGTATATTTGCTCATCACTAGTAAAAGCATCAACAACACCGGGGCAGAAACATTCACATCCCGCGGACAGAAACCTGCACATAGGGCGCATTCTGCGGCAGGAACCTGCACATAGGGCGCATTCTGCGGCAGGAACCTGCACATAGGGCGCATTCTGCGGCAGGAACCTGCACATAGGGCGCATCCTGCGACAGGAACCTGCACATAGGGCGCATCCCGCGGCAGAAACCTGCACACAGGGCGCATCCCGCGGTAGAAACCTGCACACAGGGCGCATCCCGCGGCAGAAACCTGCACACAGGGCGCATCCCGCGGCAGAAACCTGCACACAGGGCGCATCCCGCGGCAGAAACCTGCACACAGGGCGCATCCCGCGGCAGAAACCTGCACACAGGGCGCATCCCGCGGCAGAAACCTGCACACAGGGCGCATCCCGCGGCAGAAACCTGCACACAGGGCGCATCCCGCGGCAGAAACCTGCACACAGGGCGCATCCCGCGGCAGAAACCTGCACACAGGGCGCATCCCGCGGCAGAAACCTGCACACAGGGCGCATCCCGCGGCAGAAACCTGCACACAGGGCGCATCCCGCGGCAGAAACCTGCACACAGGGCGCATCCCGCGGCAGAAACCTGCACACAGGGCACATCCCGCGGCAGAAACCTGCACACAGGGCACATCCCGCGGCAGAAACCTGCACACAGGGCGCATCCCGCAGCAGGTTAGGCGGGGACGACGGACCAATCTGCCCATACCCTACAGTTAATAGCCATTTGTGTTTGGCTTGAATCACACATTTTCTGAACAGATACGAAAAGGCAAGATACATTTTGACACAAAAAATCTGACTTCTAAAAAAAAAAAAAAAAAAAAAAAAACACAACCAGGAAAGCCGCATCCGTGATTGCGTCTTATACTGAAAAAGTTGGAACTAATATTTATATGATCTGTATAGAAAACTTTTTTTCATTAACGTCAGAGAAAAAAAAAATTGTAACAGAAAATTGTAAGACCCCCATAGTCCGCTGGGTATCTTTAGGACAGGCACTCGGAGACCACTTTGAGTCGGCGGATGAGAGCGTAATATGGCGATTATTCAGCTTGTCCTGGAGGGCTCATTTCTTGGGGGTCTTTCTCCATGAGGACGCCCACCCCTGGATGTATGCGGCTAGCCATACAGGTCCTACAATGCTACTGCCAATGACAAGCCAATCAGCCCACCATCACCAGCCAGCAGTGATCAGGACCACCGTGCTGAGCCCCAGATTGCCAATCATCATTAACCACAGCTGCCCCCCACAACCCCCTACCATGGTGGGGTGCACACAGGCTCTGCTCTACAATAAAGCCCAGCCTTTCCTATCAGTGCCAGCAGACAGCAGCCTGCCCCTTCTTCCCAATCACCGAAATAGCAACAAGGGGAGCTGAGAGCTGGGCTTACCAGATACTGCCGGCGCCATGGGGCTGCAGCACACCGAGAGACGAGGCTCCGGCACCACAGGAGGCCGGTCCAGAGGCGCAATGTCTTCCCTGCCGACCGTGCTGTCCACCGAGCTGACACCACAGAGCTGCCGGGGAGTGCACAGCCTGGAGGAGGCGGAGAGGAGGGAGGAGGCGGTGTGTGTGGAGGGAGGGCTGAGGGAGAGGCAGGTACACGGAGACTGACACAGCCTCACCTCACCGTGTGCCCCTCTGTATCTCCTCCTGGCCATACTCATCACCATGTGCCGGGTGGTAGAGCTGGCAATAATCCTCCCTAATGATAACCTCACCGTGTGCCCCTCTGTATCTCCTCCTGGTCATACTCATCACCATGTGCCGGGTGGCAGAGCTGGCAATAATCCCCCCTAATGATAACCTCACTGTCTGCCCCTCTGTATCTCCTCCTGGTCATACTCATCACCATGTGCCAGGTGGCAGAGCTGGCAATAATCCCCCCTAATGATAACCTCACTGTGTGCCCCTCTGTATCTCCTCCTGGTCATACTCATCACCATGTGCCGGGTGGCAGAGCTGGCAATAATCCCCCCTAATGATAACCTCACTGTCTGCCCCTCTGTATCTCCTCCTGGTCATACTCATCACCATGTGCCAGGTGGCAGAGCTGGCAATAATCCCCCCTAATGATAACCTCACTGTGTGCCCCTCTGTATCTCCTCCTGGTCATACTCATCACCATGTGCCAGGTGGCAGAGCTGGCAATAATCCCCCCTAATGATAACCTCACTGTCTGCCCCTCGGTATCTCCTCCTGGTCATACTCCTCACCATGTTCTGGGTGGTAGAGCTGGCAATAATCCCCCCTAATGATAACCTCACTGTGTGCCCCTCTGTATCTCCTCCTGGTCATACTCATCACCATGTGCCGGGTGGGAGAGCTGGCAATAATCCCCCCTAATGATAACCTCACTGTGTGCCCCTCTGTATCTCCTCCTGGTCATACTCATCACCATGTGCCGGGTGGCAGAGCTGGCAATAATCCCCCCTAATGATAACCTCACTGTGTGCCCCTCTGTATCTCCTCCTGGTCATACTCCTCACCATGTTCTGGGTGGTAGAGCTGGCAATAATCCTCCCTAATGATAACCTCACTGTCTGCCCCTCTGTATCTCCTCCTGGTCATACTCATCACCATGTGCCGGTTGGCAGAGCTGGCAATAATCCCCCCTAATGATAACCTTACTGTGTGCCCCTCTGTATCTCCTCCTGGTCATACTCATCACCATGTGCCGGGTGGCAGAGCTGGCAATAATCCCCCCTAATGATAATCTCACTGTCTGCCCCTCTGTATCTCCTCCTGGTCATACTCATCACCATGTACCGGTTGGCAGAGCTGGCAATAATCCCCCCTAATGATAACCTCACTGTGTGCCCCTCTGTATCTCCTCCTGGTCATACTCATCACCATGTGCCGGGTGGCAGAGCTGGCAATAATCCCCCCTAATGATAACCTCACTGTGTGCCCCTCTGTATCTCCTCCTGGTCATACTCCTCACCATGTTCTGGGTGGTAGAGCTGGCAATAATCCCCCCTAATGATAACCTCACTGTCTGCCCCTCTTTATCTCCTCCTGGTCATACTCATCACCATGTGCCGGGTGGCAGAGCTGGCAATAATCCCCCCTAATGATAACCTCACTGTGTGCCCCTCTGTATCTCCTACTGGTCATACTCCTCACCATGTTCTGGGTGGTAGAACTTGCAATAATCCCCCCTAATGATAACCTCACTGTGTGCCCCTCTGTATCTCCTCCTGGTCATACTCCTCACCATGTTCTGGGTGGTAGAGCTGGCAATAATCCCCCCTAATGATAACCTCACTGTGTGCCCCTCTGTATCTCCTCCTGGTCATACTCCTCACCATGTTCTGGGTGGTAGAGCTGGCAATAATCCTCCCTAATGATAACCTCACTGTCTGCCCCTCTGTATCTCCTCCTGGTCATACTCCTGACCCTGTGCTGGATGGTAGAGCTGGCAATAATCCCCCCTAATGATAACCTCACTGTCTGCCCCTCTATATCTCCTCCTGGTCATGCTCATCACCATGTGCTGGGTGGCAGAGCTGGCAATAATCCCCCCTAATGATAACCTCACTGTCTGCCCCTCGGTATCTCCTGGTCATACTCATCACCATGTGCTGGGTGGCAGAGCTGGCAATAATCCTCCCTAATGATAACCTCACTGTCTGCCCCTCTGTATCTCCTCCTGGTCACACTCCTGACCCTGTGCTGGATGGTAGAGCTGGCAATAATCCCCCGTAATGATAACCTCACTGTCTGCCCCTCTGTATCTCCTCCTGGTCATACTCATCACCATGTGCCGGGTGGCAGAGCTGGCAATAATCCTCCCTAATGATAACCTCACTGTCTGCCCCTCGGTATCTCCTCCTGGTCATACTCCTGACCCTGTGCTGGATGGTAGAGCTGGCAATAATCCCCCCTAATGATAACCTCACTGTGTGCCCCTCTGTATCTCCTCCTGGTCATACTCATCACCATGTGCTGGGTGGCAGAGCTGGCAATAATCCTCCCTAATGATAACCTCACTGTCTGCCCCTTGGTATCTCCTCCTGGTCATACTCATCACCATGTGCCGGTTGGCAGAGCTGGCAATAATCCCCCCTAATGATAACCTCACTGTGTGCCCCTCTGTATCTCCTCCTGGTCATACTCATCACCATGTGCCGGGTGGCAGAGCTGGCAATAATCCCCCCTAATGATAATCTCACTGTCTGCCCCTCTGTATCTCCTCCTGGTCATACTCATCACCATGTGCCGGTTGGCAGAGCTGGCAATAATCCCCCCTAATGATAACCTCACTGTCTGCCCCTCTGTATCTCCTCCTGGTCATACTCATCACCATGTGCCGGGTGGCAGAGCTGGCAATAATCCCCCCTAATGATAATCTCACTGTCTGCCCCTCTGTATCTCCTCCTGGTCATACTCATCACCATGTGCCGGGTGGCAGAGCTGGCAATAATCCCCCCTAATGATAACCTCACTGTCTGCCCCTCTGTATCTCCTCCTGGTCATACTCATCACCATGTGCCGGGTGGCAGAGCTGGCAATAATCCCCCCTAATGATAACCTCACTGTGTGCCCCTCTGTATCTCCTCCTGGTCATACTCCTCACCATGTTCTGGGTGGTAGAGCTGGCAATAATCCCCCCTAATGATAACCTCACTGTCTGCCCCTCTGTATCTCCTCCTGGTCATACTCCTCACCATGTTCTGGGTGGTAGAGCTGGCAATAATCCCCCCTAATGATAACCTTGCAACAACAGCCACACAAAATAGATGTGTGACCACTTTTACAAGCCCCCAGATTCTGATCACCTCCTCATTGATGTTTATCACCTCATGTTATGTGGTACTACAAGTACCAAACAACGTTTTTAAGCCCCAGAGAGTAAGCAGTGTTGGTCCCTGGCATTGTCCTGAGATTAATCAATAAATAAATGAAAAAAAACCAATGTGGGGTTCCCCCTATTTTGAAAACTAGCCAAGGTAAAGCAGACAGCTGTAGGTTTATGTTATCAAGCTGGGAAGGTCCTTGGAAGCCACGGGCTATTTTGAGCCAATCAGCCTGTTTTGGCTCAGGCATCACAAGGTCCTTGAGTCTATCCCATATTTGCCTGCAGGTTGACCGCACAATGCCAGAAATTGTTGATCGCCCAATCAAAAACTCCAGGTGGAGTCCCGCAAACGACAATCCAGTGGTCCGGAAGCTGAAAGTGAACAAAAAACAATGTTAGGTAGGTTTGAAGAGTTCACACAAAACATGAAGAAGCACAATCATATTTTATATTTTCACAAACATGCTTAACGCTGTAAACTGAAAAATGTCCTTAGTGTGCTTAACTATAACATTTCCCCAACTTTTTTGGATCTGCTTGTGCCCTAATGTACACATATACATGAAAATACCTGATAGAAACAAACACATAAAAAAAAAGATCATCAACATACAGTATGTGAGGATGTTGAATACATACCGTAAGGTAAGGAGAAGACGCTCCTCTGCGGATATGCTTTGCGCATCCTTGTGTCCTGATACGTGAGTCCTGGACGTAATATCTCCAACAATATATCAAATGTTGGTATTGTCATGCGACAGTAGAGATAGAACTGGCCTTTAGTGAGGCGTTTAGTCAGAAGAGGATGCACCCACATTCTTCTTCTCCTCCTTTGCGGATCTACAATCACAGGGTATGGCTGGCCAAACCGACGCGACAAGACCCAGTTATACAAAACCCGCTGCGTTGGGGTGAAGTGCAGTAGGTCAGACAAACGTTACCACAACACACCAACAGATGCGCAACCACAAAATGGCCATATGGGAGTGAGCCACCTGTTGTAGAGGCCTTAAATAGGGTTGATGATGGTGATTTAAATCAATTTCAGCCTCAAAAACCGTTAAATGTCCATTTTGTCAGGTTGCGTGAAAAATACGCATTACGGTGGGCATACGGATCACATACGCAACATTACATGCGCAAAGTACGCGACCACACCTTGCCTACGGATTACATGCGGATCACCATTTTTGGAATTTTGTGGCATATTACGGCCGTAAAATACGGACCATATTTTTATACGCTGAGTGTGAGGCCGGCCTTAGGCAAAGTGGGGCCCTAGGCAAAAGTTTAAAATGGGGCCTCAAATGCTAACATATTGCACATCACACAGAAGCCTTTCTGTTGTATTTACATGCGCTGTGTTCAGGCCGCTAAACGAGTGTGATCGACAATATTGAAGTTGTTGGACGCTTGTTTCCTGGCCTCTTTACACCGACTGAGGAAGAATGACAGACACAGAACGATCACTAGTAGAGCAATCGGTCCCCATACTCTATCATATTATCAGCAGCATATCTGCAGCTTACACTGGGTGATGTGCTGCTGAGAACCATGATTTCTATTCTGGCATAAACAATCCAATCACCCGATGAATATGCAGCATTTTGCTTGTTTAGTATAATACACCCCATAGTCCTCCATATATTATAATGTGCACCACAGTCCTCCATATTGTAAAATGCACACCCTATAGTCATAGGGTCATATAGTACATATAGGTGAGCTGTATTATATTCTGTGGGGGTACATTATATTCTATGGGGAGGTGGGCTGTATTATATTCTGTGGGGGGCTATATATTATATAAGGGTATAACTGCTGCATGCACAGTATTGTCCCAGGTGTATTCAAACAGTGAGTCCAATCCTCAAAGCTCTGCACGCAATCCTCACAGGAACCGTGCCAGTTTTTAGTGACAGAATGATCACTAAGGCTAGTTTCACATTTGTGGTTGAATCCGCTTCGTATCTTCCGCAACCTCAAACGCACAATCAACCGCATGCTAACGCAGCGGTTTTTAGACGCATCAGCTTATGCATGCGGTCAAAAAAACGCAGTGTTTGCATGCTTTTTTTATGCATTTTGCATGCGTTTGCATTTTTTGTGCGCATGGTGGAAAATTTTACAGGAGAAAAATCTAGATAAACAGACCCCGCCAATGGGACAACAGCAGAGGTGTCAAACTGCATTCCTCAAGGGCCGCAAACAGGTCATGTTTTCAGGATTTCCTTGTATTGCACAGGTGATAATTCCATCACCTACACAGAATGATTCCAGCACCTTGTGCAATACAAGGAAATCCTGAAAACATGACCTGTTTGCGGCCCTTGAGGAATGCAGTTTGACACCTCTGGACAACAGTGTGTTATGGGATATCTTTATATAGACCCTTGGACAGCTGAAATCTTCAGATTTTGCTCCTGTATCCTGTGTCACGATGGATCTTCGCATGGAGAGCTTTTATTTCAACCTGGATTTAAGTATAAAGCTGTTTCTTTGCATTCATAAGAAAAAAGAAGGCGGCATTCACCGATCCGTTAAAATTCCGTACTTTATTTAAGTCTTCATATAAAATCCATGGCCAGGAGAGTGAGTGGCAGAGTTAGTGTGAGCAGGTGTAGCCGACGGCCGTTTCGTGCTGTATAAGCTGTTTCTTGCCTATGCGCTTGTGAGCAACAAAGAAATAGAGAAAGACAGAGAAGAACACAGTGTCGGCTGTCATGATCCCAATGGCAGGGGATCACAAAAGGACAAGCACACAAAAAACAGAACAAGCTCTAGGGTGATGGAAACTGAGCTGACCGCGATCCTGAACCTAATTCACAACACTAGCAGTAGCCGGGGAATGTGCCTACGATGATTCTAGACGTCTCGCGCCAGCCGAAGGACTAGCTTCCCCTATTAGAAGAAACAAAGACCTCTCTTGCCTCCAGAGAAACACCCCACAGAAATAGCAGCCCCCCACATGTAATGACGGTGAAATGAGAGGAAAGCACATACGTAGTAATGAAAACAGATTCAGCAAAATGAGGCCCGCTAAAACTAGATAGCAGAGGATACAAAAGTGAACTGCGCGGTCAGCGAAAAACCCTACAAAAAACCATCCTGAAATTACCTGAACTCATGTGCCAACTCATAGAACATGAGGAGTAATATCAGCCCACTAGAGCAACCAGCAACAAGGAATCACATAACTGCAAGCTGGACTAAAACAAAAATAAAGCAAAACGTGGAACAGGAAAATCAAAAACTTAGCTTGTCCTGAAGATTACAGAAGCGGGAAGCAGAGGTAACAAGACACACTGATTACATTGATCGCCGGCGAGGAAATGACAAGAAAGCCAGGTTAAATAGGAAACTCCCATATCCTGATAGAACAGGTGGACACCAGAGACCGCAGAGAACACAAGTCACCCAGTACCATCTGTAACCACCAGAGGGAGCCCAAAAACAGAATCCACAACAGTACCCCCCCTTGAGGAGGGGTCACCGAACCCTCACGAGAACCACCAGGGCGACCAGGATGAGCCCTATGAAATGCACGGACCAAATCAGCAGCATGAACATCAGAGGCAACCACCCAAGAATTATCCTCCTGACCATAACCCTTCCACTTGACCAAATACTGAAGTTTCCGTCTGCAAACACGACAATCCAAGATCTTCTCCACAACATACTCCAATTCTCCCTCCACCAGCACCGGAGCAGGAGGCTCAAGCGAAGGAACAACAGGTACCTCATACTTCCGCAACAACGACCGATGGAACACATTATGAATAGCAAACGATGCCGGGAGATCCAAACGAAACGACACAGGGTTAAGAATATCCAAGATCCTATAGGGACCGATAAACCGAGGCTTGAACTTAGGAGAAGAGACCTTCATAGGAACAAAACGAGAAGACAACCACACCAAGTCCCCAACACAAAGTCTAGGACCCACGCGGCGACGGCGATTGGCAAACTGCTGAGCCCTCTCCTGGGACAACTTCAAATTGTCCACCACATGACTCCAAATCCGATGCAACCTATCCACCACCATGTCCACTCCAGGACAATCAGAAGGCCCGAATTACAAAAGAAAGGAGAAACCAAGGTAGCAGAACTAGCCCGATTATTAAGGGCAAATTCGGCAAGCGGCAAAAAGGTAACCCAGTCATCTTGATCAGCAGAAACAAAACACCTTAAATAAGTTTCCAAGGTCTGATTAGTTCGTTCCGTCTGGCCATTCGTCTGAGGATGGAATGCAGACGAAAAGGACAAATCAATGCCCATCTTAGCACAGAACGTCCGCCAAAATCTAGACACAAACTGGGATCCCCTGTCAGAAACAATGTTCTCCGGAATCCCATGCAAACGAACCACGTTCTGAAAAAACAGAAGGACCAACTCAGAGGAGGAAGGTAACTTAGGCAAGGGGACCAGATGAACCATCTTAGAAAAGCGGTCACACACAACCCAGATGACGGACATTTTTTGAGAGACAGGGAGATCCGAAATAAAGTCCATGGAAATGTGCGTCCAAGGCCTCTTCGGGATAGGTAAAGGTGACAACAATCCACTGGCCCGAGAACAGCAAGGCTTAGCCCGAGCGCAAACTTCACAAGACTGCACAAAAGAACGCACATCCCTCGACAAGGAAGGCCACCAAAAAGACCTGGCCACCAAGTCTCTAGTACCAAATATTCCAGGATGACCTGCCAACGCAGAAGAATGGACCTCGGAGATGACTCTACTGGTCCAATTATCCGAAACAAACAGTCTTTCAGGCGGACAACGATCAGGTTTATCCGCCTGAAACTCCTGCAAAGCACGTCGCAAGTCTGGGAAGACAGCCGACAAAATCACCCCATCCCTAAGGATACCAGTGGGCTCAGAATTTCCAGGGGAATCAGGCACAAAACTCCTAGAAAGAGCATCCGCCTTCACATTCTTTGAACCTGGCAGGTATGAAACCACAAAATCGAAATGGGAGAAAAACAGTGACCAACGAGCCTGTCTAGGATTCAGACGCTTAGCAGACTCAAGGTAAATCAGATTTTTGTGATCAGTCAAGACCACCACACGATGTCTAGCACCCTCAAGCCAATGACGCCACTCCTCAAATGCCCACTTCATGGCCAAAAGCTCCCGATTACCAACATCATAATTCCGCTCAGTGGGCGAAAACTTTCTAGAAAAGAACGCACATGGCTTCATCACCGAGCAATCGGAGCTTCTCTGTGACAAAACTGCCCCCGCTCCAATCTCAGAAGCATCAACCTCAACCTGAAAAGGAAGCGAAACATCTGGCTGACGCAACACAGGAGCAGAAGAAAACCGGCGCTTAAGTTCCTGAAAGGCCTCTACAGCCGCAGGAGACCAATCAGCAACATCAGCACCCTACTTAGTCAGATCCGTCAAAGGCTTAACAACACTAGAAAAACCAGTTATGAAACGACGATAAAAATTAGCAAAGCCCAAGAACTTCTGTAGACTCTTAAGAGATGTAGGCTGCGTCCAGTCACAAATAGCTTGAACCTTGACGGGATCCATCTCAATAGTAGAAGGGGAAAAAATATACCCCAAAAAAGAAATCTTCTGGACTCCAAAGAGACACTTTGAACCTTTTACAAACAAAGAATTGGCCCGCAGGACCTGAAACACCTTCCTGACCTGCTGAACATGGGACTCCCAGTCATCAGAAAAAAACAAAACATCATCCAAATACACAATCATAAATTTATCCAGATATTCACGGAAAATATCGTGCATAAAGGACTGGAAGACAGAAGGAGCATTAGAAAGTCCAAAAGGCATCACCAAATACTCAAAATGGCCCTCAGGCGTATTAAATGCGGATTTCCACTCATCACCCTGCTTAATCCGCACAAGATTATACGCACCCCGAAGATCAATCTTAGTGAACCATTTAGCCCCCTTAATGCGAGCGAACAAATCAGTCAACAATGGCAAAGGATACTGATATTTGACCGTAATCTTATTCAAAAGACGGTAATCTATACAAGGCCTCAAGGAACCATCTTTTTTGGCCACGAAAAAAAAACCTGCTCCCAAAGGAGATGAAGATGGACGGATATGTCCCTTTTCCAAGGACTCCTTAACATAATCCCGCATAGCAGTATGCTCTGGCACTGACAGATTGAACAAAAGACCTTTAGGAAATTTACTGCCAGGAATCAAATCTATAGCACAATCGCAATCCCTGTGAGGAGGAAGCGAATTGAGCTTAGGCTCCTCAAAAACATCCCGATAATCAGACAAAAATACAGGAACCTCAGAAGGAGTAGATGAAGCGATAGAAATCGGAGGTGCATCATCATGAACCCCCTGACATCCCCAGCTTAACACAGACATCGCCTTCCAGTCCAAGACTGGGTTATGAGTTTGTAACCATGGCAGACCAAGCACTAAGACATCATGTAAATTATACAGTACCAGGAAGCGAATCACCTCCTGATGAACGGGAGTCATACGCATGGTCACGTGTGCCCAGTACTGAGGTTTATTCATAGCCAAAGGTGTAGAGTCAATTCCTTTCAAAGGAATAGGGACTTCCAGAGGCTCCAGACTAAACCCACAGCGGTTGGCAAATGACCAATCCATAAGACTCAGGGCAGCGCCTGAATCCACATAGGCATCGCCGGAAATGGCTGATAATGAACAAATCAGAGTCACAGACAGAATGAACTTAGACTGTAAAGTACTAATGGCAACAGACTTATCAACCTTTTTTGTGCGTTTAGAGCATGCTGATATAACATGAGCTGAATCACCACAATAAAAACACAACCCATTTTTCCGCCTATAGTTTTGCCGTTCACTTCTGGACTGAATTCTATCACATTGCATTGTCTCAGGTGCCTGTTCAGAAAACACCGCCAAATGGTGCACAGGTTTGCGCTCCCGTAAACGCCGATCAATCAGAATAGCCATAGTCATAGACTCATTCAGACCTGTAGGCGCCGGGAACCCCACCATAACATCTTTAATGGCCTCAGAAAGGCCATCTCTGAATTTTGCAGCCAGAGCGCACTCATTCCACTGAGTAAGCACCGACCATTTCCGAAATTTCTGACAATATATTTCTGCTTCATCTTGCCCCTGAGAGAGCCAATAAAGCTTTTTCAGCCTGAATCTCTAGGTTAGGTTCCTCATAGAGCAAACCCAATGCCAGGAAAAACGCATCCACATTGAGCAACGCAGGATCCCCTGGTGCCAATGCAAATGCCCAATTCTGAGGGTCACCCCGCAGGAAAGATATTACAATTTTGACTTGCTGAGCAGGGTCTCCAGAGGAGCGAGATTTCAAAGAAAGAAACAACTTGCAATTGTTCCTAAAATTCAGAAAAAAACTCTGGGATAGGAGTTCTAGGTTCAGACATAGGAGCATGTACAACAAAATCTTGTATATTTTGAACCTTAGCAGCAAGATTATTCAGGCTGGAAGCCAAACTCTGGACGTCCATGATAAACAGCTGAGGTCAGAGCCATTCAAGGATTAAGAGGAGGTAAGACGCAGCCAGGCTGCAATTAAGGCTAGGCAGCAAACTCTGAGGGAAGGAAAAAAAAAAAAAACTTCCTCAGACTACTTTTCCTCCTACTTCAGCCAATACGGTTACCACTTTTGGGCCGGCGATACTGTCATGATCCCAATGGCAGGGGATCACAAAAGGACAAGCACACAAAAAACAGAACAAGCTCTAGGGTGATGGAAACTGAGCTGACCGCGATCCTGAACCTAATTCACAACACTAGCAGTAGCCGGGGAACGTGCCTACGATGATTCTAGACGTCTCGCGCCAGCCGAAGGACTAGCTTCCCCTATTAGAAGAAACAAAGACCTCTCTTGCCTCCAGAGAAACACCCCACAGAAATAGCAGCCCCCCACATGTAATGACGGTGAAATGAGAGGAAAGCACGTACGTAGTAATGAAAACAGATTCAGCAAAATGAGGCCCGCTAAAACTAGATAGCAGAGGATACAAAAGTGAACTGTGCGGTCAGCGAAAAACCCTACAAAAAACCATCCTGAAATTACCTGAACTCATGTGCCAACTCATGGAACATGAGGAGTAATATCAGCCCACTAGAGCAACCAGCAACAAGGAATCACATAACTGCAAGCTGGACTAAAACAAAAATAAAGCAAAACGTGGAACAGGAAAATCAAAAACTTAGCTTGTCCTGAAGATTACAGAAGCGGGAAGCAGAGGTAACAAGACACACTGATTACATTGATCGCCGGCGAGGAAATGACAAGAAAGCCAGGTTAAATAGGAAACTCCCATATCCTGACAGAACAGGTGGACACCAGAGACCGCAGAGAACACAAGTCACCCAGTACCATCTGTAACCACCAGAGGGAGCCCAAAAACAGAATCCACAACAGTCGGCGCTATTGGAGACACCACATTATTGAAGTCCGGGAGAGCCGTGGAATCTACCACACCCTATACAGCGAGCTCAATGCCAACCCAGAGAAATGTCTGGAATATACCAGGATGTCTCAAGAGACCTTTTGGGATTTGCTTGGTCGTGTCCAAGGAGCCATCCGGAGAGAGGACACCCAGCTCCGTAGAGCGATTCCTGCAGAGGAACGTCTCCTGGTCAAAATAAGGTACGTAATAATTCTAAACAAACGCCTGTCATAATTATTATTGTTGCTGCGCTGGTGTCTGGGGAGCCTCGGTGTGGTGTCTTCCTGCGGCCCGGTGATGGTGTCCGGCGCCCTATGTCCCGGAAGTATTTTGCTGTGTTTCGGGACATAGTGCGCCGGCGCATGTGCACTAATGCTTTTCGGCTTTGCCCACAGTTGGGCAAAGCATACTGCGCGTGCGCAAGGCAAGATACGGAGGACAGAGAATGAACTTCAATCCAATATTGCGGCCAGCATGCTGCCAGCGGGTAAGAAAAGGGTGAATCAAACACCCAAAAACTCCGCCCATATGACCGAAAACCTGTCCTGCCAAATTCAGGTGACAGGTTCCCTTTAAAGGGAACCTGTCACCCCGAAAATCGCGGGTGAGGTAAGCCCACCGGCATCTGGGGCTTATCTACAGCATTCTGTAATGCTGTAGATAAGCCCCCGATGTTACCTGAAAAAGGAGAAAAAGACGTTATATTATACTCACCCAGGGGCGGTCCCACTGCTGGTCAGGTCGGATGGGCGTCTCTGGTCCGCTGCGGCGCCTCCCATCTTCTTTCCATGACGTCCTCTTCTGATCTTCAGCCACGGCTCCGGCGCAGGCGTACTTTGCTCTGCCCTCTTGAGGGCAGAGGATAGTACTGCAGTGCGCAGGCGCCGGAAAGGTCAGAGGCCCGGCGCCTGCGCACTGCAGTACTTTGCCCTCAACAGGGCAGAGCAAGGTACGCCTGCGCCGGAGCCGTGGCTGAAGATCAGAAGAGGACGTCATGGAAAGAAGATAGGAGGCGCCGCAGCGGACCAGAGACGCCCATCCAACCTGACCAGCAGCGGGACCGCCCCTGGGTGAGTATAATATAACGTCTTTTTCTCCTTTTTCAGGTAACATCGGGGGCTTATCTACAGCATTACAGAATGCTGTAGATAAGCCCCTGATGCCGGTGGGCTTACCTCACCCGCGATTTTCGGGGTGACAGGTGCCCTTTAACCCCTTTACCCCCAAGGGTGGTTTGCACGTTAATGACCGGGCCAATTTTTACAATTCTGACCACTGTCCCTTTATGAGGTTATAACTCTGGAACGCTTCAATGGATCCTGGTGATTCTGACATTGTTTTCTCGTGACATATTGTACTTCATGACAATGGTAAAAATTCTTTGATAGTACCTGCGTTTTTTGTGAAAAAAACGGAAATTTGGCGAAAATTATGAAACTTTCGCAATTTTCCAAATTTGAATTTTTATGCAATTAAATCACAGAGATATGTCACACAAAATACTTAATAAGTAACATTTCCCACATGTCTACTTTACATCAGCACAATTTTGGAACCAAAATTTTTTTTTGTTAGGTAGTTATAAGGGTTAAAAGTTAACCAGCAATTTCTCATTTCTACAACACCATTTTATTTTAGGGACCACATCTCATTTGAAGTCATTTTGAGGGGTCTATATGATAGAAAATACCCAAGTGTGACACCATTCTAAAAACTACACCCCTCAAGGTGCTCAAAACCATATTCAAGAAGTTTATTAACCCTTCTGGTGCTTCACAGGAATTTTTTGAATGTTTAAATAAAAATTAACATTTAACTTTTTTTCACAAAAAATTTAATTCAGGTCCAATTTGTTTTATTTTACCAAGGGTAACAGGAGAAAATGGACCCCAAACATTGTTGTACAATTTGTCCTGAGTATGCCAATACCCCACATGTGGGGGTAAACCACTGTTTGGGTGCATGGCAGAGCTCGGAAGCGAAGGAGTGCCATTTGACTTTTCAATGCAAAATTGACTGGAATTGAGATGGGACGCCATGTTTCGTTTGGAGAGCCCCTGATGTGGCTAAACATTGAAACCCCCCACAAGTGACACCATTTTGGAAAGTAGACCCCCTAAGGAACTCATCTAGAGGTGTGGTGAGCACTTTGACCCACCAAGTGCTTCACAGAAGTTTATAATGTAGAACCGTAAAAATAAAAAATCATATTTTTTCACAAAAATTATCTTTTCGCCCCCAATTTTTTATTTTCCCAAGGGTAAGAGAAGAAATTGGACCCCAAAAGTTGTTGTACAATTTGTCCTGAGTACGCTGATACCCCATATGTGGGGGTAAACCACTGTTTGGGCGGATGGGAGAGCTCGGAAGGGAAGGAGCGCCGTTTGACTTTTCAAAGCAAAATTGACAGGAATTGAGATGGGACGCCATGTTGCGTTTGAAGAGCCACTGATGTGCCTAAACATTGAAACCCCCACAAATGACACCATTTTGGAAAGTAAACCCCCTAAGGAACTTATCTAGAGGTGTGGTGAGCACTTTGACCCACCAAGTGCTTCACAGAAGTTTATAATGGAGAGCCGTAAAAATAAAACAAAAATTTTTTCCCACAAAAATTATTTTTTAGCTCCCAGTTTTGTATTTTCCCGAGGGTAACAGGAGAAATTCGACCCCACAATTTGTTGTCCAATTTGTCCTGAGTGCGCTGATACCCCATATGTGGGGGGGAACCACTGTTTGGGCGCATGGGAGGGCTCGGAAGGGAAGGAGCTCCATTTGGAATGAGGACTTAGATGGAATGGTCTGCAGGTGTCACATTGCATTTGCAGAGCCCCTAATGTACCTAAACAGTAGAAACCTCCCACAAGTGACACCATTTTGGAAACTAGACCCCCTAAGGAACTCATCTAGATGTGTTGTGATAGCTTTGAACCCCCAAGTGTTTCACTACAGTTTGTAACGCAGAGCCGTGAAAATTAAAAAAAAAATCTTTCCCCCCAAAATTATTTTTTAGCCCCCAGTTTTGTATTTTCCCGAGGGTAAGAGGAGAAATTCGACCCCAAAGGTTGTTGTCCAATTTGTCCTGAGTACGCTGATACCCCGTATGTTGGGGGAAACCACCGTTTGAGCGCATGGCAGAGCTCGGAAGGGAAGGAGCGCCATTTGGAATGCAGACTTAGATGGAATGGTCTGCAGACGTCACATTGCGTTTGCAGAACCCCTAATGTACCTAAACAGTAGAAACCCCCCACAAGTGACCCCATATTGGAAACTAGACCCCCCAGGGAACTAATCTAGATGTGTTGTGAGAACTTTGAACCCCCAAGTGTTTCACTATAGTTTATAACATAGAGCCGTGAAAATAAAAAATCTTTTTTTTTCCCACACAAAATATGTTTTAGCCCCGAGTTTTGTATTTTCCCAAGGGTAACAGGAGAAATTGGACCCCAAAAGTTGTTGTCCTATTTGTCCTGAGTACGCTGATACCCCATATGTTGGGGTAAACCCCTGTTTGGGCACACGGGAGAGCTCGGAAGGGAAGAAGCACTGTTTTACTTTTTCAACGCAGAATTGGCTGGAATTGAGATCGGACGCCATGTCGCGTTTGGAGAGCCCCTGATGTGCCTAAACAGTGGAAACCCCACAATTATAACTGAAACCCTAATCCAAACACATCCCTAACCCTAATCCCAACAGTAACCCTAACCACACCTCTAACCCTGACACACCCCTAACCCTAATCCCAACCCTATTCCCAACCGTAAATGTAATCTAAACCCTAACTGTAACTTTAGCCCCAACCCAAACTGTAGCCCTAGCCCTAACCCTAGCCCTAACCATAGCCCTAGCCCTAGCCCTAACCCTAACCCTAGCCCTAACCCTAGCCCTAGCCCTAACCCTAGCCCTAACCCTAACCCTAGCCCTAACCCTAGCCCTAGCCCTAACCCTAGCCCTAACCCTAGCCCTAACCCTAGCCCTAACCCTAACCCTAGCCCTAACCCTAGCCCTAACCCTAGCCCTAGCCCTAACCCTAGCCCTAACCCTAGCCCTAACCCTATTCCTAACTCTAACCCTAGCCCTAATGGGAAAATGGAAATAAATACATTTTTTTAATTTTTCCCTAACTAAGGGGGTGATGAAGGGGGGTTTGATTTACTTTTATAGCGGGTTTTTTAGCGGATTTTTATGATTGGCAGCCGTCACACACTGAAAGACGCTTTTTATTGCAAAAAATATTTTTGCGTTACCACATTTTGAGAGCTATAATTTTTCTATATTTTGGTCCACAGAGTCATGTGAGGTCTTGTTTTTTGCGGGACGAGTTGATGTTTTTATTGGTATCATTTTCGGGCACGTGACATTTTTTGATCGCTTTTTATTCCGATTTTTGTGAGGCAGAATGACCAAAAACCAGCTATTCATGAATTTCTTTTGGGGGAGGCGTTTATACCGTTCCGCGTTTGGTAAAATTGATAAAGCAGTTTTATTCTTCGGGTCAGTACGATTACAGCGACACCTCATTTATATCATTTTTTTATGTTTTGGCGCTTTTATACGATAAAAACTATTTTATAGAAAAAATAATTATTTTGGCATCGCTTTATTCTCAGGACTATAACTTTTTTATTTTTTTGCTGATGATGCTGTATTGCGGCTCGTTTTTTGCGGAACAAGATGACGTTTTCAGCGGTACCATGGTTATTTATATCTGTCTTTTTGATCGCGTGTTATTCCACTTTTTGTTCGGCAGTATGATAATAAAGCGTTGTTTTTTGCCTCTTTTTTTTTTCTTTCTTACGGTGTTTACTGAAGGGGTTAACTAGTGGGCCAGTTTTATAGGTCGGACCGTTACGGACGCGGCGATACTAAATATGTGTACTTTAATTGTTTTTTTTTTTTATTTAGATAAAGAAATGTATTTATGGGAATAATATTTTTTTTTTTTTCATTATTTTGGAATTTTTTTTTTTATTTTTTTTTTACACATTTGAAATTTTTTTTTTTACTTTTTTACTTTGTCCCAGGGGGGGACATCACAGATCAGTGATCTGACAGTTTGCACAGCACTCTGTCAGATCACCGATCTGACATGCAGCGCTGCAGCCTTCACAGTGCCTGCTCTAAGCAGGCTCTGTGAAGCCACCTCCCTCCCTGCAGGACCCGGATCCGCGGCCATCTTGGATCCGGGGCTGGAGGGAGCAGGGAGGGAGGTGAGACCCTCGCAGCAACGCGATCACATCGCGTTGCTGCGGGGGGCTCAGGGAAGCCCGCAGGGAGCCCCCTCCCTGCGGGAAGCTTCCCTGTACCGCCGGCACATCGCGATCATCTTTGATCGCGGTGTGCCGGGGGTTAATGTGCCGGGGGAGGTCCGTGACCGCTCCTGGCACATAGTGCCGGATGTCAGCTGCGATAAACAGCTGACACCCGGCCGCGATCGGCGGCGCTCCCCCCGTGAGCGCCGCCGATCGCGCTGGACGTACTATCCCGTCCATGGTCATAGGGGCCCACCCCACATGGACGGGATAGTACGTCCGATGTCAGAAAGGGGTTAAGGGGTTAATACTGTACATCGTGCAGTAAAAGTAATAAGACCGATTTGTTTGTTGGGTCAGTACGATTACAGTGATACAAGATTTATATATTTTTTTCATTATTTTCTGATTTTACAGACTAAAAATAATATTTCACAATAATGAACTTGTTTTTGCATCACCATATTCTGAGAGAACTTTTTACTTTTTTTCCCAAATGAGCTATATCAGGATTTGTTTTTTTGCAGGACGATTTGGCGTTTTTATTTATAACATTTTCTTCTTTTTTTTTTATATCTGACTTTTTGATCTTTCTTTATTCAATATTTTTGTGTGTCAGTGTTATGAAAATACGATATTCACTGTATGAATAAATAATGTGTCAGTTTTATAGATCACGTCGATACGGACGCAGTTATACAAATTACTAGATGGTAGCCCGATTCTAACACATCGGGTATTTTAGAATATGCATGTCCACGTAGTATATTGCACAGCCCACGTAGTATATTGCACAGCCCACGTAGTATATTGCACAGCCCACGTAGTATATTGCACAGGCCATGTAGTATATTGCACAGCCACGTAGTATATTGCCCAGCCCACATAGTATATTGCCCAGTCACGTAGTATATTGCACAGCCCACATAGTATATTGCACAGCCACGTAGTATATTGCCCAGCCATGTAGTATATTGCCCAGCCACGTAGTATATTGCACAGGACACATAGTATATTGCCCAGCCACGTAGTATATTGCCCAGCCACGTAGTATATTGCCCAGTCACGTAGTATATTGCCCAGCCACAAAGTATATTGCACAGCCCATGTAGTATATTGCACAGCCACGTAGTAAATTGCCCAACCACGTAGTATATTGCCTAGTGACGTAGTATATTGTCCAGTCACATAGTATATTGCCCAACCACGTAGTATATTGCCCAGTGACGTAGTATATTGACCAGGCACGTAGTATATTGCCCAGTTACATAGTATATTGCCCAGTTACATAGTATATTGTTCAACCACGTAGTATATTGCCCAGTCACGTAGTATATTGCCCAGCCACAAAGTATATTGCACAGCCCACGTAGTATATTGCCCAGCCACGTAGTAAATTGCCCAACCACGTAGTATATTGCCTAGTAACGCAGTATATTGCCCAGTGAGGTAGTATATTGCCCAGTGACGTAGTATATTGCCCAGGCACGTAGTATATTGCCCAGTTACATAGTATATTGCCCAGTTACATAGTATATTGCTCAACCACGTAGTATATTGCCCAGTCACGTAGTATATTGCCCAGCCACGTAGTATATTGCCCAACCACGTAGTATATTGCCCAGTGACGTAGTATATTGCCCAGTGACATAGTATATTGCCCAGTGACGTAGTATATTGCCCAGTGACGTAGTATATTGCCCAGTTACGTAGTATATTGCCCAGCCACGTAGTATATTGCCCAGTCACATAGTATACAGCACAGAGCCACGTAGTATATTGCACAGCGACATAGTATACAGCACAGAGCCACGTAGTATACAGCACAGCCACGTATTTCACAGGTTAAAAAATAAAAAATAAACATACTCACCTTACGAGGGCCCCTTGTAGTTAGGTCACATGACCGTGACGTCATGGCAGGTCCTGCGCGAGAAGGACCTGCCATGACGTCACGTTCATGTGACCGCGACATCATCACAGGCCCTGCGTGCCTGCGAGAAAGACCTGTGATGACGTCGCGGTCACATGACCGTGACGTCATGGCAGGTTCTTCTCCCATACCATCCTTGGCACCGGAACCTGCCTCTTGTATGGAGCGGTCACCGGAGCATCGTGAAAGGTGAGTATATAATGATTTTTTATTTTTTTTTTATAATTTTTAACATTAGATGTTTTTACTATTGACGCTGCGGTGACTGCGGGGAGTATGGAGCGGGCGCCGGGTACTGACTGCAGGGGAAGGACTAATCGGACTGTGGCCGTCGCTGATTGGTCCCGGTAGCCAAGACTGGCAGCTGGTGAGACCAATCAGCGACTTGGATTCTATGACAGACAGAGGCCGCGACCAATGAATATCCGTGACAGACAGAAGGACAAACAGACAGAAAGACGGAAGTGACCCTTAGACAATTATATAGTAGATGTGTCCTTTTTTGTTTATCTTTGTATCATCACACATGCTGCCTTATTATTGGCGAAACAGCGTTTTGTGATTTTTTGTCTGCTTTTTTGTGTTTTTTTACCTTTTTACACATTTTGTTTTACTTTTTTCATTAAGTCCCACTGTGGAACATGTATAATGTTTACTCTGATCATTGATTTCATGCACTGCAGTACTCGTGTACTGCAGTGCCAGAGACCTGTCAATGACTCACTGACAGTGCCTGTAAGACCCTGCTTATAGCTGGATCTCACAGACCACCATATCCTTGGATCTTCAGATGACCTCAGGGTACCACGGCACCGATCTGCACTTGTGATTACGATCGCGAGGGGTCAATCCAGCCATACGGGTATTTTAAACCCTTTCTGACCTCGGATGGCATAGTACGTCCGACGTCAGATCCCCCGCTTTGATGCAGGGCTCCGGCGGTGAGCCTGCATCAAAGCCGGGACATGTCAGCTGTTTTGAACAGCTGACATGTGCCCGCAATAGCGGCGGGTGAAATCGCAATTCACCGCCGCTATTAACTAGTTAAATGCCGCTGTCAAACGCTGACAGTGACATTTAACCGGTGCTTTCGGCCATCTGGCCGGAAATGAGCGCATCGCCGACCTCCGTCACATGATCGGGGGTCAGCTATGCTTCTGCATAGTAACCATAGAGGTCCTTGAGACCTCTATGGTTATTGATCTCGGCTGTGGTCGGCGCTCATAGCACACCTGCATTTCTGCTGCATAGCAGCGATCTAATGATCACTGCTATGTAGCAGAGGCGATCGAGTTGTGCCAGCTTCTAGCCTCCTATGGAGGCTACTGAAGCACGGCAAAAGTTAAAAAAAAGTGAAAAAAATAAAAATATAAAAGTTTAAATCACCCCCCTTTCGCCCCATTCAAAATAAATCAATAAAAAAAAATCAAACCTACACATATTTGGTATTGCAGCGTTCAGAATTGCCCGATCTATCAATAAAAAGTCTTAGTTACTCACCGGTTAACAGTGTTTTTTGGAGTCCATGACAGCACTACGGAGAGAGGGGATCTGCCCTTCAGGAACAGGAAACCTACAGATACATAAGGGCGGCACCTCTCCCACGCATCAGTTGGTTTACAGAGCACAAGAGGACCATGAAGGTTAATAGCATACATAATAAACAGTAATACAATAACTAACTATTCACTACCCGTGAATTATATAAACAAAGGAAGAGGTGTACACCCAGAACTTAAGAAGATGGGAGGGTATGTACAGGTGCTGTCATGGACTCCGAAAAACACCGTTAATCGGTGAGTAACTAAGACTTTATCGGTCGTCCATGACAGCACTACGGAGAGAATTACAGAGAGTAACTAACTAGGGAGGGACTACAACTTGCAGCACCCTTACACCAAAAGAGAGGTCAGAAGAGGCACCCAGGTTCAATCTATAGTGGTTATAGAATGTGTTTGGGGAAGACCAAGTAGCAGCCTTACAAATTTGGTCGATCGACACCTCCAATCTTTCCGCCCAAGAAGCCGCCATAGCTCTAGTGGAATGCGCTTTTAGACCTTCAGGCGCCGGCTTGCCCTTTGAGATGTATGCCAGCGAGATAGCCTCCCTGATCCATCTAGCTAAAGTAGATTTCGATGCTCTATGCCCTTTCCTCCTACCCTGATAGGACATGAATAGGGCGTTATCTATCTTCCAGGGATCAGTTACCGCTAGATACTCCAGGATACATCTTTTTACATCTAAAGTGTGTAGCTTCCTTTCCTTATCGTTAGTAGGATTGGGGAGGAAAGATGGAAGAACTATTTCCTGTGTTCAGTGGAATCTGGACACTACTCTAGGAAGATATGCTGAATCAGGGGACAGTATCACTCTATCATCCCTAAGCTGCATGTAAGGGGGAACCCTGGATAATGCCTGGATGTCGCCTATCCTACGCGCCGATGTTAGGGCCACCAGGAAGGCTACTTTAAGGGATAGATTTTTAATAGAGGCTGAAGAAATTGTCTCAAATGGGGCCTCTGTCATGGCTGAGAGGACTAGGTTCAGGTCCCATGGCATGACCATATCCAGCGGGAAACAGAAACGATTAGAATCCTCTTCTGAAGAGGACACTGAGGAAACAGAAGTGTCTGAATCATTCTCCTTTCTAGGGCCAGCGGACGAATCCGAATCTGAGGCGCTAGGCTCCCTTCTTCTTTTGGAAGGCTCCCCCCGGGACAGGGATTTCAGGGAATCTTTCACCTCCTTCCTGATAATCTCCCTAAGGTTTGACATAAAATCAGGAGACTCTTCTGCCACCTATGGGAGCGGAGAAAAAGGCTATGTAATTTTATCCCGGTGCTACCGCTATACAGTGCTCCCATCAATTTATTCCCTACCGTCTGCCGCGCACACGACTGAAAAAGTCTCTTAGGGTAGGCGTCTGGCAAAGGGCAAGCGCATAGTGCGCACTCCTTGTTTTTAACCTTACCAGCGCATTTTTTCCCCTACGGAAATAAACATAGGAAAAGACTGCATCAGGGTACGTTCACGTAGATCTCTTACCCAGGCAGTAGCGGTAGGTACCGGATCCTTCTGTCTAGATCTGCGACTGGTCTGATTACTGCATCCGTGGGTCTTCGGCTGGGGGTTCGCATGGGACCTCTCCGAGGCTCTGTCATGCTCCTGCTCCAGCAGACCAACGGTAGCTTCCGGCTCATCCATAGCTGCAGATGGGCTCACATGCAGCCCTGCAGCGCTCTGTATGGCTATATATAACCCTTCCCCCAGATTCGGAACATGTGCAGGTGCGTGGCCAAATCCACCCCCTCACCTGCAGATCCTTGCTCCACCCCCCTCCGCCTCCAATCGCTCCCCCCCACCCCCTCCGCATGCCGGATAGCGGCGCTTTCTGCAAAAAGCCGGCCGGCATCTGGTTTCCGGCCCTGGCCCTGCCCCCCGCACATCACTTCCAGTATCGGGCAGTGCGCTCAGGGATGCGCCCGGAAGCCGGGGATGGCGCCGCCGGACCCCCCAGTCGCCCGCCGCCATACTATCACCGCCTGCGGCCGAAGCACAGCAGCGATTGCGGCACAAGTTGGCGACCGACCCCCGGCCCTGCCCCCTCCCCGAACCGGAAGGAGCACACAGGATGCCGCACTGCACCGCACCGACGGGGACCAGAGGTGGGGAAGACCGAGGCCCAGGAGGGTGAACGGACCCTGGGGGGGGGCATACTCCCCTCATTGCCACTGGGGATGGATCTCCTCCGGACGCCGCTCCACTCTGCACCGCTCACTGTCGTGGAGTCCTACCCGGACCCACCGTGGCGCTTCCAGGGACCCGCACTGCCCGAGGTAGGAAACCCCCTCGCTACCTGGGTCGGACAGCCGGCCTGGGTCTTGATAGGTGAACAAAATCGTATCTGAAGGGAATCCTGTCCTCCAGGAACAGGAAACCAACTGATGCGTGGGAGAGGTGCCGCCCTTATGTATCTGTAGGTTTCCTGTTCCTGAAGGGCGGATCCCCTCTCTCCGTAGTACTGTCATGGATGACCGATAAAAAAGGATTAACTTGATCGCTAAACGGCATAGAGAGAAAAAAATTGAAACACCAGAATTACGGTTTTTTTTGGTCGCCGCAACATTGCATTAAAATGTAATAACTGGCGATCAAAAGAACGTATCTGCACCAAAATTGTATCATTAAAAACGCCAGCTCGGCCTGGAAAAAATAAGCCCTCACCCGATCCAATATCATGAAAAATTTTTTATCCTTTAGTGAACCTAGCAAAAAAAGCCCATCAAAAAAACAAGTGTGGGATTGCAATTGTTTTGCAATTTCACCGCACTTGGAGTTTTTTTCCCGTTTTCCTGTACACAACATGGTAAATCCAAGGTGATGTCGTTCAAAAGTGCAACTTGTCCCGCAAAAAACGAGCCCTCACATGGCCATATTGATAGAAAAGTAAAAAAGTTATGGCTCTGGGAAAGAGGGGACCGAAAAACGAACACGGAAAAATGGAAAATCCCATGGTCATGAAGGGGTTAACTCCATTTTAACCACTTAGATACCGCTGTCAGTTTAAGGGATTAGTCGGCCCCATTGGATCAAAGGAGCACTGAAGAAAATGAAAAAAAATTCCAAAACCAAGGGAGCAGCACCAATTGGAGAAGGAACTCTAATTTAAAAAATCCTTTCCTAATATTCCTATAAAGCATTTGCAATGTATTGGGTGATTGACAGATCACAATCATTAGCCTTCTGGAAAAAATGAAATACAATTATACTCTATGAGAAGGTAATCAGCATAGGGGATGCCGAGCAAAAGGGATATGTGATATAAATGGCTTGCTTTTAACTCTGCCTTAGAGGGCTAAGGAATAAGATAGAGGACTAAGATACTGTATATATCAATATCTTGGTAATTTTCCTTAACATCAGGTAGTGCAGCAAACAGCATCTGAATATGGCAGGCTAATGTTATATTAATAATTGATATATAATTTTCTGTATTGCAATTTTATGTTTGCTGAACCATTACTTATCTAAATATACTGCATGTGTATACTGTTCTGAGTAAGCAACAATTTATGTCATAACATAAGTGCTTGGATAGACAAAGAATTGTTTCGATAACTAACAAAATCTGCTTCGTATTTTCCAAGAATCTGCAGAGCAGAGTGGTTGGAGATTTAATCACAAATATTTTCAAGTACGTAAATACTTTTTGAGAATGACTGTTTTTGCTGTTTTTAGTAATGTTTATGGAGATATTGCCCAAATTGGTTTACATAATTGCCTAGCGACCAGAAAATATATTAGAAACGATGTTGGGTCTCCATGCTCTTATCAGTAAGGACACCTACCCATGTTGGACAAATTTTTGGTACCCTTCTTTTAATATAAAAAAAAAAATTGCACAAAAGTCACTGAAATAGCTTAAAACTAACAAAAATAATTTTCTATTTAATTTTACTGGATTATCATCAAATGAAAATCTGACTTTACTTTTGAATTGTGGTCCCCTAAAAATCATGAAAATATTGAAGATTGAAGCTCTATTTTCACAGATTAAAAAATGAGGCATACAAAAAAAGAATATTGTACCTACTGTGAAACACAGAAGAGGCTTTATTAATGTCTTGTGGCTGCTTTGCTGCATCTGGCAAGTTACAATGAATTCTCAAAACTATCAAGGCATTCTGGAGCAAAATGTAATACAATACTTGTAATAATACTTATGTATAGCACAGTCCCTTAGTGTATAGTGTACTCACTTATTATGTATAACACCATCCTTAGTTACATAGTTTCCTCTTTTGTTATGTATAACACCGTCCCTTATTACGTGCCATCCTCTCTAGTTATACAGTTAGGTCCATATATATTTGGACAGAGGCAACATTTTTCTAATTTTGGTTATAGACATCACCACAATGAATTGTAAACAAAACAATTCAGATGCAGTTGAAGTTCAGACTTTCAGCTTTCATTTGAGGGTATCCACATTAAAATTGAATGAAGGGTTTAGGAGTTTCAGCTCCTTAACATGTGCCACCCTGTTTTTAAAGGGACCAAAAGTAATTGGACAGATTCTATAATTTTAAATAAAATGTTCATTTTTAGTACTTGGTTGAATACCCTTTGTTGGCGATGACTGCCTGAAGTCTTGAACTCATGGACATCACCAGACGCTGTGTTTCCTCCTTTTTGATGCTCTGCCAGGCCTTCACTGCGGTGGTTTTCAGTTGCTGTTTGTTTGTGGGCCTTTCTGTCTGAAGTTTAGTCTTTAACAAGTGAAATGCATGCTCAATTGGGTTGAGATCAGGTGACTGACTTGGCCATTCAAGAATATTCCACTTCTTTGCTTTAACCCCTCTGTGACCTTAGACGTACTATCCCGTCGAGGTGCCCTGGGCTTATCTGACCCTGGACGGGATAGTACGTCATAGCCGATCGGCCGCGCTCACGGGGGGAGCGCGGCCGATCGCGGCCGGGTGTCAGCTGCTTATCGCAGCTGACATCCGGCACTATGTGCCAGGAGCGGTCACGGACCGCCCCCGGCACATTAACCCCTGGCACACCGCGATCAAAGATGATCGCGATGTGCCGGCGGTACAGGGAAGCACCGCGCAGGGAGGGGGCTCCCTGCGGGCTTCCCTGAGCCCCCCGCAGCAACGCGATGTGATCGCGTTGCTGCGAGGGTCTCCTCACCTCCCTCCTTGCTCGAGCCCCGGATCCAAGATGGCCGCGGATCCGGGTCCTGCAGGGAGGGAGGTGGCTTCACAGAGCCTGCTCAGAGCAGGCACTGTGAAGGCTGCAGCGCTGCATGTCAGATCAGTGATCTGACAGAGTGCTGTGCAAACTGTCAGATCACTGATCTGTGATGTCCCCCCCTGGGACAAAGTAAAAAAGTAAAAAAAAAATTTTCCAAATGTGTAAAAAAAATAAAAAAAAATATTCCAAAATAATGAAAAAAAAAAAAATATATATTATTCCCATAAATACATTTCTTCATCTAAATAAAAAAAAAAACCAATAAAAGTACACATATTTAGTATCGCCGCGTCCGTAACGACCCGACCTATAAAACTGTCCCACTAGTTAACCCCTTCAGTAAACACCGTAAGAAAAAAAAAAAAAAAACGAGGCAAAAAACAACGCTTTATTATCATACCGCCGAACAAAAAGTGGAATAACACGCGATCAAAAGGACAGATATAAATAACCATGGTACCGCTGAAAGCGTCATATTGTCCCGCAAAAAAAGAGCCGCCATACAGCATCATCAGCAAAAAAATAAAAAAGTTATAGTCCTGAGAATAAAGCGATGCAAAAATAATTATTTTTTCTGTAAAATAGTTTTTATCGTATAAAAGCGCCAAACCATAAAAAATGATATAAATGAGGTATCGCTGTAATCGTACTGACCCGAAGAATATAACTGATTTATCAATTTTACCAAACGCGGAACGGTATAAACGCCTCCCCCAATAGAAATTCATGAATAGCTGGCTTTTGGTCATTCTTCCTCACAAAAATCGGAATAAAAAGCGATAAAAAAATGTCACGTGCCCAAAAATGTTTTCAATAAAAACGTCAACTCGTCCCGCAAAAAACAAGACCTCACATGACTCTGTGGACCAAAATATGGAAAAATTATAGCTCTCAAAATGTGGTATTGCAAAAAATATTTTTTGCAATAAAAAGGGTCTTTCAGTGTGTGACGGCTGCCAATCATAAAAATCCGCTAAAAAACTCGCTATAAAAGTAAATCAAACCCCCCTTCATCACCCCCTTAGTTAGGGAAAAATAAAAAAAAATGTATTTATTTCCATTTTCCCATTAGGGCTAGGGTTAGGGCTAGGATTAGGGTTAGGGTTAGGGTTAGGGCTAGGGCTAGGGTTAGGGCTAGGGTTAGGGCTAGGGTTAGGGTTAGGGCTAGGGTTAGGGCTAGGGTTAGGGCTAGGGTTAGGGGTAGGGTTAGGGCTAGGGTTAGGGCTAGGGTTAGGGTTAGGGCTAGGGTTAGGGCTAGGGTTAGGGCTAGGGTTAGGGTTAGGGTTAGGGCTAGGGTTAGGGCTAGGGTTAGGGTTAGGGTTGGGGCTACAGTTAGGGTTGGGGCTAAAGTTAGGGTTAGGGTTTAGATTACATTTACAGTTGGGAATAGGGTTGGGATTAGGGTTAGGGGTGTGTCAGGGTTAGAGGTGTGGTTAGGGTTACCGTTGGAATTAGGGTTAGGGGTGTGTTTAGATTAGGGTTTCAGTTATAATTGGGGGGTTTCCACTGTTTCGGCACATCAGGGGCTCTCCAAACACGACATGGCGTCCGATCTCAATTCCAGCCAATTCTGCGTTGAAAAAGTAAAACAGTGCTCCTTCCCTTCCGAGCTCTCCTGTGTGCCCAAACAGGGGTTTACCCCAACATATGGGGTATCAGCGTACTCAGGACAAATTGGACAACAACTTTTGTGGACCAATTTCTCCTGTTACCCTTGGGAAAATACAAAACTGGGGGCTAAAAAATAATTTTTGTGGGAAAACAAAAAGATTTTTTATTTTCACGGCTCTGCGTTATAAACTGTAGTGAAACACTTGGGGGTTCAAAGTTCTCACAACACATCTAGATAAGTTCATTGAGGGGTCTAGTTTCCAATATGGGGTCACTTGTGGGGGGTTTCTACTGTTTAGGTACATTAGGGGCTCTGCAAACGCAATGTGACGCCTGCAGACCAATCCATCTAAGTCTGCATTCCAAATGATGCTCCTTCCCTTCCGAGCCCTCCCATGCGCCCAAACGGTGGTTCCCCCCCACATATCGGGTATCAGCGTACTCAGGACAAATTGGACAACAACATTTAGGGTCCAATTTCTCCTGCTAACCTTGGAAAAATACAAAACTGGGGGCTAAAATATAATTTTTGTGGAAAAAAAAATATTTTTTATTTGCATGGCTCTGCGTTATAAACTGTAGTGAAATACTTGGGGGTTCAAAGCTCTCACAACACATCAAGATGAGTTCCTTAGGGGGTCTACTTTCCAAAATGGTGTCACTTGTGGGGGGTTTCTACTGTTTAGGTACATTAGGGGCTCTGCAAACGCAATGTGACGCCTGCAGACCATTCCATCTAAGTCTGCATTCCAAATGGCGCTCCTTCCCTTCCGAACCCTCCCATGCGCCCAAACGGTGGTTCCCCCCCACATATGGGGTATCAGCGTACTCAGGACAAATTGGACAACAACTTTTGGGGTCCAATTTCTCCTGTTACCCTAGGGAAAATACAAAACTGGGGGCTAAAAAATAATTTTTGTGGGAAAAAAATTTTGTTTTATTTTTATGGCTCTGCATTATAAACTTCTGTGAAGCCCTTGGTGGGTCAAAGTGCTCACCACACATCCAGATAAGTTCCTTAGGGGGTCTACTTTCCAAAATGGTGTCACTTGTGGGGGGTTTCAATGTTTAGGCACATAAGTGGCTCTCCAAACGCAACATGGCGTCCCATCTCAATTCCTGTCAATTTTGCATTGAAAAGTCAAACGGCGCTCCTTCCCTTCCGAGCTCTCCCATGCGCCCAAACAGTGGTTTACTGCCACATATGGGGTATCAGCGTACTCGGGACAAATTGGACAACAACTTTTGAGGTCCAATTTCTTCTCTTACCCTTGGAAAAATAAAAAATTGGGGGCAAAAATATAATTTTTGTGAAAAAATATGATTTTTTATTTTTACGGTTCTGCATTATAAACTTCTGTGAAGCACTTGGTGGGTCAAAGTGCTCACCACACATCCAGATAAGTTCCTTAGGGGGTCTACTTTCCAAAATGGTGTCACTTGTGGGGGGTTTCAATGTTTAGGCACATCAGTGGCTCTCCAAACGCAACATGGCGTCCCATCTCAATTCCTGTCAATTTTGCATTGAAAAGTCAAATAGCGCTCCTTCCCTTCCGAGCTCTCCCATGCGCCCAAACAGTGGTTTACTGCCACATATGGGGTATCAGCGTACTCAGGACAAATTGGACAACAACTTTTTGGGTCCAATTTCTCCTGTTACCCTTGGTAAAATAAAACAAATTGGAGCTGAAGTAAATTTTTTGTGTAAAAAAGTTAAATGTTCATTTTTATTTAAACATTCCAAAAATTCCTATTAAACACCTGAAGGGTTAATAAACTTCTTGAATGTGGTTTTGAGCACCTTGAGGGGTGCAGTTTTTAGAATGGTGTCACACTTGGGCATTTTCTATCATATAGACCCCTCAAAATGACTTCAAATGAGACGTGGTCCCTAAAAAAAAATGGTGTTGTAAAAATGAGAAATTGCTTGTCAACTTTTAACCCTTATAACTCCCTAACAAAAAAAAAAATTGGTTCCAAAATTATGCTGATGTAAAGGAGACATGTGGGAAATGTTACTTATTAAGTATTTTGTGTGACATATCTCTGTGATTTAATTGCATAAAAATTCAAAGTTTGAAAATTGCGAAATTTTCAAAATTTTCGCCAAATTTCCGTTTTTTTCACAAATAAACGCAGGTACTATCAAAGAAATTTTACCACTATCATGAAGTACAATATGTCACGAGAAAACAATGTCAGAATCACCAGGATCCGTTGAAGCGTTTCGGAGTTATAACCTCATAAAGGGACAGTGGTCAGAATTGTAAAAATTGGCCTGGTCATTAACGTGCAAACCACCCTTGGGGGTAAAGGGGTTAATAAACTCCTGGGTTGCTTTGGTTTTTGGAGGAGCCAGTGACCAGACTACCAGTCCATCAGCTCCTCCTTTAGAAAAGAAGCTTTCCCATGCTCCATCAGCCATCATTGCATTATACAGCTTACAAGACAGGACGGTATGTAATAAAAACAATGCTCTATAAAATCCAATATGAAAGGGATGGTGCTGTACATAACAAGAGAGAGCACTGTATAATAAGTAAGAGCAATATACATAATAAAGAAGACTATGTAATATATGCATTTATGTGTGTGTGGCTATATATACAGTACAGAGCAAAGGTTTGGACACACCTTCTCATTTAAAGATTTTTCTGTATTTTCATGAATATGAAAATTGTACATTCACACTGAACGCATCAAAACTATGAATTAACACGTGTGTAATCATATACTTAACAAAAAAGTGTGAAACAACTGAAATTATGTCTTATATTCTAGTTTCTTCAAAGTAGCCACCTTTTGCTTTGATGACTGCTTTGTACACTCTTGGCATTCTCTTGGGCAACAACCCAGCAGCAGGACCGCTACCTCATCGTTTGTGCAAGAAGGAACAGGAGGAGCACTGCCAGAGCCCTGCAAAATGACCGCCAGCAGGCCACAAATGTGAATGTGTCTGTACAAACGGTTAGAAACTGACTCCATGAGGATGGTCTGAGTGCCCGACATCCACAGATTTGGGTTGTGCTCACAGCCAGGATTGGCAAATTCGCCACTGGAGCCTTGTTCTCTTAACAGATGAAAGCAGGTTCACACTGAGCACATGTGACAGACGTGACAGAGTCTGGAGACGCCATGTTGAGGGATCTTCTGCCTGCAACATCCTTCAGCATGACCGGTTTGGCAGTGGGTCAGTAATGGTGTGGGGTGGCATTTCTTTAGAGGGCCGCACAGCCCTCCATGTGCTCGCCAGAGGTAGCCTGACTGCCATTATGAGATGAGATCCTCAGACCCCAGATCCTGCAGGGAGGGAGGTGGCTTTACAGAGCCTGCTCAGAGCAGGCACTGTGAAGGCTGCAGCGCTGCATGTCAGATCAGTGATCTGACAGAGTGCTGTGCAAACTGTCAGATCACTGATCTGTGATGTCCCCCCCTGGGACAAAGTAAAAAAGTAAAAAAAAAATTTCCAAATGTGTAAAAAAAAAATTAAAAAAATATTCCTAAATAATGAAAAAAAAAAAAAAATATTATTCCCATAAATACATTTCTTCATCTAAATAAAAAAAAAAAACCAATAAAAGTGCACATATTTAGTATCGCCGCGTCCGTAACGACCTGACCTATAAAACTGGCCCACTAGTTAACCCCTTCAGTAAACACCGTATGGAAAAAAAAAAAAACGAGGCAAAAAACAACGCTTTATTATCATACTGCCGAACAAAAAGTGGAATAACACGCGATCAAAAGGACAGATATAAATAACCATGGTACCGCTGAAAACGTCATCTTGTCCCGCAAAAAATGAACCACCACACAGCATCATCAGCAAAAAAATAAAAAAGTTATAGTCCTGAGAATAAAGCGATGCAAAAATAATTATTTCTTCTATAAAATAGTTTTTATCGTATAAAAGCGCCAAAAAATAAAAAAATGATATAAATGAGGTGTCGATGTAATCGTACTGACCCGAAGATTAAAACTGCTTTATCAATTTTACCAAATGCGGAACGGTATAAACGCCTCCCCCAAAAGAAATTCATGAATAGCTGGTTTTTGGTCATTCTTCCTCACAAAAATTGAAATAAAAAGCGATCAAAAAATGTCACGTGTCCGAAAATGTTACCAATAAAAACGTCAACTCGTCCCACAAAAAACAAGACCTCACATGACTCTGTGGACCAAAATATGGAAAAATTATAGCTCTCAAAATGTGGTAACGCAAAAAATATTTTTTGCAATAAAAAGCGTCTTTCAGTGTGTGACGGCTGCCAATCATAAAAATCCGCTAAAAAACTCACTATAAAAGTAAATCAAACCCCCCTTCATCACCCCCTTAGTTAGGAAAAAATAAAAAAAATGTATTTATTTCCATTTTCCCATTAGGGCTAGGGTTAGGGCTAGGGTTAGGGTTAGGGCTAGGGTTAGGGTTAGGGCTAGGATTAAGGCTAGGGATAGGGTTAGGGCTAGGGTTAGGGCTAGGGTTAGGGTTAGGGCTAGGGTTAGGGCTAGGGTTAGGGCTAGGGTTGGGGCTACAGTTAGGGTTGGGGCTAAAGTTAGGGTTAGGGTTTAGATTACATTTACAGTTGGGAATAGGGTTGGGATTAGGGTTAGGGGTGTGTCAGGGTTAGAGGTGTGGTTAGGGTTACCGTTGGAATTAGGGTTAGGGGTGTGTTTGGATTAGGGTTTCAGTGATAATTGGGGGGTTTCCACTGTTTAGGCACATCAGGGGCTCTCCAAACACGACATGGCGTCCGATCTCAATTCCAGCCATTTCTGCGTTGAAAAAGTAAAACAGTGCTCCTTCCCTTTCGGGCTCTCCCGTGTGCCCAAACAGGGGTTTACCCCAACATATGGGGTATCAGCGTACTCAGGACAAATAGGACAACAACTTTTGGGGTCCAATTTCTCCTGTTACCCTTGGGAAAATACAAAACTGGGGGCTAAAAAATAATTTTTGTGGGAAAACAAAAAGATTTTTTATTTTCACGGCTCTGCGTTATAAACTGTAGTGAAACACTTGGGGGTTCAAAGTTCTCACAACACATCTAGATAAGTTTGTGGGGGGTCTAGTTTCCAATATGGGGTCACTTGTGGGGGGTTTCTACTGTTTAGGTACATTAGGGGCTCTGCAAACGCAATGTGACTCCTGCAGACCAATCCATCTAAGTCTGCATTCCAAATGGCGCTCCTTCCCTTCCGAGCCCTCCCATGCGCCCAAACGGTGGTTCCCCCCCACATATCGGGTATCAGCGTACTCAGGACAAATTGGACAACAACATTTAGGGTCCAATTTCTCCTGCTACCCTTGGAAAAATACAAAACTGGGGGCTAAAATATAATTTTTGTGGAAAAAATATTTTTTATTTGCACGGCTCTGCGTTAGAAACTGTAGTGAAATACTTGGGGGTTCAAAGCTGTCACAACACATCTAGATGAGTTCCTTAGGGGGTCTACTTTCCAAAATGTTGTCACTTGTGGGGGGTTTCTACTGTTTAGGTACATTAGGGGCTCTGCAAACGCAATGTGACGCCTGCAGACCATTCCATCTAAGTCTGCATTCCAAATGGCGCTCCTTCCCTTCCGAGCCCTCCCATGCGCCCAAACGGTGGTTCCCCCCCACATATGGGGTATCAGCGTACTCACGACAAATTGGACAACAACGTTTGGGGTCCAATTTCTCCTGTTACCCTAGGGAAAATACAAAACTGGGGGCTAAAAAATAATTTTTGTGGGAAAAAATTGTTTTATTTTTATGGCTCTGCATTATAAACCTCTGTGAAGCCCTTGGTGGGTCAAAGTGCTCACCACACATCCAGATAAGTTCCTTAGGGGGTCTAATTTCCAAAATGTTGTCACTTGTGGGGGGTTTCAATGTTTAGGCACATCACTGGCTCTCCAAATGCAACATGGAATCCCATCTCAATTCCTGTCAATTTTGGCATGAAAAGTCAAACGGTGCTCCTTCCCTTCCGAGCTCTACCATGTGCCCAAACAGTGGTTTACCCCCACATATGGGGTATCAGCGTACTCAGGACAAATTGTACAACAACTTTTGACGTCCAATTTCTTCTCTTACCCTTGGAAAAATAAAAAATTGGGGGCAAAAATATAATTTTTGTGAAAAAATATGATTTTTTATTTTTACGGTTCTGCATTATAAACTTCTGTGAAGCACTTGGTGGGTCAAAGTGCTCACCACACCTCTAGATAAGTTCCTTAGGGGGTCTACTTTCCAAAATGGTGTCACTTGTGGGGGGTTTCAATGTTTAGGCACATCAGTGGCTCTCCAAACGCAACATGGAGTCCCATCTCAATTCCTGTCAATTTTGCATTGAAAAGTCAAACGGCGCTCCTTCCCTTCCGAGCTCTCCCATGCGCCCAAACAGTGGTTTACCGCCACATATGGGGTATCAGCATACTCAGGACAAATTGGACAACAACTTATGGGGTCCAATTTCTTCTCTTACCCTTCGGAAAATGAAATATTGGGGGCGAAAAGAATTTTTGTGAAAAAATATGATTTTTTTTTTTTACGGTTCTGCATTATAAACTTCTGTGAAGCACTTGGTGGGTCAAAGTGCTCACCACACCTCTAGATAAGTTCCTTAGGGGGTCTACTTTCCAAAATGGTGTCACTTGTGGGGTGTTTCAATGTTTAGGCACATCAGTGGCTCTCCAAACGCAACATGGTGTCCCATCTCAATTCCTGTCAATTTTGCATTGAAAAGTCAAATTGCCCTCCTTCGCTTCCAAGCTCTGTCATGCACCCAAACAGTGGTTTACCCCCACATATGGGGTAGCGGCGTACTCAGGACAAATTGTACAACAACTTTTGGGGTCCATTTTCTCCTGTTACCCTTGGTAAAATCAAACAAATTGGAGCTGAAGTAAATTTTTTGTGAAAAAAAGTTAAATGTTCATTTTTATTTAAACATTCCAAAAATTCCTATGAAACACCTGAAGGGTTAATAAACTTCTTGAATGTGGTTTTGAGCACCTTGATGGGTGCAGTTTTTAGAATGGTGTCACACTTGGATATTTTCTATCATATAGACCCCTCAAAATGACTTCAAATGAGATGTGGTCCCTAAAAAAAAATGGTGTTGTAAAAATGAGAAATTGCTGGTCAACTTTTAACCCTTATAACTACCTAACAGAAAAAAATTTGGTTCCAAAATTATGCTGATGTAAAGTAGACATGTGGGAAATGTTACTTATTAAGTATTTTGTGTGACATATCTCTGTGATTTAATTGCATAAAAATTCAAAGTTTGAAAATTGCAAAATTTTCGCCAAATTTCCATTTTTTTCACAAATAAATGCAGGTACTATCAAAGAAATTTTACCACTATCATGAAGAACAATATGTCACGAAAAAACATTGTCAGAATCACCAGGATCCGTTGAAGCGTTCCAGAGTTATAACCTCATAAAGGGACAGTGGTCAGAATTGTAAAAATTGGCCTGGTCATTGACGTGCAAACCACCCTTGGGGGTAAAGGGGTTAAGGGGCATTGATGCTACACCCTTGGCTAAAAATAAAGACCAGTTTTGGACACAGGTTACCATGCACATGGCGCCAGTCCATCAGGAAGATTGTCGATTTCTGGTGTTGCATAATTTGCATGATGCTATCGTGCTGGGTTTTCCGTGGTTGCAGGAACATAATCCTGTGTTGGATTGGAAGTCCATGTCTGTGACTAGTTGGGGTTGTCAGGGGGTTCATAATGATGTTCCTTTGATGTCAATCTCCTCTTCTTCCTCTTCTGAATTTCCAGAGTTTTTATCTGATTTTCAGGATGTATTCGATGAGCCCAAGTCCAGTTTCCTTCCACCGCACAGGGACTGCGATTGTGCTATTGACTTGATTCCAGGCTGTAAGTTTCCTAAGGGTCGACTTTTCAACATGTCTGTGCCTGAACATACCGCCATGCGGAGCTATATTAAGGAGTCTTTGGAGAAAGGGCATATTCGGCCATCTTCTTCACCGTTCTTTTTTGTTGCTGAAAAAGAAGGTTCCTTGAGACCCTGTATTGATTATCGCCTCTTGAATAAGATCACGGTCAAGTTTCAATACCCTTTACCTTTGCTTTCCGATTTGTTTGCTAGGATTAAGGGAGCTAGTTGGTTTACTAAGATTGACCTTCGGGGGGCATATAATCTTGTTCGTATTAAGCAGGGTGATGAATGGAAAACTGCGTTTAACATGCCTGAAGGCCATTTTGAATACCTTGTGATGCCATTCGGACTCTCTAATGCTCCATCTGTTTTTCAGTCCTTCATGCATGATATCTTCCGGACTTATCTTGATAAATTCTTGATTATATATTTGGACGATATTTTGATTTTTTCAGATGATTGGGAGTCTCATGTGCAACAGGTCAGGATAGTATTTCAGATCCTTCGTGACAATGCTTTGTTTGTGAAAGGGTCTAAGTGTCTTTTTGGGGTGCAGAAGGTTTCTTTTTTGGGCTTTATTTTTTCTCCCTCGTCTGTAGAGATGGATCCGGTTAAGGATCAGGCCATTCATGATTGGATTCAGCCCACATGCGTGAAGAGCCTTCAGAAATTTTTGGGTTGTGCAAATTTTTATCGCCGTTTCATTGCTAATTTTTCCAGTGTGGTTAAACCCTTGACCGATTTGACGAAGAAAGGCGCTGATGTGGCGAATTGGTCCTCTGCGGCTGTCTCTGCCTTTCAGGAGCTTAAACGTCGATTTACTTCTGCTCCGGTGTTGCGCCAACCGGATGTTTCTCTTCCATTTCAGGTTGAGGTTGACGCTTCTGAAATTGGGACAGGGGCCGTTTTGTCTCAGAGGGATCCTGTTGGTTCCTTGATGAAACCGTGTCTCTTCTTTTCCTGTAAGTTTTCGCCTGCTGAACGCAATTATGATGTCGGCAATCGGGAGTTGTTGGCTATGAAGTGGGCGTTTGAGGAGTGGCGACATTGGCTTGAGGGAGCTAAGCACCGTATTGTGGTCTTGACCGATCATAAGAATCTGATTTACCTCGAGTCTGCCAAACGGCTGAATCCTAGACAGGCTCGATGGTCCTTGTTTTTTTCCCGTTTTGATTTTGTGGTCTTGTACCTTCCGGTTTCTAAGAATATTAAGGCTGATGCCCTCTCTAGGAGTTTTTTGCCTGATTCTCCTGAGGTCTTAGAACCGGTCGGTATTCTGAAAGAAGGGGTGGCCCTTTCTGCCATTTCCCCTGATTTACAACGGGTTCTTCAGGAATTTCAGGCTGACAAACCTGACCGCTGTCCTTTGGGGAAACTGTTTGTTCCTGACAGATGGACTAGTAGAGTGATTTCTGAGGTTCACTGTTCCGTGTTGGCTGGTCATCCTGGCATTTTTGGTACCAGAGACTTGGTTGGTAGGTCCTTTTGGTGGCCTTCTTTGTCACGTGATGTGCGTTTTTTTGTGCAGTCCTGTGGGACTTGTGCGCGGGCCAAGCCTTGTTCCCGTGCTAGTGGGTTGCTTTTGCCATTGCCAGTCCCTGAGAGGCCCTGGATGCATATTTCGATGGATTTTATTTCTGATCTTCCGGTCTCCCAGAAAATGTCTGTTATCTGGGTTGTTTGTGACCGGTTCTCTAAGATGGTTCATTTGGTGCCTTTGCCTAAATTGCCTTCCTCTTCAGATTTGGTTCCGTTGTTTTTTCAGCATGTGGTTCGTTTGCATGGGATTCCGGAGAATATTGTGTCCAACAGAGGTTCCCAGTTTGTTTCTAGGTTTTGGCGGGCCTTTTGTGCTAGGCTGGGCATTGATTTGTCTTTTTCTTCTGCATTTCATCCTCAGACAAATGGCCAGACCGAGTGAACTAATCAGACTTTGGAAACTTATTTGAGATGCTTTGTGTCTGCTGATCAGGATGATTGGGTGGCCTTCTTGCCATTGGCCGAGTTTGCCCTTAATAATCGGGCTAGTTCGGCTACTTTGGTTTCGCCTTTCTTTTGTAATTTTGGTTTTCATCCTCTTTTTTCTTCTGGGCAGGTTGAGCCTTCTGACTGTCCTGGTGTGGATTCTGTGGTTGACAGGTTGCAGCAGATTTGGGCTCATGTGGTGGACAATTTGGTGTTGTCTCAGGAGGAGGCTCAACGTTTTGCTAACCGTCGTCGGTGTGTTGGTTCCCGACTTCGGGTTGGGGATCTGGTCTGGTTGTCTTCCCGTCATGTTCCTATGAAGGTTTCTTCCCCTAAGTTTAAGCCTCGGTTTATTGGTCCTTATAAGATTTCTGAGATTATTAATCCAGTGTCTTTTCATTTGGCGCTTCCGGCCTCTTTTGTTATCCATAATGTCTTCTATAGATCTTTATTGTGGAAATATGTGGTGCCCGTTGTTCCCTCTGTTCATCCTCCGGCCCCTGTGTTGGTTGATGGTGAGTTGGAGTATGTGGTTGAGAAGATTTTGGATTCTCGTTTTTCGAGGTGGAGGCTTCAGTACCTTGTCAAATGGAAGGGTTATGGCCAGTAGGATAATTCTTGGGTTTTTGCCTGTGATGTCCATGCTGCTGATTTGGTCCGTGCCTTTCATCTGGCTCATCCTGATCGTCCTGGAGGCCCTGGTGAGGGTTCAGTGACCCCTCCTCAAGGGGGGGGGGTACTGTTGTGAATTCTGCTCTTGGGTTCCCTCCAGTGGTTGTAGGTGGGAATGCAGTTGTCTCTGAGTCACAGTCTGTTCTGACTGGGATATTTAAGTGTGCAGGATTCATTAGCCTTTTCCAGTTGTCAATGTTTCTTCTGAAGTGTTGGATCACTTTCTGGCTTCTCCTGCTCAGCTGTCAATTCAGCAAAGATAAGTGTCTGGTTTTTGTTCCTGTGGCACACATGCAGTGTGCTTATATTCTGTGCTATTCATTTGTTTGTCTCTTGTCCAGCTTAGACTGTGTCAGTGTTTTCTCGGTCTTGTTGGATTCTCTGGAGATGCAGATATACGCTCCACATCTTTAGTTAGATGGTGGAGTTTTTGTATTTTCTGCTGTGGATATTTTTGGAAGGAGTTTTAATACTGACCGCTTAGTATCCTGTCCTATCCTTTCCTATTTAGCTAGTGTGGGCCTCATTTGCTAAATCCTGTTTTCTGCCTGCGTGTGTCTTTTCCTCTAGTACTCAGTCAATATTTGTGGGGGGCTGCCTATCCTTTGGGGTTCTGCTCTGAGGCAAGGTAGAAATTCCTATTTCCATCTATAGGGGATTTAGTCCTCCGGCTGTGTCGAGGTGTCTAGATTTTGTTAGGTACACCCCACGGCTACTTCTAGTTGCGGTGACAAGATCAGGGTTTGCGGTCAGTATAGTTACCACCTACTCCAGTGAAAGTTTTCATGCTGCTCCAAGGTCACCTGATCATAACACATATGGCTGTGTAAATAGTGAATCTTGATACTCATTCTACATCCAAGATTTCACAGACTCATTAGTAGCTCTTCCACAATCTCTTCATAGTTGTCTGCTTTCTTATTCTCTAGAAAATTCTGCACCACATTACAAAATGCATTCCAACCTCTTTCTTCTGTCTCATTCATTGATGTGATAAAATTTGGGTCTCTCATAAGTGTTCTTATTTGAGGTCCATCAAATATTCCAGCCTTTTTCTTCTCTTCACTAAGACCAGGAAAAGTTGAACATATATAGTTAAAGCATTCTCCACTGTGATTGAGAGCTTTGACGAACTGCTTCATCAATCCAAGTTTTATGTGTAAGGGAGGAAAGGCAATGTCCTTCCTATCCACTAGAGGATCATGGATGACATTCTTATCGCCAGATGCCAAACTCTGTCGCTGAGGCCATTCAGTTTTCACCCAATGCTCTGCTGTAGCTCTATTGTCCCAGTAGCACAGAAAACAAGGGTGTTATAACAAATGGGAATTATGCATGTTCAAAGAAAACAAAGATATTCTCACATTTATTGGGAGACTAAATGAAAACTAAATTTACCTTAATGAACCGTATAAACCGGCACTTTTCATACACTACTTATATTTATCATGGAATTCATGAAAATGGGCTATATACCTACAGCGCAAAAACATGATGTGATAGAGAAATTATAAGTTCAAATTTGAATTCAGCACCCTCAAGTTAGTCTAAAACTGTTCTTAAAGTCCTTTTTTTTTTTTGTAGACCAGTGTAATCAATAATGGGGGGACCGCAATATGATGCCCTATGGGAAACAGCTCAGACTTCTGCTTGAGGCAGGTGGCTCAACCCGAAGCATGAAGTAGCATGAAGTAGAAGTAGGCCTGATCACAGCATCCGCAAAACTCTTGCAGATGTGACCTGTAGAATAAAGTTAGAATGAAACCTAAGCAACAATGGTCAAAATTCATTTTTTCTCTATTCCACCCCTCATAGATTTTTTTTTTACCCTTTTTTCTGTGTAATTTATGGTAAATTAAGTGTATCCATTAAATTGAATCTGCACCAGATTTTAGCTACCGATTTTGAGAGCAGCGTAATGTAGGAGCAGAGACCCTGATTCCAGTGATGTCGCTTATTGGTCTACTTCCTGTAATTTTAAGAAAATCAGCACCAGAATATCATTAGACGTGGGGTTATTTAGGGTTCAGCATTCAGAGAACTGGAAGATCTGCAGCACATAAAACTGCAGCAATTAGCAAAGTAAGTGATACATTGTTGGAATTGGAGTCTCTTCCCCAACATTATGCTGCTATCAGATGGGATAGCAGAAATCTGGTGACAGATTCACTTTGAAAATGATATGACTATGCAAAAGAAAATTACAAATTTTAAAAGTTATTGTTGTTGGAAGACAGGGATGAAAGCATGAAATATTCCAATGACGAAAGTGGTAAATGTAGCAGTCGTGTAATTTTTTATTTCTTCCTTCTACATTACAAAGAGGTGAGTTAGGTGCAGTATAGCATTTTGCATAAGAATGAAAAAATGATGTAGGTTTCAGGGTTTACAGGGATTATTGTACTCAAGATTATGAGATGGATGATTCTATACAAAACTCAAAGTGTAACAAAACCCACAGTTTGGCATGCAGAGAATCAATAGTACTGTGTGCTTATCTGTTAAAAGTTCATAGTGACTGCATTCCTGGCTGTATGGTCATTTTTACAGACCGTTAATGACTCTAAACATAAGTTTTTATATCTTGTGGCAAGGCATGATAACAAAAAGTATCTCTGTGACATTGGCTTTGTCTTGCAGTATAGAACTATTAATTACCTATCTATCTACATAATCGTTTAAGGGGTACTTCCGTCTGTTTGTCTGTCACGGAAATCCCACGTCGCTGAGCAGCGGGCACAGTCCTGCCGCAAATTCGCCCTTCCCTACTCCCCTCCAGTCAGTTCTCCCTCCATACTCCCCTCCAGTCAGTGCCCCCATAGCGGTTTAGCAGTCCGTTAAACAGACTGCGTTACACCGCGGCATAACGCAGTGTAACGCAGTCTGTTAAAGCAGCTATTAACCCTGTGTAACCAACTTTTTACTATTGATGCTGCCTATGCAGCATCAATAGTAAAAAGATCTAATGTTAAAAATAATTAAAAAAATAAAAAATCATCATATTCTCACCTTCCGGCGCCTTTCCCGCTCCTCACAACGCTCCGCTCCCAAGAATGCATTGCGGCAATGACCGGAGATGACGTAGCAGTCTCGCGAGACCACTACATCATCACGTATTATTGCCGCAATACATTCTTGGGACCGGAGCGTCGCGAGGGGCATCGCTAAATTCCTGGGCTGGATCCGGGGGCCGCCGGAAGGTTAGTATATAACTATTTTTTATTTTAATTATTTTTTTAACAGGATACGATGCCCACATTGATATATACCACCTGGACTGTTAGATACTACATGGGCTGTGTTATATACTGCATGGGCTGTGTTATATACTGCGTGGGCTATGTTAGATACTACAGTACGTGGGCTGTGTTATATACTGCATGGGATGTGTTATATACTGCGTGGGATGTGTTATATACTGCGTGGGCTGTGTTATATACTGCGTGGGCTGTGTTATATACTGCATGGGCAGTGTTATATACTGCAAGGGCTGTGTTATATACTGCGTGGCCTGTGTTATATCCTGCATGGCCTGTGTTATATACTACGTGGGCTGTGCTATATACTACGTGGCTGGGCAATATACTACGTGGCTGCGCTATATACTACGTAGCTGTGTTATATAATACGTGGGCTGTGCTATACACTGCGTGGGCTGTGTTATATACTACGTGGGCTGTGTTATATACTACGTGGGCTGTGTTATATACTACGTGGGCGGTGCTATATACTACGTGGGCTGTGCTATTTACTTCGTGGGCTGTGCTATATACTGCATGGGCTGTTATATACTACTTGGGCTGTGTTATATACTACGTGGGCGGTGCTATATCTGCAACATGGGCTGTGCTATATTCTGCATGGGCTGTGTTATATACTACGTGGGCTGTGCTATATTCTGCATTGGCTGTGTTATATACTATGTGGGCTGTGTTATATACTACGTGGGCTGTGTTATATACTGCGTGGGCTATGTTAGATACTACAGTACGTGGGCTGTGTTATATACTGCATGGGATGTGTTATATACTGCGTGGGATGTGTTATATACTGCGTGGGCTGTGTTATATACTGCGTGGGCTGTGTTATATACTGCATGGGCAGTGTTATATACTGCAAGGGCTGTGTTATATACTGCGTGGCCTGTGTTATATCCTGCATGGCCTGTGTTATATACTACGTGGGCTGTGCTATATACTACGTGGCTGGGCAATATACTACGTGGCTGCGCTATATACTACGTAGCTGTGTTATATAATACGTGGGCTGTGCTATACACTGCGTGGGCTGTGTTATATACTACGTGGGCTGTGTTATATACTACGTGGGCTGTGTTATATACTACGTGGGCGGTGCTATATACTACGTGGGCTGTGCTATTTACTTCGTGGGCTGTGCTATATACTGCATGGGCTGTTATATACTACTTGGGCTGTGTTATATACTACGTGGGCGGTGCTATATCTGCAACATGGGCTGTGCTATATTCTGCATGGGCTGTGTTATATACTACGTGGGCTGTGCTATATTCTGCATTGGCTGTGTTATATACTATGTGGGCTGTGTTATATACTACGTGGGCTGTGTTATATACTGCGTGGGCAGTGCTGTATACTACGTGGGCTGTGCTACATACTATGTGGGCTGTGCTACATACTGCGTGGGCTGTTATATACTACTTTGGCTGTGTTATATACTATGTGGGCGGTGCTATATCTGCTACGTGGGCTGTGCTATATTCTGCGTGGGCTGTGTAATATACTACGTGGGCTGTGTTATATACTGTGTGGGCTGTGTTATATACTACGTGGGCTGTGTTATATACTGCGTGGGCTGTGCTATATACTACGTGGCTGGGCAATATACTACGTGGCTGTGCTATATACTATGTGGCTGTGTTATATACTACGTGGGCGGTGCTATATACTGCGTGGGCTGTGTTATATACTACGTGGGCTGTGTTATATACTACGCGGGCGGTGCTATATACTACGTGGGCTGTGCTATATACTGTGTGGGCTGTATTATATACTGTGTGGGCTGTGTTATATACTACGTGGGCTGTGTTATATACTGTGTGGGCTGTGCTATATACTACTATACATATTCTAGAATACCCGATGCGTTAGAATTGGGCCAAAATCTAGTGATAAAATAACGAAGTTGTGTATTTCCCTAAATGTGAGAAACCAAAACCTACTAGAGTTAAGCAGTTAACACTACACAAATCGGTCACACCCTTCTAGGTTTCATTCTACAAAAGGAGAACGTTTTCAATATGGTAATGTGGGGCTAGTGGGTAACAGACTTAGGGTACCGTCACACTATACGATTTACCTACGATCACGACCAGCGATATGACCTGGCCGTGATCGTAGGTAAATCGTAGTGTGGTCGCTGGGGAGCTGTCACACAGACAGCTCTCCAGCGACCAACGATGCCGAGGTCCCTGGGTAACCAGGGTAAACATCGGGTAACTAAGCGCAGGACCGCGCTTAGTAACCCGATGTTTACCCTTGTTACAAGCGTAAAACAAAAAACAAACAAACAGCACATACTTACATCTGGTGTCCGTCAGGTCCCTTGCCGTCTGCTTCCCGCACTGTGACTGCCGGCCATAAAGTGAAAGTGAAAGCACGTCACCGCTGTGCTCTGCTTTCACTTTACGGCCGGCAGTCACAGTGCGGGAAGCAGACGGCAAGGGACCTGACGGACACCAGAATGTAAGTATGTGCTGTTTTTTTTTTTTTAGTTTTACGCTTGTAACCAGGGTAAACATTGGGTTACTAAGCGCGGTCCTGCGCTTAGTTACCCGATGTTTACCCAGGTTACAAGCGAACGCATCGCTGGATCGCATCGCTAGATCGCTAGAACGGTGTCACACACACCGATCTAGCGATGACAGCGGGAGATCCAGCGATGAAAGAAAGTTCTAAACGATCTGCTACGACGTACGATTCTCAGCAGGATCCCTGACCGCTGCTGCGTGTCAGACACAGCGATATCGTAACGATATCGCTGGAACGTCACGAATCATACCGTCGTAGCGATCGAAATGGTATAGTGTGACGGTACCCTTGGGGCCCTCTCCAATGAGGATACTATCTACAGTACATGGTACCAAAATACTGCATGTTCCTCTCTCATAACCCAAAGTAACAGAATAACAGAAGTTTAATTTAAAGTACGTTCCAGAAGTTTGACTGTACTAATTGCCCAAATTTTGAAGGTCATATTACAGGCAGGAGTGTACTACCCATATCGGCAGAGTATGCAGCCGCTATGGGGCCACTGAGTCAAGATTACAGGCGGGTGTAAGAGGGGCCTGGTGTCATGCAGCACCAGTGCCAAGAAGAGAGTGCAGGAGTTCAAAAATAGGGCGAGTCATGCAGGGAGAGAAGCTGGCCAATGAACGCTTTCCCCACCAGACTGATGAGAGCGCTCACTGGCTGCTCTCTCTGTCCTCCTGCATGGTGAGTATTCACCTGTAGTCAGGGGCCCTGCCGCACAGCACACAGTGGAGGAAGAGCAGGACTTATAGTGTATCTTCTGCTCCATCCACTGTTTCATTCCTAGCAGCATCCCACAGAGAGAGGCTCACTGCACAGGACAGCACGGCAGCAGCAGGGAGCTGATATAAGTTCTCTCTGCCTTGTCCCCATCCCCCACAGTAGGTTCTGCAGCCCTTTCCAGCTGCACTATGTGGCCGACCTCCAACATGGCTTATTTGAACACCTGAGGCCATAAATTAGTATGTGTGTATATTTAGATGTATATATGTGTACTAGATGGTGTCCCGATTCTAATGCATCGGGTATTCTAGAAAATGTACAGTATGTATGTATGTACGTCGCGCTGTGAGTGGGGGTTAAATTCCGTGCCAATATCGCTGATTGGTCGCGCCCGGCTGGCCGATCAGCAAAGCGTGGTTCAAATCTGGCACCAATTCGCGGCCGGATGATGCGCCTGTCGCTGATTGGTCGTGGCCGGGCATGGCCAATGACCAAAGCGGTGTTTAAATACCGTGCCAATATCGCTGATTGGTCGCGGCCGGCCGTGAGCTACCAATCACTGAAGCGGTGTTTAAATCCCACGCCAATATCGCTGATTGGTCGCAGCCGGCTGGGCACGACCAATCAGCGAAGCGTGGTTTAAATCCCACGTCAATTCGTGGCCGGACGGCATCTGTCGCTGATTGGTTGCAGATTGTCGGGGGTTCAGGGCGCTGGATGTCGGGGGTTCGTGGTGCAGGATATAGTACAGCCACGTAGTATATAGCACAGCCCCGTAGTATATAGCACGGTCACGTAGTATATAGCAGCCACGTAGTATATAGCACAGCCACGTAGTATATAGCACAGCCACGTAGTATATAGCAGCCACGTAGTATATAGTACAGCCACGTACTATATAACACAGACAGCCACGTAGTATATAGCACAACCACTAAGTATATAGCAGCCACATAGTATATAGCACAGCCACGTGGTATATAGCATCCACGTGGTATATAGCATCCACGTAGTATATAGCACAGCCACGTAGTATATAGCACAGCCACATAGTATATAACACAGCCCACATACTATATAACACAGACAGCCACGTAGTATATAGCAGAGCCACGTAGTATATAGCAGAGCCACGTAGTATATAGCACAACCATGTAGTATATAGCAAAGCCACGTAGTATATAGCAGTCATATAGTATATAGCACAGCCATGTGGTATATAGCAGCCACGTAGTATATAGCAGCCACGAAGTATATAACACAGCCCACGCAGTAAATAACAGCCCAAGCAGTATATAATACAGCCCACGTAGTATATAGCAGTGTGGGCACCATATCTCTGTTAATAAAAAGAATAGAAGTAAAAAATAGTTATATACTCACCCTCCGGCATCCATCGAAGTTGTCCCGATGCATGCGAGGCTGCAGCCAGCTTCGGTTCCCAGTGATGCATTGCGAAACTACCCAGATGACTTAGCGGTCTCGCGAGACCGCTAAGTCATCTGGGTAATTTCGCAATGCATCTCTGGAAACGGAAGCTGGCGGCAGCATCGCCGCTCGCGTATATCAGTGGACGGCGGAAGGTGAGAATAGCACCATTTTTAAAAAAAAATTATTTTTAACATTATATCTTTTTACTATTGATGCTGCATAGGCAGCATCAGTAGTAAAAAGTTGGTCACACAGTGTTAATAGCAGCGATAACAGACTGCGTTACACGGCGTTATGCCGCGGTGTAATGCAGTTAGTTTAACGGACTGCTAAAACGCTATGTGGGGGGCGGGCGCTGACTGGGGGGGAGCATGGGGGGGGGGGGCACTGACTGCAGGGGAGTAGGGAGCGGCCATTTCGCGGCCGGACTGTGCCCGTCGCTGATTGGTCAGGCCGGCTGGCCGCGACCAATCAGCGACTTGGGATTTCTGTGACAGACAGACAGACAGAAAGGCACACAGACGGAAGTGCCCCTTAGACGATTATATATATAGTGTATGTATGTACAGTATATGTGTGTGCATCTGTGTATGCATGTGTGTACCTTTGTCTGTGTATGTATGTACCTCATATGTATGTGTGTATCTATGTGTATGTGTGTGTGTATGTATGTACAGTATATGTATGTGTGTATCTATGTATGTGTACATGCATATGTATGTGTGTGTGTGTATCTAAGTGTATGTATGTACTGTATATGTATGTATCTGTGTGTATGTATATGTGTGTACATCTGTGTATGTATGTACAGAATATGTATGTGTGTATCTGTGTGTGTATGTACAGTATATGTATATGTGTGTGTATGTACGTGTGTGTCTATGTAGTGTGCGTACATCTGTGTGTATATGTGTATCTATGTGTGTATGTCTGTAAATCTTTGTATGTGTCTGTGTATACGGTATATGTATATTTGTTTACATTATGTGTATATAAGTGTGTGTGTATGTATGTACGGTATATGTATGTGTATCTGTGTATGTGCGGTATGTATATGTGTATGTATGGTTTATGTGTGTATCTGTGTGTGTGTGTACGATATATGTGTGTATGTATGTACGGCATGTGTATCTATGTGTATGTATGGTATATGTACAGTGTATGTGTGACCCACTGGATCGTGAATATCTTGCTGATCACTGGGGATTCGACCACTGGCCCCCCAGAGATTCTGAGAGCAGGGGTCTACAGTCTCTTCCTAGATGGAGCAGATGCTTAGCCTCTGCCCTCTTCATTATCTGTAGAGCTGCTGAGCACTGTGCTCGGCTATTTCCATCAGTTCTATAGACAATGAATAGAGCAGATACCAGATTATACAGATATTTGATCCCCTACCAACCATTAAGAGTTCTAGCTCCTACAGACCAGTTAGATGTTGCTAATCAACTTGTTACCTGCATTAAAGATAGTTGTCTTACATAGTCACCTTTATAAAAGATGCATGTCCACAGACTCAATTAATCAGTCAGACTCTAACCTCTACAACATGGGCAAGACCAAAGAGCTTTATAAGGATGTTAGGGACAAGATCATAGACCTGCACAAAGCTGGAATGGGCTGCAAAACCATAAGTAAGATGCTGGTTGAGAAGGAAACAACTGTTGGTGCAATGGTAAGAAAATGGAAGAAATACAAAATAACTGTCAATTGATATCGATCTGAGGCACCTTGCAAAATTTCACCTCGTGCGGGATCCTTGATCATGAGGAATGTGAAAGATCAGTCTAAAACTACACGAGGGGAACTTGTAAATGATCTCAAAGCAGCTGGGACCACAGTCACCAAGAAAACCATTGGTAACACATTATGATGTAAAGGTTTAATATCCTGAAATCCTGCAATGCCCGCATGGTGCTCCTGCTCAAGAAGACACATGTGCAGGCCCATCTGAAGTTTGGGAAAGAACACCTGGATGATTCTGTGAGTGATTGGGAGAAGGTGCTGTGGTCAGATGAGACAAAAATTGAGGTCTTTGGCATTAACTCAACTCACCGTGTTTGGAGGAAGAGAAATGCTGCCTATGACCCACAGAACACTGTCCCCACTGTCCAGCATGGAGGTGGAAACATTATGTTTCGGGGGTGTTTCTCTGCTAATGGCACAGCACTACTTCACCGCATAAATGGGAGAATGGATGGAGCCATGTACCGTAAAATCCTGAGTAACAACCTCCTTGCCTCCGCAAGGACATTAAAAATGGGTTGTGGCTATGTCTTCCAGCAAGACAATCACCCAAAACATACAGTCAAGGTAACAAAGGAGTGACTCAAAGAGAAGCACATTAACATCATGGAGTGGAGGATTGTGCCTCTGTTATTTCTCCTGAATAAATTGACAACTGTTGGTTACCAGTTGGCGATACTGCAATAAAGAAAAAAGGAAACAGGAACACATGGGCTACCTGCACAGAGAACAAGTCTGTAAGAACATGTTCACACACCACCAAGAAACCTGAAGACACAAAAGAGAATGGTAAAACCAAAAACACTCAGTTTGAAAAAATGTTTGCAGTAATCCGCAAGTGCTAGTAAAAGATGTAAATAACAGGGTATTTGGTTGATACGTTTTTTGCAAAAAATGTATACTAAGCTGCTCTACCAATCTTCACGGTATACCCTTATCAGAGCAGGTCCACACAGGTAATGTACAGATGATCAGGTTTTTAAATACATCAGATAGGGATTGCATACATTAGTTAGGACTGCTCTGATATGGGTATACCGTGAAGATTGGTAGAGCAGCTTAGTATACATTTTTTGCAAAAAACGTATCAACCAAATACCCTGTTATTTACATCTTTTACTAGCACTTGCGGATTACTGCAAACATTTTTTCAAACTGAGTGTTTTTGGTTTTACTATTCTCTTTTGTGTCTTCAGGTTTCTTGGTGGTGTGTGAACATGATCATACAGACTTGTTCACTGTGCAAGTAGCCCATGTGTTCCTGTTTCCATAATTGTTCTCTTGTGTCTACAAGACTGGGGAGTTCCACCACTCCTCTTGGGCTATCTGCACAAAAGCTGTTCTGCCCTGTATGCACACATGGATTTTTCCTCTCTGAACCCTGTTCACACAGGTAATATACAGATGATCAGGTTTTTAAATACATCAGATAGGGATTGCATACATTAGTTAGGACTGCTCTGATATGGGTATACCGTGAAGATTGGTAGAGCAGCTTAGTATACATTTTTTGCAAAAAACGTATCAACCAAATACCCTGTTATTTACATCTTTTACTAGCACTTGCGGATTACTGCAAACATTTTTTCAAACTTAGTGTTTTTGGTTTTACCATTCTCTTTTGTGTCTTCAATAAAGAAAAAAGGTAGAGCCGCCATAGAATAGGATGTTTGGATAACAAAAGAGGTTTAGCAAACACAGATGGAAACTTGCTCATCTTTTTTCTTTGTGTGGAGGGCATAACAAGCTATATGCTCATATGATATCATAAATCAGGGTGCAGTCATTTGGATTTGGGTCCTTGGATTGGTTCAGAAGGATCTAGTAGAATCATGTAGTCAATGCAACTGGCAACCTATGAACCTATGGTCGCTTGATCGCTTGTTCTATATGCTGAACTTGTACTTTTTATTAAATATCACAGAATCCTATGAAGCCAAACCTTTTGGATGGGCTTTACATGTACACTAGATTTCAACAAGGTGATCTTCAGCAGATCCCTGGCTACCATGGCAAACAATCAGAACCAGACAATCGCATTGTGGGTGGACATTGGGCACCCATATGGACAAGAGATTTACAGTGACATTTAAAGAGGATGTACATTTTAATCAGTAGATGTTGGAAAATTAATACGTTTCACACTTAATTGTGTTTAAAAAATGTTTCTGGGCAAAGATAATCTTATAAATGTGCCACTGCTAAGCACTGTGTTATCTGCTGTTTCCAACCATGTAGAGCTGCTGAAGCAAATGGTTGAACATGCACAGCTCCTAGCCAATAGAGAAAGATGAATTTTATGGTGACACTGCAGAGGCTCTCAGCTGTTTGTGTAAGGAAATACATTTCCCTGTCTGTTTGTTTTATCACAGGAGCTAGTTTTTCTACCATGTCACCAGTCCTGTAAACTCATCATAAATCAAGTCATTGACATAAGATCTTAGTGGCCACCAGAGCTCACACACAAACATTTACACTAAAAAGTTGTAGATATGCAGTTTTTTCCCCTAGATTATAAATAAATAAATATTAAACAGCTATTATATTATTAAAAAAAAAAACTCACAGTAATCAAAAAGAAAGAAAATCACTGTGCCCCAAATAGCCGGAACACTGTGAGATAGTCTTAAAGACAAAATTATAAAACTAGTTGTAAAGGTGCAATATTTCAATTTAAAGTTAGCAGTGCTTCCAAAGTACACAGCAAGAACGTGCTCTTACAGTTGCAGAAATACTGTATACGCAGTAACTGGGCCCACTACTTCTTTACACCTCTTCCTGACTGGACACATTTTTCATTTTTGGTCTTATGTTTCTTTAGCCTCGTCTTTTAAGTTATATGCTTTTTTTTTCTGTCAACATAGCTATACGAGGGCTTGCTGTTTTTGCTAAATGAGATGTTATGAACAACATGATTCAATGTACCATGTACTGGAAAGCAGGGAAAAATATTCCTAGTGTGGTGAAATGGTGTAAAAAAGTAAGTCTACCATTTTTTTTTTGGAGGGGGGGGGGTCATTTTACAGTATTCCTTGTGCATTACAAATTACACCATGATTCTTCAGGTCAGTACAGTTACAGGGTGTTAGGGGTAATATTTGGGACTGACCCAGAGTGGGAGGGGATAAGGTAAAGGGACGGAACAGCTTCCCGTCAGGAAGCTAGATAGGTCCCAGACCTAAGATCTGACTAATCAACAGAGCCATGTGATGTGGGTGTCCATGACGTGAGTGGAGACCCACGCAGGGGGTAGTGTGATCCCCTGCATCCTGGGACAGGACACCTAGCAGTAAAGCCCCGATTTTATAGCTCTGAGAGGTAACGGGCCAAGATTGAACAGGGAATATAAGATGAAAATAATGCCCCGGGTAGGAGTTCTGAAGCATCAGAAGCAGAGAACATAAGTACTGGCATTATTGGCAAAACTAGTTCCTTTAAGAATAAAGAGGATGCGGAACTGCGTGTTGAGAATAGGACTCTCATTTACTGGACTGTGGTACTGTGCTCAGTTGTGGAGAATGCTGGTGAACTTGTGGAGACAGAAACCAAGCGAGTTCAGAGAAAGGAACTGAGACTGTGGGTGAAAATGCTCTGTATTGTGAAATACTTTAATCTGTGTACTCGCTATCTTTTGTACATAATCCCTACCAAGTAATCGTTCAGTAAAAAGTTTATTTTGGACTGATGGTCTCCCTCAGTGAAGTCCTCAACATCTGGTTCTGGCCAACCAAAGTCATCGGTAACATGTAGCCTGCCAGAGCGTAGCGCCCCCATAGACTAGGTCCACACACCAGTCAGGACCCCCACAGGTAATTTGCAGGGGCGTAAGAGACGAGTTCTTCGCCCACAGCTACCGCCTTGCGCCATGTTACAAGAAAAGAAGGAACAAGGTGAAGAGGAAGGCGAGCAACCCGATGGCTTGATACAATCAAACTAACCGCAGAGAAGACCCATCTAGACTTGCACAAGACCCACCTTCCTACAGATCATTCATCTATCAAGTAGCTGAGGCTCAAGATCGAGTAAAAAGGCTGTAAAAAAGAGACAATTAAAATGAGGCAATCACAAGCCAAAATACTTGACTTTAGCTTTATATTGTAGGTGATAAAGCTAAAGCACAACAAATTTATGAAATTGTTCATATTGAGGGGTAAGATACAATTCTGTAAAACAGTATAAAGGACAAACAAATAAGAGTTTGAATTTGCTGTTATATTTGGATTCCTCGACAACTGAGCTGAATCTAACTCCCTAAATCAGAAAGAACCAAAATGCATACATTAGCATTTTGCATTCAGCAAACAAAAGTAAACCTTGATGGATTTACCGAAGGTTTGACAATGAGGACATGTGCTTTGAGTTCTTGCACCTTTGCCCTTTGTTAGTAAATATATCTCTCTGTAATCATCCTGCAAACTGGAATGCATCCCTCAGTGTCAGCAAGTAATTGTGTTCCCTTGTATCTCTCCTTTCCGGCTTCACAATGTTGACTTCTCTTGTGCCCATGGCTGCAGTTTTGATAGCATGCTTGGTTTTCTAGATGTACAGTTAATTAAACACCTTAGGCTATGCGGACATTGCGTTTTAGGCCACCCTTGACCCATCATGCGCAAACAACTACAGACCGGTCTCCAATCTCCCCTTCATCTCAAAACTCCTGGAGCGCCTAGTCTACTCCCGCCTTACCCGTTACCTCTCCACTCATTCCCTCCTAGACCCTTCACAGTCCGGGTTCCGCCCCCTACATTCAGCAGAAACTGCACTCATCAAGGTGACCAATGACCTTCTGACTGCAAAATGTAACGGTGACCACTCTCTGCTCATTCTCCTCGATCTTTCTGCAGCTTTCCACACTGTTGACCACCCTCTCCTACTCTCTAGGCTCCAGTCACTAGGCATTAAGGACACTGCTCTCTCCTGGTTCTCTTCCTATCTTTCTGAACGCTCCTTCAGTGTTCTGTTCTCCGGCTCCACTTCATCTCCTCTTCCTCTCACTGTCGGGGGACCTCAGGGCTCAGTCCTTGGCCCCCTTCTCTTCTCCCTCTACACAGCCCCAATTGGAACGACCATCAGCAGATTTGGCTTTCAGTACCATCTTTATGCTGATGACACACAACTATACACGTCAGCCCCTGACCTTACCCCCGATGTACTACAGAACGCCACTGACTGTCTGCAGTCTCTAACATCATGTCCGCTCTCTATCTGAAACTCAACCTCTCCAAAACTGAACTTCTGCTCCCACCTTCTACTAGCCTCCCTAAATCTGACATTTCCCTCTCCGTGGGTGGCACCATAATAACGCCTAAGCAGCTGTTGTGAATTCTGCTCTTGGGCTCCCTCTGGTGGTTATGAGTGGTAGTGCTGCTGTCTTTGGATCGCAGCATTTATCAGGTGTGTCCACTTGAACAAATTGCAATTTGGACTGGGCTATTTAGTCTTGCTTGATCCTTTAGTCAATGCCAGTTGTCCATTGTTTTTGGAGGATTCACATCCCTGACTGGTCTCTCCTGTTTGCTGTTCTTTTCAACAAAGATAAGTTCTGGCTTTGTTTTTGCTGTCCACATGCTGTGGGCCTTATAGTTCTGTGCATTTTCATGTTTTGTCTTGTCCAGCTTTGTCTGTGTTAGGATTTTTTGCAACCAAGCTATATCTCTGGAGATACAGATATACCCTCCATGTCTTTAGTCAGATGTGGAGTTTTGTATTTTCTGTGGTGGATATTTTCTAGTGTTTTAATACTGACCGCATAGTTCTCTGTCCTATTCTTTCTTTTTAGCTAGAAATGCCTCCTTTGCTAAATCCTGATTTCAGTCTGCGTATGTCATTTCCCTCTCCTCTCACAGTCAATATTTGTGGGGGGCTGTCTATCCTTTGGGGATTTTCTCTGAGGCAAGATAGTTTTCCCGTTTCTATCTTTAGGGGAAGTTAGTCCTTAGGCTGTGTCGAGGTGTCTAGGGAGTGTTAGGTACATCACACGGCTACTTCTAGTTGCGGTGCTAAGTTCAGGGTCTGCGGTCAGTACAGGTACCACCTTCTCCAGAGTACGTCACATGCTGCTCCTAGGCCACCAGATCATAACAGGCAGCAGGCACACTGTCTGGGTGTTATGTTTGACTCCGATCTCTCCTTCACCTCCCACATACAATCTCTTGCCCGCTCGTGCCGCTTACACCTAAAGAACATCTCTAGAATCCGCCCTTTTCTCACCACGGAGACAACAAAAACTCTCACTGTCGCCCTAATCCACTCCCGCCTGGACTACTGCAACTCTCTATTAATTGGCCTCCCCCTCACGTGACTTTCCCCTCTCCAGTCTATACTTAATGCAGCAGCCAGGGTTGTGCATCTGGCTAATCGTTACTCGGACGTGTCAGCTCTTCGCCAGTCGTTACACTGGCTGCCCATTCATTACAGGATACAATTCAAAGTACTTGTTCTCACCCACAAAGCTCTCCACAGTGCGGCACCCCCTTACATCTCCTCCCTCATTTTTGTCTATCGGCCTAACCGACCTCTGCGCTCTGCAAACGACTTTCGACTAACCTCTGCACTAATCCGTACCTCCCACTCCCGACTCCAAGACTTCTCCCGCGCTGCGCCAATCCTCTGGAATGCTCTACCCCAAGATATTAGGACCATCCACAACTTGCATAGTTTTAGGCGCTCGCTCAAAACTCACTTGTTCAGAGCGGCCTATCACGTTCCCTAATCAGTCATTTTATGTTTGTGTGTGCGTAGCCCATTCACTATCTCCATCTACCCCCCACCCCCTGAAGATGGCTGGACCATCATTGTAAATACATCATTGTAAATACACACCTGTACTTTGTATCTCCCCCACCTCATTGTAGATTGTAAGCTCTCACGAGCAGGGTCATCTTATTTTGCTTTATTACTGTATTGTTAACATTGTTACCTATGACTGTTGTGTTTGAAACTGTTAAACTGTAAAGCGCTGCGGAATATGTTGGCGCTATATAAATAAAGATTATTATTATTATTATTATTACTGTCAGTGGCTCCATCCCCTAGAAAACGGGATTCAGATGTTTGCGCTGACTGGGCCATTGACTAATGATGCAGATGTGAAGCACCCCCGTGGGCAAGGGGTACTCGGTACCAGGTCCTTTGGTTCTCAAGGGGGATGTCACAGTGGCTGACCCGGTCCGTGGCCCTCAGGACGTCTGTGTATAAAGGGGGAAAGGTCTTTAAAGGAAATGTTCGTGATGCCACCTTTAAGGAGTCCGCTGGGGCGATGTTATGGCAGCTAGATGGTATACCTTCCCACAGGTGAAGTATGTCCCCAGGGCTTCCCAGTGTGTAGATGGTGGATGGTGTGAGGCGCAGTGAAGAATGAGGACACAAGGTTTCAGTCTCTTTACCTTTTACTGAAGGCTTCAGCATCCACAGTCCAGAGCACCAGATCACAGGGCAGGCAGAGTCCGGCTGGTTTGGAGGTAAATCCAGAGTCCCCTTATCCAGGTGGAAATCAGTAGCCTTCGTCTAGCGCCTTGGTGTTGTAGTACCTTACTGCTAAGCCTCTCATAAGGTCCTCACAGATGTTGTAGATATTATTGATGTTATCTTTCTCTCTGTCCCCCAGATGGATAGGACAAACCTGCATGACTGGTGGCTTGAGGCTTTTTACAGGGACTCTATCATGCCCCGGCCTCTCGTGGGTGCCACCTTGCCTGCTGGTTATGGAGCGGATCAGTAACTTGCAATTAGCTGTCTTGTCGGTCTCTGGAGCAAGGTCATAAAGAACTGTTGCTCCCTCGGTGTTCCGGCTACCGGGATCCTGCACCTCTGAAGGAGGCAGCCTGTGTAGGGCAGAACTTCTGGTATCCACTCCTTTGCTATGACTTCTTCACCCTCTCTACAATACAGATCTCTTGTCATGTCCTTTCTTAGGAACTGCCGCACTCAAGAGAGGCGCAGCTCCGTGTCCCTCTGTCTCAGCCTCTGACAGGCTCCCACCCCTGTCAGGGACCAACTACCTGAGCCAAGCTCAGCCAGCAACTGCCTAAGGCTGGTTTCACATTTGCGTGTTTTGCCACAGCATTTGTACCGCATATAAATGCATGCGTCGTGTTTTTCTATATTTAACATTTATATTTTCCGCTTGGCGCGGAAATGCAACATGTAGTAATTTTAGAGGTGTCTATTTTCCGCCAGGAAACGCCTGCATTCGATTGCGCACAGTTTGCATTAAAAAAAAGCATTGCTGTCTACGTAAACGCATGCATTTTTAAGCACATGCGTTTGGTTGCGTTTTTGAACACATGCGTTTCAATACAGAAAAACAAGTCTAGACACTGATAAGCCACCCCCCACCATCAAGGTGATAAAGGGATCCAAACCCTAACCCTAAGCCACCATCAAGGTGATAAAGGGATCCAAACCCTTACTCTAAACCTAACCCTAACCCTAGCCCTAACCCTAACCCTAGCCCTAACCCTAGCCCTAACCCTAGCCCTAACCATAGTGGGAAAATGGAAATACATTTTTTTAATTTTTCTCTAACTAAGGAGTTGATGAAGGGGGTTTGATTTCTATTTATAAGGGGTTTTCTAGTGGATTTTTATGATTGGCAGCTGTCATACACTGAAAGACGCTTTTTATTCCCAAAAATATTTTTTGCGTTACCACATTTTGAGAGCTACAATTTTTCCATATTTTGGTCCACAGAGTCATGTGAGGTCTTGTTTTTTGCGGGACGAGTTGACATTTTTATTGGTAACATTTTCGGGCACGTGACATTTTTGATTGCTTTTTATTCCGATTTTTGTGAAGCAGAATGAACAAAAACCAGCTTGTGAAATTTCTCATCATGCGTACCAAAAGGGCAAACGCAGGAAAAAACGCATGTAAACGCGTACAAACCCGGCGTTTTTTAACCGCATGCGACAACGCATGGGTCTAAAAAACGCAGCGTTTGTACGCGTTTACATGCGTTTTTTCACCACTTGCAGATGCGTTTTAAACGCTGCGGATTTAAACGCAAATGTGAAACTAGCCTTACTTCCTCTCCAGGCCACCAGTTTTACCTAATTGTGAAGAGTGCCCTAATAAATAGGAGCATAGCTCCCCCTGGTGGACTGGAGTATGAAATGTGTTGTATGTTTGTAGTACCTGGTAAAGAGATCTTCTTTATTGCCTCCAAACGTAACATCACTCCCCCCTAGAGGAGAATGATATTACTGCAAGGACCAGGACCCTGGGGCGCTGCAGATGGAGTCACTTTGTGCTTTGTCGGACATCACATTTGGCAGTATCCACCTATTGAAGCGGCCATCAAAATGTGGTCAACTGCACTTTGATGCCTTCTTCAAATAGGTGGATAATGCCAAAAGTGATGCCAGGCAGACCACAAAATGACTGTCTGCTTTAGTAAAATCCATGGCCCTGTTAGAGTGTAACAAGTTGGCACGGGGTGGTAGTTATAGCCGAGTCCACTAGGTCACAGTCAGTGAGCACCCCGGTCCCTTGCACATGAAATGACAGTTCTAGTCCCACCCTTGGGTCACAGTGGGTTACCTCAGACATTTGACTCCTCTCCATGCTGGAACGGATGCACCACACATCACATGTAAGACCCTAGAGTGGCGACTTGTATTTAATAAAGGTGATGAAGGAAAGAAGGTACAATTCCTGAGCTGTCCCTATCTCCAGCCATGGCTGCAGCAGCTGAGGCAGTAGCTCCAGACAAATTCCAGGAGCTCCAAGTCTCTTGGGTAACTCCCAGGCAGATTCCAGGAGCTGCAAGTCTCTTGTGGGGCACACACGCAGTCCCTGTGCCTGCTGCCCGGCAGTCCACTGGCAGCTCTGTTCCACTCCAGGGGTATGGCCAGCTCCCAGCAGGGGAGCACACCTGGCCACAGGCAAGCCTGCCTGGGCACTGAACTACAGACAGAGACTTCCTGTTTGCTTGGAAGCTGCTAGCCCAACCTCCTCGGTTAACCCCTTACTATCCCTAGGCTATATCCATTATATGGTACAATAACGGAGCATTAGGACAAATCAAACAGAGCACATACTGTACATGAACACATATAGTAAACATCGCAGGACAATACATATTAATGCCTACATACAGGGGAAGAGAGAGGGAGCAACGGAGGGTCCCTGCCACCTTCTTACAAGAGCAAGCGTGCGAATACCGTTTTCCAGGACTCAAGATATAAACCCCAGCAAATCCACGGACAATAGCCTAAAATGCAGTATGAACATAGCTACAGTATAAGGGAATGTGCACACAGCCTTTTTTTCAAGCAGATTCCATGCTAAAAAAAAATGCCAAAAAGGATGCAGATGTGCATAGCAATGTAAAAATTTACTGTGCAAATATTCCCTTTTTTAAACTTATTTTTGCCTCTTCAGGATTGCAAACCACAAAGGAGTTAAAAGAAATGGTATGATAATTCTTCCAGCACCTTCTACTTTGAAGCTGCTCACTATTATATCTAAAATATTTAAAAAATGCTAGGAACAATGTTTCCCGAAAAGACATCAGGAAAGATTTCAAAAGAGATGGAAAACAACCGTAAAGGAAAAGGAAAAAAAAGTTGCCGTGTGCACATACCCTAATGCCATGTTCACACATTGCAATTCTGATGCATTTTTATGCCACTTTTTTCAAAAACTAGGTAACAGTGCAGGGTTTGACCTTATTTTCATAAAAATAGCACCCTTAGGCAAAGGTTCACATTATAATTGCAGCAATCTGGGTCGGATTTATAGAAATCTCATGCCCTCTGTGATTTTATTTGTTGAAATCTACAAGTCACTTGCAGTAAATATGCATATTTTAAGCAGATTTTCAGTATAGAATGAGATGAGGAAAATAATGTATATGCATTTTTAGTGCATTTCTGCAGCAGAAGCACAGTAAAAACACGTGTAATTCTACATGACTCTATATATAAAATGTTATCAAACCTCAGTAATAGAAGCTAAGCAAAACAAATGAGTTTTATTTAAAACATGAGAGAAAAAAGACGAAAATGAAGTATTTCTCCCAGAAAATGATTGCAATTACACTTTTATTTCCTTTGTGAGTATTGGAACAACACAAAAACATAGAGAAAAAAAAGTATAATTAGACACAATTTCACACAAAACCTCCAAAATGGGTGAGGCAAAACTGTTGGCACCTTTCCAAAATTGTGGGTAAACACCTTTGCTTCTAAAGGTACTGTCACACTAGACGATATCGCTAGCGATCCGTGACGTTGCAGCGTCCTCGCTAGCGATATCGTCCAGTGTGACAGGCAGCAGCGATCAGGCCCCTGCTGGGAGATCGCTGGTCGGGGAAGAAAGTCCAGAACTTTATTTCGTCGCTGGACTCCCCGTAGACATCGCTGAATCGGCATGTGTGACACCGATTCAGCGATGTCTTCGCTGGTAACCAGGGTAAACATCGGGTAACTAAGCGCAGGGCCGCGCTTAGTAACCCGATGTTTACCCTGGTTACCATCCTAAAAGTAAAAAAACAAACACTACATACTTACCTACAGCCGTCTGTCCTCCAGCGCTGTGCTCTGCTCTCCTCCTGCTCTGGCTGTGAGCGTCGGTCAGCCGGAATGCAGAGCGGTGACGTCACCGCTCTGCTTTCTGGCTGCCCGGCGCTCACAGCCAGACCAGAGAAGCAGAGCGCCGAGGACAGACGGCTGTAGGTAAGTATGTAGCGTTTGTTTTTTTACTTTTTAGGATGGTAACCAGGGTAAACATCGGGTTACTAAGCGCGGCCCTGCGCTTAGTTACCCGATGTTTACCCTGGTTACCGGGGACCTCGGGATCGTTGGTCGCTGGAGAGCTGTCTGTGTGACAGCTCTCCAGCGACCAAACAGCGACGCTGCAGCGATCCGGATCGTTGTCAGTATCGCTGCAGCGTCGCTATGTGTGACGGTACCTTAACTGCTTTCACACATCAGGTTTTTTGCATATCTAGATTATTGGATAAAAAAAAATTTGGAGCATGCTCAGTTTAAAAACAACGGAATCCAGCTCCGGAATCCGTCATTTTCCGAATCCGGCACCTTCCAGCTCCCATAGGCTTCCATTCGAGCAAACAGCCGCTGCTTCCAGCTTTTTCGCCGGAGACAAAAAACGTTGCTGTGGATGTTTTTTCCAGAAACTGGAAACGGCAGATTTGTCGGATCTGGCGAAAACCGGACGAAACACAATGCCATCTGGTGCAATCCGGCACTAATACAAGTCTATGGGGAAAAAAAACTGATCCGGTGGCAACATTCGCCAGATCCGTTTTTTTTAAATGTAGCCGGATTTAGCCTGACAGCGAAAACCTGATGTGTGAAAGTAGCCTTACATGTGATGCTCGTTCACCTGTGGCAAGAAGCAGGTGTGGGCAATATGATAATCACACCTGAAACCAGATAAAAAGAGAACTTGAATCAATCTTTGCATTGTGTGTCTGTGTGTGCCACGCTGTTGTACTCGCCCTCAGACTGTTTAGCGTGAGCGTGGATCATGGACCCACTGTGCCACGGATTAGACTTACCCCGTAGGGGCGTAAATAAGCAGCTACCAGTGGTGAGGTCATTCTTGTTAAGCAGCTAGCTGCCAGGTACCAGTCCAGGGTGGTGTCTGGCAATAGCAGCTGACCCCCAAAGGGACAGGAAGTTGTAACGACAGATGCTGGCAGGAGCAGCATGGATACTGGCAGGTCGGTGCTGGCGAGCACGGCTGATATACAGGAACAGGTAGGACTGAGTTCAGACTGGACAGACAGGAACAGCTTCAGGAAGAACTAGGTCACTGGTAGATACGACTGGAATACAAGAACGGGTAGGGCCCAGTTCTGACTAGATGGACAGGAACAGCTTCAGGAAGCACTCAGTCACTGGCAAGTATGACTGGAATACAGGAACAGTTAGGACCCAGCTCAGACTGGACGGACAGGAACAGCTTCAGGAAGAACTGAGGCACTGGCAGGTACGACTGGAATACAGGAAGAGGTAGGACCCAGTTCAGACTGGACAAGCAAGGAACTGCAGATGTGGACAAGCTAGGAACCGCAGATGTGGACAAGCTAGGAACCACAGATGTGGACAAGCTAGGAACCGCAGATGTGGACAAGCTAGGAACCGCAGATGCGGACAGGAATGGAGCTGCAGATTACCACAGGAGAGATAGGACTAGGTACACTTTGAACAGACAGGCTAGGGTTAACACATAAAAATTACAAGGACAAATACACACAGGACAGACAGGACCAAGTTCACAGAAGACCAATACAAGGACAGGTACACACAGGACAGACAGGGCCAAGATCACACACGTTACTTACAATGAAGTAGCAAGTGTACACACTAGTCACTAATGTTGCACAGCAACATCAGACTAGAGATAGGTACTGATTCAGACTCAGCTGGCTTTAGGAAAGGTACAGGTTCTAACAGTGGGTTTAAGGAAAGTACAGAGTCAGACACAGCAGATTAGGAAAGGAAGTTGCTACAGCAGGTATAGGGTAGGGATTAATTCAGACAACAGGTTTGGAGAAAGGAACTGAATCAGACACATCTGGTGTAGAAACAGGTGCTGATTCAGACACAGAAGGATACAGAGACAGATTCAGATAATGACAAGGCAGATACATGGAAAGATACAGCTTAGGTACAAACAGGATGAGTCAGGTCACAGTTCAGATACAAGTTCAGGGATCAGGCCTAGGCATACAGACCCAAAGACACCGGTTCAGACAACAGCAGATACAGATACAGGTTTAGGGTACAGGTCTGAGCATACAGACCCAGGGTAACAGGTTCAGTCAAAAAATGTTTTTTAGCCTAAAATGTTGCATTTTCATAAGGGTAACAAGAGTAATTGAATCATACAAATTGTTGTGCCATTTCTCCTGAGTACGCCAATATCCAATATCTGGAGGAAACCTAATTTTTGGGTGGACGGCAGGGCTTGGAAGGGAAGGAACGCCATTTGACTTTTTGAATGCAAAATTTACTGGAATAATTAGCAGGTGCCATGTCGCATTTGGAGAGCCCCTGATGTACCTAAACAGTGGAAACACCACACAAGTGACACCATTTTGGAAACTAGACCCCTCGGGGAACTTATCTAGATGTGTGGTGAGCTCCTTGAACCCCCCAGGTGCTTCTCAGAAGTTTATAACATTGAGCTGAGAAATTTCACACAAAAATTTTCTTTTAGTACCAAATATTTTCACAAGGTAACAGGAGAAAATAAACCTAAAATGTTGTTATGCAGTTTATCCTAAGTACTCAGATACCCCATATGTGGTAATAAACTAATGTTGGGACACATGGCAGGACTCGGAAAGGAAGGAGTGATGTTTTGGAATGCAGATTTTAATTGAATGGTCTGCAGGTGTCATATCGTGTTTGGAGAGCCCCTAATGTTTCTAAATAGTAGAAACCCCCATAAGTGACACCAATTTGGAAACTAGACCCCTCAAGGAATGTATCTAGATGTGTACTGAGCTCCCTGAAACCCCTGGTGCTTCACAGAAGTTTATAATGTAGAGTAGTGAAACTTAAAAAAATCTAATTTTTCCCACAAAAAAATTTAATTTAGGCGCAAATTTTTTATTTTCACAAGATAACCGGAGAAAATGGAACCCAAAATTTGATGTGTAACTTCTTCTGAGTATGCAGGTACCGAATATGTGGGGTAAACTAAAAAGAAAGAGTGACGTTTTGCAATGGAAACTTTGATGGCATGGTGTCATGTCACATTTTTTGGAGCCCCTGATGTGCCTAAACAGTAGAAAACCCCTACAAATGTCTCTGTTTTGGAAACTAGACCACTCAAGGAATCTCAAACACCTTCGGTCTGACAAAACAGACAGCCGAAAAATGAAGAGATCCAGGATATAGTTAAAATAAGGCTTTATTTATGGAAAACATATCCCGTGCCATAGTGCACAAGCACCAAAACAAGAAGTGGGAGGCCACGTAATATAACTTGCTAAAAGCATATAATGCAGTGTAGTAAAGAGCAATGCCACACATAAATCCGGTATATTGCACTTTGGTTGCCTAAGCATATATACAGTGAAACCATTACAGATATGTGCCACATAAAAAGACAATTGCAATATCTACCTGCGGCTGACTCAGCGTCCCACCTCACCCCAACGCGCGTTTCGCAATCAACTTCTTCCGGGGAAGCTTCTTGCTTCCGCCCCCACCACTCCACCGAAACTGCCCGGACCAAAATTACTAATGACTTACAGCCAAAGCTAACAGACAGTTCTCCATCCTCCTCCATCTCGACTTGTCCTCTGCCTTCGACACAGTTGACCACTGCCTACTGCTACAGATTCTTTCTTCCCTTGGCATCAAAGACCTTGCCCTGTCCTGGATTGCCTCATACCTTTCCTACTGCACATTTAGCATTTCCCACTCCTATACTACCGCCTTATCCTGCCTTCTCTCTGTTGCAGTCCCTCAAGGCTCTGTCCTGGGGCCCCTACTCTTTTCCATTTATACCCTTGGCCTAGGAAAACTCATAATGTCCCATGGCTTCCAGTATTACATGTATGCGGACGACACTCAGATCTACCTCTCTGGCCCAGATGCCACCTCTCTGCTGTCCAGAATCCCAGAGTGTCTATCAGCCATATTCTCCTTCTTCACCTCTCATTTCTTAAAACTCAATGTAGACAAAACCGAACTCATCATCTTTCCTCCATCTTGCGTATCTCCCCTACCCAACCTATCTATTAGGGTAAATGACATCACACTCTCTCCCGCACCTGAAATCCGCTGCCTTGGAGGAGTAACTCTCAACTCTGCCCTGCCCTTCAAACCGCATATCCAAACTCTTGCCACCTCCTGTCGCCTCTCACTCAAAAATATTTCCAGAATCCATCCCTTCCTTAGCCCTCAATCTAATAAAACTCTTATGCATGCACTCATCATCTCCTGCCTTGAATACTGCAGCACCCTCTTCTGTGGCCTTTCCGCTAACTCTCTTGCATCACTCCAGTCTGTTCTCAAACCTGCTTCCCGAATAATCCACCTCTCTCCTCGCTACTACCCTGTTTCTCCACTCTGCAAATCCCTCCACTGGCTCCCAATTCCCCAACAAATCCAGTTCAAACTATTAACAGTGACCTAGAAAGCAATCCTCAACCTGTCCCCTCCCCATATCTCTGAACTAATCTCCCAATATCTTCCCTCACAAAATCTTCGATCCTCCCAAGACCTCCTACACTCCTCCACATTTATTCATTCCTCACACAACCGCCTCCAGGATTTATCTGAATTGGAGAAATGAAAGTAAACCCAGCATAGATCTCAATTAAAATCATGTCTGGGAAAGTTGTGTAGATAAGAGTGTTGAGTCATAGGGGAGGCCTACTCACCTAAAAACCCACCCATAACATGGCCACTTAATTCCTTCAGCACATAGCATGCTGAAACAAAACTTATGGGTTTCTGGGTCACAGAGGAAAGCAATCTCCGTGACAAATATCTCCCCTCACATACAGTGCCAGTGACCCTGGCACATATTCCCCCCTCTGCCTAAAGCCAGCTGCTTTTGCTCCTTCAGACACCAAACAGGGAATTCAGGAGAGGGCATCTGCATTCCCGTGTTAATTCCTGGGCCTGTGTTCTACATGGAACTTGAAATCTTGAAGGTCTAAGAACCACCTAGTCACCCAGGCGTTCTTACCCTTTTTCTCCCTTAACCATCCCAGAGGGGCATGATCGGACACAAGTTTGAACCTCCGGCCTAGTAGATAATACCTAGCTCTTCTCGCATTACGAAAGCTTCTGGCTCAAATACAGGATGGGATGTTCTCCATTCATTACTCGAGACATCACAGCTCCCAAGCCAACTTCTGATGCATCCGTCTGGACCACGAACTCTTTGCTGAAGCTAAAAACCACTATGTCATCGAGATATGCTGTGGCATACTTCTTATGTGGATCCGATACATCGCCCTCTGGAAGGTGGCCGGGGCCCCCTGCAGACCGAAGGGCATCCTGGTGTATTGAAAACAGCCATTAAGCATCGAGAAGGCTGTCTTTTCCCCTGCACTCGGGACATGGGGATCTGCCAATAGCCCTTTGTCAGGTCCAGGGTTGTAATGTACATCGCGGGTCCAAGTCTCTCAATTTGTTCGTCCACACGAGGCATTGGGTAAGCATCAAAACTAGAGACTTCACTCAGCTTTCAGTAGTAGTTGCAAAACCGCCATTCACCGTCAGGCTTCAGCACGAGGACAATGGGACTCAACCATCCACTTTTCGACTCCTCTATCACCCCAAGGTCTAGCATCCTCTTCACCTCATTGGATATCACCTCTCTCTGTGCTTCCAGAATTCTATAGGGCTTGGGGTTCACCCTTACATGCGGTTCTGTCAACAGGTCATGCTCCACCACGTGCGTATGCCCCGGCAACTCTGAGAATAGGTCCCTGTTCCGCTGCAGCAGCTCCCGGCTCTTTTGCCTCTGGGCCGGTGTCAGAGTCTCTGCAATGGTGACATTGTCCATGGTGACTTTGGGACTGGCTCCCAGGCAAGGGGTGTCCAACGATTCTCGGTCTCGCCAGGGTTTGAGCAAGTTCACATGATAGACCTGGTGCGGCTTTCTTCACCCCGGCTGGTGTATCTTGTAATTAACTTCCCCCAGTTTTTCTACCACTTCGTATGGGCCTTGCCACTTGGCTAGGAACTTGGTCTCCACCGTGCGGATAAGCACTAGCACGCGGTATCCGGGCTGGAACTGCCTCAGCCTTGCTGATTGGTTATACACCCTTGCCTGGGCCTCCTGTGCCTGGAGAAGATGCTGCTTCATGATAGGCATCACTTTTGCCATTCTCTACTGCAACTGGGCAACATTATTATTATTATTTATGTAGCACCATTGATTCCATGGTGCTGTACATGAGAAAGGGTTACATACAAATTACAGATATCATGTACAGAAAGCAAACTAACAATTACAGACTGATACAGAGGGGTGAGGACCCTGCCCTTGCGAGCTTACATTCTACAGGATGGTGGGGAAGAAGACAATAGGTTGCGGGTTGCAGCAGCTCCGGTGTTGGTGAGGCGGTGGCTCCGGAAGTGGTGAGGAGGCAGCGGGGTCAGTGTAGGCTGTAAGCTTTCCTGAAGAGGTTGGTTTTCAGGTTCCGTCTGAAGGATACGAATGTGGTTGATAGTCGGACGTGTTGGGGCAAAGAATTCCAGAGGATGGGGGATATTTGGGAGAAGTCTTGGAGGCGGTTGGGTGAGGAGCGAATAAGTGTGGAGGAGAGAAGGAGGTCTTGGGAGGACCAGAGATTATGTGAGGGAAGATATTGGGAGAGTAGTTCAGAGATATATGGAGGAGACAGGTTATGGATGGCTTTGTAGGTCAGCATTAGTAGTTTGAACTGGATATGCTGAGGGAATGGGAGCCAGTGAAGAGATTTGCAGAGGGGAAGCGGAGGAGTATCAAGGAAAAAGATTAATTAGTCGGGCAGCAGACTTAAGGATGGACTGGAGAGGTGCAAGGGTGTTAGCAGGGAGCCCACTAAAAAGGATGTTGCAGTAGTCGAGGCGGGAGATGATGAGGACATGCACAAGCATTTTAGTAGATTGAGGGCTGAGGAAAGGAGGGATTCTGGAGATATTTTTGAGCTGGTGGCGACAGGAGGTGGAAAGAGCTTTGATGTGCGGTTTGAAGTACAGGGCAGAGTCAAAGGTTACTCCGAGGCAACAGATTTTTGGTACGGGGGAAAGTGTGAATTTGTTAATTGCGATAGATAGGTCAGGTAAGGAAGATCTATGAGATGGAGGAAACATGATGAGTTCAGATTTGTCAACATTGAGTTTGAGGAAGCGAGAGGAGAAGAAGGAGGATATGGCTGATAGACACTCCGAGATTCTGGACAGCACAGAGGGGACATCTGGGCCAGAGAGGTAGATCTTAGTGTCATCAGCATAAAGGTGGTACTGGAATCCATGGAACTTTATGAGTTGTCCCAGGCCAAGTGTATAGATTGAGAAGAGTAAGGGTCCTAGAACAGGCCTTGGGGGACTCCAAAAGAGAGAGGGTGGGATGAGGAGGTAGTGTGGGAGTGGGAGACGCTGAATGTGTGGTTGGAAAGGTATGATGAGATCCAGGATAGGGCGAGGTCTTTGATGCCAATGGAGGAGAGGATCTGTAGTAGAAGGCAGTGGTCAACTGTGTTGAAAGCAGAGGACTGATCTAGAAGGAGGAGTATTGTTCATTAGCTTTGGCTGTAAGTAGAGGTACCTTCACACTAAACGATATCGCTAGCGATCCGTGACGTTGCAGCGTCCTGGCTAGCGATATCGTTCAGTTTGACAGGCAGCAGCGATCAGAATCCTGCTGTGATGTCGTTGGTCGGAGCTAGAAGGCCAGAACTTTATTTGGTCGCTGGCTCTCCCGCTGACATCGCTGAATTGGCGTGTGTGACACCGATTCAGCGATGTCTTCGATGGTAACCAGGGTAAACATCAGGTTACTAAGCGCAGGGCCACGCTTAGTAACCCGATGTTTACCCTGGTTACCATCCTAAAAGTAAAAAAAACAAACGCTTCATACTTACCTTCCGCTGTCTGTCCCCGGTGCTGTGCTATCCTGCACTCCCTGTGAGCACAGCGGCCGGAAAGCAGAGCGGTGACGTCACCGCTCTGCTTTCCGGCCGCTGTGCTCACAGCCAGTACAGAGAAGCACAGCGCCGGGGACAGACAGCGGAAGGTAAGTATGAAGCGTTTGTTTTTTTTACTTTTAGGATGGTAACCAGGGTAAACATCGGGTTACTAAGCGCGGCCCTGCGCTTAGTAACCCGATGTTTACCCTGGTTACCAGCATCGTTGGTCGCTGGAGAGCTGTCTGTGTGACAGCTCTCCAGCGACCAAACAGCGACGCTGCAGCGATCCGGATCGTTGTCTGGATCGCTGCAGCGTCGTTAGTGTGAAGGTACCTTAGGTCGTTAGTAATTTTGGTCAGGGCTGTCTCAGTTGAGTGATGGGGGTGGAAACCAGGTTGTACTTTGTCAAAGAGCAAGTTAGATGAGAGGTGGGAGGAAAGTTCAGCATGGACGTGCTGCTCCAGGAGTTTGGAAGCGAATGGGAGCAGCGATATTGGGCGATAGCTGGATATAGCAGTTGGATCGAGGGATGGCTTTTTAAGGATAGGCATGATTGTGGCATGTTTGAAAGCCGAAGGGATGGTACCAGGAGTTAGTGATAGGTTGAAGAGATGGGTTAGGGATTGGATAAGAGTGGCGGTGAGGTTGGGGAGGAGGTGGGATGGGATGGTGTCGAGCGCACAGGTGGTGAGGTGCGATTTGGAGAGGAGACAATTAAGCTCCCCTTCAGTGATTTTGGATAGGGAGGTTATTGGGTTTGGGCATTGGTCTGGTATACAAAGGGGTTGTGGTGGTTGAACAATGAAGACTTTCCTTGTTTGGTCTATCTTGTTTATTATCATTTTCTATGACGCTCCGGGGTGACGTGACCTCAACCTGTGTCTGTGACTGATGGGGTTGCTCAAGATCCAGGGGCTGACACTAGGTATCCACACTTTGCAGTCAATAGCAAATTGTTGGAGCCTTGGACTCCCCCAGTGATGGCTCTGTTACCCCTCTTTTGGCACTCGGGCTCTCACTGGATATTCCAGTATGGAGATGTACCATGCCCTGGCTACCTCAGGGACCTCTCGACCACCTGGAAACTTTCTATGTGGCCAACGAGGCCAGCACCTCCACCCATTGCTCTGGGGGCAGCCTCTCCTGCTCTGCAACCCATTCATAAACAGTCAAAAATGTCTCTATATCATCCCTGGGGTCATTTTTTGCATGGCTCGTCATACCGCTTTCCGGACGCATGAGTCATCACCTTAACGTGGGGGAGGGGCAGTTTCTCTGCTGCGGACATCTCCAGCCAAGAGTTCCATCTGACTTTGCTGTTGTTGCAGCTGTTGTATTAGGAGTTTATTAGTCTCCTGCTGTGCCTGGTTCTGTTGCCGCTTGCTCAGGATCAGGTGCTTGAGCAGCTCATCCATTTTGTCCGACCGCTGTTCCATCTCCGTAGCTACCTTAACCCAGGACATATGATTTGTCCACTGCTGCTACATGTTTTCCTGGGATTTACCAGCATCCAAAACACAACTTGTGGAAGGTTGGCTCACTTAGCTGCTCCTCGAGGCAGACACAGACCCACGTGTGGTTAAAGTCTCATTGAGGTTTACTGCGTCAAGAACCAAAAAAAAACAAACTGGTAACAGAAAACAGCCTGTCTAGCTCAAATGAAAGTAAAAAGTTCATATACAGTCCTGCCCAGGTCCTCTGGGACAACACATATGGCAGCTCTCGCAGGAGCTAGCAGTCAGGAGGCTTCCTACTTCCACACAACACAAACACAGCCAGAGAAAAAAAAAACTGGCTGGACATTTATTTTCCCAGCCACACCCTTGAGGTGGAAATATGGTGAGTAAGTGTCCTGCCCATCTCTTACCTACTCACCTAAAAACCCACCAATAACATAGCCGCTTAATTACTTCAGCACATAACATGTTGAACAAAAACTTATGGGTTTCTAGATCACAGAGGAAAGCAATCTACGTGACACATATCTCCCCTCACATACAGTCCCAGTGACCATGTCACAGGCCCGCACACCTTTAGCATTAAACTAACGTACAGTGGCACAAATATGCTCTGACCAATATACAGATATATACATTCACTATGCGCCATCACAGTGCGACTGATGGGTACATGAATACCGCTATTTCTATATAAGTTAAAAATGTAGGTGCAAAAGCCATCCAACCACGTCAACATGTACATTTAATATGGATGGTCCTTATCACTATTGTCTCACCTTTCCAAAAAATGTCTGAAAAAGTACTCAAAATTGTTCGGCAGAATCTTTCTATTAATTTCTATTGTAAAACCACTTTGCTGTTTACATGTCCTGTCTTTTGAGCATTACACTTCAAGTTTTGAAAAGCAACTGTTGGGAGAAAAGAAAGTGCACGTCACTTCTGTGAAGCATCTTCTAATGGAAAGTGCTCCAAAACTACACATTCTGCACTCAATAGTCTGCAAAAAATGCATAAAGATGAACGCTCCAAAAATAATTTACAAAACTCTTCAAAACTGCTTAATGAACTACTTCAGGAAACAAAAAACACCTACAAAAATTCCTCAAAGAAAGAGCGTTGCCTAAGTGATTTCCACTAGAACCGCCTCAACAAAACTGCATGTGCACATACTCTAAAGCAGAGCTGGGCAAAGTGAGACTAGGTGTTCACATCAGGCCCACTGGCTATTCCAGTCCGGCAAATGGACCGAGACAACTGAATTGCTGAAAACAGTGGCTCATGACCATTTCCTCATGCGTCTCCCCTCATGTCCCGCTGTCACCGCTATCTGCTATTTGTATGCAAACACTAGTGAATTCCACCAATCAACATGTCTGACTGAGACATCAGGCTCAATTACATCATTTCATCGTGTCTGCTGAGTGGAGAGTCAGTGCATCGGAGACCAGAGCAGAGCGTAGAGGGGAATAGGAGCGAGGTGAGTATGTGTTGCTTTTTTTCCACATTTATATGGCATGTTGGAATCTATAAAGTGGGCTATGTGGGGGCTCATACTGTATATAGAGGATTATATGGGGACTTTATCTAGAGAGGCTATGTGAGGGCTCATACTCTATATAGGAGGCTAAGTGAGGGCTCATACTGTCCATAGGGGGCTATGTGATGGCTCGCACTGTATATAGGAGGTTATGTGAGGGATAAAACTGTATATTGGAGGCAATGGTGGGCTCACACTTTATATAGGAGGCTACGTGGGGTTTCAACTTTATATAAGAGGTTAAGCGGGAGTTCATATTGTATATAGGAGGCTATATGTGGGGCTCACACTGCATATAAGAGGGTATGTGGTGGCTGATACTGTTTATAGGAGGTTTATGTGGAGGCTCATATTGTATATAGATATACTATTAGGGAGCTCATAGGGGGTTATGTGCAGTCTCAAACTGTATATAGAGAGGCTATGTGGGTGCTTACACAATATATAGAGAGGCTATGTGGGGCTCAAACTATATATAGAGGGGTTTTGTCGGGGCTCATACTGTATATGGGGGTTAAGTGGTTGCTCACACTGTATATAGGGGACACATACAGCATGTCTCTTCTTTCAGCGTTTTGGCAGCATTTTTTTCACCAGTAGAGAGCAATGAGTAAGTGCAAAAACACAACAGCAACACAGCAAAAAAAGGTATCATGTTTTGCTGGGTTAGGCTACTTTCACACATCAGGTTTTTGCAGTCAGGCACAATCCGGCGAGTTTTGAAAAAAACGGATGTTTTTTTTCTCATAGAGTTGTATTAGTGCCGGATTGCACCTGACGGCCACACGTTTCATCCGTTTTTTGTAAGATACGTCAAAAATAATGTTTCTGGGAAAATGTACAGGGGAACGTTTTTTCTGTCCGGCGAAACTCTAGACCCGGTAAACAAAAATGGATCTGGTGCATCAGTTTTTCACAATTTGCACAGGATCCGTTTTTTTTTTTTTAAATATCCGGATTATGCCTGAAGGCAAAATACTGATGTGTCAAAGGAGCCTTAGGGTGAAAAAATAACAGGTACAGCAGTATGTGAAAACCCATTTATTTTTGTGATTTTTCCCAAGTTTAACCCCTTTACCCCCCAAGGGTGGTTTGCATGTTAATGACCAGGCCAATTTTTACAATTCTGACCACTGTCCCTTTATGAGGTTATAACTCTGGAACTTTCAACGGATCCCAGTGATTCTGACATTGTTTTCTCGTGACATATTGTACTTCATGATAGTGGTAAAATTTCTTTGATATTACCTGCGTTTATTTGTGAAAAAAACGGAAATTTGGCGAAAATTTTGAAACTTTTGCAATTTTCCAACTTTGAATTTGTATGCAATTAAATCACAGACATATGTCACACAAAATACTTAATAGGGATTACATACATAAGCTAGGACTGCTCTGATATGGGTATATCTTGACGTTTGGTAGAGCGGCTTAATATACATTTTTTGCCAAAAACATATCAACCAAATACCCTGTTTTTTCCATCTTTTTACCAGCACTTGCTGTCCACTGTGATTTTTTTGCAACAGAGTGTTTTTGGTTTTACTGTGCTTTTTTGTGTTTTCAAGTCTCTTGGTGGGGTGAACATGTCTCTACGGGCTTGTTCACTGTGCGTGCAGCTCATATGTTCTGGTTTTACATGATTGTTTTCTTGTGTCCACAAGACTGGGGAGGCCTCCACCCCTCTTTTTTGAGCTGTGCGCACAGGAGCCGTTCTGTCCAGCGTGTCCACATGGACATTCCTTTTCTGAATCCTGCTCATACACGTATTGTACATATGACCAGGTTTTAAATACATCAGATAGGGATTACATACATAAACTAGGACTGCTCTGATATGGGTATACCTTGACGCTTGGTAGAGCGGCTTAATATACATTTTTTGCAAAAAACGTATCAACCAAATACCCTGTTTTTTCCATCTTTTTACCAGCACTTGCTGTCCACTGTGATTTTTTTGCAACAGAGTGTTTTTGGTTTTACTGTGCTTTTTTGTGTTTTCAAGTCTCTTGGTGGGGTGAACATGTCTCTACGTGCTTGTTCACTGTGCGTGCAGCTCATATGTTCTGGTTTTACAAGATTGTTTTCTTGTGTCCACAAGACTGGGGAGGCCTCCACCCCTCTTTTTTGAGCTGTGCGCACAGGAGCTGTTCTGCCCCGCGTGTCCACATGGACATTCCTTTTCTGAATCCTGCTCATACAGGTATTGTACATATGACCAGGTTATAACCCCTTCCCGACCTGTGACACAGCGTATGCGTCATGAAAGTCGGTGCCAATCCGACCTGTGACGCATATGCTGTGTCACAGAAAGATCGCGTCCCTGCAGGCTGGGTGAAAGGGTTAACTCCCATTTCACCCAGCCTGCAGGGACAGGGGGAGTGGTAGTTTAGCCCAGGGGGGGTGGCTTCACCCCCCGTGGCTACGATCGCTCTGATTGGCTGTTGAAAGTGAAACTGCCAATCAGAGCGATTTGTAATATTTCACCTAAAAAACTGGTGAAATATTACATTCCAGCCATGGCCGATGCTGCAATATCATCGGCCATGGCTGGAAACACTGATGTGCCCCCACCCCACCCCACCGATCGCCCCCAGCCCCCCGATCTGTGGTACGCTCCCCTCCGTCCTGTGCTCCGCTCCCCCGTCCTCCTGTCTGCTCCCCCCGTGCTCCAATCACACCCCCCGTGCTCCAATCAACCCCCCCGCACTCCGATCACCCCCCCGCACAGCGATCCCCCCCGTGCTCCGATTCCCCCCCGTGCTCCGATTAACCCCCCTGCACAGCGATCCCCCACCCCGTGCTCCAATCCACCCTCCCGTGTTCCGATCCACCCCCCCATGCTCCGATCCACCCCCCCGTGCTCCGACGCTCCCCCCGTGCCCTGATCTCCCCCCCCCCCCCTTATACTTACCTCCCGGGATCCGTCCGTCTTCTTTCCTGGGCGCCGCCATCTTCCAAAACGGCGGGCGCATGTGCAGTGCGCCCGCCGAATCTGCCGGCCGGCAGATTCGTTCCAAAGTGAGTTTTGATCACTGAGATATAACCTATCTCAGTGATCAAAATAAAAAAAAATAGTAAATGACCCCCCCCCCATGTCACCCCCATAGGTAGGGACAATAAAAAAATAAAGAATTTTTTTTTTTTTACACTAAGGTTAGAATAGGGTTAGGGTTAGGGGTAGGGTTAGGGGTAGGGGTAGGGTTAGGGGTAGGGTTAGGGGTAGGGTTAGGGTTAGGGTTAGGGGTAGGGTTAGGGGTAGGGCTAGGGTTAGGGGTAGGGTTAGGGTTTCGGTATGTGCACACGTATTCTGTTCCTCTGCGGATTTTTCCGCTGCGGATTTGATAAATCCGCAGTGCTAAACCGCTGTGGATTTATTGCGGATTTACCGCGGTTTTTCTGCGCATTTCACTGCGGTTTTACAACTGCGATTTTCTATTGGAGCAGTTGTAAAACCGCTGCGGAATCCGCAGAAAGAAGTGACATGCTCTGGAATGTAAACCGCTGCGTTTCCGTGCAGTTTTTCCGCAGCATGTGTACAGCGATTTTTGTTTCCCATAGGTTTACATTGAACTGTAAACTCATGGGAAACTGCTGCGGATCCACAGCGTTTTCCGCAGCGTGTGCACATACCTTTAGAATTAGGCTATGTGCACACGGTGCGGATTTTGCTGCGGATCTGCAGCGGATTGGCCGCTGCGGATTCGCAGCAGTGTTCCATCAGGTTTGCAGTTCCATGTAAACATATGGAAAACCAAATCCGCTGTGCCCATGGTGCGGAAAATACCGTGCGGAAACGCTGCGTTGTATTTTCCGCAGCATGTCAATTCTTTGTGCGGATTCCGCAGCGTTTTACACCTGTTCCTCAATAGGAATCCGCAGGTGAAATCCGCACAAAAAACACTGGAAATCCACGGTAAATCCGCAGGTAAAACGCAGTGCCCTTTACCCGCGGATTTTTCAAAAATGATGCTGAAAAATCTCACACGAATCCGCAACGTGGGCAGATAGCCTTAGGGTTAGGGTTGGAATTAGGGTTGTGGTTAGGGGTGTGATTAGGGTTATGGCTACAGTTGGGATTAGGGTTAGGGGTGTGTTGGGGTTAGTGTTGGAGTTAGAATTGAGGGGTTTCCACTGTTTAGGCACATCAGGGGTCTCCAAACGCAACATGGCGCCACCATTGATTCCAGCCAATCTTGTATTCATAAAGTCACATGGTGCTCCCTCACTTCCGAGCCCCGACGTGTGCCCAAACAGTGGTTTACCCCCCACATATGGAGTACCAGCATACTCAGGACAAACTGCGCAACAATTACTGGGGTCCAATTTCTCCTGTTACCCTTGTGAAAATAAAAAAATGCTTGCTAAAACATAATATTTGAGGAAAGAAAAATTATTTTTTATTTTCACGGCTCTGCGTTGTAAACGTCTGTGAAACACTTGGGAGTTCAAAGTGCTCACTACACATCTAGATAAGTTCCTTGCGGGGTCTAGTTTCTAAAATGGGGACATTTGTGGGGGGTTTCCACTGTTTAGGCACACCAAGGGCTCTGCAAACGCAACGTGAAGTCCGCAGACCATTCCATCAAAGTCTGCATTTCAAAAGTCACTACTTCCCTTCGGAGCCCCGACGTGTGCCCAAACAGTGGTTTACCCCCACACATGGGGTATCAGCGTACTCAGGACAAACTGGACAACAACTTTTGTGGTCCAATTTCTCCTGTAACCCTTGGGAAAATAAAAAATTCTGGACAAAAAAATTATTTTTGAGGAAAGAAAACGTATTTATTATTTTCACGGCTCTGTGTTATAAACTTCTGTAAAGCACTTGGGGGTTGAAAGTGCTCACCACATATCTAGATAAGTTCCTTTGGGGGTCTAGTTTCCAAAATGGGGTCATTTGTGGGGGGTTTCTACTGTTTAGGCATACCAGGGGCTCTGCAAACGCAACGTGACGCCCGCAGACCATTCAATCAAAGTCTGCATTTCAAAAGTCACTACTTCCCTTCGGAGCCCCGACGTGTGCCCAAACAGTGGTTTACCCCCACACATGGTGTATCAGCGTACTCAGGAGAAACTGGACAACAACTTTTGTGGTCCAATTTCTCCTGTAACCCTTGGGAAAATAAAAAATTCTGGGCTAAATAATTATTTTTGAGGAAAGAAAACGTATTTATTATTTTCACTGCTCTGTGTTATGAACTTCAGTGAAGCACTTGGGGGTTCAAAGTGCTCACCTCACATCTAGATAAGTTCCTTTCGGGATCTAGTTTCCAAAATGGGGTCACTTGTGGGGGGTTTCTACTGTTTAGCCACATCAGGGGCTCTGCAAACGCAACGTGACGCCCGCAGAGCATTCCATCAAAGTCTGCATTTCAAAACGTCACTACTTCACTTCCGAGCCCCAGCATGTGCCTAAACAGTGGTTTACCCCCACATATGGGGTATCAGCGTACTCAGGAGAAACTGGACAACAACTTTTGGGGTCAAATTTCTCCTGTTACCCTTGGGAAAATAAGAAATAGCGGGCTAAAAAATCATTTTTGAGAAAATAATTTTTTTTTTAAATTTTCATGGCTCTGCGTTATAAACTTCTGTGAAGTACTTGAGGGTTCAAAGTGCTCACCACACATCTAGATTAGTTCCTTTGGGGGTCTAGTTTCCAAAATGGGGTCATTTGTGGGGGATCTCCAATGTTTAGGCACACAGGGGCTCTCCAAACGCGACATGGTGTCCGCTAATGATTGGAGCTAATTTTCCATTTAAAAAGCCAAATGGCGTGCCTTCCCTTCTGAGCCCTGCCGTGCGCCCAAACAGTGGTTTACCCCCACATATGGGGTATCTGCGTACTCAGGACAAACTGGACAACAACATTTGTGGTCCAATTTCTCCTATTACCATTGGCAAAATAGGAAATTCCAGGCTAAAAAATCATTTTTGAGAAAAGAAAAATTATTTTTTATTTTCATGGCTCTGCATTATAAACTTCTGTGAAGCACCTGGGGGTTTAAAGTGCTCAGTATGCATCTAGATTAGTTCCTTGGGGGGTCTAGTTTCCAAAATGGGGTCACTTGTGGGGGAGCTCCAATGCATAAGCACACAGGGGCTCTCCAAACGCGACATGGTGTCCGCTAACAATTAGAGCTAATTTTCCATTCAAAAAGTCAAATGGCGCGCCTTCCCTTCCGAGCCCTGCCGTGTGCCTAAACAGTGGTTTACCCCCACATATGAGGTATCGGCGTACTCGGGAGAAATTAATCAACAAATTTTAGGATCCATTTTATCCTATTGCCCATGTGAAAATGAAAAAATTGAGGCGAAAATAAATTTTTTGTGAAAAAAAAGTACTTTTTCATTTTTACGGATCAATTTGTGAAGCACCTGAGGGTTTAAAGTGCTCACTAGGCATCTAGATAAGTTCCTTGGGGGGTCCAGTTTCCAAAATGGGGTCACTTGTGGGGGAGCTCCAATGTTTAGGCACACAGGGTCTCTTCAAATGCGACATGGTGTCCGCTAACGATGGAGATAATTTTTCATTCAAAAAGTCAAATGGCGCTCCTTCCCTTCCGAGCCTTACCATGTGCCCAAACAGTGGTTTACCTCCACATGTGAGGTATCAATGTACTCAAGAGAAATTGCCAAACAAATTTTAGGATCCATTTTATCCTGTTGTCCATGTGAAAATGAAAAAATTGAGGGTAAAAGAATTTTTTGTGAAAAAAAAGTACTTTTTCATTTTTACGGATCAATTTGTGAAGCACCTGGGGGTTTAAAGGGTTCACTATGCATGTAGATAAGTTCCTTGGGGCGTCTAGTTTCGAAAATGGGGTCACTTGTGGGGGAGCTCCAATTTTTAGGCACACGGGGGCTCTCCAAACGTGACATGGTGTCCGCTAAAGAGTGCAGCCAATTTTTCATTCAAAAAGTCAAATGGCGCTCCTTCCCTTCCAAGCCCTGCCGTGCGCCCAAACAGTGGTTTACCCCCACATATGAGGTATCAGCGTACTCAGGACAAATTGTACAACAACTTTCGTGGTTCAGTTTCTCCTTTTACCATTGGGAAAATAAAAAAATTGTTGCTGAAAAATCATTTTTGTGACTAAAAAGTTAAATGTTCATTTTTTCCTTCCATGTTGCTTCTGCTGCTGTGAAGCACCTGAAGGGTTAATAAACTTCTTGAATGTGGTTTTGTGCACCTTGAGGGGTGCAGTTTTTAGAATGGTGTCACTTTTGGGTATTTTCAGCCATATAGACCCCTCAAACTGACTTCAAATGTGAGGTGGTCCCTAAAAAAAATGGTTTTGTAAATTTCGTTGTAAAAATGAGAAATCGCTGGTCAAATTTTAACCCTTATAACTTCCTAGCAAAAAAAAATTTTGTTTCCAAAATTGTGCTGATGTAAAGTAGACATGTGGGAAATGTTATTTATTAACTATTTTGTGTCACATAACTCTCTGGTTTAACAGAATAAAAATTCAAAATGTGAAAATTGCGAAATTTTCAAAATTTTCGCCAAATTTCCATTTTTATCACAAATAAACACAGAATTTATTGACCTCAATTTACCACTAACATGAAGCCCAATATGTCACGAAAAAACAATCTCAGAACCGCTAGGATCCATTGAAGCGTTCCTGAGTTATTACCTCATAAAGGGACACTGGTCAGAATTGCAAAAAACGGCAAGGTCTTTAAGGTCAAAATAGGCTGGGTCATGAAGGGGTTAAATACATCAGATAGGGATTACATACATAAGCTAGGACTGCTCTGATATGGGTATACCTTGACGTTTGGTAGAGCGGTTTAATATACATTTTTTGCAAAAAACGTATCAACCAAATACCCTGTTTTTTCCATCTTTTTACCAGCACTTGCTGTCCACTGTGATTTTTTTGCAACAGAGTGTTTTTGGTTTTACTGTGCTTTTTTGTGTTTTCAAGTCTCTTGGTGGGGTGAACATGTCTCTACGGGCTTGTTCACTGTGCGTGCAGCTCATATGTTCTGGTTTTACATGATTGTTTTCTTGTGTCCACAAGACTGGGGAGGCCTCCACCCCTCTTTTTTGAGCTGTGCGCACAGGAGCCGTTCTGTCCAGCGTGTCCACATGGACATTCCTTTTCTGAATCCTGCTCATACAGGTATTGTACATATGACCAGGTTTTAAATACATCAGATAGGGATTACATACATAAGCTAGGACTGCTCTGATATGGGTATACCTTGACGTTTGGTAGAGCGGCTTAATATACATTTTTTGCAAAAAACGTATCAACCAAATACCCTGTTTTTTCCATCTTTTTACCAGCACTTGCTGTCCACTGTGATTTTTTTGCAACAGAGTGTTTTTGGTTTTACTGTGCTTTTTTGTGTTTTCAAGTCTCTTGGTGGGGTGAACATGTCTCTACGGGCTTGTTCACTGTGCGTGCAGCTCATATGTTCTGGTTTTACATGATTGTTTTCTTGTGTCCACAAGACTGGGGAGGCCTCCACCCCTCTTGTTTGAGCTGTGCGCACATGAGCCGTTCTGTCCAGCGTGTCCACATGGACATTCCTTTTCTGAATCCTGCTCATACAGGTATTGTACATATGACCAGGTTTTAAATACATCAGATAGGGATTACATACATAAGCTAGGACTGCTCTGATATGGGTATACCTTGACGTTTGGCAGAGCGGCTTAATATACATTTTTTGCAAAAAACGTATCAACCAAATACCCTGTTTTTTCCATCTTTTTACCAGCACTTGCTGTCCACTGTGATTTTTTTGCAACAGAGTGTTTTTGGTTTTACTGTGCTTTTTTGTGTTTTCAAGTCTCTTGGTGGGGTGAACATGTCTCTACGGGCTTGTTCACTGTGCGTGCAGCTCATATGTTCTGGTTTTACATGATTGTTTTCTTTTGTCCACAAGACTGGGGAGGCCTCCACCCCTCTTTTTTGAGCTGTGCGCACAGGAGCCGTTCTGTCCAGCGTGTCCACATGGACATTCCTTTTCTGAATCCTGCTCATACAGGTATTGTACATATGACCAGGTTTTAAATACATCAGATAGGGATTACATACATAAGCTAGGACTGCTCTGATATGGGTATACCTTGACGTTTGGTAGAGCGGCTTAATATACATTTTTTGCAAAAAACGTATCAACCAAATACCCTGTTTTTCCATCTTTTTACCAGCACTTGCTGTCCACTGTGATTTTTTTGCAACAGAGTGTTTTTGGTTTTACTGTGCTTTTTTGTGTTTTCAAGTCTCTTGGTGGGGTGAACATGTCTCTACGGGCTTGTTCACTTGTGCGTGCAGCTCATATCTTCTGGTTTTACAAAATACTTAATAAGTAACATTTCCCACATGTCTAATTTACATCAGCACAATTTTGTAACTAAATTTTTTTTTTGTTAGGGAGTTATAAGGGTTAAAAGTTGACCAGCAATTTCCTATTTTTACAACATCATTTTTTTGAATGGACCATGGTGCTGATTGGACGCTATTCTGGCAGAAAGTGGACTAGTTATACACCCTCAGGGGCTTGGATCACCTCAGCAGTTGTTTAGCATCTGGAAGAGATACACACACCCACCCGCGCCTTTGTGTTTTTTCAGTTCTTCTTTTTGTGTTGTCTGGTGTTATTGGAGGGATAATTTAACCCATGTTTTTGGGGTGTTTTTTGGAAGTATTTTGTGTAGTCAAGTCTGCGACTAAACTGATTGAGTTTTTAAGGTGTTTAATTTAATAAAGAATATTTTATTTTTTTATGGTGTTTAATTTAAAAAAGAGTATTTTAATGATATGTAGGTTACCCTCAATAAAGCCTTACGGCCTTCTCATGCCAAATCATTGCCTGTAGTCATTATTTCGGCTGATTAGAGTTAAGTTTGAAGTCTGCAATCCCATGGCATTTAGGATTAGTACAGTTAATTTAAATTAGTGATATGTCTAAAGCAAACTAGCTGACCAAGGTGTGAAATTGAACAATACCTAATCAACTCAAGAGCCAACCAAAGTGTGAAAATTAACAGTGTTATACAAACTCAATGTTAAACTATTCCAGATCAATTCAACTCCCCCGCTAGTACATTTGTAATTGTGTATTTTTTCTTGAGCTCATGTGAAATTTTTTGTTCAGAATAGTCGATATTTTTTCAGACATAAAAATCTTCTTCCATTAAATCATTTGATCAAATTGGCCTTTTTGCCCAAAATGGTTTTATGGTTTCACATATGTCTTGCACTGGTGACCGGTATTCTTGCTTCTGTGATGGAAGCAAATCTGAACTTTGGGATCCTGAAAAACGGGGCAAAAAAACACAGCAAAATCTGCTTTTTGTAAGCAGCTTCTTAATTGCCAAGAGAGCAGGTTTTGCCTGCAGAAAAAAAAGACAGCAAAAATGCAAGATATGAACATAGCTTTAGAGTGTTTCTGCTTTAAAAACTCCTGAAAAAAAACCTAAGTGTGAACATACCCTAACGGTAACAGTCATTAGTCTGGTGTTGTATAATATTAAAAAACTTTTTTAAAGAATCTTAGGATACAAGTTAGTATTTTCCCGTAGAAGACTAGATGTCACAAATTCTTGGCCAGTAGCCTCCCTAAACTTTCCCACAAGGCTTTAAACCAAGATGACTGGACTGCTATCTTGCATAATGTTTCTGTCAGTTTGATAAGAATGCACTAAGCAAGTTGAATGGGTCAAGTGCTACTCCTGCTGCACTTGCTTAGCTTTCAGCTGGCCAAACTCATGTTTGCTGGGAAACAAAGATTCCCTATGTTGGACTGTGCCTGATCACTTGTTGCCAGATGATAATTGATGACAGATAAGCGCTTATCTACCTCTGACCGATGCCAGTAAACACACATGCTTTTTTGATCTGATCATACATGGTTAAGGGGTTGTCAGTGTTTTTTGTGTATGCATTTGTGCATTTACATATGCTGAAAAACCTGTACATCTGTGGATACAGGAGAGGACACAGCAGAGGGCTGTTGTAAAAAAAACGGTCTAAAATAGCTGGTTTCATATGTACATGCCTAACTAACAGTGCAGCAGTAATTGTGGGCTACAAGACACAACATTGGTTCAGTCCCTCTCATGCAATCTAATATGTAAATTAGCTCTTTACTAGGAGGAGAATGTTGAGTTCTAATAACAACCCATGAGGAATGAAAAATTAATGTCAACAGAAGCACTGACTAGACTGGAGATTAAAGGGGTTGTTTTCTTTAACTTTTCTTATTCCATAGGCTCAGAAATGTATAAAATAACAAACTGAGTTTTTACTGAAAGGTTTGCCTGGGACTTTTACATTGATGGCTTATTCTTTGTATAGGTCATCAGTATCTGATAGGGGGTGTGACACTTGGCACTCTCACCGATCAGCTGTTCCTGGAAGTGCTTAGTTGTGGAGCTGCAAAGCACAACTATGTCAACGGTATAGTGGCCGCAGCCTGGTGCTATACATTCACCCCCTATTGATTCAAATAGGAGGTGGATGTGAAGTACCTGGCCACAGTCACTATACTGTTGACATAGATGTGCTTTGCAGTTAGTCAAATGAACACATACAGCTGCCACGGGTGGTCAGGACACCTGATCGGCGGTGGTGCCAAGTGTCACCCCACACGGATCAGATACTGATGACCTATACTAACGATAAGCAATTAATGTAAAAGTTCCAGACAAACACCTTTAGCCTCCCTCAGTCCAGTGCTGCCTTTCTGCACAAGGTCCAGTCTTTGTTCATCTGCTGCATCTGCTGGTGACATTGTATCTTCAGCACTTCAGCCAATTACTGGGCTCAGTGGGTTGTATTTAGTGATGAGCGAGTGTGCTCGTTACTCGGGTGGTCTCCGAGTATCTTTGGCGTGCTCGTAGATTATGTTTGTGTCCCCGCAGCTGCATGATTTGCGGCTGCTAGACAGCCTAAATACATGTGGGGATTCCCTAACAAACAGGCAATCCCTGCATGTGTTCAGGTTGTCTAACATCCGCAAATCATGCAGCTGCGGGGAAAAAACATAATCTACGAGCACGCCCAAGATACTCGGAGATCACCCGAGCATGCTCAGAAAACTTGAGCAACGAGCAAACTAGCGCATCCTTAGTTGTATTATCTACACTGACAGAGCCAATGTTTCCAGTGATTGACTTTAGTAGTGGCAATTATTGCATACATGACATCACTGCTGAAGTAGATCAACAAAGACCTTAGTTACAGTAGTGAAATGAGAGGTAGCGCTAGACCCAAAGTGCATGAGTAAAAACTCAGTTTCCTAACTTATACAATTATGGAGTATTAGAAGTTGAAACAGGACATCCCCTTTATGTTCAAGTTCTTGATAATGAGTAAGCACAGATAACAGACCCGAGGAAGACACTAATCTAGACAGGCATTTAACTACTGGACTTAAGGTATCTTCACACTGAGCGGCTTTAGAACGATAACGATAGCGATCCGTGACGTTGCAGCGTCATGGATAGCGATATCGTTGTGTTTGACCCGCAGCAGCGATCTGGATCCTGCTGTGAGATCGCTGGTCGGAGCTAGAAGGCCAGCATCTTATTTCGTCGCTGGATCACCCGCTGACATCGCTGAATCGGCGTGTGTGACGCCGATCCAGCGATGTCTGTTGTGAATTCTGTGGCTGAATTCACTCCTGTGGTCACAAGTGGTTCTGCAGCTTCTGAGCTTCCTCCCTCAGGTGTTCTGGTGAGCTCGTTAACTGCTTCATTACTTAACTCCGCCTGATGCTGCTATCCTTGCTCCTTGTCAATGTTTCAGTGTTGGATCTGAGCTTCTCCTGATTGTTCCTGTGACCTGCTGCTCTGTATAGCTAAGTGCTTTTTGCTTTTTTGTTGCTTTTTTTCTGTCCAGCTTGTCTTTTGTTTTGCTGGAAGCTCTGAGACGCAAAGGGTGTACCGCCGTGCCGTTAGTTCGGCACGGTGGTTTTTTTTTTGCCCCCTTTGCGTGGTTTTGCTTTAGGGTTTTTTGTAGACTGCAAAGTTCGCTTTACTGTCCTCGCTCTGTCCTAGAATATCGGGCCCCACTTTGCTGAATCTATTTCATCCCTACGTTTTGTCTTTTCATCTTACTCACAGTCATTATATGTGGGGGGCTGCCTTTTCCTTTGGGGAATTTCTCTGGGGCAAGTCAGGCCTATTTTTCTATCTTCAGGCTAGCTAGTTTCTTAGGCTGTGCCGAGTTGCCTAGGTAGTTGTTAGGCGCAATCCACAGCCGCTTTTAGTTGTGTTTAGGATAGGATCAGGTGTGCAGTCTACAGAGTTTCCACGTCTCAGAGCTCGTTCTTGTATTTTTGGGTATTTGTCAGATCACTGTGTGCGCTCTGATCGCTAAGCACACTGTGTTTCTGGATTGCCTTCATAACACCTGTCATTAGCAAACATAACAGTACAAGGAGCCTAACTAATGATTCTCAATAGAGGGAAAGAAAAAGTTCTGACATCATTTTTTTTTTTTTTCTGCTCTGTGTTCACTTTTTTTTTTTTTCCCCTAGACATTTGGGTGATTCTGGACACAGGTGTGGACATGGATATTCAGGGTCTGTGCTCTTCAATGGATAATCTCGTTATAAATGTACAAAAAATTCAAGATACTATTGATCAGAAATCTATGTTAGAACCAAGAATTCCTATTCCTGATTTGTTTTTTGGAGATAGAACTAAGTTTCTAAGTTTCAAAAATAATTGTAAGCTATTTCTGGCCTTGAAACCTCATTCTTCTGGTAATCCTATTCAACAGGTTTTGATTATTATTTCTTTTTTGCGCGGCGACCCTCAAGACTGGGCATTTTCTCTTGCGCCAGGAGACCCTGCATTGAGTAGTGTCGATGCGTTTTTCCTGGCGCTCGGATTGCTGTACGATGAGCCTAATTCAGTGGATCAGGCTGAGAGAGATTTGCTGGCTTTGTGCCAGCGTCAGGATGATATAGAAGTATATTGTCAGAAATTTAGGAAATGGTCAGTACTCACTCAGTGGAATGAATCTGCGCTGGCAGCTTTGTTCAGAAAGGGTCTCTCTGAGGCTCTTAAGGATGTCATGGTGGGATTTCCTATGCCTGCTGGTTTGAATGAGTCTTTGTCTTTGGCCATTCAGATCGGTCGACGCTTGCGCGAGCGTAAATCTGTGCACCATTTGGCGGTACTGCCTGAGGTTAAACCTGAGCCTATGCAGTGCGATAGGACTATGACTAGAGTTGAACGGCAGGAATACAGACGTCTGAATGGTCTGTGTTTCTACTGTGGTGATTCCACTCATGCTATTTCTGATTGTCCTAAGCGCACTAAGCGGTCCGCTAGGTCTGCCGTCATTGGTACTGTACAGTCCAAATTCCTTCTGTCCATTACCTTGATATGCTCTTTGTCGTCGTTTTCTGTCATGGCGTTTGTGGATTCGGGCGCTGCTATGAATCTGATGGATTTGGATTATGCTAAACGTTGTGGGTTTTTCTTGGAGCCTTTGCGGTGTCCTATTCCATTGAGAGGAATTGATGCTACACCTTTGGCCAAGAATAAACCTCAATACTGGGCCCAGCTGACCATGTGCATGGCTCCTGCACATCAGGATGTTATTCGCTTTCTGGTGTTGCATAATCTGCATGATGTGGTCGTGTTGGGGTTGCCATGGCTACAAACCCATAATCCAGTATTGGATTGGAATTCCATGTCGGTATCCAGCTGGGGTTGTCAGGGGGTACATGGTGATGTTCCATTTTTGTCGATTTCGTCATCCACCCCTTCTGAGGTCCCAGAGTTCTTGTCTGATTATCAGGATGTATTTGAAGAGCCCAAGTCCGATGCTCTACCTCCGCATAGGGATTGTGATTGTGCTATCAATTTGATTCCTGGTAGTAAATTCCCTAAAGGTCGATTATTTAATTTATCCGTGCCCGAACACGCCGCTATGCGCAGTTATGTGAAGGAATCCCTGGAGAAGGGACATATTCGCCCATCGTCATCACCACTGGGAGCAGGGTTCTTCTTTGTAGCCAAGAAGGATGGTTCGCTGAGACCGTGTATTGATTACCGCCTTCTTAATAAGATCACTGTTAAATTTCAGTATCCCTTGCCATTGTTATCTGACTTGTTTGCTCGGATTAAGGGGGCTAGTTGGTTCACTAAGATAGATCTTCGTGGTGCGTATAATCTGGTGAGAATCAGGCAAGGAGATGAATGGAAAACTGCATTCAATACGCCCGAGGGTCATTTTGAGTATCTAGTGATGCCGTTCGGACTTGCCAATGCTCCATCTGTGTTTCAGTCTTTTATGCATGACATCTTCCGTGAGTATCTGGATAAATTCCTGATTGTTTACTTGGATGACATTTTGATCTTCTCAGATGATTGGGAGTCTCATGTGAAGCAGGTCAGAATGGTTTTTCAGGTCCTGCGTGCTAACTCTTTGTTTGTGAAGGGATCAAAGTGTCTCTTCGGTGTGCAGAAAGTTTCATTTTTGGGGTTCATCTTTACCCCTTCTACTATCGAGATGGATCCAGTTAAGGTCCAAGCCATCCAGGATTGGATTCAGCCGACATCTCTGAAAAGTCTGCAAAAGTTCCTGGGCTTTGCTAATTTTTATCGTCGCTTCATCTGTAATTTTTCTAGCATTGCCAAACCATTGACCGATTTGACCAAGAAGGGTGCTGATTTGGTCAATTGGTCTTCTGCTGCTGTGGAAGCTTTTCAGGAGTTGAAGCGTCGTTTTTGTTCTGCCCCTGTGTTGTGTCAGCCAGATGTTTCTCTTCCGTTCCAGGTCGAGGTTGATGCTTCTGAGATTGGAGCAGGGGCGGTTTTGTCACAGAGAGGTTCTGATTGCTCAGTGATGAAACCATGTGCTTTCTTTTCCAGGAAGTTTTCGCCCGCTGAGCGTAATTATGATGTGGGCAATCGAGAGTTGCTGGCCATGAAGTGGGCATTCGAGGAGTGGCGTCATTGGCTTGAAGGAGCTAAGCATCGCGTGGTGGTATTGACTGATCATAAGAACTTGACTTATCTCGAATCTGCCAAGCGCTTGAATCCTAGTCAGGCCCGTTGGTCGTTATTTTTTGCCCGCTTCGACTTTGTGATTTCGTACCTTCCGGGCTCTAAAAATGTGAAGGCGGATGCTCTGTCTAGGAGTTTTGTGCCCGACTCTCCGGGTTTATCTGAGCCAGCGGGTATCCTCAAGGAAGGAGTCATTGTGTCTGCCATCTCCCCTGATTTGCGGCGGGTGCTGCAAAAATTTCAGGCGAATAAACCTGATCGTTGTCCAGCAGAGAAACTGTTCGTCCCTGATAGGTGGACTAATAAACTTATCTCTGAACTTCATTATTCGGTGTTGGCTGGTCATCCTGGAATCTTTGGTACCAGAGAGTTAGTGGCTAGATCCTTCTGGTGGCCATCTCTGTCACGGGATGTACGTACTTTTGTGCAGTCCTGTGGGATTTGTGCTAGGGCTAAGCCCTGCTGTTCTCGTGCCAGTGGGTTGCTTTTGCCCTTGCCGGTCCCAAAGAGGCCTTGGACACATATTTCGATGGATTTCATTTCTGACCTTCCCGTTTCTCAAAAGATGTCAGTCATTTGGGTGGTCTGTGATCGCTTTTCTAAAATGGTCCATCTGGTGCCCTTGGCTAAATTGCCTTCCTCCTCTGATTTGGTACCTTTGTTCTTTCAGCATGTGGTTCGGTTGCATGGCATTCCTGAGAATATTGTTTCTGACAGAGGTTCCCAGTTTGTTTCAAGGTTTTGGCGAGCCTTTTGTGGTAGGATGGGCATTGACCTATCCTTTTCCTCGGCTTTCCATCCTCAGACTAATGGCCAGACCGAACGAACCAATCAGACCTTGGAAACATATCTGAGATGTTTTGTTTCTGCAGACCAGGATGATTGGGTGTCCTTTTTGCCGTTGGCTGAGTTCGCCCTTAATAATCGGGCCAGCTCGGCTACCTTGGTTTCTCCATTTTTTTGCAATTCTGGGTTCCATCCTCGTTTCTCTTCAGGACAGGTTGAGTCTTCGGACTGTCCTGGTGTGGATTCTGTGGTGGATAGGTTGCAGCAGATCTGGACTCAGGTAGTGGACAATTTGATCTTGTCCCAGGAGAAAGCTCAACTTTTCGCTAATCGCAGACGCCGTGTGGGTCCCCGTCTTCGTGTTGGGGATCTGGTTTGGTTATCTTCTCGTCATATTCCTATGAAGGTTTCCTCTCCTAAATTTAAACCTCGTTTTATTGGTCCGTATAGGATTTCTGAGGTTCTCAATCCTGTGTCTTTTCGTTTGACCCTCCCAGACTCCTTTTCCATACATAATGTATTCCATAGGTCGTTGTTGCGGAGATACGTGGCACCTATGGTTCCATCTGTTGAGCCTCCTGCCCCGGTTTTGGTGGAGGGGGAATTGGAGTATATTGTGGAGAAGATTTTGGATTCTCGTGTTTCTAGACGGAAACTCCAGTATCTGGTTAAATGGAAGAGTTATGCTCAGGAAGATAATTCCTGGGTTTTTGCCTCTGATGTTCATGCTTCCGATCTTGTTCGTGCCTTTCATGCGGCTCATCCTGGTCGGCCTGGGGGCTCTGGTGAGGGTTCGGTGACCCCTCCTCAAGGGGGGGGGTACTGTTGTGAATTCTGTGGCTGAATTCACTCCTGTGGTCACAAGTGGTACTGCAGCTTCTGAGCTTCCTCCCTCAGGTGTTCTGGTGAGCTCGTTAACTGCTTCATTACTTAACTCTGCCTGATGCTGCTATCCTTGCTCCTTGTCAATGTTTCAGTGTTGGATCTGAGCTTCTCCTGATTGTTCCTGTGACCTGCTGCTCTGTATAGCTAAGTGCTTTTTGCTTTTTTGTTGCTTTTTTTCTGTCCAGCTTGTCTTTTGTTTTGCTGGAAGCTCTGAGACGCAAAGGGTGTACCGCCGTGCCGTTAGTTCGGCACGGTGGGGTTTTTTTTGCCCCCTTTGCGTGGTTTTGCTTTAGGGTTTTTTGTAGACTGCAAAGTTTGCTTTACTGTCCTCGCTCTGTCCTAGAATATCGGGCCCCACTTTGCTGAATCTATTTCATCCCTACGTTTTGTCTTTTCATCTTACTCACAGTCATTATATGTGGGGGGCTGCCTTTTCCTTTGGGGAATTTCTCTGGGGCAAGTCAGGCCTATTTTTCTATCTTCAGGCTAGCTAGTTTCTTAGGCTGTGCCGAGTTGCCTAGGTAGTTGTTAGGCGCAATCCACAGCCGCTTTTAGTTGTGTTTAGGATAGGATCAGGTGTGCAGTCTACAGAGTTTCCACGTCTCAGAGCTCGTTCTTGTATTTTTGGGTATTTGTCAGATCACTGTGTGCGCTCTGATCGCTAAGCACACTGTGTTTCTGGATTGCCTTCATAACACCTGTCATTAGCAAACATAACAGATGTCTTCACTGGTAACCAGAGTAAACATCGGGTTACTAAGCGCAGGGCCACGCTTACTAACCCGATATTTACCCTGGTTACCATTGTAAATGTAAAAAAAAACACTACATACATACATTCCGGTGTCTGTCGCGTCCCCCGCCGTCCGCTTCCCTGCACTCCTCCTGCATCCTGTGTCAGCGCCGGCCGGCCGTAAAGCAGAGCACCGCTCTGTTTTACGGCCGGCGCTTACACAGGATGCAGGAGGAGTGCAGGGAAGCGGACGCCGGGGGATGCGACAGGCACCGGAATGTGAGTATGTGTTTTTTTTTTTTTTACATTTACAATGGTAACCAGGGTAAACATTGGGTTATTAAGTGTTAGGAGTCGAGTTTCCTCTGCTGCACAGGGGGAATCTCGATCCGTCTCCGCTGCGGTCTCCCATTCCCCTCCAGCCGCAGTGGAGTCTGCTCAGCAGGGACGTCGATCCCAGCGTCTCGCTCAGTCTGACTCTGTGAGAAGAGTTATTGCTGCTTCTCCAGCTTCTGCCTTTGAAGCCTATTCTGGTCAGCAGCGAGCGGACTTCTCTGGGACTAAGTCCTTATCTGCACACACTGAGCATGCCCAGGGCAAGATCTCCCGTTGGAGATCGAGGGTCATGTGCTCAGGCTCTGCGGCACATTCCATTGGTCCTCTTGGCAGGTCCTAGAAGGGCAAAAGTTCTATAGCCATTTCCTGTGCTGCAGCTATATAAACTGCGCATGACCGCACGGCCATGCGCTAGTATTGTCTTACAATTGATATGTGTGTATGTGTGAGTGCAAGTCGTTCTTGGTTACCCCTTCCCTATTGAATGTCTGTTCGCGGAAGGTGTACGGCTGCTATCTAGCGCCCGACTTAGCTTACTACACTAAACACACATCACAGCGACCTGTAGCTGTGCCTGCCAGTACGGCGCCGTGCGCCTGCCTTGCGCTTTCCATACCCAAGTCTGGGTGGTTAGTGGCGTCCGTTAGTGCGGCATCGCTCGCGCACTTGTGCGCTTATATTTCTGAAGGTTCTCTACACACCCAGTTGCGGTGTTGTGCCAGCAAGGGCCTCATCGGGCTTCAATCCCTTCTGGGGTTAAGTCCGCTGGCCACTTGCTCGCACTCTAGTGCGGTATTGCGGTCCTGTGAATTAACAGGATCGCTTTCCTCACGCTGGGTGAGGTTTAACCCACGCGTGTTTACTTTAGTGTACCGCTATATAGTCTGCAAATTGCTAGCAGCAGGTTCTCACCTGCACGGTGGACCCCGGACTGCGAACGCATCTTTGTCACCTGTCTTGGTGCGTTCCGCTAGTCCTAACATAATACTAGCGCCAGGGTCTGGCTAGTAAATGGCAGACGGTCAGCGTCTACAGCAGTACATCCAGCAGCTGGAGGGTAGGTTGGCGGCTCTCGAGCGCACAACCTCAGCTGTGGACGTTACTGCTGTCGCTGTTCAGGCTGCAAGTGCAGCTGCAGCCAGTTTGTCCGCTGCTACCCCTGCTCCGACCTTATCCCGTCTCCCGCTTCCAGACAAGTTTGCTGGTGACAGTAAGCCATGTCGGGGATTCGTGAGCCAGTGCTCCATACATCTCGAGCTGCTGGCTGCACGTTTTCCTACGGAACGGGCGAAAGTGGGATTCATTATATCTCTCTTGTCGGGCAGGGCGTTGGAGTGGGCAACGCCGCTTTGGGAACGTGGTGATCGTGTGGTGCAGAGTGCTCCTATCTTCCTGGACGCTCTGAGGCAGGTCTTTCTGGGACCTCGAGTCACCCACGATACCGCGCTCCAATTGTTGGCAATTACTCAGGCTTCGTCCATGGTCAGCCAGTTTGCCATCCTATTCCGGACTCTAGCTTCTGAGCTGGAATGGCCGGATAAAGTCCTTATTCCGGTGTTCTGGAGAGGACTGGCAGATCATGTGAAGGACGCCTTGGCCACCAGGGAGATTCCCGCCACACTGGAGGAGCTTATTACTATAGCTACCCGCATCGATCTCCGTTTTAACGAGCGGAGGTTGGAGCGGACCCAGTGTAGGCAGAGGTTTCGGCTGGCTCCCATCTTTGCCAAACCTCTAGAATCTCCTGTTATGGCGTCCGACTCCCATGAGGCCATGGAGGTTTCTCGAGCGGGATCTAGGTCTCAGACCGCTCGAGTACCTGTGCTATGTAAAAATTGCCAGCAACCGGGACATTTCGCTAATAAATGTCCACGGCGGTCGGGAAAACGATCGCGTCTAGTGTCCATTGGAGGAGGTTCACTGGACACCGCGGCATTTTCCTCAAAATTGTCCTTTAAAGGGACAATCCTGTTAGGCACATCCACTCTTACAGTAGAGCTTTGTGTGGATTCAGGAGCAGAGGGAAATTTTATGTCTTCTGCTTTTGCTCAGCGCCACGCAATACCTCTGGCTATGCTAGCCAAACCAGTAACCGTGAGAGTGGTGAATGGGTCGACACTTCCATTACAGATCACACATCAGACTGTCCCTTTCACGTTAGCCATGTCCCCATCCCACCAGGAGACTATTTCCCTTCTTGTCCTTCCCGAGGGAATGGATGAGATTCTGCTGGGAATGCCCTGGCTTCGTTTCCACTCCCCACATATTGAGTGGACCTCTGGGAGGATATTGGGTTGGAGTGAATCCTGCAAGGGCAGATGTGTGAAAGAGTGCGTTCAGGTTTCCACCACTGAGATACCCGCAGATCTCTCTACTCTCCCCAAACACTATTGGTCTTATGCAGACTTCTTTTCCAAAAAAGCCGCGGAGACCCTTCCGCCTCACCGTCCCTATGACTGTCCTATAGATCTCTTGCCTGGAGCAGAACCTCCTCGGGGACGTGTCTATCCCCTCTCTCTCCCGGAAACGGAGGCTATGTCCCAATACATCCAGGAGAATTTGGCAAGAGGATTTATTAGGAAGTCAGTGTCACCAGCTGGGGCAGGGTTCTTCTTCGTACAGAAGAAGAATGGAGAGTTGCGTCCTTGCATAGACTACAGGGGTCTTAACGCCATCACCGTTAAAAATAAGTACCCGCTGCCCCTGATTTCTGAGCTTTTTGATAGGCTACGGGGAGCTAAGGTATTTACCAAATTAGACCTGCGGGGAGCTTATAACCTGATTCGCATTCGTGAGGGGGACGAATGGAAGACGGCGTTTAACACCAGAGATGGGCATTATGAGTATCTGGTGATGCCCTTCGGGCTCTGTAATGCCCCAGCCGTTTTCCAAGACTTTGTCAACGACATCTTCCGGGATATGCTTTCCACCTCGGTCGTAGTCTATCTGGATGATATTCTCATCTTCTCTCCAGATATTGACTCCCACCGGAGAGATGTTGGCAGAGTCTTCGACCTCTTACGGGCAAACTCTCTTTACGCAAAGTTGGAGAAGTGTGTGTTTGAGCAGGAGTCTTTACCTTTCCTGGGCTATATCATCTCTGCCCAAGGATTGGCTATGGATCCTGCCAAACTACAGGCTGTGATGGACTGGCAAGAACCCCATTCACTTAAAGCGGTGCAGCGCTTTATGGGGTTCATTAATTATTACCGCCAGTTCATCCCTCATTTCTCAACTTTGGTAGCTCCCTTGGTAGCCCTCACCAAGAAGGGAGCAAATCCCAAAGTGTGGTCTGAAGAGGTCTCCAGGGCATTTTCTTCTACTAAGTCTCATTTTGCTAGCGCTCCCATCCTACATCGTCCCGATGTCGATAAGCCGTTTATAATGGAGGTGGATGCCTCTTCCGTTGGTGCTGGAGCAGTCCTCTTCCAGAAGGATGCTCAAGGTCGGAAGCATCCGTGCTTTTTCTTCTCCAAGACCTTCACACCAGCGGAGAGGAATTATTCCATCGGGGACAGGGAGTTGCTAGCGATGAAATTGGCTTTCTCTGAGTGGAGACATCTCTTGGAGGGGGCTCGTTTTCCCTTTCAAGTATTTACAGACCATAAAAATTTGCTATATTTGCAAACAGCCCAGAGGCTAAATTCTCGCCAGGCCAGATGGTCCTTATTCTTCTCCCGATTCCACTTCACCCTCCATTATGTCGCTGGGGAGAAGAACATTCGAGCTGATGCTCTTTCTCGCTCTGTTGTGTCATCTGAGGAGGAGGAAGGAGAGCCTCGGCTTATTGTTCCTTCTGAGAGCTTGAGAACCGTGGCTCCGGTGTCGCTTGAGTCTGTGCCTCCGGGCAAGACTTTTGTGCCCATAAATTTGCGACCGGAGGTTCTCTCTTGGGCTCATTCCTCCAGGGTGGGTGGACACTTTGGGACTAAAAGGACATCTGAGCTGCTGGCGAGGACGTACTGGTGGCCGCATATGCTGCGAGATGTCAGGGATTACGTTCTGGCGTGTGTCTCATGCGCCAAAAATAAGTCTCCTCGACAACGGCCGTCTGGGTTACTCTATCCCTTGCCGGTGGCAGACAGGCCCTGGGAGATGGTCGGGATGGACTTTGTAGTGGGTTTGCCCAAGTCTCGCGGCTGTACCGTCATTTGGGTAATTACCGATCATTTCTCGAAAATGGTGCACTTGGTGCCGCTCCCACGGTTACCTTCTGCACGGGCCTTGGCAGCGTTGTTCATAAGACACATCTTCCGCCTACACGGCATGCCAGACAAAATTGTCAGTGACCGGGGTTCCCAGTTTGCGTCTCGGTTCTGGAGAGAGCTTTGTCGTCTTCTCAGCATTGAGTTAAATCTCTCTTCCGCATATCATCCCGAGACGAATGGGTTGGTAGAGAGGGCCAATCAGACTCTGGTCACATATCTGCGACATTTTGTTTCTGCCAGGCAGGATGACTGGGCATCTTTATTACCATGGGCAGAGTTCGCCCTTAATAACGCTGTTGCCGATTCCACCGGTCAGACTCCTTTCCTCCTTAATTACGGCCAGCATCCGCGGGTTCCTGTGCCTATGCCCGTGTCCTCTGCTGACTCCAGGGTGGCAGACTGGGCAGTGGAGGCACGGGACATTTGGGACCGCACTCAGGATGCCATTCGGGCCTCGAAGGAGAGAATGAGGTCCTCCGCCGATGCACATCGGCGCCCTGCCCCGGCCTTTGCTCCTGGCGACTTGGTGTGGCTCTCCGCCCGTAACATCAGGCTGCGAGTTGAGTCCACTAAGTTTGCTCCTCGCTACTTGGGTCCATTCAAGGTCCTCGAGCAGGTTAATCCCGTGGTCTACCGCCTGGCTCTTCCTCCACGCTTGGGTATCACCGACACCTTTCATGTGTCCCTCTTGAAACCCGTATACATGTCCCGGTTTTCCGAGTCATCTGCCGGGACATCGGGTTCGTCTACGGACGATTACGAGGTGAACGCTATTTTGGGGTGCAAGGTGGTACGCGGCAAAAAGTTTTATTTGGTGGATTGGAAGGGTTATGGTCCAGAGGACAGGTCTTGGGAGCCTGCTGAAAACATTCGGGCCCCACAGCTCATTGCTGCCTTCGAGCGTAGCGAGGCCCAAGGAGGGGGGGGCCCTAGGAGGGGGGGTAATGTTAGGAGTCGAGTTTCCTCTGCTGCACAGGGGGAATCTCGATCCGTCTCCGCTGCGGTCTCCCATTCCCCTCCAGCCGCAGTGGAGTCTGCTCAGCAGGGACGTCGATCCCAGCGTCTCGCTCAGTCTGACTCTGTGAGAAGAGTTATTGCTGCTTCTCCAGCTTCTGCCTTTGAAGCCTATTCTGGTCAGCAGCGAGCGGACTTCTCTGGGACTAAGTCCTTATCTGCACACACTGAGCATGCCCAGGGCAAGATCTCCCGTTGGAGATCGAGGGTCATGTGCTCAGGCTCTGCGGCACATTCCATTGGTCCTCTTGGCAGGTCCTAGAAGGGCAAAAGTTCTATAGCCATTTCCTGTGCTGCAGCTATATAAACTGCGCATGACCGCACGGCCATGCGCTAGTATTGTCTTACAATTGATATGTGTGTATGTGTGAGTGCAAGTCGTTCTTGGTTACCCCTTCCCTATTGAATGTCTGTTCGCGGAAGGTGTACGGCTGCTATCTAGCGCCCGACTTAGCTTACTACACTAAACACACATCACAGCGACCTGTAGCTGTGCCTGCCAGTACGGCGCCGTGCGCCTGCCTTGCGCTTTCCATACCCAAGTCTGGGTGGTTAGTGGCGTCCGTTAGTGCGGCATCGCTCGCGCACTTGTGCGCTTATATTTCTGAAGGTTCTCTACACACCCAGTTGCGGTGTTGTGCCAGCAAGGGCCTCATCGGGCTTCAATCCCTTCTGGGGTTAAGTCCGCTGGCCACTTGCTCGCACTCTAGTGCGGTATTGCGGTCCTGTGAATTAACAGGATCGCTTTCCTCACGCTGGGTGAGGTTTAACCCACGCGTGTTTACTTTAGTGTACCGCTATATAGTCTGCAAATTGCTAGCAGCAGGTTCTCACCTGCACGGTGGACCCCGGACTGCGAACGCATCTTTGTCACCAGTCTTGGTGCGTTCCGCCAGTCCTAACATTAAGCGCGTCCCTGCGATTAGTAACCCGATGTTTACCCTGGTTACCCGGGGACTTCGGCCTCGCTGGTCGCTGGAGAGCTGTCTGTATGACAGCTCTCCAGCGACCAGACAGCGACGCTGCAGTGATCGGCATCGTTGTCTATATCGCTGCAGCGTCGCTTAATGTGACTGTACCTTTACTTATACTAAGATTTTGAACATTATCTTCGGTCTGGGCAGCGCTCCAGTTTCAGGTAATCTCTTTCTGATATAATTAAACCAGTTTGCGGGCATATATTGTAGAAAATTTAACATTAGGCAATTGAGCACTCCTGCTTTGATAACTCCCCCTAACTTTTTAGAATAGTGTAGGGGTATAATGTTTTAAACTATGTGTATAAATGCACATTGTTCCAAATTTATCACTTTTTTTTGTAGTCAGAAAACTAGGGGGAATGACAAATGCTCTCCTTCGTGTCTGGTTACTGGGTATGGAAAACCAAAGAATATTAAGGGAAGATTAATGTTGTTTTTTTCTACATATAGTGGTTCTTTAAACTGGTCTGTAGTGGAGATGATAGAAGTGATTAGTCAGATTTATCCTTAGTTGAGTTGTTCACATTTTGTGTACAAGAGAATGTTTTCCATCACTTATTAGAAAGAGATTAGAAAATGATAATTATACTAAAGGGGATGTCCGGTTTAATTTGATAACTTTGCAGTCACTCTGTATGACTAGTGATGCGGTCATCCAGTGGGCATGGTCAACTAGTGGGTACCCCATAAATACAGACCGCGCTCTCTGGTTGGGCTCTGGCCAGGAGTATGCATAACGCATACCAGCCGGTCCCAGCTCAGAAACTGGTGAATCCTGTTAGGGGAATTCATAAGTCTGCAGTCACACAGATTGATTGCAGACTTATCAATTTAGACCAGACAACCCCTTTACGATATTGACAGAAAAAAATGGAGTACTATACAATATCTAAAAATATATCAACATTTTTATTAAACATTTTAAATACAAATTGTTAGAGAATTATTTCAGTAATAACAACAAGGACAAAAAACTAGTATAAAAACCTAGGACCTGAGTATACAAAGCAATCTGTATGTAGTCACAATGGACAATAACTAGAAATAATCTCACATTGATCCTAATCAAGAATCGTCATATGTTTAATTAACAGAAAATGGTAGAAAAACAATCACCAATTAGTAACAAGAAGAGATGGTGAACAATGAATGTATGTTTAATATATTTGATGTGTAATATTAAAACCAATTCCACTGCCATGGAATTTAATCCCTACAACCATAGTGGTATAGAAGGTTTAGTACACAAAAGTATATACCATTAACTTGGATGCTTACCCATACTGTGTAGGTTGATGTCCCACAGGATCTGGCTCAATCCCGACTCGCATTTCGCGGGAGCTTTTTCAATAGGGAGTGATCTCAAAGCCGAAGTTATATGCTCAGTCTAATTAGGTCACATTCTCAAATGCGCATGTGCCCTGTCACATCCCCCCATTCCGGCACTCACCAGGCATGAACGTCATGGGGAAATCTCCAGTGACGTCACGGACATGCGCGTCTGGATATATTGAAGCTGTGAATGTCAGGTCCAGCCGGAGGCCGCAAAACACATAAGTGGATCAGAAGCCATCATGGTGAAGTCAAATCAAGGTAAGCCTCTTTCATATTCTAGCTCCACCATATTCCTGGAGATCATGGTTACAACTTTAATATGGAAGGCAGCCATTTCAGCCATGAAGAACTTACATATTTTTTCCTGTAAGTTTATTTTGAAAAAACTGCATAAGAAAACAGGAGAGGAGAATGGATTAACATCTAGGGCTGAAAAAGAATCATTGTCCGTTTTAGAGGAATTACTCAGAGAACAACATACTGAGATAAAAGATACATTTTCAAGATCTATACTGCCCAAATGATCAACATTCCCTCCCTTGTCCCCATGACCACAAATTGAGATTTTTACCAAACTTGTTTTGGAGGATTTAAAAAAAAAAAATCATAATTATATCACTAATGATGATATTGTCATTAAAGCAGTGGACAAGAGAGGGAATGCCGTGATATGGCCCACTCAAAAGTATGCAAAAGAGGCATTTAGGCAGTAAAATCGTAAAAATACCTATACTCTACTGTCTTACTGTCCAATTGCTTCATATAAATTGGAACTGGAGAATATTCTGCAAAGGCAACGGATCAAGATATCATTAATAAAAAGATTTTTGAGGTATTGCTTACGGAATTTCCAAAAGTTCCAACTTTCTATCTTTTGCCGAATATCCAGTAAAACCCCATCAATCCCCCAGGATAACCTATCGTCTTGGGGATTGATGGTTTGTGTGATCTGGTTTCCAGGTCTGTTGACTTCTATTTGAAGCCTATGGTCGAGATATTGCCTTCATACATATGGGACACCACAGATGTATTGACAAAGATGGAGGTGATGACCTTGGAGTAGGACATGCGGCTGATCACGGCCGATTTCAAATCACTTTATACGTGCATTTTTCATGATGATGGCATTGATCCAGTTCACTTCTTCCTGAGGAATAGCAACTGGAATGGCCAAGTGTGTGACCTTGTTCTGGAACTACTGTGGTTCGTTTTGACCCACAATATGTTTGTTTTGAAAGACAGGTCCTTCCGCAAAAATGTGGCACAGCCATGAGGGAAGCATGTTCTCCATTCTATGCCAACCTGTTCCTCGGTCTCTGGGAAGATCCATCTTCCATCAAGATGGATTCTCGCACAAGAAAAAGATCGATTTTATAGATATAAGTTTGGAGGTAGAAAGGGAGGGAATGATACACACAGATGTTTTCAGAAAGGAGACATCTGTTAACTCCCTATTGCATGCATCATCATCCCATACTCCATATATTATCAAGGCCATCCTGACCATTCCCAGCACTTGCGCACTGCAGTACTTTCCTCTGCCCTCAACAGGTCAGATAAGTACGCCTGTGCAGGAGCACGATGCTGGGGAACGATGAAGCAACAGGAGGGCAGCATGTCAAGAAGATGGCAGGCGCCGGACCTGGACCTGCAACACCCATCGGACCTGACAGCACCAGACCACCTCCTTGGGTGAGTATAATGACATTTGTTTTTTTTATCTTTCAGGTAGGACCGGGGGCTTATCTACAGCATTATAGAATGCTGTATATCAGCCTTGAAAGGCAATGGCAACATATTATATTGGCCAAAATAGATAACAGGTTTGCTTTAATTCTTTTTTCAACATGGTGCAAAGGTGGGGAAATGGACAGGGATGAAAAATGTCCTGGAAAACAGCAAGCACGGATGTTGGTCTGTGCTTTGCGACACTGCACTTGGCTGCTGCATGATGCACGAAAAAGAAAAACCTACCAAAAACGAGTTATCAAGTATTGATCTGCGCTTGGTGGCAGATGGTGGGGAAGGGGGATAGAGGAGGGGAAAAGGAGTGGAAGGAGGGATAGAGGAAGAGGGGGATTATGGAGGATTAGGGAAAGATCAGGCAAGGATCAGGGAGATATCCGGAACTCTTCTTTCCTCTTCAGCAGGATAAGGAACGAATTAAAGTAGCAGCAGCAGTGATCCACAGTCTTCTGTGGTACCACAAGGCTCAGCACGGTGCACAAAGGGACAAAATGAGCGCCCTGTACAAATCCGCAGCTAGAATGAGGAAGTACAGGGGGGTCACCTTTAGCTCAAAGCACGTCTGTGAGCTCTGATTGGTGCAATCCATGTCATCGGCGATCGCGCCAATCAGAGCTGACCCTGGTGATGCCATGGCTGCCAGGCACCAGTCTAAGATCGGTGCTCTTAGAGCACCAATCCTAGGCTGGGCCTCAGTGTTTCAGGCCTGAGAAATGCTGTGATTGGCTGTTCAAGATTGAACAGCCAATCACAGCAATCAGCAGGGGGACGTTACCACTCGCTTGGGACGAAGGCGCTATGTTCCCTGGTGTGAGAAACAGCAAAGACATTCATGAGATCACCAAGTGATTAGTCGCAGTGGTCGCATGATTGACATGACGTACATGTACTATATCAGTTGGAAAGGGGTTAAGAGGCTGGAAACTTTGAATGAATGAATGCTGGCCTGGCAGTGTAAGTACAAAGAGATTTATTGGCAGAGATCCCTATCATCGTATAAAAGGTTTTGTGAACATGGCTAAACATGCCTGCTTATAACAATGTTATGACATGATTGCTATTTTTTATAGTCGAATTACAGAAACTTAAACTTTTTTTTCTTGCTTGACAAAGCAGGTGATTGTGTTCCTGACATTTTCCTACATGTCCCCTTTTTATTGCTCTATCTGCATTGTCAGCTGTGCACCATGCAAAGGGGTCACAGAGTAACAAATGAGTAGCATTGTAAGTTGCTCACAAAGATAGCCCCAAACAATATTAGTTGCCCTAGCAACAGTAAACAATGAAGCCCTGGTGGTCTTGTGTGTCATTTGCAAATGAGTGACACCAAATCCTAAATTACAGTTTGTAAACATAAATAGGGGGAGGGAAAGTGTGAGTTAGCTTTTATATGATTAATCATTTCAGGAATTCCCAGAGCTGTCACTTTATTCTATAGGTTTGAATGTATTCAAGGCGAATGGTACCAGGCTCTGGCAATAAAAGGGCTAAATTTGGAGAAGTGGATGAACCATTGCTGGGTGCTATTCTTTAGGCAAACAGAAACAAGCTGCGCCTCGTATAATCTCACATCTGCATTTGCTGGAATCGTAAACCATTGTGAAATGTATCAGATAAATGGTCGAAGAAAGGTGGAGAGTTTAGATTGAGACTCAAATCAGACATCTGGAGGAAGTGAGCTGTTATTATTTTGTAGGAGGGGAAACGTAGTGTTTAAGAAGGTGTTATCCGAGTTTTGGACAACCCCTTTAAGAGCTACCAGTATTATAGTACATCAATGTATTATGGGGAGCATCTGAGTTTGTGTCACCCTACCTGGTGTTGTCGCTCAGCCCTGTCCACCTTTAAGGACTGAACTTCTGCACTTTGCACAATGGAAGTACAGTTGTGCTCAGAAGTTTACATACCCCGGCAGAATTTTTGTTTTCTTGTCCTTTTTTCAGAGAATATGAATGATAAGACGAAAACATTTCCTCCACTCGTGGTTAGTGGTTGGGTGAAGCCATTTATTCTCAAACTACTGTGTTTTCTATTTTTAAATCATAATGACAACCCAAAACATCCAAATGACCCTGATCACAAGTTCACATACCCCATTTCTTAATACCAACTAGCAACATTTCCTACCAAGGAGGGAAATCTTCTTTGATGGTTACTCAACAATCCACAGACAGAAGTCATTTTGGTTACACATCACATTGGAGTAGTCACTGAGCTTGGTGGTTTCGGTACAACAGGAACAGGCAATAGGCTCTGTGGTTACATTTAGGAGATTGAGGCACAAGGTTTGGTGGTTATTCCAGTAGATGGCACAGAGAGCAGCTGTTGCAGAGTAACGAGAACAGTCTCTTTTACGTTAATAGCAGACAGTTCTCGCCAATAACAAACACAGCACTGCTATCGAATAAGTATCCTAGTACACTTTGCACCGTTCCACTGACACAGTACAGTTCTAGTTCCAGAAACACACAGTCTCTTACTTTTCTGAGGTCTTCCTGTCTGTACCACAGTAACAGGCCGCCTCATAGCCATCAGCCACAGTTGCTATCAATGTCTCAAACCAAAGAACCCACTTAGTTTCCAGGCTACAGATCCTTTTTTTCTCTCCGTCTCAGATTGCAGTTCCACTTCATGACTGTTTTTGGACACGCTTTCTCTTCGTAGGTGGTCTTAATTCCACAGCGCTTTACAGACATTATCATCACTGCCCCTATCGGGGCTCACAATCTCCATTATCTTTAAGGATGTCTTTGTAGTGTGAGAGGAAAACCGGAGTACCTGGAGGAAACCCTTGTAAACATGGGGAGAATATACAAACTCATTGTAGATGTTGTGTGGGATTTGAACTCAGGAAGCCTGTTTTGCAAACCTTCAGTGTTAACCAGTGGCGTACCACCAATGGTGGCAGACCACACATCCACTATGGAGCCTGTGAGTCGGGTGGGGGGGCCTGGTGGCAGTGCCATCGTCGTGTCCCACCTTGCATGATACCGCACTTCCAACTGTATCGGAATCCTGGATGCCGATATAGTTGGAAGCAATGGTGGAAGAGTGAAGCCATCCAGTCCATCATTCTTCCTATGTGTCTGGGCTCTGACATCTACTGTACGTGCAGTGGGCGCAATGATGTCACTAATACGCGCACTCTGTGCCAAGCAGTAAGGAGCTTCAGAATGCTCGTTGTCGAGAGCAGAGTAGTCAGTGAACAATGATAATATTTTGTTTGGGATGGGGCTGGGGGATGATCTAGAACTTCTACTTTGGGATCCCTTGATATCTATGTTTGCCCCTGGTGTTAATAATTGTCTTAGAGCAGATAGGCTGGCACAGTCAATTGCTCCTGATTACTTCTAGGTGTACTAACTCGGGGTAAAAATGTAGGTGCTCCTTTAACTAACTAGTAGTTGTGGTAGCCCACAAGTAGTCATCAAAAAGCGGCCTGCAATTACTTAATATTGTAAAGCCGCCTTCTGCCATCATCTCTGTCTCCAACCAGGCTCAATTAGTATTCCTGAGCAGTTCTCTTAGCCTTTCATTGCACTGGGTTACTACTATGCATACTTTTTGGCTGCAGATGTCTTATATGAATCAGGCTTGATTTTAAGTATATTCCGTGCTCTGAATCAGAAGATGTCATTCATTTTTTTTGTAACAGATTTACTTTTTCAGATAATATACAGATGCCCACACGTGCATTTAGGATTTGTTCCTCGACAAGGGTTTTAATTATGGAATCAAAGATGGTCTATACAGTATGTGACAAATACTTGAATACTTATTATTAATAATAATAATAATAATAATGGAGGGCCCACTCGGATCGTGGGGTATTCGGTACAGGACCCTTTCTGTTCTTAAAGGGGTGGTCACGGTGGCAGTGACCCTGTCCGTGGCCCTGGGCATCCAGTAAAATGGGGTCAATGAAAGTCGGAAATAAAGTCTATGCAGGAGTGTTCGTGACGCCACTTGTGGTACTTGGCTAGGGATGTCCGACGCTGCTTAAAGGGGTCTTCTGGGGATGATGGTATTGCAGCAAAGATGGTTTAGTTACCCACAGGTAGAACTTAGTCCCCATGGCTCCCGGTGTAGTTGGTAAGGATGATAGATGGTGAAGTGCAGGAAAGATAAGAGAACACAAGGTTTCAGTTTCTTTACTTTTTACTGGTATTATGCAGGCACAGTCCAGGATACTGGTAACAGGTGATGGTGAGGTCCAGCCAGCCTGTAAGCGATTCGGAATCCGCCTAACCAGGTGGGGTTGGAAGCCTTCCTTACTGCGCTGTGTTTTAAGTTCCATGCTGTCTGAGACTTTGCACAAGGTCCTCTCTTTCTCTCTGTCCCTTTTAGGTGGACACTACCTGTATAGCAGGCAACTCGAGCCGTTTTACAGGTGTCCCTTCTTGTGGTGACTCCGGGCTCTATATGCTGCTGTGCATGTAATGGAAGCCATGGAATGGAGACTTGGAATCTCCTGCCCGCTGTTTTCTGCTGTTGGGCATACAGTTACCCCCACAACCTCGGAATTCCGGCCTTCAGTTACCCCCACAACCTCGGAATACCAGCCTTCGGTTTCTGCGCTGATTCTGGAGTGAGTGCACTCTCAGCTCCACTCCCAGTATCTTTCCTCTCCTTTGCCTCCTCTCCCCTGCCAGTCTCCTGCTCTGTCAGGAGCAGCCGAACCTCGTGTCTGCATGGCTCCAGCTCTCCTCTTGACTGACTAGCTAACTTCTCCTCCAGCCAGAATATATAGAGAAGCTACCCTGAAACCGGGTTCAGAGCTCCCCCTTCTGGCCTGGAGTCAGAACAGTGTTGTATGTACATGTTACCTGTTATAGGAATCGCTGTCGCCTCCAGTCACAGGATCCTGGGGTGTTCCAATAATAATAATAATCTTTATATATACATATTCCGCAGCGCTTTACAGTTTAGCAGTTCATACACAAAAGTCATAAGTAACAACGTTAAAGATAAAACAGCAAAGTAAGACGACCCTGCTCGTGAGAGCTTACAGTCTCAAATGAGGTGGGACAATACAAAAGATCTAACCCAGGCACACTTCAAAAACGTGATGTCACGCTGTTAACGGCGATAATGGGGCAGGACGGCGTAATGGGACCTGCTCCTGTCCCTGCCACTATAATGGGGCCCTGGCTTTCCCCTTTCTCAGGGGTACCTATAATGGTTAGGAGGCCTGAGCCGCCAGCGTATCCCTGTCTCCTGTGAAGACCCTATCAGTGGCCCCCTCTCCCCCCAAGGGAGGTGGACTGCTCCAGTGTATAAATACGACAATTAAACAGGGTATACCGACAAGGTAACTAAAAGTCTCAAACTCACCAAATGTTCACACCACCTCAGAGGAAACACAGAGAAGAGAAAAGAAGGAAAAAACTAGGAAGGAAAACAGGTTTAATATGCAACCAAAACAGCAGACACCAATCTCTGTAAATAAACCTCCAAGCTCCTAAAACCACGCTCCTTCTCACTCCAAGCCAGGCAGCAGAACTGATCACTGACAACAGTTGTAGAAAAAGCTGAGTCTATATAGGAGCGGAGATTACCAAAACCAAATCAGCTGAGAGACATAGCTCTCAGTAACTTCAGTAACAAGGTTTAACTCCTGCCCTGCTGGCACAAAAGACAGCCAGGTCAGAATTCAGGAGAAGAGCTTCTGTTCATCGTGTGTGAACGAGGCCCAGAGCGCTGCGGTTCTCTGGAACCTCTCCGTCGCGGTAGCCCCGTGACACGTGAAGGCAGAACTGTTGCTTTCAAAGATTTTTTTAAATATATCTTGTGCAAAAGAGAATGGTTTCCAATGTTTTGACTCAGGCACGAGCCTTCATCAGGAGACAATCTTTTGGTAGTTGTATGGTATGAGTCCCGGGCTCAAATGAAGTGGGGGGATGAGGGGGGAGACAAATCACAGAGGCTTATTTTCACTGATGGTCCAGCCATTTTGATGGAGTGGGGGATAGATAAAGGCTGCATGAGCTGGTCACCAGCCAGTATTTGTGGTGCTGTTGAATGGGCTACACACACACACACACACACACATAAAATTACTTTGAGTAGGGAACGTGATTGGCTGGTCTGAACAGATGTGTTTTGAGGGAGCGCCCAAAACTGTACAAGTTGTGGATAGTCCTAATTTCTGGGGGTACAGCATTCCAGAGGATTGGTGAAAGACGTCTTGGAAGCTGGAAGTGGGAGGTACAGATTAGTGCAGATGTTAGTCGAAAGTCACTTGCAGAGCATAACAAACGGGTAGACTGATAAACAGAAATGAGGGAGGAGATGTAGGGGGATACAGCACTGTGGAGAGCTGTGGGATATAAACTGGTGTGCATGCAGCATTTAAGCACATGTTCACACTAGCCACTAAACAGAAAAAAACAAAGACAGAAACATAATGATTAAATACTTTACAGTAAATAAATAAATAGCATAGTGCATAAAAATATACAGTACTTAGTTAACTTTTTTTAATAAAAAAAATGCAAAAGCCATCTCACCTCATCACGGTGATCGTAACTGAGACAGACCTAACTCTAATATTAAAAACTTTACCATTTGTCAAGTGACATGCATGTAGATAAGGGCTTGGCCCAACTAGTGGACACACAGCCGAGGGAGACCACATCAATAATGCCCAACTCAAAGGAGAGGCAGACCACACATTTATATGTATATGATGAAACAGACAGAATGCCCTTTGAGCTGGGCATTATTGATGTGGTCTCCCTTGGTTGTGTGTTCACTAGTTGGGCTCAGTCCATCTCAGACCTTTTCTACATGCATGTCACTTGACAAACGGTACAGTTTTTAATATTAGAGTCAGAACTGTCCCAATTATGGTCACCTTGACAAGGTGGGATGGCTACCGTATATTATTTTCATGCACTATGGTATACATTTATTTACTGCAGGTTATTTAACCCCTTTACCCCCAAGGGTGGTTTGCACGTTAATGACCAGGCCAATTTTTACAATTCTGACCACTGTCCCTTTATGAGGTTATAACTCCGAAACGCTTCAACGGATCCTGGTGATTCTGACATTGTTTTCTCGTGACATATTGTACTTCATGATAGTGGTAAAATTTCTTTGATAGTACCTGCGTTTATTTGTGAAAAAAACGGAAATTTGGCGAAAATTTTGAAAATTTCGCAATTTTCAAACTTTGAATTTTTATGCAATTAAATCACAGAGATATGTCACACAAAATACTTAATAAGTAACATTTCCCACATGTCTACTTTACATCAGCATAATTTTGGAACCAATTTTTTTTTTTGTTAGGGAGTTATAAGGGTTAAAAGTTGACCAGCAATTTCTCATTTTTACAACACCATTTTTTTTTTAGGGACCACGTCTCATTTGAAGTCATTTTGAGGGGTCTATATGATAGAAAATGCCCAAGTGTGACACCATTCTAAAAACTGCACCCCTCAAGGTGCTCAAAACCACATTCAAGAAGTTTATTAACCCTTCAGGTGTTTAATAGGAATTTTTGGAATGTTTAAATAAAAATGAACATTTAACTTTTTTACACAAAAAATTTACTTCAGCTCCAATTTGTTTTATTTTACCAAGGGTAACAGGAGAAATTGGACCCAGAAAGTTGTTGTCCAATTTGTCCTGAGTACGCTGATACCCCACAAGTGGCAGTAAACCACTGTTTGGGCGCATGGGAGAGCTCGGAAGGGAAGGAGCGCAGTTTGACTTTTCAATGCAAAATTGACAGAAATTGAGATGGGACGCCATGTTGCGTTTGGAGAGCCACTGATGTGCCTAAACATTGAAACCCCCCACAAGTGACACCATTTTGGAAAGTAGACCCCCTAAGGAACTTATCTAGAGGTGTGGTGAGCACTTTGACCCACCAAGTGCTTCACAGAAGTTTATAATGCAGAACCGTAAAAATAAAAAATCATATTTTTTCACAAAAATTATATTTTTGCCCCCAATTTTTTATTTTTCCAAGGGTAAGAGAAGAAATTGGACCTCAAAAGTTGTTGTACAATTTGTCCTGAGTACGCTGATACCCCATATGTGGCAGTAAACCACTGTTTGGGCGCATGGGAGAGCTCGGAAGGGAAGGAGCGCCGTTTGACTTTTCAATGCAAAATTGACAGGAATTGAGATGGGACGCCATGTTGCGTTTGGAGAGCCACTGATGTGCCTAAACATTGAAACCCCCCACAAGTGACACCATTTTGGAAAGTAGACCCCCTAAGGAACTTATCTGGATGTGTGGTGAGCACTTTGACCCACCAAGGGCTTCACAGAAGTTTATAATGCAGAGCCATAAAAATAAAACAAAATTTTTTTCCCACAAAAATTATTTTTTAGCCCCCAGTTTTGTATTTTCCCTAGGGTAACAGGAGAAATTGGACCCCAAAAGTTGTTGTCCAATTTGTCCTGAGTACGCTGATACCCCATATGTGGGGGGGAACCACCGTTTGGGCGCATGGGAGGGCTCGGAAGGGAAGGAGCGCCATTTGGAATGCAGACTTAGATGGAATGGTCTGCAGGCGTCACATTGCGTTTGCAGAGCCCCTAATGTACCTAAACAGTAGAAACCCCCCACAAGTGACACCATTTTGGAAAGTAGACCCCCTAAGGAACTCATCTTGATGTGTTGTGAGAGCTTTGAACCCCCAAGTATTTCACTACAGTTTATAACGCAGAGCCATGCAAATAAAAAATATTTTTTTTTCCACAAAAATTATATTTTAGCCCCCAGTTTTGTATTTTTCCAAGGTTAGCAGGAGAAATTGGACCCTAAATGTTGTTGTCCAATTTGTCCTGAGTACGCTGATACCCGATATGTGGGGGGGAACCACCGTTTGGGCGCATGGGAGGGCTCGGAAGGGAAGGAGCATCATTTGGAATGCAGACTTAGATGGATTGGTCTGCAGGCGTCACATTGCGTTTGCAGAGCCCCTAATGTACCTAAACAGTAGAAACCCCCCACAAGTGACCCCATATTGGAAACTAGACCCCTCAATGAACTTATCTAGATGTGTTGTGAGAACTTTGAACCCCCAAGTGTTTCACTACAGTTTATAACGCAGAGCCGTGAAAATAAAAAATCTTTTTGTTTTCCCACAAAAATTATTTTTTAGCCCCCAGTTTTGTATTTTCCCAAGGGTAACAGGAGAAATTGGTCCACAAAAGTTGTTGTCCTATTTGTCCTGAGTACGCTGATACCCCATATGTTGGGGTAAACTCCTGTTTGGGCACACAGGAGAGCTCGGAAGGGAAGGAGCACTGTTTTACTTTTTCAACGCAGAATTGGCTGGAATTGAGATCGGACGCCATGTCGTGTTTGGAGAGCCCCTGATGTGCCGAAACAGTGGAAACCCCCCAATTATAACTGAAACCCTAATCTAAACACACCCCTAACCCTAATTCCAACGGTAACCCTAACCACACCTCTAACCCTGACACACCCCTAACCCTAATCCCAACCCTATTCCCAACTGTAAATGTAATCTAAACCCTAACCCTAACTTTAGCCCCAACCCTAACTGTAGCTCCAACCCTAACCCTAACCCTAGCCCTAACCCTAGCCCTAACCCTAGCCCTAACCCTAGCCCTAACCCTAGCCCTAACCCTAGCCCTAACCCTAGCCCTAGCCCTAACCCTAGCCCTAACCATAGCCCTAACCCTAGCCCTAACCCTAACCCTAGCCCTAGCCCTAACCCTAGCCCTAACCCTAGCCCTAACCCTAGCCCTAACCCTAGCCCTAACCCTAGCCCTAATGGGAAAATGGAAATAAATACATTTTTTTTTATTTTTCCCTAACTAAGGGGGTGATGAAGGGGGGTTTGATTTACTTTTATAGCGGGTTTTTTAGCGGATTTTTATGATTGGCAGCCGTCACACACTGAAAGACCCTTTTTATTGCAAAAAATATTTTTTGCAATACCACATTTTGAGAGCTATAATTTTTCCATATTTTGGTCCACAGAGTCATGTGAGGTCTTGTTTTTTGCGAGACGAGTTGACGTTTTTATTGAAAACATTTTTGGGCACGTGACATTTTTTGATCGCTTTTTATTCCGATTTTTGTGAGGAAGAATGACCAAAAGCCAGCTATTCATGAATTTCTATTGGGGGAGGCGTTTATACCGTTCCGCGTTTGGTAAAATTGATAAATCAGTTTTATTCTTCGGGTCAGTGCGATTACAGCGATACCTCATTTATATCATTATTTTATGGTTTGGCGCTTTTATACGATAAAAACTATTTTACAGAAAAAATAATTATTTTTGCATCGCTTTATTCTCAGGACTATAACTTTTTTATTTTTTTGCTGATGATGCTGTATGGCGGCTCTTTTTTTGCGGGACAATATGACGCTTTCAGCGGTACCATGGGTATTTATATCTGTCTTTTTGATCGCGTGTTATTCCACTTTTTGTTCGGCGGTATGATAATAAAGCGTTGTTTTTTGCCTCGTTTTTTTTTTTTTTTTCTTACGGTGTTTACTGAAGGGGTTAACTAGTGGGACAGTTTTATAGGTCGGGTCGTTACGGATACGGCGATACTAAATATGTGTACTTTTATTGTTTTTGTTTTTTTATTTAGATGAAGAAATGTATTTATGGGAATAATATATATTTTTTTTTTTTCATTATTTTGGAATATTTTTTTTTATTTTTTTTACACATTTGGAAATTTTTTTTTTACTTTTTTACTTTGTCCCAGGGGGGGACATCACAGATCAGTGATCTGACAGTTTGCACAGCACTCTGTCAGATCACTGATCTGACATGCAGCGCTGCAGGCTTCACAGTGCCTGCTCTGAGCAGGCTCTGTGAAGCCACCTCCCTCCCTGCAGGACCCGGATCCGCGGCCATCTTGGATCCGGGGCTGGAGGGAGCAGGGAGGGAGGTGAGACCCTCGCAGCAACGCGATCACATCGCGTTGCTCCGGGGGTCTCAGGGAAGCCCGCAGGGAGCCCCCTCCCTGCGCGGTGCTTCCTTGCACCGCCGGCACATCGCGATCATCTTTGATCGCGGTGTGCCAGGGGTTAATGTGCCGGGGGCGGTCCGTGACCGCTCCTGGCACATAGTGCCGGATGTCAGCTGCGATAAGCAGCTGACACCCGGCCGCGATCGGCCGCGCTCCCCCCGTGAGCGCGGCCGATCGGCTATGACGTACTATCCCGTCCAGGGTCAGATAAGCCCAGGGCACCTCGACGGGATAGTACGTCTAAGGTCACAGAGGGGTTAATCACTAAATTTCTGTTGTTATTTTTTTTTATTATTGCAACAATGTATAAGGCTTGCTAATGAAAATGGGGACATCACAATATTGACCAAGCCGATAACGTCTCTTCATAGACAGTTCTAACCGAAGCCTAAAATGTATGCTTTTACACAATGGAAACAAATATGGATTAGTCTCAATGGGTCACTTAACTAAGATGACTGAAGAGCAAAACACAATCTCTCTGGTCCTACAGAAAATATCAGTGGCATATCTGTTGTGAATTCTGTTGTCAAGCTCCCTCCTGTGGTCATGAATGGTACTTCGGCTGCTTCTGTCCATGGGCTTCCTCTGGTGGTTGTGAGTGGGGCTGCGGCTTCTGAGTTTCCTTCCACAGGTGACAAGGTTAATTCGTTAGCTGGCTGCTCTATTTAACTCCACTTAGATCATTGCTCCATGCCACCTGTCAATGTTCCAGTATTGGTCTAGTTCTCTCCTGGATCGTTTTGGTGACCTGTCTGCTCCAGCAGAAGCTAAGTTCCTGCTTGTTTTTCTCTTGTTTGCTATTTTTCTGTCCAGCTTGCTATTTTGATTTTTGTCTTGCTTGCTGGAAGCTCTGGGGTGCAGAGGGGCGCCTCCGCACCGTGAGTCGGTGCGGAGGGTCTTTTTGCGCCCTCTGCGTGTTTTTTTGTAGTTTTTGTGCTGACCGCAAAGTTACCTTTCCTATCCTCTGTCTGTTCAGTAAGTCGGGCCTCTCTTTGCTAAATCTATTTTATCTCTGTGTTTGTGATTTTCATCTTAACTCAAAGTCATTATATGTGGGGGGCTGCCTTTTCCTTTGGGGAATTTCTCTGAGGCAAGGTAGGCTTTATTTTTCTATCTTTAGGGCTAGCTAGTTCCTTAGGCTGTGACGAGTTGCATAGGGAGCGTTAGGAGCAATCCACGGCTATTTCTAGTGTGTGTGATAGGATTAGGGATTGCGGTCAGCAGAGTTCCCACGTCCCAGAGCTTGTCCTGTATTATTAATAACTATCAGGTCTTTCCGTGTGCTCTTAACCACCAGGTCCATTATTGTCCTAACCACCAGGTCATAACAGTACAGGTGGCCCAAAGTATTAATGCATCTCAATAGAGGGATAAGAGAAGTTCTGAGACCATTTTTTTTTCTTTGCACTGTGTTTTGCCTTTCTTTTCCCCTAGACCTCTGGGTGGTTCAGGATACAGGTGTAGATATGGACATTCAAGGTCTGTCCTCTTGGATGGATAATCTCACTGCAAGGGTACAAAACATTCAAGATTTTGTGGTTCAGAATCCGATGTCAGAGCCTAGGATTCCTATTCCTGATTTGTTTTTTGGGGATCTAAGTTTCTGAATTTCAAAAATAATTGTAAATTGTTTCTTGCTTTGAAACCTCGCTCCTCAGGTGACCCTGTTCAACAAGTGAAAATCATTATTTCTTTGTTACGTGGCGACCCTCAAGACTGGGCATTTTCCCTTGCGCCAGGAGATCCGGCATTGCGTGATGTTGATGCGTTTTTTCTGGCGCTTGGATTGCTTTATGATGAACCAAATTCAGTGGATCAGGTAGAGAAAATCTTGCTGGCTCTGTGTCAGGGTCAGGATGAGGTAGAGATATATTGTCAGAAGTTTAGGAAGTGGTCTGTACTCACTCAGTGGAATGAATGTGCCCTGGCAGCAATTTTCAGAAAGGGTCTCTCTGAAGCCCTTAAGGATGTCATGGTGGGATTTCCCATGCCTGCTGGTCTGAATGAGTCTATGTCTTTGGCTATTCAGATCGATCGACGCTTGCGTGAGCGTAAAGCTGTGCACCATTTGGCGGTATTATCTGAGCATAGACCTGAGCCTATGCAATGTGATAGGACTTTGACCAGAGCTGAACGGCAAGAACACAGACGTCGGAATGGGCTGTGTTTTTACTGTGGTGATTCCACTCATGCTATCTCCGATTGTCCTAAGCGCACTAAGCGGTTCGCTAGGTCTGCCACCATTGGTACGGTACAGTCGAAATTTCTTTTGTCCGTTACTCTGATTTGCTCTTTGTCATCCTATTCTGTTATGGCATTTGTGGATTCAGGCGCTGCCCTGAATTTGATGGACTTGGAGTTTGCTAGGCGCTGTGGTTTTTTCTTGGAGCCCTTGCAGTATCCTATTCCATTGAGAGGAATTGATGCTACGCCTTTGGCCAAGAATAAACCTCAGTACTGGACCCAATTGACCATGTGCATGGCTCCTGCACATCAGGAGGATATTCGCTTTTTGGTGTTGCATAATCTGCATGATGTGGTCGTTTTGGGGTTGCCATGCCTACAAGTCCATAATCCAGTATTGGATTGGAAATCTATGTCTGTGTCCAGCTGGGGTTGTCAGGGGGTACATGGTGATGTTCCATTTTTGTCTATTTCGTCATCTACCCCTTCTGAAGTCCTGAAGTTTTTGTCGGATTACCGGGATGTATTTGATGAGCCCAAATCTAGTGCCCTACCTCCTCATAGGGATTGCAAATGTGCTATTAATTTGATTCCTGGTAGTACGTTTCCTAAGGGCCGACTGTTCAATTTATCTGTGCCAGAACACGCCGCTATGCGGAGTTATATAAAGGAATCCTTGGAGAAAGGTCATATTCGCCCGTCGTCATCACCGTTAGGAGCAGGGTTCTTTTTTGTGGCCAAGAAGGATGGTTCTTTGAGACCTTGTATTGATTACCGCCTTCTTAATAAAATTACAGTCAGGTTTCAGTATCCTTTGCCGCTGCTGTCTGATTTGTTTGCTCGTATTAAAGGGGCTAGTTGGTTCACCAAGATAGATCTTCGAGGGGCGTATAATCTTGTGCGTATTAAACAGGGCGATGAATGGAAAATAGCATTTAATACGCCCGAGGGCCATTTTGAGTACCTGGTTATGCCATTCGGGCTTTCCAATGCTCCATCAGTATTTCAGTCCTTTATGCATGACATCTTCCGAGAGTACCTGGATAAATTCCTGATTGTATATTTGGATGATATTTTGGTCTTCTCGGATGATTGGGAGTCTCACGTGAAGCAGGTCAGAATGGTGTTCCAGGTCCTTCGTGCGAATTCTTTGTTTGTGAAGGGGTCAAAGTGTCTCTTTGGAGTTCAGAAGGTTTCATTTTTGGGTTTCATTTTTTCCCCTTCTACTATCGAGATTGACCCTGTTAAAGTCCAGGCCATTTATGATTGGACTGAGCCTACATCTGTGAAGAGTCTGCAAAAGTTCCTGGGCTTTGCTAATTTTTATCGTCGCTTCATCAGTAATTTTTCTAGTGTTGCTAAGCCGTTGACTGATTTGACCAAGAAGGGTGCTGATGTGGTCAATTGGTCTTCTGCGGCTGTGGAAGCCTTTCAGGAGTTGAAGCGTCGTTTTTCTTCTGCCCCTGTGTTGTGCCAGCCAGATGTTTCGCTCCCGTTTCAGGTCGAGGTTGATGCTTCTGAGATTGGAGCAGGGGCTGTTTTGTCGCAAAGAAGTTCTGATGGCTCAGTGATGAAACCATGTGCCTTCTTTTCTAGAAAGTTTTCGCCTGCTGAGCGTAATTATGATGTTGGCAATCGAGAGTTGTTGGCCATGAAGTGGGCATTCGAGGAGTGGCGTCATTGGCTTGAAGGAGCCAAGCATCGCGTGGTGGTCTTGACGGATCACAAGAATTTGACTTATCTCGAGTCTGCCAAACGGTTGAATCCTAGACAGGCTCGTTGGTCGCTATTTTTCTCCCGTTTTGATTTTGTGGTTTTGTACCTTCCGGGCTCTAAGAATGTGAAGGCTGATGCCCTGTCAAGGAGTTTTGTGCCCAACAATCCGGGTGTTCCTGAGCCGGCGGGTATTCTCAGAGAGGGGGTAATTTTGTCTGCCATCTCCCCTGATTTGCGGCGGGTGCTGCAAAAATTTCAGGCTGATAGACCTGACCGTTGCCCAGCGGAGAAACTGTTTGTCCCTGATAAATGGACTAGTAGAGTTATCTCTGAGGTTCATTGTTCGGTGTTGGCTGGTCATCCTGGAATCTTTGGTACCAGAGATTTGGTGGCTAGATCCTTTTGGTGGCCGTCTTTGTCACGGGATGTGCGTTCTTTTGTGCAGTCCTGTGGGACTTGTGCTCGGGCTAAGCCCTGCTGTTCTCGTGCCAGTGGGTTGCTTTTGCCCTTGCCGGTCCCGAAGAGGCCCTGGACGCATATTTCTATGGATTTTATTTCGGATCTCCCTGTCTCTCAAAAGATGTCGGTCATTTGGATGGTTTGTGATCGCTTCTCTAAGATGGTCCATTTGGTACCCTTGTCTAAATTGCCTTCCTCCTCTGATTTGGTGCCATTGTTTTTCCAGCATGTGGTTCGTTTACATGGCATTCCGGAGAACATCGTTTCGGACAGAGGTTCCCAGTTTGTTTCGAGGTTTTGGCGATCCTTTTGTGCTAGGATGGGCATTGATTTGTCTTTTTCCTCGGACAAATGGCCAAACCGAACGAACTAATCAGACTTTGGAAACATATCTGAGATGCTTTGTTTCTGCTGATCAGGATGATTGGGTGTCCTTTTTGCCTTTGGCTGAGTTCGCCCTTAATAATCGGGCCAGCTCGGCTACTTTGGTTTCGCCGTTTTTCTGCAATTCTGGTTTCCATCCTCGTTTCTCTTCAGGGCAGGTTGAGTCTTCGGACTGTCCTGGTGTAGATACTGTGGTGGATAGGTTGCAGCAGATTTGGACTCATGTGGTGGACAATTTGACATTGTCCCAGGAGAAGGCTCAACGTTTCGCTAACCGCCGGCGCTGTGTGGGTCCCCGACTTCGTGTTGGGGATTTGGTTTGGTTGTCGTCTCGTTATGTTCCTATGAAGGTTTCCTCTCCTAAGTTTAAGCCTCGTTTCATTGGTCCGTATAAGATTTCTGAGGTTCTCAATCCTGTGTCATTTCGTTTGACCCTTCCAGCTTCTTTTGCCATCCATAATGTGTTCCATAGGTCGTTGTTGCGGAGATACGTGGCGCCTGTGGTTCCATCCGTTGATCCTCCTGCCCCTGTGTTGGTTGAGGTGGAGTTGGAGTATGTGGTGGAGAAGATTTTGGATTCTCGTATTTCGAGACGGAAACTCCAGTACCTGGTCAAGTGGAAGGGTTATGGTCAGGAAGATAATTCCTGGGTCTTTGCCTCTGATGTTCATGCTGCCGATCTTGTTCGTGCCTTTCATTTGGCTCATCCTGGTCAGCCTGGGGGCTCTGGTGAGGGTTCGGTGACCCCTCCTCAAGGGTGGGGGTACTGTTGTGAATTCTGTTGTCAAGCTCCCTCCTGTGGTCATGAATGGTACTTCGGCTGGTTCTGTCCATGGGCTTCCTCTGGTGGTTGTGAGTGGGGCTGCGGCTTCTGAGTTTCCTTCCACAGGTGACGAGGTTAATTCGTTAGCTGGCTGCTCTATTTAACTCCACTTAGATCATTGCTCCATGCCACCTGTCAATGTTCCAGTATTGGTCTAGTTCTCTCCTGGATCGTTTTGGTGACCTATCTGCTCCAGCAGAAGCTAAGTTCCTGCTTGTTTTTCTCTTGTTTGCTATTTTTCTGTCCAGCTTGCTATTTTGATTTTTGTCTTGCTTGCTGGAAGCTCTGGGGTGCAGAGGGGCGCCTCCGCACCGTGAGTCGGTGCGGAGGGTCTTTTTGCGCCCTCTGCGTGTTTTTTTGTAGTTTTTGTGCTGACCGCAAAGTTACCTTTCCTATCCTCTGTCTGTTCAGTAAGTCGGGCCTCTCTTTGCTAAATCTATTTTATCTCTGTGTTTGTGATTTTCATCTTAACTCACAGTCATTATATGTGGGGGGCTGCCTTTTCCTTTGGGGAATTTCTCTGAGGCAAGGTAGGCTTTATTTTTCTATCTTTAGGGCTAGCTAGTTCCTTAGGCTGTGACGAGTGGCATAGGGAGCGTTAGGAGCAATCCACGGCTATTTCTAGTGTGTGATAGGATTAGGGATTGCGGTCAGCAGAGTTCCCACGTCCCAGAGCTTGTCCTGTATTATTAATAACTATCAGGTCTTTCCGTGTGCTCTTAACCACCAGGTCCATTATTGTCTTAACCACCAGGTCATAACACATATCTATGTGGATCTAAAGATGGTAAATATTCTCCTGGTGCAGCAGAGTGGATACACTAATTATCCCTGTTTTATCTGTTTCTGGGATAGTAGATCAAACGAGCACTGGGTGAAAAAACAGTGGCTTCTGAGAGCACACATGGTAATAAGAGAAAAGAATAAACAGTGGGGGAAATAAGTACCTGTTTTTATTATGTATACCCCTCCTCACATGTAAAGCGCCATGGAATAAATGGCGCTATAATAATAAATAATAATAATAATCCATTGCTGATTTTGTAAGTTTGCTTACTGACAAAGACATGAACAGTCTACAATTTTAACCCCTTCCCGACCTTTGACGCATACGCTGCGTCATGAAAGTCGGTGCCATTCCGACCCATGACGCAGCGTATGCGTCATGGAAAGATCGCGTCCCTGCAGATCCGGTGAAAGGGTTAACTCCCATTTCGCCCGATCTGCAGGGACAGGGGGAGTGGTAGTTTAGCCCAGGGGGGGTGGCTTCACCCCCCCGTGGCTACGATCGCTCTGATTGGCTGTTGAAAGTGAAACTGCCAATCAGAGCGATTTGTAATATTTCACCTAAAAAACTGGTGAAATATTACAATCCAGCCATGGCCGATGCTGCAATATCATCGGCCATGGCTGGAAACACTAATGTGCCCCCACCCCACCCCACCGATCGCCCCTTAGCCCCCCGATCTGTGGTCCGCTCCCCTCCGTCCTGTGCTCCGCTCCCCCGTCCTCCTGTCCGCTCCCCCGTGCTCCAATCACACCCCCTGTGCTCCAATCCAACCCCCCCGCACTCCGATCCCCCCCGCACAGCGATCCCTCCCCCCGCACAGCGATCCCCCCCGTGCTCCGATCCACCCCCCCGCACAGCGATCCCCCACCCCGTGCTCCAATCCACCCCCCCGTGTTCCGATCCACCCCCCCGTGCTCCGACGCCCCCCCTGTGCCTTGATCTTCCCCCCCTTATACTTACCTAGCCTCCCGGGGTCCGTCCGTCTTCTTTTCTGGGCGCCGCCATCTTCCAAAATGGCGGGCGCATGTGCAGTGCGCCCGCCGAATCTGCCGGCTGGCAGATTCGTTCCAGAGTGAATTTTGATCACTGAGATATAACCTATCTCAGTGATCAAAATAAAAAAAATAGTAAATGACCCCCCCCCCCCCTTTGTCACCCCCATAGGTAGGGACAATAAAAAAAAATAAAAAAATTTTCCCACTAAGGTTGGGGTAAGAACTAGGGTTAGGGTTAGGGGTAGGGTTAGGGGTAGGGTTAGGGTTCGGGATGTGCACACGTATTCTGGTCCTCTGCGGATTTTTCCGCAGAGGATTTGATAAATCCGCAGTGCTAAACCGCTGTGGATTTACCACGGTTTTTCTGTGCATTTCACTGCGGTTTTACAACTGCGATTTTCTATTGGAGCAGTTGTAAAACCGCTGCGGAATCCGCAGAAAGAAGTGACATGCTGCGGAATGTAAACCGCTGCGTTTCCGTGCAGTTTTTCTGCAGCATGTGTACAGCGATTTTTGTTTCCCATAGGTTTACATTGAACTGTAAACTCATGGGAAACTGCTGCAGATCCGCAGCGTTTTCCGCAGCGTGTGCACATACCTTTAGAATGTGCACACGGTGCGGATTTGGCTGCGGATCCGCAGCAGTGTTCCATCAGGTTTACAGTACCATGTAAACCTATGGAAAACCAAATCCGCTGTGCCCATGGTGCGGAAAATACCACGCGGAAACGCTGCGTTGTATTTTCCGCAGCATGTCAATTCTTTGTGCGGATTCCGCAGCGTTTTACACCTGTTCCTCAATAGGAATCCACAGGTGAAATCCGCACAAAAAACACTGGCTATCCGCGGTAAATCCGCAGGTAAAACGCAGTGCCTTTTACCCGCGGATTTTTCAAAAATGGTGCTGAAAAATCTCATACGAATCCGCAACGTTGGCACATAGCCTTAGGGTTAGGGTTGGGTTGGAATTAGGGTTGTGGTTAGGGGTGTGTTGGGGTTAGGGTTGTGATTAGGGGTGTGTTGGGGTTAGGGTTGTGATTAAGGTTATGGCTACAGTTGGGATTAGGGTTAGGGGTGTGTTGGGGTTAGTGTTGGAGTTAGAATTGAGGGGTTTCCACTGTTTAGGCACATCAGGAGGTCTCCAAACGCAACATGTCGCCACCATTGATTCCAGCCAATCTTGTATTCAAAATGTCAAATGGTGCTCCCTCACTTCCGAGCCCCGACGTGTGCCCAAACAGTGGTTTACCCCCACATATGGGGTACCAGCATACTCAGGACAAACTGCGCAACAATTACTGGGGTCCAATTTCTCCTGTTACCCTTGAGAAAATAAAAAATTGCTTGCTGAAACATCATTTTTGAGGAAAGAAAAATGATTTTTTATTTTCACGACTCTGCGTTGTAAACGTCTGTGAAGCACTTGGGGGTTCAAAGTGCTCACCACATATCTAGATAAGTTCCTTGGGGGGTCTAGTTTCCAAAATGGGGTCACTTGTGGGGGTTTCTACTGTTTAGGCACACCAGGGGCTCTGCAAACGCAACGTGACGTCCGCAGACCATTCCATCAAAGTCTGCATTTCAAAAGTCACTACTTCCCTTCTGAGCCCCGACGTGTGCCCAAACAGTGGTTTACCCCCACACATGGGGTATCAGCGTACTCAGGAGAAACTGGACAACAACTTTTGGGGTCCAATTTCTCCTGTAACCCTTGGGAAAATAAAAAATTCTGGGCTAAAAAATTATTTTTGAGGAAAGAAAACGTATTTATTATTTTCACGGCTCTGCGTTATAAACTTCTGTAAAGCACTTGGGGGTTCAAAGTGCTCACCACATATCTAGATAAGTTCCTTTGGGGGTCTAGTTTCCAAAATGGGGTCACTTGTGGGGGGTTTCTACTGTTTAGGCACACCAGGGACTCTGCAAACGCAACGTGACGTCCGCAGACCATTCCATCAAAGTCTGCATTTCAAAAGTCACTACTTCCCTTCTGAGCCCCGACGTGTGCCCAAACAGTGGTTTACCCCCACACATGGGGTATCAGCGTACTCAGGAGAAACTGGAAAACGACTTTTGGGGTCTAATTTCTCCTGTCACCCTTGGGAAAATAAAATATTCTGGGCTAAAAAATTATTTTTGAGGAAAGAAAACGTATTTATTATTTTCACGGCTCTGCGTTATAAACTTCTGTAAAGCACTTGGGGGTTGAAAGTGCTCACCACATATCTAGATAAGTTCCTTTGGGGGTCTAGTTTCCAAAATGGGGTCACTTGTGGGGGGTTTCTACTGTTTAGCCACATCAGGGGCTCTGCAAACGCAACGTGACGCCCGCAGAGCATTCCATCAAAGTCTGCATTTCAAAACGTCACTACTTCACTTCCGAGCCCCAGCATGTGCCTAAACAGTGGTTTACCCCCACATATGGGGTATCAGCGTACTCAGGAGAAACTGGACAACAACTTTTGGGGTCAAATTTCTCCTGCTACCCTTGGGAAAATAAAAAATTGCGGGCTAAAAAATAATTTTTGAGAAAAGAAATTTTTATTTTTATTTTCATGGCTCTGCATTATAAACTTCTGTGAAGCACTTGAGGGTTCAATGTGCTCACCACACATCTAGATTAGTTCCTTTGGGGGTCTAGTTTCCAAAATGGGGTCATTTGTGGGGGATCTCCAATGTTTAGGCACACAGGGGCTCTCCAAACGCGACATGGTGTCCGCTAATGATTGGAGCTAATTTTCCATTTAAAAAGCCAAATGGCGTGCCTTCCCTTCTGAGCCCTGCCGTGCGCCCAAACAGTGGTTTACCCCCACATATGGGGTATCTGCGTACTCAGGACAAACTGGACAACAACATTTGTGGTCCAATTTCTCCTATTACCATTGGCAAAATAGGAAATTCCAGGCTCAAAAATCATTTTTGAGAAAAGAAAAATTATTTTTTATTTTCATGGCTCTGCATTATAAACTTCTGTGAAGCACCTGGGGGTTTAAAGTGCTCACTAGGCATCTAGATAAGTTCCTTGGGGGGTCCAGTTTCCAAAATGGGGTCACTTGTGGGGGAGCTCCAATGTTTAGGCACACAGGGTCTCTCCAAACGCGACATGGTGTCCGCTAACGATGGAGATAATTTTTCATTCAAAAAGTCAAATGGCGCTCCTTCCCTTCCGAGCCTTACCATGTGCCCAAACAGTGGTTTACCCCCACATGTGAGGTATCGGTGTACTCAGGAGAAATTGCCCAACAAATTTTAGGATCCATTTTATCCTGTTGTCCATGTGAAAATGAAAAAATTGAGGCTAAAAGAATTTTTTTGTGAAAAAAAAGTACTTTTTCATTTTTACGGATCAATTTGTGAAGCACCTGAGGGTTTAAAGTGCTTACTAGGCATCTAGATAAGTTCCTTGGGGGGTCCAGTTTCCAAAATGCGGTCACTAGTGGGGGAGCTCCAATGTTTAGGCACACAGGGTCTCTCCAAACGCGACATGGTGTCCGCTAACGATGGAGATAATTTTTCATTCAAAAAGTCAAATGGCGCTCCTTCCCTTCCGAGCCTTACCATGTGCCCAAACAGTGGTTGACCCCCACATGTGAGGTATCGGTGTACTCAGGAGAAATTGCCCAACAAATTTTAGGATCCATTTTATCCTGTTGTCCATGTGAAAATGAAAAAATTGAGGCTAAAAGAATTTTTTTGTGAAAAAAAAGTACTTTTTCATTTTTTACGGATCAATTTGTGAAGCACCTGAGGGTTTAAAGTGTTCACTATGCATCTAGATGAGTTCCTTGGGGCGTCTAGTTTCCAAAATGGGGTCACTTGTGGGGGAGCTCCAATTTTTAGGCACACGGGGGCTCTCCAAACGTGACATGGTGTCCGCTAAAGAGTGCAGCCAATTTTTCATTCAAAAACTCAAATGGCGCTCCTTCCCTTCCAAGCCCTGCCGTGCGCCCAAACAGTGGTTTACCCCCACATATGAGGTATCAGCGTACTCAGGACAAATTGGACAACAACTTTCGTTGTTCAGTTTCTCCTTTTACCATTGGGAAAATAAAAAAATTGTTGCTGAAAAAACATTTTTGTGACTAAAAAGTTAAATGTTCATTTTTTCCTTCCATGTTGCTTCTGCTGCTGTGAAGCACCTGAAGGGTTAATAAACTTCTTGAATGTGGTTTTGTGCACCTTGAGGGGTGCAGTTTTTAGAATGGTGTCACTTTTGGGTATTTTCAGCCATATAGACCCCTCAAACTGACTTCAAATGTGAGGTGGTCCCTAAAAAAAATGGTTTTGTAAATTTCGTTGTAAAAATGAGAAATTGCTGTTCAAATTTTAACCCTTATAACTTCCTAGCAAAAAAAAAATTTTGTTTCCAAAATTGTGCTGATGTAGAGTAGACGCGCAGGTTCGGCATCTGGGTCTGAAGCCAATAGCTCACCAGTGCATTGACATCTACACAGCTACACCAAGTAAGGTATTGATCATTAGCAGTTCCTATTAATGGGTGCGATCTAATACATACAAGTATAGAGCCTAAGTAGTCATCTGTTTAGTTAATAGCAACTGCCGCGCAGGAATTTTAGCAGTTCCTATATGATATAACAGTATCCTGCACGTTCATCAGCTTTAGCCACTTGTAGCGCGGTATTCCCATTGTTGTATATTGGTTCTTTTTGTTATTTATTAACTATTTTGTGTCACATAACTCTCTGGTTTAACAGAATAAAAATTCAAAATGTGAAAATTGCGAAATTTTCAAATTTTTCGCCAAATTTCCGTTTTTATCACAAATAAACACAGAATTTATTGACCTAAATTTACCACTAACATGAAGCCCAATATGTCACGAAAAAACAATCTCAGAACCGCTAGGATCCATTGAAGCGTTCCTGAGTTATTACCTCATAAAGGGACACTGGTCAGAATTGCAAAAAACGGCAAGGTCTTTAAGGTCAAAATAGGCTGGGTCATGAAGGGGTTAAGGGTAGGTTACTTTTAGCATTGAGAGATAGACTATCAAATATAAAATCCCAAAAATTACATTGTATAAATTATATAAATTTATTTGCATTTTTGCAATATTTGATCCCCTGCTAACCAATAAGAGTTCTAGCTCCTTCAGCGCAGTTATTTAATGATCTCAAGGCAGCTAAAATGTGGTTTAGGCACACTGGAGCTCAGAAGGGAGGGGGGCATTTGGATTTGTCCCACAATTTCTGCTAAATGTAGAAATACCCTGTATGTGGTTAAACAATACCACTTTGCCATACGGAGTGACTCGAGAGGGACGGAGCGCTATTTGCCTCCTGGAGCACAGATTTTCCTAGACTAGTTTATGAATTCCATATAAAGAGCCCCTAAGTGCTAGAAAAGCAGAATCCCCCCTAAAGTGACCACATTTTGGCAATTATACCCCTTTGGGAATTTATCTACAAATGTGCTGATGATTTTGACTCCATGGAAACATGCAGCAGTGGATGTTGCCGAGCGAAAATTTAAAACAGCCCTTGTAGAGACCAGTACGCTGTAGTGACCAGTATGTTGTAGTGACCAGTACATTATGCTCAGCTCATGCTTCGGGAGACACGCACCTTTAAATTAGGCGAGCTCTCATCACTACAGAAATGCCAAACATGTGGGCACTAAATGTTGTTTAGGCACACTGGGGCTCAGGAGGGAGGGGGCATTTGGATTTGGGAGAGTAGAATTTGCTGAATTTCTTTTGGGGAGCGAGGAGCCATTTAGCTTTTCCAGGGCATTTGTGCTACCAGTAATGTGGAAGCCCCCTATATTTCCATTAACAGATGACAGATCTAAGTGGAGACTTGCTTTTTTTTGTGGATTGAAGTGAAGCTTTTATTGGGAACATTTTACATAACGTTTGGGATCACATTTATCTGGCGTTCTACGCTGACCATTTACCTTGGGGTTTCCATCTAATTCTCTGAGTTATGCGATTCAGATGAAACCCCCAGAGATCCATTCACTATAATGAGGCAGCAGAGTTGCTCTGGACTCCATCTGGCCTCCATAAAGCGATGTCCTTTTCAGAATTGCACAAAACTGGCCAACGGCACTTTTATGCAATCCTAAAAAGACAGACACCGCCCGATCACAGATCCTATGGGTCCACAGTGTCTCCATCTGCCTCATTATAGGGAATTTTTCACCATGGGTTCCATCTGAATCACGAATTTCAGAGACTTACATGGAAACCCGATGCAAGCGCTCAGCGTAGAGCTCAGGATAAATGTGCGCCGAGCCTTACTGCTATCTTTGGGAGGCAGAATGAAAAAATCAATAGCAGGTGAAGAATTGGTTTTATTTCTTTTTTACGCCGTTCCTCTTGCGGCATCAGTGACTACAACAATACCAGATTTGTATTGGGTTTTTATGTTTTGGCTGCTGTCACACACTAAAAGACGCTTTTATAGCAAAAACTAGTTTTTGCATCACCATCATTTTGAGAGCTATAATTTTTCCATATTTTGGTCCACAGAGTCATGTGAGGTCTTTTTTTTGCAGCACGAGTTGACGTTTTTATTGGTACCATTTTCGGGCACAGGACTTTTTTTATCGCTTTCTATTCGGATTTTTGTGAGACAGAATGAACAAAAACCAGCAATTCAGTAATTGCTGTTTCTTTATATACCGTTCCGTATGTGGTAAAATTGGTAAGTCAGTTTTATTTTTTGGGTAGTCAGTACGATTACAGCTTTTACACAATAAAAACTATTTTATTGAAAAACTATTTATTTTTGCATCGCTTTGTTCTGAGAGCTATATCTTTTTTATTATTTTATTATTATTTATTATTTTAAGGGGTTAACTTGTGGGAAAGTTTTTTAGAGCGGGTCGTTACAGATGTGGCAATACCAAATATCTGTACTTTCATTGTTGTTTTTTTATTTACATAAATAAATGTATTGTAAAAATACATATATACTACATGATGGCCCGATTCTAACACATCTGGTATTCTAGAATATGTATGTAGTTTATTTATTAAGATTTCAGAATAATGCAATGAATACACAGGATTCGGCCGGCTGGGCGCAACCAATTAATGAAGCGTGGTTCAAATCCCACGCCAATTCGTGGCATCTGTTGCTGATTGTTTACGGTTGGCCGGGCACGACCAATCAGTGAAGCCAGGGCCGGCTCCAGGTTTTTGAGGGCCTCGGGCGAAAGAGTCTCACAGCCCACGGAGCATACAACACAGTCCACATTGTATATAGCACAGCCACGTAGTATATAGCACAGCCACGTAGTATATTGCACAGCTACATAGTATATTGCCCAGCCACGTACTATATTGCACAGTGATGTAGTATATAGCACAGCCCACACAGTATATAACACAGCCCATGTAATATATAGCACAGTCCACGTAGTATATAGCACAGCCCACGCAGTATATAACACAGCCCATGCAGTATATAACACAGCACACGTAGTATATAGCACAGCACACGTAGTATATAGCACAGCTCACGCAGCATTTAACACAGCCCACATAGTATATAACACAGCCACATAATATATAGAACAGCCACGTAATATATTGCACAACCACGTAGTATATAACACAGCCCACATAGTATATAGCAATGTGGGTACCATATACCTGTTAAAAAAAGAATTAAAATAAAAAATAGTTATATACTCACCTTCCGGCGGCCCCCGATCCAGCCCAGGCATTTAGTGATGCTCTTCGCGACACTCCGTTCCCAGTAGTGCCCTGCAGCAATAACCTGTGATGATGTAGCGGTCTCGCGAGACCGCTACGTCATCTGGGGTCATTGCCGCAATGCATTCTTGGAACCGGAGCATCGCGAAGAGCGGGAAAGGCTGCCGTGGACGCCGGAAGGTGAGAATATAATGATGTTTTTATTATTATTTTTAATATTATATGTTTTTACTATTGATGCTGCATAAGCAGCATCAATAGTAAAAAGTTGGGCACACTTATAGGGTTAATAGCAGCGTTAACGGACTGCGTTACACCGCGTTATGCTAAAACGGACTGCTAAAACGCTATGTGGGCGCTGACTTGAGGGGAGTATGGAGGGGGCACTGACTGGAGTGGAGTAGGGAGGGGCCAATTCGCAGCCAGACTGTACCTGTCGCTGATTGGGCGCGCCCAGCCGGCCGCGACCAATCAGTGACTTGGGATTTCCGTTACAGACAGACAGACAGACAAACACGGAAGTGGACCTTAGACAATATTATGTATATATATATAGATATATTTTTTATTTATGGATTTAAAAAAATATAGTTTTACACGTTGTAATATTTTTTATTAACTTTTTTACATTGTCCCAGGATGGGACGTTACATTACTGTAGTACATCAGATCTCTGGTCTGACATTCTGCATTGCAGAGCTTCAGATCAGGATCTGAGAGGCGGGGAAGGAGGCATACCAGCATCTGCTTTCAGCAGGCGCTCACTAACCACCTTCCCTGCAGGACCCTGCGGAAATTTTGGGACCGGGAGTCTCCATGGAGACCATCAGGACAATGTGATCGCATCGCATTGTCTTGATGGTAGCATGCAGGGAGCCCCACTACTGACAGTGACATCAGAGGGGTTAAATGCCCAAGATCAGTGCTAGCACCGATTGTGGGCATTGCTGTGTCAGTTGTCACATACAAGTTTTTCGTCCAACCCCTGCGGGTTACTTTATTCTCTTTATTTTATCAAAAGTGCATCAGGATATCAGTACTCACTATCGGCTATATTGAAACACCATTCTAACTAAATTCAAATTTTCAGCTTTCATTACTATTAACTATATTTGCTCTTTAATATATTGTAGCAAAGTGCAACAATTAAACAGTCCCTTTAAGGGTTCCAACAACATTCATGTCTCTTTTTGAGGTAGTGCAAAGTATCAATCACATTAATATTCAAGTCAATTAAAACTTTAGAACAGCAGCAATGATGCGAGGGACCCATCATTAACCCTCAATCTTGGTCTTGGGTGGGCTACAAGGCGTGTATCCAGACCTGGAATCCTGCCGCGCCAGACGGGTTTTTCTTCAGGTCTCTGGAAAACAAAGCAGTTCTCACAACAATGTTAGAAGCAGTCTTTTTAAAACTTCTTTAAAAGCTCCTTTTGTAAAACCAGCAGAAAGCACCTTTAAGAAGGTGCAAACTATTTACAAGACAGTTTGTGAGCCATTCACCATCCATGACTCCAATATCTTTAAGGCAACAGGCAACTTCTGCCACTTAGGATCCTCTTAAAACTGAGGACCCCTTTAATGTATAACCCTGGCCGGGTTCAATAAACTTTAGCAGCGAAATGGCAGCAATGAACTATTTACAGTCAGTGTTCAAGTTTTTCTTTGGTTTACTGGGGTAGCACTGGTAATGCCAGTCCCTTAGGGTACAGGCGGCTACCAGGTATTACGTATGGGGCTCCTTCACTTCTGATGGGGGGTCTGAGTGCCCACTGACCTCTGTTCCACAACAGCTTGGGTGCAGGTGATGGTTGGTCCTGTGGCTACTGCAGTCTCTGTAGTGGTAATAGTACACACCATAGTCTTAGTGGTGGTGCAGGAAGGGGTGACAGTGGGAGTAGTGGTAGTTGCAGCTGCTTTAGCAAAATGGGGTGATGTTACTACATGAGGAGGCACGGCTGGTGACTTGGAGCTAGACAGTCTTGAGATGGGGTATCTGTATTTATGGACATTTAGAGTGAACCACCCTTTGGTGCCAAAGTGCCTGGTGTAGGTGACGTGATTCCCAGGGTACAGATCCCTATCCGGGTGTCCTTGCCAAAGGTGGGACTCCACGTCCCTCCTGTTAACAAAGACTTCTGCATACAGTTCTTACTCTTTTATGAAACCCCAGCCTCCTTTCAGTTTAAAAGCTACCACTATGCCCTGCTTAAGCGGGGCCTGGTTGACATGACAGTCCTTGCGGGCTTGGGCCTTGGCCTGCAAATCCCTTTTATCAAAGGCTCTGCGCTGGGCCTGGTGTTCCTCCTCTTTCTCCTCCCATCTGTGGGCGAGCTGTCGCTGGTACTCGTCCCAGCTTAGGACCTCCGGGGTTTCTCCCTCCTGCTTAGCGGTCACGGGGAACCCCATAAGGTTTGACCAAGGGTTCATCCAATGATAGATGGTCTTCTCCGCATACACCTCTCCAGGCAGGCTGATGGGTTGGATTGGGGCTTTCAAGAATTGCTCCATCCCCGTGGCCTTGTCCCACTCCCCTAGGATCTGGAGTCGTGCGGACCCATAACAGGGTGGTACAGCTACGGGGCCCACTAGGAGGTCTTCGGCTACCGGGGCAGGGTTATCGTCCCTACCTTCCGCAGCATCTCCGGTGCCGGGCTCCTCCTCCGATCTTAAGGGCTGCTGGACGGGGCTCGGCTCCTGCACGTCCTCCACGGGTTCTGGCTTGCGAGGGATCTCGGCGTCTAGCTACATCTGCAGGAGCTGGTCGATGAGCTCTTCCACTCCGGGTTGCAGGAATTCAGGGCCAACTGGTGATGCCTGGCCGCAGTGTCTTCCCAGGTGGCTGGGGGAGTCCTCCGCTTCCACCCCACACTCCGGTTCCGGGCTGCTGGCCATGGCGTTCTCCACATGGCTCTCTCCGTCCTGATTTCTTTCCCGCTCTCTCCTCCGGGGGCGGTTTCTTCTTCTTGGTCTCCTCCCGCCTTTTAGGATTAGAAGGCAGATCTCTGTTGCTGACGGACACATCCTCAGGGTACAGAGATATTTGGACTGGGTGGCCATGATCTTTCGCGCTTCTCAGTTAGTTACCACCCATGATGGCACGCCCTTCTTCTCCAGCGCTCCTCATGGTGTTGTACTGGCGGCGGTTTTGGCGGCAATTTTGGTGGTCTTTTGTGATACACAGTCTTTCAATAAATCACAGTTCAGGCAAAATTCTGGCACAGTCTTTAAGTGCACATGACTCGATTCATGGGGTTTAGTAGATCCTGTTCTTGATGCCAAAAATGGAGCGCCCTGTCAGGGCAGCAAGGTTCTCGGTACCGGGTCTGGTACTTCACAGGAGGATGTCACGGTGGCTGACCCGGTCTGTGGCCCTGGGACGTCCATGTAAAAGGGAAAGGTATTTCAGGGGAATGTTCATGACGCCACCTGTGGTATTCGGTCAGGGTGACCAACGCTGCTTTAAGGGGTCCGCTGGAGTGATGTTATGGCAGCTAGATGGTATAACTTCCCACAGGTGAAGTGTATCCCCAGGGCTTCCCGGTGTGTAGATGGTGGTATGGTGAGAGGCGCAGAGAAGAACAAGGACACAAGGTTGCAGTCTCTTTACTTTTACTGAAGACTTCAGCATTCACAGTCCAGGGCACCAGATCACAGGGCAGGGAGAGTTTGGACGGTTTGGAGGCAAGTCCAGAGTTCCCTTGTCCAGGTCGAAATCAGTAGCCTTCCCTTGTGCTACGGTGGTGTATTCCCTTACTGCCTATGGCTTCACATAAGGGTTTCACAGATGTGGTGTTTCGTTCTCTCTGTCCCCCATACAGGATAGGACAATACCCGTATGACTGGTGACTTGAGCTTGTTTATAGGGTCTCTTAGATAACCCAGCTCTGTAGTTGTCACCATGCCTCCTGGGTGTAGGTACGGACAAGTAACCTGCAATTAGCTGTCCAGCTGGTCTCTGAAATAAGGCGTAGAGGTCCTTACACCCTACCGGGATTCTGTGCCTCAGAAGGAGGCAGCCTGAGCGGGACTGGTCCCCTTCTGGTATCCCCTCTCCTTTGCTTCGACTTCCTTCATGCTCGCTGCAATACAGTTCTGCCTTTCAATGTCTCTTTCTGGGATCTGCAGCTCTGAGAGCATGCACAGCTCCTTTAACCTTCCATCCTCCTCAGACTCTGGTCTGGAACTAACAGAACTCCTGTCTGGAGCTCTGCCAGGAACTGACTCCTATCTGGAACTGACTAACTTTCCCTACAGACTACCAGTTATATATATGTGTGGAGTGACCTAATAAATAGGAGCAAAAAGCTCCCCCTGGTGGTCTGGAGTGTGAAATGTGTTGCATGTTTGTGATACCTGGATGCCAATTTCAACCATCATGAACAAGCTAGATTTGGGAAATTTGACCAGTATCATAGAATCATAGAATCATAGAATGTTAGAGTTGGAAGGGACCTCCTGGGTCATCTGGTCCAACCTCCTGCTCAAAGCAGGATTCACTAAATCATCCCAGACAGGTGTCTGTCCAGCCTCGGTTTGAAGACTTCCATTGAAGGAGAACTCACCACCTCTCGTGACAGCCTGTTCCTCTCATTGATCACCCTAACTGTCAAAAAGTTTTTTCTAATATCTAAACTGTTAGGGCAGTGAGAATCTGGAATTGCTTGCCTGAGGAGGTGGTGATGGCGAACTCAGTCGAGGGGTTCAAGAGAGGCCTGGATGTCTTCCTGGAGCAGAACAATATTGTATCATACAATTATTAGGTTCTGTAGAAGGACGTAGATCTGGGTATTTATTATGATGGAATATAGGCTGAACTGGATGGACAAATGTCTTTTTTCGGCCTTACTAACTATGTTACTATGTTATGTTACTATGTTACTATGTTAAATGGTGTCTCCTCCCATTCAGTTTCATACCATTGCTTCTAGTCTTTCCTTGTGCAAATGAGAATAAAGATGATCCTTCTACAATGTGACAGCCCTTGAGATATTTGTAGACAGCTATTAAGTCTCCTCTCACTCTTCTTTTTTGCAAGCTAAACTTTCCAAAATCCTGTAAACGTTCCTCATAGGACATGGTTTGCAAACCAGTCACCATTCTGGTCACTCTTTTCTGAACTTGCTCCAGTTTGTTGATGTCTTTTTTAAAATGTGGTGCCCAAAACTGGACACAGTATTCCAGATGAGGTCTGACCAAAGAGGAGTAGAGGACAATAATGACTTCACATGATCTAGACTGTATGCTTCTGTTAATACATCCCAGAATTGTATTTGCCCTTTTTGCTGCTGCATCACACTGTTGACTCATGTTCAGTCTGTGATCTATTAGTATACCCAAGTCTTTTTCACATGTGCTGTTGCTTAGCCCTATTCCTCCCATTCTGTATATGCTTTTTATTTTTATTGCCCAGATGTAGTACTTTTGCATTTTTCCCTGTTAAAAATCATTCTGTTAGTTGATGCCCACTGCTCCAGTTTATTTATATCTTTTTGAATCCTCTCTCTCTTCTCTAGTATTAGCTATCACTCCTAGCTTTGTGTCATCAGCAAATTTAATCAGTTTACCCTAAATTCCTTCATCTAAATGATTGATGAAGATGTTGAACAATACAGGGCACACGACAGAGCCCTGTGGTACCCCACTTGAGTCATTCTTCCAACTGGATGTGCAGCCATTTACTACCACTCTTTGAGTTCGATCACTAAGCCAGTTATGAATCCACCTAACAGTTGCCTTGTCCATTCCATACTTAGTCATTTTTTCAACAAGGATTGTGTGAGATACTTTGTCAAATGCTTTGCTGAAGTCAAGATATACTATATATGCAGCATTTCCTTGATCCACCCAGTCAGTGATTCTGTCATAGAAGGAAATTAAGTTTGTCTGACATGACTTATTGGTTACAAACCCATGCTGACTCTGTCACTTTATATTATAATAACCCTGGAATGCATGAACATATCCAAGTGATTCTGAATTTTTTTTTGACGCATTAACCAATACGATAGTGGTAAATTTACGTCGATAAGTTTTGTGTTTATTAGTGAAAAATATCTGAATTTTAGCGCAAATTCATAAAAATTCACAATTTTCAAACCTTCAATTTTTATATCCTTAAACTGATTAGACATGCTGTATAAAATAGTTAATAAATAACATTTCTCATACAGTACAGACCAAAAGTTTGGATACACCTTCTCATTTAAAGATTTTTCTGTATTTTGATAACTATGAAAATTGTAAATTCACACAGAAGGCATCAAAACTATGAAATAACACATGTGGAATTATATACTTAATAAAAAAATGTGAAACAACTGAAAATATGTCTTATATTCTAGGTTCTTCAAAGTAGCCACCTTTTGCTGTGATGACTGCTTTGCACACTCTTGGCATTCTCTTGATGAGCTTCAAGAGGTAGTCACTGGAAATGGTTTTCACTTCACAGGTGTGCCCTCTCAGGTTTAATAAGTGGGACTTCTTGCTTTATAAATGGGGTTGGGACCATCAGTTGTGTTGAGCAGAAGTCTGGTGGATACACAGCTGATAGTCCTATTGAATAGACTGTTAGAATTTGTATTATGGCAAGAAAAAAGCAGTTAAGTAAAGAAAAATGAGTGGCCGTCATTACTTTAAGAAATGAAGATCAGTCAGTCTGAAAAATTGGGAAAACTTTGAAAGTGTTCCCAAGTGCAGTTGCAAAAACCATCAAGCGCTACAAAGAAACTAGCTCACATGTTAACAAAAAAATGTGAAACAACTGAAAATATGTCTTATATTCTAGGTTCTTCAAAGTAGGCATTCTCTTGATTAGCTTCAAGAGGTAGTCACCGGAAATGGTCTTCCAACAATCTTGAAGGAGTTCCCAGAGATTCTTAGTACTTGTTGGACCTTTTGCCTTCACTCTGCTGTCCAGCTCACCCCAAACCATCTCGATTGGGTTCAGGTCTGGTGACTGTGGAGGCCAGGTGCTAGGGGTCAAGTTCCCACCTCTGCACAGGGGGAGTCTCGAACCATCTCCGCTGCGGTCTCCCATTCTTCTCCAGCCGCAGTGGAGCCTGCTCAGTGGAGACATCAGTCCCAGCGTCTGGCTCAGCCTGATACTGTGCGGATGGTTACTGCTGCCTTTCCAGGCTCAGATATTGTACCAGTACTGGTCAGCGCTGAGCAGATGTCTCTGGGACTAAGTCCTGCTTTTCCCCTTCTGAGCATGCCCGGGGTAAGACCTCTCATTGGAGGTCGGGGGTCACATGCTCACGTACTGTGGCAGCTCCCATTGGTCCTCTAGGAAGGTCCTGATGTTGCTCAGGTACTGTAGCAGCACCCTTTGGTCCTCTAGGAAGGTCCTGAAGTTGCTGCAGCTAAAAAAGGTTTGCATGGCCGCATGGCCATGCGCTAATATCAGCTTATCTTATGAGCTTTAGCTACTCAGTGGTCTTGTCTGCTTGTGGTCAGGGTCCGGATGAAATAAGCCACTAGAATACCGGCACCTCCAGTGAGGAGTTTGTATGGTGAATTCAGGGCTGGCATATAGCCATTAGAATTCCGGCTCCACTGGAGAGGAGGTGTTTGTGTGCTTGCTACTACCTGACCACTGATTGCTTTTGCTCTGTTAGACAGCTGTGTTCCCCTGTGATGCTAACAGGGCACAGCGTTTTTCCTTCTGTTCGACTCTGTGAAGTAACAGAGTTCGCTTCTACTGCCATATTGTGCCACCATTTGCTAGCAGCAGGTTGATCTCCTGCACGGTGGACCCCGGTCTGCAAACGCACCAATAATATCTAAATATACTCGGTGCTTTCCGCCAGCCCTAACATAATACTAGCACCAGGGTCTGGCTAGCAATGGCGGACACACAGCAATCCATGTGGTACATCCAGCAGCTGGAGGGTAGTTTGGCGGCTCTCGAGTGCACAACCTCAGCTGTGGATGTAACTGCAGTTGCTGTTCAGGCTGCTAGCGTGGCTGCAGCAACCTTGTCCACTGCCACCCCTGTTCCGACTCTATCTCGCCTCCCGCTGCCAGAAAAATTTTCTGGTGATAGTAAATCTTGTAGGGGTTTCGTGAGCCAGTGCTCTATACTTCTTGAGCTTCTGGCCGTATGTTTCCCCACAGAGCAGGCTAAGGTGGGATTTATTGTGTCCCTCCTGTCGAACAGGGCATTGGAGTGGGTTTCGCCGCTGTGGGAGCGTGACAATCATGTGGTGCAGAGTGCTCCGTTGTTCCTGAGCACTCTGAAACAAGTCTTTTTAGGACCTCGTGTCACCCATGATACGGCGCTCCAACTGTTCGCATGTCTCAGGGCTCGTTCTTGGTCAACCATTTTGCCGTCCACTTTTGCACCCTAGCATCTGAGCTGGAGTGGTCGGATAAAGCCCTTATTCTGATATTTTGGAGGGGGCTGGCTGACCACGTGAAGGACGCTCTGGCCACTAGGGAGATTCTTGCCTCACTGGAGAAGTTAATAGCTGTGTCCACTCATATTGACCTCCGTTTTCACGAGCGGAGGTTAGAGTGAGCCAAGTGTAGGCAGAGGTTTCGGCTGACTCCCACCTTCGCCCAACCTTTGGAATCTCCAGTCCAGGTCCCTGAGTAAAATAAGGCCATGGTAGTGTCACGCGCTCGTGCATTCCAGGTTTGCATGTTTGTCAGCAGTCAGGACATCTTGCCACCAGATGTCCCTAGCGGTCAAGGAAACGTCAGCATCTAGTGGTAGTAGGTGGAGGTACACTAGACACGGCAACGTTTGCCTCCAAATTGTCCTTTTAGGGGACAATTACTATAGGCTCATTTTCCCACTCGGTAGAGCTCTGCGTGGATTCTGGGGCGGAGGGCAATTTTATGTCTTCTGCCTTCACCCAACGTCACGCAATTCCCCTGGTACTGTTAGCTCAACCAGTAACCGTACAAGTGGTAAATGAGTCGACACTGCCCTCACAGATAACACACCAGACCATCCCGTTTTCTCTGTCCATGTCGCCATGTCATCAGGAAATTATATCTCTGCTCTTCATTCCTGAGGGAATTGAGGAGATCCTGTTAAGGATACCTTTGTTACGTTACCACTCTCCTCATATTGATGGGTTCACAGGCAGAATTTTGGGATGGCGTGAATCTTGTGGGGGTAGATGTCAGAGGGAATGTGTTCAGGTTGCTACTACTGAGGTACCCGCAGATCTATCCTCTCTCCCCAAGCAATATTGGCCCTACGCTGACGTGTTCTCCAAAAGAGCTGTGGAGACCCTTCTGCCTCACCGCCCATATGACTGTCCTATTGACCTCTTGCCTGGTGCTGAGCCTCCCCGGGGTCGATTCTATCCGTTATCTCTCCCAGAGACGGAGGCAATGTCACAGTACATCCAGGAAAATCTGGCAAGAGGACTCATTAGGAAGTCAGTATCACCTGCAGGGGCTGGGTTCTTCTTCGTGCAGAAGAAGAACGGGGAACTACATCCATGCCTAGATTACAGGGGTCTTAACGCCATCACCATTAAGAATAAGTTTCCTCTGCCCCGATATCTGAGCTCTTTGATAGGCTTCGGGGAGCAAGGGTATTTACAAAATTAGATATGCGGGGTTCTTACAACCTGATTCGCATCGGTGAGGTGGACGAATGGAAGATGGCTTTTAACACCAGGGATGGGCACTATGAATATCTGGTGATGCCCTTCGGGCTCTGTAATGCCCCAGCTGTTTTCCAAGACTTTGTGAACGACATCTTCTGGGATATGCTCTCCACCTCGGTCGTAGTCTATCTGGATGATATTTTCATCTACTCTCCAGATATTGACTCCCACCGGAAAGATGTTTGCAGAGTCTTCAACCTCATACAGGCAAAGTCCCTCTACGCAAAGTTGGAGAAATGTGTATTTGAGCAGGTGTCCTTACCTTTCCTGGGCTACATTATCTCCGCCCAAGGATTGGCTGTGGATCCTGCCAAACTACAGGCTGTGATGGACTGGCAGGAACCCCATTCTCTTAAAGCGTTGCAGCGCTTTATGGGGTTCATTAATTACTATCGCCAGTTCATTCCACACTTCTCAACTTTGGTAGCTCCCTTGGTTGCCCTCACTAAGAAGGGAGCAAATCCCAAATTGTGGTCTGAGGAGGTCTCCAAGGCCTTTCACTCCATTAAGTCACACTTCGCTAGCGCTCCCATCCTACATCGCCCCAATGTAGATAAGCCATTTATAATGGAGGTGGATGCCTCATCCGTTGGTGCTGGAGCAGTCCTTTTCCAAAAGGATGCTCAAGGTTGGAAGCATCCTTGCTTCTTCTTTTCCAAGACCTTTTCACCAGCAGAGAGGAATTATTCCATTGGGGACAGGGAGTTGCTAGCCATGAAGTTGGCCTTCTCAGAGTGGAGACTTCTCTTGGAGGGGGCTCGTTTTCCCTTCCAAGTCTTCACAGATCACAAGAATTTGGTGTACTTGCAGACAGCCCAGCGGTTAAATTCTCGCCAGGCCAGATGGTCCTTGTTCTTCTCCTGTTTTCATTTCACCCTCCATTTTCTTTCCAGGGAGAAGAACATTCGTGCCGACGCTCTCTCTCGCTCCGTTGTATCATCTGAGGAGGAGGAAGAGGGGCTTTGGCTTATTGTCCCCACTGAGAGCCTGAGAACTGTGGCCCCGGTTTCGCTAGAGTTTGTGCCTCCGGGAAAGACTTTTGTACCATCCAGTCTGCATCCAGAGGTTTTCTCTTGTGCTCACTCGTCCAGGGCAGGTGGACATTTTGGGTCCAAAAGGACATCTGAGCTACTGGCGAGGACATACTGGTGGCTGTATATGGCTTGTGACATCGCAGACTATGTTCGGGCATGTGTCTCTTGCTCCAAGAACAAGTCTCCACGGCAGCGGCCAGCTGGGTTGCTTTACCCCCTGCTGGTGGCAGACAGGCCCTGGGAGATGGTCGGGATTGATTTTGTGGTGGGCTTACCCAAGTCTCGTAGCTGCACCATTATCTGGGTGATCACTGACCATTTTTCCAAAATGGTGGACTTGGTGTCTCTTCCACGGCTACCCTCTGCAGGGCTCTGGCAGCTTTGTTCATCAAGCATATCTTTCATCTACACGGTATGCCGGACAAAATTGTCAGTGACCGGGGTTCCCAGTTTGTGTCTCGATTCCGGAGAGAGCTTTGTCGTTTACTCAGTATTGAGTTGAATCTCTCCTCAGCATATCATCCAGAGATGAATGGGTTGGTTGAGAGGGCCAACCCTACCCTGGTCACATATTTACAACATTTTGTTTCTGCCAGGCAGGATGAGTGGGCATCCTTGCTACCGTGGGCAGAGATTGCTCTTAACAACGCTGTAGCCGACTCCACCAGTCAGACTCCATTTCTCCTAAATTATGGTCAGCATCCACGTGTCCCTGTGCCCATGCCCGTGTCTTCCGCCGACTCCAGGGTGGCAGACTGGGCTGTGGAGGCATGGAACCGCACTCAGATTGCCATTCGGGCCTCCAATGAGAGAATGAGATCCTCCACCGATGCACATCAGAGCCCCGCTTTGACCTTTGCTCCTGGCGACTTGGTGTGGCTCTTTGCCCGTAACATCAGGCTGCGAGTTGAGTCCACTAAGTTTGCACCTCGCTACTTTGGTCCCTTCAAGGTCCTCGAACAGGTTAACCCTGTGGTCTACATCTGGCCTAGGTATCACCGACACCTTTCATGTGTCCCTCTTGAAGCCCGTATACATGTCCCGATTTTCCGAGTCATCTGCCGGGACATTGGGTTCGTCTACGGATGATTACGAGGTGAACTCTATTTTGGGGTGCAAGGTGGTACGTGGCAAAAATTCTATTTGGTGGACTGGAAGGGTTATGGCCCAGAGGACAGGTCCTGGGAGCCTGCTGAGCACATTCGAGCTCCGCAGCTCATTGCTGCTTTTGAGCGCAGCAAGGCTCAAGGGGGGGCAATGTTAGTGGTCGAGTTCCGACCTCTGCACAGGGGGAGTCTCGAACCATCTCCGCTGCGGTCTCCCATTCTTATCCAGCCGCAGTGGAGCCTGCTCAGCGAAGATGTCAGTCCCAGCCTGATACTGTGCGGATGGTTACTGCTGCCTTTCCAGGCTCAGCCATTGAAGCCAGTACTGGTCAGCGGCGAGCAGATGTCTCTGGGACTAAGTCCTGCTTTTCCCCTACTGAGCATGCCTGGGGTAAGACCTCTCATTGGAGGTCGGGGTTCACATGCTCAGGTACTGTGGCAGCTCCCATTGGTCCTCTAGGACGGTCCTGAAGTTGCTCAGGTACTATAGCAGCTCCTATTGGTCCTCTAGGATGGTCATGAAGTTGCTGCAGCTATAAAAGGTTTGCATGGCCGCACGGCCATGCGCTAATATCAGCTTATGTTATGAGCTTTAGCTACTCAGTGGTCTTGTCTGCTTGTGGTCAGGGTCTGGCTGAAATAAGCCACTAGAATACCGGCACCTCCAGTGAGGAGTTTGTATGGTGAATTCAGGGCTGGTGTAAAGCCATTAGAATTCCGTCTCCACCAGAGAGGAGGTGTTTATGTGCTTGCTACTCCCTGACCATTGATTGCTTTTGCTCTGTTAGGCAGCTGTGTTCCCCTGTGACGCCAACAGGGCACAGCGTTTTCCCATCTGTTCAACTCTGTGAGAGTTCGCTTCTACCGCCATATTGTGCCACCGTTTGTTAGCAGCAGGTTGGTCTCCTGCACGGTGGACCCCGGGCTGCGAATGCACCAATAATAATATCTAGATATACTCGATGTGTTCCACCAGCCCTAATACCAGGTCATCTGGCATAGCACCCCATCGCACTCCTTCTTGGTCAAATAGCCCTTACACAGCCTGGAGGTGTGTTTGGGGTCATGGTCCTGTTGAAAAATAAATGATGGTCCAACTAAACGCAAACTGGATGGAATAGCATGCCGCTGCAAGATGCTGTGGTAGCCATGCTTGTTCATTATGCCTTCAATTTTGAATAAATCCCCAACAGTGTCACCAGCAAAGCAACCCCACATCATCACACCTCCTCCTCCATGCTTCACGGTGGGAATCAGGCATGTAGAGTCCATCCGTTCACCTTTTCTGCATCACACAAAGACACGGTTGGTGGGAACCAAAGATCTCAAATTTGGACTCATCAGACCAAAGCACAGATTTCCACTCGTCTAATGTCCATTCCTTGTGTTCTTTAGCCCAAACAAGTCTCTTCTGCTTGTTGCCTGTCCTTATCAGTGGTTTCCTAGCAGCCATTTTACCATGAAGGCCTGCTCCTCTTAACAGTTGTTGTATAGATGTGTCTGCTGCTAAAACTCTGTGTGGCATTAACCTGGTCTCTAATCTGAGCTGCTGTTAACCTGCGATTTCTGAGACTGGTGACTCGGATAAACTTATCCTCAGAAGCAGAGGTGACTCTTGTTCTTTCTTTCCTGGGGCAGTCCTCATGTGAGCCAGTTTCTTTGTAGCGCTTGATGGTTTTTTCAACTGCACTTGGGGACACTTTCAAAGTTTTCCCAATTTTTCGGACTGACTGACCTTCATTTCATAAAGTAATGACGGTCACTCATTTTTCTTTACTTAGCTGCTTTTTCTTGCCATAATACAAATTATAACAGTCTATTCAATAGGACTATCAGCTGTGTATCCACCAGACTTCTGCTCAACACAACTGATGGTCCCAACCCCATTAATAAGGCAAGAAATCCCACTTATTAAACCTGACATGGCACACCTGTGAAGTGAAAACCATTTCTGGTGACTACCTCTTGAAGCTCATCAAGAGAATGCCAAGAGTGTGCAAAGCAGTCATCAAAGCAAAAGGTGGCTACTTTGAAGAACCTAGAATATAAGACATATTTTCAGTTATTTCACACTTTTTTGTTAAGTATATAATTCCACATGTGTTAATTCATAGTTTTGATGCCTTCAGTGTGAATTTACAATTTTCATAGTCATGAAAATACAGAAAATTTTTTAAATGATGAGGTGTGTCCAAACCAAACTTTTGGTCTGTACTGTATGTCTACTTTACATCTGCATCCTTTTTCCAAAGTCATGTTATTTTGCTAGGATGTGAGAAGGGTTAAAAGCAGCAATTTCTCATTTTTTCAACAAATTTCAAAAATCTGTTTCTTTAGGGACCTATTCAGCTTTATATAAAATTTGTGTGGCCTATATATTGTAAACTCCCAAAAGTGATACAATTTTAAAAACTGCACCATTTTAACCATTCAGGTGCTAAATATACACATACAAAACCAATATAAGGTATATGCGTTGTGTATGCATTGGAAAATAACACCTATAAATATGATACACAACTAAACTAGGTACACCATAATTTATTTATTGGAAGAAAGGAACCACATTATACATAATGAAATATTGATACAGAGGAAGACAAGGTAAGGTGATAAAGATATGCGGGATGGTACGGGGTACATGTACAATAAATGATTATAATAGCATCCAAATTAATGATATATTTATCCATACATGACAATGACCATGAATAAGTAAATTATATATTACAAGGAAAAAATATTTAAAATGTTATCTATGTCATGTGGGACCCATACCATAATTTAGGAATGCATAAAATAAAAAACGTTTAGAAAGACAAATTACTGCATATAGTATACACGATGTAGAATTATCCTCAAATAAATGAATCATTAAATAAGTACAACTGACACATACTAAGATCACAATGATAATAGAGCTGTAAGTATCCAATACAAAGTGCCAATGTGCAAATAGAAAGTGCATATACGTATGAGAGGATAGATAGCAGTATACTAACCAGTAAGGGACCCCGCAGTAGCCCACACCTGCCCAACGCGCGTTTCGCCTGAGCTTTGACAAGCAAGTGAGGTAACGAAGGTAAAAATGGGGTATATAACTAATAAGCAACCAATCAGAGGTGTCAGCTGTGGTCCTAGATTAAGCGTGGCCATAGCTCCACATGTGTCATACCATGCATGGTAAACCTAGCACCAAACACCTCCCACAAGACGCATCTCCATGGAGCGCGCCACGTGGGAGGAAGTGACGCCAGCATGAGTTCCACCCTGGAACGCATAGTATATCCGGGCATAGGATCAGTGTACTGGGAAATAGGTGAACGGAAGTGACGTCCACATGCACTCCACAATGGAGCGCATAATGTTTATATTAGGGACAATCGTTGTGGTTACCTTTCTGGGTGACCGTTGTTTTTCATAGTGTATTTGGAAGTGCCAGCTTTATTAATTTGGACGTTGGTTATCATGATCAGAAGAAAACAACAAATATCTAAGGAAATTTAAAAAAAAAAATATATTAAATAAAAAATGTTTCGACTACAAACATATCTGTTTGTCAAAATCACACACACACACAAAAGGAGCAAAAATAAATATAAATATACATAAAGTGTAATAAAATTAGAGAACAACCTAAAGAAAAGAAGCAAAACTGATGGTCTCATTTAGGCCAATGGGTGCCATAGTATCCAAGATGGTAATCCATCTTGATTCTTTCTGTGCTAGGATCTTTTTCCAATCACCGCCACGATTATCAATAATGACTCTGTCAATACCACTAACCTTAAAAGATGAAGGATCACAGTTGTGGTATAACTTATAATGTCGAGGAATTGTTTTTAATTCAGCAATGTTGGTAGATTCCATTGCTGCTTTAATGTCCAAGACTAGTGTTGAGCATTCCGATACCGCAAGTATCGGGTATCGGCCGATACTTGCGGTACCGGAATTCCGATACCGAGATCCGATACTTTTGTGGTATCGGGTATCGGTATCGGATACATAGAGATGTGTAAAATAAAGAATTAAAATAAAAAATATTGATATATTTACCTCTCCGACGGCCGCCCATGTGACCGCCACGCGACCAATCACAAGCCGCGACGTCACCGCAAGCTATTAACGCGCTCATTTTTAAAAATGAGCGCGTTAATGGCTTTCAAAGACGTAGCGGCTTGTGATTGGTCGCGTGGCCGCGACCAATCACAAGCCGCGACGTCACCGCAAGCTATTAACACGCTCATTTTTAAAAATGAGCGCGTTAATGGCTTTCAAAGACGTAGCGGCTTGTGATTGGTCGCGGCCACGCGACCAATCACAAGCCGCTACGTCTTTGAAAGTCATTAACGCGCTCATTTTTAAAAATGAGCGCGTTAATAGCTTGCGGTGACGTCGCGGCTTGTGATTGGTCGCGTGGCGGTCACATGGGCGGCCCGCGACCAATCAGAAGCCGGGACGTGATTCTCAGGTCCTAAAAGCGCTGATTTTGAACAAAGAAGCCTGCCGGTTACCCGCGCTGAGTTCAGGGGCCGCCGGAGAGGTAAATATATCAATATTTTTTATTTTAATTCTTTATTTTACACATCCCTATGGATCCCAGGGCCTGAAGGAGAGTTTCCTCTCCTTCAGACCCTGGGAACCATGAGAATACCTTCCGATACTTGATGTCCCATTGACTTGTATTGGTATCGGATATCGGTATCGGCGATATCCGATATTTTTCGGGTATCGGCCGATACTATCCGATACCGATACTTTCAAGTATCGGACGGTATCGCTCAACACTATCCAAGACGTGTTCTCTGACCCTCCTTCGCAGCTCACGTGAGGTCAGTCCTATATACAATTTGTTACATGGACATTTAGCACTATATATGACAACAATAGTTTTACAAGAGATGTTATGTGTAATTTTATACACATTCAGGTGCTGCACTGGAATTGTCAGGAGAATTTTCTCTACCAATGGAAGACATTCTCTAATCACCTCAATGAAGATGGTGGCAGGAGTGTCTACCCAATGTACATTTATAACAGTTTATATAGTTACTAGATTGTGGCCCGATTCTAACGCATCGAGTATTCTAGAATATGCATGTCCCCGTAGTATATGGACAATGATGATTCCAGAATTCGCGGCAAACTGTGCCTGTTGCTGATTGGTCGAGGCAACCTTTATGACATCATCATCGCCATGACAACCATTATGACATCTACGTCGATACTGTGCCCGTCGCTGAATCAGAAACATGGGATTTCTACATCCTTTATGACATCATCGTCGCTGTGCACGTTGCTGATTGGTTGAGGCCTGGCAGCCTCGACCAATCAGAGACGTGGGATTTCCAGGACAGACAGACAGACAGAAAGACAGACAGACAGACAGACAGACGGAAAAACCCTTAGACAATTATATATATAGATTACTGACATAAGCAATTCAAATATACTGTAGTATCAGTTAACTTTCCAAAGCATACAATATCGAAATTAGTGTAGGAAGTATGCCCATGTGGATTTAAAAAAAAACAACAACAGGAAACTGCTTTATTGTTGTGCTTATCTTGGAATTTATTTTTCCCTTCCAGAAGTTAACTTTAGTTGAACCCTTCTAGCAAAAACACATAGTGAAGCAAAAAACATCACAGAATGAACCAAAATCATATATAGTGAATGTCATAATGAAATCCTCATTAACAAGAGACTATATCATTAATTAAAGGCAAAGTGTTATAACAGGAATCAATGCAAAGTGGAATAAAAAAAATTCTAATATTTCCGCTAAAATGTTGCTTTAGCACCAATTATTTCATCAGAATGCCTCCACAAGTGACCTTATTTTGGAAACTACACCCCTCCAGGATTTTTTTCCAGAGGTATAGAATTTTGAACTCGTAGGTGTTACACAGAATTTGATAACATTAAGTCGTAATATTGAAAATGTATGTATTTTTTTTCCACAAAAGTGTTGCTTTAGCCTGAGATTTATCACTTTTGCAAGAGGTAACACGAAAAAGTGATCCCCATAGTTGGTCAGTTTGTTACTCACGTTCTTCTGAGCATGGTAATACCCAACATGTAGTCAAAAAGTTCTGTTTGGCCACACTCCAAGTCTCAGATGGGAAGAAGAATCGACATTTGGTCTGTGAAATGTACATTTGGATGGAATGGATTGCCGACACCATGTCTCATTTGCAGAGCCCCCGAGGCACCAAAAGAGCAGAAACTGCCACAAGACACCCTATTTCGGAAACTAGACCCAACAAGGAATTCATCTAGGTGCTTCACAGAACTTTGAGAAATGTGGATGTAAAAATGAAAATGACATTTTATAACATATAGATGTGAAAACAAACAAATACATCTTTTCCACTAAAATTCTGTTTTAGCACCAACTTTATAATTTACACAAGGAATGCTATGAGAAAATGGACCCCATAATTTAATATGCAATTTTTACTGAACGTGCCAGAATCCATATGTGGCTATACATTACTGTTTGAGGTCACAGCAGGGATCGGATGGGAAGGAGCGCTACTTGGCTATTAGAATGCAGATTCTATTTCAACAGGTTGTGAGCTCCATTAGACAAGCCCCTGAGGTACCAGAAACAGCAGAAACCCCACAAATGGCATCATATTGGAAACCTCACTAGGGATGTAGTGAGTATTTTGAACTCAAAGGTGCCTCACAGAATTTTGTAACATTGAGACATGGAAATATAACATTTTTGTGCACACGTTCAGGATTTTTCATGTTTTTTTCCTATAAGAACGCGATAAAACTGCCAAAAAAAGCATACATTAAGCATCCTATTATTAGAATGCAATCCTCAATTTTTGTGCACATGTTGCGTTTTTCTCTGCGGCAGAATCCCATTCTGGAAAAAACGTAGCATGTTCATTCCTTGTGCGGAATCGCGAAAAAACGCAGCATGTTCATTCCTTGTGCGGAATCACGGGGATTCCGCACACATAGGAATGCATTGATCCCCTTACTTTCCCCATGTGGCTATGCCCACCATGCAGGAAGTAAGTGAATCATGTGCAATTGGTACCCAGGGAGGAGGAGAGGAGACTCTCCTCCAGGCCCTGAGAACCATATAATTGTTAAAAAAAAAAAAGAATTAAAATAATAAATCGTGATATTCTCACCTTCCGGCGTCCCACGCAGCGTTCCCGCTCCTCGCGATGCTCCCGTTCCCAGTGATGCTTTGCGGCAATGACCTGTGATGACATAGTGGTCTCATGAGACCACTACGTCATCTGGGGTCATGCCGCGAGGCATCACTGGGAACGGGAGCATCGCGAGAAACGGGAACGCTACGAGGGACGCCGGAAGGTGAGAATATCACGATTTATTATTTTTTATTATTTTTAACTTTAGATCTTTTTACTATTAATGCTGCATAGGCAGCATCGATAGTAAAAAGTTGGTCACACTTATCAAACACTATGTTTGACAAGTGTGACCAACCTGTCAATCAGTTTTCCAAGCGATGCTACAGATCGCTTGGAAAACGCTAGCATTCTGCAAGCTAATTATGCTTGTAAAACGCTATTGTTTAGCGGGAAAATGCATGCCAATTCCGTATGCATTTTACTCTCAGCACAGTTGCGGAATTGCCGCGGAAATGTCGTGTGCACATAGCCTAAATGGTAAAAAATTGTTTTTATTTGCTGCAAATTTGTCGGTTACACAAGAGTTAATAGGTGAAACTCGATCCTACAATTTTATTGTGCGATTTAATTGGATTTTATTTGAGGAGTCGGGAGCTCAAGTTGCTTTTCCTGAGTCCTTGTTCTACCAGTAACGTAGGGGCTGGTTTTGTGTGGGATAGGTTAGGGTTTTTATTGGTATACAAATAAACACCGTGTGCACTGCTATATATGTGGTGCAGAGACTAGGTTCCCAAACCCTCAGCAATAAAGTATAAAAAGTCTCGCACTCAACTTCAGTCTCATTGATTAGTGAATTTTATTGGTGCAAGGTAGCACTGGAAACGTTTCAGCTCATATAGAGCTTTCATCAGTCACTACAATGTATGAAAAGATATATATACATAAGGAACATAAAAAAATTGAGAAAACATAACAAACAATGTATAAATCAAATACAAAATAAAAATATAATGAAACAAAAGTATGTACAGATTTGCGCAGAAGCATGTAATAGCCAGAGATATACTTCATGAATGTGCTAAACGTAACGCGTAGCAGTGAAAACACGCTTATACATACTCGCTCGATAAAGGTTATGTTTGGTGGAAGAAACAAACATACCGTGCTGTGCCTTAAGAGTGTGTATCGGACATGTCATAAGTTGGTATACGGATCATGCTTGGTACCTAATATAGCATGAGAGAATGAGGATACAGTGAAGGTATGATGTGAATCAGGAGCGACAAAGTCCTGTAGAAACGGACATATACTTACTGCCAGAAAAGTGGAAGGATAAGGAAGAGGTCCTGTGTTTAACACCTGAACTACAGAATAGAGGAGCTGTGAATAAAAAATATAGAGGGGGAAGAGGTGTTCATGGTGCTCTATAGCGATGTTCTATATAACGTGGGCAGTAAAATGTATTAAATTACCTTATAACAATAAGTATCTCTGGAAAGGGCCAGGGGCCTCAAGGTGACCAGCATGAGAGTAGGGGCTGTAAAGGATGTAGTACAGACGGGAATAAATAATGAACCGTGAACATCATGATTCAATAGAATCACACTTCCAAGAGCCGTGTAATCATACCTTATATGTATTATGTCCGTGGTAGGAGGTAGTGGCCTCAGCGATGGCCAAAGAAGAGCAGGGGCTGAAAGGAGCGTAATATGAATGAGAAAATGCGGGGCAGTGCGTCCATATCCTTATACCAAAAGGGGGGCTGTGACTGCGATCAAAACAAAATACCTGCTGTAAGGAGCCGCCTGGGTATGGGTAATGTCCCCTGAGACGCGGAGTCCACCGCTCGTCAGAAATGTGGGGCGAGAGGCGCGCTATTTGAGCCCGGTACTAGCGTTCCGATAGGAGCGCCGAAACCGGAAGTGACGTCGGGAGTCCCGGCCAGGGTGGAAGTGAATGGCCGTGCGTTCCACTGTGAGGAACAGCGTTCCACCAGTGGAACGCTAAACTATATTGGCCAAAAAAAATCTATTTTGGGAGCGAGGGCAAAGGCGCCATGGGTACAAGATGATGGTGTTACCCAATAAGTCAATATATGGATAAGGACTACTTGTGGTATATAAGGTGGGTGGGATGGGAGGAGGAGTCCTGGAAGGGGAATGATTGTAACACAATAGGATGTGGTAAAGAACAGGAGGGGGTCTGTAAAAGAGAAAGATATGTGCATAATAAATTACTCATGCTGATATGCTCTAGCGTAGACCTGAGTGTGACATACTACGTCCCATATGACAGAGTAAGGTGGTGGCAGTAGTGTCATTCATACACAAGTGCATATCCGTGGTAGATGGTGACATAGAGAAGGTGCTCCAGATGGTGACTCGTGCCCTGTCATTCATCGTTAGTACAGACGGTTCTAATAGACAAAATTCAGAATCAGAATATATGCATAAACAACAACCTCATAAACACGGTATGTGTGTCACGATATCAATATAATAACCTCATACAAATGCAGACAATTCATAGTCCCTATTAAGACCTCTGAGTGATAGGGTATCCAGTGTGTGGATCCAATATGCTTCACGTTTCTTTAGCATAAGGATCCTATCTCCCCCCCTGCGTTGCAGCGGGACATGTTCTAGAACCTGAAACCTTAGTTGTGCAATATTATGTTTCAGTGCATGGAAATGATGAGGTAGTGGAAGTAGTAAATTTTGGCAGCGGATCGTAGATTTGTGCTTGGACACTCTGTCCCTAACGGACTGTGACGTCTCCCCCACGTATAGTAACCCACATGGGCACTTTATCACATATATCACATACGTAGAATCACACGTGAAGTAACCTCTGATCTTGAATTCCCTACCCGAACGTGGGTGTCTGATAGTGCTGCCTTTTTGAACGTTGTTGCACTGGACACACCTTAGGCAAGGAAAAGTTCCTTCTCTAGGCGTGCCCAGAAACCTTTGTCGTGTAGTGGTATTCGTGCCGATATCTGCCTTTACTAGATTGTCCCGTAAACTAGGGGCTCGTTTAAAACAAGGGAGGAAGGGATTTTGGAATTCCCTTACGTTGGGATAGGCATTTGTGAGGATCGACCAATTACTACGTATGGTTCTGTGTAACCTGTACATAAAGGGGTGAAACGAATGCACAAATGGAATGCGGGAGTTGGTATCAATCCTAGGTCTGTTGGTGGTGACTCTGGATTGTTCCAGAAGGGGTAAGGCATAACCTCTAGCCCTAAATTTCTAGGTCATCTCTTGTGTGCGTAATTCTCTGGTGTCCAAATTGGAAACAATACGTTCCACCCTCTGGTACTGTGCTTTAGGTATAGATCTTTTGGTGGATGGTGGGTGAAGGCTATTAAAATGTAAAAGACTATTACGGTCCGTGCTTTTAGAGTACAGGTCCGTGCTTAGAAGGCCGCTAGAATCTTTAACCACCATTGTATCTAGAAAATTAATTCTCCTTAGATCGTAGCTCATGGTGAACCTGATACCGGGCCAAGATGTGTTCAGAAAAGATAAGAAGGTATGTAGGGACTCTTCTGAACCCTGCCATATACAAAAAACATCGTCTATATATCTTTTCCATACACTGACATTTTCCCTGAATAAGGGACAGGGGTAGATCCTACTCTCCTCGAAGTCAACCATATACGCATTTGCGTAAGGGGGTGCTGCGTGAGACCCCATAGCGGTCCCCCGTTTTTGTAGATAGAACGTATCTTGAAATAGGAAGTAGTTGGATGTGAGTATAATCCTGAGTAAATCAATGCATAGCGACGTATGATCTATATCCCTATCAGTGCTTTCAAGAAGGTGACGTACCGACTGAATACCTTCCTCGTGGGGGATGGAAGTATAAAGATCCCTCACGTCGAGGGTAACCAAGAAAGCGTCTGCAGGAATGGTTTTGGTTTCTCTGATAAGATTTAAGAAAGAGCCAGTGTCCAATAAAAAGGATTTTGACCTTTGAATGAGTGGGGTAAGTATGCGTTCGATGTATCTAGCCATGGGGGATAGTATAGAATCCGTGGAGGCCACTATGGGTCTCCCCGGTGGGTTCTCTAGATTCTTATGGACCTTGGGCAGGGTGTAAAATACCGGTGTTATGGGATTTGAATTTAGGAGAAAATCGCATGTTTTTGTGTCCAAAACACCCCGATCGGTATAGTGATGGAGTATGGTCTCAATTTTCTGACGAATGCCAGGTAAAGGGTCCTTAACGAGTGGCTGGTAGATTGAGTCATCACTAAGTTGTCGTGTGATTTCCGCCAAATATTTAGATTTGTCCATTATGACTAGTGCCCCACCTTTATCAGCCGGTTTGATTATTATGGTCCTGTCCTCCTGAAGATTTTTGAGAGAATGTCTCTCTTCTACAGTAAGGTTAGGGGGATAGAATAGGTGTCCCCTCCCCATATCCTCTTTCAGTGACATAAATGAGTCTTTCACAAACCCAATGAAAGTTTCAACAGCGTGATGACTCTGTGGGGGTCTAAAATGGCTCTTATTTTGTAAGCCTAAACTTGCTGATGATAGCAGCTTAGGGTTATCGTTCCCCACGGTCATGTTGATGGTGGGAGGAATAGTGGCAAAGTGTGCTTTTAATCTGATGGACCGAAAAAATCTCTGGAGATCCATGTCTAGATCGAAGGTACGGCACCGATAGGACGGACAAAAAGAGAGACCTTTTTGTAACAGTGAGTGCTCGGCCACACTCAAGGTACGGGATGAAATGTTAATGACTAAATTGTCCATACCTTCGATTGGGTAGTCCTGTAGTTGTCCTGATTTCTCCTTGTGTTTCTGTCCCCGTCTCGTCTTCTTGTGGGGTATCGGCGCTGTCCTAAAAAAGGAAGTGTGGACACAGTAGTAGAGGATCCGGCCTAGTGGTCCGACCCCGAGGTTGAGAGATCTGAGGATGTATGTTGGTTTGGACGTGTGTTCATGCCTCGAGAGTTGTCCTGCCATCTGTAGACTTTGTTACTTTTATAGTCCTCTGCGTCCCTTGCAAATTTGTTGCGTTTCCTGGCTTCGATGTCCTTCTTATGCCTGGCAATCCGATCCTGTATTTCTGTATTTAGAGTGGATAACTCCTCCGGTGTACCTGTTGTAGACAACTGTAATTCAATAGCCTTGATCTTTTCAGCGATATCAGAAATAGCCCGTTGGAGGAACTCCACCGTCAGGGTAATAAGATCTAGTGAGCACTTGTTGAGGATGTGCTCAAATCTAGTGCAGAAGTCAGGGGAGTCTTTAAATAGTGTAGGGCGCAGAGGAACCTGTAGTCCCCTTGGGATTCTTTGTACTGTTATATATTCTGACAGAGTGGCGCAATGAAGTTCAAGATTAGTTTGAGATCTAAGTTCTCGTTCTAGGTCACTCCCCCGTGTTTCACGTGGCGGGATAAGCAAGAAATCACTGGATAATTGTGATCGAGCAAGGATGTTAGCACACAAGAGATGACCCAGAAATTTAGGGCTAGAGGTTACCCCTTACCCCTTCTGGAACAATCCAGAGTCACCACCAACAGACCTAGGATTGATACCAACTCCCGCATTCCATTTGTGCATTCGTTTCACCCCTTTATGTACAGGTTACACAGAACCATACGTAGTAATTGGTCGATCCTCACAAATGCCTATCCCAACGTAAGGGAATTCCAAAATCCCTTCCTCCCTTGTTTTAAACGAGCCCCTAGTTTACGGGACAATCTAGTAAAGGCAGATATCGGCACGAATACCACTACACGACAAAGGTTTCTGGGCACGCCTAGAGAAGGAACTTTTCCTTGCCTAAGGTGTGTCCAGTGCAACAACGTTCAAAAAGGCAGCACTATCAGACACCCACGTTCGGGTAGGGAATTCAAGATCAGAGGTTACTTCACGTGTGATTCTACGTATGTGATATATGTGATAAAGTGCCCATGTGGGTTACTATACGTGGGGAAAACGTCACAGTCCGTTAGGGACAGAGTGTCCAAGCACAAGTCTACGATCCGCTGCCAAAATTTACTACTTCCACTACCTCATCATTTCCATGCACTGAAACATAATATTGCACAACTAAGGTTTCAGGTTCTAGAACATGTCCCGGTGCAACGCAGGGGGGGGAGATAGGATCCTTATGCTAAAGAAACGTGAAGCATATTGGATCCACACACTGGATACCCTATCACCCAGAGGTCTTAATAGGGACTATGAATTGTCTGCATTTGTATGAGGTTATTATATTGATATCGTGACACACATACCGTGTTTATGAGGTTGTTGTTTATGCATATATTCTGATTCTGAATTTTGTCTTTTAGAACCGTCTGTACAAACGATGAATGACAGGGCACGAGTCACCATCTGGAGCACCTTCTCTATGTCACCATCCACCACGGATATGCACTTGTGTATGAATGACACTACTGCCACCACCTTACTCTGTCATATGGGACGTAGTATGTCACACTCAGGTCTACGCTAGAGCATATCAGCATGAATAATTTATTATGCACATATCTTTCTCTTTTACAGACCCCCTCCTATTCTTTACCACATCCTATTGTGTTACAATCATTCCCCTTCCAGGACTCCTCCTCCCATCCCACCCACCTTATATACCACAAATAGTCCTTATCCATATATTGACTTATTGGGTAATACCATCATCTTGTACCCATGGCGCCTTTGCCCTCGCTCCCAAAATAGATTTTTTTTGGCCGATATAGTTTAGCGTTCCACTGGTGGAACGCTGTTCCTCACAGTGGAACGCACGGCCATTCACTTCCACCCTGGCCGGGACTCCCGACGTCACTTCCGGTTTCGGCGCTCCTATTGGAACGCTAGTATCGGGCTCAAATAGCGCGCCTCTCGCCCCACATTTCAGACGAGCGGTGGACTCCGCGTCTCAGGGGACATTACCCATACCCAGGCGGCTCCTTACAGCAGGTATTTTGTTTTGATCACAGTCACAGCCCCCCTTTTGGTATAAGGATATGGACGCACTGCCCCGCATTTTCTCATTCATATTACGCTCCTTTCAGCCCCTGCTCTTCTTTGGCCATCGCTGAGGCCACTACCTCCTACCACGGACATAATACATATAAGGTATGATTACACGGCTCTTGGAAGTGTGATTCTATTGAATCATGATGTTCACGGTTCATTATTTATTCCCGTCTGTACTACATCCTTTACAGCCCCTACTCTCATGCTGGTCACCTTGAGGCCCCTGGCCCTTTCCAGAGATACTTATTGTTATAAGGTAATTTAATACATTTTACTGCCCACGTTATATAGAACATCGCTATAGAGCACCATGAACACCTCTTCTCCCCTCTATATTTTTTATTCACAGCTCCTCTATTCTGTAGTTCAGGTGTTAAACACAGGACCTCTTCCTTATCCTTCCACTTTTCTGGCAGTAAGTATATGTCCGTTTCTACAGGACTTTGTCGCTCCTGATTCACATCATACCTTCACTGTATCCTCATTCTCTCATGCTATATTAGGTACCAAGCATGATCCGTATACCAACTTATGACATGTCCGATACACACTCTTAAGGCACAGCACGGTATGTGTGTTTCTTCCACCCAACATAACCTTTATCGAGCGAGTATGTATAAGCGTGTTTTCACTGCTACGCGTTACGTTTAGCACATTCATGAAGTATATCTCTGGCTATTACATGCTTCTGCGCAAATCTGTACATACTTTTGTTTCATTATATTTTTATTTTGTATTTGATTTATACATTGTTTGTTATGTTTTCTCAATTTTTTTATGTTCCTTATGTATATATATCTTTTCATACATTGTAGTGACTGATGAAAGCTCTATATGAGCTGAAACGTTTCCAGTGCTACCTTGCACCAATAAAATTCACTAATCAATGAGACTGAAGTTGAGTGCGAGACTTTTTATACTTTATTGCTGAGGGTTTTTATTGGTAACATTTTGGGGTATGTAAAATTATTTGATCGCTTCCAGTACAAGGTTGTGATCACATTCTTGTGTTCTACGCTGGGCTTTTACCTCCGGGTTTCCGTGTAAATCCCACGATAATGAGATTCAGATGAAATTCCAGACTTAACGACTCACTGTAATGAGACAGATGGAGACACTTTGGATTCCATTTGTTGTTTGTTCTGGTTGTATCCATCTTTTTAGGCGTGCAAAGGACTGTGGTCGACCACACTTGTGTGCTAAAAAGATGCCTAAAATGATAGGATACTGCTGGAACAGAGACCAGACGTAATCGAAAGTTGTTTCAATTGCCTCATTATAGTGGGTGGTTCCTTCGGGGTTTCGTCTGAATCACATTTTTTGGGATTTACACTGAAGCGCTGAGGACTGGATAAATATGAACTGAGACTTTTTCCAATTTTTGGGAGGTACAATGAACAAATAGATAGCAGTACAAGAATGTTTCTTATTTTTATTTTTGCACGGTTTGGTATATGTCATAAGACAGCTTTATTTGGGTCAGTACAATTACAGCTATACCAAATTTATATAGTTTTTTTATGCTTTGCTAGTTTTACAGACTAAACACAATATTTTCCAGAATGAATTTGTTTTTGCATCGTCATGTTCTGAGAGTTGTAACTTTCTTATTTTTTGCCAAATGACCCACAATAGAGCTTATTTTTTGCTAGACGGTTTGGCATTTTTATTTATACCATTTTTAATAATCTTATTAATCTTTATATATCACTAACATATTCCACAGCACTTTACAGGTTGCACACATTATCATCCCTGTCCCCGATGGGGCTCACAATCTAAAATCCCTATCAGAATGTCTTTGGAATGTGGGAGGAAGCCGGAGTGCCCGGAGGAAACCCACACAAACACGGCAAGAACATACAAACTCTTTGCAGATGTCGTCCATGGTGGGATTTGAACCCAAGACTCCAGCGCTGCAAGGCTGCAGTGCTAACCACTGAGCCACCCTGCTGCCATTATTCTTTACATATGAGTTTTTGATCTTTTTCTATTCAATTTTTTTTGTGTCATTATGATGATATAGTGACATTTTGGGCTGTTTTAACTTTTTTTTTATGGTGTTCACTATACGGAGTAAACAACATGAGTTTAATAGTTCAAGTAGTTCCGAATGCGGCAATACCAATTATGTGTACTTGTTTTGTTTATTTTTGCAAACGCTGCAGTTTTATTGGCAAAATGGCTTTTTGTGATTTGTCTGCACATTTCTTTGTGTTTTTTTCTTTTTTTACATACTGTATTTTATTTAACTTTTTTCACTTAGGGTACCGTCACACAGTGCCATTTTGATCGCTACGACGGTACGATTCGTGACGTTCCAGCGATATCCATACGATATCGCTGTGTCTGACACGCAGCAGCGATCAGGGATCCTGCTGAGAATCGTACGTCGTAGCAGATCGTTTGGAACTTTCTTTCGTCGCTGGATCTCCCGCTGTCATCGCTAGATCGGTGTGTGTGACACCGATCTAGCGATGCGTTCGCTTGTAACCAGGGTAAACATCGGGTTACTAAGCGCAGGGCCGCGCTTAGTAACCCGATATTTACCCTGGTTACCAGTGTAAATGTAAAAAAAACCAAACAGCACATACTTACATTCCGGTGTCCGTCAGGTCCCTTGCCGTCTGCTTCCCGCACTCACTGACTGCCGGCCGTAAAGTGAAAGCAGAGCACAGCGGTGACGTCACCGCTGTGCTTTCACTTTACGGCCGGCAGTCAGTGAGTGAGGGAAGCAGACGGCAAGAGACAGACACCGGAATGTAAGTATGTAGTGTTTGTTTTTTTTTACGCTGGTAACCAGGGTAAACATCGGGTTACTAAGCGCGGTCCTGCGCTGTGTGACAGCTCCCCAGCGACCACAAAACGACTTACCAACGATCTCGGCCAGGTCGTATCGCTGGTCGTGATCGTTGGTAAATCGTATAGTGTGACGGTACCCTTAGTTCCACTGTGACATGTATTTTATTTGCTTAGATCGCTGGTCTCAAGTACTGCAGTGCCTGAAACCTGTTAGGGTATGTGCACGCGTTGCAGATTTTGGATTGGCCACTGCGGATTCGCAGCAGTTATCCATGAGTATACAGTACCATGTAAACCTATAGAAAACAAAATCCGCAGTGCACATGCTACGGAAAATACAGCGCGGAAAAACTGCTTTCTTTATTCCGCAACATGTCAATTCTTTGTGCGGATTCCGCAGCGGTTTACACCTGCTCCTCAATAGGAATCCACAGGTGTAAAACCGCACAAAAACCAAGGAAAAACCGCAGTAAATCTGCGGTAATTCCGCAGTAAATCCGCAGTGCGGATTTCCTGCGGATTTACCAAAATAAGTGCGGCAAAATCCGCACACCTTTCCGCAGCGTGTGCACATAACCTAAGTGTCTCACTGACACAGCCTGTGAAGCCCAGCTTATAGTAGGATGTCACAGGCCACTGTACCCTGGGGTCATCAGATGACTTCAGAGTACCATGGCAACAATCGGCACTCACGATTATAAGATTGATCATGCCAAAAAAGGGTCTGTTTGCTCTCTTTTAACTTCTTGTCGCAATTAACAGCACTATGTAAGGGTATGTGTCCACGTTCAAGATGGCCGGCGGTATCGTCGGAGCGGCTTTGCCGCTCTGCGGTAAGCCCCGCCCCCTTTCTGGGACGCGATGATGCCGGATGTGTTCACAGCACACATCCGGCATCATCGCTCCCCACCATAGGGTCCTGTGCTATATCTTGCGGCGACGCAGCGTCGCCACAAGATATACGGACATGCTGCGATCTGAAAAGACGCGCAGCATGTCCGGAGTCGCAGGGCCGCCGCGTGCGTGTTACCACGCATAGTGGAGACGGGATTTCAGTCAATCCCCTCCACTATGCTGTAACATCTGGACGCTGCGTGTCTGACGCTGCGGCTCTATGCAGCGTCAGACACGCAGCGTTTCCTGCACGTGTAAACATACCCTTAGGGGCTGATCGGCTTCATTCAGTTAAAAAAAACTGTCTGGGGCTGATGCCTTAGGGTGTCAGCTGTCATATTCCTCAGAGCTGTAAAAAAGCGGCGTTGAGGAATAACGGCTCCTTAATGACCACCGTTAAAAGGCTTTTTTGCAGACATTAAGGAGTCAATTAAACTGTACTTATACTATTAGCCATGCTCAGCGGAGGAGATCAAGACATTTTGGTTTAAACTTGAGAAAATCACAAAAAATAAATGTTTCACATCCTGCTTTACCTGCGTTTTTTCACTAGAACGCTGTGAAAACTTATTTGAAAGTTTTTTCTGCATTTTTGCTGCTTGTTTGCACTTACTTATTCCTTTTCATGAGTGAAAATCCGTTGTAACAATGCTGAAAGTATTGACATGATGCAGTTTTTAAAAAAGCAGTAATTTTCTAATTCAGTTTGGAAAAAAAGTGTGTGCATGAGATTTCTCTCTGCAAGGAGAATCGTTACCCCTTAGATCCCAGTCAGACGCCTCTCAGGCCGGCCTCACACTAGCGTGTTTTACGGACGTATGAGAGGTGCAGAAAATACGGATTGCATACGGTACAATGATTCTCTATGGCCCAGCTCCTATCTGCCGTATTTTACTGATCCGTATTATACGGTCTTCTACGGCTGTAGAAAATCACAGCATGCTGCGTTTGTCACCGTATTTCGCAAAAAATACGCCAATGAAAGTCTATGGGGGCGAGAAAAATACGCATTACACACGGACCAACAGTGTGACTTGCGAGAAATACGCAGCGATGCTCTATAGAAAAGCCGGCAATTCAGTGCGGTGTACTGTACAGTAAAATCACGCTGATAGGTTAGAATAGAATAGCTAAGATAAATAGTATAGGGGCATATATATATATATATATCAGTGAGACTCATATATATATATATATTAATATTTCATACAGCGCTAGATAGCTTAAAAGCCGGTAATTCAATTGCTGGCTTTTGCTATCTCCTTTTCAATCCCGACATGATATGAGACATGGTTTACATACAGTAAACCATCTCATATCCCTTTTTTTTTGCATATTCCACACTACTAATGTTTGTAGTGTGTATGTGCAAAATTTTGGCACTCTAGCTATTAAATTAAAGGGTTAAATTGCGGAAAAAATTGGCGTGGGCTCCCGCGCAATTTTCTCCGCCAGAATGGTAAAGCCAGTGACTGAGGGCAGATAGTAATAACCTGAAGAGGGTCCATGGTTATTGGCCCCCCTGGCTAAAAACATCTGCCCCCAGCCACCCCAGAAAAGGCACATCTGGAAGATGCGCCTATTCTGGCACTTGGCCACTCTCTTCCCATTCCCATGTAGTGGTGGGATATGGGGTAATGAAGGGTTAATGTCACCTTGCTATTGTAAGGTGACATTAAGCCAGATTAATAATGGAGAGGCGTCAATTATGACACCTATCAATTATTAATCCAATACTATGAAATGGTTAAAAAAAACACACACATTATTACAAAGTATTTTAATGAAATGAATACACAGGTTGTTGTAATATTTTATTATACTGGTAATCCACTTGAAGACCCTTGTCACCTGGAACAAATGTAAAAAAAAACAAACAACAATATTCCATACCTTCCGATGATCAGTCTCGTCCCACGCTGTAAATCCATCTGAAGGGGTTAACTAATTTTATAAGCAGAAGCCTGCTAATGCAGCCATCCCTGCCTGTAAAACCCCGGCGAATGAATGGAATGTAGGCGAACGACCTGTAGTTACTTCCAGTTGCGGTGATGCGCCCTCTGCTGGATGTCCTCATATGAACTCGAGCCTGGGAACTTTTCAGAATATTGTCCCACGCTCGAGTTCACTTGCACAACAACATGTGAAATTGATTGTCAAAAAGTGTTGCTTCCTATTTGGACAGGTTGATTTCACCAAAGTTCGATTTACTTGGAGTTATATTCTGTTGTTTAAGTGTTCCCTTTATTTTTTTGAGCAGTGTATATACATATATATATATATATATATATATATATATATACAGTGGGGCAAAAAAGTATTTAGTCAGTCAGCAATAGTGCAAGTTCCACCACTTAAAAAGATGAGAGGCGTCTGTAATTTACATCATAGGTAGACCTCAACTATGGGAGACAAACTGAGAAAAAAAAATCCAGAAAATCACATTGTCTGTTTTTTTATCATTTTTTTTGCATATTATGGTGGAAAATAAGTATTTGGTCAGAAACAAACAATCAAGATTTCTGGCTCTCACAGACCTGTAACTTCTTCTTTAAGAGTCTCCTCTTTCCTCCACTCATTACCTGTAGTAATGGCACCTGTTTAAACTTGTTATCAGTATAAAAAGACACCTGTGCACACCCTCAAACAGTCTGACTCCAAACTCCACTATGGTGAAGACCAAAGAGCTGTCAAAGGACACCAGAAACAAAATTGTAGCCCTGCAACAGGCTGGGAAGACTGAATCTGCAATAGCCAACCAGCTTGGAGTGAAGAAATCAACAGTGGGAGCAATAATTAGAAAATGGAAGACATACAAGACCACTGATAATCTCCCTCGATCTGGGGCTCCACGTAAAATCCCACCCCGTGGGGTCAGAATGATCACAAGAACGGTGAGCAAAAATCCCAGAACCACGCGGGGGGACCTAGTGAATGAACTGCAGAGAGCTGGGACCAATGTAACAAGGCCTACCATAAGTAACACACTACGCCACCATGGACTCAGATCCTGCAGTGCCAGATGTGTCCCACTGCTTAAGCCAGTACATGTCCGGGCCCGTCTGAAGTTTGCTAGAGAGCATTTGGATGATCCAGAGGAGTTTTGGGAGAATGTCCTATGGTCTGATGAAACCAAACTGGAACTGTTTGGTAGAAACACAACTTGTCGTGTTTGGAGGAAAAAGAATACTGAGTTGCATCCATCAAACACCATACCTACTGTAAAGCATGGTGGTGGAAACATCATGCTTTGGGGCTGTTTCTCTGCAAAGGGGCCAGGACGACTGATCCGGGTACATGAAAGAATGAATGGGGCCATGTATCGTGAGATTTTGAGTGCAAACCTCCTTCCATCAGCAAGGGCATTGAAGATGAAACGTGGCTGGGTCTTTCAACATGACAATGATCCAAAGCACACCGCCAGGGCAACGAAGGAGTGGCTTCGTAAGAAGCATTTCAAGGTCCTCGAGTGGCCTAGCCAGTCTCCAGATCTCAACCCTATAGAAAACCTTTGGAGGGAGTTGAAAGTCCGTGTTGCCAAGCGAAAAGCCAAAAACATCACTGCTCTAGAGGAGATCTGCATGGAGGAATGGGCCAACATACCAACAACAGTGTGTGGCAACCTTGTGAAGACTTACAGAAAACGTTTGACCTCTGTCATTGCCAACAAAGGATATATTACAAAGTATTGAGATGAAATTTTGTTTCTGACCAAATACTTATTTTCCACCATAATATGCAAATAAATTGTTAAAAAAAACAGACAATGTGATTTTCTGGATTTTTTTTTCTCAGTTTGTCTCCCATAGTTGAGGTCTACCTATGATGTAAATTACAGACGCCTCTCATCTTTTTAAGGGGTGGAACTTGCACTATTGCTGACTGACTAAATACTTTTTTGCCCCACTGTATATATATATATACATACTAGATGGTGGCCCGATTCTAATGCATCGGGTATTCTAGAGTATGTATGTAGTTTATTTATGAAGATTTAAGAATAATGCAATGAATACACAGGATTCGGCCTGTGTCTGTCGCTGATTGATTGGTCGCGCCTGGCTGGCCGCGAACAGTGAAGCCAGGAACGGCTCCAGGATTTTGAGGGCCTGGGCGAAAGAGTCTCAGTGGGCCCCGTTCTTTAACACATACCACAATTCATGATGCACAGATACAGCAGAGAAATATAGCACAGCCACATAGCATATAACACAGCCCACGTCGCATATAGCACAGCCATGTAGCATATACAGTAACAAAGCCCACGTAGTATATTGCACAGCCCACGTAGTATATTGCACAGCCCACGTAGTATATAGCACAGCCACGTAGTATATAACAGGCCACGTAGCATATAACACAGCCCATGTATTATATAGCACAGCCCACGCAGTATATAACACAGCCCACGTAGTATATTGCACAGCCACGTAGTATATTGCACAGCCGCATAGTATATAGCAGCCATATAGTATATAGCACAACCACATAGTATATAACACAGACATGTAGTATATAACACAGCACACATAGTATATAACACAGCCCACATTATATATAACAATGTGGGCACCATATCCCTGTTAAAAAAAGAATTAAAATGAAAAATAGTTATATACTCACCTTCCGGCGGCCCCTGGATTCAGGCCAGGCGTTTAGCGATGCTCCTCGCAACGCTCCGATCCCAAGAATGCATTGCGGCAATAACACGTGATGATGTAGCAGTCTCGCGTGATACTACGTCATCAGCAGTCATTGCCGCAATGCATTCTTGTATGTCTAGGTGTATATATGTACTGTATGTGTATTTATCTATGTATACATGTGTCCATATATGTACTGTATCTGTATATATGCACAATGAAAACTACATGTACAGTATATATGTACAGTATATACACTATACCGTGTGTGCATCTCTGTATTACATGCATAGCTGACAAATGTGCAACATTTCCCCCAATGTGCGGCAGGAGCTGAGGGGCTTTTACCTCCCATGATTTGACTTACGATGAGAGAAGGAGGAGTCACTGACTGGACGGTAACAGAACAGACACTCTCCAGATAGGCTCCGAGGAAAGGAGAGAGGCAAGGTTGGGGCGCCCAGTGTTGGGGGACAGGGAGTGAGGAGAGCTGGGGCTATGGAGACGTCAGGAGGAGGATGCTGAGAGCTGTGCGCACCGGACAAGGTCTGCAGTAGCGATACCGCCACAGCGACACAGCAGCACAGGGAGGAGGGAGGCGCACACCGGAGTGCGGCGCGCACACACACACACAGCCGCGTCTGTGGGGGGTGAACCACATCTAGCCGCGTCTGCGGGGGGGGGGGGGGGGGGCGCACCACATCCAGCTCTTTGTTAGTCGCTGCATTGGAGGAACCCTGCAGTTGGCACGACCCCGGCACACATGGAGCACACTGCGCATCTGGACATTGGCTCGGAGGCTGAGGGTCTCCCCGGGCTGAGGAGACAGACAGACGGACGTGGACCTTAGACAAATATATATATATATATATGTATATATATATATATATATATATATATACAGTGGGGCAAAAAAGTATTTAGTCAGTCAGCAATAGTGCAAGTTCCACCACTTAAAAAGATGAGAGGCGTCTGTAATTTACATCATAGGTAGACCTCAACTATGGGAGACAAACTGAGAAAAAAAAATCCAGAAAATCACATTGTCTGTTTTTTTAACATTTTATTTGCATATTATGGTGGAAAATAAGTATTTGGTCAGAAACAAAATTTCATCTCAATACTTTGTAATATATCCTCTGTTGACAATGACAGAGGTCAAACGTTTTCTGTAAGTCTTCACAAGGTTGCCACACACTGTTGTTGGTATGTTGGCCCATTCCTCCATGCAGATCTCCTCTAGAGCAGTGATGTTTTTGGCTTTTCGCTTGGCAACACGGACTTTCAACTCCCTCCAAAGGTTTTCTATAGGGTTGAGATCTGGAGACTGGCTAGGCCACTCCAGGACCTTGAAATGCTTCTTACGAAGCCACTCCTTCGTTGCCCTGGCGGTGTGCTTTGGATCATTGTCATGTTGAAAGACCCAGCCACGTTTCATCTTCAATGCCCTTGCTGATGGAAGGAGGTTTGCACTCAAAATCTCTCGATACATGGCCCCATTCATTCTTTCATGTACCCGGATCAGTCGTCCTGGCCCCTTTGCAGAGAAACAGCCCCAAAGCATGATGTTTCCACCACCATGCTTTACAGTAGGTATGGTGTTTGATGGATGCAACTCAGTATTCTTTTTCCTCCAAACACGACAAGTTGTGTTTCTACCAAACAGTTCCAGTTTGGTTTCATCAGACCATAGGACATTCTCCCAAAACTCCTCTGGATCATCCAAATGCTCTCTAGCAAACTTCAGATGGGCCCGGACATGTACTGGCTTAAGCAGTGGGACACGTCTGGCACTGCAGGATCTGAGTCCATGGTGGCGTAGTGTGTTACTTATGGTAGGCCTTGTTACATTGGTCCCAGCTCTCTGCAGTTCATTCACTAGGTCCCCCCGCGTGGTTCTGGGATTTTTGCTCACCGTTCTTGTGATCATTCTGACCCCACGGGGTGGGATTTTGCGTGGAGCCCCAGATCGAGGGAGATTATCAGTGGTCTTGTATGTCTTACATTTTCTAATTATTGGTCCCACTGTTGATTTCTTCACTCCAAGCTGGTTGGCTATTGCAGATTCAGTCTTCCCAGCCTGGTGCAGGGCTACAATTTTGTTTCTGGTGTCCTTTGACAGCTCTTTGGTCTTCACCATAGTGGAGTTTGGAGTCAGACTGTTTGAGGGTGTGCACAGGTGTCTTTTTATACTGATAACAAGTTTAAACAGGTGCCATTACTACAGGTAATGAGTGGAGGAAAGAGGAGACTCTTAAAGAAGAAGTTACAGGTCTGTGAGAGCCAGAAATCTTGATTGTTTGTTTCTGACCAAATACTTATTTTCCACCATAATATGCAAATAAAATGTTAAAAAAACAGACAATGTGATTTTCTGGATTTTTTTTTCTCAGTTTGTCTCCCATAGTTGAGGTCTACCTATGATGTAAATTACAGACGCCTCTCATCTTTTTAAGTGGTGGAACTTGCACTATTGCTGACTGACTAAATACTTTTTTGCCCCACTGTATATATACACACAGTACAGACCAAAAGTTTGGACACACCTCATTTAAAGATTTTTCTGCATTTTCATGACTATGAAAATTGTACATTCACACTGAAGGCATCAAAACTATGAATTAGTACATGTGGAATTATATACTTAACAAAACAGTGTGAAACAACTGAAATTATGTCTTATATTCTAGGTTCTTCAAAGTAGCCACCTTTTGCTTTGATGACTGCTTTGCACACTCTTGGCATTCTCTTGATGAGCTTCAAGAGGTAGTCTTGACTGTATATATTACATAGATACATAGAAGAAAAGCCGGCAATTCATCTGTACTGTAAAATCACTGCAGGAGTCGACAGAAGAGAATAGATGGAATACATACAGTAAATACAAATAGAATAGGTAGATATACAGATGTATGTGACAAATACAATTAGTATGGTGTGTGCAGTTTACTGTACATGTATTTAAATAAAAGATTATTTTTTGGAAAAAATGTCATGGGCTCCCATGCAATTTTTGTAACCAGCAGAGGGAAAGCCAAAGGCTGGGGGCCTATACCCATGGAGCTTCCCAGGTTTTTAATATCAGCTCATGACTGGCTATTAAAAGGGGGGACCCTAAAAAAAATGACATAGTGTCCTCCTATAATTAATAACAAGCAAAGGCTATGCAGACAGCTGCAGGCTGATATTAATAGCCTAGGAAGAGACCATGGATACTGGCCCCCCAGGCTAAAAACATCTGCCCCCAGCCACCCCAGAAAAGGCGCATCTCTAAGATGCGCCAATTCTGGCACTTAGCCTCGCTCTTCCCACTTGCCCGTAGTATTCTATGGTAGTGTGATGCAGGCTATAGGATTCTACTCCCTCTGAAGAAACAATTTGCATGAAATTTGTCAAATCTCATTTTTGCTGGTGCTGTAAAAAGCAGCTTTAAATTTCCAGAAAAAAATGAAATTTTGTTACATTTTTTATGTTTTAGAATTTCTGCAGTATTGTTGCACCAATTAGGTAAAATAGGTTACTTGCACTTTTTTAGATGCTGCAATTTTTGACTCAGCAAAACTACGCAACATCAAAAACGTACCAAAAGCTCAACGTGGGAACGTAGCCTCTGACACTATTATTTTACAGAACTATTTGACATTTTCCCATATCACATGGGCCACATTCCTTCAGCTGCACCTGCACTTTTATGGCTTGTAGACCCAGGTGCCTACTAATGTCTTCACCCTATTCAATCTTTGACTGGCTCTATAAATAACATCACTATGACTTTTGTCGCATACTTCATTTCTCGTCTTTCCTTATTTTCCTAAAAACTAATAAAATCTGAGTGGTGTAACATACAATTAATGCATAATTCTCCATTAATTTCTTCTGTTTTTCTTTTTTATTTCTATAGTTCTAAAAGGCAGGCTTCAGAACAATACCCAACCCTATAATCCTATTTTAGGATCAATGTAGAGCTAGTGCCACCTGCTATATATCACTCATCTACCTGTGTCTTCTCCCCTATCTGCAGATCTGTCTGTTATTTTTTGTTGTTACCTTGATGAACGTGTTTGTACAGAGCTCAGTCATGTGAAACATTGTGGACACAAGGATGACAAACATTGGTAATAATCACATCTCAGCTGCAGATGCAGTATATTTTTAGATATACCTGATTCACTTAAATGGGACAATTCTAGTAAGGTTTGTGCACACTGTTTTTTAGACACTGGCACAGCCTTCTAGTTTTCCGCTCGTTATTGAAGCGCCTCTGCTGCCAGAGTCTTTTGTTCTACACTGTGAAGTATGGAGAGCGAGCGGTGTCTGAGCAGAAGCTGCCCGAAAAATGAGCATGTCACTTCTTTTAACCAATTCAGGGTTTCCGAACTCTTTTCCTTTTTGGAAATTTGGTGAAAATTTTGAAAATTTTGCAATTTTCAAACTTTTAATTTTAAAAAGTTTTTAAACTTTTAATTTTTATGCCTTTAAAAGAGAGAGTCATATCGCACAAAATAGATAATAAATAAAATGTCCCACATGTCTACTTTACATCAGCACAAATTTTGAAACATAGTTTTTTTTTGTTAGAATGTTACAAGAGTTAAAAGTTAACCAGTGATTTCTCATTTTTACACAAATTCTCAAAAACATCTTTTTTTAAGAACCACCTCACATTTGAAATGACTTTGAGGGGCTTATATGACAGAAAATACCCAAAAGTTACAACATTCTAAAAACTGCACCCCTCTAGGTACTCAAAACCATATTCAAAAAGTTTATTAACCCTTCAGGTGCGTCACAGGAATTTTTGGAATGTGGAAGGAAAAAATAAACATAACAAAAAAAAAAATTCCTTTAGATCTATTTTTTTTACTTTCGCAAGGGTAACAGAAGAAAATGGACCTTATAATTTATTTTGAAATTTATCTTGAGTATTCAGATACCCCATATGTAGGGAACAGATACTGTTTGGGCACACGGTAGGGCTCGGAAGGGAAGGGAAGGAGCGCTATTTGACTTTTTGAATGTAAAATTTGCTCCACATTTTGCATTTTCATAAGGGTAACAGAAGAAATTGCTCTATACAATTTCTTGTGCAATTTCTCCTGAGTGCGCAGATACTCTATATGTGGAGGACAGCAACTGATTGTGTGATTGGGTGCACAGCAGGGCTTGGAAGGGAAGGAGCGCTATTTGACTTTTTGAATGCAAAATTTGCTGGAATAATTAGGGGATGCCATGTCGCGCTTGGAGAGACTCTGATGTGCCTGAACAGTGGAAATCACCAACAAGTAACACCAATTTGGAAATTAATCCCCTTAGGGAATTTATCTAGATTTGTATTGAGCACCCTAAACCCACAGATTCTTCACAGAAGTTTATAACCTAGAGCCAAGAAAATAAAAAAAAAATCACATTTTTCTCAGATAAATCTTTTTTAGTTCCAAATTTTGCATTTTCATACGGGTAACAAGAGAAATTGCTCCATAAAATTTGTTGTGTAATTTCTCCTGAGTACGTCGATACCCAATATGTGGAGGGCAGGGCTTGGCAGGGAAGAAACTCAATAATAGGCCGGGGTCACACTTGTGAGTTCAATGCGAGAAACTCACGCATCAAGTCCCGTCACTCCTGCCGGCACTCGGGACCGGAGTTTGTGGCTGCATGTATGCAACCGCACGCTCTGGTCCTGAGTGCTGTCAGCAGTGAGTTGATGCGCGAGTTTTTCGCATTGAACTCACAAGTGTGACCCCGGCCTTATAGTTCAGATCTTGCTGCACTTGTTTGAGGGTGCCATGTTACATTGGCAGAGCCACTGAGGTACCAACACAGCAGAACCCCCCATAAATGACCCCATTTTACCAATTAGATCTCTCAATGAATTCATGTAGGGGTGCAGCGATTATATTGACACCACTGGTGAATTTTATACCATTGGGCAGTGAAGATCATTTACATTTTTCCACCAAGATTGTGTGTTAGTCCCAAGTTTTACATTTTCATACTGGGAAATGGATAAAAATGGCCCCAAAATTTGTCCCACAATTTCTACTGAATGTGGCAATACCCCGTATGTGGCTGTACAGTACTACCTAACCATACAGAGAGACTCGGGAAGGACAGCTCATGCTTCTGGAGACATGCACCTATAAATTAGGCGGGCTCTCATCACTACAGAAATGCCAAACATGTGGGAGCTAGGCACACTGGGGCTCAGAAGGAAGGGTGTCATTTGGATTTGTGAGAGGAGAATTTGCTGAATTTCTTTTGGGGAGCCAGAAGCCATTTCCCTTTTCCAGAGCCTTTGTGCTACTAGTAACGTGGAAGCCCCCTATATTTCCATTAACAGATCTTGTTTCCTGAGATCTTGGGATGAGATCTCATTGCCGAGATCTCAATCTGAGCATGCGCCGTCCCCGGTGACCATTTTCCTGGAGGCCACCGCTTCGCAGAAATGGATGTACGGAGGCCTCCGGGCTTTCATAAAATGCCGGCAGAGCCCCCCGCACCACAGAGCACCACCGCTGAACCTACTGCACCAGCCTGGGATGGAAGTAATGTCGAACACCCCCTGTGACCATGCTCTACCAGCGCTGCCGATACCCCCCACGGTAAACAGAATTCAGACTGTAAGATGGACCCCTATTTGACACAATATTTTTTTCCCTATTTTCCTTCTGAAAATTTGGGGTGCGTCTTAGGGTAAGTTCACACAGGACTTTTTTTGCTGCTTATTTTTGCTGCGTTTTTTAATGCTAATTTAGGTGCGTTTTTTGGTGCGTATTTGGTGCGTTTTTTGGGTAAGTTCACACAGGACTTTTTTGCTGCAAATTTTTGCTGCGTTTTTTTATGCTAATTTTCAGCTGCTTTCTCATCCTCCTATATCAAGACATGGCTAACACCTCACTACCAGAAACTCCCTCACAATAGATCACAAACAGAGGACACCTCACAATGGCTCACAATAGCTCTTCACACCTCACTACCAGAAACTCCCTCACGATACATCACTATCAGGACACCTCACAATAGCTCACTGTCACTATGGACACCTCACTAACCACACCCTAAGCTCTTGGCTGTGAGATCACTTCCTGCTGGCCATGATTTTCTGCACCAAAAACGCAGCAAATAATGCTACATGCGTTTTTGCTGCGTTTTTTCCATCACCCATTCAAGTCAATGGGTGAAAAAACACAGCAAAAACGCTGAAAGAAGTGACATGCCCTATGTCCAAAAAACGCAGCAAAGCAGAAAATACTGATCAAACAAATACCCAATGTGTTTGCATGAGATTTCTGAAATCTCATAGGCTTTGCTGGTACTGTAAAAAGCAGCTGAAAATTAGCATAAAAAACGCAGCCAAAATACGCAGCAAAAAAGTCCTGTGTGAACTTACCCTTATAGTCTGAAAAATACAGTACCTACCTAATATTTTGATAGCTAATATCTGGTTAGATCCAGTATACAGGATGATTTCCCAAGACGTAGATGATGGGTCCATCTAAATATTGGTGTAAAATTAAAGTGGTGACGTAAAGTCTCTAATAAGTTGTGCAGCATAGCAAGAATGCATGAATTAATATTCATTTAGAATTTTAATGATTACTTGATTTTATATTTTTCTTTCTTAATGGAACTACTTTAGCGTGCAAGATGCCCTTTTAACATTGTTGTTCAGATCAATGCTTAAATGTGTGTGGAGCACTCTATAATGATCTATTCAAAACCATTTTCTATGTATAGTCACATTTATGATTTGTGACTTCAATTTACCGTCACAGCAAGACAATGTATAATTCATAACAAGCTGCAAAACATCAAATGTATATTCTACGTAGAAGATATTCTTATATACCGGTACTCTTATTTTGCTCTCTGAACTGATAGAGAACATTGCATAGACTTGTGCTGTTCACATTTGTATTTTAAGTTGTATTATAACTAGTGTTGAGCATTCCGATACCGCAAGTATCGGGTATCGGCCGATATTTGCGGTATCGGAATTCCGATACCGAGTTCCGATACTTTCAGTATATCGGATACCGGAATCGGAAGTTCCCATAATTCTAAGAGCCCGAATTCAGCCAATGAGGAATGATTAGAAGTGTGGGCACATCCTGTTCTGCATGGTAGGCATGTAACTACTGGCATGGCTGTGATTGGCTGCTGAAATGATGTCATGATGCACTATAAAAGTCGCCGCCGCCATTTTGGGCTCACTCTGCTGTGAATTCAGTTGGGGACAGGACGCTTTGTCCTGACTGAGGGCCAGTTTAGAGACAGCGATTTGCTTCATTGTGCTTTACCCAGGCTAATTTAGCAACCACTGTGTGAGAACCTTGCTTTTGCCTTGCAGCGCTGTTCACAGCTGTCTGCAAGGTCTTTGTGTGTGTGAGTGCAGCTCACTCTAAAGTCTGTCCGCAGCCACCGCTGGTTGTAGTCAGCTCAGGGTGCGTCACTGCCTCATACTGTTCAATCCATTGTCCTTTTTTTGCAATTAGTGCAGCCTGCTGCACATTTTTTCAAATGTATCCTATTAGTGGCTTTCCATCCGTATCCTGCTAGATTGTGGAAAAACACTATATAGGATTACATAGAGGAGCTTGTTTTGGCCTTGCAGCGCCGTTCACGGCTGTCTGCACGGTCTGTGTGTGAGTGCAGCTTGCTCTGTAGTCTGTTCTACCACCACAGCCGGTTGTAGTCAGCTCAGGGTGCGTCACTGCCTCAAACCGTTCCATTGTCCGTTTCTCAATTAGTGCAGCCTGCTGCACATTTTTTCAAATGTATTCTATTAGTGGCTTTCCCTCCGTATCCTGCTAGATTGTGGAAAAACACCATATAGGATTACATAGAGGAGCTTGTTTTGGCCTTGTAGCGCCGTTCACGGCTGTCTGCACGGTGTGTGTGAGTACAGCTCACTCTTTAGTCTGTTCTGCAAAAAAAAAAAAATAAAAAAATAAAGTTCACCAAGCACACCACTTTACAGTTGTGTAGGCCACATTAGCTCATATAAAATTCTAGTCCACACTTTAGAAATTTAGTGTTTATTATACCTGTTAGGAGCTGTTCAGGAATAAGCACACTAAGCCCTTAGTACTTTTCTGCCTATCTTTATCAGTCTACCAAGATGAAGGCACAGAGTAAGGCACGTGGGCGTGGGCGTGGAGCAGGGAGAGGACGTGGGGATTCTGTGCCTGCTGCGGGCACCAGTGACTCATCATCACCCAGTTTCAGCAGGGAACAGTCCTTCATGCACAGCTTTGTAGGAGATCGCTGTACCCCGCTGCTGCGGGAAGACCAAATTGAAGCTGTTGTCAGATGGATGGCAGCTAACGCATCGACTTTAATTAGTGCCACATCCTCTCAGGCACAGAGCACTGGAAAGCACCCATCTGTCTCTTCACCACCTGCCAAATTGTCCAGGCAGTCAGAGAGCCCTGGACAGGAGCCATCTCTATTTCTGTTCTCTGAATCTCTTGGCTTGGAAAGAGGGGGCCAGCCAAGCAGCATTGGAGAAATGGAAGAAGAGGCAATATGCAGTGATGCCCAACAGTTTTGTCTCTCTGATTCTGAAGAGGCGGGTGCGCCAGTGCCTCCGGTCAGCACACCTCAGTATGCATCTGATGATGAGACTCAGGTGCCACTTTCTGGTGCGTACTGTGCTGCCGAGACTACCCAGGAGAAGCAGTTAGTGGAAGAGGGTAGTGTAGATGATGATGTCCTTGACCCATCATGGCGTGAGGTACAGGAAGGTGGTGGGAGCAGCTCTGAGGAAGAGATTCCCCGAACGGCCCAAAGAGGGAGAGGGAGGGGGAAGACTGCGGTGCCTGTAGCCTCCACTTCGGCACCCATTCGGAGCATGGTTCTTCCAAAAGCCAAAACGGGTGCTCCCAAGACTTGCAGTGTCTGGTCCTTTTTTGAAACAGTTGCAGATGACATTTGCTTAGTCAAATGCAAGGTGTGTCATCAGAAAGTCAAAAGATGGAAAAGTGTCAGCAACCTCAATACCACAAATATGTGGAAACATGTGCGGATCAAGCATGCGGTGGAGTTACAAAAACACACAGAAGACCTAGGCCAACTTACAGCGGCACCTACCACCTCTTAAGCTCGTGTTGTTGCCTCTTCCTCCAGCTCACACACAGCTGGTTCGGCTTCCTCACAGGATCGCCATGGAAGAACCTCTGGCACTGTTGTCTAGAGACCCAGTGTAATTCCACCCACATCACCACGTTCCCAGTCATCCTCACACTCCCAGCCCAGTCTACAGCCATCGGTAGCACAGGCATGGGAGAAAAGGCGGCCATTCTCGGCAAACCACCCCCGAGCACAGGCTCTGAATGCTGGCATTGAAAAACTACTTTCCCTTGAAATGCTGTCATTCAGGCTGGTGGAGAACGACACCTTCCATAACTTGACGGCATTGGCAGTCCCACAATCCAATGTGCCTAGCCGCTTTTATTTCTGCAGGCAAGCCGTCCCTGCCCTGCAAAAGCATGTGGAGGGACACATAGAACACGCACTACTGAAGTAACAAGGTCCACCTCACCACCGATGCATGGACCAGTCACCATGGACAGGGGCGATACCTTTCACTCACTGCCCATTGGGTTACTGCTGTGGAGCCGGGTACAGATCGTGCGAGTGGCGCAGGACGTGTTCTGCCAACTCCAAGGATTGCAGGAATCCAGTCTGTACACATTGCCTCCTCCTCATACTCCAGTTCCTCAGAATCATCGCTGCAGGAGCCGTCACGGTCTGCATCCACCTTAACCCATGAACGCTTACCTGTTACGACTGATATGAGCACAGCCATGGCCAAACCTCAACAGGAGCACCAGATTTCGGCCATTGTCACACACTATCATGCCTGGCTGCTCCCTGTTTGTGCTGAGCTTCCTCCACTGCCTCGACGCACTGAGCTGCTTGTAAAACGCTAGCAGCACTGCTCTCAGTTGGACTGGAGAAGATGATGGAATGCACCAGTGTGTCTTGGTACTCCCGCATTTTACGCTCCCGCTTCAACGGTGTCATGAGGGTTTGTAAGTTGTCCCAGTAGCGCGGATCTAGGAGGGTGTACACCCAATAATCAGCCGTGTTGAGAATGTGGGCGATGCGGCGGTCGTTTCTCAGGCACTGCAGCATGAAATCAACCATGTGCTTCAGACTGCCAACTGACCAAGAAACGCTGTCCCCTGCTTGAGGCGTGATCTCTGCCTGCTCTGCATCACCCCACCCTCGCTCTACATACTGACTACTGGAGCATTGTGTAACTCCCTCCTCTGTAAAAATGTCTTCCTCCTCCATTAACTCCTCCTCATTCTCCTCACAAAGTGTCCCCTGCCTAGGACTTTGTGAGGAACCACGTCACGCAGACTGTCCAGAAGCAGATGGCATTTGTGACTCCTCATCCTCCACCTCTTCCATAACCTCATCCCTTAGCACTTGCAGTGTTCTTTCAGGCAGGCAGATAAGGGGGACAGTCATGCTGACTAGTGCATCATTTGCACTCGGCCCACTCAGTGGTTGTGAAGTCTGAATGGCGCGCAGTGTTACTTCTTTGTGCCTGATGCAGCTGGTACTCCATTACTGCTGGCTGCTGCTCACACAACCGCTCCAACATATGTAACGTTGAACTCCACCTGGTGGGTAGGTCACATATGATGCGATGTTTTCCCGGAAGGTGCAAACGGCGCTGCAGAGCTGCAAGGTGCGATCTTCCCATGCTGGAACACCGCAAGTGAGCACACTCTAGGCGGACCTTGTGCAGCAGTGCTTCAAGATCCGGATAGTCCCTCAAAAAACTCTGCACGACCAAGTTGAGCACATGTGCCAGACAGGGGATGTAAGTGAGGTTGCCTAGGGCCAGAGCTGCCACCAGATTTCGGCCATTGTCACACACTACCATGCCTGGCTAGAGATTCGCTGGCACAAACCACACGTCGCTCTCCTGCTTGATGGCATTCCAGAGCTCCTGCGCTGTGTGGCTTCGATTCCCCAAAGAAATTAATTTCAGTACAGCCTGTTGACGTTTGGCCATGGCTGTGATCAGATCGGTCGTAACAGGTAAGCGTTCACGGGTCAAGGTGGAGACCATGACGGCTGCTGCAGCGATGATTCAGAGGAACTGGAGTATGAGGAGGCAATGTGTACAGACTGGATTCCTGCAATCCTTGGAGTTGGCAGAACACGTGCAGCGCCACTCTGAAGATCTGTACCTGGCTCCACAACATTGACCAATGGGCAGTGAGGGAAAGGTATCGTCCCTGTCCATGGTGACTTGTCCACGCATCGGTGGTGAGGTGGACATTGCTACTGACGGCGTTTAGTAGCGCATGTTTAATGTTTCCCTCCACATGCATTTGCAGGGCAGGGACGGCTTGCCTGCAGAAATAAATGCGGCTGGGCACGTTGTATTGTGGGACTGCCAATGCCATCAAGTTACGGAAGGTGTCAGTCCCCACCAGCCAGAATGACAGCATTTCAAGGGACAGTAGTTTTGCAATGCCAGCATTCAGAACCTGTGCTCGGTGGTGGTTTGCCGAGAATGGCCACCTTTTCTCCCATGCCTGTGCTACTGAAGGCTGTAGACTGGGCTGGGAGTGTGAGGATGACTGGGAACGTGGTGCTGTGGGTGGAATTACACTGGGTCTCTGGACAACAGTGCCAGAGGTTCCTCCATGGCGATCCTGTGAGGAAGCCGAACCAGCTGTGTGTGAGCTGGAGGAAGAGGCTACAACACGAGCTTAATTGGTGGTAGGTGCCGCTATTGGTTGGCCCAGGTCTTCAGTGTGTTTTTGTAACTCCACCACGTGCTTGGTCCGCACATGTTTCCACATATTTGTGGTATTGAGGTTGCTGACACTTTTCCCTCTTTTGACTTTCTGATGACACACCTTGCATTTGACTAAGCAAATGTCATCTGCAACTGTTTCAAAAAAGGACCAGGCACTGCAAGTCTTGGGAGCACCCATTTTGGCTTTTGGAAGAGGCATGCTGCTAATGGGTGCCGAAGTGGAGGCTACAGGTAACGCAGTCCCTCCCTGTCCCTCTTTGGGCCGTTCGGGGAATCTCTTCCTCAGAGCTGCTCCCACCACCTTCCTGTACCTCATGCCACGATGGGTCAAGGACCTCATCATCTACACTACCCTCTTCCACCAACTGCTTCTCCTGGGTAGTCTCAGCAGCACAGTATGCACCAGAAAGTGGCACCTGAGTCTCATCATCAGATGCGTACTGAGGTGTGCTGACCGGAGGCACTGGCTCACCCGCCTCTTCAGATTCAGAGAGACAAAGCTGTTGGGCATCACTGCATACTGCCTCTTCTTCCATTTCTGGAATGCTGCTTGGCTGGCCCCTTCTCTCCAAGCCAAGAGAGTCAGAGAACAGAAGAAGAGATGACTCCTGTCCTGGGTTCTCTGACTGCCTGGGCAATTTGGCAGGTGGTGAAGAGACAGATGGGGGCTCTCCAGTGCTCTATGCCTGAGAGGATGTGGCACTAATTGAAGTCGATGCGTTAGCCGCCATCCATCCGACAACGGCTTCAATTTGTTCTTCCCGCAGCAGCGGGGTACGGTGATCTCCTACAAAGCTGCGCATGAAGGACGGTTCCCTGCTGAAACTGGGTGATGATGAGTCACCGGTGCCCACAGCAGGCACAGAATCCCCACGTCCTCTCCCTGCTCCACGCCCACGACCAGGTGCCTTACTCCCTGCCTTCTTCATCTTGGTAGACTGATAAAAATAGTCAGAAAAGTACTAAGGGCTTAGTGTGCTTATTCCTGAACAGCTCCTAACAGGTATAAGAAACACTAATTTTCTAAAGTGTGGACTAGACTTTAATATGAGCTAATGTGGCCTACACAACTGTAAAGTGGAGTGTTTGGTGAACTTTATTAACTTTTTTTTTCGCAGAACAGACTACACTGTGTTCCAAATTATTACGCAAATTATATTTTTCTCGGATTTTCCTAAATGGTCGGTGCAAATGACAGTCAGTCTAATAAAAGTCATCACCAGTTAGATTATACATCAAATTTTATTGAAGAAACCTCCCAATGATAACAGTATAATCTCCAAAATAAATTAAAAAGTGCACTGTTCCAAATTATTAGGCACTGTAGAATTTCTAAACATTTGATATGTTTTAAAGAACTGAAAATGCTCATTTGTGGAATTTGCAGCATTAGGAGGTCACATTCACTGAACAAAAAAGCTATTTAACTCCAAAACCTCCTAACAGGCCAAGTTACATGTTAACATAGGACCCCTTCTTTGATATCACCTTCACAATTCTTGCATCCATTGAACTTGTGAGTTTTTGGAGAGTTTCTGCTTCTATTTCTTTGTATGAAGTCAGAATAGCCTCCCAGAGCTGCTGTTTTGATGTGAACTGCCTCCCACCCTCATAGATCTTTTTGCTGGATGATACTCCAAAGGTTCTCCGTACGGTTGAGGTCAGGTGAAGATGATGGCCACACCATGAGTTTATCTCCTTTTATGCCCATAGCAGCCAATGACTCAGAGGTATTCTTTGCAGCATGAGATGGTGCATTGTCATGCATGAAGATGATTTTGCTCCGGAAGGCACGTTTCTGCTTTTTAGACCATGGAAGAAAGTTGTCAGTCAGAAACTCTACATACTTTGCAGAGGTCATTTTCAGACCTTCAGGAACCTTAAAGGGCCCTACCAACTGTTTCCCCATGATTCCGGCCCAAAATCATGACTCCTCCACCTCCTTGCTTGCTCGCAGCCTTGTTGGGACATTGTGGCCTCCACTAACCATCCACTACTCCATCCATCTGGACCATCCAGGGTTGCTCGACACTCATCAGTAAATAAGACTGTTTGAAAATTAGTCATCATGTATGTCTGGGCCCACTGCAACCGTTTCGGCTTGTGAACACTGTTCAGGGGTGTCCGAATAGTAGGTTTATGAACCAAAGCAAGTCTTTGAAGGATCCTACACCTTGAGATTCGAGGGACTTCAGAGGCACCAGCAGCTTCAAATATCTGTTTCCTGGTTTGTAATGGCTTTTTAGCAACTGGTCTCTTAATCCGATGAACTTGCCTGGCAGAAACCTTCCTCATTCTGCTTTTATCAGCACAAACATGTCTGTGCTTAGATTCAGCCACAAATCTCTTAACAGTATGATCATCACGCTTAAGTTTTCGGGAAATATCTCATGTTTTCATCCCTTGACCAAGGCATTGCACTAGTTGATGCTTTTCAGCAGCAGAGAGATCCTTTTTCTTTCCCATGTTACTTAAAAACTGTGGCCTGCTTAATAAAGTGGAACATAATTTTTAAGTAGTTTTCCTTTAATTAGAATCACCTGGAAAACTAATTATCACACGTGTTTAAGATTGATTTCAGTGATCCATTGAGCCCTGATACACAATAACATCCACGAGTTTATTTGAAAAACAAAAAAATTAAATCTTTATGAAACTTAAATCCAATTTGCATAATAATTTGGAACACAGTGTACAGAGAGAGCTGCACTCACACACAGACCGTGCAGACAGCCATGAACGGCGCTGCAAGGCCAAAAAAAGCTCCTCTATATACTCCTATATAGTGTTTTTCCACAATCTAGCAGGATATGGATGGAAACCCACTAATAAGCTAAATTTGAAATAAGGTGCAGCAGGCAGGACTAATTGAGAAATGGACAATGGAACGGTATGAGGCAGTGACGCACCCTGAGCTGACTACAACCGGCTGTGGTGGCAGAACAGACTACAGAGTGAGCTGCACTCACACAGAGATCGTGCAGACCGCCGTAAACTGCGCTGCAAGGCCAAAAAAATCTCCTCTATGCAATCCTATATAATGTTTTTCCACAATCTAGCAGGATACAGATGGAAAGCCACTAATAGTATAAATTTGAAAAACTCATTGGCTGAATTCGGGCTCTTTGAATTATGAATTATGGGAACTTCCGATTCTGGTATCCGATATACTGAAAATATCGGAATTCCGATACCGCAATTATTGGCCGATACTCGATACTTGCGGTATCGGAATGCTCAACACTAGTGTTTATTTGTTATCTTTCTGATTCCTTGAATTGTGTTAAGATTGGATTATTGTGAAATCTAAAGATTTCAGATGAGGATCGTCTTCTCAAAGGACTTAGGAATCATACAGTATTTTGTTGTATTTTATTGTATCTTTGCTATGCAATAAGTTTGGCCATTTGGAAGTTTGTTCTCCTTTTCTCCCTGTCTGCCTCCCTAGTTCTGATGTCAGCAACCTCCTTTCTTTTTCATAATTCTGTGTCAGCCAACTTGATAAGCCACATACCTTACATCTCTGGTTCAGAATAGTCTTTTTTACCTACTGCAGCTTTTACAGATATTGCTATTCTAATTGTAAATAACTACAAGAATTCAACTTGAAAATAAACCTTTTTCTGGAATGTTCATACATGCCTCTACAGTCAGGTCAATCTGATGAATTTTCTTAATGTGAGTAATGGTACACAAATACAGCTTAGAAATGCTGTCTCAACAGAGCCCTACACTCGCAGTCTAGTTATGGAGTCAGAATATCCAGCATATCAAGGTGCAAAACTGTAAATATTGAGTCTTTACAAAAACTTCTTATAGTTCTCAAAAAAAAGTATAAAAACTAATGAAATGCTTATAATTGTATTACAGTAACCACAGAAACATCTGACTGCAAGATGTAAAAACACTGAAGCTGAAGAGTAGCCAGGGCCTGGGCAGTTTAGGAGTGGCTCCCCCAGCACCCAATGTATCACGTGAAATGTGCCTTTAACAGATCATGCGATAGGTCACATGATTAACACACAGGTGCTCTGGTGCCCATCCATAAATACAAAACGAGAGAGACAACAGCGGCGCACACATTTTTCCCTTTATGTACAGCACTATATATAACATAGTGCTATAAATAATAGAGCCGGGATGGGAAATTAATTTTCCCAATGGACCACATGAAAGATTGTGTGGTCCAAACCAATAGGCTGAAATTAATTCTGCTCAATATTAATATTAACATATTAATAATATATACACATGTCTACAAAAAATATTTTTTGTATTCGTCGCAGGTGACTTTGTACTTTTCTGAATCATCTTTTTGTCCTGATTTCAGAAATGTTTATCGTTTTTTGTAAATATAGGAAAACTGACTGAACAGCAATCTAGTCTGAACTGGTGCATAACCAAAAAAGACTTACATAGCAAATAGGTCAATGGCTGCACTAAATTTTACTGTACTAAAGTAAGGAAATGTGCGATACATGAAATGTGAATAGCATAATGGCTTGTAAAATCTATGAAAAAACACATGAGATGCTTAGCACAAGATTTGGCCAAAAATTGTGAGCCCATCCACCAAACGTCAAGATAATCTCAGATCAGATGGGTACCTGACCTGTCTGCCTAGTGTGAACACTTACCACTGGCTAACAATATGGTAAAGCCTGCATTTATAGGAAGGTCGGAACCAACTGTTCCGACAGGGGTGGGGTTAGAACAGTTAATAATTTAAGAAAGAATAGAGGTGCAGAGAGATACATAAAATGTATGTATACTAATGCCAGAAGCCTCGCCAACAAAAGGGACGAATTAGAACTAATGTTGTTGGAGCATAATTATGACATGGTGGGGATATCTGAGACATGGCTGGATGAGAGCCATGACTGGGCTGTTAACTTGCAGGGCTATAGCCTGTTCAGAAATGACCGAACAGATAAGCGAGGGAGTGGGGTGTGTCTATATGTAAAATCGTCCTTAAAACCCATCCTGCGTGATAACATAGGTGAATTTAATGAAAATGTAGAATCCCTGTGGGTGGAGATAAGGGGAGGGGGAAAAATAATAAATTACTGATAGGGGTTTGTTATAAATCTCCAAAAATAATGGAAGCAATGGAGAGTATCCTCGTAAAGCAAATAGATGAAGCTGTGACTCAAGGAGAAGTCATTATTATGGGGGACTTCAACTACCCTGAAATAGATTGGGGAACAGAAACCTGCAGTTCCAGCAAAGGTAATCGGTTTTTGACAACTATGAGAGACAATTACCTTTCACAACTGGTTCAGGACCCAACAAGAAGGGGGGCACTGCTAGACCTAATATTAACCAACAGGCCAGACCGCATATCAAATATAAGGGTTGGGGGTCACTTGGGTAACAGCGATCACAAAATAATAAGTTTTCATGTATCCTTTAAAAAGATGTGTAATAGAGGGATTACAAGGACACTAAACTTCAGGAGGGCAAATTTCCAACGGATGAGAGAGGATCTTGGTGCAATTAACTGGGACGATATCCTGAGACACAAAAATACACAAAGAAAATGGGAGACATTTATTAGCATCCTGGATAGGACCTGTGCACAGTATATACCGTATGGGAATAAACATACTAGAAGTAGGAGGAAACCAATATGGCTAAATAGAGCTGTAAGGGGCGCAATAAGTGACAAAAAGAAAGCATTTAGAGAATTAAAGGAAGTAGGTAGTGAGGAGGCATTAAATAAATACAAAAAATTAAATAAATTCTGTAAAAAGCAAATCAAGGCAGCAAAGATTGAGACAGAGAGACTCATTGTCAGAGAGAGTAAAAACAATCCTAAAGTATTCTTTAACTACATAAATAGTAAGAAACTAAAAAATGATAGTGTTGGCCCCCTTAAAAATAGTCTGGGTGAAATGGTGGATGAGGATGAGGAAAAAGCCAATATGCTAAATGACTTTTTTTCATCAGTATTTACACAAGAAAATCCCATGGCAGACAAAATGACTAGTGATAAAAATTCCCCATTAAATGTCACCTGCTTAACCCAGCAGGAAGTACGTCGGCGTCTAAAAATCACTAAAATTGACAAATCTCCGGGCCCGGATGGGATACACCCTCGAGTACTGCAGGAATTAAGTACAGTCATCGATAGACCATTATTTTTAATCTTTAAAGACTCCATAATAACAGGGTCTGTACCACAGGACTGGCGTATAGCAAATGTGGTGCCAATATTCAAAAAGAGGACAAAAACTGAACTCGGAAATTATAGGCCAGTAAGCTTAACCTCTACTGTGGGTAAAATCCTGGAGGGCATTCTAAGGGATGCTATACTGGAGTATCTGAAGAGGAATAACCTCATGACCCAGTATCGCACGGGTTTACTAGGGACCGTTCATGTCAGACTAATTTGAACAGTTTCTATGAAGAGGTAAGTTCCGGATTGGACCAAGGGAACCCAGTGGATGTAGTGTATATGGACTTTTCAAAAGCTTTTGATACGGTGCCACACAAAAGGTTGATACATAAAATGAGAATAATGGGGATAGGGGAAAATATGTGCAAGTGGGTTGAGAGCTGGCTCAGGGATAGGAAACAAAGGGTGTTTACTAATGGAGCACACTCGGACTGGGTAGCAGTGGGGTACCACAGGGGTCAGTATTGGGCCCTCTTCTTTTTAACATATTTATTAATGACCTTGTAGGGGGCATTCAGAGTAGAATTTTAATATTTGCAGATGACACTAAACTCTGCAGGGTAATCAATACAGAGGAGGACAATTTTATATTACAGGATGATTTATGTAAACTAGAAGCTTGGGCTGATAAATGGCAAATGAGCTTTAATGGGGATAAATGTAAGGTCATGCACTTGGGTAGAAGAAATAAGATGTATAATTATGTGCTTAATTCTAAAACTCTGGGCAAAACCGTCAATGAAAAAGACCTGGGTGTATGGGTGGATGACAAACTCATATTCAGTGGCCAGTGTCAGGCAGCTGCTACAAAGGCAAATAAAATAATGGGATGTATTAAAAGAGGCATAGATACTCATGAGGAGAACATAATTTTACCTCTATACAAGTCACTAGTTCAACCACACTTAGAATACTGTGCACAGTTCTGGTCTCCGGTGTATAAGAAAGACATAGCTGAACTAGAGCAGGTGCAGAGAAGAGCGACCAAGGTTATTAGAGGACTGGGGGGTCTGCAATACCAAGATAGGTTATTACACTTGGGGCTATTTAGTTTGGAAAAATGAAGACTAAGGGGTTGATCTTATGTTAATGTATAAATATATGAGGGGACAGTACAAGGACCTTTCTGATGATCTTTTTAATCATAGACCTGAAACCGGGACTAGGGGGTAACCTCTGCGTTTGGAGGAAAAAAGGTTTAAGCATAATAACAGACGTGGATTCTTTACTGTAAGAGCAGTGAGACTATGGAACTCTCTGCCGTATGATGTTGTAATGAGTGATTCATTACTTAAATTTAAGAGGGGACTGGATACCTTTCTGGAAAAGTATAATGTTACAGGGTATATACACTAGATTCTGTGATAGGGCGTTGATCCAGGGAACTAGTCTGATTGCCGTATGTGGAGTCGGGAAGGAATTTTTTTCCCCAATGTGGTGCTTACTCTTTGCCACATGTGTTGTGAATTCTGTGGTCAAGCTCCCTCCTGTGGTCATGAGTGGTACTGCGGCTGGTTCTGTCTGTGAGCTTCCTTTGGTGGATGTGAGTGGGGCTGCGGCTTCTGAGTTTTCTTCCTCAGGTGACGAGGTTAAGTCGTTAGGTGCTGCTCTATTTAACTCCACCTAGTTCTTTGTTCCTGGCCTCCAGTCAATGTTCCAGTATTGGTCTTGCTCTCTCTCCTGGATCGTTCTTGTGGCCTGTCTTCACCTGCATAAGCTAAGTTCTGCTTGTGTTACTTTTGTTTGCTATTTTTTCTGTCCAGCTTGCTATATTGGTTTTTCTTGCTTGCTGGAAGCTCTGGGACGCAGAGGGAGCACCTCCGTACCGTTAGTCGGTGCGGAGGGTCTTTTTGCGTCCTCTGCGTGGTTGTTTGTAGGTTTTTGTGCTGACCGCAAAGCTATCTTTCCTATCCTCGATCTATTCAGTAAGTCGGGCCTCACTTTGCTAAAATCTATTTAATCTCTGTGTTTGTATTTTCATCTTTACTCACAGTCATTATATGTGGGGGGCTGCCTTTTCCTTTGGGGAATTTCTCTGAGGCAAGGTAGGCTTATTTTTCTATCTTCAGGGCTAGCTAGTTTCTCAGGCTGTGCCCGAGGCGCCTAGGTCTGGTCAGGAGCGCTCCACGGCTACCTCTAGTGTGGTGTGATAGGATTAGGGATTGCGGTCAGCAGAGTTCCCATGTCTCAGAGCTCGTCCTATGTTATTAGTAACTATCAGGTCACCTTGTGTGCTCTTAACCACCAGGTCTGTTGTGGTTCTGAATCACCAGTTCATAACAGTACTGGAGGCCCAAAGTACTAATGCTTCTCAAAAGAGGGAAAAGAGAAGTTCTGAGACCATTTTTTTTTCTCTCTGCACTGTGTTTTGTCTTTCTTTTCCCCTAGACATTTGGGTGGTTCAGGACACAGGTGTAGTGATGGACATTAAAGGTCTGTCTTCTTGTATGGATCACCTCACTGCAAGAGTACAAAATATTCAAGACTTTGTGGTTCAGAATTCTATGTTAGAACCAAGAATTCCTATTCGTGATTTGTTTTCTGGAGATAGAGCTAAGTTTCTGAGTTTTAAAAATAATTGTAAACTGTTTCTGGCTTTGAAACCCCGCTCCTCTGGTGACCCAGTTCAACAAGTTAAGATCATTATTTCTTTATTACGTGGCGACCCTCAAGACTGGGCATTTTCCCTTGCGCCAGGAGATCCTGCATTATGTAATATTGATGTGTTTTTTCTGGTGCTCGGTTTGCTTTATGATGAACCTAATTCAGTGGATCAGGCAGAGAAAAATTTGCTGGCTCTGTGTCAGGGTCAGGATGAGGTAGAGATATATTGTCAGAAGTTTATGAAGTGGTCTGTGCTCACGCAATGGAATGAATGTGCGCTGGCAGCAATTTTCAGAAAGGGTCTCTCTGAAGCCCTTAAGGATGTCATGGTGGGATTTCCTATGCCTGCTGGTCTGAATGAGTCTGTCTTTGGCCATTCAGATCGATCGACGCTTGCGTGAGCGCAAAACTGTGCACCATTTGGCGGTATTTTCTGAGCATAAACCTGAGCCTATGCAATGTGATAGGACTTTGACCAGAGCTGAACGGCAAGAACACAGACGTCGGAATGGGCTGTGTTTTTACTGTGGTGATTCCACTCATGCTATCTCCGATTGTCCTAAGCGCACTAAGCGGTTCGCTAGGTCTGCCACCATTGGTACGGTACAGTCGAAATTTCTTTTGTCCGTTACTTTGATCTGCTCTTTGTCATCTTATTCTGTCATGGCATTTGTGGATTCAAGCGCTGCCCTGAATTTGATGGACTTGGAGTTTGCTAGGCGCTGTGGGTTTTTCTTGGAGCCCTTGCAGTATCCTATTCCATTGAGAGGAATTGATGCTATGCCTTTGGCCAAGAATAAGCCTCAGTACTGGACCCAATTGACCATGTGCATGGCTCCTGTGCATCAGGAGGATATTCGCTTTTTGGTGTTGCATAATCTGCATGATGTGGTCGTGTTGGGGTTGCCATGGCTACAAGTCCATAGCCCAGTATTGGATTGGAAATCGATGTCTGTGTCCAGCTGGGGTTGTCAGGGGGTACATGGTGATGTTCCATTTCTGTCTATTTCATCATCCACCCCTTCTGAGGTCCCAGAGTTCTTGTCGGATTACCGGGATGTATTTGATGAGCCCAAGTCCAGTGCCCTACCTCCGCATAGGGATTGCGATTGTGCTATCGATTTGATTCCTGGTAGTAAGTTTCCTAAAGGTCGACTGTTTAATTTATCTGTGCCTGAGCACGCCGCTATGCGGAGTTACGTAAAGGAATCCTTGGAGAAGGGTCATATTCGCCCGTCGTCGTCGCCATTGGGAGCAGGGTTCTTTTTTGTGGCCAAGAAGGATGGTTCGCTGAGACCTTGTATTGATTACCGCCTTCTAAATAAAATCACAATCAAGTTTCAGTACCCCTTGCCGCTGCTGTCTGATTTGTTTGCTCGGATTAAGGGGGCTTGTTGGTTCACCAAGATAGATCTTCGTGGTGCGTATAATCTTGTGCGTATTAAACAGGGCGATGAATGGAAAACGGCATTTAATACGCCCGAGGGCCATTTTGAGTACCTGGTTATGCCATTCGGGCTTTCTAATGCTCCATCAGTATTTCAGTCCTTTATGCATGACATCTTCCGAGAGTACCTGGATAAATTAATTCCTGATTGTATACTTGGATGATATTTTGGTCTTCTCGGATGATTGGGAGTCTCACGTGAAGCAGGTTAGAATGGTGTTCCAGGTCCTGCGTGCGAATTCTTTGTTTGTGAAGGGGTCAAAGTGTCTCTTTGGTGTTCAGAAGGTTTCATTTTTGGGGTTCATTTTTTCCCCTTCTACTATCGAGATGAACCCTGTTAAAGTTCAGGCCATTTATGATTGGACTCAGCCGACATCTCTGAAGAGTCTGCAAAAGTTCCTGGGCTTTGCTAATTTTTATCGTCGCTTCATCAATAATTTTTCTAGTATTGCTAAACCGTTGACTGATTTAACCAAGAAGGGTGCTGATGTGGTCAATTGGTCTTCTGCTGCTGTGGAAGCTTTTCAGGAGTTGAAGCGTCGTTTTTCTTCTGCCCCTGTGTTGTGCCAACCAGATGTTTCGCTCCCGTTCCAGGTCGAGGTTGATGCTTCTGAGATTGGAGCAGGGGCTGTTTTGTCGCAAAGAAGTTCTGATGGCTCGGTGATGAAACCATGTGCCTTCTTTTCCAGGAAGTTTTCGCCTGCTGAGCGTAATTATGATGTTGGCAATCGAGAGTTGCTGGCCATGAAGTGGGCATTCGAGGAGTGGCGTCATTGGCTTGAAGGAGCTAAGCATCGCGTGGTGGTCTTGACTGATCACAAGAACTTGACGTATCTCGAGTCTGCCAAATGGTTGAATCCTAGACAGGCTTGTTGGTCGCTGTTTTTCTCCCGTTTTGACTTTGTGGTTTCGTACCTTCCGGGCTCTAAAAATGTGAAGGCGGGTGCCCTGTCTAGGAGTTTTGTGCCCGACTCTCTGGGTTTGCCTGAGCCGGCGGGTATTCTCAAAGAGGGGGTAATTTTGTCTGCCATCTCCCCAGATTTGCGGCGGGTGCTGCAAAAATTTCAGGCTAATAGACCTGACCGTTGCCCAGCGGAGAAACTGTTTGTCCCTGATAAATGGACAAGTAGAGTTATCTCTGAGGTTCATTGTTCGGTGTTGGCTGGTCATCCTGGAATCTTTGGTACCAGAGATTTGGTGGCTAGATCCTTTTGGTGGCCGTCTCTGTCGCGGGATGTGCGTTCCTTTGTGCAGTCCTGTGGGATTTGTGCCTGCTGTTCTCGTGCCAGTGGGTTGCTTTTGCCCTTGCCGGTCCCGAAGAGGCCCTGGACACATATCACTATGGATTTTATTTCAGATCTCCAAGTCTCTCAAAAGATGTCGGTCATTTGGGTGGTTTGTGATCGCTTCTCTAAGATGGTCCATTTGGTACCTTTGTCTAAATTACCTTCCTCCTCTGATTTGGTGCCATTGTTTTTCCAGCATGTGGTTCGTTTACATGGCATTCCGGAGAACATCGTTTCTGACAGAGGTTCCCAGTTTGTTTCGAGGTTTTGGCGAGCCTTTTGTGCTAGGATGGGCATTGATTTGTCTTTTTCCTCGGCTTTCCATCCTCAGACAAATGGCCAAACTGAACGAACAAATCAGACCTTGGAAACATATCTGAGATGTTTTGTTTCTGCTGATCAGGATGATTGGGTGTCCTTTTTGCCTTTGGCTGAGTTCGCCCTTAATAATCGGGCCAGCTCGGCTACTTTGGTTTCGCCGTTTTTCTGCAATTCTGGTTCCATCCTCGTTTCTCTTCAGGGCAGGTTGAGTCTTCTGGCTGTCCTGGTGTGGATACTGTGGTGGATAGGTTGCAGCAGATTTGGACTCATGTAGTGGACAATTTGACATTGTCCCAGGAGAAGGCTCAACGTTTCGCTAACCGCAGGCGCTGTGTGGGTCCCCGACTTCGTGTTGGGGATTTGGTTTGGTTGTCGTCTCGTTATATTCCTATGAAAGTTTCCTCTCCTAAGTTTAAGCCTCGTATCATTGGTCCGTATAGGATTTCTGAGGTTCTTAATCCTGTGTCTTTTGGTTTGACCCTTCCAGCTTCTTTTTCCATCCATAATGTATTCCATAGGTCGTTGTTGCGGAGATACGTGGCACCTGTGGTTCCATCCGCTGATCCTCCTGCCCCGGTTTTGGTTGAGGGGGAGTTGGAGTATATAGTGGAGAAGATTTTGGATTCTCGTATTTCGAGACGGAAACTCCAGTACCTGGTTAAGTGGAAGGGTTATGGTCAGGAGGATAATTCCTGGGTCTTTGCCTCTGATGTTCATGCTGCCGATCTGGTTCGTGCCTTTCATTTGGCTCATCCTGGTCGGCCTGGGGGCTCTGGTGAGGGTTCGGTGACCCCTCCTCAAGGGGGGGTACTGTTGTGAATTCTGTGGTCAAGCTCCCTCCTGTGGTCATGAGTGGTACTGCGGCTGGTTCTGTCTGTGAGCTTCCTTTGGTGGATGTGAGTGGGGCTGCGGCTTCTGAGTTTCCTTCCTCAGGTGACGAGGTTAAGTCGTTAGGTGCTGCTCTATTTAACTCCACCTAGTTCTTTGTTCCTGGCCTCCAGTCAATGTTCCAGTATTGGTCTTGCTCTCTCTCCTGGATCGTTCTTGTGGCCTGTCTTCACCTGCATAAGCTAAGTTCTGCTTGTGTTACTTTTGTTTGCTATTTTTTCTGTCCAGCTTGCTATATTGGTTTTTCTTGCTTGCTGGAAGCTCTGGGACGCAGAGGGAGCACCTCTGTACCGTTAGTCGGTGCGGAGGGTCTTTTTGCGTCCTCTGCGTGGTTGTTTGTAGGTTTTTGTGCTGACCGCAAAGCTATCTTTCCTATCCTCGGTCTATTCAGTAAGTCGGGCCTCACTTTGCTAAAATCTATTTCATCTCTGTGTTTGTATTTTCATCTTTACTCACAGTCATTATATGTGGGGGGCTGCCTTTTCCTTTGGGGAATTTCTCTGAGGCAAGGTAGGCTTATTTTTCTATCTTCAGGGCTAGCTAGTTTCTCAGGCTGTGCCCGAGGCGCCTAGGTCTGGTCAGGAGCGCTCCACGGCTACCTCTAGTGTGGTGTGATAGGATTAGGGATTGCGGTTAGCAGAGTTCCCACGTCTCAGAGCTCGTCCTATGTTATTAGTAACTATCAGGTCACTTTGTGTGCTCTTAACCACCAGGTCTGTTGTGGTTCTGAATAACCAGTTCATAACACACATGGGTTTTTTTTGCCTTCCTCTGGATCAACATGTTAGGGCATGTTAGTTTAGGCTATGGGTTGAACTAGATGAACTTATAGTCTTCCTTCAACCTTAATAACTATGTAACTATGTAATTATGTAATTAAAATCACAGCATGGTGAAGGGTTGGGCGTTCAAGTCAGAAAAAATAGTACATAGTAAATATAGCAAAACTGACTGAACAGCAATCTAGTCTGAACTGGTGTATAACCAAAAAAGACTTACATAGCAAATAGATCAATGGCTGCACTTAACTTACTAAAGCAAGGAAATGTGCGATACATGAAATGTGAATAGCATAATGGCTTGTGAAATCTATGAAAAAACACATGAGATGCTTAGCACAAGATTTGTCCAAAAATTGTGAGCCCATCCACCAAACGTCAAGGTAATCTCAGATTGGATGGGTCCCTCACCTGTCAGCCTAGTGTGAACACTTACCTCTGGCTAATAACATGGTAAAGCCTGCATTTATAGGAAGGTCGGAACCAACTGTGTTTGGATGTAATTAAAATCACAGCATGGTGAAGGGCGGGGCATTCAAGTCAGAAAAAATAGTACATAGTCAATCTAGTCTGAACTGGTGCATAACCAAAAAAGACTTCCATAGCAAATAGATCAATGGCTGCACTCAATTTTACTCTACTAAAGCAAGGAAATGTGCGATACATGAAATGTGAATAGCATAATGGCTTGTGAAATCTATGAAAAAACAGGAAATGCTTAGCACAAGATTTGACCAAAAATTGTGAGCCCATCCACCAAACGTCAAGGTAATCTCAGATCGAATGGGTACCTGACGTGTCTGCCTAGTTTTCTGTAGTTTCCATAGAGCAGCATCACTATTATAAGGTATAGGAAATATATTGGTGACATTAAAAAAGCAGTAATCTACATATCAGAAAAAAATGCTTCACTTTACAAAACAGTTTTTACTGAACCGATAAATTAAATAAAATAATTTTACATGCAAAATAGAAACCAGTAGAGTGCTTGAAATTAGACTGTAATTGATACGTTTTTTCACAGTTGTCTCTATATAACATCCAACAGTAATCTGCCATCATTGAGTCATTCCAAAAACCCTGGTAGCGGTGTTCTATTACTTTAATGTTCTGGTGAAATCACTCGCCTTGCTCATCGCTTATATCCCCATGATTTTGAGGGAAGAAATCTAAATGTGAATGCAAAGAGTGAATTTTCAGAGACATTAGCATATTTCCCAGAGGAGCATTGCGGCTTTAAGTCTCCTCATCTCGGCATGCTTAGCATGTTGATCTCCGCAAGGAGAAACGGTACTACTTGGATAACGGTCAGACACCTCTCACACAGCCAAACTAGATCTCCGCTTTGCACTGATGAGGGGCAGTACCCCTAAACACAGTGTCTGCAAATTGAGATTCTGGTTTGGCTATTTTCCTAAGTCATGTGACAAGGCTCGTTAAAGGGTCAACATTGACTCGTAGGATTGCTACCTTCGAATAGGTGGCACTAGAGTTCTAGTTCTCTTTTTCTTTGAAGAGACAATTTTTCATAATTAACACATTTCCAAGAGGAGCATTGCGGCTTTAAGTCTCCTCATCTCGGCATGCTAAGCATGATCCACTTGAAGCTTTTCCAAGATCTTGATTCCTTTACATTTTGAGTTCTTTCGAACACATCATCTCTTATAAGCTCTCTGATCTGAGGACCAACAAATACCCCTTCCTTCAGTTTTGCTGGTGAAATGCTGGAGAATTTCTGTAAAATGTACTGGAACCCTTGTGAATTTGTCTTTGACATGGCTTTCACAAAGTTTTTAATCATTCCCAACTTTATATGTAGTGGAGGGAGAACGACTTTGGTTGGAGCAAATAAAGGATTATGCTGAACATTGTCTCTACCTGGAACATAGATGGTTCTCTGTCCCCAAACATGACGAACATAATGCTCAACTATATTTCTACTGTCCCAAAAACACAAGAAGCAATATTTTGTAAAACCTCCTTGCATTCCCATTAGCAGACCAATCACTTTCATATCTCCACAGATATTTTATTGATGGTGCTTATATTGTATAGCATCCAAAACAACTGACAGATTTTCATAACTATCCTTTAGATGACATGAGTAAGCAATAGGGATTGATGGTTTCATATTTCCATTGTGAAGCAACACTGCTTTCAAACTTCTCTGGGATAAGTCAATAAACAATCGCTAATCTGCTACAAAATACTCTTGATTCAGTTCTTTAAAGAGGCTATTCACATTGTTACAGTACACCATTGGTCCATCAACTGCGAAAAATTGTGCTAAAGTATTACTTCTGTGTTGTGAATTCTGTTGTCGGGCTCCCTCCTGTGGTCATGAATGGTACTTCGGCTGGTTCTGTCCATGGACTTCCTCTGGTGGGTGTTTCTGAGTTTCCTTCCACAGGTGACGAGGTTAATTCGTTAGCTGGCTGCTCTATTTAACTCCACTTAGATCTTTGCTCCATGCCACCTGTCAATGTTCCAGTATTGGTCTAGTTCACTCCTGGATCGTTCTTGTGACCTGTCTTCCCAGCAGAAGCTAAGTTCCAGCTTGTATTTCTTTGGTTTGCTATTTTTCTGTCCAGCTTGCTATTTTTATTGTTGTCTTGCTTGCTGGAAGCTCTGGGACGCAGAGAGAGCGCCTCCGCACCGTGAGTCGGTGCGGAGGGTCTTTTTTGCGCCCTCTGCGTGGTCTTTTTGTAGGTTTTTGTGCTGACCGCAAAGTAACCTTTCCTGTTATACTAGGCAATTCAGTAACACAATGTACATAGCGATCAGAGCACATACAGTGATCTGACAATAACCCAAAATAATAGAACGAGCTCTGAGACGTGGAAACTCTGTAGACCGCAATTCCTGATCCTCTCCAAACACAACTAGAGGCAGCTGTGGATTGCGCCTAAAGCTCCCTATGCAACTAGCCTGAAGATAGAAAAATAAGCCTACCTTGCCTCAGAGAAATACCCCAAAGGAAAAGGCAGCCCCCCACATATAATGACTGTGAGTAAGATGAAAAGACAAACGTAGGGATGAAATAGATTCAGCAAAGTGAGGCCCGATATTCTAGACAGAACGAGGATAGGAAAGATAACTTTGCGGTCTACACAAAACCCTAAAGAAAACCACGCAAAGGGGGCAAAAAGACCCTCCGTACCGAACTAACGGCACGGAGGTACACCCTTTGCGTCCCAGAACTTCCAGCAAAACAAATAGACAAGCTGGACAGAAAAAATAGCAACAAATAGCAAAGAAGCACTTAGCTATGCAGAGCAGCAGGCCACAGGAATGATCCAGAGAAACACAAGTCCAACACTGGAACATTGACAGGAAGCATGGATCAAAGCATCAGGTGGAGTTAAGTAGAGAAGCAGTTAACGACCTCACCAGATCACCTGAGGGAGGAAACTCAGAAGTTGCAGTACCACCTTTCTCCACAAACGGAAGCTACCAGAGAGAATCAGCCGAAGTACCACTTGTGACCACAGGAGTGAACTCTGCCACAGAATTCACAACAGTACCCCCCCCTTGAGGAGGGGTCACCGAACCCTCACCAGAGCCCCCAGGCCGACCAGGATGAGCCACATGAAAGGCACGAACAAGATCGGAAGCATGGACATCAGAGGCAAAAACCCAGGAATTATCTTCCTGAGCATAACCCTTCCATTTAACCAGATACTGGAGTTTCCGTCTTGAAACACGAGAATCCAAAATCTTCTCCACAATATACTCCAATTCCCCCTCCACCAAAACCGGGGCAGGAGGCTCAACAGATGGGACCATAGGTGCCACGTATCTCCGCAACAATAACCTATGGAGTACGTTATGTATGGAAAAAGAAGCTGGAAGGTCCAAACGAAATGACACAGGATTAAGAACTTCAGAAATCTTATATGGCCCAATGAAACGAGGCTTAAACTTAGGAGAGGAAACCTTCATAGGAACATGACGAGATGACAACTAAACCAAATCCCCAACACGAAGTCGGGGACCAACACAGCGCCAGCGGTTAGCGAAACACGAGAATCCAAAATCTTCTCCACTATATACTCCAATTCCCCTTCCACCAAAACCGGAGCAGGAGGATCAATAAATGGAACCACAGGTGCCACGTATCTCCGCAACAATGACCTATGGAACACGTTATGGATGGAAAAAGAAGCTGGAAGAGTCAAACGAAAAGACACAGGATTAAGAACCTCAGAAATCCTATACGGACCAATAAAACGAGGTTTAAACTTAGGAGAGGAAACTTTCATAGGAATATAACGAGACGACAACCAAACCAAATCCCCAACACGAAGTCGGGGACCCACACAGCGCCTGCGGTTAGCGAAACGTTGAGCCTTCTCCTGGGACAATGTCAAATTGTCCACTACATGAGTCCAAATCTGCTGCAACTTATCCACCACATTATCCACACCAGGACAGTCCGAAGACTCAACCTGTCCTGGAGAGAAACGAGGATGGAACCCAGAATTGCAGAAAAATGGCGAAACCAAGGTAGCCGAGCTGGCCCGATTATTAAGGGCGAACTCAGCCAAAGGCAAAAAGGACACCCAGTCATCCTGATCAGCAGAAACAAAGCATCTCAGATATGTTTCCAAGGTCTGATTGGTTCGTTCGGTCTGGCCATTAGTCTGAGGATGGAAAGCCGAGGAAAAAGACAAGTCAATGCCCATCCTACCACAAAAGGCTCGCCAAAACCTCGAAACAAACTGGGAACCTCTGTCAGAAACAATATTCTCTGGAATGCCATGCAAACGATCCACATGCTGGAAGAATAAAGGCACCAAATCAGAAGAGGAAGGCAATTTAGACAAGGGTACCAGATGGACCATCTTAGAAAAGCGATCACAGACCACCCAAATGACTGACATCCTTTGAGAAACGGGAAGGTCAGAAATAAAATCCATAGAGATATGTGTCCAAGGCCTCTTCGGGACCGGCAAGGGCAAAAGCAACCCACTGGCACGAGAACAGCAGGGCTTAGCCCGAGCACAAATCCCACAGGACTGCACAAAAGTACGCACATCCCGCGACAGAGAGGGCCACCAAAAGGATCTAGCCACTAACTCTCTGGTACCAAAGATTCCAGGATGACCAGCCAACACCGAACAATGAAGTTCAGAGATAACTCTATTCGTCCACCTATCAGGGACAAACAGTTTCTCCGCTGGGCAACGATCAGGTTTATTAGCCTGAAATTTTTGCAGCACCCACCGCAAATCAGGGGAGATGGCAGACACAATTACTCCTTCCTTGAGGATACCCGCCGGCTCAGACAAACCCGGAGAGTCGGGCACAAAACTCCTAGACAGAGCATCCGCCTTCACATTTTTAGAACCCGGAAGGTACGAAATCACAAAGTCAAAACGGGCAAAAAACAACGACCAACGAGCTTGGCTAGGATTCAAGCGCTTGGCAGACTCGAGATAAGTCAAGTTCTTATGATCAGTCAATACCACCACGCGATGCTTAGCTCCTTCAAGCCAATGACGCCACTCCTCGAATGCCCACTTCATGGCCAGCAACTCTCGGTTGCCCACATCATAATTTCGCTCAGCAGGCGAAAACTTCCTGGAAAAGAAAGCGCATGGTTTCATCACTGAGGAACCAGAACCTCTCTGTGACAAAACAGCCCCTGCTCCAATCTCAGAAGCATCAACCTCGACCTGGAACGGAAGAGAAACATTTGGTTGACACAACACAGGGGCAGAAGAAAAACGACGCTTCAACTCTTGAAAAGCTTCCACAGCAGCAGAAGACCAATTGACCAAATCAGCACCCTTCTTGGTCAAATCGGTCAATGGTTTGGCAACACTAGAAAAATTGCAGATGAAGCGACGATAAAAATTAGCAAAGCCCAGGAACTTTTGCAGACTTTTCAGAGATGTCGGCTGAGTCCAATCCTGGATGGCTTGGACCTTAACCGGATCCATCTCGATAGTAGAAGGGGAAAAGATGAACCCCAAAAATGAAACCTTCTGCACACCAAAGAGACACTTTGATCCCTTCACAAACAAAGAATTAGCACGCAGGACCTGAAAAACCGTTCTGACCTGCTTCACATGAGACTCCCAATCATCCGAGAAGATCAAAATGTCATCCAAATACACAATCAGGAATTTATCCAGGTACTCACGGAAGATGTCATGCATAAAGGATTGAAACACTGATGGAGCATTGGCAAGTCCGAACGGCATCACTAGATACTCAAAATGACCCTCGGGCGTATTAAATGCAGTTTTCCATTCATCGCCTTGCCTGATTCTCACCAGATTATACGCACCACGAAGATCTATCTTAGTGAACCAACTAGCCCCCTTAATCCGAGCAAACAAATCAGATAACAATGGCAAGGGGTACTGAAATTTAACAGTGATCTTATTAAGAAGGCGGTAATCTATACACGGTCTCAGCGAACCATCCTTCTTGGCCACAAAAAAGAACCCTGCTCCCAATGGCGACAACGACGGGCGAATATGCCCCTTCTCCAGGGATTCCTTCACATAACTGTGCATAGCGGTGTGCTAAGGCACGGATAAATTAAACAGTCGACCTTTTGGGAATTTACTACCAGGAATCAAATTGATAGCACAATCACAATCCCTATGCGGAGGCAGGGCATCGGACTTGGGCTCATCAAATACATCCCGGTAATCAGACAAGAACTCTGGAACCTCAGAAGGGGTGGATGACGAAATTGACAGAAATGGAACATCACCATGTACCCCCTGACAACCCCAGCTGGACACCAACATGGAATTCCAATCCAATACTGGATTATGGGCTTGTAGCCATGGCAACCCCAACACGACCACATCATGCAGATTATGCAACACCAGAAAGCGAATAACCTCCTGATGTGCAGGAGCCATGCACATGGTCAGCTGGGTCCAGTATTGAGGCTTATTCTTGGCCAAAGGTGTAGCATCAATTCCTCTCAATGGAATAGGACACTGCAAGGGCTCCAATAAAAACCCACAACGTTTAGCATAATCCAAGTCCATCAAATTCAGGGCAGCGCCTGAATCCACAAACGCCATGACAGAATACGACGACAAGGAGCATATCAAGGTAACGGACAGAAGAAATTTTGACTGTACAGTACCAATGGTAGCAGACCTAGCGAACCGCTTAGTGCGCTTAGGACAATCAGAGATAGCATGAGTGGAATCACCACAGTAGAAACACAGCCCATTCAGACGTCTGTGTTCTTGCCGTTCAACTCTGTTCATAGTCCTATCGCACTGCATAGGCTCAGGTTTAATCTCAGGTAATCCCGCCAAATGGTACACAGATTTACGCTCACGCAAGCGTCGACCGATCTGAATGGCCAAAGACATAGACTCATTCAAACCAGCGGGCATAGGAAATCCCACCATGACATCCTTAATGGCTTCAGAGAGACCCTTTCTGAAAATGGCTGCAAGCGCAGATTCATTCCATTGAGTGAGCACGGACCATTTTCTAAATTTCTGGCAATATAGCTCTATCTCATCCTGAGCCTGACAAAGAGCCAGCAAATTTTTTTCTGCCTGATCTACTGAATTAGGCTCATCGTACAGCAATCCAAGCGCCAGGAAAAACGCATCGATATCACTCAATGCAGGATCTCCTGACGCAAGAGAAAATGCCCAGTCCTGAGGGTCGCCACGCAAAAAAGAAATGACGATCCTAACCTGTTGCGCTGGGTCACCAGAGGAACGAGGTTTCAAAGCCAGAAACAGTTTACAATTATTCTTGAAACTCAGAAATTTAGTTCTATCTCCAAAAAACAAATCTGGAATAGGAATTCTCGGTTCTAACAAAGAATTCTGAACCACAAAATTTTGTATATCTTGAACTCTTGCCGTGAGCTGATCTACACATGAAGACAGACCTTTAATGTCCATTGTAACACCTGTGTCCTGAACCACCCAAATGTCTAGGGGAAAAAAAAGACAAATCACAGTGCAAAGGAAAAAAAATGGTCTCAGAACTTCTTTTTTCCCTCTATTGAGAATCATTAGTACTTTTGGCTTCCTGTACTGTTATGCTAGGCAATTCAGTAACACAATGTACATAGCGATCAGAGCACATATAGTGATCTGACAATAACCCAAAATAATAGAACGAGCTCTGAGACGTGGAAACTCTGTAGACTGCAATTCCTGATCCTCTCCAAACACAACTAGAGGCAGCTGTGGATTGCGCCTAAAGCTCCCTATGCAACTCGGCACAGCCTGAGAAACTAACTAGCCTGAAGATAGAAAAATAAGCCTACCTTGCCTCAGAGAAATACCCCAAAGGAAAAGGCAGTCCCCCACATATAATGACTGTGAGTAAGATGAAAAGACAAACGTAGGGATGAAATAGATTCAGCAAAGTGAGGCCCGATATTCTAGACAGAACGAGGATAGGAAAGATAACTTTGCGGTCTACACAAAACCCTAAAGAAAACCACGCAAAGGGGGCAAAAAGACCCTCCGTACCGAACTAACGGCACGGAGGTACACCCTTTGCGTCCCAGAGCTTCCAGCAAAACAAATAGACAAGCTGGACAGAAAAAATAGCAACAAATAGCAAAGAAGCACTTAGCTATGCAGAGCAGCAGGCCACAGGAATGATCCAGAGAAACACAAGTCCAACACTGGAACATTGACAGGAAGCATGGATCAAAGCATCAGGTGGAGTTAAGTAGAGAAGCAGCTAACGACCTCACCAGATCACCTGAGGGAGGAAACTCAGAAGCTGCAGTACCACCTTTCTCCACAAACGGAAGCTCCCAGAGAGAATCAGCCGAAGTACCACTTGTGACCACAGGAGTGAACTCTGCCACAGAATTCACAACACTTTCCTATCCTCGGTCTGTTCAGTAAGTCGGGCCTCACTTTGCTAAATCTATTTCATCTCTGTGTTTGTATTTTCATCTTTACTCACAGTCATTATATGTGGGGGGTTGCCTTTTCCTTTGGGGAATTTCTCTGAGGCAAGGTAGGCTTTATTTTTCTATCTTCAGGGCTAGCTAGTTCCTTAGGCTGTGCCGAGTTGCATAGGGAGCGTTAGGCGCAATCCACGGCTATTTCTAGTGTGTTTGATAGGATTAGGGATTGCGGTCAGAAGAGTTCCCACGTCCCAGAGCTCGTCCTTTATTATCAGTAACTATCAGGTCATTCCGTGTGCTCTTAACCACCAGGTCCATTATTGTCCTGACCACCAGGTCATAACAGTATAGGTGGCCCAAAGTACTAATGCATCTCAATAGAGGGATAAGAGAAGTTCTGAGACCATTTTTTTTCTTTGCAGTGTGTTTTGTCTTTCTTTTCACCTTTACCTCTGGGTGGTTCAGGACACAGGTGTAAACATGGACATTCAAGGTCTGTCCTCTTGGATGGATAATCTCACTACAAGGGTACAAAACATTCAAGATTTTGTGGTTCAGAATCCAATGTCAGAGCCTAGGATTCCAATTCCTGATTTGTTTTTTGGTGATAGATCTAAGTTCTTGAATTTCAAAAATAATTGTAAATTGTTTCTTGCCTTGAAACCTCGCTCCTCAGGTGACCCTATTCAACAAGTAAAGATCATTATTTCTTTGTTACGTGGTGACCCTCAAGACTGGGCATTTTCCCTTGCGCCAGGAGATCCGACATTGCGTGATGTTGATGCGTTTTTCCTGGCGCTTGGGTTGTTTTATGACAAACCTAATTCAGTGGATCAGGCAGAGAAAATCTTTCTGGCTCTGTGTCAGGGTCAGGATGAAGCGGAGATATATTGTCAGAAGTTTAGAAAGTGGTCTGTGCTCACTCAGTGGAATGAATGTGCCCTAGCAGCAATCTTCAGAAAGGGTCTCTCTGAAGCCCTTAAGGATGTCTTAGTGGGATTTCCCATGCCTGCTGGTCTGAATGAGTCTATGTCCTTGGCCATTCAGATCGATTGACGCTTGCATAAGCGTAAAGCTGTGCACCATTTGGCGGTACTATCTGAGCATGGGCCTGAGCCTATGCAATGTGATAGGACTTTGACCAGAGCTGAACGGCAAGAACACAGACGTCGGAATGGGCTATGTTTTTACTTTGGTGATTCCACTCATGCTATCTCCGATTGTCCTAAGCGCACTAAGCGGTTCGCTAGGGCTAGGTCTGCCACCATTGGTACGGTACAGTCTAAATTTCTATTGTCCGTTACTCTGATTTGCTCTTTGTCATCCTATTCTGTTATGGCATTTGTGGATTCAGGCGCTGCCCTGAATTTGATGGACTTGGAGTATGCTAGGCGCTGTGGTTTTTTCTTGGAGCCCTTGCAGTATCCTATTCCATTGAGAGGAATTGATGCTACGCCTTTGGCCAAGAATAAGCCTCAGTACTGGACCCAATTGACCATGTGCATGGCTCCTGCACATCAGGAGGATATCCGCTTTCTGATGTTGCATAATCTGCATGATGTGGTCGTTTTGGGGTTGCCATGGCTACAGGTTCATAATCCAGTATTGGACTGGAAATCTATGTCTGTGTCCAGCTGGGGTTGCCAGGGGGTACATGGTGATGTTCCATTTTTGTCTATTTCGTCTTCCACTCCTTCTGAAGTTCCAGAGTTTTTGTCGGATTATCGGGATGTATTTGATGAGCCCAAAGCCAGTGCTCTACCTCCTCATAGGGATTGCGATTGTGCAATTAATTTGATTCCTGGTAGTAAGTTTCCTAAGGGCCGATTGTTCAATTTATCTGTGCCAGAACACGCCGCTATGCGGAGTTATGTAAAGGAATCCTTGGAGAAAGGCCATATTTGCCCGTCGTCATCACCGTTAGGAGCAGGGTTTTTTTTTGTGGCCAAGAAGGATGGTTCTTTGAGACCTTGTATTGATTACCGCCTTCTTAATAAAATTACAGTCAAATTTCAGTATCCTTTGCCGTTGCTGTCTGACTTGTTTGCTCGTATTAAAGGGGTTAGTTGGTTCACCAAGATAGATCTTCGAGGGGCGTATAATCTTGTGCGTATTAAACAAGGCGATGAATGGAAAACAGCATTTAATACGCCCGAGGGCCATTTTGAGTACCTGGTTATGCCATTCGGGCTTTCCAATGCTCCATCAGTATTTCAGTCCTTTATGCATGACATCTTCCGAGAGTACCTGGATAAATTCCTGATTGTGTATTTGGATGATATTTTGGTCTTTTCGGATGATTGGGAGTCTCATATGAAGCAGGTCAGAATGGTGTTCCAGGTCCTTCGTGCGAATTCCTTGTTTGTGAAGGGGTCAAAGTGTCTCTTTGGAGTTCAGAAGGTTTCATTTTTGGGGTTCATTTTTTCCCCTTCTACTATCGAGATGGACCCTGTTAAAGTCCAGGCCATTTACGATTGGACTCAGCCGACATCTGTGAAGAGCCTGCAAAATTCCTGGGCTTTCCTAATTTTTATCGGCGCTTCATCGCTAATTTTTCTACTGTTGCTAAACCGTTGACTGATTTGACCAAGAAGGGTGCTGATGTGGTCAATTGGTCTTCTGCAGCTGTAGAGGCTTTTCAGGAGTTGAAACGTCGTTTTTCTTCTGCCCCTGTGTTGTGCCAGCCAGATGTTTCGCTCCCGTTTCAGGTTGAGGTTGATGCTTCTGAGATTGGAGCAGGGGCTGTTTTGTCGTAAAGAAGTTCTGATGGCTCAGTGATGAAGCCATGTGCTTTATTTTCTAGAAAGTTTTTGCCTGCTGAGCGTAATTATGATGTTAGTAATCGTGAGTTGTTGGCCATGAAGTGGGCATTCGAGGAGTGGCGTCATTGGCTTGAAGGAGCCAAGCATCGCGTGGTGGTCTTGACAGATCACAAGAATTTGACTTATCTTGAGTCTGCCAAATGGTTGAATCCGAGACAGGCTCGATGGTCGTTATTTTTCTCCCGTTTTGATTTTGTGGTTTTGTTTCTTCCGGGCTCTAAGAATGTGAAGGCTGATGCCCTGTCAAGGAGTTTTGTGCCTGACTCTCCGGGTGTTCCTGAGCCGGCAGGTATTCTCAAAGAGGGGGTAATTTTGTCTGCCATCTCCCCTGATTTGCGGCGGGTGTGGCAAAAATTTCAGGCTGATAGACCTGACCGTTGCCCAGCGGAGAAACTGTTTGTCCCTGATAGATGGACTAGTAGAGTTATCTCTGAGATTCATTGTTCAGTGTTGGCTGGGCATCCTGGAATCTTTGGTACCAGAGATTTGGTTGCTAGATCCTTTTGGTGGCCGTCTTTGTCACGGGATGTGCGTTCTTTTGTGCAGTCCTGTGGGACTTGTGCTCGGGCTAAGCCCTGCTGTTCTCGTGCCAGTGGGTTGCTTTTGCCCTTGCCGGTCCCGAAGAGGCCCTGGACGCATATTTCTATGGATTTTATTTCGGATCTCCCCGTCTCTCAAAAGATTTCGGTCATTTGGGTGGTTTGTGATCGCTTTTCTAAGATGGTCCATTTGGTACCTTTGTCTAAATTGCCTTCCTCCTCTGATTTGGTGCCATTATTTTTCCAGCATGTGGTTCGTTTACATGGTATCCCGGAGAACATCGTTTCTGACAGAGGTTCCCAGTTTGTTTCGAGGTTTTGGCGATCCTTTTGTGCAAGGATGGGCATTGATTTGTCTTTTTCCTCGGCTTTCCATCCTCAGACAAATGGCCAATCCGAACGAACTAATCAAACTTTGGAAACATATCTGAGATGCTTTGTTTCTGCTGATCAGGATGATTGGGTGTCCTTTTTGCCGTTGGCTGAGTTCGCCCTTAATAATCGGGCCAGCTCGGCTATTTTGGTTTCGCCGTTTTTCTGCAATTCTGGTTTCCATCTTCGTTTCTCTTCAGGGCAGGTTGAGTCTTCGGACTGTCCTGGTGTAGATACTGTGGTGGATAGGTTGTAGCAGATTTGGACTCATGTGGTGGACAATTTGACATTGTCCCAGGAGAAGGCTCAACGTTTCGCTAACCGCCGGCGCTGTGTGGGTCCCCGACTTCGTGTTGGGGATTTGGTTTGGTTGTCGTCTCGTTATGTTCCTATGAAGGTTTCCTCTCCTAAGTTTAAGCCTCGTTACATTGGTCCGTATAAGATTTCTGAGGTTATCAATCCTGTGTCATTTCGTTTGGCCCTTCCTGCTTCTTTTGCCATCCATAATGTGTTCCATAGGTCGTTATTGCGGAGATACGCCACGCCTGTGGTTCCATCCGTTGATCCTCCTGCCCCGGTGTTGGTTGAGGGGGAGTTGGAGTATGTGGTGGAGAAGATTTTGGATTCTCGTGTTTCGAGACGGAAACTCCAGTACCTGGTCAAGTGGAAGGGTTATGGTCAGGAAGATAATTCCTGGGTTTTTGCCTCTGATGTTCATGCTGCCAATCTGGTTCGTGCCTTTCATTTGACTCATCCTGGTCGGCCTGGGGGCTCTGGTGAGGGTTCGGTGACCCCTCCTCAAGGGGGGTACTGTTGTGAATTCTGTTTTCGGGCTCCCTCCTGTGGTCATGAATGGTACTTCGGCTGGTTCTGTCCATGGACTTCCTCTGGTGGGTGTTTCTGAGTTTCCTTCCACAGGTGACGAGGTTAATTCGTTAGCTGGCTGCTCTATTTAACTCCACTTAGATCTTTGCTCCATGCCACCTGTCAATGTTCCAGTATTGGTCTAGTTCACTCCTGGATCGTTCTTGTGACCTGTCTTCCCAGCAGAAGCTAAGTTCCAGCTTGTATTTCTTTGGTTTGCTATTTTTCTGTCCAGCTTGCTATTTTTATTGTTGTCTTGCTTGCTGGAAGCTCTGGGACGCAGAGGCAGCGCCTCCGCACCGTGAGTCGGTGCGGAGGGTCTTTTTTGCGCCCTCTGCGTGGTCTTTTTGTAGGTTTGTGTGCTGACCGCAAAGTAACCTTTCCTATCCTCGGTCTGTTCAGTAAGTCGGGCCTCACTGTGCTAAATCTATTTCATCTCTGTGTTTGTATTTTCATCTTTACTCACAGTCATTATATGTGGGGGGCTGCCTTTTCCTTTGGGGAATTTCTCTGAGGCAAGGTAGGCTTTATTTTTCTATCTTCAGGGCTAGCTAGTTCCTTAGGCTGTGCCGAGTTGCATAGGGAGCGTTAGGCGCAATCCACGGCTATTTCCAGTGTGTTTGATAGGATTAGGGATTGCGGTCAGCAGAGTTCCCACGTCCCAGAGCTCGTCCTTTATTATCAGTAACTATCAGGTCATTCCGTGTGCTCTTAACCACCAGGTCCATTATTGTCCTGACCACCAGGTCATAACACTTCTGTTTCGGTAATACACACTTTGACATCATTATGAAGAAGATTCTTCTGTTTCAACCTAGATGCAAGAAGTTCAGCTTTATCTTTTGACAATGAAAGGTCTTTGATGAGATCATTTAATTCGTGTTGAGTAAAGCGTTCTGACTGCTTGGCTGCTCCATCAGGTACATACTCACCTTGACTTGAGGTCTCCTTGTTTTCGCCAGTAGCTTCATCTCCATAGTCTTCATATTCTACTTCATTTTCATCCAATCCAGACAATGGTGGTACAGGAACTGGAAAGGAACCATCATGTGTAACTGGCCTAATTGCAGATTCAAGTTCAGGGGTTATTAATCTTATGTTTGTTCTATGTAGATAAGCCCATCAGTTTGACAAAACAAAAGTAGCAGTTATCACTATGATATTTGGGTTCTTTCCAAATCATGGAAACAGCAAATGGCATAGCCACATTCCTCATATTCAACCTGTCGCGAAGACCATTTGAACAACTTGAGCATTTCACATGAGGTGCCCAGCTTTTGTCTTGATCACCAAGTGGATAGTTAAAGTACATCTGGTACATCTTTTTAATATGATGAGTGATTGAACGTACTTGGCCTTTTGGTGTAAAAGAACCACTCACAAAGCAGAATCTGTTTGGATGATTGATACACTGTCGGGGCATTTTTCTCCTTTAAATCAGATCAAACAGTAGAGTAAGTTCAGTTCAATGGTGGTGACAAACTAAAAAAAAATGCGATTAGCCGACCGACTATATGTAGATTTTTCCCCAGAGATGACAGAGGCAGCTTGTATTTAGAACTGATTTTACTGGAGGCAATCTGGTAGATAGCTATATACAGTTGTAAGGTAAATGGGTCAGCCTATTCCTTGCAGATGAACATTTGCAGACAGGCAGTTTCTCAGTGTGACATCGTTTTCAGGTTCTCTCTCTGTGAAGACTCTCAATCAGTTATACCTCAGTGGCTAAGGCCTCTTTCACACTTTCGTTTTTACAATCTGCACAGGATCCATCAAAATGTTGAAAAGATGGATCCTGTGCAGATTGTTTAAAAAGGGTGCACTGGGCCCGTTTTTCTGATGGTCCCGTCGAGGCTATGTGCACCTGTTATGTATGCGTCTTCACAGCGGTTTTCTGCTGCGAAAACGCATACACAACACAACCCAGGTTAAAAATAATAAAAAAAATTAAAAAACGCAATATTCTTACCTTCCGGCATCCCACGCAGCGTTACCGATGCTCCCGGCAGCTAGCGTTCCCAGTAATGCATTTCAAAATGACCCCATGACTTCGCGGTCTTGCGACGTCATGGGGGCAGCACGGTGGCACAGTGGATAGCACCGCAGCCTTGCAGCGCTGTAGTCCTGGGTTCAAATCCCACCAAGGATTACATCTGCAAGGAGTTTGTATGTTCTCCCCGTGTTTACGTGGGTTTCCTCCCACATTTCAAAGATATACTGAAAGGGAATTTAGATTGTGAGCCTTACTGGGGACAGCGATGATAATGTGTGCAAACTGTAAAGCGCTGCAGAATATGTTAGTGCTATATAAAGATTAAGCTCATTATTATATTTTTTTAAAGTAAGGCAAAACAAAAAAAAAACAGAATAACAACAAAACATACTCACCTTGCTCCAATTTCGTCAGTGCTCTTGTGACGGAGTTACTGTGACAGAGCAGTACCAGAAGACCACAGCGTCTTATGGCTCCTGCTTCGCCGCTGAGAAGAAGCACTTCTCTGGTGTATTAAGTGTGTTTGTTTTCTTTCAGCAGGACAGGGGTTAATTGGCCATGTGGAAATCCTGGCATTCAGCTGTGCTCAGTTAACCTCTCCTCTCTCCTATAAAAGCTAGGCCTTCTGGCCAGGTCCTTGTCTGAGTTACCACTTGCTACAAAGATCTGGAGAGTGAGGAGCTGGTATCTGGTGAGCTGGAGGAGTTTATTGTGCGACTGTTGCTTGGTTTGTACGCTTGGAAATTCCTCATCCTTACCTGCCTTATTTTCACCCCCCTTCCTTCACACCCTGGTGAATACCTCTGTTATTTGGGAGAGTATATTTTGTGTGAGTGGAATCTTCTTTTACCCTTGTCTTTGTTCCCCTGTCTGTTGGGTTGGTGTACTGTGGTACAGGGTAGTGCCTCTCTTCCCCGGGTGGGGGAAGGGGACAGACGCAGGGCTGCAGCTAGGAAACAGGGCAAGGGCAGAGGCCCTGGCATCCTCGCGATCTGAGGTATCCTGGGGAACAGAGCAAGCTAGTGTGCCCCCTAGTGCTAGGGCCAGACTGGAGTCCCAGTTTACTCGCCAGTCCTATCATCACAGCTCTTTTCCAGTCCCGGGGCTCCACTTTTTCTTGTGACCGGTGCGTACATTCTGGTGCCGGCACGTCATAGAAAAGGTGACAGGAGCACGTCTGGATCTGTACTGTCATTTTGTGTTGCCGGCAGTGGAGCTCGAAGAAAGCTACCTTCCAGGAGATTTGCACTGCCATCAGCGCCACATAATGACGGCAATGTCTTGGTGGGCCCCCCAAGAGGCTTGGGCCCTGGGCGATAACCCAGATTGCTCCTATTATAATCCGCCTTTGCTCAGAGTTATCATGGTGTGTTTTCTTTGATGCTATATGGGGCATCCTCTTCTGTAGCTGACTTCAGTGTGCCTGCACGCACAGCACTTGACGTCTCTGCAATGCACCAATCATGACTTGCATGATGACGTCAGCTGCTGGCATCTGATTGGCCAGTAGCATGAATTGCAGTGCATGGTCTCTGTGCAGCAATACACTTCAGCTGAAACAGGTCCGATGAGACAGGAACCTCCCACATGAGCCCAGTCGTACATGATGTACACAGAAAGTTATTGCTGTGTTATCTGTTTTTACATAAGACTGTACGAAACATCTACTACGTTATCTGTACTTAGTGAGTTGTTACTGTGTGTTACCTGGTGTTATGATTTTTATTGGAGGGGGTGTGGGGAGACAAAAAAGTCTGGTGGCTTGGGCCCCAGAGTTTTTCAGACCGTAGCAACATCCCACCTATGGGCCTTCAGCATGTACAATTGCACAAATACTGTACAATAAAGTCTAGGACATTAGGTTTAAAGGGAACCTGTCACCCCCAAAATCGAAGATCAGCTAAGCCCACCGGCATCAGGGGCTTATCTACAGCATTCTATAATGCTGGAGATAAGCCCCCAATGTATCCTGAAAGATGAGAAAAAAAGGTTACATTATACTCACCCAGGGGCAGTCCGGTCCGATGGGCGTCGGGTCCGGTCCGGGGCCTTCCATCTTCTTACGATGACGTCCTCTTCTTGTATTGCTCTGGCGCAGGCGTATTTTGTCTGCCCTGTTGAGGGCAGAGCAAAGTACTGCAGTGCGCAGGCGCTGGGAAAGGTCAGAGGCCCGGTGCCTGCGCACTGCAGTACTTTGCTCTGTCCTCAACAGGAGCCAGAGCCGCAGCGTGAAGACAAGAAGAGGACGTCATCCTATGAAGATAGGAAAACAAACATGTAGAGCGCACTACCAATATCCGCTAATATCAAATGCCAATCGGGGTGCAGACAAGCGGTCAATGAATGAATACAGCAACCAAAAGAAAAAGAGGCCGCTCATAAGAATGCACACCACAAGGCCAATAAATAATAATAGAACAATATAAGAATAGAATTTTTATTGACAAACCACAACTTCAAAAAAGCATAAAACATAATTAAAAACAGTAATGCCAAGTACACTTGGTCCACATATCAATATATCTTGTATAATACAAATATCAATTACAATAAGTCCGCACACCCGATTTATAATGGGAGAACAACCCTCTGGCTCATGGAGCTACATGCATATAAGTGTTCCCTAATATGGCTCCCTATGGCGTGTATAACCCTAGAAAGATAAGGGGGACAACAGCCAAAGTAAGGGGAAAACACCCCCAAGATGAAACAATAAAAGGGAGAAAAAGAGCCGCCCGAGCACAAGAGCTAACTCCACACATGGGGGCTAGAAGAGGCAGCAAAAAAATATGCAGTCTAGATGCAACACATGCCGAAAATAAGGCATCATAAGTGTAACATTACCCACAAAATAGGAGAAAAAAGGGAGGGATGCGCCGTCCCTGGGTGCAGACCAGCGTGGACCAAGTGATACAACCCAACGCGTATCGCCCCACAAAGGAGGGCTTCGTCAGGGGAAGGTGCTGTTTGCAACAAACTTCTCATATAAATAGTATTCATGCAGCTCACCTGATGTACCGCCGATGGGCTGAACTCCGGTGGAGCCGGAAGTGCGGCGCTGATGAGGGAACACCCCTAATACAGATGAGTATGAAGTGGATACTCCCCACAATAGGGGGAGGAAATGCGCAGATGCCGTCAAGCTCTAGCGCTGCCGGAAATGCGGGACAATAACCATATACGGCCACACACGCACTGGGGCTGAACGCCGGCGAAACCGGAAGTGCAAGGCCAATAGGGGAACGCCCCCCACAGGGATAAGAATGAAGCGGACGCCCCCCATGATAAGGGGAGAAAGTACGCAAATGCCATCCGGCTATAACGCAACCGGAAGTGCAGCCCAGTGATATGTGTAACCAAAAAATGATCCCCGCAATACAGCGGCCGGGCAGAATAGCGCAGGCGCAAGACAAGCATTAGGAAGCCACAGCAAATAAGGCTATAAGATGCCAGATACAGGCAGTTAACTCCAAGACTGCTGGTCAAAAGAGCAAACATGACGAAAAAGGAACCCCTAAATAAATCATAAAACAGAAAATGAATCATATATAAGGGTATAAACGAATACCCCTATATATAAGCTCATATATCACGGCAGGTATAAAGGCACATTGAGGTTAATTACACCTCGACCAATATAGTATCCATGTGGCCTTAACAATTATAAATTGACTCTCCGAAGAGAGTTTTCTATTATAAATTGTTAGCTAAATCAGAAACCAGGGGGCCTATAGCCATATATGTGTACATAAGAAGGAGACGGACCGAACACCAGTCATTTACTTAGCTGACATACCACATTCGACCCCCGGGGGCGCATCAACACATGCATAACTCAAAGAACAAGAGTTCACAGACCATACTCAATAAACAATGATTTAGCAGATGAGGGGTTAATGAAAGAATATAAAAATATAAATAACTTTATTATGTTATCATAAATATCAAAGACATGACATGAAAATAATAACAAACCCCATCCACAAGTTGCACAATACCCATAGGCCGAGATATAACCATATGCGAATCCTCAGGTCCTTGAGTAATACATGCGCCGAAATGATAACGATCATGTGGCATCCAAATAGCGGGCAGAGAGATGGACAGCCTTAATAGTTGTCCAAACGTAGCAAAAAATTGGTTAAGAAACCCTACCTAAACAACCCCATGAGCCAAAAGAGAGTGAAATAATGAATCCAATAGGTGAAGCTCCAACATAAGTCAAACATATCACATAGTAGTCCCATAGGAGGAGACGAAATATTCTGGTTCAAGCAAAATGCGAGTTCAAATAATTTCCATCAATTGGGAGCCAGGAGGGCCATCCGCCATCTGTCATATCACTTAATAGTCCAACATGAGGAGATGCATAGTCCAAAATACTCCACAGTCGTGGATCCAGACACCCCGTCCATATTTGTATGTCCTCCAGATAGAAAGTCCTGGACATTATGGAATATCACCTAAGAGGATATAAACAAAATAAAAGGAAAATAAGCTTAACCCAAAAAACCAGTAAATAATAATTCCTCATTAAGTCCTGTCGGGGCCACCGATCCCAATTGAAAAATCCAGCGGGCCTCAGTCCTAAGAAGCAGGGGTTTGATAGGACCACCCCTATTCGAGTGACGAATCCTATCCAGGCCTATCACTTGTGTGTTAGAAATACGTCCAGCATGATGAGTCAAGAAATGAGTAGCTACTGGAGTGAGCGTCCTGCCCTTAGCCACATCATTGGCCGCTACATGAATGGTGGAAAAATGTTTTTGCACCCTGCGTCGTAATTCCTGTGTGGTTTGACCCACATATACAAGGCGACAGGGGCAAATGAGGGCATAAATCACGCATGACGTCCTACAATTAATGTAGGAACGTAATTTATGCCGCCTGCCATCAAGGGGATTGATGAAAAAGTCCTTAGTGGTGACCATATGGGAACAGATATTGCAATCCCCACAGGCGAAAGAGCCCTGTAGTCTCACACCCTGGCCCGTCCGAGTAGTTTGTCTGGTGTAGTGGCTCCTAACCAGGAGATCCCTGAAATTCGGGGCCCTCCTGGCAGTTAGCAAAGGGCGATCCCCCACAATTGTCGAGGTACTAAGGTCAGCGGTCAGAATCCCCCAATGTTTCCGTAGGATACCACCAAGGCCGTCCCAGCTGTTATTAAAGGTCGTGATAAACCTAGGCTTGTTATCGCCTACCTTTATCCTTGGTTCCAACAGAGAGTCCTGTGTCTGACTTCTGGCCCGCTGGTAGGCCCTGGAGATACTCCTATGGGGATAATGACGATCCTTAAACCGACGGGAAAGCTCCCTTGCTTCCTCTTGAAAGTCCAAATCATTAGTACAGTTCCTCCTAACCCGAAGAAACTGGCCCGTTGGGACCCCCATCCTAGTATGAAACGGATGGAAGCTCCTAAAGTCAAGTAGGCTGTTAGTAGCTGTTGGCTTCCGGAATAGCTTGGTCGTAATTGATCCACTATCCAACAAAACCTCCAAATCCAAAAACGTCACTGTGGACAAGGACATAGAATATGTAAGAAGAATATGATGGTTGTTAGAATTCAGAGAGTCAATAAAATGACAACATTCTTCTGAGGTACCAGTCCAAATAAAGAAAAGGTCGTCGATATATCGTGACCAGTGGCAAACTTTGTCCTTAAAGGTCGCAGATGGAAACACCTGGGTGGCCTCCCACCACCCTAGAAACAAGTTTGCCAGGGCGGGGGCACATCTCGCACCCATGGCCACCCCAGATACCTGTAGATAATAGGCCCTGTCAAACAAAAAATAATTGTGCCTTAATATGAAATCTAACAGGTCCACCACCAGGGAATCATGCATACGATCCGAGTGGTTCAACTGGTCTAGAAAAAACAGAACAGCCTGGATGCCATCCTGGTGACCTATATTGGAGTACAATGACTCCACATCACAGGTCACCAGAAAGGCCCCAGGGGGCACAGACAGATTCCGACAAATACTGATAAAATGGGCAGAATCTTTAACAAAGGAAGGCAGTGTTTTGACCAAAGGCTGAAGAAAAAAGTCCACGTAGACGCAGGCCTTTTCACACAGGCTGCCAATACAGGCCACTATGGGCCTGCCCGGAGGTTTATGCAGACACTTATGCACCTTCGGTAACAAATAGAAGGTGGCTGTAACGGGGCATTCAACCCACAGAAACTTATACTCATTATGATCAATAATACCCAGGTCCCTAGCCCTATCAAGAAGACTCCTGAACCGGGAGGCAAAAGTTTCTGTAGGGTCCGAGGGCAATTTTCTATAGAACCTGCAGTCACCCAATTGGCGCTGCGCCTCCTCCAAATAGAGGGCATGTGGCCAAAGAACCACATTGCCCCCTTTATCCGCTTCTTTGATCAAAAATGCATTGTTATGCCGCAGACCGGTGAGGGCCCTCCATTCTTCCCTGCTTAAATTATTCGGCACCAAAGCCCGGGGGGAAAGACTCAAAATGTCCCTCTTAACCAGTTCAAAAAATACCCGGACAGCGGGCACCAGGGAAAAACGGGGTGTGACATTAGAGCGATTTCTATGGGGAAAGCGATTCCTACCTGTGCCATCCTCATTCTCCTGAAGTAGCTGGATCAGATCCTGTAGTATTTGTTGGTCTGTATGGTCAGGGCTATTGACCAGATGAGGACGACAGTGTAGCACCCGGAGAACCAGCTTCCTACAAAAGAGATATAGGTCCTTTATGAGCGTAAATTTATCGGCACATTGCACAGGTGAAAACGTCAAACCCCTCTGTAAAATTGAAAGTTCAGTAGATGATAACACATAATCAGAGAGGTTAATGACCTGCAAGATGTTACCTGAGACGTTGTTCCCCGTCGGATCCGCCTCCATTGGAGACGGAGTTAGTATTTGCGGTGATTGCGATATTGTTTGTGCGTTGGCGGATGGCGCCCTCCGAAACGGGTGGTCCGCGTGGACACCACCGCGGTGCCCACGCCCTCTTCGGATCCGGCGTCTGGCTCGCTTTCTGCCGACGATAAAAAAATCGCTACCAGAAGTGTAATTAGCCGTCCTCGGGCCCTCCGGTGCTGTGTCCCTAGTTCTATGTGCAGGCACGGCCGACCTCTGATTACCCTGATGTCTCCATCTGAAGGCCCTGGATGACTCAAAATCCGTACGGTCTCTGAAAAATTTAGACTTCTTCTTGCTCATAATGTCACGATCATATTTATCAAGATTTTCTTTGAGTCTATGTCTGAAGGGCTGGACCTCTTTGACATCATCGAATATAGATAACTTGGTGTCCAAATCCTTAATTCTGGTCTTAGTTGCTAGCAATAGTTCTCTGTCATGCTCTAGCAACATATTGATAATAATATTGGAGCATTTAAGCAGCCCCTGTTCCCAAGTATTCTTGAACGTGGGAGAGGGTTCCCAAGCTGGGTAAATAGGGACCCTAAGACCACGAGGTACAATATTGGCCCTGATATACTCCTCAAGGCTGCGGATATTCCACCACAGCCGTATACCAGTCCGATGGGCCGCCGTCAGTTCCGTTATGAGTTTCACAAAATCTGAATCAACAACTGTGTCTCCTTTAGAAGCAAACACATCAGCCGACTGGGCCTGCCAGGCCGCCTCACGAGCCTCCCAGTCCATATTGCGTAACGGTGCTTATAAGGTCAAACGAGCTGAAAACAAATCAAAAACCCAAAATTTAGATACACACTGCAGATGGATCACAGTAAAGCTGACCAGACAACATACATCATCACAAGATACATCAGCAGGTAGCCGCATGAAACCAAAGAGATAATAAAAGCCTATATACATCCAAAAATTAACACCATAGGTAATCCACAATAGGATGTGTGCTGCTCAAGAAAACCCTAAAAAAGAAAAAAGATAGGGCAAAAAACCAGACTAAGCGAAAACAAACATGTAGAGCGCACTACCAATATCCGCTAATATCAAATGCCAATCGGGGTGCAGACAAGCGGTCAATGAATGAATACAGCAACCAAAAGAAAAAGAGGCCGCTCATAAGAATGCACACCACAAGGCCAATAAATAATAATAGAACAATATAAGAATAGAATTTTTATTGACAAACCACAACTTCAAAAAAGCATAAAACATAATTAAAAACAGTAATGCCAAGTACACTTGGTCCACATATCAATATATCTTGTATAATACAAATATCAATTACAATAAGTCCGCACACCCGATTTATAATGGGAGAACAACCCTCTGGCTCATGGAGCTACATGCATATAAGTGTTCCCTAATATGGCTCCCTATGGCGTGTATAACCCTAGAAAGATAAGGGGGACAACAGCCAAAGTAAGGGGAAAACACCCCCAAGATGAAACAATAAAAGGGAGAAAAAGAGCCGCCCGAGCACAAGAGCTAACTCCACACATGGGGGCTAGAAGAGGCAGCAAAAAAATATGCAGTCTAGATGCAACACATGCCGAAAATAAGGCATCATAAGTGTAACATTACCCACAAAATAGGAGAAAAAAGGGAGGGATGCGCCGTCCCTGGGTGCAGACCAGCGTGGACCAAGTGATACAACCCAACGCGTATCGCCCCACAAAGGAGGGCTTCGTCAGGGGAAGGTGCTGTTTGCAACAAACTTCTCATATAAATAGTATTCATGCAGCTCACCTGATGTACCGCCGATGGGCTGAACTCCGGTGGAGCCGGAAGTGCGGCGCTGATGAGGGAACACCCCTAATACAGATGAGTATGAAGTGGATACTCCCCACAATAGGGGGAGGAAATGCGCAGATGCCGTCAAGCTCTAGCGCTGCCGGAAATGCGGGACAATAACCATATACGGCCACACACGCACTGGGGCTGAACGCCGGCGAAACCGGAAGTGCAAGGCCAATAGGGGAACGCCCCCCACAGGGATAAGAATGAAGCGGACGCCCCCCATGATAAGGGGAGAAAGTACGCAAATGCCATCCGGCTATAACGCAACCGGAAGTGCAGCCCAGTGATATGTGTAACCAAAAAATGATCCCCGCAATACAGCGGCCGGGCAGAATAGCGCAGGCGCAAGACAAGCATTAGGAAGCCACAGCAAATAAGGCTATAAGATGCCAGATACAGGCAGTTAACTCCAAGACTGCTGGTCAAAAGAGCAAACATGACGAAAAAGGAACCCCTAAATAAATCATAAAACAGAAAATGAATCATATATAAGGGTATAAACGAATACCCCTATATATAAGCTCATATATCACGGCAGGTATAAAGGCACATTGAGGTTAATTACACCTCAACCAATATAGTATCCATGTGGCCTTAACAATTATAAATTGACTCTCCGAAGAGAGTTTTCTATTATAAATTGTTAGCTAAATCAGAAACCAGGGGGCCTATAGCCATATATGTGTACATAAGAAGGAGACGGACCGAACACCAGTCATTTACTTAGCTGACATACCACATTCGACCCCCGGGGGCGCATCAACACATGCATAACTCAAAGAACAAGAGTTCACAGACCATACTCAATAAACAATGATTTAGCAGATGAGGGGTTAATGAAAGAATATAAAAATATAAATAACTTTATTATGTTATCATAAATATCAAAGACATGACATGAAAATAATAACAAACCCCATCCACAAGTTGCACAATACCCATAGGCCGAGATATAACCATATGCGAATCCTCAGGTCCTTGAGTAATACATGCGCCGAAATGATAACGATCATGTGGCATCCAAATAGCGGGCAGAGAGATGGACAGCCTTAATAGTTGTCCAAACGTAGCAAAAAATTGGTTAAGAAACCCTACCTAAACAACCCCATGAGCCAAAAGAGAGTGAAATAATGAATCCAATAGGTGAAGCTCCAACATAAGTCAAACATATCACATAGTAGTCCCATAGGAGGAGACGAAATATTCTGGTTCAAGCAAAATGCGAGTTCAAATAATTTCCATCAATTGGGAGCCAGGAGGGCCATCCGCCATCTGTCATATCACTTAATAGTCCAACATGAGGAGATGCATAGTCCAAAATACTCCACAGTCGTGGATCCAGACACCCCGTCCATATTTGTATGTCCTCCAGATAGAAAGTCCTGGACATTATGGAATATCACCTAAGAGGATATAAACAAAATAAAAGGAAAATAAGCTTAACCCAAAAAAACAGTAAATAATAATTCCTCATTAAGTCCTGTCGGGGCCACCGATCCCAATTGAAAAATCCAGCGGGCCTCAGTCCTAAGAAGCAGGGGTTTGATAGGACCACCCCTATTCGAGTGACGAATCCTATCCAGGCCTATCACTTGTGTGTTAGAAATACGTCCAGCATGATGAGTCAAGAAATGAGTAGCTACTAGAGTGAGCGTCCTGCCCTTAGCCACATCATTGGCCGCTACATGAATGGTGGAAAAATGTTTTTGCACCCTGCGTCGTAATTCCTGTGTGGTTTGACCCACATATACAAGGCGACAGGGGCAAATGAGGGCATAAATCACGCATGACGTCCTACAATTAATGTAGGAACGTAATTTATGCCGCCTGCCATCAAGGGGATTGATGAAAAAGTCCTTAGTGGTGACCATATGGGAACAGATATTGCAATCCCCACAGGCGAAAGAGCCCTGTAGTCTCACACCCTGGCCCGTCCGAGTAGTTTGTCTGGTGTAGTGGCTCCTAACCAGGAGATCCCTGAAATTCGGGGCCCTCCTGGCAGTTAGCAAAGGGCGATCCCCCACAATTGTCGAGGTACTAAGGTCAGCGGTCAGAATCCCCCAATGTTTCCGTAGGATACCACCAAGGCCGTCCCAGCTGTTATTAAAGGTCGTGATAAACCTAGGCTTGTTATCGCCTACCTTTATCCTTGGTTCCAACAGAGAGTCCTGTGTCTGACTTCTGGCCCGCTGGTAGGCCCTGGAGATACTCCTATGGGGATAATGACGATCCTTAAACCGACGGGAAAGCTCCCTTGCTTCCTCTTGAAAGTCCAAATCATTAGTACAGTTCCTCCTAACCCGAAGAAACTGGCCCGTTGGGACCCCCATCCTAGTATGAAACGGATGGAAGCTCCTAAAGTCAAGTAGGCTGTTAGTAGCTGTTGGCTTCCGGAATAGCTTGGTCGTAATTGATCCACTATCCAACAAAACCTCCAAATCCAAAAACGTCACTGTGGACAAGGACATAGAATATGTAAGAAGAATATGATGGTTGTTAGAATTCAGAGAGTCAATAAAATGACAACATTCTTCTGAGGTACCAGTCCAAATAAAGAAAAGGTCGTCGATATATCGTGACCAGTGGCAAACTTTGTCCTTAAAGGTCGCAGATGGAAACACCTGGGTGGCCTCCCACCACCCTAGAAACAAGTTTGGCAGGGCGGGGGCACATCTCGCACCCATGGCCACCCCAGATACCTGTAGATAATAGGCCCTGTCAAACAAAAAATAATTGTGCCTTAATATGAAATCTAACAGGTCCACCACCAGGGAATCATGCATACGATCCGAGTGGTTCAACTGGTCTAGAAAAAACAGAACAGCCTGGATGCCATCCTGGTGACCTATATTGGAGTACAATGACTCCACATCACAGGTCACCAGAAAGGCCCCAGGGGGCACAGACAGATTCCGACAAATACTGATAAAATGGGCAGAATCTTTAACAAAGGAAGGCAGTGTTTTGACCAAAGGCTGAAGAAAAAAGTCCACGTAGACGCAGGCCTTTTCACACAGGCTGCCAATACAGGCCACTATGGGCCTGCCCGGAGGTTTATGCAGACACTTATGCACCTTCGGTAACAAATAGAAGGTGGCTGTAACGGGGCATTCAACCCACAGAAACTTATACTCATTATGATCAATAATACCCAGGTCCCTAGCCCTATCAAGAAGACTCCTGAACCGGGAGGCAAAAGTTTCTGTAGGGTCCGAGGGCAATTTTCTATAGAACCTGCAGTCACCCAATTGGCGCTGCGCCTCCTCCAAATAGAGGGCATGTGGCCAAAGAACCACATTGCCCCCTTTATCCGCTTCTTTGATCAAAAATGCATTGTTATGCCGCAGACCGGTGAGGGCCCTCCATTCTTCCCTGCTTAAATTATTCGGCACCAAAGCCCGGGGGGAAAGACTCAAAATGTCCCTCTTAACCAGTTCAAAAAATACCCGGACAGCGGGCACCAGGGAAAAAGGGGGTGTGACATTAGAGCGATTTCTATGGGGAAAGCGATTCCTACCTGTGCCATCCTCATTCTCCTGAAGTAGCTGGATCAGATCCTGTAGTATTTGTTGGTCTGTATGGTCAGGGCTATTGACCAGATGAGGACGACAGTGTAGCACCCGGAGAACCAGCTTCCTACAAAAGAGATATAGGTCCTTTATGAGCGTAAATTTATCGGCACATTGCACAGGTGAAAACGTCAAACCCCTCTGTAAAATTGAAAGTTCAGTAGATGATAACACATAATCAGAGAGGTTAATGACCTGCAAGATGTTACCTGAGACGTTGTTCCCCGTCGGATCCGCCTCCATTGGAGACGGAGTTAGTATTTGCGGTGATTGCGATATTGTTTGTGCGTTGGCGGATGGCGCCCTCCGAAACGGGTGGTCCGCGTGGACACCACCGCGGTGCCCACGCCCTCTTCGGATCCGGCGTCTGGCTCGCTTTCTGCCGACGATAAAAAATCGCTACCAGAAGTGTAATTAGCCGTCCTCGGGCCCTCCGGTGCTGTGTCCCTAGTTCTATGTGCAGGCACGGCCGACCTCTGATTACCCTGATGTCTCCATCTGAAGGCCCTGGATGACTCAAAATCCGTACGGTCTCTGAAAAATTTAGACTTCTTCTTGCTCATAATGTCACGATCATATTTATCAAGATTTTCTTTGAGTCTATGTCTGAAGGGCTGGACCTCTTTGACATCATCGAATATAGATAACTTGGTGTCCAAATCCTTAATTCTGGTCTTAGTTGCTAGCAATAGTTCTCTGTCATGCTCTAGCAACATATTGATAATAATATTGGAGCATTTAAGCAGCCCCTGTTCCCAAGTATTCTTGAACGTGGGAGAGGGTTCCCAAGCTGGGTAAATAGGGACCCTAAGACCACGAGGTACAATATTGGCCCTGATATACTCCTCAAGGCTGCAGATATTCCACCACAGCCGTATACCAGTCCGATGGGCCGCCGTCAGTTCCGTTATGAGTTTCACAAAATCTGAATCAACAACTGTGTCTCCTTTAGAAGCAAACACATCAGCCGACTGGGCCTGCCAGGCCGCCTCACGAGCCTCCCAGTCCATATTGCGTAACGGTGCTTATAAGGTCAAACGAGCTGAAAACAAATCAAAAACCCAAAATTTAGATACACACTGCAGATGGATCACAGTAAAGCTGACCAGACAACATACATCATCACAAGATACATCAGCAGGTAGCCGCATGAAACCAAAGAGATAATAAAAGCCTATATACATCCAAAAATTAACACCATAGGTAATCCACAATAGGATGTGTGCTGCTCAAGAAAACCCTAAAAAAGAAAAAAGATAGGGCAAAAAACCAGACTAAGCGAAAACAAACATGTAGAGCGCACTACCAATATCCGCTAATATCAAATGCCAATCGGGGTGCAGACAAGCGGTCAATGAATGAATACAGCAACCAAAAGAAAAAGAGGCCGCTCATAAGAATGCACACCACAAGGCCAATAAATAATAATAGAACAATATAAGAATAGAATTTTTATTGACAAACCACAACTTCAAAAAAGCATAAAACATAATTAAAAACAGTAATGCCAAGTACACTTGGTCCACATATCAATATATCTTGTATAATACAAATATCAATTACAATAAGTCCGCACACCCGATTTATAATGGGAGAACAACCCTCTGGCTCATGGAGCTACATGCATATAAGTGTTCCCTAATATGGCTCCCTATGGCGTGTATAACCCTAGAAAGATAAGGGGGACAACAGCCAAAGTAAGGGGAAAACACCCCCAAGATGAAACAATAAAAGGGAGAAAAAGAGCCGCCCGAGCACAAGAGCTAACTCCACACATGGGGGCTAGAAGAGGCAGCAAAAAAATATGCAGTCTAGATGCAACACATGCCGAAAATAAGGCATCATAAGTGTAACATTACCCACAAAATAGGAGAAAAAAGGGAGGGATGCGCCGTCCCTGGGTGCAGACCAGCGTGGACCAAGTGATACAACCCAACGCGTATCGCCCCACAAAGGAGGGCTTCGTCAGGGGAAGGTGCTGTTTGCAACAAACTTCTCATATAAATAGTATTCATGCAGCTCACCTGATGTACCGCCGATGGGCTGAACTCCGGTGGAGCCGGAAGTGCGGCGCTGATGAGGGAACACCCCTAATACAGATGAGTATGAAGTGGATACTCCCCACAATAGGGGGAGGAAATGCGCAGATGCCGTCAAGCTCTAGCGCTGCCGGAAATGCGGGACAATAACCATATACGGCCACACACGCACTGGGGCTGAACGCCGGCGAAACCGGAAGTGCAAGGCCAATAGGGGAACGCCCCCCACAGGGATAAGAATGAAGCGGACGCCCCCCATGATAAGGGGAGAAAGTACGCAAATGCCATCCGGCTATAACGCAACCGGAAGTGCAGCCCAGTGATATGTGTAACCAAAAAATGATCCCCGCAATACAGCGGCCGGGCAGAATAGCGCAGGCGCAAGACAAGCATTAGGAAGCCACAGCAAATAAGGCTATAAGATGCCAGATACAGGCAGTTAACTCCAAGACTGCTGGTCAAAAGAGCAAACATGACGAAAAAGGAACCCCTAAATAAATCATAAAACAGAAAATGAATCATATATAAGGGTATAAACGAATACCCCTATATATAAGCTCATATATCACGGCAGGTATAAAGGCACATTGAGGTTAATTACACCTCGACCAATATAGTATCCATGTGGCCTTAACAATTATAAATTGACTCTCCGAAGAGAGTTTTCTATTATAAATTGTTAGCTAAATCAGAAACCAGGGGGCCTATAGCCATATATGTGTACATAAGAAGGAGACGGACCGAACACCAGTCATTTACTTAGCTGACATACCACATTCGACCCCCGGGGGCGCATCAACACATGCATAACTCAAAGAACAAGAGTTCACAGACCATACTCAATAAACAATGATTTAGCAGATGAGGGGTTAATGAAAGAATATAAAAATATAAATAACTTTATTATGTTATCATAAATATCAAAGACATGACATGAAAATAATAACAAACCCCATCCACAAGTTGCACAATACCCATAGGCCGAGATATAACCATATGCGAATCCTCAGGTCCTTGAGTAATACATGCGCCGAAATGATAACGATCATGTGGCATCCAAATAGCGGGCAGAGAGATGGACAGCCTTAATAGTTGTCCAAACGTAGCAAAAAATTGGTTAAGAAACCCTACCTAAACAACCCCATGAGCCAAAAGAGAGTGAAATAATGAATCCAATAGGTGAAGCTCCAACATAAGTCAAACATATCACATAGTAGTCCCATAGGAGGAGACGAAATATTCTGGTTCAAGCAAAATGCGAGTTCAAATAATTTCCATCAATTGGGAGCCAGGAGGGCCATCCGCCATCTGTCATATCACTTAATAGTCCAACATGAGGAGATGCATAGTCCAAAATACTCCACAGTCGTGGATCCAGACACCCCGTCCATATTTGTATGTCCTCCAGATAGAAAGTCCTGGACATTATGGAATATCACCTAAGAGGATATAAACAAAATAAAAGGAAAATAAGCTTAAGCCAAAAAACCAGTAAATAATAATTCCTCATTAAGTCCTGTCGGGGCCACCGATCCCAATTGAAAAATCCAGCGGGCCTCAGTCCTAAGAAGCAGGGGTTTGATAGGACCACCCCTATTCGAGTGACGAATCCTATCCAGGCCTATCACTTGTGTGTTAGAAATACGTCCAGCATGATGAGTCAAGAAATGAGTAGCTACTGGAGTGAGCGTCCTGCCCTTAGCCACATCATTGGCCGCTACATGAATGGTGGAAAAATGTTTTTGCACCCTGCGTCGTAATTCCTGTGTGGTTTGACCCACATATACAAGGCGACAGGGGCAAATGAGGGCATAAATCACGCATGACGTCCTACAATTAATGTAGGAACGTAATTTATGCCGCCTGCCATCAAGGGGATTGATGAAAAAGTCCTTAGTGGTGACCATATGGGAACAGATATTGCAATCCCCACAGGCGAAAGAGCCCTGTAGTCTCACACCCTGGCCCGTCCGAGTAGTTTGTCTGGTGTAGTGGCTCCTAACCAGGAGATCCCTGAAATTCGGGGCCCTCCTGGCAGTTAGCAAAGGGCGATCCCCCACAATTGTCGAGGTACTAAGGTCAGCGGTCAGAATCCCCCAATGTTTCCGTAGGATACCACCAAGGCCGTCCCAGCTGTTATTAAAGGTCGTGATAAACCTAGGCTTGTTATCGCCTACCTTTATCCTTGGTTCCAACAGAGAGTCCTGTGTCTGACTTCTGGCCCGCTGGTAGGCCCTGGAGATACTCCTATGGGGATAATGACGATCCTTAAACCGACGGGAAAGCTCCCTTGCTTCCTCTTGAAAGTCCAAATCATTAGTACAGTTCCTCCTAACCCGAAGAAACTGGCCCGTTGGGACCCCCATCCTAGTATGAAACGGATGGAAGCTCCTAAAGTCAAGTAGGCTGTTAGTAGCTGTTGGCTTCCGGAATAGCTTGGTCGTAATTGATCCACTATCCAACAAAACCTCCAAATCCAAAAACGTCACTGTGGACAAGGACATAGAATATGTAAGAAGAATATGATGGTTGTTAGAATTCAGAGAGTCAATAAAATGACAACATTCTTCTGAGGTACCAGTCCAAATAAAGAAAAGGTCGTCGATATATCGTGACCAGTGGCAAACTTTGTCCTTAAAGGTCGCAGATGGAAACACCTGGGTGGCCTCCCACCACCCTAGAAACAAGTTTGCCATATTTTCATGTCATGTCTTTGATATTTATGATAACATAATAAAGTTATTTATATTTTTATATTCTTTCATTAACCCCTCATCTGCTAAATCATTGTTTATTGAGTATGGTCTGTGAACTCTTGTTCTTTGAGTTATGCATGTGTTGATGCGCCCCCGGGGGTCGAATGTGGTATGTCAGCTAAGTAAATGACTGGTGTTCGGTCCGTCTCCTTCTTATGTACACATATATGGCTATAGGCCCCCTGGTTTCTGATTTAGCTAACAATTTATAATAGAAAACTCTCTTCGGAGAGTCAATTTATAATTGTTAAGGCCACATGGATACTATATTGGTTGAGGTGTAATTAACCTCAATGTGCCTTTATACCTGCCGTGATATATGAGCTTATATATAGGGGTATTCGTTTATACCCTTATATATGATTCATTTTCTGTTTTATGATTTATTTAGGGGTTCCTTTTTCGTCATGTTTGCTCTTTTGACCAGCAGTCTTGGAGTTAACTGCCTGTATCTGGCATCTTATAGCCTTATTTGCTGTGGCTTCCTAATGCTTGTCTTGCGCCTGCGCTATTCTGCCCGGCCGCTGTATTGCGGGGATCATTTTTTGGTTACACATATCACTGGGCTGCACTTCCGGTTGCGTTATAGCCGGATGGCATTTGCGTACTTTCTCCCCTTATCATGGGGGGCGTCCGCTTCATTCTTATCCCTGTGGGGGGCGTTCCCCTATTGGCCTTGCACTTCCGGTTTCGCCGGCGTTCAGCCCCAGTGCGTGTGTGGCCGTATATGGTTATTGTCCCGCATTTCCGGCAGCGCTAGAGCTTGACGGCATCTGCGCATTTCCTCCCCCTATTGTGGGGAGTATCCACTTCATACTCATCTGTATTAGGGGTGTTCCCTCATCAGCGCCGCACTTCCGGCTCCACCGGAGTTCAGCCCATCGGCGGTACATCAGGTGAGCTGCATGAATACTATTTATATGAGAAGTTTGTTGCAAACAGCACCTTCCCCTGACGAAGCCCTCCTTTGTGGGGCGATACGCGTTGGGTTGTATCACTTGGTCCACGCTGGTCTGCACCCAGGGACGGCGCATCCCTCCCTTTTTTCTCCTATTTTGTGGGTAATGTTACACTTATGATGCCTTATTTTCGGCATGTGTTGCATCTAGACTGCATATTTTTTTGCTGCCTCTTCTAGCCCCCATGTGTGGAGTTAGCTCTTGTGCTCGGGCGGCTCTTTTTCTCCCTTTTATTGTTTCATCTTGGGGGTGTTTTCCCCTTACTTTGGCTGTTGTCCCCCTTATCTTTCTAGGGTTATACACGCCATAGGGAGCCATATTAGGGAACACTTATATGCATGTAGCTCCATGAGCCAGAGGGTTGTTCTCCCATTATAAATCGGGTGTGCGGACTTATTGTAATTGATATTTGTATTATACAAGATATATTGATATGTGGACCAAGTGTACTTGGCATTACTGTTTTTAATTATGTTTTATGCTTTTTTGAAGTTGTGGTTTGTCAATAAAAATTCTATTCTTATATTGTTCTATTATTATTTATTGGCCTTGTGGTGTGCATTCTTATGAGCGGCCTCTTTTTCTTTTGGTTGCTGTATTCATTCATTGACCGCTTGTCTGCACCCCGATTGGCATTTGATATTAGCGGATATTGGTAGTGCGCTCTACATGTTTGTTTTCGCTTAGTCTGGTTTTTTGCCCTATCTTTTTTCTTTTTTAGGGTTTTCTTGAGCAGCACACATCCTATTGTGGATTACCTATGGTGTTAATTTTTGGATGTATATAGGCTTTTATTATCTCTTTGGTTTCATGCGGCTACCTGCTGATGTATCTTGTGATGATGTATGTTGTCTGGTCAGCTTTACTGTGATCCATCTGCAGTGTGTATCTAAATTTTGGGTTTTTGATTTGTTTTCAGCTCGTTTGACCTTATAAGCACCGTTACGCAATATGGACTGGGAGGCTCGTGAGGCGGCCTGGCAGGCCCAGTCGGCTGATGTGTTTGCTTCTAAAGGAGACACAGTTGTTGATTCAGATTTTGTGAAACTCATAACGGAACTGACGGCGGCCCATCGGACTGGTATACGGCTGTGGTGGAATATCCGCAGCCTTGAGGAGTATATCAGGGCCAATATTGTACCTCGTGGTCTTAGGGTCCCTATTTACCCAGCTTGGGAACCCTCTCCCACGTTCAAGAATACTTGGGAACAGGGGCTGCTTAAATGCTCCAATATTATTATCAATATGTTGCTAGAGCATGACAGAGAACTATTGCTAGCAACTAAGACCAGAATTAAGGATTTGGACACCAAGTTATCTATATTCGATGATGTCAAAGAGGTCCAGCCCTTCAGACATAGACTCAAAGAAAATCTTGATAAATATGATCGTGACATTATGAGCAAGAAGAAGTCTAAATTTTTCAGAGACCGTACGGATTTTGAGTCATCCAGGGCCTTCAGATGGAGACATCAGGGTAATCAGAGGTCGGCCGTGCCTGCACATAGAACTAGGGACACAGCACCGGAGGGCCCGAGGACGGCTAATTACACTTCTGGTAGCGATTTTTTTATCGTCGGCAGAAAGCGAGCCAGACGCCGGATCCGAAGAGGGCGTGGGCACCGCGGTGGTGTCCACGCGGACCACCCGTTTCGGAGGGCGCCATCCGCCAACGCACAAACAATATCGCAATCACCGCAAATACTAACTCCGTCTCCAATGGAGGCGGATCCGACGGGGAACAACGTCTCAGGTAACATCTTGCAGGTCATTAACCTCTCTGATTATGTGTTATCATCTACTGAACTTTCAATTTTACAGAGGGGTTTGACGTTTTCACCTGTGCAATGTGCCGATAAATTTACGCTCATAAAGGACCTATATCTCTTTTGTAGGAAGCTGGTTCTCCGGGTGCTACACTGTCGTCCTCATCTGGTCAATAGCCCTGACCATACAGACCAACAAATACTACAGGATCTGATCCAGCTACTTCAGGAGAATGAGGATGGCACAGGTAGGAATCGCTTTCCCCATAGAAATCGCTCTAATGTCACACCCCCTTTTTCCCTGGTGCCCGCTGTCCGGGTATTTTTTGAACTGGTTAAGAGGGACATTTTGAGTCTTTCCCCCCGGGCTTTGGTGCCGAATAATTTAAGCAGGGAAGAATGGAGGGCCCTCACCGGTCTGCGGCATAACAATGCATTTTTGATCAAAGAAGCGGATAAAGGGGGCAATGTGGTTCTTTGGCCACATGCCCTCTATTTGGAGGAGGCGCAGCGCCAATTGGGTGACTGCAGGTTCTATAGAAAATTGCCCTCGGACCCTACAGAAACTTTTGCCTCCCGGTTCAGGAGTCTTCTTGATAGGGCTAGGGACCTGGGTATTATTGATCATAATGAGTATAAGTTTCTGTGGGTTGAATGCCCCGTTACAGCCACCTTCTATTTGTTACCGAAGGTGCATAAGTGTCTGCATAAACCTCCGGGCAGGCCCATAGTGGCCTGTATTGGCAGCCTGTGTGAAAAGGCCTGCGTCTACGTGGACTTTTTTCTTCAGCCTTTGGTCAAAACACTGCCTTCCTTTGTTAAAGATTCTGCCCATTTTATCAGTATTTGTCGGAATCTGTCTGTGCCCCCTGGGGCCTTTCTGGTGACCTGTGATGTGGAGTCATTGTACTCCAATATAGGTCACCAGGATGGCATCCAGGCTGTTCTGTTTTTTCTAGACCAGTTGAACCACTCGGATCGTATGCATGATTCCCTGGTGGTGGACCTGTTAGATTTCATATTAAGGCACAATTATTTTTTGTTTGACAGGGCCTATTATCTACAGGTATCTGGGGTGGCCATGGGTGCGAGATGTGCCCCCGCCCTGGCAAACTTGTTTCTAGGGTGGTGGGAGGCCACCCAGGTGTTTCCATCTGCGACCTTTAAGGACAAAGTTTGCCACTGGTCACGATATATCGACGACCTTTTCTTTATTTGGACTGGTACCTCAGAAGAATGTTGTCATTTTATTGACTCTCTGAATTCTAACAACCATCATATTCTTCTTACATATTCTATGTCCTTGTCCACAGTGACGTTTTTGGATTTGGAGGTTTTGTTGGATAGTGGATCAATTACGACCAAGCTATTCCGGAAGCCAACAGCTACTAACAGCCTACTTGACTTTAGGAGCTTCCATCCGTTTCATACTAGGATGGGGGTCCCAACGGGCCAGTTTCTTCGGGTTAGGAGGAACTGTACTAATGATTTGGACTTTCAAGAGGAAGCAAGGGAGCTTTCCCGTCGGTTTAAGGATCGTCATTATCCCCATAGGAGTATCTCCAGGGCCTACCAGCGGGCCAGAAGTCAGACACAGGACTCTCTGTTGGAACCAAGGATAAAGGTAGGCGATAACAAGCCTAGGTTTATCACGACCTTTAATAACAGCTGGGACGGCCTTGGTGGTATCCTACGGAAACATTGGGGGATTCTGACCGCTGACCTTAGTACCTCGACAATTGTGGGGGATCGCCCTTTGCTAACTGCCAGGAGGGCCCCGAATTTCAGGGATCTCCTGGTTAGGAGCCACTACACCAGACAAACTACTCGGACGGGCCAGGGTGTGAGACTACAGGGCTCTTTCGCCTGTGGGGATTGCAATATCTGTTCCCATATGGTCACCACTAAGGACTTTTTCATCAATCCCCTTGATGGCAGGCGGCATAAATTACGTTCCTACATTAATTGTAGGACGTCATGCGTGATTTATGCCCTCATTTGCCCCTGTCGCCTTGTATATGTGGGTCAAACCACACAGGAATTACGACGCAGGGTGCAAAAACATTTTTCCACCATTCATGTAGCGGCCAATGATGTGGCTAAGGGCAGGACGCTCACTCCAGTAGCTACTCATTTCTTGACTCATCATGCTGGACGTATTTCTAACACACAAGTGATAGGCCTGGATAGGATTCGTCACTCGAATAGGGGTGGTCCTATCAAACCCCTGCTTCTTAGGACTGAGGCCCGCTGGATTTTTCAATTGGGATCGGTGGCCCCGACAGGACTTAATGAGGAATTATTATTTACTGGTTTTTTGGGTTAAGCTTATTTTCCTTTTATTTTGTTTATATCCTCTTAGGTGATATTCCATAATGTCCAGGACTTTCTATCTGGAGGACATACAAATATGGACGGGGTGTCTGGATCCACGACTGTGGAGTATTTTGGACTATGCATCTCCTCATGTTGGACTATTAAGTGATATGACAGATGGCGGATGGCCCTCCTGGCTCCCAATTGATGGAAATTATTTGAACTCGCATTTTGCTTGAACCAGAATATTTCGTCTCCTCCTATGGGACTACTATGTGATATGTTTGACTTATGTTGGAGCTTCACCTATTGGATTCATTATTTCACTCTCTTTTGGCTCATGGGGTTGTTTAGGTAGGGTTTCTTAACCAATTTTTTGCTACGTTTGGACAACTATTAAGGCTGTCCATCTCTCTGCCCGCTATTTGGATGCCACATGATCGTTATCATTTCGGCGCATGTATTACTCAAGGACCTGAGGATTCGCATATGGTTATATCTCGGCCTATGGGTATTGTGCAACTTGTGGATGGGGTTTGTTATTATTTTCATGTCATGTCTTTGATATTTATGATAACATAATAAAGTTATTTATATTTTTATATTCTTTCATTAACCCCTCATCTGCTAAATCATTGTTTATTGAGTATGGTCTGTGAACTCTTGTTCTTTGAGTTATGCATGTGTTGATGCGCCCCCGGGGGTCGAATGTGGTATGTCAGCTAAGTAAATGACTGGTGTTCGGTCCGTCTCCTTCTTATGTACACATATATGGCTATAGGCCCCCTGGTTTCTGATTTAGCTAACAATTTATAATAGAAAACTCTCTTCGGAGAGTCAATTTATAATTGTTAAGGCCACATGGATACTATATTGGTCGAGGTGTAATTAACCTCAATGTGCCTTTATACCTGCCGTGATATATGAGCTTATATATAGGGGTATTCGTTTATACCCTTATATATGATTCATTTTCTGTTTTATGATTTATTTAGGGGTTCCTTTTTCGTCATGTTTGCTCTTTTGACCAGCAGTCTTGGAGTTAACTGCCTGTATCTGGCATCTTATAGCCTTATTTGCTGTGGCTTCCTAATGCTTGTCTTGCGCCTGCGCTATTCTGCCCGGCCGCTGTATTGCGGGGATCATTTTTTGGTTACACATATCACTGGGCTGCACTTCCGGTTGCGTTATAGCCGGATGGCATTTGCGTACTTTCTCCCCTTATCATGGGGGGCGTCCGCTTCATTCTTATCCCTGTGGGGGGCGTTCCCCTATTGGCCTTGCACTTCCGGTTTCGCCGGCGTTCAGCCCCAGTGCGTGTGTGGCCGTATATGGTTATTGTCCCGCATTTCCGGCAGCGCTAGAGCTTGACGGCATCTGCGCATTTCCTCCCCCTATTGTGGGGAGTATCCACTTCATACTCATCTGTATTAGGGGTGTTCCCTCATCAGCGCCGCACTTCCGGCTCCACCGGAGTTCAGCCCATCGGCGGTACATCAGGTGAGCTGCATGAATACTATTTATATGAGAAGTTTGTTGCAAACAGCACCTTCCCCTGACGAAGCCCTCCTTTGTGGGGCGATACGCGTTGGGTTGTATCACTTGGTCCACGCTGGTCTGCACCCAGGGACGGCGCATCCCTCCCTTTTTTCTCCTATTTTGTGGGTAATGTTACACTTATGATGCCTTATTTTCGGCATGTGTTGCATCTAGACTGCATATTTTTTTGCTGCCTCTTCTAGCCCCCATGTGTGGAGTTAGCTCTTGTGCTCGGGCGGCTCTTTTTCTCCCTTTTATTGTTTCATCTTGGGGGTGTTTTCCCCTTACTTTGGCTGTTGTCCCCCTTATCTTTCTAGGGTTATACACGCCATAGGGAGCCATATTAGGGAACACTTATATGCATGTAGCTCCATGAGCCAGAGGGTTGTTCTCCCATTATAAATCGGGTGTGCGGACTTATTGTAATTGATATTTGTATTATACAAGATATATTGATATGTGGACCAAGTGTACTTGGCATTACTGTTTTTAATTATGTTTTATGCTTTTTTGAAGTTGTGGTTTGTCAATAAAAATTCTATTCTTATATTGTTCTATTATTATTTATTGGCCTTGTGGTGTGCATTCTTATGAGCGGCCTCTTCTTCTTTTGGTTGCTGTATTCATTCATTGACCGCTTGTCTGCACCCCGATTGGCATTTGATATTAGCGGATATTGGTAGTGCGCTCTACATGTTTGTTTTCGCTTAGTCTGGTTTTTTGCCCTATCTTTTTTCTTTTTTAGGGTTTTCTTGAGCAGCACACATCCTATTGTGGATTACCTATGGTGTTAATTTTTGGATGTATATAGGCTTTTATTATCTCTTTGGTTTCATGCGGCTACCTGCTGATGTATCTTGTGATGATGTATGTTGTCTGGTCAGCTTTACTGTGATCCATCTGCAGTGTGTATCTAAATTTTGGGTTTTTGATTTGTTTTCAGCTCGTTTGACCTTATAAGCACCGTTACGCAATATGGACTGGGAGGCTCGTGAGGCGGCCTGGCAGGCCCAGTCGGCTGATGTGTTTGCTTCTAAAGGAGACACAGTTGTTGATTCAGATTTTGTGAAACTCATAACGGAACTGACGGCGGCCCATCGGACTGGTATACGGCTGTGGTGGAATATCCGCAGCCTTGAGGAGTATATCAGGGCCAATATTCTACCTCGTGGTCTTAGGGTCCCTATTTACCCAGCTTGGGAACCCTCTCCCACGTTCAAGAATACTTGGGAACAGGGGCTGCTTAAATGCTCCAATATTATTATCAATATGTTGCTAGAGCATGACAGAGAACTATTGCTAGCAACTAAGACCAGAATTAAGGATTTGGACACCAAGTTATCTATATTCGATGATGTCAAAGAGGTCCAGCCCTTCAGACATAGACTCAAAGAAAATCTTGATAAATATGATCGTGACATTATGAGCAAGAAGAAGTCTAAATTTTTCAGAGACCGTACGGATTTTGAGTCATCCAGGGCCTTCAGATGGAGACATCAGGGTAATCAGAGGTCGGCCGTGCCTGCACATAGAACTAGGGACACAGCACCGGAGGGCCCGAGGACGGCTAATTACACTTCTGGTAGCGATTTTTTTATCGTCGGCAGAAAGCGAGCCAGACGCCGGATCCGAAGAGGGCGTGGGCACCGCGGTGGTGTCCACGCGGACCACCCGTTTCGGAGGGCGCCATCCGCCAACGCACAAACAATATCGCAATCACCGCAAATACTAACTCCGTCTCCAATGGAGGCGGATCCGACGGGGAACAACGTCTCAGGTAACATCTTGCAGGTCATTAACCTCTCTGATTATGTGTTATCATCTACTGAACTTTCAATTTTACAGAGGGGTTTGACGTTTTCACCTGTGCAATGTGCCGATAAATTTACGCTCATAAAGGACCTATATCTCTTTTGTAGGAAGCTGGTTCTCCGGGTGCTACACTGTCGTCCTCATCTGGTCAATAGCCCTGACCATACAGACCAACAAATACTACAGGATCTGATCCAGCTACTTCAGGAGAATGAGGATGGCACAGGTAGGAATCGCTTTCCCCATAGAAATCGCTCTAATGTCACACCCCCTTTTTCCCTGGTGCCCGCTGTCCGGGTATTTTTTGAACTGGTTAAGAGGGACATTTTGAGTCTTTCCCCCCGGGCTTTGGTGCCGAATAATTTAAGCAGGGAAGAATGGAGGGCCCTCACCGGTCTGCGGCATAACAATGCATTTTTGATCAAAGAAGCGGATAAAGGGGGCAATGTGGTTCTTTGGCCACATGCCCTCTATTTGGAGGAGGCGCAGCGCCAATTGGGTGACTGCAGGTTCTATAGAAAATTGCCCTCGGACCCTACAGAAACTTTTGCCTCCCGGTTCAGGAGTCTTCTTGATAGGGCTAGGGACCTGGGTATTATTGATCATAATGAGTATAAGTTTCTGTGGGTTGAATGCCCCGTTACAGCCACCTTCTATTTGTTACCGAAGGTGCATAAGTGTCTGCATAAACCTCCGGGCAGGCCCATAGTGGCCTGTATTGGCAGCCTGTGTGAAAAGGCCTGCGTCTACGTGGACTTTTTTCTTCAGCCTTTGGTCAAAACACTGCCTTCCTTTGTTAAAGATTCTGCCCATTTTATCAGTATTTGTCGGAATCTGTCTGTGCCCCCTGGGGCCTTTCTGGTGACCTGTGATGTGGAGTCATTGTACTCCAATATAGGTCACCAGGATGGCATCCAGGCTGTTCTGTTTTTTCTAGACCAGTTGAACCACTCGGATCGTATGCATGATTCCCTGGTGGTGGACCTGTTAGATTTCATATTAAGGCACAATTATTTTTTGTTTGACAGGGCCTATTATCTACAGGTATCTGGGGTGGCCATGGGTGCGAGATGTGCCCCCGCCCTGGCAAACTTGTTTCTAGGGTGGTGGGAGGCCACCCAGGTGTTTCCATCTGCGACCTTTAAGGACAAAGTTTGCCACTGGTCACGATATATCGACGACCTTTTCTTTATTTGGACTGGTACCTCAGAAGAATGTTGTCATTTTATTGACTCTCTGAATTCTAACAACCATCATATTCTTCTTACATATTCTATGTCCTTGTCCACAGTGACGTTTTTGGATTTGGAGGTTTTGTTGGATAGTGGATCAATTACGACCAAGCTATTCCGGAAGCCAACAGCTACTAACAGCCTACTTGACTTTAGGAGCTTCCATCCGTTTCATACTAGGATGGGGGTCCCAACGGGCCAGTTTCTTCGGGTTAGGAGGAACTGTACTAATGATTTGGACTTTCAAGAGGAAGCAAGGGAGCTTTCCCGTCGGTTTAAGGATCGTCATTATCCCCATAGGAGTATCTCCAGGGCCTACCAGCGGGCCAGAAGTCAGACACAGGACTCTCTGTTGGAACCAAGGATAAAGGTAGGCGATAACAAGCCTAGGTTTATCACGACCTTTAATAACAGCTGGGACGGCCTTGGTGGTATCCTACGGAAACATTGGGGGATTCTGACCGCTGACCTTAGTACCTCGACAATTGTGGGGGATCGCCCTTTGCTAACTGCCAGGAGGGCCCCGAATTTCAGGGATCTCCTGGTTAGGAGCCACTACACCAGACAAACTACTCGGACGGGCCAGGGTGTGAGACTACAGGGCTCTTTCGCCTGTGGGGATTGCAATATCTGTTCCCATATGGTCACCACTAAGGACTTTTTCATCAATCCCCTTGATGGCAGGCGGCATAAATTACGTTCCTACATTAATTGTAGGACGTCATGCGTGATTTATGCCCTCATTTGCCCCTGTCGCCTTGTATATGTGGGTCAAACCACACAGGAATTACGATGCAGGGTGCAAAAACATTTTTCCACCATTCATGTAGCGGCCAATGATGTGGCTAAGGGCAGGACGCTCACTCCAGTAGCTACTCATTTCTTGACTCATCATGCTGGACGTATTTCTAACACACAAGTGATAGGCCTGGATAGGATTCGTCACTCGAATAGGGGTGGTCCTATCAAACCCCTGCTTCTTAGGACTGAGGCCCGCTGGATTTTTCAATTGGGATCGGTGGCCCCGACAGGACTTAATGAGGAATTATTATTTACTGGTTTTTTGGGTTAAGCTTATTTTCCTTTTATTTTGTTTATATCCTCTTAGGTGATATTCCATAATGTCCAGGACTTTCTATCTGGAGGACATACAAATATGGACGGGGTGTCTGGATCCACGACTGTGGAGTATTTTGGACTATGCATCTCCTCATGTTGGACTATTAAGTGATATGACAGATGGCGGATGGCCCTCCTGGCTCCCAATTGATGGAAATTATTTGAACTCGCATTTTGCTTGAACCAGAATATTTAGTCTCCTCCTATGGGACTACTATGTGATATGTTTGACTTATGTTGGAGCTTCACCTATTGGATTCATTATTTCACTCTCTTTTGGCTCATGGGGTTGTTTAGGTAGGGTTTCTTAACCAATTTTTTGCTACGTTTGGACAACTATTAAGGCTGTCCATCTCTCTGCCCGCTATTTGGATGCCACATGATCGTTATCATTTCGGCGCATGTATTACTCAAGGACCTGAGGATTCGCATATGGTTATATCTCGGCCTATGGGTATTGTGCAACTTGTGGATGGGGTTTGTTATTATTTTCATGTCATGTCTTTGATATTTATGATAACATAATAAAGTTATTTATATTTTTATATTCTTTCATTAACCCCTCATCTGCTAAATCATTGTTTATTGAGTATGGTCTGTGAACTCTTGTTCTTTGAGTTATGCATGTGTTGATGCGCCCCCGGGGGTCGAATGTGGTATGTCAGCTAAGTAAATGACTGGTGTTCGGTCCGTCTCCTTCTTATGTACACATATATGGCTATAGGCCCCCTGGTTTCTGATTTAGCTAACAATTTATAATAGAAAACTCTCTTCGGAGAGTCAATTTATAATTGTTAAGGCCACATGGATACTATATTGGTCGAGGTGTAATTAACCTCAATGTGCCTTTATACCTGCCGTGATATATGAGCTTATATATAGGGGTATTCGTTTATACCCTTATATATGATTCATTTTCTGTTTTATGATTTATTTAGGGGTTCCTTTTTCGTCATGTTTGCTCTTTTGACCAGCAGTCTTGGAGTTAACTGCCTGTATCTGGCATCTTATAGCCTTATTTGCTGTGGCTTCCTAATGCTTGTCTTGCGCCTGCGCTATTCTGCCCGGCCGCTGTATTGCGGGGATCATTTTTTGGTTACACATATCACTGGGCTGCACTTCCGGTTGCGTTATAGCCGGATGGCATTTGCGTACTTTCTCCCCTTATCATGGGGGGCGTCCGCTTCATTCTTATCCCTGTGGGGGGCGTTCCCCTATTGGCCTTGCACTTCCGGTTTCGCCGGCGTTCAGCCCCAGTGCGTGTGTGGCCGTATATGGTTATTGTCCCGCATTTCCGGCAGCGCTAGAGCTTGACGGCATCTGCGCATTTCCTCCCCCTATTGTGGGGAGTATCCACTTCATACTCATCTGTATTAGGGGTGTTCCCTCATCAGCGCCGCACTTCCGGCTCCACCGGAGTTCAGCCCATCGGCGGTACATCAGGTGAGCTGCATGAATACTATTTATATGAGAAGTTTGTTGCAAACAGCACCTTCCCCTGACGAAGCCCTCCTTTGTGGGGCGATACGCGTTGGGTTGTATCACTTGGTCCACGCTGGTCTGCACCCAGGGACGGCGCATCCCTCCCTTTTTTCTCCTATTTTGTGGGTAATGTTACACTTATGATGCCTTATTTTCGGCATGTGTTGCATCTAGACTGCATATTTTTTTGCTGCCTCTTCTAGCCCCCATGTGTGGAGTTAGCTCTTGTGCTCGGGCGGCTCTTTTTCTCCCTTTTATTGTTTCATCTTGGGGGTGTTTTCCCCTTACTTTGGCTGTTGTCCCCCTTATCTTTCTAGGGTTATACACGCCATAGGGAGCCATATTAGGGAACACTTATATGCATGTAGCTCCATGAGCCAGAGGGTTGTTCTCCCATTATAAATCGGGTGTGCGGACTTATTGTAATTGATATTTGTATTATACAAGATATATTGATATGTGGACCAAGTGTACTTGGCATTACTGTTTTTAATTATGTTTTATGCTTTTTTGAAGTTGTGGTTTGTCAATAAAAATTCTATTCTTATATTGTTCTATTATTATTTATTGGCCTTGTGGTGTGCATTCTTATGAGCGGCCTCTTCTTCTTTTGGTTGCCCTATGAAGATAGGAGGCCCCGGAACGGACCGCGATGCCCATTGGATCGGACCGCCCCCCAGGTGAGTATAATCTAACCTCTTTTTCTCATCTTTCAGGATACATCCGGGGCTTATCTACAGCATTACAGAATGCTGTAGATAAGCTCCTGATGCTGGTGGGTTTAGCTTATCTTCGATTTTGGGGGTGACAGGTTCCCTTTAAGTTTCATAACACTTCAATTTATTATGCATTGGTCTTTCTAATAAAATAATTAGCAAGGCAAGCATTTAGAACAAACAGAGTAATAGTCTAGACTTTATTCCACCTTGATTTCTGATGTCATTGATTATATAGCTGAAAACGTTCTGTTCTCAGTGGTGCACTATGCTGTTCTCATTCTTGTACTGTATGCTCTGTAATGCATTGTATATTTAATGAGAGATTGGACATGTTTGAGTTTCTTGTTCATCCATTATCCTGTATAGCTATAGACAATGACATATGATGCTTTTTGCAGTTTTTGGAGATCAATAGGATCTGTGTCCTTGCATTATTTTAGGAGCTTACCAGGATGAGGATAGATTTTTCTGTTTGACAATATTTATGTACTCATGTTGCTAAATAGTAATACTGCAAGTTTAACCCCTTCATGACCCAGCCTATTTTGACCTTAAAGACCTTGCCGTTTTTTGCAATTCTGACCAGTGTCCCTTTATGAGGTAATAACTCAGGAACGCTTCAATGGATCCTAGCGGTTCTGAGATTGTTTTTTCGTAACATATTGGGCTTCATGTTAGTGGTAAATTTAGGTCAATAAATTCTGTGTTTATTTGTGATTAAAAACGGAAATTTGGCGAAAACTTTGAAAATTTCGCAATTTTCACAATTTGAATTTTTATTCTGTTAAACCAGAGAGGTATGTGACACAAAATAGTTAATAAATAACATTTCCCACACGTCTACTTTACATCAGCACAATTTTGGAAACAAAATTTTTTTTTGCTAGGAAGTTATAAGGGTTAAAATTTGACCAGCGATTTCTCATTTTTACAACGAAATTTACAAAACCATTTTTTTTAGGGACCACCTCACATTTGAAGTCAGTTTGAGGGGTCTATATGGCTGAAAATACCCAAAAGTGATACCATTCTAAAAACAGCACCCCTCAAGGTACTCAAAACCACATTCAAGAAGTTTATTAACCCTTCAGGTGCTTCACAGCAGCAGAAGCAACATGGAAGGAAAAAAGATGGCGGCGCCCAGGAAAGAAGACGGACGGTCCCCGGGAGGCCAGGTAAGTATAAGGGGGGGGGAGATCAGGGCACGGGGGGGGGGGGCGTCGGAGCACGGGGGAGTGGATTGGAGCACGGAGTGGGGGATCGCTGTGCGGGCGGGTGGATCGGAGCACGGGGGGGGGATCGCTGTTCGGGGGGGATCGGAGTGCAGGGGGGTTTGATTGGAGCACGGGGGGTGTGATTGGAGCACGGGGGGAGCGGGCAGGAGGACGGGGGAGCGGAGCACAGGACCGAGGGGAGCGGACCACAGATCGGGGGGCTGGGGGGGCGATCGGAGGGGTGGGGTGGGTGCACATTAGTGTGTCCAGCCATGGCCGATGATATTGCAGCATCGGCCATGGCTGGATTGTAATATTTCACCATTTTTTTAGGTGAAATATTACAAATCGCTCTGATTGGCAGTTTCACTTTCAACAGCCAATCAGAGCGATCGTAGCCACGAGGGGGTGAAGCCACCCCCCCTGGGCTAAACTACCACTCCCCCTGTCCCTGCAGATCGGGTGAAATGGGAGTTAACCCTTTCACCCGATCTGCAGGGACGCGATCTTTCCATGACGCATATGCTGCGTCATGGGTCGGAATGGCACCGACTTTCATGACGCAGCGTATGCGTCAAAGGTCGGGAAGGGGTTAACACTTTTATGACCCAGCTATTTTTCGTTTTTGTGCTTCCATTTTTTTCCTCCCCTTCTTCACAAAACCATGACTATTTTTTCATCAGCATAGTGTCATGTCGGACGCTGTTCACACTAGGGCGTCCAACAGACAGCGGTAATTCCACATTTGTCCATTACACTCAGTGGTGCCAGCTAGATTTTATCCCGGTTATCCAGGGTTAATCTGGCTGGTAATCTGGTTGGAGGCTGGGTCACGCCCGTGGCCTTTTAATAGTCATTCTGGACTTTGGGCGTCGCCGATTATAGCTTGTGTCTTGTGCCTGGTGATCTGGGTCTGGAGTGGTGGTCTAGGAGTTGAAGTATCGTATCTGGTGGTGTATTATCCTTTGTCATATTTCTCCTTCCTATATTTGTGTTTATTTTTGCCCTGTGCACATTATAGTGTTTTCCTGTGTGTCTGCAGCGAGGTGCGTTTTTAGTTTTCCCTGTCTGTACTTTCTGTGTAGGTTGGTGTGTGGTCTTATCATTGGGTGGCGGGTGGAGGTTTCAGCATAGGGCTGAAACAGGAGTCAGGTCAGGCCTGACGGCCCAGACAAGCACACCATCAGTGTAAATTCTGGGAGAGGGACAGACAGGGTTTTCCCTAGTCTGAGGGATATCGCAGGGGCCCGGGTAATCGGCTTTAGTCTACTCAATACCCCCGTGACACATGGCCATATGTTTTTTGCAGGAGGAATTGTAGTTTTGAATGGCACCATTCATTTTTTCATTTGTTATACAATTTACTGGAGAAAAGCAAAAAATTAAAACTGCAGTGAAATGGTGAGCAAGCTCCAGTTGCTGCTGTCACCGAAAGGTTATGGCTGTGTATTACAGCTGACATCCCCTGGGTATGAAGGAGGCTCAGCTGCAGAGCCTATCCATATATCGATACTTGATATCTGACACACTATTATGTTACATGTCAGAAAGGGGTTAAAAGCGTTTGAAATATTTTTAACTCATAGACTCAAAATAACAAAACTGAGCTTTACCAACCCTCCCTCGGTCCTCTCTGTTGTTACACTCCTCTTTGTTGATCTGATGAAGCAGAAGCGGCAACATTATATTGATAGCGTTGCAGCCAATCACTAAACTCAGTGGCTGGAGCTAACTTCATCTGCAGGGCAGCTGGCTCAGTGATTGTCTGTAGAGCTTGTTGTTGACATAACATCATCCCTTAACTCAATCAACAACAAAGATTGAAGCAGCATCAGAGAGATAGTAATGAACCCAAGGAGGGGAAGTAAAGCTCATTGTGTTATATTATAGATCACTGCGCATATAGACTAAAAATTTTCAAAACAAAACAATGCCTTGAATTACCACTGTAGCTTCTACCTCACTGACTTGATTAATGATGATCTAACATGCCTTGTGATTTGCCAAAACACTCACTCCTGTGATAAAACAAACAGAAAAATATTTAACCACACAAAAAAAGTAGCTGTGAGCCCCTTCTGTGTAATTACTTTATTCAGTTATGCTTTCCCCTTGGCCAGGAGATGTGAAATGCGCCAACCATGAACTGGAATAGCTCTGTATGGTCAGACACAGTAAATAATACATAATTACATAGTTATTAAGGTTGAAGGAAGACTATAAGTCCATCTAGTTCAACCCATAGCCTAACCTAACATGCCCTAACATGTTGATCCAGAGGAAGGCAAAAAAAAAAACCCATATGGCAAGAGTAAGCTCCACATTGGGGAAAAAATTTCCTTCCCGACTCCACATACGGCAATCAGACTAGTTCCCTGGATCCTAGCCACAGGTGTTTTAATTACAGCAGGTCCAATACCCCTCCATAGAGAGAGAGAATTTTAGTCTAGGAAGAGGTTTCACATGTACCCATTCAGATGGAGACGTTTATTCTCAGCGAGGTAAGGCAAGTGTAGGACCTGGTATAAGAGAGATGCCGTAAACGGGCTACCAGGTACACATAAAATTGGCCATTTTTATGCACTAAACGCTCTCATTTTTCATATTTCTAGTGCAGTAATGCAGTTCAAATTTCGTTTTTCAAGTTTGTATGTTCTAGCGCTGCAGTGTGCTGCCTTATTTACTTAACTATATACGAGTTGGCGACTCTAGGTTCAGCACCTGTTCACACTGAGTCTATGTTTGGATGTGCCGGTCAGGTTTTTGAAATGTATTCTCTAGCCTTCTGATCGTGCACTCCGCCTCCTAGCCACAGGTGTTTTAATTACAGCAGGTCCAATACCCCTCCATAGAGAGAGAGAATTTTAGTCTAGGAAGAGGTTTCACATGTACCCATTCAGATGGAGACGTTTATTCTCAGCGAGGTAAGGCAAGTGTAGGACCTGGTATAAGAGAGATGCCATAAAGGGGCTACCAGGTACACATAAAATTGGCCATTTTTATGCGCTAAACGCTCTCATTTTTCATATTTCTAGTGCAGTAATGCAGTTCAAATTTCGTTTTTCAAGTTTGTATGTTCTAGCGCTGCAGTGTGCTGCCTTATTTACTTAACTATATACGAGTTGGCGACTCTAGGTTCAGCACCTGTTCACACTGAGTCTATGTTTGGATGTGCCGGTCAGGTTTTTGAAATGAGTTCCCTGGATCAATGCCCTATCAAGGAATCTAGTGTATATACCCTGTAACATTATACTTTTCCAGAAAGGTATCCAGTCCCCTCTTAAATTTAAGTAATGAATCACTCATTACAACATCATACGGCAGAGAGTTCCATAGTCTCACTGCTCTTACAGTAAAGAATCCACGTCTGTTATTATGCTCAAACCTTTTTTCCTCCAAACGCAGAGGATGCCCCCTAGTCCCGATTTCAGGTCTATGATTAAAAAGATCATCAGAAAGGTCCTTGTACTGTCCCTTCATATATTTATACATTAACATAAGATCAACCCCTTAGTCTTCGTTTTTCCAAACTAAATAGCCCCAAGTGTAATAACCTATCTTGGTATTGCAGACCCCCCAGTCCTCTAATAACCTTGGTCGCTCTCCTCTGCACCCGCTCCAGTTCAGCTATGTCTTTCTTATACACCGGAGACCAGAACTGTGCACAGTATTCTAAGTGTGGTCGAACTAGTGACTTGTATAGAGGTAAAATTATGTTCTCCTCATGAGTATCTATGCCTCTTTTAATACATCCCATTATTTTATTTGCCTTTGTAGCAGCTGCCTGACACTGGCCACTGAATATGAGTTTGTCATCCACCCATACACCCAGGTCTTTTTCATTGACGGTTTTGCCCAGAGTTTTAGAATTAAGCACATAATTATACATCTTATTTCTTCTACCCAAGTGCATGACCTTACATTTATCCCCATTAAAGCTCATTTGCCATTTATCAGCCCAAGCTTCTAGTTTACATAAATCATCCTGTAATATATAATTGTCCTCCTCTGTATTGATTACCCTGCAGAGTTTAGTGTCATCTGTAAATATTAAAATTCTACTCTGAATGCCCCCTACAAGGTAATTAATAAATATGTTAAAAAGAAGAGGGCCCAATACTGACCCCTGTGGTACCCCACTGCTAACCGCTACCCAGTCTGAGTGTGCTCCATTAATAAACACCCTTTGTTTCCTATCCATGAGCCAGCTCTCAACCCACTTGCACATATTTTCCCCTATCCCCATTATTTTCATTTTATGTATCAACCTTTTGTGTGGCACCGTATCAAAAGCTTTTGAAAAGTCCATATACACTACATCCACTGGGTTCCCTTCGTCCAATCCGGAACTTACCTCTTCATAGAAACTGATCAAATTCTGTGGTACAGACCCTGTTATTATGGAGTCTTTAAAGATTAAAAATAATGGTCTATCAATGACTGTACTTTATTCCTGCAGTACTCGAGGGTGTATCCCATCCGGGCCCGGAGATTTGTCAATTTTAGTGATTTTTAGACGCCGCCGCACTTCCTGCTGGGTTAAGCAGGTGACATTTAATGGGGAATTTTTATCACTAGTCATTTTGTCTGCCATGGGATCTTCTTGTGTAAATACTGATGAAAAAAAGTCATTTAGCATATTGGCTTTTTCCTCATCCTCATCCACCATTTCACCCAGACTATTTTTAAGGGGGCCAACACTATCATTTTTTAGTTTCTTACTATTTATGTAGTTAAAGAATATTTTAGGATTATTTTTACTCTCTCTGGCAATGAGGCGCTCTGTCTCATTCTTTGCTGCCTTGATTTGCTTTTTACAGAATTTATTTAATTTTCTGTATTTATTTAATGCCTCATCACTACCTACTTCCTTTAATTCTCTAAATGCTTTCTTTTTGTCACTTATTGCGCCCCTTACAGCTCTATTTAGCCATATTGGTATCCTCCTATTTCTAGTATGTTTATTCCCATACGGTATATACTGTGCACAGGTCATATCCAGGATGCTAATAAATGTCTCCCATTTTCTTTGTGTATTTTTGTGTCTCAGAATATCGTCCCAGTTAATTGCACCAAGATCCTCTCTCATCCGTTGGAAATTTGCCCTCCTGAAGTTTAGTGTCCTTGTAACCCCTCTATTACACATCTTTTTAAAGGATACATGAAAACTTATTATTTTGTGATCGCTATTACCCAAGTGACCCCCAACCCTTATATTTGATATGCGGTCTGGCCTGTTGGTTAATATTAGGTTTAGCAGTGCCCCCCTTCTTGTTGGGTCCTGAACCAGTTGTGAAAGGTAATTGTCTCTCATAGTTGTCAAAAACAAAATAGAGTACAGGTGCACATTTATAAGATTATTTCAGCACAAAAACATTTTTTTTTTTTTAAACGCAGCCAATTGTGAAACTCATTATTCCAATATCTGTTAAGTACAATGTACTTTGTTGGTCAACCACCTTAGGCCTCCTTCACATGTTCTTAAAAACACACATACATGAAAAATCCGTACCGGTGTCATCACTTTCTTCCATTAGTGTTTCATCAGTGTGTTCGCTTTTACCATCAGTGTGTCATCAGTGTGTCCGCTTTTACCATCAGTGTTTTTTCCATCAGTGTTTTTTCCAGTCATGTCACTTGTCTTATCTATCACATTATTTCTGTGCCCTGTTGTGCATAAATATGTGATTCTGCAGATTTTGTTATTCTATGCCTGGAGAAGACACCTGGGTAGTCTTTAAAGCTTGAAATTTGTTACCATCTTGTCGGTTAGCCATTAAAAGGTATCAACCACTGAGGACTCTCAAACAGTATGATATACATAGTAGATTAATCAAATATAAAGATTTGTTATACTGTGCCAATATAGATAATTTAATTTATTGTGGATAATGTCATAGTCACAATATAAAAATGCAATACATAACAAGCATACAGTCCAGATGAGGTTTCATTCAGTCCCCATATTAATAGTGCTATCCCATGGCGATATAAATATCATATTTAGTAACTAAACATATATACACTGCTCAAAAAAATAAAGGGAACACTAAAATACCACATCCTAGATGTCACTGAATGAAATATTCCAGTTGCAATTCTTTATTCACTGCATAGTGTAATGCGTCGAGAATAATAAAACATAAAAAGTATCAATGTAAATCAAAATTAACATCCCATAGAGGTCTGGATTTGGAATGATACTCAAAATCAAAATGGAAAATCAAATTACAGGCTGACCCAACCTCAGTAGAAATGCCTCAAGACAAGGAAATTAAGTTCTATAGTGTGTGTGTGTGCGGCCTCCACGCACCTGTATGACCTCCCAACAACAACTGGGCATGCTCCTGAAGAGATGGCAGATGTCTCCTGAGGGATCTCCTTCAAGACCTGGTTTAAAACATCAGTGAACAATTGGCCAGTCGGTGGTGCAATGTGGCATTGGTGGATGGAATGAGATATGGTCTCCCAGATGTGATTGATTGGATTCAGGTTTGGGGAACGGGCAAGGCAGTCCATAGCATCAATGCCTTCATCATACAGGAACTGCTGACACACTTCAGCCACATGAGGTCTAGCATTGTCCTGCATCAGAACGACCCCAGGGCCCACCGCACCTGCATATGGTCTCATAATGAGACTGAGGATCTCAACCTGGTACCTAATGGCACTCAGAATAACTTTGGTTAGCACATGGATGGCTGTGCGGCCCTCCAAAGAAATGCCACCCCACACCATTACTGACCCACTGCCAAACCGGTCATGCTGAAGGATGTTGCAGGCAGCAGATCGCTCTCCATGCCATCTCTAGACTCTGTCATGTCTGCCACAGATGCTCAGTGTGAACCTGCTTTTATCTGTGAAGATCACAAGGCACCAGTGGCGAGTTTGCCAATCCTGGTGTTCTGTAGCAAATGCCAAGCGTCCTTCACGGTATTGAGCACAATCCCCATCTGTAGACGTCGGGCACTCAGACCATCCTTATGGAGTCGGTTTCTAACTGTTTGTGCAGACACATGCACATTTGTGGCCTGCTGGAGGTCATTTAGCAGTACTCTGGCAGTGCTCCTCCTGTTCCTTCTTACACAAAGGCTGAAGTAGTGGTCCTGCTGCTGGGTTGTTTCCCTCCTACGGCCCCCTCCACATCGCCTGGTGTTCTTGCCTGTCTCCTGGTAGCACCACCAGCCTCTGAACACTACGCCTACAGACACAACAAACATTCTTGCCACAGCTCGCATTGATGTGCCATCTTGGATGAGCTGCACTACCTGAGCCACTTGTGTGGGTTGTAGAGTCTGTCTCATGCTACCATGAGTTTGAAAGCACAACCAACATTCAAAAGTGACCAACATCAGCCAGAAAGCATTGGTACTGAGATGTTATCTGTGGTCCCCACCTGCAGAACCACTCCTTTACTGAGTGTGTCTTGATCATTGCCAATAATTTCCATCTGTTGTGTATTCCATTTGCACAACAGAATGTGAAATTGATTGTGAAACAGTGTTGCTTCCTAAGTGGACAGTTTGATTTCACAGAAGTTTGATTTACTTGGAGTTATATTCTGTTGTTTAAGTATGGTAATCTCTTTATTTTTTTGAGCAGTGTATGTGTGTGTGTGTGTGTATGTATATCAGTAGGTTAAGTGTTTTTGAATATCCATATTGAATCAAGAGCCCCATATAATGCTTCATACAGTTCATTATGGCCCCATAAGATGCTCCATACAAAATAGGCCCAATATAATGCTCCATACAGTTCATTATGGCCCATAAGATGCTCCATATACAAATATGCCCCATATAATGCTCCACATACAAATATGCCCCATATAATGCGCCATGCAGTTTTTTATGGCCCCATAAGATGCTCCATACAAAATAGGCCCCAAATAATGCTCCATACAGTTCATTATGGCCCCATAAAATGCTCCATATACAAATATGCCCCATATAATGCTCCATGCAGTCCTTTATGGCCCCATAAGATGCTCCATACAAAATATGCCCCATATAATGCTCCATGCAGTTCTATATAGCCCCATAGATGCCCCATATAATGCTCCATGCAGTTCTTTATGGCCCCATATAATGCTCCATGCAGTTCTTTATGGCCCAATAGATGCCCCATATAATGCTCCATGCAGTTCTTTATGGCCCCATAGATGCTCCATATAATGCACCATGCAGTTCTTTATGGCCCCATAAGATGCTACATTCAGTTCTTCATGGCCCCATAGATGTTCCATAAAATGCTCCATGCAGTTCTTTATGGCCCCATATAATGCTCCATGCAGTTCTTTATGACCCCATAGATGCCCCATATAATGCTCCATGCAGTTCATTATGGCACCATAAAATGCTCCATATACAAATATGCCCCATATAATGCTCCATGCAGATCTTTATGGCCCCATAAGATTCTCCATACAAAATATGCCCCATATAATGCTCCATGCAGTTCTTTATGGCCCCATAGATGCCCCATATAATGCTCCATGCAGTTCTTTATGGCCCTATATAATGCTCCATGAAGTTCTTTATGGCCCCATAGATGCCCCATATAATGCTCCATGCAGTTCTTTATGACCCCATAGATGCTCTATATAATGCTCCATGCAGTTCTTTATGGCCCCATATAATGCTCCATGCAGTTCTTTAAGGCCCCATAGAAGCCCCATATAATACTCCATGCAGTTCTTTATGGCCCCATAGATGCTCCATATAACGCTCCATGCAGTTCTTTATGGCCTCATAGATGCTCCATATAATGCTCCATGCAGTTCTTTATGGCCCCATAGATGTCCCATATAATGATCCAGGCAGTTCTTTATGGCCCCATAGATGTCTCATATAATGCTCCATGCAGTTATGGCCTCATAGATGCCCCATGCAGTTATGGCCCCATAGATGCCCCATATAATGCTCCATGCAGTTCTTTATGCATTGTGCCACATGTAATGCTGCTGCTGCACTAAAAAAAGAATAAATGACATACTCACCTCTCGTCGCTGCTCCTCAGCATCCCGTATCTCCGCACTGACTGTTTAGGCAGAGGGCGGCGCACACTAATACGTCATCGCGCCCTCTGACCTGAACAGTCACAGCAAGAGGACGGGAAGACAGGGCGGCGATGGACCGCGGAAAGGTGAATATGACATACTCACCTGCTCCTGACGCGGTCCCTGCGTGTCCCACGGTCTTCGGGAGCGGCAGCTTCTTCCTGTAGTGAGCGGTCACATGGTACCGCTAATTACAGTAATGAATATGCGGCTCCACCCCTATGGGAGTGGAGTCCATATTCATTACTTTAATGAGGGGTACCAGTGACCGCTGAACAGGGGAAGAAGCTGCAGGCGCCCGAAGACCGTGGGACATGCAGGGACCACGTCAGGAGCGCCGGGAGCAGGTGAGTATTTGACAGGCGTCGCTCCCCCTCACCCGCCGACCCCCCCCGCCTTCCATGACTCGAGTATAAGCCGAGAGGGGCACTTTCAGCCCATTTTTTTTGGCTGAAAATCGAGTATATACGGTATATATACATACATGCATGCATAAATGCATACATACATACATAGTAACATAGTAACATAGTTAGTAAGGCCGAAAAAAGACATGTGTCCATCCAGTTCAGCCTATATTCCATCATAATAAATCCCCAGATCTACGTCCTTCTACAGAACCTAATAATTGTATGATACAATATTGTTCTGCTCCAGATACATACATACATACATACATACATACATACATACATACAGGTGCTTCTCACAAAATTAGAATATCATTAAAAAGTTAGCTTATTTCAGCTCTTCACTACAAAACATGAAACTCATATTATATAGTCATTACTTTCAGTGTGATCTATTTCAAGTGTTTATTTCTGTTAATGTTGTCGATTAGGGCTTGCAGCTAGGGATGATCGATTAACTTCAGATAAGTGCTTATCCGAATAGCTATAGCGCTTCCCAGATAGCTGCATCGGTAACGTGGATACCTGGAGGGCTCCCGATAATCAGCTGTTCTGCACCGCAGCTGCATGTGTCGCGGTTGTTTCACAGTCGCAACACATGCATGGAGAGCCTGTTTGTTGGGCTATCCATGTTTTGTGACTGTGAGACAGCTGATTAGCGGTAACTGATGCAGCTATTCAGGAAGTGCTATAGCTATTCAGATAAGCACTTAGCTATTCGATCATCCCTACTTAAAGCCAATGAAAACCCAAAAGTCATTATCTCAGTAAATTAGAATACTTTATAACACCAGCTTGAAAAAATGATTTTAAAATCTGAAATGTTAGTGCAGCGCCCCAGAGTCCTTGTCGTTGCAGTAATGTCGCTCTGCCACTAAGGGGAGTGATGTTATGTCTGATTGCACTAAAGGAGTTCACCTGACCAGATATCACAATCACAGGCACACATTACACTTCACACTCCGGCCACCAGGGGGGGCAAAAGGCACTATTGTTACAGAGCCGCGCCTGCACTACCTTGCGGCGGCATCTTAAGAAAGGACACGAAGCAAAGTATATTGTGGAGCAGTGAGAAACGGGCTCAGAGTACGAAGGAGATAGAACCAGAAGGAGTCGTGCCCCTAAGACTGCGGCAACATCCTTCTGAGGCGCGTAGCCGGTGGCCGGAGCACCGAGGAAGTAACAGACTCTACGCATTACTTCAAACAGCGGCAGGACAGTTAATTACAGGTTGGCTGTCTGACCTAAATCACCTAAACGGACATAGGAGGCAATCGTGGGAGAGGGGCATCTCTAAGGTCCCAGAATAACTCCAGGCCTACCTCTCATACGGGTGCGTCCTAGCCATATCATATTGGGGGATGGAGAGAAGAGAAAGAACGGATACGACAGTTGTGAGGACTATCCCGTGGTGCTCAGCAGGGAAGGACTACAACACTCAGGCGCTAGAAAGTAGACACTGATTTCCACCTGCAAAGAGAACTCTGGATGTGCCTTCGGACCGGCCGGTCTCAGCCAGCCCTGTTAGCAGTGCTCTGGATTACGGATCCCGAAGCCTTCAGTAAAAGGTAAAGAGACTGCAACCCTGTGTCCTTGTTATTCCTCGCGTTCTGCACCACGCACTATCACCTTTTATTGGATGCCCCTTAGCAGTGTCACGGACCGGGTCTAAGCACCGTGACAACCCTGAACCGAGTACCCGCGGCCCTGCATCTGGGGGCGCTGCAACTTGGCGTCATGAACAGGGTCTACTTAAGCCTGAAGAATCAGGTCATGTGTGCCTTGGAACTGTGATTGAACAGTGACTTATTGCAAAGACTGTGTATCGCTATTTGCTGCCAAAAATCCGCCATTGCCGCGCTGTGTGGAGCGCGAGGGGAGGAGCCATAACTTCGTGGGTGGAGACGACTGGAAAAGAGCGCGGAGTGGGGAGACGCGGTGAGGTGCCGATCCCGGAAGGAGATCCCCGACCCCGGCACCGATCCCGGAGGAAGAACCTCGACCCCGGCAGGTTAGCAGAGGGGAGGAACGGCCATGTCAGATCCCGGGGGAGCGGAGGCGGCGGCCACAGCTGCAGACTTGGGGGCCCTTCCAGATTCCGCGGCAAACGCAGCCACAAACCCGGTATCACCGCTAGATGCCGCGGGGCTTGCTGCTCCCGTCAGCCAGCCGGACACTGCCGCAGCTACAACAGCCATAATGCCCTTTTCTATGCCGTACCTATTTTCTATTCTGGAGAATCTCATACGTTCACTGACTTTAAAGAGGGGATTTGGAGCCTGCTCGAGTTTTATCCCTTGACAGAGCCCCAGAAAGTTCATATGATAACTGGCTTTGGAGCCGCCTTGAGGGAAGTGAAGTCCTGGCCCGTGGCGGATAAGAGAACTGCGCAACAGGTATTTGCAAAGCTTAAAACCACCTTTGACACCCGCACCGCTACGGAAATTAAATTGACGTTCTATGGGTGCAAGTAGAGGCCGCAGGATAGCTTACGGGACTATGCCCTTAATCTTTAGGAGGCGCTGCGGGCCATCAAGCAAAGTTACCCAAACAGCATGCAAGATGAAGATAAATTCCTGAAGGAGCGGTTCGTCGAAGGGCTCCTGTGCAGTAACCAAAGGGCCCAGCTACATTTCCTGGCCATGCAGAATCCAGACCTGACTTTTGCACAATTTAAAGATAAAGCCTTCCACGCACTACCAGAGCGACAGCCCAGCCGTGCCACACTTCCCAGCCCTCAAGTCCTTACATACCACCAGGAGGTGGCGCCGGACGCACCCGTTTCCGCCAAGGCCGATGCCCAGACCCTGGAAGACGACTCCCTTGCAGGACTGCGCCTCCAGATACAGGAGCTGACCAGGAGTGTTGCTGCCCTAGCCCGGACCGTCCAATCTCTACAGGAGGCCCCCAAGGAGAAGATCCAGTTGGCTTCCAGACCGGAAGATGTCCCCTGGCAGCGACCAAGGAGAGTCCCGTCGACCAGAGGCAGAGATAACGATTGCTTTCATCGGGATGGATGACCCATCTGCCGCCGCTGCCACCCGGTGGGCCATCTTGCAAGGTACTGTCATTTAAACGAGCAACCCCTGGGGCAGAGGGCCAACCCCCAGGAGTAGAACGGTCAGGCCCGCAGAATTGGAGAGCCAAATACATCGGAGGGCGACCAGTTCTCCCCATCGTGATCGACGGTATTCCCATGAACGCTTTGCTGGACACCGGTTCCCAGGTGACAACTATGTCCTACATTCTTTATAGACGTTATTGGGAGGACACCGACATCGCCCGTGGCCCCGATGATGATTTCACCATAATAGCAAGTAATGTTAAGCCACTGCCGCAAGTGGGGTATAAAGAGGTCACCATTAAGGTGGGGCGGGTAGAATTGAAGGCCCAGGGAATTGTCATTGTTGATATTGATCGACATGAATGTAACCCCATGACGACCATAGGTACTAATGTCATAGAAAATTGTCTTGCCGAAGTTATTGTCTTGTTGCAGCAGGTAGCAGAGACAGCTGGTTACAGTGAACAACGTGCCCTGCAGAAAGAAATCAGAGCCCTAATGCGGAGACAGCAGGTGGAGCTGACTGGTGGTGAAATTGGCCGGGTCACAGCGAGTGATTCGAACCCCATTGCAATACCCCCCAGGAGTGAAATGTTAATATGGTGTCAGGCAGCCATAGGTCTCGGGGGCAAAGACTATCAGGCCCTGGTAGAACCTGTGTATTCAGATAATAGGCCTACCCTCCTGACAGCCAGAGGGGTGGTTGACGTCCGCAAGGGGAGGGTGCCAGTACGTGTTCTTAACTGTGGGGAGGAAGAAGTTCACCAAACCAAATATGTCACGCTTGCCAAGCTGTTTACGGTTAATAACAGCGTGATACAGGCACCCGGGCCCTTGGTCCCGTCCAATCTGGCGGAGGACAACGGCTCTGCAGGGCAATCGAAAGATTGGTGTCAAGAATTGCATGTGGGCACTGATTCTACTCCACCTCACCAGATACAGGGGGCCTACAGGGTGGTTTACGAGTATGAGCGGGTATTCAGCAAGCACCCCCTTGGTTTCTGGCGGGTAAAAGGGATTCAACACCATATTCCCACTGGAGATCACCCACCCATAAAAGGGAGATACCGTCCTGTACCCCCAGCTCATTATCAGTGTGCCAAAGACATGTTACGAGAGATGAAGGAGGCTGGGGTAGTGAGAGACAACTGTAGCCCCTGGGCAGCTCCATTAGTTCTCGTTAGGAAGAAAGATTGCACCATGAGGATGTGTGTGGATTATAGGCAACTAAACCGCATTACACATAAGGATGCATACCCCCTGCCTAGGATAGAGGAGTCCTTGGCTGCCTTAAAGTCTGCTAACTACTTCTCTACCTTGGATCTCACCAGTGGGTACTGGCAGGTTCTCGTGGCAGAGGCGGACAAGGAAAAGACAGCCTTCACGACGCCGATGGGTCTCTGCGAGTTCAACTATATGCCCTTCGGATTGTGTAATGCCCAGGGGACGTTCCAGAGGATGATGGAGTGCTGTCTGGGACACAAGAACTTTGAGACCGTGCTGCTATATCTGGACGATGTCATTGTCTTCTCCAAGACCTATGACGACCATTTGAAGCACCAGGCTGAGGTGTTTGAAGCTCTGTCCAGCTTTGGCTTAAAGGTGAAACCGTCCAAATGCCATCTGCTGAAACTCAAAGTGCAGTACCTGGGCCATGTGGTGAGTGCCGAAGGAGTGGCCCCAGACCCCGACAAGGTCACGGAAGATAAAGGACTGGCCGCAGCCCGGTAACCTCCACGAAGTCCGACAGTTCCTCGGGTTGGTGGGCTACTACCGGAGGTTTATCAAAGACTTCACCACGAAGGCCGCACCGTTGCAAGACCTGTTGGTGGGCCAACCCAAGAAACCCAAGGGTAAGAATACCCCGTTTGATTGGAACGACGGACTGGAAAAATCATTCACCTGCTTGAAGTCGGCGCTGATGGGAGAAGAGGTACTAGCCTACCCTGAATATGACCAACCGCTTGTATTGTATACGGATGCCAGCAACGTGGGGCTGGGAGCTGTGCTGTCCCAGGTCCAGAAGGGCAAGGAAAGAGTGATTGCTTACGCCAGCAGGAAACTTCGCCCCACTGAAAGGATCCCTGACAACTACAGTTCCTTTAAGCTGGAGTTTCTCGCTGTCGTTTGGGCTGTGACGGAGAGGTTCAAGCACTACCTGGCCTCAGCAAAATTTACCGTCTTCACGGATAATAATCCGCTAACTCACTTGGACACAGCAAAACTCGGTGCCTTGGAGCAACAGTGGATGGCCCGGTTGTCCAATTATGATTTCACCATCAAGTACCGGGCGGGGCACCAGAATGCGAATGCCGATGCATTGTCCCGGATGCCTCACTTGCCTGAAACGGGGAAGGATCCAGAAGCATTTAAAGAGGTAGAGCTGCCCGCTTTCCATCGCCCCAAGGCAACCCAGTGTTCCCATCAGGTGGAGAACAGGCGCAGGAATCAACAGAGCACCCCGTTGGATCCCCTGCCCCATCACGGGTGGACAGAGAACCAGGATGGCGAACCTGCGGTCCGTCGGGTGAAAAAGCTCCTGACGCAGGCAGGTTTGCATCCCAGCCCAGATGATCCACCAGAGGCATTACAGTTGTGGAAGGAGAGGGGAAAACTGTTTATCCACGATGGCAAGCTGTGCCGGAGGAGCATCGACCCACGCACTCATTAATTGGTATGGCAGATCGTAGTCCCAAGACAAGAAGTGCCAATGGTCCTGGGAGCGTACCATGATGGGGCAGGACACTTCGGATGGAAGAAGTTGGAGAGGCTACTCCGTGGTAGGTTCTACTGGATTGGCATAAAGAAGGCCATCGAGAAGTGGTGTCGAGAGTGTGGCCCCTGTAGCCTACGCCGGAAGGATCGTGACAGCCAGCGGGCTCCCTTGCAGCCCATCATCACCAAACGGCCGCTCGAGTTGGTCGTGCTGGATCACGTAAAGCTAACACCTAGCCGGTCAGGTTATATCTACGCTCTCACCATTATGGACCACTACTCCAGATTCCTGGTAGTCATGCCGGTCAAAGATCTAATGGCTAGGATGGCTGCCAAAACTTTCCAGCAGTACTTCTGTAGACCCCATGGGTACCCGGAGAAGGTGCTGACTGACCAGGGACCAGCATTTGAAGCGGAGGTGTTCCAGGAGTTCTGCAATTTGTACGGGTGTAAGAAGATCAGAACCACGCCATATCATCCACAAAACAATGGGATGTGTGAGAAGATGAACCAAGTGGTGATTGACTTACTGAAGACCTTAATGGTTGAGCAGCAGAACTTGTGGCCCACAAAGTTACCAGACTTGTTAGATATGTACAATCACATCCCGGTGAATTCCACCAAGTGCACCCCAGCGTACATGATGCGAGGGAGGTCTAGCAAGTTACCTGTCGATCTGGACATGGGAGTCCTGACCCCCGCAGATATATCGCCAAATGCGGATTGGGATACCGAGAGGCAGCAAAGGTACCGCAAAGTACAGGAATGTGCAGAAAGAAGTCTCACCCAAGCCAGACAAAAACAAGAAAGGGACTACAACTAGAATGCTCCTGCGGCTCCATTGTCACCCGGTGAGCAGGTACTTAAACAAAAGAAGAGACTACACAAGCTTGATGACCAATGGGAAGCGGAACCGTATACCATTCTGCCCTCCGATTTCGACAATACGAAGGTCTGTCTCATCAGCAAAGACGGAGGGGAAACCTCAACGGCCATATCCAGAGACCACCTCAAAATATGCCCTGATAAGCTGAGAGATGGGGAAACAGACCCCGAGACTTCTCCGCCCGTGGAAGAGGAGATGATACACACTGTTCTTGGTGATTTTCCCCAGTCTTGGACTCAAATCAATCAGGCCATTGTGGTACCTGTCGTAACGTTTCGTCAACTGAAACCGCCAGAGCTAAATGTGGTATCCGGTCCCGCAAGCACAGCTAACCCCACCAGAAGATGCGGTGCCAACAGTCGAGCCAGCAAGCCCTCCCTCTGCTATCGGTGAATCTGCCATGCCTACCATTAGTAGTGGCAGCTCTGAGGACTCCAGCATGCCAGTGCTGCCCAGACTCACTAGAAGTGTAGCTAGAAGACTACTACACTAGTAGCGGCAAGCGTAGCGGACCCTGTTAGGCCAGTAGCAACCCCTGCTCTGCGGAGGTCTACGCGTAGCACCAAGAATCAGACTCCACTCCGCTATAAAACTTGGAGATATTAATGATAGTTGCTATCTGGGTGAAAATCTTTGTGTAAATATCTTTGTTACAGGTTTAAAAATGGACAATGGTGTGATGGACAGTGAATCGCTCCAAAACTTTCACAGGGACCCCTTTGTTTACCCGGGGTCCCTGCTGTTCCATGGTTGCACCTACTGAACTGGGAGTCATGAACTGTGCATGACCAACCTTTTGCAACGTTCAAGCGTCCTCACCTTCCATAACGGAATGCACTGTTATATTTACTTTTTCATAGTATTTGAAAATTTTGTGTGTTTTCTATTAACATGTATTGTTCTTCTTTTCCTAGTCCGTGAGTACTGGATTTAACCGGGGGGAGTGCAGGGCCCCAGAGTCCTGGTCATTGCAGTAATGCCGCTTTGCCACTAAGGGGAGTGATGTTATGTCTGATTGCACTAAAGGAGTTCACCTGACCAGGTATCACAGGCACACATTACACTTCACACTCCGGCCACCAGGGGGAGCAAAAGGCACTATGTATTAGGCCACTCCTCACATTGCTAAAACTGGGGGTTGGATAGGAAGTTAGGACAGAAAGCAGCCTGGGAGAGCTCCAGGGAGGACCTGTCAGAAGTGGGTTCCTGACAGGGCCCTAGCAGAAAGGACCGATTGTTACAGAGCCGCGCCTGCACTACCTTGCGGTGGCATCTTAAGAAAGGACACGAAGCAAAGTATATTGTGGAGCAGTGAGAAACGGGCTCAGAGTACGAAGGAGATAGAACCAGAAGGAGTCGTGCCCCTAAGACTGCGGCAACATCCTTCTGAGGCGCGTAGCCGGTGGCCGGAGCACCGAGGAAGTAACAGACTCTACGCATTACTTCAAACAGCGGCAGGACAGTTAATTACAGGTTGGCTGTCTGACCTAAATCACCTAAATGGACATAGGAGGCAATCGTGGGAGAGGGGCATCTCTAAGGTCCCAGAATAACTCCAGGCCTACCTGTCATATGGGTGCGTCCTAGCCATATCATATTGGGGGACGGAGAGAAGAGAAAGAACGGATACGACAGTTGTGAGGACTATCCCGTGGTGCTCAGCAGGGAAGGACTACAACACACAGGCGCTAGAAGGTAGACACTGATTTCCACCTGCAAAGGGAACTTTGGATGTGCCTTCGGACCGGCCGGTTTCAGCGAGCCCTGTTAGCAGTGCTTTGGATTGCGGATCCCGAAGCCTTCAGTAAAAGGTAAAGAGACTGCAACCCTGTGTCCTTGTTATTCCTCACATTCTGCACCACGCACTATCACCTTTTATTGGATGCCCCTTAGCAGGGTCACGGACCGGGTCTATCCACCGTGACAACCCCGGACCGAGTACCCATGGCCCTGCGTCTGGGGGCGATCCATTAGCATACTGAAATGTATGTTTAGTAAATGCACTCAATACTTGGTTGGGGCTCTTTTTGCATCAATTTCTGTAGCAATGCAGTGTGGCATGGAGACGATCAACCTGAGGCACTGCTGAGGTGTTATTCTAGCCCAGATTGTTTTGATAGCAGCCTTCTGCTCATCTGCATTGTTGGGTCTGGTGTCGCTCATCTTCCTCATGACAATAACCCAAAGATTCTCTTTGGGGCTAAGGTAAGGCAAGTTTTCTGGCCAATCGAGCACAGTGATGCTGTTGCTTTTAAACCAGGTATTTGTATTTTTGGCATTGTGGACATGTGCCAAGTCCTCCTGAAGAATGAAATTTCCATCTCCAAAAAGCTTGCCGGCAGAAGAAAGCATGAAGTGCTATAAAATTTTCTGGTAGACGGTTGCGCTGACTTTGATAGTGATAAAACACAGAGGACCTTCACCAGCAGATGACATGCCTCCCCAAACCATCACTGATTGTGGAAACTTTACACTAGACCTCAAGCAGCTTGGATTGTGTGCCTCTCCACTCTTCCTCCAGACTGTGGGACCTTGATTTCTAAATGAAGTGAAAAATTTACTTTCATATGAAAACAATAGTTTGGACCGCTGAGCAACAGCCCAGTTAATTTTTCCTTGGCCCAGGTAAGACTCTTCTGGCGTTGTCTGTTGGTCATGAGGAGCTTGAAACAAGGAATGCGACGCTTGTAGCCTATGTCCTGGATATGTCTGTGTGTGGTGGCTCTTGAAGCAATGACTCCAGCAGTATTCTATTCCTTGTGAATCTCCCCCCAAATTTTTGAATGGCCTTTTCTTAACACTCCTTTCAAGGCTGCGGTTATCCCAGTTGATGGTGCAACTTTGTGTAGCACACTTTTTCCTTACACTTAACTTTCTATTAATTTGCTTGGATACAGCACTCTGACTGCCAGCTTCTTTAGCAGTGACCTTTTGTGGCTTATCCTCCTTGTAGGGTTGTGTCAATGACTGCCTTCTGGACATCTGTTATGTCAGCAGTCTTCCCCATGATTGTAGAGCCTACTGAAAGAGACTAAGGGACCTTTTTAAATGCTTAGGAAGCCTTTGCAGGTTTTTTTTGCTAATTATTCTAATTTACTGAGATAATGACTTTTGGGTTTTCATTGTTTTTTTTTGTTAATTATTCTAATTTACTGAGATAATGACTTTTGGGTTTTCATTGGATGTAAGCCATAATCATTAACACTAACAGAAATAAACACTTGACATAGATCACTCTGTTTGTAATGACTCTATATGAGTTTCACTTTTATATTGAAGAACTGAAATAAATTAACTTTTTGATGATATTCTAATTTTGCGAGAATATACATTGTATGTTATACATTGCTTATACAGTACTATGCTAAAGGTATGGAAGACAGGTGTGGAAAAATGCTGCATGGTAAGAATATGTTAAAGAGTTGATGTGTAAATAGATTATTTTTAGCAATTATCAAAATGCAAAGTGAAAGTGAATGTACAGAAGATTCTAAATCACATGATTTTTAAAAAAAGATTTCTAGGTACACTTGCACAAGGTGAGGGATTTTGAATTATTATAGTTAGAGATGACAGAACATTTCAAGGCTTGGTTTGGTTCGGTGAATGTCCTGAACTGCATTAAATTCAATGGGATGCAAAACCAAATGCAAAGACAACACTTTAAGGGGGTCAAAACCTTCCCAAACAGCTCAAATTAGGGGCAGACACCAGGAAAAGAAAAATTGACCCAGAGTACAAATAGTATAATTGCGCAGCATGGATGTGTGGGACAGGGCTTGGAACGGCATTTCTAACTGAAACATTGATGGGTGGATGAGTGACAGGTGCAGGCCTTCTGCTCTTAGAGGTCTGCCAAATTCAGGTAGCACACACGAAGGAGACACAACTTGGAGTCCAAACATTTCCAAAAGTTAGGGGTAGACACCAGGAAAAGTGGCACCAATTGACCCACAGTAGAACAAATTATAATGACAGAGAAGCAGTCAGCCATGGGCCATGCATGAGGTATCAGGGTCTGGGGCAGCATTTAGAGCTTTGAATTGAAGTTTCAATTAAAATGAGATGGTGGAGGGAGCGATGTAAGCCTTCCTTGCTGGGAGCCCTGACATCTCATGCAAAAGCTCAAACTGTTTTTTTTTCTCCAGCCACACTCAGGTGGCATAAATATCAGCTTGGTAGAGCACTAATGTTAGAAAAATGTAAGAACAGTAACACAGATAGTTGAATGATCAATTGACCCATAGTAGAACATTTTAGAATGGCACAGAAGCAGTCAGCCATGGGTCATGCATGAGGTATCAGGGTTTGGGTCAGCATTTAGAGCTTTGAATTGAAGTGTCAATTAAGACGAGGTGTTTGAGGGAGTGGTGTAAGTCTTCTTTGCTGGGAGCCCTGATACCCCATGCAACATCTCAAACTGTTTTTTTCCCCTCAGCCACACTCATGTGGCACAAGCATCAGTTTTGTAGTCTACAGTCTACTATTGGTGGAAAAACGTAAGAATAGTAACACAGGTAGTTGACTGAAAGTGCAGGCATTCCAGTCTGGAAGCCCTACTGCTACAGGTAACACACATGAAGGAGACCCAACTTGGAGTGCAAATATTTCAAAAGAATTGTCACTCACGAGTAAAGTGCCATCAATTTCCCAGTGCAAAAATAGTATAATGGGCCTCTGACTCCCCTTCCACTACCGGCAACAAACCAGATGGAGACGCCACTTGGAGTTTCCACATTTCAAAAAGGTATTGTCACACACAAGTGAAGTGGCATCAATTTCCCCAGAGTAGAAGCAGTACGAGGGGCGATCCAAAAGTAATGATAATCAATACTAAACACAATGAATATAGTCAAAATTTATTTTATTTTTTTACATAGTCTCCTAACAAGTCTATACATTTAGTCCATCTCTTTTCTAAACTTAGAATTCCCTTAGTTAAAAATTCTTGATCTTGACCCTCAAAAAAATCCCCAACAGCGGTTATCACGTCGCTATTGTCATAAAATTTCTTGCCCCGGAGGTGTTCCTTGAGCCGAGGAAAGAGAAAGAAGTCACTGGGGGCTAGATCTGGCCAATAGGGGGGGTGTTCCACCAGTTCAAAGCCCGCTTCTTGAATGGTAGCCATGGCAACTGCAGCTTTGTGAGCCGGCCTTATCTTGGTGAAACAGCACTCCAGCCCGCAGTTTGCCACGCCTTTTCTCCTTGATAGCCTCCCGCAATCTTCTTATTTGTTCTGCGTAGTAGGAGCCCGTAATAGTGGCTCCCTTCTCCAAATAGTCCACCATAATAATTCCTTCAGTGTCCCAAAAAACGGACGCCATAACCTTCCCTGCTGAGCTTGACACTTTGAATTTCTTCGGCGTCGGTTCGTCGGCTCGTTTCCACGTCATCGATTGTTGTTTAGTTTCGGGATCAAAGTGGTGGATCCAGGTCTTGTCCATGGTCAAAAAACGTGACAAAAAATTTTCCTTGTCTGCTTGGAACTTTTTGAGATTTGCTATTGAAATGTCAACTCGTTTCTTCTTTTGCTCGTCGGTTAACATTTTTGGCACCTAACGCGCGGAGACCTTTCTCATATGCAATTCTTTTGCAAGGATTCTTTGAATACTGCCATATGAGATCCCTGTGACCTCAGCTACATGCCTGATAGTCACTCTTCAATCTGCCAATACAACTTCTTCAACTTTTTTCACGTTTTCTTCATTGAGGGACGTGGATGGGCGTCCTTCACGATGTTCATGTTCCGTCGATGTTCTTCCCAGCTTAAAATCCTTGGCCCAGCATGCAACTGTGGAATATGGAGGCGAAGAGTCCCCCAATGTTTCCACCAAGTCGCTGTGTATGTCTTTGGTAGTCATTTTTTTCAAGCAGAGGTATTTGATGACAGCTCTGAGGTCGTTTTTTTCCATCTTGATGTTCACTCCTCAGCAGTTCATATTCAAATGAATGTAGCTCCCGGGAATCGTGGTCTATTTAAGTGATTTTTTTTTTCCTGGACTAGTGGGTACCTAAGAGAGAAGAAAACATTTTATTTTAATTTCTGTGTGCAATAGAAATAACCGAATATCATTACTTTTGGATCGCCCCTCGTATAATGGGCCTCTGACTCACATTCCACTACAGGCAACCCACCAGATGGAGACTCAACTTGGAGTCTCCACATTTCAAAAAAATATTGTCCCACACCACTAAAGTGACATCAATTGTCCCAGAGTAGAAACCGTATAATGCACCCCTGACATCCCTTCCACTACATGCAACCCAACTTATGGAGACCCAGCTTTGAGTCTCCACATTTCAAAATATTATTGCCACACATCTCTAAAATGGCATCAATTTCCACAGAGTAGAAACATTTTAATAGGCCTCTGACACCCCTTATTCTACATGAAACCAAACAGATGGAGACCTAAACTGGTGTCGCCAGATTTAAAAAAATTGTTTGTAACATTAGCAGCAGTAGCAACAGGAGGCACAGAAGCCATGACAAAGGTGTCACAGACTGCAATAACACAAGATCAATGCATGACATCAAAACCGACACCATCGCTTAGTCTGCCCAGTTTGCGACTAGGGTGCAAAAGTCATTTGAGATCTATGAATTGTTTATTTTGATGAAAGTTAGGTGGTCTACACTTTCAGGAGACAGCCGAATGCGCTTATCTGTCAGAACACCACCACGTGTTGCAGACACGTTCTGAGAGAATGCGGGCATGACAAAACCTTCAAGGCATGACAGGCGAGCTCAGGCCATGCTTCCATGTTTGAAGACCAAAATGCAAAAGGGTCCAAATTCCCCCTGATGGCATTGATATTGAACTTGAGATACTCTTGCATCATCCTCTACATTCATTCACAAAGTGTCAGACTTGTACTCTGTTCTGCTTTTGCATGGGCTGGTCTAAAAAATGTGTGAAGCGACTCACAGAAAGATTGTCTACAAGCGTCTTTAGATACTCTAGCATGTGTTCGTCCCTTTCCTGGGGGGAAGCATCTAGAAAAATTTACTCTTGTACCATGGATCTAACAAAGTGGCAACCCAGTAGTCAGCACTATTTCTGATCATAACAATACAGTCATCATGTTGCATCAGTGCAGCAAGAAGGTGCTCATGTGTCGGACACATCCATGAGGTTCAAGTCCATGATGTGTTGGTGACGGGGTAATAATCAAGCTTTCTTCCTCCATCCTCTTCTGCCAACCATGGACAACAGAGAGGGGATCATTATCCTCTCCATCTCCTGACTGTTGCCTGCCCATCACCTCTTCCTCCTTGTCTTCCTCCATTTGTTCCTCGGCTCCTGCACCATCAGTAACAGTTTGTATGGTAATTTGAGCCCCCTCAATTTCTGTAATCCACCCTCCCATGGCAGCCACCTGTGCGACGACAGTCTGGAATCTAGAGATTCCTCCTCTGCGTCCACCTCTTTCTCTGGGACCACAGCCTCCTCCCCCAGACTATTGAAAGTGTGCTACAGCATGTAGATGACCAGAATAGTAATGCTGATGATGGCATCGTCAGCGCTAACCATCTTAGTAGCAATTTCAAAACTGTGCGGAAGGGTGCAAGATTGATTTGCACCATGTCCGTACTGCATTCGCCCAGGTTATGTAGAAGGACATAATGCACCAGGGCTCGTCACTGCCGCCACAGTCGCTGCAACATGTGCAGAGTGGAATTCCACCATGTTGGCACATCGCAAATCAAACGGTTAACTATTAGGCCAAAAGACCTCTGTAACGATGCAAGTCGATGACCTGCAGGGTACGATCGGCAGAAGTGAGCACATAGCGGCCGCACACAGCGCCAACTTCATGGACTGAAAAGCGTCCTCCCCCTGAGGAATCCATTGGATCATTCATGACCAATTTTTAACCCTTTAAGAGACTGGTCAGTGGTGCTCATCTCCCAGCAAAATTATGTGTAAACCGTCAATAATATTCAATGATACCAAAGAACGCTCTCACCTGTTTTGTAGTAAAAGGCTGGGGCCACTTTGAATGGCTTAGATATTATGTATTTAGGTTTAATAATTGCATGGCCAATCACATACCTCAAATACTGGGCTTCCTCAAAACCTATCACACATTTTTATGGGTTCGCTGTCAAGCCCGCTGCACTGAACGAATCCACTACTGCTGGGACAAGTGAGTATGTCAGTCGCTATTATACAGTAGATGATGACATCAGTTTAGTACGTAGAAGAAAACTTCTGATAGGGCTCTAACACTATGTCAATATGTACAGTGGGGGAAATAAGTATTTGAATCCTTGATGATTTTGTAAGTTTGCCCACTGACAAAGACATGAACAATCTATAATTTTAAGGGTAGGTTTAATCTTAACATTGAGAGATAGAATATAAAAAATAAAATCCAGAAAATCACATTGTGTAAAATATATCAATTTATTTGCATTTTACAGTGAGAAATAAGTATTTGATCCCTCTGGCAAACAAGACTTAATACTTGGTGGCAAAACCCTTGTTGACAAGCACAGCAGGAGTTGGGAGTCATGAGGAATTTTGGTCCACTCCTCTTTGCAGATCATCTCAAATCATTAAAAGGAATCTGTCACTTCAAATTGACGGGCTATGTAAATGCCCTGTGTCCGGTCCGATGAGCGGTGTTTCATCTTCTTTTCTCCACCCTATCCTTCCCCGCTTTCTGCAATATTTTCGTGAATTTGAGTAGGTGTCCTCCATAGGTCGCACGTGCGCAATGCGATCTTGCCTCGCGCACGCGCAGTATGCTTTTGCCCGACTGCGGGAAAAGCCTAAAAGCATTACTACGCATGTGCTGGCGCACTATGTCCTGGAAGTGTTTCATTGTGTTCTGGGACATAGTGCGCCGGCGCATGCACAGTAATTTCAGCTTGACAGCGGGGATGGTGTTCTTTGGGTCATAGGCACCATTTCTCTTCCTCCAAACTTGGCGAGCTGAGTTAGGCTACGTTCACATTGGCGTTCCGCCAATGTGCGTCGCTGTTGCGCCGGCGACGCAGCGGCGACGCAGCAGCGACGCGCCCCTATGTTTAACATAGGGGACGCGTGCGTTGTTTTGGTGGCGTTTTTCGCCACGTGCGTCGTTTCCGACGCTAGCGTCGGACGCAAGAAAACGCTACATTGTAGCATTTTCTGTGCGTCCGATTTTCGTCAAAAACGACGCACGCGTCGCAAAACGCGCGCGTTTTTGCGCGCGTTTGCGCGCGTTTTTACGTGCGTCGCGCGTTGCGTCGCCGACGCAGGGCGGCGCAACGCTAGTGTGAACCTAGCCTAAGTGTCAAAGAACTAAATTTTTGTCTTATCTGACCACAGCACCTTCTCCCAATCACTCTCAGAATCATCTAGGTGTTCATTGGTATACTTCAGACAGGCCTGCGCTTGTGCCTTCTTGAGCAGGGAGATTTTGCGGGCACTGCAGGATTTTAAACCTTTATGGCGTAATGTGTTAGCAATGGTTTTCTTGGTGACTGGTCCCAGCTGCCTTGAGATCATTAACAAGTTCCCCCCCATGTAGTTTTAGGCTGATCTCTGATCTTCCTCATGATTAAGGATATCCCAAGAAGTGAGATTTTGCATGGTGCCCCAGATTGATGTTGACTGACAGTCATTTTGTATTTCTTCATTTTTCTTACTATTGCACCAACAGTTGTCTACTTCTCACCCAGTATCTTACTTATGGTTTTGTAGCCCATTCCAGCTTTGTGCAGGTCCATGATCTTATCCCTGACATCCTTATAAAGCTCTTTGGTCTTACTGATTAAGGCCGGGTTCACATTAGCGTTTCAGTCAGCAGCATGGTGCTGCGGACTTCTTTCCTAAGCTCCGCCTACTTCCCCATGCGTCCTGCGTACCTATCTTTAACATTGTGTACGCAAGGACATGCGTTGTATGCGGATGCATCCGCGTGCATTGTTTTGAAGGTTGTCACATGAAAACCTCGCAAGCACACAATGTTAAAGATAGGTACGCAGGATGCATGCAGAAGTAGGTAGAGATTAAGGAAAGAAGTCCACAGCACCACGCTGCGGACTGAAATGCTAATGTGAACCTAGCCTAATTGAGTCTGTGGACAGAGGTCTTTTATAAAGGTGACTATGTAAGACATCTGTCTTTAATGCAGGTGACAAGTTGATTAGGAGCATCTAACTGGTCTGTAGGAGCCAGAACGCTTAATGGTTGGTAGGAGATCAAATACTTATTTCTCACTGCAAATACAAATAAATTTATATAATTTATACAATGTGATTTTCTGGATTTTATTTTTGATATTCTATCTCTCAATGTTAAAATTAACCTATCCTTAAAATTATAGATTGTTCATGTCTTTGTCAGTGGGCAAACTTAGAAAATCAGCAAGGGATCAAATACTTATTTCCCCCACTGTATGTGCAATGCACTCCAGCGGTTCAGTTTGTTTCTAAGCACATTCTGGGGTGATGCATAACTTTCCACTGTCTCACAGTGGTCACACCACATTTTGATATGATTTAAATCTTTGTTTCGTTCATTTCATTATTTATAAAAATAAACAATTAACCCTTCAATTTTTGAATGCATTCTTACTTTGCAGAATTTTTTTCACCCAGTGGCGTTCCACCAATGGTGGCAGACCACACGGCTGGTATGGGACCCCCTCACACCCGCTCCCGTCTATAGCAAGTTCAATTGTATGGGGTTCCTAGATGCCCATACAGTTGAAAGCAATGGTGATGAGGACTATGGGGAGTGCATTATACCATATGGAGGATTATGGGGCACAATATACTGGATGGAGGACTATGGGTAGTGATTTATACTATAAGAAGGACTATGCAGAGTGCATTATACTTTATGATGGCCTATGGGGTGCATTATACTATATTGAGAAGCATGGGGAGTGCAGGAGACTGTTGTCATGACTCTGACAGGATGGTTTCGCCTCCATCATGGTCAGGTCAGGGTTTATTCTAGTCCGCCTCTCTTTTGTTCTGAGGCTGCTATTTAATGTTGGCAGTTCCTGGGTTTGGTGTCGGTGATGCTTCCATATACTCGGTTTATGGTTGCTGACCCAGATTACCCGTCCGTAATCGTTGTGCCTCTGTGCGTGTGTTTTTTCTGTGCATGACCCTGTTTGTCCTCCTGAACTTTTGCCTCTATATCCTGCATTGTACTGCCCTGTCCTTCCTGTTATCTGACCCCTTGGCTCGTCTCGGTTTACTCTCTGTCTAATCGCTAGGTACCACGCTCTCATCTGGTTTTTGACCCTCGGTTCTCCTTTGACTACGTTTACATCTGTGCCCTAACTCTGCGCTCACAGCTGCCTTCTCTGGCCGCACGCGTGGTGACTCTGCCCCCTGTTATCACATGACTGCTTTGTTCCAGGCTCTGTGCTCACTGCTTAGTCTCAGGTCCTTGCGCACTGCGTGCCTTGTTCCCCCGCTCTCAGCTCTCGTTCCCATACCCCCTGATAGTGCCCCCTAGGCTGCGCCAGTGACACAGTTAGTGTCATTACAACTGTATGGATGACTATATGGAGTGCAGTATACTGTATGGAGGACTATGGGGAATGCATTATACTAAATGGAGGTCTATGGGGAGTGAAACATACTATAAGGAGGCCTATGGGGAGCATATTATACTATATGGAGGGCTATTGGAAGCCTATTATACTGTATGGAGGACTATGGGGAGTGCATTACACTATATAGAGGGCTATGGAGGGGCTATTTTAATATTTGAAGGGATATTTGGGGACCATTATAATATATGAAAGGCTATGTAAAGGTGCATTATAATATTTGGCGTGGCATGTGTGAGCCTTTATACATTATGGAGGACTATTTAGGGGCCATTATACCGTATGCAAGCAATTATATAGTCTGAAGGTTGGTGTGGGGTCCATCATACTGTGTGGGGTACATTATTCTGTTTGAAAGGTTAGTGAGTGCCATTATACAGTGTGGTGAGATGTAGGGCTATTATACTGTATGTATGTCCATTATACTGCATGGAGGGCTGTGAGGGATCAAAGTTGGGGGATCATCTCTGTTGGGGTCACTATACTTTGCTATGGGAGTTTAGGTGGGATACAGTAGGATCATTTAGATTGTGAGCCCCAACAGGGACAGCGATGATAATGTGTGCAAAACTGTAAAGCGCTGCGGAATATGTTAGCGCTATATAAAAATAAAGATTATTATTATTATCATCATCATACTGGGCGTGTGGAGGGTACTTTATGGGTGCAATAAAAGGGGAAGCTAGGGCTTTAGTTGGAGGACAATTACACTGCAAAGTTCTGAACTATGCTCTCCTGCGAATATTTTTTCTGGAAGGGGGGGGGGAGGGGCAATTGGAAGTTTTGCTATGGGGCCCATGATTTCTAGGTACGCCCGTTTTCAAATCTGCCTAAAACGTTTGCAGTCTTGTATATACCGTATCCGAATTGTAATTTTAGCAGTCAGCACATAATGCATCTATAAAGCTATCATTTAGCATTTGATCCCCTGGAGCAGGACATACACCCAGAATGAATGCACACAGCAACCCATCAACTATAGATGCAGCTACAACTGGAATGAGAAACTGGGAGTTTAGCTCTAGTTGTAAATTTAGACAGAGACTCCATCTAGTGGTTTATTTGAAGTATGACAACTTTCTAACTCCAGATCCACGTAATTGTGCTTATAAGGTTAGATTTTATTGTGGTCTCTTATAAAATTTCCCAAGATATAACAATGCTCTTTCCGCTGCCACAGCAAAACTCCCTGCAGACTTCAGTTGCAAATGGCAAAGCATACTGGTACCTGTAGATTTGCAAGAATTACACCTCCAATGTGAATGAATGCCAGCTGCGTATTATTTTTATTAATTTATATAGCACCATTAATTCCATGGTGCTGTACATGAGAAGGGGTTACATCAAAATACAAATATCACTTACAGTAAACAAAACTAACAATGACAGACTGGTACAGAGGGAAGAGGACCCTGCCCTTGCGGGCTTACATTCTACAGGATTGTGGGGAAGGAGACAGTAGGTCAGGGGGTTGCAGTAGCTCCAATGGTGTTGAGGTGGCCGTGTGGTCTTTACAGGCTGTAAGCTTCCCTGAAGAGATGGGTTTTCAGGTTTCTTTGGAAGGATCCAAAAGTAGTGGATAACCGGATGTGTTGGGGCACTGAATTCCAGAGGATGGGTGATATTCGGGAGAAATCTTGGAGGCGATTGGGTGAGGAGAGAATAAGCGTGGAGGAGAGGAGGAGGTCTTGGGAGGACCGGAGATTACGTGAGGGAAGATATTGAGAGATTAGTGTGGAAATATACGGACTAGAAAGGTTATGGATGGCTTTGTAGGTCAGTATTAGTAATTTAAACTGGATACGCTGGGAAATTGGGAGCCAGTGAAGGGATTTGCAAAGAGGTGAAGCAGGAGTGTAGCGAGGAGAGAGATTAATTAGTCAGGCAGCAGAGTTAAGGACGGACTGGAGGGCTGCAAGAGTGTTAGAAGGTAGGCCACAGAGGAGTATGTTGCAGTAGTCGAGGCGGGAGATGATTAGGGCATGCACAAGCATTTTGGTAGAGTGAGGGTTGAGGAAAGGACGGTTTCTGGAAATATTTTTGAGCTGGAGGTGGTGAGAGCTTGGATGTGCGGTTTGAAGGACAGGGTAGAGTCAAGGGTTACTCCGAGGCAGCGGATTTTGGGGACAGGGGAAAGTGTGATTTCATTTAATTTGATATATAGATCAGGTAGGGAAGATATGTGAGATGGAGGAAAGATAATGAGTTCAGATTTGTCCACATTGAGCTTGAGGAAGCGAGAGGAGAAGGAGGATATGGCTGATAGACACTCTGGGATTCTGGAGAGCAGAGAGGAGACATCTGGGCCAGAGAGGTAGATCTGAGTGTCAACAGCATATACATGGTACTGGAAGCCATAGGACCTTATGAGTTGTCCCAGGCCGAGTGTATAGATTGAGAAGAGTAAGGGTCCTAGAACAGAGCCTTGGGGGACTCCAACAGAGAGGGGGCGAGATGAAGAGGTAGTATGGGAGTAGGAAACGCTAAATGTGCAGTTGGTAAGGTATGAGGAGATCCAAGATAGGGCGAGGTCTTTGACCCCAAAGGAGGAGAGCATCTGTAGTAGGAGGCAGTGGTCAACTGTGTCGAAGGCAGAGGACAGGTCTAGGAGAAGGAGTATAGAGAACTGTCTGTTAGCTTTGGCTGTAAGTAAGTCGTTAGTAATTTTGGTCAGGGCAGTCTCAGTGGAATGGTGGGGACGGAAGCCAGATTGTAGGTTGTCGAAGAGATAGATGCAAAGTGAGAGGAAAGTTCAGCATGGATGTGCTGCTCAATGAGTTTGGAAGCAAATGGGAGCAAAGATATGGGGCGATAGCTGGACATACCGCTTGGGTCAAGGGATCGATTTTTGAGGATAGGTGTGATTGTGGCATGTTTGAAGGCAGAGTGTAAGGTACCAGAAGTTAGTGAAAGGTTGAAGAGATGGGTTAGGGATGGGATTAGTGTGTTGGTGAGGTTGGGGAGGAGGTGGGATAGGATGGGGTTAAGTGCACAAGTGGTGAGGTGTGATTTGGAGAGAAGAAGAGCAAGCTCCCCTTCAGAGATTGTGGAGAGTTATGGGGTTTGGGCATTGGTCTCTCATACAAAGGGGTTGTGGTGGTTGGACAACAAAGACTTGCCTTGTTTGGTCTATCATATTTTTGAAGTGCGTGGCAAAGTCCTCGGCAACGATTAGGGGACTCGGAGGGGGCAGTGGTGGGCGGAGGAGGGAGTTAAAAGTGTTTGAACAACTGTTTGGGGTTGTGGGATAAGGAAGATAGGCGGGTTGTGCAGTAGGCCTGTTTAGCAGAGGTGAGAGCTGATTTGAATGCGAGTGTTGCTTGTTTCAGTGCAGTGAAATCATCTTGTGAATGTGTTTTCTTCCAACGCCGTTCGGCAGTTCTGGATACTTGCCGAAGCTTTTTAGTGATGTTATTGTGCCAGGGTTGTCTATTGGTTTGTCGCACCAATAAGTAGTAAATTGTAAATTGCCTAAGATGCTGGAACTTATAGTTCTACTGTCAGAGTGAGAAGAAAAAAGAAACAGGTATAGTCTCACTGTTATACCACCCTATTGTCCATAACACATATGATCACCAGGGCTGTTGAAAATAGGTTATTCACAGTATAGAGGTACTGGCAAATATTTTAACACATTTCATTTCACTAAACAGCAAGGGTCCAGTCTGTGATACCACAGCACAATGGCACTTGTAGTTCTAACATAACAGGCCCACTTTTTCTTCCAAGCCTTCAGCCTGGGTCTAGGCATGACGGATTGGCTATAGGGCAATGCTGCAGGCAAGGCAAATCTGTAATGATTTGCAATACAAAACAAGTCCAGACTGTTTTCAAAACCCCTCTTTAAAACTAAGGAAAGGGTTTTTTTAGCATGGAAAGGAGAGGAAGCAGCAGAATTTTTAATTCAGCAGTATGATCTTTTTTGTACAGAAAGGCATAGGATTATCACCACAGATAGAACACAAATAAAACCATCAACAAAATCCCCAATAAAGAATCTATATAATCTTTTGAATGGACTCTCCTTAAGAAAGCCATAAATGTTGAGCAGGGATATAACTAGAAGAGTTGGGGCCCGCTTAGAACAATTTTGAATTGTATTCCTACAGCAAACAATTTCCAGCAAAGTCAATTTATTATAATGATTGGAACTCTAGTGCCACCTATTGGAAGTAGCAATCCTAACAGTCAATGTCGACCCTTTAATGAGTCTTGTCACAAGACTTGGGATAAAAGTCATGTGACAAGGCTTGTTAAAGGGTCGACATTAACTGCTGGGATTGCTACTTCCAATTGGTGGCACTAGAGTTCTAGTCCTCTTCCTCTCTGAAGAGACAATTTGCATATTTCCCAGAGAAGCATTGCGGCTTTAAGTCTCCTCATCTCGGCATGCTTAACATGTCACTCTCCGCAAGGAGAAACGATACTTATTGGATCCTTATAATAATAATTAAAACAAACAAAAGAAATGGCACAGCTTGCAAATGCCGTAGCTGTTTGCACTGCCATCCAGGCTATTGTACTTGCCCACACCATACTTTCCTTTGTGAACATTCAGTAGATAATCGCATTGTTTCTTTCATTTCAATGGCGCAACGATACAATTCTATACAATCAGCCTACAATCTGTTGTAAACCCTGAAGAGCAAACAGGGCATTGCCTGCTCAAACAAATGATCACAAGGGGCGTTAATATTCGGACCCCCGCTGATCTAATATTTGGACCCCTGTTGATAATCCTAAGGATTATCCAACAATTTAAAATCTATTAGTAGTAAAAGTATGTGAACCTTTAGGATTAAAACAGCACAACAAAACAACACAAAAACAAAGCAAAAACCTTTAGGATTAGCAAAACAGTTACAGGTGAAGTTATATTCTGGTGTTTTCAATTAATAGAATGACAAACAGGTGTGAGTGGGCGACCTATTTTATTTAACCCCTAAACGATGAATGCCTTATATGCACGGCGCTCATCAGCAGGGAATGAATGCAGAGTACTCAGGAGGTGAGCCAGCTCCTTTTCCTGTGTTATTCAGCTATCATCTGCCTGTAGTAGCATTGAGTCGAGCACAGCTATGCATGTGACTGTTAACCTGGTTAATGCCACTGTCATTCTCAGACTGCGGCATTTACAGGTTTTACACCTGTGTTTTTGCTGCGGATTTGACTGACTCAAGGTAAGTCAATGGGTGCAGAAACGCTGCAAATCTGCAAAAAAATTGACATGCTGCGGAAAATAAAACGCTGAGAATCAGTGTGGAATTTTCCGCAGCATGTGCACACCAATTTTGGATTCCCCTTGATTAACATTGCCTGAGCACTCTTTGCGGATTTCGTGCAAATCTGCGCAGAAAAGCATTGCGGATCCACAACAAAATCCGCAACGTGTGCACATAGCCTAATGAGGGAAGGTGCGGCCTAAGGATATCAACACCCTTTATGAAAGTGTGCACAATTATTAGGCAGCTTGTTATCTTTCAAGGTAAAATGGGCCAAGAAAGAGATTTAACAGACTGAAAAGTCAAAAAATGTTAAAAGTCTTAGAGGGTAGCACCACTCTTGAAATTGCTAAGACATTGGAGCACTATTCCAGAATCATCAAAGTTTTGTTGCAAATAGTCAACAGGGTCAAAAAAATGTGTAGGAAAAAAGACCCACATTAACTGCCAAAGAATCAGATTTGAAAAGAATCAGACGTGAAGCCAGCAGGAGCCCATTATCTTCCTGATTCCAGAACTACAACTTCAGAAGTACAGGGTGTTCAGTGCTCAGAGACATGGCCAAGGTAAGGGAGCCTGAAACCCGACCACTACTGAACAATGGTTCAGTTAATTAAGTTACAATGTTAGGGCAATCTCACACGTCCAGATATTTCCGGTACCGGAAAAATCGGTACCGGAATTATCCGTGTCCGTGTGGCGGTGCGTATCTGTGGCACATCAGTGTGGCACACGTGCGGCACACGTGTGCCGCCCGTGTGCCCACTGGGTACCACACGCACCGTGCCGGAGACAGCGCTAAAGTTTAGCGCTGTCCCCGGCATCGTGCTGAAGCCCCATTCATATCTTCCCTGCAGCAGTGTTTGCTGTAGAGAAGATATGAATATTAGTGTGTAAAATCAATATCCAGCGTGGGGCCGCTCATTTACAGTAATGAATATGCGGCTCCATCCCTTTGGATTACTATTCATGATTGTAATCGGCGGCCCCACGTGACCGCTCATACAGTACAAGGTGCGGCCAGGACAGGACACTGCGAGGGATCCGGAAGCTAGGTGAGTATTTTAATCACAGCGGGGAAGGGGATGGGGGGGGGGGGGGGGGCGCACAGGGGGTGGGAGGGGGGTGATGACCTGGATCTTGATTTTACACACTAATATTCATATCTTCTCTACAGCAAATGCTGCTGCAGGGAAGATATGAATGGGGCTTCAGCACCAGTGGGGGGGACAGCGCTTAATGTAGCGCTGTCTCCTGCACGGCACACGGACTGCATTGACTTTAATGGGTCCGTTGTTGTGAATTCCATTCTTGGGCTCCCTCCGGTGGTTGTAAATGGCACTTTTGTGAATTCTGCCCTTGGGCTCCCTCTGGTGGTTTTGAGTGGAACTGCTGCTCCTTGGGTTTAGCTTTAGCAGCTGCTTTCACTAATCGTCTCTCCTGGCTCTGCTATTTAACCTGGCTCTAGTCTTCAGCCTTTGCAACTTGTCAATGTTTTCTGGCTGGATTCACATCTCTGCTTGGATTCTCCTGGTTTCCTGACCAGTTCTGCAAAGATAAGTTCTGGCTTTGCTCATTTCAGTCCACATGTTGTGGACTTATTGTTCTGTGCATTCTATTTTTGTCCAGCTTGTCATTATGGATTTTTTCTGTTAGCTGGAAGCTCTGGGAAGCAGATTTACCCTCCACACCTTTAGTCAGGTGTGGAGATTTTTGTAAACTCTGTGTGGATTGTTTTGTAGTTTTTATACTGACCGCACAGTATCCTTTCCTGTCCTATCTATCAAGCTAGACTGGCCTCCTATGCTAAAATCTGATTTAATCTCTGCGTATGTTATTTTCCCCTCCTCTCACCGTCAATATTTGTGGGGGGCTATCTCTCCTTTGGGGATTTTCTCTGAGGCAAGATAGGTTTCCTGTTTCCATCTTTAGGGGAAGTTAGATCTTAGGCTGTGCCGAGGGGTCTAGGGAGCGTCAGGTACCCCCCACGGCTATTTCTAGTTGCGCTGCTAGGTTCAGGGTCTGCGGTTAGTACAGATACCACCTCCTTCAGAGCTTGTCTCATGTTGTTCCTAAACCACCAGATCATAACAGTCCGTGTAATACGTGCGCTCCAACGAACACTGACATGTCTCCGTGTTTGGCACACGGAGACACGGTCCGCAAAAAATCAATGACATCTGAAAAGATGCATTGATTTTAATGTGTCTACGTGTGTCAGTGGCTCCAGTACGTGAGGAAACTGTCACCTCACGTACCGGAGCCACTGACGTGTGAAACCGGCCTTAGGGTACCTTCACACTGAACAACATTACAACGATAACGATAGCGATCTGTGACGTTGCAGCGTCCTGGATAGCGATATCGTTGTGTTTGACACGCAGCAGCGATCTGGATCCTGCTGTGACATCGCTGGTCGGAGCTAGAAAGCCAGAACTTTATTTCGTCGCTGGATCACCCGCTGACATCGCTGAATCGGCGTGTGTGACACCGATCCAGTGATGTGTTCACTGGTAACCAGGGTAAATATCGGGTTACTAAGCGCAGGGCTGCGCTTAGTAACCCGATGTTTACCCTGGTTACCATTGTAAATGTTAAAAAAAACACTACATACTCACATTCCGGTGCCTGTCACATCCCCGGCGTCCGCTTCCCTGCACTCCTCCTGCATCCTGTGTCAGCGCCGGCCGGTCGTAAAGCAGAGCACAGCGGTGACATCACCGCTCTGCTTTACGGCCAGCGCTTACACAGGATGCAGGAGGAGTGCAGGGAAGTGGACGCCGGGGACGTGACAGGCACCGGAATGTGAGTATGTGGTTTTTTTTTTTTTACATTTACAATGGTAACCAGGGTAAACATCGGGTTACTAAGCGCGGCCCTGCGCTTAGTAACCCGATGTTTACCCTGGTTACCCGGGGACTTCGGCATCGTTGGTCGTTGGAGAGCTGTCTGTGTGACAGCTCTCCAGCGACCACACAAGGACTTTCCAACGATCACGGATAGGTCGTATCGCTGTTCATGATCGTTGGAAAGTTGCTGAGTGTGACGGTACTTTTAAAGGGAACCTGTCATCCCCAAAATTAATGGTGAGGTAAGCCCACCAGCATCAGGGGCTTATCTACAGCATTCTGTAGAGCCAAAGATAGGAGGTGCCGGAGCGGACCTGAGACACCCATTTGACCAGACCGCAGCGGGACCGCCCCTGGGTGAGTATATTCTAACCTCTTTTTCTCCTCTTTCAGGTTACATTGGGGGCTTATCTACAGCATTAGAGATTGCTGTAGATAAGCCCCTGATGATGGTGAGCTTACCTCACCATCGATTTTGGGGGTGACAGGTTTCCTTTAAGGACTAACATGTATGCATGAATATAAAATGTACTTGTTGGGGTCACTTGGGTAACAGTGACCGCAAAACAGAGGGGCTACAAGGACAAAAATCTTCAGGAAAGCTAAATTTCAACGGCTCAGATATGATCTTAGTTCCATAAACCAGGACAATGTCCTGAAAAATAAAAGTGCACAAAACAATCGGGACACTTTTAAAAACATCCTGAATACGACATGCACACAATATATACCCTATGGGAATAAAAAAGTGAGAATTTGCCTGCTTTTTGTGTTGTTCCAATTCACACAATGGAAATAAATATATATAAGAAAACATGTGCAATTGCAATAATTTTCTGGAAACATTTCAAGGGTTCCACAATTTTCAGCCATGATGACTGTACATGATTATAAACATTCATACTCTATATAGACATGTACATATAATTACTGACAGTTGTGTGAATTGAGCTACGTGCCCTCAATGAGTTATTACCTTATCGGTAATATAGAAACGGAATTTTTCATAAATAGTCTACAATGGTGTAGAGATAGAGAAAGTTCTCTTTCTATAATAATAATAAGAATACCTTTTGGGGGCTTCATTTGGAACCATTTGATTACCGTATATACTCGAGTATAAGCCGACCCCCCCTAATTTTGCCACAAAAAACTGGGAAAACTTATTGACTTGAGTATAAGCCTAGGGTGGAAAATGCAGCAGCTACCGGTTAATGTCAAAAATAAAAATAGATCCCAATAAAAGTAAAATTAATTGAGACATCAGTAGGTTAAGTGTTTTTGAATATCCATATTGAATCAGGAGCCCCATATAATGCTCCATACAGTTCATTATTGCCCCATAGATGCTCCATATGAAGCTGTGCCCCATATACAATGCTCTGCACCATTCATTTTTGTCCCATAGCTCTGCCATATAGTGCCCTGCACCGTTCATTTTTGTCCCATAGCTCTGCCATATAGTGCTCTGCACCGTTCATTGTTGTCCCATAGCTCTGCCATATAGTGTTCTGCACGTTCATTATTGCCCCATAGCTGTGCCATATAGTGCTCTGCACCGTTCATTATTGCCCCATAGCTGTGCCATATAGTGCTCTGCACCGTTCATTATTGCCCCATAGCTGTGCCATATAGTGCTCTGCACCGTTCATTATTGCCCCATAGCTGTGCCATATAGTGCTCTGCACCGTTCATTATTGCCCCATAGATGTACCATAGAAAGCTGTGCCATTGCTGCTGCTGCAATAATAAAAAAAAAAGCCATACTCACCTTTCTTGCTTGCAGCTCCCGGCGTCCGCTCCCGGCGTCTCTCCGCACTGACTGATCAGGCAGAGGGCGGCGCGCACACTATATGCGTCATCGCGCCCTCTGACCTGCACAGTCAGAGCGGAGAGACGCTGGGAAGATGGAGCGACGCCCGGCGTGTGGAACGGGGATAGGTGAATATGCGATACTTACCTGCTCCCGGCGTCCCGCTCCTTCTCCCGGACAGCTGGTCTTCGGTGCCGCAGCCTCTTCCTCTATCAGTGGTCACCGTTACCGCTGATTAGAGAAATGAATATGCGGCTCCACTCCTATGGGAGTGGAGTCCATATTCATTTTTCTAATGAGCGGTCTCACGTGACCGCTGAAGAGGGGAAGAGCTGCAGCACCCGAAGACCGTGGGACGGCAGGGGGAGCGCCAGGATCGCCGAGACTAGGTAAGTATGCCTCAGCGCCCTCTCCCCCTCACCCGCCGACCCTGCCGCCAACCGTGACTCGAGTATAAGCCAAGAGGGGCACTTTCAGCCCAAAAATTTGGGCTGAAAATCTTGGCTTGTACTCGAGTATATACGGTAAGTAGTGTAATGCCATCAGACACTGCCAACCATATCAGGGGTGATTTATTATATCAGATACAGTACAGACTAAAAGTTTGGACACACCTTCTCATTTAAAGATTTCTCTGTATTTTCATGACTATAAAAATTGTAAATTCAAACTGAAGGCATCAAAACTATGAATTAACACATGTGGAATTATATACTTAACAAAAAAGTGTGAAACAACTGAAAATATGTCTTATATTCTAGGTTCTTCAAAGTAGCCACCTTTTGCTTTTATGACTGCTTTACACACTCTTGGCATTTTCTTGATGAGCTTCAGAAGGCAGAAAAATCTTTAACCCCTTCCCAACCTGTGACGCAGCATGTCAATTCTTTGTGCGGATTCCACAGCATTTTACACCTGTTCCTCAATAGGAATCTGCAAGTGAAATCTGCACAAAAAACACTGGAAATCTGCAGGTAAAACGCTCTGCTTTCCGGCCGCTGTGCTCACAGCCAGAGCAGAGAAGCACAGCGCCGGGGACAGACAGCGGTAGGTAAGTATGTAGTGGTTGCGCTTAGTAACCCGATGTTTACCCTGGTTACCGGCATCGTTGGTCGCTGGAGAGCTGTCTGTGTGACAGCTCTCCAGCGACCAAACAGCGACGCTGCAGTGATCCGGATCGTTGTCGGTATCGCTGCAGAGTCGCTTATTGTGACGGTACCTTTAGGGTTTGAATTAGAGTTAGGGTTGGAAATAGGGTTAAGATTAGGCTTGTGGTTAGGGTTATGGTTAGGGTTAGGGGTGTGTTGGGGTTAAAATTGTGGTTAGGGTTGGGATTAGGGTTACGGGTGTGTTGGGGTTAGGGTTGTGGTTAGGGTTAGGGGTGTGTTGAGGTTAGGGTTGTGGTTAGGGGTGTGTTGGGGTTAGAGTTGTGATTAGGGTTATGGCTACAGTTGGGATAAGGGTTAGGGGTGTGTTGGGGTTAGTGTTGGAGTTAGAATTGAGGGGTTTCCACTGTTTAGGCACATCAGGGGACTCCAAACGCAACATGACGCCACCATTGATTCCAGCCAATCTTGCGTTCAAAAAGTCAAATGGTGCTCCCTCCCTTCCAAGCCCTGACGTGCGCTCAAACAGTGGTTTACCCCCACATATGGAGTACCAGCATACTCAGGACAAACTGGGCAACAACTATTAGGGTCCAATTTCTCCTGTTACCCGTGCGAAAATAAAAAATTGCTGGCTAAAACATAATTTTTGAGGAAAGAAAAATTATTTTTTATTTTCACAGCTCTGCATTATAAACTTCTGTGAAGCACTTGGGGGTTCAAAGTGCTCACCACACATCTAGATAAGTTCCTTGAGGGTCTAGTTTCCAAAATGGGGTCACTTGTGGGGGGTTTCTACTGTTTAGGCACATCAGGTGCTCTGCAAACGTAACATGATGCCCGCAGACCATTCCATCAAAGTCTGCATTCCAAAACGTCACTACTTCCCTTCCGAGCCCCGACGTGTGCCCAAACAGTGGTTCTGCCCCACATATGGGGTATCGGTGTACTCAGGACAAACTGGTCAACAACTTTTGGGGTCCAATTTCTCCTGTTACTCTTGTGAAAATAAAAAATTGCAGGCTAAAAATAATTTTTGAGGAAAAATTTTTTTTTTTTTATTTTCCCGGCTCTGCGTTATAAACTTCTGTGAAGCACTTGGGGGTTTAAAGTGGTCACCGTACATCTAGATTAGTTCCATGGGAGGTCTAGTTTACAAAATGGGGTTACATGTGGGGGAGCTCCAATGTTTAGGCACACAGGGGCTGTCCAAACGCGACATGGTGTCCGCTAATGATTGGAGCTAATTTTTCATTCAAAAATTCAAATGGCGCTCCTTCCCTTCTGAGCCCTGCAGTGTGCCCAAACAGTGGTTTACCCCCACATGTGAGGTATCAGTGTTCTCAGGAGAAATTGCCCAATAAATTTTAGGATCCATTTTATCCTGCTGCCCATGTGGAAATGAACAAATTGTGACTAAAATATTTTTTTTGTGAAAAAAAAGTACTTTTTCATTTTTACGGAACAATTTGTGAACCACCTGAGGGTTCAAAGTGCTCACTATGCATCTAGATAAGTTTGTTGGGGGGTCTAGTTTCTAAAATGGGGTCGCTTGTGGGGGAGCTCCAATCTTTAGGTACACAGGGGCTCTCCAAACATGACATGGTGTCCGCTAACAATTGGCGCAAATTTTTCACTCAATAGTCAAAAGGCGCTCCTTCCCTTCCAAGCCTTGCTGTGAGCACAAACAGTGGTTTGTGACCACATATGAGGTATCGGTGTACTCAGGAGAAATTGCCAAACACATCTTAGGATCCATTTTATCCTGTTGCCCATGTGAAAATGAAAAAATTGAGGCTTAATGAATTTTTTTGTGAAAAAAAGTATTTTTTCATTATTACAGATAAATTTGTGAAGCACCTGGGGGTTCAAAGTGCTCACTATGCATCTGGATAAGCTCCTTGGGGATATGCATCTAGATAAGCTCCTCTAGTTTCCAAAATGGGGTCACTTGTGGGGGAGCTCTAATGTTTAGGCACACAGGGGCTCTCCAAATGTAACATGGTGTCCGCTAATGATTGGAGCCAATTTTTCATTGAAAAAGTCAAATGGCGCTCCTTCCATTCCGGACCCTGTCGTGCGCCCAAACAGTGGTTCCCCCCCACATATGGGGTATCTGCGTACTCAGGACAAATTGTACAATAACTTTTGGGGTCCAGTTTCTGTTTTTACCCTTGGGAAAATAAAAAAAATGTTACTAAAAGATCATTTTTGTGACTAAAAAGTTAAATGTTCATTTTTTCCTTCCATGTTGCTTCTGCTGCTGTGAAGCACCTATTATTATCTTCATTTAATTTGTCTTAAATGAAAAAAACACAAAAGAGAATGAAGCAAAAAGCAAAACATTGATCATTTCACACAAAACTCCAAAAATGGGCCAGACAAAAGTATTGGCACCCTCAGCCTAATACTTGGTTGCACAACCTGTAGCCAAAATAACTGCGACCAACCGCTTCCGGTAACCATCAATGAGTTTCTTACAATGCTCTGCTGGAATTTTAGACCATTCTTCCTTGGCAAACTGCTCCAGGTCCCTGATATTTGAAGGGTGCCTTCTCCAAACTGCCATTTTTAGAGCTCTCCACAGGTGTTCTATGGGATTCAGGTCTGGACTCATTGCTGGCCACCTTAGAAGTCTCCAGTGCTTTCTCTCAAACCATTTTCTATTGCTTTTTGAAGTGTGTGTTTGGGTCACTGTCCTGCTGGATGACCCATGACCTCTGAGGGAGACCCAGCTTTCTCACACTGGGCCCTACATTATGCTGCAAAATTTGTTGGTAGTCTTCAGACTTCATAATGCCATGCACACGGTCAAGCAGTCCAGTGCCAGAGGCAGTAAAGCAACCCCAAAACATCAGGGAACCTCCGCCATGTTTGACTGTAGGGACCGTGTTCTTTTCTTTGAATGCCTCGTTTTTTTCTCCTGTAAACTCTATGTTGATGCCTTTACCCAAAAAGCTCTACTTTTGTCTCATCTGACCAGAGAACATTCTCCCAAAACGTTTTAGGCTTTTTCAGGTAAGTTTTGGCAAACTCCAGCCTGGCTTTTTTATGTCTCGGGGTAAGAAGTGGGGTCTTCCTGGGTCTCCTACCATACAGTCCCTTTTCATTCAGACGCGGACAGATAGTACGGGTTGACATTGTTGTAACCTCGGACTGCAGGGCAGCTTGAACTTGTTTGGATGTTAGTCGAGGTTCTTTATCCAACATCCGCACAATCTTGCGTTGAAATCTCTTGTCAATTTTTATTTTCCGTCCACATCTAGGTAGGTTAGCCACACTGACATGGGCTTTAAACTTCTTGATGACACTGCGCATGGTAGACACAGGAACATTCAGGTCTTTGGAGATAGACTTGTAGCCTTGAGATTGCTCATGCTTCCTCACAATTTGATTTCTCAAGTCCTCAGACAGTTATTTGGTCTTCTTTCTTTTCTCCATGCTCAATGTGGTACACACAAGGACACAGGACAGAGGTTGAGTAAACTTTAATCCATGTCAACTGGCTGCAAGTGTGATTTAGTTATTGCCAACACCTGTTAGGTGCCACAGGTAAGTTACAGGTGCTGTTAATTACACAAATTAGAGAAGCATCACATGATTTTTCGAACAGTGCCAATACTTTTGTCCACCCCCTTTTTTATGTTTGGTGTGGAATTTTATCCAATTTTGCTGTAGGACAAATTAAATGAATATAATAACAAAGAATTTGTGTTTGCAATCATTTTCAGGAAGAAACTGAGTATTATCTGACAGAATTGCAGGGGTGTCAATACTTTTGGCCACAACTGTAGTACCCTGTGCTTCCTTTAGCTTTACTAGTTTCCAGGATGTTACATTTTACTCACCATCTCTTTTTTAAAATGGGGTTGGCCACTTAGTTGACATATATACAGTACACTTTACACGTCTCCTAATTCAACAGTCACGTATTTTAAAGGGAACCTGTCACCCCGTTTTTTCAGTACGAGATAAAAATACTGTTAAATAGGGCCTGAGCTGTGCGTTACTATAGTGTATTTTGTGTACCCTGATTCCCCACCTATGCTGCCGAAATAACTTACCAAAGTCGCCGTTTTCGCCTGTCAATCAGGCTGGTCAGGTCAGATGGGCGTGGCGACATCGCTGTTTCTTCCCTCAGATCTTGCATATCTCTCCGTTGGTGGCGTAGTGGTTTGCGCATGCCCTTCTTCTGAATCCACTGGGCAGGAGAAGAAAAAACGCGCGATCTGCGCTATTTCCCTGGTGATCTGTGGGGGCGGCCATCTTCCTGAGGCCGCGCGTGCGCATATGGAGTCCTCTGCTGCCCGGGGCTTCAGGAAAATGGCCGCGGGATGCCGCGCGTGTGCAGATGGAGATCACGGCGGCCATTTTCCTGAAGCCGAGATGCGAACTGCCGCTGAAATTCAGCTGTTTGCAGAGCTGGTGCAAAGTTTAAAATTTATTTTTTTGTTGCTAATACTGTGCTCCTACCACACTATCTGAACAACATGACTGGGAAAAAGCGAGGTCGTGGTGGAAGGGGGATTAGGCTTGGTGTTCAAGGTGGATGTGGGGTAGATGGTAATGTTTGTGAAAGCACTAGTGAACCAACAACGTCACGTCCTATACAAAGACAACTGACAACTTCTGCTATTGGATGGGTTTCTCCACTACCTTTCTTTGGCAGACGCACAGCGGTATGCCTTGTTGATGAGGCCCACAAAGACCATGTGATCCTGCTGTCAGGGCAGGAAAAAGAGGAGGGTGACTCTAAGTGCGAGAAATGTGATAACACAGAGGATGATGATGAGGTGGTAGATTCCAGTTGGCATGAACACAGAGTCACACAGCTGAGTAGGTCTCCAAAATCTTACGCCCACTGTACTTCTTTTCTATGCTGCGTAAACAGAACTATGGTGCCTCTTTCAAATCCACAACATGACAATTTCTCTTGCAGGTACACTGAGTTTTATGTGAAGATTTTTCTAATAGACTCAAAAACGCTATAAAATCGAATGTAAAATACCACACTAAAAATGCAATGAAAAAAAAAACAATTGACCTAATTTACTTAAAAGGAGCAGAAATAGTGCAGAAAATCTGCAACATCAAATACTCATCATGAGAATGTAACCTAAAGGGACTGAAAATAGTCGGACCCTTACTGATGTAATATTGGTGACTGATCTTAAGTGTTCCATTCTATTGTCTGGGAGAGAAAGGTAGGCATGGCATATTCTTTCACATTCTGAAGATGATGAGATTATTTTCTGTTCAGTTAGAAGGGTGGTTGGTAACATTTGTACAAATGAGAAGGTCAGGTATACGACCAGGGCCGTATTTGCCACTAGGCACTTGAGGGCACGTGCCTAGGGCGGCGGGATGCGGGGGGGCGCCCTTGAGCTAGGTTTTTTTTTTTTTTTTAAATAAAACTCCGGGGTCAAGTTTCCGCCCCCCTCCTCCCTCCCCCCTTCCCGCCCCCCCCCTCCTCCCTCCTTCCCGCCCCCCTCCCTCCCTCCCTGAAGACGTAATACTCACCTTCCTCCAGCGGTGGCTGCAACTGCGTCTCAGCGCCGTCCTGTCTTCAGCGGTCACATGGTACCGATCATTAAGGGTGATGAATATGCGCATATTCATCACCCTTAATTAGCGCTACCATGTGACCGCTGAAGACAGGAAGGAAGACGCTGAGATGCCAGGAAGTTCTGTGCTGCGCTCCGGTGAGAGGTAAGTATGACAGGGAAAAAAAGTGGGGTGCCGTGCACACAAGGGAGAAGGATGGGGAGCCGTGCATACAGGGGAGAAGGATGGGGAGCCGTGCATACAGGGGAGAAGGATGGGGAGCCGTGCATACAGGGGAGAAGGATGGGGAGCCGTGCATACAGGGGAGAAGGATGGGGAGCCGTGCACACAGGGGAGAAGGATGGGGAGCCGTGCACACAGGGGAGAAGGATGGGGAGCCGTGCACACAGGGGAGAAGGATGGGGAGCCGTGCACACAGGGGAGAAGGATGGGGAGCCGTGCACACAGGGGAGAAGGATGGGGAGCCGTGCACACAGGGGAGAAGGATGGGGAGCCGTGCACACAGGGGAGAAGGATGGGGAGCCGTGCACACAGGGGAGAAGGATGGGGGAGCTATGAACTCAGGGGAGAAGGATGGGGGAGCCATGAACGCAGGGGAGAAGGATGGGGGAGCCATGAACGCAGGGGAGAAGGATGGGGGAGCCCTGAACGCAGGGGAGAAGGATGGGGGAGCCATGAACGCAGGGTGGGAGGATGAGGGAGCCATGAACGCAGGGGAGAAGGATGGGGGAGCCATGAACGCAGGGGAGAAGAAGGATGGGGAGCCATGAACGCAGAGTGGGAGGATGGGGGAGCCATGAACGCAGAGTGGGAGGATGGGGGAGCCATGAACGCAGGGGAGAAGGATGGGGGAGCCATGCTTGCAGGGGAGAAGGATGGGGGAGCCATGAACGCAGGGTGGGAGGATGGGGGAGGCATGAACGCAGTGTGGGAGGATGGAGTATAAATATGGAGTATAAATACTGGGCCCTATAAGGGGGACACAGTGTGAGAGGACAGTGAAGAGGGGACCGGTATAGAAAGGAGAAGACAGTGTGAAGAGCATGTACCATAAGAGGGACAGTGTGGGGGTCATACTTTGTGCAGACAATATAGTGAGGGGCAATTTTTTATTTGGGAGCATTATAATGACACTTGTATCTTTAAAGGCGTCATGTGGAGACTTTCTGCAAAAGAGCGGCGAAGATGGAAGTCTGCAGAGACGGCTGTGGATGAGAAAAAACTCATCATGGGATCTGGACAAGATGAAGAAAAGGAGAACGGCTCCAGAGGCGACGTCATCTATCAGGTACCTGGATGTAAATGTTATTTGTGATGCTAACTCTCATGTTTTTATATATGTTAGGAGATTTAAAGGGACACTGTCACCTGAATTTGGAGGGAACAATTTTCAGCCATAGGGGTGGGGTTTTCGGGTGTTTGATTCACCCTTTCCATGCCCGCTGGCTGCATGCTGGCTGCAATATTGGATTGAAGCTCATTCTCTGTCCTCCGTAGTACATACTGTACCTGCACAATCTGCAATCTTGCCTTGCGCAGGCGTGTACTATGGAGGACAGAGAATGAGCTTCAATCCAATATTGCAGCCAGCATGCAGCCAGCGAGTAAGGAAAGGGTGAATCAAACACCCGAAAACCCCGCCCCTATGGCTGAAAATTGTTCCCTCCAAATTCAGGTGACAGAGTCCCTTTTAAAGGGGATGTCCAGGCTTGTGATGAGTCTGCAGTCATTCTTTGTGACTGCAGACTTCTAAATTCTCACAGTGCACACTGCACGTTGTCAGGATTCTCTCATGCTGGGGATTTACATTAATGCGATCACGTGCTGACTAGACATGCGTGACCTCCGTCAATGAAAATGAACTGAGCGAGGCCGGGCACATCTAGTCGGAATGTGGTCAGAAGTATACAAATCACATACTTGTGCTGACATGACCGTCCACCGGCAAGGGAGAATCCTAAAAGTGTGCAGTGCATGCGTTGTGAGAATTCAGAAGCTGCGATGTCAGGATTCAGCTCTGCAAGTTCCAGTAGTCGTCACATGGACACGTCACTCATATGCGATTTTTCAGACTTAGGGTATGTGTCCACGTTCAGGATTGCATCAGGATTTGGTCAGTATTTTACATCAGTATTTGTAGCCAAAACCAGGAGTGGGTGATAAATACAGAAGTGGAGCATATGTTTCTATTATAGTTTTCCTCTAATTGTTCCACTCCTGGTTTTGGCTACAAATACTGATGAAAAATCCTGACCAAATCCTGATGCAATCCTGAACGTGGACACATACTCTTATGGTCCTGCGACAACGAGCTTCTCTTCTGCTTCTCTTAGTTTTTCACTGAACATTGAGAGCATTAGGGAGAGGAGCTCGTGGGCACATGACTGAGTGTGCAAATCACATATGTCCTTGGCGGAGGGGGGGCACCAAAATGAATTCTTTCCCCGGGTGCCAGAAACCCTAGATACACCTCTGCCGGTATGCTACTGCGAGCGGCGATTACCGGGTCCGGTGGAGGGAGGTCTGTGCACAGGCAGTGAGGCCGGACTGAGGGTGTGCACAGAGAGAATGGAAACCCGGAGACTGCCCATCCCAGTCTACGCCGTAGCCTAGAGCCCTCATTATCATAGGAATATGTCAGTTAATAAATTGCTTTTCTGAAGCTTTATAGTGTATTATAGGTCAGGGAGGGTTGGATAGGGATGAGCTAGCAAGGTGCAGGGACAGGTAATGATGGCTACTTGCGAACATGTGCGGCAATTGCGGTTTTGCACTTACGATGATACATAAAACACTGCTAGCAGTGTTTTTTCTCATTGCTGCAAGTACCGCATTTGCCGAATGGCGGCAAAACCGCAAGTGCCGCACATGTCTAAGTCCCATAGGGAATGAATGAGGCCGAACGCAGTGTTGCCCTAAGTGATCCATTACGCGGCAGATGCGGAAAAACTGTCGGATCTGCTGCAAAAGGCGACTTTCACATCAGCGATTTTTGCCAAAGTCACTGCCGATAGTGTCATACTCACCAAAGGGGGAGGCAGCGCTAAAAGTGCCTAGGGCAGCAGAAACTCTAAATACGGCCCTGTATACGACATACTCTTTAATGAAAAAAAAAATCTGCTAATTAGGACAGCAGTATACTGGAAAGTGTGAAAAGAAAAAACCCCTTGTATGTATGCATAACAAGCTACATATTGGATATAGGGTAGACAGGAGAAAAGCAGAAGACTTCATAATTTTTTTTAGATGTGACCAGCAGAAGGCACCATTATGCCATATAGCTGTAGAAATCGCTAAATGCACCATTCAGTGGAGTTTACCAGAAGTATTGTAAATTTGCTAAATACTTTGCTTTAGGATTTTGTGTTGCAATTAAATATTTAAGAGCATGTCATAGATGGTTACTTAGATTTTGTGGGTATAACACCAACCCACATAAGTTACATCAGCTCAGCACCAATGAATCTATATAACTTGCCCAGGATGATATAATGCTAAACTCAGATCTTTCTCTGGATTTCACCATTTGCATGGATAATGGGAGGCTTGGACTCCCAGACTCTTTTTTTTTTTTTCAATTTTTTTTTTGTTATTTGAAAATCTAATGAAAAGTCATGTACATTTCACTCATTATATTCAGTCTAAGTCCATGTTCACACGTTCAGTATTTGGTCACTGATTTTACCTCAGTATTTGTAAGCCAAAACCAGGAGTGGGTGATAAATGCAGAAGTGGTGAATATGTTTCTATTATACTTTTCCTCTGACTGTTCCACTCCTTAAAGTGTGAACATGACCTAAGGGCTCCTTCTCACTTGCGAGAAATACGTCCGAGTCTCGCAGGTTGAAACGCTGCTCTGACGCCGGCACTCCAGAGCGGAGCCTGCGGCCGCACAGCAATACATGGAGCTGCACGCTCCACTCTGGAGTGCCGGCGCCAGAGCAGGGTTTTAACTTGCGAGACTCGGACGTATTTCTCGCAAGCAAGTGAGAAGGAGCCCTAAGCATCAGTTACTGACAGTACTTTTATTCCCATGATGAGCTTTTAGTGAGCTTTTGATGTTGCTTGCATTCCTTTCATTGTGTTTTTTTGGTATGTCAGGTTTTAAATAGTTTCCTTGTTTACAACAGTTCCTGGCATTTGGCTTTGACAAAAGATCACGTGTAGATTACATACAATTTTCATTTTTGCAGTGGAAACACATTAAAAACGTGTTTGAGTATTATCTTATATAAGGCCACGTTCACACATTCAGTATTTGGTCAGTATTTCATCTCAGTATGTGTAAGGGCGGTTTCACACGTCAGTGGCTCCGGTACGTGAGGTGACAGTTTCCTCACGTACCGGAGCCACTGACACACGTAGACACATTAAAATCAATGCATCTTTTCAGATGTCATTGATTTTTTGCGGACCGTGTCTTCGTGTGCCAAACACGGAGACATGTCAGTATTCGTGGGAGCGCACGTATTACACGGACCCATTAAAGTCAATTAAAGCTACATTAAGCACTGTCCCCCCCACTGGTGCTGAAGCCCCATTCATATCTTCCCTGCAGCAGCGTTTGCTGTAGAGAAGATATGAATATTAGTGTGTAAAATCAATATCCAGGTCCCCACCCACCGCCCACCACCTGTGCGCCCCCCCCCCCCCCGCTGTGATTAAAATACTCACCTAGCTTCCAGATCCCTCACAGCGTCCTGTCCTGGCCGCACCTTGTACTGTATGAGCGGTCACGTGGGGCCACCGATTACAATCATGAATATGCGGCTCCACCTCCCAAAGGAGTGGAGCCGCATATTCATTACTGTAAATGAGCGGCCCCACGTGACCGCTGCAGCGCTATAGTTGTGATTAATGATGAGCGAATATACTCATTACTCGAGATTTCTCGAGCACGCTCGGGGGTCCTCCGAGTATTTTTTAGACTTGGAGATTTAGTTTTTATTGCCGCAGCTGAATGATTTACATCTGTTAGCCAGCATAAGTACATGTGGGGGTTGCCTGGTTCCTAGGGAATCCCCACATGTAATCAAGCTGGCTAACAGATGTAAATCATTCAGCTACGGCAATAAAAACTAAATCTCCGAGCACTAAAAAATACTCGGAGGACACTCGAGCATGCTCGAGAAATCTCAAGTAACGAGTATATTCGCTCATCACTAGTTGTGTTGTCACCACTGCAGCCTGAAAACAATTACCTTGAGTGGTGGTGGCCTGAGAAGGGAATAGTATTATTGTACTTAGTATTATTATATTTGTTGTTTTCAATATTCACAAGCCTATGGTCTGAGAAAAGCTGAAAAGGAAAAATCCCTTTAAAGGGAACCTGTCACCAAGAATGTCCAGTCCAATCTGCAGGCATCACGTTATAGAGCCAGGGAGGCTGAGTAGATTTACATACACTTTTATGAGAAAAGATTCAGTAAATCTTGTATTGTATTTTCATTATTTAACCCTCTACTCTTTCTGGGGGTTTTGGTCCAGTGGGCGGTCCTATCAGTGACTGACAGCCTTCTCCCTTTGCATTATTATATAAGGAAAGATGCCAATCACTGATAGGACTGTCCACTGGACTGAACATCCCAGAAAAGACCAGTGGATTAAATGCTGAAAACACAGGTTAGGGGATAGACTGCCGTATTTCTCGTGTGAGAATCGCATCGTAAACCTTGTACTGGCTGTCGGCTCTCCTGACCTGAGCTTGACAGCTGCATAGAAACACATCATACTGTCTTGCTCAGGTCAGGAGAGGTGCCAGGCCAGTGCATGCAGTGCAATGCGATCCTCACACGAGTTATATGGCAGTCTGTCTCTGCCCTTAGGCCTCTTTCACACATTAGTGGCTCCGGTACGTGTAGTGACAGTTTTCTCACGTACCGGAGACACTGACACACGTAGACCCATTCAAATGAATGGGTCTATGCACATGTCTCCGTGTTTTCACAGACTGTGTATCCGTGTTGAAAAAACGGAGACATGTCAATTTTTCTCCGGCAGCACGGTCCGCAAAGCATCCTGCACACGGAGAACAGTGTGCACTCTCCTCCGTGTGCATGTACCGCCCGCAGGAGAGACAGCGCTACAGTAAGCGCTACCCCCCCTGCATGTGGTGCTGAAGGCGGCATTCATCTCTTCTCCCTGCAGCGCTGCATGCTGGAGAGAAGGGATGAAAAATCAAGGTTTTTGTTTTTTTTTGTTAAAAATAAAGTTTGGGGGGTCACCTCCCGATTCCCATCCCTTCCCACCCCCCGCACGCCCGCCTGCCTGTTGTGAATTCCGCTCTTGGGCTCCCTCCGGTGGTTGTAAGGCCTCTTTCACACTTCAGTCTTTCGGCGTCAGTCAAAAACCGCCATTTTCGTGAAATGGCGGATCCGCCATTTTTTTTTGGCGGATCCGCTATTTTCCCATTGACTTGCATTAGAGACGGATTGTGGCGGATGGCCGTCCGTTCCATCCGCCATGCGACGGATCCGTCGATATTTGGCGGACGTTGTCTAGACATTGACGGACTTTGTAACGTTTTTTGGCGCCGCCGAAAAGGCGGACCGCGGCGGATCCGTCGTGTCCACCTTTTTTTAGAATGGGCGCCTATGGGCGACGGATCCGTCGCGATCCGCTTTTTGGCGGATCCGTCGCCTCAATCCGCTTTTTTTGATTGAGCATGCTCCAAAAAGTGGATACTTTGCCCAGACAACCCAAAAACTATATAAAGAGGACAGGTCATTCCCAAATGTACCAGCCAGCAAGACAGACCCTTCAATGCAAGAGAGACCCAGCCAGACCCTGCCAGCAAGACCTTGCCAGCCAGCCAGAGAGGCCCTGCCAGCTAGCCAGAGAGGCCCTGCCAGCCAGAGAGGCCCTGCCAGCCAGAGACACACTGCCAGACCCTGCAAGCAAGACCTTGCCAGCCAGGCCCTGCCAGCCAGCCAGAGAGGCCCTGCCAGCCAGCCAGAGAGGCCCTGCCAGCCAGCCAGAGAGGCCGTGCCAGCCAGACCCTGCCTGAGACAGCCATGTGAGTACTGACATCCAGCGTGCATGTGTGTGTGTGTGTGTGTGTGTGTGTGTGTGTGTGTGTGTGCGCGCATTTGTGTATGACGTACTGAGTACAGCAAGAGCTTTTAAAACCTGAATCCAACCTGAGGCCTGCCGTCGTCCTGCAACAGCCAGTGCCCTGCTACAGTCCAGATCCACCCCGAGGCCTGCCACTGTGAATATATCAAGCTCCAGCTGGAGGACTGATGGCCGTGTGTGTGTGTATTTTTGTACTGCTGTGTGCTTTTGTATGTATGTGTTCATGTGCCTGCACCTTATTATGCCTTCGTCAATATTACGCCTGTTCATGTGTTATGCTTGCGTTATGACTCTGCTTGCAGGTATGTTTGTGTGCATCTTGTTGGTTGCATGTGCATTTGTCAATGCCATATTGGTTAATGTTGATTTTTGATGTATTTACTAAAGGTACCGTCACACGCTGCAGCGATACCGACAACGATCCGGATCGCTGCAGCGTCGCTGTTTGGTTGCTGGAGAGCTGTCACACAGACAGCTCTCCAGCGACCAACGATGCCGGTAACCAGAGTAAACATCGGGTTACTAACCTCAGAGCCACGCTTAGTAACCCGATGTTTACCCTGGTTACCAGTGTAAAAGTAAAAAAAAAAAAGGTAAATTCCGCTGTCTGTCCCCGTGCTGTGCTTCTCTGCATTGTGAGCGCCAGCCAGCCGTAAAGCAGAGCACAGCGGTGACGTCACCACTCTGCTTTCCGGCCGCTGTGCTTACACAGGGCAGAGAAGCAGAGTGCCGAGGGACAGACAGAAGGTGGCTGTGTGTGCGTGCGTGCGTGCGTGTGCCTGCCTGCCCTGTTTATATGTTTTTCATACTATGCTGGTATTTTGAATAGCTGTGGTGTAAAATTTGTTTTGTGTGTGTGTATAAATGATGTGTGATGTGTTCTGCATCTTTGTTGTTTTCCATAATGTACTTGCATTTCAAATAAAGAGCAGTGTAGCTCCTACTGTACCCTAAAAAAAAGAAAATTTAAAAAAATATAGTAATAAAAATTTCACAAAACTGTCAGTAGTCTCATTTCAAGATAAATGTAATATTGGGTAAACATGCAGTAAAGGTTATATATACAAATGTGTAATGCAAATCTTTGCTATAGAATATGTTATCTGGTTTTAGAAAATACAAAGTGTAGGGTAATCATAATTAACAATTTTGGGGATTGGTATTTTAATTTCGAATGAGGAACATTTTTTATAAGGTTAAACTTTGTTTAGGTGGGTTTTACCAGCATGCGCATTGCGCATATCAAGTTCTAAGTAGTTTTGGTGTTGTTTTAAAGGGATTTTTTGGGTTTTTTTTTGTGGGGAAACAGGAGGTAGAGGGTTTGGCAGCTTGTGCATCAAGTTTGACGGTAGAATTTTTTTTTTCTTTTGTTGTGGGGGAAATCAAAAATAAGTTGGCACTGTAGGTACTGACCCAAGACGTACACAAGCAGGCTCCCCATTTTTTTTTAAAAGTTGTAAGTGTAAAGTCCCTACAGCTGCATCTATCCTTTTGTATAGTAGCTTAGAACTCTCTTTATGCTTGCAGATTCTAGGGACCAAGAGGACCCAAGCAAGGGACCGACCGACCCAAGCTATACGCAAGCCCCAAGTTTTGGAAACAGATGTAAGTGTAAAGTCCTGAAAGCTGCATCTATCTATCTATCTATCTATCCTTTTGTATAGTAGCTTAGAACTCCCTTTATGCTTACAGATTCTAGGGACCAAGAGGACCCAAGCAAGGGACCGACCAACCCAAGATAGACGCAAGATCATAATGTCTTCTTCTGAGAGCCCCCCAGCACATCATCAGCAAACTGAGGTGTTAATTTTTTTTCTTCATAAATTTTTTATTTTGGTGCAACAATGGCAATTGTATTTTAAGCCTTTATGTGTTTATTCTGTATTCACAGGAATATGAAGCAGAGGGGCTAACAGAAGGAGACGGACAGGGTGGAGAAATACAAGGAGCGGGAGCGCATAGTGTAAGTTTTGAACAGACCGATCCTCACATACAAAGAACATTATTAATTTAATTTTTTTTTTAAATTAGTCTTCACAATCCGGGGCTCGACGTAGAGTTCCTCAAAGCACCTCCCATAGTCGTCGGAATGATAATCGCGGCGGTCGCCGAAGAGTAAGTTCCTTTTTGGTTTGGTGTTTAGTAAAATGTAAAATTCATGTGTTGTAATCTTTCCCTTTTTATTCTTATCTTTTTGTTAGGCTTCACAGCGTGCTCCCGAACAAGATGATGAAGAGGAGGGCATCGATGTGAACACCCTCATCGAAGCAGTACAAAGTCGGGAGCCGCTGTGGAACATGTCGGACCGCCGCCATGCTGACCAGTTAATCACCCGACGGCTATGGGAGGAAGTGTGCAGTGCTGTTATGGATAACTGGGAGGAACTCGATGCTGGGGCCCAGGATCTAGCGCGTAAGTATTCACACTTCATAACCTTATGTTAGGCATGATTTAATGTGGTGTATAGTAACCAATTTTTGCTTTCTCTTTCCAGGTAACAGGATTATCGTGCGGTGGCAGTCACTCAGGGATCGCTTCAAGAGGGAGTTTAATAAGGAGATGCAGGCCCCGAGTGGATCTAGAGGACGCAGGAGCAGATACAAACATGCCAGAGCCCTGTCGTTCCTCCGGTCGACGCTGCTGAGCAGAAGGTAAATATTCAACACCACATATTTTCAGTCAAACTGTAAAAATGTGTAACCTTCAATTTTTTTTGCAGCAAGGGCAATTGTAATATCCAGATACTAATTTTTTTTTTCTTCTTTAACAGCACTTTCTGGAGCACTCAGGAGCCTGCATCAGAGTTGCACCCCTCTGGAGCGATCCCTCAACAGTCCGCCACCGGGGACCACGTCGACCCCTCTGTTTCTGCACCTTCCCTTTCGTTTGATCCCTCAGCCTCATCCACCAGCGCTGGAGCAGCAGGGCGGACTTCGTCACTTGAAGCTGCAGGTGATGAGTTAGAGTTCCCTTTACCCCACCCCTCTGCCACTGCCGCAACATCTAGACCAACTTTGTGGTCAGGACGGCAGCGTTAGAGAGGTCAGGAAAGGAGCTATGCGCCTGACTTTTTGCAGCTGAATGCATCCTTTCACAGTGCCATCAAGCTTTTGAGTGAGCAAACGTCTGCTGGGTACAATATGCTTAACAAAAGCATACTTGAACTCAGCAGTCGTCTTGATAGGATGCAATCAGATGCAAACCAGTCACCAAGGCACTGTTTTTTTCAGTCGGTCCTCAGGCACATGGAAAATCTAACTCCTGACCTGCAGATGCATGTGATGCAAGGCTGCCACACTGCTCTAGCGCAGGCGATGTCCCATGCCCCTCCACCTACCCTTCATGTGTCAACACCTTTCCCCTCTCAATCCACCGTCTATCCTCCCGTCCGTCCTCCTCCTGTCCGTCCTCCTCCCATCCATTCTACTCCTTCATCATTTGTTCCTTCCCCCCTTAGTCTTTCCCAGTTTTTACCGTCCCCCTTCCATTCTTCCCCTTTAACTTCTCCGTTCCCAATCCCACCAACACCTTCATACCTCCCACACACCACACCTGCACCTCAACTCTCTACACAACCTCATGTTTTCACCACCCATTCTACTTCTGTTCCTCCCCGTGATGTCCTGTCCCCCACTCTCGACGTGGTCCGCCCTGTCAGCCCCTCCGCTACTATCTCCACCCCAAACTATCAGAATCTGTAAATAAATAAACAGTTTTTTGGTTTAAAAACAATTTTATTGTCTTTCTCTTTTTTTTTTGTAAAGTTTTTAAATCACCAAGGTTATGGCAATAGTAACAATAACAGTGTTTAAAGGGTACCGTTGCAAAACATACAATGCTGCATTAAAGTACAAAGATTTTGTAAGCAAACAAAAAATGGTATTTTTACAAGTGTAAAAAGAAAAAATTTTTTACACCATTTCATACTGCCAGTCAACTGATCCTGCAGGAGACATGAAGTAGTCTGCAAAACTGTCCCGCATTCTGGAGACTGCTACTGGACTGCGAAAAGTGGGGTTTTGGTAATCCCGTAAGGTGCTTTCAGAAACATTATCCTCCAGGGAAACTTGTTCTTTTGATAAAACAAAATTGTGCAGGACAACGCACGCTTTGACCACATCATCGACAGTTTCAGTCTGCAGTTTAATTGCAGTTAGCAGGACTCTCCATTTGGCAGTTAAGATGCCAAAAGCACATTCCACTACGCTTCGTGCTCTGGTTAAGCGGTAATTGTAAATTTTTTTCCTCTGGGTCAGTCCACTACTTCCAAAGGGTTTCAGCAAGTGTGGGGAAAGCTGGAAGGCATCATCTCCAACACAAACAAATGGTAATGGTGGACTAGTGGTTCCAGGGAGAGGTCTAGGGGGCGGAAAATCAAATGTCTCTCCATATAAACGGCGCCCCATTGGTGAATTTTTAAAAATTTGTGAATCATTTGCGCGTCCATACGCACCGATATCAACAGCGATGAACTTGCATTGTGCATCGGCTATGGCCATCAACACAATAGAGAAGTACTTCTTATAGTTATAAAACTGTGATCCAGAGCCTGAAGGTTTGACGATCCGTATGTGCTTTCCATCAACTGCTCCAACACAATTTGGAAACTGGCAAATTTGATGAAAATTTTGGGCGATCTCCAGCCACCTCTCCTGTGATGGCTCTGGGATGTATTCCACTTGTAGGCACTCCCACAATGCCCGGCAGGTATCTCTGATGATCCCCGAGATGGTGGATATCCCAAGTCGATACTGAAAATGGAGGGATGAGAACGACTCTCCAGTTGCAAGGAATCTGTTAACAAAACGAAAAGACAATAATTAATAAAAAAATTCAAAAAACAACATTACAGTTATAAGTCTGATGAATGAGAATCATTTAAAAAAAAAAAATTACTTACCGAATAGTCACCATGAGACGCTCTGCTGGTGATATTGAGAATCGCATCTGGGTGTCTCGTCTACGTATACAGTCTTCCACATAGCCCAATAAAAACTCGAAATTTTCAGCTCTCATCCTCACATAATTGAAGAACTTTTGAGGGTTTTCCCTTAGTTCCATGTAAAGCGTGGAATAAACACCACGGGTCATACGTTGTGCTGTGATGGGATGGATCCACAGCCTTCTCTTCCGCCGCTGCCGTAGGATGGGCAGTCTTTGTTCCTCCCTCTCTCGAACGCTGACTGCCAACTGATTTGCCTCAAAAGTAAAATCCGCATAGATCTTTGCAATGTTCGCCAGGACTCCTTCCATTTCTGCCACTTTCTCTACAACCTTTCAAAGATGTGGTGTAAATACACGCTATATATAGTTTTGCAGTAGTATCCAGTAGCCAATCACATTGAAATCCTCCCCTTTTAAAAAACGGATCCGTCAAAAAACGGTTACAACGGATGTAAAAACGGTTGCAACGGTTCTAACGGATCCGTTTTTTAAACGGATCGGGGCAGCTGATCCGTCAAAAAAACGGATCCGTTAGAACCGTTTTTCCACCAAATTTGACGGATCCGTCGATCCGCCACGATGTCGGACCTAACTGACGCCACACAACTGAAGTGTGAAAGAACTCTTAGTGGCACTTTTGTGAGTTCTGCTCTTGGGCTCCCTCTTGTGGTTTCTAGTGGTATGGCTGCTTCTTGGAGTTAGCTGTCATCAGCTGCCTCCACTTATCGTCTCTTCTGCTCTGCTATTTAGGCCTGGCTCTTTCTTCAGCCAGTGCCACTTATAAATGGTTCCTGGTTGGATTCACATCTCTTTGGAGTTCCCTGTTATCCTGACCAGTTCAGCAAAGCTAAGTTTTTGCTTGCTCTTTTCTGTCCATAGATTGTGGACTTATCCATTCTGTGCTTTCTATGTTTGTCCAGCTTATCAGTGTGAATTAATTCTGTCTTGCTGGAAGCTCTGGGAGGCAGATTTGCCCTCCACACCTTTAGTCAGGTGTGGAGATTTTTTTGTAAACTCTGCGTGGATTTTTGTAGTGTTTTATACTGACCGCACAGTATTCCATCCTGTCCTATCTATTTAGCTAGACTGGCCTCCTGTGCTCATCCTGGTTTCATTCTGTGTATGTCTTTTCCCTCTCCACTCACAGTCATTATTTGTGGGGGGCTAATCTATCCTTTGGGGATTTTCTCTGAGGCAAGATAGCTTTCCTGCTTCTTTCTTTAGGGGTAGTTAGCTCTTAGGCTGTGACGAGATGCCTAGGGAGAGTTAGGAGCATTCCACGGCTACTTCTAGTGTTGTGTTGAGCTTAGGGACTGCGGTCAGTACAGTTACCACTTCCTTCAGAGCTCGTTCCATGTTGCTCCTAGACCACCGTATCATAACACCCGCCCGCTTGAAGAGAAATACTCACCCAGCTCCCGCGATGCCTCCTCTCAGCGCAGGCAGCTTGTCCTGTGTGAGCGGTCACGTGGTACAGCTCATTACAGTGATGAATATGCGCATATTCATCACTCACACAGGACAAGCTGCCGGCACTGAGAGGAGGCATCGCGGGAGCTGGGTGAGTATTTCTCTTCAAGCGTGCGGGGGGTGGGGAGGGGGGGGAGGCAGGAGGTGATCCCCAAACTTTATTAACAAAAATAACAAAACTTGATTTTTCATCCCTTCTCTCCAGCATGCAGCGCTGCAGGGAAAAGAGATGAATGCCGCCTTCAGCACCACACGCAGGGGGGACAGCGCTTACTGTAGCGCTGTCTCTCCTGCACGGTCCGTGTGGTCCTCAGGCAGCACACGGGTGGCACAAGGCTGCCACACGTGTGCCACACTGATGTGCCACATGAGCACACGGACACACGGACACGGATATCTCCGGTACCGGAAAAAAAAGGACGTGTGAGACCGGCCTTATGCTGAGTCTTTCCTCACAAACTATGTATCAATCTGCTTTATAAACAGATGCATACAGATTGGACTGCACTTTCATTCTGCCAAGTTCCCTTTAATGTGACACTTTGCTATATTAGGTGTTAGTTGTAGCAATCTGGAATATACAGTTTCTTCTAACCTTGCAAGCTATTCCGACTACTAATATATTCTGGCATCTGATTGTTGTACTGTATTTACAGGCCTTCCATAGTGTAATATCCATGCATTTATTACGCTGATATATCGAGACAGCATTGAATTACTAACAATAATATTAAGTGTGCCGAGCTGATTTACAGAACTTCACTCTACTATGGCCAAAGTCAACAATAGGAAGTTAAATTTAACAGAGTGACCTTAGAGGAGCAGCTGAATCTATTTACAGAAATGCTGGTGAAAAGCAGATGTCACGCTTGGGGGTATCAGTGCTAGGGTATACTGGATGGGATGGCCAATATTTATTCTGGAAATTCTTATTCTAAAGAAATAAGTGAATAGGTGATGTTTGGAATTTCATATACAGTAAGGGTGTGAATTTGAATTATGTGTGGAACAAAATGCTGCAAAGTAAGAATGCATTGTAACATAGAAGTTTCAGTAGTTTATTTTTATCAATCAATCAATCAATCGATCGATATTTGGTGCGACCATCCTTTGCCAAGTAGACAGCATCAATACATCAGTTCTAGGTACACTTGCACACAGGTTTTGGATGAATTAAGCAGGGAAGTTGTTCCAAACATCTTGGAGAACAAACCACAGATCTTCTGTGGATTTTGTGGATGTAGGTTTGTGCAAATCCTCTAGTCTCTAAATGTAATCATAGACAGACTCCATGTTTAATTCAGAGCTCTGTGGGTACTTATTGTTCTTTTTTTATCCTGAAGATAATTCGTAATTGCATTTTATTATTATTATTATTATACATTTATATAGCGCCATTTATTCCATGGCGCTTTACATGTGAATAGGGGGCAAATATAGACAAGTACATTAAACATGAGCAAAAAAAAACCAAGGCACACAGGTACATAATGACGGAGGGGTTTGAAGTCTTTCTTCTGATTGGGGTTTGGGGTCTTTGGGGTTTGGAGTCTTTCTTCTGATGTAGAATACATTGCACAAACCTACATCCACAATATCCACAGAATATCTGTGGTTAGTTCTCCAAGATGTTTGGAACAACTTCCCTGCTGAATTCATCCAAAAGCTGTGTGCAAGTGTACCTAGAATACATTTGGAACCAATCACTGAACACGAGAACAATTTCCAAAATGTAGACAACATCGAGTTTCACAGATCATTTTTTTAACCCATAACATGAAAGTAAGAAATGGACACATGCACACTGCCTCTCCATTCATTCTAATAGTAGCACTGAAGATCAGCAATCTTTAGTCCAATACCCAGGTCACCAGTAGCAAAGTCCCACCACGTGCTCTTCAGGGCTTAGTACACCCAACACCGAGGTATCTGCCAGGACCTTGCATGTAGACCATTCAGGTCCCCTCACTCAGACCATGTGACCCACACCCTGTTCACATTGCATACCCTAATCAACTCCCCTGGGTGGGAGTGTGGATGTGTGGCTAGTTTGTACCGCCCATCTTACATAACTAGCCTAGTAAGTCTCCCTTACAACTACACAAACTCTTGAGGGACTACAGGTCCCAGAACAACAACATTGCATCAGACTTACCATGCAGACTTCCTCTGCGACACATATCGGCCACTCACAATTCTGCCGGACTTTATCACATTATCACAGTCATGCCTGTGATTGCCATGCATTCCTATGGCCTCAACACGCCTCCGTGCGTATACCGGGGAGACCATGCAGCGCCCCCTACCTGTTACAGGGGTCACTGCATCACAATCTATCTATCTATCATAATCTATCTATCTATCTATCTATCTATCTTTTATAAACTGCAATATTTTTTTATGTATTCCTTAACCCAGTGGTGGACTGGGATGTTAAAAAAAGCCCTCCAGTAACATTGATTGTAAGGGCCCACTGTTCAGCTACATGCACTATTACATCATTGTTCACAGATTTACCTATGCTTCTATGCAATTATTAACGTGGTAGTTTGTTAAAAGATTTATAAGATGATGCTCTTGTCAGTACATATCAAACACATCCCCAAATAAATACGGTAATAATTTTTAGGGGAAAAGAGGATCCATTGCACAAAGATGAATTTTAAAAGTAAATTATTTAAATTAAATCATATTAAAACAAAATTAAAAATTCAAGCAGATAGAACAATAGTGGCTTACAAACAAAAGCTGAGTGAATGCATCCTGTATAGAGCCTTCATATTAGGGCAAAATATTTAATATTGCACTATCCTATCCTGGCCCTAATCATGTTCTCCAGGGATTCAGCTACCTCCCCGGTAGCCGAGACTCTGGAGATTTTCCGACCCTAGGTGGTGCTACAGCCTTATTCTCGATCGACGTTTTAAAACGGCAATGAGGGAATAAGTACCCTTAGCCGCCACCCTTTAAAGCGTATTGGTGGTCGCTAAGGGTTTAATGCAAAAGTGGAATGGAAAAGTGCAATGTCACTATTGCTATCCTGGCTAATCAAAAGTAGTGTTGTCAGGAAAGAAGTGATTCGCATGGCTCTCATACATGGCTCACGGATTACTGACCTGCTTGCTGGACAAGGATTTTGCAGATAGATTTGCTCATCTGTTTGCTACTTTTGGACACTAAAAACTATTATTTATAAAAATTAATTGGTTTGCACATCACTATATATTGAAAACTAGTTTTTAAAATGTTCTGCCTACAGAGATGTATGCAATTATTTGTTTAGAGTCTTTTAAGGCCTATATACATGTTCACAGAGAATTATTGTATTTTATTGTTGCTTTGATTCCTAAATGAAAAGACAAGCAAGTTTGTAAATTGTCTTCAGTATGCTGCTGCAGTGTCAGCAAGTCCAGCCAGCACTCTGAAAGACCGTCATCCATCGGAACTCCTGTTTCAGGTTCTGGCGTCATTCTCTGTTCTTCCCCTCTCTTCTTTCACTGTTAGCAAAAGCAACAGAAAAGTTGTTGTACAGAAATCTCCACAACGTGGACAAGGAGGAAAGCATCTACAGTCTCTGGAAAAGCAGAGAAAACAGACTGCAGAAAGGGAGGAAAGCAGATACACTCCACAAAAGAAAAATCTGAAACTTAAGCCAAAATGCAAACTTCATATCATGCTGGCCTCCAGAGGAATGAAGAAATGAAAATTACATTCTGAGACATAGTACAAATGTATTAACCAAAGGTAACCAGAAGCCATTGGAGGTCACCAAACAGGGAAGGACAGCAAACCAATACATGTTCTAGTTATTGCTACTAGACAGGCAGTTCTGCTTCATTGGATCTAAAGTTATAAATGTAACGACTTTGCAATTAGTGCTGGGGGATCCTAAACATAGGAATATATGAAAATATTTTTTTAGCTGGACAATCAGTTTAATGTACAAAAGCTAAAAAAGATAAAAGAATAATTATGCGTTGTTTCCCTTTAAGATGTTTCCATTTTGCGATGTTTATTGGATTAACAATCGTAATTTCCACATAATGTTCCTGTCTCCAACCTGTCAAAACTATTTTAAGCATCGTATTGTTCCTCAGTTAGATAAAACCAAACTGAGGCTATAAAAGTTAATCATTCTTCTACTTTTAAAATGTCTCAGCGTGGAAAAAATGTTTTCTGCATTATTGTCCGTGACTACAAGATGAACAAAATATCAGACAGTCTGTCTATTCCTTGTCCACTGCTTGAGATTTCATTTCCTCCTGGTGACCTCTAACTGGGCCTGTAATGGAACGTCAAATTTCTGTGTATTCAGCATCTTATTTCTCAGTCCTTAAAAGTCTCTGTCTGCAAAAGTAATATCCCTTGTCTGTGGTAGCATTTATTATTTTATCCCCACCGGGCTCTACTTCCTGTTTTTTTGCAAACTGATGAAGTTTTTCTTCTAAAGCCAGTTCTTTCTTATTTCCCTGAATGTTTTGATAGGTCAAAGATTGCAGAATAAGCACAAGAACATTTACAATCTATTTCCTTCTTATTCTACATAGATTTTCATGGAAAGTTTACAAGAAAAACTTTGGTTGCACCAAAAAGTGTACTAGCGCAGGCGTGTACTACAGAGGACAGAGAATGAACCTCAATCCAATATTACGGCCAGCATGCAGCCAGCGGGTAAGGAAAGGGTGAATCAAACACCTGAAAACTCTGCCCATATGACCGAAAACCGGTCCCGCCAAATTCAGGTGACAGGTTCCCTTTAATGCACAAAAATAAAAAAAATAATATAGACGGCACCTCCAAAAATCATACATTGATCTAACCTATACAGTACAGACCAAAAGTTTGGACACACCTTCTCATTTAAAGATTTTTCTGTATTTTCATGACTATGAAAATTGTACATTCACTCTGAAGGCATCAAAACTATGAATTAACACATGTGGAATTATATACTTAACAAAAAGTGTGAAACAGCTGAAAATGTCTTATATTCTAGGTTCTTCAAAGTAGCCAACTTTTGCTTTGATGACTGCTTTGCACACTCTTGGCATTCTCTTGATGAGCTTCAGGAGGTAGTCACCGGGAATGGTCTTCCAACAATCTTGAAGGAGTTCCCAGAGATGCTTAGCACTTGTTGGCCCTTTTGCCTTCACTCTGCGGTCCAGCTCACCCCAAACCATCTCAATTGGGTTCAGGTCTGGTGACTGTGGAGGCCAGGTCACCTGGTGTAGCACCCCATCACTCTCCTTCTTGGTCAAATAGCCCTTACACAACCTGGAGGTATGTTTGGGGTCATTGTTCTGTTGAAAAGTAAATGATGGTCCAACTAAACGCAAACCGGTTGGAATAGCATGCCGCTGCAAGATGCTGTGGTAGCCATGCTGGTTCAGTATGCCTTCAATTTTGAATAAATCCCCAACAGTGTCACCAGCAAAGCACCCCCACACCATCACACCTCCTCTTCCATGCTTCACGGTGGGGACCAAGCATGTAGAGTCCATCTGTTCACCTTTTCTGCGTCGCACAAAGACACAGTGGTTGGAACCAAAGATCTCAAATTTGAACTCAGACCTAAGCACAGATTTCCACTGGTCTAATGGCCATTCCTTGTGTTCTCTAGCCCAAACAAGTCTCTTCTGCTTGTTGCCTGTCCTTAGCAGTGGTTTCCTAGCAGCTATTTTACCATGAAGGCCTGCTGCACAAAGTCTCCTCTTAACAGTTGTTGTAGAAATGTGTCTGCTGCTAGAACTCTGTGTGGCATTGACCTGGTCTCTAATCTGAGCTGCTGTTAACCTGCGATTTCTGAGGCTGGTGACTCGGATAAACTTCTCATCAGAAGCAGAGGTGACTCTTGGTCTTCCTTTCCTGGGGCGGTCCTCATGTGAGCCTGTTTTTTTGTAGCGCTTGATGGTTTTTTTCCACTGCATTTGGGGACACTTTCAAAGTTTTCCCAATTTTTCCGACTGACTGACCTTCATTTCTTAAAGTAATGATGGCCACTTGTTTTTCTTTACTTTGCTGCTAGGGTTGAGCGAAACGGGTCGTTCATTTTCAAAAGTCGCTGACTTTTGGCAAAGTCGGGTTTCATGAAACCCGATCCGACCCCTGTGCGGGGTCGGCCATGCGGTACGCGACTTTCGCGCCAAAGTCGCGTTTCAATGACGCGAAAAGCGCCATTTCTCAGTGATGAAGGTAAACGCAGAGTGTGGGCAGCGTGATGACATAGGTCCTGGTCCCCACCATCTTAGAGAAGGGCATTGCAGTGATTGGCTTGCTGTCTGCGGCGTCACAGGGGCTATAAAGGGGCGTTCCCGCCGACCGCCATGTTACTGCTGCTGATCTGAGCTTAGGGAGAGGTTGCTGCCGCTTCGTCAGAAGCAGGGATAGCGTTAGGCAGGGTCCATTAACCACCAAACCGCTTGTGCTGTAGCGATTTCCACTGCCCAACACCACCTTCGGTGTGCAGGGACAGTGGAAGCTACATTTTTTTTTTTTTTCCCCTCAGCGCTGTAGCTCATTGGGCTGCCCTAGAAGGCTCCCTGATAGCTGCATTGCTGTGTGTACGCCGCTGTGCAAACCAACTGCTTTTTTCAAAGCACAAATCCTCTTGTTCCTTCCTTTCTGCACAGCTATCTTTTTTGTTTGTACACACTTTTTATTTAATTTGTGCATCAGTCCACTCCTTATTGCTGCCTGCCGTACCTGGCTGAGATTACTGCAGGGAGATAGTAATTGAAGGACACTCCCTGTTTTTTTTTTTTTTTTTTGTGGGAGATTAAGATTGACATTTCTGCTAGAGTGCCATCCCTGTGTGTGCCATCTCTCACTCAGTGGGCCATAGAAAGCCTATTTATTTTTTTGCTTGATTTGGGTTATAAAATCTACCTGAAAAAAATCACTACATCAATCAGTGGGAGAAAAATATTGGCCTCAGGGCTTGTGTGCCACTCTTGACTCCTGTGTGTGCCATCTCTCAGTCAGTGGGCCATAGAAAGCCTATTTATTTTTTTGCTTGATTTGGGTTATAAAATCTACCTGAAAAAATCACTACATCAATCAGTGGGAGAAAAATATTGGCCTCAGGGCTTGTGTGCCACTCTTGACTCCTGTGTGTGCCATCTCTCACTCAGTGGGCCATAGAAAGCCTATTTATTTTTTTGCTTGATTTGGGTTATAAAATCTACCTGAAAAAATCACTACATCAATCAGTGGGAGATTAATATTGGCCTTTGGGCTTGTGTGCCAGTCCTAAGCGTGCCATCTCTCTCTCTCTCTCTCAGATAGTGGGCCATAGAAAGCCTATTTATTATTTTTTTTATTGGGTTTATAAATTTTCCCTGGAAAAAAAAAAAAAAAGTGGGAGATAAATATTGGCCTCTGGGCTTGTGTGCCACTCCTGACTCCTGTGTGCGTCATCTCTCACTCAGTGGGCCATAGAAAGCCTTTTTTTGGTTTTATTTGTTTTCTAAATTCTCCCTGAAAAAATCATTTTATTTTATTTGGTTTCTAAATTCTTCCTGAAAAAATCATTTTATTCTATTTTTTTTTTTCCTAAAGTGTCCCTGAAAAAAAAAAAAAATCAAATCAGTGGGAGATTAATATTTACATTTGTGCTTCAGTGACAGTCCTGCGTGTGTGGCATCTCTCTCATTTGTTGCCACCAACAACAGAGTGTGTAACATTGTGCCTGATTTTCGTTGTGGTCTCACTCACCTGTAAAGGGGTAGCTAAATCATACTGAAGTTATAGCTCACCGTGTAATTTGTGTGACAGCAACAAATACCGTTAGTTTGTTTACGTTTTTAAAACAATGAGGAAGTATGGTGGAAGAGGTCGTGGCCGGGGGCGTTCATTGTCAGCTGGTAATGAGGGTAGTGGTAGTGGTGGAGCATCAGCTGGTCGTGGGAAAAAAAATATTGCACCTAAGTCTGGAGCTGTGGAGCCAGGTTCGTCGTCTGGCTACACAAGGCCTCGAACGCTCCCTTTTCTGGGAGTAGGAAAACCGCTTTTAAAGCCGGAGCAGCAAGAGCAAGTTTTGGCTTATCTTGCTGACTCAGCCTCTAGCTCTTTTGCCTCCTCTCGTGAAACTGGTAAATGTCAAAGCAGCGCGTCGTTAGTGGATGTTCACGGTCAGGGACAAGTCGCTTCCTTGTCCTCTTCAGCAAAAACAACAACAGAGAAGAATGCAGCAGGCGACACAACGGGTTACTCCATGGAGCTCTTTACACATACCGTCCCTGGCTTAGAAAGTGAAGCAGTTAACAGTCCATGCCCATTACAAGTTGAATCTGACATGGAGTGCACTGATGCACAGCCACAGCCAGACTGGTCCTTTGACTCAGACCACAACATTGCCCTCGCAGGGTAATGATCAAGAATCAGACCCTGATGAGACTATGTTGCCCCATCACGAACGCTATACCACCGACCGACACGGTGACACAGACGAAGTTGCACACGAGCTACAAGAAGAGGTAATAGATGACCCAGTTCTTGACCCCGATTGGCAGCCATTGGGGGAACAGGGTGCAGGCGGCAGCAGTTCTGAAGCGGAGGAGGAGGGGCCGCAGCAGGCATCAACATCGCAACAGGTTCCATCTGCCGGGCCCGTATCTTGCCCAAAACGCGTGGCAAAGCCAAAACCTGTTGGAGGACAGCGTGGCCATCCGGTTAAAGCTCAGTCTGCAATGCCTGAAAAGGTATCCGATGCTAGAAAGAGTGCAGTCTGGCATTTTTTTAAACAACATCCAATTGATCAGCGCAAAATCATCTGTCAAAAATGTTCAACTACCTTAAGCAGAGGACAGAATCTGAAAAGTCTCAATACAAGTTGCATGCATAGACATTTAACCACCATGCATTTGCAAGCCTGGACTAACTACCAAACGTCCCTTAAGGTTGTAGCACCCTCGGCCAATGAAGCTAGTCAGCAACGCAACATCCCTTCCGGCAGTGTAGGGCCACCGTTTTCCGCACCACCTGCAGTATCTGTGCAGGTTTCTTTGCCAGGCCAAAGCAGTCAGGGTCAGGGAATCACCAGTTTCGTAGTAGGAAACACTGCATCTAGGGCACCGGCGGCAACAATACCATCTCCCACCGTCTCTCAGTCTGCCATGTCCACCGGCACCCCCGCTAGTTCCACGATCTCCAGCTCTCCAGTCCAGCTCACCCTACATGAGACTATGGTTAGAAAAAGGAAGTACTTAGCCTCGCATCTGCGTACACAGGGTTTGAACGCACACATAGCTAGACTAATCTCGTTAGAGATGATGCCCTACCGGTTAGTTGAAAGCGAAGCTTTCAAAGCCCTGATGGACTACGCTGTACCACGCTACGAGCTACCCAGTCGACACTTTTTTTCCAGAAAAGCCATCCCAGCCCTCCACCAGAATGTTAAAGAGCGCATCGTCCATGCACTCAGGCAATCTGTGAGCACAAAGGTGCACCTGACAACAGATGCATGGACCAGTAGGCATGGCCAGGGACGTTACGTGTCCATCACGGCACACTGGGTAAATGTGGTGGATGCAGGGTCCACAGGGGACAGCAAGTTTGGGACAGTTCTGCCTAGCCCACGGTCTAGGAAACAATTGGCTGTAGCCGTTCACACCCCCTCCTCCTCCTCTTCGTCCTCCTGCAGAAGCGAGAGCTCGTCCACAGACCGCAGTCGCACAACCACTCCATCCGCAGCTGCCACTGTTGCACACCAGGTCTCCCATTATGGGGCAGCTACTGGCAAACGTCAGCAGGCTGTATTGGCTATGAAGTGTTTGGGCGACAACAGACACACCGCGGAAGTTCTGTCCGAGTTCTTGCAGAAAGAAACGCAGTCGTGGCTGGGCACTGTAGATCTTGAGGCAGGCAAGGTAGTGAGTGATAACGGAAGGAATTTCATGGCTGCCATCTCCCTTTCCCAACTGAAACACATTCCTTGCCTGGCTCACACCTTAAACCTGGTGGTGCAGTGCTTCCTGAAAAGTTATCCGGGGTTATCCGACCTGCTCCTCAAAGTGCGTGGACTTTGCTCACATATCCGCCGTTCGCCCATACATTCCAGCCGTATGCAGACCTATCAGCGTTCTTTGAACCTTCCCCAGCATCGCCTAATCATAGACGTTGCAACAAGGTGGAACTCAACACTGCACATGCTTCAGAGACTGTGCGAACAGAGGCGGGCTGTTATGTTTTTGTGGGAGGATACACATACATGGGCAGGCAGTAGGATGGCAGACATGGAGTTGTCAGGTGTGCAGTGGTCGAAGATTCAAGACATGTGTCAAGTCCTTCAGTGTTTTGAGGAATGCACACGGCTGGTTAGTGCAGACAACGCCATAATAAGCATGAGCATCCCCCTAATGCGTCTGCTGATGCAAAGTTTGACGCACATAAAGGATCAGGCGTCTGCAGCTGAGGAAGAGGAAAGCCTTGATGACAGTCAGCCATTGTCTGGCCAGGGCAGTGTACAGGACGAGTTAGCGGGCGAAGAGGAGGAGGAGGACGAGGAGGATGATGGGGATGATTATATTTTTAATGAGGAAGCTTTTCCGGGGCCCACTGGAAATTGGTGGCGCGGCAAGGCCGGGTTCTGGTTTTTGGAGGGACACAAGTGACGTGGATTTGCCTGAAACTGCCCCTCAACCAAGCACAACCGCAGATTTGAGAACTGGAACTTTGGCCCACATGGCAGATTATGCCTTACGTATCCTCAAAAGGGACACACGCATAACTAAAATGATGAACGATGACGATAACTGGTTGGCCTGCCTCCTTGATCCTCGCTATAAAGGCAAATTGCAAAATATAATGCCACATGAGAACTTGGAACTAATATTAGCAACCAAACAATCAACTCTTGTTGACCGTTTGCTTCTGGCATTCCCTGCACACAGCGCCCGTGATCGTTCTCACACGAGCTGCAGGGGCCAGCAGACCAGAGGAGTTAGAGGGGCAGAAATCAGAAGTGGCGTTGGCCAGAGGGGTTTTCTGACCAGGTTGTGGAGTGATTTTGCTATAACCACAGACAGGACAGGTACTGCAGCATCAATTCAAAGTGACAGGAGACAACATTTGTCCAGTATGGTTACAAACTATTTTTCATCCCTTATCGATGTTCTCCCTCAACCGTCATTCCCATTTGATTACTGGGCATCAAAATTAAACACCTGGCCAGAATTGGCAGAATATGCATTGCAGGAGCTTGCTTGCCCGGCAGCTAGTGTCCTATCAGAAAGAGTATTCAGTGCTGCAGGTTCAATACTAACAGAAAAAAGGACTCGTCTGGCTACCCAAAATGTAGATGATCTAACCTTCATTAAAATGAACCACAACTGGATTTCGAAATCTTTTGCCCCACCTTGCCCGGCTGACACCTAGCTTTCCTATGAAAAGGTCTTGCCTGTGGACTATTCTGAATGCCTTTTCCAATCTCGTAATTTTCTGCACCTGATTGTCCAGCATACGACATGTTTACACCTCACTAAATGGCCAAACTCCCCACACGGGGCCGTGGTATCGACACTTGGCGACAGCACCCGTGAGAGTGCTGTTTGTCTGAAGAGGTGGGTGTGCCCGCTTTTGGTCGACGGCACTGCCACTGGGTCCCTCCTAGTACAATAAAGTGTCTCTGGCGGTGGTGGTACGCACCCAACGTCAGACACACCGTTGTAATATGAGGGGCCCTGGGCCTGTACCGCCGGCCACAAGACAGTTCCCCCCCCCAGCTCAAACAGTGCTCTACCACTTGCAAAATTATCTCACAGCTCCACCAATGTTTAGTCTATGCGCTGACATCCTTCAATGCCTGCCACTGACAATACCATTGTATTGACATTTTTGTTATGTTAGGCCTTCGAAGCCTGTCTGTGGTCACTCCTTCCACTAGGCCTCCACTGACCACACCACTGCCGCCCGTGTACCCCTGGAACCAATTTAAAATTGCCTACAGCCATGTGTTATTATTTTAGGCCTTCAATGCCTGTCTGCGGTCACTCCTTACAATATGCCTCCACTGACCACACCACTGCTGCCCGTGTACCCCTGGAACCAATTTAAAATTGCCTACAGCCAGCCCAATTTTTTTACTTTAGGCCTTCGATGCCTGTCTGCGGTCCGTTCTTTCTACTACTACTACACTGACCAGGCCACTGCTGCCCGTGTACCCCTGGAACCAATTTAAAATTGCCTACAGCCATGTGTTATTATTTTAGGCCTTCGATGCCTGTCTGCGGTCACTCCTTCCACTAGGCCTCCACTGACCACACCACTGCTGCCCGTGTACCCCTGGAACCAATTTAAAATTGCCTACAGCCAGCCCAATTTTTTTACTTTAGGCCTTCGATGCCTGTCTGCGGTCACTCCTTCCACTAGGCCTCCACTGACCACACCACTGCTGCCCGTGTACCCCTGGAACCAACATCAGAAAATATAAAAATAAGTATTTTGCTTATAAAAAAGAAAATACTGGAGAGATATCAAATGCAGACATTTTAACATTAAAAACAAACACATACAACAAAAATCTGGTACAGTACTAAAAATGGCCACCAGCTACAATAACTTTCTCCTGCAAGTAGTTAACTGAAAGTTTTTTTCAATTTAAAACACAGATATGGCATCCACCGAGTGTTGTCCTGTCGCGTCTTCTTTATATTATTGCCAAGAAGATGCAAAACAATGAAAATAATAAAATCATTATTTACCAAAAAAATAGAGTAAGTCAAAACCACATTGCAAATAAACATTCATTACAAATAAAGAAGCAGGGCGCTTCCGAGGGTGAGTATATACCTAATAAGAATATAATCACCATCGGACGCGCCCTGCTTCTTTCCGACAGCCTTCCTTCCTAAGAATCAGCCCTTCCGTGGTGTAGAGAGAGGGTTTGTTACACTCCAAGGTGTTCCCCAGGTTTCCTTGCCATTGCTTCGGTCTTCCGACTCTCGTTTAGTAGTTGTAGAAAACTACACTGCATTAGGCCTACAAATTGGGTATGGGGTGTAGAGAGATGGTGTGTTCCACTCTAAGGTGTTCTCCAGGTTGCCTTTCCTGAGCTTCGATCTTCCGGCTCTCGTTTAGTAGTTGATGGAAACTACGCTGCATTAGGCCTACAAATTGGGTATGGGGTGTAGAGAGATGTTGTGTTCCACTCCAAGGTGTTCCCCAGGTTTCCTCGCCAATGCTTCGATCTTCATGCTCTCGTTTAGTAGTTGTTGGAAACTACGCTGCATTAGGCCTACAAATTGGGTATGGGGTGTAGAGAGATGGTGTGTTCCACTCCAAGGTGTTCTCCAGGTTGCCTTTCCTGAACTTCTATCTTCAGGCTCTCATTAAATTGTGGTTAAACGGAACAACTGCATTTGGCGTACTAGTTGGTTTGGGGCCTACTATCGGTGTCTGCCACTCCTTGCTGTTCTCCTGGTTTCCTGTCCTGAAATTCCGTTTTCAGGCGCTCGTTAAGTAGTTGTTAATGTTAGACTGCATTTGGCGTACTAGTTGGTTTGGGGCCTACTATCGGTGTCTGCCACTCCTTGCTGTTCTCCTGGTTTCCTGTCCTGAAATTCCGTTTTCAGGCGCTCGTTAAGTAGTTGTTAATGTTAGACTGCATTTGGCCTACTAGTTGGGTTGGGGCCTACTATCGGTGTCTGCCACTCCTTGCTGTTCTCCTCCACTGAACAAAGCTGTGCCGCCTGTTTACTACGGTTGCCAATTTTGAACTGCATTTCGACTACTTACTGATTTGGGCCTACTCTCTGTGTCAGCCTCTCATTCCAGTTGTCCTCCACTGCAATGCCCCCTGGTTATTCCTGTGTTACCAATTTTGAACTGCATTTAGCCAACTTTATTCTTTGGGCCTATATCTGTGTTTCCTCCTCATCCTGCCCATTGCCCAGCCAGTGATAGATGAGTCTGCTGGTACATTGACCCATAACGCAACATTCCCCGTGCACGCTACACAACAACATTGTGACCCTGCTGAAAGTCAGGTTGCTCTTCCCGCATACCATACCACCTTACACGGGGACAAAGAGGAAGGTGCAGATGAAAGTGCAGGTTCCTTCATCAGGTGGGGGGAGGAATACTAGTTGGCGACGTCACTGGCACAGGGCCTCTCATAGTACGCAAAAGTGTTGCTGCCGGTGGGAGGCGCCCCCGCCGTGCAAACACACCGCTGTACTTTGAGGGGCCCTGTGCCAGTGCCAATGCCAACGAGTGGGCCCCCCCTGCTTGCTCAGGTTCACAGCACTTGCAAAGTTGAAATACTTACCTCTCCCTGCTCCACTGCCGTGACGTGGTCCAGATTTCCTGGGCCCACTAATTACTTGAACCAGCCCTACCCACCACAACTTTAGCCAAATGAACCCCAATTTCAAATGCCTTCCAATTATTATAAGGTAAATTACGCTTGACAAGCTTCATTAAGAAGAATGGATGGTTTTGACATTAAAATGGGCACTCTAGGTGTTTTCCTGGCCCCCACTCACTGCCGACTATGCTGCCCCATTGACTTGCATTGGGTTTCGTGTTTCGGTCGATCCCGACTTTACGTCATAATCGGCCGATTTCACTCGACCCGACTTTTGAGATAGTCGGGTTTCGCGAAACCCGGCTCGACTCTACATAGGTCAAGGTCGCTCAACTCTATTTGCTGCTTTTTTCTTGCCATAATACAAATGCTAACAGTCTATTCAGTAGGACAATCAGCTGTGTATCCACCAGACTTCTGCACAACACAACTGATGGTCCCAACCCCATTTATAAGGCAAGAAATCCCACTTATTAAACCTGACAGGGCACACCTGTGAAGTGAAAACCATTCCCGGTGACTACCTCTTGAAGCTCATCAAGAGAATGCCAAGAGTGTGCAAAACGGTCATCAAAGCAAAAGGTGGCTACTTTGAAGAACCTTGAATATAAGAAATATTTTCAGTTGTTTCACAATTTTGGGGAAGTATATAATTCCACATGTGTTAATTCATAGTTTTAATGCCTTCAGTTCTGAATGTACAATTTTCATAGTCATGACAATACAGAAAAATCTTTAAATGAGAAGGTGTGTCCAAACTTTTGGTCTATACTGTATATACTGCTCAAAAAAATAAAGGGAACACTAAAATCCCACATGCTAGATATCACTGAATGAAATATTCCAGTTGTAAATCCTTATTCATTGCATAGTGGAATGTGTTGAGAACAAAAAACCTAAAAATGATCAACGTAAATCACAACTAATATACCACGGAGGTCTGGAGTTGGAATGATGCTCAAAATCAAAGTGAAAAATGAAGTTACAGGCTGATCCAACTTCAGTGGAAATGCCTCAAGACAAGGAAATTATGGTCAGTAGTGTGTGTGGCCTCCACGTGCCTGTATGATCTCCGTACAACGCCTGGGCATGCTTCTGATGAGGCTGCAGATGGTCTCCTGAGGGATCTCCTCCCAGACCTGGACTAATGGATCAGTCAACAACTGGACAGTCTGAGATGCAACGTGACGTTGGTAGATGGTGCGAGACATGATGTCCCAGATGTGTTCAATCGGATTCAGGTCTGTGGAATGGGCGGGTCAGTCCATAGCTTCAATGCCTTCATCTTGCAGGAACTGCTGACACACTCTAGCCACATGATGTTTGTCATTGTCCTTCATTGGGAGGAACCCAGGGCCAACGGCACCAGCATTTTTTCTCACAAGGGGTCTGAGGATCTCATCTCGGTAGCCAATGGCAGTCAGGTTACCTCTGGCGAGCACATGGAGGGCTGTGCGGCCCTCCAAAGAAATGCAACCCCGCACCATTACTGAGCCACTGCCAAACCGGTCATGCTGAAGGATGTTGCAGGCAGCAGATCACTCTCCACATAGTCTCCAGACAAAGGTCCTTCGCGGCGCACAATGCATCCCTGGGAACGGAAGCCGCCGCATGCACCGCTGAGAGCAGGAGAACTCCGGAGGCCATCGGAAGGTAAGCATATCCATATTTTTTATTTTTATTCTTTTTTTTTTACACGAATATGGATCCCAGAGCCTGAAGGAGAGTCTCCTCTCCTCCAGACCCTGGGAACCATCCGGGACCACTCCCTGCACACGCCGTATAAGACAAAACCCGGTGTATAAGAAGACCCCCGAAAAGTTGGGGGTCATCTTATACGCTGGAAAATACGGTACTATATCATCTGGGAAGTCATACATGACCACCTACTGGACAAGAAGACTTTGTTTTTAACCCCTTTCTGACATCGGACGTACTATCCCGTCCATGTGGGGTGGGCCCCTATGACCATGGACGGGATAGTACGTCCAGCGCGATCGGCGGCGCTCACGGGGGGAGCGCCGCCGATCGCGGCCGGGTGTCAGCTGCCTATCGCAGCTGACATCCGGCACTATGTGCCAGGAGCGGTCATGGACCGCCCCCGGCACATTAACCCCTGGCACACCGCGATCAAAGATGATCGCGATGTGCCGGCGGTGCAGGGAAGCACCGCGCAGGGAGGGGGCTCCCTGCGGGCTTCCCTGAGCCCCCCGCAGCAACGCGATGTGATCGCGTTGCTGCGAGGGTCTTACCTCCCTCCCTCCCTGCTCGAGCCCCGGATCCAAGATGGCCACGGATCCAGGTCCTGCAGGGAGGGAGGTGGCTTCACAGAGCCTGCTCAGAGCAGGCACTGTGAAGCAGCCTGCACTGCTCTCAGATCGGTGATCTGACAGAGTGCTGTGCAAACTGTCAGATCATCGATCTGTGATGTCCCCCCCTGGGACAAAGTAAAAAAAAAAAATTTTCAAATGTGTAAAAAAAATAAAAAAAATATTCCAAAATAATGAAAAAAAAAAAAATATTATTCCCATAAATACATTTCTTTATCTAAATAAAAAAAACAAACAATAAAAGTACACATATTTAGTATCGCCGCGTCCGTAACGGCCCGACCTATAAAACTGGCCCACTAGTTAACCCCTTCAGTAAACACCGTAAGAAAAAAAAAAAAAAAAAGAGGCAAAAAACAACGCTTTATTATCATACCGCCGAACAAAAAGTGGAATAACACGCGATCAAAAAGACAGATATAAATAACCATGGTACCGCTGAAAATATCATCTTGTCCCGCAAAAAACGAGCCGCGATACAGCAACATCAGCAAAAAAATAAAAAAGCTATAGTCCTGAGAATAAAGCGATGCCAAAATAATTATTTTTTCTATAAAATAGTTTTTATCGTATAAAAGCGCCAAAACATAAAAAAATGATATAAATGAGGTGTCGCTGTAATCGTACTGACCCGAAGAATAAAACTGCTTTATCAATTTTACCAATCGCGGAACGGTATAAACGCCTCCCCCAAAAGAAATTCATGAATAGCTGGTTTTTGGTCATTCTGCCTCACAAAAATCGGAATAAAAAGCGTTCAAAAAATGTCACATGCCCGAAAATGTTACCAATAAAAACGTCAACTCGTCCCGCAAAAAACAAGACCTCACATGACTCTGTGGACCAAAATATAGAAAAATTATAGCTCTCAAAATGTGGTAACGCAAAAAATATTTTTTGCAATAAAAAGCGTCTTTCAGTGTGTGACGGCTGCCAATCATAAAAATCCGCTAATAAACCCGCTATAAAAGTAAATCAAACCCCCCTTCATCACCCCCTTAGTTAGGGAAAAATTAAAAAAATGTATTTATTTCCATTTTCCCATTAGGGTTAGGGCTAGGGCTAGGGCTAGGGCTAGGGTTAGGGCTAGGCCTAGGGCTAGGGCTAGGGTTAGGGTTAGGGTTAGGGCTACAGTTTGGGTTGGGGCTAAAGTTACAGTTAGGGTTTAGATTACATTTACGGTTGGGAATAGGGTTGGGATTAGGGTTAGAGGTGTGTTTGGATTAGGGTTTCAGTTATAATTGGGGGTTTTCATTGTCTAGGCACATCAGGGGCTCTCCAAACGCGACATGGCGTCCGATCTCAATTCCAGCCAATTCTGCGTTGAAAAAGTAAAACAGTGCTTCTTCCCTTCCGAGCTCTCCCGTGTGCCCAAACAGGGGTTTACCCCAACATATGGGGTATCAGCGTACTCAGGACAACAACTTTTGGGGTCCAATTTCTCCTGTTACCCTTGGGAAAATACAAAACTCGGGGCTAAAACATATTTTTTGTGGGGAAAAAAAAAGATTTTTTATTTTCACGGCTCTGCGTTTATAAACTGTAGTGAAACACTTGGGGCTTCAAAGTTCTCACAATACATCTAGATTAGTTCTTTGGGGGGTCTAGTTTCCAATATGGGGTCACTTGTGGGGGGTTTCTACTGTTTAGGTGCATTAGGCGTTCTGAAAACGCAATGTGATGTCTGCAGACCATTCCATCTAAGTCTGCATTCCAAATGGCGCTCCTTCCCTTCCGAGCTCTGCCATGCGCTCAAACGGTGGTTTCCCCCAACATACGGGGTATCAGCGTACTCAGGACAAATTGGACAACAACTTTTGGGGTCGAATTTCTCCTCTTACCCTCGGGAAAATACAAAACTGGGGGCTAAAAAATAATTTTGGGGGGAAAGATTTTTTTTTTTAATTTTCACGGCTCTGCGTTACAAACTGTAGTGAAACACTTGGGGGTTCAAAGCTATCACAACACATCTAGATGAGTTCCTTAGGGGGTCTAGTTTCCAAAATGTTGTCACTTGTGGGAGGTTTCTACTGTTTAGGTACATTAGGGGCTCTGCAAATGCAATGTGACACCTGCAGACCATTCCATCTAAGTCCTCATTCCAAATGGAGCTCCTTCCCTTCCGAGCCCTCCCATGCGCCCAAACAGTGGTTACCCCCCACATATGGGGTATCAGCGCACTCAGGACAAATTGGACAACAAATTGTGGGGTCGAATTTGTCCTGTTACCCTCGGGAAAATACAAAACTGGGGGCTAAAAAATAATTTTTGTGGGAAAAAATTTTTGTTTTATTTTTACGGCTCTCCATTATAAACTTCTCTGAAGCCCTTGGTGGGTCAAAGCGCTCAGCACACATCTAGATAAGTTCCTAAGGGGGTCTACTTTCCAAAATGGTGTCACTTGTGGGGGGTTTCAATGTTTAGGCACATCAGTGGCTCTTCAAACGCAACATGGCGTCCCATCTCAATTCCTGTCAATTTTGCATTGAAAAGTCAAACGGCGCTCCTTCCCTTCCGAGCTCTCCCATCCGCCCAAACAGTGGTTTACCCCCACATATGGGCTATCAGCGTACTCAGGACAAATTGTGCAACAACTTTTGGGGTCCAATTTCTTCTCTTACGCTTGGGAAAATAAAAAATTGGGGGCGAAAAGATAATTTTTGTGAAAAAATATGATTTTTTATTTTTACGGTTCTACATTATAAACTTCTGTGAAGCACTTGGTGGGTCAAAGTGCTCACCACACCTCTAGATAAGTTCCTTAGGGGGTCTACTTTCCAAAATGGTGTCACTTGTGGGGGGTTTCAATGTTTAGCCACATCAGGGGCTCTCCAAACGAAACATGGCGTCCCATCTCAATTCCAGTCAATTTTGCATTGAAAAGTCAAATGGTACTCCTTCGCTTCCGAGCTCTGCTATGCGCCCAAACAGTGGTTTACCCCCACATGTGGGGTATTGGCATACTCAGGACAAATTGTACAACAATGTTTGGGGTCCATTTTCTCCTGTTACCCTTGGTAAAATAAAACAAATTGGAGCTGAATTAAATTTTTTGTGAAAAAAAGTTAAATGTTCATTTTTATTTAAACATTCAAAAAATTCCTGTGAAGCACCAGAAGGGTTAATAAACTTCTTGAATATGGTTTTGAGCACCTTGAGGGGTGTAGTTTTTAGAATGGTGTCACACTTGGGTATTTTCTATCATATAGACCCCTCAAAATGACTTCAAATGAGATGTGGTCCCTAAAAAAAATGGTGTTGTAGAAATGAGAAATTGCTGGTCAACTTTTAACCCTTATAACTCCCTAACAAAAAAAAATTTTGGTTCCAAAATTGTGCTGATGTAAAGTAGACATGTGGGAAATGTTACTTATTAAGTATTTTGTGTGACATATCTCTGATTTAATTGCATAAAAATTCAAAGTTGGAAAATTGCGAAATTTTCATAATTTTCGCCAAATTTCCGTTTTTTTCACAAATAAACGCAGGTACTATCAAAGAATTTTTACCATTGTCATGAAGTACAATATGTCACGAGAAAACAATGTCAGAATCACCAGGATCCATTGAAGCGTTCCAGAGTTATAACCTCATAAAGGGACAGTGGTCAGAATTGTAAAAATTGGCCCGGTCATTAACGTGCAAACCACCCTTGGGGGTAAAGGGGTTAAAAGAGGGGACTGGCACCACATTAGTGAAATGGATATGTTCAGCTGTTCGTGTTACCAGTTGTCCTGTGCAGAGTTCAGCTATTTACATGATCATTATGTGGCGTCACTCAATGTGCACAGAGCATTTAGTGTCAATCAAGTCATTGATTTTTGACTTCCGTAAATGTTTTCTGCTCAGTTGCTTTTATTTACTTCTGCAGATGAGACCTAAATAGGTCATTCCAGTTCATTATTGGAATCGTTGCTGCACAAACACTTAATCTATGGACTTTTTTTGCTGCCCAACTGACATCTTAAATGTTGATAGTTTACTAAAGGTGACAAATGCTACATTACATCTGAAAAGTTTGGAATAACATATGTAGAAACCATTTCTGTAACCCTTTCCTGCCATATCCCATTTTAACATTTTATTTTTTTCTACCACACATTTCAAGAGACATAACTTTTCCCAGTAATCCATAGAAAGCCATATAAAGCCTTCTGTTTTGCAGGATGAGTTGTAATTTTGATTGCCATCAATTAATGTAACCCCTTTAGTACCTTGGAATTTTCCATTTTTTGCTCCCCTACTTCCCAGAGCCATAACTTTTTTTATTTCTCCATCAATATGGCCATGTGAGAGCTTGTTTTTTCGTGGGACGAGTTGTACTTTTGAACGGCACCATTGATTTTACCATCTAGTGTACTGGAAAACAGGAAAAAAATTCCAAGTGCGGTGAAATTGCAAAAAAAGTGGAATTCAACAATTGTTTTTTTTTTTTCCTTTACCATGTTCGCTAAATGCTGAAACTGACCTGCCATTATAATTCTCCAAGTCATTGAATTCATGGATAGCAAACATGTATACGGTAGTTTTTTTTAATTTAAGTAGTAAAAAACAATCTAAAGTTTGTAAAAAAAAAAACAAAAAAGGCACCATTGTAGTGTTTCCATTTCTTGGGATCTGGGGCAGGGTAAGGGCTTATTTTTTGTGCGCCGAGTTGTCGTTTTTTTTATACCATTTTGAGATACATACAATGTTTTGATCAGCAGTTTATTTAAAACCAAAAAAACATACCGGTAATTGCTCGTTTTTTTTTTTTTTTCTCTCCCTACACCGTTTACAGATCGGATTAATGCTTTTCTATATTTTGATAAATCAGGTGTTTCTGAATGCGGCAATACCAAATGTGTGTTTTTGATTTTTTTTTTTTTTTTGAATGGGGAAAAAGGTGGGTGATTTGAACTTTCACAATTTTTTACATTTTTTAAATATTTTTAAAACTTTTTTTTTTTAGTTTTTACATTCTTCAGTAGTCTCCTACACATAGCATTTTTGCTGAAGCCCTGCTAACGGGGCGCTCTGAATTTGCAGAATGGGCAAAACAAAAATTGGAACGGGACCCTCAGTTTACACAGAACATTATGTTCAGTGATGAGGCAAAATTGTTTGGGTGGGCCATTTATATGGATAAACCTAAATAACATGGGTATGGTGACAGTTTTCTTGCGTATGGTGACTTGTATTGAAATCTGCTGCAATGACCCTGGTACTGCGTTCATCAGACATCAACACAATTTCTATCCGCTCCTCATGTGCTAAGCTCTGCAACATGTCAATGGCTGTAACCAAAGAGAAACTTGTAAATAGCTCATGAAAGAATAAAGTTACATTAACCCTGCTGTTCTGTTGGTCAAAAATGACCGACTTTGAACTTCAATATTCTTTAAAATATTCAAGATGCGGCTCTGAAACCCGTGGCCGACCGACCCATCCTCATTTAAGTCAATCAACCACAAGTTTCAGAACCGCATCTTGAACACCCCAAAAAATACCAAAGTTCAAAATAGGTCTCCCCAGACCGAACAGAACAGCAGGGTTAAAACCAAGCACACCATTGTTTTGCTTGTGAAATTCCCAATAAGTTTGATGTGTCACATGACCCACTTCCCATTGGAAAAAATAAAGTTGGATCCAAAATGGCTGATTTCAAAATTGCCGCCATGTTCACCACCCATCTTGAAAAATTTTCCCCCTTTCCATATACTAATGTACCACAAACAGGAAGTTGATATCGCCAACCATTCCCATTTTATTTAGATGCATCCATATACATGGCCCACCCTCTACTTTGCTCACAGGACAACCACTTCACGTTTGTTTCCATATGAAAAGGTTCATTGTCATATTTGTTGATAAAGAAAAACTTCCTCAATTGTAGACTTTAAAAAAAAATAAATAACAAGATTGGCCCACAACTTTATTCAAGTTTTTAAGTTTGACCCTCTGTGTATTTGAGTTTGACATCCATGATTTAAATGATTATGGAAAAATAAATGAAGTAAACCCATTATTAACAACATGTTATTTTCTAATACACATAAATAATGCTAACTAGCACCTAGAAGGTTATTCATTTTTATTGTATAACATGGAGATGAGGTTTTATTACCCAAAGATAATGACTATAAATGATATGATACTCCAATCCAAGTGTTACTGACTGTTCTGATTTTCTTTCGAAGAGCGGCCCAAGTATTATTCTGAACACAATGTGTCGAAAAGCAACATTGTGTGAAACTTGTTTGTCTTCCCAATTTATTTAACCCCTTCATGACCCAGCCTATTTTGACTTTAATGACCTGGCCGTTTTTTGCAATTCTGACCAGTGTCCCTTTATGAGGTAATAACTCAGGAACGCTTCAACGGATCCTAGCGGTTCTGAGATTGTTTTTTCGTGACATATTGGGCTTCATGTTAGTAGTAAATTTAGGTCAATAAATTCTGCGTTTATTTGTGATAAAAACGGAAATTTGGCGAAAATTTTGAAAATTTCGCAATTTTCACATTTTGAATTTTTATTCTGTTAAACCAGAGAGTTATGTGACACAAAATAGTTAATAAATAACATTTCCCACATGTCTACTTTACACCAGCACAATTTTGGAAACAAAATTTTTTTTTGCTAGGAAGTTATAAGAGTTAAAATTTGACCAGCGATTTCTCATTTTTACAACGAAATTTACAAAACCATTTTTTTTAGGGACCACCTCACATTTGAAGTCAGTTTGAGGGGTCTATATGGCTGAAAATACCCAAAAGTGACACCATTCTAAAAAATGCACCCCTCAAGGTGCTCAAAACCACATTCAAGAAGTTTTTTAACCCTTCAGGTGCTTCACAGCAGCAGAAGCAACATGGAAGGAAAAAATGAACATTTAACTTTTTAGTCACAAAAATTATCTTTTAGCAACATTTTTTTTATTTTCCCAATGGTACAAGGAGAAACTGAACCACGAAAGTTGTTGTCCAATTTGTCCTGAGTACGCTGATACCTCATATGTGGGGGTAAACCACTGTTTGGGCGCACGGCAGGGCTTGGAAGGGAAGGAGCGCCATTTGACTTTTTGAATGAAAAATTGGCTCCACTCTTTAGCGGACACCATGTCACGTTTGGAGAGCCCCCGTGTGCCTAAAAATTGGAGCTCCCCCACACGTGACCCCATTTTGGAAACTAGACGCCCCAAGGAACTTATCTAGATGCATAGTGAGAACTTTGAACCCCCGGGGGCTTCACAAATTGATCCGTAAAAATGAAAAAGTACTTTTTTTTCACAAAAAAATTATTTTAGCCTCAATTTTTTTCATTTTCACATGGGCAACAGGATAAAATGGATCCTAAAATTTGTTGGGCAATTTCTCATGAGTACACCGATACCTCACATGTGGGGGTAAACCACTGTTTGGGCACATGGTAAGGTTCGGAAGGGAAGGAGCGCCATTTGACTTTTTGAATGAAAAATTATCTCCATCGTTAGCGGACACCATGTCGTGTTTGGAGAGCCCCCGTGTGCCTAAACATTGGAGCTCCCCCACAAATGACCCCATTTTGGAAACTAGACCCCCCAAGGAACTTATCTAGATGCATATTGAGCACTTTAAACCCTCAGGTGCTTCACAAATTGATCTGTAAAAATGAAAAAGTACTTTTTTTTTCACAAAAAAATTATTTTCGCTTCAGTTTTTCATTTTCACATGGGCAATAGGATAAAATGAATCCTAAAATTTGTTGGGCAATTTCTCCCGAGTACGCCGATACCTCATATGTGGGGGTAAACCACTGTTTGGGCACACGGCAGGGCTCGGAAGGGAAGGCGCGCCATTTGACTTTTTGAATGGAAAATTAGCTCCAATTGTTAGCGGACACCATGTCGCGTTTGGAGAGCCCCTGTGTGCCTATGCATTGGAGCTCCCCCACAAGTGACCCCATTTTGGAAACTAGACCCCCCAAGGAACTTATCTAGATGCATATTGAGCACTTTAAACCCCCAGGTGCTTCACAGAAGTTTATAATGCAGAGCCATGAAAATAAAAAATAATTTTTCTTTCCTCAAAAATGATTTTTAGCCTGGAATTTCCTATTTTGCCAAGGGTAATAGGAGAAATTGGACCGCAAATGTTGTTGTCCAGTTTGTCCTGAGTACGCTGATACCCCATATGTGGGGGTAAACCACTGTTTGGGCGCACGGCAGGGCTCGGAAGGGAAGGCACGCCAATTGGCTTTTTAAATGGAAAATTAGCTCCAATCATTAGCGGACACCATGTCACGTTTGGAGAGCCCCTGTGTGCCTAAACATTGGAGATCCCCCACATATGACCCCATTTTGGAAACTAGACCCCCAAAGGAACTAATCTAGATGTGTGGTGAGGACTTTGAACTTCCAAGTGCTTCACAGAAGTTTATAACGCAGAGCCATGAAAATAAAATAAAAATTTTATTTTCTCTAAAATGATTTTTTAGCCTGCAATTTATTATTTTCCCAAGGGTAACAGGAGAAATTTGACCCCAAAAGTTGTTGTACAGTTTCTCCTGAGTACGCTGATACCCCATATGTGGGGGTAAACCACAGTTTGGGCACATGTCGGGGCTCAGAAGGGAAGTAGTGACTTTTGAAATGCAGACTTTGATGGAATGGTCTGCGGGCGTCACGTTGCGTTTGCAGAGCCCCTGGTGTGCCTAAACAGTAGAAACCCCCCACAAGTGACCCCATTTTGGAAACTAGACCCCGAAAGGAACTTATCTAGATGTGAGGTGAGCACTTTGAACCCCCAAGTGCTTCACAGAAGTTTATAACACAGAGCAGTGAAAATAATAAATACGTTTTCTTTCCTCAAAAATAATTTTTTAGCCCAGAATTTTTTATTTTCCCAAGGGTTGCAGGAGAAATTGGACCCCAAAAGTTGTTGTCCAGTTTCTCCTGAGTACGCTGATACCCCATATGTGGGGGTAAACCACTGTTTGGGCACATGTCGGGGCTCGGAAGTCAAGTAGTGACGTTTTGAAATGCAGACTTTGATGGAATGGTCTGCGGGCGTCACGTTGCGTTTGCAGAGCCCCTGGTGTGCCTAAACAGTAGAAACCCCCCACAAGTGACCCCATTTTGGAAACTAGACCCCCCAAGGAACTTATCTAGATATGTGGTGAGCACTTTGAACCCCCAAGTGCTTCACAGACGTTTACAACGCAGAGCCGTGAAAATAAAAAATCATTTTTCTTTCCTCAAAAATGATGTTTTAGCAAGCAATTTTTTATTTTCTCAAGGGTAACAGGAGAAATTGGACCCCAGTAATTGTTGCCCAGTTTGTCCTGAGTACACTGATACCCCATATGTGGGGGTAAACCACTGTTTGGGCACACGTCGGGGCTCGGAAGGGAAGGAGCACCATTTGACTTTTTGAATAAAAGATTGGCTGGAATCAATGGTGGCGCCATGTTGCGTTTGGAGACCCCCTGATGTGCCTAAACAGTGGAAACCCCTCAATTCTAACGCCAACACACCCCTAACCCTTATCCCAACTGTAGCCGTAACCCTAACCACAACCCTAACCCCAACACACCCCTAACCACAACCCTAACCCCAACACACCCCTAACCCTAACCACAACCCTAATTCCAACCCTAACCCTAAGGCTATGTACCCACGTTGCGGATTCGTGTGAGATTTTTCCGCACCATTTTTGAAAAATCCGCGGGTAAAAGGCACTGCGTTTTACCTGCGGATTTACTGCGGATTTCACCTGCGGATTCCTATTGAGGAATAGGTGTAAAACGCTGCGGAATCCGCACAAAGAATTGACATGCTGCGGAAAATACAACGCAGCGTTTTCGTGCGGTATTTTCCGCACCATGGGCACAGCGGATTTGGTTTTCCATAGGTTTACATGGTACTGTAAACCTGATGGAACACTGCTGCGGATCCGCAGCGGCCAATCCGCTGCGGATCCGCAGCCAAATCCGCACCGTGTGCACATAGCCTAATTCTAAAGGTATGTGCACACGCTGCGGAAAACGCTGCGGATCCGCAGCAGTTTCCCATGAGTTTACAGTTCAATGTGAACCTACGGGAAACAAAAATCGCTGTACACATGCTGCGGAAAAACTGCACGGAAACGCAGCGGTTTACATTCCGCAGCATGTCACTTCTTTCTGCGGATTCCACAGCGGTTTTACAACTGCTCCAATAGAAAATCGCAGTTGTAAAACCGCAGTGAAATGCGCAGAAAAACCGCGGTAAATCTGCCATAAATCCGCAGCGGTTTAGCACTGCGGATTTATCAAATCCGCTGCGGAAAAATCCGCAGAGGACCAGAATACGTGTGCACATATCGAAACCCTAACCCTACCCCTACCCCTAACCCTAACCCTACCCCTAACCCTACCCCTACCCCTAACCCTACCCCTAACCCTACCCCTAACCCTACCCCTAACCCTACCCCTACCCCTAACCCTACCCCTAACCCTACCCCTACCCCTAACCCTAACCCTAGTTCTAACTCCAACCTTAGTGGAAAAAAAAAAAATTCTTTATTTTATTATTGTCCCTATCTATGGGGGACAAATGGGGGGGGTCATTTACTGTTTTTTTATTTTGACCACTGTGATAGATTATATCACAGTGATCAAAATTCACATTGGAACGAATCTGCCGGCCGGCAGATTCGGCGGGCGCACTGCGCATGCGCCCGCCATTTTGGAACATTGCGGCGCTCGGGGAAGAAGACGGACGGACCCCGCCAGGATCGGTAAGTATAAGGGGGGGAGATCAGGGCACAGGGGGGGGAGATCAGGGCACGGGGGGGCGTCGGAGCACGGGGGGGGAGGGATCGGAGCATGGGGGAGAGTGATCGGTGTGCGGGCGGGTGGATCGGTGTGCGGGCGGGTGGATCGGTGTGCAGGGGGGGTGGATCGGTGTGCAGGGGGGGTGGATCGGAGCACGGGGGGGGATCGGAGTGCGGGGGGGTTTGATTGGAGCACGGGGGGTGTGATTGGAGCACGGGGGGAGCGGACAGGAGGACGGGGGAGCGGAGCACAGGACGGAGGGGAGCGGGCCACAGATCGGGGGGCTGGGGGGGCGATCGGAGGGGTGGGGTGGGGGCACATTAGTATTTCCAGCCATGGCCGATGACATTGCAGCATCGGCCATGGCTGGATTGTAATATTTCACCATTTTTTTAGGTGAAATATTACAAATCGCTCTGATTGGCAGTTTCACTTTCAACAGCCAATCAGAGCGATCGTAGCCACGAGGGGGTGAAGCCACCCCCCCTGGGCTGTACTACCACTCCCCCTGTCCCTGCAGATCGGGTGAAATGGGAGTTAACCCTTTCACCCGATCTGCAGGGACGCGATCTTTCTGTGACACAGCATATGCGTCACAGGTCGGATTGGCACCGACTTTCATGACGCATACGCTGTGTCACAGGTCGGGAAGGGGTTAAATTACATAAAATGATAATGTGATATTAATCATGTACATTTTACAAAGCTACATTTTTACCACATTTTACCACTTTTATCATCTAGAAATCTCGTTCTTTTTATAACGCATGTAAAACTGATTGAACACCATCTGCAGGTTACATGTGATATTTATAATTTCGCTATTAATAAAGTGTGCAGGAATTCCTAAACTTGCCGTGGGATGATAGGTTCTGTTTAACAATTTCTGTATCTGCGTAAAGATTTGGGAGATCTTCTGTTATGAAATAAATGGTGGCAGGAAGCCCAGCAGATGGCAAAGTGTAGGCAGAGGATGGTAGATTACATGGGAATGCAAAATAAACAACCCTTAACTTTGTGTATGTAGGTGAAACCTTCTGCAATATCTCATGCATTGACAAGACGTCATCAGCCAAAGAACCTTATAAGATTATCTTATCACAGGAAGATTTTTTATAACACATCCAATTGTGAAACTGACTTTTTTTTCTATTAATTAAAATGTACTTTATTCCAGGGTCCTGGTCATCACAGTGGCATTGCTTTTCTCATGGGGAGAGTGATGTAACGCTTGGAAGCGATGAAGGAGATCTTTTATGAGGTAACCACAATACACACAACATGTTTACACTCCAGGCCAGAAGGGGGAGCTCTAAATCAAGTTTAGGGTGAACTCCCCTATAAATACATTCTGGTCCAGAGGGAAAGAGAGCTAAGTCAGTCTGTCAGAGGACAGAGAAGAGAGCAGTCAGACATTGAGTGTTGGAAAGACTGAAGGAGCCGTGTAGCCAGAGTTGCTACAGCTCCTGGAGAAAAGAGAAACAATACGAAAGGAAGAATATTGTTTAGTGAGCATGCAGGAGAGCGAAGCACAGGAGAGTGACATTTGGGGAGAACAGCTGCGAATGAGCTATCTCCCTGTGAAGTGCAGATTACCGGTAGCCGAAAGACCGAGGTTGTGAGGGACTCTGAGACTTACAACAGAAACTGGCAGGACAGCTGGATTACACATCACTTGTCTGCCCTAATACCCAGGAGACACAGTGGCACATACAGCCCAGGCTGTGATAGAGACCCTGTAAAAAGGCTTGAGTCACCTGCCATATGGGTTTGTGTCCCACCTTTAGGGAGGACAGAGAGAACTGTGAGGATCTTATCAGAAGCCATAGACAGTAAGGGACTACAACAGCACCGCGCTATGAGGAAGGCTTTTAACTCCACCCAGTAAAGGGGACTCTGAATTCGCTTCCAAGCCGGATGGATCCTGCCTTTACCTATGATCTGGTGCCCTGGACTGTGGCTGCCTGAAGCCTTCAGTAAACCAGGTAAAGAGACTGCAAACCTGTGTCCTCCGTTCTTTACTGCCCCACTCACCATCCTCATCTATACAACGGGAGCCCTGGGGACATACTTCACCTGTGGGAAGTTATACCATCTCAGCTACCATAACATCACCCAAGAGGACCCCTTTAAGCAGTGTCGGTCCACATTAACCGACTACCACAGGTGGCGTCACAAACTAAACTTTAATCAACATCCCTTTTACATGGGCGCCCAGGGCCACAGACAGGGTTGCCACCGTGACACATCCCCTTAAGTACCAGACCCGGTAACGAGTAACCTCATGGCCCTGGCGGGCGCACCATATACCCCTAGCTATACATGTTTAATGACCTTTTAATGATGCTTGAAGTATGTCATTGTAGAAATTGTAGAGAAATCCAGCCTGGAAGTTTTAATCTCAGGTGCAGAGAGTGGACACTGCACTTCCAGCTATTGTGCATCTCCCTCTTTTCTCTTCCTTCCACCGGTCTCTGTTCTCTAATGGGCAGGACACTCTTCTCTCAGTGACCTGCATCCCCTGCTCAAAATTCTACACTGGTGCCATCTCAAGAGAGGGGGCAGCGGCAGCGCAGAAGTAGATCAATAGTGCATCTCTTGTAATGTCATTAAACACAACCACAGATACACCAAACACTGTTCACTAATACCCGTGCCACAATCAGCAATTTTAAACTAGTAGAGACTATATATCAGTGATTAGTGCTCTGTGGAGAAGATGTGGACAAAAACCACTAGCAAGGGGAAAGGCAGCCACAACAAATATATAGACAAATACCAGAAAGGACACCAAGCAGGGAGTAGATATAAAATGCCTTTATTATATATAGTTGGCAAAAATATATGTTTTTTATAATAATAATATAACAGTTTGTGCGCACAACAGGACAAAAATGGATATATACCACTCAATATAAAATCAATATATATATATATATATATATATATATATATATATATATATATATATATATATATATATATATATATATATATATATATATATATATATATATATAATATAAAAAAGGGAGATGGTAAAGGCTGACCCAAATAAATTATATGTATAGATATAAAAAAGGTGCTACCCCTAAAAAAATATATAACAAAAAATTGATGACTAAAAAATAGTGGGTAAAATTGAAGAAAAAATAAAATATATAACTAAGGTAGTATGTATAAACTGCACTATTTAAAGTGCAAAGTGACAATTATCAAAGGTACCCATACACATCAGCCTACATGTAATGCAGCTAATGTGCAAGAAAATATATCAATATGTGCCATAAAAAAAAAAAAAAATATATATATATATATAAGGTGCAATGTGACAAAATGCCAAACCAAAATATTGGCCTACATGTAATCAACGTGTAAAAGGTGCAAACAGAAATCTAAATGTGCAACTGGGCAATAATCCAAGCAAGAGTCACACACAATTTAGATAATAATAATAATATAGCCCACTATATAAGGTGCTATGTTGAGATGTGCAAACTGCAAAGTGGAAAAATGCACAAAATATCGGTATATATAACCAAAGTAGAAAACAATCCAGCCACAGAATGTTCACAGGTGTCAGCACAAGGTCTGCTAAAACACCGAGTGTGGCTGCAAGAGAAATCCAGCAGGAATCCCACCACAAAGTGCAGAGTGTAAACAGGGATAAGCACACTATACCTTTAATTAAATAACAGGGTCAGTCAAGTCCTTTTGATAGCGCACCCCGACGCGCGTTTTGGATCTCAATCCTTCATCAGGGGGAAAAAAGTATTTTATTGAAATAAAGACACAGGGTGTTGTAATAGTTTATTATACTTTCAATCCAATTGAAGACCCTTGTCACCTGAAACAAAGTTAAAATAAAAAAGCAACAATATCCCATACCTTCCGTCGTTCAGTCTTGTCCCACGCTGTAAATCCATCTGAAGGGGTTAAATAACTTTACAAGCAGGAGCCTGCTAATGCAGCCACCCCTGCCTGTAAAAACTGGGGAATGAATGGAAAGCAGGGGAACATAGCTACCTAGACTTGCGGTTCTGCGCCCCCTGCTGGCATAACCTCAGATGAACTCGAGCGTGGGAATTTTTCTGAATATTTTCTCACGCTCGAGTTCATCTAAGGTTATACCAGCAGGGGGCGCAGCACCGCAAGTCTAGGTAGCTACGTTCCCCTGCTTTCCATTCATTCCCCAGTTTTTACAGCCAGGGGCAGCTGCATTAGAAGGCTCCTGCTTGTAAAATTATTTAACCCCTTCAGATGGATTTACAGCGTGGGAGAAGACTGAACGACGGAAGGCATGGGATATTGTTGATTTTTTATTTTAACTTTGTTTCAGGTGACAAGGGTCTTCAATTGGATTGAGAGTATAATAAACTATTACAACACCCTGTGTCTTTATTTCAGTAAAATACTTTTTTATTAATGTGTGTGTGTTTTATTAACCATTTACTACTATTGGATTAATAATGGATAGGTGTCTTATTGACGCCTCTCCATTATTAACCTGGCTTAATGTCACCTTACAATAGCAAGGTGACATTAACCCTTTATTACCCCATATCCCACAGCTACACGGGAGTGGGAAGAGAGAGGCCAAGTGCCAGAATAGGCGCATCTTACAGATGTGCCTTTTCTGGGGTGGCTGGGGGCAGATGTTTTTAGCCATGGGGGGCAATAACCATGGCCCCTATCTAGGCTATTAATAGCTGCCCTCAGTCATTGGCTTTCCCACTCTGGCGGAGAAAATTGCGCGGGAGCCCACGCCAATTTCTTCTGTGATTTAACCCTTTATATTAACAGCTAGAGCCCCAAAATTTTGCACACAGACACTTCTAACATTATTGGTGAGGAATGTGTTAAAATATAAGGGATATGAAATGGTTTACTGTATGTAAACCATGTCTCATATCCTGTTGGGTTTGGGAAGGAGATAGCAAAAGCCGGCAATTGAATTACCGTCTTTTCAGCTATCTAGCGCTGTATGAAATATAAATATATATATATATGTCTCACTGATATATATATATATATACATACATACATACATACACACCTATTCTATGTGTAGACATTTATTTTAGCTATTCTATTCTAACCTGTCAGTGTGATTTTACTGTACACCGCGCTGAATTGACGGCTTTTCTATAAAACACCGCTGCGTATTTCTCGCAAGTCACACTGTTGGTCCGTGTGTAATCCGTATTTATCTCACCCCCATTGACTTTCATTGGCAAATTTTTTGCGCAATACGCTGACAAACGCAGCATGCTGCAATTTTCTACACCTGTAAAATACGGCAGAGAAATATACGGCAGATAGGAGCTGCCCCATAGAGAATCATTGGTCCGTGTGCAATGCGTAGTTTTTGCGCCTCTCATACATCCGTAAAACTCGCTAGTGTGACCCCGGCCTTAGAGTGGAAAAATGAGCATGTTAGTTTTTTTAAATGCTGTAAGTCCATTGTGAAACTTATTTGTTGCAGGTTTTACTATGGATTTTCTTGTCTAATATATATGTGTAAAAACTACAATGAATAAGTAACACAATCAGCAGCAAAATCCACATGTATCACACCTATAATTGCCTTTTTTTTCTTTGCTCTACGTGGCTTTGTACATGAGGCATTAGGTTGGGTTGGCACAAATCAGACATTCTCATAAATTATTGTGTGCCTGCCTGTTATGTCCCTGGACTGGCAATTGAATCTGCTATATGTAATGAAAGGGTTCTATTATTTGTATTAAAAAAAATTGGTAATAGTGCAAAAAAGTCAACATTCTTTTCATAGGTGAGATAATAATCCTGATCCTTGTATTGTTTCTGATTTATACAGAAAAGCTATTAATGCAATATTTTTCTGTTAAAAATATAAAACTCAGCCCTACTGAAATACTAGTCCTAGAATGGCAACATTTTAGATAATGCTCAACATTTGGTTTTGTGAAAACTATTTTGTTTATCTAACGGTAAAAATTCAATGGTAATAAAATGTAGAAAAAAGCATTCATTTATTGACTTTCATATTTCAAAGTGCAAGAAAAAAAAATCTCTTACAAGTTAAAGGGGTGCTTTGTGTAGTTTTGATAACATCATCATTTTATCAGCAAGAGATTTTTTACTAAAGGACTAGTAAAGCTCCTGTCATATAGTCCTCCATATTCATGAGCTTTGTATAACCCCACCCATGCCTCTGATTTGCAGGTTTCTGCCTATGCACAGAAAGCTGCCGATTGTCCTGCTTTAGTTTCAGGACTCAATCTGGTGACCCCTTGTCAGTTTTTTTCTCTGCTGAGCCACAGCCTGGTTGGTCTCTGTCCAACTACTGATGTTCTCTTGTCTTTGCTTGCATTCCCTTGGTTTGCAGCTATTCACAGCAAAGACAAAACAAAGCATACAAACAAAAAGGCTTGCTGTAACTTTGCCAAACAAAATGTTGTAGAAGCTGCTACTAGTTTATTTAGAGAAACTCAAACTCGGAAAGGAGCAAGAATATTAAATCTGTCTAAAATAATAAGAAAATATGTTGGGTACTTATAAGAAATGCACATAACTTAGATGCCTTAGATCTTGTGATGCTTAAGAAAAAAATAGAAATACTGACAGAAGCTACATTTCAAGCTGCAAAAAAATGAGCTGTAATAGTTTTGCACATTATATGTATATTCTAAATTTATAGTTGTAATATAGCACAATGAAAAAAGAGGTTAATGTTTGTGACTGCTTTGTTCTTTTACTAGGCATGGGAATGTCTTTACCTTTCTGAATGCAGATCAAATTAATACAATGTGCAATATTCTGCAAAAGTTTTAGGCAGGGGTGGAAAAATGCTGCAAAGTTAGAAAGCTTTAAAAAATAGAAGTGTTCACAGTTTATAGTTTGTTATCTATTAATGAAATGCAAAATAAATGAACAAAAGAGAAATTGAAATTGAATAAATATTTGGCCTTCAAAGCAGCATGAAAGTGGCAACTCTTCAAGGTACACTTCCACACAGATTTTGAAGGAACTTGGCAGGGAGGTTTTTCCAAACATCTTGGAGAAATAACCACAGATCTTCTGTGGATATAGGCCTGGCAAATCCTTCCTTGTCTATGTCATTCCAAATAGACTTGACTTTTGTGGCCATAACACCACTTTAGGGACCTTTTTATTCTTGTTTATTTGGAAGATGCTTCTCCATGACATCATATGTTTGGGGTCGTTATCCTGCTGTTAAGATTTTATAATTGACAGGGATTTATAGGGGCTGCCGCCTCGCAGAGACTTTTTTCAGTGCTGCCCTCTGGTTCCTTTCTGAGTAGTATATGTCTGTAACAATTTATGATTTATTATGTGTACTTGTTTTGTAATTTATGGTCTTACTAATAAAGATTTGTACTGATATTTCTGGATAAATGGGACCTAGACTCCGTATGTTCTCTGGTGTTTCTATATACTATTGGAGTGTCCTTTATTGAATGTTTATCTTGGTCTTGTCGCTTTAACACGGTACTATTAGTATGTGTGAAAGACCAAGTACTTTGGTGTCCATTGTGGGATGGTTTTATTGATTTGTTGCATAGAAGAAACTATTGTGGACCGCAAACAAGACTGAGACTTGTTTGGGTCAAGCAACACAAGGACTGTACATTATGTTAATGGAAATCTGTATTGTGATCTTGTGAATCAAAAATTGAGATTTTTGATACCAACTTCCATTCATTTGTACGGTAGATCAGTGGGAAAAAAGTAAAACCCTACACATATTAGACATTTAGGCAACTGTACAAAACAGCGCAAAATGTAATCAAATGTAAACATATGTCAATGTGGACAGTAAAATAAAAGCGTTATGGCTCTGGGAAGAAGGGGAGGAAAAAACGGAAACGCAAAAATGGAAATTGGCGGCGGCATGAAGGGGTTGAAGAGTCTCATTAAGTAACTGACAGAAAAAAAAGGCTTCATGATACAGTTTCCTATATGTATACCATATCATTGTCAGCTGAGTTGGCTCATTGCAGCCACTCGTCTTGCATGAATCCACTGAGCATTCTTTATTCTGTGCATTCTCTGTGGACAGCTCTAGCTCTGGGCAAGCCAGCAATATCAATCAAGAGTGAGGGAGGAGGACAGAAGCAAAACGATTGGTAGGAAGAGTCATGCCAAGCCACTCAGTCATGCCAAGTGTACCCCTTGTCTCTGGTCATAAATCAGCTGAGAGGAGCTAAAGACAGCTAAAAGAAGTAGAAACTCTTTCATGAAACCAGACTACGGAAATGATTTTTAAACAAAACCAAAAGCATTTAATTAAAGAAAATTATCAACAATGGTGAACAACCCAAACTGTCAATTTTGGGTTAACAGACCCCCTTTAAAAAGGCAATGTGTGTCTATTCTTTGCATTTTAAAATGATTGACTTACACTATTAGATGACGAGGATATATATAACCTTTTAAGGCCATTGAAAAGGTTAAGTAAACATATCTGCTTCATTATCCTAGTAACCTGAGCCGATTTCGGCTGGTAGACAAGACCTTTAACATTAGTGAAAATAGGGGCCTTCGTGTCCTTGCATTTGTCATTGGCCCTAGATTCCATGTACTGACACTGTGATTTTTTTTTTACTATCTCTAGATAATTGTCATCTAATCTATCTCAGTCAGGAAATGATATTACCAAGAAATTGCTTAAAATTTACGACATAATCTGTCCTTGAATACAAGAGTATATTTAACGTCAGTTGCACACTAGTTCTTACTGCTCTCCTGCTTTTTAGCTTTATATATGGATAAACGATGCAAATAGTGAAATGTTACCACATGGCTGGGATATACATAGAGACCCTATGGGAATGTGTCATCCAAAGTTCATACCATTGTAAACTACAGCTGTATTTAAATAGAAGCTCCTCAAATTTAAAAAATCAAATAAACAACAATTAAAGCTCTCGGCGCTGAGATTCACATTTCACCAGCTGACTTTCTTAAAAAAGAAGCATGTTATATCGTTCCTTACATATTGTTCTTAGTTAATTCATTACATCTTGTACTACTGGGTATTGTCATGTGATGTTTGCAAAGAGGAAGTGAAAGTTACAAATATTAACCCTTGCTAATATGGCTTTGGATGATTTGACTATATTACAATGTTGCATAAAACTATGATTTTACACCTTGAAACTCATTAGGTATTAAATAAAACCTTAATTCAACAAATGTCTTCACCTGTACCAGGGCACTTCACAATACTATTAATCACTAATCCCATATCATTACACATGGGAAGAAGAAGCGATCCCATACAATAAAAACCAATATTTATTAAATAATTCTATTAAAATGACACAATAAAAAAGCAAAATAGACCGTAGGGGACACCAATTTTACAAGGCTGTAACTATATTAATTACTGAATAGTCACCAGACAGTATAAATACATATCTACACTGATATAATGGAGGACTATGGTGACATACACCAACAATTAGCGGTATAACAACAAAAAAGCCAAAGCATGAATGTTATAATATAGTCGCTGCCTACATAAACATATTGTTAGGACTGGCGGAACGCACCAAGACAGATGGTATAGATGCGTTCGCAGTCCGGGGTCCACCGTGCAGGTGAAAACCTGCTGCTAGCAATTAGCAGACTATATGGCGGTACACTAAAGTATACACGCGTGGGTTAACCTCACCCAGCGTGAAAGAAGCAATCCTGTTAAGGCACAGGACGCGGTACCGTACCTAAAGTGCGAGCAAGTAGTCAGCGAACTCAACCCCAACTAGGATTGAAGTCCGATTAGACCCTTGCTGGCACAACACCGCAACTGGGTGTGTAAGGAAACTGAAGAGCAATATTAAGGCACAAGAGTGCATGCAGTGCCGCACTGACGAACGCCACTAACCACCCAGGCTTGGGTAAGGAAAGCACAGAGGAAGTGCACGGCGCCGTACTGGCGGTCACAGCAACTGGACGCTATAATGTGTGACTAGTGCTGTAGGATAAGTCGGGCGCTAGGTAGCAGCCATACACCTTCCGCGAACAGTCATTCAATAGGGTAGGGGTATCCAAGGACGACTTGCACTCACAACATACACACATTAGCGATTGAAAGACAATACTAGCGCATGGCCGTGCGGTCATGCGCAGTTTATATAGCAGCAGCACAGGAAGTGGCCACAGCACCTTTGCCCTTCCAAGACCTGCCAAGAGGACCAATGGAATGTGCTGCAGAGCCTGAGCACATGACCCTCGATCTCCAACGGGAGATCTTACCCTGGGCATGCTCAGTACGTGCAGACAAGGACTTAGTCCCAGAGAAGTCCGCTCGCTGCTGACCAGCACTGACTTTAATGGCAGAGACTGGAGAAGCAGCAGTAACTCTCAGAACAGAGTGAGAATGAGCAAGACGCTGGGACCGACGTCTTTGCTGAGAAGACTCCACTGTGGCTGGACAAGAATGGGAGACCGCAGCGGAGGTGGCTCGAGATTCCCCCTGTGCAGAAGCGGGAACTCGACCCCTAACATCACCCCCCCTCCTAGGGCCCCCCCCTCCTTGGGCCTCGCTACGTTCGAAGGCAGCAATGAGCTGCGGAGCCCGAATGTGCTCAGCAGGCTCCCAGGACCTATCCTCAGGGCCGTAACCCTTCCAGTCCACCCAAAAAATTTTTTTGCCACGTACCACCTTGCACCCCAAGATAGCGTTCACCTCGAAATCGTCCGTAGACGAACCCGATGTCCCGGCAGATGACTCAGAAAACCGGGACATGTATACGGGCTTAAGGAGGGACACATGAAAGGTGTCGGTGATACCAAGGCGTGGAGGAAGGGCCAGACGGTAGACCACAGGATTAACCTGTTCGAGGACCTTGAAGGGACCCAAGTAGCGAGGAGCAAATTTAGTGGACTCAACTCACAGCCTGATGTTACGGGCGGAGAGCCACACCAAGTCGCCAGGAGCAAAGGTCGGAGCGGGGCGCCGATGAGCATCGGCGGAGGACCTCATTCTCTCCTTAGAGGCCCGAATGGCATCCTGAGTGCGGTCCCAAATATCCCGTGCCTCCACAGCCCAGTCTGCCACCCTGGAGTCTGCGGAAGACACGGGCATAGGCACAGGTACCCGTGGATGCTGACCATAGTTGAGGAGGAATGGGGTTTGTCCAGTGGAGTCGGCTACGGCGTTGTTCAGCGCAAACCCTGCCCATGATAGCAAGGATGCCCAGTCATCCTGCCTGGCTGAAACAAAATGTCGCAGGTATGTGACCAAGGTCTGGTTGGCCCTCTCTACCAACCCATTCGTCTCGGGATGATAAGCGGAAGAGAGATTCAACTCAATACTGAGAAGACGACATAGCTCTCTCCAGAACCGAGACGCAAACTGGGGACCCCGGTCACTGACAATTTTGTCAGGCATACCATGTAGGCGGAAGATGTGCTTAATGAACAACGCAGCCAAGGCCCGTGCAGAAGGTAACCGTGGTAGCGGCACCAAATGCACCATTTTCGAGAAATGATCGGTGATGACCCAAATGATGGTACAGCCGCGAGACTTGGGCAAACCCACGACAAAGTCCATCCCGACCATCTCCCAGGGCCTATCTGCCACCGGCAAGGGATAGAGCAACCCAGCTGGCCTTTGACGCGGAGATTTATTTTTGGCGCAGGAGACACACGCCAGAATATGATCCCTGACATCCCGGACCATATGCGGCCACCAGTACGTCCTCGCCAGTAGCTCAGATGTCCTCTTTGTCCCAAAGTGTCCACCCACTCTGGACGAATGAGCCCAAGAGAGAACCTCCGGTCGCAAATTAATGGGCACAAAAGTCTTGCCCGGAGGCACAGACTCAAGCGAAACCGGCGCTACGGTTCTCAGGCTCTCAGAAGGAACAATAAGCCGAGGCTCCTCTTCCTCCTCTTCAGTTGACATAAGGGAGCGAGAGAGAGCATCAGCACGAATATTCTTCTCCCCGGCGAGAAAATGAAGAGAAAAGTGGAACCGGGAAAAGAACAAGGACCATCTGGCTTGGCGAGAATTTAGCCGCTGGGCTGTTTGTAAGTAGACCAAATTTTTGTGGTCAGTGTAAACCTGGAAGGGAAACCGCGCACCTTCCAGAAGATGTCTCCACTCTGAAAAGGCCAACTTCATTGCTAGCAGCTCCCTATCCCCGATGGAGTAGTTTCTCTCCGCTGGCAAGAAGGTCTTAGAGAAGAAGAAGCATGGATGCTTCCGACCTTGAGCATCCTTCTGATAGAGGACTGCTCCAGCACCAACGGATGAGGCATCCACCTCCATTAGGAATGGCTTATCCACATCGGGACGATGTAAGATGGGAGCGCTAGCAAAGTGGGACTTAATAGAAGTGAAGGCCTTGGAGACCTCTTCCGACCACAATTTAGGATTCGCTCCCTTCTTGGTGAGGGCTACCAAGGGAGCTACCAGAGTTGAGAAGTGGGGAATGAACTGGCGGTAATAGTTAATGAACCCCATAAAGCGCTGCACCGCTTTAAGAGAATGGGGCTCTTGCCAGTCCATCACAGCCTGTAGTTTGGCAGGATCCATAGCCAATCCCTGGGCGGAGATGATATAGCCCAGGAACGGCAAACACTCCTGCTCAAACATACACTTCTCCAACTTAGCGTAAAGAGAGTTTGCCCGTAGGAGGTCGAAGACTCTGCCAACATCTCTCCGGTGGGAGTCAATATCTGGAGAAAAGATGAGAATATCATCCAGATAGACTACAACTGAGGTGGAAAGCATATCCCGGAAGATGTCGTTGACAAAGTCTTGAAAAACGGCTGGGGCATTACAGAGCCCAATGGGCATCACCAGATACTCATAGTGCCCATCTCTGGTGTTAAACGACGTTTTCCATTCGTCCCCCTCACGGATGCGAATCAGGTTGTAAGCACCCCGCAGATCTAATTTAGTAAACACTCTAGCTCCCCGAAGCCTATCGAAGAGCTCGGATATCAAGGGCAAAGGATACTTGTTCTTAACGGTGATAGCGTTAAGACCCCTGTAGTCTATGCATGGACGTAGTTCCCCATTCTTCTTCTGCACGAAGAAGAACCCTGCCCCAGCAGGTGACACTGACTTCCTGATAAACCCTCTTGCCAGATTCTCTTGAATGTACTGAGACATGGCCTCCGTCTCCGGGAGAGATAATGGATAAACTCGACCCCGGGGAGGCTCCGCACCAGGCAAGAGATCGATAGGACAGTCATAGGGGCGATGGGGCGGAAGGGTCTCCGCCGCCTTTTTGGAGAACACGTCTGCGTAAGACCAATATTGCTTGGGGAGAGAGGATAGATCTGCGGGTACCTCAGTAGTAGCAACCTGAACGCACTCTCGGTGACACCTACCCCCACATGATTCACCCCATCCCAGAATTCTGCCCGAGGACCACTCGATGTGAGGAGAGTGGTACCGTAGCCAAGGTATCCCCAACAGGACCTCATCAATACCCTCAGGAATGATGAGCAGAGAAATAATCTCCTGATGGGATGGCGACATGGACAGAGTAAAAGGGATGGTCTGATGTGTTATCTGTGCGGGGAGTGTCGACCCATTCACCACTCGTACCGTTACTGGTTGAGATAGCATAACCAGGGGTATTGCGTGACGTTGGGCGAAGGCAGAAGACATAAAATTGCCCTCCGCCCCAGAATCCACGCAGAGGTCTACCGAGTGGGAGGATGAGCCAAAGGTAATTGTCCCCTTAAAGGACAATTTGGAGGCAAACGTCGCAGTGTCTAGTGCACCTCCACCTACTACCACTAGACGCTGACGTTTCCTCGACCGCTGATGACATCTGGTGGCAAGATGTCCTGACTGTTGGCATACATGGCAACCCTGGAGTGCACGAGCGGTCTGGGACTTAGATCCCGCTCATGACACCACCTTAGGTTCCTGGAACTCAGGAGCCTGGACTGGAGATTCCAAAGGTTTGGCGAAGGTGGGAGCCAGCCGAAACCTCTGCCTACACTGGGCTCGCTCTAACCTCCGCTTGTGAAAACGGAGGTCGATGCGAGTAGATACTGTTATTAACTCTTCCAGTGTGGCGGGAATCTCCCTAGTGGCCAGAGCATCCTTAACGTGATCAGCCAGCCCCCTCCAAAATATAGGGATAAGGGCTTTATCTGACCACTCCATCTCAGATGCTAGAGTGCGGAAATGGACGGCAAAAAGGCTGACCAAGGACGAGCCCTGAGTCAGTGCCAACAGTTGGAGCGCCGTGTCATGGGTGACACGAGGTCCTAGAAAGACCTGTTTCAGAGTGCTCAGGAATAACAGAGCACTCTGCACCACATGATCGCCACGCTCCCACAGCGGCATAGCCCACTGCAACGCCCTGTCCGACAATAAGGAAATTATAAAGCCCACCTTAGCCCGCTCTGTAGGGAAACGAGAGGCCAGAAGCTCGAGATGTATTGAGCACTGACTCACGAAACCCCTACAGGACTTACTGTCACCAGAAAATTTCTCTGGTAGCGGGAGGCGAGATAGCGTCGGTACAGGGGCGGCAGTGGACAAGGTAGCTGCAGCCACACTTGCAGCCTGAACAGCGACAGCAGTAACATCCACAGCTGAGGTTGAACGCTCAAGAGCCGCCAACCTTCCCTCCAGCTGCTGGATGTACCGCTGTAAACGCTGGTCGTCTGCCATTTTACTAGCCAGACCCTGGCGCTAGTATTCTGTTAGGACTGGCGGAACGCACCAAGACAGATGGTATAGATGCGTTCGCAGTCCGGGGTCCACCGTGCAGGTGAAAACCTGCTGCTAGCAATTAGCAGACTATATGGAGGTACACTAAAGTATACACGCGTGGGTTAACCTCACCCAGCGTGAAAGAAGCAATCCTGTTAAGGCACAGGACGCGGTACCGTACCTAAAGCGCGAGCAAGTAGTCAGCGAACTCAACCCCAACTAGGATTAAAGTCCGATTAGACCCTTGCTGGCACAACACCGCAACTGGGTGTGTAAGGAAACTGAAGAGCAATATTAAGGCACAAGAGTGCATGCAGTGCCGCACTGACGAACGCCACTAACCACCCAGGCTTGGGTAAGGAAAGCACAGAGGAAGTGCACGGCGCCGTACTGGCGGTCACAGCAACTGGACGCTATAATGTGTGACTAGTGCTGTAGGATAAGTCGGGCGCTAGGTAGCAGCCATACACCTTCCGCGAACAGTCATTCGATAGGGTAGGGGTATCCAAGGACGACTTGCACTCACAACATACACACATTAGCGATTGAAAGACAATACTAGCGCATGGCCGTGCGGTCATGCGCAGTTTATATAGCAGCAGCACAGGAAGTGGCCACAGCACCTTTGCCCTTCCAAGACCTGCCAAGAGGACCAATGGAATGTGCTGCAGAGCCTGAGCACGTGACCCTCGATCTCCAACGGGAGATCTTACCCTGGGCATGCTCAGTACGTGCAGACAAGGACTTAGTCCCAGAGAAGTCCGCTCGCTGCTGACCAGCACTGACTTTAATGGCAGAGACTGGAGAAGCAGCAGTAACTCTCAGAACAGAGTGAGAATGAGCAAGACGCTGGGACCGACGTCTTTGCTGAGCAGACTCCACTGTGGCTGGACAAGAATGGGAGACCGCAGCGGAGGTGGCTCGAGATTCCCCCTGTGCAGAAGCAGGAACTCGACCCCTAACACATATAAAATACATAGCACAGTGGCTTAAGTATAGGCAGCAAACATGAATACCAATGTATGTGGCCAAAAAGTATCCATCCTAATAAACCCAGCATAAATATATGGTGATAGGGACGCCATCTATGCAAGTTATATATACTCTTTCTGCCAGTTATGTTATAGATATTTATGCTGGGTTTATTAGGATGGATACTAATAAACCGGAGTGCCGGCGCCAGAGCTTGGATTCCACATGCGAGACACGGACGTGTTTCTCGCATGTGTGATCCCGGCCTTTAACTGAGACTTAGTCAGTGAGTTTGTTCTAATAGTGTAACAAGAAAGTTTATATCTATTATTATTATCATTTATTTATATAGTACCATTAATTCCATGGTGCTGTACATGAGATGGGGTTACATCAAAATACAAACTTCCTTCTCACCCCCCAAGAGGGTTGTGTTTTTTTGTCCTTTCTAATTCTCGGGTCCTCTACCAGAGGCTTGGGACTTTGAGGGTTCTGCACAGGATCTTAGGCTACTTTCACACTTGCGTCGTTTGGGCTACGTCGCAATGCGTCATTTTGGAGCAAAAACGCATCCTGCAAAGTTGCCCACAGGATGCGTTTTTTCTCTATAGACTTGCATTAGCGACGCATTGCTACACGTCGCATCCGTCGTGCAACAGATGTGCCGTGTTTTTGGCAGACACGACGCACAAAAAAGTTCAATGTAACTTTTTTTATGCGACGTGTCCGCCATTTTCGACTTCACATGTGCTGCTGAAACTCCGCCCCCTTCTCCCCACTCATCACAATGGGCAGCGGATGCGTTGTAAAACTGCATCCGCTGCCCACGTTGTGCTAAGTTTAGCACAACGTGCGTCGGTACATCGGGCTGACGGTTTGCGACGACCCCGTACCGACGCAAGTGTGAAAGTAGCCTCAGTTGTTCTCATCATTGCGCTTTTCTGGACAGAGAGTTCAGATGTTGCTCCTGGGATATCTCTTGTATCTGTCCTTTTCTTAGCTCCTTCCAGCTGATTTATGGCCACATACTGCATTAAAGTTGAACATGCAGGAAAACAAGGCAGTACGGTGGCTTAGTGGTTAGCACTACGGCCTTGCAGCGCTGGAGTCCTAGGTTCAAATGCTACCAAGGACAACATCTGCAAAGAGTTTGTATGTTCTCTCCGTGTTTGCGTGGGTTTCCTCCGTGCACTCCGGTTTCCTCCCACATTCCAAAGACATACTGATAGGGAATTTAGATTGTGAGACCCATCGGGGACAGCAATGATAATGTCTGTAAAGTGCTGCAGAATATGTTAGTGCTTTATAAAAAATAAAACAAACAAGGAGCCTGGAAAAGCCAAACTGTGCAAAATTTGAAGTCAAACTCAATTGTAAAAATAATTTTACACATATTATATTCTGTATAAAAACTTCCTTCTCACACCCCAAGGGGGTTGTCTTTTTTGTCCTTTCTCATTCTCGGGTCCTCTACCAGAGGCCTGGGAGTTTGAGGGTTCTGCACGGAATCTTAGTTGTTCCCAGCATTGCACTTTTCTGGACAGAGAGTTCAGATGTTGCTCCTGGGATCTGTTGCAGCCATTTTTCCAAGTTATGGGTCACTGCTCCAAGTGCTCCTATCACCATTGGAATCACTGTTGCCTTCACCTTCCACATCTTCTCCAGTTCTCCTTTGAGGCCCTGGTATTTCTTCAGCTTGTCTCATATTCCTTCTTTCCTTGTTGCCGTCACTTGGCACTGCCACATCTATTATCATTGCTGTCTCCTGATCCTTGTCTACTATCACTATGTCTGGTTGGTTAGCCAACACCCGCTTACCCATCTGGATCTTGAAGTCTCACAGGATTTTAGCACTTTAATTCTCCACCACTTTTTCTTGGGTTTCCCACCTGGTCTTAGGAGGACTTGCTGTGCAGATGTTCCTGTATACAATTCCCTCAACTTGGTTGTGGCGTTCGGTGTATGCTGTTCTTGCTTGCATTTTGCACCCTGCCACTATGTGTTGGACTATTTCTAAGGTTTCTTTGCATAGTCTGCACATTGGGGTTTTTGTTATATAGTTGATTCCTGCTTCTATGGATCTGGTACTTAGTGCTTGCTCTTGTGCTTCTATGATTAGTACCTCTGTGCTGTCTTGGAGTCCAGCTTTCTCCAGCCATTGATAGGATTTCTCCATTTCAGCCACCTCCATTATCTGCCGATGGTACATCCCATGCAGAGGCTTGACTTGCCATGGCGCTTCATGTTCCTGTTCTTCCTTCCAGATCGGTTGTTGTTGCTGCCTTAGGCTTTCCTCAGCATCTCATCTTTTGGTGCCATTTTCTGATGTATTCCTGGATACTCCTTGTTTCATCAGTGATGGTGGCTTGGGGGCTTATCAAGCCTCGGCCACCCTCTTTTCTCTTGGTATACAATCTTTGGGTATTAGACTTAGGGTGGAGACCTCCATGCATTGTGAGGAGCTTTCATGTTTTCACATCTGCAGCTTCCACCTCTTCTTTTGGCCAGCACGCTATGCAAGAAGGATATCTGATAACTGGCAGGGCATACTGTATGTATTGATGGTGCAGATTTTATTCTTCCCATTGAGCTTGCTCTTCAGAATCTGTCTTACCCTTTCATGGTATTAGGATGTTGCTGCTTTCCTTGCCTCCTCATCATAGTTATCATATCCCTGTGGGATACCGAGTTAATTGTAGCAGGTCTATACATCTGCTATGTGCCCTGCTGTTAATTTCACTCCATCAGTCTTGACTACCTTGCCTCTCTGTATTACCAACCGGCCGCATTTCTCCAGTCCGAAGGATATCCCGATATCTTCACTATAGATCCTTGTTGGGTGGATCAGTGAATTAATGTTTCATTCGTTTTTCCCATACAACATGAAGTCATCCATGTAGAGGAGGTGGCTAATAGTGCTTCCACTGTTGAACTTGTATCCATAGCCAGACTCTGTAATTATCTGACTGAGGAGGCTCAATGTTATGCAGAACGGCAATGGGGGACAATGCATCAGCTTGATATTTGCTGCGTTTGATGGTCACTAGTGCTAGTTGTCGGAGTTGACTTCCAACGTTGTTCTCCATAGCTCCATTGAGTTTCTGTCTATACATATATATTTATATATACAGTATATATATATATATATATATATATATATATATATATATATATATATATATATATATATATATATATATATACAGCTCTGGCAAAAATTAAGAGACCACCACATCAAAACCATGTCATGGGCAGCCCAATCTCCAGACGTGAATCCCATTGAAAACCTCTGGAATGTAATCAAGAGGATGATGAATAGTCACAAGTAGTGTTGAGCGATACCGTCCGATACTTGAAAGTATCGGTATCGGATAGTATCGGCCGATACCCGAAAAATATCGGATATCGCCGATACCGATATCCGATACCAATACAAGTCAATGGGACACCAAGTATCGGAAGGTATCCTGATGGTTCCCAGGGTCTGAAGGAGAGGAAACTCTCCTTCAGGCCCTGGGATCCATATTAATGTGTAAAATAAAGAATTAAAATAAAAAATATTGATATATTCACCTCTCCGGCGGCCCCTGGACATCACGCTGGTAACCGGCAGGCTTCTTTGTTTAAAATGAGCGCGTTTAGGACCTGCGAATGACGTCGCGGCTTCTGATTGGTCGCGTGCCGCTCATGTGACCGCCACGCGACCAATCAGAAGCCGTGACGTCATTCGCAGGTCCTAAATTCCTAGAATTAGGAGTTTAGTGAATGAGAATGACGTCGCGACTTCTGATTGGTCACGTGGCGGTCACATGAGCGGCACGCGACCAATCAGAAGCCGCGACGTCATTCTCATTCACTAAACTCCTAATTCTAGGAATTTAGGACCTGCGAATGACGTCGCGGCTTCTGATTGGTCGCGTGGCGGTCACATGAGCGGCACACAACCAATCAGAAGCCGCGACGTCATTCGCAGTTCCTAAACGCGCTCATTTTAAACAAAGAAGCCTGCCGGTTACCAGCGTGATGTCCAGGGGCCGCCGGAGAGGTGAATATATCAATATTTTTTATTTTAATTCTTTATTTTACACATCCCTATGGATCAGATACCGATACCCGATACCACAAAAGTATCGGATCTCGGTATCGGAATTCCGATACCGCAAGTATCGGCCGATACCCGATACTTGCGGTATCGGAATGCTCAACACTAGTCACAAGCCATCAAGCAAACAAGAACTGCTTAAATTTTTGTGCCAGGAGCAGTCAGAAAGACGGGTGGAAATCTTGGCAAGACGCATGAAAGCTGTGATTAAAAATCATGGTAATTCCACAAAATATTGATTTCTGAACTCTTCCTGAGTTAAAACATTATTATTGTTGTTTTTAAATGATTATGAACTTGTTTTCTTTGCATTATTTGAGGTCTGAAAGCACCGTTTTTTTTTTATTTTGACCATTTTTCTTTTGTCAGAAAAATACAAAATTTATTGCTTGGAAATTCAGAGACATATTGTCAGAAGTTTATATACTGAAAGAACAATTTTACATTATACTCAAAAATATACACATAAAGAGAAAAATCAGACAAACTGAACATTTTGCAGTGGTCTCTTAATTTTTGCCAGAGCTGTATGCACACCGTGTTCCAAATTATTATGCAAATTGGATTTAAGTGTCATAAAGATTTAATTGTTTTGTTTTTCAAATAAACTCATGGATGGTATTGTGTCTCAGGGCTCAATGGATCACTGAAATCAATCTTAAACACATGTGATATTTATTTTTACAGGTGATTCTAATTAAAGGAAAACTACTTAAAAATGATGTTCCACATTATTAAGCAGGCCACAGTTTTCAAGTAACATGGGAAAGAAAAGGGATCTCTCTGCTGCCAAAAAGCATCAAATAGTGCAATGCCTTGGTCAAGGGATGAAAACATAAGATATTTCCTGAAAACTTAAGCGTGATCATCGTACTGTTAAGAGATTTGTGGCTGAATCTGAGCACAGACATGTTTGTGCTGATAAAGGCATAATGAGCAAGGTTTCTGCCAGGCAGGTTCATCGGATTTAGAGAGCAGCTGCTAAAAAGCCATTACAAACCAGCAAACAGATATTTGAAGCTGCTGTTGCCTCTGGAGTGCCTCGAACCTCAAGGTGTAGGATCCTTCAAAGGCTTGCTTTGGTTCATAAACCTACTATGCAGCCAACCCTAAACAGTGTTCACAAGCAGAAATGGTTCAGTGGGCCCAGACATGCATGAAGACTAATTTTCAAACAGTCTTGTTTACTGATGAGTTTCAAGCAACCCTGGATGGTCCAGATGGATGGAGTAGTGGATGGTTGGTGGATGGTCACCATGTCCCAACAAGGCTGCAATTTCAGCAAGGAGGTGGAAGAGCCATATTTTGGTCCAGAATCATGGGGAAACAGCTGGTAGGGCCCTTTAAGGTTCTTGATGGTGTGAAAATGACCCCTGCAAAGTATATATATAGAGTTTCTGACTGACAACTTTCTTCCATGGTATAAAAAGCAGAAACATGCCTTCAGGAGCAAAATCATCTTCATGCATGACAATGCACCATCTCATGCTGCAAAGAATATCTCTGAGTCATTGGCTGCTATGGGCATAAAAGGAGATAAACTCATGGTGTGGCCACCATCTTCCCCTGACCTCACCCCTATAGAGAACCTTTGGAGTATCATCAAGCAAAAGATCTATGAAGGTGGGAGGCAGTTCACATCAAAACAGCAGCTCTGGGAAGCTATTCTGACTTCATGCAAAGAAATATAAGCAGAAACTCTCCAAAAACTCACAAGTTCAATGGATGCAAGAATTGTGAAGGTGATATCAAAGAAGGGTTCCTATGTTAACATGTAACTTGGCCTGTTAGGATGTTTTGGAGTTAAATAGCTTTTTTTGTTCAGTGAATGTGATCTCCTAATGCTGCAAATTCAACAAATGAGCAGTTTCAGTTCTTTAAAACATATCAAATGTTTAGAAATTCTACTGTGCCTAATAATTTGCAACAGTGCATTTTAAGTTTTTATTCATTTTGGAGATTATACTGTTATCATTGGGAGGTTTCTAAAATAAAATTTGATGACTTTTATTAGACTGACTGTCATTTGCACCGACAATTTAGGAAAATCCAAGAAAAATATAATTTGCATAATCATTTGGAACATGGTGTGTGTTGTAAGATTGCTCTTACTGAGTGTATTGGGGGACACTCGCTTAGCACGGGATTCACGTACACGGGCACGGTTTTTTTCCAAACAAAACAGTCCACATGGTTTATTTTGGCATCATAAACCACAGAAATATGAATAATAAGCAAACAGTCTTTGCATCAATCTTCACATTAACAGGTTGCAGCAACTAATCACGCTGGTCCTCCTCTGACCAGTTGCCGTGGGTTACCACACAATTCATAGAACACAGGTTGCAGCAACTAATCACGCTGGTCCTCCTCTGACCAGTTGCCGTGGGTTACCACACAGTTCATAGAACACAATAAGGACCAACAGTCTAGGAAGGTACCTTACGGGAGCTCCTGCTCCACCAGCTGACTCCTTGTCAGTCCTCTCTTCTGGAGAAGCTGCCAAACGGGGATCACCAACTTGCCTTTGCGGCATATCTCAGTCAGTCCAGACCCACCGAGGACTGTAGCTTCCCCAAGTTCCACTGCGCTGCTCAGGGATCCAGTCCTACTCCCAGGACCTCCCATGCTAGCATATGCTTTCCAGGAAGCAACACAGGCTTCCACAGGTCACTCATACACAGGGCCCCTCTGCAGTGTCCAGCCAGGACACATGGAAGTCTGCCCAGACTTGCAGACTCCCAAACACTCACTACCATGTGCTAACACACCTCCTTTAGGTAGCCTGTAACCACACCCACAGGTGAGGTCACATCACATGCACTGGTCACATGATCATGACATCACTGCAGGTCCTCAAACACCTGCAGGGAAAAAGATACAGTGAGCACCCCCACTCAGAGTGAGGTATGTGGGTAGCCAGACCCTCCCATCTCTCATAGCTACCCGCAACCCGGACCCAGGTGCACTAAATGACATCTTCAGTGCTCACGCGCTCTAAAGATAAGATACTCCAGGTTGCATCGCAGGGAGCATCCATCCCTGTGACACATACCTCCCATTAACCACAATGCCAGACACTGTCTCACCATCACATCAATGCACACAATTGCCACGCACTCTCATGGCCGCAATACGCCTCCGTGCGCATACTGGGGAGACCATGCAGCGCCCCCTACCTGTTACAGGGGTCACTGCCTCACATACCCCCCCTCTGTTCAAACTTGTGGGGTTGAACATTTGTCTTCACCCAGGGGCCTCGAGACCGGGTACCCAAGTAACCTTGCCCTACCATTCGAGAGGGCCCTCTCAGTCGGGTTTGGGCATCATGGTCAATCTGGCGTCGCAATCCCCTTGCACCCATACGACCTGTCTGGACTGACTGTTTGTCAACACGTCCGCTACCGAGTCTCCCACCTAAGTCACTCAGCCCTGAGCTAACTGAGACGACACTACTTTTGTCTCTTTCATCAGGCCTCTTTCTGTAACCTCTCTGCTGGCCATTTCTTCTATTGTCTTTATGTCCTCTGTTCGCTTCATCTTGAGGACCTTCAGCCCTTAGCGAACCTCTTCGCCTCTCTAACTCGTGAGATGATGCTGGCGGCCATCTGTTTTGCATTTTCTGCAGCTCTTTATTGATCTGCTCCCTCTCACGTCTTAGCTGCTCGATTTCTTTTAGGTACGCCATGCGATACCCAAGGAGCATCCGGATATTCTCAAGACTTTCTACGGACCCGAGAACAAGGAATGGAACCATCCCATCTTCACCCACATCCTGGGCCTCGTCATCAGCCAGAATCCTCAGTCTCTTCTCACCGGATTTATTCACTATCTCCTGCATCACTCTCCCAAGTCTTCCGACGATTTTCCCCACCAAACTTCTGGGTACCAGGATGACTTCTTCCACAAAGCCTAGCCGTTTTTGAGCTTGTTTCGCAAGCTCCAGATGTCGAGCAGCTTCCTCATTTCTCAACAGGATCATCCGTTTCGTGTGGAGACATTGTAGGTGCATATCCCTCAGGATAGCCACCCACTTCATTGTGACTTCTTTAGTCGACAAAATCACCAACTGTTCTGTCTCTGGTGCCCAGTGCACACTACATGCTTCCACTGCCTTTTTAAAAGCCTCATGCGCACCCTCACTGGCACATGCACTCCGCACGTCCTCGGGTATCTCCACAACACACTTGAAGAACGAGGTCTCATTTTCTTCATGAACAGATGGCTCCTGGTTTACCTTCGGAACTTCCATCAAGACATCGGTCACGACCGGGCAACTGTCTTGTTCTGCCTTTACCGCGAGCTCTTCCTCAGTTTTACCCTTCTCAACAACCTTTGCCAAGATGGGTATCGGCAGCTCCGCCTTGTTATCACTCGGGGATGACTGCTGTAAGTCTCGGATCCGTAACTTCTCCTCTGACAGAAGACTTCTTACTGCTTCTCGGAGCACTACCACATTTTCGCCTAAGGCCTTATTCTCACTGTGCCACACTGTCAGGTGACCTCTGAGCTCAGAGACCTCCTTCTCCAGCTCATCCAACCTGTGCTCCGCCATTTGTCTCAGGGCCTTTTCTTGTTCGAGAGACTCTTTGAGCAGCTCTCTCGCTTCTCCCATCCTCCGGATTGGTGGAGCATGCATCACTTGAGGAGGTATCTAATTCAGGCACCACTTCTTTGGTGGCCTCCTCCACTTCTGCACCCTCAGACTTTGCACTGTCAGCGTCAACCCTCTCTGGGGTCTCAGCGGTGACATCCTTAGGTTCGTCCCGTTCCCCTGGGACTTTAAAGTACTCCAGACACTTCAAGTCCTCAGCACCAGATTTTCTGGAGCCTTCACCCTCTTCCGTCACATCTTCACAAGGTGCAACTGGTTCAGCCCCTTTGTCTTTTCTACGTCTCCGGCGACGGGAGGAAGACTTGCCAGCGGTACCTGAGTCAGCCTTACTGCACTCTTTTCCACTGGTGTCATCATCTGAATGGAAGTCACCACCACCCAATTGGTCTTCCTGGAACCGACAGTCCCCACTTAAACAGGTCACAATTACTGGCATGGCTGTCACTGCCATCCTGTCTTCACCCTGTGGAGCCCTGTCGTTCCCCTGTGTCAGTATTTCTGATACCGGTACATCATACTCAATTGTAGCACTTGTTACTGGCCATGTCATGTCACAGTCACCCTTGGAGTCTGTGTCACACCCCACAATAAGGCGACCCCCCAAGTCACACTCTAACTGGGTGTCAGCTCCACTTTGTTTAACCACCACATCCTTATCTACCAGTTCATTACCAGTCACATTGTCGCACATGTCAGGTGACGTCAGGTCAGTAAGTTCGGCAGAGGCACCTTTTCCTCTGGTCACCCTTATACCTGACCCATCAGTCTTCCTGGGGTACACTTCAGGTGACATGTCCGTAAGTTGGGCAGACTCACCTTCCCCACTGGTCAACCCGTTGTCGGCCCCAACTACTTTGGGAAAAATAAATGCTTTAAGGTATGCAACCCCACCAGCTGAGAGCCTTCCATTCTCTTGTTGTAAAGAAGCTCCCTTCTCCCACAATTCTGTGAACAACCTAGAGTCCCGGCCAATTATCACTGAGCAGGGTAAGGTTGAGACTATGGCCACATCATGGATTGCACTGTCTCCTGGCCACTGGACAGCCCTTGGTGTACCCATTGATGCAGGTTACACTGACTCTCCTATCAGGCATTTCAAATCCATCAGGTGCAACCCTCACTAGAGTCACAGGGCCCCCAGAATCGACCAGTCCGTACATCTCTATCTCATGCATCCGCACGGCACACCCCCGTAAAGTTTCACCAGGGGGATAGTTCACACCGCATACCGGACACACATAACTTATACGCCCTGGGTACCCATTTGTCTGCGGTACCTCTTTGGGAGGCTCCTCCCTCTTTTTGGAAACCACCATTTCCCCAGATTCCACCTCTTTTTGGGCTTCTACCCCACTTCGGGTTACCTCCCCTTTTTTGGCCCTGCCCCCTTTTGGGCAAGTGCTCCGCTTTTTGACACCACCCCTGTTTGGGTTACAGGCCCCTTTTGGGATTCCACCCCTTTTTGGGCTACTACCCCTGTTCGGGGTACCGCCCCTTTTTGGGACTCCGCCCCCTTTTGGGCAACCATCCCCGTTTGGGTACCCACCCACTTTTAGGGACACCCCCTTCCCTGGGGTACACCCCGTGGACTTCCCCACGGCACTCAGGCCCCAGTTCGCACAGTACACCACTATGTCTCTGGGCTTGTACTGGCCCTTTAAGAGTCTGCACGATCTGGGAAAAGGGGAAAAAAAATAAATAAATAAACTTTTTTTTTTTTTTTTTTTTATGTCACTTCACCAGCTCCTACTGGTACTGCCACAGCTCCCGCTGCAAACACATAACCGGCACCTCCGGCTGCCGACGACAAGCCACTGCCACTGCAGCTCCAGCTGCTGTGCAACCTCTTGCTGCAATTGCAGCTATGCTCCACAAGGCTCTGCACGGCTCCACCGCAAACTTCGCGGACCCGCCGATCCACAGCAAGCAGCTTGTCACCTTCGTGGACCCGCCGATCCACAGCCAGATGCTTGTCACCTTCGTAACCCCGCCGAGTTACAGGCTAGACGCCATCTTCGTGGCCACGCCGAGCCACAGCAATTAACTCTGTACGTGCCACCTGGAACGATGCCCGCATTCGAACGCCATATGTAAGATTGCTCTTACTGAGTGTATTGGGGGACACTCGCTTAGCACGGGATTCACGTACACGGGCACGGTTTTTTTCCAAACAAAACAGTCCACATGGTTTATTATGGCATCATAAACCACAGAAATATGAATAATAAGCAAACAGTCTTTGCATCAATCTTCACATTAACAGGTTGCAGCAACTAATCATGCTGGTCCTCCTCTGACCAGTTGCCGTGGGTTACCACACAGTTCATAGAACACAATAAGGACCAACAGTCTAGGAAGGTACCTTACGGGAGCTCCTGCTCCACCAGCTGACTCCTTGTCAGTCCTCTCTTCTGGAGAAGCTGCCAAACGGGGATCACCAACTTGCCTTTGCGGCATATCTCAGTCAGTCCAGACCCACCGAGGACTGTAGCTTCCCCAAGTTCCACTGCGCTGCTCAGGGATCCAGTCCTACTCCCAGGACCTCCCACGCTAGCATGTGCTTTCCAGGAAGCAACACAGGCTTCCACAGGTCACTCATACACAGGGCCCCTCTGCAGTGTCCAGCCAGGACACATGGAAGTCTGCCCAGACTTGCAGACTCCCAAACACTCACTACCATGTGCTAACACACCTCCTTTAGGTAGCCTGTAACCACACCCACAGGTGAGGTCACATCACATGCACTGGTCACATGATCATGACATCACTGCAGGTCCTCAAACACCTGCAGGGAAAAAGATACAGTGAGCACCCCCACTCAGAGTGAGGTATGTGGGTAGCCAGACCCTCCCATCTCTCATAGCTACCCGCAACCCGGACCCAGGTGCACTAAATGACATCTTCAGTGCTCACGCGCTCTATAGATAAGATACTCCGGGTTGCATCACAGGGAGCATCCATCCCTGTGACACATACCTCCCATTAACCACAATGCCAGACACTGTCTCACCATCACATCCATGCACACAATTGCCACGCACCCTCATGGCCGCAATACGCCTCCGTGCGCATACTGGGGAGACCATGCAGCGCCTCCTACCTGTTACAGGGGTCACTGCCTCACAGTGTATATACTATGTATACAGTGCCTTGCGAAAGTATTTGGCTCCCTGGAACTTTTCAACCTTTTCCCACATAACGTGCTTCAAACATAAAGATACCAAATGTAAATTGTTGGTGAAGAATCAACAAGTGGAACACAATTGTGAAGTTGAACAAAATGTATTAGTTATTTTAAATTTTTGTGGAAATTCAAAAACTGAATAGCGGGGCGTGCAATATTATTTGGCCCCTTTAACTTAATACTTTGTTGTGCCACCTTTTGCTGCGATTACAGCTGCAAGTTGCTCGGGGTATGTCTCTTGTACATCGAGAGACTGAAATTCTTGCCCATTCTTCGTTGGCAAACAGCTCGAGCTCAGTGAGATTTTATGGAGATTGTTTGTGAACAGCAGTTTTCAGCTCTTTCCACAGATTCTCGATTGGATTGAGGTCTGGACTTTGACTTGGCCATTCTAACACCTGGATATGTTTATTTGTGAACCATTCCATTCTAGATTTTGCTTTATGTTTGGGATCATTGTCTTGTTGGAAGAAAAATCTCCGACATCTTCCCTGTCCCTGCTGAAGAAAAGCAGGCCCAAACCATGATGCTGCCACCACCATGTTTGACAGTGGAGATGGTGTGTTCAGGGTGATGAGCTGTGTTGCCTTTACGCTAAACATATCGTTTGGCATTGTTGCCAAAAAGTTCGATTTTGGTTTCATCTAACCAGAGCACCTTCTTCCACGTTTGGGGTGTCTCCCAGGTGGCTTGTTGCAAACTTTAAACGACACTTTTTATGGATATCTTTGAGAAATGTCTTTCTTCTTGCCACTCTTCCATAAAGGCCAGATTAGTGCAGTGTACAACTGATTGTTGTCCTATGGACAGACTGTCCCACCTCAGCTGTAGATCACCACAGTTCATCCAGAGAGATCATGGGCCTCTTGGCTGCATCTCTGATCAGTCTTCTCCTTTGAGATGAACGTTTAGAGGGATGGCCGGGTCTTGGTAGATTTGCAGTGGTATGATACTCCTTCCATTTCAATTTGATCGCTTGCACAGAGCTCCTTGGGATGTTTAAAGTTTTGGAAATCATTTTGTATCCAAATCCGTCTTTAAACTTCTCCAAAAAAGTATCACGGACCTGCCTGTTGTGCTCCTTGGTCTTCATGATGCCCTCTATGCTTCAAATAGAACCCTGAGACTATCAGAGAGCAGGTGCGTCTATATGGAGACTTTATTACACACAGGTGGATTATATTTATCATCATTAGGCATTTAGGACAACAAAATTGATCATTCAGAGATCCACAATGAACTTCTGGAGTGAGTTTGCTGCACTGAAAGTAAAGGGGCCGAATAATATTGCACGCCCCACTTTTCATTTTTTGAATTTCCACAAAAATTTAAAATAACCAATAAATTTCATTCAACTTCACAGTTGTGTTGCACTTTTTGTTGATTCTTCATCAAAAAATTACATTTGTTATCTTTATTTTTGAAGCATGATATGTGGGGAATAAGTTGAAAAGTTCCAGGGGGCAGAATACTTTCGCAAAGCACTGTATTTCTCCAAGGCATATTAATTTAAACACTGCTTGATTGCAGAGCCCTGGATGCACAGTATGGAGGTGGAGGGGATTCTCTTTTTTCTATTGAAACATGTGTCTCATTAAGGGAGAAGTTGAGGGCACAGGTGGAGGCCGTAGAGGAGGTTGAGGAGGCAGAAGCAGTGGAGAAAGTGTTAGATGCAGAGGTTTGTCCCACAAGCCTTGGGGATTCCATAACTTGGTGTCTAGTTGTTTATTTCACCATCGCTTGGTGTTTAGTGGTTTAGTTCTCCATCCCCCTGGTGGGTAGTGGTTTAGTTCTCCAGTCATAGGTGTTTAGTAGTTTAGTTCTCCAAGCCCTGTCATCTAGTAGTTTAGTTCTCCAGCTTCTGGTGTGTAGTGGTTTAGTGCTCCAACCCTAGGTGTCTAGTGGCTTAGTTCACCATCCCTTGGTGTGTAATGGTTTAGTTATCCATACCCTAGGTGTTTAGTAATTTTGTCCTCAACGTTTGTTGTCTAGAAGTTTAGTTCTCCATCCACTGGTGTGTAGTGATTTACTTCTCCATCCTCAATTGCCCTGCAAGCCTTGGGGATTCCAAGACTTGTGGAGCAGACCCTTGACTGCCTGCCCCCACAGGCACCAGAGTCACCCAGTGCCACCGAGAAGTAATGCACCAGACCATGCTTGCTCGCCCAGGTGTCAGTGGTGAAATGCACTCTGGAAGACATAGACATAGATTTTTTCAAGGAATAGGTGACGTTGTCTCTGACATGCTGGTGTAGTGCAGGCACATCTTTATTAGAGAGGTAATGTCGACTGGGCAAGTGGCACTAAGGGACTGCGACGGCCATAGGTTTTTTGAAAGTGTCTGTATCCACCAGGTGGAAAGGTAGCATTTCCATGGCTAACAGATTGGAGATGGTGAAGTTCAAGTTCTTATCGTTGGCATGTGTAGGAGGAAACAATCTTTTAAGCGACCACAACTGCGGGACCGTGGGCTGGTTTCTGTGCTGAGAGAGGGTGGAGTAGGGTAAACACGACAATCCGCTGGACTGTGAATGAAGTGCAGGCGGAGATGCTATGGTGAATTGAGAAAGATGTGTTGTGCTTGGTTTGTGTGATCAGACAAAAACAGCTCTGGCTCTCACTCACCCCGATTGTAACGTGTAAACAAATATAGATTCTACCACCAGAGACCTGTGTGAGAGCACTTGCCACAGTGATGGAGGAAGAAGCAGCAGATGCATTCATGGGTTGGCCGGTAGTTTCCGAGGCCCGCTAGTCTGCATATTAGCCCAGTCAGTTTCCCAGACTAACTCATGTTGATAGCGTATGTGCTGGTTCATGCATGTAGTAGTCAAATTATTGCAATTCTTGCCTTTACTGAGCTTTTTTTTACAAAGAGGTCATCCTTTTTGGTCCTAAAAAAGGCCCAGGCTAGGCAACCTTTGCTGCCCATGCGAAATGCAGACCAAGTGCTTGTCGTTGTGGCATCACTTCATGTCTGAGCGGCAAGCCACAATGTAACCTCCTCATCTTCCTCCTCCTCCACCTACTCTGCTGAGCTACTCAGCTGCATTCATCTGGGTTCACAGCAGGTGGGATCTGCAACCTTATTGTCATCCTCTCTGTTCTCAAACTTCTATCCATAAGTGTCACCCTCCTCCTCATCCTGCCCTGACCACAAAGTACAGTCCGCGTGCACATAAGGCATCTGAGTCTCACTAGGATCACCTCTATCCCCGGGGGTTAGTGTCTGGTGATGAGGGTCTGGGTTCTGCTCGAACCCTACCTCATCCATCCCAGATCCAACAGGGAAAAATTTTTGGGTATCGGTGCAGATGCTTTCCTCCTCTGGATTCTGTGAATCTTTGGAACGGACCTCTGATGCCCAAGGAATAGAATGTCGGGAGGGCGTGTTCACAGCGCTGGTTCTTCCTCAGCTTTACGTTGGTGGCGTAGTGGTGTCCGCATGTTGAGGTGACTAATCCACTGGTGGGCACGTGAACAAGCAGCGCGCGATCTGCGCTGTCATCCCTTTCGTCGGTGGGGGCGGCCATCTTCCTGGGGCCGCGCGTGCGCAAATCGAGTGCTCTGCTGCACGGGGCTTCAGGAAAATGGCCGCGGGATGCCGCTCGTGCGCATTAGAGATCGCGGCGGCCATTTTCCCAAAGCCGAGATGCACTCGGCTTTGGGAAAATGGCCGCCGTGATCTCTAATGCGCCCTCCCGACCTGACCAGCCTGATTGACAGGCGAAAACGGCGACTTTGGTAAGTTATTTCTCAGCATAGGTGGGGAATCGGGGTACACTACATAAACTATAGTAACACAGCGCAGGCCCTATTTAACAGTATTTATATCTCAATCTCAAAAAACGGGGTGACAGGTTCCCTTTAAGTCCTCTGCCTCTTGTTTATACTCACCTTCCGACATCTTCATCTGTTATCACCACCATTGCCGTCGGTCTCTGGCAGTTTGTGACCTGTAGGCTACCAGAGTATTTGCTGGAGCGAGCCGATGGACACAACGCAAAAAAAAAGTCTATGGGAGCCCATTTCTGGCTCTCAGAGTTTCATTGAGACCTTGTGGCGTAGTTTCTGACTTCCGACCAGTCAGAAGCTGTGGTCATCAGATGGTGCTGCAGGACTAGAGCAGCACTGAATAAAGGTGAAGACGCCAGAGGTGAGTATAAGACCGGGGCAGGGACCTTAGGTTCAAAGCACTACTCCAGTGTTGAAAAAAACAATCAAAAATGCTGAATTGGTGCTTTAAAAAAGTCGTCAACAATTTAATGAAAGTTACCCAAAGGTATGAAATGGTATAAAGTAAAAATGAATACTTGGCTGCTCATTGCTACACTATGAAATTACGTACATTTTTCATAAGACATCCACATCCAATCACTATCCTCAGTGGCGAGGCCTGCATGTATGGCATGTGGCCACTGAGGCAGATTCATATTAGGCTCATATTCTTCATTCCCCAGTCCTCTTTCTAGGCTCAGTTTGCTGTAGATGGCCTCCTTGTCACACACTTCAGTTTTCTGAAATGTGTGAAGGAGACTGGAGGGAAAAAGTTTGCTAAATATATGTTTTTGGAGAGAAATAAGTATGTTGCTAATATTTTATTTTTTATTTTAATGCATTTAAAGCTTCTTTAAGGAGCACATTGAAAATATACATCATATGAAATACATTAGTCTTGTGAACCATGCATTCTTACTCTCCTGGATCCACCATCAATGGGCTGACTAAATTAGTAGAAAAACCTCACTCTAACTTTTTTTTTTTAATTTCTCTTTCTGCATGGGGCTAAAAGATGGGGTTAGCTTTACCTCTTTAATGTTGGACATGTGAAACATTGATCGTTCACAGCGCTGACATTAGTCTGGTACTTCATTTGGGAATTTAACATATACCTAAACAAAGAGACTTTTCTCCACTTGTAATTTTACACCTTTGCTCTGAGGTCGAAATGCGTTTTGAATTAGAAAGAAATTGTGTTTGAGATGGCGAAGCCAGAAAACTGACAGCGGCAGATGGATAATGCTGAGCTAATGGGATTATTCATCTTTAATAAAAGCAAACAGTTGTCATTAGAGGTATTTTCTAATATTTTATAGGTAGAGTTATTGCCATGATGGTGGTCTGTACAATATTAAGTGTGAGTGATTGAGTTTCTGTTGTAAAATAGCAAAGCAAAGTGCTTACAACTATAATAATTCCTGTAAAACATGGAGCGGTGGATCTGTTAGTATCTGGACTTTCCATCTCATAGTTCTGATGTCATGATCTTAGAGATAGCAAATGTTTAGAATAAAAGGATATGCGTGCATGAGGTCATGAATGGAAAGATTAAATTGGCTTTCCCAAAAAAGAAACTTACCCCCTATTTACTGTTATCCACAGTATAGAGGATAACTTACTGATTGTCTGTGGCTCCCAACAATACCAAGAAAGGAGCTTTGCATGTGCACGTCTTGTCCATTTATCACCTATGTTACTGTCATGCAGCTGCAGTGCAGTACAGCGCAACCTCCACCAGGGGGAGTTTGGTAGGGAAGCCAGACTGCACACACAGAGCAACTGAACACAAAGAGAAGGCCCATGAGTGAGGTCCCTCCCGCAGTAAATAAATAATTTTCCCCTCTCGCTGACTCTCATCTCCAGAAGATCTGGGTCTAAGAGAAAAAAAAGCTTGCAACTCTCCTTAAAAGTAAAAAATCTCTCCCTCTCCCCAGAGAAGGTATCTGGGAGCTTGACTGTAGGTTCAGGAGAGTGCAAAGATACATCAACAGTGTCAGATCATTTAAAGTCAGTCTGCAATGATTTAACTGTGTCTGAAAGCTTCCTTTGCAGGTGGTTATGAGAAGAGGACAAGGCCCTCTGTTCCACAAACAGGTCTTGTATCATAACAGTCAAGCTATCCATTTGATCTGCCAAGGTATGGAGCCGATCCATAGCAAACAGAGCAGAGAAAAAAAAATGCAGAATTCCCTTTAAATGTGTAGGTCAGCTATAATGTCATGCAGCTGCAGTGTAGTACAGCGCAACCTCCACCAGGGGGAGTTTGGTAGGGAAGCCAGACTGCACACACAGAGCAACTGAACAGACGCCACCTAGTGGCGAGAGCGAGGTCAGGAAAGCCGAGTCAGATTACAAGACAGCACAATAGTACAAACGGAGTTAGACAGAATGAATAGTCAGGACATAGCAAGGGATAAGTAAACCAGGACGGGCAAAATACGGTACAATAGCGACAAACTGAAACAGAGTCAAAGAGCCAAGCCAAGATCATAAACAGGGAGTCAAGCAGATATACAAACAAACAAAGAGACACTGGAAAAGGGCAGGCAGGGGGAGATAACAGACACAGGACAAGTCAGGGTTCACAGTAGGACAAACCAAGGGCTTCCAGAGTCAGGTTCACACGCCAAAGACAGAGCTATAGCTGACACCACCCTCAGGATACCTGGGAGCTAAATAGCAAACCCGAGCCCAGAATGAGGCAGATCAAATCCACCCAGAGAAAAAGCAGACAGGACTAAACTCCGGAACGGATCATGACAGTTACTGCTAGAAATAGATGAGTGCTCCACTGCACTATCTCTAGCAGTTCCATAGACAAAAAATGGCGCAGACGCGTGCGTTCTCAACCTACGACCATAAAGCCGAGGCTCTGAAGAGAGCCTTTCTTGGGATTGGTGGGTGCTGAGAAAGTAGTGGCATAACACATAAGAGAAATGTGAATGGAGAGGTTTGAGACATGCAGAGCAAGCATTGGGAATAAAGCAAAAAAAGGGGAGAAGCCAGCGCAGCCTAAGGTTAAGACGCAATACATGAAGTGCAAATGCACATATTAATTTCTAACTGTATTTTCAAAATGAGACATTTAGCAAACAATTAATCAATTCTTTGAGCCACCCCGCCTCTTCACGGCAATCTCACATTGGGGCAGTCCTACACTACGTTTTTTATATTCGCTGTGCCATAAAGGCCTCCTAAATTAACTAAATGCAAGACCACATTAAAAACATGCTGTACCTGGAGCATATACTGAGTCACCCCCATGGCGCCAGAGTAGGCAAGCGAGGATAAAAGTTGACCAGGTCCAGACAGACATTTCGGATCCAACCTCCACACTGCCTATCCAGAGCCACAGATGAAGAGTGAAACAGGCTGGGGCACAGGTGCATAATTAAACAAAGCCTGAGGCAGGGCAGGGCTGCTGTGTGTGGACAGCAGCCTATCAATCACTGAGACACAGAAAGAATGGCGCACATAACCAGGCGCGGCGCACGGCAACAGTGGTGGTCAGCCACTTACCAATAACAGAGCAAAAAAAGGGGAGAAGCCAGCGCAGCCTAAGGTTAAGACGCTCCAGGGACAGTTCGCATTTAATGTGGTCCTTTTTTTTTTTTTTTTTTTTTTTTTTATACATTCAGGAAGCCATAATGGCACAACGTAAATAAAATACGAAGATTAGGACTGCCCCATTATGAGATTGCCGTGAAGTGGTGGGGTAGCTCAAAGAATTGATCAATTGTTTGCTAAATGTCTCATATTTGAAATACAGTTAGAATTTATGTGCAATTGCACTTCAGTTATTGCGTTCTGACCATAAGCAGTGCTGGCTTCTTCCCTTTTTTTTTTTGCTTTGCATTGGTATGTGGCTGACCACCACTGTTGCCGCGCACGCTGGGTTATGTGCGCCATTCTTTCTGTGTTCACTGTGATTGATAGGCTGCTGTGCACACACACAGCAGCCCTGCCCCGCCTCAGGCTCAAGTTAATTGTGCACCTGTGTCTCAGCCTGTCTCACCTTTCATCTTTGGTGCGGGTTTGGCAGTGTGGAAGCCAGATCTGAAATGTCCGCACTGGACCTGATCGGCCTTTACCTGCGCTTGCCTTTCCTGCCACCAAGGGAGTGATTCTGAAAATGCTCCAGGTACAGTTCGCATTTAATGTGGTCCTTTTTTTTTTTTTTTTTTTTTTTTTTATACATTCAGGAAGCCATAATGGCACAACGTAAATAAAATACGAAGATTAGGACTGCCCCATTATGAGATTGCCGTGAAGTGGCGGGGTAGCTCAAAGAATTGATCAATTGTTTGCTAAATGTCTCATATTTGAAATACAGTTAGAATTTATGTGCAATTGCACTTCAGTTATTGCGTTCTGACCATAAGCAGTGCTGGCTTCTTCCCTTTTTTTTTTTGCTTTGCATTGGTATGTGGCTGACCACCACTGTTGCCGCGCACGCTGGGTTATGTGCGCCATTCTTTCTGTGTTCACTGTGATTGATAGGCTGCTGTGCACACACACAGCAGCCCTGCCCCGCCTCAGGCTCAAGTTAATTGTGCACCTGTGTCTCAGCCTGTCTCACCCTTCATCTTTGGTGCGGGTTTGGCAGTGTGGAAGCCAGATCTGAAATGTCCGCACTGGACCTGATCGGCCTTTACCTGCGCTTGCCTTTCCTGGCACCAAGGGAGTGATTCTGAAAATGCTCCAGGTACAGTTCGCATTTAATGTGGTCCTTTTTTTTTTTTTTTTTTTTTTTTTATACATTCAGGAAGCCATAATGGCACAACGTAAATAAAATACGAAGATTAGGACTGCCCCATTATGAGATTGCCGTGAAGTGGCGGGGTAGCTCAAAGAATTGATCAATTGTTTGCTAAATGTCTCATATTTGAAATACAGTTAGAATTTATGTGCAATTGCACTTCAGTTATTGCGTTCTGACCATAAGCAGTGCTGGCTTCTTCCCTTTTTTTTTGCATTGGGAATAAAGGTCAACTAGAAGAGAATGAACAGTGGTGTCGTATAAAATAGAGGCGGGCAGAGGAAAAAATGGTATAAGATGCAAAAGAGTTAGATTAAGGAAATTGATACTGACCATCTTGAAAAAGTGAGAGATTCAAGAATTTTGAAATTCTAGAAAAAATACAAATGATTAATATTGACCTAGATTAGTCTTTCCCAAAGACCAATACTCACAACCCCCAACAAGTCACGTTTTCAGGACTTTTTTACTATTGCAAAGGTGACGCATTTGTGATCAAGGCATCAGAAATTGCCCCAGATTTTCTCCTCTCTACAATGGCAATAAAATCCTGAAAACATGGTCTGTTGGGGTCCGTGAGGACTGGGGTTTTGGCATTTTTACACCAGTCCCTGCCAGCTCAGCCAAAGTGGATGGAGACAGGGGGTGGAGGTGAATGGTGAAGCTCACCTGGAAAATTCATCAAAATTGACACCACTCAGGTGTCAATAAATTACGCCACCTGACTTGAGTAGCATTTCTGGCAAAGGCACACACTAGTTGTAAGATGTGCCAATTCATGTAGTGACGCGCACCTCTTAATGAATGAAAAGCATCTTACTTCGGTAGTTCCTTCGTTAGTTTTAACATGCAAAACACTAATCTCAATGATTTGGGCCGTATGTATTTTTAGTAATGTGCATGTGGGTACCAACAATCCTCCCTTCTTTACTGCATTCAGACACTTCTTCCTCTATGTCGGCTGTTATATTTCACCCTCCTATCCACTGCTTATCGCCAGTACTTTGTTAATTATTATATACTAGATGGTGGCCCGATTCTAACGCATCGGGTACCAGTACTTTGTTAATTATTATATATTTAACCCTTTTAAAAAGTATGTTTTTCCTTCGTTCATAAGCGGTCTTCACATGAAATAGATACAGCTTTTTGGCTTTGTATTCTCTTTTGATCTTCTCTGCTGATTAAACAAGGTAGGATATATACCATTAAAGTCTGATATAGCATATCCGATTATGGCACATCAATGGGATCTGCCATAAATGTGACCATCATCTATCTCAGGAAAGGCAATGTAAAGGGGAGGAAGATGTGCATATGTGGCTCTTTCTGTTTATTTCTATAGAAGCCAGAAAATTAATTGCTGAGCCAGTCCCTGCATAATCAGACATTTTTGAAACATTTTTTAAAGTTAAAAAACTTATATTAGACATTAGGACACATATCGCTTCCTTCTTCCCCTGACAAAATGAAACACATGTTGGGGTGCTGGATAGAATATGGCATCGTCATTACAATATGGTGTTTGATGAGTTTCTTTGCAAGAAAAAAATGGATTTATTTATACTCTAGTGTGAATCACCCTATGGGTTATATTATAGTTTTGTATTAGTGTTTCCCTGTTATTTTGAAAGTGGTTTGTAAGGTGATTGGGAATAATTATAAGGAATATATCCATTGAAGTGTGTCGGATATATAAAACATTTGCTTGTTAACAGCACTGACATTATTCTGCTACTTCCCTTCCACCCATGATAGTTTCTCTCAGCAGGCACAGAAACAGGTGACAGCCTTACAAGACTAGTCCAGACTGAACACTTATGTCACTACTTTGCTTTGCTTTTAAGCAGGAATTTCAGATAATGACTAAATAGTCTAAGCACCAGATAATGATTCAGGAAGCTCGACTACTTCACATTCAGGGCTGAGATCTCTTGGGGAGGAGGACCAATGGCAGCCACTGATCATAGGACAGTAGTGCCAACCTGTATAAAATAAAATTCACTGTCACCAAAAGTAAAATTATTTTTTTTATATTGCGTACACAAATAAAACATTAATTATTGTCAATGTGAAAAACTATTCTCACCTTACCAACCCAATTTTTAAGTGAAAATTGGAGTAACTGATCTTGGCCAAAAACTTCCAGATATTTAGTGCTTAGCAGCTATGCAAACCTATGCGTCACTACTGACAGTAAATAAACTAATTTTTGTCAGTCACTGTATCATGCCGAGTCAGGATTTTGCACTACCTGCCGGTTCAAGAAGTTGATCATTTGAAATTATATTATTGTTCATCAGTTTTTATGTATTGAAAAGCATTCAGTCTAGTACCTTTTTTTTTTTTTTTTTTTTTTTTTTTTTTTTTAATTTAAATATGTCTGGTTAACTTTTTTCTGGAATTTCCGGCATGCAATTTAACAAATCGTGTTTTATGCCTGGAGAATAGAAAAGGCATACCTTTTGTTTATTGATGAAAATAATATTCTTTGTTTTAGCCTTGAGCTCATGAAAGCCCACATCAATAAATTTCATGGCTAATGTAATACACAAAACACAAGGAAAAATTTCTCCAAATGAAAATATTGAGATTTCCGGAATTCAAGTGAATAGTCAAAACAACAGATTTGTGAAAGAGATATGGGCAAGTTGATAGATGCCCTGATACTCGTATGCAAACATGCAGAGGCGTTTCTAGGGTTTCTGGCACCCGGGGCAAGAATTCATTTTGGCGCCTCCCCCCACCCCCACAGGACATATGCGATTTGCACACTTAGTCATGTACCGACGACCTCCTCTCCCTAACGCTCTCAATGTTCAGTGAAAAACTGAGAGAAGCGGTAAGAGAAGCTCGTTGTCACAGGACCATAAGTATAAAAGTCACATATGAGTGAAGTGTCCATGTGACGACTACTGGAGCCTGCAGAGCTGAATCCTGACATCGCAGCTTCTGAATTCTCACAATTAGTGCACTGTACACTTTTAGGATTCTCCCTGACTGGTGGACGGTCATGTGAGCACAAGCATGTGATTTGTATACTTCTGGCCACATTCCGACTAGACGTGCCCGGCCTCGCTCTGTTCATTTTCATTGAGTGAGGCCACACATGTCTAGTCAGCACATGACCGCATGTATGTAAATCGCCAGCATGAGAGAATCCTGACAGCGTGCAGTGCGTACTGTGAGAAGTCAGAAGTCTGCAGTCACAAAGAATGACTGCAGAAGACTCATTACAAACCTGAATATCCCCTTTAATGCTCCTAACATAAATAAAAACATGAGTTAGTCAATATCACAAATAACATTTACATCCAGGTACCTTATAGATGACGTTGTCTCTCAAGCCGTTCTCCTTTTCTTCATCTTGTCCAGACCCCATGAGGAGTTTTCTCATCCACAGCCATCGCAGCAGACTTCCATCTTCTCCGCTCTTTTGCAGAAAATCTCCACATGATGCCCTTAAAGATACAAGTGTCACGATAATGCTCCTGAATGAAAAATTGCCACTCACTATATTGTCTGCATAAAATATGACCCCCACATTGTCCCTCTTATGGCACATGCTCTTTACACGGACCTCCCCTTTCCATACCGGCCCCCATTTTCACACTGTCCTCTCACACTGTGTCCCCCCTATAGGGCCCAGTATTTATACTGTACCCTCTCATGCACACATCCCAACACCCTCACTCCCCATACTCTGTCCACATACGTTTCTCACATCGCTACTCATACTGTGTCTGCATACATTCCCCCGTTTGCTCCCCAAACTCTCTGCACCCATCCCCCATACTGTTTCCTCATATACGCCCCTCATTCCCCGGTATTGTTTCCTCATACATACCCCCCATCTCCCCCTTTGCTCTTCATTTTGTGTCCTCAAATCTCCCCTACACATTAAATCCCCCATCCCCACTTCAAATATCACCCCACACATTAAACACCCCCATCCCCATGACAAATCTCCCCCCACACACATTCAATCCCACATCTCCACTCCAATTCTCCCCACACACAATAAATCCCCCCATCTCCACTCACATTAAATCCCTTCCCCACAATAAATCCCCCCATCTCCACTCATATTAAATCTCCCCCATCCAATAATAAATCCCACCATCCCACCATCCCCACTCACATTAAATCTCCCCCCACAATAAATCCCCCATCTCCACTCATATTAAATCTCCCCCATGCAATAATAAATCCCACCATCTCCACTCATTAAATCTCCCATTCCACAACAAATCCCCCCATCTCCACTCATATTAAATATCCCATATCCAATAATAAATCCCACCATCCCCCTTGCACCTTCGGTGTCTTCAGCTCCACTGGAGCACTTACCATCGATCTACGTCTCAGTGCCTCTGCTGTGCAGCGCGGGCGAGTGACGTCAGCAGCGTGATCACATGACCTGATCACGCTGCTGGCGTCGCTCTGACCCGGCAGTCAGAGCTTCAATTGTACTCGCATCTCACATGCAGTACAATTGAACACTGGGAGCCGGCGCGCTGCAGCTTCTCTGTGCCGGCTGTCAGCTTGAGAGTCGGCACAGAGAACAGCTGGTTCCCAGTGCGGGGGGTGGCAGAATGCAGCCGCCAGGGGAGATACTGCGGACCTCCGCTTTAGGCGGCCCGACTGCGCCCCCCTGCCGGCTGCGCCGGGGGCACATGCCCCGGCTGCCCCACCCTAGATACGCCACTGCAAACACGTTGAGTAGTATGAAACATATCAATAAATCTACAGCCGGGAGCTACTATTTCCTATGTAAATAATGTGTGCCCCTACACAGTTCATACTGTTGGCACTTAGTGTGTACTGGCATTCTCCATCAATTTATTTATTTATTTAACATGAAAGATAGATGATATTACTTAGTTGTCATGTATTAATTTATTAAGTCCTTTTAATGTGGAATTCGAGGAAAAAATATCACAAAACACAATTTTAAGAAAAGATGCTGCATCATGGTTATCTAATAGAAAGTAAAACCATGTCATAACCAAGCATTTGGCCTGCTTCTCCCAACTATCTTGATACACACCAAGTGCAATTCCAGCCTGATTTGCATATGGCTTCTACTGCATATTTCTTAGGCTGGGTTCACATTACGCCCGGGCAGTCTGTTAGACAGACTGCGTTACACCGCAGTCCGTTAACGCTGCCATTAACCCCTATTATCGGGCGCATCGCCAATGCATGCCATAATCGGCATGTGCTAGCGATGTGCCGTCATTCAGTGATGGAGCCTCGGACACGGGCTGCAGCGTCTGAGGCTCCGTCACCGCTAGCACAGATGAATCATCTGCGCTAGCGGTATAGCATAATGCGATGGCATGTATGCTATAGCGTTAACTCAGCCCGTCAATGCTATACGTTGAACGGGCTGCTTTAACACAATGTGAACCTGGCCTTATGTCTAGGATCTCTATAAAAAAAAATTTATTGGGGGAAAAGCACCTATACACTATTTCCTACTTCTAAATATAAAAAACACGTGCTGACTGGTTCCATTTGAAAATAAATAATTGAATAATATTATATATACATATATATACTGTATATGTGTATATATATACAGTATATATGTAACAAATTACATACCTTTATTTGACCGGTACCCTATGGCCTTCCTTTAGGTCTACTACGCTGTTTAATGTAACACAAGCTAAAAGGGTTCAAGAGGAAGAGGATGATTCTACCCTCAGCGAAATGTAATAGAGATTTCAATGAAGATTATGTTTAGAATTTACAATAGTTGTTATGTTTTGGAATTCTCACAATTATTCACAACTATTTTAAACCACCGTGAAACAGTTCTGTGTTTTATCCTGATTAGTAATTAATTAATCTTTTGTTTATGTTCTTCAAAAAGATTCCAAGCAGTCTGACAAAACCAGCGATATGTCAGATAAGCATCATTACATCCAAGCAACTCCAGATACAGCTATAATTTACAAATTACACTACGTTAGCTGGAAAAATGCCTTAAAATGCACTGCATGTTTTATATTCTTTACCTAAACAATTTTTTTTATTTTCTTTTTCTTTTTTCTTTTATGGATTTGCTGCAAATCAAAAACCTAGCGAATGTCAGCACCAAAATGAATCAAAGTCTTAGGCCCCTTACAATGCAGATTCCTAGGAGGGAGTGGTAGCCCCGTACTTTTGATACACTGACAAGTGCCTTCTCCCCTGTTAAATCTTAGGGTATGTGCACACGTTGCGGATTTTGCTGCGGATTCGCAGCAGTTTTCCATGAGTTTACATTACCATATAAACCTATGGAAAACAAAATCCGCAGTGCACATGCTGCGAAAAAAAAAAGCACGGAAACAAAGCTTTCTTTATTCTGCAGCATGTCAATTCTTTGAGCGGATTCCGCAGCGGTTTACACCTGCTCCTTAATGGGAATCCGCAGGTGTGAAATCACAGATGGAATCCGCACAAAATCCGCAAAAAATTGAGTTAAATCTGCAGGAAATTCACAGGGCAGTTTACCTGCGGATTTACCAAAATCAGTCCGGAAAAGTCCGCAGAGTAATCCGCAGCGTGTGCACATACCCTTAATCAAGGAAACGGCTCAGGAAGCATGTAAGGACAATCCAGAGCCAATCAGGACGTGTGGGTCAGCTGTGGACTGCCCTTGTCAGGACGGGAGTCTCTGGGGTTGACCAGAGTCAGCATGTTGAACAGGGACCAATAGGGCTAACACCAGACCAATTAAGGCTGGCAACAGGAGCCATCTGAATATGGACTGTTACAAAACAACACCAACTGATTCATAAATTGGGTGAGGTTGTTCCATATTTTCCCATTCCTTGATTATTTTTATATGTGACTAGTTATGCCTGTACAATAGGTCTTGATGTATACTGACCACTGATTACGGGATTGATCATTATCAGATTAATTAAACACTTGGAGCAATGTCATAGATTTCATGAGGGTCACAATTCATAGGTAACATTGTATCCTAGACTGACCATTGTCAGCTTTTATCTCTTGCCACATGGATTTATTTAGTGTTTTCCTGTATATGTGTATGTTGTTTAGTCAGAATAAAGGTTAGGTTTTAGATATTTGCTTTTTTGCTTCTGTTGGTGAATAGTAGGGAGTAGAGTTGAGCGACCTTGACCTTTTTAGAGTCGAGCCGGGTTTCGCGAAACCCGACTATCTCAAGTCGGGTCGAGTGAAATCGGCCGATTATGACGTAAAGTCGGGATCGACCGAAACACGAAACCCAATGCAAGTCAATGGGGCAGCATAGTCGGCAGTGAGTGGGGGCCAGGAAAACACCTAGAGTGACCATTTTAATGTCAAAACCATCCATTCTTCTTAATGAAGCTTGTCAAGCGTAATTTACCTTATAATAATTGTAAGGCATTTGAAATTGGGGGTCATTTGGCTAAAGTTGTGGTGGGTAGGGCTGGTTCAAGTAATTAGTGGGCCCAGGAAATCTGGACCACGTCACGGCAGTGGAGCAGGGAGAGGTAAGTATTTCAACTTTGCAAGTGCTGTGAACCTGAGCAAGCAGGGGGGGCCCACTCGTTGGCATTGGCACTGGCACAGGGCCCCTCAAAGTACAGCGGTGTGTTTGCACGGCGGGGGCGCCTCCCACCGGCAGCAACACTTTTGCGTACTATGAGAGGCCCTGTGCCAGTGACGTCGCCAACTAGTATTCCTCCCCCCACCTGATGAAGGAACCTGCACTTTCATCTGCACCTTCCTCTTTGTCCCCGTGTAAGGTGGTATGGTATGCGGGAAGAGCAACCTGACTTTCAGCAGGGTCACAATGTTGTTGTGTAGCGTGCACGGGGAATGTTGCGTTATGGGTCAATGTACCAGCAGACTCATCTATCACTGGCTGGGCAATGGGGAGGATGAGGAGGAAACACAGATATAGGCCCAAAGAATAAAGTTGGCTAAATGCAGTTCAAAATTGGTAACACAGGAATAACCAGGGGGCATTGCAGTGGAGGACAACTGGAATGAGAGGCTGACACAGAGAGTAGGCCCAAATCAGTAAGTAGTCGAAATGCAGTTCAAAATTGGCAACCGTATTAAACAGGCGGCACAGCTTTGTTCAGTGGAGGAGAACAGCAAGGAGTGGCAGACACCGATAGTAGGCCCCAAACCAACTAGTACGCCAAATGCAGTTGTTCCGTTTAACCACAATTTAATGAGAGCCTGAAGATAGAAGTTCAGGAAAGGCAACCTGGAGAACACCTTGGAGTGGAACACACCATCTCTCTACACCCCATACCCAATTTGTAGGCCTAATGCAGTGTAGTTTCCAAGAACTACTAAACGAGAGCCGGAAGATCGAAGCTCAGGAAAGGCAACCTGGAGAACACCTTGGAATGGAACACACCATCTCTCTACACCCCATACCCAATTTGTAGGCCTAATGCAGCGTAGTTTCCAACAACTACTAAACGAGAGCCGGAAGATCGAAGCTCAGGAAAGGCAACCTGGAGAACACCTTGGAGTGGAACACACCATCTCTCTACACCCCATACCCAATTTGTAGGCCTAATGCAGCGTAGTTTCCAACAACTACTAAACGAGAGCATGAAGATCGAAGCATTGGCGAGGAAACCTGGGGAACACCTTGGAGTGGAACACACCATCTCTCTACACCCCATACCCAATTTGTAGGCCTAATGCAGTGTAGTTTCCAAGAACTACTAAACGAGAGCCGGAAGATCGAAGCTCAGGAAAGGCAACCTGGAGAACACCTTGGAGTGGAACACACCATCTCTCTACACCCCATACCCAATTTGTAGGCCTAATGCAGTGTAGTTTCCAACAATTACTAAACGAGAGCCGGAAGATCGAAGCTCAGGAAAGGCAACCTGGAGAACACCTTGGAGTGGAACACACCATCTCTCTACACCCCATACCCAATTTGTAGGCCTAATGCAGTGTAGTTTCCAAGAACTACTAAACGAGAGCCGGAAGATCGAAGCTCAGGAAAGGCAACCTGGAGAACACCTTGGAGTGGAACACACCATCTCTCTACACCCCATACCCAATTTGTAGGCCTAATGCAGTGTAGTTTCCAACAACTACTAAACGAGAGCCGGAAGATCGAAGCTCAGGAAAGGCAACCTGGAGAACACCTTGGAGTGGAACACACCATCTCTCTACACCCCATACCCAATTTGTAGGCCTAATGCAGCGTAGTTTCCAACAACTACTAAACGAGAGCATGAAGATCGAAGCATTGGCGAGGAAACCTGGGGAACACCTTGGAGTGGAACACACCATCTCTCTACACCCCATACCCAATTTGTAGGCCTAATGCAGCCTACTTTCCGACAACTACTAAACGAGAGCATGAAGATCGAAGCTCAGGAAAGGCAACCTGGGGAACACCTTGGAGTGTAACAAACCCTCTCTCTACACCACGGAAGGGCTGATTCTTAGGAAGGAAGGCTGTCGGAAAGAAGCAGGGCGCGTCCGAGGGTGATTATATTCTTATTAGGTATATACTCACCCTCGGACGCGCCCTGCTTCTTTATTTGTAATGAATGTTTATTTGCAATGTGGTTTTGACTTACTCTATTTTTTGGTAAATAATGATTTTATTATTTTCATTTTTTTGCATCTTCTTGGCAATAATATAAAGAAGACGCGACAGGACAACACTCGGTGGATGCCATATCTGTGTTTTAAATTGAAAAAAACTTTCAGTTAACTACTTGCAGGAGAAAGTTATTGTAGCTGGTGGCCATTTTTAGTACTGTACCAGATTTTTGTTGTATGTGTTTGTTTTTAATGTTAAAATGTCTGCATTTGATATCTCTCCAGTATTTTCTTTTTTATAAGCAAAATACTTATTTTTATATTTTCTGATGTTGGTTCAAGGGGTACACGGGCAGCAGTAGACAGGTCAGTGGAGGCCTAGTGGAAGGAGGGACCGCAGACAGTCTTCGAAGCCCTAACATAATAAATTGGGCTGGCTGTAGGCAATTTAAAATTGGTTCCAGGGGAACACGGGCAGCAGTAGACAGGTCAGTGGAGGCCTAGTGGAAGGAGGGACCGCAGACAGGCTTCGAAGCCCTAACATAATAAATTGGGCTGGCTGTAGGCAATTTAAAATTGGTTCCAGGGGAACACGGGCAGCAGTAGACAGGTCAGTGGAGGCCTAGTGGAAGGAGGGACCGCAGACAGGCTTCGAAGCCCTAACATAATAAATTGGGCTGGCTGTAGGCAATTTAAAATTGGTTCCAGGGGAACACGGGCAGCAGTAGACAGGTCAGTGGAGGCCTAGTGGAAGGAGGGACCGCAGACAGGCTTCGAAGCCCTAACATAATAAATTGGGCTGGCTGTAGGCAATTTAAAATTGGTTCCAGGGGAACACGGGCAGCAGTAGACAGGTCAGTGGAGGCCTAGTGGAAGGAGGGACCGCAGACAGGCTTCGAAGCCCTAACATAATAAAAATTGGGCTGGCTGTAGGCAATTTAAAATTGGTTCCAGGGGAACACGGGCAGCAGTAGACAGGTCAGTGGAGGCCTAGTGGAAGGAGGGACTGCAGACAGGCTTCGAAGGCCTAACATAAGAAAAATGTCAATACAATGGTATTGACAGTGCCAGGCATTGAAGGATGTCAGCGCATAGACTAAACATTGGTGGAGCTGTGAGAGAAAATTTTGCAAGTCGTAGAGCACTGTTTGACCTGGGGGGGGGGACTGTCTTGTGGCCGGCGGTACAGGCCCAGGGCCCCTCATATTACAACGGTGTGTCTGACGTTGGGTGCGCACCACCACCGCCAGAGACACTTTATTGTACTAGGAGGGACCCAGTGGCAGTGCCGTCGACCAAAAGCGGGCTCACCCACCTCTTCAGACAAACTGCACTCTCACGGGTGCTGTCGCCAAGTGTCGATACCACGGCCCCGTGTGGGGAGTTTGGCCATTTAGTGAGGTGTAAACATGTCGTATGCTGGACAATCAGGTGCAGAAAATTACGAGATTGGAAAAGGCATTCAGAATAGTCCACAGGCAAGACCTTTTCATAGGAAAGCTAGGTGTTAGCCGGGCAAGGTGGGGCAAAAGATTTCGAAATCCAGTTGTGGTTCATTTTAATGAAGGTTAGATCATCTACATTTTGGGTAGCCAGACGAGTCCTTTTTTCTGTTAGTATTGAACCTGCAGCACTGAATACTCTTTCTGATAGGACACTAGCTGCCGGGCAAGCAAGCTCCTGCAATGCATATTCTGCCAATTCTGGCCAGGTGTCTAATTTTGATGCCCAGTAATCAAATGGGAATGACGGTTGAGGGAGAACATCGATAAGGGATGAAAAATAGTTTGTAACCATACTGGACAAATGTTGTCTCCTGTCACTTTGAATTGATGCTGCAGTACCTGTCCTGTCTGCGGTCATAGCAAAATCACTCCACAACCTGGTCAGAAAACCCCTCTGGCCAACGCCACTTCTGATTTCTGCCCCTCTAACTCCTCTGGTCTGCTGACCCCTGCAGCTCGTGTGAGAACGATCATGGGCGCTGTGTGCAGGGAATGCCAGAAGCAAACGGTCAACAAGAGTTGATTGTTTGGTTGCTAATATTAGTTCCAAGTTCTCATGTGGCATTATATTTTGCAATTTGCCTTTATAGCGAGGATCAAGGAGGCAGGCCAACCAGTAATCGTCATCGTTCATCATTTTAGTTATGCGTGTGTCCCTTTTGAGGATACGTAAGGCATAATCCGCCATGTGGGCCAAAGTTCCAGTTCTCAAATCTCCGGTTGTGCTTGGTTGAGGGGCAGTTTCAGGCAAATCCACGTCACTTGTGTCCCTCCAAAAACCAGAACCCGGCCTTGCCGCGCCACCAATTTCTAGTGGCCCCGGAAAAGCTTCCTCATTACAAATATAATCATCCCCATCATCCTCCTCGTCCTCCTCCTCCTCTTCGCCCGCTAACTCGTCCTGTACACTGCCCTGGCCAGACAATGGCTGACTGTCATCAAGGCTTTCCTCTTCCTCAGCTGCAGACGCCTGATCCTTTATGTGCGTCAAACTTTGCATCAGCAGACGCATTAGGGGGATGCTCATGCTTATTATGGCGTTGTCTGCACTAACCAGCCGTGTGCATTCCTCAAAACACTGAAGGACTTGACACATGTCTTGAATCTTCGACCACTGCACACCTGACAACTCCATGTCTGCCATCCTACTGCCTGCCCGTGTATGTGTATCCTCCCACAAAAACATAACAGCCCGCCTCTGTTCGCACAGTCTCTGAAGCATATGCAGTGTTGAGTTCCACCTTGTTGCAACGTCTATGATTAGGCGATGCTGGGGAAGGTTCAAAGAACGCTGATAGGTCTGCATACGGCTGGAGTGTACGGGCGAACGGCGGATATGTGAGCAAAGTCCACGCACTTTGAGGAGCAGGTCGGATAACCCCGGATAACTTTTCAGGAAGCACTGCACTACCAGGTTTAAGGTGTGAGCCAGGCAAGGAATGTGTTTCAGTTGGGAAAGGGAGATGGCAGCCATGAAATTCCTTCCGTTATCACTCACTACCTTGCCTGCCTCAAGATCTACAGTGCCCAGCCACGACTGCATTTCTTTCTGCAAGAACTCGGACAGAACTTCCGCGGTGTGTCTGTTGTCGCCCAAACACTTCATAGCCAATACAGCCTGCTGACGTTTGCCAGTAGCTGCCCCATAATGGGAGACCTGGTGTGCAACAGTGGCAGCTGCGGATGGAGTGGTTGTGCGACTGCGGTCTGTGGACGAGCTCTCGCTTCTGCAGGAGGACGAAGAGGAGGAGGAGGGGGTGCGAACGGCTACAGCCAACTGTTTCCTAGACCGTGGGTTAGGCAGAACTGTCCCAAACTTGCTGTCCCCTGTGGACCCTGCATCCACCACATTTACCCGGTGTGCCGTGATGGACACGTAACGTCCCTGGCCATGCCTACTGGTCCATGCATCTGTTGTCAGGTGCACATTTGTGCTCACAGATTGCCTGAGTGCATGGACGATGCGCTCTTTAACATGCTGGTGGAGGGCTGGGATGGCTTTTCTGGAAAAAAAGTGTCGACTGGGTAGCTCGTAGCGTGGTACAGCGTAGTCCATCAGGGCTTTGAAAGCTTCGCTTTCAACTAACCGGTAGGGCATCATCTCTAACGAGATTAGTCTAGCTATGTGGGCGTTCAAACCCTGTGTACGCGGATGCGAGGCTAAGTACTTCCTTTTTCTAACCATAGTCTCATGTAGGGTGAGCTGGACTGGAGAGCTGGAGATCGTGGAACTAGCGGGGGTGCCGGTGGACATGGCAGACTGAGAGACGGTGGGAGATGGTATTGTTGCCGCCGGTGTCCTAGATGCAGTGTTTCCTACTACGAAACTGGTGATTCCCTGACCCTGACTGCTTTGGCCTGGCAAAGAAACCTGCACAGATACTGCAGGTGGTGCGGAAAATGGTGGCCCTACACTGCCGGAAGGGATGTTGCGTTGCTGACTAGCTTCATTGGCCGAGGGTGCTACAACCTTAAGGGACGTTTGGTAGTTAGTCCAGGCTTGCAAATGCATGGTGGTTAAATGTCTATGCATGCAACTTGTATTGAGACTTTTCAGATTCTGTCCTCTGCTTAAGGTAGTTGAACATTTTTGACAGATGACTTTGCGCTGATCAATTGGATGTTGTTTAAAAAAATGCCAGACTGCACTCTTTCTAGCATCGGATACCTTTTCAGGCATTGCAGACTGAGCTTTAACCAGATGGCCACGCTGTCCTCCAACAGGTTTTGGCTTTGCCACGTGTTTTGGGCAAGATACGGGCCCGGCAGATGGAACCTGTTGCGATGTTGATGCCTGCTGCAGCCCCTCCTCCTCCGCTTCAGAACTGCTGCCGCCTGCACCCTGTTCCCCCAATGGCTGCCAATCGGGGTCAAGAACTGGGTCATCTATTACCTCTTCTTGTAGCTCGTGTGCAACTTCGTCTGTGTCACCGTGTCGGTCGGTGGTATAGCGTTCGTGATGGGGCAACATAGTCTCATCAGGGTCTGATTCTTGATCATTACCCTGCGAGGGCAATGTTGTGGTCTGAGTCAAAGGACCAGCATAGTAGTCTGGCTGTGGCTGTGCATCAGTGCACTCCATGTCAGATTCAACTTGTAATGGGCATGGACTGTTAACTGCTTCACTTTCTAAGCCAGGGACGGTATGTGTAAAGAGCTCCATGGAGTAACCCGTTGTGTCGCCTGCTGCATTCTTCTCTGTTGTTGTTTTTGCTGAAGAGGACAAGGAAGCGACTTGTCCCTGACCGTGAACATCCACTAACGACGCGCTGCTTTGACATTTACCAGTTTCACGAGAGGAGGCAAAAGAGCTAGAGGCTGAGTCAGCAAGATAAGCCAAAACTTGCTCTTGCTGCTCCGGCTTTAAAAGCGGTTTTCCTACTCCCAGAAATGGGAGCGTTCGAGGCCTTGTGTAGCCAGACGACGAACCTGGCTCCACAGCTCCAGACTTAGGTGCAATATTTTTTTTCCCATGACCAGCTGATGCTCCACCACTACCACTACCCTCATTACCAGCTGACAATGAACGCCCCCGGCCACGACCTCTTCCACCAGACATCCTCATTGTTTTAAAAACGTAAACAAACTAACGGTATTTGTTGCTGTCACACAAATTACACGGTGAGCTATAACTTCAGTATGATTTGGCTACCCCTTTACAGGTGAGTGAGACCACAACGAAAATCAGGCACAATGTTACACACTCTGTTGTTGGTGGCAACAAATGAGAGAGATGCCACACACGCAGGACTGTCACTGAAGCACAAGTGTAAATATTAATCTCCCACTGATTTGATTTTTTTTTTTTTTTTTCAGGGAGACTTTAGGAAAAAAAAATAATAGAATAAAATGATTTTTTCAGGAAGAATTTAGAAACCAAATACAATAAAATGATTTTTTCAGGGAGAATTTAGAAAACAAATAAAACAAAAAAAGGCTTTCTATGGCCCACTGAGTGAGAGATGACGCACACAGGAGTCAGGAGTGGCACACAAGCCCAGAGGCCAATATTTATCTCCCACTGATTGATGTAGTGATTTTTTCAGGTAGATTTTGGAACCCAAATCAAGCTAAAAAAATAATAGGCTTTCTATGGCCCACAATTGGAGAGAGAGATGGCACACCCAGGAGTCAAGACTGGCACACAAGCAGAAAGGGCAATATTAATCTCCCACTGATTTGATTTTTTTTTTTCAGGGAGACTTTAGGAAAAAAACTAATAGAATAAAATGATTTTTTTCAGGAAGAATTTAGAAACCAAATAAAATAAAATGATTTTTTCAGGGAGAATTTAGAAAACAAATAAAACAAAAAAAGGCTTTCTATGGCCCACTGAGTGAGAGATGACGCACACAGGAGTCAGGAGTGGCACACAAGCCCAGGGGCCAATATTAATCTCCCTTTTTTTTTTCAGGGAGAATTTATAAAACAAAAAAAAATAAATAAATAGGCTTTCTATGGCCCACTATTTGTGAGAGAGATGGCAAGCTCAGGACTGGCACACAAGCCCAGAGGCCAATATTAATCTCCCACTTTTTTTTTTTTTGTTCCAGGGAAAATTTATAAACCCAATAAAAAAAATAATAAATAGGCTTTCTATGGCCCACTATCTGAGAGAGAGAGATGGCACGCTTAGGACTGGCACACAAGCCCAAAGGCCAATATTAATCTCCCTTTTTTTTTTCAGGGAGAATTTATAAAACAAAAAAAAATAAATAAATAGGCTTTCTATGGCCCACTATTTGTGAGAGAGATGGCAAGCTCAGGACTGGCACACAAGCCCAGAGGCCAATATTAATCTCCCACTTTTTTTTTTTTTTGTTCCAGGGAAAATTTATAAACCCAATAAAAAAAATAATAAATAGGCTTTCTATGGCCCACTATCTGAGAGAGAGAGATGGCACGCTTAGGACTGGCACACAAGCCCAAAGGCCAATATTAATCTCCCACTGATTGATTTATTGATTTTTTTCAGGTTGAATTTAGAACCCAAATAAAGCAAAAAAAAAAAAAAAAGGGGCTTTCTATGGCCCACTGAGTGAGTGATGATGCACACAGGAGTCAGGAGTGGCACACAAGCCCTGAGGCCAATATTTTTCTCCCACTGATTGATGTAGTGATTTTTTCAGGTAGATTTTAGAACCAAAATCAAGCAAAAAAATAAATAGGCTTTCTATGGCCCACTGACTGAGAGATGGCACACACAGGAGTCAAGAGTGGCACACAAGCCCTGAGGCCAATATTTTTCTCCCACTGATTGATGTAGTGATTTTTTCAGGTAGATTTTATAACCCAAATCAAGCAAAAAAATAAATAGGCTTTCTATGGCCCACTGAGTGAGAGATGGCACACACAGGGATGGCACTCTAGCAGAAATGTCAATCTTAATCTCCCACAAAAAAAAAAAAAAAAAAACAGGGAGTGTCCTTCAATTACTATCTCCCTGCAGTAATCTCAGCCAGGTATGGCAGGCAGCAATAAGGAGTGGACTGATGTACAAATTAAATAAAAAGTGTGTACAAACAAAAAAGATAGCTGTGCAGAAAGGAAGGAACAAGAGGATTTGTGCTTTGAAAAAAGCAGTTGGTTTGCACAGCGGCGTACACACAGCAAGGCAGCTATCAGGGAGCCTTCTAGGGCAGCCAATGAGCTACAGCACTGAGGGGAAAAAAAAAAAAAAAATGTAGCTTCCACTGTCCCTGCACACCGAAGGTGGTGTTGGGCAGTGGAAATCGCTACAGCACAAGCGGTTTGGTGGTTAATGGACCCTGCCTAACGCTATCCCTGCTTCTGACGAAGCGGCAGCAACCTCTCCCTGAGCTCAGATCAGCAGCAGTAACATGGCGGTCGGCGGGAACGCCCCTTTATAGCCCCTGTGACGCCGCAGACAGCAAGCCAATCACTGCAATGCCCTTCTCTAAGATGGTGGGGACCAGGACCTATGTCATCACGCTGCCCACACTCTGCGTTTACCTTCATTGGCTGAGAAATGGCGCTTTTCGCGTCATTGAAACGCGACTTTGGCGCGAAAGTCGCGTACCGCATGGCGGACCCCGCACAGGGGTCGGATCGGGTTTCATGAAACCCGACTTTGCCAAAAGTCGGCGACTTTTGAAAAAGAACGACCCGTTTCGCTCAACCCTAGTAGGGAGTCAAGTTTGTCTATTATAAGGAAGGAAAAATATCATTTTCATTCAATTTGTGTTTTTTTTCTGTTCTCAGGTATGGTAGGTTTTCTGTCCACCCGTCTGAATGCAGAGCATCGGTTGTGTAAGAAAGTGGACAAGAGAAGAGTACAATTGAAGTTGATTCCTAGCTGAGTAATTGCAAGCAAACACCCCCATCTGCTGGTCTAACATGAAAGTAAAGAATTACAATAATAGGAACCTGTTAGTGGAAACCGATGTTCCCACAGGAAGTTTAAACATCAGGTCAGGTGACACCTGTGTCACAGTTACTAATTACAAAAGGCCTGGCTGGGCTGAGGAGAGGCAGTTGGCTCTAGAACCTGTACCTGGAGAGGTTTTGTGGCTGCTTGGAGGGCTTACAGCCACCATCGTGACAGAAGGGTCTGAGAGAGGTCAGATGACAAAGAAGGCCTGAGCTATGAGGAAGATCTGTGCCCAGTGCCAATAGAAGTCCATGACCAGCACCAATAGAAGTCCGTGAGCAGTGCCAGTAGAAGTCCATAAGCAGCACCAGTAGCAGACCATGAGCAGCACCAGTAGAAGTCCGTGACCCGATCCAAACCATGCTTGGTAAATGATCTGCTGGTAGCAAAGGACTGTTCCTGTGAGCAGTTACTTCTAGTATAGACGTACGGTACAGGGTGTGGGATGGGGTGGTGCATTAAGGAACTGAGACGGCTAGTGCGATGAGCACACTGTTTATCCAGTGACTCGCATATCTAGGACTTGTGGCCTAGTGGGAAATACTGCTGAGTCCTGCTGGGACCAGTGTAACGATCAGAGGAGCTCATAGACACTACAACGGGGACGTGCCTAGTACTGAAAGCCACTCCCGCTAAGTTGAGACATAAAGTCATTAACAGTTGTTTAACTGCTAGATAACAAAAAAATGGTGTGGGATCCCCCAAATATTTATAACCAGCTGAGGGAAAGCCGATGTTTATAGCCTGGGAAGGGGATAATGAACATGGAGCTTCGCGGGCTCTTAATATCAGCTCGCAGCTGTATACTTAGCCTTTACTGGTTATTAAAATGGGAGATGACCCCCCAAAAATGACGTGGGAGAGCCGCCGGCCAGTCCATGCATTGCGGTCCGATCTCAATCTAACTTATATGACAATCTGACTGCACTCTTAAAGACAGAAACAAAGTCGTGGTTGTACAGATATTTCCATAGCATGGATGGTTAGGGCTAGCGGAACACACCAAATAATAAGACAGATAGAGGATGGTGCGTTCGCAGCCCGGGGTCCACCGTGCAGAGATGGAACCTGCTGCCAAGTAATGACGGACTATATGGCGGTACAAAGTGAATACACACACGGGTTAACCTCACCCTGTGTGAAGGAAGCGTACCCTGTTGCGTCACAGGACCGCGGTACCGCACCAAAAGCGCAAGCAAGGAGTCTTAGAACTCAATCCCAAGACACAGGATTTGAGCGCATAGAGACCTCATGCGCTCGACACCGCAACTGTGGTGTCAGAGTGACTGAAATAATTATAACAAAGAAGCACGAGAGTGCATGCGGTGCTGCACTGGCGAACACCACTAACCACCCAGGCTTGGGTCAGGAAAGCGCTGTGAAAGCGCACGGCGCCGCACTGGCGGTCACAGCAATTAGAGGCTGTAATGTGTGTAACGTGCTGATGGTTAAGTCGGGCGCTAGGTAGCAATCATCCACCTTCCGCGAGCAGTCATACAGTAGGGAGGGGATTTTAAAGAGCGACTTTCATCCATCGACATACATCCATCAACACACACACATTATCAAGACTATACTAGCGCATGGCCGTGCGGTCATGCGCAGCTTATATAGTTGCAGCACGTTCAGGACCTTCCAATAAAGGACCAATGGGAAGCTGCTACCAAAGTTTTGCCCTTTCAGGACCTTCCTGGAGGACCAATGGGATGTGCTGCAGTACCTGAGCATGTGACCCTCGATCTCCAATGGGAGATCTTGCCCTGGGCATGCTCAGAAAGAGAAAAGCAGGACTTAGCCCCCAAAGCATCTGCTCTCCGCTGCCCAACACTGACTTCAATGGCAGAAGCAGGAAAAGCAGCAGTAACTCTTTGTACAGAGTGAGACTGAGCAAGACGCTGGGACCGACGTCTCTGCTGAGCAGACTCCACTGCGGCTGGAGAAGAATAGGAGACCGCAGCGGAGATGGCTCGAGATTCCCCCTGTGCAGAAGCGGGAACTCGACACCTAACATGGATAGGGGGGAGAAAGAATCTCAGGAAAGGCAGAGGAAACAGGTGAAGAGAAAATAAGTGCAGGATAGAACCTCTGCTGATTTATGAGCGTATGAAGAAAGTGCTCTTGATACACCCAGGCATTAAATCCAGCCTAAATTACTGGGAGAGACACCACCACAAGAGAAAAACATGAAATTATAATCAAGCTGAAAGCTATATATCAGGGGATCTGAAAATATTAAGAAGAAGATGGTAACTTAGAGCACTTTTTTTTAATTAAAGGTAGCCACTAGGTAGCCACTAGTGATCAGTGAACATGCTTGGATAACATTTTATCCGAGCACGCTTGGATGTTATCCGAGCATCTGTAGGTGCTCGAATATTATGTTAGAATCCCTGCGACTGCATGATTTGCTGCTGTTAGACAGCCTGAACACATGCAGGGACTGTGTAACAAACAGGCAATCCCAACATGTGTTGAGGCTGTCTAACTGGAGCTGCAGGGACTCAAACATAATATTCAAGCATGCCCAGATGCTCAGATTTGACGTTATCCGAGCATGTTCACTCATCACTAGTAGCCACTAAGATAGGTGTCAATATATATTTTTTTAATATCAAAGTTGCCCACAGCATGTACAGCTCAATGAAAGACACATTATCAAAGGGACTCCATTAATGGCACTAGGCTCCACTATTTGGCAATGCCAAGGTTATCCTTTTTATCTTGGGTTTTAAGGGCCTAAAATTTATATATTGTTCACTGCTGTTAGTCTCAAGCATCAACAGCCACCCTGATTTTCTGTGAATGAAACATCATATCTACTTTCAAACCTAAAGTGGTTAGTGATGCTGAGAAAGAGAAGACAAGCCCATGCATATGCAGCGCCCCAGAGATCTGGTCGTTGCAGTAACGTCGCTCTGCCACTAAAGGGAGTGATGGTACGTCTGATGGCACTAAAGGAGTTCTACTGACCAGGTATCACCAAGCACACACTACACTTCACACTCCGGCCACTAGGGGGAGCAAAAGGCTTATTTATTGGGCCACTTCTCACATTGGTAAAACTAGGGGTCGGACAGGAAGTTAGGGAGAATGAAGCCTGGGAGAGCTCCAGGGAGGACCTGTCAGATCTGGGAAATCTGGCATTTACCTAGCGAAAGGACAGATTGTTACGGAACCGCGCCTGCATTACCTTGCGGCGGTATCCTAAGAAAGAGACAAGAAAGGAAGGATATTGTGGAACAGTGAGAAACGAGATCAGCACAAAGGAGATCCAGTAGGAGTCGTGCCCCGAGAACGGCAACATCTTACTGAGGCGCATAGCCGGTGGCCGGAGCACCGAAGAAGTAACAGTTTCCACGCATTACTTCAAACAGCGGCAGGATAGTTAATTACAGGTTGGCTGTCTACCATACAACACCTAAGAAGGACATAGGAGGCAATCGTGGGAGAGGGGCGACACTAGGGTTCCAGAATAACTCCAGGCCTACCTGTCATAAAGGTGCGTCCTAGCCATAACATACCTGGGGGACGGAGAAGAGAAAGATCTAGAACGAACGAGAACAGAAGTTGTGAGGACTATCCTGAATGCTCAGCAGGGAAGCACTACAACACACAGGCGCTATTGGGTAGATACTGATTTCCACCTGCAAAGGGAACTCTGGATGTGCCTTCGGACCGGCCGGTCTCAGACAGTCCTGTTGAAAGTGCCCTGGATTGAGGATCCTGAAACCTTCAGTAAAAGGTAAAGAAACTGAACCCTGTGTCCTCGTTATTCCTTGCACTACGCACCATCACCCTTTATTGGACGCCCCTTAGCAGGGTCACGGACCAGGTCCAGCCACCGTGACAACCCCAGAACTGAGACAGAAAGGACCGGTACCAAGTAACCTGTGGCCCTGTGTCTGGGGGCGATCCACATACCTTGTCTTAGTCTTCTTTAGGAAGTGGATATGATTAAATAGAGCCAGGGAAATACCCTGGGAGCTAAACAGCCTTAAAGGGAACCTGTCACCCCGTTTTTCCAGATTGAGATAAAAATACTGTTAAATAGGGCCTGCGCTGTGCGTTACAATAGTGTATGTAGTGTACCCTGATTCTCCACCTATGCTGCGAAATACATTACCAAAGTCGCCGTTTTCGCCTGTCAATCAGGCTGGTCTGGTCAGGTGGGCGTGGTGACATTGCTGTTTCTTCCCCAGCTTTCCGTTGGTGGCGTAGTGGTGTGCGCATGTCCAAGTGCCGAATCCACTGCGCGCAGGTGAAGAAAAAGCGCGCGATTACCCTTGTCATCGGTGGGGGCGGCCATCTTCCTGAGGCCGCGCGTGCGCAGATGGAGTGCTCTGCTGCATGGGGCTTCAGGAAAATGGCTGCTGGATGCCGCGCGTGCGCAGATGGAGATCGCGGCGGCCATTTTCCTGAAGCCGAGATGCAAACATCTGATGCTCTGAAAAATAGGATTTAGATGGAAACCCCAAAGGAGTCATTCACTAGAATGAGGCAGACTAATTCACTTGGTGCTTTATCTGTTCTTTTTTTTCAGCAGTGTCCATCTTTTTAGGCTGGCATAAAAGCTTTTGCAGTCGAGGGATTCAAGAGAGGCCTGGATGGAGCAGAACAATATTGTATCATACAATTATTAGGTTCTGTAGAAGGACGTAGATCTGGGGATTTATTATGATGGAATATAGGCTGAACTGGATGGACAAATGTCTTTTTTCGGCCTTACTAACTATGTTACTATGTTACTATGTTACCCCTCTAAAAAACAGACCTTGCACAAAGTGAGTCTGCATCATTATAGTGAATAGCTCAGTTTGAGTTCCATCTGAATCCGTTTTTTCAGGGCTTTGGAAGAAAGTCCCGGTGGAGCCACAAATGTGTGGCAGAAGCGTAATGTGCACATAGTCTAAGCCTTATTTATATGAGACCTGAAAAACTATTTATACAGGTGATGGGGGGAGCAGACTAATGGCTATCCATGTAATAAAATCGAGAGCAGCAGCTTATCAGAGACTCGCTCTGTAGCTTATAGTGTGGATCGAAAGTTGGGGGCCCCTCTACGATGTCCAGATGTTCAGCACTTATAATAGAAAAAAACCTGGTCGCCAATTAGATTAAATACAAACAACATAAAATAACATTCCCGCTCCTAACTTTGGTTCCTCTAAGGGAAGGTACTTTTTTTTTTTTAATTTCACACATGATTTAGGAACGATACTATGGTAAATTTATGCATAACTGCAAATAATCTTTTATAGCACATCCATGTGTCCATATTACTGATCCGGTAAAGCGGTCAGGGATGGTAACAGAAAAATATGTCCTACGTAGAAAAGTTAACGATAACTTGTTACAGATAATCTGGTGCAGTGAAAACAGGATTGTGTCTCTACAGCTGTCATTCTGAGGTCAGAAAGTGAAAAAGCTATTTGGCTGCAATTTTCTAAAGTAAAAATGTTAATGTCATTAATGGTTCCCTTGTTTCAGCAGTCCTGCTTTTTTCCCCTGCTTTCTGTGATGGATAGAACGTCTGAAATCTATCTCATGCTCGGAAACAGGATATCTCGGCAAATGTCTATCCCCGAGGAGCCGTGTTTCTGTAGCATTATTCAGAAATATCGAATATTACAGACACTCATAGCTGTTTTCCCACCGCCAACACTGTCCACTGTGATTGATAAAGAATCAGGATACAGGAAGCACATTCACATACATTCAACTTAAATCCTGTAAGTCCCCAAAAGCGACATCTGGAAACCATTCACTGTGTAGGCACTTGGTGAGTGTAACAGTGCAGACTAGATCCAATAACGTCTGCTGTCTTAGATGGCCTAATAGGATAAGCACCCATGAAAGTGAAAGTTTTTATGGGATTTCTACACTTTGTAGGCCGAAGACATGCATACTAGAGAAATAATGTCACTTCCACTGTATTTTCAAAGCTATTACAAAAAAAAGCATTGAGGCATGAGGGAGATAAGTAAGAATTCCTGGGCTGCTTTAAGCCCCCGTCACACATAGCGAGATCGCTATGTGTGACACGTAGCAGCGATCAGGCCCCTGCTGTGAGATCGCTGGTCGTGTCGGAATGGCCTGGACCGTTTTTCGTCGCTGGCTCTCCCGCTGACATCGCTGAATCGGCGTGTGTGACGCCGATTCAGCGATGTCTTTGCTGGTAACCAGGGTAAACATCGGGTTACTAAGCGCAGGGCCGCGCTTAGTAACCCGATGTTTACCCTGGTTACCATCGTTAAAGTAAAAAAAACAACCACTACATACTTAACTTCCGCTGTCTGTCCCCGGCGCTGTGCTTCTCTGCTCTGGCTGTGAGCGCCGGGCAGCCGGAAAGCAGAGCGGTGACGTCACCGCTCTGCTTTCCGGCCGCTGTGCTCACAGCCAGAGCAGAGAAGCAGAGCGCCGAGGACAGACAGCGGAAGGTAAGTATGTAGTGTTTTTTTTTTTTTACTTTAACGATGGTAACCAGGGTAAACATCGAGTTACTAAGCACGGCCCTGTGCTTAGTAACCCGATGTTTACCCTGGTTACCGGCATCGTTGGTCGCTGGAGAGCTGTCTGTGTGACAGCTCTCCAGCGACCAAACAGCGACGCTGCAGCGATCCGGATCGTTGTCGGTATCGCTGCAGCGTCGCTTAGTGTGACGGTACCTTTAGCTGTAGTGCCTTCTTAAAGAAAAACTTATGGTGTCGGTATAGATGATATTCCATCTCTGCTTATCTTACAATGAACCTACGCCAGCCCCCCATCACTGCTCCCCTACCTACGAGGGTAGCTATAATTTGTTGTTTATTGTGTTTTTTTTTTATAAATGGCAAAGAGTAGGGAAAGTGAGAAAATAATGAAACAAGCATTACTTATTTTTGAATCTCCCGCCACCTTTAAGTGGTTCTTGCAAACCTTAGAGTGAAGACTTCGCTTCCGTCATTCACGTCGTCACTGCAGCCAATCACTGGTCTTAGCAGTGATGTTTGCATGTACATCACGTGACCACTAAGGTCATTGATTGGCTTCAGCAGTCCTGTATATGATTTTATCACCTATGGTACTGGAGGAACAATAGAAGCAACCTACAGAGGTTGCATTATGGTAATTTGTTTATTTTTGTCCAAATGCTGATGGTTTCTGTTGATTTTAAATTCCCTTCTTGGTTTTCTCCTTTCCAGGTGTTTCTTATTTTCCCATTTTGGTTTGCGATATGACATTCTGGGTGGAGTTTTATATGTTCACACTTCACTGCACTTTGTTGGTGGATGGGTGTTCTTCTGTCTTCAGTGAGGGGTTTACCTTGTTTGGTAAATTCCAGTTGTATTCCTGCAGTGAGTCTATTTGCTTTCCTTCCCAGCCCCTTTTCCTTTAACTACTGCTATGTTTCTGAGATGTTATTTGTTCCTCTTATTTTGGTTCGCATTAGTTTTCCATCTCTACCTTATATGAAAGTGTAATCATTTCTCACCCTGGGTTTTCATATCTTAGTTCACACTTTCCTCTTCCTTTGTTTGCAGTGTGTTGTGGCCTGCCCTCTGGTTCTTCAGAGGTATGAGAAACCCCTCAATGGCCTATTAGGGAGTTAGGCCGGGTTCACATTGCGTTAACAGTAGCCTGTTCAACACATACGTTAACGGGCTGCTGTTAACGCAAGTGCCGACATTCCATCCCGCTAGCGCAGATAGAGCATCTGCTAGCTCTATCTGCGCTAGCAGTGACGTACTCGGAAACGCTGCAGCCCGCGTCTCAGGGTTCGTCACTCAAAGACGACACATGGCTAGCGCACGCCCATTGTGGGCGTGCGCTAACGATGCGTCCGACATAGGAATTAATGGCAGCGTTAACGGACTGCGTTACACCGCGTTATGCCGCGGTGTAACGTAGTCCGTCTAACGGATGCCAGCAACGCAATGTGAACCCGGCCTTAGGTCCGAGGTGGTGTTTTCAGTTGTGTGGTTAGGGCCTTTCTAGTCTGCACAAGGACCAGTTATGTGTAAGTGTGGCATCTCCCTGTGATTGAACTTTCCCTTTTCCGTTACCCATGTGTGTATACACGTTCATAACACTAGTATTCTGAGCAATCGTTGGGGGTCTCAGAACCCAGACACACACAATCCCCTTGGCTTTCATCCCCTGTCATATGTTATATAACCAAGATAAGTGTACGTACCCTTTTAAAGCCTTTAAATATATATTATGGCAATAATAAAAATGGAATTGCAAACCTAAAAGGCATATGGTGTAGTTGGGACTTGTTTTCTACAAATTACTAAATACAAAAATGTTTATTATTATTTCATTTTCTCTTAACCATAGGAACTAATTTACTGTGGAGGATAAGTGACTAAGATGCTGAAGAATGACATATTTGTGTGGTGATAATCCCTTCTATCAAGTTAGAACAACAACCTCAGAAGCTTATTATAGTATTAATGTTCACATGTTTAAATGCAGCATTTAGCCATCTTTATCCAAATGCCATATGGTCATTAATGCTGGATTCTGCACTTTAGTAACAGCTGTAGAAAAGGACTACATATTGAAAAATGTTACATTTTCAACTGTATAAAAGCTTGAATAACTAAACAAAGTTTTGGAGCCTTCCTTCATATGTACCTTGGAGATGGGTATGGATTACTATGGATAAATTGCTGCACAGAAGGATAAGGTACAAAGTATATATAGCTTATTTATCAATGCATTTCAGGGCTATACAGCGCCTTTCTCAAGACAAAACTACGAGCTTATACAGATGAGAAAATAAGTATTTGATACATTGTCAGTTTTTCCCACCTACAAAGAATGGAGAGGTCTGTAAGTTTTATCGTAGGTAGTGGTACACTTCACCTGTGAGAAACAGAATCTTAAGAAAAATCCAGAAAATTACACTGTATGATTTTACATAAATAATTTGCATTTTATTGCATGAAATAATTATTTGATGCAATAGAAAAGCAGAACTTCTAATTTGTTACAGAAACCTTTGTTTTCAATTATAGAGGTCAGACGTTTCCTTTAGTTCTTGACCAAGTTTGCACACACTGCAGCAGGGATTTTGGTCCACTCCTCCATACTACGGTGTTCATTTTAGGACATGGTCACAAATCAAAGTCAAACATGAGAAATACTCTGTCTGATACCTCATTCTGATACCTGAGTCTGATACCTGAGTCTGATACCTGAGTCTGATACCTGACTCTGATACCTGACTCTGATACCTGACTCTGATACCTGACTCTGATACCTGACTCTGATACCTGACTCTGATACCTGACTCTGATACCTGACTCTGATACCTGACTCTGATACCTGACTCTGATACCTGACTCTGATACCTGACTCTGATACCTGACTCTGATACCTGACTCTGATACCTGACTCTGATACCTGACTCTGATACCTGACTGTGATACTTGACTCTGATACCTGACTCTGATACTTGACTCTGATACATGAAATTAGTAAAATTAGTAAAATTAGTACCTGGGATCACTTGAGCTTGTGGTGCAATGGTAAGGCCGACGGCTGTAGTGTCTAGACGCAGGATCCGTTTTTTTTCCGCCTGATCGGTTTTCTATCGGATCCGTTTTTTTACGTCGGATCTATTTTTTACGCCGGATCCGGGTGTTTTTTCGCTGGATCCGTTTTTTACGCCAAATCCGTTTTTTTCCGCCGGATCCATTTTTTTCCGCCGGATCCGTTTTTCTTCGGCCGGCGGAAAAAACAGATCCGGCGTAAAAAAACGGATCCGGCATAAAAAACTTTTTTTTTTACGCCGGATCCGTTTTTTCCGCTGGCAGAAGAAAAACGGATCCGGCGTAAAAAAAAACCGGATCTGGCGTAAAAATAAACGGATCAGGCGTAAAAAAAAAAAATTGGATCCGGAAGAAAAAATGGATCCGGTGAAAAAAACGGATTCGGCGTAAAAAAATGGATTCGGCGAAAAAAACGGATTCGGCGTAAAAATAACGGATCCGGCGAAAAACGGATCCGGCAAAAAAAACGGATCTGGCGGAAAAAAAACGGATCCGGTGTAAAAAAAGGATCCGGCGTTAAAAAAACGGATCCGGCGTAAAAAAAATGGATATGGCGTTAAAAAAAACGGATCCGGCAAAAAAAAACGGATCCGGCGAAAAAATGGATCTGGCGTAAAAAAAACGGATCCGGCAAAAAAAAAAAAGGATCTGACAGAAAAAAAAAACGGATCTGGCGAAAAAAAAACGGATCCGGTGTAAAAAAAACGGATCCGGCGTAAAAAAAACAAGGATCCGGCGTAAAAAATGGATCAGGCAGAAAAAAAAACGGAGCCGGCAAACAAAAACGGATCCGGCGGACAAAAATGGATCTGGAAAAAAAACGGATCCTGCAGAAATAAACGGATCTTGCGGAAAAAAAACGGATCCGGCAGAAAAATTAAACCGATCCGGCGGAAAAAAAACGGATCCTGCGTCTAGAGGCTACAGCCGTCGGCATTACCATTGCACCACAAGCTCAAGTGATCCCAGGTACTAATTTTAGCTAATTTTACTAGTTTTACTAATTTCCTGTATCAGAATCAAGTATCAGACTCAGGTATCGGAGTCAAGTATCAGAGTCAGGTATCAAAGTCAAGTATCAGAGTCAAGTATCAGAGTCAGGTATCAAAGTCAAGTATCAGAGTCAAGTATCAGAATCAACTATCAGACTCAGGTATCAGAGTCAAGTATAAGAGTCAGGTATCAAAGTCAAGTATCAGAGTCAAGTATCAGAGTCAAGTATCAAAGTCAAGTATCAGAGTCAGGTATCAAAGTCAGGTATCAGAGTCAGGTATCAGAGTCAGGTATCAGAGTCAGGTATCAGAGTCAGGTATCAGAGTCAGGTATCAGAGTCAGGTATCAGAGTCAGGTATCAGAGTCAGGTATCAGAGTCAGGTATCAGACAGTATTTCTGATGTTTGACTTTGATTTGTGACTTTGATATGTGAAAGTCAGGTATCAAAATCAAGTATCAGAATGAGGTATCAGAGTATTTTTGATGTTATTTCTGATGTTTGACTTTGATTTGTGACCATGTGTGAAAGTCAGGTATAAGAGTCAAGTATCAGAATGAGGTATCAGACAAAGTATTTCTGATGTTTGACTTTGATTTGTGACCATGTCCTAAAATGAACACCGTACCATACAGATATTCTACAGATATTTTCTTTTGGGTTCAGGTCTGGAGACTGGCTAGGCCACTCCAGGACCTTGAAATGTAACTTATGGAGCCACTCCTTAGTTGCCCTGGCTGTGTGTCTTGGGTCATTGTCATGCTAGAAGACTCTACCATGACCCATCTTCAATGCTCTTGATGAGGGAAGGAGATTGTTGGTCAAAATCTTGCGATACATGACTCCATCCATCTTCCCTTCAATACGATGCAGTCGTCCTATCCCTTTTGCAGAAAAGCACCCCCAAAGTATGATGCTTTCCCCATCATGCTTCAGGGTTTGGACGGTGTTCTTTGGGTTGTACTCATCCTTCTTCTTCCTCCAAACACGGCGAGTGGAGCTGAAACCAAAAAGTTCTAGTTTGGTCTCATCTGACCGCATGACCTTCTCCCTTGACTCCTCTGGATCATCTAGTTGGTAACTGCCAAACTTCAAACAGGCCTGGACACGGGTCCTCCTGTGTAGTTGTGGACTGATTCCTGACCGTTCTCAAAATCATCCTTACCCCACAAGGTCTTGCATGGAGCTCCAGACCAAGGAAGATTGACAGTCATCTTATGTTTCTTCTATTTTAAACTAATTGTGCCAACAGTTGTTGTCTTCTCACCAAGCTGCCTGCCTATTGTTCTGTAGCCCATGCCATGTTTTGTGCAAGTCAACAATTTTTTCCCTAGTATCCTCAGACAGCTCTTTGGTCTTGGCCATGGTGGAGAGGTTGGAGAGTGATTGAGTTTGTGGACAGGTGTCTTTTATACAGGTCAACAGGTGCAATTAATACAGGTAATGAGTGCAGAGAAGTAGCTGATACTTACATGCTTTAGGGGGAGTTGTGCTCTTCACAACCCACCATGGACTTTCTTACCCTACTTGAACATTGTCCCCATTTTAGCTCATATCATCATATGTAACTTTGTACAACAAGGGTGGCTAGAGAAAGCGCTTTTTAACATTTGAACATGAGTTTCATCTTTACCTGCCTCTGTATCAAGGTGATGAGCTCGCATCTATTTAAATCAATTAATGATAATTTTGATAATTTATTTCCCATTGTTTATATAGCTCCAACGCATTCTGCAGCACTGTACAAAGATTTTCCATCACTATCATCAGTCTCTCTAAATGCACTTACAATCTACATTCCTTATCACAAAAGCACACATTAGGGCCAATTTCATAGGAATGTCATACTTATCAGTATGTTTTTAGAGTTGGAGAGGAAACTAGAGAACCCTGAGGAAACTCATGCAAACTTGGGGAGAATGTATAAACTACATGCAGATGTTGTCCATGCTCGGATTAAAAGTCATGTCTGATTTTCTCTGAAGATATACTCATGGAACGCTCGATCTGCAAAGGCATAAGCCATGTTATGTTCACATAGTGCATTTTTAGTACAGTTATGCTATCTGATACATTTAATTGATTTATCAATAAAATAAACCCATTAGGCCAGCGTCACACTTGGCATATGAAAACACGATCCGTTTTTTACAGGCGTAATGCAGAAATGATCCCAAACCAGTGATCCGTATGTCATCCGTAGGCAGGGTGTGGCTGCGTATTTTACGCATTTCATCCTCCGTATGTAATCCGTATGGCATCCGTACTGCGTTTTTTTCTCGCAACCTTGCAAAATGGGCATATAATTGATCCATGGGCTCAAATATTCGTGAAAACATATATACAGTCTCTCATCTCACATGCAGTATATATAGACATATTTATATTTCATACAGAGCTAGATAGCAAAAAAGCCGGTAATTCAATTGCCGGCCTTTACTATCTCCTTATCAAACCCGACAGGATATGAGACATGGTTTACATACAGTAAACCATTTCACATCCCTTTTTTTGCCTATTCCTCACTAATAATATTAGTAGAGTGTGTGTGCAAAATTTGGGGGCTCTAGCTGTTAAAATAAAGGCTTAAATCACGGAAAAAAAATGGCGTGGGCTCCCGGGCAATTTTCTCTGCCAGAGTGGGAAAGCCAGTGACTGAGGGCAGATATTAATAGCCTAGAGAGGGACCATGGATATTGGCCCCCCTGGCTAAAACCATCTGCCCCCAGCCACCCCAGAAAAGGCACATCTGTAAGATGCGCCTATTCAGGCACTTAGCCTCTCTCTTCCCACTTCCGAGTAGTGGTGGGATATGGGGTAATAAAGGGTTAATGTCACCTTGCTATTGTAAGGTGACATTAAGCCTGGTTAATAATGGAGAGGTGTCAATAAGACACCTGTCCATTAATTTAATGTCACCTTGCTATTGTAAGGTGACATTAAGCCTGGTTAATAATGGAGAGGTGTCAATAAGACACCTGTCTATTATTAATCAAATAATATTAAAGGGTTAATAATACACGCACACATTAAGAATAAAGTATTTTATTGAAATAAATACACACATGGGGTTGTAAAATCTTTATTGTACACTTAATCCATCTGAAGATCCCCGTTCTGTAAAACAAAAAAAAAGAAAAAAGCAACAATATCCCATACCTTTACGGCGCTCATCCCAGGCTGTAAATCCATCTGAAGGGGTTAAATAATTTTACAACCAGGAGCCTGCTAATGCAATTGTTGCTCCTGCTTGTAAAATCTGGGGAATGAATTGAAAGCAGGGGAATGTAGCATCGTAGACTTGCGGTGATGCACCCCCTGGTGGCATAAACTCATATGAACTCTAGCGTGAGAAAATATTCATAAAAATTCCCACGCTAGAGTTCATATGAGTTTATGCCAGAAGGGGGCACATCACCACAAGTCTACAATGTGCCTTTCTGGGGTGGCTGGGGGCAGATGTTTTTAGCCGGGGGGGGGAACAATATCCATGGTCCCTCTCTAGGCTAATAATATCTGCCCTCTGTCACTGGCTTTCCCACTCTGGCAGAGAAAATTGCCCGGGAGCAAACACCAATTTTTTCCGTGATTTAACCCTTTAATTTAACCCCAAATTTTGCACACACACTCTGTTAGGGCTAGCGGAACGCACCGAGTAAATAGAGATGTTTTTATTGATATTGGTGCGTTCGCAGCCCGGGGTCCACTGTGCAGGAGTACCTGCTGCTAGCAAACGGCGGAACTATATGCGGTATGGACTAACTCAGTTAATTCACTGAGTAGCCGTGAAAGAAAAACACTGTGCCCTGTTAGACTCCACAGAGGCACAGGCTAACTGCCCAAACAGAGCGCAGTCAGTGGTCACGCATGCACACAAAACTCCTCGCCAGAGGTGCCTGCATTCTAGGGACTTATTTCAGCCAGGTCCCTGAATACTTTCATACACAAACTGCTCGCCGGAGGTGCCAGCATTCTAGGGGCTTATTTCAGCCTGGTCCCTGAATACTTTCATACACAAACTCCTCGCCGGAGGTGCCAGCATTCTAGGGGCTTATTTCAGCCGGGTCCTTGAACACACTCTCATGTGTCCACACTGGCGCAAAGCACAAAACAAAAGACAATACTAGCGCATGGCCGTGCGGCCATGCGAGCCTTAAATAGCTGCAGCAAGTAAAAGACCTTCCTAGAAGGACAAATGAGAGACTGCCATACCTGAGCATGTGACCCTAGATCTCCACTGAGAGATCTTGCCCTGGGCATGCTCAGTGTGTGCAAAGCAGGACTTAGTCCTAGCACCTACAGGACCTTCCTGAAAGGACCAATGGACTTAGCTGCAGTATCTGAGCATGTGACCCTCGATCTCCACTGAGAGATCATACTCTAGGCATGCTCAGAACGTGAAAAGCAGGACTTAGTCCCAGAAGCATCTGCTCGCCGCTGCCCAGCACTGACTTCAATGGCAGAAGCAGGAAATGCAGCAGTAACTCTTTGCACAGAGTCAGACTGAGCGAGACGGTGGGACTGACGTCTCTGCTGAGCAGGCTCCACTGTGGCAGGAGAAGAATGGGAGACCGCAGCGGAGATGGCCCGAGATTCCCCCTGTGCAGAGGCGGGAACTCGTCCCCTAACACACTCTACTAACATTATTAGTGAGGAATATGCAAAAAAAAAGGGATCTGAAATGGTTTACTGTGTGTAAACCATGTCTCATATCCTGTCGGGTTTGATAAGGCGATAGCAAAAACCGGCAATTGATTTAGCGGCTTTTATGCTATATAGTTCTGTATCAAATATAAATCTATCTGTATAATCATCTAAGGGTGACTTCCATCTGTCGTGTCTGTCTGTCTGTCTGTAACGGAAATCCCGCGTCGCTGATTGGTTGCGGCCGGCAGACTCGCGAGACCGCTATGTCATCACCTCGCGAGACCGCAATGTATTCTTGGGACGGAGCATCGCGAGGAGCATCGCTAAATGCCTCGCCTGGATCCGGGGGCCGCCGGAAGATGAGTATATAACTATTTTTTATTTTAATTCTTTTTTTAACAGGGATATGGTGCCCACATTGCTATATACTACGTGGGCTTTGTTAGATACTATGTGGGCTGTGTTATATACTGCATGGGCTGTGTTATATACTACGTCTCTGTGCTATATACTATGTGGGCTGTGCTATATACTACGTGGCTGTGCAATATATTACGCTGCTGGGCAATATACTACGTGGCTGTGTTATATACTGCGTGAGTTGTGCTATATACAATGTGGGCTGTTCTATATACCACGTGGCTGTGCAATATATTATGTGGCTGGGCAATATACTACGTGGCTGTGTTATATACTGCGTGAGCTGTGCTATATACTATATGGCTGTGTTATATACTACGTGGCTGTGTTATATACTTCGTGGGCTGTGTTATATACTACATGGGCTGTGCTATATACTGCGTGGGCTGTGTTATACACTGCATGGGCTGTGTTATATACTACGTGGGTTCTGCTATATACTACATGGGCTACGTTATACACTGCGTGGGCAGTGCTGTATACTACGTGGGCTGTGTTATACACTGCATGGGCTGTGCTATATACTACGTGGGCTGTGCTTTATACTACGTGAGCTGTGTTATATACTACATGGGCTGTGCTATATACTATATGGGCTGTGCTATATACTACATGGCTGTGCTATATACTACATGGCTCTGCTATATGCTACGTGGGCTGTATTATACACTGCATGGGCTGTGCCATATACTGCATGGGCTGTGCTATATACTACGTGGCCTGTGCTATATACTATGTGGCCTGTGCTATATGCTACGTGGCTGTGCTATATGCTACGTGGGCTGTGGTATATGCTATGTGGGCTGTGTTATATACTACTTGGCAGTGGTATATTTCTCTGCTGTATCTGTGCATCATGAATCATGGTATGTGTTAAAGAGGGGGGCCCATTGAGACTCTTTTGCCCGGGGCCCTCAAAAACCTGGAGCAGGTCCTGGCTTCACTGATTGTTCGCGGCCAGCCAGGCATGGCCAATCAGCGACAGGTGCAGTCCGGCCGCAAATTGGCGCGGAACTTGAACCATGCTTCGCTAATTGGTCACGCCTGGCTGGACGAATCCTGTGTATAAATTGCATTATTCTGAAAACTTCATAAATAAACTACACAAATATTCTAGAATACCTGATGCATTAGAATCAGGCCACCATCTAGTATACATGTATATATATTGTAGCGTTTCCCTTACTTCGGGTCTTGGGGGACACTCGCTTTGCACGGGAATAACACATACAGGCACGATATCTCACACAAATTAAGTCCATTCCGGTTTATTAAAGCATCATAAACTGCACCGTAAGCCAGGTTACACGTCACCAGCTTACACATAGTCTGTTACTTTAACACGTGTGGCTTTACAAAGCATTCAATAGTCACCCTTTATCTCTCCAGTCACCAGGTGACTGCACAGTTTAGCAACTGTCATATGTTAGCGCACAGTTCCTTACAGTTCATTTTATGAATCAACGGAACATATTAACCACCAACAGTCTGTTCCAATGGCAGATACGTCTCTGCCGTATATTATAGGGTTTTTTCCCATACCAGGGGTTACCTCTCAGGAGCTCCGGCTCCACACACTGACTCCTGCCAGTGCTGGTTCACAGGGAAACTGCCTCACTGGGATCACCGTCCTTGGGATCAGGGCACCTCGGATAGTCCAGACCCACAGTAGGAACTGTAGCTTCCCCAACACAGAAACCATCTCATGCTCTGTAGATGCAGCCTTTCCATGTGTTTTCAGGAAGTCCAATCACTGGCACTTCCAACACACAGGCCATCAGTCCATGATCTTATCAGGTGCTTGCAGGACTCCTGTCCATCCCAGGACAATCCAACACCCTGACCATTCCAGGACTCACACTCTTACCAGGTTTCTTGCAGGACTCCAGTCCATACCACGACAATCCAACACCTTGAGCATTCAGTCCATAGCCTCAGCAGTGCTTCCAGGACTCCAGCCCAATTCAGGAAAATCCAACACCCAGGCTATTGCAGGACTGACTCTTCAGTGCTTCCAGGACTTCTCCAATGCCAGGAGACTCCAACACTGACCGTCCACAAGGTCCACGGTCTCAGGTGCTTCCAGGAAGACTCCACTCACAGAAGCTTCCAACATCGACCGTCCAGGGCCTTGCACATGGACCAAACAGATCCATACACTCTGAACCCATGTGACCCACACCCTGGTCACATTATCTAGGTGTAACCACTCCCCTGGGTGGGAGTGTGGGTGTGTGTGGCTAGTTTGACCCTCCCATCTCTCATAACTAGCCCCGCAAGTCTCCCATTAGAACTACACCATTACTTGTGGGACTACAGGTCCCAGAACACAGCATAAATTTAGACTGACAATGCAGAGTGTCTTCCTCTGCGACACACATACTGGCCATTTATAACCCTGCCAGACTTTGTCTCATCGCCACAGTTATACATCCAACTACTTACTTTGTGGGGGCACCACAGAACATTCGCTTTCTCTTTGTGCCTGTAGGTGTTATGTGAGGGCCATTTGCCCGGAGGTGTTATGGTTTTTTTTTTGCTTATAATGCATATTTAGGTACATGGTTTACTGATAGTACTATACTGCTACTTGCTTATTTTTAGGTGTGCATTACTGAGTACCATGGGACATAGGGCCTCTATGCTTGTTCTACTTTATACACCCTTTATGCATAGTTGGATTCATTCTCCTGTTTGAATTTAGGTACTGTTACCAGTGTGTGCGTACTGCATTATGTGTAATATATCTATAGGGCCTTACCACTGAGTTCAGGATCCCATGTCGGCACTCTATATGCCTTCAGCACATTTTGTATATCTTAGCAGTTTATATACTCAGATAGTGTTGTTTATTTATGTGTACTGCGTTACGTGCCATCTATCTATGGGGCCTTACTAGTGATCTCAGGATCCCATGTTTAGTACTGTCATATGTTGCATATTTTAGCACATTTCCTGTACCACAGTATATTTTTTCATGTGCAGCTCTATTAGCTATTTAGGCCTTTTTTTGTTATCATGTTTTTTGCACTTTATTAATATGCTGTCCATATAGGTCACTGAGATACATATCTGTATGTGTTCCTGTTTTTCCCCTTTCACCTTGTGTACAGGCACTTGCCATACTATAGGCATTGTTCTAAGTGTTTTTAGATGTTTTAAAATGATCTGTCCTGTATTTGCACCTTAATAAAGCTGTGTTGTTTTTTGTACAAATCCATGCTGTTTGGTGATCCCCTTTTTGTATGGCCTCTGCTTTTTCTTGTTTTTGTACAGTTATACATCCAAGCGCATCCTGCAGCGCACACACAGCACACACAGCACCCCCTGTCTGTCACATTGGTCACTGCACCACAATATATATATTTCTCATTTAAAGATTTTTCTGTATTTTCATGACTATGAAAATCGTACATTCAAACTGAAGGCATCAAACTATGAATTAACTCATGTGGAATTATATACTTAACAAAAAAGTGTGAAACAACTGAAATTATGTCTTATATTCTAGGTTCTTCAAAGTAGCCACCTTTTGCTGTGATGACTGCTTTGCACACTCTTGGCATTCTCTTGATGAGCTTCAAGAGGTAGTAACCGGGAATGGTTTTCACTTCACAGGTGTTCCCTGTCAGGTTTAATAAGTGGGATTTCTTGCCTTATAAATGGGGTTGGGGCCATCAGTTGTGTTGTGCTGAAGTCTGGTGGATATACAGCTGATAGTCCTACTGAATAGACTGTTAGAATTTGTATTATGCCAAGAAAAAAGCAGCTAAGTAAAGAAAAACGAGTGGCCATCATTACTTTAAGAAATGAAGGTCAGTCAGTTGGAAAAATTGGGAAAACTTTGAAAGTGTCCCCAAGTGCAGTGGCAAAAACCATCAAGCGCTACAAAGAAACTGGCTCACATGAGGACCACCCCAGTAAAGGAAGACCAAGAGTCACCTCTGCTTCTGAGGATAAGTTTATCCGAGTTACCAGCCTCAGAAATCGCAGGTTAACAGCAGCTCAGATTAGAGACCAGGTCAATGCCACACAGAGTTCTAGCAGCAGACACATCTCTACAAAAACTGTTAAGAGGAGACTTTGTGCAGCAGGGCTTCATGGTAAAATAGCTGCTTGGAAACCACTGCTAAGGACAGACAACAAGCAAAAGAGACTTTTTTGGGGCTAAAGAACACAAGGAATGGACATTAGACCAGTGGAAATCTGTGTTTTGGTCTGATGAGTCCAAATTTGATATCTTTGGTTCCAACCACCCTGTCTTTGTGCAACGCAGAAAAAGTGAACGGATGAACTCTGCATGCCTGGTTCCCACCGTGAAGCATGGAGGAGGAGGTGTGATGGTGTGGGGGTGCTTTGCTGGTGACACTGTTGGGGATTTATTCAAGATTGAAGGCTTACTGAATCAGCGTGGCTACCACAGCATCTTGCAGCGGCATGCTATTCCATCTGGTTTGCGTTTAGTTGGACCATCATTTATTTTTCAACAGGACAATGACCCCAAACACACCTCCAGGCTGTGTAAGGGCTATTTGACCAAGAAGAAGAGTGATGGGGTGCTACCCCAGAAGACCACCAGACCTGAACCCAATCGAGATGGTTTGGGGTGAGCTGGACCGCAGAGTGAAGGCAAAAGGGCCAACAAGTGCTAAGTATCTCTGGGAACTCCTTCATGATTGTTGGAAGACCATTCCCGGTGACTATCTCTTGAAGAGAATGCCAAGAGTGTGCAAAGCAGTCATCAAAGCAAAAGGTGGCTACTTTGAAGAACCTAGAATATAAGACATTTTTTCAGTTGTTTCACACTTTTTTATTAAGTATATAATTCCACATGTGTTAATTCATAGTTTTGATGCCTTCAGTGTGAATGTACAATTTTCATAGTCATGAAAATACAGAAAAATCTTTAAATGAGAAGGTGTGTCCAAACTTTTGGTCTGTACTGTGTATATATATATATATATCCCTATACTATGTGTAGACATTTATTCTATCTATTCTATTCTAACCTGTCAGTGTGATTTTACTGTACACCGCACTGAATTACCGGCATTTCTATAGAACACCGGTGCGTATTTCTCGCAAGTCACACTGATGGTCCTTGTGTAATTCGTATTTTTCTTGCCCCCATAGACTTTCATTGGTGGATTTTTTTGTGCAATACGCTAACAAACGCAGCATGCTGCGATTTTCTCAGCGTGTAAAATACGGCCAAGAAATATACGGCAGAAAGGAGCTGCTCCATAGAGAATCATTGGTTCGTGTGCAATGCGTAGTTTTTGCACCTCTCATACGTCCGTAAAACTGTATAGTGTGACCCCAGCCTTATTGTTACTTATTTATTTGGTAAACATGTTCAATGGTCATTTGACACTGGCAGCATATAGATAAATAAATCTGCAAATGCTACCATTGTCCCTATGTCCCACGTGTTATACTGCCCTTGCGTCTTAAATCTATGCTGTAACATAGCATGTAAGCCTGGCCTTATTTCCAGCATTCGATGAGTTATTTTCAGCAGCATTTCTGGAACTCATAATCACTAAATAAATGGCATTGTCTCGGAGCCTCAACAATTACTTAATAACATAAATGACAAATCCATTTACTTCCATCTCCTATAAAACACAACAGTCTTTCTTAAATGATGCTCTGATTACATAGATTTCCTGAGGATGTAATTTCCTAAGAATGACTGTAATTTTGGAAGGATTTTTAAAGATACCAGCAATTATGTCCTATCCAGGATATATTATCAGTCATTCTGATTGCATTGCTTCATGGCTTAAATAGACTTATGTGCACATATATTAGTTTTCATCCTATTCTTTACATTTATGAATATGATTAAAAGTTATAAAGAAAGGTCTCCATTAATCAAATATCAGCTTCAGTCTTTTTGGAATGTTCATAAGGAGATTTTCGAAGTGTTCAAAAACAGCAAGTTTTGAAGCAGAAACCACTTTTAAAAAATGTTCCTATTTTGAGGAGTTTGTGGAAACACTTTCTGTCTTCCCTAAGCATCTTTTAGCACAGTTTGAGGAGGTTATGAAGAGGTTTTTTTTTTTTTGCCGAAGAGCTCTTCGAACAATTTTATTCTGACAGTGCCTAGTTTGAAACAGATTCCAAAATAATCCATTTTAAAAAAAAGTGTACTTTTTTTTCCTCACCAGGCATTTTTCAAAATATCTTCAAGAAAAAAAGCTCAAAAACTCTTCATATCAATAGCACAGAAAATTTCCCATATAGTTAATAGAAACAGTTTTTCAAGCTAATTTGAAGCAGTTTTTTTTTCAAGTGGCTTTTGCAGAGGATCTGCTTACAAAAAGCTAAACTCTTTAAAAATTTCCTTGCGAACATAGCCTGATGCTGAATTTGTTGCATATGGAAAATATTATTCTACTGAGCTTATTTTAATTAAAGCATAACTGCTTCTGTGTTTCTAGGTGTCTTGGAAAAAAGTGAAAACTTTCAAATTCCACCCCTGTCCCAGTCCTCGCTCTTCAGTTTCTCAGTATTAGGCCGGGGTCACACTTGCGAGTGCAATGTGAGAAACTCGTGTGAGTCTTGCGCATCAATGCCCAGCACAGTCGCCGGCACTCGGGACCGGAGTGTGCGGCTGCATGTATTTCTATGCAGCTGAACGTTCCGGTAATGAGTGCTGGCGGCAGTCGTGGGTATTGATGCGCGAGTTTCTCACAAACAGGCAACCCCCACATGTGTTCAAGCTGTCTAGCAGTCGCAAATCATGCAGCTGCGGCTACGACAACTAAATCTCCGAGAACATCCAAATTCTCAGAGACCACCCAAGCATGCTCGGGAAATCTCGAGTAACGAGTATACTTGCTCATCACTAATTACAATCACTTTCCAATAGAGTTGATAGAAGCAGTATTCTAAAGCTGTCCGGCCAGCTCCATTGTCACTTCACTCCTCCAATGCTTTAGAGTCAAAGCTACCTTTACTTGCAGCTTTGAAGAGCGCACAGTTTGGACAGTGGTGTAACAATGCTGCTGGTCCAAGCTGTCAAAAAGTCAGGAGCATAAGGTTCCTCAGCAAGCAGGAAGCTAGAAGGCTGTGTAGCAGTACACTCCTGCAGAAGGTCTTGAGACAACCCCTTTTTCTGAAAATGTATGAACAAATAAGGGACTAAACTATGATAAAGGAAAATACTTTTTTTTCACAGTACCTTAAATTTTTACAACATGATTGAGTGCTCTCTAATAGAAAAGCCTCTGTTTGTCAGTGGAAGCTGTAAAGGAGAGTTCATGGGTGGTTATTATGGGCTTCAATAAGAAGTATTAAATATATGGCTGTGAAGACACTCAAAAATAATATACTGACTGGAAACATTAACCTGTTGCTGGATACGTATTGCTATTAAGACACTATTTTGTAGCCTACTGTTTTTAAATGTCACTGTGTAAATGAAAAATCAAAGTTTCACTGCACAAAATGCAATAACATTGTTATACAGCACATGAAGGAGTGTGTGATTTATGCTGGCCATGGAGAAAGAGAAAATAGAGATCTTACCACACACAGCAGATCATCTGCTTTATGTCAGGAAATTCAAATATTTACTTAGGGTCCCATCATAGAGTGTGATTGGCCCTCTCTATGTATTTATACCAGCGATCATAATGTTAATCCTCAGGGAATGTTATGAAATGCCTGTAGAAAAGGTTTTCTTCCTGTAAAACATTTATCTAATGAACCTTGTTTATCCAGTTTTACGTCTCACATTATTGTAGATTTTATGAAAACCCCACAAGATTGGCATCCTGCTGACTCTCAACAATGAAGAAAAAATTGGCAGAGCACAAGTAGTCAAAGAATCTTTCCTATTCTACTTCACATTTAACAGTTTGCAAGGACAAAAACAGTTCTAAAATTTGAGGGATGACCATTAGATGGACACACAGGTGCATGAATCACCATTTTTACAGTAAAATTATCACTTCTATGCCCTGAATCGATCCGTGCACCTGTTTACCACATGACCAGGGTGGATTTTTTGCCTATTTGACAATTAAACTTCCAATTGAATATCTGGAAGCAGAGATCTTGAAAACTATGAAATATCGATACAGAAAATATACCTGAGAATTGTAGAACTTTACATTACAAAGAAAGACCATTTGTGTGCTGAATTCACACTACCTAAAAGCATGTCCTCTACTGTATGCTTGTCTCTAATTCTGTGATATTGTGATGTAAACCCTTTCACCTGTGTTAGAAGACATCAGGAAAGTTTCCAGAAGGGGTGTTTGCCAATAGATTTATTTTGCTTATTTTTGGCTCTAGTGGATAGATATTCCATGGAAGACTGTGAAGGTTATAACCAAGATGTGACTTAAACTTGGCACAACAGTGACATTACCTAGAACAGGATGTAATTTAAAATTTGATGAAAAGACAAGAAGAAGCTTGGTTTGGGAAGTTGTCAAGAAGCCTGCAACAACACTGAAAGAGCTGCAGTAATTTCTGTCAAGTACTGGTTGTATACCGCATGTGACAACAATCTCTCATATTCTTCATATGCCTGGAATGTGGGGTAGGGTGGCAAGATGGAAGCCTTTTCTTACAAAGAAAAACATCCAAGCCTGGCTATGATTGTATAAAAATATCAAAAGTATGTGGGAAAGTGTTATGACTTGAATAGACCAAGGTTGAACCAACTCTGCGCATGACCAAAACAATACCATGCCTGCAGTCAAACATGGTGGAAGCAGCATTAAGATTCAGGATTGTTTTTTGTTCTGTACCACATGTGACAACAATCTCTCATATTCTTCATATGCCTGGAATGTGGGGTAGGGTGGCAAGATGGAAGCCTTTTCTTACAAAGAAAAACATCCAAGCCTGGCTATGATTTTATAAAAATATCAAAAGTATGTGGGAAAGTGTGTTATGACTTGATGAGACCAAGGTTGAACCAACTCTGCGCATGACCAAAACAATACCATGCCTGAAGTCAAACATGGTGGAGGCAGCATTAAGATTCAGGATTGTTTTTTGGCAGCTGGAACTGGGACTTTAGTCAAAGTGAAGGGAGTTATGAACAATTCCAAATATCTGTCAATTTTGGATCAAAATTTTTATGCCTGTGCTACAAATCTGAAGAAAAGGAGGGTTTTCACCTTTACACATGACAATGACTCTAAAAACACTTCCAAATCAACAAAAAAATGATTTTGCCAGAAGAAGATAAAAGTTTTGGAATCGCCCAGTCAGAACCCAGACGTGAATCAAATTGAAAATTTGTGGGTTGATTTGAAGAGGGCTGTATACATGAGACACCCTCACAATTAGACAGATTTGAAGAGCTGCTGCAAGAAAGAATTTGCAAAGATTCCCAATTCTAGATGTGCCGTGCTGATAGACTCCTATCCAAAAGATTGAATGCTGTTTTGGTTCTTTGAAATCTTTTTGATTGAAAAAAGAAAAAAAATGTTTATTTTATTGAGCGACATTTAAGTTGGAAAATGTCCTGATATTATTTATCTTGGTATTTTTTCAACATGAAAAAACCTGGCAATTTAACAGGCGTGTGTAGACATTTTATATCCACTGTATATTTAAAGTTCATGACTCTATTCATCAAATGATTATTAAAAGTAGAAGAGTAAAGTCACAGAGGTTCTTGAGCAGCAGCAGACATAGCACTCAAAGGTGGTGCCCTAACAGAGCACATGACAAAAGTATATGACTGCTACCTTTTAATACACTAAACAAAATTACTGGCATAAAAACATAAAGCATCTCAATACTATGTGATAAAAAGATTTTTATTTTGATATTTTTTTATATCAATTAAATTTTATTGTAATTATAGAATTTTTTATATTTATTATTTTAAATATCAATTTGTTGGGGTTTTTGCTTACCACTAGGTTGTTAAATATAATTTCACTGCATGGTAAATATAATTACAAAAGCAATATGAACCTTGAAGATAATTAGTTGCGACATAAGAATGACAGTATGAAATGGAAATGCTACTAACTTGGTTTATTTTAACTGTGCCAAGCATGGAAAATCTTATTTGTGAATTTGTTCAGAATTGTCTATGTTTCCTCTAAAAACTTGAAGATTTAGTAGCCAAAATAAATGATTATCTAACAACAGCCATACTTCCTGCAGTTAAGACCTGCCTTAAGGCTACTTACAGCCACTACTTGCCCATGACATTTGGTTAACCTTATTATTAATGCTTTAATATGTTATTTGAAATTAATCACTTGTCGTCATTGCATCTAGTAACAATATAATTTTTAAAATGTAAAGTGTGCAGTAATAATCAGTTCATAAAGGACTTGTCCACACTTAGTAGGAACTGTGAGATACCTGTGTTACTGCTTACCTTAGTAACTGCCAACTGTCAACAGGTTTTCTTACTGGAATATAATATTTTTGGGCTAGCATACTGTGCTGAGTACCCCCATCTTATTACCACTTTAAGGCAGTATTATGATCTTATAATAATGTATAATTAATGCAACTGTAACACTGGTCAACGCAATTTTTCTGGCAAAAGGTTTTAAAACATATTTTAAGTCAATTTTGGCTGCTGATTACGAATATGAACTCCGTTTTTGTCTATCACATCAGGATTTCGAGATATTTTCAGTTTTTGATGAAAATTACTCCTGTCTAATGTTTTATGATAAAAACACATGATTTTCGATACTACATTGTATATTTTTAATCAAGGAATAACAAAGATTACAAAGTCTATGTACAGCAAGTCAAATATACTTACAGAATTAAACTACAAAATATAAAAACACATATATATATGGCACACAGATGAATGACAAATGGCAGTTATTTGAACTTTCTTTTCTTGGCTGATCTGTGATATATAGCTTCTGGGTTGTCTCTCATCAAGCTCCAGCAATAGTCAGCCATCATATGTGAGTCCCACCGGCCTTGATACCGTTCTTCCATTGTTTTAATGTCCTGATGAAAACGCTCCCCTTGTTCCTCACTCACATCCCCAAGGTTCTCTGGATAAAAGTCCAAATGGCTGTGTAAATAGTGAATCTTGATACTCATTCTACATCCAAGATTTTGAAGACTCATTAGTAGCTCTTCCACAATCTCTTCATAGTTTTCTGCTTTCTTATTCCCTAGAAAATTCTGCACCACATTACAAAATGCATTCCAAGCTCTTTCTTCTGTCTCATTCATTAGTGTGATAAAATTTGGGTCTCTCATAAGTGTTCTTATTTGAGGTCCATCAAATATTCCAGCCTTTTTCTTCTCTTCACTAAGACCAGGAAAAGTTGAACATATATAGTTAAAGCATTCTCCACTGTGATTGAGAGCTTTGACGAACTGCTTCATCAATCCAGGTTTTCTGTTTAAGGGAGGAAAGAGAATGTCCTTCCTATCCACTTGAGGTCATGGATGACATTCTTATGGCCAGATGCCAAACTCTGTCGCTGAGGCCATTCAGTTTTCACCCAATGCTCTGCTGTAGCTCTACTGTCCCAGTAGCACAGAAAACAAGGGTGTTATCATAACAAATGGGAATTATACATGTTCAAAGAAAACAAAGATATTCTCACATTTATTGGGAGACTAAATGGAAACTAAGTTTACCTTCGTGAACCGTATAAACCAGCACTTTTCATACACTAATTATATTTATCATGGAATTCATGAAAATGGGCTATATACCTATAGCACAAAAACATGTTGTGATAGAGAAATTACAAGATCAGATTTGAATTTAGCACCCTCAAATTAGTCTAAAACTGTACTTAAAGTCCATGCCAGAAATTTTTTTATTTTTTTTGTAGACCAGTGTAATGTTTCAGTGATGTAACAGACAGACAGTGCGCCCGACAGACATTTGATCGCATGAGGGATGTGAGTAAGTGCTGATACCGCTTCCATCATCAAAATGTGGCGGATTGAGTTTTAGTTACAGCTTGAAGGACACATAGATTTTGCACTATTTCCATTGTGTCCTTAACCCCTTAGCGACCGCCGATATGCCTTTTAACGGCGGCCGCTAAGGGTACTTAAACCACAGCGCCGTTAATTAACGGCGCTGTGGAAAAAGTGAATAGCGCCCCCCAGAGTCGGATTTTCTGCCGGGGGTAGCCGAGACCCCAGAGAACATGATTCGGGGGTTTTTTAACCGACCCCGCATTTGCGATCGCCGGTAATTAACCGTTTACCGGCGATCGCAAAAAAATAAAAACGCGATCTCTTTTTAATTTCTCTGTCCTCTGATGTGATCGCACATCGGAGGAAAGAGAAAAGGGGTCCCAGGTAGCCCCCCAATACTTACTTGTCTCCCCCGATGCTCCTCGTGTCTCCCGGTGGGCGCCGCCATCTTCAAAATGGCGGGCGCATGCGCAGTGCGCCCGCCGGCCGGCACCGGGAGAATCTTTGGGGTCTCGGCTGCCGGGGGTTGCTGAGACCCCAAAGAACATGATCGGGGTCGGTTTTACCGACCCCTGTTTTGCGATCGCCGGTAATTAACTGTTTACCGGCGACCGCAAAAAAAAAAAAGTAAAGTGTAATTCTCTGTCTTCTGATGTGACGGGGACCCTAGCATACCCACCTGTGTCCCTGGGTCCTCCTGCTGCTCCTCCTGGCTGCCGGGGAAAAGAAAATGGCGGGCGCATGCGCAGTGCGCCCGCCATCTGTCTCCATCTGCTGGCCGGCAGGAGAACAGCAGTTGGGGCTAAAATTAGGGTTAGGGTTAGGGCTAGGGTTAGGGGTAGGGTTAGGGGTAGGGTTAGGGGTAGGGTTAGGGGTAGGGCTAGGGTTAGGGTTAGGGCTAGGGTTAGGGCTAGGGTTAGGAGTAGGGTTAGGGGTAGGGGTAGGGCTAGGGTTAGGGCTAGGGGTAGGGCTAGGGGTAGGGTTAGGGGTAGGGTTAGGGGTAGGGCTAGGGTTAGGGGTAGGGTTAGGGCTAGGGGTAGGGGTAGGGTTAGGGCTAGGGTTAGGGCTAAGGTTAGGGCTAAATTTAGGGTTAGGGTTGGGGCTAAATTTAGGGTTAGGCTTCTTTCACACTTACGTCGGCACGGGGCCGTCGCAATGCGTCGGCCCGACATACCGATGCACGTTGTGAAAATTGTGCACAACGTGGGCAGCGGATGTAGTTTTTCAACGCATCCGCTGCCCAATCTATGTCCTGGGGAGGAGGGGGCGGAGTTACGGCCATGCATGCGCGGTCAGAAATGGCGGATGCGACGTACAAAACAACGTTTCATTGAACGTTTTTTTGTGCCGACGGTCTGCCAAAACACAACTGATCCAGTGCTGTTGTGAATTCTGTGGCAGAGCTCCCTCCTGTGGTCACAAGTGGTACTTCGGCTGGTTCTCTCTGTGAGCTTCCGTTGGTGGAGGAAAGTGGTACTGCGGCTTCTGAGTTTCCTTCCTCAGGTGATGTGGTGAAGTCGTTAGGTGCTTCTCTATTTAACTCCACCTAGTGCTTTGATCCTGGCCGCCAGTCAATGTTCTAGTATGGGACCTGTTTCCTCCTGGATCGTTCCTGTGGCCTGCTGCTCTGCATAGCTAAGTTCCTCTTTGCTATTTGTTTGCTGTTTTTTTTCTGTCCAGCTTGTCAATTTGTTTTTTTCTGCTTGCTGGAAGCTCTGGGACGCAGAGGGTGTACCTCCGTGCCGTTAGTTCGGTACGGAGGGTCTTTTTGCCCCCTTTGCGTGGTTTTTGTAGGGTTTTGTGTTGACCGCAAAGTTACCTTTCCTATCCTTGCTCTGTTCAGAAAGTTGGGCCTCACTTTGCTAAATCTATTTCATCTCTACGTTTGTCTTTTCATCTTAACTCACAGTCGTTATATGTGGGGGCTGCCTTTTCCTTTGGGGTATTTCTCTGAGGCAAGGTAGGCTTATTTTCTATCTTCAGGCTAGCTAGTTTCTCAGGCCGTGCCGAGTTGCATAGGCAGCGTTAGGCGCAATCCACGGCTGCCTTTAGTGTGGTTGGAGAGGATTAGGGATTGCGGTCAACAGAGTTCCCACGTCTCAGAGCTCGTTCCTGTTTTTTGGGTTATTGCCAGGTCACTGTATGTGCGCTGACCTCTATGTCCATTGTGGTACTGAATTACCTTTCATAACAGCACTGGCGGCCCAAAGTACTAATGATTCTCAATAGAGGGAAAAAAGAAGTTCTGAGACCATTTTTTTTTCTTTGCACTGTGTTTTGCCTTTTTTTTTCCCTAGACATTTGGGTGGTTCAGGACACAGGTGTAGCAATGGACATTAAAGGTCTGTCTTCATGTGTGGATCAGCTCACGGCAAGAGTACAAAGTATTCAAGACTTTGTGGTTTAGAATTCCATGTTAGAACCGAGAATCCCTATTCCTGATTTGTTTTTTGGAGATAGAACTAAATTTCTGAGTTTCAAAAATAATTGTAAACTATTTCTGGCTTTGAAACCTCGCTCCTCTGGTGACCCAGTTCAAAAAGTTAGGATCGTTATCTCTTTTTTGCATGGCGATCCTCAGGACTGGGCATTTTCCCTTGCACCAGGGGATCCTGCATTAAGTAATATCGATGCATTTTTCCTGGCGCTCGGATTGCTGTACGATGAGCCTAATTCTGTGGATCAGGCAGAGAAGAATTTGCTGGATCTGTGTCAGGGTCAGGATGAAATAAAGGTATATTGTCAGAAATTTAGAAAGTGGTCCGTACTCACTCAGTGGAATGAAGGTGCGCTCGCAGCTATTTTCAGAAAAGGTCTCTCTGAAGCCCTTAAGGATGTCATGGTGGGATTTCCTATGCCTGCTGGTCTGAATGAGTCTATGTCTTTGGCCATTCAGATCGGTTGACGCTTGCGCGAGCGTAAATCTGTGCACCATTTGGCGGTATTACCTGAGCTTAAACCTGAGCCTATGCAGTGCGATAGGACTTTGACCAGAGTTGAACGGCAAGAACACAGACGTCTGAATGGGCTGTGTTTCTACTGTGGTAATTCCACTCATGCTATCTCTGATTGTCCTAAGCGCACTAAGCGGTTCGCTAGGTCTGCCACCATTGGTACGGTACAGTCAAAATTTCTTCTGTCTGTTACCTTGATCTGCTCTTTGTCATCGTATTCTGTCATGGCATTTGTGGACTCAGGCGCTGCTCTGAATTTGATGGACTTGGAGTATGCTAGGCGTTGTGGGTTTTTCTTGGAGCCCTTGCAGTGTCCTATTCCATTGAGAGGAATTGATGCTACGCCTTTGGCCAAGAATAAGCCTCAGTACTGGACCCAGCTGACCATGTGCATGGCTCCTGCACATCAGGAGGTTATTCGCTTTCTGGTGTTGCATAATCTGCATGATGTGGTCGTGTTGGGGTTGCCATGGCTACAAGTCCATAATCCAGTTTTAGATTGGAAATCCATGTCTGTGTCCAGCTGGGGTTGTCAGGGGGTACATGGTGATGTCCCATTTCTGACTATTTCGTCATCCACCCCTTCTGAGGTTCCAGAGTTCTTGTCTGATTACCGGGATGTATTTGATGAGCCCAAGTCCGATACCCTACCTCCGCATAGGGATTGTGATTGTGCTATCGATTTGATTCCTGGTAGTAAATTCCCAAAAGGTCGACTGTTTAATTTATCTGTGCCTGAGCACGCCACTATGCGGAGTTATGTGAAGGAGTCTTTGGAGAAGGGGCATATTCGCCCGTCATCGTTGCCATTGGGAGCGGGGTTCTTTTTTGTAGCCAAGAAGGATGGTTCGCTGAGACCTTGTATAGAATACCGCCTTCTAAATAAGATCACGGTTAAATTTCAGTACCCCTTGCCGCTGTTATCTGATTTGTTTGCTCGGATTAAGGGGGCTAGTTGGTTCACCAAGATAGATCTTCGTGGTGCGTATAATCTTGTGCGTATTAAGCGAGGCGATGAGTGGAAAACTGCATTTAATACGCCCGAGGGCCATTTTGAGTATCTAGTAATGCCATTCGGACTTGCCAATGCTCCATCAGTGTTTCAGTCCTTTATGCATGACATCTTCCGAGAGTACCTGGATAAATTCCTGATTGTGTACTTAGATGACATTTTGATCTTCTCGGATGATTGGGAGTCTCATGTGAAGCAGGTCAGAACGGTGTTTCAGGTCCTGCGTGCTAATTCTTTGTTTGTGAAGGGATCAAAGTGTCTCTTTGGTGTTCAGAAGGTTTCATTTTTGGGGTTCATCTTTTCCCCTTCTACTATCGAGATGGATCCTGCTAAGGTGCAAGCCATCCATAATTGGACTCAGCCGACATCTCTGAAAAGTCTGCAAAAGTTTCTGGGCTTTGCTAATTTTTATCGTCGCTTCATCTGCAATTTTTCTAGTATTGCTAAACCATTGACCGATTTGACCAAGAAAGGTGCTGATTTGGTCAATTGGTCTTCTGCTGCGGTGGAAGCTTTTCAAGAGTTGAAGCATCGTTTTTCTTCTGCCCCTGTGTTGTGTCAACCAGATGTTTCGCTTCCGTTCCAGGTCGAGGTTGATGCTTCTGAGATTGGAGCAGGGGCTGTTTTGTCGCAGAGAAGTTCTGATTGCTCGGTGATGAAACCATGCGCCTTCTTTTCCAGGAAGTTTTCGCCTGCTGAGCGTAATTATGATGTGGGCAATCGAGAGTTGCTGGCCATGAAGTGGGCATTCGAGGAGTGGCGTCATTGGCTTGAAGGAGCTAAGCATCGCGTGGTGGTCTTGACTGATCATAAGAACTTGACTTATCTCGAGTCCGCCAAGCGGTTGAATCCTAGACAAGCTCGTTGGTCGTTGTTTTTTGCCCGTTTTGACTTTGTGATTTCATACCTTCCGGGCTCTAAAAATGTGAAGGCGGATGCTCTGTCTAGGAGTTTTGTGCCCGACTCTCCGGGTGTATCTGAGCCGGCGGGTATCCTCAAAGAGGGAGTAATTGTGTCTGCCATCTTCCCTGATTTGCGGCGGGTGCTGCAAAAATTTCAGGCTAATAAACCTGATCGTTGCCCAGCGGAGAAACTGTTTGTCCCTGATAGGTGGACGAATAAAGTTATCTCTGAGGTTCGTTGTTCGGTGTTGGCTGGTCATCCTGGAATCTTTGGTACCAGAGAGTTAGTGGCTAGATCCTTTTGGTGGCCATCTCTGTCGCGGGATGTGCGTACTTTTGTGCAGTCCTGTGGGATTTGTGCTCGGGCTAAGCTCTGCTGTTCTCGTGCCAGTGGGTTGCTTTTGCCCTTGCCGGTCCCGAAGAGGCCTTGGACACATATCTCTATGGATTTTATTTCAGATCTTCCCGTCTCTCAAAAGATGTCAGTCATTTGGGTGGTCTGTGATCGCTTCTCTAAGATGGTCCATTTGGTACCCTTGTCTAAATTGCCTTCCTCCTCTGATTTGGTGCCATTGTTTTTCCAGCATGTGGTTCGTTTACATGGCATTCCAGAGAATATCGTTTCTGACAGAGGTTCCCAGTTTGTTTCGAGGTTTTGGCGAGCCTTTTGTGGTAGGATGGGCATTGACTTGTCTTTTTCCTCGGCTTTCCATCCTCAGACTAATGGCCAGACCGAACGAACCAATCAGACCTTGGAAGCATATCTGAGATGCTTTGTTTCTGTTGATCAGGATGACTGGGTGTCCTTTTTGCCTTTGGCTGAGTTCGCCCTTAATAATCGGGCCAGCTCGGCTACCTTGGTTTCACCGTTTTTCTGCAACTCTGGGTTCCATCCTCGTTTCTCTTCAGGGCAGGTTGAGTCTTCGGACTGTCCTGGTGTGGATACTGTGGTGGACAGGTTGCAGCAGATTTGGACTCATGTAGTGGACAATTTGACTTTGTCCCAGGAGAAGGCTCAACGTTTCGCTAATCGCAGACGCTGTGTGGGTCCCCGACTTTGGGTTGGGGACTTGATTTGGTTATCTTCTCGTCATATTCCTATGAAGGTTTCCTCTCCTAAGTTTAAACCTCGTTTTATTGGTCCGTATAGGATTTCTGAGGTTCTTAATCCTGTGTCATTTCGTCTGACCCTTCCAGATTCATTTTCCATACATAACGTATTCCATAGGTCATTGTTGCGGAGATACGTGGCACCTATGGTTCCATCTGTTGATCCTCCTGCCCCGGTTTTGGTGGAGGGGGAGTTGGAGTATATTGTGGAGAAGATTTTGGATTCTCGTGTTTCAAGGCAGAAACTCCAGTATTTGGTTAAGTGGAAGGGTTATGCTCAGGAAGATAATTCCTGGGTCTTTGCCTCTGATGTCCATGCTCCCGATCTTGTTCGTGCCTTTCATATGGCTCATCCTGGTCGTCCTGGGAGCTCTGGTGAGGGTTCGGTGACCCCTCCTCAAGGGGGGGTACTGTTGTGAATTCTGTGGCAGAGCTCCCTCCTGTGGTCACAAGTGGTACTTCGGCTGGTTCTCTCTGTGAGCTTCCGTTGGTGGAGGAAAGTGGTACTGCGGCTTCTGAGTTTCCTTCCTCAGGTGATGTGGTGAAGTCGTTAGGTGCTTCTCTATTTAACTCCACCTAGTGCTTTGATCCTGGCCGCCAGTCAATGTTCTAGTATGGGACCTGTTTCCTCCTGGATCGTTCCTGTGGCCTGCTGCTCTGCATAGCTAAGTTCCTCTTTGCTATTTGTTTGCTGTTTTTTTTCTGTCCAGCTTGTCAATTTGTTTTTTTCTGCTTGCTGGAAGCTCTGGGACGCAGAGGGTGTACCTCCGTGCCGTTAGTTCGGTACGGAGGGTCTTTTTGCCCCCTTTGCGTGGTTTTTGTAGGGTTTTGTGTTGACCGCAAAGTTACCTTTCCTATCCTCGCTCTGTTCAGAAAGTTGGGCCTCACTTTGCTAAATCTATTTCATCTCTACGTTTGTCTTTTCATCTTAACTCACAGTCATTATATGTGGGGGCTGCCTTTTCCTTTGGGGTATTTCTCTGAGGCAAGGTAGGCATATTTTCTATCTTCAGGCTAGCTAGTTTCTCAGGCCGTGCCGAGTTGCATAGGCAGCGTTAGGCGCAATCCACGGCTGCCTTTAGTGTGGTTGGAGAGGATTAGAGATTGCAGTCAACAGAGTTCCCACGTCTCAGAGCTCGTTCTTGTTTTTTGGGTTATTGCCAGGTCACTGTATGTGCGCTGACCTCTATGTCCATTGTGGTACTGAATTACCTTTCATAACACAGTGCACGACGGACGCGACGTGTGGCCATCCGTCACGATCCGTCGGCAATACAAGTCTATGGGCAAAAAACGCATCCTGCGGGCACATTTGCAGGATCCGTTTCTTGTCCAAAACTACGGATTGCAACGGATGCCAAACGACGCAAGTGTGAAAGTAGCCTTAGGGCTAGGGTTAGGGTTGGGGCTAAAGTTAGGGCTAGGGTTGGGGCTAAAGTTAGGGTTAGAGTTGGGATTAGGGTTAGGGTTTGGATTAGGGTTGGTATTAGGGTTAGGGTTGGCATTAGGGTTACGCTTGGGATTAGGGTTAGGTTTGGGATTAGGGTTAAGGTTAGGGTTGTGATTAGGGGTGTATTGGGATTAGGGTTAGGTTTGAGGTTAGGGTTGAGATTAGGATTAGGGGTGTGTTGGATTTAGGGTTTTGATTAGGGTTATGGTTAGGGTTGACATTAGGGTTGTTTTGGGGTAAGGGTTGTGATTATCGTTAGGGTTAGTGATTAGGATTATGGATCAGGTTGGGATTAGGGTTAGGGGTGTGTTGGAGTTATGTTGGAGCTAGAATTGGGGGGTTTCCACTGTTTAGGTACATCAGGGGATCTCCAAACACGACAGCCAATTTTGCGCTCTGCTGTGCGCCCAAACAGTGGGTTACCCCCACATATGGGGCATCAGCGTACTCGGGATAAATTGGACAACAATTTCTGGGGTCCAATTTCTCTTGTTACCCTTGTGAAAATAAAAACTTGGGGGCTACAAAATCTTTTTTGTGGAAAAATATATATATATATTTTTTTATGACTCTGCATTATAAACTTCTGTGACGCACTTGGGCATTCAAAGTTCTCACCACACATCTATATAAGTTCCTTGGGGGGTCTAATTTCCAAAACGGGGTCACTTGTGGGGGGTTACTACTGTTTAGGTACATCAGGGGCTCTGCAAACGCAACATAATGCCCACAGACCATTCTATCAAAGTCTGCATTCCAAAACGGCGCTCCTTCCCTTCCGAGCTCTGCCGTGCGCCCAAACAGTGGTTTACCCCCACATATGGCGCATCAGCGTACTCGTGATAAATTGGACAACAACTATTGCAGTCCAATTTCTCCTGTTACCCTTGTGAAAATAAAAACTTGGGGGCTACAATATCTTTTTTGTGAAAAAAAAAATATTTTTTTATTTTCACGACTCTGCATTCTAAACTTCTGTGAAGCACTTGGGCATTCAAAGTTCTCACCACACATCTAGATAAGTTCCTTGGGGGGTCTAGTTTCCAAAATGGGGACACAACGCCCAACGGTGTCTTACTTATTTTGACAGCGAAGGTGTGATTGATGGGCATGTGCAGTGCATATGTTCGCCTGACTTCACTAATCTCCTTCCGCCTTCTTCAGACCGGGCGGCCTCATGGCCAAGGCATGTGATAAGGGATCAGCTGAGGCCGCCCAGTCTGAAGCAGGTGTAAGGACATGTGTGAGCGGCGAGCATATTTACTGCACAAGGCCATGAATCCCATCCCTGCAGTGTGATTTTTTGAAAACACACTGTGTGTCTGGGATTCATGGCCATCGCTAACCGCACCGGCCTACATGAAATTAGGTCATAATACGGGCAGCGCTTACAGGGCATTGCCAAGGGATAACGCAAGAGCGCAGACTCCTGTACAGCAAATATCAACGCTCAGGAGGATGCGCCCAGCACCTATGTGTAAGTTTTGACACCTGTGCTGCGTCTCCTTAAAAAGACAAGTCACGCCTCCACTACAGTTTGACTGTAGAATGGGCGGAATTGTTTACGTGTTTCATTCTGCGTGTGCAAGTTGAAAAATTCATAGAGCAACCTTTTACTTGTGCAGCATTAATGCTGCACAAGGTGTGGCTCTTGTACTTTGTAACACCTGAGGGGGGGTTTAAAGGTAACCTTTGAAATTGGTTCAACTAGGCTTCGGCCTACACTCTGCTCCTCTCCTCCTCCTGCTGACCCTGGGCTCTAACACCGCCAGTTTTTGCCCGGAACTGCTAGCTGCACAGAGAAAAACACCCGCCAATGTGTCAGTGGGGTTCAGCACCGCCAGCTGTTCCCCTGCTGTGTAGCCGTCAAAGTGTCCTGCAAACGCAACGCAGACACAAGGCTGCCTCCAGTGCAGGCTTCGGCCTACACTCTGCTCCCCCTGCTTACCCTTTCCTCCAACACAACTAGTTGGGGCTGTAGGAAGACAATCTTTAATAGGCAACGCATCCTGGTTCCAGCACCGTCAGCTGGTTCCGGGTAGTGTCAAGGTCACTGACACACCTATACGTTGTCCCGTCGTGTTGCGGTCGGGTTAGCCAACTCCATGGTGCCTCCAGTTTAGGAGCTTCCTATGTGGGCTGCGTAAATTGGTAGTCAAGGCTGGTTCTGTAGTGCCAGTAGGCCAAGCTCCCCCTGTAGGACTGTTGGGGTTCAGTAACTGCGGCTGCCTCGCGGCCTAGCTGTTCTCTCCTCTCCTGTGGACCTTCTGGTCCACCACCTGGTTCCAGCACCGTCAGCTGGTTCCGGGCCGAGCCTTTGGCTTAGGTGCCTCCTCCTGGGTATCCGAGTTCCGCCAACACCAGGCGGTCCTTGGTAGTGCTTTTAAGCGCGGGTACCTACAGCTTAGTAACCGGGTTCCAGCACCGTCAGCTGATCCTCGGTCGTGCCATTGGCTCTTGCACACTGGGGCAACGCATCCGGGTTCCAGCACCGCCAGCTGGTTCTCGGCAGTGTTTTTGTCACGGGTACTCCCTCGTGCCCAGCCTGGTCCCAGCACCGTCAGCTGTTTCCGAGTAGTGTCAAGCTCACTGAGACGCCTATGCTTGCCCCGTCGTGTTGCGGTTGGGTTAGCCAACTCCAGGGTGCCTCCAGTTTAGGAGCTTCCTATGTGGGCTGCGTGAATTGGTAGTCAAGGCTGGTTCTGTAGTGCCAGTAGGCCAAGCTCCCCCTGTAGGACTGTTGGGGTTCGGTAACTGCGGCTGCCTCACGGCCTAGCTGTTCTCTCCTCTCCTGTGGGCCTTCTGGTCCACCACCTGGTTCCAGCACCGTCAGCTGGTTCCGGCAGAGCCTTTGGCTTAGGTGCCTCCTCCTGGGTATCCGAGTTCCGCCAACGCCAGGCGGTCCTTGGTAGTGCTTTTAAGAGCGGGCATCTACAGCTTAGTAACCGGGTTCCAGCACCGTCAGCTGGTCCTCGGTCGTGCCATTGGCTCTTGCACACTGGGGCAACGCATCCGGGTTCCAGCACCGCCAGCTGGTTCTCGGCAGTGTTTTTGTCACGGGTACTCCCTCGTGCCCAGCCTGGTCCCAGCACCGTCAGCTGTTTCCGGGTAGTGTCAAGCTCACTGAGACGCCTATGCTTGCCCCGTCGTGTTGCGGTCGGGTTAGCCAACTCCATGGTGCCTCCATTTTAGGAGCTTCCTATGTGGGCTGCGTGAATTGGTAGTCAAGGCTGGTTCTGTAGTGCAGTAGGCCAAGCTCCCCCTGTAGGACTGTTGGGGTTCGGTAACTGCGGCTGCCTCGCGGCCTAGCTGTTCTCTCCTCTCCTGTGGACCTTCTGGTCCACCACCTGGTTCCAGCACCGTCAGCTGGTTCCGGGCCGAGCCTTTGGCTTAGGTGCCTCCTCCTGGGTATCCGAGTTCCGCCAACGCCAGGCGGTCCTTGGTAGTGCTTTTAAGCGCGGGTACCTACAGCTTAGTAACCGGGTTCCAGCACCGTCAGCTGGTCCTCGGTCGTGCCATTGGCTCTTGCACACTGGGGCAACGCATCCGGGTTCCAGCACCGCCAGCTGGTTCTCGGCAGTGTTTTTGTCACGGGTACTCCCTCGTGCCCAGCCTGGTCCCAGCACCGTCAGCTGTTTCCGGGTAGTGTCAAGCTCACTGAGACGCCTATGCTTGCCCCGTCATGTTGCCGTCGGGTTAACCAACTCCAGGGTGCCTCCAGTTTAGGAGCTTCCTATTTGTGCTGCGTGAATTGGTAGTCAAGGCTGGTTCTGTAGTGCCAGTAGGCCAAGCTCCCTCTGTAGGACTGTTATGGTTCGGTAACTGCGGCTGCCTCGCGGCCTAGCTGTTCTCTCCTCTCCTGTGGGCTTTCTGGTCCACCACCTGGTTCCAGCACCGTCAGCTGGTTCCGGGCCGAGCCTTTGGCTTAGGTGCCTCCTCCTGGGTATCCGAGTTCCGCCAACGCCAGGCGGTCCTTGGTAGTGCTTTTAAGCGCGGGTACCTACAGCTTAGTAACCGGGTTCCAGCACCATCAGCTGGTCCTCGGTCGTGCCATTGGCTCTTGCACACTGGGGCAACGCATCCGGGTTCCAGCACCGCCAGCTGGTTCTCGGCAGTGTTTTTGTCACGGGTACTCCCTCGTGCCCAGCCTGGTCCCAGCACCGTCAGCTGTTTCCGGGTAGTGTCAAGCTCACTGAGATGCCTATGCTTGCCCCATCGTGTTGCGGTCGGGTTAGCCAACTCCAGGGTGCCTCCAGTTTAGGAGCTTCCTATGTGGGCTGCGTGAATTGGTAGTCAAGGCTGGTTCTGTAGTGCCAGTAGGCCAAGCTCCCCCTGTAGGACTGTTGGGGTTCGGTAACTGCGGCTGCCTCGCGGCCTAGCTGTTCTCTCCTCTCCTGTGGGCCTTCTGGTCCACCACCTGGTTCCAGCACAGTCAGCTGGTTCTGGGCAGAGCCTTTGGCTTAGGTGCCTCCTCCTGGTTATCCGAGTTCCGCCAATGCCAGGCGGTCCTTGGTAGTGCTTTTAAGCGCGGGCACCTACAGCTTAGTAACCGGGTTCCAGCACCATCAGCTGGTCCTCGGTCGTGCCATTGGCTCTTGCACACTGGGGCAACGCATCCGGGTTCCAGCACCACCAGCTGGTTCTCGGCAGTGTTTTTGTCACGGGTACTCCCTCGTGCCCAGCCTGGTCCCAGCACCGTCAGCTGTTTCCGGGTAGTGTCAAGCTCACTGAGACGCCTATGCTTGCCCCATCATGTTGCGTTCGGGTTAGCCAACTCCAGGGTGCCTCCAGTTTAGGAGCTTCCTATGTGGGCTGCGTAAATTGGTAGTCAAGGCTGGTTCTGTAGTGCCAGTAGGCCAAGCTCCCCCTGTAGGACTGTTGGGGTTCGGTAACTGCGGCTGCCTCGCGGCCTAGCTGTTCTCTCCTCTCCTGTGGGCCTTCTGGTCCACCACCTGGTTCCAGCACAGTCAGCTGGTTCCGGGCAGAGCCTTTGGCTTAGGTGCCTCCTCCTGGGTATCCGAGTTCCGCCAATGCCAGGCGGTCCTTGGTAGTGCTTTTAAGCGCGGGCACCTACAGCTTAGTAACCGGGTTCCAGCACCGTCAGCTGGTCCTCGGTCGTGCCATTGGCTCTTGCACACTGGGGCAACGCATCCGGGTTCCAGCACCACCAGCTGGTTCTCGGCAGTGTTTTTGTCACGGGTACTCCCTCGTGCCCAGCCTGGTCCCAGCACCGTCAGCTGTTTCCGGGTAGTGTCAAGCTCACTGAGACGCCTATGCTTGCCCCGTCGTGTTGCGGTCGGGTTAGCCAACTCCAGGGTGCCTCCAGTTTAGGAGCTTCCGATGTGGGCTGCGTGAATTGGCAGTCAAGGCTGGTTCTGTAGTGCCAGTAGGCCAAGCTCCCCCTGTAGGACTGTTGGGGTTCGGTAACTGCGGCTGCCTCGTGGCCTAGCTGTTCTCTCCTGTGGACCTTCTGGTCCACCACCTGGTTCCAGCACCGTCAGCTGGTTCTCGGCAGTGTCTTTTGCTCTTGTACCTTCTGCTCCCCATCCTGGTTTCAGTACCGTCAGCTGGTTCCGGGCAGAGCCTTTGGCTTAGGTGCCTCCTTCTTGGTATCCAAGTTCCACCAACGTCAGGTGGTCCTTGGTAGTGCTTTCAGGCACGGGTACCTCCTGCTTAGTAACCGGGTTCCAGTAACGTCAGCTGGTCCTCGGTAGTTCCATTGGCTCTTGGACCTTCGGCTACCCATCCGGGTTCCAGTACTGTCAGCTGGTTCTCGGCAGTGTCTTTTGCTCTTGTACCTTCTGCTCCCCATCCTGGTTCCAGTAACGTCAGCTGGTTCCGGGCAGAGCCTTTGGCTTAGGTGCCTTCTTCTGGGTATCCGAGTTCCGCCAACGTCAGGCGGTCCTTGGTAGTGCTTTTTAGCACGGGTACCTCCTGCTTAGTAACCGGGTTCCAGTAACGTCAGCTGGTCCTCAGTAGTTCCATAGGCTCTTGAACCTTCGGGTAGCCATCCGAGTTCCAGTTCCATCAGCTGGTTCTTGGCATTTTCTCAGCCTTCTTGTACCTTCTGCTACATTTCCAAGTTGAAGACCCTAAAGTTGACGACCCGGAAGACCACCCCTAAGATGACGACGACACCAGAGACGACAACCAGTGAGATGACGACGACCCTGGAGATGACGACCCTGAAGACCACCCCGATGACGATGATGACGGCGGAGACGACGACGGCGGCGGAGAAGACGACGACACTGGAGACGACGACCCTGGAGACGACGACATGGAAGACCGAGAAGCAGAAGAACAAGAGGCTGCAGAACAAAGAGCAGAAGAACATTAAGCATAACACTTAATATCAGAGCAAAAGATATTATCTAAATTATATGCAGAAGAAGACTAAGCAGTGTATGGGGGTGAGTCCGTTCCTCCTCGTGGTGCCCCTGGATAAAGCCTGATGCTGCAGGCCAAACTGAACGCGGACAAATGTAACTTTTGTGACAGGCAAAACGGAAGGTGTAATCTTCAAACTTTTATAGATAACAGCTATGGGAATGCCTATCACAAATGAGAATATGATGAAGAAGTAGAATAGGAAGAATAATAACAGTTGAATAAAATGAATATGTAGAATAGGAAGAATAATAATAGTTGAATAAAATGAATATGAAGAATGTAATAAAAAAAAAAATAGGTAGAAGATGAAGAAGAAGATGAATAAGGTGAAGAAGAAGTTGATGTCAAAGATGCTGATGATGATGAAGATGAAAGTGTGGGAAAAGTAAAAAAAAAGAAGGGGAAGGGCGTGGAATAGTGAAACATCAATATCGGACAAAATAAAAAAAAATTTACATAGTCAATATCTTTGTCACTCCGAACGTCTTTAAAAAAAAAATATCATGCTATTCTATTTGATTGGGCTAAACCTCTATGCCTTTAATGTCTCCGCCACCTCACCAAATACATCCTACATTATTCTTAGTTGTTTTCCTTCATGTAGAATGAACCTACAAGGAAAGAAAGGGTTTATTTTAATTCCGATATTTTGGTCCCATTGACTTGCATTGGGATCGGGTATCGGTATCGGCGATATCCGATATATTTTGAATATCGGCCGATCCAATCCGATACCGATACTTTCCGATATCGGAAGGTATCGCTCAACACTAGTGTTAACCCATGCTCAGACGGGCAGCTGGAGACTTGGGAGCTGTGAGGAAGCAAATGTGATTGGGGTGACAACTCTGAGGACTGGAGTAGTTGTGATGTTGAAGTTGACATGGAGGAGAGCCCACTTGAACGAGCACTTGATATCCGTTCAAGCACCTGCTGTTTTTGTGCCTCATCTGGAATTTTTGTCGATGCTTGTAGCGATGGTCGTAAGAAAGGGATCATATCAGATTGTCCACGAAAAGAAGTTGACATCTTACTTTGGCTTGAAGATGGTCTTTCTTCTGCAGATGTTACTGTTGCTTTATCACCTACCCCACGGACACAACCTTTTTTCCCTTTCCAACACGTCTATTCCCCTTTCCACCAGCAGCAGGCCTTTGGCCACTCATTTTAGTGCTTAACCCTTATCCGGCTGAATAGGTACAATTGTAACTATTCCGTTTTAAAATTGCAATAACTTTTTTTTGAAAAGACGTAGAGGGCTGAAATTTCGTGACATCTCTACATTTTTGGTCCAGAATATATTGGCCAAATTTCAATAAAATATCTCCACCCGCTTCCGAGATAAGGGGTCGAGATCTTTTTGCATCCATAACAAGCTGCATAGGTACAAATGTACCTCATATATTTTGAATGAAGATAATGCAAGGGAAAAAGCATAAATTTTTTTTTAATGATAATGCTATTTAACTATTATAAACAAGTAAAAAATGTTCATTTACATTATAAAAGAAAATGTAAGAAACTTTTTTTTATTGATTTTCTTTGCAAGTAATGCATGTTGGCTTTGCTACAGAGTGTTCATCGCAAATGGGTTTCACACAAACCACACAAGACTTTCTAGTCTTGCGTTGTTTTCGCCTCAGGTCTCTGCAGACATAGCAACTACCAACAACAGGGGAGGGTCCACGACTACCATGAGGTATTTTGGGGCCAGCTGCTGGCTGCGATGCTACCACAATGCATCGTCCAAGCACCATTTCTACTGCACCTCGAAGAAAATGGTTTCTCATTATCATTTTGTTTGTACTACGATCTTCAATTGCAATCATACACAGCTGATTTGCGAGATCTTTCAGGAACTTTCTTCGTTGATCCTTTGCCCTGAAGCTTGGATTGTGTTCTCTGTAGATGATGTAGGATGCTAACCCACTGACATCAATCATATTGTAGAAAAATGCCAAAGTCCAACGTGATGTTCGTCGTTTCACAGTGTACTCTCCCAACATTTTATCCATAACATCAACGCCACCTTTTGTTATGTTGTAGTATTTTATTATCTCTGGCTTGGCTGCTAGTGTCTCTTCAACTTCTCCCGTCATGTGCATAGATGATAGAAGCACGACTGATTTGTTCTTCTTTGGTACATATGAACAGACTGTTGCATCATGATTGTAGGCAAAATTTGTCGAGTATACAGGCCTTTCTTTGGCAGGCTGCATGTTGTTAGGTAGGAACCTTTTGTTTTTTCTCACTGTACCAACTAGTGTCATGTTCCAGGAGTTCAATACCTTAGCTAGTTCCATGGTTGTAAAGAAGTTATCGGTGGTGACATTTCTTCCAGAGCCTTTATACGAGCTCACTAGGTCCAATACTGTTCGTTCTCCAATGTTTACTTGTCGAGGACCATCAGTTGGTTTCCCAGTGTAGAGCTGACCTTGTAAAGGGTAGGCATTTGATGAGTCACAAGCCCAGAAAATCTTTATGCCATATTTAGCTGGTTTTGAAGGTATATACTGGGTAAATTTAGTATGACCTCTAAATGGAAATAATTGCTCGTCGACGGTGATACAATGATATGGCTTGTAGGCTCTCTCCAGATTACTGTTCAGCATTGTCCAGATGTCCCGTATTGGTGCAGCTTTATCTGTTTGCACACGTTCTGCACGTGTATTTTCGTTGTCAAACCTGATAAATCTGAGTATCATCTTGAAGCGGTCACGAGACATGGCTGCACGTATAAGAGGCAGAGCAGCAACATTCCACATTTCCTCCAGATTCTCTTTGTTGGCTCTGTGCACACCAGCAGCAATCAGTATGCCCAAAAATGCATGAAGTTCAGTTTCAGTAAATTGCTTGAATGTTTTTTGTGGTGGCCGTTTGGAAGAATCAGGAAAACGTTGTACCAGTTCGTTGTTGTAAGCATCACAAACTCTCTTGGCCTTTCGATTCGTTTCCCGTAATATGATGTCACACATCTCGGGAGTCATGATGGACTTGAATAGCTCTTTTGCTGTATATAGGTTGCTGATTGCTGCAGGGCCACCTCTTTGTCGTAGGACATTACGAGATTTTGTTTGTGCATTTGGCAGTGGATTACTGCACCATTGAGTTTCATCCTTAGCAGTCCAAATGTCGCCTGCACTTTGAGGCACAGAATCATCCTCAACACTTTCGTCTGATTCGTATTCATTTTCATGCTATATGACCATTTCTTGTTCAATGTCTGAATCTTCTTCAGTAACATCCACTTGTGGTACATAGTTTTCATCATCAGATGGAACATATGGTTCATCCTCATGCTCAGAATCAGATTCTTCTAGCATTCGCATTATTTCGTCAGACGTAAATCTGTAAATATGAAAAAATGTAAAATAAATAATTTTCCGAAATACTACATTATTGGCTTTTCACAAAATTATACTAACCTGCAAACACGTTTTCTTGGATTATGGCGGAAACTAGATCCAGCATTACTATCACTCATGATGACTTGCTAGATGAATTTTGGCTTCGTATTTTGTGCTGAATATAAATAAAACATCGTAAAACAATATGTAGATACTAATTATTATCCATTTTTCGTATAAAAATTATACCTATAGTGATAAGTTTCATACAAAATATATGTAAGCCAAGTCCAGGCTGAAAGACAATTTGACTGTTCTGTCCCCACATAATGAGAATAAAGGTATAACTGGCTGTTAGATGCTGTGAGACTTTCCTACCTTCGTTTCCAAGAAATTGAAGACTTCACAAGCCTAGAAATGTGTGCTCACAGCAATGAGATGAACAGCAAAATGGCTAATGAGAGGAGGGAGGCAGGAAGACAAGTAGAAGCCACTCCCAGTTTGAATGAACTTAATTGACAGCAACATAAGTGACCAGTAACAACACTGAACAATAGATATCAGCATAACATTTGTAGCTGAATGAACTTTAGTTTCTGAAACCAAGTAAAGTCTTCCCACAGTGGAGGTATATGTGAAGATACAATTGTACCTATGCAGCCTGTTAAGGTTGTAAAATTATGCAGCCTGACAAGGGTTAACTAATTGGCAACTCTGTATCTGTTGTTGTTGGCACAACAACCGATGGATGAAAACTGAGAAGAACTGAGTGGCCAAACTGTGGCACTAGGCCCAAAACTATTAACTGGATTAGATGCAGTGAAAATAGAGATACACAGGCGGTGTAGTTAGTTTCACAGGCGGGCTACTCTGCTGACATGCAGACACTGCTCCTAGGCCCAAAACTAATAACTGCATTAGATGCAGTGAAAATTGAGATACACAGGCGGTAAAGTTTGTTTCACATGCGGGCTACTCTGCTGACGTGCCGACGCTGCTCCTAGACCCAAAACTATCAACTGGATTAGATGCAGTGAAAATAGAGATTAACAGGAGGTGTAGTTAGTTTCACAGGCGGGCTACTCTGCTGACGTGCAGACACTGCTCCTAGGCCCAAAACTAATAACTGGATTAGATGCAGTGAAAATTGAGATACACAGGCGGTATAGTTTGTTTCACAGGTGGGCTACTCTGCTGACGTGTAGACACTGCTCCTAGGCCCAAAACTAATAACTGGATTAGATGCAGTGAAAATAGAGATACACAGGCGGTGTAGTTAGTTTCACAGGCGGGCTACTCTGATGACGTGCAGACACTGCTCCTAGGCCCAAAACTAATAACTGGATTAGATGCTGTGAAAATAGAGATACACAGGCGGTGTAGTTAGTTTCACAGGCGGGCTACTCTGCTGACGTGCAGACACTGTTCCTAGGCCCTAAACTATTAACTGGATTAGATGCAGTGAAAATAGAGATACACAGGCGGTGTAGTTAGTTTCACAGGCGCGCTACTCTGCTGACGTGCAGACACTGCTCCTAGGCCCAAAACCATCAACTGGATCAGATGCAGTGAAAATTGAGATACACAGGCGGTGTAGTTTATTTCACTGGCGGGCTACTCTGCTGACGTGCAGACACTGCTCCTAGGCTCTAAACTATTAACTGGATTAGATGCAGTGAAAATAGAGATACACAGGCGGTGTAGTTAGTTTCACAGGCGCGCTACTCTGCTGACGTGCAGACACTGCTCCTAGGCCCAAAACCATCAACTGGATCAGATGCAGTGAAAATTGAGATACACAGGCGGTGTAGTTTATTTCACTGGCGGGCTACTCTGCTGACGTGCAGACACTGCTCCTAGGCTCTAAACTATTAACTGGATTAGATGCAGTGAAAATAGAGATACACAGGTGGTGTAGTTAGTTTCACAGGCGGGCTACTCTGCTGATGTGCAGACACTGCTCTTAGGCCCCAAACCATCAACTGGATTAGATGCAGTGAAAATTGAGATACACAGGCAGTGTAGTTAGTTTCACAGGCGGGCTACTCTGCTGACGTGCAGATACTGCTCCTAGGTCCTAAACTATCAACTGGATTAGATGCAGTGAAAATAGAGATACACAGGCGGTATTGTTAGTTTCACAGGCGGGCTACTCTGTTGACGTGCAGACACTGCTCCTAGGTCCAAAACTATTAACTGGTTTAGATGCAGTAAAACTGACTATCAGACAATGCTACTAGCCCAAAAGGATTGGCTCAGCTAGATTACACCAAATGCTGTGACAAACACTTGCACAGCACTGGCACAGACCTGCCTGGCAAACAGTGCTATGAACTGCTGTAACCTACCCTGAAAAGGGCTGATATTACAACTAGGACTGACTCCTCCCAACTCCCTAAACCTATCTCTCTGAGAATTCACTCCAAAAAACACTTTTTTATATATATAAAAATAATAATATGTATAGCGCCCACAGCAGCAGCGGTACCGTCTAACATTAAGCTGCAGCAGTGAAGAAATGGTGGCGACGGGGCAAATGGCTGGTTCTTATAGGGCAAGGACATGTGAAATACACAGCCAATGACACATGCCCTTGCTTGTGTGCATCACATGCACATTGCTGTGTGTGTATGCACTGCTGATAGGCTGAGAGACTGCACCGCCCCACTGTAAATGCGGGGAAGAAAAAAAACATGGAGATCGGCGTTATTTCAGCACAGATCTATCCCCCGGCCCCTCCCCCGCCCAGTATTCACTGAAAAAGTCTATTAACAATGATCAAAACTGTTTATGTGCAAATCAAGCTAGGCTTTTGGTGAATGAACAGTTATCGAACAGAAACTCGAACAGCTGAATTTTAAGCAAATTGTTCGGGTTCGTCGAACGACTCGACCACCGCCCAAAACAGCTGGAATTTGAAATTGGCGAACAGTTCGACTCGAACACCGCTAGTCTCTATCCATGACCTGTTCATCTTAATGAAAGATAGGCTGTCTACACTTTCACTTTCAGTTGTTGTTGCTGTGTCTTAGCCTGGATAGAATATGAGGAATTTACGTTGTGCTGTACGTTGCAGACCCATAGTGATGCAGCTACAATGAGCACTGCATCCTCAGCCACAACTGTGGCTGCTGTGACCAGCAGTGTCTGCAGGTTTGCATCTCGCAGGGGTGGCAAGGGTTGCCTAGCCTGGGCCTTTTTTGACACTGCAAAGCCAACTCATGTAATCTGCCAACTTTGCAAGAAAAACTGAGTAGAGGTGAAAAGTGAAATAATTTGACTACTACATGTATAAACCCTCACATGCGCAATCAACATTTGTTACTCTGGGAATCCCATTGCTGTAAAATGTGGACCAGCGGACCTCATCAACTATCTGCCGCCCCATCAATTGCATCTGCTGCTTCTTCCTCCTCCTCTACTACCGTGCCAACTATTGAGATGCAGGTCTTCGACCGCAGATCCTCGGGTTCTTTACCAGCTCCAGTCATGCTGAGTGAGGGTCCGCTGTCAGCTGTAACGGAGACGTTTATTCTCAGTGAGGTAGGTCAAACGTAGGACCTCGTATAAGAGAGATGCCTTAACGTGGCTACGAGGTACACATAAAATTGGCCATTTTTGTGCGCTAAAAGCTCTCATTTTTCATATTTCTAGTGCAGTAATGCAGTTCAAATTTCGTTTTTTCAAGTTTGCATGTTTTGGCGCTGCAGTGTGCTGCCCTATTTATTTAACTATATACGAGTTGGCGACTCTGGGTTCAGCACCTGTTCACACTCAGTCTATGTTTGGATGTGCAGGTCAGGTTTTTGAAATGTATTCTCTAGCCTTCTGATCGTGCACTCCCCGCCTCCTAGCTTCAGGTGTTTTAATTATAGTAGGTCCAATACCCCTCCACATAGAGAGAGAATTTGAGTCCAAGAAGAGGTTTTTACATGTACCCATTCAGATGGAGACGTTTATTCTCAGTGAGGTAGGTCAAACGTAGGACCTCGTATAAGAGAGATGCCTTAACGTGGCTACGAGGTACACATAAAATTGGCCATTTTTGTGCGCTAAAAGCTCTCATTTTTCATATTTCTAGTGCAGTAATGCAGTTCAAATTTCGTTTTTTCAAGTTTGCATGTTTTGGCGCTGCAGTGTGCTGCCCTATTTATTTAACTATATACGAGTTGGCGACTCTGGGTTCAGCACCTGTTCACACTCAGTCTATGTTTGGATGTGCAGGTCAGGTTTTTGAAATGTATTCTCTAGCCTTCTGATCGTGCACTCCCCGCCTCCTAGCTTCAGGTGTTTTAATTATAGTAGGTCCAATACCCCTCCACATAGAGAGAGAATTTGAGTCCAAGAAGAGGTTTTTACATGTACCCATTCAGATGGAGACGTTTATTCTCAGTGAGGTAGGTCAAACGTAGGACCTCGTATAAGAGAGATGCCTTAACGTGGCTACGAGGTACACATAAAATTGGCCATTTTTGTGCGCTAAAAGCTCTCATTTTTCATATTTCTAGTGCAGTAATGCAGTTCAAATTTCGTTTTTTCAAGTTTGCATGTTTTGGCGCTGCAGTGTGCTGCCCTATTTATTTAGCTGTAACGGAAGCTGACATGCTTGCTGTTTTTGACCGATCTAAGAGAACGAGCACACAACATCTTTCTCAATCCACCATAACATCTTCGCCTGCACCTCTCTCATGGTGCAGCAGTTTGTCCGATTCACCGCATTCTACCCTCTCTCAGATCTGCAGCCAGCCCTTGGTTCTGCAGTTGTGGTCACGGAAAAGATTGTCCTATGCATGACAAAGCTAAAAGGTTGAACTCCACCATCTCTTATCTGTTGGCCACACAAATGCTGCCTTTCCACCTGGTAGATACAGACGGTTTCCAAAAGTTGATGGCTGTTGCAGTCCCCCAGTACCAATTACCCAGTCGCCATTACTTTTCTAAGAAAGCTGTGCCTGTGCTATGTAAGCAGGTTGCGGGATGCAGTGACAGACAGAAGGCAGAGCAAGGGTTAACAAATTTAACAGTTTTAATTTAACAGGGGGTTAACTCCTTCCAGGGAGATGAAAGGTTAAACAGGGGATAAACAGTCAAATTGCAAAGGATATGCAGAGTTACTGAAAAAAGGTAATGGCAGCTCTTTTTGTACACTTATCCTATCAGACGTTCCTCAGACTGCAGATACTACTTTGGGGTTAGTAGCACCAACAGCTGTCCAGTGGTGGTCCAAACAGGTTCTGTAAGTAACGGCAGTCCATCTTCTGGCGGCAGCAGTTGGTCTCTGGTACCTTCCTCTGAGCCCCTAGTCCAAAAGCTTGTGCGGCCGAAACAAACAAGGCTGTGGCACTCTCAGAGTCAAACGTAAACGGGTGAAAAGCAAGTGGTAGTTAGGCCGCAAAAGTCTGACCGGTAGTCGGCCTTCTCTCCTTTGCACGTGCTCGGTTCTCACAGTCACTGAGCGCACAGCACTTCTGTCTCTGGCACCTACTGAGCGCACAGCACTTCTCTCTGCAGTGATCCCACTGGAGGAGGCAGGGACCAAACAACACAGCCCATCACAGCGCCGGTGCTCAGAGGATGCAGCACACTGCTCTGCGTGTCCCCCGATACCAGAAAGTCTTTCACTCAGTAAGTCTCTCACACAGCCATCCGTGATAAGTGCTCTGCAGTCCTTATCTCTGCTGCGCGGTCTGTCACTTTGTGGAGCATGCCACATGCCTGCTTCTGCTCACACTGTCGGCAGGAAACTGATTCTTTCTTGGCGCGCTTTCTCCTCACTGCCTGGCTTCGTCACGCCCCCTCTTCCCGAGTCATTGGGCCTGTCCTGTCCCCTATTCTTTCTCCCAGGGTAACATTGGACGCAGTCTCAGCACTTCCAGACCCAGCATGATGCAGGCACCTGCAGCCCTGTCTTCCTTCTTACACTCCCCCTCTCCTTTAGCTCGCAATTCCACGGGTGAGGACTCTTTGTGCCCCTTTGGGTTATTTGGAGGTCGGCCAGATGCCCACAGTTCTCACACCCATTTCTGCCTCTCTTGCACTTCATTTTGCAAAAGAAAATTGTTCTGTGTATACTGCATGGGTGGAACACCAGCGTGGTCACACTGAGTACTTTGAGGCACCCCTTGATTATTCTCTTCAGGAGGACTCAGAACTTCAGGTATCTCATACACTATTTTAACATCCGGCTCTTTTCCATGGCATTCTATGTCCTCCTCCACTAAGTCATCTGACTGCAATTCATCATCAGCCCACAGCTCTCGATATTCTCCAGCCTCACAGCCATCCAGAACATGGAGTGACACCCGCATACTCAGTACCTCCTTCAGCTGCGTTAGTGTGCTGTTCCCAACACCTGACTGTGCACTAGGGGTGAGTTCTACCTCCACCTCTTCTTTGGGGCCACATTCATCTTCACCTTCCATGCTCTTGGGTAATGTAGAAATCTTGCTGCGAGCAAATTACACTGTCTCCTTCACTTCTCGGTGTCCGACGCCATGGCTCTGTGTTGCTCTGGGTGAGGCTCCCCTCCGCTCACTGTACCATTTCTTCCAGGTAAAAAAGGGGCAGTGCGGAGGGCACTATCAACAATATGTAGAAAAGGAGATCCACCCAGAGTATGTCAAACTGAAATACAAGCTAAAGAGCAGAAAGAGACATACTGTACTATGAACCGGGAATCACCCACAAATTATATAAAAATACAAAATGTATTAAAATCCCCAAAAAACACCAAGTTAAAAACATTTAAAAACAATTGACAAATACTAGGGTTGAGCGAAACGGGTCGAACATTTTCAAAAGTCGCCGACTTTTGGCTAAGTCGGGGTTTCATGAAACCCGATCCGACCCCTGTGCGGGGTCGGCCATGCGGTACGCGACTTTCGCGCCAAAGTCGCGTTTCAATGACGCGAAAAGCGCCATTTCTCAGCCAATGAAGGTAAACGCAGAGTGTGGGCAGCGTGATGACATAGGTCCTGGTCCCCACCATCTTTGAGAAGGGCATTGCAGTGATTGGCTTGCTGTCTGCGACGTCACAGGGGCTATAAAGAGGCGTTCCCGCCGACCGCCATCTTACTGCTGCTGATCTGAGCTTAGGGAGAGGTTGCTGCCGCTTTGTCAGAAGCAGGGATAGCGTTAGGCAGGGTCCATTAACCACAAAACCGCTTGTGCTGCAGCGATTTGCACTGTCCAACACCACCCTCGGTGTGCAGGGACAGTGGAAGTTTTTTTTTTTTTTTTCCCCCTCAGCGCTGTAGCTCATTGGGCTGCCCTAGAAGGCTCCCTGATAGCTGCATTGCTGTGTGTACGCCGCTGTGCAAACCAACTGCTTTTTTCAAAGCACAAATCCTCTTGTTCCTTCCTTTCTGCACAGCTATCTTTTTTGTTTGTCCACACTTTTTATTTGATTTGTGCATCAGTCCACTCCTTATTGCTGCCTGCCATACCTGGCTGAGATTACTGCAGGCAGGGAGATAGTAATTGTAGGACATTCCCTGTTTTTTTTTTTTTTTGGTGGGAGATTAAGATTGGCAATTTGGCATTTCTGCTAGAGTGCCATCCCTGTGTGTGCCATCTCTCTCACATAGTGGGCCATAGAAAGCCTTTTCATTTTTCTGTATTTTTTTTTGTGGGGTGTATAAATTCTCCCTGATAAAAATACAGTGGGAGATTAATATTAGCCTTTGGGCTTGTGTGCCAGTCCTGAGTGTGCCATCTCTCTCACAAATAGTGGGCCATAGAAAGCCTATTTTATTTTTTTTGGGGTTTTATAAATTCTCCCTGAAAAAAAGGGAGATTAATATTGGCCTCTGGGCTTGTGTGCCAGTCCTGAGCGTGCCATCTGTGCCAGCCCTGAGCGTGCCATCTCTCTCACAAATAGTGGGCCATAGAAAGCCTATTTAATTTTTTTTTTGGTTTTATAAATTCTCCCTGAAAAAAAGGGAGATTAATATTGGCCTCTGGGCTTGTGTGCCAGTTGTGAGCGTGCCATCTGTGCCAGTCCTGAGCGTGCCATCTCTCTCACAAATAGTGGGCCATAGAAAGCCTATTTAATTTTTTTTTTGGTTTTATAAATTTTCCCTGAAAAAAGGGAGATTAATATTGGCCTCTGGGCTTGTGTGCCAGTTGTGAGCGTGCCATCTGTGCCAGCCCTGAGCGTGCCATCTCTCTCACAAATAGTGGGCCATAGAAAGCCTATTTAATTTTTTTTTTGGTTTTATAAATTCTCCCTGAAAAAAAGGGAGATTAATATTGGCCTCTGGGGTTGTGTGCCAGTTGTGAGCGTGCCATCTGTGCCAGTCCTGAGCGTGCCATCTCTCTCACAAATAGTGGGCCATAGAAAGCCTATTTAATTTTTTTTTGGTTTTATAAATTTTCCCTGAAAAAAGGGAGATTAATATTGGCCTCTGGGCTTGTGTGCCAGTTGTGAGCGTGCCATCTGTGCCAGTTGTGAGCGTGCCATCTCTCTCACAAATAGTGGGCCATAGAAAGCCTATTTAATTTTTTTTTTGGTTTTATAAATTTTCCCTGAAAAAAGGGAGATTAATATTGGCCTCTGGGCTTGTGTGCCAGTTGTGAGCGTGCCATCTGTGCCAGTCCTGAGTGTGCCATCTCTCTCACAAATAGTGGGCCATAGAAAGCCTATTTAATTTTTTTTTTGGTTTTATAAATTCTCCCTGAAAAAAAGGGAGATTAATATTGGCCTCTGGGCTTGTGTGCCAGTTGTGAGCGTGCCATCTGTGCCAGTCCTGAGCGTGCCATCTCTCTCACAAATAGTGGGCCATAGAAAGCCTATTTAAATATTTTTTTGGTTTTATAAATTCTCCCAGAAAAAAAGGGAGATTAATATTGGCCTCTGGGCTTCTGTGCCAGTCCTGAGCGTGCCATCTGTGCCAGTCCTGAGCGTCCCATCTCTCTCACAAATAGTGGGCCATAGAAAGCCTATTTTTTTTTTTTTGGGGGTTTTAGAAATTCTCCCTGAAAAAAAAAGGGAGATTAATATTGCCCTTTGGGCTTGTGTGCCAGTACTAAGCGTGCCATCTCTCTCTCTCTCTCTCTCAGTCAGTGGGCCATAGAACGCCTATTTTTGGTTTTATTTGTTTTCTAAATTCTCCCTGAAAAAATCATTTTATTTTATTTGGTTTCTAAATTCTTCCTGATAAAATCATATTTTTTTTATTATTTTTTTTTCTAAAGTCTCCCTGAAAAAAACAAAACAAAAAAACAAACAAACAAAAAAAACAGTGGGGGATTAATATTGGCCTTTCTGCTTGTGTGCCAGTCTTGACTCCTGGGTGTGCCATCTCTCTCTCTCTCTCTCTCTCTCTCCAATTGTGGTCCATAGAAAGCCTATATTTTTTTTCCTTGATTTGGGTTCCAAAATCTACCAGAGAAAATAACTACATCAATCATTGGTAGAAAAATATTGGCCTCTGGGCTTGTGTGCCACTCCTGACTCCTGTGTGCGTCATCTCTCAGTCAGTGGGCCATAGAACGCCTATTTTTGTTTTTATTTGTTTTATAAATTCTCCCTGAAAAAATCATTTTATTTTATTTGGTTTCTAAATTCTTCCTGATAAAATCATATTTTTTTTATTATTTTTTTTTCTAAAGTCTCCCTGAAAAAAACAAAACAAAAAAACAAACAAACAAAAAAAACAGTGGGGGATTAATATTGGCCTTTCTGCTTGTGTGCCAGTCTTGACTCCTGGGTGTGCCATCTCTCTCTCTCTCTCTCTCTCTCTCCAATTGTGGTCCATAGAAAGCCTATATTTTTTTTCCTTGATTTGGGTTCCAAAATCTACCAGAGAAAATAACTCCATCAATCATTGGTAGAAAAATATTGGCCTCTGGGCTTGTGTGCCACTCCTGATTCCTGTGTGCGTCATCTCTCACTCAGTGGCCCATAGAAAGCATATAGTTTGTTACATTTGTTTTCTAAATTCTCCCTGCAAAAATCTATTTTTTTTTTTTTTTGGGGTTTCTAAAGTGTTCCTGAAAAAAATAAAAATAAAAAAAAAATAATAGTGTGACATTAATATTAACATTTGTGCTTCAGTGACAGTCCTGCGTGTGGGGCATCTCTCTAATTTGCAGCCACCAAAAACAGAGTGTGTAACATTGGGCCTGATTTTCGCTGTGGTCTCACCAACCTGTAAAGGGGTAGCTAAATCATACTGAAGTTATAGCTCACCGTGTAAGTTGTGTGACTGCAACAAATAACGTTAGTTTGGTTACGTTTTTAAAACAATGAGGAAGTCTAGTGGAAGAGGTCGTGGCCGGGGGCGTTCATTGTCAGCTGGTAATGAGGGTAGTGGTAGTGGTGGAGCATCAGGTGGTCGTGGGGAAAAAAATATTGCACCTAAGTCTGGAGCTGTGGAGCCAGGTTCGTCGTCCGGCTACACAAGGCCTCGAACGCTCCCTTTTCTGGGATTAGGAAAACCGCTTTTAAAGCCGGAGCAGCAAGAGCAAGTTTTGGCTTATCTTGCTGACTCAGCCTCTAGCTCTTTTGCCTCCTCTCGTGAAACTGGTAAAAGTAAAAGCAGCGCGTCGTTAGTGGATGTTCACGGTCAGGGACAAGTCACTTCCTTGTCCTCTTCAGCAAAAACAACAACAGAGAAGAATGCAGCAGGCGACACAACGGGTTACTCCATGGAGCTCTTTACACATACCGTCCCTGGCTTAGAAAGTGAAGCAGTTAACAGTCCATGCCCATTACAAGTTGAATCTGACATGGAGTGCACTGACGCACAGCCACAGCCAGACTACTATGCTGGTCCTTTGACTCAGACCACAACATTGCCCTCGCAGGGTGCTGATCAAGAATCAGACCCTGATGAGACTATGTTGCCCCATCACGAACGCTATACCACCAAACGACACGGTGACACAGACGAAGTTGCGCAGGAGGTACAAGAAGAGTTATTAGATGACCCAGTTCTTGACCCCGATTGGCAGCCATTGGGGGAACAGGGTGCAGGCGGCAGCAGTTCTGAAGCAGAGGAGGAGGAGGGGCCGCAGCAGGCATCAACATCGCCACAGGTTCCATCTGCCGGGCCCGTATCTTGCCCAAAACGCGTGGCAAAGCCAAAACCTGGTGGAGGACAGCGTGGCCATCCGGTTAAAGCTCAGTCTGCAATGCCTGAAAAGGTATCCGATGCTAGAAAGAGTGCAGTCTGGCATTTTTTTAAACAACATCCAATTGATCAGCGCAAAGTCATCTGTCAAAAATGTTCTACTTCCTTAAGCAGAGGTCAGAATCTGAAAAGTCTCAATACTAGTTGCATGCATAGACATTTAACCACCATGCATTTGAAAGCTTGGACTAACTACCAAACGTCCCTTAAGGTTGTTGCACCCTCGGCCAATGAAGCTAGTCATCAACGCAACATCCCTTCCGGCAGTGTAGGACCACCATTTAGCGCACCACCTGCTGTATCTGTGCAGGTATCTTTGCCAGGCCAAAGCAGTCAGGGTCAGGGAATCACCAGTTTCGTAGTAGGAAACACTGCATCTAGGGCACCGGCGGCAACAATACCATCTCCCACCGTCTCTCAGTCTGCCATGTCCACCGGCACCCCCGCTAGTTCCACGATCTCCAGCTCTCCAGTCCAGCTCACCCTACATGAGACTATGGTTAGAAAAAGGAAATACTTAGCCTCGCATCCGCGTACACAGGGTTTGAACGCCCACATAGCTAGACTAATCTTGTTAGAGATGATGCCCTACCGGTTAGTTGAAAGCGAAGCTTTCAAAGACCTGATGGACTACGCTGTACCACGCTACGAGCTACCCAGTCGACACTTTTTTTCCAGAAAAGCCATCCCAGCCCTCCACCAGCATGTTAAAGAGCGCATCGTCCATGCACTCAGGCAATCTGTGAGCACAAAGGTGCACCTGACAACAGATGCATGGACCAGTAGGCATGGCCAGGGACGTTACGTGTCCATCACGGCACACTGGGTAAATGTGGTGGATTCAGGGTCCACAGGGGACAGCAAGTTTGGGACAGTTCTGCCTAGCCCACGGTCTAGTAAACAGTTGTCTGTAGCCGTTCGCACCCCCTCCTCCTCCTCCTCCTCCTCGTCCTCCTGCAGAAGCAAGAGCTCGTCCACAGACCGCAGTCGCACAAACACTCCATCCGCACCTGCCACTGTTGCACACCAGGTCTCCCATTATGGGGCAGCTACTGGCAAACGTCAGCAGGCTGTATTGGCTATGAAGTGTTTGGGCGACAATAGACACACCGCGGAAGTTCTGTCCGAGTTCTTGCAGCAAGAAACGCAGTCGTGGCTGGGCACTGTAGATCTTGAGGCAGGCAAGGTAGTGAGTGATAACGGAAGGAATTTCATGGCTGCCATCTCCCTTTCCCAACTGAAACACATTCCTTGCCTGGCTCACACCTTAAACCTGGTGGTGCAGTGCTTCCTGAAAAGTTATCCGGGGTTATCCGACCTGCTCCTCAAAGTGCGTGGACTTTGCGCACATATCCGCCGTTCGCCTGTACACTCCAGCCGTATGCAGACCTATCAGCGTTCTTTGAACCTTCCCCAGCATCGCCTAATCATAGACGTTGCAACAAGGTGGAACTCAACACTGCACATGCTTCAGAGACTGTGCGAACAGAGGCGGGCTGTTATGTTTTTGTGGGAGGATACACATACACGGGCAGGCAGTAGGATGGCAGACATGGAGTTGTCAGGTGTGCAGTGGTCGAAGATTCAAGACATGTGTCAAGTCCTTCAGTGTTTTGAGGAATGCACACGGCTGGTTAGTGCAGACAACGCCATAATAAGCATGAGCATCCCCCTAATGCGTCTGCTGATGCAAAGTTTGACGCACATAAAGGATCAGGCGTCTGCACCAGAGGAAGAGGAAAGCCTTGATGACAGTCAGCGATTGTCTGGTCAGGGCAGTGTACATGACGAGGTACCGGGCGAAGAGGAGGTGGAGGATGAGGAGGATGATGGGGATGAGTATATTTTTAATGAGGAAGCTTTCCCGGGGGCACGGGAAATTGGTGGCGTGGCAAGGCCGGGTTCTGGTTTTTTGAGGGACACAAGTGACGTAGATTTGCCTGCAACTGCCCCTCAACCAAGCACAACCGCAGATTTGACAACGGGAACTTTGGCCCACATGGCGGATTATGCCTTGCGTATCCTCAAAAGGGACACACGCATTACAAAAATGATGAACGATGACGATTACTGGTTGGCCTGCCTCCTTGATCCTCGCTATAAAGGCAAATTGCAAAATATTATGCCACATGAGAACTTGGAACTAATATTAGCAACAAAACAATCAACTCTTGTTGACCGTTTGCTTCTGGCATTCCCTGCACACAGCGCCCGTGATCGTTCTCACACGAGCTCCAGGGGCCAGCAGACCAGAGGTGTTAGAGGGGCAGAAATCAGAAGTGGCGTTGGCCAGAGGGGTTTTCTGACCAGGTTGTGGAGTGATTTTTCTATGACCGCAGACAGGACAGGTACTGCAGCATCAATTCAAAGTGACAGGAGACAACATTTGTCCAGTATGGTTACAAACTATTTTTCATCCCTTATCGACGTTCTCCCTCAACCGTCATTCCCATTTGATTACTGGGCATCCAAATTAGACACCTGGCCAGAATTGGCAGAATATGCATTGCAGGAGCTTGCTTGCCCGGCAGCTAGTGTCCTATCAGAAAGAGTATTCAGTGCTGCAGGTTCAATACTAACAGAAAAAAGGACTCGTCTGGCTACCCAAAATGTAGATGATCTAACCTTCATTAAAATGAACCACAACTGGATTTCAAAATCTTTTGCCCCACCCTGCCCGGCTGACACCTAGCTTTCCTATGAAAAGGTCTTGCCTGTGGACTATTCTGAATGACTTTTCCAATCTCGTAATTTTCTTCACCTGATTGTCCAGCATACGACATGTTTCCACCTCACGAAATGGCCAAACTCCCCACACGGGGCCGTGCTATCGCCACTTTGCGCTTGTACCCTTGAGAGTGCTGTTTGTCTGAAGAGGTGGGTGTGGCCGCTTTTGGTCGACGGCACTGCCACTGGGTCCCTCATAGTACAATAAAGTGTCTCTGGCGGTGGTGGTGCGCACCCAACGTCAGACACACCGTTGTAATATGAGGGGCCCTGTGCCTGTACCGCCGGCCACAAGACAGTTCCCCCCCCCAGCTCAAACAGTGCTCTACCACTAGCAAAATTATCTCTCACAGCTTCACCAATGTGTAGTCTAGGCGCTGACATCCTTCAATGCCTGGCACTGACAATACCATTGTTTTGACATTTTTGTTATGTTAGGCCTTCGAAGCCTGTCTGCGGTCCCTTCTTTCTACAACTACTACACTGACCAGGCCACTGCTGGCCGTGTTACCCTGGAACCAATTTAAAAGTGCCTACAGCCAGCCCAATTTTGTTATGTTAGGCCTTCGAAGCCTGTCTGCGGTCACTCCTTCCACTAGACTTCCACTGACCAGACCACTGCTGCCCGTGTACCCCTGCAACCAATTTAAAAGTGCCTACAGCCAGCCCAAGTTTGTTATGTTAGGCCTTCGAAACCTGTCTGCGGTCACTCCTTCCACTAAACTTCCACTGACCAGACCACTGCTGCCCGTGTACCTCTGGAACCAATTTAAAAGTGCCTACAGCCAGCCCAAGTTTGTTATGTTAGGCCTTGGAAGCCTGTCTGCGGTCACTCCTTCCACTAGACTTCCACTGACCATACACTGCTGCCCATGTACCCCTGGAACAAATTTAAAAGTGCCTACAGCCAGCCCAAGTTTGTTATGTTAGGCCTTCGAAGCCTGTCTGCGTCCCGTTCTTTCAACTACAACTACACTGACCAGGCCACTGATGGCCGTGTTCCCCTGGAACCAATTTTAACTTGCCTACAGCCAGCCCTATGTTATTATGTTAGGCCTTCGAAGCCTGTCTGCGTCCCGTTCTTTCAACTACAACTACACTGACCAGGCCACTGATGGCCGTGTTCCCCTGGAACCAATTTTAACTTGCCTACAGCCAGCCCAATGTTAGGCCTTTGATGCCTGTCTGCCGTCACTCCTTCCACTAGGCCTCCACTGACCTGTCTACTGCGGCCCGTGTACCCCTTGAACCAACCTAATAAAATATTTAAAAAATTAATTTGATTATAAAAAATAAGATCGTGTTGAGATCTCAAATGCAGACATTTTAACAATCAAAACAAACACACAACAAATATCTGGAACTGTACTACAAAGGTCCAACAGCTACAATTTCTTTCTCCTGCAAGAAGTTAACTGAAAGTTTTTTGGAGTTGTTAACACAGATATGGCATCCACCGAGTGTTGTCCTGTCGCGTCTCCTTTAAATTATTTCCAATAAGATGTTAAACTATTAATTTAATAAAATCAATAATTAAAAAAATAATTGAGTAAGTCAAAAGCACATTGCAAATAAACATTAATTACAAATCAAGAAGCATGGCGCGTCCGAGGGTGAGTAGATACCGAATAAGAATATAATCACCCTCGGACGCGCAATGCTTATTTACAACAGCCTTCCTTCCTAAGAATCAGCCCTTTCGTGGTGTAGAGAGAGGTTGTGTTACACTCCAAGGTGTTCCCCGGGTTGCCTTTCATGAGCTTCGATCTTCCGGCTCTCGTTTAGTAGTTGGTGGAAACTATGCTGCATTAGGCCTACAAATTTGGTATGGGGTGTAGAGACAGGTTGTGTTACACTCCAAGGTTTTCACCAGGTTGCCTTTCCTGAGCTTCGATCTTCATGCTCTCGTTTAGTAGTTGTAGAAAAGTACGCTGAATTAGGCCTACAAAATGGGTATGGGGTGGAGAGAGATGGTGTGTTACACTCCAAGGTGTTCCCCAGGTTGCCTTTCCTGAGCTTCGATCTTCCGGCTCTCGTTTAGTAGCTGTTGGAAACTACGCTGCATTAGGCCTACTAATTGTGTATGGGTGAAACAGTGGCGCATCTGCGGTCCCTCCTTCCACTAGGCCTCCACTGACCTGTCTACTGCGGCCCGTGTACCCCTTGAACCAACCTAATAAAATATTTAAAAAATTAATTTGATTATAAAAAATAAGATCGTGTTGAGATCTCAAATGCAGACATTTTAACAATCAAAACAAACACACAACAAATATCTGGAACTGTACTACAAAGGTCCAACAGCTACAATTTCTTTCTCCTGCAAGAAGTTAACTGAAAGTTTTTTGGAGTTGTTAACACAGATATGGCATCCACCGAGTGTTGTCCTGTCGCGTCTCCTTTAAATTATTTCCAATAAGATGTTAAACTATTAATTTAATAAAATCAATAATTAAAAAAATAATTGAGTAAGTCAAAAGCACATTGCAAATAAACATTAATTACAAATCAAGAAGCATGGCGCGTCCGAGGGTGAGTAGATACCGAATAAGAATATAATCACCCTCGGACGCGCAATGCTTATTTACAACAGCCTTCCTTCCTAAGAATCAGCCCTTTCGTGGTGTAGAGAGAGGTTGTGTTACACTCCAAGGTGTTCCCCGGGTTGCCTTTCATGAGCTTCGATCTTCCGGCTCTCGTTTAGTAGTTGGTGGAAACTACGCTGCATTAGGCCTACAAATTTGGTATGGGGTGTAGAGACAGGTTGTGTTACACTCCAAGGTTTTCACCAGGTTGCCTTTCCTGAGCTTCTATCTTCAGGCTCTCATTAAATTGTGGTTAAATGGAACAACTGCATTTGGCGTACTAGTTGGTTTGGGGCCTACTATCGGTGTCTGCCGCTCCTTGCTGTTCTCCTGGTTTCCTGTCCTGAAATTCCATTTTCAGCCTCTCGTTAAGTAGTTGTTAATGTTAAACTGCATTTGGCCTACTAGTTGGGTTGGGGCCTACTATCGGTGTCTGCCACTCCTTGCTGTTCTCCTCCACTGAACAAAGCTGTGCCGCCTGTTTACTACGGTTGCCAATTTTGAACTGCATTTCGACTACTTACTGATTTGGCCCTACTCTCTGTGTCAGCCTCTCATTCCAGTTGTCCTCCACTGCAATGCCCCCTGGTTATTCCTGTGTTACCAATTTTGAACTGCATTTAGCCCACTTTCTTCTTTGGGCCTATATCTGTGTTTCCACTTCATCGTGCCCATTGCCCAGCCAGTGATAGATGAGTCTGCTGGTACATTGACCCATAACGCAACATTCCCCGTGCACGCTACACAACAACATTGTGACCCTGCTGAAAGTCAGGTTGCTCTTCCCGCATACCATACCACCTTACACGGGGACAAAGAGGAAGGTGCAGATGAAAGTGCAGGTTCCTTCATCAGGTGGGGGGAGGAATACTAGTTGGCGACGTCACTGGCACAGGGCCTCTCATAGTACGCAAAAGTGTTGCTGCCGGTGGGAGGCGCCCCCGCCGTGCAAACACACCGCTGTACTTTGAGGGGCCCTGTGCCAGTGCCAATGCCAACGAGTGGGCCCCCCCTGCTTGCTCAGGTTCACAGCACTTGCAAAGTTGAAATACTTACCTCTCCCTGCTCCACTGCCGTGACGTGGTCCAGATTTCCTGGGCCCACTAATTACTTGAACCAGCCCTACCCCCCACAACTTTAGCCAAATGACCCCCAATTTCAAATGCCTTCCAATTATTATAAGGTAAATTACGCTTGACAAGCTTCATTAAGAAGAATGGATGGTTTTGACATTAAAATGGGCACTCTAGGTGTTTTCCTGGCCCCCACTCACTGCCGACTATGCTGCCCCATTGACTTGCATTGGGTTTCGTGTTTCGGTCGATCCCGACTTTACGTCATAATCGGCCGATTTCACTCGACCCGACTTTGGACATAGTCGGGTTTCGCAAAACCCGGCTCGACTCTAAAAAGGTCAAGGTCGCTCAACTCTAACAAATACCCCATAAAGGGGTTGAACCCCCTGGACATGAGCACATCCAATATATATATAGATAGTTATTGGTATCCAAATCACCAAATCAATACACTCTGAGCATGTAACAATTGTACTGCAAGTGCTGTGAACTGAAAATCACAATATTATATGCACAAGTAGAATTTATGCATGGAAGGCAAAGTGAACAAAGAAGATCCCACAAATATTTATATATATACTATATATATAACAAAAAAAGCCCAACCATACAGCACAGCAAAGGCATGCAATATGTTATGGACCTACCCTAGGAATGCAAGTTAAATATGAGCTTGTACGCACAGTCATATAAGACAAAGTGAGACAGTCTCAGTAGCCATATGCACCATATCTAAAAAAAGACCAAAGAGCATATAGCCCAATATGATATGGATCAATTGCACTAAGTGGCAAGGTTGCCCTGTAACCAAAGTGAGAATATGCATAAAGAATCAGACACTAAAAGATAATCCTGCAAATGGGGGTAAAAAATATCTTGAAGAACATGACCAGAGATAGTGCAAACCAGTGGTCCAGGGGGAGTCAAGAACCCAACGAGTATCGTCACAAGGGTGGCTTCGTCAGGAGTAGGAGAGGTGAGAAGTTTAGACTCATAGTGTATATTTACATCGTACCTAAGTAGTGAAATCTCCATCAGCTATGGAGATAGATGGAGCCGTATGGAGCATTTGATGCTGAGAGATCACTGCACCGGAAGTCCATTAGGGTGCAGGAAGTCATATATCAGTGCAGCAAGATGGCCGAGTCTAAAATAAATAACGCATGCGCAGGTGCCAAACATTACACATGTAAAGATAGAGAGTGCATAACGGGTACCCAAAGATGGCCGAGTTCAAACGGGCAGCGCATGCGCAGGTAGCAGTCGACATGTCATCTGAGCATCCAGGTAATATAAGGCACTGTCAGTGCTAGAAAGAGAATTTACTGCTCATGCGAGTGCGTCATTGATGCAATTAAAGAGCATGCATGGAAAATGTTAATAAAGGTGCCCAGATAATAGTCAGAAACAAACAAGCCGTGCATGTGAGTCGTCCATCAGGGCAGCGGGGTACTCGGCACTGGGTCCAGTTGCCATTAAAGGGGATGTCAGGGTGGCTGCAACCCAGTCCGTGGCCCTGGGACTCACTGTAAAAGGGGAACAGTCTTTAAAGGGGAATTGTGATAAAGTCTGTCGTGACGCCACCTGTGGTGTTCGGTCAATAGGGGGACCTACGCTGCTTTAAAGGGGTCCTATGGGGGATGTTGTTGCAGCAATGATGGTAATTCTTCCCGCAGGTGAAGCGGAGTCCCCATGGCTCCCAAGGTGTATGGCAATGATGGTGTATGCCAGTCAATGAGTAAGGACACAGCGTTGCAGTCTTTACCTGGTTTACTGAAGATGTGTCAGGCCTCAGTCCAGGGTACCAGCAACAGGTACATTAGGTGTCCAGGCAGCCCAGAAACAAGTGAAATTCCCTTGGCAAGTCAGGTTGGGAGCCGTCCACTTTGCGCTCGCTATAAGTCCCTTGCTGCCTGAAGTGTCCGAAAAAGGTCTTGGTTCTTTCCCCTGTCCTGGCACAGGTACCAGTATGGTAGGCAGATTGAGCCGTTCCTTCTGGGGTCTCTGCATGGTGACTCCAGGCTCCAGAATGCTGCTGTACCACAGGCTTAATTTGGGCAATATACGTGTAGTTCTGTGCCCTCCAGTTCTGCTATGGGGCCTGCAGCTCCCCACAGCCTGGGACTCCCGGTACACAGTCTCTGCGCTCTGGCTCCTCAGAGGCCCACTCACAGCCTCCTTGAGCCCTATTCTCTCCTCTGTGCTCCTTTCCCTCCACTGTCTGCTCCAGACTGCCTGACTCCTCCTCCAAACCAGGATCTTTATTCAGGGAAGCTGCCCTAAAGCCGGGTTTTGAGCTCCCCATCCTGGCATGGATTCAGAAGGTGTTGTGTGTGAGATTTACCTGCCAAAGAGATCCCTCTTGTTTCTTGGCATAGCACTACCCTCCCCGAGAGGAAGGCAGCACTACTGTGATACCCGAACTCCTGGGGTGCCACACATGCGCAGATGTTAAGCCACACAGCATCTGTGCAGCCAAGTGATGCCAGGCAATACAAGTTCTGAAGATAGAACAGATCGCTCAGGCGCATGCGTCAAAGTGCATAACAGAAATGCGATTAATACGTATAAATGGAGCACCTGGCAAGCATAACTAGTCTAATGGTGTATGAGAAATGAGAAAGATTATACAAATGTAAGATGAAGACGTAATGCACAATAGATACGAACTCTCTGCACCCTATGTTAGGAGTCGAGTTTCTTCTGCTGTACAGGGGGAATCTCGATTCGGGTCTGCTGCGGTCTGCCATTCTGCATCGGCCGCAGTGGAGGCTGCTCAGCGAAGACGTCGCTCCCAGCATCTCGCTGAGACTGGTATGGTGCAAAGGGTTACTACTGCCTCTCCAGGCTCAGCTATTGTACCCTGCACTGATCTGCAGCGAGCAGGCTTTTCTGGGTCTAAGTCCTGCTTTTCACACACTGAGCATGCCCAGGGCAAGATCTCTCAGTGAAGATCTTGGGTCACATGCTCAGGAAGATCCTGAAGGTGCTAGGACTAAATCCTGCTTTGCTCACATTGAGCATGCCCAGGGCAAGATCTCTCAATGGTGATCCAGGGTCACATGCTCAGGTACTGCTGCAAATCCATTGGTCCTTCTTTGAAGGGTCCTGATTGTGCTGCAGCTATATAAGCTTCGCATGACCGCACGGCCATGCGCTAGTATACAATTGTTATCGTGTGTGTGTTGATGAGTGCAAGTCGTTCCTTAAAAAACCTATCCCTTGTGTATGACTGTTCGCGTAAGGCGTATGGCTGCAATCTAGCACCCGGCTGAACTCACAGCTTGAACACACGAAGCAGCGTCTACTGCTGTGACCGCCAGTGCAGCGCCGTGCGCTATTAGTGCGCTTACCTTTCCCAAGTCTGGGTGGTTAGTGGCGTCCGCTAGTGTGGCACAGCATGTACTTCTGTGCATAATAGTTACCGCTGATATCCCAATTGGTGTGTCGATCGCAAGAGGTCTACACTAACTCTAATCCTGTGTCCTGGGATAGAGTTCTGTGGTTCCTTGCTTGCGCTCTCTGTGCAGTACCGCGACTCTGTGACTTAACAAGGATCGCTTCCTTCACACAGGGTGAAGTTATCCCATGTGTGAAATCTCATTGTACCGCCATATAGTGCCGCCATTCACTTAGCAGCAGGTTCTTTCCTGCACGGTGGATCCCGGGTGGCGAACGCACCGATCTTACCTAATAAATATATTCGGTGCATTCCGCCAACCCTAACACCTTATACATGAGTGCATCAAACTGGATGTAAAACAAAACAGGCGCCGCAGAACCTCAGGTAAGGTGTAATACAAAATAATAAACCATATAAAAATAGAAATCATCCAGACACGGAGATCCAATGAATAATGAATTTTTGGTTCATATGGTGAGCTTACACCGTGTTCCAAATTATTATGCAAATTGGATTTAAGTATCATAAAGATTTAAATGTTTTGTTTTTCAAATAAACTCATGGGTGGTATTGTGTCTCAGGGCTCAATGGATCACTGAAATCAATCTTAACCCCTTTCTGACATCAGACGTACTATCCCGTCGAGGTGGGGTGGGCCCCTATGACCACCGACGGGATAGTACGTCATATGCGATCGGCAGCGCTCACGGGGGGAGCGCTGCCGATCGCGGCCGGGTGTCAGCTGTTTATCGCAGCTGACATCCGGCACTATGTGCCAGGAGCGGTCACGGACCGCCCCCGGCACATTAACCCCCAGAACACCGCGCTCAAAGATGATCACGATGTGCCGGCGGTACAGGGAAGCACCGCGCAGGGAGGGGGCTCCCTGCGGGCTTCCCTGAGCCCCCCGCAGCAACTCGATGTGATCGCGTTGCTGCGAGGGTCTTACCTCCCTCCCTGCCTGCTCGAGCCCCGGATCCAAGATGGCCGCGGATCCGGGTCCTGCAGGGAGGGAGGTGGCTTCACAGAGCCTGCTCAGAGCAGGCACTGTGAAGCCTGCAGCGCTGCAAGTCAGATCAGTGATCTGACAGAGTGCTATGCAAACTGTCAGATCATTGATCTGTGATGTCCCCCCCTGGGACATAATAAAAAAGTAAAAAAAAATTTTTCCAAATGTGTAAAAAAAAAAAAAATAAAAAAAAATTCCTAAATAATGAAAAAAAAAATAAATATTATTCCCATAAATACATTTCTTAATCTAAATAACAAAAAAAAACAATAAAAGTACACATATTTAGTATCGCCGCGTCCGTAACGACCCGACCTATAAAACTGGCCCACTAGTTAACCCCTTCAGTAAACACCATAAGAAAAAAAAAAAAGAAACAAGGCAAAAAACAACGCTTTATTATCATACCGCCGAACTAAAAGTGGAATAACGCGCGATCAAAAAGACAGATATAAATAACCATGGTACCACTGAAAGCATCATCTTGTCCCGCAAAAAACGAGCCATCATACAGCATCATCAGCAAAAAAATAAAATAGTTATAGTCCTGAGAATAAAGCAATGCAAAAATAATTATTTTTTCTGTAAAATAGTTTTTATCGTATAAAAGCACCAAAACATAAAAAAATTATATAAATGAGGTGTCGCTGTAATGGTACTGACCCGAAGAATAAAACTGCTTTATCAATTTTACCAAACACGGAACGGTATAAATGCCTCCCGCAAAAGAAATTCATGAATAGCTGGTTTTTGGTCATTCCGCCTTACAAAAATCAGAATAAAAAGCGATCAAAAAATGTCACGTGCCCAAAAATGTTACCAATAAAAACGTCAACTCGTCCCGCAAAAAACAAGACCTCACTTGACTCTGTGGACCAAAATATGGAAAAATTATAGCTCTCAAAATGTGGTAACGCAAAAACTATTTTTTGCAATAAAAAGCGTCTTTCAGTGTGTGACGGCTGCCAATCATAAAAATCCGCTAAAAAACTCGCAATAAAAGTAAATCAAATCCCCCTTCATCACCCCCTTAGTTAGGGAAAAATTAAAAAAATTTATTTATTTCCATTTTCCCATTAGGGTTAGGGCTAGGGATAGGGCTAGGGCTAGGGTTAGGGCTAGGGTTAGGGCTAGGGTTAGGACTAGGGTTAGGACTAGGGTTAGGACTAGGGTTAGGGTTAGGGCTAGGGTTAGGGTTAGGGCTAGGGCTAGGGTTAGGGTTAGGGTTGGGGCTACAGTTAGGGTTGGGGCTAAAGTTAGGGTTAGGGTTTAGATTACATTTACAGTTGGGAATAGGGTTGGGATTAGGGTTAGGGGTGTGTCAGGGTTAGAGGTGTGGTTAGGGTTACCGTTGGAATTAGGGTTAGGGGTGTGTTTGGATTAGGGTTTCAGTTATAATTGGGGGGTTTCCACTGTTTAGGCACATCAGGGGCTCTCCAAACACGACATGGCGTCCGATCTCAATTCCAGCCAATTCTGCGTTGAAAAAGTAAAACAGTGCTCCTTCCCTTCCGAGCTCTCCCGTGTGCCCAAACAGGGGTTTACCCCAACATATGGGGTATCAGCGTACTCAGTACAAATAGGACAACTTTTGGGGTCCAATTTTTCCTGTTACCCTTGGGAAAATACAAAACTGGGGGCTAAAAAATAATTTTTGTGGGGAAAAAAAAAGATTTTTTATTTTTACGGCTCTGCATTATGAACTGTAGTGAAACACTTGGGGGTTCAAAGTTCTCACAACACATCTAGATGAGTTCCCTGGGGGGTCTAGTTTCCAATATGGGGTCACTTGTGGGGGGTTTCTACTGTTTAGGTACATTAGGGGCTCTGCAAACGCAATGTGACACCTGCAGACCATTCCATCTAAGTCTGCATTCAAATGGCACTCCTTCCCTTCCGAGCCCTCCCATGCACCCAAACGGTGGTTCCCCCCACATATGGTGTATCAGGGTACTCAGGACAAATTGGACAACAAATTTTGGGGTCCAATTTCTCCTGTTACCCTGGGGGCTAAAAAATAATTTTTGTGGGAAAAAATTTTTGTTTTATTTTTATGGCTCTGCATTATAAACTTCTGTGAAGCACTTGGTGGGTCAAAGTGCTCACCACACCTCTAGATAAGTTCCTTAGGGGGTCTACTTTCCAAAATGGTGTCACTTGTGGGGGGTTTCAATGTTTAGGCACATCAGTGGCTCTCTAAACACAACATGGCGTCCCATCTCAATTCCTGTCAATTTTGCATTGAAAAGTCAAACGGCGCTCCTTCCCTTCCGAGCTCTCCCATGCGCCCAAACAGTGGTTTACCCCCACATATGGGGTATCCACGTACTCAGGACAAATTGTACAACAACTTTTGGGGTCCAATTTCTTCTCTTACCCGTGGGAAAATAAAACATTGGGGGCAAAAAGATAATTTTTGTGAAAAAATATGATTTTTTATTTTTACGGTTCTGCATTATAAACTACTGTGAAGCACTTGGTGGGTCAAAGTGCTCACCACACCTCTAGATAAGTTCCTTAGGGGGTCTACTTTCCAAAATGGTGTCACTTGTGGGGGGTTTCAATGTTTAGGCACATCAGGGGCTCTCCAAACGCAACTTGGTGTCCCATCTCAATTCCAGTCAATTTTGCATTGAAAAGTCAAACGGCGCTCCTTTGCTTCCGAGCTCTGTCATGCGCCCAAACAGTGGTTTACCCCCACATATGGGGTATCGGTGTACTCAGGACAAATTGTACAACAACTTTTGGGGTCCATTTTCTCCTGTTACCCTTGGTAAAATAAAACAAATTGGAGCTGAAGTAAATTTTTTGTGAAAAAAAGTTAAATGTTCATTTTTATTTAAACATTCCAAAAATTCCTGTGAAGCACCAGAATGGTTAATAAACTTCTTGAATATGGTTTTGAGCACCTTGAGGGGTGCAGTTTTTAGAATGGTGTCACACTTGGGCATTTTCTTTCATATAGACCCCTCAAAATGACTTCAAATGAGATGTGGTCCCTAAAAAAAATGGTGTTGTAAAAATGAGAAATTGCTGGTCAACTTTTAACCCTTATAACTCCCTAACAAAAAAAAAATTTGGTTCCAAACTTGTGCTAATGTAAAGTAGACATGAGGGAAATGTTACTTATTAAGTATTTTGTGTGACATATCTCTGTGATTTAATTGCATATAAATTCAAATTTGGAAAATTGCGAAATTTTCATAATTTTCGCCAAATTTCCGTTTTTTTCACAAATAAACGCAGGTAATATCAAAGAAATGTTACCACTGTCATGAAGTACAATATGTCATGAGAAAACATTGTCAGAATCACTGGGATCCGTTGAAACATTCCAGAGTTATAACCTCATAAAGGGACAGTGGTCAGAATTGTAAAAATTGGCCCGGTCATTAACGTGCAAACCACCATTGGGGGTAAAGGGTTTAAACATATGTGATAATTAGTTTTCCAGGTGATTCTAATTAAAGGAAAACTACTTAAAAATGATGTTCCACATTATTAAGCAGGCCACAGTTTTCAAGTAACATGGGAAAGAAAAAGGATCTCTCTGCTGCCAAAAAGCATCAAATTGTGCAATGCTTTGGTCAAGGGATGAAAACATTAGATATTTCCTGAAAACTTAAGCGTGATCATTGTACTGTTAAGAGATTTGCAGCTGAATCTGAGCACAGACATGTTTGTGCTGATAAAGGCATAATGAGTGTTCTGCCCATCTTAATGTGCAGAGAGTTAATTATCATGTTATTCAAGTTGTGGCCACTGGAGGTCATCAGTTGCCTACTTTTCATGTTGTTTACCAACCTTTCCCTCCTAAGAGCAATGTCTTATGGGTTAGTTCCGCCCACATTCTTCTTGTGAAGACAAGCTTCAGTAGCCATTTTTCCTCAGATCTGAACAGAGGCACATGTGCTCCTGTCTCGCTTACTTTCTTACCCCTGTCCTAACGGATCTCGGTACGTTTATAAAGGTTTAATGCATCTTATGTTTGTGTTAGTATTTAAGCCTTATGCAGCTCCTATAGTCAGATATAGTTAGGCAGATGTGCTTTGCAGCTTGCAGTTAGGTTCAGGTGTACTCTGCATTTGGATAGATGCATTCTTGTATAGAATAGGGCAGTGCTGTTAGAATTACTGTGTAATGCACTCTGTATAATTCTTGCTGTTATGTCCCAGTTATTTATGTGATTGCACCCTGTATGTGCATATACTGAAATGCTGTTATTCTTTACAGTTTTTCACCAGTCATCCACTATGATCAGTCATCCACTATGATTATTCACTGAACATCCACTTTGTACATCAACATCATTCACTATTCGATCATCTACTATGAATACTGTCCACCATTGTTGTTCAACGTTATAGTTTTGGTTATCATCACCCTAATAAATAAGACTTAAGCATCAACACAGTCTGTTTACTGGGATGTGGAGGAAGGTTTAGCCGTATGTTGGAATCCACATAGCATCCTACGTGGAGGAAGACAGAACAGTGAAAAACGAGACCGCCAGTCGCAGGCGGTGATTGTAAAGTAAGAACAGATTAGCTGCCTTCAGTGAAACTGATAGCCGGTCGCAGGCTGTATTTGTTCAGACTGTACGGAACCGCTAACACCCACACTGCTCCGCATTCGGGTATCACAGCAGCCGCCATACAGCCGCGGGACTATACTGCAGCCCGCCAAGAGAAGCTACATCATTCCCGCCACGCGGAAGCTCACCGCACCTAGACTCAGTTTCCCGCCAAAACACTCAGCAGTACGCAGCTAAGCGCACAATGTCTCGAAACAGCACATCCTCACTCAAGACGAGGTCATGAGCAAGCTCTAGCAGGTTATCATTAGCAGAGCTGGCTGCTGTCGCTCGTGCTGAAGCTGAAGCAGCCAAAGCGAGGTCCTCCTTTGCCGAGAAAGAAATGCATCTAAAGCTGAGACAAGCAGAGCATGAGGCAGAAAAGGTACGTTTGCAGGCAGAACAAACTGCACGCCTGCAAGCCGAAACCGCACGTTTGCGGGCAGAGCAAGAAGCAGAAGGTGCCCACCTGCAAGTGTCTCTAGAAAGACTTATGGTAGACAAAGAGGCAGCAGCTGCAATAGCTAAGGCAGAGTACTTGGAAGCCATGAAGGATCCTGATTATGAGAGAAGCAGCAACGTTCTTGGAACAGATCTAGAGCAGCAAGATCCAGCTCAGCGCGTCGCAGAGTACATTCATCGACACTCCAGCATGGACAACACCCTCGACAGACTACAACGATCAGCCTACGCCGATTATCATCGATCCAACCCCGAACTTCGCTACTACAAACAAGAAGATGTCCAACACAGAGGAGTCGACCACAGCTACCGTTCCACTGAGAAGAAGGTACAGCTCCCACCTCACCTTAAAGAGACATCTTCTTCACCAGAAAGGTACTATGCAGACTGTCCGAAGCCAAGAGCGTCTCACAGGTATGGTGACGCACCACACACTAGACATGGCTATAACATACCGGCTCGTACCAACACTGATCAAGCCACCATAGACTTGGCAAAGTTCTTTGCCTGCCGAGAACTGGTAACAAAAGGACTTGTAAAGTTCACTGACAAAGCCGAAAACTACAGGTCGTGGCGAGCTTCGTTCCAGAACGCCATTCAGGGACTGGACCTTTCTAGTAGTGAGGAGTTAGATCTCCTGGTAAAGTGGCTTGGAACTGAATCGGTCGAGCATGCTAAAAGACTAAGAGACATTAACATAGAATACCCACACATAGGTTTACGTAAAGTGTGGGAAAGACTTGACGAATGCTATGGGTCCGTAGAAGTAATAGAGAATGCTTTACTCAAAAGAATTGATGATTTCCCTAAGATAGGGCCCAAGGGTTATCAAAGACTTAGAGAATTGAATGATTTATTGATAGAGTTACAGGTCGCCCAGAAGGAAGGTCACTTGGCTGGATTGGCATTCTTAGACACTGCTAGGGGTGTCAATCCAATAATACAAAAACTTCCTTACAATCTTCAAGAAAGGTGGATTATACGTGGTTCACGGTATAAACAAATTCATAACGTACCATTCCCTCCTTTTGCTGTATTTGTTGAGTTTGTCACCCAGCAAGCCAAGATCAGAAATGACCCTAGTTTTGATTTCACTCTGTCATGTTCCACTACCCCTGGTGTCAAACCCAATAAGACACCCGTGGCAGTCCATAAAACTGATATTAATTCCACAGGTCCTCCACACAAGACAACTAAGCCCCCTACGGAAGAGAGCAAACCTCAGGATGTCAGTAAGCAGTGTCCTCTACACAGGAAACCACATCCTCTACTAAAGTGCAGAGCCTTCAGGGAGAAGACTTTAGAGGATCGCAAAGGTTTCCTCAAGGAAAACAACATCTGCTTCAAATGCTGTGCTACGACCTCTCACTTCGCCAGGAACTGTGGAGCTAGCGTGAAATGTGCAGAATGCAGCAGCACGGATCACAATACAGCCTTGCATCCTGGACCACCTCCAGGAGTGTTGTCACAAGCAGAGGTGCACGATGAGAAACAGAAGAACACCGACGAAGACACCCCTGCGGTCACCTCTCAATGTACGGAGATCTGTAAGGGACTCAAGGGAGGAAGATCCTGCTCAAAAATCTGCCTTGTCCGAGTCTATCCAACAGGCCACAGAGACAAAGCGCTCAAGATATATGCAATCCTAGATGACCAAAGTAATAGGTCTTTAGCCAGGTCCATCTTCTTTGACAACTTCAGCATTGTAGGCCCCAGTTCTCCCTACTCCCTTAGGACATGTTCAGGTACCGTCGAGATGGCCGGGAGGAAAGCAACCGGATACAAAGTGGAGTCCATGGATGGCCAGACCTGTCTGTCACTACCGACCATCCTGGAGTGCAACCAGATTCCTGACAACAGGTCTGAGATACCTTCACCAGAGGTGGCAACGTATCACCCCCACCTGAAGCGTATAGCCCACCTGATACCTAAGTTGGAACCAGAAGCGCCAATAGCTTTACTTCTGGGAAGAGATATACTACGAGTCCACAAGACTAGAGAATATATCAACGGCTCACTGAATGCTCCATACGCGCAGAGGCAAGACCTTGGATGGGTCATTGTAGGAGATGTCTGTCTAGGAGGAGCACACAAGCCGGTCTCAGTCAACAGTATGCTTACCAGCACACTAGAAAATGGACGTCCATCTCTCTTCCAGCCGTGTCACAATAGTCTGCTGGTAAAGGAACTACCGAGCAGCACTCCCCTACCTTGCCCTTTCTCAGTTCCTATCAACGAAGACCACGCCTGTGAAGGTGAACAAGACCACATAGGATGTAAAGTCTTCCACAGGACGAAGGAAGACAACAAGGTAGCGATGTCTATAGAAGACAAGATATTCCTGGACATCATGGATGAACAAATAGTCAAGGATACGGCGAATAGTTGGGTCGCACCTCTACCATTTCGACCTCAAAGGAGACGCCTACCCAACAACAAGGAATTGGTCTACAGCAGATTCATCTCCCTAAGACACAAGCTTCAGAAGTCACCTGAGACAAAGGAACATTTCTTTACCTTCATGGGAAAGATATTCCAGAACAACCACGCAGAGATTGCACCTGCACTTCGACACGGAGAGGAGTGTTGGTACCTGCCCATCTTCGGAGTGTACCATCCTAAGAAGCCAGGTCAAATTAGAGTGGTATTCGACTCAAGTGCCAAATGCGAAGACGTGTCATTGAATGATGAAATAAGAAAGTTGGCTGACAGCACTCATAGGAACCCACTAGGACCATACGGTATACCAGAAGTAGAAATAAACAGCGCTCCATCCAGGTGTATAGACCAAAAACCAGTGAATTTATTCAGCCATGATAGCAACGTTTCGACCCTAGTGGGTCTTTGTCAAGCATACAATACAGTGCCTGGGTTCGGCTTTAAATAGGGTGTATGCCACGCAGGGCACCAATCCCCATCAAGCCGCCCAATACCAAATAATCAATGTGAATATATATCAAAACAGACATCAAACTCCATAATATTAAAAGCCCCCAACCGCCCATATTAGCACAATAAAGGGCAAGTAATTATTGTCCACCAGATCTTAGAAAACTGCAGTAATCATAATAGTATATAAACAAACAAGTTCCGGCTTCAGTGTTGTCATGGTAGCGTCCTCCAATCGCCGTCCACATAATATAGCGTGTCCATGGAGAGAGCCAATAGCTGTCCAGCTTCTTCTATCGTCATGACTCCTCTCAACACCAATCATTGTCTCCCATACAGCCGATGAACGTACCTCCCACCAATGTGGTAACTCCTAACATAGCCCGGAGTATGATGCGTCATCAATCAATGATCCCAGGTTACTAATCGGCACTCCGTACCGCATCGTCAGAGGCGCGCAGGCGCACCACCGCCCGGTACTCCATACCGCATCACCAGAGGCGCGCAGGCGCACCACTGCCTAGAGCCGCCCCCGTCACAAGACTGCGACACGAGCCAACCAACGGCAGTGAGCGCCACACGCCCACCACATGACGCGAACAGGAGCCCACAAGCACTGGTTGCCGAGCAACCCACCGACTCTAGCCGTAACTCCTGTAATATAACCATACCCATACCGGACCCATGGTGTTACAATTGCTAAGGAAAAAAAAAAAAAAAGGTTGTTATAATAGGGAAAGCTATAATATAGCATATAGTACCCATCAAAGGATGAAAATCCACCCATATCATACATGGACATAGTAAAGACATATATCGTGCCCACATTGCTAGATCAATGTTAGTATGTTACAGATTATTAACCATATAGTGTAAAGGTATGAAAAATACAAAAAAATTATAAATTTTTTTTTACAAAAACATACAAAAATATGGAAGACACACCATCCATTACGAAGTATACCACAGTATATACATCTGCAACAGCCGAGGGACATAAGGAGGGGAAACGGACGTAAACCAACATCCTATGCGTATCCCATATAACGCTTAATTACAACCCATCCTCCTGACAGACGACTGTGGCACATACTTCCTAAAAGAGAAGAAAAACAAAAACATACCACAGTAAACTCCATATGCAGCAGTGGGGACATTAAAAACAACTACCGATGACAGTAGCTCTTAATCCTAGCGAACACAAACATGTACATTAAAATCAATATTCAAACCTTTTGGTTGTAAAGACTCCAAGGTGTAGATCCACCGGAGTTCCTTAGTTTTGAGCATCTGTAACCTATTCCCCCCTCTTCTCAATGCAGAGACACTATCAATCACCCTGAATCTAAGTTGATTGAGTGCCTATTTTCCAAAAAATGCTTGGGAACTGGTAACTCTGTTAACCCTGTCTTCACTGTGCTTTTGTGTTTATTGATGCGAGCCCGTACCTCCATGGTTGTTTCACCCACATAGGTGAGTCCACATGGGCATACAATCATGTAAACAACGAAACTTGAAGAACAGGTGTACCGTTCTTTAAGAAAAATTTTTTTCCAGTATGGGGATGATAAAAAAAGTCTCCTTTCAACATATTATTACAACAGGAACAACCCAAACACGGGAAATTCCCGAGTTTAGCTGTCCTGAGGGTGCTTTGGATCAAATTTCTAGAAGTCCCAATATCAGATCTTACAAGTTTATCTTTGAAATTATGACCACGCCTAAACGACATCATGGGGTATGTCTCAAAACTAGGAACAGCCGGAAGGCCCCGCTGTAATAAAGTCCAGTGTTTCCTCAATACATTACCAATACGGTTACTTACTGCATTATATGTGGAGGCAAAAGGGATTCTGTCACATGTCGAACTAGCCCGAATCGTATTCCGAATGCTCTCTCTCTCTCGAGAGCAATTAGCAGCCTTAGTTTTGTATCTAGCTACCTCATTTGCAGGGTAACCCCTTGCAATAAATTTTGCACACATCTCATCTAATCTCAGATCTACCCGGTTTTCATCAGACACAATCCTTCTCACTCGTAGCAACTGACTCCAAGGCAGGGAACTAACCATTCTCCTTGGATGATTACTATCAAACGCCAGTAACCCATTCCTATCAGTCTCTTTAACAAAAATGTCTGTTCCAAGTTTGTCACCACATTTATAAACAAGAGTGTCGAGGAATTGTATCTGCGTCTTTGACCAAGTTAGAGTAAACTGTAATTCGGGGTATATCTGATTCAGGGTACTATGGAAATCCTCCAACTCCTCCGAGGACCCCTCCCAAACCAGAAAAATGTCATCTATATAACGCCACCAGGCTCTGACATGGCGCCAGAGGGTGGAACTGTACACGAACTCGTCCTCGAGTACCGCCATGTAGATGTTGGCATAGGTGGGGGCCACATTGGACCCCATGGCGGTACCCCTCAATTGCAAGAAAAAATCATCCCCAAACAGAAAAAAATTCCGCCTGAGGATGAATTCAAGCAATGTGAGGACGAGCCGTGCACACTCCGGGGCCACGTCAGAGCCTGTCAGCACATGTGAGACCGCCTCCAACCCTTTATCGTGTTCAATTGAAGTATATAAGGAAACCACATCAAAGGATGCCAAAATGGTGGCTTCTGAGATCGTGATGTTATCAATTTTATTAAGAAAGTCACCTGTGTCCCGAATATAGGATCGCGCTGATGTAGCATATGGCCTTAATACCCGATCCAAAAAAATTGCAGTGTTGTTAAAGAGGGAGCCCCTCCCTGAGATGATAGGGCGCCCCGGTGGATTAAACAAATCTTTGTGTATTTTTGGTAATATATACAACACTGGAATCACCGGAGCTTCAATCATCAAGTATTCAGCCAGCTTGTGGTCAATGAGTCCCGTGGCCAGGGAGTCACTGACCACAAGCTGTAACTCTTTCTGAAAACGTAAAGAAGGATTACATGACAGTTTTTCATATACAGCCACATCATTCAGTTGTCTCAATACTTCTGCCCTATATTTCACACTGTCCATTATAACCACTGCTCCACCCTTATCGGCTGATTTTATTGTAATTAAAGTATTATCAGCCAAGGCTTTAAGTGTCTTTCTTTCAGCAGCTGTCAGGTTATGGGTTGAAATCGATCTATACTCCCTCTTCACTTTATCAATATCCCTATGTACAAGATCGATATACGATTCTACAAAGTGGTTTTTGTTAGGCGGTTGAAAATTGCTCTTACAATATAAACCCACTCCTTTAAGGTAAAAACCTTTATCCCGTACATCTGTGGTTGTACCAGGGAGTTCAGATCCTACAGATATATTTGATTTCTCAGAAAAATAAGTAGTCAACCTCAATCTTCTGAAAAATGCTTGTAGATCGACTTCCAACATAAATCAGTCAGGGTTATATGAGGGGCAAAATGACAACCCCTTAGACAGTACCTTAATTTCAATATCAGACAAAGTCATAGATGATATATTAACCACCAATTTCTTACTGTCATCTAGTTGTCCTTCATGTTCCTTGTTCTCATTACGGTGTTCCGTCCCATCTGTTGATTCCGAGTTGTCCCTTCGTTTCTTATGCTTGCGGCCCCCTCTCCGGCCACGTCTCCGGGAGTGGTTTTGTCCACCTTCTCCTTTCCTAAAAAATGATGGTTGACCTTATTGGATCCTCCAGCATTAGAGTCATCTGTAGATTCCGAATCTGCAGTGGTGAAGCCAAAATTCGTTTGTTTTCTATCTTGGGGTCTTTTCCGTCTCCTGGATCCATTATATCTCCTATTGCCACCATTGGGATGTGTATTAGGACCCATCTGCCAAGAGAAAACACGGCCCACCTTATAGTCCTCTGCATCCCGGAACCATTTGGTCCTTTTAGTCGTTTCGATATCACTCCTAAACTTCGTCAGGTTCTCCTCCATCTTGATTCTCAGAGGGCCCCAGTCTTGTGATGTTACCTGGGCCTTCACCTGATCTTCCAGTTCAGAAATATTCCTCTTGATGGTACTCATTTCAATTTTCAAAAATTCGATGTTCAGCAGCATCACATCAAACGCATATTTATTTGAAATAGATTCGAATCTCATGCAAAATTGCGTATTGTCCGGTAGCAGAGTAGGCCTAAGGTGAGGACGTAGCCCCCGTGGGATCCTCCGTACCTTATAATATTCAGACAAAGTCATAACATGTAGTTCACAGGAGATAAGTCTCCGTCTCTCATTCTCCAATTTTCTCCTGAGCATCTCAGTTGTTGGTCTACTGAGGAATGTAGTATCCATGCTCGTGCCAGCCAGGATCCGAGCCGCATCATCATCGGTATATGAAAACATGACGGCGTTCTCCAGCTCACCCACCTCTGGAATTGCAGATCCTTCCGCCATTGCGGTATAAGGTGCACGTTTTTTCCTTAGCAATTGTAACACCATGGGTCCGGTATGGGCATGGTTATATTACAGGAGTTACGGCTAGAGTCGGTGGTTTGCCCGGCAACCAGTGCTTGTGGGCTCCTGTTCGCGTCATGTGGTGGGCGTGTGGCGCTCACTGCCATTGGTTGGCTCGAACATCGAATTTTTGAAAATTGAAATGAGTACCATCAAGAGGAATATTTCTGAACTGGAAGATCAGGTGAAGGCCCAGGTAACATCACAAGACTGGGGCCCTCTGAGAATCAAGATGGAGGAGAACCTGACGAAGTTTAGGAGTGATATCGAAACGACTAAAAGGACCAAATGGTTCCGGGATGCAGAGGACTATAAGGTGGGCCGTGTTTTCTCTTGGCAGATGGGTCCTAATACACATCCCAATGGTGGCAATAGGAGATATAATGGATCCAGGAGACGGAAAAGACCCCAAGATAGAAAACAAACGAATTTTGGCTTCACCACTGCAGATTCGGAATCTACAGATGACTCTAATGCTGGAGGATCCAATAAGGTCAACCATCATTTTTTAGGAAAGGAGAAGGTGGACAAAACCACTCCCGGAGACGTGGCCGGAGAGGGGGCCGCAAGCATAAGAAACGAAGGGACAACTCGGAATCAACGGATGGGACGGAACACCGTAATGAGAACAAGGAACATGAAGGACAACTAGATGACAGTAAGAAATTGGTGGTTAATATATCATCTATGACTTTGTCTGATATTGAAATTAAGGTACTGTCTAAGGGGTTGTCATTTTGCCCCTCATATAACCCTAACTGATTTATGTTGGAAGTCGATCTACAAGCATTTTTCAGAAGATTGAGGTTGACTACTTATTTTTCTGAGAAATCAAATATATCTGTAGGATCTGAACTCCCTGGTACAACCACAGATGTACGGGATAAAGGTTTTTACCTTAAAGGAGTAGGTTTATATTGTAAGAGCAATTTTCAACCGCCTAACAAAAACCACTTTGTAGAATCGTATATCGATCTTGTACATAGGGATATTGATAAAGTGAAGAGGGAGTATAGATCGATTTCAACCCATAACCTGACGGCTGCTGAAAGAAAGACACCTAAAGGGAACCTGTCACCCCGTTTTTTGAGATTGAGCTATAAATACTGTTAAATAGGGCCTGCGCTGTGCGTTACTATAGTGTATGTAGTGTACCCCGATTCCCCATGTATGCTGAGAAATACATTACCAAAGTCGCCGTTTTCGCCTGTCAATCAGGCTGGTCTGGTCAGGTGGGCGTGTTCACAGCGCTCTTTTCTTCCCCAGCTTTCCGTTGGTGGCGTAGTGGTGTGCGCATGTCCAGAGTTCCGACTTCCCTGCGCCCACGTGAAGACACAGCGCGCGATCTGCGCTGTAATCCCTTGCATCGGTGGGGGCGGCCATCTTCCTGGGGCCGCGCGTGCGCAGATGGAGTGCTCTGCTGCACGGGGCTTCAGGAAAATGGCCGCGGGCAGCCGCGCGTGCGCATTAGAGATCGCGGCGGCCATTTTCCCAAAGCTGAGTTTGCATCTCGGCTTTGGGAAAATGGCTGCCGCGATCTCTAATGCGCACGCGCGGCTGCCCGCGGCCATTTTCCTGAAGCCCCGTGCAGCAGAGCACTCCATCTGCGCACGCGCGGCCCCAGGAAGATGGCCGCCCCCACCGATGCAAGGGATTACAGCGCAGATCGCGCGCTGTGTCTTCACGTGGGCGCAGGGAAGTCGGAACTCTGGACATGCGCACACCACTACGCCACCAACGGAAAGCTGGGGAAGAAAAGAGCGCTGCGAACACGCCCACCTGACCAGACCAGCCTGATTGACAGGCGAAAACGGCGACTTTGGTAATGTATTTCTCAGCATACATGGGGAATCAGGGTACACTACATACACTATAGTAACACACAGCGCAGGCCCTATTTAACAGTATTTATAGCTCAATCTCAAAAAACGGGGTGACAGGTTCCCTTTAAAGCCTCGGCTGATAATACTTTAATTACAATAAAATCAGCCAATAAGGGTGGAGCAGTGGTTATAATGGACAGTGTGAAATATAGGGCAGAAGTATTGAGACAACTGAATGATGTGGCTGTATATGAAAAACTGTCATGTAATCCTTCTTTATGTTTTCAGAAAGAGTTACAGCTTGTGGTCAGTGACTCCCTGGCCACGGGACTCATTGACCACAAGCTGGCTGAATACTTGATGATTGAAGCTCCGGTGATTCCAGTGTTGTATATATTACCAAAAATACACAAAGATTTGTTTAATCCACCGGGGCGCCCTATCATCTCAGGGAGGGGCTCCCTCTTTAACAACACTGCAATTTTTTTGGATCGGGTATTAAGGCCATATGCTACATCAGCGCGATCCTATATTCGGGACACAGGTGACTTTCTTAATAAAATTGATAACATCACGATCTCAGAAGCCACCATTTTGGCATCCTTTGATGTGGTTTCGTTATATACTTCAATTGAACACGATAAAGGGTTGGAGGCGGTCTCACATGTGCTGACAGGCTCTGACGTAGCCCCGGAGTGTGCACGGCTCATCCTCACATTGCTTGAATTCATCCTCAGGCGGAATTTTTTTCTGTTTGGGGATGATTTTTTCTTGCAATTGAGGGGTACCGCCATGGGGTCCAATGTGGCCCCCACCTATGCCAACATCTACATGGCGGTACTCGAGGATGAGTTCGTGTACAGTTCCACCCTCTGGCGCCACGTCAGAGCCTGGTGGCGTTATATAGATGACATTTTTCTGGTTTGGGAGGGGTCCTCGGAGGAGTTGGAGGATTTCCATAGTACCCTGAATCAGATATACCCCGAATTACAGTTTACTCTAACTTGGTCAAAGACGCAGATACAATTCCTCGACACTCTTGTTTATAAATGTGGTGACAAACTTGGAACAGACATTTTTGTTAAAGAGACTGATAGGAATGGGTTACTGGCGTTTGATAGTAATCATCCAAGGAGAATGGTTAGTTCCCTGCCTTGGAGTCAGTTGCTACGAGTGAGAAGGATTGTGTCTGATGAAAACCGGGTAGATCTGAGATTAGATGAGATGTGTGCAAAATTTATTGCAAGGGGTTACCCTGCAAATGAGGTAGCTAGATACAAAACTAAGGCTGCTAATTGCTCTCGAGAGAGCATTCGGAATACGATTCGGGCTAGTTCGACATGTGACAGAATCCCTTTTGTCTCCACATATAATGCAGTAAGTAACCGTATTGGTAATGTATTGAGGAAACACTGGACTTTATTACAGCGGGGCCTTCCGGCTGTTCCTAGTTTTGAGACATACCCCATGATGTCGTTTAGGCGTGGTCATAATTTCAAAGATAAACTTGTAAGATCTGATATTGGGACTTCTAGAAATTTGATCCAAAGCACCCTCAGGACAGCTAAGCACGGGAATTTCCCGTGTTTGGGTTGTTCCTGTTGTAATAATATGTTGAAAGGAGACTTTTTTTTATCATCCCCATACTGGAAAAAAATTTTTCTTAAAGAACGGTACACCTGTTCTTCAAGTTTCGTTGTTTACATGATTGTATGCCCATGTGGACTCACCTATGTGGGTGAAACAACCATGGAGGTGCGGGCTCGCATCAATAAACACAAAAGCACAGTGAGGACAGGGTTAACAGAGTTACCAGTTCCCAAGCATTTTTTGGAAAATAGGCACTCAATTAATCAACTTAGATTCAGGGTGATTGATAGTGTCCCTGCATTGAGAAGAGGGGGGAATAGGTTACAGATGCTCAAAACTAAGGAACTCCGGTGGATCTACACCTTGGAGTCTTTACAACCAAAAGGTTTGAATATTGATTTTAATGTACATGCTTGTGTTCGCTAGGATTAAGAGCTACTGTCATCGGTAGTTGTTTTTAATGTCCCCACTGCTGCATATGGAGTTTACTGTGGTATGTTTTTGTTTTTCTTCTCTTTTAGGAAGTATCTGCCACAGTCGTCTGTCAGGAGGATGGGTTGTAATTAAGCGTTATATGGGATACGCATAGGATGTTGGTTTACGTCCGTTTCCCCTCCTTATGTCCCTCGGCTGTTGCAGATGTATATACTGTGGTATACTTCGTAATGGATGGTGTGTCTTCCATATTTTTGTATGTTTTTGTAAAAAAAAATTTATAATTTTTTTGTATTTTTCATACCTTTACACTATATGGTTAATAATCTGTAACATACTAACATTGATCTAGCAATGTGGGCACGATATATGTCTTTACTATGTCCATGTATGATATGGGTGGATTTTCATCCTTTGATGGGTACTATATGCTATATTATAGCTTTCCCTATTATAACAACCTTTTTTTTTTTTTTTCCTTAGCAATTGTAACACCATGGGTCCGGTATGGGTATGGTTATATTACAGGAGTTACGGCTAGAGTCGGTGGGTTGCTCGGCAACCAGTGCTTGTGGGCTCCTGTTCGTGTCATGTGGTGGGCGTGTGGCGCTCACTGCCGTTGGTTGGCTCGTGTCGCAGTCTTGTGACGGGGGCGGCTCTAGGCAGTGGTGCGCCTGCGCGCCTCTGGTGATGCGGTATGGAGTACCGGGCGGTGGTGCGCCTGCGCGCCTCTGACGATGCGGTACGGAGTGCCGATTAGTAACCTGGGATCATTGATTGATGACGCATCATACTCCGGGCTATGTTAGGAGTTACCACATTGGTGGGAGGTACGTTCATCGGCTGTATGGGAGACAATGATTGGTGTTGAGAGGAGTCATGACGATAGAAGAAGCTGGACAGCTATTGGCTCTCTCCATGGACACGCTATATTATGTGGACGGCGATTGGAGGACGCTACCATGACAACACTGAAGCCGGAACTTGTTTGTTTATATACTATTATGATTACTGCAGTTTTCTAAGATCTGGTGGACAATAATTACTTGCCCTTTATTGTGCTAATATGGGCGGTTGGGGGCTTTTAATATTATGGAGTTTGAAGTCTGTTTTGATATATATTCACATTGATTATTTGGTATTGGGCGGCTTGATGGGGATTGGTGCCCTGCGTGGCATACACCCTATTTAAAGCCGAACCCAGGCACTGTATTGTATGCTTGACAAAGACCCACTAGGGTCGAAACGTTGCTATCATGGCTGAATAAATTCACTGGTTTTTGGTCTATACACCTGGATGGAGCGCTGTTTATTTCTACTTCTGGTGTGTCATTGAATGATGTCTTACTGTCGGGCCCAGACCTCAACAGACTTCTGGAAGTATTACTCTGTTTCCGTAGAGATTCAGTGTCATTTATGGCCGACATACAACAGATGTTCCACTGTTTTCTCGTCAAAGATGAACACAGAAACTACCTGAGGTTCTTCTGGTACCGTGACAACGACCCGGACGAAGACATCGCAGAGTACCGGATGCGGGTACACATCTTTGGGAACAGTCCTTCCCCAGCGGTCGCAATCTACGGCCTCCGACATTCTGCCAAAAAGGGTGAAGAAGAGTATGGCTCGGACGTCAGGTCCTTTGTGGAAAAGGATTTTTACGTGGATGACTGTTTGAAGTCCACACCGACAAGTGAGGCCGCAATCAGTCTACTAAAGAGGACTCGTGACATGCTCGCTCAGTCTAACCTAAGGTTACACAAGATTTCTTCCAACAGCCGAGAGTTGATGGAAGCCTTTCCCTCTGAAGACTATTCCAGCGATCTAATGGATTTAGACCTCAGCATCGACCCCCTTCCTATGCAGCGGAGCCTTGGATTGCTGTGGGACCTGAAGACAGATACCTTCACCTTTCAGATCAGCAAGGATGAGAAACCCTTCACGCGCAAAGGAGTTCTTTCCTTCGTGAATAGTTTATACGACCCCTTGGGGTTCGTAGCTCCAGTAACCATCCAAGGAAAGCTGATGCTCAGGGACTTCACCCAAGACACTACTGATTGGGATGATCCACTTCCAGCGGGAAAGGCTGACCTGTGGGCAGAGTGGAGGAAGTCTCTTGAAGCCCTGACCAACCTTCGTGTGAAACGACCGTTTGCTCCTGTGCCATCCACAGAGGTCAAAACGCAAACACTTTGTATTTTCTGTGATGCATCAGTCAAAGCGATTGCAGCACTAGCGTACCTCAAATCCACAGACGTAAGCGGACAATGCCATATCGAGTTCGTTATGAGCCGGACGAAATTGGCGCCACTTCGTGAACACACGATACCCAGACTGGAACTCTGTGCTGCTGTCCTCGCAGTTGAGTTGGCCGAGCTGGTCTCGGGTGCGATGGGCCTGAAGATCGGGGATGCAGAGTTCTATACCGATAGCAAGGTGGTCCTGGGGTACATCTGTAACGAGACACGACGCTTCTACGTCTACGTCAGCAACCGGGTACTTCGGGTAAGAAGATCCACCGACCCTAATCAGTGGCACTACGTACCTACTCATCACAATCCTGCGGACCACGCGACTAGATCCGTTGCACCCAGTCATCTGAGGGACACTTCATGGTTCACAGGTCCTACCTCTTTGTACCGTTCGATGTCCCACATCAGCAGGCCTGAAACTTTCGAACTAGTGGGTCCAGACACAGACAAAGAGATCCGACCTCAAGTGTCTGCTCTACATACAGAGATTTCAAGCTGCCACCTCGAATCTCACCGGTTCAGCAGGTTCTCCACATGGAAGTCACTTGTTCGAGCTATAGCTTGTCTATTTCATGTAACCTAGTCCTACAAGTCAGCACTACCTGATAGCCAGAGACGTTGTAAAGGTTGGCATCACTGCAGGCTTGCGTTTACTGCTCCCGACCTGGAAAGAGCCAAGGTTATAATACTTCGTGACATACAAAGAGATACCTATGGCAGAGAAATAGACAACCTCAACAAGGGACAACCCATTCCTGAGGTCAGTGGGCTGAGGAAGCTCGATCCGATTGTCGATCAAGAAGGGCTGCTGAGAGTCGGTGGTCGTCTTCAAGAAGCTGAGGTAGAAGTTTCAGAGAAGCACCCGGTGATAATTCCTGGACGTCATCACGTAACAACCCTGCTGATTCAACACCATCATGTCTTGGTGAGACACCAAGGCCGTTTGTTCACTGAAGGAAACCTAAGGGCAGCTGGACTATGGATAGTTGGAGCTAAGAGAAGAGTGAGCAAACTCATCTTTGACTGTGTTACGTGTCGCAAACTCCGGGGCACATTACAAAATCCGAAGATGGCCAATCTTCCACCCGACAGACTCAGTTCTGAACCTCCCTTCACCAACGTTGGACTAGATGTATTCGGTCCTTGGTCTGTGGCTACACGACGGACTAGAAAAATACTTACGGAAGCAAAGTGTTGGGCAGTTCTATTCACGTGTCTGTCCTTCAGAGCCGTTCATATCGAAGTAATCGAATCGATGGACACATCAAGTTTTATAAACGCACTTCGACGCTTCATCGCAATCAGAGGACCTGTGAAGCATATTCGTTCTGACCGAGGTACGAATTTCATCAGAGCGGCAAGAGAACTCCAAATCCCTTCCAATCTGGACATCGATAATGTGGAAAGGTATCTAGGTGAGCAAGGATGTACCTGGACCTTCAATCCACCACACTCTTCGCACATGGGAGGTGCGTGGGAAAGGATGATAGGGATAGCACGCAGAATATTAGACTCTATCTTCTTGCAAGCTAACACCAGACTTACACAAGAGAGTTTATCCACGTTCTTGGCAGAGGTCTCAGCCATCATGAATGCCAGGCCACTGACAGCACTTTCTAGTGATTCTGGAGATCCATCCATCCTTACTCCTGCAATGTTACTCACACAGAAAATCTGTGTCCTGAAAGTTCCACTCGGAGAATTCAATGACAAAGACCTCTACAGACGACAATGGAGGCATTTACAAAGCGTGTCCAACGTCTTCTGGAATAGATGGAGGAAACAGTATCTTTCCACTCTGCAAAGCAGGACAAAGTGGCAGAAAGACCGCCCAAACATTCAATCTGGCGATGTTGTACTCGTCAAAGACAGTCAGTCTCATCGGAACGAGTGGCCACTCGGCCTAGTCATTAAGACCCTTCCCAGTAAAGATGAGAAAGTGCGGAAAGTAGAGGTCAGAGTGTGCAAGCTTGGAGAAAACAAACTGTTTCTCAGGCCCGTTACCGAGCTTGTATTATTATTTTCCCCAAAAGAACCTAATTGTGGCATCTGTTGACGCCAAGCGGGGAGTGTTCTGCCCATCTTAATGTGCAGAGTTAATTATCATGTTATTCAAGTTGTGGCCACTAGAGGTCATCAGTTGCCTACTTTTCATGTTGTTTACCAAACTTTCCCTCCTAAGAGCAATGTCTTATGGGTTAGTTCCGCCCACATTCTTCTTGTGAAGACAAGATGTGCTAGGATGGGCATTGATTTGTCTTTTTCCTCGGCTTTCCATCCTCAGACAAATGGCCAAACCGAACGAACTAATCAGACCTTGGAAACATATCTGAGATGTTTTGTTTCTGCTGATCAGGATGATTGGGCGTCCTTTTTGCCTTTGGCTGAGTTCGACCTTAATAATCGGGCCAGCTGGGCTACTTTGGTTTCGCCGTTTTTCTGCAATTCTGGTTTCCATCCTCGTTTCTCTTCAGGACAGGTTGAGTCTTCGGACTGTCCTGGTGTGGATACTGTGGTGGATAGGTTGCAGCAGATTTGGACTCATGTAGTGGACAATTTGACATTGTCCCAGGAGAAGGCTCAACGTTTCACTAACCGCAGGCGCTGTGTGGGTCCCCGACTTTGTGTTGGGGATTTGGTTTGGTTGTCGTCTCGTTATATTCCTATGAAAGTTTCCTCTCCTAAGTTTAAGCCTCGTTTCACCTAGAAATGGATTTATTACGTTTCTTTCGATTGTTAAGACTCAAAGCCCATTTTGCCACCACTCCTATTGCCCTTACGGCTCCATGCACTAACCCCATGTCCATTATGTCCTTGGGGTTACGTAATAAAAGTTCCTTCCGTCCACCTCATGGGTCCCACGCGGTTGAAACCTTCATATGCTTTATTCAAGACTCGTTTTACACCTTACGTGGTGACATAGAAAAGGGTAGGTTACATTACCCCCCCAATCTCACACCTGCTGAACATCACGCGTTAACGACACTACAAAAGGATCCCACCTTAGTCATTAAACCAGCTGATAAGGGGGGTGCACTAGTGGTAATGGACAAGATCCAATACACCACAGAAATTCATCGCCAACTTAATGACATCACTGTCTATGACAGACTTGTAAGGGACCCTACCTCGGAGATTAGGGGTAAAATAGACGTCGTGATATCCAAATACACTGATCTAGGGATTATAGACACCAAGACTAGTGAGTTCCTTAGAAAACACAATCCAATTACACCAGTGTTTTACACACTGCCAAAAATTCATAAGGACCTGTCTAATCCACCGGGCAGACCCATTGTCGCTTCCACCGACTCCATCCTCTCTCCCCTTTCAATATACCTTGAAAAAATCTTGACTCCCATCACTCAGACATCACCCTCCTTTATTCTAGACACAGGGGATTTCCTTAAGTGTATTAGGGAGCTACAGAGGGTACCCGCTGATACTATTTTGGTCACATTAGACGTCAAGGACCTGTACACATCCATTCCCCACCTCAACGGGATTAACGCAGTGCACCATGCTCTTACCATTGCAGGTTTTACCACCAACCAGATTGACCTATGTGTGGAATTTTTAACCATTGTTCTGTATATCAATTTTTTCCTTTTTCAGGATACTTTTTATCTACAGAAGAGGGGCACCGCAATGGGCTCCAATGTGGCTCCCCCGTATGCTAATCTATACATGACAGAATTTGAGACTTCAATCATCTACAGACATCCCCTGTTCCAAAATGTTTCCCTATGGAAACGCTTCATAGATGACATTTTCTGCATTTGGGGTGGCACATTGGAGTCCCTGCAGGAGTTCTTCCAATTTCTTAACGGAGCCTGGCCAGGTATAAAATTCACGATCAGTCATGATTTTCATTCTATTAACTTTTTGGACATCATGGTACTCAAAGACCAAGCCGGTTTCTTGACTACAGACCTTTTCTCTAAACCAACAGACAGAAATAGTCTGTTACATTATCAGAGCTTTTCACCCTTGCCTGAGGAGGTGGTGATGGCGAACTCAGTCGAGGGGTTCAAGAGAGGCCTGGATGTCTTCCTGGAGCAGAACAATATTGTATCATACAATTAGGTTCTGTAGAAGGACGTAGATCTGGGGATTTATTATGATGGAATATAGGCTGAACTGGATGGACAAATGTCTTTTTTCGGCCTTACTAACTATGTTACTATGTTACTATGTTACCCACCATCCACCAAATGCTCCATACCGATTTCACAATTCCAACGGGTGAAGCGTATAGTACCAGACAGAACCTTATGTGATAAACGACTCCAGATCATGACCGATAAATTTTTAGAGAGGGGCTATCCATCCAGGGTTCTGGCACAATCCAGGGATCCTCCACCTAGGCCCTCCACCAGAGACCAAGGTAAACGAATACCCTTCGTGCACTCATACCACCCCTTCTCTTTCATTCTTCATAAGGCCATCAGACGTCATTGGCATCTCCTGTCCACAGCCCACCCAGACATACCTGAGTTCAGGTCACCCTTTCTACCGTGTTTCAGAAGGCCACCCAATTTGAGAGATAGTTTAGTCAAAGCCGATATTGGGTCAGCAAATGAGCGTAAACAATTGTTTCTATCACGCCCAAAGAATGGTACATTTCCATGCCTCCATTGTGCTCAGTGCCACAATGTACTTAAAGGTAATACTTTCCAACATCCTAGATCTGGCAAGACTTTTAGGATTAATCAATTCTTTACGTGTGAGTCCTCTTATGTGGTATATCTGATCAAATGCCCATGTGGATTGTTATACGTGGGTGAGACTACACAACCAGTAAGAGACAGGATTTCGAAACATAAATCTACGATTCGATGTAAGAACCTATTATTGCCTATACCACACCATTTTCATTCATTAGGCCACTCAGTCTCTCAATTGCGATACCAGGTCATTGACAGTGTACCACCCCCGAGGAGGGGTGGAGATAGAGTCGCTTCACTTCACAGGAAAGAGGCGTTCTGGATCCACACGTTGGAGACATTGGCCCCCAAAGGCCTTAATCGCGACTATGAACTTACGGCGTTTGTTTGATACCTATTGCCATGTATGGTTACTAATTTGTTTTTCTCTGTCTTTTTAGAGTCATCTGTATTGATTTTTTGGCACCACGGATTACGAGCACCATCTTATCCACCTACTATCACTGTGCTCCGGATTCACCACGTCCACTCCCATTGTCCTCTTTTCTTTTCTTTTTCAGCTGGTCACCTCATTGTCAAATACTCATATCGCATTATATTATATAATTTTACTTTATTGTCACTATTTCTTCTTAGGGATTACGTACTCCCTCCTCTTTTCATTTATTCCTACTTCACATATGGTCTGAGATTGCATCCCACTTAGGGTTAATACATTTAGGCTCCTTTCTCTCTTGTATGCCCCTGCGTCCATGTTATCTACGGGTTCTGCCTACAATTTTTTCTACAGATATGTTTCTGTTGTTACAGTTAACATACCAATCCTTTCCGCCGCTCGGCACCTTACCCTACTATGTTATATAACATTTCTCTTATTTCTCGTATACCAGCGCTTTTATCAGCGCTTTCATGCAATGTAGCACACAGCAGGTTCACTTATTATAATATGCCTCCTCTAATATGGCGATCGTTACATCTCCCTTGCCACTTGGCGCCCCACTTCCGGTGCGTCATATCCGGTATATCAGCGCTCTTACACAGCATATTCTGCCTCACCCAATATGGTGACGGGACTCCATCCGCATGTGTCCGGTGCCCCACTTCCGGTATGTCATATCCGGAATTCATCTCTTCAGTGCACACAGTGCTATTATGCACTGTTTACTACAGCGCGTCACGTCCGCCTTCCCCCGTGGTTAGGACGCGCCGCAGCACAGATGACAATCGCATTTTCAGCTGATTTCCCGCCCACATGTATTTAAAATGGCCCCTCTCTCTATATTCCCTACTCACACAGCGGTGGATGCCGCGGAACCGGCCATCTGTTTAGGTAAACCGTCTGAGACATCATTCCTCTATTCTTTTAGGACTCTATACCTAGTAGCTGTTCTCTATATATTTGTCCTATCCCATCTTAGGCTGCACCAGGATACATTTCCTTACCACTGGAACTAGCGCTGTACCCAGGACTCTATCGGTAGGCTTTCTTTCACCTCCATTATTCACTATATCACTACACTTTTGTAGCATAGCAGATTTGCCATTATATATTTCTTCTGTTTTAGAGGCAGCGCTTATAGCCATTTACATTTCATCCTCTATCCCAGTATTTGGTACGTAACCCCCCTCTTCTTCCTCTTCTTTCATTTTTGTATTCCGCCTCTCTCTCACTTATCGTGCCACCATGTATACATTACTCTCCATTCTCAGATGCGCACCATAGTAAACACTTTTTGCCATGTGCATGTACGGCTGTCCATGTGTGTGTTATGTATATACTTTATTTTTGTTTGTTTTTTTAGTTATATTGATATTATCCCTATTACATCAATTGTTTTGGTGTATGTAATTTTCAGCTACTGACGAAGGTCTTTTGTGTGACCGAAACGTTTTGCTTGGGATACAATAAACTACCAGTTTTCTTCTCACCATAACAAAGTTGAGTGCTGGGTTTCTTACTTGCTTCATCCTAGCACAAAAGGCTCACCAAAACCTCGAAACAAACTGGGAACCTCTGTCAGAAACGATGTTCTCCGGAATGCCATGTAAACGAACCACATGCTGGAAAAACAATGGCACCAAATCAGAGGAGGAAGGCAATTTAGACAAGGGTACCAAATGGACCATCTTAGAGAAGCGATCACAAACCACCCAAATGACCGACATCTTTTGAGAGACGGGGAGATCCGAAATAAAATCCATAGAGATATGTGTCCAGGGCCTCTTCGGGACCGGCAAGGGCAAAAGCAACCCACTGGCACGAGAACAGCAGGGCTTAGCCCGAGCACAAATCCCACAGGACTGCACAAACGAACGCACATCCCGCGACAGAGACGGCCACCAAAAGGATCTAGCCACCAAATCTCTGGTACCAAAGATTCCAGGATGACCAGCCAACACCGAACAATGAACCTCAGAGATAACTCTACTCGTCCATTTATCAGGGACAAACAGTTTCTCCGCTGGGCAATGGTCAGGTCTATTAGCCTGAAATTTTTGCAGCACCCGCCGCAAATCAGGGGAGATGGCAGACAAAATTACCCCCTCTTTGAGAATACCCGCCGGCTCAGGCAAACCCGGAGAGTCGGGCACAAAACTCCTAGACAGGGCATCCGCCTTCACATTCTTAGAGCCCGGAAGGTACGAAACCACAAAGTCAAAACGGGAGAAAAACAGCGACCAACGAGCCTGTCTAGGATTCAACTGTTTGGCAGACTCGAGATAAGTCAAGTTCTTGTGATCAGTCAAGACCACCACGCGATGCTTAGCTCCTTCAAGCCAATGACGCCACTCCTCGAATGCCCACTTCATGGCCAGCAACTCTCGATTGCCAACATCATAATTACGCTCAGCAGGCGAAAACTTCCTGGAAAAGAAGGCACATGATTTCATCACCGAGCCATCAGAACTTCTTTGCGACAAAACAGCCCCTGCTCCAATCTCAGAAGCATCAACCTCGACCTGGAACGGGAGTGAAACATCTGGCTGGCACAACACAGGGGCTTCAACTCCTGAAACGCTTCCACAGCAGCAGAAGACCAATTGACCACATCAGCACCCTTCTTGGTTAAATCAGTCAACGGTTTAGCAATACTAGAAAAATTATTGATGAAGCGACGATAAAAATTAGCAAAGCCCAGGAACTTTTGCAGACTCTTCAGAGATGTTGGCTGAGTCCACTCATAAATGGCCTGAACTTTAACAGGTTCCATCTCGATAGTAGAAGGGGAAAAAATGAAACCCAAAAATGAAACCTTCTGAACACCAAAGAGACACTTTGACCCCTTCACAAACAAAGAATTAGCACGCAGGACCTGGAACACCATTCTAACCTGCTTCATGTGAGACTCCCAATCATCCGAGAAGACCAAAATATCATCCAAGTATACAATCAGGAATTTATCCAGGTACTCTCGGAAGATGTCATGCATAAAGGACTGAAATACTGATGGAGCATTGGAAAGCCCGAATGGCATAACCAGGTACTCAAAATGGCCCTCGGGCATATTAAATGCTGTTTTCCATTCATCGCCCTGTTTAATACGCACAAGATTATACGCACCACGAAGATCTATCTTGGTGAACCAACTAGCCCCCTTAATCCGAGCAAACAAATCAGACAGCAGCGGCAAGGGGTACTGAAATTTGACTGTGATTTTATTTAGAAGGCGGTAATCAATACAAGGTCTCAGCGAACCATCCTTCTTGGCCTCAAAAAAGAACCCTGCTCCCAATGGTGACGACGACGGGCGAATATGACCCTTCTCCAAGGATTCCTTTACGTAACTCCGCATAGCGGCGTGCTCAGGCACAGACAAATTAAACAGTCGACCTTTAGGAAACTTACTACCAGGAATCAAATTGATAGCACAATCGCAATCCCTATGCGGAGGTAGGGCACTGGACTTGGGCTCATCAAATACATCCCGGTAATCCGACAAGAACTCTGGGACCTCAGAAGGGGTGGATGACGAAACAGACAGAAATGGAACATCCCCATGCACCCCCTGACAACCCCAGCTGGACACAGACATAGATTTCCAATCCAATACTGGGTTATGGACTTGTAACCATGGCAACCCCAACACGACCACATCATGCAGATTATGCAACACCAAAAAGCGAATATCCTCCTGGTGCGCAGGAGCCATGCACATGGTCAGTTGGGTCCAATACTGAGGCTTATTCTTGGCCAAAGGCGTAGCATCAATTCCTATCAGTGGAATAGGATACTGCAAGGGCTCCAAGAAAAACCCACAGCGCCTAGCAAACTCCAAGTCCATCAAATTCAGGGCAGCGCCTGAATCCACAAATGCCATGACAGAATAGGACGACAAAGAGCAGATCAAAGTAACGGACAAAAGAAATTTTGACTGTACCGTACCAATGGTGGCAGACCTAGCGAACCGCTTAGTGCGCTTAGGACAATCGGAAATAGCATGAGTGGAATCACCACAGTAAAAACACAGCCCATTCCGACGTCTGTGTTCTTGCCGTTCAGCTCTGGTCAAAGTCCTATCACATTGCATAGGCTCAGGTTTATGTTCAGATAATACCGCCAAATGGTGCACAGATTTACGCTCACGTAAGCGTCGATCGATCTGAATGGCCAAAGACATAGACTCATTCAGACCAGCAGGCATAGGAAATCCCACCATGACATCCTTAAGGGCTTCAGAGAGACCCTTTCTGAAAATTGCTGCCAGCGCACATTCATTCCATTGAGTGAGCACGGACCACTTCCTAAACTTCTGACAATATATCTCTACCTCATCCTGACCCTGACACAGAGCCAGCAATTTTTTCTCTGCCTGATCCACTGAATTAGGTTCATCATAAAGCAATCCGAGCGCCAGAAAAAATGCATCAATATTACATAATGTAGGATCTCCTGGCGCAAGGGAAAATGCCCAGTCTTGAGGGTTGCCACGTAGTAAAGAAATAATGATCTTAACTTGTTGAACTGGATCACCAGAGGAGCGGGGTTTCAAAGCCAGAAATAGTTTACAATTATTTTTAAAACTCAGAAACTTAGCTCTATCTCCAGAAAACAAATCAGGAATAGGAATTCTAGGTTCTAACATAGAATTCTGAACCACAAAGTCTTGAATATTTTGTACTCTTGCAGTGAGATGATCCACACAAGAAGACAGACCTTTAATGTCCATCACTACACCTGTGTCCTGAACCAACCAAATGTCTAGGGGAAAAGAAAGACAAAACACAGTGCAGAGAAAAAAAAATGGTCTCAGAACTTCTCTTTTCCCTCTATTGAGAAGCATTAGTACTTTGGGCCTCCAGTACTGTTATGAACTGGTGATTCAGAACCACAATGGACCTGGTGGTTAAGAGCACACAAAGTGACCTGATAGTTACTAATAACATAGGACGAGCTCTGAGATGTGGGAACTCTGCTGACTGCAATCCCTAATCCTATCACACCACACTAGAGGTAGCCGTGGAGCGCTCCTCACCAGACCTAGGCGCCTCGGGCACAGCCTGAGAAACTAGCTAGCCCTGAAGATAGAAAAATAAGCCTACCTTGCCTCAGAGAAATTCCCCAAAGGAAAAGGCAGCCCCCCACATATAATGACTGTGAGTAAGATGAAAATACAAACACAGAGATGAAATAGATTTTAGCAAAGTGAGGCCCGACTTACTGAATAGACCGAGGATAGGAAAGATAGCTTTGCGGTCAACACAAAAACCTACAAACAACCACGCAGAGGGTGCAAAAAGACCCTCCGCACCGACTAACGGTACGGAGGTGCTCCCTCTGCGTCCCAGAGCTTCCAGCAAGCAAGACAAACCAATATAGCAAGCTGGACAGAAAAAATAGCAAACAAAAGTAACACAAGCAGAACTTAGCTTATGCAGGCCACAAGGACGATCCAGGAGAGAGCAAGACCAATACTGGAACATTGACTGAAGGCCAGGAACAAAGAACTAGGTGGAGTTAAATAGAACAGCACCTAACGACTTAACCTCGTCACCTGAGGAAGGAAACTCAGAAGCCGCAGCCCCACTCACATCCACCAGAGGAAGCTCATGGACAGAACCAGCCGAAGTACCACTCATGACCACAGGAGGGAGCTTGACCACAGAATTCACAACATCCAACGTCCCAGAGCTCGTCCTATATTATGAGTAACTATCAGGTCATTCCGTGTGCTCTTAACCACCAGGTCCATTATTGTCCTGACCACCAAGTCATAACAGTACAGGTGACCCAAAGTACTAATGCATCTCAATAGAGGGATAAGAGAAGTTCTGAGACCATTTTTTTTTTCTTTGCAGTGTGTTTTGTTTCTCTTTTCCCCTTTACATCTGGGTGGTTCAGAACACAGGTGTAGACATGGACATTCAAGGTCTGTCCTCTTTGATGGATAATCTCACTATAAGTGTACAAAACATTCAAGATTTTGTGGTTCAGAATCCGATGTCAGAGCCTAGGATTCCAATTCCTGATTTGTTTTTTGGTGATAGATCTAAGTTCTTGAATTTCAAAAATAATTGTAAATTGTTTCTTGCCTTGAAACCTCGCTCCTCAGGTGACCCTGTTCAACAAGTAAAGATCATTATTTCTTTGTTACGTCTGTGCATTTTCCCTTGCGCCAGGAGATCCGGCATTGCGTGATGTTGATGCGTTTTTCTTGGCGCTTGGATTGCTTTATGACGAACCTAATTCAGTGGATCAGGCAGAGAAAATCTTGCTGGCTCTGTGTCAGGGTCAGGATGAAGCGGAGATATATTGTCAGAAGTTTAGAAAGTGGTCTGTGCTCACTCAGTGGAATGAATGTGCCCTGGCAGCAATCTTCAGAAAGGGTCTCTCTGAAGCCCTTAACCCCTTCACCCCAAAGCCTGTTTTCACCTAAGTGACAGGGCCAATTTTTACAATTCTGACCACTGTCACTTTATGAGGTCATAACTCTGAAACGCTTCAACGGATCCTGGTGATTCTGACACTGTTTTCTCGTGACATATTGTACTTCATGATAGTGGTAAAACTTCTTCGATATGACTTGCATTTATTTGTGAAAAAAACAAAAATTTGTCGGAAATTATGAAAATTTAGCAATTTTCAAACTCTTAGTTTTTATGCCCTTAAATTAGAGAGTTATATCACATAATATAGTTAATAAACAACATTTCCCACATGTCTGCTTTACATCAGCACAATTTTGGAAACATAATTTTTTTTTGTTAGGACGTTATAAGGGTTAAAAGTTGACCAGCGATTTCTCATTTTTGCAACAAAATTTGCAAAACCATTTTTTTACGGACCACCTCACACTTGAAGTGACTTTGAGGGGTCTATATGACAGAAAATGCCCAAAAGTGACACCATTCTAAAAACTGCACCCCTCAAGGTACTCAAAACCACATTCAAAAAGTTTATTAACCGTTCAGGTGCTTCACAGGAATTTTTTGAATGTTTAAAAAAATTGAACATTTAACTTTTTTTTCACAAAATTTTTACTTCAGGTCCAATTTGTTTCATTTTACCAAGGGTAACAGGAGAAATTGGACCACAAAAGTCGTTGTACAATTTGTCCTGAGTACGCCGATACCCCATATGTGGGGGTAAACCACTGTTTGGGCACATGGCAGAGCTCGGAAGGGAAGGAGCGCCATTTGACTTTTCAATGCAAGATTTGCTGGAATTGAGATCGGAGCCCATGTCACGATTGGAGAGCCCCTGATGTGCCTAAACAGTGGAAACCCCCACAAGTGACACCATTTTGGAAAGTAGACCCCCTAAGGAACTAATCTAGATGTGTGGTGAGCACTTTGAACCTCCAAGTGCTTCACAGAAGTTCATAATGTAGAGCCGTAAAAAAATTTTTTTTATTAATTTTCACAAAAAATGATCTTTTTGCCCCAAATTTTTTATTTTCCCAAGGGTAAAAGGATAAATTGGACCCCAAAAGTTGTTGTGCAATTTGTCCTGAGTACGTCGATACTTCATATATGGGGATAAACCACTGTTTGAGCGCATGGCAGAGCTCGGAAGGGAAGGAGTGCCATTTGACTTTTCAATGCAAAATTGGCTGGAATTGAGATCGGACGCCATGTCGCATTTGGAGAGCCCCTGACGTGCCTTAACAGTGGAAACCCCCCACAAGTGACCCCATTTTGGAAAGAAGACCCCCTAAGGAACTTATCTAGATGTGTGGTGAGCACTTTTAACCCCCAATTGTTTCACTAAAGTTTAGAATGTAGCATTGTGAAAATTAAAAAATCATTTTTTCTTTCCACAAAATGATGTTTTAGCCCGCAATTTTTTTTCCCAAGGGTAACAGGAGAAATTAGACCACAAATGTTATTGTCCAATTTGTCCTGAGTACGCTGATACCCCACATGTGGGGGGGAACCACCGTTTGAGTGCATGGCAGAGCTCGGAAGGGAAGGAGCACCGTTTGAAATGCAGACTTAGATGGAATGGACTGCAGGTGTTATGTTGTATTTGCAGAGCGCCTGATGTACCTAAACAGTAGAAACCCACCACAAGTGACCCCATATTGGAAACTAGACCCCCCAAGGAACTTATCTAGATGTGTTGTGAGAGCTTTGAACCAACAAGTAACATAGTAACATAGTAACATAGTTAGTAAGGCCGAAAAAAGACATTTGTCCATTCAGTTCAGCCTATATTCCATCATAATAAATCCCCAGATCTACGTCCTTCTACAGAACCTAATAATTGTATGATACAATATTGTTCTGCTCCAGGAAGACATCCAGGCCTCTCTTGAACCCCTCGACTGAGTTCGCCATCACCACCTCCTCAGGCAAGCAATTCCAGATTCTCACTGCCCTAACAGTAAAGAATCCTCTTCTATGTTGGTGGAAAAACCTTCTCTCCTCCAGACGCAAAGAATGCCCCCTTGTGCCCGTCACCTTCCTTGGTATAAACAGATCCTCAGCGAGATATTTGTATTGTCCCCTTATATACTTATACATGGTTATTAGATCGCCCCTCAGTCGTCTTTTTTCTAGACTAAATAATCCTAATTTCGCTAATCTATCTGGGTATTGTAGTTCTCCCATCCCCTTTATTAATTTTGTTGCCCTCCTTTGTACTCTCTCTAGTTCCATTATATCCTTCCTGAGCACCGGTGCCCAAAACTGGACACAGTACTCCATGTGCGGTCTAACTAGGGATTTGTACAGAGGCAGTATAATGCTCTCATCATGTGTATCCAGACCTCTTTTAATGCACCCCATGATCCTGTTTGCCTTGGCAGCTGCTGCCTGGCACTGGCTGCTCCAGGTAAGTTTATCATTAACTAGGATCCCCAAGTCCTTCTCCCTGTCAGATTTACCCAGTGGTTTCCCATTCAGTGTGTAATGGTGATATTGATTCCCTCTTCCCATGTGTATAACCTTACATTTATCATTGTTAAACCTCATCTGCCACCTTTCAGCCCAAGTTTCCAACTTATCCAGATCCATCTGTAGCAGAATACTATCTTCTCTTGTATTAACTGCTTTACATAGTTTTGTATCATCTGCAAATATCGATATTTTACTGTGTAAACCTTCTACCAGATCATTAATGAATATGTTGAAGAGAACAGGTCCCAATACTGACCCCTGCGGTACCCCACTGGTCACAGCGACCCAGTTAGAGACTATACCATTTATAACCACCCTCTGCTTTCTATCACTAAGCCAGTTACTAACCCATTTACACACATTTTCCCCCAGACCAAGCATTCTCATTTTGTGTACCAATCTCTTGTGCGGCACGGTATCAAACGCTTTGGAAAAATCGAGATATACCACGTCCAATGACTCACCGTGGTCCAGCCTATAGCTTACCTCTTCATAAAAACTGATTAGATTGGTTTGACAGGAGCGATTTCTCATAAACCCATGCTGATATGGAGTTAAACAGTTATTCTCATTGAGATAATCCAGAATAACATCCCTCAGAAACCCTTCAAATATTTTACCAACAATAGAGGTTAGACTTACTGGCCTATAATTTCCAGGTTCACTTTTAGAGCCCTTTTTGAGTATTGGCACCACATTTGCTATGCGCCAATCCTGCGGAACAGACCCCGTCGCTATAGAGTCCCTAAAAATAAGAAATAATGGTTTATCTATTACATTACTTAGTTCTCTTAGTACTCGTGGGTGTATGCCATCCGGACCCGGAGATTTATCTATTTTAATCTTATTTAGCCGGTTTCGCACCTCTTCTTGGGTTAGATTGGTGACCCTTAATATAGGGTTTTCATTGTTCTTGGGATTTCACCTAGCATTTCATTTTCCACCGTGAATACCGTGGAGAAGAAGGTGTTTAATATGTTAGCTTTTTCCTCGTCATCTACAACCATTCTTTCCTCACTATTTTTTAAGGGGCCTACATTTTCAGTTTTTATTCTTTTACTATTGATATAGTTGAAGAACAGTTTGGGATTAGTTTTACTCTCCTTAGCAATGTGCTTCTCTGTTTCCTTTTTGGCAGCTTTAATTAGTTTTTTAGATAAAGTATTTTTCTCCCTATAGTTTTTTAGAGCTTCAATGGTGCCATCCTGCTTTAGTAGTGCAAATGCTTTCTTTTTACTGTTAATTGCCTGTCTTACTTCTTTGTTTAGCCACATTGGGTTTTTCCTATTTCTAGTCCTTTTATTCCCACAAGGTATAAACCGCTTACACTGCCTATTTAGGATGTTCTTAAACATTTCCCATTTATTATCTGTATTCTCATTTCTGAGGATATTGTCCCAGTCTACCAGATTAAGGGCATCTCTAAGCTGTTCAAACTTTGCCTTCCTAAAGTTCAATGTTTTTGTGACTCCCTGACAAGTCCCCCTAGTGAAAGACAGGTGAAACTGCACAATATTGTGGTCGCTATTTCCTAAATGCCCAACCACCTGCAGATTTGTTATTCTGTCAGGTCTATTAGATAGTATTAGGTCTAAAAGTGCTGCTCCTCTGGTTGGATTCTGCACCAATTGTGAAAGATAATTTTTCTTGGTTATTAGCAGAAACCTGTTGCCTTTATGGGTTTCACAGGTTTCTGTTTCCCAGTTAATATCCGGGTAGTTAAAGTCCCCCATAACCAGGACCTCATTATGGGTTGCAGCTTCATTTATCTGCTTTAGAAGTAGACTTTCCATGCTTTCTGTTATATTTGGGGGTTTGTAACAGACCCCAATGAGAATTTTGTTACCATTTTTCCCTCCATGAATTTCAACCCATATGGACTCGACATCCTCATTCCCTTCGCTAATATCCGCCCTTAAAGTGGACTTTAGACAAGACTTTACATAGAGACAAACCCCTCCTCCTCTCCGATTTTTACGATCCTTTCTAAACAGACTGTAACCCTGTAAGTTAACTGCCCAGTCATAGCTTTCATCTAACCATGTCTCGGTTATTCCCACTATGTCAAAGTTACCTGTAGATATTTCTGCTTCTAGTTCCTCCATCTTGTTTGTCAGGCTTCTGGCGTTTGCGAGCATGCAGTTTAGAGGATTTTGTTTTGTTCCAATCTCCTCACTGTGGATTGTTTTAGAAATGTTCTTACCTCCCTTCTGAGTATGTTTTCCTGGGTCGTCTTTGTTCGAGTCTAATGTTTTTCTTCCCGACCCCTCTTCTTCTAGTTTAACGCCCTCCTGATGAGTGTAGCGAGTCTTCTGGCGAATGTGTGTTTCCCAGGTTTGTTGAGGTGTAGTCCGTCTCTGGCGAGGAGTCCATCATACCAGTAATTCACACCGTGGTCCAGGAATCCAAATCCTTGTTGTCTGCACCATCGTCTTAGCCAGTTGTTTGCATCAAGGATCCTGTTCCATCTCCTGGTGCCATGCCCATCTACTGGAAGGATAGAAGAAAAAACTACCTGTGCATCCAGTTCCTTTACTTTCTTCCCCAACTCTTCAAAGTCCTTGCAGATTGTCGGTAGGTCCTTCCTTGCCGTGTCATTGGTGCCAACATGTATCAGAAGAAATGGGTGGACGTCCTTGGAGCTGAAGAGCTTTGGTATCCTATCGGTCACATCCTTGATCATCGCACCTGGAAGGCAGCATACTTCTCTTGCAGTTATGTCCGGTCTGCAGATGGCTGCTTCTGTGCCTCTCAGTAGTGAGTCTCCCACCACCACCACTCTTCGTTGCTTCTTGGCTGTACTTTTTGCTGTCACTTGTTGCTGTGTGCCCTTTTCTTTTTTGCTTGCTGGTATTGCTTCATTCTTAGGTGTGCCATCTTCATCCTCTACAAAGATTTGATATCGGTTCTTCAGTTGTGTGGTTGGTGATTTCTCCATGGTCTTCTTGCTTCTTTTGGTCACATGCTTCCACTCATCTGCTTTTGGAGGTTCTCTGACACTTTTTGCACCTTCTGTGACCAGTAGAGATGCTTCTGTTCTGTCTAGAATGTCTTCATTCTCTTTGATGAGTTTCAAAGTTGCTATTCTTTCTTCCAGACCCTGCACCTTTTCTTCTAAAAGGGCCACTAGTCTACACTTCTGACAGGTGAAATTTAATTCTTCTTCTGGTCGATCTGTGAACATGTAGCACATGCTGCAGCTCACCATGTAGGTTGTCACATCTGCCATGTTGCTCCTAGATCCTGCTGACTTGCTGTGTGTTTTCCTTCTTGTGTAATCTACTCAGCCAAGCTCTCTTGCAATAATGTCCTACAGGCAAAAATTCGGCGCGCGGTTTGGTGATGCTTTCGAAGCAGCTGGTCCCGGCTGTACCCAACGATCTTCTAGCTTAGGGAGACTTCGCTTCTCCCAGAAGGCACCTGGAATATGCAAATTAGCCTCCTGAAGCTTGAATCCCTGGTTTGGTGATGCTTTCGAAGCAGCTGGTCCCGGCTGTACCCAACGATCTTCTAGCTTAGGGAGACTTCGCTTCTCCCAGAAGGCACCTGGAATATGCAAATTAGCCTCCTGAAGCTTGAATCCCTGGTTTGGTGATGCTTTCGAAGCAGCTGGTCCCGGCTGTACCCAACGATCTTCTAGCTTAGGGAGACTTCGCTTCTCCCAGAAGGCACCTGGAATATGCAAATTAGCCTCCTGAAGCTTGAATCCCTGGTTTGGTGATGCTTTCGAAGCAGCTGGTCCCGGCTGTACCCAACGATCTTCTAGCTTAGGGAGACTTCGCTTCTCCCAGAAGGCACCTGGAATATGCAAATTAGCCTCCTGAAGCTTGAATCCCTGGTTTGGTGATGCTTTCGAAGCAGCTGGTCCCGGCTGTACCCAACGATCTTCTAGCTTAGGGAGACTTCGCTTCTCCCAGAAGGCACCTGGAATATGCAAATTAGCCTCCTGAAGCTTGAATCCCTGGTTTGGTGATGCTTTCGAAGCAGCTGGTCCCGGCTGTACCCAACGATCTTCTAGCTTAGGGAGACTTCGCTTCTCCCAGAAGGCACCTGGAATATGCAAATTAGCCTCCTGAAGCTTGAATCCCTGGTTTTTTGTGTTTCACTACAGTTTATAACGCAGAGCCGTGAAAATAAAAAATATTTTTTTTTCCACGAAAATGATATTTTATCCCCTATGTTTTTATTTTCCCAAGGGTAACAGGACAAATTGGACCCCAAAAGTTGTTGTCCAACTTGTCCTGAGAACGCTGATACCCCATATGTTGGGGGGAACCACTGTTTGGGTGCACGGCAGAGCTCGGAAGGGAAGGAGCGCCATTTGAAATGCAGACTTAGATGGATTGGTCTGCAGGCGTCATGTTGCATTTGCAGAGCCCCTGATGTACGTAAACAGTAGAAACCCCCCACAAGTGACCCCATATTGGAAACTAGACCCCCAAAGGAACTTATCTAGATGTGTTGTGAGAGCTTTGAACCAACAAGTGTTTCACTACAGTTTATAACGCAGAGCCGTGAAAATAAAAAATATTTTTTTTTCCACGAAAATGATATTTTATCCCCTATGTTTTTATTTTCCCAAGGGTAACAGGACAAATTGGACCCCAAAAGTTGTTGTCCAACTTGTCCTGAGAACGCTGATACCCCATATGTTGGGGGGAACCACTGTTTGGGCACACAGGAGAACTCGGAAGGGAAGGAGCACTGTTTTACTTTTTCAAAGCAGAATTGGCTGGAATTGAGATCGGACGCCCCCTGATGTGCCTAAACAGTGGAAACCCCCAATTATAACTGAAACCCTAGCCCTAACCCTAACCCTAGCCCTAGCCCTAACCCTAGCCCTAACCCTAGCCCTAGCCCTAACCCTAGCCCTAACCCTAGCCCTAACCCTAGCCCTAACCCTAGCACTAATGGGAAAATGGAAATAAATACATTTTTTTACATTTTATTATTTTTCCCTAACTAAGGGGGTGATGAAGGGGGGTTTGATTTACTTTTATAACTTTTTTTGGCGGATTTTTAGGGTTGGCAGCCGTCACACACTAAAAGACGCTTTTTATTGCAAAAAATAGTTTTTGCATCACCACATTTTGAGAGCTATAATTTATCCATATTTTGGCCCACAGAGTCATATGAGGTCTTGTGTTTTGCGGGACGAGTTGACGTTTTTATTGGTAACATTTTCGGGCAGATGACATTTTTTGATCGCTTTTTATTCCGATTTTTGGGAGGCGGAATGAACAAAAACCAGCAATTCCTGAATTTCTTTTAGGGGGGCGTTTATACCGTTCCACGTGTGGTAAAATGGATAAATCAGTTTTATTCTTCGGGTCAGTACGATTACAGCGACACCTCATTTATGTAATTTTTTTTATGTTTTGGCGCTTTTACACAATAAAAACTATTTTATATAAAAAAATAATTGTTTTTGCATCGCATTATTCTGAGAGCTATAACTTTTTTATTTTTCTGCTGATGATGCTGTATGGCAGCTTTTTTTTTGCGGGACAAGATGACGTTTTCAGCGGTACCATGGTTATTTATATCCGTCGTTTTGATCGCGTGTTATTCCACTTTTTGTTCGCCTGTATGATAATAAAGCGTTGTTTTTTGCCTTGTTTTTTTTTTTTTTTTTGCGGTGTTCACTGAAGGGGTTAACTAGTGGGATAGTTTTATAGAGCGGGTCGTTACGGACGCGGCGATACCAAATATGTGTACATTTATTGTTTTTTTTTTTACATAAATAAATGGATTTATTGGGAAATGTTTTTTTTTTTTATTTGGGGATTTTTTTTAATTTTTTTTTACACATTCTATTTTTTTTTTTTTTTACTTTCTAACATTGTCCCAGGGTGGGACATCTCTGTAGTAGATCAGATCGTTGATCTGACACTGTGCATAGCACAGTGTCAGATCAACGATCTGACATGCAGTTTAGCTGGCTCTCCAGCGCCTGCTCTCAGCAGGCGCCGGCTAGCCAGGTCACTTCATGACCCGGAAGGAGTCCGGCGGCCATCTTGGATCCGGGGACTCCTTCCGGGTCACCAGAGCAACGCGATCTCATTGCGTTGCTCCGGTGGGAGAGCGCAGGGAGCCCCCGTCCCTGCGCGATCCCCCTCTATGCCGCTGTCACTACTGACAGCGGCATCAGAGGGGTTAAATGCCCGCGATCGGCGATAGCGCCGATCGTGGGCATTGCTGCGGGGTGTCAGCTGTCGTATACAGCTGACACCCGCACCCGATCACCGCGGCGCTCAGCGCGAGACCGCGGTGATCGGTGCGCCGTACTAGTACTGCTGCTGGCACTAATGCAGTGCCGGCAGCGCAGTACTAGTACGGCGCATGTCGCGTAGGGGTTAAGGATGTCATGGTGGGATTTCCCATGCCTGCTGGTCTGAATGAGTTTATGTCTTTGGCCATTCAGATCGATCGACGCTTGCGTGAGCGTAAAGCTGTGCAACATTTGGTGGTACTATCTGAGCATGAGCCTGAGCCTATGCAATGTGATAGGACTTTGACCAGAGCTGAACGGCAAGAACACAGACGTCGGAATGGGCTATGTTTTTACTGTGGTGATTCCACTCATGCTATCTCCGATTGTCCTAAGCGCACTAAGCGGTTCGCTAGGTCTGCCACCATTGGTACGGTACAGTCTAAATTTCTATTGTCCGTTACTCTGATTTGCTCTTTGTCATCCTATTCTGTTATGGCATTTGTGGATTCAGGCGCTGCCCTGAATTTGATGGACTTGGAGTTTGCCAGGCGCTGTGGTTTTTCCTTGGAGCCCTTGCAGTATCCTATTCCATTGAGAGGAATTGATGCTACGCCTTTGGCCAAGAATAAGCCTCAGTACTGGACTCAATTGACCATGTGCATGGCTCCTGCACATCAGGAGGATATCCGCTTTCTGGTGTTGCATAATCTGCATGATGTGGTCGTTTTGGGGTTGCCATGGCTACAGGTTCATAATCCAGTATTGGACTGGAAATCTATGTCTGTGTCCAGCTGGGGTTGCCAGGGGGTACATGGTGATGTTCCATTTTTGTCTATTTCGTCTTCCACTCCTTCTGAAGTTCCAGAGTTTTTGTCGGATTATCGGGATGTATTTGATGAGCCCAAAGCCAGTGCCCTACCTCCTCATAAGGATTGCGATTGTGCAATTAATTTGATTCCTGGTAGTAAGTTTCCTAAGGGCCAATTGTTCAATTTATCTGTGCCAGAACACGCCGCTATGCGGAGTTATATAAAGGAATCCTTGGAGAAAGGCCATATTCGCCCGTCGTCATCACCGTTAGGAGCAGGGTTCTTTTTTGTGGCCAAGAAGGATGGTTCTTTGAGACCTTGTATTGATTACCGCCTTCTCAATAAAATTACAGTCAAATTTCAGTATCCTTTGCCGTTGCTGTCTGATTTGTTTGCTCGTATAAAAGGGGCTAGTTGGTTCACCAAGATAGATCTTCGAGGGGCGTATAATCTTGTGCGTATTAAACAAGGCGATGAATGGATGAATGGAAAACAGCATTTAATACGCCCGAGGGCCATTTTGAGTACCTGGTTATGCCATTCAGGCTTTCCAATGCTCCATCAGTATTTCAGTCCTTTATGCATGACATCTTCGGAGAGTACCTGGATAAATTCCTGATTGTGTATTTGGATGATATTTTGGTCTTTTCGGATGATTGGGAGTCTCATGTGAAGCAGGTCAGAATGGTGTTTCAGGTCCTTCGTGTGAATTCCTTGTTTGTGAAGGGGTCAAAGTGTCTCTTTGGGGTTCAGAAGGTTTCATTTTTGGGGTTCTTTTTTTCCCCTTCTACTATCGAGATGAACCATGTTAAAGTCCAGGCCATTTACGATTGGACTCAGCCGACATCTGTGAAGAGCCTGCAAAAGTTCCTGGGCTTTGCTAATTTTTATCGGCGCTACATCGCTAATTTTTCTAGTGTTGCTAAACCGTTGACTGATTTGACCAAGAAGGGTGCTGATGTGGTCAATTGGTCTTCTGCAGCTGTAGAGGCTTTTCAGGAGTTGAAGCGTCGTTTTTCTTCTGCCCCTGTGTTGTGCCAGCCAGATGTTTCGCTCCCGTTTCAGGTTGAGGTTGATGCTTCTGAGATTGGAGCTGGGGCTGTTTTGTCGCAAAGAAGTTCTGATGGCTCGGTGATGAAGCCATGTGCTTTCTTTTCTAGAAAGTTTTCGCCTGCTGAGCGCAATTATGATGTTGGTAATCAAGAGTTGTTGGCCATGAAGTGGGCATTCGAGGAGTGGCGTCATTGGCTTGAAGGAGCCAAGCATCGCGTGGTGGTCTTGACAGATCACAAGAATTTGACTTATCTTGAGTCTGCCAAACGGTTGAATCCGAGACAGGCTCGATGGTCGTTATTTTTCTCCCGTTTTGATTTTGTGGTTTCGTACCTTCCGGGCTCTAAGAATGTGAAGGCTGATGCCCTGTCAAGGAGTTTTGTGCCTGACTCTCCGGGTGTTCATGAGCTGGTGGGTATTCTCAAAGAGGGGGTAATTTTGTCTGCCATCTCCCCTGATTTGCGGCGGGTGCTGCAAAAATTTCAGGCTGATAGACCTGACCGTTGCCCAGCGGAGAAACTGTTTGTCCCTGATAGATGGACCAGTAGAGTTATCTCTGAGATTCATAGTTCAGTGTTGGCTGGGCATCCTGGAATCTTTGGTACCAGAGATTTGGTGGCTAGATCCTTTTGGTGGCCGTCTTTGTCACGGGATGTGCGTTCTTTTGTGCAGTCCTGTGGGACTTGTGCTCGGGCTAAGCCCTGCTGTTCTCGTGCCAGTGGGTTGCTTTTGCCCTTGCCGGTCCCGAAGAGGCCCTAGACGCATATTTCTATGGATTTTATTTCAGATCTCCCCGTCTCTCAAAAGATGTCGGTCATTTGGGTGGTTTGTGATCGCTTTTCTAAGATGGTCCATTTGGTACCTTTGTCTAAATTGCCTTCCTCCTCTGATTTGGTGCCATTATTTTTCCAGCATGTGGTTCGTTTACATGGTATCCCGGAGAACATCGTTTCTGACAGAGGTTCCCAGTTTGTTTCGAGGTTTTGGTGATCGTTTTGTGCTCGGATGGGCATTGATTTGTCTTTTTCCTCGGCTTTCCATCCTCAAATGGCCAAACCAAACGAACTAATCAGACTTTGGAAACATATCTGAGATGCTTTGTTTCTGCTGATCAGGATGATTGGGTGTCCTTTTTGCCGTTGGCTGAGTTCGCCCTTAATAATCGGGCCAGCTCGGCTACTTTGGTTTTGCCGTTTTTCTGCAATTCTGGTTTCCATCCGCGTTTCTCTTCAGGGCAGGTTGGGTCTTCGGACTGTCCTGGTGTAGATACTGTGGTGGATAGGTTGCAGCAGATTTGGACTCATGTGGTGGACAATTTGACATTGTCCCAGGAGAAGGCTCAACGTTTCGCTAACCGTCGGCGCTGTGTGGGTCCCCGACTTCGTGTTGGGGATTTGGTTTGGTTGTCGTCTCGTTATGTTCCTATGAAGGTTTCCTCTCCTAAGTTTAAGCCTGGTTTCATTGGTCCGTATAAGATTTCTGAGGTTATCAATCCTGTGTCATTTCGTTTGGCCCTTCCTGCTTCTTTTGCCATCCATAATGTGTTCCATAGGTCGTTATTGCGGAGATATGTGGCGCCTGTGGTTCCATCCGTTGATCCTCCTGCCCCGGTGTTGGTTGAGGGGGAGTTGGAGTATGTGGTGGAGAAGATTTTGGATTCTCGTATTTCGAGACGGAAACTCCAGTACCTGGTCAAGTGGAAGGGTTATGGTCAGGAAGATAATTCCTGGGTTTTTGCCTCTGATGTTCATGCTGCCGACCTGGTTCGTGCCTTTCATTTGGCTCATCCTGGTCAGCCTGGGGGCTCTGGTGAGGGTTCGGTGACCCCTCCTCAAGGGGGGGGTACTGTTGTGAATTCTGTTGTCGGGCTCCCTCCTGTGGTCATGAATGGTACATCGGCTGGTTCTATCCATGGACTTCCTCTTGTGGCTGTGCGTGTTTCTGAGTTTCCTTCCACAGGTGACGAGGTTAATTCGTTAGCTGGCTGCTCTATTTAACTCCACTTAGATCTTTGCTCCATGCCACCTGTCAATGTTCCAGTATTGGTCTTGTTCACTCCTGGATCGTTCTTGTGACCTGTCTTCCCAGCAGAAGCTAAGTGCAGGCTTGTTTTTCTCTGGTTTGCTATTTTTCTGTCCAGCTTGCTATTTTGTTTGTTGTCTTGCTTGCTGGAAGCTCTGGGACGCAGAGGGAGCGCCTCCGCACCGTGAATCGGTGCGGAGGGTCTTTTTGCGCCCTCTGCGTGGTCTTTTTGTAGGTTTTTGTGCTGACCGCAAAGCTACCTATCCTATCCTCAGTCTGTTCAGTAAGTTGGGCCTCACTTTGCTAAATCTATTTCATCTCTGTGTTTGTATTTTCATCTTTACTCACAGTCATTATATGTGGGGGGCTGCCTTTTCCTTTGGGGAATTTCTCTGAGGCAAGGTAGGCTTTATTTTTCTATCTTCAGGGCTAGCTAGTTCCTTAGGCTGTGCCGAGTTGCATAGGGAGCGTTAGGAGCAATCCACGGCTATTTCTAGTGTGCGTGATAGGATTAGGGATTGCGGTCAGCAGAGTTCCCACGTCCCAGAGCTCGTCCTATATTATCAGTAACTATCAGGTCATTCCGTGTGCTCTTAACCACCAGGTCCATTATTGTCCTGACCACCAGGTCATAACAAGTCACATACCTTCTTCGTGAATGGACTTTTCCTCTCTTGTCGGAGTGCATATTGAAATGCCCCTGAAATGGTCCTCTGAAGGTAAACCCTTCTCTTAAAATGATTAGAGAGATCTCTTGCTTGTTTCAAATGCCACAATACCACAATTTCTCCTCAACTGAAGAAATTGTCCTTTCGGAATCCCATGTTTGAGGTGATGGGGATGGAATCTCGTATAATGAAGGAGACTATTCTTCACTGTTGCCTTACGAAACAAGGTGCACATAATCTCTGAGTTCTCGATGGATAACCTAATGTCCAAAAAATTGTTGTTCTGAAACAACAGAGGTAAGCTTGATATTACAGTGGTTATGATTAAGATCTTCAATCAACCGATTGCAATCTTCCAAAGGACGTGTTCACAACCTCAGAATGTCATCGATATATCGCTGCCAGATTAAGACATTGGAATCAAAGGCCTGATGTTTATAGACAATAGTCTTCTCCCACCACCCGAGAAACAGGTTAGCGTACAAGGTTGCACAACGTGCCCCAATAGCTGCATCAGATGTCTGTCTGTAAAACTTCCTAATAAAGACAAAATAGTTCTTGCCTAATATAAAATAGAGCAATTTTAAAATAAAATTTTCTAGTTCTTTAGACCATTCGGAAGTTTTATCAAAGAAGTATTTTACAGCCTGCATACCTGATTGATGTATAATGCTCGTATACAGGGATTCAACGTCCACACTGACTAGGTAAATCTCATCCGGAATTTCAAGCTCCTCCACAAGTTGCATCACATGAGAAGAATCCCTGGTAAAAGATTTTAAAGAAGTGACCAACAGCTGAAGAAAATGGTCCACATAGATACTTGGCCGTTCAAATAAGCTACCTATACCTGAGACTATCGGTCTGCCAGGTGGTTCGATTAGAGACTTGTGAATTTTTGCCAATGAATAGAAGGTGGGATCCACTGGAAAAGGAATAGTCAAGAAATCTGCCTCTTTCTTTGTCACAATGTTATCACATAGGGCCCTATGAATGAGACCATCAATTTGTTCTTTAAAAAACTTTGTAAGGTCAGAAGGTAACACGGTGTAACAGTGCCCCCCATATAATTGGAGTGCAATTTCCTTCCAGTATTGGTCATGTGGCCAAAAACAACGTTCCCACCCTTGTCAGCTTCACGTATCACAAAGTCTCCATTATTCTTCAATTTTTATAATGCTGCTCACTCCTCCTTACCAAGATTATTTAGTTTCAAAGGATCGAACTTCAATTTGTCAATGTCGTTGCATACTTCATCGAAAAAAAATTGTACCACTGGAAACAAGGAGAAGGATGGAGTAGCCTGAGAGGGAAGCCGCCTGGTGAATCTGCCTCCTGTATCAGGAGATTCATTCTCCTCTAATAGTTCCAAAAGATCACAGAACACTTGTTTTTCATTATCGGGGAGGGTATCTATAAAAGACGAAAAGACGGTTGGTGGTATAAAAGTTTAAAGGTGAGTTGGTGACAGAAAAGGTAAAGATCCTTGACTAGAAAGAACTTATTAAGGGGGTTCATAGGAGAAAATGAAAGACCTTTGGAAAGAACTTGTCATTCCAGATCAGATAATATATATGTGGGAAGGTTAGCAATATGCAAATTACCTTCCATGGCTGTGACGTGTGATTTAACATTCAACGCCTCTTGTTGAACCTGGTTTCCCTCCTGTACGTCAGTGACCAGTTTCTGTAACCTCTGCCCTTCTTTCTGTTGTGTTTCGGTTTTTCTGCGACCCCTCCGATGGTGCCTTCTGCATTGCTGGGGTCTGATGATAAAAAATCACTAGAGGATATTTCCTGTCTTGATGCAGATTCATCCATGCTTTTGAAACCCTCCATTAGGGGTCGTCGGTTACCCCGGTGCACCCATTTGTATGCTCTACCATTGTTGAAGTCCAATTTATCCCTATGAAATGTATTTCTTTTGCAGGAGATAACTTCTTTTTAAAAGGAATCGATCACATTCTTAAGTTTCAACTGAAAAGGGTTCACTAGAGTATCTTTATCAAAGTCAGTGAGTTTATTACATATACCTTGATTTCCTCTTTTGGTGCAACATTCTCTCCAGTGAGCACGGCCTCTGGAGGGGTGAGCAAATCTTCGCTGTCGGCTGTCTTGTGTAGGGCAACTCCCTGACATGTGTCCCGTTTTTCCACAAGTCCAACACTCACTTCTGAGCTCATCTGGTGGGCACTTTGGTGTAGATCGCTGTCCTCTAGGAGAGGCATATCCCCTCTGTAATCATTCTTCATCCCAGGATATAGGATTATATAGATTAGATAGTCGTACAAGGCCTAGCACGCAGGTGCTCCTGCAAAGCTTGTATAAATAGCATGTCTCTGAGGCCCATCTCGAACTGGTCTCTCAAAATCACGTCCGGGGACCCCAGTCCCATTACCCCTACGTTATCCCGTCGGGCAATATGCGCATGTATCTCCTGCAGCGCATTAATGTACTGTGTCATGGAATCCCCCTCCCTTTCGACATGGCGGTACAAGCGCATCCACAGTTCCCCAACATCAATGGGATCTCAATGCATTTCCTCTAGGATCTGGAATAAATTGGCCAACATGTCCCGTTCATGAGGTGGTGGAACATTACAGAATACCTCACTGTCTAGTCACATTAACTCTATTTCTGCCGGCAGCGCAGGGACTATGGTGTACATCCGCAGCATGCTCTTAACTCTTTCAGTCCAGTCCCACAACATCATGTTGCTCCCCGTGAACTTTGGGAGGTAACCAAGCATCGACCCCAATGGCAAGCTGGCCCTTGGAACCCCCACGGCCGCTTGGTCTGCCACCTCTGTGCTTATAGACTGCATCCTGCCGACTATGCCAAATGTAAGCAGGCTGCGGGATGCAGTGACAGACAGGCAACTGCAGCCCTGTCATGCTCCTTACACGCTACACCAGCATGTTACAGACAACATCACCAGCTCTCCAGGCTGAGTTTGATCAATGGCTAACTCTGCTGAACCTGCATCCAGGGAAGGCCGTGTCCAATAACAGTGCTAACCTGGTGGCGGCTCTATGGCGAGGCAAGCTCACACACGTGACTTGCATGGTTCACATCCTCAACCTGGTGGTACAGCACTTTCTCTGCCACTATCCTGGCCTGGGTGGGCTGCTCCAGAAAGCACGGAAGCTGTGTGTTCATTTCCATCATTCGCACCCCTCAACTTATCAACTTGCTTCAATACAGAGGTCTTTGTCCTTGCCAGTTAAAAGGTTGATATGCAATGTCCCGACACGGTGGAATTCCACTCTGCACATGTCGTATAACCTGTTCCATCACAGTACGGACGTGGTGCATATCACGTTTACGGAGTGGGCACAGATTAAGGACCTCTGCACCCTTCTGCACAGTTTCAAAATGGCTACTAAGATGTTAGCGCTGATGACACCATGATCAGCATCACTATTCCAATCATCTGTATGCTGGAGCAAACTTTGAATAGCCTGTGGGAGTAGATAGTGGTCCCAGAAGAAGAGAAGGAAGCAGAAGAGGATGCGGAAGGGATAATACAGCGCTGGCAAAAATTAAAGAGACCACTGCACAGTTTTATAAAAATCAGCTTCTCTACATGTTTGACAGCTATTCCCTTCCAGTGTCAGTTGAATTCCAACCAGAGGACACCTTATTCTGCTTAATGTGCTTCTGATGGTGATCACCTGAAGCAAATCTTATCTAACGAAGGAAAGTATAAAAAACACTGCTGTGATGTTCACAATCCTCTTGCAATAGGACAAGCTGGATGGCAAAGCAAGTGCTAGTAATATCCCAGAAGTAATTGGAATGAAAAAATAACTTTCAACCATGCCAAAGGAGTTGAAAAGAAAAGTCTTGAGTGAGGAAAGGAAGAGCTCAATTCTGGCTTTACTAGCAGAAGGACACCGTGAGCATCATGTTGCCTCCATCCTTAAAATTTCTAAGACTGCAGCCCATTACAAAAAGGTCAAGCAGCAAACACTGGGGACATCAAAGCTACAGACCCGCAGAGGGCGAAAATGACTCTCCACTGACCAGGATGACCATCATCATATTGAAATGTCACTCAGCAACCACAGGATGACATCAGGTGACCTACAAAAGGAATGGCGAAAGGCAGCTGGGGTGAAGTGCACGGCAAGAATAGTTCGTAACAGGCTCCTAGAGGCAGGACTCAAGTCATGTAAGGCTAGAAAAAAGCCTTTCATCAATGAGAAGCAAAGGAGAGCCAGGCTGAAGTTTGCCAAAGACTATATGGATTGGATCATAGAGGACTGGAGTAAGGTAATTTTCTCCGATTTCAGCTTTGCCCAACACCTGGTCATCTAATGGTTAGACAGAAACCTGTCTTCAGTGCTGCTGGTGGTATCCTCACAGATAGCAGACTGTCCACTGAAAGTGTAGACCACCTAACTTTCATCAAGATGAGCAAGTCATGGATCTCCAAGGACTTTTGCATCCCAATCACAGACTGTACAGACTAAGTGATATTGCATTTTTTAGTGTGCTGCATTAATGCCATGTAACTGCACTCTGTGATATCTTTAGTGTGGCTTCTGTGCCTGCTGTGGCTGCTGCTGCTGCTGCTGATGTTAACACAAATTTGTGGATATGTGAACAGTCATGGTTGGTCTACATCTGCTGGGTTGGTTGTAGTGGATGACCTGTTAGTCTCTATTATACGATTTATTTTCTTGTTACATTTATTACACTTCGGTGGTGTCAGGCCCTCATTTTTTAAAATGTGAAAATTCCTGTTTGGGTGCCCATCTGCTGAACTGGGTGTAGTGGAAGACTTGTCGGTCCCTATTATACTATTTCTACTGTGGTGAAATTGATGCCACTTTGGTAGTGTCTGCCAATAATTTTTGGACATGTGAATACTCCTGGCTAGGTGTACATCGGCTTGATTGGGTGTAGTGGAAGACCTGTCGGTCCCTATTATAATATTTCTACTCAATAGAATTTTATGCCACTTCTGTGGTGTAAGGCCCTCATTTGTCTAAATGTGAACACTCCTGGTTGGATGCAAATCTGCAGGATTGGGTGTAGTGGAAGACCTGTCGTTCCCTATTATACTACTTCTACTGTGGTGAAATATGCCACTATGGTGGTGTCAGTTAATAATTTTTGGAAATGTGAACATTCCTGGTTAGGTGTCCATCAGCTGGATTACGTGTAGTGGAAGACCTGTTGGTCCCTATTATATTATTTCTGCTGTGGTGAAATTGATGCTACTTTGGTATTGCATGCCATTAATTTTTGGAAACGTGAACACTCCTGGTTGGGTGTCCATTTGCTGGATTGGGTGTAGTAGAAAACCTGTCGGTCCCTTGTAATAAGGTGTTGTGCATGTGTTTGTTTTTGCCTTCCATTGACATGAATGGCTTTCGGTTATGTTTGGCGAATATTCCATGAATTAATCTGTGAATATTGCAAATTTGGTGATTGTAATCTGAACTGAACATTGAAATATTCGCTCATCTCGGATCTCATCTGGAGTTTAATAACGATTTTACAGTTTGGACTATTACCACTGGATTATAATCTTCCCTTTTTTTCTCTTCCCCTTTCACATTGTACCTGAAACATTCTTCCAGATAATTATCAAGTCTACAAACGTATATCCAAACTCTACTTTGACTGAATGGAAGCATAGACTGAATATTCCCACCTCCCTCCACTGGTCGATGGGGTACATCTCATCCCCGGCAAGTGTCCATATACAATATTAAGATACTTTTAATGTGCCACATGTATCTTACTATTTTTTCTGTCTTTCTTTTACCATATTTGATTCATAATCAGGACAATGCTATAATTTTAATAAGTTACATGTAAATTTAAAAGACATGATTTTTTTGTACACTTGTCTTCTCCCTATTTTTAAAGGAATAACCTTATCCCCTCTCTTCATATACCTTACCCTATTTCCCCCTCCCCCCTATTAAAATCTTGTTATCCTTCCTGTTATGATCCGGTGACCTTGGAGCAGCATGAAAACTTTCACTGGAGTAGGTGGTAACTATACTGACCGCAAATCCTTATCTTAACATCGCAACTAGAAGTAGCCGTGGGGTGTACCTAACAAACCCTAGACACCTCGTCACAGCCGGAGGACTAAATACCCCTATAAATGGAAATAGGAATACTACCTTGCCTCAGAGCAGAACCCCAAAGGATAGGCAGCCCCCCACAAATATTGGCTGTGAGTAGGAGAGGAAAGACAAACACAGGCAGAAAACAGGATTTAGCACAAGAGGCCACTCTAGCTAAAATAGGAAAGGATAGGACAGAGTTCTGTGCGGTCAGTATTAAAACCCTTCCAAAAATATCCACAGCAGATTATACAAAAAATTCCTCCATCTAACTAAAGACGTGGAACGTATATCTGCAACTCCAGAGACTCCTAAACTCAGAGCAGAAATACAATCAAAAAACAAGCACACAGCTTGTGTGCCACAGAAAAAGAAACAGACACTTATCTTTGCTGAATTGGCAGCTAAGCAGGAGAAGCCAGACAGAGATCCAACACTTCCCAAGAAACATTGACAACTGGCAAGGACTAATGAGTCCTGCAAACCTAAATACCCCAGCCAGAATTGCAATCAGCAGATACACCTGTCCAGGACTGCAGCCCAGAGACAACTGCATTACCACCTACAACCACAGGAGGGAGCCCAAAAGCAGAATTCACAACAGTACCCCCCCTTGAGGAGGGGTCACCGAACCCTCACCAGGACCCTCAGGCTGATCAGGATGAGCCAGATGAAAGGCACAAACCAAATCAGAGGCATGGACATCAGAGGCAAAAACCCAAGAATTATCCTCCTGGCCATAACCCTTCCATTTGACAAGGTACTGAAGCTTCCGCCTCAAAAAACGGGAATCCAAAATCTTCTCAACAACATATTCCAACTCCCCATCAACCAACACAGGGGCCGGAGGATCAACAGAGGGAATAACGGACTCCACATATTTCCGCAATAAAGATCTATGGAAGACATTATGGATAGCAAAAGGGTCCAGAAGCACCAGTCGAAAAGACACCGGATTAATAATCTCAGAAATCCTATCAGGACCAATAAACGAAGGCTTAAACTTAGGAGAAGAAACCTTCATAGGAACATGACGGGAAGACAACCAGACCATATCCCCAACCCGAAGCCGGGAACCAACACACCGACGACGGTTAGCAAAACGTTGAGCCTCCTCCTGAGAAAACACCAAATTGTCCACCACATGAGCCCAAATCTGCTGCAACCTGTCAACCACAGAATCCACACCAGGACAGTCAGAAGGCTCAAACTGCCCAGAAGAAAAACGAGGATGAAAACCAAAATTACAAAAGAAAGGCGAAACCAAAGTAGCCGAACTAGCCCGATTATTAAGGGCAAACTCGGCCAATGGCAAGAAAGCCACCCAATCATCCTGATCAGCAGACACAAAGCATCTCAAATAAGTCTCCAAAGTCTGATTAGTTCGCTCAGTCTGACCATTTGTCTGAGGATGAAATGCAGAAGAAAAAGACAAATCAATGCCCAGCCTAGCACAAAAGGCCCGCCAAAACCTAGAAACAAACTGGGAACCTCTGTCAGTCACAATATTCTCTGGAATACCATGCAAACGGACCACATGCTGAAAAAACAACGGGACCAAATCCAAAGAGGAAGGCAATTTAGGCAAAGGCACCAAATGAACCATCTTAGAGAACCGGTCACAAACAACCCAGATAACGGACATCCTCTGGGAAACCGGAAGATCGGAAATAAAATCCATAGAAATATGCGTCCAGGGCCTCTCAGGGACCGGCAATGGCAAAAGCAACCCACTAGCATGGGAACAACAAGGCTTGGCCCGTGCACAAGTCCCACAGGACTGCACAAAAGAAAACACATCACGCGACAAAGAAGGCCACCAAAAGGACCTACCAACCAAGTCTCTGGTACCAAAAATGCCAGGATGACCAGCCAACACGGAACAGAGAACCTCAGAAATCACTCTACTAGTCCATCTGTCAGGAACAAACAGTTTCCCCACAGGACAGCGGTCAGGTTTGTCAGCCTGAAATTTCTGAAGAACCCGTCGTAAATCAGGGGAAATGGCAGAAAGGACCACCCCTTTCAGAATACCGACCGTTTCTAAGACCCAGGAGAATCAGGCAAAAAACTCCTAGAGAGGGCATCAGCCTTAATGTTCTTAGAATCCGGAAGGTACAAGACCACGAAATCAAAACGGGGAAAAAACAAGGACCAACGAGCCTGTCTAGGATTGAGCCATTTGGCAGACTCGAGGTAAATCAAATTCTTATGATCGGTCAAGACAACAATACAGTGCTTAGCTCCCTCAAGCCAATGTTGCCACTCCTCAAACTCCCACTTCATAGCCAACAACTCCCGATTGCCGACATCATAATTGCATTCAGCAGGCGAAAACTTTTGGGAAAAGAAGGCACACGGTTTAAATAAGGAACCAACAGGATCCCTCTGAGACAAAACGGCCCCTGCCCCAATCTCAGAAGCGTCAACCTCAACCTGAAATGGAAGAGAAACATCTGGTTGGCGTAACACCGGAGTAGAAGTAAATTGACGTTTAAGCTCCTGAAAGGCAGAGACAGCCGCAGAGGACCAATTCGCCACATCAGCGCCTTTCTTCGTCAAATCGGTCAAGGGTTTAACCACGCTGGAAAAATTAGCAATGAAACAGCAATAAAAATTTGCAAAACCCAAAAATTTCTGAAGGTTCTTAACGGATGTGGGCTGAATCCAATCATGAATGGCCTGAACCTTAACCGGATCAATCTCTATAGATGAGGGAGAAAAAATAAAGCCCCAAAAAGAAACCTTCTGCACCCCAAAGAGACACTTAGACCCTTTCACAAACAGGGCATTGTCACGAAGGATCTGAAATACCATCCTGACCTGTTCCACATGAGACTCCCAATCATTGGAAAAAATCAAAATATCGTCCAAATATATACAATCAAGAACTTATCAATATAAGTCCGGAAAATATAATGCATGAAGGACTGAAAAACAGATGGAGCATTAGTGAGCCCGAATGGCATCACAAGGTATTCAAAATGGCCTTCGGGCGTGTTATACGCAGTTTTCCATTCATCACCCTGCTTAATACGAACAAGATTATATGCCCTCCGAAGGTCAATCTTCGTAAACCAACTAGCTCCCTTAATCCTAGCAAACAAATCTGTAAGCAAAGGTAAAGGGTATTGAAACTTGACCATGATTTTATTCAAGAGGTGATAATCAATACAGGGTCTCAAGGAACCATCTTTTTTAGACTCCTTAATATAGCTCCGCATGGCGGTATGTTCAGGCACAGACAGGTTGAAAAGTCGACCCTTAGGAAACTTACAGCCTGGAATCAAGTCAATAGCACAATCGCAGTCCCTATGCGGTGGAAGGAAACTGGACTTGGGCTCATCGAATACATCCTGAAAATCAGACAAAAACTCTGGAATTTCAGAAGAGGAAGAAGAGGAGATTGACATCAAAGGAACATCATTATGAACCCCCTGACAACCCCAACTAGTCACAGACATGGACTTCCAATCCAACACAGGATTATGTACCTGCAACCACGGAAAACCCAGCACGATAGCATCATGCAAATTATGCAACACCAGAAATCGACAATCTTCCTGATGGGCTGGCACCATGCGCATGGTCACCTGTGTCCAAAACTGGGGCTTATTTTTAGCCAAGGGTGCAGCATCAATGCCCCTTGAAGGAATAAGGTTCTGCAAAGGCTGCAAGGGAAAACCACAATGCCTGGCAAACTCAAAGTCCATTAAGTTCAAGGCAACGCCTGAATCCACAAACGCCATGACAGAAAATGATGACAATGAGCAGATCAAGGACACGGATAACAGAAATTTAGGTTGTACAGTACTGATGGTAAATGAACTAGCGATCCTCTTTGTCCGCTTAGGGCAGACTGAAATGACATGAGAAGCGTCACCACAATAATAACACAACCTATTCTGATGTCTGAATCCTTGTCGTTCCGTTTTAGACAGAATCCTATCACACTGCATTGGCTCAGGAGTCTGCTCTAAGAACGCCACAGCGCGCACACTTCTGCGCTCCCGTAAGCGCCGGTCAATCTGAATGGCCAGAGACATAGAATCACTCAGACCGGAAGGCGTGGGAAACCCCACCATAACATCTTTAACGGATTCAGAAAGACCCTTTCTGAAAATTGCCACCAAAGCATCATTATTCCATTTAGTCAACACAGACCATTTTCTGAATTTCTGACAATACAATTCTGCCGCCTCTTGACCCTGAGACAGGGCCAACAAGGTCTTCTCAGCTTGATCCACAGAATTAGGTTCATCATATAATAATCCTAAAGCCTGAAAAAAGGAGTCTACATTAAGCAAAGCCGGATTCCCGGATTCTAGGGAAACCGCCCAATCCTGCGGGTCACCACGCAGCAGGGAGATGACGATTTTAACCTGCTGAATAGAATCACCGGAGGATCGAGGTCTCAAAGGAAAAAACAGTTTACAGTTGTTTTTAAAACTCAAAAATTTGGACCTGTCACCAAAAAACAAGTCAGGAGTAGGAATCTTCGGTTCTAAAACAGGAGTCTGAACAATATAATCAGAAATCCCCTGTACCCTAGCAGCAAGCTGGTCTACACGAGAAGCTAATTCCTGAACATTCATGCTTGCACAAGGCTCCTCAGCCACCCAGAGATAAAGAGGGAAGAGAAGATAAAGCAGACTGAAGAAAAAAAAAATGGCTCAACACCTTTCTTCCCTTCTTCTGAGATGCATTTAACTCATTATGGGCCAGTTGTACTGGTATGATCCGGTGACCTTGGAGCAGCATGAAAACTTTCACTGGAGTAGGTGGTAACTATACTGACCGCAAATCCTGATCTTAACACCGCAACTAGAAGTAGACGTGGGGTGTACCTAACAAACCCTAGACACCTCGTCACAGCCGGAGGACTAAATACCCCTATAGATGGAAATAGGAATACTACCTTGCCTCAGAACAGAACCCCAAAGGATAGGCAGCCCCCCACAAATATTGGCTGTGAGTAGGAGAGGAAAGACAAACACAGGCAGAAAACAGGATTTAGCACAAGAGGTCACTCTAGCTAAAATAGGAAAGGATAGCACAGAGTTCTGTGCAGTCAGTATTAAAACCCTTCCAAAAATATTCACAGCAGATTATACAAAAAATTCCTCCATCTAACTAAAGACGTGGAACGTATATCTGCAACTCCAGAGACTCCTAAACTCAGAGCAGGAATACAATAAAAAAACAAGTACACAGCTTGTGTGCCATAGAAAAAGAAACAGACACTTATCTTTGCTGAATTGGCAGCTAAGCAGGAGAAGCCAGACAGAGATCCAACACTTCCCAAGAAACATTGACAACTGGCAAGGACTAATGAGTCCTGCAAACCTAAATACCCCAGTCAGAATTGCAATCAGCAGATACACCTGTCCAGGACTGCAGCCCAGAGACAACTGCATTACCACCTACAACCACCGGAGGGAGCCCAAAAGCAGAATTCACAACACCTTCCCTCTTCTTCCATGCCCTCCCCATTTTCCTTCCCCCTACCTTTTAGGCTTTTATTGTTTGTGTTTTTCCTATAAAAAATTTGTGTTTTTCCTATAAAAAATTGATTAAAAACACCAATAAAAACATTTGAATGAAAAACGACTTCTGGGACACTTTGGATAAATAGCCATAGAACCATGTCTATGACTAAATCAATAAAATACCCAGATACTAGTGTACATAGAATGAAGACTAGTTGGGTGAGTTACAGTTCTTTATGCCACCCCACACTATAATCCCAGAAGTAGGAGTTACCTTGTGAAGGCCTCTTTATGGCGTTACCCAAGTGATCACATCAGATTAGAAGCATGGCAAGTATTGACCTATTTTATACTGCAAGTGAAATTAGACTTCACATACCAAGCCAAACACATCCAAAAATGTCTTCACAAACCATCAGAGTTTGCATGATATTGGGCTAGGAACAAGACTTCGAGCTACAGGTCTTCCATTGACCTCACACCACTCGTCTCAAAGGCTATAATGGTGCAGAGCAAGATGACAATTTTAGGCTTGAGTGGAGTTCTTCAGAGCTTTTGTCTTTGATGAAATTATAGCTGCAGATTGGGTCGGAGATCATGTGGGCAGTGTCATTAAGAAGTCTTCATGAGGAAACATGACAGTGTGCCATAAGCCGTTTTTTAACACCACGGTACCAAGCCACATGTTGCTTTAGTTACTGAGTGCAGCCTTTGTGGCCTAAACAAGCTACCATGGCCTGCAACATTTCCTGAATTGTATCCCATCAAGCACATTTGAGATGTTATTTGTCAGGAATTGCAAAGGAAGCTGCCAGCATCTTGAAGTTTTGCATGTACAAAGGCATTCAACTTTTGAAAATGTTGTTTCCATATTTTCACCATTTGCATATCAGTAACATGTATATCGATCATGGAAATTCCATAATTCCATACCATTTTCTTCTTGGTATTGTATTGCAGTTTCAATGTTGACAAGTGTATATTTTTTATATTTTCAATACTTTAAATAATTTGTTTAAATTCTAGTTTTTCTAACATTTTGGAGATTGGGAACCTTCACAAACAGCACTACTTGCATCATATACTGCATTAATAAAGTGATAATTATAGTAAACAAATAAAGGATGGCATTTATATGATCCAAGCATGTTTATGTCCATAAATTGTGGAGCATTAGTAAATCAGTATTACTTTCAGTATTGCCTACAGTTTGTCATTAGATAGCAGACTTGCAGACGGCTACCTCTAACCTACTTCTCTTGACCTGAAGTGTTTTGGTAAGCTAACCCTTGTTACCTGGCCTCCACTGGCTTTGTGCCTGTCAGAACAAGAGGCTGGATTGGATTTGCTCCTGTCAGACTCTTCTTATTGAAAAAACATGTTGAGTAAATTGAACCGAACGGATATAGCAAAAACTTTTTCATATAATCTTCCTTCTTTTCTTGACAAGTTCCCGGTCTGGAAAATAAATTTGGTGTACAAGTAATTGAGTGCTTACCTAACCTTTCTTTTATGGGTCATCCTATCAGATTTATTTAGGAACTCTTAGATAAGAAATTGCTCATCATAAAGACTGTCCCTTGACATTGAGAAAGACTTCCTTTGAAAATGAAAATTGTATTCACTCGGTTTTAACAAAACACATAATAAAAACTCTTCTCAGAAGTTTTCTTAAGATAATGATTTATGAGTAGTAAACACGTAAAACTAAAAAACACTGTAAAACATTTGGGCCGGCTGTCAGTCAAGGTCGGGGGTGTTGTAACAGCCATTGATCTGTATAATTCCCCCCGTCACTGAAACGGAACGCTGGTGGGGAGAATAAAGTTCATTTTCGCCCTCCAACATTCAGCTATGTGCAGGCTTCGGGCATGTTAGTAATGCTATTAACCTGCAGATTAATCCCATATCTACAGTTTAATAGTGTTTTTTTATAGTGACATGTTCCCTTTAAGCAAAATGATTGCACACTTTAACCCAGGGGTGTCAAACTGCATTCCTCGAGGGCCGCAAACAGGTCATGTTTTCAGGATTTCCTTGTGTTGCACAGGTGATAATTTAATCACCTGCACAGAATGATTCCAGCACCTTGTGCAATGCTAAGGAAATCCTGAAAACATGCATGGTCTGAGGCCCTCGAGGAATGCAGTTTGACACCCCTGCTTTAACCCCTTCACCCCTGGAGCTTTTTTCGTTTTTTGCTCCCATTCTTTCCAGAGTTACAACTTTTTTTAATTTTTCTATCAATATAGCCATGTTGGGGCTTTTTTTTTGTGGGACAAGTTGTACTTTCTAACAATACCATTGGTTTTACCATGTCGTGTAACAGAAAACGGGAAAAAAAATCCAAGTGCGATGAAATTGCAAACAAAGTGCTATCCCACACTTGTTTTATGTTTGGCTTTTTTGTTAGGTTCACTAAAACTGACCTGCCATTATGATTCTCCAGGTCATTACGAGATCACAGATACCAAACATGTCGCTAAGCATCGGCGCAACATACCGACGGACGTTGTGCAAATTCTGCACAACGTGGGCAGCGGACGCAGTGTTTCAACGCGTCCGCTGCCCACTGTAAAGTCCCGGGGATGATGGGGCAGAGTTCCGGACGCGCATGCGTGGTAGGAAATGCAGGACACAACGTTTGAAAAAACGTTTCCTTGAACGTTTTTTCGATACGACGGCCCACCAAATACCGACGCATCCAGTGCACAATGTATGGAATGTGTATCCATACATCGCGATGCGTCAGTGATATAAGTCTATGTGCAAAAAACGCATCCTGCAGGCAACTTTGCAGGATGCGTTTTTTCCACAGAATGATGCATTGCTACAGCCCCTAAATGACGGAAGTGTGAAGGAAGCCTTAGTGGTAAAAAAACAATTCCAAAGTTTGCTTAAAAAAAAAATTGCACAATTTTCCGACAACTGTAGTGTCTCCATTTTTCGTGAGGGCTTATTTTTTGCACGCCGAGCTGACGTTTTTAATCATACCATTTTGGTGCAGGTACGTTCTTTTAATCACCTGTTATTGCATTTTAATGCAATGTCATGGTGAACAAAAAAATGTAATTTTGGCATTTTGAATTTTTTTTTCTCGCTACGACGTTTAGTGATCAGGTTAATCCTTTTATTATTGATAGATCGGGCGATTCTGAATGCAGCGATACCAAATATGTGTAGGTTTGATTTTTTTCTTATTGTTTTATTTTAAATGGGGCAAAAGGGGGGTGATTTAAACTTTTATATCTTTTTTTTTTATATATATTTTTAACCCCTTAATCCCATATGACGTACTATCCCGTCCAGGTGACCTGGGACTTAATTCCCATGGACGGGATAGTACGTCATATGCGATCGGCCGCGCTCACGGGGGGAGCGCGGCCGATCGCGGCCGGGTGTCAGCTGCCTATCGCAGCTGACATCCGGCACTATGTGCCAGGAGCGGTCATGGACCGCTCCCGGCACATTAACCCCCGGCACACCGCGATCAAAGATGATCGCGGTGTGCCGGCGGTGCAGGGAAGCATCGCGCAGGGAGGGGGCTCCCTGCGTGCTTCCCTGAGACGATCGGTACACGGTGATGTGCTCACCGTGTACCGAGCGTCTTCTCCCTGCAGTCCCCGGATCCAAAATGGCCGCCGGGCTGCATCCGGGTCCTGCAGGGAGCACTTCCGGGTCAGGATCAGGCTGCAGCTGCAGCTCTAATCCTGCCCGGCTGTATGTCAGATCACCGATCTAACAGAGTGCTGTGCACACTGTCAGATCGGTGATCTGTGATGTCCCCCCCTGGGACAAAGTGAAAAAGTAAAAAAAAAAATTTCCACACTTGTAAAAAAAAAAATAAAAAAAAAATTCCTAAATAAAGCAGAAAAAAAAAAAATATTATTCCCATAAATACATTTCTTTACATAAAAAAAAAACAAAAAAACAATAAAAGTACACATATTTAGTATCGCCGCGTCCGTAACGACCCGACCTATAAAACTGGCCCACTAGTTAACCCCTTCAGTGAACACCGTAAGAAAAAAAAAAAAAAAACGAGCCAAAAAACAACGCTTTATTATCATAACGCTGAACAAAGAGTGGAATAACACGCGATCAAAAAGACGGATATAAATAACCATGTTATCTCTGAAAACGTCATCTTGTCCCGCAAAAAACGAGCCGCCATATAGCATCATAACCAAAAAAATAAAAAAGTTATAGTCCTCTGAATAAAGCGATGCCAAAATAATTATTTTTTCTATAAAATAGCTTTTATCGTATAAAAGCGCCAAAACATAAAAAAAATGATATAAATGAGGTGTCGCTGTAATCGTACTGACCCGAAGAATAAAACTGCTTCATCAATTTTACCAAACGCGGAACGGTATAAACGCCTCCCCCAAAAGAAATTCATGAATAGCTGGTTTTTGGTCATTCTGCCTCACAAAAAAATCGGAATAAAAAGCGATCAAAAACTGTCACGTGTCCGAAAATGTAACCGATAAAAACGTCAACTCGTCCCGCAAAAAACAAGACCTCACATGACTCTGTGGACCAAAATATGGAAAAATTATAGGTCTCAAAATGTGGAGACGCAAAAACTTTTTTGCTATAAAAAGCGTCTTTTAGTGTGTGACGGCTGCCAATCATAAAAATCCGCTAAAAAACTCGCTATAAAAGTAAATCAAACCCCCCTTCATCACCCCCTTAGTTAGGCTAGGTTCACATTGCGTTAATGGGTTAACGCTAACGGACAGCGTTGCACGGCGAAAATGTCACAATTAACGCCGTGCAACGGGTCCGTTAGCACAACCATTGACAGCAATGTGATTTTCAGGTGTAGCGCATCGCTAGAGCGTGCCATTTTCGGCTCGCGCTAGCAAGGTGCCATTCTTTTGTGGCGCGCCTCAGACGCTGCTTGCAGCGTCCGCGGCGCGCCCGAGGTCCGATCCCCGATCTTCCAGAGCGGGGACGTTAACGCGACCACTAAACACGACACCTAAAAAGACATTGTGTTAGCGCAATCCGCTAGTGCTAAACGGATTTCCCTAACGCAATGTGAACCTAGCCTTAGGGAAAAATAATAAAATTAAAAAAAATGTATTTATTTCCATTTTCCGGTTAGGGTTAGGGTTAGGGTTAGGGTTAGGGCTAGGGTTGGGGCTAGGGTTAGGGTTTGGATTACATTTACGGTTGGGATTAGGGTTGGGATTAGAATTAGGGGTGTGTCTGGGTTAGGTGTGTGGTTAGGGTTACAGTTGGGATTAGGGTTAGTGGTGCGTTTGGATTAGGGTTTCATTTATAATTGGGGGGTTTCCACTGTTTAGACACATCAGGGGCTCTCCAAACGCGACATGGCGTCCGATCTCAATTCCAGCCAATTCTGCATTGAAAAAGTAAAACAGTGCTCCTTCACTTCCGAGCTCTCCCGTGCGCCCAAACAGGGGTTTACCCCAACATATGGGGTATCAGCGTACTCGAGACAAATTGGACAACAACTTTTTGGGTCCAAGTTCTCTTGTTATCCTTGGGAAAATAAAAATTTGGGGGGCTAAAAATCATTTTTGTGGGAAAAAAAAGGATTTTTATTTTCACGGCTCTGCGTTGTAAACTGTAGTGAAACACTTGGGGGTTCAAAGTTTTCACAACACATCTAGATAAGTTCCATGGGAGGTCTAGTTTCCAATATGGGGTCACTTGTGGGTGGTTTCTACTGTTTGGGTACATCAGGGGCTCTGCAAATGCAACGTGACGCCTGCAGACCAATCCATCTAAGTCTGCATTCCAAATGGCGCTCCTTCCCTTCCGAGCTCTGCCATGAGCCCAACAGTGGTTCCCCCCCACATATGGGGTATCAGCGTACTCAGGACAAATTGAACAACAACTTTTGGGGTCCAATTTATTCTGTTACCCTTGTAAAAATACAAAGCTGGGGGCTAAAAAATCATTTTTGTGAAAAAAAAAAGAATTTTTATTTTCACGGGTCTGCGTTATAAACTGTAGTGAAACACTTAGGGGTTCAAAGTTCTCACAACACATCTAGATAAGTTCCATGGGAGGTCTAGTTTCTAATATGGGGTCACTTGTGGGGGGTTTGTACTGTTTGGGTACATCAGGGGCTCTGCAAATGCAACGTGACTCCTGCAGACCAATCCATCTAAGTCTGCATTCCAAATGGCGCTCCTTCCCTTCCGAGCTCTGCCATGCGCCCAAACAGTGGTTCCCCCCCACATATGGGGTATCAGCGTACTCAGGACAAATTGGACAACAACTTTTGGGGTCCAATTTATTATGTTACCCTTGTGAAAATACAAAACTGGGGGCTAAAAAATTTTTGCGAAAAAAAAATAAATTTATTTTAACGGCTCTGCGTTATAAACTGTAGTGAAACACTTGGGGGTTCAAAGCTCTCAAAACACATCTAGATAAGTTCCTTAGAGGGTCTAGTTTCCAAAATGGTGTCACTTGTGGGGGTTTTTAATGTTTAGGCACATCAGGGGCTCTCCAAACCAACATGGCGTCCCATCTTAATTCCAGTCAATTTTGCATTGAAAAGTCAAATGGCGCTCCTTCCCTTCCGAGCTCTGCTATGCACCCAAAAAGTGGTTTACCCCCACATATGGGGTATCGTCGCACTCAGGACAAATTGCACAACAACTTTTGTGGTCTAATTTCTTCTCTTACCCTTGGGAAAATAAAAAATTGGGGGCGAAAAGATCATTTTTGTGAAAAAATAAGATTTTTTATTTTTACGGCTCTGCATTATAAACTTCTGTGAAGCACTTGTTGGGTCAAAGTGCTCACCACACATCTAGATAAGTTCCTTAAGGGGTCTACTTTTCAAAATGGTGTCACTTGTGAGGGGTTCCAATGTTTAGGCACATCAGGGGCTCTCCAAACGCAACATGGCGTCCCATCTCAATTCCAGTCAATTTTGCATTGAAAAGTCAAATGGCGCTCCTTTCCTTCCGAGCTCTGCCATGCGCCCAAACAGTGGTTTACCCCCACATATGGGGTATCGTCGCACTCAGGACAAATTGCACAACAACTTTTGTGGTCTAATTTCTTCTCTTACCCTTGGGAAAATAAAAAATTGGTGGCGAAAAGATTATTTTTGTGAAAAAATATGATTTTTTATTTTTACGGCTCTGCATTATAAACTTCTGTGAAGCACTTGTTGGGTCAAAGTGCTCACCACACCTCTAGATAAGTTCCTTAAGGGGTCTACTTTCCAAAATGGTGTCACTTGTGGGGATTTCAATGTTTAGGCACATCAGGGGCTCTCCAAACGCAACATGGCATCCCATCTCAATTCCAGTCAATTTTGCATTGAAAAGTAAAATGGCGCTCCTTCCCTTCCGAGCTCTGCCATACGCCCAAACAATGGTTTACACCCATATACGGGGTATCAGCGTACTCAGGACAAATTGGCCAACAATTTTTGAGGTTCAATTTCTTCTCTTACTCTTGGGAAAATAAAAAATTGGGGGCGAAAAGATCATTTTTGTGAAAAAATATGATTTTTTATTTTTACGGCTCTGCATTATAAACTTCTGTGAAGCAATTGGTGGGTCAAAGTGGTCACCACACATCTAGATAAGTTCCTTAGGGTGTCTACTTTCCAAAATGGTGTCACTTGTGGGGGGTTTCAATGTTTAGGCACATCAGTGGCTCTCCAAACGCAACATGGTGTCCCATCTCAATTCCTGTCAATTTTGCATTTAAAAGTCAAATGGCGCTCCTTCCCTTCCGAGCTCTGCCATGCGCCCAAACAGTGGTTTACCCCCACATATGGGGTATCAGCGTACTCAGTACAGATTGTACAACAATGTTTGGCATCCATTTTATCCTGTTACCCTTGGTAAAATAAAACAAATTGGAGCTGAAATAAATTTTGTGTGAAAAAAAGTTAAATATTCATTTTTATTTAAACATTCCAAAAATTCCTGTGAAACCCCTGAAGGGTTAATAAACTTCTTGAATGTGGTTTTGAGCACCTTGAGGGGTGCAGTTTTTAGAATGGTGTCACACTTGGGTATTTTCTATCATATAGACCCCTCAAAATGACATCAAATGAGATGTGGTCCCTAAAAAAAAATGGTGTTGTAAAAATGAGAAATTGCTGGTCAACTTTGAACCCTTATAACTCCCTAACAAAAAAAAATTTTGGTTCCAAAATTGTGCTGATGTAAAGGAGACATGTGGGAAATGTTACTTATTAAGTATTTTGCGTGACATATCTCTGTGATTTAAGGGCATAAAAATTTAAAGTTGGAAAATTGCGAAATTTTCAAAATTTTCGCCAAATTTCCGTTTTTTTCACAAATAAACGCAAGTTATATCGAATAAATGTTACTACTAAAATGAAGTACAATATGTCACGAGAAAACAATGTCAGAATCGCCAAGATCCGTTGAAGCGTTCCAGAGTTATAACCTCATAAAGGGACAGTGGTCAGAATTGTAAAAATTGGCCCGGTCATTAACGTGCAAACCACCCTCGGGGCTTAAGGGGTTAAAATATATATTTTTTAATTTTGGCAGGCTTCAATAGCCTCCATGGAAGGCTAGAAGCATCAACTACTCGATCACCTCTGCTAGATAGAGGTGATGCACAGATCACCTCTATGCAGCAGAATTACAGTATTGCTATGAGCGCCGACCACAGGGTGGTGCTCATAGCAATCTGCCATCAACAACCATAGAGGTCTCGAGGAGACCTCTGGTTGTGATGGCAGCGCACCGATGACCCCCGATCACGTGACGGGGGTCAGCAGAGCGAGCACTTCTGGATGCGCGGCCGGCAGCGCTTGTTAAATGCTGCTGTAGCGCTTGTTAAATGCTGCTGTCAGAGTTTGACAGCGGCATTTAACTAGTTACTGGGCGTGGGCGGATTGTGATTCCGCTTGCGCCCATTGCGCGCACATGTCAGCTGTTGAAAACAGCTGACATGTTGTGGCTTTGTGGTGGGTCACCGCCGGAGCCTACCTCAAAGCGGGGGATACTGCCAGTTGATGTACTATCCCGTCAGCTGGCAGAAAGGGGCTAAGGCTGTGTGCCCACAATAAGCTTTCAGAGAGTTTTTAATGCTGCACATTTCCAGCAAATTGGATGAGATTTATAGAAATCTCATGCCCATCATGCTTCTTTTTTACTCATTGTAAACTGACCTCCGGTGCATGTTTCAAATCTGCAGCATGTCAATTTCTCTTGCGGGTACGCAGAGTTTTATGTGTAGATTTTCCACATTCATGTCCATAAGATGCAGATATTCTGCAAATAATAACGCACATGCCTGTTAATGAATTTTCGCAGCGGAAACATATCAAACGTAATTTGCACATAACTGTACCAATAAAGTTTTGACAAAGCCAAACACCAGGAAGTATAAAACAGAAAGCTACTTTATGTAAGATTTGACACACCAAAAAGAGACAAAAACCACGCTGTCAAAAGCGCTATAAAAATGTATGTATAATAAAGCACTCAAAAATGCAATGAAAAACGCAAGTACCCTAATTTTCTTAATAGGTGCAGAAAATCGGAAACATCAAAAACTCATCAAAAGCTTATCGCGGGATCGTAGCCTTAGTCACGCTTCCTTCTAAGACTGGCATCACACACCATCTATTTTCTTGTACACAACAAGCAGACCATTTTATTTTTAGTGTGCAGGATCCATTTTTGGTCCTTGTGTGAAAGTTGGTCCTTGTGTCAAATTTTGCAATCATTGTGATTTACATTTTCTTGTTTCTTGTATAAAGATGAACATACAGTAATATATGGACAGAGCGTGGATGACATCCGTGTGCTGTCCATTTTTTTCACAAGCCCATTGACTTGCTTTGGAAAGTTTGATGCACAACACTGATTAAAGTAAGATGCCTCTTTTTTTTTTAACAGACAATGGGTCTCATTTATCAAAACTGTCTAGAAGAAAAACTCTCATTGTTACCCGCAGCAACCAATCACAACTCAGCTTTCATTTTTATACAACTCTAATAAAATAAAAGCTGTGCTGTGATTGGTTGCAATAGGCAACAAGGATAATTTTTAGTTTAGACACTTAAGATAAATTGAGCCCAATAAGTGCTAAAAAAGACATGTGAAAAGACACATTAATTGTAATGGGTCAATGATCTATCCACAAAAATGATAAATAGCACATCTGCTAGACAAACTAACATGTGAAAATGATCTAAAGATAATTTGCAAAACTGTTAAGTGATATGCATGATAAATCTGGCAATCTAGGCACAAATTGAGCCTTGCCCATTTTGCGCATTAAGGCCCAATTAAACATCTTTGTTTTAAGGATACAGGAAAAAAAACAGTACCAGTGTTATCAGGGTTGCGTGTCCATGTGAAATCCTTATGATACGTGTGCATCATCCTTGTATACTTGTGTGTCATCCGTGTGCATGTGTGTGTCATCCCTGTGTCGTATGTGTGCCACACACCGGAATAGAAGGCAGATCAGAAATTGCAGCTTGTTGTTCCTGTGACTACAGTTGTACATATTATTCAGAAATTTAAGATCCATGGGACTGTAGCCAACCTCCCTGGACGTGGCTGCAAGAAGAAAATTGATGACAAATCAAAGAGATGGATAATACAAATGGTAACAAAAGGGCCCAGAAAATCTTGTAAACAGATTAAAGGTGAACTTCAAGGAACATCAGTGTCAGATTGCACCATCCGTCGTTGTATAAACCAAAGTGGACTTCATGGGAGATGACCAAGAAGGACACCATTGTTGAAAAAAGTTGAAAAAAAAACATAAAAAAGTCTGTTAGGTGTCGAGATCCCGCCTCTGCACAGGGGGAATCTCGAACCATCTCCAGCCACAGTGAAGTCTGCTCAGCAGAGACATCGGTCTTAGCATCTAGCTCTGGCTGATACCGGATGCCTGGTTACTGCTGCCTTTCCAGCTTCTGCCATTGTAGCCAGTACTGGGCAGCGGCGAGCAGATGTGTTTGTGACTAAGTCCTGCTCTTCCCTTTCTGAGCATGCCCAGGGCAAGATCTCTCGTTGGAGATCGAGGGTCACATGCTTAGATACTGCAGCAAATCCCATTGGTCCTTTAGGAAGGTCCTGAAGGTGTTGTTCTTCTGTGGCTGACTCCCATTGGTCCTTCTGGGAAGGTCCTGTTCTTGCTGCAGCTATAAAAGGTTCGCATGGCCACACGGCCATGCGCTAGTGTACATTTGGAATCGTGTGTGTGTTGATGAGTGCAATTCGTTCTTTAAAATCCCCTCCCTTGTGTATGACTGGTCGCAAAAGGTGGATGCTTGCGGTCTAGCGCCCGACTAAGCTGTCAACATAAAGACACACGATACAGCGTCTATTGCTGCAACCGCCAGTGCGGCGCTGTGCGCGAGCGCTTTCCTATCCCAAGTCTGGGTGGTTAGTGGCATCTGCCAAATCAGCACAGCACGCACTCTTGTGCTTTAAGTTATATTATCTGTTACTTTGACACCCCAGTTGTGGTGTCGAGGGCAAGTGGTCTGAACGTACTCTAATCCTGTGCCTTGGGATAGAGTTCTGAGACTCCTTGCTTGCACTCTTGGTGCAGTACCGCGGCCCTGTGACGCAACAGGGTCTGTTTCCTTCACACAGGGTGAAGTTAACTCGTGTGTGTATCCACATTGTACCGCTATATAGTGCGTCATTTCTCAGCAGCAGGTTCCATCTCTGCTCAGTGGACCCCGGGCTGTGAACGCACCTTATACCATCTCTCTTATAATTTGGTGCATTCCGCTAGCCCTATCATTACACTAGCGCCAGGGTCTGGCTAGCAATGATGGACAAACAGCAATCTTTGTTTTACATCCAGAAGCTAGAGGGTAGGTTGGCGGCTCTCGAGTGCACAACCTCAGCTGTGGATGTAACCGTAGTTGCTGTTCAGGCTGCTAGCGTGGCTGCAGCAACCTTGTCCACTGCCACCCTTGTCCCGACCCTATCTCGCCTCCCGCTGCCAGAAAAATTTTCTGGTGATATTAAGTCTTGTAGGGGTTTCGTGAGTCAGTTCTATATACATCTCGAGCTACTGGCTGCACATTTCCCCACAGAGCGGGCTAAGGTGGGATTTATTGTGTCTCTCCTGTTGGACAGGGCGTTGGAGTGGGCTACGCCGCTGTGGGAGCGTGGCGATCATGTGGTGCAGAGTGCTTCGTTGTTCCTGAGTACTCTGAAACAGGTCTTTTTAGGACCTTGTGTCACCTATGATACGGCGCTCCAACTGTTGGCATTGACTCAGGGCTCGTCCTTGGTCAGCCATTTTGCTGTCCACTTTCGCACCCTAGCATCTGAGTTGGAGTGGTCGGATAAAGCCATTATTCCGATATTTTGGAGGGGGCTGGCTGACCACGTGAAGGACGCTCTGGCCACTAGGGAGATTGCCGCCACACTGGAGGAATTAATAGCAGTGTCCACTCATATTGACCTCCGTTTTCACAAGCTGAGGTTAGAGCGAGCCCAGTGTAGGCAAAGGTTTTGGCTGGCTCAAACCTTCGCCAAAACTTTGGAATCTCCAGTCCAGGCCTCTGAGTCACATGAAGCCATGGAAGTGTCACGAGCGGGATCTAAGTCCCGGACCGCTCGTGCACTCCAGGTTTGTCATGTTTGCCAGCAGTCAGGACATCTTGCCACCAGATGTCCCCAGCGGTCGAGGAAACGTCAGAGTCTAGTGGTAGTAGGTGGAGGTACACTAGACACTGCGACGTTTGCCTCCAAATTGTCCTTTAAGGGTACAAATACTATAGGCCCAATTTCCCACTCAGTAGAGTTCTGCGTGGATTCTTGGGCGGAGGGCAATTTTATGTCATCTGCCTTCACCCAACGTCATGCAATTTCCCTGGTAATGTTAGCTCAACCAGTGACCGTACAAGTGGTAAATGGGTCGACATTGCCCTCACAAATAACACACCAGACCATCCCTTTCACTCTGTCCATGTTGCCATCACATCAGGAGATTATATCTCTGCTTGTCATTCCTGAGGGAGTTGACGAGGTCCTGTTAGGGATGCCTTGGCTATCGTACCATTCTCCTCATATTGAGTGATCCACAGGCAGAATTTTGGGATGGGGTGAATCTTGTGGGGGTATATGTCAGAGGGAATGTGTTCAGGTTGCTACTACTGAGGTACCCGCAGATCTATCCTCTTCCCCAAGCAATATTGGCCCTATGCAGACGTGTTCTCCACAAGAGCTGCGGAGACCCTTCCGCCTCACCACCCCTATGACTGTCCTATTGACCTCTTGCCTGGTGCTGAGCCTCCTCAGGGTCGAGTCTATCCGTTATCTCTCCCGGAGATGCAGGCAATGTCACAGTACATCCAGGAAAATCTGGCAAGAGGATTCATTAGGAAGTCAGTGTCACCTGCAGGGGCTGGGTTCTTCTTCGTGCAGAAGAAGAATGGGGAACTACGTCCACGCATAGATTACAGGGGTATTAACGCCATCACAATTAAGAATAAGTATCCTTTGCCCCTGATATCTGAGCTCTATGATAGGCTTTGGGGAGCAAGGGTCTTTACAAAATTAGATCTGCAGGGTGCTTGCAACCTGATTCGCATCCGTGGAAGATGGCTTTTAACACCAGGGATGGGCACTATGAATATCTGGTGATGCCATTCGGTCTCTGTAATGCCCCAGCCGTTTTCCAAGACATTGTGAACAACATCTTCCGGGATATGCTCTCCACCTCGGTTGTTGTCTATCTGGATGATATTCTCATCTATTCTCCAGATATTGATTCCCACCGGAGAGATATTTGCAGAGTCTTCGACCTCTTACGGGCAAATTCCCTCTACGCAAAGTTGGAGAAATGTGTATTTGAGCAGGAGTCCTTACCTTTCCTGGGCTATATCATCTCCGCTCAGGGATTGGCTATGGATCCTGCCAAACTACAGGCTGTGATGGACTGGCAGGAACCCCATTCTCTTAAAGCGGTGCAGCGCTTTATGGGGTACATTAATTACTATCGCCAGTTCATTCCACACTTCTCGACTTTGGTAGCAAATCCCAAATTGTGATCTGAGGAGGTCTCCAAGGCCTTTCTCTCCTTTAAGTCACACTTCGCTAGCGCTCCCATCCTACATCGCCCCGATGTAGATAAGCCATTTATAATGGCTGGATACTTCATCTGTTGGTGCTGGAGCAGTCCTTTTCCAAAAGGATGTTCAAAGTCGGAAGCATCCTTGCTTCTTCCTTTCAAAGACCTTCTCACCAGCAGAGAGGAATTATTCCATCGGGGACAGGGAGTTGCTAGCCATGAAGTTGGCCTTCTCGGAGTGGAGACATGTCTTGGAGGGAGCTCGTTTTCCCTTCCAAGTCTTCACAGATCACAAGAATTTGGTGTACCTGCAGACAGCCCAGCGGTTAAATTCTCACCGGGCAAGATGGTCCTTGTTCTTCTTCTGGTTCCATTTCACCCTCCATTTTCTTTCTGGGAAGAAGAATATTCATGCCGACTCTCTCTCTCGCTCCATTGTATCGTCTGAGGAGGAGGATAAGGAGCCACGGCTTATTGTCCCCATCGAGAGCCTGAGAACTGTGGCCCCGGTTTCGCTCGAGTCTGTGCCTTCAGGCAAGACTTTGTACCATCCAATCTGCATCCGGAGGTTCTCTCTTGGGCTCACTCGTCCAAGGTGGGTGGACATTTTGGGTCCAAAAGGACATCTGAGCTACTGGCGAGGACATATTGGTGGCCGCATATGGCTCGTGATGTTGCAGACTATGTTCGGGCGTGTGTCTCTTGCGCCAAGAACAAGTCTCCTCGGCAATGGCCAGCTGGGTTGCTTTACCCCCTGCCGGTGGCAGACAGGCCCTGGGAGATGGTCGGGATGGACTTTGTGGTGGGCTTACCCAAGTCTCGTAGCTGCACCATTATCTGGGTGATCACCGACCATTTTTCCAAAATGGTGCACTTGGTGACTCTTCCACGGCTACCTTCTGCACGGGCTCTGGCAGCGTTGTTCATCAAGCATATCTTTCGCCTACACGGTATGCCGGACAAAATTGTCAGTGACCGGGGTCCCTAGTTTGCGTCTCAATTCGGGAGAGAGCCTTGTCGTCTACTCAGTATTGAGTTGAATCTCTCCTCGGCATATCATCCTGAGACGAATGGGTTGGTTGAGAGGGCCAACCAGACCCTGGTCACATATTTACGACATTTTGTTTCTGCCAGGCAGGATATCTGGGCATCCTTGCTACCATGGGCAGAGTTTGCGCTTAACAATGCTATAGCCGACTCTGCCATTGTAACCAGTACTGGGCAGTGGTGAGCAGACATGTTTGGGACTAAGTCCTGCTCTTTCCTTTCTGAGCATGCCCAGGGCAAGATCTCTCGTTGGAGATCAAGGGTCACATGCTTAGATACTGCAGCAAATCCCAATGGTCCTTTAGGAAGGTCCTGAAGGTGTTCTTCTTCTGTGGCAGACTCCCATTGGTCCTTCTCGGAAGGTCTTGTACTTGCTGCAGCTATAAAAGGTTTGCATGGCCGCACGGCCATGCGCTAGTATACAATTGTTATTGTGTGTGTGTTGAAGAGTGCAAGTCGTTCCTTAAAAAACCCATCCCTTGTGTATGACTGTTCGCAAAAGGTGGATGCTTGCTGTCTAGCGCCCGACTAAGCTGTCAACATAAAGACACATGATACAGCGTCTATTGCCGTAACCGCCAGTGCAGCGCCGTGCGCTTATAGAGCGCTTTCCTATCCCAAGTCTGGGTGGTTAGTGGCATCCGCCAAAGCAGCACAGCATGCACTCTTGTGCTTTAAGTTATATTATCTGCTAGTTTGACACCCCAGTTCTGGTGTCGAGCGCAAGTGGTCTGAACATACTCTAATCCTGTGTCTTGGGATGGAGTCCTGAGACTCCTTGCTTGCGCTCGTGGTGCGGTACCACGGCCCTGTGATGCAACAGGGTCTGCTTCCTTCACACAGGGTGAAGTTAACCCATGTGTGTATCCACATTGTACTGCCATATAGTCCGTCATTACTCAGCAGCAGGTTCCATCTCTGTACGGTGGACCCCGGGCTGCGAACGCACCTTATACCATCTCTCTTATAATTTGGTGCGTTCCGCTAGCGCTAACAAAGTCAGACTGGAATTTACCAAACTTCATGTTGACAAGCCACTCTATAGATAATGAAAAGAGCAGAGGCTAAGCATCTGTTCCATCTAGGAAGAGACTGCAGACCCCTGTTCTCAGAATCTCTGGGGAGGGCAGTGGTCGAATCCCCAGTGATCAGCAAGTTATCCACAATCCGATGGATCACACATACACTGTACAAACATATACTGTACATACACACAAACAGATACACACACATATACCGTGCATACACACAGATACACATATACCATACCTATACATATCATACATACATACACTGTACATACATATACCGACATACATACACTGTACATACATATACCGTACATATACACACACATATACCCTACATGCAAACACACATACCATACATATATACACACTTATATACAATACATACACACTTATATGCACATATATATATATACATACAGTACACACATATACATACACATATACCGTATATACACACATACATACACAGATGTGCAGACACATACATACGCACACACAGATACACACATATACATATACTGTACATAGATACACACACATGCATACACACATAGACATATACCGTACATACATACACATACCATACATACATACACCGTAAAAACATATAGCTTACATATACACACACACATACCCTACATGCATACACACATATACCATGCATACATACACACTTCTGTACCATACATACACACTTATATGCACAGATAGTATATACATATAGTACACACATATACATACACATATACCGTATATACACACACATACATACACAGATGTGCAGACACATATATACGCACAAACAGATACACACATATACATATACTGTACATAGTGTAGCGTTTCCCTCACTTCGGGTCTTGGGGGACACTCGCTTGGCACGGGAATAACGCATACAGGCTCGGTTTTCTTACAAAGCACAGTCTCTTAGGTTTATTTTACATCCACATAAACAACATTTTCAGGAACTTGACAACAGCATGAACACTGTCTGTACATATTCAGCTTTATCACAGTACCTCACTGATCCTGATCAGCATAACACACGGTTTTCAGACCGTTACTTGTTGGCAACCTACACGGGTTCCTGGACACCTCTTGACCTCAAAGATGCCCCAGACACAATGTCTCTCTCTTTCTATCACTCTGACCCTGGTCAGTACAACACGGATCTCCATCCGTTACCTGTCGTCGCTTCACAGCTGAACAGGTTCTCGAATACCTCTCTTCCTTAGAGGCATCCTTCCAACATTTTCACTCTTTCACTTTGACCCCGGTCAGTACAACACGGATTTCCATCCGTTACCTGTCATCGCTTCACCTTCTCAGCTGCACAGGTTCTTGGATACCTTTCTTCCTTAGAGGCATCCTTCCCACATTTTCACTCTTTCACTCTGACCCCGGTCAGTACAACACGGATCTCCATCCATTACACAGCCTAGTCTGTGCGAGGTCCAGAGCCCCCCCACCACGTGCTCTTCAGGGAGACGACATTCCCAGCACATGGGGCTCTCCAGGACCTTCCAGCACAGACCATTCAGGTCCACACTCAGAGACCGTGTGACCAAACCTCAGTCACATTATATAGTTGTAACCACTCCCCTAGATGGGAGTGTGTGTGGCTAGTTTGATCCTACCATCTCTCAGAACTAGCCCTGCCAGCCTCCCTATTAGAACTACACATTTACATGTGGGGCTACAGGTCCCAGACCACAACATAACCAGACTAACAGCACAGAGTGTCCCCCTCTGCGACACACATACTGGCTAATCACACTAATGCCAGACTTTGACTCATCACCACACTTATATCTGCGATTGCCACGCATTCCTATGGCCACCATACGCCTCTATGCGCACTCTGGGAAGCTCATACAGCGCCCCCTACCTATAACATAGGTCACTAAACTACATATTCCCCTCCTCTGTTCAAACCCGTAGGGTTGAACACTTATCACACCCCCTTACTAGGTTTTTCAACATGTAAGTCTTGAATTCCAGTCTTCAAGTCACTACATTTTTCTACAAGGTCTCCTACCCATGTCACTTGTCCCTGAGTCAACTGAGGTGACACTACTTCTTCCATTAGGCTGGGTACTTCTTTACTGTACTCAGAGTCACAGTCACCCCCAAGTCACACTCTTTTTGGGTGTCAGCTCCACACATTTTATCTACCACATTACTAACAGTCATATTGTAGTACACATCAGGTGACATCCTGTCCGTAAGTTGGGACCGTCCACCATTTTCCTTGGTCACGCCTAACTTAGGACTGTCAACTATAGGGGGTGCATTCTCTGCATTAATTTTCACACACATTAATTCCACAGACACTTTCCCTTTTTTTCCCACCAGTCCCACAGGTTTTCCATGTCTCGCCCTATTACCATAGTGTACAGTAAGTCTGGGACTACCCTTACATCGTGTTATGTGGACTCCTCTGTCATGTCAATCTAGAGGCAGGCTGTCAAATATCCTTTAACGTCCCCACCTGTGTCATTCACTCTTGTCCCTTATTTAGGTGACATAGTGCATTCAGAAGGGGTTTTCAGCAAAGTCGCTTTACTCTCTGGGTCTATCAGTCCCATCACACATTCTGCATCCAACAAAAAGGAGCACTGTTGTGATAAATCATTAACTGAGCAATTCACAGTATAGCATGGACCTGCATAGCACAATTTGCCTCTGGGCCCACCAGTCTGAGCCACCCCTTTAACTTCAGGAGGCTACGACCTTTTTTTGGGAAACCACCATTCTGCCGGACTCCACCCCCCTCTTGGGATTCCACCCCCTTTAGGGACTCCACCATTCTGTGGGACTCCACCCCTTTTTTGGGGCAGCTACTACCTTTTGGGATACCCCCCCTTTTGGGATACCTCCCCTTTTGGGACTCCGCCCCTTTTTGGCAAGCATCCCTGTTTGGGTTTTCCGCACCATTTTTTGGAACACTACCCTCTTAAGGACACCACCCCTTTCCTGGGGTACACCTCATGGACTCCCAGTGTACTCTCCGGCACCATTTCACACAATACAGAAAAAAACATGTCTCTTTGGGTCGCACCGGCCCTTTAAGAGTCCACACAAAATGTTTTTTTTTTCAACGCCTCTCCAGCTCCTGCTGGCACTGCCACAGCTGCCGCTGTAGTCACAAACCACCGGCACCTCCGGCTGCCGATCACAAGCCACTGCTGCGGAACCTCTTGCAGCTACACTCCACAATGCTCTGTATGGCTCACCGCAGACTTCGTGGATCCGCCGATCCATAGCAAGACGCTTGTCACCTTCGTAACCCCACCGAGTTAAAGCAAAATGGTTGTCACCTTCGTGAACCCGCCGATCCACAGCATTACAACACAAACACAACTTCTCACTGCACGTGCTTCTTGGACCGTTTTGCCCGCATTCTCCACCAATTGTAGTATTTCCCTCACTTTGGGTCTTGAGGGAGACTCGCTTGGCACGGGAATAACGCATACAGGCTCGGTTGTCTTACAAAACACAGTCTCTTAGGTTTATTTCACATCCACATAAACAACATCTTCAGGAACTTGACAACAGCATGAACACCTTCTCTACATATTCAGCTTTATCACAGTACCTCACTGATCCCGATCAGCGTAGCACATGGTTTTTAGACCGTTACCTGTTGGCAACCTACATAGGTTCCTGGACACCCTCTTGGCCTCAGAGGTACTCCAGACACAATGTCTCTCTCTTTCTTTCACTCTGACCCCGGTCAGTACAACACGGATCTCCATCCGTTACCTGTGGGTGCCGCACAGGTTCTCGGATACCTCTCTTCCTTAGAGGCATCCCACAGACATTTTCACTCTGACCCCGGTCAGTACAACACGGATCTCCATCTGTTACCTGTCGTTGCTTCACAGCTGCACAGGTTCTCGGATACCTCTCTTTCTTAGAGGCATCCTTCCAACATTTTCACTCTTTCACTCTGACCCCGGTCAATACAACATGGATCTCCATTCGTTTCACAGCCTGGTCTGAACGAGGTCCAGAGCCCTCCTGCCAGCCATGTGCTCTTCAGGGAGACGACACTCCCAACACATGGGACTCTCCAGGACCTTCCAGCACAGACCATTCAGGTCCACACTCAGAGCCCATGTGACCAAACCTCAGTCACATTATATAGTTGTAACCACTCCCCTAGATGGGAGTGTGTGTGGCTAGTTTGATCCTACCATCTCTCAGAACTAGCCCTGCCAACATTCCTATTAGAACTACACATCTACACATTTACATGTGGAACTACAGGTCCCAGACCACAACATAGCTTCAGACTGACAGTGCAGAGTGTTCCCCTCTGCGACACTCATACCGGCCATTCACACTAATTCGGGACTTTGACTCATCACCACACTTATATCTGCGATTGCCACGCATTCCTATGGCCACCATACGCCTCTATGCGCACTCTGGGAAGCTCATACAGCGCCCCCTACCTATAACATAGGTCACTATACTACAATAGATACACACAAACACACATAAATACTGTAAACATATACACACACAGATGTACATATACATACATAGATACACACATATACATACACACAGATACACACATATACTGTACATATACTATATATACATACACATACAAAGATACACACACCTACATACACAGATGCACACACACATACATACACATAGATGTACACATACACATACTGTACATATATACACATAGATACACATACATACACAGATGCACACACATGCATACAAACATACACATATACTGTACATACATACCCCCACATATTTACATATACAAACACACACATACTAATTTATGACCTCAGGTTGGACTCATAGTTCAGAGATCAGCTGGAGAGGGCTGCAGACCCCACTGTTGGGGATGAGGACACAACAGAAAGGACTGATATCAGCCCGTGCTGCTGCTCTGCTGTCCCATGTAGTGAGCCTCATCCCCTGACCTCTCCTCTGTGAGATGCTGCAGCCTACTGGGAATAGAAGAGTGGAGGGAGCAGAATACACACAGTAAGTCCTGCACTTTCTACACTGTTGTCATCATGTGCTTTCTGGCCCGGGCTCCTGACTATAGGTGAGTACTCACCATTAGGACTTGCCATGCAGGAAGACAAAGACCGCAGCCAGTTAGCGCTCTTATCAGTTTGGTGGGGAAAGCGCTCATTGGCTAGTGTCTCTCCCTGCATGACGCGCCCACTTTTTGAACACCTGCACGATGCGCGCCACTCTCTCCCTGGCTCTGGGTAGTCACATGATTACGGGAGGGCGTTAGAGAGGCCTGATGCTGCATGACATGGGGCTCTCTCACTCCTACCGGTAATCTTGACTCAGTGGCCTCATAGCGGCTGCATACTCTGACACTATGGGCAGTATCCCCCTGCCTGCAGGGGCCCCCTTCAACCTTCAGACCCTGGTGCAGTTGCGTCGGGTGCACCGTCGGTATGTCAGCCCCTGACTCTACATACAAACAAGTGCAGAAATACCTCTGGTGCAGCCACATAGTGTCTCAAGAGGTAAGGGGCTTCTTACACCTCCAAAGCAGGAGGAGTTATGCTTTATGATGAGCTGTAGGACTGCAAAGGGCCCATATATTGCTAATGCACAGATACCCTCTTCTGTCTGTATCCACCCATGCAGGGAAAGAAAAGTTTATGGGAAGGCTTCTTTAAGTTTATCTAGCCTGTTGTAAGAGAAATTGGGAATAATCCAATGTGGATAATGTTTAATCCATTGAATGGAGCCAAATGTGTAGAAAATCACATTTTAGCTGAATTGAGAAATTTTCCTCACCTGCATAATTTGTTTTATTGGCTTGGAGGCATTTTCTTCCTTACAGATTAGTTTACTTTGCATAATCCATTAAAAACTAGCTTGTGATGTCAAGTAGAATAATAGCAAAAACTATATATGGCATAGATGGTTGCTCTTGGTCTGTTTAGATTTATAGAACATTTTAAAACAATTTGAGTTAGCCCATTAATTATTACCGACTTGTTCAGTGACATATGGGATTTGCAACTTCTCTAGACATTGGCTCATGTTAAACCCTGGTTCATTGCCAGCCCTCTGCAGTATAACTAGTGCGCTTCAGTTGAATTGTGAAAAATGAAAGATTCTTTTCTGACTAATTGTACTTCCAACCATGAGCCAATACATTGCACTCTTTACTTTACTAGGGTAGACGAGGACAGGGGTTGTAACTCAGTATAGTGATAAAAGCAGATAATACTAATAATCCAGCTTTCTGACTGAGAATGATTGCACGCTACTTATACATTTACTTAATGTAAAATTGCATTTATTTAACAAATGTCCCTGTGTGTTAGGTGATCTCAGTCAAGAGTTATTTAAGTTGGCAGGTTTCAGTACACAGGCTTAGCAACGGGATGAAAAATATTGCAATATCATTTTTCTTTTCACACTGGAATAAATCAGGCGTGGTTCAGGGTGTGTGCTAGAAGAGATATATCACGGTAAAAGAAGGTCACCAGGCCTGGATCAAGGAAAATTGGCAAACTGGCCACTTACTGGATGCAAAATAATTCAGCCAAATCTGCCGCAATAAAGTTTGTCTTCCCTTTTGCCAATGAATTACATAGGCAAGTATTATTTTTGGAAAAAATCACCTCAACTTTATTGCTTTAGGCAGATTTTTCCACCGATCTGGAAAATAGATATAGACAAAAGATACCCAGTTATGATATTTCACACAGTAAAGCATATGCATTGAAAACAAAATTAAATAGAATTAAAATAATTTAAAAAAAAACAGACTGAAGATATGGATGAACTTTTTTTTTTTTTACATCAAAAAAGTACGACAAAGTGATCATGGGAGATTTTAACTATCCAGATATTTGTTGGGCATCTCTCACAGGCAAAAGTAATGGGTCTAGAACATTTTTATTTTCTCTTGCTGACAACTTTATCTTTCAAATGGTAGAAGAGAAAACAATCTTGGACCTAACTCATACTAAGGCCGGGGTCACACTTGCGAGAAACTTGCACGAGTCTCGCGTCTCGATACCCGGCACTGCTGCCGCACCTCGGGACCGGAGTTTGCAGCTGCATGTATTTCTATACAGCTGGGCGCTCCGGTCCGAGTGCCGGTGGAAGCGCCGAGTATTGAGACTCGAGCCTCGTGCGAGTTTCTCGCAAGTGTGACCCCGGCCTAACAGTGAGAAAATGGTTGAGGAAGTAAAGGTGGCTGGCAATTTAAGAAGCAGCAATCATGCTTTCCTCGAATTTTGGATTACAAGAGCAGGAAGATCAGTGAGGACGCAGATTTTAATGGACTCAGAAATAGGATAGGAAAGGTCTAATGGCTGGATGTTCTAAAGGATTGAAATGTCCAAGAAGGAAGGGAGATTTTGCTAAATTTAACTCTTACTGCATAATCAATGACAATCCAAAAGTGAAGAACTGAAAGCATTTAAAGAGAACAGAATGGATGAACACAGAACTTAAACAGTTGTTAAAAAATGAATAAATAAATGTATATTAAATAGAAAGAGGGGGTATATCTAAAGAAGAATATAATGCTGCTTACAGGAAATGCAGGGCAAGAGTTAGAAGAGCTAAAGCCAGTAATGAAGTGGGGCTCGCAAAGGATACCAAAAGTAGTAAAAAAGGGTTTTGGGGTTATGTCAAAAGCAAAAGAAAAGTCAACGATGCTATAGGATTTTTATAGGATGAAAAGGGTGAAGTGGTCAAAATTTATGTTGAGAAGGCCAAAGGGTGAAGTGGTAAAAATTTATGTTGAGAAGGCCAAACTTTAAAATTCCTATTTTGCATCTGTGTTCTCTAAGAAAGCAATTATAAGATCAAATGATCAGTGCTTTCAAAGGAACAAAAAATCCACACTATCTGTGTGAGTGATGGCTAGGGAAAACTTAGCTAATTTAAATGTATTCAAAGCTCCTGGTCCTTACCTCTATACCAGGGAAGATATTTAGAAAAAATATTAAACAGCATGCATGTAAGTACTTGGATAAAAATACAGTAATTAACCAAAGCCAGCATGGGTTTGTAGCAAATATGTCATGCCAGACTAATCTAATTTACATCTATGATGGAATCACTGATGGATGGATCAGCAAAATGTGGTAAATATAGAATATCTCAACTTCAGCAAAGCATTTGATAGAGTATCTCATACTATCCTTATTGAAAAAATGCCCAAATATGGGATAGACAAGACTATTGTTAAGTGGATTCATAACTGGCTCAGTGATCGTGCTCAAAGATTGGTAATAAATGGTTGCATATCCTATTGGAAGAGGGTTTCAAGTGTGGTACCACAGGGCTCTGTCCTGGCCCCAGTGTTGTTCAACATTTTTATAAATTATCTAGATAAGTAAACTGAAGGCAAAATAATCAAATTTGCAGTCAATGCAAAGCTAGGGGGGATAGCTAACACTAGAGAACACAAAGGGTTCATAAGATTGTAGATAAGCTTGAACATTGGGCAGCGACTAATATAATGGTATTTAACAGAGAAATGTATGATTCTACACTGGGCAAGAAAAATGAAAATTACATCTACAGAATAGGAGGAATAGAGCAAAGCAACAGCACGTGTGAAAAAGACTTTGGTATACTAATAGATCACAGACTGCACATGAGTCAACAGTGTGCTGCCATGGCCTTCAGGGATAGAAGGGACAGCCGTCGCGGAGTGGGGGCACAGTGTCGAACTTAGGGTGCCAACCTCCACTGTCAGGAAGGTACAGCATGTGTAGGACTTTATTAGGGCCACATTAGGTTTGTGTACCATTATCTTTAATCTGGCACCTTCCAGATTAGTACCCTTGTACCAATACCCAATTTCAGTTTGGTTATGGTAATTTATGTATTTGTCTAGTGTTGATCATTTTATTATTTATGAATAAAAAATGCTTTTAGGGTTTTGTTTTTTCTGTAGTTTAGTTTGAATCTAAATTTACCATACAGTACTTACCGAATGCCTAATCCCCGATGCCCTGTCTCCTGCAAACAACAAAAAAAACAACAACATATAATACTATCCTGTCAGATGTAGTCCATTTAATACCGAGTGTCCCATGGCAATCTCACGTGTAGAACAGTCACATTGCGAGATGTGACCACTGTACCCGGCCTCTAGTGATACACTCATTGGAGGTAATCGCTCCCACAGTGTATCACTGAGCTGCCATGAGAGTTCACTGGAGTTCATCAGCTCCAGTGCTCTCACTTACGGCACTACCGCTGTATGAGAACATTCCCACGCAGTGGTGCCGTGAGAGCACCGTAGCTAATCAGCTGATAAACTCCAGTGAACTCTCATGGCGGCTCAGTGATACACTGTGCGAGCGATTACTGTACCTCCTGTCAGTGTATTGCCGGCAGCCGGGTGGGTGAGATTGACGTGGGACACTCGGTATTAAATGGACTACGGCGGAAAGGTGACTATATGTTGGTTTATTATTTTTGATTGTTTGCAGGTGACACGGGCATCGGAGATTAGGCATTAGTTGAGTATGTATTGCGTATGTGAATATGTATGTAATTATGTAAATGTTTTTTCTTTTTTACAATTGAACACAAGCGCTGAATGATGAAACTATTCTCCCATCATCGGCTCATGCTGTCTCTGTCATATGTGACAAAAGATGTAGCCGGATAGGAGTAGTAGTTCCATCAGACGATGCCTGGGTACACACATCGCATGGATACACACACACAGACAGAGAGACACACACAGACACATACACATATTCTCTGCCCACAAACAGAGACACACATATATTCTCTGAGCCCACACAGAGACACATGCACATATTCTCCGCCCACACAATCTTCCTCCTTCTGACATAATTTCCCTTTGATAAATCACAGCATTTTTGGCAGCAAATCTGCAGCAAATACACAAACCATTTTACACCTGCGTTTTTGTTGCAGATTTGATTAACTCAATTGAAGTAAATGAGTCAAAAACGCTGCAGAAACGCAAAAAGAATTGACATGCTTTATAAAATAAAATGCTACAAATATGGATGGAAATTTACTGATCATGTGCACAGCACTTCAGGATTGTCATTGCCTTAAGAAAAGTAGAAAAAATTGGAGTCCGTCTCTACAGGACTGGATTTTCCTTTTCTTTTTATTCTTCAAAAGAACATATAGTGCAGAATGATGGAGGGAAATCTCGTTGAGGCTATTTAGACAGTACAATATGCAGATAAGTGAACTTTTTCAAAAATGCCCTGTGACGTGATATCTTTTTGTCTAGTGGTTATATATACTATGTGTTTTTTTGCCCCTTTTCTCTGTTTGGTTGGTCAAGTGAATATCTGAGTTTGACCATTGTCTAACCGATTGTTTGGCTAAGTAATTTTCCAGGTGTAATCCAACTACATGTCATTTTAAATATCTGCTTGATACAGTGTTACCAGAATAGTGAAAGTAATGTTACCTTCACACTGAACAACTTCACAACAATATCGCTAGCGATCCGTGATGTTGCAGCGTCCTGGATAGCGATATCGTTGTGTTTGACATGCAGCAGCGATCTGGATCCTGCTGTGACATCGTTGGTCGGAGCAGAAAGTCCAGAACTTTATTTCGTCGCTGGATCTCCCGCAGACATCGCTGAATCGGCGTGTGTGACACCGATTCAGTGATGTCTTCACTGGTAACCAGGGTAAACATCGGGTTACTAAGCGCAGGGCCGCGCTTAGTAACCCGATATTTACTCTGGTTACCAGTGTAAATGTGAAAAAAACAAACACTACATACTTACATTCCGGTGTCTGTCGCGTCCCCCGGCGTTCTGCTTCCCTGCACTGTCAGCGCGGCCCTGTGCTTAGTAACCCGATGTTTACCCTGGTTACCAGTGGACTTCGCATAGTTGGTCGCTGGAGAGCTGTCTGTGTGACAGCTCTCCAGTGACCACACAGCGACGCTGCAGCGATCGGGATCGTTGTCTAGATCGCTGCAGCATCGCTAAATGTGACGGTACCTTAAGGGACTTATTAGGGCCAGTCGACAATGAGCGCCACTTGCGCATTGCACATACCCTAGAGTGCAAACCTCCGCAGTCAGATAGGGGTTTCAGGTCAGGAAAAAACAGGGAAAGATAGTTTCATTGCTTTTCTTTCCCTTTATTTTAGGCAGCAACAACTAATTATCTATATTTGACTATTGGGTCAATAAGCTACTAGACACAGTCTCTGGTTGAAGGCACTTCTGTGTATACATTTGTGCATTATATGTTGCTGTTGCCATTTTTGTTCACAGTAGGGGATTAATTATTGTGTATCATCACCTCAGCCTGTTGTACACCTGGCTGTCTGACTCGGGCATTCTTAGACTGGTCCTTGCTGTTTTGTTTTATTTAATATATCACATTAAGACCAGGGTCCAACACGTCCAGTTAGGGCCATCTGCCTTTGAGCGGGGACGCCATTTGCGTTTATCAGTATGGTGCCAACCTCCACTATAAGGCCGGTTTCACACGTCCGTCATAGTAGTCGGAGTGGTACCAGGAACCTTGAAGAAAGAACTAAGGACAACAGATTTGAGAAGAGACACATGGAAGGAATTGGGGATTCACAAGGATGCCGGGAGTTTGTAGGCTACTGGATTAATTTGTTTTAACAGCTCGAAAGGACCAATGATGCAAGGACCCAATTTATAGGATGGAATCTTGGGATGGATATACTTAGATTATAGCCCTACCTTATCTCCAGGATGAAACAGAGGCGAATCCAAGAGCCTCTAATCCACATGTCTTTTCATTTGCTTGGAGGACTTCACTAAGGCAGCTTTGGTCTCCTCCCAGATTTCAGAAAAGTTCCTGATGAGGGAATCGGCAGCAGGAATATCAGAGGTGACGGCCACAGGAAACGGGACTTTGGGGTGTTGACCGTAGACCACAAAAAATGGACATTTGGCAGAAGACTCGTTCATGTGGTTATTGTAAGAGAATTTGGCCCAAGGCAAGAGCTCAGCCCAGTCATTGTGGTGAGCATTGAAAAATTGCTGTAGAAAATTAGTAAGGATCTGATTGACTCGTTCCACTCGTCCGCTGTGGAAGGAAGATTCTTGTGGTCAGTGTATATTACCACAGGATACAACGCTCCTTTCAGCAAGCATTGCCAGTAGAGCCAGGTTGATCGCGAGCAGTTCTGTATCGTCAATAGAGTAATTGCATTCTTGTTCAGAGAAGAGAAAAGAGGAAGCCGCAAGACACTATGCAACTGGATGAAGACTTTGAGTAAAAACAGCACCAGTCCCCTGTGGAAGATGTATCCACCTCCAGGAAGAACTGCTTGTTATTGTTATGCGGAGAATGTCTGCTTGAGGGATACAAAGGCATCTTCTGCTTCTGCAGTTCATTCCTTAGGATAGGCCCCTTTGCGGGTCAGGGTAGAAAGAGGAGCAGTCGGAAAAATATTGCCACACACCACTAAAGTGATATCAATTTTCAAAAATTGTTTGCAACATCAGCAAGAGTAGGACTGGCAGGTGCAAAAGCCACGACAAAGGTGTCACAGATTGCAATAATGCAAGATCAAAGCAGCACACTAAAAACTACACCATCACATAATCTGTCCAGTCTGCGACTGGGTTGCAAAACTCATTGGAGATCCATGGCTTGTTCAGATTGATGAAAGTTAAGCAGTCTACTTTATGCTAATCACGCATATTCCGGTTCATGAATATAGTAGTCAAATTATTGCAATTTTTGCCTTTACTGAGTTGTTTTATTCAAAGTCAGTAGAAAATGTGAGTTGAGTATTCCTTTGCAGTCTCAAAAAAGGGCCAAGATAGGCAACCCTTGCCGCCCCTGCGAACTGCAGACCCAAGACCATGGCTGGCCACAGCCAGAATTGTGGCTGACAATGCTGTCCTTGGTGGTTGCCTGTAGCAATGTAACTTCCTTGTCATCCTCCTTCTCCACCTCCTCTTCTGAGCTACTTAGCTGCATATCTCTGGGTTCACATCAAGTGGGATCTACAACCTCATTGTCATCCTCTCTGTTCTCCTACTCCTCACCCCGAAAGTCACCCTCCTCATCTTCCTGCCCTGACAGCACAGTACAGCCAGTTTCATCAGGATCATTTCCACTCCCGGGGCTAACGTCTGATGATGAGGGTTTGGATTCTGCTTGGACCCTACTTCATCCGGCCCTGGATCCAACTGAAAAAAATTGGGCATCAGTGCAGATGATTTCCTTCTTTTGATTCTGTGAATCTTTGGAGAAGACCTCTGATGCCCGTTGGACAGAATGTGTGAACAGCTCTGCAGACTGGCCCATCTACTGTGGTTCCCCACAGTCATTTGGGCGGTTGGAGAGTTGTGACATGAGGGGAAACAAGGGTAATTGGTGTGCCACCTCTGAGGATTGTACTGTGTGTGATATTAAGGTAGAGGAAGAGGAGACGTCACTTGATGCAGTGCTTGCCATCCACTGGAGCACATGCACTTTCTGGCCCTCATCTACAAGGCATGCTGGAAAAGAAAGGAAGTCGAGCAACCCGTCTTGTAAAATATGTTGTCAGTTATCTTTGGTTAGGACAAGATGACGTTTGTTCAATAAAGCATTAAGTAACATTAGCACCTAACCCACGTACACCTAAAATACCAAGCCTATTTCCCCTTCCACAACAACCTCGCCTTTTCACACTCATATTTTATGTATGCTTCCCTTTTTTAAGCCAGTTATTGCACAACCCTAGTCCCACACCTGTCAGTAAACTGGACCAGACAACTAGCAGAAAGAATTTAGATTCAGAAATGTGGCCTGGTGTCTTGACCAAACTATTAACAGATAAGATTTAGATTCAGAAATGTGGCCTGGTGTCTGAACCACACTATTAGCAAAAAAGATTTAGATTCAGAAGTGTAGCCTGGTGTCTGGCCTACACTGTTAGCAAAAAAATATTTATATTCTGAAATGTGGGCAAGTGTATGGCCCTCACTATTAGCTCAAACTTCTTAGATTCTGAAATGTGGCCTGGTGTATGGCCCATACTATTAGCAGAAATTATTTAGATTCTGAAATGTGGCCCGGTGTCTGGCCCACACTATTAGCACAAATTATTTAGATTTTGAAATATGGACTGATCTCTGGTCCACATTGTTAGCACAAATGATTTAGATTCTGAAATGTGGCCTGGTGTCTGGACCACATTATTAGCACAAATGATTTAGATTCTGAAATGTGGACTGGTGTATGGCCCACACTGTTAGCAAATAGAATTAAGATGATGAAATGTGGCTTGGCGTCTGGCCCACACTATTAGCCCAAACTGTTTTGATTAAAAAATGTGTCCTGCTGTATGGCACACACTATTAGCACAAGCAATTTAGATTTTGAAATGTGGCCTGGTGTATGGCCTATACTGTTTGCAGAAAGGATTTAGATTTGGAAGTTTGGACTGATATAAGGCCCACAATATTAGCACAAAAATCTTTAGATTCTGAAATGTGGCATGGTCTATGGCCCACACTATTAGCAGAAATGATTTAGATTCTGAAATGTGGACTCCTGTCTGCATCACAATATTAGCTAAAAAGATTTAGATTATGAAATGTGGCCTGGTGTATGGCCCACATTATTAGAAGAAAGGATTTAGATTCTGAAATGTGGCCTGGTGTCTGGCCCACACAATTAGCACAAGCAATTTAGATTCTGAAATGTAGCCTGTTGTCTGGCCCACACTATTAGCACAAGCAATTTAGATTCTGTAATGTGGTCTGGTGTATAGCCCACACTGTGAGCAGAAAAGATTTAAATTCGGAAATGTGGACTGGTGTATGGACCACACTTTTAGCACAAACAATTTAGATTAAAAAATGTGGCCTCATGTATTTCCCACACTATTAGCACAAGCAATTTAGATTCTGAAATGTGGCCTGGTGCATGGCCCACACTATTAGCAAAAAGGATTTAGATTCTGAAATATGGACTGCTGGCTGGACTGCAATATTAGCACAAATGATTTAGAGTCTAAAATATGGCCTGGTGTCTGGCCCACAATATTAGCATAAACAATTTAGATACTGAAATGTGGCCTAGTGTATGTCCTACCCTATTAGCTGAAAGGATTTAGATTCTGAAATATGGCCTTGTGTCTGGCCCACACTATTAGCACAACTAATTTGGATTATGAAATGTTGCCTGATGTCTGGACCACACTATTAGCACAAAGGATTTAGTTTCTGAAATGTGGCCTGATGTCTGGCCCATACTATTAGCAGTAAAGATTTAGATCTGAAATGTGACGTGGTGTATGGCCAACACTATTAGCAGAAAGGAATTAGATTCTGAAATATGGCCTGGTGTCTGAACCACACTATTAGCTCAAACAATTTTATTTCTTTTATCAGAAAGAATTTAGATTATGAAATGTGGCTTGGTGTCTGGCCCACGCTATTAGCACAAACTAGGGTTGAGCGAAACGGGTCGGCCATTTTCAGAAGTCGCCGACTTTTGGCAAAGTCGGGTTTCATGAAACCCGACCCGACCCCTGTGTGGGGTCGGCCATGAAGTCGGCGATCTTCTGAATCTGGTATCGGAATTCCGATCCCGAGTTCCGATATGTTTGCAATATCGGAAATCGGTATCGGAATCCATATTTAAGTGTAAAATAAAGAATTAAAATAAAAAATATTGCTATACTCACCCTCGGACGCGCCCTGGTACTAACCGGGAACCTTCCTTCCTTCGAATCAGCGCTTGCAGGACCTTGCCTAATAGGAATATACTCACCCTCGGACGCGCCCTGCTTCTTTCCGGCAGCCTTCCTTCCTAAGAATCAGCGCTTGCAGGACCTTGCGGTGACGTCGCGGGTTTGTGATTGGTCGCGCGAGCGGTCACATGGGCGGTCGCGCGACCAATCACAAGCCGCGACGTCACTGCAAGGTCCTGCAAGCGCTGATTCGAAGGAAGGAAGGTTCCCGGTTAGTACCAGGGCGCGTCCGAGGGTGAGTATAGCAATATTTTTTATTTTAATTCTTTATTTTACACTTAAATATGGATCGCAGGGCCTGAAGGAGAGTTTCCTCTCCTTCAGACCCTGGGAACCACTGGAAACCCAATGCACTGCATTGGGTTTCGAGTTTCGGCCGACCCCGACCCCGACTTTTTTATAGGATCGGCCGATTTCACTCGACCCGACTTTTGAAAAAGTCGGGTTTCGTGAAACCCGACCCGATCCTATAAAAGTAAAAGTCGCTCAACCCTAGCACAAACTATTTAGATTAAAAAATGTGGCCTGGTGTATGGCCCACACTATTAGCACAAACGATTTTGATTCTGAAATGTGGCATGGTGTATTGCACATACTATTAGCAGAAAACATTTAAATTCTGAAATATGGCCGGGTGTCTGTCATATGTTATTAGCGCAAACAATTTAGATTCTGAAATGTGGTGTATGTCCCACACAAGTAGCAGAAAGGATTTAGATTCTGAAATGTGGCCTGGTGTCTGGCCCACACTATTAGCACAAACAATTTAGATTATGAAATGTGGCATGGTGCATAGCCAACACTATTAGCAGAAAGGATTTAGATTCTGAAAGGCTCCGGCAGCCAGTAACAGATGTCCTTGTGTCTGAACGTTGTGGATGGTTTCTGTGCCCCGATTGGCTGCCGGAATCTTCACAGATTAAGTTAATAAAAAAATATAAAAAATTCAGTCTGCTGCTCTACTGACAACTCCCCACCACCTCCCCTAATCAACACATCCCAGATTCATCATAAAGCAGCACTATCTTAGCCAAAGTCCTAACAAGCGCATTACTGGAAATTCAATCATTTTAGCTGAATTTTGCTAATTTTGAGGAAATTGCGATGAAATCCGAACACGAATCCGAATGTGCAACATTCATGCTGAATTTAAGATTGGCAAATGTTTTTCGAACATGTTCGCTTTTCTCTAGTCTTCATGAAAATAGCACTGGTGCATACGAGGATGGACCTCCACCGGTCTTCAGGAAAATGGCGCTGGAAGGTGGCACATGTGCACAGTCAGATCTCGGCTAAATGATGAGCAGAGATCTTATTCTGCGCATGTGAAACGTCCGGCGCCATTTTTCGGAAGACCACTGAGGTTCAATCAGTGCATGCACCAGCTCCATTTTCATGAAAACGGCACTAGCCCAAAATTTAATTGACAAAGATGATGAATACAACAGAGGCAGCAGATGGGCCATGGCTAAGTCCTCTGAGCCGAAGTCCCTTCCCACAGTCCCGTCCTGAAGCATGAAGAAATGAGGAAACCAAAATTTATCATGATGATTTAAGTAAACCAGGCTACAGATTGTTACGTTAAAGGTATGTAATAAATAAGTACGAAAGAATAATTCTGCCCATACCATCAGCTTAACATGCATATTTCTGCTGACAGGTTCCCTTTTGTTGCAGACTCTGTGGCCTTTCAGAAAAGGTGTGTATATTCTGATAGACCATGTGACACTTGGATTGCACACAGGGGGACTTCCTTTCCCTAAGCATGTGACTTATGAAGGTAATTGCTTGCATCAAAAAGTTTTAGGTGCTTAATAGCAATACATATGCACATGACAATTTTTAGTTATTTGATCCCATAAATAAAATTAATGGCTATATTTCTCTCATTGCATATCAACAACTTAGACTATTTAGTGATGATGCATCACACACAAATTGTATTACAAAAATATTTAACCCATTACTTGCCAAATTAGACATTTTGTTTTTACGGATTTTTCAGAAAAGGGCGTCCCAATATTCATTTAAAAATGACAATGACATGATTTCCTATTTTGAAAACATTCATTTTACAAACACAACACAAAAAATTGGACCTAATTATAAAAATTATAAAATCTTAGTTGCTAGAAGCAAAAGATTAGGCGTCCCGAAAAAAGGACACTGGTAGATAATGGGTTAAACACAGGTTGTAGCATAACAAAATAGATAAACAGCAAGAGGGTGGGGTGGGATACTTTGACAAGCCGCTGTAAAATGGTAATGGCCATTTTATGTCAATTTGCACAAATCTAATTACAAATTGTTTACATTTGTCAGGCTTAGTGAATTTGTAAAAATTCAACACAAATTTGATTAGCATCTAATTGATTCACTCATCTGTTCTGTCACTATCTGTAATGTTTATTCAGTGTTTTATTGATTTCTCCTCATCTTTGTTGCTAAGCTGTGTGCTGTGATATTCTCTCTATCCAGATTGACTCCAAAATGGCTGCTGTATTCCCTGCCTTTGCTTTTATAGTCTTTCCTGACTGATACAATTCTGCAATGTATACAGTGGCTTGCAAAAGTACTCACTTCTCCCAACCCCCCTTGGCATTTTTCCTGTTTTGCTACCTCACAACCTGGAATTTCTCTCATTTAATTTCACACATTGATTCACTCATTTCTGTGGAAAGCTCTTGTCTTGGTATGTTTGGTGCTTTGTGGTAATGCTCTGTAAAACTGCAATTACAAATGGTGCCATTATGAGACCTCATCTCAAATAGCAGACTCAATACATTTGGATTTTTCTTACATTAATACTAATAATATGATTGTTTTATTTAGCAATAGTTTTACATGCTTTTCATTTGTTGAATTCAGTTCATTTTACTATGAATTCACAAACTCCTCCTTTTCTAGCTCTTCAATAACCACTAAAATTTTAAGTTCAATAAAGTTTCTGTTCCCAAATTCTAGAGAAGGGAGATTCCTAAGAATGAAGCTCATCTATCTACCAATTCATGCTGATTACTTACCTATATATTTTTTTTAATTCAGCGAAAATAATAATAGAAATTTAGTTGTGGTCAGAACTGGTTTGCTACATTTTAACACATCCAATTCATAATTAATTGTAAGCAACTGAATTATGTGTTGCTTTAAATTCAAGTTTCGTATTGGCAAAGAATAATATAATCATGGCACTTTTATAAAATCCTAAAAAACTTGAGGTTCCCAAACTAAATATATTGCTGTTAAAACACCATGTTCATTTTCTATACATTTGAACCCATTTTAGATTGGTGGCTTAATCCTCTGGTGACTATATATTATTTTAGCAAAATTCCATCTAAACTGAGTAGGATATTTGTGGTTTTGGTTTGGCTGAGTCGAAGTGTAAGTCAGTACTTCATTTCGTCTTTCACTCAAGCCACTTCTTGATAAGATGTTGAAATATGTTATGCAGCTCCATGTTTCATGTGTATGTTAAAACATTAAATAACTCATATCTTATAATGTGACCTATGTTCAATGATATTCTGTAAGGCATCGCTACAAAATTAGTAAAGTGGCAACTTTCTTGTAATAAAATTTGCCATTAGATTATAAACTTAATTTTAATGCCCTGAGAAAAAAGGATACCACTGATGTATATCACCCCTTAATCCTAAATTCCCAATTTAGATGTTGATGATTTATCAAGTAAATGCAGTCACATCCATTGACCTTGATATTCACAATATAAAATACCTTTATTGTCATAAAATACTGTGGTGAAATCTGAAAAAGAAAGCAATATATCAGATTAAAAAAAAAAATTTTCTAACAGGGTTTACTGACTGAGTGAAAAGGGTTACCACGACAGTGTGGATCCAGAGGACTGCAGCGTCTGATTGCTCCTACTCTGGAGCTGAGAAGAAGCACTTCTCCTTACTTTTAAAATGTGCTTATTTCATCTGGCAGAACAGGGGTTAATCGGCCATGTTGAAAATCCCTGTGTTCACAGCTGATCTCGGTTAGTCACTCCCATCTCCTTTATAATCTTGGCTCTTTTACAAATTCTTGACAGAGCTAGCATTTGTTGCACAACTAACAGAGAGGAGCACATATGAGAAGGAGAGTAAGAGGAGTTATTTGTGACTGTTGTTTGGTTTGAATGTTTGATAATTCCCTATCCTTCTCTATTTTGGTTTATTCCCCTACCTCCATGCCGGGTGCATTTCACTGTTATATGTGAGTGAATATTTTGCATGCCTGTTGTTTTCTGTTAACCCTTGCTTGTGTTGCCTTGTTTGTCGGGTTGGTCTACTACAGTGCACAGAAGCATCTCCTCTTCCCTGGGTGGGGAAAGAGAACAGATGGATGACTAACTACAGAGATAAGGCAAGGGTGGAGGCCCCGTATCCTCACCTTCTGAAGTAACGAAGGGCGAGCTAGGGCGTTCCCTAGTGTTAGGAGGCCTTGTTCCTGGGTAATCCGACAGCTGTTCTGTGACACTTAGGCATTATAATAGCATTATTTTGTTGTATCAGGACATGAAGAGGGTGTTCCTTGATTAAATATTACATTTGGATTATAATTTACAAAAAATGTTCCTGTGTCTAGATATTGCTCTTATGGCACCACTGTTCCCTCTTAGCTGTGTGCTCTGGAAATGGAAATAATAAAGGTATCCTTGAGATAAGTAGAGTAGTGGTCAAACATTTTCAAATACCTTTTCATACAGTGTTTTTTTGTTCTTATTGGAATATGCATTTTGTAAATTCAGACAGAAGGTAGCAAAACGTCAAAGGGGTAAAAGAGTAAAGAAACACATGACAAACAAACCATAATCTTTGTATGTGTATAAAATCTTAAAGTTCTCAAAGTACCCCCTATTACTCTGATGAAAGCTTTAAAACCATTGGCATTCTATCGTGCAGCTTTATCAGATAGTCACCTGGAATAGCTTCCAATAAACAAGTACCCCTCGTCAAGTGCTCAGTTGTGGAGTCATTGGTCTTCTGAAAGTGTTTGCAACCATAAGGTGTTTTTGCAAAGGTATTGTTGGTACAAGGACCATTCAAGTAAGGATAGAGAAACAACAGTCAATGATTACATTAAGTCATAAAGCTCATGCAAGCCAGAAAACTGCTAGAACCTCGAAGGTATGCTTAAGCACAGTCATGTAAATCATCAACTGCTATGATGAAACTGTCTGGCATGAGGACTGCCCCAGGAACGGAAGACCACAAATTACCTCTGGAGCAGAGGATAAGTTCATCAGAGTTACCAGGCTCAGAAAATGCAAATTGACAGCACCTCAGATAATAGCCTTCATAAATCATACATAGACATCATGTAACATACACATTTTAATGATAACTGTCCAGAAAACTGTGAGAAGCAGGCTGTTATGATTGAAGTTCTGCAACAAAACCGTTACTGAGTACCACAAACAAGAAGATACTTGTTTGATCCAAGTAACACAAAAACTGGACACTGATTCAGTAGAAATCTGTATTCTAGTCATATGAGTCAAGTCCGAAATTTATTATATCAGTTACTATGTTTGTGTTATACGCCGGAAAGGGGAGCAGATTGTTTCTACATTTTTGGTCCCCACAGTAAAGCATGTAAGAGGAGGTGTGGTGTTGTGGAGTTACTTTTCTGGTGACATTGTTGGTGGTTTATTCTAAGCTCAGTGCACACTTATTCTGCATGGCTACCACAGCATTTTGCAATTACACACCATCAAATCCAGTTTGCACTTAGTGGAATTATCATTTGTGTCGCAACAGGATAGTGATCAAAAATACATCTCAAGGCTATGTAAGCAAGAATGAGAATATGAAGTGCTGCGTCTGACTACATGGCATCCAAAATCTCCCAGCTTCAACCCAATTTGGCTGTTTTAAGATGACAGTGAAGGCACAGCAGAGAACAAGTGCTCTCAGCACCTCAGGGAATCTTTCAAAACCATTGCAAAGCTGTTTTCTATCTACAGTTGTGTGAAAAACCTTTGTCCCTTCCTGATTTCCTATTCTTTTGCATGTTTGTCACACTTAATTGTTTCAGATAACCAAACAAATTTAAATATTAGACAAAGATAACACAAGTAAACACAACATGAAGGTCTCTATTATTGGAGGAAAAAGACATCCAAACCTATAAGGCCCCATGCGAAGAACTGATTGCCCATTAAACCTAATAACTGGTGGGCCACCCTTAGCAGCAACAACTGCAATCAAGCAGTTGCAATAACTGGCAATGAGTCTTTTACAATGCTATGGAGTAATTTTTCCCACTCATCTTTACAGTTTTTTTGTAATTAAGCCACATTGGAGGGTTTCTGAACATGAACAGTTTTTTAAGGTCATGCCACAGGATCTCAGTCAGACTAAGGTCAGTCTTTGACTAGGCCACTCCAAAGTCTTAATTTTGTTTTTCTTAAGTCAGTCAGAGGTGGATTTGCTTATGTGTTTTGGATCATTGACCTGCTATATAGACCAAGTGCGATTCAGCTTGAGGTCAAGAACAAATAGCTGAGCACTCTCCTTCAGGATTTTTTGGTAGATAGCATAATTCATGATTCCATTTACCACAGCAAGTCTTCCAGGTCATGAAGCAGCAAAACATTCCAAGACCATCACACTACCACCATCACATTTGACTGTTGGTATGTTGTTCCTTTTTTGAAATGCTGTGTTACTTATATGCGAGATGTAATGGGACATACAATGGGATGTAATGAGACATACACCTTCCAAAAAGTTCAACTTTTGTCTCGTCAGTCCACAGGGTATTCTCCAAAAAGTCTTGGGGATCATCAAGATAAGACCAGGCTTTATGTTCTTATTGCTCAGCAGTGGTTTTCATCTTGGAACTCTGCCATGCAGCCCATATTTGCCAAGTCTCTTTCTTATGATGAAGTCATGAACACTGACCTTATCTGAGGCAAGTGAGGCCTACAGTTCTTTGGATGTTGTTTTGGGGTCTTGTGTGACCTCTTGGATAAGTCATCGCTGCACTCTTGGGGTCATTTTGACTGGCTGGCCCCTCCTGGTAAGGTTCACCACTGTCCCATTTTTTTACCATTTGTGGATAATGGCTCTCACTGTGGATTGCTGGAGTCCCAAAGATTTAGAAATGGCTTTATATCCTTTTCCAGGCAGGATATATATCTTTTCAATCTCTGACAGTGGCATTTAACATGCTTGTGCTGGTAGCGCATCACTAATCCTGCCCATCGTCGACCATGTCATATGACCGTGGGTCGCCAATGGGTTGACATGACAACCCGGGGTTTGCAGGAACTCCTTTGGTTGTCATTGCTGGAAAGCTATGAGCACCACCCAGCAGTCGGCATCACAACAAGTGAGCATTTCTGCTACATAGAGCAGGGCTGAAGCCCTGCTGTGTGTTGCACAAGCGATCTAATGATTGCTGCTTCTAGTCTCACATGGAGACTAGTGAAGCAAGTGAAAAGTTAAAAGGTTTTAAAAATATAAAAAGTATAAAAGTTCAAATCACTCCTCGTTCGCCCCATTGAAAATAAGACAATAAAAAATACACATATTTGGTATCACCGCGTTCAGAATCCTTCCTTTATAATGCAATAATGGGTGATCAAAAGATCATATCTACACCAAGATGGTATCAATAAAAATTTGATCTTGGCATGCAGGAAATAAGCCCTCACCCAGCTGCAGATTATGATAAATGGAGACGCTCGAAAAATGGCAAGTTTTTTTTATAAAATGTTGTGGGTTTTTTCACCACTTAAATAAAAAAATAACCTATACATGTTTGGTATGTACTAACTCATAATGACATGGAGAATAATAATAGCAATTGTAGAATTGCACTTTTTTTGCAGTTTCACCGCACTTTGAATTTTTTTCACATTTTCCCGTACACTGTATTGCAAAATTAATGGTGTCGTTCAAAAGTACGTTGATGGAAAAATAAAAAAGTTATGGTTCTGAGTGTCACAGGGTTGCAGCAACAAAGAGGAGCCAGAAGACTGCAGTGTCTGATAGCTCCTAATCCTGCACTGAAAAGAAGCACTTCTTTTTTTAAATGGTGTTTATTTCTTTTGGCAGAACAGAAGTTAATCAGCCATGTTGGAAATTCTGGGAGTATGAGCTCTCAGCTGAGCTCGGTTAGCCACTCCCATCTCCTTTATAATCTGGGTCCTGATTCAAACCTATATCAGAGCTAGCTTTTTCTGCATGTCTTGGTGGAGCCGTGTTTATATGAGAAGGAGTTTTTGAGAAGTTATCTGTGACTGTTTTGTGGTTTGTAAGTGTGATAATTCTCTTCCCTCCTCTTTGGTTACTCCCCCATCCTCCTTTTCCCAGTGAATTCCACTGTTACATGTGAGTGGAAATTTGTATGCTTGGTGTTTTCAGTTTACCCTTGTTTGTGTTGCTTTGCTCATTGAGTTGGTGTCCTGCGGTGCACAGTAGCGCCCCTCTTCAATAGGTGAGGGAAGAGAACAGATGGAGGGCTGATTCAGGAGAATAGGCAAGAGTGGTGGTCCTGGCATCTTCACATTCAGAAGTATCAAGGGGAATAGGGTGATCTAGGGCTCCCCTATAGGTAGAGGACTTGACATTAGCTCTCACAGTAACCATTTTCTGATCCATTATGAATTCTATTACTGTTCTAATGGGGCAACTGCAGAAGCTCAGTCTGGAGGTGGCGACTTACACACGGTTGTTTTGCAGCACCCTAATACTTCTGATGTAGGAATCACGTCTCCCAGCAAACCGTAGCTTTGCCTGACAGGTTCTCTGGGGGGGCGTTTCCTCAGATACAGAGGAGCAACATGTGGGGATAATAATATCGCTCCCTCAGGTGGACCCCAAGCATTGGTGTTTTCAGTCCTAATTGACTCCTAGTCACTTCAGATGGTGGAGAAATTTTTTGGGGCACTGGGCCTTATATATAATGATTCTGACCCTTGTTTGTGTTGCCTTGTTTGTTGGGTTGGTGTACTCTGGTGCTTGGGTGACGGAAGAGAACGGATGGAGGGCTGATTCAGGATGTAAGGCAAGGGTGGCGGCCCCTACATCTTCACCTTCAGAAGTATCCCGGGGAATAGGGTGAGCTAGGGCGCCCTTAGTGGTAGGGACAGGGAAGGAGTCCCTGTTCCCGCATCGCCTGACAGCTGGGTCATGACACTGGGAAGAAGGGGATCAAAATACGGAAACTCAAAAATGGAAAAAACCAAGGTGGTAAAGTGGCTAATTATATTAATCAGTTCATTTATTGTTTGATGGGGTTTTTTTTTCTTATTTTAGGGGGTATTTTGGAACTTTTTAAACCAATTTCCAGTTTTCCATGGAGTTTTGGCCTCAAGTTACAAAATATTCAATTCACAATTATAGTAGAGGAGGACGCTATAACGTTGAATGGCTGCACTGCAGTAAATGCGAAGCATTTTGTGTTCCAAAATGGTTCTTCATTGTCGCAACACATTTTGGCATCAGACCTTTTTCAAGGTAAAAAAACAAACAGTTCTGCATGTCACAATTATAAACTCAGAGCAAACTGATATTGAGGCTTGTGGAAGTATTAAGAGCTAACATATGGCTCTAAAATACAATGATGATGATAATTGTAGGAAAATGTTTTATCAATAATCTCAGAAATCCGGGCCTTGCTGAACTGTATGGAAATTAAATTGGCACACGGCCTTCTCTTAAATGCTTTCAGAATGAGGAGACAGGCTCAACTTCCTTCTCTTAGAACATGTGAAAAGCCAATTTACGTTTTTCATAATGCTATGGAAGGCAGCCACGCCATCATCGTTTGATGTACAATCTATAATAACCATTTAAAAGTTTAATATCACTTGGAATGGAATCATTAATGGTGTTACAAATAGTACTTCTTATGAACAAAGAGAATGTAACAGGAAATGCAGAGCTTTTTCTCTGTTCCTCCGGCCATTTGAGTTGGCAATTAAAACCAGCTGGCTTGACAAAAAGGCTTCAGGAAAAGCATCACATAAGAAAAACCATGCAAACCAGCTGTATTATTTATGTCAGCAGCAAGTCAAGAACCCTGGCAGCTGTGCAGCATTGCACTTGTGTGCATTGTTAGGAAAGCAAAGATCAAGCGCAAACAGGAAGAGCCGAAGATTTACTGTAGTGACTAGAGACTCAGATGCTTAAGGAAATGTATTTCAACTCAGAGTTTGTTACTTGTTACCGAGGAAATATCATGTTTGCAATTTCATTAACAAAGACTCGATTATTGTTGATTTTTTCAGCAGCACTTGACAAAAGAACAACATTAAACAATGTGACAACTTCTGAACATGGTGGATACTTTCTGTGAAGCTTCAAATTCAAGATACTGAGAAGTTGTATAATAGATTACCCAATTATTAAGGAAATTATTGGCCTAGGTATACCGGTGTCTGTTAAGTAATAGCATGGTGGTAAAACATGGTTATTGGCACTATTATTTGAGCTCTATATAGTCTTAATATTGATCTTTGTATACTACATTTTGTTCATTAAATGTATGGTGACAATACTTATATATTACAGTGGGTATGGAAAGTATTCATACCCTTTTAAATTTTTCACTCTTTGTTTTAGTGCAGCCATTTGATAAATTAAAAAAAGTTCATTTTTTTCACATTAGTGTACACTCTGCACCCCATCTTGTCTAAAAAACAAAACAGAACTTTTTGCTGATATTTATTTTATTTTTTTGCTGGTATTCCGGAACTTTCCACTCCCAGCACACTCTACCATGGCATATTTATTATAATATAATACTTAGATATTTATTTTGTCTATGATAGAGGTATATTTATTTATTTAATGAGGTTCACTTATTTATACACACTTTATTTCTCTTCTTTGGGAAAAAAAATTTCAGCATATTTTTCTCAGTTAGTTTTTAGAATTCAGTCCTGTTCCGTGTACATTGACTCACAGCATGTTTATATTTTCATTTTATTCCATCAGGGTATGTTCTTTGACCTGAATGAAACTTTTGTCTTACCCTTTGTGCACTGCGTCATGATATATTTGTGCGTTCACTCGCTCTATTCCTCACCGTATTCTTCCTGGTTTGATCGGAAGGTAGCCCCGCCTCCTGCACACTACGCTATACGTACACTCATTCCTGGTCAGAAGGTGCGCATGTCGATTCAGCTGCTCCTTTGACTTACGATCCTGCGCATTGAGGTCCGCTTGCGTTCCACACTGCGCTCCAGCGTGGTTTGATTCGGAAGTCACTTTCTATGAGGTTTGCAGCATGTAACTGACATGCACCGAATAAACACTGACCACCAATGAGCCCTCTGCACCGGTCTATAAAATGAAGGCAGTTCAGTCAGTAACTATCACCCCCTTTTTAAAGAAGCATCTGGCGTCATTGGGGTGGTGCTGCTTAATCCATCTACCTCATTAACTCCTAGGCACTTTATGTAAGTATTCATAAGTGCTGTTTAATATATTTGTCTATATTTGCCCCGTATTCACATGTAAAGCGCCATGGAATAAATGGCGCTATAAAAATGTATAATAATAATAATATAATAATAATAAGTGCTTTATGTTTGACTTCTGTCCTATTCAGTGAACACAATCTCTCTGCTCTGGTATAGCGTCAGGCACATGTCCGTACATGGCAATCTTGCAGCCAGCATGCAGCCAGCGAGTAAGGAAAGGGTGAATCAAGCACCCAAAAACCCCGCCTCTATGGCTGAAAATTGTTCCCTCCAAATTCAGGTGAGTCCCTTTAAGTCACATTCTGTCCTTTTCCTTGTGATCCTCCTTGAGATGGTTCTACTCTTTCACTGGAGTCCAGCTGTGCTTAATTAAACTGATAGGACTTGATTTGGAAAGTCACACACCTGTCTATATAAGACCTCACAGCTCACAATGCATGTCAGACCAAATAAGAATCATGAGGTTAAAGGAACTGGCCAAGGAGCTCAGACAGAATTGTGGCAAGGCACAGATCTGGCCAAGGTTACAACAGAATTTCTGCAGTACTCAAGGTTCCTAAGAGCACAGTGGCCTCCATAATCATTAAATGGAAGAAGTTTGGGACCACCAGATGTCTTCCTAGACTGGCCATCCAGCCAAACTGAGAATTTGTGGGAGAAGAGCCTTGGTGAAAGAGGTAAAGAAGAACACCAAGATCACTGTGGGTGAGATCCAGAGATGCAGTAGGGAGATGGGAGATGGGAGAAAGTTCCACAAAGTTAACTATCACTGCAGCCCTCCACCAGTTTGGCCTTTATGGCAGAGTGGCCCAACGGAAGCCTCTCCTCAGTGCAAGACATATGAAAGCCTGCATAGAGTTTGCTAAAAAACACATGAAGGACTCCCAGACTATGAGAAATAAGATTCTGTGGTCTGATGAGATGAATATATATAATTTTGGTGCTATTTCTATGTATGTGTGGAGAAAACCAGGCAGTGCTCATCACCTGCCCAATACAATCCCAACAGTGAAACATAATGGTGGCAGCATTATGCTATAGGGGTGTTTTTCAGCTGCAGGGACAGGACGATTGGTTGCCATTGAAGGAAACATGAATGTGGCCAAGTACAGAGATATCCTTGATGAAAACCTCTTCCAGAGTGCTCTGGACCTCAGACTTGGCCGAAGGTTCACCTTCCAACAAGACAATGACCCTAAGCACACAGCTAAAATAACAATGGAGTGGCTTCAGAACAACTCTGTGACCATTCTTGACTGGACCAGCCAGAGCCCTGACCTAAACCCTATTGAGCGACTCTGGAGAGACCTGAAAATGGCTGTCCACCAACGTTCACCATCCAACCTGATGGAACTGAAGAGGATCTGCAAGGGAGAATGGCAGAGGATCCCCAAATCCAGGGGTGAAAAACTTGTTACATCATTCCCAAGAATACTCATGGTTGTACTAGCTCAAAAGGTGCTCCTACTCAATATTGAGCAAAGGGTCTGAATACTTATGACCATGTGATATTTCAGTTTTTCTTTTTGAATAAATTAAAAAAAAATACTAAATTTCTATTTTTTTTCAGTCAAGATGGGGTGCATAGTGTACATTAATGAGAAGAAAAATAACTTTTTTGAACTTGCCAAATGGCTGCAATGAAGCAAAGAATGACAAATTTAAAGGGGTCTGAATACTTTCTGTACCCACTGTATAGTGTTAATATTGATCCTTGTATACTGCATTTTGTCGTTAAATCTATGGTGACAAGACTTTTTCCTTGAATAGTGGTATTTTTTGGTAGCTATAGGGCTATATTATTTAGAGGTATAATATCATGCACAGAAAATCAATGTATATATATCTATATATATAATTGTCTTAGGGTTTTTCCGTCTGTCTGTCCTGGAAATCCCGCGTCTCTGATTGGTCGAGGCCGCCAGGCCTTGACCAATCAGCGACGGGCACAGCATGGCGACGATGATGTCTTAAAGGTTGCCTCGACCAATCAGCGACGGGCACAGTCTGCCGCGAATTTGCCTCGACCAATCAGCGGCGGGCACAGTATCGACGTAGATGTCATAATGGTTGCCATGGCGACGATGATGTCATAAAGGTTGCCTCGACCAATCAGCGACAGGCACAGTCTGCCGCAAATTCTGGAATCATCATTGTCCATATACTACGGGGACATGCATATTCTAGAATACCCGATGCGTTAGAATCGGGCCACAATCTAGTATAAATATATATAATATAATCTATTGTGTATATGGTATATACAGTATATTTTAAAGCCATCTTATTTTATCAGAGAGGACAGTAAGCCACAACTGTCCTCTCTGATTTTTGTGGAGCCAAATACACCATTATTGATGACTTTAGTACTTTTAGACGTAGTAACAATCCAATTTTTACCATTAACCATTATGGACGCTGAATTTATTCTCAATCTCATGTGTGGCACAGTCCATTTTTCTGCTTTTATCACACAATGGCAGGAGAAATAATGCATATCATATGTGAACTTGTAGAAGGTGCCTGATGCTAATGAATACACCTGTGCCTTAGACATGTGAAAGAAAAAATGTGCTGACTGCACATATTGAGCAGAGCTGAGAAACAAAGCCTCAGGCTGCTCATATGGTGGAAATTTTATGAGAGAAATATGTACAATTAACCCATTGTATAATTGTGAGACAGAATGCAGGTGCAAAATTGAACATATTGGTTCTTCATCAGACATTACTGCCTCTATTAATGGGGTTGTCCACTACTCAGACAGCCCCTTCTCAATCCCTATGTTTCTCAGCTATACTCACCGCCGGTGCTGGTGCCGTCCCAGCATTGTCGTCACTGGCTCTCCAGGGGCTCGCGCTACATTGTTATGTCATGCGGTACCCTGTCTCCGATCAGTGCTGGCTCCACTCTCCTTCACAGGAATAGTCTGTAATGTGTACTTTTTAGCTCTGAAGTGACAAATTTTAAAGGACTCTAAAAATTAAATTGTTAAAATTAGGTTTCTTCTGGATTTCTACACTAGGTACATTGAATCTTTTGGCATTAAACAAATCCTTTAATTTTAATGTATCTTTTAGAACATATTTGGGAGATGGCAGCAGTTATTTATTGTCTGAATATACCATGTAACTATACAGCATTTATATCAATTGTTTGTTTTACAGGTGTCAAACTCAGTACAATACTGTTACCTATCAATATGGCGGATAGTACAAGTAATGCTGAAAGTAACGGTTTATGAATAGTATCATGTGTATTGATCCGCATTATATTTTATTTACTTGCTTTAATGTTAATATAATAGTACAATTTTGCATTTAGAACTGATTTTTCAGATATAGGTTATTAGTTATCTGTTTATATTTAATGCAATGAAAGTACAGAGCGCATGCCTGAAAAAGGGGAAGGCCTCCAATACGATCTCATGGAAAACACACCTGTGCTTCAGCAAGTGTCTCTGTGAAGCCCATTGCAGCTACCGGTACCTTTGGAAAAGGACTTTTTTTTGGATCCAGACCGACCATAGACCATACCATGAATGCAATATAAGTATATACACTTCATTGCCTGCTTGATCACAGCACCACTCAGACTTCGGGTTCACTCACATCTTTGTATAAAATTGGCGAGTGCAATGTGAGAAAAAAAAATTGTGTTGTACTCGCAACAATGTTAGTCAATTAAACAGTATTCATCTGCGAGTTTTTCCTCACCTGGAATTGGGGTGAGGAAAAAATAGCCGCATGGGTGCATAAAATGGTTGAGACTCACCAATTCAAGTCAATGGGTGTGAGAAAACAAATTGCACGGTACATGGTACACGGTCCATGCAAGTGCACCCATCTCATAGGAAACCCGAATTTCATCAGCCAAGTACAGTAAATTCACAGCGTGAACTGTCATAATAGAAAAGATAGAAAATATATATAGATAGAATAGATAAATAAAAAGATGTCATTGAGATATACAGTATAATTAGTGCAGTGCATGTATAGCTTACTGTACATGTATTTAGCTAATAATTAAATAAATAAAAGAAAAAAAATGGTGTGGAGTCCCCATTATTTTTAATTACCCAGCTGAGGGAAAGCACAGAGCTGGGGGCTGGTGTTATAATTCTGGGAATTATTATTATTTATTTATATAGCACCATTGATTCCATGGTGCTGTACATGAGAAGGGGTTACATACAAATTACAGATATCACTTACAGTAAGCAAACTAACAATTACAGACTGATACAAAGGGGTGAGGACCCTGCCCTTGCGAGCTTACATTCTACAGGATGGTGGGGAAGGAGACAATAGGTTGAGGGTTGCAGCAGCTTCGGTAGTGGTGAGGTCAGTGCAGGCTGTAGGCTTTCCTAAAGAGGTGGGTTTTCAGGTTCTGTCTTAAAGGGACACTGTCACCTGAATTTGGAGGGAACAATCTTCAGCCATGGAGGCGGGGTTTTGGGGTGTTTGATTCACCCTTTCCTTACCCGCTGGCTGCATGCTGGCTGCAATATTGAATTGAAGTTCATTCTCTGTCCTCCATAGTACACGCCTGCGCAAGGCAAGATTACCTTGTGCAGGCATGAACTACGGAGGACAGAGAATGAACTTCAATCCAATATTGCAGCCAGCATGCAGCCAGCGGGTAAGGAAAGGGTGAATCAAACACCCCAAAACCCCGCCTCCATGGCTGAAGATTGTTCCCTCCAAATCCAGGTGACAGTGTCCCTTTAAGGATCCGAATGTGGTTGTTATTCGGATGTGTTGGGGCAAAAAATTCCAGAGGATGGGGGATATTCGGGAGAAGTCTTGGAGGTGGATAGGTGAGGAGCAAATAAGTGTGGAGGAGAGAAGGAAGTCTTGGGAGGACCGGAGATTATGTGAGAGAAGATATCAGGAGATTATTTCAGAGATATATGGAGGAGACAGGTTATGGATGGCTTTGTAGGTCAGTATTAGTAATTTGAACTGGCTATGGCGAGGGAATGGGAGCCAGTGAAGAGAATTGCAGAGGGGGAAGCGGAGGAGTAGCAAGGAGAGAGATGAATTAGTCAGGCAGCTGAGTTAAGGATGGACTGGAGAGGTGCAAGGGTGTTAGCAGGGAGGCCACAGAAAAGGATGTTGCAGTAGTCGAGGCGGGAGATGATGAGGACGTGCACAAGCATTTTAGCAGATTGAAGGTTGAGGAAAGGATGAATTCTGGAGATATTTTTGAACTGGTGGCGACAGGAGGTGGAAAAAGCTTGGATGTGCGGTTTGAAGGACAGGGCAGCGTAAAGGGATGAGGAGGTAGTGTGGGAGTGGGAGATGCTGAATGAGACACTGAAAGGTATGAGGAGATCTAGGATAGGGCGAGGTTTTTGATGCCAAAGGAGGAGAGGATCTGTAGTAGGAGGCAGTGGTCAACTGTGTCGAAAGCAGAGGACAGGTCTACTAGGAGGAGTATAGGTTATTGTCCGTTAGCTTTGGCTGTAAGTAGGTTGTTAGTAATTTTGGTCAGGGCTGTCTCAGTTGAGTGATGGGGGTGGAAACCAGATTGTAAATTGTCAAAGAGCAAGGTAGATGAGAGGTGGAAGGAAAGTTCAGCGTGGACGTGCTGCTCCATGAGTTTGGAAGCGAATGGGAGCACCGATATTGGGTGATAGCTGGACATAGCAGTAGGATAGAGGGTTGGATTTTTAAGGATAGGCGTGATTGTGGCATGTTTGAAAGCAGAAGGGAAGGTACCAGAAGTTAGTGATAGGTTGAAGAGGTGGGTTAGGGATGGTATAAGAGTGGCAGTGAGGTTGGGAAGGAGGTGGGATGGGATGGGGTTGAGTGCACAGGTGGTGAGGTGCGATTTGGAGAGGAGTCAATTAATCTCCCCCTCAGTGATGTTGGATAGGGAGGTTATGGGGTGTGGGCATTGGTCTGGTATACAAAGGGGTTTTGGTGGTATAACAATGAAGACTTGCCTTGTTTGTTTGATCTTATTTTTAAAGTGTGTGGCAAAGTCATCAGCAGAGATGAGGGAGGTTGGAGGGGGCAGTGGGGGCCGAGGAGGGAGTTAAAAGTTTTGAATAACTGGGGTTGTATGATAGGGAAGATACAAGGGTTGTGAAGTAGGCCTGTTTAGCAGAGGTGAGAGCAGATTTGAAAGCGAGTGTTGCCTGTTTGAATGCAGTGAAGTCGTCTTGCGAGTGAGTTTTCTTCCAACGCTGCTCTGCAACCCTGGACACTTGCTGGAGCTTGATAGTGGTGTTATTGTGCCAGGGTTGTCTGTTGATACATCACACTCTGCCATGAGCGAGATGGCCAACCATGTCAATAGCTGAAGCGAGAGTGGCATTGTAGAAAGCAGTAGCACTGTCTGTGTCGTGGAGTGAGTATATGGATGTCAGTGGTAGAACAGAGTTAGAGAGCGTGTGGGTGCCTAGGTGTGCAAGGTTTCTGCGGGGGTGCAAATGTTGCTGGACATGGGTGGCATGTGGAGAGGACAGGGATGAGAAAGTAAGTAGATGGTGGTCAGATAGAAGGAGAGGGGAAGTGGTGAAGTTAGATAGAGAGCAGAGAATGGTGGAGACCAGGTCTATTGTATGTCCGTCTGTGTGGGTGGCTGAGGAGGACCATTGAGCAAGTCCAAAAGACAGGAGTTTGACTGAATGGTATCAATGGGGATGTTGAATAATACATGAAATCCATCAACAGCAGAGAAGAAGAAAATATGCGGCACTCACCCCAGGATAACTGTGAAGATTGTGGTCTTTATTGGAGAAAAATGCAAGTTACATCCATCAGGACATCAGGTATATACGAGGGTGCGGTATAGGAGCTCGGACGACGGCCATTTCGCACACACAGGTGCTTCGACGGGTCCGGATCCGGACCCGTCGAAGCACCTGTGTGTGCGAAACGGCCGTCGTCCGAGCTCCTATACCGCACCCTCGTATATACCTGATGTCCTGATGGATGTAACTTGCATTTTTCTCCAATAAAGACCACAATCTTCACAGTTATCCTGGGGTGAGTGCCGCATATTTTCTTCTTCTCTGCTGTTGATGGATTTCTTGTTGGATATTTATGCAGAGCACTGGTTCCCATACTGATTGTGGCGCCTGTATACACAGCTGTCTGCTAATAGTCCTGACTGCTTGGAGACGTTCTACTCTACTGCCGTTCTACTCTCTGTATTTGAATAATACATGATGCTGATCTGAAGAGAACTGGGACCGCAGTCTCAAATATTACCTTTAGTAACACACTACGTCGTCATGGATTAAAATACTGCAGAGCTCACAAGGTCAGCCTGCTCACGCCAGCACAATTCTAGGCCAATTTGAAGCTTGCCAATGACCATAATGGAAGAAGGTCATGTGGTCAGATGAGATCAAAATAGAACTCTTTGTTATCAACTCCACTCGCCGTGTTTGGAGGAAGAAGAGGGATGAGTACAACCTCAAGAATACAGTCCCCACTGTGGAGCATGGTGTAAACATCATACTTTTGGGGTGCTTTTCAGCTAAGGGGACAGGATGACTACACTGTATTTAAGGGAGGATGTATGAGAAGCAGGAAGAATGGGGTCATGTATCGCAAGATTTTGGAAAAGAACTGTTGTGAATTCAGCCTTTGGGCTCCCTCCGGTGGTTGTAGAGGGTAATGCAGTTGTACCTGGACTGCAGGAGTGGACAGGTGTATCTACTAATTGCAAAACTGACTGGGATATATAGCTTTGCAGGATCCTTTAGTCAGTGCCAGTTGTCCATTGTTCTTGAAGGATTCACTTCCCTGCTGGTCTCTCCAGTTTGCTGTGTTTTTCTACAAAGATAAGTCCTGGCTTTGTTTTTGCTGTCCACCTGCTGTGGACCTTATCGTTCTGTGCATTTTCATGTTTTTGTCTTGTCCAGCTTAGTCTGTGAATGATTTTTTGCAGCCTAGCTATTTCTCTGGAGCTACAGATATACCCACCATGTCTTTAGTCAGATGTGGTGATTCGTATTTTCTGCGGTGGATATTTTCTAGTGTTTTTATACTGACCGCATAGTACTCTGTTCTATTCTTTCTTTTTAGCTAGTATGGCCTCCTATGCTAAAATCTGATTTCATATCTGTGTATGTTATTTCCCTCTCCTCTCACAGTCAATATTTGTGGGGGGGCTATCTATCCTTTGGGGATTTTCTCTGAAGCAAGATAAGTTTCCTGTTTCTGTCTTTAGGGGTAGTTAGATCTTAGGCTGTGCCGAGGGGTCTAGGGAGTGTTAGGTACCCCCGACGGCTACTTCTAGTTGTGCTGCTAGGTTCAGGGTTTGCGGTCAGTACAGGGACCACCTTCTCCAGAGTCCATCTCATGCTGCTCCTAGGCCACCAGATCATAACAGTACAACTGGCCAACAATGAGTTAAACGCATCTCAGAAGAAGGGAAGGAAAGTGCTGAGCCATTTTTTTTTCTGTAGTCTGTTGTGTCTTTCCTTTCCTCTTTACCTCTGGGTGGCTACGGAGTCTAGTATTAACATGAATGTTCAGGAGTTAGTTTCTCGGGTGGATCAGCTTGCTGCTAGGATACAGGGTATTTCAGATTTCATTGTCCAGACTCCTGCCTTAGAACCTAAGATTCCCACTCCTGATTTATTCTTTGGTGACAGATCCAAATTTTTGAGTTTCAAAAATAACTGTAAACTGTTTTTTGCATTAAGACCCCGGTCTTCTGGTGATCCTATTCAGCAAGTTAAAATCATCATATCTCTGCTGCGTGGTGACCCACAGGATTCGGCATTTTCCCTGGAATCTGGCAATCCTGCTTTGCTTAATGTTGATTCGTTCTTTCAGGCATTGGGGTTGTTGTATGATGAGCCTAATTCTGTGGATCAGGCTGAGAAAATCTTATTGGCCCTGTGTCAAGGTCAAGAAGCGGCAGAATTGTATTGCCAGAAATTTAGAAAATGGTCTGTACTGACTAAATGGAATGAGGATGCCTTGGCGGCAATTTTCAGAAAGGGTTTTTCTGAATCCGTTAAAGATGTTATGGTGGGGTTCCCCACACTGGCTGGTCTGAGTGATTCTATGTCTCTGGCCATTCAGATTGATCGGCGCTTGCGCGAGCGCAGAGTTCTGCACACTGTGGCGTTGTCCTCTGCGTGGAGCCCTGAGCCTATGCAGTGTGATAGGATTTTGTCTAGAGCTGAACGTCAAACATTCAGGCGTCAGAATAGGTTGTGTTTTTACTGCGGCGATTCTGCTCATGTTATTTCTGATTGCCCTAAGCGTACTAAGAGAATCGCTAGTTCTGTTGCCATCAGTACTATACAACCTAAATTTCTGTAATCTGTGACCTTGATCTGCTCATTATCATCATTTTCTGTCATGGCATTTGTGGATTCAGGCGCCGCTCTGAACTTAATGGACTTAGAATTTGCCAGACGTTGTGGTTTTCCCTTGCAGCCTTTGCAGAACCCTATTCCTTTGAGGGGCATTGATGCTACACCGTTGGCTAAAAATAAACCTCAGTTTTGGACACAGCTGACCATGCGCATGGCGCCAGCCCATCAGGAAGATTGTCGTTTTCTGGTGTTGCATAATTTGCATGATGATATTGTGCTGGGTTTTCCATGGTTGCAGCTACATAATCTGGTGTTAGATTGGAAATCCATGTCTGTGACTAGTTGGGGTTGTCAGGGGGTTCATGATCAGGTTCCTTTGATGTCAATTTCCTCTTCCCCCTCTTCTGAAGTTCCTGAGTTCTTGTCTGACTTCCAGGATGTATTCGATGAGCCCAAATCCAGTTCCCTTCCACCGCATAGGGACTGTGATTGTGCTATTGACTTGATTCCAGGTTGTAAGTTCCCTAAGGGCCGACTTTTCAACCTGTCTGTGCCTGAACATACCGCCATGCGGAGCTATATTAAGGAGTCTTTGGAGAAAGGGCATATTCGGCCATCTTTTTCACCGTTGGGAGCGGGGTTCTTTTTTGTTGCCAAGAAGGATGGCTCCTTGAGACCCTGTATTGATTATCGCCTCTTGAATGAGATCACGGTTAAATTTCAATACCCCTTGCCTTTGCTTACCGATTTGTTTGCTAGGATTAGGGGTTCTAGCTGGTTTACTAAGATTGACCTTCGAGGGGCATATAATCTTATTCGTATCAAGCAGGGTGACGAATGGAAAACTGCATTTAATACGCCCGAAGGCCATTTTGAATACCTTGTGATGCCATTCGGACTCTCTAATGCCCCATCTGTGTTCCAATCCTTCATGCATGATATCTTTCGGAGTTATCTTGATTAATTCGTGGTTGTATATTTGGATGATATTTTGATTTTTTCCAATGATTGGGAGTCTCATGTGAAACAGGTCAGGATGGTATTTCAGATCCTCCGTAATAATGCTTTATTTGTGAAGGGGTCAAAGTGCCTCTTTGGAGTGCAGAAGGTTTCTTTTTTGGGTTTCATTTTTTCTCCCTCATCTATAGAAATGGATCCAGTTAAGGTTCAGGCCATTCATGATTGGATTCAGCCCACATCTGTGAAGAGCCTTCAGAAATTCTTGGGGTTTGCTAATTTTTATCGTCGTTTCATTGCCAACTTCTCCAGTGTGGTTAAACCTCTAACCGATTTGACCAAGAAAGGCGCTGATTAGGGTTGAGCGAAACGGGTCGTTCATTTTCAAAAGTCGCCGACTTTTGGCAAAGTCGGGTTTCATGAAACCCGATCTGACCCCTGTGCGGGGTCGGCCATGCGGTACGCGACTTTCGCGCCAAAGTCGCATTTCAATGACGCGAAAAGCGCCATTTCTCAGCCAATGAAGGTAAACGCAGAGTGTGGGCAGCGTGATGACATAGGTCCTGGTCCCCACCATCTTAGAGAAGGGCATTGCAGTGATTGGCTTGCTGTCTGCGGCGTCACAGGGGCTATAAAGGGGCGTTCCCGCCGACCGCCATGTTACTGCTGCTGATCTGAGCTTAGGGAGAGGTTGCTGCTGCTTCGTCAGAAGCAGGGATAGCGTTAGGCAGGGTCCATTAACCACCAAACCGCTTGTGCTGTAGCGATTTGCACTGTCCAACACCACCTTCAGTGTGCAGGGACAGTGGAAGCTACATTTTTTTTTTTCCTCAGCGCTGTAGCTCATTGGGCTGCCCTAGAAGGCTCCCTGATAGCTGCATTGCTGTGTGTACGCCGCTGTGCAAACCAACTGCTTTTTTCAAAGCACAAATCCTCTTATTCCTTCCTTTCTGCACAGCTATCTTGTTTGTTTGTCCACACTTTTTATTTAATTTGTGCATCAGTCCACTCCTTATTGCTGCCTGCCATACCTGGCTGAGATTACTGCAGGGAGATAGTAATTGAAGGACAGTTCCTTTTTTTTTTTGTGGGAGATTAATATTGGCATTTCTGCTAGAGTGCCATCCCTGTCTGTGCCATCTCTCACTCAGTGGGCCATAGAAAGCCTATTTATTTTTTTGCTTGATTTGGGTTCTAAAATCTACCTGAAAAAATCACTACATCAATCAGTGGGAGAAAAATATTGGCCTCAGGGCTTGTGTGCCACTCCTGACTCCTGTGTGTGCCATCTCTCAGTCAGTGGGCCATAGAAAGCCTATTTATTTTTTTGCTTGATTTGGGTTCCAAAATCTACCTGAAAAAATCACTACATCAATCAGTGGGAGAAAAATATTGGCCTCAGGGCTTGTGTGCCACTCCTGACTCCTGTGTGCATCATCACTCACTCAGTGGGCCATAGAAAGCCTATTTTTTTTTTTTTTGCTTTATTTGGGTTCTAAATTCTACCTGAAAAAATCAATAAATCAATCAGTGGGAGATTAATATTGGCCTTTGGGCTTGTGTGCCAGTCCTAAGCGTGCCATCTCTCTCACAAATAGTGGGCCATAGAAAGCCTATTTATTTATTTTTTTTGGTTTTATAAATTCTTCCTGAAAAAAAAAAAGGGAGATTAATATTGGCCTTTGGGCTTGTGTGCCAGTCCTAAGCGTGCCATCTCTCTCTCTCAGATAGTGGGCCATAGAAAGCCTATTTATTATTTTTTTTATTGGGTTTATAAATTTTCCCTGAAAAAAAAAAAAAAAGTGGGAGATTAATATTGGCCTCTGGGCTTGTGTGCCAGTCCTGAGCGTGCCATCTCTCTCACAAATAGTGGGCCATAGAAAGCCTATTTATTTTTTTTGCTTGATTTGGGTTCGAAAATCTACCTGAAAAAATCACTACATCAATCATTGGGAGAAAAATATTGGCCTCTGGGCTTGTGTGCCACTCCTGACTCCTGTGTGTGGCATCTCTCACTCAGTGGGGCATAGAAAGCCTTTTTTTTTTTTATTTGGTTTCTAAATTGTCATTGGAAAAATCATTTTATGTTATTTGGTTTCTAAATTCTTCCTGAAAAAATCATTTTATTTTATTTTGTTTCTAAAGTCTCCCTGAAAAAAAAACAAATAAATAAAAAAAAACAGTGGGAGATTAATATTAACATTTGTGCTTCAGTGACAGTCCTGCGTGTGTGGCATCTCTCTCATTTGGTGCCACCAAAAACAGAGTGTGTAACATTGTGCCTGATTTTCGTTGTGGTCTCACCCACCTGTAAAGGGGTAGCTAAATCATACTGAAGTTATAGGTCACCGTGTAAGTTGTGTGACAGCAACAAATACCGTTAGTTTGGTTACGTTTTTAAAACAATGAGGAAGTCTGGTGGAAGAGGTCGTGGCCGGGGGCGTTCATTGTCAGCTGGTAATGAGGGTAGTGGTAGTGGTGGAGCATCAGGTGGTCGTGGGAAAAAAAATATTGCACCTAAGTCTGGAGCTGTGGAGCCAGGTTCATCGTCTGGCTACACAAGGCCTCGAACGCTCCCTTTTCTGGGAGTAGGAAAACCGCTTTTAAAGCCGGAGCAGCAAGAGCAAGTTTTGGCTTATCTTGCTGACTCAGCCTCTAGCTCTTTTGCCTCCTCTCGTGAAACTGGTAAATGTAAAAGCAGCGCGTCGTTAGTGGATGTTCACGGTCAGGGACAAGTCGCTTCCTTGTCCTCTTCAGCAAAAACATCAACAGAGAAGAATGCAGCAGGCGACACAACGGGTTACTCCATGGAGCTCTTTACACATACCGTCCCTGGCTTAGAAAGTGAAGCAGTTAACAGTCCATGCCCATTACAAGTTGAATCTGACATGGAGTGCACTGATGCACAGCCACAGCCAGACTACTATGCTGGTCCTTTGACTCAGACCACAACATTGCCCTCGCAGGGTAATGATCAAGAATCAGACCCTGATGAGACTATGCTGCCCCATCACGAACGCTATACCACCGACCGACACGGTGACACAGACGAAGTTGCACACGAGCTACAAGAAGAGGTAATAGATGACCCAGTTCTTGACCCCGATTGGCAGCCATTGGGGGAACAGGGTGCAGGCGGCAGCAGTTCTGAAGCGGAGGAGGAGGGGCCGCAGCAGGCATCAACATCGCAACAGGTTCCATCTGCCGGGCCCGTATCTTGCCCAAAACGCGTGGCAAAGCCAAAGCCTGTTGGAGGACAGCGTGGCCATCCTGTTAAAGCTCAGTCTGCAATGCCTGAAAAGGTATCCGATGCTAGAAAGAGTGCAGTCTGGCATTTTTTTAAACAACATCCAATTGATCAGCGCAAAGTCATCTGTCAAAAATGTTCAACTACCTTAAGCAGAGGGCAGAATCTGAAAAGTCTCAATACAAGTTGCATGCATAGACATTTAACCACCATGCATTTGCAAGCTTGGACTAACTACCAAACGTCTCTTAAGGTTGTAGCACCCTCGGCCAATGAAGCTAGTCATCAACGCAACATCCCTTCTGGCAGTGTAGGGCCACCATTTTCCGCACCACCTGCAGTATCTGTGCAGGTTTCTTTGCCAGGCCAAAGCAGTCAGGGTCAGGGAATCACCAGTTTCGTAGTAGGAAACACTGCATCTAGGGCACCGGCGGCAACAATACCATCTCCCACCGTCTCTCAGTCTGCCATGTCCACCGGCACCCCCGCTAGTTCCACGATCTCCAGCTCTCCAGTCCAGCTCACCCTACATGAGACTATGGTTAGAAAAAGGAAGTACTTAGCCTCGCATCCGCGTACACAGGGTTTGAACGCCCACATAGCTAGACTAATCTCGTTAGAGATGATGCCCTACCGGTTAGTTGAAAGCGAAGCTTTCAAAGCCCTGATGGACTACGCTGTACCACGCTACGAGCTACCCAGTCAACACTTTTTTTCCAGAAAAGCCATCCCAGCCCTCCACCAGCATGTTAAAGAGCGCATCGTCCATGCACTCAGGCAATCTGTGAGCACAAAGGTGCACCTGACAACAGATGCATGGACCAGTAGGCATGGCCAGGGACGTTACGTGTCCATCACGGCACACTGGGTGAATGTTGTGGATGCAGGGTCCACAGGGGACAGCAAGTTTGGGACAGTTCTGCCTAGCCCACGGTCTAGGAAACAGTTGGCTGTAGCCGTTCGCACTCCCTCCTCCTCCTCCTCGTCCTCCTGCAGAAGCGAGAGCTCGTCCACAGACCGCAGTCGCACAACCACTCCATCCGCAGCTGCCACTGTTGCACACCAGGTCTCCCATTATGGGGCAGCTACTGGCAAACGTCAGCAGGCTGTATTGGCTATGAAGTGTTTGGGCGACAACAGACACACCGCGGAAGTTCTGTCCGAGTTCTTGCAGAAAGAAACGCAGTCGTGGCTGGGCACTGTAGATCTTGAGGCAGGCAAGGTAGTGAGTGATAACGGAAGGAATTTCATGGCTGCCATCTCCCTTTCCCAACTGAAACACATTCCTTGCCTGGCTCACACCTTAAACCTGGTGGTGCAGTGCTTCCTGAAAAGTTATCCGGGGTTATCCGACCTGCTCCTCAAAGTGCGTGGACTTTGCTCACATATCCGCCGTTCGCCCGTACACTCCAGCCGTATGCAGACCTATCAGCGTTCTTTGAACCTTCCCCAGCATCGCCTAATCATAGACGTTGCAACAAGGTGGAACTCAACACTGCACATGCTTCAGAGACTGTGCGAACAGAGGCGGGCTGTTGTGTTTTTGTGGGAGGATACACATACACGGGCAGGCAGTAGGATGGCAGACATGGAGTTGTCAGGTGTGCAGTGGTCGAAGATTCAAGACATGTGTCAAGTCCTTCTGTGTTTTGAGGAATGCACATGACTGGTTAGTGCAGACAACGCCATAATAAGCATGAGCATCCCCCTAATGCGTCTGCTGATGCAAAGTTTGACGCACATAAAGTATCAGGCGTCTGCAGCTGAGGAAGAGGAAAGCCTTGATGACAGTCAGCCATTGTCTGGCCAGGGCAGTGTACAGGACGTGGTAGCGGGCGAAGAGGAGGAGGAGGATGATGGGGATGATTATACTTTTAATGAGGAAGCTTTTCCGGGGCCACTGGAAATTGTTGGCGCGGCAAGGCCGGATTCTGGTTTTTGGAGGGACACAAGTGACGTGGATTTACCTGAAACTGCCCCTCAACCAAGCACAACCGCAGATTTGAGAACTGGAACTTTGGCCCACATGGCGGATTATGCCTTACGTATCCTCAAAAGGGACACACGCATTACTAAAATGATGAATGATGACGATTACTGGTTGGCCTGCCTCCTTGATCCTCGCTATAAAGGCAAATTGCAAAATATAATGCCACATGACAACTTGGAAATAATATTAGCAACCAAACAATCAACTCTTGTTGACCGTTTGCTTCTGGCATTCCCTGCACACAGCGCCCGTGATCGTTCTCACATGAGCTGCAGGGGCCAGCAGACCAGAGGTGTTAGAGGGGCAGAAATCAGAAGTGGCGTTGGCCAGAGGGGTTTTCTGACCAGGTTGTGGAGTGATTTTGCTATGACCGCAGACAGGACAGGTACTGCAGCATCAATTCAAAGTGACAGGAGACAACATTTGTCCAGTATGGTTACAAACTATTTTTCATCCCTTATCGACGTTCTCCCTCAACCGTCATTCCCATTTGATTACTGGGCATCCAAATTAGACACCTGGCCAGAATTGGGAGAATATGCATTGCAGGAGCTTGCTTGCCCGGCAGCTAGTGTCCTATCAGAAAGAGTATTCAGTGCTGCAGGTTCAATACTAACAGAAAAAAGGACACGTCTGGCTACCCAAAATGTAGATGATCTAACCTTCATTAAAATGAACCACAACTGGATTTCGAAATCTTTTGCCCCACCTTGCCCGGCTGACACCTAGCTTTCCTATGAAAAGGTCTTGCCTGTAGACTATTCTGAATGACTTTTCCAATCATGTAATTTTCTGCACCTGATTGTCCAGCATACGACATGTTTACACCTCACTAAATGGCCAAACTCCCCACACGGGGCCGTGGTATCGCCACTTGGCGCCAGCACCCGTGAGAGTGCTGTTTGTCTGAAGAGGTGGGTGTGCCCGCTTTTGGTCGACGGCACTGCCACTGGGTCCCTCATAGTACAATAAAGTGTCTCTGGCGGTGGTGGTGCGCACCCAACGTCAGACACACCATTGTAATATGAGGGGCCCTGGGCCTGTACCGCCGGCCACAAGACAGTTCCCCCCCCCAGCTCAAACAGTGCTCTACCACTTGCAAAATTATCTCTCACAGCTCCACCAATGTTTAGTCTATGCGCTGACATCCTTCAATGCCTGGCACTGACAATACCATTGTATTGACATTTTTGTTATGTTAGGCCTTCGAAGCCTGTCTGCAGTCCCTCCTTCCACTAGGCCTCCACTGACCATTGTACTGCTGCCCGTGTACCCCTGGAACCAATTTTAAATTGCCAACAGCCCTATTTTTTATGTTAGGCCTTCGAAGCCTGTCTGCGGTCCCTCCTTCCACTAGGCCTCCACTGACCATTGTACTGCTGCCCTTGTACCACTGGAACCAATTTTAAATTGCCAACAGCCCTATTTTTTTATGTTAGGCCTTCGAAGCCTGACTGCGGTCCCTCCTTCCACTAGGCCTCCACTGACCATTGTACTGCTGCCCTTGTACCACTGGAACCAATTTTAAATTGCCAACAGCCCTATTTTTTTAAGTTAGGCCTTCGAAGCCTGTCTGCGGTCCCTCCTTCCACTAGGCCTCCACTGAACATTGTACTGCTGCCCGTGTACCCCTGGAACCAATTTTAAATTGCCAACAGCCCTATTTTTTTATGTTAGGCCTTCGAAGCCTGTCTGCGGTCCCTCCTTCCACTAGGCCTCCACTGACCATTGTACTGCTGCCCTTGTACCACTGGAACCAATTTTAAATTGCCAACAGCCCTATTTTTTTATGTTAGGCCTTCGAAGCCTGTCTGCGGTCCCTCCTTCCACTAGGCCTCCACTGACCACACCACTGCTGCCCGTGTACCCCTGGAACCAATTTAAAATTGCCGACAGCCAGCCCAATTTTATTATGTTAGGCCTTCGAAGCCTGTCTGCGGTCCGTTCTTTCTACTACTACTACACTGACCAGGCCACTGCTGCCCGTGTTCCCCTGGAACCAATTTAAAATTGCCTACAGCCATCTGTTATTATGTTAGGCCTTCGATGCCTGTTTGCGGTCACTCCTTCCACTAGGCCTCCACTGACCACACCACTGCTGCCTGTGTACCCCTGGAACCAATTTAAAATTGCCTACAGCCAGCCCAATTTTTTTATTTTAGGCCTTCGATGCCTGTCTGCGGTCCGTTCTTTCTACTACTACTACACTGACCAGGCCACTGCTGCCCGTGTTCCCCTGGAACCAATTTAAAATAGCCTACAGCCATGTGTTATTATGTTAGGCCTTCGATGCCTGTCTGCGGTCACTCCTTCCACTAGGCCTCCACTGACCACACCACTGCTGCCTGTGTACCCCTGGAACCAATTTAAAATTGCCTACAGCCAGCCCAATTTTATTATGTTAGGCCTTTGAAGCCTGTCTGCGGTCCGTTCTTTCAACTACTACTACACTGACCAGGCCACTGCTGCCCGTGTTCCCCTGGAACCAATTTAAAATTGCCTACAGCCATCTGGTATTATGTTAGGCCTTCGATGCCTGTCTGCGGTCACTCCTTCCACTAGGCCTCCACTGACCACACCACTGCTGCCCGTGTACCCCTGGAACCAATTTAAAATTGCCTACAGCCATCTGTTATTATGTTAGGCCTTCGATGCCTGTCTGCGGTCACTCCTTCCACTAGGCCTCCACTGACCACACCACTGCTGCCCATGTACCCCTGGAACCAATTTAAAATTGCCTACAGCCATCTGTTTTTATGTTAGGCCTTCGAAGCCTGTCTGCGGTCCTTCCTTCCAATAGTTTTCCACTGACCAGACCAATGCTGGCCGTGTACCCCTGGAACCCTGCTGAAAGTGCATGTAGCCTCCTTTTTTTCTTTGTTTTATATTTAGAAAGCCCAGATGAACTACGCTGTGCAACGGTTCAAGCTACCCAGTCGACATTTCTTTTGCGAGAAAAGCCATCCCAGCCCTCCAGCGGCATGAAAAAGTCTGCATTGTCGTAGCACTCAGGCAATCAAACAGTAGAAAGGTGCACCTGACAAGAGACGCATGGACCAGTAGGCATGTCCACAAAAAGTTACGTGTCCATTACGGCGCACTGGGTTAATGTGTTGGATGCATGGGGACAGCCTACAAAGTCTGTCTGCAGTCCCTAATTCCAATTTTCCTCCGCTGACCACACCACTGCTGCCCGTGTACCCCTGGAACCAATTTTACAGTGTCTACAGCCTAATTTTGTTATGTTAGGCCTACTACGCCTGTCTGCGGTCCCTCCTTCCAATACTCGTCAACTGACCACACCACTGCTGCCCGTGGACCCCTGGAACCTATTTTTAATTGCATAGAGCATCCTTTTTTTAATAGTAGGCGTACAAAGTCTGTCTGCGGTCCACTATTGAATTTGTCCTCCACTGCCCAGAGCACTGCTGCTTGTGTACCCCTGTAACTTTTTTAAGCTGCAGTGAGCCACATTTTTGGTTTAAGTCCTACTACCTATGTCTGTCTGCGCCACTCAATTCAGCTGTGTTCCTTTGAAAAAAGCTGAGCGTCAATAGTCTTGTTTTCAGCCTCTAGGAATTTTAAAACTGCATTGGGGGTACAACTTTGGTAGGGCCTACTAACGGTGTCTGCCTCCCCAAGGTGTGCCCCAGGTTTCCTCGCCATTGCTTCGATCTTAATGCTCTCGTTTAGTAGTTGTTGGAAACTACACTGCATTAGGCCTACAAATTGGGTATGGGGTGTAGAGAGATGGTGTGTTCCACTCCAAGGTGTTCCCCAGGTTTCCTCTCCATTGCTTCGATCTTCATGCTCTCGTTTAGTAGTTGTTGGAAACTACACTGCATTAGGCCTACAAATTGGGTATGGGGTGTAGAGAGATGGTGTGTTCCACTCCAAGGTGTTCCCCAGGTTTCCTCTCCATTGCTTCGATCTTCATGCTCTCGTTTAATAGTTGTTGGAAACTACACTGCATTAGGCCTACAAATTGGGTATGGGGTGTAGAGAGATGGTGTGTTCCACTCCAAGGTGTTCCCCAGGTTTCCTCTCCATTGCTTCGATCTTCATGCTCTCGTTTCGTAGTTGTTGAAAACTACACTGCATTAGGCCTACAAATTGGGTATGGGGTGTAGAGAGATGGTGTGTTACACTCCAAGATGTTCTCCAGGTTGCCTTTCCTGAACTTCTATCTTCAGGCTCTCATTAAATTGTGGTTAAATGGAACAACTGCATTTGACGTACTAGTTGGTTTGGGGCCTACTATCGGTGTCTGCCACTCCTTGCTGTTCTCCTGGTTTCCTGTCCTGAAATTCCATTTTCAGGCTCTCGTTAAGTAGTTGTTAATGTTAGACTGCATTTGGCCTACTAGTTGGGTTGGGGTCTACTATCGGTGTCTGCCACTCCTTGCTGTTCTCCTCAACTGAACAAAGCTGTGCCGCCTGTTTACTACGGTTGCCAATTTTGAACTGCATTTCGACTACTTACTGATTTGGGCCTACTCTCTGTGTCAGCCTCTCATTCCAGTTGTCCTCCACTGCAATGCCCCCTGGTTAGTCCTGTGTTACCAATTTTGAACTGCATTTAGCCAACTTTATTCTTTGGGCCTATATCTGTGTTTCCTCCTCATCCTGCTCATTGCCCAGCCAGTGATAGATGAGTCTGCTGGTACATTGACCCATAACGCAAAATTCCCCGTGCACGCTACACAGCAAGATTGTGACCCTGCTGAAAGTCAGGTTCCTCTTCCCGCATACCATACCACCTTACACGGGGACAAAGAGGAAGGTGCAGATGAAAGTGCAGGTTCCTTCATCAGGTGGGGGGAGGAATACTAGTTGGCGACGTCACTGGCACAGGGCCTCTCATAGTACGCAAAAGTGTTGCTGCCGGTGGGAGGCGCCCCCGCCGTGCAAGCACACCGCTGTACTTTGAGGGGCCCTGTGCCAGTGCCAATGCCAACGAGTGGGCCCCCCCTGCTTGCTCAGGATCACAGCACTTGCAAAGTTGAAATACTTACCTCTCCCTGCTCCACTGCCTTGACGTGGTCCAGATTTACTGGGCCCACTAATTACTTGAACCAGCCCTTCCCCCCACAACTTTAGCCAAATGACCCCCAATTTCAAATGCCTTCCAATTATTATAAGCTAAATTATGATTGACAAGCTTCTGTAACAAGAATGGATGTTTTTGCCATTAAAATGGGCAGTGTAGGTGTTTTCCTGGCCTCCACTCACTGCCGACTATGCTCCCCCATTGACTTGCATTGGGTTTCGTGTTTCGGGCGATACCCGACTATTCGCCATAATCGGCCGATTCCACTCGACTCGACTTCTAAGATAGTCGGGTTTCGCGAAACACGACTCGACTCTAAAAAGGTCAAGGTCGCTCAACCCTAGCGCTGATGTGACGAATTGGTCCTCCTCGGCTGTTTCTGCCTTTCAGGAGCTTAAACGCCGATTTACTTCTGCCCTGTGTTGCGTCAGCCAGATGTTTCTCTTCCATTTCAGGTTGAGGTTGACGTGTCTGAGATTGGGGCAGGGGCCGTTTTGTCTCAGAGGAATTCTGATGGTTCCTTGATGAAACCGTGTGCCTTCTTTTCTCGGAAGTTTTCGCCTGCGGAATGCAATTATGATGTCGGCAATCGGGAGTTGTTGGCTATGAAGTGGGCATTTGAGGAGTGGCAACATTGGCTTGAGGGGGCCAATACCGTATTGTGGTCCTGACCGATCATAAGAATCTGATTTACCTCGAGTCTGCCAAACGGCTGAATCCTAGACAGGCTCGATGGTCCCTGTTTTTCTCCCGTTTTGATTTTGTGGTCTCGTACATTCCTGGTACTAAGAATGTTAAGGCGGATGCCCTCTCTAGGCGTTTTTTTCCTGATTCCGCTGGGGTTCTTGAGCCGGTCGGCATTTTGAAGGAAGGGGTGATTCTTTCTGCCATCTCCCCTGATTTGCGACGGGTTTCCTGTGGGGAAACTGTTTGTTCCTGATAGATGGACTAGTAAAGTGATTTCTGAGGTTCATTGTTCTGTGTTGGCTGGCCATCCTGGGATTTTTGGTACCAGAGATTTGGTTAGTAGGTCCTTTTGGTGGCCTTCTTTGTCACGGGATGTGCGTTCTTTTGTGCAGTCCTGTGGGATTTGTGCGCGGGCTAAGCCTTGCTGTTCCCGCGCTAGTGGGTTGCTTTTGCCATTGCCGGTCCCTGAGAGACCTTGGACGCATATTTCTATGGATTTTATTTCTGATCTTCCTGTTTCCCAAAGAATGTCGGTTATCTGGGTTGTCTGTGACCGATTTTCTAAGATGGTTCATTTGGTGCCTTTGCCTAAATTGCCTTCTTCTTCTGATTTGGTTCAATTGTTTTTTCAGCATGTGGTACGTTTGCATGGTATTCCGGAGAATATTGTGTCCGACAGAGGTTCCCAGTTTGTTTCTAGGTTTTGGCGGGCCTTTTGTGCCAAGCTGGGCATTGATTTGTCTTTTTCCTCTGCATTCCATCCTCAGGCAAATGGCCAGACTGAGCGAACTAATCAGACCTTGGAGACCTATTTGAGATGCTTTGTGTCTGCTGATCAGGATGATTGGGTGGCTTTTTTGCCATTGGCCGAGTTTGCCCTTAATAATCGGGCTAGTTCGGCTACTTTGGTTTCGCTTTTTTTTGTAATTTTGGTTTTCATCCTCGTTATTCTTCTGGGCAGGTTGAGCCTTCTGACCTTCCTGGTGTGGATTCTGTGGTCGACAGGTTGCAGCAGATTTGGGCTTATATGGTGGACAATTTGGTGCTGTCTCAGGAGGAGGCTCAGCGTTTTGCTAACCGTTGTCGGTGTGTTGGTTCCCGGCTTCGGGTTGGTGATCTGGTTTGGTTATCTTCCCGTCATGTTCCTATGAAGGTTTCTTCCCCTAAATTTAAGCCTCGATTTATTGGTCCTTATAGGATTTCTGAGATTATTAATCCGGTGTCCTTTCGCCTGGCGCTTCTGGCCTCTTTTGCTATTCATAATGTTTTCCATAGATCTTTGTTGCGGAAATATGTGGAGCCCGTTGTTCCCTCTGTTGATCCTCCGGCCCCTGTATTGGTCGATAGGGAGTTGGAATATGTTGTTGAGAAGATTTTGGATTCCCGTTTTTCGAGGCGGAAGCTTCGTTTGTCAAGTGGAAGGGTTATGGCCAGGAGGATAATTCTTGGGTTTCTGCCTCTGATGTCAATGCCGTTGATTTGGTTCGTGCCTTTCATCGGGCTCATCCTGATCGGCCTGGGGGCTCTGGTGAGGGTTCGGTGACCCCTCCTCAAGGGGGGGGTACTGTTGTAGAGGTGGTTGTAGAGGGTAATGCAGTTGTGCCTGGACTGCAGGAGTGGACAGGTGTATCTACTAATTGCAAAACTGACTGGGGTATATAGCTTTGCAGGATCCTTTAGTCAGTGCCAGTTGTCCATTGTTCTTGAAGGATTCACTTCCCTGCTGGTCTCTCCAGTTTGCTGTGTTTTTCTACAAAGATAAGTCCTGGCTTTGTTTTTGCTGTCCACCTGCTGTGGACCTTATTGTTCTGTGCATTTTCATGTTTTTGTCTTGTCCAGCTTAGTCTGTGAAGGATTTTTTGCAGCCTAGCTATTTCTCTGGAGATGCAGATATACCCCCCATGTCTTTAGTCAGATGTGGTGATTCGTATTTTCTGCGGTGGATATTTTCTAGTGTTTTTATACTGACTGCATAGTACTCTGTTCTATTCTTTCTTTTTAGCTAGTATGGCCTCCTATGCTAAAATCTGATTTCATATCTGCGTATGTTATTTCCCTCTCCTCTCACAGTCAATATTTGTGGGGGGGGGCTATCTATCCTTTGGGGATTTTCTCTGAAGCAAGATAAGTTTCCTGTTTCTGTCTTTAGGGGTAGTTAGATCTTAGGCTGTGCCGAGGGGTCTAGGGAGTGTTAGGTACCCCCCACGGCTACTTCTAGTTGCACTGCTAGGTTCAGGGTTTGCCGTCAGTACAGGGACCACCTTCTCCAGAGTCCGTCTCATGCTGCTCCTGGGCCACCAGATCATAACAAGAACCTCCTTCCCTCAGTAAGAGCATTGAAGATGGGTTATGGCCGGGTCTTCCAGCATGACAATGACTTGAAACACACAGCCAGGACAACTAAGAAGTGGCTCCTTAAGAAGCATTTCAAGGTCCAGGAGTGGCCTAGCCAGTCTCCAAAGCTGAACCCAATAGAAAATCTTTGGAGGGAGCTGAAACTCAATGTTACCCAGTGACAGCCCCCAAACCTGAAAGATCTGGAGAAGATCTGTATGGAGGAGTGGGCCTGCTGCACTGTGTGCAAACTTAGTCAAGAAATGCAAGAAATGTCTGACCTCTGTAATTGCAAACATAGGTCTCTGTACCAAATATTACGTTCTGTTTTCCTATTGTATCAAATATTTATTTCATGCAATAAATGCCAATCATGTAAAATCACACAATGTGTTTTTATGGATTTTTTTTAGAATCTGTCACAGTTCAAGTGTACCTATGATAAAAATTACAGACCTCTCCATTCTTTGAAGGTGTAGGTGGAAAAGCACTGGGAATAGCAGATCGGTGATGGTGCTGAGTGTTGCACCACCACCGATCTGATATCGATGACGTAACTTAAGTATAGGCGATCAACTGGTCAACTCTTTTAATATTTTCTCTAAATGGCCACTATCCATCTGGCTAGACACTGGACCCCATGTGTTTCATTTGACATTTTTGTAAAACTAGTAGGCAGCTGTAAGCTTCACCCATGTAGTTGTTGTGGTTAAAAACATAACTTTTCAATACAGAACTGTATTAAGCCTTAATACAATCATTTAATATCTTTTCAATTTTTAAGAGAACATTTTAAAATACATTTTTGAAATCTAAGAAATATTTTATTTCTTTCTAATTGATCATACATATGCATTGGCTCAATTTTGTCACATAAAACATCAAATTCTACACCTGATCCAACAATCGAGTAAGAATGTGGCTAACTAATAAAGTTGTCTCTGCTAGGACTTATGCACATGGCAGTATTATGGCCTCTTTATGTTCCCAGTATTACAGAACTGTGACAGAACAAGTAGGACTTCTATGAACAAAGTTCCATATGACTCAGATTCCATGTGGAGGAATACAGAATATTTTTCTTTGCAAATGGTCCTAGGGAATTATAGTAAAAAATAATATCATGTTCTATCACATGCCTTATCTGTAGCTCCATAATACAGAACCGAAGGGACCCTCCGGGCTATCATACATTCTCTATCCAGAATTTATGTTATATAGTTGGGAAATATTATGTATAAAAAATTAAAAAATGAAAGTTTGAAGGGGTGAAATGTCTATAATCATTACACAAAGTATGTATGAAAAAATATTTGGCTCTAGGGTGAGACATAATTATTCCTGATTATTTATAATCTTTGCTTGTGTTCATTTCAGCATTATGAGAGTTTTGTTCGTGTGCATTTTAATGTTGGTAATTTGTTTTTAGTTCATGAAGACAGGGAAAACTTCTTCCTCATGATATTTCCACTGATTTCACTACTCATGTCTGTAATCACAGCTGTCATGACTTCATAGCTGTGAGGCAGTAATCTGTTCATTTTAATAAGCTCCTTGGCTGCCGGAGGTGTTCTGAACAAGCCTTGTGAGGCAGTTCAGTCTTTTTACTGTTTGCAGTCAACTTTGGATATTTATGCAGAAACATTTTTGGAGTGAACCACTTCTTTATTTGTTTTGCGGGAAGTTACTTGACTTTATACCTGTGTAGTTGTAGCTTGTTTCATAATTAAAACCAAAGTAAGCTTTGATAAGATATTTATGAAATAAAGTAAATTTTAAGACAACAGCACTATTTAGGGTGAGAATAAATTATGGTAAGTACTGTAAGGATAGAGATAAATTTGTCATTTATCAGTTCAAAATTTTCATATTTTTTCATACATGCAGTTTATAGAGCTATAAAAAAATGTTCTTGTTAATATATTCACATAAACATTGTATCTTTTTTCATGACGCGTGGAGTGTAATTTTTGTGTTATTTTCCTACTCTCTTTTATATTTGTTGTTGACATTAATAGGAAAAATAAATGAATATGTGTCTGTTTTTTTTTTTCTTTTTTTTTTTATAACCACAAATGACCACTTAAAACACATTTTAAATTTTGCTCCCCTTTCCACTACAATTATTTTTTATATATTACACACCTTTTTTTCAATGAGGACAGTTCTAGTAACTTGTAATTTGGATTGTTGGATTGCCAGTAGCTTTTTATATATTTATTTATACATTTATTTTTTTTTTGCATTTATTCCACATTTTGTGCACCTGTAAGGTCATAAAAGATCTTTAGGAGGCGTTTCAACATTTAAAACTTTTTAGCCCTAGTTACAGGTGAAAATCAGGCAGCTGGCTGCATCGCATTGCTGACTTTCTCTCCTATAAAACAGCAGATTCTGCTTTCCCCTATACCAAATGATCACATGACCACTGTGTCAAGAGGATAACACACTATTAGCGCTTTCTTTTACTGTATTCACAGTGCTTGTTCTTGCCTTGTGTATACATCAGTTAGTCAGGCAGAGAGGCTAATATACTATTTCAATTCCATGGGGAGTCTAGCAAAAAGAGTCACAAGTCACTGCAAAAGTCCCAGACAGGAGGGAGGAGCAGAGAAGCTGGGTGAGTAGTTGAAGAGGGGAATTATGAAGGAAGGGACAAGAGATTTCCTATTTCTACATGGAGCTTAGGAGGATCACCAATCAGATTTTAATCACATGTTGTCATAGACCTAATGGAATAGAGAAGAGAAGTGTTGAGCGATACCTTCCGATATTCGAAATATCGGTATCGGATTGGATCAGCCGATATGCAAAAAATATCGGATATCGCCGATACCGATACCCGATACCAATGCAAGTCAATGGGACAAAAATATCGGAATTAAAATAAACCATTTCTTTCCTTGTATGTTCATTCTACATGAAGGAAAACAACTAAGAATAATGTAGGATGTATTGGGGGAGGTGGAGGAGACATTAAATGCATAGCGGTTTAGCCCAATCAAATGGAATAGCAGGAATTAATTTTTTTTTTAAGACGTTTGGAGTTACAAAGACATTGACTATTTTGTCAGATATTTATGATTCCCTAATTCTCCCACAATTTCTTCTTCAGCATCCTCAGCAGCAGCAGCATCTTTTTCATCAAGTTCTTCTTCACCTTATTCATCTTCTTCTTCACCTTCTTCCTATTATTCTTTTTTTTTACATTCTTCATTTTCTTTTTATTCAACTATTATTCTTCATATTCTACTTCTACATCTTCTTCATATTCATATTCTTCTTCTTCATCATATTCTTATTTGCGACAGGCATTTCTGTAGTTGTTATCTATAAAAGTTTGAAGATTACACCTTCCGTTCTGCCTGTCACAAAAGAGTTAAAACAGGATTTGTCCGCGTTCAGTTTGGCCTGCAGCAGCAGGCTTTTTCCAAGGGCACCACGAGGAGGAACGGACTCACCCCCATACACTGCTTAGTCTTCTTCTGCTTATAATTTAGATAATATCTTTTGCTCTGATTTTTAGTCTTATGCTTAATGTTCTTCTGCTCTTTGTGCTGCAGCTTCTTGTTCTTCTGCTTCTCGGTTTTCAGGGTCGTCGTCTCCAGGGTCGTCGTCTCCGAGGTCATCGTCTTCTTCAGGGTGGTCTTCAGGGTCGTCGTCTCCAGGGTCGTCGTCTCCGGGGTCATCATCTGCGGGGTCGTCGTCTTCTTCGAGGTGGTCTTCAGGGTCATCATCTTTAGGGTCTTGAACTTGGAAATGTAGCAGAAGGTACAAGAAGGCTGAGGAACTGCCGAGAACCAGCTGACGGTACTGGAATCCGGATGGCTACCTGAAGGTCCAAGAGCCAATGGAACTACCGAGGACCAGCTGACGTTACTGGAACCCGGTTACTAAGCAGGAGGTACCCGTGCCAGAAAGCACTACCAAGGACCACCTGACATTGGTGGAACTCGGATACCCAGAAGGAGGCACCTAAGCCAAAAGCTCTGCCCAGAACCAGCTGATGGTACTGGAACCAGGATGGGGAGCAAAAGGTACAAGAGCCAAAGACACTGCCGAGAACCAGCTGACGGTACTGGAACCCGGATGGGTAGCCGAAGGTACAAGAGCCAATGGAACTACCGAGGACCAGCTGACGGTACTGGAACCCGGTTACTAAGCAGGAGGTACCCGTGCCAGAAAGCACTACCATGGACCACCTGACGTTGGTGGAACTCGGATACCCAGAAGGAGGCACCTAAGCCAAAAGCTCTGCCCGGAACCAGCTGATGGTACTGGAACCAGGATGGGGAGCAGAAGGTACAAGAACCAAAGACACTGCCGAGAACCAGCTGATGGTACTGGAACCCGTATGGGTAGCCGAAGGTATTAGAGCCAATGGAACTACCGAGGACCAGCTGACGGTACTGGAACCCGGTTACTAAGCAGGAGGTACCCGTGCCAGAAAGCACTACCAAGGACCACCTGACATTGGTGGAACTCAAATACCCAGAAGGAGGCACCTAAGCCAAAGGCTCTGCCCAGAACCAGCTGGTGGTACTGGAACCAGGGGGACCAATTCAATATTGTCTTCCTAAGAACCAGCTAATGGTGCTGGAACTCAGATAGGCAGCAGAAGGTCCACAGGGAAAAAAAAATTTGCTAGGCCGCGAGCCGGCTGTAGTTACTGAAAACCCACAGTCCTACAGGGGGAGCTTGTCCTATTGGTACTACGGAACCAGCCTTAATTGCCAGTTCCCGCAGCCCACATAGGAAGCACCTATACTGCAAACACCATAGAGTCGGCTAACCTGACCGCAACACGACGGGACAACATATTGGAGGCAAAGTGACCTTGACACTACATGGAAACAGCTGGCATGCTGGGACCAGGCTGGGCAGGAGGGAGTAGCCGTGCCAAAGACACTGCCGAGAACCAGTTGATGGTACTGGAACCCGGAAGCGTTGCCGAAGGTACAAGAGCCAATGGAACTACCAATAACCAGCTGATGGTACTGAAACCCGGTTACTAAGCAGGAGGTACCCGTGCCAGAAAGCACTACCAAGGACCACCTGACGTTGGTGGAACTCAGATACCCAGAAGGAGGCACCTAAGCCAACGGCTCTGCCCAGAACCAGCTGATGGTACTGGAACCAGGGGAACCTATTCAATATTGACTTCCTAAGAACCAGCTAATGGTGCTGGAACTCAGATAGGCAGCAGAAGTGTTGTGAATTCTGTTGTCGAACTCCCTCCTGTGGTCGTGAATGGTACTTCGGCGAGTTCTGTCTATGGGCTCCCTCTGGTGGCTTTGAGTGAAGCTGCTGCTTCTGAGGTTCCTTACACAGGTGACGTGGATTATCCTTTGGTTGGCTGCTCTATTTAACTCCTCTCAGATCGTTACTCCATGCCAGCTGTCAATGTTTTTGCATTCGTTCAGTTCGCTCCTGGATCTCTCTGGTGACCTGCCTTCTCCTGCAGAAGCTAAGTTCCTTATAGTCTTATTTTGTTCTCTGTTTTCTTGTCCAGCTGGTTTTCATGATTTTGTCTTGCTAACTGGAAGCTCTGGGATGCAGAGTGAGTCGGTGCGGAGGTCTTTTTTGCACACTCTGCGTGGTCTTTTGTAGGTTTTTGTGCTGATAGCAAAGTTACCTTTCCTATCCTCTGTCTATTTAGTAAGTCTGGCCTCCCTTTGCTGAAACCTGTTTCATCTCTGCGTTTGTGACTTTCATCTTACTCACAGTCAATATATGTGGGGGGCTTCCTTTACCTTTGGGGATTTTCTCTGAGGCAAGGTAGGCTTTATTTTCTATCTCTAGGGCTAGTTAGTTCTTTGGCTGTGACGAGGCGCCTAGGTCTGGTCAGGAGCGCTCCACGGCTTTCTTTTCCCCTATACCTTTGGGTGGTTCAGGACACAGGTGTAGATATGGACATTCAAGGTCTGTCCTCTTGTGTGGATCATCTCACTGCAAGGGTACAAAACATTCAAGATTTTGTGGTTCAGAATCCTATGTTAGAGCCTAGAATTCCTATTCCTGACTTGTTTTCTGGGGATAGATCTAGGTTCTTGAATTTCAAAAATAATTGTAAACTGTTTCTAGCTTTGAAACCCCGCTCCTCTGGTGACCCCGTTCAACAGGTAAAAATCATTATTTCTTTGTTACGTGGTGACTCTCAAGACTGGGCATTTTCCCTTGCGCCAGGAGATCCTGCATTGCGTGATGTTGATGCGTTTTTTCTGGCGCTTGGATTACTTTATGATGAACCAAATTCAGTGGATCAGGCAGAGAAAATCTTGCTGGCTTTGTGTCAGGGACGGGATGAAGCGTAGGTGTACTGTCAGAAGTTTAGAAAGTGGTCTGTGCTTACTCAGTGGAATGAAGGTGCCCTGGCGGCAATTTTCAGAAAGGGTCTTTCTGAAGCCCTTAAGGATGTCATGGTGGGATTTCCCACGCCTGCTGGTCTGAGTGAGTCTATGTCTTTGGCCATTCAGATCGATCGGCGCATGCGTGAGCGCAAAGCTGTGCACCATATGGCGGTATTCTCTGAGCATAGGCCTGAGCCTATGCAGTGTGATAGGACTTTGACCAGAGCTGAACGGCAAGAACACAGACGTCGGAATGGGCTGTGCTTTTACTGTGGTGAATCCACTCATGCTATCTCCAATACTCCTAAGCGCACTAAGCGGTTCGCTAGGTCTGCCACCATTGGTACGGTACAGTCTAAATTTCTTTTGTCCGTTACTCTGATTTGCTCTCTGTCGTCCTATTCTGTAATGGCATTTGTGGATTCAGGCGCTGCCCTGAATTAGATGGACTTGGAGTTTGCCAGGCGCTGTGGTTTTTTCTTGGAGCCCTTGCAGTATCCTATTCCATTGAGAGGAATTGATGCTACGCCTTTGGCCAAGAATAAGCCTCAGTACTGGACTCAATTGACCATGTGCATGGCTCCTGTACATCAGGAGGATATTCGCTTTTTGGTGTTGCATAATCTGCATGATGTGGTCGTTTTGGGGTTGCCATGGCTACAGGTCCATAATCCAGTGTTGGATTGGAAATCTATGTCTGTGTCCAGCTGGGGTTGTCAGGGGGTACATGGTGATGTTCCATTGCTGTCAATTTCGCCATCCACTCCTTCTGAAGTCCCTGAGTTTTTATCAGATTACCGGGATGTATTTGAAGAGCCCAAATCTGGTGCCCTACCTCCTCATAGGGATTGCGACTGTGCTATTAATTTGATTCCTGGTAGTAAGTTTCCTAAGGGCCGTCTGTTTAATTTATCTGTGCCAGAGCACGCCGCTATGCGGAGTTATATAAAGGAATCCTTGGAGAAGGGTCATATTCGTCCGTCGTCACCATTGGGAGCAGGGTTCTTTTTTGTGGCCAAGAAGGATGGTTCTTTGAGACCTTGTATTGATTACCGCCTTCTTAATAAGATCACAGTCAAATTTCAGTATCCTTTGCCGCTGCTGTCTGATTTATTTGCTCGGATTAAGGGGGCTAGTTGGTTCACCAAGATAGATCTTCGTGGTGCGTATAATCTTGTGCGAATTAAACAGGGTGATGAATGGAAAACGGCATTTAATACGCCCGAGGGCCATTTTGAGTACCTGGTTATGCCATTCGGGCTTTCTAATGCTCCATCTGTGTTTCAGTCCTTTATGCATGACATCTTCCGAGAGTACCTGGATAGATTCATGATTGTATATTTGGATGACATTTTGGTCTTTTCGGATGATTGGGAGTCTCATGTGAAGCAGGTCAGAATGGTGTTCCAGGTCCTTCGTGCTAATTCCTTGTTTGTGAAGGGGTCAAAGTGTCTCTTTGGAGTTCAGAAGGTTTCGTTTTTGGGTTTCATTTTTTCCCCTTCTACTATCGAGATGGACCCTGTTAAATTTCAGGCCATTTACGATTGGACTCAGCCGACATCTGTGAAGAGCTTACAGAAGTTCCTGGGCTTTGCTAATTTTTATCGTCGCTTCATCGCTAATTTTTCCAGTGTTGCTAAACCGTTGACTGATTTGACCAAGAAAGGTGCTGATGTGGTCAATTGGTCCTCTGCGGCTGTAGAGGCTTTTCAGGAGTTGAAGCGTCGTTTTGCTTCTGCCCCTGTGTTGTGCCAGCCAGATGTTTCGCTCCCTTTTCAGGTTGAGGTTGATGCTTCTGAAATTGGCGCAGGGGCTGTTTTGTCGCAAAGAAGTTCTGATGGCTCAGTGATGAAACCCTGTGCCTTTTTTTCTAGAAAATTCTCGCCTGCTGAGCGCAATTATGATGTGGGCAATCGGGAGTTGTTCGCCATGAAGTTGGCATTCGAGGAGTGGCGACATTGGCTTGAAGGAGCTAAACATCGTGTGGTGGTCTTGACGGATCACAAGAATTTGACTTATCTCGAGTCTGCCAAGTGGTTGAATCCTAGACAGGCTCGATGGTCGCTCTTTTTCTCCCGTTTTGATTTTGTGGTTTCATACCTTCCGGGATCTAAGAATGTGAAGGCTGACGCCCTGTCAAGGAGTTTTTTGCCTGACTCTCCGGGTGTTCCGGAGCCGGCGGGTATTCTTAAAGAAGGGGTAATTTTGTCTGCCATTTCCCCTGATTTGCGGCGTGTGCTGCAAAAGTTTTAGGCTGATAGACCTGACCGTTGTCCTACGGAGAAACTGTTTGTCCCTGATAGATGGACTAGTAGAGTTATCTCTGAGATTCATTGTTCAGTGTTGGCTGGTCATCCTGGAATCTTTGGTACCAGAGATTTGGTGGCTAGATCCTTTTGGTGGCCTTCTTTGTCACGGGATGTACGTTCTTTTGTGCAGTCCTGTGGGACTTGTGCTCGGGCTAAATCCTGCTGTTCTCGTGCCAGTGGGTTGCTTTCGTCCTTGCTGATCCCGAAGAGGCCCTGGACGCATATTTCCATGGATTTTATTTCTGATCTCCCTGTTTCTCAAAAGATGTCGGTCATTTGGGTGGTTTGTGATCGCTTCTTTAAGATGGTCCATTTGGTACCCTTGTCTAAATTGCCTTCCTCCTCTGATTTGGTGCCATTGTTTTTCCAGCATGTGGTTCGTTTGCATGGCATTCCAGAGAACATCGTCTCGGACAGAGGTTCCCAGTTTGTTTCGAGGTTTTGGCAGTCCTTTTGCGCTAAGATGGGCATTGATTTGTCTTTTTCTTCGGCTTTCCATCCTCAGACTAATGGCCAAACCGAACGAACTAATCAGACTTTGGAGACATATCTGAGATGCTTTGTTTCTGCTGATCAGGATGATTGGGTGTCCTTCTTGCCTTTGGCTGAGTTCACCCTTAATAATCGGGCCAGCTAGGCTACTTTAGTTTCTCCTTTTTTCTGTAATTCTGGTTTCCATCCTCGTTTCTCTTCAGGGCAGGTTGAGCCTTCGGACTGTCCTGGTGTGGATGCGGTGGTGGACAGGTTGCAGCAGATTTGGACTCATGTGGTGGACAATTTGACATTGTCCCAGGAGAAGGCTCAACGTTTCGCTAACTGCCGGCGTTGTGTTGGTACCCGACTTCGTGTTGGGGATTTGGTTTGGTTGTCATCTCGTCACGTTCTTATGAAGGTTTCCTCTCCTAAGTTTAAGCCTCGTTTCATTGGGCCATACAAGATTTCTGAAGTTCTTAATCCTGTGTCATTTCGTTTGGACCTTCCAGCTTCTTTTGCCATCCATAATGTGTTCCATAGGTCGTTGTTGCGGAGATACGTGGCGCCTATGGTTCCCTCCGTTGATCCTCCTGCCCCGGTGTTGGTCGAGGGGGAGTTGGAGTATGTGGTGGAGAAGATTTTGGATTCTCGTGTTTCGAGACGGAAACTCCAGTACCTGGTCAAGTGGAAGGGTTATGGTCAGGAAGATAATTCCTGTGTTTTTGCCTCTGATGTTCATGCTGCCGATCTGGTTCGTGCCTTTTATTTGGCTCATCCTGATCGGCCTGGGGGCTCTGGTGAGGGTTCGGTGACCCCTCCTCAAGGGGGGGGGATACTGTTGTGAATTCTGTTGTCGAACTCCCTCCTGTGGTCGTGAATGGTACTTCAGCGAGTTCTGTCTATGGGCTCCTTCTGGTGGCTTTGAGTGAAGCTGCTGCTTCTGAGGTTCCTTACACAGGTGACGTGGGTTATCCTTTGGTTGGCTGCTCTATTTAACTCCTCTCAGATCGTTACTCCATGCCAGCTGTCAATGTTTTTGCATTCGTTCAGTTCGCTCCTGGATCTCTCTGGTGACCTGCCTTCTCCTGCAGAAGCTAAGTTCCTTATAGTCTTATTTTGTTCTCTGTTTTCTTGTCCAGCTGGTTTTCATGATTTTGTCTTGCTAGCTGGAAGCTCTGGGATGCAGAGTGGCCCCCCCGCACCGTGAGTCGGTGCGGAGGTCTTTTTTGCACACTCTGCGTGGTCTTTTGTAGGTTTTTGTGCTGATCGCAAAGTTACCTTTCCTATCCTCTGTCTATTTAGTAAGTCTGGCCTCCCTTTGCTGAAACCTGTTTCATCTCTGCGTTTGTGACATTCATCTTACTCACAGTCAATATATGTGGGGGGCTTCCTTTACCTTTGGGGATTTTCTCTGAGGCAAGGTAGGCTTTATTTTCTATCTCTAGGGCTAGATAGTTCCTTGGCTGTGACGAGGCGCCTAGGTCTGGTCAGGAGCGCTCCACGGCTATTTTTAGTGTGTGTGATAGGATTAGGGTTTGCGGTCAGCAGAGCTCCCACATCCTAGAGCTCGTCCTGTATGAGGTTGAATTATCAGGTCATTCCGGGTGCTCCTAACCACCAGGTCATAACACAGAAGGTCCACAGGGAAGAAAAAATTGCTAGGCCGCGAGCCGGCCGTAGTTACCGAAAACCCACAGTCCTACAGGGGGAGCTAGTCCTATTGGCACTACGGAACCAGCCTTGATTGCCAGTCCCCGCAGCCCACATAGGAAGCACCTAAACTGCAGGCACCATAGAGTCGGCTAACCCGACCACAACATGACAGGACAACGTATTGGAGGCAAAGTGACCTTGACTCTAACCGGAAACAGCTGGCATGCTGGAACCAGGCTGGGCAGGAGGGAGTACCCAAAGACAATTCTGAACAGCAACTTGTGGTGTTGGATCCCAGGGATTACATGACAAACAGAGTGTAGGCTGAGGCCTAATTGGAACAAGTTGAAAGGGAACCTTTAACCCCCCAGGTGTTTGCAACTAGAAGAGCCACCTGGTGCAGCAGTAATGCTGCACAAGGAAAAGGTGGCTCCAGAGGTGTATCTAGGGTTTCTGGCACCCGGGGCAAGAATTCATTTTGGCGCCCCCCCCCCCTCCAGGACATATGTGATTTGCACAGTTAGTCATGTACCAACGAGCCTCTCTCCCTAATGCTCTCAATATTCAGTGAAAAACTGAGAGAAGCAGAAGAGAAGCTCGTTGTCACAGGACCATAAGTATGAAAGTCACATATGAGTGATGGGTACTGAACCTGCAGAGCTGAATCCTGACATCGCAGGCTTCTGAATTCTCACAACTAATGCACTGCACACTTTTAGGATTCTCCCTTGCCGGTAGACAGTCATGTCAGTACAAGTATGTGATTTGTATACTTCTGACCACATTCCGACTAGACGTGCCCGGCCTCACTCAGTTCATTTTCATTGAGTGAGGCCACACATATCTAGTCAGCACGTGACCGCACGTATGTAAAATCGCCAGCACGAGAGAATCCTGACAGCGTGCAGGGCGCACTGTGAGAACTCAGAAGTCTGCATTCACAAAGAATGACTGCAGACTCATCACAAACCTGGACATCCCCTTTTATGCTCCTAACATAAATAAAAACATGAGAGTTAGTTAGCATCACAAATAACATTTACATCCAGGTACCTTATAGATGACGTTGCCTCTGGAGTCGTTCTCCTTTTCTTCATCTTGTCCAGATCCCATGATGAGTTTTCTCATCCACAGCCGTCTCTGCAGACCTCCATCTTCTCCACTCTTTTGCAGAAAATCTCCACATGATGCCCTTAAATTATAATGCTCCTGAATGAATAATTGCCCCTCACTATATTGTCTGCACAAAATATGACCCCCACACTGTCCCTCTTATGGTACATGCTCTTCACACTGACCTCTCCTTTCCATACCGGCCCCCTCCTCACACTGTCCTTTCACACTGTGTCCCCCTATAGGGCCCAGTATTTATACTGTACTCTCATCACACTCCCCCTCCTTGGTATACTGTCCGCTCCTGACTGTGCCCTTACACTGTCCCCCATGCCACGAACCCACTACTCAGTTTCTATTCTGTGCCCACTCACTTTTCTCCCCCATACTGTCTCCTCACACTATTCCCCTCCCTCCTCATACTGTCTCCTCTCACATCCCTCCTGTTCACCAAACTGTCTCCTCATATATTTACCCCCTCACTTTCTATACTGCTTGCACACCTGAATCCCTATACAGTGTCTGCACACATCCCATCACCCTCACTCCCCATATTCTGTCCACATACATTTTTCACATCGCTACTCATACTGTGTCCACATAGATTCTCCTGTTCGCTCCTCATACTGTCTGCACCCATCCCCCAAACTGTTTCCTCAGATATGCCCCCCATTCTCCTGTACTGTTTCCTCATACATGCCCCAATCCCCCAATACTGTTTCCTCATACATGCCCCCCATTCTCATGTACTGTTTCCTCATATATGCCCATTATTTTCCTCTACCCCAGCCCATCATTGCTCTCTTCACCACCTCCATCTTTGCCTTCTCCACCACCACTATCATTGATTTCTCCCCACCACTTCATAATTTCCCATTCCACCACCTCCATCATTTGCTCCTTTGCCTTTTCCACCATATCCATCATTTTCTCTTTCCCCACCATCCCCATCTTTGCCCTTTCCACCACCATCATCATTGTCCTTTCCGCCGCCATCACCATATTTGCCCATTCTACCACCTCCATCATTTTCTCCCCCTCCAATATCATCAGTGTGCATTCCACCACCACCATCCTTGTCCATTTTACCACCTCCATCATTTCTTCCCCCCTCATTATTGCCCTTTCCACCACCTCCATGATATCCTCCTCCCCACCATCATTGCATTCTCCCCCCACCACCATCATTGTCCATTCCAATTTCCACCTCCATCATTGCCCATTCCACCTCCATCATTGTCCATTCCACCACATCCATCATTTCCTCCTCCCCCTCCATCCCAATTATTGCCCTCTCCCCGTCAGCCCCATTATTGCCCTCGCCTCTCCTCCCCGTACACACACACACACACAAAACCATTAACGTCTCTGCACATTCACCCGCAGCGCTACGCATGCATGCACAGACACACACATATTGCGTACAGTATAATGGCCCCACCTAGTTACTCCTACACACACGGCTCCACTCCATACACCTTGCACACACCCAGTTCCGCTCCGTACACCTCGTACACACAGGGCTCCACTCCGTACACCTCGTACACACATGGCTCAGCTCCATACACCTTGGCAAGATAACAAAAACTCCAGAGAAGGGGCTTCCAAATCGTGGTGACGTACTACCACTCCACTGAGCCTCGCAACAAAATGAGACACCTCCTGATTAACTATAATATATGCCTTATTAATCCCTTCCGCCGACCGCCCATGCTTCCATGTGAGGCGCGCTGCAGTGTCAGACTAAAGGAGCACCAAATCCCTCGAGAACCTAGAACCCAAATCATTCCCACCCGTCTGCAACACAAGAATGTCAGTTGGTCTATCCAAAACAATATGAAAAAAAATTTGGGCAATACCGTGCTCCAAACCATAGCCCTATCCCCGATACAACAAACTGACACAACCTCTCTGACAAAACCCAATTGTCATCCAGCAGGCCTCATGTCAGCGCGAAGGGCACCCCAATAAACTTAAGAATGTCCTAACACCCAGAGGGGTTCCTGAAATACAGAAACAAAAAAACAGCAGGGAAGGGTGTGTAACTATGTGAATCAATGAAAACGGTGAAGCGTAAACGATCAAAGGACAGACATCATCCATAAATATCACAAGTCACAGCAAATGAGGCCTAACATAGGACCAATATCTAGCAAACTCACAGCGTCCAATCTTGCGCACAGCATGCGCACCCAAACTTCAGCATGCCGCGTACATAGCAGCCCCAATCCGAAAAGAATGGAACCCAAAATCTGCACTATTTATGCCACACCAAATCAAGCAAAGCCGAATTATACTCACAAACTGATAAACCAACAGTGCAGTTCATCCTGATGCATTAACAAAGAATCAGAACCAGAACCTCTTACTTCCAAAAATGACGAGACCCATCTAACCAAACACTCTTCCATTCCTTGCACTCCCCAAAGTAAACATCCCAACCCTTGCTAAAAATTTCCGTCTTTGAACACCTTAAATGACACTGTGCCACATCTGCCTTGCAGAATACATCCTTAAGTAATAAACCGCCATGAAACTTAACATTCTTACTACAAAAAATGCCAAGACAAACTCTGCACCAAATAAATGACACTCATATTCTGATTTACACACCCCTTTAAGGCAACTTAATAACTTGCTCAAAATCAGGAAAGATACCGGGCAACACCAATACCTCACTACCCCACTCTTCTAAAATGTTTTCAGCACTTGATGAACAAGCAGCCTGCACTTCCAGCCCCATGCCGCCACCCAGAAGAAGAGGAGGGGCCAGTTATGTCACTCACTTCCTTCCTGGTACCAGGCCAGTGCTGTTGATTCCTCCTAGAGTGCTGTGTTGGTGGTGAAAGCAGAGGCACCACTGGCAGCCTTGAAGGGTCTCTGCTGGGGCATTGGATCCTGCATCTTGAACGAGTAGTCACATCAGGGCTGAGTCTCTCCTGAGGCTGGGACCTCCTCGAGCGCTTATTTAGTCACCTCACTGACTCCTCTGGCTGTAGTCCACTGCTCCACCTGGATCTGGAGCAAATGCTGGCCTTTTTGTTCCACCAAAAACCTCATCTATTGAAGCAAGGCCTCGATCTTCACAGATGTAAGTCCATGATGTAAGTTTGTCATCCAGCTGAAAATGTAAGTCCAGGGTCCTGGTATAGAATGACTGCCCCTTTTGTGACCCAAACCTATATACCCCCACATCAGTCCCTCCCATTAAGCAATCCAAAAAGACCATCAAACCCCCTCACTCCTCATTCCTCTCTCCTATTTTTACCCACACAAATCACTATAAAAAAATGTACTCTTTATACACCAGACCGGGCCTAGCATCCCTCCTGAGTCATGGAAACCTCACCGAAGCCCCATGAGCTATTACTTGACCCTAACGAAGCTGCTAGATATCAGCGATACACGTGGGGCTCTTCAGCTTCAGGCATTTCCTATCACCCTTTATTAATTCATCTTATATTTTTTATTATAGTTTTCTTCTATTGTTTAATCTTTTTCATCACTCATTATTTATATATTAATTAATAGTTATTATTTCTTTCTGCATATGTACATCAAACATTTATTTAACCAACACATTTTGTGGGTCTAATATAAGCATTCCTATTGATATGCTTTAGCCTGGGTGATCTTACTGCTACATCAGGACAAGCCTAATAAAAGGGTAATACTACTTTTTTGGATTATTATATCCATCTCCAAAAAATATTATGTTTTTTTTTTAATTTAAGTGTTTGTCTTTGTTGCGGTAGACTTTTTAAAAATAAATCTCATTCTTATTATTATGGGTGTGCGCTATTTTTTCCTTGCAGTTCTTTATTTTTTCTTACATAATATTTGTGCAGGGTTCTGGTATCATCCCTACCTTGCCATTACTTATTCCTCATTCTCGGTACTTTGCTGTTCCCACTATTTCTTTATTGGTCTTATCTAAGTGGAGCAGCAAAAACTGTCCTTTATCATCAAAAATAGCTAACAATGAGTATATGGCTGCATCTTCCTGGCCCATCTAATGATAGGGAGAGCAGCTCGGGAGCAAAGACTTCTGTTCTAATGAAGAAAATGCAGAAAAGGAGCATTTAAATGCACACTTGGTAGACACCATAAAATAATTTGTACATTAAACAAGAAGAATACTTGTAATTGGTTTTGGTTATTGATGTAAGCCATTACAAATATGTAGCAGAGTAAATAAAATGTAAGGAATAATGCAAACTATGACAGTGCATGGAACTATTATAGCACACAGCTTTAGGTTCTGACCTTTACGCTTCAACAAATTCATACATGTTATATATACAAACCCAATACCTAAGGTCTATCTGTTCTAGTGTTTGACACTTGGACAGCAGACATTTGCTAAGACCTACATCTTGTAGTAAACAGCAGAAGGAAATGCTTGAGTTATTGCCAGATTCTTTGCTAGCAGACTAATTCTGTGATTTTATTTTCCGTAACTTACTGGAAGTGTTATTGAAAGAACCTCACAAGATGTTAAAATTAAAAGAGAAGGAACAGAAAATGAGTCTTACCAACGGTCCCATTTATAGGAAAACTCACATTTTACACTATACAGTAATTCATAGTTAAACATTAATATTTTTTTTCACCATTAATTGTCAAAATGAAGTAAAAACTAAAACAAAATCCTGCAGAATTTAGAATAGAGAGTTTATGTGGAAGGCTCTATTCGCAGTTGTTTCATCCTTGTTTCAGCCTTTGATTAGAAAACGCACCTTACTTGCCACTAATTTTGTCCACATTAACTTAGAATGGCATTTTCAATAGGTAAAATAACCGTAGAGTAAGAGCGGTTTTTCAGAGTCCGATCACGGATGTTAAACGACTGCCAATTGACTACATGCAAGCCGATTGGAGGCCATGTAATGGCCGACTGGTTGACAACAATTCTATGCTCACAAAATGATGGAATGAATAAAATGTTATCAGCAGCTCATCAACTGGTTACACAGCAATAGTAGTGATTTTCTGTTTATAGGCCAATAATCGGGAAAGGGCATTACTGTCAACTCTTACCTAATTATCGGTTTGCCAAATCGAGACTTACAATTTTATTTCTGAGTTGCGGTTTTCATTCATGACAATACAGCTGCTCTCTGAAATGCTGTAATATGCAAACATTGAATATTCGATATTGGCCCTATATTACTGCTATAGAAAATATGTTAAAAAATGAAGGTACGTAGAACACAAATTGCCAATTCATCAGAGCCTATCAGCCGTGACAAGGCATACCCTTATGATGGGACCGCTATCTTTATATGCCTCTCCTGGGCTGAAAGCCTAATATTTCATGAGTAAGCAGGATCCAGCTCTAATTAAAAACACCTTAGGCCGGGGGTGCACAACATTTTTTGTTTCAAGGGCTGCAATGACACAGTGAACCAATCCCAAGCGCTGCAAAAAATGTAAAGGAGTACTAACTAGGAATGATCGAATGTGCTCGGTGAAACTCAGGTATCACTAAAGTATTATGGTGCTCGAATGTACTCATAACTCAGCAAGTAATAGATGGTGATCTATGTAAAACTTGAATTCCCGCCCCACATTTTTTGGTGCCTGTTAAACTGTCAATAAGCATGGGGGGATTGCCTGCTCAACACTGTAATGCCATTGCCATGTTGGTTGCGACATTACTGTGATGATGTTACATGGCTGGCCATGGAAACATCATCAAGGGTTATAACAGAAAAGGCACCGCCAGACTCGAAAAACTGCTCTTTGATACTTCATATTGGAAGGAGAGAGTGTTTGTCTAGGCCTGTGTGTGCACAGTATAATGAATCAGAGGCCTGTAGTGTTGATACTGGTGCAGAGGCTGAGCCATCATCTAAGGACTAATCATTTGTGTTACTGCTTGTATCACATAGAATATTTAACCTAGGGAGAGAGAGTCACAGGTACAAGGAGAGTGACAGAATACAGTCTGTAGACAAGGATTACAGCTGTGCAGTCCGTGGGCAATATACAATTGGGACGGAAAGTATTCAGACCCTTTTAAATTTTTCACTCTTTGTTTCATTGCAGCCATTTGGTAAATTCAAAAAAGGTCATTTTTTTCTCATTAATGTACACTCTGCACCCCATCTTGACTGAAAAAAAAACAGAAATGTAGATTTTTTTGCAAATTTATTAAAAAGGAAAAACTGAAATATCTCACGGTCATAAGTATTCAGACCCTTTGCTCAATATTAAGTAGAGTAAAGTATAAGATTCACCGCACACTCTTTGCGTTTTGAAACAAAATTGGGTGTAAATTTATTTTACATAATCTGTCTTAGCAAGACGCAGAAGCGCCGCTTACTACACAGGACATCACAGATCCAGATTATTGGGCAGTTTCATGCGGACATTAATACCATAATAGCGGTCACATGACAAAGGCTCTGGTTGAGCCGAAACGTTGTAAAAAGATCGCATAAGTTGTATATTCTGTTAGGCTCCCAGATTATGTAAAATAAATTTACATCCAATTTTGTTTCAAAACGCAAAGAGTGTGCGGTGAATCTTATACTTTACTATAACTTCAGACCTTTGGTCTATTACACCAGCACCTCGCTTTTCAAGGCTGAGTGCACACCATAACCCTTTCTCAATATTAAGTAGAAGCAGCTTTTGAGCTTGTACAGCCATGAGTAGTGTTGAGCGATACCGTCCGATACTTGAAAGTATCGGTATCGGATAGTATCGGCCGATACCCGAAAAATATCGGATATCGCCGATACCGATATCCGATACCAATACAAGTCAATGGGACATCAAGTATCGGAATGTATCCTCATGGATCCCAGGGTCTGAAGGAGAGGAAACTCTCCTTCAGGCCCTGGGATCCATATTAAAGTGTAAAATAAAGAATTAAAATAAAAAATATTGTTATATTCACCTCTCCGGCGGCCCCTGGACATCAGCGGGAGGATCCGGCGTCCGGCACGGCTTCTTTCTTCAAAATGCGCGCCTTTAGGACCTGTGGAATGACGTCCCGGCTTCTGATTGGTCGCGTGCCGCCCATGTGACCGCCACGCGACCAATCAGAAGCCGCGACGTCATTCCTCAGGTCCTAAAAGGCGCTCATTCTAGGACTTTAGCTGAGGAATGACGTCGCGGCTTCTGATTGGTCGCGTGGCGGTCACATGGGCGGCACGCGACCAATCAGAAGCCGGGACGTCATACCACAGGTCCTAAAGGCGCGCATTTTGAAGAAAGAAGCCGTGCCGGACGCCGGATCCTCCCGCTGATGTCCAGGGGCCGCCGGAGAGGTGAATATAACAATATTTTTTATTTTAATTCTTTATTTTACACTTCCGATACCGATACCCGATATCACAAAAATATCGGATCTCGGTATCGGAATTCCGATACCGCAAGTATCGGCCGATACCCGATACTTGCGGTATCGGAATGCTCAACACTAGCCATGAGTCTTCTTGGGAATGATGCAACAAGTTTTTCACACCTGGAATTTGGGATCCTCTGCCACTCTTCATTGCAGATCCTCTCCAGTTCTGTCAGGTTGGATGGTGAAAGTTGGTGAACAGCCATTTTCAGGTCTTTCTAGGGATGCTCAATTGTGTTTAGGTCAGGGCTCTGGCTGGGCCAGTTAAGAATGGTCACAGAGTTGTTCTGAAGCCCCTCCTTTGTTATTTTAGCTGTGTGCTTAGGGTCATTGTCTTGTTGGAAGGTGAACCTTCGGCCAAGTCTGGGGTCCAGAGCACTCTGGAAGAGGTTTTCATCCTGGATATCTCTGTACTTGGCCGTATTCATGTTTCGTTCAATGACAACCAGTCGTCCTGTCCCTGCAGCTGAAAAACACCCTCATTGCATGATGCTACCACCTCCATGTTTCACTGTTTGGATTGTATTAGGCAGGTGATGAACAGTGCCTGGTTTTCTCCACACATACAGCTTAGAATTATCACCCAGAAGGTCTAACTTCATCTCATCAGACCAGAGAATCTTATTTCTCATAGTCTCTGAGTCCTTTATGCAAACTCTGTGGGCTTTCATATTTCTTACATTGAGGAGAGGCTTTCGTTGGTCCACTCTGCCATAAAGGCAGTGATAGTTGACTTTGTGGAACTTTCTCCCATCTCCCTACTGCATCTATGGAGCTAAGCCACAGTGATCTTGGGGTTCTTCTTTACCTCTCTCACCAAGGCTCTTCTCCCACGATTGCGCAGTTTGGCTGGAGTGTACATTTATGTGAAAAAAAATTAACTTTTTTGAATTTGCCAAATGGCAAATGGCCAAGGGGTCTGAATACTTTCCATACCCACTGTATATGTATATAAATGTAGCTTTGTCGCCATAAAAGGAGGGGGCACAGATAGATTTTTTGTATAGGGGCCACAAGCTGTCAGTGTCTGTCCCTATACCAAAGTATAGCTAGTTTCAATTACCTGCCCACACAGGGGAGGTGCTGCCAGTGCTCAAAAGACCTACGCTTTTGATTGACATAATTAATAACTCCATTTTCATAACACAAGTCAATTTTGAGTGCATTTTTATGCAACCATGTTATATTAGTTCCTTATATTTATTTTTCCATCCAGAAAGTTTTAAGTTTACTTTTTAATTGTATTGTACAGATTATGGTTGACATTAAAAGTTAAAAATAGTTCTGAAATGATTATTCTTGGTATGATTTTTTTAGATGTCAAATATCTGGTATTTCGGCTGGGGTGTGTAGATTTTGTATTATTAAACATAGTAAACAAAAAACAAGCTAACATTGACAGACTGGTACAGAGGGGGAGAAGGCCCTCCCTCAGGGGTTTACCATCTGCAGAGTATTGAAGAAGGACACATTGGGTCAGGGGTTTGAAGCAGCTCTGGTGGTAGTGAGGGTTATTGCAGGCTGTAGCCTTTTCTGAAGAGATGAGTTTTTAGGTTGCCTCTGAAGGTTTTAATTGTGATGGTCAATCGAAAGTGTTCTGATGCTTGTGAAACATCTTGCAGATGCTAGGGTGAAGAACGAGGCCAGAATAGAAAAGGAGATCTTGTGAAAATCAGAGATTACATGTGACTGGGAAAAGAAATTCAGCCCTGGCATTTGAAATCACACAGGCCATTGTTGTTCCTGCCCCCAAGCACCAGATGTGGATATATTACTAATATTACCTTGCCTGGAGGAAATCAAGATTTCCTACAAGACCAATATTTCTAGGAATACCAATAATATCGATATATAAGATTAAATAATTATAATATCAAAATAATAATATTGCGTTTTTACGGACAAAAATACCAACAAACCATAACCAAATATCACCAGCATCTACAGTGTTAATAATACCACCATACTGATTGTTAAAGGGGTTGAGGTTAAAATCTAGCTTATGAATCCTCATAGTGCAAACTGAGAGGATTCTCCTGTGCCGTCATTGGTAGCAGCCATCATGTGACCGCAAGTATGCGATTTTCACATCTCCGGCCACATTCCAACTAGTTGTACTCGGCTTTTTGTGTTTCACTTGTATTGAGCGAGGCCGTGTACGTCTAGTTAGCACGTGACCACATGTATGAAAATCGCATAACTACAGTAAATGCAAGGGTTGCAATCGCACCCAGGCCCTGGAGCCTAGAGGACCACAAAAGTCCATTTTGCTTATATAAAAAGACTAATGCTATTAAAGACTTGCAATAATTGAGGGCCCCATTAGAGCTTTTGCTTTGGGGCCCATGCTGATCAAGTTACACCACTGCACATGATCATCAGCTCCCAGTTCCAGCACCGGAGAATTCTCACATTGCACAAGTTCCGTGAGGATTCAGAATTCCGCAGTCGAGTGACTGCAGATTTTAGCTTCAAGCTTGGACAACTACTTTAACCCCTTTCTGCCATTAGACGTACTATTGCGTCCATGTGGGGTGGGCTTTACTTCCCAAGGACGCAATAGTACGTCATATGCGATCGGCAGCGCTCACGGGGGAGCGCCGCCGATCGCGGCCGGGTGTCAGCTGTTTATCGCAGCTGACATCCGGCACTATGTGCCAGGAGCGGTCACGGACCGCCCCCGGCACATTAACCCCCGGCACACCGCGATCAAAGATGATCGCGATGTGCCGGCGGTACAGGGAAGCACCGCGCAGGGAGGGGGCTCCCTGCGGGCTTCCCTGAGCCCCCCGCAGCAACGCGATGTGATCGCGTTGCTGCGAGGGTCTCACCTCCCTCCCTGCTCCCTCCAGCCCCGGATCCAAGATGGCCGCGGATCCGGGTCCTGCAGGGAGGGAGGTGACTTCACAGAGCCTGCTTAGAGCAGGCACTGTGAAGCAGCCTGCACTCCTATCAGATCAGTGATCTGACAGAGTGCTGTGCAAACTGTCAGATCACTGATCTGTGATGTCCCCCCCTGGGACAAAGTAAAAAAGTAAAAAAAAAAATTTCAAATGTGTAAAAAAAAATAAAAAAAAATATTCCAAAATAATGAAAAAAAAAATAAAAATATTATTCCCATAAATACATTTCTTTATCTAAATAAAAAAAACAAAACAATAAAAGTACACATATTTAGTATCGCCGCGTCCGTAACGGCCCGACCTATAAAACTGGCCCACTAGTTAACCCCTTCAGTAAACACCGTAAGAAAAAAAAAAAAAAAACGAGGCAAAAAACAACGCTTGATAATCATACCGCCGAACAAAAAGTGGAATAACACGCGATCAAAAAGACAGATATAACTAACCATGGTACCGCTGAAAACGTCATCTTGTCCCGCAAAAAACGAGCCGCCATACAGCATCATCAGCAAAAAAATAAAAAAGTTATAGTCCTGAGAATAAAGCGATGCAAAAATAATTATTTTTTCTATAAAATAGTTTTTATCGTATAAAAGCGCCAAAACATAAAAAAATTATATAAATGAGGTGTCGCTGTAATCGTACTGACCCGAAGAATAAAACTGCTTCATCAATTTTACCAAACGCGGAACGGTATAAACGCCTCCCCCAAAAGAAATTCATGAATAGCTGGTTTTTGGTCATTCTGCCTCACAAAAATCGGAATAAAAAGCGATCAAAAAATGTCACGTGCCCGAAAATGTTACCAATAAAAACATCAACTCGTCCCGCAAAAACCAAGACCTCACATGACTCTGTGGACCAGAATATAGAAAAATTATAGCTCTCAAAATGTGGTAACGCAAAAAATATTTTTTGCAATAAAAAGCGTCTTTCAGTGTGTGACGGCTGCCAATCATAAAAATCCGCTAAAAAACCCGCTATAAAAGTAAATCAAACCCCCCTTCATCACCCCCTTAGTTAGGGAAAAATTAAAAAAATGTATTTATTTCCATTTTCCCATTAGGGCTAGGGTTAGAGTTAGGGCTAGGGTTAGGGCTAGGGTTAGGGCTAGGGTTAGGGCTAGGGTTAGGGCTAGGGCTAGGGTTAGGGCTAGGGTTAGGGCTAGGGTTAGGGCTAGGGTTAGGGTTAGGGCTAGGGTTAGGGCTAGGGTTAGGGCTAAGGTTAGGGCTAGGGTTAGGGCTAGGGTTAGGGTTAGGGCTAGGGTTAGGGCTAGGGTTAGGGTTAGGGCTAGGGTTAGGGCTAGGGCTAGGGTTAGGGTTAGGGCTAGGGTTAGGGCTAGGGTTAGGGCTAGGGCTACAGTTTGGGTTGGGGCTAAAGTTACAGTTAGGGTTTAGATTACATTTACGGTTGGGAATAGGGTTGGGATTAGGGTTAGGGGTGTGTCAGGGTTAGAGGTGTGGTTAGGGTTACTGTTGGGATTAGGGCTAGGGATGTGTTTGGATTAGGGTTTCAGTTATAATTGGGGGGTTTCCACTGTTTAGGCACATCAGGGGCTCTCCAAACGCGACATGGCGTCCGATCTCAATTCCAGCCAATTCTGCGTTGAAAAAGTAAAACAGTGCTTCTTCCCTTCCGAGCTCTCCCGTGTGCCCAAGCAGGGGTTTACCCCAACATATGGGGTATCAGCGTACTCAGGACAAATAGGATAACAACTTTTGGGGTCCAATTTCTCCTGCTACCCTTGGGAAAATACAAAACTCGGGGCTAAAACATATTTTTTGTGGGAAAAAAAAAGATTTTTTATTTAAACGGCTCTGCGTTATAAACTGTAGTGAAACACTTGGGGGTTCAAAGTTCTCACAACACATCTAGATTAGTTCCCTGGGGGGTCTAGTTTCCAATATGGGGTCACTTGTGGGGGGTTTCTACTGTTTAGGTACATTAGGGGTTCTGCAAACGCAATGTGACGTCTGCAGACCATTCCATCTAAGTCTGCATTCCAAATGGCGCTCCTTCCCTTCCGAGCTCTGCCATGCGCTCAAACGTTGGTTTCCCCCAACATACGGGGTATCAGCGTACTCAGGACAAATTGGACAACAACTTTTGGGGTCGAATTTCTCCTCTTACCCTCGGGAAAATACAAAACTGGGGGCTAAAAAATAATTTTGGGGGGAAAGATTTTTTTTTTTAATTTTCACGGCTCTGCGTTACAAACTGTAGTGAAACACTTGGGGGTTCAAAGCTATCACAACACATCTAGATGAGTTCCTTAGGAGGTCTAGTTTCCAAAATGGTGTCACTTGTGGGAGGTTTCTACTGTTTAGGTACATTAGGGGCTCTGCAAATGCAATGTGACACCTGCAGACCATTCCATCTAAGTCCTCATTCCAAATGGAGCTCCTTCCCTTCCGAGCCCTCCCATGCGCCCAAACAGTGGTTCCCCCCCACATATGGGGTATCAGCGCACTCAGGACAAATTGGACAACAAATTGTGGGGTCGAATTTCTCCTTTTACCCTCGGAAAAATACAAAACTGGGGGCTAAAAAATAATTTTTGTGGGAAAAAATTTTTGTTTTATTTTTACGGCTCTCCATTATAAACTTCTGTGAAGCCCTTGGTGGGTCAAAGCGCTCAGCACACATCTAGATAAGTTCCTAAGGGGGTCTACTTTCCAAAATGGTGTCACTTGTGGGGGGTTTCTACTGTTTAGGTACATTAGGGGCTCTGCAAACGCAATGTGACACCTGCAGACCATTCCATCTAAGTCTGCATTCAAATGGCACTCCTTCCCTTCTGAGCCCTCCCATGTGCCCAAACAGTGGTTCCCCCCACATATGGTGTATCATCGCACTCAGGACAAATTGGGCAACAAATTTTGGGGTCCAATTTCTCCTGTTACCCTCAGGAAAATACAAAACTGGGGGCTAAAAAAATAATTTTTGTGGGAAAAAAATTTTGTTTTATTTTTACGGCTCTGCATTATAAACTTCTGTGAAGCACTTGGTGGGTCAAAGTGCTCACCACACCTCTAGATAAGTTCCTTAGGGGGTCTACTTTCCAAAATGGTGTCATTTGTGGGGGGTTTCAATGTTTAGGCACATCAGTGGCTCTTCAAACGCAACATGGCGTCCCATCTCAATTCCTGTCAATTTTGCTTTGAAAAGTCAAACGGCGCTCCTTCCCTTCCGAGCTCTCCCATCCACCCAAACAGTGGTTTACCCCCACATATGGGGTATCCGCGTACTCAGGACAAATTGTACAACAACTTTTGGGGTCCAATTTCTTCTCTTACCCTTGGGAAAATAAAAAATTGGGGGCAAAAAGATAATTTTTGTGAAAAAATATGATTTTTTATTTTTACGGTTCTACATTATAAACTTCTGTGAAGCACTTGGTGGGTCAAAGTGCTCACCACACCTCTAGATAAGTTCCTTAGGGGGTCTACTTTCCAAAATGGTGTCACTTGTGGGGGGTTTCAATGTTTAGGCACATCAGTGGCTCTTCAAACGCAACATGACGTCCCATCTCAATTCCTGTCAATTTTGCATTGAAAAGTCAAACGGCGCTCCTTCCCTTCCGAGCTCTCCCATCCGCCCAAACAGTGGTTTACCCCCACATATGGGCTATCAGCGTACTCAGGACAAATTGTACAACAACTTTTGGGGTCCAATTTCTTCTCTTACCCTTGGGAAAATAAAAAATTGGGGGCGAAAAGATAATTTTTGTGAAAAAATATGTTTTTTTATTTTTACGGTTCTACATTATAAACTTCTGTGAAGCACTTGTTGGGTCAAAGTGCTCACCACACCTCTAGATAAGTTCCTTAGGGGGTCTACTTTCCAAAATGGTGTCACTTGTGGGGGGTTTCAATGTTTAGCCACATCAGGGGCTCTCCAAACGAAACATGGCGTCCCATCTCAATTCCAGTCAATTTTGCATTGAAAAGTCAAATGGCACTCCTTCGCTTCCGAGCTCTGCCATGCGCCCAAACAGTGGTTTACCCCCACATGTGGGATATTGGCATACTCAGGACAAATTGTACAACAATGTTTGGGGTCCATTTTCTCCTGTTACCCTTGGTAAAATAAAACAAATTGGAGCTGAACTACATTTTTTGTGAAAAAAAGTTAAATGTTCATTTTTATTTAAACATTCAAAAAATTCCTGTGAAGCACCAGAAGGGTTAATAAACTTCTTGAATATGGTTTTGAGCACCTTGAGGGGTGTAGTTTTTAGAATGGTGTCACACTTGGGTATTTTCTATCATATAGACCCCTCAAAATGACTTCAAATGAGATGTGGTCCCTAAAATAAAATGGTGTTGTAGAAATGAGAAATTGCTGGTCAACTTTTAACCCTTATAACTCCCTAACAAAAAAAAATTTTGGTTCCAAAATTGTGCTGATGTAAAGTAGACATGTGGGAAATGTTACTTATTAAGTATTTTGTGTGACATATCTCTGTGATTTAATTGCATAAAAATTCAAAGTTGGAAAATTGCGAAATTTTCATAATTTTCGCCAAATTTCCGTTTTTTTCACAAATAAACGCAGGTACTATCAAATAATTTTTACCATTGTCATGAAGTACAATATGTCACGAGAAAACAATGTCAGAATCACCAGGATCCATTGAAGCGTTCCAGAGTTATAACCTCATAAAGGGACAGTGGTCAGAATTGTAAAAATTGGCCCGGTCATTAACGTGCAAACCACCCTTGGGGGTAAAGGGGTTAACCAAAAACACTGTACTAAGATTGATATTACCACCATACAGTGACCATATAATGGTAATATCCAGTCTACACTAGAGCTCTGCAGTGTAAATATGTGTACACTGTGCAGATTCTCACCAACGACATCTTGCTCTTTGTTGTCACTCATTTTCCCGTTTCCTTTCCATTCGGTCCAGAAGACCATGACATCTTATTTAATCTATAATTCATCCCTGCAAAATATAACACACATACATCTTGACTTTACTGATTTTCCAGGACCCTCCTCCTTCTAATACCTCTACACAAACTACAACTTGTGATACCTTATAATAATTCCCCTGTGCCTCCTTTAATAATGCCTCCCTATAATAATAAAAATATCCCCTGTGCTTTCTTATATTAATAATAATAATAAGGATTCCTTGCTTGCCCATAATGATAATGATCCCCCCATTTTGCCTCCTTGTAATAATGACCCCAGTGCCTCTATATTGTAATAATGCTCCTGAGCAGGGGCATACATAGAAATAACATGCACTCCTTATAAAAAGTCACATCAGAGTAAAAGAAGAGCAGATCTCCCAACATTTTAAGAAACTTAGAAGGATTGTATTGCAGCACTTAGACAGTTATTTTGCTCCTACTGAAGCCCCTAAGTGGTCTCACTCACTATAATACCCCATTCATGACCCCCGTAGATTAGTATGCACCCACAAAGTGTGATGACCCCACACAGTATGATTGTCCCACAAACCTTATACAAAGTATGATGCCCCACAGCACTCCACACAGTAAGATTGTCACCACAGCCTCCCATACAGTATGGTATCTACCACAGCCCCCAATATACAGTATGAGAGGCACCACAGACCCCCATACAGTATGATGTGCACCACAGGTCCCTATATAAAGTCTGATGTCCACCAAAGCCCTCCAGACAGTATGAGGACCCCGCAGCCCATATACAGTATGATGTCCCCCATAACCATCCCATGCAGTATGATGGTCACCATAGCCCTCAACATAGTATAACGTACCCCATAGACCTCCAGAAGGTATAATGTGCACCACAACCACTCTACACAGGAACCTGGTCATCCCCACAGCTACCCCACACAGTATAATAGAACCTTCATACACTAATGAGATCCCCTATAGCCAAAATACTGTATGACGGTCCCCCCACAGGCCCCTATATAGTGTGATGGTCCCGTCACAGCACCCTGTATAGTATAATGGTCCACCTCATAGTCCCCCATATGGTATGATGGGCCCTCTAACAGCCCCCCTATTTAACATAACATAGTAACATAGTTAGAAAGGCCAAAAAAAGATATTTGTCCATCCAGTTCAGCCTATATTCCATCATAATAAATCCCCAGATCTACGTCCTTCTAAAGAGCCTAATAAATGTGAGATGCAATATTGTTCTGCTCCAGGAAGACATCCAGGCCTCTCTTGAACCCCTCGACTGAGATCGCCATCACCACCTCCTCAAGCAAGGAATTCCAGATTCTCACTGCCCTAACAGTAAAGAATCCTCTTCTACGTTGGTGGAAAATCCTTCTCCTCCAGATGCAGAGAACGCCCCTTGTGACCGTCACCTTCCTTGGTATAAACAGCTCCTCAGAGAGAGATTTGTATTGTCCTCTTATATACAGTACGTATACATGGTTATTAGATCGCCCCTCAGTCTTTTTTCTAGAATAAATAATCCTAATTTTGCTAATCTCTCTGGGTATTGTAGTTCCCCCATCCCCTTTATTAATTTTGTTGCTCTCTTTTGTACTCGCTCTAGATCCATTATATCCTTCCTGAGCACCTAACCAGTTATTTGTACAGAGGCAGTGTAATGCTCTCATCATATGTATCCAGACCGCTTTTAATGCACCCCATGATCATGTTTGCCTTGGCAGCTGCTGCCTGGCACTGGCTGCTCCAGGTAAGATTATCATTAACTAGGATCCCCAAGTCCTTCTCCATGTCAGATTTACCCAGTGGTTTCCCGTTCAGTGTGTAATGGTGATATTGATTCCTTCTTCCCATGTGTATAACCTTACATTTATCATTGTTAAACCTCATCTGCCACCTTTCAGCCCACATTTTCAACTTATCCAGATCCATCTGTAACAGAATACTATCTTCTCTTGTATTGACTGCTCTATATTTTTTTGTATCATGCAAATATTTTGCTGTGTAAACCCTTTACCAGATTGTTAATAAATATGTTGAAAAGAATAGGTCCCCACACCGACCCCTGCGGTACCCAACTAGTCACAGCGACCCAGTTAGAGACTATACCATTTATCACCACCCTCTGCTTTCTATCACTAAGCCAGTTACTTACCCATTTACACACATTTTCCCCCAGACGCAGCATTCTCATTTTGTGCATCAAACTCTTGTGTAGCACGGTATCAAACTCCTTGGAAAAATCAAGATATACCACGTCCAATGACTCACCTTGGTCCAGTCTATAGCTTACTTATTTAGTATGATGGTCTCCCAACACAACCACATAGTATGATGGTACACCTCACAGCTCATTATTTATTATGCACCTCACAGCTCCTATATAGTATAGGGGTACCACCAACAATCTCCCATATATTATGATGTTTCACATCATAGCCCCCTATATATTATGATGGTCCACTTCACAGCCCCCTATGTAGTATGATGGTCCACCTCACAGCCCCCCATATAGTATGATGGTCACTCCACCAGCTGTCTATATAGTATGATGGTCCCCTTAACAACACCTCCTATACAGTATGATGGTACAACCCACAGCTCTTTATATATTATGATGGTACAACCCACAGCTCCTTATATATTATGATGGTACACCTCACAGCTCCTATGCATTATGATGGTTCACCTCATAGCCCTCTATATAATAAAATGGTCCACCTCACAGTCCCTCCATTTACTATGGTAAACCCACAGCCCCTTATATACTATGATAGTTCAACTCATAGTGCCCTATGTAGTGTGATGGTGCCCCCCAACCACCCAAAGATTAAATAAATTCCTATACTCACCTAATTCAGACATCTCATCCTTGGCAGTGTCTGACTCATCTTCTGTCCATTCTTGCAGTGGATGCTGGCGGCACCATGTAGTGACGTTATTGCTCCTATTGGTGCTGGCCTCCGGCAGGATGCAGCCAGAAAGGACACCGGCTGCCTGCTGGGGCAAGTGACGGAGCCAGCAACTTTGTGCTCCGTCACAACTGTTAACAGTATTGGCATTTTGAGGATGCAGATACTGATAATAAGGTAGCAGACAAGGTGTCCCAAGACCAGACAGGCCCTTCTGGCATTTGACAGAATTGCCAAATGTTCAGTCTGGCCCTTGAGGAGGTATTCTGAGATTAGTTTGGAGCTACAGATGGGACCATAAGTATTTGATACACTGATGATTTTGCAAGTTTTCCCACTATAAAGCATGGAGAGGTACAGTTAGGTCCATATATATTTGGACAGAGACAACATTTTTCTAATTTTGGTTATAGACATTACCACAATGAATTTTAAACAAAACAATTCCGGTGCAGTTGAAGTTCAGACTTTCAGCTTTCATTTGAGGGTATCCACATTAAAATATGATGAAGGGTTTAGGAGTTTCAGCTCCTTAACATGTTCCACCCTGTTTTTAAAAGGACCAAAAGTAATCGGACAGATTCAATAATTTTAAATAAAATGTTAATTTTTAGTACTTGGTTGAAAACCCTTTGTTGGCAATGACTGCCCGAAGTCTTGAACTCATGGACATCACCAGACGCTGTGTTTCCTCCTTTTTAATGCTCTGCCAGGCCTTCACTACGGTGGTTTTCAGTTGCTGTTTGTGGGCCTTTCTGTCTGAAGTTTAGTCTTTAACAAGTGAAATGCATGCTCAATTGGGTTGAGATCAGATGACTGACTTGGCCATTCAAAAATATTCCACTTCTTTGCTTTAATAAACTGCTGGGTTGCTTTGACTTTATGTTGGGTCATTGTCCATCTGTAGTATGAAACGACGACCAATCAGTTTGGCTGCATTTGGCTGGATCTGAGCACACAGTATGGCTCTGAATACCTCAGAATTCATTCGGCTGCTTCTGTCCTGTGTCACATCATCAAAAAAACACTAGTGACCCAGTGCCACTGGCAGCCATGCATGCCCAAGCCATCACACTGCCTTTGCCGTATTTTACAGATGATGTGGTATGCTTTGGATCATGAGCTATACCACGCCTTCGCCATACTTTTCTCTTTCCATCATTCTGGTAGAGGTTGATCTTGGCTTCATCTGTCCAAAGAATGTTCTTCCAGAACTGTGCTGGCTTTTTTAGATTTTTTTTTAGCAAAGTCCAGTCCAGCCTTTTTATTCTTGATGCTTATGAGTGGCTTGCACCGTGCAGTGAACCCTCTGTATTTACTTTCATGCAGTCTTCTCTTTATGGTAGATTTAGATATTGATACGCCTACCTCCTGGAGAGTGTTGTTCACTTGGTTGGCTGTTGTGAAGGGGTTTCTCTTCACCATGGAGATTATTCTGCGATCATCCACCACTGTTGTCTTCCGTGGGCGCCCAGGTCTTTTTGCATTGATGAGTTCACCAGTGCTTTCTTTCTTTCTCAGGATATACCAAACTGTAGATTTTGGCTTGTTTCACCTGCATGGAGAGCTCCTTTGACCGCATGTTTACTTTTCTGCAAAACCTTCCAAATGCAAGCACCCCACCTCAAATCAACTCCAGGCCTTTTATCTGCTTAATTGAGAATGACATAGCGAAGGGATTGCCCACACCTGTCCATGAAATAGCCTTGGAGTCAATTGTCCAATTACTTTTGGTCCCTTTAAAAACAGGGTGGCACATGTTAAGGAGCTGAAACTCCTAAACCCTTCATTCAATTTTAATGTGGATACCCTCAAATGAAAGCTGAAAGTCTAATCTTCAACTGCATCTGAATTGTTGTGTTTAAAATTCATTGTGGTAATGTCTATAACCAAAATTAGAAAAATGTTTTCTCTGTCCAAATATATATGGACCTAACTGTAAGTAATTTTTATTGTAGGTACACCTCAATTATGAGAGACAGAATCTAAAAATTAAAACCAGAAAATCACCTTGTATATTTTTAAAATAATGAAATTGCATTTTACTGCATGAAATACTGTAAGTTCGGGGTCCGTACTGAACACCTAGTCTTCAAACACGGACCACGAACACGGACTTCTCCAGGAAGTCCATGTTACTGCTTGGGTTCGGCACTCTGAATATCAGCTGTTTCCCACTCTGTCATCTGCATGAAAGTGCAAGAAACAATGGCAGCTCTGATTGGCAGTAAGATCACTACTGTCAGTCAAACCGATGCGGTACCCACTGGTCACAGGTGTCAGCTGATGAGAGACTACTACTCTCATCAGCCCGCGCCCACTATCACTGACAACATCGAGAGTAGGCACCGCTGATGGGAGTATTTATCAGCCAGCATTTGTTCGCTATAAATAAATAAACAAAAATATACTTCTACTTTTGATATCCACAGCAGGAAAAACTGAAAGTTGCGGGCTGCAACCCTTAGCTGTCAGCTTTATCATGGCTGGTTATCAACAATAGAGGGGTCCCACCATTTTTTTATTATTTAAATAAATAATTTTAAAAAAATTGCATGGGGTTCCCCCCATTTGCCACTACCAGCAATTGTACCATTCTATAAAAATGAAACATGGTATGGATAGCCTCATCTTTCAGACTGATATTAAGTTGGAGGGGTTAGAATGTCCTCATGGTGATGTGACTGAATGTGTTATATTTGTCCCCCATAAATATTAGACCGATGCAAACCCCAATACACAGCACTGATCACTGGCTCTAAATAGCCTGCGACCAGTCCTTTGAACATAAAGAAGCTGTAACGTCTGCCAGCCCCTCCGCATGGTGCCCCTCCTCCCACCATGAGCAGCAGCATCCTTCTGAGCTGCCTCCTCCCTCTCTGCACTCAGCACACTGTGTAACGGTGGTCCACCAAGTATGCGCGTACGCACCCTCTCTGCTCTTTAAAGGGGCAGCACGTGAACATGGTAAAATGCCCCCAGAAAACAGTTAAAGATATCACCTGCAAAGTGCCTCCCAGCCAATAGCTGGGAGGCATCTTGTATAAAAGGCACCCTCCTCAATACAAACAGGAACCAGAAGATTCATGTCGTGGGAGCGTGTAAGGATTCGGTGCACTACAGGTAGTCAGAGGGGGCCCAATTCCAGCCCCTTAAACCGATTTAAATACTCAATTTTCTCGCCTCTTCCCCAGCCTGACTGCCAGTGCTCCAGTGTCCGTTCTTCGGTCTGCTCAGCGTCTGATTCTCTGGAATGTTTCAGTGCAGAGGTCTCTCTGATATCACTACAGCTTGCCCTCTGCAATAAGACATCACAGAGAGTCAAGGTGCTGAGGCACTGGCAGAGGGTAACGGGAGAGAGAGGTGAGTATTTGATTATTTTTATGAATGGAGCATTGCATTGGGCCATTATACTGTGTTGAGCATTGTATGGGACGACTACACTGCATGGATCATTTTATGTGACCACTATACTGTATGGATCATTGTATGAGACCACTATACTGTATGGAGCAATATAGGGCCATTTTACTGTATGGAGCATTATATGGGATTATTATACTGCATGCATCATTGTATTGGACCACTATACTATATGGAGAAATATATGGGGCCCACTATACTGTATGGAGCAATTTTTGGGGACCATATATATGGGGTCTATTATACTGTCTATTCTATATGGGGCTCATTATGCTGTATGGGGCAATGTATGGGGCCATTACACTGTATGAAGAATTATACAGGGCCCATTATTCTGTATGGAGTAATATGTGGACCCGTTTTTCTGTATGAAGCAATATATGGGGCCATTATACTGTGTGGAGAATTATACTGGGCCCATTATTCTGTATGAAGTAATATTTGAGGTCCATTAATCTGTATGGAGCAATATATGGGGGCCATTATACTATATGGAGTAAAATATGGGCCCATTATCCTGTATGGGGATATATATTTGGCCCATTATACTGTGTGTAGCAATATATGGGGCCCATTGTACCATATGGAGAACTACATGTCGCCGATAATACTGTATGGAGGACTATGTGGTATGTCTTTTATGTTCTTTATGTTATGTAATTGTGCTTAAAGTTGCCTTTTATTGATAGACTCATTTATAGCATTTTAAACATTGATAAGCTCTCTACATTGGTTGTCTATGGATCACAGACAGGTCAGGTATGATGTTCGTCCTCTGAGATTCCTTTCATTGTTGGAGAGCACTTCTACTCTGGTACTGTATGTAGCAGCGTGATATTTAGGGGTGTGGTCTTTAGGGGGCATGTCAAATGTCCTTAAAGATTTTAGGCCTTCTGTGAATTTGATGAAATTCAAGGGAAAAGAAAGTGGTCACTAGGGAGCGCTGTGAGGGTCACAGTTAAAATTGAAAGCAAAAGGTCCTCCACAGCTCCAGCTGTTAACCTTCTAAGAGGATACAAAATTCAGTAAAGAATAGTAATAACAGTCCTAGGAGCGCTGGAAATGAGACCAAAACAAGGATTTTAGTGTTGAACCACAACGCGTTTCAACGGTTAAACCGTCTTCATCAGGTGAAAGTTTATTAAAGGAGAGCAGGAAGGGGTATTTAAACAAATAGCAACCAATAAAATTCACAGTCAGCAGGTCACATGATAAGAACAAGTCACATGATAAAATAGTAAGGTCACATGGTAAAAACACAATAGGAACAAAACTATGTATATATAAGAAAAGATTAAATAAAGCCCCTAGACCTGATTAAAATATAAAACATGGTAAAAAGCAGAAATAAGACAACATATAATAAAATGACACTATAAAACACTATAAAAATGATTAAAAACAGAAAGATCACTTGTTAACCCTTTCAATGGTAAGATTTAACCCTTCAGGCGCCAGAGTCCCCAATTTAAAAATCCAGAAACTTTCCCTATGAATCAAGCTCCCATACCGATCAGATACATTTTCTGGTATAAAATCTATAATCGTTAGTTTAAGAGATTCTAAATTTTTTTGGTCCTTGGTTAAAAAATGCTTTGATAGGCTATGCAACATAAAACCATTCCTAATATTTTGGCGATGCTTGTTCAGTCTTGCGTGCATGGTCTATATAGTCCATCCAACATATTGGAGCCCACATCCGCATTCTATTAGATATACTACAAATGAGGATTGACAGTTGACATGGTAGTTGATTCTGTAATTAATATTAGTAGTACTGGATGTGAATTCTTTAACACCATTTCTGATGGAGTTACAACACAGACATTTTGCAGATCTGCAAGCAAAACAGCTGGGATTTTTTGTTAGCTGGGTCGCGGATGTGGCACTGGGGCTAATAACTGTATTGCTGGGTGCAACTAGGTTGCGGAGTGTGCGATTCCGCCTATAAATTATTCTGGGGTGGGTAGGGATGTGACCTGAGAATATCGGGTCACCTTCCAATATGAACCAATATTTTTTCAAAAGTCTTTGGATAGTAGCATGAGATTGATTAAAAGTTGTAACCAAGCTCCACTTGGCAAATTCAGAGGTCACGGATTTAGCACCCCTACTAGCTTTACTTTTAATTTTCTGTATACATTCATATTGGGACAATATTCCGGTTTTAGAAAGGGCGTCTTGAACCAGTTTTTTAGGGTAGCCTTTTTGTAAAAAACGTTACTCTAAGACTTTCACCTCTTCAAAAAAATCCTTGTCTCTTGTGCAATTTTTTCTTATGCGCCAATACTGCCCATACGGGATGTTACGGATCCATTTGGGAAGGTGTCCACTATTAAAATTCAAGTAACTATTCACATCCACCTTTTTAAAGTGTGTAGTGGTGGAGAAACAGCCCTCAGTGTCAACATGTACCATTAGATCTAAAAATTGAATTGAGGAGTGTGAGAAATTAGCTGTGAAGGTAAGACCCCAAGAATTAGAGTTGAGACTGTGAACAAATTCAAGGGCTTCCAATTCAGTGCCTGTCCAAATTAAAAAGAGATCGTCTATGAAGCGACGATAAAAAACAAGCTTACCAGCAGCCAGATGGGACTGCGCGATGAGGATGGACTCAAAAGCCCCCATAAACAGATTTGCGTAACTAGGGGTGAATCTCGTCCGTATCTGGCGATAAAAGAAATGCTCAAAAGTGAAAATATTATTATGTAGAACAAATTTAATAGCATCTAACAAAAAAGTTCTTTGTCTTTCAGGCATTTGATCATCCAAAGACAAGAAATGTTCAATAGCCTCTACACCCCGATCATGGGGTATATTGGAGTAGAGGGCTTGAACATCCATTGTTATGAGGACACAATTAGGAACATGGGGGAAAGCCTGGAGAGTATCAATTAGGTCAGATGAATCTTTAAGGTATGACCCAAGACTAACAACATATTTCTGCAAAAATAAATCTACGAAGTGAGATAAGTTGCTAGTGATTGAGTTAATACCGGAGATAATGGGGCAACCTGGGGGATTAGAGGGATTCTTATGTATCTTGGGCAAAAAATAAAAAAATGGAATTCAGTAACGAGAGGTATTAAGAAATCTGAATTCTTTCTTATTAAAAAGACCCAAAGAATAAGCTCCTTTTATAAAATTATTGTAAAGTTATTGCAGAGATATCTTGGTCCAATCTAACATAGAATTCACAATCATTTAGAATTCTAAAACCCTCCTGAGTATACCAGTTTCTGTTCATGACCACCACTCCTCCCCCTTTGTCAGCATTCTTGATAATAATATTCACATTTTACTGGTTTGGCTGATTGAGAGGCGTCTGACCGGGATCCAAGAAGTATTGTTTCTCTTTGCTGAGAGTGACATGATAAGCATGTCGATGTGAGGAGACTTAAAGCCGCAATGCTCCTCTGGGAAATATGCAAATTGTCTCTTCAGAGAGGAAGAGGACTAGAACAGGCACAGAATTCCACATACTGGAAGTAGCAATCCTAACAGTCAGTGTCGACCCTTTAACGAGCCTTGTCACATGACTTAGGATAATCAGCCAGACCTGATCTCCACTTTGCACTGACGAGGGGCAGTACCCCAAAACACAGTGTCTGCAAATTGAGATTCTGGTTTGGCTATTATCCTAAGTCATGTGACAAGGCTTGTTAAAGGGTAGACATTGACTGTTAGGATTGCTACTTCCAATAGGTGGCACTAGAGTTCTAGTCCTCTTCCTCTCAGAATGAGACATTCTGCAAAGTGTAAAAGAGTTGCGAGCATTTTTGTTGCTATTCAATTGAATCGAAAAGTTCCATTTCATGGCAAGCTGCAAAAATCACTAACATCAGACATGAATTTGAGTTGCTTCCAATTGAATTGGTCATCTATTATACAAATATAAAATAAAAGGTTAATTGACCTTTTATTAAATTGACCCCAGAAATTATATATATATCTGAGATAGTAGTTTTTGTTTGGCAGGGACCAATATGAATGATGGCAATGTCTGGAATATGTTCATGCTATACCAGTAACACCATAATAATAACATGCACTGAATAAACAAAATGAATTAAATTTTTACCTTGTAAACGTAGTTTAACTGTGAAGAAAAAAATATTAGTAGACTATTTCTTTCAAATCTTAATTTCTGACTTAAACACAATATAATTTTCCCCTGAAATATAAATGGCAATTATTTTAATATTATTAACGTATAATATAATTATTATTTTTATTATTATTATATATTTTTATAGCGCCATTTATTCCTTGGCACCTTACATGTGAAAAAGGGGGCAAATATAGACAAAGGGGGCAAAAAACAAGGCACACAGGTACATAAGGAGGGAGGACCCTGCCCTTTGTGCTCACAGTCTGCATATATAATATAATATTATAGTATAAAACCCAAACATCAAGCCAAGAAGTGAAAGAAAAAACTTACTAGAGTTAAATTGGTATACTAATAAACTATTCCAAAAATAAACTTGCAGAATTGGATTACCGTATATAAGTTCGTCATTTGGCAAAAATACATCCACTATAATTTAATATGGCGTTATCTGCAGAAGTCATTACAATGAAGATTTGAATTGAATACATTCACCTCTGCTACATCTGTACTTTTTAGAAGAATATTCCCAGGTAACAGACACATTTTAGATTGTCTCTATTTTTATGGTTTCTAGGTAACAATAATATTCTTTCAACCTGTTTCACTTACGACCCCAGGGCACATTTTCCCATTGCAATGCCAAGTAAATAAATTGATTTTCCTTCTCTTAGAAAGTTACTACTATTATTGCAGCTGGCCATTAAGTACTGCCAAAACACGATGCGATGATAGCCTCTTGAAAGCATATAAAAAATGTACATAGGAAATAAACATTTCAGTTTATCAAAACTATTGTTATGTTCTACATATGTTAACTATTGTCAGATACAATGCTACTGTAAAAAGCATTATGATGTACTGTATAATTACGTTGTACAAAAAACAAACTGCTTAAAGAAAATATCCTATATGACATCACAAATACAAAATGTCTGAGATAACACCGGAGAGATCACTCATATCCTACCGCTGTCACCAATTTCTCAAGGGACACAACTCCCCTGCCTCCAATCGCCAGGACCTCTATATGCTGCACCCATATCTGTGGGAGCCAAAAGCTGCTGTGTGTACTCAGCAACCCCGTTTGTGAGAGTACTGTGCCAAAAGCCGCTGTATGTACTCTACAACCCCATCTTTGTGAGCACTGTGCCAAAAGTCGCTGTGTGTGCTCTGCAACCCCGCCTGTTGAAGTACTGAGTCTTTAAGCCACTGTGTGTACTCTGCAACCCCGCCTGTGGGAGTACCCTGCCTTTAAACTGCTGTGTGTACTCTGCACCCATATCTGGGGGAGTACTGTGCCTTTAAGCTGCTGTGTGTACTCTGAACCCATATCAGTGTGAGTACTGAGCCAAAAAGCCACTGTGTGTACTCTGCACCCCGCCTGTGGAAATACTATGCCTTTAAGTTGCTGCGTGTACTCTTCACCCATATCTGTTTGAGTACTGTGCCAAAAAGTCGCCTACTCTGCAGCTGTGTCTGTACAAGAAGTGTGCAGAAAAAATAATTCTACTCTGCAGCTATCTCTTTGCCATTTGTAGGCCAAACAAAAAGGTTTAATGTACTGCTGTGTCTATATGAGTAGTGTGGCAAACAAATAACTCCTCCATATCTATGTGAGAGGTGTGATGAAAAAACACTTTACAAAATTAGGAGAGCTTCAAATAGGTGATGTTGATGTACTGGTGCTGGTGCAGCTGCTGCCGGTGGTGATGGTGTAGTTGTTGCAGGGAGAGAATGTGGTCATTCTGTGCCTGTTACGTGCCCAAAAACACCAACTTCCTCTGGGGCATGCAGGCGACAGGACATTATGCTTCCTTTCAGAAGGCCAAATAGTGAATGAGGCCACAAGATGTTGAAAAGGTACTAGGTTGTATGGCTGAGAGTGGCTCCAGTTCCTTCGAATTATCTTTAACACGTTCCACTGCAAAAATTGTAGAGTTGGTACATATGTTGCCAACAAAATAAGATGTGCACTGTGCAATGCCATCAGTGGCAAGGTTGCATTACCATTTGTGGGCGTAAAAGAATTGTTTTATTCTACTGATGTGTGTATACAATTATTTTTTCTAACAAAAAATTCTACTATGAAGGTTTGTTTTTGGAAGTAATGTTTCTAAAAAAAAAATTCTGCTCTGCAGCAATGTTTTTGGGAATAGTGCTTCTAAAAAAAATTCTACGATCCAGCTGCCTATTTCCCTTTTTTGGGCCCCAAAAATTATTTTATTATACCTCTGTGTGTATGCGAGTAGTGTGTAGGAATGAGTGATGGTGCTCGTTAATTGAACCGAGCAATTCCTAATGCTCTGGTGGTCGTTTTGATTAACAAGTATATTGGGAGTCAATGGGAAATCCGAGCACTTTTCCATCAGCCCTACAAAAAGGTTTGGGGATAGTGAAAATATTTAAATGGATGAAAAATGCAGCTGTGCTCAAAAGTTTACATACCCGGCAGAATTTTTGTCTTCTTGTCCTTTTTCAGAGAATATGAATGATAACACCGAAACTTTTTCTCCACTCATGATTAATGGTTGGGTGAAGCCATTTCTTGTTAAACTACTGTGTTTTCCCTTTTTAAATCATAATGACAACCCAAAACAGTCAAATGACCCTGATCAAAAGTTCACACACCCTGGTGATTTTGGCCTGATAACATGCACAGAAGTTGACACAAATGGGTTTGAATGTCTACTAAAGGTATCATCCTCACCTGTGACCTGTTTGCTTGTAATCAGTGTGTGTATAAAAGCTGAGTGAGTTTCTGGGATCCCGTCAGACTCTTGCATCTTTCATCCAGCCACTGACATTTCTTGATTCTGAGTCATGGGGAAAGCAAAAGAATTGTCAACAGATCTACGGGAAAAGGTAGTTGAACTATTTAAAACAGGAAAGGGATATAAAAAGATATCCAAGGAATTGATAATGCCACGCCAGTAGGCAGTGTTCAAGCTGTAATTAGCAAATGGAAAATCAGGGGCACTGTAAAAACAAAACCATGGTCAGGTAGACCAAAAAATGTCATCCACAACTGCCAGGAAAACTGTTCGGGATACCAAGAAAAGCCCACAAATAACATCAGCTGAAATACAGGACTCTATGAAAACTAGCAGTGTGGCTGTTTCAAGATGCAAAATAAGGAGGCACTTGAAGAAAAATGGGCTGAATGGTTAAGTTGCCAGAAAAAAGGCCATTACTGCACAAATACCACAAAGTATCTCGCCTACAATACGCAGAACAGCACAGAGACAAGCCTCAAAACTTCAGGAACAAGGTAATTTGGATTGATGAGACCAAAATTGAACTTTTTGGCCACAATCATAAACATTACATTTGTAGAAAGGTCAATAAGGCCTATGATGAAATGAACACCATTCCTACTGCAAAGCACAGAGATGGATCGCTGATGTTTTGGGGATGTGTGAGCTACAAAAGCACAGGAAACTTTGTCAAATTTGAAAGAATTATGAATGCAGCATGTATTAGCAAATACTGCAGGCAAATTTGCACTCATCAGCCCGGAAGCTGCGCATGGGACGTACTTGGACGTTCCAACATGACAATGATCCAAAACATAAGGCCAAGTCGACCTGTCATTGGCTTCAGTCTCTTGACCTAAACATCATTGAGCCACTCTTAGGAGATCTCAAGCATACAGTTCATGGTAGACAGCCAAGGAATTTATAGTAACTGGAGACTTTTTGTCAAGAAGAGTGGGCAGCTTTACCATCTGAGAAATTAAATAACATCATCCACAACTACCACAAAAGACTTCAAACTGTCATTGATGTTAGAAGGGGCAATACATGGCATTAATAAATGGGGTATGTAAACTTTTGATCAGGTTCATTTGGATGTTTTGGGTTGTCATTATGATTTAAAAAGAGAAAACACAGTAGTTTCCCAATAAATGGCTCTATCCAACCACTAACCATGAGTGGAGAAAAAGTGTTGGTGTTATCTTTCATATTCTCTGAAAAAAGGCCAAGAAAGCAAAATTTCTGCCAGGGTATGTAAACTTTTGAGCACAACTGTAGATGTGAAAAGTGCTGAATGGAAATAAAACAGCATGGGGAAGACTTCTGGAAGCATCACTCGCTCCTAGATTGCTGCTCGGAAAATGGTGTCACACGTTTACTCCACCTTAAGGACTGACAATAAAATATTCAAAATTGACGAGAAATTGAAATCTACAGGAAAAAAATGCTAAGAAACATTATTTCATGTATAATGACTTGTATATACTGTAAGACAACATTTAAAATGAATAAAAAACTAAAGTAAACCAAAATTTAAATCTTTATAAAAAGTGGGAAATTTCTGTGTAATTTATGAAAAAAGCAAGAGCTGCCAAAAATTTGATGAAAAAGGGACTCAGATACACCCTGTATTAAACATTAAAGAATGCCTCATAATCATTCAGTTCAAATTGTTATGTAGTTGTACTCATAGATGCATAAAGACTATGCACTAAAATTAGAAGCATGGTCATCCATACACTTTTCAAAGCACCAACTGTAGTATTTCATTCAAATATTGTCAACAAAGTGTAGTTGTAGTACTCCCACACTCATAAAAGATCTGCACACAGTGCAAAGCCTGCCAAAAATTATAAGCATTGTCAGCCATACACCTTTCAAGGCACCATATGTAGTATCTCAAAGTTGTGGCACTACCACCACACTCATAAAAAATCCGCACACAGTGCAAAGCCTGCCAAAAATTACAAGCAGGATCATCCATACACCTTTCAATTCACCAACTGTACTGCCTTATTCAAATATTGTGAACAAAGTGTAGTTGTGGTACTCCTACACTCATAAAAGCTCTGCACACAGTCCATTGGCTGCCAAAATCACAAGCAGGTTCATCCATGGACCCTGGAAGGCATCAAATGGAGTGCCTCATAAAAAAATTAAGAAAATGTAGTTGTGGAACTTCTATATTCAAAGGCTTTGCACATAGTGCAATGCCAAGAAAAATGATAAGGAGGGTCATTCATGCAGCCTTGAAGGCACCAACTGGAGTGCCTCATAAAAAAATGTAAGAAAATGTAGTTGTGGAACTTCTATACTCATAAAGGCTTTGCACAAAGTACAAACGCAGAAAAAATTATAAGGTTGGTCAATCATAGACCCTTGAACGCAACAACTGGAGGGCATCATTCAAATATTTTGAAAGCATAATTGATGTACGTCTGCACTCATAAAGCCATCCTGTCAGTCATAGACCCTTGAAGGCAACACATGATGGGCCTTATTCAAATATTCAAGTTTTAAAACACTTTATCTGCTGCTGTCATCAGATGGTGTGGAAAGTCGGGGCTAATCCATGCTTTTGCATTTTTGTCAGAGTGAGCCTGTGCCCAAAGTGCCTGTCTGTTATGACCAACCCGGCACCTTTGAAAACCAACTCAAATAAGATGCTAGTGGCAGGGCAGCACAACACCTCCAAGACATATAGGGACAGCTCATGCCAGGTGTTCAGCTTGGAGACCCAATACTTGAAGGTCACAAAGGAATTAGGGAGTATACTGATTTTATCGGCCAGCTATTGCTTGACCATCTTTAAAAACATTTTCCTCCTTGTTAAAAAAAACCTGGTCTTCGGGGCATGGACGCTGGAAGGGTACAATAAAATTGGCCCAGGCTTTTGACAGTGTAACCCTGCCTTTGCTGTACCTGGTGTGTGTCTCCCTCAACTCTCCTCCATGGTTGAGCAAGGATGCTTGACTCCCACCACTAGCATTGTCTGATGGAAATTTTTTAAACATATTTTCCACATTGGCCTTCGGGTGCAACACAATTTTAGCAGACTTCAGGAAGGAGAGATGCAAAGTTCTCCTTGTAGCATGGGTCTAGCAGGGTGAACAACCAGTGCACTTTTTTGGCCAAGATGAATGTAGCTAGAGGGTCACGGGAAATGTAGCAGTACATAAACTCGGCCATATATGCCAAGTTTCCTACAGCTAGCACTTCCAGGTCTCCACAATGATAACTACCATCCATCTCTTCCTCCACCTATTCCTTCTCAGTCCCCTCCCCTGCCCATCCATGTAAATTTGACTGGACGAAGCTTGTGTGGGTACTAGCCTCTGTTGTGCTAGCAACCAGCTTCTGTTGCTCCTTCTCCTCAGCCTCCACCTCCTCATTGTTACACAATCCATGCAGATGAGATGAGGCTGGGCTGGGTAGAACCTCTCTGTCTCATGTCTTCCTCCATCTCCACCTGGTAGATGTGCAAAGCTTCAGCTTTACTTGTGAACAGCAACTGTTTAAAGGGGTTGTGCCACCATAAAGAATAAATTTAACCAACCAGAAAAGGTGGAAATAAAGTGGAGGAAATAAGTGTTTGATCCCTTGCTGATTTTGTAAGTTTGCCCACTGACAAAAATATGAAAAGTCTATAATTTTAAGGGTAGGTTAATTTTAACATTGAAAGCAAGAATATCAAAATTGGAATCCAGAAAATCCCATTGTATAAATTATATAAATTTATTTGCATTTGCAGTGAGAAATAAGTATAAGATCCCCTACCAACCATTAAGAGTTCTAACTCCTACAGACCAGTTAGACACTCCTAATGAACTCATTACCTGCATTCAAGACAGCTGTTGTACATAGTCACTTTTATAAAAGACTCCTGTCCACAGACTCAATTAATCAATGAATCAATCAATCAGATTCTAACCTCTACAACAGAGGTCCCCAACTCCAGTCCTCAAGGCCCACCAACAGGTCATGTTATCAGGATTTCCTTTGCATTGCACAGGTGATGCAATTATTACCTGGGCAAAACTAAGGAAATCCTGAAAACATGACATGTTGGTGGGCCTTGAGGACTGGAGTTGGGGACCTCTGCTCTACAACATGGGCAAGACCAAAGAGTTTTATAAAGATGTGAGGGACAAAATCATAGATCTGCACAAAGCTGGAATGGGCTACAAAACCATAAATAAGATGCTGGCTGAGAAGGAGACAACTGTTGGTCCAATAGTAAGAAACTGGAAGAAATACAAAATGACTGTCAATCGACATCGATCTGGGGCACAGCCTTGCCAGCATGTGCAGTGTGGCATTCCAAAGCGTGGTGATGTCGCACACCAGTCTGTGAGCTGGCACTTGCTTGAAAAAGCACTGCCAGAGTGGTGGCAGCCGTAGCCTACTTGCGGAAATGGACGCTGACGTGGCATACCTTGACCAGAAGCTATAGCAAATTTGAGTAGGTTTTCAGAAACCACTGGACCACAAAGTTTAGCACATGGGCCTAGGATGGTATGTGTGTGGGCTTGCAAAGCTTCACAGCAGTCACCAGATTATAGCCATTATCACACACTACTATGCCTGGATGGAAGTTCAGCGGAGAGAGCCACAGATCTGTCTGGTCTGTTATTCCTTTTAATAACTCTGCCGCAGTGTGTGGTTTGTCTCCTAGACAAAGCTTCAGCAGAGCCTGTTGACGCATTGCTGAGGCAGTGCTGCAGAGACTCCAGTTTTTGGCTGATGTGGATGACATGCTCTGAGATACCAAATCAGAGTTGGAGGAGGTCACTGGGGAGCAGGAACTAGTGTAGGAGGTGGAGGAAACCCTGATAGTAGTAGAGCCAGCAATTCTCGGTGTTGGTAGCATATGTGCTTTGCCAGGTTGGGACTCAGCTCCAGCCTTTAAAATGTCCACTCATTGTGCCATCAGGGAAATGTAGCATCGCTGACCACAAGCACATATCCACATGTTGGTTGTTAAGTGTACAATCCCAGTAAGTGCATGGATGATGTTCCTGAAATGTGCTGGCACAAGGCGGGGACGCCACACCAGGAAAAGTATTCGCAGCTGGGGACAAAGTACCATGGGTTGGCCGCCGCCATGAGTCAGGGGATATCCTTCATGTCTACAAGCCTAAAATGGAAAGATTTTCCATGGCAAGCAGCCTGTGCATAATTCCTCAGACTTTCTTTCATCATTGTCCAGTCATGTAAATCGGTTGTAAAGACTGTTACAAAAAATTTCAGGTGTGTTGGTCAAATCGAAGTTGGAAATGGCCTGTTGTCTTATCTTTTTGCATCTTGACTGTGATCTTTGCTATTGAATTTTCATGATCAGTTTCACAGTCAATGCCTTGCCTTGTTTTCGTGGTAGTAATCGACGACCTCCATCTTTGGCGACCACATATGTAATTAATCTGATTCCTATATGCCCCATTCAGTGATGTCCATGTGTAGAGTCTTCGTCTGTGATTTTGGAAGAAGGTATTCATAATGGATAGTTCATTTGTCAAAAAGAGACACAAACCTGTAGGCACACAAAAGGACGATATAACTGATAAATTGTTCACTCCCTTGCATGCGGTGACTGTCGTGCACAATACAGAGCTGCAGTGACACTATGCAAGCGCTAAGATATATGCAAAGTATGCAATGTAATATTTACATTACATTAAATAGCATTACTGTTAAACTTAATTTGAAGTTCTTAACAAATGTTGATTAAATTGTGCAAATCCACCTGCCTCGATAAGAAAACCCCACTCAAATGGGTTCCTACTCTACAAAGAGTGAGTTTCTTTTATCTCATATATCAGGATCACATATTAACATGACTCAACTCTCATATATCTTACCAGGAACAAATAGCATTTTAACATCTCAGTAGCCTTAGTTCACAATTTATCACCTGTAGGTTACTCAGTGGTCACTGAGTTACCGCGACAGAGCAGTACCAGAAGACCACGGCGTCTGACGGCTTCTGCTTCTTCGCTGAGAAGAAGCACTTCTCCTGTGCATTAAAGGTGTTTTATTTTCTTTCAGCAGGACAGGGGTTAATACGCCATGTGGAAATTCCTGCTTTCAGCTGTGCTCGGTTAGCCACTCCTCTCTCCTATAAAAGCTAGGCCTTCTGGTAAAATCTTTGTCTGAGATAGCACTTGCTTGATAGACCTGGAGTAGTGAGGAGCTGGTGTTTGGAGAGCTGGAGGAATTTATTGTGAGACAGTTGTTTGGTTTGTACTCTTGGAAAAATTCCCCAATCTTACCTGCTTTATTTACCTTCCCCGCCCTTCACACTCTGGTGGATACCTTTGTTATTTGTGAGAGCATATTTTGTGTGAGTGGAGTTTTCTTTTTACCCTAGTCTTTGTTCCCCTGTTTGTCGGGTTGGTGTACTGTTGTAAAGGTGCCCCTGGTCCCAGTTTACTCGCCAGTCCAATCGTGACATTATCTCAGACCCGAAAGCATTTTCTGATCCGCTATGGATCCTATTACAGCACTGACAGGGTAGTTGCAGCAGCTCAGTCTGGAGGTGGCGGATTTACGCACGGTGGTTTCACAGCACTCTGTTAGTCTGGTGTGGGGATTTCGCTTTCCACACAATCCATTGTGGAGCCGAAGGTCGCGCTGCCAGACAGGTTCTCCGGAGGGTGGGACAAGTTTGTTGTGTTCCGGGAGGCCTGAAAACTTTATTTCCGGCTGCGTCCGGTATCCTCTGGTACAGAGGAGCAACGGGTGGGGATTGTTGTCTCGCTCCTACAGGGGGACCCGCAAGCATGGGCATTTTCTCTTCCATCTGATTCACAGTCACTTCAGTCTATAGAGGGCTTCTTTCAGGCTTTGAGCTTAGTGTATGATGACCCTGATCATGTCTCCTTGGCTGAGTCGTCTCAGCGCCAACTTCAGCAAGGAAACCGTCAGGCGGAGGAATACTGCTCCGAGTTCTGGCGGTGGGCCACTGACACTAAGTGGAATGACCCGGCCCTCCGTAGTCAGTTCTGCGAGGGTCTCTCCGTAAGAGTAAAGGATGCTTTAGCTCTCTATGAGACTCCGGATTCCCTTGAGGTGGCCATGTCTCCGGCGATCCGGGTTGATCGCCGTCTTTGCTAGAGGCACAGGGAGACACCTCTGGGGACAGGAGGTCCAAGTTTGAGCGTGACCAGTACTGATTCAACTGTGGAACTCATGCAAGTGGGTGCAACATCCCAACCTAGCAAACTTGCTTTAATTCGACGTAAGGGGGAGTGTGCTTTTGTTGTGGCAAGAAAGGTCATTTTGTGAGCACATGTCCTACCCGTCACTTGTTTAAACAACCGCCGGAAAACTAGAGAGCCCGGATTGCGGGGAGGTAGGCAACCCGGGTGTACTCATAACCTCTGTGGGAAAGACTCGTTTTTTCCTTCCAGCTATGTTATATGTGGGTGAAAATAAGGTTGATGTGTCCGCCTTCTTGGACAGTGGGGCGGGGTTTAATTTGGTCGACGCAGGGTTCATCCGGGACCAAGGCCTTGTCTCACAAACCTTGTCCAGATCTATACCCATAATAGCTATTGATTCCGGTCCTCTAAGACAGGGGCACTTCACGCAGGTAGTCCATGACTTATGGCTACAGGTAGGGGCCTTACACTCTGAGGTGTTAAAATGTTATGTGCTTGAGGGCCTGCCCTCACCTGTGCTTGAGGGCCTGCCCTCAATCAAGTAATTGATTGGCAGACACAGGAAGTGGTTAAGTGGAGTACATTCTGTCAAGGACACTGTTTGGGTACCCGGTTGGCAAGGGTGGATACCCAGTCTGTGCCCCATTACCTGTCAGACTTCGTGGATGTGTTTTCTGAGAAGGGGAGCCAAGAGCTTCCCCCACATCGTCCTTATGATTGTGCCATGAATCTGGTTCCTGGTGCCAAGCTGCCCAAGAGCAGACTCTATAACATCTCAGGTCAAGAAAGGCAGGCCATGAATGACTATATTACAGAAAGTCTGGATAAGGGCCATATCCGACCTTCCTCTTCACTCCTTGCTGCAGGGTTCTTTTTCGTAAAGAAGAAGGATGGCGGGTTACGTCCTTGCCTGGATTTCCGGGAACTTAATGCTATCATGGTCCGTGATCCGTATTCGCTACCTCTTATACCTTACCTTTTTAATCAAATTGTTGGGGCAAAATGGTTCTCTAAAATGGACCTCAGGGGGGCGTACAATCTCATCCGCATTAAGGAGGGTGATGAGTGGAAGACTGCGTTCAATACACCAGAAGGACACTATGAGAATTTAGTGATGCCTTTTGGGTTTCCAAACGCGTCCGCCGTCTTCCAGCACTTCATTAATGACATCTTTAGTCACCTTGTAGGCAGGTTTGTTGTTATCTACCTGGATGACATTCTTGTGTACTCACCTGACCTTGAGTCACACCAGCAACATGTCAGACAAGTCCTACAGATACTTCGTGACAATAAATTGTATGTCAAACCGGAAAAGTGCATGTTCTCGGTGGAGGAGATCCCTTTCCTTGGATATGTATTATCTGCCACCAGTTTTCGCGTGGATCCAGCGAAAGTCCGGGCAGTATTGGAATGTGATCGTCCCGAAGATTTGAAGGCTTTACAAAGGTTTTTGGGTTTTGCCAATTACTACCGTAAATTCATAAAGAACTTTTCAGTAGTAGCTAAACCGCTCACTGATATGACTAAAAAAGGGACGACTTCTCCAAGTGGTCCAGTCCTCCCAGCGAGACATTTGACACTTTGAAGGGGTGTTTTGCTTCTGTGCCGATTCTTATTCAGTCTGATGTCACTCAGCCATTCATTGTGGAGGTGGATGCATCCGAGGTGGGAGTGGGGGCTGTATTATCGCAGGGTGCATCTCCTGTTAAATGGCAACCATGCGCTTACTTCTCTAAAAAGCTGTCGCCAGCTCAGAGAAACTATGATATTGGTAATAGGAAACTCTTAGCTATCAAATGGGCATTTGAGGAGTGGCGTCATTTCTTGGAAGGAGCGGTTCACCCTGGTTTACTTGGAGTCGGCAAAACATCTTACACCTCGTCAGGCAAGATGGGCTTTGTTCTTTACCAGATTTAACTTTTTTGTCACTTTTAGGCCGGGAAGCAAAAATGTTAAGGCAGATGCTTTGTCCCGTTGCTTTCCTGGGGGAGGTGATAAGTGCAAACCGGTTCCTACACTACAAAAAGGGGTAGTAATGGCGTCCATATGTTCCAATCTTGAAAGAGAGGTTGTGGATGCTCAGGGGGACGCCCCTGCTACCTGTTCACATGGTAAACTGTTTGTACCAGTCAATCTCCGTCTTAGAATCCTCAGTGAACATCATGATACGGTGTTGGCTGGACATCCAGGGGTTAAGGCTACCGCGGAACTACTTACTCTGCGTTTTTGGTGGCCAGGTGCTCATAAGTATGTCCAGGAGTATGTCGCCGCCTGCAATGTCTGTGCGCATTCTAAGACTTCACATACTCGTCCATCAGGAGCTCTCCTACCTTTGGAGATTCCCAGCAGACCTTGAACTCATTTGTCGGTCGATTTTATTACAAATCTACCTGTGTCTGCAGGGAACACTGTAATCCTGGTGGTAGTGGACAGGTTCAGTAAAATGTCTCATTTTATCGCTTTGCCAGCTTTGCCTAATGTCAAAACTTTGGCGCAAATCTTCGTCAGGGACATAATAAGACTGCATGGGATTCCTACGGATATTGTTTCTGATCGGGGGGTGCAGTTTATCTCCAAATTTTGGAGGGCGTTTTGCACTCGTCTGGAGATCCATTTGTCGTTTTCTTCTGCGTTTCACCCACAGTCTAACGGGCAGACTGAACGGGTTAATCAGAATTTAGAGACATATCTTAGATGTTTTGTATCTGAGAATCAGGAAGACTGGGTGACCTACTTACCGTTGGCTGAATTTGCTGTTAATAATCGCTGTCAGGAATCAACTGGCAAGTCCCCATTTTTGGGGGAATATGGGTTTCATCCACAGTTTAGTTCGTTCAATGGTGATCGCCCTTCTGGTTTACTGGAGGAGGAACAGTTCTCTTCTTCTATTTCAACGATTTGGCAGGGGGTGATTGATACTTGCAAAAGATGGGCTCCAAATATAAGAGTGTGGCTGATCGGAGATGTTTGGTGGGTCCAGACATGAGTGTTCGTGACTTGGTGTGGCTGTCCTCAAGGAACATTAAGCTAAAGGTTCCATCTTGGAAATTGGGTCCCAGGTTTATTGGTCCCTATAAGATCCTAGCCGTAGTCAATCCGGTAGCATTCTGCCTTGCTCTGCCGCCTACTTTTAAAATCCACAATGTGTTTCACCGTTCTCTTCTCAAGAAGTACATGGCATCTGCAGGATCTTCATCTCTGCCACCTTCTCCTGTCATTGTAGATGGTAATCTGGAGTTCCAGATAGCCAAGGTCTTAGATTCTCGTCTTGTTCGTCGGTCACTTCAATACATGGTACATTGGAAGGGGTACGGTCATGAGGAGAGGATGTGGGTACCAGCTTCCGACGTTCATGCCACCAGACTGGTTCAGGTCTTTCATGCGGCCCACCCAGATAAACCTGGTCCTGAAGTTCCGGAGGTCCCTCATAGAAGGGCGGGTACTGTCATGGAGTTACCACAACAGAGCAGTAACAGAAGACCACAGCGTCTGATGGCTTCTGCTTCTTCGCTGAGAAGAATCACTTCTCCTATGTATTAAAGGTGTTTTGTTTTCTTTCAGCAGGACAGGGGTTAATACACCATGTGGAAATTCCTGCTTTCAGCTGTGCTCGGTTAGCCACTCCTCTCTCCTATAAAAGCTAGGCCTTCTGGTCAGATCTTCGTCTGAGATAGCACTTGCTTGATAGACCTGGAGTAGTGAGGAGCTGGTGTTTGGAGAGCTGGAGGAATTTATTGTGTGACAGTTGTTTGGTTTATACGCTTGGAAATATTCCTCATCCTTACCTGCTTTATTTACCCTCCCCGTCCTTCACAAGCTGGTGGATACCTTTGTTATTTGTGAGAGCAAATTTTGTGTGAGTGGAGTTTTCTTTTTACCCATGTCTTTGTTCCCCTGTTTGTCGGGTTGGTGTACTGTTGTACATGGAAGCGCCTCTCCTCCCCGGGTGGGGAGGGGGACAGACGCAGGACGGCAGTCAGGAGACAGGGCGAGGGCGGAGGCCCCGGCATCCTCGCCATCTGAGGTATCCCGGGGAACAGGGCGAGTTAGGGCGCCCCCTAGAGATAGGGCCAGGAAATATGCCCCTGGTTCCAGTTTACTCGCCAGTCCAATCGTGACATCAGTTCAGTAAACTACAATAAAAATAAATTTGTACGAACTAATGTTACATAACACATGAAAGACAGGAAAATGGTGGACGAGGGGTATGCAGCTGAAGCTTCTTTCTCTGTGTTCTTGTGAAGCTACATGCTCTGAAGTGGGAAACATGAAGTAAGGAGACTTGTGATTGATTTAGTGTACTATGAACAGTACCATAGGCCTGGTGGTTAGGGAAAAAACACTAAAGTAATGTAAAATTTGCACATGATGAAAATAATGTATATGAACCCCAATGGGAGTATTAGTAGAGCTCAATTATTTTGAAAGCATTTGCAAAGATTGTGTTCAAGTGTTACATCTACATCTCTGAATTACACATAACATGCTTCATGTTGGCCTATTAATATTAATTTAATACTTTAATATTGCATTTTCTCTTTCACTGGGAGAAGATAAAAGGTTTATTGCCTGTCTAGAAATATTTATATTTTAATGAAGCCCTGTGGCATTTCCATGTGTGAACATTTCCATTCTTTTAGATTGAAATTGTAATTGTTCACCCATCTGTTCTCAATTTCTGAGGACAACAATGTAATCTTTATATCCCCCATCTACATTTTACATTGGCAGAGTTGGCTCCTTATTTAACAGTATTATAGTTTATAACTGTTTCCTGGTTAATATTTCTATTTGTAATTCTTTTTTTATGATGGGGTTAGTCAAAAGGGTTAAATATATATATAAAAAAATGTATAGATTACATATTTGCTGTTAAAAGTTTACCTTGTGCAGGTGCACAAGTGATCTATTTACCATATGTGCCAAAAGAACCATAAGTCAACACCGTGAGTTTCACAGGCAGGTTCAAAGAAAGGGAAAAAGACAAAATACAGTATGGTGTAAACATCAAGCGTATACAACATATGCACAAAAACATTATAGGGCAATTCCACAGAGGATTAAGTAAAAATCTGCATTCTATCATTATAATGACCCACAGTTAGGTAATCTAAGCCTAAGGTATAATTATCATAACCTCTGATCTCCTGGGTCATGAAAAAGGAGAGAAAAAGCATTCAAACTTACAGAGTTCCCACAGTTCAGACTCCAGAGACAAATAGCTCACTGGATTCAATTGTTACTATGTTACTATGTTACTATGTTACTATGTTACTATGAGTACCATTCCTGCATGAAGTAAGAATGACAAAAAAGGAAATAATAAAATAAGAGCATATTAGCCATATTTTCATATATATTTTTTACTCACAATTCACAAAGCAAATGACAAGCGAGACGATGCATTGTCACAGTATGAAAGTGTCAATTTATTATATATGGATCTGTCTGCATTACATTACAGGTTGCAACACTAATTAATACTTATTATATTAAATAGGTTGTCCCCTGTAAGAAGAACAGAACAGGGAGATCAGGCAGATCTCCCAGCTCATACGAACAACACTCAACCACCTCCAATCACCAGGACAATTACGCAATTGACTGATGAGTAATGGATGAGACTGAGGCTGTTTTCGCTACTAGGCCAAACTCCCAAAGAACGTATTGTGTATGCACATCCAAATACAACACATGGAATATACAGTATATATAAAATTAGAAAATACAGTGGGGAACAAATGACCTGGGAGGGATATATTGAAATTAAATAACAAAAAGGAAGACCTCAATGTTTAGTCCCACTCTCAGGTCATAAAACTTGACTTTTATTGATTAATAAAAATTAAAATAAACATGGGTTGAGAGTAAGAATTGTGTCCCTGAAATTGCTAAAAGCCTGGAAGGATAAGAAATGTTTGGTCATGGAGGAGAGTCGGTCGTACCATTAGAGAACCCTCTGTCACCAGCCAGGGGTGATGTTAACCCCTCACAAAACAGTAGCGATGGGAGGTTCGGGTTCTGGTACAACGGAATACAGATGTATTCTCAGATCTGCCAGGTCGGATCTTGGTGGTCCGGCATGACATTGTCACCGGACCCTGGGTAAGGGTACAGATGAAACCATACCGAGTGCTAGAGGCCTAGAGGCAAGCCATCGCAGCTGAAGTTAAGCAAATGATCCAGTTACGAGTCATCGAGGAATCTCGGAGTGAGAGAGCTAGCCCCATTGTGCTAATTCCGAAGCCAGATGGGCCATTACAATTTTGTAATGACTTCAGGAAATTGAACAAAGTATCAAAGTTTGACTTCTATCCAATGCCCAGGGTGGACGAGTTAATTGAGAGACTGGGGGAGGCCCAGTACTTCACCATGCTCAATTTCACCAAAGGTTACTGGCACGTCCCACTGATGGAATCAGCAAAAGAAAAGACTACATTTATAAAGGTAAAGGGTTTATATCACTATGTCGTATCTCATATGGCCCCTGCCACTTGGCCATGAGCTTATTCTCTGCGGTGGGCACTAGTACCAACACCCGGTTCCCTTCTTTAAAGGTCCTGACCGTGGTTCTTTTATTATACGTGTGGCTCTACGCGGCCTGGGCATCCATCAGATGCTCTTTTACTATGGGCCTAACTGACGCAATCCGGTCCTGCATGCTTGCCACGTGCTCATTTACACTCCGACGTGGAGTTGGCTCCTGTTCCCACGTCTCCTTAGCTACGCCCAGCAACCCCCTCAGATGCCTGCCATACAATAGCTCAAAAGGGGAGAATTAATTTCTCGATTATAAACCCAACAAAGTGGAGCTGGCCATGCTTTCCAGAGGACTCTCATTTTGTCCTACTAAGACCCTGGATAAAACTGAACTCTGCAGTGATATGGAACATTATTTCAGGAGACTGCACCTGAGGGAATATTTCAATGATACAGAAGATTCAGAAAACACTCCGACTGAAGGAAAAGGGATCCTAACAACCAAGAAGAGATCAGACTGGACACCTCCAGCTGGACGCAACCCTCATTTGGATAAATATATAGACTCCTTCAGACATTTGATAAAATCCACCATCATAGCATCAACAGGAGACAAGCATCCAACATCAGTGCCCAGGAGAGAAAGGCCATACAGTCTCTGAAAACCAACAAAGAAATAATCATCAAACCTGCTGACAAGGGAGGTGCAGTAGTCATGATGAACACATCAGACAAGTTATGGACACTTCTAATAGGGGTGTACCTAATTATATGTACTAAATGTCCAACTGGGGGTCTGTATGTTGGGGAGACATGGTAGAAACTGAGAACAAGGATAAATTCTCACCGCCACACAATAAAAGAAAAAAGAATGGATCTACTTGTGGCCAAACATTTCTGTATGTCTGATCATAGCACCATGGACCTGAAATTACTTGTATTGAAAGGTAACTTCAAATCTCTCAACCACTGAGGACTCTCAATTCTAAATATTTTTTTAATGCCCAATGTAACTTAAAAAAGGAAAACAAATGGTATCCTCCGGATTGCAGCCGGGCTTCAAGACAGTCTGTATCTGAGAACGGTTGCCGTAGGCGACTGCCTCACCATGTCATGCTGAGGGATGCCAGGCATTTTTGCTCCTGTAGGCTCCGTGTTACTTCACACAAGCCGAATCTTGCAGAGCCACCTGCTCTGCAGTTTTCAAACATAGACTGACACCCCCAACCCTTTGCTGCAGGGTCTTTAAAATGGAATCTTTGGCCATGGGCCACCTGTAAGACTCGGATGGAGAGAGCGAACTGCCCCACTACCAAAAACAAAAGTCATTGACAAGGTGCACACTTGCATTACAACCACAGCTATGCCTGTAACTCAATGCACTCCAGCGGCCTCAATATGCTTGTCTTCGCACCCTGGGCAATACATATCAACCCTCGCATATGATCCCCCTCACTGCCTCACAGTTATAAGTGTGACACGCACCAGCGACTGTGACTCAGAAGTACAATTTTTGCTGTTCCCCAGTGCTGGGTACTGAAGTTCCCCTGCCCCGGCAGCTGAGGGAACCCTGCTGGTGGACGTAGACATAGACTCACCCCCACCACCACCACCCGGCCAGGTGTGTAGCCGCTTGGAGTGGGAGAGGCCATGGGACACTATGAAGACCTCAGACGTCCCGCTGCAGCCCACCAGACAGAAAGTGGACATCCAGGGAGAGTGGGTGACCTTTAAATGGACCCGCACTACCACCAACCTGATTGGGTTCCCTGGAGAGGCCCAGCCAGAGGGGGAGAGTATTGCGGTCATCGCCCATGAAGAATACCGTCAGCAGCTGCGTCGGCAGGAGGCGGAGTGGGCTAGGAAGAAGGACCTCCGGCATCAGGCTGACTGTGAGGGGGACCTGCAGGCCAAAGCAAAGGCTAGGCAGATAGCCGAGGAGGACTGGGTCCCACAGCATTATGGGACCATTGTAACCTTCCGCCTGCAGGGAGGTTGGGGCTTTATAAAGGAGCCCGGTCTCGACCTCGAAGTGTTTGTTAATCGGCACGATGTGGAGGCGCACCTCATCGAAGGACTCCCAGGCCAGGATTTGTACCTGGGTGATCGTGTCAGGTACACGCGGCATTGGGGAGACAAGAGGTGGTATGCCCTTCACGTCCGTAAATACAAACCAGACATCACTGTCTCACCGTCCTACCACTCTCCACCCGAACAGGTGACCCCTGCACCATGTGCTCAAAGTGTACCCAGACTTCAGTGGCACAGAGAACTGTGAGCACACAGACCCCAATCCAGAGTGAGGACGCACTCTATGTAGTACCCAGTGGTAGCTGATACCCAACAGGACTACTCTCCACCGGTACTACCCCCAGACTGGCATCACTAATAAACCTCGAAGCCCTGAAAAACTGTACATAGTTCCTAAAAACTTTTCCTTTTTGCTGCTTTTCCAAGTACTAAACCCGAATAGGGTTATTCCTTCAAGGGTTCCCCTGTTTAAAGGGATCCTATGTTTCAGTTGCACCTGTTTTTAGCACAAAGTTTCATTACTGTTATACCAAAGAACTGTGGAATCATGAACTGTGCATGATTGGAACTTGCTTGTATATAGTTTGCACCTTCTTAAAGGTGCTCTCTACTGGTTTTACAAAAAGAAGCCTTTGCGAAGAAACTGTTCCTGAGGACTTCGTGAAAATTTTTGCTGTTTTAAAAAAGTTGATAACTGACTTGTTGATTGTAACGAATGGAAACGGAGGCACAGATGTAGAAGTTCACATTCATATTTATTAAGGTTTGATGTGGAACCACTAGACCACAGTCCGGGGGCTCCGAAGGGGGCGTTACTGCGTGAGCCCCAGACACCCATAGTAAGTCCCCTCGAACAGGGACAGAATGGAATGCCTGGAGGACACGGGTGCTACCTTCAGTTAGACCCCGCACTCGTGGCGGCTGTCCCAGCGGAACAGACGGACCAGCAAGGTTAGCGGGTATAGCAGAGTTGACTGGAGGACACCGGGTGTAGAAGCTGGCACCAAGGGTACTGGCGTGGTCCGGAAGTGAGGCTGGCAGACAGGCAGGACTAGACGGGTCCAGAGTAGATACTGCGGATGCAGTCCAGATTAACCGGGTAACTGGTAGCACAGGATCTGTGAAAACAGACAGAGTAAGCGGAGTTCCTTGCAGATACTTCAGAAACAGAAGCACAGAAGAACAGGAACCGGAAGTTAGCAACAGTAGACACTTGTTGCTCTGGCGCCCTCCCTATGGTGGAAGGGCTAGAAATAATAGACAAACACACGCCATTGGTTAGAGGCAACATTTGAAAAATGCACACTGTCTCTTTAAGAGGCCAGGAGCAGGTGCACGTGCATCCTAAGAACCCTTCCAGGGAACCTGCTGGCTGCACGCCAGGAAGCAGGAGGGGAAGGAGAGGGAGAGGTGGGAGCTGTGTCCAGGCAGCATGAAGCCGGCACAGAGCTAGAGTCCTGACAGAGACCCCCTGGAGGTACAGTAAACAGACCTGGTGTAACATTGATTGTTTGCACTACCTCGAAAAAGACTTGAATTTCCCTCAAAGGGAATGTTTACTTGTTGCACTTTGCCTTAAGAAGTTAGATAGCAATAATGTTTACATAGCAGATAGTATGTAGCAGGTTAGATTGTGATAGAATGTTTTAGAATGCTTAAGGTACCTTCACACATAACGATATAGTTAACGATATCGTTGCTTTTTGTGACGTAGCAACGTTATCGTTAAGGAAATCGTTATGTGTGACAGCGACCAACGATCAGGCCCCTGCTGGGAGATCGTTGGTCGCTGAACAAAGTCCAGAACTTTATTTCGTCGCTGGATCTCCCGTGGACATCGCTGGATCGGCGTGTGTGACATCGATCCAGCGATGTCTTCACTGGTAACCAGGGTAAACATCGGGTAACTAAGCGCAGGGCCGCGCTTAGTAACCCAATGTTTACCCTGGTTACCAGCGTAAAAGTAAAAAAAAAAAAACACTACATACTTACCTACAGCTGTCTGTCCCCGGCGCTGTGCTCTGCACTCCTCCTGTACTGGCTGTGAGCGTCGGTCAGCCGGAAAGCACAGCGGTGACGTCACCGCTCTGCTTTCCGGCCGCTGTGCTCACAGCCAGTACAGGAGGAGTGCAGAGCACAGCGCCGGGGACAGACAGCGGTAGGTAAGTATGCACTGTTTATTTTTTTTTACTTTTACGCTGGTAACCAGGGTAAACATCGGGTTACTAAGCGCGGCCCTGGTTACCCGGGGACTTCGGGATCGTGGTCGCTGGAGAGCTGTCTGTGTGACAGCTCTCCAGCGACCAAACAGCGACGCTGCAGCGATCCGGATCGTTGTCGGTATCGCTGCAGCGTCGCTTAATGTGAAGGGGCCTTTAGAATAAAATGTTGAAGTGTTGTACTTTAAATAAAATGATAGGCTTTAGGAAAGAAATGCAGTAGGCCTGTGGGGGTAGACAGATAGTCCTGCATGTGTAGAAGAAAGATAGCACTTTAAGGGTTAATGATAGTATACCCTTAGAGGGTACTTGCACTTAGTAAGACAGAATACCTATATGGGTAATTGTGTTTCATAGTTAGATAGTAATTGTTTTCTATTTGCCTCTGAAAGTTGTTCACGCAATGTAAATATGTTATTGTTTGCAACGTTCAAGTGTTCTCACCTCCCATAAAGAGTAGCTTATTATATATTAACTTGTTTATTAGCATTTCAAAAATTTTGCATGTCTTTTGCTTATGTATTGTTGTTTTCTTTTTCCCAGTCCGGGAGTACTGGATTTAACAGGGGGGGTGGGGGTGTGCAGGGACAGAAGCTGACTGGAGGGAGTAGGAGATGGTCAGTGGGTCCTGACTGAGATTGGCAGAGGCTGGCTGGGTTGGGTTCCAGCCAGCTCCAGACTGCGGCCTATGGAAGGAAGGTACACGGAGCTGCGCCTGCCCCACGTGCGGCAGCATCCTAAGAAAGGACATGAAAGGAATTGTGTTGCAGTGAGTGAGCAACGAAGTCATAGCAACAGGAGTGAAACATCAGAGGGAGACCAGCTAGAAGCAAGCTGCCTCTTTCTGGAGCGCAGGACCGATAGCCAGAACACCTAGGGAGAAAAGAGCTCTATGCCGTTACTTTAGAGACTGGCAGGACAGTTAATTCCATGTTAGCTGCCTGACCATTTACCCAGGAGGCAGGGTGGCAACTTGTGGGGGCCGGGGCGTTACTAGGGTCCCTATAAAAAGCCTCAGGCCACCCATCATACGGGTTTGTCCTATCCGTCAGGGGGACAGAGAGAAGAGACTTAACATCTACAATAGTTGTGAGGACCTTACCGAGTTGCTCAGCAGGGAGGTACTACAACACCCAGGTGCTAGAGGAAGGCTATTGAATTCCACCTGGATAAGGGGACTCTGGATTTGCCTTCAGACTGGCTGGACTCTGCCTACCCTGTGGTCCCTACCCTGGGCTGTGGATGCTGAAGCCTTCAGTAAAGGTAAAGAGACTGCACCCCTGTGTCCTCATTATTCACTGTGCCTCACAACATCCACCATTCATCATCTACACTCTGGGAAGCCCTGGGGACATACTTCACCTGTGGGAAGGTATACCATCTTGCTGCCATAACATCACCCCAGCGGACCCCTAAGCAGCGTTGGTCACCCTGACCGAATACCACAGGTGGCGTCATGAACATTATCCCTTTAAAGACCTTTCCCCCACCATTTCTTCAACAGACCTCCTGAGGGCCATGGACTGGGTCAGCCACCGTGACATCCCCACGGAGAACAGAAGAGCCCGGATCCGAGTACCCCACTGCCCTACGAGGGTGCTCCACAAGCTGCCAGGGACCGCACCGGGAGGGTGAGTATGACGGGGGAGGATGAGCATTAAGATATTCACCTGTCCTCGTTCCATCGCCGGGCTCCTTCTTCCACATCCTCTGGCTGTGACATTCAGGTCAGAGGGCGCGATGACGTGGTTAGTGTGCGCCCTCTGCCTGAACAGAGCAGAGCCGGAAGACGGAGTGGCGCGGGGCTGTGGAACGGGGACATGTGAATATCGCAAGTGCCAATATCCCCGCCTGCTCAGGACAAGAAGTGAGCATGCCATTTTTTTTAATCGCAGCAGCAGCATATGGGGCATAATATTCTATGGAGCATCTTATGGGGCCATAATCATCCTTTATGCAGCACTGTATGGGGCAAATGTTTCTATGGAACATCTTATGGGGCCATAATCATCTTTTATGCAGAATTGTATGGGGCAAATGTTTCTATGGAGCATGTTATGGGACCATAATCAACCTTTCTGCAGCATTATATGGGGCAAATGTTTCTATGCAGCATCTTATGGGGCCATAATCAACCTTTGCGCAGCATTATATGGGGCAAATGTTTCTATGAAGCACCTTATGGGGCCATAATCAACCTTTGTGCAGCATTATATGGGGAAAATGTTTCTATGGAGCATCTTATGGGGCCATAATCAACCTTTATGCAGCATTGTATGGGGCAAATATTTCATTGGAGCATCTTATGGGGTCATATTCAACCTTTATGCAGCATTGTATGGGGCAAATATTTCTACGGAGCATCTTATGAGGCCATAATCAACCTTTGTGCAGCATTATATGGGGCATATTTTTGGATGAAGCATCTTATGGGGCCCATCATAAACTTTATGGAGCATTATATGGTGCGTATTTTGTATGGAGCATCTTATGGGGCCCAGACTCCTGATTCAATATGAATATTCAAAAACACTTAACCTACTGATGTCTCAATTAATTTTACTTTTATTGGTATCTATTTTTATTTTTGAAATTTACCATTAGCTGCTGCATTTCCCACCCTAGGCTTATACTCGAGTCATTAAGTTTTCCCAGTTTTTTGTGTCAAAATTAGGGATTTCGGCTTATACTCGGGTCAGCTTATACTCGATTATATACGATATGTAAATTATTTAAAAAATGGTGTGGGGACCCCTCATTTTTGACAACCAGCCAAGCTAAAGCTGACAGCTGGAGGCTGGTATTCTCAGGCAGGTAAGGAGCCATGGATCTTGCCACTCCATCCTAGAAATAGCAGCCCGCAGCCACCCCAGAGAAGGCGCATCTATTAATATAGAAACATTGTTATTTATTATTTTAATTCAGTTACAGCAGACAGTAGCTTCAGTGGACTGAGAGATGACATAAGTAAGGTTTAATTTAGATTCCTTAAAGAAGTCTTTGTCATTCTTTCAATTAAAGGACTTTATTGGGTGTGTGTTTTTTTACATAATTTGACAATGGGGTTAGTAATGAGGGAGTCTTATAGATGCCTCTCCATTACTAACCTCTGCGCTTGATGTCACCTGGCAATACAAAGGTGACCCCTGCAAGGGTGACCCCTGCAACTATCACCCCATTTGCCACCGCACCATGGCATGTTACTATAGCTATACTAATGGAGTATAGCTATGAGAGTTCCCTTTTAATTAAATAAAATATAACTTTTATTTATAAAATATTAACATTTCCTATGGACCAATACGACAATGACACAAAAACAAAACCAAATAAAGTGGTCGTGCATACCAGTGCTCAATTTAAAAATTGGTTTGGTCTCACCAATAGATGTTTTCCCATAACAGGTTCACCATAGACAGTATATTTTGATGCACCAACTGTATCAATGAAAGCATTTTGTCATGGAGCTGCATGACATACTCGATGATGAACACTTCAAGGATGTTCAGTTCCCCTTACTAGGATTCCCATACTAGACTAAGGGGCACCAATACTTGTCTGCCATACAGGAGCTCAAAGTGTGGAGAGTTTCCAGGTACAACCTCTTCTGTTCCCAGAATACCATCTCCTTTTTGGAATTAGACATGGTGGGTTGTCTCCAAGGTCCCTTAAAGCCTCTAGAGTGGCATCTAGGTGCAGAGCCATCTGGACCACTCTGGGATATGCTGTGGTTCCATAACTGGTTCTGTTACCTCACCAGATGATGAGTGTTATGCAAGGCAATTTCAGTAACACAATGTACATAGCGATCAGATCACATACAGTGATCTGACAATAACCCAAAATAATAGAACGAGCTCTGAGACGTGGAAACTCTGTAGACCGCAATTCCTGATCCTCTCCAAACACAACTAGAGGCAGCTGTGGATTGCGCCTAAGGCTCCCTATGCAACTCGGCACAGCCTGAGAAACTAACTAGCCTGAAGATAGAAAAATAAGCCTACCTTGCCTCAGAGAAATGCCCCAAAGGAAAAGGCAGCCCCCCACATATAATGACTGTGAGTAAGATGAAAAGACAAACGTAGGGATGAAATAGATTCAGCAAAGTGAGGCCCGATATTCTAGACAGAACGAGGATAGGAAAGATAACTTTGCGGTCTACACAAAACCCTAAAGAAAACCACGCAAAGGGGGCAAAAAGACCCTCCGTACCGAACTAACGGCACGGAGGTACACCCTTTGCGTCCCAGAGCTTCCAGCAAAACAAATAGACAAGCTGGACAGAAAAAATAGCAACAAATAGCAAAGAAGCACTTAGCTATGCAGAGCAGCAGGCCACAGGAATGATCCAGAGAAACACAAGTCCAACACTGGAACATTGACAGGAAGCATGGATCAAAGCATCAGGTGGAGTTAAGTAGAGAAGCAGCTAACGACCTCACCAGATCACCTGAGGGAGGAAACTCAGAAGCTGCAGTACCACTTTCCTCCACAAACGGAAGCTCCCAGAGAGAATCAGCCGAATTACCACTTGTGACCACAGGAGTGAACTCTGCCACAGAATTCACAACAGTACCCCCCCCTTGAGGAGGGGTCACCGAACCCTCACCAGAGCCCCCAGGCCGACCAGGATGAGCCACATGAAAGGCACGAACAAGATCGGGAGCATGGACATCAGAGGCAAAAACCCAGGAATTATCTTCCTGAGCATAACCCTTCCATTTAACCAGATACTGGAGTTTCCGTCTTGAAACACGAGAATCCAAAATCTTCTCCACAATATACTCCAATTCCCCCTCCACCAAAACCGGGGCAGGAGGCTCAACAGATGGAACCATAGGTGCCACGTATCTCCGCAACAATGACCTATGGAATACGTTATGTATGGAAAAAGAATCTGGAAGGGTCAGACGAAAAGACACAGGATTAAGAACCTCAGAAATCCTATACAGACCAATAAAACGAGGTTTAAACTTAGGAGAGGAAACCTTCATAGGAATATGACGAGAAGATAACCAAACCAGATCCCCAACACGAAGTCGGGGACCCACACGGCGTCTGCGATTAGCGAAAAGTTGAGCCTTCTCCTGGGACAAGGTCAAATTGTCCACTACCTGAGTCCAAATCTGCTGCAACTTGTCCACCACAGTATCCACACCAGGACAGTCCGAAGACTCAACCTGTCCTGAAGAGAAACGAGGATGGAACCCAGAATTGCAGAAAAACGGCGAAACCAAGGTAGCCAAGCTTGCCCGATTATTAAGGGCGAACTCAGCCAAAGGCAAAAAGGACACCCAGTCATCCTGATCAGCAGAAACAAAGCATCTCAGATATGTTTCCAAGGTCTGATTGGTTCGTTCGGTCTGGCCATTAGTCTGAGGATGGAAAGCCAAGGAAAAAGACAAGTCAATGCCCATCCTACCACAAAAGGCTCGCCAAAACCTCGAAACAAACTGGGAACCTCTGTCAGAAATGATATTCTCTGGAATGCCATGTAAACGAACCACATGCTGGAAGAACAATGGCACCAAATCAGAGGAGGAAGGTAATTTAGACAAGGGCACCAAATGGACCATCTTAGAGAAGCGATCACAGACCACCCAAATGACTGACATCTTTTGAGAAACGGGAAGGTCAGAAATAAAATCCATAGAGATATGTGTCCAAGGCCTCTTCGGGACCGGCAAAGGCAAAAGCAACCCACTGGCAGGAGAACAGCAGGGCTTAGCCCGAGCACAAATCCCACAGGACTGCACAAAAGTACGCACATCCCGCGACAGAGAGGGCCACCAAAAGGATCTAGCCACTAACTCTCTGGTACCAAAGATTCCAGGATGACCAGCCAACACCGAACAATAAAGTTCAGAGATAACTCTATTCGTCCACCTATCAGGGACAAACAGTTTCTCCGCTGGGCAACGATCAGGTTTATTAGCCTGAAATTTTTGCAGCACCCGCCGCAAATCAGGGGAGATGGCAGACACAATTACTCCTTCCTTGAGGATACCCGCCGGCTCAGATAAACCCGGAGAGTCGGGCACAAAACTCCTAGACAGAGCATCCGCCTTCACATTTTTAGAGCCCGGAAGGTACGAAATCACAAAGTCAAAACGGGCAAAAAACAACGACCAACGAGCTTGTCTAGGATTCAAGCGCTTGGCAGACTCGAGATAAGTCAAGTTCTTATGATCAGTCAATACCACCACGCGATGCTTAGCTCCTTCAAGCCAATGACGCCACTCCTCGAATGCCCAGTTCATGGCCAGCAACTCTCGGTTGCCCACATCATAATTTCGCTCAGCAGGCGAAAACTTCCTGGAAAAGAAAGCGCATGGTTTCATCACTGAGCAACCAGAACCTCTCTGTGACAAAACAGCCCCTGCTCCAATCTCAGAAGCATCAACCTCGACCTGGAACGGAAGAGAAACATCTGGTTGACACAACACAGGGGCAGAAGAAAAACGACGCTTCAACTCTTGAAAAGCTTCCACAGCAGCAGAAGACCAATTGACCAAATCAGCACCCTTCTTGGTCAAATCGGTCAATGGGTTGGCAACACTAGAAAAATTGCAGATGAAGCGACGATAAAAATTAGCAAAGCCCAGGAACTTTTGCAGACTTTTCAGAGATGTCGGCTGAGTCCAATCATGGATGGCTTGGACATTAACCGGATCCATCTCGATAGTAGAAGGGGAAAAGATGAACCCCAAAAATGAAACCTTCTGCACACCAAAGAGACACTTTGATCCCTTCACAAACAAAGAATTAGCACGCAGGACCTGAAAAACCGTTCTGACCTGCTTCACATGAGACTCCCAATCATCCGAGAAGATCAAAATGTCATCCAAGTACACAATCAGGAATTTATCCAGGTACTCACGGAAGATGTCATGCATAAAGGATTGAAACACTGATGGAGCATTGGCAAGTCCGAACGGCATCACTAGATACTCAAAATGACCCTCGGGCGTATTAAATGCAGTTTTCCATTCATCGCCTTGCCTGATTCTCACCAGATTATACGCACCACGAAGATCTATCTTAGTGAACCAACTAGCCCCCTTAATCCGAGCAAACAAATCAGATAACAATGGCAAGGGGTACTGAAATTTAACCGTGATCTTATTTAGAAGGCGGTAATCTATACACGGTCTTAGCGAACCATCCTTCTTGGTCACAAAAAAGAACCCTGCTCCCAATGGCGACGACGACGGGCGAATATGCCCCTTCTCCAGGGATTCCTTCACATAACTGCGCATAGCGGTGTGCTCAGGCACGGATAAATTAAACAGTCGACCTTTTGGGAATTTACTACCAGGAATCAAATTGATAGCACAATCACAATCCCTATGCGGAGGCAGAGCATCGGACTTGGGCTCATCAAATACATCCCGGTAATCAGACAAGAACTCTGGAACCTCAGAAGGGGTGGATGACGAAATTGACAGAAATGGAACATCACCATGTACCCCCTGACAACCCCAGCTGGACACCAACATGGAATTCCAATCCAATACTGGATTATGGGCTTGTAGCCATGGCAACCCCAACACGACCACATCATGCAGATTATGCAACACCAGAAAGCGAATAACCTCCTGATGTGCAGGAGCCATGCACATGGTCAGCTGGGTCCAGTTTTGAGGCTTATTCTTGGCCAAAGGTGTAGCATCAATTCCTCTCAATGGAATAGGACACTGCAAGGGCTCCAATAAAAACCCACAACGTTTAGCATAATCCAAGTCCATCAAATTCAGGGCAGCGCCTGAATCCACAAACGCCATGACAGAATACGACGACAAGGAGCATATCAAGGTAACGGACAGAAGAAATTTTGACTGTACAGTACCAATGGCGGCAGACCTAGCGAACCGCTTAGTGCGCTTAGGACAATCAGAGATAGCATGAGTGGAATCACCACAGTAGAAACACAGCCCATTCAGACGTCTGTGTTCTTGCCGTTCAACTCTGGTCATAGTCCTATCGCACTGCATAGGCTCAGGTTTAATCTCAGGTAATACCGCCAAATGGTGCACAGATTTACGCTCACGCAAGCGTCGACCGATCTGAATGGCCAAAGACATAGACTCATTCAAACCAGCGGGCATAGGAAATCCTACCATGACATCCTTAATGGCTTCAGAGAGACCCTTTCTGAAAATGGCTGCAAGCGCAGATTCATTCCATTGAGTGAGCACGGACCATTTTCTAAATTTCTGGCAATATAGCTCTATCTCATCCTGAGCCTGACAAAGAGCCAGCAAATTTTTTTCTGCCTGATCTACTGAATTAGGCTCATCGTACAGCAATCCAAGCGCCAGGAAAAATGCATTGATATCACTCAATGCAGGATCTCCTGACGCAAGAGAAAATGCCCAGTCCTGAGGGTCGCCACGCAAAAAAGAAATGATGATCCTAACCTGTTGCGCTGAGTCACCAGAGGAGCGAGGTTTCAAAGCCAGAAACAGTTTACAATTATTCTTGAAACTTAGAAATTTAGTTCTATCTCCAAAAAACAAATCTGGAATAGGAATTCTCGGTTCTAACAAAGAATTCTGAACCACAAAATTTTGAATATCTTGAACTCTTGCCGTGAGCTGATCTACACATGAAGACAGACCTTTAATGTCCATTGTAACACCTGTGTCCTGAACCACCCAAATGTCTAGGGGAAAAAAAAGACAAATCACAGTGCAAAGAAAAAAAAATGGTCTCAGAACTTCTTTTTTCACTCTATTGAGAATCATTAGTACTTTTGGCTTCCTGTACTGTTATGCAAGGCAATTTCAGTAACACAATGTACATAGCGATCAGAGCACATACAGTGATCTGACAATAACCCAAAATAATAGAACGAGCTCTGAGACGTGGAAACTCTGTAGACCGCAATTCCTGATCCTCTCCAAACACAACTAGAGGCAGCTGTGGATTGCGCCTAAGGCTCCCTATGCAACTCGGCACAGCCTGAGAAACTAACTAGCCTGAAGATAGAAAAATAAGCCTACCTTGCCTCAGAGAAATACCCCAAAGGAAAAGGCAGCCCCCCACATATAATGACTGTGAGTAAGATGAAAAGACAAACGTAGGGATGAAATAGATTCAGCAAAGTGAGGCCCGATATTCTAGACAGAACGAGGATAGGAAAGATAACTTTGCGGTCTACACAAAACCCTAAAGAAAACCACGCAAAGGGGGCAAAAAGACCCTCCGTACCGAACTAACGGCACGGAGGTACACCCTTTGCGTCCCAGAGCTTCCAGCAAAACAAATAGACAAGCTGGACAGAAAAAATAGCAACAAATAGCAAAGAAGCACTTAGCTATGCAGAGCAGCAGGCCACAGGAATGATCCAGAGAAACACAAGTCCAACACTGGAACATTGACAGGAAGCATGGATCAAAGCATCAGGTGGAGTTAAGTAGAGAAGCAGCTAACGACCTCACCAGATCACCTGAGGGAGGAAACTCAGAAGCTGCAGTACCACTTTCCTCCACAAACGGAAGCTCCCAGAGAGAATCAGCCGAAGTACCACTTGTGACTACAGGAGTGAACTCTGCCACAGAATTCACAACAGATGAGGGCCAGAAGGCAGCACGTTACCTGTGTTCTTGACACTCTGACTCTGGGTGAGTGTGGCTATGTATACTGTCTCCCTGTTGGATAATACCACTTCCCTATCACCCTAACAGGCTGTGGGTATCACTTACTTATCACTCTGAAAGGCTGAGATTAACACTTTCCCACCCTCTCCTATCATCTCATGGTCCCCGTGCTTGTCCCCATCACCCTTAGTGTGAATTCTGACTCCTTTTAATATTTAATATTGATTTCTCAACTCTTCCTGAGTTAAAACATTAGTATTGTTTCTAAATGATTATGAACTTGTTTTATTTTCATTATTTGAGGTCTGAAAGCACTGGTTATTTTTTTTTTTTTTGATCATTTCTCCTTTTCAGAACAAAAGTACAAAATTAATTGCTTGGAAATTCGGAGACATGTTTTCGGAAGTTTATAGAATAAAAGAACAATTTACATTTTACTCAGAAATATACCTATAAAGAGAAAAATCAGACAAGCTGAACATTTTGCAGTGGTCTCTTAATTTTTGCCAGACCTGTATATACGCTATGCAAATGCATAATTTTAACTGTGTCCAACTGTTAGAGACAGTGTGGGAAACACTATCGTAGTACTGTAAGTACTATTCTAGACTGCAAAAGAATTATATATAACTCCTCCACTTGCTTAGACCCCCAATGATGTTTTAATTAATAGGTAATATTTTGTTCTTATTTTTTTGCAGTTTAAATTTGTTTGCATCCTATATTAAGCCATGTCTTATAATGAACAAAATAAAGTGGGTTGTAATCTAGAAAACAACGAATACTTGATAATGTCTTTTTGAAGTGATGTTTTAGATATCTTTTCTTTTATGACATATTTCTAATTATTTTCGAGCCTTTACATCAATGGATGCTATTTAAACTGGAATAACAAAAAAGATTTTCACAAAACAGAAATCTCCGATGTTCAAAAAGTAAACAATGGCTTATACAGAGATTAGGTAAAACACACAAATACACGTGCAGAAAACCAAAAATCCTTTGAAGAAAACATTTTATTATGTGGAGCATATATTTGCAATTTGTGGTTTGCTGTAAACTAATTCAATGTAACTTGGTGTTGACTGAAAGGATTAAGTGAAGCAATAAAAAATTCAATTAACCTAAAGCAGTAACCAGTTAAAGCAATCCTTGGATCATTTTACTGTAGAAAGAATGGGAGTCAGCATTTGTCATAGAGATATGCCTGAGGAATAAATAAGTTAAACAATAAGCATTCATTTTTGCATATCTTTATATTAATTGATACATATTGAATTTTGACAAAACTTCCAACTATTGTGTGTTGTACATGAAATCCACAATCCAGTACTCACATGAAAAAAATACAGGTTTTATAAGAATAAACTGCTTCAGTTTGTCATATAAAATGGTGAAAGCAGTACAACGAGTGTCAATTTATACATTAATATAGAAGTTATAAATAGACTAATTTAAGGTTTGTTCACACAATGCATTTCAGAAATCTCATGCACATGTTGGTAATTTTTTTCCTAGTAGATTTGAACCACCAAAGTATTGTTCCAATGTCAATTCTTTCAGCATTTATGCAGCATCTTTCACCTTTTCAAATAAATGAAGAAAATATGCAAGTGAAGCGTATTAAAAATACAAGCAAAAATGCATTAAAAATGTATGAATTTTTCCCAGTGTTTTTCCTGGGATTATTCATCAGCCGCCGTTGGAGCTATAAATAAATAAATTAAAATACTGTAAGAGCAGCATTAGTGCCACCGCTACAGGGCAAGAGGGAAGAGCTGGGCAAAGTGCCAGAATTGGCGCATCTAATAGATGTGCCTTTTCTGGGTGCCTGCGGGCTGCTATTTTTAGGCTGGGGGTCAATATCCAAGGCTCCTTAACAGCCTGAGAATACCAGCTGCCAGCTATCTGCTTTGGCAAGACTGGTAGTCAAAAATTGGAGGACTCCACACAGTTTTTTAACTTATTTATTTAAATAATATAAAAATAATACATGTGGACTCCTCTATTCTTGATAACCAGCCTTGTTAAAACTTGCAGCTGTAAGTTGCAGCCCGCAGCTGTCAGTTTTGCCTTGCTGGTTATCAAAAATACAAGGGAACCCATGCCTTTTTTATTTAATTATTTATAGCGCAGGTGGTAGATGATAAATACTCCCATCAGCCAGCGCCTGCTTTCACGGTTATTAGTAGAAGCAGGTGTTGGCTGATAGTAGTAATAGTCCCATCAGCCATCTCCTGCTCTCGCTGTTATCAATTGAATATAACTCTTAACATTCTTCCCTGCTCACACTGACCGCCATGACAAGCGGCTCCCTGCGCATGCGCACTCAGTCTGTGAACCTGGGAGCTAAAATCAGCTTCAGTGCGCAAGACACAATACACACTACGTAAGTGCAATCCAATTGAAAAATTGGGACTAGCCTGACTGAACGCGATGAAGCACCCCCATATGATAAACGAGCAGGTAAGATATAACTATATAAAGTGCTTTTTAGAAGGATTACAAAAGCAATTTTAATGGGAAAACGTGTTAGTGATGCACACTGTATCTCTAATAATGCACTGGGGACACTTCACGTGCTACAAAGGACATGACAGGTTCCCTTTATGATGAGTATTAAATAGTTTGTCCAGCACTTATATATTGATGACGACATATCTTTTGAACCTCAATATCACATTGACGGGGATCCAACTCCATGAACCTCTAAGATCAGTTGTTTGTAGGTCAGATGAAAAACGGTGTACAGAGCCATGACGACACAGCTCGGTACACTGTGCAGTGACTGTTCTTGGGTACTGTAGCTCCGCTTCGATTCACTTCAATAGTTATTTAGTGACTGAAAGCCTTTTCAGTATGACTGTCAACGCAGAAATAGTTGTCAATTACTTTGAACAACCACACTCTGGACATCTTTTAAACTAAATCTTTTCCCACAAATCTATGTATCTAATCAATTTATTCAACTCTATACCATTCTGCCCACTGATAAGATTTAATGTTGAAATTGTTAGATTCCATTTAACAGCATAATAACCTAGGATCTGCTACATGCAAGTCGGTTGTTTAACAGCCTGCTTAAGAAAATATAAAGCTGCACTCTGGATTGTTTATAATGGTACATCTAGAAAATTGGAACTGCATTACTGCCGTAGAACATTGGTTAAGTGCTATATTATGTACATGTGAAATTTTGGAAAATTGGAAATGCAATATTGCTATAGGAAAATTTACAGTAAAAAGAAAGTACTTAGCACAAAGATTGGCCAAAGTATATGAGCCCAACTGCAACGTCAATGCATAACCTATAGTTGGGTCCCTGTGCAGATAAGACACCTCTCCTGGACTAAAAAGCCTATAAAATATGGGGCAGGAAGTATCCAGCCAGTTAAAACCACCTGAATCTGCTGGAATTGGCATGGGAGTGCACATGTCACATGAGTTTGCTACAAACAGAAAAAAAACTGACCAGCATGTCCCTACTAGTGTGAATAGGTGCCATCTAACGTAACAATTCTAAGTAAATAAAAAGCTGCACTCTGGATTGTTTAGAATGGTTCATCTAGAAAATTGGAATTGAATTACTGCAATCTATATATCTAATCAACTTGTTCAACTCTATACCATTCTGCCCACTGATAGGATTGCATGTTGAAATTGTTAGATTCCATTTAACAGCATAATAACCCCGATCTGCTACATGCAAGTTGGTTGTTTAATAGCCTGCTTAGAGAGGCTACCCATACTTCTATAGAAATAGGTGTAAGATGACCATACACAATAAAAAAAAAGTTTCCTTAAAAAAAACCCTTTATTTGAAATCTATTTAAAATGAGCATACAGCCAGTTTGCCAAACATTGGCACCACATACCAATAAAAAACATGAACAAGACACCATATATGATATGTTTGGTACAAATTATCTTACAAAATTCAGCAAAAAAGTAAGTACATAGTATATATGATTATTAGATATCAATATAGTATACAGTCCATTATATAGTCAGTATAACCACATAATAATCTCTATCCAGACCTGATATCATAATGAACGAAAACATGCATAATAGTATAATAAAAAGTATTGGTACCAAAGGTGCATCATGGTGCCAAAAATATGGTCAGTGTAGCTATGCCGATTCTGTGCCTATGTAAACAATTGCTGCCCACAACAAAATATGAAGCGCTTTGCATGCTTGCCAGGTGAGGAAGACATAACACAGAGAGAGTCTAGCCACCCCAGCCTCATTTCATCTGATCAGTGCGGATTGGGTAGCAATGAGAAGGTGGACGTTCAGGAGGAGGAATAGGGGGAACTGTTGAATATCACAAGAGAGGCTAGTAGCCTCACAACCTTCGTCTCTCTTACATGGATGGCTGAGGATGGGAATGAGGTGCAAGAGATGAGAGTCATCATGGTAGAGACAGGGAAGTGCTGGCTGTATGGAACTTGGCACATATGGCCAACTTTATGCATCATTGCCTTTACCATGACCCTTGCATTATATTCATCTTAGCCAAAAAAGAGTACTGCTTCTTCACCATGCTAGATCCACGCTACAAGGAGAACTTTGCTTCTCTTCTACCTGATGTGGAGAGGTCTTCTAAAATGGAGCCATACCAGAAGGCCATTGTGTAAAATATTTTGAAAAATTCCCATCAGACAATGCTAGCGGCAGGGGTCAAGCTTCCTTGGCTAACCAAGGAGGAGAGTCCAGGGAGACAAACAGCAGAGGCAGGGATACACTGTCAAAGGCATGGCCCAATTTCATGACACCAGCCCAGCATTCAGGGCCTGATGACTAGGTATTTTTTAACAAGGAGGAAAATGTTTTTAAAGATGGTCAAGCAATACCTGGCCATCCAAACTGGTGTACTCCCTACTTCTTCTACGACTTTTAACTATTGGGTCTCAAAGTTGGACACTTGGCCTGAACTTTCCCTCTATGCCTTGGATGTATTGTGCTACCCTGTTGTTATCGTCTCGTGCGAGCATGTTTTTAGTGCCGTCGAGGGTGTGATAACAGACAGACACTTTTGCCTGTCAACTGAGAACGCTGACAGACTATGGAGTACATTTCATTGGTATATAACACTCAAAAAACTTATATAATAAATGTATTGCTAATACTTTATATTCCTCATCCATAGGGTATTACATCTTCTTGGGTACAGTTCATTGCTATACAAGCCTAAAAAAAGTGTTAAAAAGCTTATCTTTATCATAATGCTCATCCATAGCCTTTTCCATATTATTGGGTAGATTTCAGTGGCACTGTATATAAGCCTCAAAATACTTGTTCAAGATTTTCTCAGTATTATCTTGCTCACCCATAGACTATTCTATGAGTTTTGTCCTTCTGTGACCGAGCCAACTTCTACAAATTATTGTTTTGGGGGGAGGGCCCATGATTTATATATATATATATATATATATGTATATATATATATATATATATATATATATATAAAATTGTCTAAGGGTTTGTTTGTCTGTAAGGGAAATCCCGCGTCGCTGATTTGTCGTGCCCGGCAGGCTTCGACCAATCAGCGTTGGAGGACAGTCTGTGAGAGACAGAGTAACATGGACAGTCTGTGAGGGAGAGAATAACATGGAGGAGAGTGTGAGAGGGAGAGAATAACATGGAGGACAGTCTGGGAGGAAGAGAATAACATTGAGGACAGTCTGTGAGGGAGAGAATAACATGGAGGACAGTGTGTGAGGGAGAGAATAACATGGAGGACAGTCTGTGAGGGAGAGAACAACATGGAGGACAGTGTGTAAGGGAGAGAATAAAAATAGTCCCCGTTTTTAAGTTTATCATAAAGTAAAATAAATGATGTCTTTGAAAACTAGAAGTCATCCTGCAGAAAACAAGCTGTCATACGATAGATGACTAATAAAGTTTTGACTTCTAAAATAAAGACAGGAGAAAAACAATGGCAGTGTGTCCAATGGGATAAAACATAAATGTAAGCACCAATGTTTATATCAATACTAGATGGTGGCCCGATTCTAACGCATTGGGTATCTACTATATTATCGTCTAATTCTGTCTGTTTGTCTGTAATGGAAATCCAGCGTCGCTGATTGATCTCACCAGCTGCCCGCGACCAATCAGCGACAGGCACAGTCCGGCCACGAATTGGCATGGGATTTAAGCCACAGACGGGCACAGCACGGGATTTGAACCATGCTTCGCTGATTGGTCTCGGCCAGCCGGGCGCAACCAAAAGGCGCAGTCCAGCCGCAAATTGGCACGGGATTTGAATCACGCTTCGCTGATTGGTCAACCCGGCTGGCCGCCACCAATCAACAATATTGGCGCAGTCCGACCGTGAATTGGCATGGGATTTGAACCACGCTTCACTGATTGGTCACGTCCAGCCGGGCTCGACCAATCAGCGATATAGGCGTGGTATTTAAACACCGCTTCACTGATTGGTTGCGGCAAGCCAGGCGCGACCAATCAGTGAAGCGGTGTTTAAATCCCGTGCCTATATGGCTGATTGGTCGCGTCTGGCCGGGTGCGACCAATCAGCGTCAGGTGCTGTCCGGCTGAGAATTGGCGTGGGATTTGAACCACGCTTCGCAATATTGGCTCGAGATTTAAACCCCGCTGCGCTGAATTGTCGCTCCCGGCCGGCCGCGAGTCAATCAGTGATATTGGCGGGGGATTTAAACACCGCTTCACTGATAATGTATATATTTTACCTGGAAAATCCTGTGTATTCATTGCATTATTCTTAAATCTTCATAGATAAACTACATACATATTCTAGAATACCCGATGCGTTAGAATTGGGCCACCATCTAGTATATATATATATACATATATATATACCGTATATACTCGAGTATAAGCCGAAATTTTCAGCCCATTTTTTGGGGCTGAAAGTCCCCCTCTCGGCTTATACTCGAGTCATACCAGGGGGTCGGCAGGGGAGGGGGAGCTGTCTAGTTATACTTACCTACTCCCGGCGCGGTCCCTGCAGTCCCTGCTTCTTCCAGTGCTGCATCTTTTTCCTGTATTGAGCGGTCACATGGTACCGCTCATTACAGTCATGAATATGCGGCTCCACCTCCCATAAAGGTGGAGCCGCATATTCATGACTGCAATGAGCGGTAACTGTGACCGCTCAGTACAGGAAGAAGCTGCAGCGGTGGAAGAAGCAGGGACCGCCCCCGGGAGCAGGTAAGTATATGGGGAGGGGAGCGCTGGGCGATATTTACCTGCTCCTCGTTCCGGTGCGGCTCCGTCTCCAGCGTCCTCTGGCTGTGATGCTCAGGTCAGAGGGCGTGGTGACGTAGTCAGTGCGCGCCCTCTGCTGAGCATCAGTGCTGGAGACGGAGCCGCACGAGGAGCAGGTAAATATTGAAAGCGCCGGCGTCCTGTGCAAAGAGAGGTGAGTATGTGATTTCTTTTTTTAATTGCAGCAGCAGCATTATATATTGCACAGCTTTATATGGAGCATCTATGGGGCAATAATGAACGGTGCAGAGCATTATATATGGCACAGCTTTCTATGGAGCCATAATGAACGGTGCAGAGCATTATATATGGCACAGCTTTATATGGGGCCATAATGAACGGTGCAGAGCATTATATATGGCACAGATTTCTATGGAGCATCTATGGGGCCGTAATGAACGGTGCAGAGCATTATATATGGCACAGCTTTATATGGAGCATCTATGGGGCAATAATGAACAGTGCAGAGCACTATATGGCACAGCTATGGGGCAATAATGAACGGTGCAGAGCACTATATGGCACAGCTATGGGGCAATAATGAATGGTATGGAGCATCTATTTTTATTTTTGAAATTCACCGGTAGCTGCTGCATTTCCTACCCTAGGCTTATACTCGAGTCAATAAGTTTTCCCAGTTTTTTGTGGCAAAATTAGGGGGGGTCGGCTTATACTTGGGTCGGCTTATACTCAAGTATATACGGTATATATATACCCCTGTATATATATGTTTGTTTCATTTATTTACAGTTGTTTTCTGGCTCAGTATTTTTTTTTGTAGGGGAAGGCAAGGAGCATTACTAGTACATGTAAAAAGGACTCTAGGGTTGTTATTATCACTGTATGTGAAAGGACTCCGGTGATAATATTAATGTTTATGGGGACACTGTTGCGATTATTACTGTATGTGTACAGACTCTGGGGCCATTATTACTGTATGGGGAGTAGAACTCAGGGGCCTTTATTAATATATGTCGGGGAGACTCAAGGGCCACATGGGAAGAACTCTGGGGGCTATCTTGGGAAAGCTAGGGTTATTATTACTGCATGTGATGGAGACATTGGACCATTATTACTGAAAATGGGGCTGTGTGCCCCATTATTACTTTGTGTGTGTTGAAGACTATAGTCTATTATTACTGTGAGTGGGGGCTCTGTTTGTGATAGAGCTTAAAGACCATTATTACTCTATAGGGGGCAGAAGGGACATTAATATTGTGTGTGGGAAAGACTCAAGGGACATTATATAATGTGTGTTGTGTAGCTATTATTACAGTATTTGATGGAGACTGTTCTTATTCTCTAAATCTTAATTCTCTAAATCTTAGATTAAAAAAATGTACAACTTTCTGATGTCCCATTAATGCAATGGTTCTTTATTTGCACACAACATATATGCATATCTCATTTTTAGTCATCTGCTGTGTCTTATATTTATTAATACATGACTGAAGTTTGAGGATAGAGATGTAATTGCTTCACTAAGGGTACCGTCACACTATACGATTTACCTACGATCACGACCAGCGATACGACCTGGCCGTGATCGTAGGTAAATCGTAGTGTGGTCGCTGGGGAGCTGTCACACAGACAGCTCTCCATCGACCAACGATGCCGAGGTCCCTGGGTAACCAGGGTAAACATCGGGTAACTAAGCGCAGGACCGCGCTTAGTTACCCGATGTTTACCCTGGTTACAAGAGTAAAACTAAAAAAAAACAAACAGCACATACTTACATTCTGGTGTCCGTCAGGTCCCTTGCAGTCTCTGCTTCCCGCACTGTGACTGCCGGCCGTAAAGTGAAAGTGAAAGCACAGCCGCTGTGCTCTGCTTTCACTTTACGGCCGGCAGTCACAGTGCTGGAAGCAGACGGCAAGGGACCTGACGGACACCAGAATGTAAGTATGTGCTGTTTGTTTTTTTTTAGTTTAACGCTTGTAACCAGGGTAAACATCGGGTAACTAAGCGCGGTCCTGCGCTTAGTTACCCGATGTTTACCCTGGTTACAAGCGAACGCATCGCTGGATCGCATCGCTAGATCGCTAGATCGGTGTCACACACACCGATCCAGCGATGACAGCGGGAGATCCAGCGATGAAAGAAAGTTCTAAACGATCTGCTACGACGTACGATTCTCAGCAGGATCCCTGATCGCTGCTGCGTGTCAGACACAGCGATATCGTAACGATATCGCTGGAACGTCACGAATCGTACCGTCGTAGCGATCGAAATGTTATAGTGTGACGGTACCCTTACTGTAAATCTTGTGCTTTGTTTGCTCACTGTGTCTGTTATCACTTTTATAAAGTCCTGAGAACCTTCCTTCATCCAGATATTCTTCTTGAAACCTCACTGTATAAATTAAGATTACAGAGATTATACGAAAGAAAGCTACTAGCAGTGTTTGTTTTGTGATTATCTCAAAAAAGAAATTCACCACAGGAATGTTAGCTTACAGCTCTCTTTTAATGTTGCTTTCAATGAACAACATCGGCCCTTTCATCACAGGATTTAGGGATCCTTAACATAACTTGTCATGTAAGTAATAGTTTCCGGAACAAATGACAAGTTTATTTTTTTTCTTTTATAAGACTACAGGTCATCTGAGTAATTTTAAAGACCGAAATACAGAAATAATTATTGATATTTTACATTAGAACTTATTTTAGCTGGTTCTAAATAAATTGAATTTGTTAGCCATAATTCTCAAAACAATATTAAAGTCAGAGACGGAATTAGGCTTTTCCTGTACAAAGGGAAGCTATCATCAGAAATTGACCAATCGAGTTTTTGTGTTACGTGTATTTTTTTTAAATTTGGCAATTTTTTTTATATCCCAATATTTATTAAAAAAAAAAAAAAAAAAATATATATATATATATATATATATATATACATTAGTAAGCTTACAATTTTCACACTGGCTACTGGGAATTTTTTAGATTTTACAGACCTGATTTATTAATTTTAATTTCTTAAAGTCACTTTACTTTTTATCCTGAGGTAGTGGCTGACATTTTTTTTTACTAAATTCTTCAAAATGGTGAATGTGATTAATGAATTTGGCACAAAATATAAGAAATGCTATTTATATTTTCTTTAACTAGTTGTTATAACTTTTCAGCACCAAAAGTTGCAAATTCTTTTAAATAGTTACAACAAAGTAAAATATTGAAAACTCTGACAAAAACTTTATTCCAAACAGGGACTGGGATGAGATGTGCTAAAAATCTGGAAGATTTGGTAAAAGTTGCATTTAATGAATCTGTCTAAACCACCTGTATATGCAAAATCGTTAAGGAAAAATAAAGTAATAAAACAACTTACAAAGTAGTGCAAACCAAATCGAGAATAAGGCACAAATAATAAAGTATCTAAATAGGAGAAAATTACTCCTTAAAAGTGAGGAAAAACAATGTTAAATTGTGGCCTACATTCATGTCCTTTCAGAAATAGTTTATAGCACTGTTCTGATCAGCAGAGGCAGGATTACAATGGCAGATGACATCGCTAGACACTGCAGATAACACAGGATCCACCATTCACAATAGGTGGTTTCACACATGACTTCCTTCAAAATGACCTTTGAACAGGCTCACCTGACAATTTCAGATTTCAGCTATATACAGTATGTATGTTATTTCCTGTAGCAAAAGGACGAATCTAAAATGGCCAATGGCCAGAGTGAAAATCATAAGATTTCTGTTTTTTTACTTTTAATTGAATACAAACTGTGCTATGTAATTACAAAAATTGACAACATTTAAAGGACACATTTAAAAATACAAATTTGATTTAATCAATAGATTATTTTTTTGATTATAGCTTGCCTGTAAGGTTAACACCTTAAAATTTAATCAGCAATTTCTAATTTTCCAACAAAATTTACAAAACCATTTTTTTAGGGATCACATCTCATTTGAAGAGACTTTCGGAACACTATATGACATAAAATACCTAAAAGTGACACCATTCTAAAAATTGTACCCTTCAAGGTGCTGAAAACCACATTCAGGAAGTTTAATAACCCTTCAGGTGCTTCACAGTAACTAAGCAACAAAAATGTGAACCAACAAAAATGTTTATCCCAAAATTTTCATTTTTCCAAAGGTAACGGAAGAACATGGACACCAAAATTTTGGGGCTAAAGCAACTTCTTTTGTGGGAAAAAATGTGATTTTTTATTTTCATAGTTCAACATTATAAAATTCTGTGAAGGTTCAAGGTGCTCACCACATACAGTATTTAGGCACACTGCCTCTCTCCAAATGGAAGGAGTGAAATTTTGGAGTGAAGACTTTGATTGAATTGTTTGTGGGCGCCATGTAGCATTTGCAGAGCCCTTGACATGCTTAAACAGTAGAAACCCCCTACAAGTGACCCTGATATTGGAATTGATTTAGGGTTGTATTGAGATATAGTTTTATACCTATTTTTCTTGGTATATCAATTTTATAATGTGGTGTCATATGTAAGTTATGCAGAGTACATCAGGTTGGTATATGTGAATTGTGTAGAGTACATCAGGTTGGCATATGTAAATTGTGTATAGTGTATCAGCTTGGCATATGTAAGTTGTGTAGAGTGCGTCAAATTGGCACATGTGTAGGTTACCTCAAGTTGGCATATGTAAGTTGTGTAGATTGTATTAAATTGGCACACGTGTAGGATACGTCAGGTTGGCATATGTAAATTGTGTAGAGTGCATCAAATTGGCACATGTATAGGGTACATCAGGTTGGCATATGTAAGTTGTGTTGAATACATGAGGTTGGCATATGTAAGTTTTGTAGAGTGCATCAGGTTGGCATATGTAAGTTGTATAGAGTGCATCAGGTTGGCATATGTAAATTGTGTGGAGTGCATCAGGTTGGCATAAATAAATTGTGTAAAATGCATCAGGTTGGCATATGGAAGTTGTGTAGGGTACATCAGGTTGGCATATGTAAGTTGTGTAGAGTACATCAGGTTGGCATATGTAAGTTGTGTGAAGTGCATTAGGTTGGCATATGTGAGGGTTGTGTAAAATACATCAGGTAGTGCAATAAATTAGAGTAAATCAGAATTAAATTTACTAATCTATGGATAAGTGGTACAGTTTGAAACAGGCCAGGTTTGTCGGGGCAGATGTCACATGGAAAAATGGTGTCCTTACTTATTTCCCTTCTGTAACACACTTTGCACCTGTTTGATGACCTTCCTTTCTTTGCCGTTTGAGGGACCTCACGTGAGAAATCTTGCCCTGGTACTAAACAGGCACTTTCAGTTTCAGAAGTACTGGGACCTTCCCCTTCCTGACTTTTAAATATTAGGGTCTTGATCACTACCTTCTGACACTGAGGGAATGTGCTGGTCCGGCCTGCACATTGCAATAGCACGTAAGCGTCTAGTGCATATGTGCTAATATGACAACCCCCCAGGAAGAAGCAAGTCGCGAAACGTGCGTCGGGGACCAGCTGCACACACAGGTCATGTATCATTTAGCACCTTAAGCCCTTTACTCAATTAGTCATGTTATGCTTACATCTGCTTTCTGCTATTAGCACATATGCACTAGACACTTTGTAGGTCAGTGCTTGTTATCACATTTATACGGGCTTCCTTTTATGTATTGCATTGAAGCACTTTATTACTGCTATGGAGCTACTGACACACATGCATTAGATATATTTTTTAAGGTTAGCGGATAATGTTGATAGAGGCACTAAGCACTTTGAACATCTAGTACTTTTTGTAGACGTAGCCAGGACAAACCTTGTATTGTGTATACACGCTTTAACTAAATTTTATGAAGCATTTTTTGCTCGTATATTTTTATTTAAATATGTTGGTATAGTCTTGTAGCATTTATTTATGCACGTTGATCTATGTCACCTCTATTGGATATATCAATGGTGAATTTATTTATGATAGTGGCTATTTTTTACGTATACTGAACATCTGTTTATATTGTATGGTGCTTATTCTTGGTACATGCCCGTGTTGGCAGTGTCTTTGTCTGTGTTCCTTTTTATAATATGGAACAATGCTGGCTTCTTGAGTCTGTAATTTAGTAAGTTAGTAAGTGATACAGCAGCTCTGAAATCTTAGATCTGAAATTCACAGTAAAAAGTCCTACAAAGTGGCGACACCATAATGCCATTGAAACCAGTTGTTAGGGCTGGCGGAACACACCAAGTAAATATTGAGATAATATAGGTGCGTTCGCAGCTCGGGGTCCACCGTGCAGGAGTGGAACCTGCTGCTAGTAAATGGCGGCACTATATGGCGGTACAACGCCTGAATAGACACAGGTTGCGTCACCCGGTCTGTATAGGAGCGAGCTTTGTTGCTTCATAGAGTTGCCGGGATTAGGATAACGCTGTGCTCTGTTAACCTCACAGAGGATCACAGCTCACTAACAGAGCAGGTAGCATACTGTGGTCATACAGTCAGCGTCAGCACAAAAACAACTCCTCTCCGGAGGTGCCAGAATTCTAGTGGCTATACGCCAGCCCTAAATTCACATACACAAACTCCTCTCTGGATGTGCCGGAATTCTAGTGGCTATACAGCCGACCATGAGCACATGCAGACACAGACCACAAGGTAGCTAAGCTCATAAACATAAGCTGATACTAGCGCATGGCCGTGCGGCCATGCAAACCTTTTATAGAGGAAGCTCTCCAGGACCTTCTTAGTGGTCCAATAGGAACTGCTTCAGGATCTGAGCATCTGACCCCTGACCTCCAATGAGGAGTCGTCCCTTGGGCATGCCCAGTAGAGGAAAAGCAGGACTTAGTCCCAGGAGCATTTGCTCGCCGCAGAACAGTCCTGGTTACAATGGCTGAGTCTGGAAGATCAGCAGTAACCAAGTGCGCAGTATCTGCCTGAGCCAGACGCTGGTACTGACGTCTCTGCTGAGCAGGCTCCACTGTGGCTGGAGAAGAATGGGAGACTGCAGTGGAGGTGGTTCGAGATTCCCCCTGTGCAGCGGCGGGAACTCAACAACTACCACCAGTCTTTAGCAAAAACCTACTTGTGGGAATACTGCACCATTTCATGGAATATTCCAAAAATGACACATCGCTACCATGTAAAGGTACATTGCCTTGTGGTTCCCAATGGTGTAGCTTGTGTAAACATATATATATACATATAAAAAATAACCTTCTCTGACACTAAGTAAAAAAAATTTAATCAAATAATATCATTGATTAACTGTAATTTTATCCTTTTAATATAACAAATATATTGGCTGCACTACCTGAAATTTTAAGGTGCCAATCACTTAGGGCTTCACACATCCGTGTCTAGGGTACATGTGGTGACAGTTTTCACACATACCGGAGACACTGACACATAGACCCATTCAAGTGAATGGGTCTGTGCACATATCAGTGTGTGTACACAGACCAGGGCTGCCACTAGGAATTTCAGGGCCCCATACTGGCAAAATTTTCAGGGCCCCTTAAGACTCCGCCCAGGCTCCACCCCAGCCCCGCCTCCACCCCTCGAACTGTCAACAGCCCCACCGCTGTCTCTTGCCAAAACTCCACTTCTCACAAATCACACATTAACAGTTCCCATTACCAGATCAAACACATAGCCAGCAGCTTTTGTTTTGGCCAAAAGGTTTTTTTAAATTTGAGACGACAACAAGGTAGACTCTTTTGGCCGAGCGCTACTCTACTCTAATCTATTAAACATTTGTTAAAATATGCAATACAATTTAGGTGTATTTTTATTTATTTTTCAATTGACCAATAATACCACATACAAGGGACAAATACCACAACACCATGACCAGACACCATATTATCACCACATAGTGACCTATAATACTATCTACAAGGAACAAATACCGCCACACCATGTGCAGACCACATATTACCACCACAGTGACTGAACAATATCACATACAAGGGACAAATACCACCGCAGCATGTCCAGACCACATATTACCATCACATGGTGACCAACTACATACAAGGAACAAATACCAACACAACATGAACAGACCACATATTACCACCACACAGTGACCGAATAATAGCACATACAAGGAACTAATACCGCTACACCATGGCCGGACAACATATTACCACCACATTGTGACTGAATAGTACAATACTGATCATTAATAAAAAAAAAATACTATCACCATAAGTGCCATTATACACAGGAGATCTGTACTTAGTATGCAGTGTGTGTACAGGTAATACAGTGGTCGCCGATGCCATTATACACAGGAGCTCTTCATATAGTGTCAGTGTACATGTAATACAGCGATCACTAGTGACATTATACACAGGAGCTCTGTATATAGTGTATAGTGTACATGTAATACAGCGATCACTAGTGACATTATACACAGGAGCTCTGTATATAGTGTATAGTGTACAGATAATATAGTGATCACTAGTGACATTATACACAGGAGCTCTGTATATAGGGTACAGTGTACATGTAATACAGCAATCACTAGTGACATTATACAAAGGAGCTCTGTATATAGTGTATAGTGTACAGATAGTATAGTGATCACCAGTGACATTATACACAGGAGCACTGTATACAGTATACAGTGTATGGTGTCAGTGTACAGGTAACATACTCACCAGTGACGTCTCTAGCTAAAGTCCTTCATCTTTGCGTTTCTTTTTAATCCAGCGCAGACCGCTATCACTTCTTTCTGCCAGGACTCGTCTCATCTGCATAAAATAACACAGTTATCTAGAGCACCGCTTCCAGAGCACATTCCCCATTTTTTCCCTTTCTTCTACACTACACATCTGACTACAGACGTTCACCCACCATTAATATATAATTGGTTATTATGCAACCCACCATTCCAAATATAAATTATAATCCGCCACTGTGCCCCCACTATCTGTATATAGCCACTTTCCTCATTTAATATATAAATTAATTAGCACCTGTATTCTTCCAATTTATTACCAGTTACTTTATCCTCAACGAACCCACTATGTACCTCCCGCTCTAACCCTTACCCCAATTCATTATAGTTACATGCCCCTTCTGCCTCAATTCATTGCCACGTCTTCTCTCTCTCCCACCCTCTATTCATTATCAATTGATCTTCCCCACCCTCAAAATTCATTATTTGCTCTCCCCACCTTCAATACATCATTTGCTCTTCCCACCCCCAAGTTCAATTCAATTGCTGTCCACGTCCCTCACACTCACTTCATGTGCAGTCCCCATCACCCCCACTTCATCATTTAGTCCCCTATCATCATTTAGTCCCCTATCCCCCCCATCACTTCATCTGCAGTCCCCCTTACTTCATCATTTGCAGCCCCCTATCATTTCATCATGTGCAGAACCCCCTCAAACACACTTCATCATCTGCAGTCCCTATCACTCCCACATCATTACCTATCCCCATCCCCCCCACATCATTTGCAATTCCCATCACCCCCACATAATTTGCAGTCCCCATCTCCCACATCATCATTTGCAGTCCCCATCACCCCCACATCATTTGCAGTCCCCATCACCCCCACATCATCATTTGCAGTCCCCCCACATCATTTGCAGTCCCCATCACCCCCCATCATCATCTGCAGTCCCCATCACCCCCACATCGTTTGCAGTCCCCCAACATCATTTGCAGTCCCCATCACCCCCACATCATCATTTGCAGTCTCCATCACCCCCACATCATTTGCAGTTCCCATCACCCCCACATCATTTGCAGTCCCCATCACCCCCACATCATTTGCCGTCCCCATCACCCCCACATCATCATTTGCAGTCCCCCAACATCATTTGCAGTCCCCATCACCCCCACATCATCATTTGCAGTCTCCATCACCCCCACATCATTTGCAGTTCCCATCACCCCCACATCATTTGCAGTCCCCATCACCCCCACATCATCATTTGCAGTCCCCCCACATCATTTGCAGTTGCCATCACCCCCACATCATCATTTGCAGTCCCCATCACCCCCACATCATCATTTGCAGTCCCCCAACATCATTTGCAGTCCCCATCACCCCCACATCATCATTTGCAGTCCCCCAACATCATTTGCAGTCCCCATCACCCCCACATCATCATTTGCAGTCTCCATCACCCCCACATCATTTGCAGTCCCCATCACCCCCACATCATTTGCAGTCCCCATCACCCCCACATCATCATTTGCAGTCCCCCAACATCATTTGCAGTCCCCCAACATCATTTGCAGTCCCCATCACCCCCACATCATCATTTGCAGTCTCCATCACCCCACATCATTTGCAGTCTCCATCACCCCCACATCATTTGCAGTTCCCATCACCCCCACATCATTTGCAGTCCCCATCACCCCCACATCATTTGCAGTCCCCCTCACCCCCACATCATCATTTGCAGTCCCCCAACATCATTTGCAGTCCCCATCACCCCCACATCATCATTTGCAGTCTCCATCACCCCCACATCATTTGCAGTCCCCATCACCCCCACATCATTTGCAGTCTCCATCCCCCCCACATCATTTGCAATTCCCATCACCCCCACATAATTTGCAGTCCCCATCTCCCACATCATCATTTGCAGTCCCCATCACCCCCACATCATTTGCAGTCCCCATCACCCCCACATCATCATTTGCAGTCCCCCCACATCATTTGCAGTCCCCATCACCCCCCATCATCATCTGCAGTCCCCATCACCCCCACATCGTTTGCAGTCCCCCAACATCATTTGCAGTCCCCATCACCCCCACATCATCATTTGCAGTCTCCATCACCCCCACATCATTTGCAGTTCCCATCACCCCCACATCATTTGCAGTCCCCATCACCCCCACATCATTTGCCGTCCCCATCACCCCCACATCATCATTTGCAGTCCCCCAACATCATTTGCAGTCCCCATCACCCCCACATCATCATTTGCAGTCTCCATCACCCCCACATCATTTGCAGTTCCCATCACCCCCACATCATTTGCAGTCCCCATCACCCCCACATCATCATTTGCAGTCCCCCCACATCATTTGCAGTTGCCATCACCCCCACATCATCATTTGCAGTCCCCATCACCCCCACATCATCATTTGCAGTCCCCCAACATCATTTGCAGTCCCCATCACCCCCACATCATCATTTGCAGTCCCCCAACATCATTTGCAGTCCCCATCACCCCCACATCATCATTTGCAGTCTCCATCACCCCCACATCATTTGCAGTCCCCATCACCCCCACATCATTTGCAGTCCCCATCACCCCCACATCATCATTTGCAGTCCCCCAACATCATTTGCAGTCCCCCAACATCATTTGCAGTCCCCATCACCCCCACATCATCATTTGCAGTCTCCATCACCCCACATCATTTGCAGTCTCCATCACCCCCACATCATTTGCAGTTCCCATCACCCCCACATCATTTGCAGTCCCCATCACCCCCACATCATTTGCAGTCCCCCTCACCCCCACATCATCATTTGCAGTCCCCCAACATCATTTGCAGTCCCCATCACCCCCACATCATCATTTGCAGTCTCCATCACCCCCACATCATTTGCAGTCCCCATCACCCCCACATCATTTGCAGTCTCCATCACCCCCACATCATTTGCAGTTCCCATCACCCCCACATCATTTGCAGTTCCCATCACCCCCACATCATTTGCAGTCCCCATCACCCCACATCATCATTTGCAGTCCCCCAACATCATTTGCAGTCCCCATCCCCCACACATCATCATTTGCAGTCCCCATCACCCCCACATCATTTGCAGTCCCCATCACCCCCACATCATTTGCAGTCCCCCAACATCATTTGCAGTCCCCATCACCCCCACATCATTTGCAGTCCCCATCACCCCACATCATCATTTGCAGTCCCCATCACCCCCACATCATCATTTGCAGTCCCCATCACCACCACATCATCATTTGCAGTCCCCATCACCCCCACATCATCATTTGCAGTCCCCCCACATCATTTGCAGTCCCCCCACATCATTTGCAGTCCCCTATCCCCCCTTCACTTCATCTGCAGTCCCCCTTACTTCATTTGCAGCCCCAATCATTTCATGTGTAGTACCCCCTCAAATACACTTTATCATTTGCAGCCCCCTATTATTTCATCATGTACAGTACTCCCTAAAACACACCCCATCATCTGCAGTCTCACTCCCCCCCACCTCACCTCACCTATTAAAAAAACAAAAATGTTTTTTATACTTACCTCAGTCGTTCCCGGGGCGTCTAGTGTTGTCAGCAGTGAAGCAGCAGCTAGAATGTATGGGCTGCTGAGAGGACCTGACAGGAGCCCCTACATTCTAGCACATTCACTACTGAGACGGCTAGAATGTATGGGCTGTAGTCAGGACCTGCAGGGAGCCCATACATTCTAGCCACAGCCGAGCAGGAGCTGTGCAGCCGACTAGGTGAGACGGCCGTGCACAGCTCCAAAAAGGCTCCCGGGCCCCAGCGCCGCAGTGCACAGTATTTTACTGCTGTATGGGGCCCGATCAGTAGAAGCACAACAGTGGGGCCCCGGATCTGCGGGCCCCTCTGTGTACTGCTGCTGACCGGGCCCCATACAGCAGTAATGGCTGTAATGCCCTGATGGCGGCCCTGACACAGACCATGTGTCCGTGAGCAAAACACGCTGACATGTCCGTTTTTTACTGTCAGCATGGGCCACAAAACGTCCCACACACATGCACTTGGATGACACACATGGATGGAATGGAGTGGACTCGGCCTTGACTCTTGATGGGCGACATCTGGTCTCTTGAGTTTTACTGGCATTGGGCACGAATCCTCATCCCAATTAGATCAGGTCTAGCATATGAAGTAATTTCCCCTGCAAAGCTCCCAGCACAATTTTATTTTTATTCCGCCTGGCCAGCAGATAGCAGTCTATCCTGATTAATTTCACATCTTGCAATGGCTCTTCAGGGATATCACTATTTCCTATTACAATATCATTGCTTCTTATTACACAGCAAAGGTAGTCTACACAGATACAGGATGAATCCAAAGTATGAGGTTTGCATTGGTCTAATACTGTATATCACAATGTGCAAGATGCCTGAATAATAGATGTGTAAGTTCATGAAACCTGTCAGGAGGAGTGTATGGACAAAGAAGATTTGATACTAAGCTATTGCACTATTGTTGTTACATTATTTATTTACCGCAGGGTATTTGCTTATTATGTATCCGTCTTTGTTTTTTTTTCTGTTCAGTGGCCAGTGTGAATGTGCGCTTACATGCTACATACATACCAGTTTGTATCCCAGTTAATTTCTTAAGTTTTTTTCAGTCTGTTTGCACCATGTGAATATAAAGGTGTGGCGTACCTTTTCTTTGAGCTGGACATTACATTGATGTGGTTCTCCATGGCTATGTGTCTACTAGCTGGGCTCAGTCCTTCTCAGCCCTTATCCACATGCTTGTCACGTGACAAATGGTAAGGTTTTTAACATTAGAGTAAGGGCCATTCCAATTAGGGTCACTGTAAAGTGGTGTGATGACTTTTGCATTTTTTAAATCAAAATTATGTTACCTAAGTACCCTATATAATGTTCATGCACTATCTCTTGTACATCAAGTATGCCAAAAGCACATTGGTAAATATCTCATGGTCTGATTAAACTTTTTGACCATAATTCCAAATTGTGTATTTTAGTGCAAAGCCAATACTGCAAATCACCAACTGAACTCTATAACCACAGTGAAACATGGTGGAGGCAGCATTATGCTTTGAGGATGTTTTTCAACAGCTGGAACTGGGGCTTTAGTAAAGGTGGAGGAAATTATCAACAGTTCCAAAAATCAGTCAGTTTTGCATCAACATTTTTAAGTTTCTGCTAAGAAGCTGAACAGGAATTTCACATTTAAACATAAAAACGACACTAAGCATACCTCTAAATCAACAAAAGAATGGCTTGCCCAAATGAAGATTAAGGTACTGGAATGGTCCAGCCAGAGCCCAGCCTGTATCCAATAGAAAACATGTAGGTGACCAGAAGAAAGCTGTACAGAGGAGATGCTTTCGCAATCTGAGTAAAAATCAGACACCACACAGATCAATGCAATTCAATAGGACTGTTCAGATGACAACATTTTCATATGAAAGTGTCTGTGTGAAAAAATTGCAGCATGCACATTTCTCCAAATATCGGTTGAAAATTGTCTATAAAAGTCTAAGGTTATGCAAAAAACATGGAACATACCGTATATACTCGAGTATAAGCTGACCCGAGTATAAGCCAACCCCCCTAATTTTGCCACAAGAAACTGGGAAAACTTATTGACTCGAGTATAAGCCTAGGGTGGGAAATGCAGCAGCTACAGGTAAATGTCAAAAATAAAAATAGATACCAATAAAAGTAAAATTAATTGAGACATCAGTAAGTTAAGTGTTTTTGAATATCCATATTGAATCAGGAGCCCCATATAATGCTCCGTACAGTTCATGATGGGCCCCATAAGATGCTCCGTATTAAAACATACCCCATATAATGCTGCACAAAGGTTAATAATGGCCCCATAAGATGCTCCATAGAAACATTTGCCCCATACAATGCTGCATAAAGGTTGATGGCCCCATAAGATGCTCAACACATTATGGCCCCATAAGATGCTCCACACATTATGGCCCCATAAGATGCTCCACACATTATGGCCCCATAAGATGCTCCACACATTATGGCCCCATAAGATGCTCCACACATTATGGCCCCATAAGATGCTCCACACATTTTGGCTCCATGAGATGCTCCACACATTATGGCCCCATAAGATGCTCCACACATTATGGCCCCATAAGATGCTCCACACATTATGGCCCCATAAGATGCTCCACACATTATGGCCCCATAAGATGCTCCACACATTATGGCCCCATAAGATGCTCCACACATTTTGGCTCCATGAGATGCTCCACACATTATGGCCCCATAAGATGCTCCACACATTATGACCCCATGAGATGCTCCAGACATTATGGCCCCATAAGATGCTCCACACATTATGGCCCCATGAGATGCTCCATACATTATGGCCCCATGAGATGCTCCACACATTATGGCCCCATAAGATGCTCCACACATTATGGCCCCATAAGATGCTCCACACATTATGGCCCCATGAGATGCTCCATACATTATGGCCCCATGAGATGCTCCATACATTATGGCCCCATATATTGTGGCCCCATGAGATGCTCCACACATTAGGGCCCCATGAGATACTCCACACATTATGCCCCATACGATGCTCCATACATTGTGGCCCCATGAGATGCTCCACTAATTAGGGGCCCCATGAGATGCTCCACACATTATGCCTCATAAGATGCTCTCATATATGCCCCATAAGATGCTCCACACATTATGGCCCCATAAGATGCTCCACACATTATGGCCCCATGAGATGCTCCACAGTCCACACATTATGGCCCCATAAGATGCTCCACACATTATGGCCCCATGAGATGCTCCATACATTTTGGCCCCATGAGATGCTCCACAAATTATGTCCCCATACATTGTGGCCCCATGAGATGCTCCACACATTAGTTAGAAACACGTGTGCACAACCGTATGAGGTGCACGGGTAGGTTCCCAAACCGTAATCAGCAAATAATACAAAACCCGGCACTCAACTTTGTGGTGTGAAGAAACAAAAGATTTATTATCCCAAATCAGAAAACGTTTCGGTCCCACAACTGGACCTTCATCAGTAACGTTTACTGGGACAATATATAGATTCAAGTGGCTATATGGCCTGCCCGGAGGTAGCTACCAATATAGTATTGGATATCCAGAGAGAAAAGTTACAGCCTATATGGGTGCTGTCATCGCGGCTATTCAGCGGTGGACGCCGCGATGACAGCACCCATATAGGCTGTAACTTTTCTCTCTGGATATCCAATACTATATTGGTAGCTACCTCCGGGCAGGCCATATAGCCACTTGAATCTATATATTGTCCCAGTAAACGTTACTGATGAAGGTCCAGTTGTGGGACCGAAACGTTTTCTGATTTGGGATAATAAATCTTTCGTTTCTTCACACCACAAAGTTGAGTGCCGGGTTTTGTATTATTTGCTCCACACATTAGGGCCCCATGAGATGCTCCACACATTATGCCCATACGATGCTCCATACATTGTGGCCCCATGAGATGATCCACTAATTAGGGGCCCCATGAGATGCTCCACACATTATGCCCCATAAGATGCTCCTCATATATGCCCCATAAGATGCTCCTCATATATGCCCCATAAGATGCGACGCATATATGCCCCATAAGATGCTCCATACATTTGCCCCATTTGCTGTTGCTGCGATTAAAATAAAAAAAATCACATACTCACCTCTCTTCGCTCAGGCCCCCGGCACTTGCGATAGTCACCTTCCACGTTCCATCGCTGCGCGCTGCTCTGTCTTCCATCCTCCGCACTGACTGTTCAGGCAGAGGGCGGCGCGCACACTAATCACGTCATCGCGCCCTCTGAACTGTACAGTCACAGCCAGAGAACAGAAGACAGAGCAGCGCGCAGCGATGGAACGTGGAAAGTGACTATCGTGCAATGCTCCCCCTCCCCTGATATACTCACCTGCTCCCGGCACGGTCCCTGGCAGCGTCTCACTGTCAGATGGTCTCCGGGAGCCGGCGGCATCTTCCTGTGTTCAGTGGTCACATACCACTCATTAGAGTAATGAATATGCGTGCATATTCATTACTTTAATGAGCGGTACCACGTGACCGCTGAACACAGGAAGCGCTGCCCGGAGACCATGGGACATGCAGGGACAGCGCCAGGAGCAGGTAAGTATATCACAGCCGCTGCTCCCCCTCACCTGCTGACCCCACACCGACACTGACTCGAGTATAAGCCGAGAGGGTCACTTTCAGACCAAAAAAGTGGGCTGAAAATCTCTGCTTATACTCGAGTATGTACGATAAGTGTATTATCCAATTTTTACACATGCATTTCCATTATTAATCTAAGAATTTGTTGTTGATTATGTAATTTATAAAAATGGAGGTCACACAGATGTAAAAATTGGACATAAAAAAGACAATATAGATGAAAATTGTCTGAGTTTTCTTGCTGAAACTCTCTCTTTTATATAATTGTCTAACCCCGACCTAAAGCAGTCTTATGCTGCAGTGACCCTGCAAACAATTCATTATAGCTCAGCTTCATATCTGTATAAAATAGGGATAAAAAGGTTTTTCAACACTACAGATAAAAATACTGTTCATGTAAAAATTAATTAGATAGAGGTGCATTTCACAAGATTAGAATATCATCAAAAAGCTCATTTATTTCTGTTCTTCAATACAAAATGTGAAGTCATATATAATATATAGTCATTACAAACACAGTGATCTATTTCACGTGTTTATTTCTGTTAATGTTGATAACCGGTACATTGGCTTACAGCCAATGAAAGCCCAAAAATCATTATCTCAGTAAATTAGAATACTTTATAGAAGCAGCTTGAAAAATTATATTAAAATCCAAAATGTTTGCCTACTGAAATGTATGTTCAGTAAATGCACTCAATTACTGCATCAATGCAGCGTGTCATGGTGCCTGTGGCACTTCAGAGGTGTTATGGAAGCCCAGTAAATGCTGGAAGTTAGATGACAGTTAGGCATAGTGGCAAGATAATAAGAAACCTGCCTCTTGAAGCTAGGGCAAGTGCAAAGTAAAGTTAACTCTTGACATCACAAAGTAACTGAGAACTATGATTCCTTAGTACTCAGATAGCTGGCATTTGCCTGAGAAGGTATTTTTTTAGGCATTACATGATGGTGTCAGAGCTGCTTTAGCAGAAACACTTGATGTGGACTAGTATAGAGGGAGCAGAGGTTTTGGCGAACAGAGCAAGGCCCGGTGCTGGAGCCTGGACAAGTGAGTTACACCTCCAACCATATCCCATGTTTAAAAAAAAATCAAATATGACTAGCACCAGTAGTGCCTACAATATCTAGATACCACAGAGTATGATTGCTGGCTGCAGCAGTACGATGTATACAAACATGGAATATATTAATTCTAAATTGCATAACTTCCATATAGACTATGCTTATAAATTAAGGTACTTAACACACACTTTCTTTGTTGGGACCATAACTCTATCAGACTTCGCACTCCTGGGTTAAGACTTTCAATTTTAAAGGTTAGGAAGGATGCAGTAATTATTATAAACAGCCTTATTCTGATTGAATGAGTGCTTACCCAGAGTCACGGCTTTGTCTTTTAAACTTTTAGGCCTTTGACTCTAGAGAAGTTCTCTGAGCACTCCTCCTATCCTTCTAAGATTGTTTTTAATTGAAAATGGATGCTACTTTATTATTATTATTATTAATTGTTATAGCGCCATTTATTCCATGGCACTTTACATTTGAGGAGGTGTATGTTAGGAGTCGAGTTTCCTCTGCTGCACTGGGGGAATCTTGATCCGTCTCCGCTGCGGTCTCCCATTCTTCTTCAGCCGCGGTGGAGTCTGCTCAGCAGGGACGTCGATCCCAGCGTCTCGCTCAGTCTGACTCTGTGCGAAGAGTTACTGCTGCTTTTCCTGCTTCTGCCATTGAAGCCAGTGCTGGGCAGCGGCGAGTGGACGTTTCTGGATCTAAGTCCTGCTTTTCTCTGTCTGAGCATGCCCAGGGCAGGATCTCCCATTGGAGATCGAGGGTCACATGCTCAGGTATTGCAGCACATCCCATTGGTCCTCTTGGCAGGTCCTGAAAGGGCAAAACTTCTGGAGCTGCTTCCTGTGCTGCTACTATATAAACTGCGCATGTCTGCACGGCCATGCGCTAGTATTGTCTTGTAAATATATGTGTGTGTTGTGAGTGAAAGTCGCTCTTTAAATAACCCTCCCTATTGAATGTCTGTTCGCGGAAGGTGTATGTTTGCTATCTAGTGCCCGACTTATCCAACAGCACGGAACACACATTACAGCTACCAGTTGCTGTGTCCGCCAGTACGGCGCCGTGGCGCTTGCTCTGCGCTTTCCTGACCTAAGCCTGGGTGGTTAGTGGCGTCCGTCAGTGCGGCACCGCACGCACTCTTGTGCCTTTATATTATTATTTATGTTCCTCTGACACACCCAGTTGCGGTGTTGTGCCAGCAAGTGTCTAATCGGACTTCAATCCTGTGTAGGGGTTGAGTCTGCTGAGTTCTTGCTCGCGCTTTATGTGCGGTACTACGGTCCTGTGACGCAACAGGATCGCTTCCTTCACGCAGGGTGAAGTTAACCCATGTGTGTATACTTAGTACCGCCATATAGTCCGTCTTACTAGCAGCAGGGTCTTTTACCTGCACGGTGGACCTCGGACTGCGAACGCACCTAGTTTCTTATTATCTATACTTGGTGCGTTCCGCCGGTCCTTAACATAATACTAGCGCCAAGGTCTGGCTAGTAAATGATGGACGATCAGCGTTCACAGCGGTACATCCAGCAGCTGGAGGGAAGGTTGGCGGCTCTTGAGCGTTCAACCTCAGCTGTGGATGTCACTGCTGTCGCTGTTCAGGCTGCTAGTGTTGCTGCAGCCACCTTGTCCACTGCCGCTCCTGTCCCGACTCTAACTCACCTCCCGCTTCCAGAGAAATTCTCTGGTGACAGTAGGTCTTGTAGGGGTTTCGTGAGTCAGTGCTCTATCCATCTCGAGCTTCTGGCCTCTCGTTTCCCTACAGAGCGGGCTAAGGTGGGATTTATAGTGTCTCTTCTATCGGACAGGGCGTTGCAGTGGGCTACGCCGCTATGGGAGCGTAACGATCATGTGGTACAGAGTGCTCCGTTGTTTCTGAGCACTCTGAAACAGGTCTTTTTAGGACCTCGTGTCACCCATGATACGGCGCTCCAATTGTTGGCATTGACTCAGGGCTCGTCCTTGGTTAGTCATTTTGCCGTCCACTTCCGCACCTTAGCATCTGAGCTGGAGTGGTCGGATAAAGCTCTCATTCCAATATTTTGGAGGGGGCTGGCTGACCACGTTAAGGACGCCCTGGCCACTAGGGAGATTCCCGCCACACTGGAGGAATTAATAACTCTATCCACTCGTATTGATCTCCGTTTTCACGAGCGGAGGTTAGAACGAGCCCAGTGTAGGCAGAGGTTTCGGCTGGCTCCCACCTTCGCCAAACCTTTGGAATCTCCAGACCAGGCTCCTGAGCGCCATGAGCCTGTGGTAGAGTCACGAGCGGGATCTAAGTCCCGGACCGCTCGTGCACTCCAGATTTGTCATCTTTGCCAACAGTCAGGACATCTTGCCTCCAGATGTCTCCAGCGGTCGAGGAAACGTCAGCGTCTAGTGGTAGTTGGTGGAGGTGCACTAGACACGGCGACGTTTGCCTCCAAATTGTCCTTTAAGGGGACAATAACATTGGGCTCATCCTCTCACTCGGTAGAACTGTGCATGGATTCTGGGGCGGAGGGCAATTTTATGTCTTCAGCCTTCGCCCAACGTCACGCAATTCCTCTGGTCATGCTATCTCAACCAGTAACGGTACGAGTGGTGAATGGGTCGACACTGCCCGCACAGATTACACATCAAACTATCCCTTTTACTCTGTCCATGTCACCATGTCATCAGGAGGTTATATCTCTACTCGTCATTCCTGAGGGAATTGATGAGGTTCTCTTAGGTTACCTTGGTTACGGTACCACTCTCCTCACATCGAGTGGTCCTCAGGCAGAATTCTGGGATGGGGTGAATCTTGTGAGAACAGGTGTCATCGAGAGTGCGTTCAGGTTGCTACTACAGAGGTACCCGCAGATCTTTCCTCTCTCCCCAAGCAATATTGGTCTTATGCAGACGTGTTCTCCAAAAAGGCAGCGGAGACCCTTCCGCCCCATCGCCCCTATGACTGTCCTATTGATCTCTTGCCTGGTGCTGAGCCTCCCCGGGGTCGAGTCTATCCATTATCTCTCCCGGAAACGGAGGCAATGTCTCAGTACATTCAAGAGAATTTGGCAAGAGGGTTCATCAGGAAGTCAGTGTCACCTGCTGGGGCAGGGTTCTTTTTCATGCAGAAAAAGAGTGGAGAACTACGTCCATGCATAGACTACAGGGGTCTTAATGCTATCACAGTTAAGAACAAGTACCCTTTGCCTTTGATATCTGAGCTTTTCGATAGGCTTCAGGGAGCTAGAGTGTTTACTAAACTAGATCTGCGGGGTGCTTATAACCTGATTCGCATCCGTGAGGGGGACGAATGGAAAACGGCGTTTAACACCAGAGATGGGCACTATGAGTATCTGGTGATGCCCTTCGGGCTCTGTAATGCACCTGCCGTTTTCCAAGACTTTGTCAACGACATCTTCCGGGATATGCTTTCCACCTCGGTTGTAGTCTATCTGGATGATATCCTCATCTTTTCTCCAGATATTGACTCCCACCGGAGAGATGTTGGCAGAGTCTTCGACCTCCTACGGGCAAACTCTCTTTATGCGAAGTTGGAGAAGTGTGTGTTTGAGCAGGAGTCCTTACCTTTCCTGGGCTATATCATCTCCGCCCAGGGATTGGCTATGGATCCTGCCAAGCTACAGACTGTGATGTACTGGCAAGAGCCCCATTCTCTTAAAGCGGTGCAGTGCTTTATGGGGTTCATAAACTATTACCGCCAGTTCATTCCCCACTTCTCAACTCTGGTAGCTCCCTTGGTGGCCCTCAGCAAGAAGGCAGCGAATCCCAAATTGTGGTCGGAAGAGGTCTCCAAGGCCTTCACTTCTATTAAGTCCCACTTTGCTAGCGCTCCCATCTTACATCGTCCCGACGTGGATAAGCCATTCCTAATGGAGGTGGATGCCTCGTCCGTTGGTGCTGGAGCAGTCCTCTATCAAAAGGATGCTCAAGGTCAGAAGCATCCATGCTTCTTCTTCTCTAAGACCTTCACGCCAGCGGAGAGAAACTACTCCATCGGGGACAGGGAGTTGCTAGCAATGAAGTTGGCCTTTTCGGAGTGGAGACACCTTCTGGAGGGTGCGCGGTTTCCCTTCCAAGTTTACACGGACCACAAAAATTTGGTCTATTTACAAACAGCCCAGCGGCTAAATTCTCGCCAGGCCAGATGGTCCCTGTTCTTCTCTCGGTTCCATTTTTCCCTTCATTATCTCGCCGGGGAGAAGAATATCCGTGCTGACGCTCTCTCTCGCTCCCTTATGTCAACTGAGGAGGAGGAAGAGGAGCCTCGGCTTATTGTCCCTTCCAAGAGCCTGAGAATCGTAGCGCCGGTTTTGCTAGAGTCTGTGCCTCCGGGCAAGACTTTTGTGCCCATTAATTTGCGACCGGAGGTTCTCTCTTGGGCTCATTCGTCCAGGGTGGGTGGACACTTTGGGACAAAGAGGACATCTGAGCTACTGGCGAGGAAGTACTGGTGGCCGCATATGGTCCAGGATGTCAGGGATTATATTCTGGCGTGTGTCTCCTGCGCCAAAAATAAATCTTCAGCTGGGTTGCTCTATCCCTTGCCGGTGGCAGATAGGCCCTGGGAGATGGTCGGGATGGACTTTGTTGTGGGTTTACCCAAGTCTCGCGGCTGTACCATCATTTGGGTCATCACCGATCATTTCTCAAAAATGGTGCCGCTACCACGGTTACCTTCTGCACGGGCCTTGGCAGCGTTGTTCATCAAACACATCTTCTGCCTACATGGTATGCCTGACAAAATTGTCAGTGTCCGGGGTCCCCAGTTTGTGTCTCGGTTCTGGAGAGAGCTTTGTCGTCTTCTCAGTATTGAGTTGAATCTCTCTTCCGCTTATCATCCCGAGACGAATGGGTTGGTACTAGAGAGGGCCAACCAGACCTTGGTCACATACCTGCGACATTTTGTTTCAGCCAGGCAGGATGACTGGGCATCCTTGCTATCATGGGCAGAGTTTGCACTGAACAACGCCGTAGCCGACTCCACTGGACAAACCCCATTCCTCCTCAACTATGGCCAGCATCCACAGGTACCTGTGCCTATGCCCGTGTCTTCCGCCGACTCCAGGGTGGCAGACTGGGCTGTGGAGGCACGGGATATTTGGGACCGCACTCAGGATGCCATTCGGGCCTCTAAGGAGAGAATGAGGTCCTCCGCCGATGCTCATCGGCGCCCCGCTCCGACCTTTGCTCCTGGCGACTTGGTGTGGCTCTCCGCCCGTAACATCAGGCTGCGAGTTGAGTCCACTAAATTTGCTCCTCGCTACTTGGGTCCGTTCAAGGTCCTCGAGCAGGTTAATCCTGTGGTCTATCGTTTGGCCCTTCCGCCACGCCTGGGTATCACCGACACCTTTCATGTGTCCCTCTTGAAACCTGTGTATATGTCCCGGTTTTCCGAGTCATCTGCTGGGACATCGGGTTCGTCTACGGACGATTATGAGGTGAACGCTATTTTGGGGTGCAGGGTGGTACGTGGCAAAAAAATTTATTTGGTGGACTGGAAGGGTTATGGCCCTGAGGACAGGTCCTGGGAGCCTGTTGAGCACATTCGGGCCCCGCAGCTCATTGCTGCCTTCGAACGTGGCGAGGCCCAAGGAGGGGGGGGTCCTAGGAAAGGGGGTAATGTTAGGAGTCGAGTTTCCTCTGCTGCACTGGGGGAATCTTGATCCGTCTCCGCTGCGGTCTCCCATTCTTCTTCAGCCGCGGTGGAGTCTGCTCAGCAGGGACGTCGATCCCAGCGTCTCGCTCAGTCTGACTCTGTGCGAAGAGTTACTGCTGCTTTTCCTGCTTCTGCCATTGAAGCCAGTGCTGGGCAGCGGCGAGTGGACGTTTCTGGATCTAAGTCCTGCTTTTCTCTGTCTGAGCATGCCCAGGGCAGGATCTCCCATTGGAGATCGAGGGTCACATGCTCAGGTATTGCAGCACATCCCATTGGTCCTCTTGGCAGGTCCTGAAAGGGCAAAACTTCTGGAGCTGCTTCCTGTGCTGCTACTATATAAACTGCGCATGACTACACGGCCATGCGCTAGTATTGTCTTGTAAATATGTGTGTGTGTTGTGAGTGAAAGTCGCTCTTTAAATAACCCTCCCTATTGAATGTCTGTTCGCGGAAGGTGTATGTTTGCTATCTAGCGCCTGACTTATCCAACAGCACGGAGCACACATTACAGCTACCAGTTGCTGTGTCCGCCAGTACGGCGCTGTGCGCTTGCTCTGCGCTTTCCTGACCCAAGCCTGGGTGGTTAGTGGCGTCCGTCAGTGTGGCACCGCACGCACTCTTGTGCCTTTATATTATTATTTATGTTCCTCTGACACACCCAGTTGCGGTGTTGTGCCAGCAAGTGTCTAATCGGACTTCAATCCTGTGTAGGGGTCGAGTCCGCTGACTTCTTGCTCGCGCTTTATGTGCGGTACTGCGGTCCTGTGACGCAACAGGATCGCTTCTTTCACGCAGGGTGAAGTTAACCCATGTGTGTATACTTAGTACCGCCATATAGTCCGTCTTACTAGCAGCAGGGTCTTTTACCTGCACGGTGGACCTCGGACTGCGAACGCACCTAGTTTCTTATTATCTATACTTGGTGCGTTCCGCCGGTCCTTAACAGGGTATACATAATAAAAACAAGTACAATAATCTTAAACAGTACAAGTCATAACTGGTACAGGAGGAAAGAGGACCCTGCCCGCGAAGGCTCACAATCTACAAGGGATGGGTGAGAATACAGTAGGTGAGGATAGAGCTGGTCGTGCAGCAGTTTGATCGATCGGTGGTTACTGCAGGTTGTAGGCTTGTCGGAAGAGGTGGGTCTTCAGGTTCTTTTTGAAGGTTTCGATGGTAGGCGAGAGTCTGATGTGTTGTGGTAGAGGGTTCCAGAGTAGGGGTGATACACGAGAGAAATCTTGTATACGATTGTGGGAAGAGGAGATAAGAGGGGAGTAGAGAAGGAGATCTTTAAATATCTTTATATATGTATGCCTTGGCCAAGTAGATGTAAGTCTGATAGTTAGGGTCAAATTCCAAATTAAAGAAAAGTATGCCTTGCTGTTGCAGGTGAACACAGAGAAATTGGCTAACTTGTGCCCTAAATACCTTCATTTTCTTATCATAGTATATATAGCAGTAATGTAGTATAACATTTTTTTATTCAGGGTTTGCATATGTTATGAACATATCCCATATTTGTTGAGATGTTAAGGGCTGTTTGGGTCCTCTTAAGCATCAGGACCTGCGTAACACTGTACATAGAGACAGTTAGTCAAGATTTATCATTTTTTTTCAGTCTGATATTCCTCCAATTTAATATTAAAATTACCAGAAATGTATTACATAATAAAATGGAGGGAAACCGCCAGAAGAAAGTGAGAATTAACACATTGAAATCTTGCATTGAATATTTTCCTAGATCGTTAATTGGTTGACATTCAATTACTAATCGCATTAGACTCTTTGACCATGCCAACAACACAACACTCAAGACAATAGGAAATTCTAATTGACAACCAAAATGTACAAAAGACTAAAGGTTTTAAGAGTCTTTAAACAATAAAGGAATTTTTTGGAAATGGTGAGAAATATACACGGACTCGATATGAAAATCTAACATTTTCCTATGTAATATATGCTGATTTTCCCATGATTTATAATGACATGGTATACTGCAGTGTGTATGTAATTTGCAACCTAAATGAGCTGAATATATTTCCTAGGTAGATGTACCTTGAAAAGTAGACACTTGGTTTTGCAATCGGCACTGACTACAGTGAGATGCGTATTCTACAAAATGCTTATATTCTCCATGGGGGACCAACAAGGAGGACTGGACTTAGATTGATCCTTATGCACAACCAGAAAGGTGAAAATAGGGTGATAAAGTGATGGTGCTGTGCTGATGCTCATAGAAACATAGCACACACAACTGAGAGATGCAGAAGATCAGCAATTAAGTGATTTGTACCAATATGTCTATATACTCTTTTTTGCAGACATGAAGATATGCTTTCATATACATAAAAAACTAAGTTTTCCTTTTTCAAATATTAAGAGTGGTGAAGAGCAAATAGTGAAATATTCGGATTTGGGAAAATCGGCACAAATACTTTTTAATATCCATGTATTCGTACCGAATAACGAATCCAATGCAAGTCAATGAAAAAGCCAAATATTTTTCTGCTGGACCCAACAAACAGGTCTGGGGGCATGAGAAAAAAAGCTTAAATGGAAGGGAAAAAGCTAAAACTAAATTGGAACGGCATAGAGAAGGTGCCTGCATGCCTTTCTAACTCACATATGGTATCTGGGAATAATGTCAGACTATTGAGCTGGTTTTACGATCAGAGAGTGGTATTTTTGATAACAAGTCAGGCAAAACTCACGACTGGGGGCTGCAACCCTCAGCTGTCAGCTTCAGCAAGTCTGGTTATCAAGAATAGAGGGGTCCTCATGCTTTATTTTTTTAACTATTTATATAAATAATTGAAAAAAATGGTGTGGAGTACCCCCCATTTTTGACAACCAGCCTTGTTAAAGCAGACAGCTGGGGTCTGTTATTCTCAGGCTGGTAAGGAGCCATGGATATTGGCCTCCCGCAGCCTAAAAATAGCAGCCCACAGCCACCCAGAAAAAAACAAGCTTCCCTGTAGTGGTAGCAAGTGGGGATCATATTTGTGGGGTTGATGTCACCTTTGTATTCTCAGGTAACATTAAGCCCACGGATTACTAGTGGAGAGGAGTCTATAAGACACCTATCCATTACTAATCCTATAGTTATATGGTAAGACACAGCCAGAATAAAGTCGTTTATTAGAAATAAAGCAAACATAGTTATCCATTTTTAGTTAAAAATAACAAACACAGTTATACTCACCTAACACCTAATACCACTGAATCCCTTGTCTCCTGTAATAAATAGAAAATAAAAAACAACCACGTCCCTCACTTGTCCTTCATTCTGTCCCATGCCATAATCCATGTCTGGGGGATTAATAGTTTTCAACCTAAATGTGCCAAGATGTGACTGGCCAGACTGAGAACTTTATACCTTTGATCACAGCTGCGCACTCACGCTGTCTTTTGACAGCTTGGGAATTGCGATTTCACTGCCGAAGTTAGGTGTTTGCCCCACTGCCATGCACATGACAGCGGGACAAACAACCGGTGTTCGGGCAGCCAATCATAGTAATGCCACACCAAAGATGGCGCCGGAATCACTGTGATTGGCAAGCAAGCCCAGCATGTTCATTGGCTGTAAATAAAGTGCCAAACATGCTGAGTAGGTTAATCAAATATACCGAAGTGAATAGCAAATTACTCGCTGAGTAACAGATATCCTGAATACTGTACTGTTTGTACTAAGCATCCTTATATATATTAGATAAAAAGTATATACAACTGACATGTTTTGAACTGGTTTCTTTATTTAATTAGCTGTATTTTACTAAAAGTTCTCAAATGAACAATACAAGGCATTAGGCCACCAAAAGCTAGACGTACTGTATGTGAAACCATAAAACATTTTTTATTTAAAAACAGCAGAGGGAAGGTGAATTGATCCAGTATTGTTTATCTAACACATTTGTAGGTCATTCAGTTGGTCTGACACTGTTCACTTTCACTTATTATTATTATTATTATTATTATTATTATTTATTGGTAGGGCATTGAATTCCTAGGGCAGTGTTTCTCAACTCCGGTCCTCAAGACCTACCACACAGGTCAAGTTTTCAGGATCTCTTAGGCCGGCCTCACACTCAGCGTATAAAAATACGGTCCGTTATTTATGGCCGTAATATGCAGAAAAGTCCCCAAAATAGTGATCCATATATCATTTGTAGGCAGGGTGTGTCAGCGTATTTTGCGCATGGCATCCTCCGTATATAATCCGTATGGCATCCGTACTGCGAGATTTTCTCGCAGGCTTGCAAAACCGACATACGGACATACAATGGATCCATGGGCTTAATAAATCGTAAAAACATATATACTGTCTCTCTCTATATATATATATATGTCAGTGAGACACATATATATATATATATATTAATATATCATACAGCGCTAGCTTAAAAGACGGTAATTCAATTGCCGGCTTTTGCTATCTCCTTCTCAAACTCGACATGATATGAGACATGGTTTACATACAGTAAACCATCACATATCCCTTTTTTTTTGCATATTCCACACTACTAATGTTAGTAGTGTGTATCTGCAAAATTTGGGCACTCTAGCTATTAAATTAAAGGGTTAAATCGCGAAAAAAATTGGCATGGGCTCCCACGCAAGTTTCTCCGCCAGAATGGTAAAGCCAGTGACTGAGGGCAGATGTTAATAGCCTGGAGAGGGTCCATGGTTATTGGCTCCCCCTGGCTAAAAACATCTGCCCCCAGCCACTCCAGAAAAGGCACATCTGTAAGATGCACCTATTCTGGCACTTGGCCACTCTCTTCCTATTCCCGTGTAGCAGTGGGATATGGGGTAATGAAGAGTTAATGTCACCTTGCTATTGTAAGGTGACATTAAGCCAGATTAATAATGGAGAGGCGTCAATTATGACACCTATCCATTATTAATCCAATAGTATGAAATGGTTAAAAAAACACACACACATTATTACAAAGTATTTTAATGAAATAAATACACAGGTTGATGTAATATTTTATTATACTGGTAATCCACCTGAAGACCCTTGTCACCTGGAACAAATGTAAAAAAAACAACAACAACAATATTCCATACCTTCTGATGATCAGTCACGTCCCACGCTGCAAATCCATCTGAAAGGGTTAACTAATTTTACAAGCAGAAGCCTGCTAATGCAGCCGCCCCTGCCTGTAAAAACCCGGCGAATGAATGGAATGTACGTGAATGACCTGTAGTTACCTCGAGTTGTGGTGATGCACCCTCTGCTGGATGTCCTCATATGAACTCGAGCGTGGGAAAATATTCTGAAAAGTTCCCAGGCTCGAGTTCATATGAGGACATCCAGCAGAGGGCGCATCACCGCAACTCGAGGTAACTGCAGGTCATTCACCTACATTCCATTAATTCGCCGTGATGAGAATTGCAGGTCCCGATGGTTACTATGGTACCCTGAGGTCAAGTGATGACCCCACGGTATGGTGGCAATAAGCTTGGTCTCATAGGATGAGTCAGTGACTCACTGACAGTCTCATGCACTGCAGTACAGAAGTACTGCAGTGTATGAGACCAGCAATCAAAATAAAAATTATACATATGCCACTGTAGGACTAAGTAAAATAGTAAAATAAAACATGCAAAAAAGTAAAAAAACACACAAAAATCGCACACAAATCACGAAAGGCTGTTTCTCCACTGAAAACGCAGCGTTTATAATAAAACAAAAATTGAGAAAAATAAGTACACGTACCTGGTATCGCCGCATCCAGAATGACCTGTTCTATAAAACTGGCATGATATTTATTCTGTTTGGCGAATGCCGTAAAATTAACAACATTCAAAAAAAATGACAAAAATGTTGCTTTTTTATCATACTGACTCACAAAAATTGAATAAAAAGTGATCAAAAAGTCATATATAAAAAAAAATTGTATAAATGAAAATACCAAACCATTCCGCAAAAAACGAGCTTTAATATGGCTCATTCAGCAAAAAAATAAGTTGCAGCTCAGAGAATATGAGGATGCAAAAACAAATTCATTGCGGTAAAATATTGTTATTAGTCTATAAAACACAAAAGAGCACAGTGGGGTCAAAAACAATCTGTTGTAAAAAAAAATCACAGTAATAAGCAAGTGCTAGTCAAAAGATGGAACAAACAGGGTATTTAGTTGATACTTTTTTTTGCAAAAAAATGTATGCTAAGCTGCTCCACCAATCGTCAAGGTATACCCATATAGAGCAGTCCTAACTAGGGTTGAGCGAAACGGGTCGAACATTTTCAAAAGTCGCCGACTTTTGACAAAGTCGGGTTTCATGAAACCCGATCCGACCCCTGTGCGGGGTCGGCCATGCGGTACGCGACTTTCGCGCCAAAGTCGCGTTTCAATGACGTGAAAAGCGCCATTTCTCAGCCAATGAAGGTAAACGCAGAGTGTGGGCAGCGTGATGACATAGGTCCTGGTCCCCACCATCTTAGAGAAGGGCATTGCAGTGATTGGCTTGCTGTCCGCGGCGTCACAGGGGCTATAAAGGGGCGTTCCCGCCGACCGCCATGTTACTGCTGCTGATCTGAGCCTAGGGAGAGGTTGCTGCCGCTTCGTCAGAAGCAGGGATAGCGTTAGGCAGGGTCCATTAACCACCAAACCGCTTGTGCTGTAGCGATTTCCACTGCCCAACACCACCTTCGGTGTGCAGGGACAGTGGAAGCTACATTTTTTTTTTTCCTCAGCGCTGTAGCTCATTGGGCTGCCCTAGAAGGCTCCCTGATAGCTGCATTGCTGTGTGTACGCCGCTGTGCAAACCAACTGCTTTTTTCAAAGCACAAATCCTCTTGTTCCTTCCTTTCTGCACAGCTATCTTGTTTGTTTGTCCACACTTTTTATTTAATTTGTGCATCAGTCCACTCCTTATTGCTGCCTGCCATACCTGGCTGAGATTACTGCAGGGAGATAGTAATTGAAGGACAGTTCCTTTTTTTTTTTTTTTTTGTGGGAGATTAAGATTGGCATTTCTGCTAGAGTGCCATCCCTGTCTGTGTCATCTCTCACTCAGTGGGCCATAGAAAGCCTATTTATTTTTTTGCTTGATTTGGGTTCTAAAATCTACCTGAAAAAATCACTACATCAATCAGTGGGAGAAAAATATTGGCCTCAGGGCTTGTGTGCCACTCCTTACTCCTGTGTGTGCCATCTCTCAGTGGGCCATAGAAAGTCTATTTATTTTTTTGCTTGATTTGGGTTCCAAAATCTACCTGAAAAAATCAATAAATCAATCAGTGGGAGATTAATATTGGCCTTTGGGCTTGTGTGCCAGTCCTAAGCGTGCCATATCTCTCTCTCAGATAGTGGGCCATAGAAAGCCTATTTATTATTTTTTTTATTGGGTTTATAAATTTTCCCTGGAAAAAAAAAAAAAAAAAAGGTGGGAGATTAATATTGGCCTCTGGGCTTGTGTGCCAGTCCTGAGCGTGCCATCTCTCTCACAAATAGTGGGCCATAGAAAGCCTATTTATTTTTTTGGTTGATTTGGGTTCTAAATTCTACCTGAAAAAATCAATAAATCAATCAGTGGGAGATAAATATTGGCCTCTGGGCTTGTGTGCCACTCCTGACTCCTGTGTGCGTCCTCTCTCACTCAGTGGGCCCTAGAAAGCCTATTTTTTGTTTTATTTGTTTTCTAAATTCTCCCTGAAAAAATCATTTTATTTTATTTGGTTTCTAAATTATTTCTGAAAAAAGTCATTTTTTTTTTTTTTTCTAAAGTCTCCCTGAAAAAAAAAAAAAAAATCAAATCAGTGGGAGATTAATATTGCCCTTTCTGCTTGTGTGCCAGTCTTGACTCCTGGGTGTGCCATCTCTCTCTCTCCAATTGTGGGCCATAGAAAGCCTATTAATTTTTTTGCTTGATTTGGGTTCCAAAATCTACCTGAAAAAATCACTTAATCAATCAGTGGGAGATAAATATTGGCCTCTGGGCTTGTGTGCCACTCCTGACTCCTGTGTGCGTCCTCTCTCACTCAGTGGGCCCTAGAAAGCCTATTTTTTGTTTTATTTGTTTTCTAAATTCTCCCTGAAAAAATCATTTTATTTTATTTGGTTTCTAAATTATTCCTGAAAAAAATCATTTTTTTTGTATTTTTTTTTTCTAAAGTCTCCCTGAAAAAAAAAAAAAAAAAATCAGTGGGAGATTAATATTGCCCTTTCTGCTTGTGTGCCAGTCTTGACTCCTGGGTGTGCCATCTCTCTCTCTCCAATTGTGGGCCATAGAAAGCCTATTAATTTTTTTGCTTGATTTGGGTTCCAAAATCTACCTGAAAAAATCACTAAATCAATCAGTGGGAGATAAATATTGGCCTCTGGGCTTGTGTGCCACTCCTGACTCCTGTGTGCGTCCTCTCTCACTCACTGGGCCCTAGAAAGGCTATTTTATGTTTTATTTGTTTTCTAAATTCTCCCTGAAAAAATCATTTCATTTTATTTGGTTTATAAATTCTTCCTTAAAAAATCATTTTTTTTTTTTTTTTTTTTTCTAAAGTCTCCTTTTTTAAAAAAAAAACACAAATCAGTGGGAGATTAATATTTACATTTGCGCTTCAGTGACAGTCCTGGGTGTGTGGCATCTCTCTCATTTGTTGCCACCAACAACAGAGTGTGTAACATTGTGCCTGATTTTCGTTGTGGTCTCACCCACCTGTAAAGGGGTAGCTAAATCATACTGAAGTTATAGCTCACTGTGTAAGTTGTGTGACTGCAACAAATACCGTTAGTTTGGTAACGTTTTTAAAACAATGAGGAAGTCTGGTGGAAGAGGTCGTGGCCGGGGGCGTTCATTGTCAGCTGGTAATGAGGGTAGTGGTAGTGGTGGAGCATCAGGTGGTCGTGGGAAAAAAAATATTGCACCTAAGTGTGGAGCCAGGTTCGTCGTCTGGCTACACAAGGCCTCGAACGCTCCCTTTTCTGGGAGTAGGAAAACCGCTTTTAAAGCCGGAGCAGCAAGAGCAAGTTTTGGCTTATCTTGCTGACTCAGCCTCTAGCTCTTTTGCCTCCTCTCGTGAAACTGGTAAAAGTAAAAGCAGCGCGTCGTTAGTGGATGTTCACGGTCAGGGACAAGTCGCTTCCTTGTCCTCTTCAGCAAAAACAACAACAGAGAAGAATGCAGCAGGCGACACAACGGGTTACTCCATGGAGCTCTTTACACATACCGTCCCTGGCTTAGAAAGTGAAGCAGTTAACAGTCCATGCCCATTACAAGTTGAATCTGACATGGAGTGCACTGATGCACAGCCACAGCCAGACTACTATGCTGGTCCTTTGACTCAGACCACAACATTGCCCTCGCAGGGTGCTGATCAAGAATCAGACCCTGATGAGACTATGTTGCCCCATCACGAACGCTATACCACCGACCGACAAGGTGACACAGACGAAGTTGCACACGAGCTACAAGAAGAGGTAATAGATGACCCAGTTCTTGACCCCGATTGGCAGCCATTGGGGGAACAGGGTGCAGGCGGCAGCAGTTCTGAAGCGGAGGAGGAGGGGCCGCAGCAGGCATCAACATCGCAACAGGTTCCATCTGCCGGGCCCGTATCTTGCCCAAAACGCGTGGCAAAGTCAAAACCTGTTGGAGGACAGCGTGGCCATCCGGTTAAAGCTCAGTCTGCAATGCCTGAAAAGGTATCCGATGCTAGAAAGAGTGCAGTCTGGCATTTTTTTAAACAACATCCAATTGATCAGCGCAAAGTCATCTGTCAAAAATGTTCAACTACCTTAAGCAGAGGGCAGAATCTGAAAAGTCTCAATACAAGTTGCATGCATAGACATTTAACCACCATGCATTTGCAAGCTTGGACTAACTACCAAACGTCCCTTAAGGTTGTAGCACCCTCGGCCAATGAAGCTAGTCATCAACGCAACATCCCTTCCGGCAGTGTAGGGCCACCATTTTCTGCACCACCTGCAGTATCTGTGCAGGTTTCTTTGCCAGGCCAAAGCAATCAGGGTCAGGGAATCACCAGTTTCGTAGTAGGAAACACTGCATCTAGGACACCGGCGGCAACAATACCATCTCCCACCGTCTCTCAGTCTGCCATGTCCACCGGCACCCCCGCTAGTTCCACGATCTCCAGCTCTCCAGTCCAGCTCACCCTACATGAGACTATGGTTAGAAAAAGGAAGTACTTAGCCTCGCATCCGCGTACACAGGGTTTGAACGCCCACATAGCTAGACTAATCTCGTTAGAGATGATGCCCTACCGGTTAGTTGAAAGCGAAGCTTTCAAAGCCCTGATGGACTACGCTGTACCACGCTACGAGCTACCCAGTCAACACTTTTTTTCCAGAAAAGCCATCCCAGCCCTCCACCAGCATGTTAAAGAGCGCATCGTCCATGCACTCGGGCAAGCTGTGAGCACAAAGGTGCACCTGACAACAGATGCATGGACCAGTAGGCATGGCCAGGGACGTTACGTGTCCATCACGGCACACTGGGTAAATGTGGTGGATGCAGGGTCCACAGGGGACAGCAAGTTTGGGACAGTTCTGCCTAGCCCACGGTCTAGGAAACAGTTGGCTGTAGCCATTCGCACCCCCTCCTCCTCCTCCTCGTCCTCCTGCAGAAGCGAGACCTCGTCCACAGACCGCAGTCGCACAACCACTCCATCCGCAGCTGCCACTGTTGCACACCAGGTCTCCCATTATGGGGCAGCTACTGGCAAACGTCAGCAGGCTGTATTGGCTATGAAGTGTTTGGGCGACAACAGACACACCGCTGAAGTTCTGTCCGAGTTCTTGCAGAAAGAAACGCAGTCGTGGCTGGGCACTGTAGATCTTGAGGCAGGCAAGGTAGTGAGTGATAACGGAAGGAATTTCATGGCTGCCATCTCCATTTCCCAACTGAAACACATTCCTTGCCTGGCTCACACCTTAAACCTGGTGGTGCAGTGCTTCCTGAAAAGTTATCCGGGGTTATCCGACCTGCTCCTCAAAGTGCGTGGACTTGCTCACATATCCGCCGTTCGCCCGTACACTCCAGCCGTATGCAGACCTATCAGCGTTCTTTGAACCTTCCCCAGCATCGCCTAATCATAGACGTTGCAACAAGGTGGAACTCAACACTGCACATGCTTCAGAGACTGTGTGAACAGAGGCGGGCTGTTATGTTTTTGTGGGAGGATACACATACACGGGCAGGCAGTAGGATGGCAGACATGGAGTTGTCAGGTGTGCAGTGGTCAAAGATTCAAGACATGTGTCAAGTCCTTCAGTGTTTTGAGGAATGCACACGGCTGGTTAGTGCAGACAACGCCATAATAAGCATGAGCATCCCCCTAATGCGTCTGCTGATGCAAAGTTTGACGCACATAAAGGATCAGGCGTCTGCAGCTGAGGAAGAGGAAAGCCTTGATGACAGTCAGCCATTGTCTGGCCAGGGCAGTGTACAGGACGAGGTAGCGGGCGAAGAGGAGGAGGAGGACGAGGAGGATGATGGGGATGATTATATTTTTAATGAGGAAGCTTTTCCGGGGCCAGTGGAAATTGTTGGCGCGGCAAGGCCGGGTTCTGGTTTTTGGAGGGACACAAGTGACGTGGATTTGCCTGAAACTTCCCCTCAACCAAGCACAACCACAGATTTGAGAACTGGAACTTTGGGCCACATGGCGGATTATGCCTTACGTATCCTCAAAAGGGACACACGCATAACAAAAATGATGAACGATGACGATTACTGGTTGGCCTGCCTCCTTGATCCTCGCTATAAAGGCAAATTGCAAAATATAATGCCACATGAGAACTTGGAACTAATATTAGCAACCAAACAATCAACTCTTGTTGACCGTTTGCTTCTGGCATTCCCTGCACACAGCGCCCGTGATCGTTCTAACACGAGCTGCAGGGGCCAGCAGACCAGAGGTGTTAGAGGGGCAGAAATCAGAAGTGTCGTTGGCCAGAGGGGTTTTCTGACCAGGTTGTGGAGTGATTTTGCTATGACCGCAGACAGGACAGGTACTGCAGCATCAATTCAAAGTGACAGGAGACAACATTTGTCCAGTATGGTTACTAACTATTTTTCATCCCTTATCGACGTTCTCCCTCAACCGTCATTCCCATTTGATTACTGGGCATCAAAATTAGACACCTGGCCAGAATTGGCAGAATATGCATTGCAGGAGCTTGCTTGCCCGGCAGCTAGTGTCCTATCAGGAAGAGTATTCAGTGCTGCAGGTTCAATACTAACAGAAAAAAGGACTCGTCTGGCTACCCAAAATGTAGATGATCTAACCTTCATTAAAATGAACCACAACTGGATTTCGAAATCTTTTGCCCCACCTTGCCCGGCTGACACCTAGCTTTCCTATGTAAAGGTCTTGCCTGCGGACTATTCTGAACGACTTTTCCAATCTCGTAATTTGCAGCACCTGATTGTCCAGCATCCGACATGTTAACACCTCCCTAAATGGCCAAAGTCCCCACACGGGGCCGTGGTATCGCCACTTGGCGCCAGCACCCGTGAGAGTACTGTTTGTCTGAAGAGGTGGGTGTGCCCGCTTTTGGTCGACGGCACTGCCACTAGGTCCCTCATAGTACAATAAAGTGTCTGGCGGTGGTGGTGCGCACCCAACGTCAGACACACCGTTGTAATATGAAGGGCCCTGGGCCTGTACCGCCGGCCACAAGACAGTCCCCCTACCAGGTCAAACAGTGCTCTACCACTTGCAAAATTTTCTCTCACAGCTCCACCAATGTTTAGTCTATGCGCTGACATCCTTCAATGCCTGGCACTGTCAATACCATTGTATTGACATTTTTCTTATGTTAGGCCTTCGAAGCCTGTCTGCGGTCACTCCTTCCACTAGGCCTCCACTGACCTGTCTACTACTGCCCGGGTTCCCCTGGAACCAATTTTAAATTGCCTACAGCCAGCCCAATTTATTATGTTAGGGCTTCGAAGCCTGTCTGCGGTCCCTCCTTCCACTAGGCCTCCACTGACCTGTCTACTGCTGCCCGGGTTCCCCTGGAACCAATTTTAAATTGCCTACAGCCAGCCCAATTTATTATGTTAGGGCTTCGAAGCCTGTCTGCGGTCCCTCCTTCCACTAGGCCTCCACTGACCTGTCTACTGCCGCCCGTGTTCCCCTGGAACCAATTGTAAATTGCCTACAGCCAGGCCAATTTATTATGTTAGGGCTTCGAAGCCTGTCTGCGGTCCCTCCTTCCACTAGGCCTCCACTGACCTGTCTACTGCCGCCCGTGTTCCCCTGGAACCAATTGTAAATTGCCTACAGCCAGGCCAATTTATTATGTTAGGGCTTCGAAGCCTGTCTGCGGTCCCTCCTTCCACTAGGCCTCCACTGACCTGTCTACTGCTGCCCGTGTTCCCCTGGAACCAATTGTAAATTGCCTACAGCCAGGCCAATTTATTATGTTAGGGCTTCGAAGCCTGTCTGCGGTCCCTCCTTCCACTAGGCCTCCACTGACCTGTCTACTGCTGCCCGTGTTCCCCTGGAACCAATTTTAAATTGCCTACAGCCAGCCCAATTTATTATGTTAGGGCTTCGAAGCCTGTCTGCGGTCCCTCCTTCCACTAGGCCTCCACTGACCTGTCTACTGCCGCCCGTGTTCCCCTGGAACCAATTGTAAATTGCCTACAGCAAGGCCAATTTATTATGTTAGGGCTTCGAAGCCTGTCTGCGGTCCCTCCTTCCACTAGGCCTCCACTGACCTGTCTACTGCTGCCCGTGTTCCCCTGGAACCAATTGTAAATTGCCTACATCCCAATTTTTGTTATGTTAGGCCTTCGAAGCCTGTCTGCGGTCACTCCTTCCACTAGGCCTCCACTGACCTGTCTACTGCTGCCCGTGTTCCCCTGGAACCAATTTTAAATTGCCTACAGCCAGCCCAATTTATTATGTTAGGGCTTCGAAGCCTGTCTGCGGTCCCTCCTTCCACTAGGCCTCCACTGACCTGTCTACTGCTGCCCGGGTTCCCCTGGAACCAATTTTAAATTGCCTACAGCCAGCCCAATTTATTATGTTAGGGCTTCGAAGCCTGTCTGCGGTCCCTCCTTCCACTAGGCCTCCACTGACCTGTCTACTGCTGCCCGGGTTCCCCTGGAACCAATTTTAAATTGCCTACAGCCAGCCCAATTTTTTTATGTTAGGGCTTCGAAGCCTGTCTGCGGTCCCTCCTTCCACTAGGCCTCCACTGACCTGTCTACTGCTGCCCGGGTTCCCCTGGAACCAATTTTAAATTGCCTACAGCCAGCCCAATTTATTATGTTAGGGCTTCGAAGCCTGTCTGCGGTCCCTCCTTCCACTAGGCCTCCACTGACCTGTCTACTGCTGCCCGTGTACCCCTTGAACCAACATCAGAAAATATAAAAATAAGTATTTTGCTTATAAAAAAGAAAATACTGGAGAGATATCAAATGCAGACATTTTAACATTAAAAACAAACACATACAACAAAAATCTGGTACAGTACTAAAAATGGCCACCAGCTACAATAACTTTCTCCTGCAAGTAGTTAACTGAAAGTTTTTTTCAATTTAAAACACAGATATGGCATCCACCGAGTGTTGTCCTGTCGCGTCTTCTTTATATTATTGCCAAGAAGATGCAAAACAATGAAAATAATAAAATCATTATTTACCAAAAAAATAGAGTAAGTCAAAACCACATTGCAAATAAACATTCATTACAAATAAAGAAGCAGGGCGCGTCCGAGGGTGAGTATATACCTAATAAGAATATAATCACCCTCGGACGCGCCCTGCTTCTTTCCGACAGCCTTCCTTCCTAAGAATCAGCCCTTCCGTGGTGTAGAGAGAGGGTGTGTTACACTCCAAGGTGTTCCCCAGGTTGCCTTTCCTGAGCTTCGATCTTCATGCTCTCGTTTAGTAGTTGTCGGAAAGTAGGCTGCATTAGGCCTACAAATTGGGTATGGGGTGTAGAGAGATGGTGTGTTCAACTCCAAGGTGTTCTCCAGGTTGCCTTTCCTGAGCTTCGATCTTCCGGCTCTCGTTTAGTAGTTGTTGGAAACTACACTGCATTAGGCCTACAAATTGGGTATGGGGTGTAGAGAGATGGTGTGTTCCACTCCAAGGTGTTCTCCAGGTTGCCTTTCCTGAGCTTCGATCTTCCGGCTCTCGTTTAGTAGTTATTGGAAACTACACTGCATTAGGCCTACAAATTGGTTATGGGGTGTAGAGAGATGGTGTGTTCCACTCCAAGGTGTTCTCCAGGTTGCCTTTCCTGAGCTTCGATCTTCCGGCTCTCGTTTAGTAGTTCTTGGAAACTACACTGCATTAGGCCTACAAATTGGGTATGGGGTGTAGAGAGATGGTGTGTTCCACTCCAAGGTGTTCTCCAGGTTTCCTCGCCATTGCTTCGATCTTCCGACTCTTGTTTAGTAGTTGTAGAAAACTACACTGCATTAGGCCTACAAAATGGGTATCGGGTGGAGAGAGATGGTGTGTTACACTCCAAGGTGTTCCCCAGGTTGCCTTGCCATTGCTTCAGTCTTCCGACTCTCGTTTAGTAGTTGTAGAAAACTACACTGCATTAGGCCTACAAAATGGGTATCGGGTGGAGAGAGATGGTGTGTTACACTCCAAGGTGTTCCCCAGGTTGCCTTGCCATTGCTTCGGTCTTCCGACTCTCGTTTAGTAGTTGTAGAAAACTACACAGCATTAGGCCTACAAAATGGGTATGGGGTGGAGAGAGATGGTGTGTTACACTCCAAGGTGTTCTCCAGGTTTCCTCGCCATTGCTTCGATCTTCCGACTCTCGTTTAGTAGTTGTAGAAAACTACACTGCATTAGGCCTACAAAATGGGTATCGGGTGGAGAGAGATGGTGTGTTACACTCCAAGGTGTTCCCCAGGTTGCCTTGCCATTGCTTCGGTCTTCCGACTCTCGTTTAGTAGTTGTAGAAAACTACACTGCATTAGGCCTACAAAATGGGTATCGGGTGGAGAGAGATGGTGTGTTACACTCCAAGGTGTTCCCCAGGTTGCCTTGCCATTGCTTCGGTCTTCCGACTCTCGTTTAGTAGTTGTAGAAAACTACACTGCATTAGGCCTACAAAATGGGTATCGGGTGGAGAGAGATGGTGTGTTACACTCCAAGGTGTTCCCCAGGTTGCCTTGCCATTGCTTCGGTCTTCCGACTCTCGTTTAGTAGTTGTAGAAAACTACACAGCATTAGGCCTACAAAATGGGTATGGGGTGGAGAGAGATGGTGTGTTACACTCCAAGGTGTTCTCCAGGTTTCCTCGCCATTGCTTCGATCTTCCGACTCTCGTTTAGTAGTTGTAGAAAACTACACTGCATTAGGCCTACAAAATGGGTATCGGGTGGAGAGAGATGGTGTGTTACACTCCAAGGTGTTCCCCAGGTTGCCTTGCCATTGCTTCGGTCTTCCGACTCTCGTTTAGTAGTTGTAGAAAACTACACTGCATTAGGCCTACAAAATGGGTATCGGGTGGAGAGAGATGGTGTGTTACACTCCAAGGTGTTCCCCAGGTTGCCTTGCCATTGCTTCGGTCTTCCGACTCTCGTTTAGTAGTTGTAGAAAACTACACAGCATTAGGCCTACAAAATGGGTATGGGGTGGAGAGAGATGGTGTGTTACACTCCAAGGTGTTCTCCAGGTTTCCTCGCCATTGCTTCGATCTTCCGACTCTCGTTTAGTAGTTGTAGAAAACTACACTGCATTAGGCCTACAAAATGGGTATCGGGTGGAGAGAGATGGTGTGTTACACTCCAAGGTGTTCCCCAGGTTGCCTTGCCATTGCTTCGGTCTTCCGACTCTCGTTTAGTAGTTGTAGAAAACTACACAGCATTAGGCCTACAAAATGGGTATGGGGTGGAGAGAGATGGTGTGTTCCACTCCAAGGTGTTCTCCAGGTTGCCTTTCCTGAGCTTCTATCTTCAGGCTCTCGTTAAATTGTGGTTAAATGGAACAACTGCATTTGGCGTACTAGTTGGTTTGGGGCCTACTAACAGTGTCTGCCGCTCCTTGCTGTTCTCCTGGTTTCCTGTCCTGAAATTCCGTTTTCAGGCGCTCGTTAAGTAGTTGTTAATGTTAGACTGCATTTGGCCTACTAGTTGGGTTGGGGCCTACTATCGGTGTCTGCCACTCCTTGCTGTTCTCCTCCACTGAACAAAGCTGTGCCGCCTGTTTACTACGGTTGCCAATTTTGAACTGCATTTCGACTACTTACTGATTTGGGCCTACTTTCTGTGTCAGCCTCTCATTCCAGTTGTCCTCCACTGCAATGCCCCCTGGTTATTCCTGTGTTACCAATTTTTAACTGCATTTAGCCCACTTTATTATTTGGGCCTATATCTGTGTTTCCTCCTCATCCTGCCCATTGCCCAGCCAGTGATAGATGAGTCTGCTGGTACATTGACCCATAACGCAACATTCCCCGTGCACGCTACACAACAACATTGTGACCCTGCTGAAAGTCAGGTTGCTCTTCCCGCATACCATACCACCTTACACGGGGACAAAGAGGAAGGTGCAGATGAAAGTGCAGGTTCCTTCATCAGGTGGGGGGAGGAATACTAGTTGGCGACGTCACTGGCACAGGGCCTCTCATAGTACGCAAAAGTGTTGCTGCCGGTGGGAGGCGCCCCCGCCGTGCAAACACACCGCTGTACTTTGAGGGGCCCTGTGCCAGTGCCAATGCCAACGAGTGGGCCCCCCCTGCTTGCTCAGGTTCACAGCACTTGCAAAGTTGAAATACTTACCTCTCCCTGCTCCACTGCCGTGACGTGGTCCAGATTTCCTGGGCCCACTAATTACTTGAACCAGCCCTACCCACCACAACTTTAGCCAAATGACCCCCAATTTCAAATGCCTTCCAATTATTATAAGGTAAATTACGCTTGACAAGCTTCATTAAGAAGAATGGATGGTTTTGACATTAAAATGGGCACTCTAGGTGTTTTCCTGGCCCCCACTCACTGCCGACTATGCTGCCCCATTGACTTGCATTGGGTTTCGTGTTTTGGTCGATCCCGACTTTACGTCATAATCGGCCGATTTCACTCGACCCGACTTTTGAGATAGTCGGGTTTCGCGAAACCCGGCTCGACTCTAAAACGGTCAAGGTCGCTCAACTCTAGTCCTAACTAATGTATATAATCCCTATCTGATGTATTTAAAAACCTGATCATCTGTATAGTACCTGTATAAGCAGGGTTCAGAGAGGGAATATCCATGTGAACATGCTGGATGGAACAGCTTTGAGTGGTGGTGGACTACCTAGTCTTGTAGAAACAAGAGAACAAATTTTTTTGCAAAAAAAGTATCAACTAAATACCCTGTTTTGGCTTTTGTGTCTTCAAGTTTCTTGGTGGTGTGAGAACACGTTCCTACAGACTTGTTCAATGTGCAAGTAGCCCATGTGTTTTTTGTTCTATATTTGTTCTCTTGTTTCTACAAGACTAGGGAGTCCACCACTCCTAAAGGGTCATTTGCATCAAAGCTGTTCCATCCGGCATGTCCACAGGGATATTCCCTCTCTGAACCCTGCTTATACAGGTACTATACAGATGATCAGGTTTTTAAATACATCAGATAGGGATTATATACATTAGTTAGGACTGCTCTATATGGGTATACCTTGACGATTGGGGGAGCAGCTTAGTATACTTTTTTTGCAAAAAAGTATCAACTACAGTAAATACCCTGTTTTTTCCATCTTTTGACTAGCACTTGCTTATTACTGTGATTTTTTTTTACACCAGAGTATTTTTGACCTCACTGTGCTCTTTTGTGTCTTCAAGTTTCTTGGTGGTGTGTGAACAGGTTCCTACAGACTTGTTCAATGTGCAGGTAGCCCATGTGTTTTTGGTTCTATATTTTTTCTCTTGTTTCTACAAGACTAGGGAGTCCACAACTCCTAATGGGTCATTTGCATCAAAGCTGTTCCATCCAGCATGTCCACATGGATATTCCCTCTCTGAACCCTGCTTATACAGGTACTATACAGATGATCAGGTTTTTAAATACATCAGATAGGGATTATATACATAAGTTAGGACTGCTCTATATGGGTATACATTGACACGATTGGTGGAGCAGCTTAGTGTACATTTTTTTACAAAAAAAGTATCAACTAAGTACCCTGTGTTTCCATCTTTTGACTAGCACTTGCTTATTACTGTGATTTCTTTACAACAGAGTATTTTTGACCTCACTGTGCTCTTTTGTGTCTTCAAGTTTCTTGGTGGTGTGTGAACAGGTTCCTACAGACTTGTTCAATGTGCAAGTAGCCCATGTGTTTTTGGTTCTATTAGTCTATAAAAGTAGCGAAGCATAAAAAAGTACAAATCTGGTTTCACTGTAATCGTACCAACCCGATGACCAAATTGGTCTTACCACTTTTATCTCTTGGTGAATGGCACAAAAAAATAAAATAAAACCAATAACTGAATTTCTGTTTTTTACTAGTAGAACAAAAACCCTTGAAAAGAGACATGGCTCCCAACCTGTTAAATAAAATACAGGGAATTCAGCACTCCCAAATCAAACCACAGTAAGTGGTCACATATTTGGCATTATTGAAATGGAGAGAATGCACAATGTATGGGGGCGCTACAATATATGGGGGCTCTGCACTGTATGGAAACACAACATATGGGTACTATACGGGCAGATTTGCAATTCTCCAGAAAAAAACCTGGCTTGAATGTTACAAAATAGTTACTGCAGCCATAGATGAAGATGAATTCATTGTGAGGCACAGTTTCTATAAAGGGGTAACTTTTGGGCTTTTCTGCTGCTCTGGTACATTCGGGGCTCTGCAAATGTCGCCCACAAACTATTCTGGTAAAATTTGTAATTCAAAAACAAAATAGCTCTCCTTCCTTTTCAACCCTGACATATGGCCTAACAGTAATTTCTGGCAACATATGGAGCAGAAATTGTGCAATAAACTGCGAGGTCTAGCTTCACCTATTAACCCTTGTGTACCTGACCAATTTGCAGCAAATATAAAAATTACATTTTTACCACTAAAATGTCATATTTTCATGTCTCAATGTTATAAAATTCTGTGAGGCTCCTATGGGTTCAAAATACTCAATACACCCCTAGATGAATTCCTTGAGGGGTCTAGTTTCCAAAATGAGGTCACTTGTGGGGGTTTCTGCTGTTTTCACATGTCAGGGGATCTTCAGTTGTGACATGGCATTCACAATCTATTCCAGGCAAATATTGATCTTTCTTTTCCTAGCCCTGCTATATTCCCAAGCAAAAGTCTTTGACCACGTAAGGGGAATTGTCACATTCGGAACAAATTGCGTAACAAATTATCTAGCCTATTTTCTCCTATTATCCATTGTGAAAAAAATGTGGCTAAAAACAACAAGATTTTCATGAAAAAAAATGAACATTTTCAATATGATGATCTACTGTTATCAAATTCTTTGTAGTACCTATGGGTTGAAAATGCTCAATATTTCCCTGGATAAAATCCTTGAGGGGTGTAGTTACCAAAATGGGGTAACGTGTGTTTTTTTTCACTGTTTAGGCACATCATGGGTTCTCCCAACGTGACATGACCCCGCAGATCATTCCATTAAAGTCTGAGTTCCAAAACGTCACTTCTTCTTTTCCGAGCCTTGCCGGGCGCCCGAACAGAAGTTTTTCTCCATACATGGGTATCGGCATACTAAGAAGAAATTGCACAACAAACTTTTGGGTCCATTTTTTACTCTTGTGAAAATAAAAAAAATTGGGGTGAAAAATACACCCCCATGTACTCACCACATATCTAGATACATTCCTTGAGGGGCCTAGTTTCCAAAGTGGGGACACTTGGGGGGGGGGGTTCACTGTTTAGGCACATCAGGGGCTCTCCAAATGCGATATGGGGTCCACTCTCGAGTCCAGCCATTTTTGTGTTCTAAAAGTCACACCGTGCTTTTCTTCCTTCCACATTGCCTTATTTCCTGTGAAACACCTGAAAGGTTAATAAACTGTTAGTGTTGACGGATTGCACTAAATATAAATTATGAGTGCAATCGCAACGAGGGGTCCACCATGCAGAGATTAAATACAGCAGCCAGTAAACAATGGCGGTTAAATGTCACCCTGTGTGAAATGAAACTAAATACCCAACTCTGTTAGCTTCACAGAGGGGCAGAGACAGAAATACGGCTGTCCCTAGACAGTATGGCGTTGCTAGATGCCACGCTAGTGAAAATGGAGCTACGTGAAATTCCCTGTTACGTCACAGGTGAGTGCAACCCTCTCAGGGGCAAGGAAACAGGTAGTGGACACAGTGACAGCATATGCACTCACATGAACTCCTCTCTGGAGGTGCCGGAATTCTAAAGGCTATACGCCTGCCATGAGCACATACAGACAAGTCCACACTACCATAGTGTTCAACACAGACATAAATGATCTTAGCGCACCCATGGACATGCCAAAGATCCTTTTATAGACTGTGCACATCAGACAGGACCTTCCTTTGCGGGCCAATCCGGAGCCGGCACAGGACCTGAGCAGCTGGCGACCGACCACCAATGAGAGGTCGCCACCTCACGAGCATGCTCAATAGAGCGAATCCTGGACTTAGTCTCAGGAATGACTGCTCGCTGTTGTCTATTGTTAGTTACCATAGCTGGACCTAGAGAGGCAGTCATAACAATGCGCACAGCCTGAGTCTGAGCAAGATGCTGAAACTGATGTCTTTGCTGAGCAGCATCTGCTGTGTTTGAGACTGAATGGGAGACCATAGAGGAAGATAAGGCTTGGGATCTATCCTGTGCAGAGGAAGAATCCTGATGTCTAACGTAAACTTCTTGAATGTGGTTTTGAGTACTTGAGGTGTGCAGTTTTAATAATGGTGTCACTTTGGGGTATTTTCTGTCATATAGTGCCCTCAAAGTCACTTCAAATGTGATGTGGTCTGTAAAAATTGTTTTGTAAATTTTGTTGGATAAATGAGAAATTGCTGATCAATTTTGAACCCTCCTAACTTCCTAACAAATAAATGACTCAAAGGATGCAGATGTAAAGTGGGAGATGTTATTTATTAGCTATTTTGCGTAACATAACTTTCTGATTTAAAGGCATAATAATTAAAAGTTTGAAAATTGCGAATTTTTTGAAACTTTTGCCAAATTTTCAATATTTTCACAAATAAACACAAGTCGTATCGAACAAATTTTACCACTATTATGAAAAGCTGCAAAAATGCTTAAATAATTTACATGTTGCAGTTTTAAAAAGGGCAGCAGTTTTCCAAATCAATCGGGAAAAAGAAAGAAAGTCTGTGTATGAGATTTCTGAAATCTCATAGCTTTTGCTGGTACTATAAAAAGCTGCTTTTAATTTGCATTAAAAACGCAACAAAAGTGCAATGTGTGAATATAGCCTACATAGGTATTTTTATTTGGGAGTATTTTAACCCCTCTAACAGATAAACTAATTTTAACTGATAAATTAATTTCACTTAGGTATGTGTTCATACATTTCATTTTTACTATTCATATGTTCCCCTCATTTCATTCTTATGTTTCACATACCACATTATTTATTCCTTCAATTTCCCATTCTTTCCCCCTCAGCTCATATGTCCTTTCATCTCTCTCAGTTTTGACACAACCTGTAGCTTCATGAAAAAATTATCTTCACCACCATGGTACTTCACACGTATTTGAGTGTTCGAACTAGGAAAATAAAAAATAAAGGAGCAATGAATTACAAGAGAAGAAAGTCATTTTTGTGAAATAACACATTTATTGCATGAAATTTTTGTATAGTGATATATTTTATGATATGCTATGTTTTTAAATACCTCCATATCTATACGTCTAGCCAATCATTCATTTGTTACACATTTTTTTTCTCTCACTTGAACCGCGTCATGTTTCTACCCACTCTGACACATCAATCGTGCTGTCATGTGTCTATCTTGCAGCTCTTTTTTTCAAGATGTACCCCTATATGAAGCTTTGTGAACCCTGTATATGTATATGGTTTTTGTTTCCTGAAGAAGTGGGCTACACGTCTAAACACGAAGAAAAAAAAAAGCAACCTTTATTTGACATTATCTCTGGCATTTGAAGTTTCTTCATCACCAACAGCACGTATGCAGACCACAAACTTTCAATTTATTACATTTAAACCCATTCACGACTTATCACGTGCATTTACGTCATGTGTGGTGTTTATAACTTTGACGCAGGCTAGAACGCCGAACCCACATCTTTCCCTGCAGATGATGGCTGATTTAGGGCGCAAAAAATAAAACCTCTCCCTGCCCCATATCCCAAAAAATGAAAACTTTACGGGTCTTGGAAAATGGTGACACAAGCAAAAATTTCCTTCTTTTACAAATTTCTGATTTTTTTTCTCCACTTAAATATAAATAAACCTATACATATTTGGCATCTGCGCAATCATACTGACCTGGAGAATCATATTTCCAGGTCAGTTTTACTATAAAATGAACATGGTAAATAAAAAATAATGTGATATTGCACTTTTTTGCAACTTCAAAGTACTTGAATTTTTTTTCAATAAATATAATATAATGATAAAATGTATGATGTAATTCAAAAGTACAACTCATACGGCTATGTGGACAGAATTTTTTTTTTTAAAATATGGCTCTTGGAAGAAAGGGAGGAAATATGAAAAAACATAAGATCCCCTGGGTTAGAAGGGGTTAATATATCGCGCAATGCCACTTCAATTGTATTGTGACTTATAGATGGTTATTTTCAAGAAAAAGAACGGAATTTAACATGCAATCCTGAAGAATGTGAGAAACCCTGAAATGCGTAGACTTTTACATTTGACGTGTTTTTCTGCAAATATTTAGTATTTTTATGTTAACAGACTTTTATGAATAAATTGCTTCCTGTTTGAAATATGGAATTTCGGAGCACATGTATTAGCATGAACATTTATTATTATTATTATTATTCATTTATCTCCACACCCTTCATGCACATGATGACTGCACCTTATAATTGCACTTAAACACACTGGCTGATGACCAGATTTTTCAGCTTTATATGAAATTCCCGATTTTGTAACACAATTTTTGTCTCCAGCTTTTAAGTGCTATATTCCAGTTAACCATGCCTAAATAGTAAAAAAAAACTATGTAATTAAAGACTTTGCTTTTGTGACCAGGACAAAAAAATACTCAGTTTTACGTATTTGCATAGGGAAGTCGAAAATGTTCATCATTTACTTTTGTTGATACAGTTACAAAAACATTGTATATGCTTTAATATAGGCCAAGATGAGCAAGAGTGGTTTAGAAGTGAGCAGCTTTTGTTGATTTACAATTATACTGCAAATCACTTTTACTAATCAACCCCCAAATATAGTCTCCCATCATGTGTTCGTGTTATACTGTCATTGGAAGCGTTGTTCAAAGTCCTTTATATCCTAATGAAAGCCCTCGACTTGCTCTTCTGAGCCCCCATGTTTTCCTTGAATTTGTCAAGATGAGCATCCAAGATATGTACTTTCAAAGACATCATACATCGCATTTTTCCAAAGTTCTTTATCGTAGTCTGAACTAGTTGCACATATCTCTCATCCTTGTGATTGACCAGGAAACCGTGCACAACTGCAGTAAAGCTGCTCCAAGCTGCTTTCTGTTTTCTTGTCAGCTTCTTCATGAATTCTTCATTCTCTAGAATCTGCTTGATTTGTGGTCCGACAAAGATACCAGCTTTTACCTTTGCCTCAGACAGCTTAGAAAAGAGATCTTGTACTTAAAGGCTGCCGATTCTTTGTCGAGGGCTGTGACAAACTGTCCTATCAGGCCTAAATTGGTGTGCAGGGGTGGCATCAGCACTTTCTGTGGGTCTATCAATGGCTCCCACTTCATGTTATTATTTCCCACAGAAAACTCGGTCCTCTGTGGCCAGTCCCGCCTGTGATAGTGCTGATTGGTGTCCCGGCTGTCCCAAAGGCAAAGAAAACAAGGCAACTTTGTAAAACCGCCTTGGAGGCCCATCAGAAATGCCACCATTTTGATGTCTCCAATGACATCCCAGCCATAATCCTCGTACTTCAAGACACATAACAGCAGCTTGACACTGGTGTCGTCAATGAGGTGAACCGAGTGCGCGACAGGCAGAGATGGGTACTTGTTCCCATTATGCAGCAGCACGGCTTTGAGGCTCCAGGATGAACTATCTATGAATAGGCACCACTTGCTTGAGTTGCATGTGATTCCTATAGCTTCGAATAGACCAGCCACATTGTTGCAGAAGCATAGTCCATCTTGCTGACTGAAGAAGCTGGCAAAAGTTTCATGATCCTTTCTCTGATCAGCTACTTTGACACTTTCGTCTAACAAGTTCCACTGTTTGAGCCTGGACGTGAGAAGATCAGTGTTTGACTTGGTGAGACCAAGGTCTCTGATGAGATTTTTAAGGTCTTTCTGGTTAGTGTAGTAAGGTGTTCTCTCTTCTTTGAAACTGTATTTTGGATCTGCATTGTCTTCCTCACTCTCAGACTGCCTACATTCTCCTGAAGATGGCTGAACTCCTTCTGGAGGAATGGGTACGGGCAGCTCGGGGCAGTGGGAAACTGGAGCAATTGAGGAAGGAATGTCTGGATAGATGATAGGACATGCACGCTTACCAGTTCTACGCTTGGATGGGTCCACCATATAGAAGTAACAGTTGTTGACGTGGTCAGTAAGCACTCGCCAAATTCATGGGATAGCAAACTTCATTACCGTTTTTTCTCCTCTGTACCAGCCTAAGGTATTAAAAATGAGAATAGAATATATAAGTGTATTGAACTGTATAATATACAATTATACATGTTTTTCTATAGCAGCAAAAAAATTTCACTTATTTTAACAATTCTTTTAAGCTGTATTGAGGAATTAAAAAAAAATTTAATTAAATCTACAGGCACGCAAAAGTAGGCTCTGTAGGCCTCACACATCTTAGAAGATGCTGACACGTTGTATCTTTTAGCTTGTGTTTTCATAAATTCGCCACAAATGTAGCAAAATGCATCCGCCGGATACTTATAACCTCTTGATGCCGTCTAAATTAAATGCAGGTATGTATTAACTGTAACACAAACAGAAATGGACCATTAAGGATCCTGTATTCATACTACTTTATCAACAGGTCTCGCATTTCCGGAAGCTTCTCGCGGTCTACACAACGTTGCATGTTTAGCTAATGTTCGAGAAAACATAGATTTCAAATTATCAATGTCCTGTCCACAAAAGCAAACTTTCTTGGGAATTTTAGTCATCATCTTTTCACTTTAGACATAACATAAGTGATTGGGAAAACACCATTGGAACCCAAGGACAAACAAAAAATTAAAATTTATTGCATACTGTTATAATTGGAGATGAGCGGTGTTCGAGTCGAACTCTTCGCCAATTTCAAATTCGAGCTGTTTTGGGCGGTGTTCGAGTTGTTCGACAAACTCGAACAATTTGCTTAAAATTCGGCTGTTCGAGTTTCTGTTCGATAACTGTTCATTCACCAAAAGCCTAGCTTGATTTGCACATTAAAATTGTTTATCATTGTTAATAGACTGTTTCAGTGTATAGTGGGCGGGGGATAGATCTGTGCTGAAATAATGCCAATCCCAATATTTTTTTTCTTTCCCGCATTTACAGTGGGGCGGTGCAGTCTCTCAGCCTATCAGCAGTGCACACACACAGCAATGTGCATGTGATGCACACAAACAAGGGCATGTGTCATTGGCTGTGTATGTCACATGTCCTTGCCCTATAAGAACCAGCCATTTGCCCCGTCGCCACCATTTCCTCACTGCTGCAGCTTAGTGTTAGATGGCACCGCTGCGGCTGTGGGCACTATACAGTCTACAGTAAGATTGTTTTTTTGGAGTGATTTTTCAGAGAGATAGGTTTAGGGAGTCGGGAGGAGTTGGGACTAGTTGTAATATCAGCCCTTTTCAGAGTAGGTTACAGCAGTTCATAGCACTGTTTGCCAGGCAGGTCTGTGCCAGTGCTGTGCAAGTGTTTGTCACAGCATTTGGTGTAATCTAGCTCAGCCAATCCCTTTGGGCTAGTAGCATTGTCTGATAGTCATCTGAGTAGCCCGCCTGTGAAACTAACTACTCCGCCTGTATATCTCTATTTTCACTGCATCTAATCCAGTTAATAGTTTAGGGCCTAGGAGCAGTGTCTGCACGTCAACAGAGTAGCCCACCTGTGAAACTAACTATACCGCCTGTGTATCTAATTTTTTACTGCATCTAATCCAGTTAATAGCTTTGGGCCTAGGAGCATTGTCTGCACATCAGCAGAGTAGCCCGCCTGTGAAACTAACTACACTGCCTGTGTATCTCTATTTTTACTACATCTAATCCAGTTAATATTTTTGGGCCTAGGAGCAGTGTCTGCACGTCAGCAGAGTAGCCCTCCTGTGAAACTAACTATACCGCCTGTGTATCTCTATTTTTACTGCATCTAATCCAGTTAATAGTTTAGGGCCTAGGAGCAGTGTCTGCACGTCAGCAGAGTAGCCCCCCTGTGAAACTAACTATACCGCCTGTGTATCTAAATTTTTACTGCATCTAATCCAGTTAATAGCTTTGGGCCTAGGAGCATTGTCTGCACATCAGCAGAGTAGCCCGCCTGTGAAACTAACTACACCGCCTGTGTATCTCTATTTTTACTATATCTAATCCAGTTAATATTTTTGGGCCTGGGAGCAGTGTCTGCACGTCAGCAGAGTAGCCCTCCTGTGAAACTAACTATACCGCCTGTGTATCTCTATTTTTACTGCATCTAATCCAGTTAATAGTTTAGGGCCTAGGAGCAGTGTCTGCACATCAGCAGAGTAGCCCCCCTGTGAAACTAACTATACCGCCTGTGTAGCTCTATTTTTACTGCATTTAATCCAGTTAATAGTTTTGGGCCTAGTACCACAGTTTGGCCACTCAGTTCTGCTTGGTTTTCATCCATCGGTTGTTGTGCCAACAACTGCAGATACAGAGTAGCCAATTAGTTAAGTGCTAAAATGAGTGGCAAAAGGCCTGCTGCTGTTGGAAAGGGGAATAGGCGTGTTGGAAAGGGAAAAAAGGTTGTGTCTTTGGGGTAGGTGGTAAAGCAACAGTAACGTCTGCAGAAGAAAGACCATCTTCCAGCCAAAGTAAGATGTCTACTTCTTTTCGTGGACAATCTGATATGATCCCTTTCTTACAACCATCGCTACAAGCATAGCCAAAAATTCCAGATGAGGCACAAAAACAGCAGGTGCTTGAATGGATATCAAGTGCTCGTTGAAGTGGGCTCTCCTCCATGTCAACTTCCACATCACAACTACTCCAGTCCTCAGAGTTGTCACCCTAATCGCACTTGCTTCCTCACAGCTCCCAAGTCTCCAGCCGCCCATCTGAGCATGGGGTAACACACATGGTTGAGTATGTAGAGCTGTTTACGCATACTATAGCCTGGGAATCAGAGGTCTGCTCCAGAGCTTCTGTGAATCCAGATGAGGAAATGATCTGCACTGATGCCCAGAATCTTTGTGAGTCAGATCCAGGCCTAGATGAAAAAGGTTCTGAGCATAATGTAGACCCTTGTTCCCAAACTGTAATTCCTGTTGGTGGAGACAATGAGGAAGATGATGATGAGGCTGAGATACCTGATTGGAAAGAAAACTTGACTTTTCGGTCAGGGCAGGAAGAGGTTGGCTCTGAGGACGACGGGTGTGAGAACACACAGGATGATGATGACGAGGTTGTAGACCCCACTTACTGTCAACCCCCAGTCCACCAGTCCATGAGGTCAGCAAAGGAGGTGGAGGAGGATGCTAGTGACGAGTCTGACGACGAGGTTACGTTGCGCCTTCCTGGACAGAGACAGAGTACTGGAAGCACGTCAACAACTGCATCCTCAACCCCAACTGTGCCTCAGACCAGAAGTCGTGGTGGCTTTTCAGGTGGCAAGGGCTCTAAACCTTGCATAGCCTGGGCATTTTTTGACATTGCAAAGAATGACCCAACTCATGTTGTCTGTAAGATTTGTCAACAAAGTCTCAGTAGAGGACAAAAAATGACTAGCTTGAGTACTTCATGCATGAACCGTCACATGGATATGAGGCATAAGTTACAGTGGGAAGCTCATTATGCTACAATGCGGCCTAGTGGGCCGGGTCAACCACCCTCTGCCCCATCAAGTGCATCTGCGTCCTCTTCATCCTCTGTGACTGTGGGGACAGCTGTTGTGAATTCTGTTGTCAAGCTCCCTCCTGTGGTCATGAATGGTACTTCGGCTGGTTCTGTCCATGGGCTTCCTCTAGTGGTTGTGAGTGGAGCTGAGGCTTCTGAGTTTCCTTCTACAGGTGACGAGGTTAATTCGTTAGCTGGCTGCTCTATTTAACTCCACTTAGATCATTGCTCCACGCCACCTGTCAATGTTCCAGTATTGGTCTTGCTCTCTCCTGGATCGTTCTTGTGACCTGTCTTCCCAGCTAAAGCTAAGTTACTGCTTGTTTTTCTCTGGTTTGCTATTTTTCTGTCCAGCTTGCTATTTTGATTTTTGTCTTGCTTGCTGGAAGCTCTGGGACGCAGAGGGAGCGCCTCCGCACCGTGAGTCGGTGCGGAGGGTCTTTTTGCGCCCTCTGCGTGGTCTTTTTGTAGGTTTTTGTGCTGACTGCAAAGTTACCTTTCCTATCCTCTGTCTGTTCAGTAAGTCGGGCCTCACTGTGCTAAATCTATTTCATCTCTGTGTTTGTAATTTTCATCTTTACTCACAGTCATTATATGTGGGGGGCTGCCTTTTCCTTTGGGGAATTTCTCTGAGGCAAGGTAGGCTTTATTTTTCTTCTCTAGGGCTAGCTAGTTTCTTAGGCTGTGTCGAGTTGCATAGGGAGCGTTAGGAGCAATCCACGGCTATTTCTAGTATGTGCGATAGGATTAGGGATTGCGGTCAGCAGAGTTCCCACGTCTCAGAGCTCGTCCCATATTATTAGTAACTATTAGGTCATTCCGTGTGCTCTTACCCACTAGGTCCATTAGTGTCCTTACCACCAGGTTATAACAGTACAGGTGGCCCAAAGTATTAAATGCATCTCAATAGAGGGATAAGAGAACTTCTGAGACCATTTTTTTTTCTTTGCACTGTGTTTTGTTTCTCATTTCCCCTAGACCTTTGGGTGGTTCAGGACACAGGTGTAGGTATGGACATTCAAGGTCTGTCCTCTTGTGTAGATCATCTCACTGCAAGGGTACAAAACATTCAAGATTTTGTGGTTCAGAATCCGATGTTAGAGCCTAGAATTCCTATTCCTGACTTATTTTCTGGGGATAGATCTAGGTTCTTGAATTTCAAAAATAATTGTAAACTGTTTCTAGCTTTGAAACCCCGCTCCTCTGGTGACCCCGCTCAACAAGTAAAAATCATTATTTCTTTGTTGCGTGGTGACCCTCAAGACTGGGCATTTTCCCTTGCACCAGGAGATCCTGCATTGCGTGATGTTGATGCGTTTTTTCTGGCGCTTGGATTGCTTTATGATGAACCTAGTTCAGTGGATCAGGAAGAGAAAATCTTGCTGGCTTTGTGTCAGGGTCAGGATGAAGCGGAGGTGTACTGTCAGAAGTTTAGAAAGTGGTCTGTGCTTACTCAGTGGAATGAATGTGCCCTGGCAGCAATTTTATTATTTATTATTATTATTATTATTATACATTTTTATAGCGCCATTTATTCCATGGCGCTTTACATGTGAATACGGGGCAAATATAGACAAATACATTAAACATGAGCAGATAACAAGGCACACGAGTACATAAGGAGGGAGGACCCTGCCCGCGAGGGCTCACAGTCTGCAGGGGGTGGGTGAGGATACACTAGGAGAGGGAAGAGCTGGCTGTACGGCTGTTCAGTAGGTTGAGGATCACTGCAGGCTGTAGGCTTGTCGGAAGAGATGAGTCTTCAGGTTCTTTTTGAAGGTTTCTATGGTAGGCGCAAGTCTGATGTGTTGGGGTAGAGAGTTCCAGAGTATGGGGGAAGCACGGGAGAAGTCTTGGATGCGGTTATGGGAAGAAGAGATGAGAGGGGAGTAGAGAAGGAGGTCTTGGGAGGATCGGAGGTCGCGTGTAGGTAGGTACCGGGAGACCATGTCACAGATGTACGGAGGAGACAGGTTGTGGATGGCTTTGTATGTCAGTGTGAGGGTTTTGAACTGGAGTCTCTGGGCGATAGGAAGCCAGTATTTTCAGAAAGGGTCTTTCTGAAGCCCTTAAGGATGTCATGGTGGGATTTCCCACCCCTGCTGGTCTGAATGAGTCTATGTCTTTGGCCATTCAGATCGATCGGCGCATGCGTGAGTGCAAAGCTGTGCACCATCTGGCGGTGTTCTCTGAGCATAGGCCTGAGCCTATGCAGTGTGATAGAACTTTGACCAGAGCTGAAAGGCAAGAACACAGACGTCGGAATGGGCTGTGTTTTTACTGTGGTGAATCCACTCAAGCTATCTCCGATTGTCCTAAGCGCACTAAGCGGTTCACTAGGTCTGCTACCATTGGTACGGTACAGTCGAAATTTCTTTTGTCCGTTACTCTAATTTGCTCTTTGTCATCCTATTCTGTTATGTGTTGTAGGTTCTGTTGTCGGGCTCCCTCCTGTGGTCATGAATGGTACTTCGGCTGGTTCTGTCCATGGACTTCCTCTGGTGGGTGTTTCTGAGTTTCCTTTCACAGGTGACGAGGTTAGTTCATTAGCTGCTGCTCTATTTAACTCCACTTAGATCTTTGCTCCACGCCACCTGTCAATATTTCAGTATTGGTCTAGTTCACTCCTGGATCGTTCTTGTGACCTGTCTTCCCATCAGAAGCTAAGTTCCAGCTTGTATTTCTTTGGTTTGCTATTTTTCTGTCCAGCTTGCTATTTAATTTGTTGTCTTGCTTGCTGGAAGCTCTGGGACGCAGAGGGAGCGCCTCCGCACCGTTAGTCGGTGCGGAGGGTTTTTTGCGCCCTCTGCGTGGTCGTTTTGTAGGTTTTTGTGCTGACCGCAAAGTAACCTTTCCTATCCTCGGTCTGTTCAGTAAGTCGGGCCTCACTTTGCTTAATCTATTTCATCTCTGTGTTTGTAATTTTCATCTTTACTCACAGTCATTATATGTGGGGGGCTGCCTTTTCCTTTGGGGAATTTCTCTGAGGCAAGGTAGGCTTTATTTTCCTATCTTCAGGTCTAGCTAGTTTCTTAGGCTGTGCCGAGTTGCATAGGGAGCGTTAGGCGCAATCCATGGCTATTTCTAGTGTGGTTTGATAGGTTTAGGGATTGCGGTCAGCAGAGTTCCCACGTCCCAGAGCTCGTCCTTTATTATCAGTAACTATCAGGTCATTCCGTGTGCTCTTAACCACCAGGTCCATTATTGTCTTGACCACCAGGTCATAACAGTACAGGTGGCTCAAAGTACTAATGCATCTCAATAGAGGGATAAGAGAAGTTCTGAGACCATTTTTTTTTCTTTGCAGTGTGTTTTGTCTCAATTTTCCCCATTACCTCTGGGTGGTTCAGGACACTGGTGTAAACATGGACATTCAAGGTCTGTCCTCTTGGATGGATAATCTCACTACAAGGATACAAAACATTCAAGCTTGTGTGGTTCAGAATCCGATGTCAGAGCCTAAGATTCCTATTCCTGATTTGTTTTTTGGTGATAGATCTAAGTTCTTAAATTTCAAAAATAATTGTAAATTGTTTCTTGCCTTGAAGCCTCGCTCCTCAGGTGACCCTGTTCAACAAGTAAAGATCATTATTTCTTTGTTACGTGGGGACCCTCAAGACTGGGCATTTTCCCTTGCGCCAGGAGATCCGGCATTGCGTGATGTTGATGCGTTTTTCCTGGCGCTTGGATTGCTTTATGACGAACCTAATTCAGTGGATCAGGCAGAGAAAATCTTGCTGGCTCTGTGTCAGGGTCAGGATGAAGCGGAGATATATTGTCAGAAGTTTAGAAAGTGGTCTGTGCTCACTAAGTGGAATGAATGCGCCCTGGCAGCAATCTTCAGAAAGGGTCTCTCTGAAGCCCTTAAGGATGTCATGGTGGGGTTTCCCATGCCTGCTGGTCTGAATGAGTCTATGTCCTTGGCCATTCAGATCGATCGACGCTTGCGTGAGCGTAAAGCTGTGCACCATTTGGCGGTACTATCTGAGCATGGGCCTGAGCCTATGCAATGTGATAGGACTTTGACCAGAGCTGAACGGCAAGAACACAGACATCGGAATGGGCTGTGTTTTTACTGTGGTGAATCCACTCATGCTATCTCCGATTGTCATAAGCGCACTAAGCGGTTCGCTAGGTCTGCCACCATTGGTACGGTACAGTCTAAATTTCTATTGTCTGTAACTCTGATTTGCTCTTTGTCATCCTATTCTGTTATGGCATTTGTGGATTCAGGCGCTGCCCTGAATTTGATGGACTTGGAGTATGCTAGGCGCTGTGGTTTTTTCTTGGAGCCCTTGCAGTATCCTATTCCATTGAGAGGAATTGATGCTACGCCTTTGGCCAAGAATAAGCCTCAGTATTGGACCCAATTGACCATGTGCATGGCTCCTGCACATCAGGAGGATATCCGCTTTCTGGTGTTGCATAATCTGCATGATGTGGTCGTTTTGGGGTTGCCATGGCTACAGGTTCATAATCCAGTATTGGACTGGAAATCTATGTCTGTGTCCAGCTGGGGTTGCCAGGGGGTACATGGTGATGTTCCATTTTTGTCTATTTCGTCTTCCACTCCTTCTGAAGTTCCAGAGTTTTTGTCGGATTATCGGGATGTATTTGATGAGCCCAAAGCCAGTGCTCTACCTCCTCATAGGGATTGCGATGGTGCAATTAATTTGATTCCTGGTAGTAGGTTTCCTAAGGGCCGATTGTTTAATTTATCTGTGCCAGAACACGCCGCTATGCGGAGTTATATAAAGGAATCCTTGGAGAAAGGCCATATTCGCCCGTCGTCATCATCGTTAGGAGCAGGGTTCTTTTTTGTGGCCATGAAGGATGGTTCTTTGAGACCTTGCATTGATTACCGCCTTCTTAATAAAATTACAGTCAAATTTCAGTATCCTTTGCCGTTGCTGTCTGATTTGTTTGCTCGTATTAAAGGGGCTAGTTGGTTCACCAAGATAGATCTTCGAGGGGCGTATAATCTTGTGCGTATTAAACAAGGCGATGAATGGAAAACAGCATTTAATACGCCCGAGGGCCATTTTGAGTACCTGGTTATGCCATTCGGGCTTTCCAATGCTCCATCAGTATTTCAGTCCTTTATGCATGACATCTTCCAAGAGTATCTGGATAAATTCCTGATTGTGTATTTGGATGATATTTTGGTCTTTTCGGATGATTGGGAGTCTCATGTGAAGCAGGTCAGAATGGTGTTCCAGGTCCTTCGTGCGAATTCCTTGTTTGTGAAGGGGTCAAAGTGTCTCTTTGGAGTTCAGAAGGTTTCATTTTTGGGGTTCATTTTTTCCCCTTCTACTGTCGAGATGGACCCTGTTAAAGTCCAGGCCATTTACGATTGGACTCAACCGACATCTGTGAAGAGCCTGCAGAAGTTCCTGGGCTTTGCTAATTTTTATCGGCGCTTCATTGCTAATTTTTCTACTGTTGCTAAACCGTTGACTGATTTGACCAAGAAGGGTGCTGATGTGGTCAATTGGTCTTCTGCGGCTGTAGAGGCTTTTCAGGAGTTGAAGCGTTGTTTTTCTTCTGCCCCTGTGTTGTGCCAGCCAGATGTTTCGCTTCCATTTCAGGTTGAGGTTGATGCTTCTGAGATTGGAGCAGGGGCTGTTTTGTCGCAAAGAAGTTCTGATGGCTCGGTGATGAAGCCATGTGCCTTCTTTTCTAGAAAGTTTTCGCCTGCTGAACGCAATTATGATGTTGGTAATCGTGAATTGTTGGCCATGAAGTGGGCATTTGAGGAGTGGCGTCATTGGCTTGAAGGAGCCAGGCATCGCGTGGTGGTCTTGACGGATCACAAGAATTTGACTTATCTCGAGTCTGCCAAACGGTTGAATCCTGAGTCGGTGTGGAGGGTCTTTTTGCGCCCTCTGCGTGGTCTTTTTGTAGGTTTTTGTGCTGACCGCAAAGTTACCTTTCCTATCCTCTGTCTGTTCAGTAAGTCAGGCCTCACTGTGTTAAATCTATTTCATCTCTGTGTTTGTAATTTTCATCTTTACTCACAGTCATTATATGTGGGGGGCTGCCTTTTCCTTTGGGGAATTTCTCTGAGGCAAGGTAGCCTTTATTTTTCTTCTCTAGGGCTAGCTAGTTTCTTAGGCTGTGTCGAATTGCATAGGGAGCGTTAGGAGCAATCCACGGCTATTTCTAGTGTGTGCGATAGGATTAGGGATTGCGGTCAGCAGAGTTCCCACGTCTCAGAGCTCGTCCTATATTATTAGTAACTATTAGGTCATTCTGTGTGCTCTTACCCACTATGTCCATTAGTGTCCTTACCACGAGGTTATACCAGACAGCATTCGCACATGGTTTTGGATGCAGACCTTACACCATTTTACCCGCAACAACCAGTGTGATTGGCAGGATGTCAGGACATTTGCTGCTGTTGTTGAGCACTCTCTGACATCGACACCACATTTTGATCAAGGCAACATAACATCTCAGCCTGCACCTTCCTCACAGACCAGCAGTTTGCCGGGGACACCCTACTCAACTCCATCTAAGCACGGCAGCCAGCCCTCAGTCCCTCAGATGTGGACAAGTAAAAGACCATTTCCTCCTAGCCATGACAAAGCTAAGAGGTTGAATTTCTCCATCTGCAAGCTGGTGGCTACAGAAATGCTGCCTTTCCACCTGGTGAACACAGAGGATTTTCGAGACCTTATGTCTGTCGCAGTGCCCCAGTACCAGATGCCCAGTCGCCACTACTTCTCTAAGAAAGCTGTGCCTGCGCTACACCAGCATGTCGCACACAACATCACCGCTTCCTTGAGAAACTCTGTGTGTGACGGGGTGCATTTCACCACAGACACTTGGATGAGTAGACATGGTTAGTGGCATTACTGTTGTGAATTCTGTTGTTGAACTCCCTCCTGTGGTCGTGAATGGTACTTTGGCGAGTTCTGTCCATGGACTCCCTCTGGTGGCTGTGAGTGAAGCTGCTGCTTCTGAGGTTCCTTACACAGGTGATGTGGTTTATCCTTTGGTTGGCTGCTCTATTTAACTCCACTCAGATCGTTACTCCATGCCAGCTGTCAATGTTCCTGTGCTGGTTCAGTTCGCTCTTGGATCTTTCTGGAGACCTGTCTCTTCCTGCAAGAAGCTAAGTCCCCGTTTGTTATTTTCTGTTCATGGTTTTCTAGTCCAGCTTGCTTTCATGATTTTGTCTTGCTAGCTGGAAGCTCTGGGATGCAGGGTGGCGCCTCCGCACCGTGAGTCGGTGCGGGGGTCTTTTTGCACACTCTGCGTGGTCTTTTGTAGTTTTTGTGCTGACCGCAAAGATACCTTTCCTATCCTCTGTCTATTTAGGTAGTCTGGCCTCCCTTTGCTAAAACCTGTTTCATTTCTGTGTTTGTGACTTTCATCTTAACTCACAGTTAATATTTGTGGGGAGCTGCCTATTCCTTTGGGGAAATTTCTCTGGGGCAAGGTAGGCTTTATTTTCTATCTCTAGGGCTAGCTAGTTCTTAGGCTGTGCCGAGGCGTCTAGGCCTGTTAGGTACGCTCCACGGCTATTTCTAGTGTGTGTGATCGGATTAGGGATTGCGGTCAGCAAAGTTCCCACTTCCCAGAGCTTGTCCTGTGAGTTTAAGCATCAGGTCATTCCTGGTACTCCTAACCACCAGGTCATAACAGTACAGCTGGCCCAAAGTATTAATGCATCTCAATAGAGGGATAAGAGAAGCTCTGAGACCATTTTTTTTTCTTTGCACTGTGTTTTGTCTTTCTTTTCCCCTAGACCTTTGGGTGGTTCAGGACACAGGTGTAGAGATGGACATTCAAGGTCTGTCCTCTTGTGTTGATCATCTCACTGCAAGGGTACAAAACATTCAAGATTTTGTGGTTCAGAATCCTATGTTAGAGCCTAAAATTCCTATTCCTGATTTATTTTCTGGGAATAGATCTAAGTTTCTGAATTTCAAAAATAATTGTAAACTGTTTCTAGCTTTGAAACCCCGCTCCTCTAGTGACCCCGTTCAACAAGTAAAAATCATTATTTCGTTGTTGCGTGGTGACCCTCAAGACTGGGCATTTTCCCTTGCGCCAGGAGATCCTGCATTGCGTGATGTTGATGCGTTTTTTCTGGCGCTTGTATTGCTTTATGATGAACCAAATTCAGTGGATCAGGCAGAGAAAATCTTGCTGGCTTTGTGTCAGGGTCAGGATAAAGCGGAGGTGTACTGTCAGAAGTTTAGAAAGTGGTCTGTGCTTACTCAGTGGAATGAGTGTGCCCTGGCGGCAATTTTCAGAAATGGTCTTTCTGAAGCCCTTAAGGATGTCATGGTGGGATTTCCCACGCCTGCGGGTCTGAATGAGTCTATGTCCTTGGCCATTCAGATCGATCGGCGCTTGCGTGAGCGCAAAGCTGTGCACCATCTGGCGGTATTCTCTGAGCATAGGCCTGAGCCTATGCAGTGTGATAGGACTTTGACCAGAGCTGAACGGCAAGAACACAGGCGTCGGAATGGGCTGTGTTTTTACTGTGGTGAATCCACTCATGCTATCTCCGATTGTCCTAAGCGCACTAAGCGGTTTGCTAGGTCTGCCACCATTGGTACTGTACAGTCTAAATTTCTTTTGTCCGTTACTCTGATTTGCTCTCTGTCGTCCTATTCTGTTATGGCATTTGTGGATTCAGGCGCTGCCCTGAACTTGATGGTTTTGGAGTTTGCCAGGCGCTGTGGTTTTCTCTTCGAGCCCTTCCAGTATCCTATTCCATTGAGAGGAATTGATGCTACGCCTTTGGCCAAGAATAAGCCTCAGTACTGGACTCATTTGACCATGTGCATGGCTCCTGCACATCAGGAGGATATTCGCTTTTTGGTGTTGCATAATCTGCATGATGTGGTCGTTTTGGGGTTACCATGGCTACAGGTCCACAACCCAGTATTGGATTGGAAATCAATGTGTGTGTCCAGCTGGGGTTGTCAAGGGGTACATGGTGATGTTCCATTGCTGTCAATTTCGTCTTCCACTCCTTCTGAAGTTCCTGAGTTTTTGTCGGATTACCGGGATGTATTTGATGAGCCCAAATCCGGTGCCCTACCTCCTCATAGGGATTGTGATTGTGCTATTGATTTGATTCCTGGTAGTAAGTTTCCTAAGGGTCGACTGTTCAATTTATCGGTGCCAGAACACGCCGCTATGCGGAGTTATATAAAGGAGTCCTTGGAGAAGGGTCATATTCGCCCGTCGTCTTCACCATTGGGAGCAGGGTTCTTTTTTGTGGCCAAGAAGGATGGTGTTGTGAATTCTGTGATCAAGCTCCCTCCTGTGGTCACGAGTGGTACTGCGGCTTCTGAGTTTCCTTCCTCAGGTGATGAGGTTAAGTCGTTAGGTGCTGCTCTATTTAACTCCACCTAGTGCTTTGATCCTGGCCTCCAGTCAATGTTCTAGTATTGGTCTTGCTTCCTCCTGGATCGTTCCTGTGGCCTGTCTGCTCAGCATAAGCTAAGTTCTGCTTGTGTTACTTTTGTTGCTATATTTTCTGTCCAGCTTGCTTTTTTGGTTTTGCTTGCTTGCTGGAAGCTCTGAGACGCAGAGGGAGCACCTCCGTACCGTTAGTCGGTGCGGAGGGTCTTTTTGCCCCTCTGCGTGGTTGTTTGTAGGTTTTTGTGTTGACCGCAAAGCTATCTTTCCTATCCTCGGTCTATTCAGTAAGTCGGGCCTCACTTTGCTAAATCTATTTCATCTCTGTGTTTGTATTTTCATCTTAACTCACAGTCATTATATGTGGGGGGCTGCCTTTTCCATTGGGGAATTTCTCTGAGGCAAGGTAGGCTTATTTTTCTATCTTCAGGACTAGCTAGTTTCTCAGGCTGTGCCGAGTTGCATAGGGAGCGTTAGGCGCAATCCACGGCTACCTCTAGTGTGGTTTGATAGGTTTAGGGATTGCGGTCAGCAGAGTTTCCACGTCTCAGAGCTCGTCCTATGTTTTGTGGTTTTTGTCAGGTCACTTGTGTGCTCTGAACTTCAAGGTCCATTGTGGTTCTGAATTACCTATTCATAACAGGATGGCTCTTTGAGACCTTGTATTGATTACCGCCTTCTTAATAAGATCACAGTCAAATTTCAGTATCCTTTGCTGCTGCTGTCTGATTTGTTTGCTCAGATTAAGGGGGCTAGTTGGTTCACCAAGATAGATCTTCGAGGGGCGTATAATCTTGTGCGAATTAAACAGGGCGATGAATGGAAAACAGCATTTAATACGCCCGAGGGCCATTTTGAGTACCTGGTTATGCCATTCGGGCTTTCTAATGCTCCATCTGTATTTCAGTCCTTTATGCATGACATCTTTCGAGAGTACCTGGATAGATTCATGATTGTATATTTGGATGACATTTTGGTCTTTTCGGATGATTGGGAGTCTCATGTGAAGCAGGTCAGTATGGTGTTCCAGGTCCTTCGTGCAAATTCCTTGTTTGTGAAGGGGTCAAAGTGTTTCTTTGGAGTTCAGAAGGTTTCATTTTTGGGTTTCATTTTTTCCCCTTCTACTATCGAGATGGACCCTGTTAAAGTTCAGGCCATTTATGATTGGACTCAGCCGACATCTGTTAAGAGCCTGCAGAAGTTCCTGGGCTTAGCTAATTTTTACCGTCTCTTCATCGCTAATTTTTCTAGTATTGCTAAACCGTTGACTGATTTGACCAAGAAAGGTGCTGATGTGGTCAATTGGTCCTCTGTGGCTGTAGAGGCTTTTCAGGAGTTGAAGCGTAGTTTTTCTTCTGCCCCTGTGTTGTGCCAGCCAGATGTTTTGCTCCCGTTTCAGGTCGAGGTTGATGCTTCTGAGAATGGAGCAGGGGCTGTTTTGTCGCAAAGAAGTTCTGATGGCTCGGTGATGAAACCATGTGCCTTCTTTTCTAGAAAATTCTCGCCTGCTGAGCGCAATTATGATGTTGGCAATCGAGAGTTGTTGGCAATGAAGTGGGCATTCGAGGAGTGGCGACATTGGCTTGAAGGAGCTAAACATCGCGTGGTGCTCTTGACGGATCACAAGAATTTGACTTATCTCGAGTCTGCCAAACGGTTGAATCCTAGACAGGCTCGATGGTTGCTCTTTTTCTCCCGTTTTGATTTTGTGGTTTCATACCTTCCGGGATCTAAGAATGTGAAGGCTGATGCCCTGTCAAGGAGTTTTGTGCCTGACTCTCCGGGTGTTCCGGAGCCGGCCGGTATTCTTAAAGAGGGGGTAATTTTGTCTGCCATCTCCCCTGATTTGCGGCGCGTACTGCAGAAGTTTCAGGCTGATAGACCTGACCGTTGTCCAGCGGAGAGACTGTCCCTGATAGATGGACTAGTAGAGTTATCTCTGAGGTTCATTGTTCGGTGTTGGCTGGTCATCCTGGAATCTTTGGTACCAGAGATTTGGTGGCTAGATCCTTTTGGTGGCCTTCTTTGTCACGGGATGTGCGTTCTTTTGTGCAGTCCTGTGGGACTTGTGCTCGGGCTAAGCCCTGCTGTTCTCGTGCCAGTGGGTTGCTTTTGCCCTTGCCGGTCCCGAAGAGGCCCTGGACGCATATTTCCATGGATTTTATTTCTGATCTCCCTGTTTCTCAAAGGATGTCGGTCATTTGGGTGGTTTGTGATCGCTTCTCTAAGATGGTCCATTTGGTACCCTTGTCTAAATTGCCTTCCTCCTCTGATTTGGTGCCATTGTTTTTCCAGCATGTGGTTCGTTTGCATGGCATTCCAGAGAACATCGTCTCGGACAGAGGTTCCCAGTTTGTTTAGAGGTTTTGGCGGTCCTTTTGCGCTAAGATGGGCATTGATTTGTCTTTTTCTTCGGCTTTCCATCCTCAGACTAATGGCCAAACCGAATGAACTAATCAGACTTTGGAGACATATCTGAGATGCTTTGTTTCTGCTGATCAGGATGATTGGGTGTCCTTCTTGCCTTTGGCTGAGTTCGCCCTTAATAATCGGGCCAGCTCGGCTACTTTAGTTTCTCCTTTTTTCTGTAATTCTGGTTTCCATCCTCGTTTCTCTTCAGGGCAGGTTGAGCCTTCGGACTGTCCTGGTGTGGATACGGTGGTGGACAGGTTGCAGCAGATTTGGACTCATGTGGTGGACAATTTGACATTGTCCCAGGAGAAGGCTCAACGTTTCGCTAACCGCCGGCGCTGTGTTGGTCCCCGACTTGGTGTTGGGGATTTGGTTTGGTTGTCATCTCGTCATGTTCCTATGAAGGTTTCCTCTCCTGAGTTTAAGCCTCGTTTCATTGGGCCATATAAGATTTCTGAAGATCCTAATCCTGTGTCATTTCGTTTGGACCTTCCAGCTTCTTTTGCCATCCATAATGTGTTCCATAGGTCGTTGTTGCGGAGATACGTGGTGCCTATGGTTCCCTCCGTTGATCCTCCTGCCTCGGTGTTGGTCGAGGGGGAGTTGGAGTATGTGGTGGAGAAGATTTTGGATTCTCGCGTTTCGAGACGGAAACTCCAGTACCTGGTCAAGTGGAAGGGTTATGGTCAGGAAGATAATTCCTGGGTTTTTGCCTCTGATGTTCATGTTGCTGATCTAGTTCGTGCCTTTCATTTGGCTCATCCTGATCGGCCTGGGGGCTCTGGTGAGGGTTCGGTGACCCCTCCTCAAGGGGGGGTACTGTTGTGAATTCTGTTGTTGAACTCCCTCCTGTGGTCGTGAATGGTACTTCGGCGAGTTCAGTCCATGGACTCCCTCTGGTGGCTGTGAGTGAAGCTGCTGCTTCTGAGGTTCCTTACACAGGTGACGTGGTTTATCCTTTGGTTGGCTGCTCTATTTAACTCCACTCAGATCGTTACTCCATGCCAGCTGTCAATGTTCCTGTGCTGGTTCAGTTCGCTCTTGGATCTTTCTGGAGACATGTCTCTTCCTGCAAGAAGCTAAGTCCCTGTTTGTTATTTTCTGTTCATGGTTTTCTAGTCCAGCTTGCTTTCATGATTTTGTCTTGCTAGCTGGAAGCTCTGGGATGCAGGGTGGCGCCTCAGCACCGTGAGTCGGTGCGGGGGTCTTTTTGCACACTCTGCGTGGTCTTTTGTAGTTTTTGTGCTGACCGCACAGATACCTTTCCTATCCTCTGTCTATTTAGTTAGTCTGGCCTCCCTTTGCTAAAACCTGTTTCATTTCTGTGTTTGTGACTTTCATCTTAACTCACAGTTAATATTTGTGGGGGGCTGCCTTTTCCTTTGGGGAAATTTCTCTGGGGCAAGGTAGGCTTTATTTTCTATCTCTAGGGCTAGCTAGTTCTTAGGCTGTGCCGAGGCGTCTAGGCCTGTTAGGTACGCTCCACGGCTATTTCTAGTGTGTGTGATAGGATTAGGGATTGCGGTCAGCAAAGTTCCCACTTCCCAGAGCATGTCCTGTGAGTTTAACCATCAGGTCATTCCTGGTGCTCCTAACCACCTGGTCATAACACATTACATGTCGGTGACTGGGCACTGGGTAACTACGGTGACATCAGGAGAAGGGGCTGCTGTCCAAGCCTTGCCATCCCAATGAGTTGCTCTTTGATCCTCTGTATCTAGAAGTTCCTCCACTGCTTCTGCCTCCTCAACCTCCTCTCAGTCCTCCACCTGCACCCAAAGCCTGTCTGGTAATGCCACCCTTGTTGTAACTGCGCAGAAGGAATCCTGCACACCTCCTCACAGCTGAGGAGTTGTGGTCAGCTCTGGAGACCGAGTTCCATCAATGGTTGTCTCCACTCAACCTGCAGCCAGGGAAGGCTGTGTGCGACAATGCTGCAAACCTGGGTGCGGCCCTTCACCGGGACAATGTCACACACGTGCCTTGTATGGCTCAAGTTTTGAACCTGGTTGTCCAGCAATTTTTATCCCACTATCCCAGACTAGATGGGCTTCTGCAGAGGGCACGGTCACTGTGTGCTCACTTCCACCGTTCGCATCCCACAGCTCAACGACTTACATCTCTACAGAAGTCGTTGGGCCTGCCAGTTCACTGGCTGAAATGCAATGTGCCCACACGGTGGAATTCAACTCTGCACATGTTGCAGCGACTATGGCAGCACTGACGAGCACTGGTGCAATACATTATGACGTATAGCCTGGGCTAACGAGATCAAGAGGTGGGGCAAATCACGCTGCAGGAGTGGTCTCAGATCACGGACCTATGCACCCTTCTGCACAGTTTTGAAATAGCAACGAAGATGTTTAGTGCTGACGATGCCATTATCAGCATGACCATTCCAGTGATTTACATGCTGGAGCACACCTTAAACAGTGTTCGGAGTCAGGTGGTGGAACAAGAGCAGGAACAAGAGGAGTCGTATGCAGAAGGGATAATATCTCCAAGGTCAAGAAGGTTGGCAGCACCAAGGTGGCTGGCATTGGATTCTGGGAGAGAGGGATTACCGAGGGCGCATGGTAGCAGCCAAACTGTTGAGGAAGGTGCAGGAGGTGAGGAAGAAGTGGAGGACAAACTGGCGCTGGGCATGGAAGACTCATCAGATGAGGGAGAAATTGATCAAATTTCTGTTGTGTGAGGTTGGGGGGAGAGGGCAGACGAAGGAAGCATGATTCTCACCTCGCCGCCACCAAGACAACAAGGACTTGGTCCTCCTGGATGCACAAGACACATGAGTGCCTTCTTGCTGCACTACCTGCAACATGACCCTCGGATTGTCAGAATCCAAAGTAATGCTGACTACTGGATTGCCACACTCTTAGATCCCTGGTACAAAAGTAAATTTGGCGAAATAATTCCTGCCATAGAAAAGGATTCACGCATGCATTAGTATCAGCAGAGACTGTTACAGAATCTAACATCTGCTTATCCACAAAACACCAGTGGTGCACGAAGTGAATCTCTGAGTTCTAACTTGCCAACCTAGGGACTATCGAGTCATCACTCAAACCGTAACAGTAACATCGTATCTGGTGGTAACAGCAATTTTTTCCAATCGTTTCAAGATTTTTTTCGACCATCCTTTGCAAGGCTAAAGGAGACAAGAAGTCTGACGCACAGCCAACGCCTAGAGAGGATGGTACAAGAGCATCTCCAAGTTAATATCGATGCCATAACTGTGGAACTGGACCGTTGCTCATTTTGGGCTTCCAAACTTGAAAAATGGCCTGAGCTCGCCACTCACGCCTTAGAGATCTTGTCGTGCCCTGCAGCCAGCATTCTCTCTGAACGTGTGTTGAGCGCTGCTGGTGGTGTGCTGACAGATAAGTGCACGCGGCTGTCCAGTGACAATGTAGACAGAATAACGTTCATCAAGATGAACAAATCCTGGATCCGCAAGGCCTTTTCTACCCCTGTGTCATCTTGGAGAGGCTAAAAGCTTGATGATTTTTGAAAATCACCTCACCAACCGTTTTAAAAAACTCTGGCCAAATTGATGCCACTTAAGCGGTGTCTGTGGCCGAATTTTTGGAAAAAATGGAGACTCTTTATTTATTCCCCTTGCTGAGTTTTACATGACGTTGCCTTGGTCAATTCCAGGTGGGTGGGGTCGTCTGCATAGTTGTTTACTCATACTATGGCCTGGGATTCAGAGGTCTGCTCCAAAGCTTCAGTGTCTGCTAGTCAGCAGAGTAGCCCGGCCACCTACCACCTGTTTACCTAAGTACTATTTTTAACGGCATCTGGCCCAGGAAATCTTTTTGGGCCTAGTAGAATTTAGTGCTACTCAGCAGCGTACCCCATCCATGAAGCAAGCTACACCGCCTGTTTACCTAAGTACTATTTTGTAACGGCATCTAGCCCAGGAAATCCTTTTGGGCCTAGTAGAATTTAGTGCTACTCAGCAGCGTACCCCACCCATGAAGCAAGCTACACCACCTGTTTACCTAAGTACTCTTTTGTAATGGCATCTAGCCCAGGAAATCCTTTTGGGCCTAGTAGAATTTAGTGCTACTCAGCAGCGTACCCCATCCATGAAGGAAGCTACACCGCCTGATTACCTAACTACTATTTTGTAACGGAATCTAGCCCAGGAAATCCTTTTTGGGCCTAGTAGAATTTAGTGCTACTCAGCAGCGTACTTTACCCGTGAAGCAAGCTACACCACCTGTTTACCTAAGTACTATTTTTTAACGGCATCTGGCCCAGGAAATCTTTTTGGGCCTAGTAGCAATTTCTGCTACTCAGCAGAGTACCCCACCCATGAAGCAAGCTACGCCGCCTTCTATCTTTCTCAATCTAACCCCTCGGCTCTGGGGTGTCCACTCTCCCTCCAGCTCTCTCCTTCTCACAGGTAGACTATCGTGTGTTTTCACACTGTAGCGAATCTTTTGGGCCCAGGCATAAGAAGTCATCAAGTTAATGGATAATGTGTGCCACCTTACAAAGGTCCATGACAACACATTCGAGGAAGCAACTAAACGCCTCAAATAGTGAGCAGGATATGGAGCACACCATGGGCAAACAGTGATCTATGTAGTATGCTCCTTCACAGAAGCAGGCCAATGGGAGGACACTATTCGGAGGCACAGGTAGTAACTGGAACGCCCCCTCAATGTCTGTTTTGGCCATTAGGGTGCCCCTTACCAACTTCTTGACCCGCCTGATCGTCAAAGGAGATACAGTACATAGTACTGTACTTGGTTCCGCGTCGATGTTGTCGTTTACTGACCTGCCCCTTGGATATGACAAATGGTGGATTAGTCTGAATGTATTGGGTTCATTTTTTGGCACAACTCCCAACGGGGGTACCACTACGTCTTCTAAGGAAAGTGTTCTGAATGGACCCGCCGCCATTCTACCTAAAGATATTTATTTTTTTATTTTTTTTGTCAAGACGTCTGGGCGTTGGTAGAGTGATTTTAGATTTTTACTCCAGCCTTTCTTGATTTTAGAAGGGCATGACATGCCTATATCTGTGTCTCCTCCTCCTTTTACTCCTCCACCTCTTTTCTTTTTGCATGACTATATGTAGTTGTGACTTTTCCATGTGTTTGTTGTGTCTTCAGAGCAGTTTGTCAGCTTTTGGACACCTTTTAAGGTTTTTTCTATGTGTTTGTATGTGTTTGTGTTTGCCTGCCATTGGTTTCAATGGGGTTCGATGGTGTTCGTCGAACATTCAACGAACATTCATCGAACACGTCCCAGTTCGATGAACCGAACCCGAACACTAGGGAGGTGGCTTGACACTAGTTATAATTGCTGAATCTAAAATAAAAATCATTTTCCATCTGTTGTGTCCTACCTACCCTTATTTAATAATAATCTTTATATAGCGCTAACATATTCCGCAGCGCTTTACAGTTTTGCACACATTATCATTACTGTCCCCATTGGGGCTCACAATCTAGAATCCCTATCAGTATGTCTTTGGAATGTGGGAGAAAACCGGAGTACCCAGAGGAAACCCACGCAAACACGGAGAGAACATACAAACTCTTTGCAGATGTTGTCCTGGGTGGGATTAGAACCCAGGACCCCAGCGCCACCATGCTGCCCATGTCCTTGTAGAATGTAAGCTTGCAAACAGGGCCTCACTGTAACTGTTTAAACTGTCTTACCTTGAAATGAATTTTTGTCGTTGCTTATTTGTATAGTGCTGCGGAACATGTTGACGTTATATAAATAATATTATTATTATTTATTATATCCACATTTTAAGATTGCGGATGTGGAATCTTTTCACCCTTTATGTAAATTCTGTCTCTATTGAAAACTCAAATTATAGTTTGTACTGTAAATTATTTGGCTCTTTCTCCGCATGTTGCTGTTCTTTTACTTGAAGGTGATTGAATGGAATCCCATTTTGGATACACCTTGAAGGAATAAAAACAAGCAGGAAACAATATAAACATTTAAGGCTGCCGTCACACTAGCAGTATTTGGTCAGTATTTTACATCAGCATTTGTAAGCCAAAACCAGGAGTGGAACAAATAGAGGAAAAGTATAATAGAAACATCTGCACCACTTCTGTATTTATCACCCACTCCTGGTTTTGGCTTACAAATACTGATGTAAAATACTGACCAAATACTGCTAGTGTGACGGCAGCCTAACAAAGATTTAAAGACTGGGAAAGTGATAATCAGTATCTGATGTTCCAGTCTAAAGGTACCGTCACACTTAGCAACGCTGCAGCGATACCGACAACGACGTTGATCGCTGCAGCGTCGCTGTGTGGTCGCTGGAGAGCTGTCACAGACAGCTCTTCAGCGACCAACGATCCCGAAGTCCCCGGGTAACCAGGGTAAACATCGGGTTACTAAGCGCAGGGCCGCGCTTAGTAACCCGATGTTTACCCTGGTTACCGTTGTAAATGTAAAAAAAACAAACACTACATACTTACATTCCCGGTGTCTGGTCATGTCCCTTGCCGTCAGCTTCCCGCACTGACTGAGCGCTGGCCGTAAAGTACAGCGGTGATGTCACCGCTGTGCTGTGCTTTACGGCCGGCCGGCGCTCACCAGTCAGTGCGGGAAGCTGAAGGCGAGGGACATGACCAGACACCAGGAATGTAAGTATGTAGTGGTTTGTTTTGTACATTTACAACGGTAACCAGGGTAAACATCGGGTTACTAAGCGCGGCCCTGCGCTTAGTAACCCGATATTTACCCTGGTTACCAGTGAAGACATCGCTGAATTGGCGTCACACACGCCGATTCAGCGATGTCAGCGGGAGATCCAGCGACAAAATAAAGTGCTGGACTTTCCCCAGCGACCAACGATCTCCCAGCAGGGGCCTGATCGTTGGTCGCTGTCACACATAACGATTTCATTAACGATATCGTTGCTACGTCACAAAAAGCAACGATATTGTTAACGATATCGTTATGTGTGACGGTACCCTAAGGGTGAGCAGAAAATCACTTAGGTTAGGTTCACATTAGCGTTTATGTGTGCATCGTATCATCTTCATGCGCAAACGCATGCCAAAATGCATGCAAACGCATGTTAACGCAGTATTTTTTATCCACATGATCTTACGCATGATGGCAAAAAAACGCTGCGTGTGCATGCATTTGTATGCGTTTTTGCATATGTTTGCGTTGTTTATGCGCATGCGTACGGTATTTCCCAATGGGCGTGGCTTATGGGATTTATATATATATATATACTCTGCACAGATGAAATCCTCTTCTTTTGATGCTGTATCCTACTGCAAGATTTATTTTAGCGTGGAGAGCTTCAGTGTGAATGTGGCTTTATCATTGAAATTGGCTTTTGCTTTTGCTGTGGCTTGTGAGAAAGAAAGGAGAAGAGAAAGACGGAGATGTCGTCGTCGCTATTGGCAACACCCCATTGTTGAAGTCCGAAAGAGAGCCGTGGAGCCTACCACTCATTGTTCACCGAGCTTCGTGAAAACCAACAGATTCCTGGCTACCAGAGAGACATTTTCAATTCCGGTTTAGAGTGTCCACCCCTTCTGGGAATGTTGGAGACACCTGCCGTGCATTGTGTGACGTTCTGTGTGCAGAATTCCTCCCCAACCCACAACTGATCTCTGACTGAAAAATGAAGAAAAATTCAAGGAGATTTGTAATTTTCCAGTCTGTGTGGGGGCTGTGGATGGCAAACACATTCGGATTCAGAAACCTCCTGGAAATGGATCCGAGTACTACAATTATAAAAAATAGTTTTCCACTGTTCTCATGGCGATTGCAGATACTGAGTGTTGCCGTTGACGGTGGCTCATTTGGAAGAGGAAATCAGTCACAGACTTTCAAAAACTCTGAAATGGGACAACGTATGTATGGTTATAATTTTAATTTTCAGCTGACACAACCTCTTCCGAACACTGAAGGACCGCCAATGCCATTTGTTTTTGTTGGGGATGAGACATTTCAAATGTGTGCCAACCTCATAAAACCATACTCGAGTCGGGACTTAAATCACACCAAAAGGATTTTCAACTACAGACTGACACGGGCACAAAGAACTGTGGAGTGTGCCTTTGGTTTGCTGGCAGCTAAATGGCGGGTTTTGTGAACACCAATTAATCTTAAAATAGAGACAATTGATGAGGTTGTGAAAACATGTGTTACTCTGCATAATTATATCCTGGCAAAAGAGCAACCCCACTTAGAACTTGAGGAACCTGTGAATACCACATTGACGCATGGGCGGACATACTACCGGTTCAACTGCACCGGGGCCCGGAGGCTCCAGGGGGCCCCTGCAGGGCAGCTAATAATGAGGGCAATCTGGCCATTTTATCCGGCCCCGGGGGGCCTCTGGACAGATTGCTCTCATGTGCGGCGGCTAGGGAGCAATCCCCGCACTCCGCTGCCTGCAACAGAAAATGGGAGCAGAGCTGCAAGGAATTGATCCATTTCACTCTCACTTCCTGCTTTTCTTGCTGCAGTGCGAGTGCTGACTGAACGATCCTCCCACAATCCTCTGCACATTGTGGGGGACGGTACCACAAGATCCCAGGAAATGCAGAGGCCCGTTTGCGTGGCTGCTCCCAACACCATGGCAACCACAAGCACAACTGGGGCCCCCAGGGGCCAGCCGTGCAGTCCGATGCAGGTGAGGAGCAGCGTCCGTCCCCAAGGTGGGGGTGTACGGATATGAAGCAACGAGGACGAGACGTCTGCTGTATAATAATAATAATCTTTATTTATATAGCGCCAACATATTCCGCAGCGCTTTACAGTTTAACAGTTTAACCCCTTAGCGACCGCCGATACGCCTTTTAACGGCGGCCGCTAAGGGTACTTAAACCACAGCGCCGTTAATTAACGGCGGTGTGGAAAAAGTAAATAGCGCCCCCCAGAGGCCGATTTTCTCCGGGGTCTCGGCTGCCGGGGGTAGCCGAGACCCCAGAGAACATGACTCGGGGGGGTTTTAACCCACCCCGCATTTGCGATCGCCGGTAATTAACCGTTTACCGGCGATCGCAAAAAAAAACAAAAAAAAACGCGATCTCTTTTTAATTTCTCTGTCCTCCGATGTGATCGCACATCGGAGGACAGAGAAAAGGGGTCCCAGGTGGCCCCCCAATACTCACCTAGCTCCCCCGATGCTCCTCGTGTCTCCCGGTGGGCGCCGCCATCTTCAAAATGGCGGGCGCATGCGCAGTGCGCCCGCCGGCCGGCAGCGGGAGAATCTTTGGGGTCTCGGCTGCCGGGGGTAGCCGAGACCCCAAAGAGCATGATCGGGGTCGGTTTTACCGACCCCTGTTTTGCGATCGCCGGTAATTAACTGTTTTCCGGCGACCGCAAAAAAAAAAAAAAAAAAGTAAAGTGTAATTCTCTGTCCTCTGATGTGATCGCACATCAGAGGACAGAGAAATAGGGGGATTCGGGGACCCTACAATACTCACCTGTGTCCCTGGATCCTCTTGCTGCTCCTCCTGGCCGCCGGCAGAAGAACATGGCGGGCGCATGCCCAGTGCGCCCGCCATCTGTCTCCATCTGCCGGCCGGCAGGAGAACAGCAGTTGGGGCTAAAATTAGGGTTAGGGGTAGGGGTAGGGTTAGGGGTAGGGTTAGGGGTAGGGTTAGGGGTAGGGTTAGGGGTAGGGTTAGGGTTAGGGGTAGGGTTAGGGGTAGGGTTAGGGGTAGGGGTAGGGTTAGCGTTAGGGGTAGGGTTAGGGGTAGGGTTAGGGGTAGGGTTAGGGTTAGGGGTAGGGGTAGGGTTAGGGGTAGGGTTAGGGGTAGGGTTAGGTTAGGGGTAGGGGTAGGGTTAGGGGTAGGGTTAGGGTTAGGGCTAGGGTTAGGGCTAGGTTTGGGGCTAAATTTAGGGTTAGGGTTGGGGCTAAATTTAGGGTTAGGGTTGGGGCTAAATTTAGGGTTAGGCTTCTTTCACACTTACGTCGGTACGGGGCCGTCGCAATGCGTCGGCCCGACATACTGACGCACGTTGTGAAAATTGTGCACAACGTGGGCAGCAGCTGTAGTTTTTCAACGCATCCGCTGCCCAATCTATGTCCTGGGGAGGAGGGGGCGGAGTTACGGCCACGCATGCGCGGTCAGAAATGGCGGATGCGACGTACAAAAAAACGTTTCATTGAACGTTTTTTTGTGCCGACGCTCTGCCAAAATACAACTGATCCAGTGCATGACGGACGCGACGTGTGGCCATCCGTCACGATCCGTCGGCAATACAAGTCTATGGGCAAAAAACGCATCCTGCGGGCACATTTGCAGGATCCGTTTCTTGTCCAAAACGACGGATTGCGACGGAATGCCAAACGATGCAAGTGTGAAAGTAGCCTTAGGGCTAGGGTTAGGGTTGGGGCTAAAGTTAGGGCTAGGGTTGGGGCTAAAGTTAGGGTTAGAGCTGGGATTAGGGTTAGGGTTTGGATTAGGGTTGGTATTAGGGCTAGGGTTGGCATTAGGGTTACACTTGGGATTAGGGTTAGGTTTGGGATTAGGGTTAAGGTTAGGGTTGTGATTAGGGGTGTATTGGGATTAGGGTTAGGTTTGAGGTTAGGGTTGAGATTAGGATTAGGGGTGTGTTGGATTTAGAGTTTTGATTAGGGTTATGGTTAGGGTTGACATTAGGGTTGTTTTGGGGTAAGGGTTGTGATTATGGTTAGGGTTAGTGATTAGGATTATGGATCAGGTTGGGATTAGGGTTAGCGGTGTGTTGGGGTTAGGGTTGGAGCTAGAATTGGGGGGTTTCCACTGTTTAGGTACATCAGGGGGTCTCTAAACACGACAGCCAATTTTGCGCTCAAAAAGTCAAATGGTGCTCCCTCCCTTCTGAGCTCTGCCGTGCGCCCAAACAGTGGGTTACCCCCACATATGGGGCATCAGCGTACTCGGGATAAATTGGACAACATCTTCTGGGGTCCAATTTCTCTTGTTACCCTTGTGAAAATAAAAACTTGGGGGCTACAATATCTTTTTTGTGAAAAAAATTTTTTTTTTTATTTTCACGACTCTGCATTCTAAACTTCTGTGAAGCACTTGGGCATTCAAAGTTCTCACCACACATCTAGATAAGTTCCTTGGGGGGTCTAGTTTCCAAAATGGGGTCACTTGTGGGGGGTTACTACAGTTTAGGTACATCAAGGGCTCTGCAATCGCAACATAATGCCCACAGACCATTCTATCAAAGTCTGCATTCCAAAAAGGCGCTCCTTCCCTTCCGAGCTCTGCCGTGCGCCCAAACAGTGGTTTACCCCCACATATGGTACATCAGCGTACTCGGGATAAATTGGACAACAACTATTGCAGTCCAATTTCTCCTGTTACCCTTGTGAAAATAAAGACTTGGGGGCTACAATATCTTTTTTGTGGAAAAAAAAAATATTTTTTATTTTCACGACTCTGCATTCTAAACTTCTGTGAAGCACTTGGGCATTTAAAGTTCTCACCACACATCTAGATAAGTTCCTTGGGGGGTCTAGTTTCCAAAATGGGGTCACTTGTGGAGGGTTTCTACTGGTACATCAGGGGCTCTGCAAACGCAACATAATACCCGCAGACCATTCTATCAAAGTCTGCATTCCAAAACGGCGCTCCTTCCTTCCGAGCTCTGCCGTGCGGCCAAACAGTGGTTTACCCCCACATATGGGGTACCAGCATACTCAGGACAAATTGGTCAACAACTTTAGTGGTCTAATTTCTCCTGTTACCCTTGTGAAAATAAAAATTTGTGGGCAAAAAGATCATTTTTGTAGAAAAAATGCAATTTTTTTTTTCACGGCTCTAAGTTATAAACTTCTGTGAAGCACATGGGGTTCAAAGTGCTCGCCACACATCTAGATAAGTTCCTTAAGGGGTCTAGTTTCCAAAATGGTGTCACTTGTGGGGGGTTTCCACTGTTTAGGCATATCAGGGGCTCTCCAAACGCGACATGGCGTCCAATCTCAATTCCAGCCAATTCTACATTGAAAAAGTAAAACGGCACTCCTTCTCTTCCAAGCTCTGCGGTGCGCCCTAACAGTGGTTTACCCCCACATATTGGGTATCAGCTTACTCAGGAGAAATTGCACAACAACTTTTGTGGTCTAATTTCTCCTGTTACCCTTGTGAAAATAAAAATTTGTGGGCAAAAATATCATTTTTGTAGAAAAGATGTGATTTTTTATTTTCACGGCTCTACGTTATAAACTTCTGTGAAGCACTTGGGGGTTCAAAGTGCTCACCACACATCTAGATAAGTTCCTTAAGGGGTCTAGTTTCCAAAATGGTGTCACTTGTGGGGAGTTTCCACTGTTTAGGCACATCAGGGGCTCTCTAAACGTGACATGGCGTCCGATCTCAATTCCAGCCAATTCTGCATTGAAAAAGTCAAACGGCGCTCCTTCACTTCTAAGTTCTGTGGTGCGCCCAAAACGTGGTTTACCCCCACATATGGGGTATTGGCGTATTCAGGAGAAATTGCATAACAAAATTTAGGGTTACATTTCTGTTTTTACACTTGTGAAAATAAAAAAAATGGTTCTGAATTAAGATGTTTGCAAAAAAAGTTAAATGTTCATGTTTTCCTTCCACATTGTTTCAGTTCCTGTGAAGCACGTAAAGGGTTAATAAACTTCTTGAATGTGCTTTTAAGAACCTTGAGGGGTGTAGTTTTTAGAATGGTGTCACACTTCATTATTTTCTATCATATAGACCCCTCAAAATGACTTCAAATGTGATGTGGTCCCTAAAAAAAAATGGTGTTGTAAAAATGAGAAATTGCTGGTCAACTTTTAACCCTTATAACTCCCTAACAAAAAAAAAATTTGTTTCCAAAATTGTGCTGATGTAAAGTAGACATGTGGGAAATGTTATTTATTAACTATTTTTCGTGACATATCTCTCTGATTTAAGGGCATAAAAATACAAAGTTTGAAAATTGCAAAATTTTAAAGATTTTTGCCATATTTCCATTTTTTTCATAAATAATCGCAAGTAATATCGAAGAAATGTTACCACTAACATGAAGAACAATATGTCACGAAAAAACAATCTCAGAATCAGCGGGATCCGTTGATGCGTTCCAGAGTTATAACCTCATAAAGTGACAGTGGTCAGAATTGCAAAAATTGGCCTGGTCATTAAGTACCAAATTGGCTCTGTCACTAAGGGGTTAAAACACAAAAGTCATAAGTAACAACGTTAACAATACAATAATTAAAGCGAAATAAGACGATCCTGCTCGTGAGAGCTTACAATCTACAATGAGGAGGGGGAGATACAAAGTACAAGTGTGTATTTACAATGATGTATTTACAATGATGGTCCAGCCATCTTCAGGGGTTGGGGAATAGATAGGGATAGTGAATGGGCTACACACACACAGAAACATAAAATGACTTTAATTAGTGAACGTGATAGGCCGCTCTGAACAAATGTGTTTTGAGCGAGGGGTAAAGCATTCCAGAGGATTGGCGCAGCACGGGAGAAGTCTTGGAGTCGGGAGTGGGAGGTACGGATTAGTGCAGAGGTTAGTCGAAAGTAATTTGCAGAGCGCAGTGGTCTGTTAGGTCGATAGACAGAAATGAGGGAGGAGATGTAAGCTGGTGCCACACTGTGGAGAGCTTTGTGGGTGAAAACAAGTACTGTGAATTGTATCCTGTAATGAATGGGTAGCCAGTGTAACGACTGGCGAAGAGCGGACGCATCCGAGTAACGATTAGCCAGATGGACGACCCTGGCTGCTGCATTAAGGATGGACTGGAGAGGGGAAAGTCGAGTGAGGGGGAGACCAATTAATAGAGCATTACAGTAGTCCAGGCGGGAGTGGATCAGGGCGACAGTGAGGGTTTTAGTTGTCTCCATGGTGAGAAAAGGGTGGATTCTAGAGATGTTCTTTAGGTGTAAGCGGCACGAGCGGGCAAGAGATTGTATGTGGGAGATGAAGGAGAGATCGGAGTCAAACATAACACCCAGACAGCGCGCCTGCTGCCGGGGTGTTATTATGGTGCCATCCACGGAGAGGGAAATGTCAGATTTAGGGAGGTTAGTAGATGGCGGGAGCAGAAGAAGTTCAGTTTTGGAGAGGTTGAGTTTCAGATAGAGAGCAGACATGATGTTGGAGACTGCGGACAGACAGTCAGTGGTGTTCTGTGGTACAGCGGGAGTAAGGTCAGGGGATGACGTGTATAGTTGTGTGTCATCAGCATAAAGATGGTACTGAAAGCCAAATCTGCTGATGGTCTGTCCTATTGGGGCCGTGTCGAGGGAGAAGAGAAGGGGGCCAAGGACTGAGCCCTGAGGTACCCCAACAGCGAGAGGAAGAGGAGATGAAGTGGAGCCAGAGAACAGAACACTGAAGGAGCGGTCAGAAAGGAAGGAGGAGAACCAGGAGAGAGCAGTGTCCTTAATGCCTAGTGACTGGAGCCTAGAGAGCAGGAGAGGGTGGTCAACAGTGTCAAAAGCTGCAGAAAGGTCGAGAAGAATGAGCAGAGAGTGGTCACCATTACGTTTTGCTGTCAGAAGGTGATTGGTCACTTTGATGAGTGAAGTTTCTGTCAAATGTAGGGGGTGGAAACCGGACTGTGAAGGGTCTAGGAGGGAGTGAGTGGAGAGGTAACGGGTAAGGCGGGAGTATATCAGGTGCTCCAAGAGTTTAGAGATGAAGGGGAGATTGGAGACCGGTCTGTAGTTGTTTGTGCTGGATGGGTCGAGGGTGGGTTTCCTTAGTAATGGAGTAACGATAGAGTGTTTGAAGGAGGAGGGAAAATGCAAGAAGAGAGGGAGAGATTAAAGATTGTAGTTAGGTGAGTTGTGATGACTGGAGAGAGACTGGAGGAGATGTGAGGGAATGGGGTCGGTAGTGCATGTAGTCAGACGAGAAGAGGAGAGGAGCTTGGAGACTTCTTCTTCTGTGATGGGATCGAATGTGGAGAGTGAGCCAGGGGAAATGCAGGGAGGGATGGGAGTCACTGAATTTAGTGGTTGGGAGCGCATTTCCTGATGGATATTGTCTATTTTCTCTATAAAGTGGAAGGCCAGGTCATCAGCTCAAATGTCTGTGATAGGGGCTTGTGCTTTTGGCCTGAGGAGGGAGTGAAAGGTGTCAAAAAGTTTCTTGGGGTTGTTGGATAGTGAGGAGATCAGGGTGGGGAAGTAGGTCTGTTTGGTGAGGTGAAGGGCAGAGTTATAGGTCCTTAACATAAATTTGAAGTGTATGAAGTCTTCTGGTGTGCGTGTTTTCCTCCATAAGCGTTCAGCACACCAAGAGCATCGCTGGAGAAATCGGGTTTGCGATTTGAGCCAGGGCTGTTTCACTCTGTGTTTGGAGGTTCTGAGGGTGAGGGGAGCTACTTGGTCAAGGATGCTTCTAAGAGTGTCATTGAAGTGATGTACAGCCAGATCAGGACAGGAAAAAGAAGAGATTGGGGACAATGATGAGTGTAGGGAGTCTGAAAGTGTATGAGGGTTAATGGCTTGAAGATTTCTGACTGAATGGTAGGTAGGAGGGTGCTGGGGTGAGCGAGGATTTGTGAGTGTGAAGGAGAGAATGTTGTGGTCAGAGAGGGGAAGCGGTGAGTTATCTAGGTAGGAGATTGAGCAGAGCCAGGCAAAAACCAGGTCCAGGGTGTTACCGTCTTTGTGTGTTTCAGAGGTTGAGAGCTGTGAGAGGCCGAGAGAAGTGGTTAGTGATAGAAACTGGGATGCAGATGTGGAAGTGGGGCTGTTAATGGGGATATTGAAGTCTCCCAGGATAAGGGTTGGTAGTTTTGAGGCCATGAAGTGCGGCAGCCAGGCAGAGAAATGGTCCAGGAAGTGGGTGGGTGAGCCAGGGGGCCGGTATATGACCGCTACTCTGAGGGAGAGGGGACGAAAAAGCCTGATGATGTGGACCTCAAAAGAAGTGAATGAGAGTGATGGAACTGGGGGATGACCTGGAAAGTGCATTGTGGGGTCAGGAGTATGCCAACTCCACCACCAGGTCTGTTTGTTGGTCTCGGGGATTGGGAGAATTGTAAGCCACCATGGGTAATAGCAGCAGGAGAGACAGTGTCAGAATCCTGAATCCAGGTTTCCGTGAGGGCCAGCGGATTCAGAGAGTTTTTCAGAAAGTAATTGTGTAGGAAAGGAAGCTTGTTGCATACAGACCGTGGAATTCCAAAGGGCACAATTAAAAGAAGGGGATGAAGGAGTGCAATTAATATTAGTAAGATTATTAAGGTTTCGATGTGAGGTAGGGTAGGGGTTGAGGTTGGTGGATGGTGGACCGGGGTTTGGGGAAATGTCCCCTGAAATCAGCAGGAGTAGGAAGATAAAAAGCAAGTAGCTTTTTGAATTGTATGAAGTTTTTTTATGCAGTGTGTTTGGGTAAGATGGACTGAGGTTTTTCAAGAAGGTGAGAAGTGCATGGGAGCTGTACATGGGAGAGTGAAGTATAGAGGGGCTGATGTATATGAGTTGTGATGGAGGGGGGATGGGGCGGTGAAACTGGACTGCAAGGGAACACAGGAGGATAGGAATAAAGCACATGGATAGAAGGGAGAGCAGAGTGTGGGTTACCTGACTATCTGCCATGGAATAACTGCGGTATCACGATGCTTAGCTTCTGGGACGCTAGCGTGCACCCCCAAGGATGGTCCTAATTTTATAGTCCAGAAGAGATGGATTGTGGGAACTGGTTGAGGATAATTTGGCAGCTGGCTTGCACACCAGGGGCTTTTTTTTCTTTTTTCAAGATGTTCAAAGACACTCAGCCTGGTAAAATCTACTTTCACACCTTCCACCACATAAGATCTACACTGATCCCAGTCATGGATATGCAACAGTTTTAAGTACAATGCAACAAATGAATTATACCAATGAATTAGCAAACACATTAAATTATGTTTCTAGATGGTAAAGCAGCAGATGACAGACAGCAAGCAGAGGTGGGAGTTTATACCATTAGAGTCTATAGCAGCAGATGGGACAGCTATCAGAGGTAGGAAGTTGCACCATTTGATTGTAATGCAGGAGACAGCAAGCAGAGGGAGTTTATACCATTAGAGTCTATTGCAGCAGATGGGACAGCTATCAGAGGTAGGAAGTTGCACCATTTGATTGTAATGCAGGAGACAGCAAGCAGAGGGAGTTTATAACTGGGGGACAGAGCACAGGCTGGCGCCATATACCCGAGGGAGCAGAAGTCAAAGCATGCCCACCAGGTTGGATCTGGAGTGGTTATGACTCACAAAGCAGCGGCTGAATGACATAAAAATTCAGCACCACGGCTGTGTGAGACAGGAAGCTGCCGGCGATGGTGTGATTTGGGATACCGTGCTGTGAGGAGTGTGTATGCAGAGGGATGACTGGTGCTGTGTATGTGTGTGTGTGTGTGTGTGTGTGTGTGTGTGTGTGTGTGTGTGTGTGTGTGTGTGTGCAGACAGGTGAATGGTGCAGTGTCTGTAGGTGGAGGAGAGGGCAATGATGGGGCTGCTGGGGCAGAAGGCAGTGATTGGGTTGAGGGCAATGATGGGGCAGAAGGCAATGATTGGGTTGACAGAGAGGGAAATGATAGGGTTGGTGAGGGAGGAGGAAATGATGGAGGTTATGAATGGGCAATAATGGGGGTGGTGGGGGAGGAGGAAATGATGGAGGTGGTGGAATGGGTAATGATGGCATGGTGGGGAAGAAGGCACTGATGGTGGCAGTGGAAAGGACAATGATGGGGTAACAGGAAGATGGCATCAGCACCAAGATGGCAGCAGCCCCAGGATGGTAGCAGCCCCAGGATTGCGGCAGCACCAGGATTGCGGCTGCAGCACTAGGATGTCAGCAGCACCAGGAAGGCAGCAGCACCAGGACGGCAGCATGTGGATAATTGTGCAATATTTGATGCCTCAAAAAACGCAACATGTTGTGTTTGCCGTACACCGCCACACACCGCGAAACGACACATGCTTACGCATCCGAATGTGAACAAATGCAAACACATGTCCTAGCGTACACCATGGTAAAGATATGTACGCATGACGCATGCAGATGTATGCGGATCATACACAGCGCACAGAAATGCTAATGTGAACCCGGCCTTAGACGATGAACCATGTGAACGTAATTTACAACTATGAAACTATGTCAGACACGAGAACGATGAATGAAATGATTGAATAACGATTATCACATTGTAACATTAAACATTTTGCACTGTGTTTACATAGGAGGAAACAGTTGTGCTCAAAAGTTTACATACCCCTGCAGAATTTTTGCTTTCTTGGCCTTTTTGTTTTTCAGAGAATATGAATGACAACACCAAAACTTTTTCTCCACTCATGGTTAGTTGTTGGGTGAAGTCATTTATTGTCAAACTACTGTGTTTTCTCTTTTTAAATCATAATGACAACCCAAAGAATCCAAATGAACCTGAACAAAAGTTCACATACCCTGGTGATTTTGGCCTGATAACATGCAAAGAAGTTGACACAAATGGGTTTGACTGGCTACTAAAGGTAACATCCTCACCTGGGACCTGTTAGCTTGTAATTAGTGTGTGTGTATAAAAGCTGAGTGAGTTTCTGGGATCCAGACAGAGTCTGTCATCTTTCATCCAGCCACCGACATTTCTGGATTGTGAGGCATGGAGAAAGCAAAACAATTGTCAAAGGATCTACAGGAAAAGGTAGTTGAACTGTATAAAAAAGGAAAGGGATACAAAAAGATATCCAAGGAATTGATAATGCCAGTCAGCAGCGTTCAAATTGTGATTAACAAATGGAAAATCAGGGGCTCTGTAAAAACAAAACCACAGTCAAGTAGACCAACAAATTTGCCATCCACAACTGCCTGAAAATTGTTTGGGATGCAAAGGAAAAACCCACAAATAACATCAGCTTAAATACAGGACTCACTGAAAACTAGCGGTGTGTCTGTTTCAAGATGCACAATGAGGAGGCACTTGCAGAAAAATGGGCTGCATGGTCGAGTCGCCAGAAGAAACCCATTACTGCGCAAATGCCACAAAATATCTTGCTTACAATACGCAAAACAGCACAGAGACAAGCCTCAAAACTTCTGGAACAAGGTAATTTGGAGTGATGAAACCAAAATTTAACTTTTTGGCCACAACCATAAACATTACATTTGGAGAAAGGTCAACAAGACCTATGATTAAAGGAACACCATTCCAACTGTAAAGCATGAAGGAGGATTGCTGATGTTTTGGGATGTGTGAGCTACAAAGTCACAACTGTAATCTGAAGTGTAGGTGTGTTAAACGTTGACATTCTAAGGGTTCGCTCACACTAGTATATAAAAAAAATTGCCTCTGAACAACCAATTAGATATGAGCGAACCTTTCAAGGTTCGATTCAGTTCAATTCAATGAATGATTTCATGAACGAATCCAAACGCTACTAGATTTAATGGGAGGACAAACCAAATGTATACACAATATCTTAAGAGGTGACAAAAATCTTTCCAAACAGCTAAAATTAGGGTTAGTCACCATGACAACTGGGATCAATTGATCCACAGTTAAAATTTGGAAATGGCACAGCAGAAATAGGCCATGCACGAGATATCAGGGTTTTGAACAGCATTTACAGCTTGAAATTGAAGTTTCATTTAGGATCTGGTGGTTAAGGGAGTGGTGTAAACCTTCCTAGCTGGGAGACCTGATACCTCATGCAACAGCTCAATTTTTTTTATTTCCTAGCCACACTCAGGTGGAACAAACATCAATTTCATAGACTACTATTGGTAGAAAAATGTAATAGTAACACAGGTAGTTGATTGATCAATTGAACCACAGTAGAACCTGTTATAATGTCACAGAAGAAGCCATGGCCCATGCAAGAGATATCAGGGTCTGGGCAAGCACTTACAGATTGGAAGTAGTATGTGTATGCTTTCTTAGCTGGGAGACCTGCTACCTCATGCAACACCTCCAATGTATTTTTTTATTCCAGCCACACTCAGAAAGCACAAACATCAGTTTCATACAGTACTATTGGTAGAAACATAAGGAAAGTAACATAGGTAGATGACTGATCAATTGACCCACAGAAGCAGTCAGTGTTGGCCCATGCGTGTGGTATCAGGGTCTTGGCCATCGTTTAGAGCTTTGAATTTAAGTTTAAATTAAGACGTGCTAGCTAAGAGACTTTTTATCTGGAAGTCCTGATACATCAAGCAACACCTTTCTGGGAGAATTACTTACATGGGCAGCACACCAGATGGAGACCCAACTTTGAGTCTCCACATTTCAAAAAAATAATTGTCACACACCACTAAAGTGGCATCAAATTACACAGAGTAAAAACAGTATTATAGGCCTCTGACACACCATTTACTACAGGCAACCCACCTAATGGAGACCCAACTTGAAGTCTCCACGTTTCAAAAAATAATTGTCACACACCACTAAAGTGGCATCAAATTGCTCAGAGTAGAAACAGTATAATAGGCCTCTGACACACCTTCTACTACATTCAACCCACCTGATGGACACCCAACTTTGAGTCTCTACATTTAAAAAAAAAATAATTGTCACACCCCACTAAAGTGGCATCAATCTGCACAGAGTAGAAAAAGTATAATAGGCCTCCGACACACCTTTCACCATTGGCAACCCACCAGATGGAGACCCAACTTGGAGTCTCCACATTTCAAAAAATAATTGTCCCTCACCACTAAAGTGGCATCAATTTAAAGTAAAAACAGTATAATAGGCCTATGACATACCTTCTACAACAAGTAACCCACCTGTCTACATCCACCAGGCAGAAAGGCAGCATTTCCGTGACCAACAGATTGGAGATCAAGCTCTTAGCCTTGCCATGTGCAGGAGGAAACATTCTTTTACATGACCACAACTGCGGGACCAAGGGCTGGTGGCTATGCTGAGAGAGGGTGGAGTACAGAGAACAGGACAAACTGCTGGACTGTGAGTAAGGTGCAAGCGGAGATGTTTAGGTGGATTGAGAAAGATGTGTTGTGCTAGGTGACACAAAAGCAGCAGTCATGTCTACTTCCATAATAGCTGACCGGCTGTCTCTCAACCCGACTGTGGTGGGTAAAAAACTGTAGTCTGCAGCCTGTGTGCGAAGACTTTAAATGATGACAAAGGTGGAAGAAATGAGGTTCTCACAATAAGGCATGTTGATCATGCCTGCTCATGCATGTAGTTGTCAAATTACTGGAATTTTTGCCTCTGAGGTTTTTTTTAGCAAATTTGACAGATAACGTGTGTTGCATCATCTTTTGCGGTCTCAAAAAGGCAAAAGTTAGGCAACTTTTACTGCCCTGCGAACTGCACACTCATGACTGGTCTGGCCACAGCCAGAGTTGAGGCTGAGGATGCAGTGCTTGTCCTGGTTGCATTACTTTGTGTCTGTGTGGGACACAACATAACGTCCTAATCTTCCTCCTCCTCCACCTCCTCTGCTGAGCTACTCAGCTGCATACCTCTGGGTTTACAAGTGAGATATACAGTCATATCATAGTCATCCTCTCTGTTCTCACACTAGTGACCCTGAGAGTCACCCTCCTCCTATTCCTGCCCTGACACCACAGCACAGTCTGCGTGCACCTCTGGTATCTGAGTCTCATCAGTATCACCTCCACCCTTGGTGGTTAACGACTGATGATGAGGGTCTGCATTCTGCTCGGATCCTACTTCATCCAGCCCCGGATCCAACATGAAAAAATTTGGGCATCAGTCCAGATGCTTTCCTCCTCTAGATTCTGTAATTCTTCAGAGCAGACCTCTGATGTCCATGGAATACAATGTGTAAACAGCTCATCAGAATGGCCTATCTGAGGTTCCCAACAGTTAGTTGGGCGTTTGGAAATTTTTGACGCAGGGGAAAAAAAGGGTGATTGGGTGCCACCTCTGAGAATTCTACTGTGTCTGATGATAAGGTGGAGGAAGAGGATGAAAGGCCACTTGATATAGTGCTTACCATACACTGTAGCACATGCTCTTTCTGAGCCTCATCTACAAGGTGTACAGCTGTACAGCTGCCAAAAAAAAGATAATCAAGTAGCCAGGCTGGTAACAGATGTAGTCAGTGGTCTTTGGATAGGACAAGATGGTGTTTGTTCAGTTGAGCTTTTATTCACATTAACACCTAACCAACGAACACCAAGACTATTCCCCCTTCCACCATGACCTCACTTTTTCCCACAGATGCTATAAGTAGCCTTTTGCTCTTGCAATCTGCTGTTTCACAGCTTTAGGCCCATAGCTGTCAGTCACCTGTCACTAAATGAGCAATCACTATTTATTTTCTTAGATAGTGAACCTGAACAATACTGTTATACCAACGATTTTTAAGTGGAAATCTGGCCTTCTGATTTTACACTGAAGCACAGTTTTATCACAAAAGATTTGGAGTAGCTAATTGGCCCTCCAGGTTGCACCATAATATTACGCCTAACGATTTCTAAGTAGAAATCTGGCCTTTTGAATTGCCACTGAAGCACAATTTTATCACAAACGATTTGGAACAGTAGATGGTTCTCCTGAAGACTGCCACAAAGATTTTGTGCACTCTACTTCAATGCTGGAAGATTGATTTCACACAGGACAGGATCCTATCTATTTAAATGTTCTCTTTTGGCACCAGCACTACTGCATGAGCAACCTCTCTGCACTATGACTCTGAGACAATGGCACCATCAAAACATGATGTCCGCTTTCATGTGGCCAGTGACATGTGAATTCAAAGCCAATCACAGAAGACCTTGTGGATGGTTTGTGCATCCTAATTGGCTGACTGACTCACACATAAAGTTAAGGGGAAGAAAACAAGAGTGCGCTGCTCCTGTAATTTCTTCCCACACCTTTCTGACCTCTCCACACCCTCTCCCCTCATCAAACAGGTCCCCCCATCTACCCTGCTCATCATACAGCACCACTATCCTAGCCAAAGTAATAATAAAAGCTTTAGTGGAAACATGATGATTTACCGACCTGTGTCCAATTTTTGCCAACTTTGAGTAAAAATGTTTGTGAAAGCGAACATGAATCCAAATGTGCTACGTTTGTGCCAAATTTGAATTTGAGATTGGCGAATATTTTTTGAACACGTTGGCTCATCTCTACAACTAATCACTGAAAGCCAAACCTATTTAGGATTTGTATTTCCACTTCTCCTTTTTGCCGGTCTAATCGTTGAACGAGTGAACAATCTCCATTATCATTACAAAATTTTAGTTTGCCTAAATGACTTCATGAATGATGAATGAGCATTTTTATGCACATCCTTCAGTAACTCAACACATTCACATTACACAATAATCATGAATGATGGGTCATTTACCTTTAGAATCTGAAGGATCATCAGTCAATGTAAATGCGCCTTTAGTCATTGAGAAGTCTGAAAATCTCTTTTTTCTATTACATTTCCATAGTGACAGCGAAGGAACAGCTTTTACCAGAGTCCTGGAACAATTTTTCTTAGTGTTACAGAGACCCTAAATCCAGAATTGTCTATCATAAGTATTATTGTCTATTTAAAATATTATAATATATTTTAGTATTACCTATTTTAAGACACGAAACATGGATGCAGATAGTTTGACCAATATTGTGTGTTACACAATGTGTCAGAGTACAAGCCGGCTACTATTTAATAATTAAAAAGTAAGCTATGTACCTGAATCACAGCTAATTGCACTGGCCAGGGGTAATTACTGCAATATAATACCTTCCTTTCTTTCATACTAGATTAAAAGATTCCCGTACAAGCTTTGTTCTCAAGTAATATATCTGCTTGCACCTGCCAGGCATTTTACATGTGACATTTTCCAGAAAGGCTTTTGAGCAACTTCCGATTTTCATAGATTTCCCCAGATAAACCATTGCTGATAACAACGGCCAACTGTTTTTAATGATTTTTCCCTCTCATGATAAGAACACAAGCCCAGGGCTGGGACAAGGTATTTTGGTGCCCTAGGCAGATGAAGCCAATGGCGACCCCTCATACCCCACATGAACCCTCAGCCCCTATTTAAAAGATTAGGTCAGAGGTAACAAGACCCCTAATACACCCCCCCCTTTGATGAGTCAGGTAACAAGCACTGATGATCACTTACACTAAAATTGTTACCTGTTTCATCAAATAATACCAACAAAACTAAAAAAAAGTTATATACTATAGAGGTGATGGTCTAGAAAGAGTGTGTTTTCATAGATAGATATTGAATCATTCATTGCTTGCAGAACATTTACATCACACCAGGAAAAAATAGCGATTTTTATCCTTGACATCCTACAGTATATTTAAACTGTCATGGAAACTAATATTACTTAACTATATTGGGGGCCATTTGGCTTCAATTAAAGTGTGCAGAATTTGGCAGATACTCCAATCTAAGCTAAGCAGAACCCATTATAAAGGTATGATGAGTTTTACATCCGTCATGCAACAAATACAGTTTGCAACAAAACTGATGGTGCTTCTGGTGCCATATTCCTGTATGGATAGTAATTCTGGTGATGTATTAATGTACTGATGGTGGTTCTGGTCTCATATTCCTGTACTGATGGTGATTGTGGTAAAATCTTCATGTAGGGATGGTTGTTCTGGTGCTGAATTCATGTACTATTGATGACTTTGATGAAATATCCACGTAGTGATGATGGTTCTGGTGCTGTAACCATCATCAACACATGAATACGAAACCAAAACCTTCATCAATACAGGACTACATCACCAGAGTCATAAACAGTACATAAAAACAGCAGCAGAACCATCATCAGTAAATTAACAGGTCACAAGAACCACCATCAATACATGGATACATCAACGGAACCACCATCAGTAGATAAATGCATCACCAGAACCACTATCAGTACATTAATGTATCATCAAAACCTCCAGCAGTACATGAATGCATCACAAGAACATAGTAACATAGTAACATAGTTAGTAAGGCCGAAAAAAGACATTTGTCCATCCAGTTCAGCCTATATTCCATCATAATAAATCCCCAGATCTACGTCCTTCTACAGAACCTAATAATTGTATGATACAATATTGTTCTGCTCCAGGAAGACATCCAGGCCTCTCTTGAACCCCTCGACTGAGTTCGCCATCACCACCTCCTCAGGCAAGCAATTCCAGATTCTCACTGCCCTAACAGTAAAGAATCCTCTTCTATGTTGGTGGAAAAACCTTCTCTCCTCCAGACGCAAAGACTGCCCTCTTGTGCCCGTCACCTTCCTTGGTATAAACAGATCCTCAGCGAGATATTTGTATTGTCCCCTTATATACTTATACATGGTTATTAGATCGCCCCTCAGTCGTCTTTTTTCTAGACTAAATAATCCTAATTTCGCTAATCTATCTGGGTATTGTAGTTCTCCCATCCCCTTTATTAATTTTGTTGCCCTCCTTTGTACTCTCTCTAGTTCCATTATATCCTTCCTGAGCACCGGTGCCCAAAACTGGACACAGTACTCCATGTGCGGTCTAACTAGGGATTTGTACAGAGGCAGTATAATGCTCTCATCATGTGTATCCAGACCTCTTTTAATGCACCCCATGATCCTGTTTGCCTTGGCAGCTGCTGCCTGGCACTGGCTGCTCCAGGTAAGTTTATCATTAACTAGGATCCCCAAGTCCTTCTCCCTGTCAGAAACACTTGTTAGTAAATAGATACAACACCAGTACCATCATCAATACATGAATATGTAACCACAATCACCATCAGTACATGAATACTTCACCAAGACGTTAGTACAGCAATCAATTGTAATGTCAAGTCAGGCCGATATACATTTGTATCTCGTGAACCTACAATTCCCAGTATGTCCTTAACAATAGTAAGGAGATGCTGGGAGTTGTTGTAATCAGTCATTATCTGACTGTGGACCATACAGGAACCACAGTGCTGATGAGACTTAGTCAGTATCAACAACTAAGTGTTTACATCCAGGAACCTTATAGGTGATGTAGCACACAGGTGCTTGGATGCAGTGACACAGAGGCTCAGAGCAGGGGTTAACTATTATTTAATTATTCAACAGCAATAAACTCATAGCAGGTACTGTAGATAACAGGGGAAAACGGATGCAGAATAAACTGTGTAATGGTTATTTAACTAGGCAGTCTTTGGTTATCAGGTTCAACTTAATGTAGCTCTGCTGTCCATCAGTCTTTGGAGGTCTGACAGGTGATGGGTTACTGGCGGAGGCCAGTGCAGCGTCTTCAGGCTTCTCCACACACCACACGGTCTTGCTTCTGGTGGTAGTGGGCGGTCACCGGTTTTGCCCACTGAGCCTTAGTCCATTTAACTGTGGAACAGGAGAGTGAAGCTCTCCACAAGAATTGACTCGAGGCTTGTGCCTCTGAGCAGCTGCAATCACCTGAATGTCCGCACCGCAATGCTCTGCTTGGCACGTGTCTGTCTGTGTACCAGCCGATACCTGGATGTTCACACCGCAATGCTCTTCCAGACGCACGTCTCCCTGCACACCCTCTGATAATGGTGAGTTTCTACCACGCCTGCTCTGGATCTGTGCTCTGCGGCCTATCGCTCTCCTTGCTCCAGCAGCGGTCCGCACCTGCTCAGCGCTCTGGGCAACTCCTTTTAGCCCATTCCACATGGCTACTCCCCCTTTACCCAGGTTATGGGCCCGCTCCATCTGCAATCTCGTTCCCCCTAACAACAGGAGGTTCGGCCCCAGCTGTTCCGGACCCGGCTGTTGTGAATTCTGTGGCTGAATTCACTCCTGTGGTCACAAGTGGTACTGCAGCTTCTGAGCTTCCTTCCTCAGGTGTTCTGGTGAGCTCATTAGCTGCTTCGTTACTTAACTCCACCTGATGCTGCTATCCTTGCTCCTAGTCAATGTTCCAGTGTTGGATCTGAGCTTCTCCTGATTGTTCCTGTGACCTGCTGCTCTGTATAGCTAAGTGCTTTTTTGCTATTTTGTTTCTTTTTTTCTGTCCAGCTTGTCTTTTGTTTTGCTGGAAGCTCTGAGACGCAAAGGGTGTACCGCCGTGCCGTTAGTCCGGCACGGTGGGTCTTTTTGCCCCCTTTGCGTGGGTTCTGCTTTAGGGTTTTTTGTAGACTGCAAAGTTCGCTTTACTGTCCTCGCTCTGTCTAAGAATATCGGGCCCCACTTTGCTGAATCTATTTCATCCCTACGTTTTGTCTTTTCATCTTACTCACAGTCATTATATGTGGGGGGCTGCCTTTTCCTTTGGGGTATTTCTCTGGGGGCAAGTCAGGCCTATTTTTCTATCTTCAGGCTAGCTAGTTTCTTAGGCTGTGCCGAGTTGCATAGGTAGTGGTTAGGCGCAATCCACAGCCACTTTTAGTTGTGTTTAGGATAGGATCAGGTGTGCAGTCTACAGAGTTTCCACGTCTCAGAGCTCGTTCTTTTGTTTTTGGGTATTTGTCAGATCACTGTGTGCGCTCTGATCGCTAGGCACACTGTGTCTCTGGATTGCCTTCATTACACCTTTCATTAGCAGACATAACAGTACTAGGAGCCAACTAATGATTCTCAATAGAGGGAAAGAAAAAGTTCTGACATCATTTTTTTTTTTTTCTCTGCTCTGTGTTCACTTTTTTTTTTTTCCCCTAGACATTTGGGTGTTTCTGGACACAGGTGTGGACATGGATTTTCAGGGTCTGTGCTCTTCAATGGATAATCTCGTTATAAATGTACAAAAGATTCAAGATACTATTGATCAGAAATCTATGTTAGAACCAAGAATTCCTATTCCTGATTTGTTTTTTGGAGATAGAACTAAGTTTCCAAGTTTCAAAAATAATTGTAAGCTATTTCTGGCCTTGAAACCTCATTCTTCTGGTAATCCTATTCAACAGGTTTTGATTATTATTTCTTTTTTGCGCGGCGACCCTCAAGACTGGGCATTTTCTCTTGCGCCAGGAGACCCTGCATTGAGTGGTGTCGATGCGTTTTTCCTGGCGCTCGGATTGCTGTACGATGAGCCTAATTCAGTGGATCAGGCTGAGAAAAATTTGCTGGCTTTGTGCCAGGGTCAGGATGATATAGAAGTATATTGTCAGAAATTTAGGAAATGGTCAGTACTCACTCAGTGGAATGAATCTGCGCTGGCAGCTTTGTTCAGAAAGGGTCTCTCTGAGGCTCTTAAGGATGTCATGGTGGGATTTCCTATGCCTGCTGGTTTGAATGAGTCTTTGTCTTTAGCCATTCAGATCGGTAGACGCTTGCGCGAGCGTAAATCTGTGCACCATTTGGCGGTATTGCCTGAGGTTAAACCTGAGCCTATGCAGTGCGATAGGACTATGACCAGAGTGGAACGGCAGGAATACAGACGTCTGAATGGGCTGTGTTTCTACTGTGGTGATTCCACTCATGCTATTTCTGATTGTCCTAAGCGCACTAAGCGGTCCGCTAGGTCTGCCGTCATTGGTACTGTACAGTCCAAATTCCTTCTGTCCATTACCTTGATATGCTCTTTGTCGTCGTTTTCTGTCATGGCGTTTGTGGATTCAGGCGCTGCCCTAAATCTGATGGATTTGGATTATGCTAAACGTTGTGGGTTTTTCTTGGAGCCTTTGCGGTGTCCTATTCCATTGAGAGGAATTGATGCTACACCTTTGGCCAAGAATAAACCTCAGTACTGGGCCCAGCTGACCATGTGCATGGCTCCTGCACATCAGGAAGTTATTCGCTTTCTGGTGTTGCATAATCTGCATGATGTGGTCGTGTTGGGGTTGCCATGGCTACAAACCCATAATCCAGTATTGGATTGGAATTCCATGTCGGTATCCAGCTGGGGTTGTCAGGGGGTACATGGTGATGTTCCATTTTTGTCGATTTCGTCATCCACCCCTTCTGAGGTCCCAGAGTTCTTGTCTGATTATCAGGATGTATTTGAAGAGCCCAAGTCCGATGCCCTACCTCCGCATAGGGATTGTGATTGTGCTATCAATTTGATTCCTGGTAGTAAATTCCCTAAAGGTCGATTATTTAATTTATCCGTGCCCGAACACGCCGCTATGCGCAGTTATGTGAAGGAATCCCTAGAGAAGGGACATATTCGCCCATCGTCATCACCACTGGGAGCAGGGTTCTTCTTTGTAGCTAAGAAGGATGGTTCGCTGAGACCGTGTATTGATTACCGCCTTCTTAATAAGATCACTGTTAAATTTCAGTATCCCTTGCCATTGTTATCTGACTTGTTTGTTCGGATTAAGGGGGCTAGTTGGTTCACTAAGATAGATCTTCGTGGTGCGTATAATCTGGTGAGAATCAGGCAAGGAGATGAATGGAAAACTGCATTCAATACGCCCGAGGGTCATTTTGAGTATCTAGTGATGCCGTTCGGACTTGCCAATGCTCCATCAGTGTTTCAATCCTTTATGCATGACATCTTCCGTGAGTACCTGGATAAATTCCTGATTGCTTACTTGGATGACATTTTGATCTTCTCAGATGATTGGGAGTCTCATGTGAAGCAGGTCAGAATGGTTTTTCAGGTCCTGCGTGCTAACTCTTTGTTTGTGAAGGGATCAAAGTGTCTCTTCGGTGTGCAGAAAGTTTCATTTTTGGGATTCATCTTTTCCCCTTCTACTATCGAGATGGATCCAGTTAAGGTCCAAGCCATCCAGGATTGGATTCAGCCGACATCTCTGAAAAGTCTGCAAAAGTTCCTGGGCTTTGCTAATTTTTATCGTCGCTTCATCTGTAATTTTTCTAGCATTGCCAAACCATTGACCGATTTGACCAAGAAGGGTGCTGATTTGGTCAATTGGTCTTCTGCTGCTGTGGAAGCTTTTCAGGAGTTGAAGCGTCGTTTTTGTTCTGCCCCTGTGTTGTGTCAGCCAGATGTTTCTCTTCCGTTCCAGGTCGAGGTTGATGCTTCTGAGATTGGAGCAGGGGCGGTTTTGTCACAGAGAGGTTCTGATTGCTCAGTGATGAAACCATGTGCTTTCTTTTCCAGGAAGTTTTCGCCCGCTGAGCGTAATTATGATGTGGGCAACCGAGAGTTGCTGGCCATGAAGTGAGCATTCGAGGAGTGGCGTCATTGGCTTGAAGGAGCTAAGCATCGCGTGGTGGTATTGACTGATCATAAGAACTTGACTTATCTCGAGTCTGCCAAGCGCTTGAATCCTAGACAGGCCCGTTGGTCGTTATTTTTTGCCCGCTTCGACTTTGTGATTTCGTACCTTCCGGGCTCTAAAAATGTGAAGGCGGATGCTCTGTCTAGGAGTTTTGTGCCCGACTCTCCGGGTTTATCTGAGCCAGCGGGTATCTTCAAGGAAGGAGTCATTGTGTCTGCCATCTCCCCTGATTTGCGGCAGGTGCTGCAAAAATTTCAGGCGAATAAACCTGATCGTTGTCCAGCGGAGAAACTGTTCGTCCCTGATAGGTGGACTAATAAACTTATCTCTGAACTTCATTGTTCGGTGTTGGCTGGTCATCCTGGAATCTTTGGTACCAGAGAGTTAGTGGCTAGATCCTTCTGGTGGCCATCTCTGTCACGGGATGTACGTACTTTTGTGCAGTCCTGTGGGATTTGTGCTAGGGCTAAGCCCTCCTGTTCTCGTCCCAGTGGGTTGCTTTTGCCCTTGCCGGTCCCAAAGAGGCCTTGGACACATATTTCGATGGATTTCATTTCTGACCTTCCCGTTTCTCAAAAGATGTCAGTCATTTGGGTGGTCTGTGATCGCTTTTCTAAAATGGTCCATCTGGTGCCCTTGGCTAAATTGCCTTCCTCCTCTGATTTGGTACCTTTGTTCTTTCAGCATGTGGTTCGGTTGCATGGCATTCCTGAGAATATTGTTTCTGACAGAGGTTCCCAGTTTGTTTCAAGGTTCTGGCGAGCCTTTTGTGGTAGGATGGGCATTGACCTATCCTTTTCCTCGGCTTTCCATCCTCAGACTAATGGCCAGACCGAACGAACCAATCAGACCTTGGAAACATATCTGAGATGTTTTGTTTCTGCAGACCATGATGATTGGGTGTCCTTTTTGCCGTTGGCTGAGTTCGCCCTTAATAATCGGGCCAGCTCGGCTACCTTGGTTTCTCCATTTTTCTGCAATTCTGGGTTCCATCCTCGTTTCTCTTCAGGACAGGTTGAGTCTTCGGACTGTCCTGGTGTGGATTCTGTGGTGGACAGGTTGCAGCAGATCTGGACTCAGGTAGTGGACAATTTGACCTTGTCCCAGGAGAAGGCTCAACTTTTCGCTAATCGCAGACGCCGTGTGGGTCCCCGACTTCGTGTTGGGGATCTGGTTTGGTTATCTTCTCGTCATATTCCTATGAAGGTTTCCTCTCCTAAATTTAAACCTCGTTTTATTGGTCCGTATAGGATTTCTGAGGTTCTCAATCCTGTGTCTTTTCGTCTGACCCTCCCAGACTCCTTTTCCATACATAATGTATTCCATAGGTCATTGTTGCGGAGATACGTGGCACCTATGGTTCCATCTGTTGAGCCTCCTGCCCCGGTTTTGGTGGAGGGGGAATTGGAGTATATTGTGGAGAAGATTTTGGATTCTCGTGTTTCTAGACGGAAACTCCAGTATCTGGTTAAATGGAAGGGTTATGCTCAGGAAGATAATTCCTGGGTTTTTGCCTCTGATGTTCATGCTCCCGATCTTGTTCGTGCCTTTCATGCGGCTCATCCTGGTAGGCCTGGGGGCTCTGGTGAGGGTTCGGTGACCCCTCCTCAAGGGGGGGGTACTGTTGTGAATTCTGTGGCTGAATTCACTCCTGTGGTCACAAGTGGTACTGCAGCTTCTGAGCTTCCTTCCTCAGGTGTTCTGGTGAGCTCATTAGCTGCTTCGTTACTTAACTCCACCTGATGCTGCTATCCTTGCTCCTAGTCAATGTTCCAGTGTTGGATCTGAGCTTCTCCTGATTGTTCCTGTGACCTGCTGCTCTGTATAGCTAAGTGCTTTTTTGCTATTTTGTTTCTTTTTTTCTGTCCAGCTTGTCTTTTGTTTTGCTGGAAGCTCTGAGACGCAAAGGGAGTACCGCCGTGCCGTTAGTCCGGCACGGTGGGTCTTTTTGCCCCCTTTGCGTGGGTTCTGCTTTAGGGTTTTTTGTAGACTGCAAAGTTCGCTTTACTGTCCTCACTCTGTCTAAGAATATCGGGCCCCACTTTGCTGAATCTATTTCATCCCTACGTTTTGTCTTTTCATCTTACTCACAGTCATTATATGTGGGGGGCTGCCTTTTCCTTTGGGGTATTTCTCTGGGGGCAAGTCAGGCCTATTTTTCTATCTTCAGGCTAGCTAGTTTCTTAGGCTGTGCCGAGTTGCATAGGTAGTGGTTAGGCGCAATCCACAGCCACTTTTAGTTGTGTTTAGGATAGGATCAGGTGTGCAGTCTACAGAGTTTCCACGTCTCAGAGCTCGTTCTTTTGTTTTTGGGTATTTGTCAGATCACTGTGTGCGCTCTGATCGCTAGGCACACTGTGTCTCTGGATTGCCTTCATTACACCTTTCATTAGCAGTCATAACACCCGGCACTTCAGCAGCACTTGCAACCCGGTCCTCTCTTCTATAGTGACATCTTTTTTGATTGAGTAGTTTCTTTCTTTCATCTTCATCCCTTCCAGGTGCCATGGTGACTTTTCACATCCACAGCTCTTCTCTGAAAAATGTCCCTCTTCTCCGGTCTTCTGTGGCACATCCTGACATGGTGCCCTTAAAAATAAAAGTGTTATTAAAATGCCATCTGCATAAAAATATCTGTCCATATTATGACTTAAATTACAATCCTATTGTATATGGTCTCCACACTATATGCGCCACACCCACCACACTGTCTGTCTTAATGAAGTATAACCACCACACTGTTGAACATATTCAGCTATAACCACCACACTATCTTCGCCTATGAACCACGGCTAATACCATAGCTGTCCCATTCCTACTGTTTTCCCTTTCACTCTCCATAGCTTCACCGTGTCCCTCTGCCATGCTAACCTTTCTCCAAACTGTGCCCCAGTTCATGCTGCCCCTCTCCATATTCATACTATGCCCCTTTTTCACACATTGTCCTCATCCTGCCCACCACTTTGTCTTCTCCAATCTCTACCTCCTCCTCACACTGTCCTCCTACACAGTTTGCTAGTCACCACAGCCACACATAAAGTATATTATTAGCTACAGCCAGCCCTCAATATACACTATGATGCCCATCATAGCCCCCATGCAGTATGATGTCCACCACAGCCCCTCATTATATAGTATGATGGCCCCAACAGCACCCCATAAAGTATTATGGCTCCCAAGTTACCGATATAGTATAATGACCTCACAGCCACTTATACACGGTATAATGTCCCCACAGCGCCCCACACAGTATGATATCTACCACATTCACCACACAGCCCCTTATGCAGTATAATGTCCCTCACAGCCCCTTATGCAGTATGCTCACCACAGCCCCCAATATAAGGTCCCCAACAGCTCCCAATACAGTATTGTCACCCTCTTGTAATTTTCCCACAGCCCTTTTGGAAAGTACCAACAGACAGTCCCTCTTACAATTTTCAAAAAACTGACCATCACATCCAAACATAGACTAAGGCTATGTGCACACGTTGCAGATTTCCTGCGGATCCACAGCGTTTTTTACAGTGCAGAAACGCTGCAGATCCGCAAGTGATTTACAGTACAATGTAAATCAATGGAAAAAAAATTCTGTGCTAATAGTGCGGAAAATTCTGTTCTGAAAACGCTGCGGGTTAAAAGAAGGAGCATGTCATTTATTTGTGCTGATCTGCTGCGTTTCCGCACCCATTGACTTGCATTGAGTCGGGCACATCCGCAGCAAAACCGCAGATCTAAAAAAGATCTGCAGTTTTGCTGTGAGAAACGCTGCAGATCGGGAGGAAGGAAGAGTGTGTGGGCCGAGTGTGGGCAGAGACTGTGTGTGTGGGCGGAGACTGTGTGTATGCGGGGAAGATGTGCGTGTCTGTGTGCAGGTGTTTGTGGTGGTCTGCGGGGCGATTGCAGGGGTCTGCAGGGATCGTGGGGCTGTCGGGTGTCTGTGCCGGGCTGCAGGGGTCTGTGCCAGGTTGCGGGGGTCTGTGCTGGGCTGCGGGGGTCTGTGCCGGGTTGCGGGGGTTCTGCGCCAGGCTGCGGGGGGTCTGCGCTGGGCTGCGGGGGGCTGTGCCAGGCTGTGGGGGGTCTGTGCCAGGCTACAGGGGGTCTGTGCCGGGCTACGGGGGGGTCTGTGCCGGGCTGCAGGGGGTCTGCGCCGGGCTGCAGGGGGTCTGTGCCGGGCTGCAGGGGGTCTGCGCTGGTCTGTGGGGGTCTGTGCTGGGCTGTGGGGAGTCTGCGCCAGGCTGCAGGGGTCTGTGCCAGGCTGCAGGGGGTCTGCGCTGGGCTGCGGGGGTCTGTGCCGGGCTGTGGGGGGTCTGCGACGGGCTGCGGGGGTCTGTGCCAGGCTGTGGGGGGTCTGTGCTGGGCTGCGGGGGGTCTACGCCGGGCTGTCGGGGTTCCTTGGGGGTGTGCACATGCAGGCATCATCCGATGGGACTACAAGTCCCATCGGGCGATGCCTGCTATAGTGACAGTGATTGACACATTAACCAATGATGGGACAGTAGTAGTCCCATCATCCGGCTAATGTGTTGAATGTAAAAAGAAAAAAAAACACGAACATACAACATACTACATACATACAACATACTACATACATACAACATACATACTACATACATGCAACATACTACATACATACAACATACAACATACTACATACATACAACATACTACATACATGCATAATACATGTTACAAACATACTACATACATACTACATACATACTACATACATACAACATACCATATATACTCGAGTATAAACCGAGATTTTGCCCCTCTCGGCGGGTGAGGGGGAGAGGGTGCTGAGGCATACTCACATAGTGCCAGCGATCCTGGCGCTGCCCATGCCCGTCACACGGTCTTCGGTGCTGCAGTTCTTATCCTCTTCAGCGGTCACGTGGGAACGCTCATTAGAGAAAAGAATACGCGGCTCCCCCTCCCATAGGGGTGGAGCCGCATATTCATTTCTCTAATCAGCGGTGCCGGTGACCGCTGATAGAGGAAGAGGCTGCGGCACTGAAGACCGTGTGACAGGCAGAGGGAGCGGGACGCCGGGAGCAGGTAAGTATGTCATATTCACCTGTCCCCATTCCACACGCCGGGCGCCGCTCCATCTTCCCGGCGTCTCTCCGCTCTGACTGTGCAGGTCAGAGGGCGCGATGACGCATGTAGTGTGCGCGCCGCCCTCTGCCTGATCAGTCAGTGTGGAGAGACGCCGGAACGGGACTCTGAAGAGCTGCAAGCAAGAAAGGTGAGTATGGCATTTTTTTTTATTGCAGCAGCAGCAGCAATGGCACAGCTTTCTATGGCACAGCTATGGGGCAATACTGAACGGCGCAGAGCACTATATGGCAGCTATGGGGCAATACTGAACGGCGCAGAGCACTATATGGCAGCTATGGAGCAATACTGAACGGCGCAGAGCACTATATGGCACAGCTTTATATGGCACATCTATGGGGCAATAATGAACGGTGCAGAGCACTATATGGCACAGCTTTATATGGCACATCTATGGGGCAATAATGAACGGTGCAGAGCACTATATGGCACAGCTTTATATGGCACATCTATGGGGCAATGATGAACGGTGCAGAGCACTATATGGCACAGCTTTATATGGCACATCTAAGGGGCAATAATGAACAGCATGGAGCATTATATGTGGCACAGCTTTATATGGAGCATCTTATGGGGCAATAATGAACGGTATGGAGCATCTATTTTTATTTTTGAAATTCACCGGTAGCTGCTGCATTTCCTACCCTAGGCTTATACTCAAGTCAATAAGTTTTCCCAGTTTTTTGTGGCAAAATTAGGGGGGTCGGCTTATACTCGAGTATATACGGTACATACATACAACATACATACAACATACATACATAGTACATACATACTACATACATACTACATACATGCAACATACATACTACATACATACATACTACATACATACATACTACATACATACTACATGCATACTAGATGCATACTACATACATACAACATACATACTACATACATACATACTACATACTACATACATACAACATACATACTGCATACATACTACATACATACTACATAGATACAACATACATACTACATATATACTACATACAATACATTCATACATTACATACAATACATAAATATAGACATACAGTACATATAACATAGATTACATACTCACCATCACCTGTCACTTTGTTCCCCCAAGCCAGTGTCACCTGTAAAATATATTAAAATAACAAACAAACAATATACTCCCTGATCCGCAGAAATCCAGGAGTGTCCCATGACGATCTCCCGTGGAGAACGGCAGCATCAGTTGATGTGACTGCTCTCTAGGGGCTCCAGGAATACAATGACAGGAGGAAGGTATCCTTCCACACTGTATTCCTCCGCCACTGTAAAAAAAAAAGTAGTCCCTAGTCTCAATTTTGGCATTGCTGTGTGAGAAAGTTCACCCGATGTCACTGTTCTATAGGGAAGATCGTCGTGGGACACTCGTTATTAATTGGACTGCGTCGGACAGGGAGTATACGGTTTATTATTTAACTTTTTTGCAGGCACTAAAGTATGGTAAGTATGGTGAAATTAAGAATAATAAAATACTTTTTTCTGGCTGTGTCATTTTTTTTACTATTTCACTACTGTAGGAGTAATAATGGATAGGCGTCTTTTTGACGCCTCTCCATTATTAACCCGGCTTAATGTCACCTTACAATAGCAGGGTGACATTAACCCCTTATTACCCCTTATTACCCTCTTACAGATGCGCCATTTCTGGGGCAGCTGCAGACTGATATTTGTAGCCGGGGGTGGGTGGGGGGCAATATCCATGGCCTCTCTAGGCTATGAATATCAGCCCGCAGCTGTCTGCGTAGCCTTTCTGGCTATAAAATATAGGGGGACCCCATGCCATTTTTCTTTTAATAGCCAGTAAAGGCTACGCAGACAGCTGCAGGCTGATATTCATAGCCTGGAAAGGGGCCATGGGTATTAACCCCTAGCCACGTAGTATATAACACAGCCACATAGTATATAACACAGCCACGTAGAATATAACACAGCCACGTAGTATTTAACCCAACCACGTAGTATATAACACAGCCCACGTAATATATATCAGCCACGTAGTATATAACCCAGCCACGTAGTATACAGCACAGTTCACGCAGTATATAACACAGCCCACGTAACACAGACAGCCACGTAGTATATAGCACAGAGGCGTAGTATATAGCAGCCACGTAGTATATAACACAGCCACGTAGTATATAATACAGCCACGTAGCATGTAACACAGCCAACGTAATATATAGCAGCCACGTAGTATATAACCCAGCCACGTAGTATATAGCAGCCAGTTAGTATATAACACTGCCCACGTAGTATATAGTACAGCCACATAGTATATAACACAGCCCATGTAATATATAGCACAGCCCACGCAGTATATAACACTGCCCATGTAGTATATAACACTGCCCAAGCAGTGTGTAACACAGCCCACGCAGTATATAACACAGCCCATGCAGTATATAACATGGCCCACATAGTATATAACACTGCCTGTGTAGTATGTAGCACCCACGTAGTATATAAAACTGCCCACATAGTATGTAGCAGCCACGTAGTATATAACACAGCCGAAGTACTATGTAGCAATGTGGGCACCATATCCCCTTTAAAAAAAGAAAAATTAAAGTAAAAAATAGTTATATACTCACCTTCCGTCGGCCCCCGGATCCACGTAGTATATAGCAGCCACGTAGTATATAACACAGCCACATAGTATATAACCCAGCCACGTAGCATATAACACAGCCAACGTAATATATAGCAGCCACGTAGTATATAACCCAGCCACGTAGTATATAGCATAGCCCACTCAGTATATAGCACAGCCCACGTAACACAGACAGCCACGTAGTATATAGCACAGCCATGTAGTATATAACATAGCCACGTATTATATAGCAGCCACTTAGTATATAACACAGCCCACGTAGTATATAGTACAGCCACGTAGTATTTAACACAGCCCACGTAATATATAGCACAGCCCATGCAGTATATAACACAGCCCACGCAGTATATAACACTGTCCACATAGTATATAACACTGCCCACATAGTATGTAGCACCCATGTAGTATATAACACTACCCACGAAGTATGTAGCAGCCACGTAGTATATAACACAGCCCAAGTACTATGTAGCAGTGTGGGCACCATATCCCTGTTAAAAAAAAAAATTTAATTGAAAAATAGTTATATACTCACTTTCCGTCGGCCCCGGATCCAGGCGAGGCGTTCAGCAATGCTCCTCGCGACGTTCCGGTCCCAAGAATGCAGTGCATTCTCGCGAGATGATGACATAGCGGTCTCGCAAGAGTGCTACGTCATCATCTCGCGAGACCACAATGCATGGCCCGCAATGCAAGGCCCGGAGCGTCGCGAGGTACCGGAAAGGCCCCGGAAGGTGAGTATATCACGATTTTTTTTAAAATTATTTTTAACATTAGATCTTTTTACTATTGATGCTGCATATGCAGCATCAATAGTACAAACTTCATCACATAGGGTTAATAGCAGCATTAACAGACTGCGTTACACCGCGTTATGCCGCGGTGTAACGCCGTTGGTTTAACGGACTGCTGCAAGGCTATGTGGGCGGCGGGCGCTGACTGGGGGGAGAGTATGGAATGGGCACTGACAGCAGGGAAGTAGGGAGCGGCCATTTCGCGGCCGGACTATGCCCGTTGCTGATTGGTCGCCGCCCTTGGCAACGACCAATCAGCGACTTGGGATTTCCATGACAGACAGACAGACAGAAAGACGGAAGTGACCCTTACACAATTATATAGTAGATACATAGATGTTTCTATCCATATATCTATCTGGCTAATTTCACACATCAGGTTTTTGCCGTCAGGCATAATCTGGCGAGTTTTGAAAAAAAAGGACAGTTTTTTTTTCTGCTGGATCCGTTTTTTCTCATAGTGTTGTATTAGCGCCAGATTGCGCCTGATGGCCACACGTTTCATCCGTTTTTTGCCGGATCCCTCAAAAAAGCTGTTTCTGCCAGACGGAAAACACATACAGAGGAACGTTTTTTCTGTCCGGCGAAAAAACGCACAGCGATGGATCCGGTGAAAAACTTATGAAATTGAGATGTTAACCCTGCTGTTCTGTTGGTCAAAAATGACCGACTTTGAACTTCAATATTCTTTAAAATATTCAAGATGCGGCTCTGAAACCCGTGGCCGACCGACCCATCCTCATTTAAGTCAATCAACCACAAGTTTCAGAACCGCATCTTGAACACCCCAAAAAATACCAAAGTTCAAAATAGGTCTCCCCAGACCGAACAGAACAGCAGGGTTAAATGATGAATCCGGCCCCCGAATCCATTTTTTCATGCATGTTTCCATTAAAATCATGCACATTTTCCGTTGGCTCTCTCTTTAAAAAAAAAAAAGAACGGATCAGTTGCATCAGTTTTTCACTATTTGCAGCGGATCCGTTTTTTCAAAAATTCGGCGGATCCTGCCTGACGGAAACAAACTAATGTGTGAAAGTAGCCTAGCTATCCATATATCTATCCACATCTATCCATCTCATTCCTTCTATCTATCTATCTATCTATCTATCTATCTATCTATCTCAGGCCGGCGTCACACTTGGCGTAGGAAAACACAGTCCGTTTTTTACTAGCGCAGTATGCAGAAATGTTTCCAAAACAGTGTTCTGTATGTAATCCGTTGGCAAGGTTGGCAAGACTTTCATTGGCCAAATTTTTGCGCAATGCACTGGCAACACAGCATGCTGCAATTTTCTACGCCGGTAAAATGCGGCTTTGAAATATACGGCAGATAGGAGCTGCCCCACAGAGAATCATTGGTCCATGTGCAATGCCTCTCATACGTCCATAAAACTCTCTAGTGTGATGCCAGCCTCATTCCTTCTATTTATCTATCTATCTATCTATCTATCTGTCTGTCTGTCTGTCTGTCTGTCTGTCTGTCTGTCTATCTATCTATCTATCTGTCTGTCTGTCTGTCTGTCTGTCTGTCTGTCTATCTATCTGTCTGTCTATCTGTGTGTAATGGAGTGTGGGTTGGACAAATGTAAAAGACGAGGTTGGGCAAGAAATGACATCACAAATCTTTTTTGTTGTTGTCAATAATAGATCTTTATTTAGCTTTCAAAAACGCATACAAATCCGCATGGAAAAAACGCAGCAAAAAACACGACAAAACCGCACCTGCATTTTCTGGCAAGAGAGGGAAGAATCTGCAGCAGAAATTCCTAAGGGTAATCCGCAACGTGTGCACATAGCCTAAGTGTGAACAGAAAACCGAAAAAAGATGGACGCTTGAGCTAAAATTAACAAATTTTATTGAAGGAACTTAAAAAATATATAAGTACAACAATAAGAATAAAGAATAAAAAGACACATTGAAAAAAGAGAGGCAACACTAGTGCCACGCACGGATGCTATAACCAGATATAGTAAAAGGGTACATATATGTATGAATAATATCATACCAAACTATCTTGAGGAGCAGATCATCAAAGTTGACCATACAAAAATAACGTGGGTACATTGTATATATACAGAAAATGAAAAACTGTTATACCAATAAATATATAATGTCAAACAGAGACTAAATATTACCAGACCAGCTGTACACAAATTTGGCCAGAGAACACAAAAAGGCAACCACACCTGTAGATAAGCTCCAAGGCTATACCCGGATTTCCACGCACGGCAGCAGGTTGGTTCTTTTTAACTAGCTCTTTCCCAATCTCTCCTCTTTCTGCTATTATGTATGTGCTTGTAGATTGTGAGCCCTCGCGGGCAGGGTCCTCATTCCTCCTGTACCAGTTATGACTTGTATTGTTTAAGATTATTGTACTTGTTTTCATTATGTATACCCCTCCTCACATGTAAAGCGCCATGGAATAAATGGCGCTATAACAATAAATAATAATAATAATAATAATGTGTAGCCTTGGTCTAATTTATTAATACATATGGGACCTCCCGGGATATCTTAGGCTATGCATTACCTTCAGTGAGCTATATTGGGCGCCTTTTCATAATATGATTGCATTAGGCACTTTATTGTATTTATATATTTATTCATAAGAACCTTCCCCTATCCGGGTATAGCCTTGGAGCTTATCTACAGGTATGGTTGCCTTTTTGTGTTCTCTGGCCAAATTTGTGCACAGCTCATCTGGTAATATTTTTATTCTTTGTTCTTATTGTTGTACTTATATATTTTTTAAGTTTCTTCAATAAAATTTGTCAATTTTAGCTCAAGCGTCCATCTTTTTTCGGTTTTCTATATATATATATATATATATTATGGCAGAGCATTTATTCTGGCTGCCCTCCTAGTTGGTATATTGATTAAGTGTGAACAGGTGCTGAACCTAGAGTCACCGACTCGTATACAGTCAAATAAATAAGGCAGCACACTGCAGCGCTAAAACATACAAACATGAAACATGAAAATTTACAGGTTCCCATTCAGATGAAGATGTTTATTCTCAGTGAGGAAGGGAAAGTCTAGAACCTGGTATCCGAGAGATGCCTTAATGTGGCTACCAGGTACACAGGAATTGGCCAATTTATGCGCTAAACGCTCTAATTTTTTCATATTTCTAGTGCAGTAATACAGTTCAATTTTCATGTTTGCATGTTCTAGCGCTGCAGTGTGCTGCCTTATTTATTTGACTGTATACGAGATGGTGACTCTAGATTCAGCACCTGTTCACACTTAGTCTATGTTTGGATGTGACGGTCAGTTTTTTGAAATTTGTATTCATTAGCCTTCTGACTGAGCACTCCTCCATCGCTTAGCCACAGGTGTTTTAATTACAGCAGCTCCAATACCCCTCCACGGAGACAGAGAAATTTAGTCTAAGAAGAGGATTCACAGGTACCCATTCAAATGAAGACATTTATTCTCACTGAGGAAGGGAAAGTCTAGAACCTGGTATCCGAGAGATGCCCTAATGTGGCTACCAGGTATACATGAATTGGCCAATTTATGCGCTAAACGCTCTCATTTTTTCATATTTCTAGTGGAGTAATGCAGTTCAATTTTCATTTTTCATGTTTGCATGTTTTGGCGCCGCAGTGTGCTGCCTTATTTATTTGACTGAGTCCCTCTTACAATGTCCCCATAGCCAGCCCCTTATTTCCCAATAGCCAGTCCCTCTTGTAATGTCCCCATTGCCAGCTCTTTATGTCCATATAATCAGTTCCCTCTTGTAATGTGCCCATAGCCAGGCCCTTAATTCCACATAGCCAGCCACTATTGTAATGTTCCGACAGTCAGCTCCTTTTGGCCACATATCCAGCCGTCTGTTGTAATATCCCCAGAGTCAAACCCTTATGTCCCTATAGCCAGCCCCTATTTCCCCATAGCCATGCCCTCTTCGATGTCCCCACAGCCCCTCTTATGTCCGCATAGCCAGCCCCTTATGTCTCCATAGCCAGCCCCTCTTGGAATGTCCCCACAGGCCCTAGGTATAATAGCCTCCATTCATTAGAAAAATAATAGAATAAAAATATAAAAAGCTTTACACACCTAATCCAGGCTCCCTGTTTAGCGCAGCCCCGTCTCCTCTTCCATCTGGTGCAGCTATGTGTGCTGGTTGGCGCACTGACGTTACTGCTTCGCGATGTCCTCTGCATGCTCCGGAGTACCCAGCAGAGCACAGCTGATTACAGCTCCTCTGCTCCTTTCCTGGGCGGTGCTGACATCAATTCCAGGCATAAACAGAATTTAGTTTTTTGAAGAAAGGAGTAGTAATGATAATTTTTATTTATGTAGTGCTAATCTATTCCGCAGCACTTTACAATTAATCATAGACATGTACAGACAATAAAAACAATACAATGTAACATATTTCAACAGTTACAAGAGGGGTGAGGGCTCTGCTCGCAAACTTACAATCTATAAGGAAAAAAGGGTGACTGGTACTCTGATACTGCTCCCATGTGTACCCGCCTCCTGGCTATCACTGTGCTGAAGGTGCAGGGCGCAGCAGGCATTCAGCAATGTCAGAGGTTTTTTTTTCTCCGAAATTTGTCCCCTCAGATAGGCAGGAGGTAGTGCCATAGGAAGGTGCCTATGCTGTCTACCCTTTGTACTGGCCATGCAGAAGCCTATATGTAAAGAAACCAAAACTCTTCATCTGAGCTCTATCTTGAAGTTCCTAGGCCCTGAGGCAAAGTCTTGAATATGGTCCACAACTATACTGTGCAATTTATGATACTAGCTACGTCATAATGAGTTCATTAAAGGAGCTGTCCAGTAATAGGACAACCCTTTCTCAATCTGAATGTTTGATCCATTTAAAATAAAAACACACATACTCACCTCCAGTGCTTTTCCAGTGGTGTCAGCACTCGTGTTCCTGAGTGGCCAGTCACAGATCTCTCTTCCTTGTGACTGCTTACACGTCTGAAGGCCAGGACAGTTGCGGCGCTCCAGGGTCCTGGTCGTCGCAGTGGCATTGCTTTCCTCTCAAGGAGAGTGATGCTACGTTTGGAGGCAATGAAGGAGAACTCTTTGTCAGGTAACACAATGCATGCAACATGTTCACACTCCAGACCAGAAGGGGGAACTCTAAGCCTGTTTAAGGTGAACTCCCCTATAAGAACATCCTGATCTGGAGGGAAAAGGTTCAGTTCCTGTCAGGAAGACAGAGGGAAAGGAAGCATAGGAGCCGTGGAGCGTGAAGTGCTGCAGCTCCTGGGAAGAGATACACAGAAAGCTAAACGTATTGCAGTGAGCATGCAGAAAGGCAGAGCACAGGAGAGAAATACCAGAAGGGGACCAGCCCTACACAGGCTGCCTTCTTCTGAGGCGCAGAATTCTGGTAGCCGGAACACCGAGAGAGTAACAAGATCTTTATGCTTTGCTCCAGAGACCGGCAGGACAGCTAATTGCAAGTTACCTGTTTGCTCTACACTCAAGAGGCACGGTGGCAACCTATGGAGGCTGGGGCATGCTAGAGTCCCTATAAACAACCTCAAGTCACCCATCATACGGGTTTGTCCTATCCTATATGGAGGACAGAGAGAGAGACATTACATCTGTAAGAACCTTATGTGAAGCCATAGGTAGTAAGGAACTTCAACACTTGAGTGCAAGGGAAGGCTATTGATTTCCACCTGGACAAGGGGACTCTGGACTTGCCTCCAAACTGGCTGGACTCTGCCTGCCCTGTGATCTGATGCCCTGGACTGTGGATGCTGAAGTCTTCAGTAAAGGTAAAGAGACTGCAACCTCGTGTCCTTGTTCTTCACTGTGCCTCTCACCATCCACCATCTACATACTGGGAAGCCCTGGGGACATACTTCTCCTGTGGGAAGGTATACCATCTAGCTGCCACAACATCACCCCAGTGGACCCCTTAAAGCAGCGTCGGTCACCCTGACCGAATACCACAGATGGCGTCATGAACACAAACTTTATCCCTTTAAAGACCTTTCCCTTTTACACGAACGTCCCAGGGCCACGGACCAGGTCAGCCACCGTGACATCCCCCTGTGAACCACAGGACCCAGTATGTTGTGAATTCTGTGGTCAAGCTCCCTCCTGTGGTCATGAGTGGTACTTCGGCTGGTTCTGTCCTTGAGCTTCCTTTGGTGGATGTGAGTGGGGCTGCGACTTCTGAGTTTCCTTCCTCAGGTGACGAGGTTAAGTCGTTAGGTGCTGCTCTATTTAACTCCACCTAGTTCTTTGTTCCTGGCCTCCAGTCAATGTTCCAGTATTGGTCTTGCTCTCTCCTGGATCATTCTTGTGGCCTGTCTGCCCTGCATAAGCTAAGTTTTGCTGGTGTTACTTTTGTTTGCTATTTTTCCTGTCCAGCTTGTTATATTGGTTTTTCTTGCTTGCTGGAAGCTCTGAGACGCAGAGGGAGCACCTCCGTACCGTTAGTCGGTGCAGAGGGTCTTTTTGCGCCCTCTGCGTGGTTGTTTGTAGGTTTTTGTGCTGACCGCAAAGCTATCTTTCCTATCCTCGGTCTATTCAGTAAGTCGGGCCTCACTTTGCTAAAATCTATTTCATCTCTGTGTTTGTATTTTCATCTTTACTCACAGTAATTATATGTGGGGGCTGCCTTTTCCTTTGGGGAATTTCTCTGAGGCAAGGTAGGCTTATTTTTCTATCTTCAGGGCTAGCTAGTTTCTCAGGCTGTGCCCGAGGCGCCTAGGTCTGGTCAGGAGCGCTCCACGGCTACCTCTAGTGTGGTATGATAGGATTAGGGATTGCGGTCAGCAGAGTTCCCACGTCTCAGAGCTCGTCCTATGTTAATAGTAACTATCAGGTCACTTTGTGTGCTCTTAACCACTAGGTCCATTGTGGTTCTGAATCACCAGTTCATAACAGTACTGGAGGCCAGGAACAAAGAACTAGGTGGAGTTAAATAGAGCAGCACCTAACGACTTAACCTCGTTACCTGAAGAAGGAAACTCAGAAGCCGCAGCCCCACTCACATCCCCCAAAGGAAGCTCAAGGACAGAACCAGCCGAAGTACCACTCATGACCACAGGAGGGAGCTTGACCACAGAATTCACAACAGTGTCCCAGAGTTCTTGTCAGATTACCGGGATGTATTTGATGAGCCCAAGTCCAGTGCCCTACCTCCGCATAGGGATTGCGATTGTGCTATCGATTTGATTCCTGGTAGTAAGTTTCCTAAAGGTCGACTGTTTAATTTGTCTGTACCTGAGCACGCCGCTATGCGGAGTTACGTAAAGGAATCCTTGGAGAAGGGTCATATTAGCCCGTCGTCGTCGCCATTGGGAGCAGGGTTCTTTTTTGTGGCCAAGAAGGATGGTTCGCTGAGACCTTGTATTGATTACCGCCTTCTAAATAAAATCACAGTCAAATTTCAGTACCCCTTGCCGCTGCTGTCTGATTTGTTTGCTCGGATTAAGGGGGCTAGTTGGTTCACCAAGATAGATCTTCGTGGTGCGTATAATCTTGTGTGTATTAAAAAGGGCGATGAATGGAAAACAGCATTTAATACGCCCGAGGGCCATTTTGAGTACCTGGTTATGCCATTCGGGCTTTCTAATGCTCCATCAGTATTTCAGTCCTTTATGCATGACATCTTCCGAGAGTACCTGGATAAATTCCTGATTGTATACTTGGATGATATTTTGGTCTTCTCGGATGATTGGGAGTCTCACGTGAAGCAGGTTAGAATGGTGTTCCAGGTCCTGCGTGCTAATTCTTTGTTTGTGAAGGGGTCAAAGTGTCTCTTTGGTGTTCAGAAGGTTTCATTTTTGGGTTTCATTTTTTCCCCTTCTACTATCGAGATGGACCCTGTTAAAGTTCAGGCCATTTATGATTGGACTCAGCCGACATCTCTGAAGAGTCTGCAAAAGTTCCTGGGCTTTGCTAATTTTTGTCGTCGCTTCATCAATAATTTTTCTAGTATTGCTAAACCGTTGACTGATTTAACCAAGAAGGGTGCTGATGTGGTCAATTGGTCATCTGCTGCTGTGGAAGCTTTTCAGGAGTTGAAGCGTCGTTTTTCTTCTGCCCCTGTGTTGTGCCAGCCAGATGTTTTGCTCCCGTTCCAGGTCGAGGTTGATGCTTCTGAGATTGGAGCAGGGGCTGTTTCGTCACAAAGAAGTTCTGATGGCTCGGTGATGAAACCATGTGCCTTCTTTTCCAGGAAGTTTTCGCCTGCTGAGCGTAATTATGATGTTGGCAATCGAGAGTTGCTAGCTATGAAGTGGGCATTCGAGGAGTGGCATCATTGGCTTGAAGGAGCTAAGCATCGCGTGGTGGTCTTGACTGATCACAAGAACTTGACTTATCTCGAGTCTGCCAAACGGTTGAATCCTAGACAGGCTCGTTGGTCGCTGTTTTTCTCCCGTTTTGACTTTGTGATTTCGTACCTTCCGGGCTCTAAAAATGTGAAGGCGGATGCCCTGTCTAGGAGTTTTGTGCCCGACTCTCCGGGTTTGCCTGAGCCGGCGGGTATTCTCAAGGAGGGGGTGATTTTGTCTGCCATCTCCCCTGATTTGCGGCGGGTGCTGCAAAAATTTCAGGCTAATACACCTAACCGTTGCCCACCGGAGAAACTGTTTGTCCCTGATAAATGGACGAGTAGAGTTATCTCTGAGGTTCATTGTTCGGTGTTGGCTGGTCATCCTGGAATCTTTGGTACCAGAGATTTGGTGGCTAGATCCTTTTGGTGGCCGTCTCTGTCGCGGGATGTGCGTTCGTTTGTGCAGTCCTGTGGGATTTGTGCTCGGGCTAAGCCCTGCTGTTCTCGTGCCAGTGGGTTGCTTTTGCCCTTGCCAGTCCTGAAGAGGCCCTGGACACATATCTCTATGGATTTTATTTCGGATCTCCCCATCTCTCAAAAGATGTCGGTCATTTGGGTGGTTTGTGATCGCTTCTCTAAGATGGTCCATTTGGTACCCTTGTCTAAATTGCCCTCCTCCTCTGATTTGGTGCCATTGTTTTTCCAGCATGTGGTTCGTTTACATGGCATTCCGGAGAACATCGTTTCTGACAGAGGTTCCCAGTTTGTTTCGAGGTTTTGGCGAGTCTTTTGTGCTAGGATGGGCATTGATTTGTCTTTTTCCTCGGCTTTCCATCCTCAGACAAATGGCCAAACTGAACGAACCAATCAGACCTTGGAAACATATCTGAGATGTTTTGTTTCTGCTGATCAGGATGATTTGGTGTCTTTTTTGCCTTTGGCTGAGTTCGCCCTTAATAATCGGGCCAGCTCGGCTACTTTGGTTTCGCTGTTTTTCTGCAATTCTGGTTTCCATCCTCGTTTCTCTTCAGGGCAGGTTGAGTCTTCGGACTGTCCTGGTGTGGATACTGTGGTGGATAGGTTGCAGCAGATTTGGACTCATGTAGTGGACAATTTGACATTGTCCCAGGAGAAGGCTCAACGTTTCGCTAACTGCAGGCGCTGTGTGGTCCCCGACTTCGTGTTGGGGATTTGGTTTGGTTGTCGTCTCGTTATGTTCCTATGAAAGTTTCCTCTCCTAATTTTAAGTCTCGTTTCATTGGTCCGTATAGGATTTCTGAGGTTCTTAATCCTGTGTCTTTTCGTTTGACCCTTCCAGCTTCTTTTTCCATCCATAATGTATTCCATAGGTCATTGTTGCGGAGATACGTGGCACCTGTGGTTCTATCCGTTGATCCTCCTGCCCCGGTTTTGGTTGAGGGGGAGTTGGAGTATATAGTGGAGAAGATTTTGGATTCTCGTATTTCGAGACGGAAACTCCAGTACCTGGTTAAGTGGAAGGGTTATGGTCAGGAAGATAATTCCTGGGTCTTTGCCTCTGATGTTCATGCTGCCGATCTGGTTCGTGCCTTTCATTTGGCTCTTCCTGGTCGGCCTGGGGGCTCTGGTGAGGGTTCGGTGACCCCTCCTCAAGGGGGGGGTACTGTTGTGAATTCTGTGGTCAAGCTCCCTTCTGTGGTCATGAGTGGTACTTCGGCTGGTTCTGTCCTTGAGCTTCCTTTGGTGGATGTGAGTGGGGCTGCGGCTTCTGAGTTTCCTTCCTCAGGTGACGAGGTTAAGTCGTTAGGTGCTGCTCTATTTAACTCCACCTAGTTCTTTGTTCCTGGCCTCCAGTCAATGTTCCAGTATTGGTCTTGCTCTCTCCTGGATCGTTCTTGTGGCCTGTCTGCCCTGCATAAGTTAAGTTTTGCTGGTGTTACTTTCGTTTGCTATTTTTCCTGTCCAGCTTGTTATATTGGTTTTTCTTGCTTGCTGGAAGCTCTGAGACGCAGAGGGAGCACCTCCGTACCGTTAGTCGGTGCGGAGGGTCTTTTTGCGCCCTCTGCGTGGTTGTTTGTAGGTTTTTGTGCTGACCGCAAAGCTATCTTTCCTATCCTCGGTCTATTCAGTAAGTCGGGCCTCACTTTGCTAAAATCTATTTCATCTCTGTGTTTGTATTTTCATCTTTACTCACAGTAATTATATGTGGGGGCTGCCTTTTCCTTTGGGGAATTTCTCTGAGGCAAGGTAGGCTTATTTTTCTATCTTCAGGGCTAGCTAGTTTCTCAGGCTGTGCCCGAGGCGCCTAGGTCTGGTCAGGAGCGCTCCACGGCTACCTCTAGTGTGGTATGATAGGATTAGGGATTGCGGTCAGCAGAGTTCCCACGTCTCAGAGCTCGTCCTATGTTAATAGTAACTATCAGGTCACTTTGTGTGCTCTTAACCACTAGGTCCATTGTGGTTCTGAATCACCAGTTCATAACACCAGTACTAGTACCCCACGGCCCCATGGGGGCGCTCCACAGTGATGCCAATGCTGATTGGGCTCAGGGCTCACTGCTCACGTGACATAACAACCTCACATTAGACCCGGGAACGCGAGTATCGGCACCGCTGGAACTGCACCGGCATCAGAGGTGAGTATAAGTGTTTTTATTTTAATGTCGGCAAATATTCAGATTGAGTCAGAATTGTCCTATTGTTGGGCAACCCCTTTATGACTTCTTATACAACACAGGTCTATAATAAGTGTATGAAGCCTACATAGGCCTACATGTATATGAGGCCTACATCCAATAGGCCAGGCAGCTCCTGAATGTACGATAGATCCAAAATCACTTAGTCAGTTTGTCTGTGCATATCTACCAAAGAGTAAAATGAACCCACATGTTTCAGAAAGTCACACAAATATCTGACTCTGGCATGTTTTCCAAATAGAGCAAATTCTTTGGTCTGATGTGTAAGCTTAGATATTTGAAACCTGGAATCTAATACTGGTGAATGTAAAATATGCACAACAGGTGCAGAGGCCTAATTAAGACATCTTACTATTTAACTCTTGAGAACTGAGCACGCTATGTGCAATCCTAATTCTCAAGCATTTCAGATGTCAAACGATTCCAATACTGTCCCACTTCGGCCAGCTCTTAATATTCATAAATAGATGGAAAACCAAAGCTTATTCAACCCTGACGAATAAACACTAAAATTGTGTTTATTACCAGTTACATAATAATTTGTCTAACTGTAAAAGTAAAATTCAATAATTCAGCTAATAAATAACCAGCTGTTACAAATACACATATTTCCATGTTTTTTTTTTCATAACTACATGTGGAATGCTGGGAATTTGCACTCTTTGGCGGGTTTCACATAGGGCAAATTTACAACAATAAAAATATTAGACACCAAAAACAGCGACACAATCTGTAGAATATGATGCATTTGGTGACAGATTTCATCTTTGTTATAGTCTTTTTACAGTTGACTGTCTACATCTTACAAGCATGTTTATTTCTACTTTTTTTTAGGATGGAATAAAAGTTAAGTTTTTTTCCACAAAGAAAATTATTCTGGTGCCATGGTTTTGAAGAAAAACTGGATTGCATTTTTTGTGTTTTACTACCTCACAGCCTGGAATTCCACTGGTTTTTTTTTAGGGCTTGCATCAGTTCATGTAAAGAACGTGCCTACAACTTTGAACATTTGGTTTTCTTTTTAATGTGAAGCAAATAACAAATAATACAAAATAGCTGAAAACTTCAGTATGCATAACTATCCAACCCACTTAAGTTAGTACTTCATAGTGCCTCCTTTTTCTGCAATTAAAGCTGCAATTCGCTTTGGATAAGTCTCTATGAGCTTTCCACATCTTGCCCCTGGGATTTTTGCCTATTCTTCAGGGTAAAACTGCTCTGGCTCCTTCAAGTTAGATGGTTTCCTCTGGTAAACAGCAATCTTCAGGTCTGACCACAGATTCTCAATTGGATTAGGGTCTGGGCTTTGACTAGACCACTCCAAAACATTAACTTATTTCCCCTGAAATCACTCGAGTTTTGTTTTAGCAGTATGCTCTGGGTCATTCTCTGGTTGGAAGGTAAACCTCCATCCTAGTCTCAGATCTCTGACAGACTGAAACAGGTTTTGCTCAAGAATATCCCTGTATTTCACACCATCCAATTTCTTCTCGACTAGGACCATTTTCCCTGTTCCTGCTTCCGAAAAACATTACCAAAGCATAACGCTGCAACCACCATGTTTCACTGTGGGGATGGTGTCCATGGGTTGTTGAGCTGTGTTGAGTTAACTCCAAACATAGTGTTTACCTTGGTGGCCCAAAAGTTTAATCTGACCACAGCACCTTCCTCCGTATATTTGGGGAGTCTCCCACATTTCTTTTGGTAAACGCAAAATGAGCCTTACAATTTTTGTGTGTAAGTATAGGCCTTCTTCTGCTTACCCTTCCATAAAGGCAACCTCTTTGGAGTGTATAGCTTATTGTGATGGACAGATACTACAGTCTCTGCTTGGAAACTCTGCAACTCTGTCAGAGTTACCTTTTGTCTCTGTGCTGTCTGTCTGATTAATTCCTTCCTTGCCCGGGCTGAGAGTTTTGATGGGTGGCCATCTTTTGTTTGGTTTGTTGTGGTACCATATTCTTTCCATTTCATGATAATGGATTTGACTGTGCCCTGAGGATCATCAAAGATTGTGATCATTTTTTAAACCCTGATTTGAACTTCTCAACAACTTTGTTTCTGACTTGTTTGGAGATCTCCTTGGTCTTCATGGTGTTGTTTGGTTATTGGTGCCTCTTTATTAATGGTGTTGCAGCCTCTGTGGCCTTTCAGAAAAGGTGTGTATGTACTGACAGACCATGTAACACTTAAGATTGCACACAGGTCAACTTCCTTTCACTAAGTAGCTGACTTATGAAGGTAATTGCTTGCAGCAGAATTTTTTTAGGGGCTTCATAACAAAAGGGGTGAATACATATGCACGTGCCAAATTTAAATAATTTGATCCCATGCATTTAATTTATGATGAGGAAGCATTGGAAGTGTATGAGGTTTTTTCAACTAAACTGAATGTTCTGTTATATGCAACATAAGATGCACAATATTGATGCACAACGGATTTCTTGTTTAAAATGTATGGGGGGAAGGGCAAACAATCTAGCATTTCATCATATCTGATAGATTGTAAGCTTGCGAGCTGGGTCCTCATTTCTCTTGGTATCTGTTGATTTGTGTGATTATTGTTATTCTGCAATGTCTTATTGTCTCTACAAGTCCCCTCTAAAATGTAAAGTGCTGTGGAATATGTTGGCGCTATAATAAATATTTATTATATCCCCTCACATAATTTTTCATCAGACAGAGTAAATGATGTTTGAAAATTAACCTAATAGGAATATACTCACCCTCGGACGCGCCCTGCTTCTTTCCGGCAGCCTTCCTTCCTAAGAATCAGAGCTTGCAGGACCTTGCGTGACGTCGCGGTGACGTCGCGGCTTGTGATTGGTCGCGCGAGCGGTCACATGGGCGGCCGCACGACCAATCACAAGCCGCGACGTCACCGCGACGTCACCGCAAGGTCCTGGAAGCGCTGATTCGAAGGAAGGAAGGTTCCCGGTTAGTACCAGGGCGCGTCAGAGGGTAAGTATAGCGATATTTTTTATTTTAATTCTTTATTTTACACTTAAATATGGATCCCAGGGCCTGAAGGAGAGTTTCCGCTCCTTCAGACCCTGGGAACCATTGGAAACCCAATGCACTGCATTGGGTTTCGAGTTTCGGCCGACCCCGACCCCGACTTTTTTATAGGATCGGCCGATTTCACTCGACCCGACTTTTGAAAAAGTCGGGTTTCGTGAAACCCGACCCGATCCTATAAAAGTAAAGGTCGCTTAACCCTAGTCTCCATATACATTACAGCAAAGTCACCCACACCCAGAAGGGCTGGCCAATGTTCAGTAAGATCGGACACTTTTCAGCAAGGCTGGCCAATGTTCAGCAGGTCGGGACAATTTTCAGCAGGGCTGGCCAATTTTCTTATGCATATTATTTTCTTATGCTTCACAACTCTCCTCAATAAATCATGTAAAGGGAAATAAGTTGGGTATGCTAAATTTCAATGCTAGAGTTTTTTGCTTTGGTAAGAAAAAAATGCCTCCAGTGGTGTCTGGAAGCTGTTTACTTCCCACAGAAACATATGTACCCTTGGCATGAGCATACATGTGTAGGCAGTGGGAGTGCAGAAATAGCTGTTGCCTAAACGAGTGTTTGGCTTATCGGTCAGATAAGGTTTATGAGTGTCTTTATACTGCTGGATACAAAAGGCTTGATAATTTCCAATATCTATATCCTGATCATTTCTTTCTATATAAAATACCTATCTGATAACCTCTGGGATATTAAGGTATTACTAGATTAGTAAAAAAAAAAAAAACAAGCCCCATCGCGGACAGCAATGATAATGTGTGCAAAACTGTAAAGCGCTGCAGAATATGTTAGCGCTTATATCAAAATAAAAAGATAATTATAATAAAAAAAGATTCAGTAAAAGAATAAAACCATAGCACTAAATTGGTCAAAACCTTTAGTCCTTTAATAATACCAAACTATTTGGTCTATAAAATATGGGTCAACAATGAACAATAGCAGCAATGAAAGGCTGCTGAATGCTGTATTTCAAATCTCTTCAGGATAACAATACCCCATTACTCTGGCTCATGTACATAATCACTTCTCAATCATTTCCCAAAAAGCTACAGTCTAATGTGATATGCCGACTTTTATCCGGCTGTCATCACGGTCTATCATGAGACTGACAATGACTGACTTATTAGTTTGGTATTTCCAATCAAAAGGCCTCTTTGTTCTTTTCTGTTCTCAGGAATCTTTTGGATGGTGCTTAAACCTCTGATGGCACAATGGAGACTGTATGTGGATCTAATGATTTGAAAGATATTAAAAGCATCAGATATAGATATCAAGATTGATTAAATGTTGTATACATTTTTGCGCAATAATAACAAAATAATTCAAAAAAGGTAGGAGAGATATTACTGTAATTTACACATTTTGTAAAGTCTCCCTAAGGATTTATTAACATGTAGCATTTTTGCTGCATTTTTTTCCATATGAGTGTTAGGCTGGAGTCACACTAGCGAGTTTTACGGACGTATGAGTGCAGAAAATACGTCCGTAAAACACGCCTAACAAACGTCCCAATTATTCTCTATGCCCCTGCTCCTATCTGTCGTATTTTACTGATCAGTATTATACGGCTTTCTACGGCGGTAGAAAATCGCAGCATGCTGCGTTTGTTACCGTATTGCGCAAAAAAAACGCCAATGAAAGTCTATGGAAGCCAGAAAAATACGGATTACACACGGACCAGCAGTGTGACTTGCGAGAAATACGCAGCGGTGTTAGAGAGAAAAGCCGGCAATTCAGTGCGGTGTACAGTAAAATCACACTGACAGCTTACAGTAGAATAGGTAGAATAAATGTGTACACATAGAATAGGTATATATATATATGTATATATATATATATGTCAGTGAGACACATATATGTATATATATTATTACTTCATACAGCGCGAGATAGCTTTAAAGCCGGTAATTCAATTACCGGCTTTTGCTATCTCCTTCCTAAACCCGACATGATATGAGACATGGTTTACATACAGTAAACCATCTCATATCACCTTTTTTTTTTGCATATTCCACACTACTAATGTTAGTAGTGTGTATATGCAAAATTTGCCCGTTCTAGCTATTAAATTAAAGGGTTAAATGGCGGAAAAAATTGGCGTGGGCTCCCACGCAATTTTCTCCGCCAGAGTAGTAAAGCCAGTGACTGAGGGCAGATATTAATAGCCTGGAGAGGGTCCATGGTTATTGGCCCCCCCTGGCTAAAAACACCTGCCCCCAGCCACCCCAGAAAAGGCACATCTGGAAGATGCGCCTATTCTGGCACTTGGCCACTCTCTTCCCATTCCCGTGTAGCGGTGGGATATGGGGTAATGAAGGGTTAATGCCATCTTGCTATTGTAAGGTGACATTAAGCCAAATTAATAATGGAGAGGCGTCAATTATTACACCTATCCATTATTAATCCAATACTAGTAAAGGGTTAAACAATACACAAACACATTATTAAAAATTATTTTAATGAAATTAAAACAAAGGTTGTTGTAATATTTTATTCTACGCTCAATCCACTCACTGAAGACCCTCGATCTGTAACAAAAAACAAGCAAAAAAACAACAATATCCATACCTTCCGAAGATCTGTAAAGTCCCATGATGTAAATCCATCTGAAGGGGTTAAAATATTTTGCAGCAAGGAGCTCTGCTAATGCAGCGCTGCTCCTTGCTGCAAAACCCCGGAGAATGAAGGTAAAGTAGGTCAATGACCTATATTTACCTTCATTTGCGGTGAGGCGCCCTCTGCTGGTTGTCCCTAGATCGTGGGAACTTTCCTAGAAAGCTCCCAGGCTCGAGTTCATAAGAGGCGCCCTCTGCTGGTTGTCCCCATATGAACTCGAGCCTGGGAGCTTTTTAGGAAAGTTCCCACGATCTAGGGACAGCCAGCAGAGGGCGCCTCACCGCAAATGAATGTAAATATAGGTCATTGACCTACTTTACCTTCATTCCCCGGGGTTTTGCAGCTAGGAGCAGCGCTGCATTAGCAGAGTTCGTGGCTGCAAAATATTTTAACCCCTTCAGATGGATTTACATCGTTGGATGTTACAGATCTGCGGAAGGTATGGATATTGTTGGTTTATTTTTATTTTTTGTTACAGATCGAGGGTCTTCAGTGATTGGATTGAGCGTAGAATAAAATATTACAACAACCTTTGCTTTTATTTCATTAAAATAATTTTTAATAATGTGTTTGTGTATTTTTTAACCCTTTACTAGTATTGGATTATTAATGGATAGGTGTCATAATTGACGCCTCTCCATTATTAATTTGGCTTAATGTCACCTTACAATAGCAAGGTGACATTAACCCTTCATTACCCCATATCCCACCGCTACATGGGAATGGGAAGAGAGTGGCCAAGTGCCAGAATAGGCGCATCTTCCAGATGTGCCTTTTCTGGGGTGGCTGGGGGCAGGTGTTTTTAGCCAGGGGGGAACCAATAACCATGGACCCTCTCCAGGCTATTAATATCTGCCCTCAGTCACTGGCTTTACTACTCTGGCGGAGAAAATTGCGCGGGAGCCCACGCCAATTTTTTCCGCCATTTAACCCTTTAATTTAATAGCTAGAACGGCCAAATTTTGCATATACACACTACTAACATTAGTAGTGTGGAATATGCAAAAAAAAATGGGGATATGAGATGGTTTACTGTATGTAACCATGTCTCATATCATGTCGGGTTTTAGGAAGGAGATAGCAAAAGCCGGCAATTGAATTACTGGCTTTAAAGCTATCTAGCACTGTATGAAGTAATAATATATATACATATATGTGTCTACTGACATATATATATATATATATATATAGACAGTATATATGTTTGCTTGTTTTTTTTTTTACACATGGATCCCTTGTATAGCCGTATGTTGGTTTTGCAAGCCTGCGAGAAAAACACGCAGTACGGATGCCATACGGATTACATACGGAGGATGCCATGCGCAAAAAACGCTGAAACACCCTGCCTATGGAGGAGCTACGGACCACTATTTTGGGGACTTTTCAGCGTATTACGGCCGTAATATACGGACCGTATTGTCTTACGCTGAGTGTGACTCCAGCCTTAACAGGAAAAACTTTGCATACATTACATGCATTTTCTAAGCATTTATTATGCGTTTTTTTAATCATTTATTTTAATGAGTAAAAAAAATGCCGCAAAACCGCTGAAAGAATTGCAGCGGAGCATTTTGAAAAAAAAGATCAAAATAGCTATACACCCATAGGTGAGTTTTTGCTGCATTATTTTTCTGAGTGAAAAACGCAGAGTGATGGCAGGAAAACACAGCATACATCAAATGCATTTTAGATGATTTTTATGCGTTTCACTGAATGAGTTAAAAAAAATGCAGAAAAAACACTGAAAAGAAGTAGGAAGTAGGTAGTGATGAGGCATTACATAAATACAGAAAACTAAATACATTCTGTAAAAAGCAAATCAAGGCAGCAAAGATTGAGACACAGAGACTCTCATTTCCAGAGAGAGTAAAAATAATCCCAAAATATTCTTTAACTACGCAAATAGTAAGAAACTAAAAAATGATAGTGTTGGCCCCGTTAAAAATAGTCTGGGTGAAATGGTGGATGAGGAAAAAAACAATATGCTAAATGACTTTTTTTCATCAGTATTTACACAAGAAAATTCCATGGCAGACAATATGATCAGTGATAACAAAAATTCCACATTAGGTGTCACCTGCTTAACCCAGCAGGAAGTACGTCGGCGTCTAAAAATCACTAAAATTGACAAACACCCCCAAGTACTGCAGGAATTGAGTACAGTCATTGATAGACCATTATTTTTAATCTTTAAAGACTCTATAATAACAGGGTCTGTACCACACAACTGGCGTATAGCAAACGTCAATGAAAAAGACCTGGGTGTATGGGTGGATGACAAACTCATATTCAGTGGCCAGTGTCAGGCAGCTGCTACAAAAGCAAATAAAATAATGGGATGCATTAAAAGAGGCATAGATGCTCATGAGGAGAACATAATTTTACCTCTATACAAGTCACTAGTTCGACCACACTTAGAATACTGTGCACAGTTCTGGTCTCCGGTGTATAAGAAAGACATAGCTGAACTGGAGCGGGTGCAGAGAAGAGCGACCAAGGTTATTAGAGGACTGGGGGGTCTGCAATACCAAGATAGGTTATTACACTTGGGGCTATTTAGTTTGGAAAAACGAAGACTAAGGGGTGATCTTATGTTAATGTATAAATATATAAGGGGACAGTACAAAGACCTTTCTGATGATCTTTTAATCATAGACCTGAGACAGGGACAAGGGGGCATCCTGTACGTCTGGAGGAAAGAAGGTTTAAGCATAATAACAGACGCGGATTCTTTACTGTAAGAGCAGTGAGACTATGGAACTCTCTGCCGTATGATGTTGTAATGAGTGATTCATTACTTAAATTTAAGAGGGGACTGGATACCTTTCTTGAAAAGTATAATGTTACAGAGTATATATACTAGATTCCTTGTTAGGGTGTTGATCCAGGGAACTAGTCTGATTGCCGTATGTGGAGTAGGGAAGGAATTTTTTTCCCCAGTGTGGAGCTTACTCTTTGCCACATGGGTTTTTTGCCTTCCTCTGGATCAACATGTTAGGGCATGTTAGGTTAGGCTATGGGTTGAACTAGATGGACTTAAAGTCTTCCTTCAACCTTAATAACTATGTTACTATGCTGCAATTTAAAAAAATAAGTGAGAAATCTCATTTACCGTATATACTCGAGTATAAGCCAACCCAAGTATAAGCCGAGACTCCTAATTTTGCCACCAAAAAACTGGGGAAACTTATTGACTCCAGTATAAGCCTAGGGAGGTAAATGTAGCAGCTACTGGTAAATGTCAAAAATAAAAATAGATACCAATAAAAGTAAAATTAATTGAGACATCAGTAGGTTAAGTGTTTTTGAATATCCATATTGAATCAGGAGCCCCATATAATGCTCCATAAAATTCATGATGGGCCATATAAGATGCTCCATATTAAAATATGCCCCATATAATGCTGCATAAAAGGTTAATGATGGCCCCATATGCTCCATAGAATATAATACCCCATATAATGCTGCACAAAGGTTGATGGCCCCATAAGATGCTCTATTGAATATTATGCTCCATATGCTGCTCCATAAAGTTTGATGATCCCATAAAATGCTCCATAGAATAATATGCCCGATATGCTGCTGCTGCTCCGATTAAAAAAAAAAAAGACATACTCACCTCTCATCGCTAAGCACCGAGTGCCGGGGACCTGAGCAGGCGGGGACACCGGAGAGCTATGGGGGCCAGGTGCCCGTCTCGCCACTGGCTCAGGCCCCCGGCACTTGCAATATTCACCTGTCCCTGTTCCACTGCCGCGCACCGCTGTGTCTTCCGGGTCTCTGCAGTGACTGTTCAGGCAGAGGGCGGCATGCACACTAAACATGTCATCGCGCCCTCTGACCTGAACGTCACAGCCAGAGGACGTGGAAGACAGAGCCTGGTGGTGGAATGGGGTCAGGTGAATATTGCATGTCTCACCCTCCCCCGTTATACTCGCCCCCTCCTGGCACGGTCTCTCTGTATGTCCCTGCTTCTCCGATGGTCTCTGGCGCGCGCCAGCAGCTTGTTCCTGAGTTCAGTGGTCACATGGTACCGCTCATTAAAGTAATGAATATGCGCTCCGCCTATGAGAGTCGCGTCCATATTCATTACTTTAATGAGCGGTACCACGTGATCGCTGAACACAGGAAGAGCTGCAGGCGCCAGAGAAGCAGGGAAGTACAGAGACCTGCAGGGAGCAGGTGAGTATGATGTGACAGTGGCCATTCCTGCCGCTCCCCCTACCCCGCCGACCCCCTGAGACAATGACTCGAGTATAAGCCCAGAGGGGAACTTTTAGCCTAAAAAAATGGGCTGAAAATCTCGGCTTATACTCGAGTATATATGTTATTTTGCTGTTACTATAAAAAGCTGTATTTATTTCTCACAAAAAAAACACAAGAAAAAAAATGCAGCAAAAAAAAAAAATGCAAGTAAGCCTTAAATGCGTTAGTTTGTAGTAACCCTACCTCCAAAACTAAAATTATTAAAGTGCAGGACTTTCCAGGTTATTCGTCTTTCAAAATCACTATATTAAAGGTTTTGTCGCTGTTAACCCACAATATGGTCGGCCCGAAGTCTGTGCTGCGGGCTGCACTAAACTAGGTAGCGTCCTGCACGTCGCTTTTGGCTATCATCTTCAGAGTAGGAGCAAGCCTTGTAGGATCCTAGGACACTTGCTTCAACACTGAAGTTGATAGCCAAGCTACAAAATTGATTTCTTTGGGATGGTGTTGCATACAGGGGTTAAGACATGTTATGTTCTGAAAGAGGAGCCTGTATACAGAGCTTGAGGGAAGTGATATACTGCAGGACGGTGGAGGCTGTGTATGTCTACAGAGGGGTCTGAGAAGTGAGATATACTGCAGAGTGGGTCTATATTCAGGGGCTGGGTGGTGAGATGTACTACAGGAGAAGGCTGTAGATGGGGGCTGAGATGAGTTATGTACTGCAGGAGGGGTGGAAAGGTGTGATGTACTGGAGGTTTGGGCTGTATATAGGAATTGAGAGGCGTGATGTACTGCAGGGCATGGCTGTGTAGAGAGCTTGAGAAGTGTGAGATACTACAAGATGGAGCTGCATGAATGGGCTGAGATGAGTGATGTACTGTAGGAGGGGGCTGTATACATTGCTGTAAGGAGTAATATACTGCAGCAGGAAGCTGTATGTAGGCGCTGGGAGGAGGGAAATACTGCAGGGGGAGGCTGTGTACAGGTGATGAGAAGTGTGATAAGCTGCTGAACGGTACACAGGGACTGAGAGGAGTTATGTTTCTGCAGGAGAATGCTGTATATACATGAGAGGAGTGTTCTACTGCAGGATGGGGCTATATACACAATGGTCAGATAAAATTGAGATCCTGCAGGATGGAGCTGTATATAGAGGGCATAAGAGGTGTGATATACTGCAGGACGGGACTGTAGATACATGAGAGGAGTGCAGAGGCAGCAAGAAAGATGACCGCCTCTCATTGGAGCAGAACATAATTCCATCTTTAGTGCTGTTTAGTTTTCTGTGTGGAGATGGGGTACAATGGAGAAGGTAATGTTGGGAGGGTACTGAGAATGACCAAGTGGAGGAGGAGGCAGTTTGGAGAGGAAATAGCATGGAACAGAATGGAGAGGGGATAGCATGGGGGGACACTCACTTTAGAAGGAAAAATATTTTTCATTTTCTTTGTCCAATCTTACAAAAAAACTATAAAACATCAGTGGGTTAAAAATGGACACTATTTTTTCATAATGGGGTAGCTAGAGGGGGTTTCTGCTGTTCCTGATGTTCAGAAGCTCTTCAAATGCAACATAATGTCATCTCCAAACAATTGATACTTTGCGCTTCAAAAAATCAAATAGCACCTCTTCTTTTTTAAAACACCACTCCAGCAGGGGGTTTTTCAGTGCTGGAGTGGTGCTTTAAATGTAAGTCCCTTGCCAATGATCATATACCCACCCTTCGGCGTCTTCATAGTTTTTCGCTGTCACTCCGGTCCTGTAGCGCCATCTTGTCACAGTAGCTTCTGACAGGCAAGAAATCAGAAGCTGTGTCACAAACTCTCAATACAAGTCTAAAGGTACCGTCACACTAAGCGACGCTGCAGCGATACTGACAACGATGTCGATTGCTGCAGCGTCGATGTTTGGTCGCTGGAGAGCTGTCACACAGACAGCTCTCCAGCGACCAAAGATGCCGGTAACCAGGGTAAACATCGGGTTACTAAGCGCAGGGCCGCGCTTAGTAACCCGATGTTTACCCTGGTTACCAGCGTAAAAGTAAAAAAAAACAAACACTACATACTTACCTTCCACTGTCTGTCCCCGGCGCTGTGCTTTCCTGCACTGACTGTGAGCACAGCGGCCGGAAAACAGAGCGGTGAAGTCACCGCTCTGCTTTCCGGCTGGCCGGCGCTCACAGCCAGTGCAGAGAATAATAATAATAATAATAATTTTTATTTATATAGCGCCAACATATTCCGCAGCGCTTTACAAATTATAGAGGGGACTTGTACATACAATAGACATTACAGCATAACAGAAATACAGTTCAAAACAGATATCAAGAGGAGTGAGGGCCCTGCTCGTAAGCTTACAAACTATGAGGAAAAGGGGAGACACGAGAGGTGGATGGTAACAATTGCTATAGTTATTCGGACTAGCCATAGTGTAAGGCTTGGGTGTTCATGTAAAGCTGCATGAACCAGTTAATTAATTTTTTTTTTTTTTTTAATATAGGCCACACAGGGATCGTTAGGTTAATGCATTGAGGCGGTAGGCCAGTCTGAACAAATGAGTTTTTAGGGCACGCTTAAAACTGTGGGGATTGGGGATTAATCGTATTATCCTAGGTAGTGCATTCCAAAGAGAAGCACAGCGGGGGACAGACAGACAAAGTAATTGAGTTCTATAAGTCTGAAAAATGTTATAAAGCCATTTCTAAAGCTTTGGGACTCCAGCAAACCACAGTGAGAGCCATTATCCACAAATGGCAAAAACATGGAACAGTGGTAAACCTTCCCTGGAGTGACCAAACCTACCTGAAGAGTGCAGTGATGACTCATCAAAGACGTCAGAAAAGACCCTACAACAACATCCAAAGAACTGCAGGCCTCACTTGCCTCAGTGAATGTCAGTGTTCACGACTCCACCATACGAAAGAAACTGGGCAAAAATGGCCTGCATGGCACATTCCCAAAATGAAAATCACTGCTGTGCAAGAAGTAACGCAGAGCAGAAGTAACACAGCATTTCAGAAAAGGAACATCATACCAACAGTAAAATATGGTGGTGGTAATGTTATGTTCTGGGGCTGTTTTGCTTCTTCAGGATCTGGAAGATATGCTGTGGTATATGAAACAATGAATTCTGCAGTCTACCAAAAAATCCTGAAGGAGAATGTCCAGCCATCTGTTCGTAATCTCAAGATGAAGAACACTTGGGTTATGCAGCAGTACAGTGATCCAGAATACACCAGCAAGTCCACCTCTGAATGGCTTAAGAAAAACAAAATGAAAACTTTAGTGTAGCCTAGTCAAAGTCCTGACCTTAATCATATTGAGATGCTGTGGCATGACCTTAAAAAGGCGGTTCATGCTCGGCAACCCTCCAATGTGGCTGAATTACAACAAGTCTGCAAAGATGAGTGGTCCAAAATGTCTCCAGAGTGTTGTAAAAGACTCTTTGCCAGTTATCTCAAACCTTTCATTACACTTGTTGCTGCTAAGGGTGGGCCAACCAACTATTAGGTTTAGGGGGCAATTACTTATTTTACACAAGGCCCGGTAAGTTTGGATTTCTTTTTCCCTTAATAATGAAGACCTTCTTTTAATAACTGCATTGTGTGCTTACTTGTGCTATCTTTGTGTAATATTTAAATTTGTTTGGTAATCTGATACATGTGACAAACATGCAAAACAATATGAAATCAGAAAGGGGACAAACATTTTTTCAAAAAAACGGTATATATACATAGAATAGATAAATATAAAGATGTTAGTCATGTACATAATTAGTACAGTGTTTGTGTAGCTTACTGTATTTTATTACTAAATAAATTATTTTCCAAACTATTGTGGGGTGCTCCAAAATTTTATTAACCAGCAGAGGAAAAGTGGACTGCTGGGGATTGATGTTTATAGCTTGGGAAGGGGGTAATACCCATGAAGCTTCCCAGGCTATTAATTTCAGCTCACAGCTGTATATTAAGCCTGTACAGGTTATTAAAATGGGGACCCCAAAAAGGTTATGTAGGGCCCCCCTATAATTAATAACCCGCAAAGACTAGGCAGACATCTGGGGGTTGATATTAATCAACTAGAAATGGGCCATGTTCTAGACTAAAAACATCAGCTCTCAGCTGCCTCAGAAATAACGTATCCATAAGATGTGCCAAATGTGGCACTTAGCCTCGCTCTTCCTACTTGCCCTGGTGTGTCGAGTAATAATATTAGGTTTGATGTCACCTTTGTAGTGTCAGGTGACATCAAGCCCAGGGTTTAGTAATGGAGAGGCGTCCATAAGACGCCCCCATTACTAATCCCATAGTCAAATTGTAAAAAAAAACAACACCCAGAATAAAGTCCTTAATTTGAACAAATGATACAGACTCCTTTATTGACTCTAAATTACCGAAAAACACTTATACTCACCTTATGCCTAATCCACTCAAGCCAATGTCCCTTGTAAAAGAATTAGAATAATAAACAACCATATTTCTCACCTGTCCGCTGAGAAGATTATAATGCAATTGGCAAGCTGCATTGTTGCATGATGTGACTATACAGTCTGCCATCCAGCAGAAACACCTAGCTGTGCATGTTTGCTCAGCTTAGTGCCTCGCGATGACATGCTAAAGTTTTGCGGAATTCATATCCAATGAACTTGTTTCAACTCAAGAAAAAGTTCTCATGCTCACAGTGCCATCAGAAAGGGCGGCACTCGCACTGACGTCATTGAGTTGAACTGAGTTCATTGGCTCTGAACTTCAATGGCGACTCTGACAGCAAAGGTATCAGCCCACAGTTGTCTGCCTAGCTTTTGCTAGTTCTTAATTATAGGGGGTCCCTACATCATTTTTTTGGGGGGGCCAATTTTAATAACCAGTAAAAGCTTAGTATGCAGCTGTGAGTTGATATTAATAGCCTGGGAAATTCCATGGGTACTACCCCTTTCCAGGCTATAAACATCATCCCCAAGCTGTGTGCTTTCCCTCTGCTATCTAATAAAATTTCAGGGAGCCCCACTCCAATTTTTTCAGAAAATAATTAATTTAGCAATAAAATACATGTACGGTAAGCTACACATGCAAATCATTCATTATAGACTGCTCAAAAAAATAAAGGGAACAAAAACAACAGAATATAAATCCAAGTAAATCAAACTTCTGTGAAATCAAACTGTCCACTTAGGAAGCAACACTGTTTGACAATGAATTTCACATGTTGTGCAAATGGAATAGACAACAGATGGAAATTATTGTCAATTATCAAGACACACTCAATAAAGGAGTGGTTCTGCAGATGGGGACCACAGACCACATCTCAGTACCAATGCTTTCTGGCTGATGTTTTGGTCATTTTTGACCACAGAAGAGGTAAAAAATTACGGCGCTGAACATGGTGGTGGTGGTGGTCAAAACCCAAAATTCAAATGAGCTTGTTTTAGCTGGCAATGTAAAGTGTTGGGGAATATGTATTCCACTATCTAGCTAACAATTTTGAATAAGAGAGGGACCTCCCAAATATAGGAGTGAGAGCTCTCCCAAAATGTATGATACAGGGCCACCTGAAGGCCCTTCACAAACTCAGCTTTCATGGCACCTGCTCCACCTCTGAAAATGTCAAACCTGGGTAACATAATGACATGACGAAGGACGTGGAGTTGGTGACGGGCGAAGCCCAACATTCAAATGGGCATGTTTTAGCTGACAATGTAAAGTGATGGGGAATATGTATTCCACCATCTAGCTAACAATTTGGAATGAGGGAGGGACCTCCCAAATGTAGGACTGAGAGCCATCAGAAAATGTTAAAGGAAAAAATAAAGCCAAACTGCTCTATGTGAACATGTGCTAAAGAGGAGGTACAATTTTTATTTTTTATATTACATTATATGCATGTAATTATGAAATTAAAAAAATGGTTTGTGGCATTTTTCTCTTTAAAAAAAAATGTAGGTTTGGTTTGGTAGGTCTTCTTATAAACCTGTAAAACTGGCGCAATAGTCTGACAATATTATTCCCAGGTACCATATGTAAGTAAGAAAGGCATGCAGGCATCTTCTCCATGCAGTTCCCATTTAGTTTTAGCTCTTTCCCATCCATTTCAGCTTTTTTCTTAAGCCACCAGACCTGTTTGTTGGGTCCAGCAGAAAAATATTCAGCTTTACCTTTGTCTTGCATTGGATTTGTTATTCGATATGAATACACGTATAATAGAACTCATTCATGACGATTTTCCCGCATTCGAATATTTCACTTTTTGCTTATCACTAGTTATAAAGTTTTTTGAAGCACCTGGGTGTTCAAGGTGCTCACCACATGTCTAAATACATTCCTTGAGGGGTCTAGTTTCCAAAATTGGGTCACTTGTAGGGGGTTTCCACTGTTTAGGCACATCAGGGGCTCTCCAAACAGGACATCGCATTCGCTAATGATTCCAGCACATTTTGTATTCAAATGATGCTCCTTCTCTTCCGAGGACGGCCGTGTGCCCAAACAGTAGTGTTCTCCCACATATAAGTTATAGGTGTACTCAGGAGAAATTCCACAGCAAATTGTGTATAATTGTTCTTGTTACCCTTAAGAACATGTTAAATTTGAGGCTAAAAAACATTTCTGCCATTTCTGGCCTCCATTTAAATTTTGTTGCAGTGTGTGAGCGAAGTTATTGACACCAGTTTGCTGGTAAAAATAGTTACCTACAGGCCAGCTATTTAAAACTGTGGTTTGTCCGTCACATGGATCACATAAGTTCGCTCCAAATTCTGCCATTTGTAGTAAATGTGGAAAATAATGTCCTCTATTTAAAATGTGCAAGGCATGTGGCAAGAAACGAGGAACTGGACGTGATGGTGATGGTGCATGCAGAGGCCAAGGCCGTGGGTAAGCTGAAATTGTGCCACAACAAACACATTCTCGCCCAACCTTCCTGTCCCAATTACTAGGGGACCGCATCACACCACTATTGAACTCAGAGCTGTGTCAAAAGATTGTTGGTTGGATAGCGGATAATGCTTCCAGTCACTTTGTCCCCATCACCACCACCACCCTGTCTTCCACACGGTCAAGTCTCAGTAGCCGTGAGTCTGGACCGCATATTCCTCATCCTGATCCTCCTACCTCCCACGATGCCGAGTGCCTGGAGACAACTGATCCCACACTTGGACACGCCAAAGAGCTGTTCACTTTTCCATTTATAGATTTGGGCCTCTTGCCCGATCCACTTGAAGCGGGGCAAGAGGAGATCACATGTAATGATACCCAAATATTTGAGCAGCCACGGTCACACGAAAGCAACGGTGGGAAAGTATCACAAGAGGTGGATGATGATGAGACACAATTGCCAGAAAGTCAGGAGGAGGACCAGAGTGCGGAAGTGGAAGACGAGGTGGTGGATGATATAGTAACTGACCCAACCTGGCAGGAGGACATGCAGAGGGAGAACAGCAGCACACAAGGGGGAGGCAAAGCACCCCAACAGGCAGAAAGAAATAGTGTGGTGGCCGCAGACAGAAGGCAGGCAACTGTACCCCGTAACACCAACACAATGGAAGTTGCCAGTACAACTGTTATGTCTTCCCAAGTGTGGTGTTTTTCAAAAGACTCTGCCAATAACCCCAAAAAGGCCATTTGCACCACCTGCCAGACCAGCATCAGCAGAGGTAGCAAAACTACCAGCCTGACCACCACCAGCATGATCAGGCGCATGGCAGCAAACCACCCCACCACCCCACTTTGTGGGCCGAACCCCAGGGTCTAGGAACAGTGTCTGCAGGTGAAACCACTGCTTCTTCCACTGTTGTACGTGCAAGTCAATCCCCTTTCCATGGTGCATGCGAAGATGCCTCCTGTCCTGCAACTGTCATTGCACCCACTCAACTAGCACCATCAGCAAGCACGTCCACATCCTTATCCCAGTGCAGCGTTCAGTTGTCCATACCCCAGTCCTTGGAATACAAGTGCAAATATGCAGCCAGTGCCCCACAGGCCTCACCACTAAATTACCACATTTCATGACTACTTGCGCTCTAAATGTTGCCTTTTAGGCTAGTGGAGAAGGAAGCTTTCCGCAACCTGATGGTGGCTGTAAAAGTGGCATAAGGCTCTGATAACATTGTTCACAGCAGTGACCCGGGAGTCAGAAATGCTTCCAGGGATCTTCCGCACGCTGTTCCCATGTCATTTGAGCACTGTTCCCATCAATTTTTGCAATTTCTAGTCCCTCTGCAGACTGCCGGGGGGAAGGGGGGGGAGGGATGGGGGGGGCATAAAAATGCTCGAGTTTCCCATAGACCTACATTGGGCTCGTTGCTCAGGTCAAGCACCTGAGCATTCCAATTTACTCGACCAGAGCAATGAGCACCCGAGCATTTTAGTGCTCGCCCATCACTAGTGATGAGCTGTGTTGGTTTGGAGCCAGACAAAGCATTTACCTTGGTGGCCAAAAACTTAAACTTTGATCACAGCACCTTCCTCCATACATTTGGGGAGTCTCCCACATGTCTTTTGGCAAACTCAAAATGAACCACACAATTTTCATGTGTAAGTAAAGGCTTTTTTCTGCCCACTCTTTCATAAAGACCACCTTTATAGAGTGTATGGCTTATTGTTGTCATGAAGTGGTGACTAAACGACACAGCGAGGCAGGACTCAAATATGGTACAGTAGACAAGGAGATAAACAAAAAAATGGCTTTATTGAACAATAGAGGATTATATGCCGGACAATAAGGCTGACAGTTATTTTAATGGAACAGTAATATTAGATACAGGGAAAGATAACTGGAGTGTTATCTCTTAAAGCCACAGTGTCTTTCAGTACCTAGCAAGGGCCAACCTAGAGTTTTGTACAGATATTGTAGTCTCTGCTTGGGAACTCTGCAGCTCCTTCAGGGTTACATTTGGTCTATGTGCTGCCTCTCAGATTAATGCCTTACTTGCCCAGGTTGAGAGTTTTGGTGGGCGGCCCTCTCTTGGCAGGTTTGTTGTGGTATCATGTTCTTTCCATTTGATAACATTGGATTTGATTGTGCTCCATGAGATCATCGGAGATTGGGATCTTTTTTTTATATCCCATCTCTGACTTATATTTCTCAAGAACTTTGTCCCTGACTTGTTTGGAGATCTCCTTGGTCTTCATGGTGTTGGTTAGTGGTGCCTCTTGCTTTATTGTGCTGCAGCTTCTGTGGCCTTTCAGAAAAGGTGTGTATATACTGACAAACCATGTGACACTTAGATTTCGCACAGGTGGACATCCTTTCAGTAAGCATGTGACTTATGAAGGTAATTGCTTGCACCACAAATTTTTAGGGGCTTCATTGGAAAAAGGGTGAATATATATGTGCATGCCAATTTTTAGTTATTTGATCCCATAAATTTAATTAATGCCTATATTTTTCTCACTTCAGTTCACCAACTTAGATTATTTAGTGCTGATGCATGAGACACAAATCGGATTACAAAAAGATTTAATCACAGGTTTTAATCTAACAAAATACGGTAGGTAAAAATCCACGGGGTGAATACTTTCACAAGCCACTGAATACATGTGATCCTTGGGTCTTGTGCTGTTTAGATGGTTAGTTTTTATTTACCATACGTGTTTGAATGTCACCGTATTTACTGTGTTAATGATGAAGTTGTTTAGCTTATTTAGATATATATATGGACGAGGTTTGTAGTGATTGGTCTAGTCTTGTGAACCGCAGCATTTAAGGCTATGTGCACACGCTGTGGATTTTGCTGCGGATCCGCAGCGGATTTGACCGCTGCGGATCCGCAGCAGTTTTCCCAAAGTTTACAGTACAATGTAAACCTATGGGAAAAAAAAAATGCTGTGCACATGCTGCGGAAAAAGCCACGCGGAAACGCTGTGGATTATTTTCCGCAGCATGTCAGTTGTTTGTGCGGATTCCGCAGCGGGTTTCAACCAGCACCAATAGAAAAGTGCTGGTGAAAACCCGCAGAAGAATCCGCAGAAGAAACCGCAAGAAAATCCGCAATGAAAACCGCAGTGGTTTTGCACTGCGGATTTTCCAAATCCGCTGCGGAAAAATCCGCAGGAAAATCCGCAGCGTGGGCACATACCCTTAACCTACTTTTCTCCTTTCTTCCTTTCTGTGTGTGCTTGATAAAAACCTATTACAGGTCAAAATGCTGTCATTGAGGTTGTTGACAGAACAAATCACGTTATTATATCTTGATTCTGGGATTTGGACGCTGTCTATTTTGTATGCATAGGATTTTTCAAGAGGGTTCCTTAGATCTCTACACTTTCCATCTTTGTGGAGAGTGCTGCTATTCAATTGCCTTTTTTTTTTTGACACTCTGATCAAAGAATAATCGGTCTGATTTTCTTGTACGTGGAAAACTCGAACGTGTGAATGATCCCTAAATCAGTTTGGTTTGTCATGCACTAGTGGTGTCTGTAATAAAAGTGATCCATTGATGCAGATGTGAATAGAACATTATCAATACAATTATGCTGTTTTCAGAAATGTCAAAGAGAAAAAAAACAAAACAAAAAAAAAAAAAAAAAAAAACTCCAAGTAAATGTGGCGCTAAGCACCTACGGATTTTTTTAATTCATCCACTTCAAGTGAAAAATGTTAAAAAATTCATTTATTTTCTCAAAATAAAATATATTTGTAAATTTTTTTAAAAAACAGTACAACGCGTTTCGGCTGCTATTTTTACAGTGCAGCCTTCATCAGGTAGTAAAAAAACAAAAAGAACAAACAATACAATAAGCACTATAAAATGATGTTACAACCTCCAAGTTCTCTTATTTATGAGGGTTCCTAGAAGGGATTAGCAGGGCGGGACCGGGGATCAGGTTCTCCTTTCCTGATGACTAACTACATGGTAGCCTCTAAAGAGACACATTTATCCTATATATATATAAAAGAGCAGTTTAGTACTTCTATTCTATCCAAAATGAGCTTTTAGATACATGGTATTACACTGTTACGAACAAACACAACAATAAAAATATAGGTATATACACAATCATAAATATGATTCATTCCAATACCTCATCAATATATTTAAAAAAAATATATAAAAAAAAAAAAAAAAAAAAAAAAAAAAAAAAAGGGAATTCTCCCTTTTTTTTTTTCTTTTTTTTCCCTTCCCCTCTCTTTTTTTTTTCTTTTCTTTTTCTTTTCCCTTTTTTTTTTTTTTTTTTTTTTTTTTTTTTTTTTTTCTCCTTTTTTCTTTTCTTTTTTTTTTTTTTTTTTTTTTTTTTTGTCTAGAGACATTTTTTCATCTTGTTTCAGAAGAATTCAGGAATCTGAATAAAAATAGTCTTAGTTCTAATGAGGAACAGAAAGTTGTTGGTAAGAATAAAAGGATAAAAACAAAAAATTTAAAAAAAAAACATTATGTTTACAAAGAGAATATCACACAGCAAGAAAAAAATGCATTGAATTCCTTGAAAAACAACACAGAGATTGTGATAAGACAGGCAGATAAGGGGGGAGGGGTAGTGATTCAGAATAGGCCTGATTACTTGAAAGAAGCCTATAACATTCTATCTGATACTAAATATTATGAAATTTTAAAAAATGATCCTTCAGCCAATTTTAATAAGGAATATCATGGTTTTATAAACAAAGCCCATAAAGAGAATATAATAAATAAAAAAGAAAAGAAATTTTTGACCAACAATACACCAACAATAGCACATTTTTATCATCTTCCAAAGATGCATAAAAATTCCACTAATCCACCTGGTCGCCCGATTATATCTGGTATTGATTCCTTAACAAGTTCATTATCGCATTACATTGATTTATTTCTTCAAGAAATTGTAACTACCCTTCCTTCATATTTGAAAGACTCTGCACAACTGATTGAGGAATGTAGGAATATAGAATGGCAGGAGAATTACAGCTTTATCACACTGGATGTAAATTCATTGTACTCCAACATTGATCACACACTTGGCATCAGATCAGTAGATCATTATTTATCATCAGTATCAGGACTGCAGGAGGAACAAAAAACATTTTTGTTGGAAGGGTTGAAATTCATATTAACGCACAATATCTTTGAGTTCCAGGGTAAACTCTATTTACAGCGCCTTGGTACAGCGATGGGGACTCGGGTAGCGCCAAGTTTCGCAAATCTCTTTATGGGACGTTTCGAGTCCTCATCGCTGTTGTATGCATCTGAATACAAAGAAAAAATATTACTATACCGTAGATATATAGATGATTTGATCATTTTCTGGGCCGGGACTGAGGAAGAAGCCTGTAAATTAATAGATTCTCTTAATAGCAATAACTGGGGCATCTCCTTTACGTCATGCATCAGAAGGGACAAAATCGTGTTCCTGGACCTGGAATTGGGGCATGAAGCGGGGAAAATTATAACAAAAACGCACTTCAAAAGCTGTGATACGAATGGCTACGTGGACTTTAGAAGTGCGCATTATAAAAAATGGAAAACTAATGTACCATTCAGCCAGTTCTTAAGGATACGAAAAAACTGTACAAACACTAAAGATTATGTGACCCAATCAGCGATACTGAAGAAAAGGTTCAGTGATAAGAAGTATCCAAAAAAATTAATCGAGGCAGCATACAGAAAGAATTTGGACAAAGTACAGGAGGATTGTCTCCCAAGTAGGAAGAGAAAAGATTGTAATGCAGAGGAAACTAGAGGGAAAGAACGGCCAGCAAGCAATGAGGAGAATAAGAGAAATCTTTGGAAGTTTAATTTTATAACAACTTATAATAAAGGGAATGTATTGATAAGGAGAATTTTAAAAAAATATTGGTATATTTTAAAAAAAGATGTGATTCTTGGGAAAATGCTTCCAAGGGAACCGGGAGTAACCTTTAGGAGAGGGGCGACAGTGAAAAATATTGTAGCTCAGAGTAAATTAAGAGAGGTTCCAAAAATAGAAAACATGATAGGAAACAATACCAATGTGAATGGAGGGAAGATGAACACAGGAGTATATAGATGCTCTTCAAACAAATGTAAATGTTGTAAGATCATTAACCATGGAGCTCGGAGTATTCAATCTAATACTACTGGGGAAACAATTAAGATTAAGCAGAGACTCACATGTAGAACGGATTTTGTCATCTACGTAGTGACTTGCAAATGCGGGCTCCAATACGTGGGACGAACTTCCCAGGAATTGAGTGCCCGGATGAATAATCACCGCTATAATGCAAAGAACGGGCAGATTAAACATAGTCTGTCCCGTCATCTCCTGCTGAAGCACAATAAATGCTTCTGCATTACGGTCACACCGCTGGAGCATATACCAAAAGGGGCTAATAACAGGAACAAATTATTAAACCGCAAGGAGTCATATTGGATATATAGGTTACAAAGCCTTTATCCAAATGGACTTAATGATGTAGTAGAGAATGTGTAAGGGTTTGTCATAAATAGCTCAGTCGTTCGCGCATGTGTCAATACAACAACACAAAAAGGAAGGGGGAAGGAAAAAAAAAAAAAAAAAAAAAGAAAAGAAAAAAGGAGAAAAAAAAAAAAAAAAAAAAAAAAAAAAAAAAAAAAAAAAAAAAAAAAAGGGAAAAGAAAAAGAAAAGAAAAAAAAAAAAAAAGAGAGGGGAAGGGAAAAAAAAGAGAAAAAAAAAAGGGAGAATTCCCTTTTTTTTTTTTTTTTTTTTTTTTTTTTTTTATATATTTTTTTTAAATATATTGATGAGGTATTGGAATGAATCATATTTATGATTGTGTATATACCTATATTTTTATTGTTGTGTTTGTTCGTAACAGTGTAATACCATGTATCTAAAAGCTCATTTTGGATAGAATAGAAGTACTAAACTGCTCTTTTATATATATATAGGATAAATGTGTCTCTTTAGAGGCTACCATGTAGTTAGTCATCAGGAAAGGAGAACCTGATCCCCGGTCCCGCCCTGCTAATCCCTTCTAGGAACCCTCATAAATAAGAGAACTTGGAGGTTGTAACATCATTTTATAGTGCTTATTGTATTGTTTGTTCTTTTTGTTTTTTTACTACCTGATGAAGGCTGCACTGTAAAAATAGCAGCCGAAACGCGTTGTACTGTTTTTTAAAAAAATTTACAAATATATTTTATTTTGAGAAAATAAATGAATTTTTTAACATTTTTCACTTGAAGTGGATGAATTAAAAAAATCCGTAGGTGCTTAGCGCCACATTTACTTGGAGTTTTTTTTTTTGTTTTGTTTTTTTTCTCTTTGAAATTGCCACCTATGTGGATCTGAAGCAGGATCAACACATAGTTCTCCAAAGTGAGCTGCACACCTTATTGGATTATACAACATACGAAGAAGAGTTGCCTAAAGAATTGATTCCTTGAGAATCTCAACGTGCATTTCTTACCGATAGAAGGTGAGCATAACTACAAATAAAAGAAATGTTTTTAACTTGTTGGTAAAAACGTATTACGCTCAGAGGAAGCGCCGCACTTGTCTCTTTTTTTTTTTTTTTCCCCTCTTTCCCTAAACCAGGGTATTTCTAAAGACTTTTGGAGCTGAAGGAGCATTTCCTCACCAGCTGGGAACAGACACTCTAGGTTACTAGAGGGCGAGCAGCAATCTCTGAGGATGGAATATTTTACTAATAGACAATCCAGGAGAAAAGAACTTTTGTCAACAATTACTTCATCGAGACTACCAACATTAAGAGAGAATCCCGAAGAGACTCCTTTGGATTTGGAAGGTAAAAAATTAATCAATCGACTGTTCTCGGACTTTGAGAAAATAATGAAAAATGAAATCCGACATCAATTAGATGCTGAATTTTTAAATATTTGTGCACAGCAAAGAATCATACCGAAAGGATTAAGGATTTATTTTAAAAGCACTTTTCCGGGTGATCTGGTTTTTTCTGAAAAATGGGATAAGATCCTGGACTTGTGCTCTTATAATCTGATGGACATTTTAGTACAAAAGCGGAGTGCACTAGCAAAGATATCAGCAGACCAGTGCTGTGATATACTTACAAAACTTAAACGGTTTGAAAAATGTTCTTATTATGATACTGTAAACAAGGATGTAACTAGGAAATTAAGAATATTTGAGAATGATTTAATGGAAGCAAAAACGAAGAAATTTCGTAGGGACTCAGAAATTATCCATCCATCAGCAAATAAGGGAAAGTTCCAAGCCCCTAGAGAGCCCCTTATTGGAAAACAAACTGAACATCTAAATAAAATTGTAGAAAAACTGAAGGACAAACCTGAAAATCAGAGGGTAAAAATTAAAGATAAAAAGGGAAATAAAACAAAAAACAGGGAAGCCAAGTTTAGGGTCGAGGATATGCTTGAGGAGAGCATAAATTTGATAAATCTTACAACAGATCAGGGGTCACCAAAGCCAAGTACATCTGGGAAGGGAAATACGCCCCTATCATTCTTTTCCACAACATTGCTCAGCCCGGATAAAAGAAATCCGGTGAACATTTCTACACCGGTATTGACGCACCTTCACTATCCCACTTATGGTGTAAGACAAGAAAACTCCACTTTGCCCAATGTACCCTCCTCTAACCCTGTACATCCATCCCCAAAAAACCTCAATTTGGGTGCACATACAGACATCAGTGACCTTTCAATACATGATTACACCATCCATGACAGTTCTAGTTCACCTTTCACCACGGTACTACAGGCTCCTTCTCCCTCCCCCTCTCCATCTTCCACCATCTCACATGTATCTTTTTTATCGATAGTTCCAACGAGACCCATCGTAACAAACACGAACCCCCAAATGTTGACCAATGCGAGCGAAGGGAAAATAAACAATTCTCTTTCTCCACCGAACATACAACAGAATCGAATCACACGTTATTTCCAAAAATTGCCAACACAAATGTGCAAAAAAAGAAAAAGAGAACAAGAGGGACAAGAGGCAGAGGCCTCACAAAGAAATCAAAAACATCTAAAAAATTCAAAACATTTAGAAAGCAAAATGAAGTAAAAATATCAGAAATTAGGAATAAGTGTGATAAATCTACAGTATCGGTAGATCAGAATAAAATAAGTACAGGGATTAATGAGGAAATAAAAAGTATTCCAACAGTAAAAATTTTTAATCTCTCTGATCACTTGTTATCATCCACCGAAATGGGCATCCTAATGAAAGGGTTAAATTTTTGTCCATCACAAAACACTAATGATTTTGAGTTATTTTTGGACTTAAATAGATTCACAAGAAAATTAACCCTATTGAGGCATTTCACAATTAAAGAAAGAAATGCCACAGTACAAACAGATACAAAATTAGTTGACAAAGATATAGATATTTTGGAAACAGAGACCACAAGTGCTAGCAACTACCTACATAAAGAAGTAGTGCCTGTCTCTTCGTTTTATCCGACTCACCATAGGGGGCATTGTCTAGAGACATTTTTTCATCTTGTTTCAGAAGAATTCAGGAATCTGAATAAAAATAGTCTTAGTTCTAATGAGGAACAGAAAGTTGTTGGTAAGAATAAAAGGATAAAAACAAAAAATTTAAAAAAAAAAAACATTATGTTTACAAAGAGAATATCACACAGCAAGAAAAAAATGCATTGAATTCCTTGAAAAACAACACAGAGATTGTGATAAGACAGGCAGATAAGGGGGGAGGGGTAGTGATTCAGAATAGGCCTGATTACTTGAAAGAAGCCTATAACATTCTATCTGATACTAAATATTATGAAATTTTAAAAAATGATCCTTCAGCCAATTTTAATAAGGAATATCATGGTTTTATAAACAAAGCCCATAAAGAGAATATAATAAATAAAAAAGAAAAGAAATTTTTGACCAACAATACACCAACAATAGCACATTTTTATCATCTTCCAAAGATGCATAAAAATTCCACTAATCCACCTGGTCGCCCGATTATATCTGGTATTGATTCCTTAACAAGTTCATTATCGCATTACATTGATTTATTTCTTCAAGAAATTGTAACTACCCTTCCTTCATATTTGAAAGACTCTGCACAACTGATTGAGGAATGTAGGAATATAGAATGGCAGGAGAATTACAGCTTTATCACACTGGATGTAAATTCATTGTACTCCAACATTGATCACACACTTGGCATCAGATCAGTAGATCATTATTTATCATCAGTATCAGGACTGCAGGAGGAACAAAAAACATTTTTGTTGGAAGGGTTGAAATTCATATTAACGCACAATATCTTTGAGTTCCAGGGTAAACTCTATTTACAGCGCCTTGGTACAGCGATGGGGACTCGGGTAGCGCCAAGTTTCGCAAATCTCTTTATGGGACGTTTCGAGTCCTCATCGCTGTTGTATGCATCTGAATACAAAGAAAAAATATTACTATACCGTAGATATATAGATGATTTGATCATTTTCTGGGCCGGGACTGAGGAAGAAGCCTGTAAATTAATAGATTCTCTTAATAGCAATAACTGGGGCATCTCCTTTACGTCATGCATCAGAAGGGACAAAATCGTGTTCCTGGACCTGGAATTGGGGCATGAAGCGGGGAAAATTATAACAAAAACGCACTTCAAAAGCTGTGATACGAATGGCTACGTGGACTTTAGAAGTGCGCATTATAAAAAATGGAAAACTAATGTACCATTCAGCCAGTTCTTAAGGATACGAAAAAACTGTACAAACACTAAAGATTATGTGACCCAATCAGCGATACTGAAGAAAAGGTTCAGTGATAAGAAGTATCCAAAAAAATTAATCGAGGCAGCATACAGAAAGAATTTGGACAAAGTACAGGAGGATTGTCTCCCAAGTAGGAAGAGAAAAGATTGTAATGCAGAGGAAACTAGAGGGAAAGAACGGCCAGCAAGCAATGAGGAGAATAAGAGAAATCTTTGGAAGTTTAATTTTATAACAACTTATAATAAAGGGAATGTATTGATAAGGAGAATTTTAAAAAAATATTGGTATATTTTAAAAAAAGATGTGATTCTTGGGAAAATGCTTCCAAGGGAACCGGGAGTAACCTTTAGGAGAGGGGCGACAGTGAAAAATATTGTAGCTCAGAGTAAATTAAGAGAGGTTCCAAAAATAGAAAACATGATAGGAAACAATACCAATGTGAATGGAGGGAAGATGAACACAGGAGTATATAGATGCTCTTCAAACAAATGTAAATGTTGTAAGATCATTAACCATGGAGCTCGGAGTATTCAATCTAATACTACTGGGGAAACAATTAAGATTAAGCAGAGACTCACATGTAGAACGGATTTTGTCATCTACGTAGTGACTTGCAAATGCGGGCTCCAATACGTGGGACGAACTTCCCAGGAATTGAGTGCCCGGATGAATAATCACCGCTATAATGCAAAGAACGGGCAGATTAAACATAGTCTGTCCCGTCATCTCCTGCTGAAGCACAATAAATGCTTCTGCATTACGGTCACACCGCTGGAGCATATACCAAAAGGGGCTAATAACAGGAACAAATTATTAAACCGCAAGGAGTCATATTGGATATATAGGTTACAAAGCCTTTATCCAAATGGACTTAATGATGTAGTAGAGAATGTGTAAGGGTTTGTCATAAATAGCTCAGTCGTTCGCGCATGTGTCAATACAACAACACAAAAAGGAAGGGGGAAGGAAGAAAAAAAAAAAAAAAAAAAAAAAAAAAAAAAAAAAAAAAAAAAAAGAAAAAAGGAGAAAAAAAAAAAAAAAAAAAAAAAAAAAAAAAGGGAAAAGAAAAAGAAAAGAAAAAAAAAAAAAAAAAAGAGAGGGGAAGGGAAAAAAAAGAAAAAAAAAGGGAGAATTCCCTTTTTTTTTTTTTTTTTTTTTTTTTTTTTTTTATATATTTTTTTTAAATATATTGATGAGGTATTGGAATGAATCATATTTATGATTGTGTATATACCTATATTTTTATTGTTGTGTTTGTTCGTAACAGTGTAATACCATGTATCTAAAAGCTCATTTTGGATAGAATAGAAGTACTAAACTGCTCTTTTATATATATATAGGATAAATGTGTCTCTTTAGAGGCTACCATGTAGTTAGTCATCAGGAAAGGAGAACCTGATCCCCGGTCCCGCCCTGCTAATCCCTTCTAGGAACCCTCATAAATAAGAGAACTTGGAGGTTGTAACATCATTTTATAGTGCTTATTGTATTGTTTGTTCTTTTTGTTTTTTTACTACCTGATGAAGGCTGCACTGTAAAAATAGCAGCCGAAACGCGTTGTACTGTTTTTTAAAAAAATTTACAAATATATTTTATTTTGAGAAAATAAATGAATTTTTTAACATTTTTCACTTGAAGTGGATGAATTAAAAAAATCCGTAGGTGCTTAGCGCCACATTTACTTGGAGTTTTTTTTTTTGTTTTGTTTTTTTTCTCTTTGAAATTGCCACCTATGTGGATCTGAAGCAGGATCAACACATAGTTCTCCAAAGTGAGCTGCACACCTTATTGGATTATACAACATACGAAGAAGAGTTGCCTAAAGAATTGATTCCTTGAGAATCTCAACGTGCATTTCTTACCGATAGAAGGTGAGCATAACTACAAATAAAAGAAATGTTTTTAACTTGTTGGTAAAAACGTATTACGCTCAGAGGAAGCGCCGCACTTGTCTCTTTTTTTTTTTTTTTCCCCTCTTTCCCTAAACCAGGGTATTTCTAAAGAGTTTTCAGAAATGTGTCACCCTACACTCTGTTTGAGAAAATGCATTGGCAAAGCAACATAGGAAAATCTTACTTTCACTTTGAATTGCATTATTATCGTTAGTGCCACATGTTTTAAGCTGAAACATTTGGGCTATACTTTTGTTTTATCATGTTGCAAATCATGAATGACATATGTTTATCAAGGGATGAGATGTCTAACATTATGAGTGAATGTTGCACATGGTTAAATTATAAAGCACGTAAAAGTACATATTTTTAGTGCAGCTGCCTAAGCCAATTCCATACTCATGGATTAACACTGAAATTGCATGGCACCAGATTTATGTCAGTATTATGTGAGGATGAGATCATATTAATGTTTTATAGAACTTTCTGGAGTTTTATTGAAATTGAGCTAATTTTAAATACCGTGACTCATTTTCCGTTTATTAATTGGCAATGATGTATTTTATTTTCCAAAGGTAAACATTATATTTTTATAGTAGAATGTGTAGTAAGAAGGTTGTCGGTTGCATTAATTTTCTACATATAGATAAGGCATATGTAGACCCAAAATACATTTTTTTCAGGTCATTCTATACAGTTTTCCTGTTTTTTACTGACTACATTAATCCTTTCTGTATATATATATATAAAGTCCACTTGTATATAAAGTCCACTTTTTTCTATTTTCTTGTGCTGCTTTCTCTTTATTACCTTATATTTGGAGACCATTGGATTGCTGGTTGGGAGAGCTTTGCACAACATATGAGTTTGCATTGGTTGCTGTTCCAATTTTTTCCGTATATATATATATATATATATATATATATTCCTTCTCACCCCCAATGGGGTGGTCTTTGTTGTCCTTTCTCATTCTCGGGTCCTCTACCAGAGGTCTGGGAGTTTGAGGGTTCTGTGCAGGATCTTAGTTGCTCCCGACATTGCACTTTTTTGGACAGAAAGCTCAGATGCTGCTCCTGGGATCTGTTTTAGCCATTCTTCCAACTTAGGGGTCACTGCTTCAAGTGCTCCTATCACCACTGGAATCACTGTTGCCTTCACCTTCCACATCTTCTCCAGTTCTCGTTTTAGGCCCTGGTATTTCTCCAGCTTCTCATATTCCTTTCTGATGTTGCTGTCATTTGGCACTGTGCATATATTATCATTGCTGTCTTCTGATCCTTGATCCTAGCCAACACCTGCTTATCCATCTGGATTTTGAAGTCCCACAGGATTTTAGCCCTTTCACTCTCCACCACGTTTTCTGGGATCTCCCACCTAGACTTAGGGGGACAGCCCATATGCTGTGCAGATATTCCTGTATACAATTTCCACTACTTGGTTATGGCGTTCGGTATACGCTGTTCCTACTTGCATTTGGCATCCTGCCACTATGTGTTGGACAGTTTCTGAGGTTTCTTTGCATAGACTGCACCTTGGGTCTTGTCTTGTGTAGTAGACTCCTGCTGCTATGGATCTGGTATTTAGTGCTTGCTCTTGTGCCGCTATGATTAGTGCCTCTGTGCTGTCTCAGAGTCCATCTTTCTCCAGCCTTTGGTAGGATTTCTCCATGTGAGCCACCTCCATTATCTGTCGATGGTACCTCCCATGCAGTGGCTTGTCTTGCCATGGCGCTTTATGCTCCTGTTCTTCCTTCCAGATTGCTGCCTAAGGCCGGAATCACACTAGACCGTAGTACGGACGAGTGCTATGCAATAAAAAATCGCATAGCACTCAGCCCAATGTTAATCTATGGGGCAGCTCCCATTATCCATTGTTTTCTCAGGCGTATTCAGGATCTGAGTGAAATCGCAGCATGCTGCGATTGTCAGCGTATCTCGGATGAGAATCGCCAATGCAAGTCTATGGATGCGCGAAAAAATCGGATTACACATGGACCATGCATGTGAATTACGAGAAATACGGAAGACTTCTCCAGGTGACAGGAAATTGAATCATCCATTATCAGGAAGCTTTGGCATGCAAATTTCTTGGCCACGCTATAGAGAAAACCAGGAAGCACACCTCCACGGAGTGTATCAGCATGGCCAGGCATATAAATGTAGAGATGCTGTTAGCTCTGGTTCATGATAGACCAGAATTATGGGACCAACGCGACGCACAATTTGCTAACGCGACGCACAATTTGCGGACCGTGCACGTAAAGACGCATCATGAAGGTCAATCTGTCGCCACATGTTCCCCGATTTTGATGAGCGACCTCATGAGGTGCAGCAAGAAATTTGTAAGAACCATCCTTTTCCAAAATATATAAAAAATTGCCTTCATGAGAAAAATTTCCATGAGCACGTCATATATGATGTGGTTATTAGTGAGGTAACTTAACTCTTGTTGGCGCATGCGAAATCAGCAACATGACACCCAAATATGTGTAAAATGTACTAGCAATGTTCCTTTTATATAGGACAAAGTGACTTTTTGGTCCCCCTAGGCTCCAGGGCCCGTGTGCAATTGTAAACCCTGTACCTGTTGGAGTTATGTGCTTGATAGTTAAAAATAATTCTTGTGTTTCTTTGCAGTGAATGATGTCAATAGATGCTGACGGAGTTGCCGTGACCAATACTGGCGTGAACATCAACTTTTTGGACGTAGTGGTGATGAAGCCCCCAAAAAATGAAAATACGTATATTTTGAGCATCTTAATTTTCTTGCAGCGGTGATGGAGCCCAGACCGTAAGTGCATGCATATGCAAAAATCTGATACACATGTTATAACCTGAATATTTATTTTACTCAAGTTTTTATTTATTTTTGGATTAACAGAACAGAGTCAAACCTTACCAAAAGGGAGACTGCATCTGACTCTGAGGTGATGACTGATCCCGTTGGTAAAGGTGCTGAAGTGGCTGGCAAAATCTGCCCAACCAGCAGCCAGCAACCAACCACCACCAGCAGCGTCTTCTGCCACACAGGAGGCCAATCCAGAGGTGCAGGAAGGGGCCCACAGCAGCAGTCCAACCTTGGCTCTGGATACATCACCACAGCCTACTACAAGATCACACCGTGGGCGGCGCAGACCGGTGCTTTATACCACTGGCACCAGGAGGCAAGTAGATACAGGGGTGTTGGAGTATTTGTCCAGGGCTGCCCATGATGATGGGGAGGAAGCGTACTTCCGCAGTCTTGCCCGCTACTTGCGTCACCTTCTGCGATCGCTCAGGCTGCTGACCAGAGGTTCAATCCAAATAGTTATAGATGTGGTAACACCCCCAAACAACCCTACTCCTGTCTTTAACTATCTTGAAAGTTGGCAAATGTCATCTAGCAACCTTCTTGCACTGCAAGACATTCCACAGGGACAAACAGAAATGGTCGCACCAGCACCCCCGCCACGTATTGCACCACAGCCACAGGCTGCCCAAACCCAACAGCAAACACAACCTAGGCCAATGTATGAGTATACAGCACCTGCCCAATCTAGCCACTTGAGCAGATACACATTTGGAGGCTCGTCCCAACATGTGTCTGCTCGACATGGCCATATTGGGGGGTATGACCAAATGGCTCAAGCAAGTTCCAAGGAGTTAATGCACTTCTACCCTCAACAATAATTGTTCGCCCAGACACAGGATCGAGCCTTGCAACAGAATCCTTCATATATATCTGGCATACCATAGGTTGACAGGTTGGTCAACCACCTAAGCCAAGTTCCGCATGTGCTGGCCACCCGCTATCACCACCCCCAACCTACCACAACCTGTAATTTTTTTAAGTGTTATTTGGCTGTCAGTGACTTTTTTTTTAGGTTAATTTTATTTGTGGCCTTTGCATGTTAAGCTTTAATGTTTGCTCAGGTTAATATGCCTAAAATGACATATGATGTCAATATGTTTTTGGCTACTATATATATGTTTTGACCATTATAAACATTTTACAAACAAGGAGTGTCATGTATTGTTAGGACTACATACATAATGTGACTAATTAACAACATTTTTTATTTAAAAAAAAAAACATTCAACACTATTCAAACAGGAACATTATTAGATTTATTAACTTAGAAGACCAAAAAAACTATATAGAAACAGCATTGTCTTGCCAGTCGATTCCTCGGGTGTAACAAAATAATTGGTTAACACATCACCAACTTTTAGCCCAGACAGCTGACGACGTAAAGGAAGAACACGTGTAGTAGACAAAACAGTATTTGCATAATCAACTTCATCATCAGCAGATGATGGACAATCATGGTATCTTGAAAAGTTGTGAAGAACAACACATGCTTTTATTACGCCATTGACATTGCCTTCACTCAGTTGAATTGCAGACTGCAGCACCCGTCATTTGGCACAGAGAATGCCGAAGGAACACTCTACCAGACAGCGGGCGCGGGAAAGACGCAAATTAAAAATTCGGCGACGGTAGTCCAGGCCTCTCCGTGGATATGGCCTCATGACGTTCCGTGATAATTGAAATGCCTCATCTGCTACCATGATGTAAGGCACTGCATCCAAATTTGCCCCTGGTATGTCACTTGGGGGTGGGAGATCGAACTGCGCTGCTGTCGACCCAAAATTGGAAGAACTGAAGACTCTTGAGTCTCCAGTTCTCCCATAGGCCCCAATATCTACAATTATAAACCTGTAGTGGCTGTCGACCAGGGCCAACACCACTACAGAGAAAAACTGTTTATAATTATAAAATTGGGACCCTGAGTTTGGCGGCTTACGCACACAGATGTGATTTCCGTCCAGAGCTCCAATACAGTGCGGAAACTGGCACGTGTCCTGAAATCTTTGGGCTATACGTAACCAGTCTGCCATTTTAGGCTCAGGCATCACCTCTTGATGTAGTCTTGTCCAGATTTCCGAGCATGCCTCCCTCACAATGCCTGAGATTGTAGATTTGCCAAGTAAGAATTCTAAATACAGTGCCGCATATGAAAGGCCAGTGGAAAGGAATCTAAAAGTCAACATAATGAGAAAAAAAAAATCAAAACTGGAACACATAATAGTGTAATCTTGGCAAAAAGTAAGATTATATAACTAAGAAGCCATGTGTAATCAAAAATTAAATACATGTGATGGCTTTGATGTTTTAAAGACTAACATATATTATAAAAGCTCAAATGATGTTAAAGCAACATAACAATTAAAGGGACACTGTCACCTGAATTTGGAGGGAACAATCTTCAGCCATGGAGGCGGGGTTTTGGGGTGTTTGATTCACCCTTTCCTTACCCGCTGGCTGCATGCTGGCTGCAATATTGGATTGAAGTTCATTCTCTGTCCTCCATAGTACACGCCTCGTATTGCACATGGATCACTCTTTATTAAACATTTGTGCGATTCTTGTCCGTGTAAAACGGACCTTTTTTTATACATTGTGTGTGACTCCGGCCTTAGGCTTTCTCTCGGCATCTCATCTTTTGGTGCCATTTTTCTGATGTATTCCTGGACACTCCTGGTTTCATCCGTGATGGTGGCTTGGATGCTTATCAAGCCTCGACCACCCTCCTTTCTGTTGGTATACAATCTTTGGGTGTTAGACTTGGGGTGGAGACCTCCATGCATTGTGAGAAGCTTTCATGTCTTCATATCTGCAGCTTCCATTTCTTCTTTTGGCCAGCACACTATGCCAGCAGGGTATCTGATATCTGTCAGGGCATATGTGTTCATGGCGCGGATTCTATTCTTCCCATTGAGCTCGCTCTTCAGGACCGTTCTTACCCTTTCATGGTATTTGGATGTTGCTGCTTTCCTTGCCTCCTCATCATGGTTACCGTATCCCTGTGGGATGTCGAGGTACTTGTAGAATGTCTGTACATCTGCTATGTGCCTTGCTGCTAATTCCACTCCATCAGTCTTGACTATCTTGCCTCTCTTTATTACCAACCGGCCACACTTCTCCAGTCTGAAGGATATTCTGATGTCTTCACTGTAGATCCTTGTCAAGTGGATCAGTGAATTGATGTCTCGTTCATTTTTTGCATACCGCTTCATGTCATCCATGTAGAGGAGGTGGCTGATGGCGCTCCCACTCTTGAACTTGTATCCATAGCAAGACTCTGTATATCCGATGGAGGGGATTAAAGCCTATATAGAACAGCAATGAGGACAGTGCATCACATTGGTATCTGCCGCATTTGATGGTCACTTGTGCTAGTTGTCTTGAGTTGACTTCCAATGTTGTTCACTAGGGTTGAGCGACCTTGACCTTTTTAGAGTTGAGCCGTGTTTCGCGAAACCCGACTATCTTAGAAGTCGAGTCGAGTGGAATCGGCCGATTATCGCGAAAAGTCGGGTATCGACCGAAACACGAAACCCAGTGCAAGTCAATGGGGGAGCATAGTCGGCAGTGAGTGGAGGCCATAAAAACACCTACACTGCCCATTTTAATGGCAAAAACATCCATTCTTGTTACAGAAGCTTGTCAATCGTAATTTACCTTATAATAATTGGAAGGCATTTGAAATTGGGGGTCATTTGGCTAAAGTTGTGGGGGGTAGGGCTGGTTCAAGTAATTAGTGGGCCCAGGAAATCTGGACCACGTCACGGCAGTGGAGCAGGGAGAGGTAAGTATTTCAACTTTGCAAGTGCTGTGATCCTGAGCAAGCAGGGGGGGCCCACTCGTTGGCATTGGCACTGGCACAGGGCACCTCAAAGTACAGCGGTGTGTTTGCACGGCGGGGGCGCCTCCCACCGGCAGCAACACTTTTGCGTACTATGAGAGGCCCTGTGCCAGTGACGTCGCCAACTAGTATTCCTCCCCCCACCTGATGAAGGAACCTGCACTTTCATCTGCACCTTCCTCTTTGTCCCCGTGTAAGGTGGTATGGTATGCGGGAAGAGGAACCTGACTTTCAGCAGGGTCACAATCTTGTTGTGTAGCGTGCACGGGGAATGTTGCGTTATGGGTCAATGTACCAGCAGACTCATCTATCACTGGCTGGGCAATGGGCAGGATGAGGAGGAAACACAGATATAGGCCCAAAGAATAAAGTTGGCTAAATGCAGTTCAAAATTGGTAACACAGGACTAACCAGGGGGCATTGCAGTGGAGGACAACTGGAATGAGAGGCTGACACAGAGAGTAGGCCCAAATCAGTAAGTAGTCGAAATGCAGTTCAAAATTGGCAACCGTAGTAAACAGGCGGCACAGCTTTGTTCAGTGGAGGAGAACAGCAAGGAGTGGCAGACACCGATAGTAGGCCCCAACCCAACTAGTAGGCCAAATGCAGTCTAACATTAACAACTACTTAACGAGAGCCTGAAAATGGAATTTCAGGACAGGAAACCAGGAGAACAGCAAGGAGCGGCAGACACTGTTAGTAGGCCCCAAACCAACTAGTACGCCAAATGCAGTTGTTCCATTTAACCACTATTTAACAAGAGCCTGAAGATAGAAGCTCAGGAAAGGCAACCTGGAGATCACCTTGGAGTGGAAGACACCGTCTCCACACCCCATACCCAATTTGTAGGCCTAATGCAGTGTAGTTTCCAACAACTACTAAACGAGAGCATTAAGATTGAAGCAATGGAGAGGAAACCTGGGGAACACCTTGGAGTGGAACACACCGTCTCTACACCCCATACCCAATTTGTAGGCCTAATGCAGTGTAGTTTCCAACAACTACTAAACGAGAGCATTAAGATTGAAGCAATGGAGAGGAAACCTGGGGAACACCTTGGAGTGGAACACACCGTCTCTACACCCCATACCCAATTTGTAGGCCTAATGCAGTGTAGTTTCCAACAACTACTAAACGAGAGCATTAAGATTGAAGCAATGGAGAGGAAACCTGGGGAACACCTTGGAGTGGAACACACCGTCTCTACACCCCATACCCAATTTGTAGGCCTAATGCAGTGTAGTTTCCAACAACTACTAAACGAGAGCATTAAGATTGAAGCAATGGAGAGGAAACTGTTATGAGAGGCAATTCAGAATCACAATGGACATGGAGGTCAGAGCACATACAGTGAACTGACAATAACCCAAAATAATAGAACGAGCTCTGAGACGTGGGAACTCTGCAGACCGCAATCCCTAAGCCTATCAAACCACACTAAAGGTAGCCGTGGAGCGCTCCTGACCAGAACCTAGGCGCCTTGTCACAGCCTGAGAAACTAGCTAATCCTGAAGATAGAAAAATAAGCCTACCTTGCCTCAGAGAAATTCCCCAAAGGAAATGGCAGCCCCCCACATATAATGACTGTGAGTAAGATGAAAACACAAACATAGAGATGAAACAGATTTAGCAAAGTGAGGCCCGACTAGCTGAACAGAACGAGGATAGGGAAGATAACTTTGCGGTCAGCACAAAAACCTATAAAAAACCACGCAGAGGGGACAAAAAGACCCTCCGCACCGACTAACGGTACGGAGGTGGTCCCTCTGCGTCTCAGAGCTTCCAGCAGGCGAGAAAAACCAATAAAGCAAGCTGGACAGAAAAATAGCAACAAAATAACATAAGCAAAACTTAGCTTTGCAGAGCAGCAGGCCACAGGAATGATCCAGGGAAAAAACAAGTCCCACACTGAAACATTGATAGGAAGCATAGATCAAAGCAACAGGTGGAGTTAAGTAGAGAAGAAGCTAACGAGCTCACCAGATCACCTGAGGGAGGAAACTCAGAAGCTGCAGTACCACTTTCCTCCACAAACGGAAGATCCCAGAGAGAATCAGCCGAAGTACCACTTGTGACCACAGGAGTGAACTCTGCCACAGAATTCACAACAGTACCCCCCCCTTGAGGAGGGGTCACCGAACCCTCACCAGAGCCCCCAGGCCGACCAGGATGAGCCACATGAAAGGCACGAACAAGATCGGGAGCATGGACATCAGAGGCAAAAACCCAGGAATTATCCTCCTGAGCATAACCCTTCCATTTAACCAGATACTGGAGTTTCCGTCTTGAAACACGAGAATCCAAAATCTTCTCCACAATATACTCCAATTCCCCCTCCACCAAAACCGGGGCAGGAGGCTCAACAGATGGAACCATAGGTGCCACGTATCTCCGCAACAATGACCTATGGAATACGTTATGTATGGAAAAAGAATCTGGAAGGGTCAGACGAAAAGACACAGGATTAAGAACCTCAGAAATCCTATATGGACCAATAAAACGAGGTTTAAACTTAGGAGAGGAAACCTTCATAGGAATATGACGAGAAGATAACCAAACCAGATCCCCAACACGAAGTCGGGGACCCACACGGCGTCTGCGATTAGCGAAAAGTTGAGCCTTCTCCTGGGACAAGGTCAAATTGTCCACTACCTGAGTCCAAATCTGCTGCAACCTGTCCACCACAGTATCCACACCAGGACAGTCCGAAGACTCAACCTGTCCAGAAGAGGAACGAGGATGGAACCCAGAATTGCAGAAAAACGGTGAAACCAAGGTAGCCGAGCTGGCCCGATTATTAAGGGCGAAGTCAGCCAAAGGCAAAAAGGACACCCAGTCATCCTGATCAGCAGAAACAAAGCACCTCAGATATGTTTCCAAGGTCTGATTGGTTCGCTCGGTCTGGCCATTAGTCTGAGGATGGAAAGCCGAGGAAAAAGACAAGTCAATGCCCATCCTACCACAAAAGGCTCGCCAAAACCTCGAAACAAACTGGGAACCTCTGTCAGAAACAATATTCTCTGGAATGCCATGCAAACGAACCACATGCTGGAAGAACAAAGGCACCAAATCAGAGGAGGAAGGCAATTTAGACAAGGGTACCAGATGGACCATCTTAGAAAAGCGATCACAGACCACCCAAATGACTGACATCTTTTGAGAAACGGGAAGGTCAGAAATAAAATCCATAGAGATATGTGTCCAAGGCCTCTTCGGGACCGGCAAGGGCAAAAGCAACCCACTGGCACGAGAACAGCAGAGCTTAGCCCGAGCACAAATCCAACAGGACTGCACAAAAGCACGCACATCCCGTGACAGAGAGGGCCACCAAAAGGATTTAGCCACTAACTCTCTGGTACCAAAGATTCCAGGATGACCAGCCAACACCGAACAATGAAGTTCAGAGATAACTCTATTTGTCCACCTATCAGGGACAAACAGTTTCTCCGCTGGGCAACGATCAGGTTTATTAGCCTGAAATTTTTGCAGCACCCGCCGCAAATCAGGGGAGATGGCTGACACAATTACTCCTTCCTTGAGGATACCCGCCGGCTCAGATAAACCCGGAGAGTCGGGTACAAAACTCCTAGACAGAGCATCCGCCTTCACATTTTTAGAGCCCGGAAGGTACGAAATCACAAAGTCAAAACGGGCAAAAAACAACGACCAACGAGCTTGTCTAGGATTCAAGCGCTTGGCAGACTCGAGATAAGTCAAGTTCTTATGATCAGTCAATACCACCACACGATGCTTAGCTCCTTCAAGCCAATGACGCCACTCCTCGAATGCCCACTTCATGGCCAGCAACTCTCGGTTGCCCACATCATAATTACGCTCAGCAGGCGAAAACTTCCTGGAAAAGAAAGCGCATGGTTTCATCACTGAGCAACCAGAACCTCTCTGCGACAAAACAGCCCCTGCTCCAATCTCAGAAGCATCAACCTCGACCTGGAACGGAAGAGAAACATCTGGTTGACACAACACAGGGGCAGAAGAAAAACAACGCTTCAACTCTTGAAAAGCTTCCACAGCAGCAGAAGACCAATTGACCACATCAGCACCCTTCTTGGTCAAATCGGTCAATGGTTTAGCAATACTAGAAAAATTGCAGATGAAGCGACGATAAAAATTAGCAAAGCCCAGGAACTTTTGCAGACTTTTCAGAGATGTCGGCTGAGTCCAATCATGGATGGCTTGGACCTTAACAGGATCCATCTCGATAGTAGAAGGGGAAAAGATGAACCCCAAAAATGAAACCTTCTGCACACCAAAGAGACACTTTGATCCCTTCACAAACAAAGAATTAGCACGCAGGACCTGAAAAACCGTTCTGACCTGCTTCACATGAGACTCCCAATCATCCGAGAAGATCAAAATGTCATCCAAGTACACAATCAGGAATTTATCCAGGTACTCTCGGAAGATGTCATGCATAAAGGACTGAAACACTGATGGAGCATTGGCAAGTCCGAACGGCATCACGAGATACTCAAAATGACCCTCGGGCGTATTGAATGCAGTTTTCCATTCATCACCTTGCTTAATTCGCACCAGATTATACGCACCACGAAGATCTATCTTTGTGAACCAACTAGCCCCCTTAATCCGAGCAAACAGATCAGATAACAATGGCAAGGGGTACTGAAATTTAACCGTGATCTTATTAAGAAGGCGGTAATCTATACAAGGTCTCAGCGAACCATCCTTCTTGGCTACAAGAAAGAACCCTGCTCCTAATGGCGACGATGACGGGCGAATATGCCCCTTCTCCAGGGATTCCTTCACATAACTGCGCATAGCGGTGTGCTCAGGCACGGACAAATTAAACAATCGACCTTTTGGGAATTTACTACCAGGAATCAAATTGATAGCACAATCACAATCCCTATGCGGAGGTAGGGTATTGGACTTGGGCTCATCAAATACATCCCAGTAATCAGACAAGAACTCTGGGACCTCAGAAGGAGTGGATGACGAAATTGACAGAAATGGAACATCACCATGTACCCCCTGACAACCCCAGCTGGACACCGACATGGATTTCCAATCTAATACTGGATTATGGGCTTGTAGCCATGGCAACCCCAACACGACCACATCATGCAGATTATGCAACACCAGAAAGCGAATAACCTCCTGATGTGCAGGAGCCATGCACATGGTCAGCTGGGTCCAGTATTGAGGCTTATTCTTGGCCAAAGGCGTAGCATCAATTCCTCTCAATGGAATAGGACACTGCAAGGGCTCCAAGAAAAACCCACAACGCTTAGCATATTCCAAGTCCATCAAATTCAGGGCAGCGCCTGAATCCACAAATGCCATGACAGAATATGATGACAAAGAGCAGATCAAGGTAACGGACAGAAGAAATTTTGACTGTACAGTACCAATGGTGGCAGACCTAGCGAACCGCTTAGTGCGCTTAGGACAATCAGAGATAGCATGAGTGGAATCACCACAGTAGAAACACAGACCATTCAGACGTCTATGTTCTTGCCGTTCAACTCTGGTCAAGGTCCTATCACACTGCATAGGCTCAGGTTTAAGCTCAGGTAATACCGCCAAATGGTGCACAGGTTTACGCTCACGCAAGCGTCGACCGATCTGAATGGCCAAAGACAGACTCATTCAAACCAGCAGGCATAGGAAATCCCACCATGACATCCTTAAGGGCTTCAGAGAGACCCTTTCTGAATATTGCTGCCAGCGCAGATTCATTCCATTGAGTGAGCACTGACCACTTTCTAAATTTCTGACAATATACCTCTATCTCATCCTGAGCCTGACAAAGAGCCAGCAAATTTTTTTCTGCCTGATCCACTGAATTAGGGTCATCGTACAGCAACCCAAGCGCCAGGAAAAACGCATCGATATTACTCAATGCAGGATCTCCTGACGCAAGAGAAAACGCCCAGTCCTGAGGGTCGCCGCGCAAAAAAGAAATGACGATCCTAACCTGTTGAATTGGGTCACCAGAAGAGCGAGGTTTCAAAGCCAGAAATAGTTTACAATTATTTTTGAAACTCAGAAATTTAGTTCTATCTCCAAAAAACAAATCTGGAATAGGAATTCTCGTTTCAAGCAAAGAATTCTGGACCACAAAATCTTGAATATTTTGAACTCTTGCCGTGAGCTGATCCACACATGAAGACAGACCTTTAATGTCCATTGCTACACCTGTGTCCTGAACCACCCAAATGTATAGGGGAAAAAAAAGACAAAACACAGTGCAAAGAAAAAAAAATGGTCTCAGAACTTCTTTTTTCCCTCTATTGAGAATCATTAGCACTTTTGGCTTCCTGTACTGTTATGAGAGGCAATTCAGAATCACAATGGACATGGACGTCAGAGCACATACAGTGAACTGACAATAACCCAAAATAATAGAACGAGCTCTCAGACGTGGGAACTCTGCAGACCGCAATCCCTAAGCCTATCAAACCACACTAAAGGTAGCCGTGGAGCGCTCCTGACCAGAACGTAGGCGCCTCGTCACAGCCTGAGAAACTAGCTAATCCTGAAGATAGAAAAATAAGCCTACCTTGCCTCAGAGAAATTCCCCAAAGGAAAAGGCAGCCCCCCACATATAATGACTGTGAGTAAGATGAAAACACAAACATAGAGATGAAACAGATTTAGCAAAGTGAGGCCCGACTAGCTGAACAGAACGAGGATAGGGAAGATAACTTTGCGGTCAGCACAAAAACCTATAAAAAACCACGCAGAGGGGACAAAAAGACCCTCCGCACCGACTAACGGTACGGAGGTGGTCCCTCTGCGTCTCAGAGCTTCCAGCAGGCGAGAAAAACCAATAAAGCAAGCTGGACAGAAAAATAGCAACAAAATAACATAAGCAAAACTTAGCTTTGCAGAGCAGCAGGCCACAGGAATGATCCAGGGAAAAAACAAGTCCCACACTGAAACATTGATAGGAAGCATAGATCAAAGCAACAGGTGGAGTTAAGTAGAGAAGAAGCTAACGAGCTCACCAGATCACCTGAGGGAGGAAACTCAGAAGCTGCAGTACCACTTTCCTCCACAAACGGAAGATCCCAGAGAGAATCAGCCGAAGTACCACTTGTGACCACAGGAGTGAACTCTGCCACAGAATTCACAACAGGAAACCTGGGGAACACCTTGGAGTGTAACACACCGTCTCTCTACACCCCATACCCAATTTGTAGGCCTAATGCAGTGTAGTTTCCAACAACTACTAAACGAGAGCATTAGGATTGAAGCAATGGAGAGGAAACCTGGGGAACACCTTGGAGTGGAACACACCGTCTCTCTACACCCCATACCCAATTTGTAGGCCTAATGCAGTGTAGTTTGCAACAACTACTAAACGAGAGTAGTCTGATCGAAGCAATGTGGATGAAACCTGGGGCACACCTTGGGGCGGCAGACACCGTTAATAGGCCCTACCAAAGTTGTAGCCCCAATGCAGTTTTAAAATTCCTAGAGGCTGAAAACAAGACTATTGACGCTCAGCTTTTTTCAAAGGAACACAGCTGTATTGAGTGGCGCAGACAGACACAGGTAGTAGGCCTTAAACCAAAAATGTGGCTCACTGCAGCTTAAAAAAGGTTACAGGGGTACACAGGCAGCATTGCTCTGGGCAGTGGAGGACAATTTCAATAGTGGACCGCAGACAGACTTTGTACGCCTACTATTAAAAAAAGGATGCTGTATGCAATTAAAAATAGGTTCCAGGGGTACACGGGCAGCAGTGGTCTGGTCAGTGGAGGAGTAGTAGAAAGAACGGGCCGCAGACAGGCTTCGAAGACCTAACATAAAAAAATATTGGGCTGTAGGCACTTTTAAATAGGTTCCAGGGGTACACAGGCAGCAGTAGACTGGTCAGTGTAGTAGTAGTTGAAAGAACGGGCCGCAGACAGGCTTCGAAGGCCTACAATATAAAAATATTGGGCTGTAGGCACTTTAACATTGGTTCCAGGGGTACACGGGCAGCAGTAGACTGGTCATTGTAGTAGTAGTTGAAAGAACGGGCCGCAGACAGGCTTCGAAGGCCTACAATATAAAAATATTGGGCTGTAGGCACTTTAACATTGGTTCCAGGGGTACACGGGCAGCAGTAGACTGGTCAGTGTAGTAGTAGTTGAAAGAACGGGCCGCAGACAGGCTTCGAAGGCCTAACATAAAAAAATATTGGGCTGTAGGCACTTTTAAATAGGTTCCAGGGGTACACAGGCAGCAGTGGTCTGGTCAGTGTAGTAGTAGTAGAAAGAATGGGCCGCAGACAGGTTTCGAAGGCCTAACATAAAAAAATATTGGGCTGTAGGCACTTTTAAATAGGTTCCAGGGGTACACAGGCAGCAGTGGTCTGGTCAGTGTAGGAGTAGTAGAAAAAACGGGCCGCAGACAGGCTTCGAAGGCCTAACATAAAAAAATATTGGGCTGTAGGCACTTTTAAATAGGTTCCAGGGGTACACAGGCAGCAGTGGTCTGGTTAGTGTAGTAGTAGTAGAAAGAACGGGCCGCAGACAGGCTTCGAAGGCCTAACATAAAAAAATATTGGGCTGTAGGCACTTTTAAATAGGTTCCAGGGGTACACAGGCAGGAGTGGTCTGGTCAGTGTAGGAGTAGTAGAAAAAACGGGCCGCAGACAGGCTTCGAAGGCCTAACATAAAAAAATATTGGGCTGTAGGCACTTTAACATTGGTTCCAGGGGTACACGGGCAGCAGTAGACTGGTCATTGTAGTAGTAGTAGAAAGAACGGGCCGCAGACAGGCTTCGAAGGCCTAACATAAAAAAATATTGGGCTGTAGGCACTTTAACATTGGTTCCAGGGGTACACGGGCAGCAGTACACAGGTCAGTGGAGGCCTAGTGGAAGGAGGGACCGCAGACAGGCTTCGAAGGCCTAACATAATAAAATTGGACAGGCTGTAGGCTCTTTATAATTGGTTCCAGGAGTACACGGGCAGCAGTAGACAGGTCAGTGGAGGCCTAGTGGAAGGAGGGACCGCAGACAGGCTTCGAAGGCCTAACATAATAAATTGGGCTGGCTGTAGGCAATTTAAAATTGGTTCCAGGGGTACACGGGCAGCTGTACACAGGTCAGTGGAGGCCTAGTGGAAGGAGGGACCGCAGACAGGCTTCGAAGGCCTAACATAATAAAATTGGACAGGCTGTAGGCACTTTATAATTGGTTCCAGGAGTACACGGGCAGCAGTAGACAGGTCAGTGGAGGCCTAGTGGAAGGAGGGACCGCAGACAGGCTTCGAAGGCCTAACATAATAAATTGGGCTGGCTGTAGGCAATTTAAAATTGGTTCCAGGGGTACACGGGCAGCTGTACACAGGTCAGTGGAGGCCTAGTGGAAGGAGGGACCGCAGACAAGCTTCGAAGGCCTAACATAATAAAATTGGACAGGCTGTAGGCACTTTATAATTGGTTCCAGGAGTACACGGGCAGCAGTAGACAGGTCAGTGGAGACCTAGTGGAAGGAGGGACCGCAGACAGGCTTCGAAGGCCTAACATAATAAATTGGGCTGGCTGTAGGCACTTTATAATTGGTTCCAGGGGTATACGGGCAGCAGTAGACAGGTCAGTGTAGTAGTAGTTAAAAGAACGGGCCGCAGACAGGCTTCGAAGGCCTAACATAATAAAATTGGACAGGCTGTAGGCAATTTATAGTTGGTTCCAGGAATACATGGGCAGCAGTAGAAAGGTCAGTGGAGACCTAGTGGAAGGAGGGACCGCAGACAGGCTTCGAAGGCCTAACATAATAAATTGGGCTGGCTGTAGGCAATTTAAAATTGGTTCCAGGGGTACACGGGCAGCAGTACACAGGTCAGTGGAGGCCTAGTGGAAGGAGTGACCGCAGACAGGCTTCGAAGGCCTAACATAATAAAATTGGACAGGCTGTAGGCACTTTATAATTGGTTCCAGGAGTACACGGGCAGCAGTAGACAGGTCAGTGGAGGCCTAGTGGAAGGAGGGACCACAGACAGGCTTCGAAGGCCTAACATAATAAATTGGGCTGGCTGTAGGCAATTTAAAATTGGTTCCAGGGGTACACGGGCAGCAGTGGTCTGGTCAGCGGAGGCCGATTGTAATGAGTGTCTGCCAGTTAGTAGTCCAAAACAATAAATAAATGTGAATGTCTCGCATTAAAACAAAACGAAAACACTAAAGGGTGCAATCACTAGGTACAGGGGTGGGATCCTCTGCGTAGTTTCAGACCTACTAATTTAGCGCAAAGTATTTACTGTGGTAAATAGAGGACACTGCCCCTGACTATGTTAAGTACCATCATACATGTCAACACAATGGTATTGTCAGTGGCAGGAATGGAAGGATGTCAGCGCATAGACTAAACATTGGTGGAAGTGTGAGAGATAACTGTGGAAGTGGTAGAGCAATGTTTGACCTGGGGGTGGGTGAACTCTCTTGTGGCCGGCGGTACAGGCCCAGGGCCCCTCATGTTACAACAGTGTGTCTGACGTTGGGTGCGCACCACCGCCAGAGACACTTTATTGTACTATGAGGGACCCAGTGGCAGTGCTGTCGACCAAAAGCGGGCACACCCACTTCTTCAGACAAACAGCACTCTCACGGGTGCTTGCGCCAAGTCGCGATACCACGGCCCCGTGTGGGGAGTTTGGCCATTTAGGGAGGTGTAAACATGTCGTATGCTGGACAATCAGCTGCAGCAAATTAGACATTAGAAAAGTAATTCACAGTAGTCCACAGGCAAGAGCTTTTTATAGGAAAGCTAGGTGTCGGCCGGGCAAGGTGGGGCAAAAGAATTTGAAATCCAGTTGTGGTTCATTTTAATGAATGTTAGATCATCAACATTATGGGTAGCCAGACGAGTCCTTTTTTCGGTTAATATTGAACCTGCAGCACTGAATACTCTTTCTGATAGGACACTAGCTGCCGGGCAAGCAAGCTCCTGCAATGCATATTCTGCCAATTCTGGCCAGGTGTCTAATTTTGATGCCCAGTAATCAAATGGGAATGACGGTTGAGGGAGAACATCGATAAGGGATGAAAAATAGTTTGTAACCATACTGGACAAATGTTGTCTCCTGTCACTTTCAATTGATGCAGCAGTTCCTGTCCTGTCTGCGGTCATAGCAAAATCACTCCACAACCTGGTCAGATAACCCCTCTGGCCAACGACACTTCTGATGTGTGCACCCCTAACACTCCTGGTCTGCTGCCCCCTGGAGCTCGTGTGAGAACAATCACGGGCGCTGGGTGCTGGGAATGCCTGAAGCAAACGGTCAACAAGAGTTGATTGTTTGGTTGCTAATATTAGTTCCAAGTTCTCATGTGGCATAATATTTTGCAATTTGCCTTTATAGCGAGATCAAGGAGGCAGGCCAACCAGTAATCGTCATCGTTCATCATTTTACTAATGCATGTGTCCCTTTTAAAGATACGTAAGGCATAATCCGCCATGTGGGCCAAAGTTCCAGTTGTCAAATCTGCGGTTGTGATTGGTTGAGGGGCAGTTTCAGGCAAATCTACGTCACTTGTGTCCCTCAAAAAACCAGAACCCGGCCTTGCCACGCAACCAATTTCCAGTGCCCCCGGGACAGCTTCCTCATTAAAAATATACTCATCCCCATCATCCTCCTCGTCCTCCACCTCCTCTTCGCCCGCTACCTCGTCCTGTACACTGCCCTGACCAGACAATGGCTGAATGTCATCAAGGCTTTCCTCTTCCTCTGGTGCAGACGCCTGATCCTTTATGTGCGTCAAACTTTGCATCAGCAGACACATTAGGGGGATGCTCATGCTTATTATGGCGTTGTCTGCACTAACCAGCCGTGTGCATTCCTCAAAACACTGAAGGACTTGACACATGTCTTGTATCTTCGACCACTGCACACCTGACAACTCCATGTCTGCCATCCAACTGCCTGCCCGTGTATGTGTATCCTCCCACAAAAACATAACAGCCCGCCTCTGTTGGCACAGTCTCTGAAGCATATGCAGTGTTGAGTTCCACCTTGTTGCAACGTCTATGATTAGGCGATGCTGGGGAAGGTCCAAAGACCGCTGATAGGTCTGCATACGGCTGGAGTGTACAGGCGAACGGCGGATATGTGAGCAAAGTCCACGCACTTTGAGGAGCAGGTCGGAGAACCCAGGATAAGTTTTCAATAAGCACTGCACCACCAGGTTTAAGGTGTGAGCCAGGCAAGGAATGTGTTTCAGTTGGGAAAGGGAGATGGCAGCCATGAAATTCCTTCCGTTATCACTCACTACCTTGCCTGCCTCAAGATCTACTGTGCCCAGCCACGACTGCGTTTCTTGCTGCAAGAACTCGGACAGAACTTCCGCGGTGTGTCTGTTGTCGCCCAAACACTTCATAGCCAATACAGCCTGCTGACGCTTGCCAGTAGCTGGCCCATAATGGGACAACTGGTGTGCAACAGTGTCAGCTGCCGATGGAGTGGTTGGGCGACTGCGGTCTGTGGAAAAGCTCTTGCTTCTGCAGGAGGACGAGGAGGAGGAGGAGGGGGTGCGAACGCCTACAGCCAACTGTTTCCTAGACCGTGGGCTAGGCACAACTGTCCCGAAATTGATGTCCCCTGTGGACCCTGCATCCACCACATTCACCCAGTGTGCCGTGATGGACACGTAACGTCCCTGGCCATGCCTACTGGTCCATGCATCTGTAGTCAGGTGCACCTTTGTACTCACAGATTGCCTGAGTGCATGGACGATGCGCTGTTTAACATGCTGGTGCAGGGCTGGGATGGCTTTTCTGGAAAAAAAAGTGTCGACTGGGTAGCTCGTAGCGTGGTTCAGCGTACTCCATCAGGGCTTTGAAAGCTTCGCTTTCAACTAACCGGTAGGGCATCATCTCTAACGAGATTAGTCTAGCTATGTGGGCGTTAAAACCCTGAGTACGCGGATGCGAGGATAAGTACTTCCTTTTTCTAACCAGAGTCTCATGTAGGGTGAGCTGGACTGGAGAGCTGGAGATCGTGGAACTAGCGGGTGTGCCGGTGGACATGGCAGACTGAGAGACGGTTGGAGACGGTATTGTTTCTGCCGGTGCCCTAGATGCAATATTTCCTCCTACAAAACTGGTGATTCCCTGACCCTGACTGCTTTTGGCTGGCAAAGAAACCTGCACAGATACTGCCGGTGGTGCGGAAAATGGTGGCCTTACAGTGACGGAAGGGATGTTGCGTTGCTGACTAGCTTCATTGGCCGAGGGTGCTACAACCTTAAGGGACGTTTGGTAGTTAGTCCAGGCTTGATAATGCATGGTGGTTAAATGTCTATGCATGCAACTTGTATTGAGACTTTTCAGATTCTGACCTCTGCTTAAGCTAGTTGAACATTTTTGACAGATGACTTTGCGCTGATCAATTGGATGTTGCTTAAAAAAATGCCAGACTGCACTCTTCCTAGCATCGGATCCCTTTTCAGGGATTGCAGACTGAGCTTTAACCGGATGGCCACGCTGTCCTCCAACAGGTTTTGGCTTTGCCACGCGTTTTGGGCCAGATACGGGCCCGGCAGATGGAACCTGTTGCGATGTTGATGCCTGCTGCGGCCCCTCCTCCACCTCCGCTTCAGAACTACTGCCGCCTGCACCCTGTTCCCCCAATGGCTGCCAATCGGGGTCAACAACTGGGTCATCTATTACCTCCTCTTCTAGCTCGTGTGCAACTTCGTCTGTGTCACCGTGTCGGTCGGTGGTATAGCGTTCATGACGGGGCAACATAGTCTCATCAGGGTCTGATTGTGGATCAGTACCCTGAGAGGGCAATGTTGTGGTCTGAGTCAAAGGACCAGCATAGTAGTCTGGCTGTGGCTGTGCATCAGTGCACTCCATGTCAGAATCTACTTGTAATGGGCATGGCCTGTTAACTTTTTCACTTTCTAAGCCAGGGACGGTATGTGTAAAGAGCTCCATGGAGTAACCCGTTGTGTCGCCTGCTGCATCCTTCTCTCTTGTTGTTTTTGCTGAAGAGGACAAGGAAGCGACTTGTCCCTGACCGTGAACATCCACAAACGACGCGCTGCTTTTACATTTACCAATTTCAGAAGAGGAGGCAAAAGAGCTAGAGGCTGAGTCTGCAAGGTAAGCCAAAACTTGCTGTTGCTGCTCTGGCTTTAAAAGCGGTTTTCCTACTCCCAGAAAAGAGAGAGTTCGAGGCCTTGTGTAGCCAGAGGACGAACCTGGCTCCACAGCTCCAGACTTAGGTGGAATATTTTTTTCCCACGACCACCTGATTCTCCACTACCACTACCATCATTACCAGCTGACAATGAAAGCCCACGGCCACGACCTCTTCCACCAGACTTCCTCATTGTTTTAAAAACTTAACCAAAGTAACTTTATTTGTTGCTGTCAAACAACTTACACGGTGAGCTATAACTTCAGTATGATTTCGATATCCCTTTACAGGTTGGTGAGACCGCAAGGAAAATCAGGCACAATGTTACACACTCTGTTTTCTGTGGCACCAAATCACAGAGATGCCACACACGCAGGACTGTCACTCAAGCACAAATGTCAATATTATTCTCCCATTTTTTTTTTTTTTTTTTTCAGGGAGACTTTGGAAACAAAATAAAATAAAATGATTTTTTCAGGAAGAATTTAGAAACCAAATAAAATAAAATGATTTTTTCAGGAAGAATTTAGAAACCAAATAAAATAAAATGATTTTTTTCAGGGAGAATTTAGAAACCAAATAAAAAAATAAATAGGCTTTCTATGGCCCACTGAGTGAGAGATGGCACACAAAGGAGTCAGGAGTGGCACACAAGCCCAGAGGCCAATATTTTTCTCCCACTGATTGATTTATTGATTTTTTCAGGTAGAATTTAGAACCCAAATCAAGCAAAAAAATAAATAGGCTTTCTATGGCCCACTATTTGAGAGAGAGAGAGAGAGAGAGAGATGGCACACCCAGGAGTCAAGACTGGCACACAAGCAGAAAGGGCAATATTAATCTCCCACTGATATTTTTTTTTTTTTCAGGGAGACTTTAGAAACAAAATAAAATAAAATGATTTTTTCAGGGAGAATTTAGAAACCAAATAAAAAAAATAAATAGGCTTTCTATGGCCCACTGAGTGAGAGATGGCACACACAGGAGTCAGGAGTGGCACACAAGCCCAGAGGCCAATATTTATCTCCCACTGATTGATTTATTTATTTTTTCAGGTAGAATTTAGAACCCAAATCAAGCAAAAAAATAAATAGGCTTTCTATGGCCTACTGAGTGAGAGATGGCGCACACACAGGAGTCAGGAGTGGCACACAAGCCCAGAGGCCAATATTTATCTCCCACTGATTGATTTAGTGATTTTTTCAGGTAGAATTTAGAACCCAAATCAAGCAAAAAAATAAATAGGCTTTCTATGGCCCACTATTTGAGAGAGAGAGAGAGATGGCACACCCAAGAGTCAAGACTGGCACACAAGCAGAAAGGGCAATATTAATCTCCCACTGATTTTTTTTTTTTTTTTTTTTCAGGGAGACTTTAGAAACAAAATAAAATAAAATGATTTTTTCAGGAAGAATTTAGAAACCAAATAAAATAAAATGATTTTTTTCAGGGAGAATTTAGAAACCAAATAAAAAAAATAAATAGGCTTTCTGTGGCCCACTGAGTGAGAGATGGCACACACAGGAGTCAGGAGTGGCACACAAGCCCAGAGGCCAATATTTATCTCCCACTGATTGATTTATTGATTTTTTCAGGTAGAATTTAGAACCCAAATCAAGCAAAAAAAATAAATAGGCTTTCTATGGCCCACTGAGTGAGAGATGGCACACACAGGAGTCAGGAGTGGCACACAAGCCCAGAGGCCAATATTTTTCTCCCACTGATTGATGTATTGATTTTTTCAGGTAGAATTTAGAACCCAAATCAAGCAAAAAAATAAATAGGCTTTCTATGGCCCACTGAGTGAGAGATGGCACACACAGGAGTCAGGAGTGGCACACAAGCCCAGAGGCCAATATTTATCTCCCACTGATTGATTTAGTGATTTTTTTCAGGGAGAATTTAGAACCCAAATCAAGCAAAAAAATAAATAGGCTTTCTATGGCCCACTGAGTGAGAGATGGCACACACAGGAGTCAGGAGTGGCACACAAGCCCAGAGGCCAATATTTATCTCCCACTGATTGATTTAGTGATTTTTTCAGGGAGAATTTAGAACCCAAATCAAGCAAAAAAATAAATAGGCTTTCTATGGCCCACTGAGTGAGAGATGGCACACACAGGAGTCAGGAGTGGCACACAAGCCCAGAGGCCAATATTTTTCTCCCACTGATTGATGTATTGATTTTTTCAGGTAGAATTTAGAACCCAAATCAAGCAAAAAAATAAATAGGCTTTCTATGGCCCACTGAGTGAGAGATGGCACACACAGGAGTCAGGAGTGGCACACAAGCCCAGAGGCCAATATTTATCTCCCACTGATTGATTTATTGATTTTTTCAGGAAGAATTTAGAACCCAAATCAAGCAAAAAAATAAATAGGCTTTCTATGGCCAACTGAGTGAGAGATGGCACACACAGGGATGGCACTCTAGCAGAAATGCCAATCTTAATCTCCCACAAAAAAACAAAACAAAACAGGGACTGTCCTACAATTACTATCTCCCTGCAGTAATCTCAGCCAGGTATGGCAGGCAGCAATAAGGAGTGGACTGATGCACAAATTAAATAAAAAGTGTGGACAAACAAAAAAGATAGCTGTGCAGAAAGGAAGGAACAAGAGGATTTGTGCTTTGAAAAAAGCAGTTGGTTTGCACAGCGGCGTGCACACAGCAATGCAGCTATCAGGGAGCCTTCTAGGGCAGCCCAATGAGCTACAGCGCTGAGAAAAAAAAAAATGTAGCTTCCACTATCCCTGCACACCGAAGGTGGTGTTGGACAGTGGAAATCGCTACAGCACAAGCGGTTTGGGGGTTAATGGACCCTGCCTAACGCTATCCTTGCTTCTGACGAAGCGGCAGCAACCTCTCCCTAAGCTCAGATCAGCAGCAGTAACATGGCGGTCGGCGGGAACGCCCCTTTATAGCCCCTGTGACGCCGCAGACAGCAAGCCAATCACTGCAATGCCCTTCTCTAAGATGGTGGGGACCAGGACCTATGTCATCACGCTGCCCACACTCTGCGTTCACCTTCATTGGCTGAGAAATGGCGCTTTTCGTGTCATTGAAACGCGACTTTGGCGCGAAAGTCGCGTACCGCATGGCCGACCCCGCACAGGGGTTTCATGAAACCCGACTTTGCCAAAAGTCGGCGACTTTTGAAAATGAACGACCCGTTTCGCTCAACCCTATTGTTCACTATAACCCCATTGAGTTTCTGAGGAAGGTTCTTAATTTCCTGTTGACAATGTAGAGAGCCAAGCATTCACAGATCCATAGTCAATCCAGGCTATGCTGAGATTGGTCTGTCTAGATCTTGAGTCTTAAGCGACTGCTCTCTTATAGGAGCTGGTGCTTATAGCCTCTGGTGTTGGTCCCAATGCCTTTCTGAGCTAGATTCATGTACTGGTTCATATGGTTCTGTAGCTTGGTGACTATGATGCCTGACAGGAGTTTCCATGTTGTGGTTGGGCGGTGTAGTTGGATGGAACTGTTTCTTTGTTTCCTTCATGATCAGCACTGTTCTTCCTTGTGTTAGCCAAGCCGGGTGGTGGCCTGCTTCTCGCAGTTGGTTCATCTGCTTTGCCATGCATTTAATTTCTTTAGCTAGTAGGTGGGGATCATGTCTGGGCCAGGTGCTGTCCAGCTCTTCATGTTCTTGACCCGCTGCTGGATGTCTGCTTCTGTAATGATGACTGGTTCTTGCTCTAGGTGGTTCCTGTGTTTCATTCTCAGGTCTTGCAGCCACATTGCATTGTTCATTTTCTGCTATTGGTGGGGTTGCTGCCTCTCTGTACACCTTGGATGGTTCTTTGAAGAATAGGGCATTTATCCTATTGGCCTCAGTTTCTCTAGTGTATCTCCCTAGTCTTGTAGAGAGTGCTGTGAGCCTTTGTTTAGCAGTCAGTTGGGGCCAGGCCTTTGTACTTGTCCAGCTTGGTCTTATTCTTGATCTTTACACCCTTCCGTGTTTCTGTCCCCTTCATGTCACCTTGATCTTTGTCTCCAGTCTTCTTATCCAGTGCTTTATAGCCAAGCATTTCCATGATTGCTGAGGAAGTAGCAAAGATCAGTTCACACCAGTAGCATATTATCAGTTTGAGTTATGGTAGTAGGTAGTGATGAGTGAGTATATTCGTTACTCGAGATTTCACGAGCACGCTCAGGTGTCCTACGAGTATTTTTTAGTGCTCGAAGTTTTAGTTTTCATCGCAGCAGCTGAATGATTTACATCTGTTAGCCAGCTTGATCCCTAGCAACCAGGCAACCCCCACATGTACTTATGCTGGCTAGCAGCTGTAAATCATGCAGCTGTGTCAACAAAAACTAAATCTCCGAGCACTAACAAATACTTGGAAACCCCCCGAGCATCCTCGGGAAATCTCGAGCAATGAGTATACGAACTCATCACTAGTGGAAGGTATTGATGCATACTGTCTGGTGGTGTTGTTATGCACAATTTCATCCTGGCAAAAGAGCGGCAACAATTAGAACTTGACGAACCTATTGATACCACTTTTCAGGATTACCGTGATCACCCTCTGAGGACAACTGTGGAAGTTGCCCAGATGAGGGATCAGTTTGCTGATTACTTTGTGTCTGATTTTGGACGTGTGTCATGGCAAGACGATATGGTTTAATACACTTGTAAGTAAATGTACCTGTAATGTTTGTTGACTTTACTACTAATAAAACACCTCCAGTTACACACCTGTTACTACTTCAGTCAGCCATGCTATACACACGTGTGTTTTTAACCTAAACAAAGAAAACACAGAGATTGCGCCAACAGAATAAAACTTTTATTTAACAAAAATAAATTAGATTTATTTTGGGGTCTGATTGGCAGTGAGATGGTGTGGACCTTGGGAGTGTGGAGCTAGGAGAATTGGGTGGTGATTGATGATGAAGGGGTTGAAGGGGAAGGGGAGGTAAATTGTAGGATTGGCTCCTGGATGGGACAGGACACATTGGGAGAAGACGACACATTAGGATTGGAATCATGGGAATAGATAGAAAAATTTGAAGGGAGGGGAGGTAGTGATGACAACAGAGACACACTGGGAGGTGGCAAATCCATTTTTGGACGTCTTTTCTTGCCCTGTGTCTTCATTTTTCGGTGCGGTGATGAGTCACTAGTGGCAGTCTTTTTCCCTTTTTTGTGGGCAGAGTGGGAGTGGTGACCTCTGTAGCAGTGGATGCTGATTGCTGCAGTGGTGCTGCACTTGGCAGCGTGGTGGATGCTGCTTGCTGCAGGGGTGGTGCACTCTGGAGCGTGGTGGATGCTGCTTGCTGCAGGGGTAGTGCACTCTGGAGCGTGGTGGATGTTGCTTGCTTCAGGAGTGCTGCACTTGGCAGCATGGAGGTGTAGCTGTGAACTGGGGGAAAAGCCCACTGATGCTGTGCTTGTGGATTGTGGTAAAATCTGGACTGCTGATGATAGCTTCTGGACTGCTGCTGCTGTAATGCCTGGTTGTAAGCAGCCTGGCAGGCCTGCATAACGTTCAGCTGGAGTTCAGGTGTAAGGTTTTCCAACACGCCCCGCTCTATTGCTGAAAAAAATGTTGCGCCGGTTTCTGAAGGTTGGCTTCCAGGCGGTCAAGGCATTTGTGGACATCCTGGAAAAGTATGTTCATCTGAATGAACCCACCCTGGAAAAGTGTGTTCACCTGAGTGAACTCACTGTCCAGTCTATCTCCAATCACCTTCATCCCATCCTGGAAGACCGAGTTTATGTGAATAAACTCGGGCATGACTGACCTCTCCCAGGCCCTCTGCTGCTGACGAGAAGTCCCAACGAAAGCAGTGACAGAGGGCTGGGAGAAGGGAAAACCTGATGGACCGGCTGCCTGTTCCCCAGCCTGTGAAGCCTGCCTGGTTGCTCTATCACTGGTGGATGATTGGGAAAGTTCTGTGGCTGGTCGATGAAGGGCCGCTCCAACTGAGGAAGATCCAGGTTGTAGAGTACTGCAACCGCAGGCCTCAGAAAAGATAATATACGGTTGTACTTGTATTTGGACACCTTTGGAGCAGCACCACTTCTAACCAAAATCTCCTCTCTCATATCCTTATTGAAGCGATCCTTCATCTAACACCAACAGACTTTTATTCTCCTCACTGGGGAGGGGGAAGAAAAAAAAATTGTTAAAAAAGACACCAACATTTACAGGAAAATGGACATGTCAGACCACATTGCAATACTTATGAAAATCCTTTCTGACTTGTGGCCTTGCATAGTCCCAATCATTCAACAACGATCTGGCCACTTCTTCCCAGAGTCGTCGAATCACTCCTGAGTTGGAGTGGTTCCAATCATGGGGATCGCACAACACTACTCGCTCTTGCACTAGGGGTATGAGTAGGTCATTGTCAATTTGATGTTGAGCGTCCTCATGTTGTCGAACCTATAGATCAAATAAATTAAAATAAAAATTAATAACTATATAGTGTTAAAGATACAAACCAGCAAAAAAAACAATTACAAGTCTGAGAATGAAAAGAATACTTACACCCCATCTTTCGTCCTCAGGAATTTGAACCAGTTGACATTGGGAAGCTTCATTTCCACTTGACTGCTCCTGCTCCTCATCACTGGAAGGTACCTGTAAAGAAAATACATGATTTAACACATGTGTAGTATTGCTAGTCAATACCTACCAATCAGTATATCAAATGTGATTGCATAATCAGTGTCATGTCCACTCTGTGAAGCATTCAGGTCTTCACTGGAGGACATGTTTGAACAGCAGGCAGCAGTCAAGTGAAACACTAAAAAAAAGAACAGAAATTAAAAATGCAACTTGAGCAAAAAACAATGTAGGCAAATGCAAAAAAAAATTTGAAGGCCAATACTTACATTACAGGCACTAGTCCAATAGCACTGCACTCATCCACATGCGTATGCCTGTGCATAATTGACACCTAATTGACGCCTCAAAAATTCAACATGTTGCATTCGCCACCCACTGCGAAACGACGCATGCATACGCAGCTGCATGCGAACTGATGCTAACACATGTCCCTGCATACACCATGTTAAAGATATGTACGCATGATGCATGCAGATCTATGCGGATCATAAACTGCGCACAGATACGCTAATGTGAACCCGGCCTAAACCATCACTGATTATGGGCAGCACGGTGGCTCAGTGGTTAGCACAGCAGCCTTGCAGCGCTGGAGTCCTGGGTTCTAATCCCACTCAGGACAACATCTGCAAAGAGTTTGTATGTTCTCTCCGTGTTTGCGTGGGTTTCCTCCGGGTTCTCCGGTTTCCTCCCACATTCCAAAGACATACTGATAGGGAATTTAGATTGTGAGCCCCATCGGGGACAGTGATCATAATGTGTGCAAAACTGTAAAGCGCTGCGGAATATGTTAGCGCTATATAAAAATAAAGATTATTATTATTATGGAAACTTCACACTAGACCTCAAACAGCTTGGATTACGTGCCTCTTCACTCTTCCTCCAGACTCTGGGACATTGATGTCCAAATGAAATGCAAAATGTACTTTCATCTGAAAACAACACCACTGAGCAACAGTACAGTTCTTTTTCTGCTTGGCCCAGGTAAGACACTTTTGGCATTGTCTATTGGTCATGAGTGGATTGACACAAGAAATGCGACACTTGTTGCCCATGTCCTGGATACATCTGTGTGTGGTTACTTTTGAAGCAATGACTCCAGCAGCAGTCCACTCTTTGTGAATCTCCCCAAAATTTTTGAATGGCCTTTTCTTAACAATCCTTTCAAGGCTGCGGTTATCCCAGTTGCTTGTGCACCTTTTTCTACCACACTTTTTCCTTCCACTCAACTTTCCATTAATATGCTTGGATGCAGCACTCTGTGAACAGCCAGCTTCTTTAGCAATGACCTTTTGTGGCTTACCTTCCTTGTGCAGTGTGTCAATGGCTGCCTTATGGACATCTGTCAAATCAGCAGTCTTCCCCATTAGGGTTGAGCGAAACGGGTCGGCCATTTTCAGAAGTCGCCGACTTTTGGCAAAGTCGGGTTTCATGGGGTCGGCCATGAGGTCGGCGATCTTCTGAATCTGGTATCGGAATTCCGATACCGAGTTCCGATATGTTTGCAATATCGGAAATCGGTATCGGAATCCATATTTAAGTGTAAAATAAAGAATTAAAATAAAAAATATTGCTATACTTACCCTCTGACGCGCCCTGGTACTATCCGGCAACCTTCCTTCCTTAGAATCAGCGCGTGAAGGACCTTAGATGACGTCGCGGCTTGTGATTGGTCGCGCGACCGCCCATGTGACCGCTCACGCAACCAATCACAAGCCGCGACGTCACCGAAGGTCTTTCAAGCGCTGATTCTTAGGAAGGAAGGCTGCCGGAAAGAAGCAGGGCGCGTCCGAGGGTGAGTATATACCTAATAGGAAAAACAGTGCTCCTTCCCTTCCGAGCTCTCCCGTATGCCCAAACAGGGGTTTACCCCAACATATCGGGTATCAGCGTACTCAGGACAAATAGGACAACAACTTTTGGGATCCAATTTCTCCTGTTACCCTTGGGAAAATACAAAATTGGGGGCTAAAATATAATTTTTGTGGGAAAAAAAAGATTTTTTATTTTCATGGCTCTGCGTTATAAACTGTAGTGAAACACTTGGGGGCTCAAAGTTCTCACAACACATCTAGATAAGTTTCTTAGGGGGTCTACTTTCCAAAATGGTGTCACTTGTGGGGGGTTTCTACTGTTTAGGTACATTAGGGGCTCTGCAAACGCAATGTGACACCTGCAGGCCATTCCATCTAAGTCTGCATTCCAAATGGCGCTCCTTCCCTTCCGAGCCCTCCCATGTGCCCAAACAGTGGTTCCCCCCACATATGGGGTATCAGCGCACTCAGGACAAATTGGACAACAAATTTTGGGGTCCAATTTCTCCTGTTACCCTCATGAAAATACAAACTGGGGGCTAAAAAATAATTTTTGTGGGAAAACATTTTTGTTTTATTTTTACGGCTCTGCATTATCAACTTCTGTGAAGCCCTTGGTGGGTCAAAGCGCTCACCACACATCTAGATAAGTTCCTTAGTGGGTCTACTTTCCAAAATGGTGTCACTTGTGGGGGGTTTCAATGTTTAGGCACATAAGTGGCTCTCCAAACGCAACATGGCGTCCCATCTCAATTCCTGTCAATTTTGCATTGTAAAGTCAAACAGCGCTACTTCCCTTCCGAGCTCTCCCATGCGCCCAAACAGTGGTTTACCCCCACATATGGGGCATCAGTGTACTCAGGACAAATTGTATAACAACTTTTGGGGTCCATTTCCTCCTGTTACCCTTTGTAAAATAAAACAAATTGGAGCTGAAGTAAATTTTTTGTGAAAAAAAGTTAAATGTTCATTTTTATTTAAACATTCCAAAAATTCCTGTGAAGCACCAGAAGGGTTAATAAACTTCTTGAATGTGGTTTTGAGCACCTTGAGGGGTGCAGTTTTTGGAATGGTGTCAAACATGGGTATTTTCTATCATATAGACCCCTCAAAATGACTTCAAATGAGATGTGGTCCCTAAAAAAAATGGTGTTGTAAAAATGAGAAATTGCTGGTCAACTTTTAACCCTTATAACTCCCTAACAAGAAAAAAATGTTGGTTCCAAAATTGTGCTGATGTAAAGTAGACATGTGGGAAATGTTACTTATTAAGTATTTTTTGTGACATATCTCTGTGATTTAATTGCATAAAAATTCAAAGTTTGAAAATTGCGAAATTTTCAAAATTTTTGCCAAATTTCCATTTTTTTCACAAATAAACGCAAGTAATATCAAAGAAATGTTACGACTATCATGAAGTACAATATGTCATGAGAAAACAGTGTCAGAATCACTGGGATCCATTGAAGCGTTCCAGAGTTATAACCTCATAAAGGGACAGTGGTCAGAATTGTAAAAATTGGCCCGGTCATTAACGTGCAAACCACCCTTGGGGGTAAAAACATTCTTATTTTGCAGCTTTTTTTTCCCCACACCTGACTAAAACCTTTGCACAGAACTGTATATACACTCTATATGTAGATAACCATTTTTAAATGCATCTAACTGCTACCTGCTTAGATGACTGGATGGAAATTAGAGTCATATTTCAGCCACTATGCAACAGTAATATAGATGGATTGTCCAGATGTCTTTAGTCTATTTAAACACATCCCCCCCTCCCCCCCAGCCCACAAGTCTAGTTTCAGGTAATCTATCAAGAAGTAATTGTAAATCAAGGCCTGAGAAAGAGCAGAATGTATTTAACTCATGCTCATTATAACGCTGGAATCTAGTTTTCCTCATATATAGACAAAAAACATAATGCATTTTGTCTGTGCTATATATCACATTTAAAAACTTGGCATTGAGATAAAACCTGATTTATAACTTTAGTTGAACCTGAATTCCTCCAAAATGATTATTTGTAAAGAGAGCAATTGGAAGGAAGCATATTCATTGCAGTAAATAAATGGGCACTAGGCTGAATGGTTTCATTGCTCTTCACTGCTTCAAATATTTGCAGATGGAGTGATTAGGCTGATTAGTGATGTGAACAGAGATCACATGAGACAGTACATTTTAAAAGATTATCATTTGGATTCCCCACCTCTCTTCATCCTTCTCTAAACCCACAGTATGATAATGAAAGTTGTACTTTGTTTTCTAACAGTTAACGTGTGATTATCTGGGTTTGCTTGAATTACCAAAATATGCAATGTACATGAATGTTTTGAAATCTGCATGTGATGAACCAGCACCTTGCCACCCTGCTCGACGTCAACTATTATGTCAGGAGGATCACGTAATGCGGTCTCTCCACTCATACCAATGAGAAGTTCCACACCCACTGAGGACACATAAAGTCAGCTTGGTACAATTTTACACAGTCACCCCCTGTCTCCACAGGCTAAAGTAGACATGGGGAGTTAGAGGATGTGGCCTATGAATTCATTGATGTGGCACCAATCTCGCTCAAAACCCTGACAGACTGAGAGGCCCCTTTCAATAGCACAAGTGAAACAGTGCATGGTCAGCCCGGTAGGGCTGCCGCCAGTTCCTCATTATTGAACCTAAATCCCTACTCCTTGCCTCTAGCAGCTAAAATCTTAAAAACTTAAGAGGAGTCATAACTCTTTAATGAACGGTCCTAGGGAGGCAGTTTTGGCGCCATCGGATCCAGACGGGCCCCTATTATTATTATGTTGAGACTAAAGACATGTTAAATATTTGGATCCTACTAGCCATTCTACATATCTCCCCTCCCTGGGGTGCTAAAATAGATCGATACCCTGGAAGGCATTCAGTCCATTTCAGGGTGTAACCAGGGTGTGGCAAGGATGTACGATAAGTCCTGTTGTGAATTCTGTGGCTGAATTCACTCCTGTGGTCACAAGTGGTACTGCAGCTTCTGAGCTTCCTCCCTCAGGTGTTCTGGTGAGCTCGTTAACTGCTTCATTACTTAACTCTGCCTGATGCTGCTATCCTTGCTCCTTGTCAATGTTTCAGTGTTGGATCTGAGCTTCTCCTGATTGTTCCTGTGACCTGCTGCTCTGTATAGCTAAGTGCTTTTTGCTTTTTTGTTGCTTTTTTTCTGTCCAGCTTGTCTTTTGTTTTGCTGGAAGCTCTGAGACGCAAAGGGTGTACCGCCGTGCCATTAGTTCGGCACGGTGGTTTTTTTTGCCCCCTTTGCGTGGTTTTGCTTTAGGGTTTTTTGTAGACTGCAAAGTTCGCTTTACTGTCCTCGCTCTGTCCTAGAATATCGGGCCCCACTTTGCTGAATCTATTTCATCCCTACGTTTTGTCTTTTCATCTTGCTCACAGTTATTATATGTGGGGGGCTGCCTTTTCCTTTGGGGGGTTTCTCTGGGGCAAGTCAGGCCTATTTTTCTATCTTCAGGCTAGCTAGTTTCTTAGGCTGTGCCGAGTTGCCTAGGTAGTTGTTAGGCGCAATCCACAGCCGCTTTTAGTTGTGTTTAGGATAGGATCAGGTGTGCAGTCTACAGAGTTTCCACGTCTCAGAGCTCGTTCTTGTATTTTTGGGTATTTGTCAGATCACTGTGTGCGCTCTGATCGCTAAGCACACTGTGTTTCTGGATTGCCTTCATAACACCTGTCATTAGCAAACATAACAAAGTCCATATTCTCCTTATGAAATTATAGCTGTCTGAACAAAGCAGTTAGAACGCATGGTATCCAGCAAGGTGTCTTTCTGTAGGAGCCTGGAGACTAGCTGGCTGGAGGGGGTGTGAATTTCTTCTCTTAAGAAGGCTTGGGCCCCCTGCTGAGCCAGGTATCCTGCTACAGCTACACACCTTTCAAAAGGATAATAGGCTGCCATTACATCAACCATCCTTCATACCTTTTCCTTTTAGAGAGCTCAAGAGGGAAGCACTTTCCCTTGTTCCCCCATGTGCCCATATGCAACATACCCTTGTCAGGTTACTATGGTCACTGCCCTTCTTGTGGCAAATGGTGAAGTGGTACTGCTGGAGAGCAAGGCTCCAGTGTATCAACCTCCCGTTCCTTCCGGATAAAGTGCGTAACCTGCTGAGGGGATTGTGGTCTGTTTTCACAGTGAATTGGTGTCCGTACAAGTATGGCTGCAGGGGCTGTAGGCTCCACACAACTGCAAGACATTCCTTCTCCATAATGGAGTAAGCCACCTACCTCAGCAGGACCTTCCTATCTAATGGACTTCACTCATACCTAGCTGGCACTTTCCCTGCATAATGGTCAAGCCTGCCCTGCGCATCTGCACAAGCACCTGCGCCAGATACTCTAGGTGATCCTCCCATATGGGACTGAAGATGGTAATGTTGTCCAGTTACGCAGCCACTTACCCTTCAAGTCTCTTGAGCAACATGTTGACCATGCGCTGAAAAGTGGCTTAGGCATTCTTCATGCCAAACAGTATCACGATAGACTCATACAGTCCGAAGGAGGTTATAAAGCAGAGCGCTCCTGTACCTTGCAGGTCAGGGGAATCTGACAATATCCCTAGCTCAGATCCATTATGGTCATGTATTTGGTTCCAACCATCTGATCGAGCAGGTAATTGATGGGCTTCATTGGGTACAGTAACTGTGACATCATTAAACCCCATGTAGCCACGCAGAAATGGGATGTCCGGTCCTTCTTTGGGATGAGGCCTACAGGTGAGGCCCAAGCAATGCTGGATGTTTGGATGAACACCAGCATCAGCACTTCATTAATCTCCTGGCAGTCTTCTTTTTTGCAAGCTAAACATTCCCAAATCCTGTAAACGTTCCTCATAGGACATGGTTTGCAGACCGGTCACCATTCTGGTCACTCTTCTCTGAACCTGCTCCAGTTTGTTGATGTCTTTTTTAAAATGTGGTGCCCAAAATTGGACACAGTATTCCAGAAGAGGTCTGACCAAAGAGGAGTAGAGGGCAACAATGACTTCACATGATGTAGACTGTATGCTTCTGTTAATATATCCCAGAATCGTATTTGCCTTTTTTGCTGCTGCATCAGACTGTTGACTCATGTTCAGTCTGTGATCTATTAGTATACCCAAATATTTTTCACATGTGCTGTTGCTTAGCCCTATTCCCCCTATTCTGTATATGCTTTTTTCATTTGTATTGGCCAGATGTAGTACTTTGCATTTTTCCCTGTTAAAAATCATTCTGTTAGTCGCTGCCCACTGCTCCAGTTTATATATATCTTTTTGAATCCTCTCTCTCTCTTCTCTAGTATTAGCTATCCCTATTAGCTTTGTGTGATCAGCAAATTTAATCAGTTTACCCTCAATTTCTTCATCTAAATCATTGCTAAAGATGTTGAACAATACAGGGACCAGGACAGAGCCCTGTGGTACCCCACTTGAGACATTCTTCCAAATGGATGTGCAGCCATTTATGACCACTCTGGGTATAGTGTTGCCCCCTGCTGGGACGGTTGGTCTGACAAGAACTGGCTGCAAATCTCCACTTCCTCCATTGTCCCACCCTCTCTAGCCTGGGCGAGCATATCTTGGAAGGTCTCCACCTGTCCCTCTTTCAGCAGTATGCATATGGGGAGGGCACAGGCCTCCCGCTCCTGATGTGCCTTCCTCATGGAAGATCTTCCGCTGTCCCCAGGCATTGTCCATGATGACCAGGTATGTAATTGCATTGAGCTGCTGGTGGACAAGGTATGGGCTTTCCCAGGCCGCAGAAATCTTTTCCTGTTGTAAAGGGACCAGTACCCACACCTTTTGACCCACCTGGTAGGTCCTCTCACAAGCATTTGTACCATGTATTCTGGTTGGCCTGGGCTTGCATCACACTATTGTGCAACAGCTGTGCCAAGGCCTGCATCTTGTCACAGAAGCGCACAGTGACCAACACTCCAGGAGTTACTAAGTCTCCTTCCCAGATCTCTTTCACCAGAGTCAGGGATCCCTGCACATGATACCTGTAAAGGCACTTAAAAGTGGAGTACCCGTAGAGGCCTGTAGAACCTCCCAGTAGGTAAATTGCAGGTGTGTGAGGTACTGAAGCCTCTGACTGGACATGGATAGAATAGATGAGACAAGCATGTCTTCTGTCAGTTCCCTGGGACCTGTCTCCTGGGCTCTGTCTGACCCGGCAGCCACTTGGTAAAAGAGGGAAAGCTGTCCGACCCTCGGCGCTACTACTGCACATGACAGCACCCATGGCCACTGCAACCGTGGGTAGTGCCCATTTCTTCTTTTCTCCAAGTTGCTGGTCCAGACTTACTAACCTAGCCCTCTGACATCCCAGTCATGGAGGAATCCTGCAATGAGCCCTTATGTTGTGAATTCTGCTCTTGGGCTCCCTCCGGTGGTTGTTGATGGTAATGCAGTTATTCCTGAGCAGCAGTCTTGGACAGGTGTTTCTGCTAATTGCAATTCTGACTGGGGTATTTAGCTGGGCAGGACTCATTAGTCCTTGCCAGTAGTCAATGTTCCTTTGGAAGTGTTGGTCCTCAACCTGGCCTCTACTGCTTGCTGCCAATTCAGCTAAGATAAGTGTTTGCTTCATTTTTTAGACAAACTGCTGTGTGTTTATTTTCTGTGCTTATCTTGTTTCTATTTTGTTCCTGCTAGACTGTGCCTGATGTTTTTCTCAGTCTAGTTGGACTCGCTGGAGTCGCAGATATACTCTCCACATCTTTAGTTAGGTGGTGGAGTTTTTGTATTTTTCTGCTGTGGATATTTTGTAGTGTTTTATGCTGACCGCATAGTATCCTGTACTTTCCTTTCCTATCTAGGTAGAAGTGGCCTCCTTTGCTTATCCCTGTTTTCTGTCTGCATGTGTCTATTCCTCTCCTATTCACAGTCATTATTTGTGAGGGGCTATCTATCCTTTGGGGATCTACTCTGAGGCAAGAGAGTTTTCCTATTTCCATCTTTAGGGATATTTAGTCCTTAGGCTGTGTCGAGGTGTCTAGGTCTGGTTAGGCACACCCCACGGCTACTTCTAGTTGCGGTGATAGGATCAGGGTTTGCGGTCAGTAAAGTTACCACTGCTCCAGCGAAGGTCTTTTCATGCTGCTCCAAGGCCACCTGATCATAACCCCCTTACCTGGGAGTCCTACCTCTTCTGGGACAGCCATACCCTCAACTGCATGCTACCCCTTTGCAGCTGTCTGCTCCTGTCTGTCCCATCCATGACAACCTCACAAGTCAAAAGGTAAAAGCGTATCAGCTGGCCACACTCTAAGGTGTACAGTAGGTGTGAGATATGGAAAAATGGTATCTAATTAACATCCTTTTGAAATCTGATGAATTTCTCTATCAGATGCGGTTTGGCCCAGGAATACTTGCCCCAAACTCAGCCCCCACCTTTGGCATTCCTCCAGACCAATTTTTTTTAATCAGTGGGAGCAAATATGCCTTTGAAGCTCTCCTGGGGGGTTGGGGGGGCAATAGGCATAGACCCTTTGTTCCCAGCAATTATCACAGGTGTGTGAACTCTTGTGCAGTTACCAGCCAACTGGCTTCCTTTGTTCAACACAGGCTCTGAGATATTGAATCTGGAAAATGACCTTAAATAAAAGAATGCAATATCTCTGAGCCTAGCCGAGCACATGATTGGAATCTACATTCCTGTCCACATAAGCCCATACCATGCAGCCACCACTAGAACTCTGCATTTCACTAGTACAGTGAAATTGTGCCTGGTCTGTCCAGTAGGACTGCCACCAGTTCCTTGTTAGATATTAGCCCAGTCTGTTAATGTGTTTATATCAGGCCAGAAACCAGCCCTGGTAAAATGGAAAGATAAGCCGAGAAATGGATGTGTGGATTCATGGTTCGAGATAAAAGAGCAGCCCATGGTTAATTATATATATAATTTAATAGGACACTAGACAATACACTAATAACGTAATGGTTATACATATACAATTGTCAGATATACAATAGTGGTAGGGCAAAAAATATAAGCAGATGGAGCTTGTCAATTACAGGGGTGGATGTTCAACAGCTCTTTGGTCTTCACCATAGTGGAGTTTTGAGTGTGACTGTTTGAGGTTGTGGACAGGTGTATTTTATACTGATAACAAGTTTAATCAGGTGCCATTACTACAGGTAATGAGTGGAGGACAGAGGAGCCTCATAAAGAAGAATTTACAAGTCTGTGAAAGCCAGAAATCTTGCATGTTTTTAGGTGACCAAATACATATTTTCCACCATATTTTGCTAAATAAATCCTGTCAAATCAGATAAGGTGATTTTCTGGATTTGTTTTTTTCATTTTGAATCTCATAGCTGTGGTTTACCTATGATGTCAATTACAGGCCTCTCTCATCTTTTTAAGTTGGAGAACATGCACAATTGGTGGCTGACTAAATATTTTTTTCCCCACTGTAGCACGTTACTTGACATGGCTTCCACTTTCAAAGTGAACCACAAGCATATCAGAGAGAGAGGCCTTACACTAGCTTTTTTCCCCTTTGGGTCACTCCCCTTTTGCTCTCTGGTTTGAACCTAAATCCCCTACCCTTGCCTGAAGCAGCTAAAAACTCCAAAACCTAAGTTGAGTCACAACCCTCTCCTCCCTGGGGTGCTAGAACGGATCGAGACCCTGGAAGGCGTTCGGTCCATTTCAGAGAACTCGAAAATGTAACTGGTGTGTAGCCAGGACATATGATAAGTTCATATTCTCCTTATGAAATTACAGCTATCTGAAAAAGCAGTTAGACAGCATGGTATCTTTCTGTAGGAGCATTTGTGGTTATCTGAAGCTCGAGAAGGCTGGGCCCCTCTGCTGAGCCAAGTGTCCTGTTACAGCTACACAACTTTCAGGAGGATAGTAGGCTGCCATTACATCATTACATATGACACCAGATGCAAATTAATTGTAACATCTAGCTATTGTGTATTTTTTTCTGCTGCTGTGTATGTGCATCATTTGCCAGATCCATTTCCCGCATGAGTTCCATTATTCGGTTTATATAATGAATCAGAAAACTGGAACACAAAACGCTTCTTTGAACGTAGTCTTGGACGTGTCCATCTTTTTTTTCCCCTCATTTGTGCTTACCTCAAAGAACTGCATTAAAAACTTAGACAAATATATCCACAGAAACTGAATTTATAATTTCAGTAAAATCTATTAGTTTGATTTCCGTATGAGATAATCTGTGTGTGTCATAACCAGATGTAGTTTTGTGCCATATCTTCCAATCCATTATGACAAATCTGATGTAAAGCTTGTCTCAGGGTCCTCATGTAAAGGTAGGAAAATAATAATAAAGTGGATAAATAACACTCACAAAGAATCTAGGAACTCAAGTAGGATACCAACCAATTGTCCAATGTATGGCATATACACTTCCTTTTGTAACTTCTCCTTTAGTTTCGACTCCCTGCTTGGTTTCTGTTTAATTACATGCAATCCGTATATCTGATGAAGGTATGCATAACACGACCGAAATGTCATATACGGGTGCTTCTCACTAAATTAGAATATTATCAACAAGTTAATTTATTTCAGTTCTTCAATACAAAAAGTGATATGTATATATTATATAGGGTCATTACAAACAGAGTGATGTTTAACCCCATTAGTGACCGCCAATACGCCTTTTAACTGACCTGAGATATAAGAGACTTATATCCCCATACAGGTGACAATCCAGTAGCTGTCAGCTGTCCACTATAGCTGACAACTTGCTGCATCAGCCATGATCAGTGTTTGCACCATCCAAATCTATTTAACCCCTTAGATGCTGCTGTCAATAGTGACTACATAATTATAAACGGTTAACAGACTGTAGGGGCTTCCTCTTTATCCCAATTGGTGGTCTCAGATCATGATTGCATGGTCCTGATGTTTGTCATGGAAATTCATGACCAAATAGTGGCCTTAGAGTCTGTCGGCTGTAGTAACCTGTTCAGAAGTTAGTGACATTTAGGTGATAAAAATACACATTTTCATTTTTCTCATGCCACTTTGCATTAATTCCTGAAAATCACCTGAAGGGTTAACAAACGACCTGACTGCAGTTTTCAATATGTCAGGGGGTGCTGTTTTTAAAATGGTATCACTTGTGGGGATTTCCCTATATATATGACCCCCAAATTCACTTCAAACATGGATAGGTCCCTAAAAAAATACATTTTGTAAATTTCCTTGAAAAAAATTTAAATTGTTGCTACATTTTTAATCCTCCTAAAATGCTAACAAAATAAAATAACATTTTGCAAATGGTGCTGTTGTAAAGCAGACATGTTGGAAATGTTATTTATTAATGTTTTGCTGTGGTATGACTATCGGGATTAAAGGGATAATCATTCAAAGTTTGAAAATTGCTAATTTTTTAACATTTTTTTCAAATTTCTGATATTTTTTATAAATAAACATAAAGCATATCAACCTAAATTTACCATTATCATAAAGTATAATGTGTCACGAAAAAACAATCTCAAAATCACTGGGCTTTGTTGAAGCATTCCAGAGTTATTACCACATAAAGTGACACTGGTCAGATTTCAAAAATTTGGCTCCGTCACTAAGGGGTTAATTCAGGGAGAAGCACTTAGGCTGGTTTCACATTGGCGTTTTTTCGGGTGCGTTTTTGCGGTAAAAAACGCACAAAAACGCATGGTGAAAAAACGCATGTAAACGCGTGTAAACGCTGCGTTTTTTTGACGCATGCGTTTTTGCATGTGGTGAAAAAAACGCGGAGTTTTACCGCGTTTACATGCGTTTTTTCATGCGTTTGCGTTTTTTAAACGCATGCAGAAAAATGTGTGACAACTGCCAATCATCAAAATAAAGTAAAAAACCCACTATAAACAGAAATAGTTAGGGTTAGGGTTAGGGTTAGGGGTAGGGATCATAACCCTAACCCTAAAGGGATCCTACCCCTAACCCTACCCCTAACCCTACCCCTAACCCTAACCCTACCCCTAACCCTAAGGTATCCTAACCCTAACCCTACCCCTAACCCTACCCCTAACCCTACCCCTAACCCTACCCCTAACCCTACCCCTAACCCTAACCCTAAGGGATCCTACCCCTAACCCTACCCCTAACCCTAACCCTACCCCTAACCCTAACCCTAAGGGATCCTAACCCTACCCCTAACCCTAACCCTACCTCTAACCCTACCCCTAACCCTACCCCTAACCCTAACCATAAGGGATCCTAACCCTAACCCTACCCCTAACCCTAACCCTACCCCTAACCCTAACCATAAAGGGATTAGGGTTAGGGTTAGGATCCCTTAGGGTTAGGGGTAGGGTTAGGGTTAGGGGTAGGGTTAGGGTTAGGGGTAGGGTTAGGGGTAGGGTTAGGGTTAGGATCCCTTAGGGTTAGGGGTAGGGTTAGGGGTAGGGTTAGGTTCCCTTTATCACCTTTATGCTGGGGGGTGGCATATCAGTGTGTTTTCTGGTTTTTTAATAAAAAAACGCATGCGTTTTTTACCGCAAAAAACGCATGCACCAAAAAACGCATGCGTCCCCATTGACTCCAATGTATTTTTTGACCCAAAAAAAACGCATGAAAACGCATGCGTTTTTTTTTGGTCCAAAAAACGCTTCTAAAAATACTACAAGTAGCATTTCAGAAAATGAACGCATGCAGTAAAAAAACGCATGCGTCCAAAAACGCGACCAAACGCGTACACAAAAAAACGCATGCGTTTTCAATGTTAAAGATAGGGAAAAAAAACGCATGCGTTTTTTTGAAAAAAAACGCTGCAGACAAAAACGCAAGTGTGAAACCACCCTTATATGTATTATTTTGGAATGCTTATCTTAAACCTCAAACAGCATTACTATTTGGTGTGCCAAATTCTTTTTACACTAAACCATGTCTCCTTTGGAGATTACAACTGCTTTATTCGGTTAAACTAAATGTCCCGATTTCCACCCGAACCTTGAATAAACTGCATGAAGTTGTATTGCCATCTAATAAACTAATGGCACAACACTAGGGTTTGACAGTACTTTATGATTGACATTGGTCTGAAACAATCCTGAAAATGAAGAGGCCACATTATTAGTGAAAAGCAGCATCCCATTCTGTTTCCCTTAATAGTGGCTGGACCATGTTAAGTGCCATTGAACAACGAAAACTTTGAAGGAGATACAATGCTAACTCAGAGCAATGGCCACTTTAATTGCTTGAATAGGAGAGGGTCCCAGAAATTGGAATCACACTGATTATAAAGAAATAATAATAATATTTTTTATAGTTCAACACAAAGCAAGAAGAGTGAGGGCCCTGCCCACAAACTTACAATCTATGAGGAAGTGGGGGTGACATAAAAGTTAAAAATAAAGTGCTTGTCTAGAAAAGGTCCAGCCATCAATATAATAAATAGGGACATTCACGTAATGTTGGAAGAACCGCTCACCTGCCTGTAACTGTACAAATACAGAAACACAGTAAAGTGCTATTGAGTCCATGGAAGGGAGAACAAGGAATAGTTCATTAAATTAGTAAATTGAGATGATAGGCCAGTCTAAATAAATGTATTTTTAGGGCCCAATTAAAACTAAGTGGGGGGTTCAGATTATAGAGGATGTTAATTTTAGGTCACTGACTCATTAGCGGAATGGAAAGGACAGGTAGGGTGGTACATTGAGATGAGAAAGGAGATGTAGGGTGTTGCAGAACTGTGGAGAGCGTTGCAGGTGAGAATCAAAAGTTTATTGTTAAGAACGTGTTCATACTCATACACGGGAAATGCCACACATGCACCAAACTGGTCCCTTTACAGGCCTTAGCTGCACAACTAACACCACCTCAGACCTAACGCTCTAAAAAGCTGTTGAAGGGTTTCTCATACCTCGTGAGGAACCAGAAGGGAGGCCGCAACACATTGCCAACAAGTGGAAAGGAAAGTGTGAAGAAAGATACAAAAGCCAAGGTGAGAAACTAAGACACATTCATATAAGGTTGAGAGGGAAAGTTAAGGATAACCAAAAATAAAAGGAACAAATCTAACCTCCCTGAAACACAAATGTGGTAAAAGGAAAAAGTGCATGTGGGGGGGAAGCAAACAGACTCACTGCAAGAATACAAATGCAGTTTAGTAAGCAGGGTAAACCCCTTAGCTCAAGGGCTGATACTCCTGAACACATATCCACCAAGAGGTATAACCAGCAAGGAAGTGCAGTGAAGGGTGAGCATGTAAAGCCACATCCAGAATATGATAGGGCAAATCAAAAACTGGAAAATGAGAAACAATAAGCATTTGGGCAAAGAAGAAAGGGCAATAGCTCAGCAGACAGAAGAACCAACAATGCAGCAACAGGTTACAGGATTGAATCCCCAAACTAAGCTATGACATTTATATTATGCATTGTAGCAGATAAGCAACCAGTGGAAAGACTGTACAGAGTGGTGGCATCAATGTAGTGCTTGGACAGAAATATGGTCCTTGCTGCTGCATTCAGGAAAGATTGGAGAAGGGAGAATGAGACAGACTGATTAGTAAAGAGTTGCAGTAGTCCAAACGAGAATGAATGAGAGCAATAGTAAAAGTTTTTGCATAGTCAAAGGTAAGAAAAAGTAAAGTTCTAGAGATGTTTTTGAGGTGCAAGTGACATAAGTGAGCAAGCGATAGGATATAGGGAATGAATTAAAGCTCTGAATTAAATGTAATCCAAACACAGCAAGTGTGCTGCTTGGGAGTTATGGTAGAACTATACACAGAAATGGCAATTTCAGGTTTTTGATGTATTTAGTTTTAGATAGAGGGAGGACATAATGTTAGAGACAGTGGACAAACAACCTCTTTGTCACACTTAAACTGGCGAGTGACCTGGGACAAGGGGGCACCTTTCCTGGCCCTAACACTAGGGGGCGCCCTAGTTTGCCTTGTTCCCTTGGATACTTCAGATGGCTAAGATGCTGGGGCCTCCACCCATGACTTATCTCCTACAACAGCTCAACATCTGTCCCCTTCCCCCACCGGGGAAGGAAGGCGCTACTGTGTACCGCAGTACACCAACACAATATTCAGGGGTAACAGAGACAAGGGTATAAACAAAACGCTACACACGCAAAATATACACTCACATATTACAGAGGTATTCACCAGGGTGTGTAAGGAGGTGGAACAAAATAAGACGGGAAACTATAAGGAATTTCCAAGCGTTCAAACCAAGCAATAGTCGCTAGTAAACTCCAGCAGCTCTCCTTTTGCACACCAGCTCTTCTCACTCCAGGTCTATATAGCTAATGCTAACTCAGACAAGGACCTGGCAATCAAGCCCAGCTTTTATAGGGAAGAAGAGTGGTTAAGTGAGCACAGCTGAATGAAGGAATCTCCAAAATGGCCGATTAACCACTGTTCTGCTGAAAAGAAACAAACACGCTTAATACACTGGAGAAGTGCTTCTTCTCAGCGGCAGAGTAAGCACCACCAGACGCTGCGGTCTTCTGGCTCCGCTCTGTTGTGATAAACCTGTGACACTCTTGTATTTTGTGGTGATGCATGGGTAGAGGAGTAGCTAAGGGTTCAGCTCAGGATGGGGGGTGAATAGTGGTTATGATTTAATGTCAGCAGATGACTATGCCATTATTGAAAATATGTTTCTATACAAGACCGATATTACCGTCATATGGTAACCATATAGCGGTAAATACGAGACCAGTCCTGCATAACATTGATACAGTAATTGATACAAAAAGAGCCCCAACCAAGTATTGAGTGCATTTACTGAACATACATTTCAGTGGGCCAACATTTTGGATTTTAAAATCATTTTTCAAGCTGGTGTTATAAAGTATTCTAAGTATTACTGAGATAATGATTTTTGGGTTTTCATTGGCTGTAAGCCATAATTGTCAACAGTAACATAAATAAACACTTGAAATAGATCACTCTGTTGGTAATGACTAGTGTTGAGCATTCCGATACCGCAAGTATCGGGTATCGGCCGATACTTGCGGTATCGGAATTCCGATACCGAGATCCGATATTTTTGTGATATCGGGTATCGGTATCGGAAGTGTAAAATAAAGAATTAAAATAAAAAATATTGTTATATTCACCTCTCCGGCGGCCCCTGGACATCAGCGGGAGGATCCGGCGTCCGGCACGGCTTCTTTCTTCAAAATGCGCGCCTTTAGGACCTGTGGAATGACGTCCCGGCTTCTGATTGGTCGCGTGCCGCCCATGTGACCGCCACGCGACCAATCAGAAGCCGCGACGTCATTCCTCAGCTAAAGTCCTAGAATGAGCGCCTTCTAGGACCTGAGGAATGACGTCGCGGCTTCTGATTGGTCGCGTGGCGGTCACATGGGCGGCACGCGACCAATCAGAAGCCGGGACGTCATTCCACAGGTCCTAAAGGCGCGCATTTTGAAGAAAGAAGCCGTGCCGGACGCCGGATCCTCCCGCTGATGTCCAGGGGCCGCCGGAGAGGTGAATATAACAATATTTTTTATTTTAATTCTTTATTTTACACTTTAATATGGATCCCAGGGCCTGAAGGAGAGTTTCCTCTCCTTCAGACCCTGGGATCCATGAGGATACATTCCGATACTTGATGTCCCATTGACTTGTATTGGTATCGGATATCGGTATCGGCGATATCCGATATTTTTCGGGTATCGGCCGATACTATCCGATACCGATACTTTCAAGTATCGGACGGTATCGCTCAACACTAGTAATGACTCTATATAACATATGAGTTTCACTTTTTGTATTGAAGAACTGAAATAAATTAACTTTTTGATGATATTCTAATTTAGCGAGAAGCACTTTAATGCTCCATTTTGAAAGTGAGATATCCCCTACTGTATCACATTAGTAACAAAAGATTGAATTGTACCACGTTTAACAGCAGAAACAAATAGGTTATTTTACTCTGCAACAGCTCTGCACAAAGATGAATTTCACCACCACAAAATAATAAGGTGGGATATGGCATGCTGTATCATGTTTGTAACAGAACAAAATAGCTTTTTTTGCTTTGCAACAGCTCTGCACAAAGATGAATTTCACCACCACTAAATGACAAGGTGAGATATGGCGTGCTGTATCACGTTTAGCAACATAAATAAATAAATATTTTTTTTTATTCTGCAACAGCTCTGCACAAAAATGAGTTTCACCACCACTAAATGACAAGGAGAGCTATTGCATGCTGAATCATGTTAGCAACTGAAAACAATTGTTATTTTTACCCTGTAAAACCTCTGCACACAAATTAGTTTTTATTTTGTGAGATGCAAATTGCCTCTTCTGAGAAAAAGAGGACTTAAACTCTATAGCGCCACCTGTTGGAAGTAGCAATCCTACAAGTCACAATCAACCCTTTAAACGAGTCGTGCAATATGACTTAGGATAAAAGCCAAATCAATATATCAATTCGCAGACACGGTGTTTCGGGCTGTTGGACCTCGTCAGTGCGAAGCATGAGAACTAATTTGGCTAGGTGAGAGGCTCTGGATTTTCTCTCTATTTTGTGATAAGCACCTGTATTCTGAACCTACACAAACTCCTCATCCTGCTGATATGCCAATACTGAGCTGCTGCCATATGTGTCCCTATTACTGTCCCCGATGTGTAGCACAAAAACAGTGCTCCTACTACTGCGGCACAAATTATGCCCACCACTGTGCCTCTTATATAGTAAAATACCTCCGTAGTGCCTGCTAGATGGTAAATTTGCACCATAGAAAATATTAATGCACTGTGCAAGTGCCCTAGAAAAGTGTCCACATTTGCCCCGAAAGTAATAATGCACATTTGACAGTCACAATACTGAGTGCCCCTATAATAATAATGCTTAAGTCCACACATAATATTTAATAATGTTCCCTAAGTTGTCCATGAACAGTTCTCCCATATACAGTAAAATGGCCCCACAGCTCTGTATACACAATATAATGGGCCCACAGATCAAATATACACAGTATAATGGGCCCACATCTACACTATACACAGTATGATAGGCCCATAGCTCCCCTATATGTACTATACGTAGTATGATGTCCCTATTGCTCCCGCAAAAAAAAACTATAATTCCCTTCACAGAAGTCCTGCACAAATTAGCCCCCATACTGAATGAGAGCCCCCACAACAGATCCCACACCATATGATGACACGCACATTAAACTCATACTGTAAAGGAGAGCGGGCGTTCGGTGGGACGATCCCTGGTCCATGTGATTTCGGCTAGTGGATCGGGGCACCCACCAACCCTCCGTGTCTCCACAAAAAGCTAATCTGTTTTCATTTCTTCTACCACCTGCAACAAGTGACACTAGATTCCCTGCTCTCTTTCTCTGTGAAGAGACTGTCACGCTCACGCCCTGACTGGTGGCCGTGAGCTCAGAGGGTTTGTGGCCCCACTGTGCCACAAACCAGACTACCCTGGAAAGGGTGTGACTATGACAGCTGCCTCTAGCACGGCAGAGACACAGGGTTGGCAGGCACGGCAGAGACACAGGGTTGGCAGGCACGGCAGAGACACAGGGCGGGCAGGCACAGCAGAGACACAGGGCTGGCAGGCACAGCAGAGACACAGGGCTGGCAGGCAAGGCAGAGACACAGGGCTGACAGGCACGGCAGAGACACAGGGCTGGCAGGCACGGCAGAGACACAAGGCTGGCAGGGACGGCAGAGACACAGGGCTGGCAGGCACGGCAGAGACACAGGGGTGGCAGGTGTGGTGTATGAAGGAACAGATAGGGACCTGTTCACAGAGGAGGTGCAGGTACGGATAGGATGTATGAAGGAACAGGTTGGGACCTTTTCACACAGGAGGTGAAGGTAAGGAAATAAGCAGGAAGGAATGAAGTATGAAGGAACAGGTTGGGACCTGTTTACTAGTGTTGAGCATTCCGATACTGCAAATATTGGGTATCGGCCGATATTTGCTGTATCGGAATTCCGATACTGAGTTCCGATATTTTTGCAAAATCTGAATCGGCGTGTGCGGTACGTATGGTTCCAAGGGTCTGGAGGAGAGGAGACTCTCCTTCAGGCCCTGGGATCCATATTCATGTAAAAAATGAGGAATAAAAATAAAAATATATGGATATACTCACCCCTCCGGCGAACCCTGGCTGTCACCTCTGCGAGCGTCTGCCTCCGTTCCTAAGAATGCAGTGAGTGAAGGACCTTCGATGATGTCACGGTCACGTGAGCGGTCAGGTGACCGGTCACGTGAGCGGTCAGGTGACCGGTCACCTGACCGCGACGTCATCGAAGGTCCTTCACTCACTGCATTCTTAGGGATGGAGGCAGACGCTCACAGCGGTGACAGCCAGGGTCCTTCGGAGGGGTGAGTATATCCATATTTTTTATTTTTATTCTCTATTTTTTACATGAATATGGATCCCAGGGCCTGAAGAGTTTCCTCTCCTTCAGACCCTGGGAACCATCCAGGATACCTTCCGATATTTGTGTCCCATTGACATGCATTGGTATTGGGCATCGGTATCGGCGATATCCGATATTTTTTGGATATCGGCCGATACCATCTGATACCGATACCTTTGAATATCGGAAGGTATCGCTCAACACTAGTGTTGAGCGATACCTTCCGATATCGGAAAGTATCGGCATCGGATTGGATCAGCCGATATTCAAAAAATATCGGATATCGCCGATACCGATACCCGATCCCAATGCAAGTCAATGGGACCAAAATATCGGAATTAAAATAAACCCTTTCTTTCCTTGTAGGTTCATTCTACATGAAGGAAAACAACTAAGAATAATGCAGGATGTATTTGGGGAGGTGGCGGAGACATTAAAGTCATAGAGGTTTAGCCCAATCAAATAGAATAGCATGATTTTTTTTTTTTTTTAAAGACGTTCGGAGTGACAAAGATATTGACTATGTAAATTTTTTTTATTTTGTCAGATATTGATGTTTCACTATTCCACGCCCTTCCCCTTCTTTTTTTTTTACTTTTCCCACAGTATCATCTTCATCATCATCATCAGCATCTTTGACATCAACTTCTTCTTCACCTTATTCATCTTCTTCATCTTCTACCTATTTTTTTTTAATTACATTCTTCATATTCATTTTATTCAACTATTATTATTCTTCCTATTCTACATATTCATTTTATTCAACTGTTATTATTCTTCCTATTCTACTTCTTCATCATATTCTCATTTGTGACAGGCATTCCCGTAGTTGTTATCTATAAAAGTTTGAAGATTACACCTTCCGTTCTGCCTGTCACAAAAGTTACATTTGTCCGCGTTCAGTTTGGCCTGCAGCATCAGGCTTTATCCAGGGGCACCACGAGGAGGAACGGACTCACCCCCATACACTGCTTAGTCTTCTTCTGCATATAATTTAGATAATATCTTTTGCTCTGATATGAAGTGTTATGCTTAATGTTCTTCTGCTCTTTGTTCTGCAGCCTCTTGTTCTTCTGCTTCTCGGTCTTCCATGTCGTCGTCTCCAGGGTCGTCGTCTCCGCCGTCGTCGTCGTCATCGGGGTGGTCTTCAGGGTCGTCATCTCCAGGGTCGTCGTCATCTCACTGGTTGTCGTCTCTGGTGTCGTCGTCATCTTAGGGGTGGTCTTCCAGGTCGTCGACTTTAGGGTCTTCAACTTGGAAATGTAGCAGAAGGTACAAGAAGGCTGAGAAAATACCAAGAACCAGCTGATGGAACTGGAACTCGGATGGCTACCCGAAGGTTCAAGAGCCTATGGAACTACCGAGGACCAGCTGACGTTACTGGAACCCGGTTACTAAGCAGGAGGTACCCGTGCTAAAAAGCACTACCAAGGACCGCCTGACGTTGGCGGAACTCGGATACCCAGAAGGAGGCACCTAAGCCAAAGGCTCTGCCCGGAACCAGCTGACGTTACTGGAACCAGGATGGGGAGCAGAAGGTACAAGAGCAAAAGACACTGCCGAGAACCAGCTGACGGTACTGGAACCCGGATGGGTAGCCGAAGGTCCAAGAGCCAATGGAACTACCGAGGACCAGCTGACGTTACTGGAACCCGGTTACTAAGCAGGAGGTACCCGTGCCTGAAAGCACTACCAAGGACCACCTGACGTTGGTGGAACTTGGATACCCAGAAGGAGGCACCTAAGCCAAAGGCTCTGCCCGGACCCAGCTGACAGTACTGGAACCAGGATGGGGAGCAGAAGGTACAAGAGCAAAAGACACTGCCGAGAACCAGCCAAGAGCCAATGGCACCGAGGACCAGCTGACGGTGCTGGAACTCGGTTACTAAGCTGTAGGTGCCCGCGCTTAAAAGCACTACCAAGGACCGCCTGGCGTTGTCGGAACTCGGATACCCAGGAGGAGGCACCTAAGCCAAAGGCTCTGCCCGGAACCAGCTGACGGTGCTGGAACCAGGTGGTGGACCCGAAGGTCCACAGGAGAGGAGAGAACAGCTAGGCCGCGAGGCAGCCGCAGTTACCGAACCCCAACAGTCCTACAGGGGGAGCTTGGCCTACTGGCACTACAGAACCAGCCTTGACTACCAATTCACGCAGCCCACATAGGAAGCTCCTAAACTGGAGGCACCCTGTAGTTGGCTAACTCGACCGCAACACGACGGAGCAAGCATAGGCATCTCAGTGAGCTTGACACTACCCGGAAACAGCTGACGGTGCTGGAACCAGGCTGGGCACGAGGGAGTACCCGTGACAAATGCACTGCCGGGAACCAGCTGGCGGTGCTGGAACCCGGATGCGTTGCCCCAGTGTGCAAGAGCCAATGGCACCGAGGACCAGCTGATGGTGCTGGAACCCGGTTACTAAGCTGTAGGTGCCCGCGCTTAAAAGCACTACCAAGGACCGCCTGGCGTTGGCGGAACTCGGATACCCAGGAGGAGGCACCTAAGCCAAAGGCTCTGCCCAGAACCAGCTGACGGTGCTGGAACCAGGTGGTGGACCCGAAGGTCCACAGGAGAGGAGAGAACAGCTAGGCCGCGAGGCAGCCGCAGTTACCGAACCCCAACAGTCCTACAGGGGGAGCTTGGCCTACTGGCACTACAGAACCAGCCTTGACTACCAATTCACGCAGCCCACATAGGAAGCTCCTAAACTGGAGGCAACATGGAGTTGGCTAACTCGACCGCAACACGACGGGGCAAGCATAGGCGTCTCAGTGAGCTTGACACTACCCGGAAACAGCTGACGGTGCTGGAACCAGGCTGGGCACGAGGGAGTACCCGTGACAAAATCACTGCCGGGAACCAGCTGGCGGTGCTGGAACCCGGATGCGTTGCCCCAGTGTGCAAGAGCCAATGGCACCGAGGACCAGCTGACGGTGCTGGAACCCGGTTACTAAGCTGTAGGTGCCCGCGCTTAAAAGCACTACCAAGGACCTCCTGGCGTTGGCGGAACTCGGATACACAGGAGGAGGCACCTAAGCCAAAGGCTCTGCCCGGAACCAGCTGACGGTGCTGGAACCAGGTGGTGGACCCGAAGGTCCACAGGAGAGGAGAGAACAGCTAGGCCGCGAGGCAGCCGCAGTTACCGAACCCCAACAGTCCTACAGGGGGAGCTTGGCCTACTGGCACTACAGAACCAGCCTTGACTACCAATTCATGCAGCCCACATAGGAAGCTCCTAAACTGGAGGTACCCTGGAGTTGGCTAACTCGACCGCAACACGACGGGGCAAGCATAGGCGTCTCAGTGAGCTTGACACTACCCGGAAACAGCTGACGGTGCTGGAACCAGGCTGGGCACGAGGGAGTACCCGTGACAAAAACACTGCCCGAGAACCAGCTGGCGGTGCTGGAACACGGATGCGTTGCCTATTCAAGATTGTCTTCCTAGAGCCCCAACTAGCGGTGTTGGAGCAAAGGGTAAGCAGGGGAAGCATAGTGTAGGCCGAAGCCTGCACTGGAGGCAGCTTTTGGTCTGTTGTGCCAGCATGGCATGTGCTGGACACGTTGCCGACTACACAACAGGGGAACAGCTGGCGGTGCTGAACCCCACTAACACATTGGCTGGTGTTTTTCTCTGTGCAGCTAGCACGTCCGGGCAGAAACTGGCGGTGTTTGAGCCCAGGGTCAGCAGGAGGAGGAGAGGAGCAGAGTGTAGGCCGAAGCCTGCACAGGTGGCAGCTTTTGGTCTGTTGTGCCAGCGTGGCTTGTGCTGGACACGATGCCGGCTACACAGCAGGGGAACAGCTGACGGTGCTGAACCCCACTAACACATTGGCTGGTGTTTTTCTCTGTGCAGCTAGCACGTCTGGGCAAAAACTGGCGGTGTTAGAGCCCAGGGTCAGCAGGAGGAGGAGAGGAGCAGAGTGTAGTCCGAAGCCTAGTAGAACCAATTTCAAAGGTAACCTTTAACCCCCCCTCAGGTGTTGCAAAGTACAAGAGCCACACCTTGTGCAGCACTAATGCTGCACAAGTCAGAGGTTGCTCTATGAATTTTGCTCATTGCACACGCAGAATGAAAGACGTACACAATTTTGCCCATTATACAGTAAGACTGTATTGGAGGCGTGACTTTTCTTTTAAAGGAGACGCAGCACAGGTGCACCAAAATAATGCCTTGGTGCTGGGCGCAGCCTCCTGAGCTTTGATATTTGCTGTACAGGAGTCTGCGCTCTTCTTATCCCTTGGCCATGCGCTGTGACCGCTGCCTGTCTTATGACCTCATTTCATGTTGGCCGGTGCGGTTAGCGATGGCCATGAATCACAGACCCATAGTGTCTTTTCATAAAGTCACACTACAGGGCTGGGATTCATGGCCTTGCGCAGTAAATATGTTTGCCGCTCACTCATGTCCTTACACCTGCTTCAGACTGGGCGGCCTCAGCTGATCCCTTATCGCATGCCGCAGGCCATGAGGCCACACAGTCTGAAGAAGGCGGAAGGAGGGGAATGAAGACAGGCGAAGATATGCACTGCTCGTGCCCATCAATCACACCCTCGCAGTCCAAATATATCAGACAACGAGGGGCGTTGTGTCGGGCAGGGCGGACGCACAGGCACAAGCAGCCAACCAATGATGTCAGAAGACGGGCAGCGCTACCAAGGGGGGTGCTGCGTGTCATTTAAAAGTAGAATCACACCTCAGGGGCAGTGAAATGGTCTCTAATGACGTAATGAGACACATTTTGTACGTGTTGAGTTCCACGTGGGCAAGGAGAAAAAGTCAGCCACCTAGTACAAATCCACTATGTCCCCTAAAATATAAACCTTTATTTAATAAATATAAAACATAAAACACAGAGCATCGGAACAAATACATTCAGTAGGAAATGGGGCTGGTGAGACCAACTAGATAACAACACCACTGTACACAGAAAAGGGCTACATGGTGCCCCCCATGGCAATGGCGCACAGGAAATATAGTGCAGATGATACAGTAATTAATTGTTCATAATCTATATGGGAATATGGGCCAGAATAATAATATTAACTCGTAGGTATAACCCAAAAAGGGGGGGGATATCCAATGCACATAGACAACAAATATACTGCTAATGCAGATGGGCACAGACGCCCATTATGTCCATGGTTAATCCCATATAATCACCAATTTACAAAAAAAAATGGCCACAAATAGAACCCAAATCATTACCTAATGGTACGCCAGCATGGGGGATCCAGAGCCCACCCCGACGCGCGTTTCGGAGCGCTACAACGGCTCCTTCCTCAGGGGGTGTAAGCGGTAGATGTCCGTAGTGGTTTTATGCGCCATGGCGCCGGAAATAGCCGATGGCGCATGCGCACCTACAGCAGACACTGCCAACCAAGACGCCGCCGCCATCCGGAACCGGAAGTACGCGGGCCCACGCAATCCGGCATCACATGACAGCAGACGTCATGGAGGACAGTCCATACAGGCAGCACACGCGCCAAGACACATCCTGGACGCCATATTAAATAAGGGCACATAAAAGGGCATAATAGATCACGTACCGGGAAACACAGGTGATACGTTGTTTGATGGTAAAGTTTTTAGAACCATCAAAGTTAGAAAAAGAACCACATTTATCGACATTAGGGCACGCAACACACCTACCGCACGGAACGCATCCACCCCCCAACCGCGCAGCATCCAGAAAAGTAGGCACCGTCTGCCCAACATAGTGACTCCTAGTCAATCTATCCCTGAGATTTCTCGCTCGCCTAAATGTGATCGCAGGATTATCAGGAAGAATTTTAGCCAGAATAGAATTGGCCTTTAAGATAGGCCAAGCATTTTTAACTGCCGTACGTAATCTCTCATGCTGGAGATTATATGTAGTAATCAATCTAACCCCATTGTTGGTGTTGGATTTAATAGGAGCTCTACCATAGAGTAGGTTATTGCGATTAGCATACTTGGCACGATGATACGCCTTCTTAATGCTATGACCACTATAGCCTCTAGATAAAAAGCGCTGTTTTAATTCCTCCGCCCGAACCTCAAAGTCTGAATCGTTAGAGCAAATCCGGCGAAGGCGGAGGAATTGGCCAATAGGTATTGCCTGGACCATATGGCGCGGATGGCAGGATGACGCATGAAGCAAGGTATTAGTAGCAGTACGCTTACGATAGATATCTGTCTGGATAAGACCAGATCCGTCCTTATAGATAGTGACATCGAGAAAATCAATTTTCTCGGCATCCCACACTGGGGTAAGATGAATATTTAGATCGTTGCTGTTTAAGGAGGCTACAAATTGCGCATGGTCGACGGCGGTGCCCTGCCAGACAAAGAAGATGTCGTCGATATACCGTGTCCATAAAAGGACACGATCTATCGACCCCTGTTTGTCTGACAGGAAGAGATCCCTCTCCCACAGTCCCAGGAACAAATTAGCGTAGGCAGGCGCAAAGGCCGCACCCATCGCTCTGCCCTGGAGCTGTAGGTAGAAGGATCCCTTAAACACAAAAAAAAGTGTGTGAGGGTGAACTCGAGAAGCTCCAGGATGAGGTCCCTCAAAGGCAATGCCAAAGTAGACGTACTGAGAAAAAACTGCACAGCACGCAACCCATCACTATGTCGGATGTTGGTATAGAGGGACTCAACATCAACTGAAGCAAAAAGAGTATCACCCTCCAAGCACAAGCCATCGACCTTGCGCAATAGATCCCTGGTGTCTTTTAAAAAGGAGGGAAGTGTCAGCACAAGAGGTTGAAGATGGTAGTCAATCCACCTATTGACCTGCTCCAGGAAATTCCCCCTCCCAGACACAATTGGACGGCCGGGCGGTGACCTAATATCCTTATGTACTGGGTTATACCTACGAGTTAATATTATTATTCTGGCCCATATTCCCATATAGATTATGAATAATTAATTACTGTATCATCTGCACTATATTTCCTGTGCGCCGTTGCTATGGGGGGCACCATGTAGCCCTTTTCTGTGTACAGTGGTGTTGTTATCTAGTTGGTCTCACCAGCCCCATTTCCTACTGAATGTATTTGTTCCGATGCTCTGTGTTTTATGTTTTATATTTATTAAATAAAGGTTTATATTTTAGGGGACATAGTGGCTGTGTTCTTCTTGTGATGTACTAGGATTCCTGTTTTACAGTTGTCCCTACTATTTCGGTCCTTACATGCACACGTATCACATCACTCTTTATTATAGATATTTATTTTTGATATTCTTCATATGTGATTTATGTGTGTAATATGTGTACTACAATTGTTTTACCACCTAGTACAAATGCAGCATTACTGCTGTACAAGGTGGCTGTTATACATAGAAACACCTGGGGGGGCAGGTTCCCTTTAATTTCAGTTCAGGTGCCTGCGTGGCGTTTGCAGGACATCATGCCGGCTACACAGCAGGGGAACAGCTGGCGTTGCTGAACCCCACTAACACATTGGCTGGTGTTTTTCTCTGTGCAGCTAGCACGTCCGGGCAGAAACTGGCGGTGTTTGAGCCCAGGGTCAGCAGGAGGAGGAGAGGAGCAGAGTGTAGGCCGAAGCCTGCACTGGTGGCAGCTTTTGGTCTGTTGTGCCAGCGTGGCTTGTGCTGGACACGATGCCGGCTACACAGCAGGGGAACAGCTGGCGGTGCTGAACCCCACTGACACATTGAAACACACAGAAACTGGCGGTGTTTGAGCCCAGGGTCAGCAGGAGGAGGAGAGGAGCAGAGTGTAGGCCGATGCCTAATTGAACCAATTTCAAAGGTAACCTTTAACCCTCCCTCAGGTGTTACAAAGTAGAAGAGCCACACCTTGTGCAGCATTAATGCTCCACAAGTGAAAGGTTGCTCTTTGAATTTTGCGCATTGCACACGCAGAATGAAAGACGTACACAATTTTGCCCGTTGTACAGTAGAACTGTATTGGAGGCGTGACTTGTGTTTTTAAGGAGACGCAGCACAGGTGCACATAAATAACGCCTTAGTGCTGGGCGCAGCCTCCTGAGCGTTGTTATTTGCTGTACAGGAGTCTGCGCTATTGTGATCCCTTGGCCGTGCGCTGTGAGCGCTGCCTGTCTTCTCACCTCATTTCATGTTGGCTGGTGCGGTTACCAATGGCCATGAATCCCAGACCCGCAGTGTCTTTTAATAAAGTCACACTGCAGAGCTGGGATTTTTGGCCTTGCGCAGGACATATGTTCGCCGCTCACACATGTCCTTACACCTGCTTCAGACTGGGTGGCCTCAGCTGGTCCCTTATCGCCTGCCACGGCCATGAGGCCGCACAGTCTGAAGAAGGCGGAAGGAGATGAGTTAAGACAGGCGAACATATGCACTGCACATGCCCATCAATCACACCCTTGCAGTCAAAATACATGAGACAACGTGGGGGGTTGTGTCGGGCAGGGCGGACGCACAGGCACAGGCAGCCAACCAATGATGTCAGAAGACGGGCAGCGCTACCAAGGGGGGTGCTGCGTGTCATTAAAAAGGAAAGTCACACCTCAGGGACATTGTAATGGTCTGTAATGAGACACATTTTGTACGTGTTAAATTCAACGTGGGCAAGGAGAAAAAGTCAGCCACCTTGTACAAATGCAGCAGTACTGTTGTACAAGGTGGCTGTTATACATAGAAACACCTTGGGGGGTGGGGGCAGGTTCCCTTTAATTTCAGTTGCCAGCTACACAGCAGGGGAATAGCTGGCGGTGCTGAACCCCACTGACACATTGACTGGTGTTTTTCTCTGTGCAGCTAGCACGTCCGGGTAAAAACTGGTGGTGTTAGAGCCCAGGGTCAGCAGGAGGAGGAGAGGAGCAAAGTGTAGGCCGAAGCCTGCACTGGTGGCAGCTTTTGTTCTGTTGTGCCAGCGTGGCTTGTGCTTGACACGTTGCCGACTACACAGCAGGGGAACAGCTGGCGGTGCCGAACCCCACTGACACATCAGCTAGTGTTTTTTCTGTGTAGACAACACTTCCAGGTGGCAACTGACAGTGTTGAAACCCAGGGAATCAAAGAGGAGCAGAGTGTAGGCTGAAGCCTGCAGTGGAGCAAGTTGAAAGGGAACCTTTAACCCCCCCCCCCCAGGAATTTGTTGCTGAAAGAGCCATCTTGTACAGCAGTAATACTGCACATGGAAAATGGTGGCTCCTAAAATTATTGCAAACGCTGAAGTACACACTCATATAATGAGTCCCCTCACACCGTTAAACCGTCCCGGAAGTGGGACTTTCCTTTGTAATGTGACACAGCACAGCCGTCATTCCAACCCCCTTGGTGCCGTGCGCCACCTCCTCAACGTTGTTTGGTTCTGTCACGGAGCCCACGCTGTAATATTAGCCCTTGGCCATGCACAGTTAGCGGTGCCCGTCTTCTGACATCATTTAGGTGTCAGGCTGGCAGTGCCTGTGCGTCAAAGCTGCCCGAGATCCAACCTCGCAGTGTCATCTAATGTAATCCCACTGCGGGCCAGGGATCCATGGGCATGCGCAGTGCATATCATCGCCTCTCACTCACCTCTTTCCTGCTTCTTCAGACTGTGCGGCGTCACGGCCGTGGCATGCTATTAGGGATCAGCTGACGCCGCCTAGTCTGAAGAAGCGTGAAGAAGGGGAGTGAGAGGCTAGTATATGCACTGCGCATGGCCATGGATACCAGGCCCACTGTGGGATCACATTAGACGACACTGCGAGGTGGGATTTCGGGCAGCGTGGACGCACAGGCGCAGCCAGGTCGACAACAAATGATGTCAGAGGACGGGCAGCGCAAACTGTGCATGGCCAAGGGATAACATAACAGGGCAGGGTCCTTGACGGAATCAAACAATGCAAAGGAGGCAGCGCACGGAGCCAAGGGGGTAGGAATGACGGCTGTGCTGCATCACATTACAAAGGAAAGTCCCACCTCCGGGACGGTTGGACGGTGTGAGGGGACACATTACATGAGTGTGTAGTTCAGCGTTTCCAAGAAGCATAATTTCAAGAGCGACCTTTTCCTTGTGCAGTATTAGTGCTGCACAAGGTGGCTCTTTCAGTAACAAACGTCTGGGGGGGGGGGGACAGGTTCCCTTACATTTTTGTTGTGCCAGCGTGGCGGTCGCATGACACGTTGCCGGATACACAGCTGGGGATCAGCTGACGTTACTGAACCCCAATAACAGAGGAGCGACTGTTGACTGTGCAGACAGCACTTCCAGGCACCAACTGGCGGTGTTAGAGCCCAGGGACAGCAGGAGGAGCAGATTGGAGGTATTGCCGCACACACAGCTGGGGATCAGCTGACGTTACTGAACCCCAATAACAGAGGAGCGACTGTTGACTGTGCAGACAGCACTTCCAGGCACCAACTGGCGGTGTTAGAGCCCAGGGACAGCAGGAGGAGCAGAGGAACAGAGTGTAGGCCGAAGCCTGATTGAAGCAAGTTGAAAGGGAACCTTTAACCCCCCCCCTAAGACGTTTGTAGCTGAAAGAGCCATCTTGTGCAGCACTAAGGATGCAAAAGGAAAAGGTTGCTCTTTTAATTATGCTCCTTGCAAACACAGAAGTAAACACTAAAAATGTGTCCCCTTATACCGTAAAACTGTCCCGGAGGTGGGAATTTCCTTCGTAATGGGACGCAGCACAGCTGTCATTCCTATCCCCTTGGTGCCGTGCACTGCCTCCTCAGTGTTGTTTTAAGCTGTCACGGAGCCTGCGCTGGTCTGTTATCCCTTGGCCATGCCCAATTTGCGCTGCCTGTCTTCTGACATAATTTGGTGTCAGGCTGTCAGTGCCTGCGCGTCCACGCTGCTCCAGATCTCACCTCGCAGTGTCGTCTAATGTAATCCCACTTCGAGCCTTGGATCCATGGGCATGCACAGTGCATATCCTCGCCTCTCACTCCCCTCCTTCCCTCTTCTTCAGACTGTGCGGCGTCACGGCCGTGGCATGCTAATAGGGATCAGCTGATGGCGCACAGTCTAAAGAAGGCGGAGGGAGAGGAGCGAGAGCCCGAGGTGAAGATATGCACTGCGCTTGCCCATGGATCCCAGCCTCGCAGTGTGATTCAATCAGAAGACACTGCGAGGCGGGTTCTCGGGCAGCGCGGGCGCACAGGCGCAGCCAGCCTGACACCAAATTATGTCAGAAGACAGGCAGCGCAAATTGGCCATGGCCAAGGGATAACAGAACAGTGCAGGCTCCGTGACAGCTTAAAACAACACTGAGGAGGCAGCGCATGGCACCAAGGGGGTAGGAATGACGGCTGTGCTGCGTCACATTATGGGGGGGACAGGTTCCCTTACATTTAGGTTGTTGTGCCAGCGTGGCGGTCGCAGGACACATTGCCGGCTACACAGCTGGGGATCAGCTGACGTTACTAAAACCCAATAACACTGGGTCGTATGTTTTGACTGTGCAGCCTGCACTTCTGAGCCGCAACTGGCGGTGTTGGAGCCCAGGAATAGCAGTTCAGGTGGTAGAAAGATGAACACATCAGGAGACCTGGATGACACCCAATTACTTAATCAGGCAGAGGAGTGGCAAATTCCTGCGAGATCCAGGCCTGGTTCATTTTCAGGAAAGTAAGCCGGTCAACATTATCGGAGGATAGTCGCATGCGACGGTCTGTTAGTACACCACCTGCGGCACTAAAGACACGTTCCGATAAGACACTAGCCGCAGGGCAAGCCAGCACCTCCAATGCATACTGGCTTAGCTCTGGCCATGTATCCAGCTTAGAGACCCAAAACTTGAACGGGGAAGAGCCGTCTGGGAGTACAGTAAGAGGGCAAGCCATGTAGTCTGTCACCATCTGACGGAACTGTTGCCTCCTGCTGACTGGAGCCGCCGGTGATGGTGTAGACATTTGGGGCGGGCACACAAAAGTTTGCCACAGTTGTGCCATACTGGGCTTGCCTTGGGCAGAGGCACTGCTTCTGCTCCCTCTTTGTGCAGAGCCTCCCCCACTGCCTCGACGCACTGAGCTGCTTTGTAAAGCACTAGCAGCACTCCTCTCAGTTGGACTGGAGAAGATGATGGAATTCACCAGTGTGTCGTGGTACTCCCGCATTTTACGCTCCCGGGTCAACGCTGGGATGAGGTTTTGGACGTTGTCCCGGTAGCGAGGATCGAGGAGGGTTAACACCCAATAATCAGGCATGTTGAGAATGTGGTCGATGCGGCGGTCGTTTCTCAGGCACTGCAGCATGAAATCCACCATGTGCTGCAGACTGCCAACTGGCCCAGAAACGCTGTCCCCTGCTTGAGACATGATTTCTGTCCGCTCGTCATCACCCCACCCTCACTGTACACACTGACCACTGGACAATTGTCTCACTCCCTCCTCTGGACGGAGCTCTTCCTCCTCCATTGACTCCTCCTCATCCTCCTCACAAAGTGGCCCCTGCGTACCCCTTTGTGAGGAACCACATGGCGCTGACTCTCCAGAAGCTGATGGAAAAGGTGACTCCTCATCCTCCACCTCTTCCACAACATCATCCCTTAACGCTTGCAAAGTTTGCTGAAGCAGGCAGATAAGGGGGACAGTCATGCTGACTAGTGCATCATCTGCACTTGCCATCCGCGTGGAATAATTGAAAGGACGCAAAACCTGGCAGACGTCCTTCATAGTGGCCCACTCTGTGGTTGTGAAGTCTGATCGGCGCTGACTGCGACTTTTTAGCGCCTGATGCAGCTGGTACTCCATTACTGCTTGCTGCTGCTCACACAACCACTCCAACACATGTAACGTGGAATTCCACCTGGTAGACAGGTCACATATGATGCGGTGTTCCGGAAGGCGGAATCGGCGCTGCAGAGCAGCAATGTGGGATCTTGTCAAGCTGGAACGCCGCAAGTGAGCACACTCTAGGCGGACCTTGTGCAGCAGTGCATCAAGATCCGGATAGTCCCTCAGAAAACTCTGCACAACCAAATTCAGCACATGTGCCAGACATGGGATGTGAGTGAGGTTGCCAAGGGCCAAAGCTGCCACCAGATTTCGGCCATTGTCACACACTACCATGCCTGGCTGGAGATTCGCTGGCACAAACCACACATCGCTCTCCTGCTTGATGGCATTCCAGAGCTCCTGCGCTGTGTGGCTTCGATTCCCCAATGAAACTAGTTTCAAGACGGCCTGCTGAGGTTTGGCCACGGCTGTGCTCATGTCGGTCATAGGTAAACGTTCACGGGTCCATGTGGAGGTGGACTGTGACGGCTCCTGCAGCGATGATTCTGAGGAACTTGTGTATGAGGAGGAGTCAATGCGTACAGACTGGATTCCTGCAATCCTTGGATTGGGCAGGACGCGTCCTGCGCCACTCGCACGATCTGTACCGGGCTCAACAACATTAACCCAATGGGCAGTGAGGGAAATGTATCGCCCCTGTCCATGTTGACTGGTCCGCGCATCGGTGGTGAGGTGGACCTTGCTACTGACGGCGTTCAGTAGCGCGTGTTTTATTTGTCCCTCCACATGCTTGTGCAGGGCAGGGACAGCTTGCCTGCTGAAGTAAAAGCGGCTGGGCACCTTGTACTGTGGGACTGCCAATGCCATCAAGTCAATGAAGCTGTCAGTCTCCACCAGCCTGAATGAGAGCATTTCCAGGAACAGAAGTTTGGCAATGCCTGCATTCAGAGCCTGTGCTCGGGGGTGGTTGGCCGAGAATGCCCGCCTTTTCTCCCATGCCTGTACTACCGATGGCTGTAGAGTAGACTGGGAGTGTGAGGATGACTGGGAATGTGGTGCTGTGGGTGGAATTACACTAGGTCTCTGGACAACAGTGCCAGAGGTTCTTCCATGGCGATCCAGGGAGGACGCCAAACCAGCTGTGCGTGAGGTGGAGGAAGAGGCAACACGAGCTGAAGAGGTGGTAGCTGCCGCTGTTGGTTGGCCTAGGTCTTCAGTGTGTTTTTGTAACTCCACTGCGTGCCTGGTCCGCACATGTTTCCACATATTTGTGGTATTGAGGTTGCTGACCTCTTTTGACTTTCTGATGACACAGCTTGCATTTGACAAAACAAATGTCATCTGCAACTGTGTCAAAAAAGGACCAGGCACTGCAAGTCTTGGGAGCGCCCTTTTTGGCTTTTGAAAGAGACAGGCTCCTAACAGGTGCCAAAGTGGAGGCTACAGGCTCCGCAGTCTTCCCCCTCCCTCTCCCTCTTTGGTTAGGGGAATCTCTTCCTCTGAGCTGCTCCCACCACCTTCCTGTTCCTCACCCCATGATGGGTCAAGGACCTCATCATCTCCACTACCCTCTGCCACCAACTGCTCCTCCTGGGTAGTCTCGGCAGCACAGTACGCACCAGAAAGCGGCACCTGAGTTTCATCATCAGATGCGTACTGCGCTGTGGTCACCGCAGGCACTGACCCACCCGCCTCTTCAGAGTCAGAGAGACAAAGCTGTTGGGCATCACTGCACACTGCCTCTTCTTAAATTTCTCCAATACTGCTTGGCTGGCCCCCTGTTTCCAAGCCAAGAGATTCAGAGAACAGAAGTAGAGACGGCTCCTGTCCTGGGCTCTCTGACTGCCTGGCCAATTTGGCAGGTGGTGAAGAGACAGATGGCTGCTCTCCAGTGGTCTGTGCCTGAGAGCATGTGGCACTAATTGAAGTCGATGCCGATGCGTTAGCTGCCATCCATCCGACAACGGCTTCAATTTGATCTTCACGCAGCAGCGGTGCACGGCGCTCTCCGACAAAGCTGCGCATGAAGGACTGTTCCCTGCTGAAACTGAGTGATGACGAGTCACCGGTGCCCGCAGCAGGCACAGAATCACCACGTCCTCTCCCTGCTCCTCTCCCTGCTCCGCACCCACGTGCCTTACTCCCTGCCCTCTTCATCTTGGTTGACAGATAAAGATAAGCAGAAAAGTACTAAGGCCTTAGTGTGCTTATTCCTGAAATGCTCCTCCTAACAGGTGTAAGAAACACTAATGTTGTAAAGTGTGGACTAGACTTTATTATTTATAAAATGTGGCCTACACAAGTGTTAAGTGGTGTTTGGTGAACTTTACTTTTTTTTTTCTGCAAATCGGGCTACAGAGCAACTTTAACTCACACGGGGACCGTGCAGACAGCCGTAAACGGCGCTGCAAGGACCAAAAACACTCCTCTAGGTTATCCTATGTAGTGTTTTTCCACTATTTAGCTGGAGACGGGTGGAAAGACACTAATAGGAATTTTTAAAAAAAAATTTTCAACAGGCTGCACTATTTGAAAAAAAGGACAAGTTATTCAACGGTATGAGGCAGTGACGAACCCTGAGCTGAATACAACGGGCTGTGGCTGCACACAGACTACAGGGCGAGCTGCGCTCACACGGAGACCGTGCAGACAGCCGTAAACGGCGCTGCAAGGCCCAAAAACCCTCCTCTAGGTTATCCTATGTTGTGTTTTTCCACTATTTAGCTGGAGACGGGTGGAAAGACACTAATAGGAATTTTTAAAAAAAATTTTCAACAGGCTGCACTATTTGAAAAAAAGGACAAGTTATTCAACGGTATGAGGCAGTGACGAACCCTGAGCTGAATACAACGGGCTGTGGCTGCACACAGACTACAGGGCGAGCTGTGCTCACACGGAGATCGTGCAGACAGCCGTAAACGGCGCTGCAAGGCCCAAAAACCCTCCTCTAGGTTATCCTATGTAGTGTTTTTCCACTATTTAGCTGGAGACGGGTGGAAAGACACTAATAGGAATTTTTTAAAAAAAAATTTCAACAGGCTGCACTATTTGAAAAAAAGGACAAGTTATTAAACGGTATGAGGCAGTGACGAACCCTGAGCTGAATACAACGGGCTGTAGCTGCACACAGACTACAGGGTGAGCTGCGCTCACATGGAGACCGTGCAGACAGCCGTAAACGGCGCTGCAAGGCCCAAAAACCCTCCTCTAGGTTATCCTATGTAGTGTTTTTCCACTATTTAGCTGGAGACGGGTGGAAAGACACTAATAGGAAATTTTTGCAAAAATTTTCAGCAGGCTGCACTATTTGAAAAAAAGGAAACATTTTTTCACGGTATGAGGCAGTAACGCACCCTGAGCTGAATCCAACCGGCTGTGGCTGCACACAGACTACAGGGCGAGCTGCACTCACACGTAGACCGTGCAGACAGCCGTAAACGGCGCGGCAAGGCCCAAAAACCCCCCTCTAGGTTATCCTATGTAGTGTTTTTCCACAATTTAGCTGGAGACGGGTGGAAAAACACTAATAGGAAATTTGAGAAAAAATGTGCAGCAGGCTGCACTATGAGCAAAAAAGGACAAATGGATAGAACTGTGTGAGGCAGTGTGAACCCCCCCTGAGCTGAATACAACCGGGTATATGGCTGCACACAGACTACAGAGTGAGCTGCACACACACACACACAGAGACCTTGCAGAACGCTGTTAAAACAGCACTGCAAGGCAAGAGCAAGGTGAACAGTGAACAATACACAGCGTTTTGCTAAATTACCCTTGGGAAAGCAAAATAAAGCAATTAGCTATCTCAACTGGCCCTCAGTTAGAACACAGCGTCCTGTCCCTAACTGAAATCACAGCAGAGTGAGCGCAAAATGGCGGCAGCGTTTTTTATAGTGCAGAGTGACATCATTTCAGCAGCCAATCACAGCCTTGCCAATACTTACATGCCCACCATGCTAAACAGGATGTGCCCACACTTCCATTCATTCCTCATTGGTTGCTGCGTGCAGTTTGAATTCTGGGAACTTCCGATTCCGGTATCCGATACGCGGGAAGTATCGGAATTCGGTATCGGAATTCCGATACCGCAAATATCGGCCGATACCCGATACTTGCGGTATCGGAATGCTCAACACTACTCAACACTACTGTTCACACAGGAGATGCAGGTACGGAAACAAGCCAGAAGGAAAAGAGTATGAAGGAACAAGTTGGGACCTGTTCACACAGGAAGAGAACCGCAAGGCTGCGGATAGGAGCGGTAGAGCAGCAAGAGATAGCGCAGCAACAGAAGCTAAGCAGAGCGGAACCATAAGAAATGCAGAGAGGAGGTGCAGCAAAAGATTACTGCAGCAACAGGAATGGAGCAGAGTAGAACGGAGCAAAACCGTAGGAGTGCAAAGCAAAGGTAAAGCTGCAAGAGAGACAAGAATAGAACCACAAAGTGCAGAGCCAAGAGCAGAGTGAAGGCACAGAGTGCAGAGCCAAGAGCAGAGTGAAGGCACAGAGTAGAGAGCCAAGAGCAGAGTGAAGGCACAGAGTTCAGAGCCAAGAGCCAAGTGCAAAGCAATGGCACAGAGTGCAGAGACAAGAGCAAAGCAAGTTGCAGAGTACGGAGCAGAGAGCAAAGCAAGAGGGGCACTGCAGGGAAAGAAACCACAGACAAGGAGACAGAGATAGGACAAAGTTCAGACAAGGTAATGGAACAAGTCAAGGTACAAGAACAAAGACACAGGGTCCAGGATATTCTGCCTCCTGGAGGGCAGACAACAAGTTCAAGGCAAGAACAGGAGAAAAGCCTCTAGAGAGGGAGTAACACAGAGCAAGGCCTGGCAGCTCAGAAGCAAAATACTGAGTTAACACATTGCACAGGCCCAGTCCACTGGGTGGAGCTGCTCTAAATACTGGAGGCCTCTAGGTAATTGGTCAGGAACAGATTAGACAGGTGTACCTGATTCCTATAAGAACCAGAGAGTTCAGGCGCCGCCCCCTATGCACACAGCCAGGGAGCATACAGAGAGCAGAGGCACAGAATATGAAGCTGGCAAGAAACAAAAACCACAACATGACCTGGAGCAGTGGGTAAGATAGTGTGAGAGATGAGAGGCCATGCCGTGATGCCAGCAGAGTTGTTACAGAGACTATGTATTTAAATTCCAAGGTGAGCATTGCATTTCCTTTAGGTCTCCCTATGCCAACTTGACATTCTGTACAATGAGAAACTTTACTCCTTAGACACTGGCAAAGGTCTCTCACCCAGCCAACCTGTTCGCCTGCATTGCACTGATTAGAGGCGAAAGCTCCAAATGTGTCTGCAAATTGAGGTTCTGATCTGACTGTAAATTCTAAGTTACATGGCAATGCTGTTTATTGCAGGATTAAGATTGACTTTTAGGGTATGTGCACGCGTTGCGGATTTGGCTGTGGATCTGCAGCGGATTGAGCGCTGCGGATTCACAGCAGTTTTCCATGCAGATTACAGTACCATGTAAACCTATCGAAAACCAAATCCGTAGTGCCCATGGTGCGTAAAATCCCGCGCGGAAACGCTGCGTTGTATTTTCTGCAGCATGTCAATTCTTTGTGCGGATTACGTAGCGGTTTACACCTGCTGCTCAATAGGAATCTGCTGGTGTAAAACCTCAGATGAAATCTGCACAAAAAATGCAGAAAATCCACGGTAAATCTGCAGGTAAAACGCAGTGCATTTTACCTGCGGATATTTCAAAAACGGTGTGGAAAATTACGGACACGAATCCGCAATGTGGGCACATAGCCTTAGGATTGCTACTTCCAACAAGTGACACTAGAGTCTGTGAAGGGGCTATTTGCCTTGTATTATATAGCCTTTAAGTCTCCAAGCTTGAGGCTTTCCACTAAGGCTACTTTCACATTAGCATCGTGCACTGCACGTCGCAATGTGTCATTTAGGAAAAAAACGCATCCTGCAAAATTGCTGGCAGGATGCATTTTTTCTCCATTGACTAACATTAGTGATACATTGCGACGCTTTGCCACACGTCACAACCATCGTGCGACGGTTGCGTCGTGTTGTTGCGGACCGTCGGCAGCAAAAAACGTTACATGTAACGTTTTTTTGCTGCATTGTGTCCGCCATTTCCGACCGCGCATGCGCGGCCGGAACTCCGCCCCCACCTCCCCGCAACTCACAATGGGGCAGCGGATGCACTGGAAAAATGCATCTGCTGCCCCCGTTGTGCGGCGCTTGCACAGTATGCGTCGGTACGCGACGGCCTCGTACCAACGCTAGTGTGAAAGTAGCCTAAGAAAAACTTTACGCCTTACTATCCATGTGATAAAATCTAGAATTTTGTGCCTAAACAAAACTCCCTCTTCCAATATTCCTAAGGAAGCAGGAGTTACAAGTCACGATTTCCAACATGAACATATCGGTGGCTTGTGCCTCTTAGTATTATCATAAATAAATATTATAATTGTAAAGTGACAAATGGCGATTTAAGTGATTTCCTTCAAAATGATTTCTAAAATGTATGGGAATCAGGGAAATTACGCTGTAAACCTATTCTGCAGAGCTGTGAAAAATAGGTTTCTACAATATAAACAACCAGGAAACAATTTGTCCATGGAAACCAACCAGATTCTTGCTTTTACTTTCTAATATTACAAAAATACTCGGAATCTATCCCTATGTGCACTACATTTTTTTTTCTCACAAATGTTTTCATTTCCCTGTTTTGTGTTAGTTTTCTTTGCAAAAATACAACAGTTATAAAATATAAATATTCTGCAAATTACAGTGTTCTTTTTCACAAGTTCTCTGAGTTATCCATTCCAGTCTAGCAAAAAAACTGAATCACTACATTTTTATTTCTTACCTTTACAGCTAAGGCTGGTTTCACATTTGCGTTTTTTGCCGCTGCGTTTTAGCGCAAAAAAAGCATGCGTTTTTTTTCTATACTTAACATTAAAAACGCATGCGTTTTTTTGCATGCGTTTTGCCGCGTTTTGACGACAAATGCGTCGTTTCTATGCTTGCGCTTTGTTGCGGAAATGCAACATGTAGTAATTTCTAAAGGCGTTTTTTTGCGGCAAAAAACACATGCGTTTTTTTGCGGCAAAGTATTGCAAAGTATTGCTGTCTATGTAAACGCATGCGTTTTTAAGCACATACGTTTGCTTGCATTTTTAAACGCATGCGTTTTTATAGAAAAACACAAGAATACACACTGATAAGCCACCTCCCAACCCTAACCCTAACCCTAAAGGAATCCTAACCCTAACCCTAGGGATCCTAACCCTAACCCTAACCCTAGGGCTCCTAACCCTAACCCTAGGGATCCTAATTGTTGTGAATTCCGCTCTTGGGCTCCCTCCGGTGGTTGTAAGTGGCACTTTTGTGAGTTCTGCTCTTGGGCTCCCTCCGGTGGTTTTAAGTGGAATGGCTGCTCCTTGGATTTAGCAGCCTGCAGCTGCTTCCACTGATTGTCTTTCTGCTCAGCTATTTATGCCTGGCTCTTCCCTTCAGCCAGTGCCACTTGTCAATGGTTCCTGGTTGGATTCACATCTTTGCTTGGATTTCCCTGATATCCTGACCAGTTCAGCAAAGATAAGTCCTTGCTTTGCTCCTTTCTGTCCACATGTTGTGGACTTATTCATTCTGTGCATTCTATGTTTTGTCCAGCTTGTCAGTATGGATTAATTCAGTTAAGCTGGAAGCTCTGGGAAGCAGATTTACCCTCCACACCTTTAGTCAGGTGTGGAGATTTTAGTAAACTCTGTGTGGATTTTTGTAGTTTTTAATACTGACCGCACAGTATCCTATCCTGTCCTATCTATCTAGCTAGACTGGCCTCCTGTGCTACATCCTGGTTTCATTCTGTGTATGTCTTTTCCCTCTCCACTCACAGTCATTACTTGTGGGGGGCTATCTATCCTTTGGGGATTTTCTCTGAGGCAAGATAGTTTTCCTGTTTCTGTCTTTAGGGGTAGTTAATTCTCAGGCTGTGACGAGGTGCCTAGGGAGTGATAGGAGCATCCCACGGCTACTTCTAGTGTTGTGTTGAGCTTAGGGACTGCGGTCAGTACAGGTACCACCTCCTTCAGAGCTCGTCCCATGTTGCTCCTAAACCACCAGTTCATAACACCTAACCCTAACCCTAGGGATCCTAACCCTAACCCTAACCCTAGGGATCCTAACCCTAACCCTAACCCTAGGGATCCTATTACTAACCCTAACCCTAGGGATCCTAACCCTAACCCTAACCCTAGGGATCTTAACCCTAACCCTAGGGATCTTAACCCTAACCCTAGCTATTTCTGTTTATAGTGGGTTTTCTAGTTGATTTTGATGATTGGCAGCTGTCACACACTTCTCATCATGCGTTTCAAAAACGCAAACGCAGGAAAAACGCATGTAAACGCGTCAAAACGCCGCATTTTTTTACCACATGCATAACGCATGCGCCTAAAAAAAGCAGCGTTTGCACGCGTTTACATGCATTTTTTCACCACATGCGTTTGCGTTAAAAACGCTGCGTTTTTAAACGCAAATGTGAAACTAGCCTAATCGGCAATTATTTGCCCTTTCTAATGAAAACAGGGAAACTCAATTCCTAAAGTACTGCAATGACCCATAGCAGTTGGTTCATATTAGTTGTGATTCAGCCACAGATACAAGCTGACCATTCCAGCTACAGTGTTCCAGCCAGTCAAGTCCCATGTGTTATGTAGTCTGGATTTGATGGCTGGCTTGAAGAAGAACAGACCTCTAATAAATTGTAGAGTCATTACCCTTTATGCATACTTGTTCTAATAGGTGTCACAGATTCCTGCCTCCTAATAAGGAAAGGAAGTTGAAAAACGTATAAATTTTACCAAGGGAGTCAGACAGCCTGAAGCCATGTTTGACAGCTGTACAGGTTGCCAGGAGCAGCAGCAAGCAAACAAGGTTACTGCAGTGATGCAGTGCCAATGAGTTTGGCACACTTCTCTTAGTTACAGTGTTTTTTTATTACCACTCCAGCGTAATAACATTCAGCCCACATGAATTATACCCAGAGAGCAGAAGATTTACTAAATAACAAGATTACAAAGCATGACATAAACCTGTTCTAGAGTTTGGAGGGTCTAATGAATCTTCCTTGTTTGCAGAATATACACATGTTTAGTTGTGAAAATGGTTTGTTTGGAAAGCTTAGGTTACTTTGTTATTTTTACTGTCATTTTATTTATTAGAGATTGAGATTCAAGTTTTTTTTGCATGTGTTTGAATGCTAATGTATGCTTACTTTTATGATTCACATTATTGCAGAAAATGGAAAAATTTTAATGTACATCCCATGTTGAAAATAAAACATGTCTGCAAAGTGCTTAAAGGGATTGTCTGGTCTAAGTTGAGAAGTTTGCTGTCACTCTGTGTGACCCCATACCTAAAAGTCCCCCCAGCACATACACTGTGTGCTGCAAAGATTTACCGGTTTCTGAGCCAGGAATGGCGGTGATGTATGTGTTATGCATTTGGTCGGGCAGAGCCTGTCCAGTGGGTGTGGCCTCACTTCATACACTTGAATTGAGCTAGGCCGCATCTCGTGTAGTGACCTCGCTGCATACAAGTGTACTAGACAAACTTTGCCCAGGAGTATGCATAATGCATATGTACCCACCAGTTCCAACTCTGAAACCAACAAATCCTTGCAGCGCACAGTGCGTGTGCATGGGGGATTCATAAGTCTGCACATAGTGACTGCAGACTTATCAATTTAGACCAGACAATGCCTCTAAAGGGTTTGGGTAAGGCTGAGTGGCACTGCAGTGGCATTAACATGTATGTCCACCTGGTGAGCTTGTCAGATTCATGAATTAGGTGATTATATGATGTTTTTTATTTTACTGAAAACTTTTGCTGTTGGGGGCACTCATCCATTTTAGGGGTCTATTGTGGAGGCCATTATACAGTGTAAAAGCTAATGTGGGGACCCTTATACATTATAGGGGCTAATGTGGTGGCCATCATATGGTGAGGAGGACCCAATACGGTATTGAGGTTAATGTTGGGATCATCATATGGTGTGAAAACTAATGTGGGGGCACTCATACAGAATTGGAGCAAATGTGGGGGCAATCATATGGTGTGGGGGCCCTCATGTAATATGGAGATTAATGTGAGGGCCATTATATGATGTGGGAACTAATGTAGGAGAGGAGGAATAATGTAATTCCACGGTTCCCTGTGCGTGTGCAGTGGACTCCGGGAATATGGCCGCTGCCGGGGGCGGCGCATGCGCAGATGGTGATCTTGGGACCAAGCTCTCATCTCTCGAGATCTTGGTCCCGAGATCACCATCTGCGCATGTGCCGCCTCTGGCAGTGGCCATATTCCCGGAGTCCACCGCACACGCACAGGAAACCGTGGAATTACCGGGGCTCTGGCCTGTCGCAAAATGTCGGCAGAGCCCTGGGCAGCGCCAGGCACCCAGGCAGCACTGCTGGGCACCGGAGACACTCGGCAGCAGCAAGAGACATGCACAAGACCCCCTCACCAGCGTGCCGCACATCAGAGACCCTCATCCTAGCCTGCAGCATCACCCCACTCCTGCCTCCTCCAGCAGCTACCCTGGGACCCCGCCTCACCGCACCCACGACCCCCGGTAAGCAATAAGACGCATGGATTATAAGAAGCACCACAATTCTATTAAAAAATATATTTTTCTTATTTTTCTCCTCAAAATTTGGGGTGCGTCTTATAATCCGGAGCATCTAATAATCCAAAAAATACGGTATTTATTAATGATCTGGTAGAAGGTTTACACAGTAAAATATTGATATTTGCAGATGATACAAAACTATGTAAAGCAGTCAATACAAGAGAAGATAGTATTCTGCTACAAGATGGATCTGGATAAGTTTGAAACTTGGGGCGAGAGGTGGCAGGTGCGGTTTAACAATGATAAATGTAAGGTTATACACATGGGAAGAAGGAATCAATATCACCATTACACACTGAACGGGAAACCACTGGGTAAATCTGACAGGGAGAAGGACTTGGGGATCCTAGTTAATGATAAACTTACCTGGAGCAGCCAGTGCCAGGCAGCAGCTGCCAAGGCTAACAGGATCATGGGGTGAATTAAAAGTTGTCTGGATTCACATAAGAGCATTATACTGCTTCTGTACAAATCCCTGGTTAGACCACACATAGAATAATGTGTACAGTTTTGGGCACTTGTGCTCAGAAAGGATATAATAGAACTAGAGTGAGTACAAAGGAGGGCAACAGAACTGATAAAGGGGATGGGGGGACTACAACACCCAGAGAGATTAGCAAAATTAGGTTTATTTAGTCTAGACAAAAGATGACTGAGGGGCGATCTACTAACCATGTACAGTAAGGGTACCGTCACACAGTGGCACTTTGGTCGCTAGGTCAGCACGATCCGTGACGTTCCAGCGATATCCTTACGATCTTGCTATGTCTGACACGCTACTGCGATCAGGGACCTCGCTGAGAATCATACGTCATAGCAGATCATTTGAAACTTTATTTCGTCGCTGGATCTCCCGCTGACATCGCTGAATCGGCGTGTGTGACGCCGAATCAGTGATGTCTTCACTGGTAACCAGGGTAAACATCGGGTTACTAAGCGCAGGGCCGCGCTTAGTAACCCGATATTTACCCTGGTTACTAGTGTAAATGTAAAAAAAAAAACACTACATACTTACATTCCCGGTGTCTGGTCATGTCCCTCACCTTCGGCTTCCAGCACTGACTGAGCGCCGGCCGTAAAGTACAGCGGTGACGTCACTGCTCTGCTTTCCGGCTGTCCAGCGCTCACTGTCAGTGCAGAGAAGCACAGCGCCGAGGGACGCGACAGGAATGTAAGTATGCAGTGTTTTTTTTTTTTACGTTTACGCTGGTAACCAGGGTAAACATCGGGTTATTAAGCGCGGCCCTGCGCTTAGCAACCCGATGTTTACCCTGGATACCGGGGACTTCGGGATCGTTGGTCGCTGGAGAGCTGTCTGTGTGACAGCTCTCCAGCGACCAAACAGCGACGCTGCAGCGATCGACATCGTTGTCGTATCGCTGCAGCGTCATTTTAGTGTGATGGTACCCTTAGGTCCATATATATTTGGACAGAGACAACATTTTTCTAATTTTGGTTATAGACATTACCGCAATTAATTTTAAACAAAACAATTCAGTTGAAGTTCAGACTTTCAGCTTTCATTTGAGGTATCCACATTAAAATTGGATGAAGGGTTTAGGAGTTTAAGCTCCTTAACATGTGCCACCCTGGTTTTAAAGGGACCAGAAGTAATTGGACAATTGACTCCAAGGCTATTTCATGGGCAGGTGTGGGCAATCCCTTCATTATGTCATTCTCAATTAAGCACATGAAAGGCCTGGAGTTGATTTGAGGTGTGGTGCTTGCATTTGGAAGGTTTTGCTGTGAAGTAAACATGCGGTCAAAGAAGCTCTCCATGCAGGTGAAACAAGCCATCCTTAAGCTGCAAAAACAGAAAAAAACCATCTGAGAAATTGCTACAATATTAGGAGTGGCAAAATCTACAGTTTGGTACATCCTGAGAAAGAAAGAAAGCTCTGGTGAACTCATCAATGCAAAAAGACCTGCGCGCCCATGGAAGACAACAGTGTTGGATGATCGCAGAATAATCTCCATGGTGAAGAAAAACCCCTTCACAACAGCCAACCAAGTGAACAACACTCTCCAGGAGGTAGGCGTATCAATATCCAAATCTACCATAAAGAGAAGACTGCATGAAAGTAAATACAGAGGGTTCACTGCACGGTGCAAGCCAATCATAAGCATCAAGAAAAAAAAAAGGCTAGACTGGACTTTGCTAAAAAAAACATCTAAAAAAGCAAGCACAGTTCTGGAAGAACATGACCGCGTATCGCCAAAACAGGGTCTTTCCCGTACTCAATCTTCCTGACCCCCACCCCATCCCCAGGGGGCCATTCTCCCCTTCTCCTGTAAATTTAAATTAAACACCAACACGTAAATTTCTTTGGATAATTTTGGCCACAGCGGCCATTTTATTAAACAAACAATAACATAAATAACAACATATATACCATATGTAAAAACCTTGAGGGGAGGGTTCTTGGGGGTAAGAAATCTGGCTCAAAAATAGGCATAAAGCCACCACCAACTTTAAAACCAAACACTTCTTTACCCTCAGCCGTGACCACCAGCTCAAGGGCACCATGTAACCCATTTCGGGCAAACCAAAACCCCAAAGCTCCCGAGGTAAATTCCCCGTCCAGAGCCCGTAAACAAAAGCCAGATCAACCCCGTAAAAACGTCATCACCACCTCCAAGAACCCCACCCCCCGCCAAAACTGCCACTGTGACAATGATAACGAAAACTCCCCTCTGGCAATAACTGATTAAAAAACCGAGATGAGAAAAAACCCAACTCCCCGGCTACCCCCCCATCAAACTGTTCACTTAAACTAATCCACAATAAAGGGAGGGAGGGTGGGCTTCTCTCCTGATGATTCACCTCACAAGTGATCCTTCCCGCACTTCTCCAGCCCCTGCCTCCTTTCCCCACTAGGTCCACCCCTTATTCAAAAATTTCCACCAATCCCCTATAAGATCCCTGTTTTTATTCAAAACTCTAAAACTCCCTTCTTGGCAACGCAGTCATGTGGGGGCTTTCATCCAGCTGCGCCCATTACAGCCCCCCTTCTTGACCGCGTATCGCCAAAACAGGGTCTTTCCCGTACTCAATCTTCCTGACCCCCACCCCATCCCCAGGGGGCCATTCTCCCCTTCTCCTGTAAATTTAAATTAAACACCAACACGTAAATTTCTTTGGATAATTTTGGCCACAGCGGCCATTTTATTAAACAAACAATAACATAAATAACAACATATATACCATATGTAAAAACCTTGAGGGGAGGGTTCTTGGGGGTAAGAAATCTGGCTCAAAAATAGGCATAAAGCCACCACCAACTTTAAAACCAAACACTTCTTTACCCTCAGCCGTGACCACCAGCTCAAGGGCACCATGTAACCCATTTCGGGCAAACCAAAACCCCAAAGCTCCCGAGGTAAATTCCCCGTCCAGAGCCCGTAAACAAAAGCCAGATCAACCCCGTAAAAACGTCATCACCACCTCCAAGAACCCCACCCCCCGCCACACACGAACAGCCCTGACCACCTCAGGCTCGTGAGTGCCCCACCGCCACCAAAGCTCTCTCGACTCCTTCCTGTAGCCCGAGTGCCTATAAATCCATACCAACATCATTAAGATGCACTCCATCATCCCTCCAATAATTGCCAATCCCATCCTCCAGCTCCAAATGTCTAACGGCAATACCCCCGTTCCGAGACACAAATCCTGCCACCGCCCTATTCAGCTTCACCCGGGCTCTATTGATCCCTCTATGGGACCGTACATCACGCCACTTCCGCCTTGGTACAATGTCCAACCACACCGTCACAACACCCGGGAAAGATACCCACAACCGTAAAAAATCAAAACGAATGTCTCTGATCAACTCCCTCACTGGCCTAACTCCCAAATCATTTCCTCCAAGGTGAACCACCAAAATGTCCGGGGGTCGATCCAATCTAGCGGCGTTGGCAACTGCCGGCAACAAACTCCGCCATAACATACCCCGGAATCCCAACCATCTAATAACCACCGAATCCCTTACAAAGCCTAATTGCCTACCATTTCGCCTGACATCCGCACGAAGCGCACCCCAATGAACAAATGAATGTCCGATAATCCATGCCAGGAGGGAGGTTCGACCTGAAAAAACACAACAATGATTAACACCATAACAAGGCTCTCTCCCCCACAGACCTAATTCCTAATATAAGACAGATATCGATCCGAACTCCATCTGCCTATTCTTTTGATCACATCAACGCCTAGGCCCAGACCATCCGCCTCGGACGCAGCACCAATTCGAAACGAATGCGACCCGAAATTCTTCGGGTCAACACCCAACGATCCCAAACCCCTCTTCAACAGCGCCGTAAATTGGTAGCGCGACAAAAATTCCCCGTTCTGATGTCGTAACAAAGGGCCTGCCCTCAGTGCCGACAGACGCCAATAAGATTCCAAACAGTGCTGCGGGCACATCCCGCTACCGTCAACTCTCCCCAGCACCACTCGCCTACCCCTACCAAGCTGATCAGTCTTAGAACGCCTGATCCAAAATACAATACCTCCTGCCCAAAAGTCAACATCTTCCGCTAACAGACCACCCACCTTATTTTTATTTGGGGACACCAGCTCCCCCAGGCGCAAAGCGCCAAAGAACGCTAAAGAGAAGGCTAACCTAAACAATACAACCTCAAACTGCGAACTACAAATACCGCCCAAAGCCTCCCCAAGCCGTTCCAGCATACCAAAAGAAATCGGCCTACGCTTATCAAAAGACACATTGCCCTTCCGAAAACCCTTCAAAGCCTGCCTTATCAAAAAATCTTTTGTCAGATCAGCTGAACCTTGCAACCGAAAACCAAAGGCCAGACCCGCAACAACTTTGTTTAACCTCGAAACGGACCATCCCCATTCGGCCGCCTTACCCATCAAAGCCAGCAGAGCCATAATCTTATCGCCGTCGGATTCCACTGGGCCGCATTGGACCAACCAACCTTCCCACATCTCCCAAGCCGCTGCATAATCCGACCATGTCCGGCTCGACAGTGAGGCCTGTATCAAGCGACCTCCCCTTCCGCAACAATCTGCCACAGATGCGAAGGACATCCCGCTCCTGTAGGTTCCGAATCTGGCGCCAGTTCCCGGAATCGGTCCCACTGAAAACGAGATAAAGCATCAGCTATATTGTTTTGGACACCTGGTACGTGCACCGCCGAAATCCACGAATTCAATTCCAAACACCTCAACACCAATTCCCTAACCAACCTAATCACGGGGGGAGAAGAGGAAGATAAACTGTTGATAACTGACACGACACTCAAGTTATCACAATGGAATCGTACCCGACGATCCTTAAAATTCTCGCCCCAAATAAACGCTGCCACTACAATTGGGAACAACTCCAACAATGCCAAATTTTTGGTTAGCCCGTTTTGCCGCCATTCTTCCGGCCACACTCCGACACTCCATTTGCCTGCACAGTAGGCGCCATAACCGGCTCCCCCTGCTGCGTCCGTATAAATTTCACAATCAAAGGCGTTCAAATCCTCCTGCTGAATCAATGATCTGCCATTATAATTTTCCAGGAAACGCTGCCAAACCAACAGATCGTCCTTGTGCTCCCGGCTCAAACGTATGAAATGATGAGCTGCACGGACTCCCGCCGTAGCTCTGGACAACCTTCGGCAAAAAATCCGGCCCATAGGCATGATCCGGCACGCAAAATTTAAGCGCCCTAGCAACGACTGTAACTCCTTCAACGTCACTTTCCTCAATTTTCCGATTCTGGACACCTCCTGCTTCAGCAACAACAATTTGTCGTCGGGCAACCTGCATTCCATCTTTCTAGAATCGATAAGAATCCCGAGAAAACTTAAGACCGTACAGGGACCCTCTGTTTTCTCCTGCGCCAAAGGGACCCCGAAATGCCCGGACACCCATTCCATGGTGGCCAATAAATTACCGCACACCGCAGAGTCCGGGGGGCCCACAAACATGAAGTCATCCAAATAATGAATGACCGAAGCAACATCAGAAACGTCTCTAACAACCCATTCCAAAAAAGTACTGAAAGTTTCAAATAACGAGCAAGAAATGGAACAGCCCATCGGCAAACACCTGTCTAAATAAAATTCTCCATTCCAAAAACAACCTAGTAACGGAATGCTCTCCGGATGCACCGGCAGAAGCCGAAAGGCAGACTCGATGTCTGTCTTCGTCATCAAGGCCCCCGCTCCGTACATACGAACCCATTGCACTGCCGCATCGAACGACGTGTATACAACCGAGCATAATTCCTCCGCAATGCCATCGTTAACAGAACAACCTTTTGGGTACGATAGGTGCTGGATTAAACGAAACTTATTTGGCTCCTTCTTGGGCACCACCCCCAATGGAGAAACGATCACCCCTTCCATAGGCAGTGAACTAAACGGGCCCGCCATTCTTCCTAACTCCACCTCTTTTGCTAACTTACTCGAAACAACATCCGCATGTAAACTTGCTGACCTCAGATTTTTTGTAGAAAAGGGGACCGTATGATTCGGGTGAGGAATCCTAAAACCTTCAGCAAAACCGTCCCTAATCACCACCGCCTTCAACCGGTCCGGATATCTACTTAGATAAGGGGCCATCTTTTGAAGCCTCACCGGCGTCACCCCCATGACCGCTACCCCCTGCTGGCTTGCCCCTTGCTTTTCTGAAACATTTTGAAGCCCCGTGTGAAGCTCCGCTACAATGGGAACACACGTGCTTAAACCTGCAGGTATTGCCATACTTGCACTGGCCGTCATTGAACTGCCAGCACGTTCCCGTTTTTTCCTTCGCCCCTTGATACCCCTGTCCTCCTCCTCCCCCTTGTCCTGATTGCTGACTACTACTCCCCGCGCCCCCTTGAAAGGACTGCCCGTACCTCACAGGGGCCATCACCTTCAGCCACAATCCAATGTCCTTATGCTCCCATTTTATCTCAGGCCTAACCGCCTTCCGCTGCCTGAATTGTTCATCGTAACGCTGCCAAGCCTGGCCCCCATACGTACGATGTGCCTCACCAATAGAATCAAAGTAACAGAAAAGACCCGAGCAATTTTCCGGGAATTTTTCTCCTATCACACTGGCCAAGATAGCAAAAGCCTGTTGCCAATTAACAAACGTTTGCGGAATCAGGCGCCAACGCCTTTTTTCCTCCTCTTCCTTTTTGCTATCATCTTTTTTCCCTTTGTCCAGATTAAATTTTTCCAAAGGGAGGAGGGAGAAAATCTCAACAAATTCATCCTTCCAGATCTTCTCCTTCACCTCCTTCTTTAAATGGGCACCGAGGGGACCCTCAAAGCACACAAAGACCTCCCCTTTTGCCCGATCATCCAACTTTATCTCATCCTTCTTACCCGTTTCCGTTTGAACCGACACTGACACCCCAGCTGCCTGGGCCGACGCGGCCGCCCCAGACCTCACTAATTCACCGGAGCCCCCTCCCCCGGCTGTACTAACAGGATCCACCAACCAAGCCCCAGCAGGTGACCCTCCCATATTACTTGCTGGCCCCGCGTACAATCGCCTCAAAATATGCGACATACCTGCCAAAAGCTCTCTAACGCCAGGAAGCCCAGAACCAGCGTCCCCTACCCCCTCCACTAACCCCACCGTACCCGGCACCGAAATAGGAATAGACATGTACTCACGAGGCTGCGCAGGTGCTGTGTCCCCACCAGCCGTGTCTCCGGAATCCCGCTGTTTGCCATCTTCTGGATGTTCGCTCTCAGATCCGGGGTCGTCGCTGCCGCTGAATTGCCCCAGGCCCGCGCCCCTGGCCTCCACGTCACCAGGGGGGACCGAGACTGGCGATACACTCCTGTCGCTGGACCTCCTGGCGGATCTTGACCTGACGGCTGTTTGCAATCCACCTCGGCCTCCTGGCCTACTTGCCCGACCGGCACCTGCCCCACGACCAACGCGTCCCGGGCCCAGCTGAACCACCGATGCCAGCCTGCCCGTCGCCCTACTCTGTCGTCTTGTGCCGCTGCCAGGCCCACCTAGGGGAGGTGAGCCCGCCGCTGTCACCGCTGCTCCATAGCTCCCCCTCACTGCTGCCGTCGCTGGACTCCTGGCTCCTCCTGTTGTCGCCGCCGCTGACTGTGCTGTAAGTCTGCTGTTCCTGGCGCCGCTGGGGGGCGCCGCACTTCCCCTCGATCCCGGACTAGGCCGCACTACCTGTGCGGCCCTCACCGCTGACGTCGCTGTGCTCCCTTCTCCTCCTGACTCTGCCGCCGCTGCCCGCGCTGTGCTCCGGCTGCTTCTGGCACCGCTAGAGGGCGCCGCACCGCCGCTCGCTCCCGGACTAGGCCGCACTTCCGTTGCGGCCCTGGCTTCCGCTGCGGCCCTGGCATCGGGCCGTGCCTGGCTGGTCGCCGCTCCACGTCGCCGCCTCGCGCCGGCAGAGCCGCCGGGTGGATTCCTGCCGGAGGGGGGGACGGGCAGGATGGTCGCGCCGCGTCCCGCAGCCCCCGCAGGGTCCCCGGAGGGGCTCCGCGGCCTGCGCCTGCCGCGCGGTGACATGTCGGGGGACAATCTTTCTGGGGGCCGGGTTCTCCTGGTCCTGCTGCCCCGGCTCCCGCAGTCGCCCAGCAGCCTGGTGAGCTGCTTTTCCAGCCATCCATCGCTCCTGGACCTGGATTCCCTGCGCAGCTGCTCCACGAGGCTGTCTATGGAGGCCATGGTGAGTAGCTGCACACTTCTTCTCTCCTGATGATTCACCTCACAAGTGATCCTTCCCGCACTTCTCCAGCCCCTGCCTCCTTTCCCCACTAGGTCCACCCCTTATTCAAAAATTTCCACCAATCCCCTATAAGATCCCTGTTTTTATTCAAAACTCTAAAACTCCCTTCTTGGCAACGCAGTCATGTGGGGGCTTTCATCCAGCTGCGCCCATTACAGCCCCCCTTCTTTCTTTGGACAGATGAAACCAAGATCAACCTCTACCAGAATGATGGAAAGAGAAAAGTATGGCGAAGGCGTGGTCCAGCTCATGATCCAAAGCATGCCACATCATCTGTAAAACACGGCGGAGGCAGTGTGATGGCTTAGGCATGCATGGCTGCCAGTGGCATTGGGTCACTAGTGTTTATTGATGATGTGACACAGGCAGGGCTGCCACTAGAAATTTCGGGGCCCCATACTGGCAAAATTTTCGGGGCCCCCTTGAAACTCCGCCCAGGCTCCACCCCAGCCCCGCCTCCAGGCTCCACCCCACGATCTGTCCACAGTCCCACCACTCTCTCTTGGAAAATCTCCACTTCTCACCTATCACACATTAACAGTTCCCATCACCAGATCACACATATAGCCGGCAGCTTTTGTTTTGGTCAAAAGATTTTTTAAGCCGCCACCACAACAAGGTAGACACTTTTGGCCGGGCCCTACTCTACTGTAACCTACTAAATATTTGTTAAAATATGCAATACAATTTAGGTATATTTTTATTTATTTTTCAATTTTTAAAATGACCTATAATACTACATACAAGGAACAAATACCACAACACTATGACCAGATGACATATTACCACCACAGTGATCGAATAATATAAAATACAAGGAACAAATACCGCTACACCATGACCAGACCACATATTACCTCCACATCATGACCAGACCACATATTACCAACAATGACTGAATACTACAATACTGATCAGTAATACAAAAAAAAACCACAATACTATCACCATCAGTGCCATTATGCACAGGAGATCTGTAATTAGTAAGCAGTGTCTGTGTACAGGTAATACAGTGATCACTGGTGACATTACACACAGGAGCTCTGTATATAATGTATAGATAATACAGTGATCACTGGTGACATTGTACACAGGACCTCTGTATATAGTATACAGTGTATAGTGTAAGTGTATAGGTAACACTGACTCACCAGTGATGTCTCTAGGTGAAGTCCTTCATCTTTCATCCAGCACAGACCGCCATCACTTTATCCAGCCAGGACTCGTCTATGCAGGAAATAAAACAGTTATCTCGAGTTCCGCTTGTAGAACACATTACTTAATTTTCCCAACTTCTACATTACACCACATGAAGAAGGCAACATAGTATCACTCTACACAGTAACAGGACCGCCCCCCCATTTAAAACAGTATACTCAAAAAATAAAATAAATACATCACTGCAATAATAATATCCCTTAATTAGCCCCTATGGTAATATTCGCCATCCTGGCCACCGTGTGTCTCATTCCAGGCTCCAGCCATATGTTCTCCCATCCTGCCCTCATGAGTATCCATTCTACCCCATATGATCTCCCCATCCTGCCCCATCTGTCTCCATCGTATCCATCCTGCCCCATCTGTTTCCAATCCTGCACCATCTCTGTCCAGCACTCTGCCCCATCTCTGTCCAGCACTCTGCCCCATCTCTGTCCAGCACTCTGCCCCATCTCTGTCCAGCACTCTGCCCCATCTCTGTCCAGCACTCTGCCCAGCACTCTGCCCCATCTCTGTCCAGCACTCTGCCCCATCTCTGTCCAGCACTCTGCCCCATCTCTGTCCAGCACTCTGCCCAGCACTCTGCCCCATCTCTGTCCAGCACTCTGCCCCATCTCTGTCCAGCACTCTGCCCCATCTCTGTCCAGCACTCTGCCCCATCTCTGTCCAGCACTCTGCCCCATCTCTGTCCAGCTTTCTGCCCCCCATGTGTCCAGCTTTCTGCCCCCCATGTGTCCAGCTTTCTGCCCCCCCGTGTCCAGCTTTCTGCCCCGCCCCCCCTGTCCAGCTTTCTGCCCCCCCCGTGTCCAGCTTTCTGCCCCCCTGTGTCCAGCTTTCTGCCCCCCCCCGTGTCCAGCTTCCTCCCCCCCCCGTGTCCAGCTTTACTGCCCCCTCTGTGTCCAGCTTTACTGCCCCCTCTGTGTCCAGCGGCCTTCTGCCCCCCTGTGTCCAGAGGCCTTCTGCTCCCGTGTCCAGCGGCCTTCTGCCCCCGTGTCCAGCTGCCTTCTGCCCCCCCCCGTGTCCAGCTTTCTGCCCCGCCCCCCCCTGTCCAGCTTTCTGCCCCCCCGTGTCCAGCTTTCTGCCCCCCCGTGTCCAGCTTTCTGCCCCCCCCGTGTCCAGCTTCCTCCCCCCCCCCGTGTCCAGCTTTACTGCCCCCTCTGTGTCCAGCTTTACTGCCCCCTCTGTGTCCAGCGGCCTTCTGCCCCCCTGTGTCCAGAGGCCTTCTGCCCCCGTGTCCAGCGGCCTTCTGCCCCCGTGTCCAGCTGCCTTCTGCCCCCTCTGTGTCCAGCTGCCTTCTGCCCGCTCTGTGTCCAGCTTTACTGCCCCCCTGTGTCCAGCGGCCTTCTGCCCCCCTGTGTCCAGAGGCCTTCTGCCCCCGTGTCCAGCGGCCTTCTGCCCCCGTGTCCAGCTGCCTTCTGCCCCCTCTGTGTCCAGCTGCCTTCTGCCCCCCCTGTGTCCAGCTGCCTTCTGCCCCCTCTGTGTCCAGCTGCCTTCTGCCCTCCTGTGTCCAGCTGCCTTCTGCCCCCTCTGTGTCCAGCTGCCTTCTGCCCCCCTGTGTCCAGCTTTACTGCCCCCCTGTGTCCAGCTGCCTTCTGCCCCCTCTGTGTCCAGCTGCCTTCTGCCCCCCTGTGTCCAGCTGCCTTCTGCCCCCCTGTGTCCAGCTGCCTTCTGCCCCCTCTGTGTCCAGCTGCCTTCTGCCCCCCTGTGTCCAGCTTTACTGCCCCCCTGTGTCCAGCTGCCTTCTGCCCCCTCTGTGTCCAGCTGCCTTCTGCCCCCCTGTGTCCAGCTGCCTTCTGCCCCCTCTGTGTCCAGCTTTACTGCCCCCCTGTGTCCAGCGACCTTCTGCCCCCCTGTGTCCAGAGGCCTTCTGCCCCCGTGTCCAGCGGCCTTCTGCCCCCGTGTCCAGCTGCCTTCTGCCCCCTCTGTGTCCAGCTGCCTTCTGCCCCCTCTGTGTCCAGCTGCCTTCTGCCCCCTCTGTGTCCAGCTGCCTTCTGCCCCCCTGTGTCCAGCTGCCTTCTGCCCCCTGTGTCCAGCTGCCTTCTGCCCCCTCTGTGTCCAGCTTTACTGCCCCCCTGTGTCCAGCGGCCTTCTGCCCCCCTGTGTCCAGCGGCCTTCTGCCCCCCTGTGTCCAGCTGCCTTCTGCCCCCTCTGTGTCCAGCTGCCTTCTGCCCCCCTGTGTCCAGCTGCCTTCTGCCCCCTCTGTGTCCAGCTTTACTGCCCCCCTGTGTCCAGCGGCCTTCTGCCCCCCTGTGTCCAGCTGCCTTCTGCCCCCCTGTGTCCAGCTGCCTTCTGCCCCCTCTGTGTCCAGCTGCCTTCTGCCCCCCTGTGTCCAGCTGCCTTCTGCCCCCTCTGTGTCCAGCTTTACTGCCCCCCTGTGTCCAGCGGCCTTCTGCCCCCCTGTGTCCAGCTGCCTTCTGCCCCCTCTGTGTCCAGCCTTCTGCCCAACCCCCCCCCCCCGATCGCCGCTCTCCGCTCTCCGCTCTCCGCTCTTAATAGAAAAAAAAAAAAGTTCTACATACCTGCCACGCTCCTGATCTCTCCACGCAGCTGCACTGTGCAGTCGCCGGCGACTGACAATGACGTCAGACGCCGGCGACCTGCACGCTGCGGCTGTTAACTATTGACGTGCGGGCGCGGGCCCGCATGTCAAGAGCGTACAGCTGCAGCGCCGGCCGCCGCTAAGGGCCCGGTTCAGCCTGCGGCTGCCGGTAGGGGCCCGATGAGCAGGTAAGAGGGGGCCCGATGCGGGCCCCCTCTGCTCACCGGGCCCCTTACGCCAGTCACGGCTGTAATGCCCTGATGGCGGCCCTGGACACAGGGCAGAAGCAGCCGAATGAATTCTGAGGTATTCAGAGACATACTGTGTGCTCAGATCCAGCCAAATGCAGCCAAACTCATTGGTTGTCGTTTCATACTACAGATGGACAATGACCCAAAACATAAAGCCAAAGCAACCCAGGAGTTTATTAAAGCAAAGAAGTGGAATATTCTTGAATGGCCAAGTCAGTAACCTGATCTCAACCCAATTGAGCATATATTTCACTTGTTAAAGACTAAACTTCAGACAGAAAGGCACACAAACAAACAGCAACGGAAAGCCACCACAGTGAAGACCTGGCAGAGCATCAAAAAGGAAGAAACACAGCTTCTGGTGATGTCCATGAGTTGAAGACTTCAGGCAGTCATTGCCATCAAAGGGCTTTCAACCAAGTACTAAAAAATTAAATGAATCTGTCCAATTACTTTTGATCCCTTTAAAACCATGGTGACACATGTTAAGGAGCTGAAACTCCTAATTCCTTCATCCAATTTTAATGTGGATACCCTCAAATGAAAGCTGAAAGTCTGAACTTCAACTGCATCTGAATTGGTTTGTTTACAATTAATTGTGGTAATGTCAATAACCAAAATTAGAAAAATGTTGTCTGTCCAAATATATATGGACCTAACTGTATAATAATAATAATAATAATATAATAATAATTTTTATTTATATAGCGCCAACATATTCTGCAGCGCTTTACAAATTATAGAGGGGACTTGTACAGACAATAGACATTACAGCATAACAGAAATACAGTTCAAAACAGATACCAGGAGGAATGAGGGCCCTGCTCGCAAGCTTACAAACTATGAGGAAAAGGGGAGACACGAGAGGTGGATGGTAACAATTGCTTTAGTTGTTCGGACCAGCCATAGTGTAAGGCTCGGGTGTTCATGTAAAGCTGCATGAACCAGTTAACTGCCTAAGTATGTAACAGTACAGACACAGAGGGCTATTAACTGCATAAAGTGAATGAGAACATAATGCGAGGAACCTGATTTTTTTTTTTTTAATAAGCATATAAGGGGACAAAACAAATATCTCTCTGAGGATCTGTTTACACCAAGGAAGGTGATGGTCACTAGGGGGCATTCTCTGCATCACCAACATAGAAGAGGATTCTTTACTGTTAGGGTACTGAGAATCCGGAATTCCTTTGCCTAAGGAGGTGGTAATGGCGAACTCAGTCGAGAGGTTCAAGAGAGGTCTGGATGTCTTCCTAACAATATTGTATCTTACAGTTATTAGGTTCTTTACAAGGACGTAGATATGGGGATTTATTCTAATGGATTATAGGCCCAACTGGATGGACAAATGTCTTTTTTCGGCATTGCTAACTATGTTACTATGTTACTAAAAGAATGCCATCATGCCCCAAAAAGATTGAGGGGCTCAAAGAAACCACATGGTGATGGTGATACCCAGCTACAGATTTTGACACTCGGCAGTCTCATCACACCATCCGTACTTATAACCCAGCAGAAGCAAGCTGCGAGAGAGGAACAGAAAGACTGGAAGGGGGAGGGGTGTACATAGGATAATGATGTGGGCCGACCTATGGACTATAAGAGAGATGGCATTCCAGAGTCTGACCAGAAAGATGACTTTGGGATAGGGGGATACCTTAATACTGGCAATGAGATGACCGCAGAGAAAAGACAATCCTGAACTAATAAAGAACCAAGAAAGATTTAGAAAGATCCAGAAAGAAGAAGACGGTGTACTCTGTGGATGGAGACTTTGGGTGATGGTGAATGGCAGGGAAGAGATGATGGCTGCGATGGGATATGTCTAGATACCTAAGTGCAGAATTATACTTCATTTCATCCTGAACTGTCACAATTTATTATTGTGGTTGAGTGTTGTGAATTCTGTTATCGAACTCCCTCCTGTGGTCATGAATGGTACTTCGGCGAGTTCTGTCCATGTACTCCCTCTGGTGGCTGTGAGTGGAGCTGCTGCTTCTGAGGTTCCTTCCACAGGTGACGTAGTTTATTCTTTGGCTGGCTGTTCTATTTAACTCCACTCAGATCGTTACTCCATGCCAGCTGTCAATGTTATTGTACTGGTTCAGTTCGCTCTTGGATCTTTCTGGTGACCTGTCTACTCCAGCAGAAGCTAAGTCCCTGCTAGTTATTTATTTGTTCATTGTTTCCTTGTCCAGCTGGCTATCATGATCTTGCCCTGCTAGCTGGAAGCTGTGGGATGCAGAGTGGCACCTCCGCACCGTGAGTCGGTGCGGAGATCTTTTTGCACACTCTGCGTGGTCTTTTTGTAGGGTTTTGTGCTGATCGCAAAGATACCTTTCCTATCCTCAGTCTGTTTAGTAAGTCTGGCCTCCCTTTGCTAAAACCTGTTTCATTTCTGTGTTTGTGACTTTCATCTTATCTCACAGTCAATATATGTGGGGGGCTGCCTTTTCCTTTGGGGAATTTCTCTGAGGCAAGGTAGGCTTTATTTTCTATTTTTAGGGCTAGTTAGCTCTTAGGCTGTGAAGAGGCGTCTAAGTCGTGTTAGGTACGCTCCACAGCTATTTCTAGTTGTGTGATAGGATTAGTGGTTGCGGTCGGCAGAGCTCCCACTTCCCAGAGCTTGTCCTGTGTGAGTTTAACCATCAGGTCGTTCCGGGTGCTCCTAACCACCAGGTCCATAACAGTTGAGCAGGCAAATAAATCCCAGCACAACACTTCCCTCAAATTTCATTGAGGTGTTCTGAACAACAGGGAGATTGAGGGAAGTGCCCCAAAATGTACATATATATAGAAATATATACAGCAAAAATATATATAGCAAAAACCACACCATCTAAACCCTGTTATGGGCAGCCCAATCTCCAGACCTGAACCCCATTGAAAACCTCTGGAATGTAGTCAAGAGGATGATGGATAGTCACAAGCCATCAAATAAAGAAGAACTGCTTAAATTTTTTGTGCCAGAAGCAATGAGAAAGACTGCTGGAGAGCATGCCAAGACTCATGGAAGCTGTGATTAAAAATCATGGTTATTCCACAAAATATTGATTTCCGAACTCTTCCTGAGTGAAAACATTAGTTTAGAAACAACAATACTAATGTTTTAACTCAGGAAGAGTTCAGAAATCAAAATTTTGTGGAATTACCATGATTTTTAATCACAGCTTTTATGCGTCTTGGCATGCTTTCCACCAGTCTTTCACACTGCTCTTGGCGCAAAAATTAAAACAGTTCTTCTTTGTGTCATGATGAATGATCCAGTCTGGGTTTTGAGTCCTGTCTGCCCTTTTCCCAGGCTGAACATGTCAAGGGTTAACTTTGCCCTGCCTCATTCTGGGTTCAGGTTTGCTATTTAGCTCCGCTGCATCCTGCAGGCGGTGTCAGTTAGATTTTCTGACTTTGGCGTGAGTATCTGACTCTGGTAGTACCCTGATTGGTCCTGCTGCGCTTTCTGACCTTGCCCATGTCTATTCCTCCTTCCCTGCCCGTCCTCAGTGTTTCCTGATTGCTTTTGGATTTCCTGGTGTTTGACTCGGCTTTGACCCTGACTTGACTTCACCTCTGGTCTCTTGTACTTCTACTTTTTTTCTGGTATTGACTCTTTGGCTATCCATTGACTCTGTGCTTGTTTTTCCCTTTGTACTGCGTGACGGTATAGGTTTTGACTTGGCTTGTTTGACTATTCTGCTGCCACCTGGTGGTAGCTTTGCTGCAGCACTGCAGGCCTGCCCTTGCAGACTTGTTACTATCCTTCCACTCTATTGCCATCTAGTGGAAGTTGCAGTTACCTGCATAGCTGCAGCATGACATTACAACTGACCATTGACAGTTTTTTCTTTACTCCTCTCTTTATGGATCTGCTTCACACGCTGACGGATCAGATGTCTAGCCTGACTCAAATGGTGCAGGATTTGTCTGTTGAACATAGAGCACTGGCTACTTCTCATTATCAGCTTCAAAAGGACCTCTCTGAGATGGTTAGGTCTGTTCAGGGTTCTATTTCCCAATCTGCTTGTAGGCACTCGGACCCCATAGATGTCTCGTTCCATGCTCCTAAACCTTTGGTCAGGCTCCCAGATACTTTTTCAAATGAGAAGGAGAGGAGGCGAAGATGGGAGAGAAGATTGTGTTTTTATTGTGGATATCCTGGACATTGGGAAAAGGACCGCCCCTCTTGCCCACTAACAAGTTGCCGAGAAACGCCTAAGGGTATGTTCACACGTTCAGGATTTCCATCCTTTTTTTTTCCTGACTGTTTTTTAAAAAACTGCAGCTCTTGGCAGAAAACGCAGGTCCTTTTTTTGGTCCTTTTTTGGTCCGTTTTTGATGCGTTTTTTGATGCGTTTTTTGATGCGTTTTTTTGATGCAGTTTTCTAGCCAGAGTCTGTGTGTTTTCTAGGAATTTTTTTAGGGTTAAAATGGCTGAAAATACCCTAACCCTACCCCTAACCCTAACCCTACCCCTAACCCTAACCCTACCCCTAACCCTACCCCTAACCCTAACCCTACCCCTAACCCTACCCCTAACCCTACCCCTAACCCTAACCCTACCCCTAACCCTACCCCTAACCCTACCCCTAACCCTACCCCTAACCCTACCCCTACCCCTATTCTAACCTTAGTGAAAAAAAAAAAAAAAAAAAATTCTTTATTTTTTTTATTGTCCCTACCTATGGGGGTGACAAAGGGGGGGGGGTGTCATTTACTATTTTTTTATTTTGATCACTGAGATAGGTTATATCTCAGTGATCAAAATGCACTTTGGAACGAATCTGCCGGCCGGCAGATTCGGCGGGCGCACTGCGCATGCGCCCGCCATATCTGCCGGCCGGCAGATTCGGCGGGCGCACTGCGCATGCGCCCGCCATTTTGCAAGATGGCGGCGCCCAGGGAGAAGACGGCCGGACGGACACCGGGACGCCGGGTGAGTATAAGGGGGGGAGATTAGGGCACGGGGGGGGCATCAGAGCACTGGGGGGGGGCATCGGAGCACTGGGGGGGGGCATCGGAGCACGGGGGGGGCGGGATCGGAGCACGGGGGGGGCAGCCACACTCCGCCCACGCACTTCCGCCCGCTCCCCGCACTTCCTGCTGCAGCGGTTCTGCACATCAAACCGCAGTAAAACCCGCAGATATATTTTTGATCTGCGGGTTTTACTGCGGTTTGGACCTCACAATGGAGGTCTATGGGTGCAGAACCGCTGCGGCTCCGGAAAAAGAATTGACATGCTCCTTCTTTTTTCCGGGAGCTATTCAGCGCGTCTTTTTTTTTACAATTTCCGGACCATGTGCACAGTGTGTCCTGTTTTCCATAGGGTACAGTGTACTGTACCCTGCATGGAAAACAGCCGCGGAACCGCAGCGGCAAAACCGCCGCGGTTCCGCGGTAAAAAACGCACTGTGTGAACATGGCCTTAGTCTGGGTGATTGCTGAGGAGACCACCCAGTCTCTCAGGTACCTTTTCCTCATGTCAAAAAATGTTGGAGGTTGAACTTTGTTATGGAGATTGTTTCACACCCACTTTAGCTTTCATGGACTGTGCTTCATCCATAAGCTTCATTGACTCACGCTTGGTGTCTAAGTGTCAAATAGGAACAGATACTCATGAAACACCAATTCATATCATTGCTATTGATAGGACTCCACTGGTTAATAACATTGTTAATTTTGTCTTGGAGGAGTTCCTCCTCATCTCATGTTATGTTCTGGACATAACATGAGCGGGACTGATGTTGGGATTCCCCTGGTTACGGTTACATAATCCTGTTATTAACTGGGAATCTTGGGATATTGTAAAATGGGGGCCTAATTGTTCTAAAGGTTGTCTTTCTACTGTACTGGTGTTATCCGTTGATCTGGAAGGTATTCCGGAGTTCCTGAAGGATATTAAGGATGTATTTTCTGAAAAAGAAACTGAGGTTTTACCATCACGCCGCTCCTATGATTGCGCTATCAATCTCGCTCCGGGTGCTAAATTGCCCAAGGCCCGTTTGTACAATCTTTCTGGTCCAGATCGTTTCGCTGTAAAGGAGCATGTCTCAGAAAGTTTACATAAAGGACAAATCCGTCCCTCTGTCTCTCCTGTGGCTGCTGGATTTTTTTTGCTAAGAAAAAAGATGGTGGTTTATGCCCTTGTCTCGATTTTCATGAACTTAATAAGATTACGGTGAGAAATATTTACCCTCTCCCACTTATCCCTGATCTCTTCAACCAATTGTCTGGGGCTAAGTGGTTTTCCAAGTTAGACCTAAGGGGAGCATATAATCTTATTTGTATTTGGGAGGGGGATGAGTGGAAAAGGCACCTCAGAGGGTTTGTTGAGAACTTGGTTATGCCCTTTGGTCTCACCAATGCGCCAGCTGTGTTTCAGGATTTCAATAATGTTTTTTCTGACTTCATCGGGCGCTTTGTGATGATATATTTAGATGGCATCCTGATATTTTCATGTGACAAGGAATCTCATTTGGGTCATCTGTGTGCAGTTCTCAAGACGTTATGGGAGAATTTGCTGTTCGCTAAACCTGAGAAGTGTGTATCATTTCTTCAAGAGCTGTCCTTTCTCGGGGTCATTCTGTCTGCTGAAGGGTTTTGCATGGATCCTGGAAAGGTACAGGCCATGACTGATTAGGTGCAACCCAAAAACCGGAGAGGTCTTCAGCACTTTTTGGGGTTTGCTGTTTATTATCGGAGATTTATTAAAGGTTTTCTCAGGTGGTAAAGCCTCTCACTGATCTCACTTGTAAGGCCTCTTTCACACTTCAGTTATTTGGCGTCAGTCTAAAACCGCCATTTTCCTCAAATAACGGATCCGTCAATTTTTTTGACGGATCCGTTATTTTCCCATAGACTTGCATTAGTGACGGATTGTGACGGATGGTCGTCCGTTCCATCCGCCATGCGACGGATCCGTCGAAATTTGGCGGACGTTTTCTGAAAATAGACGGACATTGAAACGTTTTTTGTCAACGCCGAAATGGCGGATCGCCATTCCATAGAATGGGCGCCTATGGGCGACGGATCCGCCGCAACCGTTTTTTCGGCGGATCCGTCGCCCCAATCCGTTTTTTCAATTGCGCATGCTCCAAAAAGAAGATACTTTTCCCAGACAACCCCCAAGTAACGGATCCGTCAAAAAAACGGATCCGTTAGAACCGTTTTCACAACAATTGTGACGGATCCGTCAATCCGTCACTATGTCGGTAGTGACTGACGCCAAATAACTGAAGTGTGAAAGAGGCCTAAGGGGGTTGATTTTAAAAACTGATCAGTCTCGGCAGTTACAGTATTTTCTTCATTGAAAAAATGTTTTATGTCTGCTCCTGTGTTGGTCCAGCCCGATCAGTCTGAACCATTCATTGTTGAGGTAGATGCATCGGAGGTGGGAGTGGGGGCAGTGTTGTCTCAGGGACCCGCCACTTTGACTAACTTGAGACCTTGTGCATTTTTCTCCAAGAAATTTTCTCCTGTTGAGAGAAATAATGATGTTGGGAATTGGGAGTTATTAGCCATAAAACTGGCTTTTGAAGAATGGAGGCACTTTTTGGAGGGGGCTGTTCACTGGATTACGGTGAATACAGACCACAAGAAACTGTCCTACATTGAGTTGGCTAAATGCTTAACTTCTAGGCAGGCGAGGTGGTCGCTTTTTTCTCACGGTTCCATATTTCCATCACCTTTTAACCTAGTTCCAATAATGTCAAGACCGATGCCTTGTCTCGCAGTTTGGATCCGGTATCACCTCCCGAACCTCCTTCCTCCATTCTTCAGCACAGGGTGGTCATTGCTGGGGTGTCCTCTGAGTTGGAGTGGGAGATTCATGAGGCCCTGTCTCTTGCTCCTCCGTCATTGCCTGAGAATAAGCTCTTCATTCCGGTTCAGATTTGGTTTAGGGTTCTCCTGGATTTTCATGGCTCAATGGGTATCCAGGGGTCTTGGCTACCCGGGGAACTATGGCTAGACTGTTCTGGTGGTCCAGGCTTGTGTCGGCTTGTGACACGTGTGCCCACGCTAAAAGCTCCCATAACCGGCCGGCCGTGGACTTGGTGCCATTGCCAATTCCGGATAGATCTTGGACTCATTTGTCCATGGATTTTATCACAGATCTCCCTCCCTTTATCCAAGTTAGTTATTGAGCATGTTGAGCAGTTACATGGGGTGCCTCTGAAATTGGTGTCTGATCAGGGCTGCCACTAGAAATTTCGGGGCCCCATACTGGCAAAATTTTCGGGGCCCCCTTGAGACTCCGCCCAGGCTCCACCCCAGCCCCGCCTCCAGGCTCCACCCCTCGAACTGTCCACAGTCCCACCGCTCTCTCTTGGAAAAACTCCACTTCTCACCAATCACACATTAACAGTTCCCATCACCAGATCACACATATAGCAGGCAGCTTTTGTTTTGGCCAAAAGATTTTTTAAGCCGCCACCATAACACGGTAGACACTTTTGGCCGGGCCCTACTCTGCTGTAACCTATTAAATATTTGTTAAAATATGCAATACAATTTAGGTATATTTTTATTTATTTTTCAATTTTTAAAATGCCCAATAATATCACATAGAAGGAACAAATACCACAACACCATGACCAGATGACATATTACCACCACAGTGATCGAATAATATCACATACAAGGAACAAATACCACAACACCATGACCAGACCACATATTACCACCACAGTGATCGAATAATATCACATACAAGGAACAAATACCACAACACCATGTCCAGACCACATATTACCACCACATAGTGACTGAATACTACAATTCTGATCAGTAATTTTTAAAAAAGCACCATACTATCACCATAAGTGCCATTATACACAGGAGATCTGTACTTAGTATGCAGTGTCTGTGTACAGATAATATAGTGATCACTAGTGAAATTATACACAGGAGCTCTGTATACAGTGTATAGTGTCAGTGTATAGGTAACACACTGACTCACCAGTGACGTCTCTAGGTGAAGTCCTTCATCTTTCATCCAGCACAGACCGCCATCATTTCATCCAGCCAGGACTTCTCTCTGCAGGAAACAACACAGTTATCTCGAGCTCCGCTTGCAGAACACATTACTTAATTTTTCACAACTTCTACATTACACCACATGAAGAAGGCGACATAGTATCACTCTATACAGTAACAGGACCGCCCCCCATTTAAAACAGTATACTCAAAAAATAAAATAAATACATCACTGCAGTAATAATATCCCTAAATTAGCCCCTATGGTATTAATAATATCACCCAGCCTGGCCCCGTGTGTCTCATTCCTGGCGTCAGCCAGATATTCTCCCATCCTGCCCTCATGAGTATCCATTCTGCCCCATATGATCTCCTTATCCTGCCCCATATGATCGCCCCATGTGATCTCTCCATCCTGCCCCATCTGTCTCCATCATATCCATCCTGCCCCATGATCCTGCACGATCTGTCTCCAATTCTGCCCCCAGTGTCTCCAATCATGCCCCATGTCTCCATTCTGCCCCCTATGTCTCCAACCATGCCCCCATGTCTGCAATCCTGACACTTGTCTCCAATCATGCCCCCTGTGTCTCCATTCTGCCCCATCTGTCTCCAATCCTGCCCCATCTGTCTCCAGTCATGCCCCCATGTCTTTCATCCTGCCCCGTGTCTCCAATCATGCCCCGTATCTCCATTCTGCCCCGTGTCTCGCATTCTGCCCCTGGGTCTCACAGTCTGCCCCTGTGTCCAGCATTCTGCACCTGTAACTGTGTCCAGCATTCTGCCCCTGTCACTGTGTCCAGCATTTCTGCCCCACTGTGTCCAGCATTCTGCCCCAATGTCCAGCATTCTGCTCCTGTCACTGTGTCCAGCATTTCTGCCCCTGTCTCCAGCATTCTGCCCCACTGTGTGTCCAGCATTCTGCCCCACTGTGTCCAGCATTTCTGCCCCACTGTGTGTCCAGCATTTCTGCCCCTGTGTGTGTCCACCATTCTGTCCCACTGTGTCCAGCATTTCTGCCCCTGTGTCCAGCATTTCTGCCCCACTGTGTCCAGCATCCTGCCCCATTGTGTCCAGCATCCTGCCCCACTGTGTCCAGCATTTCTGCCCCACTGTGTCCAGCATTTCTGCCCCACTGTGTCCAGCATTTCTGCCCCACTGTGTCCAGCATTTCTGCCCCACTGTGTCCAGCATTTCTGCCCCTGTGTGTCCACATTTCTGCCCCACTGTGTCCAGCATTCTGCCCCACTGTGTCCACCATTCTGCCCCACTGTGTCCGGCATTTCTGCCCCTGTGTCACTGTGTCCAGCATTCTACCCCACTGTGTCCACCATTCTGCCCCTGTGTGTCCACCATTCTGTCCCACTGTGTCCAGCATTTCTGCCCCACTGTGTCCAGCATTTCTGCCCCACTGTGTCCAGCATTCTGCCCCACTGTGTCCACCATTCTGCCCCACTGTGTCCGGCATTTCTGCCCCTGTGTGTCCAGCATTCTGCCCCACTGTGTCCACCATTCTGCCCCTGTGTGTCCACCATTCTGCCCCTGTGTGTCCACCATTCTGCCCCACTGTGTCCAGCATTTCTGCCCCACTGTGTCCAGCATTTCTGCCCCTGTGTGTCCAGCATTCTGCCCCACTGTGTCCACCATTCTGCCCCTGTGTGTCCACCATTCTGCCCCTGTGTGTCCACCATTCTGCCCCTGTGTGTCCACCATTCTGCCCCTGTGTGTCCACCATTCTGCCCCACTGTGTCCAGCATTTCTGCCCCTGTGTGTCCACCATTCTGCCCCACTGTGTCCACCATTCTGCCCCACTGTGTCCACCATTCTGCCCCACTGTGTCCACCATTCTGCCCCACTGTGTCCAGCATTTCTGCCCCTGTGTGTCCATCATCCTGCCCCCCGGGCCCCCCTGGATCGCAGCAGCTCTCAAAGAAAAAAAAAAACACAACTTCTTACCTGGCCAAGCTCCAGCGCCGGGTGAAGCTCCCTCTCCAAGTTCCACACAGACGCACTCTCCGCCGGGCCCGGCGGCTGACAATGACGTCAGACGCCGGCGGCGGCGAGTGCGCACTGCGGCCCTATTCAGCCGCCAGCCTCAGACTGGCTGGCGGCTGTTAACTATTGACGTGCGGGCGCGGGCCCGCACGTCAATAGTGTGCCGCTGCCGCAGCGCCTGCAGGGGGGGCCCGGTGACCAGATGAGACGGGGCCCGATGCGGGCCCCCTCTGCTCACCGGGCCCCATACGCCAGTCACGGCTGTCATGCCCTGATGGCGGCCCTGTGTCTGATAGAGGGGTACAATTTGTGTCCAAGTTCTGGAGGGCTTTCTGTAAGAGAATGAGTATTGATTTGACCTTCTCCTCTGCCTGAAACCAACGGGCAGATGGAGAGAACCAACCAGTCACTTGAAAAAATGTTGCGGTGTCTTGCCACATCCACAGCCATTCAGTGAATGTCCATAAGTTGTAGGTTGATAGCCCAAGAGAGGCATGTACAGTAGAGCAGGAACCCATCAGAGGGAGGTCACCTTGCTTGCCATGGTTGATGGGTATGCATGAACTGGCCAATTTGTGCACTAAGAATGTAAATTTTTCATTCATAACTGTAAGTTAAAAAAAAACATAACTGTAAAAGAAAAAAATGTTCTTGGAAAAATAGTTTTTTTGAGTAGTAAAATCAAAATTGAATGTTTTTAATGTTTTTCTATGTTTTCATATGGCCTGGATTCATGCATAGTGCAGCTGTGCTCTTTCTCTCTCTCTCTATCTATCTATATATATATATATATATATATATATATATATACTGTATGTGTATGTTGAAGATAAATAAAGATGCGGCACTCACTACGTTGCAGTGCAAGAGAAGTCCTTTATTCTACCGTAGGAAGATTAAGAACATTTTTCAACAGAATAGCAGGTGTCTACGAGGGTGCGGGGAGAGAGAGATGGACGGCGGCCATTACGCACAGTGAGCACTTTCACAGGTGCATTACATAGATTGAAGAAAAGCCAGCAATTCAACAACCTCGTGCTTTAAAATCACAGCAGGAGCAGAATAGAATTATATGCATATAAAGACACAAACAGAATGAAGTCTATCATTTGAAATAAAACAAAACACATTTTTCCACTTTTGTGTAAAAATAACATTTAAACAGTTAAGTTAAACTCAACTAACGCCTAATTCCACTGAGTCCCTTGTCTCCTGTAATAAAACAAAAAATAAAAAACAACAATATCTCTCACCTGTCTACCATTCTGTCCCACACCATAATCCATCTCTGAGGAATAAACCATCCGAGCTGAGAATCACTGGTGAATGAGATGCTGGGAGCACAGCATCAGTGACCTTGATGTCATCAAGGTTACTGACAGTCACTGAGGCTGCGTTCCCCAGTGGGCTGAACTGCGGTGACCTCAGAGAGATCCCCGCTAGCACCATGAGAAAGTCTCAGGGTGCAGGGGCGAGTTCACCGCACTGAGTATAATTATGTTTGTTATTTTTAAATAAAAAAATAAAAGTGTTTTGTTTTATTTCAAATAAAAGACTTTATACTTGCTGTGTCTTTATTTACAATATAACTAGGATTAGTAATGGTCAGGTGTCTTATAGATGATGCCTTTCCATTTGTAATATTAGTAATATTAGTTATCTAAATAACAGGCAAGTAAGTGATAGATCTCTAGAATAAGGCTATGTTCACACGTTGCGGTTTTTACCGTGGATCCGCAGCGTTTTTGACGCTGCAGATCTGCAACAGTTTTCCATGCGGTCCACAGTACCATGTAAACCTATGGAAAACCAAATCCGCTGTGCACATGCTGCGGAAAAAAATGTGCGTTATTTTTTCCGCAGCATGTCAATTCTTTTTGTGGAACTGCAGCGTTTCTGCACCCATTGACTTGCATTGAGTCGGGCACTTCCACAGCAAAACCGCAGATGTAAAATAGATCTGCAGTTTAGCTGAGGAGGAAACGCTGCAGTCCGGGAGGGGGGAAGAGTGTGGGCGGAGTGTGGGTGGTGACTGCGTGTGTGCAGGCAGGGTCTACGAGCTCTCCGTGCTGGGTCTGCGGGCTATCCGGGTGGTCTGCGGGCTCTCCGGGGGTCTGCCATCTCTCTGTGCCGGGTCTGCAGGCTGTCTGGGTGGTCTGCGGGCTGTCCCGGGGTCTGTCATCTCTCTGTACTGGGTCTGCGGGCTGTCCTGGTGGTCAGCGGGCTGTCCAGGGGGTCTGCTGGCTGTCCGGGGGGTCTGCTTGCTGTCCGGGGGGTCTGCTGGCTGTCCGGGTGTGTGTGGCAGTGTGTGTGTGTGTGCATGTGTGTGTGCATGTGTGTGTGAAGGCATTGTCCAAAGGGATTACAAGTCCCATCGGGCAATGCCTGCTACAGTGACAGTGAGTGACACATTAGCCAATGATGGGACAGTAGTAGTCCCATCATCCGGCTAATGTGTTGAATGTATAAAAAACACAAACATACAACATACATACAACATATTACATACAACATACATACATGCAACATGCATACTACATACATACAACTTACTACATACAACATGCAACATGCATACAACAAAATCACTAACGACCTACTTACCGCCAAAGCTAATGGACAATACTCTGCACTCATCCTTCTAGACCTGTCCTCTGCTTTCGACACAGTTGACCACTGCCTCCTACCACAGATCCTCTCCTCCTTTGGCATCAAAGACCTCGCCCTATCCTGGATCTCCTCGTACCTTTCCAACCGCACATTCAGCGTCTCCCACTCCCACACTACCTCCACCTCATCCCACCCTCTCTCTGTTGGAGTCCCCCAAGGCTCTGTTCTAGGACCTCTACTCTTCTCAATCTATACACTTGGCTTGGGACAACTCATAAAGTCCCATGGATTCCAGTACCACCTCTATGCTGATGACACTCAGATCTACCTCTCTGGCCCAGATGTCACCGCTCTGCTGTCCAGAATCCCAGAGTGTCTATTAGCCATATCCTCCTTCTTCTCCTCTCGCTTCCTCAAACTCAATGTGGACAAATCTGAACTCATCATCTTTCCTCCATCCCATAGATCTTCCTTACCTGACCTATCTATCGCAATTAATGACATCATGCTTTCCCCCGTACCGGAAGTCCGCTGCCTCGGAGTAACCTTCGACTCTGCCCAGTCCTTCAAACCACACATCCAAGCTCTCTCCACCTCCTGTCGCCTTCAGCTCAAAAATATCTCCAGAATCTGTCCTTTCCTCAACTGTCAATCTACCAAAATGCTTGTGCATGCCCTCATCATCTCTCGCCTTGACTACTGCAACATCCTTTTCTGCGGCCTCCCTGCTAACACCCTTGCACCTCTCCAGTCCATCCTTAACTCTGCTGCCCGACTAATTCATCTCTCTCCTCGCTACGTCTCTGCTTCCCCCCTCTGCAAATCTCTTCACTGGCTCCCATTCCCTCATTGTAGCCAGTTCAAATTACTAATACTGACCTACAAAGCCATCCATAACCTGTCTCCTCCATATATCTCTGAACTAATCTCCCGATATCTTCCCTCACGTAATCTCCGGTCCTCCCAAGACCTCATTCTCTCCTCCACACTTATTCGCTCCTCATCCAATCGCCTCCAAGACTTCTCCCGAATATCCCCCATCCTCTGGAATTCTTTGCCCCAACACGTCCGACTATCAACCACACTCGGATCCTTCAGATGGTACCTGAAAACCCATCCCTTCAGGAAAGCCTACAGCCTGCACTGACCCCCGCTGCCTCCTCATCACTACCGAAGCTACTGCCTCACCAACACCGGAGCTCCTGCAACCCTCAACCTACTGTCTCCTTCCCCATAATCCTGTAGAATGTAAGCCCGCAAGGGCAGGGTCCTCTCCCCTCTGTATCAGTCTGTCATTGTTAGTTTGTTTACTGTATGTGATATCTGTAACTTGTATGTAACCCCTTCTCATGTACAGCACCATGGAATCAATGATGCTATATAAATAAATAATAATAATAATAATAATAATAATAACATGCAATATACTACATACATGCAACATACTACATACACGCAACACACATACAGCATACTACATACATGCAACATACTACATACATGCAACATACATACAACATACTACATACATGCAACATACATACAAAATGCAACATACTACATACATGCAGCATACTACATAAATGCAACATACTACATACATGCAACATACATACAAAATATTACATGCATGCAACATGCTACATACATGCAACATACATGCAACATACTACATATATGCAACATACATGCAACATACTACATACTTGCAACATACTACATACATGCAACATACATACAACATACTACATACATGCAAAATACATACAACATGCAACATACTACATACATACAACATACTACATACATACAACACACTACATACATACAACATACTACATACAACATACATACATACAACTTATAGACATACAGTACATACAACATAGAGTATATACCATCACTTGTCACTTTGATCCCGTAGCCAGTGTCACCTGTAAGAAATATTAAAATAATAAACAAACACTATACTCGCTGATCCGCAGAAATCCAATTAAAATGAGTATCCCACGACAATCTCCCGTGGAGAGCAGCAGCATCAGCTGATGCGACCGCTCTCTAGGGGCTCCAGGAATAAAATAACGGAAGGTATCCTTCCGCACTGTATTCCTCCGCCACTGTAAAAAATGGTCCCTAGTCTCACTTGTGGCACTGCTGTGTGAGAAAGTTCCCACGCAGCAATGCCATAAAGTGAGATCCTGAACTCAGGTAACCTCAGTGATGCACTGCAGGAGCCATTGTCTCCTGTCAGTCTGTCACCCGATGTCACTGTTCTATAGGGGAGATCGTCGTAGGACACTCATTATTAATTGGACTGCGTCGGACAGGGAGTATACGGTTTATTTATTTTTAAATTTTTACAGGCGATCGAGTATGGTAAGTATGGTTAAATTAAGAATATTAAAATACTTTTTTATGGCCGTGTCTTTATTTTTTTAACTCTTTCACTACTCTAGGATTAATAATGGATAAGCGTCTTATTGACTCCTCTCCATTATTAACCCGGCTTAATGTCACCTTACAATAGCAAGGTGACATTAACCCCTTATTACCCCATATCCCACTGCTACTCAGGAGTGGGAAGAGAGGGGCTAAGTGCCGAAATTGGCGCATCTCACAGATGTGCCATTTCTGGGGTGGCTGGGGGCTGGTATTTGTATATAGGGGGACCCTACGTCATTTTTTTTGGGGGGACCCCCTATTTTAAAAGCCAGTAAAGGCTATGCAGGCAGCTGTGGGCTGATATTCATAGCCTGGGAGGGGCCATGGGTATTACCCCCTTCCCAGGCTACAAATATTGGCCCCCGGCTGTTGGCTTTCCCTATCTGGCACAGAAAATTGCGTGGGAGCCAACGACATGTTTTTCCGTTGTTTTTTTAATTAAACATTCAGTAAGAAACATAGGCCTTTCTATTATATATCTATGGATCTATCTATAGATAGATCCATAGATAAATCTATGTATCTATACATGGATATCTATGGATATATGTATAGATATATCTATAAATATAACTATGGATATATCTATGGATGGATAACTATGGCTATATCTATCTATAGATATATTTATAGATAGATAGATATATCTGTAGATACATAGATATATCTATCCATATATCTGTCTGACTACTTTCACACATCAGGTTTTTGCTGTCAGGCACAATCCGGCGAGTTTTGAAAAAAACGGATCCGTGGTTTTTTTTCCGCCGGATCCGTTTTTTTCTCATAGAGTTGTATTAGCGCCGGATTACACCTGATGGCCACACGTTTCATCCGTTTTTTGCCGGATCCGTCAGAACAGCTGTTTCCAGCGGATGGAGAAAATGTACAGAAAAAAACGTTTTTTTTTTCTGTCTGGTGAAAAAACGCCCAGCAACGAATCCGGTGAAAAACGGATGAAACTGAGATGTGAAATGATGAATCCGGCCTCCGAATCCAGTTTTTCATGCATTTTTCCATTGAAATCATGTACATTTTTCGTTCTCTCTCTCTCAAAAAAAGGATCAGTTGCATCAGTTTTTCACTATTTGCAACGGATCTGTTTTTTCAAAAATTTGCCGGATCCTGCCTGAAGGATAGATGTAGATAGATATATGGATAGTTAGGCTACTTTCACACACCAGTTTGTTTCTGTCAGGCAGGATCGAGCAAATTTTTGAAAAAATGGATCCGTTGCTAATAGAGAAAATCTGATGCAACTGATCCGTTTGTTTTTTAGAGAGCGAGAGAGAGAACAGAAAATGTGCATGATTTCAATGGAAAAATGCATGAAAAAACGGATTTGGAGGCCGGATTCATCATTTCACATCTCAGTTTCATACGTTTTCGCCGGATCCGTCGCTGCCCGTTTTTTTGCCGGACAGAAAAAACTTTCCTCTGTACATTTTCTCCGTCCGCTGGAAACAGTTTCTTGTGACGGATCCGGCAAAAACCGGATGAAACGTGTGGCCATCAGGCGTAATCCGGCGCTAATACAAGTCTATGAGAAAAAAACAGATTCGGCGAAAAAAAAACGGATCCGTTTTTTTCAAAACTCGCCAGATTATGCCTGACGGCAAAAACCTGATTTGTGAAAGTAGCCTACCTATCCATATATCTATCTACATCCATCTATCTCATTCCATCTATCTATCTATCTATCTATCTGTCTATCTATGTGTGTAATGGAGTGTGGGTTGGCAAATGTAAAAGAGGAGGTTGGACAAGACATGACATCACTAATCTTTTTTTTTGTTCAATAATACATCTTTATTTAGCTTTCAAAAACGCATACAAAACCGCATCAAAACCGCGCAAAAAATGCATCTGTGTTTTCTGCCAAGAGCTGCGGATTTAGTACAGAAAAATCCGCAGGCAAATCTGCAACGTGTGCACATACCCTAAGGGTATGTGTCCACGTTCAGGATTGCATCAGGATTTGGTCAGGATTTTATGTCAGTATTTGTAAGCCAAAACCAGGAGTGGAACAATTAGAGGAAAAGTATAGTAGAAACATATGCACCACTTCTGTATTTATCAGCCACTCCTGGTTTTGGCTTACAAATACTGACATAAAATCCTGACCAAATCCTGATGCAATCCTGAACGTGGACACATATGTAAGGAAAGAGACCCTTAGGGTATGTGTCCACGTTCAGGATTGCATCAGGATTTGGTCAGTATTTTACATCAGTATTTGTAGCCAAAACCAGGAGTGGAAGAATTAGCGGAAAAGTATAATAGAAACATATGCACCACTTCTGCATTTATCACCCACTCCTGGTTTTGGCTTATAAATACTGAGGTAAAATACTGACCAAATACTGATGCAATCCTGAACGTGGACACATACCCTTAGATGGGATATTCAATTCCTGGTGACAGATTCCCTTTAACTTTCTTTCTGGGAAAAAAGTTTACTTCTGTTTCTTCAACTATGAGGGGTGTGTTAGACACTATACACAGGACTCTTTACATGTTTAGCTCTCTTTTTTTAAGCTTTAATGGATACTAGGTCTGAATATTTATAATTTTAGCATGTGAAAAAAGAAAAAAAACATTTTTTTTAATTTAAAAACCCTAAAAGAAAATGTGTATTTATCATATTGTGACGTAGTTAGAGGACTTAAGTTTGGCAAAATTTTCAGATAGCAGCAACATTGTATAAAACTGCCTTCACTACTGCAAACCCAGCTGTTTCCCTAAGACGAACACCTGATCTATAGGATCTATAGCTGTGCAGTGCTATAAATGAATGTTTTCATGTAGGTCTATTGATACAACACTTCAAGATTAAAACTATTTTAAAGCCACTATAAGAACAGATATGTATGGCCATCAGAGGGTTAATCGAAAGTAAAATATTGCAACTCAATAGTAAAAACAGCAAAAAGTATTTTACAAACCAAGGTTGTCAACCTGGTATTAATGTATAGCTAAAGTGTATAAAAAAGTAGAACATATGCTCAGAAGATGAGTTTGATTTTTCTTTCATGTGCGCAGAATTCAGGTTGAACAAACATTCAATTCATGCCAGGAATGTTCTCCTAATAGAATTTTCTTATCACAGCAGTACAATGAGCTTTTCATGGACAAATGACCACACATATTAGTGTGTGACTGATTAGTGGCCTTTACTGCACTGCTCTCTCTCTGTAAAAAGTAGAAGTATATTAGAACCTATGGTGTACTGGAAAACAACAACGTTTGTATCGTATTTCAGAAATCTAATGATATAACGATTTGATCCAAAAAGCTAACGCACAATTGCAATTATGAAATAATGTAAATGGATCCAGATATTATAAAATAAATGTATAAATATGGCTATATATTTGTGCCTTCATTGGTTCACTATGACAAAATTACTTTTGGGTTTTCATTATCTATAAGCCATAATCATCAACATTAATAAAAATAAACACTTGAAATAGATCACTCTGTTTGTAATGACTCTATATAATATATGAGTTTCACTTTTTGTATTGGAGAAGTGAAATAAATTAACTTTTCGATGATATTCTAATTTAGTGAGAAGCACCTGTATATGATTTGTGTTTTTAAACATCAATTACAGTGTTTTTGGAATTAACTGGATTATACAATGGTGCAGTCTAGATTTAGTGGGGATATGTTTAGTCATCAGTGAAATTGCTAAATAAGGTCCCTCCCATTTACTATATAAATATTAGCGATAAGCGAGCACTAAATGTGCATGTTACTGAAGTCGAGGAAATCGTAGTGTTCGGGTGCTTGACCCAATTAACTAGTATAATGGAAGTCAAGGGGAAACTCGAACATTTTTCTGGCATCCCCCCCCCCCCTCCCGGAGGTCTGGAAACAGTGCTAAAATAGCATGGGAACAACATAGTGAAGACCCTTGAAGGCATCTCTGAATCCCAGGTTGCAGATGGGAACAATAATGTTAGAGATTTGCTCCACTTTTATGGACTGACCATAAAACATACAAAACCAGTTCAAATGGATTTTACTGGAAAAAATGTTAAGAAACAGCAAAATAAAAAAGAGAAAAAAAAAGCTTCTTCACAAATTGGGCTATGTTCACACGTAGTGTTTTTGCAGAATTTTTTTGCGCTTGCCTTGCTTTCAATCTTGAAAAAAAACATTCACCAGGATATTTAATTTTGATATTTTACTACCTTACCTGTCCATGTGGTGTGTGAGAAATGATCACACACTGTTAGGGTTGGCGGATTGCACTAAATAAAAATAAATAATAAAACTGCAATTGCAACCCGGGGTCTACTGTGCAGAGATGTATAACTGCTGCTAGTGTGAACAATGGCGGGACACAACAGTGGGCAACCACTATAACCCCACTGTGTTAATGCCACACAGTATGAACAGTACGCAAAGTAGCTAGCTCAGTTACTTCACTGAGAGATACTGCACTCAATATGAGTGTTATACCCTGTTAAACATCACAGGGATGAAAGCACGTGGAATGTGCTTGCTATGCAACTAAACTGTGTCAATGGCACACAAGAATGAGGCAGATGCTGAGCCAAAGGAAGAACTCATGTGACGCTAGGTGCAAAGTCCTGACGCTTTCCCTGAGAGGTGTAGCCTGGGGGTTGGACTTGCTCGGTGACTTAACTGTGCTAACCACACACATGTAGGAAATCGATGCTAAGCCAAGGGATAGCTACCTAGTCCTAACCCTACCTTGCCAAAGAAAGAATTCTCAGTGTATATAATGTCACGTGCAAACAGAGTGGTAGATTATCCACTAACAAACACCACGCATAAATTATAGTGGCATGCACGTGTGCACTACTGAAAGCCTTTTAAACCCTAGGCTGCACCCCAAACACTCACGCCCAGCCAGCTGTGACATCGAGCGGGCCAACCTGGAGCCGCCACATGACCAAAGCAGCTAACACCTGACCACCAATGAGAAGACGCCACCTCACGGACATGCTCAGTAAGGAGATCTCTGGACTTAGGTTCCGGAGCGCAGGGCTGCACCAGGATATCACTGGTTCCCATAGATTTGGCTGGAGAGCCAGCAGTAACCAAAGTGAATATTACTAGCCTGACCAAGACGCTGGGACCAACATCTGTGATGAGCAGCACCCTCCTCAGCCGGACTTGAATGGGAGACCACAGCATCAGGCAATGCTTGGGATCCATCCCACGGAGCGGGAAAATCCTGATGCCTAACAGACACATCCTGTTTAGTTTATGATAGAGGGACTCTGAAAGTCACAAAAAAAAATTTTTTTTCAGGGCTATTAGGCGGCCCTCCCTATTTGCAGAGGACCATCAGGAGGCCCTTACTATTGTTAGAGGGCCAGCAGGTGTCTTGTGGATAGATGAGACCAAGATAGAGCTTTTTGATAAAGCACATCATTCTACTGTTTACTATAAATAGAATGAGGCCTACAAACAAAAGAACACAGTAGTTACAATCAAATATGGTGGAGGTAGAAATATATTTTGGTGTTGTTTTGCGGTCTCTAGCACTGGAGGCATCATGAAATGTGAAGATTCCCAAAGGATTTTGGATTGCAATGTAGTACCCAGTGTCAAAAGCTGAGCTTGTATCCAAGGTCATGGAATTTCCAGCAGGACAATGACCCCAATCAAACTTAAGAAGCACCAAAAAATGGATTTAAACAAAGCACTGGAAAGTTCAGAAGTTGCAATTCCAGCTCCAGTAGCGTAATGTCTCTCACCATATCCTCTTACATATAGCTGCTACAGATAAACTGTGAGTGGACACATTAAATGAGTTAATTTTGCGTGCTTTGATGATTTTCTGAGTACAGATCACTGTTAAAAACATGAATCTGTCAATGAGTGTATGGAAAACAGCAGCAGGAAGGATTATAATTTATAAGGCAATAATCCCTGACTAGATATCTGTAATACGCTATCCCTACTGCAACAGCTCACCCTATATGAATACGAATTGCAGATAAGAGCAGTATTACTAGGAAATACAATCTATTTGAATTAACCCTGAAAATAGCTGCTAATTTTGCATAGCAGCATCAATGGCTGTTATTTCATCAACCCTGATGGAGAATATAGTGGAGCGTTTTGCATCTACTCAGTCTGATATGGAGGAGACCAGGATCTTCTGCACTTACTGTACAAAGTCTCCTGATCCAGCTGTGAAATCTTGAATCAGTGTGAGTACTCCTTATGTGATGACCACCTGACAGCCCACAACAAGGCACTGGATGATATACTTATAGAACACACCGGCTCTTTCGGTTTCTAAAAATGTTCCCTCAACTGGAAGAGGAGGAGAATGAGGCGGACGACTAAAAAAAAAGACAAAATCCTGAAGCACATACCCATGTTTGGATGAGAAGGAGTCCATGGGAATAGACCAGAAAAAAAAGCAAACACAGGATTTGAGCTAATGTTCCGCTGCTGTCATTCGGTAGTGTTGAAAAGTCTGAGGCAATCCAGCCCTTGTTCATTTTGATAAGAGTCAGCCTGTCAGCATTTTCAGTTGACAGGAGGATGTGCTTATCGGTTATAAAACCCCCAAAACACTAAAAACTTGCTCTGACAAAACTCTAGCGACAGGACAGGCCAGGACTTCCAAGGCATAGAGACCCAGTTCATGTCAGCAATGATTCTGGTTTGGATACCCAATAGTTGTAAGGCACAGAGGAATCATAGAGGACAATGGTATGGCCGGCAAGGTACTATTCCAAAACTTTTCCCTCCATGTCAGAGTGCCCCACGCATGAGTTCCTGGGCTACGGGAGGGTCAGAGAAAACTTTCCCAGACCTTTGTTAGCATTCCCCTGCCTCTGCTGCTTATGGTGCGTGTCTCCCTCTTCTTTACTCCTTTGCTTACAAGGAACTGTAACATCTGCTGCCAGCATTGTCAGATGGGAATTTTGTAATTATTCTTTAACTATGGCCTTCTGGTACTGCAATATTTTATTAGACGTCTCCATCACTGGAAGGAGAGATGGAAAGTTCTCTTTGTAGCGTAGATCTAGAAGGGTAGCCAACCTGTATTTAATGCTGGCCAAAATGCGTAAAACGTGAGTGTCATGGGAAAGGCATTGGAACATAAATTCAGCCATGTGTGCCAGATTGTCAACAGCCATGACTTCCCTGTTGCAACCAAGAGCACAACTGTCCATCTTCTCCTCTTCATCCTCCTCAACGTCAGGCAATCCACACTGAATAGACAAGATGAAGGTGATATGGATAGTACCACCTGTAGCACAGGCAACTAGCTTGTGTTACTGCTCCTTTTCCTCCTCATCATCACCCATTCCACATTGAGAAGATGAGATGAGGCTGGGCTGTGTAGCATCACCCTATAAAGTTTCTTGCTCCATCTCAGCTTGCTTCCCCTGCAAAGCCTCCTCTTTTTATTTGTGAGCAGCGAGAATTTCAGTAGACAGAGAAAGGGGATGATTATGCTGATAATGGCATCATCGCCATCCTAGTCAAGTTCTCAAAGTTTTGGATTACCACACAGATATTAGACATCTTGTGTGCAGAGGCTGACCGGAATACTGACAGGCATGTAGCAGCTGGTATTCAACTACTGCCCTCTGCTGCTTACAAAGCCTTGCCAACATATGTAAAGTTGCGTTCCAACGCGTGGTGACATCACACACCAGTCGAAGAGCTAGAAGTTGCAAATGCTGCTTCAGGACTGCCAGGGTGGTGGCAGCTATAGCTGACTTGCGGAAATGGGCACACACGTGGCAAAGTTATACAAGTAGCTCAAACAGATCTGGGTAGGTTTTGAGAAACCACTGAATCACTAAGTGGAGCATGTGGGCCAGGCATGGTACGTGTGAGAGGTTCCCAAGCTTCAAAACCACCACTAGGTTATGGCCATTGTCACACATGACCATGCCTAGTTGTAGGTTTAGGGGTGATAGCCACAGATCAGTCTGGTCTGTTAGACCAGGGGTCCCCAACTCCAGTCCTCAATGCCCACCAACAGGTCATGTTTTCAGGATTTCCTTTGCATTGCACAGGTGATGCAATTATTACCTGGGCAAGACTAAGGAAATCCTGAAAACATGACATGTTGGTGGGCCTTGAGGACTGGAGTTGGGGACCCCTGTGTTAGACCCTTCAACAACTCTGTGGCGGTGTGCGGTTTGTCACCAAAGCAGATTAACTTTAGCAGAGACTGTTGCCGCTTGGCCGAGGCAGTGCTTCCACCTTGAGGCTGATGTTAACGTTTTCAAGATGGAGGGTGATGATGAGGAGGAGGAGGTGCAGAAACTGCTGTTTAATGTTTGGGAAACTCTGATTGAACCAGGGCCTGCAATCCTCAGTGTCGGTAGCACTTGTTCCATCCCAGGGTGCGATTGGGTCCTTGCTGCCAAAATGTTCATCCAGTCTGCTGTCAGGGAAATGTATTGCCCCTGGCCACAAGCACGTGTCTACATGTCTGTGGTTAAGTGGACCTTCCCAGTAACAGTGTTGGTCAGATCACAGCTGATGATATGGGAAACATGCTTGTATAAGGCAAGGATGGCACAGTGAGAGAAATAGTGGTGGCTAGGGATCAAGTAGCAAGGGACGGCCGCCACCATGAGCTTGCGAAAAGATCCCGTCTCTACAAGCCTAAACGTTAACATTTCCAGGGCAAGCAGTCTGGAAATGTAGTTGCTTAGTAATGTTGGATTTGGGTGGGTAGCTGCATATTTACTATTCCATTCCCAGGACTAGGGTAGTGACAACTGTACTCTACGCTTGGACAAGGACGTGGACGTGGTTTCTGATGGTGGTTGCAATTGTGCAATGACAGGTGCAGGGTGGGAGGCATCTTCACCTGTGTCATTGACAGGGGATTGGCGTGCACATAGAACAGGGAAAGAGGCAGTGGTGTCACCAGCAGACACTGTTTCTGGACCCTGGCGTTCTGCCCAAGTAGTCAGGGTCTTTTCTGTCATGGGTCTGAGCATGCTGGTGGTGGTCAGGGTGGTAGTTATGCTGCTCCTGCTGATGCTGGCATGGAAGATGTTGCAAATGTCCTTTTATGGGTTAACTGGACTGTCTTTATAAAAGCACCAGACTCAGAAATATCTAGCCATTGGCCTGGCAACTTCACCCATGTTGGTGCTCTGGGAACAGTTGGCCGCCTTGTGTCTCTGGGGACCCCATTGCCTTTTCCTGTCTGTTGTGGTACTGCAGATAACTCCCCATGTGTGCTGCTGTCATCGCTCTGAATGTCACCCTTCTAGGATAGGTCAGTGACGTCATTGTCCACCACCTCATCTCCTACTTCCGCACCCTGGTTCTCCTCCTGACGTGCTTATGGAATGCCCACCAGGGCCGTGGGGTACTCAGTACTGGGTCCGGTACTTAAAGGGATGTGTCCCGTCGGCGGTGACCTGGTCCGTGGCCCTGGGCGCCCATGTTAAAGGAAAGGGGGTTTGTGAAATAATAAAAGTTTGTGACGCCACCTGTGGTATACAGTCAGGGAGGACTGACGCTGCTTAAAGGGGTCCACTGGGGTGATGTTATGGCAGCAGGGATGGTATGGCTTCCCACAGGTGAAGCTGGGTCCCCAGGGCTCCTGATTTAGTAGGGACAGGTGGTAGGTGGTGTAGTAAGAAACAGAAGACACAGGGTTATAGTCTCTTTACCTCTTTACTTGGATTAAGGCAGCCACAGTCCAGGGTACTGGATCATCATAAGTGCTGGTATGGTCTGGCCGGCTTAGAAGCGACTCAGGAATCCCCCTAACCAGGTGGGGTTGGAAGCCTTCACTCTAACACTGTGTTGTAGTCTCTTGCTGTCTTAGGCCTCACACAAGGTCCTCACATTTTCTCTTTCCTTCTTTAGGTAGGACACTAACCCGCATGACAGGTAACTCAAGCCTTTTTACAGAATCTCTATCAAGACCCGGGGTCTATGCACTACTGTGTCTTCAGGTGTCTATGTGGACAGATGACTTGCAATCCAGCTGTCCGCCGGTTTCTGCTGTGAGATGTATAGTTCTGCACAACCTCAGTCTTCTGGCTACCGGTATTTGCAATCAAGCGTGGAGGAAACCCACTTGCAGCTTCTCTCTCCAGCTCTTAATTCTCCTTTGCTTCTTCTCCTCCTCAGTCTCTTTACAAGTTGCTCTGCTTTCTCTTTCCTTCCCAGGAGCTGCAGAATCACTTGTCTGCATGGCCCCAGCTTTGTTTCCTCACTCCTTGTTCTCCTCTCACAAACTGCCTCTCTCCAAATGACTAGCAACTGCCTAGCAACTGACTCCTCCTCCCGACCAGAGAGCAGCTCCCCTGAAGTCAGATGTAGAGCTCTCTCTTATGGCCTGGAGTTAGAACAGTGTTGTATGTGCTGAATACCTGTTAAAGGGATCCTTCTTCGCTTCCAAGCATGACATCACTCTCCCTGTGAGGAAAGTAATGCCATTGTAACAACCAGTTACCTGGGGTGCTACACTTGCTTAACAACTTCACTTGTTGACAGTTATGTCTCATCATAATCCACTTATTGCAACAGTAATTGCGTTTTCCCACCATCACCTTCTTGTAAACCTGGCTTCTCAAATATTTAGGCATTGCTACATGCGATCTCCTCCTGTCCCACTTGAAACAAGCAGGGCGAGAGGCCAGAATCTATAAATGGAAATGTGAACAGCTTTTTGGAGTGTCCAAGTGTGGGACCACTTGTCTCCAGGCACTCAGCATGGTGGGAGGAAGGAGGATCAGGGTGAGGATTTTGTGGTCCAGAATCACGGCTACTGAGACTGGACCATGTGGAAGACAGGGTTGTGCAGGCAAAGTGACTGGAAGCATTATCACCTATCTATCCACCAATCTTTTCATACTGATCTGGCTTCAAGAGTGGTGTTCCTTACCCCCCTACAAAGTGGGACAGGAAGCTAAGTACACATGATGTGTGTGTTTGTTGTGCTCCTGAAACAGGCACAGTTCCACCTTGCCCACGGTCTCGGCGCTCACCATCAGTGTCATATCTTGCCATTTTAGTTTATGCATGATGTAACGCTGTTGAGAAAACTTTGCAGGATTAGTATCGCAGGAAAATTTGCATACCTCAGACGGACTTGTTACAGTGTAGGAACAGTATAGCAATGCTATTGCTAAATAACAAAGTCTGGCTGTATGCTTTTGATGCACAACTGGGGTATTATAAGTGGCATATAATATTTATCTGCTGAAACCAATTTGCAGGATTACTACTGCAGGAAAATTTGCCCACCTCAGATGAACTTGTTACAGTGCAGGAGCAATACAGCCATGCTATTGATAGCCAACCAAGTCTGGCTCTATGCTTTTGACGCACAACTGGTATACTATAAATGGCGTGTAATATTTCTCTGCTGAAAAAAATTTGCAATAACACTATGGCAGGAAAATTTGCTCACCTCAGATGGACTTCTTACACTGCAGGAGCAATATAGCGATGCTATTTCTAACCAACCAAGTCTGACTTTTTGCTTTTGACACACAACTGGAGCAGTATAAATGGCTCATAATATTTCCCTGCTCTGAACAGTTTGCAGGATTAAGAGCAAAAATAATATTTTTAACCCTGTGAACTTGAAGGGCTTTTGCTATGAGTTGCAGGAGAAAGGACGTGAAATTAGCCCTATCCTGTCCCACACTATCCTTTCAGCACAATTTCTCCCTAAGTGCTGCTATCAGCATCATGAATATTGATTACAATTAGCCCTAATAAGGGTTAATGTTGCAGTTGGAAGAAATATAACAGGTATATAATACCTGCCTAAATGCAGCTACAACTCTGTCCCTAGCTCAGCAGCGCAGCACCTCTCCATACTCTGCCTGTGTCTGTTGGTACACTGTGGCGAGCATGGTGTCAAAGGTGTTATATAGACCCAATCGTGCTATGCGGCCAGCCAATCACAGTAATGCCACAAACAAGATGGCTACAGGTTTACAATGACTGGCAGGCAATCCCCTCATGTTTTTTGGCTGTCTACGGAGCACCAAACATGCAGGGCGGAGACTCGAGCTTGCACACGAGCATTCAAAAATTCTCGCCGAGTAACGAGCATTGTGAGCACATCGATGCTAAATCGAGTGATGAGTAGTGATGAGCACACTTGCTCACCACTAGAGTTGAGCAAACCTGAAGAGTAAAGTTCGGCATCCGTACTGAACACTAGAGATGAGAAAACATCGCCGGCTCCCTCCTTATTAGGCAAGCTATAGCATTTACCAAAGAAGCTGCAGTGGGAACCCGGATACCTGGAGCTCTCCTGAAAATCAGGTGTCCGGCGCTGCAGTAGCATGTGTCACGGCCGTGTCACAGTCACAACACATGCATGGAGAGCCTGTGTGCTGTGACTGTTTTTTTGCCTTCCTCTGGATCAACATGTCAGGGCATGTTAGGTTAGGCAGCGGCTATGGGTTAAACTAGATGGACTTAAAGTCTTCCTTCAACCTTAATAACTATATTACTATGTTACTATGTTACAAAACCGTGACTCATGCAGCTGCGGCGCCAGACACCTGATTATCAGGAGTGCTCCAGGTATCCAGGTTCCTGCTGCAGCTTCTTTGGTACATGCTATAGCTTGCCGAATAAGGAGGGAGCTGACGATATTCGCGGAGGTCTACTGAACACCTACTGTTTGGACATGGACACTGAGCACGGACTTCACCAGGAAGTCCACTACTAGGACAACGCCTTCTTAAACTAAATGTTGTGCCATGATAAAATAAAAAAGCTTATACTCACCTCCCATGCTGGCGCCATTCCCGCGGTGTCGGCACTTGTGGTTCCAGGGCTGTGATGCGGTGGAAGGACATGTGATTCCTGTCACGCAGTCAGTGCTGGTGTCACTGTCTCCGCCTTAGGACAAACTGAATATGAAGAGGAAGTCTGGGTTACAGCTGATTTCTGACTTCCTCTTCATGTTCAGTTTGTAAGAAGGTGGAGACAGTGACACTAGCGCTGATTAGGGAGTCGGTGTCACGCGTCCAACACTGCATCACAACCCTGGGAGAGCGAGTGCCGACACTGCGGGATCGGAGCCAGCACGGGAGGTGGGTATAGGCTTTATTATTTTATCAGGGCCGAACATTTAGTTTAAGAATGGGTTGTCCTAATAGTGGACAACCCCTTTAAGATTCCTATTACCACAGATGCCCTCTTCTTGGTCAAATCAATCATTGGTTTGGTTAAGCTCCAAACATTTTTAATTAAATTTACAATATTAGTTTTCAAACTCAAGGAAACACTGCAAGGCCTTCAAGAACCTGGATTTGATCCACTCCTTAACAGCTTGGACCTTTGAGGAATCCATTCGCCAACTATAGTGAACAAGGTATACCCCAGGAACTTTTCAACCTTTTCCCACATATCATGCTTCAAACATAAAGATACCAAATGTAAATTTTTGGTGAAGAATCAACAACAAGTGGAACGCAATTGTGAAGTTGAACGAAATGTATTGGTTATTTTAAATTTTTGTGGAAATTCAAAAACTGAAAAGTGGGGCGTGCAATATTATTCGGCCCCATTAACTTAATACTTTGTTGCATCACCTTTTGCTGTGATTACAGCTGGAAGTAGCTTGGGGTATGTCTCTATCAGATCTGTACATCGAGAGACTGAAATTCTTGACCATTCTTCCTTGGCAAGCAGCTCGAGCTCTGTGAGGTTTGATGGAGATGGTTTGTGAACAGCAGTTTTCAGCTCTTTCCACAGATTCTCGATTGGATTGAGGTCTGGGCTTTTACTTGGCCAGTCTAACACCTGGATATGATACGTTTATTTGTGAACCATTCCATTGTAGATTTTGCTTTATGTTTGGGATCATTGTCTTGTTGGAAGACAAATCTCTGTCCCAGTCTCAGGTCTTTTGCAGGCTCCAACGGGTTTTCTTCAAGAATTGTCCTGTATTTGGCTCCATCCATCTTCCCATCAATTTTAACCATCTTCCCTGTCCCTGCTGAAGAAAAGCAGACCCAAACCATGATGCTGCCACCACCATGTTTGACAGTGGGGATGGTGTGTTCAGGGTGATGAGCTGTGTTGCCTTTATGCCAAACATATCGTTTGGCATTGTTGCCAAAAACTTCGATTTTGGTTTCATCTGACCAGAGCACCTTCTTCCACATGTTTGGTGTGTCTCCCAGGTAGCTTGTTGCAAAATTTAAATGACCCTTTTTATGGATATCTTTGAGAAATGGCTTTCTTCTTGCCACTCTTCCATAAAGGCCTGATTTGTGCAGTGCACAACTGATTGTTGTCCTATGGACAGACTGTCCCACCTCAGCTGTAGATCTCTGCAGTTCATCCAGAGTGATCATGGGCCTCTTGGATGCATCTCTGATCAGTCTTCTCCTTGTTTGAGATGAAAGTTTAGAGGAACGGCCAGGTCTTGGTAGATTTTAAGTGGTATGATACTCCTTCCATTTCAATATGATCGTTTGCACAGTGCTCCTTGGGATGCTTAAAGTTTTGGAAATCATTTTGTATCCAATACGGCTTTAAACTTCTCCACAACAGTATCACAAACCTGCCTGTTGCGTTCCTTGGTCTTCATGATGCTCTCTGTGCTTCAAACAGAACCCTGAGACTATCACAGAGCAGGTGCATTTATACGGAGACTTGATTACACACAGGTGGATTATATTTATCATCATTAGGCATTTAGGACAACATTGGATCATTCAGAGATCCACAATGAACTTATTGAGTGAGTTTGCTGCACTGAAAGTAAAGGAGCCGAATAATATTGCACGCCCCACTTTTTAGTTTTTGAATTTCCACAAAATTTAAAATAAACAATAAAATTCGTTCAACTTCACAATTGTGTTCCACTTGTTGTTGATCCTTCACCAAAAATTTACATTTGGTATCTTTATGTTTGATGCATGATATGTGGGAAAAGGTTGCTAAGTTCCAGGGAGCCGAATACTTTCGCAAGGCACTGTATCATCAAAAAGTTAATTTATTTCCGTACGCCAATACAAATAATGAAACTCATATACTATATAGAGTCATTACAAACAGAGTGATCTATTTCAAGTGTTTATTTCTGTTAATGTTGATGATTATGGCTTACAATTAAAACCCAAAAGTCATTATCTCTGTAAATTAGAATAATTAACAAAAAACATCTGCAAACCATTAAGCATTTGAAAAGTTCCCTTAGTCTGTTTCAGTAGGCTCTACAATCATGGGAAAGACTGCTACCTTGACAGATTTCCAGAAGGCAGTCACTGACACACACAACAAGGAGGGTAAGCCAGAAAAGGTCATTGCTAAAGACGCTGGCTATTCACAGACTGCTGTATCCAAGCATACTAATGGAAGGTTATGTGGAAGAAAAAGTGTGGTAGGAAAAGGTGCACAAGCAGGGCGCGTCCGAGGGTGAGTATATACCTAATAGGAATATACTCACCCTCGGACGCGCCCTGCTTCTTTCCGGCAGCCTTCCTTCCTAAGAATCAGCGCTTGAAGGACCTTCGGTGACGTCTCGGCTTGTGATTGGTCGCGCGAGCGGTCACATGGGCGGTCACGCGACCAATCACAAGCCGCGACGTCATCTAAGGCCCTTCACGCGCTGATTCTAAGGAAGGAAGGCTGCCGGTTAGTACCAGGGCGCGTCCGAGGGTGAGTATAGCAATATTTTTTATTTTAACCCCCTTCTGACATCGGACGTACTATCCCGTCCATGTGGGGTGGGCCCCTATGACCATGGACGGGATAGTACGTCCAGCGCGATCGGCGGCGCTCACGGGGGGAGCGCCGCCGATCGCGGCCGGGTGTCAGCTGCCTATCGCAGCTGACATCCGGCACTATGTGCCAGGAGCGGTCACGGACCGCCCCCGGCACATTAACCCCAGGCACACCGCGATCAAAGATGATAACGGCTCTGCGTTATAAACTGTAGTGAAACACTTGGGGGTTCAAAGTTCTCACAACACATCTAGATTAGTTCCCTGGGGGGTCTAGTTTCCAATATGGGGTCACTTGTGGGGGGTTTCTACTGTTTAGGTACATTAGGGGCTCTGCAAACGCAATGTGACACCTGCAGACCATTCCATCTAAGTCTGCATTCAAATGGCACTCCTTCCCTTCTGAGCCCTCCCATGTGCCCAAACAGTGGTTCCCCCCACATATGGTGTATCATCGCACTCAGGACAAATTGGGCAACAAATTTTGGGGTCCAATTTCTCCTGTTACCCTCAGGAAAATACAAAACTGGGAGCTAAAAAAATAATTTTTGTGGGAAAAAAATTTTGTTTTATTTTTACGGCTCTGCATTATAAACTTCTGTGAAGCACTTGGTGGGTCAAAGTGCTCACCACACCTCTAGATAAGTTCCTTAGGGGGTCTACTTTCCAAAATGGTGTCACTTGTGGGGGGTTTCAATGTTTAGCCACATCAGGGGCTCTCCAAACGAAACATGGCGTCCCATCTCAATTCCAGTCAATTTTGCATTGAAAAGTCAAATGGCACTCCTTCGCTTCCGAGCTCTGCCATGCGCCCAAACAGTGGTTTACCCCCACATGTGGGGTATTGGCATACTCAGGACAAATTGTACAACAATGTTTGGGGTCCATTTTCTCCTGTTACCCTTGGTAAAATAAAACAAATTGGAGCTGAATTAAATTTTGTGTGAAAAAAAGTTAAATGTTCATTTTTATTTAAACATTCAAAAAATTCCTGTGAAGCACCAGAAGGGTTAATAAACTTCTTGAATATGGTTTTGAGCACCTTGAGGGGTGTAGTTTTTAGAATGTCAGAGATGTTTTTGCTGGACTGCTACCCTAAAGGTACCTTCACACATAACGATATTGTTAACGATATCGTTGCTATTTGTGACGTAGCAACGATATCGTTAATGAAATCGTTATGTGTGACAGCGACCAACGATCAGGCCCCTGCTGGGAGATCGTTGGTCGCTGAATAAAGTGCAGAACTTTATTTCGTCGCTGGACTCCCTGGAGACATCGCTGGATCGGCGTGTGTGACACCGATCCAGCGATGTCTTCACTGGTAACCAGGGTAAACATCGGGTAACTAAGCGCAGGGCCGCGCTTAGTAACCCGATGTTTACCCTGGTTACCATGCTAAAAGTAAAAAAAAACAAACACTAGATACTTACCTAACGCTGTCTGTCCTCCAGCGCTGTGCTCTGCACTCCTCCTGTACTGGCTGTGAGCCGGAAAGCAGAGCGGTGATGTCACCGCTCTGCTTTCCGGCTCCCAGCCAGTACAGGAGGAGAGCAGAGAAGCAGAGCGCAGCGCTGGAGGACAGACAGCGTTAGGTAAGTATCTAGTGTTTGTTTTTTTTTACTTTTAGGATGGTAACCAGGGTAAACATCGGGTTACTAAGCGCGGCCCTGCGCTTAGTTACCCGATGTTTACCCTGGTTACCGGCATCGTTGGTCGCTGGAGAGCGGTCTGTGTGACAGCTCTCCAGCGACCAAACAGCGACGCTGCAGCGATCCGGATCGTTGTCGGTATCGCTGCAGCGTCGCTTAATGTGAAGGGGCCTTAAGTAATAAATTTTGTTTTTCTGAACTACCACTATTCACTAAGTTGAGTGCCAAGTTATTTATTTACTTAGTTTTTAGAATGGTGTCACACTTGGTTATTTTCTATCATATAGACCCCTCAAAATGACTTCAAATGAGATGTGGTCCCTAAAATAAAATGGTGTTGTAGAAATGAGAAATTGCTGGTCAACTTTTAACCCTTATAACTCCCTAACAAAAAAAAATTTTGGTTCCAAAATTGTGCTGATGTAAAGTAGACATGTAGGAAATGTTACTTATTAAGTATTTTGTGTGACATATCTCTGTGATTTAATTGCATAAAAATTCAAAGTTGGAAAATTGCGAAATTTTCATAATTTTCGCCAAATTTCCGTTTTTTTCACAAATAAACGCAGGTACTGTCAAAGAATTTTTACCATTGTCATGAATTACAATATGTGACGAGAAAACATTGTCAGAATCACCAGGATCCATTGAAGCGTTCCAGAGTTATAACCTCATAAAGGGACAGTGGTCAGAATTGTAAAAATTGGCCCGGTCATTAACGTGCAAACCACCCTTGGGGGTAAAGGGGTTAATTCTTTATTTTACACTTAAATATGGATCCCAGGGCCTGAAGGAGAGTTTCCTCTCCTTCAGACCCTGGGAACCATAAGAAACCCAATGCACTGCATTGGGTTTCGTGTTTCGGCCGACCCCGACCCCGACTTTTTTATAGGATCGGCCGATTTCACTCGACCCGACTTTTGAAAAAGTCGGGTTTCGTGAATCCGACCTGATCCTATAAAAGTAAAAGTCGTTCAACCCTACTAGTGACCAGTCTGATTGACCATTTTTGCAGACTGTCTGTTATATACTATTCCATGTTCTGTCATTATGGACCAGAAAAATTATATATTTTACCCTTAGGGAGATTGAAGCAAGATATTAGATCAAAGAGGCAATAATAATCTACCGTATGTGTGAGGTAATTTTTCAGATTTGGACATAGAAAATACATCAGCAAAATGTTCAAATATTGCAGGTAAACCATTTTGTAATGCCTTAGAGAAATTCACAGAGAGAAGCATACATTTGTTCTGACAATCATGGCTCCAGCATACAATATCCTCCTGGTGCCAGTCAGTAATCGGGCTATGTTTAATCCCCGCTATTCCCCAGCCCCTCCCCTATGCCAAGCGCTTCACTGGAATCCTATCGCCCAAAGCCATCCACAACCTGTCTCCTCCATACATCTGTGCCATGGTCTCCCGGTACTTACCTACACGCAACCTCCGATTCTCTCAAGATCTCCTTCCCTACTCCCCTCTCATCTCTTCTTCCCACAACCGCATCCAAGACTTCTCCTGTACTTTCCCCATACTCTGGAACTCTCTACCACAACACATCAGGCTCTCGCCTACCATAGAAACCTTCAAAAAGAACCTGAAGACTCACCTCTTCCGACAAGCCTACAGCCTGCAGTGATCCTCAACCTACTGAACCACCGCACAACCAGCTCTACCCTCTCCTAGCGTCATCCCTCCTTATATACCAGTGTGGCTTGTTTTTTGCTCATATTTAATGTATTTGGCTATATCTGCCCCCTTTTTCACATGTAAAGCGCCATGGAATAAATGTCGCTATAAAAAATGTATAATAATAAAAAATATAATAATTATGTTTATGCAACCAAGGCATGCCTAAGACCATGGCAACATCCAATCATAAATTAAAAATGTAAAGCACCAACAAGCCGGGACACCTCAGATCATTTTAGTAACGGCAAACCAAGATCTTTTGTTACTTTGGCTACAACAAAATATTCTGTGAAACAGAAATCAATAAATGCCTTAAGCTAGACAGACTTTTCAAGATAACATAGACAAGGAGTAAGAATTTAGCAGAATCTTATGGAAATACCTCTGCGCCTAGGTTGGCATCCATGGGCCCACCTAGGTGATATTTTTTTCCAGAAACTGTTGTTTAGAGGAGGCATGCATCTAACGTGCAGACACTTCACAGTTTCACATTCATTTTTTTTTCACTTGGCCCCTTGTTATTAATGGAAGTGAATCATCACAATCTGCTTGGACTCCTCAGTAATTGTAACACACAAGCCTTAGGTGAAAATGTACTATCAGCTGTGGATTCCTGTCTGCGTTTGTGCAAACGTCCATCAAAACGGGTTGCCAGACACATTGCTGAGCCCACTATAGAGGAATATTAAGTGTATTTTTTGCGATGGCGATGTTGGTGGAGTCCAACAGAAAGGATCCAAGACACACGAGGGTTGAAGCAATACAGTTTTATTATCGACGCAATTCGAAGTTATCAAACTTCTTCCACAAGAATGTATTAATGGTTATTAATAGAACAAAAATAACGTGTGCACATACCCTTATACTTATACCAACAGGTGTGCGGGACCAGGTTTTCAGCTTTGCCCTCAGATGGAGCAGCCTAAATTTGGTTCTGTTTTATAGTGCATTACGCTGGAAAACTACTTCAGTTAGGTCACGTGCACATGTTGAGTATTTGGTCAGTATTTTACATCAGTATTTGTAACCAAGACCAGGAGTGGAACAATCAGAGGAAAAGTATAATAGAAACACGTCACCACTTCTGCATTTATCACCTCTCCTGGTTTTGGCTTACAAATACTGATGTAAAATACTGAATGTTTGAACATGGCCTAACAGTCTGTAAAATTAATTGGTGCCATATAATTTTTTCAACAGAAGTATGACTGTGTGGGTCTTTTGCAGTGGATCTTGAATCATGAGTTGCAGGCAGTCGAGAGCCCCACTTACTATCTAGAGCCCATTACTACAGTACAACTGCGGGAATTGCATTGATGCCTGAGGGTCATTATTATTCTTCATTTCTAAAGTACCTATTAGTTGCAGGGTGCTGTACATTTGAAAAGGGTTACATACATATAACAAATTAAAATAATTGTAAAGAGTGTTTAAATAGTAATGCCACATCGCATTTTGGGGGGTGAATTAACGGTTTTAGGTGTGAATTTTATGTGGTTTTTGAACTTTAATGCCAAGCCATGCATGAATATGAAAAAGTTGGAGATTGATAAATCCTTTATATTCTCATTTAGCATAAATGCTTCTCCAACATCAGCACAGAGAAAGCAAACACCAACTTAAATGGGCCAGAATATATAGCAACAAAATGTATATGAAAAATTAACAAAAGTAGCTGCCTTTGAATTTGCAAACCGCCATATAACTCAAAGGATCACAGAGACTGTATATGAAGCATGTGATGAAAAGGTTTTGACAAGCATTCAAATAAAAAAAAAAGATTGCCAATTATAATAAACTTGGTCATGGTTTGTTAATTGGCTTATGCAGTTTGAAAGCAGTGGAAAGTTGGAGAGTTGCTACCAGAAGAGACTGAAGAACATACCTGTTCATGGTCACTTTCCAGTAACTCATGTACGTAAAATAAAAATCCATTCACAGCTGTGCCTACTAAAAATGCACAAACTGTATTAAGAAATGACTGTAGAAAGTACAGCATAATAGCATATCATGTAACTTTATTAAATCGCAGTACTTATTGTGAATCGGTATATTAAATTACATGCAGTGCTCTGTGTTTTCCTTTGAGAACAGCATTTTTTTTCCATCATCTGGTTAGAATTTCTTTGCCAGTTACAAGCCCCAAGTCTTGCCATTTCCTTTGCATGTGTTTTTGTAAAGCAGTGAGAGGACATACTCATCATTTTGCAGGAGTCAGGAATGAGATGCAATTATGGGGCCTATGCACAAAATGACAGATAACATCTATTTTCGCTCATTCCCTGCCTCCAGCTTAACATAGAAGGCAGTCTGTATTTGCAAGAAGATGATGTGATGAAGTTCTCGAAAAGAACATTAACGGGCTGCTTCAGTTTGTTTATTTAGAATGAAACCATTGTGTCATTTGATTTTTCTAAGAAGGTCTGAGAAGGCACAGTTGGCTAAGATATGATGCATTTCGAACATATACAATTTGTGTTCATGTTAAGTGGCTTCACATTGTGCCTGCTTCCTTAAGAATGTATCAAATGCTGACTGCTTGCCAAGATCTTGCCTTCTTTGGACTTAATCTTGACATCTTAGTACAATTTATATCCAGACAGCCAGTGTGCTGGAATGTTTGAGCAATTTTGGTAATTTGCCTGAGTCCTGTACTTCTGCTTTCCTTGGCATAATACATTAAACTGTGTTCTGTTTCCTGGCTTGATGATGGGGGAGGTGCTAATACTGTGTTTCACTAAAAAAGTTTGACTTATATGTGTATCCATTTAGTTTTTTTACAGAATTTATTTGTGCGTTTAATAAACATATAATAATTTATATCACATATTTCATTACATCCTTGGTTGAAAAGTCCATATTTCATTTTAACACATTGCGACAATTTGATTTCTGGGAAAATCTTTTCCTGGTGTAATAGGGTGTAGATTGCTTTTGTAGAAAATAAGGGCTCAGGAGACAGTAGTACATTTAAAAGAAAAAAATACGAGAATAAGGACTTGTATACTATTAGTATTAAATTAATATACAGGTGAGCAAATACGCTGTGGTCAATATGCAAATACATACACTCACCCTGTGCGTGATCAAGACATGAAAAAGGCATACAAGCACGTCAAGGTTTTGGATAGTCCCTAACCCTGTGGGTATGGGATTTACAGAGGTATTTCAGCGGTTTTTGTGCGGATTCCACCTGCGGTTTTACGCCTGTGGATTCCTATTGAGGAGCAGGTATAAACCGCTGCGGAATCTGCACAAAGAATTGACATGCTGCGGAATAAACAACGCTGCATTTCCGCGCTTTTTTTTTCTGCAGCACTTGCACTGCGGATTTTGTTTTCCATAGGTTTACATGGTACTGTAAACTCATGGAAAACTGCTGCGGATACGCAGCAAAATCCGCAGCGTGTACACATACCCTAAGTTCCAAGTCAGACCTCAATTGTAATGTGGAAGAGATTGGAACCAGGCATAACTCATAATTAAAACTGAACATACTGGATATATATATATACAAATATATATATATATATATATATATATATATATAAATCATTTATATATGCATATACAGTCATGGCCGATAGTGTCGGCACCCTTGAAGTTGTTCCAGAAAATTAAGTATTTCTCCCAGAAAATTATTTCAGTTAGACATTTTGTTATACTCATGTTTATTTATTTGTGTGTACTGGAACAACAACAAAAACAGAGAAAAACAAAAAATTGGACATAATTTCACACTAAACCCCCAAAATAGGCAGGAGAAAATTGTTGCCACCTTTCCAAAATTGTGGATAAATTGCTTTGTTTCAAGCATGCGATGCTCGTTCAAACTCACCTGTGGCAAGTAACAGGTGTGGCCAAGATGAAAGTAGCGCCTGAAGCCAGACAAAAAGAGAAAAAGTGGACTCAATCGTTGCATTGCATATCTTATGTGTGCCACACTAAGCATAAGCACACTAAGAACAGAAAGAGCAGAAGAGAACTGTCTGAGGACTTGAGAACCATAATTGTTGAAAAATATCAACAATCTTAAGGTTAGATGTTCATCTCCAGAGAGCTTGATGTTCATTTGTCCCTGATGTGCAATATAATCAAGCAGTTTACAATCCATGTCACTGTAGCTAATCTCCCCAGACATGGACAGCAGAAATAAAGTGATGAAAAGTTGCAAAGCAGGATAGTCTGGATGGTGGATAAGCAGCCCCATCAAGTTCCAAAGAAGTTCAAGCTGTCCTACAGGCTTTGGGTGCATCAATGTCAGTGTGAACTATCTGTCTATCTGTGAATATTTGAATGTACTTGGGTAAACCACAATCTTTCTGGGAAAGCATCTTGTAGACATCCGCAGAGCTTTTAGGTAAAGCACATCATTCTACTGTTTGCAAACAATGATGCTATAAAAAATGAAGTAACCATAAACAAGAAAAGTAAGTTAAAAGATGACATTTTATTGAAAAATTACATAAAGTATCCAATATCAAACAATAAGTTGATGAGACAAAGGAGGAACACATAGGGGGAATAAGCCAAAAGATGATATCGTATATGGGAAGAAAACACCATGTAATGTCAAGTTATATAGGTGCTAAATGGTACATAGGACTCAACAAATCCTGTAATAGACCTGACAGAGAAAGTCCAAATGCACAAAAAAGGAAGTGGAAGAAGAAAGAGGAAATGCTGGTAACAATTGTGCCAGCATGGAGTAGATACTATCCAGTTAGACTAGGCATAAGTGTAGTGCCCAGGCATCATAAGTAAAGTCTACCATTTACCCATATTGCAGTAAAGATGGTAGTCCCCACATGCGTTTCACTACTGCTTTTTCAAGGGGAGGTGCTTGTGGAGTGTTTGCCAGTTAGAACAATATATACATGGACTCACCGGCGGAGAGAATTCATCGGCGCATGCACAGTACAGATTGTGCCACTGAGGTATAGCCGCCCATCACCATCACAGCATCATGCGCATACAGGGTGTAAGGATGACCTTGTGACATCAATAACATGTGCGTGATGCGTCATTGATGGCCAGTGCTGGCCACCAAGGCATACGGTGTACTGAGCATGCACATAGAAGCATCCATTATGTTATAGTCCCAATGGAGGCAACCATCTTTGGTATGTTTGTCCGGACTGAATAAAAGTCTAACTTACTATTGTGAAGTAACAAATTAAGAGAGTCTCCATTTTGTGCTTTTGACTCCATTTTCTTGTTGCTTAAAGATAAATTCTGTTATTTAATTAGGTAAAAGGTTATAGCTGTTATGAAGTAACTTTATCTTGTTGCTCACAAGTCTGTTATTCAACTAAGCTATTGTTTATGTTCTGCTACAAGGCCAGAGTGTTCTCTTGAACCAGATAATGAGGCACCTGTTGGTATGCTTTTTCTATGCCAAGAAGACACGACCATATCTGTAGTTTCTGGTTTTTCTGTATCCTCATGGGCTAAGTTTTTTCTTTATTCTTATAGGTTAAGAACCGTGAGCGTGTTCTTATGCTGATTGGTTGAAGTATAATTTCTATGATTATAAAAAATGATGCACAATAAACGGGGGCCAGAGATCTGCTCAATCCCCTATACAGAGACACTCGTCTCCGTCTGGTCATTTTCAGTTGCTGGCAATGCCCTGTAGATTAATTTGGAAATCACTGCGTCAACCGTGAAGGATCAATTTAGATCCTCCCTCAACACTATTTCTAAAGAAATGGTGTAGAATGAATGCGAGTGGGAAGGTAGGGGTGGGGGAAGGGCAGAAGGGGAAGAAATAAGAAAAAGAAGCTGGAAAAAGAGAAACAGAAAGAAGGGGAAGGAAGAGAAAAAGGAAAAGGGGGGCAAAGAGTCCTGTGGAAAAAGCTGTGGGGAAAGTGAAAAGGAATAATGGGCATAACATGAATCACAATATGGTACCTGAAAGATTAATGAAATAGGAATAAAAAGGAGTGGATTATTTCACAGCAGGTTAATAATAGTGTAATGAAAGAAGAAGAGGAGAGAGGGGCCAGATGGTAAATATGTATGGTAAAGTGATAAATTTAGCAGTAATGGCAGAATATAAAGTGCTATATTGCATTATAACAATAGAAATGTGAAAGTCATAGTAGGTTAGACTTTTATTCACTCCGGATAGACATAGCAAAGATGGCCGCCTACAACATAATGGACAGCTCTGCGCACATGCCCAGTACAGTGTATGCCTTGGTATCCAGCACCAGCCATCAATGATGCGTCACGTGCATGTTATTGATGTCATGGTGTCATCTTCACACTCTGCATGTGCATTATGCGACAAGCGGCTCTACTTCAATGGTGCAGTCTGTACTCCACAATCACCTCCCCTTGAAAAAGAGGTAGCAAAACGTGTGTCGGAGCAGGGTGGGGACTTCCATCTTTACTACAATATGGGTAAATGGCAGACTTTACTTATGATACATGACTGGTAGCCACTTTGGAACACATGTGGAAGGCTGGGCAATACACTTATGCCTAGTCTAACTGGATAGTACCTATAGCAGCTTATACTGCACCATTCATTTACTAATTGTTTTGCTACTGGTGCTATGATGGTGATGTGTGGCATTTGCTGGCTATAGGTATTTTGTTAGCACCAATAGTGTTGCGATGTCTGTCATCCACAAATTGCAGTAATAGTTATGATTACTATGTCTCTATAGTTAGTTGCATAACTTGGATAATCATTGGAGATCATTAAATGCATTTGAAATAAGATCTATATATTGAAATATTTCTGAGAGACTAGCGATGTAAGTCATTTGTTACTTGATCCCCTGGGTACAAGCCTCCTGCTGTTTGCACAATATCCTTTTAAATATAGCTCTGTATTGTCATCTCCATTCACCTCTTGTCTAATGATTTTAATGACAAATTGTTACAGTTTGATACTTTATTAGACCTAGTATCATCTTTTTTTCGTGTGGTGGTGTTACAAATATGATTATAGGTCAAAAGGTCCTTCGATATACAGGTACAAATTATTAAATAAGTATATGTACCATGCAGAAATGCTATATAAGTTGTTATTTAAACTATTGTAAAGTTACGTCCCTTACTGTATGACTTTAATAACAGAAAACTTTTTTGTGGCCTATGAATAGTGTTGAGCATTCCGATACCGCAAGTATCGGGTATCGGCCGATACTTGCGGTATTGGAATTCCGATACCGAGATCCGATACTTTTGTGATATCGGGTATCGGTATCGGATCAATAGGGATGTGTAAAATAAAGTATTAAAATAAAAAATATTGATATGCTCATCTCTCCGGCGGCCCCTGGACATCATGCTGCTAACCGGGAGGCTTCTTTGTTTAAAATGCGCGCCTTTAGGACCTGGGAATGACGTCCCGGGTTCTGATTGGTCGCGTGCCGCCCATGTGACCGGCACACGACCAATCAGAAGCCGCGACGTCATTCTCATTCACAAAAACTCCTAATTCTAGGAATTGAGGACCTGCGAATGACGTCACGGCTTCTGATTGGTCGCGTGCCGGTCACATGGGCGGCACGCGACCAATCAGAACCCGGGACGTCATTCCCAGGTCCTAAAGGCGCGCATTTTAAACAAAGAAGCCTCCCGGTTAGCAGCATGATGTCCAGGGGCCGCCGGAGAGGTGAGCATATCAATATTTTTTATTTTAATTCTTTATTTTACACATCCCTATGTATCCCAAGGCCTGAAGGAGAGTTTCCTCTCCTTCAGACCCTGGGAACCATGAGAATACCTTCCGATACTTGATGTCCCATTGACTTGTATTGGTATCGGATATCGGTATCGGCGATATCCGATATTTTTCGGGTATCGGCCGATACTATCCGATACCGATACTTTCAAGTATCGGACGGTATCGCTCAACACTACCTATGAATCTGGCCTCTATAACACACTAGATGCTACAAGCTATTTTAAAGTCAGGTCCCCTAATGTATGTCATAGCCGACATCGCACAAACTGGAATACCTATAAAGAATATAAACAGGGACTAACACATGTGCAGCTTCATCTGATGAAATGACTATGAACTAGCAACCTTGCAGCAGTTCACAGGCAAAGTTGGAAATAAAATAGAATAGATACAGTGCCTTGTGAAAGTACTTGGCCCCCTGGAACTTTTCAACCTTTTCCCACATATCAAGCTTCAAACATAAAGATACCAAATGTAAATTTTTGGTGAAGAATCAACAATAAGTGGAACACAATTGTGAAGTTGAACGAAATTTTTTGGTTATCTTAAATTTTTGTGGAAATTCAAATACTGAAAAGTGGGGTGTGCAATATTATTCGACCCCTTTAACTTAACACTTTGTGGCGCCACCTTTTGCTGTGCTTACAGCTGCAAGTCACTTGGGGTATGTTTCTAGCAGTTTTGTTCATCGAGAGACTGAAATTCTTACCCATTCTTCTTTGGCTAACAGACGAGCTCAGTGAGGTTTGATGGAGATCGTTTGTGAACAGCAGTTTTCAGGTCTTTCCACAGATTCTCGACTGGATTGAGGTCTGGACTTTGACTTGGCCATTCTAACACCTGGATACGTTTATTTATGAACCATTCCTGTTGTGAATTCTGTGGCAGAGCTCCCTCCTGTGGTCACAAGTGGTACTTCGGCTGATTCTCTCTGTGAGCTTCCGTTGGTGGAGGAAAGTGGTGCTGCGGCTTCTGAGTTTCCTTCCTCAGGTGATGTGGTGAAGTCGTTAGGTGCTGCTCTATTTAACTCCACCTAGTGCTTTGATCCTGGCCTCCAGTCAATGTTCTAGTATTGGACCTGTTTCCTCCTGGATCGTTCCTGTGGCCTGCTGCTCTGCATAGCTAAGTTCCGCTTTGCTATTTTGTTTGCTGTTTTTTTCTGTCCAGCTTGTCTATTTGTTTCTTCCTGCTTGCTGGAAGCTCTGGGACGCAGAGGGTGTACCTCCGTGCCGGCAGTTCGGTAAGAAGGGTCTTTTTGCCCCCTTTGCGTGGTTTTTGTAGGGTTTTGTGTTGACCGCAAAGTTACCTTTCCTATCCTCGCTCTGTTCAGAAAGTCGGGCCTCACTTTGCTAAATCTATTTCATCTCTACGTTTGTCTTTTCATCTTAACTCACAGTCATTATATGTGGGGGCTGCCTTTTCCTTTGGGGTATTTCTCTGAGGCAAGGTAGGCTTATTTTCTATCTTCATGCTAGCTAGTTTCTCAGGCTGTGCCGAGTTGCATAGGGAGCGTTAGGCGCAATCCACGGCTGCCTCTAGTGTGGTTGGAGAGGATTAGGGATTGCGGTCAGCAGAGTTCCCACATCTCAGAGCTCGTTCTATGTTTTTGGGTTATTGTCAGGTCACTGTATGTGCTCTGACCTCTATGTCCATTGTGGTACTGAATTACCTTATCATAACACATTCCTTTGTAGATTTTGCTTTGTTTGGGATCATTGTCTTGTTAGAACACAAATCTCCGTCCCAGTCTCTGGTCTTTTGCAGAGTCCAACAGGTTTTCTTCAAGAATGGTCCTGTATTTTGCTCCATCCATCTTCCCATCAACTTTAACCATCTTTCCTGTCACTGCTGAAGAAAAGCAGGCCCAAACCATGATGCTGCCACCACCATGTTTGACAGTGGGGATGGTGTGTTCAGGGTGATGAGCTGTGTTGCCTTTACACCAAACATATCGTTTGGCATTGTTGCCCAAAACTTCGATTTTGGTTTCATCTGCCCAGAGCACCTGCTTCCACATGTTTGGGGTATCTCCCAGGTGGCTTGTTGCAAACTTTAAACTACACTTTTTATGGATATCTTTGAGAAGTGGCTTTTTTCTTGCCACTCTTCCATAAAGGCCAGATTTGTGCAGTGTACGACTGATTGTTGTCCTATGGACAGACTGTCCCACCTCAGCTGTAGATCTCTGCAGTTCATCCAGAGTGATCATGGGCCTCTTGGCTGCATCTCTGATCAGTTTCCTCCTTGTTTGAGATGAAAGTTTAGAGGGACGGCCGGGTCTTGGTAGATTTGCAGTAGTATGATGCTCCTTTCATTACAATACGATCGCTTGCACAGTGCTCCTTGGGATATTTAAAGTTTTGGAAATCATTTTGTATCCAAATCCGACTTTAAACTTCTCCACAACAGTATCACGGACCTGCCTGTTGTGTTCTTTGGTTTTCATGATGCTCTCTGTGCTTCAAATAGAACCCTGAGACTATCACATAGCAGGTGCATTTATACGGAGACTTTATTACACAAAGGGGGATTATAGTTATCATCAATAGGCATTTAGGACAACATTGGATCATTCAGAGATCCACAATGAACTTCTGGAGTGAGTTTGCTGCACTGAAAGTAAAGGGGCCGAATAATATTGCATGCCCCACTTTTTAGTTTTTGAATTTCTACAAAAATTTTAAAAAAACACTAAATTTTGTTCAACTCCACAATTGTGTTTCACTTGTTGTTGATTCTTCACCAAAATTTACATTTGGTATCTTTATGTTTGAAGCATGATATATGGGAAAACGGGGAAAAATTCCAGGGGCCCGAATACTTCAGCAAGGCACTGTAAAGAAGACATATGGGAAATGTTGTGCATTAACTATTTTGTGTGATATAACTCTCTGGTTTAACGGAATAAGAATTAAACGGTTAAAACTTGCTAACTTTTCGAAATAAAAATATTGTCAAATGTCAGATATTTTCGCTAATAAACACAAGACTTATCAAACACATTTTACCACTGTCATGAAGTAAAATAAGTCACAAAAAAACTGTCTCAGAATAACTGGGATCTGTTGAAGTGTTCCAGAGTTCTTCCCACATAAAATGACACTGGCCAGAATTGTAAAATTTGGCCTAGTCATGAAGGTGAAAACAGGCTGGGAGGTGACGGGTTTAAAGATAAAAACAAAGTATAATAGTGAATCTCTTGTATTTTCATTTCCAGATTCTATGAAGGCGTAAGGTATGTCAATGTGTTTACAACCAAAAGTATAACTTTCTACAACCATGTACAGATGCTGTCAAAATTATTCAACCCCCACTCAAATTTGGTTTATTAGTAAAAATTAAAAACTTTCTACTCTTTACAATAAATCAATCAAATAAGTACAATTAAAAAACTTCAACACCACTAATATAAGGTGGTTTCTCTGAATTCAACAAGAAAGCCCACATTTAAATACTACTGCAGTCTTGGAATTTTATTCAATGCTATTACAATAAATGGTCTTAATGAAAAGTTGTCTTTTGCTTCTTTTCTCTGGGTGCATCTAATAGTAGTTATTCCTCTGTTTTCTTTTTTAGTATTGTTGTTGTTTGTGTCATTTTATCAGTTTTTCCTTATTTACAGTGCTTTCATTGACTTTCGTCTCTTCCCATCCCATGTCAATATGTGTATCCCTAAAATATCTGGGACGTCTGGCTGGCTACATGTCGATTTAGCGATTTAACCACATTTGATGCTACAAGGAATTGGGACTGGTTATAACAATATTGCTGTGGGGTCTGCAGGGTTGATATGTATTTATGATGATTAATCCACCTGTCCCCCCGCTATTCCCTGGCCTCTCCCCTCTGTCAATCCCTTCACTGGCTCCCCATTACCCAGAGACTCCAGTACAAAAGCCTAACCATGACATGCAAAGCCATCCACAACCTGTCTCCTCCATACATCTGTGACCTTGTCTCCCGGTACTTTCCTGCATGCAACCTCCGATCCTCACAAGATCTCCTTCTCTACTCCCCTCTTATCTCCTCTTCCTACAATCGCATACAAGATTTCTCTCACGCATCACCCCTACTCTGGAACCCTCTACCACAACACATCAGACTCTCACCTACCATCGAAACCTTCAAAAAGAACCTGAAGACCCACCTCTTCCGACAAGCCTACAACCTGCAGTAACCACCGATTGACCAAACCACTGCACGACCAGCTCTACCCTCACCTACTGTATCCTCACCCATCCCTTGTAGATTGTGAGCCCTCGCGGGCAGGGTCCGCTCTCCTCCTGTACCAGTTGTGACTTGTATTGTTCAAGATTATTGTACCTGTTTTTATTATGCATACCCCTCCTCACATCTAAAGCGCCATGGAATAAATGGCGCTATAATAATAAATAATAATAATAATAATGATAACCTGCACATACTAACTTGTCATGTGGACGTTTCCCTCTATGCATTTATCTGATGTAGATTGGTACCTTGGGTTTTTTCTTCTCTTGTACGCGTTGCCAGCACTTTTTTCTTCTTCCAAAATGGCCACCGCATTGGTGCGCATGCGCAGTGGACCCTCTTACTATTTGCGCTCTGGAAGGCACAGAATTATGACATCACCGGAAGTTTATTCCCTATCTGTGCGCCGCTGAGATGGCCGGAAACAGCGCAGAAATGGTGATGAGGTCTGCCCCCATGCGTCACATGATCTGAACGGCCGGTATTCACAATTAGACAGGGGATATAAAAGATCCAACACACAGCCCCAAGGAAGCTCAGCACGCAAAACGCGCGTCGGGGCTCGTGGTGGACGCAGCCAGCACTGATTCACACATGGGTAAGCAGTATTTGCGGCACTTTGGAATATCTATTCCTTTTCTTGATTAACATTGGGCTATGTGCAATATGGGAGGGGGTTTCCAGGTGATGATAGCCGATTCATATTCCTAAATTGGATTGAATCATTTTCCTTGTGGGGCTATTTTCCCTGCCCCTTACATTTCCCAGGACTTATGCACATCACTGCCCTATTTAAATTAACCAAATGATAAAGAACGTGCAGCATTAGGGTGCACCTATAGACATTTTTATGTGTTTTTTGGTTTGCTCGGATTGTCCATCTACTGATTCTCATCATATACAATTTTGTTTATTTTGGTTTTTAAAATATGAGTTTTTGTATTATATTGTACCAATAAAATTTGCATATTTTTATATGCCTTTTTGCGCTGTCTTGTCTAATATGGGGCCTTATGTTCTAGGAAATTTTGTAAGATTATAAGATTGTGGGAGCGTGTCCCTTTCCTTCCTTCCCTCTAGTGCCATGGGCACAATGTTTAAGAGGGATCGATGTATACACATTTGTATCCGCAAGTTCGGTTTTTGTCAAAGTCTAAATCAATCAAATAAGTACAATTAAAAAACTTCAACACCAATAATATATAACGTGGTTTCTCTGAATTCAACAAGAAATCCCACATTTAAATACTACTGCAGTCTTATGATTTTATTCAATGCTTTCACAACAAGTGTCTTTAGTATTTAGTAGAGCACCATTTGTTTTTTTGACCTTCTGACCTTCTGTAAACATGATGCATAGCCAGATACTGTCTTCCAGCGATAAATCTTTTCTCAGGGGCAACTGACTCCAGTTTGCCAATATTCTTGTATTCTTGGGTGAGTATGACACCAGAATCTTCCAGGACTTCTTCTGAAGCCAAGTCTTGGTGGACTTTAAAGGTATTGCTTGGGACCATTCTTTTTTTGGAAAGTTCAAATGACACATTAGCATCTATCTCCTCAAACAACACATTACATAATGCTACTTGAATTACTTGTTACTTGATTGAATACATCTTGCCCTTCACAAGCTTCAGCTTTCTAGTGCCAAAGAAGCAAAGCAACCCTAAAGCATTACCAGCTCACCACTATGCTTCACTCTAGGAAAGGTGCTTTTTTCAGTGTCTGCTTCATTTTTCCTCCTTCAGAAATACCGCTGATCCATGGATATGAAAAGTTCCAGTTTTTTTTTTCATTTCACAGAGCAGAATTCCAAAACTTCATTCTCATTTATACAGTTTTGTAAATCTTGATAATAAACTTGAGTAATTTTGATAACTGCTGTATCTGAATTGGATTTCCGGAAACAAAAAAACATGTTGCAGAAACACCTTTCAAATGAAAAGTATGGGTTTTAATGAGGATTTTTCACCAGATCTAACAATATCATCTGTATATCTCATGGAATAGATCACTTGGGGCTGATGACTACTTTGAAAATCCATGAAAGAATGACTCTTTAATCCTTTTTTAGCGCTCCGAATTGTATGAGTAAAACTACGGTATATATTGTCACATCCAAGTGTATTCAGGCTGCAAACTTTACAGCATCTTCACCCATCTAGCTGTGCTTTTGCTAAATTATGGTACATGCCCAATATAATCTGCTATCTGTCTGCACACAACTTTTACCATGTAAAAACAGTTTCTAACAAAATCTGCGGCAAGAACCAATTTCACCAATGATAAGTTTGCATGTGTGTACATTATATTTAGACTATATAAATGTCTTGACTGTCAACTAAGTGCTGAGGGCAGGGGGGGGGGGAGATGAAACTGATTATTGATTATGTAAAAGGAATCTAACCAGCCCCCTTAACCAGATTTAGGCTATGTGCACACGTTGCGGATTTTGCTGCGGATCCACGGCAGATTTGATGCTGCGGATCTGCAGCAGTTTTCCATGAGTTGTACAATACCATGTAAACATATGGAAAACAAAATCCGCAGTGCACATGCTGCAGAAAAAAAACGCATGGAAACGCAGCGGTGTTTTTTCTGCAGCATGTCAATTCTTTGTGCGGATTCCGCTGTGGTTTACATCTGCTCCTCAATAGTAGTCCACAGGTGTAAAACCGCAGGTGAGATCCGCACAAAAACCGCAGAAAAACCATGGCAAATCCGCAGTGCGGTTTACCTGCGGATTTTGCAAAAACAGTGCAGAAAAATCCGCACATCAATCAGCAACCTGTGCACATAGCCTTACACATTAAAAGAATCAACATGTTTGAAAGGACACAGTGAGTTTTGAAACATTCCAATATGCACTTTGTGGCGTATTTAATGAATTTGACACTATTGTCGCACTAGATGGGCACAGTTAGCTTAGTGACAGACCTGCTTTAAGAATAACTGCAAAATGTTAACAACAAATTTGATACTGTAACTATAAGATTTTTGAGTCACAATTTCAACATTGCTATTTTGTTAATGTCTGTAATGCTAAGCTATATTATTGAAATCTAAATTACCGTACATCTTGGGTAAATAGCATGCTCATTCCTCGAAAGCCATTCCACAAGTTTTGTCTAATCCATATCTGTTAGTGGTCTAATGATTATACAGTACAGCTGTCATCCAAAAAGCTATCTCTTCCAACTTTGCCATATACATGAATCTGTTTATCATCAGCTATATCTAAGGAATTGCCGGAATGTTCATGCGTTCTCTGTGGGCAGAGCAGAGGAAGTTACTTACTTAGCTTTAGAAAAATGGATCTGAACTTTGAATTTAAACTGCCCAATCCTTACTTGCCCTGACATCATATTTCAGGGAATATAGTGAGGCCACTTTGCACATTTGATGGTCCTGGGCCAGGTTGAAATCTGCATGTTCAGATAGGGTTGAGCGAAACGGATCGTTCATTTTCAAAAGTCGCCGACTTTTGGCAAAGTCGGGTTTCATGAAACCCGACCCGACCCCTGTGTGGGGTCGGCCATGCGGTACGCGACTTTCGCGCCAAAGTCGCGTTTCAATGACGCGAAAAGCGCCATTTCTCAGCCAATGAAGGTGGACGCAGAGTGTGGGCAGCGTGATGACATAGGTCCTGGTCCCCAGCATCTTAGAGAAGGGCATTGCAGTGATTGGCTTGCTGTCTGCGGCGTCACAGGGGCTATAAAGAGATGTTCCCGCCGACCGCCATCTTACTGCTGCTGATCTGAGCCTAGGGAGAGGTTGCTGCCGCTTCGTCAGAAGCAGGGTTGGCGTTAGGCAGGGTCCATTAACCACCAAACCGCTTGTGCTGTAGCTATTTCCACTGTCCAACACCACCTTTTGTTTGCAGGGACAGTGGAAGCTACATTTTTTTTTCTCAGCGCTGTAGCTCATTGGGCTGCCCTAGAAGGCTCCCTGATAGCTGCATTGCTGTGTGTGTACGCCGTTAGGCAAACCAACTGCTTTTTTCAAAGCACAAATCCTGTTGTTCCTTCCGTTCTGCACAGCTATCTTGTTTGTTTGTGCACACTTTTTATTTAATTTGTGCATCAGTCCACTCCTTATTGCTGCCTGCCATACCTGGCTGAGATTACTGCAGGGAGATAGTAATTGTAGGACAGTCCCTGTTTTTTTATTTTTAAATTCTCCCTAAAAAAATAAGTTGTGGGAGATTAAGATTGGCATTTCTGCTAGAGTGCTATCCCTGTGTGTGCCATCTCTCTCACATAGTGGGCCATAGAAAGCCTTTTTATTTTTCTGTTTTTTTTGGGGGGGGTTTATAAATTCTCCCTGAAAAAAAAAAACAGTGGGAGATTAATATTGGCCTTTCTGCTTGTGTGCCAGTCTTGACTCCTGGGTGTGCCATCTCTCTCTCTCAAATAGTGGGCCATAGAAAGACTATTTTTTTTTAATTTGGTTTCTAAATTCTCCCTGAAAAAATAAAAAAAATCAGTGGGAGATTAATATTGGCCTTTCTGCTTGTGTGCCAGTCTTGACACCTGGGTGTGCCATCTCTCTCTCTCAAATAGTGGGCCATAGAAAGCCTATTTTTTTTTATTTGGTTTCTAAAGTCTCCCTGAAAAAATAAAAAAAAATCAGTGGGAGATTAATATTGGCCTTTCTGCTTGTGTGCCAGTCTTGACTCTTGGGTGTGCCATCTCTCTCTCTCTCAAATAGTGGGCCATAGAAAGCCTATTTTTTTTTTTATTTGGTTTCTAAATTCTCCCTGAAAAAATAAAAAAAAAAATCAGTGGGAGATTAATATTGGCCTTTCTGCTTGTGTGCCAGTCTTGACTCCTAGGTGTGCCATCTCTCTCTCTCAAATAGTGGGCCATAGAAAGCCTATTTTTTTTTTTTATTTGGTTTCTAAATTCTCCCTGAAAAAATCCAAAAAAATCAGTGGGAGATTAATATTGGCCTTTCTGCTTGTGTGCCAGTCTTGACTCCTGGGTGTGCCATCTCTCTCTCTCAAATAGTGGGCCATAGAAAGCCTTTTTTTTTTTTTATTTGGCTTCTAAATTCTCCCTGAAAAAATCCATTTTTTTATTTGGTTTCTAAATTCTCCCTGAAAAAATAAAAAAAAATCAGTGGGAGATTAATATTGGCCTTTCTGCTTGTGTGCCAGTCTTGACTCCTGGGTGTGCCATCTCTCTCTCTCAAATAGTGGGCCATAGAAAGCCTATTTTTTTTTTTATTTGGTTTCTAAATTCTCCCTGAAAAAATAAAAAAAAATCAGTGGGAGATTAATATTGGCCTTTCTGCTTGTGTGCCAGTCTTGACTCCTGGGTGTGCCATCTCACTCTCTGAAATAGTGGGCCATAGAAAGCCTATTTTTTTTTATTTGGTTTCTAAATTCTCTCTGAAAAAATCAATTTTTTTAATTTGGTTTCTAAATTTTCCCTGAAAAAATCATTTTTTTTAATTTGGTTTCTAAAGTCTCCCTGAAAAAATAAAAAAAAATCAGTGGGAGATTAATATTGGCCTTTCTGCTTGTGTGCCATTCCTGACTCCTGGGTGTGCCATCTCTGTCTCTCAAATAGTGGGCCATAGAAAGCCTATTTTTTTTTTTTTTTTATTTGGATTCTAAATTCTCCCTGAAAAAATAAAAAAAAATCAGTGGGAGATTAATATTGGCCTTTCTGCTTGTGTGCCAGTCTTGACTCCTGGGTGTGCCATCTCACTCTCTGAAATAGTGGGCCATAGAAAGCCTATTTTTTTTTTAATTTGGTTTCTAAATTCTCCCTGAAAAAATCAATTTTTTTTATTTGGTTTCTACATTTTCCCTGAAAAAATCAATTTTTTTTATTTGGTTTCTAAATTCTCCTTGAAAAAATCATTTTTTTAAATTTGGTTTCTAAAGTCTCCCTGAAAAAATTAAAAAAAAAGTGGGAGATCAATATTGACATTTGTGCTTGAGTTACAGTACTGCGTGTGTGGCATCTCTCTAATTTGGTGCCACCGAAAACAGAGTGTGTAACATTGTGCCTGATTTTCCTTGCGGTCTCACCCACCTGTAAAGGGATATCTAAATCATACTGAAGTTATAGCTCACCGTGTAAGTTGTTTGACAGCAACAAATACCGTTACTTTGGTTAACTTTTTAAAACAATGAGGAAGTCTGGTGGAAGAGGTCGTGGCCGTGGGCGTTCATTGTCAGCTGGTAATGATGGTAGTGGTAGTGGAGCATCAGGTGGTCGTGGGAAAAAAATATTGCACCTAAGTCTGGAGCTGTGGAGCCAGGTTCATCGTCTGGCTACAGAAGGCCTCGAACGCTCCCTTTTCTGGGAGTAGGAAAACCGCTTTTAAAGCCGGAGCAGCAAGAGCAAGTTTTGGCTTACCTTGCTGACTCAGCCTCTAGCTCTTTTGCCTCCTCTTTTGAAACTGGTAAATGTAAAAGCAGCGCGTCATCAGTGGATGTTCATGGTCAGGAACAAGTCGCTTTCTTGTCCTCTTCAGCAAAAACAACAACAGAGAAGGATGCAGCAGGCGACACAACGGGTTACTCTATGGAGCTCTTTACACATACCGTCCCTGGCTTAGAAAGTGAAACAGTTAACAGGCCATGCCCATTACAAGTTGAATCTGACATGGAGTGCACTGATGCACAGCCACAGCCAGACTACTATGCTGGTCCTTTGACTCAGACCACAACATTGCCCTCGCAGGGTACTGATCCAGAATCAGACCCTGATGAGACTATGTTGCCCCGTCACGAACGCTCTACCACTGACTTACACGGTGACACAGACAAAGTTGCGCACGAGCTAGAAGAGGAGGTTATAGATGACCCAGTTGTTGACCCCGATTGGCAGCCATTGGGGGAACAGGGTGCAGGCGGCAGTAGTTCTGAAGCGGAGGAGGAGGGGCCGCAGCAGGCATCAACATCGCAACGGGTTCCATCTGCCGGGCCCGTAGATGGGACAAAACGCGTGGCAAAGCCAAAACCTGTTGGAGGACAGCATGGCCATCCGGTTAAAGCTCAGTCTGCAATGCCTGAAAAGGGATCCGAGGCTCGAAAGAGTGCAGTCTGGCATTTTTTTAAACAACATCCAATTGATCAGCGCAAAGTCATCTGTCAAAAATGTTCAACTACCTTAAGCAGAGGTCAGAATCTGAAAAGTCTCAATACAAGTTGCATGCATAGACATTTAACCACCATGCATTTGCAAGCCTGGACTAACTCCAAACGTCCCTTAAGGCTGTAGCACCCTCGGCCAATGAAGCTAGTCAGCAACGCTACATCCCTGCCGTCACTGTAAGGCGGAAACAATACCGTCTCCAACCGTCTCTCATTCTGCCATGTCCACCGGCACACCCGCTAGTTCCACGATCTCCAGCTCTCCAGTCCAGCTCACCCTACATGAGACTCTGCTTAGAAAAAGGAAGTACTTATCCTTGCATCCACGTACACAGGGTTTGAACGCCCACATAGCTAGACTAATCTCGTTAGAGATGATGCCCTACCGGTTAGTTGAAAGCGAAGCTTTCAAAGCCCTGATGGACTATGCTGAACCACGCTACGAGCTACCCAGTCGACACTTCTTTTCGAGAAAAGCCATCCCAGCCCTCCACCAGCATGTTAAAGAGCGCATCGTCCATGCACTCAGGCAATCTGTGAGTACAAAGGTGCACCTGACAACAGATGTATGGACCAGTAGGCATGGCCAGGGACGTTACATGTCCATCACGGCACACTGGGTGAATGTGGTGGATGCAGGGTCCACAGGGGACATCAATTTCGGGACAGTTCTGCCTAGCCCACGGTCTAGGAAACAGTTGGCTGTAGGCGTTCGCACCCCCTCCTCCTCCTCGTCCTTCTGCAGAAGCGAGAGCTCGTCCACAGACCGCAGTCGCCAAACCACTCCATCCGCAGCTGCCACTGTTGCACACCAGTTGTCCCATTATGGGCCAGCTACTGGCAAGCGTCAGCAGGCTGTATTGGCTATGAAGTGTTTGGGCGACAACAGACACACCGCGGAAGTTCTGTCCGAGTTCTTGCAGAGAGAAACGCAGTCGTGGCTGGGCACAGTAGATCTTGAGGCAGGCAAGGTAGTGAGTGATAACGGAAGGAATTTCATGGCTGCCATCTCCCTTTCCCAACTGAAACACATTCCTTGCCTGGCTCACACCTTAAACCTGGTGGTGCAGTGCTTCCTGAAAAGTTATCCGGGGTTATCCGACCTGCTCCTCAAAGTGCGCGGACTTTGCTCACATATCCGCCATTCGCCCGTACACTCCAGCCGTATGCAGACCTATCAGCGGTCTTTGAACCTTCCCCAGCATCGCCTAATCATAGACGTTGCAACAAGGTGGAACTCAACACTGCACATGCTTCAGAGACTGTGCGAACAGAGGCGGGCTGTTATGTTTTTGTGGGAGGATACACATACACGGGCAGGCAGTAGGATGGCAGACATGGAGTTGTCAGGTGTGCAGTGGTCGAAGATACAAGACATGTGTCAAGTCCTTCAGTGTTTTGAGGAATGCACACGGCTGGTTAGTGCAGACAACGCCATAATAAGCATGAGCATCCCCCTAATGCGTCTGCTGATGCAAAGTTTGACGCACATAAAGGAGCAGGCATCTGCAGCCGAGGAAGAGGAAAGCCTTGATGACAGTCAGTCATTGTCTGGTCAGGGCAGTGTACTGGACGAGGTAGCGGGCGAACAGGAGGAGGAGGACAAGGAGGATGATGGGGATGAGTATTTTTTAAATGAGGAAGCTTCTCCGGGGCCACTGGAAATTGGTGGCGTGGCAAGGCCGGGTTCTGGGTTTTTGAGGGACACAAGTGACGTAGATTTGCCTGAAACTGCCCCTTAACCAAGCACAACCGCAGATTTGACAACTGGAACTTTGGCACACATGGCGGATTATGCCTTACGTATCCTTAAAAAGGACACACGCATTACGAAAATGATGAACGATGACGATTACTGGTTGGCCTGCCTCCTTGATCCTCGCTATAAAGGCAAATTGCAAAATATTATGCCACATGAGAACCTGGAACTAATATTAGCAACCAAACAATCAACTCTTGTTGACCGTTTGCTTCGGGCATTCCCAGCACACAGCGCCCGTGATCGTTCTCACACGAGCTGCAGGGGGCAGCAGACCAGAGGTGTTAGAGGTGCAGAAATCCAAAGTGGCGTTGGACAGAGGGGTTTTCTGACCAGGTTGTGGAGTGATTTTGCTATGACCGCAGACAGGACAGGTACTGCTGCATCAATTCAAAGTGACAGGAGACAACATTTGTCCAGTATGGTTACTAACTATTTTTCATCCCTTATCGATGTTCTACCTCAACCGTCATTCCCATTTGATTACTGGGCATCCAAATTAGACACCTGGCCAGAATTGGCAGAATATGCATTGCAGGAGCTTGCTTGCCCGGCAGCTAGTGTTCTATCAGAAAAAGTATTCAGTGCTGCAGGTTCAATATTAACCGAAAAAAGGACTCGTCTGGCTACCCAAAATGTTGATGATCTAACCTTCATTAAAATTAACCACAACTGGATTTCGAATTCTTTTGCCCCACCTTGCCCGGCCGACACCTAGCTTTCCTATGAAAAGGTATTGCCTGTGGACTACTCTGAATGACTTTACCAATCTCGTAATTTGCAGCAGCTGATTGTCCAGCATACGACATGTTTACACCTCCCTAAATGGCCAAACTCCCCACATGGGGCCGTGGTATCGCCACTTGGCGCAAGCACCCGTGAGAGTGCTGTTTGTCTGAAGAGGTGGGTGTGCCCGCTTTTGGTCGACGGCACTGCCACTTGGTCCCTCATAGTACAATAAAGTGTCTCTGGCGGTGGTGGTGCGCACCCAACGTCAGACACACTGTTGTAACATGAGGGGCCCTGGGCCTGTACCGCCGGCCACAAGAGAGTTCCCCCACCACCAGCTCAAACATTGCTCTACCACTTGCACAATTATCTCTCAGAGTTCCACCACTGTTTAGTCTATGCGCTGACATCCGTAAATTCCTGACACTGACAATACCATTCTGTTGACATGTATGATGGTACTTAACATAGTCAGGGGCAGTGTCCTATATTTACCCAAGTAAATACTTTGTGCCAAATTACTAGGTCTGAAACTACGCAGAGGAGCCCACCCCTGTACCTAATGATTGCACCCTTTTGTGTTTTGGTTTTGTTGTAATGCGAGACATTAACATGTATTTATTGTTTGGGACTACTAACTGGCAGACACTCATTACAATCGGCCTCCGCTGACAACACCAATGGTTCCTGTGTACCCCTGCATGAGAATTCAAAGTGCCTACAGCCCAATTTTATAATGTTAGGCCTTCGAAGCCTGTCTGTGGTCCCTCCTTCCACTAGGCCTCCACTGACCTGTCTACTGCTGCCCGTGTACCCCTGGAACCAATTTTAAAGTGCCTACAGCCCAATTTTATTATGTTAGGCCTTCGAAGCCAGTTTGCGGTCCCTCCTTCCACTAGGCCTCCACTGACCTGTCTACTGCTGCCCGTGTACCCCTGGAACCAATTTTAAAGTGCCTACAGCCCATTTTTATTATGTTAGGCCTTCGAAGCCTGTCTGCGGTCCCTCCTTCCACTAGGCCTCCACTGACCTGTCTACTGCTGCCCGTGTACCCCTGGAACCAATTTTAAAGTGCCTACAGCCCAATTTTATTATGTTAGGCCTTCGAAGCCTGTCTGTAGTCCGTCCTTACACTAGTCCTCCACTGACCTGTCTACTGCTGCCCGTGTACCCCTGGAACCAATTTTAAAGTGCCTACAGCCCAATTTTATTATGTTAGGCCTTCGAAGCCTGTCTGCGGTCCCTCCTTCCACTAGGCCTCCACTGACCTGTCTACTGCTGCCCGTGTACCCCTGGAACCAATTTTAAAGTGCCTACAGCCCAATTTTATTATGTTAGGCCTTCGAAGCCTGTCTGCGGTCCCTCCTTCCACTAGGCCTCCACTGACCTGTCTACTGCTGCCCGTGTACCCCTGGAACCAATTTTAAAGTGCCTACAGCCCAATTTTATTATGTTAGGCCTTCGAAGCCTGTCTGTGGTCCGTCCTTACACTTGTCCTCCACTGACCTGTCTACTGCTGCCCGTGTACCCTGGAACCAATTTTAAAGTGCCTACAGCCCAATTTTATTATGTTAGGCCTTCGAAGCCTGTCTGCGGTCCCTCCTTCCACTAGGCCTCCACTGACCTGTCTACTGCTGCCCGTGTACCCCTGGAACCAATTTTAAAGTGCCTACAGCCCAATTTTATTATGTTAGGCCTTCGAAGCCTGTCTGCGGTCCGTCCTTCCACTAGTCCTCCACTGACCTGTCTACTGCTGCCCATGTACCCCTGGAACCAATTTTAAAGTGCCTACAGCCCAATTTTATTATGTTAGGCCTTCGAAGCCTGTCTGCGGTCCGTCCTTCCAATAGTTCTCCACTGACCAGACCAATGCTGGCCGTGTACCCCTGGAACCCAGCTGAAAGTGCATGGTGCCTCCTTTTTTTCTTTGTTTTATATTTAGAAAGCCCAGATGAACTACGCTGTACCACGGTTCAAGCTACCCAGTCGACATTTCTTTTGCGAGAAAAGCCATCCCAGCCCTCCACTGGCATGAAAAAGTCTGCATTGTCATAGCACTCAGACAATCAAACAGTAGAAAGGTGCACCTGACAAGAGACGCATGGACCAGTAGGCATGTCCACAAAAAGTTACGTGTCCATTACGGCACACTGGGTTAATGTGTTGGATGCATGGTCCACAGGGGACAGCCTACAAAGTCTACAAAATCTGTCTGCAGTCCCTAATTCAAATTGTCCTCCGCTTACCACACCACTACTGCCCGTGTACCCCTGGAACCAATTTTAAAGTGCCTACAGCCTAATTTTGTTATGTTAGGCCTACTACGCCTGTCTGCGGTCCCTCCTTCCAATACTCCTCCACTGCCACACCACTGCTGCCCGTGGACCCCTGGAACCTATATTTAATTGCATAGAGCATCCTTTTTTTAATAGTAGGCGTACAAAGTCTGTCTGCGGTCCATAATTGAAATTGTCCTCCACTGACCAGACCAATGCTGCCTGTGTACCCCTGTAACCTTTTTTAAACTGCATTGAGCCACATTTTTGGTTTAAGGCCTACTACCTGTGTCTGTGTGCGCTACTCAATGCAGCTGTCCTCCTTTGAAAAAAGCAGAGCGTCAATAGTCTTGTTTTCAGCCTCTAGGAATTTGAAAACTGCATTGGGGCTACTACTTCGGTAGTAGTCTACCGCTCCAAGGTGTTCCCCAGGTTTCCTCGGCATTGCTTCGATCTTCTGACTCTCGTTTAGTAGTTGTTGAAAACTACACTGCATTAGGCCTACAAATTGGGTATGGGGTGTAGAGACGGTGTGTTCCACTCCAAGGTGTTCCCCAGGTTTCCTCTCCATTGCTTCAGTCTTCCGACTCTTGTTTAGTAGTTGTTGAAAACTACACTGCATTAGGCCTACAAATTGGGTATGGGATGTAGAGACGGTGTGTTCCACTCCAAGGTGTTCCCCAGGTTTCCTCTCCATTGCTTCGGTCTTCCGACTCTCGTTTAGTAGTTGTTGAAAACTACACTGCATTAGGCCTACAAATTGGGTATGGGGTGTAGAGACGGTGTGTTCCACTCCAAGGTGTTCCCCAGGTTTCGTCTACATTGCTTCGATCTTGCGACTCTCGTTTAGTAGTTGTTGAAAACTACACTGCATTAGGCCTACAAATTGGGTATGGGGTGTAGAGACGGTGTGTTCCACTCCAAGGTGTTCCCCAGGTTTCTTCTCCATTGCTTCGGTCTTCCGACTCTCGTTTAGTAGTTGTTGAAAACTACACTGCATTAGGCCTACAAATTGGGTATGGGGTGTAGAGACGGTGTGTTCCACTCCAAGGTGTTCCCCAGGTTTCCTCTCCATTGCTTCGGTCTTCCGACTCTCGTTTAGTAGTTGTTGAAAACTACACTGCATTAGGCCTACAAATTGGGTATGGGGTGTAGAGATGGTGTGTTCCACTCCAAGGTGTTCCCCAGGTTTCCTCTCCATTGCTTCGGTCTTCTGACTCTCGTTTGGTAGTTGTTGAAAACTACACTGCATTAGGCCTACAACTTGGGTATGGGGTGTAGAGACGGTGTGTTCCACTCCAAGGTGTTCCCCAGGTTTCCTCTCCATTGCTTCGGTCTTCCGACTCTCGTTTAGTAGTTGTTGAAAACTACACTGCATTAGGCCTACAAATTGGGTATGGGGTGTAGAGACGGTGTGTTCCACTCCAAGGTGTTCCCCAGGTTTCGTCTACATTGCTTCGATCTTGCGACTCTCGTTTAGTAGTTGTTGAAAACTACACTGCATTAGGCCTACAAATTGGGTATGGGGTGTAGAGACGGTGTGTTCCACTCCAAGGTGTTCCCCAGGTTTCTTCTCCATTGCTTCGGTCTTCCGACTCTCGTTTAGTAGTTGTTGAAAACTACACTGCATTAGGCCTACAAATTGGGTATGGGGTGTAGAGACGGTGTGTTCCACTCCAAGGTGTTCCCCAGGTTTCCTCTCCATTGCTTCGGTCTTCCGACTCTCGTTTAGTAGTTGTTGAAAACTACACTGCATTAGGCCTACAAATTGGGTATGGGGTGTAGAGATGGTGTGTTCCACTCCAAGGTGTTCCCCAGGTTTCCTCTCCATTGCTTCGGTATTCTGACTCTCGTTTGGTAGTTGTTGAAAACTACACTGCATTAGGCCTACAACTTGGGTATGGGGTGTAGAGACGGTGTGTTCCACTCCAAGGTGTTCCCCAGGTTTCCTCTCCATTGCTTCGATCTTCTGACTCTCGTTTAGTAGTTGTTGAAAACAACACTGCATTAGGCCTACTAGTTGGGTTGGGGCCTTCTATCTGTGTCTGCCGCTCCTTGCTGTTCTCCTCCAGTGAACAAAGCTGTGCCGCCGGTTTACTACTGTTGCCAATTTTGAACTGCATTTAGAATACTTACTGATTTGGGCCTACTCTCTGTGTCAGCCTCTCACTCCAGTTGTCCTCCACTGAACAAAGCAATGCCCCCTGGTTAGTCCTGTTACCAATTTTGAACTGCATTTAGCCCACTTTATTCTTTGGGCCCATATCTGTTTCCCCCTCATCCTGCCCATTGCCCAGCCAGTGATAGATGAGTCTGCTGGTACATTGACCCATAACGCAACATTCCCCGTGCACGCTACACTGCAAGATTGTGACCCTGCTGAAAGTCAGGTCCCCCTTCCCGCATACCATACCACATTACACGGGGACAAAGAGGAAGGTGCAGATGAAGGTGCAGGTTCCTTCATCAGGTGGGGGGAGGAATACTCGTTGGCGACGTCACTGTCACAGGGCCTCTCATAGTACGCAAAAGTGTTGCTGCCGGTGGGAGGCGCCCCCGCCGTGCAAACACACCGCTGTACTTTGAGGGGCCCTGTGCCAGTGCCAATGCCAACGAGTGGGCCCCCCCTGCTTGCTCAGGATCACAGCACTTGCAAAGTTGAAATACTTACCTCTCCCTGCTCCACTGCCGTGATGTGGTCCAGATGTCCTTGGCCCACTAATTGATTGAACCAGCCCTACCCCCCACAACTTTAGCCAAATGACCCCCAATTTCAATTGCCAGTGGCGTAACTACCGCGGTCGCAGCGGTCGCCAGTGCGACCGGGCCCGGCAGGTCAGGGGCCCGGGCCCGGCAGGCAGGCTCGGACTGGCAGTGCCTCCCCCCGCTCCAGGGCCTCCCCCCCTTCCCCGCCGCCGCCGCTGCCTTGAATACTCACCCTGCTCCAGCGATGGTCTCGGCGTCTGCACTGCAGCTCGTTCCTGCTTGAGCGGTCACGTGACACCGCTCATTAAGATCATGAATATGCGCATATTCATGATCTTAATGAACGGTGTCACATGACCGCTCAAGCAGGAAGAAGGTGCTGCGCCGGCGCCGCCGTCTGGAGTCGGGACAGAGCGCGAGGGATGTCGGCACGGCCGTGCAGTGGGAAGACAGGTGAGTATGAGGGACGGGGGGACGGGGGAACGGGGGAACGGGGGAACGGGGGGGGGATGAAGGAGGACATAAGCCGGCGCGCCGAGCAGGAGCGGAGAGCTAAGCCTGCATTCAGGGGGGAATATGAGCCATGCAGGGGGGAATATGAGCCATGCAGGGGGGGATATGAGCCATGCAGGGGGGAATATGAGCCATGCAGGGGGGAATATGAGCCATGCAGGGGGGAATATGAGCCATGCATACAGGAGGGGTAATATGAGCTATGTATATGGGATAGGAGGGAGATGAGCCATGCATACAGGAGGGGGGTCATTATACAGTATTGAGCATCATGTGTGGCCGTTATACAGTATGCAGCATCATGTGTGGCCATTATACAGTATGGAGCATCATGTGTGGTGGCCGTTATACAGTATTGAGCATCATGTGTGGCCATTATTCTATGGGGGTTACATTGAGTTGTATGGCAGGGCTGCAGGGGGGGGGCCCCATTTGGAAGTTCGCACCGGGGGCCCCTAACTTTGTAGTTACGCCACTGTCAATTGCCTTACAATTATTATAAGCTAAATTACGATTGACAAGCTTCAGTAGCAAGAATGGATGTTTTTGCCAATACAATGTGCTCTGTACATGTTTTCCTGTCCTCTACTCACTGCCGACTATGCTCCCCCATTGACTTGCATTGGGTTTCGTGTTTCGGTCGATCCCCGACTTTTCGCGATAATCGGCCGATTCCACTCGACTCGACTTTTGAGATAGTCGGGTTTCGCGAAACCCGGCTCGACTCTAAAAAGGTCAAGGTCGCTCAACTCTATGTTCAGACTTAAATTTAATATTTATGGAGGCCTTGAAACTGATAGAGAAGCATATGGTCATTTAGTTGAGAGAGTTCTTTTGTAACATAGTTGTTCAGCTGCTTTTAAGCAAGCCGAAGACCATTTGGGTGCACAATACGAGATACAATTGAGATGTGCTCTTTGATAGAACACCTCTAAATACAGTACGTTTTTCATTATAAAAAGCCCTTTGGGAACTGGCACAGATATATGTGAGAGTTATTATTTAAAGAATTTGGCAAACGGTTTTACTAAATTAATGAATGCCAAGTATATATTTGGTGTGTAAACTGTTAAAGACAAAAAGGAAAAGAGATCATGACATAATAATAATCACTCAGTATGTTTTTTATTTTTGTTTCAGTCACTGGAATAAAAATACTATCTATTTAGTAAAATAAATCACTTGATAGTGATCTCTCTTAAGACATGGTTAATGAGGAAGATGGTGATTAATTACAAAGCATGTTTCATTCTGCGTGTATACAAACTGCCATTACATTTTCCATAGAGCTTTTATACCTGGAAGAAATGTACGGTAATTCCCGTCATAAGATGTATTCCCAAATCTAACCTCCCCAAAATTTCCACCACTTATTGGGCCTCAAATAAATGTTTTTCTAACAGTCTATCATCCATCTTTTTGGAAGAACAAATTAACCTTTGCTGCCCTTTCACATGTTAACATGGCTTTTTTTTTAAACCAGGAATTGTGGTAACAGGACTTCCTCTTTTTTGCCCTACTGACTCCCTGCCAAAGTACAGCATTGACTGAGTTAACCACTTAGATTCCTTGGTCAATAGTAAATGCAGCATTTAAGTTGGTTAGCAAAGGAAATAAACCTCTTCACCGATTCCTTTGATGACATGGTTATGGTCAACATTATTAACTCCTTCACCCCAAAACTGGTTTTCACCTTCCTGACCAGACTATTTTTTTCAATTCTGACCACTGTCAATGTATGAGGTCATAACTGTGGAATGCTTCAATAGATCCCACTGATTCTGAGAATTTTTTGTGACATATTGTATTTAATGATATTCTAATGGTATTCTTATATTTAATGGTATTCTTTAATATGACTGTTTATTTGTGAAAAGTTGGAAATTTGGTGAAAATTTAGAAAATTTTGGAATTTTCAAACTTTTAATTTTTATGCCCTTAAATCAGAATGTCATGTCACACAAAATAGTAAATAAATAACTTTTCCCACATGACTGCTTTACATCAGCACAATTTTGGAAACATTATTTTTTTTGTTAGGAAGTTAGAAGGGTTAAAAGTTGAGCGGCGATTTCTCATTTTTCCACCAAAACTTACAAAACCATTTTTTTAGGGACAACATCACTTTTGTAGTGACTTTAGGGGCCTATATGACAGAAAATACCCAAACGTGACACCATTCTAAAAACTGCACCCTCTCAAGGGACTCAAAACCACATTCAAGAATAGAGATGGGCCAGGTAGTCCGTATTAATGTTTGGGTTCGGACCCTGAACACCGGGTGTTTATCGTGCGGCCATGTGCATGACAGCACGGCAAACACCGCTTCTGATTGGTGGTAAAACCATTACTGCCGGTCAGACAAATGACAGCGTGAGCCTGCAGCTGGGTTCAGAGGTTTACAGTTTACCTCCAGTCATTTGTGTCGGCTGATGGAAATACTGCTCCCATCAGCCGATGCCTATTGCCCCTATTAACAGTGACAGCAGGAGTGGCTTATGGGAGTATTCATCAGCCAGAACCTGTTCCATAAATAAATAACTAAAAATAAACTGAGTTCCCCTGTATTTTTGATAACCAACCAGGCAAAACTCACAGCTGGGGGCTGGAACTCTTTGCTGTCCGCTTCAGCAAGGCTATTTATTAAGAATAGAGGGGCCCACACACCATATTTTTGAATTATTTAAATAATTTAAAAAAACGGCATGGGGTTTCCCTATTTTTGACAACCATCCAAGCTACAGCAGACAGCTGGCGGCTAGTATTCTCGGGCTGTAAGGGGCCACAGATATTGGGCCCCCACCAGTCTAAATATAGCAGCCTTCAGCCACAAAGAAAAGCCACATCTATGAGATGCACCAGTTCTGGCACTTTGCCTTGCTCTATTTGTGGGGTTGATGCCAACTTTGTATTGTCAGGTGACATCAAGAAAAGCAGACTCACCAAAACCTTGTCATCTGACAAATGCACTAGCAGGGTGCAGCAGGTCCCTACTGATAAAGGCTGGAGCAGCACAGGTGCAAGCTACTGATGAGAACAACCACCCACTCACCTAAATAATAGAATGGTTGGCTGTCTAGTCCACCCACTCACCTAAATAATAGAATGGTTGGCTGTCTAGTAGCAAAAATGCACACAGGTAAGGCTTGCACAGATAGATGTGATGCACAGTGTTTGGACAACCTCTTGATCACGCCCATAGTATTAGCAGGTGGGCCATCCAGCACTATATATAAATGCACCACACAAAAACCAAGCCAACATAAAGGGGCCCTGCCACACCCTGCAAAAAAATGATAAAAAGTGCAAAAAAAGATGAAAAAATTAATGCATATAATACATTAAATGAGGTATTGGTTACTATTTTAACCAAAATGGATAAGCTCACAACCCAACGTCAAGGGTCCTCATTAACTTGCGAGTCCTACGCTAATATCAAAACAGCTAACATAGAGAAACTCAAAAAAACACATCAAGATTGCCTTGTGCAGGCATGTACTACGGAGGACAGAGAATGAACTTCAATCCAATATTGCAGCCAGCATGCAGCCAGCGGGTGAATCAAAATCCCCAAAACTCCACCCCTATGGCTGAAAATTCAGGTGACAGAGTCCCTTTAATGGAAACGCAATGATTTACTAAACTGTGACTGAATATTTGCCGACTGTGAGTAAAAATGCTTGTGAAACTGAACATGAATCTGAATGCTATTTTCGTGTCGAGTTTGAGATTGGTTAATTTTTTCCAAACAAGTTCACTCATCTCTATAGAAGAGGCCCCATGTCATTTTTTTTTACATTTATTTATAGCACAGGCGCCAGCAGAGGATTATTCCCATCAGCGGCGCTTGCTTTTGCTGATATGAGCGACAGGAGGAGTACGATGATAATAATAATAATCTATATTTTTATATAGCGCTAACATATTCCGCAGCGCTTTACAGTTTGCACACATCATCACTGTCCCCGATGGGGCTCACAATTTAGATTCCCTATCAGTATGTCTTTGGAATGTGGGAGGAAACCGGGGTACCCGGAGGAAACCCACGCAAACACGGAGAGAACATACAAACTCTTTGCAGATGTTGTCCTGGGTGGGATTTGAACCCAGGACCCCAGCGCTGCAAGGCTGCAGTGCTATCCACTGAGCCACCATGCTGCCCTACGATGAGAGTAGCACTCTGTCATCAGCCAATGCCTATGACCAGGGGTAACTTTTTACCACCGGTCACAGTTGTTGGCTCACGCAGTCATCTGACACCATGGGAACCACAGCTCTCTGACCGGTAATGATCTCACTTGTGTTTGCCACGCTGTGACGCAGATGACATCCGTGTCAAAAAACAGGTCTTCAGAATGGGGTTCTGGTTCAAATTTGGGCTTTGGTTCCCGAACCTAACTTTTTTTTAGATGTACAGCCACACTGGTCATCGACAGGTTCGCCCATCACTTGTCTTTCGTATAGTTTTTTTAGTTGTTTCTTGATCATCTTTCAAATGGTTTTGGTTGCCGCTGCTTTATTGGAGGGTTTTTCCAATGGATTTTTTTACTGCCATTTTCCAGCCGTTTCTTTCACTCCAATGGATATTAAAGAAACTGCTAGCAGTGTCTTTAATCAGAAGCAATGACAAAATGCTCAAAAAGACACCTAGGCATCTTTTGGGCATATTGTGAGATTTCCCAATGAATTGTATTGTAAAGTATAACACGTCTTCCAAGTAGAAAATGCAAGCAGAATAGAAATTTTACTTCCTTTTAAATTGCTTAGCTCTTTTAAAGCCTGAAGTTATTACAAGGCATTCAAAAACCTGAATATACGCACAGAAAGTCACTTTTACATAGAAATTAACATGTTCATTCTTTTTGAGCATTTTTCAGGCAGTTTCCTTGGTGTCTCATGCACATAATGTATATGGTAATAAACTTTGGAATGCTTCCACATATCCTAGTCACTAGTGACTGCTTTTTTTTAATGTCATGTTTTACTTTATACTAATGGTAAATGATAGCGTGATAGCAGACAGCTTTAGAGATGAGCAAGCACTAAAATGCTCGGATGCTCATTACTGAAACTGAGCAATTGTAATGCTCGTTTCGAGTAACGAGTATGATGGGAGCCAATGGTAAATCACAGCATTTTTCTGGCAGACCTTAAAAGGAGTTTTGGCGGGCAGTGGAAATGTTAAAATACACTAGATGGAAAAAGTGCTGAATGGAAGAACAGCATGAGATAGACTAGTGAGAAGCATTTATGAGTCCAAGATCACTGCTGAGAGCAATGGTGTCATACTTATACTCCACTTTATGGACTAACAACAAAACATTCAAAATCGATGAGAGACTGGAGTTTACAGGAACATTTTTTTTTTCCAGTAAAATGGCTTGTAAATAAGGCAAATATTAAAAAGAATTTTAAAAACATAATAATTTAAGTAAACCAAAATTGAAATAAAAAAATTGGAAATGTTAGTGTAATTTATGAATGAAGCAAGAACTGCCAAAAAAGTGATGAGAGAGGGACCTAAATACACCCTGTATTAGACATAAAGGAGAGCCTCATACACATACTGTTCAAATTGTCATGTAGTGGTACTCCTAGACTATGTAAGTTTTCCAAAAATTGCAAGCAGCATCGTCCATACACCCTTGAAGACACCAATTGTAGTGCTGCATTCAAATATTGTGAACAAAGTATAGTTGTGGTACTGCTACACTCATAAAGGTTCTGCATAGTGTAAAGCCTGCCAAAATTACAAGCAGGCTTATCCATATACCCTTCAATGCATCAACTGCAGGGCGTCATTCAAATATTCTGAACAAGTATAGTTATGGTACTCTTACACGCATAAAGGTTCTGCACAGTGCAAACCCTGCTAAAATTACAAGCAGGGTCATCCATACCCCTGAATGCACCAACTGTAGTGCCTCATTCAAATATTGTGAACAAATTATAGTTGTGGTACTCCTACACTCGTAAAACTCTGCACAGTGCGAAGACCCATAAAAATTAGAAGAAGGGTCATTAATACACCCCTGTGGGCAACAACTGGAGGGTCTCATTAAAATATTAAGAAAGTGTACTTGATGTGCTCTTACACTCATACAGGCTCTGAACAAAGTGCAGAGCCATGAAAAAAATGATAAGGAGGGTAATACAGTCATCCTTAGACCAAAGAAGGCAATACCTAGAGGGCCTCATTAAAATATTTTGAAACTGTGGTTAATGTACTCCTAGACTCATAAAGGCTTTGCACAAAAGTGCAAATCCAGGAAAAATTTTAAGTAGGGTCATCCATAGACTCTTGAGGATTAAAAACACTTTATGTGCTGCTGTCATCTGGAGGTGTGGAAAAGTTGGGGCTAATCCAAGTTTTTCTCATTTTTATGAGATGGAGCCTGTCAGCATTTTCTGTTGACAGGCAAAAGTGCCTGTCTGTTTTGTCCTCCCCAGCGGCATTAAAAACTCACACTAGTGGTAGGGCTAGGGCAGCACAACACCACAACACAGCTCATGCCAGTTGTCCAGTTTTGAGACCCAGTAGTTGAAGGTCACAGAGAAATAAGAGTATGATGGTTTTGTCAGCCAGTTATTGCTTGATCATCTTTAAAAATTCTTCCCTCCTTGTCAAAAATACCTGGTATTCAGGGCCTGGATACTGGGTGGGTGGCATGAAATTGACCAAGGCCTTTTACAGTGTACCCTGACTCTGCTGTAATTGGTGTGTGTATGTCTCTCTTCTCTGATTCTTGGTTGAGCAAGGTGGCTTGTCCCCTACTGCTATTGTTGTCTGATGGGAATTTTTTAAACATATTTTCCACAATGGCCTTCTGCAATAGCACCATATTAGTAGACCTCTTCACCTCAGGAAGGATGGATGCAAGGTTCTCCTGGTAGTGTGGGTCTAGCAAAGTGAACAACTAGTACTTTTTTGGGGCCAAGGTAAATGTAAGGGTCATTGGAAAGGCAGTTGTACATAAAGTTGGCTATATGCGCCAAGCTCCCTACAGCAAAACTGCCCTGTCTGCATGATGATGACTAGGGTTGAGCGACTTTTACTTTTTTAGGGTCGAGTCGGGTTTCGCGAAACCCGACTATCTCTAAAGTCGAGTCGAGTGAAATCGGACGATTATGGCGAAAAGTCGGGGATCGACCGAAACACGAAACCCAATGCAAAGTCAATGGTAATTTTTTTTTTGTTTGTTTTATTTTTTTATTTTATTTTATTTTTATTTTTTTTTCTCTCTCTCTCTCTCTCTTTCTATCTCTCTCTCTCTCTCAGTCCCTGAACTGAAAAGCTGGTGTTACACATTGCAAATCGCTACTGCGCACAATCGACAAGATGGCGATAGGCGTCCACGCCCCTAAGACCTATGTCATCACTCTGCCCACGCTCCTTCATTGGCTGAACCGCATGGCCGACCGCACACAGGGATCGGGTTCGGGTCGGGTTTCATGAAACCCGACTTTGCCAAAAGTAGGCGACTTTTGAAAATGAACGATCCGTTTCGCTCAACCCTAATGATGACTACTCTCCATCTTCTCCTCCTCCATCTTTTCCTCCTCATTCCCCTCCTCAGCCAATACACATAGAAGAGACGGGTCAAAACTTGTGTGGGTACTAGCCGCTATCAGACAGCTCCTGTTCCTCAGCCTCCACGTCCTCACTATTACCAAATCTGCGATGAGTAGATGACATGAGGCTGGGTAGTAGCTCCCTGTTTCATGTCTTCCTGCATGTCCACTTGGTCCGCATGTAAAGCTTCATGTTTAAATTGTCAGCATCGACTGTTTAAAGGCCCCTTCACATTAAGCGAAGCTGCAGCGATACCGACAACGATCCGGATCGCTGCAGCGTCGCTGTTTGGTCGCTGGAGAGCTGTCACACAGACCGCTCTCCAGCGACCAACGATGCCGGTAACCAGGGTAAACATCGGGTAACTAAGCGCAGGGCCGCGCTTAGTAACCCGATGTTTACCCTGGTTACCATCCTAAAAGTAAAAAAACAAACAGTACATACTTACCTACCGCTGTCTGTCCTCCAGCGCTGTGCTCTGCACTCCTCCTGTACTGTCTGTGTGAGCACAGCGGCCGGAAAGCAGAGCGGTGACGTCACCGCTCTGCTTTCCGGCTGACCGACGCTCACAGCCAGTACAGGAGGAGTGCAGAGCACAGCGCTGGAGGACAGACAGCGGTAGGTAAGTATGTACTGTTTGTTTTTTTTACTTTTAGGATGGTAACCAGGGTAAACATCGGGATACTAAGCGCGGCCCTGCGCTTAGTTACCCGATGTTTACCCTGGTTACCAGTGAAGACATCGCTGGATCGGTGTCACACACGCCGATTCAGCGATGTCTGCGGGGAGTCCAGCGACCAAATAAAGTTCTGGACTTTCTTCCCCGACCAGCGACAGCACAGCAGGGGCCTGATCTGTTGTGAATTCTGTGGCTGAATTCACTCCTGTGGTCACAAGTGGTACTGCAGCTTCTGAGCTTCCTCCCTCAGGTGTTCTGGTGAGCTCGTTAACTGCTTCATTACTTAACTCCGCCTGATGCTGCTATCCTTGCTCCTTGTCAATGTTTCAGTGTTGGATCTGAGCTTCTCCTGATTGTTCCTGAGACCTGCTGCTCTGTATAGCTAAGTGCTTTTTGCTTTTTTGTTGCTTTTTTTCTGTCCAGCTTGTCTTTTGTTTTGCTGGAAGCTCTGAGACGCAAAGGGTGTACCGCCGTGCCGTTAGTTCGGCATGGTGGGTTTTTTTTTTGCCCCCTTTGCGTGGTTTTGCTTTAGGGTTTTTTGTAGACTGCAAAGTTCGCTTTACTGTCCTCGCTCTGTCCTAGAATATCGGGCCCCACTTTGCTGAATCTATTTCATCCCTACGTTTTGTCTTTTCATCTTACTCACAGTCATTATATGTGGGGGGCTGCCTTTTCCTTTGGGGAATTTCTCTGGGGCAAGTCAGGCCTATTTTTCTATCTTCAGGCTAGCTAGTTTCTTAGGCTGTGCCGAGTTGCCTAGGTAGTTGTTAGGCGCAATCCACAGCCGCTTTTAGTTGTGTTTAGGATAGGATCAGGTGTGCAGTCTACAGAGTTTCCACGTCTCAGAGCTCATTCTTGTATTTTTGGGTATTTCTCAGATCACTGTGTGCGCTCTGATCGCTAAGCACACTGTGTTTCTGGATTGCCTTCATAACACCTGTCATTAGCAAACATATCAGTACAAGGAGCCTAACTAATGATTCTCAATAGAGGGAAAGAAAAAGTTCTGACATCATTTTTTTTTTTTTTTTTTTCTGCTCTGTGTTCACTTTTTTTTTTTTTCCCCTAGACATTTGGGTGATTCTGGACACAGGTGTGGACATGGATATTCAGGGTCTGTGCTCTTCAATGGATAATCTCGTTATAAATGTAAAAAAAATTCAAGATACTATTGATCAGAAATCTATGTTAGAACCAAGAATTCCTATTCCTGATTTGTTTTTTGGAGATAGAACTAAGTTTCAAAAATAATTGTAAGCTATTTCTGGCCTTGAAACCTCATTCTTCTGGTAATCCTATTCAACAGGTTTTGATTATTATTTCTTTTTTGCGCGGCGACCCTCAAGACTGGGCATTTTCTCTTGCGCCAGGAGACCCTGCATTGAGTAGTGTCGATGCGTTTTTCCGTGCGCTCGGATTGCTGTACGATGAGCCTAATTCAGTGGATCAGGCTGAGAAAAATTTGCTGGCTTTGTGCCAGGGTCAGGATGATCTAGAAGTATATTGTCAGAAATTTAGGAAATGGTCAGTACTCACTCAGTGGAATGAATCTGCGCTGGCAGCTTTGTTCAGAAAGGGTCTCTCTGAGGCTCTTAAGGATGTCATGGTGGGATTTCCTATGCCTGCTGGTTTGAATGAGTCTTTGTCTTTGGCCATTCAGATCGGTCGAGGCTTGCGCGAGCGTAAATCTGTGCACCATTTGGCGGTACTGCCTGAGGTTAAACCTGAGCCTATGCAGTGCGATAGGACTATGACTAGAGTTGAACGGCAGGAATACAGACGTCTGAATGGTCTGTGCTTCTACTGTGGTGATTCCACTCATGCTATTTCTGATTGTCCTAAGCGCACTAAGCGGTCCGCTAGGTCTGCCGTCATTGGTACTGTACAGTCCAAATTCCTTCTGTCCATTACCTTGATATGCTCTTTGTCATCGTTTTCTGTCATGGTGTTTGTGGATTCGGGCGCTGCCCTGAATCTGATGGATTTGGATTATGCTAAACGTTGTGGGTTTTTCTTGGAGCCTTTGCGGTGTCCTATTCCATTGAGAGGAATTGATGCTACACCTTTGGCCAAGAATAAACCTCAATACTGGGCCCAGCTGACCATGTGCATGGCTCCTGCACATCAGGAAGTTATTCGCTTTCTGGTGTTGCATAATCTGCATGATGTGGTCGTGTTGGGGTTGCCATGGCTACAAACCCATAATCCAGTATTGGATTGGAATTCCATGTCGGTATCCAGATGGGGTTGTCAGGGGGTACATGGTGATGTTCCATTTTTGTCGATTTCGTCATCCACCCCTTCTGAGGTCCCAGAGTTCTTGTCTGATTATCAGGATGTATTTGAAGAGCCCAAGTCCGATGCTCTACCTCCGCATAGGGATTGTGAATGTGCTATCAATTTGATTCCTGGTAGTAAATTCCCTAAAGGTCGATTATTTAATTTATCCGTGCCCGAACACGCCGCTATGCGCAGTTATGTGAAGGAATCCCTGGAGAAGGGACATATTCGCCCATCGTCATCACCACTGGGAGCAGGGTTCTTCTTTGTAGCCAAGAAGGATGGTTCGCTGAGACCGTGTATTGATTACCGCCTTCTTAATAAGATCACTGTTAAATTTCAGTATCCCTTGCCATTGTTATCTGACTTGTTTGCTCGGATTAAGGGGGCTAGTTGGTTCACTAAGATAGATCTTCGTGGTGCGTATAATCTGGTGAGAATCAGGCAAGGAGATGAATGGAAAACTGCATTCAATACGCCCGAGGGTCATTTTGAGTATCTAGTGATGCCGTTCGGACTTGCCAATGCTCCATCTGTGTTTCAGTCTTTTATGCATGACATCTTCCGTGAGTATCTGGATAAATTCCTGATTGTTTACTTGGATGACATTTTGATCTTCTCAGATGATTGGGAGTCTCATGTGAAGCAGGTCAGAATGGTTTTTCAGGTCCTGCGTGCTAACTCTTTGTTTGTGAAGGGATCAAAGTGTCTCTTCGGTGTGCAGAAAGTTTCATTTTTGGGGTTCATCTTTACCCCTTCTACTATCGAGATGGATCCAGTTAAGGTCCAAGCCATCCAGGATTGGATTCAGCCGACATCTCTGAAAAGTCTGCAAAAGTTCCTGGGCTTTGCTAATTTTTATCGTCGCTTCATCTGTAATTTTTCTAGCATTGCCAAACCATTGACCGATTTGACCAAGAAGGGTGCTGATTTGGTAAATTGGTCTTCTGCTGCTGTGGAAGCTTTTCAGGAGTTGAAGCGTCGTTTTTGTTCTGCCCCTGTGTTGTGTCAGCCAGATGTTTCTCTTCCGTTCCAGGTCGAGGTTGATGCTTCTGAGATTGGAGCAGGGGCGGTTTTGTCACAGAGAGGTTCTGATTGCTCAGTGATGAAACCATGTGCTTTCTTTTCCAGGAAGTTTTCGCCCGCTGAGCGTAATTATGATGTGGGCAATCGAGAGTTGCTGGCCATGAAGTGGGCATTCGAGGAGTGGCGTCATTGGCTTGAAGGAGCTAAGCATCGCGTGGTGGTATTGACTGATCATAAGAACTTGACTTATCTCGAGTCTGCCAAGCGCTTGAATCCTAGACAGGCCCGTTGGTCGTTATTTTTTGCCCGCTTCGACTTTGTGATTTCGTACCTTCCGGGCTCTAAAAATGTGAAGGCGGATGCTCTGTCTAGGAGTTTTGTGCCCGACTCTCCGGGTTTATCTGAGCCAGCGGGTATCCTCAAGGAAGGAGTCATTGTGTCTGCCATCTCCCCTGATTTGCGGCGGGTGCTGCAAAAATTTCAGGCGAATAAACCTGATCGTTGTCCAGCAGAGAAACTGTTCGTCCCTGATAGGTGGACTAATAAACTTATCTCTGAACTTCATTGTTCGGTGTTGGCTGGTCATCCTGGAATCTTTGGTACCAGAGAGTTAGTGGCTAGATCCTTCTGGTGGCCATCTCTGTCACGGGATGTACGTACTTTTGTGCAGTCCTGTGGGATTTGTGCTAGGGCTAAGCCCTGCTGTTCTCGTGCCAGTGGGTTGCTTTTGCCCTTGCCGGTCCCAAAGAGGCCTTGGACACATATTTCGATGGATTTCATTTCTGACCTTCCCGTTTCTCAAAAGATGTCAGTCATTTGGGTGGTCTGTGATCGCTTTTCTAAAATGGTCCATCTGGTGCCCTTGGCTAAATTGCCTTCCTCCTCTGATTTGGTACCTTTGTTCTTTCAGCATGTGGTTCGGTTGCATGGCATTCCTGAGAATATTGTTTCTGACAGAGGTTCCCAGTTTGTTTCAAGGTTTTGGCGAGCCTTTTGTGGTAGGATGGGCATTGACCTATCCTTTTCCTCGGCTTTCCATCCTCAGACTAATGGCCAGACCGAACGAACCAATCAGACCTTGGAAACATATCTGAGATGTTTTGTTTCTGCAGACCAGGATGATTGGGTGTCCTTTTTGCCGTTGGCTGAGTTCGCCCTTAATAATCGGGCCAGCTCGGCTACCTTGGTTTCTCCATTTTTTTGCAATTCTGGGTTCCATCCTCGTTTCTCTTCAGGACAGGTTGAGTCTTCGGACTGTCCTGGTGTGGATTCTGTGGTGGATAGGTTGCAGCAGATCTGGACTCAGGTAGTGGACAATTTGATCTTGTCCCAGGAGAAAGCTCAACTTTTCGCTAATCGCAGACGCCGTGTGGGTCCCCGACTTCGTGTTGGGGATCTGGTTTGGTTATCTTCTCGTCATATTCCTATGAAGGTTTCCTCTCCTAAATTTAAACCTCGTTTTATTGGTCCGTATAGGATTTCTGAGGTTCTCAATCCTGTGTCTTTTCGTTTGACCCTCCCAGACTCCTTTTCCATACATAATGTATTCCATAGGTCGTTGTTGCGGAGATACGTGGCACCTATGGTTCCATCTGTTGAGCCTCCTGCCCCGGTTTTGGTGGAGGGGGAATTGGAGTATATTGTGGAGAAGATTTTGGATTCTCGTGTTTCTAGACGGAAACTCCAGTATCTGGTTAAATGGAAGGGTTATGCTCAGGAAGATAATTCCTGGGTTTTTGCCTCTGATGTTTATGCTTCCGATCTTGTTCGTGCCTTTCATGCGGCTCATCCTGGTCGGCCTGGGGGCTCTGGTGAGGGTTCGGTGACCCCTCCTCAAGGGGGGGGTACTGTTGTGAATTCTGTGGCTGAATTCACTCCTGTGGTCACAAGTGGTACTGCAGCTTCTGAGCTTCCTCCCTCAGGTGTTCTGGTGAGCTCGTTAACTGCTTCATTACTTAACTCCGCCTGATGCTGCTATCCTTGCTCCTTGTCAATGTTTCAGTGTTGGATCTGAGCTTCTCCTGATTGTTCCTGAGACCTGCTGCTCTGTATAGCTAAGTGCTTTTTGCTTTTTTGTTGCTTTTTTTCTGTCCAGCTTGTCTTTTGTTTTGCTGGAAGCTCTGAGACGCAAAGGGTGTACCGCCGTGCCGTTAGTTCGGCACGGTGGGTTTTTTTTTGCCCCCTTTGCGTGGTTTTGCTTTAGGGTTTTTTGTAGACTGCAAAGTTCGCTTTACTGTCCTCGCTCTGTCCTAGAATATCGGGCCCCACTTTGCTGAATCTATTTCATCCCTACGTTTTGTCTTTTCATCTTACTCACAGTCATTATATGTGGGGGGCTGCCTTTTCCTTTGGGGAATTTCTCTGGGGCAAGTCAGGCCTATTTTTCTATCTTCAGGCTAGCTAGTTTCTTAGGCTGTGCCGAGTTGCCTAGGTAGTTGTTAGGCGCAATCCACAGCCGCTTTTAGTTGTGTTTAGGATAGGATCAGGTGTGCAGTCTACAGAGTTTCCACGTCTCAGAGCTCGTTCTTGTATTTTTGGGTATTTGTCAGATCACTGTGTGCGCTCTGATCGCTAAGCACACTGTGTTTCTGGATTGCCTTCATAACACCTGTCATTAGCAAACATAACACTGATCGCTGCTGCCTGTCACACTGGACGATATCGCTAGCGAGGACGCTGCAACGTCACGGATCGCTAGCGATATCGTCTAGTGTGACGGTACCTTAAGTAGACACAGAAGCAGGATCATTGCGTTGATGATAGCGTTATCACTTCTCACCATCTTTGTGGAGTTCTCAAAGTCTTGGAGAACTGCACAAATGTCAAACATCCGTGCCCTCTCTTATGTTTGTTATGTGCAGAGACTGAGCAGAATACTAAACAGATGTTTTGGAGCTAGTATTCGACAACTGGCCTTCGATGCTCACAAAGCCTTACCAACATGTGCAGTGTGGAGTTCCAGTGTGTGGTGACATCACACACTAGTCGGTGGGCAGGCACTTGCATGAACTGCTGCAGCACTGACAGAGCGACGGCAGGTGTAGCCAACTTTCAGAAATGGATAGATTGAACAGAAGCTCTGGCAAATATGGGTAGGTTTTCAGAAACCGTTGAATTACCAAAGCTAAACACCTGGGCCTAGCATGCTACATGTGTGAGATTCCAAGCTTCAAAGCCATTGTCACACACAACCATTAGGGTTGAGCGACTTTTACTTTTTTAGGATCGAGTCGGGTTTCGCGAAACCCGACTATCTCTAAAGTCGAGTCGAGTGAAATCGGACGATTATGGCGAAAAGTCGGGGATCGACCGAAACACGAAACCCAATGCAAGGTCAATGGGATTTTTTTTTTTCTTCTCTCTCTCTCTCTCTCCATCCCTGAACAGAAAAGCTCGTGTTACACATTGAAAATCGCTACTGCGCACAATCGACAAGATGACGATAGGCGTCCACGCCCCTAAGACCTATGTCATCACTCTGCCCACGCTCCTTCATTGGTTGAAAAAATGGCGCCAAGCTGATGCACAAAAATATAAACTCCACTGTCCCTGCAAAGAAAAGGTGGTGTTGGACAGTGGAAATCGCTACAGCACAAGTGGTTTGGGAATTAATCTTCCCTCCCTAACTATATCCCTTCTTCTGCAAAGCCAATCACTGTCATGCCCTTCTCTAAGATGGTGGGGACCGAGACCTATGTCATCACGCTGGCCACACTCTCCGTCCTCCTTCATTGGATGAAAAATGGCGCTGAAAACGTCATACGAAATGCGACTTTGGCGCGCTGATCGCCCACCTCATGGCCGACCCTACACAGGGATCGGGTCGGGTTTCATGAAACCCGACTTTGCCAAAAGTCGGCGACTTTTGAAAATGAACGATCCGTTTCGCTCAACCCTAACAACCATGCGTAGTTGTAAGTTCAACCATTACCACCATAATGTAACAAGAACCATGTTAAACTGTATTGATGAATAATTGAATCCATAAAAACATTTTGAAGGTTTTTTTTTGAGTTCTATATACCACCTACTTCCTAGAGCTCGATTCCCAGGTGACTGAGCTGTAAGTGACCCAGCTTCAGGTAGTGCTGGAGCCCCCGACAAGTAAAAATGAGCAACAGCCCTCTATGTCACCCACACCATCGCCTGTTCCCACATAGGAAGTGGGGAACCATAAGGACAGTCTGATCTTTTAAAGAGGGTATCCCTGTCTCAAGCCATCTCAAGGAGCTTCTCCCAGGAATCTTCATTTTACAATAAGTGTTCATCCAGCTCCCTTCTTTCTCAGATGATGCCCAACGCATACCAGCGATGTTGCCCTTCCATTTTGAGGAACTACCTGTGAGCTCTTGCAGCCTTCAGGGCAAGTGTTCCGTCTCTACTGCATGCTGGTTGAACGAAATATCATGACGGCTCCTAATCTCTCCTATGACTCCATCTCCACTGCCGGTCGTATGTAACGACCTACCCCCAGGAAGCCAACTGTTGGTACCTTGCAGCTAGCGGGCCCTCTAGCCAGTTTCCAGCCCTAGTCCAGGTTCACCTTGTTCTCTCTTCCAAAAAGTCCAGGCTCCATAGTCTGCCTACCAATTACTGGATCCTGGCTCTCCCATCTGCAGTCCGCAAGAACCTCACTGGTGAAGGCTGCAGCTTGGGTTGGGGTCTTGGTGGTTCAGAGATAAGACTACCTACTCCTGCACCTCCACTGTTGCACCAACTTGGTCTGACTCCTATAATCTTCTGTTCGCTCCCTCGGGAGTCTTGCTGGATTCTTCCGTGTTTATCACCCATTAAGCACGTCACACTGCATGGATGAGTAACAGAATCCAGAAAAAAATTATAAATGCTTTTATGTAGTGTGATTTACCGCAAAGCACACATTACTCTATGGATGAGTAATTGAATCGAAAACTATGTATCAATGCTTTTTTGGAGTGTTATATGTGACGCCAGTCACTTCTCATGGCCAAGTACTAAGTCAGAATGGTCATGGAGTCCAAGGTCAGAAGCCAGGAGTATACTTCATAAACAGAAGGGAGAGACAAAAGGGTGGTCAGTCGGATGGTCAGAATGAAGTCCAAGGTCAGGCAGCAAACGAGCAAGCATACAGAACTCAAGGCTCAGAAGGCACAAACCTCACAAGTTGAATGTCCATCTGGCAAAGGTCTGGGAGAAGCATTTGATATCTTAATCAATCCCTTATCTAGCGTTGTTGTATGTGGTTTGGGTGTTGGAGCTGACTAGCACAATCATACTGTGTCATCTCAGCAGCATCCGCCAGTGCGGCACGTGCGCATCTAGTGCACTTTCCGGTCACTAGCTGGGGCGGTTAGTGGCATCCGCCAGAGCTGCTCTAAATCTTTATTATTTAGGTTTCTCCCTGGCACCGCAGTTGTGGCGCCTAGTGCTAGTGGGTCTAGCAGGACTCTAACCCTGTGTCCTTGGGGCAGAGTCCTGTCACCTAACACTAGCATTCACTCAGCGGTATTGCGGCCCTGTGAAGCAACAGGGTTCGCCTCCCACGTGTGCTCACATTATACCGCCATATAGTCTGCCATTACCGATCAGCAGGTGTCTTCTCTGCACGGTGGAACCCAGGCTGCAAACGCACCATATATCTTCCTTTATATTATGTTCCTTTATATCATTTAGTGTATTCCGCCAGCCCTAAAACCCCATTTCTTAATACCCTGTATTGCCCTCTCTAACATTAATGACAGCTTGAAGTTTTTTGTGGCAGTGGTGGATGAGGTTCTTTACTTTCTCAGATGGTAAAGCTGGCCACTCCTCTTGGCAAAAAGTCTCCAGTTTCTGTAAATTCCTGGGTTGCCTAGCATGAACTGCACTCTTGAGATCTCCCCAGAGTAGCTCAATGATGTAATAAAATACAGAGGCACCCGGGCCCCAGACAACCTCCGCTGTCAGGCAGGGTGAGATAGGATATACAGGGTCAGGCACCTCCCCCGGGTGCCTCTGTATTTTAGTTTATTGGTGTTGGTGCTTATTCACATATTGTTGTATTTTAGACTTATTTAATAAAAATTGAAGTTTTATATCTACACATTAGAGTCTAGCGGTGATTAGAGTTGAGCGACCTTGACCTTTTTAGAGTCGAGCCGGGTTTTGCGAAACCCGACTATGTCCAAAGTCGGGTCGAGTGAAATCGGCCGATTATGACGTAAAGTCGGGATCGACCGAAACACGAAACCCAATGCAAGTCAATGGGGCAGCATAGTCGGCAGTGAGTGGGGGCCAGGAAAACACCTAGAGTGGCCATTTTAATGTCAAAACCATCCATTCTTCTTAATGAAGCTTGTCAAGCGTAATTTACCTTATAATAATTGGAAGGCATTTGAAATTGGGGGTCATTTGGCTAAAGTTGTGGGGGGTAGGGCTGGTTCAAGTAATTAGTGGGCCCAGGAAATCTGGACCACGTCACGGCAGTGGAGCAGGGAGAGGTAAATATTTCAACTTTGCAAGTGCTGTGAACCTGAGCAAGCAGGGGGGGCCCACTCGTTGGCATTGGCACTGGCACAGGGCCCCTCAAAGTACAGCGGTGTGTTTGCACGGCGGGGGCGCCTCCCACCGGCAGCAACACTTTTGCGTACTATGAGAGGCCCTGTGCCAGTGACGTCGCCAACTAGTATTCCTCCCCCCACCTGATGAAGGAACCTGCACTTTCATCTGCACCTTCCTCTTTGTCCCCGTGTAAGGTGGTATGGTATGCGGGAAGAGCAACCTGACTTTCAGCAGGGTCACAATGTTGTTGTGTAGCGTGCACGGGGAATGTTGCGTTATGGGTCAATGTACCAGCAGACTCATCTATCACTGGCTGGGCAATGGGCACGATGAAGTGGAAACACAGATATAGGCCCAAAGAAGAAAGTGGGCTAAATGCAGTTCAAAATTGGTAACACAGGAATAACCAGGGGGCATTGCAGTGGAGGACAACTGGAATGAGAGGCTGACACAGAGAGTAGGGCCAAATCAGTAAGTAGTCGAAATGCAGTTCAAAATTGGCAACCGTAGTAAACAGGCGGCACAGCTTTGTTCAGTGGAGGAGAACAGCAAGGAGTGGCAGACACCGATAGTAGGCCCCAACCCAACTAGTAGGCCAAATGCAGTCTAACATTAACAACTACTTAACGAGAGGCTGAAAATGGTATTTCAGGACAGGAAACCAGGAGAACAGCAAGGAGTGGCAGACACCGATAGTAGGCCCCAAACCAACTAGTACGCCAAATGCAGTTGTTCCATTTAACCACAATTTAATGAGAGCCTGAAGATAGAAGCTCAGGAAAGGCAACCTGGGGAACACCTTGGAGTGTAACACACCATCTCTCTCCACCCCATACCCATTTTGTAGGCCTAATGCTGTGTACTTTTCTACAACTACTAAACGAGAGTCGGAAGACCGAAGCAATGGCAAGGAAACCTGGGGAACACCTTGGAGTGTAACACACCATCTCTCTCCACCCCATACCCAATTTGTAGGCCTAATGCAGCCTACTTTCCGACACCTACTAAACGAGAGCATGAAGATCGAAGCTCAGGAAAGGCAACCTGGGGAACACCTTGGAGTGTAACACACCATCTCTCTCCACCCCATACCCATTTTTTAGGCCTAATGCAGTGTACTTTTCTACAACTACTAAACGAGAGTCGGAAGACCGAAGCAATGGCAAGGAAACCTGGGGAACACCTTGGAGTGTAACACACCATCTCTCTCCACCCCATTCCCCATTTTTTAGGCCTAATGCAGCCTACTTTCCGACACCTACTAAACGAGAGCATGAAGATCGAAGCTCAGGAAAGGCAACCTGGGGAACACCTTGGAGTGTAACACACCATCTCTCTCCACCCCATACCCATTTTGTAGGCCTAATGCTGTGTACTTTTCTACAACTACTAAACGAGAGTCGGAAGACCGAAGCAATGGCAAGGAAACCTGGGGAACACCTTGGAGTGTAACACACCATCTCTCTCCACCCCATACCCAATTTGTAGGCCTAATGCAGCCTACTTTCCGACACCTACTAAACGAGAGCATGAAGATCGAAGCTCAGGAAAGGCAACCTGGGGAACACCTTGGAGTGTAACACACCATCTCTCTCCACCCCATACCCATTTTGTAGGCCTAATGCTGTGTACTTTTCTACAACTACTAAACGAGAGTCGGAAGACCGAAGCAATGGCACGGAAACCTGGGGAACACCTTGGAGTGTAACACACCATCTCTCTCCACCCCATACCCAATTTGTAGGCCTAATACAGCCTACTTTAACACACCTACTAAACGAGAGCATGAAGATCGAAGCTCAGGAAAGGCAACCTGGTGAAAACCTTGGAGTGTAACACAACCTGTCTCTACACCCCATACCAAATTTGTAGGCCTAATGCAGCGTAGTTTCCACCAACTACTAAACGAGAGCCGGAAGATCGAAGCTCATGAAAGGCAACCCGGGGAACACCTTGGAGTGTAACACAACCTCTCTCTACACCACGAAAGGGCTGATTCTTAGGAAGGAAGGCTGTTGTAAATAAGCATTGCGCGTCCGAGGGTGATTATATTCTTATTCGGTATCTACTCACCCTCGGACGCGCCATGCTTCTTGATTTGTAATTAATGTTTATTTGCAATGTGCTTTTGACTTACTCAATTATTTTTTTAATTATTGATTTTATTAAATTAATAGTTTAACATCTTATTGGAAATAATTTAAAGGAGACGCGACAGGACAACACTCGGTGGATGCCATATCTGTGTTAACAACTCCAAGAAACTTTCAGTTAACTTCTTGCAGGAGAAAGAAATTGTAGCTGTTGGACCTTTGTAGTACAGTTCCAGATATTTGTTGTGTGTTTGTTTTGATTGTTAAAATGTCTGCATTTGAGATCTCAACACGATCTTATTTTTTATAATCAAATTAATTTTTTAAATATTTTATTAGGTTGGTTCAAGGGGTACACGGGCCGCAGTAGACAGGTCAGTGGAGGCCTAGTGGAAGGAGGGACCGCAGATGCGCCACTGTTTCACCCATACACAATTAGTAGGCCTAATGCAGCGTAGTTTCCAACAGCTACTAAACGAGAGCCGGAAGATCGAAGCTCAGGAAAGGCAACCTGGGGAACACCTTGGAGTGTAACACAACCTCTCTCTACACCACGGAAGGGCTGATTCTTAGGAAGGAAGGCTGTTGTAAATAAGCATTGCGCGTCCGAGGGTGATTATATTCTTATTCGGTATCTACTCACCCTCGGACGCGCCATGCTTCTTGATTTGTAATTAATGTTTATTTGCAATGTGCTTTTGACTTACTCAATTATTTTTTTAATTATTGATTTTATTAAATTAATAGTTTAACATCTTATTGGAAATAATTTAAAGGAGACGCGACAGGACAACACTCGGTGGATGCCATATCTGTGTTAACAACTCCAAAAAACTTTCAGTTAACTTCTTGCAGGAGAAAGAAATTGTAGCTGTTGGACCTTTGTAGTACAGTTCCAGATATTTGTTGTGTGTTTGTTTTGATTGTTAAAATGTCTGCATTTGAGATCTCAACACGATCTTATTTTTTATAATCAAATTAATTTTTTTTATATTTAATGATGTTGGTTCAAGGGGTACACGGGCAGCAATAGACAGGTCAGTGGAGGCCTAGTGGAAGGAGTGACGGCAGACAGGCATCAAAGGCCTAACATTGGGCTGGCTGTAGGCAAGTTAAAATTGGTTCCAGGGGAACACGGCCATCAGTGGCCTGGTCAGTGTAGTTGTAGTTGAAAGAACGGGACGCAGACAGGCTTCGAAGGCCTAACATAATAACATAGGGCTGGCTGTAGGCAAGTTAAAATTGGTTCCAAGGGAACACGGCCATCAGTGGCCTGGTCAGTGTAGTTGTAGTTGAAAGAACGGGACGCAGACAGGCTTCGAAGGCCTAACATAACAAACTTGGGCTGGCTGTAGGCACTTTTAAATTTGTTCCAGGGGTAAATGGGCAGCAGTGTATGGTCAGTGGAAGTCTAGTGGAAGGAGTGACCGCAGACAGGCTTCCAAGGCCTAACATAACAAACTTGGGCTGGCTGTAGGCACTTTTAAATTGGTTCCAGGGGTACACGGGCAGCAGTGGTCTGGTCAGTGGAAGTCTAGTGGAAGGAGTGACCGCAGACAGGCTTCCAAGGCCTAACATAACAAACTTGGGCTGGCTGTAGGCACTTTTAAATTGGTTCCAGGGGTACACGGGCAGCAGTGGTCTGGTCTGTGGAAGTCTAGTGGAAGGAGTGACCGCAGACAGGCTTCGAAGGCCTAACATAACAAACTTGGGCTGGCTGTAGGCACTTTTAAATTGGTTCCAGGGGTACACGGGCAGCAGTGGTCTGGTCAGTGGAAGTCTAGTGGAAGGAGTGACCGCAGACAGGCTTCCAAGGCCTAACATAACAAACTTGGGCTGGCTGTAGGCACTTTTAAATTGGTTCCAGGGGTACACGGGCAGCAGTGGTCTGGTCTGTGGAAGTCTAGTGGAAGGAGTGACCGCAGACAGGCTTCGAAGGCCTAACATAACAAACTTGGGCTGGCTGTAGGCACTTTTAAATTGGTTCCAGGGGTACACGGGCAGCAGTGGTCTGGTCAGTGGAAGTCTAGTGGAAGGAGTGACCGCAGACAGGCTTCGAAGGCCTAACATAACAAACTTGGGCTGGCTGTAGGCACTTTTAAATTGGTTGCAGGGGTACACGGGCAGCAGTGGTCTGGTCAGTGGAAGTCTAGTGGAAGGAGTGACCGCAGACAGGCTTCGAAGGCCTAACATAACAAAATTGGGCTGGCTGTAGGCACTTTAAATTGGTTCCAGGGGTACATGGGCAGCAGTGTATGGTCAGTGGAAGTCTAGTGGAAGGAGTGACGGCAGACAGTCTTCGAAGGCCTAACATAACAAAATTGGGCTGACTGTAGGCACTTTTAAATTGGTTCCAGGGTAACACGGCCAGCAGTGGCCTGGTCAGTGTAGTAGTTGTAGAAAGAAGGGACCGCAGACAGGCTTCGAAGGCCTAACATAACAAAAATGTCAAAACAATGGTATTGTCAGTGCCAGGCATTGAAGGATGTCAGCGCCTAGACTACACATTGGTGAAGCTGTGAGAGATAATTTTGCTAGTGGTAGAGCACTGTTTGAGCTGGGGGGGGAACTGTCTTGTGGCCGGCGGTACAGGCACAGGGCCCCTCATATTACAACGGTGTGTTTGACGTTGGGTGCGCACCACCACCGCCAGAGACACTTTATTGTACTATGAGGGACCCAGTGGCAGTGCCGTCGACCAAAAGCGGCCACACCCACCTCTTCAGACAAACAGCACTCTCAAGGGTCCAAGCGCAAAGTGGCGATAGCACGGCCCCGTGTGGGGAGTTTGGCCATTTCGTGAGGTGGAAACATGTCGTATGCTGGACAATCAGGTGAAGAAAATTACGAGATTGGAAAAGTCATTCAGAATAGTCCACAGGCAAGACCTTTTCATAGGAAAGCTAGGTGTCAGCCGGGCAGGGTGGGGCAAAAGATTTTGAAATCCAGTTGTGGTTCATTTTAATGAAGGTTAGATCATCTACATTTTGGGTAGCCAGACGAGTCCTTTTTTCTGTTAGTATTGAACCTGCAGCACTGAATACTCTTTCTGATAGGACACTAGCTGCCGGGCAAGCAAGCTCCTGCAATGCATATTCTGCCAATTCTGGCCAGGTGTCTAATTTGAATGCCCAGTAATCAAATGGGAATGACGGTTGAGGGAGAACGTCGATAAGGGATGAAAAATAGTTTGTAACCATACTGGACAAATGTTGTCTCCTGTCACTTTGAATTGATGCTGCAGTACCTGTCCTGTCTGCGGTCATAGAAAAATCACTCCACAACCTGGTCAGAAAACCCCTCTGGCCAACGCCACTTCTGATTTCTGCCCCTCTAACACCTCTGGTCTGCTGGCCCCTGGAGCTCGTGTGAGAACGATCACGGGCGCTGTGTGCAGGGAATGCCAGAAGCAAATGGTCAACAAGAGTTGATTGTTTTGTTGCTAATATTAGTTCCAAGTTCTCATGTGGCATAATATTTTGCAATTTGCCTTTATAGCGAGGATCAAGGAGGCAGGCCAACCAGTAATCGTCATCGTTCATCATTTTTGTAATGCGTGTGTCCCTTTTGAGGATACGCAAGGCATAATCCGCCATGTGGGCCAAAGTTCCCGTTGTCAAATCTGCGGTTGTGCTTGGTTGAGGGGCAGTTGCAGGCAAATCTACGTCACTTGTGTCCCTCAAAAAACCAGAACCCGGCCTTGCCACGCCACCAATTTCCCGTGCCCCCGGGAAAGCTTCCTCATTAAAAATATACTCATCCCCATCATCCTCCTCATCCTCCACCTCCTCTTCGCCCGGTACCTCGTCATGTACACTGCCCTGACCAGACAATCGCTGACTGTCATCAAGGCTTTCCTCTTCCTCTGGTGCAGACGCCTGATCCTTTATGTGCGTCAAACTTTGCATCAGCAGACGCATTAGGGGGATGCTCATGCTTATTATGGCGTTGTCTGCACTAACCAGCCGTGTGCATTCCTCAAAACACTGAAGGACTTGACACATGTCTTGAATCTTCGACCACTGCACACCTGACAACTCCATGTCTGCCATCCTACTGCCTGCCCGTGTATGTGTATCCTCCCACAAAAACATAACAGCCCGCCTCTGTTCGCACAGTCTCTGAAGCATGTGCAGTGTTGAGTTCCACCTTGTTGCAACGTCTATGATTAGGCGATGCTGGGGAAGGTTCAAAGAACGCTGATAGGTCTGCATACGGCTGGAGTGTACAGGCGAACGGCGGATATGTGCGCAAAGTCCACGCACTTTGAGGAGCAGGTCTGATAACCCCGGATAACTTTTCAGGAAGCACTGCACCACCAGGTTTAAGGTGTGAGCCAGGCAAGGAATGTGTTTCAGTTGGGAAAGGGAGATGGCAGCCATGAAATTCCTTCCGTTATCACTCACTACCTTGCCTGCCTCAAGATCTACAGTGCCCAGCCACGACTGCGTTTCTTGCTGCAAGAACTCGGACAGAACTTCCGCGGTGTGTCTATTGTCGCCCAAACACTTCATAGCCAATACAGCCTGCTGACGTATGCCAGTAGCTGCCCCATAATGGGAGACCTGGTGTGCAACAGTGGCAGGTGCGGATGGAGTGTTTGTGCGACTGCGGTCTGTGGACGAGCTCTTGCTTCTGCAGGAGGACGAGGAGGAGGAGGAGGAGGAGGGGGTGCGAACGGCTACAGACAACTGTTTACTAGACCGTGGGCTAGGCAGAACTGTCCCAAACTTGCTGTCCCCTGTGGACCCTGAATCCACCACATTTACCCAGTGTGCCGTGATGGACACGTAACGTCCCTGGCCATGCCTACTGGTCCATGCATCTGTTGTCAGGTGCACCTTTGTGCTCACAGATTGCCTGAGTGCATGGACGATGCGCTCTTTAACATGCTGGTGGAGGGCTGGGATGGCTTTTCTGGAAAAAAAGTGTCGACTGGGTAGCTCGTAGCGTGGTACAGCGTAGTCCATCAGGTCTTTGAAAGCTTCGCTTTCAACTAACCGGTAGGGCATCATCTCTAACGAGATTAGTCTAGCTATGTGGGCGTTCAAACCCTGTGTACGCGGATGCGAGGCTAAGTATTTCCTTTTTCTAACCATAGTCTCATGTAGGGTGAGCTGGACTGGAGAGCTGGAGATCGTGGAACTAGCGGGGGTGCCGGTGGACATGGCAGACTGAGAGACGGTGGGAGATGGTATTGTTGCCGCCGGTGCCCTAGATGCAGTGTTTCCTACTACGAAACTGGTGATTCCCTGACCCTGACTGCTTTGGCCTGGCAAAGATACCTGCACAGATACAGCAGGTGGTGCGCTAAATGGTGGTCCTACACTGCCGGAAGGGATGTTGCGTTGATGACTAGCTTCATTGGCCGAGGGTGCAACAACCTTAAGGGACGTTTGGTAGTTAGTCCAAGCTTTCAAATGCATGGTGGTTAAATGTCTATGCATGCAACTAGTATTGAGACTTTTCAGATTCTGACCTCTGCTTAAGGAAGTAGAACATTTTTGACAGATGACTTTGCGCTGATCAATTGGATGTTGTTTAAAAAAATGCCAGACTGCACTCTTTCTAGCATCGGATACCTTTTCAGGCATTGCAGACTGAGCTTTAACCGGATGGCCACGCTGTCCTCCACCAGGTTTTGGCTTTGCCACGCGTTTTGGGCAAGATACGGGCCCGGCAGATGGAACCTGTGGCGATGTTGATGCCTGCTGCGGCCCCTCCTCCTCCTCTGCTTCAGAACTGCTGCCGCCTGCACCCTGTTCCCCCAATGGCTGCCAATCGGGGTCAAGAACTGGGTCATCTAATAACTCTTCTTGTACCTCCTGCGCAACTTCGTCTGTGTCACCGTGTCGTTCGGTGGTATAGCGTTCGTGATGGGGCAACATAGTCTCATCAGGGTCTGATTCTTGATCAGCACCCTGCGAGGGCAATGTTGTGGTCTGAGTCAAAGGACCAGCATAGTAGTCTGGCTGTGGCTGTGCGTCAGTACACTCCATGTCAGATTCAATTTGTAATGGGCATGGACTGTTAACTGCTTCACTTTCTAAGCCAGGGACGGTATGTGTAAAGAGCTCCATGGAGTAACCCGTTGTGTCGCCTGCTGCATTCTTCTCTGTTGTTGTTTTTGCTGAAGAGGACAAGGAAGTGACTTGTCCCTGACCGTGAACATCCACTAACGACGCGCTGCTTTTACTTTTACCAGTTTCACGAGAGGAGGCAAAAGAGCTAGAGGCTGAGTCAGCAAGATAAGCCAAAACTTGCTCTTGCTGCTCCGGCTTTAAAAGCGGTTTTCCTAATCCCAGAAAAGGGAGCGTTCGAGGCCTTGTGTAGCCGGACGACGAACCTGGCTCCACAGCTCCAGACTTAGGTGCAATATTTTTTTCCCCACGACCACCTGATGCTCCACCACTACCACTACCCTCATTACCAGCTGACAATGAACGCCCCCGGCCACGACCTCTTCCACTAGACTTCCTCATTGTTTTAAAAACGTAACCAAACTAACGTTATTTGTTGCAGTCACACAACTTACACGGTGAGCTATAACTTCAGTATGATTTAGCTACCCCTTTACAGGTTGGTGAGACCACAGCGAAAATCAGGCCCAATGTTACACACTCTTTTTTTGGTGGCTGCAAATTAGAGAGATGCCCCACACGCAGGACTGTCACTGAAGCACAAATGTTAATATTAATGTCACACTATTATTTTTTTTTATTTTTATTTTTTTCAGGAACACTTTAGAAACCCCCCAAAAAAAAAAAAATAGATTTTTGCAGGGAGAATTTAGAAAACAAATGTAACAAACTATATGCTTTCTATGGGCCACTGAGTGAGAGATGACGCACACAGGAATCAGGAGTGGCACACAAGCCCAGAGGCCAATATTTTTCTACCAATGATTGATGGAGTTATTTTCTCTGGTAGATTTTGGAACCCAAATCAAGGAAAAAAAATATAGGCTTTCTATGGACCACAATTGGAGAGAGAGAGAGAGAGAGAGAGAGAGAGAGAGATGGCACACCCAGGAGTCAAGACTGGCACACAAGCAGAAAGGCCAATATTAATCTCCCACTGTTTTTTTTGTTTGTTTTTTTTTTTTTTTTTTTCAGGGAGACTTTAGAAAAAAAAATAATAAAAAAAATATGATTTTATCAGGAAGAATTTAGAAACCAAATAAAATAAAATGATTTTTTCAGGGAGAATTTATAAAAAAAATAAAAACAAAAATAGGCGTTCTATGGCCCACTGACTGAGAGATGACGCACCCAGGAGTCAAGACTGGCACACAAGCAGAAAGGCCAATATTAATCTCCCACTGTTTTTTTTTTTTTTTTTTTTTTTTCAGGGAGACTTTAGAAAAAAAAATAATAAAAAAAATATGATTTTATCAGGAAGAATTTAGAAAACAAATAAAATAAAATGATTTTTTCAGGGAGAATTTAGAAAACAAATAAAACCAAAAATAGGCGTTCTATGGCCCACTGACTGAGAGAGAGAGAGAGATGGAACGCTTAGTACTGGCACACAAGCCCAAAGGGCAATATTAATCTCCCTTTTTTTTTCCAGGGAGAATTTCTAAAACCCAAAAAAAAAAAAAAATAGGCTTTCTATGGCCCACTATTTGTGAGAGAGATGGGACGCTCAGGACTGGCACAGATGGCACGCTCAGGACTGGCACAGAAGCCCAGAGGCCAATATTAATCTCCCTTTTTTTCTGGGAGAATTTATAAAACCAAAAAAATATTTAAATAGGCTTTCTATGGCCCACTATTTGTGAGAGAGATGGCACGCTCAGGACTGGCACAGATGGCACGCTCACAACTGGCACACAAGCCCAGAGGCCAATATTAATCTCCCTTTTTTCAGGGAAAATTTATAAAACCAAAAAAAAAATTAAATAGGCTTTCTATGGCCCACTATTTGTGAGAGAGATGGCACGCTCAGGACTGGCACAGATGGCACGCTCACAACTGGCACACAAGCCCAGAGGCCAATATTAATCTCCCTTTTTTCAGGGAAAATTTATAAAACAAAAAAAAAAATTAAATAGGCTTTCTATGGCCCACTATTTGTGAGAGAGATGGCACGCTCAGGACTGGCACAGATGGCACGCTCACAACTGGCACACAAGCCCAGAGGCCAATATTAATCTCCCTTTTTTTCAGGGAGAATTTATAAAACCAAAAAAAAAATTAAATAGGCTTTCTATGGCCCACTATTTGTGAGAGAGATGGCACGCTCAGGGCTGGCACAGATGGCACGCTCAGGACTGGCACACAAGCCCAGAGGCCAATATTAATCTCCCTTTTTTTCAGGGAGAATTTATAAAACCCAAAAAAAAATAAAATAGGCTTTCTATGGCCCACTATTTGTGAGAGAGATGGCACACTCAGGACTGGCACACAAGCCCAAAGGCCAATATTAATCTCCCACTGTATTTTTATCAGGGAGAATTTATACACCCCACAAAAAAAAATACAGAAAAATGAAAAGGCTTTCTATGGCCCACTATGTGAGAGAGATGGCACACACAGGGATGGCACTCTAGCAGAAATGCCAAATTGCCAATCTTAATCTCCCACCAAAAAAAAAAAAAAAAAAAAACAGGGAATGTCCTACAATTACTATCTCCCTGCCTGCAGTAATCTCAGCCAGGTATGGCAGGCAGCTACTATCTCCCTGCCTGCAGTAATCTCAGCCAGGTATGGCAGGCAGCAATAAGGAGTGGACTGATGCACAAATGAAATAAAAAGTGTGGACAAACAAAAAAGATAGCTGTGCAGAAAGGAAGGAACAAGAGGATTTGTGCTTTGAAAAAAGCAGTTGGTTTGCACAGCGGCGTACACACAGCAATGCAGCTATCAGGGAGCCTTCTAGGGCAGCCCAATGAGCTACAGCGCTGAGGGGAAAAAAAAAAAAAAAAAAACTTCCACTGTCCCTGCACACCGAGGGTGGTGTTGGACAGTGCAAATCGCTGCAGCACAAGCGGTTTTGTGGTTAATGGACCCTGCCTAACGCTATCCCTGCTTCTGACAAAGCGGCAGCAACCTCTCCCTAAGCTCAGATCAGCAGCAGTAAGATGGCGGTCGGCGGGAACGCCTCTTTATAGCCCCTGTGACGTCGCAGACAGCAAGCCAATCACTGCAATGCCCTTCTCTAAGATGGTGGGGACCAGGACCTATGTCATCACGCTGCCCACACTCTGCGTTTACCTTCATTGGCTGAGAAATGGCGCTTTTCGCGTCATTGAAACGCGACTTTGGCGCGAAAGTCGCGTACCGCATGGCCGACCCCGCACAGGGGTCGGATCGGGTTTCATGAAACCCCGACTTAGCCAAAAGTCGGCGACTTTTGAAAATGTTCGACCCGTTTCGCTCAACCCTAGCGGTGATCCCAAGATAAGATACTCTAATCATTCATTTCTATACTGTGAAAGGATCGACCGAAACACGAAACCCAATGCAAGTCAATGGGGAAGCATAGTCGGCAGTGAGTGGAGGCCAGGAAAACACCTACAGTGCCCATTTTAATGGCAAAAACATCCATTCTTGTTACTGAAGCTTGTCAATCTAAATTTACCTTTTAATAATAGTTAGGCATTTTACATTGGGGGTCATTTGGCTAAAGTTGTGGGGGGTAGGGCTGGTTCAAGTTTTTAGTGGGCCCAGGAAACGTGGACTACGTCATGGCGGTGGAGCAGGGAGAGGTAAGTATTTCAAGTGCTGTGATCCTGAGCAAGCAGGGGTGGCCCACTCGTTCACATTGGCACTGGCACAGGGCCCCTCAAAGTACGGCGGTGTGTTTACACGGCGGGGGTGCCTCCCACCGGCAGCGACACTTTTGCGCACTATGAGGGGCCCTGTGCCAGTGAAGTCGTCAACGTGTATGCCCCCCACCTGATGAAGGAACCTGCACTTTCATCTGCACCTTCCTCTTTGTCCCCGTGCAAGGTGGTATAGTATGCGGGAAGGGGAACCTGACTTTCAGCAGGATCATATTTTGGCTGTGTAGCGTGCAAGGGGAATGTAGTGGTCTGGGTCAATGTACCAGCAGACTCATCTAGCACTGGCTGGGCAATGGGCAGGATGAGGAGGAAACACAAATATAGGCCCAAATAATAAAGTGGGCTAAATGCAGTTCAAAATTGGTAACAGGACTAACCAGGCGGCATTGCATTGTTCAGTGGAGGACAACTGTAATGAGAGGCTGACACAGTGAGTAGGCCCAAATCTGTAAGTAGGCTCAATGCAGTTCAAAATTGGTAACGGTAGTAAACAGGCGGCACTGCTTTATTCACTGGATGACAACAGCAAGGAGCTGCAGACACTGTTAATAGGCCCAATCAAACTTGTAGGCCAAATGCAGTTAACAATTTGTAAACATAGGCCGAAAGCCTGAAGATAGAAGCTCAGGAAATTAAACCAGGAGAACACCTAGGAGCGGCAGACACCGTTAGTAGGCCCCAACAAAACTAGTAGGCTAAATGCAGTTAAATATCTGATATAGGCCGAAAGCCTGAAGATAGAAGCTCAGGAAATTAAACCAGGAGAACACCTAGGAGCGGCAGACACCGTTAGTAGGCCCCAACCAAACTAGTAGGCCAAATACAGTTTAATATTAAAAATAGAGGCCGAAAGCCTGAAGATAGAAGCACAGGAAATTAAACGAGGAGAACACCTAGGAGCGTCAGACACCGTTAGTAGGCCCCAACCAAACTAGTAGGCCAAATGCAGTATATTAAAAATATAGGCCGAAAGCCTGAAGATAGAAGCTCAGGAAATTAAACCAGGAGAACACCTAGGAGCGGCAGACACCGTTAGTAGGCCCCAACCAAACTAGTAGGCCAAATGCAGTTTAATATTAAAAATATAGGCCGAAAGCCTGAAGATTGAAGCTCAGGAAATTAAACCAGGAGAACACCTAGGAGAGGCAGACACCGTTTGTAGGCCCCAACCAAACTAGTAGGCCAAATGCAGTTTAATATTAAAAATATAGGCCGAAAGCCTGAAGATAGAAGCTCAGGAAATTAAACCAGGCGAACACCTAGGAGCGGCAGACACCATTAGTAGGCCCCAACCAAACTAGTAGGTCAAATGCAGTTAAATATCTGATATAGGCCGAAAGCCTGAAGCTAGAAGCTCAGGAAATTAAACCAGGAGAACACCTAGGAGCGGCAGACACCGTTAGTAGGCCCCAACCAAACTAGTAGGCCAAATACAGTTTAATATTAAAAATATAAGCCGAAAGCCTGAAGATAGAAGCTCAGGAACTTAAACCAAGAGAACACCTAGGAGCAGCAGACACCGTTTGTAGGCCCCAACCAAACTAGTAGGCCAAATGCAGTTTAATATTAAAAATATAGGTCGAAAGCCTGAAGATAGAAGCTCAGGAAATTAAACCAGGAGAACACCTAGGAGCGGCAGACACCGTTAGTAGGCCCCAACCAAACTAGTAGGCCAAATGGAGTTAAATATCTGATATAGGCCGAAAGCCTGAAGATAGAAGCTCAGGAAATTAAACCAGGAGAACACCTAGGAGCGGCAGACACCGTTAGTAGGCCCCAACCAAACTAGTAGGCCAAATGCAGTTAAATATCTGATATAGGCCGAAAGCCTGAAGATTGAAGCTCAGCTTTTTTCCTTGGGGGGCAACATCAAGGAGCGGCAGACACCGTTAGTAGGCCCCAACCAAACTAGTAGGCCAAATGCAGTTTAATATTAAAAATATAGGCCGAAAGCCTGAAGATTGAAGCTCAGGAAAGTAAACCAGGAGAACACCTAGGAGCGGCAGACACCGTTAGTAGGCCCCAACAAAACTAGTAGGCCAAATGCAGTTAAATATCTGATATAGGCCGAAAGCCTGAAGATAGAAGCTCAGGAAATTAAACCAGGAGAACACCTAGGAGCGGCAGACACCGTTAGTAGGCCCCAACCAAACTAGTAGGCCAAATGCAGTTAAATATCTGATATAGGCCGAAAGCCTGAAGATTGAAGCTCAGCTTTTTTCCTTGGGGGGCAACACCAAGGAGCGGCAGACACCGTTAGTAGGCCCCAACCAAACTAGTAGGCCAAATGCAGTTTAATATTAAAAATATAGGCCGAAAGCCTGAAGATTGAAGCTCAGGAAAGTAAACCAGGAGAACACCTAGGAGCGGCAGACACCGTTAGTAGGCCCCAACAAAACTAGTAGGCCAAATGCAGTTAAATATCTGATATAGGCCGAAAGCCTGAAGATAGAAGCTCAGGAAATTAAACCAGGAGAACACCTAGGAGCGGCAGACACCGTTAGTAGGCCCCAACCAAACTAGTAGGCCAAATGCAGTTTAATATTAAAAATATAGGCCGAAAGCCTGAAGATAGAAGCTCAGGAAATTAAACCAGGCGAACACCTAGGAGCGGCAGACACCATTAGTAGGCCCCAACCAAACTAGTAGGTCAAATGCAGTTAAATATCTGATATAGGCCGAAAGCCTGAAGATAGAAGCTCAGGAAATTAAACCAGGATAACACCTAGGAGCGGCAGACACCGTTAGTAGGCCCCAACCAAACTAGTAGGCCAAATGCAGTTAAATATCTGATATAGGCCGAAAGCCTGAAGCTAGAAGCTCAGGAAATTAAACCAGGAGAACACCTAGGAGCGGCAGACACCGTTAGTAGGCCCCAACCAAACTAGTAGGCCAAATGCAGTTTAATATTAAAAATATAGGCCGAAAGCCTGAAGATAGAAGCTCAGGAACTTAATCCAAGAGAACACCTAGGAGCAGCAGACACCGTTTGTAGGCCCCAACCAAACTAGTAGGCCAAATGCAGTTTAATATTAAAAATATAGGCCGAAAGCCTGAAGATAGAAGCTCAGGAAATTAAACCAGGAGAACACCTAGGAGCGGCAGACACCGTTAGTAGGCCCCAACCAAACTAGTAGGCCAAATGCAGTTAAATATCTGATATAGGCCGAAAGCCTGAAGATAGAAGCTCAGGAAATTAAACCAGGAGAACACCTAGGAGTGGCAGACACCGTTAGTAGGCCCCAACCAAACTAGTAGGCCAAATGCAGTTAAATATCTGATATAGGCCGAAAGCCTGAAGATTGAAGCTCAGCTTTTTTCCTTGGAGGGCAACACCAAGGAGCGGCAGACACCGTTAGTAGGCCCCAACCAATCTAGTAGGCCAAATGCAGTTTAATATTAAAAATATAGGCCGAAAGCCTGAAGATTGAAGCTCAGGAAAGTAAACCAGGAGAACACCTAGGAGCGGCAGACACCGTTAGTAGGCCCCAACAAAACTAGTAGGCCAAATGCAGTTAAATATCTGATATAGGCCGAAAGCCTGAAGATTGAAGCTCAGCTTTTTTCCTTGGAGGACAACACCAAGGAGCGGCAGACACCGTTAGTAGGCCCCAACCAAACTAGTAGCCGAAATGCAGTTTCAGATTAAAAATATCAGCTGTATTGAATGGCGCAGACAGACACAGGTAGTAGGCCTTAAACTAAAAAGTTGGCTCAATGCAGTTTAAAAAAGGTTACAGGGGACACGGGCAGCATTGGTGTGGTCAGCGGAGTATGATTGCAAGGAGGGACCGCAGACAGACTTAGTAGGCCTAAAATAAAAAAAGTAGGCTCGATGCAGGTTTAAATAGGTTACAGGGGTACACAGGCAGCATTGGTGTGGTCAGCTGAGGACAATTGGAAGGAGTGTCTGACACAGATAGTAGGCCAAAATAATAAAGTGAGGTTAATGTCTGGCAAAAAAAAAATTTCACAAATAAACAGGTGGCATACCTAGGTACAGTTGTGGGCTCATCTGCTGACTTGCATACAGTGGTATTTGGCGCAAAGTATTAACTGGTGTAAATGTAGGACAGGGCCCCTGAATATGTTTACTAGCATCATACATGTCAACAAATTGGTATTGGCAGTGCCATTGAAGGATTTAACCGCACAGACTAAACAGTGGTGGAGCGGTGAGAGATAATTTTGCAAGTGGTAGAGCACTGTTTGAGCTGGGGGGGAACACTCTCGTGGGCGGCGGTACTGGCCCAGGGCCCCTCATGTTACGACGGTGTGTCTGATGTTGGGTGCGCACCACCACCGCCAAAGACACTTCATTGTACTATGAGGGACCCTGTGCCAGTGCCGTCACCCAAAAGTGGGCACACCCACCTCTTCAGCCAAACAGCACTCGCATGGGTGCTTGCGCCAAGTGGTGACCACAGCCCCGTGGGGGGAGTCAGCCCATTTAGGGAGGTGTAAAAATGGCATATGCTGGACATACAGTAGCTGCAAATGGAGAAATTGGAGCAGTCAGTAAGACCACTCGAAAAGCAAGACCTTTTTACAGGAAAGCTAGGTGTCAGCAGGGAAAGGTGGGGCAAAAAAATTAGAAATCCATGATTTTTTCATTTTAATGAAGGTTAGATCATCAACATTTTGGGTAGCCAGGTGACTCCTTTTTTCAGTCAGTATTGACCCAGCAGCACTGAATACTCTTTCTGATAGCACACTAGCTGCTGGGCAAGCAAGCTCCTGCAATGCATATTCTGCCAATTCAGGCCAGGTTTCTATTTTGGATGCCCAGTAATCAAATGGGAATGACTTGTGAGGGAGAACATCGATAAGGGAGAAAAAATCGTTAGTAACCATACTGGACAAATGTTGTCTCCTGTCACTTTGAATTGATGCTGCAGTACCTGTCGTGTCTGCGGTCATTGCGAAATCACTCCACAACCTGGTCATAAAACCCCTCTGTCCAATGCCTCTTCTGATTTGTGCACCTCTAACACCTCTGCCATGTTGCCCCCTGCAGCTCATGTGAGAACCATCACCGCCGCTGTGTGCTGGGAATGCCTGAACCAAACGGTCTACAAGAGTTGCTTGTTTGGTAGCCAATTTTTGCTCAAGGTTCTCATGTGGCATGATATTTTGCAATTTCCCTTTATAGCGTGGATCCAGGAGGCAGGCCAACCAGTAATCGTCATCGGTCATCATTTTGATAATGCGGGGGTCCCTTTTTAGGATACGCAAGGCATAATCCGCCATGTGGGCCAATGTTACAGGTGTCAATTCACTGCTTGTGCTGGGTTGAGGAGCACTTTCTGGCAAATCAACATCACCTGTCTCCCTCAAAAACCCTGTACCTGACCTTGCAATGCCACCAGTTTCTATTGCCCCTGAGAGGCTTCCTCCTCCCATAAATATTCATCCCCATCATCCTTTACGTCCTCCTCCTCTTCGTCCGCCACCTCGTCCAGGAGACTTCCCTGAGCAGACAGTGGCTGACTGTCATCAAGGCTAGCCTCGTCCTCGGCTGCAGACGCCTGCTCCTTTATGTGCATCAAACTTTGCATCAGCAGACGCATTAGGGGGATGCTCATGTTTATGATGGCGTCGTCTGCACTAACCAGGCATGTGCATTCCTCAAAACACTGAAGGACTTGACACAGATCTTGTAGCTTCGACCACTGCACACCTGACAACTCCATGTCTGCCATCCAACTGCCTGCCCATGTATGTGTATCCTCCCACAAATACATAACAGCACTCCTCTGTTCACACAGCCTCTGAACCATGTGCAGTGTGGAGTTCCACCTTGTTGCAACGTCGATTATTAGGCGGTGCTGGGGAAGATTCAAAGATCGCTGATGGTTCTGCATACGGCTGGAGTGTACGGGCGAACGGCGGATGTGCGAGCAAAGTCTTCGCACCTTCAGGAGCTGGGCGGGTAACCCCGGATAACTTTTCAGGAAGCACTGCACCACCAGGTTCAAGGTGTGAGCCATTCAAGGAATGTGTTTCAGTTGTGAAAGGGCTATGGCAGCCATAAAATTCCTTCCGTTATCACTGACTACCTTGCCTGCCTCAAGATGTACACTGCCCAGCCATGACTTAGTTTCTTGCTGCAAGAAGTCAGACAGAACTTCCGCGGTGTGTCGTGTGTTGGATTGTCGCCCAAACACTTCATTTCCAACACAGCCTGCTGACGCTTCCCACAAGCTGTTCCATAATGGGACACCACCGTTGCAACACTGGCAGCTGCGGATGGAGTGGTCGTGCGACTGCGCTCTGTGGAATAGCTTTCGCTTCAGGAGGAGGAGGGGCAAATGCCTACAGCCAACTGTTTCCTAGACCGTGGGCTAGGCAGAACTGTGCCACTATGGCTGTCCCCTGTGTACCCTGCATCCACCACATTAACCTAGTGTGCCGTGATGGACACGTAATGTCCCTGGCCATGCCTACTCGTCCATGCATCTGTTGTGAGGTGCACCTTTCTACTGACTGATTGCCTGAGTACATGGACAATGCGGTCTTTGACATGCTGGTGAAGGGCTGGGATGACTTTTCTCACAAAGCAGTGTCGACTGGGTAGGTCATAGCGTGGTACTGTGTAGGCCATCAGGGCTTTGAAAGCTTCGCTTTCAACCAACCGGTAGGGCATCATCTCTAACGAGATTAGTCTAGCAATGTGGGCGTTCAAACCCTGTGTACGCGGATGAGAGGATGAGTACTTACTTTTCCTAACAAGAGTATCTTGTAGCGTGAGCTGGACTGGAGAGCTGCATATGGTGGAACTAGCAGGGGTGGTGGTGGACATGGCAGATTGAGAGACGGTTGGTGATGGTGTTCTTGATGTTGGCCTACATACAGTGTTTCCTACCAAAAACCTTGTGATTCCCTGACTGCTTTGGCCTTGCGACGATACCTCCACATTTGCTGCTGGTGGTGTCCTAACCGGTGGGCTTACAGTGAGGGAAGCAATATAGTGTTGCTGACTAGCTTCATTGTGAGCAGGTGCACCAACAGTACGGGACGTTTGGTAGTTAGTCCAGGCTTGCAAGTGCATGCTGGTTAAATGTCTAAGCATGCATGTTGTATTTAAATTTTGGAGATTCTTCCCTCTGCTAAAGGTCTTTGAGCATTTCTTACAGATAACTTTGCACTGATCATTCAGATCTTGGGTAAAAAATTCCCACACTGCACTCTTCCTACTATGGAATACCTTTTCAGGCATTGCACTCTGTGCTACTTTCACCGGATGGCCACGCTGTCCTAAAACTGTTTTTGGTTTTGACAAACATTTTTGGCCAGTTCCAGGCCTGCCAGATGAAAGCTGTTGCGATGTAGATGGCTGCTGCAGATCATCCTCCTCTGCTTCTGAGCTACTGGCAGCGGCACCCTCTTCCCCCAATGGCTGCCAATCTGGGTCAACAACTGGGTCATCTATCACCTCCTCTTCAATGTCATTTGCACCTTTCTCTATGTCACCATGTAAGGTGCTATAGCGTTCGGGACGGGGCACCATAGTCTCATCAGGGTCAGATTCTGGCTCAGTACACTGCGGGGGCAATGTAGTGATCTGAGTCAATGGAACAGCATAATAATCTAGCTGTGGCTGTGCATCTGTGCACTCCATGTCCAATTCATCTTGGGCTTTTAACAATGTCCCTCTCTAACCCAGGGATGGTATGTGTAAAGAGCTCCATGGAGTAAACTGTAGTGTCGCCTGTCGCATCCTTCACTTTTGGTTTGAGTGAAGGACACAAGGAAGCGGTTTGTTACTGGCCGGGAGCATCCACTGATGACTCGTTGCTTTTATATTTCGAACTTTCAGAAAGCCAAAACTTTTTCCTGATGCTCCAGCTTTAACCCCTTCGTGACCCAGCCTATTTTGACCTTAATGACCTGGCCGTTTTTTGCAATTCTGACCAGTGTCCCTTTATGAGGTAATAACTCGGGAACGCTTCAACGGATCCTAACAGTTCTGAGATTGTTTTTTCGTGACATATTGGGCTTCATGATAGTGGTAAATTTAGGTCAATAATTTTTGCGTTTATTTGTGAAAAAAATGGAAATTTGGCTAAAATTTTGAAAATTTCGCAATTTTCAAATTTTGAATGTTTATTCTGTTAAACCAGAGAGTTATGTGACACAAAATAGTTAATAAATAACATTTCCCACATGTCTACTTTACATCAGCACAATTTTGGAAACAACATTTTTTTTGCTAGGATGTTATAATTGTTAAAATTTGACCAGCGATTTCTCATTTTTACAACGAAATTTACAAAACCATTTTTTTTAGGGACCACCTCACATTTGAAATCAGTTTGAGGGGTCTGTATGGCTGAAAATACCCAAAAGTGACACCATTCTAAAAACTTCACCCCTCAAGGTACTCAAAACCACATTCAAGAAGTTTATTCACCCTTCAGGTGCTTCACAGCAGCAGAAGCAACATGGAAGGAAAAAATGAACATTTAACTTTTTAGTCACAAAAATTATGTTTTAGCAACAATTTTTTTATTTTCCCAAGGGTAAAAGGAGAAAAGGTTTGGATGTGATGGTCAGTCTTTTGAAATTTATTCTTTAGCCTTCTGACTGAGCACTCCGCCTCCTAGTCACAGGTGTTTTAATTACAGCAGGTCCATTACCCCTCCATAGAGAGAGAGAATTTTAGTCTAAGAAGAGGTTTCACAGGTACCCATTCAGATGGAGATGTTTATTCTCAGCGAGGAAAGGCAAGTTTAGGACCTGGTATAAGAGAGATGCCGTAAAGTGGCTACCAGGTACACATAAAATTGGCCATTTTTATGCGCTAAACGCTCTCATTTTTCATATTTCTAGTGCAGTAGTGCAGTTCAATTTTCGTGTTTCATGTTTGCATGTTTTGGAGCTGCAGTGTGCTGCCTTATTTACTTGACTACATATGAGTTGGCGACTCTAGGTTCAGCACCTGTTCACACTTAGTCTATGTTTGGATGTGACGGTCAGTCTTTTGAAATAAAAGGAGAAAAGGGACCCCAAAAGTTATTGTACAATTTGTCCTGAGTATGCCGATACCTCATATGTGGGGGGGAACCACTGTCTGGGCGCACGACAGGGCTCTGAAGGGAAGGAGCGCCATTTGACTTTTTCAATGAAAAATTGGCTCCAATCTTTAGTGGGCACCATGTCGCGTTTGGAGAGCCCCTGTGTGCCTAAACATTGGAGCTTCCCCACAAGTGACCCCATTTTGGAAACTAGACCCCCCAAGGAACTTATCTAGATGCATAGTGAGCACTTTGAACCCCCAGGTGCTTCACAAATTGATCTGTAAAAATGAAAAAGTACTTTTTTTCACAAAAAATTTATTTTAGCCTCAATTTTGTCATTTTCACATGGGCAACAGGATAAAATGGATCCTAAAATGTGTTGGACAATTGCTCCTGAGTACACCGATACCTCATATGTGGTTACAAACCACTGTTTGTGCACACGGCAAGGCTCGGAATGGAAGGAGCGCCATTTGACTTTTGAATGAAAAATTGGCTCCAATCTTTAGTGGACACCATGTCGCGTTTGGAGAGCCCCTGTGTGCCTAAACATTGGAGCTTCCCCACAAGTGACCCCATTTTGGAAACTAGACCCCCCAAGGAACTTATCTAGATGCATAGTGAGCACTTTGAACCCCCAGGTGCTTCACAAATTGATCTGTAAAAATGAAAAAGTACTTTTTTTCACAAAAAATTTATTTTAGCCTCAATTTTGTCATTTTCACATGGGCAACAGGATAAAATGGATCCTAAAATGTGTTGGACAATTGCTCCTGAGTACACCGATACCTCATATGTGGTTACAAACCACTGTTTGTGCACACGGCAAGGCTCGGAATGGAAGGAGCGCCATTTGACTTTTGAATGAAAAATTAGCTCCAATCGTTAGCGGACACCATGTCGCGTTTGGAGAGCCCCTGTGTGCCTAAACATTGGAACTCCCCCACATGTGACCCCATTTTCGAAACTAGATCCCCCAAGGAACTTATCTAGATGCATAGTGAACACTTTGAACCCCCAGGTGCTTCACAAATTGATCCGAAAAAATGAAAAAGTACTTTTTTTTCACAAAAAATTTCATTTAGCCTCAATTTGTTCATTTCCACATGGGCAACAGGATAAAATGGATCCTAAAATTTATTGGGCAATTTCTCCTGAGTACAGTAATACCTCACATGTGGGGGTAAATCACTGTTTGGGCACGCGGCAGGGCTCGGAAGGGAAAGAGTGCCATTTGACTTTTTCAATGAAAAATTAGCTCCAATCGTTAGCGGACACCATGTCGCGTTTGGAGAGGCCCTGTGTGCCTAAACATTGGAACTCCCCCACATGTGACCCCATTTTGGAAACTAGACCTCCAATGGAACTAATCTAGATGTGCGGTGACCACTTTAAACCCCCAAGTGCTTCATAGAAGTTTATAACGCAGAGCCGTGAAAATAAAAAATCATTTTTCTTTCATCAAAAAAGATGTTTTAGCAAGCAATTTTTTATTTTCACAAGGGAAACAAAAGAAATTAGACCCCAATAGTTGTTGACCAGTTTGTCCTGAGTACAATGATACCCCATATGTGGGGGTAAACCACTGTTTGGGCACACGTCGGGGCTCGGAAGGGAAGTAGTGACTTTTGAAATGCAAACTTTGATGGAATGGTCTGCAGGCGTCACGTTGCATTTGCAGAGCCCCTGATGTGCCTAAACAGTAGAAACCCCCACAATTGACCCCATTTTGGAAACTAGACCCCACAAGGAACTTATCTAGATATGTGGTGAGCACTTTCAACCCCAAAGTGCTTCACAGAAGTTTATAACGCAGAGCTGTAAAAATAAAAAATCATTTTTCTTTCCTCAAAAATTGTGTTTTAGGGTAACAGGAGAAATTGGACCCCAATAGTTGTTGCCCAGTTTGTCCTGAGTACACTGGTACCCCATATGTGGGGGTAAACCACTGTTTGGGCGCACGCCGGGGCTCGGAAGGGAGGGAGCACCATTTGACTTTTTGAACGCAAGATTGGCTGGAATCAATGGTGGCGCCATGTTGCGTTTGGAGACCCCTGATGTGCCTAAACAGTGGAAATCCCTCAATTCTAACTTCAACACTAACCCCAACACACCCCTAACCCTTATCCCAACTGAAGCTATAACCCTAATCACAACACTAACCCCAACACACCCCTAACCACAACCCTAACCCCAACACGCCCCTAACCCTAATCCCAACCCTAACCCTAATCCTCACCCTAATCCCAACCCTAACCCTAATCCCAACCCTAACCACAACTTTAACCCCAACACACCCTTAAACCTATCCATAACCCTAGGACGCAGCTAGGGCATATAATAGAATAGGCCGTGTCTATATCCTCTGGATCAAAAGTAGAAATAGCTGTGGAGGATATCCACTAAATAAAATGTAACTTTTAATATATACATAAATAAAAACCTCGGATCCTAACAAACACATATATAGACATTACATAATGTGCTCAAGTGAAACAGTGCTCAAGATAAAAAATTGGAGCGGTCTTACCAATTAGACGGACATATAAATATCCCCTCACGTTTCTGTAGGGGGAGTGGTTCCAATAATAAGCATCAGACTGAAGGGTAGGGAAAAAGTGAGTCGTTACTGTCCTCCCTGTAAACCCCCCCAAGAGCTCCTGTCCTGACAAGGACAGGCCCCAAGTAGGTCCTGCTATGGACACCCAACAACCAGAAAAAAGCAAAATAAATACAATGTCTCTTTATCTCCCAACGCGTTTCAACTCCACTAGGGGAGAATCATCAGGGGAGTTCTAGTAACATAGTAACATAGTAACATAGTTAGTAAGGCCGAAAAAAGACATTTGTCCATCCAGTTCAGCCTATATTCCATTATAATAAATACCCAGATCTACGTCCTTCTACAGAACCTAATAATTGTATGATACAATATTGTTCTGCTCCAGGAAGACATCCAGGCCTCTCTTGAACCCCTCGACTGAGTTCGCCATCACCACCTCCTCAGGCAAGCAATTCCAGATTCTCACTGCCCTAACAGTAAAGAATCCTCTTCTATGTTGGTGGAAAAACCTTCTCTCCTCCAGACGCAAAGAATGCCCCCTTGTGCCCGTCACCTTCCTTGGTATAAACAGATCCTCAGCGAGATATTTGTATTGTCCCCTTATATACTTATACATGGTTATTAGATCGCCCCTCAGTCGTCTTTTTTCTAGACTAAATAATCCTAATTTCGCTAATCTATCTGGGTATTGTAGTTCTCCCATCCCCTTTATTAATTTTGTTGCCCTCCTTTGTACTCTCTCTAGTTCCATTATATCCTTCCTGAGCACCGGTGCCCAAAACTGGACACAGTACTCCATGTGCGGTCTAACTAGGGATTTGTACAGAGGCAGTATAATGCTCTCATCATGTGTATCCAGACCTCTTTTAATGCACCCCATGATCCTGTTTGCCTTGGCAGCTGCTGCCTGGCACTGGCTGCTCCAGGTAAGTTTATCATTAACTAGGATCCCCAAGTCCTTCTCCCTGTCAGATTTACCCAGTGGTTTCCCGTTCAGTGTGTAATGGTGATATTGATTCCCTCTTCCCATGTGTATAACCTTACATTTATCATTGTTAAACCTCATCTGCCACCTTTCAGCCCAAGTTTCCAACTTATCCAGATCCATCTGTAGCAGAATACTATCTTCTCTTGTATTAACTGCTTTACATAGTTTTGTATCATCTGCAAATATCGATATTTTACTGTGTAAACCTTCTACCAGATCATTAATGAATATGTTGAAGAGAACAGGTCCCAATACTGACCCCTGCGGTACCCCACTGGTCACAGCGACCCAGTTAGAGACTATACCATTTATAACCACTCTCTGCTTTCTATCACTAAGCCAGTTACTAACCCATTTACACACATTTTCCCCCAGACCAAGCATTCTCATTTTGTGTACCAACCTCTTGTGCGGCACGGTATCAAACGCTTTGGAAAAATCGAGATATACCACGTCCAATGACTCACCGTGGTCCAGCCTATAGCTTACCTCTTCATAAAAACTGATTAGATTGGTTTGACAGGAGCGATTTCTCATAAACCCATGCTGATATGGAGTTAAACAGTTATTCTCATTGAGATAATCCAGAATAACATCCCTCAGAAACCCTTCAAATATTTTACCAACAATAGAGGTTAGACTTACTGGCCTATAATTTCCAGGTTCACTTTTAGAGCCCTTTTTGAATATTGGCACCACATTTGCTATGCGCCAGTCCTGCGGAACAGACCCTGTCGCTATAGAGTCACTAAAAATAAGAAATAATGGTTTATCTATTACATTACTTAGTTCTCTTAGTACTCGTGGGTGTATGCCATCCGGACCCGGAGATTTATCTATTTTAATCTTATTTAGCCGGTTTCGCACCTCTTCTTGGGTTAGATTGGTGACCCTTAATATAGGGTTTTCATTGTTTCTTGGGATTTCACCTAGCATTTCATTTTCCACCGTGAATACCGTGGAGAAGAAGGTGTTTAATATGTTAGCTTTTTCCTCGTCATCTACAACCATTCTTTCCTCACTATTTTTTAAGGGGCCTACATTTTCAGTTTTTATTCTTTTACTATTGATATAGTTGAAGAACAGTTTGGGATTAGTTTTACTAATTACTAGTTTACTAATTTCTATTCAAATACAAAAACGATGACCAGTGGGTCTGTTAGATAGTCCAAAAAGAAGGTTCTGTCATATGGAATCCATGCAGGTCCATATAAAGTCCGTGCAGATAAAGGTCCCGCAGTGGCAGGGAATCCTAATACACAGTCCCCATATACTGACTGTGTCCGCAAACTGGAGTAAGTCCCTACATTCTGACCAAAATACCCACCCTATATACCCCCATGCACACAAAGCAGCTGTGTAAGATTATACCTTGATTAGGAGGTCGGCGCTATATACACGGTCCTGGGTTGTGCCCCTTCTGTTATCGCGTGGTAGAATATTTCCGGCCACCGTAGCGCTTGCTACCGGAAGTGACGATACGATATTAAGAGCGTAACATCCGCCCACCATGTTAGTGGAGCCCAGTGCTCCCATCGGCCGGCGGTCCCGCCATATTATGTAGTAGGATGGTTCCGGCCACTGTCACCCTCGTTACCGGAAGCGCGGCCTCACTTGGAGCACGTCATCTCCGCCCACCATGCAAATGGAGTCCGACGCTCCCATGAGCCGGGAGCAGCCGCGCCATATTGAAGGCGTTCCTTCCGCCCACCATGGTGTTAAAGCCCAGCGTTTCCATTCCCTGGAGGAAATCCACGTATCCCATACCTCTGATAATGAAGAGTACCACTACCAGAGAAGATACCGGATAAAGGTGTTACTGTACCCCCGTACATAAATATATATCAATTCAATCCACATATATCGGGACAGCATAGACACATGCACCATCTTTTATATGTCTTTTTATATACTGGGCATGAGCCCATGGTACCCCACTCAAAATCAATCTAATAATTAGAAGAAAGGGGGGGGGGAGAGGGGGGGAAGGGGGAAAGGGGGGTAGATATACAAAAAAAAAAAGGGGGGTCAAAAAGAGAAACAAATACCCCAAGTAACATAAAAGTTAGATCCTGGGAGAGAAAACCCCTGCAGGGCTTGATTGGGAAGGAAGTCCAAAATAGGACCCCAATCATTGTGGCCACAAGGGTTCCAATAGGATGGAACAATAGTCCCATACCTATCCAATATATTATAAATATGACATATTTGTTTTCTTTGGCCGTTCCCTAGAAGCCACCGGCCCATCAGAGATTCCGAAATATCCAAACAGGATAGATGTACACAATATACCATTAAGTATGTATGGTCAAAGAAACCTAGTATCGGTATCATACATAATATAGCAACCCCTACCTCCATAGCAAAAAATGACATGGATAAAACCAACAGGAAGGGAAAGAAATCAGAATAGGGAGGGGAGGAGAGATCGAAAAAAGAGAAAAAGGGGGGGAGGGGGAGGGGTGTTGGTTTGGGAAGGAAGAGGGAGCGAGCTGTCCACTGAGGAGAGCCACATATAAGAGGAATATATTAAAGGAAACATCCAAAGTTGATCTGATCATTCAGGCCTCTAGGATGACAGGTATCCAAAGTAAATATCCAGTTGGCCTCTCTCTGGAGCAATTGTCTGTCAAGATTCCCACCTCTCATTGGCATTTCAATCCTGTCAATTCCCATAAATCGTATGGCTCCGACATCTCCCCCATGCATACTGTTGACATGTTTTGCAACCGGGGTTTCTCTATGATTTCGTATGTCACCCAGGTGTTCTCCCACCCTCCTCCTAAATTCTCTTATTGTTTTCCCGACATATGCAATGCCACATTGACATAGGGCCCTGTAGATAACTCCTGTGCTCCTACAGTTCACAAATCACTTGAGTTTGAAACTCTCTTGTGTGTGCTCATTGAAAAACTCCTTACCCGTGCATATAGAGTCACACGCTATACACCCACTACACATGAAGCATCCTGCTGGTCTCTGTGGGAGCCAAGTTGTTTCCCTGGGTGCAATAAAGTGACTATGTACCAATCTGTCACCCAGTGTCTTGGCTCTACGATATGTGACTACTGGTTCTTTCCCCAGGGCATCCCTCAGATCCTCATCCATCTGAAGGATGCCCCAGTGTCTTCGTATGATATTTTTAACAGATGATGCTCCATTATCATACGTACAGATGATTCTCGTAACCTTTGTTGGTTCAGTCTCCTCCCTCCGAGGTGTTAAAAGGCTCTCCCTATTTTGCTTACTGGCGTATTGGAATGCCTCCCGCAGAATCCGATCTGGATACCCTCTGGTCAAAAATCTCTTTCTTAAATCATCGGCCATAACTTTGAAATCTTTCTGGCTGGAGCAGTTACGTCGTAGTCGCAAATATTGGCCTTTTGGGATGCCTTTTTTTAGGGAGTATGGATGGTTACTATCCCATCTTAGTAACGAATTAGTAGCAGTGGGTTTCCTATATACCGTGCTTTCCAGCCGGTCCCCCTCCTGTGATTTAGAGATCAATACATCCAGAAAGGGTATTCGAGAGTCCTGTATATCAAAAGTAAACTTAAGACCCACATCATTATGATTAAGTGAGCCAATGAATTGACTGAACTCATCTCTGGTCCCCCTCCAGATGACAAAAATATCATCAATGTACCTGACCCATAAATCGATATGGGCCAGGTACTTGGTATGCAACTCTGAAAAGGCAATGCAATCCTCCCACCAGCCCAGGAACAAATTTGCGTAAGTGGGCGCACAGGGATTCCCCATAGCGGTGCCCCTGAGCTGGTGGAAGGTCTTGCCATCAAACGTAAAGTAATTATTAGTGAGTACATACTCAAGGAGGGTTAGGATAAGCTTATTGTGCGCATCGAATTGGCAAGCCCTAGTTCTAAGAAAATGGCGTACCCCCTCAATCCCTTGTTCATGTGGGATCGAGGAGTACAGGGCCTCCACATCGATGCTGGCAAACAAAGTGTCTGGTTCCAGAGAGATGCCCTCCAATTTCCAGAGCAGATCCATCGTGTCCCTAATATAGGATGGGAGTGACACCACAAATGGTCTAAGTACATCATCCAAATAGATGCCAATATTTTGGCCAATACTCCCTATACCGGACACGATGGGTCTGCCCCTCAGAGGGTCAACACCCTTATGGACCTTTGGCAGGGCATAGAACGTGGCCATCACCGGATGACGAGGTAACAGGAAGGACAATTCATCTCCACTAATCAACATATCATCTTTTGCCTTTTTCAAAATAACCCCAAGAGTCCTAATGCAATCACTAGTGGGGTTTGAAGTCACCCGTATATATGTAGTACGATCATTTAGGAGGGATAAGCACAAGTTTCTATATTTATCCACATCCATCACGACCACATTTCCGCCCTTGTCCGAGGGCTTAAGGACAAGAGATGTATCCATTTCCAAATTACGCAGTGCTTTAATCTGTTCCCTAGTTAAATTATGTCTAGTTTGGTTCATCGCATGTTTTTTGATGTCAGTGATGCTTTGATTGAGAAAAACATCTATTGCAGATAAATCCCCTCCTACTGGTGCCATATTTTTACTTGGATTTTTTAACTGAGTAAATGGACCATGTCCATTACTATTATCAGGTATGATGTCTAAATCTGCCAGCAGGCGGACATCAGATAACAGGTCTTGTGGAATATTGAGGTCACCACACAGTTTTTTATCCTTTAGCTTAAAGAATTTGTGCCATCTAAGCTTTCGGACAAAAAGGTTGAGATCTTTAACCATTTCAAAGATTTTAAAATCCGTGCTTGGGACAAAAGAGAGTCCTTTAGACAGTACTGCCATCTCTGCTGCAGTTAACTGTCTACTAGATAGATTCAAAACCTGTGACTCTCCTCCCTGTTGAAGGGGTTCTGGCTCCGGAGCTGATAGGGCCGGTCTAAAAAACCGGTTCTTGGATTTTGATATCTATTTCCTCTCCGGTAACCGCCCCCCCTCCCCCTTTGGCGGCCTCTAGAGTGGTTACTTCTGCCCTCAGTATCTGAGATATCTGTTTCCGTAGAAGACAGATCGGTCTCCCTGTCTCTCTCTATTCTTTCTGCTGTTATCTGATATATTTTCCCCTCTTTAAAATCTTGCAGGTCTCTGAGATATTGCTTATGTTTTCGCTCTTTCAGATTATATTGAAATTTCTCAATAGAGTTTTGCAATTGGCTTTCTTTTACTGTGAAGTCACTTTCAGATTTGAACTTTTTGGTGATCTCAATCTGCTCTTTGAGCTTATTATTCAATTTTTCAAGATTTATTTTTTCTTCACTTGCCAAAATTTGCATAAATCTCAGAGAACTGCAAGTAGCCTCTTTTTCCCAGAGGCTCATAAGTTGGGGAGTCCTGCACCGTATGGCTGGAAGTAGGGGGATACGTAATCCCCTTGGGACGATACCGTTTTGTATATAATTTTCTAAACTTTGTAATTCCCACCACGATACTATCTGTTCCCTATAAATCCTATTCAGATCCTTAAATGCTGAGGTATAGGTGGGTGTGTACTTTTTTTGAGAAAACTCCTTCTCTGAAAAAATATCCCTGGCTTCAGTCAGCCATAACTCTGTATCTGGGCCTGCTGCCAAGAAACCAGCCATAACAAAAAAGTATATGCAAAGACGCAGCTAGGGCATATAATAGAATAGGCCGTGTCTATATCCTCTGGATCAAAAGTAGAAATAGCTGTGGAGGATATCCACTAAATAAAACGTAACTTTTAATATATACATAAATAAAAACCTCGGATCCTAACAAACACATATATAGACATTACATAATGTGCTCAAGTGAAACAGTGCTCAAGATAAAAAATTGGAGCGGTCTTACCAATTAGACGGACATATAAATATCTCCTCACGTTTCTGTAGGGGGAGTGGTTCCAATAATAAGCATCAGACTGAAGGGTAGGGAAAAAGTGAGTCGTTACTGTCCTCCCTGTAAACCCCCCCAAGAGCTCCTGTCCTGACAAGGACAGGCCCCAAGTAGGTCCTGCTATGGACACCCACCAACCAGAAAAAAGCTAAATAAATACAATGTCTCTTTATCTCCCAACGCGTTTCAACTCCACTAGGGGAGAATCATCAGGGGAGTTCTATTCAAATACAAAAACGATGACCAGTGGGTCTGTTAGATAGTCCAAAAAGAAGGTTCTGTCATATGGAATCCGTGCAGGTCCATATAAAGTCCGTGCAGATAAAGGTCCCGCAGTGGCAGGGAATCCTAATACACAGTCCCCATATACCGACTGTGTCCGCAAACTGGAGTAAGTCCCTACATTCTGACCAAAATACCCACCCTATATACCCCCATGCACACAAAGCAGCTGTGTAAGATTATACCTTGATTAGGAGGTCGGCGCTATATACACGGTCCTGGGTTGTGCCCCTTCTGTTATCGCGTGGTAAAATATTTCCGGCCGCCGTAGCGCTTGCTACCGGAAGTGACGATACGATATTAAGAGCGTAACATCCGCCCACCATGTTAGTGGAGCCCAGTGCTCCCATCGGCCGGCGGTCCCGCCATATTATGTAGTAGGATGGTTCCGGCCACTGTCACCCTCGTTACCAGAAGCGCGGCCTCACTTGTAGCACGTCATCTCCGCCCACCATGCAAATGGAGTCCGACGCTCCCATGAGCCGGGAGCAGCCGCGCCATATTGAAGGCATTCCTTCCGCCCACCATGGTGTTAAAGCCCAGCGTTTCCATTCCCTGGAGGAAATCCACGTATCCCATACCTCTGATAATGAAGAGTACCACTACCAGAGAATATACCGGATAAAGGTGTTACTGTACCCCCGTACATAAATATATATCAATTCAATCCACATATATCGGGACAGCATAGACACATGCACCATCTTTTATATGTCTTTTTATATACTGGGCATGAGCCCATGGTACCCCACTCAAAATCAATCTAATAATTAGAAGAAAGGGGGGGGAGAGGGGAGGAAGGGGGAAAGGGGGGTAGATATACAAAAAAAAGAAGGGGGGTCAAAAAGAGGGACAAATACCCCAAGTAACATAAAAGTTAGATCCTGGGAGAGAAAACCCCTGCAAGGCTTGATTGGGAAGGAAGTCCAAAAAAGGACCCCAATCATTGTGGCCCAAGGGTTCCAATAGGATGGAACAATAGTCCCATACCTATCCAATATATTATAAATATGACATATTTGTTTTCTTTGGCCGTTCCCTAGAAGCCACCGGCCCATCAGAGATTCCGAAATATCCAAACAGGATAGATGTACACAATATACCATTAAGTATGTATGGTCAAAGAAACCTAGTATCGGTATCATACATAATATAGCAACCCCTACCTCCATAGCAAAAAATGACATGGATAAAACCAACAGGAAGGGAAAGAAATCAGAATATGGAGGGGAGGAGAGAGAGAAAAAGGGGGGAGGGGGAGGGGTGTTGGTTTGGGAAGGAAGAGGGAGCGAGCTGTCCACTGAGGAGAGCCACATATAAGAGGAATATATTAAAGGAAACATCCAAAGTTGATCTGATCATTCAGGCCTCTAGGATGACAGGTATCCAAAGTAAATATCCAGTTGGCCTCTCTCTGGAGCAATAGTCTGTCAAGATCCCCACCTCTCATTGGCATTTCAATCCTGTCAATTCCCATAAATCGTATGGCTCCGACATCTCCCCCATGCATACTGTTGACATGTTTTGCAACCGGGGTTTCTCTATGATTTCGTATGTCACCCAGGTGTTCTCCCACCCTCCTCCTAAATTCTCTTATTGTTTTCCCGACATATGTAATGCCACATTGACATAGGGCCCTGTAGATAACTCCTGTGCTCCTACAGTTCACAAATCGCTTGAGTTTGAAACTCTCTTGTGTGTTCTCATTGAAAAACTCCTTACCCGTGCATATAGAGTCACACGCTATACACTCACTACACCTGAAGCATCCTGCTGGTCACTGTGGGAGCCAAATTTTTTCCCTGGGTGCAATAAAGTGACTATGTACCAATCTGTCACCCAGTGTCTTGGCTCTACGATATGTGACTACTGGTTCTTTCCCCAGGGCATCCCTCAGATCCTCATCCATCTGAAGGATGCCCCAGTGTCTTCGTATGATATTTTTAACAGATGATGCTCCATTATCATACGTACAGATGATTCTCGTAACCTTTGTTGGTTCAGTCTCCTCCCTCCAAGGTGTTAAAAGGCTCTCCCTATTTTGCTTACTGGCGTATTGGAATGCCTCCCGCAGAATCCGATCTGGATACCCTCTGGTCAAAAATCTCTTTCTTAAATCATCGGCCATAACTTTGAAATCTTTCTGGCTGGAGCAGTTACGTCGTAGTCGCAAATATTGGCCTTTTGGGATGCCTTTTTTTAGGGATTGAGGGGGTACGCCATTTTCTTAGAGCTAGGGCTTGCCAATTCGATGCGCATAATAAGCTTATCCTAACCCCCCTTGAGTATGTACTCACTAATAATTACTTTACGTTTGATGGCAAGACCTTCCACCAGCTCAGGGGCACCGCTATGGGGAATCCCTGTGCGCCCACTTACGCAAATTTGTTCCTGGGCTGGTGGGAGGATTGCATTGCCTTTTCAGAGTTGCATACCAAGTACCTGGCCCATATCGATTTATGGGTCAGGTACATTGATGATATTTTTGTCATCTGGAGGGGGACCAGAGATGAGTTCAGTCAATTCATTGGCTCGCTTAATCATAATGATGTGGGTCTTAAGTTTACTTTTGATATACAGGACTCTCGAATACCCTTTCTGGATGTATTGATCTCTAAATCACAGGAGGGGGACCGGCTGGAAAGCACGGTATATAGGAAACCCACTGCTACTAATTCGTTACTAAGATGGGATAGTAACCATCCATACTCCCTAAAAAAAGGCATCCCAAAAGGCCAATATTTGCAACTACGACGTAACTGCTCCAGCCAGAAAGATTTCAAAGTTATGGCCGATGATTTAAGAAAGAGATTTTTGACCAGAGGGTATCCAGATCGGATTCTGCGGGAGGCATTCCAATACGCCAGTAAGCAAAATAGGGAGAGCCTTTTAACACCTCGGAGGGAGGAGACTGAACCAACAAAGGTTACGAGAATCATCTGTACGTATGATAATGGAGCATCATCTGTTAAAAATATCAAACGAAGACACTGGGGCATCCTTCAGATGGATGAGGATCTGAGGGATACCCTGGGGAAAGAACCAGTAGTCACATATCGTAGAGCCAAGACACTGGGTGACAGATTGGTACATAGTCACTTTATTGCACCCAGGGAAAGAACTTGGCTCCCACAGAGACCAGCAGGATGCTTCAGGTGTAGTGGGTGTATAGCGTGTGACTCTATATGCACGGGTAAGGAGTTTTTCAATGAGAACACACAAGAGAGTTTCAAACTCAAGTGATTTGTGAACTGTAGGAGCACAGGAGTTATCTACAGGGCCCTATGTCAATGTGGCATTGCATATGTCGGGAAAACAATAAGAGAATTTAGGAGGAGGGTGGGAGAACACCTGGGTGACATACGAAATCATAGAGAAACCCCGGTTGCAAAACATGTCAACAGTATGCATGGGGGAGATGTCGGAGCCATACGATTTATGGGAATTGACAGGATTGAAATGCCAATGAGAGGTGGGGATCTTGACAGACTATTGCTCCAGAGAGAGGCCAACTGGATATTTACTTTGGATACCTGTCATCCTAGAGGCCTGAATGATCAGATCAACTTTGGATGTTTTCTTTAATATATTCCTCTTATATGTGGCTCTCCTCAGTGGACAGCTCGCTCCCTCTTCCTTCCCAAACCAATACCCCTCCCCCTCCCCCCTTTTTCTCTCTCTCCTCCCCTCCCTATTCTGATTTCTTTCCCTTCCTGTTGGTTTTATCCATGTCATTTTTTGCTATGGAGGTAGGGGTTGCTATATTATGTATGATACCGATACTAGGTTTCTTTGACCATACATACTTAATGGTATATTGTGTACATCTATCCTGTTTGGATATTTCGGAATCTCTGATGGGCCGGTGGCTTCTAGGGAACGGCCAAAGAAAACAAATATGTCATATTTATAATATATTGGATAGGTATGGGACTATTGTTCCATCCTATTGGAACCCTTGTGGCCACAATGATTGGGGTCCTATTTTGGACTTCCTTCCCAATCAAGCCCTGCAGGGGTTTTCTCTCCCAGGATCTAACTTTTATGTTACTTGGGGTATTTGTCTCTCTTTTTGACCCCCCTTTTTTTTTGTATATCTACCCCCCTTCACCCCCTCTCCCCCCCCCCTTTCTTCTAATTATTAGATTGATTTTGAGTGGGGTACCATGGGCTCATGCCCAGTATATAAAAAGACATATAATAGATGGTGCATGTGTCTATGCCGTCCCGATATATGTGGATTGAATTGATATATATTTATGTACGGGGGTACAGTAACACCTTTATCCGGTATATTCTCTGGTAGTGGTACTCTTCATTATCAGAGGTATGGGATACGTGGATTTCCTCCAGGGAATGGAAACGCTGGGCTTTAACACCATGGTGGGCGGAAGGAACGCCTTCAATATGGCGCGGCTGCTCCCGGCTCATGGGAGCGTCGGACTCCATTTGCATGGTGGGCGGAGATGACGTGCTCCAAGTGAGGCCGCGCTTCCGGTAACGAGGGTGACAGTGGCCGGAACCATCCTACTACATAATATGGCGGGACCGCCGGCCGATGGGAGCACTGGGCTCCACTAACATGGTGGGCGGATGTTACGCTCTTAATATCGTATCGTCACTTCCGGTAGCAAGCGCTACGGCGGCCGGAAATATTCTACCACGCGATAACAGAAGGGGCACAACCCAGGACCGTGTATATAGCGCCGACCTCCTAATCAAGGTATAATCTTACACAGCTGCTTTGTGTGCATGGGGGTATATAGGGTGGGTATTTTGGTCAGAATGTAGGGACTTACTCCAGTTTGCGGACACAGTCGTAATATGGGGACTGTGTATTAGGATTCCCTGCCACTGCGGGACCTTTATCTGCACGGACTTTATATGGACCTGCACGGATTCCATATGACAGAACCTTCTTTTTGGACTATCTAACAGACCCACTGGTCATCGTTTTTGTATTTGAATAGAACTCCCCTGATGATTCTCCCCTAGTGGAGTTGAAACGCGTTGGGAGATAAAGAGACATTGTATTTATTTTGCTTTTTTCTGGTTGGTGGGTGTCCATAGCAGGACCTACTTGGGGCCTGTCCTTGTCAGGACAGGAGCTCTTGGGGGGGTTTACAGGGAGGACAGTAACGACTCACTTTTTCCCTACCCTTCAGTCTGATGCTTATTATTGGAACCACTCCCCCTACAGAAACGTGAGGAGATATTTATATGTCCGTCTAATTGGTAAGACCGCTCCAATTTTTTATCTTGAGCACTGTTTCACTTGAGCACATTATGTAATGTCTATATATGTGTTTGTTAGGATCCGAGGTTTTTATTTATGTATATATTAAAAGTTACGTTTTATTTAGTGGATATCCTCCACAGCTATTTCTACTTTTGATCCAGAGGATATAGACACGGCCTATTCTATTATATGCCCTAGCTGCGTCTTTGCATATACTTTTTTGTTATGGCTGGTTTCTTGGCAGCAGGCCCAGATACAGAGTTATGGCTGACTGAAGCCAGGGATATTTTTTCAGAGAAGGAGTTTTCTCAAAAAAAGTACACACCCACCTATAAATCAGCATTTAAGGATCTGAATAGGATTTATAGGGAACAGATAGTATCGTGGTGGGAATTACAAAGTTTAGAAAATTATATACAAAACGGTATCGTCCCAAGGGGATTACGTATCCCCCTACTTCCAGCCATACGGTGCAGGACTCCCCAACTTATGAGCCTCTGGGAAAAAGAGGCTACTTGCAGTTCTCTGAGATTTATGCAAATTCTGGCAAGTGAAGAAAAAATAAATCTTGAAAAATTGAATAATAAGCTCAAAGAGCAGATTGAGATCACCAAAAAGTTCAAATCTGAAAGTGACTTCACAGTAAAAGAAAGCCAATTGCAAAACTCTATTGAGAAATTTCAATATAATCTGAAAGAGCGAAAACATAAGCAATATCTCAGAGACCTGCAAGATTTTAAAGAGGGGAAAATATATCAGATAACAACAGAAAGAATAGAGAGAGACAGGGAGACCGATCTGTCTTCTACGGAAACAGATATTTCAGATACTGAGGGCAGAAGTAACCACTCTAGAGGCCGCCAAAGGGGGAGGGGGGCGGTTACCGGAGAGGAAATAGATATCAAAATCCAAGAACCGGTTTTTTAGACCGGCCCTATCAGCTCCGGAGCCAGAACCCCTTCAACAGGGAGGAGAGTCACAGGTTTTGAATCTATCTAGTAGACAGTTAACTGCAGCAGAGATGGCAGTACTGTCTAAAGGACTCTCTTTTGTCCCAAGCACGGATTTTAAAATCTTTGAAATGGTTAAAGATCTCAACCTTTTTGTCCGAAAGCTTAGATGGCACAAATTCTTTAAGCTAAAGGATAAAAAACTGTGTGGTGACCTCAATATTCCACAAGACCTGTTATCTGATGTCCGCCTGCTGGCAGATTTAGACATCATACCTGATAATAGTAATGGACATGGTCCATTTACTCAGTTAAAAAATCCAAGTAAAAATATGGAACCAGTAGGAGGGGATTTATCTGCAATAGATGTTTTTCTCAATCAAAGCATCACTGACATCAAAAAACATGCGATGAACCAAACTAGACATAATTTAACTAGGGAACAGATTAAAGCACTGCGTAATTTGGAAATGGATACATCTCTTGTCCTTAAGCCCTCGGACAAGGGTGGAAATGTGGTCGTGATGGATGTGGATAAATATAGAAACTTGTGCTTGTCCCTCCTAAATGATCGTACTACATATATACGGGTGACTTCAAACCCCACTAGTGATTGCATTAGGACTCTTGGGGTTATTTTGAAAAAGGCAAAAGATGATATGTTGATTAGTGGAGATGAATTGTCTTTCCTGTTACCTCGTCATCCGGTGATGGCCACGTTCTATGCCCTGCCAAAGGTCCATAAGGGTGTTGACCCTCTGAGGGGCAGACCCATCGTGTCCGGTATAGGGAGTATTGGCCAAAATATTGGCATCTATTTGGATGATGTACTTAGACCATTTGTGGTGTCACTCCCATCCTATATTAGGGACACGATGGATCTGCTCCGGAAATTGGAGGGCATCTCTCTGGAACCAGACACTTTGCTTGCCAGCATCGATGTGGAGGCCCTGTACTCCTCGATCCTACATGAACAAGGGATTGAGGGGGTACGCCATTTTCTTAGAACTAGGGCTTGCCAATTCGATGCGCACAATAAGCTTATCCTAACCCTCCTTGAGTATGTACTCACTAATAATTACTTTACGTTTGATGGCAAGACCTTCCACCAGCTCAGGGGCACCGCTATGGGGAATCCCTGTTCGCCCACTTACGCAAATTTGTTCCTGGGCTGGTGGGAGGATTGCATTGCCTTTTCAGAGTTGCATACCAAGTACCTGGCCCATATCGATTTATGGGTCAGGTACATTGATGATATTTTTGTCATCTGGAGGGGGACCAGAGATGAGTTCAGTCAATTCATTGGCTCACTTAATCATAATGATGTGGGTCTTAAGTTTACTTTTGATATACAGGACTCTCGAATACCCTTTCTGGATGTATTGATCTCTAAATCACAGGAGGGGGACCGGCTGGAAAGCACGGTATATAGGAAACCCACTGCTACTAATTCGTTACTAAGATGGGATAGTAACCATCCATACTCCCTAAAAAAAGGCATCTCAAAAGGCCAATATTTGCGACTACGACGTAACTGCTCCAGCCAGAAAGATTTCAAAGTTATGGCCGATGATTTAAGAAAGAGATTTTTGACCAGAGGGTATCCAGATCGGATTCTGCGGGAGGCATTCCAATACGCCAGTAAGCAAAATAGGGAGAGCCTTTTAACACCTCGGAGGGAGGAGACTGAACCAACAAAGGTTACGAGAATCATCTGTACGTATGATAATGGAGCATCATCTGTTAAAAATATCATACGAAGACACTGGGGCATCCTTCAGATGGATGAGGATCTGAGGGATGCCCTGGGGAAAGAACCAGTAGTCACATATCGTAGAGCCAAGACACTGGGTGACAGATTGGTACATAGTCACTTTATTGCACCCAGGGAAAGAACTTGGCTCCCACAGAGACCAGCAGGATGCTTCAGGTGTAGTGGGTGTATAGCGTGTGACTCTATATGCACGGGTAAGGAGTTTTTCAATGAGAACACACAAGAGAGTTTCAAACTCAAGCGATTTGTGAACTGTAGGAGCACAGGAGTTATCTACAGGGCCCTATGTCAATGTGGCATTACATATGTCGGGAAAACAATAAGAGAATTTAGGAGGAGGGTGGGAGAACACCTGGGTGACATACGAAATCATAGAGAAACCCCGGTTGCAAAACATGTCAACAGTATGCATGGGGGAGATGTCGGAGCCATACGATTTATGGGAATTGACAGGATTGAAATGCCAATGAGAGGTGGGGATCTTGACAGACTATTGCTCCAGAGAGAGGCCAACTGGATATTTACTTTGGATACCTGTCATCCTAGAGGCCTGAATGATCAGATCAACTTTGGATGTTTCCTTTAATATATTCCTCTTATATGTGGCTCTCCTCAGTGGACAGCTCGCTCCCTCTTCCTTCCCAAACCAATACCCCTCCCCCTCCCCCCTTTTTCTCTCTCTCCTCCCCTCCCTATTCTGATTTCTTTCCCTTCCTGTTGGTTTTATCCATGTCATTTTTTGCTATGGAGGTAGGGGTTGCTATATTATGTATGATACCGATACTAGGTTTCTTTGACCATACATACTTAATGGTATATTGTGTACATCTATCCTGTTTGGATATTTCGGAATCTCTGATGGGCCGGTGGCTTCTAGGGAACGGCCAAAGAAAACAAATATGTCATATTTATAATATATTGGATAGGTATGGGACTATTGTTCCATCCTATTGGAACCCTTGTGGCCACAATGATTGGGGTCCTATTTTGGACTTCCTTCCCAATCAAGCCCTGCAGGGGTTTTCTCTCCCAGGATCTAACTTTTATGTTACTTGGGGTATTTGTCTCTCTTTTTGACCCCCCCTTTTTTTTTGTATATCTACCCCCCTTTCCCCCCTCTCCCCCCCCCCCTTTCTTCTAATTATTAGATTGATTTTGAGTGGGGTACCATGGGCTCATGCCCAGTATATAAAAAGACATATAAAAGATGGTGCATGTGTCTATGCTGTCCCGATATATGTGGATTGAATTGATATATATTTATGTACGGGGGTACAGTAACACCTTTATCCGGTATCTTCTCTGGTAGTGGTACTCTTCATTATCAGAGGTATGGGATACGTGGATTTCCTCCAGGGAATGGAAACGCTGGGCTTTAACACCATGGTGGGCGGAAGGAACGCCTTCAATATGGCGCGGCTGCTCCTGGCTCATGGGAGCGTCGGACTCCATTTGCATGGTGGGCGGAGATGACGTGCTCCAAGTGAGGCCGCGCTTCCGGTAACGAGGGTGACAGTGGCCGGAACATCCTACTACATAATATGGCGGGACCGCCGGCCGATGGGAGCACTGGGCTCCACTAACATGGTGGGCGGATGTTACGCTCTTAATATCGTATCGTCACTTCCGGTAGCAAGCGCTACGGCGGCCGGAAATATTCTACCACGCGATAACAGAAGGGGCACAACCCAGGACCGTGTATATAGCGCCGACCTCCTAATCAAGGTATAATCTTACACAGCTGCTTTGTGTGCATGGGGGTATATAGGGTGGGTATTTTGGTCAGAATGTAGGGACTTACTCCAGTTTGCGGACACAGTCGGTATATGGGGACTGTGTATTAGGATTCCCTGCCACTGCGGGACCTTTATCTGCACGGACTTTATATGGACCTGCACGGATTCCATATGACAGAACCTTCTTTTTGGACTATCTAACAGACCCACTGGTCATCATTTTTGTATTTGAATAGAACTCCCCTGATGATTCTCCCCTAGTGGAGTTGAAACGCGTTGGGAGATAAAGAGACATTGTATTTATTTTGCTTTTTTCTGGTTGGTGGGTGTCCATAGCAGGACCTACTTGGGGCCTGTCCTTGTCAGGACAGGAGCTCTTGGGGGGGTTTACAGGGAGGACAGTAACGACTCACTTTTTCCCTACCCTTCAGTCTGATGCTTATTATTGGAACCACTCCCCCTACAGAAACGTGAGGGGATATTTATATGTCCGTCTAATTGGTAAGACCGCTCCAATTTTTTATCTTGAGCACTGTTTCACTTGAGCACATTATGTAATGTCTATATATGTGTTTGTTAGGATCCGAGGTTTTTATTCATGTATATATTAAAAGTTACGTTTTATTTAGTGGATATCCTCCACAGCTATTTCTACTATCCATAACCCTTACCACAAGCCTAATCTTAACCCTATTTCCAACCCTAGCCCTCATTCCAACCCTAGCCCTAATTCCAACCCTAACCCTAAGGCTATGTGCCCACGTTGCGGATTCGTGTGAGATTTTTCCGCACGATTTTTGAAAAATCCGTAGGTAAAAGGCACTGCGTTTTACCTGCGAATTTACAGCGGATTTCCAGTGTTTTTTGTGCGGATTTCACCTGCGGATTCCTATTGAGGAACAGGTGTAAAACGCTGCGGAATCCGCACAAAATTTACATGCTGCGGAAAATACAACGCAGCGTTTCCGCACGGTATTTTCCGCACCATGGGCACAGCGGATTTGGTTTTCCATAGGTTTACATGGATGGAAAACTGCTACGAATTCGCAGCGGCCAATCCGCTGCGGATCTCCTGCCAATCCGCTGCGGATCCTGTTATGACCTGGTGGTTAGGAGCACCCGGAATGACCTGATAGTTAAACCTCATACAGGACGAGCTCTGGGATGTGGGAGCTCTGCTGACCGCAAGCCCTAATCCTATCACACACACTAGATATAGCCGTGGAGCGCTCCTGACCAGACCTAGGCGCCTCGTCACAGCCTAAGAACTAACTAGCCCTAGAGAAAGAAAATAAAGCCTACCTTGCCTCAGAGAAATTCCCCAAAGGTGAAGGAAGCCCCCCACATATATTGACTGTGAGTAAAGATGAAAGTCACAAACACAGAAATGAAACAGGTTTCAGCAAAGGGAGGCCAGACTTACTAAATAGACAGAGGATAGGAAAGGTAACTTTGCGATCAGCACAAAAACCTACAAAAGACCACGCAGAGTGTGCAAAAAAGACCTCCGCACCGACTCACGGTGCGGAGGGGCCACTCTGCATCCCAGAGCTTCCAGCTAGGAAGACAAAATCATGAAAACCAGCTGGACAAGAAAACAGTGAACAAATAATGACTATCAGGAACTTAGCTTCTGCAGGAGAAGGCAGGTCACCAGAGAGATCCAGGAGCGAACTGAACCAATGCAAAAACATTGACAGCTGGCATCTGGCATGGAGTAACGATCAGAGAGGAGTTAAATAGAGCAGCCAAACAAAGGATAAACCACGTCACCTGTGTAAGGAACCTCAGAAGCAGCAGCTTCACTCACAGCCACCAGAGGGAGCCCATAGACAGAACTCGCCAAAGTACCATTCACGACCACAGGAGGGAGTTCGACAACAGAATTCACAACAGTACCCCCACTTGAGGAGGGGTCACCGAACCCTCACCAGAGCCCCCAGGCCGATCAGGATGAACCAAATGAAAGGCACGAACAAGATCGGCAGCATGAACATCAGAGGCAAAAACCCAGGAATTATCTTCCTGACCATAACCCTTCCACTTGACCAGGTACTGGAGTTTCCATCTCGAAACACGAGAATCCAAAATCTTCTCCACCACATACTCCAACTCCCCCTCGACCAACACCGGGGCAGGAGGATCAACGGAGGGAACCATAGGCGCCACGTATCTCCGCAACAACGACCTATGGAACACATTATGGATGGCAAAAGAAGCTGGAAGATCCAAATGAAATGACACAGGATTAAGAACTTCAGAAATCTTATATGGCCCAATGAAACGAGGCTTAAACTTAAGAGAGGAAACCTTCATAGGAACGTGACGAGATGACAACCAAACCAAATCCCCAACACGAAGTCGGGGACCAACACAACGCCGGCGGTTAGCGAAACGTTGAGCCTTCTCCTGGGACAATGTCAAATTGTCCACCACATTAGTCCAAATCTGCTGCAACCTGTCCACCACCGCATCCACACCAGGACAGTCCGAAGGCTCAACCTGCCCTGAAGAGAAACGAGGATGGAAACCAGAATTACAGAAAAAAGGATAAACTAAAGTAGCCGAGCTGGCCCGATTATTAAGGGCGAACTCAGCCAAAGGCAAGAAGGACACCCAATCATCCTGATCAGCAGAAACAAAGCATCTCAGATATGTCTCCAAAGTCTGATTAGTTCGTTCGGTTTGGCCATTAGTCTGGGGATGGAAAGCCGAAGAAAAAAACAAATCAATGCCCATCTTAGCGCAAAAGGACCGCCAAAACCTCGAAACAAACTGGGAACCTCTGTCCGAGACGATGTTCTCTGGAATGCCATGCAAACGAACCACATGCTGGAAAAACAATGGCACCAAATCAGAGGAGGAAGGCAATTTAGATAAGGGTACCAAATGGACCATCTTAGAGAAGCGATCACAAACCACCCAAATGACCGACATCTTTTGAGAAACAGGGAGATCAGAAATAAAATCCATGGAAATATGCGTCCAGGGCCTCTTTGGGATTGGCAAGGGCAAAAGCAACCCACTGGCACGAGAACAGCAGGGCTTAGCCTGAGCACAAGTCCCACAGGACTGCACAAAAGAACGCACATCCCATGACAAAGAAGGCCACCAAAAGGATCTAGCCACCAAATCTCTGGTACCAAAGATTCCAGGATGACCAGCCAACACCGAACAATGAACCTCAGAGATAACTCTACTAGTCCATCTATCAGGGACAAACAGTTTCTCCGTAGGACAACGGTCAGGTCTATCAGCCTGAAACTTCTGCAGCACCCGCCGCAAATCAGGGGAGATGGCAGACAAAATTAACCCCTCTTTAAGAATACCCGCTGGCTCCGGAACACCCGGAGAGTCAGGCACAAAACTCCTTGACAGGGCGTCAGCCTTCACATTCTTAGATCCCGGAAGGTATGAAACCACAAAATCAAAACGGGGAAAAAGAGCGACCATCGAGCCTGTCTAGGATTCAACCGTTTGGCAGACTCGAGATAAGTCAAATTCTTGTGATCCGTCAAGACGACCACGCGATGTTTAGCTCCTTCAAGCCAATGTCGCCACTCCTCGAATGCCCACTTCATGGCCAACAACTCCTAATTGCCCACATCATAATTGCGCTCAGCAGGCGAGAATTTTCTAGAAAAGAAGGCACAGGGTTTCATCACCGAGCCATCAGAACTTCTTTGCGACAATACAGCCCCTGCTCCAATTTTAGAAGCATCAACCTCCACCTGAAAAGGGAGCAAAACATCTGGCTGGCACAACACAGGGGCAGAAGCAAAACGACGCTTCAACTCCTGAAAAGCCTCTACAGCCGCAGAGGACCAATTGACCACATCAGCACCTTTCTTGGTCAAATCAGTCAACGGCTTAGCATCACTGGAAAAGTTAGCGATGAAGCGACGATAAAAATTAGCAAAGCCCAGGAACTTCTGCAAGCTCTTCACAGATGTCGGCTGAGTCCAATCGTAAATAGCCTGAACTTTAACAGGGTCCATCTCGATAGTAGAAGGGGAAAAAATGAAATCCAAAAATGAAACCTTCTGAACTCCAAAGAGACACTTTGACCCCTTCACAAACAAGGAATTCGCACGAAGGACCTGGAACACCATTCTGACATGCTTCACATGAGATTCCCAATCATCCGAAAAGACCAAAATGTCATTCAAATATACAATCATGAATCTATCCAGGTACTCTCGGAAGATGTCATGCATAAAGGACTGAAACACAGATGGAGCATTAGAAAGCCCGAATGGCATAACCAGGTACTCAAAATGGCCCTCGGGTGTATTAAATGCCGTCTTCCATTCATCACCCTGTTTAATTCGCACAAGATTATACGCACCACGAAGATCTATCTTGGTGAACCAACTAGCCCCCTTAATCCGAGCAAATAAATCAGACAGCAGCGGCAAAGGATACTGAAATTTGACTGTGATCTTATTAAGAAGGCGGTAATCAATACAAGGTCTCAAAGAACCATCCTTCTTGGCTACAAAAAAGAACCCTGCTCCCAATGGTGACGACGACGGACGAATATGACCCTTCTCCAAGGATTCCTTTATATAACTCCGCATAGCGGTGTGCTCTGGCACAGATAAATTAAACAGATGGCCCTTAGGAAACTTACTACCAGGAATCAAATTAATAGCACAGTCGCAATCCCTATGAGGAGGTAGGGCACCAGATTTGGACTCTTCAAATACATCCCGGTAATCTGATAAAAACTCAGGGACTTCAGAAGGAGTGGAAGGCGAAATTGACAGCAATGGAACATCACCATGTACCCCCTGACAACCCCAGCTGGACACAGACATAGATTTCCAATCCAACACTGGATTATGGACCTGTAGCCATGGCAACCCCAACACGACCACATCATGCAGATTATGCAACACCAAAAAGCGAATATCCTCCTGATGTGCAGGAGCCATGCACATGGTCAATTGAGTCCAGTACTAAGGCTTATTCTTGGCCAAAGGCGTAGCATCAATTCCTCTCAATGGAATAGGATACTGCAAGGGCTCCAAGAAAAAACCACAGCACCTAGCAAACCCCAAGTTCATCAAATTCAGGGCAGCGCCTGAATCCACAAATGCCATTACAGAATAGGACGACAGAGAGCAAATCAGAGTAACGGACAAAAGAAATTTAGACTGTACCGTACCAATGGTGGCAGACCTAGCGAACCGCTTAGTGCGCTTAGGACAATCGGAGATAGCATGAGTGGATTCACCACAGTAAAAACACAGCCCATTCCGACGTCTGTGTTTTTGCCGTTCAGCTCTGGTCAACGTCCTATCACATTGCATAGGCTCAGGCCTATACTCAGAGAATACCGCCAGATGGTGCACAGCCTTGCGCTCACGCAAGCGCCGATCGATCTGAATGGCCAAGGACATAGACTCATTCAGACCAGCAGGCGTGGGAAATCCCACCATGACATCCTTAAGGGTTTCAGAAAGACCCTTTCTGAAAATTGCCGCCAGGGCACATTCATTCCACTGAGTAAGCACAGACCACTTTCTAAACTTCTGACAGTACACCTCCGCTTCATCCTGACCCTGACACAAAGCCAGCAAGATTTTCTCTGCCTGATCCACGGAATTTGGTTCATCATAAAGCAATCCAAGCGCCAGAAAAAACGCATCAACATCACGCAATGCCGGATCTCCTGGCGCAAGGGGAAATGCCCAGTCTTGAGGGTCACCACGCAACAAAGAAATAATGATTTTTACCTGTTGAACGGGGTCACCAGAGGAGCGGGGTTTCAAAGCTAGAAACAGTTTACAATTATTTTTGAAATTCAAGAACCTAGATCTATCCCCAGAAAATAAGTCAGGAATAGGAATTTTAGGCTCTAACATAGGATTCTGAACCACAAAATCTTGAATGTTTTGTACCCTTGCAGAGAGATGATCCATACAAGAGGACAGACCTTGAATGTCCATATCTACACCTGTGTCCTGAACCACCCAAAGGTCTAGGGGAAAAGAAAGACAAAACACAGTGCAAAGAAAAAAAAATGGTCTCAGAAGTTCTCTTATCCCTCTATTGAGATGCATTAATACTTTGGGCCAGCTGTACTGTTATGACCTGGTGGTTAGGAGCACCCGGAATGACCTGATAGTTAAACCTCATACAGGACGAGCTCTGGGATGTGGGAGCTCTGCTGACCGCAAGCCCTAATCCTATCACACACACTAGAAATAGCCGTGGAGCGCTCCTGACCAGACCTAGGCACCTCGTCACAGCCTAAGAACTATCTAGCCCTAGAGATAGAAAATAAAGCCTACCTTGCCTCAGAGAAATTCCCCAAAGGTAAAGGAAGCCCCCCACATATATTGACTGTGAGTAAAGATGAAAGTCACAAACGCAGAAATGAAACAGGTTTCAGCAAAGGGAGGCCAGACTTACTAAATAGACAGAGGATAGGAAAGGTAACTTTGCGATCAGCACAAAAACCTACAAAAGACCACGCAGAGTGTGCAAAAAAGACCTCCGCACCGACTCACGGTCCGGAGGGGCCACTCTGCATCCCAGAGCTTCCAGCAAACAAGTCAAAATCATGAAAACCAGCTGGACAAGAAAACAGTGAACAAATAATGACTATCAGGAACTTAGCTTCTGCAGGAGAAGGCAGGTCACCAGAGAGATCCAGGAGCGAACTGAACCAATGCAAAAACATTGACAGCTGGCATGGAGTAACGATCTGAGAGGAGTTAAATAGAGTAGCAAACCAAAGGATAAACCACGTCACCTGTGTAAGGAACCTCACTCACAGCCACCAGAGGGAGCCCATAGACAGAACTCGCCGAAGTACCATTCACGACCACAGGAGGGAGATCGACAACAGAATTCACAACAGGATCCGTGGCCAATCCGCTGCAGATCCGCAGCCAAATCTGCACCGTGTGCAAACACCCTAAACCTCACCTTAACCCTAACCCTAGCCCTAACCCTAACCCTAGTTCTAACCCTAACCCTAACCCTAATCCTGGCCCTAACCCTAACCCTAGTGGAAAAAGAAAAAAATATATTTTCTTTATTTTATTATTGGCCCTACCTATGGGGGTGATAAAGGGGGGGTGTCATTTACTATTTTTTTTTATTTTGATCACTGTGATATAACCTATCACAGTGATCAAAATATACCTGGAACGAATCTGCCGGCCAGCAGATTCGGCGGGCGCACTGCGCATGCGCCCGCCATTTTGGAAGATGGCGGCGCCCAGGGAGAAGACGGACCGACACCGGGAGGCTCGGTAAGTATAAGGGGGGGAGATCTGAGCATGGGGGGTGGATCGGAGGACGGGAGGGTAGCATTGGAGCACGGGTGGAGCGGGCAGGAGGACAGGGGAGCAGACAGGATGGCGGAGGGGAGCGGAACATAGAACGGAGGGCTGGGGAGGCGATCGGTGGCAGTGGGGGGGTACACCAATGTTTCCAGCCATGGCCGATGATATTGCAGCATCGGCCATGGCTGGATTGTAATATTTCACCAGTTTTTTAGGTGAAATATTACAAATCGCTCTGATTGGCAGTTTCACTTTCAACAGCCAATCAGAGCGATCGTAGCCACGGGGGGGTGAAGCCACCCCCCCGGGCTAAAGTACCACTCCCCCTGTCCTTGCAGATCGGGTGAAATTGGAGTTAACCATTTCACCCGATCTGCAGGGACCCGATCTTTCCACGATGGCACATAGGCATCATGGGTCGGATTGGCACCGACTTTCATGACGCCTACGTGGCATCATGGGTCGGGAAGGGGTTAAAAGCGGTTTTCCTACTCCCAGATAAGGGAGCCATCAAGGCCTTGTGTAGCCAGACGATGACGCTGGCTCAACACCACGAGCCTTTGGTGCTATTTTGCTTTTCCCACTACCACCAGATGCTCCACCACCACCACCATCAGTATCAGCTGGCAACGACCGCCCACGGCCTCTTCCACCAGACTTCCTCATTTTTGGAAAAATCTAACCAAAATAACAACCGTTATATGGTACTGTAAAACAAGGTAGAAGGTGTATATAAACTTGTTGAGAATGTGTATTACTCTACACAATGTAAGTGGCAGAACGTGGCTGGAAGATAAATGAAAAAATACAAGGACTGTAGTACAATTTCAATCTCCCTACAATGATCTCAGGAAAAGTATGGCAGCAATAAAAAGGACTGCTGCACACAAAAGTGTGGACAAAGAAACAAGATAACTGTGCAGAAAGGAGCAACAGGATTTTTGCTTTTAAAAAAGCAGTTGGTTTGCACAGCAGCGTACAAACAGCAATGCAGCTATCAGGGAGCCTTATAAGGCAGCCTAATAAGCTACAGAGCTGATGCACAAAAATATAAACTCCACTGTCCCTGCAAAGAAAAGGTGGTGTTGGACAGTGGAAATCGCTATAGCACAAGCGGTTTGGGGGTTAATCTTCCCTCCCTAACTATATCCCTTCTTCTGATGCAGCTGCAGCAACTTCTCCCTATGCTAAGATCGGCAGAAGTAAGATGGCGGTCGGCGTGCACGCCCCTTTATAGCCCTTGTGATGCCGCAGAAAGCAAGCCAATCACTGTCATGCCCTTCTCTAAGATGGTGGGGACCGAGACCTATGTCATCACGCTGCCCACACTCTCCGTCCTCCTTCATTGGATGAAAAATGGCGCTGAAAACGTCATACGAAATGCGACTTTGGCGCGCTGATCGCCGACCTCATGGCCGATCCCACACTAGGATCGGGTCGGGTTTCATGAAACCTGACTTTGCCGAATGTCGGCGATTTTTCAATTTGTCCGATCCGTTTCGTTCAACCCTAAAGGACACATGAATGCGGCCAAGAACAGAGATATCCTGGAATGAAACCTCTTCTAGAGTGCTCTGGACCTCAGACTTGGCCAATGATTCACCCTCTAACTAGACAATGACCCTAAGCACACAGCTAAAATAACAAAGGAGTGGCTTCAGAACAACTTTGACCATTCTTGACTGGCCCAGCCAGAGCCCTAAACCTAAACCCAATTGAGCATCTCTGGAGAGACCTGAAAATGGCTGTCCACCAACGTACACCATCCACCCTGATGGAACTGGAGAGGATCTGCAAGGAAGAATGGCAGAGGATCCCCAAATCCAGGTGTGAAAAACTTGTTGCATCATTCCCAAGAAGACTCATGGCTGTACTAGCTCAAAAGGTGCTTCTACTCCATACTGAGCAAAGGGTCTGAATACTTATGACCATGTGATATTTCAGTTTTCTTTTTTATTACATTTGCAAAAAATTCTATATTTCTGGGGGGGTTTTTCAGTCAAGATGAGGTGCAGAGTGTACATTAATGTAAAAAATGAACTTTTTTGAATTTACCAAATGGCTTCAATGAAACAAACAGTGAATAATTTTAAAGGGGTCTGAATACTTTCCATACCCACAGTATATACGTGGCTGTGGATGAATTGAACAGCCACATCAATCTACATACAGGTTATCAGGGTGGTCACTGTATTGTGGCTTTGATTTAGTTGTAATTACCCTGATATAAGCTTATACTGCGTGCCCATACCAGCAAAAGCACTACCAGTTTGCCGATTTTGGAAAATCTCACTGATAAAATTCGGTGAGATTTTTTTGCTACATATAAAAAGTTCGCTGGGAGAAACACCACTTAAATTTAAAAAATAGGTTTAATGTGTGATCCTGTAACATTTCTTGATTTTACCACTGCACAGTGATATCTGCAGATAAAAATCGCTGATTTGGGACTGCAGGTTGAAACAATGAGAAGGACACAGGAAGGATGAGATCTTTGGAAATCCTATGGTCAGCATATCATTTGTGGTAGGCATGTAGTGGAATGATAAAGGGACATAAATTCTGCTGCAGGGAAATAATTCAAATAAATATACAATTTAAACTAGATAAATACATTTTAAAACATAAATTATGCTCAAGACTCCATGAGCAGGGTCATCTCAGTCATTTTCTGCAAAAACTGTGTTAGAGCAAGTCTTAGACAACAGTTGGTGTGCTGCTTAGCCACATGTAAAATCCCTGTGTGAACCATGCCTAATACACTAAAAAGAAGACATAAATCAATGTCCACACAAACCTGAGAGCTTTAAACCTCACTTCCAAAATATTGACGTGAAAAGATAAATAAGGGACCCTGTGAATTTAACTTCAAATAGATCTAGACATGTTTTCTTCCTGAACTGCTTGAGGGCCCTAAAATGGATTGCTTGCGCAAGTCAGTGCAAGCCACTGTATAATGGAGAGGTTAAGTGGCATTCTCTGTGCTTATGTTATATATACCGTAACCTTACGGAAAAAGGGAATTCATTGGTTGGAATAATATATTTACATATGTGTCTGAACTATGCTTTTTTTCTGAACTGTGCTGAATTTTGTGTTTATTCATACAGAGCCTAGGACCTGGTGAATTAAAAGTATTATTGACCCACTTATGAAAATCGATGTAACTGAGGTCCTGAATAATGTAATTTTCCCTGACACAAGGAAAAATTAATACATTTCTTCCCTACCCCTACTTGTTTGCATTCTTTGTCCTGCATGTGCCACATGACTCCTTTTGGGAGAGTCAGATTTCTGTGCATCCATCAAACTACAACATTGTAATGTTAGGAGGCCTGTAATGCTAGCAACCTGCCCATCCATGACTGGATTTCAGAGCATTTTTTCCCCAGTAGACTGAGTGGCTAGCCTAGAGGTACATTCCAGGCAATCTGTTTGGGACACAAGCCCTTTTGTATGCTATCTTTCTCACCCATTCCCTAGTATCACTGTAACCTCCATTACCATTAAGAGGCCTTTCTAGTATGAGCTTGTATGGTATCACTTTTCTGAAAATACTGGCCCTGAACTGTATGAATTCAGATACATGTAAAAAGATATGGCAGCAAAAAAGCCAAACATAACAATTAATGTGTCAAAAAGCCCAAAGCACATTTTGCAATAGTAGATCATATTACAACTGATGTCAAAACCAACACGTTGCTAATCTATTAAAACCGGGCTGTCATTTATCTGCAGGCTTATGAACGCCTAGCTGAACAGAAATGCAATCTGCTTCCAGTAGCTTTAGTACTGTTTTATCATCAGTTCACCTACCTATAAACTTGCTATCTACCACAAATCTTTCCTTGTCACTGAGTAAATTGCTGTGACATCACAAGACAAGGAAATGATGAGCATTCCTTCGATTTAAGTCCAAAGGTTTTTCATCAGCTCATATTTGACTCCTATTTCTCAAAATAGAGCATTTCTAAGTTGGCCCACCTCTAATTATAAAGGCTTGAACTGTGCAGGTCACGCTTACTCTTTAATGTTCATTACGGTATATATTTTTAGAAAGCATTTTACATTTCATACTTCTGTAAAGAACACTACTTTCTATAGATCACTGCTGTTTTGTTTACATCCTTTAACCCTTTTTCTGTTTGTTTTTAATAGTTTACCCTCTTGCAGCCAGGAAAATGTTCACACTTTTGACATGTGCAAATAAAACCTAACTTACAAAAATAAAAAAAAAATCATATTAAAATTCCCATACCTATATATTTTATTTAAGTAAATGACACACAGCACTTTATGTTATTTTGTGTTTGCTTCATAGTGAAAATTTTCATTAACCCCTTTCTGACCTCGGACGGGATAGTACGTCCGAGGTCAGAGCCCCCGCTTTGATGCGGGCTCCGGCGGTGAGCTCGCATCAAAGCCGGGACATGTCAGCTGCTTTGAACAGCTGACATGTGCCCGCAATAGCGGCGGGTGAAATCGCGATTCACCCGCCGCTATTAACTAGTTAAATGCCGCTGTCAAACGTTGACAGCGGCATTTAACCGGCGCTTCCGGCCATCTGGCCGGAAATGAGCACATCGCCGACCCCCGTCACATGATTGGGGTCAGCGATGCACCAGAATGGTAACCATAGAGGTCCTTGAGACCTCTGTGGTTACTGATCCCAGCTAGCTGTGAGTGCCACCCTGTGGTCGGCGCTCATAGCAAGCCTGTTATTAAGCTACATAGCAGCGATCTGTTGATCGCTGCTATGTAGCAGAGCCGATCGAGTTGTGCCAGCTTCCAGCCTCCCAAGGAGGCTATTGAAGCACGGCAAATGTTAAAAAAAAAGTTAAAAAAAATGTGAAAAAAAAATATATATAAAAGTTTAACCCCTTAAGCCCCGAGGGTGGTTTGCACGTTAATGACCGGGCCAATTTTTACAATTCTGACCACTGTCCCTTTATGAGGTTATAACTCTGGAACGCTTCAACGGATCTTGGCGATTCTGACACTGTTTTCTCGTGACATATTGTACTTCATTTTAGTAGTAACATTTATTCGATATAACTTGCGTTTATTTGTGAAAAAAACGGAAATTTGGCGAAAATTTTGAAAATTTCGCAATTTTCCAACTTTAAATTTTTATGCCCTTAAATCACAGAGATATGTCACGCAAAATACTTAATAAGTAACATTTCCCACATGTCTCCTTTACATCAGCACAATTTTGGAACCAAAATTTTTTTTTGTTAGGGAGTTATAAGGGTTCAAAGTTGACCAGCAATTTCTCATTTTTACAACACCATTTTTTTTTAGGGACCACATCTCATTTGATGTCATTTTGAGGGGTCTATATGATAGAAAATACCCAAGTGTGACACCATTCTAAAAACTGCACCCCTCAAGGTGCTCAAAACCACATTCAAGAAGTTTATTAACCCTTCAGGGGTTTCACAGGAATTTTTGGAATGTTTAAATAAAAATGAATATTTAACTTTTTTTCACACAAAATTTATTTCAGCTCCAATTTGTTTTATTTTACCAAGGGTAACAGGATAAAATGGATGCCAAACATTGTTGTACAATCTGTACTGAGTACGCTGATACCCCATATGTGGGGGTAAACCACTGTTTGGGCGCATGGCAGAGCTCGGAAGGGAAGGAGTGCCATTTGACTTTTAAATGCAAAATTGACAGGAATTGAGATGGGACACCATGTTGCGTTTGGAGAGCCACTGATGTGCCTAAACATTGAAACCCCCCACAAGTGACACCATTTTGGAAAGTAGACACCCTAAGGAACTTATCTAGATGTGTGGTGACCACTTTGACCCACCAATTGCTTCACAGAAGTTTATAATGCAGAGCCGTAAAAATAAAAAATCATATTTTTTCACAAAAATGATCTTTTCGCCCCCAATTTTTTATTTTCCCAAGAGTAAGAGAAGAAATTGAACCTCAAAAATTGTTGGCCAATTTGTCCTGAGTACGCTGATACCCCGTATATGGGTGTAAACTATTGTTTGGGCGTATGGCAGAGCTCGGAAGGGAAGGAGCGCCATTTTACTTTTCAATGCAAAATTGACTGGAATTGAGATGGGATGCCATGTTGCGTTTGGAGAGCCCCTGATGTGCCTAAACATTGAAATCCCCACAAGTGACACCATTTTGGAAAGTAGACCCCTTAAGGAACTTATCTAGAGGTGTGGTGAGCACTTTGACCCAACAAGTGCTTCACAGAAGTTTATAATGCAGAGCCGTAAAAATAAAAAATCATATTTTTTCACAAAAATAATCTTTTCGCCACCAATTTTTTATTTTCCCAAGGGTAAGAGAAGAAATTAGACCACAAAAGTTGTTGTGCAATTTGTCCTGAGTGCGACGATACCCCATATGTGGGGGTAAACCACTGTTTGGGCGCATGGCAGAGCTCGGAAGGAAAGGAGCGCCATTTGACTTTTCAATGCAAAATTGACTGGAATTGAGATGGGACGCCATGTTGCGTTTGGAGAGCCCCTGATGTGCCTAAACATTGGAACCCCTCACAAGTGACACCATTTTGAAAAGTAGACCCCTTAAGGAACTTATCTAGATGTGTGGTGAGCACTTTGACCCAACAAGTGTTTCACAGAAGTTTATAATGCAGAGCCGTAAAAATAAAAAATCTTATTTTTTCACAAAAATGATCTTTTCGCCCCCAATTTTTTATTTTCCCAAGGGTAAGAGAAGAAATTAGACCACAAAAGTTGTTGTGCAATTTGTCCTGAGTGCGACGATACCCCATATGTGGGGGTAAACCACTTTTTGGGTGCATAGCAGAGCTCGGAAGGGAAGGAGCGCCATTTGACTTTTCAATGCAAAATTGACTGGAATTAAGATGGGACGCCATGTTGGTTTGGAGAGCCCCTGATGTGCCTAAACATTAAAAACCCCCACAAGTGACACCATTTTGGAAACTAGACCCTCTAAGGAACTTATCTAGATGTGTTTTGAGAGCTTTGAACCCCCAAGTGTTTCACTACAGTTTATAACGCAGAGCCGTTAAAATAAATTTATTTTTTTTTCGCAAAAATTTTTTAGCCCCCAGTTTTGTATTTTCACAAGGGTAACATAATAAATTGGACCCCAAAAGTTGTTGTCCAATTTGTCCTGAGTACGCTGATACCCCATATGTGGGGGGGAACCACTGTTTGGGCGCATGGCAGAGCTCGGAAGGGAAGGAGCGCCATTTGGAATGCAGACTTAGATGGATTGGTCTGCAGGAGTCACGTTGCATTTGCAGAGCCCCTGATGTACCCAAACAGTACAAACCCCCCACAAGTGACCCCATATTAGAAACTAGACCTCCCATGGAACTTATCTAGATGTGTTGTGAGAACTTTGAACCCCTAAGTGTTTCACTACAGTTTATAACGCAGACCCGTGAAAATAAAAATTCTTTTTTTTTTCACAAAAATGATTTTTTAGCCCCCAGCTTTGTATTTTTACAAGGGTAACAGAATAAATTGGACCCCAAAAGTTGTTGTTCAATTTGTCCTGAGTACGCTGATACCCCATATGTGGGGGGGAACCACTGTTTGGGCTCATGGCAGAGCTCGGAAGGGAAGGAGCGCCATTTGGAATGCAGACTTAGATGGATTGGTCTGCAGGCGTCACGTTGCATTTGCAGAGCCCCTGATGTACCCAAACAGTAGAAACCACCCACAAGTGATCCCATATTGGAAACTAGACCTCCCATGGAACTTATCTAGATGTGTTGTGAAAACTTTGAACCCCCAAGTGTTTCACTACAGTTTACAACGCAGAGCCGTGAAAATAAGAATCCTTTTTTTTCCCACAAAAATGATTTTTAGCCCCCCAAATTTTTATTTTCCCAAGGATAACAAGAGAACTTGGACCCAAAAAGTTGTTGTCCAATTTGTCTCGAGTACGCTGATACCCCATATGTTGGGGTAAACCCCTGTTTGGGCGCACGGGAGAGCTCGGAAGTGAAGGAGCACTGTTTTACTTTTTCAATGCAGAATTGGCTGGAATTGAGATCGGACGCCATGTCGCGTTTGGAGAGCCCCTGATGTGTCTAAACAGTGGAAACCCCCCAATTATAAATGAAACCCTAATCCAAACGCACCACTAACCCTAATCCCAACTGTAACCCTAACCACACACCTAACCCAGACACACCCCTAATTCTAATCCCAACCCTAATCCCAACCGTAAATGTAATCCAAACCCTAGCCCCAACCCTAGCCCTAACCCTAACCCTAACCGGAAAATGGAAATAAATACATTTTTTTTAATTTTATTATTTTTCCCTAAGGCTAGGTTCACATTGCGTTAGGGAAATCCGTTTAGCACTAGCGGATTGCGCTAACACAATGTCTTTTTAGGTGTCGTGTTTAGTGGTCGCGTTAACGTCCCCGCTCTGGAAGATCGGGGATCGGACCTCGGGCGCGCCGCGGACGCTGCAAGCAGCGTCTGAGGCGCGCCACAAAAGAATGGCACCTTGCTAGCGCGAGCCGAAAATGGCACGCTCTAGCGATGCGCTACACCTGAAAATCACATTGCTGTCAATGGTTGTGCTAACGGACCCGTTGCACGGCGTTAATTGTGACATTTTCGCCGTGCAACGCTGTCCGTTAGCGTTAACCCATTAACGCAATGTGAACCTAGCCTAACTAAGGGGGTGATGAAGGGGGGTTTGATTTACTTTTATAGCGAGTTTTTTATATCGGATTTTTATGATTGGCAGCCGTCACACACTGAAAGACGCTTTTTATAGCAAAAAAGTTTTTGCGTCTCCACATTTTGAGACCTATAATTTTTCCATATTTTGGTCCACAGAGTCATGTGAGGTCTTGTTTTTTGCGGGACGAGTTGACGTTTTTATCGGTTACATTTTCGGACACGTGACAGTTTTTGATCGCTTTTTATTCCGATTTTTTTGTGAGGCAGAATGACCAAAAACCAGCTATTCATGAATTTCTTTTGGGGGAGGCGTTTATACCGTTCCGCGTTTGGTAAAATTGATGAAGCAGTTTTATTCTTCGGGTCAGTACGATTACAGCGACACCTCATTTATATCATTTTTTTTATGTTTTGGCGCTTTTATACGATAAAAGCTATTTTATAGAAAAAATAATTATTTTGGCATCGCTTTATTCAGAGGACTATAACTTTTTTATTTTTTTGGTTATGATGCTATATGGCGGCTCGTTTTTTGCGGGACAAGATGACGTTTTCAGAGGTAACATGGTTATTTATATCCGTCTTTTTGATCGCGTGTTATTCCACTCTTTGTTCAGCGTTATGATAATAAAGCGTTGTTTTTTGGCTCGTTTTTTTTTTTTTTTTCTTACGGTGTTCACTGAAGGGGTTAACTAGTGGGCCAGTTTTATAGGTCGGGTCGTTACGGACGCGGCGATACTAAATATGTGTACTTTTATTGTTTTTTTGTTTTTTTTTTATGTAAAGAAATGTATTTATGGGAATAATATTTTTTTTTTTCTGCTTTATTTAGGAATTTTTTTTTTATTTTTTTTTTTACAAGTGTGGAAATTTTTTTTTTTACTTTTTCACTTTGTCCCAGGGGGGGACATCACAGATCACCGATCTGACAGTGTGCACAGCACTCTATCAGATCGGTGATCTGACATACAGCCGGGCAGGATTAGAGCTGCAGCTGCAGCCTGATCCTGACCCGGAAGTGCTCCCTGCAGGACCCGGATGCAGCCCGGCGGCCATTTTGGATCCGGGGACTGCAGGGAGAAGACGCTCGGTACACGGTGAGCACATCACCGTGTACCGATCGTCTCAGGGAAGCCCGCAGGGAGCCCCCTCCCTGCGCGATGCTTCCCTGCACCGCCGGCACATCGCGATCATCTTTGATCGCGGTGTGCCGGGGGTTATTGTGCCGGGAGCGGTCCGTGACCGCTCCTGGCACATAGTGCCGGATGTCAGCTGCGATAGGCAGCTGACACCCGGCCGCGATCGGCCGCGCTCCCCCCGTGAGCGCGGCCGATCGCATATGACGTACTATCCCGTCCATGGGAATTAAGTCCCAGGTCACCTGGACGGGATAGTACGTCATATGGGATTAAGGGGTTAAATCACCCCCCTTTTGCCCCACTCAAAATAAATCAATAAAAAAATCAAACCTACACATATTTGGTATCGCCGCGTTCAGAATCACCCGATCTATCAACTAAATAAAGGATTAACCTGAACGCTAAATGGCGTAACGTGAAAAAAATTCAAAACGCCAGAATTATGTTTTTTGGTCGCTGCGACATTGCATTAAAATGCAATAACGGGCGACCAAAAGAATTTATCTGCACCAACATGATATAATTAAAAACGCCAGCTCGGCACGCAAAAAATAAGCCCTCAACCGACCCCAGATTATGAAAAATGGAGAGGCTACGGGTATTGGAAAATGGCACAATTTTTTTTTTTTTTAGCAAAGTTTGGAATTTTTTTTCACCACTTCGATAAAAGAGAACCTAGACATGTTTGGTGTCTATGATCTCGTAATGACCTGGATAATCATATTGGCAGGTCAGTTTTAGCATTAAATGAACCTAGTAAAAAAGCGAAGCAAAAAAACAAGTGTGGAATTGCACTTGCTTTTGCAATTTCACCGCACTTGGAATTTTTTTCCCGTTTTCTAGTACACAACATGCTAAAACCAATGATGTCGTTCAAAAGTTCAACTTGTTTCGCCAAAAATAAGCCCTCATATGGCCATAGTGACGGAAAAATAAAAAAGTTATGGCTCTGGGAAGGAGGGGAGCGAAAAACGAACACGGAAAAACGGAAAATCCCTACCTCATGAAGGGGTTAAATAATTGCTATTGACATGGGCTGCTGTTGAGAGCCATGTCCACCAGCACAAAACTTTGTGACAACAGCAAATTATTTAATTAAAAAAGCATATACAAGCTGAGATTTTCACAAAAATGCAATGTAAGGCCAGTCTCACACGTCAAGATAATTCCGGTACCGGAAAAATCGGTACCGGAATTATCCGTGTCCGTGTGTCTGTGAGCTCACATAGGCCATCCATGTGGCACACGTGCGGCACACGTGTGCTGCCCGTGTGCCGACTGGGTACCAAACGGAGCGTGCAGGAGACAGTGCTAGAGATAAGCGCTGTCCCCTGCATCTGGTGCTGAAGCCGCCATTCATATCTTCTCTCCAGCAGCGTTCGCTGGATAGAAGATATGAAAAATCCTTTTTTTTTTCGTGTTTAAAATAAAGATCCCTGTCCCCAACCCCCTCCCACCCCCTGTGCGCTCACCCGCTGTTATTTAAATACTCACCCGGCTCCCTCGCAGCGTCCTGTCCTCGCCGCACCTTCTCCTGTATGAGCGGTCACGTGGTGCCCCCCATTACAGTGATGAATATGCGGCTCCACCCCTATGGGAGGTGGAGCCGCATATTCATGACTGTAACCGGCGGCACCACGTGATAACTTCCACAATTGAATGTGCTGGATACAAATGTTCATCTTCTGAGATAGTCTTATAAGTGTGCCCCTGCTGGGTACTCTGTAATGGCTGTGTCTGACCGTGGAGGGACATGGTCTGATCATACCACAGCTCCTGACACTCAACACCTTGTACAGTTGCTGACGCTGGATCTGGTAGTTTATGCCATTTTTTGTCTGTGTAAATTTTATTACATAGGAAAAGCTATAAGACCATTATTTATACGTTTTCAGGAGCATTATCCATTTCTACAGGCAAAAGTTCCCCTAAATTAATAAAACATTTTCAGGAATGCCATTGGAACGCCCGCCAGGGCCGTGGGGTTCCCGATACCGGGTCCAGTAATCATAGGGGGATGTCATGGTGGCAGCGACCCGATCCGTGACCCTGGGTGCTCAAGTTAAAGGGAATGTCCTTAAAGGTGTTTTGAATAAAGTTTGTGTTTGTGACGCCACCTGTGGCATTTGGTTAGTGGGGACTGACGCTGCTTAAAGGGGTCCTCTGGGGTGACGTTAAGGCAGCTGAGATGGTATAACTTCTCAGAGGTGAAGTATGTCACCAGGGCTCCCGGTGTATAGATGAGGATGGTGAGTGGTGCAGTAAAGAACAGAGGACACAGGTTTGCAGTCTCTTTACCTGGTTTACTGAAGACTTCAGGCAGCCACAGTCCAGGGCACCAGATCACAAGTACAGGCAGGATCCGGCTGGCTTGGAAGCGAATTCAGAGTTCCCTTTACCAGGTGGAGTTAAAAGCCTTCCTCATAGCACAATGGTGTTCTAGTCCCTTACTGCCTATGGCTTCTGATAATGTTCTCACAGTTCTTTCTGTCCTCCATAAAGGTGGGACACAAACCCGTATGTCAGGTGAATCGAGTCTTTTTTCATGGTCTCTATCATGACCCGGGCATTATGTGCCACTGTGCCTCCTGGGTATTAGGGCAGACAGGTGACAAGTAATCCAGCTGTCTTGCCGGTTTCTGCTGTAAGTCTTAGAGTCCCTCACAACTTCGGTCTTCCGACTATCGGTAATCTGCGCTTAACAGGGAGATAGCTCAATCGCAGCTGTTCTCCCCAAATGTCACTCTCCTGTGCTTCGCTCTCCTGCACGCTCAATAAACAATATTCTTCCTTTCATATTCTTTCTCCAGGAGCTGTAGCAACTCTGGCTACACAGCTCCTTCAGTCCTTCCGACACTCAATGTCTGACTGCTCTCTTCTCTGTCCTCTGACAGACTGACTTATCTCTCATTCCCTCCGGACCATGTATTTATAGGGGAGTTCACCATAAACTAGGTTTAGAGCTGCCCTTCTGGCCTGGAGTGTGAGCATGTGTGTATTTTGGTTTCCTGATAAAAGAGATCCTACATCGCCTCCAAGCGTGACATCACTATCCCCGTGAGCAAAGCAATGCCCCTGTGACGACCAGGACCCTGGGGTGTCACACTCCCTCCCTCCCCCCCCGTTAAATCCAGTACTCCCGGACTGGGAAAAGAAGAACAATAACAAATTAATGAAAATACATAAATTTTTAAATGCTTAAAACAAATGGAACAAGTTTATTACTATAAACTTTGGCTTTCCTTTATGGGAGGTAATTGATGCTTGAACGTTGCTGGAACATATATACATAGAATGCATACTTTCAAAAATAGAACTTATTCTATAAATGGCAACTACCCTTACAGGTATATTACTTTAAATTCTCTCTATTCAAAGTGCACAAACCAACATTAGCTTTTCTTTAATTTACTATCTCTTACTATACTTTCTTCAACACTGTTGGCATATAACACTATCTACTTTCAACAATATTAATTACTTTCCTAAAAGTGCAAAGTTTCAATTTCATTTTTATTCACTATCTCTCACTTTAATATTTTATATTATCAAGCACTATCTGTATATTCTAGCTATCAACAATATACTATATCAGCTCTCTACTAAGCATTTTCACTTTCTCAAAGTGCAACAATTTTCAACATTTTCTGTACGGAGGTAGTATATTTAATTGTGCAATTAATACTCAAGTCAATTAAAAACTTTATAACAGCAGCAATGATGCGAGGGACCCGTCATCAACCCCCAACGCAGGTCTTGGGCAGGCTACAAGGTGTGTATCCAGACCCGGTGTTCTGCCACGCCAAACGGGTTTTTCTTCTGGTCTCTGTAAACAAATCAACATTTAAGGCAACATTTGAAACAGTTCCTTTAAAACTTTTGTAAAACCAGTAGGAAGCACCTAAATAGATGCCAACTATATACAATGGAAAGTTTTTGGATCATACATTGTCCATGATCTTACTGTCTTTAAACAAATGATCCCTTTAAACAATTGAACTTCTTAGTGCAGAAACCTTTGCCAGGTTAAACAAAACTTTTAAACAGTTAACTTATTCACAGTTTGGTTCTTCTAATTACTTTGGCTGTTTCCATGGTAGCACTTGGCATTGGCTACTTCCTGGCCTAGGAAGATAATGGGCCAAAGATACTCCTGGTAACACGTAAAGATCATGGGTTATGTACTCATGTACTGTCAGGTCATGTCCTGCAATAGGGGTTTGCGTGGCCTGGGTACACATGGTAACTGGTGCTGTGGCCACTGCAGTTTCAGTAGTTGTTATTGTGCACACTGTTGTTTCAGTGATGGCTTTAGGAGCTGGTGTCACATTTTGAGCAGTAGTTATGACCACTTTGGCACTAGATGGCGCTGCTGGTGTTTTAGGTCTGGTACCCTTTAAATTAGGAGCAGAGTCTTTGAATTTCCTCACGTTCAAGGCATACCATCCCTTATCACCAAAATGCAGAGTGTAGGTTACAGAGTCCTCTGGATACAAGTCTCTGTCCGGGTGTCCTTCCCTGAGGTGAGATTCTACATCTCTCTGGTTAACGAACACCTCAGCATACAGGCCTGGCTCCTTGATAAACCCCCAGCCTCTTTTCAGCTTGAAGGCCACTACAGTGCCCTGCCTCAGCAGGGCATGATATGTCTGTCTGTCCTTGCGGGCCTGAACTTTAGCACACAGATCTCTCTCATTAAATGCTTTGTGCCTGGCCTGGTATTCCTGATCCTTCTCTCTCCAGTTATAGGCGAGCTGCTTCTGATATTCTTCCCAGCTAAGGACTTCCATTACATCTCCTTCTTTCCTTTCTACCCCAGGGAACCCAATCAGATCAGTTCCAGGGTTCACCCAACGATATACAGTCTTTTCGGCGTATAATTCGCCTGACATATTGGTGGGCTGGATCGAGGCTCTCATATGGCTTTCTATACCCGTGGCCTGGTCCCATTCCCCCAGTATCTGAATCCATCCGGATCCATAATGTTGTGGTGCAGCTAGTGAGCCCACAAGTAGTTCCTCGGCTACTCGGGCAGGGTCAGTCTCCTTACCTGCCGCTGCGGTGTCTCCGATGCAGGTCTCCTCTGCTGACATCAGGGGCAGCCGGAAAGGACGCTGTTCCTGCAGTTTCACTCCCAGCGCCACCTTCCACTTGGTCACGGTGCTCAGCTGCATCCTCAGGAGTTGGTCGCTCAGCTTTTCCACCTCCTCCATCAGAAACTCTGGGACTTCTGGTGACGGCTCGCCGCGGCTTCCATCCTTGTAGCTGGGGGAGTCCTTAGCTTCCACCCCACGCTCCGGGTCGGGGCTGCTCGCCATCTCGTCCTCCATATTCCTTCCTGCTTCCTTGTCTGGTTCCCGTTCTCTCCTGTGGTATTCAGTCAGTGGGGACCAACGCTATTTAAAGGGGGTCCTCTGGGGTGATGTTATGGCAGATGAGATGGCATAACCTCCTACAGGTGAAGTATGTCCCCAGGGCTCCCGGTGTATAGATGAGGATGGTGAGCGGTGCAGTAAAGAACAGAGGACATGAATTTGCAGTCTCTTTACCTGGTTTACTGAAGACTTCAGGCAGCCACAGTCCAGGGCACCAGATCACAGGTACAGGCAGGGTCCGGCCAGCTTAGAAGTGAATTCAGAGTCCCTGTGTGCAGTGGTGTTGTAGTCCCTTACTGCTTCTGCTTCTGATAAGGTCCTCACAGTTCCCTCTGTCCTACATAAAGGTGGGACACAAACCCGTATGGCAGGTGACTCAAGCCTTTTTACAGGGTCTCTATCACGACCTATATGTGCTATATGTGCCTCCTGGGTATTAGGGAAGACAGGTGACGTGTAATCCAGCTGTCTTGCCGATTTCTGCTGTAAGTCTTAGAGTCCCTCACAACCTCAGTCTTCCAGCTACCCGTAATCTGCGCTTCACAGGGAGAAAGCTCATTCGCAGCTGTTCTCCCCAAATGTCACTCCTGTGCTTCGCTCTCCTGCACGTTCACAAAACAATATTCTTCCTTTCATATTCTTTCTCTAGGAGCTGTAGCAACTTTGGCTACACGGCTCCTTCAGTCCTTCCGACACTCAATGTCTGACTCTCTTCTCTGTCCTTTGACAGACTTACTTAGCTCTCTTTCCCTCCGGACCAGAATGTATTTACAGGGAAGTTCACCCTAAACTAGGTTTAGAGCTCCCCCTTCTGGCCTGAAATGTGAACATGTTGTGTGTATTGTGGTTACCTGATAAAAGATCTCCTTCATCGCTTCCAAGCGTGACATCACCCTCCCCGTGAGGAAAGCTATGCCACTGTGATGACCAGGACCCTGGGGCATCACACCATAATGCGGACCCCAATAGACTACAGTTTGCTGGTTTAGAAAGAGTCGGATACCCTCCACAAGGGGGAGATCACAATAATTGTTAAAAAGAGAAACAAGATGGATTCTCAATACAGCTGCTCTAGGCCCTTTAGATCTAGATGTTAGAATTGATTTGTCTTTATTTTTATGCTTGTATTATGTACTATTTAGTATACATACAGGGAGCCAAAGAGGCTTTGGCAGACATCTGTGCATGTTCATGTCACAATTGGAAGACACCCTTTATTTTATGTATGACCTTTTTACTCTGATAGCACCTGATCAGGTACACATGAAAATAAGAACCATAGAACAGAATACATACTATTATCAATAGAAACCCTATACCAAGTGGCACCAAGGGTCAAATTTTAAAAAGGACACTCCCCACTATCTCATAGAAAACCAAAAAAGGAACAAGAGAGACTAATTGTCCAGTATAAAACATATCAGATTTTATTAATCACACGTTTTAAAACCAATGAGTATCTACAAAAACAATCAATGACAAAAGCTGAAAAATGTGGAACAATGGTGAAAATAGCACCTAAACCCAATGAAATAAATGTTATATATATTTATTGTGGATGGGGGGACCCATGGAAATTGCAGCGTTGTAAATAAAGTGCTCGTGATTATATTATTCTTAGCTGTTCATCCAGTCCTCCCATCCTACGCTTAAATTACAATAATGAAATGATGCAGAGTAACTAATCAATCATATACTCAACATTAGTGACAAGTAGGCTGGAATATACAGGGTACAAGTATGGAGCACTCACAGACAAACAGTAAACGCCACCAAGTACTCAAAAATACGGGTTCTTACTAGTGATGAGCGAGTGTACTCGTTGCTCGGGTTTTCCAGAGCACGCTCGGATAGTCTCCGAGTATTTGTAACTAGTCAGCCTGAGTATATGTGGGGGTTGCCTGGATGCTAGGGAATTCCCACATGTATTCAAGCTGTCTATCAGCTGTAAATCATGCAGCTGAGGCAACGAAAACAAAATCTCTGAGCACTTACAAATACTCGGAGATCACCCGAGCGTGCTCAGGAAAACCCGAGCAACGAGTATACTCGCTCATCACTAGTTCTTACTCTGTCTCCACCCAGGGTCAGGTGCTGACAGCCTATAGGCCTATTGGCTGTCAGCAGTGCACCTGACCCTGTGTGGAGACTATGGGTAAGAACCCTTATTTTTGTGGACTTGGTGGCGTTTACTGTTCGACTGTGAGTGCTCCATACTTGTGCCCTGGATTTTCCAGCCTACTTTTAACTAATGTTGAGTATATGATTAGCTACTCTACATTTTTTAATTACTGTAAATAAAATGTAGTATGGGAGCACTGGATGAACAGCTATGAATAATATAAGCACCAGCACTTTATTTACAATGCTGCTATTTCCATGGGTCCCCCCATCCACCATATACATAATGTGCTGCCGCAGTGCAGTATAGTGCAACCTCCACCAGGGGGAGCTTGTGAGGGAAGAGAGGTTGTACACACAGCGTAGCAACACTAAATAGCAGCATAGGTGCCACAGGTAACGAAAGAGTAGTTAGACAAGCCAAGGTCATACACAGAGAGGTCAGCTCAGTACACAGGGGCAGTGAGAAGAATAGTGAGGGACAAGCAAGAAGTCAGAGCCTACCGGGAATGTGGTAACCAAAACATGAGATGTAAGACAAAGTCGGGATAGAAACCAGAGTCAAAGCCAGTCGGGGAGCATGGTATCAAAAACGGAAAACCAGGGGCAAAGTCCAGAGATCAGATCGAGTCATACACGTGTACAGGAAGTCAGAGGCACACAGATCACTAGTACAGGTCAGGCGCTCAAGTCAGGAAGCAAGAACTATCACTATCCCTGGTCAGCAGGCAGTGACGGACTGAAATAGCCCAGCTAGCTCCAGAACGAGGCTGAGAAGATTAACCCCTGCATGACCAGTCTCAAGAGAGGAAAGAAGAAAGTATATAAAATTTATTTCTCAGGGTTTAGGTGCTATTTTCACCATTGTTCGACATTATTCAGCTTTAGTCATTGATTGTTTTTGTAGATACACATTGGTTTTTAAACGTGATTAATAAAATCTGATGTTTTATATTGAACAATTAGTCTCTCTTGTTCTTTTTTTGGTTTTCTATGATCAGGTACACACGTTGTCAAAATTGTTGGTACCCCTTGTTTAATTACAGAAAACCCACAATGGTCACAGAAATAACTTGAATCTGACAAAGTAATAATAAATTTAAAAAACTATGAAAATGAACAAATGAAAGTCAGACATTGCTTTTCAACTATGCTTCCACAGAATAAAAAAATAAAAAATAAAACTCATGAAATAGGCCTGAACAGAAATGATGGTACTCTTATCTTAATATTTTGTTGCACATTTTTTGAGGTAATCACTGCAATCAAACGATTCCTGTAACTGTCAATGAGACTTCTTCACCTCTCGACAGGTATTTTGACCCACTCCTCAAAAACAAACTGCTCCATTTGTCTTGTGTTTGAAGGTTGCCTTTTCCAGACTGCATGTTTCAGCTCTTTCCAAAGATGCTTAATAGGATTTAGGTCAGGGCTCAGAGAAGGTCACTTCAGAATAGTCCAATGTTTTCCTCTTAGCCATTCTTGGGTGTTTTTAGCTGTGTGTTTTGGGTCATTATCCTGTTGTAAGACCTATGACCTGTGACTGAGACCAAGCTTTCTGACACTGGGCAGCACATTTCTCTCTAGAAGCCCTTGATAGTCTTGAGATTTCATTGTTCCCTGCACAGATTCTAGACACCCTGTACTAGATGCAGCAAAGCAACCCAAGGACATAACAGAGCCTCCTCCATGTTTCACAGTAGGAACAGTGTTCTTTTCTTGATATGATTCATTTTTCTGTCTGTGAACATAGAGCTGATGTGCATTGCCAAAAAGTTCAATTTCTTGTCTCATCTGTCCATATGAAATTCTCCCAGAAGCTTTGTGGCTTGTCAACATGCAGTTTGAGAAATTCAAGTCTGGCTTTTTTATGGGTTTTTTTTAAACAATGGTGTCCTCCTTGGTCGTCTCCCATGAAGTCCACTTTGGCTTATACAATGACGGATGGTGCGATCTGACACTGATGTTCCTTGAGCTTGAAGTTCACCTTTAATCTGTTTAGAAGTTTCTCTGGGCCCTTTTGTTACCATTCGTATTATCCGTCTCTTTGATTTGTCATCAATTTTCCTCCTGCGGCCACATCCAGGAAGGTTGGCTACAGTCCCATGGATCTTAAATTTCTGAATAATATGTGCAACTGTAGTCACAGGAACATCAAGCTGCTTGGAGATGGTCTTATAACTTTTACCTTTAACATGTTTGTCTATAATTTTCTTTCTAATCTCCTGAGACAACTCTTTCCTTCGCTTCCTCTCGCCCATGTTAAGTGTGATACACACCATGTCACTAAACAGCACGGTGAGTATCTGTAGCCCTATATACAGGCCCACTCACTGATTCCAAGATTGTAGACACCTGTGATGTTAGTTAGTGGACACACCTTGATTTAACATGTCCCCTTTGTCACATTATTTTCAGGGGTACCATCATTTTTGTCCAGGCCTATTTCATGAGTTTTATTTTTTATTAAATTCTGTGGAAGCATGGTGGAAAAGCAATGTCTAACTTTCATTTGTTCATTTACATAGATCTTTTATTTATTATTACTTTTGTCAGATTCAAGTTATTTCTGTGACCATTGTGGGTTTTTCTGTCATTAAACGAGGGGTACCAACAATTTTTGAACACGTATGTATGTATTTTCCTTTCTGGTGGATGGTGGCAATAATTAGTCTTGTTACAGTGGTATTATTAAGCTATATAAGTACTTATGATGGGTATAACATGTAGAGAGGTGATAATTTTGTGCAGCACACTTAGCAGAGACTTGCATAGGTCCACACAATGACATGAGAAGAAACAAGCATAAATGTTATACATAGAGTTAAAATTAAATTTTAAAATGTAGCCACTGATTTGCTTGCTTCATCCTGTTTGTTATGCGTCTGAAATGTAAGGTCCAATTAAGCATTTTCTAATAACATTTGAAATATTTTCAACCCATATAGCAACTAATCTTCAATCTATGGCATTTCTTCTTTGGATAAAATCAAACTATTCAATTACATTGAAGACATCTGTTTCCTTTTTAACACAGAGACTTTTCCATCTACGCCCGTCATACATTTGTCTCTATCAGTTCCATCTCTACGCGGTGCACTAGGCTGTTCCCACATGACGAAAATGCTATTATTTTTCCTTAGTGATCTATATCTTACATTTATAAAAATCAACTACATGTGAGTAAAAAGAGATAAAGGTGTTTTGAATTAATGGCTTGTATAATTGAACTTGTTATGTCTAGGTTATCCTCTATACTTACTGCATGTAGTACTCTGAATAAGTCAAATGGGGTTTAAATATATATTATTTTAGAATATACAATAAAGATTAAATTATTATATTTAAATATTAATATGTAGAGTACTTGGCTGACTGCCTGCTTTTGTCTAAAGACTTCAAATGAAAGCCCACCCGGCAATAGGAAAGAAAAGTACTGTAAATATATTATCCTCAGCAAATGTTCTTTGTGTCGATTACCCTCATGCTCAGTCAGGTCACCATTTGTCCTCCCCCTAGTGGGGATCCTAATCAGATTTTTCTACCACACACATATGTTTCATAGAAAACAAAATGACTGCTTAGTATTTTTTGGAGCGCATGGAATAAGCCACAAACCCAGAGTTAATTGGAACTACAAGATGATAAGCTAATTTTATATCTATATTTTTCATTAACTACCCAATATCATGTTGTCTTAGTTACCAAATTCAAACATTTTGAAACTAAAATTTCTACACTTTATCACTGACATTCCCATCCCTGGTCAATTTTTTACACAAGCATTGCTGGCTTGAAGGTCTTGATGGTCCATAGGGAAACAAAAGTCATAGTAGCCACTCTGTCTAGTGCACCCTCAGTATGTTTGACTTATTATAATAACAGGTTTGCCTGTTAAGGTACCTTCACACATAACGATATTGTTAACGATATCGTTGCTATTTGTGACGTAGCAACGATATCGTTAATGAAATCGTTATGTGTGACAGCGACCAACGATCAGGCCCCTGCTGGGAGATCGTTGGTCGCTGAACAAAGTCCAGAACTTTATTTCGTCGCTGGACTCCTGCTGACATCGCTGGATCGGCGTGTGTGACACCGATCCAGCGATGTCTTCACTGGTAACCAGGGTAAACAGCGGGTAACTAAGCGCAGGGCCGCGCTTAGTAACCCGATGTTTACCCTGGTTACCATGCTAAAAGTAAAAAAAAACAAACACTAGATACTTACCTACCGCTGTCTGTCCTCCAGCGCTGTTCTCTTCACTCCTCCTGTACTGTCTGTGAGCCGGAAAGCAGAGCGGTGACGTCACCGCTCTGCTTTCCGGCTCACAGACAGTACAGGAGGAGAGCAGAGAAGCAGAGCGCAGCGCTGGAGGACAGACAACGGTAGGTAAGTATCTAGTGTTTGTTTTTTTTAACTTTTAGCATGGTATCCAGGGTAAACATCGGGTTACTAAGCGCGGCCCTGCGCTTAGTTACCCGATGTTTACCCTGGTTACCGGCATCGTTGGTCGCTGGAGAGCTGTCTGTGTGACAGCTCTCCAGCGACCAAACAGCGACGCTGCAGCGATCCGGATCGTTGTCGGTATCGCTGCAGCGTCGCTTAATGTGAAGGGGCCTTAAGGCAATCCCCACATTTATTCAATGTCTAGCAGACGCAAATCATGCAGCTGCATTGACCTAAACTAAATCTCCAAGCACACCAAAATACTCGGAGACCAACCGAGCATGCTCAGAGAAACTCGAGTAACGAGCAAACTAGCTCATCACTAATCAGCATACACTATTCATTAGAAAAAGTGTAATCCCTGGTAAAAGGGAACCTGTCACCTGAATTTGGTGGGACCGGTTTTCTTGCCTTGCGGGACGTGTACTACGGAGGACATAGAATGAACTTCAATCCAATATTGCGGCCAGCATGCAGCCAGCGGGTAAGGAAAGGGTGAATCAAACACCCGAAAACTCCGCCCATATGACCGAAAACCGGTCCCGCCAAATTCAGGTGACAAGTTCGCTTTAAAGGTGTATTTCCATCTTACAAATGTATGACATCTTCCCTGACTATATCATCAATGTATAGAACATGCAGATCCCGCTAACGGGATCTACATCTACCTTGAGAACAGAACCCTAATGCTCACCACTGTCAGTGGAGAGGAGTTTGGAATTCCAATTCATTTGTAGAAGTATTCAGACCATGTCTCCAGTGGAGAAGCATTCACTGGGGCCCCATTCTTGAGACAGATGTGGGACTAATTGATGGGACATCTATTTTATTTTTTATTGGTGTAATTGGGGATATGCCACAGTGAAGAAAATGGAAATGTTCCCTTGAGATGAATTTGAAAAAGACATAATACATCAATTTTTTTTACATGTAGGGCAGGAGGTACTGGGTATTTTTATATTTTGCAGGTTATTTTTAGGATTTTTTTTTCTTCCATTATGGTACAGTAGTACCCAGCAATACTATTGAGGTCTTTTGTCCCGTCAGCTTTCTCCTACATAATTCAAAACTACTGACACCCTATGATTGCTCTACGGTAGGGAGAGGGTGACATAGAGCCCCTCTCTAACAGCTTAACACCCTCTTCACACGTCGGTTTTATATGTTTGTATGAGGTCCATATTTTAAAGAACCATAAATACAGGTACATGCACACCAATTATATTCAATGATGATGCACACGTCAGCTTTTTCAGATGGGCCATGTGTCCGTGTGAAAAATCCACGGATGTCCTTTTTTCCAGACACTATGGAAGAAACGCGTGCCACACACATGCACACTGATGACACACAGATGACATCCGGTGGACATCTGTGTGACATGTACCCAAATTCTCTGGCTGCAGAGGAAAGCAGTAGACAGTGCTTTTACAAGCCGCCAGTTTCTGACTACAACTAGCATCATCCTGTCCTGATATCACTGTGATCAGTGAGACCAGGCGACACTGATGACAATTGTAGTCAGCAGCCACTTTCTGGGAATAGCTCTAACTACAACTGTCTTCATCCTTGCCTGATATCCCTGCGATCATCGAGACGAGGCGACACTGGTGACAGTTGTAGACAGCATGGCTGTCTGGGAACAGCACAAATTAAATAAATAAATGTAAAAAATTACATAGGGTCCCCCTTTTTAGCTGAGGGAAAGTAGACAACTGGGGGCTGGTGTTATTAATCTGGGAATGAGATAACATCCGCAAATATTCACAGCTTATTAGCCCTTTCACATCACAGCCCATTTTAATATTTGCGTTTCTCTTTTTTGCTCCCTTGCTTCTCAAAGCCATAATGTTTTTATTTTTCCCTCAATATAGCTATGTGTGAGCTTTTGTTTTGGCACTTTGGTACTTTTAACCCCTTTACCCCCAAGGGTGATTTGCATGTTAATGACCAGGCCAATTTTTACAATTCTGACCACTGTCCCTTTATGATGTTATAACTCTGGAAAGCTTCAATGGATGCTGGTGATTCTGACAGTGTTTTCTCGTGACGTATTGTACTTCATGAAAGTCGTAAAATTTCATCTAACCTCCCCTGGTGTGTTGGCCAATTGCTAGCTTATCCTCAATTAGCTTCCACAAACCCTTTCACCTGATCCTCTACTTAGTCCTATAAATTTAGTAGAATTCTAATGGGGGCACGTGTGTGGGATCAGGCACGCATCTCCCTACAGCAAAAGTATCATGGCAGCTAAAGTATCGCAACGCTGCAGTTATTTCAAAGGCAGTTAGTCACAGCAGGAGTCAGGATCACACTCTATGTATCTGTCTCTTTTAGATATGTCTGCTGAATAAGCACTTCATATTACTTGGATCTAGCTTTTCTAATAACCCATCTTACTCCTTCATCATGTTTACATATGTCCTTAAAGTGTTTGCTCCACTAATCCTCTCTCCTTCGCTATCCACAAACCCCAGCACCCTCTAACCAAATAATCATCTTACCTCCCCACCTGACCTCTTCTGCTGACCTGCTCCTCAACCTCAAATCTGTCCTAATAAAACATAAAACAAGCCGCCCACTCTCCTCCCACCTGCTCTCCCTTTCTCTGCTTCTCCTCACTGTGGCATCATATCTCCGATCCCTGGACCCCCACAACTCATGCCTCCCATTACTACCCCCTCCTACCACTCCCTATCTAATATGAACTACCGCAATCTTTCCTATATAAAACCCATGCCCCTGACACTCATACCCCTGCTCCCTCTCTCTGGAGCACTCTGGAATGCCCGCTCAATCTGCAATAATGTCTTTGGAATGTGGGAGGAAACTGGAGTACCCAGAGGAAACCCACGCAAACACGGGGACTGCTATCCACTGAGCCACCGTGCTGTGATTCATGACTATTTTCTCTCTCACAAGCTTGCCTTCCTTGGCCTCACAGAAACATGGCTAACACCCTCTGACACCACCTCCCCTGCTGCGTTGTGTTACGGCGGCCTCTATTTCACCCACACCCCTCGCCCCGACATGGTGGAGGAGTGGGTCTTCTCCTTTACTTTAACTGCACTTTTAACCCAATCTCATCTCTACCCTCCCCTCTTTCAAAGTCCACTTTGTCCGCATCTACTCTTCCTCCAACCTCCAAGTGGCCATCATATACCGACCTCAGGGCCCAGCCACTGCCTTTATTGACCAATTCTCCACCTGGCTTCTTCACTTTCTCTCTACTGACATTCCCACCATCATCATGGGTGACTTCAACATCCCCATTGATACTCTTCAGTCAACAGCCTCCAAACTTCTGTCCCTTACTTCATCTTTTGGACTTATTCAGAGGTCCTCTGCTGCCACCCACACAGACAGACATACATTAGACATGGTCTTCACCCATCTGCTCTCTATCTAACTTCACCACCACCCCTCTCCCTCTATCCAACCACCATATGCTCACTTTCTCAACCCTGTCCTCCTCACCGCTCTTCCATGTCCATCAACATGTGCAACACCACAGAAACCTCGCACACCTAGACACCCACACACTATCTGACTCTATCCTAACACTGGCATCCATATCCTCATTCCACGACACAGACAGTACCACTGCTTTCTACAATGCCACTCTCGCATCAGTTATTGACACGGGTGCCCCTCTTGTTCATGGCAGAGTGTGACGTATCAATAGACAACCTTGGCACAACACCACTAAAAAGCTCCGGCAAGTGTCCAGGGTTGCAGAGCGGTGTTGGAAGAAAACTCATTCACAATACGACTTCACTGCATTCAAACTGGCAACACTTACTTTCAAATCTCTCACCTCTGCTAAACAGGCCTACTTCACAGCCCTCATATCTTCCCTATCCTACAACCCCAAACAGTTATTCAAAACCTTTAACTCCCTCCTCCGACCCCCACTGCCCCCTCCAACCTCCCTGACGACTTTGCCACACACATGAAAAATAAGATTGGCCAAATGAGGCAAATCTTCATTGTTCAACCACCACCACAACCCCTTTGTATACCAGACCAATGCCCAAACCCCATAACCTCCATATCCAACATCACTGAAGGGGAGCTTAATTGTCTCCTCTCCAAATCGCTCAACCCCATCCCATCCCAACTCCTCCCCAACCTCACCGCCACTCTTTTCCCATCCCTAACCCACCTCTTCAACTATCACTAACTTCTGGCACCTTCCCTTCTGCTTTCAAACATGCCACAATCACGCCTATCCTTAAAAAGCCAACCTTCGATCCAACTGCTATGTCCAGCTATCGCCCAATATCCCTGCTCCCATTCGCTTCCAAACTCCTGGAGCAGCACGTCCACACTGAACTTTCCCCCCCATCTCTCATCTAACTTGCTCTTTGACCATTTACAATCTGGTTTCCACCCCTTCACTCAACTGAGACAGCCCTGACTAAAATGACTAACGACCTACTTACAGCCAAAGCTAATGGACAATTCTCTATACTACTCCTGGACCTGACCTCTGCTTTTGACAGTTGATCACTGCCTCCTACTACAGATCCTCTCCTCCTTTGGCATCAAAGACCTCACCCTATCCTGGATCTCATACTTTTCCAACCGCACATTCAGCGTCTCCCAGTCCCATACTTCCTCCTCATCCCACCCTCTCTCAGTTGGAGTCCCCCAAGGCTCTGTTCTAGGACCCTTATTCTTCTCAATCTACAGCACCATGGAATCAATGGTGCTATATAAATAAATAATAATAAAAATAATATCTGCTCGCCGCTGATAACAATAGCTGAACCTGGGAGGGTAGCAGTAGCCAGACGCTCAGCATCAGCTTGAGCAAGATGCTGGGAGCGACGTCTCTGCTGAGCAGTCTCTTCTGCAGATGGGGCAGAATGGGAGACCACAGAGGAGATGGTTCGAGATTCCCCCTGTGCAGCGGTGGGAACTCGACACCTAACATTACCCCCCTCCTAGGCCCCCCTCCTTGGGACTCGCTACGTTCAAAAGCAGCAATGAGCTGAGGAGCCCGAATGTGCTTAACAGGTTCCCAGGTCCTGTCCTCTGGGCCATGACCCATCCACTCCACCAGATAGTATTTTTTGCTACGTACCACCTTACACTCAACAATAGTGTTCACCTCATAATCGTCCGGAGATGAGCCCGATGCCACAGCAGATGACTCGGAAAACCTGGACATGTGATCGGGTTTTAGGAGGGATACATGAAAGGTGTCAGTGATACATAGGCATGGAGAATGGACTAGACGATAGACCACAGGGTAAACCTGTTCCAGGACCTTGAAGGGACCTATGTGGTGAGGCGCAAACTTAGTGGACTCAACTTGCAGCCTGATGTTACAGACAGAGCCACAATAAGTCGCCAGGAGTAATGGTCAGAGCCGGGCACCGGTGTGCATTGGCGGAGACCTTCATTCTCTCCTTGGAGGCTCAGAGGGCATCCTGTCTGCGGTCCCAAATGTCATGTGCCTCCACCAACCAGTCTGTCACACTAGAGTCGGTGGAGGACACAGGCATAGCCACAGGGACACGCAGATGCTGGCCGTAGTTAAGGAGGAATGGGGTCTGCCCAGTGGAGTCCGCTGTGGCGCTGTTCAGCGCAAACTCCGCCCACGGTAGAAAGGATGCCCAGTCATCCTGCCTGGCTGAAACACAATGTTGCAGGTATGTGACCAGGGTCTGGTTGGCCCTCTCCACTAACTCATTCATCTTGGGATGGTACGCTGAAGAGAGGTTCAGCTCAATGCTGAGTAGATGGCAGAGCTATCTCCAGAACGAGATGCAAACTGGGGACGCCGGTCGCTGATAATTTTGTCAGGCATACCATGTAGTCGGAAAATGTGCTTAATGAATAATGCTGCTGCAGTGCCCCCCAGGGAAGGGCAATGGGGTACTCAGTACTGGGTCCTTCAGTTCCCTCAGCTGGGATGTCGCGGTGGCCCGACCCGGACCGTGGCCCTATGAGGGGTGCCCAATTAAAAGGTGATATAAGTTTGTCAAGTGTTCGTGACGCCACCTATGGTATTCGGTGGATGGTGCAAGGCACGGTGAATAGCGAGGACACAATGGGTGCAGACTCCCCCCCCCCCCCCCCCCGCCAGCACTCCCGGGCTGGGAAAAGAACACAACAATTACAGGTTAGCAAAAGACATGCAAAAAATTTTAAATGCTTTAAACAAATAAATTAACAGTGCTTGCCTTTATGGGAGGTGAGAACACTTGAACGTTGCAAACAAGAACATATTCACATTATGCTTATTATAAAAGAGAACAATTAGTAACTTACTATCAAATACAATTACCCATTCAGGTATTCTATCTTACTAAGTGCAAGTACCCTCTAAGGGTATACTATCATTAACCCTTAATGTGCAATTTTAACCTTTTCTTTATTCTTCTTCTTAACATGCAGGACTATCTGTCTACCCCTACGGGCCTACTGCATTTTTCTTCCTAAAACCATACTTTTATCTAAAGTACGTCATTAACATTCTATCATTTACTAACTTTCTAGCTACATACTATCTACTATGTAAACATTATTAAGGTGCAACAACCGAACATTCCCTTTAAGAGAGAAACTAGTCTTTTCTGAGGTAGTGCAAACAATCAACAAGTCAGTTATAAACTTTACGACTATAGAAACTTTCACGTCGTATCAGGAACAGTTTCTTCGCAAAGTCTTCTTTCTTTGTAAAACCAGTAGAGAGCACCTTTAAGAAGGTGCAAACTATTTACAGAGGACAGTTCGGGAACAATTCACCGTCCATGACTCCAATGTTCCTTTAAAACCATGATGAACTTTGTGCAAAACTGGAACAAAATAGGGATCCCGGGTAAACTAAGGGATCCCTTTAAAAATTAACCCTGAACGGGTTTAAAGCAGCAAAAGAAGGAACAGTTAACTATATACATTTTTCAGGTCTTCGAGGTTTAATGCTGTAACTCAGGTGGTAGCACCGGTGGGGGCAGTCCTGTTGGGTACCGGCTGCCACTGGGTACTACATAAAGCGCATCCGCACTTTGAATGGGGGTCTGTGTACTCACAGTTCTCCTGGCGATGAAGGTTTGAGTACACTTGGAGCACGTGGTGGTCGGTGCAGGGGTCACCGGTTCTGGTGTGGGGTAGTAGGGCGATGAAATAGTGATCTACGGTTTATATTTCCGGACGTGGAGGGCGTACCACCCCTTATCTCCCCAATGTCGGGTGTACCTGACTCGGTCGCCTGGATACAAATTCCGGCCTGGGTGTCCTTCAATGAGGTGCGACTCCACATCATGCCGATTGACAAAGACTTTGAGGGCGAGGCCGCGCTCCTTTATGAAGCCTCAACCCCCCTGCATACGGAAGGTCACCACGATCCCATAATGCTGTGGGCCCCAATCCTCTTCAGCCACCTGCCTGGCCTTTGCTTTGGCCTGCAGATCCTTCTCCCGCTCAGCCTGGCATCGGAGCTCCTTCTTTCTGGCCCACTCCTCCTCCTGTTGATGCAGCCGCTGGCAGTATTCCTCATGGGCGATCTCTGCCAGACCCTTCTCCTCTGACTGGTCCCCCCCAGGGAACCCGATCAGGTTGGTGGTGGCGCGGGTCCACTTGAAGGTCATCACCTCCCCCTGGATGTCCACTTGCTGCCTGAGGGGCTGCAGCGGGACGTCCGAGGTCTTCATCGTTTCCCATGGCCTCTCCCACTCAAAGCGACTACACACACGGCCGGGTGGTGGTGGTGGGGGTGAATCTATGTCCACTAGCAGGGATCCCTCGGCTACCGGGGCAGGGTCGGGGTCGTTACCTGCCTCCGTGGCGTCTCCGGTGCCGATCTCCTCTGCCGCAGGCTGGGGTTCGTATGGTTGGCTGCATGGTTACTTCTCAGAGCCGGCGGTTGCACGCTGGTACAGGTTCCAGAGCTGCCGACACAGCTCGTCGACTTCCGCTCCCAGAACCTCCTGGTTTGTGCATCCTGGCAGGGTTCCACTCGGCTCTCATTGGCTGGAGCAGTGACGGGTGTTCTCCCCCCTTCCAGACTACCTCCACTCGCCATGATGCCAGCCTGGTTCTGCCGAATGGCGTCCAGTGGTTCTTGCTCCTCTTCCTTCGGAGGGCGGTTCTTTCCTCGTCCTCCACCATCCCAAACTAGGAGGCGGATCTTCAACGTTGACGGGCATATTTCCTGGACATAGTAATATCTGTGAGGGGTCGGCTTGACTTTCGCGCCGTTCTTCCATGCTACGCCCACGATGACATGCCCCACTCCTCCAGCACGCCACATGGTGCTGCAATGGCGCCGGTTTTGGCAGGAATCTTCATGGTAAATTTCAATACACAGTTCTTAAGCAGATCACAGTTCAAGCACAATTCGGACACAGTCCTAAGGCGCACATGTCCCGAATTCTCAGGCTTAAGTAGATCCTGTTCATGATGCCAAAATGTTGCAGCGCCCCCCAGGGAAGGGCAATGGGGTACTCGGTACCGGGTCCTTCAGTTCCCTCAGCTGGGATGTCACGGTGGCCCGAACCAGACAGTGGCCCTATGAGGGGCGCCCAATTAAAAGGTGATATAAGTTTGTCAAGTGTTCGTGACGCCACCTGTGGTATTCGGTCAGGATGACCGACGCTGCTTAGGGGTCCGCTGGGGTGATGGAATGGCAGCTAGATGGTATACCTTCCCACAGATGAAGTATATCCCCAGGGCTTCCCAGAAGTGTAGATGGTGATGGTGGATGGTGCAAGGCACGGTGAATAACAAGGACACAATGGGTGCAGTCTCTTTACCTTTACTGAAGGCTTCAGCATCCACAGTCCAGGGTGCCGGATTACAGGGTAGGCGGAGTTCGGCCGGTCTGATGGCAATTCCAGAGTCCCCTTATTCAGGTGGAAATCAGTAGCCTTCCCCTTGTGCACAGTAACGTACTAGGTCCCTACGTGCATTAGCTCCCATAGGGTCCTCACTCTTGTTACTCTTCTCTCTGTCCCCCAGATGGATAGGACAAACCTGTATGACGGTGGTGGCCTGAGGCTATTTTATAGGGACACTAGTGTCGCCCCTCCTCTGTGTTGCCACCTTGTCTGCTTAGGTTCTTAGGTCAGGCAGCCAACTTGGAATCGACTGTCCTTCCGGTCTCTGCAGTAAAGCGTAGAGTCTATTACTCCCTCGGTGTTCCGGCCACCGGATCTGCGCTCAGTGGGAGGCAGCCTGCTTCTAGCTGGTCTCCCACTGGTGTTATACTCCTGTTGCTACGACTTCGGAGCTCACTCACTACGGCACACATCCTTTCTTGTCCTTTCCTTGGAGGCTGCCCACATGGGTTGCAGGTGCAGCTCCGTGTCCTTCTTTCCTTTCTGGGCCGAGCCCAGTCTGCTCCTCTCCTCTTCTCCTGACTGTCTCCTTCTCCCTCCAGTCAGCTTCTCTTTCCGTCTCCAACTGCCAAACTTCCTAACCAAACCCCCAGTTTTACCCAAGTGTGAGGAGTGGCCTAATAGATAGAACCTTTTGCTCCCCCTGGTGGCCGGCATGTGAAGTGTGTGTGTGGCTGTGTTACCTGGCAGGGTGAACTCCTTTGGTGCCAACAGACGTAACATCGCTCCCCCCTAGTGGAAGAACATTACTGCAACGACCAGGACTTTGGGGCGCTGCACTGCCAAGGCCCGTGCATAAGGTACCAGCAGAAAAAGCACCAAGTACACCATTTTGGAAAAATGGTCAGTGACTACCCAGATAATGGTGCAGCTACAAGACGTGGGTAAGCCCACCACAAAGTTCATCCAGACCATTTCCCAGGGCCTGTCCACCACCAGCTGGGGGTGAAGTAGCCCAGCAGGCCATTGCCGAGGAGACCAATTCTTGACGCAGGAGACGCACGCCCAAATATAGTCTCCGACATCATGGACCATATGCAGCCACCAGTACGCCCTCACCAGGAGCTCAGATATCCTCTTGGATGTCCACCCACCATGGACGATTGAGCCCAAGAGAGAACCTCCGGTCGCAAACCAGGTGGTACAAAGGTCTTGCCGGGAGGCACAGACCCTCGAAGACCGGGGCCACAGTTCTCAGGCTCTCTGAAGGGACAATTAGCCAAGGCTCCTCCTCCTCCTCAGATGAGACTATGGAGCGGGAGAGGGCGTCAGCATGGATATTCTTCTCCCCAGACAGAAAGTGGAGGGTGAAGTGGAATTGGGAGAAGAACAAGGACCATCTAGCCTGGCAAGAATTTAGCAGCTGGGCAGTTTGTAGGTATACCAAGGCCAATCCCTGGCCTGAGATGATATAGCCCAGAAAAGGCAAAGACTCCTGCTCAAACACTCACTTCTGCAACTTGGCATAGAGGGATTTTGCCCGTAGGAAGTCGAAGACTTTGCAAACATCTCTTCAGTGGGAGTCTATATCTGGAGAGTAGATAAGAATATCATCCAGATAGACTATGACGGAGGAGGTGAGCAAATCCCTGAAGATTTCATTTACAAAGTCTTGGAAAACGGCAGGGGTATTACAGAGCCCAAATGGCATCACTAGATACTCAAAGTGGTAACCCTGGTGTTAAATGTCATCTTCCATTCGCCCCCTCACGGACGCGAATCAGGTTGTAAACACCCCACAGATCTAGCTTGGTAAAAACCCTCACTCCCCGCAATCTATCAAAGAGCTCAGATATCAGGGTCAGAGGATACTTGTTCTTAATGGTGATGGTGTTAAGACCCCTGTAATCTTTGCATGGACGTAATTCTCCATTCTTCTTCTGCACGAAGAAGAACCCTGCCCCTGCAGGTGACAGTGACTTCCTAATGAATCCTCTTGCCAGATTCTCCTGAATGTACTGGGTCATGACCTCCATCTCTGGGAGTCAGAGAGGAGAGACTTTACCCCGGGGAGACTCTGCACCAGGCAAGAGGTCAATAGGACAGTCATAGGGGCGGTGAGGTGGAAGGGCCTTCGCAGCCTTCTTGGAGAACACATCCGCATAGGGTCAATAGTGTTTTGGGGAGAGAGGAAAGATCTGCGGGTACCTCTGTGGTAGCAGCCTAAATGAACTCCCTCTGACATCTGCCCTCACAGGATTCACTCCATCCCCAAATTTTCCCTGTGGACCACTCTATATGAGGAGAAGTGGTAACGTAACCAAAGTATCCCTAACAGGACTACAGGCTCTACCGTATGAGTGGATGGGAATATGGTTATTGTCACCTTGAAGGACAGTTTGGAGGAAAACGCTGCTGTGTCTAGTGAACCACCTCCTACAGTCACTAAACAGGGATATTTTCTCAACCCCTGAGAGCATCTGGAGGCAAGATTTACTGACTGCTGGCAGACATAACAGACATTGAGTGCACGAGCGATCCAGGAACTTAGATCCTGCTCGTGACAGCTCCATGGCCCCATGTGGCTCAGATGCCTGAACTGGAGATTTCAGAGGTTTGGCGAAGGTGGGAGCCAGCCGAAACCTCTGCCTACACGGCTCGCTCCAACCTTTGTTCATTAAAATGAAGGTTGATGCAAGTTTATTCCGCTATTATCTCCTCCAGTGTGGCAGGAATCTCCCTAGTGGCCAAAGCATCCTTCACATGGTCAGCCAGTCCACTCCAAAATACAGGGATAAGGACTTTGTCCGGCCACTCCAGCTCAGATACTAAAGTCCAGAAGTGGACGGCAAAATGGCTGACTATGGACGAGCCCTGTGCCAGTGCCAGCAGTTGAAACGCCGAATCATGGGTGACTTGAGGCCCCAAAAAGACCTGTTTCAGAGTGTCCAGGAACCGCGGAGCACTCTGCACCATATGATCGTCAAGGTGTATAGCACACTGGCTCACGAATCCCCCACATGACTTGCTATCACCAGAAAACTTATATGGCAGTGGGAGGCGGGACAAGGTCGGAACAGGGGCTACAGTGGACAAACTAGCTGAAACCACTCTAGCAGCCTGAACAGCAACTGCATAACATCCACAGCTGAGGTTGTGCGATCGAGAGCCGCCAACCTGCCCTCCAGATGCTGGATGTACCGCTGCAGTTGTGTTCATTCGCCATTACTAGCAAGACTCTGGCGCTAGTTTAATGTTAGGGCTGGCAGAACGCACCAAATAATATTAAGGAAGATATTATTATTATTATTATTATTATTATTATTATTATTTATTTTTATAGCGCCATTTATTCCATGGCGCTTTACATGTGAATGGGGCAAATATAGACAAGTACAATAAACATGAGTAAAACAAGGCACACACAAGTACAGGAGGAGAGAGGACCCTGCCCGCGAGGGCTCACAGTCTACAGGGGATGGGTGAGGGTGGAGCTGGTCATGTGGCGGTTCAGTAGACTGGGGATCACTGCAGTTTGTAGGCTTGTCGGAAGAGGTGGGTCTTCAGGTTCCTTTTGAAGATTTCTGTGGTAGGGGAGAGCCTGATGTGTTGGGGTAGAGTTCCAGAGTATAGGGAGAAGTCTTGGATGCGGTTGTGGGAGGAAGAGATGAGAGAGGAGTAGAGAAGGAGATCATGAGATGATCGAAGGTTGCGTGTAGGTAGGTAACAGGAGACAATGTCACAGATGTATGGAGGAGTCAGATTGTGAATAGCTTTGTATGTCATTGTTAAGGTACCGTCACACTAGACGATATCGCTAGCGATCCGTGACGTTGCAGCGTCCTCGCTAGCGATATCGTCCAGTGTGACAGGCAGCAGCGATCAGGCCCCTGCTGTGATGTCGCTGGTCGGGGAAGAAAGTCCAGAACTTTATTTCGTCGCTGGACTCCCCGTAGACATCGCTGAATCGGCGTGTGTGACACCGATTCAGCGATGTCTTTGCTGGTAACCAGGGTAAACATCGGGTAACTAAGCGCAGGGCCGCGCTTAGTAACCCGATGTTTACCCTGGTTACCATCCTAAAAGTAAAAAAAACAAACAGTACATACTTACCTACAGCCGTCTGTCCTCCAGCGCTGTGCTCTGCTCTCCTCCTGTACTGTCTGTGAGCGTCGGTCAGCCGGAAAGCAGAGCCGGTGACGTCACCGCTCTGCTTTCTGGCTGCCCGGCGCTCACAGCCAGACCAGAGAAGCAGAGCGCCGAGGACAGACAGCGGTAGGTAAGTATGTAGCGTTTGTTTTTTTACTTTTTAGGATGGTAACCAGGGTAAACATCGGGTTACTAAGCGCGGCCCTGCGCTTAGTTACCCGATGTTTACCCTGGTTACCGGGGACCTCGGGATCGTTGGTCGCTGGAGAGCTGTCTGTGTGACAGCTCTCCAGCGACCAAACAGCGACGCTGCAGCGATCCGGATCGTTGTCGGTATCGCTGCAGCGTCGCTATGTGTGACGGTACCTTTAGTGTTTTGAATTGTAGCCTCTGGGCAATAGGAAGCCAGTGAAGGGCCTGGCAGAGAGGAGAGGCTGGGGACTAACGGGGAGACAGGTGGATTAGTCGGGCAGCAGAGTTTAGGATGGATTGGAGGAGTGGTGCCAGAGTGTTAGAGGGGAGGCCAGAGAGTAGGAGGTTGCAGTAGTCGAGGCAGGAGATGATAAGGGCATGTACTAGTGTTTTTGTGGTTTCATGGTCAAGGAATATACGGATCCGGGAAATGTTTTTGAGTTGGAATCGGCAAGAGGAGGCAAGAGCTTGGATAGATATAAGGTGCGTTCGCAGCCCGGTGTCCACCATGCAGAGATGACACCTGCTGCTCGGTAATGGCGGACAGTATATATGGTGGTATAATGTGAACACACATGGGTTAGCTTCACCTGGTATGTAAGGAGGCGAACCCTGTTGCATCACAGGCTGCAATACCGCAGAATGAACACTAGTGTTTGGTCACAGGACTCTACCCCAAGGACACAGGGTTAGAGTCCCTCTAGACCCACTAGCGTTCGACGCCACAACTGCAGTGCCAAAGAGAAAACTGAACCAAAGATTTACCGCATAAAGTGCGTACAGCGCCGCTCTGGTGGACACCACTAACGACCCTAAACTTGGTCCAGGAAAGAGCACTAATTGCATACAATGCCGCTCTGATGGATGCTGCAATAGATGCAGTACTCTCGTGCCTAGTACTGGATGGCACAATCTGGCGCTAGTTAGCTCCAATCACCCACACTCAGCCAGCATCACTAGGGAAGGGGTTCAATTAGGAGCTTTCATCAGATTGCATACACTCATCCACACATACATGATTTTAGATTTATACTAGCGCATGTGCGAGCGGCCATGCAAACCTTTTATAGCTGCATCCTTCCCGGTGGTCCAATCAGGGCCGCTTCAGGAACTGAATATGTGACCCCCAACCTCCAATGAGAGGTCGTCCAACGGGCATGCTCAGCTGACCAAAAGCAGGACTTAGTCCCTGGAATGTACAATATCTGCTTGCTGTCATCTGTTGCTTTGCATCCTGCAACATTCCCTTTAATGGTTTATAACAGTGCCTGCTGAATGTGTGCTAAATCCATTTGTTGCATTGTACTCACTGCTTTTATAGCTACGTCCTAGGACCTTCCCAGTGGTCCAATCAGGGCTGCTTCAGGAACTGAATGTGACCCCCGACCTCCAATGAGAGGTTGTCCCACGGGCATGCTCAGTTGACCATAGCTGCATTATTTGCAACTTCTAGACAGTTTGAATAAATGTGGGAATTCCTTAGCAACCAGGCAACCCCCACATGTACTCAGGATGGCCAGCAGCCGTAAATCATGCAGCTGCGGTCAACAAAAAATAAATCTCTGAACGCTCACAAATACTCGGAGACCACCCGAGCGTGCTCGGGAAAACCCGAGGAAGTATACTCGCTCATCAATAGTTAAACATTAACCAGTGATTTCTCACTTTTACAACACAGAAAATATATGTAGAGGGGGCACCACGGGCTAGACAGTGGGATCACCCTGACCTACAACAATTGTACATCAAAAACAGCAAAGAAGAAAAGTGAAGGTCATACAAATGGGGATCAACACACAATGGATTCAGCACAAATAGAGATGATTTTATTATACTACAATACACATGAAACAAGCAATAAAGAAAACAAACAATTAAAAACAATTAAAAAAGGCAGCATACTTGTTCCTTAGGAGCACAGCCCATAATAGGGCTTACACCTGCGCCAAAGCACATAGGTCAATACCCAATAGGAAAAATGGGTAGGGTTCACCCCTGACGAAGCCTCCTCTGTAGGGCGACACGCGTCGGGTCTCCGCTTCACCTGCGCTCTTTTGGCTGGGTCATACACGATTGGTTCATGGTACTGTATTGTATGGCTACACATGGGGATCTGTGTAGGTTTACTCGTTTGTAGCCTTATCTGGTGATACGAGTGAGGCCTCCTGCCTCTGTGTATGCCAAAGTAAGGAACATGCCTTTATGAGGGATAGCATTTAAGGCTGTATTTACGGCAGCACTTTTGGTGAAAACTGTGCAAATGCTATAGTGTGATAGGATTGTCCTCTACTCTGCCACCTTGAACACATGTTTATGGGTTTACCCTATTGTATTATACGTGTATGTACAGTGGTGTCCATATAGGCATTTTTCCTATTGGGTATTGACCTATGTGCTTTGGCGCAGGTGTAAGCCCTATTATGGGCTGTTCTCCTAAGGAACAAGTATGTTGCCTTTTTTAATTGTTTTTAATTGTTTGTTTTCTTTATTGCTTGTTTCATGTGTATTGTAGTATAATAAAATCATCTCTATTTTTGCTGAATCCATTGTGTGGTGATCCCTATTTATATGACCTTCACTTTTCTTCTTTGTTGCTTTTCATTTTTACAACGCCATTTATTTTTAATGACCACATCACATTTTAAGTCATTTTGAGGGGTCTATATGATAGAAAATACTCAAAAGTGACACCATTCTAGAAATTGCACCCATCAAGGGGCTCAAAACCACATTAAATAAGTTTATTAACCCTTCAGGTGCTTCACATGAATTTTTAGAATGTTTAAAAAAATGAACATTTAACTTTTTTCACAAAAAAATTAAATCAGATCCAATTTGTTTTATTTTACGAAGGGTAACAGGAGAATTTGGACCCCAAATGTTGTTGTACAATATGTCCTGAGCACGCCGATACCCCATATGGGTAAAACACTGTTTGGGCACATGGCAGAGCTCAGAAGGGAAGGAGCGCTGTTTGACTTTTCAATGCAAAATTGGCTGGAATTGAGATGGGACACCATGTCACATTTCGAGAGCCCCTGATGTGCCTAGTCAGTGGAACCCCCCCCCCCCCCAAGTGACACCATTTTGGAAAGTAGACCCCCTAAGGAACTTATCTAGATGTGTGGTGAGCATTTTAAAGCTCCAAGTGCTTCACAGAAGTTTATAATGTAGAGCCCTGAAAATAAAGAAAATAAAGAATAATTTTTTTCCACAAAAATTATCTTTTAGTCCACAATTTTTTAATTTCCCAAGGGTATCTGGAGAAGTTGGACATCAAAAGTTGTTGCGCGATTTGTCCTGAGTACACTGGTACCCCATATGTGGGAGGGAACCACCATTTGGGCACATGGCAGAGCTCGGAAGGGAAGGAGAGCTGTTTTGGAATGCAGACTTTGATGGAATAGTCTGCGGGTGTCACGTTGCGTTTGCAGAGCCCCTGATGTACCTAAACAATAGAAATCCCCCACAAGTGACCCCATATTGGAAACTAGACTCCCCAAGGAACTTCTCTAGATGTGTTGTGAGAACTTTGAACCCCCAAGTGGTTCACTAAAGTTTATAAGGCAGAGCCGTGAAAATAAAAAATCATTTATTCCCCACAAAAATGATTTTTTTAGCCCCCAAATTTTTATTTTGAAAAAAGTAACAGGAGAAATTGGACTGCAAACGTTGTTGTCCAATGTGTCCTGAGTACACTGATACCCCATATGTGGGGGTAAACCACTGTTTGGGCACACGGGGGAGCTCGGAAGGGAAGGAGCACCGTTTCACTTTTTCAACGCAGAATTGGCTGGAATTGAGATCGGACGCCATGTCGCATTTGGAGAGAACCTGTTGTGCCTAAACAGTGGAAACCCCCCAATTCTAACTCCAGCCCTAACCCGAACACAAGCCTAACCCCAATCCCAACCCTAACCATAACCCTAACCACACCTCTAACCCGAACACACTTCTAACCATAATCCCCACCCTAACCACACCCCTAGCCCCAACAAAGGCAGTGTTTATTAAAAAAAATATACAAAGATGTTACAAAATGGGAACAAAACACAGCAGTATATACAATCATATAGCATAAAAGAAAAGTACTAAATTTGTGTCATGGAAATGGCTCAGAGTTTAACAGAGGTAGGTTCTCCTTAGGAAAATGGACAGTATTACAACAAGCTGTACTTTCCAGGACAAATGACCAAAAATCAAACTCTGATTTTTATTAGATCAAGGTTACACTCATATACCTCCTCTTGCAGCTTCCAGGAGGGAGATATGGTTGACATGTTTCCTATTATGATTTTACCTTTCTATAGAGATGAAACATGGCATAGATAGGATTATTCATCTAATCGATATTAAGTTGGAAGTGTTAGAATTGGTGATGTGAGTAAATGCGTTATGTTCGCCCCTTCACTATGAAACTGATTGTGGCTGGTTCTCAGAGCAGATCTCTGCTTACCTGTTCACAGCAGGAGGTCCTAGTTTAATGGAAGTTGAAGTGTAAGTTCTTTTTCACTTTCCCCAATTATATTTAATCCGATATGTTCAATATGAAGGTGTTATCTCCCCTCTCCGGAGATGTCTGTATGTATTTTATATTATTTTTTCTCTATGACAAAGCCTAAATGAGTATTAGTTATATGAATAATATTATATCATGTCTATTTTTCACTTAAGGTGCTCTAATCTAGAGTTAAGCATTCTTTGATGCAATCTCTATAGTAAAGTTCAAGCAAGGTATTTGTTTAGGATAATTGGGTCTGTATGGTCCGGATTAGACTTGGTAACAGAGTCCTACAGAAGTTGCATTGATTCAGCATTATCATACACGGCACTCTTAATTTAAGACAGACCCTATAACAGCTTGTGTTAGAGACATGCACATGATGAAAATATTTAAATCCACAAGATACAAATAAACACTTACTTAAAAAACACATATCTTGGTATATTATTTAATATTATGAATATCACTTTATTTGATTATTAAAAAGACAGCATATTATACACCCACCCAATCGCAAGCAGTAAAAAGCAACCAGGAAAAAAGGCCCACTGTAATAACCCATCATATATATAATAGCAGGTCCTCACCATCCATGATAGCGCGCATGTCCGGAATACCTGACTTCTCCGTATCATGCACATGACGGTATGCGTTCCACCCAAGTCTAATGTCACTGCGCATGTACAGATGTATATAATCTGAACAGGAAACTCAATGTACCCGCAAAAGAAATTGACATTACAGATTTGAAACATGCACTAGAGGTCAGTTTACGCTGAATAAAAGCACAGTAGGCATGAGATTTCTATAAATCACATCCACTTTGCTAGAACTATAAGACACTGTTTTGATGCAGTGACAATATGTAGTTTGAAAAGCTCACCAAAACCTCATTGTGGGCTCACAGCCTAAGAGACAAAAACGTAATGACAAAAACCTGATCTAAAAGCATGTCAAAAAATTCACAAAAAATGCAAAAAAAAAATGCAAGCTACCCAACTTACCTAATAAATGCAGTAATGCTGCAGAAAATAAGCACTACTCACCAAATACTCATTATGGGAACATAGCCTTAAATATTTCTGTCAACATAGCCCTATCATGGCTTATTTTTGCAGCATTATAGAGATGACCACAGCACAGCTGTAAATTGGTGCACAGCTAGGATCCAATCCCCTTCAATGATGCATAATAAAAACTTGGCACTCAGAGTAGATTAAATTAACTAAGTGATTTAGTAAGCAAACCAAGAATAAAGGTTCACAAGCATTTCCATCTACATTAGACGTTCCTCAGTGTTCCTATTGACCAACTGAAAAGATATCAGATTACGTTTTATCCTGTTTCAACCAGAAAGCCCTAGTCACCATTATCGCTCCCAAATTTTTATTTTGACAAAAGTAACAGGAGAAATTGGACTGCAAACGTTGTTGTACAATGTGTCCTGAGTACACTGATACCCCATATGTGGGGGTAAACCACTGTTTGGGCACACAGCAGAGCTCGGAAGGGAAGGAGCACCGTTTCACTTTTTCAACGCAGAATTGGCTGTAATTGAGATCGGACGCCATGTCGCATTTGGAGAGAACCTGTTGTGCCTAAACAGTGGAAACCCCCCAATTCTAACTCCAGCCCTAACCCGAACACAAGCCTAACCCCAATCCCAACCCTAACCATAACCCTAACCACACCTCTAACCCGAACACACTTCTAACCATAATCCCAACCCTAACCACACCCCTAACCCCAACAAAGGCAGTGTTTATAAAAAAAATATACAAAGATGTTACAAAATGGGAACAAAACACAGCAGTATATACAATCATATAGCATAAAAGAAAAGTACTTAATTTGTGTCATGGAAATGGCTCAGAGTTTAACAGAGGTAGGTTCTCCTTAGGAAAATGGACAGTATTACAACAAGCTGTACTTTTCAGGACAAATGACCAAAAATCAAACTCTGATTTTTATTAGATCAAGGTTACACTCATATACCTCCTCTTGCAGCTTCCAGGAGGGAGATATGGTTGACATGTTTCCTATTATGATTTTACCTTTCTATAGAGATGAAACATGGCATAGATAGGATTATTCATCTAATCGATATTAAGTTGGAAGTGTTAGAATTGGTGATGTGAGTAAATGCGTTATGTTCGCCCCTTCACTATGAAACTGATTGTGGCTGGTTCTCAGAGCAGATCTCTGCTTACCTGTTCACAGCAGGATGTCCTAGTTTAATGGAAGTTGAAGTGTAAAGGCCCCTTCACATTAAGCGACGCTGCAGCGATACCGACAACGATCCGGATCGCTGCAGCGTCGCTGTTTGGTCGCTGGAGAGCTGTCACACAGACCGCTCACCAGCGACCAACGATGCCGGTAACCAGGGTAAACATCGGGTAACTAAGCGCAGGGCCGCGCTTAGTAACCCGATGTTTACCCTGGTTACCATGCTAAAAGTAAAAAAAAACAAACACTAGATACTTACCTACCGCTGTCTGTCCTCCAGCGCTGCGCTCTGCTTCTCTGCTCTCCTCCTGTACTGTCTGTGAGCCGGAAAGCAGAGCGGTGACGTCACCGCTCTGCTTTCCGGCTCACAGACAGTACAGGAGGAGTGCAGAGCACAGCGCTGGAGGACAGACAGCGGTAGGTAAGTATCTAGTGTTTGTTTTTTTTTACTTTTAGCATGGTAACCAGGGTAAACATCGGGTTACTAAGCGCGGCCCTGCGCTTAGTTACCCGATGTTTACCCTGGTTACCAGTGAAGACATCGCTGGATCGGTGTCACACACGCCGATCCAGCGATGTCAGCAGGAGTCCAGCGACGAAATAAAGTTCTGGACTTTATTCAGCGACCAACGATCTCCCAGCAGGGGCCTGATCGTTGGTCGCTGTCACACATAACGATTTCATTAACGATATCGTTGCTACGTCACAAATAGCAACGATATCGTTAACAATATCGTTATGTGTGAAGGTACCTTAAGTTCTTTTTCACTTTCCCCAATTACAGGTCCTTCTCAAAAAATTAGCATATAGTGTTAAATTTCATTATTTACCATAATGTAATGATTACAATTAAACTTTCATATATTATAGATTCATTATCCACCAACTGAAATTTGTCAGGTCTTTTATTGTTTTAATACTGATGATTTTGGCATACAACTCCTGATAACCCAAAAAACCTGTCTCAATAAATTAGCATATCAAGAAAAGGTTCTCTAAACGACCTATTACCCTAATCTTCTGAATCAACTAATTAACTCTAAACACATACAAAAGATACCTGAGGCTTTTATAAACTCCCTGCCTGGTTCATTACTCAAAACCCCCATCATGGGTAAGACTAGCGACCTGACAGATGTCAAGAAGGCCATCATTGACACCCTCAAGCAAGAGGGTAAGACCCAGAAAGAAATTTCTCAACAAATAGGCTGTTCCCAGAGTGCTGTATCAAGGCACCTCAATGGTAAGTCTGTTGGAAGGAAACAATGTGGCAGAAAACGCTGTACAACGAGAAGAGGAGACCGGACCCTGAGGAAGATTGTGGAGAAGGACCGATTCCAGACCTTGGGGAACCTGAGGAAGCAGTGGACTGAGTCTGGTGTGGAAACATCCGGAGCCACCGTGCACAGGCGTGTGCAGGAAATGGGCTACAGGTGCCGCATTCCCCAGGTAAAACAACTTTTGAACCATAAACAGCGGCAGAGGCGCCTGACCTGGGCTACAGAGAAGCAGCACTGGACTGTTGCTAAGTGGTCCCAAGTACTTTTTTCTGATGAAAGCAAATTTTGCATGTCATTCGGAAATCAAGGTGCCAGAGTCTGGAGGAAGACTGGGGAGAAGGAAATGCCAAAATGCCTGAAGTCCAGTGTCAAGTACCCACAGTCAGTGATGGTGTGGGGTGCCATGTCAGCTGCTGGTGTTGGTCCACTGTGTTTCATCAAGGGCAGGGTCAATGCAGCTAGCTATCAGGAGATTTTGGAGCACTTCATGCTTCCATCGGCTGAAATGCTTTATGGAGATGAAGATTTCATTTTTCAGCACGACCTGGCACCTGCTCACAGTGCCAAAACCACTGGTAAATGGTTTACTGACCATGGTATTACTGTGCTCAATTGGCCTGCCAACTCTCCTGACCTGAACCCCATAGAGAATCTGTGGGATATTGTGAAGAGAAAGTTGAGAGACGCAAGACCCAACACGCTGGATGAGCTTAAGGCCGCTATTGAAGCATCCTGGGCCTCCATAACATCTCAGCAGTGTCACAGGCTGATTGCCTCCATGCCACGCCGCATTGAAGCAGTCATTTCTGCCAAAGGATTCCCGACCAAGTATTGAGTGCATAACTGAACATTATTATTTGATGGTTTTTTGTTTGTTATTAAAAAACACTTTTATTTGATTGGATGGGTGAAATATGCTAATTTATTGAGACAGGTTTTTTGGGTTATCAGGAGTTGTATGCCAAAATCATCAGTATTAAAACAATAAAAGACCTGACAAATTTCAGTTGGTGGATAATGAATCTATAATATATGAAAGTTTAATTGTAATCATTACATTATGGTAAATAATGAAATTTAACACTATATGCTAATTTTTTGAGAAGGACCTGTATATTTAATCCGATATGTTCAATATGAAGGTGTTATCTCCCCTCTCCGGAGATGTCTGTATGTATTTTACATTATTTTCTCTATGACAAAGCCTAAATGAGTATTAGTTATATGAATAATATTATATCATATCTATTTTTCACTTAAGGTGCTCTAATCTAGAGATAAGCATTCTTTGCTTAGGATAATTGGGTCTTTATGGTCCGGATTAGACTTGGTAACAGAGTCCTACAGAAGTTGCATTGATTCAGCATTATCATACACGGCACTCTTAATTTAAGACAGACCCTATAACAGCTTGTTTTAGAGACATGCACATAATGAAAATATTTAAATCCACAATATACAAATAAACACTTATTTAAAAAACACATATCTTGTTATATTATTTAATATTATGAATATCACTTTATTTGATTATTAAAAAGACAGCATATTATACACTTAAGTAAGTTCTTTAAAATATCTTGTTCAACAAAAAGGTACCATATGTTTCCAACTTACATTCTAGCATCAGTTAGTTAAACACAGAAACTAACAATTAAAAAATACCATATGGTCCATCTGTCTGCCCTTATTTCTTTTTTATATTTATACCATGCATGTATAACCACTTAAGTGCTGAATTTTGTTGACTTTTTTTTGGCCTCAGCATTTAGTAAGTCACAACTTTTAGGGTAAGCTCCCACTAAGTGTTTTTAATGCTATGCATTATCATTGTTGACAATTCCAGCAAAGTGAATAAGACACTCATGCCCACTGTGCTTTATGTTTTTACACAGCAAAAAGTGACCTTAACCCCTTCCCGACCCATGACGCCACGTAGGCGTCATGAAAGTCGGTGCCATTCCGACCCATGACGCCTATGCGGCGTCATGGAAAGATCGCGTCCCTGCAGATCGGGTGAAAGGGTTAACTCCCATTTCACCCGATCTGCAGGGACAGGGGGAGTGGTAGTTTAGCCCAGGGGGGGTGGCTTCACCCCCTCGTGGCTACGATCGCTCTGATTGGCTGTTGAAAGTGAAACTGCCAATCAGAGCGATTTGTAATATTTCACCCATTATAACGGGTGAAATATTACAATCCAGCCATGGCCGATGCTGAAATATCATCGGCCATGGCTGGAAATACTAGTGTGCCCCCACCCCACCCCTCCGATCGCCCCCCCACCCCCCCGATCTGGCCGGTACACTGCTCCGGCTCCCCTCCGCCCTGTGCTCCGCTCCCCCCCGTGCTCGTGTCCGCTCCCCCCGTGCTCCAATCACCCCCCCGTGCTCCAATCACCCCCCCTGCACTCCGATCCACCCCCCCCCCCGTGCTCCGTTCCACCCCCCCGTGCTCCGTTCCAGCCCCCCGCGCTCCGTTCCACCCCTCCCGCGCTCCAATTCCCCCCCCGTGCTCCGACCCCCCCCCCGTGGTCCCCCCCCCACCCGCGCTCCGATTCCCCCCCCCGTGCTCCGACCCCCCCCCCCGTGGTCCCCCCCCCCACCCTATCATACTTACCGATCCAGCCGTGGTCCCGTCCGTCTTCTCCCGGGCGCCGCCATCTTCCAAAATGGCGGGCGCATGCGCAGTGCGCCCGCCGAATCTGCCGGCCGGCAGATTCGTTCCAAAGTGCATTTTGATCACTGAGATATAATCTATCTCAGTGATCAAAATAAAAAAAATAATAAATGACCCCCCCCCCTTTGTCACCCCCATAGGTAGGGACAATAAAAAAATAAAGAAATTTTTTTTTTTCCACTAATGTTAGAATAGGGTTAGGGTTAGGGGTAGGGTTAGGGTTAGGGGTAGGGTTAGGGGTAGGGTTAGGGTTAAGGTTAGGGCTAGGGCTAGGGGTAGGGGTAGGGGTAGGGGTAGGGTTAGGGGTAGGGTTAGGGGTAGGGCTAGGGGTAGGGTTAGGGTTAGGGGTAGGGTTAGGGTTAGGGCTAGGGTTAGGGCTAGGGTTAGGGTTAGGAATGTGCACACGTATTCTGGTCCTCTGCGGATTTTTCCGCTGCGGATTTGATAAATCCGCAGTGCTAAACCGCTGCGGATTTATGGCGGATTTACCGCGTTTTTTTCTGCGCATTTCACTGCGGTTTTACAATTGCGATTTTCTATTGGAGCAGTTGTAAAACCGCTGCGGAATCCGCACAAAGAAGTGACATGCTGCGGAATGTAAACCGCTGCGTTTCCGTGCAGTTTTTCCGCAGCATGTGTACAGCGATTTTTGTTTCCCGTAGGTTTACATTGAACTGTACACTCATGGGAAACTGCTGCGGATCCGCAGCGTTTTCCGCAGCGTGTGCACATACCTTTAGAATTAGGCCATGTGCACACGGTGCAGATTTGGCTGCGGATTCGCAGCAGTGTTCCATCAGGTTTACAGTACCATGTAAACATATGAAAAACCAAATCCGCTGTGCCCATGGTGCGGAAAATACCGCGCGGAAACGCTGCGTTGTATTCTCCGCAGCATGTCAATTCTTTGTGCGGATTCCGCAGCGTTTTACACCTGTTCCTCAATAGGAATCCGCAGGTGAAATCCGCACAAAAAACACTGGAAATCCGCGGAAAATCCGCAGGTAAAACACAGTGCCTTTTACCCGCAGATTTTTCAAAAATGGTGCGGAAATATCTCACACGAATCCGCAACGTGGGCACATAGCCTTAGGGTTAGGGTTGGAATTAGGGTTGTGGTTAGGGTTAGGGGTGTGTTGGGGTTAGTGTTGTGGTTAGGGGTGTGTTGGGGTTAGGGTTGTGATTAGGATTATGGCTACAGTTGGGATTAGGGTTAGGGGTGTGTTGGGGTTAGTGTTGGAGTTAGAATTGAGGGGTTACCACTGTTTAGGCACATCAGGGGTCTCCAAACGCAACATGGCGCCACCATTGATTCCAGCCAATCTCGTATTCAAAAAGTCAAATGGTGCTCCCTCACTTCCGAGCCCTGACGTGTGCCCAAACAGTGGTTAACCCCCACATATGGGGTACCAGCATACTCAGGACAAACTGCGCAACAATTACTGGGGTCCAATTTCTCCTGTTACCCTTGTGAATCTAAAAAAATGCTTGCTAAAACATAATTTTTGAGGAAAGAAAAATGATTTTTTATTTTCACGGCTCTGCGTTCTAAACGTCTGTGAAGCACTTGGGGGTTCAAAGTGCTCACCACATATCTAGATAAGTTCCTTGGGGGGTCTAGTTTCTAAAATGGGGTCACTTGTGGGGGGTTTCTACTGTTTAGGCACACCAGGGGCTCTGCAAACGCAACGTGACACCCGCAGACCATTCCATCAAAGTCTGCATTTCAAAAGTCACTACTTCCCTTCTGAGCCCCGACGTGTGCCCAAACAGTGGTTTACCCCCACATATGGGGTATCAGCGTACTCAGGAGAAACTGGACAACAACTTTTGGGGTCCAATTTCTCCTGTAACCCTTGGGAAAATAAAAAATTCTGGGCTAAATAATTATTTTTGAGGAAAGAAAACGTATTTATTATTTTCACGGCTCTGCATTATAAACTTCTATGAAGCACTTGGGGGTTCAAAGTGCTCACCACACATCTAGATAAGTTCCTTTCAGGGTCTAGTTTCCAAAATGGGGTCACTTGTGGGGGGTTTCTACTGTTTAGGCACATCAGGGGCTCTGCAAACGCAACGTGACGCCCGCAGAGCATTCCATCAAAGTCTGCATTTCAAAACGTCACTACTTCAATTCCAAGCCCCGGCATGTGCCCAAACAGTAGTTTACCCCCACATATGGGGTATCACCGTACTCAGGAGAAACTGGACAACAAATATTGGGGTCAAATTTCTCCTGTTACCCTTGGGAAAATTAAAAAATTCTGGGCTAAATAATTATTTTTGAGGAAAGAAAACGTATTTATTATTTTCACGGCTCTGCATTATAAACTTCTATGAAGCACTTGGGGGTTCAAAGTGCTCACCACACATCTAGATAAGTTCCTTTGGGGGTCTAGTTTCCAAAATGGGGTCACTTGTGGGGGGTTTCTACTGTTAAGCCACATCAGGGGCTCTGCAAATGCAACGTGACGCCCACAGAGCATTCCATCAAAGTCTGCATTTCAAAACGTCACTACTTCACTTCCGAGCCCCGGCATGTGCCCAAACAGTGATTTACCCCCACATATGGGGTATCAGCGTACTCAGGAGAAACTGGACAACAACTTTTGGGGTCAAATTTCTCCTGTTACCCTTGGGAAAATAAAAAATTGCAGGCTAAAAGATCATTTTTGAGAAAATAATTTTTTTTTTTATTTTCATGGCTCTGCGTTATAAACTTCTGTGAAGCACTTGGGGGTTCAAAGTCCTCACCACACATCTAGATTAGTTCCTTTGGGGGTCTAGTTTCTAAAATGGTGTCATTTCTGGGGGATCTCCAATGTTTAGGCACACAGGGGCTCTCCAAACGTGACATGGTGTCCGCTAATGATTGGAGCTAATTTTCCATTTAAAAAGCCAAATGGCGTGCCATCCCTTCCGAGCCCTGCCGTGCGCCCAAACAGTGGTTTACCCCCACATATGGGGTATCAGCGTACTCAGGACAAACTGGACAACAATATTTGGGGTCCAATTTCTCCTATTATCCTTGGCAAAATAGGAAATTCCAGGCTAAAAAATCATTTTTGAGGAAAGAAAAATTATTTTTTATTTTCATGGCTCTGCGTTATAAACTTCTGTGAAGCACGTGGGGGTTTAAAGTGCTCAATATGCATCTAGATAAGTTCCTTGGGGAGTCTAGTTTCCAAAATGGGGTCACTTGTGGGGGAGCTCCAATGTTTAGGCACACAGGGGCTCTCCAAACGCGACATGGTGTCCGCTAACAATTGGAGCTAATTTTCCATTCAAAAAGTCAAATGGCGCGCCTTCTCTTCCGAGCCCTGCCGAGTGCCCAAACAGTGGTTTACCCCCACATATGAGGTATCGGCGTACTCGGGAGAAATTGCCCAACAAATTTTATGATACATTTTATCCTACTGCCCACGTGAAAATGAAAAAATTGAGGCGAAAAGAATTTTTTTGTGAAAAAAAATTACTTTTTCATTTTTACAGATCAATTTGTGAAGCACCTGAGGGTTTAAAGTGCTCACTAGGCATCTAAATTAGTTCCTTGGGGGGTCTAGTTTCCAAAATGGGGTCACTTGTGGGGGAGCGCCAATGTTTAGGCACACAGGAGCTATCCAAACGTGACATGGTGTCCGCTAACGATGGAAATAATTTTTCATTCAAAAAGTCAAATGGCGCTCCTTCCCTTCCGAGCCTTACCATGTGCCCAAACAGTGGTTTACCTCCACATGTGAGGTATTGGTGTACTCAGGAGAAATTGCCCAACACATTTTAGGATCCATTTTATCCTGTTGCCCATGTGAAAATGAAAAAATTGAGGCTAAAAGAATTTTTTTGCGAAAAAAAAGTACTTTTTCATTTTTACGGATCAATTTGTGAAGCACCTGGGGGTTCAAAGTGCTCACTATGCATCTAGATAAGTTCCTTGGGGCGTCTAGTTTCCAAAATGGGGTCACTTGTGGGGGAGCTCCAATTTTTAGGCACACGGGGGCTCTCCAAACGTGACATGGTGTCCGCTAAAGAGTGGAGCCAATTTTTGATTCAAAAAGTCAAATGGCGCTCCTTCCCTTCCAAGCCCTGCCGTGCGCCAAAACAGTGGTTTACCCCCACATATGAGGTATCAGCGTACTCAGGACAAATTGGACAACAACTTTCGTGGTTCAGTTTCTCCTTTTACCATTGGGAAAATAAAAAAATTGTTGCTAAAAGATAATTTTTGTGACTAAAAAGTTAAATGTTCATTTTTTCCTTCCATGTTGCTTCTGCTTCTGTGAAGCACCTGAAGGGTTAATAAACTTCTTGAATGTGGTTTTCAGTACCTTGAGGGGTGCAGTTTTTAGAATGGTGTCACTTTTGGGTATTTTCAGCCATATAGACCCCTCAAACTGACTTCAAATGTGAGGTGGTCCCTAAAAAAAATGGTTTTGTAAATTTCGTTGTAAAAATGACAAATCGCTGGTCGAATTTTAACCCTTATAACTTCCTAACAAAAAAAAATTTTGTTTCCAAAATTGTGCTGATGTAAAGTAAACATGTGGGAAATGTTATTTATTAACTATTTTGTGTCACATATCTCTCTGGTTTAACAGAATAAAAATTCAAAATGTGAAAATTGCGAAATTTTCAAAATTTTCGCCAAATTACCGTGTTTATCACAAATAAATGCAGAATTTATTGACCTAAATTTACCACTAACATGAAGCCCAATATGTCACGAAAAAACAATCTCAGAACCGCTAGGATCCGTTGAAGCGTTCCTGAGTTATTACCTCATAAAGGGACACTGGTCAGAATTGCAAAAAACGGCAAGGTCTTTAAGGTCAAAATAGGCTGGGTCTTGAAGGGGTTAAAGGGAACCTGTCACCCCAAAATTCGCGGGTGAGGTAAGCCCACCGGCATCACGGGCTTATCTATAGCATTCTGTAATGCTGTAGATAAGCCCCCGATGTTACCTGAAAGAGGAGAAAAAGACGTTATATTATACTCACCCAGGGGTGGTCCCGCTGCTGGTTAGGTCGGATGGGCGTCTCTGGTCCACTGCGGCGCCTCCCATCTTCATTACAAGACGTCCTCTTCTGATCTTCAGCCACGGCTCCGGCGCAGGCGTACTTTGCTCTGCCCTGTTGAGGGCAGACAAAATACTGCAGTGCGCAGGCGCCGGGCCTCTGACCTTTCCGGCGCCTGCGCACTGCAGTACTATCCTCTGCCCTCAACAGGGCAGAGCAAAGTACGCCTGCGCCGGAGCCGTGGCTGAAGATCAGAAGAGGACGTCTTGTAATGAAGATGGGAGGCGCCGCAGCGGACCGGAGACGCCTGTTTGACCTGACCAGCAGCGGGACCGCCCCTGGGTGAGTATAATATAACGTCTTTTTCTCCTCTTTCAGGTAACATCGGGGGCTTATCTACAGCATTACAGAATGATATAGATAAGCCCCTGATGCCGGTGGGCTTACCTCACCCGCGATTTTCGGGGTGACAGGTTCCCTTTAAGTTCATGCTTGAAATATGCAACACGTTAATTTCTCTTATGACTATGCGCTGAGTTTTATCTGCAGATGATCCCCATAGAATTGTATTAGATGCGGAAAATCAGCAAGAAAAAAAATTATGCGTTTTTACTGCATTTCTTTTGTGAAAACTGTAAAAGAACATGCAATCCACATGACTGTATCAATAAAGTTGTCAAAGCCAAAACCAATAAGGCTACATTTTCGATGTTGCAGACATTCTGCGACTGTTAAGTAAATTAGGTTACATAAGTTTTTCATTGTGTTTTTCAGTGTGTTATTTTTCAAGCATTTTTATTGCATTTTTGACATCGCATTTTTTGTCTCTTATTGGTTTGTCATGTTTTAAACTAAGCTGCTTTGTTTTGATACTTCCTGGTATTTGGCTCTGACAAAATTTTATTGATACAGTCATGTGCACATTTTTAAAGATTATTCCACATCTAATGCAAGTCTATGTGAGAAATCTGTTACGTACCAAATGTCATTAAGGAGAGTAAGGAATCAAAAAGAAAAGTGAAGATATATTCCCTTAAAAACAATCTTTAATAATTGGATATTAAAAAACACCTACCCAGTGAATATTGGTTCAATACCAAAATAAATATGACCTAATGTTAGGGGTCGAGTTCCTGCCTCTGCACAGGGGGAATCTCGGGCCATCTCCCATTCTTCTCTGGCCACAGTGGAGCCTGCTCAGCGGAGATGTCGATTTCAGCGTCTTGCTCAGTCTGACTCTGTGCTAAGAGTTCCTGCTGCATTTCCTGCTTCTGCCATTGAAGTCAGTGCTGGGCAGCGGCGAGCAGACGCTTCTGGGACTAACTCCTGCTTTTCACGTTCTGAGCATGCCCAGAGTAAGATCTCTCAGTGGAGATCGAGGGTCACATGATCAGATACTGCAGCTAGGTCATTGGTCCTTCTTGGAAGGTCCTTGTAGGTGCTAGGACTAAGTCCTGCTTTGCACTCTGAGCATGCCCAGGGCAAGATCTCTCAGTGGAGATCTGGGGTCACATGCTCAGGTACTGCAGCAACTCCATTGGTCCTTCTCTGAAGGTCTTAAACGTGCTGCAGCTATTTAAGGCTCGCATGGCCGTATTGACTTTTGTGAACGTGTGTGTGTTGTGAGTGAAAGTCGTTCTTTAAAATCCCCTCCCTATTGTATGACTGCTCGCGGAAGGTGGATGATTGCTATCTAGTGTCTGACTTAGCCATCAGCACGTTACACACATTACAGTGTCTAATTGCTGTGACCGCCAGTGCTGTGCCGTTCGCTTTCTCTGCGCTTTCCTGACCCAAGCCTGGGTGGTTAGTGGCGTCCGCCAGTGCAGCACCGCACGCACTCTCGTGCTTCCTAATAATATTATTTCTTTCTCTCTGACACCCCAGTAGCGGTGTCGAGCGCATGAGGTCTTTATGAACTCAAATCCTGAGTCTTGGGATTGAGTTCTGAGACTCCTTGCTTGCGCTCTTGGTGCGGTACCGCGGCCCTGTGACGCAACAAGGTTCGCTTCCTTCACACAGGGTGAAGTTAACCCATGTGTGTACTCACATTATACCGCCATATCGTCCGTCTCTACTAGCAGCAGGGTTGAAAACGGTGGACCTCGGACTGCGAACGCACCTAATACCATTACATCTTAAACTTGGTGCGTTCCGCCAGTCCTAACACCTAACATGTTACCTAGATAAACCCTGCAATAGGCTTATAATGAAATACCTTCCTTGCTGAGGTGGTTGGCACCCTAATAGTGATGATTTTTTGGTGCCCCCACTCAATGTAGGCTATCCCTAACTCCCCTATTACACCCTACCATGCAGGTGGAAAAAACAATATTGAAATAGAGAAGAGATGAAGAAAGACAGGTAAAAACTAGTGATGAGAGAATATACTCGTTACTCGAGATTTCTCAAGCATGCTTGGGGGTCCTCCGAGTATTTTTTAGTGCTCGGAGATTTAGTTTTTCTTGCTGCAGCTGAATGATTTACATCTGTTAGCCAGGATAAGTACATGTGGGGATTCTCTGGCAACCAGGCAACCCCCACATGTACTTATGCTGACTAACAGATGTAAATCATTCAGCTGCGGCAAGAAAAACTAAATCTCCGAGCACTGAAAAATACTCGGAGGACCCCCGAGCATGCTCGACAAATCTCGAGTAATGAGTATATTCACTCATCACAAGTAAAAACACCTAAATTCCTGTAGGTGTTTTGTAGATACAAGATAGTAGCAAAATTAAACTAATGTTTACTAACTAAATCTCCTACAATGATAACCATTGCAATGACCACTCAAAAAATTATAATAAACTCCCATTAGAAGGATCAAGCCACATAGAGGTTAATCAAAGTATTCACAATGGCGATTAAATATAACAGAAGGCTCTTTTATCATATGTAGGGTACGCCCCAACGCGTTTCCCCGCTGTTACGATTCATAAGGAGGCCGAGAAGATACTGAAGATGTCAAAAGATGCCATGATGAATGGTGTTGTGAATTCCGCTCTTGGGCTCCCTCCGGTGGTTGTAAGTGGCACTTTTGTGAGTTCTGCTCTTGGGCTCCCTCTTGTGGTTTCAAGTGGTATGGCTGCTCCTTGGAGTTAGCTGTCATCAGCTGCCTCCACTTATCGTCTCTTCTGCTTGGCTATATAGGCCTGGCTGTTCCTTCAGCCAGTGCCACTTGTAAATGGTTTCTGGTTGGATTCACATCTCTTTGGATTTGCCTGTTTTCCTGACCAGTTCAGCAAAGATAAGTTCTTGCTTGCTCTGTTCTGTTCACAGATTGTGGACTTATCTGTTCAGTGCTTTCTATGTTTGTCCAGCTTATCAGTATGAATTAATTCTGTCTTGCTGGAAGCTCTGGGAAGCAGATTTACCCTCCACACCTTTAGTCAGGTGTGGAGATTTTTTGTAAACTCTGCGTGGATTTTTGTAGTGTTTTATACTGACAGCACAGTATTCCATCCTGTCCTATCTATCAAGCTAGACTGGCCTCCTGTGCTCATCCTGGTTTAATTCTGTGTATGTCTTTTCCCTCTCCACTCACAGTCATTATTTGTGGGGGGGCTAATCTATCCTTTGGGGATTTTCTCTGAGGCAAGATAGTTTTCCTGCTTCTATCTTTAGGGGCAGTTAACTCTTAGGCTGTGACGAGATGCCTAGGGAGAGTTAGGAGCTGTTATGACCTGGTGGTTAGGAGCACCCGGAATGACCTGATAATTAAACCTCATACAGGACGAGCTCTGGGATGTGGGAGCTCTGCTGACCGCAAGCCCTAATCCTATCACACACACTAGAAATAGCCATGGAGCGCTCCTGACCAGACCTAGGCGCCTCGTCACAGCCTAAGAACTATCTAGCCCTACAGATAGAAAATAAAGCCTACCTTGCCTCAGAGAAATTCCCCAAAGGTAAAGGAAGCCCCCCACATATATTGACTGTGAGTAAAGATGAAAGTCACAAACGCAGACATGAAACAGGTTTCAGCAAAGGGAGGCCAGACTAACTAAATAGACAGAGGATAGGAAAGGTAACTTTGCGATCAGCACAAAAACCTACAAAAGACCACGCAGAGTGTGCAAAAAAGACCTCCGCACCGACTCACGGTGCGGAGAGGGGCCACTCTGCATCCCAGAGCTTCCAGCTAGCAAGACAAAATCATGAAAACCAGCTGGACAAGAAAACAGAGAACAAAATAAGACTATAAGGAACTTAGCTTCTGCAGGAGAAGGCAGGTCATCAGAGAGATCCAGGAGCGAACTGAACGAATGCAAAAACATTGACAGCTGGCATGGAGTAACGATCTGAGAGGAGTTAAATAGAGCAGCCAACCAAAGGACAAACCACGTCACCTGTGTAAGGAACCTCAGAAGCAGCAGCTTCACTCATAGCCACCAGAGGGAGCCCATAGACAGAACTCACCGAAGTACTATTCACGACCACAGGAGGGAGTTCGACAACAGAATTCACAACAGTACCCCCCCCTTGAGGAGGGGTCACCGAACCCTCACCAGAGCCCCCAGGCCAATCAGGATGAGCCAAATGAAAGGCACGAACCAGATCGGCAGCATGAACATCAGAGGCAAAAACCCAGGAATTATCTTCCTGACCAGAACCCTTCCACTTGACCAGGTACTGGAGTTTCCATCTCGAAACACGAGAATCCAAAATCTTCTCCACCACATACTCCAACTCCCCCTCGACCAACACCGGGGCAGGAGGATCAACGGAGGGAACCATAGGCGCCACGTATCTCCGCAACAACGACCTATGGAACACATTATGGATGGCAAAGGAAGCTGGAAGGTCCAAACGAAATGACACAGGATTAAGAACTTCAGAAATCTTGTATGGCCCAATGAAACGAGGCTTAAACTTAGGAGAGGAAACCTTCATAGGAACGTGACAAGATGACAACCAAACCAAATCCCCAACACGAAGTCGGGGACCAACACAACGCCGGCGGTTAGCGAAACGTTGAGCCTTCTCCTGGGACAATGTCAAATTGTCCACCACATGAGTCCAAATCTGCTGCAACCTGTCCACCACCGCATCCACACCAGGACAGTCCAAAGGCTCAACCTGCCCTGAAGAGAAACGAGGATGGAAACCAGAATTACAGAAAAAAGGAGAAACTAAAGTAGCCGAGCTGGCCCGATTATTAAGGGCGAACTCAGCCAAAGGCAAGAAGGACACCCAATCATCCTGATCAGCAGAAACAAAGCATCTCAGATATGTCTCCAAAGTCTGATTAGTTCGTTCGGTTTGGCCATTAGTCTGAGGATGGAAAGCCGAAGAAAAAGACAAATCAATGCCCATCTTAGCGCAAAAGGACCGCCAAAACCTCGAAACAAACTGGGAACCTCTGTCCGAGACGATGTTCTCTGGAATGCCATGCAAACGAACCACATGCTGGAAAAACAATGGCACCAAATCAGAGGAGGAAGGCAATTTAGACAAGGGTACCAAATGGACCATCTTAGAGAAGCGATCACAAACCACCCAAATGACCGACATCTTTTGAGAAACAGGGAGATCCGAAATAAAATCCATGGAAATATGCGTCCAGGGCCTCTTCGGGATCGGCAAGGGCAAAAGCAACCCACTGGCACGAGAACAGCAGGGTTTAGCCCGAGCACAAGTCCCACAGGACTGCACAAAAGAACGCACATCCCGTGACAAAGAAGGCCACCAAAAGGATCTAGCCACCAAATCTCTGGTACCAAAGATTCCAGGATGACCAGCCAACACTGAACAATGAATCTCAGAGATAACTCTACTAGTCCATCTATCAGGGACAAACAGTTTCTCCGTAGGACAATGGTCAGGTCTATCGGCCTGAAACCTTTGCAGCACACGATGCAAATCAGGGGAAATGGCAGACAAAATTACCCCTTCTTTAAGAATACCCGCCGGCTCCGGAACACCCGGAGAATCAGACACAAAACTCCTTGACAGGGCGTCAGCTGTTGTGAATTCTGTGGCAGAGCTCCCTCCTGTGGTCACAAGTGGTACTTCGGCTGATTCTCTCTGTGAGCTTCCGTTGGTGGAGGAGAGTGGTACTGCGGCTTCTGAGTTTCCTTCCTCAGGTGATGTGGTGATGTCGTTAGGTGCTGCTCTATTTAACTCCACCTAGTGCTTTGATCCTGGCCTCCAGTCAATGTTCTAGTATTGGACCTGTTTCCTCCTGGATCGTTCCTGTGGCCTGCTGCTCTGCATAGCTAAGTTCCGCTTTTGCTATTTTGTTTGCTATTTTTTCTGTCCAGCTTGCTTAATATTGTTTTCTTGCTTGCTGGTAGCTCTGGGACGCAGAGGGTGTACCTCCGTGCCGTTAGTTCGGTACGGAGGGTCTTTTTGCCCCCATTGCGTGGTTTTTGTAGGGTTTTGTGTTGACCGCAAAGTTACCTTTCCTATCCTCGCTCTGTTCGGAATGTCGGGCCTCACTTTGCTAAATCTATTTCATCTCTACGTTTGTCTTTTCATCTTAACTCACAGTCATTATATGTGGGGGCTGCCTTTTCCTTTGGGGTATTTCTCTGAGGCAAGGTAGGCTTATTTTCTATCTTCAGGCTAGCTAGTTTCTCAGGCTGTGCCGAGTTGCATAGGGAGCGTTAGGCGCTATCCACGGCTGCCTCTAGTGTGGTTGGAGAGGATTAGGGATTGCGGTCAGCAAAGTTCCCACGTCTCAGAGCTCGTTCTATGTTTTTGGGTTATTGTCAGGTCACTGTATGTGCTCTGACCTCTATGTCCATTGTGGTACTGAATTACCTTATCATAACAGTACTGGAGGCCTAAAGTACTAATGATTCTCAATAGAGGGAAAAAAGAAGTTCTGAGACCATTTTTTTTTCTCTGCACTGTGTTTTGCCTTTTTTTTTCCCCTAGACATTTGGGTGGTTCAGGACACAGGTGTAGCGATGGACATTAAAGGTCTGTCTTCATGTGTGGATCAGCTCACGGCAAGAGTACAAAATATTCAAGACTTTGTGGTTCAGAATTCTATGTTAGAACCAAGAATTCCTATTCCTGATTTGTTTTTTGGAGATAGAACTAAATTTCTGAGTTTCAAAAATAATTGTAAACTATTTCTGGCTTTGAAACCTCGCTCCTCTGGTGGCCCAGTTCAACAAATTAGGATCACTATTTCTTTTTTACGTGGCGACCCTCAGGACTGGGCATTTTCTCTTGAGTCAGGAGATCCTGCATTAAGTAATATTGATGCGTTTTTCCTGGATCAGGCAGAGAAAAATTTGCTGGCTCTGTGTCAGGGTCAGGATGAGATAGAGGTATATTGTCAGAAATTTAGAAAGTGGTCAGTACTCCCTCAATGGAATGAAGGTGCGCTTGCAGCTATTTTCAGAAAGGGTCTCTCTGAAGCCCTTAAGGATGTCATGGTGGGATTTCCTATGCCTGCTGGTCTGAATGAGTCTATGTCTTTGGCCATTCAGATCGGTCGACGCTTGCGTGAGCGTAAATCTGTGCACCATTTGGCGGTATTATCTGAGCATAAACCTGAGCCTATGCAGTGCGATAGGACTTTGACCAGAGTTGAACGGCAAGAACACAGACGTCTGAATGGGCTGTGTTTCTACTGTGGTGATTCCACTCATGCTATCTCTGATTGTCCTAAGCGCACTAAGCGGTTCGCTAGGTCTGCCACCATTGGTATGGTACAGTCAAAATTTCTTTTGTCCGTTACCTTGATCTGCTCTTTGTCATCTTATTCTGTCATGGCAGTTGTGGATTCAGGCGCTGCCCTGAATTTGATGGACTTGGAGTATGCTAGGCGTTGTGGGTTTTTCTTGGAGCCCTTGCAGTGTCCTATTCCATTGAGAGGAATTGATGCTACTGGACCCAGCTGACCATGTGCATGGCTCCTGCACATCAGGAGGTTATTCGCTTTCTGGTGTTGCATAATCTGCATGATGTGGTCGTATTGGGGTTGCCATGGCTACAAGTCCATAATCCAGTATTAGATTGGAAATCCATGTCTGTGTCCAGCTGGGGTTGTCAGGGGGTACATGGTGATGTCCCATTTCTGTCTATTTCGTCATCCACCCCTTCTGAGGTTCCAGAGTTCTTGTCTGATTACCGGGATGTATTTGATGAGCCCAAGTCCGATACCCTACCTCCGCATAGGGATTGTGATTGTGCTATCGATTTGATTCCTGGTAGTAAATTCCCAAAAGGTCGACTGTTTAATTTATCTGTACCTGAGCACACCGCTATGCGGAGTTATGTGAAGGAGTCCTTGGAGAAGGGGCATATTCGCCCGTCATCGTCGCCATTAGGAGCAGGGTTCTTTTTTGTGGCCAAGAAGGATGGTTCGCTGAGACCTTGTATAGATTACCGCCTTCTAAATAAGATCACGGTTAAATTTCAGTACCCCTTGCCGTTGTTATCTGATTTGTTTGCTCGGATTAAGGGGGCTAGTTGGTTCACCAAGATAGATCTTCGTGGTGTGTATAATCTTGTGCATATTAAGCGAGGCAATGAATGGAAAACTGCATTTAATACGCCCGAGGGCCATTTTGAGTATCTAGTAATGCCATTCGGACTTGCCAATGCTCCATCAGTGTTTCAGTCCTTTATGCATGACATCTTTCGAGAGTACCTGGATAAATTCCTGATTGTGTACTTGGATGACATTTTGATCTTCTCGGATGATTGGGAGTCTCATGTGAAGCAGGTCAGAACGGTGTTTCAGGTCCTGCGTGCTAATTCTTTGTTTGTGAAGGGATCAAAGTGTCTCTTTGGTGTTCAGAAGGTTTCATTTTTGGGGTTCATCTTTTCCCCTTCTACTATCGAGATGGACCCTGTTAAGGTCCAAGCCATCCATGATTGGACTCAGCCGACATCTCTGAAAAGTCTGCAAAAGTTCTTGGGCTTTGCTAATTTTTATCGTCGCTTCATCTGCAATTTTTCTAGTATTGCTAAACCATTAACCGATTTGACCAAGAAGGGTGCTGATGTGGTCAATTGGTCTTCTGCTGCTGTGGAAGCTTTTCAAGAGTTGAAGCGTCGTTTTTCTTCTGCCCCTGTGTTGTGTCAGCCAGATATTTCGCTTCCATTCCAGGTCGAGGTTGATGCTTCTGAGATTGGAGCAGGGGCTGTTTTGTCGCAGAGAAGTTCTGATTGCTCGGTGATGAAACCATGCGCCTTCTTTTCCAGGAAGATTTCGCCTGCTGAGCGAAATTATGATGTTGGCAATCGAGAGTTACTGGCCATGAAGTGGGCATTCGAGGAGTGGCGCCATTGGCTTGAAGGAGCTAAGCATCGCGTGGTGGTCTTGACTGATCATAAGAACTTAACTTATCTCGAGTCTGCCAAGCGGTTGAATCCTAGACAGGCTCGTTGGTCGCTGTTTTTTGCCCGTTTTGATTTTGTGATTTCGTACCTTCCGGGCTCTAAAACTGTGAAGGCGGATGCTCTGTCTAGGAGTTTTGTGCCCGACTCTCCGGGTTTATCTGAGCCGGCGGGTATTCTCAAAGAGGGAGTAATTGTGTCTGCCATCTCCCCTGATTTGCGGCGGGTGCTGCAAAAATTTCAGGCTAACAAACCTGATCGTTGCCCAGCGGAGAGACTGTTTGTCCCAGATAGGTGGACGAATAAAGTTATCTCTGAGGTTCATTGTTCGGTGTTGGCTGGTCATCCTGGAATCTTTGGTACCAGAGAGTTAGTGGCTAGATCCTTTTGGTGGCCATCTCTGTCGCGGGATGTGCGTTCTTTTGTGCAGTCCTGTGGGATTTGTGCTCGGGCTAAGCCCTGCTGTTCTCGTACCAGTGGGTTGCTTTTGCCCTTGCCGGTCCCGAAGAGGTCTTGGACACATATCTCTATGGATTTTATTTCAGATCTTCCCGTCTCTCAAAAGATGTCAGTCATTTGGGTGGTCTGTGATCGCTTCTCTAAGATGGTCCATTTGGTACCCTTGTCTAAATTACCTTCCTCCTCTGATTTGGTGCCATTGTTCTTCCAGCATGTGGTTCGTTTACATGGCATTCCAGAGAACATCGTTTCTGACAGAGGTTCCCAGTTTGTTTCGAGGTTTTGGCGAGCCTTTTGTGCTAGGATGGGCATTGATTTGTCTTTTTCCTTGGCTTTCCATCCTCAAACTAATGGCCAGACCGAACGAACCAATCAGACCTTGGAAACATATCTGAGATGCTTTGTTTCTGCTGATCAGGATGACTGGGTGTCCTTTTTGCCTTTGGCTGAGTTCGCCCTTAATAATCGGGCCAGCTCGGCTACCATGGTTTCGCCGTTTTTCTGCAACTCTGGGTTCCATCCTCGTTTCTCTTCAGAGCAGGTTGAGTCTTCGGACTGTCCTGGTGTGGATACTGTGGTGGACAGGTTGCAGCAGATTTGGACTCATGTAGTGGACAATTTGACCTTGTCCCAGGAGAAGGCTCAACGTTTCGCTAATCGCAGACGCTGTGTGGGTCCTCGACTTCGTGTTGGGGATTTGGTTTGGTTATCTTCTCGTCATATTCCTATGAAGGTTTCCTCTCCTAAGTTTAATCCTCGTTTCATTGGTCCGTATAGGATTTCTGAGGTTCTTAATCCTGTGTCTTTTCGTCTGACCCTTTCAGATTCTTTTTCCATACATAACGTATTCCATAGGTCATTGTTGCGGAGATACGTGGCACCTATGGTTCCATCTGTTGATCCTCCTGCCCCGGTTTTGGTGGAGGGGGAGTTGGAGTATATTCTGGAGAAGATTTTGGATTCTCGTGTTTCAAGACGGAAACTTCAGTATCTGGTTAAGTGGAAGGGTTATGCTCAGGAAGATAATTCCTGGGTCTTTGCCTCTGATGTCCATGCTCCCGATCTTGTTCGTGCCTTTCATATGGCTCATCCTGGTCGTCCTGGGGGCTCTGGTGAGGGTTCGGTGACCTCTCCTCAAGGGGGGTACTGTTGTGAATTCTGTGGCAGAGCTCCCTCCTGTGGTCACAAGTGGTACTTCGGCTGATTCTCTCTGTGAGCTTCCGTTGGTGGAGGAGAGTGGTACTGCGGCTTCTGAGTTTCCTTCCTCAGGTGATGTGGTGATGTCGTTAGGTGCTGCTCTATTTAACTCCACCTAGTGCTTTGATCCTGGCCTCCAGTCAATGTTCTAGTATTGGACCTGTTTCCTCCTGGATCGTTCCTGTGGCCTGCTGCTCTGCATAGCTAAGTTCCGCTTTTGCTATTTTGTTTGCTATTTTTTCTGTCCAGCTTGCTTAATATTGTTTTCTTGCTTGCTGGTAGCTCTGGGACGCAGAGGGTGTACCTCCGTGCCGTTAGTTCGGTACGGAGGGTCTTTTTGCCCCCTTTGCGTGGTTTTTGTAGGGTTTTGTGTTGACCGCAAAGTTACCTTTCCTATCCTCGCTCTGTTCAGAAAGTCGGGCCTCACTTTGCTAAATCTATTTCATCTCTACGTTTGTCTTTTCATCTTAACTCACAGTCATTATATGTGGGGGCTGCCTTTTCCTTTGGGGTATTTCTCTGAGGCAAGGTAGGCTTATTTTCTATCTTCAGGCTAGCTAGTTTCTCAGGCTGTGCCGAGTTGCATAGGGAGCGTTAGGCGCAATCCACGGCTGCCTCTAGTGTGGTTGGAGAGGATTAGGGATTGCGGTCAGCAGAGTTCCCACGTCTCAGAGCTCGTTCTATGTTTTTGGGTTATTGTCAGGTCACTGTATGTGCTCTGACCTCTACGTCCATTGTGGTACTGAATTACCTTATCATAACAGTCAGCCTTCACATTCTTAGATCCCGGAAGGTATGAAACCACAAAATCAAAACGGGGGAAAAAGAGCGACCATCAAGCCTGTCGAGGATTCAACCATTTGGCAGACTCGAGATAAGTTAAATTCTTGTGATCCGTCAAGACCACCACACGATGTTTAGCTCCTTCAAGCCAATGTCGCCACTCCTCGAATGCCCACTTCATGGCCAACAACTCCCGATTGCCCACATCATAATTGCGCTCAGCAGGCGAGAATTTTCTAGAAAAGAAGGCACAGGGTTTCATCACCGAGCCATCAGAACTTCTTTGCGACAAAACAGCCCCTGCTCCAATTTCAGAAGCATCAACCTCAACCTGAAAAGGGAGCGAAACATCTGGCTGGCACAACACAGGGGCAGAAGCAAAACGACGCTTCAACTCCTGAAAAGCCTCTACAGCCGCAGAGGACCAATTGACCACATCAGCACCTTTCTTGGTCAAATCAGTCAACGGTTTAGCAATACTGGAAAAATTAGCGATGAAGCGACAATAAAAATTAGCAAAGCCCAGGAACTTCTGTAAGCTCTTCACAGATGTCGGCTGAGTCCAATTGTAAATGGTCTGAACTTTAACAGGGTCCATCTCGATAGTAGAAGGGGAAAAAATGAAACCCAAAAATGAAACCTTCTGAACTCCAAAGAGACACTTTGACCCCTTCACAAACAAGGAATTCGCACGAAGGACCTGGAACACCATTCTGACCTGCTTCACATGAGACTCCCAATCATCCGAAAAGACCAAAATGTCATCCAAATATACAATCATGAATCTATCCAGGTACTCTCGGAAGATGTCATGCATTAAGGACTGAAACACAGATGGAGCATTAGAAAGCCCGAATGGCATAACCAGGTACTCAAAATGGCCCTCGGGCGTATTAAATGCCGTTTTCCATTCATCACCCGGTTTAATTCGCACAAGATTATACGCACCACGAAGATCTATCTTGGTGAACCAACTAGCCCCCTTAATCCGAGCAAATAAATCAGACAGCAGCGGCAAAGGATACTGAAATTTGACTGTGATCTTATTAAGAAGGCGGTAATCAATACAAGGTTTCAAAGAACCATCCTTCATGGCCACAAAAAAGAACCCTGCTCCCAATGGTGACGACGACGGACGAATATGACCCTTCTCCAAGGATTCCTTTATATAACTCCGCATAGCGGCGTGTTCTGGCACAGATAAATTAAACAGACGGCCCTTAGGAAACTTACTACCAGGAATCAAATTAATAGCACAGTCGCAATCCCTATGAGGAGGTAGGGCACCAGATTTGGGCTCTTCAAATACATCCCGGTAATCTGATAAAAACTCAGGGACTTCAGAAGGAGTGGATGGCGAAATTGACAGCAGTGGAACATCACCATGTACCCCCTGACAACCCCAGCTGGACACAGACATAGATTTCCAATCCAACACTGGATTATGGACCTGTAGCCATGGCAACCCCAAAACGACCACATCATGCAGATAATGCAACACCAGAAAGCGAATATCCTCCTGATGTGCAGGAGCCATGCACATGGTCAATTGAGTCCAGTACTGAGGCTTATTCTTGGCCAAAGGCGTAGCATCAATTCCTCTCAATGGAATAGGATACTGCAAGGGCTCCAAGAAAAAACCACAGCGCCTGGCAAACTCCAAGTCCATCAAATTCAGGGCAGCGCCTGAATCCACAAATGCCATTACAGAATAGGACGACAGAGAGCAAACCAGAGTAACGGACAAAAGAAATTTAGACTGTACCGTACCAATGGTGGCAGACCTAGCGAACCGCTTAGTGCGCTTAGGACAATCGGAGATAGCATGAGTGGATTCACCACAGTAACGAAGCTGCGTCTAGCAGCGATACGCGTTGGGCTCCCCCCACACTCTCTGTATCCCGGGTTCGCCCTTTTCCACCTTTGACTACTGACTGCCGACGACCCATGCCACATACTGGATGACCTACTTTGGGTATTTATCTTTAACCCCTGTATCTTTTTACATCATTGTGCCACATACTTCCATCTTTATGGACGCCTTCTCTATACCTGAGTGGGTTTATTTCCCCACCTTGCTGCTTTGCTTGTCGCATCTCTTTACTTAGCTAATATCTCTTTTTTTTTTTTTTTTTTTATATTATTCTCTTATGCGCTTATTGGGGCCCCATTGATGGTATTAGTCTCTTTCTCTATATTAGGGCACTTTATTTATTGCAAGGTTGTCTGGGGACGCCCAGACTCTTTATGCTCATATATGTTTATATTTGTATAGATATTGTTATATTGTGGCCATTTGAAATATTAAGTCATATTTTACCTATATAAGTATCAGGGGGTTCTTATTTTTCCATATTATAGGCCTTTCCCATATATTGTTTTGGGAAAGGTACAGTTAGGGCCAGAAATATTTGGACAGTGACACAAGTTTTGTTATTTTAGCTGTTTACAAAAACATGTTCAGAAATACAATTATATATATAATATGGGCTGAAAGTGCACACTCCCAGCTGCAATATGATAGTTTCCACATCCAAATCAGAGAAAGGGTTTAGGAATCATAGCTCTGTAATGCATAGCGTCCTCTTTTTCAAGGGACCAAAAGTAATTGGACAATGGACTCTAAGGGCTGCAATTAACTCTGAAGGCGTCTCCCTCGTTAACCTGTAATCAATGAAGTAGTTAAAAGGTCAGGGGTGGATTCCAGGTGTGTGGTTTTGCATTTGGAAGCTGTTGCTGTGAGCAGACAACATGCGGTCAAAGGAACTCTCAATTGAGGTGAAGCAGAACATCCTGAGGCTGAAAAAAAAGAAAAAAACCATCAGAGAGATAGCAGACATGCTTGGAGTAGCAAAATCAACAGTTGGGTACAATCTGAGAAAAAAGGAATTGACTGGTGAGCTTGGGAACTCAAAAAGGCCTGGGCGTCCACGGATGACAACAGTGGCAGATGATCGCCGCATACTTAATTTGGTGAAGAAGAACCCGTTCACAACATCAACTGAAGTCCAGAACACTCTCAGTGAAGTAGGTGTATCTGTCTCTAAGTCAACAGTAAAGAGAAGACTCCATGACAGTAAATACAAAGGGTTCACATCTAGATGCAAACCATTCATCAATACCAAAAATAGACAGGCCAGAGTTACATTTGCAGAAAAACACCTCAAGAAGCCAGCTCAGTTCTGGAAAAGTATTCTATGGACAGATGAGACAAAGATCAACCTGTACCAGAATGATGGGAAGAAAAAAGTTTGGAGAAGAAAGGGAACGGCACATGATCCAAGGCACACCACATCCTCTGTAAAACATGGTGGAGGCAACGTGATGGCATGGGCATGCATGGCTTTCAATGGCACTGGGTCACTTGTGTTTATTGATGACATAAGAGCAGACAAGAGTAGCCGGATGAATTCTGAAGTGTACCGGGATATACTTTCAGCCCAGATTCAGCCAAATGCTGCAAAGTTGATTGGACGGCGCTTCATAGTACAGATGGACAATGACCCCAAGCATACAGCCAAAGCTATCCAGGAGTTCATGAGTGCCAAAAAGTGGAACATTCTGCAATGGCCAAGTCAATCTCCAGATCTAAACCCAATTCAGCATGCATTTCACTTGCTCAAATCCAGACTTAAGACGGAAAGACCCACAAACTAGCAAGACCTGAAGGCTGCGGCTGTAAAGGCCTGGCAAAGCATTAAGAAGGAGGAAACCCAGCGTTTGGTGATGTCCATGGGTTCCAGACTTAAGGCAGTGATTGCCTCCAAAGGATTTGCAACAAAATATTGAAAATACAAATATTTTGTTTGGGTTATGTTTATTTGTCCAATTACTTTTGACCTCCTAAAATGTGGAGTGTTTGTAAAGAAATGTGTACAATTCCTAAATTTTCTATCAGATATTTTTGTTCAACCCTTCAAATTAAACGTTACAATCTGCACTTGAATTCTGTTGTAGAGGTTTCATTTCAAATCCAATATGGTGGCATGCAGAGCCCAACTCGCGAAAATTGTGTCACTGTCCAAATATTTCTGGCCCTAACTGTATGTATATATATTCATGCATATACTTCTATGGTATAACAATCCAATTGTGGCATGTCTTTATTGCTGTCGTTTAATATAATTTATATTTGGGCTGTTTATATATGAATATCTTGGGACCAGTAGTGTGGTTGTTGTATTTTATAGGTTTTTATTTTTGTGCATTTGTCTCTTTCTTTAATAAATTATTTTTGTATTTTTTGCTATTCAGTTTGTATTTTTTTGGGCGTGCGCCCTATTTGCATAGCTTTCTTTCTCTTGTTGTTTCACCACAGTAATAACACAGCCCATTCCGACGTCTGTGTTCTTGCCGTTCAGCTCTGGTCAAAATTCTATCACACTGCATAGGCTCAGGCCTATGCTCAGAGAATACCGCCATATGGTGCACAGCTTTGCGCTCACGCATACGCCGATTGATCTGAATGGCCAAAGACATAGACTCATTCAGACCAGCAGGCGTGGGAAATCCCACCATGACATCCTTAAGGGCTTCAAAAAGACCCTTTCTGAAAATTGCCGCCAGGGCACATTCATTCCACTGAGTAAGCACAGACCACTTTCTAAACTTCTGACAGTACACCTCCGCTTCATCCTGACCCTGACACAAAGCCAGCAAGATTTTCTCTGCCTGATCCACTGAATTTGGTTCATCATAAAGCAATCCAAGCGCCAGAAAAAGCGCATCAACATCACGCAATGCAGGATCTCCTGGCGCAAGGGAAAATGCCCAGTCTTGAGGGTCACCACGTAACAAAGAAATAATGATTTTTACCTGTTGAACGGGGTCTGTTGTGAGTTCTGTTTTTGGGCTCCCTCTGGTGGTTACTGATGGTACTGGGTGATTTGTGTTCTGCTGTCTCTGGTGTCCACCTGTTCTATTAGGATTTGGGAGTTTCCTATTTAACCGGGCTTTCTTGTCATTTCCCCGCCGGCTATCAAGGTTATCAGAGTGTTTTGTTTCCTCAGCTTCTGGCTTCAGTAATCTTCAGGACAAGCTAAGTTTTGATTTTCTTGTTCCACGTTTTGCTTTGTTTTTGTCTTGTCCAGCTTGCATATAATTGTCTCTTTGCTGCTGGTTGCTTTAGTGGGCTGTAATTGGAACATGAGTTCAAGTAATTACAGGATGATTTTTTGAAGGGTTTTTTGCTGACCGCGCAGTTTAATTTTGTATCCTCTGCTATCTAGTTTTAGCGGGCCTCATTTTGCTGAATCTGTTTTCATACTGTGTATGTACCTTCCTCTCATTTCACCGTCATTATATGTGGGGGGCTGCTATTTCTGTGGGGTATTTCTCTGGAGGCAAGAGAGGTCTGTGTTTCTTCTAATAGGGGAAGTTAGATCTTCGGCTGGTGCGAGACGTCTAGGATCAACGTAGGCACGTTCCCCGGCTATTGTTATTTGTGTGTTCAGGTTTAGGGTCGCGGTCAGCTCAGGTTCCATCACCCTAGAGCTCGTTGGTGCTTGTCCTTTTGTGATTCCCTGCCATTGGAATCATGACAGTATAGCCGGCCCAAAATGTTTGGGCTGAAGTAGGAGGAAAAGTAGTCTGAGGAAGTTTTTTTTTTTTTCTCTCCTCTGAGGTTGCTGCCTAGCCTTAATTGCAGCCAGGCTGATTTTTTTTTTTTTTTTCCTCCTCTTAATCCTTGAATGGCTCTGACCTTAGCTGTTTATCATGGACATCCAGAGTTTAGCTTCCAGCTTGAATAATCTTGCTGCTAAGGTTCAAAATATACAAGATTTTGTTGTACATGCTCCTATGTCTGAACCTAGAATTCCTATTCCAGAGTTCTTTGCTGGAGATAGATCTAGTTTTCTGAATTTTAGGAACAATTTCAAGCTGTTCCTTTCTTTGAAATCTCGCTCTTATGGAGACCCTGCTCAGCAGGTTAAGATTATTATATCTTTCCTGCGGGGTGACCCTCAAAATTGGGCATTTGCATTGGCACCAGGGGATCCTGCGTTGCTTAATGTGGATGCGTTTTTTCTGGCATTGGGTTTGCTCTATGAGGAACCTAACCAGGAGATTCAGGCTGAAAAAGCTTTATTAGCTCTCTCTCAGGGGCAAGATGAAGCAGAAATATATTGTCAAAAATTTCGGAAATGGTCAGTGCTTACTCAGTGGAATGTGTGCGCCCTGGCTGCAAAGTTCAGAGATGGCCTTTCTGAGGCCATTAAAGATGTTATGGTGGGGTTCCCTGCGCCTACGGGTCTGAATGAGTCTATGACTATGGCTATTCAGATTGATCGGCGTTTACGGGAGCGCAAACCTGTGCACCATTTGGCGGTGTCTTCTGAACAGGCACTTGAGACAATACAATGTGATAGAGTTCAGTCTAGAAGTGAACGGCAAAACTATAGGCGGAAAAATGGGTTGTGCTTTTATTGTGGTGATTCAGCTCATGTTATATCAGCATGCTCTAAACGCACAAAAAAGGTTGATAAGTCTGTTGCCATTAGTACGTTACAGTCTAAGTTCATTCCGTCTGTGACTCTGATTTGCTCATTATCATCCATTTCCGTCGATGCCTATGTAGATTCAGGCGCTGCCCTGAGTCTTATGGATTGGTCATTTGCCAAGCGATGTGGGTTTAGTCTTGAGCCTCCGGAAGTCCCTATTCCTTTGAAGGGAATTGACTCTACACCTTTAGCTATGAATAAACCTCAGTACTGGACACAAGTGACCATGCGTATGACTCCCGTTCATCAGGAGGTGATTCGCTTCCTGGTATTGTATAATTTACATGATGTTCTAGTACTTGGTCTGCCATGGTTACAAACTCATAATCCAGTCCTTGACTGGAAAACAATGTCTGTGTTAAGCTGGGGATGTCAGGGGGTTCATGATGATGCACCTCCGATTTCTATCGCTTCATCTACTCCTTCTGAGGTTCCTGTATTTTTGTCTGATTATCGGGATGTTTTTGAGGAGCCTAAGCTCAGTTCGCTTCCTCCTCACAGGGATTGCGATTGTGCTATAGATTTAATTCCTGGTAGTAAATTTCCTAAAGGTCGTTTGTTCAATCTGTCAGTGCCAGAGCATACTGCTATGCGGGATTATGTTAAGGAGTCCTTGGAAAAGGGACATATCCGTCCATCTTCGTCCCCTTTGGGAGCAGGTTTTTTTTTTCGTGGCCAAAAAAGATGGGTCCTTGAGGCCTTGTATAGATTATCGTCTTTTGAATAAGATTACCGTAAAATATCAGTATCCTTTGCCTTTGTTAACTGATTTGTTTGCTCGCATTAAGGGGGCTAAATGGTTCACTAAGATTGATCTTCGGGGTGCGTATAATCTTATACGAATAAAGCAAGGTGATGAGTGGAAAACCGCATTTAATACGCCTGAGGGCCATTTTGAGTATTTGGTAATGCCTTTCAGACTTTCTAATGCTCCTTCAGTCTTCCAGTCCTTTATGCACGATATTTTCCGTGAATATCTGGATAAATTTATGATTGTGTATTTGGATGATATTTTGTTTTTTTCTGATGACTGGGAGTCTCATGTTCAGCAGGTCAGGAAGGTGTTTCAGGTCCTGCGGGCTAATTCCTTGTTTGTAAAGGGCTCAAAGTGTCTCTTTGGAGTCCAGAAGATTTCTTTCTTGGGGTATATTTTTTCCCCTTCAACTATTGAGATGGATCCCGTCAAGGTTCGGGCTATTTGTGACTGGACGCAGCCTGCATCTCTTAAGAGTCTGCAGAAGTTCTTAGGCTTTGCTAATTTCTATCGTCGTTTTATAACTAATTTTTCTAGTGTTGTTAAGCCTTTGACGGATTTGACTAAGAAGGGTGCTGATGTTGCTGATTGGTCTACTGCGGCTGTGGAGGCCTTTCGGGAACTTAAACGCCAGTTTTCTTCTGCTCCTGTGTTGCGTCAGCCTGATGTTTCGCTTCCTTTCCAAGTTGAGGTTGATGCTTCCGAGATTGGAGCGGGGGCGGTTTTGTCACAGAGAAGCTCCGATTGCTCGGTGATGAAGCCATGTGCGTTCTTTTCTAGAAAATTTTCGCCTGCTGAGCGGAATTATGATGTGGGTAATCGGGAACTTTTCGCCATGAAGTGGGCATTTGAGGAGTGGCGTCATTGGCTGGAGGGTGCTAGACATCGTGTGGTGGTCTTGACTGATCACAAAAATCTGATTTACCTTGAGTCTGCCAGGCATCTGAATCCTAGACAGGCTCGTTGGTCACTGTTTTTCTCTCGTTTCAATTTTGTGGTTTCATACCTGCCAGGTTCAAAGAATGTGAAGGCGGATGCTCTTTCTAGGAGTTTTGTGCCTGACTCCCCTGGAAATTCTGAGCCCACTGGTATCCTTAGGGATGCGGTGATTTTGTCGGCCGTCTTCCCAGACTTGCGACGTGCTTTGCAGGAGTTTCAGGCGGGTAAACCTGATCGTTGTCCGCCTGAGAGACTGTTTGTTCCGGATAGTTGGACCAGTAGAGTCATCTCCGAGGTCCATTCTTCTGCGTTGGCAGGTCATCCTGGAATATTTGGTACTAGAGACTTGGTGGCCACGTCTTTTTGGTGGCCTTCCTTGTCGAGGGATGTGCGTTCTTTTGTGCAGTCTTGTGAGGTTTGTGCTCGGGCTAAGCCTTGCTGTTCTCGAGCCAGTGGATTGTTGTCACCTTTGCCTATCCCAAAGAGGCCTTGGACGCACATTTCCATGGACTTTATTTCGGATCTCCCTGTCTCTCAAAAAATGTCTGTCATCTGGGTTGTGTGTGACCGCTTTTCTAAAATGGTTCATCTTGTACCCTTGCCTAAGTTGCCTTCCTCCTCTGAGTTGGTCCCTCTGTTTTTCCAGAACGTGGTTCGTTTGCATGGGATTCCGGAGAACATCGTTTCTGACAGGGGATCCCAGTTTGTGTCTAGATTTTGGCGGACGTTCTGTGCTAAGATGGGCATTGATTTGTCCTTTTCGTCTGCATTCCATCCTCAGACGAATGGCCAGACGGAGCGAACTAATCAGACCTTGGAAACTTATTTGAGGTGTTTTGTTTCTGCTGATCAGGATGACTGGGTTACCTTTTTGCCGCTGGCCGAGTTTGCCCTTAATAATCGGGCTAGTTCTGCTACCTTGGTTTCTCCTTTCTTTTGTAATTCAGGGTTTCATCCTCGTTTTTCCTCTGGTCAGGTGGAGCCTTCTGATTATCCTGGAGTGGACATGGTGGTGGATGGGTTGCATCGGATTTGGAGTCATGTGGTGGACAATTTGAAGTTGTCCCAGGAGAAGGCTCAGCAGTTTGCTAATCGCTGTCGCCGCGTGGGTCCTCGACTTCGTGTTGGGGACTTGGTGTGGTTGTCTTCTCGTTTTGTTCCTATGAAGGTCTCTTCTCCTAAGTTCAAGCCTCGGTTCATCGGTCCTTATAGGATCTTGGAAATTCTTAACCCTGTGTCGTTTCGTTTGGATCTCCCGGCATAGTTTGCTATTCATAATGTGTTCCATCGGTCGTTGTTGCGGAGGTATGAGGTACCTGTTGTTCCTTCGCTTGAGCCTCCTGCTCCGGTGCTGGTGGAGGGAGAATTGGAGTATGTTGTGGAGAAGATCTTGGATTCTCGTGTTTCCAGACGGAGACTCCAGTATTTGGTCAAGTGGAGGGGTTATGGTCAGGAGGATAATTCTTGGGTGGTTGCCTCTGATGTTCATGCTGATGATTTGGTCCGCGCTTTTCATAGGGCTCATCCTGGTCGCCCTGGTGGTTCTCGTGAGGGTTCGGTGACCCCTCCTCAAGGGGGGGTACTGTTGTGAGTTCTGTTTTGGGGCTCCCTCTGGTGGTTACTGATGGTACTGGGTGATTTGTGTTCTGCTGTCTCTGGTGTCCACCTGTTCTATTAGGATTTGGGAGTTTCCTATTTAACCGGGCTTTCTTGTAATTTCCCCGCCGGCTATCAAGGTTATCAGAGTGTTTTGTTTCCTCAGCTTCTGGCTTCAGTAATCTTCAGGACAAGCTAAGTTTTGATTTTCTTGTTCCACGTTTTGCTTTATTTTTGTCTTGTCCAGCTTGCATATAATTGTCTCTTTGCTGCTGGTTGCTTTAGTGGTCTGTAATTGCTCCTCATGTTCCATGAGTTGGAACATGAGTTCAAGTAATTACAGGATGATTTTTTGAAGGGTTTTTTGCTGACCGCGCAGTTTACTTTTGTATCCTCTGCTATCTAGTTTTAGCGGGCCTCATTTTGCTGAATCTGTTTTCATACTGTGTATGTGCCTTCCTCTCATTTCACCGTCATTATATGTGGGGGGCTACTATTTCTGTGGGGTATTTCTCTGGAGGCAAGAGAGGTCTGTGTTTCTTCTAATAGGGGAAGTTAGATCTTCGGCTGGTGCGAGACGTCTAGGATCAACGTAGGCACGTTCCCCGGCTATTGTTATTTGTGTGTTCAGGTTTAGGGTCGCGGTCAGCTCAGGTTCCATCACCCTAGAGCTCGTTGGTGCTTGTCCTTTTGTGATTCCCTGCCATTGGAATCATGACAGGGGTCACCAGAGGAGCGGGGTTTCAAAGCTAGAAACAGTTTACAATTATTTTTGAAATTCAAGAACCTAGATCTATCCCCAGAAAATAAGTCAGGAATAGGAATTCTAGGCTCTAACATAGGATTCTGAACCACAAAATCTTGAATGTTTTGTACCCTTGCAGTGAGATGATCCACACAAGAGGACAGAGCTTGAATGTCCATAGCTACACCTGTGTCTTGAACCACCCAAAGGTCTAGGGGAAAAGAAAGACAAAACACAGTGCAAAGAAAAAAAAATAGTCTCAGAAGTTCTCTTATCCCTCTATTGAGATGCATTAATACTTTGGGCCAGCTGTGCTGTTATGACCTAGTGGTTAGGAGCACCCGGAATGACCTGATAATTAAACCTCATACAGGACGAGCTCTGGGATGTGGGAGCTCTGCTGACCGCAAGCCGTAATCCTATCACACACACTAGAAATAGCCGTGGAGCGCTCCTGACCAGACCTAGGCACCTCGTCACAGCATAAGACCTATCTAGCCCTAGAGATAGAAAATAAAGCCAACCTTGCCTCAGAGGAATTCCCCAAAGGTAAAGGAAGCCCCCCACATATATTGACTGTGAGTAAAGATGAAAGTCACAAACGCAGAAATGAAACAGGTTTCAGCAAAGGGAGGCCAGACTAACTAAATAGACAGAGGATAGGAAAGGTAACTTTGCGATCAGCACAAAAACCTACAAAAGACCACGCAGAGTGTGCAAAAAAGACCTCCGCACCGACTCATGTTGCGGAGAGGGGCCACTCTGCATCCCAGAGCTTCCAGCTAGCAAGACAAAATCATGAAAACCAGCTGGACAAGAAAACAGAGAACAAAATAAGACTATAAGGAACTTAGCTTCTGCAGGAGAAGGCAGGTCACCAGAGAGATCCAGGAGCGAACTGAACGAATGCAAAAACATTGACAGCTGGCATGGAGTAACGCTCTGAGAGGAGTTAAATAGAGCAGCCAACCAAAGGACAAACCACGTCACCTGTGTAAGGAACCTCAGAAGCAGCAGCTTCACTCATAGCCACCAGAGGGAGCCCATAGACAGAACTCACCGAAGTACTATTCACGACCACAGGAGGGAGTTCGACAACAGAATTCACAACAAGGAGCATTCCACGGCTACTTCTAGTGTTGTGTTGAGCTTAGGGACTGCGGTCAGTACAGTTACCACTTCCTTCAGAGCTCGTTCCATGTTGCTCCTAAACCACCGTGTCATAACAGTACAAGTGGCCAAAAATGAATTAAATGCATCTCAAAAGAAGGAAAGGAAAGTTCTGAACCATTTTTTTTTCTGTGCCCTGGTTTGTCTTTTTTTTCCTCTTGATATCTGGATGGTTCAGGATATATGCTCTGGCATGGATGTTCAGGGTTTGTTTTCTCATGTGGATCAACTTGCTGCAAGAGTACAGAATATCCAGGACTATGTTGTCCAGACCCCGGCTTTAGAGCCTAGAATTCCTACTCCTGATTTGTTTTTTGGGGACAGATCCAAGTTTTTGAACTTTAAAAATAACTGCAAATTGTTTTTTGCTTTGAAACCCTGTTCTTCAGGTGATCCCATTCAGCAAGTAAAAATCATCATATCCTTGCTGCGTGGTGACCCTCAAGACTGGGCCTTTTCTCTTGAAACAGGGGATCTGGCATTATTGAATGTAGACGCATTTTTTCAAGCGCTCGGATTATTGTATGACGAACCTAATTCTGTGGATCATGCAGAAAAAACCCTGTTGGCCTTGTGTCAAAGTCAGGAAGCGGCAGAATTATACTGCCAGAAATTTAGAAAATGGTCTGTGCTCACTAAATGGAATGAGGAGGCTCTGGCTGCTATTTTCAGAAAAGGACTTTCTGAAGCCCTTAAAGATGTTATGGTGGGCTTTCCTACGCCTGCCGGTTTGAGCGAATCTATGTCTCTAGCCATTCAGGTTGATCGGCGTCTGCGCGAGAGCAAAGCTGTGTACCATATGGCAGTGTCCTCGGAGCAGAGTCCTGAACCTATGCAATGTGATAGGATTTTGACTAGAACAGAACGGCAGTAATTCAGACGTCAGCATAGGCTGTGTTTTTACTGTGGTGATTCTTCTTATGTTATCTCTGATTGCCCTAAACGTACTAAAGGCCCCTTCACATTAAGCGACGCTGCAGCGATTCCGACAACGATCCGGATCGCTGCAGCATCGCTGTTTGGTCGCTGGAGAGCTGTCACACAGACCGCTCTCCAGCGACCAACGATCCCGAGGTCCCCGGTAACCAGGGTAAACATCGGGTAACTAAGCGCAGGGCCGCGCTTAGTAACCCGATGTTTACCCTGGTTACCATGCTAAAAGTAAAAAAAAACAAACACTACATACTTACCTACAGCCGTCTGTCCTCCAGCGCTGTGCTCTGCTTCTCTGCTCTCCTCCTGTACTGTCTGGGAGCCGGAAAGCAGAGCGGTGACGTCACCGCTCTGCTTTCCGGCTCACAGACAGTACAGGAGGAGAGCAGAGCACAGCGCTGGAGGACAGACGGCTGTAGGTAAGTATGTAGTGTTTTTTTTTTTTTACTTTTAGCATGGTAACCAGGGTAAACATCGGGTTACTAAGCGCGGCCCTGCGCTTAGTTACCCGATGTTTACCCTGGTTACCAGTGAAGACATCGCTGGATCGGTGTCACACACGCCGATCCAGCGATGTCAGCAGGAGATCCAGCGACGAAATAAAGTTCTGGACTTTATTCAGCGACCAACGATCTCCCAGCAGGGGCCTGATCGTTGGTCGCTGTCACACATAACGATTTCATTAACGATATCGTTGCTACGTCACAAATAGCAACGATATCGTTAACGATATCGTTATGTGTGAAGGTACCTTTAGAGAGTCGCTAGGTCTGTTACCATTAGTACTATACAGCCTAAATTTCTCTTATCTGTGACCCTGATTTGCTCATTGTTGTCCTTTTCTGTCATGGCATTTGTGGATTCAGGCGCTGCCCTGAACTTAATGGACTTAGAATTCGCCAGGCGCTGTGGTCTTTCCTTGCAGCCTTTGCAGAGCCCTATTCCTTTGAGGAGTATTGATGCTACACCCTTGGCCAAGGATAAACCTCAGTACTGGATGCAGATGACTATGTACATGGCCCCAGCACATCAGGAAGATTGCCATTTTCTGGTGTTGCATAACCTGCATGATGTTGTTGTACTGGGTTTTCCATGGTTACAGGAACATAATCCGGTGCTGGATTGGAAAACTATGACTGTGACTAGTTGGGGTTGTCAAGGGGTACATAGTGACGTTCCTTTGATGTCAATTTCCTCTTCCCCCTCTTCTGAGGTCCCTGAGTTTTTGTCGGATTTCCAGGATGTATTTGATGAGCCCAAGTCCAGTTCCCTTCCACCGCACAGGGACTGTGATTGTGCTATTAACTTGATTCCTGGTTGTAAGTTCCCTAAGGGCCGACTTTTCAATCTGTCTGTGCCAGAGCATGCCGCCATGCGGAGTTATGTTAAGGAGTCTTTGGAGAAGGGGCATATTCGGCCGTCTTCGTCACCATTGGGAGCGGGTTTCTTTTTTGTTGCTAAGAAGGATGGCTCCTTGAGACCCTGTATTGATTATCGTCTTCTTAATAAGATCACGGTTAAATTCAATACCCCTTGCCCCTGCTTACTGATTTGTGTGCTCAGATTAAGGGGGCTAGTTGGTTTACTAAGATTGACCTCCGAGGGGCATATAATCTTGTTCGTATTAAACAGGGTGACGAATGGAAAACTGCATTTAATATGCCCGAAGGCCATTTTGAATACCTTGTGATGCCATTTGGGCTCTCTAATGCTCCATCTGTGTTCCAGTCTTTCATGCATGATATTTTCCGCAATTATCTTGATAAATTCATGGTCGTATATTTGGATGATATTTTGATTTTTTCCGATGATTGGGAGTCTCATGTGAAGCAGGTCAGGATGGTGTTCCAGATCCTTCGTGATAATGCTTTGTTTGTGAAGGGGTCTAAGTGCCTATTCGGAGTTCAGAAGGTCTCTTTTTTGGGTTTTATTTTTTCTCCCTCGTCTATAGAAATGGATCCTGTTAAGGTCCAAGCTATTCATGACTGGATTCAACCCACATCTGTGAAGGGCCTTCAAAAATTTTTGGGCTTTGCTAATTTCTATCGCCGTTTCATTGCCAACATTTCCAGTGTGGTTAAGCCTCTTACTGATTTGACGAAGAAAGGCGCTGATGTGACGAATTGGTCCTCTGCGGCTGTTGAGGCCTTTCAGGAGCTTAAACGCCGATTTACTTCTGCCCCTGTGTTGCGTCAGCCGGATGTTCCTCTTCCTTTTCAGGTTGAGGTCGACGCTTCTGAGATTGGGGCAGGGGCCGTTTTGTCTCAGAGGGAGTATGATGGTTCTTTGATGAAACCGTGTGCCTTTTTTTCCAGAAAATTTTCGCCTGCGGAACGCAATTATGATGTCGGCAATCGGGAGTTGTTGGCTATGAAGTGGGCGTTTGAGGAGTGGCGACATTTGCTTGAGGGAGCTAAGCACCGCGTTGTGGTCTTGACTGATCATAAGAATCTGGTTTACCTCGAGTCAGCCAAGCGGCTGAATCCTAGACAGGCTCGATGGTCTCTGTTTTTCTCCCGTTTTGATTTTGTGGTCTCGTATCTTCCGGGATCTAAGAATGTTAAGGCTGATGCCCTCTCTAGGAGTTTTTCGCCTGATTCTCCTGGAGTCCTTGAGCCGGTTGGCATTCTTAAGGAAGGGGTGATTCTTTCTGCCATCTCCCCTGATTTGCGGCGGGTGCTTCAGGAATTTCAGGCTGATAGGCCTGACCGCTGTCCTGTGGGGAAGCTGTTTGTTCCTGATAGATGGATGAGTAAGGTGATTTCTGAGGTTCATTGTTCAGTGTTGGCTGGTCATCCTGGGATTTTTGGTACCAGAGATTTGGTTGCTAGGTCCTTTTGGTGGCCTTCCTTGTCCGTGCTTTTGTGCAGTCCTGTGGGACTTGCGCCCGAGCCAAGCCTTGCTGTTCCCGCGCTAGTGGGTTGCTTTTGCCTTTGCTGGTCCCTGAGAGGCCCCGGACGCATATTTCCATGGATTTTATTTCGGATCTTCCTGTTTCCCAGAAGATGTCTGTTATCTGGGTTGTTTGTGACCGGTTCTCTAAAATGGTCCATCTGGTACCTTTGCCGAAGTTGCCTTCCTCCTCAGATCTGGTTCCATTGTTTTTTCAGCATGTTGTTCGTTTGCATGGCATTCCGGAGAATATTGTGTCTGACAGAGGTTCTCAGTTTGTCTCTAGATTTTGGCGGGCCTTTTGTGCTAGGATGGGCATTGATTTGTCTTTTTCTTCGGCATTTCATACTCAGACTAATGGCCAAACTGAGCGAACTAATCAGACCTTGGAGACCTATTTGAGATGCTTTGTGTCTGCTGATCAGGATGATTGGGTGTCTTTCTTGCCGTTGGCTGAGTTTGCCCTTAATAATCGGACTAGTTCGGCTACTTTGGTTTCACCTTTCTTTTGTAATTTTGGTTTTCATCCTCGCTTTTCTTCTGGGCAGGTTGAGCCTTCTGATTGTCCTAGTGTTGATTCTGTGGTGGACAGGCTGCAGCAGATTTGGACTCATGTGGTGGACAATTTGACGTTGTCTCAGGAAAGGGCTCAACGTTTTGCTAACCGCCGTCGGTGTGTTGGTCCCCGGCATCATGTGGGGGATTTGGTTTGGTTATCTTCTCGTCATGTTCCTATGAAGGTTTCGTCCCCTAAGTTTAAGCCTCGGTTTATTGGTCCTTATAAAATTTCTGAAATTATTAATCCGGTGTCTTTTCGTTTGGCCCTTCCAGCCTCTTTTGCCATTCATAATGTTTTCCATAGATCTTTGTTGCGGAGATATGTGGTGCCCGTTGTTCCCTCGGTTGACCCTCCTGCCCCGGTGTTGGTTGAGGGAGAGTTGGAATATGAGGTTGAGAAGATTTTGGATTCTCGTTTTTTGAGGCGGAGGCTTCAGTATCTTGTCAAGTGGAAGGGTTATGGTCAGGAGGATAATTCTTGGGTTGTTGCCTCCGATGTCCATGCCACCAATTTGGTTCGTGCTTTTCACTTGGCTCGTCCTGATCGGCCTGGGGGCTCTGGTGAGGGTTCGGTGACCCCTCCTCAAGGGGGGGGCACTGTTGTGAATTCCGCTCTTGGGCTCCCTCCGGTGGTTGTAAGTGACACTTTTGTGAGTTCTGCTCTTGGGCTCCCTCTTGTGGTTTCAAGTTGTATGGCTGCTCCTTGGAGTTAGCTGTCAGCAGCTGCTTTCACTGATCGTCTTTTCTGCTCGGCTATTTATGCCTGCTCTGTCCTTCAGCTAATGCCACTTGTATATGGTTCCTGGTTGGATTCACATCTCTTTGGATTTCCCTGTTATCCAGACCAGTTCAACAAAGCTAAGTTTTTGCTTGCTCTTTTCTGTTCACAGATTGTGGACTTATCCGTTCTGTGCTTTCTTTGTTTATCCAGCGTTATCAGTATGAAATAATTCTGTCTTGCTGGAAGCTCTGGGAAGCAGATTTACCCTCCACACCTTTAGTCAGGTGTGGAGATTTTTTGTAAACTCTGCGTGGATTTTTGTAGTGTTTTATACTGACCGCATAGTATTCCATCCTGTCCTATCTATCAAGCTAGACTGGCCTCCTGTGCTCATCCTGGTTTCATTCTGTGTATGTCTTTTCCCTCTCCACTCACAGTCATTATTTGTAGGGGGCTAATCTATCCTTTGGGGATTTTCTCTGAGGCAAGATAGTTTTCCTGCTTCTATCTTTAGGGGTAGTTAACTCTTAGGCTGTGACAAGATGCCTAGGGAGAGTTAGGAGCATTCGACAGCTACTTCTAGTGTTGTGTTGAGCTTAGGGACTGCGGTCAGTACAGTTACCACTTCCTTCAGAGCTCCTAAACCACCGTGTCATAACAGTGTGCCACATGTCTCAATTTTTGTGCCACATTAAACCTAGTGTGTAATACTGGGCCAGATTTCTTTTAAATTCTCCCTGAAAAAAAAAATATTGGGAGATTAACCCCTTAATGACCGCCAATACGCCTTTTAACTGACCTGAGATATAAGAGAATAGCCTCCCCATACAGGTGACAATGCAGAAGCTGTCGGCTGTCCACTATAGCTGACAACTTGCTGCATCAGCCACGATCAGTGGTTGCACAGTCCATATCTGTTTAACCCCTTAGATGCTGCTGTCAATAATGACTACATCATTATAAATGGTTAACAGAGTGTGGGGGCTTCCTCTTTATCCCAATTGGTGCCCTCAGATCATGATTGTGTGGTCCTGATGTTTGTCATGGCAATTCATGACCAAATAGTGGCCTAAGAGTCTGACGGCTGTTGTAACCTGTTCAGAAGTTAGCGGCATTTAGGTGGTAAAAATACACATTTTCATTCCTATCATGCCACTTTGCATTAATTCCTGTAAAGCCCCTGAAGAGTTAATAAACTACCTGACAGCAGTTTTCAATATGTCTGGGGGGGCTGTTTTTAAAAAGGTATCACGTTTGGGGGTTTCCCAATATATGAGACCCCTAAAGTCACTTCAAACATGGATAGTTCCCTAAAAAAATAAATTTTGTAAATTTCCTTGAAAAAAATGAAAAATTGCTGCTACATTTTTAATCCTCCTAAAATGCTAACAAAATAAAATAACATTTTACAAATGCTGCTGATGTAAAGCCGACATGTGGGAAATGTTACTTATTAATGGTTTGCTGTTGTATGGCCATCTGGATTAAAGGGATAATCATTCATAGTTTGAAAATTGCAAATTTTTTAACATTTTTCTCAAATATTTGATATTTTTTATAAATAAACACAAAACATATTGACCTAAATTTACCATTATCATAAAGTATAATGTGTCACGAAAAAACAATCTCAAAATCACTGAGATTTGTTGAAGCGTTGCAGAGTTATTACCACATAAAGTGACAGTGGTCAGATTTAAAAAATTTGGCTCCGTCACTAAGGGGTTAAGATTGGCATTTCTGCTTCAGTGCCACTCCTGTGTGTGCCACCTGTCTCAAATTTTGTGCCACATTAAACCTAGTGTGTAATACTGGGCCAGATTTCTTTTAAATTCTCCCTGAAAAAATAAAAATAGTGGGAGATTAAGATTGGCAATTTTGCCTCATTGCTAGTGCTGTGTGTGCCACCTGTCTCAAATTTTGTGCCACATTAAACCTAGTGTGTAATACTGGGCCAGATTTCTTTTAAATTCTCCCTGAAAAAAAAAAGTGGGAGATTAAGATTGGCATTTCTGCTTCAGTGCCACTCCTGTGTGTGCCACCTGTCTCAAATTTTGTGCCACATTAAACCTAGTGTGTAATACTGGGCCAGATTTCTTTTAAATTCTCCCTGAAAAAAAAAATTGTGGGAGATTAAGATTGGCATTTCTGCTTCAGTGCCACTCCTGTGTGTGCCACCTGTCTCAAATTTTGTGCCACATTAAACCTAGTGTGTAATACTGGGCCAGATTTCTTTTCAATTCTCCCTGAAAAAAAATAGTGGGAGATTAAGATTGGCAATTCTGCCTCATTGCCAGTGCTGTGTGTGGCATCTGTCCCTAATTTTGTGCCACAGAACATATACTGTATAAGAGTGGGTCACATTTCTTCAATATTCTCCCAGAAAAAATAAAAAGGGGGAGATTTTTTTGGTAGTGTCTGCATCAGCGTCAGTCCTGTTAGTGGCATATCTGTCTGCCACTGAAGCTGTGTACTGTTATACATTGGGCCTGATTTTCCCTGCAGTCTCACCCACCTATAAAGGGATATATAAATCCAACAGAAGTTTGAGTTCACCTTGTAACTGGTTTTACAGTAACAAATACCTTTAGTTTGGTTACGTTTTTCAAACAATGAGGAAGTCTGGTGGAAGAGGTCATGGCCGTGGGCGGTCATTGCCAGCTGGTAATGATGGTAGTGGTGGTGGAGCATCAGGTGGTCATGGGAAAAGCAATATAGCACCTAAGTCTCGAGTTGTTGAGCCAGGTTCGTCGTCTGGCTACACAAGGCCTCGAACGCTCCCTTTTCTGGGAGTAGGAAAACCGCTTTTAAAGCCGGAGCAGCAAGAACAAGTTTTGGCTTTCCTTGCTGACTCAGCCTCTAGCTCTTTCGCCTCCTCTTCTGAAACTGCTAAATGTAAAAGCAGCGCGTCGTTAGTGGATGTTCACGGTCAGGGACAAGTCACTTCCTTGTCTTCTTCACCAAGAACAACAGAGAAGGATGCGTCAGGCGACACAACGGGTTACTCCATGGAGCTCTTTACACATACCGTTCCTGGGTTAGAAAGTGAAACAGTTAACAGGCCATGCCCATTACAAGTTGAATCGGGCATGGAGTGCACAGATGCACAGCCACAGCCAGATTACTATGCTGTTCCTTTGACTCAGACCAGAACATTGCCCTCGCAGTGTACTGATCCAGAATCAGACCCTGATGAGACTATGGTGCCCCGTCACGAACGCTATACCTCCGGCTTACACGGTGACACAGACGAAGTTGCACACGAGATAGAAGAGGAGGTCATAGATGACCCAGTTGTTGACCCCGATTGGCAGCCATTGAGGGAACAGTGTGCAGGCGGCAGTAGCTCTGAAGCAGAGGAGGAGGAGCAGCAGCAAGCATTAACATCGCAACAGGTTCCATCTGCCAGGCCCGTATCTGGCCAAAAACGCGTGGCAAAACCAAAACCAGTTGTAGGACAGCGTGGACATCCGGTTAAAGAAGCTCAGTCTGCAATGCTTGAAAAGGTATCCGATAGTAGAAAGAAGTGCAGTCTGGCATTTTTTTAAACAACATCCAAATGATCAGCGCAAAGTCATCTGTCAAAAATGTTAAACTACCTTAAGCAGAGGTCAAAATCTTAAAAGTCTAAATACAAGTTGCATGCATAGACATTTAACCACCATGCATTTGCAAGCCTGGACTAACTACCAAATGTCCCTTAAGGTTGTAGCACCCTCAGCCAATGAAGCTAGTCAGCAACGCTACATCCCTTCCCTCACTGTAAGCCCACCATTTCCCGCACCACCTGCAGTAAATGTGCAGGTTTCGTCGCCAGGCCAAAGCAGTCAGGGAATCACCAGTTTCGTAGAAGGAAATACTGCATGTAGGGCACCAGCAAGAATACCATCTCCAACCCTCTCTCAGTCTGCCATGTCCACCGGCACCCCCACTAGTTCCACGATCTGCAGCTCTCCAGTCCAGCTCACCCTACATGAGACTCTCGTTAGGAAAAGGAAGTACTCATCCTCGCATCCGCGTACACAGGGTTTGAACGCCCACATTGCTAGACTAATCTCATTTGAGATGATGCCCTACTGGTTAGTTGAAAGCGAAGCTTTCAAAGCCATGATGGACTACGCTGAACCACGCTACGAGCTACCCAGTCAACACTTCTTTTCGAGAAAAGCCATCCCAGCCCTCCACCAGCATGTAAAAGACCGCATTGTCCATGCACTCAGGCAATCTGTGAGTACAAAGGTGCACCTGACAACAGATGCATGGACCAGTAGGCATGGCCAGGGACGTTACGTGTCCATCACGGCACACTGGGTTAATGTGGTGGATGCAGGGTCCACAGGGGACAGCAATATTGGGACAGCTCTGCCTAGCCCACGGTCTAGGAAACAGTTGGTTGTAGGCGTTCGCCCCCCCTCCTCCTCCTCCTCGTCCTCCTGCAGAAGCGAGAGCTCGTCCACAGACTGCAGTCGCACAACCACTCCATCCACAGCTGACACTGTTGCACATGAGGTGTCCCATTATGGGACAGCTAGTGGCAAGCGTCAGCAGGCTGTATTGGCAATGAAGTGCTTGGGCGACAACAGACACACCGCGGAAGTTCTGTCCGAGTTCTTGCAGAAAGAAACTCAGTCATGGCTGGGCACTGTACATCTTGAGGCAGGCAAGGTAGTGACTGATAACAGAAGGAATTTTATGGCTGCCATAGCCCTTTCCCAACTGAAACACATTCCTTGCCTGGCTCACACCTTAAACCTGGTGGTGCAGTGCTTCCTGAAAAGTTATCCGGGGTTACCCGACCTGCTCCTCAAAGTGCGCAGACTTTGCACGCATATCCGCCATTCGCCCGTACACTCCAGCCATATGCAGAACCATCAGCGGTCTTTGAACCCTCCCCAGTATCGCCTAATCATCGATGTTGCAACAAGGTGGAACTCCACACTGCACATGCTTCAGAGACTGTGTGAACAGAGGCATGCTGTTATGTATTTGTGGGAGGATACACATACATGGGCAGGCAGTTGGATGGCAGACATGGAGTTGTCAGGTGTGCAGTGGTCGAAGGTACAAGACCTGTGTCAAGTCCTTCAGTGTTTTGAGGAATGCACACGGCTGGTTAGTGCAGACAACGCCATAATACGCACGACCATCCCCCTAATGCGTCTGCTGATGCAAAGTTTGCCGCACATAAAGGAGCAGGCGTCTGCAGCCGAGGAAGAGGATAGCCTTGATGACAGTCAGCCATTGTTTGGTCAGGGCAATCTACAGGACAAGGTAGCGGGCGAAGAGGAGGAGGACGAGGAAGATGATGATGGGAATGCGTATTTTTGAATGAGGAAGCTTCTCCGGGGCCAATAGAAACTGGTGGCGTTGCAAGGCCGGGTTCAGGTTTTTTGAGTGAGACAAGTGACGTAGATTTGCCTGAAACTGCCCCTCAACCCAGCACAACCGCAGATTTGACAACTGGAACTTTGGCCCACATGGCGGATTATGCCTTACGTATCTTCAAAAGGGACCCACGCATTATTAAAATGATGACCGATGATGATTACTGGTTGGCCTGCCTCCTTGATCCTCGCTATAAAGGCAAATTGCAAAATATCATGCCACATGAGAACCTCGAACAAATATTAGCAACCAAACAAGCAACTCTTGTAGACCGTTTGATTCAGGCATTCCCAGCCCACAGCGCCGGTGATGGTTCTCACATGAGCTGCAGGGGGCAACAGGGCGGAGGTGTTAGAGTTGCACAAATCAGAAGTGGCGTTGGACAGAGGGGTTTTCTGACCAGGTTGTGGAGTGATTTCTCAATGACCGCAGACAGGACAGGTACTGCAGCATCAATTCAAAGTGACAGGAGACAACATTTGTCCAGTATGGTTACTAACTATTTTTCATCCCTTATCGATGTTCTCCCTCAACCGTCATTCCCATTTGATTACTGGGCATCCAAAATAGACACCTGGCCTGAATTGGCAGAATATGCATTGCAGGAGCTTGCTTGCCCAGCAGCTAGTGTGCTATCAGAAAGAGTATTCAGTGCTGCTGGTTCAATATTGACCGAAAAAAGGACTCATCTGGTTACCCAAAATGTTGATGATCTAACCTTCATTAAAATGAACCACTCATGGATTTCGAATTATTTTGCCCCACCTTTCCCGGCTGACACCTAGCTTTCCTATAAAAAGGTCTCGCTTGTGGACTGGTCTTACTTAATGTTCCAATCTCTTAATTGGCAGCAGCTGTTTGTCCAGCGTACGACATGTTTACACCTCCCTAAATGGGCTAACTCCCCCCACGGGGCCGTGGTCTCGCCACTTGGCGCAAGCACCCGTGAGAGTGCCGTTTGTCTGAAGAGGTGGGTGTGCCAGTTTTTGGTCGACGGCACTGCCACTGGGTCCCTCATAGTACAATAAAGTGTCTCCGGCGGTTGCGGCACGCAAACAATGTCAGACACACCGTTGTAACATGAGGGGCCCTGGGCCTGTACCGCCGGCCACAAGAGAGTTCCCCCCCAGCTCAAACACTGTTCTACCACTTGCAAAATTATCTCTCACAGCTCCACCAATGTTTAGTCTATGCGCTGACATCCTTCAATGCCTGGCACTGACAATACCAATTTGTTGACATGTATGATGCTAGTTAAAATAGTCAGGGCCAGTGTCCTATATTGACACCAGTAAATACTTAGCGCCAAATTACTATGTCTGAAACTCAGCAGAGGAGCCCACCCCTGTACCTAAGTATGCCACCCTTTTGTTTTTTGGTTTTGTTGTTTTGCGAGACATTAACATCTATTTATTTTTTGGGAGTACTAACTGTGTCAGACACTCCTTCCAATCGTCCTCCGCTGACCACACCAATGCTGCCTGTGTACCCCTGCAAGATAATTCAAACTGCTTTGAGCCTATTTTTAAAAATTTTAGGCCTACTAAGTCTGTCTGCGGTCCCTCCTTCCATTTGTCCTCCGCTGAGCACACCAATGCTGACCGTGTACCCATGTAACTTTTTTCATCCTGCAGTGAGCCTACTTTGTGGTGTAAGGCCTACTAGCAGCGTCTGTCTGCGCCACTTAATACAGCTGTCCTCCTCTAAAAAAAAAAAAAAAAAGGCTGATTTTCAGCTTGTCAGAATTATAAAACTGCATTGGGGCCACAAGTTTTGTTGTGGTCTACAAACTGAGTCTTCTTCTCCAAGGTGTTCTCTCTGTTGCCTCTCCCTCGCCTCTATCTTGAAGCTCATGTTAAGTAGTTGTTGAAACAACACTGCATTAGGCCTACAAGTTGGGTCTGGGTTGTAGAGAGGGTGTCTGCCGCTCCAAGGTATTCTCCTGGTTGCCTTTCCTGAGCTTCAATCTTCAGGCTCTTGTTAAATAGTTTTTTAATCGAACAACTGCAGTGGGGCTACTAGTTTGGTTGGGGCCTACTAACAGTGTCTGCCGCTCCAAGGTGTTCTCCTGGTTACCTTTCCTGAGCTTCAATCTTCAGGCTCTTGTTAAATAGTTTTTTAATCAAACAACTGCAGTGGGGCTACTAGTTTGGTTGGGGTCTACTAACGGTGTATGCCGCTCCGTGCTGTTCTCCAGGTTTCCTGTCCTGAAATTCCTTTTTCAGGCTCTCGTTAAGTAGTTGTTGAAACAACACTGCATTAGGCCTACAAGTTGGGTCTGGGTTGTAGAGACGGTGTCTGCCGCTCCAAGGTGTTCTCTTGGTTGCCTTTCCTGAGCTTCAAACTTCAGGCTCTTGTTAAATAGTTTTTTAATCAAACAACTGCAGTGGGGCTACTAATTTGGTTGGGGCCTACTAACAGTGTCTGCCGCTCCAAGGTGTTCTCCTGGTTGCCTTTCCTGAGCTTCAATCTTCAGGCTCTTGTTAAATAGTTTTTTAACCGAACAACTGCAGTGGGGCTACTAATTTGGTTGGGGCCTACTAACAGTGTCTGCCGCTCCAACGTGTTCTCCTGGTTGCCTTTCCTGAGCTTCAATCTTCAGGCTCTTGTTAAATAGTTTTTTAATCAAACAACTGCAGTGGGGCTACTAGTTTGGTTGGGGCCTACTAACGGTGTATGCCGCTCCATGCTGTTCTCCAGGTTTCCTGTCCTGAAATTCCATTTTCAGGCTCTCGTTAAGTAGTTGTTGAAACAACACTGCATTAGGCCTACAAGTTGGGTCTGGGTTGTAGAGACGGTGTCTGCCGCTCCAAGGTGTTCTACTGGTTGCCTTTCCTGAGCTTCAATCTTCAGGCTCTTGTTAAATAGTTTTTTAATCAAACAACTGCAGTGGGGCTACTAGTTTGGTTGGGGCCTACTAACGGTGTATGCCGCTCCGTGCTGTTCTCCAGGTTTCCTGTCCTGAAATTCCATTTTCAGGCTCTCGTTAAGTAGTTGTTGAAACAACACTGCATTAGGCCTACAAGTTGGGTCTGAATTCTAGAGACGGTGTTTGCCGCTCCAAGGTGTTCTCCAGGGTGCCTCTCCCTAGCTTCTGTCTTTAAGCTCTTGTTAAGTAGTTGTTGAAACAACACTGCATTTGGCCTACAAGTTGGGTCTGGGTTGTAGGGACGGTGTCTGCCGCTCCAAGGTGTTCTCCAGGTTGCCTCTCCCTAGCTTCTATCTTCAAGCTCTTGTTAAGTAGTTGTTGAAACAACACTGCATTAGGCCTACAAGTTGGGTCTGGGTTCTAGAGACGGTATCTGCCGCTCCAAGGTGTTCTCCAGGGTGCCTCTCCCTAGCTTTTATCTTCAAGCGCTTGTTAAGTAGTTGTTGAAACAACACTGCATTTGGCCTACAAGTTGGGTCTGGGTTGTAGGGTCGGTGTCTGCTGCTCTAAGGTGTTCTCCAGGTTGCCTCTCCCTAGCTTCTATCTTTGAAGCTCTCGTTAAGTAGTTGTTGAAACAACACTGCATTAGGCCTACAAGTTGGGTCTGGGTTCTACAAACGGTGTCTTCCGCTCCAAGGTGTTCTCCAGGTTGCCTTTCCCTAGCATCTATCTTCAGGCTCTCATTAAATTGTTTTTAATATAACACTGCATTTGGCCTACTTGTTTTTTTGGCCCTACTAACGGTGTCTGCCGCTCCTTGATGTTCTCCTACACTGAACAAACCAGTGCCGCCTGTTACCAATTTTGAACTGCATTTAGCCTACTTACTGATTTGGGCCTACTCACTGTGTCAGCCTCTCATTACAGTTGTACTCCAATGAACAAAGCAATGCCCCCTGGTTAGTCCTGTTACCAATTTTGAACTGCATTTAGCCCACTTTATTCTTTGGGCCTATATCTGTGTTTCCTCCTCATCCTGCCCATTGCCCAGCCAGAGATAGATGAGTCTGCTGGTACATTGACCCAGAACGCTACATTCCCCGAGCACGCTACACAGCCAGAATGTGACCCTGCTGAAAGTCAGGTTCCCCTTCCCGCATACCATACCACCTTTCACGGGGACAAAGAGGAATGTGCAGATGAAAGTGCAGGTTCCTTCATCAGGTGGGGGGGAAAATACTCGTTGGCAACGTCACTAGCACAGGGCCCCTCATAGTACGCAAAAGTGTCGCTGCCGGTGGGAGGCGCCCCCGCCGTGCAAACACACCGCCGTACTTTGAGGGGCCCTGTGCCAGTGCCAATGCCAACGAGTGGGCCCCCCCTGCTTGCTCAGGATCACAGCACTTGCAAAGTTTAAATACTTACCTCTCCCTGCTCCACTGCCGTGACGTGGTCCAGATTTCCTGGGCCCACTAAATACTTGAACCAGCACTACCTGTTATGATCTGGTGGTTTAGGAACAACATGAGACAAGCTCTGAAGGAGGTGGTATCTGTACTGACCGCAGACCCTGAACCTAGCAGCGCAACTAGAAATAGCCGTGGGGGGTACCTGACGCTCCCTAGACCCCTCGGCACAGCCTAAGATCTAACTTCCCCTAAAGATGGAAACAGGAAACCTATCTTGCCTCAGAGAAAATCCCCAAAGGAAAGATAGCCCCCCACAAATATTGACGGTGAGAGGAGGGGAAAATAACATACGCAGAGATGAAATCAGATTTCAGCATAGGAGGCCAGTCTAGCTTGATAGATAGGACAGGAAAGGATACTGTGCGGTCAGTATAAAAACTCCAAAACAATCCACACAGAGTTTACAAAATCTCCACACCTGACTAAAGGTGTGGAGGGTAAATCTGCTTCCCAGAGCTTCCAGCTAACAGAAAAAAATCCATAATGACAAGCTGGGCAAAAATAGAATGCACAGAACAATAAGTCCACAACATGTGGACTGAAATGAGGAAAGCCAGAACTTATCTTTGCAGAACTAGTCAGGAAACAAGGAGAATCCAAGCAGACATGTGAATCCAGCCAGAGAACATTGACAAGTGGCATAGGCTGAAGACTAGAGCCAGGTTAAATAGCAGAGCCAGGAGAGACGATCAGTGAAAGCAGCTGCTAAAGCTAAACCCAAGGAGCGGCAGTTCCACTCAAAACCACCAGAGGGAGCCCAAGGGCAGAATTCACAAAAGTGCCATTTACAACCACCGGAGGGAGCCCAAGAACGGAATTCACAACACCTACCCCCCACAACTTTAGCCAAATGACCCCCAATTTCCAATGCCTTACTATTATTATAAGGTAACTTAAGATTGACAAGCTTCAGTAACAAGAATGGATGTTTTTGCCATTAAAATGGGCACTGTAGGTGTTTTCCTGGCCTCCACTCACTGCCAACTATGCTCCCCCATTGACTTGCATTGCGTTTCGTGTTTCGGTCGATCCCCGACTTTTCGCCATAATCGGCCGATTCCACTCGACTCGACTTTTGAGATAGTTGGGTTTCGCGAGCCCGACTCGACCCTAAAAAACTAAAAGTCGTTCAACCCTACTGAGGATGTTATGTGTTTCAAGGTCTCTGGTGGTTAGAATCTGCTCTATTTAGTATTGTCATACCTGTTTCCTATATATTGATAAGCTACCCACAGATTGCTAAATGACAATTTTGCAAATGATAATAGGGCCCGACAGGGATCGCCGATATTGAGCGGGGGCACCATTTGCGCTACAATGGGGTGACAACAACATTAAGGCAGGAACATATCAGATTGTCACTAGGGTCATTTGGTAACTTTTTATGTCCTTATCATGTTTTTATATATCTTTTTCCAGGCATTTGTAGAATATGTGGCCACATCACCTTTTCCTTTTTTATCTTTTTTAATATTTTAGTTATATATCAATTAAAGTGATGTTTTAACCCCTTCACGACATGCGCCGTACTAGTACTGCTGTTGTGAATTCCGCTCTTGGGCTCCCTCCGGTGGTTGTAAGTAGCATTTTTGTGAGTTCTGCTCTTTGGCTCCCTCCTGTGGTTTTCAGTGGTATGGCTGCTTCTTGGATTTAGCTTCAGCAGCTGTTTTCACTGATTGTCTTTCTGACTCGGCTATATTAGTCTGGCCTTATCCCTCATTCAATGCCAGTTGTCAATTGTTCCTGCCTGGAGTCATTGCTCTAGGACTTTCCTGACACTCTGACCAGTTCATCAAAGCTAAGTCCTTGCTTGTCCTTTTGCGGTTCTCTTGTTGTGGATTTTGTTATTCAGCACTTTCTTTGTTTTTGTTCATTTGTCCAGCTTTTCAGTATGGATCTATTCAGTTAAGTTGGAAGCTCTGGGCAGCAGAGTTTGCCCTCCACACCTTTAGTCAGGTGTGGAGATTTTTGCATTTCTCTGCGGTGGACTTTTTCTAGTTTTTATTACTGACCGCACAGCGTTCTGCCCTGTACTATTTCTGTCTAGCTAGAAGTGGCCTCCTGTGCTAAATCTTGTTTCATACTACGTATGTCATTTCCTTCTCCTCTCACAGTCATTATTTGTGGGGGGCTAATCTATCCTTTGGGGATTTTCTCTGAGGCAAGATAGTTTTCCTGCTTCTATCTTTAGGGGTAGTTAGCTCTTAGGCCGTGACGAGATGCCTAGGCAGAGTTAGGAGCATTCCACGGCTACTTCTAGTGTTGTGTTGAGCTTAGGGACTGCGGTCAGTATAGTTGCCACCTGCTCAGAGCTAGACGCATGTCTCTCCTTAATCACCAGATGATAACATACTGCGCATGCCATGTCACCCCCTTTGATGTGGGCTCCGGCGGTGAGCCCACATCAAAGTCACGACATGTCAGCTGTTTTGTACAGCTGACATGTGCGCGCAATAGCGGCGGGTGAAATCGCTATTCACCCGCTGCTATTAACCTGTTAAATGCCACTGGCAATGCGTAGAAAGAAGCGGCAACACTCACCGGTCCTGTGTGGTCTGAATCCTTTATTAGAAGAGTGCACACAACCGCATCTTCACGGCATCAGGATACAAGCAAGGAGGGAGGTGAGCAGGATGTGACGACGGCCGTTTTGCGCCGACAATGGCTATTGTCGGCGTGAAACGGCTGTCGTCACATCCTGCTCACCTCCCTCCTTGCTTGTGTCCCGATGTCGTGAAGATGCGGTTGTGTGCACTCTTCTAATAAAGGATTCAGACCACACAGGACCGGTGAGTGTTGCCGCTTCCTTCTACGCATTGCCAGTGGTATTCTACTTGTTTCATGCGTGCACCTCTACCTGGCAGTCGGATCCCTGAGAAGTTACTATGCACTGAAGATACCGCTATTGATTGAGGAACAGCTGTGCGGCGATTTCGTCTCAGATTGCTATATCCTGTTAAATGCCGCTGTAAAACGCAGATAGCGGCATTTAACCGGCGCTTCCGGCCGGGCGGCCGGAAATGATGTCATGGCCGGCCCGCGTCACATGATGGGGGGTCGGCGATGAAGGATGGAGGAAGCTAACCATAGAGGTCCTTAAGACCTCTATGGTTACTGATGCCGGCCTGCTGTGAGCGCCCCCCTGTGGTCAGCGCTCACAGCACACCTGCATTTCAGCTACATAGCAGCGATCTGATGATCGCTGCTATGTAGCAGAGCCGATCAGGCTATGCCAGCTTCTAGCCTCCCATGGAATCTATTGAAGCATGGCACAAGTAAAAAAAAAATGTTTTTAAATATATGAAAAAAATATTAAAAATATAAAAGTTTAAATCACACCCCTTTCGCCCCATCCTAAATAAAACATAAAAAAAAAAACCTACATGTATTTGGTATCACCGCGTTCAGAATGAATTGCCCGATCTGTCAATAAAAAAAAGCATTGACCTGATCGCTAAACAGCGTAGCGAGAAAAAAATCCGAAACGCCAGAATTACGCTTTTTTGGTCGCCGTGACATTGCATTAAAATGCAATAACAGGCGATCAAAAGAACGTATCTGCACCGAAATGGTATCTTAAAAATGTCAGCTCGGCACGCAAAAAATAAGCCCTCACCCGACCCCAGATCATGAAAAGTGGAGACGCTTCGGGTATTGGAAAATGGCACTTTTTTTTTTTTTTTTTTTTTAAGCAAAGTTTTGAATTTTTTTTCACCACTTGGATAAAAAATACCCTAGACATGTTAGATGTCTAGGAACTCGTAATGACCTAGAGAATCACAATGGCAGGTTAGTTTTAGCATTTAATGAACCTAGCAAAAAAGCCAAGCAAAAAACAAGTGTGGGATTGCACTTTTTTTGCAATTTCACCGCACTTGGAATTTTTTTCCTGTTTTTTAGTAAAAGACATGGAAAAACCAATGGTGTCGTTCAAAAGTACAACTTGTCCCACAAAAAATAAGCCCTCACATGACCATATTGACGGAAAAATAAAAAAGTTATGGCTCTGGGAAGGAGGGAAGTGAAAAATGAAAACGCAAAAACGACAAAAGGGCCGCGACTTGAAGGGGTTAAAAAATAGTTTTTGTTAATCTTACATATAGTTTTATGGTAAAATAGTGGCATGTCAAAAGTATTTGAAACAACTTCATAATAGGATATGTGTAAACCGCCAACTGAGACAAATTGTAACTGTGTAATCGGTCTGATTGTTAAGAAACTTGTGTGTTTTCTGTTCAACTTCTATTCCATCAGACCAATACCTTACGGATGCAATACAAAATTTGTGTGTGCCAACATCCGAAAAATACTTATTTTACAGATATTGAAATGTAATTAACTGTGTAAATCCAGCTCTATGGGTTATTGCACAGGAAATTCCATAAATATTTGATAGATTTGGGTTACACATCTGGGAACTGCACTTATGTGGAGAAAGGGGGGGTCAACCTATCCAAACAGGACAGCCATGCATCCAGAAGGAGAATGAGTGGAAAGGTGTTATGGTAACAGCCGTACAAGCTTGAAGAATTTTAAATATAGACACTTCTATTTCCTTCTTCTGAATACAAAGTATATGAAGCCTCAGTAAATCAATGTATGGCATGCAAAGCTTCTATTTTGCAAGAGGTATATCTACTTGTACTAATTACATTTGGCATAAAATAAATTTTAATCACCGAGAATATACTGTGAGAATAAGCTCACATAATAATGACGTGAGCTATGTAAATGAAGAGTGTCCCTGGGTAATGATGTTTGGCTAAGCTTCAAACACCACACATTTTTGGCAGCCTGCAGACACCACTGCCTCTTGTGGTTAATGCCCGAGTTGCTGTGGATTTTAATGTAGTTTTACAAGTTAAAGAAAAGCAAATATATTCCTGGCCTCTTGTACCACAAGACCACATTATCCATGATTTTACAGCAATGCACTGTTAAAAGGACGAAGCACAGTAATGCTGGTTTTAAACAGGTTCATAATCGGGGAATGATGTTTTCAAGGAACCCGCATTCCCAACTATTAGGTAGTCTAAACAAGCAGGCAATTACCCCCAATAAACTATCAAAACATTTCTTTGTTGGCAGCAAGGATTTTGCAGTCAGCCATTTTAAAAATCATCATCCTTAGTGGCAGCACATTGATAAATATAAACAGGAGAGGTGATTTAGAGAACAATGATAGTCTAAGCACACAGAACGATTGTACCAGCGATCATTTAATGCACACATAATTTGGGTTGTCCTGTCTAGAGAGGTCATTAAAAAACCTCCAATTAGCTTGCATTTAGTTGATCAGCAGTTATTTGATTGACGAGGTCTACATGTCTTAACCCAGCATAAGAGAAGAAACTGTTTCCTGAGTATTATTACAGTATACAGACGCCATTGTAAAGAGATACTTGCATAGTTTTACTAATGGTAGGCTCTCTTGCTTAACTACAGTTGGCATAATACAAATGTTACTTATGCTAGCTAGTGTTGTGTCAATGGTGTTATGAGTGGCTGTTGAAATATGCAAATGACAATCATTACAACCGATTGGAATAATAGTTTCTGTTGGGACAATTCGAAATCTTGCCCTACGCCTAAGGATCCGTGTACACTGAGTGACCGGCAGGCCTAAACAATCGCCAATCGGTAAACTTATACCTGTGCTCGTTTAATCTGTTTACTCAGCCAAACCAAAGAAAATTATGCAAGCTGAGTGACCTTTAATAGACCGCTTGGAACGCATAGGTAGCCATTTTTCTCAGCAGTCCTGTTTACACAGGAAGATACATCTCAGAGAATGTGCTGTGCAAAAGATAATTTCTCCCAACGATCAAGCATTTTGCTTGTTCAACAGGTGATTGGCAGCCTGTTTACACAGAAACATAATTGTGAAACAAGTTTTTTAAGAACATCTATTTCATGTATATAGGAAGAAAAAGTAGTGGCACTCACTGGTACCTACTCAGCTGACCTCAGTGAGGTAAAGGGACAGTAAGTGTCACCTCAGCTAACCACCGAGGGGTACAAGGAAGGAAAGTACCAGCTCAGCTAACTACAGAGGGGTACAGGAACAGTAAGTACCAGCTCAGCTAACCACTGAGGGGTACAGGGACGGTAAGTACGAGCTCAGCTAACCACCAAGGGGCACAGAGACAATACAAAGTGTGCAACACCCAGTTAGAACCACTGCAAAAGAACACGTGGTTTGAACTTGCTCTGTGGTGCAACACCCTGTTAACCCCACAGGGAATTATAGCATACACGCGGAACGGAAACTGATAGCAAAAACTTAGTCAGCAAGAACACGGAAGAGCCGTAATACTGATGCTTGATGCCAGCCCTGAACTCACACAGCCAAACTCCTCTCCAGAGGTGCTGTAATTCTAATGGCAATGGGCCACTTCTAAACACATGCTGACACAGATCACTGACATCCCACAGGTAGCTGTTACAGTGCTAAACACACAAAAGGCACAGAGCAGTAGTGTATCCACCCACACGTGCACCAAACACAAGTGATGCTAGCACACCCATGGCAGCTCCACCCCAAACACTCACACCCAGTCGGACGGGGCATCAGCCATGGGCCAATGCGGAGCTGCCACATTACCAGAGCAGAAAGCATCCGAGCACCAATGACAAGGCGCCACATCACGGACATGCTCAGTAAGGTGATTTCTGGACTGCTGAGAGTGGGGTTGCCTCTGTATACAACCGGTTACCATAGACTTTAGGTGGAGCCAGCAGTAACCACAAGTATAACAGGAGCCTGAGCAAGATGCTGGAATCAAGTAGCAGACCCAGCGGCTGGATCTGAATGGGAGACCAGAGCAACAAGCACTGCCTGAGAAACATCCCACATGGCAGGGAAGTGATGGCCTCTAACAGACCACTTTAAAATTTTCACTCGTTTCATTTGGTAAGTTCAAAAAAAGTTTATTTTTCACAATAATGTACGCTCTGCACCCCATCTTGACTGAAAACCCCCCAGAAATGTAGACATTTTTGTAAATTTAATAAAAAAGAAAAACTGAAATATCACATGGTCATAAGTATTCAGACACTCATATTTAAGTCACATGCTGACTTGATTTGGAAAGGCACACACCTGTCCATATAAGACCTCACGGCTCACTGTGCATGTCAGACCAAATGAGAATCATGAGGTCAAAATAACTGACCAAGGAGCTCAGAGACAGAATTGTGGCAAGCCATAGATCTGGGCAAGGTTAAAACAGAATTTCTGCAGTACTGAAGTTCCTAAGAGCACAGTAGCCTCCACAATCCTTAGATGGAAGAAGTTTGGGACCACAAAATGTCTTCCTAGGCCTGGCCGTCCAGCCAAACTGAGCAATCGTGGGAGAAAAGCCCTGGTGAGAGGTAAAGAAGAACCCCAAGTTCACTGTGACTGAGCTCCAGAGATCAGTAGGGAGATGGGAAAAAGTTCCACAAAGTCAACTATCACTGCAGCCCTCCACCAGTAGGGCCTTTACGGCAGAGTGGCCAAACGGAAGCCTCTCCTCAGTGCAAGACATATGAAAGCCCACATAGATTTTGCTAAAAACAAAACACATGAAGGACTATGAGACTATGAGATTCTCTGGTCTGATGAGATGAAGATAAACCTTTTTGGTGATAATTCTAAACGGCATGTGTGAAGAAAACCAGGCACTGCTCATCACCTGCTCAATACAATCCCAACAGTGAAACGTGGTGGCAGCATCATGCTATGAGGGTGTTTTTCAGCTGCAGGGACAGGAAGATGGATTGTTATTGAAGGAAAAATGAATGCGGACAAGTACAGATATCCTGGATGAAAACCTTTTCCAGAGTGCTCTGGACCTTAAACTTGGCCGAAGGTTCACCTTCCAAAAAAACAATGACCGTAAGCACACAGCTAAAGTAACAAAGGAGTGGCTTCAGAACTCTGTGACCATTCTTTACTGGCCCAGCAAGAGCCCTGGCCTAAACCAAATTGAGCATCTCTGGAGAGACCTAAAAATGGCTGTAAACCAACGTTCACCATCCAACCTGATGGAACTGGAGAGGATCTGCAAGGAAGAATAGCAGATGATCCCCAAATCCAGGTGTGAAAAGCTTGTTGCATCATTCCCAAGAAGACTCATGGCTGTACTAGCTCAAAAGCGTGCTTCTGCTCAATACTGAGCAAAGGGTCTAAATACTTATTATAACTATGTGATATTTCAGTTTTCTTTTTTAATAAATTTGCAAAAGTTACTACATTTATGTTTGTTTTTCAGTCAAGATGGGGTGCAGAGTACACTTTAATGAGAAAAAAATGAACTTACCGTATATACTCGAGTATAAGCCGAGATTTTCAGCCCAAATTTTAGGGCTGAAAGTGCCCCCCTCGGCTTATACTCGAGTCACGGTAGCGGTGGGGTCGGCAGGTGAGGGGCTGAGGGCGCTGGGGTATACTTACCTAGTCCCAGCGATCCTCGCGCTGTCCCTGCCGTCCCACGGGCTTCGGCGCTGCAGCTTCTTCCTCTCTTCAGCGGTCACGTGGGACCGCTCATTACAGAAATGAATAAGCGGCTCCACCTCCCATAGGGGCGGAGCCGCTTATTCATTTCTCTAATCAGCGGTGCCGGTGACCGCTGATAGAGAAAGAAGCTGCAGCGCCGAAGACAGGAGGGGACAGCGCGAGGATCGCCAGGACTAGGTGAGTATGTTATATTCACCTGTCCTCGTTCCAGCCGCCGGGCGCCGATCCATCTTCCCGGCCGGCGCCTCCATCTTCCCGGCGTCTGCGCTCTCTGACTGATCAGGCAGAGGGCGCGATGACGCATATAGTGTGCGCGGCGCCCTCTGCCTGATCAGTCAGAGCAGAGACGCCGGGAAGATGGAGGCGCTGGAACGAGACGCTGGGAGCTGCAATCAAGGGAGGTGAGTATGTGTTTTTTTTTTTTTATTGCAGCAGTAGCAGCGGCAGCACAGATTAATGTGGAGCATCTATGGGGCACAGTGAACGGTACAGAGCACCGTATAAGGCACAGCTAGGGGGCACAATGAACGGTGCAGAGCACCGTATATGGCACAGCTAGGGGGCACAATGAACGGTGCAGAGCACCGTATAAGGCACAGCTAGGGGGCACAATGAACGGTGCAGAGCACCGTATAAGGCACAGCTAGGGGGCACAATGAACGGTGCAGAGCACCGTATAAGGCACAGCTAGGGGGCACAATGAACGGTGCAGAGCACCGTATAAGGCACAGCTAGGGGGCACAGTGAACGGTGCAGAGCACCGTATATGGCACAGCTAGGGGGCACAATGAACGGTGCAGAGCACCGTATATGGCACAGCTATGGGGCACAGTGAACGGTGCAGAGCACTGTATATGGCACAGCTAGGGGGCACAGTGAACGGTGCAGAGCACTATATGGGGCACAGCTATGGGGAAATATGAATGGTGTAAAGCACTATATGGCACAGCTATGGGGAAATAATGATCTATTTTTATTTTTGAAATTCACCGGTAAATGCTGCATTTCCACCCTAGGCTTATACTCGAGTCAATAAGTTTTCCCAGTTTTTTGTGGCAAAATTAGGGGGGGTCGGCTTATACTCGGGTCGGCTTATACTCGAGTATATACGGGTATTTGAATTTACCAAATGGCTGCAATGAAACAAAGAGTGAAAAATTTAAAGGGGGTATGAATACTTTCCGTACCCACTGTACCCAACCTCCTCCTACACACACCTGTGCAATTAAATCCTGCAGACTGACACACACAATAAAGTAACATTTTTTTCCCCTATATACATGTTTGCATCTCATTTTCTGAGCACCCGGTACCTGCAGGCTTGATTGCTCAGTCCAGTTTGGTTTAAGGACAAGTTCATGCACACAGGTTGAATTGTGCCAGCATTCTCCTTTTTGTTTTTGTTCCGACAATAATCTTTCAGTGTAAAGACCATCAGTTAATGTGAAAACATTCATGTGAACTACTCCATTGACATTGAATGGTCAGTGTGCTGTCCGTATGCTACCCGTTCTGAATAGTTTCACATCCTCAGGTCTTTAATCATTGCAATCTTTGATTAATTTGATTGCAATGATTAAAGACCTGAAGGGTCTGAAAAGCGTCTGCCTATCATCTCCCCAAGCTGGGGCTGTGACCACCATGCTGTTGTCTTATTTTTAATTTATCTAATTAATTTCATACTTTCACATACATCGGATTTCTGCTGTGTGTCCTAGAAGTGTGAAGATTAATTTAGAATTAAAACCAGAAGGATGTATACAGACTGTGCCCTGCTATCTGCCACCATCGCACTCTAACCAGCATGTCTATTCTTCCTACAGGTATGTTCATGTACCCAGCTCTCCAGCCTGCTCTCCTGCCTTGTCTGTCTATGAAGTGCACATAGTACATCACACAACTTTCCACAGACTTTCCTCTGCTCCTAGCATTCACATGGTATGTTCATGCACCCAGCTCTCCAGCCTGCTCTCCTGCCTTGTCTATGAAGTGCACATAGTACATCACCCAACTTTCCACACAATCTTTCCTCTGCTCCTAGCATTCACATGGTATGCCTTTCAGCTAACCCCAGCTTACCCTGTGTTATTTATGACCTTGCTAACTCTGGCTTGATTGTATGCATCTGGTCCACTCTTAATTATCTGACCAAGATGAGCAGAGACCACTCCTCTCTGCTTCACACCTGAATACACTTAGTTGTACATATATTGCATAGCACAAGTCTGCAATGAATTTAGTCTGCTGTGTGATTCCTATAAGTGTGTCCTAGAAGTGTGAAGATTAATTTAGAATTAAAACCAGAATTGAACCAGAAGGGAACTGAAGGTAACTGGCCAGTAACTGTAAACAATGTTTCTGTTTGTTTTCACTTCCACCCCTATAATTCTTCACTTTCTGCAAACTCCCCTAATCCCTACTCCTAGTAAAGAACTGTTCATCTCCTCTTCAATCCTCTCAATCCAGTTTACCTCCTCCTCAGAACTGTTCCTTAACATACAATCCCGTCTCCAAGCACAGACAGCCACCTCATGCCCTCTCCTGCTCCCACCTGCTAACACTTTCTCTGCTCCTTCTCACTGCTGGTGATATCTCTACAAATCTTGGTCCTCCTCACCACATCCCCACAGTCAGCTCTACCTCCCATACACACTCTATCACAAATTTCTGTAACCTCTCTAACCTTATACCCATTTGCCCAGCCCCCACTTCCCCAGTCCCACTCTCAGGAGCTCTGTGGAACGCTCGCTCTGTCTGCAACAAGCTTTCCTACATCCACGATCTTTTTGTTACTACCAAACTTTCCTTCCTCGCCATCACCGAAACCTGGCTCACCCCTTCTGACACAGCCTCTCCTGTTGCACTTTCTTATGGTGGCTTCCACCTTTCTCACACACCCTGCCCCAGCAGCAAGCCTGGTGGAGGAGTTGGTTTTCTCCTGTCAGATAACTGCTTCTTCACCCCAATCCCACTGCCACCCTCTGTTACCCTCCCTTCTTTTGAGGTGCACTCTGTGCGCATCTATGCACCCACCAACCTCCAAGCTGTCATTTACCACCCCCCAGGGCCAGCTACCACCTTCTTTGACCACTTCACCACCTGGCTACTTCATTTCCTTTCTGCAGACATCCCCACTATCATCATGGGCGACTTCAACATCCCCATTGACACTTCCTTCTCAGCTGCCACTAAACTTCTATCTCTCACTTCCTCCTTCGACCTCACTCAATGGTCTTCTGCAGCCACTCACAAAGATGGTCACACATTGGACCACATCTTCACCAGCCGATGCTCCCTATCTAACCTCTCTAACTCACCTCTTCCTCTTTCTGACCACAATCTACTCACATTCTCTTCCCTCTCCACTCCTTGTCTACAATCCCCACCCCACAAACTTGCACACCCTCATAGAAATCTTAAACACCTTGATCTGCATTCACTCTCTGAATCCCTCCTCCCTCTCACAGACATAATTTCTCTACACAATGCGGATGATGCTGCTCTATATAACACCACAATAGCTGCAGCTTTGGAATCTCTTGCACCTCTCACACATACCAAAGCTCGCAAAATCAACAGACAGCCCTAGCACATCAGCCTGACCAAAGAACTGAGGCGAGCTTCCAGGGCTGCAGAGCGGAGATGGAAAAGATCCCACTCCAACGAGCACTTCATCGCTTTCAAACAGTCCCTCACTACTTTCAAGACCACACTCGCCACAGCTAAACAAACCTACTTCTCATTTCTCATATCCTCCGTCTCACAACCCTAAACAGTTCTTCAACACCTTCAATTCTCTCCTCTGTCCCCCAGCACCTCCTCCCTCAACACTCATCTCAGCTGAAGACTTTGCCTCATTTTTCAAGCAGAAGATTGAGAACATCAAAGACAGCTTTTAGTCGACAACCCCCAGAGCCCTTCCTCCCAACTACTAAGCCTTCCACCTCCAAAACCAACTTCTTCACTATTACAGAAGATCGACTCTCCACTCTACTCTCAAGATCGCATCTCACCACTTGTGCACTTGACCCGATCCCTTTCCACTTCATCCCAAACCTCGCCACAGTCTTCATCCCAACTCTAACCAATCTCTTCAACCTATCACTAACAACTGGTGTTTTCCCCTCAAGTTTTAAACATGCCTCAATCACACCTATCCTCAAAAAGCCCTCTCTTGACCCATCCTCTGTATCTAGCTATCGCCCTATATCACTTCTCCCCTATGCCTCAAAACTACTGGAACAACACATCCTTCTTGAACTGTCCTCCCATATATCTTCCTGCTCCCTTTTCGACTGCTTACAATCAGGCTTCCGGTCACACCACTCCACTGAAACTGCCCTAAGGTCACCAATGACCTATTAACTGCCAAGAACAAGCGACACTACTCTATCCTCCTCCTCGACCTGTCCTCTGCCTTTGACACAGTGGACCATTCCCTATTACTCCAGACCCTCTCATCGCTTGGCATCACAGACTTGGCCCTATCCTGGATCTCGTCATACCTAACTGACCAAACATTCAGCGTCTCCCATTCACACACCACCTCCTCACCTCGCCCCCTATCTGTCCGAGTCCCACAAGGTTCAGTTCTAGGGCCCCTGCTCTTCTCCATTTACACTTTTGGCCTGAGACAGCTCATAGAATCTCACGGTTTTCAGTATCATCTCTATGCTGATGACACATAGATCGACATCTCTGGACCAGATATCACCACCCCACTAACCAGAATCCCTCAATGTCTATCCGCTATTTCATCCTTCTTCTCCGCTAGATTTCTAAAACTTAACATGGAGAAAACAGAATTCATCGTCTTTCCCCCATCTCACGCGACCCCCCCAACGAACCTATCCATTACAGTAAATGGAGGCCCACTCTCCCCAGTCCCACAAGCTCGCTGTCTCGGGGTAATCCTTGACACTGATCTCTCCTTCAAACCGCATATTCAATCCCTTTCCACTTCCTGCCACCTTCAACTCACAAATATTTCACGGATCCGTACATTCCTAAACCAAGAATCTGCAAAAACATTAGTCCATGCCCTCATCATCTCCCGCCTCGACTACTGTAACCTCCTGCTCTCTGACCTCCCCTCGAACACTCTCGCACCCCTCCAGTCTATTCTAAACTCAGCTGCCCGACTAATCCACCTGTCCCCCCGCTATTCCCCGGCCTCTCCCCTCTTTTACTTTCCTGCACGCAACCTCCGATCCTCACAAGATCTCCTTCTCTACTTCCCTCTAATCTCCTCTTCACACAATCGCATACAAGATTTCTCTCGCGCATCACCCCTACTCTGGAACTCTCTGCCACAACATATCAGACTCTCACCTACCATCGAAACCTTCAAAGAGAACCTGAAGACCTACCTCTTCCGGCAAGCCTATAACCTAAAGTAATCACCGATCGACCAAACCACTGCACGACCAGCTCTATCCTTACCTACTGTATCCTCACCCATCCCTTGTAGATTGTGAGCCCTCGCGGGCAGGGTCCTCTCTCCTCCTGTACCAGTTGTGACTTGTATCGTTCAAGATTATTGTACTTGCTTTTATTATGTACAGTATACACCTCCTAACATGTAAAGCGCCATGGAATAAATGGCGCTATAATAATAAATAATAATAATTTCTGAAGCTGGATTTACCGTTTCTGGCTATCGATTGATATTTCTGCTGCATTGTTGTGTTTTCCTTGCTCCGGACTCCGCTATGGGTGAGCTGACAGAATACCTTTTCCTATGTTTATGGTAAAAGTATTCATTACATCCAGAAAAAAGAGAAAAACACATCCGCACTGCTGCCAATCGTTAGATTCAAATATCTTTAACCCCTTCAAGCTGGTATTAGCCGTAATGCTATAACCCCATAAATCCCTTAGGTGCTGCTCCCAAAATACAAGTTCATGAAGCAGTCAATAGAAAGTGGAGCGCACTCACCGGAATAAAAACGTCATTCCTTTATTCAGACATACAAAAATCCAGCAGGGAGGAAAGTGGAAACAAACGGGTGACGGCCGTTTCGTGCAACTGGCACTTCAACGGGTCCTTTCAGCATACAAACATCCAATGTCAGAGTTTTTGAAAGTCTGTGAGTCATTTACTCATCCAAATGAGCCAAAGTCAACGGCGACAAATCGACACTCAGCATCTGCAATTGCCATGAGAACAATGGAAAAGTATTTTTTTATAATTGAAGTACTCGGATCCACTTCGAGCAGGTTTCAGAATCCGAATGTGTTTGACATCCACAGCCCCCACACATTTTGGAAAATTACAAATTTCCTTGAATTTTTCAGAGTTCATTTGTGGGTTGGGGAAGGAATTCTGCATGCAGTGTCTCCAACAATCCCAGAAAGGGTGGACAGTCCAATCTGAAATTGAAAATGTAGATATCTTAAGATCTCTCCGGTAGCCAAGAATCTGTGAAAAAGAAAATGGAGAAAAAAAATCTATACATGGCTTTTAGAACAAGAATATTAATGACAGGTGTTTCTTTCTCAAAATTACCTACTTTACGGTCACCAACAGACGTTCCTCAGGAGGAAAAGCTTTACGTAGCTGTGTGTCCTGCCTGGTGATGGATCCTCTGACACGTTGCAGCAATTCTTGCAAGCTCTGTTCAGACATTCTTGTGTACTCAAAAAACTTTTGCGGGTTTTTACGAAGCTTGGTGAACAATAAGTGGTAGGCTCCACGACTGTCTTGGACTTCAACAATGGGATGTTGCCAATAGCGACGACAACGTCTTCTCCGTCTTTCTCTTCTCCTTTCTTCCTCACAAGCCACAGCAAAAACAAACGCCAATTTGAATGATAAATCCAGATTCAGATTGAAGCTCTCCATGCTAAGATCCATCTTGCAGCAGGATACAGCATTAAAAGAGGATTTCATCTGTGCAGTGTATATATAGAAATCCCATAAGCCACGCCCATTGCGCATAAATAACGCAAATGCATGCAAAAACGCATACAAACGCATGCACATGCAGCTTTTTTTGGCATTCATGCGCAAGATCATGTGGATAAAAAACGCTGAGTAAACATGCATTTGCAAGCGATTAAGCATGCGTTTGCGCGTGCAGATGATACGCTGCACACAGAAATGCTAATGTGAACCTAGACTTATACATTTGTATACAATCACAGAAGGCACACAAGTTGCACATGGGTGCTTGTCTGTGATTTTCATGGACTCAAACATTTCTATTGGTGTTTTTAATCCATGACTCTAATAAAAAATGGACGTGTATTTGATTTTTTTTGTAGCTACATTGACATGTGACTAGCAGCACAGACTACAATGCACACATGTTCTATCAATGAAAACAGATAGAACATGTATGTGAAAAACTGGATGAGGCTTTAGGGAGGAAATTAGTATGTTATCTCACATACTCATAAGGGCTGCTTCAGACATTCTGACTGGCCGCAGGTCTTCTGACCCAAACGTGACATCTTCATATATGTCTTTGAGACTGTGACACTCATAGAGAGCCATGGCCAGTCAGGGCATTGTGGTCCATGCTAGGACGGATTTAAGCAGACATCTGAGGCAGCCCTTAGGGAATCACAAAATAACAGCTAAATTGCTATTGAGCAATTTGACTTGTATGTATTGAATGTAGACCATGGATTTACTATGACAAGACAACATATTTTTTTTAATATGGAGTCTAGATGGCTGCCTTGCTCATGCTTGAACTATAATAGCTGTTCTTCACATAAAGAAAAAGGCAGTCAGTACATCCGAGTGGAGATATTTCACTGCCTCAGGCATTTAGCCGCACAAGAATCCAAGCTCAAACTTCAATTCACTGAGCTTAGCTGCATGTATCAAAACTATACAAGTTTTTTGAACAATTATTAAATATTAGCATTTAGTTCATATAAGTTGCAAAATACTTTCACAGCAAACTATGAAAATGTAAGAAATTGTACACTACAATATTTTATTGAAATCACCTTACGCCATGTTTCCACTTAAATGCAGCTTTTTTCCACTGAGCTATTTTGTGTAAAACATTTGCTGCGTTTAACATTTCAAGGAAAAAGTATTAAAAATTGTTGCCCACTGTATATTTAACCCCTTCATGACCCCAGCTTTTTTCGGTTTTGCGTTTTCTATTTTTCGCTCCCCTCTTCCCATAACTGTTTTCTTTTTCGGTCAATATGGCCATGTGAGGGTTCATTTTTTGCGGGACAAGTTGTACTTTTGAAAAACATCATTGGTTTTAGCATGTCGTGTACTAGAAAACAGGAAAAAAATTCCAAGTGCGGTAAAATTGCAAAAAAAGTGCAATCGCACACTTGTTTTTTGTTTGGCTTTTTTGCTAGGTTCACTAAATGCTAAAACTGACCTGCCATTATAATTTTCCAGTTCATTACAAGTTCATAGACACCAAACATGTCTAGGTTATTTTTCATCTAAGTGGTAAAAAAAAATGCCAAACTTTGCTTAAAAAAAATAAATAAAAATTGCGCCTTTTTCCGATACCTGTAGCGTCTCCATTTTTCGTGATCTTGGGACGGCTGAGGACTTATTTTTTGCGAGCCGAGCTGACGTTTTTAATTACACCATTTGGTGCAGACACGTTCTTTTGATCGCTCGTTATTGCACTTTAATGCAATGTAGTGGCGACCAAAAAACATAATTCTGGCGTTTCAAATTTTTTTCTCAGTACGCCGTTTAGCGATCAAGTTAGTCCTTTATTTAATTGATATATCGGGCGACTCTGAATGCGGCAATACCAAATATGTGTAGGTTTGATTTTATTTTTATTGTTTTATTTTGAATGGGGCAAAAGGGGGGTGATTTAAACGCACACATCTCATAGGAAACTCGACATTTCATCAGTCAAGTACAGTAAATTTACAACCGTCAGAATAGACGATTACAGTCATGAATATGTGGCTCTACAGGAGAAGATGCGGCGCGTAGAGGACACTGCGAGGGAGCCGGGTGAGTATTTTAATAACAGCGGGCGGGCGCACGGGGGGTGGGAAGGGGGATGGGGACAGGGATCTTTATTTTAAACATGAGAAAATAAAAAAAAAGGATTTATCATATCTTCTCTATAGCAAACGCTGCTGGAGAGAAGATATGAATGGCGGCTTCAGCACCAGATGCAGGGGACAGCACTTATCTCTAGTGCTGTCTCCTGCACGCTCCATGTGGTCCTCAGTTGGCACATGGGCGGCACACGGATGCCGCACGTGTGCCACACTGATGTAACACATAAACGCATGGGCACACGGACACGGAAAATTCCGGTACCGATTTTTCCGGTATCGGAATTATCTGGACATGTGAGACTGCCCTAAGGGTATGTGCACATGTTGCGGATATAAATAAATAACAATATTAATACTAATTCAATTGCAAATTTTTCCTCGCTGATTCTGCAGATTATCTGTGGATTTTGCGCAGATTTTGTGTGGATTTTGTGCGGATTTCGCCTGTGCTTTTACAATTGCGGATTCCTATTATAGAATAGGTGTAAAACGCTGTGGAATCTGCACAAAGCATTGACATGCTGCAGAAAATAAACGGCTGCATTTCTGCAAGGAATTTTCCGCAGCACGTGCACTGCGGATTTAGTTTTGCATAGGTTTACATGGTATTGTACATATGATCCGCAGCCAAATCTGCAAAGTGTGCACATATCACTGCACATAAACCCAGACTCATAGTGAAAGATGACCAAGGAATATATCCCGGCCCCAATAGCTACAACTCCCAATAATACATATGCCAACATAGGTGGACAACAGGAGCATTTAGAAAACTATTTATACAAAGTTTATTAGAAAGATACATTAACATTTACACACTTAAAAACACCAATTGAAAAACACCAAAAGATCAGTACCCATTATCATTGCTAGCAAAAATTTGCCACAGCACAAGATTTTAACATATAATAATGCATGAATGATGGATCCGTAACCTCCAAAAAAAACCCCACAAAGACCAAGCCGGGGATACAGTAAGCGGTGTGTTCGATACGGGTATAATAGGGCCAGGAGGACCCCACGAAACCAATTGCTATATAAGAAAAGTAAAAATGTGGCGGACGGATCTATTCGATTTATATCTGAATATAATCATGAGTGGGATAATATCAGAGCCATTTTGATGAAACATTGGCGTATCTTGAGTACAGAACCCTCCCTGGGTCCGTTCCTGTCCGACTGTCCACTGATGACCCCACGTAGGGCCAGGAATTTGAAAGACCTTTTGGTCAAGAGTCACTATACGGCACCAACCACCAGTTTGTTTTGTTTCATCCAGAGATATCCTGGATGAAAACCTCTTCCAGAGTGCTCTGGACCTCAGACTTGGCCGAAGGTTCTCATTCCAACAAGACAATGACCCTAAGCACACAGCTAAAACAACAAAGCAGTGGCTTCAGAACAACTCTGTGACCATTCTTGACTGGCCCAGCCAGAGCCCTGACCTAAACCAAATTGAGCATCTCTGGAGAAACCTGAAAATGGCTGTCCACCAATGTTCACCATCCAACCTGATGGAACTAGAGAGGATCTGCAAAGAAGAATGGAAGAGGATCCCCAAATCTAGGTGTGAAAAACTTGTTGCATCATTCCCATGAAGACTCATGGCTGTACTAGCTCAAAAGGGTGCTTCTACTCAATACAAAGCAAAGGGTCTGAATACTTGTGACCATGTGATATTTCAGTTTTTCTTTTTTTTTAATTTTGCAAAAATTACCAAATTTATAGGGGGGGATTTCAGTCAAGATGGGGTGCAGAGTGTACATTAATGAGAAAAAATGAACTATTTTGAATTTGCGAAATGGCTGCAATAAAGCAAAGAGTGAAAAATTTATAGGGTATGAATACTTTCCGCACCCACTGTAATTGCTTTTTCCTTGTATTTTTGCATTAAAAATAAATCTAAAAAATGCTGTGGGGTCCCCTATTTTGAATAACCAGCTGTGGGAAAGCACACAGCTATGAGCCTGTATTATTATTCTGAGAAGGGGACACTATCCATGGATCTACCCAGCCTACTAATATCAGCTCTCTGCATAGCCTTTACTGGTTTTTAAAAAGGGGGGACCCCCCAAAAAAATGTCATGGGGTTCCCCCTATTTTGAAAGGGAACCTGTCATCAGGTTTGTCTAATATGAGATGCGGCCACCACCTTTCTGGGCTGAAATTTTATGACTATCATAAAGTACAATATGTCACAACAAAAATCAGTCTCAGAATCACCAAGATCCGTCAGAATTGTAAAACTTGGCCTGGTTAGGAAGGTGAAGACAGGTTTCGGGGTGAAAGCAACACTCCAGCGGTGCAGTAAAAAGAAATGCTGGAGTACTGCTTTAGGCCGGTTTCACACGTCCAGATAATTCCGGTACAGGAAAAATCGGTACCAGAATTATCCGTGTCTGTGTGGCCCTACGTTTCTGTGGCACATCAGTGTGGCACACGTGCGTACCCCCTCCCCCCCCCCCCCGCTCTTCTGAAAATACTCACCCAGCTCCCTCGTTGGCTGTCGCTGCTTCCTGTTCTGGCCGCATCTTCTCCTGTATGCGGTCACGTGGGGCCGCCGATTACAGTAATGAATATGCGGCTCCACCCCTATGGGAGGTGGAGCCGCATATTCATTACTGTAAATGAGCGGCCCCACGTGACCGCATACAGAAGATGCGGCCAGAACAGGAAGCTGCGCCGGCGAGGGAGCGAGCAGGGTGAGTATTTTCAGAACAGCGGGGGGGCGCACAGGAAGTGGGAGGGCGGGGGGCACATAGATCTTTATTTTAAACACTATTATTCATATCTTCTCTGCAGCAAACGCTGCTGCAGGGAAGATATGAATCGCGGCTTCAGCACCAGTGGGGGGGACAGCGCTTAATGTAGCGCTGTCTCCTGCACGGCACACGGACTGCACACAGACAACGTCCGTGTGCGGTACGTGTTTTACATGGACCCATTGACTTTAATGGGTCCGTGTAATACGTGCGCTCCCACGAACACTGACATGTCTCCGTGTTTGGCACACGGAGACACGGTCTGCAAAAAATCAATGACATCTGCACAGATGCATTGATTTTTATGTGTCTACGTGTGTCAGTGTCTCCGGTACGTGAGGAAACTGTCACCTCACGTACCGGAGACACTGACGTGTGAAACAGGCCTTAATGTTCCATCTAAGCCAAATGATACAATATCCTATTTTCTTTTCCAACTTGGACAGGACTGCTGATTGGCTGCAGCAGTCACATGAAATCACTCACTGGAAGAGGAAGACCGTTGGGGTCTTGCTATGCAGAACAGAAGAATCGTGAGGGTCCGGTAGGCACATATTCTTTACTTTAATGTTAAGTTCACCAATAGCCCATTTGTACAATAAAATATCATATTGGATAGTAACAAATACAATATTAATAAAATTGAAAATTGTTTCCATACATTAACCCCTTCATGACCCAGCCTATTTTGATCTTAATGACCTGGTCGTTTTTTGCAATTCTGACCAGTGTCCCTTTACGAGGTAATAACTCACGAACGCTTCAACGGATCCTAGCGATTCTGAGATTGTTTTTTCATGACATATTGGGCTTCACGTTAGTCGTAAATTTAGGTCGATAACTTTTGCGTTTATTTGTGAAAAAATGGAAATTTGGCTAAAATTTAGAAAATTTCGCAATTTTCAAATTTTGAATTTTTATTCTGTTAAACAAGAGAGTTATGTGACACAAAATAGTTAATAAATAACATTTCCCACATGTCTACTTTACATCAGCACAATTTTGGAAACATTTTTTTTTGCTAGGAAGTTATAAGGGTTAAAATTTGACCAGCGATTTCTCATTTTTACAGCAAAATTTACAAAACCATTTTTTTAGGGACCACCTCACATTTGAAGTCAGTTTGAAGGGTCTTTGTGGCTGAAAATACCCCAAAGTGACACCATTCTAAAAACTGCACCGCTCAAGGTGCTGAAAACCACATTCAAGAAGTTTATTAACCCTTCAGGTGCTTCACAGCAGCAGAAGCAACATGGAAGGAAAAATGAACATTTAACTTTTTAGTCACAAAAATGATCTTTTAGCAACAATTTTTTTATTTTCCCAAGGGTAAAAAGACAAACTGGACCCCAAAAGTTATTGTAAAATTTGTCCTGAGTACGCCGATAGCCAATATGTGGGGGGGAACCAGTGTTTAAGTGCACGACAGGGCTCGGAAGGGAAGGAGCGCCATTTGACTTTTTCAATGAAAAATTGTCTCCAATCTTTAGCGGACACCATGTCACGTTTGGAGAGCCCCTGTGTGCCTAAACATTTGAGCTCCCCCACAAGTGACCCCATTTTGGAAACTAGATCCCCCAAGGAACTTATCTAGATGCATAGTGAGCACTTTAAACCCCTAGGTGCTTCAAAAATTGATCCGTAAAAATGAAAAAGTACTTTTTTTCACAAAAATTTCTTTTAGCCTCAATTTGTTCATTTCCACATGGGCAACAGCATAAAATGGATCCTAAAATGTGTTGGGCAATTTCTCCTGAGTACACAGATACCTCATATGTGGTCACAAACCAGTGTTTGTGCATACGGCAAGGCTCGGAAGGGAAGGAGCGCCATTTGACTTTTGAATGAAAAATTAGCTCCAATCGTTAGCGGACACCATGTCGCGTTTGGAGAGCCCCTGTGTGCCTAAACATTGTAGGTTCCCCACATGTGACCCCATTTTGGAAACTAGACTCCCCAAGGAACTTATCTAGATGCATAGTGAGCACTTTGAACCCCCAGGTGCTTCACAAATTGATCCGTAAATATGAAAAAGTACTTTTTTTTCAGAAAATAATTATTTTAGCCTCAATTTGGTCATTTCCACATGGGCAACAGGATAAAATGGTTGCTAAAATTTATTGGGCAATTTCTCCTGAGTACACTGATACCTCACATGTGGGGGTAAACCGATGTTTGGGCACATGGCAGGGCTCGGAAGGGAAGGTGCGCCATTTGACTTTTTGAATGAAATATTAGCTCCAATCTTTAGCGGTCACCATGTCGCGTTTGGAGAGCCCCTGTGTGCCTAAACATTGGAGCTCCCCCACATGTGACCCCATTTTGGAAACTAGACCTCCCATGGAACTAATTTAGATGTGCGGTGACCACTTTAAGCCCCCAAGTGCTTCACAGAAGTTTATAACGCAGAGCCGTGAAAATAAAAAATCATTTTTCTTTCCTCAAAAATTATTTTTTATACCCGCAATTTTTTATTTTCACAAGAGTAAGAGGAGAAATTGGACCCCAAAAGTTGTTGTCCAATTTGTCCTGAGTACACGGATACCCCACATGTAGGGGGAACCACTGTTTGGGCACACGTCGGGGCTCGGAAGGGAAGTAGTGACGTTTTGGAATGCAGACTTTGATGGAATGGTCTGCGGGCATCATGTTACGTTTGCAGAGCCCCTGATGTGCCTGAATAGTAGAAACCCCCCACAATTGACCCAATTTTGGAAACTAGACCCCCCCAAAGACCTTATCTAGATATGTGGTGAGCACTTTGAACCAAGTGCTTCACAGAAGTTTATAACGCACAGCCGTGAAAATAAAATCATTTTTCTTTCCTCAAAAATTATTTTTTATCCCGCAATTTTTTATTTTCACAAGAGTAACAGGAGAAATTGGACCCCAAAAGTTGTTGTCCAATTTGTCCTGAGTACGATGATACCCCATATGTGGGGGGAAACCACTGTTAGGGCACACGTCGGGGCTCGGAAGGGAAGTAGTGACGTTTTGGAATGCAGACTTTGATGGAATGGTCTGCGGGCATCATGTTACATTTGCAGAGCCCTTGATGTGCCTAAACAGTAGAAACCCCCCACAAGTGACCCCATTTTGGAAACTAGACCCCCCAAGGAACTTATCAAGATATGTGGTGAGCACGTTGAACCCCCAAGTGCTTCACAGAAGTTTACAGCGCAGAGCTGTGAAAATAAAAAATCATTTTTCTTTCCTCAAAAATGATGTTTTAGCAAGCAATTTTTTATTTTCACAAGGGTAACAGGAGAAATTGGACCCCAATAGTTGTTGCCCAGTTTGTCCCGAGTATACTGGTACCCCATAATGTGGGGGTAAACCACTGTTTGGGCGCACGTTGGGGCTCGGAAGGGAGGGATCACCATTTGACTTTTTGAACGCAAGATTGGCTGGAATCAATGGTGGCGCCATGTTGCATTTGGAGACCCCTGAAGTGCCTAAACCAGGGTGGATAAAAATCAATGTTTTTTTAAAAAAAAGTCAAAAAAATCAGATTTTTTTTATTTAAATCGGATTTTTTAAATTTAAATCAGATTTTTTTTATTTAAATCGGATTTTTTTGATTTACAGTTAGGTCCATATATATTTGGACAGAGACAACATTTTTCTAATTTTGGTTAAAGACATTACCACAATGAATTTTAAACAAAACAATTCAGATGCAGTTGAAGTTCAGACTTTCAGCTTTCATTTGAGGGTATCCACATTAAAATTGGATGAAGGGTTTAGGAGTTTCAGCTCCTTAACATGTGCCACCCTGTTTTTAAAGGGACCAAAAGTAATTGGACAATTGACTCCAAGGCTATTTCATGGACAGGTGTGGGCAATCCCTTCGTTATGTCATTCTCAGTTGAGCAGATAAAAGTCCTGGAGTTGATTTGAGGTGTGGTGCTTGCATTTGGAAGGTTTTGCTGTGAAGTAAACATGTAGTCAAAGGAGCTCTCCATGCAGGTGAAACAAGCCATCCTTAAGCTGCGAAAACAGAAAAAAACCCATCCGAGAAATTGCTACAATATTAGGAGTGGCAAAATCTACAGTTTGGTTCATCCTGAGAAAGAAAGAAAGCACTGGTGAACTCATCAATGCAAAAAGACCTGGGCGCCCACGGAAAACAACAGTGGTGGATGATCGCAGAATAATCTCCATGGTGAAGAGAAACCCCTTCACAACAGCCAACCAAGTGAACCACACTCTCCAGGAGGTAGGCGTATCAATATCCAAATCTATCATAAAGAGTAAACTGCATGAAAGTAAATACAGAGGGTTCACTGCACAGTGCAAGCCACTCATAAGCATCAAGAATAAAAAGGCTAGACTGGACTTTGCTATAAAACATCTAAAAAAGCCAGTACAGTTCTGGAAGAATATTCTTTGGACAGATGAAACCAAGATCAACCTCTACCAGAATGATGGAAAAGAGAAAAGTATGGCGAAGGCGTGGTACAGCTCATGATCCAAAGCATACCACATCATCTGTAAAACATGGCAGAAGCAGTGTGATGGCTTGGGCATGTGTGGCTGCCAGTGGCACTGGGTCACTAGTGATTATTGATGATGTGACACAGGATAGAAGCAGCCGAATGAATTCTGAGGTATTCAGAGACATACTGTGTGTTCAGATCCAGCCAAATGCAGCAAAACTGATTGGTCGTTGTTTCATACTACAGATGGACAATGACCCAAAACATAAAGCCAAAGCAACCCAGGAGTTTATTAAAGCAAAGAAGTGGAATATTCTTGAATGGCCAAGTCAGTCACCTGATCTCAACCCAATTGAGCATGCATTACACTTGTTAAAGACTAAACTTCAGACAGAAAGGCCCAAAACAAACAGCAACTGAAAACCACCACAATGAAGGCCTGGCAGAGCATCAAAAAGGAGGAAACACAGTGTCTGGTGATGTCCATGAGTTCAAGACTTCAGGCAGTCATTGCCAACAAACGGTTTTCAAACAAGTACTAACAATGAACATTTTATTTAAAATTATTGAATCTGTCCAATTACTTTTGGTCCTTTTAAAAACAGAGTAACACATGTTAAGGAGCTGAAACTCCTAAACCCTTCATCCAATTTTAATGTGGATACCCTCAAATGAAAGCTGAAAGTCTGAACTTCAACTACATCTGAATTATTTTGTTTAAAATTCATTGTGGTAATGTCTATAACCAAAATTAGAAAAATGTTGTTTCTGTCCAAATATATATGGACCTAACTGTAAATCGGATTTTTTTTAGTAAAATCGGATTTTTTTTATTTAAATCGGATTTTTTTCAATAAACTGCTTTTTGAGGAAAATATTTTACCATCCAAAGGTTCTTCCATCATGAGATAAAGCTGAGTTGTTTAACTCAGTAGAATAAAGGCTGTATATGTGTAACATTCACAATGCCATGCTCTTCCAGAGGTTTCTGTAGGATTAGTGGGCAGTTTATCTCCTATATTATCACAGACGCTCGCTTTACTTACGCAGTTCTCAAAACTGAATTTGACTCCGCAGAGGTCCCAGCCTCTTCTTCACGGCAAAAATGTTACAACATGAACAGAGTTGAGAAAAAGACCTTAATCCTATTGTTCTACAAACCTATGAATACAGAATCAACCCCTTCAGTGCGAAGTCCAAGAAGTTAGACAATATGTTTCTGATTGTTTGGAGTGGAATAGATCTGCACAACACAAGAAGAATGTGAATCTAAGTGTGAGGAGGAGGAAGGGCAAGCAGACAAGAAAATGAAAGTGAAACTTTGAGCACAATACTGCAGCATAGCCACAGACAGACAAATCTGGATCTGTTTGTGTGTACGATCTGAGGTTTATTACATTCTTTCCTTATAATGGCAGCAGGCCGTAAAAGAGACCCAGTTTGGGAATATTTTAATGAAGCTCCTCCACCTATAGGTAAGGCAGGCATGCGTGCAAAATGCAAACGATGCAACAAAGAGATGCAAGGCCTGGTGGCGCGAATGAGGCAACATCATGAGAAGAGCGGTGATGAAGATGAGTCATCTGAAGGGGTTGATTCTGTATTCATAGGTTTGTAGAACAATAGGATTAAGGTCTTTTTCTCAACTCTGTTCATGTTGTAACATTTTTTGCCGTGAAGAAGAGGCTGGGACCTCTGCGGAGTCAAATTCAGTTAGGTAGAAACTTTGATTTAAATCACTGATTTAAATCAAGCCTTACTGACTAGTGATTTAAATCATGATTTAAATCGTGATTTAAATCAGTTAGATTTAAATCAAATCCACCCTGGCCTAAACAGTGGAAACCCCTCAATTCTAACTCCAACACTAACCCCAACACACCCCTAACCCTATTCCCAACTCTAGCGATAACCCTAATCACAACCCTAACCCCAACACACCCCTAACCACAACCCTAACCCCAACACACCCCTAAACCTAATCCCAACCCTAACCCTAATGCCAACCCTAACCACAACCCTAACCCCCACAACCCTAACCATAACCCTAACCACAAGCCTAATCTTAACCCTATTTCCAACCCTAGCCCTAATTCCAACCCTAACTCTAATTCCAACCCTAACTCTAATTCCAACCCTAACCCTCAGGCTATGTGCCCACGTTGCGGATTCGTGTGAGATTTTTCTGCACCATTTTTGAAAAATCCGCAGGTAAAAGGCACTGCGTTTTACCTGTGGATTTACCGCGGATTTCCAGTGTTTTTTGCTTGGATTTTACCTGCGGATTCCTATTGAGGAACAGGTGTAAAACACTGCGGAATCCGCACAAAGAATTGACATACTGCAGAAAATACAATGCAGTTTTTTCCGCACCATGGGCACAGTGGATTTGGTTTTCCATAGGTTTACATGGTACTGTAAACCTGATGGAAAACTGCTACGAATCCGCAGCGGCCAATCCGCTGCGGATCCGCAGCCAAATCCGCACCGTGTGCACATAGCCTAATTCTAAGGGTATGTGCACACGCTGCGGAAAATGCTGCGGATCCGCAGCGTTTCCGTAGCTGTGGGTCCGCAGCAGTTTCCCATGAGTTTACAGTTCAATGTAAACCTATGGGAAACAAAAAACAAAGTGCTTCTTCCTCTTGCTTGATGATTGTTTTGCTTGAATACATACAATATAGAGACTGTCAATCAAGCAGGAAGTGGTGTTGGGTAGGGAATAGAAATGGACTGAAAGAGGCTTCAAATCTACAGCCTCATATACATATCAATTCAAAGGCTGGTCGGTGTTCAGAGCAAGAGAGAATTTCTGCTACATACAGGCAATCTCATCATCACCTGTATATAGCAGAGCTGATCAAAGCACTGTAGCTTCTAGTCTCCCATGGAGACTATTGAAGCATGCAAAAGGTAAAAAAGTTTTCAAAAATATAAAAAATATATAAAAGTTCAAATCACCCTCCTTTCACTCTCTTCAAAATAAAACAATAAAAAAATCAAATATACACATATTTGATATCACTGCGTTCAAAAACGCCGATCTATCAATATAAAAAAAGAATTAACCCGATCACTAAAAGGCGTAACAAGAAAAAATGTCAAAATGCCACATTTCTTTGGTTGCCGCAACATTGTATTAAAATGCAATAAAGGGCGATCAAAAGATTGTATCTGCACCAAAATGGTATCATTAAAAACGTCAGCTCAGCGCACAAAAAATAAGTCCTCACCCAACCACAGATCACGCAAAATGGAGACGCTACGAGTATCGGAAAATGGTACAAGTTTTTTTCACCGCTTAAATAAAAAAAGAACCTAGACATGTTTGGCGTCTAAGAACTCGTAATGACCTGGAGAATCACAATGGTCAGTTTCAGCATTTAATGAACATGGTAAAAAAAAAAAACTGCGGGATTGCACTTTTTCGCTGCACTTGGATTTTTTTTTCCCGTTTTCCAGTACTTAATATGTTAAAACCAATGGTGTAGTTCAAAAGTACAACTCGTCCCGCAAAAAAAGCCCTCACATGGCAATTTTGACCAAAAAATAATAAAATAATAAAAAATAATTTAAAAAAAAGTTATGGCTCTGGTAAGAAAGGGAGCAAAAAAACAGAAAATGCAAAAACAAAAATACCTCTGGTAGTTAAGGGGTTAAATAGTTGGGCGGAAGGATAAAATTATGCTGACAAATTCTTATTACTATGATTTTAGGATTTGTTGATAAATAGATGCAAGCCCTATTGGGATGAATGCAGAAATGGGAGAAATTCTTGAAACGGCAGTCTCACACGTCCAGATAATTCCGGTACCGGAAAAATCGGTACCGGAATTATCCGTGTCCGTGTGCCGATGCGTTTCTGTGGCACATCAGTGTGGCACACGTGCGGCACACGTGTTCCGCCCGTGTGCCCACTGGGTACCACACACACCGTGCAGGAGACAGCACTAAAGTTTAGAGCTGTCCCCTGCATCTGGTGCTGAAGCCGCGATTCATATCTTCCCTGCAGCAGCGTTTGCTGTAGAGAAGATATGAATAATCATGTTTAAAATAAATATCCATGTGCCCATCCCCCTCCCACCCTGTGCGCATACTCCCCCTCCCCCCTTGGTTATTAAAATACTCACTCGGCTCCCTCGCTGGCTGGCGCTGCTTCCTGTCCTGGCTGCACCTTCTACTGTATGAGCGGTCACGTGGGGCTGCTCATTTACAGTAATGAATATGCGGCTCCACCCCTATGGGAGGTGGAGCCGCATATTCATGATTGTAATGGGCGGCCCCACGTGACCGCTCATACAGTAGAAGGTGCGGCCAGGACAGGAAGCAGCACCAGCGAGGGAGCCGGGTGAGTATTTTAATAATAGCAGGGGGCGCACAGGGGGTGGGAGGGGGGTGGGGTCATGGATCTTTATTTTAAACACGATTATTTATATCTTCTCTACAGCAAACGCTGCTGCAGGGAAGATATAAATTGCAGCTTCAGCACCAGTGGGGGGGGGACAGCGCTTACAGTAGCGCTGTCTCCTGCACGGCACACGGACAACGTCCGTGTGCGGTATGTGTTTTACACGGACCCATTGACTTTAATGGGTCCGTGTAATCCGTGCGCTCCCACGAACACTGACATGTCTCCATGTTTGGCACACGGAGACACGGTCAGCAAAAAATCAATGACATCTGCACAGATGCATTGATTTCACTGTGTATACGTGTGTCAGTGGCTCCGGTACATGAGAAAACTGTCACCTCACGTACCGGAGCCACTGACATGTGAAACCGTCCTAAAACAAATTCTGCCACTCGTGAATTTACCCTTTCTCTCTGTGCACATTTGTGCTGCAAGCTCCATTTTCAGTCTCAGTGGACAGTTTGGTCACATATGATGGATAATAAAGTAGCATGCTTTGCAATTGTTGCTGCTGAAATAATGAAACACTTTGGGCACTCCTAGGATTGCAGTTTTATTTTTTTTTTTAAAATGGGTAGGCACTAGTTATCCTTAACCCCTTAGTGACGGAGCTCATTTTGACCTTAAAGGGAAACTATTGTGCACTAATGCGAAACAGCCAACACTGGATTGAAAGTGGTTGTTTCATCTGTATTTTTTGCACCTGTGTTTTTGCCATCATAAATCATGTCCGCCGCACCCTGCTAGTGCATTCAGTTGGAGGCTTCAGCAGGTAAACATCTCTGCATTTTTCTTGGAAACTAAAAAGATCAAAAAGACAGCGCCACAATGAATAGTGAGGAATATAGCTTACATTTTAATCTGCCTCCTGCGGCGACGTTTCGGTCAGAAGACCTTTATCCAGCACAGTACATAGCGTTCTAACCACCATTATATACACATAACACCACCCACTAGTTAACAATGCATCAATAAGAGTTTAGCACAATGGTAAAAAAACATATAACAAAAAAATCACATACAATCATAAAAACCATTCCAGTTGAGCTGCAGCCGTATTATTACCTAATCTAACAAAAAACTACTAACTCTGATCGCTCTTATACATATGTCCATGCACAAAAAGATATAACATGTATCCTGCTCTAAGAATGTAAACAAAGTCCCACCAATCATTACATAGCATTTCCGGTTACCATAACGATAACCACCCCCACAGGTGTGTCTATGGAGGCCATAGTCCAATCAAAAGAACCACACCATACGATAGATGACGATGCCGTCCCAGCGTACAGCGCGCACCATTGCGCATGTCCAATCTTCTCATACGGCGTCCAAGCAGCGGTCATATCCGCGCATGTCTCAAATCCTCAAGTGATATCCGCACAGTTATGTGCTCCATAAACATCAGTGCGCATGCCTTAAGAAGCAAGCAGGAGGACGGGGATCGTAAAAAGCTGGAAGGCGCCGGACCAAGACCAGTGACGCCCATCGGATCGAACCGCTCCTCAGGTGAGTGTAATAAGAGTTATTTTCCTTCTTTTAAAGGGACACTGTCACCTGAATTTGGAGGGAACAATCTTCATCCATGGAGGCGGGGTTTTTGATTCACCCTTTCCTTACCCGCTGGCTGCATGCTGGCTGCAATATTGGATTGAAGTTCATTCTCTGTCCTCCGTAGTACATGCCTGCACAAGGCAAGATTGCCTTGCGCAGGCGTGTACTATGTACTATGTAATATACTTCAATCCAATATTGCAGCCAGCATGCAGCCAGTGGGTAAGGAAAGGGTGAATCAAAAACCCCAAAACCCCGCCTCCATGGCTGAAGATTGTTCCCTCCAAATTCAGGTGACAGTGTCCCTTTAAAGGTTGGATTGGGGCAGATATACCTCATTATAGAATGCTATATATCAACCCAGAAAGGTGATGGCCGTATCTCTTATTGGCCAAACCTGGTGACTGGTTCAATTTAATAACCAGGCCACATTTTTAAATTTTACCAGTTTCACTTTATGTGGTAATAACTCTGGAATGCTTCAACAGATCAAAGTGATTCTGAGAATGTTTTTTTCGCGATATATTGTACTTCATGTTAGTGGTAAATTTTGGTAAATATAATTTGCATATATTGATGAAAATATCAAAAATTTGACAAAAAAAAAGAAAATTTCACGATTTTCAAACTTAAATTTTACGTCTTTAAATCAGATAGCTATACCACACAAATTAGTTAATAAATGACATTTCCCTCATGTCTACTTTACTTCTGCATTAATTTTTAAACATAATTTTTATTTGTTAGGAAGTTAGAAGGATTCAAAGTTGATCAGCAATTTCTCATGTTTCCAACAAAATTTACAAAACCATTTTGCTAGGTATCACATCACATTAGAAGTGACTTTGGGGGGCCTATATGACAGAAAATACTCCAAAGTGACACCATTCTAAGAAACGCACTCCTCAAAACCACATTCAAGAAGTTTATTAAAGGGACACTGTCACCTGAATTTGGAGGGAACAATCTTCAGCCATGGAGGCGGGGTTTTGGGGTTTTTGATTCACCCTTTCCTTACCCGCTGGCTGCATTCTGGCTGCAATATTGGATTGAAGTTCATTCTCTGTCCTCCATAGTACACGCCTGCGCAAGGCGCGTGCGCTTATCTGTCAGCACACCACCAGCAGCGCTGAACACACGTTCAGAGAGAACACTGGCTGCGGGGCACAACAAGATCTCCAAGGTGTGAGTGGCGAGCTCAGGCCATTTTTCAAGATTGGAGGCCCAAAATGAGCAAGGGTCCAGTTCCACAGTCATGGCATTGATGTTAACTTGGAGATACTCTTGTACCATCCTCTCTAGGCGTTGGCTGTGCGTCACTTCTTGTCTCCTATGCAAAGGATGGTCTAAAAAAATCTTGAAACGATTGGAAAAAATTGCTGTTACCACCAGATACGATGTTACTGTTACGGTTTGAGTGATGACTCGATAGTCCCACAGTTGGCAAGTTAGAACTCAGAGATTCACTACGTGCACCACTGGTGTTTTGTGGAAAAGCAGATGTTAGATTCTGTAACAGATTTGCTTTTGTACCGGGGATCTAAGAATGCAGCAACCCAATAGTCGCCATTACTTCTGATTCTGAAAATCCGAGGGTCATGTTGCAGGTAGTGCAGCAAGAAGGCACTCATGTGTCTTGCGCATCCAAGAGGACCAAGTCCTTGTTGTCTTGGTGGTGGCGAGGTGAGAATCATGCTTTCTTCGTCAGCCCTCTCCCCCCAAACTCGCACAACAGAAATTTGATCAAAGTCTCCCTCATCTGATGAATCTTCCATGCCCAGCGCCATTTCGTCCTCCACTTCTTCCTCACCTCCTGCACCTTCCTCAACAGTTTGGCTGCTACCATGCGCCCTTGGTAATCCCTCTCCCCCAGCCTCCAATGCCAGCCGCCTTGGTGCTGCCAACCTTCTTGACCTTGGAGATATGATCCCTTCCGCATACGACTCCTACTGTTCCTCCTCCTCCTGACTCCGAACACTGTGTAAGGTGTGCTCCAGCATGTAAATCACCAGAATGGTCATGCTGATAATGGCATCGTCAGCACTAAACATCTTTGTCGCTATTTCAACACTGTGCAGAAGGGTGCATAGGTCCCTGATCTGAGACCACTCCTGCAGCATGATTTGCCCCACCTCTTGATCTCGTTGGCCCAGGCTATACGTCATAACGTATTGCACCAGGGATCGGCGGTACTGCCTCAGTCACTGCAACATGTGCAGAGTTGAATTCCACCGTGTGGGCACATCGCATTTCAGCCGGTGATCTGGCAGGCATAACGACTTCCGAACGGCGGAATTGAGCACACAGTGACTGTGCCCTCTGCAAAAGCCCATCTAGTACGAGATAGTGGGATAAAAATTGCTGGACAACCAGGTTCAAAACGTGAGCCATACAAGGCACGTGTGTGACATTGACCTGGCGAAGGGCCGCACCCAGGTTTGCAGCATTGTCGCACACAGCCTTCCCTGGCTGCAGGTTGAGTGGAGACAACCATTATGGAACTCGGTCTCCAGAGCTGACCACAACTCCTCAGCTGTGTGACTCACATTTCCCAGACATTTCAATGTAAACACTGCCTGATGCCGTTAAGCCCTGGTGACAGCATAGTGAGGAGGTGTGCAGGATTCCTTCTGCGCAGTTACAACGTGGGTGGCATTACCAGACAGGCTTTGGGTGCAGGTGGAGGACCGAGAGGAGGTTGAGGAGGCAGAAGCAGTGGAGGAACTTCTAGATACAGACGATCGACGAGCAACTCATGGCGACGGCAAGACTTGGACAGCAGCCCCTTCTCCTGATGTCGCCGTAGTTACCCAGTGCCCAGTCACCGACATGTAACACCCCTGTCCATGTCTACTCGTTACTCGTCCAAGTGTCTGTGGTGAAATGCATCCTGTCACACACAGTTTCTCAAGGAAGCGGTGATGTTGTGTGCGACATGCTGGTGTAGCGCAGGCACAGCTTTATTTGAGAAGTAGTGGCGACTGGGCATTTGGTACTGGGGCACTGCGATGGACATAAGGTCTCGAAAATCCTCTGTGTCCACCAGGCGGAAAGGCAGCATTTCTGTAGCCAACAGCTTGCAGATGGAGAAATTCAACCTCTTAGCTTTGTCATGGCTAGGAGGAAATGCTCTTTTACTTATCCACATCTGAGGGACTGAGGGCTGGCTGCCGTGCTTAGACGGAGTTGAGTAGGGTGTCCCCGGCAAACTCCTGGTCTGTGAGGAAGGTGCAGGCGGAGATGATATGTTGCCTTGATCAAAATGTGGTGTCGATGTCGGAGAGCGCTCAACACCAGCAGGTGTTTCCACTTGCAAATGTCCTGATGACCTGCCAATCACACTGGCTGTTGCGGGTAAAGAGGTGAAAGGTCTGCATCCAAAACCATGTGCGACTGCTGTCCCCAGTCACAGAGGATGAAGAGGACGTGGATGCACGTGATGGGGCAGACGGTGGTTGACCCGGCCCACTAGGCCGCATTGTAGCACAGTGAGCTTCCCACTGCAACTTATGCCTCATATTCATGTGACAGTTCATGCATGAAGTACTCAAGCTAGTGATTTTTTGGCCTCTACTGAGATTTTGTTGACAAATCTTACAGACAACATGAGTTGGGTCATCCTTTGCAATGTCAAAAAATGCCCAGGCTATGCAAGGCTTAGAGCCCGTGCGACCTGAAGAGCCACCACGACTTCTGGTCTGAGGCACAGTTGGGGTTGAGGATGCAGTTGTTGACGTGCTTCCAGTACTCCGTCTCTGTCCAGGAAGGCGCACCGTTACCTTGTCGTCAGACTCGTCTCTAGCATCCTCCTCCACCTCCTCTGCTGACCTCATGGACTGGCGGACTGGGGGTTGACAGTAAGTGGGGTCTACAACCTCGTCATCATCATACTGTGTGTTCTCAAACCCATCGTCCTCAGAGCCAACCTCTTCCTGCCCCGACCGAAAAGTCAAGTTTTCGTTCAAATCAGGTATCTCAGTCTCATCATCTTCCTCATTGTCTCCACCAACAGGAGTTATAGTTTGGGAACGAGGGTCTACATTATGCTCAGAACCTTCTTCATCTGGGCCTGGTTCCGCCTCACAAAGATTCTGGGCATCAGTGCAGATCATTTCCTCGTCTGGATTCACAATAGCTCTGGAGCCGACCTCCGATTCCCAGGCTATAGTGTGCGTAAACAGCTCTACAGACTCAACCATGTGTGTTACCCCATGTTCAGACGGGTAGCTGGAGTTTTGGGAGCTGTGAGGAAGCAAGTGCGATTGGGGTGACAACTCTGAGGACTGGAGTAGTTGTGATGTTGAAGTTGACATGGAGGAGAGCCCACTTGAACGAGCACTTGATATCCGTTCAAGCACCTGCTGTTTTTGTGCCTCATCTGGAATTTTTGGCGATACTTGTAGCGATGGTCATAAGAAAGGGATCATATCAGATTGTCCATGAAAAGAAGTGGACATCTTACTTTGGCTGGAAGATGGTCTTTCTTCTGCAGATGTTACTGTTGCTTTACCACCTACCCCACGGACACAACCTTTTTTTCCCTTTCCAACACGCCTGTTCCCCTTTCCACCAGCAGCAGGCCTTTTGCCACTCATTTTAGTGCTTAACTAATTGGCAACTCTGTATCTGTAGTTGTTGGCACAACAACCGATGGATGAAAACCGAGCAGAACTGAGTGTCCAAACTGTGGTACTAGGCCCAAAACTAGTAACTGGATTAGATGCAGTGAAAATAGAGATACACAGGCAGTATAGTTTGTTTCACAGGCGGGCTACTCTGCTGACGTGCAGACACTGCTCCTAGGGCCTAAACTATTAACTGGATTAGAGGCAGTGAAAATTGAGATACACAGGCGGTATAGTTTGTTTCACAGGTGGGCTACTCTGCTGACATGCAGACACTGCTCCTAGGCCCTAAACTATTAACTGGATTAGATGCAGAGAAAATTGAGATACACAGGCGGTGTAGTTAGTTTCACAGGCGGGCTACTCTGCTGACGTGCAGACACTGCTCCTAGGCCCTAAACTATTAACTGGATTAGATGCAGTGAAAATTGAGATACACAGGCGGTATAGTTTGTTTCACAGGCGGGCTACTCTGCTGACGTGCAGACACTCCTCCTAGACCCAAAACTATTAACTGGGTTAGATGCAGTAAAAATTGAGAAACACAGGCGGTGTATCTAGCTTCACAGGCGGGCTACTCAGATAACTATTAGACAATGCTACTAGCCCAAAAGGATTGGCTGAGCAGGATTGCACCAAATGCTGTGACAAACACTTGCACAGCACTGGCACAGACCTGCCTGGCAAACAGTGCTTTGAACTGCTGTAACCTACCCTGAAAAGGGCTGGTATTACAACTAGTCCCGACTCCCTAAACCTATCTCTCTGACAATTCGCTCCAAAAAAACACTCTAAGGCTACTTTCACACTGGCGTTTTTTTTAATACGTCGCAATGCGTCGTTTAGGGGAAAAAACGCATCCTGCAAAGTTGTTTGTACAGCGCCCCAGAGATCTGGTCGTTGCAGTATGACACTCTGCCACTAAGGGGAGTGATGGTACGTCTGATGGCACTGAAGGAATTCTCCTGACCAGGTATCACCAGCACACATTACACTTCACACTCCGGCCACTAGGGGGAGCAAAAGGCTTTATTTATTGGGCCCCTCCTCACACTGGTAAAACTAGGGGTTGGATAGAAAGTTAGTCAGAAGCTGACTGGGTTGGACTCAGGCAACATCCCGTGGCAGGGGGTGTTGCAGGGAGAAGACACAGGGGGGTCACTGTCAGGCGTGGGAACCTGGCAGGTGCCTAGCGAACAGAACAGAACATTACTGAACCGCGCCTGCACTACCTTGCGGCGTTATTCTAAGAAAGAGACAAGGAAGGATATTGTGGAACAGTGTAAACGAGATCAAGCAAAAAGGAGTACCAGTAGGAGTCGTGCCGTGAGACCGAGGCAACATCCTACTGAGGCGCGTAGCCGGTGGCCAGAACACCGCGGGAGTAACTGACTTCAGGCCTTACTTCAAACTCCGCAGGACAGTTAATTATAGGTTGGCTGTCTACCTTAAATTTCCTAAGAAGACATAGGGGGCAACATTGGGAGAGGGGCGTCTCTAGGGTTCCGGAAGACCTCCAAGCCTTCCCGTCATACGGGTGCATCCTAGCCAAAACATACTGGGGGACGAGAAACTAGTAACATCTGGAACTAAAGAGAGAGAGCTGTAGAGAACGAACGAGAACAGCAGTTGTGAGGACTATTCCGAATGCTCAGCAGGGTAGGACTACAACACACAGGCGCTAGTGGTGGGCAACGATTTCCATCTGCGAGGGAAACTCTGGAAGTGCCCATCAGACCGGCCTGTCTCTGATAGCCCTGTTAAACATGCTCTGGATTGAGGATCCTGAAGTCTTCAGTAAAGAGGTAAAGAGAATGCAACCTTGTGTCCTCGTTATTGCCTGCACCTCACACCATCACCATCTACCTTACTGGGAAGCCCTGGGGACATACCTCACCTGTGGGAAGGTATACCATTCAGCTGCTATTCCATCACCCCAGCGGACCCCACAGCAGCGTCGGTCACCCTGACCGAACACCACAGGTGGCGTCACAAATCCCTGAGACTGTACCACCTTTATTGGACGCCCCTTAGCAGGGTCGCAGACCGGGTCTAGCCACCGTGACAGCCTCAGAAACGAACCAGAGAGGCCCGGTACTGAAACGCGTGGCCCTGTGTCTGGGGGCGATCCATTTGCAGGATGCGTTTTTGCCCCATAGAGTTACATTACCAACGCATTGCAACGTATTGACACACGTCGCAACCGTCTTGCGACGGTTGCGCCATGTTGTGGCGGACCGCCGGGAGCAAAAAACGTTAAATGTAACATTTTTTGCAGCCGACGGACCGCTTTTTCCGACCGCGCATGCGCGGCCGGAACTCCGCCCCCACCTCCCCGCACCTTACAATGGGGCAGCAGATGTGCCGGAGAAATGCATCCGCTGCACCCGTTGTGCGGCACAACAAACACTAGCGTCGGAATCTCGGCCCAACGCAATGCGACGGGCCGAATCCGACGCTAGTGTGAAAGTAGCCTTAGTCTGTATGGCGCCCACAGTAACAACGGTGCCATCTAACACTAAGCTGCAGCAGTGAGGAAATGGTGGCGACAGGGCAAATGGCTGGTTCTAATAGGGCAAGGAGGACATGTGACATACACAGCCAATGACACATGCCCTTGCTTGTGTGCATCACATGCACATTGCTGTGTGTGTGCGCACTGCTGATAGGCTGAGAGGCTGCACCGCCCTACTGTAAATACGGGAAAGAAAAAAAAATGGAGATCGGCGTTATTTCAGCACAGATCTATCCCCAGCCCCCCCCCACTATACACTGAAACAGTCTATTAACAATGATAAACAGTTTTAATGTGCAAATCAAGCTAGGATTTTGGTGATCGAACAGTTATCGAACAGAAACTCGAACAGCCGAATTTTAAGCAAATTGTTCGGGTTCGACAAACGACTCGAACACCGCCCAAAACAGCTCGAATTTGAAATTGGCGAACAGTTAGACTCGGACACCGCTCATCTCTACTTACCTGTTGAATGCTCTGATGTTCGAACGCCACCCTTTGAAATCTACATGTGGTCACAGCATCCAATTACTGGGCTCAGTAGCGATGACGACGTAGAAGTGGAGAGGTGGGGCAAGAGCATCAAAATCTTCATCCCCACATGTCTTTTACCAGCATGACAACAGTCAAACATGTAATGCACACCATACAAACTCTATGTGTTACAGAGACAATGTTGCCATAAATTATGGAAAACCTCAATATATACCACAATTGTGGGTGATGCATTGGTTGCAACGAGCTTTTCCATGTACAGGTGCTTCTCACAAACTTAGAATATCATCAAAAACTTAATTTATTTCAGTTCTTCAATACAAAAAGTGAAACTCCTATATTCTATAGAGTCATTACAAACAGAGTGATCTATTCAAGTGTTTATTTCTGTTAATATTGATGATTATGGCTCACAGTCAATGAAAACCCAAAAGTAATTATCTCAGTAAATTAGAATGCTTTATAATACCAGCTTGAAAAATGAGTTTAAAATCCGAAATGTTGGTCTACTGAAATGTATGTTCAGTAAATGCACTCAATACTTAGTCGGGGCTCCTTTTGCAGTATTCATCTAGGATTATTACCCCAAAATTCAGACAGATAATAGCAAAAACAAGTAAAATATAACTTTTAATCAAAATAACATCAATTACTGCATCACCGTGGCGTGGCACGGAGGCGACTGCTATGATAGCAGCCTTCAGCTGACACACGCACTGCAAGTCAGTTAAACACTGAGTAAAAAAAAGCACAGTGGGCATAACATTCTATAAATCCCATCCAGTTTGCTGGAACTCTTGGAGTTCACTAAAAGACCATTGTGAGAAGGCAGCCTGAGGGTATTATTATTATTATTATACATTTTTATAGCGCCATTTATTCCATGGCGCTTTACATTTGAATGAACGAGGCAAATATAGACAAGTACAATAAACATGAGTAAAACATGGCACACACAAGAACAGGAAGAAAGAGGACCCTGCCCGCGAGGGCTCACAGTCTAAAGGGGATGGGTGAGGATACACTAGGAGGGTAGAGCTGGTCATGCGGCGGGTCAGTAGACTGAGGATCTTCAGGTTTCTTTTGAAGGTTTCCGTGGTAGGCAAGAGCCTGATGTGTTGGGGTAGAAAGATACATTTAAAAAACAGATCATAGAGCTTGTTGTAAAGGATAGTGTGCCTATTTCATTATTTTCACGACCAACTTTTATGTGTCTGAATGGGGAAATGGCCCGCAAGCTTGGTGTTTCTCTGGAGAGAGAGAGTATTAGAAAATTAGTAATCGAAAAAGCTTTTAAATAAAAGGAAGAACTTAAAAAAATTCTCAAGCGACGCTTTCTGTTTCTTAAAATGGATGCCTGCACACGTGAACTATTTTGCCATCAATGTCCGATTTGTTTGTGACAAAAATGAAATAGTTACCAAGACATTGGCAGTAAAAGACACCAAAGCTCATCACACCAGTGAGTTTCTCCAGGTCTTGGTGGAAAAGGTTCTGCAAGACTGTGAACTTAAAAAAGAGCAAGTTCTTTCTGTCGTAACTGACAATGCTTCAAATATGATAAGTACTATTAAGTTAATGAATGAGAGTAATGATGGTGACCAGCAGCTAGAAGAACATTCTGGGTCCACAGACACAGAAATGTTTGAAATAGAGGAACACAGTATTGTAACTGAGGAGCAAACTGAAGATGCTTCAAATGAACAGCAACATGATAGTTTAAGTGATCTTGTTGAAACTGTGTCAATACGTTCTTTCATTCATCACATGCGCTGTGTTGTGCATACGCTACAGCTGGCTATAAGAGACAGTCTGCAAGAAGGACATGCTGCTTGTTGTGAATTCTGTGGTCAAGCTCCCTCCTGTGGTCATGAGTGGTACTTCGGCTGGTTCTGTCCATGAGCTTCCGCTGGTGGATGTGAGTGGGGCTGCGGCTTCTGAGTTTCCTTCCTCAGGTGACGAGGTTAAGTCGTTAGGTGCTGCTCTATTTAACTCCACCTAGTTCTTTGTTCCTGGCCTCCAATCAATGTTCCAGTATTGGTCTTGTGACCTGTCTTCCCTGTATAAGCTAAGTTCTGCTTGTGTTACTTTTGTTTGCTATTTTTTCTGTCCAGCTTGCTATATTGGTTTGTCTTGCTTGCTGGAAGCTCTGGGACGCAGAGGGAGCACCTCCGTACCGTTAGTCGGTGCGGAGGGTCTTTTTGCGCCCTCTGTGTGGTTGTTTGTAGGTTTTTGTGCTGACCGCAAAGCTATCTTTCCTATCCTCGGTCTATTCAGTAAGTCGGGCCTCACTTTGCTAAAATCTATTTCATCTCTGTGTTTGTATTTTCATCTATACTCACAGTCATTATATGTGGGGGCTGCCTTTTCCTTTGGGGAATTTCTCTGAGGCAAGGTAGGCTTATTTTTCTATCTTCAGGGCTAGCTAGTTTCTCAGGCTGTGCCCGAGGCGCCTAGGTCTGGTCAGGAGCGCTCCACGGCTACTTCTAGTGTGGTGTGATAGGATTAGGGATTGCGGTCAGCAGAGTTCCCACGTCTCAGAGCTCGTCTTATATTATTAGTAACTTTCAGGTCATTTTGTGTGCTCTTAACCACCAGGTCCATTGTGGTTCTGAATCACCAGTTCCTAACAGCTGCTGCACTGATAGGCAAGGTGAGAAAATTGGCTACTGTTGCCAGAAAGTTCCAGAGTATAGGGGAAGCACGGGAGAAGTCTTGGATGCGGTTGTGGGACGAAGAGATGAAAGAGGAGTAGAGAAGGAGATCATGAGACGATCGGAGGTTGCCTGTAGGTAGGTACCGGGAGAATGATGAGGAATCCAGCTCAACGAGATAGTGAAAAAAACCTTTTCTTTATTTCACTTGGAAAATGTGATCAGTGGAGGATAAAAACATCAGCAATAACAGAGAATAAAATGCGATATCAACACGTTTCTGGTGACCAAGCACCCTTAATCATGACATCATGATTAAGGGTGCTTGGTCACCAGAAACACGTTGATATCGCATTTTATTCTCTGTTATTGCTGATGTTTTTATCCTCCACTGATCACATTTTCCAAGTGAAATAAAGAAAAGGTTTTTTTCACTATCTCGTTGAGCTGAATTCCTCATCATTCCTTTGATACTTCTACGCCCTTACACAGCGGCTCCGTGCTCCGAGTTTCCAAGGATGTCGACCATGGTGAGCTGGACTTTGTTTGATATCAGGTACCAGGAGACCATGTCACAGATGTATGGTGGAGTCAGGCTGAGAATGGCTTTGTATGTCATTGTTAGTATTTTGAACTGTAGCCTCTAGGCAACAGGAAGCTAGTGAAAGACTTGGCAGAGAGGAGAGGCTGGGGAATAAAGGGGAGACAGGTGGATTAGTCGGGCAGCAAAGTTTAGGATGGATTGGAGTGGTGCCTGAGTCCTACAGGAGAGGCCAGAGAGTAAGAGGTTGCACTAGTCGAGGCGGGAGATGATAAGGGCATGTACTAGTGTTTTTGTGGTTTCATGGTCAAGGAATGCACGAATCTGGGAAATGTTTTTGAGTTGGAATCGGCAGGAGGAGGCAAGGGCTTGGATATGTGGCTTGAAAGAAAGGGTAGACTCAAGGATCACCCCGAGGCAGCGAGCGTGCAGGATCGGGGAAAGTGAGCAGCCATTAACATTGATGGATAGGTCGGGTGGAGGGGTAGAATGAGGTAGGGGAAAGATGGTGAATTCTGTTTGGTCCATGCTCAGTTCTAGAAAGTGAGCAGAAAAGATGAAATAGTAGACAGACATTGGGGATTTTTGGTCAGTAAGGAAGTGAGGTCAGATCCAGATAGGTAGATCTGCGTGTCATCAGCGTAGATATGATATTGCAAACCGTGGGATTCTATTAGCTGTCCCAGGCCGAAGGTGTAGATGGAGAAGAGTAGAGGACCTAGAACTGAGCCTTGGGGAACACCAACAGAGAGGGGGCAAGATGAGGACATGGTGTGGGAGAGGGAGACACTAAATGTCCAATCTGTTAGACATGATGAGATCCAGGATAGAGCTAAGTCTGTGATGCCAAGAGATGAGAGAATCTGCAACAGGAGGGAGTGGTCCAGTGTCGAAGGCAGAAGACACTTCCAGGAGAAGGAGGACAGAGTAGTGTCGCTTAGGTTAGTAGGTCATTGGTCACTTTAGTTAGGGCAGTTTCAGTTGAGTGATGGGGTCGGAAGCCAGATTGTAACTAGTCAAACAGGGAGCAGGAGGAGAGGTGGGAGGACAGTTCAAGATAGTAACATAGTAACATAGTTAGTAAGGCCGAAAAAAGACATTTGTCCATCCAGTTCAGCCTATATTCCATTATAATAAATACCCAGATCTACGTCCTTCTACAGAACCTAATAATTGTATGATACAATATTGTTCTGCTCCAGGAAGACATCCAGGCCTCTCTTGAACCCCTCGACTGAGTTCGCCATCACCACCTCCTCAGGCAAGCAATTCCAGATTCTCACTGCCCTAACAGTAAAGAATCCTCTTCTATGTTGGTGGAAAAACCTTCTCTCCTCCAGACGCAAAGAATGCCCCCTTGTGCCCGTCACCTTCCTTGGTATAAACAGATCCTCAGCGAGATATTTGTATTGTCCCCTTATATACTTATACATGGTTATTAGATCGCCCCTCAGTCGTCTTTTTTCTAGACTAAATAATCCTAATTTCGCTAATCTATCTGGGTATTGTAGTTCTCCCATCCCCTTTATTAATTTTGTTGCCCTCCTTTGTACTCTCTCTAGTTCCATTATATCCTTCCTGAGCACCGGTGCCCAAAACTGGACACAGTACTCCATGTGCGGTCTAACTAGGGATTTGTACAGAGGCAGTATAATGCTCTCATCATGTGTATCCAGACCTCTTTTAATGCACCCCATGATCCTGTTTGCCTTGGCAGCTGCTGCCTGGCACTGGCTGCTCCAGGTAAGTTTATCATTAACTAGGATCCCCAAGTCCTTCTCCCTGTCAGATTTACCCAGTGGTTTCCCGTTCAGTGTGTAATGGTGATATTGATTCCCTCTTCCCATGTGTATAACCTTACATTTATCATTGTTAAACCTCATCTGCCACCTTTCAGCCCAAGTTTCCAACTTATCCAGATCCATCTGTAGCAGAATACTATCTTCTCTTGTATTAACTGCTTTACATAGTTTTGTATCATCTGCAAATATCGATATTTTACTGTGTAAACCTTCTACCAGATCATTAATGAATATGTTGAAGAGAACAGGTCCCAATACTGACCCCTGCGGTACCCCACTGGTCACAGCGACCCAGTTAGAGACTATACCATTTATAACCACCCTCTGCTTTCTATCACTAAGCCAGTTACTAACCCATTTACACACATTTTCCCCCAGACCAAGCATTCTCATTTTGTGTACCAACCTCTTGTGCGGCACGGTATCAAACGCTTTGGAAAAATCGAGATATACCACGTCCAATGACTCACCGTGGTCCAGCCTATAGCTTACCTCTTCATAAAAACTGATTAGATTGGTTTGACAGGAGCGATTTCTCATAAACCCATGCTGATATGGAGTTAAACAGTTATTCTCATTGAGATAATCCAGAATAACATCCCTCAGAAACCCTTCAAATATTTTACCAACAATAGAGGTTAGACTTACTGGCCTATAATTTCCAGGTTCACTTTTAGAGCCCTTTTTGAATATTGGCACCACATTTGCTATGCGCCAGTCCTGCGGAACAGACCCTGTCGCTATAGAGTCACTAAAAATAAGAAATAATGGTTTATCTATTACATTACTTAGTTCTCTTAGTACTCGTGGGTGTATGCCATCCGGACCCGGAGATTTATCTATTTTAATCTTATTTAGCCGGTTTCGCACCTCTTCTTGGGTTAGATTGGTGACCCTTAATATAGGGTTTTCATTGTTTCTTGGGATTTCACCTAGCATTTCATTTTCCACTGTGAATACCGTGGAGAAGAAGGTGTTTAATATGTTAGCTTTTTCCTCGTCATCTACAACCATTCTTTCCTCACTATTTTTTAAGGGGCCTACATTTTCAGTTTTTATTCTTTTACTATTGATATAGTTGAAGAACAGTTTGGGATTAGTTTTACTCTCCTTAGCAATGTGCTTCTCTGTTTCCTTTTTGGCAGCTTTAATTAGTTTTTTAGATAAAGTATTTTTCTCCCTATAGTTTTTTAGAGCTTCAATGGTGCCATCCTGCTTTAGTAGTGCAAATGCTTTTTTTTTACTGTTAATTGCCTGTCTTACTTCTTTGTTTAGCCACATTGGGTTTTTCCTATTTCTAGTCCTTTTATTCCCACAAGGTATAAACCGCTTACACTGCCTATTTAGGATGTTCTTAACCCCTTTCTGCCATCAGACGTACTATTGCGTCCATGGGGGGTGGGCCCTACTTCCCAAGGACGCAATAGTACGTCATATGCGATCGGCAGCGCTCACGGGGGGAGCGGCGCCGATCGCGGCCGGGTGTCAGCTGCCTATCGCAGCTGACATCCGGCACTATGTGCCAGGAGCGGTCACGGACCGCCCCCGGCACATTAACCCCCGGCACACCGCGATCAAAGATGATCGCGATGTGCCGGCGGTGCAGGGAAGCACCGCGCAGGGAGGGGGCTCCCTGCGGGCTTCCCTGAGACCCCCGCAGCAACGCGATGTAATCGCGTTGCTGCGAGGGTCTTGCCGCCCTCCCTCCCTGCTCCAGGTCCCGGATCCAAGATGGCCGCGGATCCGGGTCCTGCAGGGAGGGAGGTGGCTTCACAGAGCCTGCTCAGAGCAGGCACTGTGAAGCCTGCACTGCTGCATGTCAGATCAGTGATCTGACAGAGTGCTGTGCAAACTGTCAGATCACTGATCTGTGATGTCCCCCCCTGGGACAAAGTAAAAAAGTAAAAAAAAAATTTTCCAAATGTGTAAAAAAAATTTAAAAAAAATATTCCTAAATAATGAAAAAAAAAAAAAAATATTCCCATAAATACATTTCTTCATCTAAATAAAAAAAAAAAAAAACAATAAAAGTACACATATTTAGTATCGCCGCGTCCGTATCGACTCGCCCTATAAAACTGGCACACTAGTTAACCCCTTCAGTAAACACCGTAAGAAAAAAAAAAAAAAAACGAGGCAAAAAACGACGCTTTATTATCATACCGCCGAACAAAAAGTGGAATAACACGTGATCAAAAAGACAGATATAAACAACCATGGTAGCGCTGAAAGCGTCATCTTGTCCCGCAAAAAACGAGCCACCATACAGCATCATCAGCAAAAAAATGAAAAAGTTATAGTCCTGAGAATAAAGCGATGCCAAAATAATTATTTTTTCTATAAAATAGTTTTTATCGTATAAAAGCGCCAAAACATAAAAAAATGATATAAATGAGATGTCGCTGTAATCGTACTGACCCGAAGAATAAAACTGCTTTATCAATTTTACCAAACGCGGAACGGTATAAACGCCTCCCCCAAAAGAAATTCATGAATAGCTGGTTTTTGGTCATTCTGTCTCACAAAAATCGGAATAAAAAGCGATCAAAAAATGTCACGTGCCCGAAAATGTTACCAATAAAAACGTCAACTGGTCGCGTAAAAAACAAGACCTCACATGACTGTGTGGACCAAAATATGGAAAAATTATAGCTCTCAAAATGTGGTAACGCAAAAAATATTTTTTGCAATAAAAAGCGTCTTTCAGTGTGTGACGGCTGCCAATCATAAAAATCCGCTAAAAAACCCGCTATAAAAGTAAATCAAACCCCCCTTCATCACCCCCTTAGTTAGGGAAAAATAAAAAAATGTATTTATTTCCATTTTCCCATTAGGGCTAGGGTTAGGGCTAGGGTTAGGGCTAGGGTTAGGGCTAGTGTTAGGGTTAGGGCTAGGGTTAGGGCTAGGGTTAGGGCTAGGGCTAGGGTTAGGGCTAGGGCTAGGGTTAGGGCTAGGGTTAGGGTTAGGGTTAGGGCTAGTGTTAGGGCTAGGGTTAGGGCTAGGGTTAGGGTTGGGGCTAGGGTTAGGGCTAGGGTTAGGGCTAGGGTTAGGGCTACAGTTAGGGTTGGGGCTAAAGTTACAGTTAGGGTTTAGATTACATTTACAGTTGGGAATAGGGTTGGGATTAGGGTTAGGGGTGTGTCAGGGTTAGAGGTGTGGTTAGGGTTACCGTTGGAATTAGGGTTAGGGGAGTGTTTGGATTAGGGTTTCAGTTATAATTGGGGGGTTTCCACTGTTTCGGCACATCAGGGGCTCTCCAAAAGCGACATGGCGTCCGATCTCAATTCCAGCCAATTCTGCGTTGAAAAAGTAAAACAGTGCTTCTTTCCTTCCGAGCTCACCCGTGTGCCCAAACAGGGGTTTACCCCAACATATGGGGTATCAGCGTACTCAGGACAAATAGGACAACAACTGTTGGGGTCCAATTTCTCCTGTTACCCTTGGGAAAATACAAAACTGGGGGCTAAAAAATAATTTTTGTGGGAAAAAAAAGATTTTTTATTTTTACGGCTCTGCGTTATAAACTGTAGTGAAACACTTGGGGTTCAAAGTTCTCACAACACATCTAGATAAGTTCCCGGGGGGGTCTAGTTTCCAATATGGGGTCACTTGTGGGGGGTTTCTACTGTTTAGGTACATTAGGGGCTCTGCAAACGCAATGTGACGCCTGCAGACCATTCCATCTAAGTCTGCATTCAAATGGCACTCCTTCCCTTCCGAGCCCTCCCATGCGCCCAAACAGTGGTTTCCCCCCACATATGGGGTATCAGCGCACTCAGGACAAATTGGACAACACATTTTTGGGTCCAATTTCTCCTGTTACCCTCGGGAAAATACAAAACTGGGGGCTAAAAAATAATTTTTGTGGGAAAAAAATTTTGTTTTATTTTTACGGCTCTCCATTATAAACCTCTGTGAAGCCTTTGGTGGGTCAAAGCGCTCACCACACATCTAGATAAGTTCCTTAGGGGGTCTACTTTCCAAAATGGTGTCACTTGTGGGGGGTTTCTACTGTTTAGGTACATTAGGGGCTCTGCAAACGCAATGTGACGCCTGCAGACCATTCCATCTAAGTCTGCATTCAAATGGCACTCCTTCCCTTCCAAGCCCTCCCATGCGCCCAAACAGTGGTTTCCCCCCACATATGGGGTATCAGCACACTCAGGACAAATTGGACAACACATTTTTGGGTCCAATTTCTCCTGTTACCCTCGGGAAAATACAAAACTGGGGGCTAAAAAATAATTTTTGTGGGAAACAATTTTTGTTTTATTTTTACGGCTCTCCATTATAAACCTCTGTGAAGCCCTTGGTGGGTCAAAGCGCTCACCACACATCTAGATAAGTTCCTTAGGGGGTCTACTTTCCAAAATGGTGTCACTTGTGAGTGGTTTCTACTATTTAGGTACATTAGGGGCTCTGCAAACGCAACATGGCGTCTCATCTCAATTCCTGTCAATTTTGCATTGAAAAGTCAAACGGCGCTCCTTCCTTTCCGAGCTCTCCCATCCGCCCAAACAGTGGTTTACCCCCACATATGGGGTATCAGCGCACTCAGGACAAATTGTACAACAACTATTGGGGTCCAATTTCTTCTCTTACCCTTGGAAAAATAAAAAATTGGGGGCGAAAAGATAATTTTTGTGAAAAAATATGATTTTTTTATTTTTACGGTTCTGCATTATAAACTTCTGTGAAGCACTGGGTGGGTCAAAGTGCTCACCACACCTCTAGATAAGTTCCTTAGGGGGTCTACTTTCCAAAATGGTGTCACTTGTGGGGGGTTTCAATGTTTAGGCACATCAGTGGCTTTCCAAACGCAACATGGCATCCCATCTCAATTCCTGTCAATTTTGCATTGAAAAGTCAAACGGCGCTCCTTCCCTTCCGAGCTCTCCCATCCGCCCAAACAGTGGTTTACCCCCACATATGGGATATCAGCTTACTCAGGACAAATTGTACAACAACTATTGGGGTCCAATTTCTTCTCTTACCCTTGGAAAAATAAAAAATTGGGGGCGAAAAGATAATTTGTGTGAAAAAATATGATTTTTTATTTTTACGGTTCTACATTATAAACTTCTGTGAAGCACTTGGTGGGTGAAAGAGCTCACCACACCTCTATATAAGTTCCTTAGGGGGTCTACTTTCCAAAATGGTGTCACTTGTGGGGGGTTTCAATGTTTAGGCACATCAGGGGCTCTCCAAACGAAACATGGTGTCCCATCTCAATTCCTGTCAATTTTGCATTGAAAAGTCAAATGGCGCTCCTTCGCTTCCGAGCTGTGCCATGCGCCCAAACAGTGGTTTACCCCCACATGTGGGGTATTGGCGTACTCAGGACAAATTGTACAACAATGATTGCGGTCCATTTTCTCCTGTTACCCTTGGTAAAATAAAACAAATTGGAGCTGAATTAAATTTTTTGTGAAAAAAAGTTAAATGTTCATTTTTATTTAAACATTCAAAAAATTCCTGTGAAGCACCAGAAGGGTTAATAAACTTCTTGAATGTGGTTTTAAGCACCTTGAGGGGTGTAGTTTTTAGAATGGTGTCACACTTGGGTATTTTCTATCATATAGACCCCTCAAAATGACTTCAAATGAGATGTGGTCCCTAAAAAAAAATGGTGTTGTAGAAATGAGAAATTGCTGGTCAACTTTTCACCCTTATAACTCCCTAACAAAAAAAAATTTTGGTTCCAAAATTGTGCTGATGTAAAGTAGACATGTGGGAAATGTTACTTATTAAGTATTTTGTGTGACATATATCTGTGATTTAATTGCATAAAAATTCAAAGTTGGAAAATTGCGAAATTTTCATAATTTTCGCCAAATTTCCGTTTTTTTCACAAATAAACGCAGGTACTATCAAAGAATTTTTACCATTGTCATGAAGTACAATATGTCACGAGAAAACAATGTCAGATTCACTGGGATCCGTTGAAGCGTTCCAGAGTTATAACCTCATAAAGGGACAGTGGTCAGAATTGTAAAAATTGGCCCGGTCATTAACGTGCAAACCACCCTTGGGGGTAAAGGGGTTAAACATTTCCCATTTATTATCTGTATTCTCATTTCTGAGGATATTGTCCCAGTCTACCAGATTAAGGGCATCTCTAAGCTGTTCAAACTTTGCCTTCCTAAAGTTCAGTGTTTTTGTGACTCCCTGACAAGTCCCCCTAGTGAAAGACAGGTGAAACTGCACAATATTGCGGTCGCTATTTCCTAAATGCCCAACCACCTGCAGATTTGTTATTCTGTCAGGTCTATTAGATAGTATTAGGTCTAAAAGTGCTGCTCCTCTGGTTGGATTCTGCACCAATTGTGAAAGATAATTTTTCTTGGTTATTAGCAGAAACCTGTTGCCTTTATGGGTTTCACAGGTTTCTGTTTCCCAGTTAATATCCGGGTAGTTAAAGTCCCCCATAACCAGGACCTCATTATGGGTTGCAGCTTCATCTATCTGCTTTAGAAGTAGACTTTCCATGGTTTCTGTTATATTTGGGGGTTTGTAACAGACCCCAATGAGAATTTTGTTACCATTTTTCCCTCCATGAATTTCAACCCATATGGACTCGACATCCTCATTCCCTTCGCTAATATCCTCCCTTAAAGTGGACTTTAGACAAGACTTTACATAGAGACAAACCCCTCCTCCTCTCCGATTTTTACGATCCTTTCTAAACAGACTGTAACCCTGTAAGTTAACTGCCCAGTCATAGCTTTCATCTAACCATGTCTCGGTTATTCCCACTATGTCAAAGTTACCTGTAGATATTTCTGCTTCTAGTTCTTCCATCTTGTTTGTCAGGCTTCTGGCGTTTGCGAGCATGCAGTTCAGAGGATTTTGTTTTGTTCCCATCTCCTCACTGTGGATTGTTTTAGAAATGTTCTTACCTCCCTTCTGAGTATGTTTTCCTGGGTCGTCTTTGTTCGAGTCTAATGTTTTTCTTCCCGTCCCCTCTTCTTCTAGTTTAACGCCCTCCTGATGAGTGTAGCGAGTCTTCTGGCGAATGTGTGTTTCCCAGGTTTGTTGAGGTGTAGTCCGTCTCTGGCGAGGAGTCCATCGTACAAGTAATTCACACCGTGGTCCAGGAATCCGAATCCTTGTTGTCTGCACCATCGTCTTAGCCAGTTGTTTGCATCAAGGATCCTGTTCCATCTCCTGGTGCCATGCCCGTCTACTGGAAGGATAGAAGAAAAAACTACCTGTGCATCCAGTTCCTTTACTTTCTTCCCCAACTCTTCAAAGTCCTTGCAGATTGTCGGTAGGTCCTTCCTTGCCGTGTCATTGGTGCCAACATGTATCAGAAGAAATGGGTGGACGTCCTTGGAGCTGAAGAGCTTTGGTATCCTATCGGTCACATCCTTGATCATCGCACCTGGAAGGCAGCATACTTCTCTTGCAGTTATGTCCGGTCTGCAGATGGCTGCTTCTGTGCCTCTCAGTAGTGAGTCTCCCACCACCACCACTCTTCGTTGCTTCTTGGCTGTACTTTTTGCTGTCACTTGTTGCTGTGTGCCCTTTTCTTTTTTGCTTGCTGGTATTGCTTCATTCTTGGGTGTGCCATCTTCATCCTCTACAAAGATTTGATATAGGTTCTTCAGTTGTGTGGTTGGTGATTTCTCCATGGTCTTCTTGCTTCTTTTGGTCACATGCTTCCACTCATCTGCTTTTGGAGGTTCTCTGACACTTTTTGCACCTTCTGTGACCAGTAGAGATGCTTCTGTTCTGTCTAGAAAGTCTTCATTCTCTTTGATGAGTTTCAAAGTTGCTATTCTTTCTTCCAGACCCCGCACCTTTTCTTCTAAAAGGGCCACTAGTCTACACTTCTGACAGGTGAAATTGGATTCTTCTTCTGGTCGATCTGTGAACATGTAGCACATGCTGCAGCTCACCATGTAGGTTGTCACATCTGCCATGTTGCTCCTAGATCCTGCTGACTTGCTGTGTGTTTTCCTTCTTGTGTAATCTACTCAGCCAAGCTCTCTTGCAATAATGTCCTACAGGCAAAAATTCGCGCGCCGTACGGCGCGCGGTTTGGTGATGCTTTCGAAGCAGCTGGTCCCGGCTGTACCCAACGATCTTCTAGCTTAGGGAGACTTCGCTTCTCCCAGAAGGCACCTGGAATATGCAAATTAGCCTCCTGAAGCTTGAATCCCTGGTTTGAAGCTTGAATCCCTGGTCACGCTGGCCTGGCCACGCTGTTCCAGTAGTTTTGAGGCATAAGGGAGAAGGGATATAGGGCGATAGCTGGACATAGAGGATGGGTCGAGGGAGGGTTTTTTGAGGACAGGTGTGATTGATGGATGCTTGAAGGATGAGGGGAAGACACCGTTTGTAAGTGAATGGTTGAAGTGTGTTAGGGTAGGGATGAAGACTTTTGCGAGGTTAGGGATGAGGTGGGACGGGAGCGGGTCAAGCGTGCAAGTGGTGAGATGTGATCTTGACAGAAGGATGGAGAGCTGATTGTCTGTCATGGTGAAGTAGCTGGCTTTGGAACAGGGCTGAGAAGTCAAGAGGAGGGGCATTGGGGGCTGTGTGCCAAAGCTTTGTCTGATGTTATCGATCTTCTGCTTAAAGAAAGAGGCAAATTCTTCAGCAGAAATGAGAGGGGATAGAGGAGGTGCTGGGGGACGGAGTAGAGAATTGAAAGTGTTGAAGAGCTGTTTAGGGTTGTAAGTCAGGGAGGATATGAGAGATGAGAAGTAGGTTTGTTTTGCGGCAGTGAGTGTGGACTTGAAATTGGCGAGGGACTGCTTGTATGCAGTAAAGTGCTCAGCAGAACGAGATCTCTTCCATCTCTGCTCAGCAACCCTGGAAGCCCATCTCAGTTCTTTGGTCAGGCTTGTTAGCCAGGACTGCCTGTTGATTGTACGAGTTTTGCTATGAGTGAGGGGGTGGCCAAATCAAGTGTAGCTGTTATTGTGGTGTTATAAAAAGTGGCAGAAGCATCTGTCATGGAAGGAAGCTATGTCTGTAATAGGGAGAAGGGACTCAGAGAGTGAGTGTAAATTGAGGTGTTTGAGATTTCTGCAAGGGTGAATGAGTTTGTAGAGTGGAGGTTGCGCACTAGGAGAGGAGAGGGAAGAGAATGTCAGTAGGTTGTGGTCAAACAGGGGGAGGGGTGAGTTAGTGAGATTTGTAAGGGAACAGAGGCGGGTGAAGATGAGGTCCAATGTGTGGCCATCTTTATGGGTGGCTGCGGATGACCATTGAGTGAGACCAAAGGAGGCAGTGAGCGATAAAAATTTAGAGGCGGCTGAGGTGGAAGTGTCAATGGGGATATTGAAGTCTCCCATGATGATAGTGGGGATGTCGGCTGAGAGGAAATGAAGTAACCAGGTGGTGAAGTGGTCAAGAAAGGTGGAGATGGCTAGTTTTGAGGGGCGGTAGATGACAGCCAGCTGGAGGTTGGAGGGGGGGTAGAGGCAGACGGAGTGCACCTCAAACGAGGTAAAAGTAGCAGAGGGTAGTAGTGGAATTGGGGTAAAGGAGCAGGTATCGGACAGGAGCAAGCCAACTCCTCCACCATGTATGGGTATGTTCACACTGCATCTTTTTCCAGAAATTTTTCAGCGGCTCCACTCTGGAAAAAGCGCTCACAAAACGCTCTAAAGAATCTTCCTATGCTGTGGAAAAACATCTTGTTTTTATGTCTACAGCTTTGGAACGTCTTGCAGAAGTTTTGGGTCTTCAAAGACGCCAAGCAGGGCTGGCGTCTGCACCCGGCGCATCCGGGAAAGTTCCGGGGCCCTAGCGAGACGGCGGGCCCATTTTGACAAGTGTGACCAACTTTTTACTATTGATGCTGCCTATGCAGCATCCATAGTAAAAAGATATTAAAAGTAATAAAAAAAAAAATAGTGCTATTACATAGTAACATAGTAACATAGTTAGTAAGGCCGAAAAAAGACATTTGTCCATCCAGTTCAGCCTATATTCCATCATAATAAATACCCAGATCTACGTCCTTCTACAGAACCTAATAATTGTATGATACAATATTGTTCTGCTCCAGGAAGACATCCAGGCCTCTCTTGAACCCCTCGACTGAGTTCGCCATCACCACCTCCTCAGGCAAGCAATTCCAGATTCTCACTGCCCTAACAGTAAAGAATCCTCTTCTATGTTGGTGGAAAAACCTTCTCTCTTCCAGACGCAAAGAATGCCCCCTTGTGCCCGTCACCTTCCTTGGTATAAACAGATCCTCAGCGAGATATTTGTATTGTCCCCTTATATACTTATACATGGTTATTAGATCACCCCTCAGTCGTCTTTTTTCTAGACTAAATAATCCTAATTTCGCTAATCTATCTGGGTATTGTAGTTCTCCCATCCCCTTTATTAATTTTGTTGCCCTCCTTTGTACTCTCTCTAGTTCCATTATATCCTTCCTGAGCACCGGTGCCCAAAACTGGACACAGTACTCCATGTGCGGTCTAACTAGGGATTTGTACAGAGGCAGTATAATGCTCACATCATGTGTATCCAGACCTCTTTTAATGCACCCCATGATCCTGTTTGCCTTGGCAGCTGCTGCCTGGCACTGGCTGCTCCAGGTAAGTTTATCATTAACTAGGATCCCCAAGTCCTTCTCCCTGTCAGATTTACCCAGTGGTTTCCCGTTCAGTGTGTAATGGTGATATTGATTCCTTCTTCCCATGTGTATAACCTTACATTTATCATTGTTAAACCTCATCTGCCACCTTTCAGCCCAAGTTTCCAACTTATCCAGATCCATCTGTAGCAGAATACTATCTTCTCTTGTATTAACTGCTTTACATAGTTTTGTATCATCTGCAAATATCGATATTTTACTGTGTAAACCTTCTATTAGATCATTAATGAATATGTTGAAGAGAACAGGTCCCAATACTGACCCCTGCGGTACCCCACTGGTCACAGCGACCCAGTTAGAGACTATACCATTTATAACCACCCTCTGCTTTCTATCACTAAGCCAGTTACTAACCCATTTACACACATTTTCCCCCAGACCAAGCATTCTCATTTTGTGTACCAACCTCTTGTGCGGCACGGTATCAAACGCTTTGGAAAAATCGAGATATACCACGTGCTATTCTCACCTTCCGGCGACCCCCACAGCCTTCCCGCTCCTCGCGATGCTCTCGGCAGCTCCCATTTCCAGTAATGCCTTGTGAAATGACTCCAGATGACATAGGATCACGCGAGACCGCTACATCATTACAGGTCATTGCCGCAAAGCATCACTGGGAACGGGAGCTGGAAGGAGCATCGCTAAGGCCTTGGCTGGATCTGGGGGCCGCCAGAAGGTGAGTATATACTTTAACTATTTTTTATTGTATACAACAAAGGAAAACACCAGCGCTACCACTAGAAAGATACCCTTTGCTGCTGGTATCAAAACAGCCAGATGCCAGGGCTGTCAATGTAAGTAAACAATATCAGTAAAACAGGATAATACCGCGCTAAAGGGAAATGTCTGTGCTGAGGAATCTATATACCAAAAAGTGGAGTATACAAAAGTTGCCCCTAATAATAAACTCCCCGCTGACTTCCTCGCCCAGTACTTGTTCCTCAGGATCAGTGTCTCATGTGCTGGACTCACTTTCCAGGCGCTCGGATCCTTGGTACCTCTGGCACTACGTCTATCATCAGACCTCGGTGAGTCAGACTCGTATTGGTTAGTGCCAACACCTCTGGTACCACATTGTGCTCAGCATAGCATTTATCACCGTGCACTTATCCTTCCACTTTTTCCCATCACATGTAGCAGGGACTCAGCGGGGAGTTTAATAGGGGCAACTTTTGTATACTCCACCTATTGGTATATACATAGATTCCTCAGCACAGACATTTCCCTTTAGCGTGGTATCATCCTGTTTTACTAATATTTTTTATTGTAATTCTTTTTTTAACAGGGATATTGTGCCCATACTGCTATATACTATGTGGGCTGTGCTATATACTGCGTGGCTGTTATATACTACATGGCTGCTATATACTACGTGGGCTGTGTTATATGCTACGTGGGCTGTGTTATATGCTACATGGCTGTGCTATATACTACGTGGCTGTGCTATATACTACGTGGGCTGTGTTATATACTACGTGGCTGTGCTATATGCTACGTGGCTGTGCTATATACTACGTGGGCTGTTATATACTACGTGGCTGTGCTATATGCCAAGTGGCTGCGCTATATGCTACATGGGCTGTGTTATATGCTACGTGGCTGTGCTATATACTACATGGCTGTGCTATATACTATGTGGGCTGTGTAATATACTACATGGGCTGTGTTATATGTTACGTGGCTGTGTTATATGCTATATGGGCTGTTACGTGCTACGTGGCTGTGCTATATACTATGTGGGCTGTGTTATATGCTACATGGCTGTGCTATATGCTACATGGCTGTGCTATATACTACGTGGCTGTATTATATGCTACGTGGCTGTGCTATATACTACATGGGCTGTGCTATATGCTATGTTGCTGTGTTATATGCTACGTGGCTGTGTTATATACTATGTGGCTGTGCTATATGCTACGTGAGTGTGCTATATACTACGTGGGCTGTGTTATATACTACATGGCTGTGCTATATGCTAAGTGGCTGCGCTATATGCTACATGGGCTGTGTTATATACTACATGGCTGTGCTATATACTAAGTGGGCTGTGTTATATGCTACGTGGCTGTGCTATATACTACATGGCTGTGCTATTTACTACGTGGGCTGTGTAATATACTACATGGGCTGTGTTATATGTTACGTGGCTGTGTTATATGCTATGTGGGCTGTTACGTGCTACGTGGCTGTGCTATATACTACGTGGGCTGTGTTATATGCTACATGGCTGTGCTATATGCTACATGGCTGTGCTATATACTACGTGGCTGTATTATATGCTATGTGGCTGTGCTATATACTACGTGGGCTGTGTTATATGCTATGTTGCTGTGTTATATGCTACGTGGCTGTGTTATATACTATGTGGGCAGTGTTATATGCTACGTGGCTGTGCTATATACTACGTGTGCTGTGTTATATACTACGTGGCAGTGCTATATACTATGTGGGTTGTGTTATATGCTACATTGGCTGTGCTATATGCTACGCGACTAAGCTATATACTATGTGTGCTGTGCTATATGCTACATGGCTGTGCTATATGCTACGTTGCTGTGCTATATACTACGTGGCTGTGCTATATGCTACCCATTTTGCACTTTTACAAATGTTCTATGTTAATACTTTCTAATGTTTACTTTAAAAAGTTTTCCATTAAAAAATTGTCATATTCAATGTATACAGTTTTTTCTTTGCAGCAAGTTTAGCTAACAATAAAATGCCTACTGGCAACTGAGGAAGAGGGAGTAGGTCACAAAAAATTGGCATATAAGGGTTGACTTATATAAAGCCCCTCTGCTGTATGGTATTGTAGAATTTACAATAGCTATCACTCATGTTAGAAGTGAAATCTGGCATTGGACTCTACCTATATTTCTCTGCTGTATCTGTGCATCATGAATGGTGGTATGTGTGAAAGGGGGGCCCACTGAGACTCTTTCGCCCGGGGCCCTCAAAAACCTGGAGCCGGCCCTAACGCCAAGTGTTTATAAGAAGTACCACGTACATTCCTCTGCCATTTGCTGTTATATTTATAAGACAAGTGAATGTGAAGGCTGAAAAGACGCCCAAGGTTTTTTTTGCACTTCATAAGTGTTTTTGCCGTAAAATATACGAGAGTAATTTTTTAATGAATTTCTAAAGACGACAAGAAACCCAAGAATAAAATTGAAGCCTAAAAATGCTTCAGGGAAAAGTGGCGAATCTAGGAGCGTTTTGCACTTGTAAAACGTAGGGAAAAAGAAGCAGTGTGAACTAATCCTGAGGAGGAGGAGGATGGAGGTGCAGCAATGGCAGGACTTTCTGTCATCTTCTCAGCAGCATCCCCCACCCCGGGCTCCCTCCATCACCATCCCCCTACACACATCTCACACACACACACACAAAAGTTTCAACAACAAGCGGCTGCGCCAATGGCAGGAGGGAGACCCGGGAAAGGGGCTGAGCGAAGGGCGAGGAGATGAGGAGAAAAGCAGACGAGCCTGCCTGAGAGGACAAGCCGCCGCTGCGCCGGGCATGGCTGTGGTAGAATGAGGGCACACATTTCCCGCACTTTACGCTCTCCTCGCCCCGGCCGCTGCCCAGTGATGCCTTCTGCATAGACTCCATGAGCCTGCGGGCACTGGCTGCTGTGAGGGGAGCCCGCTAGGACTGGCTGCCGCTCGGCATGGCTGCTGGATGCGCGCTGACCTACGCGCTGCTGCTGCTGCTGGCTGCCCTGCCGGGACCGTGCCTGGGCCGGATGATCTGCTGGCAGGCCGTGCTAACGTGCCAGCTGGAGACGGAATGTAACTTCGCCTACCGCCAGTACGCTCAGGCGTGCGCCTCGGTGTTCGCCAGGGAGGATGGGAACGAGCCGAGCCCGCGCCGCTGCCCCAGCCACTGCATCAATGCCCTCATCCAGCTGAACCGCACCAAGGCCGGGCCCGCGCTGGAGGACTGCGACTGCGGCACTGACGGCGAGTGCAGAGCCACCAAGCAGACCATCGAGCCGTGCATGCCCCGGACCAGCCCGGGGGGCGCCCGGCGCGTCATCGGCTGCACGGCGGCTCGGAAACTGTGCGAGAAGGACCGCAACTGCTCGCAATCCATGGCCAGCTACTTGCGCCATTGTGGCCCGCTTTTCAATGGGCTGAGCTGTCCGGTAAACTGCATGACCATCATCATGGAGATGATGAAGATCCCCCGAGCCGTGCAGCTCAGTGACTGCGTGTGTGACGGCATGGAGCGGCCGATCTGTGAGACCCTGAAGGAAAGCATGGGCCGGCTGTGCTTCGGGGCAGATGTCTATGGGGGTCCCGGCAGCAGCGGGGAATCGGACGATGACAATGACGAGGAGTACGATTACTCTATGGTGCCCACCAGAGCAGCCGAGAATGGTGCCCTCCGAGCTGCCCCTGCATTCATCCTATGGGCATGGTTTGTGTGGTCGCTGTTACAGTGGTATGAGTGACCGCTGATGGTGCCCCCCACTGACCAACCGGGAGCGAGCATCCTATGACACTGGGCACAGACCCCACTAGCCCAGGCTGCCTGGACATGGGTCTGTATGTCTCTGAAGGGCTTACTGACACTCCAGCTGGTCATAGATGTACTGGACCCCAGCAATCGTTGGCTGGTCGGCTTGGATGAGTGGACCCCAGCAATCATTGGCTGGTCGGCTTGGATGAGTGGACCCCAGCAATCATTGGCTGGTCGGCTTGGATGAGTGGACCCCAGCAATCGTTGGCTGGTCGGCTTGGATGAGTGGACCCCAGCAATCGTTGGCTGGTCAGCTTGGATGAGTGGACCCCAGCAATCGTTGGCTGGTCAGCTTGGATGAGTGGACCCCAGCAATCGTTGGCTGGTCAGCTTGGATGAGTGGACCCCAGCAATCGTTGGCTGGTCAGCTTGGATGAGTGGACCCCAGCAATCGTTGGCTGGTTGGCTTGGATGAGTGGACCCCAGCAATCGTTGGCCGGTCAGCTTGGATGAGTGGACCCCAGCAATTGTTGGCTGGTCAGCTTGGATGAGTGGACCCCAGCAATCGTTGGCTGGTCAGCTTGGATGAGTGGACCCCAGCAATCGTTGGCTGGTCAGCTTGGATGAGTGGACCCCAGCAATCGTTGGCCGGTCAGCTTGGATGAGTGGACCCCAGCAATTGTTGGCTGGTCAGCTTGGATGAGTGGACCCCAGCAATCGTTGGCTGGTCGGCTTGGATGAGTGGACCCCAGCAATCGTTGGCTGGTCGGCTTGCATGAGTGGACCTCAGCAATCGTTGGCCGGTCGGCTTGGATGAGTTGACCCCAGCAATCGTTGGCTGGTCGGCTTGGATGAGTGGACCCCAGCAATCGTTGGCTGGTCGGCTTGGATGAGTGGACCCCATCAATAGTTGGCTGGTCGGCTTGGATGAGTGGACCCCAGCAATCGTTGGCTGGTCGGCTTGGATGAGTGGACCCCAGCAATCGTTGGCTGGTCGGCTTGGATGAGTTATCATTTATGGCCATTGCGACTAGTCCGGAATGATGGTTGCCTGTGAGATGCACACTGATTGGCTTCAAACACCTGATATTCATGGACCTAGTACAGACTACAATGCCAAGACCGGCCACGCGTCTCCTGACCCCAGCTTAGCCATATATGAGACTCTAGCTGGATCAGGAGACCTGTGGAAGCTCTGGTCATCCCAGCCTGTCCTCAGACCATGAGTGGTGGACATGTGGAGCCAGCCTTATCTAAGGGTATATTCACACTGTGGATCTCTGACTGTAGCTTACATCTGAATGGGGTTGGCAGATTTCCATGCACATGTTGCAGACACATCTCCACCCAGATGTGAGGACAGATTCGGTGGTGAATATGTTATGAGGGGCTGCCTGTGGAAGTGAGAAGAATCCTATATACTATGCAGCAATGGTCCCCTGGGACTGGCTATGCAACTTGCATCTAACCAGCACCTCTCACCACCCTTACAGGCTGCCAATGATAGATGGTAGTAGCAAAAAAGGAGTTTTACCAGTGCAAACAAATTGTTTGATACCCCAGTGCATCTGACATGAAAGTGAAGCAGTTTTTCATTTAGTTGCGATTGAAAATGTCCTGCCCTTTAGCTCCTAAGCTTGCCTGGTCTAGTCCTGCAGTCATACTGACAGCTCTCTGGGATATTGAGGAGAAGCAGGAGCCAGATAAGAGAGAGTATGACTTGATCCAGTCTACCCAGGGTTTGTAGTTTGTTGCCATGGAAACGCATTACTCTGCATGGAAAGTGTAGTCACAGTTCCGTAAGCTGTAATGAAGACTGTTGCATAATTGCTCAACTTTTTGCCATTTAGATTCATTTGAGGGGTAAAAAATAGTTGTCAAATTGGACGTACTTTTTAAAGGCGAATTCCAGTAGTTGGCAGTATTATTTTCAGCAGAGATTATCTGGACGTAGTAGATCCATATACCCAAAACTACTGAAAAGCATAGTGGCCAAGTAGACTGATCCTTTTTTTTTTCAAGGTTCTGAAATGTGGTTGTTATAGGCCATTCCATTTTTGTATTCCACCCTTCCATATGGCGCAGCAGGTTGCGGATAGTGTGCACACTTTCCATGTAGTAACTGATAACTACGGCTGACAGCTCCTGAGAACCCCTTTAAGAAGCAACTGCCAATAATTGTCTACCGTCTGTATGGTAGGGTAACTTCCAGAAATGCCTTCAGCTACCACTAATGCCTTTTTTTATTAGGATAAGGGCTGTGTGTGACATAATGATGACAGTATTGTCATTAGGTGCTGCCGCAATGACTGCCTTTATAGTGTTAAAGCACAATGTAACGACACTTAGATGTTGATGTCTATGCTGCCATATCATTTATTACACACAGTGCAGATTTGCTATGGCAAATTTTACATATGATAATACATCTGGAGAGCGGCATCACCATTATTCTGCATTTTCTCCTATCGTCCATGTAGATACCATCTTGATGCTGCTGTTCCATAGTATAAGCACCTGGGCACTGTACATTGAAAGCCCAGAGGTGCAACCTGTACCGGAGCTGTGCACTGCCAACATAGACTTGTAAATAACCCATTCAGAATATCGTTACTGGAAATATCTGCAAAGAATTATAAATAATGTATTTATATGGGAAGAATGTGTCAGTGGCTTTATATCTGTACAGACTTTTATATGAATTGTATCCCAGGAATAATTTATTTAGAACTGTAGTCTCCAACCTGTAGCTTTTCAGCGGTTTTGAAACTACCACCTCCTGCATGTTGAGAGTTGTAGTTCCGGGAACAGTTGTGGAGCCACAGGGTGGATACCACTGTTGTAGGATATAGAGGTGAAATCTATATGTTGGCAAACAATGCTGTTGTTTCAAGCAATAGTACATAGGTCGTTCATTGCTCTGTCCTTCAAATGTACAGTTTATTTTATAGATTTTACTGACGCAAAAAGAGAATTTTATGAACTTTGTAAAAAAAAATATGTAAAAATGACTTTTGTTCTTTTGCTCCATGACTGCCTTACACTTTTGTATTTTTATAAATGAAATAACAGGAATATTCAAAAACACACAAGACTTTCGGTGTCGTTTGTTCACAGTAATTTATTTTAACAGAAGGCACATTTCTATATTTAAATGAGTAATTGTAATTGAGAGATTCGCCTGAATAAATGGTATCTGTTGTGGTATTATGTACTCTGGCTCACACGTAGCACCCTGCTACATAAATAAACTGGGACGAAAATTTGAAAAAGAAGGTACCTATTTAATTTTATTATGGATGTATACAGTTTAGCACGTCAGATTATATGGTATTACATAATATTTCTGATTCATATTGCATAAAAAAAAATTCATAAAATGCCTTTGTTTCTTACTAGGTTTTTGAATGTGTTTTCATGAATTCAACAGTTTTATTCTTCAGTACAATCACTAATGATATGAAAATCGATCAAGGCCAGTTGCACAGTCCAAGTGCGGACTGCGTCGTCCAAACCGACGACTGGACTCCTGACCCTCAGGCCACCTTCACACATTCAGTATTTGGTTAGTATTTTACCTCAGTATTTGTAAGCCAAAACTAAGAGTGGAACAATCAGAGGAAACATATCATAGAAACACATTACCGATTCTGTTTTTTTCACCCACTTCTGGTTTTGGCTACAAATACTGAGGTAAAATACTGACCAAATACTGCTAGTGTGACGGCAGCCTGAACGTGGCCTAATTCAACAGCCTCCTATATATGCCCATAAGGTTACGTTCACACGTTCAGTATTTGGTCAGTATTTTACCTCAGTATTTGTAAGCCAAAACCAGGAGTGGGTGATAAATACAGAAGTGGTGACGTGTTTCTATTATACTTTTCCTCTGATTGTTCCTCTCTTGGTTTTGGCTTACAATTACTGAGGTAAAATACTGACTAAATACTCAATGTGTGCATGTGGCCTAATTGTTCCACTCCTGGTTTGGACTTACAAATACAGAGGTAAAATACTGACTAAATACTTAATGTGTGCATATGGCCTGATTGTACCAGTCCTGGTTTTTGCTTACAGATACTGAGGTAAAACACTGACCAAATACTCAATGTTTGCATGTGGCCTGATTGTGCCACTCCTGGTTTGGGCTTAAAAATACTGAGGTAAAATACTGACCAAATACTGAATTTGTGTCAGAACTGCAGACTGATGACAGATGTCAGATATGTGAAACCAGCTTTAATATGAAATATTAAACAATATCCATAATATGATGGTGGTATTTAAAGAACTGGTCCATAACTCCTTCACATTTTTGCTTATAACTATTGTCGCTTCTCCCATCAGATCCAGTGGTTTCTTTTATCCGCTGGGGATCTTGCACCTCTCCTCTTTGCCTGTCCCATCTGTCAGGCAAGCATTTGTGGCATTATCAGTGCCGTGTAATCCATAAACCCCGTAAACATGATCAGACAATTAGAAGTTGTCATATTGTTTGCTGAGAGTCGGTGCGTTGGTTTGCTGCCAGCACTACTGATTTCCTCACAAACGCCCTTAGATAAATAATTGCGCTCCTAAGCTGTGTGGAGTGCTGCTCGTACACTTGACCTTGTAAATAGAAATGTTTGCTGGAGGAATAAACTAGGCCATTTGAGAAGCGCTCAAACATTTGACACAAAAGAAAGTGGGAGACCAAATCCTGTGGGGATTTCAGCTTTCTAGGGCCAAGTTAGGCACAGAGGACGTTTATTTATCCTCTCCAGCAAATGTTTTTCTAACCGTAGCGCTGCACTTGAGAAAGCAGGCAGATCTACCAAACCACCATGCCAGCTTTTCACTTTTTCATAATAACTAGGAACCAGTGCCATCAAGAGTTAAATGTAACCTTTTGTTTCAATGCGACTTTTGATATGTCCCTCCTACTTGAGAAGTTAAAAAGACATTAGCAGCAGAAAGGGGAACATGCTGGCAGCTGGACTGATAATTAACTCCTACAATAAACCCAACACTTGATTCTACAGGCTCCCGTCAAAAGCATCTGCCCAGTATAAATCAACACTGGTGGGGGGAGGGGGGCACAGGGTGAATGCCTTCACTGCCTTCAATAAGAAATCTATACCAAGTGGTTATGAGAGCTGGATGGGATGCTTCAAGTCTGTTTTTGTTAACTAATGCCGCGTGTAATCTTGTTTAAGTGACTTGTATTTCGGTATACGGCATCGCTTTTCACCAAGGTGCCAGGCCAGTGCGCTTACTGGCTCATATATGTCAATTACAATATTGTTAGGTGGAACCTCAAACAAATCTTGGGTGCTTTAGGTTTCTCCCATGGATACGTTCTGGGCCTTTCCGATTCTCATTCAGGTTCAAAAGTCATTGGGTCTGTTTAACTTAATGTAAAATTATCTAATGTCTTTTTTTCCTTTTCTGAGCTTTTGCCTTGCATTCTGCGTGACAGTTTATTTGTCTTGAGAAGCACTTCAGTGACAAATGTTTAAGCGAGTGGAGGACAATAGTGGAGAACAAGGAGGCAGTTCATTGAACTGACAGTGACCATACAGTAAATAGAATGAGATTCAGGCTTCACTGGGCACCCAACCGCACAGAAAAGTCTCTGTACACAACTACAATAGACATACATAGGGGGCTCTGTTTTTATGGAACAATATATTGAAAACAGGCATCCATAACGTGGCAAGAGGTTCTCATGAACTGGAAAACTGATAACAGACCTGGACAGTCAAGGAGAATATCCACCTTGTACACCAAGATATGAAAAATGGCATATTATTAGCGTTTGTGTCATTGTATGTGACCAATTATGGTTCCTATGTTTTGTTATATAGGAACTAAGTCCGGTTTCATTTCTAACTAATTTTTAAGGTTTTATTGTATAAAATATGATTATATCCCATTATGTTACTATTTAAAGCGTAACCTTCATTTTAGTCTTTTTCGATAAATCAATAGTCAGTCCTGGAAGTACTATCTCTTCCAAGACTGATCACTCACTCTCCATTCTTATCTGACACTACTGACATGGAGGAGCTGGAGGCAGAAACAGATATTCTGCTGAAAGTTCACCTAAAACGACAAGTACACCTTAACCCCCGGAGGCATTTTTGTTTTTGTGTTTTCGTTTTTTGCTTCCCCTTTATTCCAAAGCCATAATTTTTTTATTTTTTGGTTAAAATTGCCATGTGAGGGCTTGTTTTTTGCGGGACGAGTTGTACTTTTGAACAACACCATTGGTTTTAACATATCATGTACTGGAAAACGGGAAAAAATTAATGTGCGGTGAAATTGCAAAAAAAAGGGCAATCGCACAGTTGTTTTTTTTGTTTTGCTTTTCTACTGTATTCACGAAGTGCTAAAACTGACCTGCCATTATGATTCTCCAGGTCATTACGAGTTCATAGACACCAAACATGTCTAGGTTCTTTTTTATTTAAGTGGTTAAAAAAATCCAAACTTAAAAAAAAACATTGCGCCATTTTCCGATACCTGTAACTTCTCCATTTTTCGTGATCTTGGTTTGAGTGAGGGCGCACTTTGTGCGCCGAGCTGATAATTTTAATTATACCATTTTGGTGCAGATACATTCTTTTGATTGCCCGTTATTGCATTTTAATGCAATGTTGCGGCTACCAAAAAACGTAATTCTGGTATTTTAACTTTTTTTCCTCGCTATTCCGTTTAGCGATCCTGAACGCGGTGATACCAAATATGTGTATGTTTGATTTTTTTTTTTGTTAGTTTTATTTTGAAAAGGGCAAAGGGGGTGATTTGAACTTTTTTTTTTTTTTTTTTTTATATTTTTAAAAACTTTTTTAACTTTTGGCAAGCTTCAATAGTCTCCATGGGAGACAAGAAGCAGCCATAACCGGATTCGCTCTGCTACAAACAGGCGATGATCAGATCGCCTGTATGTAGCAGAATTACTTGCCCGGTGGTCGGCGCTCATAGCAATCCGGCAGTGACAACCATAGAGGTCTGCAGGAGACCTGGTTGTCATGCCAACCATCGGTGACCCACGATCACCTGACAGGGGTCACTGATGGCCCTATTTCCAGTGTGGTTGCTGGAATCGCATGTTAAATGCTGCTGTCAGAATTTGACTGGGGCATTTAATGGGTTAATAGCCATGGGTGGATTGCGATTCCACCCGCGGCTGCTCCGGGCACATGTCAGCTGTTCAAAATAGCTGACATGTGCTGGAAAGATGTGGGCTCACCGCCAGAGCCCACATCAAAGGGAGGGAGTCTGACATTGGCGTACTATTACGCACAATGTCGGAAAGGGATTAAGATATGTACAGTCAGACATATTACTACTTGTATTGCTTTATATTGCTTTCAAACCTGTCTGGATGAGATTCCCTACAAAATCCCACCATTTGTAGCTACTGGACATTGAGAAAGCCAAGATGGTATTGCTGTTGTTTTGTGACCTATAGGGGTCGTTCATACAACCGTATTATTGGTCTGAGTGCGATCTGACAAAACATTGGATGTTTTTATATTGGGCCGTGCACATGTCAGAGTCTGTGCCAGGAACAAAATCTCAGCATGCCTGAATTTGAACCGATATTCGGATCATACTCTGCCATGCAAGTCAATGAGTCCATGGAAAACATTGGACTGCTCTTGTACATTTGAGTGTGATCCGATTTCCATGGACTGATAGAATGGAGAAATTTTTTTCTCCATATTCTCCTCATCCAAAAAAATTGGATCACACTATTATCAAAGAATGATTAGGAAATTGATCCAAATTTCTAGTATGAAAAAGAATACGCTTGTCTGTAACTAGCCTTAATAAAATCAGTCAGGAGGTCCCAGATGGCTTAAAAGTAAAGAAGTTGGGTGAAGCGAGAATGGTACATCTGAAATATAAAGATACTGTATCAGTGTGAGAATGGCATTTTGCCATTAATATTACAGAACTATCTTCATACAAAGAAATATGAATGTGCCAAGACACGGTCAGCGCACATTTACAGGAAGGGCTCAGTCTATCATTCCTTCATACATGTGTTCACAGATCTAAGAGCAAGGGTAACATAAGAAGGACCTCTTAACTTAGAGCATTCTGATTGTGAGTAAAACAATGGAAACAGCAAGGAGCCTAGGATCACAGCACAAGAAAGCCCCACTGCATAAAGGATATATACGCTTCACTTGTCCCCGTTGACCTCTGGTAGAGCACTGCTTAATGTGCTTCAGTCCACCCGCCTCAAATTCTGTTAGGTACCCAAGACAGAGTGTAAACAGTTTATCTTTAAGAGCCACAGCGGACCTAAGTACACATTGACACTGGTGCGTGCTTTCTCTTCAGCAAACACAAGAGTATTTACTTACATCCTCCTTAGAAGTACTGTTAAATAAATCCTGTTCAAAGTATTTGGCAGTGATAATAATTGAAAGCAAATCGGTTTAAAAAATTGATATTTTAAGTGACTTGTTCATATAAGGTTACAATCGCTTGTCCCCCGCTTGCATTGCAAGGACAGTAATGTTACTGCCATATTATGATGCTTACATAAGGCATTTACATACTTGCTCGTGTCCTGAGGTGGTTAAACATGTCACCTTGCCTATTTCCAGGAGGTACACTGTAAGTCAGGGCAAAAGAATTGGAAGGTTCTGTGTGTAAATACTTCCCAGGACACTATTAAGACAGTGTCTTTCTCCTCCTAAAAAATGATCTAGTACAAAATAGTGAACTGTATACACTATATATTGGCACAAAGATGGCCATTCTCCCAGTAGTAACCAGGGGCTCTAAATAACTGATTTCAACAATGTTTTATTAAAAGGAGAACAACAACCCTCAAGCTGCATTAATCGGTGAGAAGTCGAGTGGCACTTTTGTCATGGAAATGTTAAGTATATAATAGTGGAGGCAAACAATGTGTGGGCCACTTCATTCTTTCAGCTGTGCTGACACCTCTCAGTGAGGAGCTGCAGGGAAGGATGTGGGAAAACGCTGCTCTCTGGAGAAGCTCTTCACTTACATTTTACAGTCCTTTTCATACAATGTGCTTCTGCAGTAAAGGGAAAGATATCACTTGTTTCACTGGCAGCTCAAGTTTGAAATGATGCTGATATTTACTCTTAGGATTCTTATTTTATACTGTATATGGACTGTAGAACTTCATAGTTTTTAAAGTTGAAGGTAATAATCATAAGTCCGTCGAGTTCAACCTATTGATCCAGAGGAAGGCAAAAACCCCATGGGGCAGACACTAATAGTTCCATATTAGGGAAAAAAATTCTTTCCGACTCCATACAGCAATCAGACTAGTTCCCTGGATCGACGTCCCATCCCAGAATCTTGTGCCAGTAAACTATAATAACATTTTCAAGAAAGGCATCAAAGATCCTCTTGAACTTTTTTTAGTAAATCACCAATACACCATCATGTGGCTGAGATCTCACTGCTCTTACAGTAAAGAAACACAATTTGTGATGATGAATGTCTGTTGATTTCTGTTCAATATTAATTATCTGATGCTAAATAGAAATGAGTATATAATTTTCAAAACATGTTCCCGATAGTGTCAGAGTTTTCATAGTTTTATGTAACCAAAGCTGCATTTACTCATGATCGCGGCCGTTAAACAGCTGATTGGACTTTTTATAGCCAACTTACGGTTGTTTAATAGCCTATATAGATACCAATGTGCATAGAACAATCAGTAATACAATCGTTCTTTGCGCATAAACTGTCATTGTTCTCAGAGGCACATGTCCTGTTTATACACCACGATATACTGTTGAGAACGATGAGTTTTAAGCAAGTTTAAAAATCATCAACAAACAAGCATTTTGCTCACTTGTCCGGTGATCGGTAACCTGTTTACACTAGCCATGTATCAGGAAATGAGTATTCGCAAGAACATGTTCCCTGTGGTTGACAAGTGAAAAGGTTTATTTAAACACAGCGCTTGTAGATAATGTAGTTGTGTAATAAACTTTACTCCAACAATTTCTATCCTGGAATTTATCTCTGGGTAGGTAAGTTGACACGGAGAGATTACTTGTCCATTACATGAGGAGTATAGATATTTGTATGCGCATATGTCTGTCCCTTGATCAGGACAGAGTTTTATTCACTGGAAGTAAATACCGTATATACGCAAGTATAAGCCGAGATTTTCAGCCAATTTTTTTAGGCTGAAAGTGCCCCTCTCAGCTTAAACTCGAGTCATTGTCCCAGGGGTCGGAGGGGGAACGGCAGGAGTGGCGGCTGTCACATCATACTCACCTGCTCCCGGCGCTGTCTCTGCACGTCCTCTGGTGCTTGCAGCTCTTCCTGTGTTCAGCGGTCACGTGGTACCACTCATTAAAGTAATGAATGTGGCGGTGACTCCACTCCCATAGGCGTGGCGCACATAATCATTACTTTAATGATTGGTACCAGGTGACCGCTGAACACGGGAATAAGCTGCTGGAAACCATCAGAGAAGCAGGGACTTGCAGATAGACCGCACCAGGATGGGGTGAGTAGGACTGGGGAGGGTGAGCCATGCGATATTCACCTGTTCCCGTTCCACCACCACACTGTGTCTTCTGCGTCCTCTAGCTGTGACGTTCAGGTCAGAGGGTGCGATGACATGTTTAGTGCGTGCCCTCTGCCTGAACATATGCATAGCATATGGGGCATATTATTCTATGGAGCATCTTATGGGGTCATCAACCTTTATGGAGCATTATAAGGGGCATATTCTATGGAGCATCTTATGGGGCCATCATTAACCTTTGTGCAGCATTATATGGGGTATATTTTAATGTGGAGCATCTTATGGGGCCATTATTAATCTTTATGGAGCATTATATGGGGCGTGTTTTGTATGGAGCTTCTTATGGGGCCTGTTATTCAATATGGATATTCAAAAACATGTAACCTACTGATGTCTCAATCAATTTTACGTTTATTGGTATCTACTTTTATTTTTTCAATTTACCAGTAGCTGCTGCATTTCCCACCCTAGGCTTATACTCGATTCAATATGTTTTCCCAGTATTTTGTGGCAAAATTAGGGGTTTCGGCATATACTCGGGTACTCCTGTGCTGGTGGCGAGCTCATTACCGCATATAAGCGATTTACATACATGTGGTCACGTGCCAAATAGATGGACGTGGTGTCACTCAATGCAAGTGTATGTAGGCAGGACAAGTCAATTCGGAATATGCCAGGGAGTATGCATAACGCATACCTGTGGTCACATGACCCTGCTCTCAGCACCAGATGATCGTCACAGAGCACAGTGCGCATGATGTGAGGATTCACAAGTCTGCAGTCACATTGAGTAACTGCAGACTTGTAGCCTAAGGCCGGTGTCACACTTGCAAGTGTAATGCGAGAAACTCGCATGAGTCTCGCCTCAATTCCTGGCACTGCCGCCGGCACTCGGGATCAGAGTGTGCGGCTGTCTAGAAATACAAGCAGCTGCGGGGGGTATTGATGTGCGAGACTCGCGCGAGTTTCTCGCATTAAGGTACCTTCACACATAACGATATTGTTAACGATATCGTTGCATTTTGTGACGTAGCAACGATATCGTTAATGAAATCGTTATGTGTGACAGCGACCAACGATGAGACCCCTGCTGGGAGATCGTTGGTCGCTGAATAAAGTCCAGAACTTTATTTCGTTGCTGGACTCCCTGCAGACATCGCTGGATCGGCGTGTGTGACACCGATCCAGCGATGTCTTCACTGGTAACCAGGGTAAACATCGGGTAACTAAGCGCAGGGCCGCGCTTAGTAACCCGATGTTTACCCTGGTTACCATCCTAAAAGTAAAAAAAACAAACAGTACATACTTACCTACAGCTGTCTCTTCCCGGCGCTGTGCTCTGCACTCCTCCTGTACTGGCTGTGAGCGTCGGTCAGCCGGAAAGCAGAGCGGTGACGTCACCGCTCTGCTTTCCGGCCGCTGTGCTCACACAGACAGTACAGGAGGAGAGCAGAGCACAGCGCTGGAGGACAGACAGCGTTAGGTAAGTATGTACTGTTTGTTTTTTTTACTTTTAGGATGGTAACCAGGGTAAACATCGGGTTACTAAGCGCGGCCCTGCGCTTAGTTACCCGATGTTTACCCTGGTTACCGGCATCGTTGGTCGCTGGATAGCGGTCTGTGTGACAGCTCTCCAGCGACCAAACAGGGACGCTGCAGCGATCCGGATCGTTGTCGGTATCGCTGCAGCGTCGCTTAATGTGAAGGGGCCTTTACACTCGCAAGTGTGACACTGGCCTTAGGCCAAACAACACCTTTAAGTGTAAGCAAAACAACATTTGACAGCTCTGGTACTAGAGATCAGCACTAAGGGGTCTAATTTTAATAGAAAGTAAATTCTAAATTAGGCAAATCTTTATTACAGAACTTTTTTTTTTTATCATCCACATAGACATATGAGGGATTGATTTTTGCAGGACGAAAAAACCCTTTTTTGAGAATTGTTCTCATGGCATACACTGTGTGGTAAAAATTACCTGGCAGTATGATTTTCCTCATAAATACGATTATAGCAATGGCAAACTTGTACAGCTTTTTTATTATTTTAGTGGTGAAAAAGAATCAGAATTAGGCTGGGATCACACATGCGAGAAATACGTCCGTGTCTCGCATGTGAAATCCAAGCTCTGGCGCCGGCACTGTGGAGCGGAGCGTGCGACCGCATAGCAACACATGGAGCTGCACGCTCCGCTCTGGAGTGCCGGCGCCAAAGCTTGGATTTCACATGCGAGACACGGACGTGTTTCTCGCATGTGTGATCCCGACCTTAAAAAAAAAATTCATTGTGTCTTTATTTTTTGACACCCGTAATGTTTTAATTTTTTGGTCGATAGAGCTGTGTGAACGCTTGTATTTTGCAAGGCGAGACGACGCCCTTATTGAACAATTTTAGGGTAGATATGACATTTTGATCGCTAATTACAGCATTTTCTGTAGTATTAATGTGACCCCCCAAAAAAATCTATTCCGGAGTTCTGAATATTTTACACTTTACGGTGTTTACCAATCGGGTTAATTATTTTTAAATTTTGATAGATCAAACTTTTGTGAATGTGACAGTACCACATATGTGTATTTTTTACACTTATTATCTTTAATTTTTAAGGGGGGGAAGAGAAGTGATTTGAATTTTTATGGGTTTTTTTTACATTTTTTTTAACTTTTTTTTTTAAATTTTCACTGTATTTATTAGTACCCTAATAACTTGAACCTGCAATTATCTGTTCGCTTGTGCTATATAAAGCAATACCATAGTATTGCTGCATATACAGTCATGTCCGGAAGTGTTGGCACCCATTGAAATTGTTCCAGAAAGTGAAATATTTCTCCCAGAAATTTATTGCAATTACACAAGTTTTGTTATACACATGATTCTTTCCTTTGTGTGTATTGGAACAACACAAAAAATATATAGAAAAAAGGCAAATTGGACATAATTTTACACAAAGCCACAAAAATGGGCCAGACAAAATTGTTGGCACCTTTCCAAAATTGTGGATAAACAACTTTGTTGCAAGCATGTGATGCTCATTCAAACTCACCTGTGGCAAGTAACAGGTTTTGGGAATATGAAAATCACCTACAACCAGATGAAAAGTAGAGAAGTTGGCTCAATTTTTGCATTGTGTGCCACATTAAGCATGGAGAACAAGAATCCTACATAAATCTTAATTTTCTTTTGTCCACAGTGCGCAACATAATCGAAGTATACAACCCATGGCACTGTAGCTAATCTTCCTGTACGTGGACAGCAGAGAAAAATTGATGAAAGGTTGCAGCACAAGATAGTCCAGATGATGGATAAGCAGCCCCAATCAAGTTCCAAATAAATTGAAGCTGCCCTGCAGGCTCAGGGTGCATCAGTGTTATGTTTAATAACCGTCACCATTTGAATGAAATGAAACATTATGGCAGGAGACCCAGGAGGGCCCCACTGCTGACATAAAAAGGTTGGACTGCAGTTTGCCAAAATGTTCGTGAGTAAGCCAAAATCCTTCTGGTAAAGAGTCTTTTGGACAGATGAGACCAAGATAGAGCTTTATACTAAAACACATCATTCTACTGTTTACTGAAAATGAAATGAGACCTACAATTAAAGAACACAGTACCTACAGTCAAATATATTAGAGGGTCAAAGATGTTTTGGGGTTATTTTGCTGCCTCTGTCACTGGGTGCCTTGACAGTGTGCTAGGTATCAAGAAATCTGAAGATTACTAAAGGAGTTTGGCTCGCAATGTAGTGCCAGATAGCTTGGTTTGCATCCTAGGTCATGGGTCTTCCAGCAGGACAATGATCCCGAACATACTTCAGGAAGCACCCAGAAATGAATGGAAAGAAAGCGCTGGAGAGATCTGAAGTGGCCAGTAATGTGTCCAGATCTAAATCCCATTGAACACTTGTGGAAAGATCTTAAAATTGCTGTTGGGAGAAGGCACCCATCAATTAAAGGGACTCTGTCACCTGAAATTGGAGGGAACAATCTTCAGCCATAGGGGCGGGGTTTTCGGGTGTTTGATTCACCCTTTCCTTACCAGCTGGCTACATGCTGGCTGCAATATTGGATTGAAGTTCATTCTTTGTCCTCCGTAGTACATGCCTGCACAAGGCAATCTTGCCTTGCGCAGGCGTATACTATGGAGGACCCATTTTTTTAATGGTAGACATCACATTTAGTGGCAAATGAGGTTACAGAAGAGTAAGACCTACCGTAACATGGCAAGTTTAGAGAAGCTATTTTTATACAGTTTAACAATGTTCTAATGTATCAACTTTGCTACCATATTATATGTAGATATCCAAAGTGACTCACTACCTTTCCATCACGTAAAAAATACCAAACTAAATGGTATGGACACCTTTTGAGTTTCTGAATTTTTTTTTACTGGTAATTTGCTTCCTTAACCCCTTCCCGACCTCCGCCGTACTATAACGGTGGAGGCCGGGTCCCTTGCTTTGATGTGGGCTCCGGCGCTGAGCCCACCTCAAAGCCGGGAAATGCCATGGCATCGCCGACCCCCGTCACATGATCGGGGTCGGTGATGCGTCAGGATGGTAACCATAGAGGTCCTTGAAACCTCTATGGTTACTGATGCCAGCCTGCTGTGAGCGCCACCATGTGGTCAGCGCTTATAGCAAGCCTGCAATTCAGCTGCATAGCAGCATCTGATGATCGCTGCTATGTAGCAGTGCCGATCCAGTTTTGCCAGCTTCTAGCCTCCCAGGGAGGCTATTGAAGCATGGCAAAAGTAAAAAAAAAGTTTAAAAAAATATGAAAAAAATAAAAAAAATATAAAAGTTTAAATCACCCCCCTTTCGCCCCATTCAAAATAAAACAATTAAAAAAAATCAAACCTACACATATTTGGTATCACCGCGTTCAGAATCGCCCGAACTATAAATAAAAAAAAGGATTAACCTGATCGCTAAACGGTGTAGCGAGAAAAAATTTCAAAATGCCAGAATTACATTTTTTTTGGTCGCTGTGACATTGCATTAAAATGTAATAACGGGCGATCAAAACAACGTAACTGCACAAAAGTGGTATCATTAAAAACACCAGCTCAGCACGCAAAAAATCAGCCCTCACCCGACCCCAGATCATGAAAAATGGAGACACTACGGGTAACGGAAAGTTGCGCAATTTTTTTTTTTTTTTTTTAGCAAAGTTTGGAATTTTTTTTTACCACTTAGATAAAATGTAACCTAGACATGTTTGGTGTCTATAAACTCGTAATGACCTGAAGAATCAAATGGCAGGTCAGTTTTAGCATTTAGTGAACCTGACAAAAAGCCAAACAAAAAACAAGTGTGGGATTGCACTTTTTTGTAATTTTTCACCGCACTTGGAATTTGTTCCCGTTTTCTAGTACACGACGTGCTAAAACCAATGATGTCTTTGAAAAGTGCAACTTGTCCCGCATAAAACAAGCCCTCACATGGCCATATTGAAGGGAAAATAAAAAAGTTATGGCTCTGGGAAGGAGGGGAGCGAAAACGCAAAAGCGGAAAAGGGCAAGGTCGTGAAGGGGTTAATTATTATTATTATTATTATTATTATTATTATTTATTGTTATAGCGCCATTTATTCCATGGCGCTTTACATGTGAGGAGGGGTATACATAATGAAAACAAGTACAATAATCTTAAACAATACAAGTCATAACTGGTACAGGAGGAATGAGGACCCTGCCCGCGAGGGCTCACAATCTACAAGGGATGGGTGAGAATACAGTAGGTGAGGGTAGAGATGGTCATGCAGCGGTTTGGTCGATCGGTGGTAGCTGCAGGTTGTAGGCTTGTCTGAATTGGTGGGTCTTCAGGTTCTTTTTGAAGGTTTCGATGGTAGGCGAGAGTCTGATGTGTTGTGGTAGAGGGTTCCAGAGTAGGGGTGATACGCGAGAGAAATCTTGTATACGATTGTGGGAAGAGGAGATAAGAGGGGAGTAGAGTAGGAGATCTTGTGAGGATCGGAGGTTGCGGGTAGGTAAGTACCGGGAGACGAGGTCACAGATGTATGGAGGAGACAGGTTGTGGATGGCTTTGTACGTCATGGTTAGGGTTTTGTAGTGGAGTCTCTGGGCAATGGGGAGCCAGTGAAGGGATTGACAGAGGGGAGAGGCCGGGGAATAGCGGGGGGACAGGTGGATTAGTCGGGCAGCAGAGTTTAGAATAGATTGGAGGGGTGCGAGAGTGTTAGCGGGGAGGCCACAGAGCAGGAGGTTGCAGTAGTCAAGGCGAGAGATGATGAGGGCATGGACTAGGGTTAATGCCAAGGTAAACAATTTTCTAAATATCCATCAGTAAAAATGATCAACCTGTTTATTGTTATAGTGTCTGTGCAAGTCCTATGCATACCTGGCTGTCCTAGCGCCTCACATACGTCCAACAACAAACTGCTCCTAACTGTTGCCACTCCTGATAGCCCGTGTCTTAGGCCGGCTTCACACTCAGCGTATGAAAATACGGTCCGTATATTACGGCCGTAATACGCTGAAATGTCCCGAAAATAGTGGTCCGTAGCTCCTCCGTAGGCAGGGTGTGTCAGCGTTTTTTGCGCATGGCATCCTCCGTATGTAATCCGTATGGCATCCGTACTGCGTGGTTTTCTCGCAGGCTTGCAAAACCAACATACCGCTATAGAAATGATCCATGTGTCCCAAAAAGAAAAAAAAAAATATATATACTGTCTATATATATATATATATATATATATATACCGTATATATGTCAGTAGACACATATATGTATATATATTACTATTTTTTCCAGCGCTATACAGCTTGAAAGCCGGTAATTCAATTACCGGCTTTTTCTTTCTCCTTCCTAAAACCCGACATGATTTGAGACATGGTTTACATACAGTAAACCATGTCTTCTCTCCATTTTTTTTGCAGATTCCACACTACTAATGTCAGTAGTGTGTATCTGCAAAATTTGGCCGTTCTAGCTCTTAAAATAAAGGGTTAAATGGCGGAAAAAATTGGCGTGGGCTCCCGCGCAATTTTCTCCGCCAGAGTAGTAAAGCCAGTGACTGAGGGCAGATATTAATAGCCTGGAGAGGGTCCATGGTTATTGGCCCCCCCTGGCTAAAAAATATCTGCCCCCAGCCACCCCAGAAAAGGCACATCTGGAAGATGCGCCTATTCTGGCACTTGGCCACTCTCTTCCCATTCACGTGTAGCGGTGGGATATGGGGTAATGAAGGGTTAATGCCACCTTGCTATTGTAAGGTGACATTAAGCCTAATTAATAATGGAGAGGCGTCAATTATGACACCTATCCATTATTAATCCAATTGTAGTAAAGGGTTAAATAAAACACAAACACATTATTTAAAATTATTTTAATGAAATAAAAACAATGGTTGTTGGAGTATTTTATTCTACGCCCAATCCAGTCACTGAAGACCCTCGTTCTGTGAAAGAAAAAACATAATAAACCAACAATATACTTACCCTCCGCAGATCTGTAACGTCCAACGATGTAAATCCTTCTGAAGGGGTTAAAACATTTTGCAGCAAGGAGCTTTGCTAATGCAATGCTACTCCTCGCTGCAAAACCCCGGGGAATGAGTCTAAATATAGATCAATGAGCTATATTTAGCTTCATTTTAGGTGAGGCGCCTTCTGCTGGATGTTCATAGATCGTGGGAACTTTCCTAGAAAGCCTGGGAGCTTTCTAGGTAAGTTCCCACGATCTATGAACATCCAGCAGAGTGCGCCTCACCGCAAATGAAGCTAAATATAGCTCATTGATCTATATTTAGACTCATTCCCCGGGGTTTTGCAGCGAGGAGTAGCATTGCATTAGCAAAGCTCCTTGCTGCAAAATGTTTTAACCCCTTCAGAAGGATTTACATCGTTGGACGTTACAGATCTGCGGAGGGTAAGTATATTGTTGGTTTATTATGTTTTTTTACTTTCAGAACGAGGGTCTTCAGTGACTGGATTGGGCGTAGAATAAAATACTCCAACAACCATTGTTTTTATTTCATTAAAATAATTTTAAATAATGTGTTTGTGTTTTATTTAAACCTTTACTACAATTGGATTAATAATGGATAGGTGTCATAATTGACGCCTCTCCATTATTAATTAGGCTTAATGTCACCTTACAATAGCAAGGTGGCATTAACCCTTCATTACCCCATATCCCACCGCTACACGGGAATGGGAAGAGAGTGGCCAAGTGCCAGAATAGGCGCATCTTCCAGATGTGCCTTTTCTGGGGTGGCTGGGGGCAGATATTTTTAGCCAGGGGGGGGCCAATAACCATGGACCCTCTCCAGGCTATTAATATCTGCCCTCAGTCACTGGCTTTACTACTCTGGCGGAGAAAATTGCGCGGGAGCCCACGCCAATTTTTTCCGCCATTTAACCCTTTATTTTAAGAGCTAGAACGGCCAAATTTTGCAGATACACACTACTGACATTAGTAGTGTGGAATCTGCAAAAAAAATGGAGAGAAGACATGGTTTACTGTATGTAAACCATGTCTCAAATCATGTCGGGTTTTAGGAAGGAGAAAGAAAAAGCCGGTAATTGAATTACCGGCTTTCAAGCTGTATAGCGCTGGAATAAATATTAATATATATACATATATGTGTCTCACTGACATATATATATATATACCTATTCTATGTGTACACATTTATTCTACCTATTCTACTGTAAGCTGTCAGTGTGATTTTACTGTACACCGCACTGAATTGCCGGCTTTTCTCTCTAACAGCGCTGCATATTTCTCGCAAGTCACACTGCTTGTCCGTGTGTAATCCGTATTTTTCACACTTCCATAGACTTTCATTGGCGTATTTCTTGCGCAGTACGGTGACAAACGCAGCATGCTGCGATTTTGTACGGCCGTAGAAAGCCGTATAATACTGATCAGTAAAATACGGCAGATAGGAGCAGAGGCATAGAGAATAATTGTGCCGTATTTTTTGCGAGTTTTACGGACGTAGTTTCTGCGCTCTTATGTCCGTAAAACTCGCAAGTGTGAAGCCGGCCTTATTGTTAGCGACAGCAGCAAGGAGTACCTATGTGAGTGTATTGGACTGTACTATGTCAGGGTATGACCCCATTTTTATAAGGCAGCATACAGTTGTCCTGGCAGGTTCCATAGAAATTCAACAGAAAAAAAAATCAAGGTATGCCATTTTTGGGGTTCATGCATACAACAGAGCCATGTGCACAGGGCCTGTAAGGTAGTGTACATAAACAGAACATAGACAGCAGAATCTAACTTACTCAAAGGCCGGGATCACACATGCGAGAAACACATCCGTGTCTCGCATGTGAAATCCAAGCTCTGGCGCCGGCACTCCAGATCGGAGCGTACGGCCGCACAGCAACACATGGAGCCGCACGCTCCGCTCTGGAGTGCCGGCGCCAGAGCTTGGATTTCACATGCGAGACTCGGACGTGTTTCTCGCATGTGTGATCCCGGCCTAATACAGCAATGATTCTTCAAAGATTTGAGAAATGCCTTTTAAATAAAATAACATGTGGTGCTCCTATTGAAATAAATTGCTTATTGACCGTTGAGATTTCTCTCCTTTGCTCTATGTCTCTCTCTTTTACATACAGCAATCTAAGGTCATGGATATTTGTTCACATTCTTTTCGAATATATAACTAAGTAGCTATTTCAGAGAAATATCTGCCTGGCAGGTTATTTTTTTTTCTATAACTGTCTTCTGGTGACTGTAAAATTGTAATTATTTTTCCAGATTCTCTGACATTCTTCCACCGTTCTCAGCCACTGCAATGGATATGTATGCATCCATTTCACAGCTTATGTTATAGAGTATAAATATCACACCGCAGTTAGTCTGACATGTTGGAATCCTTAGTGAAGCTGCCAAGGATCAAAGCTTAAGTCCTAAAAACAAAATAATATTTGGTAGGAAATGAAATATTAGTAGTAAGTGAGTAGTACTGGGTAATTAAAAGCATTGCCCTATGCATTTTGTTTATTCATATGTATATAGATGTAAAGAATAAAGATCTATAGAAGATGTGATACAGGGTCGTAAAAGAAAAATTGCTAAATACCTAAAACTAAAAATTAAGACATACGGTATGTATTATATCCTATTTATTGTCTTCTTAATTGTCTAATATTGTGTGCAGTGAATTAAAGACCCTGTCAGCAAAGCACACTGCCACTTTAAGAGGATCCAGCCGTTCCTATTAATAATTGCATTGCCACCCTATTATTGTTTAAGAATAATGAGGGAATTAAAGTTCTAGCCGCCAACCTGAAGCTATCCTGAAATGTTTTCAATTAACTCTTGGCACTAACAGGAAAGCATCAAACCTTTCCCATGCTGAAATATGGAAAGTCTGCAGGGAACATCTCAGCAGGAGAGGAATTTCATTAAAACCAGCACATCATAATTCAACGACTTCTACTCTCACTGCAAGCTGCTCTATTGATAAGGATTCCAAGGCAATTTTATGGATTTTGCAAAAAGAAATGATTTCATAAGATCTTTCCAGGCAGTTTGTTTTGGCATTTAGTCTTTGCTATCCAACCTAATGAAAAAGAGAGGAGAAAAAGAAAGAAAAATGACTTTTAAGGTCATCGTTCCAGCACGAAGATATTAAGAAAGAATTACAATCGTAAGGGAAGGGCAGAATCCAAAGACCTAACTATATTCTTTTTTTTTTTAACCTTTTCTCCAGTATAACCAATGCCATTCATGATGTTACAAGATTTATTCTGTAAATCTATGGTTAAAATCTAAATGTCTGAACCCATATTTATTGGTCAGGCGAGCAAAGTGGGCACCACGCAATATTCCTCATAAAATCAAACTTTATTATATATAAAAAAAACAAGACATACAAAGGTTTGTTAAAATCAAAATGTTCCTCACACTGAGGGACACACAGATAGACTAATGCCTACTATATGCACATAATACAAGTTTTGTTTGTTATGTTATAAACACTATGTTGATAACCATATGAACTATTTTCTGTCATACAAAGATGACGTGCATTTAGTGTGATTCGGTATATATCAACCTATATTGTGATAACAATGGCATAATTACCTGTGTAGAAGTCCTATTTAGGAGCAAACATATGTGGCAGGTCAAGTCTCCTTCCACTCTGATGAGTGTTTCATCCCGCTTCCTCAAGGGGCGTTATAGTTAAGTGATAGCTCCGTTAGGCTAGGGTCACACTTGCGTGTGCAATGCGATAAACTCACGCGAGTCTCTCGGATAAATACCCGGCACTACCGCCGGCACTGCCGCCGGCACTTGGGATCGGAACGTTCAGCTGCATGTATTTCTATGCAGCCGCATGCTTCGGTCCCAAGTGGCGGCGGCAGTGCCGGGTATTTATCCGAGAGACTTGTGTGAGTTTCTCGCATTGCACACTGAAGTGTGACCCCGACTTTAAAGCCACATTCACATGTGCAGTACTTGGTCAGTATTTTACATTAGCATTTGTAAACCAAAATCAAGAGTGGAACAATCAGGAGAAAGTTTAATAAAACAAGTCACCACTTCTGTATTTATCACCCACTCCTGGTTTTGGCTTACAAATGCTGATGTGAAATACTGAAAATGTCAATGTGGCCTAAAGGTAGTAATGTGTACATAAGGCAAACTAATATATAGGTGTACATTAGTGATGAGCGAATATACTCGTTATTCGAGATTTCCTGAGCATGTTCGTGTGACCTCCGAGTATTTTTTAGTGCTCGGAGATTTAGTTTTCCTCACCTCAGCTGAATGATTTACATCTGTTAGCCAGCTTCATTACATGTGGGGATTCCCTAGCAACCAGGCAACCCCCACATGTACTTATGCTTGCTAACAGATGTAAATCATTCAGCTGCGGCAAAAAAACTAAATCTCCAAGCACTAAAAAATACTCGGAGGACCCCCGAGCGTGCTCGAGAAATCTCGAGTAATGAGTATATTCGCTCATCACTAGTCTACATAAAACAAGCTTAGTGTACTTGCTATTAGATGCAGATAAAACCTGCTACTTTTCGGTCACTATAAGGGACACACGATCATTTTCCTCTCATCCAATAAACTCATTTCGATTATGCTAATCACACTCTGCTCAGAGTTTGATTAAAGTTTTAACAGACTGTGATCCAATTAGAGAAGAAAAAGAAAAATTCTCCATATTCTCCATTCTGACAGTCCGTGAAAATTGGACCTCACACAAATGTCATCCAAGTGCAGTCAACATTTTTCCACGGATCCATAGACATGAATGCTTAAGTGTGATCCAATAATCGGATGCAACTCGTGCACTAGTCCAATTTTTACGGTCGTATGTACATGCCCTAAGCATTAAAAGTATGTCTTGATATAGGGATTATACGATAAATTCAGTCTTTACAAAAACACAAATCCAGTGGTTGTTTTATGGTGTTGTAGCATTCACTTCTCACTTCTGTCAATAACTTAACTTATATTTATTTTAAAAGCAATGGAGCAAAATAAAATATATGCAAAAGAGTTTAACTATAACATTCTTTAGGACCACATCTTTGCATATATGACAACTTTCTTCTTAGTGTTCTCTGTATGTAAGGTCAACGCAAACATCTGCTACCTATTTGTGACATGAAGTGGCCATATGAAAAAATTCCTATTGACCTGAATGTGGATTAGACTTGACTTGATTTTAAATCCTTTGCACGGAATTACCCGGTAACGGGTTGAGTGGTGGAATCACTGTACCATGGTCCAAGAAAAGCCTGAAGGGGCGTAACTAGGTGCCTCACCAAGTCCAACCTCAGATACATGGCAGTTGATTATACCGTGATCTGAGGAGAGACGAAGGGAGGTGGGACCAGGTGCTACACCAGGACTGACCTTGGGTGGGCGGCAGCTGACCCCCAAGGAACTGTAGGCAGGAATGGTGGACTAGGCAAATATTGACTCGCACAGCTGGTAGAGTGGCTGGCACGACAGACACACAGGCTGGTACTGGTGGACACAACAGATGTCCTGATAGGCAAGTCCAGTCGGGCACGGCTGATGAATAGGCAGGCGGACACGGCTGATAGACAGGCAAGTGGTCACCACTGTAGTACAAGACTGGTATACTGGATATGAGTACTGTGACCTAAGAACTATCAATCATGTTAGCACATACCAACAATGTTGCACAGGCACCTCCCACCTGGTGGATATGCCTTGAATAATAAGTGTCTCCTAGCCATTGGCTGGCGACACTCTAGGATGGCGCATGCTATCCTTTTAAGAAAATAGAATGTGCACCCTAAGTGCAGTGCCCAGAAATCTAGGAGCCGTTTGCAGCCTCTGGGCAGCTGCAGGAGGATGAGGAAGAAGCACGGGATTGTGGCGGTGAGTGTGTCGGCTTCTCTGCAGGAGAGGAAGCCATAGTGCAGAGTCAACAGAGAAACAGCAGCAGAAGAAGGAGAGGGAGGTGCAGAACCGTGTTGGTGAGAGAGTCAGCATCTCTGCCGGAGAAGGAAGCGCAGAGACTTCGGCGTTACACACCCTTACTAGTATAATGCACCCATCACATTCATTGACAGTTGTACATTTCTATAATCCTCTAAATATAATTAATAAATGTTCTCTTCTGTTAAAGAAGCATTACTATCAAAGTTGTTGTCCTCTTATATATTTCAATCATCATATAGCATGGTGTACTTATAATTGCTGATTTTGCCCTTCTAATCAGTTAATCAGTTAATTCTCTCTTTTCCATTAGGCCTATGACATCACTGTCATGCCCACATGTGGCACACGTGGTTCGTGGCCCCACTATGCCACAGCGCTGGCCTTAACTAGGAGGAGCTTGACTAAGCGGCTTCCTTGTCTTCGATAGAACTCATGATAATGACGTTAGACTAGAGCTGCAGGTAGCAATCAGGTACCACTCCTAGGCAGTCCCAGGTTCTGCAGCTGGGGGTCAGGATAACAGACACGAACTGGGAGCCACTTGCAGTACAGTACTTGAATTCTGTTCAGATGACACAGGTTCTGGGTAACTGGGCAGAAGGGATACTTACACGGAGTCACTGGCAGGGCTGAAATTGGATACTGGGTCATGCTCTAACAGTAAGGACTTTGGGACGCTAACCAGGACAGACACTGGTGCAGGTTCAAGTACAGCCAGAACCGTTTAAGTGTTCAAGTACTGCCGATATAGCTTCAGGCATAGGTAACACAGGGAGCAGTGTCAAGCTTCACGTACCGCGAGTGAAACAAGGGAGAACCACAGGACTGAGTGTACAGCAATAATCAGCAAACAGGCACAAAGGTTAGATAATATAATATGGATATTTACAAACCAGTTTATAAAACAAAGGAAAGGATGGTAGGTATACAGTGTATACTGTAAGTAACAAATGCAAAGACAGCAGTTACTCTCAATAACACCGACTAAGGCTACTTTCACACTAGCGTCGGAATTCGGCCTGTCGCATTGCGTCGGGCCAAGATTGCGATGCTAGCGTTGTTAGCGCCGCACAACGGGTGCAGCGGATGCATTCTCCGGCGCATCCGTTGCCCCATTGTGAGGTGCAGGGAGGTGGGGGCGGAGTTCCGGCCGCGCATGCGCGGTCGGAAAAAGCGGTCCGTCTGGAGCAAAAAACGTTACATTTAACGTTTTTTGCTCCCGGCGGTCCGCCACAACACGGCGCAACCGTCGCACGACGGTTGCAACGTGTGTCAATACGTCGCAATGCGTTGGTAATGTTACTCTATGGGGCAAAAACGCATCCTGCAAACAACTTTGCAGGATGCGTTTTTTCCCCCTAAACGACGCATTGCGACGTATTAAAAAAAACACCAGTGTGAAAGTACCCTAAGAGTATCTGCAGGTTTACTTAAATAGAATTATAAATAAATAAATAAATAATCTTTATTTTTATATAGCGCTAACATATTCCGCAGCGCTTTACAGACATTATCATCACTGTCCCAAATGGGGCTCACTATCTAAATTCCCTATCAGTATGTCTTTGGAATGTGGGAGGAAACCGGAGTGCCCGGAGGAAACCCACGCAAACATGGAGAGAACATACAAACTCTTTGCAGATGTTGTCCTTGGTGGAATTTGAACCCAGGACTCCAGCGCTGCAAGGCTGCAGTTAAAATGACTAAGTTAATTAAAAGTTATATAGCAGGAAGATAGAATGTGATTAACCCTTTCTATGCTTAAATCAATAAAATTACAGTTTTGTGCCAGTACTTAAGTAATCGCTTACTCAGAGCAATTTTCAAAGTGTCTCTTACAGAAGTGGTATTTTCTCCTAACTGGACCTCTATAATGTTATTTATATATGCGAGTATATATTCAGATGTAAAATGGCACCAGTATATCTTGAAACTAAAGTAGAAGGGTCTTTGCTGGACTGAGTCCCGAATAATCAGAAATGCCTTCTTGAATGTTGATCTCTCCAATGCAAGGCTTTCCCAAGTACTTAGAAATAAGGCTTCACTTGGCCCAGCCCAAGATGCCATATACTAGGTTGTCTTCACTGAGTCGGCTCATATCAAGAGGAACATCGTGTCCCAGAGTCACCAACAACAGATCCAGAGTCACATTGCCCCATCCAGACTTTCTCCAAGGAGCCACAGCTTCACTCCTGCCTGGACCGTCCTTTGACTGCTCCCAACTGCTCACCAATACCCCCCTCCCCCCCACATTCCCACTTCAGCCTCTCACCTCTGCGATCCATTGTCCAGATAATATATTGCATCACAAATCTTCAATACTGCATCCCACTAACATTTTGACATCTCGGCAAAAAACCTCACCAACTGAGATCTGGCCCCACTCAAAGTTGTTTTGGAGGTACTTTTGTGGAGGGACGCCTGCCATGGGATGATCTCATATACACAAACCAGCAAGGTCCAAGGACTCAGCTTCTCTCTTCCTCTGTAGTTGCAGCTCTGGTTCAGGTGCCAGAGCTGTACTGTCTGTTAAGCTCATTGTGACCTGTAAAGTCCACCATTCGTCATCATTGTAATTTTCCACTAGGGGTCTGTTGTTCCTACTTGACTCAGGCCAAGGTTGTCTCGGGGGGCCAATAGAACGACATTGGCAAAGCATGTTTTGATGTAGTTGGCATTCCAGACCAGATCTGTCTTCTTGCTTCACATCATACGTTGGCCCATTTGAAATTACCTGCTTCAACACCTTGTAAGGTTTCTGACTCTCAGCTAACATCCAAATTTCCTATGGTAGCCTTCACACCTGGGGACAAAGTGCTGGTCCGTGTAAACAGTTTAGTTTGGATTAAACCGCGGTCTTGAGGAAATTGATTTTGTTGCTTGTCTCCTACCTCCATCCATGAGTCTGGAGTGTAGTGTTTTTCTTCGGTTGAAGTACTCAAGTTAAGTTCAGACACTTGTCTACCCAACTGTCCAAATATTAACATGTAGGTGTTACGCTCAGGGACCAGGAAAGCGAGATAAGTGGACCCACTGGACCGAAACAGCGAACCTCCCCAGGACGAGTACAGGGAAAGGAAAAGGTCTGGGCAGGGACGACGGAAAAGAAAACGAAGAAGGAGAAGAGGAACGGGTAACGGGAAACTGACAAGACAGACAGAGAATGGAAGGACAAACCGGAAGACAGGATGGAGACACGAGACCACGGAAGCGCAGGAGACGATGGCGGAAGGACTAGGCAGAGGATCTGGAACACCGGGAAGAAATGAAGGTACAGGAGAACTGGAGCTGCAAGGGAAGCACGGAGACAGTTAATGATAATACACAGAAACGAAAAGTCAGAGACAAGCAGCAGGGAGAACGTAAGGTATGCTAGGAAGCGAGGGAGCCAGAGGCATTTGCCAGAAAACAAATGACAGACAGGCACAGCCAAAAGGAAGAGGCGGCCTTAAATGCAGAGTGGCAGCATACCTTCCGGGTCATGGTCCTCCAGGACCACAGAGAGCAGGGGAAAGAGTGTCCAAAGAAAAAGGCAGAGTGCGCAAACAAGTGCTCCCAGTAGAGGGCGCTGTGGACGCGCAGGAGCGCTGCTAGTAACGTCAGCGCTGCCAGCGAGACACAGGGCTGACCGGAGCAGGGAAGGCAGAGTGCGCGTGCGCAGGACACCCTAGTGCGCGCGCGCCCGACAGGAACGCTGGCTGTCGGGCATAACAAAACCTCCAAGGCATGACAGGCGAGCTCAGGCCACTCTTCCATTTTTGAAGACAAAAATGTAAATGGGCCAAAACCCTCCCTGATGGCATTGATATTGAACTCCAGATACTCTGGCACCATCCTCTCCAGTCGTTCACAACGTTTTTGACTTGTACTGTTGTTGTGAATTCTGTGGCAGAGCTCCCTCCTGTGGTCACAAGTGGTACTTCGGCTGATTCTCTCTGTAAGCTTCCGTTGGTGGAGGGAAGTGGTACTGCGGCTTCTGAGTTTCCTCCCTCAGGTGATGTGGTGAGGTCGTTAGGTGCTGCTCTACTTAACTCCACCTAGTGCTTTGATCCTGGCTTCCTGTCAATGTTCCAGTATTGGACTTGTTTTCCTCCTGGATCGTTCCTGTTGCCTGCTGCTCTGCATAGCTAAGTTTGCCTTTGCTATTTTGTTTGCTTTTCTTCTGTCCAGCTTATCTATTTGTTTGCTGGAAGCTCTGGGACGCAGAGGGTGTACCTCCGTGCCGTTAGTTTGGTACGGAGGGTCTTTTTGCCCCCTTTGCGTGGTTTTTAGGGTTTTGTGTTGACCGCAAAGTTACCTTTCCTATCCTCGCTCTGTTCAGAAAGTCGGGCCTCACTTTGCTAAATCTATTTCATCTCTACGTTTGTCTTTTCATCTTACTCACAGTCATTATATGTGGGGGGCTGCCTTTTCCTTTGGGGTATTTCTCTGAGGCAAGGTAGGCTTATTTTCTATCTTCAGGCTAGCTAGTTTCTCAGGCTGTGCCGAGTTGCATAGGTAGCGTTAGGCGCAATCCACGGCTGCCTCTAGTGTTGTTGGATAGGATTAGGGATTGCGATCAACAGAGTTCCCACGTCTCAGAGCTCGTTCTATGTTTTTGGATTATTGTCAGATCACTGTATGTGCTCTGACCTCTATGTTCACTGTGGTACTGAGTTGCCTAATCATAACAGTACAGGAAGCCAAAGTACTAATGATTCTCAATAGAGGGAAAAAAGAAGTTCTGAGACCATTTTTTTTTCTCTGCACTGTGTTTTGCCTTTTTTTTCCCCTAGACATTTGGGTGGTTCAGGACACAGGTGTAGCAATGGACATTAGAAGTCTGTCTTCATGTGTGGATCAGCTCTCGGCAAGAGTACAAAAGATTCAAGACACTATTGATCAGAAATCTATGTTAGAACCAAGAATTTCTATTCCTGATTTGTTTTTTGGTGATAGAACTAAGTTTCTGAGTTTCAAAAATAATTGTAAACTATTTCTGGCCTTGAAACCTCGCTCCTCTGGTGATCCAGTTCAACAGGTTTTGATTAGGGTTGAGCGAAACGGGTCGTTCATTTTCAAAAGTCGCCGACTTTTGGCAAAGTCGGGTTTCATGAAACCCGATCCGACCCCTGTGCGGGGTCGGCCATGCGGTACGCGACTTTCGCGCCAAAGTCGCGTTTCAATGACGCGAAAAGCGCCATTTCTCAGCCAATGAAGGTAAACGCAGAGTGTGGGCAGCGTGATGACATAGGTCCTGGTCCCCACCATCTTAGAGAAGGGCATTGCAGTGATTGGCTTGCTGTCTGCGGCGTCACAGGGGCTATAAAGGGGCGTTCCCGCCGACCGCCATGTTACTGCTGCTGATCTGAGCTTAGGGAGAGGTTGCTGCCGCTTCGTCAGAAGCAGGGATAGCGTTAGGCAGGGTCCATTAACCACCAAACCGCTTGTGCTGTAGCGATTTCCACTGCCCAACACCACCTTCGGTGTGCAGGGACAGTGGAAGCTACTTTTTTTTTTTTTTCCCTCAGCGCTGTAGCTCATTGGGCTGCCCTAGAAGGCTCCCTGATAGCTGCATTGCTGTGTGTACGCCGCTGTGCAAACCAACTGCTTTTTTCAAAGCACAAATCCTCTTGTTCCTTCCTTTCTGCACAGCTATCTTTTTGGTTTGTACACACTTTTTATTTAATTTGTGCATCAGTCCACTCCTTATTGCTGCCTGCCATACCTGGCTGAGATTACTGCAGGGAGATAGTAATTGAAGGACACTCCCTGTTTTTTTTTTTTCTGTGGGAGATTAAGATTGACATTTCTGCTAGAGTGCCATCCCTGTCTGTGTCATCTCGCACTCAGTGGGCCATAGAAAGCCTATTTATTTTTTTGCTTGATTTGGGTTATAAAATCTACCTGAAAAAATCACTACATCAATCAGTGGGAGAAAAATATTGGCCTCAGGGCTTGTGTGCCACTCTTGACTCCTGTGTGCATCATCACTCACTCAGTGGGCCATAGAAAGCCTATTTATTTTTTTGCTTGATTTTGGTTCTAAAATCTACCTGAAAAAATCACTACATCAATCAGTGGGAGAAAAATATTGGCCTCAGGGCTTGTGTGCCACTCCTGACTCCTGTGTGCATCATCACTCACTCAGTGGGCCATAGAAAGCCCATTTTTTTGCTTTATTTGGGTTCTAAATTCTACCTGAAAAAATCAATAAATCAATCAGTGGGAGATTAATATTGGCCTTTGGGCTTGTGTGCCAGTCCTAAGCGTGCCATCTCTCTCTCTCAGATAGTGGGCCATAGAAAGCCTATTTATTTTTTTTTATTTTTATTGGGTTTATAAATTTTCCCTGGAAAAAAAAAAAAAAGTGGGAGATTAATATTGGCCTCTGGGCTTGTGTGCCAGTCCTGAGCGTGCCATCTCTCTCACAAATAGTGGGCCATAGAAAGCCTATTTATTTTTTTATTTTTTGGTTTTATAAATTCTCCCTTAAAAAAAAAAGGGAGATTAATATTGGCCTTTGGGCTTGTGTGCCAGTCCTAAGCGTGCCATCTCTCTCTGTCTCTCAGATAGTGGGCCATAGAAAGCCTATTTATTTTTTTTTATTTTTATTGGGTTTATAAATTTTCCCTGGAACAAAAAAAAAAAAGTGGGAGATAAATATTGGCCTCTGGGCTTGTGTGCCACTCCTGACTCCTGTGTGCGTCATCTCTCACTCAGTGGGCCATAGAAAGCCTTTTTTTGTATTATTTGTTTTCTAAATTCTCCCTGAAAAAATCATTTTATTTTCTTTGGTTTCTAAATTCTTCCTGAAAAAATCATTTTATTCTATTTTTTTTTTTCCTAAAGTCTCCCTGAAAAAAAAAACAAAAAAAAACAAATCAGTGGGAGATTAATATTGCCCTTTCTGCTTGTGTGCCAGTCTTGACTCCTGGGTGTGCCATCTCTCTCTCTCTCCAGTTGTGGGCCATAGAAAGCCTATTATTTTTTTTAGCTTGATTTGGGTTCCAAAATCTACCTGAAAAAATCACTACATCAATCAGTGGGAGATAAATATTGGCCTCTGGGCTTGTGTGCCACTCCTGACTCCTGTGTGCGTCATCTCTCACTCAGTGGGCCATAGAAAGCCTTTTTTTGTTTTATTTGTTTTCTAAATTCTCCCTGAAAAAATCATTTTATTTTCTTTGGTTTCTAAATTCTTCCTGAAAAAATCATTTTATTCTATTTTTTTTTTCCTAAAGTCTCCCTGAAAAACAAAACAAAAAAAAACAAATCAGTGGGAGATTAATATTGCCCTTTCTGCTTGTGTGCCAGTCTTGACTCCTGGGTGTGCCATCTCTCTCTCTCTCTCCAATTGTGGGCCATAGAAAGCCTATTATTTTTTTAGCTTGATTTGGGTTCCAAAATCTACCTGAAAAAATCACTACATCAATCAGTGGGAGATAAATATTGGCCTCTGGGCTTGTGTGCCACTCCTGACTCCTGTGTGCGTCATCTCTCACTCAGTGGGCCATAGAAAGCCTTTTTTTGTTTAATTTGTTTTCTAAATTCTCCCTGAAAAAATCATTTTATTTTATTTGGTTTCTAAATTCTTCCTGAAAAAATCATTTTATTCTATTATTTTTTTTCCTAAAGTCTCCCTTAAAAAAAAAAAAAAATCAAATCAGTGGGAGATTAATATTTACATTTGTGCTTCAGTGACAGTCCTGCGTGTGTGGCATCTCTCTCATTTGTTGCCACCAACAACAGAGTGTGTAACATTGTGCCTGATTTTCGTTGTGGTCTCACTCACCTGTAAAGGGGTAGCTAAATCATACTGAAGTTATAGCTCACCGTGTAATTTGTGTGACAGCAACAAATACCGTTAGTTTGTTTACGTTTTTAAAACAATGAGGAAGTATGGTGGAAGAGGTCGTGGCCGGGGGCGTTCATTGTCAGCTGGTAATGAGGGTAGTGGTAGTGGTGGCGCATCAGCTGGTCGTGGGAAAAAAAATATTGCACCTAAGTCTGGAGCTGTGGAGCCAGGTTCGTCATCTGGCTACACAAGGCCTCGAACACTCCCTTTTCTGGGAGTAGGAAAACCGCTTTTAAAGCCGGAGCAGCAAGAGCAAGTTTTGGCTTATCTTGCTGACTCAGCCTCTAGCTCTTTTGCCTCCTCTCGTGAAACTGGTAAATGTCAAAGCAGCGCGTCGTTAGTGGATGTTCACGGTCAGGGACAAGTCGCTTCCTTGTCCTCTTCAGCAAAAACAACAACAGAGAAGAATGCAGCAGGCGACACAACGGGTTACTCCATGGAGCTCTTTACACATACCATCCCTGGCTTAGAAAGTGAAGCAGTTAACAGTCCATGCCCATTACAAGTTGAATCTGACATGGAGTGCACTGATGCACAGCCACAGCCAGACTACTATGCTGGTCCTTTGACTCAGACCACAACATTGCCCTCGCAGGGTGCTGATCAAGAATCAGACCCTGATGAGACTATGTTGCCCCATCACGAACGCTATACCACCGACCGACACGGTGACACAGACGAAGTTGCACACGAGCTACAAGAAGAGGTAATAGATGACCCAGTTCTTGACCCCGATTGGCAGCCATTGGGGGAACAGGGTGCAGGCGGCAGCAGTTCTGAAGCGGAGGAGGAGGGGCCGCAGCAGGCATCAACATCGCAACAGGTTCCATCTGCCGGGCCCGTATCTTGCCCAAAACGCGTGGCAAAGCCAAAACCTGTTGGAGGACAGCGTGGCCATCCGGTTAAAGCTCAGTCTGCAATGCCTGAAAAGGTATCCGATGCTAGAAAGAGTGCAGTCTGGCATTTTTTTAAACAACATCCAATTGATCAGCGCAAAGTCATCTGTCAAAAATGTTCAACTACCTTAAGCAGAGGACAGAATCTGAAAAGTCTCAATACAAGTTGCATGCATAGACATTTAACCACCATGCATTTGCAAGCCTGGACTAACTACCAAACGTCCCTTAAGGTTGTAGCACCCTCGGCCAATGAAGCTAGTCAGCAACGCAACATCCCTTCCGGCAGTGTAGGGCCACCATTTTCCGCACCACCTGCAGTATCTGTGCAGGTTTCTTTGCCAGGCCAAAGCAGTCAGGGTCAGGGAATCACCAGTTTCGTAGTAGGAAACACTGCATCTAGGGCACCGGTGGCAACAATACCATCTCCCACCGTCTCTCAGTCTGCCATGTCCACCGGCACCCCCGCTAGTTCCACGATCTCCAGCTCTCCAGTCCAGCTCACCCTACATGAGACTATGGTTAGAAAAAGGAAGTACTTAGCCTCGCATCCGCGTACACAGGGTTTGAACGCACACATAGCTAGACTAATCTCGTTAGAGATGATGCCCTACCGGTTACTTGAAAGCGAAGCTTTCAAAGCCCTGATGGACTACGCTGTACCACGCTACGAGCTACCCAGTCGACACTTTTTTTCCAGAAAAGCCATCCCAGCCCTCCACCAGCATGTTAAAGAGCGCATCGTCCATGCACTCAGGCAATCTGTGAGCACAAAGGTGCACCTGACAACAGATGCATGGACCAGTAGGCATGGCCAGGGACGTTACGTGTCCATCACGGCACACTGGGTAAATGTGGTGGATGCAGGGTCCACAGGGGACAGCAAGTTTGGGACAGTTCTGCCTAGCCCACGGTCTAGGAAACAATTGGCTGTAGCCGTTCGCACCCCTCCTCCTCCTCTTCGTCCTCCTGCAGAAGCGAGAGCTCGTCCACAGACCGCAGTCGCACAACCACTCCATCCGCAGCTGCCACTGTTGCACACCAGGTCTCCCATTATGGGGCAGCTACTGGCAAACGTCAGCAGGCTGTATTGGCTATGAAGTGTTTGGGCGACAACAGACACACCGCGGAAGTTCTGTCCGAGTTCTTGCAGAAAGAAACGCAGTCGTGGCTGGGCACTGTAGATCTTGAGGCAGGCAAGGTAGTGAGTGATAACGGAAGGAATTTCATGGCTGCCATCTCCCTTTCCCAACTGAAACACATTCCTTGCCTGGCTCACACCTTAAACCTGGTGGTGCAGTGCTTCCTGAAAAGTTATCCGGGGTTATCCGACCTGCTCCTCAAAGTGCGTGGACTTTGCTCACATATCCGCCGTTCGCCCGTACACTCCAGCCGTATGCAGACCTATCAGCGTTCTTTGAACCTTCCCCAGCATCGCCTAATCATAGACGTTGCAACAAGGTGGAACTCAACACTGCACATGCTTCAGAGACTGTGGGAACAGAGGCGGGCTGTTATGTTTTTGTGGGAGGATACACATACACGGGCAGGCAGTAGGATGGCAGACATGGAGTTGTCAGGTGTGCAGTGGTCGAAGATTCAAGACATGTGTCAAGTCCTTCAGTGTTTTGAGGAATGCACACGGCTGGTTAGTGCAGACAACGCCATAATAAGCATGAGCATCCCCCTAATGCGTCTGCTGATGCAAAGTTTGACGCACATAAAGGATCAGGCGTCTGCAGCTGAGGAAGAGGAAAGCCTTGATGACAGTCAGCCATTGTCTGGCCAGGGCAGTGTACAGGACGAGGTAGCGGGCGAAGAGGAGGAGGAGGATGATGGGGATGATTATATTTTTAATGAGGAAGCTTTTCCGGGGCCACTGGAAATTGGTGGCGCGGCAAGGCCGGGTTCTGGTTTTTTGAGGGACACAAGTGACGTGGATTTGCCTGAAACTGCCCCTCAACCAAGCACAACCGCAGATTTGAGAACTGGAACTTTGGCCCACATGGCGGATTATGCCTTACGTATCCTCAAAAGGGACACACGCATAACTAAAATGATGAATGATGACGATTACTGGTTGGCCTGCCTCCTTGATCCTCGCTATAAAGGCAAATTGCAAAATATAATGCCACATGAGAACTTGGAACTAATATTGGCAACCAAACAATCAACTCTTGTTGACCGTTTGCTTCTGGCATTCCCTGCACACAGCGCCCGTGATCGTTCTCACACGAGCTGCAGGGGCCAGCAGACCAGAGGAGTTAGAGGGGCAGAAATCAGAAGTGGCGTTGGCCAGAGGGGTTTTCTGACCAGGTTGTGGAGTGATTTTGCTATGACCGCAGACAGGACAGGTACTGCAGCATCAATTCAAAGTGACAGGAGACAACATTTGTCCAGTATGGTTACAAACTATTTTTCATCCCTTATCGATGTTCTCCCTCAACCGTCATTCCCATTTGATTACTGGGCATCAAAATTAGACACCTGGCCAGAATTGGCAGAATATGCATTGCAGGAGCTTGCTTGCCCGGCAGCTAGTGTCCTATCAGAAAGAGTATTCAGTGCTGCAGGTTCAATACTAACAGAAAAAAGGACTCGTCTGGCTACCCAAAATGTAGATGATCTAACCTTCATTAAAATGAACCACAACTGGATTTCGAAATCTTTTGCCCCACCTTGCCCGGCTGACACCTAGCTTTCCTATGAAAAGGTCTTGCCTGTGGACTATTCTGAATGCCTTTTCCAATCTCGTAATTTTCTGCACCTGATTGTCCAGCATACGACATGTTTACACCTCACTAAATGGCCAAACTCCCCACACGGGGCCGTGGTATCGACACTTGGCGACAGCACCCGTGAGAGTGCAGTTTGTCTGAAGAGGTGGGTGAGCCCGCTTTTGGTCGACGGCACTGCCACTGGGTCCCTCCTAGTACAATAAAGTGTCTCTGGCGGTGGTGGTGCGCACCCAACGTCAGACACACCGTTGTAATATGAGGGGCCCTGGGCCTGTACCGCCGGCCACAAGACAGTTTCCCCCCACCCCAGCTCAAACAGTGCTCTACCACGTGCAAAATTATCTCACAGCTCCACCAATGTTTAGTCTATACGCTGACATCCTTCAATGCCTGCCACTGACAATACCATTGTATTGACATTTTTGTTATGTTAGGCCTTCGATGCCTGTCTGCGGTCACTCCTTCCACTAGGCCTCCACTGACCACACCACTGCTGCCCGTGTACCCCTGGAACCAATTTAAAATTGCCTACAGCCATGTGTTATTATTTTAGGCCTTCGATGCCTGTCTGCGGTCACTCCTTCCACTAGGCCTCCACTGACCACACCACTGCTGCCCGTGTACCCCTGTAACCAATTTAAAATTGCCTACAGCCATGTGTTATTATTTTAGGCCTTCGATGCCTGTCTGCGGTCACTCCTTCCACTAGGCCTCCACTGACCACACCACTGCTGCCCGTGTACCCCTGGAACCAACATCAGAAAATATAAAAATAAGTATTTTGCTTATAAAAAAGAAAATACTGGAGAGATATCAAATGCAGACATTTTAACATTAAAAACAAACACATACAACAAAAATCTGGTACAGTACTAAAAATGGCCACCAGCTACAATAACTTTCTCCTGCAAGTAGTTAACTGAAAGGTTTTTTCAATTTTAAACACAGATATGGCATCCACCGAGTGTTGTCTTGTCGCGTCTTCTTTATATTATTGCCAAGAAGATGCAAAACAATGAAAATAATAAAATCATTATTTACCAAAAAAATAGAGTAAGTCAAAACCACATTGCAAATAAACATTCATTACAAATAAAGAAGCAGGGCGCGTCCGAGGGTGAGTATATACCTAATAAGAATATAATCACCCTCGGACGCGCCCTGCTTCTTTCCGACAGCCTTCCTTCCTAAGAATCAGCCCTTCCGTGGTGTAGAGAGAGGGTTTGTTACACTCCAAGGTGTTCCCCAGGTTGCCTTTCCTGAGCTTCGATCTTCCGGCTCTCGTTTAGTAGTTGTTGGAAACTACGCTGCATTGGGCCTACAAATTGGGTATGGGGTGTAGAGAGATGGTGTGTTCCACTCCAAGGTGTTCCCCAGGTTGCCTTTCCTGAGCTTCGATCTTCCGACTTTCGTTTAGTAGTTGTTGGAAACTACGCTGCATTAGGCCTACAAATTGGGTATGGGGTGTAGAGAGATGGTGTGTTCCACTGTAGAGAGATGGTGTGTTCCACTCCAAGGTGTTCCCCAGGTTTCCTCGCCAATGCTTCGATCATCATGCTCTCGTTTAGTAGTTGTTGGAAACTACGCTGCATTAGGCCTACAAATTGGGTATGGGGTATAGAGAGATGGTGTGTTCCACTCCAAGGTGTTCCCCAGGTTTCCTCTCCATTGCTTCGATCTTCATGCTCTCGTTTAGTAGTTGTTGGAAACTACGCTGCATTAGGCCTACAAATTGGGTATGGGGTGTAGAGAGATGGTGTGTTACACTCCAAGGTGTTCCCCAGGTTTCCTCTCCATTGCTTCGATCTTCCGGCTCTCGTTTAGTAGTTGTTGGAAACTACGCTGCATTAGGCCTACAAATTGGGTATGGGGTGTAGAGAGATGGTGTGTTACACTCCAAGGTGTTCCCCAGGTTTCCTCTCCATTGCTTCGATCTTCCGGCTCTCGTTTAGTAGTTGTTGGAAACTACGCTGCATTAGGCCTACAAATTGGGTATGGGGTGTAGAGAGATGGTGTGTTACACTCCAAGGTGTTCCCCAGGTTTCCTCTCCATTGCTTCGATCTTCTGGCTCTCGTTTAGTAGTTGTTGGAAACTACGCTGCATTAGGCCTACAAATTGGGTATGGGGTGTAGAGAGATGGTGTGTTACACTCCAAGGTGTTCCCCAGGTTTCCTCTCCATTGCTTCGATCTTCCGGCTCTCGTTTAGTAGTTGTTGGAAACTACGCTGCATTAGGCCTACAAATTGGGTATGGGGTGTAGAGAGATGGTGTGTTCCACTCCAAGGTGTTCCCCAGGTTGCCTTTCCTGAGCTTCGATCTTCCGGCTCTCGTTTAGTAGTTGTTGGAAACTACGCTGCATTAGGCCTACAAATTGGGTATGGGGTGTAGAGAGATGGTGTGTTCCACTGTAGAGAGATGGTGTGTTCCACTCCAAGGTGTTCCCCAGGTTTCCTCGCCAATGCTTCGATCATCATGCTCTCGTTTAGTAGTTGTTGGAAACTACGCTGCATTAGGCCTACAAATTGGGTATGGGGTGTAGAGAGATGGTGTGTTCCACTCCAAGGTGTTCCCCAGGTTTCCTCTCCATTGCTTCGATCTTCATGCTCTTGTTTAGTAGTTGTTGGAAACTACGCTGCATTAGGCCTACAAATTGGGTATGGGGTGTAGAGAGATGGTGTGTTACACTCCAAGGTGTTCCCCAGGTTTCCTCTCCATTGCTTCGATCTTCCGGCTCTCGTTTAGTAGTTGTTGGAAACTGCGCTGCATTAGGCCTACAAATTGGGTATGGGGTGTAGAGAGATGGTGTGTTACACTCCAAGGTGTTCCCCAGGTTTCCTCTCCATTGCTTCGATCTTCCGGCTCTCGTTTAGTAGTTGTTGGAAACTACGCTGCATTAGGCCTACAAATTGGGTATGGGGTGTAGAGAGAGGGTTTGTTACACTCCAAGGTGTTCCCCAGGTTGCCTTTCCTGAGCTTCGATCTTCCGGCTCTCGTTTAGTAGTTGTTGGAAACTACGCTGCATTAGGCCTACAAATTGGGTATGGGGTGTAGAGAGATGGTGTGTTCCACTGTAGAGAGATGGTGTGTTCCACTCCAAGGTGTTCCCCAGGTTTCCTCGCCAATGCTTCGATCATCATGCTCTCGTTTAGTAGTTGTTGGAAACTACGCTGCATTAGGCCTACAAATTGGGTATGGGGTGTAGAGAGATGGTGTGTTCCACTCCAAGGTGTTCCCCAGGTTTCCTCTCCATTGCTTCGATCATCATGCTCTCGTTTAGTAGTTGTTGGAAACTACGCTGCATTAGACCTACAAATTGGGTATGGGGTGTAGAGAGATGGTGTGTTCCACTCCAAGGTGTTCTCCAGGTTGCCTTTCCTGAACTTCTATCTTCAGGCTCTCATTAAATTGTGGTTAAACGGAATAACTGCATTTGGCGTACTAGTTGGTTTGGGGCCTACTATCGGTGTCTGCCGCTCCTTGCTGTTCTCCTCCACTGAACAAAGCTGTGCCGCCTGTTTACTACTGTTGCCAATTTTGAACTGCATTTCGACTACTTACTGATTTGGGCCTACTCTCTGTGTCAGCCTCTCATTCCAGTTGTCCTCCACTGCAATGCCCCCTGATTAGTCCTGTGTTACCAATTTTGAACTGCATTTAGCCCACTTTATTCTTTGGGCCTATATCTGTGTTTCCTCCTCATCCTGCCCATTGCCCAGCCAGTGATAGATGAGTCTGCTGGTACATTGACCCATAACGCAACATTTCCCGTGCACGCTACACTGCAAGATTGTGACCCTGCTGAAAGTCAGGTCCCCCTTCCCGCATACCATACCACCTTACACGGGGACAAACAGGAAGGTGCAGATGAAAGTGCAGGTTCCTTCATCAGGTGGGGGGAGGAATACTAGTTGGCGACGTCACTGGCACAGGGCCTCTCATGGTATGCAAAAGTGTTGCTGCCGGTGGGAGGCGCCCCCACCGTGCAAACACACCGCTGTAATTTGAGGGGCCCTGTGCCAGTGCCAATGCCAACGAGTGGGCCCCCCCTGCTTGCTCAGGTTCACAGCACTTGCAAAGTTGAAATACTTACCTCTCCCTGCTTCACTGCCGTGACGTGGTCCAGATTTCCTGGGCCCACTAATTACTTGAACCAGCCCTACCCACCACAACTTTAGCCAAATGACCCCCAATTTCAAATGCCTTCCAATTATTATAAGGTAAATTACGCTTGACAAGCTTCATAAGAAGAATGGATGGTTTTGACATTAAAATGGGCACTCTAGGTGTTTTCCTGGCCCCCACTCACTGCCGACTATGCTGCCCCATTGACTTGCATTGGGTTTCGTGTTTCGGTCGATCCCGACTTTACGTCATAATCGGCCGATTTCACTCGACCCGACTTTTGAGATAGTCGGGTTTCGCGAAACCCGGCTCGACTCTAAAAAGGTCAAGGTCGCTCAACTCTAGTTTTGATCATTATTTCTTTTTTGCGTGGCGACCCTCAGGACTGGGCATTTTCTCTTGCGCCAGGAGATCCTGCATTAAGTAATATCGATGCGTTTTTCCTGGCACTCGGATTGCTGTACGATGAGCCTAATTCTGTGGATCAGGCAGAAAAAAATTTGCTGGCTCTTTGTCAGGGTCAGGATGAGATAGAGTTATATTGTCAGAAATTTAGAAAGTGGTCCGTGCTCACTCAATGGAATGAATCTGCGCTGGCAGCTATGTTCAGAAAGGGTCTCTCTGAAGCCCTTAAGGATGTCATGGTGGGATTTCCTATGCCTGCTGGTTTGAATGAGTCTATCTCTTTGGCCATTCAGATTGGTCGACGCTTGCGTGAGCGTAAATCTGTGCACCATTTGGCGGTATTACCTGAGCTTAAACCTGAGCCTATGCAGTGCGATAGGACTTTGACCAGAGTTGAACGGCAAGAACACAGACGTCTGAATGGGCTGTGTTTCTACTGTGGTGATTCCACTCATGCTATCTCTGATTGTCCTAAGCGCACTAAGCGGTTCGCTAGGTCTGCCACCATTGGTACAGTACAGTCAAAATTTCTTCTGTCCGTTACCTTGATCTGCTCTTTGTCATCGTATTCTGTCATGGCATTTGTGGATTCAGGCGCTGCCCTGAATTTGATGGACTTGGAGTATGCTAAGCATTGTGGGTTTTTCTTGGAAACCTTGCAGTGTCCTATTCCATTGAGAGGAATTGATGCTACGCCTTTGGCCAAGAATAAGCCTCAGTACTGGACCCAGCTGACCATGTGCATGGCTCCTGCACATCAGGAGGTTATTCGCTTTCTGGTGTTGCATAATCTGCATGATGTGGTCGTGTTGGGGTTGCCATGGCTACAAGTCCATAATCCAGTATTAGATTGGAAATCCATGTCTGTGTCCAGCTGGGGTTGTCAGGGGGTACATGGTGATGTTCCATTTCTGTCAATTTCGTCATCCACCCCTTCTGAGGTTCCAGAGTTCTTGTCTGATTACCGGGATGTATTTGATGAGCCCAAGTCCGATGCCCTACCTCCGCATAGGGATTGTGATTGTGCTATCAATTTGATTCCTGGTAGTAAGTTCCCTAAAGGCCGATTGTTTAATTTATCTGTGCCTGAGCACGCCGCTTTGCGCAGTTATGTGAAGGAGTCCCTGGAGAAGGGGCATATTCGCCCGTCATCGTCGCCATTAGGAGCAGGGTTCTTTTTTGTAGCCAAGAAGGATGGTTCGCTGAGACCTTGTATAGATTACCGCCTTCTAAATAAGATCACGGTTAAATTTCAGTACCCCTTGCCGTTGTTATCTGATTTGTTTGCTCGGATTAAGGGGGCTAGATGGTTCACCAAGATAGATCTTCGTGGTGCGTATAATCTTGTGCGAATTAAGCGAGGCGATGAATGGAAAACTGCATTTAATATGCCCGAGGGTCATTTTGAGTATCTAGTAATGCCATTCGGACTTGCCAATGCTCCATCAGTGTTTCAGTCCTTTATGCATGACATCTTCCGAGAGTACCTGGATAAATTCCTGATTGTGTACTTGGATGACATTTTGATCTTCTCGGATGATTGGGAGTCTCATGTGAAGCAGGTCAGAACGGTTTTTCAGGTCCTGCGTGCTAATTCTTTGTTTGTGAAGGGATCAAAGTGTCTCTTTGGTGTGCAGAAGGTTTCATTTTTGGGGTTCATCTTTTCCCCTTCTACTATCGAGATGGATCCTGTTAAGGTCCAAGCCATCCATGATTGGACTCAGCCGACATCTCTGAAAAGTCTGCAATAGTTCCTGGGCTTTGCTAATTTTTATCGTCGCTTCATCTGCAATTTTTCTAGTATTGCTAAACCATTGACCGATTTGACCAAGAAGGGTGCTGATGTGGTCAATTGGTCTTCTGCTGCTGTGGAAGCTTTTCAAGAGTTGAAGCGTCGTTTTTCTTCTGCCCCTGTGTTGTGTCAACCAGATGTTTCGCTTCCGTTCCAGGTCGAGGTTGATGCTTCTGAGATTGGAGCAGGGGCTGTTTTGTCGCAGAGAGGTTCTGATTGCTCAGTGATGAAACCGTGCGCCTTCTTTTCCAGGAAGTTTTCGCCTGCTGAGCGAAATTATGATGTGGGCAACCGAGAGTTGCTGGCCATGAAGTGGGCATTCGAGGAGTGGCGTCATTGGCTTGAAGGAGCTAAGCATCGTGTGGTGGTCTTGACTGATCATAAGAACTTGACTTATCTCGAGTCCGCCAAGCGGTTGAATCCTAGACAAGCTCGTTGGTCGTTGTTTTTTGCCCGTTTTGACTTTGTGATTTCATACCTTCCGGGTTCTAAAAATGTGAAGGCGGATGGTCTGTCTAGGAGTTTTGTGGCCGACTCTCTGGGTGTGTCTGAGCCGGCGGGTATCCTCAAAGAGGGAGTAATTGTGTCTGCCATCTCCCCTGATTTGCGGCGAGTGCTGCAAAAATTTCAGGCTAATAAACCTGATCGTTGTCCAGCGGAGAAACTGTTTGTCCCTGATAGGTGGACGAATAAAGTTATCTCTGAGGTTCATTGTTCGGTCTTGGCTGGTCATCCTGGAATCTTTGGTACCAGAGAGTTAGTGGCTAGATCCTTTTGGTGGCCATCTCTGTCGCGGGATGTGCGTACTTTTGTGCAGTCCTGTGGGACTTGTGCTCGGGCTAAGCCCTGCTGTTCTCGTGCCAGTGGGTTGCTTTTGCCCTTGCCAGTCCCGAAGAGGCCTTGGACACATATCTCTATGGATTTTATTTCAGATCTTCCCGTTTCTCAAAAGATGTCAGTCATTTGGGTGGTCTGTGATCGCTTTTCTAAGATGGTCCATTTGGTACCCTTGTCTAAATTGCCTTCCTCCTCTGATTTGGTGCCATTGTTCTTCCAGCATGTGGTTCGTTTACATGGCATTCCAGAGAATATCGTTTCTGACAGAGGTTCCCAGTTTGTTTCGAGGTTTTGGCGAGCCTTTTGTGGTAGGATGGGCATTGACTTGTCTTTTTCCTCGGCTTTCCATCCTCAGACTAATGGCCAGACCGAACAAACCAATCAGACCTTGGAAACATATCTGAGATGTTTTGTTTCTGCTGATCAGGATGACTGGGTGTCCTTTTTGCCTTTGGCTGAGTTCGCCCTTAATAATCGGGCTAGCTCGGCTACCTTGGTTTTGCCATTTTTCTGCAACTCTGGGTTCCATCCTCGTTTCTCGTCAGGACAGGTTGAGACTTCGGACTGTCCTGGTGTGGATACTGTGGTGGACAGGTTGCAGCAGATTTGGACTCAGGTAGTGGACAATTTGACCTTGTCCCAGGAGAAGGCTCAACGTTTTGCTAATCGCAGACGCTGTGTGGGTCCCCGACTTCGTGTTGGGGATCTGGTTTGGTTATCTTCTCGTCATATTCCTATGAAGGTTTCCTCTCCTAAGTTTAAACCTCGTTTCATTGGTCCGTATAGGATTTCTGAGGTTCTTAATCCTGTGTCTTTTCGTCTGACCCTTCCAGATTCTTTTTCCATACATAACGTATTCCATAGGTCATTGTTGCGGAGATACGTGGCACCTATGGTTCCTTCTGTTGACCCTCCTGCCCCGGTTTTGGTGGAGGGGGAGTTGGAGTATATTGTGGAGAAGATTTTGGATTCTCGTGTTTCAAGACGGAAACTCCAGTATCTGGTTAAGTGGAAGGGTTATGCTCAGGAAGATAATTCCTGGGTCTTTGCCTCTGATGTCCATGCTCCCGATCTTGTTCGTGCCTTTCATGTGGCTCATCCTGGTCGGCCTGGGGGCTCTGGTGAGGGTTCGGTGACCCCTCCTCAAGGGGGGAGTACTGTTGTGAATTCTGTGGCAGAGCTCCCTCCTGTGGTCACAAGTGGTACTTCGGCTGATTCTCTCTGTAAGCTTCCGTTGGTGGAGGGAAGTGGTACTGCGGCTTCTGAGTTTCCTCCCACAGGTGATGTGGTGAGGTCGTTAGGTGCTGCTCTACTTAACTCCACCTAGTGCTTTGATCCTGGCTTCCTGTCAATGTTCCAGTATTGGACTTGTTTTCCTCCTGGATCGTTCCTGTGGCCTGCTGCTCTGCATAGCTAAGTTTGCCTTTGCTATTTTGTTTGCTTTTCTTCTGTCCAGCTTATCTATTTGTTTGCTGGAAGCTCTGGGACGCAGAGGGTGTACCTCCGTGCCGTTAGTTCGGTACGGAGGGTCTTTTTGCCCCCTTTGCGTGGTTTTTAGGGATTTGTGTTGACCGCAAAGTTACCTTTCCTATCCTCGCTCTGTTCAGAAAGTTGGGCCTCACTTTGCTAAATCTATTTCATCTCTACGTTTGTCTTTTCATCTTACTGACAGTCATTATATGTGGGGGGCTGCCTTTTCCTTTGGGGTATTTCTCTGAGGCAAGGTAGGCTTATTTTCTATCTTCAGGCTAGCTAGTTTCTCAGGCTGTGCCGAGTTGCATAGGTAGCGTTAGGCGCAATCCACGGCTGCCTCTAGTGTTGTTGGATAGGATTAGGGATTGCGGTCAACAGAGTTCCCACGTCTCAGAGCTCGTTCTATGTTTTTGGATTATTGTCAGATCACTGTATGTGCTCTGACCTCTATGGTCACTGTGGTACTGAGTTGCCTAATCATAACATACTGTGTTCTCATGGTGCACGGGATGGTCTAAAAAATGTGTTCAATGACTCACAGAAATTGCTTATGCCACTCACACTGCTGCTGCGCCTAATGATTTGGTGATGATGCCTTGACGTTCCCAGGGGTGGACATTTACAACTGAGATGCACACAGTGTGCCTCACTGCTGTCTTGGGGAAAGCCACTCTTAATATTACCTACAAGCGTATTTTGATACTCAAGCATGTGCACATCCCCTTCCAGAGGGGCGAGGGGGCAATTGGATAAATTTACTCTTGTACCGTGGAGCTAACAGAGTTGCAACCCAGTAGTTAGTACAATTTCAAACCCTAAGAATACCTCATTGTGTTGTAGATAGTACAGCAAAAAGACGCTCATGTGTTGCGTGCTTCCATGAAGTCTATGTCCATGCTGTGTTGGTGGCGGGGTAATACTCAAGGTTGCTTCCTCAGTCCTCTCCCGACAACAAAAAGATTATCATTATCCTCTTTATCTCCTGACTTTTGCGCGTCCATCACCTCGTCCTCCTCAATTTCTTCCTCGGATCCTGCATGTTCACTAACAGTTTGTCTGGTACCATGAGCCCCACTTTATCGCTTTAAGCCACCCTCCTCACGCAGTCTATTCAAAGTGTGCTTTAGCATGTAACCATTTTAGTAGCCATTTCAAAACTGTGCAGAAAGGTTCAGAGGTCCTTCACCTATGCTTCACAAGTGTGATTTGCACCATGTCCGGACTGCGTTGGCCAAGACTTTGTAAAAGGACATACTGCACCAAGGCACGTTGCTGCTGCCACAGCTGTAGCAACAGGTGCAGAGTGGAATTCCACCATGTCTGAACATTGTTTATCAAACGGTTAACCGGTAGGCCGAAAGACATCTGTAGTGATGCAAGTCGATGACCTGTTGGGTGCGATCGACTGTGCTTTCTGCAGCACTGTATCCAGGCCGGGATAGTGGTGGGGAAATTGCTGTACCACCACATTGAGGACATGAGCCATGCAAGGCGCCATCAGGTTTGCATCGTTATCGCACACAGCCTTCCTTGGCTCCAGGTTTAGTGGAGACAGCCATTGCTTTACCTGTCCACAACTCTTGAGCTGTGTCACTGTGATCTCCAAGGCATATTAATTTAAACACTGCCTGATTGCAGTGAGTCATGCCTGCACAATACAGAGGTGGCGTAGATTCTATCAGCAGTGCACTGTTGGAACGTGTGTATAATTATGGTAGGGTATGAGGGCACAAGGGGAGGTCCTAGAGGAGTTGGAGAAGGCAGAAGCAGTGGAGGAACTGTTAGATACAGTGGTTTGTCCCACAAGCCTTGGAGATTCAAAGACTTGTGACTTATAACCGCCTGCCTACGCAGCCAACAGAGTCACCCAGTGCCCAGTCAGCAAGATGTAATGCCACTGCCCATGATTACTTGTCCAGGTGTCAGTGTTGAAATGCACCCTGGCAGACAGATTTTTTCAGAGAATGGATGATGTTGTTAGTGACATATTGGTGTAGCGCAGGCACAGCTTTCTTAGAGAAGTAATGGCAACTCGGCAACTGATTCTGGGGGACCGCGATGGCCATTAACTTTCGGAAACTGTCTGTATCCACCAGGCAGAAAGGCAGCATTTCCATGGCCAACAGATTGGAGAAGGTGGAGTTCAAGCTCTTAGCTTTGCCATGTGTAGGAGGAAATATTCTTTTACATGACCACAACTGCGTGACCGAGAGCCGTCTGCTGTGCTGAGAGATGGTGGAGTACGGAGGACAAGGCAAATTGCTGGACTGTAAGTGAGGTGTAGGCAGAGATGTTATGGTGGATTGAGAAAGATGTGTTGTGCTAGGTGACACAAACGTAGTAGTCATGTCTACTTTCATAACAGAAGACCGTCTCTCACTCACCCTGACTGTGGTGGGTAAACAATTGTAGTTTCTGCAGCCGGAGTCCTGTGTGTGAAAACTTGGAATGGTGACAGAGGATGAAGAAGCTGAAGATGTGCTTGATGGGAAGGCCTGTGGTTGGCAAGGTCTGCTAGTCCGCATTTTAACGCAGTGAGATTCCAACACTAAGGCATGTTGATCGTGCATGTGCCGGTTCATGCATATAGTTGTCAAATTATTGCAATTTTTGCCTCTACTGAGTTTTTGTTTGCAAATTTGACAGATAACGTGTATTGGGTCATCCCAAGTGGGATCTACAACCTCATCATCATCCTCTCTGTTCTTATAGTACTGACCTTGAGAGTCACCCTCCTCATCTCCCTGCCCTGACACCACAGTACAGTCCGCTTGTGCCTCTAGTATCTGAGTCTCAACAGGATCACCTCCACCCTTGGTGGTTAACGTCTGGTGACAAGGGTCTAGATTCTGCTAGGACCCTACTTGTCTGGTCGCAGATCCAACATGAAAACGGAAATCTGTGCAGATGCTTTCTTCGTCTGGATTCTGTTATTCTTCAGAGCAGACCTCTGATGCCCATGGAATACAATATGTGAACAGCTCTTCAGAATGGCCCATCTGAGGTCCCCCACAGTTAGTTGGGCATTTGGAAATTTGTGACGGTAGAGAGTATTCCGGTGTTCTCAGGTTTGGTCCTGTTTGGACGAGGTTGTTCTTGGGGGTCAGGTCTTGTTGGGGACATCCAGTCCTGGGTCTCTTCAGGTGACCTATAAGAAGGGATGTTTGTCAGATGTCTCAGTTCTTCCCACCCCATCTGTTGGGGAAAAGGGACATACTCAAATGGACTGGCTTCCCCCACCCCACTTGACAGGGCAATGAAGCGTGAGACTGATCTGACTGATCTACTTGCTGGGTATAAGATAAGGAGATGGACTGCTGATTTTCAGCATGTACTTCCTGTCCTCTGGGGCTATACATCCGCACAGTACTAATGCCCATATCATCCTCACCTTCATGAGTCAAAGATTCTGCGGCAACCTGGGCAAACTGAATTGTCTCATTCACCTGTATCTGATCCATCAATGTCTATCTCAGTGATGAGACAAGCTATTCTTTCAGGATGGTGTCAGAATCTGTGAAAATGGAGGCTTCAGACTCACATTTTCTTGCTAGGTCTGTAACATTCTCTGTAAAGCATTTATGTACTGAGAGATGCTTTCATCTTCTTGCTGACACCAATTAAGGAAGTGCACCCAGAAACTAGTGGCTAAGCCTCTCTCTCTGTAAACCTCCTCTAATATGGCCAGAATGTCTTTTGACTTTTTCGTGTTGTTGCGGGGCCCCGTGTCACCGTTTCCCGGGCTGCTTCATCTAGCGCGTGCAGTGTGACGTCAGAGTGCAACTCCTCAGCTAGGTTGTACAGTCTGTATGTTGCATACGATAGGCCTATTTTTCGACTGGCATGTGTTTGCTACCAAATTTTGCGAGTTGTCTTATTATGGAGCCTGCTGACAATCTCAGGCTTGAAGAGTTTAGAGTTGGTGGGAAAGCAACTGGGACAGGTGCTCTCATGGACCCTGTTGCTTGTACAGCACTACCATCCGCGGTCATGTTCTGTATTGTAATGTTGTACCCTGAATGCAGTGCAAAATGGAAGGTGGATGAGGGACAGCCACAAGACGAGAGGTACAGCAGCAATAAGCAGGCACGCACAAAGATTAGGTAAAATAATCTGAATATTTACTAACCAGTTTATAAAACAAAGTAAAGGATGGTAGGTAAATCGTTTATAAAGTAAGTATCTGCAGGTACACTTAAACAGAATTAACAGTTATATGCAATCAAAATACAATGCGATTAACCCTTTCTATGCATATATCAATAAAATGACAGTATTGTGCCAGTACTTTAGTAATCACTTACTCGGAGCAGTTTTAATAGTGTCTCTTACAGAAGAGGCCTTTTCTTCTAACTAATTGGACAGCTATAAGGTTTGTTGTGAATTCTGTTGTCAAGCTCTCTCCTGAGTGGGGCTGCGGCTTCTGAGGTTCCTTCCACAGGTGACGAGTTTAATTCGTTAGCTGGCTGCTCTATTTAACTCCACCTAGATCATTGCTCCATGCCACCTGTCAATGTTCCAGTATTGGTCTAGTTCACTCCTGGATCGTTCTTGTGACCTGTCTTCCCAGCAGAAGCTAAGTTCCTGCTCGTTTTTCTCTGGTTTGCTATTTTTCTGTCCAGCTTGCTATTTTGATTGTTGTCTTGCTTGCTGGAAGCTCTGGGACGCAGAGGGAGCGCCTCCGCACCGTGAGTCGGTGCGGAGGGTCTTTTTGCACCCTCTGCGTGGTCTTTTTGTAGTTTTTTGTGCTGACCGCAAAGCTACCTTTCCTATCCTCTGTCTGTTCAGTAAGTCGGGCCTCACTTTGCTAAATCTATTTCATCTCTGTGTTTGTAATTTTCATCTTTACTCACAGTCATTATATGTGGGGGGCTGCCTTTTCCTTTGGGGAATTTCTCTGAGGCAAGGTAGGCTTTATTTTTCTATCTTTAGGGCTAGCTAGTTCCTTAGGCTGTTTCGAGTTGCATAGGGAGCGTTAGGAGCAATCCACGGCTATTTCTAGTGTGTGTGATAGGATTAGGGATTGCGGTCAGCAGAGTTCCCACGTCTCAGAGCTCGTCCTATATTATCAGTAACTATCAGGTCATTCCGTGTGCTCTTAACCACCAGGTCCATTATTATCCTGACCACCAGGTCATAACAAAGGTTATTTACATACGCGAGTATATATTCAGATGTAAGATGGTACCAGTATGTCCTGAAACTGAAGTAGAAGGGTACTTGCTGGGCTGAGTCCCAATAATCAGAAACGCTGTCTTGAAGATCTTAGGGAATGCCTATCTCTCCAATGTCTGGCTTCACTAAGTCCTTAAAGATAAGGCCCAGCTGAAGGTGCTGTATACTAGGTTGTCCTCACCGAGTCGGCTCATGTCAAGCTGAACAACACATCCTAGAGTCACCAACAACAGATCCAGAGTCGCACCACCCTATCCAGACTTTCTTCAAGGAGTCGCAGCTTCACTCCTGCCCAGACCCTCCTTCTACTCCTCCGAACCGCCAACCAACAGCCAAAAAAAACTTTCTCCAACTCTAGCCTCTCGCCTCTGCCCTCTATTAGCCAAATCATATATTAAATCACAAATCTCTAACAATAGTGTAAACTTTGATTATCACTTACAGCACTTTAGGCACAGGTACCGCAGGGAGTGATGTCAGTGTTGACATACAACATCTGTAGCTTCAGACACAGGTACCACAAGGAGCTGTCTTGGTTTCAAGGACTGCCAAATGTGGTTACAAGTTCACACCCTGGCCGCACAAGGAAAATGGGGTCAGGTTCAGGCCTTGGCCACACAAGGACCAGTTGTTCAAGTTCAGGCCCTGGCTACACAAGGACCAGAGTTTAAAATTCTGGGTCTGGCCACACAAGGACCAGAAGGGTTGGATTCTAACAGGATAATTACAGGATCACGGAACCTGACAGCTAGCTGGGTACATATTCAGAGTGCACTTCAAACCCAGATCCGTCATCTGTCTCTGGTCCTCGCAGAACAAAGACTCTGAAAAAGCAACATGACTCCCACCCCCTCAAATAAAATCCAGTGAATTCTACACTCCAAAATCCAGATCCCACTGTGCCTAAACCACAGTAAGCAGCCACATGTTTAGCATTATTGTAGTGGAAAGAAGGTACTTAACTTATGGGTGTGTATCACCAGAAGCACCAGCTGGGCACAATGTTTGGGGATGCTACAATATATGGGGACTCTACGCTTTATGGAAACACAATGTATGGGTACTAGACTGGCAGATTTGCAATTCTCCAGAAAAAAATCCTGGCTTGGATGATACAAAATAGTCACTACAGCCGTAGATGAATAAACTGAGAGGTGCAGTTTCTACAATGGGGTCACTGTTGTTTTTTTTTTTGCTGTTCTGGCTCCACATATATCACCCACAAACTATTCTAGCAAAATCTGTGCTCCAAAAGCCAAATAGCACTCCTTCTTTCTCAGCTCTGATGTGTTGCCTTACAGTAATTTCTGACAACATATGGGGCAGCACCACATTTGGGAGAAATTGCGCAATAAATTGTAGGGTCTAGTTCCACCTATTGACCCTTGCGTACCTGCCAAATTTGCAGTAAATACAAAAATTACATTTTTTCCACTAAAATGTCGTATTTCCGCGTCTCAATGTTATAAAATCCTGTGAGGCAGCTATGGGTTTAAAATACTCACTACACCCCTAGATGAATTCCTTGTGAGATCTAGTTTCCAAAATGGAGTCACTTGTGAGGTAGTTCTGCTATTTTCACTTGTTAGTTGATCTTCAAATGCGACATGGCATTCACAATCTATCCCAGACAAATAGCGCTTTTTCCTTTCCTATACCTGACATGTGTCCAAGCAGAAATGACCACATATGGGGTATCATCGTGTTTGGGACAAATTACGCAACAAATTATGGGGTCCGTTAACTTCTATTATCCATTGTGAAATTTACAAATTTGGGGCTAAAACAACATTATCGTGAAAAAAATTTAAATTTTCAATATTATGACCTAATGTTATCAAATTCTGTGTAGTACCTGTGGGTTCAAAATACTCACTATACTCCTGGATAAAATACTTGAGTGGCGTAGTTTCCAAAATTGGGTAACTTGTGTTTGGTTTGTTTTTTTCACTGTTTAGGCACATCGGGGGCTCTCCAAACATGACATGACGCCTGCAGACCATTCCATCAAAGTCTGCATTCCAAAACGTCACTCCTTCCTTTCCAAGCTCTGCCATGCACCCAAAAAGTAGTTTTACTCCACATATGGTGTATCAGCATACTCAGGAGAGCACAAATTTTGGGGGTCCATTTTCTCCTGTTTCTCCTGTAAAAATAAAAACATTGGGGCTAAAAGTATTTTTTATGAATAAAATGTGATTTTTTATTTTCACAGCTCCATGTTATAAACTTCTGTGAAGTACCTGTGTGGACAAGGTGCTCACCACACATCTATATACATTTTTTGTAGGGGTCTAGTTTCAAAAGTGGGTCACTTGAGGGGGATTCCCACTGTTTAGGCACATCAGGGGCTCTCCACATGATACATGGCGTCCAATATCAAATCCAGCCATTTTTGTGTTCAAAATGTCAAACGGTGCTCCTTCCCTCCCGAGACCTGCTGTGAGCCCAAACAGTGGATTTCCCCCACATATGGCATATCTGCATACTCAGGAGAAATTGCGCAACAAATCTTAGGGTCCATTTTCTCCTGTTACCCTTGTGAAAATAGCAAATTTAGAGTTAAAGTAAAGTTTTTGTGAAAAAAATGTAAAATGTTCATTTTTTCCTTCCACATTGCTTTAGTTCCTGTAAAGCACCGGAAGGGTTATTAAACTTCTTGAATGTGGTTTTGAGATATATGAGGGGTGCAGTTTTTAGAATGGTGTCACTTTCAAGTATTTTCTGTCACATAGGCCCTCCAAAGTCACTTCAAATGTGATGTGGTCCCTAAACAAATGGTTAGAAAAATTTAGCTGGAAAAATGAGAAATTGCTGGTCAACTTTTAACTTCTTACAAAAAAAATAATAATAATTATATATGTTTCAAAAATGATTCAGATGTAAAGTAGACAAGTGGAAAATATTATTTATTAACTATTTTGTGTGACATGACTCTGATTTAAGGGCATAAGAATTAAAATTTGAAAATTGTGAAATTTTCACTAATAAACGCAAGTCATATTGAGCAAATTTTACGGATATTATGAAATACAATATGTCACGGAAAAACTTTCTGAATCAGTGGGAACCGTTGAAGCGTTCCAGAGTTATTGCCACAAAGTGACACTGGTCAGATTTAAAAAATTTGACCTGGTTATTAAGGTCGAACTTTGCTTTGTCACAAACGGGTTAATATAGATGTGCTTGACTCCCAAAATTTAAACAACATTTTACTATAGATATTTTTGGCATGCTGTGTGTGTTTATATCACTATGCCTAGGGTACAAATAAACCATGCCACTTACTTTCAAGCACTTACTTTTCTTTCTAAGTGAGGAAGAAGAAGGTCAAGAGGCCAGGAAAACAAAAGTATCGATAGAAGGATGAATATTTGACCATCTACAAATATGATGAAAAAAATTGTTTTGCGTTCCATCATTTTGTGATGTACTCAATCACTAATCATTGTGAGCGAATGAAAAAATTTCAGGAAGTATTTTTTCCTTACATAAAGGTGATTTCAAATCCGTTTTGAAATGTGGCCATAAAGAAGGGAGATTCTCTACTTCTTACCCCAGCAATCTCTGGTGTTGTGCAATGGTCTCAGCAGTAATCATGCTCTTCCATTCAGTCAACTGACCACAGAAGCCACTGATTGGCTGCAAGGTCAAATGACTGATGAGTGGGACTGCATTACTTTCAATGCAGTGATGTCTCGTCCATCCAGCTACACTAGCGAAGTGGGGCTCGGTGCAAAAATAAGAGAATAGATATTTTCTAAAGCTCCTTTTTCCCTGACCACTTTTTAAAAAGTAGTGGGAAATTTGGCTTTGTTTTTGCTTATTTTTGGAATAACACTGCACTGTAATAATAATAAATTGCATTGTATAAAATGTTAGATTTTATTTGTATTATTTGCTTGTCCATGCAAATAACATGGTTATATTTTTACAGATATATACTGTGTAGTATTGTTGAACTAAAACATTTTTGTCTATCATTCCAAGTTGAAACTTCAAAAATGGTAATAAAAAGTCAGAACATCTGGTAAAAATGATATATAATTTCCATATTTATTCCTTCTTTCCTGAGTATTTCTTTTCAGCATATGGTTTATATTATTAGGATAACAGGAAAAAAGCAACTGGCTTTCATTCAAGGTATGCATTATTCGTATAAATGGAATTTGCACAATAGAATGACTCATAGACCATTTTTCTATTTGCAGATGGGAGCAATACAATAGGATCTCTTGGGTCAGTACAGCACAGCCTATGGGTCTGGCCATCACTTTGGAAAAAGTGACACAATGAAGTAATACAAATAGAAATTCTTAGCAGTAGTTACTATATTTACATTGAAATTAAAGCACCAAGAAAGAAAAGTCATGAAAAGTCCCTTAAGGGACTTGAACCTATACGTATACTATACTATATATAGTACAAACAATCATCTGATTGCTTGTAACTACACACAGCAACATCACAGTATTGCTACATATAGTAAAAATCACTGGCTCCTTTGTAGTGCAGCCACAAGTTAGGTTTCAAAGGAGCTCTGTGTTGGCAGGCACAGAGGTCTTCAACAAACCCCCAGCTGTCATAGCTACCCATCGACACCCCCATTAGAGTAGCGCCAATAGGTGCATAAAATGATGCACCTCCATGCCAATTCGCTGATAATGCCACTGTTGGAGTTTGTCAGTGGCATTTAACTGGCCAACAGCTCCACTCCACCACCTGCAGGTGTTAAAGGTAGGTCCTGGCTGCATGTCACAGCTATTATCTGCCGGGTATGGAGTGGGCTCACCTGGCAGATGTTGGTAAGGGATTAAAAATTGATGGCCTGTCATTTTTCTATTCTTAGAATAGGCCTTTTTTATTGCTAATATAGAACCAATATTTTCCACAGCACTTTACAGACATGATCATCACTGTCCCTGTTCGGGGTTCACAATCTAAATTTCTTCACAGTATGTCTTTGCAACAACACAAGTTGAAGTTGTTGTGGACCTTATGTGATTATGGCAGTCTGGTTTACTCTTTCGTATACCATACTTTAATTAGTGGCGGTGAAAGATTTTACAGAGTTACCCCATGAAAAATATGCTGCATGTAAATATTAGCTAGAGTGCCAAGTAATATTCTGCAGTACCTTCAAACAGTTGATTTGCCGAAAGTAAGACTCCCCCTATTTTAAAATTTTTTATCTTTTGAGCACTCTATTGTTTTAAATATAACTTTTTAATTAGTCTGTATAATAAGTCTATTTAATGTCACGATATGATAATCTGAAGTAAGGGAGTGGGGATTAAAACCATCCCTGGAACTGGGACCCTAACTATTGCTGTCACAAGGGTACTCTTGATAGTAGAGAGGCCTGGGTTTTCAACCTTACTTTGTATGTGTTAAACCCTAATCTGTCCTCTCCCCCACCCCATAGGGCATGGGACAGAAATGTAAGGGAAACAAGACACAAAGACAAACAGGAAAAAGTGAATACCACTATCATACAAAAACACTAACCAACAAATCAGGAATAGAATAGGGAAAGGAAGGAATAAACTAAATAAGAATAAGGACAAGGAGATAAACACTCAAGCAACTACTGCACACAGATAACTACTCACAACTACGCAGCTCAATTATTTCCAGAAAGAATATTCTTTCACTGGCAATTAAGGCACGCCCAGAGCTAGTATATGTGGGGAGATGAGATGATGTTTGCAGGTGTAGCTGAGGACAGCCACACTATATGTTCTCAGCCAGCATGGAAAGAGCCACTAACTCTTTTAGCACTGATGGAAAGGAAACCCATTTAAAATAGTATATGACTCACAGTCTCTAAAGAGGACCTGTGATTCATTACCTGGTGTGACCTTTTAACTCTAGGTCTCTCAGGGAACATGGCACACTTGTGACAGTACCTCCTCTTCTATGCTGGGTCAATAGACCGGGTTTATCTGGATGGGCCACATGGAAGTACCCACAACCTCTCCTCAGGAACCTTCCCCTTCCAAGTATTGTAAAGAGTGGCCAACCATACATGAATCCACAATTCTTGCCACTTGAAACTCCAGATTATCAGCAACAATAATGGTGGTAGCAAGCGTGATGGCTTCGCAGGTGCTACATTTTTTTTGAGCAACGACATGCGGAAAATATGGGTTTTGGGAGGTAGAGGAAGCTCCAGACTAAAAACCACAGGGTTAATTGCGGCGACCACCTTGTAAGGACCTATTTTCCAGGAAGGAATTGTCAGTTTAATATTTCTGGTAGACAGCCATTCAAAAATCATTCACACTCAGGTCCAGACCTGACAATCATTTCTTATGAACCAAGTATTTGTATTTGTCCCCCATGATTTTTGAGTTGTTCTGAACCCCTTGCCATACAGATGAGAGTGATGAAGAGAATCGTTCCTCCCCAGGAACACCTGAAGACTACTTTTTACAGAAGGTACAGAACTGTGGATGGAAGCCATATGCACCAAAAATTGGAAAGTTACCAGTAGACTCACTGCGACGATGATTCAAAGCAAACTCAGCTAATGGTAAAAAAGATGACCAATCCCCCTGGTTATCTGACACAAAACACCTGAGGTTTGTCTCCAAACTTTGGTTTAGACATTTATTCTGACCGTTAGTTTGAGGATGGAACGCCAAAGAAAAGGATAGATGCATCCCCAGACAAGAACAAAATGGCCTCCAGAATTTAGATACAAATTGGGTCCCCCAATCTGACACCACAATGGAGAGAACCTTGTGATGCTTCACGATCTCGGAGACAAACACCTGAGTCTGGGTCTTAGTGTTAAGAAGAGCAGGTATAGCAATGAAGTGTGCACTTTTACTAAGTCTATCCACCACAACTAAGATAAAAGTTTTAGAGGAGGAAGTAAGATCCGTAATTAAATCTATGGATAAATGTGTCCATGGGCGGTCATGGTAGAAGAGCCCAGATGGACAAGTATGCAGGGTCTTCACACTCACGCATACATTACAATAAGACAAAGTCGACTACATCCCAATGCAACATTGACCACCAAAATGTTGAGAAAGGAGGTCTAAGGTTGCTTGACTACCTGGACGACCAGCCAGAGCTGAGCAATTATATGCCCCTAAAACTTTGAGATACAGATGCAATAGTACAAATAATTTTCCTGAAGGACAAGAAGGAGAATCCCCTTGAGCCTTCAATACCTCTCCCTCTAGCTCAGAACATGGTGGAGACGACCATCCCTTCTTGTAAAACTGGAACAGAGCCATCCGAACTACCACTCCCAGGGAAACTCCGAGATAAAGCATCAGCTTTGATGTTCTTAATTCCAGGATGGTAAGTGACAATAAAATGAAATCTGGTAAAAAACTGAGACCATCTAGCTTGTCTAGGATTATTATGTTTAGTGGATTCGAGGTATAACAGATTTTCATGATCAGTAATGACAGCAGCAGGGTGGAATACCCCCTCAAAAAACTGATACCACTCCTCAAAAGCCAATTTGATGGCCAAAAGTTCTCCATTTCCCACATCATAGCTCCTTTCTGCCAACGACAATCTTTTAGAGAAAAAAGGCACATGGATGCCATTTGCCAAGGCTTTTCTGAAAGATTAAATAACCCACTGGTGCTTTACGAAGTCACTGGAGGCAGCCATAGCTTTGACCATATGTATTGAAAGACTCTTCAGGGATAGACCTGTTGTGACGCCACCCTCTATCGTACTCCCTTAAACCAAAGCTACAATGCTTTTTGGGGTTTGCTAACTATTATCAGACGTTTATTAAAAAACCCTCACTGACATGACAAAGAAAGGTACGTGTTGTGAATTCTGCTTTTGGGCTCCCTCCGGTCGTTGTAAATGGTAATGCAGTTATCCCTGGGCTGCAGTCTTGGACAGGTGTATCTGATGATTGCAATTCTGACTGGGGTATTTAGGTTTGCAGGACTCTTTAGTCCTGGCCAGTTGTCAATGTTTCTTGGGAAATGTTGGATCTCTCCTGGCCTCTCCTGCTTAGCTGCCAGTTCAGCAAAGATAAATGTCTGTTTCTTTTTCTGTGGCACACATGCAGTGTGCTTATATTTCAGTGCTATTCATTTGTTTTTCTATTGTCCAGCTTAGACTGTGTCAGTGTTTTCTCAGTCTGGTTGGATTCTCTGGAGTTGCAGATATACGCTCCACACCTTTAGTTAGGTGGTGGAGTTTTTTGTATTTTCTGCAGTGGATATTTTTGGAAGGATTTTAATACTGACCGCTTAGTATCCTGTCCTGTCCTTTCCTATTTAGCTAGAAGTGGCCTCTTTTGCTATTCCTGTTTTCTGACTGCGTGTGTCTTTTCCTCTACTACTCACAGTCATTATTTGTGGGGGGCTGCCTATCCTTTGGGGATCTGCTCTGAGGCAAGATAGTATTCCTATTTCCATCTTTAGGGGTATTTAGTTCTCCGGCTGTGTCGAGGTGTCTAGGTTTTGTTAGGCACACCCCACGGCTACTTCTAGTTGCGGTGATAAGATCAGGGTTTGCGGTCAGTATAGTTACCACCTACTCCAGTGAAAGTTTTCATGCTGCTCCAAGGTCACCTGATCATAACAGGTACGGACTTCTCAAGGTGGTCTGACTGTCCCCATCAGGTGTTTTCTTTGAAGAAATGCTTTTGCACTGTTCCTGTACTCATTCATTCTGATGTTTCCCAACCATATATTGTTGAGGTTGATGCATCTGAGGTAGGGGTCGGGGCATTATTGTTTAAAGGGTCATCCCTTTGACAAATCTGATTCCTAAGAACTTACCACTGGGTGTCAGTAGCCCACCTGAGGAATTCTTAGCAAAGTCCCTCTGCCGGCCAGTCTCGCTGCTGGAGCTTACGTAGTTTAGACTAAGGGAGACACAAGGACTAGCACTGCAAAAAAAAAACATCAACCGACCCAAGAAACAGCGAGTCTGATGGAAATAAAAAGACCCAGGATTGCATATCTACTTGAAGGAGAGAAATAACAATCCCAACCACTTGCTCCTCACTCCCTAATGAATTTGAATGAAGCCTTAAAATAAAGCTTGCAGGATTCACGAAAAGCAACAAATGTATCCTGTATGCCAGACAACCTATTCGGGAGGGCCTCTTTGTTTCAGGTTCATCCTGACAGTCTGCCAGACCAAGTGTCTGCTGCTGCAAGAACTTAGGTTGCAGGTCTGACAGTTTGAGCAACAGAAACTGCATTTGTTTGGCTAGGACTATGATGGTATCCATAACAGTATACAAAATGTGGGGACGGTGAAAATGTCACAATGTGACTGTCTGAAGTAAAGGAGAGAGGCCTAAAAACATCCCTGGAACTGGGACCCTAACTATCCTTGTCCTAGGGATACTCTTGATGTTAGAGAGGCCTGGGTCTCTGATCTTACTATGTTCCTGTCAAACACTAATCTGTATCCTCTCCCACTCCATGAGGCATGGGACAGTAATGTAAGGATATAAGGCACAAAGACAAAGAAGGTTAAATGAATACACTATCATACAAAAACACTCATCAACAAATAAGGAGGAGGATAGAGAAAAGGAGGAATAAACAAACTAAATAGGAATGAGGACAAGGAGCTAAACACTCACGCTACTACTGCACACAGATCACTTTAACTATTAGGCTGGAGTCACACTTGCGTATTGCATCCGATGTGAGAGCATCAGATGCAATATGCCAATGACCCTCGGCTCCTGCTCTGCTGCGAGCAGGAGCCGAGTGTCATGCATCTGTGCTCTGAGCCTCTCGCACAGAGCTGATTGGAGCTGCATAGGAGGCGGAGAAACTAATTTCTACATCTCCTCCATTGTCGGGGTCAGCGCATAACGCACATCACTCGGATGATAGAGTGATGTGCATTGTCTCACTCGCACCTATAGAGCTATATGGGTGCGAGTGAGCCGAGAGTCGGCCGAGTGTCGGTGACAATCGCAGCATGCTGGGATTTCACTCGCACATTGAAAACGTCCGAGGACAAAAATGATGATGGGAGCTGCCCCATAAAGGAATACTGGTCCAAGTGCTATGCGATTTTATATCACTTAGCACTCGTCCATATTATACGTTAGTGTGACTCCGGCTTACACCAACTACATAGCTCAACACTTTCCAGGAAGAATATTATTTTAACAGCAAGAAAGAAATGCCCAGAGCCAGTGTATGTAGGGAGATGAGAGTCTGTGAGCAGCTGCAGCTGAGAACAACCATACTGTATGTTCTCAACCAGCTTGGAAAGAGTCTTTAACCTTTTCAGCACTGATGGCAAAGAAATCCATTTAAAATATAGAACTTGAATCACACCATCTCTAAAGAGGATCCAGTACCTGCGTGACCTTCTAACATTTTGAAATCCAACATGCCTGGTCCTTTTCCTTGACTTCTGCCATCAAGGACACAATATATAGTTGACTGGTTCTTTCAGCTACTTTTCTCTGTTGTGTATGGAAGGTGTAGAGAGTTGTAGTCACTCAGCTGCGGTTGCGGTAGGCACAGGAAATGGTTTTGTTAAAATATCCAGACAGGTTTATTAAGTAAATACGTATCAACCAAATACCCTGTTTTTTACATCTTTTACTAGCACTTGCGGATTACTGCAACATTTTTTCAAACTGAGTGTTTTTGGTTTTACTATTCTCTTTTGTGTCTTCAGGTTTCTTGGTGGTGTGTGAACATGATCATACAGACTTGTTCACTGTGCAAGTAGCCCATGTGTTCCTGTTTCCATAATTGTTCTCTTGTGTCTACAAGACTGGGGAGTTCCACCACTCCTCTTGGGCTATCTGCACAAAAGCTGTTCTACCCTGTATGCACACATGGATTTTTCCTCTCTGAACCCTGTTCACACAGGTTATATACAGATGATCAGGTTTTTAAATACATCAGATAGGGATTGCATACATTAGTTAGGACTGCTCTGATAAGGGTATACCGTGAAGATTGGTAGAGCAGCTTAGTATACATTTTTTGCAAAATACGTATCAACCAAATACCCTGTTTTTTACATCTTTTACTAGCACTTGCGGATTACTGCAACATTTTTTCAAACTGAGTGTTTTTGGTTTTACTATTCTCTTTTGTGTCTTCAGGTTTATTAAGACTGCATAAACCGCTCAAGGAACCAAACAAAAGAAGAACCTTTTCAGGCACAAAGTGAAAGCACAATTTAAAAAGTCCATACAATATTGCGGGTACACCCGCTCAGGACAGTGTCCTTTGCTTTAAGCCTTAGCACAGACCAACACACAGGAGATCCACACATCCCCAGACCCAAACACTGAATGACACACTTGGTCTCCATTTTATCTGCCAAACCACGCCCCTGGGGTGGTGATATGTGAGAAGTCATTCCAACCCATCTCTTTTGACTGCTCATAAAACCCAGCCCTGGAATGCCCTAATAACTTTCTCAGCATTGTATGTGCTGGAGTATGCTTTGCAAGCTCACATCACCGAAGCTACCAACCTCGATGACACATATCTCCCCTGAAGGACCTGTCCAGCTGCCATCTTACAAAGGAAATACGACTTTCAATAAAAAAAACACAAAAAAAAAATACAATGGCAGTGCGGTAGTTATGACTGGAGGCTAAATATTTACTGGGGAATAACAAAACAAAATAATTATCTTTTTTCTTGGTCCTCTTAAACATGACACAGCAAGTTAGTCTATGACAAAAGTGCCATAAAAATAATTAATATTTTCGTCATGCATTCATTATGATTGTCTTCACAAGACTGTACTCCATCAGTAATGACATTTACAGTCAAAGATTTCCCCATGCCACTTCTTTGGATTTAATTATAAGGAAGTTCAAATATAAATAGCTCTGAAATAGAACCTGCCACTTTGATTTCATCACACCACAACCTTGTTGAGATCAAACCTTTGAAAAAAAGAAAAGATTTCTAATCCATTTAGAGCAGCTGAGTCCCAACTCGCTGAATCCCAGCGTCTTGAGAGAGTGTCAGGATTAGGATTCCTCAAAGAGCTCCCTTGGATAGCACTTCTTACACAGCTTTAAAATAAATTGTTGCAGAATGTAGCCTGAATGATTCCACTCTCCGAACATTCAAACTACTTTAGCACAATAGAGAAAATTACTGAAGGATAGCAACTGCATGTCATCTTTATGCTGGAAGCTGCTGGATTGCAATGCAGTGAGACAAAGTTCCTTTATTATTAGTGCTAAAGAATACACATTACATGGCAAAGAATGGGAATTAAAACAATTAAGAGAAATACAAAAAAAGGAATGAGTATTTCTAGTGAATTATGCCTAGGTGGTTCTTGCATGTGCATACACATCATGGGTGTGTACCATGTAATTGCTTTAATTAATTCATATTATTTTCCTAATTGGAATTGTGCATAAACTTTAAAAAATACACATCTGTACAATCCCATAATTTTTCCTGTGCAGTTTGCTCATGTATTTTACAGATTTTTACAAGTTACATGAAACAAAAGAATAAAGCACTTCCCATTGCAGAATAATAGAAAAATAACCATAAGATGGTAGAGATTCTTTGATACTATCCTTGAGAAAAAAAAAAAAGATTGTGTACCTATGCAAACTGTGAGGCACATGGAATTATACAGTATTATGCTTATAGATTTTTTTGAGTATTGTATTTCAGAGGACATTCATTCAAAACCGGATGCAAGACTGAAATAGCATTAAAAGTGATGTGTTTCTTTTTATACTTATTAACCTCTAAAGGACAAGGGGGGTATTTCCGTTTTTGAGTTTCCATTTTTTGCTCCCCTTCTTCCCACGCCCATAACTTTTTTATTTTTCCATTAATATGGCCATGTGAGGACTTGGTTTTTGGCAGGACAAGTTGATCTTTTGAATGGCACCATTGATTTTACCATATCATGTACTAGAATACAAGAAAAAAATTCCAAATGCGGTGAAATTCTAAAAAAAAAGTCCAATTCCCCAATTATTGTTTTTTTGATTTTTTTCACCATGTTGACGAAATGCTAAATCTGACCTGCCATTATGATTCTCCAGGTCATTATGAGTTCACAGTCACCAAACATGTCAAGGTTCCTTTTTATTTAAGTGGTGAAAAAAAATTCAAAGTTTGTAAAAAAAAAAAAAAAAATAGTTGATATTTTCCAAGACGTATAGCATCTCCATTTTTCGGGATCTGAGCCCGGATGAGGGCTTATTTTTTGTGCACCGATCTGATATTTTTATTGATACCATTTTAGTGTGTATAAAATTTTTTGATCGCCCGTTATTGCATTTTATTTCAATGTTGCTGTGACCAAAAAAAGTAATTCTGGCGGTTTGATTTTTTTTCTCCCTACGCAGTTTACAGATTGGGCGATTCTGAATGCGGCAATATCAAATATGTGTATATTTGATTTTTTTATTGTTTTATTTTGAATTGAGCAAAAGGGGGGTGATTTGAACATATATATATATATATATATATTAATATTTTTTTTTTTTATCTTTTTTTTGTTTTTCTTTTAAATATTTTTAAAAACATTTTTTTTTAACTTTTGGAATACTTCAATAGTCTCCATGTGAGACTAGAAACTGCCATAACCCGATCAGCTCTGCAACATACAGGCGATGATCAGATCGCCTGTATGTAGCAGAATTACTCACTTGCTATGAATGCCGACCGCAGGGTGGTGCTCTTAGCAATCCGGCAGTGACAACCATAGAGGTCTGCAGGAGACCTCTGCTTGTCATGCAAACCCTTCGGTGACCTGCGATCACGTGACAGGGGTCAATGATGAGCGGATTTCATACTCGCTTGCTGGAAGCGAATGTTAAATGCCGCTGTCAGAGTTTGACAGCGGCATTTAACGCGTTAAGAGGTGCGGGAGGATCGCACATGACAGCTGATCAGATCCCTGGAGGCAAGCACTGATGAGAATGGTGAGAATCTGTGTAGTGCTGTATGTTGTTATATAAGCAACAGAAAATAAATATAATTTTTTTTTACTTTCTATCTGCTTACAAACAGAAATACCCATTATATATGGACATAGTCTTTCAGCTGCCATTAAATTTCCTCTAGTCATGCACAACAGATTTCACATTTTTGCTTTGAAATGAGTCATTTTCTGAACTTAACCTTAAAAATGTGATTTTCTAGTGATATCATTTCTTTATGCTACATTCTACGATCAATCGTAATATGTGCCAAGAAAAACAAAGTATGCAGCTAAATTAAGAAGCAAGAATATTTGTGTTCCTGTTATCTGCCACTAGACTTGTTTTATATTGCATGTGTGGTCAAATTCTTAGTTTTTATAAAGGTTTGTTTAGCAAATGGATATAGTCTAGGCAATTTAAGAAAAAGTAGTGAAACACATGTCATGCTTCAGGTTCTTCGGGGAACTATTATGCTGCTTTAACCTCTTGCTGATGGAGCCAATTTTGACCTTAATGACCAGGTCACATTTTTTAATTCTGACCAGTGTCACTTCATGTGGTAGTAACTCTAAGGCCACGGTCACACTGTCAGTATTTCCTCAGTATTTTACATCAGTATTTGTAAGCCAAAACCAGGAGTGGAAATAGAGGAAAAGTATAATAGAAACATATGCACCACTTCTGCATTTATCACCCACTACTGGTTTTGGCTTACAGATACTGAGGTAAAGTACTGACCAAATACTGACAATGTGACCGTTGCCTCACACTTCAACATATCCCAGTGATTTTGAGATTCTTTATTAAAGAACACGTATTACTTTATGGTAGTGGTAAATTCAGCTCAATACATTATGTGGTTTTTTGTGAAAACATCAACATTTTGGCTTAGTCATGCTGTACAAAATAATTAATAAATAATATTTCCGATTTGTCAGCATTACATCTTCATAATTTTTCAAAACTAATTTTATTTTGTTAGGATGTTAGAGGGTTAAACGTTTAACAGCAAGTTCTCATTTTTTCAAGAAATTTACAAAGCTTGTTTCTTGAAGGGCCTATTCAGATTCATATGAACTTTGAGAGGCCTATATATTGGAAATTTCCTAAAAGTGATACCATTTTAAAAACCTCACCGCTCAAATACTTCAAAACTGCTGTCAGGAATTATTTTCACCCTTTAGATTTTACACAGGAATTAATGCAAAGTGGAATGATAAAAAAATAAATTACATTTTTACCTCTAAAATGTTGCTTTAGCCCTAATTTTTTCAATTTTGCAAGGGATAGCATGACAAAATGGACCACAACAATTGTTACACCGTTTCTCCTGAATGTGATAATATACCACTTATGGTCAGAAACCATTATTTGAACAAACGGCAGGGATCAGAAAGCAGAAGGAGCACCATTTGATTTGTGGAACACAAATTTGGCTGAAATAGATTGCGGGCGTCATGTTGCATTTGCAGAGCCCCTGATGTGCCTGAACAGCAGAAACTCCCCACTAGTGAACCCTTTTTCGAAAGTACACGCCACAAGGATTGTATGCAGGGGTATAGGGAGCATTTTGAACCCACAGATACTACACAGACTTTGATAATATTAGGTAGTCATATTGCAAATTTTCATTTTTTTCATGAAAATGTTTTTTTAGTGGTAACATGAAAAAGTGGACCCCACAGTTTGCTAACGACTTTCTACTGAGCGTAGTTATACCCCATATGTAGTAAAAATTATCTGTTTGAATACACAGCAGGGCTCGGAAGGGAAGAAATAAAATTTGGTTGGAAATTTGGTTGGAATAGATTGCAGACACTATGTCTCATTTGCAGAGCCCCCGAAGTACCAAAACAACAGAAAGCCCCACAAGTGACCACATTTTTTCAATTAGACCAATCAAGGAATTCATCTAGGACTATGTTGAGCATGCTGAACTTATTAGGTGCTTCACAGAATTTTTAAAAATGTGGATGTGAAAACAAAAATTGTTTTGATGCCTTCAGTATGAAAGTACAATTTTCATAGTCATGAAAATACCGAAAAATCTTTAAATGAGAAGGTGTGTCCAAACGTTTGGTCTGTACTGTATATATGTGTGTCACTGATTTTTATATATATATAGATATAGATATAGATATAGATATATAGATAGATAGATAGATAGATAGATATAGATATGTATATATACTACCGTTCAAAATTTTGGGATCACCCAGACAATTTTGTGTTTTCCATGAAAACTCATACTTTTATTAATCAAATGAGTTGCCAAATGAATTTAAAATCTAGTCCAGACATTGACATGGTTTGAAAAAAAGATTTTTATTCGAAATAATTTTCTCATTCAAACTTTGCTTTCGTCAAGAATGCTCCCTTTGCAGCAATTACAGCATTGCAGACCTTTGGCATTTTAGCGGTTAATTTGCTGAGGTAATCTGGAGAAATTTTACCCCGTGCTTCCAGAAGCTCCGCCCACAAATTGTTTTTGGCTTGATGGGCAGTTTTTGCGTACAATACGGTCAAGCTGCTCCCACAACAGCTCAATGGGGTTGAGCACTGGCCTCTCCATTACAGATAGAATACCAGCTGCCTGCTTCTTCCCTAAATAGTTCTTGCATAATTTAGAGGTGTGCTTTGGGTCATTGTCCTGTTGTAGGATGAAATTGGCTCCAATCAAGCGCTGTCCACAGCATATGGCATGGCGTTGCAAAATGGAGTGATAGCCTTCCTTATTCAAAATCCCTTTTACCTTGTGCAAATCTCCCACTTTATCAGCACCAAAGCAACCCCAGATCATCACATTACTTCCACCATGCTTGACAGATGGCGTCAGGCACTCTTCCTGCATCTTTTCAGTTGTTCTGCGTCTCACAAATGTTCTTATGTGTGATCCAAACACCTCAAACTTGGATTCGTCTCTCCATAACACTTTTTTCCAATCTTCCTCTGGCCAATGTCTGTGTTTTTCTGCCCATATTAATCTTTTCCTTTTATTAGCCAGTCTCAGATATGGCTTTTTCTTTGCCACTCTGCCCTGAAGATCAGCATCCCGGAGTCGCCTATTCACTGTTGACATTGAAACTGGCGTTTTGTGTGTACTATTAACCCCTTCAAGACGCAGCCCTTTTTCGTTTTTGCATTTTCGATTTTCGCTCCCCTCCTTCCTAGAGCCATAACTTTTTTTATTTTTCTGTCAATATGGTCACGTGAGGGTTTATTTTTTGCGAGACGAGTTGTAAGTTTGAACAACACCATTGGTTTTAACATGTCTTGTACTAGAAGGCGGGAAAAAAATTCCAAGTGTGGTGAAATTGCAAAAAAAAGTGCAATCCCACACTTGTTTTTTGTTTGACTTTTTGCTAGGTTCACTAAATGCTAAAACTGACTGATCGATGTGATTCTCTAGGTCATTACGAGTTCATAGACACCAAACATGTCTAGGTTACTTTTTATCTAAGTGGTGAAAAAAATTTCAAAACTTTGCTATAAAAAAAATTGCGCCATTTTCCTATACCCGTAGCGTCTCCATTTTTTGTGATCTGGGGTTGGGTGAGGGCTTAATTTTTGCATGCCAAGCTGAAGTTTGTAATGATTCCATGTTTGTGCAGATACGTTCTTTTGATCGCCCGTTATTGCATTTTAATGCAATGTCGTGGCGATCAAAAAAAGTAATCCTGGCATTTCAAATTTTTTTCTCGTGACGCTGTTTAGCGATCAGGTTAATCCTTTTTTTATTGATAGATCGGGCGATTCTGAATGCGGCGATACCAAATATGTCTATGTTTGACTTTTTTTTATAGTTTTATTATGGATGGGGCGAAAGGGGGGTGATTTAAACTTTTATATTTTTTTTTATTTTTTTCATATTTTTTAAAACTTTTTTTTAACTTATGCCATGCTTCAATAGCCTCCATGAGAGGCTAGAAGCTGGCACAACTGGATCGGCTCTGCTACATAGCAGCAATCATCAGATTGCTGCTATGTAGCTGAATTGCAGGCTTGCTATGAGCGCCAACCACAGGGTGGCGCTCACAGCAAGCCGGCATCAGTAACCATAGAGGTCTCAAGGACCTCTATGGTTACTATCCTGAAGCATCCTGACCCCCGGATCATGTGACGGGGTCGGCAATGCGCGCATTTCTGGAAGTGGTAGTTAAATGCCGCTGTCAGCGTTTGACAGCGGCATTTAACTGGTTAATAGCGGCAGGTGGATCGCGATTCCACCTGCTGCTATTGCGCGCACATGTCAGCTGTCAGCTGTACAAACAGACGTTTGCAGCTAGAAAAGTCATTTACCACATTAACAATGTATAGAGTGTATTTCTGAATCATTTAATGTTAGCTTCATTGGAAAAGACTGTGCTTTTCTTTAAAAAATAAGGAAATTTCTAAGTGACCCTAAACTTTTGAATGGTAGTGTGTATATGTATATATATATATATATATATATATATATACACATACGCACACACACACACACACACACACATATATGTATATATATATATATATATATAAATAACATTATATGTATATACACATATAGGGCAGCACGGTGGCGCAGTGGTTAGTACTGCAGCGCTGGGGTCCTGGGTTCTAATCCCACCCAGGACAACATCTGCAAAGAGTTTGTATGTTCTCTCCGTGTTTGCGTGGGTTTCCTCCGGGCACTCCGGTTTCCTCCCACATTCCAAAGACATACTGATAGGGATTCTAGATTGTGAGCCCCATCGGGGACAGTGATGATAATGTGTGCAAACTCTAAAGCGCTGCGGAATATGTTAGCGCTATATAAAAATAAGGATTATTATTATTATTATTATTATATATATATATATATAAACATATATATATATATACACATACATATATACGTATGTATACACATATACATATATCTATATATATAAACATATACAGAAAAAGAAAACAAAAAGCAGCACCAAAAGAAAACAAAGGGTGCAAAAAATCCTTCCAAGTATACCAAACCTCATACTATAGTCCAAAAAATGAAGGCAGCACTCCAATAGGAAAAAAGAAAGTGGCTCTTTCTCCACATCCTGGACTGAAACGTTGCACATGGGCCAATAAATCATTTTCTTTTTTCCTATTGGAGTGCTGCCTTCATTTTTTGGACTATACATATATATACATCTACTATATAATTGTCTAAGGGTCACTTCCGTCTTTCTGTCTGTCCTTCTGTCTGTCACAGATATTCATTAGTCGTCGCCTCTGTCTGTCATGGAATCCAAGTCGCTGATTGGTCATGGCAAAACGCCCACGATCATTGCCATGACCAATCAGCGTCGGGCGCAGTCCGGCGGCAACATGGCCGCTCCTTCCTCCCCACAGTCAGTGCCCGCTCCATACTCCCCTCCAGTCAGCGCTCACACAGGGTTAATGGCAGCGCTAATGGACCGTGTTATGCCGCGGTGTAACGCACTCCATTAACGCTGCTATTAACCCTGTGTGACCAACGTTTTTACTATTGATGCTGCTTATACAGCATCAATAGTAAAAAGATCTAATGCTAAAAATAATAAAAAAAATAAAAAATCATCATGTACTCACCTTCCGGCGCCTTTTCCGCTCCTCGCGATGCCCCGGTGACCGCTCCATGCAAGCGGCAGGTTCCAGTGGCAAGGATGGTATGCACAAGGACCTGCCATGACGTCACTGTCATGTGACCGCGATGTCATCACAGGTCCTGCGTCCATACCAACCCTGGGACCGGAAGCTGCCGCGTGCACCGCACACAGGGCCAGGACTTCAACGGAGGGTGAGTATATGTTTATTTTTTTATTTTAAGTCTATATACTACATGGCTCTATGCTGTATACTCTGTCGCTGTGCAATATACTACGTGGCTGGGCAATATATTATGTGACTGGGCAATATACTACACGGCTGGGCAATATACTAGGTGGCTGGGCAATATACTAGGTGGCTGGGCAATATACTAGGTGGCTGGGCAATATACTACGTGGCTGGGCAATATACTACGTGACTGGGCAATATACTCTGTGGCTGGGCAATATACTACGTGGATGGGCAATATACTATGTGTCTGTGCTATATACTACGTGGACACACATATTGTAGAATACCTGATGCGTTAGAATCGGGCCACCATCTAGTATACATGTGTGTATATATATATATATATATATATATATATATACATATATATATATATACATATGCATATATATATATATATGCATATATATATATATATGTATATATATATATATATATATATATATATATATATATACATGTCTACTATATAATTGTCTAAGGGTCACTTCCGTTTTTCTGTCCTTCTGTCTGAATATTCTGAATATGTTAGCGCTATATAAAAATTAGGATTATTATTATTATATATACATATATATATATATAAATGTATATATATATATATATATAAACATATATATATACACATACATATATACGTATGTATACACATATACATATATCTATATATATATATATATAAACATATACAGAAAAAGAAAACAAAAAGCAGCACCAAAAGAAAACAAAGGGTGCAAAAAATCCTTCCAAGTATACCAAACCTCATACTATAGTCCAAAAAATGAAGGCAGCACTCCAATAGGAAAAAAGAAAGTGGCTCTTTCTCCACATCCTGGACTGAAACGTTGCACATGGGCCAATAAATCACTTTCCTTTTTCCTATTGGAGTGCTGCCTTCATTTTTTGGACTATACATATATATACATCTACTATATAATTGTCTAAGGGTCACTTCCGTCCTTCTGTCTGTCTGTCTTTCTTTCTGTCTCGGATATTCATTGGTCGTGGCCTCTGTCTGTCATGGAAACCAAGTCGCTGATTGGTCGTGGCAAAACGTCCACGACCATTTCCACGACCAATCAGCGACAGGCGCAGTCCGGCGGTAACATGAACGCTCCTTCCTCCCCGCAGTCAGTGCCCGCTCCATAATAATAAAAATCCAGAAAATCACATTGTCTGTTTTTTTAACAATTTTTTTGCATATTATGGTAGAAAATAAGTATTTGGTCAGAAACAAACAATCAAGATTTCTGGCTCTCACAGACCTGTAACTTCTTCTTTAAGAGTCTCCTCTTTCCTCCACTCATTACCTGTAGTAATGGCACCTGTTTAAACTTGTTATCAGTATAAAAAGACACCTGTGCACACCCTCAAACAGTCTGACTCCAAACTCCACTATGGTGAAGACCAAAGAGCTGTCAAAGGACACCAGAAACAAAATTGTAGCCCTGCACCAGGCTGGGAAGACTGAATCTGCAATAGCCAACCAGCTTGGAGTGAAGAAATCAACAGTGGGAGCAATAATTAGAAAATGGAAGACATACAAGACCACTGATAATCTCCCTCAATCTGGGGCTCCACGGAAAATCCCACCCCGTGGGGTCAGAATGATCACAAGAACGGTGAGCAAAAATCCCAGAACCACGCGGGGGGACCTAGTGAATGAACTGCAGAGAGCTGGGACCAATGTAACAAGGCCTACCATAAGTAACACACTACGCCACCATGGACTCAGATCCTGCAGTGCCAGACGTGTCCCACTGCTTAAGCCAGTACATGTCCGGGCCCGTCTGAAGTTTGCTAGAGAGCATTTGGATGATCCAGAGGAGTTTTGGGAGAATGTCCTATGGTCTGATGAAACCAAACTGGAACCGTTTGGTAGAAACACAACTTGTCGTGTTTGGAGGAAAAAGAATACTGAGTTGCATCCATCAAACACCATACCTACTGTAAAGCATGGTGGTGGAAACATCATGCTTTGGGGCTGTTTCTCTGCAAAGGGGCCAGGATGACTGATCCGGGTACATGAAAGAATGAATGGGGCCATGTATCGTGAGATTTTGAGTGCAAACCTCCTTCCATCAGCAAGGGCATTGAAGATGAAACGTGGCTGGGTCTTTCAACATGACAATGATCCAAAGCACACCGCCAGGGCAACGAAGGAGTGGCTTCGTAAGAAGCATTTCAAGGTCCTGGAGTGGCCTAGCCAGTCTCCAGATCTCAACCCTATAGAAAACCTTTGGAGGGAGTTGAAAGTCCGTGTTGCCAAGCGAAAAGCCAAAAACATCACTGCTCTAGAGGAGATCTGCATGGAGGAATGGGCCAACATACCAACAACAGTGTGTGGCAACCTTGTGAAGACTTACAGAAAACGTTTGACTTCTGTCATTGCCAACAAAGGATATATTACAAAGTATTGAGATGAAATTTTGTTTCTGATCAAATACTTATTTTCCACCATAATATGCAAATAAAATGTTAAAAAAAAACAGACAATGTGATTTTCTGGATTTTTTTTCTCAGTTTGTCTCCCATAGTTGAGGTCTACCTATGATGTAAATTACAGACGCCTCTCATCTTTTTAAGTGGTGGAACTTGCACTATTGCTGACTGACTAAATACTTTTTTGCCCCACTGTATATACATATATACACACACACATATATATATATATATATATACCCAATGTGGCTAAACAAAGAAGTAAGACAGGCAATTACCAGTAAAAAGAAAGCATTTGCACTACTAAAGCAGGATGGCACCATTGAAGCTCTAAAAAACTATAGGGAGAAAAATACTTTATCTAAAAAACTAATTAAAGCTGCCAAAAAGGAAACAGAGAAGCACATTGCTAAGGAGAGTAAAACTAATCCCAAACTGTTCTTCAACTATATCAATAGTAAAAGAATAAAAACTGAAAATGTAGGCCCCTTAAAAAATAGTGAGGAAAGAATGGTTGTAGATGACGAGGAAAAAGCTAACATATTAAACACCTTCTTCTCCACGGTATTCACGGTGGAAAATGAAATGCTAGGTGAAATCCCAAGAAACAATGAAACCCCTATATTAAGGGTCACCAATCTAACCCAAGAAGAGGTGCGAAACCGGCTAAATAAGATTAAAATAGATAAATCTCCGGGTCCGGATGGCATACACCCACGAGTACTAAGAGAACTAAGTAATGTAATAGATAAACCATTATTTCTTATTTTTAGGGACTCTATAGCGACAGGGTCTGTTCCGCAGGACTGGCGCATAGCAAATGTGGTGCCAATATTCAAAAAGGGCTCTAAAAGTGAACCTGGAAATTATAGGCCTGTAAGTCTAACCTCTATTGTTGGTAAAATATTTGAAGGGTTTCTGAGGGATGTTATTCTGGATTATCTCAATGAGAATAACTGTTTAACTCCATATCAGCATGGGTTTATGAGAAATCGCTCCTGTCAAACCAATCTAATCAGTTTTTATGAAGAGGTAAGCTATAGGCTGGACCACGGTGAGTCATTGGACGTGGTATATCTCGATTTTTCCAAAGCGTTTGATACCGTGCCGCACAAGAGGTTGGTACACAAAATGAGAATGCTTGGTTTGGGGGAAAATGTGTGTAAATGGGTTAGTAACTGGCTAAGTGATAGAAAGCAGAGGGTGGTTATAAATGGTATAGTCTCTAACTGGGTCGCTGTGACCAGTGGGGTACCGCAGGGGTCAGTATTGGGACCTGTTCTCTTCAACATATTCATTAATGATCTGGTAGAAGGTTTACACAGTAAAATATCGATATTTGCAGATGATACAAAACTATGTAAAGCAGTTAATACAAGAGAAGATAGTATTCTGCTACAGATGGATCTGGATAAGTTGGAAACTTGGGCTGAAAGGTGGCAGATGAGGTTTAACAATGATAAATGTAAGGTTATACACATGGGAAGAAGGAATCAATGTCACCATTACACACTGAATGGGAAACCACTGGGTAAATCTGACAGGGAGAAGGACTTGGGGATCCTAGTTAATGATAAACTGACCTGGAGCAGCCAGTGCCAGGCAGCAGCTGCCAAGGCAAACAGGATCATGGGGTGCATTAAAAGAGGTCTGGATACACATGATGAGAGCATTATACTGCCTCTGTACAAATCCCTAGTTAGACCGCACATGGAGTACTGTGTCCAGTTTTGGGCACCGGTGCTCAGGAAGGATATAATGGAACTAGAGAGAGTACAAAGGAGGGCAACAAAATTAATAAAGGGGATGGGAGAACTACAATACCCAGATAGATTTTGCGAAATTAGGATTATTTAGTCTAGAAAAAAGACGACTGAGGGGCGATCTAATAACCATGTATAAGTATATAAGGGGACAATACAAATATCTCGCTGAGGATCTGTTTATACCAAGGAAGGTGACGGGCACAAGGGGGCATTCTTGGCGTCTGGAGGAGAGAAGGTTTTTCCACCAACATAGAAGAGGATTCTTTACTGTTAGGGCAGTGAGAATCTGGAATTGCTTGCCTGAGGAGGTGGTGATGGCGAACTCAGTCGAGGGGTTCAAGAGAGGCCTGGATGTCTTCCTGGAGCAGAACAATATTGTATCATACAATTATTAGTTTCTGTAGAAGGACGTAGATCTGGGGATTTATTATGATGGAATATAGGCTGAACTGGATGGACAAATGTCTTTTTTCGGCCTTACTAACTATGTTACTATGTTACTATGTTACATATATATGCATATATATATATATATATATATATATATATATATATATACACACATATATATATATATATATATATACATATATACATACACATATATATACATATATACATATACACATACATATATATACATATATACATATACACATACATATATATATATATATATATACAGTACATCTACTATATAATTGTCTAAGGGTCACTTCCGTCTTTCTGTCTGTCTGTCCGTCCTTCTGTCTGTCATGGAATCCAAGTCGCTGATTGGTCGTGGCAAAACGCCCACGACCATTGCCACGACCAATCAGCGACAGGCGCAGTCCAGCGGCAACATGGCCGCTCCTTCCTCCCGGCAGTCAGTGCCCGCTCCATACTTCCCTCCAGTCAGCGCTCACACAGGGTTAATGGCAGCACTAATGGACCGCGTTATGCCGCGGTGTAACGCACTCCATTAACGCTGCTATTAGCCCTGTGTGAACAATTTTTTTACTATTGATGCTGCCTATGCAGCATCAATTGTAAAGAGATCTAATGTTAAAAATAATAATAATGAAAAAAAATCATCATGTACTCACCTTCCAGCGCCTTTCCCGCCCCTCGCGACGCTCCGGTAACCGGTCCATGCATTGCGATCTCGTGAAATGACGTAGCGGTCTCGCGAGACCGCTATGTCATCATCTCGTGAAACCGCAATGCACTCTTGAGACCAGAGCCCGCGAGGAGCGTCGGTAAACACTTCCTGGATCCAGGGGCCAACGTAGGGTGAGTATATAACTATTTTTTATTTTAATTCTATTTTTTAACAGGGATATGATGCCCACATTGCTATATACTACGTGGGCTGTGCAATATATTACGCGGGCTGTGCAATATACTACGCGGGCTGTGCAATATACTACGTAGGCTGTGCAATATACTACGCGGGCTGGGCAATATACTACGTGGCTGGGCAATATACTACGCAGGCTGGGCAATATACTACGCGGGGGGCTGGGCAATATACTACGCGGGGGGGGCTGTGCAATATACTACGCGGGCGGGCTGTGCAATATACTACGCGGGCTGTGCAATATTCTACGTGGGCTGTGCAATATACTACGTGACTTGGCAATATTTTACGTGACTGGGCAATAAACTACGTGGCTGGGCAATAAACTACGTGGCTGGGCAATATACTATGTGGCTGGGCAATATACTACTTGTCTGGGCAATATACTATGCGAGGGTGGCTATGTATCCCCCAGGATGTGCTTAGACGCATATTAGATCCGCTGGAGTGCCCTGTGCTCACAGCAGGTTGCCTGTGAGACACAGGGAAGAATAAAAGTGAATGTGAACTGGGTCAAGTTATTTGACCCAGAAATTATTCAGGAAAACCCAGTATGGGCTTTTATTTTTTAAACGGACTGCAGGAAGGTAGTGGGGCCGGTCCGTTTCCTCCAGCCCAGATCTTATAGTGACCCATGGCCATAGAATCTGGAGGAAAGAAAAAAAAAACCCTGCAAGAGAGTTTGGGTGTGTCAGTATTGGTCTGGGAGACAGACCTAGCAGGAGGCTTATGAGGAGCTCTTTCCGTGTGGAGCAACATGGGCCAGGCAGAGCCTAAGGGTATGTGTCCATGTTCAGGATTGCATCAGGATTTGGTCAGGATTTTCCATCAGTTTTTGGAAGCCAAAACCAGGAGTGGATGATAACTACAGAAGTGGTGCATATGTTACTATTATACTTTTCCGCTAATTGTTCCACTCGTTGTTTTGGCTTACAAATACTGATGAAAAATCCTGACCAAATCCTGATGCAATCCTGAACGTGGACACATACCCTAAAAAGCCAGACACCCCAACGTACATGGTGGTGTTTACGTTCATGGCAACGGATTGTGGACTAACTTTATTTTCCCGGCTGCATGCCGAAGGACTTGTTTGCTTATTTTTCCGGTTTGTGAGTATGCGATAAAATAAACAAGACTTTTCACTGCACAGCAAGGACATCACTGAAATTAATTGGCAACTAAGAGATGAGATGGTATACCAGAAATTGGACAGTGACCCTAAATTTGGAATAATGGGGGAAATTAATGACTGCCTAAAAGAAGCATTTGATAATGAAATTATTGATCAAGAACTAAAAAATTACCTGTCTATAGAATTCCCAAGAACCCCGGTGTTACAGAACCCCCAGCACCAAGAATATGTTATGCAGTATATATTATGTATAATAGGTTCCATGTGAAATGCATCAGTCCACAGGCTGCGCCCCTGGTCAGAGGGGACAAGATATTCTCCTTCTGACCTCCCCCACCTTTGTAACTCCCACAGTAAATATCAGCAGGCTCCGGCCCCCTGCGGCTATTGTAATGTATGTCTGGCCTGCTTTTTCTATTGGCCTGCCCTGTGTATCTGTGTTATGTATTCTGTGTGCTGTGAATAAAGTGTGTTCTTTTAGACTGGAAATACGTGGAGTAGCAGTCAGCTTTTATATGCTCTCACGTAATCAAGGAATTTCAGCCAGCGTCCTTCATTCAGAATCCAGCAAAAGCAGAGTGGACCTCCTGAAACACGGGGGGTGCTGAAAGAGGTACTACAGCACAGTAGACTCCATTACACCCGGTATTATACATAACCCCGAAGATCCACAAATCACTGGTTGACCCTCCTGGGCGACTGATAGTGTCAGGGGTGGACTCTGTTTTTAATAGGATAGGCACTTTTTTGGATAAAATCCTCAACCCCATTGCTAAAAAATCAAAATCATATATTAAAGATACCACTGATTTCCTGAACAAATTAGAGGCAATAAAATTAGAGGGTGAGGTGATCCTGGCATCATTTGATGTAATTTCATTTTACACCTCAATTGAACACAGTTCTGGAATAAAAGCAGTTGGGGAGAAACTAAATACTCTTGAGATATCGGTGGTAGGTAAAGCATTTTTGATAAAATTGTTGGAAATAATTTTAAGGCGTAGCTATTTCTTATTCAGTATTCTTATTCAGTGATACATTTTACTCACAAAAACGCGGTACAGCGATGGGGGCCAAAATGGCCCCCGCATATGCAAACCTGGTCATGAGTGTCTTGGAGGAAGACCTCATCTATGTGTCCCACCACTTCCGGCATGTGCTGGTGTGGTGGAGATACATAGACGATGTCTTCCTCCTATGGAGTGGCACAGAAAAAGAATTGGAGGATTTTCACCAGTATTTGAACAGAATAGATGAGACCATTAAATTTACATTGATCTCCTCTAGGATTAACATACAATTCCTAGATGTCTCCGTTAGGCAAAATAATGGAGAATTGACAACCACTTTGTTTGTCAAAGAAACTGACAGAAACAATCTCCTTACCTATGACAGTCAACACCCTCGCAATATGGTGAGGTCAATACCACTTAGCCAATTGCTAAGGGTACGTAGGATTGTGAAAGAGGATGGGGAAATAGATGGTGTCATGGATACTTTAGTAAAGAAATTTGTGAACAGGGGGTACCCACAAGGAGTAATAAACATTGCCAAAAAAGTAGTCTTAAAGAAAGATCGGAAGGAGTTGTTGGGAAAAGATGGCCAAAATAAAAAGAGATCACTGACCAGAATACCATGTGTGATGACATATACTGAGGAAAGTGGAAACATAGCAGGGATAATTAGAAAACACTGGGGCATGCTGGGTAACTGCCTACCAGGAATAAAAGAATTTAGAGAGCCCCCACTGTTTTCATATCGTAGGAGCAGAAATATTAAAGATTATGTAGTGAAATCAAATATTGGCTCTTTGAAACATATACCGGTATGTCAGACCACAATCACTGGGGGGAGTCAGAGGGGCTGCTTTCCATGTTTATCATGTGTAAATTGCAAGTATATGCTAAAGGGATCAACTTTCAAACACCCGGGTACTAATAAGGAATATTTAATTAAGCAATTTTTAACATGCAACTCTGACCATGTGATCTATTTGTTGGAGTGTCCCTGTAAATTATGGTACATAGGAGAAACGACCTGTGAGTTGAAAGTATGCATCAACAACCATAGACACTCAATCAGAAAAAAACGATTAGACCTCCCGGTCTCAAAACATTTCACAGAGTTGGGACATACTGAGAAAGATCTCAAATTTAGGATCATAGACAAGGTCCTCATACAAAGGAGAGGGGGAGACAGAGTATGCCTTCTAAAAAAAACAAGAACTAAGATGGATTTATGTACTTGACACTTTAAAGCCGAAGGGGCTCAATGTGGAATTTAAAATTCACCCTAATATGTATTAGCCCCATAGAGATATTCCTAGGAATTGGGTGTATAGGGACTCCTAGTTTTGGAGTATGGTATACAAATGAATCATATCATCTTGTTATGGCACTCCAATTTTAATATTATTTTATATTGTTTTAGTGATATCTTCACGTCTAGCAACTTGCACGTAATCTTCGGCCTGCCGGCGGATGGAATATAACCACATGGAGGATGAAAAAAAATATATTTTCTTTATATTGCTTTTTTTGTTTTTCTTTAAAAAATCCTTTTGCTTATTTTTTGTAATTAATCTGTCATGACTGTCGGCCGGTTACATTGTCCTATTAATATAATAAGAACTATGCATGGTATTAGATAGTGGTGTACGAAAGCCTGTTTTATAAATAGGATGGTTAGCAACATAGAATCACTTATATGGACCCCCCAATAGCGATAGTATGGCCTTGAAGGGCTGTGTGTCAAGTTGGAGGGACATTGGCAAACTGAGACAACCTGAAGAAGGTGTCGTCCGTTGTGTCAGAGTGTAAATAGAAGCCTTATAGCCAGATACTATTTATCACCAGAGAATATAGCTAGAAGCACAGTCCATCAACGATATTATCTTAACCCCTTCATGACCCAGCCTATTTTGACCTTAAAGACCTTGCCGTTTTTTGCAATTCTGACCAGTGTCCCTTTATGAGGTAATAACTCAGGAACGCTTCAACGGATCCTAGCGGTTCTGAGATTGTTTTTTCGTGACATATTGGGCTTCATGTTAGTGGTAAATTTAGGTCAATAAATTCTGCGTTTATTTGTGATAAAAACGGAAATTTGGCGAAAATTTTGAAAATTTCGCAATTTTCACATTTTGAATTTTTATTCTGTTAAACCAGAGAGATATGTGACACAAAATAGTTAATAAATAACATTTCCCACATGTTTACTTTACATCAGCACAATTTTGGAAACAAAATTTTTTTTTGTTAGGAAGTTATAAGGGTTAAAATTTGACCAGCGATTTGTCATTTTTACAACGAAATTTACAAAACCATTTTTTTTAGGGACCACCTCACATTTGAAGTCAGTTTGAGGGGTCTATATGGCTGAAAATACCCAAAAGTGACACCATTCTAAAAACTGCACCCCTCAAGGTACTCAAAATCACATTCAAGAAGTTTATTAACCCTTCAGGTGCTTCACAGCAGCAGAAGCAACATGGAAGGAAAAAATGAACATTTAACTTTTTAGTCACAAAAATTATCTTTTAGCAACAATTTTTTATTTTCCCAATGGTAAAAGGAGAAACTGAACCACGAAAGTTGTTGTCCAATTTGTCCTGAGTACGCTGATACCTCATTTGTGGGGGTAAACCACTGTTTGGGCGCACGGCAGGGCTTGGAAGGGAAGGAGCGCTATTTGACTTTTTGAATCAAAAATTGGCTCCACTCTTTAGCGGACACCATGTCACGTTTGGAGAGCACCCGTGTGCCTAAAAATTGGAGCTCCCCCACAAGTGACCCCATTTTGGAAACTAGACGCCCTAAGGAACTTATCTAGATGCATAGTGAGCACTTTGAACCCCCAGGTGCTTCACAAATTGATCCGTAAAAATGAAAAAGTACTTTTTTTTCACAAAAAAATTCTTTTAGCCTCAATTTTTTCATTTTCACATGGGCAACAGGATAAAATGGATCCTAAAATGTGTTGGGCAATTTCTCCTGAGTACACCAATACCTCACATGTGGGGGTAAACCACTGTTTGGGCACATGGTAAGGCTCGGAAGGGAAGGAGCGCCATTTGACTTTTTGAATGAAAAATTATTTCCATCGTTAGCGGACACCATGTCGCGTTTGGATAGCTCCTGTGTGCATAAACATTGGCGCTCCCCCACAAGTGACCCCATTTTGGAAACTACACCCCCAAAGGAACTTATTTAGATGCCTAGTGAGCACTTTAAACCCTCAGGTGCTTCACAAATTGATCTGTAAAAATGAAAAAGTACTTTTTTTTCACAAAAAAATTCTTTTCGCCTCAATTTTTTCATTTTCACATGGGCAGTAGGATAAAATGGATCATAAAATTTGTTGGGCAATTTCTCCCGAGTATGCCGATACCTCATATGTGGGGGTAAACCACTGTTTGGGCACTTGGCAGGGCTCGGAAGGGAAGGCGCGCCATTTGACTTTTTGAATGGAAAATTAGCTCCAATTGTTAGCGGACACCATGTCGCGTTTGGAGAGCCCCTGTGTGCCTAAACATTGGAGCTCCCCCACACGTGACCCCATTTTGGAAACTAGACCCCCCAAGGAACTTATCTAGATGCATATTGAGCACTTTAAACCCCCAGGTGCTTCACAGAAGTTTATAACTCAGAGCTATGAAAATAAAAAATAATTTTTCTTTCCTCAAAAATGATTTTTTAGCCTGGAATTTCCTATTTTACCAAGGATAATAGGAGAAATTGGACCCCAAATATTGTTGTCCAGTTTGTCCTGAGTACGCTGATACCCCATATGTGGGGGTAAACCACTGTTTGGGCGCACGGCAGGGCTCGGAAGGGATGGCACGCCATTTGGCTTTTTAAATGGAAAATTAGCTCCAATCATTAGCGGACACCATGTCACGTTTGGAGAGCCCCTGTGTGCCTAAACATTGGAGATCCCCCAGAAATGACCCCATTTTGGAAACTAGACCCCCAAAGGAACTAATCTAGATGTGTGGTGAGGACTTTGAACCCCCAAGTGCTTCACAGAAGTTTATAACGCAGAGCCATGAAAATAAAAAAAAAAAATTATTTTCTCAAAAATGATCTTTCAGCCTGCAATTTTTTATTTTCCCAAGGGTAACAGGAGAAATTTGACCCCAAAAGTTGTTGTCCAGTTTCTCCTGAGTACGCTGATACCCCATATGTGGGGGTAAATCACTGTTTGGGCACATGCCGGGGCTCGGAAGTGAAGTAGTGACGTTTTGAAATGCAGACTTTGATGGAATGCTCTGTGGGCGTCACGTTGCGTTTGCAGAGCCCCTGATGTGGCTTAACAGTAGAAACCCCCCACAAGTGACCCCATTTTGGAAACTAGACCCCCAAAGGAACTTATCTAGATGTGTGGTGAGCACTTTGAACCCCCAAGTGCTTCATAGAAGTTTATAATGCAGAGCCGTGAAAATAATGAATACGTTTTCTTTCCTCAAAAATAATTATTTAGCCCAGAAATTTTTATTTTCCCAAGGGCTACAGGAGAAATTCGACCCCACAAGTTGTTGTCCTGTTTCTCCTGAGTACGCTGATACCCCATATGTGGGGGTAAACCACTGTTTGGGCACATGCCGAGGCTCGGAAGTGAAGTAGTGACGTTTTGAAATGCAGACTTTGATGGAATGCTCTGTGGGCGTCACGTTGCGTTTGCAGAGCCCCTGATGTGGCTTAACAGTAGAAACCCCCCACAAGTGACCCCATTTTGGAAACTAGACCCCGAAAGGAACTTATCTAGATGTGTGGTGAGCACTTTGAACCCCCAAGTGCTTCATAGAAGTTTATAATGCAGAGCCGTGAAAATAATAAATACGTTTTCTTTCCTCAAAAATAATTTAGCCCAGAATTTTTTAATTTGCCAAGGGTAACAGGAGAAAATTGACCCCAATATTTGTTGTCCAGTTTCTCATGAGTATGGTGATACCCCATATGTGGGGGTAAACCACTGTTTGGGCACACGTTGGGGCTCGGAAGTGAAGTAGTGACGTTTTGAAATGCAGACTTTGATGGAATGCTCTGCGGGCGTCACGTTGCGTTTGCAGAGCCCCTGATGTGCCTAAACAGTAGAAATCCCAAACAAGTGACCCCATTTTGGAAACTAGACCCCCAAAGGAACTTATCTAGATGTGTGGTGAGCACTTTGAACCCCCAAGTGCTTCATAGAAGTTTATAATGCAGAGCCGTGAAAATAATAAATACGTTTTCTTTCCTCAAAAATAATTATTTAGCCCAGAATTTTTTATTTTCCCAAGGGTTACAGGAGAAATTGGACCCCAAAAGTTGTTGTCCAGTTTCTCCTGAGTATGCTGATACCCCATGTGTGGGGGTAAACCACTGTTTGGGCACACGTCGGGGCTCAGAAAGGAAGTAGTGACTTTTGAAATGCAGACTTTGATGGAATGGTCTGCGGGCATCACGTTGCGTTTGCAGAGCCCCTGGTGTGCCTAAACAGTAGAAACCCCCCACAAGTGACCCCATTTTAGAAACTAGACCCCCCAAGGAACTTATCTAGATATGTGATGAGCACTTTGATCCCCCAATTGCTTCACAGACGTTTACAACGCAGAGCCGTGATAATAAAAAATCATTTTTCTTTCCTCAAAAATGATGTTTTAGCAAGCATTTTTTTAGATTCACAAGGGTAACAGGAGAAATTGGACCCCAGTAATTGTTGCGCAGTTTATCCTGAGTACACTGATGCCCCATATGTGGGGGTAAACCACTGTTTGGGCACACGTCAGGGCTCGGAAGTGAGGGAGCACCATTTGACTTTTTGAATACGAGATTGGCTGGAATCAATGGTGGCGCCATGTTGCGTTTGGAGACCCCTGATGTGCCTAAACAGTGGTAACCCCTCAATTCTACCTCCAACACTAACCCCAACACACCCCTAAACCTAATCCCAACTGTAGCCATAACCCTAATCACAACCCTAACCCTAAGGCTATGTGCCCACGTTGCGGATTCGTGTGAGATATTTCCGCACCATTTTTGAAAAATCCGCGGGTAAAAGGCACTGCGTTTTACCTGCGGATTTTCCGCGGATTTCCAGTGTTTTTTGTGCGGATTTCACCTGCGGATTCCTATTGAGGGACAGGTGTAAAACGCCGCGGAATCTGCACAAAGAATTGACATGCTGCGGAAAATACAACGCAGCGTTTCCGCGCGGTATTTTCTGCACCATGGGCACAGCGGATTTGGTTTTTCATATGTTTACATGGTACTGTAAACCTGATGGAATACTGCTGCGAATCCGCAGCGGCCAATCCGCAGCCAAATCCGCACCGTGTGCACATAGCCTAATTCTAAAGGTATGTGCACACTGCGGAAAACGCTGCAGATCCGCAGCAGTTTCCCATGAGTTTACAGTTCAATGTAGACCTATGGGAAACAAAAATCGCTGTACACATGCTGCGGAAAAACTGCACGGAAACGCAGCGGTTTACATTCCGCAGCATGTCACTTCTTTGTGCGGATTCCACAGCGGTTTTACAACTGCTCAAATAGAAAATCGCAATTGTAAAACCGCAGTGAAATGCGCAGAAAAAAACGCGGTAAATCCGCCATAAATCCGCAGCGGTTTAGCACTGCGGATTTATCAAATCCGCAGAGGACCAGAATACGTGTGCACATACCGAAACCCTAACCCTAGCCCTAACCCTAACCCTACCCCTAGCCCTACCCCTAGCCCTACCCCTAACCCTAACCCTAACCCTACCCCTAGCCCTAACCCTACCCCTAACCCTAACCCTAACCCTACCCCTAACCCTACCCCTAACCCTACCCCTAACCCTAACCCTATTCTAACATTAGTGGAAAAAAAAAATTTCTTTATTTTTTTATTGTCCCTACCTATGGGGGTGACAAAGGGGGGGGGGGTCATTTATTATTTTTTTTATTTTGATCACTGAGATATAATCTATCTCAGTGATCAAAATGCACTTTGGAACGAATCTGCCGGCCGGCAGATTCGGCGGGCGCACTGCGTATGCGCCCGCCATTTTGGAAGATGGCGGCGCCCAGGGAGAAGACGGATGGGACCCCGGCAGGATCGGTAAGTATGATGGGGTGGGGGGGGACCACGGGGGGGGATCGGAGCACGGGGGGGGGGGAATCGGAGCGCGGCAGGCGTGGAACGGAGCACGGGGGGGCGTGGAACGGAGCACGGGGGGGCTGGAACGGAGCACGGGGGAGTGGAACGGAGCACGGGGGGTGGATCGGAATGCAGGGGGGGGTGATTGGAGCACGGGGGGGTGATTGGAGCACGGGGGGAGCGGACAAGAGCACGGGGGGGAGCGGAGCACTGGATGGAGGGGAGCTGGAGCAGTGTACCGGCCAGATCGGGGGGCTGAGGGGGCGATCGGTGGGGTGGGGGCACATTAGTATTTCCAGCCATGGCCGATGATATTGCAGCATCGGCCATGGCTGGATTGTAATATTTCACCCGTTATAATAGGTGAAATATTACAAATCGCTCTGATTGGCAGTTTCACTTTCAACAGCCAATCAGAGCGATCGTAGCCACGAGGGGGTGACGCCACCCCCCCTGGGCTAAACTACCACTCCCCCTGTCCCTGCAGATCGGGTGAAATGGGAGTTAACCCTTTCACCGGATCTGCAGGGACGCGATCTTTCCATGACGCCACATAGGCGTCATGGGTCGGATTGGCACCGACTTTCATGACGCCTACGTGGCGTCAAAGGTCGGGAAGGGGTTAATATATGTGTACCGCAGTACACAGATATAACATGCAGTCATTTACCAGGAGTGAGGCGCTTAAGAAGGCATTAAGCCTCATCCAAGATGGCGCTCCGGCACGGACAAATGGCTAGTGCGCATGCGCCAAGAGAAATTAACCGTAGAGGGACTGTGATTGGCCGGCAGCCTATGACAGAGTGAAATGATGTCAGGACATGCGCAGTAGAGGACAGAGAACACCAATAATGGCAGATACAGCATCCTCCATGTGGTCTGACCTGCGTGCGGCAGGGTAAGGAATGTAAACAATCACAACATGTGTATGGAGCACCCCCAGTCACAGGGCCACGAGTTCTCGGTACCGGGCCTCTCTGGTTCGGTTCTGAGGCTGTCACGGTGGCTAAACCCGGTCCGCGACCCTGCTAAGGGGCGTCCAATAAAGGTGGTGCAGTCTGTCAGGGGTTCGTGACGCCACCTGTGGTGTTCGGTCAGGGTGACCGACACTGCTGTGGGGTCCGCTGGGGTGATGGAATGGCAGCTGGATGGTATACCTTCCCACAGGTGAAGTATGTCCCCAGGGCTTCCCAGTAAGGTGAATGGTAATGGTGTAGGGTGCAGTCAATAACGAGGACACAGGGTTGCAGTCTCTTTACCTCTTTACTGAAGACTTCAGGATCCTCAATCCAGAGCACGCTTAACAGGGCTATCTGAGACCGGCCGGGCCGATGGGCACATCCAGAGTTTCCTTCGCAGATGGAAATCGTTGCCTACCACTAGCGCCTGTGTGTTGTAGTCCTACCCTGCTGAGCATTCGGAATAGTCCTCACAACTGCTGTTCTCGTTCGTTCGTTCTCTACAGCTCTCTCTCTTTGGTTCCAGATGTTACTAGTTTCTCGTCCCCCAGGAATGTTATGGCTAGGACGCACCCGTATGACGGGAAGGCTCGGAGCTCTTCCGGGACCCTAGAGACGCCCCTCTCCACGCGTTGCCCCCTATGTCTTCGTAGGTGTAGTAAGGTAGACAGCCAACCTATGATTAACTGTCCTGTGGAGTTCGAAGTAAGGCCTAGAGTCAGTTACTCCCGCGGTGTTCCGGCCACCGGCTACACGCCTCAGTAGGATGTTGCCTCGGTCTCACGGCACGACTCCTACTGGTACTCTTTTGTGCTTGATCTCGTTTACACTGTTCCACAATATCCTTCCCTTCGTGTCTCTCTCTTGGATACCGCCGCGGGGTGTGCAGGCGCGGTTCCGTTATGTTCTGCTCTGTTCACATGGCACCTGCCAGGTTCCCAAGCCTGACAGGGACCCCCCTGTGTCTTCTCCCTGCAACACCCCCTGCCACGGGATGTTGCCTGAATCCAACCCAGTCAGCTTCTGACTTACTTCCTCCCCAACCCCTAGTTTTACCAGTGTGAGGAGTGGCCCAATAAATAAAGCCTTTTTCTCCCCCTAGTGGCCGGAGTGTGAAGTGTAATGTGTTCTGGTGATACCTGGTCAGGAGAACTCCTTTAGTGCCATCAGACGTACCATCACTCCCCTTAGTGGCAGAGCGTCATACTGCAACGACCAGGTCTCTGGGGCACTGCATGAATCATGAGATAAATGTTTATTGGGAAATTAATAATAAGAGTATGTGAAAAATAATCAAAATAACTGTGGAGATATTTGAGCTTATTAGCACCTTAGCACAATGCACTTTACCAGATATGGATTGCACAAAAGAGATTTTTTTGCACGTGTTGTAAAACTTATGTATACATTTATGTATGATTAATGATCAATGTAATATGCAAATGAATGTAGATTATGCTTACAAAAACACCATTGTCAGCGATACTCACTGCTTGAAAAAGCTCAGTGTGAGTCGAAACGTCGCACAGAGATGTGGGTTGAATAAACGTCACATTTTTCACCTTTAAAAGGACTTGAAGTGCTGCCTTCTCTTGCTTATTTTTGTGTGTGTGTATATATATATATATAATGGTGGCCTGATTCTAACCCATCGGGTATTCTAGAATATGCATTACCACGTAGTATATTGCCCAGTCACATAGCATATTGCCCAGCCACGTAGTATATCGCCCAGTCACACATCAGCAGGCACGCGCGACCAATCAGCGACATTGGCGTGGAATTTAATTCCCGCTTCACTGATAGGCACGCCCAGCCAGCGCACGCGACCAATCAGCGACATTGGCGTGGGATTTAAAGCGCCCAATCAGCGAAGCGGGATTTAAATCCCGTGCCAATGTCACTGTTTGGTCATGCCCAGCAGGAGCGCGTGAGCAATCAGTGAAGCAGGATTAAAATCCCGCGCCAATGTCGCTGATTGGTCGCACCCAGCAGGCGCGTGCGACCAATCAGCGAAGCGGGATTCAAATCCCGCGCCAACGTCGCTGATTGGTCGCGCGCGCCGGCTGGGCGCCACCAATCAGCGAAGCGGGATTTAAATCCCGCGCTAATGTCGCTGATTTAAATCCCGCGCCAGTGTGACCAATCAGTGAAGCAGGATTCAAATCCCGCGTCAATGTCGCTGATTCGTCGCGCCGGCTGGGCGCGACCAATCAGCGAAGCGGGATTTAAATGCCGGGCCAATGTGGCTGCTCGCGACGCTCGGGTCCATGCATATCGGTCTCGCGAGATGATGACATAGTGGTCTCGCGAGACCGCCACATCATCATCTCACGAGACCGCAATGCATGGACCCAAGCGTCGCAAGCAGCGGGATAGGCCTGGGCTGAATCCGGAAGGTGAGTATATAATGATTTTTTATTTTTTTTAACATTAGATCTTTTTACTATTGATGCTGCATAGGCACCATCAATAGTAAAAAGTTGGTCACACGGGGTTAATAGCAGCTTTAACGGAGTGCGCTACACCGTGGCATAACGCGGTGTAACGCAGCCATTAACCCTGTGCGAGCGCTGACCGGAGGGGAGTATATGGAGCTGGCACTGACTGCAGTGAGGAAGGAGCGGCCATTTTTCCGCCGGACTGTGCCTGTCGCTGATTGGTTGCGGCTGTTTTGCCGCGACCAATCAGCGACCTGGATTTCAATGACAGAGGCCGCGACCAATGAATATCTGTGACAGAAAGACAGACAGACAGAAAGACGGAAGTGATCCTTAGACAATTATATTGTATATAGTAGATACATATATATATATATATAAACATATACACATATATATATATATATATATACACACACACGTATGTACATATACACATATATCTAATATATAAAGCTGAATGTGTGTGTGTGTATGTATGTATGTATGTATGTATGTGTGTATAACCGGGATTGGCATCTGCACCCGTCGCAGCTACAGCCACAAAATTTTGCACAGTCACAAGTCTGTTGTGAGGTGAAATTTCAAACCCGCGCTTTCCAATTCACCAAACAATTTTGCCCCTATCTACATAATGGGGAAAAAGTGAAAGGAAAAGTGTTGGAGGCAAATTGATAGCTGCCAGATGTGAACAAGGGGGACTTAAAGAGTGAGAGCGGTGGCGCCAAAGAGTATATACCGTACAGTTGCTAAGGTGGGGCCCCGACATGGGATACTCACCACACACGGGGATATGAACACACACACAAAAGGCGCAACAAACTACCACGTGCTTGAACACATATACCACCCTCAGCACACATTTCACCACACATACACCAACCTCGCCACATAAAAGTCGAAACACAAAAGTCGCCGCTCAAAACTCGCCACGCGCAAAACTCGCCACATGCAAAACTAGGCTCACGCAAAACTCGCTACACGTGCAAAACTCACCTCATGGAAAACTGGCCACACGCAAAACTTGCACACGTGGAAAAATTGCCACATGCACAAAGTTGCAACACATGCAAAAGTTGCCTCACACAAAACTTGCACATACTCAAAACGCACCACACATAAAACTCGCCACGCGCAAAAGTCGCCATGTGCAAAACTTGCTGCACACATCTTGCTACACTAACCTGTCACATGCAACTCGACACACAAAAAGTCGCTACATGCATGTTGCCACATGCAACTCAACACACACAACTTGACACGTGAAACTCGCCCTAAAACACACACAAGTCTGGTGTTATCCTTCAAAAATAAAAATCTGATTAATAAGCAGACAAACTACAAGAGCAACAAATGTACCATATAGGAAATATGGCAGCTGTCAGTCACATGACTGTTTTGAATTCTGTTATCGAACTCCCTCCTGTGGTCATGAATGGTACTTCGGCGAGTTCTGTCCATGGACTCCCTCTGCTGGTTCTGAGGTTCCTTCCACAGGTGACCTAGTTTATTCTTTGGCTGGCTGCTCTATTTAACTCCACTCAGATCGTTACTCCATGCCAGCTGTCAATGTTCTAGTACTGGTTCAGTTCGCTCTTGGATCTTTCTGGTGACCGGTCTACTCCAGCAGAAGCTAAGTCCCTGCTAGTTTATTTGTTGTTCTTGTTTTCTTGTCCAGCTTGCTATCATGATTTTGCCTTGCTAGCTGGAAGCTCTGGGAGGCAGAGTGGCACCTCCGCACCGTGAGTCAGTGCTAGAGTGCTAGAGTCTTTTTGCACACTCTACGTGGTCTTTTTGTAGTTTTCTGTGCTGACCGCAAAGTTACCTTTTCTATCCTCAGTCTGTTTAGTAAGTCTGGCCTCCCTTTGCTGAAACTTGTTTCATTCCTGTGTTTGTGACTTTCATCTTAACTCACAGTCAATATTTGTATGGGGCTGCCTTTTTCTTTGGGGAATTTCTCTGAGGCAAGGTAGCCTTTTTTTCCTATCTCTAGGGGTAGTTAGCTCTTAGGCTGTGAAGAGGCAACTAGGCAGAGTTAGGTACGCTCCACGGCTATTTCTAGTGTGTGTGATAGGATTAGGGGTTGCGGTCAGCAGAGCTCCCACTTCCCAGAGCTTGTCCTGTGTTAGTTTAACCATCAGGTCATTCCGGGTGCTCCTAACCACCAGGTCCATAACACATGACCTGTCTATTATGTGTATGTGTGAGCTAATATATGCTGCCAGGGGGGAGGGCTTCCTGTTGGCTGGGGATTTATCAGGCTGCCAATTTAGCTTACAAATACTGAGGTAAAAATACTGACCAAATAACGTGTGAACGCGGTCTAATACAGGAGATGACACACAGGTATATACTATATACAGGAGAGATGACACACAGGTATATACTATATACAGGAGAGATGACACACAGCTATATACTATATACAGGAGGAGATGACACACAGGTATATACTATATACAGGAGCAGATGACACACAGGTATATACTATATACAGGGGGAGATGACTTACAGGTATATACTATATACAGGAGATGACACATGTATATTATATATACAGGAGGAGATGACATACAGGTATATACTATATACAGGAGGAGATGACATACAGTTATATACTCTATACAGGAGGAGATGACACACAGGTATATACTATATACAGTAGGAGATGACACACAGGTATATACTATATACAGGAGGAGATGACACATATATACTATATACAGGGGAGATGACACACATGTATATACTATATACAGGAGGAGATCACATACAGGTATATACTATATACAGGAGGACATGACACACAGGTATATACTATATACAGGAGGAGATGACATACAGGTATATACTGTATACAGAAGGAGATGACAACCTGGTATATACTATATACAGGGGAGATGACATACAGGTACATACTATATACAGGGGCGATGACACACAGGTATATATTATATACAGTGGAGATGACACACAGGTATATATATATACAGGAGAAGATGACATACAGGTATATACTATATACTGGAGGAGATGACTTATAGGTACATACTATATACAGGAGGAGATGACACATGTATATACTATATACAGGAGTAGATGACATACAGGTATATGCTATATAAAAGAGGAGATGACACACAGGTATATAGAGGAGGAGATGACATACAGCAGGTATATACTATATACAGGGGAGATGACATACAGGTATATACTATATACAGGAGATGACATACAGGTATATACTATATATAGGAGGAGATGACATACAGGTATATAGTTTATGCAGAAGAGATGACATACAGGTATATAATATATACAGGAGGAGATGACACATGGGTATATACAATATACAGGGGGAGATGATATACAGCAGGTATATACTATTTACAGGGGAGATGACATACAGGTATATACTATATACAAGAGAAGACATACAGGTGTATACTATATATAAGGGAGATGACAAACATGTATATACTGAGGTGAAAATGAGGGGTGTGAGATGAAAATGAAAAGGTGTGGGTGCAAAATGAGAGGAGTGAGGGAAAATAGTGGAGTGATCGGAAAATGACAGATGTGAGGTCGAAATGACAAGTGTTAGGGGGGAATGAGAGGAGTAAGGGGGAAAATAAGAGGAGTGAGGGGGAAAATGAGAGGTGTAAGTGAGAAAATGAGAGGCATGATGGGAAAATAAGAGACGTGAGGTGCTAACACTAACCACAGATATTTACTATGCCCAGGCAACTCCGGGCTCTTCAGCTAGTATATATATATATATATATATACAGTGGGGCAAAAAAGTATTTAGTCAGTCAGCAATAGTGCAAGTTCCACCACTTAAAAATATGAGAGGCGTCTGTAATTTACATCATAGGTAGACCTCAACTATGGGAGACAAACTGAGAAAAAAAAATCCAGAAAATCACATTGTCTGTTTTTTTAACAATTTATTTGCATATTATGGTGGAAAATAAGTATTTGGTCAGAAACAAACAATCAAGATTTCTGGCTCTCACAGACCTGTAATTTCTTCTTTAAGAGTCTCCTCTTTCCTCCACTCATTACCTGTAGTAATGGCACCTGTTTAAACTTGTTATCAGTATAAAAAGACACCTGTGCACACCCTCAAACAGTCTGACTCCAAACTCCACTATGGTGAAGACCAAAGAACTGTCAAAGGACACCAGAAACAAAATTGTAGCCCTGCACCAGGCTGGGAAGACTGAATCTGCAATAGCCAACCAGCTTGGAGTGAAAAAATCAACAGTGGGAGCAATAATTAGAAAATGGAAGACATACAAGACCACTGATAATCTCCCTCGATCTGGGGCTCCACGCAAAATCCCACCCCGTGGGGTCAGAATGATCACAAGAACGGTGAGCAAAAATCCCAGAACCACGCGGGGGGACCTAGTGAATGAACTGCAGAGAGCTAGGACCAATGTAGCAAGGCCTACCATAAGTAACACACTACGCCACCATGGACTCATCCTGCAGTGCCAGACGTGTCCCACTGCTTAAGCCAGTACATGTCCGGGCCCGTCTGAAGTTTGCTAGAGAGCATTTGGATGATCCAGAGGAGTTTTGGGAGAATGTCCTATGGTCTGATGAAACCAAACTGGAACTGTTTGGTAGAAACACAACTTGTCGTGTTTGGAGGAAAAAGAATACTGAGTTGCATCCATCAAACACCATACCTACTGTAAAGCATGGTGGTGGAAACATCATACTTTGGGGCTGTTTCTCTGCAAAGGGGCCAGGACGACTGATCCGGGTACATGAAAGAATGAATGAGGCCATGTATCGTGAGATTTTGAGTGCAAACCTCCTTCCATCAGCAAGGGCATTGAAGATGAAACGTGGCTGGGTCTTTCAACATGACAATGATCCAAAGCACACCGCCAGGGCAACGAAGGAGTGGCTTCATAAGAAGCATTTCAAGGTCCTGGAGTGGCCTAGCCAGTCTCCAGATCTCAACCCTATAGAAAACCTTTGGAGGGAGTTGAAAGTCCGTGTTGCCAAGCGAAAAGCCAAAAACATCACTGCTCTAGAGGAGATCTGCATGGAGGAATGGGCCAACATACCAACAACAGTGTGTGGCAACCTTGTGAAGACTTACAGAAAACGTTTGACCTCTGTCATTGCCAACAAAGGATATATTACAAAGTATTGAGATGAAATTTTGTTTCTAACCAAATACTTATTTTTCACCATAATATGCAAATAAAATGTTAAAAAAAACAGGCAATGTGATTTTCTGGATTTTTTTTTCTCAGTTTGTCTCCCATAGTTGAGGTCTACCTATGATGTAAATTACAGACGCCTCTCATCTTTTTAAGTGGTGGAACTTGCACTATTGCTGACTGACTAAATACTTTTTTGCCCCACTGTATATATATATATATATACATATATATATATATACACATATAATACACGCACGCGCGCACGCACGCACGCACACACACACACACACACATCTATTCTATGTGTATATATCTATTCTATCTAAGTGTGATTTTACTGTACCCGAATATGAATTGCCGGACTTTCAAAGGACACCGGTGAGTAAAAAAATTAGACAACACTCGCATGTTGCGAGTGCTGTGCATTTTTTTCTTGCACCCATTGACTTCTATTGCGGGATGCGATCCGATTTCTGATTACAATTGCAGCATGCTGCAATTTTGTTCCAGTCCGATCGTGATCCAATCCGAGCTGGAAAAAAAAGTCAGATGAAGACACAATCATACAGTAACATTATTCCAAATTAAATCCAATTTTTTTTATCAGATTGCCTTCATCCGATTTCATCGTAAGTGGGCATGAGCCGTTAATCAGATTTTTCAAATGCAGAATGAACAAAAAGCAGCAATTCAATTATTGTTTTGATGTTCTTATTTTTTTTTTGTACGTTTCATCATGCAGTAAAAGTGATAAGACCGATTTATTAGTTGAGTCAGTGCGATTACAGTGATATCAGATTTACATTGATTTTTAAAGCTTTGCTATGGTTGCAAACTAAAAACAATATTTTCCAAAAATGAGGTTTTTTTCGTCATATTCTGAGCGCTGTAACTTTTTAAAAAAAATTTTGCCGAATGAGCATCATGAGGGCTTGATTTTTGCGGGATGGTTTGGTGTTTTCATTTGTACCATTTTTTTCTACCTATGACTTTTTGAATACTGTTTATTCATTATTTTGTGTAGCAGTATGATGAAAAAACAACATATAGTGTTTTTTAATTTTTCACTGTGTTTGCTGTACATAATAAATAACATGAAAATGTTATAGACCAGGTTGTTCCAGATGCAGCAATACCAGTGATGTGTACTTTTTTGTTTTATCACAAAGATTGTGGCTTTTTTATGGTGAAACTGCTTTTCGTAATTTTTGTGCTTTTGTTTTTTTGTTTTTTTTTAAACTTTATTACATATTTTCTGTAAGTTTTTCTTACTTTAATGCTAAGACCCACTGTGGGACATGTATACAAATGTGTGAAAAAGTGTTTGCCCCTTCCTGATTTTCTATTCTTTTGCATGTTTGTCACACTTAAATGTTTCAGATCACAAAATTTAAATATTAGTCAAAGATACCACAAGTTAACACATAATGCAGTTTTTAAATGAAGGTATTTATTATTAAGTGAAAAAGAAATCCAAACCATAGGACCCTGTGTGAAGTAGTGATTGCCCTAAAACTAATAACTGGTTGGGCCACCATTAGCAGCAACAACTGCAATCAAGCGTTTGCAATAACTGGCAATGAGTCTTTTACAATGATCTTGAGGAATTTTGGCCCACTCACCTTTGCAGAATTGTTGTAACTCATTCACATTTGAGGATTTCTGAACATGAACTGCCTTTATTATTATTATTATTATTTATTCATTATTATAGCGCCATTTATTCCATGGCACTTTACATGTTAGGAGGTGTATACATAATAAAAACAAGTTCAATAATCTTGAACAATACAAGTCACAGCTGTTACAGGAGGAGAGAGGACCCTGCCCGCGAGGGCTCACAATCTACAAGGGATGGGTGAGGATACAGTAGGTGAGGATAGAGCTGGTTGTGCAGTGGTTTGGTCGACCAGTGGTTACTGCAGGTTGTAGGCTTGCAGGAAGAGGTAGGTCTTCAGGTTCTTTTTGAAGGTTTCGATGATAGGTGAAAGTCTGTTATGTTCTGGTAGAGCGTTCCAGAGTAGGGGTGATACGCGAGAGAAATCTTGTATGCGATTGTGGGAAGAGGAGATAAGAGGGGAGAAGAGAAGGAGATCTTGTGAGGATCGGAGGTTGTGTGCAGGAAAGTAACGGGAGACGAGGTCACAGATGTATGGAGGAGACAGGTTGTGTATGGCCTTGTATGTCATGGTTAGGCTTTTGTACTGGAGTCTCTGGGTAATGGGGAGCTAGTGAAGGGATTGACAGAGGGGAGAGGCCGGACAATAGCGGGGGGACAGGTGGATTAGTCGAGCAGCTGAGTTTAGAATAGATTAGAGGGGTGCAAGAGCGTTAGAGGGGAGGCCACAGAGCAGGAGGTTACAGTAGTTGAGGCGGGAGATGATGAGGGCATGGACTAGGGTTTTTGCAGATTCTTGGTTTAGGAATGTACGGATTTGAAGGAGAGATCAGTGTCAAGGATTACCCTGAGGCAGCGAGCTTGTGGGACTGGGGAGATTGGGCAGCCGTTTACTGTAATGGATAGGTTCGTTGGGGGGGTCGCGTAAGATGGGGGAAAGACAATGAATTCTGTTTTGTCCATGTTAAGTTTTAGAAATCTAGCGGAGAAGAAGGATGAAATAGCGGATAGACATTGAGTGATTCTGGTTAGTAGGCCATGCCACAGCATCTCAATCAGATTAAGGTCAGGACTTTGACTAGGCCGCTCCGAAGTCTTAATTTTGTTCTTCTTAAGCCATTCAGAGATGGACTTGCTGGTGTGTTTTGGCTCATTGTCCTGTTGCATAACTCAAGTGCGCTTCAGCTTGATGTCCCGAATAGATGGCAGAACATTCTCCTTCAGGATTTTTTGGTAGATAGCAGAATTCATGGATCTATTTACCACAGCAAGTCTTCCAGGTCCTAAAACCAGCAAAACACTCTCAAACTATCACACTACGACTACCATATTTTACTGTTGGTGTGATGTTCCTTTTCTGAAATGCTGTGTTACTTCTACGCCAGATGTAATGGGACATACACCTCCCAAAAAGTTCAACTTTTGTCTCATCAGGCCACAGAGTATTCTCCAAAAAGTCTTGGAGATCATCAAGATGGTTTCTGGCATAACTGACAAACCTCTTATGTTCTTTTTGCTCAGCAGTGGTTTTTGTCTTCGAACTCTGCCATGCTGGCTATTTTTGACCAGTTTCTTTCTTATGGTGGAGTCATGAACACTGAGGGAAGTGAGGGCTGCAGTTCTTTGGATGTTATCTTTTGTGACCTCTTGGATGAGTTGTCATAGTGCTCCTGGGGTAATTTTGATTGGCTGTCCACTTCTGAGATGTGCTCACACTCACACGCTGATGCTCACACTCAAGCGCTGACACACTCACATGCTGATCCTCATACTCACACTGATGCTTGTGTTCACAATCCTGCTCACACTCATGCTCACACTCACGCTCACATGCTGTCGGTCACATGATGACACTCACACGCTAATGCTCACAATCATGCCCACAATCACACGCTCACACTCAGCCCGACACCCTCATTAGTAAGCCAATAAGTAAACACAAACCTGGGCACATATTGTCACCAGCCAATGTAGGAGTGTTAACAGAACGAACGTACATAGGCTGTAACTAAACAACTGTAAATTTTAAAGAAAAAAAGAAAAATTGCGTGGGCTAATGCATAATTTTAATAACCAGCAGAGGGAAAGCTGACAGCTGGGGACAGAGGTTTATAGCCTTGGAAGGGGGTAATACCCATGGAGCTTCCCAGGCTATTAATGTCAGCTCACAGCTGTATACTTACTGGCTATTAGAATAGGGGGACCCCACAAAAATGACATGGTGTACCCCTATAATTAATAACCAGCAAAGGCTATGCAGACAGCTGCAGACTGAAATTAATAGCCTAGGAAGGGGCCATGGATATTAACTCCCCAGGCTAAAAACATCAGCTCTCAGCTGCCTCAGAAAAGGCGCATCTGTAGCAGTGGCAAGTGGCGTAATATTTGTTGTGGGGTTGATGTCACCTTTGTATTGTCCGGTGACATCAAGCCCTCAGGTTTGTAATGGAGAAGCGTCTATAAGACACATATCCAATACTAATCCTATAGTTACATGGTAAATAAAGACACAGCCAGAATAAAGTCCTGTATTTGACCACTTGCGCACTTGACCCCATCCCATTCCTCCACAACCTCACCACCACACTAATCCCATCCCTAACCCATCTCTTCAACCTATCACTAACTTCTGTTACCTTCCCCACTGCTTTCAATCATGCCACAGTCACACCTGTCCTCAAAAAGCCATCCCTTGACCCAAGCGCTATGTCCAGCTATCGCCCCATATCTTTGCTCCCATTTGCATCCAAACTCCTTGAGCAGCACGTCCATGCTGAACTTTCCTCTCACTATGCATCTAACTCTCTCTTCGACAACCTACAATCTGGCTTCAGTCCCCACCATTCCACTGCGACTGCCCTGACCAAAATTACTAACGACTTACTTACAGCCAAACCTAACAGACAATTCTCTATACTCCTCCTTCTAGATCTGTGATCTGCCTTCGACACAGTTGACCACTGCCTCCTACTACAGATCCTCTCTTCCTTTGGAGACCTCGCCCTATCTTGGATCTCCTCATACATAGTAACATAGTAACATAGTTATTAAGGTTGAAGGAAGACTTTAAGTCCATCAAGTTCAACCCATAGCCTAACCTGACATGCCCTAACAGGTTGATCCAGAGGAAGGCAAAAAAAACCATGTGGCAAAGAGTAAGCTCCACATTGGGGAAAAAAATTCCTTCCCGACTCCACATACGGCAATCAGACTAGTTCCCTGGATCAACACCCTATCAAGGAATCTAGTATATATAACCTGTAACATTATACTTTTCAAGAAAGGCATCCAGTCCCCTCTTAAATTTAAGTAATAAATCACTCATTACAACATCATACGGCAGAGAGTTCCATAGTCTCACTGCTCTTACAGTAAAGAATCCGCATCTGTTATTATGCTTAAACCTTCTTTCCTCCAGACGTAGAGGATGCCTCCTTGTCCCTGTCTCAGGTCTATGATTAAAAAGATCATCAGAAAGGTCTTTGTACTGTCCCCTCATATATTTATATAGTAAAATAAGATTACCCCTTAGCCTTCGTTTTTCCAAACTAAATAGCCCCAAGTGTAATAACCTATCTTGGTATTGCAGACCCCCCAGTCCTCTAATAACCTTGGTCGCTCTTCTCTGCACCCGCTCTAGTTCAGCTATGTCTTTCTTATACACCTGAGACCAGAACTGTTTTGTCAATTTTAGTGATTTTTAGACGCCGACGTACTTCCTGCTGGGTTAAGCAGGTGACACTTAATGGGGATTTTTTTGTTATCACTGATCATATTGTTTGCCATGGAATTTTCTTGTGTAAATACTAATGAAACAAGTCTTTTAGCATATTGGCTTTTTCCTCATCCTCATCCACCTATTCACCCAGACTATTTTTAAGGGGGCCAACACTATCATTTTTTAGTTTCTTACTATTTACGTAAAGAATATTTTGGGATTATTTTTACTCTCTCTGGCAATGAGTCTCTCTGTCTCAATCTTTGCAGTCTTGATTTGCTTTTCACAGGATTTATTTAATGCCTCCTCACTACCTACTTCCTTTAATTATCTAAATTTTTTCTTTTTGTCTGTTAGTGCGCCCCTTGCAGCTCTATTTAGCCATATTGGTTTCCTCCTATTTCTAGTATGTTTATTCCCATATGGTATATTCTGTGCACAGGTCCTATCCAGGATGCTAACAAACCTCTGCCACTTTCTTTGTGTATTTTTATGTCTCAGGATATCGTTCCAGTTAATTGCACCAAGATCATCTCTCATCTGTTGGAAATTTGCCCTCCTGAAGTTTAGTGTCCTTGTAACCCCTCTACTACACATCTTATTAAAGAATACATGAAAACTTATTATTTTGTGATCACTATTCCCCAAGTGACCCCCAACCCTTATACTTATATTTGCTATGAGGTCTGGCCTGTTGGTTAATATTAGGTCTAGCAGTGCCCCCCTTCTTGTTGGGTCCTGAACCAGTTGTGAAAGGTAATTGTCTCTTATAGTTGTCAAAAAATGATTACCTTTGCTGGAACTGCAGGTTTCTGTTCCCCAATCTGTTTCAGGGTAGTTGAAGTCCCCCATAATAATGACTTCTCTTTGAGTCGCTGCTTCATCTGTTTGCTTTATGAGGATATTTCCATTGCTTCCATTATTTTTGGAGACTTATAACAAACCCCTATCAGTAATTTATTATTTTTCCCCTTCCCCTTATCTCCACCTACAGGGACACTACATTTTCATTAGATTCACCTATATTATCACGCAGGATGGGTTTTAAGGATGATTTTACATATAGACACACACCTCCCCCTCACTTATACGTTCGGTCATTTCTGACCTTACCAACTGCACATTTAGTGTTTCCTACTCCCATACTGCCTATTTATCTCGCCCCCTCTCTGTTGGTGTCCCTCAAGGCTCTGTCCCTGGGTCCTTACGCTTCTCAATCTATGCACTCGGCCTGGGACAACTCATAAGGTCCTATGGCTTCCAGTACCATCTATATGCTGATAACCATCAGATCTACCTCTCTGGCCCAGATGTCACCTCTCTGCTCTGATTGGAGTGATGGGGAGAAAGCAATGATAGATGTGGTGGAAAGGACAATGATGGGGTGGTCAGGGAGAAGGCAATGATGGAGGTGGTGGAAAGGGCAGTGATGGGGTAGTGGGGGGAGAAGTCAATTATGGAGGTGGTGGAAATGGCAGATGGGGTGGTGGGTGAGAAGGCAATGATGGAGGTGGTGATGAGGACAATGATGGGGTGGAGGGGAGAACAATGATGAAGGTGGTGGAGAGGGTTATTAGCGGGGCTACATTATATTCTATTAGGGGGTCTACATTATATTATATTAGGGGGCTGCATTATACTATATGATGGCTGCATTATACAGTTACATGAAAAAGTTTGGGCACCCCTATTAATCTTAAGCTTAATGTTTTATAAAAATTATTTTTTTTGCAACAGCTGTTTCAGTTTCATATATCTAATAACTGTTGGACACAGTAATGTTTCTGCCTTGAAATGAGGTTTATTGTACTAACAGAAAATGTGCAATCTGCATTCAAACAAAATTTGACAAATGCATAAGTATGGGCACCCTTATCATTTTCTTGTTTTAAATTCTCCTACCTACTTTTTACTGACTTACTAACGCACTTTTTTTTGGTTTTCTAACCTTATTGAGCTTTGAACTTCATAGCCAGGTGTATGCAATCATGAGAAAAGCTACTGAAAGTGGCCACTTGCAAGTTGTTCTCCTGTTTGAATCTCCTCTGAAGAGTCTAATGATCTGAAAACAAAGATTATTCAACATAGTTGTTCAGGGGAAGAACTGTCTCGGAGATTTAACCTGTCAATTTCCACTGTGAGGAACATAGTAAGGAAATGGAAGAACACAGGTACAGTTCTTGTTAAGGCCAGAAGTGGCAGGCCAAGAAAAACATCAGAAAGGCAGAGAAGAAGAATGGTGAGATCAGTCAAGGACAATCCTCAGACCACCTCCAGAGAGCTGCAGCATCAACTTGCTGCAGATGGTGTCACTGTGCATCGGTCAACTATACAATGCACTTTGCACAAGGAGAAGCTGTATGGGAGAGTGTTTCGAAAGAAGCCGTTACTGCAAGCACGCCACAAACAGAGTCGGTTAAGGTATGCAAAAGCACATTTGGAGAAGCCAATTTCTTTTTGGAAGAAGGTCCTGTGGACTAATGAAAACAAGATTGAGTTTTTTGGTCATACAAAAAGGCATTATGCATGGCAGCCAAAAAACACAGCATTCCAAGAAAAACATGTGCTACCCACAGTAAAATTTGGTAGAAGTTCCATCATGCTTTGGGGCTGTGTGGCCAATGCCGGCACCGGGAATCTGGTTAAAGTTGAGGGACGCATGGATTCCTCTCAGTATCAGCAGATTCTTGACAATAATGTTCATGAATCAGTGACAAAGTTGAAGTTACGCAGGGGATGGATCTTTCAGCAAGACAATGATCCAAAACACCGCTCCAAATCTACTCAGGCATTCATGCAGAGGAACAATTACACTGTTCTGGAAGACCATCCCAGTCCCCAGACTTGAATATCATTGAACATCTGTGGGATCATTTGAAGAGGGCTGTCCATGCTCGGCGACCATCAAACTTAACTGAACTGGAATTGTTTTGTAAAGAGGAATGGTCAAGAATACCTTCATCCAGGATCCAGGAACTCATTAAAAGCTACAGGAAGCGACTAGAGGCTGTTATTTTTGCAAAAGGAGGATCTACTAAATATTAATGGCACTTTTCTGGTGGGGTGCCCATACTTTTGCGCCTGTCAAATTTTGTTTGAATCCAGATTGCACATTTTCTGTTAGTACAATAAACCTCATTTCAAGGCAGAAACATTACTGTGTCCTACAGTTATTAGATATATGAAACAAATAGCTGTTGCAAAAAAACAATTTTTATAAAACATTAAGCTTAAGATTAATAGGGGTGCCCAAACTTTTTCATGTAACTGTATTCTATGAGGGGGCTACTACAACCCCTGCTACATAATTAAGATATGTACTACTTTATATTATACCCTGATACGCACAATCGGTGGTCTTGTATTTATTTCTATGTAGCTACATAGTGTGCCCCCAGAAAGATTTTCTCTGGTGGGCCCAAGGAGCTCCAGTCTGACGCTGCATAGCGTGAACCTGCATATAATGAATTTATTAAAGTACTGCACTATTGTCAGACATGTACATCAAATTACTGATGACATGAAGATTCTGGTGAGGATTGGCTGGATGGACTACACGCGGTGCTTAAGCCTGGTACGACTGAAGGAAAGGTAGAATGCATATGCTTTCCACCTCTGTGGTGCACCAAAAGTGACGCAGCCTACTTAACACCGCAGTGCAGCAGAAGTTACATATTAACGTATGCATCACCATTAGATGGAACGCAAGCTGCGCATCACACCCCGGAACTATCAGAAACTGTGACATGCTTCCTGAAAGGTATTCCTTCTTTAAATAGAGAGCGTATAGCAGAATGGCCCCGGCACAGACATTATCTGTCGGGGTTGAATTGAACACTATATCTACCCTTTGACCTATAGGGGTTTGTTCCAAATATAGTCCCCTCAATAAGGCCCAAAATGAGGAGGGGTGAAATGCGTTGGGATGAAGGGATTTATGCAATTTACAGATAAGTGATCTTATGGGTCTTCGCATAATTGCTTTTAACATGTTCACCATACAGGATGGAAACGAAAAGCACTGTTGCACTTTATTTTATATGTGAAGATTGTTTTAGACTATTTAGGCAATATTCAGTGCCCCGCATACTATATAGGGATTCTGACACATAAGGCTTGTAGATGCATCTGAATTTGTTGTCCTATGGTGTTTTGGATCTAACAAGCAGCATCCAATGACAATCTGGGTTACTCCCTTGATTTAAAATCACTTGATTATGACTAGAGATGAGTGTATAAGTTTTGGAAAATGATCTCGAATCCAAATTTGCCATATGTGTAACATATTGAGGCCGAATTTATGTTTAACGATAGTTTCTGAACATATTCGCTCATCTGTACTCCCATTGACTCCAATGGTGTTCGGCGAATATTGCAAATACGGCGATCTTAATCTGAACCGAATTTTGAAATATTCGCTCATCTATAGTTATGAATGTCATGGTTATGTATTGTCTCAGCTGTAATTAGTCTATGTTATGACCTTACACAGATGGGCATTTTATATATAGTTAGGGATTTACACAGTTACTGGGGAATTGCCGACATTGAGTGGGGGCACCATGTCAACTTTTTAGGGTGCCAACCTCCACAGTCAGGAAGGCTGACAACCAGCGTCGGACTGGAGCACCTTGGGCCCACCAGAGAAAATCATTATTGGTGCCCACTATGTAGCTACATAGAAATAGATATAAGACCACCAATTGTGAGGTAAAATCGCTAATATCAGGATATAATATAAGGTAGTTCACGTATTAATTACCGTATATACTCGAGTATAAGCCGACCCCTCCCCCCTAATTTTGCCACAAAAAACTGGGAAAACTTATTGACTCGAGTATAAGCCTAGGGTGGAAAATGCAGCAGCTACCGGTGAATTTCAAAAATAAAAATAGATGCTCCATACCGTTCATTATGGCCCCATAGATGCTCCACATAAAGCTGCCCCATATAATACTCTGCACCGTTCATTATGGCCCCATAGATGCTCCTTATAAAGCTGTGCCATATAGAATGCTCTGCACCGTTCATTATGGCCCCATAGATGCTCCATATAAAGCTGTGCCACATATAATGCTCTGCACCGTTCATTATGGCCCCATAGATGCTCCACATAAAGCTGTGCCATATATAATGCTCTGCACCGTTCATTATGGCCCCATAGATGCTCCACATAAAGCTGTGCCATATAAAATGCTCTGCACCGTTCAGTATGGCCCCATAGATGCTCCACATAAAGTTGTGCCATATAGAATGCTCTGCACCGTTCATTATGGCCCCATAGATGCTCCACATAAAGCTGTGCCATATAGTGCTCTGCACTAGGGTTGAGCGAAACGGGTCGAACATTTTCAAAAGTCGCCGACTTTTGGCTAAGTCGGGGTTTCATGAAACCCGATCCGACCCCTGTGCGTGGTCGGCCATGCGGTACGCGACTTTCGCGCCAAAGTCGCGTTTCAATGACGCGAAAAGCGCCATTTCTCAGCCAATGAAGGTAAACGCAGAGTGTGGGCAGCGTGATGACATAGGTCCTGGTCCCCACCATCTTAGAGAAGGGCATTGCAGTGATTGGCTTGCTGTCTGCGACGTCACAGGGGCTATAAAGAGGCGTTCCCGCCGACCGCCATCTTACTGCTGCTGATCTGAGCTTAGGGAGAGGTTGCTGCCGCTTTGTCAGAAGCAGGGATAGCGTTAGGCAGGGTCCATTAACCACAAAACCGCTTGTGCTGCAGCGATTTGCACTGTCCAACACCACCCTCGGTGTGCAGGGACAGTGGAAGTTTTTTTTTTTCCCCTCAGCGCTGTAGCTCATTGGGCTGCCCTAGAAGGCTCCCTGATAGCTGCATTGCTGTGTGTACGCCGCTGTGCAAACCAACTGCTTTTTTCAAAGCACAAATCCTCTTGTTCCTTCCTTTCTGCACAGCTATCTTTTTTGTTTGTCCACACTTTTTATTTCATTTGTGCATCAGTCCACTCCTTATTGCTGCCTGCCATACCTGGCTGAGATTACTGCAGGCAGGGAGATAGTAGCTGCCTGCCATACCTGGCTGAGATTACTGCAGGCAGGGAGATAGTAATTGTAGGACATTCCCTGTTTTTTTTTTTTTTTTTTTTTGGTGGGAGATTAAGATTGGCAATTTGGCATTTCTGCTAGAGTGCCATCCCTGTGTGTGCCATCTCTCTCACATAGTGGGCCATAGAAAGCCTTTTCATTTTTCTGTATTTTTTTTTGTGGGGTGTATAAATTCTCCCTGATAAAAATACAGTGGGAGATTAATATTGGCCTTTGGGCTTGTGTGCCAGTCCTGAGTGTGCCATCTCTCTCACAAATAGTGGGCCATAGAAAGCCTATTTTATTTTTTTTGGGGTTTTATAAATTCTCCCTGAAAAAAGGGAGATTAATATTGGCCTCTGGGCTTGTGTGCCAGTTGTGAGCGTGCCATCTGTGCCAGTCCTGAGCGTGCCATCTCTCTCACAAATAGTGGGCCATAGAAAGCCTATTTAAATATTTTTTTGGTTTTATAAATTCTCCCAGAAAAAAAGGGAGATTAATATTGGCCTCTGGGCTTCTGTGCCAGTCCTGAGCGTGCCATCTGTGCCAGTCCTGAGCGTCCCATCTCTCTCACAAATAGTGGGCCATAGAAAGCCTATTTAATTTTTTTTTTGGTTTTATAAATTCTCCCAGAAAAAAAGGGAGATTAATATTGGCCTCTGGGCTTCTGTGCCAGTCCTGAGCGTGCCATCTGTGCCAGTCCTGAGCGTCCCATCTCTCTCACAAATAGTGGGCCATAGAAAGCCTATTTAATTTTTTTTTTGGTTTTATAAATTTTCCCTGAAAAAAGGGAGATTAATATTGGCCTCTGGGCTTGTGTGCCAGTTGTGAGCGTGCCATCTGTGCCAGTCCTGAGCGTGCCATCTCTCTCACAAATAGTGGGCCATAGAAAGCCTATTTAATTTTTTTTTTGGTTTTATAAATTCTCCCAGAAAAAAAGGGAGATTAATATTGGCCTCTGGGCTTCTGTGCCAGTCCTGAGCGTGCCATCTGTGCCAGTCCTGAGCGTCCCATCTCTCTCACAAATAGTGGGCCATAGAAAGCCTATTTTTTTTTTGGGGGGGGTTTTAGAAATTCTCCCTGGAAAAAAAAAGGGAGATTAATATTGCCCTTTGGGCTTGTGTGCCAGTACTAAGCGTTCCATCTCTCTCTCTCTCTCTTAGTCAGTGGGCCATAGAACGCCTATTTTTGGTTTTATTTGTTTTCTAAATTCTCCCTGCAAAAAATCATTTTATTTTATTTGGTTTCTAAATTCTTCCTGATAAAATCATATTTTTTTTATTATTTTTTTTTCTAAAGTCTCCCTGAAAAAAAAAAAAAAAAAAAAAAAAACAGTGGGAGATTAATATTGGCCTTTCTGCTTGTGTGCCAGTCTTGACTCCTGGGTGCGTCATCTCTCAGTCAGTGGGCCATAGAACGCCTATTTTTGGTTTTATTTGTTTTCTAAATTCTCCCTGAAAAAATCATTTTATTTTATTTGGTTTCTAAATTCTTCCTGATAAAATCATATTTTTTTTATTATTTTTTTTTCTAAAGTCTCCCTGAAAAAAAAAAAAAAAAACAACCAAAAAAAACAGTGGGAGATTAATATTGGCCTTTCTGCTTGTGTGCCAGTCTTGACTCCTGGGTGTGCCATCTCTCTCTCTCTCTCTCTCTCTCTCTCTCTCTCTCTCTCTCTCCAATTGTGGTCCATAGAAAGCCTATATTTTTTTTCCTTGATTTGGGTTCCAAAATCTACCAGAGAAAATAACTACATCAATCATTGGTAGAAAAATATTGGCCTCTGGGCTTGTGTGCCACTTCTGATTCCTGTGTGCGTCATCTCTCAGTCAGTGGGCCATAGAACGCCTATTTTTGTTTTTATTTGTTTTATAAATTCTCCCTGAAAAAATCATTTTATTTTATTTGGTTTCTAAATTCTTCCTGATAAAATCATATTTTTTTTATTATTTTTTTTTCTAAAGTCTCCCTGAAAAAAAAAAAAAAAAAACAGTGGGAGATTAATATTGGCCTTTCTGCTTGTGTGCCAGTCTTGACTCCTGGGTGCGTCATCTCTCAGTCAGTGGGCCATAGAACGCCTATTTTTGTTTTTATTTGTTTTGTAAATTCTCCCTGAAAAAATCATTTTATTTTATTTGGTTTCTAAATTCTTCCTGATAAAATCATATTTTTTTTATTATTTTTTTTTCTAAAGTCTCCCTGAAAAAAAAAAAAAAAAAAAAAAAAACAGTGGGAGATTAATATTGGCCTTTCTGCTTGTGTGCCAGTCTTGACTCCTGGGTGCGTCATCTCTCAGTCAGTGGGCCATAGAACGCCTATTTTTGGTTTTATTTGTTTTCTAAATTCTCCCTGAAAAAATCATTTTATTTTATTTGGTTTCTAAATTCTTCCTGATAAAATCATATTTTTTTTATTATTTTTTTTTCTAAAGTCTCCCTGAAAAAAAAAAAAAAAAACAACCAAAAAAAACAGTGGGAGATTAATATTGGCCTTTCTGCTTGTGTGCCAGTCTTGACTCCTGGGTGTGCCATCTCTCTCTCTCTCTCTCTCTCTCTCTCTCTCTCTCTCTCCAATTGTGGTCCATAGAAAGCCTATATTTTTTTTCCTTGATTTGGGTTCCAAAATCTACCAGAGAAAATAACTACATCAATCATTGGTAGAAAAATATTGGCCTCTGGGCTTGTGTGCCACTCCTGATTCCTGTGTGCGTCATCTCTCAGTCAGTGGGCCATAGAACGCCTATTTTTGTTTTTATTTGTTTTATAAATTCTCCCTGAAAAAATCATTTTATTTTATTTGGTTTCTAAATTCTTCCTGATAAAATCATATTTTTTTTATTATTTTTTTTTCTAAAGTCTCCCTGACAAAAAAAAAAAAAAAAAAAAAAACAGTGGGAGATTAATATTGGCCTTTCTGCTTGTGTGCCAGTCTTGACTCCTGGGTGTGCCATCTCTCTCTCTCTCTCTCTCTCTCTCTCTCTCTCTCTCTCTCTCCAATTGTGGTCCATAGAAAGCCTATATTTTTTTTCCTTGATTTGGGTTCCAAAATCTACCAGAGAAAATAACTCCATCAATCATTGGTAGAAAAATATTGGCCTCTGGGCTTGTGTGCCACTCCTGATTCCTGTGTGCGTCATCTCTCACTCAGTGGCCCATAGAAAGCATATAGTTTGTTACATTTGTTTTCTAAATTCTCCCTGCAAAAATCAAATTTCTTTTTTTTTTGGGGGGGTTTCTAAAGTGTTCCTGAAAAAAATAAAAATAAAAAACAAATAATAGTGTGACATTAATATTAACATTTGTGCTTCAGTGACAGTCCTGCGTGTGGGGCATCTCTCTAATTTGCAGCCACCAAAAAAAGAGTGTGTAACATTGTGCCTGATTTTCGCGGTGGTCTCACCAACCTGTAAAGGGGTAGCTAAATCATACTGAAGTTATAGCTCACCGTGTAAGTTGTGTGACTGCAACAAATAACGTTAGTTTGGTTACGTTTTTAAAACAATGAGGAAGTCTAGTGGAAGAGGTCGTGGCCGGGGGCGTTCATTGTCAGCTGGTAATGAGGGTAGTGGTAGTGGTGGAGCATCAGGTGGTCGTGGGGAAAAAAATATTGCACCTAAGTCTGGAGCTGTGGAGCCAGGTTCGTCGTCCGGCTACACAAGGCCTCGAACGCTCCCTTTTCTGGGATTAGGAAAACCGCTTTTAAAGCCGGAGCAGCAAGAGCAAGTTTTGGCTTATCTTGCTGACTCAGCCTCTAGCTCTTTTGCCTCCTCTCGTGAAACTGGTAAAAGTAAAAGCAGCGCGTCGTTAGTGGATGTTCACGGTCAGGGACAAGTCACTTCCTTGTCCTCTTCAGCAAAAACAACAACAGAGAAGAATGCAGCAGGCGACACAACGGGTTACTCCATGGAGCTCTTTACACATACCGTCCCTGGCTTAGAAAGTGAAGCAGTTAACAGTCCATGCCCATTACAAATTGAATCTGACATGGAGTGCAGTGACGCACAGCCACAGCCAGACTACTATGCTGGTCCTTTGACTCAGACCACAACATTGCCCTCGCAGGGTGCTGATCAAGAATCAGACCCTGATGAGACTATGTTGCCCCATCACGAACGCTATACCACCGAACGACACGGTGACACAGACGAAGTTGCGCAGGAGGTACAAGAAGAGTTATTAGATGACCCAGTTCTTGACCCCGATTGGCAGCCATTGGGGGAACAGGGTGCAGGCGGCAGCAGTTCTGAAGCAGAGGAGGAGGAGGGGCCGCAGCAGGCATCAACATCGCCACAGGTTCCATCTGCCGGGCCCGTATCTTGCCCAAAACGCGTGGCAAAGCCAAAACCTGGTGGAGGACAGCGTGGCCATCCGGTTAAAGCTCAGTCTGCAATGCCTGAAAAGGTATCCGATGCTAGAAAGAGTGCAGTCTGGCATTTTTTTAAACAACATCCAATTGATCAGCGCAAAGTCATCTGTCAAAAATGTTCTACTTCCTTAAGCAGAGGTCAGAATCTGAAAAGTCTCAATACTAGTTGCATGCATAGACATTTAACCACCATGCATTTGAAAGCTTGGACTAACTACCAAACGTCCCTTAAGGTTGTTGCACCCTCGGCCAATGAAGCTAGTCATCAACGCAACATCCCTTCCGGCAGTGTAGGACCACCATTTAGCGCACCACCTGCTGTATCTGTGCAGGTATCTTTGCCAGGCCAAAGCAGTCAGGGTCAGGGAATCACCAGTTTCGTAGTAGGAAACACTGCATCTAGGGCACCGGCGGCAACAATACCATCTCCCACCGTCTCTCAGTCTGCCATGTCCACCGGCACCCCCGCTAGTTCCACGATCTCCATCTCTCCAGTCCAGCTCACCCTACATGAGACTATGGTTAGAAAAAGGAAGTACTTAGCCTCGCATCCGCGTACACAGGGTTTGAACGCCCACATAGCTAGACTAATCTCGTTAGAGATGATGCCCTACCGGTTAGTTGAAAGCGAAGCTTTCAAAGACCTGATGGACTACGCTGTACCACGCTACGAGCTACCCAGTCGACACTTTTTTTCCAGAAAAGCCATCCCAGCCCTCCACCAGCATGTTAAAGAGCGCATCGTCCATGCACTCAGGCAATCTGTGAGCACAAAGGTGCACCTGACAACAGATGCATGGACCAGTAGGCATGGCCAGGGACGTTACGTGTCCATCACGGCACACTGGGTAAATGTGGTGGATTCAGGGTCCACAGGGGACAGCAAGTTTGGGACAGTTCTGCCTAGCCCACGGTCTAGTAAACAGTTGTCTGTAGCCGTTCGCACCCCCTCCTCCTCCTCCTCCTCCTCGTCCTCCTGCAGAAGCAAGAGCTCGTCCACAGACCGCAGTCGCACAAACACTCCATCCGCACCTGCCACTGTTGCACACCAGGTCTCCCATTATGGGGCAGCTACTGGCATACGTCAGCAGGCTGTATTGGCTATGAAGTGTTTGGGCGACAATAGACACACCGCGGAAGTTCTGTCCGAGTTCTTGCAGCAAGAAACGCAGTCGTGGCTGGGCACTGTAGATCTTGAGGCAGGCAAGGTAGTGAGTGATAACGGAAGGAATTTCATGGCTGCCATCTCCCTTTCCCAACTGAAACACATTCCTTGCCTGGCTCACACCTTAAACCTGGTGGTGCAGTGCTTCCTGAAAAGTTATCCGGGGTTATCCGACCTGCTCCTCAAAGTGCGTGGACTTTGCGCACATATCCGCCGTTCGCCTGTACACTCCAGCCGTATGCAGACCTATCAGCGTTCTTTGAACCTTCCCCAGCATCGCCTAATCATAGACGTTGCAACAAGGTGGAACTCAACACTGCACATGCTTCAGAGACTGTGCGAACAGAGGCGGGCTGTTATGTTTTTGTGGGAGGATACACATACACGGGCAGGCAGTAGGATGGCAGACATGGAGTTGTCAGGTGTGCAGTGGTCGAAGATTCAAGACATGTGTCAAGTCCTTCAGTGTTTTGAGGAATGCACACGGCTGGTTAGTGCAGACAACGCCATAATAAGCATGAGCATCCCCCTAATGCGTCTGCTGATGCAAAGTTTGACGCACATAAAGGATCAGGCGTCTGCACCAGAGGAAGAGGAAAGCCTTGATGACAGTCAGCGATTGTCTGGTCAGGGCAGTGTACATGACGAGGTACCGGGCGAAGAGGAGGTGGAGGATGAGGAGGATGATGGGGATGAGTATATTTTTAATGAGGAAGCTTTCCCGGGGGCACGGGAAATTGGTGGCGTGGCAAGGCCGGGTTCTGGTTTTTTGAGGGACACAAGTGACGTAGATTTGCCTGCAACTGCCCCTCAACCAAGCACAACCGCAGATTTGACAACGGGAACTTTGGCCCACATGGCGGATTATGCCTTGCGTATCCTCAAAAGGGACACACGCATTACAAAAATGATGAACGATGACGATTACTGGTTGGCCTGCCTCCTTGATCCTCGCTATAAAGGCAAATTGCAAAATATTATGCCACATGAGAACTTGGAACTAATATTAGCAACAAAACAATCAACTCTTGTTGACCGTTTGCTTCTGGCATTCCCTGCACACAGCGCCCGTGATCGTTCTCACACGAGCTCCAGGGGCCAGCAGACCAGAGGTGTTAGAGGGGCAGAAATCAGAAGTGGCGTTGGCCAGAGGGGTTTTCTGACCAGGTTGTGGAGTGATTTTTCTAGGACCGCAGACAGGACAGGTACTGCAGCATCAATTCAAAGTGACAGGAGACAACATTTGTCCAGTATGGTTACAAACTATTTTTCATCCCTTATCGACGTTCTCCCTCAACCGTCATTCCCATTTGATTACTGGGCATCCAAATTAGACACCTGGCCAGAATTGGCAGAATATGCATTGCAGGAGCTTGCTTGCCCGGCAGCTAGTGTCCTATCAGAAAGAGTATTCAGTGCTGCAGGTTCAATACTAACAGAAAAAAGGACTCGTCTGTCTACCCAAAATGTAGATGATCTAACCTTCATTAAAATGAACCACAACTGGATTTCAAAATCTTTTGCCCCACCCTGCCCGGCTGACACCTAGCTTTCCTATGAAAAGGTCTTGCCTGTGGACTATTCTGAATGACTTTTCCAATCTCGTAATTTTCTTCACCTGATTGTCCAGCATACGACATGTTTCCACCTCACGAAATGGCCAAACTCCCCACACGGGGTCGTGCTATCGCCACTTTGCGCTTGGACCCTTGAGAGTGCTGTTTGTCTGAAGAGGTGGGTGAGCCCGCTTTTGGTCGACGGCACTGCCACTGGGTCCCTCATAGTACAATAAAGTGTCTCTGGCGGTGGTGGTGCGCACCCAACGTCAGACTCACCGTTGTAATATGAGGGGCCCTGTGCCTGTACCGCCGGCCACAAGCCAGTTCCCCCCCCCCCCAGCTCAAACAGTGCTCTACCACTAGCAAAATTATCTCTCACAGCTTCACCAATGTGTAGTCTAGGCGCTGACATCCTTCAATGACTGGCACTGACAATACCATTGTTTTGACATTTTTGTTATGTTAGGCCTTCGAAGCCTGTCTGCGGTCACTCCTTCCACTAGACTTCCACTGACCAGACCACTGCTGCCCGTGTACCCCTGGAACCAATTTAAAATTGCCTACAGCCATGTGTGATTATTTTAGGCCGTCGATGCCTGTCTGCGGTCACTCCTTCCACTAGGCCTCCACTGACCACACCACTGCTGCCCGTGTAACCCTGGAACCAATTTAAAATTGCCTACAGCCAGCCCAATTTTTTTATTTTAGGCCTTCGATGCCTGTCTGCGGTACATTCTTTCAACTACTACTACACTGACCAGGGCACTGCTGCCCAAGTACCCCTGGAACCAATTTAAAATTGCCTACAGCCATGTGTTAATATTTTAGGCCTTCGATGCCTGTCTGCGGTCACTCCTTCCACTAGGCCTCCACTGACCACACCACTGCTGCCCGTGTAACCCTGGAACCAATTTAAAATTGCCTACAGCCATGTGTTATTATTTTAGGCCTTCGATGCCTGTCTGCGGTCACTCCTTCCACTAGGCCTCCACTGACCACACCACTGCTGCCCGTGTAACCCTGGAACCAATTTAAAATTGCCTACAGCCAGCCCAATTTTTTTATTTTAGGCCTTCGATGCCTGTCTGCGGTACATTCTTTCAACTACTACTACACTGACCAGGGCACTGCTGCCCAAGTACCCCTGGAACCAATTTAAAATTGCCTACAGCCATGTGTTAATATTTTAGGCCTTCGATGCCTGTCTGCGGTCACTCCTTCCACTAGGCCTCCACTGACCACACCACTGCTGCCCGTGTAACCCTGGAACCAATTTAAAATTGCCTACAGCCATGTGTGATTATTTTAGGCCGTCGATGCCTGTCTGCGGTCACTCCTTCCACTAGGCCTCCACTGACCACACCACTGCTGCCCGTGTAACCCTGGAACCAATTTAAAATTGCCTACAGCCAGCCCAATTTTTTTATTTTAGGCCTTCGATGCCTGTCTGCGGTACATTCTTTCAACTACTACTACACTGACCAGGGCACTGCTGCCCAAGTACCCCTGGAACCAATTTAAAATTGCCTACAGCCATGTGTTAATATTTTAGGCCTTCGATGCCTGTCTGCGGTCACTCCTTCCACTAGGCCTCCACTGACCACACCACTGCTGCCCGTGTACCCCTGGAACCAATTTAAAATTGCCTACAGCCATGTGTGATTATTTTAGGCCGTCGATGCCTGTCTGCGGTCACTCCTTCCACTAGGCCTCCACTGACCACACCACTGCTGCCCGTGTAACCCTGGAACCAATTTAAAATTGCCTACAGCCATGTGTTATTATTTTAGGCCTTCGATGCCTGTCTGCGGTCACTCCTTCCACTAGGCCTCCACTGACCACACCACTGCTGCCCGTGTAACCCTGGAAACAATTTAAAATTGCCTACAGCCAGCCCAATTTTTTTATTTTAGGCCTTCGATGCCTGTCTGCGGTACATTCTTTCAACTACTACTACACTGACCAGGGCACTGCTGCCCAAGTACCCCTGGAACCAATTTAAAATTGCCTACAGCCATGTGTTAATATTTTAGGCCTTCGATGCCTGTCTGCGGTCACTCCTTCCACTAGGCCTCCACTGACCACACCACTGCTGCCCGTGTAACCCTGGAACCAATTTAAAATTGCCTACAGCCATGTGTTATTATTTTAGGCCTTCGATGCCTGTCTGCGGTCACTCCTTCCACTAGGCCTCCACTGACCTGTCTACTGCGGCCCGTGTACCCCTTGAACCAACCTAATAAAATATTTAAAAAATTAATTTGATTATAAAAAATAAGATCGTGTTGAGATCTCAAATGCAGACATTTTAACATTAAAAACAAACACACAACAAAAATCTGGAACTGTACTAAAAAGGTCCACCAGCTACAATTACTTTCTCCTGCAAGAAGTTAACTGAAAGGTTTTTTTGGAGTTGTTAACACAGATATGGCATCCACCGAGTGTTGTCCTGTCGCGTCTCCTTTAAATTATTTCCAATAAGATGTTAAACTATTAATTTAATAAAATCAATAATTAAAAAAATAATTGAGTAAGTCAAAAGCACATTGCAAATAAACATTAATTACAAATCAAGAAGCATGGCGCGTCCGAGGGTGAGTAGATACCGAATAAGAATATAATCACCCTCGGGCGCGCAATGCTTATTTACAACAGCCTTCCTTCCTAAGAATCAGCCCTTCCGTGGTGTAGAGAGAGGTTGTTGTTACACTCCAAGGTGTTCCCCAGGTTGCCTTTCCTGAGCTTCGATCTTCCGGCTCTCGTTTACTAGCTGTTGGAAACTACGCTGCATTAGGCCTACAAATTGTGTATGGGTGAAACAGTGGCGCATCTGCGGTCCCTCCTTCCACTAGGCCTCCACTGACCTGTCTACTGCTGCCCGTGTACCCCTTGAACCAACATCTTAAAATAAAAAAATAATTATTTTGATTATAAAAAATAAGATCGTGTTGAGATCTCAAATGCAGACATTTTAACATTAAAAACAAACACACAACAAAAATCTGGAACTGTACTAAAAGGTCCACCAGCTACAATTACTTTCTCCTGCAAGAAGTTAACTGAAAGGTTTTTTTGGAGTTGTTAACACAGATATGGCATCCACCGAGTGTTGTCCTGTCGCGTCTCCTTTAAATTATTTCCAATAAGATGTTAAACTATTAATTTAATAAAATCAATAATTAAAAAAATAATTGAGTAAGTCAAAAGCACATTGCAAATAAACATTAATTACAAATCAAGAAGCATGGCGCGTCCGAGGGTGAGTAGATACCGAATAAGAATATAATCACCCTCGGGCGCGCAATGCTTATTTACAACAGCCTTCCTTCCTAAGAATCAGCCCTTCCGTGGTGTAGAGAGAGGTTGTTGTTACACTCCAAGGTGTTCCCCAGGTTGCCTTTCCTGAGCTTCGATCTTCATGCTCTCGTTTAGTAGGTGTCGGAAAGTAGGCTGCATTAGGCCTAAAAAATGGGGAATGGGGTGGAGAGAGATGGTGTGTTACACTCCAAGGTGTTCTCCAGGTTTCCTCGCCATTGCTTCGATCTTCCGACTCTCGTTTAGTAGTTGTAGAAAACTACACTGCATTAGGCCTACAAAATGGGTATCGGGTGGAGAGAGATGGTGTGTTACACTCCAAGGTGTTCCCCAGGTTTCCTTGCCATTGCTTCGGTCTTCCGACTCTCGTTTAGTAGTTGTAGAAAAGTACACAGCATTAGGCCTACAAAATGGGTATGGGGTGGAGAGAGATGGTGTGTTACACTCCAAGGTGTTCCCCAGGTTGCCTTTCCTGAGCTTCTATCTTCAGGCTCTCATTAAATTGTGGTTAAATGGAACAACTGCATTTGGCGTACTAGTTGGTTTGGGGCCTACTATCGGTGTCTGCCACTCCTTGCTGTTCTCCTGGTTTCCTGTCCTGAAATTCCATTTTCAGCCTCTCGTTAAGTAGTTGTTAATGTTAGACTGCATTTGGCCTACTAGTTGGGTTGGGGCCTACTATCGGTGTCTGCCACTCCTTGCTGTTCTCCTCCACTGAACAAAGCTGTGCCGCCTGTTTACTACGGTTGCCAATTTTGAACTGCATTTCGACTACTTACTGATTTGGCCCTACTCTCTGTGTCAGCCTCTCATTCCAGTTGTCCTCCACTGCAATGCCCCCTGGTTATTCCTGTGTTACCAATTTTGAACTGCATTTAGCCCACTTTCTTCTTTGGGCCTATATCTGTGTTTCCACTTCATCGTGCCCATTGCCCAGCCAGTGATAGATGAGTCTGCTGGTACATTGACCCATAACGCAACATTCCCCGTGCACGCTACACAACAACATTGTGACCCTGCTGAAAGTCAGGTTGCTCTTCCCGCATACCATACCACCTTACACGGGGACAAAGAGGAAGGTGCAGATGAAAGTGCAGGTTCCTTCATCAGGTGGGGGGAGGAATACTAGTTGGCGACGTCACTGGCACAGGGCCTCTCATAGTACGCAAAAGTGTTGCTGCCGGTGGGAGGCGCCCCCGCCGTGCAAACACACCGCTGTACTTTGAGGGGCCCTGTGCCAGTGCCAATGCCAACGAGTGGGCCCCCCCTGCTTGCTCAGGATCACAGCACTTGCAAAGTTGAAATACTTACCTCTCCCTGCTCCACTGCCGTGACGTGGTCCAGATTTACTGGGCCCACTAATTACTTGAACCAGCCCTACCCCCCACAACTTTAGCCAAATGACCCCCAATTTCAAATGCCTTCCAATTATTTTAAGGTAAATTACGCTTGACAAGCTTCATTAAGAAGAATGGATGGTTTTGACATTAAAATGGGCACTCTAGGTGTTTTCCTGGCCCCCACTCACTGCCGACTATGCTGCCCCATTGACTTGCATTGGGTTTCGTGTTTCGGTCGATCCCGACTTTACGTCATAATCGGCCGATTTCACTCGACCCGACTTTGGACATAGTCGGGTTTCGCAAAACCCGGCTCGACTCTAAAAAGGTCAAGGTCGCTCAACTCTACTCTGCACCGTTCAGTATGGCCCCATAGATGCTCCACATAAAGCTGCCCCATATATAATGCTCTGCACCGTTCAGTATGGCCCCATAGATGCTCCACATAAAGCTGTGCCATATAGAATGCTCTGCACCGTTCAGTATGGCCCCATAGATGCTCCATATAAAGCTGTGCAATATAGAATGCTCTGCACCGTTGATTATTGCCCCATAGATGCTCCATATAAATCTGTGCAATATAGAATGCTGCTGCTGCAATAAAAAAAAAAATTACATACTCACCTCTCTTGCTTGCAGCTCCTCAGCATCCCGTCTCACCGTCTCTCCGCACTGACTGTTCAGGCAGAGGGCGGCGCACACTAGTACGTCATCGCGCCCTCTGACCTGAACAGTCAGAGCAAGAGGATGCGGAAGACGGAGCGGCGCCCGGCGGGTGGAATGTGGACAGGTAACTATGAACAGGGGAAGAGCTGCGGCACCGAAGACCGTGGGACGGGCAGGGGGAGCGCCAGGAGCGCCAGGACTAGGTGAGTATGCGACAGTCCTCTCTCCCCGTCACCCGCCGACCCCACCGCCGATCATGACTCGAGTATAAGCTAAGAGGGGCACTTTCAGCCCAAAAATTTGGGTTGAAAATCTCGGCTTATACTCGAGTATGTACGGTATGTAGCAAGGGTTGGGGTAGCCCCTTCACAGAATATAATGTAGCCCCCTCATAAAGTATAATGCAGTCCCTTCTCATGGAATATAATGCAGCACTCCATAAAATATAATGCAACCCCCCTCAGGTATAACGCAGTCCCCACCATATAATATAATGTGGCACCCTCATAGGGTATAATGCAGCCCCCTCATATAGTATAATTCAGCCCTCTACAGACTATAATGTAGTCCCGAGAGAATGCAGCCCCACCACAGAATATAATGCATCCCCCATAGAGTATACTGCAGCCCCCTCATATCGTATGATGTAGTCCCCCTTAATATAATGTAGTCCCCTAAGAATAATGCAGTCCCCCACAGCATATAATGTAGCCCCCTCATAAAGTATAATGCAGCCCCTCTCCACCACCATCATTGTCCTCATCACCACCTCCATCATTGCCTTCTCCCCCTCCACCCCTATCATTCTCCCCCACCACCTCCATCACTGCCCATTTCATCACCTCCATCATTGCCTCCCACTACCACCATTGCCCATCACCTCCATCATTGCCTCCCCACCACCATCATTGCCCATCACCTCCATCATTGTCTCCCCCACCATCATTGCCCATCACCTCAATCATTGCCTCCTCCACCATCATTGCCCATCACCTCCATCATTACCTTCCTCACCATCATTGCCCATCACCTCCATCATTGTCTCCCCCCACCAATATCATTGTCCTTTACCACCACACACACACCTCACCACAGCAGCAGCTCATCACACACACACGCAGGCACACACACTCACACAAACACACACAGGCACACACACACAGGCACACACACTCATACAAACACACACAGGCACAAACACGCAGGCACACGCACACACACACACGCAGGCACACGCACACACACGCAGGCACACACACATGCAGGCACACAGCACAGCTTACCTCCCCGCAGTAGCAACGCATTCCGGCAGCCTCTTCCTCGCTGGAAGCTTTCTGTCTGAGACAGCACGCTGGATGATGAGGTCATCCAGCTGGGCTGTCTCAGACAGGAAGCAGGATGCCGGGAGGTGAGCTGCTCTGTGTTAGTCTGTGTGCCTGCATGTGTGTGTGACTGTGTGTATGTGTGCATGCTGTGTGTGTGTGTATGTGTGCGGTGCTGTGTTTGTGTGTATGTGTGCGGTGCTGTGTGTGTGTGGTGCAGTGGTGGGGCTTTACATGCGGGCAGTGTAAGCTGCAGCCTGCAGATAACGCTGCCCGCTATTAACCCCTTTCTGACATGTGACGTACTATCCCATTGAGGTGGGGTGGGCCCGTATGACCACCGACGGGATAGTATGTCATAGCGATCGGCCGCGCTCACGGGGTGACTATCGCAGCTGACATCCGGCACTATGGGCCAGGAGCGGTCACGGACTGCCCCCGGCACATTAACCCCTGGCACACTGCAATCAAACATGATCGCAGTGTGCCGGCGATATAGGGAAGCATCGCGCAGGAAGGGGGCCCCCTGCGGGCTTCCCTGAGACCCCCGGGACAATGCAATGTGATCGCGTTGCTGCGAGGGTCTCTTACCTCCTCCTCCCTGCAGCAGGCTTGGATCCAAGATAGCCACGGCATCTAGGTCCTGCAGTGCACAGCAAAGTGTCAGATCAGCGATCTTACACTATAACATGATGCCCCCCCCCCCCGGGCAATGTTATAGTGTAAAAAAAAAATATTCACATGTGTAAAAAAAATATATACATTCTTCCTATAAATACATTTCTTTACCAAAAAAAAAAAAAAGTACACATATTTAGTATCGCCGCGTCCGTAACGACCCCACCTATAAAACTATATCACTAGTTAACCCCTTCAGTGAACACGGTAAAAAAAAAAACAGGCAAAAAACAACGCTTTATTCTCATACCGCCAAACAAAAAGTGGAATAACACGCGATCAAAAAGACTGATATAAATAATCATGGTACCGCTGAAAATGTCATCCTGTCCTGCAAAAAAAGAGCTGCCATACAGCATCATCAGCGAAAAAATAAAAGTTATAGTCCTCAGAATAAAGCGATGCAAAAATAATTATTTTTTCTATACAATAGTTTTTATCGTATAAAAGAGCCAAAACATTAAAAAAGATATAAATGAGGTATTGCTGTAATCGTACTGACGCGAAGAATAAAACTCCTTTATCAATTTTACCAAACGCGGAACGGTATAAACGCCTCCCTCAAAAGAAATTCATGAATAGCTGGTTTTTGGTCATTCTGCCTCACAAAAATCGTAATAAAAAGTGATCAAAAAATGTAACTTGCCCGAAAATGTAACCAATAAAAACGTCAACTCGTCCCTCACATGACTCTGTGGAACCAAATATGGAAAAATTATAGCTTTCAAAATGTGGTAACGCAAAAAATATTTTTTGCAATAAAAAGCGTCTTTCAGTGTGTGACGGCTGCCAATCATAAAAATCCACTAAAAAAAACGCTATAAAAGTAAATCAAACCCCCCTTCATCACCCCTGTTGTGAATTCTGTGGCAGAGCTCCCTCCTGTGGTCACAAGTGGTACTTCGGCTGATTCTGTCTATGAGCTTCCGTTGGTGGAGGTGAGTGGTACTGCGGCTTCTGAGTTTCCTTCCTCAGGTGATGTGGTGAAGTCGTTAGGTGCTGCTCTATTTAACTCCACCTAGTGCTTTGCTCCTGGCCTCCAGTCAATGTTCTAGTATTGGTCTTGCTTCCTCCTGGATCGTTCCTGTGGCCTGTCTGCTCTGCATAAGCTAAGTTTTGCTTGTGTTATTTTTGTTTGCTATTTTTTCTGTCCAGCTTGCTTAATTGGTTTTTCTGGCTTGCTGGAAGCTCTGGGACGCAGAGGGAGCACCTCCGTACCGTTAGTCGGTGCGGAGGGTCTTTTTGCCCCCTCTGCGTGGTTGTTTGTAGGGTTTTGTGTTGACCGCAAAGTTATCTTTCCTATCTTCGGTCTGTTCAGTAAGTTGGGCCTCACTTTGCTAAATCTATTTCATCTCTGCGTTTGTATTTTCATCTCTACTCACAGTCATTATATGTGGGGGGCTGCCTTTTCCTTTGGGGTATTTCTCTGAGGCAAGGTAGGCTTATTTTTCTATCTTAGGCCTAGCTAGTTTCTCAGGCTGTGCCAAGTTGCATAGGGAGCGTTAGGCGCAATCCACGGCTGCCTCTAGTGTGGTTGGATAGGATTAGGGATTGCGGTCAGCAGAGTTCCCACGTCTCAGAGCTCGTCCTATGTCTTTTGGTTATTGTCAGGTCACTTTGTGTGCTCTGAACTTCAAGGTCCATTGTGGTTCTGAATTACCTAATCATAACACACCCTGTTGTGAATTCTGTGGCTGAGTTCACTTCTGTGGTCACAAGTGGTATTGCAGTCTCTGGGCTTCCTCCCTCAGGTGTTTTGGTGAGCTCGTTGGCTGCCTTGCTATTTAGCTCCACCTGAGTCTGTCTTCCTTGCTCCTTGTCAATGTTCCAGTGTTGGATCTGAGCTACTGCATCTTTCCTTGGGCCTGCTGCTCTGCTAGATAAGTGCTTCTAGTTTGTTTTCTGTTTTTTCTGTCCAGCTTGTTATTATCTTTTGCTGGAAGCTCTGAGAAGCAAAGGGGTGCACCGCCGTGCTGTTAGTTCGGCACGGTGGGTCTTTTTGCCCCTTTGCGTGGTTTTCGTTTTAGGGTTTTTTGTAGACTGCATAGTTCTCTTTGCTATCCTCGCTCTGTCTAGAATATCGGGCCTCACTTTGCTGAATCTATTTCATTCCTACGTTTGTCTTTTCATCTTGCTAACAGTCATTATATGTGGGGGCTGCCTATTCCTTTGGGGTATTTCTCTGAGGTAAGTCAGGCTTGTATTTCTATCTTCAGGCTAGTCAGCTCCTCAGGCAGTGCCGAGTTGCATAGGTAGTTGTTAGGCGCAATCCACTGCTGCTTCCAGTTGTGTGAGGACAGTTCAGGTACTGCAGTCTACAGAGATTCCACGTCTCAGAGCTCGTCCTATTGTTTTGGGTTTTTGCCAGATCTCTGTATGTGCGCTGATTACTGCACGCTGTGTTGCCTGATTGCCAGCCATAACAGTACAAGGAGCCAATTCAATGATTTCCAATAGAGGGAAAAAAGAAATCCTGACATCATTTTTTTTTCTTAGCTCTGTCTTCAGTCTTTTTTTTCCCCTAGACATTAGAGTGCTTCAGGACACAGCTGTGGACATGGATATTCAGGCTCTGTGCTCCTCAATGGATAATCTCGTTGTAAATGTACAAAAGATTCAAGATACTATTGATCAGAAATCGATGCTAGAACCAAAAATTCCGATTCCTGATTTGTTTTTTGGTGACCGAACTAAGTTCCTGAGCTTCAGAAATAATTGTAAGCTATTTTTGGCCTTGAAACCTCATTCTTCTGGTAATCCTATTCAACAGGTTTTGATTATTATTTCTTTTTTGCGCGGCGACCCACAGGACTGGGCGTTTTCTCTTGCACCAGGAGATTCTGCATTGAGTAATGTTGATGCATTTTTCCAGGCGCTGGGATTGCTTTACGATGAGCCTAATTCAGTGGATCAAGCTGAGAAAAATCTGCTGGCTTTATGCCAGGGTCAGGATGATGTAGAAGTATATTGTCAGAAATTTAGAAAATGGTCAGTACTCACTCTGTGGAATGAATCTGCACTAGCGGCTTTGTTCAGAAAGGGTCTCTCTGAAGCTCTTAAGGATGTAATGGTGGGATTTCCTATGCCTGCTGGTTTGAATGAGTCTATGTCCTTGGCCATTCAGATCGGTCGTCGCTTGCGCGAGCGTAAATCTGTGCACCATCTGGCGGTATTGTCTGAGAGTAAGCCTGAGCCTATGCAGTGCAACAGGACTATGACTAAAGTAGAACGGCACGAACACAGACGTCTGAACAGACTGTGTTTCTATTGTGGTGATTCTACTCATGCTATTTCTAATTGTCCTAAACGCACTAGGCGGTTCGATAGCTCTGCCGTTATTGGTACTGTACAGTCCAAATTCCTTTTGTCCATTACCTTAATGTGCTCTTTGTCATCATATTCTGTCATGGCGTTTGTGGATTCAGGCGCTGCCCTGAATCTGATGGATTTGGATTATGCTAAACGTTGTGGATTTTTCTTGGAGCCTTTGCAGTGTCCTATTCCGTTGAGAGGAATTGATGCTACACCTCTGGCCAAGAATAAGCCTCAGTACTGGGCCCAGCTGACCATGTGCATGGCTCCTGCACATCAGGAAGTTATTCGCTTTTTGGTACTGCATAATTTGCATGATGTGGTCGTGTTGGGGTTGCCATGGCTACAAACCCATAATCCAGTATTGGATTGGAACTCTATGTCGGTAACCAGCTGGGGTTGTCAGGGAGTACATGGTGATGTTCCATTTTTGTCTATTTCGTCATCCATTCCTTCTGACATCCCAGAGTTCTTGTCGGACTTTCAGGATGTATTTGAAGAGTCCAAGTCTGATGCCCTTCCTCCGCATAGGAATTGTGATTGTGCTATCGATTTGATTCCTGGTAGTAAATTCCCTAAGGGTCGTTTATTTAATTTGTCCGTACCTGAACACACCGCTATGCGCAGTTATGTGAAGGAGTCCCTGGAGAAGGGACATATTCGCCCATCGTCGTCACCATTGGGAGCAGGGTTCTTTTTTGTAGCCAAGAAGGATGGTTCGCTAAGACCGTGTATTGATTACCGCCTTCTTAATAAGATCACTGTTAAGTTTCAGTATCCCTTGCCATTGATTTCTGACTTGTTTGCTCGGATTAAGGGGGCTAGTTGGTTTACTAAGATTGATCTTCGTGGTGCGTATAATCTGGTGAGAATCAGGCAGGGAGATGAATGGAAAACGGCATTTAATACGCCCGAGGGTCATTTTGAGTATCTGGTGATGCCGTTCGGACTTGCCAATGCTCCATCTGTTTTTCAGTCTTTTATGCATGACATTTTCCGTGAGTATCTGGATAAATTCTTGATTGTTTACTTGGATGACATTTTGATCTTCTCAGATGATTGGGAGTCTCATGTAAAGCAAGTCAGAATGGTTTTCCAGGTACTGCGTGCTAATTCCTTGTTCGTGAAGGGATCAAAGTGTCTCTTCGGTGTGCAGAAAGTTTCATTTTTGGGGTTCATCTTTTCCCCTTCTACTATCGAGATGGATCCGGTTAAGGTTCAGGCCATCCAGGATTGGACTCAGCCGACATCTCTAAAAAGTTTGCAGAAATTCCTGGGCTTTGCTAATTTTTATCGTCGCTTCATCTGTAATTTTTCTAGCATTGCCAGACCATTGACCGATTTGACCAAGAAGGGTGCTGATTTGGTTAATTGGTCTTCTGCTGCCGTGGAAGCTTTTCAGGAGTTGAAGCGTCGTTTTTGCTGTGCCCCTGTGTTGTGTCAACCTGATGTTTCTCTTCCGTTCCAGGTCGAGGTTGATGCTTCTGAGATTGGTGCAGGGGCGGTTTTGTCACAGAGAGGTTCTGGTTGCTCAGTGTTCAAACCATGTGCTTTCTTTTCCAGGAAATTTTCTGCTGCTGAGCGTAATTATGATGTGGGCAACCGAGAGTTGCTGGCCATGAAGTGGGCATTCGAGGAGTGGCGTCATTGGCTTGAGGGTGCTAAGCATCGCGTGGTGGTTTTGACTGATCATAAGAACCTTACTTATCTTGAGTCTGCCAAGCGCTTGAATCCTAGACAGGCCCGTTGGTCGTTATTTTTTGCTCGTTTTGATTTTGTGATTTCATACCTTCCGGGCTCTAAAAATGTGAAGGCGGATGCTCTGTCTAGGAGTTTTGTGCCCGACTCTCCGGGGTTATCTGAGCCGGCGAGTATCCTCAAGGAAGGAGTCATTGTGTCTGCCATCTCCCCTGATTTGCGGAGAGTGTTGCAGAAATTTCAGGCTAATAAACCTGATCGTTGTCCGGCCGAGAAACTGTTCGTCCCTGATAGGTGGACTAGTAAAGTTATCTCTGAACTTCATTGTTCGGTGCTGGCCGGTCATCCAGGAATCTTTGGTACCAGGGAGTTGGTTGCTAGATCCTTCTGGTGGCCATCTCTGTCGCGGGATGTGCGTGCTTTTGTGCAGTCCTGTGGAATTTGTGCTAGGGCTAAGCCCTGCTGTTCACGTGCCAGTGGGTTGCTTTTGCCCTTGCCGGTCCCGAAGAGGCCTTGGACACATATTTCGATGGATTTCATTTCTGACCTTCCCGTTTCTCAAAAGATGTCTGTCATTTGGGTGGTCTGTGATCGCTTTTCTAAAATGGTCCATCTGGTGCCCTTGGTTAAATTGCCTTCCTCCTCTGATTTGGTGCCTTTGTTCTTCCAGCATGTGGTTCGTTTACATGGCATTCCTGAGAATATTGTTTCTGACAGAGGTTCCCAGTTTGTCTCGAGGTTCTGGCGAGCCTTTTGTGGTAGGATGGGCATTGACCTATCTTTTTCCTCGGCCTTCCATCCTCAGACTAATGGCCAGACCGAACGAACCAATCAGACCTTGGAAACATATCTGAGATGTTTTGTTTCCGCTGACCAGGATGATTGGGTGTCATTTTTGCCGTTGGCTGAGTTCGCCCTTAATAATCGGGCCAGCTCGGCTACCTTGGTCTCTCCATTTTTCTGCAATTCTGGGTTCCATCCTCGTTTCTCTTCAGGACAGGTTGAGTCTTCGGACTGTCCTGGTGTGGATTATGTGGTGGACAGGTTGCAGCAGATCTGGACTCAGGTAGTGGACAATTTGACCTTGTCCCAGGAGAAGGCTCAGCTTTTCGCTAATCGCAGACGCCGTGTGGGACCCCGACTTCGTGTTGGGGATCTGGTTTGGTTATCTTCTCGTCATATACCTATGAAGGTTTCCTCTCCTAAATTTAAACCTCGTTTTATTGGTCCGTATAGGATTTCTGAGATTCTCAATCCGGTGTCTTTTCGTCTGACCCTCCCGGACTCCTTTTCCATACATAATGTATTCCATAGGTCGTTGTTGAGGAGATACGTGGCACCTATGGTTCCATCTGTGGAGCCTCCTGCCCCTGTTTTGGTGGAGGGGGAATTGGAGTATATTGTGGAGAAGATTTTGGATTCTCGTGTCTCTAGACGGAAACTCCAGTATCTGGTCAAATGGAAGGGTTATGCTCAGGAAGATAATTCCTGGGTTTTTGCCTCTGATGTCCATGCCCCAGATCTTGTTCGTGCCTTTCATGTGGCTCATCCTGGTCGGCCTGGGGGTTCTGGTGAGGGTTCGGTGACCCCTCCTCAAGGGGGGGGTACTGTTGTGAATTCTGTGGCTGAGTTCACTTCTGTGGTCACAAGTGGTATTGCAGTCTCTGGGCTTCCTCCCTCAGGTGTTTTGGTGAGCTCGTTGGCTGCCTTGCTATTTAGCTCCACCTGAGTCTGTCTTCCTTGCTCCTTGTCAATGTTCCAGTGTTGGATCTGAGCTACTGCATCTTTCCTTGGGCCTGCTGCTCTGCTAGATAAGTGCTTCTAGTTTGTTTTCTGTTTTTTCTGTCCAGCTTGTTATTATCTTTTGCTGGAAGCTCTGAGAAGCAAAGGGGTGCACCGCCGTGCTGTTAGTTCGGCACGGTGGGTCTTTTTGCCCCTTTGCGTGGTTTTCGTTTTAGGGTTTTTTGTAGACTGCATAGTTCTCTTTGCTATCCTCGCTCTGTCTAGAATATCGGGCCTCACTTTGCTGAATCTATTTCATTCCTACGTTTGTCTTTTCATCTTGCTAACAGTCATTATATGTGGGGGCTGCCTATTCCTTTGGGGTATTTCTCTGAGGTAAGTCAGGCTTGTATTTCTATCTTCAGGCTAGTCAGCTCCTCAGGCAGTGCCGAGTTGCATAGGTAGTTGTTAGGCGCAATCCACTGCTGCTTCCAGTTGTGTGAGGACAGTTCAGGTACTGCAGTCTACAGAGATTCCACGTCTCAGAGCTCGTCCTATTGTTTTGGGTTTTTGCCAGATCTCTGTATGTGCGCTGATTACTGCACGCTGTGTTGCCTGATTGCCAGCCATAACAACACCCCCTTAGTAAGGGAAACATTAAAAAATTAAAAAAATGTATTTCCATTTTCCCATTAGGGTTAAGGCTAGGGTTAGGGTTGGGGCTAGGGTTAAGGCTACAGTTAGGGTTGGGGCTAAAGTTAGGGTTAGGGTTGGGGCTACATTTACAGTTGGGAATAGGGTTGGCATTAGGGTTAAGGGTGTGTCAGGGTTAGAGGTGTGGATAGGGTTACCGTTGGGATTAGGGTTACGGGTGTGTTTGGATTAGGGTTTCAGTTATAATTGGGGGTTTGCACTGTTTAGGCACATCAGAGGCTCTCCAAACGCGACATGGTGTCCGATCTCAATTCCAGCCAATTCTGCGTTGAAAAAGTAAAATATTGCTCCTTCCCTTCAGAGCTCTCCCGTGTCCCCAAACAGGGGTTTACCCCAACATATGGGGTATCAGCGTACTCAGGACAAATTGGACAACAACTTTTAGGGTCCAATTTCAACTGTTACCCTTGGAAAAATACAAAACTGGGGGCTTTTTTTTATTTGCACGGCTCTGCGTTATAAACTGTAGTGAAACACTTGGGGGTTCAAAGCTCTCACAACACATCTAGATGAGTTCCTTAGGGGGTCTACTATCCAAAATGGTGTCACTTGTGGGGGATTTCTACTGTTTAGGTACATTAGGGGCTCTGCAAACGCAATGTGATGCCTGCAGATCATTCCATCTAAGTCTGCATTCCAAATGGCGTTCCTTCCCTTCCGAGCCCTCCCATGCACCCAAATGGTGGTTCCCCCCACATATGGGGTATCAGCGTACTCAGGACCAATTGGTCAACAACTTTTGGGGTCCAATTTCTCCTGTTACCCTTGGGAAAATACAAAACTGGGGGCTAAAAAATAATTTTTGTGGGATTTTTTGCTCTTTTGGACCGCTTTTTCCTTTTGTGTTAAGGACCTTATTGTTTTGGTGAGCGTATCCCGGAGCGTGTACAGTGTGATCGCTAGGCAGCGTATACTTCCGATTCTGGGACTCGGGACCGGAAGTACCTTTTAGACACACGCCACACAGGGTTCCAGTATGTGACATCGTGTGTGGGTATTTCATCTTTATGTATACTGGGGTGCCTATGGAGCGCTGGGGTACACTTCCGATGCAGTTTACAGCGTGCATGAATGTTATCTTGGGTACGCATTACTGGTCGTCATGGTAACGTGGACTTCCGGTTTCGGGACGTAGCACCGGAAATACCTCTCCTGTATTGGATTCGTGTGCTCCACATGTGGCTGGGCGTTTGACATCACCGGACCTGTGAGTGTCTTATTATGTATATCTGGTTGTTTATCTAGTGCCGCATTACTTCTGGTATTAATCATACAGTGCGCTGCCATCAGCTTCTACCCTAACTACTTTCAGCTGCTTAGCATTCAGTTGGCCGTTTGTTGGGGGCGTGACATTTCACACTTTCTATTTAAGAATTGCCCTAACCCCTCATTCTTTGCAGGACAGCATAGAGGGGGGCAGGACCTTTTGTCCCTCTGTTATTTGCACTTAATCCCCTTACACAAGCAAGTCCCCTGATGACTTGAGCTTGGAAGAAACGCGTCGGGACAACACAGGGAGAGTGCAGGGCATATGTGTTTACAGGGGTAGATGTGGACTGCCCTTGTAAGGGCGGGAGCTCGGGGGATAGTTTATCGTAACCCTCTAGGGATTGACATAGGGACTGTCATCTCTTCACGGTCCGGATGTCCGCTTGACTAAAAGAATATCCGGTGCTCCCTTGCCTGCCCACGGAATTGGTGAGACCATTCCTGTTTATTTATTAGTACAGTAAGCATATTTTACAGTACATGCTGACTACTGTCTATTGTGTCTATATGCGTCCTGTGGTATAGAGTTAGTTGCTGTCTTATAGATTGTTGAACAGCTTCTTTTGGATACTCTATCCCGGATTGATTCCGCATATATTGCTGGAAACTTTTAATCCTGTGTAGGACCTGTCATCTCTCTATGTCCATTTTATATGGTGGTGACAGGGTCCCGTATTATATGTTCACTTGGGTGACTGTTTTTAGCTACTTTTGAGTATTAAAAGTTATGTTTTATTTTCCACTTTGTGCACCGTTCATATTTCCCCATAGCTGTGCCATATAGTGCTCTGCACCGTTCATATTTCCCCATAGCTGTGCCATATAGTGCCCTGCACCGTTCATATTTCCCCATAGCTGTGCCATATAGTGCTTGCACCGTTCATATTGCCCCATAGCTCTGCCATATAGTGCTCTGCACCGTTCATATTTCCCCATAGCTGTGCCATATAGTGCTCTGCACCGTTCATATTGCCCCATAGCTCTGCCATATAGTGCTCTGCACCGTTCATATTTCCCCATAGCTGTGCCCCATATAGTGCTCTGCACCGTTGATTATTGCCCCATAGCTGCCATATAGTGCTCTGCACCGTTCATATTGTCCCATAGCTGTGCCCCATATAGTGCTCTGCACCGTTCATATTTCCCCATAGCTGTGCCATATAGTGCTCTGCACCGTTCATATTTCCCCATAGCTGTGCCATATAGTGCTCTGCACCGTTCATATTTCCCCATAGCTGTGCCCCATATAGTGCTCTGCACCGTTCATATTTCCCCATAGATGCTCCACATATATCTGCGCCATTGCTGCTGCTGCTGCAATAAAAAAAAAATGCCATACTCACCTCTCTTGCTTGCAGCTCCCAGCGTCCGGTCCCGGCGTCTCTCTGCTCTGACTGATCAGGCAGAGGGCGCCGCGCACACTATATGCGTCATCACGCCCTCTGACCTGCACAGTCACTGCAGATAGACGCCGGGAAGATGGAGCGGCACCCGGCGGCTGGAACGTGGACAGGTAACTATGCGATACTTACCTGCTCCCGGCGTCCGGCTCCTTCCACCGTACAGCTGTCTTCGGTGCCGCAGCTTCTTCCTCTATCAGCGGTCACCGTGACCGCTGATTAGAGAAATGACTATGTGGCTCCACCCCTATGGGAGGTGGAGCCGCTTATTCATTTCTCTAATGAGCGGTCCCACGTGACCGCTGAACAGTGGAAGAGCTGCAGCACACGAAGACCGTGGGACGGGCGGGGAGCGCCAGGATCGCTGGAAGCAGGTAAGTATGCCTCAGCGCCCTCACCCCCTCCCCCGCCGACCCTGCCACCCACCTTGACTCGAGTATAAGCCGAGAGGGGCACTTTCAGCCCAAAAATTTGGGCTGAAAATCTCGGCTTATACTCGAGTATATACGGTAATTCCTGTCAATTTTGCATTGAAAAGTCAAATGTCGCTCCTTCCCTTCCGAGCTCTCCCATGCGCCCAAACAGTGGTTTACCCCCACATATGGGGTATCAGCGTACTCAGGACAAATTGTACAACAACTTTTGGGGTCCAATATCTTCTCTCACCATTGGGAAAATAAAAATTTGGGGGTGAAAAGATCATTTTTGTGAAAAAATATGATGTTTTATTTTTACGGCTCTGCATTATAAACTTCTGTGAATCACTTAATGGGTCAAAGTGCTCACCACACATCTAGATAAGTTCCTTAGGGGGTCTACTTTGGTGTCACTTGTGGGGGATTTCAATGTTTAGGCACATCAGGGGCTCTCCAAACGCAACATGGCGTCCCATCTCAATTCCAGTCAATTTTGCATTGAAAAGTCAAATGGCGCTCCTTCGCTTCCGAGCTCTGTCATGCGCCCAAACAGTGGTTTACCCCCACATTTGGGGCATCGGCGTACTCAGGACAAATTGTGCAGCAACATTTGGGGTCCATTTTCTCCTGTTACCCTTACTAAAATAAAACACACTGGAGCTGAAGTAAATTTTTTGTGAAAAAAAGTTAAATGTTCGTTTTGATTTAAACATTCCAAAAATTTCTGTGAAACACCTGAACGGTTAATAAACTTCTTGAATGTGGTTTTGAGCACCTTGAGGGGTGCAGTTTTTAGAATGGTGTCACACTTGGGTATTTTCTATCATATAGACCCCTAAAAATGACTTCAAATGAGATGTGGTCCCTAAAAAAATGATGTTGTAAAAATGAGAAATTGCTGGTCAACTTTTAACCCTTATAACTCCCTAACAAAAAAAAATTTTGGTTCCAAAATTGAGCTGATGTAAAGTAGACATGATGTAAATGTTACTTATTAAGTATATTGTGTGACATATCTCTGTGATTTAATTGCATAAAAATTCAAAGTTGGAAAATTGCGAAATTTTCAAAATTTTTTGCCAAATTTCCGTTTTTTTCACAAATAAATGCAGGTAATATCAAATAAATTTTACTACTAGCATGAAGTACAATGTGTCCCAAGAAAAAACAGTGTTAGAATTACCAGGATCTATTGAAGCTTTCCAGAGTTATAACCTCATAAAGGGACAGTGGTCAGAATTGTAAAAATTGGCCTGGTCATTAACGTGCAAACCACCCTTGGGGGTAAAGGGGTTAAGAGAAATGGTATTCACGCCTCTCCACGCCCATAGAGGAGTGGGGAAGTGTGAATATTAATTTTGCATTAGCAGCGGGGCCAAAATTTTGTCTCCAGCTTCTGCTACTGGCATAGGGCGGGCCCCCTTGACTCAAGGGCCCCATAGCCACTGGCTGGGGGCCCCTGGAGCAGTGGTGGCCCAAGGCAGCTGCTGGCCAGTATGCCAGCAGGTGTCAGTGCCTCGGCCCACCAGAGAATCCTCCGGTTCTCCGGTGGGTCAGTCCGAGCCTGCTGACAACCTATAGTGACCTATTAGGGTCAGATTGTATCCATACTATATTCTACCTCATTACCTGTAATATTCCCTACCGATTTTTTCAGGGTTGGTCTTTATATTTTTAACACTTTACAGTGTATCAATTAAAGGTTAATTTTTAAAAGGGATTTATTTGGTTAGTTGGTCTTTCTGATTTTGAACCTCACTCAATCTATCTAAACTCACATTTTTTTTTTAGTACACCTTCTTTTTACCACTGCATGTATAAGAAAAGCAATACACACTTTGTACTGTGGAAATAGCTTGGAGCCTACAATGACCGGCCCATGACACCTCATGCATGTTTGTGTGTAGATGCCTACGGATGGAATACAACACATGAAACTGATGATTTGTTGCATCCTTTACATTTTATATGGGAACACTTTATTATATCCCTAGACGTGTTTTCAGGCATTTGATGCATAGCTGCTTTTATATTGCCTTTTCTCTCTGTAGGGCTCATGAGATCCCTATACATACAATGGTAACCCTCAGAAGGCCTATTCACCCCTAGCCTCCCATCCCCCCTGCAGCCTTTTTTTGGATGTGCACTTTTCAGCAGCTTAGAGGAGAGAATTGGAGACTGAAATAAGGAGACAGATCTAGAAAAAGAGGGAGAAAAGAAGCAAAAATCTTGCTGACACGGGGCATAACTTAATTTTCACGGTGCCGTGACAGCTGTATCGTGTAATCTGCCATGGCATGCCATTAAAACTTCAATGCCTTTACTGACCCAGAAGGGAAATTCAGACCGTGGAGAGTCTTTTGAAAAGAAGTGGTGATCTTTCACGATTTATGAGCTTGTCTTAAAGAAACAGACTCTACTCACTTTAAATTAATCGCCTCTTTCAGGGTACATTGAATTTGGGGGCCTTACTACTGAGAACTGTGAAAACCTTACTTGTGAAAAGCACAATGATCAGCAATGTAATAATTTTCATTTCATTTATGTATCCTGCTGAAACAACACTTACACAGTGAGGGACAAAAGCTGCATTAAATTCCATTACCAAGAGCCAGTTTTAAAACAAATCTGGGAGCATAAGGCACACAAATATTTGCATGACTTGAGGGCTGAATAAAAAAGGTGCTGCAGATTGCATACATAAATAGTGTAAAATGCGTCCAAAAATTTATAACAGAAATTATTTCTCCTGAAAAAAAAAATTACGTCTAAAAGCTACATGAATGCAATATGTTAAGCATCTAATTTATTAATGATTTTACGCTTTATTATTTTGCAATTTTCACCCAAAGGAAAGTTAAAAGTTCCACTGGTTCATTCCTCAATACGGTTCATGTGACATAACAGCTGAGTTCAGAGCGTATAGCTGTCATCTCAAGTCCCTTACTGCACTGCAATCTGGTGAAACAAAATTCTGAGTGTGTGTGTGTGTGTGTGTGTGTGTGTGTACACATGTATATGAGAAGGGAAGATAGTGGCACTTTTTCCTCCCATGTTTGCACCTTATTATATGAGCACCCGGTACCTGCAGGCTCGATTGCTCAGTCCAGAGTTTGGTTTAAGGACAAGTTAAAACACACCTCTCCCCCAAAAGAAAAAATAAATTTCACCGCCAGGCCCAGCTCACCATCTTGCATCTCCACACAGCCTCAGCTCCTCACGCTCCGCCTCCAACAGCCGATAGCCGCCCTCGCCGCCACCAGCCGTGCAACTACTTCCAGCCGGGTCCAGCATACACCGCTCTCTCTGGCTGGAAAGCTATGTCAGCCAGGAGGCATGGCGTCCTTATGCAAATCAAATCAGAGTGTTCAGCCGGGAGCAGTGCAGGACTAGAAAGGAGGAGTAAGGAGGAGCCAGGTACACAGTGATGGCAGCACGCACATTTAATTAAAGAGACACGGCACAGCACAGCCCAGGGGCGGACACTGACCACTTGGGGCCCCTGTGCAAGAAATGTGTCTGGGCCCTCCTCCTTTTATGGTGACAAAGCTATGTATATGGAGCGCCCCCAGACGCAGGGCCTTGGGTTACTCGGTACCGGTCCTCTCTGTCTCAGTTCTAGGGTTGTCACGGTGGCTGGACCCGGTCCGTAACCCTGCTAAGGGGCGCCCAATGAAAGGGTGGTGAAAGTTGTTAGGTGTTTGTGACGCCACCTGTGGTGTTCGGTCAGGGTGACCGACACTGCTTGGGGTCCGCTGGGGTGATGTGATGGCAGCTAGATGGTATACCTTCCCTCAGGTGAAGTAGATCCCCAGGGCTTCCCAGTGGTGTAGGTGGCGATGGTGTGAGGCACAGTTAATAACAAGGACACAGGGTTGCAGTCTCTTTACCTCTTTACTGGTGACTTCAGGATCCTCAATCCGGAGCACTGTTAACAGGGCTAGCTGAGACCGGCTGGTCCGAAGGCACATCCAGAGTTCCCTTTGCAGGTGGAAATCAGTGCCTACCAACTAGCGCCTGTGTGTTGTAGTCATTCCCTGCTGAGCATTCGGGATAGTCCTCCCAACTGTCGTTTCTATTCTGATGTTCTGCTTCGTCCCCCAGTTTGTTATGGCTAGGACGCACCTGTATGACGGGTAGGCTCGGAGCTATTCTGGGACCCTAGAGACGCCCCTCTCCACGCTTGCCCCCTATGTCTTCTTAGGTGATGTATATTAGACAGCCAACCTATAATCACGTGTCCAGCCTCTGTTTGAGGTAATGCTTGGAGTCAGTTACTTCCTCGGCGTTCTGGCCACCGGCTACGCGCCTCAGTAGGATGTTGCCGATCTCGGGGCACGACTCCTACTGGCTCTCTTTGTGCTTTGATCTTGTTTCTCACTTCTCCACAATATACTTTGCTTCGTGTCCTTTCTTTAGATGCCGCCGCAAGGTAGTGCAGGCGCGGCTCTGTAACGATCTGTCCTTGTCGCTAAGTCACTGCCAGGTTCCCATGCCTGACAGGGACCCCTCTGAATCTTCCCCGCAATACCCCCTGCCACGGGATGTTGCCTGGACAAAACCCAGCCAGCTTCTGACTAACTTCCTATCCAACCCCCAGTTTTACCAAAGTGTGAGGAGTGGCCTAGTGGATAGAACCTTTTGCTCCCCCTGGTGGCCGGAGTGTGAAATGTAGTGTGTGACTGTGATACCTGGTCAGGTGAAGTCCTTTAGTGCCATCAGACGTACCATCACTCCCCTTAGTGGCAGAGCGACATTACTGCAACGACCAGGTCTCTGGGGTGCTGCATATATATAAATATATACAGCTCTGGCAAAAATTAAGAGACCACCACATCTAAACCCTGTCATGGGCAGCCCAATCTCCGGACCTGAACCCCACTGAAAACCTCTGGAATGTAATCAAGAGGATGATGGGTAGTCACAAGCCATCAAACAAAGAACTGCTTACATTTTTGCACCAGGAGCAGTGTGAAAGACTGGTGGAAAGCATGCCAAGGCACGTGAAAGCTGTGATTAAAAATCATGGTTATTCCACAAAATATTGATTTCTGAACTCTTCCTGAGTTAAAACATTATTATTGCTGTTTCTAAATGATTATGAACTTGTTTTCTTTGCATTATTTGAGGTCTGAAAGCAATGGATTTTTTTTGTAATTTTGACTATTTCTCCTTTTCAGAAAAAAAAAATACAAAATTTATTGCTTGGAAATTCGGAGACATGTTGTCAGTAGTTTATAGAATAAAAGAAACTTTACATTTTACTCAAAAATATACCTATGAGACTACGTGCCCACATTGCAGAATGTTTGCAGAATTTTCCTGATCAAAACCGGACTCCTTTCGCAGGAAATCCGCTTGCATTTTTATCACGTTTTTTTTTTCTGGAGCGTCCCATTACAGTTGCAGCAAAATCGCGGAAATTCTGCAAAATTAATGAACATGCTGCGTTTTTTTTTGCGATGCGTTTTTTTTGCGGAAAAAATGCAACATGAGCACAACGCTGTGGAATTCCATTAAAAATAATGGGATGCATTTAGTAAGCATTTTTTAACCGTTTTCACAGAGAAAAAACGCAAATAAAGAACGCAACGTGTGCACATAGACTAAAGAGAAACCTCAGACAAATTGAACATTTTGCAGTGGTCTCTTAACTTTTGCCAGAGCTGTAAATATATGTACAGGGTGGGCCATTTATATGGATACACCTAAATGAAATGGGAATGGTTGGTGACCCAGATCGGTGCAATGAATTTGCAGAATGGGCAAAACAAAAATTGGAACATGACCCTCAGTTTACACAGAATATTATGTTCCGTGATGAAGCAAACTCTTTTGGGTGGGTCATTTATATGGACACACCTAAGGCTACTTTCACACTAGCGTCGTGTGATGGACTGTTGTGAATTCTGTTGTCGAACTCCCTCCTGTGGTCGTGAATGGTACTTCGGCGAGTTCTGTCTATGGGCTCCCTCTGGTGGCTATGAGTGAAGCTGCTGCTTCTGAGGTTCCTTACACAGGTGACGTGGTTTATCCTTTGGTTGGCTGCTCTATTTAACTCCTCTCAGATCGTTACTCCATGCCAGCTGTCAATGTTTTTGCATTGGTTCAGTTCGCTCCTGGATCTCTCTGGTGACCTGCCTTCTCCTGCAGAAGCTAAGTTCCTGATAGTCATTATTTGTTCACTGTTTTCTTGTCCAGCTGGTTATCATGATTTTGTCTTGCTAGCTGGAAGCTCTGGGATGCAGAGTGGCCCCTCCGCACCGTGAGTCGGTGCAGAGGTCTTTTTTGCACACTCTGCGTGGTCTTTTGTAGGTTTTTGTGCTGATCGCAAAGTTACCTTTCCTATCCTCTGTCTATTTAGTAAGTCTGGCCTTCCTTTGCTGAAACCTGTTTCATCTCTGCGTTTGTGACTTCCATCTTTACTCACAGTCAATATATGTGGGGGGCTTCCTTTGCCTTTGGGGAATTTCTCTGAGGCAAGGTAGGCTTTATTTTCTATCTCTAGGGCTAGATAGTTCTTAGGCTGTGAAGAGGCGTCATGGGAGAGTCAGGAACGCTACACGGCTATTTCTAGTTGTTGTGATAGGATTAGGGCTTGCGGTCAGCAGAGCTCCCACATCCCAGAGCTCGTCCTGTATGAGGTTTAACTATCAGGTCATTCCGGGTGCTCCTAACCACCAGGTCATAACAATGGACGTTGCAATGCGTCGTTTTGGAGAAAAAACGCATCCTGCAAAGTTGCCCGCAGGATGCATTTTTTCTCCATAGACTTGCATTAGCGACGCATTGCGCATGCGCAGCCGAAACTCCGCCCCCTCCTCCCCGGAACTCACAATGGGCAGCAGATGTGTTGTAAAACTGCATCCGCTGCCCACGTTGTGCTAATTAATCACACTGTCCGTCGGTACGTCGGGCCAACGGTTTGCGACGGCCCGTACCAACGGACTTGTGTGAAAGTAGCCTAAATAAAATGGAAATGGTGACAATTTTCTTACGTACGGTGTCTTGCATTGAAATCTGCTGCAGTGACCCGGGTACTGCGTTCACCAGACATCAGCACAATTTCTATCTGCTCCTCATATGTTAACCTCTGTGACATGTCAATGGCTATAAACAAAGAGAAACTTGTAAATAACTCATGAAAGAATAAAGATATGTTAAAACCAAGCACACTATTGTTTTTCTTGTGAAATTCTCAATAAGTTTGATGTGTCACATGACCCACTTCCCATTGAAAAAAATAAAGTTAGATCCAAAATGGTCGACTTCAAAATGGCCGCCATGGTCACCATCTTGAAAAGTTTCTCCCTCCCATACACTAATGTGCCACAAAGAGGAAGCTGATATCACCAACCATTCCCATTTTATTTAGGTGTATCCATATAAATGGCCCACCCTGTATATCTGCACACACATACATGTACATATACAGTGGGGCAAAAAAGTATTTAGTCAGTCAGCAATAGTGCAAGTTCCACCACTTAAAAAGATGAGAGGCGTCTGTAATTTACATCATAGGTAGACCTCAACTATGGGAGACAAACTGAGAAAAAAAAATCCAGAAAATCACATTGTCTGTTTTTTTTAACAATTTATTTGCATATTATGGTGGAAAATAAGTATTTGGTCAGAAACAAAATTTCATCTCAATACTTTGTAATATATCCTTTGTTGGCAATGACAGAGGTCAAACGTTTTCTGTAAGTCTTCACAAGGTTGCCACACACTGTTGTTGGTATGTTGGCCCATTCCTCCATGCAGATCTCCTCTAGAGCAGTGTTGTTTTTGGCTTTTCGCTTGGCAACACAGACTTTCAACTCCCTCCAAAGGTTTTCTATAGGGTTGAGATCTGGAGACTGGCTAGGCCACTCCAGGACCTTGAAATGCTTCTTACGAAGCCACTCCTTCGTTGCCCTGGCGGTGTGCTTTGGATCATTGTCATGTTGAAAGACCCAGCCACGTTTCATCTTCAATGCCCTTGCTGATGGAAGGAGGTTTGCACTCAAAATCTCACGATACATGGCCCCATTCATTCTTTCATGTACCCGGATCAGTCGTCCTGGCCCCTTTGCAGAGAAACAGCCCCAAAGCATGATGTTTCCACCACCATGCTTTACAGTAGGTATGGTGTTTGATGGATGCAACTCAGTATTCTTTTTCCTCCAAACACGACAAGTTGTGTTTCTACCAAACAGTTCCAGTTTGGTTTCATCAGACCATAGGACATTCTCCCAAAACTCCTCTGGATCATCCAAATGCTCTCTAGCAAACTTCAAACGGGCCCGGACATGTACTGGCTTAAGCAGTGGGACACGTCTGGCACTGCAGGATCTGAGTCCATGGTGGCGTAGTGTGTTACTTATGGTAGGCCTTGTTACATTGGTCCCAGCTCTCTGCAGTTCATTCACTAGGTCCCCCCGCGTGGTTCTGGGATTTTTGCTCACCGTTCTTGTGATCATTCTGACCCCACGGGGTGGGATTTTGCGTGGAGCCCCAGATCGATGGAGATTATCAGTGGTCTTGTATGTCTTCCATTTTCTAATTATTGCTCCCACTGTTGATTTCTTCACTCCAAGCTGGTTGGCTATTGCAGATTCAGTCTTCCCAGCCTGGTGCAGGGCTACAATTTTGTTTCTGGTGTCCTTTGACAGCTCTTTGGTCTTCACCATAGTGGAGTTTGGAGTCAGACTGTTTGAGGGTGTGCACAGGTGTCTTTTTATACTGATAACAAGTTTAAACAGGTGCCATTACTACAGGTAATGAGTGGAGGAAAGGGGAGACTCTTAAAGAAGAAGTTACAGGTCTGTGAGAGCCAGAAATCTTGATTGTTTGTTTCTGACCAAATACTTATTTTCCACCATAATATGCAAATAAATTGTTAAAAAAACAGACAATGTGATTTTCTGGATTTTTTTTTCTCAGTTTGTCTCCCATAGTTGAGGTCTACCTATGATGTAAATTACAGACGCCTCTCATCTTTTAAAGTGGGGGAACTTGCACTATTGCTGACTGACTAAATACTTTTTTGTCCCACTGTATCACATAGCCTCCTTTATAATAATAATAATAATTTTTATTTATATAGCGCCAACATATTCCGCAGCGCTTTACAATTTATAGAGGGGACTTGTACAGACAATAGACATTACAGCATAACAGAAATACAGTTCAAAACAGATACCAGGAGGAATGAGGGCCCTGCTCGCAAGCTTACAAACTATGAGGAAAAGGGGAGACACGAGAGGTGGATGGTAACAATTGCTATAGTTATTCGGACCGGCCATAGTGTGAGGCTCGGGTGTTCATGTAAAGCTGCATGAACCAGTTAACTGCCTAAGTATGTAGCAGTACAGACACAGAGGGCTATTAACTGCATAAAGTGAATGAGAACATAATGCGAGGAACCTGATTTTTTTTTTTTTAAATAGGCCACACAGGGATCGTTAGGTTAATGCATTGAGGCGGTAGGCCAGTCTGAACAAATGAGTTTTTAGGGTACGCTTAAAACTGTGGGGATTGGGGATTAATCGTATTGACCTAGGTAGTGCATTCCAAAGAATCGGCGCAGCACGTGTAAAGTCTTGGAGACGGGAGTGGGAGGTTCTGATTATTGAGGATGCTAACCTGAGGTCATTAGCGGAGCGGAGGGCACGGGTAGGGTGGTAGACTGAGACCAGAGAGGAGATGTAGGGTGGTGTTGAGCCATGGAGTGCTTTGTGGATGAGGGTAGTAGTTTTGTACTGGATTCTGGAGTGGATGGGTAGCCAGTGTAATGACTGGCACAAGGTAGAGGCATCGGTGTAACGGTTGGTGAGGAATATGATCCTGGCAGCAGCATTCAGGACAGATTGGAGCGGGGAAAGTTTGGTAAGAGGGAGGCCTATTAGTAGAGAGTTACAATAGTCCAGACGAGAATGAATAAGTGACACAGTAAGAGTTTTTGCAGAGTCGAAAGTAAGAAAAGGGCGAATTCTAGAAATGTTTTTGAGATGCAGGTAAGAAGAGCGAGCCAGTGATTGGATGTGGGGGGTGAATGAAAGGTCAGAATCAAGGATGACCCCAAGGCAGCGGGCATGTTGCTTTGGAGTAATGGTGGAACCGCACACGTAGATGGCAATGTCAGGCAAAGGTAGGTTAGTAGAGGGAGAGAACATGAGGAGTTCAGTTTTTGACAGGTTTAATTTCAGATAGAGGGAGGACATGATGTTAGAGACAGCGGTAAGACAATCACTGGTGTTTTCTAATAAGGCAGGCGTGAGATCAGGAGAAGAAGTGTATAATTGGGTGTCGTCAGCATAGAGATGGTACTGGAAACCAAATCTACTGATTGTTTGTCCAATAGGGGCAGTATACAACTAGAAGAGGAGGGGGCCTAGGACTGATCCTTGAGGAACCCCAACAGTAAGGGGAAAGTGAGAGGAGGAGGAACCAGCAAAACATACAGTGAAGGATCGGTCAGAGAGATAGGAGGAGAACCAGGAGAGAACGGTGTCCTTGAGGCCAATGGAGCGGAGCATAGTGAGGAGGAGCTGATGATCCACAGTATTGAATGCTGCAGAGAGATCCAAGAGAATTAGCATGGAGTAGTGACCATTAGATTTAGCTGTTAGTAAGTCATTAGAGATTTTAGTGAGGGCAGTTTCAGAAGAGTGTAAAGAGCGGAAGCCAGATTGAAGAGGGTCGAGAAGAGAGTTATCTGAGAGATAGCGGGTAAGACGGGAGTGGACCAGGCGTTCGAGGAGTTTAGAGATGAAGGGAAGATTAGAGACAGGTCTATAATTAGCGGCACAGTTTTGATCGAGGGATGGTTTTTTAAGTAATGGATGTATGATGGCATGCTTAAATGAGGAGGGAAAAATACCGGAAGTGAGGGAAAGGTTGAATATTTTTGTTAGGTGAGAGATGACAGCCGGGGAAAGGGACTGGAGGAGATGTGAAGGAATGGGGTCACTGGTGCAAGTGGTCGGGCGAGAAGATGCAAGGAGCCTGCTTACTTCTTCTTCTGTAACTGCTTCAAAGTCAGAGAGTGAACTAGATGCAGTGGGGGAGGGAGGACAGTGCATGGTATGAAGAGATTGGGAGATGATTTCCTGTCGAATGTGGTCAATTTTTTCTTTGAAGTAATTGGCCAGATCGTCAGCACGGAGATCCGTGGTTGGGGCCTGCTCTCTTGGGTTGAGTAGGGACTGGAACGTGTCAAAGAGATGTTTAGGGTTATTGGACAGGGAGGTGATGAGGGTGTTGAAGTAGGTTTGTTTGGAGAGGTGAAGGGCAGAATTGTATGTCTTTAGCATGAACTTATAATGGATAAAATCTTCAGGTAGATTAGATTTTCTCCACAGACGTTCTGCGCACCTGGAGCACCGCTGCAGGAAACGTGTTTGCAGCTTGTGCCACGGTTGTTGCCGTCTGTGCTGAGTTGTTTTATGTATAGGAGGAGCAGCTTCATCCAGAGCATTTTGCAGAGTTTCATTGTAATGCTTCAGAGCAGAATCAGGACATGAGATGGAGAAGATTGGGGCCAATGAGGACTGCAAGTTCTTCATAAGTTTCTGGGTGTTAATGGCCTGTATGTTTCTATAAGTGTGGAAAGTGGGGGTGACCTGAGCGGGATGGCAGTTCTTGATAGAGAATGAAAGAAGGTTGTGGTCAGAGAGAGGGAGAGGGGAGTTTGTGAAATCATCCACTGAGCAAAGCCGGGAGAAGACCAAGTCAAGGGAGTTTCCATCTTCATGTGTTGGAGAGTTAGTATGCTGCGAGAGGCCGAAAGAGGAGGATAGAGATAAAAGGTGAGAAGCAGATGGGGAGAGGGGAGAGGCAATGGGGATGTTGAAATCACCCATGATAAGGGTGGGGGTGTCACAGGAGAGAAAGTGTGGAAGCCAGGTGGCAAAGTGATCCAGGAACTGATGAGAGGGGCCGGGAGGACGATACACCACCGCCACTCGCATGGAGAAGGGGACGTAGAGTCTGACCACATGGACCTCAAAGGAAGGGAAGACAAGTGAGGGTACTTGGGGGATAACTTGGAAAGTACATTTGGGTGAAAGGAGCAGACCAATGCCTCCACCTGCTCTGTTGTCCGATCTTGGGGTATGAGAAAAATGTAGTCCACCATATGAGAGAGCAGCAGCAGCGGTGGTGTCTGACTGCTGGATCCAGGTTTCAGTAAGAGCCAGGAGATTAAGAGAATTAGAAAGGAAGAAATCATGAATGAAGGAGAGTTTATTACACACAGAGCGAGAATTCCAAAGGGCAAAATTCAAAGAGACAGAAGGCATGCATGGAATATTAATAAGGTTAGAGGGGTTTCTGGGTGTAGCAATTGGGAGGTTTGACTGGCTATAACATGGGGGGCCGGGGTTTGGAGAGATGTCTCCAGCGACTAGGAGAAGGAGGATTGAAAGAGTGAGCAGATGGTTAAGTGATTTGTGAGAGTGTCTCTTGTGTTGGATGGTGGGACTGAATGGATCTGCGCTGTTAAGCAATGTGAACAGAGCATGAGTGTTATACATAGGAGAGGCAAGGACAGAGGGGCCGATATGGATGGAGTATAGAGAGTTAATGCAAGGGCGGTGAATGTGAGTGAATGCAGCAGCCAGGATATAGATTATACAAATAAATATGGTGAGTATTTGTGCTGTTTCAAGTGAATATGGATTAGATTTAGATTGTCTTACCTGTCTCCTGCCCTGTCTAACTGCCATGTTATAACTGCCGAGTACTTAGAAAAAAGTACTTAACTGCCATGTTATAACTGCCGAGTACTTAGAAAAAAGTACTTAACTGCCATATTATAACTGCTGAGTACTTAGAAAAAAAGTACTTTGAATAAAAATACACGAATAATAGTGCACGAATGCACCCCTGCATGAATGCTTCCCCAAAGTATGTCTACATTTATAGAAGGCTAGCCCTTAGATCTCCCCTTTTTTTTTTTTTGTGTTAAAGCTCGTTAGCAATTGATCTAACTCAGTTGAGACAACAGGACACAATAAATGTAGTGATCAGATAAACAAATGTCCAGGTCTACATGGATCATCAACCGCTTTGAAACAGTTATGTGATCTCTCTGAGTAAGGACATGCAAAAGTCAGATTAAATATCTATAAACACAAACAAATGCATAATAGGATGACTAACATATATAGATATATGCAGGATTCAATGCCGAAAATAGAATGACTCAGATACCATCCAAGCTGCTTGCTGTCAGGGACTGGAGCAATAGACATGCAGGATATTTCAGCTCAGAGAATGAATGATATGTTTACATATATAGATACCGTATATACTCGAGTATAAGCCGACCCGAGTATAAGCCGACCCCCCTAATTTTGCCACAAAAAACTGGGAAAACTTATTGACTCGAGTATAAGCCTAGGGTGGAAATGCAGCAACTACCGGTGAATTTCAAAAATAAAAATAGATCATTATTTCCCCATAGCTGTGCCATATAGTGCTCTACACCATTCATATTTCCCCATAGCTGTGCCCCATATAGTGCTCTGCACCGTTCACTGTGCCCCCTAGCTGTGCCATATACAGTGCTCTGCACCGTTCACTGTGCCCCATAGCTGTGCCATATACGGTGCTCTGCACCGTTCACTGTGCCCCCTAGCTGTGCCATATACGGTGCTCTGCACCGTTCATTGTGCCCCCTAGCTGTGCCATATACGGTGCTCTGCACCGTTCACTGTGCCCCCTAGCTGTGCCTTATACGGTGCTCTGCACCGTTCATTGTGCCCCCTAGCTGTGCCTTATACGGTGCTCTGCACCGTTCATTGTGCCCCCTAGCTGTGCCATATACGGTGCTCTGCACCGTTCACTGTGCCCCCTAGCTGTGCCTTAGACGGTGCTCTGCACCGTTCACTGTGCCCCCTAGCTGTGCCTTATACGGTGCTCTGCACCGTTCATTGTGCCCCCTAGCTGTGCCTTATACGGTGCTCTGCACCGTTCATTGTGCCCCCTAGCTGTGCCATATACGGTGCTCTGCACCGTTCACTGTGCCCCCTAGCTGTGCCTTATACGGTGCTCTGCACCGTTCACTGTGCCCCCTAGCTGTGCCATATACGGTGCTCTGCACCGTTCACTGTGCCCCATAGATGTGCCATATACGGTGCTCTGCACCGTTCACTGTGCCCCCTAGCTGTGCCTTATACGGTGCCCTGCACCGTTCACTGTGCCCCATAGATGTGCCATATACGGTGCTCTGCACCGTTCACTGTGCCCCCTAGCTGTGCCTTATACGGTGCTCTGCACCGTTCATTGTGCCCCCTAGCTGTGCCTTATACGGTGCTCTGCACCGTTCATTGTGCCCCCTAGCTGTGCCTTATACGGTGCTCTGCACCGTTCATTGTGCCCCCTAGCTGTGCCTTATACGGTGCTCTGCACCGTTCACTGTGCCCCATAGATGCTCCACATTAATCTGTGCTGCCGCTGCTACTGCTGCAATAAAAAAAAAAAAACACATACTCACCTCCCTTGATTGCAGCTCCCAGCGTCTCGTTCCGGCGCCTCCATCTTCCCGGCGTCTCTGCTCTGACTGATCAGGCAGAGGGCGCCGCGCACACTATATGCGTCATCGCGCCCTCTGCCTGATCAGTCAGAGAGCGCAGACGCCGGGAAGATGGAGGCGCCGGCCGGGAAGATGGAGCGACGCCCGGCGGCTGGAACGAGGACAGGTGAATATGCTATACTTACCTAGTCCTGGCGATCCTCGCGCTGTCCCCTCCTGTCTTCGGCGCTGCAGCTTCTTTCTCTATCAGCGGTCACCGGCACCGCTGATTAGAGAAATGAATAAGCGGCTCCGCCCCTATGGGAGGTGGAGCCGCTTATTCATTTCTGTAATGAGCGGTCCCACGTGACCGCTGAAGAGAGGAAGAAGCTGCAGCGCCGAAGCCCGTGGGACGGCAGGGACAGCGCGAGGATCGCTGGGACTAGGTAAGTATACCCCAGCGCCCTCAGCCCCTCACCTGCCGACCCCACCGCTACCGTGACTCGAGTATAAGCCGAGGGGGGCACTTTCAGCCCTAAAATTTGGGCTGAAAATCTCGGCTTATACTCGAGTATATACGGTATATGCAGGATTCAATAATGTAAATTGCTGTCACTTATACAGTGCACTCTCTTGCTATGTACAGCACCATCCCTTACATATTGGATTATATAGAGCCCTGTTTTTTATTACATACCGTCCTCTCTTGTTAGATATATAATGCAATGATGGCTGATGGAGCATGGGAAAGCTTCTTTTCTAATGGAGGAAATGATGGACTGGTAGTCTGGTCACCGGCACCTCCATCAGCAGTCATTTTATATCTAACAAGAGACAGCACTGTACATAACAGCAGAGGAAGCTATATAATAAGGGACGACACCATATATAACTAGAGAGGATGGTATGTAATAAGAGACGGTGTTATACATGATAAAAGAGGAAACTATGTAACTAAGGATGGTGTTAGACATAATAAGTGAGTACATTATATACTAAGGGACTGTGCTATACATAAGTGAGTACACTATATACTAAGGGACTGTGCTATACCTAAAAAGTGACTACACTATATACTGAGGGATGGCGCTATACATAATAAGCGAGTACACTATATATTAAGGGACTGTGCTATATTATTATTATTTTTATTTATTTATATAGCACTATTAATTCACGCACACATGCATACACCACCAATCATCTCTACATACACACATACGTACACACACACACACACACACAGCACCTCTCACCTCTCCGCATGCTCTCCCACAGCCACAGCATCAACGTCACCTGCAGCTTCCTCTCACTGGCAAAGTGGCCACAGCACTGAATGATGATGTCATCCAGCCGCGCCGCTGACTGCTGTGTGAGACAGGAAGCGCGGGTAGGAAGCAGGATAGATCACTGCAGCTCTTCTGCCATTTTCTTTTGTAGGCAGCGGAGCTGCAGGGATCTCTCCCTGCCCACCGCACATGAGGGCAATCTGGCCAGGGGCCACCCGGAGCCTCGGGGCTGGAAAAACAGGCCAGATTGCCCTCATTATTAGCTACCCTGCAGGGACCCTGAGGAGCCTCTGTGCCCCGATGCAGCCCAACTCCAGTGGGTCCCCTCACCCCTCAGGGCTCCATAGCAGTCATGTGGCCTGCCGCAATGGCGGTATGCCACTGCAGATATTTATATATATATATATATATATATATATATATATATATACAGTATATACACTACCGTTCAAAAGTTTAGGGTCACTTCGAAATTTCCTTATTTTTGAAAGAAACGAACAGTTTTTTCCAATGAAGCTAGCATTAAATGATTCAGACATATACTCTATATATTGTTAATGTGGTAAATAACTATTTTAGCTGCAAACGTCTGGTTTGTAATGCAATATCTTCATAGGTGTATAGAGGCTCATTTCCAACAACCATCACTCCAGTGTTCTTGTGGTACTTTGTGTTTGCTAACTGTGTAAGAAGGCTAATAGATGTTAGAATACCCTTGAAAACCCTTGTGCAAGTATGTTAGCGCAGCTGAAAACAGTTTGGCTAATTAGAGAACCTATAAACCTGACCTTCCTTTGAGCTAGTTGAAAATCTGGAGCATTACATTTGTTGGTTCCATTAAACTCTCAAAATGGCCAGAAAAAAAGAACTTTCATGTGAAACTAGACAGTCTATTCTTGTTCTTAGAAATGAAGGCTATTCCATGCAAGAAATTGCCAAGAAACTGAAGATTTCCTACAACGGTGTGTAGTACTCCATTCAGAGGAGAACACAAACAGGCTCCAACCAGAGTAGAAAGAGAAGTGGGAGGCCCCGCTGCACAACTGAGCAACAAGACAAGTACATTAGAGTCTATAGTTTGAGAAATCGACACCTCACAGGTCCTCAACTGGCAGCTTCATTAAATAGTACACGCAAAACACCAGTGTCAACATCTACAGTGAAGCGGCGACTCCAGGATGCTGGCCTTCAGGGCAGAGTGGCAAAGAAAAAGCCATATCTGAGACTGGCTAATAAAAGGAAAAGATTAATATGGGCAATAGCGCACAGACATTGGACAGAGGAAGATTGGAAAAAATTGTTATGGACAGACGAATCCAAGTTTGAGGTGTTTGGATCACACAAAAGAAAATTTGTAGGATGCAGAACATCTCAAAAGGTGCTGGAAGAGTGCCTGACACCATCTGTCAAGCATGGTGGAGGTAATGTGATGGTTTGGGCTTGCTTTGGTGCTGGTAAAGTGAGAGATTTGTACAAGGTAACAGGGATTTTGAATAAGGAAGGCTATTACTCCATTTTGCAATGCCAAAAATGGTTGCAACCTGAATCTTCCTCCCCATCACAAATGGTTGAGAGGGTCGTCGTGGACAAGTTAATACACTCCCTACCAAGGCCATTTCTGGGTTGCCCAGGGAGATCCCAGTAATGCCGATGACCTAGTGAGCTTGGTGGAGAGGTACCAGGTGGTTGAGAGTTCCTTGGGGAAGCAAGATGTCATAGCATCCCCATACTGGGGTTCCCAAAGGGGAGCTGGCACCCAAAAAGAAGGAAGCTAGAGCCATATCTGGAGGGCATTTAAGAACCCAGGAGGAGCCCAGGATCTAAGTTATTGTCAAATGCCCCAAATTGTCACATAGCTGCCCGTTGCCCCATGACCACCGAGCCAATGGACTGAAGCATAGGATGGTGCTACTCATATTTTGCATGTCCTGCCTGCAGTGCTGTCCCTCAACCAGGCGAGGGACCGCAGGCATGCCCCATAACAGTAAACGGAGTACAGGTGACTGGTCTATTAGACTCAATGAGTTTGATAACCCTAGTGAGGGCTGCAATTCCCCATCAGCTGATTCCTGAAAAGATAGTGGGTGTCCAATGTATCCATGGTGATGCTAAGGACCACCCTGTGGCCCAAGTGCTAATGAACACAAAATGTGGCACCGAGTCCCATGAGGTTGGCGTAGTCAAGGACCTATTGCACCCTATTATAATAAAATTGAGAAAAGGGTCAGGAAGCGGTATTGCTGGAATGTCTGCGCAAGCTTATTTAAACCGCATAAACCACTCAGAATAGCTAAACAAAAGAACAGCTTTTTCGGGCACAAAGTGAAAACATAAAGTAAAATGTCCATACAACATATAGGGTAATGTCTGGTTCTTTTAGGCCTCAGCACAAATTTTATCTGCCAAACCAAGCTCCTGGGGTTGAGATATGTGAGCTGAAAAGGTGAACTACAAACCTGGATCAGTTACACCAGTTTTGTCAAGAGGAATGGGCCCAAATTCCGACCAACTATTGTGAGAAGCTTGTGGAAGGATATCCCAAACGTTTGACCCAAGTCATTCAGGTTAAGAGCAATGGTACCAAATACTAATGAATGTATGTAAACTTTTTTACTTTGCAGTAAGTAATAAAAATGTCTTAAAACATTCTTTCTCTCTCAATATTCAGGTATATGGCAAATATTAATTATGGTGATCCTAATTTACCTAAAACAGGAAAGGTTTATTCTTATTTCTTGTCAGATGTTGAGAAAAACATGCATATGTGTTTTTATAGTGTATGGATCTTCTCCAGATTGCACAGGTTTCAGGGCTGTCGCTGGGCAATATTGATATTCATTTCCCTCAAAAGATTTTCTATTGGATTCAGGTTTGGAGACTGGCTAGGCCACTCCAGGACCTTGAAATTATGCTTATGGAGCCTCTCCTTAGTTGCCCTAGCAGTGTGTTTTGGGTCATAGTCATGCTTGAAGAGACAGCCATGACCCATCTTCAATGTTCTTACTGAGGGAAGGAATCCAAAGTCTTGCGATACATGCACAATCCCATCCATCCTCCCTTCAATACGGTGCAGTCGTCCAGTTCCTTTTGTAGAAAAGCACCCCCAAAGTATGATGTTTCCCCCACCATGCTTTACGGTTGGGGCATTGTTCTTGGGCTTGTACTCATCCTTCTTCCTCCAAACATGGCGAGATGAGTTAATGCCAAAAAGTTCAATTTTAGTCTCATCTGCCCACATGATCTTCTCACACACCTCCTCTTGATCATTGACATGGTCACTGTTGAACTTCAAATGGGCCTGGATATGTGTTTACATGAGCAGGGGTACTGTGCGTGCCCTGCAGGATTTTAATCCATTATGGTGTAGTGTGTTATTAGTGGTAATGTTTGAGACTGAAGTCCCAGCTCTCTTCAAATCATTGACCAGGTCATCCCGTATAGTTCTGGGCTGATTCCTGACCTTTCTCAGAATCATCCTTACATCACGAGGCTAAATCTTGCATGGTGCCCCAAACCAAGAAAATTGACAGTCATCTTTTGTTTCTGTCGTTTTCTAGTAATTGCACCAACAGTTGTTGCCTTTTCACCAAGCTACTTGCCTATTTTACTGTAGCCCATCCCAGCCATGTACAGGTCTACAATTTTGTCCCTAGTGCCCTTAGACAGCTTTTTGGTCTTGGCCGTGGTGGAGAGGTTGGATTGTGATTGATTGAGTGTGTGGACAGGTGCCTTTCATACTGGTAACAAGTTCACACAGGTAATGGGTACAGAGTAGGAGGGCTTCTTAAAGAAAAACTAACATGTCTTTGAGAGCCAGAATTCTTGCTGATTGGTAGGTGATCAAACACTTATTTCATGCAATAAAATGCAATTTAATTATTGAAAAATCATATAATGTGATTTTGTTTTGTTTTTTAGATTCTGTCTCTCAAAGTTGAACTGGGATAAAAATTACAGACCTCTCCAATCTCCATTGTTTGTAGGTGGGAAAACGTGTATCAAATACTTATTTTCCCCATTGTATAGATACACTGCTCCAAAAAATAAAGGGAACACTAAAATCCCACATCCTAGATATCACTGAATTAAGTATTCCAGTTGTAAATCTTTATTCATTACATAGTGGAATGTGTTGAGAACAATAAAACCTAAAAATGATCAACGTAAATCACAACTAATATTCCTCGGAGGTCTGGAGTTGGAATGATGCTCATAATCAAAGTGGAAAATGAAGTTACAGGCTGATCCAGCTTCAGTGGAAATGTGTCAAGACAAGGAAATGATGCTCAATAGTGTGTGGCCTCCACGTGCCTATATGATCTCCCTACAATGCCTGGGCATGCTCCTGACGAGGCGGCGGATGGTCTCCTGAGGGATCTCCTCCCAGACCTGGAGTAAAACATCCGCCAACTCCCGGACAGTCTGTGGTGCAATGTGACGTTGGTGGATGGTGCGAGACATGACGAACCAGATGTGTTCAATTGGATTCAGGTCTGGGGGACGGGCGGGCCAGTCCATAGATTCAATGCCTTCATCTTGCAGGATCTCCTGACACACTCCAGCCACATGCGGGCTGGCATTGTCCTGCATTAGGAGTAACCCAGGGCCAACCGCACCAGCATGTGCTCTCACAAAGGGTCTGAGGATCTCATCTCGGTACCTAATGGCCGTCATGCTACCTCCGGCGAGCACATGGAGGGATGTGCGGCCCTCCAAAGAAATGCCACCCTACACCATTACTGACCCATTTCCAAACCGGTCAAGCTGAAGGATGTTGTAGGCAGCAGATCGCTCTCCATGGCATCTCCAGACTCTGTCACATGTGCTCAGTGTGAACCTGCTTTCATCTGTGAAGAGCACAGGGCACCAGTGGCGAATTTGCCAATCCTCGTGTTCTGTGGCAAATGACAAGCGTCTTGCATGGTGTTTGGCTGTGAGCACAACCCCCATCTGTGGACATTGGGCACTCAGGCCATCCTCATGGAGTCAGTTTCTAATCATTTGTGCAGACACATGCACATTTGTGGCCTGCTAGTGGTCATTTTGCTGGGCACTGGCAGTGCTCCTCCTGTTCCTCCTTGCACAAAGACTGAGGTATCGGTCCTGCTGCTGGGTTGTTGCCCTCCTACGGCCCCCTCCACATCTCCTGGTGTACTGGCCTGTCTCGTGGTAGCACTTCCAGCCTCTGGACACTACGCTGACAGACACAGCAAACCTTCCTGCCACAGCTCACATTGATGTGCCATCCTGGATGAGCTGCACTACCTGAGCCACTTGTGGGGGTTGTAGAGTCCATCTCATGCTACCACAAGTGGATAGCACAACCAGCATTAAAAAGTGACCAAAACATTAGCCACAAAGCATTGGTCCTGAGATATGGTCTGTGGTCCCCACCTGCAGAACCACTCCTTTATTGAGTGTGTCTTGATAATTGCCAATAATTTCCATATGTTGTCTATTCCATTTGCAGAACAGCATGTGAAATTGATTGTCAAACAGTGTTGCTTCCTAAGTTGACAGTTTGATTTCACAGAAGTTTGATTTACTTGAAGTTCTATTCTGTTTAAGTGTTCCCATTATTTTTTTGAGCAGTGTATATTTATAAAAGTACGGTGGCTCAGTGGTTAGTACTACAGCCTTGCAGCGTTGGAGTCTTGGGTTCAAATCTCACCAAGGACAACATCTCCAAGGAGTTTTTATGTTCTCCTCTTGTTTGCATGGGTTTCCTTTGAGTACTCCGATTTCCTCCCACATTCCAAAGACATACTGATAGGGAATTTTGATTGTGAGCCCCATCAGGGACAGCGATAATAATGTGTGCAAAAACTGTAAAGCGCTGAAGAATATGTTGGCGCTATATAAAGCAGGTCTCATTTCAAAGGTAACTAAAAAACTGGAAAAAAAATGTATTCCATGCCAAAAGTACATGACGCTTCGACTCAAAGTCAAGATGTGAGCCTTTCTCCTTGAGCCTACACATTGTGTATTTTTTGCATGGAACACATTTTTTTCACGTTTTTTGGTATATTTGAAGTGTGACATCTTTTAATTCAATAAATTATTATACAGTTGCCAGTGGATTTGGAGGACTGCACGCACATTTTGCAAGACTGGTGCAACTCCATTATTTTTATATATACAGGTGCTTCTCACAAAATTAGAATATCATCAAAAAGTTAATTTTTTTGTGTTCTTCAATACAAAAAGTGAATCTCATATATTCAAGTATGGGACCACCAGAAGTCTTCCTAGACCTGGCCATCCAGCCAAACTGAGTAATGGTGGGAGAAGAACCTTGTTGAGGGAGGTAAAGAAGAACCCCAAGATCACTGTGGCTGAGCTCCAGAGATGCAGTAGGGAGATGGTAAAAGATTCCACAAAGTCAACTATCACTGCAGCCCTCCACCAGTTGGGCCTTTATGGCAGAGTGGCCCAACAAAAGCCTCTCCTCAGTGCAAGACATATGAAAGCCCTCAGAGTTTGCTAAAAAAAAACACATAATGGACCCCCAGATTATGAGAAATAAAATTCTCTGGTCTGATGAGATGAAGATAGACTTTTTTGGTGATAATTCTAAGCAGTATGTGGGGAGAACACCGGGCACTGCTCATTTCCTGCCTAATACAATCCTAACAATGAAACATGGTGGTGGCAGCATCATGCTATGGGGGTGTTTTTCAGCTACAGGGACAGAACGACTGGTTGTCATTGAAGGAAACATGAATGCTGCCAAGTACAGAGATATCCTTGATGAAAACCTCTTCCAGAGTGCTCTGGACCTCAGACGTGGCTGAGTGTTTACCTTCCAACAAGACAATGACCCTAAGCACACAGTTAAAATAACAAAGGAGTGGCTTCAGAACAACTCTGTGACCATTCTTGACTGGCCCAGCCAGAGCCCTGACCTAAACCCAATTAAGCATCTCTGGAGAGACCTGAAAATAGCTGTCCACAAACGTTCACCACCCAACCTGATGAAACTGGAGAGAATCTGCAGGGAAGAATGGCAGAGGATCCCCAAATTCCAGTGTGAAAAACTTGTTGCTTCTTTCCCAAGAAGACTCATGGCTGTACTAGCTAAAAAGGGTGCTTCTACTCAATACTGATCAAAGGGTATGAATACGTATGATCATGTGAAGACCTACCTCTTCCGACAAGCCTACAACCCCTGCAGTAACCACCAATCAACCAAATCACTGCATGACCAGCTCTACCCTCACCTACTGTATCCTCACCCATCCCTTGTAGATTATTGTAGATTGTGAGCCCTCACGGGCAGGGTCCTCTCTGCTCTTGTGCCAGTCATGACTTGAATTGTTTAAGATTGCTTATTTTTATTATGTATACCTCTTTTCACATGTAAAGCACCATGGAACAAATGGAGTTTTAATAATAAATAATAATAGTAATAGTATTTCAGTTTTTCTATTTTAATAAATTAGCAAACATTACTACATTTCTGGGTTTTTTTTCAGTCAAGATGGGGTGCAGAGTGTACATTAATGAGAAAAAAATGAACTTTTTTGAATTTACCAAATGGCTGCAATGAAACAAAGGTGAAAAATTTAAAGGAGTATGAATACTTACCGTACCCACTGTGTGTGTATATATATATATATATATATATATATATATATATATATATATATATATATATATATATATATACGGCATGAAAAGTTAGTTTAGGATGGGCTCAGTTCATCTTAAGCTGTAGTAATACTCTCCTAATAAACTTGGCAAACAAAAGACATGCTAGTTGTATGAAATGTTGTGATGCTGTGGAGTTGTTAAATGTCTTTTCACTCTATAAATGTGACAATGGACATTCAAGAGGCTTATGATCAGTGGGAAGTGAAGATCTTTTGTCTCCCTTACATTTATCAATGGCTGACAAAGCACAGCATTAAATCTGCAGAGTCCCATTGTCTTGTCGCTCTTCCTAACAATGATTGTGTGTTCAAAGCTGACCATTAGATCTTTGGATTTCATTAGATAGATGACAATTTAATATGTGTAAAAGTTATATGAAAGTAATTAAGGTTGTATTAATGCAGGAAAATCCATATAGACAGGCTGATAGTAATTTAAATAAGATGGCATAACTTCACTGGAGTTAGAGGTGTACGTTGAAGCTCCAAGCCCCTATGCAAATCAGTAACCTGGCACCTACAATGTGCCATTTATAACAGTGGTGTCATGTCATTAGGCAGAAATGCCTCTGGGCCCTTACATGCTCTGGTGCCTGTGTGTGACTATTTCCTCTACAACCACTATAGTTGTGCTAATTTCAGTCAAAAACCTCAAGCATCATGAAGCTATCTGCAAGGCAATAAATACCTTCCTTTTATTAACTGCTGTCATCAATCAGATTGACATTTTAATACCATACTGAATTTAAGGACATCATGACTAGTGATGAGCAAATTTGTTCGGAAATCGATCGCCAAAGAAAAATTCGGCACGAAAATGACACATTCGGATTCATGATTGGAAACACAAGCAAAATTTTATAAAATCAGAAAAAAGCGGTAATATTCGGTAAAAAGTGTGGGAAAATGTTTGCATTAACACAAAAGTATTTTTAGCACTTTAGCAACAATAATGATAGTGTATCATGAGCGTTTGGCACATATTTGATGAGGGGAGTGGGTATGCAGAGCTCAGAGGTGTGATGTTCTTGTAAACAGTAATTTTTTCCTAACTTTATGTGTGCACTTTGTGGCTAGCCAATCAGGGCGCAGGAAACATCCACAATGTCCTGACACAATGGCTTGTGTCATTGGCTGCTAAAATCACATGTCCCTCTCAATATAAAGAGCGGACATGTTGTTTTAGCGCCATTTTGACACTGTAACAGCGCAGAGAGGCTGCTCCTGATGCTGGCACTGTTAGCAGCAAGATTTTAGCTAGTTAGCTAGGTGGTTGTTTATCATTCAGATAGTTTAGCTAGCTACTGTCCAGTGTGGCTGTGAAATAAACCTTCCAACATTTTTTTAGCCATTACTGAGGTCCAAAGACAAAGCCTGCAGGGCACTTTTCATACAAGTGTGTTGTGCACTGCTTCTATTGTGCTCCCTGAACAAGTATAGCAATTAGTGATGAGCGAGCACTAAAATGCGAGCCCAATGTTAGTCTATGGGAGACCGAAGTATTTTTACCCGGATTCCTCCGGGGGTCATTTTAAGGTCTAAAAACGTCTGAAAATGATGGAAACACTGCTGAATTGACACAGGAACATCATGTGGATCAACCCTGGAAGCATTCCTGACTCCTAGTTCACAGCTGTAAACATTTTTTCCCGAGATTCATGTCATTTTTCCCGATGCAACAAAAAACACACTAAAACAAAACCAAAACGGATTTTGCTGGGAAATATGTTAAGGTACATCCTTTGCAGGTTAATGACTTGCCTGTAAGACCATATATTTAACCCCAGACCGAAAATTTCCTCCCCCACTTAGGCTTAGTTCAGACGCAGCGTTTTTGAAGCATTATTCAACTTTAACATTGCTTTTAACCACTACAGATAGTAACTGATAGTTGATAGTAACCTGCGGGTCTAGGATGGACATTGCTCCCCACTGCGGTCTAGGGCACACTACTCCAGCGTGATTCATCCCCTGTTATTATATTCAGATAAGTGTTATATTAATTACATTTAAGTATGTCTCCTGATGAACCGATCTCTGGGAAACGCGTCAAGATGAACATACTTAGAATCTAAGGGTATTGGAGTATTGATACTAAGAACATTCTTTTATGTGGAATTGTATTGAATCGTCACGAATGTGAATAATTCTTTGGCACTGTTGCCTTGTACCTACATTAGTGTGTCAGGGTGTATTAGGGCCAGACGACGTGAGCGGGGGCGCCATTTGCGCAGGATTATAGGGTGCCAACCCCTGCAGGTAGTTTGGGTATATTCAGGTACAGTGCATAGTATCCAACAATTATATGGAGTATGTGCAATAATCAATGAATGTGTGATAACATTGATATTATTAAACGCACTTGTCTGCACGGGCCATTGGGAATATGTGCAATAATCAATAAATGTGCGATATCTTCATAATTAATAAGCACGCTATCTTTGTACGGGCCGTGGTGCAATATATGAGCACATTATCTACTGTGACGATTCTGTATATCTGTTTGTCTAAATTGGATGGTCTGCTGTTTGATCTGTTTTTCTGCACGATAGGGCCTATTAGGGTCAGTCAGGGAGAGCCTACGTTGTGCGGGGGCGCCATTGCGCAGGATTTAGAGTGCCAACCTCTGCGGCAAGGTAAGGCACAGATAGTTGGTGTATCAGGGATTTCGTGCACCCTGTATCTTTGCAGCCAAACAAAGGACGTGTTTTAGGTCATGTGTGTGTGTTGTATTTTTATCTAAAATATTAGTAAATGTTAAGTTTTATTGTGGTTATTCATTCTATCGTTCAAAATAGTGCTTTATGTCGGTGAACTAGTTAATTTTTTTGGCACTTATATTTGATTTTTCTGTGATTTGTAGTCAACAACTGCCCTCTACTGCTCACAAATCCTTTCCAACATATGCAGCGTAGAGTTCCAGCACGTGGGGACATAACACACCAGTCGGTGAGCTGGAAGTTGCAAATGCTGCTGAAGCACGGCAAGGGCAGCTGAAGCTGTAGCTGACTATCTAAAATGGGCAGACAGATGGCGTACTTTCACTAACAGATCCGGCAGCTCCAGGTAGCTTTTCAGAAAATGTTGAACCACGAGGTTAAGCACATGGGCCAAGCAAGGTACGTGTTTGAGCACACCTTGCCTCAGAGCTGCCACCAGGTTGTGGCCATTGTCACAAAAGACCATGACTGGCTGTAGATTCAGTGGTGTCATCCAAATATCTGACTGCTCTTTCAGAGCTGTCCACAACTCTTCTGCATTGTGCGGTTTGTCACCTATGCAGATTAGCTTCAGCACAGCCTGTTGCCGCTTGGCTGAGGTAGCGCTGCAGTGCTTCCAGCTTCTGACTGATGTGTTGATTTCAGAAATGGAGGATGAAGAGGAGGAGGAGGTGCAGGAGCTGTAGACTGTGCGGGCAACCCTGATTGACGTATGGACAGCAATCCTCAGCGTGGGGAGGATTTGTTCCATCCCAAGGCCCGTCTCGGTCCTGACTTCCACTATGTTAACCCAGTGTGCCATCAGTGAGATGTACCGTCCCTGCCCACAAGCACTTGTCCACGTGTCTGTGGTTAGGTGGACTTTCACTGTAACAGCATTGTTGAGGGCACAGGTAATGTTGTGGGACACATGCTGGTATAATGCCGATATGGCACACTGGGAGAAATAGTGGCGACTGGGGACCGAGTACCTTGGGACGGCTGCCACCATCAGGTTGTGGAAAGCTTCCATCTCAACAAGCCTAAAAGGCAACATTTCTAGCGCAAGCAGAAGAGAAATATTAGAATTTAGGACTGAGGCCTGTGGGGTGTTGGCTGGGTATTTCTGCTTGCGTTCCCAAGACTGGGGTATAGACAACTGAAGGCTGTGCTGGGACAAGGACGTGGACGGGCTTGATGATGGTGCTGCTTGACTGTGGGCAACAACAGGTGCAGGGCTAGAGGCATCTTCACATGCACGGTGTACTGGGGATTGGCTTCTACGCAAAACAGTGGAAGAAGCTGTGATGTGACCTCCAGACAGTGGTCCTGGAGCCTGGGGTTTGGAAAACAAAGTCGGGTGCTTTGCTGCCATGTGCCTGATCATGTTAGTGGTGGTCAGGCTGGTTGTTTTGCTACCCCTGCTGATGCAGGCATGACAGTTGCTGCAAATGGCTTGTTTGGGGTTATTGGCAGAGTCTTTAAAAAATAACCAGACTCGGGAAGATCTAACAGTTGGAATGGCAACTTCACTCATGTTGGTGTTACAGGGAACGGATGCAATACTTTTGTCTGTTGCTACCACATTGCTTCTTCCTGCCTGTTGGGGTGATATGCCTCCTTCCCCTTGTGTGTTGCTGCCCTCGCTCTGCATGTCCTCCTGCCAGGTTAGGTGAGTCACATAGTCATCCACCACCTCATCTTCCACATCCGCACCCTGCTCTTCCTCCTGACTTTCTGGCAAATGTGTCTCATCATCGTCCACCTCTTCTGACACTTTCCCACCATCACCTTCATGTGACCGGGGCTGGTCAAAGCTTTGGGCATCTCTACTTGCGATCTCAGCTGTGAACACTTCAAGTTGACCGGCCGAGAGTCCGGAATCTTGAAATGGAAAACTGAACAGCTCTTCAGAGTGTCCAAGTGTGAGATCAGTTGTCTCAGAGCACTCGGCATGGTGGGAGGAAGGAGGATCAGGGTGAGGAATATTTGGGCCACACTCACGGCTACTCAGACTTGACCGTGTGGAAGACATGGTGGTGGTGGCTAAGTGACTGGAAGCATTATCCGCTATCCAACCAACAACCATTTCACACTGCTCTGCCTTCAATAGTGGTGTGCTGTGGTCCCCTAGAAACTGGGACAGGAAGGTCGAGCGATAAGATGTGGGTCTTTGTTGTGACCCACTTTCATCTTGGCCACGGCCTCGTCCTCTGCATGCACCATCAGCATCACATTCACTTCCCCATCCCTCGCCCCTTGCCTTGCCCATTTTAAATGGACTACTGCACTATTTCAAAAGCTCAACACAAATGTATATATTAGGAGCAAAATAATATTTGATCAGCATGCCTGCAAATCTACGATTTTTTAAACACATACACCAGGCAGGCCTCAGCCTGACATAACAGACTGTATTCTTTTTTGGGGGACTTTTTTGTGAATTACATTTATGCAAAATAGTGCTGTATATAAGTAGAGTAACAGACAGGAAAAAAAGTGGTAAACCGGCCTACAATGCCCTAACTTGGAGCACGCAGATATATGAGGCCTGTCACGGAAATACCACACGGTCTAATATGTGGCCTGTTTTTTTAGTTTAATGCAAAATAGTGCTGTATATAATTAGAGTAACAGACTGGGAAAAAAGTGGTAAACCGGCCTACAATTCCCAAACTTGGAGCACGTAGATATATGAGGCCTGTCACAGAAATACCACACTGCCAAATATGTGGCCTGTTTTTTTTTAAAATGCCATATAGTGCTGTATATAATTAGAGTAACAGACAGGAAAAAAGTGGTAAACTGGCCTACAATGCCCAAACTTGGAACATGCAGTTATATGAGACCTGTCACGGAAATACCTCACTGCCAAATATGTGGCCTGCTTTCTTTTAAATGCAAAATAGTGCTGTATATAATTAGAGTAACAGACAGGAAAAAAGTGGTAAACCAGCCTACAATGCCCAAACTTGGATCACGCAGATATATGAGGCCTGTCACGGAAATACCCCACTGCCAAATATGTGGCCTGTGTTTTTAGTTTAATGCAAAATAGTGCTGTATATAAGTTGAGTAGCAGACAGGAAAAAAAGTGGTAAAATGGCCTAAAATGCCCAAACTTGGAGCACACAGATATATGAGACCTGTCACGGAAATACCACACTGCCAAATATGTGGCCTGTTTTTTTTATGCAAAAGAGATGCTGTATATAAATAGAGTAACAGACAGGAAAAAAAGTGGTTAACCAGCCTACAATGCCCAAACTTGGAGCACAAAAAAACACCAGTATACAGGCAAAGATGCAACACCTGTATACTGGTGTTTTTTTGTTTAGAATAGTGGAGGTCTTTCCTCTTATGGTGTGTTTTTTTAGATTAGGACTGCCAATATGTAAGGACCCTTGACGTGGGTTGGCAGCTTAAATATTGTGGCCATAATATCAACCAATACCTTGCATACATTGTTATGTTTTTGGTGCACTGTATATTTTTTCCAGGGTGCGGCTGGGCCCTAGATGGCTCTGTACACTGTGGCCTCTGTTCGCACAGGATGCATTATGGTAAGCCCGCTATATGGCGTCATTAATAGGCTTTGAGCCATATACTTTGCATTCCTGTGTGAACACGCCACATACAGACTATTTGCACAGGTGCACCAAGCGGCCAATTCCTCATTGTAGGGTGGTTGCATTATCGGTATTATTGCACCTGTTTATTTGCCATCTTAACTTGGGTCCGCTGCATCCTGGTTAGTGCAATTGTTGGAGGCCTTGAACAGGTAAGCATCTTTGCCTGTATACTGGTGTTTTTTTGTTTAGAATAGTGGAGGTCTTTCCTCTTATGGTGTTTTTTTCCAAACTTGGAGCACTCAGATATATGAGGCCTGTCACGGAAATACCACACTGCCAAATATATGGCCTGTTTTTTTAGTTTAATGCAAAATAGTGCTGTATATAAGTTGAGTAACAGACAGGAAAAAAACGGGTAAAACGGCCTAAAATGCCCAAACTTGGAGCACTCTGATAAATGAGGCCTGTCACGGAAATACCACACTGCCAAATATGTGACCTGTTTTTTTTAAATGCAAAATAGTGCTGTATATAATTAGAGTAACAGACAGCCAAAAAAGTGGTAAACCGGCCTACAATGACCAAACTTGGAGCATGTAGATATATGAGGCCTGTCACGGAAATACCACACTGCCAAATATGTGGCCTGTTTTTTTTTTTATGCAAAATAGTGCTGTATATAATTAGAGTAACAGACAGGAAAAAAGTGGTTAACCAGCCTACAATGCCCAAACTTGGATCACGCAGATATATGAGGCCTGTCACGGAAATACCACACTGCCAAATATGTGGCCTGTTTTTTTAGTTTAATGCAAAATAGTGCTGTATATAGGTTGAGTAACAGACAGGAAAAAAAGTGGTAAAATGGCCTAAAATGCCCAAACTTGGAGCACGCAGATATACCACACTGCCAAATATGTGGCCTGTTTTTTAAAAATACAAAATAGTGCTGTATATAATTAGAGTAACAGACAGGAAAAAAGTGGTAAACCAGCCTACAATGCCCAAACTTGGAGCATGCAGACATATGAGGCCTGTCACGGAAATACCACACTGCCAAATATGTGGCCTGTTTTTTTAGTTTAATGCAAAATAGTGCTGTATATGTATATAGGTTGAGTAACAGACAGGAAAAAAAGTGGTAAAATGGCCTAAAATGCCCAAACTTGGAGCACGCAGATATACCACACTGCCAAATATGTGGCCTGTTTTTTAAAAATACAAAATAGTGCTGTATATAATTAGAGTAACAGGCAACAAAAAAAGTGGTAAACCGGCCTACAATGTCCAAACTTGGAGCATGCAGACATATGAGGCCTGTCACTGAAATACTACACTGCCAAATATGTAGCCTGTTTTTTTTAAAATGCAAAATAGTGCTGTATATAATTAGAGTAACAGGCAACAAAAAAAGTGGTAAACCGGCCTACAATGACCAAACTTGGAGTACGCAGATATATGAAGCCTGTCACGGAAATACTGCACTGCCAAATGTGTGGCCTGTTTTTTTGTAAAATGCAAAATAGTGCTGTATCGAAGTTGAGTAACAGACGGCAAAATGGCCTAAAATGCCCAAACTTGGAGCATGCGGATATATGAGGCCTTTTTTGGTGAATATAAAACACAAAAAAAACAGTGGCACAAGGCTAGCACACACAACTATGCTACGTATGCCTGACAAACTATGATTTTTAAACAGGCCTGTCTGACGAACATTGCATTTTTTTTTTTGGGGGGGGGGGTGAATTTTGGGGAAAAAAACTGCAACTAGGTATATAGTAAAGAAGCTGCAGCAGCAGCAGACAGTTATGGAACTTTGGGAGGGATGCAGTGGGAGCAATGTACGCACATACAGTGCCTGCAGGACATGAACTGATGTGGATATGCTGTGCCCTGCCTACCTAGCGCTGCACCATCGGGACCCATGAATTAGCCCTAAAAAGGACTGTTATTTTCTCAGGAGTTGTGAATTTAACTGTTGAAGACCTACAATAACTATAAAAACCATGATTCTGACCCTATCTCAGCAGCAGCTCTCCCTACTCTCGCTGAATCCGGAGTAGAATGCGGCGAACTGAGTGGCGCCAGGTCTCTTATACTCAGGATGGTGCTGTGCAGCCAAGCCAATCACTGCACGACCACAACAAAGATGGCTGCGGCATTTTGTGGCCTGGCAGACAATCCCTGCAGCGTGATTAGGTCTCTAAAGTCCGCCAAAAATGCTGGGTGGAGGCACCAGTTACCGCCGAAAAATTCTGGAAATGCTCGGTGCTCGTAGAGTACACCTAGCATAGTGATACTTGGGCGATTAACGAGTAGTGGCGAGCACGTTCGCTCATCACTAATAGCAATCTAAATCTTTTTTTCACTACCTAAATCTGAAACAGCCTGCTGTATGCCACCTTGTGATTTAGTGCTGTGGTGATATAAAACCAGACCTAATGCACATTAAAAAATGTATATAATTTATATATATATATATATATATATACAGTGGGGCAAAAAAGTATTTAGTCAGTCAGCAATAGTGCAAGTTCCACCACTTAAAAAGATGAGAGGCGTCTGTAATTTACATCATAGGTAGACCTCAACTATGGGAGACAAACTGAGAAAAAAAAATCCAGAAAATCACATTGTCTGTTTTTTTAACATTTTATTTGCATATTATGGTGGAAAACAAGTATTTGGTCAGAAACAAAATTTCATCTCAATACTTTGTAATATATCCTTTGTTGGCAATGACAGAGGTCAAACGTTTTCTGTAAGTCTTCACAAGGTTGCCACACACTGTTGTTGGTATGCTGGCCCATTCCTCCATGCAGATCTCCTCTAGAGCAGTGATGTTTTTGGCTTTTCGCTTGACAACACGGACTTTCAACTCCCTCCAAAGGTTTTCTATAGGGTTGAGATCTGGAGACTGGCTAGGCCACTCCAGGACCTTGAAATGCTTCTTACGAAGCCACTCCTTCATTGCCCTGGCGGTGTGCTTTGGATCATTGTCATGTTGAAAGACCCAGCCACATTTCATCTTCAATGCCCTTGCTGATGGAAGGAGGTTTGCACTCAAAATCTCACGATACATGGCCCCATTCATTCTTTCATGTACCCGGATCAGTCGTCCTGGCCCCTTTGCAGAGAAACAGCCCCAAAGCATGATGTTTCCACCACCATGCTTTACAGTAGGTATGGTGTTTGATGTATGCAACTCAGTATTCTTTTTCCTCCAAACACGACAAGTTGTGTTTCTACCAAACAGTTCCAGTTTGGTTTCATCAGACCATAGGACATTCTCCCAAAACTCCTCTGGATCACCCAAATGCTCTCTAGCAAACTTCAGACGGGCCCGGACATGTACTGGCTTAAGCAGTGGGACACGTCTGGCACTGCAGGATCTGAGTCTATGGTGGCGTAGTGTGTTACTTATGGTAGGCCTTGTTACATTGGTCCCAGCTCTCTGCAGTTCATTCACTAGGTCCCCCCGCGTGGTTCTGGGATTTTTGCTCACCGTTCTTGTGATCGTTCTGACCCCACGGGGTGGGATTTTGCGTGGAGCCCCAGATCGAGGGAGATTATCAGTGGTCTTGTATGTCTTCCATTTTCTAATTATTGCTCCCACTGTTGATTTCTTCACTCCAAGCTGGTTGGCTATTGCAGATTCAGTCTTCCCAGCCTGGTGCAGGGCTACAATTTTGTTTCTGGTGTCCTTTGACAGCTCTTTGGTCTTCACCATAGTGGAGTTTGGAGTCAGACTGTTTGAGGGTGTGCACAGGTGTCTTTTTATACTGATAACAAGTTTAAACAGGTGCCATTACTATAGGTAATGAGTGGAGGAAAGAGGAGACTCTTAAAGAAGAAGTTACAGGTCTGTGAGAGCCAGAAATCTTGATTTTGTTTCTGACCAAATACTTATTTTCCACCATAAAATGCAAATAAAATGTTAACAAAACAGACAATGTGATTTTCTGGATTTTTTTTTCTCAGTTTGTCTCCCATAGTTGAGGTCTACCTATGATGTAAATTACAGACGCCTCTCATCTTTTTAAGTGGTGGAACTTGCACTATTGCTGACTGACTAAATACTTTTTTGCCCCACTGTATATATATAAATATATATAATTTTTCTGTTGCAAAACGTTATACAGCCTGCCGTATCCCACTTTGTCATTTTGTTGCATTGAAATTAAGCTGTCTGCAGATCTCAAGCACAGAACCAAAAAATTGTTTCTGTTGATAAATGTCATACAGTAGGGGACCTGGCTTTCAAATTCGGTAGCATCTATTGTGTTTTAGAGGCCCCCAAAAATTCTTCTGTTACTAACGTTCATTAGTGGACATCTTAATATCAAATTGTTAGTAGCATCTAGTGTGTTCTAGAGGCCCCAAAAATTCTTCTGTTACTAACGTAATACAGTAGGGGACATCTCACTTTTAAATTGTTTGTAGCATCTAGTGTGTTATAGAGGCCTGATCCAGAGGCAACAGAAAAATTATTCTGTTACTAATGTCAAACAGTAGGGGACCTCTCACTTTCAAATTGTTTGTAGCATCTAGGGTGTTATAGAGACCTGTTCCAGAGGCCCCCCCAAAATTCTTCTGTTACTAACGTCATACAGTAGGGGACATCTGACTTTCAAATTGATTGTAGCATCTAGTGTGTTATAAAGAAGTGTTCCAGAGGCCACCAAAAAATTATTCTGTTACTAACGTCATAGAGTAGGGGACATCTCATTTTCAAATTGTTTGTAGCATCTAGTGTGCTATGGAGGCCTGATCCAGAGGCCAACAAAAATTCTTCTGTTGTTAACGTCATACAGTAGGGGACATCTTGCCGTCAAATTGCTTATAGCATCTAGTGTTTTATAGAGGCCTGATCCAGAGGCCACCAAAAAATTCTTATGTTACTAACGTGATACAGTAGGGGACATCTCACTTTCAAATTGTTTGTAGCATCTAGTGGGTTATACAGGCCTGATCCAGAGGCCACATCCAGATTATTCTGTTATTAACGTCATACAGTAAGGGACATCTCTCTTTCAAATTGTTTGTAGCAGATCTTCTTTGTCATACAGGTCTCATCCACACTCAAACAATTCTTTCTTCTGTGACTAACATGATTCAGCACGCCATATTTCTGCTTGTAATTTATTGCCATTTAAATTCAGCTGTTTGCAGACCTGTTGCAGAGTTAAAAATCGGATTTTTTTTGTTGCTAATACTGTGCTCTTACCGCGCTATCTGAGAAACATGACTGGGAAAAAGTGAGGTCGTGGTGGAAGGGGAATTAGGCTTGATGTTCAAGGTGTACGTGGGATAGGTGGTAATGTTTGTGTAAGCACTAGTGAACCAACAATGTCACGTCCTATGCAAAGACAACTGACAACTTCTGTTACTGGATAGGCTACTCCACTACCATTCTGTGGCAGATGCATAGCGGTATGCCTTGTTGATGAGGCCCAGAAAGAGCATGTGCTCAAGTGGATGGCAAGCACAGTTTCAAGTGGCTTCTCCTCCTCTTCCTCCACCTCAACATCACACAAAGCACATTCCACAGAGGTGGCACCCAAATTACCCTCGCTTCCCCCCGCTTACCAATAACTCTCCAACCATACAACTGACTGTACAGAACCACAGATGGGTGATTCTGAAGAGCTGTTCACACATTTTATGCCATGGTCATCAGAAGTGTACTAAAAAGCTTCAGAGTCAAGAGGAGGAAATCTGCACCAATGCCCAAATTATTTTAGCTTGGATCCAGGGCAGGATGAAGTATAGTCCGAGAAGCATCCTGACCCTGGTGATCAGACGTTAACTTTTGGGGGCAGGTGATGCCGATGACACTGAGATATCTGAGGTTCACACGGACTATACTATCATGTCAGGGCAGGAATAGTTGAAGGGTTACTCCAAAAGTGAGGAATGTGATAACACAGAGGATGATGATGATGAGGTGTTAGATCCCATTTGGCATGAACAGAGAGGCACACAGCTGGGTAAGTCATCTGAGGAGGAAGATGAGGAGGGTACATTGCGCTGTATGTCACAACACGTAGACACATAGTGATGCAGCCACGACGAACCACAACTGTGGCTGTGACCAGCAGTATCCGCGGGTCTGCAGCTCACAAGGGTGGCAAAGATTGCTTAGACTGGGTCTTTTTGACACTGCAAAAGATGAACCAACTCACGTAATCTGCCAACTTTGCCCTGAGTAGAGGTAAAAGTGCAATAATTTGACTACTCGATGTATGAACCTTCACATACGTAATCAACATGCGTTACTCAGGGATTCCCACTGTGCTAAAATGCAGACAACGGGCCTCAACAACCATCAACAGCCCCATCAATTGCATCTGCTGCTTCTTCTTCCTGTTACTCCTTTTCCTTCCTGTTACCGTGCCAACTAATGAGACACCGGTCTTCGACTGCAAAACTTCAGGTTCTTTACCCACTCCAGTCACGCTGACTGAGAGCCTGCAGTCAGCTGCAACGGAAGAGGACATGCCTACTGTTTTTGACAGATCTCAGAGAACGAGCACACCACAACTTTCTTAATCCACCATAACATCTCTGCCTGCACCTCTCTCACGGTCCAGCAGTTTGTCCGATTCACCATACTCCGCCCTCTCTCATCACTGCTGCCAGCCCACGGTACCAGAGTTGTGGTCACATAAAAGATTGTTTCCTCCTGCGCATGACAAAGCTAAGAGGTTGAACTCCACTATCTCCAATCTGTTGGCCACAGAAATGCTGCCTTTCTGTTTGGTAGATACAGATTGTTTCCGAAAGCTGATGTCCGTCGCAGTCCCCCAGTACCAATTGCACAGTCGCCATTACTTTTCTAAGAAAGCTGCGCGACATTAGCATGTCGCAGAGAACATCACCCGTTCCTTGGCTAAATCTATGTCTGCCAGGGTGCATTTCACTAAAGACACTTGGATGAGTAAGCATGGCCAAGGGCATTACATCTCACTAACTGAGCACTGGGTTACTCTTGTAGCTGTGGGGGCAGGCGCAGCTCCACAAGTTGGGAATCCCCAAGGCTTGCAGGACAAACCTCTACATTTAACACTTCTTCCACTGCTTCTCCCTCCTTTTCTATTGCCTCTAGGGGCTCTACTTGCGCCCTCAACCTCTGCCTTAATGAGACATGCATTCCAACAGTGCAGGGTGAATCCCCATCACCGCCATACTGCACAGCCAGGGCTCACCGCAATCAGGCAGTCTTAAAATTGATTTGCCATGGAGATCGCAGTCATACAGCTGAAGATTTGTGGACAGCTTTTCAGGCGGAGTTTGAGCGAAGGCTGTCTCTGCTGAACCTGCATCCAGGGCAGGCCATGTCCGATAACTGTGCGAACCTGGTGGTGGCCCTACGACTAGGCAAGCTCACAAACGCTCCTTGTATGGCTCAAGTCCTCAACCTGGTGGTACAACATTTTCTCCACAACTCTCTTGGCCTGGGTGAGCTGCTCCAGAAAGCATGGAAGCAGTGTGCTCATTTCTGACATTCGCACCCCTGTGGTCATCGACTTGCATCGATACAGAGGTATTTGTCGATGTCAGTTAAAAGGTTGATATGCGATGTGCCGACATGGTGGAATTCCACTCTGCACATGTTGCAGTGACTGTGGCAGCAGCCCTGATGCAGTATGTCAAGTTGAGCCCTGATGTAGTATGTCAAGTCGTATGGCCAGGGACAACGTAGTATGAACGTGGCGCATATCACATTTACAGAGTGGGCACAGATTAAGGATTTCTGCACCCTTCTACACAGTTATGAAATGGCTGCTAAGATGGTTAGAGCTGACAACACCATCATCAGCATCACTATTTCAGTCACCTGTATGCTGGAGCAGACTTTGAATAGCCTGCGAGAGGAGATGGTGGATCCAGGAGAAGAGGAGGAAGCGGAGGAGGAAGCAGAAGGGATAACATTGTCTCTAAGTTCCAGACTGTCGTCACACAGGCAGGTGCCAAGGGAGGGTGGATTACTGCGATCGAAGGGACTGTTAGTGAAGGTGCAAGATGCGAGGAACAAATGGAGGAGGAAGAGGTGATTAGCGAGCAACTGTCAAGTGATGAAGAGGATAATCCTCCCCTCTCTATTGTTCATGGCTGCCGGGAGGGGACGGAGGAAACAAGCATTAGTAATCAAGCATTAGTAATAATGTGCCATCAACTCAGCATGGGCTTGGACCTCATTGTAGAGCCCGACATATGAGTGCCTTCTTCTGCTGCATGATCCCCGTATAGTTATGATTAGAAATAGTGCTGACTACTGGGTTGCCACTCTGTTGGATCCACATTATAAAGCCAAATTTTGCCTGATGCTTCCCGCCCTGGAAAGGGACCCATGAATGCTGGAGTATCAAAACAAGCTTTTCCACAACTTTAAGAGACCTGTTCCCCAAAATAGCAGTGAAGTACACAGTTTGCTTCACAGCTCTAGACTTCCAACCTCTGGCATGTCAATTCATCAATGTCAAAACATTAGCATCAGCAGCAATAGTGTAAGTGAATGAAGCAATTTCTGTGAGTCCTTTGACACTTTTTTTTAGACCAGGTCGTGCACCAGCACAATAGAGTCCAAGTCTTTCGCGTGGTGAACAAATAGGGAGGATGGTGCAGGAGTATCTAGAACTGAATATCAATACCATTGGGAGGGTTTGGACCCTTTCACTTTTTAGTCTTTCAAAATGGATGAATGGCCTGAGCTCGCCTCACATGCTTTGGAGGTTTTATCATACCTGGCAGCCAGCGTTCTCTAAGAACGTGTCTTCAGCGCTGCTGGTGGTATCCTGACGGATAAGCATAGTCGGCTGTCCCCTGAAAGTGTAGACCGTCTAACTTTCATCAAGTTGAACAAGTCATGGATCTTAAAGGACTTTTGCACCCCAGTCGCAGACTGTACAGACTAGGCGATATTGCATTTTTTAGTATGTTGCATTAATGTTGCATAACTGCACTCTGTGATGACTTTCATGTGGCTTCTGTGCCTGCTGTTGCTCCTGCTGCTGTAGATGTTAACACAAATTTGCTGAAATGTAAACAGTCATGGTTGGGCTACATCTGCTGGGATGGCTGTAGTGGAAGATGTGTCGGTCCGAATTATACTATTTCTGCTCTGGTGAAATGTATGCTACTTCAGTAGTGTCAGGCCCTCATTTGTTGAAATGCGAACACTCCTGGTTGGGTGTCCATCTGCTGGATTGGGTGTAGTGGAAGACCTGTCTGTCCATATTATACTATCTATACTGTAGTAAAATTGATGCCACTAATTTTTGGAAATGTGAACACTCCTGGTTGGGTGTCCATCTGCTGGATTAGGTGTAGTGGAAGACCTGTCAGTCCATATTATACTATTTCTACTGTTGGGAAATTGATGCCACTTTTGTGGTGTCTGCCAATAATTTTCATAAATGTGAACACTCCGGGTTGAGTGTCCATCTGCTGGGTTGGGTGTAGTGGAAGATCTGTCGATCCATATTATACTATCTATGCTGTGTAGACTCCTGGTTGGGTTTCCTTCATGCGTGTTGCCTGTAGCAGTAGGCCTCTTGAGACCGACAGGCCTCCACTTCCTTGGAGTCAACTACCCATGTTACTATCCTTAGATTTTTCTGACAATAGTAGTCTATGAAATTTATATGATATTTGTGCCACTTGAGTGTGGCTGAGCATGACAGCAGGTTGAGCTGTTGCATGTTGTATCGGGGTTCCCAGCACAGGAGGCCTACACCGATCCCTCACCTACCTCGTCTTACTGTGATGTTCAATTGAAAGCTGTAAATGCTAGCCCAGAACCCAATACCTCATGCCTGGCTGATTGGTGCAGTGCCATGCTACAATTTGTACTGTGGGTGAATGGAGGCCACTTTCCTGGTGTCTCCCCATAATTTGATGTGTTTTGGCAGCTTTTGGGGCCGTTAGAAGGTGTTGTGCGTTTGCTTATGCCTGCCATTGCCTTGAATGGCATTCGGCTATGTTTGGCAAATAGTCGACGAATAAATCGGCAAATATTGCAAATTCGGCAATCGTAATCCGAACCGAACATTGAAATATTTGCTCATCTCTAAACATGACCACATTGGCAATGGCTATAAAATGGAAATGCTTTCCAACAATGAAAGAAACATTTCACTTGTTCTGGTCCGAACATAGATAATGACAAGTAATACACTGGTTACCAGTTTACCTTCTTCCATAGTCAAACCAAGAAACGCTCCATGCAACTGATGCCAGGAGACAAAATTGTTTCCATAGGCTATTTTAGTATCATGAGTAGTGTTGAGCGATACCTTCCGATATTCGAAAGTATCGATATAGGATTGGATCGGCCATTACCGGCAAAATATCGGATCTCGCCGATACCGATACTTGATACCAATGCAAGTCAATGGGAGAAAAATATCGGAATTAAAATAAACCCTTTATTTCCTTGTAGCCTAATTCCACATGAAGGAAAACAACTAAGAATAACGTAGAATGTATCGGAGGAGGTGGAGGGAACATTAAAGGCATAGAGGTTTAGCCCATTCAAATGGAATAGCAGGAATTATAAATTTTTTAAGACGTTCGGAGTTACAAAGATTTTGACTATGTTTAGATTTGTTAGATTTTGTCAGATATTTATGTTTCTCTATTTCCATGCTCTGCACCTTTTTTTTTTTTTACTTCTACCACACTTTCTTCTTCATCATCCTCAGCAGCAGCATCTTTTTCATCAACTTCTTCTCCACCTTATTCATCTTCTTCTTCACCTTCTTCCTATTATTCTTTTTTTAAAAAATCTTCATATTCTTCTCATTCAACTCTTCTTCTTCTTCATATTCAACTTCATAATCTCCTTCATATTCTTCTTCTTCATCAAAATCTTATGTGTGACAGGCATTCCTGTAGTTGTTATCTATCAAAGTTTGAAGATTACACCTTCCGTTCTGCCTGTCACAAAAGATTTAAAACTGGATTTGTCCGCATTCAGTTTGGCCTGCAGCAGCAGGTTTTATCCAGGGGCACCACGAGGAGGAACGGACTCACCCCCATACACTGCTTAGTCTTCTTCTGCTTATAATTTAGATAATATCTTTTGCTCTGATTTTTAGTCTTATGCTTAATGGTCTGCTTTTTGTTCTGCAGCTTCTTGTTCTTTTGCTTTTCGGTCTTCAGGGTCATCATGCTTAGGCTCTTGAACTTCGAACTGTAGCAGGAGGTACAAGAAGGCCGAGGAACTGCCGAGAACCAGCTGACGTTACTGGAACCTGGATGGCTACCCGAAGGTAGTAGAGCCAATGGCATGACCGAGGACCAGTTGACGGTGCTGGAACCCGGTTACTAAGCAGGAGGTACCCGTGCTACAAAGCACTACCAAGGACCGCCTGATGTTGGCGGAACTCGGTTACCCAGAAGGAGGCACCTAAGCCAAAGGCTCTGCTCGGAACCAGCTGACGGTACTGGAACCAGGATGTGAAGCAGAAGGTCCACGGGAGAAGAAATAACAGTAGGCCGCGAGGCTGCCGCAGTTCCCGAAAACCAACAGTCCTACAGGGGGTGCTTGTCCTATTGGCACTACAGAACCAGCCTTGATTCCCACTTCCCGCAGCCCACATAGGAAGCTCCAAAACTGGAGGCACCATGGAGTCGGCTAACCCAACCGCAACACGACAGGACAACATATTGGAGTCTAAGTGACCTTGACACTACCCGAAACCAGCTGACGGTGCTGGACCCAGGCTGGGCAGGAGGGAGTACCCGTGACAAAGACTGCCGAGAACCAGCTGACGGTACTGTAACCCGGATGCGTTGCCCAAGGATGCAAGAGCCAATGGCACGACCGAGGACCAGCTGACGGTGCTGGAACCCGGTTACTAAGCAGGAGGTACCCGTGCCACAAAGCACTACCAAGGACCGCCTGACGTTGGCGGAACTCGGATACCCAGAAGGAGGCACCTAAGCCAAAGGCTCTGCCCGGAACCAGCTGATGGTACTGGAACCAGGATGGGGAGCAGAAGGTACAAGAGCAAAAGACACGGCCGAGATCCAGCTGACGGTACTGGAACCCGGATGGCTACCCGAAGGTAGAAGAGCCAATGGCATGACCGAGGACCAGCTGACGGTGCTGGAACCCGGTTACTAAGCAGGAGGTACCCGTGCTACAAAGCACTACCAAGGACCGCCTGACGTTGGCAGAACTCTGATACCCAGAAGGAGGCACCTAATCCAAAGGCTCTGCCCGGAACCAGCTGACGGTGCTGGAACCAGGATGTGGAGCAGAAGGTGCACAGGAGAAGAAATAACAGCTAGGCCGCGAGGCTGCCGCAGTTACCGAAAACCAACAGTCCTACAGGGGGAGCTTGTCCTATTGGCACTACAGAACCAGCCTTGATTGCCACTTCCCGCAGCCCACATAGGAAGCTCCTAAACTGGAGGCACCATGGAGTTGGTTAACCCGACCGCAACACGACAGGACAACGTATTGAAGTCTAAGTGACCTTGACACTACCCGGAACCAGCTGACGGTGCTGGAACCAGGTTGGGCAGGAGGGAGCACCCGTGCCATAGAGACTTCTGAGCAGCAACCAGCATTGTTGGAGCCCAGGTACAGCAGGAGGAGCAGAGTGTAGGCCGAAGCCTGCACTGGAGGCATTTGAATGTCTGTTATTGTGCCAGCGTGGCGGTCGCATGACACGTTGCTGGATACACAGCAGGGGAGCAGCAGGCGTTACTGAACCCCACTAACACATTGGTGAGGTGTTTGGCTCTGTGCAAACAGCACTTCCGGGCAGCAACCAGCGTTGTTGGAGCCCAGGTACAGCAGGAGAAGCAGAGTGTAGGCCGAAGCCTGCACTGGAGGCATTTGAATGTCTGTTATTGTGCCAGCGTGGCGGTCGCATGACACGTTGCCGGATACACATCAGGGGAGCAGCAGGCATTACTGAACCCCACTAACACATTGGCGAGGTGTTTGGCTCTGTGCAAACAGCACTTCTGGGCAGCAACCAGCATTGTTAGAGCCCAGGTACAGCAGGCGGAGCAGAGTGTAGGCCGAGGCCTAATTGGATCAAGTTTAAAGTGAACCTTTAACCCCCCCATACGTTAGCAACTGAAAGAGCCAACTTGTGTAACACTAATGGTGCACAAGGACAAGGTGGTTCTTTTCATTATGCTTCTTGCCCACAGTGAACTAAACACTTATAAAATTTGTCCCCTGATATCGTTACACCGTCCCGCAGGTGGTACTTTCTGTCGTGATGAGACGCAGTACAACTGGCATTCATACCCCCATGCCAACGGGCGCCACCTCATCAGCGTTGCTTGAATCTATCACGCAGCACGCGCTGTTATGCTAAACCTTGGCCATGCGCAGTTAGCGCTGCCCAGCTTCTAACATCATTTGATGTAGCTGTGGCTGTGCGGCCACGCTGCCAGAGATCACGCCACGCTGTGTCTTCTGATTTAGTCCCACTGCGGGGCTGGGATTCCAGGGCCTGCGCAGTGCATATGTTCGCCTCTCCCTACTCTACATCTGCCTTCTTCGGAGTGTGCAGCGTCACGGCTGTGGCATGTGAATTGGGATCCGCTGACGCCACACTGCCTGTAGAAGGCGGAGGGAGAAGAGGGAGAGGCGAAGATATGCACTGTGCAGGCCCATGAATCACAGCACCACAGTGTGACTAAATCAGAAGACACAGCTTGGCGTGATCTCTGGCAGTGCGGCCGCACAGGCACAGGCACCATGACATCAAATGATGGAAGAAGATGGGCAGCGCTAACTGTGCATGCCCAAGGTTAAACATTACAGCGTAGGCTCCGGGACAGATGCAAACAACGCTGAGGAGGCGGCGCTCAGCACCATGGAGGTATGAATACCGGCTGTGATGCGTCTCATTGCAAAGGAAAGTCCCACCTACGGGACGGATTAACGGTATGAGGGGACACATATTTAATAAGTGTTAAGTGCAGCATGTGCAAGAAGCATAACAAAAAGAGCCACCTGTTCCTTGTGCAGCATTATTGCTACACAAGGTGGCTCTTTAAGTTACAAACGCCTGGGGGGAGGGGGCAGGTTTCCTTTTATTTGCTGTTATTGTGCCAGAGTGGCTTTTGCTGGACACGTTGCCGGCTACACAGCAGGGGAACAGCTGGCGTTGCGGAACCCCACTGACACGTGAGCGAGTGTTTTTTCTGTGTAGCCAACACTTCCAGGTGACAACTGACAGTGTTGAAACCCAGGGAATCAAAGAGGAGCAGAGTGTAGGCCGAAGCCTGCACTGGAGGCAGGAAAATGTCTGTTATTGTGCCAGTGTGGCTTTTGCTGGACACGTTGCCAGCTACACAGCAGGGGAACAGCTGGCGTTGTGGAACCCCACTGACACGTGAGCGAGTGTTTTTTCTGTGTAGCCAACACTTCCAGGTGACAACTGACAGTGATGAAACCCAGGGAATCAAAGAGGAGCAGAGTGTAGACCGAAGCCTGCACTGGAGGCAGGAAAATGTCTGTTATTGTGCCAGCGTGGCTTTTGCTGGACACGTTGCCGGCTACACAGCAGGGGAACAGCTGGCGCTGCTGAACCCCACTGACACGTGAGCAAGTGTATTTTCTGTGTAGCCAGCACTTCCAGGCACCAACTGACGGTGTTAGAGCCCAGGGACAGCAGGAGGAGCAGATAGGAGGTTTTGCCAGATACACAGCTGGGAATCAGCTGACGTTACTGAAACCCAAGAACACGGCAGCAAGTGTTAACTGTGCAGCCAGCACTTCCAGGCACCAACTAGCGGTGTTAGAGCCCAGTGACAGCAGGAGGAGTAGATTTGAGGTATTGCCACACACACAGCTGGGGAACAGCTGACGTTACTGAACCCCAATAACAGAGGAGCCACTGTTGACTGTGCGGACAGCACTTCCAGGCACCAACTGACGGTGTTAGAGCCCAGGGACAGCAGGAGGAGCAGATAGGAGGCATTGCCAGATACACAGCTGGGAATCAGCTGACGTTACTGAAACCCAAGAACACAGCAGCAAGTGTTAACTGTGCAGCCAGCACTTCCAGGCACCAACTAGCGGTGTTAGAACCCAGGGACAGCAGGAGGAGCTGAGTGTAGGCCGAGGCCTACTTGGATCAAGTTGAAAGTGAACCTTTAACCCTCCCATGCGTTAGCAACTGAAAGAGCCAACTTGTGCAGCACTAATGGTGCACAAGGACAAGGTGGTTCTTTTAATTATGCTCCTTGCACACGGTGAAATAGAAACTCATATAAAATGTGTCCCCTGATACCGTGATACCGTCCCACAGGTGGTACTTTCTGTCGTGATGAGACGCAGCACAGCCAGCATTCACACACCCATGGCGCCGGGCGCCGCATCATCAGCGTTGCTTGAATCTGTCACGGAGCCCGCACTGTTATGTTAAACCCTGGCCATGCACAGTTAGCACTGCGAACGGCGCTGCAAGGCCAAACAAAGCTCCTCTATCTAATCCTATATAGTGATTTTCCACAATCTAGCAGGATACAGATGGAAAGCCACTAATATAGGATATATTTGAAAAAATGTGCAGCAGGCTGCACTAATTGCAAAAAAAGGACTATGGATTTAGCAGTATGAGGCAGTGACGCACTCTGAGCTGAACACAACTGGCTGTGCCTGCAGACAGACTACAGAGTGAGCTGCACCCACACAGACCGTGCAGACAGCCGCAAACGGCGCTGCAAGGCCAAACAAAGCTCCTCTATCTAATCCTATATAGTGATTTTCTACAATCTAGCAGGATACAGATGGAAAACCCTGAGCTGATCACAACCGGCTATGGCTATGGACAGACAGCAGAGTGAACTGCACTCACACACACAGACCTTGCAGACAGCTGTGAACAGCGCTGCAAGGCAAAAGCAAGGTGAACACACAGTGGTTGCTAATTTAGCCTGGATTAAGCACAATTAAGCAAATCGCAATCTCTAAACTGGCCCTCAGTCAGAACACAGCGTCCTGTCCCTAACTGAATTCACAGCAGCGTGAGCGCAAAATGGCGGCGGCGACTTTTAAATGGCGTCGTGACATCATTTCAGCAGCCAATCACAGCCATGCCAGTAGTTAAATGCCCACCATGCAGAACAGGATGTGCCAACACTTAAAATCATTCCTCATTGGCTGATCCATAAAAACCCGGGAGTTTCCATGATGGGAATTTCCGATTCCGGTTTCCAATACACTGAAAGTATCGGAACTCAGTATCGGAATTCCGATACCGCGAATATCGGCCGATACCCGATACTTGCGGTATCGGAATGCTCAACACTAATCATGAGTCTCCATTCAGTGGAAGAAATATGGCCAGGCATACTGCATATGAGGAGGTCCTGCCAGTTATATGAAAAAGTTTGGGCACCCCTATTAATCTTAAGCTTAATGTTTTCTAAAAATTGTTTTTTTGCAACAGGTATTTCAGTTTCATATATCTAATAACTGTTGGACACAGTAATGTTTCTGCCTTGAAATGAGGTTTATTGTACTAACAGAAAATGTGCAATCTGCATTCAAACAAAATTTGACAGGTGCATAAGTATCGGCACCCCACCAGAAAAGTGACATTAATATTTAGTAGATCCTCCTTTTGCAAAAATAACAGCCTCTAGTCGCTTCCTGTAGCTATTAATGAGTTCCTGGATCCTGGATGAAGGTATTTTTGACCATTCCTCTTTACAAAACAATTCCAGTTCAGTTAAGTTTGATGGTCGCCGAGCATGGACAGCCCTCTTCAAATGATCCCACAGATGTTCAATGATATTCAGGTCTGAGGACTGGGATGGCCATTCCAGAACAGTGTAATTGTTCCTCTGCATGAATGCCTGAGTAGATTTGGAGCGGTGTTTTGGATCATTGTCTTGCTGAAAGATCCATCCCCTGCGTAACTTCAACTTTGTCACTGATTCATGAACATTATTGTCAAGAATCTGCTGATATTGAGAGGAATCCATGCGTCCCTCAACTTTAACAAGATTCCTGGGCTGGCATTGGCCACACAGCCCCAAAGCATGATGGAACCTCCACCAAATTTTACTGTGGTTAGCAAGTGTTTTTCTTGGAATGCTGTGTTTTTTGGCCGCCATGCATAACGCCTTTTTGTATGACCAAACAACTCAATCTTGGTTTCATCAGTCCACAGTGCCTTCTTCCAAAAAGAAATTGGCTTCTCCAAATGTGCTTTTGCATACCTCAACCAACTCTGTTTGTGGCGTGTTTGCAGAAACGGCTTCTTTCGCATCACTCTCCCATACAGCGTCTCCTTGTGCAAAGTGCGCTGTATAGTTGACCAATGCACAGTGACACCATCTGCAGCAAGTTGATGCTGCAGCTCTCTGGAGGTGGTCTGAGGTTTGTCCTTGACTGATCTCACCATTCTTCTTCTCTGCCTTTCTGATGTTTTTCTTGGCCTGCCACTTCTGGCCTTAACAAGAACTGTACCTGTGTTCTTCCATTTCCTTAGTATGTTCCTCACAGTGGAAATTGACAGGTTAAATGTCTGAGACCGCTTTTTATATCCTTCCCCTGAACAACTACGTTGAATAATCTTTGTTTTCAGATCATTAGACAGTGGTTTTGAGGAGCCCATGATGCCACCCTTTAGAGGAGATTCAAACAGGAGAACAACTTGCAAGTGGCCACTTTAAGTAGCTTTTCATGATAGCATACACCTGGCTGTAAAGTTCAAAGCTCAATGAGGTTAGAAAACCAAAAAAAGTGCTTTAGTAAGTCAGTAAAAAGTAGGTAGGAGTATTGAAAACAAGAAAATGATAAGGGTGCCCATAGTTATGCACCTGTCAAATTTTGTTTAAATGCAGATTGCACATTTTCTGTTAGTACAATAAACCTAACTTCAAGGCAGAAACATTACTGTGTCCAACAGTTATTAGATATATGACACTGAAATAGCTGTTGCAAAAAAAACAATTTTTTTAAAACATTAAGCTTAAGATTAATAGGGGTGCCCAAACTTTTTCATATAACTGTAGATGATGGCAAGGAAAACACTGGTTACCAGTTTACCTTCTTCCATAGTCAAACCAAGAAACGCTCCATGCAACTGATGCCAGGAGACAAAATTGTTTCCATAGGATATTTTAGTATCATGAGTCTCCATTCAGTGTTTTTTGTACTACACTGGAAGAAATTATGGCCAGGCATACTGCACATGAGGAGGTCCTGCAAAATCCAAACTATATTATCAAATATTATCAATAAAGACTTTTAAGAGCATGGTAATGGGGTGTCAATCCTTTGAAACATTATTTACAGAGGTGCTGGACATCCCACCTCATCTAATGCAAGTATAATTCTTAATACAAAACTAGTAATATATAAAAAAAGAATAAAAGTAAAATATTATCCCAGGCCATGCTGCTTCTAGTATCAGTGAGAATCTGCATTCCTCATCACATCTGTGGAGTGGGGGGCTTCTTGAAATTTACTGTGTGATCTGTTACAGTAATATCAATGATATATAATCAATTTTATTATCATTGTTATTTTGATTATTGACATTATTGCAGATATCACAATAATGTTTTTGGTTAAAAGAATGTCATTGAAAGCAAAATATGTGTTCACAAGGAAATGTAAATCCAATATGAAATTGTGAAGATGGGTAACTAATGGCGTTCAATTAAAACATGATTATACTGACTTCATGTGACGCAAAGATAATAATTGCATACATCGAAAATTCCACATTTCACACCGAACTTCTTCATTTCAATTTTAATCCTAAAACTGTAAAGAAATACATGGTTACTACATTTTCTAGATCTTACCTGTAATGTCAGGTTCACACACAGAATCACCAAACAACATGTACAGTAGATAACAAACTGTTGCGGACAGAAGTTTTGAGATTGGCACAAATAGCTTAGTTTTCACAATGTGTCTTTAGATTTCGTAGATGTTTCTATAATTACTGAATTATAAGCATTTTATACGTTTTTAAACTTTTATTGACCAATACATGAAGTTTATACATGGACTCAATGTTTATAGTATTGACCATTATTATTCAAGACTTCTGCAAGTAGCACAGGCAGCTGGATATCATCTTCAAGGCCACATCCTGACTGATAATAACTCATTCTTCCATTATCAATGCTTGGCATTTATTATGTTTGTGAGTTTTGTTTGTCTACTCACTTTTTGTGGATTGTCCACAAGTTCTCAATGGGATTTTTCTGGCCATGGACCTAAGCATTGTTAATCGTCATTGTTAATGACTCCTAGATCATTGGGAAAATTTATTCTTGGAAGATGGATAGAAATTATTCTTTATTCATGACCATGTTTTTAGACACAATTATGAGTGAGGCCACTGCCTTACATGAAAAGCAACTCCACAAATGAATGATCTCAGGATATATTATTGTTGGCATGATACAGGTCTCATGGCAGCACTCAACTTTTCATCTAAGGACAATCATACTTCCATATGTCCCAAACAGTCTGATGGGGGCTTCATCAGAGAAAATAACTTTATCCCAGTCCTCTAAGTTCTAATCCTTGTACTGTATATCCCTCAACGTTATTTGCTCTGATGTAGGAAAAGTTAATGTAATGTCCCTTATTATGTTCTGGGGTCTATTCAGACCGCACAGCACAATAAACATAATATGTAAAAAACCAAGTGAAATCGTTATTCTCACCATAAACTCACCTCTCCAGCCATTCCGCGTCTCGCCATCACCTGTGTGGTCCTTGCCACTTCTCCTGATCTTTGCTTCGAAATGTTCAGTCCTCTTCCGGGTGTCATGGTACCAGGAGGAGAAAGAGTCTATCATGAGCAGTGAGGGATCAGAAGATAGGGCTACGACTGGGTGGATGTTAGAGAGTTGATGGGCAAGAGAGGTGAGCGGTGAGATGAGTGTAATTCATTTTTTTACTTTTTAATGGCCCATTTTAGATGTATTTATGTACATCTAGACTTATGTATTTCTTCTCATTATGTGCTTATATGGACTCATAAGTTGCTCAAGCATCAAGAGCTTGTTTTAAATGGCTCAATAAAAGCTCTATTTTATTTAAAAAGGCACATAACCTACATGACTGGATCACTACTTCCTTATCCTTTAGCTTCGTTGTGTACTGATAATCTGAAATGCTTTGAAAATGTATTTAGACAACCGGAATATTTATGACAATACTCATGAGGCTACTTCATACCCCCTTGAACCCATTTAGCATCCTTCATTTTCATGGTGTCAACTCGCATGCCTTTTCAGCGCCGCATCAGTCACTGTGTGGTTTCTCCTCATGGTAAGCCACTCTGCTAAGTTTGTTCCTCCTGCACTCCTCTGCACTGCTACTAATGCATGCTGCTTCCATTTTGCCTTAGGGACATGTGTCCGGTCACTGCAGGAATTTACTCCTATTGTGTCCTGAGAGATTAGGTTCCCCAGATTACCTTATGCAAGAAGGGTCCATATGAGACAACTCCTCCCACCATTCCTTGATTGAACGTTTGATTCCTACTCCAAAGTCCATGTTTATGCTTGGCTTGTTCCAGTAATCTACTTCCCGTTACCAACCTGACTTGTTTTCCCATCCTGCCTAACCTCTCCGCTCCTGACCTCAGCTATTACTTCTGATCCTGTGCTGCCTGCCTCGACCTTGGACCGTCTGACCACTTTTTTGTTTTTGCACTCATGTACTGCACACCCAAGCCTCTGACACTCAAGTCAGTTGATGCCCTGGGGACTACCCTGGAGTAGTACATGACGACTACCTGCAACTAAGCCTATCTTCACCATCTCAACATCACAGTCTCTAGCGACTACCAGGTAGCCCCTTAGTCACTGCCCTGCAGGGTAAGCACAGTCCATGGCGCCATGGGTCCACACCCACCAGCATTACACTCAGTAGTTGTTTCTTTTCTATAGTATTCACTTATACTTGTATTATTTATATTTAATTTTTATATCTATTAATCTATTAATAGATTATTTATTGGTATGTCTTATTGGACCTTCATATATTGTGCAGATTCTCTATTCCACTTTGGCGCTTTACACAGTATGTAACATGTATTTTTTTATGGTAGTGGGTTTACACCTCTATGTTATGAAATAGGGATTTATTTTTGACACGGACTCTTTTTATGGTGTTTTGAAGATTCTTGTATGTAGCTTTTTGCTGTTATGCACTTTTTACATTTTAATGGTGTTTTTTTTCTGCCACATGGATTATTTGCCCTTACTAACTAGTAGGGTTGAGCGAAACGGGTCGGCCATTTTCATGAAACCCGACCCGACCCCTGTGTGGGGTCGGCCATGAGGTCGGCGATCTTCTGAATCTGGTATCGGAATTCCGATACCGAGTTCCGATATGTTTGCAATATCGGAAATCAGTATTGGAATCCATATTTAAGTGTAAAATAAAGAATTAAAATATAAAATATTGCTATACTCACCCTCTGACGCGCCCTGGTACTAACCGGCAGCCTTCTTTCCTTAGAATCAGCGCGTGAAGGGCCTTAGATGACGTCGCGGCTTGTGATTGGTCGCGCGACCGCCCATGTGACCGCTCGCGCGACCAATCACAAGCCGCGACGTCATCTAAGGCCCTTCACGCGCTGATTCGAAGGAAGGAAGGCTGCCGGTTAGTACCAGGGCGCGACAGACGGTGAGTATATGTATACAATAAACTTGGCACTCAAAACGGTAGTAAGGTGAAGTTAATCAGCTTTATTGCAAGTCCCAGATACAGTTTCGACAGTTAAACGTTTTCGGTCCCACCGGACCTTCTTCAGAACAATTTCCAATTTATCTGGTTAAGCTGGTTACAACGTGTGGAAGGAAAAATCACCTTCTTACGCGAAACTGTGGAGTAATGCAATAAATAAGAAAACGAAAGGGCTCTAGGTGAACTAAGTCGCTAATGGAGTCTGTGGCCCATAATCAGGGTGAGGAGCTCAGATATGCGTGGCACCGGATCGCCAGAGAGGGACGGTGAGTATAGCAATATTTTTTATTTTAATTCATTATTTTACACTTAAATATGGATTCCAGGGCCTGAAGGAGAGTTTCCTCTCCTTCAGACCCTGGGAACCATTGGAAACCCAATGCACTGCATTGGGTTTCGTGTTTCGGCCGACCCCGACCCCGACTTTTTTATAGGATCGGCCAATTTCACTCGACCAGACTTTTGAAAAAGTCGGGTTTCGTGAAACCCGACCCAATCCTATAAAACTAAAAGTCGCTCAACCCTACTAACTAGTATTCAGTGTGTATAACACATTCTATATAGCTACCTTTTTCCTTTTCCTGTGTTACTATATGTGTTTACAATATGGGTTTGTAGCACCTGCTTTCACATAGTGTGGATGGTGCCTGCTCACTATATTTTTCTAGACATCTGGAATTTTTTTTTAATTATTTTTTAATTTTTAGAAGATCAACATTGTCCAAAACTCATGATGGTAATTAGGGTTGAGCGACTTTTAGTTTTTTAGGGTCGAGTCGGGTTTCGCGAAACCCGACTATCTCAACAGTCGAGTCGAGTGGAATCGGCCGATTATCGTGAAAAGTCGGGGATTGACCGAAACACGAAACCCAATGCAAGTCAATGGGGGAGCATAGTCAGCAGTGAGTGGAGGCCAGGAAAACATGTACAGTGGCCATTTTAATGGCAAAAACATCCATTCTTGTTACTGAAGCTTGTCAATCTTAATTTACCTTATAATAATAGTAAGGCATTGGAAATTGGGGGTCATTTGGCTAAAGTTGTGGGGGGTAGGGCTGGTTCAAGTATTTAGTGGGCGCAGGAAATCTGGACCACGTCACGGCAGTGGAGCAGGGAGAGGTAAGTATTTAAACTTTGCAAGTGCTGTGATCCTGAGCAAGCAGGGGGGCCCACTCGTTGGCATTGGCACTGGCACAGGGCCCCTCAAAGTACGGCGGTGTGTTTGCACGGCGGGGGCGCCTCCCACCGGCAGCGACACTTTTGCGTACTATGAGGGGTCCTGTGCCAGTGACGTCGCCAACGAGTATTCCTCCCCCCACCTGATGAAGGAACCTGCACTTTCATCTGCACCTTCCTCTTTGTCCCCGTGTAAGGTGGTATGGTAGTATGGTATGCGGGAAGAGGAACCTGACTTTCAGCAGGGTCACAATCTTGCTGTGTAGCGTGCATGGGGAATGTTGCGTTATGGGTCAATGTACCAGCAGACTCATCTAAAACTGGCTGGGCAATGGGCAGGATGAGGAGGAAACACAGATATAGGCCCAAAGAATAAAGTGGGCTAAATGCAGTTCAAAATTGGTAACAGGACTAACCAGGGGGCATTGCAGAGGAGGACAACTGTAATGAGAGGCTGCCACAGAGAGTAGGCCCAAATCAGTAAGTAGTCTAAATGCAGTTCAAAATTGGCAACAGTAGTAAACAGGCGGCACAGCTTTGTTCAGTGGAGGAGAACAGCAAGGAGCGGCAGACATCGATAGTAGGCCCCAACCCAACTAGTAGGCCAAATGCAGTTGTTCCATTTAACAACTATTTAACAAGAGCCTGAAGATAGAAGCTCAGGAAAGGCAACCTGGAGAACACCTTGGAGCGGAAGACACCGTCTCTACAACCCAGACCCAACTTGTAGGCCTAATGCAGTGTTGTTTCAACAACAACTGAACGAGAGCTAGAAGATCGAAGCTATGGAGAGGCAACCTGGAGAACACCTTGGAGCGGCAGACACCGTTTCTACAACCCAGACCCAACTTGTAGGCCTAATGCAGTGTTGTTTCAACAACAACTGAACGAGAGCTAGAAGATCGAAGCTATGGAGAGGCAACCTGGAGAACACCTTGGAGCGGAAGACACCGTCTCTACAACCCAGACCCAACTTGTAGGCCTAATGCAGTGTTGTTTCAACAACTACTGAACGAGAGCTAGAAGATGGAAGCTATGGAGAGGCAACATGGAGAACACCTTGTAGCGGCAGACACCGTCTCTACAACCCAGAACTAACTTGTAGGCCTAATGCAGTGTTGTTTCAACAACAACTGAATGAGAGCTAGAAGATCGAAGCTATGGAGAGGCAACCTGGAGAACACCTTGGAGCGGCAGACACCGTCTCTACAACCCAGACCCAACTTGTAGGCCTAATGCAGTGTTGTTTCAACAACTACTGAATGAGAGCTAGAAGATCGAAGCTATGGAGAGGCAACCTGGAGAACACCTTGGAGCGGCAGACACCGTTAGTAGGCCCTACCGAAGTAGTAGCCCCAATGCAGTTTTCAAATTCCTATAGGCTGAAAACCAGACTATTGACGCTCAGCTTTTTTCAGAGGAGGACAGCTGTATTGAGTGGCGCAGACAGACACAGGTAGTAGGCCTTAAACAAAAAATTTGGCTCAATGCAGTTTAAAAAAGGTTACAGGGGTACACAGGCAGCATTGCTCTGGTCATTGGAGGACAATTTCAATTATGGACCGCAGACAGACTTAGTATGCCTACAATTAAAAAAAGGATGCTCTATGCAATTTAAAATAGGTTCCAGGGGAACACGGACAGCATTGGTCTGGTCAGTGGAGGACTATTGGAAGGAGGGACCGAAGACAGGCTTAGTAGGCCTAACATAACAAAAGCAGGCTGTAGGCACTTTAAAATAGGTTCCAGGGGTACACGGGCAGCATTGGTCTGGTCAGTGGAGGACTATTGGAAGGAGGGACCGCAGACAGGCTTAGTAGGCCTAACATAACAAAAGTTGGCTGTAGGCACTTTAAAATAGGTTCCAGGGGTACACGGGCAGCAGTGGTGTGGTCAGTGGAGGACTATTGGAAGGAGGGACCGCAGACAGGCTTAGTAGGCCTAACATAACAAAAGTAGGCTGTAGGCACTTTAAAATAGCTTCCAGGGGTACACGGGCAGCATTGGTCTGGTCAGTGGAGGACTATTGGAAGGAGGGACCGCAGACAGGCTTAGTAGGCCTAACATAACAAAAGTTGGCTGTAGGCACTTTAAAATAGGTTCCAGGGGTACACGGCCAGCAGTGGTGTGGTCAGTGGAGGACTATTGGAAGGAGGGACCGCAGACAGGCTTAGTAGGCCTAACATAACAAAAGTAGGCTGTAGGCACTTTAAAATAGCTTCCAGGGGTACACGGGCAGCATTGGTCTGGTGAGTGGAGGACTATTGGAAGGAGGGACCGCAGACAGGCTTAGTAGGCCTAACATAACAAAAGTAGGCTGTAGGCACTTTAAAATAGCTTCCAGGGGTACACGGGCAGCAGTGGTGTGGTCAGTGGAGAACTATTGGAAGGAGGGACCGCAGACAGGCTTAGTAGGCCTAACATAACAAAAGTAGGCTCTATGCACTTGGAATTATCTTGCAGGGGTACACAGGCAGCATTGGTGTTGTCAGCGGAGGCCGATTGTAAGGAGTGTCTGACAGTACTCCCAAAAAATAAATAGATGTTAATGTCTCGCAATACAACAAAACCAAAAAAAAAAAGGGTGGCATACTTAGGTACAGGGGTGGGCTCCTCTGCTGTGTTTCTGACCTAGTAATTTGGCGCAAAGTATTTACTGGTATAAATATAGGACACTGCCCCAGACTATTTTAAGTAGCATCATACATGTCAACACATTGGTATTGTCAGTGCCAGGCATTGAAGGATGTCAGCGCATAGACTAAACATTGGTGGAGCTGTGAGAGATAATTTTGCAAATCGTAGAGCACTGTTTGAGCTGGGGGGGGGGAAACTGTCTTGTGGCCGGCGGTACAGGCCCAGGGCCCCTCATGTTACAACGGTGTGTCTGACGTTGGTTGCGTGCCACCACCGCCAGAGACACTTTATTGTACTATGAGGGACCCAGTGGCAGTGCCGTCGACCAAAACTATGCAAACCCACCTCTTCAGACAAACGGCACTCTCACGGGTGCTTGCGCCAAGTGGCGAGACCACGGCCCTGTGGGGGGAGTTTGGCCATTTAGGGAGGTGTAAACATGTCGTATGCTGGACAAACAGCTGCTGCAAATTACGAGATTGGAAAACTCAGTCAGAGCAGTCCACAAGCAAGACCTTTTCATTGGGAAGCTAGGTGTCAGCCGGGAAAGGTGGGGCAAAATAATTCGAAATCCAGTTGTGGTTCATTTTAATGAATGTTAGATCATCAACATTTTGGGTAGCCAGATGAGTCCTTTTTTCGGTTAATATTGAACCAGCAGCACTGAATACTCTTTCTGATAGCACACTAGCTGCTGGGCAAGCAAGCTCCTGCAATGCATATTCTGCCAATTCTGGCCAGGTGTCTAATTTGGATGCCCAGTAATCAAATGGGAATGATGGTTGAGGGAGAACATCGATAAGGGATGAAAAATAGTTAGTAACCATACTGGATAAATGTCTCCTGTCACTTTGAATTGATGCTGCAGTACCTGTCCTGTCTGCGGTCATAGCAAAATCACTCCACAACCTGGTAAGAAAACCCCTCTGTCCAACACCACTTCTGATTTGTGCACCTCTAACACCTCTGGTCTGCCGCCCCCTGCAGCTCGTGTGAGAACGATCACCAGCGCTGTGTGCTGGGAATGCCTGAATCAAACGGTCAACAAGAGTTGATTGTTTGGTTGCTAATATTAGTTCCAAGTTCTTATGTGGCATAATATTTTGCAATTTGCCTTTATAGCGAGGATCAAGGAGGCAGGCCAAGCAGTCATCGTCATCGGTCATCATTTTAGTAATGCGTGTGTCCCTTTTGAGGATACGTAAGGCATAATCCGCCATGTGGGCCAAAGTTCCAGTTGTCAAATCTGCGGTTGTGCTGGGTTGAGGGGCAGTTTCAGGCAAATCTACGTCACTTGTGTCCCTCAAAAAACCAGAACCCGGCCTTGCCACGCCACCAATTTCCAGTGGCCCCGGAGAAGCTTCCTCATTAAAAAAATACTCATCCCCATCATCCTCCTCGTCCTCCTCCTCCTGTTCGCCCGCTACCTCGTCCTGTACACTGCCCTGACCAGACAATGGCTGACTGTCATCAAGGCTTTCCTCTTCCTCTGCTGCAAACGCCTGCTCCTTTATGTGCATCAAACTTTGCATCAGCAGACGCATTAGGGGGATGCTCATGCTTATTATGGTGTTGTCTGCACTTACCAGCCGTGTGCATTCCTCAAAACACTGAAGGACTTGACACATGTCTTGTACCTTCGACCACTGCATGCAACTCCATGTCTGCCATCCTACTGCCTGCCCGTGTATGTGTATCCTCCCACAAATACATAACAGCCCGCCTCTGTTCGCACAGTCTCTGAAGCATGTGCAGTGTTGAGTTCCACCTTGTTGCAACGTCAATAATTAGGCGATGCTGGGGAAGGTTCAAAGACCGCTGATAGGTCTGCATACGGCTGGAGTGTACGGGCGAACGGCGGATATGCGAGCAAAGTACGCGCACTTTGAGGAGCAGGTCAGATAACCCCGGATAACTTTTCAGGAAGCACTGCACCACCAGGTTTAAGGTGTGAGCCAGGCAAGGAATGTGTTTCAGTTGGGAAAGGGCGATGGCAGCCATGAAATTCCTTCCGTTATCACTCACTACGTTGCCTGCCTCAAGATCTACAGTGCCCAGCCACGACTGCGTTTCTTTCTGCAAGAACTCGGACAGAACTTCCGCAGTGTGTCTGTTGTCGCCCAAACACTTCATAGCCAATACAGCCTGCTGACGCTTGCCAGTAGCTGCCCCATAATGGGACACCTGGTGTGCAACAGTGGCAGCTGCGGATGGAGTGGTTGTGCCACTGCGGTCTGTGGACGAGCTCTCGCTTCTGCAGGAGGACGAGGAGGAGGAGGGGGGGCGAACGCCTACAGCCAACTGTTTCCTAGACCGTGGGCTAGGCAGAACTGTCCCAATATTGCTGTCCACTGTGGACCCTGCATCCACCACATTCACCCAGTGTGCCGTGATGGACACGTAACGTCCCTGGCCATGCCTACTGGTCCATGCATCTGTTGTCAGGTGCACCTTTGTACTCACAGATTGCCTGAGTGCATGGACGATGCGCTCTTTAACATGCTGTTGGAGGGCTGGGATGGCTTTTCTCGAAAAGAAGTGTCGACTGGGTAGCTCGTAGCGTGGTTCAGCGTAGTCCATCAGGGCTTTGAAAGCGTCGCTTTCAACTAACCGGTAGGGCATCATCTCTAACGAGATTAGTATAGCTATGTGGGCATTAAAACCCTGTGTACGCGGATGCGAGGATGAGTACTTCCTTTTTCTAACGAGAGTCTCATGTAGGGTGAGCTGGACTGGAGAGCTGGAAATCGTGGAACTATTGGGGGTGCCGGTGGACATGGCAGACTGAGAGACGGTTGGAGACGGTATTCTTGCCGGTGCCCTAGATGCAGTGTTTCCTACTACGAAACTGGTGATTCCCTGACCCTGACTGCTTTGGCCTGGCAACGAAACCTGCACATTTACTGCAGGTGGTGCGGAAAATGGTGGCCTTACAGTGACGGAAGGGATGTAGCGTTGCTGACTAGATTCATTGGCCGAGGGTGCTACAACCTTAAGCGACGTTTGGTAGTTAGTCCAGGCTTGCAAATGCATGGTGGTTAAATGTCTATGCATGCAACTTGTATTTAGACTTTTCAGATTCTGACCTCTGCTTAAGGTAGTTGAACATTTTTGACAGATGACTTTGCGCTGATCAATTGGATGTTGTTTAAAAAAATGCCAGACTGCACGCTTTCTAGCATCGGATACCTTTTCAGGCATTGCAGACTGAGCTTCTTTAACCGGATGGCCACGCTGTCCTCCAACTGGTTTTGGCTTTGCCACGCGTTTTGGGCCAGATACGGGCCCGGCAGATGGAACCTGTTGCGATGTTGATGCCTGCTGCAGCCCCTGCTCCTCCGCTTCAGAACTACTGCCGCCTGCACCCTGTTCCCCCAATGGCTGCCAATCGGGGTCAACAACTGGGTCATCTATGACCTCCTCTTCTATCTCGTGTGCAACTTCGTCTGTGTCACCGTGTAAGCCGGTGGTATAGCGTTCGTGACGGGGCACCATAGTCTCATCAGGGTCTGATTCTGGATCAGTGCACTGTGAGGGCAATGTTGTGGTCTGAGTCAAAGGAACAGCATAGTAATCTGGCTGTGGCTGTGCATCTGTGCACTCCATGTCCGATTCAACTTGTAATGGGCATGGCCTGTTAACTGTTTCACTTTCTAACCCAGGTACGGTATGTGTAAAGAGCTCCATGGAGTAACCCGTTGTGTCGCCTGACGCATCCTTATCTGTTGTTGTTATTGCTGAACAGGACAATGGAGCGACTTGTCCCTGAGCGTGAACATCCACTAACGACGCGCTGCTTTTACATTTACCAGTTTCAGAAGAGGAGGCAAAAGAGCTAGAGGCTGAGTCAGCAAGGAAAGCCAAAACTTGCTCTTGCTGCTCCGGCTTTAAAAGCGGTTTTCCTACTCCCAGAAAAGGGAGCGTTCGAGGCCTTGTGTAGCCAGACGACGAACCTGGCTCCACAGCTCGAGACTTAGGTGCTATATTGTTTTTCCCATGACCACCTGATGCTCCACCACCACTACCATCATTACCAGCTGGCAATGAACGCCCACGGACACGACCTCTTCCACCAGACTTCCTCATTGTTTTAAAAACGTAACCAAAGTAACGGTATTTGTTACTGTTAAACAACTTACAAGGTGAACTAAAACTTCTGTAGGATATAGATATCCCTTTATAGGTGGGTGAGACTGCAAGGAAAATCAGGCGCAATGTTACACACTCGGTTTTCTGTGGCACAAAATGAGAGAGATGCCACACACGCAGGACTGTCACTCAAGCACAAATGCCAATATTAATCTCCCACTTTTTTTTTCAGGGAGAATTTAAAAACCAAAATAAAAAAAAAACAGACACTAGGCTTTCTGTGGCCCACAATTTGAGAGAGATGGCACACACGACTGGCACAGAAGCACAAATGCCAATATTAATCTCCCACTTTTTTTTTCAGGGAGAATTTAAAAACCAAAATAAAAAAAAAACAGACACTAGGCTTTCTGTGGCCCACAATTTGAGAGAGATGGCACACACGACTGGCACAGAAGCACAAATGCCAATATTAATCTCCCGCAATTTTTTTTTTATTTTTTCAGGGAGAATTTAACCCCCCCCCAAAAAAAAAAACAAAAAACAGACACTAGGCTTTCTGTGGCCCACAATTTGAGAGAGATGGCACACACGACTGGCACAGAAGCACAAATGCCAATATTAATCTCCCACTATTTTTTTTTTTTCAGGGAGAATTTCAAAGACAAAAAACAAAAAAACAGACACTAGGCTTTCTGTGGCCCACAATTTGAGAGAGATGGCACACACGACTGGCACAGAAGCACAAATGCCAATATTAATCTTCCACAATTTTTTTTATTTTTTCAGGGAGAATTTAAACCCCCCCCAAAAAAAAAAAAAACAGACACTAGGCTTTCTGTGGCCCACAATTTGAGAGAGATGGCACACACGACTGGCACAGAAGCACAAATGCAAATATTAATCTCCCACTATTTTTTTTTTTTCAGGGAGAATTTAAAAACAAAAAACAAAAAAACAGACACTAGGCTTTCTGTGGCCCACAATTTGAGAGAGATGGCACACACGATTGACACAGAAGCACAAATGCCAATATTAATCTCCCACTATTTATTTTTTTTCAGGGAGAATTTAAAAAACAGAAAACAAAAAAACAGACACTAGGCTTTCTGTGGCCCACAATTTGAGAGAGATGGCACACACGACTGGCACAGAAGCACAAATGCCAATATTAATCTCCCACAATTTTTTTTTTTTTTCAGGGAGAATTTATAAACCAAAAAAAAAAAAAAAAACAGACACTAGGCTTTCTGTGGCCCACAATTTGAGAGAGATGGCACACACGACTGGCACAGAAGCACAAATGCCAATATTAATCTCCCACTATTTATTTTATTTCAGGGAGAATTTAAAACCCTCCCCCCAAAAAACAGACACTAGGCTTTCTATGGCCCACAATTTGAGAGAGATGGCACACACGACTGGCACAGAAGCACAAATGCCAATCTTAATCTCCCACTATTTTTTTTTTTTCAGGGAGAATTTAAACCCCCGCCCAAAAAAAACAGACACTAGGCTTTCTGTGGCCCACAATTTGAGAGAGATGGCACACACGACTTGCACTGAAGCACAAATGCCAATATTAATCTCCCACTATTTATTTTTTTTCAGGGAGAATTTAAACCCCCCCCAAAAAAAACAGACACTAGGCTTTCTGTGGCCCACAATTTGAGAGAGATGGCACACACGACTTGCACTGAAGCACAAATGCCAATATTAATCTCCCACTATTTATTTTATTTCAGGGAGAATTTAAAACCCCCCCAAAAAAACAGACACTAGGCTTTCTGTGGCCCATAATTTGAGAGAGATGGCACACACGACTGGCACAGAAGCACAAATGCCAATATTAATCTCCCACTATTTATTTTTTTTCAGGGAGAATTTAAATACCCCCCCCAAAAAAAAAAAAAAAACAGACACTAGGCTTTCTGTGGCCCACAATTTGAGAGAGATGGCACACATGACTTGCACTGAAGCACAAATGCCAATATTAATCTCCCACTATTTATTTGTTTTCAGGGAGAATTTAAACCCCCCCCCAAAAAAAACAGACACTAGGCTTTCTGTGGCCCACAATTTGAGAGAGATGGCACACACGACTTGCGCTGAAGCACAAATGCCAATATTGATCTCCCACTATTTTTTTTTTTCAGGGAGAATTTAAAAAACAAAAAACAAAAAAACCGACACTAGGCTTTCTGTGGCCCACAATTTGAGAGAGATGGCACACACGACTGGCACTCAAGCACAAATGCCAATATTAATCTCCCATTTTTTTTTTTAAAGGGGGAATTAAAAACCAAAAAAAAAAACAGTATTGCAGACACTAGGCTTTCTGTGGCCCACAATTTTAGAGAGATGCCACACACACAGGACTGGCACTCTAGCAGAAATGCCAATCTTAATCTCCCACTACTTTTTTTTGTTAGGGAGAATTGTCAAGAAATCAGGCCCAGTATTACTTACTAGGCTTTCTGTGCCCCAAAATTGGAGAGAAATGGCACACACAGGACTGGCACTCTAGCAGAAATGCCAATCTTAATCTCCCACTACTTTTTTTTGTTAGGGAGAATTGCCAAGAAATCAGGGCCAGTATTACACACTAGGCTTTCTTTGCACCAAAATTGGAGAGAGATGGCACACACAGGACTGGCACTCTAGCAGAAATACCAATCTTAATCTCCCACTACTTTTTTTGGTTAGGGAGAATTGTCAAGAAATCAGGCCCAGTATTACACACTAGGCTTTCTGTGCCCCAAAATTGGAGAGATATGGCACACACAGGACTGGCACTCTAGCAGAAATGCCAATCTTAATCTCCCACTACTTTTTTTTGTTAGGGAGAATTGCCAAGAAATCAGGGCCAGTATTACACACTAGGCTTTCTGTGCACCAAAATTGGAGAGAGATGGCACACACAGGACTGGCACTCTAGCAGAAATGCCAATCTTAATCTCCCACTATTTATTTTTTTTCAGGGAGAATTTAAAAAAAAAACAAAAAACAAAAAAAAAACAGGGACTGTCCTACAATTACTATCTCCCTGCAGTAATCTCAGCAAGGTATGGCAGGCATCAATAACAAGGAGTGGACTGCTGCACAAATTAAATCAAAAGTGTGGACAAACAAACAAGATAGCTGTGCAGAAAGGAAGGAACAACAGGATTTGTGCTTTGAAAAAGCAGTTGGTTTGCACAGCGGCGTACACACAGCAATGCAGCTATCAGGGAGCCTTCTAGGGCAGCCCAAAGAGCTACAGCGCTGAGGAAAAAAAATGTAGCTTCCACTGTCCCTGCAAACAAAAGGTGGTGTTGGACAGTGGAAATCGCTACAGCACAAGCGGTTTGGTGGTTAATGGACCCTGCCTAACGCTATCCCTGCTTCTGACGAAGCGGCAGCAACCTCTCCCTATGCTCAGATCAGCAGCAGTAACATGGCGGTCAGCGGGAACGCCCCTTTATAGCCCCTGTGACGCCGCAGACAGCAAGCCAATCACTGCAATGCCCTTCTCTAAGATGGTGGGGACTGAGACCTATGTCATCACGCTGCCCACACTTTGCGTCCACCTTCATTGGCTGAGAAATGGCGCTTTTCGCGTCATTGAAACGCGACTTTGGCGCGAAAGTCGCGTACCGCATGGCCGACCCCACACAGGGATCGGGTCGGGTTTCATGAAACCTGACTGTGCCAAAAGTCGGCGACTTTTGAAAATGAACGATCCGTTTCGCTCAACCCTAATGGTTATCTCTGTATAGCAATGTAGATTTTGTTGCCACTATATAAGTAAGAGAAGTAAATGAATTAAGAATTATCAATTGACTGGTTGTTCACCTTGAGCAGGAACAATTATACATTAGAAATAAATGTAGAATCAACTATATTATTTTGAAATAACTTACATCACATAGTGAAACATTTTTTTTTTCTTTACAGAATTATGAGGGCAGTCATCTTGCCCGATCCTTTTTTAACACCCTTTAGAGATATGATTTACAGCAGCAATATGAACAACAAACCGCAATATACTGGCTCTGACTGATTGACTTTTAGGCATGCTCTGTAATCTGTGCAGAGGTAATTCTGCAGAAAGGGTGAAGAGGTGATTTGTGACCTTTAGCTATTGTAAATGGTTTATCCTGTATTATTCATGTACCGTATGAAACCTAATCACGACTGCAGTGGTCATACTAATCCTAAAATGGCTCTGAAATGCCTCATTAGAATCGACTGGTACCTGCACATGCCCAATGGATTTAAAAAAGACAAATGACATCCTATGTTAATTCACAATATTCCTCCGTTCCTGCCCTTACGTTCTCTTTTCCTCTAGTGTCTCACCCTCCTTCTCTGACATTTAATGCAACAATCTTGTCAGCATGGATAGCAGTGTTCTTTTATCTCCTGCAGAATAGAGCTTGTGTCCTTTTCTTTCTGCTCCACTAATCTGAGAAGTATCCTGCTTTGATTTCATGACTTGTATTTCGATAATAATTATGACTTTATCCAACCTAAATAGCTTATTTCCCTTGATCTGTAAAGGCGGCCAAATTCTCATGCTGTTTTCTTACATATTTTCTTTACAAAGTCAAGATTTCCAAGCAATGCCTTCTTTTGTTGGACTTGCGCTTTTCTTTGAAAATATCACATGATTACCCAGCCAAAAGAACAGAAATGAGAAAGCTAGAAAACCTTTCAAGTACCACGCCAACTTTTTTTTGCTGTTGCCCCCTCCGTTAGCCATCACTAATACAGTGGGGCAAAAAAGTATTTAGTCAGTCAGCAATAGTGCAAGTTCCACCACTTAAAAAGATGAGAGGCGTCTGTAATTTACATCATAGGTAGACCTCAACTATGGGAGACAAACTGAGAAAAAAAAATTCCAGAAAATCACATTGTCTGTTTTTTTAACATTTTATTTGCATATTATGGTGGAAAATAAGTATTTGGTCAGAAACAAACAATCAAGATTTCTGGCTCTCACAGACTTCTTCTTTAAGAGTCTCCTCTTTCCTCCACTCATTACCTGTAGTAATGGCACCTGTTTAAACTTGTTATCAGTATAAAAAGACACCTGTGCACACCCTCAAACAGTCTGACTCCAAACTCCACTATGGTGAAGACCAAAGAGCTGTCAAAGGACACCAGAAACAAAATTGTAGCCCTGCACCAGGCTGGGAAGACTGAATCTGCAATAGCCAACCAGCTTGGAGTGAAGAAATCAACAGTGGGAGCAATAATTAGAAAATGGAAGACATACAAGACCACTGATAATCTCCCTCGATCTGGGGCTCCACACAAAATCCCACCCCGTGGGGTCAGAATGATCACAAGAACGGTGAGCAAAAATCCCAGAACCACGCGGGGGGACCTAGTGAATGAACTGCAGAGAGCTGGGACCAATGTAACAAGGCCTACCATAAGTAACACACTACGCCACCATGGACTCAGATCCTGCAGTGCCAGACGTGTCCCACTGCTTAAGCCAGTACATGTCCGGGCCTGTCTGAAGTTTGCTAGAGAGCATTTGGATGATCCAGAGGAGTTTTGGGAGAATGTCCTATGGTCTGATGAAACCAAACTGGAACTGTTTGGTAGAAACACAACTTGTCGTGTTTGGAGGAAAAAGAATACTGAGTTGCATCCATCAAACACCATACCTACTGTAAAGCATGGTGGTGGAAACATCATGCTTTGGGGCTGTTTCTCTGCAAAGGGGCCAGGACGATTGATCCGGGGACATGAAAGAATGAATGGGGCCATGTATCGTGAGATTTTGAGTGCAAACCTCCTTCCATCAGCAAGGGCATTGAAGATGAAACGTGGCTGGGTCTTTCAACATGACAATGATCCAAAGCACACTGCCAGGGCAACGAAGGAGTGGCTTCGTAAGAAGCATTTCAAGGTCCTGGAGTGGCCTAGCCAGTCTCCAGATCTCAACCCTATAGAAAACCTTTGGAGGGAGTTGAAAGTCCGTGTTGCCAAGCGAAAAGCCAAAAACATCACTGCTCTAGAGGAGATCTGCATGGAGGAATGGGCCAACATACCAACAACAGTGTGTGGCAACCTTGTGAAGACTTACAGAAAACGTTTGACCTCTGTCATTGCCAACAAAGGATATATTACAAAGTATTGAGATGAAATTTTGTTTCTGACCAAATACTTATTTTCCACCATAATATGCAAATAAAATGTTAAAAAAACAGACAATGTGATTTTCTGGATTTTTTTTTCTCAGTTTGTCTCCCATAGTTGAGGTCTACCTATGATGTAAATTTCAGACGCCTCTCATCTTTTTAAGTGGTGGAACTTGCACTATTGCTGACTGACTAAATACTTTTTTGCCCCACTGTATGTGTACATTGGGCCCTATTCATCACAAGGGTTGTTCATGTCGGCTTGATGAGGGGCATGCTGGAGTCAGTCATTCCTGATTCACGAAGAGCCATATGCATTGGACAAGTGACGTGCACCTCTGTGTGCGCCTCGGCACAAATCCTAGTCCAATCACTGCTAGGGTAAAACTTGTGGCGTAGCCAATTCTGTCGTTTGTTATGAATTTGAAGAGCACCTGTCGCCACACACAAGTCCCACCACAACTCCACCCATTTTGATGGAGTAGGTAGAAATTGATGTGAAAATTCCAGAAGTCACAAAATTTAGGCGCAGCTCTGAGTTGCACCTAAAGTTTGCAACTTTTCAAGGCTTTTATGCCAAAATTCTGGTGTAAAAGCTTTGATGAATTGGGCCCAATGTGTGCATTTAAATACTTACTCATCGCTACCTTAGGGTTGTCCTCTCCGACAATATATGATGAATGTTTTGACTTGCCGACTCGCACAGCGTCTTCTGTGTGGACCAGAAAAGTCTTTGTCAATGTAAGGATGGACATTGAGGTCTGTACTCGGACTGTGACACATGAATTAGTGAATCTGGCATAATTCTATAGCAGGCAGAAAAAGGCTCTTATGGGCTTACAATATGAAAGGAACAAATTGTTGGAAGCAAGGCACATCATTTGAGAAAGGTCTGGTGCAGTGCTGGAAACAGCAGAAGAAAGTAATGTGTAAGTACATTAATGCTCACATTTTGAACATATTAGTAATAAGTACTGTATATACTCGAGTATAAGCCGATCCGAGTATAAGCCGACCCCCCCAATTTTGCCACAAAAAACTGGGAAAACTTAATGACTCGAGTATAAGCCTAGGGTGGGAAATGCAGCAGCTACCTGTAAATGTCAAAAGTAAAAATAGATACCAATAAAAGTAAAATTAATTGAGACATCAGTAGGTGAAGTGTTTTTGAATATCCATATTGAATCAGGAGCCCCATATAATGCTCTATAAAGTTCATTATGGCCCCATAAGATGCTCCATAGACATATTTGCCCAATATGATGCTGCGAAAATGCTGATTATGGCCCCATAAGATGCTCCATAAAGATATTTGCCCCATATAGTGCTGCACAAACATTGATTATGGCCCCATACAGACACTTGCCCCATATAGTGCTGCACAAACATTATGGCCCCATATAATGCTGCACAAACATTATGGCCCCATATAGTGCTGCACAAATGTTATGGCCCCTTATAGTGCTGCACAAACGTTATGACCCCATATAATGCTGCACAAACGTTATGGCCCCATATAGTGCTGCACAAACGTTATGGCCCCATATAGTGCTGCACAAACGTTATGGCCCCATATAGTGCTGCACAAATGTTATGGCCCCTTATAGTGCTGCACAAACGTTATGACCCCATATAATACTGCACAAACGTTATGGCCCCATATAATGCTGCACAAACGTTATGGCCCCTTATAGTGCTGCACAAACGTTATGGCCCCATATAGTGCTGCACAAATGTTATGGCCTCATATAGTGCTGCACAAACATTATGGCCCCATATAGTGCTGCACAAACATTATGGCCCCTTATAGTGCTGCACAAACAATATGGCCTCTTATAGTGCTGCACAAACGTTATGGCCCTGTAGATGCTCCATACAGACACTTGCCCCATTTGCTGTGATAAAAAAAAAAATCACATACTCACCTATCCGTCGCTCAGGCCCCCGTCGCTTTCAATATTCACGTGCTGATCATTCCGGCGCCGCTCCATCTTCAGCACTGGCGTTTAATCTGCACCAAATGTCTTTCCCTAATGTAGAGGTAAAACACACAATGATGTCACAATATAGGGATAATAAACACACCGGTGAGATCACAATACAGGTAAAATACAGAAGTGGACAAACTAGATTGTATCCTTCTGTTAAAAAAAAACAAAACCCACAATGGTCAATTAAAAAACTAGAAACTTACAAACTAAATTTTTACTTTAAATTTACTGAATATCAACTAATGAAAATCATGCATTATTTCTGAAATGTGGTTCAACAGAAAAATAAAAAAAAATATGTAACAAAAATGATGGTCCCCTTAACCCCTTTGCTACCTATGACATATAGGTTTGTCATAGGTTGCCTCCCCATTTGATGTGGGCTCCAGATATACAACCGCAGCTTTTCCTGCGCATGGCATCAACTGACATGTGCCCCTAACAGTCGCAGGTGGAATATTAATCCAACCACGGCTGTTAATATGTTAAATGCCACTGTCAATCTCTGACAGCGGCATGTAACATGATCACCCGGAAGCGTGTCACTAACTCAGCCCATCAGCGCCCGTGTCACATAGCCGCAGGTCACCGATGGGTTGGCATGACAGTCAGCGGTCTGCAGTAGATCCCTGTGGTTGTTTTTGCCGGATTGCTATGAGCGCTGCCCTGAAACCCTGCTATGTTTAGCACAAGCGCAGTTTGTATCCTCCCATGGAGACTCTAGAAGCCTGGAAAAAAAAATTTAAATATAAAAAAGCTAAAAAAAAACCCATAAAATTTCAATTCATCCCCTTTTGCCCCATTCAAAATAAAACAATAAAAAACAAACAAACACATATTTGGTATCACTACGTTCAGAATCGCCCGATCTATCAATATATAAAAAGAATGAATCCGATTGGTAAACGGCGTAGAGATAAAAAAATGAAAGTGCCAGAATTATATTTTTTGGGTCGCCGCAGCATTGCATTAAAATGCAATAATGGGCAATTAAAACATTGTCTCTACCCCAAAAATGTGTCAATAAATGTCAGCTTGGCACGAAAAAAATAAGCCCTCAACCAGCTCCAGATCACAAAAAATGGAGACGCTATGGGTCTTGGAATATGGTGCAACCTTAGGCTATGTGCACACGTTGCGGATTTGGCTGCGGATCCGCAGCAGATTTGGCCCTGCGGATCCGCAGCAGTTTTCCATGCGTTGTACAGTACCATGTAACCTATGGGAAACCAAATCTGCAGTGCCCATGCTGCGGAAAACTCCATGCAGAAATGCAGTGGTTTATTTTCCGCAGCATGTCAATTCTTTGCGTAGATTCCGCAGCGTTTTACACCTGTTTCATTACAGGAATCCGCAGGTGTAAAAATACAAAAACTGCACAAAATCCGCAGAAAACCCGCTGGGAATCCGCAAGTAAAACGCTGGTCATTTTACCTGCGGATTCAGTAGAATCTGCGCTGAAAAATCCGCAATGGAATCCGTAACGTGTGCACATTCCCTTACTGTTTGTTGCCTATATGCTTTTGGGTTGGTGCCTATTCACACTAGTTTAGATGTGCTGTCCTTTTTTTCTATTGAATCATAGCCTTTTGGACATGTGCACTCCCACTCCCATTAGCCACAGGTGATTTTAAGCAGATTAGCTGGTCCATTCCTGCCCCATAAATTGTAGGCTTTTTGGTCCAGGAGACGTGACATATCAGGGTAGGAACAGCTAACAGAAAAATTCAAAAAAAACAACATGAAGAGCAAACTCACCAAAACCTTGTCAGATGACAAATGCACTCGCAGGGTGCAGCAGGCCCCCCGATAATAAATGCTAAAGCAGCACAGGTGCAAGCTACTGATGAGAGCAACCACCCACTCGCAGGTAAGGCTTGCATAAGACACTATTCACACAAATAAATATGATGCACAGTGTCTGGACAACCTATTGATCACTCTCGTAGTATTAGCAGGCGGGCCATCAGGCACTATATATACATGCAACACACAAGGAACAACATAAAGGGGCCCTGCCGCACCCTGCAAAAAGATGATAAAAAGTGCAAAAAAGATGAAAAATGACATAATGTATATAATTCATTAGATGAGGTATTAGTTACAATTTTGGCCAAAATGGATAAGCTCGCAACCCAACGTCAAGGGTCCTCATAAACTTGTGAGTCCTACTCTAATATCAAAAACAGCTAACATAGAAAAATTCAAAAAAACACAACATGAAGAGCAAACTCACTAAAACCTAGTCAGATGACAAATGCACTCGCAGGGTGCAGCAGGTCCCCAATAATAAATGCTAAAGCAGCACAGGCATATCAGGACAGGAATCCAATGTACGAAGGACGCCTTGACGTGGCAATTGGGCTCAAATATATTGGCCAATCTATGCGCGAAGTGCCTTCCTTTTTTCAAAGCAGTTTTTCAGATAAATATTTCATGTGTACATTATATGGCACTTTTTCCTATTTTTCCCTATATCTTATGGCAGTAATTTAGTTTCAATGTTTTAAAGTAATCATTCTTTGTATATTATGGTGCAACCTTACTATTTGTTAGACAGCCTGAACACATGCAGGGATTGCGTGTTTGTTAGGGAATCCCCACATATGTTCAGGCTGTCTAACAACCAGAAATCATGCAGCCACAGGGATGCGAACATAATGTACGAGCACGCCCAAGATACTCGGATAACACCCGAGCGTGCTCGGAAAAGACATTATCCAAGCATGTTCACCCATGACTTCTGCCTAATCATGCCCCTGAACATGTGACTGCTAAGAGCTGCTGTGCGTCTCCTGCATCATAGAACTAGTGGCAGCATCATCAAGAGGAGATTAAGGGGGCCATTAGCAGCGTGTTTTGCCGACTGCATGCCCTCCTTGGTCTGCAAAGGAAGCAGGTATGGGCCCCTTCCTCTTCTCCATATCTTGATGCTGCCGTCGGCCCTATCATAGAATAAGAAGATTCAGCAGCTGATTGGCCCCTGTGTAGCTGCATCAGTGGTATGTCCGTCCCTGACTTGCACACAGTGGCAGAGTATAATTATTTTTTAGGCACACTACTCGCAAAGACACAGTTGCAGAGTAAAATTATTTTTTAGGCCCAGCCATAACTTGTACTGACACAGCGGTAGAGCATAATTATATTTTTAGGCCCACTGCTCGTATAGTCATGGCTGCTGAGTACACAGAGGCTTTTTGGAACAGTACTTTCACAGGCAAGGGAACATAGTAAACACAGAGGCTGAGGCCCAGTACTCCCACAGGCAGGGTGCAGAGTACACACAGAAGCATAAAAGCACAGTACCCCCACAGGCAGAGTTGAAGACTACTCACAGAGGCTTAAAGGCACAGTACTCCCACACGTGGGGGTGCACAGTACACACAGAGGCATTTTGGCACAGTATTCCTACAGGCTGGATTGCAGAGTACACACAAAAGCTTAAAGGCACAGTACTCCCACAGGCGGGGGGTGCACAGTACACCCAGAAGCTTTTTGGCACAGTACTCCCACAGATAAGGGTGCAGAGTACTCACAATAGCTTTTTGGAAAAGTTCTCCCCCTGAGACACGTGCACAGTACACACACAGAGGCTTTTTTGCAGAGTGCACACACACAAAGTCTAATACTGTCCCTCACTGCAGCTACGTCCTGTTCACAAACTAATCAGAGGAGAATGGAGGTGGCACCCATGATCCGGCAATTATTATCAGTGAAGCTTCTGCTGTAGACACTGGGGACCCTCAAGGGAGTGGGGACCCTAGGCAGCTGCCTAGTCTGCCTTGAACTAACGGCGGCCCTGCCTAAAACACACACATAGGCTGCCGTCACACTAGCAGTATTTGGTCAGTATTTTACATCAGTATCTATAAGCCAAAACCAGGAGTGGGTGATAAATGCAGAAGTGGTGCATATGTTTCTATTATACTTGTCCTCTAATTGTTCCACTCCAGGTTTTGACTTACAAATACTGATGTAAAATACTGACCAAATACTGCTAGTGTGACGGCAGCCATAGGGTATGTTTCCAAGTGGAGTATTACATCAGGATTTGCTAATATATATGGACCAATTAGTTGCACCACTATATATATATATATATATATATATATATATACTAGCTATTGAACCCGTTCTACGCCCGGGTGGCGAGCATTTATATTGGTATATGGTCTCCATCCTGGTATGTGCTGCTCCATCCTGCGCCCCCATCCTGTCATGTGCTGCTCCCATCCTGCGCCCCCGTTCTGTCATGTGCTGCTCCCATCCTGCGCCCCCGTTCTGTCATGTGCTGCTCCCATCCTGCGCCTCCATTCTGTCATTTGCTGCTCCCATCCTGTCATTTGCTGCTCCCATCCTGCGCCCGTTCTGTCATTTGCTGCTGCCATCCTGCGCCCGTTCTGTCATGTGCTGCTGCCATCCTGCGCCCGTTCTGTCATGTGCTGCGGCCATCCTGCGCCCGTTCTGTCTTGTGCTGCGGCCATCCTGCGCCCGTTCTGTCATGTGCTGCGGCCATCCTGCGCCCGTTCTGTCATGTGCTGCGGCCATCCTGCGGCCGTTCTGTCATGTGCTGCGGCCATCCTGAGCCCGTTCTGTCATGTGCTGCTGCCATCCTGCGCCCGTTCTGTCATGTGCTGCTGCCATCCTGCGCCCGTTCTGTCATGTGCTGCTCCCATCCTGCGCCCGTTCTGTCATGTGCTGCTGCCATCCTGTGCCCGTTCTGTCATGTGCTGCGGCCATCCTGCGCCCGTTCTGTCATGTGCTGCGGCCATCCTGCGCCCGTTCTGTCATGTGCTGCGGCCATCCTGCGCCCGTTCTGTCATGTGCTGCGGCCATCCTGCGCCCGTTCTGTCATGTGCTGCGGCCATCCTGCGCCCGTTCTGTCATGTGCTGCTGCCATCCTGCACCCGTTCTGTCATGTGCTGCGGCCATCCTGCGCCCGTTCTGTCATGTGCTGCGGCCATCCTGCACCCGTTCTGTCATGTGCTGCTGCCATCCTGCGCCACCATTGTATTATATGCCCCCCGCTCCAGTGTGTATGCCCCCGAATGCTGCTGCCATATAAAAAAAAAAAAAATACCATACTCACCTATCGTCCGGCTCCACTGCAGGTATGTCTTCAAGAAAATGGCGCCAAAAAGCGGGGACTGCGCAGGCGCCGATTCCGGCAGCAGGAATCGGCGCCTGCGCAGTCCGCGCTTTCCGGCGCCATTTTCTTGAAGACACACCTGCAGTGGAGCCGGAGTGTGTCTTCAAGAAAATGGCGCCGGAAAGCGCGGACTGCGCAGGCGCCGATTCCGGCAGCAGGAATCGGCGCCTGCGCAGTCCGCGCCCTCCGGAGCCGGGAGCAGAGGAGCCGGGAGACGGAGCCGCAAGCAGCGCTGGAACCGGGAAAGGTGAGTATACTTACCCTCCCTCCTGGCGGTCCCTGACTCTCCGGTGGAGATCGCGGTATGCGTTCAGTGCTTACGCATACCGCGATCTCCTGGGAGCGTCGCTCTGTGAGGCCCAGACTGCGCCGGCGCTTGCGCTTGCGCAATCTATAGAGGCTTCGGACAGAGTGACGCTCCCAGCGTTATATTATAGATATAGTGAATCTAATGTGGGTGCAATATCAGCAGTAACAGCATGAACAGAAAAGTAAGAAGGAAAGCACTGCTGCAACATATGCACACCACACCATTATACGCATAGTGAAACACAAAATAGTTTATTTATGAACATAAAACTATTGACGAAGCTCCTCGTGTGGGAGCGATACGCGTGGGTCATCGCCGCCTCCTCCTCCGGACTGGGAATTTGCTCCCTTGCTCCTTCTATATGCTACGTTTTGGGTAATGTAACCCTTGGTTGCCTTATATCCTATGGGACTTATTGCTGTGCATATTGGATTGTCATGAGATATTTCAGGGACCCTATGGGATTTTTTTTGTCTTCCCATGTATATGCACATGGGACTTCCCATGAGCCACTTCATGGGCCCTATGGGATTTACTGTTTCCCCATGTGTATGCATGCAAAGTGGATTTCTCATGAGCCATTCTATGGACCTTATGGGATTTATCGTTTCCTTATGCATATACGTATGGGACTCTCATAAGCCACTTTAGGGCTTTGTTGGACTTATCTCCGAGAATATATGTTCCTTATTTTAGTACCACGGAGGTTGTGTTCATGTTCATAAATAAACTATTTTGTATTTCACTATGCGTATAATGGTGTGGTGTGCATATGTTGCAGCAGTGCTTTCCTTCTTACTTTCCTTACATCACAATTTATTATTATTATTATTATTATTATTTATTTATATAGCACCATTAATTTCATGGTGATGTACATGAGAAGGGGTGACATCAAAATAAAAATATCACTTACAGTAAACAAAACTAACAATGACAGACTGGTACAGAGGGAAGAGGACCCTGCCCTTGCGGGCTTACATTCTACAGGATTATGGGGAAGGAGACAGGAGGTCGAGGGTTGCAGTAGCTCCAATGGTGTTGAGCTGGCCGTGTGGTCTTTACAGGCTGTAAGCTTCCTTGAAGAGGTGGGTTTTCAGGTTTCTTTTGAAGGATCCAAAAGTAGTGGATAACCGGATGTGTTGGGGCACTGAATTCCAGAGGATGGGTGATATTCGGGAGAAGTCTTGGAGGCGATTGAGTGAGGAGCGAATAAGCGTGGAGGAGAGTAGGAGGTCTTGGGAGGACCGGAGATTACGTGAGGGAAGATATTGAGAGATTAGTGTGGAAATATACGGAGGAGAAAGGTTATGGATGGCTTTGTAGGTCAGTGTTAGTAGTTTAAACTGGATACGCTGGGAAATTGGGAGCCAGTGAAGGGATTTGCAAAGAGGTGAAGCAGGAGTATTGCGAGGAGAGAGATTAATTAGTCGGGCAGCAGAGTTAAGGATGGACTGGAGGCCACAGAGGAGTATGTTGCAGTAGTCGAGGCGGGAGATGATTAGGGCATGCACGAGCATTTTGGTAGAGTGTGGGTTGAGGAAACAACGAATTCTGGAAATATTTTTGAGCTGGAGGCGACAGGAGGTGGCGAGAGCTTGGATGTACGGTTTGAAGGACAGGGCAGAGTCAAGGGTTACTCCGAGGCAGCGGATTTTGGGGACAGGGGAAAGTGTGATTTCATTTATTTTGATAGATAGATCAGGTAGGGAAGATATGCATGATGGAGGAAAGATAATGAGTTCAGATTTACCTTGCTGCATTAAATCCGCAGCGTCCAGATGTTACAGCATAGTGGAGGGGATTTTATGAAATCCCGTCTCCACCATGGGTGCACGGCCGCATCTGACAGCCCTGTGTATCCGGACATGGGGCACATCTTTATAGACCGCAGCATGTCTATTTATCTTGCTTAGACGCTCATTCTCCACAAGATAAATAACAGTCTATGTATATGATGCAGTGATTCTGCATGTGTTCAATGAACACATGCCGAATCACCACGCATACAACAGGGGGCGGCGCTGGCGGTGCTTTGGCGGAGCAGGGTATACGTTGCATCCAAAGCTCAGAGCTTCCGGAACATCTATACATATAATTGTCTAAGGGGTACTTCCGTCTGTTTGTCTGTCTGTCTATCATGGAAATCCCAAGTCGCTGATTGCGATGGGTGACGGGCACAGACTGGCCGAGAATTAGTCCCTCCCTACTTCCGTCCAGTCAGTGCCCGGCGCCCGCTCCATACTCCCCTCCAGTCAGCACTCACACAGGGTTAATGGCCGCGTTAACGGACCGCGTTATGCTGCGGTGTAACGCACTCCGTTAACGCTGCTATTAACCCTGTGTGACCAACTTTCTACTATTGATGCTGCCTATGCAGCATCAATATTAAAAAGATCTAATGTTGAAAATAATAAAAAAACAAAAAACCTGCTGTTTTCACCTTCTGTTGTCCGCCGATGCGCGTGCGGCTGCCGCCAACTTCCGTTCCCAGAGATGCATTGCGAAATTACCCAGAAGACTTTGCGGTCTAGACACCAGAGGGTGAGTATATAACTATTTTTTATTTTAATTATTTTTTTTAACAGGGATATGGTGCCCACACTGCTGTATGCTACGTGGGCTGTGTTATATACTGCGTGGCTGCTATATACTACGTGGGCAGTTTTGTATACTGCGTGGGCTGTCTTATATACTCTGTGGGCTGTGCTATATATTTCGTTGGCTGTGTTATATACTGCGTGGCTGCTATATACTGTGTGGGCAGTGTTATATCCTGCGTGGGCAGTGTTATATACTGCGTGGGCAGTGTTATATACTGCATGGCCTGTGTTATATACTGTGTGGGCTGTGTTATATACTGCGTGGCCAGTGTTATATAAAGCGTGGCCAGTGTGATATACTGCAGGGCCTGTGTTATATACTACGTGGCTGTGTTATATACTGCGTGGCTGCTATACACTACGTGGCTCCTATATACTACGTGGCCTGTGCTATATACTATGTGGCTGCTATATACATACATACATACATACATATGCTAGAATACCCGATGCATTAGAATCAGGCCACCATCTAGTGGAAACATACCCATATAGTTTGAAGAATCTAAAATTGAATGGCTTAGTTGTGCCTAAGTAGATTATTTGGTTTTAAAAAAAATGATAATACATTGTTTCTTTGGTTGGTTGTTTTGTTTTGTATTTAATATTTAAAGTAAGAGGATGAATATTACTTTTGTGACTGGTTTGTTGAGCTAAAAGCAGTCAGCTATGGATAACATTCCCCCCACTCAAATCTAGGCTAGAACTGAAAACTTTACAGTGTGGTGTTTTACGCTAAATAGGCTCATATATCAGCTACACAGTGCAAGATGAAAACCATGTGGCAGAGAAAGCCAGTAAAGGAAATTGGTAAAGGCAGGTGGCGTGGGGTTAAGGTTATAGAGTTAGATGGCAAAGTATGCATTTAAAAAGGGTACATTTCTGTATGAAGGTTAAAAAGAAGAATGTTTCTCTATATTCCTAAAAATTACTTATATACATTTTTCGATTTTATGATGTCTTGGATGAGCTATTTGTTCAATGTTATCTATTATTATTACTGTTTATATGTTTGTGAAGGGCAGAGATAGTTGTACTATCATTGTGTAATAGAAAAAAATATGCATGTGAACACATACAAATTCTGCATTAACTAGTCCTGCTGCTGCCATATGAGTAATTTTCAATTATGAAGTTCACTATATAAAAAATTCTGGAAACGATAAGAAAAGAAAGGAGAAAAATAGCTGTTTCTCAGTCATTTAGATGGAAAAAACCAGAAATTATGTAGGAAGAGTAGTACTACTAGAAAAAGACCCTAAAATACTAATTAGAAGGCTGGGAAATAGCTGTCCACATATCAGAACTGGAGATAAATTACATTTTCATCAGTTTTAAAAGAGGTTTTAGTATCTATGATTTACCATAAGTTATTAAACAATTGGTATACAAAGTGAGAAATATCTGAAGAAAAAGTTTAGGTAATTTGTTAAATAAAACATATCATGTATAGATAATATAGGGGCTGCTGCACTGGGTCCCCAGGTGGAGAACATGGGTAATGGCGTTTTTTGGCGCATTGAAAACGCTGTTTGTTCCCTTAAAGTGACATACACTCGTACATTAGTTGGTCATCTATGACCTCCTGGGGTTGGTTTTACCACTCACTATTTCTAATTGCTCTATATACTTTACCTGATACCCTTATGGTGTTTATTTGATATTAGGTGAGCTCTAGATTGTATGTGCTTTTTTGTCTTCATTCATATGGGAACACCCATGGTTGTGTTGCACTTGCACTTTACTTGATTTGCTGCTACCTTCTGCCCCCCATCCACTAGAGTATTGACGGACCCAGTGTTTTACACCTGGGATCTCTATTATCCAGCTTTGTCTTCAATTGATTATTACTCCTTATTTATTTGTACTTTTTTTTAATAAAATTTGGATATTATTTTATTCTGGGACTGTTTGTGCTCTTTCTTCTTTTCTGTGTGGTTATAAATAATGTAGTGCAATATAACATAGTACATTACATTTATTTATACAAAAAAAACTTATTTTACAGTATCTTTGTAAAAATTGTTGATCTGGTCTGACCACCATTTAAAGTCAGGTGTTTTTTTTTCCTTTTATGTTGATTGGCTAAAGTAATTTTTCCTACTTCTTCCTGGCATCTGTATCAACCACCTTCTCTTAGTAGAACTTTTTTCCAAACTATCCCAATAATGTAACTATAGTGTGTGCTCTGGTTTGCTAGCACTTATACTACTTCATTGTGTATGCCAATGATCAGATTCCCTCTGAACAATACATTTGGCATATTTTATCAACATGCCGAGGATATACCAGTGGGGAATAAGAATCAGACACACAGAGGAGGGCCCTGAGCGGCTGCACAGGTTGCAGTATTGGTATATCTGCCCCTTTAAGGGTACCGTCACACTATACGATTTACCTACGATCACGACCAGCGATATGACCTGGCCGTGATCGTAGGTAAATCGTAGTGTGGTCGCTGGGGAGCTGTCACACAGACAGCTCTCCAGCGACCAACTATGCCGAGGTCCCTGGGTAACCAGGGTAAACATCGGGTAACTAAGCGCAGGACCGCGCTTAGTTACCCGATGTTTACCCTGGTTACAAGCGTTAAACTAAAAAAAAACAAACAGCACATACTTACATTCTGGTGTCCGTCAGGTCCCTTCCCGTATTCACTGACTGCCGGCCGTAAAGTGAAAGTGAAAGCACAGCCGCTGTACTCTGCTTTCACTTTACGGCCGGCAGTCACAGTGCGGGAAGCAGAGACGGCAAGGGACCTGACGGACACTAGAATGTAAGTATGTGCTGTTTGTTTTTTTTTAGTTTAACGCTTGTAACCAGGGTAAACATCGGGTAACTAAGCGCGGTCCTGCGCTTAGTTACCCGATGTTTACCATGGTTACAAGCGAACGCATCGCTGGATCGCATCGCTAGATCGCTAGATCGGTGTCACACACACCGATCTAGCGATGACAGCGGGAGATCCAGCGATGAAAGAAAGTTCTAAACGATCTGCTACGACGTACGATTCTCAGCAGGATCCCTGATCGCTGCTGCGTGTCAGACACAGCGATATCGTAACGATATCGCTGGAACGTCACGAATCGTACCGTCGTAGCGATCGAAATGTTATAGTGTGACGGTACCCTAAGGCTCTATTCATATCTGCATTAACAATTCTGTTTTTCTGTTTTGTTAAAAGAAAAGAAAAACAAAATTCATGCAGTAAAAAGTTCAGTCACGGGATGGACACAATGGCTCCTGATTGATCCAACAACAGGATCATGATCTGAAGCATTCCACCAAAGCTTCTGTCACGTGGTTGCCATGACAGATAGGAGCCAGAATGGCTCTTTCTCCTGCGCTGAAAAGAAGCAATTCACCTTATTTTTAAATGGTGTAAATTTATTTTGGCATTACAGGGGTTAATCTGCTATGTTGAGAGCTCTGTGAGTCTGGGTTCTCAGCTGTCCACTCCTATCTCCTATATAATTTGCGTCTTAACTGACACACATTGTCAGATCTAGCTTATGCTACTTGGCTGGGAGGATAGGAGTTAAGGTACCGTCACATTTAGCAACGCTGCAGCGATCTAGACAACGATCCCGATCGCTGCAGTGTCGCTGTGTGGTCGCTGGAGAGCTGTCACACAGCCAGCTCTCCAGCTGCCAACTATGCGAAGTCCCCTGGTAACCAGGGTAAACATCGGGTTACTAAGTGCAGGGCCGCGCTTAGTAACCCGATGTTTACCCTGGTTACCAGTGCTAATGTAAAAAAAAACAAACACTACATACTTACATTCCGGTGTCTGTCCCCCGTCACTGTGCTTTCCTGCACTGACTGTGAGCGCCGGCTGGCCGTAACGCACAGCGGTGACGTCACCACTGTAATCTGCTTTACGGCTGGCCGGCGCTGACAGTGCAGGGAAGCAGAATGCCGAGGGATGCGACAGACACCGGAATGTAAGTATGAAGTGTTTTTTTTTTTTTACATTTACACTGGTAACGAGTGTAAACATCGAGTTACTAAGCGCGGCCCTGCGCTTAGTAACCCGATGTTTACCCTGGTTACCAGTGAAGACATCGCTGAATCGGCGTCACACACGCCGATTCAGCGATGTCTGCGGGAGATCCAGCAACGAAATAAAGTTCTGGACTTTCTGCTCCGACCAACGATGTCACAGCAGGATCCAGATCGCTGCTGCGTGTCAAACACAACGATATCGCTATCCAGGACGATGCAACGTCACGGATCGCTAGCGATATCGTTGTGAAGTTGGTCAGTGTAAAGGTACCTTAAATGGTTATATGAGAAGGGGTTTGATGGATTTATCTATGACTGTTGCTTGGATTAGTAAGTGTGATAATTCCCTTTCCTTCTCCTACCTTGGTTTTTCCACATCTTCCACTCCATGGTGCATTCCTCTGTTATATGTGAGTGTATATTTGTTTGCCTAGCATTTTCAGTTGCCCATGTTTGTGTTGCCTTGTTCATTTGGTTGGTGTACTTAGGTGCATGGCTGCTCCCCTCTTCCCTGGGTGGGGGAAGGGTACAGACAGAGGGCGGATACAGGAGATAAAGCAAAAGTGCGTGGCCCCCTTATCTTCATATTCAGAAGTAACCTGGGGAACAGGACAAAATATGGCACCCCTAACGTTTGGGACAGGGAAGGAGCCCCTTATCCCTGGTCACCCGACAACCGAGTCGTGACATTAGCTCTGACCGAGACCGTTTTTTTTAATCCATTATGGATCCTATTACTGCTCTGACAGGTCAACTGCAACAGCTCAGTCTGGAGGTGGCAGATTTATGCAGTCATTTCTCCGCACACTAACACATCTGGTGTGGGAATCATGACTCCCAGGAATCCCCTAGTGGAGCCCAAGATCACTTTGCCTGACAGGTTCTCTGGTGGGCGTAACAAGTTCGTTGTTTTCAGGGAAGCCTGTAAACTATACTTTAGATTATGTCTTGGTTCCTCAGGTACAGAGGAGCAACGTGTGGGGATAATAGTCTTGCTCCTTCAGAGGAATCTACAAGCATGGGTGTTTTCTCTCCCATCTGACTCCCAGTCGCTCCAGGTGGAGGAATTTTTTCTGGTGCCAAGTCTTATATACTGCGCCAGCTCTAGTAGGGAGGCCGGCTGGCGTAGAGGCATTATTGTGAGTTTTGGAGGTTGTCCACAGATAGTTAGGTCCATATATATTTGGACAGAGACAACATTTTTCTAATTTTGGTTATAGACATTACCACAATGAATTTTAAACAAAACAATTCAGATGCAGTTGAAGATCAGACTTTCAGCTTTCATTTGAGGGTATCCACATTAAAATTGGATGAAGGGTTTAGGAGTTTCAGCTCCTTAACATGTGCCACCCTGTTTTTCAAGGGACCAAAAGTACTTGGACAGATTCAATAATTTTAAATAAAATGTTCATTTTTAGTACTTGGTTGAAAACCATTTGTTGACAATGACTGCCTGAAGTCTTGAACTCATGGACATCACCAGACGCTGTGTTTCCTCCTTATTGATGCTCTGCCAGGCCTTCACTGCGGTGGTTTTCAGTTGCTGTTTGTGGACCTTTCTGTCTGAAGTTTAGTCTTTAACAAGTGAAATGCTGGGGTTAGGCTTCTTTCACACTTGCTTCGGTACGGAGCCGTTGCAATGCGTCGTGTTATGACACGGTGGTTTAGGAGCAGCATGGAACGAGCTCTGAAGGAAGTGGTAACTGTACTGACCGCAGTCCCTAAGCTCAACACAACACTAGAAGTAGCCGTGGGATGCTCCTAACTTTCCCTAGGCATCTCGTCACAGCCTAAGAGCTAACTACCCCTAAAGAAAGAAGCAGGAAAGCTATCTTGCCTCAGAGAAAATCCCCAAAGGATAGATTAGCCCCCCACAAATAATGACTGTGAGTGGAGAGGGAAAAGACATACACAGAATGAAACCAGGATGAGCACAGGAGGCCAGTCTAGCTTGATAGATAGGACAGGATGGAATACTGTGCGGTCAGTATAAAACACTACAAAAATCCACGCAGAGTTTACTAAAAATCTCCACACCTGACTAAAGGTGCGGAGGGTAAATCTGCTTCCCAGAGCTTCCAGCAAGACAGAATGAATTCATACTGATAACGCTGGATAAACAAAGAAAGCACAGAATGGATAAGTCCACAATCAGAAAACAGAAAAGAGCAAGCAAAAAACTTAGCATTGCTGAACTGGTCAGGATAACAGGGAAATCCAAAAGAGATGTGAATCCAACCAGGAACCATTTAGAAGTGGCACTAGCTGAAGGACAGAGCAGGCATAAATAGTCGAGCACAGGGCTGCCACTAGAAATTTTGGGGCCCCATACTGGCAAAATTTTCGGGGCCCCCTTGAGACTCCGCCCAGGCTCCACCCCAGCCCCGCCTCCAGGCTCCACCCCTCGAACTGTCCACAGTTCCACCGCTCTCTCTTGGCAAATCTCCACTTCTCACCTATCACACATTAACAGTTCCCATCACCAGATCACACATATAGCCGGCAGCTTTTGTTTTGGCCAAAAGATTTTTTAAGCCGCCACCAGAACACGGTAGACACTTTTGGCCGGGCCCTACTGTACTGTAACCTACTAAATATTTGTTAAAATATGCAATACAATTTAGGTATATTTTTATTTATTTTTCAATTTTTAAAATGACCTATAATACTACATACAAGGAACAAATACCACAACACTATGACCAGATGACATATTACCACCACAGTGATCGAATAATATAAAATACAAGGAACAAATACCACAACACCATGACCAGACCGCATATTACCACCACATAGTGACTGAATACTACAATACTGATCAGTAATAAAAAAAAAACAACCACAATACTATCACCATCAGTGCCATTATACACAGGAGATCTGTAATTAGTAAGCAGTGTCTGTGTACAGGTAATACAGTGATCACCGGTGACATTATACACAGGAGCTCTGTATATAGTATACAGTGTATAGTGTCAGTGTATAGTTAACACTGACTCACCAGTGACGTCTCTAGGTGAAGTCCTTCATCTTTCATCCAGCACAGACCGCCATCATTTCTTCCAGCCAGGACTCGTCTCTGCAGGAAATAACACAGTTATCTCGAGTGCCACTTGCAGAATACATTACTTAATTTTCACAGCCTCTACATTACACCACATAAAGAAGGTGACATAGTATCACTCTGCACAGTAACAGGACCTCCCCCCATTTAAAACAGTATACTCAAAAAATAAAATAAATACATCACTGCAATAATAATATCCCTTAATTAGCCCCTATGATAATATTCGCCATCCTAGCCCCCGTGTGTCTCATTGCAGGCTCCAGCCATATGTTCTCCCATCCTGCCCTCATGAGTATCCATTCTGCCCCATATGATCTCCCCATCCTGCCCCATCTGTCTCCATCGTATCCATCCTGCCCCATCTGTCTCCAATCCTGCCCCATCTGTCTCCATTCTGCCCCATCTGTTTCCAATCCTGCCCCATCTGTGTCCAGCACTCTGCCCCATCTGTGTCCAGCACTCTGCCCCATCTGTTTCCAATCCTGCCCCATCTGTGTCCAGCACTCTGCCCCATCTGTGTTCAGCACTCTTCCCCATCTGTGTCCAATCCTGCCCCATCTGTGTCCAGCGCTCTGCCCCATCTCTGTCCAGCGCTCTGCCCCATCTCTGTCCAGCGCTCTGCCCCATCTCTGTCCAGCGCTCTGCCCCATCTCTGTCCAGCGCTCTGCCCCATCTCTGTCCAGCGCTCTGCCCCATCTCTGTCCAGCGCTCTGCCCCATCTCTGTCCAGCGCTCTGCCCCATCTCTGTCCAGCGCTCTGCCCCATCTCTGTCCAGCGTTCTGCCCCATCTCTGTCCAGCGCTCTGCCCCATCTCTGTCCAGCGCTCTGCCCCATCTCTGTCCAGCGCTCTGCCCCATCTCTGTCCAGCACTCTGCCCCATCTCTGTCCAGCACTCTGCCCCATCTCTGCCCAGCACTCTGCCCCATCTCTTCCCAGCACTCTGCCCAGCACTCTGCCCCATCTCTGTCCAGCACTCTGCCCCATCTCTGTCCAGCACTCTGCCCCATCTCTGTCCAGCACTCTGCCCCATCTCTGTCCAGCACTCTGCCCCATCTCTGTCCAGCACTCTGCCCCATCTCTGTCCAGCACTCTGCCCCATCTCTGTCCAGCACTCTGCCCCATCTCTGTCCAGCACTCTGCCCCATCTCTGTCCAGCACTCTGCCCCATCTCTTCCCAGCACTCTGCCCCATCTCTTCCCAGCACTCTGCCCCATCTCTGTCTAGCACTCTGCCCCATCTCTGTCCAGCACTCTGCCCCATCTCTGTCCAGCACTCTGCCCCATCTCTGTCCAGCACTCTGCCCAGCACTCTGCCCCATCTCTTCCCAGCACTCTGCCCAGCACTCTGCCCCATCTCTGTCCAGCACTCTGCCCCATCTCTGTCCAGCACTCTGCCCCATCTCTGTCCAGCACTCTGCCCAGCACTCTGCCCCATCTCTTCCCAGCACTTTGCCCCATTTCTTCCCAGCACTCTGCCCCATCTCTTCCCTGCACTCTGCCCCATCTCTGTCTAGCACTCTGCCCCATCTCTGTCCAGCACTCTGCCCCATCTCTGTCCAGCACTCTGCCCAGCACTCTGCCCCATCTCTTCCCAGCACTCTGCCCCATCTCTTCCCAGCACTCTGCCCCATCTCTGTCCAGCGTTCTTCCTTGGTCCCCCGGATCGCCGCTCTAAAAAAAAAAAAAAGAAGTTCTTCTTACCTGCCGCGCTCCTGCGGCGGGCGAAGTCTCCACGCAGCTGCAGCGTGCATGCACTCGCCGGCGACTGACAATGATGTCAGACGCCGGCGACATGCACGCACGCTGCGGCTGACGTCAGCGCCTGCCAGCCTCAGATTGGCTGGCGGCACCGCGGCTGTTAACTATTGACGTGCGGGCCCGCGCCCGCACATCAATAGCTTTAAACAGCTGCAGCGTCGGCGCTAAGGGCCCGGTTAGCCTGCGGCTGCCGGTAGGGGCCCGGTGAGCAGATAAGAGGGGGCCCGATGCGGGCCCCCTCTGCTCACCGGGCCCCATACGCCAGTCACGGCCGTCATGCCCTGATGGCGGCCCTGGTCGAGCAGAACAGACGATCAGTGAAAGCAGCTGCTGACAGCTAACTCCAAGGAGCAGCCATACCACTTGAAACCACAAGAGGGAGCCCAAAAGCAGAACTCACAAAAGTGTCACTTACAACCACCGGAGGGTGCCCAAGAGCGGAATTCACAACAGCGTCAGCCCGACGTACCGACGCACGTTGTGAAAATTGTGCACAACGAGCGCAGCAGATGCAGTTTTTCAATGCATTCGCTGCCCAGTCTATGTCCTGGGGAGGAGGGGGCAGAGTGAGGTAAACAATTTCAATAAAATTAATATTTATTATTACAGTTTTTAAAAATAAAAGGATGGAGGGAGAGATAACAGTTCATTATTAGGTGTAGGGATTAGGGGGTTAGTAGAAAGTGAAGGATTATAGGAGTGAAAACAAACTGAAACATTGTTTACAGTGGCTGTACAGTTACCTTCTGGTTCAATTCTGGATTCATTCATAGCTCCACACTTCTATAATGCACTTATATAGTGCACTGGGCAGACTGACGTCTTGGCAGTCTTGGTTTGAAATATATTTGCTAGAAAATGCATTCAAGTGTGGAGCTGAGGGTAGTGGTCTTAGCTCATCTTGGTCAGATAATTAAGAGTGAACCAGATGCACGATGATCAAGGCAGAGTAGGTCATAAATAACACTGGGGGTATAGCAGGGGTTAGTTAAAAAACATACCCAGTGGTTGCAAGTAGCAGAGGTAGAACACATTTGTTAAACAAAAATCTAATGCAAAATATTTGTGTTCATTGTAAACTGTTTCTCCTTGTGTATCTCCAGATTTGGTCACATATTCTTGAAGAAATCAGTCACAGAATATAAATAGTATGTGAACTATTCCAGTCACAGTTACTCTAATGGTAATATGAATGGCTAGCATTAGAGTTGAGCGACCTTGACCTTTTTAGAGTCGAGCCGGGTTTCGCGAAACCCGAATATCTCAAAAGTCGGGTCGAGTGAAATCGGCCGATTATGACGTAAAGTCGGGATCGACCGAAACACGAAACCCAATGCAAGTCAATGGGGCAGCATAGTCGGCAGTGAGTGGGGGCCAGGAAAACACCTAGAGTGCCCATTTTAATGTCAAAACCATCCATTCTTCTTAATGAAGCTTGTCAAGCGTAATTTACCTTATAATAATTGGAAGGCATTTGAAATTGGGGGTCATTTGGCTAAAGTTGTGGTGGGTAGGGCTGGTTCAAGTAATTAGTGGGCCCAGGAAATCTGGACCACGTCACGGCAGTGGAGCAGGGAGAGGTAAGTATTTCAACTTTGCAAGTGCTGGGAACCTGAGCAAGCAGGGGGGGCCCACTCGTTGGCATTGGCACTGGCACAGGGCCCCTCAAAGTACAGCGGTGTGTTTGCACGGCGGGGGCGCCTCCCACCGGCAGCAACACTTTTGCGTACCATGAGAGGCCCTGTGCCAGTGACGTCGCCAACTAGTATTCCTCCCCCCACCTGATGAAGGAACCTGCACTTTCATCTGCACCTTCCTGTTTGTCCCCGTGTAAGGTGGTATGGTATGCGGGAAGGGGGACCTGACTTTCAGCAGGGTCACAATCTTGCAGTGTAGCGTGCACGGGAAATGTTGCGTTATGGGTCAATGTACCAGCAGACTCATCTATCACTGGCTGGGCAATGGGCAGGATGAGGAGGAAACACAGATATAGGCCCAAAGAATAAAGTGGGCTAAATGCAGTTCAAAATTGGTAACACAGGACTAATCAGGAGGCATTGCAGTGGAGGACAACTGGAACGAGAGGCTGACACAGAGAGTAGGCCCAAATCAGTAAGTAGTCGAAATGCAGTTCAAAATTGGCAACAGTAGTAAACAGGCGGCACAGCTTTGTTCAGTGGAGGAGAACAGCAAGGAGTGTCAGACACCGATAGTAGGCCCCAACCCAACTAGTAGGCCAAATGCAGTCTAACATTAACAACTACTTACCGAGCGCCTGAAAACGGAATTTCAGGACAGGAAACCAGGAGAACAGCAAGGAGCGGCAGACACCGATAGTAGGCCCCAAACCAACTAGTACGCCAAATGCAGTTGTTCCGTTTAACCACAATTTAATGAGAGCCTGAAGATAGAAGTTCAGGAAAGGCAACCTGGAGAACACCTTGGAGTGGAACACACCATCTCTCTACACCCCATACCCAATTTGTAGGTCTAATGCAGCGTAGTTTCCAACAACTACTAAACGAGAGCATGATGATCGAAGCATTGGCGAGGAAACCTGGGGAACACCTTGGAGTGGAACACACCATCTCTCTACAGTGGAACACACCATCTCTCTACACCCCATACCCAATTTGTAGGCCTAATGCAGCGTAGTTTCCAACAACTACTAAACGAGAGCCGGAAGATCGAAGCAATGGAGAGGAAACCTGGGGAACACCTTGGAGTGTAACACACCATCTCTCTACACCCCATACCCAATTTGTAGGCCTAATGCAGCGTAGTTTCCAACAACTACTAAACGAGAGCCGGAAGATCGAAGCAATGGAGAGGAAACCTGGGGAACACCTTGGAGTTTAACACACCATCTCTCTACACCCCATACCCAATTTGTAGGCCTAATGCAGCGTAGTTTCCAACAACTACTAAACGAGAGCCGGAAGATCGAAGCAATGGAGAGGAAACCTGGGGAACACCTTGGAGTGTAACACACCATCTCTCTACACCCCATACCCAATTTGTAGGCCTAATGCAGCGTAGTTTCCAACAACTACTAAACGAGAGCCGGAAGATTGAAGCAATGGAGAGGAAACCTGGGGAACACCTTGGAGTGTAACACACCATCTCTCTACACCCCATACCCAATTTGTAGGCCTAATGCAGCGTAGTTTCCAACAACTACTAAACGAGAGCCGGAAGATCGAAGCAATGGAGAGGAAACCTGGGGAACACCTTGGAGTGTAACACACCATCTCTCTACACCCCATACCCAATTTGTAGGCCTAATGCAGCGTAGTTTCCAACAACTACTAAACGAGAGCATGATGATCGAAGCATTGGCGAGGAAACCTGGGGAACACCTTGGAGTGGAACACACCATCTCTCTACAGTGGAACACACCATTTCTCTACACCCCATACCCAATTTGTAGGCCTAATGCAGCGTAGTTTCCAACAACTACTAAACGAGAGCCGGAAGATCGAAGCTCAGGAACGGCAACCTGGAGAACACCTTGGAGTGGAACACACCATCTCTCTACACCCCATACCCAATTTGTAGGCCCAATGCAGCGTAGTTTCCAACAACTACTAAGCGAGAGCCGGAAGATCGAAGCAATGGAGAGGAAACCTGGGGAACACCTTGGAGTGTAACACACCATCTCTCTACACCCCATACCCAATTTGTAGGCCTAATGCAGCGTAGTTTCCAACAACTACTAAACGAGAGCCGGAAGATCGAAGCAATGGAGAGGAAACCTGGGGAACACCTTGGAGTGTAACACACCATCTCTCTACACCCCATACCCAATTTGTAGGCCTAATGCAGCGTAGTTTCCAACAACTACTAAACGAGAGCCGGAAGATCGAAGCAATGGAGAGGAAACCTGGGGAACACCTTGGAGTGTAACAAACCCTCTCTCTACACCACGGAAGGGCTGATTCTTAGGAAGGAAGGCTGTCGGAAAGAAGCAGGGCGCGTCCGAGGGTGATTATATTCTTATTAGGTATATACCTGCTTCTTTATTTGTAATGAATGTTTATTTGCAATGTGGTTTTGACTTACTCTATTTTTTTGGTAAATAATGATTTTATTATTTTCATTGTTTTGCATCTTCTTGGCAATAATATAAAGAAGACGCGACAGGACAACACTCGGTGGATGCCATATCTGTGTTTAAAATTGAAAAAACCTTTCAGTTAACTACTTGCAGGAGAAAGTTATTGTAGCTGGTGGCCATTTTTAGTACTGTACCAGATTTTTGTTGTATGTGTTTGTTTTTAATGTTAAAATGTATGCATTTGATATCTCTCCAGTATTTTCTTTTTTATAAGCAAAATACTTATTTTTATATTTTCTGATGTTGGTTCCAGGGGTACACGGGCAGCAGTGGTGTGGTCAGTGGAGGCCTAGTGGAAGGAGTGACCGCAGACAGGCATCGAAGGCCTAAAATAATAACACATGGCTGTAGGCAATTTTAAATTGGTTCCAGGGGTACACGGGCAGCAGTGGTGTGGTCAGTGGAGGCCTAGTGGAAGGAGTCACCGCAGACAGGCATCGAAGGCCTAAAATAATAACACATGGCTGTAGGCAATTTTGAATTGGTTCCAGGGGTACACGGGCAGCAGTGGTGTGGTCAGTGGAGGCCTAGTGGAAGGAGTCACCGCAGACAGGCATCGAAGGCCTAAAATAATAACACATGGCTGTAGGCAATTTTAAATTGGTTACAGGGGTACACGGGCAGCAGTGGTGTGGTCAGTGGAGGCCTAGTGGAAGGAGTGACCGCAGACAGGCATCGAAGGCCTAAATTAATAACACATGGCTGTAGGCAATTTTAAATTGGTTCCAGGGGTACACGGGCAGCAGTGGTGTGGTCAGTGGAGGCCTAGTGGAAGGAGTCACCGCAGACAGGCATCGAAGGCCTAAAATAATAACACATGGCTGTAGGCAATTTTAAATTGGTTCCAGGGGTACACGGGCAGCAGTGGTGTGGTCAGTGGAGGCCTAGTGGAAGGAGTGACCGCAGACAGGCATCGAAGGCCTAAAATAATAACACATGGCTGTAGGCAATTTTAAATTGGTTCCAGGGGTACACGGGCAGCAGTGGTGTGGTCAGTGGAGGCCTAGTGGAAGGAGTCACCGCAGACAGGCATCGAAGGCCTAAAATAATAACACATGGCTGTAGGCAATTTTAAATTGGTTCCAGGGGTACACGGGCAGCAGTGGTGTGGTCAGTGGAGGCCTAGTGGAAGGAGTGACCGCAGACAGGCATCGAAGGCCTAAAATAATAACACATGGCTGTAGGCAATTTTAAATTGGTTCCAGGGGTACACGGGCAGCAGTGGTGTGGTCAGTGGAGGCCTAGTGGAAGGAGTGACCGCAGACAGGCATCGAAGGCCTAAAATAATAACACATGGCTGTAGGCAATTTTAAATTGGTTCCAGGGGTACACGGGCAGCAGTGGTGTGGTCAGTGGAGGCCTAGTGGAAGGAGTGACCGCAGACAGGCATCGAAGGCCTAAAATAATAACACATGGCTGTAGGCAATTTTAAATTGGTTACAGGGGTACACGGGCAGCAGTGGTGTGGTCAGTGGAGGCCTAGTGGAAGGAGTGACCGCAGACAGGCATCGAAGGCCTAAATTAATAACACATGGCTGTAGGCAATTTTAAATTGGTTCCAGGGGTACACGGGCAGCAGTGGTGTGGTCAGTGGAGGCCTAGTGGAAGGAGTCACCGCAGACAGGCATCGAAGTCCTAAAATAATAACACATGGCTGTAGGCAATTTTAAATTGGTTACAGGGGTACACGGGCAGTAGTGGTGTGGTCAGTGGAGGCCTAGTGGAAGGAGTGACCGCAGACAGGCATCGAAGGCCTAAAATAATAACACATGGCTGTAGGCAATTTTAAATTGGTTCCAGGGGTACACGGGCAGCAGTGGTGTGGTCAGTGGAGGCCTAGTGGAAGGAGTCACCGCAGACAGGCATCGAAGGCCTAAAATAATAACACATGGCTGTAGGCAATTTTAAATTGGTTTCAGGGGTACACGGGCAGCAGTGGTGTGGTCAGTTGAGGCCTAGTGGAAGGAGTGACCGCAGACAGGCATCGAAGGCCTAAAATAATAACACATGGCTGTAGGCAATTTTAAATTGGTTCCAGGGGTACACGGGCAGCAGTGGTGTGGTCAGTGGAGGCCTAGTGGAAGGAGTGACCGCAGACAGGCATCGAAGGCCTAAAATAATAACACATGGCTGTAGGCAATTTTAAATTGGTTACAGGGGTACACGGGCAGCAGTGGTGTGGTCAGTGGAGGCCTAGTGGAAGGAGTGACCACAGACAGGCATCGAAGGCCTAACATAACAAAAATGTCAATACAATGGTATTGTCAGTGGCAGGCATTGAAGGATGTCAGCGCATAGACTAAACATTGGTGGAGCTGTGAGATAATTTTGCAAGTGGTAGAGCACTGTTTGAGCTGGGGTGGGGGGAAACTGTCTTGTGGCCGGCGGTACAGGCCCAGGGCCCCTCATATTACAACGGTGTGTCTGACGTTGGGTGCGCACCACCACCGCCAGAGACACTTTATTGTACTAGGAGGGACCCAGTGGCAGTGCCGTCGACCAAAAGCGGGCTCACCCACCTCTTCAGACAAACTGCACTCTCACGGGTGCTGTCGCCAAGTGTCGATACCACGGCCCCGTGTGGGGAGTTTGGCCATTTAGTGAGGTGTAAACATGTCGTATGCTGGACAATCAGGTGCAGAAAATTACGAGATTGGAAAAGGCATTCAGAATAGTCCACAGGCAAGACCTTTTCATAGGAAAGCTAGGTGTCAGCCGGGCAAGGTGGGGCAAAAGATTTCGAAATCCAGTTGTGGTTCATTTTAATGAAGGTTAGATCATCTACATTTTGGGTAGCCAGACGAGTCCTTTTTTCTGTTAGTATTGAACCTGCAGCACTGAATACTCTTTCTGATAGGACACTAGCTGCCGGGCAAGCAAGCTCCTGCAATGCATATTCTGCCAATTCTGGCCAGGTGTCTAATTTTGATGCCCAGTAATCAAATGGGAATGACGGTTGAGGGAGAACATCGATAAGGGATGAAAAATAGTTTGTAACCATACTGGACAAATGTTGTCTCCTGTCACTTTGAATTGATGCTGCAGTACCTGTCCTGTCTGCGGTCATAGCAAAATCACTCCACAACCTGATCAGAAAACCCCTCTGCCCAACGCCACTTCTGATTTCTGCCCCTCTAACTCCTCTGGTCTGCTGGCCCCTGCAGCTCGTGTGAGAACGATCACGGGCGCTGTGTGCAGGGAATGCCAGAAGCAAACGGTCAACAAGAGTTGATTGTTTGGTTGCTAATATTAGTTCCAAGTTCTCATGTGGCATTATATTTTGCAATTTGCCTTTATAGCGAGGCTCAAGGAGGCAGGCCAACCAGTAATCGTCATCATTCATCATTTTAGTTATGCGTGTGTCCCTTTTGAGGATACGTAAGGCATAATCCGCCATGTGGGCCAAAGTTCCAGTTCTCAAATCTGCGGTTGTGCTTGGTTGAGGGGCAGTTTCAGGCAAATCCACGTCACTTGTGTCCCTCAAAAAACCAGAAACCGGCCTTGCCGCGCCACCAATTTCCAGTGGCCCCGGAAAAGCTTCCTCATTAAAATTATAATCATCCCCATCATCCTCCTTGTCCTCCTCCTCCTCTTCGCCCGCTACCTCGTCCTGTACACTGCCCTGGCCAGACAATGGCTGACTGTCATCAAGGCTTTCCTCTTCCTCAGCTGCAGACGCCTGATCCTTTATGTGCGTCAAACTTTGCATCAGCAGACGCATTAGGGGGATGCTCATGCTTATTATGGCGTTGTCTGCACTAACCAGCCGTGTGCATTCCTCAAAACACTGAAGGACTTGGCACATGTCTTGAATCTTCGACCACTGCACACCTGACAACTCCATGTCTGCCATCCTACTGCCTGCCCGTGTATGTGTATCCTCCCACAAAAACATAACAGCCCACCTCTGTTCACACAGTCTCTGAAGCATGTGCAGTGTTGAGTTCCACCTTGTTGCAACGTCTATGATTAGGCGATGCTGGGGAAGGTTCAAAGAACGCTGATAGGTCTGCATATGGCTGGAGTGTACGGGCGAACGGCGGATATGTGAGCAAAGTCCACGCACTTTGAGGAGCAGGTCGGATAACCCCGGATAACTTTTCAGGAAGCACTGCACCACCAGGTTTAAGGTGTGAGCCAGGCAAGGAATGTGTTTCAGTTGGGAAAGGGAGATGGCAGCCATGAAATTCCTTCCGTTATCACTCACTACCTTGCCTGCCTCAAGATCTACAGTGCCCAGCCACGACTGCGTTTCTTTCTGCAAGAACTCGGACAGAACTTCCGCGGTGTGTCTGTTGTCGCCCAAACACTTCATAGCCAATACAGCCTGCTGACGTTTGCCAGTAGCTGCCCCATAATGGGAGACCTGGTGTGCAACAGTGGCAGCTGCGGATGGAGTGGTTGTGCGACTGTGGTCTGTGGACGAGCTCTCGCTTCTGCAGGAGGACGAAGAGGAGGAGGAGGGGGTGCGAATGGCTACAGCCAATTGTTTCCTAGACCGTGGGCTAGGCAGAACTGTCCCAAACTTGCTGTCCCCTGTGGACCCTGCATCCACCACATTTACCCAGTGTGCCGTGATGGACACGTAACGTCCCTGGCCATGCCTACTGGTCCATGCATCTGTTGTCAAGTGCACCTTTGTGCTCACAGATTGCCTGAGTGCATGGACGATGCGCTCTTTAACATGCTGGTGGAGGGCTGGGATGGCTTTTCTGGAAAAAAAGTGTCGACTGGGTAGCTCGTAGCGTGGTACAGCGTAGTCCATCAGGGCTTTGAAAGCTTCGCTTTCAACTAACCGGTAGGGCATCATCTCTAACGAGATTAGTCTAGCTATGTGTGCGTTCAAACCCTGTGTACGCGGATGCGAGGCTAAGTACTTCCTTTTTCTAACCATAGTCTCATGTAGGGTGAGCTGGACTGGAGAGCTGGAGATCGTGGAACTAGCGGGGGTGCCGGTGGACATGGCAGACTGAGAGACGGTGGGAGATGGTATTGTTGCCACCGGTGCCCTAGATGCAGTGTTTCCTACTACGAAACTGGTGATTCCCTGACCCTGACTGCTTTGGCCTGGCAAAGAAATCTGCACAGATACTGCAGGTGGTGCGGAAAATGGTGGCCCTACACTGCCGGAAGGGATGTTGCGTTGCTGACTAGCTTCATTGGCCGAGGGTGCTACAACCTTAAGGGACGTTTGGTAGTTAGTCCAGGCTTGCAAATGCATGGTGGTTAAATGTCTATGCATGCAACTTGTATTGAGACTTTTCAGATTCTGTCCTCTGCTTAAGGTAGTTGAACATTTTTGACAGATGACTTTGCGCTGATCAATTGGATGTTGTTTAAAAAAATGCCAGACTGCACTCTTTCTAGCATCGGATACCTTTTCAGGCATTGCAGACTGAGCTTTAACCGGATGGCCACGCTGTCCTCCAACAGGTTTTGGCTTTGCCACGCGTTTTGGGCAAGATACGGGCCCGGCAGATGGAACCTGTTGCGATGTTGATGCCTGCTGCGGCCCCTCCTCCTCCGCTTCAGAACTGCTGCCGCCTGCACCCTGTTCCCCCAATGGCTGCCAATCGGGGTCAAGAACTGGGTCATCTATTACCTCTTCTTGTAGCTCGTGTGCAACTTCGTCTGTGTCACCGTGTCGGTCGGTGGTATAGCGTTCGTGATGGGGCAACATAGTCTCATCAGGGTCTGATTCTTGATCAGCACCCTGCGAGGGCAATGTTGTGGTCTGAGTCAAAGGACTAGCATAGTAGTCTGGCTGTGGCTGTGCATCAGTGCACTCCATGTCAGATTCAACTTGTAATGGGCATGGACTGTTAACTGCTTCACTTTCTAAGCCAGGGACGGTATGTGTAAAGAGCTCCATGGAGTAACCCGTTGTGTCGCCTGCTGCATTCTTCTCTGTTGTTGTTTTTGCTGAAGAGGACAAGGAAGCGACTTGTCCCTGACCGTGAACATCCACTAACGACGCGCTGCTTTGACATTTACCAGTTTCACGAGAGGAGGCAAAAGAGCTAGAGGCTGAGTCAGCAAGATAAGCCAAAACTTGCTCTTGCTGCTCCGGCTTTAAAAGCGGTTTTCCTACTCCCAGAAAAGGGAGCGTTCGAGGCCTTGTGTAGCCAGACGACGAACCTGGCTCCACAGCTCCAGACTTAGGTGCAATATTTTTTTTCCCACGACCAGCTGATGCTCCACCACTACCACTTCCCTCATTACCAGCTGACAATGAACGCCCCCGGCCACGACCTCTTCCACCATACTTCCTCATTGTTTTAAAAACGTAAACAAACTAACGGTATTTGTTGCTGTCACACAAATTACACGGTGAGCTATAACTTCAGTATGATTTAGCTACCCCTTTACAGGTGAGTGAGACCACAACGAAAATCAGGCACAATGTTACACACTCTGTTGTTGGTGGCAACAAATGAGAGAGATGCCACACACGCAGGACTGTCACTGAAGCACAAATGTAAATATTAATCTCCCACTGATTTGATTTTTTTTTTTTTTAAGGGAGACTTTAGGAAAAAAAAAAATAGAATAAAATGATTTTTTGAGGAAGAATTTAGAAACCAAATAAAATAAAATGATTTTTTCAGGGAGAATTTAGAAAACAAATAAAACAAAAAAAGGCTTTCTATGGCCCACTGAGTGAGAGATGACGCACACAGGAGTCAGGAGTGGCACACAAGCCCAGAGGCCAATATTTATCTCCCACTGATTGATGTAGTGATTTTTTCAGGTAGATTTTGGAACCCAAATCAAGCTAAAAAAAATAATAGGCTTTCTATGACCCACAATTGGAGAGAGAGAGAGAGATGGCACACCCAGGAGTCAAGACTGGCACACAAGCAGAAAGGGCAATATTAATCTCCCACTGATTTTTTTTTTTTTTTTTTTTTTCAGGGAGACTTTAGGAAAAAAAAAAATAGAATAAAATGATTTTTTCAGGAAGAATTTAGAAACCAAATAAAATAAAATGATTTTTTCAGGGAGAATTTAGAAAACAAATAAAACAAAAAAAGGCTTTCTATGGCCCACTGAGTGAGAGATGACGCACACAGGAGTCAGGAGTGGCACACAAGCCCAGAGGCCAATATTTATCTCCCACTGATTGATGTAGTGATTTTTTCAGGTAGATTTTGGAACCCAAATCAAGCTAAAAAAATAATAGGCTTTCTATGGCCCACAATTGGAGAGAGAGAGAGAGATGGCACACCCAGGAGTCAAGACTGGCACACAAGCAGAAAGGGCAATATTAATCTCCCACTGATTTGTTGTTTTTTTTTTTTTTTTCAGGGAGACTTTAGGAAAAAAAAAATAGAATGAAATGATTTTTTCAGGAAGAATTTAGAAACCAAATAAAATAAAATGATTTTTTCAGGGAGAATTTAGAAAACAAATAAAACAAAAAAAGGCTTTCTATGGCCCACTGAGTGAGAGATGACGCACACAGGAGTCAGGAGTGGCACACAAGCCCAGAGGCCAATATTTATCTCCCACTGATTGATGTAGTGATTTTTTCAGGTAGATTTTGGAACCCAAATCAAGCTAAAAAAATAATAGGCTTTCTATGGCCCACAATTGGAGAGAGAGAGAGAGAGAGATGGCACACCCAGGAGTCAAGACTGGCACACAAGCAGAAAGGGCAATATTAATCTCCCACTGATTTGTTTTTTTTTTTTGTTTTTTTTCAGGGAGACTTTAGGAAAAAAAAAATAGAATAAAATGATTTTTTCAGGAAGAATTTAGAAACCAAAGAAAATAAAATGATTTTTTCAGGGAGAATTTAGAAAACAAATAAAACAAAAAAAGGCTTTCTATGGCCCACTGAGTGAGAGATGACGCACACAGGAGTCAGGAGTGGCACACAAGCCCAGAGGCCAATATTTATCTCCCACTTTTTTTTTTTTGTTCCAGGGAAAATTTATAAACCCAATAAAAAAAATAATAAATAGGTTTTCTATGGCCCACTATCTGAGAGACAGAGGGAGATGGCACGCTTAGGACTGGCACACAAGCCCAAAGGCCAATATTAATCTCCGTTTTTTTATAAGGGAGAATTTATAAAACCAAAAAAAAAAAAATAAATAGGCTTTCTATGGCCCACTATTTGTGAGAGAGATGGCACGCTCAGGACTGGCACACAAGCCCAGAGGCCAATATTAATCTCCCACTTTTTTTTTTTTTCCAGGGAAAATTTATAAACCCATTAAAAAAAAATAAAAATAAATAGGCTTTCTATGGCCCACTATCTGAGAGAGAGAGATGGCACGCTTAGGACTGGCACACAAGCCCAAAGGCCAATATTAATCTCCCTTTTTTTTTAAGGGAGAATTTATAAAACCAAAAAAAAATAAATAAATAGGCTTTCTATGGCCCACTATTTGTGAGAGAGATGGCACGCTCAGGACTGGCACACAAGCCCAGAGGCCAATATTAATCTCCCACTTTTTTTTTTTTTTTCCAGGGAAAATTTATAAACCCATTAAAAAAAATAAATAAATAAATAGGCTTTCTATGGCCCACTATCTGAGAGAGAGAGATGGCACGCTTAGGACTGGCACACAAGCCCAAAGGCCAATATTAATCTCCCACTGATTGATTTATTGATTTTTTCAGGTAGAATTTAGAACCCAAATAAAGCAAAAAAAAAAAAAAAGGGCTTTCTATGGCCCACTGAGTGAGTGATGATGCACACAGGAGTCAGGAGTGGCACACAAGCCCTGAGGCCAATATTTTTCTCCCACTGATTGATGTAGTGATTTTTTCAGGTAGATTTTAGAACCAAAATCAAGCAAAAAAATAAATAGGCTTTCTATGGCCCACTGAGTGAGTGATGATGCACACAGGAGTCAAGAGTGGCACACAAGCCCTGAGGCCAATATTTTTCTCCCACTGATTGATGTAGTGATTTTTTCAGGTAGATTTTATAACCCAAATCAAGCAAAAAAATAAATAGGCTTTCTATGGCCCACTGAGTGAGAGATGGCACACACAGGGATGGCACTCTAGCAGAAATGTCAATCTTAATCTCCCACAAAAAAAAAAAAAAAAACAGGGAGTGTCCTTCAATTACTATCTCCCTGCAGTAATCTCAGCCAGGTATGGCAGGCAGCAATAAGGAGTGGACTGATGCACAAATTAAATAAAAAGTGTGTACAAACAAAAAAGATAGCTGTGCAGAAAGGAAGGAACAAGAGGATTTGTGCTTTGAAAAAAGCAGTTGGTTTGCACAGCGGCGTACACACAGCAATGCAGCTATCAGGGAGCCTTCTAGGGCAGCCCAATGAGCTACAGCGCTGAGGGGGAAAAAAAATGTAGCTTCCACTGTCCCTGCACACCGAAGGTGGTGTTGGACAGTGCAAATCGCTACAGCACAAGCGGTTTGGTGGTTAATGGACCCTGCCTAACGCTATCCCTGCTTCTGACGAAGCAGCAGCAACCTCTCCCTAAGCTCAGATCAGCAGCAGTAACATGGCGGTCGGCGGGAACGCCCCTTTATAGCCCCTGTGACGCCGCAGACAGCAAGCCAATCACTGCAATGCCCTTCTCTAAGATGGTGGGGACCAGGACCTATGTCATCACGCTGCCCATACTCTGTGTTTACCTTCATTGGCTGAGAAATGGCGCTTTTCGCGTCATTGAAACGCGAATTTGGCGCGAAAGTCGCGTACCGCATGGCCGACCCCGCACAGGGGTCGGATCGGGTTTCATGAAACCCGACTTTGCCAAAAGTCGGCGACTTTTGAAAATGAACGACCCGTTTCGCTCAACCCTAGCTAGCATAAATAGTTAAATTTGTGATGCAACAATGTTTTTCATGTAGCATCTGAAGGAACATGTTAATTCATTTGCCCAGAAAGGTTTATGGTCCTCATAAACTATCAATTACTGATTTTGCATAACTGGTATTTTTTCTCTGTAACTCGATGCTACAATGATGACTGTTCCCATTGGTGTTTTAAAGTGAAGCAGCAATTAGGAATGTTGGAACCTATCTGTAAACAGGCCTAGACAGAGTCCTGCTAAGAGTTAATTGTTTGAAGGGGCACTGCTTTATTAAAGTGACATGAGAGGCCATGGGCCAAATTTCACTCAGTTGTTTTGTGCAAGGAATTCACTCTTTATGTTGTCCCTTTTCATCAGTGAAGGCACTCTGTGCTCCTTGGGCTAAGGGGACTATTGAGGTACAGTCTTAGTGAAAAGAATGCAAACTTGGGTCATAAATATGTTAAATTGGTGTGTGGGTTTAAGTAGCTTTGTAAAGCAAATAGAAAAGAAACTCAGACTAATTAATGAATATGAATTGGTCTGAAAAAAATCCTTTTACATAAAAATACAGATTGTAGCTTTTGGAGTTAAAATGGTATGATGCATGGATACATAGTACCGGAGACAGATAAATGTAGACCTGTCCTGATGTTTCCTATAACTATATAATAATAATAATAATAATAATAATAATAATAATAGAAAATAAAGATATAGCAGAATATACGATACAAATTACTACACCAAATTTTCTTCAAAAGACAATAAGGGGAATTTTTCCAGGATTTGTGCAGGCTGTCTGGAAACAAAGAAATTGCCATTTTTTTTTTGCACAAATAGTTGTCGCTCTTTGTTATTTTACACTTTCAAAAAGTAGGCGTAATTTGAGCATAGACAATGCTGGTCTTTTTATAAAATAGGAAACATAGTTGAGAAATCCTTTTTTTAAAAAAATAATTTTGATTAATAAATGAACAGAAAATGGCACGATGCCAGTTTTAATTAAGGATGTCCCAGAAATGTTGTTTCTTGTGGAATTATAGGATTCACTATGAAAGTCATGTCATGAGTTATGATAGATCACCTTTAAATGTTCTGAAAGTTTGAATGGTCTTTGTGTTTCACCAAAAAATTGCATTATTCCTAAAAACAGCCATAATCATGTCTATCCTACATGGGTTCACAAAAGGTCTCCTTTTTTGTATCATTATGGAAGTTTTTTCTGCATAAATTGTCTGCAACTTTGTCCAAGATTTTAAATCAATGTGGCATATGTTGGCACTATATAAATAAGAATAATACAAATAATATTATATGCATATTTACAGACCAATGTCATATCCACAAAAATCTAGACTTCAGCACAATGGCACCATGGTGTCTGTAGGTCCCCACCACATGCATGGGCGTCTTGTTGTAAACCGTAACACTCTCCATCTGTCAGGAAGAGTCTGGAAGCAGAATTCTAAGGCCAAGACTCTTGTCTAGTAGATCTTCATCCTGTTGTCAGCAAACACAGCTCTCATACTGAGCAGATTATTATTCTTTACAGTGCCAGCACTATGTGGAAATGTGAAACATTTTTGGACTCCATCCAGTTTAGTCTTCTTTTAATAAATTCCATATTGATTTTTTTCTACCTAAAATGGTTATTTGTATATTTGACAGACATTGTATGAGGGGCGTTCATTAAAGATTTCCCCTGACCCACTTCCTGTGGACTGAGAGCAATGAAACTTGGCACAGTTATTAGTCATTCTCTACATAGGTGCCACCTAGGGACCTGTTATGACCTGGTGGTCAGGACAATAATGGACCTGGTGGTTACGAGCACACGGAATGACCTGATAGTTACTGATAATATAGAACGAGCTCTGAGACGTGGGAACTCTGCTGACCGCAATCCCTAATCCTATCACACACACTAGAAATAGCCGTGGATTGCTCCTAACGCTCCCTATGCAACTCGACACAGCCTAAGGAACTAGCTAGCCCTAAAGATAGAAAAATAAAGCCTACCTTGCCTCAGAGAAATTCCCCAAAGGAAAAGGCAGCCCCCCACATATAATGACTGTGAGTAAAGATGAAAATTACAAACACAGAGATGAAATAGATTTAGCAAAGTGAGGCCCGACTTACTGAACAGACATAGGATAGGAAAGGTAGCTTTGCGGTCAGCACAAAAAACTACAAAAAGACCACGCAGAGGGCGCAAAAAGACCCTCCGCACCGACTCACTGTGCGGAGGCGCTCCCTCTGCGTCCCAGAGCTTCCAGCAAGCAAGACAACAGTCAAAATAGCAAGCTGGACAGAAAAATAGCAAACTAAAGAAAAACAAGCAGGAACTTAGCTTCTGCTGGGAAGACAGGTCACAAGAACGATCCAGGAGTGAACTAGACCAATACTGGAACATTGACAGGTGGCTGTTGTGAATTCTGTGGCAGAGCTCCCTCCTGTGGTCACAAGTGGTACTTCGGCTGATTCTCTCTGGGAGCTTCCGTTTGTGGAGGAAACTGGTACTGCTGCTTCTGAGTTTCCTCCCTCAGGTGATCTGGTGAGGTCGTTAGGTGCTTCTCTACTTAACCCCACCTAATGCTTTGATTCATGCTTCCTGGCAATGTTCCAGTGTTGGACTTGTGTTTCTCTGGATCATTCCTGTGGCCTGCTGCTCTGCATAGCTAAGTGCTTCTTTGCTATTTGTTGCTATTTTTTCTGTCCAGCTTGTCTATTTGTTTTGCTGGAAGCTCTGGGACGCAAAGGGTGTACCTCTGTGCCGTTAGTTCGGTACGGAGGGTCTTTTTGCCCCTTTGCGTGGTTTTCTTTAGGGTTTTGTGTAGACCGCAAAGTTATCTTTCCTATCCTCGTTCTGTCTAGAATATCGGGCCTCACTCTGCTGAATCTATTTCATCCCTACGTTTGTCTTTTCATCTTACTCACAGTCATTATATGTGGGGGGCTGCCTTTTCCTTTGGGGTATTTCTCTGAGGCAAGGTAGGCTTATTTTTTCTATCTTCAGGCTAGTTAGTTTCTCAGGCTGTGCCGAGTTGCATAGGGAGCGTTAGGCGCAATCCACGGCTGCCTCTAGTTGTGTTTGGAGAGGATCAGGGATTGCGGTCTGCAGAGTTCCCACGTCTCAGAGCTCGTTCTATTATTTTGGGTTATTGTCAGATCACTGTATGTGCTCTGACCTCCATGTCCATAGTGATACTGAATTGCCTATCATAACAGGTGGCATGGAGCAATGATCTAGGTGGAGTTAAATAGAGCAGCCAGCTAACGAATTAACCTCGTCACCTGTGGAAGGAACCTCAGAAGCCGCAGCCCCACTCACACCCACCAGAGGAAGCCCATGGACAGAACCAGCCGAAGTACCATTCATGACCACAGGAGGGAGCTCGACAACAGAATTCACAACAGTACCCCCCCCTTGAGGAGGGGTCACTGAACCCTCACCAGAGCCCCCAGGCCGACCAGGACGAGCCAAATGAAAGGCACGAACCAGATCGGCAGCATGAACATCGGAGGCAAAGACCCAGGAATTGTCTTCCTGACCATAACCCATCCATTTGACCAGGTACTGGAGTTTCCGTCTTGAAATACGAGAATCCAAAATCTTCTCCACCACATACTCCAACTCCCCCTCAACCAAAACCGGGGCAGGAGGATCAACGGATGGAACCACAGGCGCCACGTATCTCCGCAACAATGACCTATGGAATACATTATGGATGGCAAAAGAAGCTGGAAGGGTCAAACGAAGCGACACAGGATTGAGAACCTCAGAAATCTTATACGGACCAATGAAACGAGGCTTAAACTTAGGAGAGGAAACCTTCATAGGAGCATAACGAGATGACAACCAAACCAAATCCCCAACACGAAGTCGGGGACCCACACAGCGCCGGCGGTTAGCGAAACGTTGAGCCTTCTCCTGGGACAATGTCAAATTGTCCACCACATGAGTCCAAATCTGCTGCAACCTATCCACCACAGTATCTACACCAGGACAGTCCAAAGACTCAACCTGCCCTGAAGAGAAACGCGGATGGAAACCAGAATTGCAGAAAAACGGCGAAACCAAAGTAACCGAGCTGGCCCGATTATTAAGGGCCAACTCAGCCAAAGGCAAAAAGGACCCCCAATCATCCTGATCAGCAGAAACAAAACATCTCAGATATGTTTCCAAAGTCTGATTAGTTCGTTCGGTTTGGCCATTTGTCTGAGGATGGAAAGTCGAGGAAAAAGACAAATCAATGCCCATCCTAGCACAAAAGGCTCGCCAAAACCTCGAAACAAACTGGGAACCTCTGTCCGAAACGATGTTCTCCGGAATGCCATGTCAACGAACCACATGCTGGAAAAACAATGGCACCAAATCAGAGGAGGAAGGCAATTTAGACAAGGGTACCAAATGTACCATGTTAGAGAAGCGATCACAAACCACCCAAATGACCGACATCTTTTGAGAAACAGGGAGATCAGAAATAAAATCCATAGAGATATGCGTCCAGGGCCTCTTCGGGACCGGCAAGGGCAAAAGCAACCCACTGGCACGAGAACAGCAGGGCTTAGCCCGAGCACAAGTCCCACAGGACTGCACAAAAGAACGCACATCCCGCGACAAAGACGGCCACCAAAAGGATCTAGCCACCAAATCTCTGGTACCAAAGATTCCCAGATGACCAGCCAACACCGAACAATGAACCTCCGAGATAACTCTACTAGTCCATTTATCAGGGACAAACAGTTTCTCTGCTGGGCAACGGTCAGGTCTATCAGCCTGAAATTTTTGCAGCACCCGCCGCAAATCAGGGGAGATGGCAGACAAAATTACCCCCTCTTTGAGAATATCCGCCAGCTCAGGAACACCCGGAGAGTCGGGCACAAAAGTCCTTGACAGGGCATCAGCCTTCACATTCTTAGAGCCTGGAAGGTACGAAACCACAAAATCAAAACGGGAGAAAAATAGCGACCAACAAGCCTGTCTAGGATTCAACCGCTTGGCAGACTCGAGATAAGTCAAACTCTTGTGATCCGTCATGACCACCACGCGATGCTTGGCTCCTTCAAGCCAATGACGCCACTCCTCGAATGCCCACTTCATGGCCAACAACTCGCGATTGCCAACATCATAATTGCGCTCAGCAGGCGAAAACTTTCTAGAAAAGAAGGCACATGGTTTCATCACCGAGCCATCAGAACTTCTTTGCGACAAAACAGGCCCTGCTCCAATCTCAGAAGCATCAACCTCGACCTGAAACGGAAGCGAAACATCTGGCTGGCACAACACAGGGGCAGAAGAAAAACGACGCTTCAACTCCTGAAAAGCTTCCACAGCCGCAGAAGACCAATTTACCACATCAGCACCCTTCTTGGTCAAATCAGTCAACGGTTTAGCAACACTAGAAAAATTACTGATGAAGCGACGATAAAAATTAGCAAAGCCCAGGAACTTTTGCAGACTCTTCACATATGTCGGCTGAGTCCAATCATAAATGGCCTGGACTTTAACAGGGTCCATCTCGATAGTAGAAGGGGAAAAAATGAAACCCAAAAATGAAACCTTCTGAACTCCAAAGAGACACTTTGACCCCTTCACAAACAAAGAATTCGCACGAAGGACCTGGAACACCATTCTGACCTGCTTCACGTGAGACTCCCAATCATCCGAGAAGACCAAAATATCATCCAAATATACAATCAGGAATTTATCCAGGTACTCTCGGAAGATGTCATGCATAAAGGACTGAAATACTGATGGAGCATTGGAAAGCCCGAATGGCATAACCAGGCACTCAAAATGGCCCTCTGGCGTATTAAATGCTGTTTTCCATTCATCGCCCTGTTTAATACGCACAAGATTATACGCACCACGAAGATCTATCTTGGTGAACCAACTAGCCCCCTTAATCCGAGCAAATAAATCAGACAGCAGCAGCAAAGGGTACTGAAATTTGACTGTGATCTTATTAAGAAGGCGGTAATCAATACAAGGTCTCAAAGAACCATCCTTCTTGGCCACAAAAAAGAACCCTGCTCCCAATGGTGACGACGACGGGCGAATATGACCCTTCTCCAAGGATTCCTTTACATAACTCTGCATAGCGGCGTGCTCTGGCACAGATAAATTGAACAGTAGGCCCTTAGGAAACTTACTACCAGGAATCAAATTGATAGCACAATCGCAATCCCTATGAGGAGGTAGGGCACTGGATTTGGGCTCATCAAATACATCCCGGTAATCTGACAAAAACTCCGGGACTTCAGAAGGGGTGGATGATGAAATAGACAAAAATGGAACATCACCATGTACTCCCTGACAACCCCAGCTGGACACAGACATAGATTTCCAATCCAATACTGGATTATGGACCTGTAGCCATGGCAACCCCAAAACGACCACATCATGCAGATTATGCAACACCAAAAAGCGAATATCCTCCTGATGTGCAGGAGCCATGCACATGGTCCATTGGGTCCAGTACTGAGGCTTATTCTTGGCCAAAGGCGTAGCATCAATTCCTCTCAATGGAATAGGATACTGCAAGGGCTCCAAGAAAAAACTACAGCGCCTAGCAAACTCCAAGTCCATCAAATTCAGGGCAGCGCCTGAATCCACAAATGCCATAACAGAATAGGATGACAAAGAGCAGATCAGAGTAACGGACAAAAGAAATTTCGACTGTACCGTACCAATGGTGGCAGACCTAGCGAAACGCTTAGTGCGCTTAGGACAATCGGAGATAGCATGAGTGGAATCACCACAGTAAAAACACAGCCCATTCCGACGTCTGTGTTCTTGCCGTTCAGCTCTGGTCAAAGTCCTATCACATTGCATAGGCTCTGGTCTATGCTCAGATAATACCGCCAAATGGTGCACAGCTTTACGCTCACGTAAGCGTCGATCGATCTGAATGGCCAAAGACATAGACTCATTCAGACCAGCAGGCATGGGAAATCCCACCATGACATCCTTAAGGGCTTCAGAGAGACCCTTTCTGAAAATTGCTGCCAGGGCACATTCATTCCACTGAGTGAGTACAGACCACTTCCTAAACTTCTGACAATATATCTCTACCTCATCCTGACCCTGACACAGAGCCAGCAAGATTTTCTCTGCCTGATCCACTGAATTAGGTTCATCATAAAGCAATCCGAGCGCCAGAAAAAACGCATCAACATCACGCAATGCCGGATCTCCTGGCGCAAGGGAAAATGCCCAGTCTTGAGGGTCGCCACGTAACAAAGAAATAATGATTTTCACTTGTTGAACAGGGTCACCTGAGGAGCGAGGTTTCAAAGCAAGAAACAATTTACAATTATTTTTGAAATTCAGAAACTTAGATCTATCCCCAAAAATCAAATCAGGAATTGGAATCCTAGGCTCTAACATTGGATTCTGAACCACAATATCTTGAATGTTTTGTACCCTTGCAGTGAGATTATCCATACAAGAGGACAGACCTTGAATATCCATATCTACACCTGTATCCTGAACCACCCAGAGGTAAAGGGGAAAAGAGAGACAAAACACACTGCAAAGAAAAAAAATGGTCTCAGAACTTCTCTTATCCCTCTATTGAGATGCATTAGTACTTTGGGCCACCTGTACTGTTATGACCTGGTGGTCAGGACAATAATGGACCTGGTGGTTAAGAGCACACGGAATGACCTGATAGTTACTGATAATATAGGACGAGCTCTGAGAGTGGGAACTCTGCTGACCGCAATCCCTAATCCTATCACACACACTAGAAATAGCCGTGGATTGCTCCTAACCCTCCCTATGCAACTCGACACAGCCTAAGGAACTAGCTAGCCCTAAAGATAGAAAAATAAAGCCTACCTTGCCTCAGAGAAATTCCCCAAAGGAAAAGGCAGCCCCCCACATATAATGACTGTGAGTAAAGATGAAAATTACAAACACAGAGATTAAATAGATTTAGCAAAGTGAGGCCCGACTTACTGAACAGACAGAATATAGGAAAGGTAGCTTTGCGGTCAGCACAAAAAACTACAAAAAGACCACGCAGAGGGCGCAAAAAGACCCTCCGCACCGACTCACGGTGCGGAGGCGCTCCCTCTGCGTCCCAGAGATCCAGCAAGCAAGACAACAATCAAAATAGCAAGCTGGACAGAAAAATAGCAAACTAAAGAAAAACAAGCAGGAACTTAGCTTCTGCTGCGAAGACAGGTCACAAGAACTATCCAGGAGTGAACTAGACCAATACTGGAACATTGACAGGTGGCATGGAGCAATGATCTAGGTGGAGTTAAATAGAGCAGCCAGCTAACGAATTAACCTCGTCACCTGTGGAAGGAACCTCAGAAGCCGTAGCCCCTCTCACACCCACCAGAGGAAGCCCATGGACAGAACCAGCCGAAGTACCATTCATGACCACAGGAGGGAGCTCGACAACAGAATTCACAACACGGACCCACACTTCTTCCATCTCTTTAAGCAACTGTAAACACCTCACTTGTAGAAGTCGACAGGTTGCTCCAAAAGCAACGTTGGGACTTAGGAAATCAGAGTCTCATCATCTGGAAAATGCTTGGTCTTCAAAAATAACTTAATTGTTGGAAGTGCAGTAGAATTTTAAAGTCACAGGGGCATGGTTCCATTTGGGCAACATGCGAGTTTTGAACTGGTACATTGTCTTGCAGAAGGGTGCACCTTTGGTGATCATGCCACATCTCTTGGTTTTGATGGCCTCCAGCAATTTTTCAGCAGTGAAGCATTGTATGCCCCAGTGATCATGGTACCCTTTGCTAGGTAATCCATCAATACTAGTCCGTGCTGGTCCCAAAATACTGTGAGCATGACCTTGCCTGCTGAGGTTTAAACATTTGCCCTCTTTGGAGGCGGTGCGCCATGATGCTTCCATTGCATCAACTGGACTTTAGTTTCAGGATCATAGTGATGGACCCGGCTTTCATCCTGTGTGATCAGTCTGTTGAAAAAGTCCTCCTGGTTTCCATGGCACATCGTCAATGGAGCCTGAGAGCATTCGACTCGTTCCTGCTTCTGGAAAGGTGTGAGCAGCCAGGAAACCCAGCGAGCACATACTGTACCTTATGCATGTAAAGATGGTCTTGAATGATTTTCCACGTCCCCACACTAATCTTGGCATCTTGAGCTAGGTGGTGAATGGTTATGCGGTGATTTTCTAAAATGGCGACCTCCACTTGCTGGATGGTGTGCTCATTAATAGCACAGTGTTGTGACCCTGGAAATGGGGCTGTTTGCACCGAAGTCTGACCACATTGAATTGACAATGACATTCTTGACTACTTCATATGATGGAGAATAATCACCCATCTTTCATCTTGTCGAACTTCCCCTTTGCTGTGCGGCCTTTCAAGTAAAGGAAATTGATGACTGCTCTGTATTCCACTGGGTCCATTATCAAACCTCACACCACTTCAGCACCTGTAAAATCAAGACCGTTATCAGTTCTGAGTTGCAAATTGGTAAGTAACCTATAGACACTTATGTCAAAACACAAGTGAAGTTTCAGCATCCTGTTATAAATAGAAGTTGGTCAGAGGAAATCTTTAATGTACACTACTCGTAACTTCCTTGTCACTAATAACACAGCAAAGTTTTACACTTTTCATCACATAAAAGTTTATGTATGTTCTAACAAAAATTTTCATTGTAACAACAATCTAATTGAATATCAAAACATTTTTCAATACTTTTTTTTATAGTAGTCCACTGGTTATGAACTAGATACATTCTGTAGTTTTGTTCATACCCTGTATATTTATCTAATTTGGAACAGTGCTGGAAAAAAAACCCTAATTTTCACCTCACTGCCCTGGCCGCCCTGCTGCTCACCATCCACCATATTGTCCTCTTCTTTCTATCACAGGGCATTCCTCATGTCCTGACCTTCTCACTACAGGTCAAAACTTCCAACAGCACTAAGGATTTAGATGATGTGACATCAGCATTGTGACCTTATCATGCACAGTAACTTTCAGTGCTTTGACGCCAATCAGAATTCTTAAGCATGCGAACCATAGCGGTGGAAAGAAGAGGACCAGACAGTGAGCTGAGATGATTTGTTTTTTAACCTATACCTACCTCACTGGCTGCCCTGCTGCTCATCATCTGGTCCTCTTTTCATCGTTGGGTGCACCGCATCTCCGGCCTGTTCATTATAGGCTAGGCCTTACGGCCGCATCCAGATCTTGGAGACTACAGCAAATTATAAGTCATGACATTAACTTTTCAACCTTATGACTTAGAGAGCCTCAGGGCTTGGACACGGCCGGCAGTATTGGAGAAGCGGCACTCAACAGCAGAAAGAAGAAGACTGTAGATGTGAGTAATAGCTGTCGTTTTTTTTTTAAATCAATACAGTCCTCTTCTTTTTGTCGTCAAGTGCACTGCATCTTTGGCTTTTCACTATGGGCCAGGATTTCTGGCTGCGTCCATCCTGGAGCTTACAGCACGTCACAAGGTTGCGATAATGACATGACCTTATTATGCGCAGTGAGCTCCAGTCTGCACATGGCTGGAAGCCTTGCTTATAGTAAAGAGACCTGAGATATGTGTGTGAAGGCGGAAAGAAGAGGACTGGGATGTGTCTGTGGTGAGGTGAATATGTAAGGGTTTTTTTATATATATATATTCGACGTCTGTAAGTGTGGGTCATACGTAAGTCGAAAGTTGGGGACTCCCTGTAGATAGAGTAGTTACTTGGGTAAATATTCAGAAAAATAGAAAATAGATTTATAATAACACCCTAACACCCTAAATGTTAGTATTTACTCCCATGAAACAACTTTGAAGGTGTTGTAGATATTGATCTGATAGCAGCCATCATTTTTAACTTCTAAGAAGCAGTGAGCTGCATGGTATAAGCAAAACCTTCACTTTTGGATTAACCCGCTAGCTATGTGGTAACATAGTAACATAGTAACATAGTAAGGCCGAAAAAAGACATTTGTCCATCCAGTTCAGCCTATATTCCATCATAATAAATCCCCAGATCTACGTCCTTCTACAGAACCTAATAATTGTATGATACAATATTGTTCTGCTCCAGGAAGACATCCAGGCCTCTCTTGAACCCCTCGACTGAGTTCGCCATCACCACCTCCTCAGGCAAGCAATTCTAGATTCTCACTGCCCTAACAGTAAAGAATCCTCTTCTATGTTGGTGGAAAAACCTTCTCTCCTCCAGACGCAAAGAAGGCCCCCTTGTGCCCGTAGTAGGATAAAAAATCAGAAAATGATAATATATGCCATGTGAATTAATACTTTTCAACATTTTTCCATAATGAACTGGAAGCACAAACTTTTTAACAAACAAGGAAGCATGAGGCTAATCAGTTATGCCAGTTCTATACAATAAGAGTGAAGAATGTAATGGCAGATAACACCATTGTGATTTTTTTTTTTACCAAATATAGAGGTAGATTATTTTTCCAGAAGAAAACATGTCTAATGACTTCAAGGTGAACATTCATAAGCCGGCAAATATTTGATACAAACCATTTAAGTCTGATAGATTGTTGTCATTAAAATGTTGTAAAACCCACATTATCCACTTCTAAAAATCACAAATTTACCATAAAATGAGGTTTGTCCTCAAAGTACCGAGGCAGCCGCCACAAATGATTCTCCAATTGGAAAAACCTATAAACATTACTGTTTTCATCATGTGATGCAAGTACAGTCAAATTGCGGTGGTATTTCTAATTAATAGACCTGCATGTCAATACCTCAACTCGTAAAGAAATGAGGAGGTGATCCTCTAGTTAAGCAGTAAAAGCTAAATCAGGAAGCATTAATCAAAAGCCTTTTTTATGTGGCAAGCTCTATGTTAGCAGCTTCTATCCAAGTGGATATTGGACCCATATGAGTGACAGATTTCTCACATCTAATGTCTTTTAAGATAAATATGGAAACCACGTTTGTGGTTTTGCTGCTTACAGTATGAAAAGCCATAAATGGTATATCAGGTAAATTCAAGTAACTTGGCTCAAAATTAAAATCTGTAATGCCATGTTTGGAATGGCATATATTTAATATACTATGCTATTGAACTCTGGGCAATATAGACAAAGACTACTCTGTGTAATTATTTTTTTCACCACTTAGATTAAAAAAGAACCTATACATGTTAGGTGTCTATGAACTCATAATTACCTGAAGAATCATAGCGACAGGTCAGTTTTAGCATTTAGTGAACCTAGTAAAAAAAAAAAAAAAAACAAGTGTGAGATTGCACTTTTTGTTTTTGCAATTTCACCGCACTTGGAATTTTTTTTTCCGTTTTCTAGTGTAAGACATTGGCTCATTTTCCTTTTTGTAATTTCTAAAATTCAAAAGATGACAATATATATATTTTTTGCATATATTTTTTGCCTAAAATACAAAATAAATGTGACATTTTTAACTTCAGGTTTTTTAGGGTTCATTTTATCTTCAACATGCTTAACTGTTCACAATAACAGTAATTTTGACCAGGGGTGCCCAATTAGCAGCATTTATAGATACAGATATGAAAAAAAGTCCAGATAAACAAAGTATACAGGTAGACAAGTGTATAAACTCATAATAGACACTGTTTTTTCTATTATGAGTTTTATACACTTATCTACCTGTATACCTGCTCTTGTCCTATTTCTGGTTGTGTATTACCTACATCCAGGGCCGGCGTCAGCACCCGGCGTACCCGGGCAAGTGCCGGGGCCCTGACGAGACGGAGGGGGCCCATAACGGTAAGACACTGCTGCCGACACTAATGCGCATCATGCGCTCCTGGAGGGAAGCCGGACTTCATCCCTCCCTGCAGGCCTGCACTGGCGTATGGTGCCCACCGCGTGAGAAGAGAGGGGCCCTGAGCGGCCCCTCACTTCTGCTCTCCTGGTACAGCCGGTGTGCTGGAACACCGGGTATCAGCGCGGCTGCGCACACTCATTCTCTGCTCCTTCCTCTCTGCATAGTGAGGACTGGAACAGAGCGCTGGCAGTGCGCGCGGCCGTGCAGAAAGTTGCTGGCTGCAGTGTAGCAGGGGCACACAGTCACACACGCTGTGAAACTATTCCCCGCACCTGCAGTCAGCAGCAGCAGAATCATCGGATCCCTCCCCTCCAGCAGCGTCACAGCTCTAACACTGTGAAGAGCCATGGAGGGGCGGGGCTAAATGTCGGGGGTGGAGCCAGAGACAAGCAGGGAGAAGAGGCAGAAAGGAAATAGAAAAATCAGAGCGGGAGAGAGAAAAGATGTAAGAAGACAGAAAACACAACAGAGAGGCAAGACACAGGTGAGAAGTTTATATATATATATATATATATATATATATACACTATATAATTGTCTAAGGGTCACACTTCCGTCTTTCTGTCTGTCCTTCTGTCTTTCTGTCATGGATATTCATTGGTCGCGGCCTCTGTCGTCGCTGATTGGTCTCGGCAGCTGCCTGTCATGACTGCCGTGACCAATCAGTGATGGGCACAGTCCGATTAGTCCCTCCCCTGCAGTCAGTGCCCGGCGCCCGCTCCATACTCCCCACAATCAGTGCCTGCTCCATAATCCCCTCCAGTCACCGCTCACACAGGGTTAATGGCAGCGGTAACGGGCCGCGGTGTAACGCACTCCGTTACTGCTGCTATTAACCCTGTGTGTCCCCAACTATTTACTATTGATGCTGCCTATGCAGCATCAATAGAAAAAATATGTCATGTTAAAAATAATAAAAAAACAAAAAACCTGCTATACTCACCATCCGTCGCCTTTCCCGCTCCTCGCAACGCTCCGGTGACCGCTCCATGCAAGCGGCAGGTTCCGGTGCCAAGGATGGTATGCGAGAAGGACCTGCCATGACGTCACGGTCATGAGACCGCAACGTCATCACAGGTCCTGCGCTCATACCAGCCCTGGGACCGGAAGCTGTCGCGTGCGGTACAGGGCCAGAACTTCAACGGAGGGTGAGTATATGTTTATTTTTTATTTTAAGTCTGTATACTACGCGTCACTGGGCAATATACTACGTGGCTGGGCAATATAATACGTGGCTGGGCAATATACTACGAGGCTGGGCAATATACAATGTTGCTGGGCCATATACTACGTGACTGGGCAATATACTACATGGCTGGGCAATATACTACATGGCTGGGCAATATACTACGTGGCTGTGCAATATACTACGTGGCTGGCCAATATACTACGTGGCTGGCCAATATACTACGTGGCTGGGCAATATGCTACGTGGGCTGTGCAATAAACTACATGGCTGTGTTATTTACTACGTGGCTGTGTTATATAACATAGTTAGTTAGTAAGGCCGAAAAAAGACATTTGTCCATCCAGTTCAGCCTATATTCCATCATAATAAATCCCCAGATCTACGTCCTTCTACAGAACCTAATAATTGTATGATACAATATTGTTCTGCTCCAGGAAGACATCCAGGCCTCTCTTGAACCCCTCGACTGAGTTCGCCATCACCACCTCCTCAGGCAAGCAATTCCAGATTCTCACTGCCCTAAAAGTAAAGAATCCTCTTCTATGTTGGTGGAAAAACCTTCTCTCCTCCAGACGCAAAGAATGCCCCCTTGTGCCCGTCACCTTCCTTGGTATAAACAGATCCTCAGCGAGATATTTGTATTGTCCCCTTATATACTTATACATGGTTATTAGATCGCCCCTCAGTCGTCTTTTTTCTAGACTAAATAATCCTAATTTCACTAATCTATCTGGGTATTGTAGTTCTCCCATCCCCTTTATTAATTTTGTTGCCCTCCTTTGTACTCTCTCTAGTTCCATTATATCCTTGCTGAGCACCGGTGCCCAAAACTGGACACAGTACTCCATGTGCGGTCTATATGCTATATGCTATGTGGGCTGTGCAATATACTATGTGGGCTGTATTATATACTGCGTGGGCTGTGTTATACACTATGTGGCTGTGCTATATGCTACGTGGGCTGTGTTATATGCTATGTGGCTATGCTATATTTCTCTGCTGTATCTGTGCATCATGAATCGTGCTGTGTTAAAGGGGGGGCCCACTGAGACTCTTTCGCCTGGGGCCCTCTAAAACCTGGAGCCGGCCCTGCCTACATCTAGTAATTATTATTTAATAAGTCTATCTGGACTTTTTCCCATATCTATATGTATAAATGCTACAATTACCGTATGTTATACCTGATATTGTACAGCTTTCTTTTTCTAAATGGATTGAGCAGTTAAATTATGTTGCCTCATTACCCTTTATGCACATACATAAAAATAAGAAGCCACCACATCAAAACCCTGTCATGGGCAGTCCAATCTCCTGACCTGAACCCCGTTGAAAACCTCTAGAATGTAATCAAGAGGATGATGGATAGTTACAAGCCATCAAACAAAGAAGTACTGCTTAATTTTTGCGCCAGAAGCAGTGTGAAAGACTGGAGGAAAGCATGCCAAGACGCATGAAAGCTGTGATTAAAAATCGTGGTTATTCCACAAAATATTGATTTCTGAACTCTCCCTCAGTTAAAACATTAGTGTTGTTGTTTCTAAATGATTATGAACTTGTTTTCTTTGCATTATTTGAGGTCTGAAAGCACTGTTTTTTTTTTTATTTTGACCATTTCTCATTTTCAGAAAAAAATACAAAATTTATTGCTTGGAATTTCAGAGACATGTTGTCAGAAGTTTTTAGAATAAAAGAACAATTTACATTTTACTCAAAAATATACCTATAAAAAGAAAAATCTGAAAATTTTGTAGTGGTCTCTTGATTTTTGCCAGAGCTGTATAATGTATTTTAAGTGCAATAAAATACTTAAAGGGGTTGTCCACTACTGAGACAACCCCTTCTTGATTTAAATGTTTGGCCCTGATAAAATAAAAAAAACCTATACTAACTTCACATGCCGGCGCCGTTCCTGCAGTGTCCGGGCTCTTCTGTTGTGTTCTGACATGTGTTCCCAGCACCCAATCTGCACTAGTGTTACTGTCCCGCCTACATACGGATCGAACATGAAGAGGAAATCAGAGAGCAGCCGCAGCCCAGACTTCCTCTTCATGTTCAAGCCATAAGTAAGCAGGGACAGTGATGCCAGCACTGATTGGTAGCTGGGAGAAATGGACATTTAAATGAGGCCGATGCTCAGTGACCTCCTTAAAGGGAAGATGCTGCAATTTTGTTTTTGGATTAAAAATGATTCTTTATATAAACAAATATTTTTAATACAAAATTATTTTTGTTAACTTTAATATCTTTTTTATTATTAATTATTTTTGCAGCCATTGGGTGCCGCCATTTTGCTTTGCAGGAGTGTAAGTGTAGCTGAATGACACTTACACTCTGCAAATACGGCAGCCCTGGGCATAGGAGACTGCGGTCGGCATCCAACCCCATACCTATCATTGAACTGCTCCCTGCTGTGATCTGGCCATGCCCCCTGGGCTGTCTCCACATCACAGCAGAGGCAGGAGGTCGGCTCCATTTTTCTTCAGCCCACAGTGGAGTGTACCTGTGAACTCCACTGTGACTTGAGAGCTGTGAGAGCTGCGCTGTTATAGGAGGGACAGCTTCATCTGTCTCCCCCTTCACACTGTCAGCAGCGGCCATTCCCTGTCCTCTTCTATGCTGCCTGGTGCCCTGGCTCTAATCTCTAGAATCACTAGAGAGGATGAAGTCCTGCGGTCTTATGTTCTCTTATCGGGAGCTGCAGATAGGTAACAGAGGGGGATGGGTGAGGCTCTCTGTGCTGCTCCGACCCTGCCTCTCACTGTAGCTCCTCATCAGGACATCAGACCGTGTATCTATCACTATACTGAGCTGAGCTGTGTATCTAATCCTCTCCTGTGCGATACTGTCTGCTGAGCCGTGTATCTAATCCTATCCTGTGTGATACTGTGCTGACCTGTGTATCTAATCCTCCTGTGGAATACTGACTGCTGAGCCGTGTATCTAATCCTCCAGTGTCATACTGACTGCTGAGCTGTGTATCTAATCCTATCCTGTATGATACTGTCTGCTGAGCCGTGTATCTAATCCTATCCTGTGTGATACTGTGCTGAGCTGTGTATCTAATCATACAGTATACTGTGTGATACTGCCTGCTGACCAGTGTATCTAATCCTATACTGTGAGATACTGTGCTGACCTATGTATCTAATCCTCCTGTGGAATACTGACTGCTGAGCCGTGTATCTAATCCTCCAGTGTGATACTGACTGCTGAGCCGTATATCTAATCCTATCATGTGTGATACTATCTGGTGAACCGTGTATCTAATCCTCTCCTATGCACTCCTCTCCCCCCTGCATGTCTTTCCCCATTGCACACACAACAGTCATAACAGGAGATGCAGGGGTCATGCTGTATTATGGCATTATGTGAGATCTATATGACAGTATTATGTGATCTGTATGGTGGTATTATGCTTGATCAGTATTGTGAGAATTATATGGTGGTATTGTGTGTGATCTATATGGCGGTATTATGTGAGAACACTATGGCTGTATTATGTGAGAACTGTATGACAGTATTGTGTGATCTATTTGATAGTATTGTGTGTGATCTATATGGCGGTATTATGTGTGACATGTATGGCGGTATTATGTGAGAACACTATGGCAGTATTATCTTCAAAAAGGGGACCCATTCTATGGTGGTCTTGGCTGAACAGCTGCACACGGGTCTGGGGTAATAGAGGGGGCAGCATGACCTACAGTCACAGTAGGTGCAGTCAGGGCTGGTGAGGCAGCTGAAGAGAGGCGTCTCATTTTTATCATTACTATATGGCTACATTTCCTTCCCAGCGTCACCCCGTACTTCTCCTGTTGCCTCGCTTTCACACATCGCCAGGACAGGATGGAGAAGACAGGATCTGAGGAGGGGAATGGGGTCTGCATGCAAAGTCTGGATCAGAACAGGCCATCAATCCACAGAAATGTTTCCTGGATTTCTGTGGAGCAGACGGTCCATCCATGTGTATAAAAGACAGCGCTCTATGTACAATCCCTGGCTGCTCTGCGCACCAGACTCCGCCCATATTTACCGCAGTGCTGTAATGTGAGCTATTTGTACACTAGGTTTTTGTGAAATTTCAGCAGCTGCTCCCCCTAGTGTTTAAAAGTTGAAATTCCAAAACTTTTCAAATTATTTTTCATATTTTACTAAATTATAAACAAATGATAATATTTTTTAAGAAAATGTAAACATTAATTCTTTACATTTTTTCAATTGCTGTAAAAAAATTTTTTTGATGGCACCTTCCCTTTAAGCCTGGGGCCAAGAGGCAATTCTGTTTGTAGTACAGGTTTCACAACCAAAAATTACTCCATGCTGCAGCTACATCCCAGTACAAGGCAAATGAATGGGGTCACATTGTGACCATTAGGGTTCTGCGATAAGGAAATCTCAAAATTTCTAACTGACTTAGATTTCTTGCAACTTGCTTGTTGTTGCAGTTTAGGGGTTACAATGTGATCCCATTCATCTGCTTTATGCTGCAATGTAGCAGCTGCACAAAGTAATCTTTAACAACACAAACTGACTCGTGGCCAAAATTGCCATGTAGGGCCAGCCTAAGAAAAAAAAAATATAATTGTAGCATCACAAAGCTAGAATAAAATCAAGGAAGTTATTCCTCATTTAACAGGGTATTTACATTTTATAAAGTAATGGCATATCAACAGAATATACCATTATACATCAAAAAGAGAAAAAAGAAGCTATTTGCCATAAAAATTTGAAAAATTTATTGACAAGTATTAAAAGTACCTCTATGCTTATGTTTGCATAAATGTTGCAAATGTGTACTTTGCACATGAATTGTGCGGAAATGTGAACGTTACTTTTATTATTATTATAAATTTTTATTGCGCCATTTATTCCATGGCGCTTTACATGTGAAAAGGGGGCAAATATAGACAAGTACAATAAACATGAGCAAAAAACAAGGCACACAGGTACAAAAGGAGGGAGGACCCTGCCCGCGAGGACTCACAGTCTGCAGGGGATGGGTGAGGATATCAATATTTTCTTAAATACAATACATGTGCTTGGGAAATAGTGGATCAAAATACTGGAATGGTGGAAGTGACCCAGGGAGTGCTCATGGGTCATATTTGCTTGGCAGCATACCCTATGCCACTGCCCATGACGCACCTTGAATGCACGCGTGTGCAGATTTATATTCCTACAAAGATCACATACTGTATGTATGGAAGAAGATCCTACAATGAAATCTTTAGTAATCCTTATGCACAGTGGTAAGGGTTATACTCTTTAGTCAGAAAGAGAGAGAGAGTAGATTTCAATTCTCTGTTTATTTGCTCGGCACTTATTAAGCAGCACTTTTCTATTCCCTGTGCTTTGAAAGGAAAGCAAACCATAAAAGCAGACTTGACCTTTTTCATTGGTACATCATAAATCAGGCGTTAAGGCAATGGAGAAAACTTGGAAAAAGGTTAAAGGTGACAGGAGGTCAGGGAGAGGTGACAATGTGGCAAACATCAAAGGGAGGAGCTAAGCATGTTAACTCTTTTCTGTCTAACCAATTCTAGGCATACAATGACTGTTCTCAGTATAATAGGAACCAAAAGGCAAATGAAAAACTGCCCTAAAATCAATCATATAAATGAGACCTCTAGACTGCATACTATATCTTACACACATTGCAAATCATCGGAGCTAAATAAATGAATGTCCCTACCTATAATCCTCTGCTGATGATCTGTTTTCTATACTTATGCTATGTATCTACAAAAAAAAATCCTCATTTTTTTTTTCATTTCATGAGTGTGCTTCGTTTAGATAAAGATTGTAAGGCTAAATTCTTATTTTTAATGCCAGGTGCTGGAATTTTTTTACTTCTAAAATTTGAACCAATTTGATGATAGGGATTCTAGATTATGAACCCCAATGGGGACAGTGCCAATAATGTTTGTAAAGCACTGTACAATTAATAGCGCTATACAGGTGAGTAAAATAAATAAATAAATGTACAATCCCAATACTAAAAAAGCTGCAAAGCTACCGTATATACTCGAGTATAAGCCGAGATTTTCAGCCCAAATTTTTGGGCTGAAAGTGCCCCTCTCAGCTTATACTCGAGTCACGGTCGGCGGCAGAATCGGCGGGTGAGGGGGAGAGGGCACTGAGGCATACTTACCTGCTTCCGGGGCTCCTGGCGCTGTCCCTGCAGTCCCACGGTCTCCGGGTGCCGCAGCTCTTCCCCTGTTCAGCGGTCAAGTGGGACCGCTCATTAGAGAAATGAATATGGACTCCACTCCCATAGGGGTGGAGCCGCATATTCATTTCTCTAATGAGCGGTAACGGTAACCGCTTATAGAGGAAGAGGCTGCGGCACCGAAGACCAGCTGTCCGGGGGAAGGAGCGGGACGCCGGGAGCAGGTAAGTATTTTATATTCACCTGTCCACGTTCCACACGCCGGGCATCGCTCTGTCTTCACGTCCTCTTGCACTGACTGTTCAGGTCAGAGGGTGCAATGACGCATATAGTGTGCGTGCCGCCCTCTGCCTGATCAGTCAGTGCGGAGAGACGCCGAGACGGGACGCTGAGGAGCTGCAGGCAAGAGAGGTGAGTATGGCATTTTTTTTATTATTGCAGCAGCAGCAGCAATGGCACAGCTTTCTATGGTACATCTATGGGGCAATAATGAACGGTGCAGAGCACTATATGGCACAGCTATGGGGCAATAATGAACGGTGCAGAGCACTATATGGCACAGCTATGGGGCAATAATGAACGGTGCAGGGCACTATATGGCACAGATATGGGGCAATAATGAACGGTGCAGAGCACTATATGGCACAGCTTTCTATGGTACATCTATGGGGCAATAATGAACGGTGCAGAGCACTATATGGCACAGCTATGGGGCCATAATGAACGGTATGGAGCATCTATTTTTATTTTTGAAATTCACCGGTAGCTGCTGCATTTTCCACCCTAGGCTTATACTCGAGTCAATACGTTTTCCCAGTTTTTTGTGGCAAAATTAGGTGGGTCGGCTTATACTCGGGTCGGCTTATACTCGAGTATATACGGTATGTTAATTGTAAAGAAAACAAGAATAGATTGCTTTGGACAAAACAGAATTCATTCATCATCTTTCTCCCATCTCCCTCAACCACCCCAACGAACCTATTCATTCCAGTAAACGGCTGCCCACTCTCCCCAGTCCCACAAGCTCACTGCCTCGGGGTAAGCCTTGAAACTGATCTCTCCTTCAAACCACATATCCAAGCCCTTTCCACTTCCTGCCGCCTTCAACTAAAAAATATTTCATGGATCCGTACATTCCTAAACCAAGAATCTGCAAAAGCCCTAGTCCATGCCCTCATCATCTCCCGCCTCGACTACTGCAACCTCCTGCTCTGTGGCCTCCCCTCAAACACTCTTGCACCCTTCCAATCTATTCTAAACTCTGCTGCCCGACTAATCAACCTGTTCTCTCACTATTCCCCGACCTCTCCCCTCTGTCAATTCCTTCACTGGCTCCCCACTGCCCAGAGACTCCAGTTCAAAAGCCTGACCATAACATACAAAGCCATCCACAACCTGTCTCCTCCATACATGTGTGACCTCGTCTCCCGGTACTTTCCTGCACGCAACCTCTGGTCCTCACAAGATCTCCTTCTCTACTCCCCTCTTATCTCCTCTTCCCACAATCGCATACAAGATTTCTCTCGCGCATCACCCCTACTCTGGAACTCTCTACCACAACATATCAGACTCTCGCTTACCATTGAAACCTACAAAAAGAACCTGAAGACCTACAGTACCTCTGCCGACAAGCCTACAACCTGCAGTAACCACCGATCGACCAAACCGCTGCACGACCAGCTCTACCCTCACCTATTGTATCCTCACCCATCCATTGTAGATTGTGAGCCCTCGCGGACAGGGTCCTCACTCCTACTGTACCAGTCCTGACTTGTATTGTTTAAGATTATTGTACTTGTTTTTATTATGTATACCCCTCCCTCACATGTAAAGCGCCATGAAATAAAGGGTGCTCTAATAATAAATAATAATAATAATTTGTAAATCTATTAAAATCATATTTTCTTCACAACGGTATTCAAAGCATAGATCAGAAGTTGCATTTTAGACATTGTTCCATTTTATTTGAAAAAAAAAAAAAATGATGGCAGCAACACACCTCAACCTAGTGGAGTCAAGGTTAACAGCATGTTGGAAAAGTAAGTGGAACTAATGAAACACAGATAAACTGTCAATTTTCAACTAATTTACATAAGTGTGTATAAAAAGAACATGATATAGAGATGTTCAGATGTCCACCAATCTGTGAGCTACTGCATCACAAAATCATGCAACAATTTCAGAAAAATGTTCATCAACATAAATTGCAACTACTTTGAATATCCCACCATCTACAGTATATGGTATAATCAAAACATTACTAGATAATGGACAAATTCACAAGAGACGAGGCCAGCAGTCAATATTGGAAGCTTGTGATCTACAGACCCTCAAGAGGCACTACTTTAAAACCAGGCATGATTCGATTGTGTAAATCCCTGCATAGGCTCAGGAATATTTCCAGAAATCATTGTGAACACAGTTTACCATGTGATTCACAAATGCAAGTTGAAGCTCCATCATGCAAAGAAGAAGCCATAGATCAACATAATCCAGAACTGCTGCAGTGTTCTCTGGGACAAAGCTCATTTAAAATAGAGTGAGGCAAAACTGAAAACTGTTCAATTTAGATTGTGAGCCCCATCGGGGACAGTATTAATTTATGCCAAAAAACTGTAAAGCGCTGCGGAATATGTTGGCGCTATATAAATAAAGAGATTATTATTATTATTCTGTGGTCAGATGAATAAAAATGTGAAATTCTTTATGGGAAGTACAGATGGCGTGTCCTGCGGACTCATGAGGAGAGGCATCATCCAGCTTGTTATCCCAGCAGAGTTCAAAAGCCTACATCTTAAATAATATGGAGTTACATTAGTGTCTATGACAGCCTAAACATCTTTAAAGACACTATTAATACTGTGTAGGGATGTGGACTGTCTTACCCTGTTCCTACCCTTGAAGACAACAAATACGAATACTGTCGTGAGGTTTTATATATAAAAGTTATGTGTGTCTAATGTAATGTATTATGGTGATGTATGGAATGTAAAATGGTAATGCATAATGGGAGTATCGCCTAAGAATAAGCTTAGGACAGCATAGGATATACAGCTCTGGCAAAAATTAAGAGACCACTGCAAAATGTTCAGTTTCTCTGATTTTTCTCTTTACACGTATATTTTTGAGTAAAATGTAAATTGTTCATTTATTCTATAAACTTCTGACAACATGTCTCCGAATTTCCAAGCAACACATTTTTCTGAAAAGGAGAAACGGTGAAAATTAAAAAAAAAACAGGGCTTTCAGACCTCAAATAATGCAAAGTCTTTCACACTGCTTCTGGCACAAAAATTTAGGCAGTTCTTCTTTGTTTGATGTTTTGTGACTAACCGTCATCCTCCTGATTACATTCCAGAGGTTTTCAATGGTGTTCAGGTCTGGAGATTGGGCTGGCCATGACAGGGATTTTATGTGGTGGTCTCTTAATTTTTGCCAGAGCTTTAGAATAAGGATAATAGGTTTAGCATATAAGATAAAAAATGGTTAAGGATAAAACTAGCCCATGGGTGTGCACAAGTGTGAATAAAAGGGGGCCACTTCTTGGTTAGTGAGAGTCATTGAGAGTTAGTTAAGTGCACAGTAGAGGCCAAGTTCCAGTCCGGTGAGTTCCTAGGGGCAGCAGGTGTCGCTTGCTCCAGGCAGTGGGAGGCATTACTTGAATCCCGAGCGGTCACTCTTGTCACGTCCGGAGCCTAAGGTCTGGCATTGGGGTGCCATACTCATCATGTCCTCTGAACTTCAGTGGAAGATGGACAGGGACCCACATAGACGGAAGGTGATGGACAGTCCCGGGTGTACCTCCAAGCTAGACAAGTAATCCCATAGACTGACAAAATCAGTGAGCTTGGGGGTTGTCGAGGATGAGCTAGCAGCACAACGGAAGAGGAGTTGTGCTAAGTAGGATGAAAATGTGAATTGCTGTGCCCAATCTCACCTGTCACCACCTGATGACTGTTTAGTAAAAGTTTAACTGTTGCAAAGAACTTGATGTCCCATGCATTGTGTGCATTGGCTCCAGAGGACGGAAGCCTGGAAACAGCGACAAGTGAGTGTGATGCACCCCACATCTTACAGAACACTGGGACTGGGACACCCCTTGTCTATAAAGTGTCACAGCAAGACCAGACCACTGTTTGGTCACGACTACCACTCTTCCCCACTTTACAGCTAAGGATTATATTGAGGTATAAAACAACATATGGTCCATCCAGAGAACATCCATTTGAGACAAGGCCTTTTATATTTGAACAAGACAATGCTGGACAAAAAATAGCGCAATATCGTCTTATTCATCCAACATTAACCTCTTTCTGCCATTAGACGTACTATTCTGTCCATGTGACCCGGGCCTTAATTCCCATGGACGGAATAGTACGTCTAACGCGATCAGCTGCGCTCACGGGGGGAGCACGGTCAATCGCGGCTGGGTGTCAGCTGACTATCACAGCTGACATCCAGCACTTTGTGCCAGGAGCGGTCACGGACCGCTCCCGCACATTAACCCTCGGAACACTGCGATCAAACATGATCGCAGCATTCCGGCGGCATAGGGAAGCATCTCGCAGGGAGTGGGCTCCCTGCGTGCTTCCCTAAGGCCCTCGGAGCAACGAGATGTGATTGCGTTGCTCCGAGCGTCTACTCTGTCCTCCTCCCTGCAGGCCCCGGATCCAAGATGGCCACGGTGCTCTTTCCGGGTCCTACAGGGAGGTGGCTTGCAAGCGCCTGCTCAGAGGAGGCGCTAGCAAGCCTCCTGCAGTGCCTGTCAGATCGCTGATCTGACACAGTGCATTGCAAAGTGTCAGATCAGCGATCTGACACTATAACATGATGTCCAACACTGGGACAAAGTAAAAAAATATTTACATGCATAAAAAAAAAACCTAAATAAATTAAAAAAAAATATTGTTCCAATAAATAGATTTCTTTATGTAAATAAAAAAAACAATAAAAGTACACATATTTAGTATCACCGTACCCGTAACGACCCGACCTATAAAACTGCCCCACTAGTTAACCCCTTCAGTGAACACCGTAAAAAAAAAAAAAAAACTAGGCAAAAAACAATGCTTTATCATCATACTTCCGAACAAAAAGTGGAATAACACGCAATCAAAAAGACGGATATAAAAAAACATTGTACTGCCAAAAGCATCATCTTGTCCCGCAAAAAACGAGCCACCATACAGCATCATCAGTGAAAAAAAATTATAGCCCTCAGAATAAAGCGATACAAAAATAATTATTTTTTTCTATGAAAGAATTTTTATTGTATAAAAGCGCCAAAAAATAAAAAAAGATATAAATGAGGTATCGCTGTAATTGTACTGACCCGAAGAATAAAACTGCTGTATCAATTTTACAAAACAGCATGAACGCCCCCCCCCCCCAAAAGAAATTCACGAATTGCTGGTTTTTGTTCATTCTGCCTAACAAAAATCGGAATAAAAAGCGATCAAAAAAGTCATGTGCCCGAAAATGATACCAATAAAAACATCAACTTGTCCTGCAAAAAACAAGACCTAACATGACTCTGTCGACCAAAATATAGAAAAATTATAGCTCTCAGAATGTCACAAGGATATCGGAAGGAGATATAAAAGGGGAGACAAGGGGCGCAGAGTCTAAGTGTAGGTGTATATTCACAGCAAGAAATATATATTGTTGCACTCACCCTTTGGATGTCTTGTATGTACATTCAATTAATCCGTATGATGGATCCACGCCTTATAATATTACGGTATGCAGCACTATTTCAGGAACTATGCCAGCCTTGATCCAAGGATTGCATGTGAATACATTGGTTAGAGAAAAAAAAATTTTCCTTTCTTGGCACTCCCGGAAAACAAGGATAGTTTGGAGGTTGAGAGGTGCTTTAAGCACATATAATACCTGATGAAGGCCGTTGTAGGCTGAAACGCGTTGTTTTGTTCTTATTAAAGTGTCCTAATAAATTTGCTACTGAGCAAATTTTCTCAACCTCCAAACTATCCTTGTCTTCTGGAAGCGCCAAGAAAGGACATTTTTTTTTCTCTAACCAGCTCTCAGAATGTGGTAACGCAAAAAATATTTTTTGCAATAAGAAACCCTCTTTTAGTGTGTGACAGCTGCCAAACATAAAAACCCGCTATAAAAGCACACTAAATAGTAAATCAAGCCCCCCATTATCACCACCTTAGTTAGGGAAAAATAATAAAATAAAAGTTAGGGTTAGAGTTGGGGCTAAAGTTAAGGCTGGGGCTAAAGTTAGGGTTAGGTTTGGGGCTAAAGTTAGGGTTGGGGCTAAAGTTAGGGTTAGAGTTGGGGCTAAAGTTAGGGTTGGGGCTAAAGTTAGGGTTAGGGTTGGGGCTAGAGTTGGGGGTTAGGGTTTGGATTACGTTTACATTTGGGTTAGGGGTGTATCAGGGTTAGGGGTGTGGTTACGGTTGGGATTAGGGTTAGAGGTGTGTTAGGGTTAGGGGTGTATTGTGGTTAGGGGTGTGGTTATGGTTGGGATTAGGCTTTGGGTTGTGTTGGGGTTAGGGTTGGAGTTAGAATTGGGAGGTTTCCACTGTTTAGGCACACCAGGGGCTCTGCAAACGCAACATGGCGTCCTATCTCAATCCATACAATTCAGCATTGAAAAAGTCAAACGGTGCTCCTTCCCTTCCGAGATCTGCCGTGCGCCCAAACAATGGTTTACCCCCACATATGGGGTATCAGCGTACTCAGGACAAATAGGACAATAATGTTTGGGGTCCAATTTCTCCTGTTACCCATAGGAAAATACAAAACTGGGGGCTAAAAAAATCATTTTTGTGGAAAAGAATTTTTTTTTATTTTCACAGCTCTGTGTTATAAACTTTAGTGAAACACTTGGGGCTTAAAGTGCTCACCACACATCTAGATAAGTTCCTTGGGGGGTCTCGTTTCCAAAATGGGGTCACTTGTGGGGGTTTCTACTGTTTAGGTACATCAGGGGCTCTGCAAACGCAACGTGATGCCCGCAGACCATTCCATCAAAGTCTGCATTCCAAAATGCCACTTCTTCCCTTCCGAGCCCTGCCATGCGCCAAAACAGTAGTTTTCTCCAACATACAGGGTATCAGCGCACTCAGGACAAACTGCACAACAACTTTTGGGGTCCAATTTCTCCAGATACCCTTGGCAAAATACAAAATTGGGGGCTAAAAGATCTTTTTTGTGGGAAAAAAAGGATTTTTAATTTTCATGGCTCTACATTATAAATTTCTGTGAAGCACTTGTGGGTTCAAAGTGCTCACCACACATCTAGATATGTTCCTTAGGGGGTCTACCTTCCAAAATGGTGTCACTTGGGGGGGATTTCCACTGTTTAGGCACATCAGGGGCTCTCCAAACGCGACATGGCATCCTATCTCAATTCCAGCCAATTTTGCATTGAAAAGTCAAATGGCGCTCCTTCCCTTCTGAGCTCTCTGCCATGCGCCCAAACAGTGATTTAACCCCATATACAGGTCCTTCTCAAAAAATTAGCATATAGTGTTAAATTTCATTATTTACCATAATGTAATGATTACAATTAAACTTTCATATATTATAGATTCATTATCCACCAACTGAAATTTGTCAGGTCTTTTATTGTTTCAATACTGATGATTTTGGCATACAACTCCTGATAACCCAAAAAACCTGTCTCAATAAATTAGCATATCAAGAAAAGGTTCTCTAAACGACCTATTACCCTAATCTTCTGAATCAACTAATTAACTCTAAACACATGCAAAAGATACCTGAGGCTTTTATAAACTCCCTGCCTGGTTCATTACTCAAATCCCCCATCATGGGTAAGACTAGCAACCTGACAGATGTCAAGAAGGCCATCATTGACACCCTCAAGCAAGAGGGTAAGACCCAGAAAGAAATTTCTCAACAAATAGGCTGTTCCCAGAGTGCTGTATCAAGGCACCTCAATGGTAAGTCTGTTGGAAGGAAACAATGTGGCAGAAAACGCTGTACAACGAGAAGAGGAGACCGGACCCTGAGGAAGATTGTGGAGAAGGACCGATTCCAGACCTTGGGGAACCTGAGGAAGCAGTGGACTGAGTCTGGTGTGGAAACATCCAGAGCCACCGTGCACAGGCGTGTGCAGGAAATGGGCTACAGGTGCCGCATTCCCCAGGTAAAGCCACTTTTGAACCATAAACAGTGGCAGAGGCGCCTGACCTGGGCTACAGAGAAGCAGCACTGGACTGTTGCTAAGTGGTCCCAAGTACTTTTTTCTGATGAAAGCAAATTTTGCATGTCATTCGGAAATCAAGGTGCCAGAGTCTGGAGGAAGACTGGGGAGAAGGAAATGCCAAAATGCCTGAAGTCCAGTGTCAAGTACCCACAGTCAGTGATGGTGTGGGGTGCCATGTCAGCTGCTGGTGTTGGTCCACTGTGTTTCATCAAGGGCAGGGTCAATGCAGCTAGCTATCAGGAGATTTTGGAGCACTTCATGCTTCCATCGGCTGAAATGCTTTATGGAGATGAAGATTTCATTTTTCAGCACGACCTGGCACCTGCTCACAGTGCCAAAACCACTGGTAAATGGTTTACTGACCATGGTATTACTGTGCTCAATTGGCCTGCCAACTCTCCTGACCTGAACCCCATAGAGAATCTGTGGGATATTGTGAAGAGAAAGTTGAGAGACGCAAGACCCAACACTCTGGATGAGCTTAAGGCCGCTATTGAAGCATCCTGGGCCTCCATAACATCTCAGCAGTGTCACAGGCTGATTGCCTCCATGCCACGCCGCATTGAAGCAGTCATTTCTGCCAAAGGATTCCCGACAAAGTATTGAGTGCATAACTGAACATTATTATTTGTTGGTTTTTTTGTTATTAAAAAACACTTTTATTTGATTGGATGGGTGAAATATGCTAATTTATTGAGACAGGTTTTTTGGGTTATCAGGAGTTGTATGCCAAAATCATCAGTATTAAAACAATAAAAGACCTGACAAATTTCAGTTGGTGGATAATGAATCTATAATATATGAAAGTTTAATTGTAATCATTACATTATGGTAAATAATGAAATTTAACACTATATGCTAATTTTTTGAGAAGGACCTGTATGAGGTATCAGCGTACTCAGGACAAATTGCACAACAACAACTTTTGTGATCCAATTTCTCCTGTTACCTTTGAGAAAATAAAATTGGGGGCAAAAAATCATTTTTGTGAAGAAAATTAAAAAAATTATTTTTACGGCTCTACATTATAAACTTCTGTGAAGCACTTGGGGGTGCAAAGTGCTCACCACACATCTACATAAGTTCCTTAGGGGGTCTATTTTCCAAAATGGTGTCACTTTGTTTTTTTTTTTACTGTTGAGGCACACCAGGGGCTCTCCAAACGCGACATGGCGTCCAATGTCAATTCCAGCTAATTTTGCATTGAAAAGTTAAATGGCGCTCCGTCCCTTCTGAGCTCTGCCATGCGCCCAAACAGTGGTTTACTCCCACATAAGGGGTATCGGAGTACTCAGGACAAATTTTACAACAACTTTTGTCATCCAATTTCTCTTGTTACCCTTGGTAAAATAAAACAAATTGTATCAGAAGTAATTTTTTTATGAAAAAAGTACATTTATTTTTAAACATTCCAAAAATTCCTGTGAAACACCTGAAGGGTTAATAAACTTCTTGAATGTGGTTTTGAGCACCTTGAGGGGTGCAGTTTTTAGGATGGTGTCACACTTGGGTATTTTCTATAATATAGACCTCTTCAAATGGGATGTGGTCCCTTGAAAATATAGTGTTATAAAAATGAGAAATTGCTGGTCAACTTTTAACCCTTATAACTCCCTAACAAAAAAAATTTTGGTTCCAAAATCATGCTTATGTAAAGTAGATGTGTTGGAAATGTTAATTATTAAGTATTTTGTGTGACATATCTCTGTGATTTAACCCCTTCATGACCTTGGGATTTTCCATTTTTCCGTGTTTGTTTTTCGCTCCCCTCCTTCCCAGAGCCATAACTTTTTTATTTTTCTGTCAATATGCCATATGAGGGCTTATTTTTTGCGAAACAAGTTGTACTTTTGAACGACATCATTGGTGTTAGGAGTTGAGTTTTCTCTGCTGCACAGGGGGAATCTCGATCCGTGTCTGCAGCGGTCTCGCTTTCTGCATCAGCTGCAGTGGAGCCTGCTCAGCAAAGACGTCGCTCCTAGCATCTCGCTGAGACTGGTACGGTGCAAAGGGTTACTACTGCCTCTCCAGGCTCAGCTATTGTACCCTGCACTGATCTGCAGCGAGCAGGCTTTTCTGGGTCTAAGTCCTGCTTTGCACACACTGAGCATGCCCAGGGCAAGATCTCTCAGTGGAGATCTAGGGTCACATGTTCAGGTACTGCTGCAAATCCATTGGTCCTTCTTTGAAGGGTCCTGAACGTACTGCAGCTATATAAGCTTCGCATGACCGCACGGCCATGCGCTAGTATACTATTGTTATCGTGTGTGTTGTGGATGAGTGCAAGTCGTTCCTTAAAAACCCATCCCTTGTGTATGACTGTCCGCGTAAGGTGTATGGTTGCAATCTAGCGCCTGGCTGAACTCACAGCCTTAACACACGAAGCAGCGTCTAACTGCTGTGACCGCCAGTGCAGCGCCGTGCGCTATTAGGCTGTGTGCACACGATGCAGATTTGGTGCAGAATTTTCTGCATAAAATCTGCACTAAATCTGCATCTCCTGGCAGAATCCGCAGGTGCGTTTTTTATGCGTTTTTTGTGCGTTTTTAGTGCGTTTTTGATGCGTTTTTTCATGCGTTTTTTGTGCAGATTTTACCAATGGATTTCTATTATGGAGGGGTGCAGAAATGCTGCAGTACTGCACAAAAGAAGTGACATGCACTTCTTTGAAATCTGCCGTGTTCCTGCGCAGATTTTTCTGCACCATGTGCACAGCTTTTTTTTTTTCACATTGATTTACATTGTACTGTAAATGACAGTGCAGTTCTGCAGCGTTTCTGCTGCAGAAAATCTGCTGCAGTTCTGCACTAAATCTGCATCGTGTGCACATACCCTTAGTGCACTTACCTTACCCAAGTCTGGGTGGTTAGTGGCATCCGCTAGTTTGGCACAGCATGCACTTCTGTGCATAATAGTTTCCTCTGATACCCCAAATGTGGTGTAGATCGCAAGAGGTCTACACTAACTCCAATCCTGTGTCCTAGGATAGAGTTCTGTGGTTCCTTGCTTGCGCTCTCTGTGCGGTACCGCGACCCTGTGACTTAACAGGGATCACTTCCTTCACACAGGGTGAAGTTAACCCATGTGTGTAATCACATTGTACTGCCATATAGTGCCGCCATTCACTTAGCAGAAGGCTCTTTCCTGCACGGTGGATCCCGGGTGGCGAATGCACCAATCCTACTTAATAAATATATTCGGTGCGTTCCGCCAACCCTAACATTATACCAGCGCCAGGATCTGGCTAAGTAATGGTGGATGAACAGCGATTGCAGGGGTACATCCAGCTGCTGGAGGGTCGGTTGGCGTCTCTTGAGCGTGCAACCTCGGCGGTGGATGTTACCGCAATTGCTGTTCAGGCTGCTAGCGTGGCTGCAGCAGCTTTACCCACTGCCACCACTGTTCCGACTCTCTCTTACCTCCCTTTGCCTGAGAAATACTCTGGGAACAGTAAGTCCTGTAGGGGTTTCGTGAGCCAGTGTGGTATACACCTCGAGCTCCTGGCTGCACGTTTTCCCACAGAGCAGGCAAAGGTGGGATTCATAATATCTCTCTTGTTGGACAGGGCGTTGGAGTGGGCTACTCCGCTGTGGGAGCGCAACGATCATGTGGTGCGGCGTGTTCCTCGGTTTCTGGACACTCTGAAACAGGTCTTTGTAGGACCTCAAGTCACCCATGATACAGCACTCCAACTGCTGGCTTTGACTCAGGGTTCAACCATGGTCAGCCATTTTGCTGTTCACTTCCGGACATTAGCGTCTGAGCTGGAATGGCCAGACAAAACCCTCATTCCCGTATTTTGGAGGGGGCTGGCTGACCATGTGAAGGACGCTTTGGCCACTAGGGAGATTCCCGCCACACTGGAGGAGCTCATAGCTGTATCAACTTGCATAGACCCTCGTTTTCACGAGTGAAGGTTGGAGCAAACCCAGTGTAGGCAGAGGTTTCGGCTGGCTCCCACCTTCGCCAAACCTTTGGAATCTCCAGTCCAGGCGTCCGAGTCACATATGGTTTGTCATGCTTGCCGGCAGTCAGGACATCTTGCCTCCAAGTGTCCTCAGCGGTCGGGGAAACGTCAGCGTCTAGTGGCAGTAGGAGGAGGTACACTAAACATGGCGATGTTTGCCTCAAAGTTGTCCTTCAAGGGGACAATTACCATAGCCCCATCCACTCTTATGGCAGAGCTATGCGTGGATTCTGGGGCGGAGGGTAATTTTATGTCATCTGCTTTCGCCCAGCGTCACGCAATACCCCTGGTGATGCTCACCAAGCCAGTAACCATTCGAGTGCTAAATGGGTTGTCACTACCCTCACAGATTACCCACCAAACCATTCCTATCACGCTTTCTGTGTCTCCATCACATCAGGAGATTATCTCCCTATAAGTCATTCCTGAGTGAATTGATGAGGTCCTGTTGGGGATACCATGGCTACGTTATCATTCTCCTCATATAGAGTGGTCCTCAGGGAGAATTTTGGGATGGAGTAAATCCTGTGAGGGTAGATGTCAGAGGGAGTGCGTTCAGGTTGCTACAACTCAGGTACCCGCAGATCTTTCCTCTCTCCCCAAGCACTATTGGCCCTATGCAGATGTGTTCTCCAAAAGGGCGGCGGAGACTCTTCCGCCTCACCGCCCCTATGACTGTCCTATTGACCTCTTGACTGGTGCTGAGCCTCCCCGGGGTCGAGTCTATCCGTTATCTCTCCCGGAGATGGAGGCAATGTCTCAGTAAATTCAAGATAATCTGGCTAGAGGATTCATTCGGAAGTCAGTGTCACCTGCAGGGGCTGGGTTCTTCTTCGTACAGAAGAAGACTGGAGACTTACGTCCATGCATAGACTACAGGGGTCTTAACGCCATCACCGTTAAGAACAAGTACCCATTACCCCTGATATCTGAGCTCTTTGATAGACTTCGGGGAGCAAGGGTGTTTACTAAACTAGATCTGCGGGGTGCTTACAACCTGATTCGCATCCGTGAGGGGGATGAATGGAAGACGGCTTTTAACACCAGGGATGGGCACTATGAATATCTGTAATGCCCCAGCCGTTTTCCAAGACTTTGTGAACGACATCTTTCGGGATATGCTCACCACCTTGGTCGTAGTCTATCTGGATGATATTCTCATCTACTCTCCAGATATTGACTCCCATCGGAGAGATGTTCGCAAAGTCTTCGACCTCTTACGGGCAAACTCCCTCTATGCCAAGTTGGAGAAGTGTGTGTTTGAACAGGAGTCCTTGCCTTTCCTTGGTTATATCATCTCTGCCCAGGGTTTGGCTATGGATCCTGCCAAGCTACAGGCTGTGATGGACTGGCAGGAACCCCATTCACTTAAAGTGGTGCAGCGCTTTATGGGGTTCATTAATTACTATCGCTAGTTCATTCCACACTTCTCAACTTTGGTGGCTCCTTTGGTTGTCCTCACCAAGAAGGGAGCAAATCCCAAGTTGTGGTCAGAGGAGGTCTCCGAAGCCTTTCTCTCGATTAAGTCACACTTCGCTAGCGCTCCCATCCTACATCGCCCGATGTAGATAAACCATTTATCTTGGAGGTGGATGCCTCTTCCGTTGGTGCTGGAGCAGTCCTTTTCCAAAAGGATGCTCAAGGTCGGAAACATCCTTGCTTCTTCTTCTCCAAGACCTTCACACCAGCGGAGAGGAATTATTCCATTGGGGACAGGGAGTTGCTAGCCATGAAGTTGGCTTTTTCTGAGTGGAGACATCTCTTGGAGGGAGCTCGCTTTCCCTTCCAAATGTTCACTGACCACAAGAACTTGGTATATATACAGACGGCCCAGCGGCTGAATTCTCGCTAGGCTAGATGGCCCCTGTTCTTCTCCCGGTTCCATTTTACTCTCCATTTTCTCTCCGGGGAGAAGAACATTCGTGCCGACGCTCTCTCCCGCTCCGTAGTGTCATCTGAGGAGGAGGAGGAGGAGCCTCGGCTTATTGTCCCTTCAGAGAGCCTGAGAACTGTGGCTCCGGTTTCGCTTGAGTCCGTGCCCCCATAAATTTTCCTTCTCTTTATTCACAATGTATGTAGTATTTGGTTTAGCATTGTCTTTATTGCAATCGGTCTGACAACCCATGAATCCACAGCAGCTGAAACACATTCCAAAATTGCATGTTTCTACAGATCAGGTTAGCATAATCTGCTATTCTTAATTTTAATGTTTGTCGGATAAGACCATATTGCGCTATTTTTTGTCCAGCATTTTTGTGAATAAAGCATCCAACATAGTTTTGCAGAAGGAGAGATTGAGTGATGAGCTGGCCTATCTGCAGATCATTCCTTTCACCAATAGAAAACATTTAGCGCATTATGAAATGAAATGAAATGAAAAATCTGGCAAAGACCCAGGTCTATCGAGCAGCTAGAATCCTACAGTACACAAAAATGGGACCACATTCCCCTCTTAAAACTCCAGCAATTGGTCTCCTCACTTGCCAGATGTTTACAGACTGTAATAAAAAGAAGAGGGGATGCTACACAATGCTAGGCATGACTCTGACCCAACTTTTTTTGAGATGTCTTACTGCCATAGATTTTTTAAATACCATATATACTCGAGTATTAGCCGACCGGAGTATAAGCCAAGGCACGTAATTTTGCCACTGAAAACTGGGTAAGCTTATAGACTCAAGTATAAGCCGGGTATGCATTGTTTTTTCTGTTTTTGTTTTTTTAATTATTTATTTAGAATTTTCAAAATACAAAACAAGGAAAAGGATACATGAACATAAAACTCAAGAGAACTAAAAATATATAGTGACGAAACTGAGTATGTCAAGTTCGTAGGTTCGTACGGAAGCGTCTAGGAATCCTGAGAGCGAGTTTATATACAGTTAGGACCAGAAATATTTGGACAGTGACACAATTTTCACGAGTTGGGCTCTGCATGCCACCACATTGGATTTGAAATGAAACCTCTACAACAGAATTCAAGTGCAGATTGTAACGTTTAATTTGAAGGGTTGAACAAAAATATCTGATAGAAAATGTAGGAATTGTACACATTTCTTTACAAACACTCCACATTTTAGGAGGTCAAAAGTAATTGGACAAATAAACATAACAAACAAAATATTTTTATTTTCAATATTTTGTTGCAAATCCTTTGGAGGCAATCACTGCCTTAAGTCTGGAACCCATGGACATCACCAAACGCTGGGTTTCCTCCTTCTTAATGCTTTGCCAGGCCTTTACAGCCGCAGCCTTCAGGTCTTGCTTGTTTGTGGGTCTTTCCGTCTTAAGTCTGGATTTGAGCAAGTGAAATGCATGCTCAATTGGGTTTAGATCTGGAGATTGACTTGGCCATTGCAGAATGTTCCACTTTTTGGCACTCATGAACTCCTGGGTAGCTTTGGCTGTATGCTTGGGGTCATTGTCCATCTGTACTATGAAGCGCCGTCCAATCAACTTTGCAGCATTTGGCTGAATCTGGGCTGAAAGTATATCCCGGTACACTTCAGAATTCATCCGGCTACTCTTGTCTGCTCTTATGTCATCAATAAACACAAGTGACCCAGTGCCATTGAAAGCCATGCATGCCCATGCCATCACGTTGCCTCCACCATGTTTTACAGAGGATGTGGTGTGCCTTGGATCATGTGCCGTTCCCTTTCTTCTCCAAACTTTTTTCTTCCCATCATTCTGGTACAGGTTGATCTTTGTCTCATCTGTCCATAGAATACTTTTCCAGAACTGAGCTGGCTTCTTGAGGTGTTTTTCTGCAAATTTAACTCTGGCCTGTCTATTTTTGGTATTGATGAATGGTTTGCATCTAGATGTGAACCCTTTGTATTTACTGTCATGGAGTCTTCTCTTTACTGTTGACTTAGAGACAGATACACCTACTTCACTGAGAGTGTTCTGGACTTCAGTTGATGTTGTGAACGGGTTCTTCTTCACCAAATTAAGTATGCGGCGATCATCCACCACTGTTGTCATCCGTGGACGCCCAGGCCTTTTTGAGTTCCCAAGCTCACCAGTCAATTCCTTTTTTCTCAGAATGTACCCAACTGTTGATTTTGCTACTCCAAGCATGTCTGTTATCTCTCTGATGGATTTTTTCTTTTTTTCAGCCTCAGGATGTTCTGCTTCACCTCAATTGAGAGTTCCTTTGACCGCATGTTGTCTGCTCACAGCAACAGCTTCCAAATGCAAAACCACACACCTGGAATCCACCCCTGACCTTTTAACTACTTCATTGATTACAGGTTAACGAGGGAGACGCCTTCAGAGTTAATTGCAGCCCTTAGAGTCCATTGTCCAATTACTTTTGGTCCCTTGAAAAAGAGGACGCTATGCATTACAGAGCTATGATTCCTAAACCCTTTCTCCGATTTGGATGTGGAAACTATCATATTGCAGCTGGGAGTGTGCACTTTCAGCCCATATTATATATATAATTGTATTTCTGAACATGTTTTTGTAAACAGCTAAAATAACAAAACTTGTGTCAATGTCCAAATATTTCTGGCCCTAACTGTATATCCATGTTAGAGGATCATCAGATATCAAGTGGCAGTCCATTAAACCGGGGGAAGGGGGCTATAGCACAATATCCCCTAAATAGAACAACAGGGTTGAGATATTAGAACAGTGGAAGTCAAGGAAGGTGTGAAAAAATGATTTTAGGTAGTCAGGATTATCATGAAGGCAATGGTTAATTTATTTGAGCTCGAGTCCATCACAGTGAAGCATAGATGGTTTATAAGGTCAAAATTACGTAAAAAAGAAGAAATCAAATAGTAAAATTATGGGGGGCTAGATAATGCATGTTGCCAGGGTAGCCATGTTTGAAGGAACTTATCATGTGACTGCGAATCCCAACTGGATAGCTCCTCCATCCTATGAATATCCTGAACTTTTTTCACCCATTCGATAAGGTGAGGGGGAGATGTTTGTCGCCAATGTAAAGAGATCAGATATTTAGCTGCAGCTATCAGTAGGGGAAGTAGGTCGTGCTTCCTAGGATTATGAGTTTGTGGGGAGTGATAGTAGAACCTCCTGAGGAGTTAGATTTTGTGTTATTAAACCTATCCGTCGGAGGTAATCAAAGATTTTGTCCCAGAATTTAGAGATAATTGGACAGTACCAAAATATATGGGCTAAAGAACCCTTGGATTTCAAACATCTCCAGCATAGAGGCGAGTCGGACAGGCCCAGATGATAGAGTGACTCAGGATTTCTGTACCATCTTGAAAGGATATTAAAAGCATTTTCTTGCAGCAGAACACATCTTGAGAAACCGCGTAAGTTTCCCAAAACCTGCTCCGTCTCTCGATTTGATAGGGACACATTTAGTTCAGTTTCCCATGAGGATATATATAGAGGTTTGAAATGAGTGCTGGGGGAAATTAGGTTAGAATATAATTTAGAGACTAATTTAGGAGGTATAGTTTTCAGTCTAACAAGGAATTCCAACCATAACCAGTCTGTGTTGTATTGAATGTCTATCTTTAATTTTGAAATAATATGTTGTACATGATGTGTTTGTATGAAGTCTCTGGGTCATTTTTTTGCTTCTTGAGGCCAGTTTTCAACGCATTTGTTCTGGTTGGAAAGTAGATGTGAAATAGGGTGCGCTGGTAAAGAGTTCCATAGATCAAAAGCGTCTATATAGTTTGGCTCAATGAGCCAGGGTATAATATTCAAAGGCATGTTATCTAGGAAAAGGCAATGTGGCCATTTATTTGGAACAAGCGCTCTTCTAATAGCCAAGGTATTATTAGTTATTGTCTCTAGTGAACCTTGCGGGGAGGTAGCGGAGGTCCAAAGATATATCTCTGCCTTCTTTCCTAGTATCTTGAGTTCAAGATTGGAAATTTCTTGATCAGTTCTAATTTTAGTCAGATTCATCCATCGAGCTAGGTGAATTGCCTGATAATAAGTCTTGAGATTAGGAAGTCCAAGGCCACCTGTCTTTTTTGGGTGGGAGAGGATTTTAAAGGGGAGTCTGGCTCTTTTATCTTTCCACACAAATCTAGTGACCAGTCTGTTAGCAATTACAAAAAAGAACTTGGGGAGAGGTATGGGTAACATGTTCATATGGTAGAAAATTTTTGGTAACATATAGGATTTAATTATGTTTATCCTACCGATCCATGAAAGGTATGGCAGGTCGTATGATTTGAGAAGCATTTGTATGGTATCTAAAAGAGGTAGGAAATTATGTTTGTAAAGAGTAGAGGGGTCTGCAGTAGGGTTGAGCGAAATGGATCGGACAAATTCAAAAATCACCGACTTTCGGCAAAGTCGGGTTTCATGAAACCCGACCCGATCCTAGTGCGCGAATGGCCATGAGGTCGCCGATCTGCGCGCAAAAGTCGCGTTTCATATTACGCTTTCAGCGCCATTTTTCAGCCAATGAAGGAGGACGCAGAGTGTGGGCAGCATGATGACATAGGTCTCGGTCCCCACCGTCTTAGAGAAGGGCATGACAGTGATTGGCTTGCTTTCTCCGGTGTCACAGGGGCTATAAAGGGGCGTGCACGCCGGCCGCCATCTTACTTCTGCCGATCTTAGCATAGGAAGAGGTTGCTGCAGCTTCATCAGAAGAAGGAATATAGTTAGGGAGGGAAGATTAACTCCCAAACTACTTGTGCTGTAGCGATTTCCACTGTCCAACACCACCATTTTTTTGCAGGGACAGTGGAGGCTAAATTTTTGTGCATCAGCTCTGTAGCTTATTAGGCTGCCTTATGAGGCTCCCTGATAGCTGCATTGCTGTTTGCATGCTGCTGTGCAAACCAACTGCTTTTTTAAAAGCAAAAATCCTGTTGCTCCTTTCTGCACAGTTATCTTGTTTATTTGTCCACACTTTTGTGTGCAGCAGTCCTTTTTATTGCTGCCATACTTGTCCTGAGATCATTGTAGGGAGATTGAAATTGTACTACAGTCCTTGTATTTTTTCATATATCTTCCAGCTACTTTCTGCCACTTACATTGTGTTGTTTTATGCACTGGGCCTGAGTTTTGGTTCAGTCTTCCAAAAAAAAGGGAGATTCAAATTCTCACAAAGTGGATATACTTCAGTCCTGTTAGTTTGTCGTATATTAGCCAGCCACTTTCTGCCACTTAGATTGCGTTGTTATATACATTGGGCCTGAGTTTTGGTTCAGTCTCCCAATAAAAAAAGGGAGATTCAAATTCTCACAAAATGGATCTACTGCAGTCCTCTTAGTTTGTCGTATATCAGCCAGCCACTTTCTGCCACTTAGATTGCGTTGTTATATACACTGGGCCAGAGTTTTGGTTCAGTCTCCCCCCCCAAAAAAGGGAGATTCAAATTCTCACAAAGTGGATATACTTCAGTCCTCTTAGTTTGTCGTATATCAACCAGCCACTTTCTGCCACTTACATTGTGTTGTTTTATACACTGGGCCTGAGTTTTGGTTCAGTCTCCCCCCAAAAAAGTGAGATTCAAATTCTCCCCCCAAAAAAGTGAGATTCAAATTCTCCCAAAGTGGATATACCTCAGTCCTGTTAGTTTGTCGAAGGTCAGCCAGCCACTTTCTGCCCCTTAGATTCCGTTGTTATATACACTGGGCCTGAGTTTTGGTTCAGTCTCCCCCCAAAAAAGTGAGATTAAAATTCTCACAAAGTGGATATACTTCAGTCCTGTTAGTTTGTCGTATATCAGCCAGCCACTTTCTGCCACTTAGATTGCATTGTTATATACACTGGGCCAGAGTTTTGGTTCAGTCTCCCCCCAAAAAATGGGAGATTCAAATTCTCACAAAGTGGATATACATCAGTCCTGTTAGTTTGTCATATATCAGCCAGCCACTTTCTGCCATATACATTGTGTTGTTTTATACACTGGGCCTGAGTTTTGGTTCAGTCTCCCCCCAAAAAAGTGAGATTCAAATTCTCACAAAGTGGATATACTTCAGTCCTGTTAGTTTGTCGTATGTCAGCCAGCCACTTTCTGCCACTTAGATTGCGTTGCTATATACACTGGGCCAGAGTTTTGGTTCAGTCTCCCCCCCAAAAAAGGGAGATTCAAATTCTCACAAAGTGGATATACTTCAGTCCCGTTAGTTTGTCGTATATCAGCCAGCCACTTTCTGCCACTTACATTGTGTTGTTTTATACACTGGGCCTGAGTTTTGGTTCAGTCTCCCCCAAAAAAAGGGAGATTCAAATTCTCACATAATGGATATACTTCAGTCCTGTTAGTTTGTCGTATATCAGCCAGCCACTTTCTGCCACTTACATTGTGTTGTTCTATGCACAGGGCCTGAGTTTTGGTTCAGTTTCCCCCAAAAAAGGGAGATTTAAATTTTCAACAAGTTTATATACACCTTCTACCTTGTTTTACAGTACCATATAACGGTTGTTATTTTGGTTAGATTTTCCAAAAAATGAGGAAGTCTGGTGGAAGAGCCCATGGGCGGTGGTTGCCAGCTGGTACTGATGGTGGTGGTGATGCATCTGCAGCGCCCCAGAGACCTGGTCGTTGCAGTATGGCACTCTGCCACTAAGGAGAGTGGCGGTACGTCTGATGGCACTAAAGAGTTCTCCTGACCAGGTATCACCAGAACACATTACACCTCACACTCCGGCCACTAGGGGGAGAAAAAGGCTTTATTTATTGGGCCACTCCTCACACTGGTAAAACTAGGGGCTGGGGAGGAAGTTGGTTAGAAGCTGACTGGGTTGGAACCAGGCAACATCCCGTGGCAGGGGGTGTTGCAGGGAGAAGGCACAGGGGGGTCCCTGTCAGGCGTGGGAACCTGGCAGGTGCCTAGCGAACAGAACAGAACGTAACGGAACCGCGCCTGCACACCCTGCGGCGGTATCCAGGAGAGAAACACGAAGGGAAGGATATTGTGGAACAGTGTAAACGAGATCAGCACAAAGGAGAGCCAGTAGGAGTCGTGCCGAGAGGGAGAGGCAACATCTTACTGAGGCGCGTAGTCGGTGGCCGGATCACCATAGGAGTAACTGACTTCAGGCCTTACTTCAAATTCCGCTGGACAGTTAATCATAGGTTGGCTGTCTACCTTCTACACCTACGAAGACATAGGGGGCAACATTGGGAGAGGGGCGTCTCTAGGGTCCCGGAAGACCTCCAAGCCTTCCCGTCAAACGGGTGGTGTCCTAGCCATAACATATCTGGGGGACGTTAGAAACTAGTAACATCTGGAACCAAAGAACGAGAGAGAGGAAGAAAGCTGTAGAGAACGAACGAACGAGAGCAGCAGTTGTGAGGACTATTCCGAATGCTCAGCAGGGTAGGACTACAACACACAGGCGCTATTGGTAGGCAACGATTTCCATCTGCGAGGGAAACTCTGGATGTGCCCATCGGACCGGCCGGTCTCTGATAGCCCGGTTGAACGTGCTCTGGACTGAGGATATTGAAGCCTTCAGTAAAGAGGTAAAGAGACTGCAACCTTGTGTCCTCGTTATTGCCTGCACCTCACACCATCACCATCTACCTTACTGGGAAGCCCTGGGGACATACTTCACCTGTGGGAAGGTATACCATCCAGCTGCCATTCCATCACCCCAGCGGACCCCACCGCAGCGTCGGTCACCCTGATCGAACACCACAGGTGGCGTCACGAACCTCTGACAGACTGTACTATCACCTTTTTTGGACGCCCCTTAGCAGGGTCACGACCGGGTCCAGCCACCGTGACAACCGCATAACCGAGCAGAAAGGACCGGTACCGAGTGACTTGTGGCCCTGTGTCTGGGGGCGATCCACATCTGGTGGTAGTGGCAAAAGCACAATAGCACCTAAGGCTGGAGGTCAAATTATTTTGCCCCACCTTCCCCTGCTGACACGTAGCTTGCCTGAAAAATGTCTTGCTTTTGGCCTCCTCTTACTGACTTCTCCAATTCCTCCATTTGCAGCTGCTGAATGTCCACCATAGGCCATTTTTATACCTCCCTAAATGGGCTGACCATGGTCACCACCTGGCGCAAGCACCCGTTCGAGTGCCGTTTGCCTGGACAGGTGGGTGGGCCCACTCTTGGGCGACGGCACTGGCACAGGGTCCCTCATAGTACAATGAAGTGTCTCTGACGGTGGTGGTGCACAACCAACGTCAGACACAACGTCATAATATGAGGGGCCCTGTGCCAGTACCGCTGCCCACGAGAGAGTGTTTCCCCCTAGCTCGAACAGTGCTCTACCACTTGCAATACTTACCTCTCCCTGCTCCACCACTGTGTAGTCTGTGCTGTTAAATCCTTCAATGGCACTGCCAATACAAATTTGTTGAAATGATAGATGATAGTTAAAATATACAGGGGCCCTGGCCTCCATATAGACCAGTTAATACTTTGCACCTACTATCTATGTCTTCTACTAAGCAGAGGAGCCCACCCCTGTACCTAGCTATGCCACCTGTTTATTTATGAACAATTTTTTGGCAGACATTTAGCCCAGTTTATTATTTTGGCCTACTAACTGTGTCAGCCACTCATTACAGTTTTCCTCCACTGAACAAAGCAATGCCGCCTGTTTAGTCCTGTTACCAATTTTGAACTGCATTTAGCCTACTTTATTATTTGGGCCTACTAACTGTGTCTGCCACTCATTACAGTTTTCCTCCACGGAACAAAGCAATGCTGCCTGTTTAGTCCTGTTACCAATTTTGAACTGCATTTAGCCTACTTTATTATTTGGGCCTATATCTGTGTTTCCTCCTCATCCTGCCCATTGCCCAGCCACTGCTAGATGAGTCTGCTGGTACATTGACCCAGACCACTACATTCCCCTTGCACTCTACAAAGCCAGAATCTGACCCTGCTGAAAGTCAGGTTCCCCTTCCCGCATACTATACCATCTTACACGGGGACAAAGAGGAAGGTGCAGATGAAAGTGCAGGTTCCTTCATCAGGTGGGGGGGCATTCTCCTTGGCGACATCACTGGCACAGGGCCCCTCATAGTACGCAAAAGTGTCTCTGCCAGTGGGTGGCGCCACCTGCCGTCAAACATACCGCCATACTATGAGGGGCCCTGTGCCAGTGCCAACGAGTGGGCCCCCCTGCTCCCCTGCTTGCTCATGATCTTAGCACTTGCAAAGTTGAAATACTTACCTCTCCCTGCTCCACCGCCGTAACGTATTCTGCGTTTCCTGGGCCCACGAAAATCTTGAGCCAGCCCTACCCCCCACAACATTAGCCAAATGACCCCCAGTTTTCAATACCTAACTATTATTATAAAGTAAATTAAGATTGACAAGCTTAAGTAATAAGAATTGATGTTTTTGGCATTAAAATGGGCACTGTAGGTGTTTTCCTGTCCTCCATTCACTGCCGACTTTGATTCCCCATTGACTTGCATTGGGTTTCGTGTTTCAGTCGGCCCCCGACTTTTCGCAATAATCGGCTGATATCACCCGACCCGACTTTTGACAAAGTCAGGTTTCGCGAAACCCGACTCAATCTGAAAAAGTAAAAGTCGCTCAACTCTAGTCTGCAGTAAGGAAGATTCCTAGGTACTTAAATTTTTCAGTGGGCCACTTAAAGGGGGTATTCTTTTTGAGCTCTGAAACTACTTCCTCTGTTGACGAAATGTTCAGAACCTCCCATTTTTATGCATATTTACTTTGAAGTTAGAAATGACTCCAAACTCATCGAGTAACTTTAGAAGATTAGGAAAAGCGGTTTTGGGGTTCGAGATTAAAATCAAGAGATCATCCGCAAAAGCTGCTGTCTTAAATTCCATTTGGTCTACTACTAGCCCTCTGATCGCCTCTTCCTGTCTTATTTTCTGTATTAGGGTCTCCATAACCAATACAAAAAGGGTGGGGGAGAGAGGGCAGCCTTGTCTAGTGCCATTTCCAATCCCGAAGGAGCTCGGAAGTAACCCGTTGACTTTTACTCTAGCAGTTGGGGTAGAGTACAGCGTCATTATGGCATCAATGAGAGGTGAGGGGAATTCAAACTTCCGTAAAGTGCAAACCATATAATGCCAGCTGACTCTATCGAAGGCCTTCTCGGCATCAGTTGATAGCATAGTCAACGGGATACCAGAACGCCTGGCGTGCGAAATAGCTAAGAGAATTTTTGTGGCATTATCCTTACCCTCACGTCCTTTAACAAAACCTACTTGATCAGGATGAATTAGGGAGTCTAGGACAGTGTTAATTCTAGTTGCAAGGATTTTTGCTCAGAGTTTTACGTCCGAGTTTAATAAAGAGATGGGGCTTAATTGCCACATAAGCTATCATCTCTCCCCTCCTTAGGGATAACGGAAATGTGTGCCGCTAAGGTCTGTTTGGATGGAGTGTTTCCTGCCAGAAAAGAGTTAAACAGAGAGACTAGATGAGGGAGGAGTAGATCTGAAAACTTTTTATAGTAGGACACAGGGAAACCATCTGGGCCTGGAGTCTTATTAACTGCCATAGGCCGGGGACACACACAACGTATAAAAAAACGGTCTGTTTTTGACGGATGAGAATCGCACAAATGTTCCCAAAACAGTGATCCGTGTGCAGTGCGAGGATGCGATTTTCTCGCATCAAATGATCCGTGTGACATCCGTGTGACATCCGTATGGCATCCGTATGGTGAGATTTTCTCACACACTTGCAAAATGAGCAAATAATGGCTGAGCCATTCCTGTCACCTGCCCAATGCCTGAGAATTTCTCGCAAGTCACACTGATGGTCCGTGTGCTGTGCTATTTTTTCTCACCCCCATAGACTTTCATTGGCGATTCTCGGCCGAGAAACGCTGACAATCGCAGCATGCTGCGATTTCACTCGGATCCTGAATACGGCCGAGAAAATATCGGATGATGGGAGCTGCCCCATAGATTAACATTGGGACGAGTGCTATGCGATTTTTTATCGCATTGCACTCGTCCGTATTACGGTCTAGTGTGACCCCGGCCATATTCTGTAAGGTGTCACTATTTTCTTGGAGAGTGATTTGAGATAGAAGAACCGTATGGTCTTTGGCTTGGATTTTTGGGAGGGAGAGGGAGGCCAGGAATTCTTGGATCTTATCCGCCGCAGCTAAGTGGTCTTTCATAGGATCGGGTGGGTCTAAATTGTAAAGAGATTCGTAGTAATTTCTGAACCCCTCAGCAATATCTTCAGACCTGTCAACTTTCAAATTAGTGTTTTTGTATATGTGTTTTATAAATTTGTTTTCTTTTTGCTTTTTAAGTAGATGAGAAGTCAGCTTACTATTTTTATTACCATGGATATAGAATCTATATCTACATTGCATAAATAACTTTGCAGATTTAATATTGAGCAGGTCTTTCAGTTTTTCGCGGAGGGAGGAGAGATCTTGTTGAAGATTTTATGAGTTGGATTGTTTGTGAAGACGCTCTATAGTTGCGATCTGATGTAAAAGTGACATAATCTCTTTTTCCCTTTGTTTTTTAACGTGGGCCCCAATTGATATAAGTTCACCCCTAAGTACTGCCTTATGTGCTTCCCAGATGTTAGGTTTTAGGGGTCCCTCTGCTACGTTTTCTGTAAAGTAACGTGAGATTGTATATTTTATTTTCTCTAGGTTTTGCGAGTTATCTAATAGGGATTCATTTAGTCTCCAAACTGTTGCAGGCCGGGGTAGGGTGTTAATGACGATGTCTATAAAGATATGGGCGTGGTCAGAGATTGTAATTACACCTATATTGGCGGATTTAATTAGACTCAAAGATCGTGACTGGATCAGAATGAGGTCAATTCGATGATAAGACGAATGAGGAGGGGAGAAGAAACTTGGTATGCATTGTCCCCTCATCCCCGTCCTGTCCTGTTATGTGTGGCTGCCCTGCTGTGTGCATGGCTCCCCCAGTCCCATCATTGTATGCATGGTTCCCTAGGTCCCATCGCTGTATGCACGGCTCCCCCGATCCCATCGCTGTATGCATGGCTCCCCCGGTCCCATCACCATATGCATGGCTACCCCAATCCCATCGCTTTATTATGCATGGCACCCCCAATCCTATCGCTGTGTGCATGGCTCCCCTGGTCCTGTCCCATCGTTGTATGCATGGCTCACCCACTCCCCGTCCTACTCTCCCTACTCGCTCCGTCGCTGCATCTCCACTGTTCACGTTGTACCGCTCATTAAGGTAATGAATATGCTCTCCACACCTATGGGAGTGAAGACGCGTGCATATTCATTACCTTAATGAGAGATACCATATGATTGCTCAGCACAGGAAGAGCTGCCGGGACAGAGATGCAGGGACGGAGATGCAGCGATGGCTCGAGGAGGGTGAGTATGATGTCTTCTGTTAGCTGGCTCCTGCCGCTGCTCAGCTGCTCCCCCTCCCCCACTGGCTTCCTGGACAATGACTCGTGTATAAGCCGAGGGGGGCTGTTGTGAATTCTGTGGCTGAATTCACTCCTGTGGTCACAAGTGGTACTGCAGCTTCTGAGCTTCCTCCCTCAGGTGTTCTGGTGAGCTCGTTGGCTGCTTTGTTATTTAACTCCACCTGATTCTGTCTTCCTTGCTCCTTGTCAATGTTCCAGTGTTGGATCTGAGCTTCTGGATCTTTCCTGTGGCCTGCTGCTCTGCTTAGATAAGTGCTTTTTGCTTTTGTTGCTACTTTTTCTGTCCAGCTTGTCATTTCGTTTTGCTGGAAGCTCTGAGACGCAAAGGGTGTACCGCCGTGCCGTTAGTTCGGCACGGTGGGTCTTTTTGCCCCCTTTGCGTGGTTTTTTGCTTTAGGGTTTTTTGTAGACTGCAAAGTTCTCTTTGCTATCCTCGCTCTATCTAGAATATCGGGCCTCACTTTGCTGAATCTATTTCATCCCTACGTTTGTCTTTTCATCTTGCTAACAGTCATTATATGTGGGGGGCTGCCTTTTCCTTTGGGGTATTTCTCTGAGGCAAGTCAGGCTTGTTTTTCTATCTTCAGGCTAGTCAGCTCCTCAGGCTGTGCCGAGTTGCATAGGTAGTGTCAGGCGCAATCCACAGCTGCCTTTAGTTGTGTTTAGGTTAGGTTCAGGTATTGCGGTCTACAGAGATTCCACATCTCAGAGCTCGTTCTATTGTTTTTGGGTTATTGTCAGATCACTGTATGTGCTCTGATTGCTGGCACACTGTGTCACTGGATTGCCTACATAACAGTACAAGGAGCCAACCTAATGATTCTCAATAGAGGGAAAAAAGAAGTTCTGACATCATTTTTTTTTCTCAGCTCTGTGTTCAGTCTTTTTTTTCCCCTAGACATTTGGGTGTTTCAGGACACAGGTGTGGACATGGATATTCAGGGTCTGTGCTCTTCAATGGATAATCTCGTTACACATGTACAAAGGATTCAAGATACTATTGATCAGAAATCTATGTTAGAACCAAGAATTCCTATTCCTGATTTGTTTTTTGGTGATAGAACTAAGTTTCTTAATTTCAAAAATAATTGTAAGCTATTTCTGGCCTTGAAACCTCATTCTTCTGGTAATCCTATTCAACAGGTTTTGATTATTATTTCTTTTTTGCGCGGCGACCCTCAGGACTGGGCATTTTCTCTTGCGCCAGGAGACCCTGCATTGAGTAATGTCAATGCGTTTTTCCTGGCGCTCGGATTACTTTACGATGAGCCTAATTCAGTGGATCAGGCTGAGAAAAATTTGCTGGCTTTGTGCCAGAGTCAGGATGATATAGAAGTATATTGTCAGAAATTTAGGAAGTGGTCAGTACTCACTCTGTGGAATGAATCTGCGCTGGCAGCTTTGTTCAGAAAGGGTCTCTCTGAGGCTCTTAAGGATGTCATGGTGGGTTTTCCTATGCCTGCTGGTTTGAATGAGTCTATGTCTTTGGCCATTCAGATCGGTCGACGCTTGCGCGAGCGTAAATCTGTGCACCATTTGGCGGTATTGTCTAAGATTAAACCTGAGCCTATGCAGTGCGATAGGACTATGACCAGAGTTGAACAACAAGAACACAGACGTCTGAATGGTCTGTGTTTCTACTGTGGTGATTCCACTCATGCTATTTCTGATTGTCCTAAGCGCACTAAGCGGTTCGATAGGTCTGCCGTCATTGGTACTGTACAATCCAAATTCCTTCTGTCCATTACCTTGATATGCTCTTTGTCATCGTATTCTGTCATGGCGTTTGTGGATTCAGGCGCTGCCCTGAATCTGATGGATTTGGATTATGCTAAACGTTGTGGGTTTTTCTTGGAGCCTTTGCGGTGTCCTATTCCGTTGAGAGGAATTGATGCTACACCATTGGCCAAGAATAAACCTCAGTACTGGACCCAGCTGACCATGTGCATGGCTCCTGCACATCAGGAAGTTATTCGCTTTCTGGTGCTACATAATCTGCATGATGTGGTCGTGTTGGGGTTGCCATGGCTGCAAACCCATAATCCAGTATTGGATTGGAACTCTATGTCGGTATCCAGCTGGGGTTGTCAGGGGGTACATGGTGATGTTCCATTTTTGTCTATTTCGTCATCCACTCCTTCTGAGGTCCCAGAGTTCTTGTCTGATTATCAGGATGTATTTGAAGAGCCCAAGTCCGATGCCCTACCTCCGCATAGGGATTGTGATTGTGCTATCAATTTGATTCCTGGTAGTAAATTCCCTAAAGGTCGATTATTTAATTTATCCGTGCCTGAACACGCCACTATGCGCAGTTACGTGAAGGAATCCCTGGAGAAGGGACATATTCGCCCATCGTCATCACCATTGGGAGCAGGGTTCTTTTTTGTAGCCAAGAAGGATGGTTCGCTGAGACCGTGTATTGATTACTGCCTTCTTAATAAGATCACTGTGAAATTTCAGTATCCCTTGCCATTGTTATCTGACTTGTTTGCTCGGATTAAGGGGGCTAGTTGGTTCACTAAGATAGATCTTCGTGGTGCGTATAATCTGGTGAGAATCAGGCAAGGAGATGAATGGAAAACTGCATTTAATACGCCCGAGGGTCATTTTGAGTATCTAGTGATGCCGTTCGGACTTGCCAATGTTCCATCTGTGTTCCAGTCTTTTATGCATGACATCTTCCATGAGTATCTGGATAAATTCCTGATTGTTTACTTGGATGACATTTTGATCTTCTCAAATGATTGGGACTCTCATGTGAAGCAGGTCAGAATGGTTTTCCAGGTCCTGCGTGCTAATTCTTTGTTTGTGAAGGGATCAAAGTGTCTCTTCGGTGTGCAGAAAGTTTCATTTTTGGGGTTCATCTTTTCCCCTTCTACTATCGAGATGGATCCGGTTAAGGTCCAAGCCATCCAAGATTGGACTCAGCCGACATCTCTGAAAAGTCTGCAAAAATTCCTGGGCTTTGCTAATTTTTATCGTCGCTTCATCTGTAATTTTTCTAGCATTGCCAAACCATTGACCGATTTGACCAAGAAGGGTGCTGATTTGGTTAATTGGTCTTCTGCTGCTGTGGAAGCTTTTCAGGAGTTGAAGCATCGTTTTTGTTCTGCCCCTGTGTTGTGTCAACCAGATGTTTCTCTTCCGTTCCAGGTCGAGGTTGATGCTTCTGAGATTGGAGCAGGGGCGGTTTTATCACAGAGAGGTTCTGGTTGCTCAGTGTTGAAACCATGTGCTTTCTTTTCCAGGAAGTTTTCGGCTGCTGAGCGTAATTATGATGTGGGCAACCGAGAGTTGCTGGCCATGAAGTGGGCATTCGAGGAATGGCGTCATTGGCTTGAAGGAGCTAAGCATCGCGTGGTGGTATTGACTGATCATAAGAACCTTACTTATCTCGAGTCTGCCAAGCGCTTGAATCCTAGACAGGCCCGTTGGTCGTTATTTTTTGCCCGCTTCGATTTTGTGATTTCGTACCTTCCGGGCTCTAAAAATGTGAAGGCGGATGCTCTGTCTAGGAGTTTTGTGCCCGACTCTCCGGGTTCATCTGAGCCGGCGAGTATCCTCAAGGAAGGAGTCATTGTGTCTGCCATCTCCCCTGATTTGCGGCGAGTGTTGCAAAAATTTCAGGCGAATAAACCTGATCGTTGTCCGGCGGAGAAACTGTTCGTCCCTGATAGGTGGACTAGTAAAGTTATCTCTGAACTTCATTGTTCGGTGTTGGCTGGTCATCCTGGAATCTTTGGTACCAGAGAGTTAGTGGCTAGATCCTTCTGGTGGCCATCTCTGTCACGGGATGTACGTACTTTTGTGCAGTCCTGTGGGATTTGTGCTAGGGCTAAGCCCTGCTGTTCACGTGCCAGTGGGTTGCTTTTGCCCTTGCCGGTCCCAAAGAGGCCTTGGACACATATTTCGATGGATTTCATTTCTGACCTTCCCGTTTCTCAAAAGATGTCAGTCATTTGGGTGGTCTGTGATCGCTTTTCTAAAATGGTCCATCTGGTGCCCTTGGTTAAATTGCCTTCCTCCTCTGATTTGGTGCCTTTGTTCTTCCAGCATGTGGTTCGTTTGCATGGCATTCCTGAGAATATTGTTTCTGACAGAGGTTCCCAGTTTGTTTCAAGGTTTTGGCGAGCCTTTTGTGGTAGGATGGGCATTGACCTATCTTTTTCCTCGGCTTTCCATCCTCAGACTAATGGCCAGACCGAACGAACCAATCAGACCTTGGAAACATATCTGAGATGTTTTGTTTCTGCAGACCAGGATGATTGGGTGTCCTTTTTGCCGTTGGCTGAGTTCGCCCTTAATAATCGGGCCAGCTCGGCTACCTTGGTGGACAGGTTGCAGCAGATCTGGACTCAGGTAGTGGACAATTTGACCTTGTCCCAGGAGAAGGCTCAACTTTTCGCTAATCGCAGACGCCGTGTGGGTCCCCGACTTCGTGTTGGGGATCTGGTTTGGTTATCTTCTCGTCATATTCCTATGAAGGTTTCCTCTCCTAAATTTAAACCTCATTTTATTGGTCCGTATAGGATTTCTGAGATTCTCAATCCTGTGTCTTTTCGTCTGACCCTCCCAGACTCCTTTTCCATACATAATGTATTCCATAGGTCGTTGTTGCGGAGATACGTGGCACCTATGGTTCCATCTGTTGAGCCTCCTGCCCCGGTTTTGGTGGAGGGGGAATTGGAGTATATTGTGGAGAAAATTTTGGATTCTCGTGTTTCTAGACGGAAACTCCAGTATCTGGTTAAATGGAAGGGTTATGCTCAGGAAGATAATTCCTGGGTTTTTGCCTCTGATGTCCATGCTCCAGATCTTGTTCGTGCCTTTCATGTGGCTCATCCTGGTCGGCCTGGGGGCTCTGGTGAGGGTTCGGTGACCCCTCCTCAAGGGGGGGGTACTGTTGTGAATTCTGTGGCTGAATTCACTCCTGTGGTCACAAGTGGTACTGCAGCTTCTGAGCTTCCTCCCTCAGGTGTTCTGGTGAGCTCGTTGGCTGCTTTGTTATTTAACTCCACCTGATTCTGTCTTCCTTGCTCCTTGTCAATGTTCCAGTGTTGGATCTGAGCTTCTGGATCTTTCCTGTGGCCTGCTGCTCTGCTTAGATAAGTGCTTTTTGCTTTTGTTGCTACTTTTTCTGTCCAGCTTGTCATTTCGTTTTGCTGGAAGCTCTGAGACGCAAAGGGTGTACCGCCGTGCCGTTAGTTTGGCACGGTGGGTCTTTTTGCCCCCTTTGCGTGGTTTTTTGCTTTAGGGTTTTTTGTAGACTGCAAAGTTCTCTTTGCTATCCTCGCTCTATCTAGAATATCGGGCCTCACTTTGCTGAATCTATTTCATCCCTACGTTTGTCTTTTCATCTTGCTAACAGTCATTATATGTGGGGGGCTGCCTTTTCCTTTGGGGTATTTCTCTGAGGCAAGTCAGGCTTGTTTTTCTATCTTCAGGCTAGTCAGCTCCTCAGGCTGTGCCGAGTTGCATAGGTAGTGTCAGGCGCAATCCACAGCTGCCTTTAGTTGTGTTTAGGTTAGGTTCAGGTATTGCGGTCTACAGAGATTCCACGTCTCAGAGCTCGTTCTATTGTTTTGGGGTTATTGTCAGATCACTGTATGTGCTCTGATTGCTGGCACACTGTGTCACTGGATTGCCTACATAACAGGGGGCATTTTCAGTACAAAAAAAGTGCTGAAAATCTCAGCTTATACCTGAGTATATACGGTAAGTAATTTGGTCAGATGAAATGGAGAAATGTCTAACTTTCACCTCCTAATCTGTGTTCTATGATCTGTTGTGAATAGTGTTGAGCGATACCGTCCGATACTTGAAAGTATCGGTATCGGATAGTATCGGCCGATACCCGAAAAATATCGGATATCGCCGATACCGATATCCGATACCAATACAAGTCAATGGGACATCAAGTATCGGAAGGTATTCTCATGGTTCCCAGGGTCTGAAGGAGAGGAAACTCTCCTTCAGGCCCTGGGATCCATAGGGAGGTGTAAAATAAAGAATAAAAATAAAAAATATTGATATATTTACCTCTCCGGCGGCCCCTGGACTCAGCGCGGGTAACCGGCAGGCTTCGTTGTTCAAAATCAGCGCTTTTAGGACCTGAGAATCACGTCCCGGCTTCTGATTGGTCGCGGGCCGCCCATGTGACCGCCACGCGACCAATCACAAGCCGCGACGTCACCGCAAGCTATTGACGCGCTCATTTTTAAAAATGAGCGCGTTAATGGCTTTGAAAGACATAGCGGCTTGTGATTGGTCGCGTGGCCGCGACCAATCACAAGCCGCGACGTCACCGCAAGCTATTGACGCGCTCATTTTTAAAAAATGAGCGCGTCAATAGCTTGCGGTGACGTCGCGGCTTGTGATTGGTCGCGGCCACGCGACCAATCACAAGCCGCTATGTCTTTCAAAGCCATTAACGCGCTCATTTTTAAAAATGAGCGCGTCAATAGCTTGCGGTGACGTCGCGGCTTGTGATTGGTCGCGTGGCGGTCACATGGGCGGCCCGCGACCAATCAGAAGCCGGGACGTGATTCTCAGGTCCTAAAAGCGCTGATTTTGAACAACGAAGCCTGCCGGTTACCCGCGCTGAGTCCAGGGGCCGCCGGAGAGGTAAATATATCAATATTTTTTATTTTTATTCTTTATTTTACAGATCCCTATGTATCCGATACCGATACCCGATACCACAAAAGTATCGGATCTCGGTATCGGAATTCCGATACCGCAAGTATCGGCCGATACCCGATACTTGCGGTATCGGAATGCTCAACACTAGTTGTGAATAAAATGTGGCCATAAGAGATTTCCAAATCATGGCATTCTTGTTTGTTTGTTTGTTTGTTTTTATAGTGCCCAACTCTTTTGGAATTGGGATTGTATATAATGAGAGTACAAAATAGACATTTGCAGTTCTGTATTCTAAAGGGAGAAAAATTGTGGCTGGGAATCAGTTAATATCAAAGATGTACAAAAAGGGAACACTTCTTCCCCCTTAATGATGATCTTCTATATTTAGTTGTTTTACTTACATAGTGCCATCATATTCCACAGCACTTTACATACATTATCGCCACTGCCCCATTGGTGTTCACAATCTAAATTCCCTATCAGTATGTGTTTGGAGTCTGGGAGAAAATCGAAGTATACGGAGGTGAGTTGCCCCAAAGGGCCAGGGGTACTCGGTACCGGGTCCGGTGTTCACAGGGAAATACCATGGTGGCTGTGACCCGGTCCGTGGCCCTGGGTGCCTATGTAAGAGGGGAAGGCCTTTAAAGGGATAAAATTTATGTTCGTGACACCACCTGTGGTATTCGGTCAGTGGGGACCGACGCTGCTTTAAGGGGTCTGCTGGGGTGATGTTATGGAAGTTAGATGGTATATCTTCCCACAGGTGAAGTATATCCCCAGGGCTCCCGGTGTGTACTGTAGATGGTGGTATGGTGAGATGCGCAGAGAAGAACCAGGACACAAGGTTTCAGTCTCTTTACCTTTTACTGAAGACTTCAGCATCCACAGTCCAGGGCACCAGACCACAGGGCAGGCAGAGAAGTCCGGGCAGTCCAGAGACAAGCAAGTTCCCCTGGGTAAGTCAGGTGGGAGCCTACCACTCTGTGCTTTATGTCTCTAAGTCCCTGCTGCAACTAAGTGTCTCAACAAGGTCTTTAATCATTCTGCTGTCCTTGGACAGGTACCTGTATGGCAGGTAGCTCTGGCCATGTGAACTGGGGTCTGTTCTCGGTGACTCCAGGCTCCTAGGTGCTGCTGTGCCACAGGTAATTATGGGCAAAGTCCTTGTAGAACCATACCCTCCGGTTCTGCTCTGTGTTTTATAATCCACAAAAGCCTCGGGCTCCCGGTACCCGGATTCTTGCGCTGATACACTTCAGAGGCCTGATCATGGCCTCCAGGAGCTCTCTTTTCCTCTGTGCTCCACTCCCGACTGTCCTCGTACACAGACTCCTGCAAAAAACTGAGCTGTCTCCGCCTCCAAACCAAGATCTTTATTCAGGGAAGCTCCCCCTCCTGGCCTGGAAGTGGAAGGTGTTGTGTGTGTGTGTAAACCTACCAAAGGAAATCTCACTTGTCTCCAAACATAGCACTATCCTCCCCGTGAGGAAGATAGCACTACTGTGGTACCCGAACTCCTGGGGTGCCACAGAGGAAACCCATGCAAGCACGGGGAGAACATACAAACTCCTTGCAGATGTTGTCCTTGATGGGATTTGAACTGAAGACCCCAGTGCTGCAAAGCAATAGTGCTAACCACTGAGGCAGCGAGCTTGTGGGACTGGGGAGAGTGGACCTATACGTTGGTTCACACCACAAAACGGACAAAAATAACAAAAACAAAAAATACTGTGCTCAAAAAACAAACACTAAGTTTTAAAAATGGGGTATACTGTGTATCCCTAGTGAGCACTGCCCTCACAACCTACCTGGCTGTGGGGGTTGGCACCCTACAGGGAAATGTTATGGCGCCCCCACTCCGCGGCGGCTGTCCCTGGATGCCCTGATGTACCCTATGATAGCCACGGGACACCCACTACCCACAGCCTAGGACCCACTGCAGGCTAAACAAAGATACTCCTGCACTAAAGGAATACTTGATCCCCACGTATAAAAACAAATATAAAGAAGACAGAAGGCAAACAAGCAGTGACGTGCTATTGAGGGAGTCTTTTTGGGGCACAGTCTTTTATAGGTTCATTATACCAGTCATGGCTAATTCCACCAACCATGGCTGAACCAGTGCGATGAAGTGCTCGTTAGAGTGGGATCTTTTCCATCTGCGCTCAGCAGGCCTGGATGCTCACCTCAGTTCTTTGGTCAGGCTGGTGTGGCAGGGCTGCCTGTTGATTTTGCGAGCTTTGGTATGTGTAAGTGGGGCAGCAGATTCCAAAGCTACAGCTATTGTGGTGTTATATAGAGCGGCAGCATCATCCGCATTGTGTATGGAACTTATGTCTGTGAGAGGGAGGAGGGATTCAGAGAATGAATGTAGGTCAAGATGTTTAAGATTTCTGCGAGGGTGTGAAAGTTTGTGGGGTGGGGATTGTAGACATGGAGTGGAGAGAGATGAGAATGTGAGAAGGTTGTGGTCAGAGAGTGGAAGAAGTGAGTTAGAGAGGTTAGATAGAGAGCAGAGGCGGGTGAAGATGAGGTCCAGTGTGTGACCATCTTTGTGAGTGGCTGCAGAAGACCATTGAGTGAGGCCGAAGGAGGAAGTAAGAGTTAGAAGTTTAGTGGCATCTGAGAGGGAAGTGTCAATAAGGATGTTGAAGTCGCCCATGATGATAGTGGGGATGTCTGCAGAAAGGAAATGAAGTAGCCAGGTGGTGAAGTGGTCAAAGAAGGTGGTGGCTGGCCCTGGAGGGCGATAAATGACAGCCAGTTGGAGGTTGGAGGGGGAGTAGATGCGCACAGAGTGCACCTCAAAGGAAGGGAGGGTAACAGAGGGTGGCAGTGGGATTGGGGTGAAGGAGTAGTTATCTGACAGGAGAAAACCAACTCCTCTGCCATGTTTGCTGCTGGGGCGGGGTTTGTTAGAAAGGTGGAAGCCACCGTAAGAGAGTGCAGCAGGGGAGGCTGTGTCAGAAGGGGTGAGCCAGGTTTCGGTGATGGCGAGGAAGGAAAGTTTGGTAGTAACAAAAAGATCATGGATCAAATATTAGATGGCTTACTTTGTGCCAGAAAGGTGCACTACTACTCTGGCCCATCTTTTGGTGCGGGGTGTTGCACATTAGTCCACCTCTTTCTCTGATAAGCCACATAATAATATAATAATAATCTTTATTTATATAGCGCCAACATATTCCGCAGCGCTTTACAGTTTAACAGTTTCAAACAAAACAGTCATAAGTAGCAACATTAACAATACAATAATTAAAGCAACATAAGACGACCCTGCTCGTGAGAGCTTACAGTCTTGTTGTGAATTCTGTGGCAGAGCTCCCTCCTGTGGTCACAAGTGGTACTTTGGCTGGTTCTCTCTGTGAGCTTCCGTTGGTGGAGGAAAGTGGTACTGCGGCTTCTGAGTTTCCTTCCTCAGGTGATGTGGTGAAGTCGTTAGGTGCTGCTCTATTTAACTCCACCTAGTGCTTTGATCCTGGCCTCCAGTCAATGTTTTAGTATTGGACCTGTTTCCTCCTGGATCGTTCCTGTGGCCTGCTGCTCTGCATAGTTAAGTTCCTCTTTGCTATTTGTTTGCTGTTTTTTTCTGTCCAGCTTGTCCATTTGTTTTTTTCTGCTTGCTGGAAGCTCTGGGACGCAGAGGGTGTACCTCCGTGCCGTTAGTTCGGTACGGAGGGTCTTTTTGCCCCCTTTGCGTGGTTTTTGTAGGGTTTTGTGTTGACCGCAAAGTTACCTTTCCTATCCTCGCTCTGTTCAGAAAGTTGGGCCTCACTTTGCTAAATCTATTTCATCTCTACGTTTGTTTTTTCATCTTAACTCACAGTCATTATATGTGGGGGCTGCCTTTTCCTTTGGGGTATTTCTCTGAGGCAAGGTAGGCTTATTTTCTATCTTCAGGCTAGCTAGTTTCTCAGGCCGTGCCGAGTTGCATAGGGAGCGTTAGGCGCAATCCACGGCTGCCTTTAGTGTGGTTGGAGAGGATTAGGGATTGCGGTCAACAGAGTTCCCACGTCTCAGAGCTCGTTCTTGTTTTTTGGGTTATTGCCAGGTCACTGTATGTGCGCTGACCTCTATGTCCATTGTGGTACTGAATTACCTTTCATAACAGTACTGGAGGCCCAAAGTACTAATGATTCCCAATAGAGGGAAAAAAGAAGTTCTGAGACCATTTTTTTTTCTTTGCACTGTGTTTTGCCTTTTTTTTCCCCTAGACATTTGGGTGGTTCAGGACACGGGTGTAGCAATGGACATCAAAGGTCTGTCTTCATGTGTGGATCAGCTCACGGCAAGAGTACAAAGTATTCAAGACTTTGTGGTTCAGAATTCTATGTTAGAACCGAGAATTCCTATGCCTGATTTGTTTTTTGGAGATAGAACTAAATTTCTGAGTTTCAAAAATAATTGTAAACTATTTCTGGCTTTGAAACCTCGCTCCTCTGGTGACCCAGTTCAACAAGTTAGGATCGTTATTTCTTTTTTGCGTGGCGACCCTCAGGACTGGGTATTTTCTCTTGCGTCAGGAGATCCTGCATTAAGTAATATCGATGCATTTTTCCTGGCGCTCGGATTGCTGTACGATGAGCCTAATTCTGTGGATCAGGCAGAGAAGAATTTGCTGGCTCTGTGTCAGAGTCAGGATGAACTAGAGGTATATTGTCAGAAATTTAGAAAGTGGTCCGTACTCACTCAGTGGAATGAAGGTGCGCTCGCAGCTATTTTCAGAAAAGGTCTCTCTGAAGCCCTTAAGGATGTCATGGTGGGATTTCCTATGCCTGCTGGTCTGAATGAGTCTATGTCTTTGGCCATTCAGATCGGTCGACGCTTGCGCGAGCGTAAATCTGTGCACCATTTGGCGGTATTACCTGAGCCTATGCAGTGCGATAGGACTTTGACCAGAGTTGAACGGCAAGAACACAGACGTCTGAATGGGCTGTGTTTCTACTGTGGTGATTCCACTCATGCTATCTCTGATTGTCCTAAGCGCACTAAGCGGTTCGCTAGGTCTGCCACCATTGGTACGGTACAGTCAAAATTTCTTCTGTCTGTTACCTTGATCTGCTCTTTGTCATCGTATTCTGTCATGGCATTTGTGGACTCAGGCGCTGCTCTGAATTTGATGGACTTGGAGTATGCTAGGCGTTGTGGGTTTTTCTTGGAGCCCTTGCAGTGTCCTATTCCATTGAGAGGAATTTATGCTACGCCTTTGGCCAAGAATAAGCCTCAATACTGGACCCAGCTGACCATGTGCATGGCTCCTGCACATCAGGAGGTTTGTTATGAAAGGCAATTCAGTACTACAATGGACATAGCGGTCAGAGCACATACAGTGATCTGACAATAACCCAAAATCATAGAACGAGCTCTGAGACGTGGGAACTCTGCTGACCGCAATCCCTAATCCTCTCCAAACAACACTAGAGGCAGCCGTGGATTGCGCCTAACTCTGCCTATGCAACTCGGCACAGCCTGAGAAACTAACAAGCCTGAAGATAGAAAATAAGCCTACCTTGCCTCAGAGAAATACCCCAAAGGAAAAGGCAGCCCCCCACATATAATGACTGTGAGTTAAGATGAAAAGACAAACGTAGAGATGAAATAGATTCAGCAAAGTGAGGCCCGACTTTCTTAACAGATCGAGGATAGAAAAGGTAACTTTGCGGTCTACACAAAACCCTAAATAAAACCACGCAAAGGGGGCAAAAAGACCCTCTGTACTGAACTAACGGCACGGAGGTACACCCTTTGCGTCCCAGAGCTTCCAGCAACGAATTAGACAAGCTGGACAGAAAAAATAGCAAACAAATAGCAAAGAAGAACTTAGCTATGCAGAGCAGCAGGCCACAGGAATGATCCAGGGAAAAGCAAGTCCAACACTGGAACATTGACAGGAAGCCAGGATCAAAGCATTAGGTGGAGTTAAGTAGAGAAGCACCTAACGACCTCACCAGATCACCTGAGGGAGGAAACTCAGAAGCCGCAGCACCACTTCCCTCCACCAACAGAAGCTCACAGAGAGAACCAGCCGAAGTACCACTTGTGACCACAGGAGGGAGCTCTGCCACAGAATTCACAACAGTACCCCCCCCTTGAGGAGGGGTCACCGAACCCTCACCAGAGCCCCCAGGCCGACCAGGATGAGCCACATGAAAGGCACGAACAGATGGAACCATAGGTGCCACGTATCTCCGCAACAATGACCTATGGAATACGTTATGTATGGAAAAAGAATCTGGAAGGGTCAGACGAAAAGACACAGGATTAAGAACCTCAGAAATCCTATACAAACCAATGAAACGAGGTTTAAACTTAGGAGAGGAAACCTTCATAGGAATATGACGAGAAGATAACCAAACCAGATCCCCAACACGAAGTCGGGGACCCACACGGCGTCTGCGATTAGCGAAACGTTGTTTTTCTTCTGCCCCTGTGTTGTGTCAACCAGATGTTTCTCTTCCGTTCCAGGTCGAGGTTGATGCTTCTGAGATTGGAGCAGGGGCTGTTTTGTCACAGAGAAGTTCTGATTGCTCGGTGATGAAACCATGCGCCTTCTTTTCCAGGAAGTTTTCGCCTGCTGAGCGAAATTATGATGTGGGCAATCGAGAGTTGCTGGCCATGAAGTGGGCATTCGAGGAGTGGTGTCATTGGCTTGAAGGAGCTAAGCATCGCGTGGTGGTCTTGACTGATCATAAGAACTTGACTTATCTCGAGTCCGCCAAGCGGTTGAATCCTAGACAAGCTCGTTGGTCGTTGTTTTTTGCCCGTTTTGACTTTGTGATTTCATACCTCCCGGGCTCTAAAAATGTGAAGGCGGATGCTCTGTCTAGGAGTTTTGTGCCCGACTCTCCGGGTGTATCTGAGCCGGCGGGTATCCTCAAAGAGGGAGTAATTGTGTCTGCCATCTCCCCTGATTTGCGGCGGGTGCTGCAAAAATTTCAGGCTAATAAACCTGATCGTTGCCCAGCGGAGAAACTGTTTGTCCCTGATAGGTGGACGAATAAAGTTATCTCTGAGGTTCATTGTTCGGTGTTGGCGGGTCATCCTGGAATCTTTGGTACCAGAGAGTTAGTGGCTAGATCCTTTTGGTGGCCATCTCTGTCGCGGGATGTGCGTACTTTTGTGCAGTCCTGTGGGATTTGTGCTCAGGCTAAGCCCTGCTGTTCTCGTGCCAGTGGGTTGCTTTTGCCCTTGCCGGTCCCGAAGAGGCCTTGGACACATATCTCTATGGATTTTATTTCAGATCTTCCCGTCTCTCAAAAGATGTCAGTCATTTGGGTGGTCTGTGATCGCTTCTCTAAGATGGTCCATTTGGTACCCTTGTCTAAATTGCCTTCCTCCTCTGATTTGGTGCCATTGTTTTTCCAGCATGTGGTTCGTTTACATGGCATTCCAGAGAATATCGTTTCTGACAGAGGTTCCCAGTTTGTTTCGAGGTTTTGGCGAGCCTTTTGTGGTAGGATGGGCATTGACTTGTCTTTTTCCTCGGCTTTCCATCCTCAGACTAATGGCCAGACCGAACGAACCAATCAGACCTTGGAAACATATCTGAGATGCTTTGTTTCTGCTGATCAGGATGACTGGGTGTCCTTTTTGCCTTTGGCTGAGTTCGCCCTCAATAATCGGGCCAGCTCGGCTACCTTGGTTTCACCGTTTTTCTGCAACTCTGGGTTCCATCCTCGTTTCTCTTCAGGGCAGGTTGAGTCTTCGGACTGTGGTGGACAGGTTGCAGCAGATTTGGACTCATGTAGTGGACAATTTGACTTTGTCCCAGGAGAAGGCTCAACGTTTCGCTAATCGCAGACGCTGTGTGGGTCCCCGACTTCGGGTTGGGGACTTGGTTTGGTTATCTTCTCGTCATATTCCTATGAAGGTTTCCTCTCCTAAGTTTAAACCTCGTTTTATTGGTCCGTATAGGATTTCTGAGGTTCTTAATCCTGTGTCTTTTCGTCTGACCCTTCCAGATTCTTTTTCCATACATAACGTATTCCATAGGTCATTGTTGCGGAGATACGTGGCACCTATGGTTCCATCTGTTGATCCTCCTGCCCCGGTTTTGGTGGAGGGGGAGTTGGAGTATATTGTGGAGAAGATTTTGGATTCTCGTGTTTCAAGGCGGAAACTCCAGTATCTGGTTAAGTGGAAGGGTTATGCTCAGGAAGATAATTCCTGGGTCTTTGCCTCTGATGTCCATGCTCCCGATCTTGTTCGTGCCTTTCATATGGCTCATCCTGGTCGTCCTGGGAGCTCTGGTGAGGGTTCGGTGACCCCTCCTCAATGGGGGGGGGGTACTGTTGTGAATTCTGTGGCAGAGCTCCCTCCTGTGGTCACAAGTGGTACTTCGGCTGGTTCTCTCTGTGAGCTTCCGTTGGTGGAGGAAAGTGGTACTGCGGCTTCTGAGTTTTCTTCCTCAGGTGATGTGGTGAAGTCGTTAGGTGCTGCTCTATTTAACTCCACCTAGTGCTTTGATCCTGGCCTCCAGTCAATATTCTAGTATTGGACCTATTTCCTCCTGGATCGTTCCTGTGGCCTGCGGCTCTGCATAGCTAAGTTCCTCTTTGCTATTTGTTTGCTGTTTTTTTCTGTCCAGCTTGTCCATTTGTTTTTTTCTGCTTGCTGGAAGCTCTGGGACGCAGAGGGTGTACCTCCGTGCCGTTAGTTCGGTACGGAGGGTCTTTTTGCCCCCTTTGCGTGGTTTTTGTAGGGTTTTGTGTTGACCGCAAAGTTACCTTTCCTATCCTCGCTCTGTTCAGAAAGTTGGGCCTCACTTTGCTAAATCTATTTCATCTCTACGTTTGTTTTTTCATCTTAACTCACAGTCATTATATGTGGGGGCTGCCTTTTCCTTTGGGGTATTTCTCTGAGGCAAGGTAGGCTTATTTTCTATCTTCAGGCTAGCTAGTTTCTCAGGCCGTGCCGAGTTGCATAGGGAGCGTTAGGCGCAATCCACGGCTGCCTTTAGTGTGGTTAGAGAGGATTAGGGATTGCGGTCAACAGAGTTCCCACGTCTCACAGCTCGTTCTTGTTTTTTGGGTTATTGCCAGGTCACTGTATGTGCGCTGACCTCTATGTCCATTGTGGTACTGAATTACCTTTCATAACACAGTTTACAATGAGATGGGGGAGATACAAAGTACAGGTGTGTATTTACAATGATGTATTTACAATGATGGTCAAGCCATCTTCAGGGAGTGGGGAATAGATGGAAGTAGTGAATGGGCTACACATAAACATAAAATGACTTTGATTAGGGATTGTGATAGGCCACTCTGAACAAATGTGTTTTGAGGGAGCGCCTAAAACTATGCAAATTGTGAAAGGTCCTAATATCTTGGGGTAGAGCATTCCAGAGGATCGGCGCAGCACGGGAGAAGTCTTGGAGTCAAGAGTGGGAGGTACGGATTAGTGCAGAGGTTAGTCAAAAGTCGTTTACAGAGTACAGAGGTCAGTTAGGCTGATAGACAGAAAGGAGGGAGGAGATGTAAGGGGGTGCTGCACTGTGAAGAACAAGTACTTTGAATTGGATTCTATAATAATTTGGCAGCCAGTGTAGCGACTGGCGAAGAGCGGACATGTCCGAGTAACGATTAGCTAGATAGACAACCCTGGCTGCTGCATTAAAGATAGACTGGAGAGGGTAAAGTCGAGTAGGGGGGAGGCCAATTAATAGAGCATTGCAGTAGTCCAGGTGGGAGTGGATCAGGGCGACAGTGAGGGTTTTTGTTGCTTCCATAGTGGGAAAAGGGCGGATTCTAGAGATGTTCTTTAGGTGTAAGCGGCACGAGCGTGCAAGAGATTGTATATGGGATGTGAAGGAGAGATCGGAGTCAAGCGTAACACCCAGACAGCATGCCTGCTGCCGGGGTGTTATTATGGTGCCACCCACAGAGAGGGAAACGTCAGGTTTAGGGAGGTTAGTAGATGGTGGGAGCAGAAGAAGTTCAGTTTTGGAGAGGTTGAGTTTCAGAGAGAGAGCAGACATGATGTTGGAGACTGCGGACAGACAGTCACTGGTGTTCTGTAGTACAGCAGGAGGAAGGTCAGGGGATGACGTGTATAGTTGCGTGTCGTCGACATAAAGATGGTACTGAAAGCCAAATCTGCTGATGGTCTGTCCGATTGGGGCCGTGTAGAGAGAGAAGAGAAGGGGGTCAAGGACTGAGCCCTGAGGTACCCCGACAGTGAGAGGAAGAGGAGATGAAGTGGAGCTAGAGAATAGAACACTGAAGGAGCGGTCAGAAAGATAGGAGAACCAGGAGAGAGCAGTGTCCTTAATGCCTAGTGACTGTAGCCTAGAGGGTAGGAGAGGGTGGTCAACAGTGTCGAAAGCTGCAGAAAGATCAAGAAGAATGAGCAGAGAGTGGTCACCGTTACATTTTGCTGTCAGAAGGTCATTGGTCACTTTGATGAGTGCAGTTTCTGTCGAGTGTAGCGGGCGGAAGCCAGACTGTGAAGGGTCTAGGAGGGAGTGAATGGAGAGGTAACGGGTAAGACAGGAGTAGACTAGGCGCTCCAAGAGTTTAGAGCTGAAGGTGAGGTTGCAGACTGGTCTGTAGTTATTGGTGCAGGATAGGTCAAGGGCGGGTTTCTTTAGTAACGGAGTAATGATAGAGTGTTTGATGGAGGATGGGAAAATGCCTGAGGAGAGTGAGAGATGAAAGATTGTAGCTAGGTGAGTAGTGATGACTGGAGAGAGAGACTGGAGGAGATGTGAGGGAATGGGGTCAGTAGTGCATGTAGTCGGACAAGAAGAAGAGAGGAGCCTGGAGACTTTTTCTTCTGTGATGTGATCAAATATGGAGAATGAGCCAGGGGAGATGCAGAGAGGGATGGGAGACACTGCATTTGGTGGCTGGGAGCAGATTTCCTGATGGATATTGTCTATTTTCTCTATAAAGTGGGAGGCCAGGTCATCAGCACAAATGTCTGTGATGGGGGCTTGTGCTTTTGGCCTGAGGAGGGAGTGAAAGGTGTCAAAAAGTTTCTTGGGGTTGTTAGCCAGTGAGGAGATCAGGGTGGTGAAGTAGGTCTGTCTGGCGAGGTTGAAGTGCAGAGTTATAGGTTTTTCATCTTTTTTAAGCAAGGTTCCACTACCTTGTTTGATAAAGAATGGTCTAAACCACATTTTAACCCCTTTCTGCCATCAGACGGGATAGTACGTCCGATGGCAGAACCCCCGCTTTCATGCGGGCTCCGGTAGTGAGCCCACATCCAAGCCGGGACATGTCAGCTGTTTTGAATGGCTGACATGTGCCCGCAATAGGCGCCGGTGGAATAACGATCCACCCATGCATATTAACTAGTTAAATGCCGCTGTCAAACTCTGACAGCAGCATTTAACAAGCGCTTGCGGCCATTCGGCTGGAAATATGCACATCGGTGACCGCCATCACATGATCGGGGGTCATCCGTGCATTGGCATTACAACCAGAGGTCTCCTTGAGACCTCTATGGTCGTTGATGCCAGATTGCTATGAGCGCCTCATAGTAATTCTATTACATAGAGGCGATCTGAGCATTGCCTCTATGTAGCAGAGGCGATCGATTTATGGCAGCTTCTAACCTCCCATGGAGGCTATTGAAGCTCGCCAAAATTAAAAAAAAAGTTTTTAAAAATATGAAAAAATAAAAAAGATAAAAGTTTAAATCACCCCCTTTTCGCCCCATTCAAAATAAAATATTAAAAAAATCAAACATGCACATATTTGGTATCATCGCATTCAGAATCGCCAGATCTATCAATAGAAAACTGATTAATCTGATCGCTAAATGGCATAGTGAGAAAAAAGTAAAAACGTCAGAATTATGTTTTTTTTAGTCGCCACCACATTGCGCTAAAATGTAATAACGGGCGATCAAAAGATCGTTTCAGCACAAAATTGGTATAATTGAAAACGTCAGCTCAGCATGCAAAAAACAAGCCCTCACCTGACCCCAGATCATGAAAAATGGACACTCTACCATTATCGGAAAATGGCGCAATTTTTTTTCTTTTAGCAAAGTTTGGAATTTTTTTTCACCACTTAGGTAAAAAAAGAACCTAGACATGTTTGGTGTCTATGAATTCATAATGACCTGGAGAATCATAACGGCAGGTCAGTTTTAGCATTTAGTGAACCTACCAAAAAAGCCAGAGAAAAAAAAATAAAAATTGGGGATTGCACTTCTTTTTGCAATTTCACCGCACTTGGATTTTTTTTCCCGTTTTCTAGTACACAACATGGTAAAACCAAAGGTGTTGTTCAAAAGTACAACTTGTCCCGCAAAAAATAAGCCCTCACATGGCCATATTGACAAAAAAAATCAAAAAAGTTATGGCTCTGGGAAAGAGTGGAGTGAAAAACGAAAACACAAAACCGAAAAAAGCTCCGGGGTTAAGGGGTTAAATATGGTGCAAGTCATTGAAGTTAGTTTTTTTTCTATGAGCTGTGTTCAAATTCCAGTGCATTTTTCTTGATAAATCCCCTTCCCCCTTTGTGTCTAGAGATGTGGCTCCACAATGGGTTAAATTTCACAATTGATTCTTAATTCACTAGGTCATAATATCACTTTCTTTTCTACTTGTCCTGCTTTGTGTCAAGCAGACTTTGCTTTTGTAAGTGTTTTTACACATAGAAATGCATTTAGATCCAGCTACTAAGGTCTGTGCCTGGAATACAGATGTATAATTAATTCCCATAAATATTGGTAGGATTCACACCGAGAACAAACACTCATCTTGATTAGGGTAACAGTAACATGGGGACATGGGTGTTCTGTCTTCCTCCACGTAGGATGCTGTATAGATTCCAACATACGGCTAAACCTTCATCCACATCCCAGTAAACCGACTGTGTTGATGCTTAAGTCTTATTTATTAGGGTGATGATAACCAAAACTATAACGTTGAACAACAATGGTGGACAGTATTCATAGTAGATGATCGAATAGTGAATGATGTTGATGTACAAAGTGGATGTTCAGTGAATAATCATAGTGGATGACTGATCATAGTGGATGACTGATCATAGTGGATGACTGGTGAAAAACTGTAAAGAATAACAGCATTTCAGTATATGCACATACAGGGTGCAATCACATAAATAACTGGGACATAACAGCAAGAATTATACAGAGTGCATTACACAGTAATTCTAACAGCACTGCCCTATTCTATACAAGAATGCATCTATCTAAATGCAGAGTACACATTAACCTAACTGCAAGCTGCAAAGCACATCTGACTAACTATATCTGACTATAGGAGCTGCATAAGGCTTAAATACTAACACAAACATAAGATGCATTAAACCTTTATAAACGTACCGAGATCCGTTAGAACAGGGGTAAGAAAGTAAGCGAGACAGGAGCACGTGTGCCTCTCTGCAGATCTGAGGAAAAATGGCTACTGAAGCTTGTCTTCACAAGAAGAATGTGGGCGGAACTAACCCATAATGCATTGCTCTTAGGAAGGAAAGGTTGGTAAACAACATGAAAAGTAGGCAACTGATGACCTCCAGTGGCCACAACTTGAATAACATGATAATTAACTCTCTGCACATTAAGATGGGCAGAACACTCCCCGCTTGGCGTCAACAGATGCCACAATTAGGTTCTTTTGGGGAAAATAATAATACAAGCTCGGTAACGGGTCTGAGGAACAGTTTGTTTTCTCCAAGCTTGCACACTCTGACCTCTACTTTCCGTACTTTCCCATCTTTACTGGGAAGGGTCTTAATGACTAGGCCGAGTGGCCACTCGTTCCGGTGTGACTGACTGTCTTTGACGAGTACAACATTGCCAGATTGAATGTTTGGGCGGTCTTTCTGCCACTTTGTCCTGGTTTGCAGAGTGGAGAGATACTGTTTCCTCCATCTATTCCAGAAGACATTGGACACGCTTTGTACTTGCCTCCATTGTCGTCTGTAGAGGTCTTTGTCATTGAATTCTCCGAGTGGAGCTTTCGGGACACAGGTTTTCTGTGTGAGTAACATTGCAGGAGTAAGGATGGATGGATCTCCAGAATCACTAGAAAGTGCTGTCTTGTAGGACTGGGTTACATGAAATAGACAAGCTATAGCTCGAACAAGTGACTTCCAGGTGGAGAACCTGCTGAACCGGTGAGATTCGAGGTGGCAGCTTGAAATCTCTGTATGTAGAGCAGACACTTGAGGTCGGATCTCTTCGTCTGCGTCTGGACCCACTAGTTCGAAAGTTTCAGGCCTGCTGATGTGGGACATCGAACGGTACAAAGAGGTAGGACCTGTGAACCATGAAGTGTCCTTCAGATGACTGGGTGCAACGGATCTAGTCGCGTGGTCCGCAGGATTGTGATGAGTAGGTACATAGTGCCACTGATTAGGGTCGGTGGATCTTCTTACCCAAAGTACCCGGTTGCTGACGTAGACGTAGAAGCGTCGTGTCTTGTTACAGATGTACCCCAGTACCACCTTGCTATCGGTGTAGAAATCTGCATCCCCGATCTTCAGGCCCATCGCATCCGAGACCAGCTCGGCCAACTCAACTGCGAGGACAGCAGCACAGAGTTCCAGTCTGGGTATCGTGTGTTCACGAAGTGGCGCCAATTTTGTCCGGCTCATAACGAACCCGATATGGCATTGTCCGCTTACGTCTGTGGATTTGAGGTACGCTACTGCTGCAATCGCTTTGACTGATGCATCACAGAAAATACAAAGTGTTTGCGTTTTGACCTCTGTGGATGGCACAGGAGCATACGGTCGTTTCACACGAAGGTTGGTCAGGGCTTCAAGAGACTTCCTCCACTCTGCCCAAAGGTCAGCCTTTCCCGCTGGAAGTGGATCATCCCAATCAGTAGTGTCTTGGGTGAAGTCCCTGAGCATCAGCTTTCCTTGGATGGTTACTCACGAAGGAAAGAACTCCTCTGCGCGTGAAGGGTTTCTCATCCTTGCTGATCTGAAAGGTGAAGGTATCTGTCTTCAGGTCCCACAGCAATCCAAGGCTCCGCTGCATAGGAAGGGGGTCGATGCTGAGGTCTAAATCCTTTAGATCGCTGGAATAGTCTTCAGAGGGAAAGGCTTCCATCAACTCTCGGCTGTTGGAAGAAATCTTGTGTAACCTTAGGTTAGACTGAGCGAGCATGTCACGAGTCCTCTTTAGTAGACTGATTGCAGCCTCACTTGTCGGTGTGGACTTCAAACAGTCATCCACGTAAAAATCCTTTTCCACAAAGGACCTGACGTCCGAGCCATACTCTTCTTCACCCTTTTTGGCAGAATGTCAGAGGCCGTAGATTGCGACCGCTGGGGAAGGACTGTTCCCAAAGATGTGTACCCGCATCCGGTACTCTGCGATGTCTTCGTCCGGGTCGTTGTCACGGTACCAGAAGAACCTCAGCTAGTTTCTGTGTTCCTCTTTGACGAGAAAACAGTGGAACATCTGTGGTATGTCAGCCATAAATGCCACTGAATCTCTACGGAAACAGAGTAATACTTCCAGAAGTCTGTTGTTGAGGTCTGGGCCCGACAGTAAGACATCATTCAATGACACGTCTTCGCATTTGGCACTTGAGTCGAATACCACTCTAATTTGACCTGGCTTCTTAGGATGGTACACTCCGAAGATGGGCAGGTACCAACACTCCTCTCCGTGTCGAAGTGCAGGTGCAATCTCTGCGTGGTTGTTCTGGAATATCTTTCCCATGAAGGTAAAGAAATGTTCCTTCGTCTCAGGTGACTTCTGAAGCTTGTGTCTTAGGGAGATGAATCTGCTGTAGACCAATTCCTTGTTGTTGGGTAGGCGTCTCCTCTGAGGTCGAAATGGTAGAGGTGCGACCCAACTATTCGCCGTATCCTTGACTATTTGTTCGTACATGATGTCCAGGAATATCTTGTCTTCTATAGACATCGCTACCTTGTTGTCTTCCTTCGTCCTGTGTGGTCTTGTTCACCTTCACAGGCATGGTCTTCGTTGATAGGAACTGAGAAAGGGCAAGGTAGGGGAGTGCTGCTCGGCAGTTCCTTTACAGCTGACTATTGTGACACGACTGGAAGAGAGATGGACGTCCATTTTCTAGTGTGCTGGTAAGCATACTGTTGACTGAGATCGGCTTGTGTGCTCCTCCTAGACAGACATCTCCTACAATGACCCATCCAAGGTCTTGCCTCTGCGCGTATGGAGCATTCAGTGAGCCGTTGATATATTCTCTAGTCTTGTGGACTCGTAGTATATCTCTTCCCAGAAGTAAAGCTATTGGCGCTTCTGGTTCCAACTTAGGTATCAGGTGGGCTATAAGCTTCAGGTGGGGGTGATACGTTGCCACCTCTGGTGAAGGTATCTCAGACCTGTTGTCAGGAATCTGGTTGCACTCCAGGATGGTCGGTAGTGACAGACAGGTCTGGCCATCCATGGACTCCACTTTGTATCCGGTTGCTTTCCTCCCCGCCGTCTCGACGGTACCTGAACATGTCCTAAGGGAGTAGGGAGAACCGGGGCCTACAATGCTGAAGTTGGACCTGGCTAAAGACCTATTACTTTGGTCATCTAGGATTGCATATATCTTGAGCGCTTTGTCTCTGTGGCCTGTTGGATAGACTCGGACAAGGCAGATTTTTAAGCAGGATCTTCCTCCCTTGAGTCCCTTACAGATCTCCATACATTGAGAGGTGACCGCAGGGGTGTCTTCGTCGGTGTTCTTCTGTTTCTCATCGTGCTCCTCTGCTTGTGACAACACTCCTGGAGGTGGTCCAGGATGCAAGGCTGTATTGTGATCCGTGCTGCTGCATTCTGCACATTTCACGCTAGCTCCACAGTTCCTGGCGAAGTGAGAGGTCGTAGCACAGCATTTGAAGCAGATGTTGTTTTCCTTGAGGAAACCTTTGCGATCCTCTAACGTCTTCTCCCTGAAGGCTCTGCACTTTAGTAGAGGATGTGGTTTCCTGTGTAGAGGACACTGCTTACTGACATCCTGAGGTTTGCTCTCTTCCGTAGGGGGCTTAGTTGTCTTGTGTGGAGGACCTGTGGAATCAATATCAGTTTTATGGACTGCCACGGGTGTCTTACTGGGTTTGACACCAGGGGTAGTGGAACATGACAGAGTGAAATCAAAACTAGGGTCATTTCTGATCTTGGCTTGCTGGGTGACAAACTCAACAAATACAGTAAAAGGAGGGAATGGTACATTATGAATTTGTTTATACCGTGAACCATGTATAATCCACCTTTCTTGAAGATTGTAAGGAAGTTTTTGTATTATTGGATTGACACCCCTAGCAGTGTCTAAGAATGCCAAGAAAGCATGTATGTATCGCTTGCTCACCGAGCCCCACTCCATACAGCCAACCAATTCCAGCCCTGTGCTGATGAGGGCCTAAAGCCCGAAACACGTGTCCACAGGTAGGAATTGGTTGGCTGTGTAAATTTAGAAACTAATCCGCAGCATTGCACGCTTGGCGGTTCCAAGCGCTGTGGATTAGACAGGGGTGGAAAGAGATGATTTGCATAGCTCTGCCTACTGCAAAGGATTCTGGGTAAACCTGCTATTCTTTGTATTATGCTGCTTGCAAGTACTTTCCGTTTCAGGAAAGCATCCACTAAGAATGCCAATCCAGCCAAGTGACCTTCCTTCTGGGCGACCTGTAACTCTATCAATAAATCATTCAATTCTCTAAGTCTTTGATAACCCTTGGGCCCTATCTTAGGGAAATCATCAATTCTTTTGAATAAAGCATTCTCTATTACTTCTGCGGACCCATAGCATTCGTCAAGTCTTTCCCACACTTTACGTAAACCTATGTGTGGGTATTCTATGTTAATGTCTCTTAGTCTTTTAGCATGCTCGACCGATTCAGTTCCAAGCCACTTTACCAGGAGATCTAACTCCTCACTACTAGAAAGGTCCAGTCCCTGAATGGCATTCTGGAACGAAGCTCGCCACGACCTGTAGTTTTCGGCTTTGTCAGTGAACTTTACAAGTCCTTTTGTTACCAGTTCTCGGCGGGCAAAGAACTTTGCCAAGTCTATGGTGGCTTGATCAGTGTTGGTATGAGCCGGTATGTTATAGCCATGTCTAGTGTGTGGTGCGTCACCATACCTGTGAGACGCTCTTGGCTTCGGACAGTCTGCATAGTACCTTTCTGGTGAAGAAGAGGTCTCTTTAAGGTGAGGTGGGAGCTGTACCTTCTTCTCAGTGGAACGGTAGCTGTGGTCGACTCCTCTGTGTTGGACGTCTTCTTGTTTGTAGTAGTGAAGTTCGGGGTTGGATCAATGATAATCGGCGTAGGCTGATCGTTGTAGTCTGTCGAGGGTGTTGTCCATGCTGGAGTGTCGATGAACGTACTCTGCGACGCGCTGAGCTGGATCTTGCTGCTCTAGATCTGTTCCAAGAACGTTGCTGCGTCTCTCATAATCAGGATCCTTCATGGCTTCCAAGTACTCTGCCTTAGCTATTGCAGCTGCTGCCTCTTTGTCTACCATAAGTCTTTCTAGAGACACTTGCAGGCGCGCACCTTCTGCTTCTTGCTCTGCCCGCAAACGTGCGGTTTCGGCTTGCAGGCGTGCAGTTTGTTCTGCCTGCAAACGTACCTTTTCTGCCTCATGCTCTGCTTGTCTCAGCTTTAGATGCATTTCTTTCTCGGCAAAGGAGGACCTTGCTTTGGCTGCTTCAGCTTCAGCACGAGCGACAGCAGCCAGCTCTGCTAATGATGACCTGTTAGAGCTTGCTCGTGACCTCGTCTTGAGTGAGGATGTGCTGTTTCGAGACATTGTGCGCTTAGCTGCGTACTGCTGAGTGTTTTGGCGGGAAACTGAGTCTAGGTGCGGTGAGCTTCCGCGTGGCGGGAATTATGTAGCTTCTCTTGGCGGGCTGCAGTATAGTCCCGCGGCTGTATGGCGGCTGCTGTGATACCCGAATGCGGAGCAGTGTGGGTGTTAGCGGTTCCGTACAGTCTGAACAACTACAGCCTGCGACCGGCTATCAGTTTCACTGAAGGCAGCTAATCTGTTCTTACTTTACAATCACCGCCTGCGACTGGCGGTCTCGTTTTTCACTGTTCTGTCTTCCTCCACGTAGGATGCTGTGTGGATTCCAACATACGGCTAAACCTTCATCCACATCCCAGTAAACAGACTGTGTTGATGCTTAAGTCTTATTTATTAGGGTGATGATAACCAAAACTATAACGTTGAACAACAATGGTGGACAGTATTCATAGTAGATGATCGAATAGTGAATGATGTTGATGTACAAAGTGGATGTTCAGTGAATAATCATAGTGGATGACTGATCATAGTGGATGACTGATCATAGTGGATGACTGGTGAAAAACTGTAAAGAATAACAGCATTTCAGTATATGCACATACAGGGTGCAATCACATAAATAACTGGGACATAACAGCAAGAATTATACAGAGTGCATTACACAGTAATTCTAACAGCACTGCCCTATTCTATACAAGAATGCATCTATCTAAATGCAGAGTACACATTAACCTAACTGCAAGCTGCAAAGCACATCTGCCTAACTATATCTGACTATAGGAGCTGCATAAGGCTTAAATACTAACACAAACATAAGATGCATTAAACCTTTATAAACGTACCGAGATCCGTTAGGACAGGGGTAACAAAGTAAGCGAGACAGGAGCACGTGTGCCTCTCTGCAGATCTGAGGAAAAATGGCTACTGAAGCTTGTCTTCACAAGAAGAATGTGGGCGGAACTAACCCATAAGACATTTCTCTTAGGAGGGAAAGGTTGGTAAACAACATGAAAAGTAGGCAACTGATGACCTCCAGTGGCCACAACTTGAATAACATGATAATTAACTCTCTGCACATTAAGATGGGCAGAACAATGGGTATTGTAAAAGTCTATGCTTTATTATCGTGTCATAATTATGACATATGGTGTCATCATTTCGACAGTCTACTGCAAAAATAAATATACCTACTGTACTTGTTTAAGTTTGGCTCTGGTGTTCAGGAGCACAAACTTGTACAATTACACAATGAATGGATGACATAGCACTTGGCTCATAGTTCAGATCTTAGATATTGTGTTATTTAACATCCAGACTTCTAGCTTTTCTGTATACCATTCATGCGCTCCTCTGTGGTGCCATGTGGTTCCTTTGTGACTATTTCTTCTAAAAAATACTTTTATTTTTATTCACTTTCCGTTACTTATATGGCACCCATGTAGTCTGCAGTGCTAAGTAGAGATTGTCATCACACACATTACTTTTTATCCTCAATCTCATTTTTATCATCTATAACATCATAAACATTAGGTCCACTTTCATAAGAAGCCAGTTAACTTATTGTGCTTTTGGAGAAAGTGAAGAAACTGGAAGAAACCCATGCTAAAGGACTATTTATATGTACTGATCTAAGTCTTCAAATGACTGCTATTTAGCTACATGAAAGCAATTGTATAAAAGCCTGTTTAAACAGACTGACTACACTTCAATGCATACAGAATAATTATTAATAAGACTTTTCTGTACACATAAACATCATGTTATCAACATCAGATGCCATGTGTACACCAATTTGCTGCTGAGAATGATTTTTAAAATTGCTTAAAAGCATCTAACACAATAAGCGAGCATGTTGCTCATCTGTCATGTGAGTGCATGCCTGTTTAGATAGATTGATTTTTGGGACACAAGAATTCCAAGACCATAGACAGACTTGTTCCCAAATTTAAATGAGGCTCAAGTGAGCATTGAAGAACTGATCTGGAAACTGCTGATGGTGATGGCTGGACAGTGGTGATTTTGCAGGACTGATAACACCAGCTTGGTCAGGAGTTGAGTGGGAGGGGCATGAAGGTGAGCAGTTAACTGCATTACAAAAATGAGGTGGCTGTAAAGGGGTGACCGGTTATCTCAGGAGTTAACTTCTCAGCATGGAATGTAACTACAGGACAAACTTAGCCACTATCTGATGGTCGGTCTCCTCGGCAACAAGCTGTGCATTATGTAAGAAAAAGCTCTCACATCAGGAGAATAACAGCAGACAAAAAAAGTAAATAATAATCTTACTTATTTACCTTATGTCTCAATAAGTATACTAATTTCATAACATGCGAAATCAACAAGGATAAAACTTAGTAAGTTTTAGGAGAAGCACCTTTCTTTCTTAAAGGGACTCTGTCACCTGAATTTGGATGGAACAATCTTCAGCCATAGGGGCGGGGGTTTTGGGTGTTTGATTCACCCTTTCCTTACCCGCTGGCTGCATGCTGGCTGCAATATTGGATTGAAGTTCATTCTCTGTCCTGCGTAGTACATGCCTGCACAAGGCAATCTTGCCTTGCGCAGGCGTGTACTATGGCGGGCAGAGAATGAACTTCAATCCAATAATGCAGCCAGCATGCAGCCAGCAGGTAAGGAAAGGGTGAATCAAACACTGGCTTCAGCACCGCATGCAGGGGACAGCGCTTAACTCTAGCACTGTCTCCTGCACGGTCCGTGTGGTCCTCAGTCGGCACACGGGCGGCACACGGCTGCCACACGTGTGCCACACTGATGTTCAACGTAAGCACACAGACCCACAGACACGGATAATTCCGGTACCGATTTTTCCGGTACCGGAATTATCTGGACGTGTGAGACTGGTCACAGGCTATTTTCACACTAGCGTCGGCACGGGGCCGTCCCCATGCATCGGCCCGACGTGCCGATGCAAACTGCGAAGAAAATGAACAATGGGGGCAGCGGATGCAATTTTACAACGCATCCGCTGCCCCATTGTAAGGTCCGGGAAGAAGGGGGCATGCGCGGTCAGAAATGGCGGACACGATGCACAAAAAAACGTTATATGCAACTTTTTTTGTGCCGACGGTCTGCCAAAACACGACGCATCCGTCACACGACGAATGCAACGTGTGGCTATACGTCGCAATGCGTCACTAATGCAAGTCTATGGAGAAAAAACGCATCCTGCGGGCAACTTTGCAGGATGCGTTTTTTCTCCAAAACGACGCATTGCGACGTACGTCACACGACGCTAGTGTGAAAGTAGCCTTAGGCCTCATTCACAAGTCCGTGTTAGGCCAGGGTCACACTAGAGAGGAATACAGACGAGCGAGAGGCGCAAAAACAACGCATTGCACACAGACCAATGTTTCTCTATGGGGCAACTCCCATCAGCCGCATATTTCTTGAACGTATTTTACGGGCTGAAAAAATCGCAGCATGCTGTGTTTGTCAGCGTAATGCGCAAAAAATCCGCCAATGAAAATCTATGGGGACGAGAAAAATATGGATTACACACAGACCATGCATGTGACTTGCGAGAAATACGCACTGGTGTTCTATAGAAAAGCCGGTAATTTAGTGCGGTGTACAGTAAAATCACACTGACAGCTTAGAATAGAAAAAATAAAATTAATGTCTACAGATAGAATAGGTGTAGATATATATATATATATATATATGTCATTGACACACACACACATATATATATATACAGTATATATATATATATATATATATAAATATACAGTACAGACCAAAAGTTTGGACACACCTTCTCATTTCAAGATTTTTCCATATTTTCATGACTATGATAATTATATATTCACACTGAAAGCATCAAAACTATGAATTAACACATGTGGAATTATATACTTAGCAAAAAAGTGTGAAACAACTGAAATTATGTCTTATATTCTAGGTTCTTCAAAGTACCCACCTTTTGCTTTGATGACTGCTTTGCACACTCTTCGCATTCTCTTGATGAACTTCAAGAGGTAGTCACTGGGAATGGTCTTCCAACAATCTTGAAGGAGTTCCCAGATATGCTTAGCACTTCTGGCCCTTTTGCCTTCACTCTGTGGTCCAGCTCACCCCAAACCATCTCACCAGCACCCCATCACTCTCCTTCTTGGTCAAATAGCCCTTACACAGCCTGGAGGTGTGTTTGGGGTCATTGTCCTGTTGAAAAATAAATGATGGTCCAACTAAACGCAAACCGGATGGAATAGCATGCCGCTGCAAGATGCTGTGGTAGCCATGCTGGTTTAGTATGCCTTAAATTTTGAATAAATCTCCAACAGTGTCACAAGCAAAGCACCCCCACACCATCACACCTCCTCCTCCATGCTTCATGGTGAGAACCAGGCATGCAGAGTCCATCCGTTCACCTTTTCTGCGTCACACAAAGACACGGTGGTTAGAACCAAAGATCTCAAATTTGGACTCATCAGACCAAAGCACAGATTTCCACTGGTCTAATGTCCATTCCTTGTGTTCTTTAGCCCAAACAAGTCTCTTCTGCTTATTGCCTGTCCTTAGCAGTGGTTTCCTAGCAGCTATTTTACCATGAAGGCCTGCTGCACAAAGTCTCCTTTAACAGTTGTTGTAGAGATGTGTCTGCTGCTAGAGCTCTGTGTGGAATTGACCTGGTCTCTAATCTGAGCTGCTGTTAACCTGCGATTTCTGAGGCTGGTGACTCGGATAAACATATCCTCAGAAGCAGAGGTGACTCTTGGTCTTCCTTTCCTGGGGCGGTCATCATGTGAGCCAGTTTCTTTGTAGCACTTGATGGTTTTTGCAACTGCACTTGGGGACACTTTCAAAGTTTTCCCAATTTTTTGAGACTGACTGATCTTCATTTCTTAAAGTAATGATGGCCACTCGTTTTTCTTTACTTAGCTGCATTTTTCTTGCCATAATACAAATTCTAACAGTCTATTCAGCAGGACTATCAGCTGTGTATCCACCAGACTTCTGCACAACACAACTGATGGTCCCGACCCCATTTATAAGGCAAGAAATCCCACTTATTAAACCTGACAGTGCACACCTGTTGTTAGGGACTGGCGGAACGCACCAAGAATCAGATGTTATGGTATTAGGTGCGTTCGCAGTCCGAGGTCCACCGTGCAGGTGAAAACCCTGCTGCTAGTAGAGGCAGACGATATGGCGGTACAATAAGTATACACACAAGGGTTAACTTCACCCTGTGTGAAGGAAGCGAACCCTGTTGCGTCACAGCGCCGCGGTACCGCACATAGAGCGCAAGCAAGAAGTCTCAGAACACAATCCCAAGACACAGGATTTGGGTTCAAAGACCTCATGCACTCGACACCACAACTGGGGTGTCAGAGAGACAGAAACAATAATATAAAAAGGCACGAGTGTGCGTGCGGTGCCGCACAAATGGACGCCGCTAACCACCCATGCTTGGGTAAGGAAAGCGCACGGCGCCGTACAGGCGGTCACTGCAACTAGACACTGTTATGTGTGTATTGTGCTGATGGCTAGTCGGGCGCTAGATAGCTACCATCATCCGCAAACAGACAACAACACTAGGGAGTGATACTTAGGAGCTTTCATCCTTCGACATACATACATCTACACACACACATATATTTTCAAGACAATACTAGCGCATGGCCGTGCGGTCATGCGCAGCTTATATAGTTGCAGCACAGGAAGATGATACCGCAGTTTTGCCCTTCCAGGACCTTCCTGGAGGACCAATGGGACATGCTGCAGTACCTGAGCATGTGACCCTCGATCTCCAATGGGAGATCTTGCCCTGGGCATGCTCAGTGTGTGCAAATAAGGACTTAGTCCCAGAGAAGCCCGCTCGCCGCAGATCAGTGCAGGGTACAACAGGAGAGCCAGAAAAGGCAGCAGTAACCCTTTGCACAGAATCAGTCCCAGCGAGACGCTGGGAGCGACGCCTCCGCTGAGCAGACCCCACTGCGGCCGATGCCGAATGGGAGACCGCAGCAGACACGGACCGAGATTCCCCCTGTGCAGCAGAGGAAACTCGACTCCTAACATTACCCCCCCTCCTAGGTCCCCCCCTCCTTGGGCCTCGCTACGCTCGAAGGCAGCAATGAGCTGCGGAGCCCGAATGTGCTCAGCAGGCTCCCAGGACCTGTCCTCAGGACCATAACCCTTCCAGTCCACCAAATAAAATTTTTTGCCACGTACCACCTTGCACCCCAAAATAGCGTTCACCTCAAAATCGTCCGTAGACGAACCCGATGTCTCGGCAGATGACTCAGAAAACCGAGACATGTATACGGGCTTAAGGAGGGACACATGAAAGGTGTCGGTGATACCAAGGCGAGGAGGAAGGGCCAGACGGTAGACCACAGGATTAACCTGTTCGAGGACCTTGAAGGGACCCAAGTAGCGAGGTGCAAACTTAGTGGACTCTACACGCAGCCTGATGTTACGGGCGGAGAGCCACACTAAATCGCCAGGAGCAATGGTCGGGGCAGGGCGCCGATGTGCATTGGCGGAGGACCTCATTTTCTCCTTCGAGGCCCGAATGGCATCTTGAGTGCGGTCCCAAATGTCCCGTGCCTCCACTGCCCAGTCTGCCACCCTGGAGTCAGCAGAGGACACGGGCATAGGCACAGGAACCCGCGGATGCTGGCCGTAATTAAGGAGGAAAGGAGTCTGACCGGTGGAGTCGGCTACAGTGTTATTAAGGGCGAACTCTGCCCATGGTAATAAAGATGCCCAGTCATCCTGCCTGGCAGAAACAAAATGTCGTAGATATGTGACCAGAGTCTGATTGGCCCTCTCTACCAACCCATTCGTCTCGGGATGATATGCGGAAGAGAGATTTAACTCAATGCTGAGAAGACGACAAAGCTCTCTCCAGAACCGAGACGCAAACTGGGGACCCCGGTCACTGACAATTTTGTCTGGCATGCCGTGTAGGCGGAAGATGTGTCTTATGAACAATGCTGCCAAGGCCCGTGCAGAAGGTAACCGTGGGAGTGGCACCAAATGCACCATTTTCGAGAAATGATCGGTAATAACCCAAATGACTAGGGTTGAGCGAAACGGGTCGAAATTGTTCAAAAGTCGCCGACTTTTGGCAAGGTCGGGTTTCATGAAACCCGACCCGACCCCAGTGGGGGGTCGGCCATGAAGTCGGCGATCTTTTGAATCTGGAATCGGAATTCCGATCCCGATTCCCGATATGTTTAAGATATCGGGAATTGGTATCGGAATTCAGATTAAAGTGTAAAATATAGAATTAAAATAAAAAATATTGCAATACTTACCCTCTGACGCGCCCTGGTACTAACCGGCAGCCTTCCTCCTTCGAATCCGCGCTTCTAGGACCTTGCCGTGACGTCGCAGTGACGTCGCGGCTTGTGATTGGCCGCGCGGCCGCCCATGTGACCGCTCGCGCGGCCAATCACAATCCGCGACGTCACCCGCGACGTCACCGAAGGTCCTGGAAGGGCTGATTCTTAGGAAGGAAGGCTGTCGGAAGGAAGCAGGGCACTTCCGAGGGTGAGTATATACCTAATAGGAATATACTCACCCTCGGAAGCGCCCTGCTTCCTTCCGACAGCCTTCCTTCCTAAGAATCAGCCCTTCCAGGACCTTCGGTGACGTCGCGGGTGACGTCGCGGCTTGTGATTGGCCGTGCGAGCGGTCACATGGGCGGCCGCGCGGCCAATCACAAGCCGCGACATCACCCGCGACGTCACCGAAAGTCCTGGAAGGCTGATTCTAAGGAAGGAAGGTTCCCGGTTAGTACCAGGGCGCGTCAGAGGGTAAGTATAAGGATATTTTTTATTTTAATTCTATATTTTACACTTAAATATGGATCCCAGGGCCTGAAGGAGAGTTTCCGCTCCTTCAGACCCTGGGAACCATGGAAACCCAATGCACTGCATTGGGTTTCGAGTTTCGGCCGACCCCGACCCCGACTTTTTTATAGGATCGGCCGATTTCACTCGACCCGACTTTTCCAAAAGTCGGGTTTCGTGAAACCCGACCCGATCCTATAAAAGTGAAGGTCGCTCAACCCTACAAATGACGGTACAGCCGCGAGACTTGGGCAAACCCACTACAAAGTCCATCCCGACCATCTCCCAGGGCTTGTCTGCCACCAGCAAGGGATAGAGTAACCCAGACGGCCGTTGTCGAGGAGACTTATTTTTGGCGCATGAGACACATGCCAGAACGTAATCTCTGACATCTCGGAGCATATGCGGCCACCAGTACGTCCTCGCCAGCAGCTCAGATGTCCTTTTTGTCCCAAAGTGTCCACCCACCCCGGAGGAATGAGCCCAAGAGAGAACCTCCGGTCGCAAATTTATGGGCACAAAAGTCTTGCCCGGAGGCACAGACTCAAGCGACACCGGAGCCACGGTTCTCAAGCTCTCAGAAGGAACAATAAGCCGAGGCTCTCCTTCCTCCTCCTCAGATGACACAACAGAGCGAGAAAGAGCATCAGCTCGAATATTCTTCTCCCCAGCGAGATAATGGAGGGTGAAGTGGAATCGGGAGAAGAATAAGGACCATCTGGCCTGGCGAGAATTTAGCCGCTGGGCTGTTTGCAAATATAGCAAATTTTTGTGGTCTGTAAAAACTTGAAAGGGAAAACGAGCCCCATCCAAGAGATGTCTCCACTCTGAGAAAGCCAATTTCATCGCTAGCAACTCCCTGTCCCCGATGGAATAATTCCTCTCCGCTGGTGTGAAGGTCTTGGAGAAGAAGAAGCACGGATGCTTCCGACCTTGAGCATCCTTTTGGAAGAGGACTGCTCCAGCACCAACGGAAGAGGCATCCACCTCCATTATAAACGGCTTATCGACATCGGGACGATATAGGATGGGAGCGCTAGCAAAATGAGACTTAGTAGAAGAAAAGGCCCTGGAGACCTCTTCAGACCACACTTTGGGATTTGCTCCCTTCTTGGTGAGGGCTACCAAGGGAGCTACCAAAGTTGAGAAATGGGGAATGAACTGGCGGTAATAATTAATGAACCCCATAAAGCGCTGCACCGCTTTAAGTGAATGGGGTTTTTGCCAGTCCATCACAGCCTGTAGTTTGGCAGGATCCATAGCCAATCCCTGGGCAGAGATGATATAGCCCAGGAAAGGTAAAGACTCCTGCTCAAACACACACTTCTCCAACTTTGCGTAAAGAGAGTTTGCCCGTAAGAGGTCGAAGACTCTGCCAACATCTCTCCGGTGGGAGTCAATATCTGGAGAGAAGATGAGAATATCATCCAGATAGACTATGACCGAGGTGGAAAGCATATCCCGGAAGATGTCATTGACAAAGTCTTGGAAAACGGCTGGGGCATTACAGAGCCCGAAGGGCATCACCAGATACTCATAGTGCCCATCTCTAGTGTTAAACGCCGTCTTCCATTCGTCCCCCTCACGGATGCGAATCAGGTTATAAGCTCCCCGCAGGTCTAATTTGGTAAATACCTTAGCTCCCCGTAGCCTATCAAAAAGCTCAGAAATCAGGGGCAGCGGGTACTTATTCTTAACGGTGATGGCGTTAAGACCCCTGTAGTCTATGCAAGGACGCAATTCTCCATTCTTCTTCTGTACGAAGAAGAACCCTGCCCCTGCTGGTGACACTGACTTCCTAATAAACCCTCTTGCCAAATTCTCCTGGATGTATTTGGACATAGTCTCCGTTTCCGGGAGAGAGAGGGGATAGACACGTCCCCGAGGAGGTTCTGCTCCAGGCAAGAGATCTATAGCAGGGGTCCCCAACTCCAGTCCTCAAGGCCCACCAACATGTCATGTTTTCAGGATTTCCTTAGTCTTGCCCAGGTAATAATTGCATCACCTGTGCAATGCAAAGGAAATCCTGAAAACATGACCTGTTGGTGGGCCTTGAGGACTGGAGTTGGGGACCCCTGATCTATAGGACAGTTATAGGGATGGTGAGGCGGAAGGGTCTCCGCGGCCTTTTTGGAGAAGACGTCTGCATAAGACCAATAGTATTTGGGGAGAGTAGAGAGATCTGCGGGTATCTCAGTGGTGGAAACCTGAACGCACTCTTTTACACATCTGCCCTTACAGGATTCACTCCAACCCAATATCCTCCCAGAGGTCCACTCAATATGTGGGGAGTGGAAACGGAGCCAGGGCATTCCCAGCAGAATCTCATCCATTCCCTCGGGAAGGACAAGAAGGGAAATAATCTCCTGGTGGGATGGGGACATGGCTAACGTGAAAGGGACAGTCTGATGTGTGATCTGTAATGGAAGTGTCGACCCATTCACCACTCTAACGGTTACTGGTTTGGCAAGCATAACCAGAGGTACTGCGTGGAGCAGAGCAAAAGCAGAAGACATAAAATTTCCTTCTGCTCCTGAATCCACACAAAGCTCTACTGTAAGAGTGGATGTGCCTAACAGGATTGTCCCTTTAAGGGACAATTTGGAGGAAAATGCCGCTGTGTCCAGTGAACCTCCTCCAATGGTCACTAGACGCGATCGTTTTCCCGACCGCCGTGGAGATTTATTAGCGTAATGTCCCGGTTGCTGGCAATTTTTACACACCACAGGTACTCAAGCGGTCTGAGACCTAGGTCCCGCTCGAGAAACCTCCATGGCCTCATGGGAGTCGGACGCCATAACAGGAGATTCTAGAGGTTTGGCAAAGGTGGGAGCCAGCCGAAACCTCTGCCTACACTGGGTCCGCCCCAACCTCCGCTCATTAAAACGGAGATCGATGCGGGTAGCTATAGTAATAAGCTCCTCCAGTGTGGCGGGAATCTCCCTGGTGGCCAAGGCGTCCTTTACATGATCTGCCAGTCCTTTCCAGAACACCGGAATAAGGACTTTATCCGGCCATTCCAGCTCAGAAGCTAGAGTCCGGAATAGGATGGCGAACTGGCTGACCATGGACGAAGCCTGAGTAATTGCCAACAATTGGAGCGCGGTATCGTGGGTGACACGGGGTCCCAAAAAGACCTGCCTCAGAGCGTCCAGGAAGATAGGAGCACTCTGTACCACACGATCACCACGTTCCCAAAGCGGCGTTGCCCACTCCAACGACCTGCCCGACAAAAGAGACAAAATGAATCCCACCCTCGTCCGTTCTGTAGGAAAATGTGCAGCCAGCAGCTCGAGATGTATGGAGCACTGGCTCACGAATCCCCGACATTGCTTACTGTCACCAGCAAACTTGTCTGGAAGCGGGAGACGGGATAAGGTCGGAGCAGGGGTGGCAGCGGACAAACTGGCTGCAACTGCACTTGCAGCCTGAACAGCGACAGCAGTAACGTCCACAGCTGAGGTTGCACGCTCTAGAGCCGCCAACCTACCCTCCAGCTGCTGGATGTACCACTGTGAATGCTGATCGTCCATCATTACTAGCCAGACCTTTGCGCTAGTATTCTGTTAGGGACTGGCGGAACGCACCAAGAATCAGATGTTATGGTATTAGGTGCGTTCGCAGTCCGAGGTCCACCGTGCAGGTGAAAACCCTGCTGCTAGTAGAGACAGACGATATGGCGGTACAATAAGTATACACACAAGGGTTAACTTCACCCTGTGTGAAGGAAGCGAACCCTGTTGCGTCACAGGGCCGCGGTACCACACATAGAGCGCAAGCAAGAAGTCTCAGAACACAATCCCAAGACACAGGATTTGGGTTCAAAGACCTCATGCACTCGACACCACAACTGGGGTGTCAGAGAGACAGAAACAATAATATAAAAAGGCACGAGTGTGCGTGCGGTGCCGCACAAACGGACGCCGCTAACCACCCAGGCTTGGGTAAGGAAAGCGCACGGCGCCGTACAGGTGGTCACAGCAACTAGACGCTGTTATGTGTGTATTGTGCTGATGGCTAGTCGGGCGCTAGATAGCTACCATCATCCGCAAACAGACAACAACACTAGGGAGGAATACTTAGGAGCTTTCATCCTTCGACATACATACATCTACACACACACATATATTTTCAAGACAATACTAGCGCATGGCCGTGCGGTCATGCGCAGCTTATATAGTTGCAGCACAGGAAGCTGCTACCGCAGTTTTGCCCTTCCAGGACCTTCCTGGAGGACCAATGGGACATGCTGCAGTACCTGAGCATGTGACCCTCGATCTCCAACGGGAGATCTTGCCCTGGGCATGCTCAGTGTGTGCAAATAAGGACATAGTCCCAGAGAAGCCCGCTCGCCGCAGATCAGTGCAGGGTACAACAGGAGAGCCAGAAAAGGCAGCAGTAACCCTTTGCACAGAATCAGTCCCAGCGAGACGCTGGGAGCGACGCCTCCACTGAGCAGACCCCACTGCGGCCGATGCCGAATGGGAGACCGCAGCAGACACGGATCGAGATTCCCCCTGTGCAGCAGAGGAAACTCGACTCCTAACACCTGTGAAGTGAAAGCCATTCCCGTAGACTACTGTTGTGAATTCTGCTCTTGGGTTACCTCCAGTGGTTGTAGGTGGGAATGCAGTTGTCTCTGAGTCGCAGTCCTGGCCAGGTGTATCTGCTGATTACAATTCTGACTGGGATATTTAGGTGTGCAGGATTCATTAGCCCTTGCCAGTTGTCAAAGTTCCTTGTGAAGTGTTGGATCACTTTCTGGCTTCTCCTGCTTGCTGCCAAATTCAGCAAAGATAAGTGTTTGGTTTTTTGTGTTTGTGGCACACTGCTGTGTGCTTGATTTTGTTTGTATTCCTGCTCTGATTGTATGATTCGCTGGAGTTGCAGATATACGCTCCTACATCTTTAGTTAGATGTAGGAAGTTTTTGTATATTCTGCTGTGGATATTTTTGAAGGGTTTTAATACTGACCGCACAGAACTCTGTCCTATCCTGTCCTATTTAGCTAGAGTGGCCTCCTGTGCTAAATCCTGTTTTTCTGCCTGTGTATGTTTTTTCCTCTCTGACTCACCGCCAATATTTGTGGGGGGCTGTCTATCCTTTGGGGATCTGCTCTGAGGCAAGATAGTATTCCTATTTCCATCTTTAGGGGTATTTAGTCCTCTGGCTGTGACGAGGTGTCTAGGATTGTTAGGTACACTCCACGGCTACTTCTAGTTGCGGTGTTAAGTTCAGGATTGCGGTGAGTATAGTGACCACCTTCTCCAGTGAAAGTTCTCATGCTGCTCCAAGGTCACCGGATCATAACAGTACAACTGGCCAACATTGAATTAAATGCATCTCAGAAGAAGGGAAGAAAGGTCTTGAGCCATTTTTTTTTTCTCCAGTCTGTTTTGTGTTCTCTTCCCTCTTAATATCTGGGTGGCTGAGGAGCCTGGTGCAAGCATGAATGTTCAGGAATTAGCTTCTCGTGTAGACCAGCTTGCTGCTAGGGTGCAGGGTTTTTCTGATTATATTGCTCAGACTCCTGCTTTGGAACCGAAGATTCCTACTCCTGATTTATTTTCTGGTGACAGGTCCAAATTTTTGAGTTTTAAAAACAACTGTAAACTGTTTTTTGCTCTGAGACCTCGATCCTCTGGTGATTCCATTCAGCAGGTAAAAATTGTAATCTCCCTGCTGCGTGGTGACCCGCAGGATTGGGCGTTTTCCCTGGAATCTGGGAATCCGGCTTTGCTTAATATTGACTCCTTTTTTCAGGCTTTGGGATTATTATATGATGAACCTAATTCTGTGGATCAAGCTGAGAAGACCTTGTTGGCCCTGTCTCAGGGTCAAGAGGCGGCAGAATTGTATTGTCAGAAATTCAGAAAATGGTCTGTGTTGACTAAATGGAATAATGATGCTTTGGCAGCAATTTTCAGAAGGGGGCTTTCTGAATCCGTTAAAGATGTTATGGTGGGGTTTCCCACGCGTTCCGGTCTGAGTGATTCTATGTCTCTGGCCATTCAGATTGATCGGCGCTTGCGGGAGCGCAGAACTGTGCGCGCTGTGGCATTATCCTCAGAGCAAATTCCTGAGCCTATGCAGTGTGATAGAATTCTGTCTAGAACGGAACGACAAGGTTTCAGACGTAAAAATAGGTTGTGTTATTATTGTGGCGACGCTTCTCATGTCATTTCTGTCTGCCCTAAGCGGACAAAGAGGATCGTCAGTTCAATTACCATCAGTACTGTACAACCTAAATTTTTGTTATCTGTGTCCTTGATCTGCTCATTGTCATCATTTTCTGTCATGACGTTTTTGGATTCAGGCGCTGCCTTGAATTTAATGGACTTTGAGTTTGCCAAGCATTGTGGTTTTCCCTTGCAGCCTTTGCAGAACCTTATTCCTTTAAGGGGCATTGATGCTACACCCTTGGCTAAAAATAAGCCCCAGTTTTGGACACAGGTGACCATGCGCATGGCGCCAGCCCATCAGGAAGATTGTCGATTTCTGGTGTTGCATAACTTGCATGATGCTATCGTGCTGGGTTTTCCATGGTTACAGGTACATAATCCTGTGTTGGATTGGAAGTCCATGTCTGTGACTAGTTGGGGTTGTCAGGGGGTTCATAATGATGTTCCTTTGATGTCAATTTCCTCTTCTTCCTCTTCTGAAATTCCAGAGTTTTTGTCTGATTTTCAGGATGTATTCGATGAGCCCAATTCCAGTTTCCTTCCACCGCACAGGGACTGCGATTGTGCTATTGACTTGATTCCAGGCTGTAAGTTTCCTAAGGGTCAACTTTTCAACATGTCTGTGCCTGAACATACAGCCATGCGGAGCTATATTAAGGAGTCTTTGGAGAAAGGGCATATTCGACCATCTTCTTCACCATTGGGAGCGGGGTTCTTTTTTGTTGCTAAAAAAGATGGTTCCTTGAGACCCTGTATAGATTATCGCTTCTTGAATAAAATCACGGTCAAGTTTCAATACCCTTTACCTTTGCTTTCCGATTTGTTTGCTAGGATTAAAGGAGCTAGTTGGTTTATGAAGATTGACCTTCGAGGGGCATATAATCTTGTTCGTATTAAGCAGGGTGATGAATGGAAAACTGCGTTTAACACGCCCGAAGGCCATTTTGAATACCTTGTGATGCCATTCGGACTCTCTAATGCTCCATCTGTTTTTCAGTCCTTCATGCATGATATCTTCTGGACTTATCTTGATAAATTCTTTATTGTATATTTGGACGATATTTTGATTTTTTCAGATGATTGGGAGTCTCATGTGCAACAGGTCAGGATGGTATTTCAGATCCTTCATGACAATGCTTTGTTTGTGAAAGGGTCTAAGTGTCTCTTTGGGGTGCAGAAGGTTTCTTTTTTGGGCTTTATTTTTTCTCCCTCGTCTATAGAGATGGATCCGGTTAAGGTTCAGGCCATTCATGATTGGATTCAGCCCACATCCGTGAAGAGCCTTCAGAAATTTTGGGGTTTTGCAAATTTTTATCGCCGTTTCATTGCTAATTTTTCCAGCGTGGTTAAACCCTTGACCGATTTGACGAAGAAAGGCGCTGATGTGGCGAATTGGTCCTCTGCGGCTGTCTCTGCCTTTCAGGAGCTTAAACGTCGATTTGCTTCTGCTCCAGTGTTGCGCCAACCAGATGTTTCTCTTCCGTTTCAGGTTGAGGTTGACGCTTCTGAGATTGGGGCAGGGGCCGTTTTGTCTCAGAGGGATCCTGTTGGTTCCTTAATGAAACCGTGTGCCTTCTTTTCCCATAAGTTTTCGCCTGCTGAACGCAATTATGATGTTGGCAATCGGGAGTTGTTGGCTATGAAGTGGGCGTTTGAGGAGTGGTGACATTGGCTTGAGGGAGCTAAGCACGGTATTGTGGTCTTGACCGATCATAAGAATTTGATTTACCTCGAGTCTGCTAAACGGCTGAATCCTAGAAAGGCTCGATGGTCCTTGTTTTTTTCCCGTTTTGATGTCGTGGTCTCGTACCTTCCGGGTTCTAAGAATATTAAGGCTGATGCCCTCTCTAGGAGTTTTTTGCCTGATTCTCCTGAGGTTTTAGAGCCGGTCGGTATTCTGAAAGAGGGGGTGGTCCTTTCTGCCATTTCCCCTGATTTACGACGGGTTCTTCAGGAATTTCAGGCTGACAAACCTGACCGCTGTCCTGTGGGGAAATTGTTTGTTCCTGACAGATGGACTTGTAGAGTGATTTCTGAGGTTCACTGTTCCGTGTTGGCTGATCATCCTGGCATTTTTGCTACCAGAGATTCGGTTTATTGGTCCTTATAGGATTTCTGAGAATATTAATCCGGTGTCTTTTCGACTGGCGCTTCCGGCCTCTTTTGCTATCCATAATGTCTTCCATAGATCTTTGTTGCGGAAATATGTGGAGCCCGTTGTTCTCTCTGCTGATCCTCCGGCCCCTGTGTTGGTTGATGGGGAGTTGGAATATGTTGTTGAGAAGATTTTGGATTCCCGTTTTTCGAGGCGGAAGCTTCAGTACCTGGTCAAATGGAAGGGTTATGGCCAGGAGGATAATTCTTGGGTTTTTGCCTCTGATGTCCATGCTGCTGATTTGGTCCGTGACTTTCATCTGGCTCGTCCTGATCGTCCTGGGGGCCCTGGTGAGGGTTCGATGACCCCTCCTCAAGGGGGTGGTACTGTTGTGAATTCTGCTCTTGGGTCCCCTCCAGTGGTTGTAGGTGGGAATGCAGTTGTCTCTGACTCGCAGTCCTGGCCAGGTGTATCGGATGATTACAATTCTGACTGGGATATTTAGGTGTGCAGTATCCTTTAGCCCTTGCCAGTTGTCAATGTTCCTTGTGAAGTGTTGGTTCACTTTCTGGCTTCTCCTGCTTGCTGCCAAATTCAGCAAAGATAAGTGTTTGGTTTTTGTATCTGTGGCACACTGCTGTGTGCTTGTTTCAGTTTTATACCTGCTCTGATTGTAGGATTCACTGGAGTTGCAGATTTACACTCCTACATCTTTTAGTTAGATGTAGGAAGTTTTTTTGTATATTCTGCTGTGGATGTTTTCGAATGGTTTTAATACTGACCGCACAGAACTCTGTCCTACCCTGTCCTATCTAGCTAGAGTGGCCTCCTGTGCTAAATCCTGTTTTTCTGCCTGTGTATGTTTTTTCCTCTCCGACTCACCTCCAATATTTGTGGGGGGCTGTCTATCCTTTGGGGATCTGCTCTGAGGCAAGATAGTATTCCTATTTCCATCTTTAGGGGTATTTAGTCCTCCGGCTGTGACGAGGTGTCTAGGATTGTTAGGTACACTCCACGGCTACTTCTAGTTGCGGTGTTAAGTTCAGGATTGCGGTCAGTATAGTGCCACCTTCTCCAGTGAAAGTTCTCATGCAGCTCCAAGGTCACCGGATCATAACACTCTGCCCTCTCCTACTGTATCCTCACCCATCTCCTGTAGACTGTGAGCCCTCGCGGGCAGGGTCCTCTCTCCTCCTGTACTTGTGTGTGCCTTGTTTTACTCCTGTTTATTGTACTTGTCTATATTTGCCCTGTTCACATGTAAAGTGCCATGGAATAAATGGCGCTATAAAAATGTATAATAATAATAATAACAAAAACACCAATATCCCATACCTGTCCGCCGTACAGTCATGTCCCACGATGTAAATCCATCTGAAGGGGTTAAATAATTTTACAACCAGGAGCCTGCTAATGCAGCTGCCCTTGGCTGTAAAACTGGGAAATGAATGGAATGCAGCTTTGTTGACTTGCGGTGATGCGCCCCCTGGTGGCATAAACTCATATGTACTCTAGCGTGAGAAAATATTCAGAAAAATTCCCACGCTACAGTTCATATGAGTTTATGCCACCAGTGGGTGCAGCACCGCAAGTCAATGAAGCTGCATTCCATTCATTCCCCAGTTTTTACAGCCAGGGGCACCTGCATTAGCAGCTCCTGGTTGTAAATTTATTAATCCCCTTCAGATGATTTACATCGTGGGACATGACTGTACAGCTGACAGGTATGGGATATTGGTGTTTTTTTATTTTTCCATTTTTTTCAGAAGATCGAGGGTCGTCAGTTGGATTGAGAGTAAAATAAAGATATTAAAACCCCATGTGTATTTATTTCATTAAAATACTTTATTCATAATGTGTGTGTGTTTTTTTAACCCTTTATTGCTATTGGATTAATAATGGATAGGTGTCTTATTGACATCTCTCCATTATTAAACTGGCTTAATGTCAACTTACAATAGCAAGGTGACATTAACCCCTTATTACCCCATATCCCATTGCTACTCGGGAGTGGGAAGAGTGTGGCTAAGTGCCAGAATAGGCGCATCTTACAGATGCGCCTTTTCTGTGGTGGCTGGGGGCAGATGTCTTTAGCCAGGGGGGTCCAATAACCATGGTCCCTCTCTAGGCTATTAATATCTGCCCTCAGTCACAGGCTTTCCCACTCTGGCGGAGAAAATTGCGCGGGAGCCCACGCCAGTTTCTTCAGTGATTTAACCCTTTATTTTAACACCTAGAGCTTCCAAATTTTGCACACAGACACTTCTAGCATTAGTAGTGAGGAATATGTAAAAATATAACGGATATGAAAAGGTTCTCTGTATGTAAACCATGTCTCATATCCTGTTAGGTTTGACAAGGAGATAGCAAAAGCCGGCAATTGAATTACCGGCTTTTAAGATATCTAGCTCTGTATGAAATATAAATATATATATACTAGATTGTGGCCCGATTCTAACGCATGGGGTATTCTAGAATATGCATGTCCCCGTAGTATATGGACAATGATGATTCCAGAATTTGCGGCAGTCTGTGCCCGTCGCTGATTGGTCGAGGCAACCTTTATGACATCATCGTTGCCATGGCAACCTTTATGACATCATCGTCGCCATGGCAACCATTATGACATCATCGTCGCTGTGCCCGTTGCTGATTGGTCGAGGCCTGGCGGCCTCGACCAATCAGAGACGCGGGATTTCCAGGACAGACAGACAGAAAGACAGACAGACAGACGGAAAAACCCTTAGGCAATTATATATATAGATATATATATATATATATGTGTGTCTTAATGACACATGTATAAATATATATATATATATATATATATATATATATATATATATACTAGATTGTGGCCCGATTCTAACGCATCGGGTATTCTAGAATATGCATGTCCCAGTAGTATATGGACAATGATGATTCCAGAATTGGCGGCAGATTGTGCCCGTCGCTGATTGGTCGAGGCGACCTTTATGACATCATCATCGCCATGGCAACCATTATGACATCATCGTCGCTGTGCCCGTTGCTGATTGGTCGAGGCCTGGCGGCCTCGACCAATCAGACGCGGGATATCTACGTCCTTTATGACATCATCGTCGCTGTGCCCGTCGCTGATTGGTCGAGGCCTGGCGGCCTCGACCAATCAGAGACGCGCGATTTCTACGTCAATGCTGTGCCGGTCTCTGATTGGTCGAGGCCTGGCGGCCTCGACCAATCAGAGAGCCAGGATTTCCAGGACAGACAGACAGACAGACAGACAGAAAGACAGACAGACAGACAGACGGAAAAACCCTTAGGCAATTATATATATAGATATAGACAGACTGTATATATGTTTTCACGAATATTTGAGCCCATGGATCCATTCTATGTCCATTTTGCAAGGCGGCTAGAAAATCTTGCCGTACGGATGCCATACGGAGATTTACATGCGCAAAATACGCAGCCACACCTTGCCAACGGATGACATACGGATCACTGTTCAGGCAACATTTCTGCGTATTTGGTTCGTTAACAACGGACCGTACTTTTATACGTTGTGTGTGACTCCAGCCTTACACTCATTTTTTTCACAGATACATCACGTACCCACTATAATCTATGGTGCTATTTACATGTCTGTGTTCTTTCATGGTCCATGTGTCCATGCAAAACACTCAGAGTTTTTTTTCCTGTTTCACTGATAAAAAGGGCCAATACATGTCTATGGGTCCGCTAAAAAAATGTTCAGCACATGTATGACATCCATATGTTGTCCGTATTTGAGACTGCAAAATATAGGAGAAGTTTTGTAATTTATTTATCCACCCGTGAAAAACACTGATGGAAAAACAGACACACTGATGCAAAATATTGATAACAATGGTACCATTTTTTTCACGTACTTGTTTAAATACGGCATGTGAATGAGGCCTCAGTCATCAAGTCCAGAGGTATTTGACTCATTCGAGACTTGCAGCCACCTAAGCACGAGTGGGTGGGTGTGCAATTTATTTGCTTAAAATATAAAGCAAGTAAACTTTACAGCATGTTGGACTATTGAAAACAACATAGACCACACATCCAAAAATCATAGGTTGATCTAATGCCTCTGATCAGACTGTATGAAGCCCACTGACTGAGGCCCTGGACCAAGACAGTAACGCCCTTGAAATCCGATTGCCCATAGGTAAGTATATAAAAAGGTTTTTTTTTTGTCCTACAGGCAGGATTGAGTTATATATGCAACATATTAGAATGCTGTGTATGAGGGCTGAAAAGTGGTGGTCTTATCTTATACTAGATGGTGGCCCGATTCTAACGCATCGGGCATTCTAGAATATGCATGTCCACGTAGTATATAGCACAGCCACGTAGTATATTGCCCAGTTACGTAGTATATTGTCCAGCTACGTAGTATATTGCCCAGCCATGTAGTATATTGCCCAGTCACGTAGTATATTGCCCAGCCACGTAGTATATTGCCCAGTAATGTAGTATATTGCCCAGTCACATAGTATATTGACCAGCCATGTATTATATTGCCCAGCCACGTAGTATATTTCCGAGTTACGTAGTATATTGCCCAGCCACGCAGTATATTGCCCAGTGACATAGTATATTGCCCAGTGATATAGTATATTGCCCAGCCACGTAGTATATTGCCCAGTCATGTAGTATATTTTTCGGCCACATAGTATATTGCCCAGTCACGTAGTATATTGCCCAGTCACGTAGTATGTAGTATATTGCCCAGCCACATATTATATTGCCCAGCCACGTAGTATATTGCCCAGTCACGTAGTATATTTCCAAGCCACGTTGCCCAGCCATGTAGTATATTGCCCAGTCAAGTACTATATTATATAGCACAGCCCATGTAGTATATTTCACAGACAATGTAGTATATTGCCCAGCTCACGTAGTATATAGCAATGTGGGCATCATATCCATGTTAAAAAAAAGAATTAAAATAAAAAATAGTTATATACTCACCTTCCGGAGCCCCCGGATCCAAGCGAAGCGGTTACCAATGCTCGTCGCGCGCTCCGGTCTCAAGAGTGCATTGCGGTCTCGCGAGATGATGACGTAGCGGTCTCGCGAGACTGCTACGTCATCATCTCGCGAGATCGCAGCATGGACCGGTTACCGGAGCGTCGCGAGCGGGAAAGGCCTGTTGTGGATCCGAGGTGCCGACGGACGGTGAGTATATAACAATTTTTTATTTTTTTTTTATTTTTAACATTAGATCTTTTTACTATTGATGCCGCATAGGCAGCATCAATAGTAAAATGTTGGTCACACAGGGTTAATAGCAGCGTTAACCGAGTGCGTTACACCGCGGCAGTTAACGCTGCCATTAACCCTGTGTGAGTGCTGACTGGAGGGGAGTATGGAGCGGGCACTGACTGCGGGGAGGAGGAAGGAGCGGCCATGTTGCCACCGGACTGTGCCCGTCGCTGATTGGTCGTGGCAATGGTCGTGGGCGTTTTGCCACGACCAATCAGCGACTTGGATTCCATGATGGACAGAGGCCGCGACCAATGAATATCCGTGACAGACGGAAGGACAGACAGAAAGACGGAAGTGACCCTTAGACAATTATATAGTAGATGAGACAAATCTGGTGACAGGATCCCATTGAAGACATTGTTTCATTTAACTCCATAGCTGCATCAGACTACTCAACTGGTGGAATGGAGAATTTTTCTTGTGGGAGTGATCTTTTTTCTTTCTCACACTTTTCAGCTGCTCAGTACTATGTCCAAGCGAATGCTCTCAGTGGGAAAAACAAAACAATAATTTTGTTGTTATGATACCTTTTAATGGTTAACAAAAATAAAATAAATGATGTTACAAAGTAAGCCTTCGAGAATTCTTGTTCTTGTTTTTTCCACTGAGAATAATCTTTTTTCAACTGTTTAAGGTTTCTGTCACAAGCCAGTGTCTGGGGTACATGTGGTGACAGTTTTCACACTTACTGGAGACACTTACACAGGTAGACCAATTCAAGTGAATGGCTCTGTGCACATGTCAGTGTGTATCCATGGACCATGAGTCCATGGGCCAAACACGCTGACATGTCCATTTTTTAGCAGCAGCACGGGCCACGAAACGTCCAGCATCCTGATGACACACGGATTACATCCGTGTGTCATCAGTGTGACACATACCGGTTCCTGGGAATCAGGTACTGTGGGCTGAGTTGTGGAGGATGCTTTGACACTACATTTTGCAGTAATACTTTGGAAAGTTTTTCCAATATATGCTTTTGACATAAGCCTCTTTTTAGGCTTTTATAGTAAAGCAAGCATGTAACACTAGTTTTACAAACACACATGAAAAATGTATACTGTGAAATGCTAAATAATATACAGTCATGGCCAAAAGTATTGACACCCCTGCAATTCTGTCAGATAATATTCAGTTTCTTCCTGAAAATGATTGCAAACACAAATTATTGTTGTTATTATTATCTTCATTTAATTTGTCTTAAATGAAAAAACACAAAAATAATTGTCCTAAAGCCAATTTGGATATAATTCCACACCAAACAAAAAAGGGGGTGGACAAAAGTATTGGCACTGTTCGAAAAATCATGTGATGCTTCTCTAATTTGTGTAATTAACAGCACCTGTAACTTACCTGTGGCACCAGCATGTGTGGGCTATAACTAAATCACACTTGCAGCAAGTTGACATGGATTAAAGTTGACTCAACCTCTGTCCTGTGACCGTGTGTGTACCACATTGAGCATGGAGAAAAGAAAGAAGACCAAAGAACTGTCTGAGGACTTGAGAAACCAAATAGTGAGGAAGCATGACCAATCTCAAGGCTACAAGTCCATCTCCAAAGACCTGAATGTTCCTTTGTCTACCGTGTGCAGTGTCATCAAGAAGTTTAAAGCCCATGGCACTGTGGCTAACCTCCCTAGATGTGGAAGGAAAAGAAAAATTGACAAGAGATTTCAATGCAAGATTATGCGGATGTTGGATAAAGAACCTCGACTAACATCCAAACAAATTCAAGCTGACCTGCAGTCCGAGGGTACAACAGTGTCAACCCGTACTATCCGTCGGTGTCTGAATGAAAAGGGACTGTATGGTAGGAGACCCAGGAAGACCCCACTTCTTACCCCAAGACATAAAAAAGCCAGGCTGGAGTTTGCCAAAACTTACCTGAAAAAGCCTAAAACGTTTTGGAAGAATGTTCTCTGGTCAGATGAGACAAACGTAGAGCTTTTTGGGCAAAGGCATCAACATAGAGTTTACAGGAGAAAAAAAGAGGCATTCAAAGAAAAGAACACGGTCCCTACAGTCAAACATGGCGGAGGTTCCCTGATGTTTTGGGGTTGCTTTGCTGCCTCTGGCACTGGAATGCTTGACCGTGTGCATGGCATTATGAAGTCTGAAGACTACCAACAAATTTTTCAGCATAATGTAGGGCCCAGTGTGAGAAAGCTGGGTCCCCCTCAGAGGTCATGGGTCTTCCAGCAGGACAATGACCCAAACCACACTTCAAAAAGCACTAGAAAATGGTTTGAGAGACAGCCCTTGACACTTCTAAGGTGGCCAGCAATGAGTCCAGACCTGAATCCCATAGAACACCTGTAGAGAGATCTAAAAATGGCAGTTTGGAGAAGGCACCCTTCAAATATCAGGGACCTGGAGCAGTTTGCCAAAGAAGAATGGTCTAAAATTCCAGCAGAGCATTGTAAGAAACTCATTGATGGTTACTGGAAGCGGTTGGTCGCCGTTATTTTGGCTAAAGGTTGTGCAACCAAGTATTAGGCTGAGGGTGCCAATACTTTTGTCTGGCCCATTTTTGGAGTTTTGTGTGAAATGATCAATGTTTTGCTTTTTGCGTCATTCTCTTTTGTGTTTTTTCATTTAAGACAAATTAAATGAAGATAATAATACCAAAGAATTTGTGAATGCAATCATTTTCAGGAATAAACTGAGTATTATCTGACAGAATTGCAGGGGTGTCAATACTTTTGGCCACAACTGTACATTTTGTTTTATTTTCCAGGGACGAAAGTGGGCTCTTTTTTTTTACTAAATTGTCTAAAATGCCAGAATACCTTGTCCCTCCTCCCCTGCAGACATGGCCTTGATACCGAAAAGAAAACATAAGGCCCACACACCTTTAGGAATATATTAATGTACAAGTTGTAAGGTGGCTACTGGGCACATAGTTGATGTGAGGTACAGTACAGACCAAAAGTTTGGACGCACATTCTTATTTAAAAATTTTTCTGTATTTTCATGACTCTGAAAATTGTACATTCACCCTGAAGGCATCAAAACTATGAATTAACACATGTGGAATTATATTCTTAACAAAAAAGTGTGAAATAACTGAAATTATGTCTTATATTCTAGGTTCTTCAAAGTAGCCACCTTTTGCTTTGATGACTGCTTTGCACACTCTTGGCATTCTCTTGATGAGCTTCAAGAGGTAGTCACCGGGAATGGTCTTCCAACAATCTTGAAGGAGTTCCCAGATATGCTTAGCACTTGTTGACCCTTTTGCCTTCACTCTGTGGTCCAGCTCACCCCAAGCCATCTTGATTGTGTTCAGGTCTGGTGACTGTGGAGGCCAGGTCATCTGGCGTAGCACTCCATCACTCTCCTTCTTGGTCAAATAGCCCATACACAGCCTGGAGGTGTGTTTGGGGTTATTGTCCTGTTGAAAAATAAATGATGATCCAACTAAATGCAAACTGGATGGAATAGCATGCCGCTGCAAGATGCTGTGGTAGCCATGCTGGTTTAGTATACCTTCAATTTTGAATAAATCCCCAACAGTGTCACCAGCAAAGCACCCACACACCATCACACCCCCTCTTTCATGATTCACGGTGGGAACCAGGCATGTAGAGTCCATCCGTTCACATTTTCTGCGTCGCACAATGACACGGTGGTTGGAACCAAAGATCTCAAATTTGGACTCATCAGACCAAAGCACAGATTTCCACTGGTCTAATGTCCATTCCTTGTGTTCTTTAACCCAAACAAGTCTCTTCTGCTTGTTGCCTGTCCTTAGCAGTGGTTTCCTAGCAGCTATTGTACCATGAAGGCCTACTGCACAAAGTCTCCTCTTAACAGTTGTTGTAGAGATGTGTCTGCTGCTAGGACTTTGTGTGGCATTGACCTGGTCTCTAATCTGAGCTGCTGTTAACTTGTGATTTCTTTAGTTTTCCAATATTGGAAAAACGTACGGCCTGCCATCTTGACGGGGAAGGAAAATGAGGAGGGTCTGCATTATGAAGCACCTTATAAACGGACTCTATAATGGACTTCACACCCAATTATGGTCTTGTTGTTCTTTGTATTCACTAGTTTTATCGCCATTTTTTACTGTTTATTCACCTTTCACCGTCAGTAGTGTCTTCCTTTATCTACATCAATCCCACTTTGGGATAATTATTTACGTTACCCTTTCTTCACATTTTTCAAAATGTGGCAGCACACCTCCCCCACCCTATTCACTTTGCATATATATTTAACAATATTATGCTTCACTGTGGCAATACTGTAATTAGCAATAATATTCACTTTGTATATATATTTTTATATTTGTATTTTAGCTTCTACATACTACGCTTTCCTTGCGGTAGAGCTTTGCACTTATATTGTCATTCCTCACTTTCATCATTTTTACCATCTTTTATCATCGCATCCTTATTTTGCCCCCCTAGCCCTTTCCTTGCTGTACCCCCACTATTGTCATGTAAATATATCTACATGCGCCACCTGTCACATATTATTAACTTTTATGGCAGCATATTCGGCATTCGTTTTAATTTTTGTGCTTTCACTATAATGTGACTTATCATCCCCTATGTTGATGTACATATTATTCCCTCCATTATTATTAATATTTTATGCACCGTTTCCTCGGCGGTAACGCAAGGCACTGTATCAACATCAACGCTTTGCACTCGTCACCTTACTTTACCCTTATCTCACTGGTACCCATGTAGTTTTTATTCTCCGCCTTTATTTTTCTCCAATTCCAGCCCCCCGCTACTTTTCCTCTGGTGGTGTGTTTTCTTTTCACCCCTTTAGTCCCTCCCATATCCTTCCCCTCTATTATGGTCATCTTAACATCCTCCTTCCCTCCATTCTCTGTGCGTCCTATTAGTGCTTATTGCGCAAGCGCTAGCCTAACTTTCTCCTCCTCGGAATGTCCTGTGATTTCTCAGGTTCCGTACGCCCCCTCTGACTTCCGGTGGCGCCAAACCACGTGACCGCAGTGCGCTTCACTGCGTGTCACGGTGCGCATGTCCGGAAGTCCCTTGGTAAGGTGGGACGGCCCTTCATGCGTGCGCACCCATGAACCTCACAGAGACACTTCTGGGTTCATTTTCTGGGCTCACCGCATAAAAACTCCCCCATACCTTCTGGAACTTGTCCAGCCCCAACGGAAGCAGCATTTGCGAAACGGCGCTCGTCGGGCTTGGGATAAATAGCATAGGTACTCCTACTCCAGTGCACGGCCATTCCTGACTCATATCCGCACTACAGGTAAATTAACCCTAATATGTGATTTCCCCTTTTCCTTCCTCTGGCATCTTTGGCATATGTAGTTGATTTACTTTTCAGTTTATTAGCAACCTGGTGTTGTATTCTCTGGACATATACCATTTTTCTTTGCCTCCTCTTTAAGGAATAATTAATATTTTGGGACATATTTACATATACATTAGTAATTCCTGTATAGGTTTACCTACAATCCGCTGTGCCTTTATTGCTTATTTACAGATATAACCGCCATCTTTGCTTTGCATACATGGTTATTGGTTAATTGATATTCCCTCGTTGGTTTTGTACCTTGCTAATTCCCCCTTTTAGTACTGGTGGTATTTTCCTCCCCTTCTTATTATAATTCGTTTGTTTTCTTGTCAAACTTGTTTTAATATTTATCAATAAATTTACTATTTTTTATATGATCCTCTTTTCACTTCTTTTCTTCTATGGTACTCCATATTAGAATAGGTGTGTTACCTATATTTCTCTGCCATATTTGTGCATCATGAATCATGGTATTATGTTGAAGGGGGTCACTGAGATTCTTAGGCCTGGGAACCACGAAAACCTGGAGCCATTCCTGATCAACACAATGTGATTAATGATTACATGAACTCCAATATTGCTGTAAATGTAAAATATATAAGGTATGTAGTTAGCGTTTTAGAGCACAAAAGCCTTCCAACCAAGTCAAGGTGTATCTTAAATATGAATGGTCACTTAACACTAATGTCCTACCTCTCCCTGTGCCAAACCAAGCCTCATCTAAATAGGGAATGAATAGCAAACCAGGCATACCTTGCATGAGAAATATTTTTTTCTGTTTGTAGTAAATATTGGGGTGTGTGGCCCCCTAAAGGGCTCAGCACCCTTATATCTTTCCCACACAAGGTATTTATTGCAAGCTACTGTATGCCTGGTCTCCATTCACATGAGCCCTAGTTTGGCACATGGAGAGGTAGGACATTAGTGAAAGGGTACATTCATATTAAAAGGGTATATCTTGACATGGTTGAATGGCTTTTGCGTTTTTTAATAAAATAAATGCTAAGTACCTAACCTATTTAACGTTTACAGAGATGTATTCATTAATTGAAGTGTGATGACGCATTCTGTATGTATATAGCTCGGATCCCCATTCTGTAATTGTAGCTAGTGCTTGTGAGTATATTACTTTTCATTTAAAAATATAATTTAGCATACATTTTTCAGAAGGGTGAGCCTCTCAGACTCAAGTGGCCTAAGTTAGTAAATTAACATTTACATTTTATTTTCTCTCTATACCATTGTTACTATTTTCTAATTTTATTGTTTTTAGGTTATGACTAAGGTATTTACACAAACAGGAAAGTAAAACTGAAATTAGTAAAACAAAATTGAATCATTTTGACTTGTCTTTAGTTTAACCCTGTAATCTTTGGGCAATCACTCCTCACTTGCCTTTGAGAGCCCTGACAAACTGCAGTCTTGTTTACATAAGAGCAGTCTCTCTAACATCTAATTAAGTCAATTATTTCTGAGATGTTCTTTGTTGTTCTTTTATCACTACTTCAACAAAACTGTTGGAAAGTATAAAACCACCTTCCAATGTGCTAGCCAGCTAGCCAACCAGGATCTGTGATTTACTTGAGATTGAGTACCCTTATCTGTAGGGTTTGGACACTTAAGGAATGGTTTAACTTGTGAACTCGTTTGGCTTTTGTTGACCATCTGTTATATAGTTGAGGTGTCCACTTTATCTTCACAGAAGGTTGTGGCAATAACACATTTGCTGTTTAAGTGTTAATTGTTGTGAGAAAATGTGAAGTAATGTAGTTGTTAATATCCATTCAATCCCCTAAGATGTAGCACATTGTGCTAATGCAATGTGCTGCAATGTGCTAAAAGCACAGGCTAGGTTCACATTGCGTTAATGCTGTCCATTCAATGTATACATTAAACAGACTGCGTTAACGCAAGTGCCGAAAAAGATCACGTTTATGCGATGGTGCTAGCGTTAGTGCCACTATGTAACGGAACCCGTCAGCGCATTACCATTAACGCAATTTGAACCCAGCCGTAAGGTACCGTCACACTGGACGATATCGCTAGCGATCCGTGACGTTGCAGCGTCCTGGCTAGCGATATCGTCCAGTGTGACATGCAGCAGCAATCAGGCCCCTGCTGTGATATCGCTGGTCGGGGCAGAAAGGCCAGAACTTTGTTTTGTCGCTGGCTCTCCCGCTGACATCGCTGAATCGGCGTGTGTGACGCCGATTCAGCGATGTCTTCGCTGGTAACCAGGGTAAACATCGGGTTACTAAGCGCAGGGCCGCGCTTAGTAACCCGATGTTTACCCTGGTTACCGGCATCGTTGGTCGCTGGAGAGCTGTCTGTGTGACAGCTCTCCAGCGACCAAACAGCGACGCTGCAGCGATCCGGATCGTTGTCGGTATCGCTGCAGCGTCGCTTAGTGTGACGGTACCTTTAGAGTTTTTACAAGTAAACACAATTTGTTTAATATGGGAGAAAACAACATGTTCAATCCTAGTGTGATATCGGCTAAGTGAGACTTTTATCAATGTTCATTAAAACTATATAGTGGGGGAAATAAGTATTTGATCCCTTGCTGATTTTGTAAGTTTGCCCACTGACAAAGACATGAACAATCTATAATAATAATAATAATCTTCATTTCTATAGCGCAAACATATTCGTCAGCGCTTTACATTTTTACAGTTTCAAACACAACAGTTAGAAGTAACAACGTTAACAATACAATAATTAAAGCAAAATAAGACGACCCTGCTCGTGAGAGCTTACAATCTACAATGAGGTGGGGGAGATACAAAGTACAGGTGTGTATTTACAATGATGTATTTACAATGATGGTCCAGCCATCTTCAGGGGGTGGGGGATAGATGGAAGTAGCGAATGGGCTGCACAAACACAAACATAAAATGACTTTGATTAGTGAACGTGATAGGAGACTCTATAATTTTAAGGATAGGTTCATTTTAACATTGAGAGATAGAATCTCAAAAATAAATTCCAGAAAATCACATTGTATAAATTATATAAATGTATATGCATTTTGCAGTGAGAAATGAGTGTTAGAATCTGTTTAGTTTGTGACTATCTGCCATTTTCTTGTGGAGTTCTGGCTTCTGGTCTTTTTCTTCCGGTGCTGGGTTTGTCTTGGGTCAGGTGTTTGTTTCACTTTATTAACCAGCACCTGCCTCCCAGTCCTTGCTGGACAACAGTGTTTATCTGCTTGAGCTCTAGCTTGGTGCTTTGCTTTGTCTTCTGTGTGTGTTATTTGAGCAGTGCTGGTACCTCTGGTTCTGCTAGCCTTAGTTTCTGTTTTCTATTGCTTTCTGCAGCCTTCTCTTTGTTTTCTATTAGGAGGTGACCCGTTTTTGTACCCAGTCCTTAGTTCTTTTAGGAAACCCCTTCCCCTTATCTATAGGTCTTTGCTTGAGATTAACCTAGGATCGTCGGTGGGTCTATTTGCAAGGAATGGGTCGCCCACTCCATCGTAGGGTTTCAGCCTAGTCATAGTGCAGGGTCGGTTGTCTCCCCTTCTACCTGAGTCCTGTGTTGCAGATCTGTAACAGTTTGTCCAGCCAGAAAGAAGTATATATATATATATATATATATATATATATATATATATATATATATATATATATCTTTAAACCACATATCCAAACCCTTTCCACTTCCTGCCGACTTCAACTCAAAAATATTTCACGGATCCGCACATTCCTAAACCAAGAATCTGCAAAGACCCTAGTCCATGCCCTCATCATCTCCCGCCTTGACTACTGTAACCTCCTGCTCTGTGGCCTCCCCTCTAACACTCTTGCACCCCTCCAATCTATTCTAAACTCTGCTGCCCGACTAATCCACCTGTCCCCCCCCTATTCCCTGGCCTCTCCCCTCTGTCAATCCCTGCACTGGCTCCCCATCACCCAGAGACTCCAGTACAAAAGCCTAACCATGACATACAAAGCCATCCACAACCTGTCTCCTCCATACATCTGCGACCTCGTCTCCCGGTACTTTCCTGCACGCAACCTCCGATCCTCACAAGATCTCCTTCTCTACTCCCCTATTATCTCCTCTTCCCACAATCGCATACAAGATTTCTCTCGTGCATCCCCCCTACTCTGGAATTCTCTACCACAACATATCAGACTCTCGCCTACCATCGAAACCTTCAAAAAGAACCTGAAGACCCACCTCTTCCGACAAGCCTACAACCTGCAGTAACCACCGATTGACCAAACAGCTGCACGGCCAGCTCTACCCTCACCTACTGTATCCTCACCCATCCCTTGTAGATTGTGAGCCCTCGCGGGCAGGGTCCTCTCTCCTCCTGTACCAGTTGTGACTTGTATTGTTCAAGATTATTGTACTTGTTTTATTATGTATACCCCTCCTCACATGTAAAGCGCCATGGAATAAATGGCGCTATAATAATAAATAATAATAATAATAATATATATAAAAAACTCTCCTGGATTTCTGCAATATGAACAGCGTTCAAGATCTTGCTCAGCGTCTGCAAGGGCTAACGTTGGAAGTTGCCAGCTTACAACAGCACATGAGTAATTGCCCTGGAATCCGCTCTGAAGAACCTAAGGTGGGTTTGCTTGAATCTTTTTCTGGTAAACGTCAGGAATTTTTTAGTTTAAAAACGCATGTTTACTTTATTTTTGGCTTAGGCCCAGGTCTTCAGGGGCTGAATTACAGTGTGTGGAGATTATTATGTCGTTATTGCGAGGTGAGCCGCAAGTTTGGGCATTTTCATTGTGTCCGGATGACCCTTGTTTGATGTCAGTAGAAGCATTTTTTTCAGCGATGGGGGTATTATATGATGATTTTGATCAGGTCACTACAGCCGAGGCAGAACTCAGGTGGCTGAAACAGGGTTCTGGCGATGTTGAGAGATATTGTACCCAGACGTCTGCAGAGGTCAGCTGGAATGATCCAGCACTCAAGAGTCAGTTTTTAGCAGGTTTGAATGACGGGTTAAAGATTTGCTCATTGCATATCCTGCACCTGCTATGCTTGAGGCTGCTATGAAATTAGCTATCCGGGTGGATAGAAGATTGAGAGGTAGACAAAATGAGGAGATGGTTTCAATTTTGCTGGAGAGCCACGTTGACTTTTGGGAGCTGATGCAACTTGGGGCAATGTCCTCTTGTTCCCAGGAAAGGCAGAGAAGATTCTCTGAGGGGCTCTGCCTTTATTGTGGTAAGGCTGACCATTTTATTAAGCAATGTGAAGGACGCATAAACAAGGAAAAGAGAAAAAAAGGTCAGTCAGAATAACCTTCCCTTTCAAATTGCATTTTTACGGTCGGTAGGAGTTTTTTTTTCTGGTAGTTCTACCTAACTAGGTAGAGAAGGATCCCCAAGTCCTTCTCCCTGTCAGATTTACCCAGTGGTTCACCATTACACTCTGAACGGGAAACCACTGGGTAAATCTGACAGGGAGAAGGACTTGGGGATTCTAGTTAATGATAAACTTAACTGGAGCAGCCAGTGCCAGGCAGCAGCTGCCAAGGCAAACAGGATCATGGGGTGCATTAAAAGAGGTCTGGATACACATGATGAGAGCATTATACTGCCTCTGTACAAATCCCTAGTTAGACCACACATGGAGTACTGTGTCCAGTTTTGGGCACCGGTGCTCAGGAAGGATATAATGGAACTAGAGAGAGTACAAAGGAAGGCAACAAAATTAATAAAGGGGATGGGAGAACTACAATACCCAGATAGATTAGCGAAATTAGGATTATTTAGTCTAGAAAAAAGACGACTGAGGGGGCGATCCAATAACCATGTATAAGTATATAAGGGGACAATATAAATATCTCGCTGAGGATCTGTTTATACCAAGGAAGGTGACGGGCACAAGGGGGCATTCTTTGCGTCTGGAGGGGAGAAGGTTTTTCCACCAACATAGAAGAGGATTCTTTACTGTTAGGGCAGTGAGAATCTGGAATTGCTTGCCTGAGGAGGTGGTGATGGCGAACTCAGTCGAGGGGTTCAAGAGAGGCCTGGATGTCTTCCTGGAGCAGAACAATATTGTATCATACAATTATTAGGTTCTGTAGAAGGACGTAGATCTGGGGATTTATTATGATGGAATATAGGCTGAACTGGATGGACAAATGTCTTTTTTCGGCCTTACTAACTATGTTACTATGTTACCAAAAATATATGAAACTCTCTGTAATACAAAATATTACTTATGCACCACCCATCCCCTGTAGACTGTGAGCCCTCGCGGGCAGGGTCCTCTCTATTCCTGTACTTGTATGTGCCTTGTTTTACTCATGTTTATTGTACTTGTCTATATTTGCCCCGTTCACATGTAAAACGCCATGGAATAAATGGCGTTTTAAAAATGTATAATAATAATAATGCATACTTTAACTGTCTCATATACAAACTACTATTCAATTCCCTTACGGGTTAGCTTTTCTAGCAATATTTAACACTATCGCTTTAATACAGTGCAATAAGGTCAACATTTTCTAAACTGAGGTAGTGCATTTAAAGGTGCAAACATTCAATTACTTCAACTTTATATCAACAACAGTTTCAGTTTCAATAAATTGTGAGATCTCTCTCACCACCAACAGTAGTTATGCATTGAAGCGGGGGACCACCCATACTGAACCCCCAATGTAGGATTGGGCGGGCTGCAAGGCGTAAGTGGTCTCCTTCTCTGGACGACTTCTTCGGCCACACCAAACGGTTGGTCTTCCTCGTCCCTTTAAGACAAATAACTTTTTAGTGCAAACGACAATGAACAGTTTCTTAATTGGTTCTATGTAAAACCAGTAGAAAGCACCTTAAGAAGTGCTAACTATATACATGACAGTTTGTAGACCATTCACTGTCCTTGGCCTCAGTGTCTTTTCAAATAAATGAACTTTTGAACTTTAACAGTCATTTTAAACTTTTAGGAACATTGCTCTCTACTTTTTCCAGGGCACCTTTTGGAGGTCCATGACCTCTTTGCCTGGAATAGTTCATGCTACTGCGAGTCAAACAATATCAGTCCCATTGCAGAAGTTTGAGTGGCCTGTGTCCTCATGGACTGTTGAGTCATTGTTTCAAAGGCCGATGCAGCTTCCCGGGTAGAAGCTTCTGTGGCTCTGCACTTGCGAACCTTGAAGGCATACCACCCCCTCTCTCCCTGGTGCCGTGTGTAGGACACCTGATCCGCTGGTTGTAGGTCCCAATAGGGGTGCCCTTCCATGAGATGTGACTCTAGGTCATGGCAAGTCACAAAAAGATCCTTTTGTATTCTGGGTTCTTTAATGAACCCCCATCCTTTATTAAGGTCAAAGGAGACCACAGTTCCCAGTTTCCTTGGTCCCCGGTCAGTGGGTCTGAGTTTGCGGACCCTGGATGTGGTTGCTAGGTTTAGTTCTTCTATCTCCCTCTGCCGGACCTCATGCTCCTGTTCCTCTGCCTCCAGCTTTAGCAGTTGATGCTGGCATATTTCCTCTTTGCTGAGGACCCCTTTTTGGGCTTTTCTTCCTCAAGGTCTGCCCTGCAAACCCCGTCATGCCCGCCTGTAGTGTCAGTACAGGCAGCAGTGGATCAGCTAACTTGCCCCTGATATCTGCCATCCAGTCCCAGACTATGTGGCTTAGCAGCTGACCTGGTTTTTGGGCTGGTGGGGGTTCAAAGGGCCCTAGCTGGGTTTCCTCAACTACAGGGGTAGTAGTCGTACCTGTTGTTCTGGTACCGGTCATGTCAGTGGCTGTTCCAGAAGTCAAGGCCACGGGATGCGACGCTGTCTGCTGCCCAGTCACCCGTTCCATCAGATGCTCTTTCCATTTAGTCATGGTCACTAGCTGCAGCCGCAGCATCTGACACATTACCTCCTCCACTTCCTGGTTAAGCAACTCTGGGTTCACCGTCGGTAGCGGGTCGAGGTTTTTCACTCCCCAGGCAGGGGGAGCCTTCTGCTTCCACCCCACGCTCCGGCACTCTGCATCCTCCACGTTCTGCAACGTCCCCCGGGTGCTTCGTTGCCATGTCTGCAGCTCGTCCTCCTGCACACCACCCCCGTGTGCATCTTCCACTTTGCAGGATTCTTTCCCCGCGCTCTCTTTCGGGGGCGGTACGTCTTTCTCTCTCGGTCCCCGCCATCCCAGATTAGGAGGCGGAGTTGTCTTGTTGACAGACACCTCCTTCTCTCATGGCAGTGCTGATAGAGGGCGGGCATGCTCTTTGCGCTGCACAGCTGGTCTCTGCCCACAATGGCACACCCTTCTTTTCCTGCGCTCCACGTGGCGCTTTAATGACCGCAGTTTTGGCGGCAATTAGCAATTCTATAGTCTCTCAATAAAGCACAGTCTCTTAGGCACACAATATCCAGTTTGCTGGGTCGGTCCATCCTGTTCGTGACGACAAGTTGGAGCGCCCACCAGGGCCTAGGGATACTCGGTACCGGGCTGGTTCTTAAAGGGATGTGTCACGGTGGCAGTGACTCGGTCCGTGGGCCTGAGCGTCCAAATAAAAGGGAAGGTCTTTAAAGGGGTTGTCAGAAATAAGAATGTTCATGACGCCACCTGTGATATTCAGTCAGGGATGACCAATGCTGCTTAAAGGGGTCCACTGGGGTGATGTTATGGCAGCTGGGATGGTATGGCTTCCTGCAGGTGAAGCTGAGTCCCCAGCGCTTCCGATGTAGTAGGGACAGATTGTAGATGGTGTAGAAAGAAATAGAGGACACGAGGTTGCAGCGTCTTTGCCTCTTTACTTGTGCAAGGCAGCCTCAGTCCAGGGTACTGGTATTGTCCGGCCGGCTTGGAAGTGACTCAGGAATCCCCCTAGCCAGGTGGGGTTGGAAGCCTTCCTTTCTGCGCTGTGTTGTAGTCCCTTGCTTCCTTAGGCCTCACAGAACGTCCTCACTTTCTCTCTGCCCCCTTTAGGTAGTACACTAACCCGCATGGCAGGTAACGCGAGCCTTTTTACAGGATCTCTAATTATGACCTGGGCTCTATGTGTTACTGTACCTTCGTGTGTTAATGGTGGACAGGTGATTTGAAATCCAGATGTTCACCGGTTTCTGCCATGGGGCATGAAGTTATCCCCACAACCTCGGTCTTCCGGCTACCGGTATGTTGCGCTTCAGCGTGGAGGAAGCTCAGCTTCCCTCCAGCTCTTCACTCTCTTTGCTTCTCTTCCTCCTTCACTCTCTCTACAAAACTGCTCTGTTCCTTTCTTGCCTTTCCAGGAGCTACAGAACTATCCATCTGTACAGCCCCACCTTTCCTCACAAAAGCTGCAGCATATACGTCTGCACAGCTTCGGCTCTCTTCCTGAACTGAGTAACTTCCCCCAGTCAGAATATATATAGGGGAGCCACCCACAAACTGGATCAGAGCTCTCCCTTCTGGCCTGGAGTCAGAATGGTGCTGCATGTGTGTCTTACCTGTTAAAGGGATCCTTCCTCACTTCCAAGCATGACATCACTCTCCCCGTGAGGAAAGCAATGCCACTGTAACAACCGGTTACCTGGGGCGTTACACTATTTTTGATCAAAAATAGTATTACTAAGAACCCTGAGTAATTTAGATCCACTTTTGCTTTTTACTAATTTAGGCCGGTTTCATATCTGTGGGTGGGTCCACAGCGTTTCTGACGCATACATCGATGTGCATCTTGATTTCATATTGTGGAAGCAGGTTCATGCATTTGCATGCATTCGCTTGCATTTGCATATGCATGCTTCGTTTTGCTATGTGCGGCTTGGAGCGGCTAACGCACCATGTTGCATTTTTGTGGCGGCAAATTTCCGCTGCCATACGCATGCGGACGCTTGCAGAAGGAATGCGTAAAAAAATGCATTACAGTCTATGGGAACGCATTGGTATGCAAAGGGCATGCGTATGATTGCATTTGCGTAAGCATGCATTTTTATGAGTAAACATGTTTAGGAACTGGTTTTAAGCCACCCCAAACAAACCTTATAAAAGAAGGTGTGGGCAGTGGAAGTCCAGTACTCTCAAGACTCCACAAGCATTGCAGCATCTTTTTTTTAAAGCATTGGAAGCATTGGAAGACTTTTTTGGAAGACTCAAAATGTGAGTATACAAGCTATATGTCTGCCTGTCTGTTTTTCTTTTCTTTTCACAGAACCTGGAACAGAACCCTCAAACCTGGATCGTCCTCTGGAGCAGTCCCTCATCGAACAGCCATGGACCAGTCCCAGCCATCCGCAGCAAGTGGGCCAGTGTCACAGGCTGGAGAACAGGCAGCTGGTCCTTCAGGTGTCGCCCTGTCCCAGGCCTCTGCCTCTTTTTTGGGGGGGCTCTTCCCGACAGCAGCAGAAGGCCTCGGACAGGTCACTCATGCCCGAGTTTATTCACTTGAGCTCAGTCTTCCAGAATGGCCTGAAGGTGCTGGGAGATAGACTGGAAAGTCGTCTGACCCATATTAACACACTTTTCCAGGATGTCAACCAACACCTTAACCGTCTGGAAGCGGACCTCCAGAAACCAGCACACCATTTTTTTAATCAGATAGAGCGGGGCATTTCGGAACACCTTACGCCAGCTCAATGTGATGCAGGCCTGCAATGCTGCTTACGTTCAGGCTATGCAGCAGACCCGGTACTTACAGCAGCCACAGGTGGGATTTCCTCCTGTGCCAACAATTTACCTCAATACCGAGTTCTGCTGCATACCACTGTACAGCCACCACCATGCCCAGTCCTGCCTCATCCCCAACCACAACAAATGGCATTGGCGGGCCTTCGGTGTTGGGAAGAGGTCGTGGCAGGGGGAAATTAAAATGATTCCCATGCAACCATTAGCCCATGTCCGAGTTTTTAAATGTCTGGGCGTCATTACCACGGCCAAATGATCCAATGTCCATGGCGACAAACCTACAGTCCGCAGCTGCTATAGCTATGAGCACTATGGAAAAATATTTTTTATAATTAAAGTACTCAAATCCAGTTCCAGACGGTTTGCTAATCCGGCTATGTTTTCCATCCACTGCTCCCAAACAGTTTGAGAAATTACAAACTTCAAAATATTTTTCTGCAGTTTCCTGCCATATTTCCGTAGTGGGTAGGGGGATAAATTCCTCACGGAGAACATCCCACAAAGCACGACAGGTGTCTGCGACAATCCCAGATAGTGTTGAAATTCCTATCCGGAACTGGAAATAGAGCGATGATAGGCTCTCTCCGGTAGCCAGGAATCTGGCAACCAGAGAAATAAAAAAAAATTCAGAACAATAATATTTATGACAGGGGTTTGGCAAAACAGAGAAAGAAAAAAAAAGTACATGGCTTTTAGAACAATAATATTCAGGACAGTTTTTTTGCAAAACAAAAAAGGGAAAAATATTATGCATTGCAGAACAATAATAATTATGACAGGCGTTAATGTTTAAATGTTACGTACCTTAGTGTCACGAGCAGGTGTTCCTCAGCAGGAATCGCTCTACAGAGCTGGGTGTCCTGCCTGCTGATGGCTCCTTGTACATGAACCAGCAAATCCATTTAGCTGTCTTGAGACATCCTCGTGTACTGAAAATATTTCTAAGGGTTTTCATGGAGCTCCCTGTATAAGGAGTGGTAGGCTCCACGGCTCTGTCAGCGTTCAACAATCGGGTGCTGCAAAAAGCAGTGACGCCGCCTTCTCCGTTCTTCTCTTTTCCATTCTTGCTCACAAGCAAATGCAAAGGAAAGAAACAAGTTGACATCCAAATCCAGATTCCGATAGAAACTCTCCATGCGAAGATCCATCGCAGGATACAGGAGCAAAATCTGAGGATTTCATCTGTACAAGGGTTTCTATATAGAAGAGACACGCCCATTTGGCTTGTGTCAAGGAAATTCTCCTGGAAAAAAAATTTCCTATCAAACGCAGGCACATAAAAACACAAACACATGCAAAAATGCATGCAAGCGTTGCGTTTTTTTCCGTCATGCATAAGCTGATGCGGATAAATAACGCAGTTATCATGTGTTTGCATGTGTTTTAGCATGCGTTTGCGGTGGTGGACGATACACTGTGGACTCAACCGCAAATGTGAACCTAGCCTTAGTTACAGCAGAGTTTTTTTGTTTATTTTGTTTCTTGTTTGTTTTATATGCTTTATGGCTAATGTGAACATGCGTTTGTGTTCTTTTAAACTGATGCTAAGTTGTTTAGATGACAAACTAGCACATCACCGCAGAGTTGTTGAAAGGTCTAACAGACCAGACAGATCAGTGCCTCTTGGTGCTGAACCTACAACCAGACATTGTTGTGTGCTCATTTCTGCAAATCACAGATACCGCCAGGCTTTGTAAGCAGCAGAGGACAGTAGTTGAATATGAACCACAACATGCTTGTCTGTATTTGGGAAAGCCTCCACACATAAGAACCGACGCATGGGCATGGATGACTGACTATGCAATAAATTCCCATCTGACAATGCTGGTGGCAGAGAAAATAGAGTTCTTTGGACAACCAAGGAGTAGAGATGAAGGAGTCACACACCAGGTCCAATAGAGGCAGGGGAACACTATCAAAGGTCTGGAACCGTGTAATTAGACCCTCCCATTGCCCAGGCCCTGATGCACTGGGTACTCTTACAAGGAGGGAAAAGTTATTGAAGATGTAAAGGCGCACCTAGCCAACCCAACCAGAATCATCCTTGATTCCTCTGTGACGTACAAGTAATGGGTATCCAAGCTGTAGACATGGCATGAACTATCTCTCTACGCCTTGGAGGTGCTGGCCTGCCTTGACACTAGCATTTTGTCTGAATTTTTAGTGCCACAAAATAACTAATAGGTGCATAATAACTGATAGGGGGCATAATAACAGATAGATGCATCTGCCTGTCAACTGAAAATGCTGACAGGCTGCCTCCCATCAAAATAAACAAGGTCTGGATATACCCAGACTTCTCAACTCCAACAGATGAAAGCAGTGGAACATAAAGTCAACTAAAATGTTCTGTTTTTCTGTTGTACTCCCATGCACCCCTTCCCACCCAAGCAAGGGTATACGGTTCTTGTTTTCTTGTTTTTCGTGTCCTCCTCCTCCTCCGCCAAATCTAGAAGATCATGATCCAAACGTCACTTTTAATTTTTTCCAGGGTGTGCCGGGGCCTCCACCAGTGAAGAGGGGGCGCTACAGTGCACCACAGTACACCAACCTGACAAACAGGGCAACACAGACAAGGGTTAACTGAAAACTTCAGACACACAAAATATTCACTCACACATAACAGAGAAATCCACCGGGGTGTACAGGAAGGGGAACAAATAAAATAGAGTAGGATAAGGAATTACCACGCGTACAAACGAAATAACAGTAGCTAATAATTCCTCCAGCTCTCCTTCTCACACCAACTCCTTTCCCTCTGTTAGCCATGCAGCAAAAGCTGGCTCTGACAAGGATTTGTAGCGGAGCCCAGATTATATAGGGCAAAGGCGTGGCTAACCGACGACAGAGATTCCCAACATGGCCCATTAATCCCTGTTCTGCCAGAAAAAATGCACGCATTTAATATGTCAGAGAAGTGCTTCTTCTCAGTGCCAGAGTAGGAGCAATCAAACGCTACGGTCCTCTGGCTCCACTAGGTCGCCGTAACCCCATGACACACACTTTTTCCTTCCACTCAACCTTCCATTAATATGCTTGGATACAGCACTCTGTGCACAGCCAGCTTCTTTAGCAATGACCTTTTGTGGCTTACCCTCCTTGTGGAGTGTGTCAACGATTGCCTTCTGGACATCTGTCAAGTCAGTAGTCTTCCCCATGATTGTAAAGCCTACTGAAACAGAATAAGGGACCTTTTTAAATGCTTAGGAAGCTTTTGCAGGTGTTTTTTGTTAATTATTCTAACTTACTGAGATAATGACTTTTGGGTTTTCATTGGCTGTAAGCCATAATCACCAACATTAACAGAAATAAACACTTGAAATAGATCATTCTGTTTGCAATGATTCCATTTAATATATAAGTTTCACTTTTTTGTATTGAAGAACTGAAATAAATTCACTTTTTGATGATATTCTAATTTTGTAAGAAGCACATGTAGGGCTTATAACACTGAATTCGGAGATGTGTCACTTATCAATCTGGGTGTTGTTGTTTACTTACACTGAAGGTTTTACCATCAGGACCTTATCATTGCTGTGACTAGCTGGCGTAAGAACTCTTCAGACTCTGCCTCCTCCTGTGATAAGCAGATTGTTGTCAATAGACCATGTACTTTTAGAGCCTGAATTGGATGTGGGGGGCAGCTTTCTAAGTTCTGCTTCATGTTAAAGCTACAGCTCTGGCAAAAATTAAGAAACCACCATATCAAAACCCTGTCATGGGCAGCCCAATCTCCAGACCTGAAACCCATTGAAAACCTCTGGAATGTAATCAAGAGGATGATGTATAGTCACAAGCCATCACACTCTACGTCCCCTTCTCCATGCGAGTGGCGGTGGTGTATCGTCCTCCCGGCCCCTCTCATCAGTTCCTGGATCACTTTGCCACCTGGCTTCCACACTTTCTCTCCTGTGACACCCCCACCCTTATCATGGGTGATTTCAACATCCCCATTGCCTCTCCCCTCTCCCCATCTGCTTCTCACCTTTTGTCGCTATCCTCCTCTTTTGGCCTCTCGCAGCATACTAACTCTCCAACACATGAAGATGGAAACTCCCTTGACTTGGTCTTCTCCCGGCTTTGCTCAGTGGATGATTTCACAAACTCCCCTCTCCCACTCTCTGACCACAACCTTCTTTCATTCTCTATCAAGAACTGCCATCCCGCTCAGGTCACCCCCACTTTCCACACTTATAGAAACATACAGGCCATTAACACCCAGAAACTTATGAAGAACTTGCAGTCCTCATTGGCCCCAATCTCCTCCATCTCATGTCCTGATTCTGCTCTGAAGCATTACAATGAAACCCTGCAAAGTGCTCTGGATGAAGCTGCTCCTCCTATACATAAAACAACTCGGCACAGACGGCAACAACCGTGGCACACGCTGCAAACACGTTTCCTGCAGCGGTGCTCCAGGTGCGCAGAACATCTGTGGAGAAAATCTAATCTACCCGAAGATTTCATCCATTATAAGTTCATGCTAAAGACATACAATTCTGCCCTTCACCTCTCCAAACAAACCTACTTCAACACCCTCATCACCTCCCTGTCCAATAACCCTAAACGTCTCTTTGACACGTTCCAGTCCCTACTCAACCCAAGAGAGCAGGCCCCAACCACGGATCTCCGTGCTGACGATCTGGTCAATTACTTCAAAGAAAAAATTGACCACATTCGACAGGAAATCATCTCCCAATCTCTTCATACCATGCACTGTCCTCCCTCCCCCACTGCATCTAGTTCACTCTCTGACTTTGAAGCAGTTACAGAAGAAGAAGTAAGCAGGCTCCTTGCATCTTCTCGCCCGACCACTTGCACCAGTGACCCCATTCCGTCACATCTCCTCCAGTCCCTTTCCCTGGCTGTCACCTCTCACCTAACAAAAATATTCAACCTTTCCCTCACTTCCGGTATTTTTCCCTCCTCATTTAAGCATGCCATCATACATCCATTACTTAAAAAACCATCCCTCGATCAAAATTGTGCCGGAAATTATAGACCTGTCTCTAATCTTCCCTTCATCTCTAAACTCCTCGAACGCCTGGTCCACTCCCGTCTTACCCGCTATCTCTCAGATAACTCTCTTCTCGACCCTCTTCAATCTGGCTTCCGCTCTTTACACTCTACTGAAACTGCCCTCACTAAAGTCTCTAATGACCTACTAACAGCTAAATCTAATGGTCATTACTCCATGCTAATTCTCTTGGATCTCTCTGCAGCATTCGATACTGTGGATCATCAGCTCCTCCTCACTATGCTCCGCTCCATCGGCCTCAAGGACACCGTTCTCTCCTGGTTCTCCTCCTATCTCTCTGACCGATCCTTCACTGTATGTTTTGCTGGTTCCTCCTCCTCTCACCTTCCCCTTACTGTTGGGGTTCCTCAAGGATCAGTCCTAGGCCCCCTCCTCTTCTCGTTGTATACTGCCCCTATTGGACAAACAATCAGTAGATTTGGTTTCCAGTGCCATCTCTATGCTGACGACACCCAATTATACACTTCTTCTCCTGATATCACACCGACCTTTTTAGAAAACACCAGTGATTGTCTTACCGCTGTCTCTAACATCATGTCCTCCCTCTATCTGAAACTAAACCTGTCAAAAACTGAACTCCTCGTGTTCTCTCCCTCTACTAACCTACCTTTGCCTGACATTGCCATCTCCGTGTGCGGTTCCACCATTACTCCAAAGCAACATGCCCGCTGCCTTGGGGTCATCCTTGATTCTGACCTTTCATTCACCCCCTACATCCGATCATTGGCTCGCTCTTCTTACCTGCATCTCAAAAACATTTCTAGAATTCGCCCTTTTCTTACTTTCGACTCTGCAAAAACTCTTACTGTTTCACTTATTCATTCTCGTCTGGACTATTGTAACTCTCTACTAATCGGCCTCCCTCTTGCAAAACTCTCCCCGCTCCAATCTGTCCTGAATGCTGCAGCCAGGATCATATTCCTCACCAACCGTTACACCGATGCCTCTACCCTGTGCCAGTCATTACACTGGCTACCCATCCACTCCAGAATCCAGTACAAAACTACTACCCTTATCCACAAAGCACTCCATGGCTCAGCACCACCCTACATCTCCTCCCTGGTATCAGTCTACCACCCTACCCGTGCCCTCCGCTCCGCAAATGACCTCAGGTTAGCATCCTCAATAATCAGAACCTCCCACTCCCGTCTCCAAGACTTTACACGTGCTGCGCCGATTCTTTGGAATTCACTACCTAGGTTAATAGGATTAATCCCCAATCCCCACAGTTTTAAGCGTACCCTAAAAACTCATTTGTTCAGACTGGCCTACCGCCTCAATGCATTAACCTAACGATCCCTGTGTGGCCTATTTATAAAAAAAAAAAAAAGGTTCCTCGCATCATGTTCTCATACACTTTATGCAGTATTAGCCCTCTATGTCTGTACTGCTACATACTTAGGCAGATAACTGGTTCATGCAGCTTTACATGAACACCTGAGCCTTACACTATGGCTGGTCCGAATAACTAAAGCAATTGTTACCATCCACCTCTCGTGTCTCCCCTTTTCCTCATAGTTTGTAAGCTTGCGAGCAGGGCCCTCACTCCTCCTGGTATCTGTATTGAACTATATTTCTGTTATGCTGTAATGTCTATTGTCTGTACAATTCCCGGCTATAATTTGTAAAGCGCTGCGGAATATGTTGGCGCTATATAAATAAAAATTATTATTATTATAAGCCATCAAAGAAGAGCTGCTTAAATTTTTGCGCCAGGAGCAGTGTGAAAGACTGGTGGAAAGCATGCCAAGACGCATGAAAGCTGTGATTAAAAATCATGGTTATTCCACAAAATATTGATTTCTGAACTCCTCCTGAGTTAAAACATTAGTATTGTTGTTTCTAAATGATTATGAACTTGTTTTCTTTGCATTATTTGAGGTCTGAAAGCACTGTTTGCTTGTTTTTTTGTTTGTTTTTTAATTTTGGCCATTTTTCTTTGTCAGAAAAAAAATACAAAAATTATTGCTTGGAAATTCGGAGACATGTTGTCAGAAGTTTATAGAATAAAAGAACAATTTACATTTTGCTCAAAAATATACCTATATAGAGAAAAATCAGACAAACTGAACATTTTGCAGTGGTCTCTTAATTTTTGCCAGAGCTGTAAGAACTCTGATGTGTCACACTCACAACTGCTGCACCCAGTAAATTCATAGTTGAAATCATGGTCTCTTTCCCTACATTTATGCTGCTCTCAAATAAGGTAGGAAAAATCTGCTTATAGATTCCCTTTTATGTTTATAGAGGGGCAATATAAATTTGCATAAAACAAACTTTTTGATACTCTAAGAAAGTTTAGTCATAGAAGTTAGGAGCTAATTCTTAATGTATACTGACTGAGTATATTGCCTTAGACAAAATCAGAAACTGTAACAAATGTTCTTAGTATCAACACGATGAATAGAAAAAGATTAAAAAATAAAATGAGTGGTAAGTTGAAATGTATGTATTAGAACATGGAGAAGTAGTGTGAACAGTTTAGGCACAGGTGTAGGAAACTGAAGTAATAAAGGAAGCGTATGTGTTACATGGGATTATCGATTAGCATGCCCTAGATGTTTGCTTGGGCCTCAGATCATGTTTAAAGCTTCTTGGCCATGCTACTCTTTATAGTACATGCAATCATATGCTTAACATTGTAATTTTAGATTCCACAAAGGGATAAATAACACCTTTACTAAATGCTCCTACAATGTAATGCAACTATTAGATTAGAAAGATCATCTTACTTTTCCTCTTATTCGTGTTTGTTATTCAAAGAAAGTTTGCTGATTACTGATTACATGATTAATATAAGTGGATTATAAATTACATTGCTGGATTTTCCAAAGTAATCAGGCTGATTACAGTAACTTTGAAGAAATATGTTCAAATTATTATTATCCATTATCCACTCTCCCCAGTCCCACAAGCTCGCTGCCTTTGGGTAATCCTTGACGCTGATCTCTCCTTCAAACCACATATCCAAGCCCTTTCCACTTCCTGCCGACTTCAACTCAAAAATATTTCACGAATCCGTACATTCCTCAACCAAGAATCTGCAAAAACCCTAGTCCATGCCCTCATCATCTCTCGCCTTGACTACTGCAACCTCCTGCTCTGTGGCCTCCCCTCTAACACTCTTGCACCCCTCCAATCTATTCTAAACTCTGCTGCCTGACTAATCCACCTGTCCGCCCGCTCTTCCCCGGCCTCTCCCCTCTGTCAATCCCTTCACTGGCTCCCCATTGCCCAGAGACTCCAGTACAAAACCCTAACCATGACGTACAAAGCCATCCACAACCTGTCTCCTCCATACATCTGTGACCTCGTCTCCCGGTACTTACCTACACCAACCTCCGATCCTCACAAGATCTCCTTCTCTACTCCCCTCTTATCTCCTCTTCCCACAATCGCATACAAGATTTCTCTCGCGTATCACCCCTACTCTGGAACCCACTACCACAACACATCAGACTCTCGCCTACCATCGAAACCTTCAAAAAGAACCTGAAGACCCACCTCTTCCGACAAGCCTACAACCTGTAGTAACCACCGATCGACCAAACCGCTGCATGACCAGCTCTATTCTCGCCTACTGTATTCTCACCCATCCCTTGTAGATTGTGAGCCTTCGCGGGCAGGGTCCTCTCTCCTCCTGTACCAGTTATGACTTGTATTGTTTAAGATTATTGTACTTGTTTTTATTATGTATACCCCTCCTGACATGTAAAGCGCCATGTAATAAATGGCGCTATAACAATAAATAATAATAATAATTATATACATATAACGATAGCTGTGAATACAATTAAAAGTAAAGATAATGGTTCCATACCACTTTTTGTAAACAACATGAAGTAAGGTCTTGACCCTATCCTTGCCTATTAAGCTGGTAAGACCCAACATTTTTTGATTACATTGATGCTTGTTTGATCAATTTGTTTGTTACCCCCGGTTCTGGCCCTGCACCCGATTCTGGCGCTGCCCCCAGTTCTGGTCCCTCACCCGTTCCTGCGCCCGAGGCTGCCCCTGTACCTCTGTGAAGTCCCTGTCTAGATCCTCGCTCTCTGTCTGTTCCTCGGCATCCTGCTACTGCTTCTCTCTCCCCCACTTCCTGGCACGCTTCCAGCAGGCCTTCAGGGAGAGTACCTAGGACACATGCGCACAGTCTCTTAAAGGGACAGCATGCATTTTTTTAAAACTATAGCGATAGAATGGCACCAGGTGTTTCCTCCACAGATAAGATATAACGTGGAGTTTGCCCAAATCTCAAATAACTGGCGTTGAAATACGGACCAGGTGGACTCAAGTTAGAACCGCTGCGGCATGCGTTAATCCATAGCTTTAGGGTGGTGCTCAACATCCATAGCAATGTAAATCCAAAAAAATATAGAGAAATGAGGTGGCACTCACCCGATATTGCTATACGAGAATGTCCTTTATTCAGTCCTGGACCCGTTGAAGCGCGCAGGCGCAAAACGGCCGTCGTCCTCTTGCCTCCCCTTGCACTCCTCTCCTCACCAAGCCGCCTCTCCGCTACATGTCTGTGAGTGTATGCTCTGAATAAAGGACATTCTCGTATAGCAATATCGGGTGAGTGCCACCTCATTTCTCTATATTTTTTTAAAACTCCAATTAACCAATGGCAGCACACTGATTACTACTTCTGGCCTCTCCATCATAGGGAGGGTGCTGGAGCAACGATTATCTACTCTTGCTATTTCCAGTTCTGTTCCTGTTCTGTCTGCGCTGTTATAGCATTCCGTTTGCACTCTGCTTATACTGTTTGTTTCTGCAGAATATCAGTGACCAGTGGTTTGGCTATCCTAAGACGACACCTGCACCTTTAAACTAAAGTGCCATCCCGTTCTGCCACTCACCATCTGAACCCCTGGACTACGCTAAAGGTGCTGGAACCAGCATCCTCCCATCTACCTGGAATCTTACTTCCCTCGACAGAGCCAGCTCCACATCTCATACCCGGTGTCCGCATGTCAGCTCCATCATATCTGCTATATCTGTTTATCCGTTTGTCCCGCTGTGACGGCTGCCACGTGTCCAGGGTCTAATTACAGGTAGCACCTGTGTGTCCCACGTGTTCCTTTCTGGTCCTGTTCGAGGGATCTTACTATGGATACCTGGGGCTCACTAGTTATGCCCCCTTCGGAGCTCCCCGGACCGAGGTCCCGAGGTTCCACTCCACTCCACTACACTCCGCTTCCATTCGCTACATTGTTTTTAGGAGTCAAGCCACTGTAAGAGATGTCTAGCACTGATTTATCTTCCACTTGCTATGGGAATAATCATGCATGCTCAGTAGAGATGTGTGAATATTTTGAAATTCAAATTTACTGAATTTTTCCCAACAATTCAATTTGTGGTGAAATAAATTCACACAAATCTCAATACTGAAAAGCTTATAAATGCTTAGAAAATTCACGTGGGGAAGAGTCGAGAGAGAAAGAACCCAGCTGACCATAAAAGCTTACACTCTATAGGGGAGACAGAGGATCCTGCAGACTATAAGTGCTTACACATTAAGGCCAGCGTCACACTAGCGAGTTTTACGGATGTATGAGAGCAGAAAACACGTCCAGAAATTACGCATTGCACACGGCCCAATGATTCTCTATGGCTCAGTTCCTAGCTGCCATATTTTACGGATCCGTATTATACGGTCTTGTACGGCCGTAGAAAATCGCAGCATGCTGCATTTGTCACCGTATTGCGCAAAAAAAAGCCAATGAAAGTCTATGGGGGCAAGAAAAATACGGATTACACACGGACCAGCAGTGTGACTTGCGAGAAATACGCAGCGGTGTTCTCTAGAAAAGCCGTCAATTCAGCGCGGTGTACAGTAAAATCACACTGACAGCTTGCAATAGAATAGGTAGAATAAATGTGTACACATAGAATAAGTATAAATATATATATATATATATATATATATATATATATCAGTGAGACACACACATATATATATATATTTATATTTAATTCAGCGCTAGATAGCAGAAAAGCCGGTAATTCAATTGCCGGCTTTCCTATCTTCTTCACAAACCCGACAGGATATGAGACATGGTTTACATACAGTAAACCATCTCATATACCTTCTTTTATTACATATTCCTCTTTACTAATGTAACAAGTGTCTCTGTGTAAAATTTGGGGTCTCTAGCTATTAAATTAAAGGGTTAAATCCCAGAAAAAATTGGCATGGGCCCCCGCGCAATTTTCTCTGCCAGAGTGGGAAAGCCAGTGACTGAGGGCAGATATTAATAGCCTAGAGAGGGACCATGGTTATTGTCCCCCGCTGGCTAAAACATCTGCCCCAGCCACCCCTGAAAAGGCACATCTGGAAGATGCGCCTATTCTGGCACTTAGCCTCTCTCTTCCCACTCCTGTGTAGCAGTGGAATATGGGGTAATGAAGGGTTAATGTCACCTTGCTATTGTAAGGTGACATTAAGCCAGGTTAATAATGGAGAGGCGTCAATTATGACGCCTATCCATTATTAATCCAATAGTACGAAATGGTTAATAAAGCACACACAAATTATTAAAAAGTATTTTAGTGAAATAAAGACACATGGTGATTTAATATTTTATTATACTCCCCTAATCCACCTGAAGACCCTTATCACCTGAAGCAAAGTTAAAAAAAACAAACAACAATATTTCATACCTTCCGTCGGTCAGTCTTGTTCCACGCTGTAAATCCATCTGAAGGGGTTAAATCATTTTACACCCAGGAGCTCTGCTAATGCAGCTGTGCTGCTGTCTGTAAAACTTGGTGATGAATGGAATGCAGGGGAATGTACTGTAGTTACCTCGAGTCGCAGTGATGTGCCCTCTGCTGGATGAACTCATATGAACTCGAGCGTGGGAAAATATTCTGAAAAGTTACCCCAACACGTGTTTCGCGTTAGCTTCTTCTTGGGGTATAAAGGAAATAGATAAAAGAGAAATAGGGGGATATATAAACAATAATAATAATTAATACTAATAATAATAATCTTTATTTATATAGTGCCAACATATTCCACAGCGCTTTACAGTTATTATTTTATTATTATATAAATAAAGATTATTATTACCATCAGTCAGAGCGCTGCGGTTCCCATGCTGTCAGATGACAGCGTGAGCCAGCAACTGTAACCGGAGGTAAAAATGAAAACTTTTGAATCCTCACTGAGCATGCACAGTGTGCTGCAAGGATTTGCAAGTTTCTGAGCTGTTGTAGAATTTACAATAGATAAATCATGTAATGGAAGAAGAATGTGAAATATTTGGTTTTATGCTATACCTATATTTCTCTGCAGTAACTGTACATGATGAATTGTGGTATGTGTTAAAGGGGCCCACTGAGTCTCTTTCGCACGGGGGCCATGAAAATCTGGAGCAAGCCCTGGATACAGGTAAAGTGGCATCCAAAAGTTTGACAAACGTGGTCAAAATTACTGATATTGTGAGCAGTTAAGTAAGTTGAATACGAAATGATGTCTAAAAGGCGTAAAGTTAAAGTTGACATATTTGCAAAAATATATATACAGTTGCTTCTCACAAAATTAGAATATCATCAAAGAGTTAATTTATTTCAGTTATTCAATATAAAAAGTGAAACTCATATACAGTATATGTATATAAAGGCCATAAATGGTGATATATATAAGAGACTCTCACATCATATCCCTTTAAATAGCAGAAACCCAGATAAAGTGCAATGTCACAAAGTCCAGACAAAAAATCCTATGGGTGTTGTCAAATCATGAGTAATACACAACAGTAAGTCAAATACAGCACTGCATATTTACCTAAGAAGTATAGGTGTCCAGGTGCCCACCACACCCGACGCATGTTTCGCTCTGGGAGCTTCGTCCAAGGGAGCTTTGTCAAAGTTATCAGAGCCCACAAATCTCCAAGGGTTCACAAACATTTGCATCAACCCCTTTTCCTTTTTCTAATTTTTAAAATGATAAAAATAACAGTATTTTTTTTTTGCCTAATATACAAAGCAAATGTGTCATTTTTAACATTAGGTCTTTTAGAGATCATTTAATCTTCATATTACTTAACTGTTCACAATAACAGTAATTTTAACCACGAGTGTCCAAACTTTTACATGCCACTGTAAATACAGTTTTAAACAATTCAAACTTGATTTCTACATGTGTAAAGGGGCAAATTTTGACGCATGTGTGCTTTGTGAAAATAATGTATTTTGGCCCTGTTTTATAAAAGTGGGTGAAAAGCATGAGGGGTAGTCCAGACAGATTTTGTATAATTTACACCAGAATCTAAGGTAAATTTTAGAGCAAATGTATACCTACTTGTTACTGAAGTAGATGTTTTTCTGGCGCTCAGACAGGTACTCATAGTATATTTCTGGGTAACAAAATAAGTAGTAAATTATAATAAATGTCCATTTTTATTTGCGTTAATCCCTTTTGTGACACAACCAGAGAGGATCCTTTGGTGAAGCCAAATAATTCATATAGGAGGTTTGGGCCAGTGAGGTTTTTCTTAGAAGCATTCCTAAGAGATTTTTTAAAGAACTGTTTCCTTAGTAAAAGTAAAACCATGGAGAAACAGATTTAACACTTTATGTAGTTAACCAGTGGTTTTCCTGTGGTTTCAGCAGTGGTTTTTGTGATGCGGTTTCCTTTTTCACCACAGTCGACATTTGTGAACATGTCCTTGACGACAAGATTTTCCTTGTGCAAATATAGTGACAGGAAGTTTCTTAGAAAATAAATCCCTTGGCAAAAACCATTGGGGCCAATATATGGTTATATTTTTACAATAAACACAAACAAAAACATAATGATATAAAAAAACTATTAAAATGAAGACACTAGGGTTTTAGGTACATTTTAGGTAGGACAATCTTGGATTTCTCAACAGGACGCAGCAGTTTCAGATTACAATACTGCTGATCAGATGACAGCAAATGATAATGCTGTTACTGAAAATAACTCACTATACAAAGACCAGCACTGATATTACTGTCATATGTAAGCCATATAGTGGTAGAATATTAAAATATCACAGTACAGTTATAGATGATGACTTACATAACTCTCACGCTGTATAATGACTAGTGATGAGTGAATACATTTGGCATTATTCGTTACTCGCACGAATAGTACAGTATTTGGGCTATTCGTTACTCGGCGATTAATTAGATATTCGCCTTGGTATATTCGAGTGACCGCCCAGCATGTTTGGCGCTTTATTTGCAGCAAATGAACATGCTGAGCTTGCTTGCCAATCACAGTAATGCCGGCATCATCTTTGGTGTGGCAATACTATGATTGGCTGGGAGAGCATAGTTTCAGCGTAGGGACAGTGAAAGGAGTGTAGGGACAGTGATAGAAAGTTATAGGGAGAGTTATTTATTCCAAAAATCTCTTTTAAGGGCTGAAGACTGTCAAAATTAGTTGTTTGCTAGGTGGGGATTTAGTAGGGAGAGATTGAATAGGAAGGAGGGGGGGATGGTGGGTGAAAAGCATGCACCTGGCTGTTCTCATCATTGGAAGTACATGCTGCAGCTCTCTGCTATTTTCCACTTAAAATACCTAATATTTGTTAAGCAGTTGTGCAATTAGAGCAATCCAGGTAGAGATAATCTTATGTGACAATTTAGCAGGGGCAATAATCTTCATTACTCAACATTTGGAGAGTGTCAGCAAGATGATTGAAAAAAAATCTAATTTTTTTTAATGGCTTAAAAAATAGTGTATCTTTATGTGATAAGCAGAGGTAGTGCTGAGTGCTGTTGCCTCAAAAGCATCCAGTAACTACAGTGGTTAAAGGCCCCGTCACACATAGCGACGCTGCAGCGATACCGACAACGATCCGGATCGCTGCAGCGTCGCTGTTTGGTCGCTGGAGAGCTGTCACACAGACAGCTCTCCAGCGACCAACGATCCCGAGGTCCCCGGTAACCAGGGTAAACATCTGGTAACTAAGCGCAGGGCCGCGCTTAGTAACCCGATGTTTACCCTGGTTACCATCGTTAAAGTAAAAAAAAAAAAACGCTACATACTTACCTATCGCTGTCTGTCCTCGGTGCTCTGCTTCTCTGGTCTGGCTGTGAGCACAGCGGCCGGAAAGCAGAGCGGTGACGTCACCGCTCTGCTTTCTGGCTGACCGGCGCTCACAGCCAGACCAGAGAAGCAAAGCGCCGAGGACAGACAGCGATAGGTAAGTATGTAGCATTTGTTTTTTTACTTTTAGGATGGTAACCAGGGTAAACATCGGGTTACTAAGCGCGGCCCTGCGCTTAGTTACCCGATGTTTACCCTGGTTACCAGCGAAGACATCGCTGAATCGGCGTCACACACGCCGATTCAGCGATGTCAGCGGGACCTCAACGATCAAAAAATGGCCCAGGCCATTCCGACACGACCAGCGATCTCACAGCAGGGGCCTGATCGCTGGTACGTGTCACACATAGCGAGATCGCTACTGAGATCGCTGTTGCGTCACAAAACTTGTGACTCAGCAGCGATCTCGCTAGCGATCTCGCTATGTGTGACGGGGCCTTAACACAGTCACACGAGATAGGGAATGGTTAGCAGAGCCCCAGGGGGATTGTGGGGAACTTGTTTACTATTCTGGCAGCAGCTGAATGGATGAGTGGTGTGTGATCTGTCTCTCACAAAATTTCAGGCAAGTGAATCATAAGGACACAGGATCCCAATAAAGAGTGAAGCTGGCCTAACCCCTGTACTGCTAGTTGAGAAAATCTATCATGAGCAGGAAGATAAGCACCATCAGGATTTGTGTCACAAGGGATCATGTCCCTAAGCAACCTCCCCTCCATCTCACTGTGCTAGAAGGAATGCTGTGAACTACTGTGCCTTTGTAAAGAGTCTTCATCTGTGCTGAAATCTGCTATCAATAGAGACTGTTAGTCAATGTGCCATTAAGAAGCAGCTGTACTGTTTATGAAGCCTGTGCTTAAGAGGCTTGAATTGCACTGGACGTGCTGTGATATTAAACTACACTGTTCATCTGTTCGTGAGGATTCTATCAATTGTGTCTGTGTGAGCAAGTGGATCCATCTTGTGCCTGAGGAAGCTCCTGTGCATGTTTGCCCTGAATAACGGTTCCCCCAGATTTCCAAAGAATTCATGAGACCTGTCCCACCTCTATCAGAACCTAGCAGCGTGCATGACAACAGGCATGCCCCACATGTATTCAAGCTGTCTAGCAGCCGCAAATCATGCAGCTGCATCAACATAAACTAAATCTCCAAGCACGCCAAAATACCCGGAGACCCCCCGAGCATGCTAGGAGCAACTCGAGTAATGAGCATACTCGCTCATCACTAGTCTGGAGACTGGCTAGGCCACTGCATGACCTTAATATGCTTCTTTTTGAGCCACTCCTTTGTTGCCTTGGCTGTATATTTTGGGTCATTGTCTTGCTGGGAGACCCAGCCACGACCCTTTTCAGTGTCCTGGCAGAGGGAAGGAGATTGTCACTCAGGATTTTGCGGTACTTGGCTCCATCCATTCTCCCATTGATGCGGTGAAGTAGTCCTGTGCAGTTAGAAGAAAAACATCCCCAAAACATAATGTTTCCACCTCCATGCTTGACAGTGGGGATGGTATCCTTTGGGTCATAGGCAGCATTTCTCTTCCTCCAAACACGGCGAGTTGAGTTAATGCCAAAGACCTCAATTTTTGTCTCATCTGAAGACAGCAACTTCTCCCAATCACTCACAGAATCATCCAGGTGTTCATTGGCAAACTTCAGATGGGCCGGCACATGTGCCTTCTTGAGCAGGGGGACCTTGCGAGCACTACAGGATTTTAAACCTTTACAGCGTAATGTGTTATCAATGGTTTTCTTGGTGACTGTAGTCCCAGCTGCCTTGAGATCATTAACAACTTTTTACTGTGTACTTTTAGGCTGATCTTTCACCTTCCTCATAATCAAGGATACCCGACGAGGTGAGATTTTGCATGGTACCCCAGATCGATGTCGATTGACAGTCATTTTGGATTTCTTCTGTTTTCTTACTATTGCACCAACAGTTGTCTCCTTCTCACCCAGTATCTTACTTATGGTTTTGTAGCCCATTCCAGCTTTGTGCAGGTCTATGATCTTGTCCCTGCATCCTTATAAAGCTCTTTGGTCTTGCCCATCTTATAGAGGTTAGAGGCTGACTGATTAATTGACTCTGTGGACAGAGGTCTTTTATAAAGGTGACTATGTAAGACTGCTGTCTTTAATGCAGGTAATGAGTTGATAAGGAGCGTATAACTGCTCTGTAGGAACCGGAACTCTTAATGGTTGGTAGGAGATCAAATAGTTATTTCTCACTGCAAAATGCAAATAAATTTATATAATCTATACAATGTGATGTTCTGGATTTTATTTTTGATATTCTACCTGTCAATGTTAAAATTAACCTACCCTTAAAATTATAGACTGTTTATGTCTTTGTCAGTGGGCAAACTTACGAAATCAGCAAGGGATCAAATACTTATTTCCTTCACTGTATGCTGGATCAGTAAGTACCTGGTTCTCTGTCTTCAATCAGGGTAAGGCATACCACCAAGGGTTTTTCAAGGAGACCAGTAGACCCTTGACAGCATTCAATGGGGATTATATGAGTGGATCCGCATACTGTTTGGGCTCAGAATTCCAGAGGAGCATGGAGACATGCTTAGAAGGATTGAGGGATGATATCTGCCAGTCGTACTTGGATGACAATGTGGTACACAGCTAAACTTTCAAGGAGCATGTTGAACACATGAGAACCGTATTTCAGCGGTATCAACAACACCTAGTTAGATTTATCCTAAAGTAGTGTGAACTGTTCAAAAGGCAAGTCCGATTTCTAGGGAAAATTGTGTCTGTAGAAGGATATACCATGGACCCAGCAGAAATCACTTTGGTACTGGCCTTAAAAAACAAGCAGCCTTCTATTGTCGGGGAGTTGAGGAAGATCATAGGATTCCTCTCCTACTATTATACTTATGTATGGAACTTCTCTAGGATTGCCGCACCACTATATCTCCTCTTGGGGGGACGACAGAGTCAACAACACCCATGGGGAAAAAGAAGAATGCGGGCAGGACCAGACGAAAAAGAAACAATACTGTTTCATCCCAGCAGCCCATTCTCTGGACATCAAACCACCATGAGGTATTGGAAGAATTAGTGGATTACCTGATAAAACCACCCATAATGGGATATCATGATTTCAACTTGCCATTTGTTCTTCATTGTGATGCTTCTCAGGTTGGACTGGGAGCTGCCCCGTATCAGCATCAAGATGGGAAATTGAGAATCATCGGTTACGGTTCCAGAACATTGACAAATGTCAAGAGGAATTACCATCTACAGTCTGGAAAATTGGAGTTCCTGACATTGAAATGGGCTATGTGTGAATGATTTAGAGATTATCTCTATTACATTTAAAGCTTCCTCTTTGAGATTCTGCAGCAAACGTTTTAGTAGTCAGAGCAGCGGGAGGGTTACGTTGACAATAGCGTCATCAGCGCTCACCATCTTGGGGCAGTACTCAAAGTTTTGAAGAATCTCAGAAATGTCATCGATCCACACACACTCGACAGTTGCTATGTGTGGGGGCTGAGTGTTACTCTGATGGACATTGAGAAGCTGCAATTCAGACACTGCTCTCTGCTGCCCACTAAGCCTTGCCAACATATGAATCGCCTTCCGCCTCAGCACATTTATCTAACTATCCCTGTCTTCTCCATTCAAAATTTTCTTCATAACCAGGATCCTTGCATCTTGTTCTCACACCATTTATGAATTCAATAGCCCTCTGTGTCTATACTTTTACATATACTGGTTTTTAACCAGTTCATGCAGCATTACATGAACATCCGATTTCTTACATTATGGCTGGTCAGAATAATGAAAGCAATTGTTACCATCCACCTTTCAAGTCTCCCCTATTTCCTCATAAATTGTGAGCTTGCGAGCAGGGCCCTCATTGCTATTGGTATCTGTTGTTTATGTGATTATTGTTTTTCTGCAAAGTCTTTTATTTTCTGTTCAAGTCTAATGCGTAAAGCTCTGCGGAATATGTTGGTGCTGTAGAAATAAAATTACTATTATTTATTATTATTATTATTATTATTATTATTATTATCAAAGGTCGAATTATAGTGTGTGGGCAGGTCACCCTCTGCCCTCCACCCACTACCCTGGTAGTTACGATACTGCTGCTGATATAATTATTTCTGTTTATTTTATGCATATTTATAACTATTTGAATAGTCTTCAATAGAAAATATTTTTAAAAAAATCAAATCCCCTATATCACAACAGCAAGTAACTGCTAAGCTTTCCTTTCCGTCATGACTACAGTTTTGAGTTACTTAATATGTCTCAAGTGTACAAAGCACAACTGGAGAGAAGACGTCATTTCCTGTGAAACAGACATTGAGAAAAAAAAACAAGACTTTTTTTTCCGGACTCTGTCACTTTCCACATCTGCGTTTGCCAAATTACTCTTAAAAAATACATTACGACTACTTTTCACAGCAACAGCTGGTTAATCACAGGTGCCGCCATACAAAACATGCACTCTCTCTCATTTTTCTTCTTTTTTTTTTGTTTGAGAGAGAGGGTTATTTTTTTGGCTTTAGGTATAAGTAAAAAATGTTTTGTGCGACAAACATGGTACATAAACTGAGCTCCAGACAGGGCTTCAGACTCTTACAAACATGGTGTATAAAACTAAAACAGATTGCCTAAGCTTTTTTTTCCTCTTGGTTCAGCCTGTCTGTAAAAGTGATGTTAGCGCAAATGTGATATGGAAAATGTAAGATCTGTGGAGAAGAGTGGAGAAGAAAATGAGCATTACTTCACACTTACAAAATGCACTTTAGGGTGTAACTTGATGGGATCCAGGATGATAGTATTACACTCTACAAGGGGCTAGGAGACATTTCACAGCGAGTGGTAACTTACACTGCAGTCTCATGGAGTGAAGCTTAATCATTTAAACATGTGATAACTGCACAGTTTACAGGCAAGAACCACGATTTATGTCACTTTGTCTAAATTTCACAGATCCAACAGATTAGGAAAGCCAACATATGGCAACCTATAAAGCATTTGTTTGTTTGTTTATCACCCATTATTTATAGTGTACAGATGTATCACATAAAATCTGTCCAGAGAAGGCATTGATTCACTTTGGTCATCAACTTCTAAAGCACTTTGCGTGGCATAATATTGGGTAAACACATTATACCAATCACAAAAAGTGTGGTACAGACAAGTCAGAAAGTATTTACAAGTCAAAATGGAGCCGATTTTAAAACTAGCATTAACGCTTAGAAAAGTCGCAAATTTATTGTGAAATGGGTTTTTTGCTAGTTTGACTCTGCTTCGCCATAATGGGCATAGTCAAAGTGGGAAGGAAGTGTGGGCATGCCAGTCAGATTTATCACAAATTGAAACACTTTTTATACCAGTAATTCTACTCCAATAGAAAAAGCAAAAGCTGACAGCACTCTCAGTACTGGGGCGCCCGTTCAACATCCAGGGAACCGTCCCGGATATAGCCAAACCAATAAATGTAAAATGAAGCATGCTTGACAAATACCAAGCGGTGGTCGAAACGTTGCTGTGTCATGGCTTAATAAAGCTTATTTTCAAGATTTCTACACCTGGATGGAGCGCTGTTCATTTTACATTTATTAGTAATTCTACTCAAGTCCCCAACACGTAGGGAAATGTTTTATCTCACAAAAAGAATCAGCTGTGATCCCCTGCTACAATGTCTGTACTCTACAACCCATATCTGTAGGAGCATTGGGCCAAAAGCAACTGTATGTGCTCTGTACCCCCATCTGTGGGAGAACTGTCTCTTTATGACTCTGTGTGTACTTTGCAACCCTGTCTGTGAGAGTACTGTGCTTTTAAGTCACTATGTGTACTCTACAACCCTGTTTGTGAAAGTACTGTGCCTTCAGGCCACTGTGTGCACTCTGTGCCCCCAATCTGTGGAAATCCTGTGCCTTTAAGCCACTGTGTGTACTCTGCAACCCTGCCTGTGGGAGTACTGTTCCTTTAAGTCACTGTGGGTTTTTTAGAGTATATAACCTGGTGCACAGCCAAAAAGACAAGAGGTGCTCAGGTAGGTTCCAACACCATACCATACATAACAAAACCTGGCACTCAACTTTAATGTCTAAGGAGATATTTATTGATCAGCAACGAAACGTTTCGGTCCTTAACAAACTGGACCTTCATCAGTCACTGAGAACATAAACAATATACATGATAACGTAAAAAAATACAACAAAACAACTGAAAATCCTTTTTAAAGAAATAAAGTATATACAATGGGAGACATCAAATTGATGGCAAGTTACCAAAAAAGTGTCACAGCAAAACAACAACATGGAATCGTCCGCTAGTGGCACAATACTACTTCGGTTAGTAGGTGAATAGTAGGATAAGAGAGTGGTAACATACCGTGCTTATTTAGCGTGTAGCTATGAGCAATGTGCTCCTATGAGTAGATATGGTATCTGTAATGAAAGGGTAATCATGAGGGTAGTGGGTAGGAAGAGAGGTGATATAAGGTGTAAAGATACCTACAGGAGTGGCCGTCAGAAAGCAGACCATATGGCTGAGAGGGCAGAATCCTATCTGGATAAAAAGTATAGGGGATTACAAAAAATGGGCGCTGACCAAGCCCCATGTGAATAAAGTATCAGGGGTGCTCGCATCTTACCATGTGGTGGTGGCCGTCACGACGCGGTGTCCACCGCTAGTTACAGACGTATTGCAGGGAGGACGCCGAGGCTGGTGTGCGGTCTCAGCGGTAAATACACCGCTGACCGGAAGAGGGCGTGTCTGGCGCGCTATCGCATGAGGCCTGCTACGTCACCGCTGCTATGGCGGTGCGTTCCAAGAGGTCGTTCATGCGTGTCATGCTGCAGGAGGAGGAGCGTTCACCACACCACAGCAATACCGCTGATCGGCGGTGTGCAGCGGGGAAATCCCTGGTGCCTGACAATGCAGGGAGGGGAGGAGTAGTATCTCACTGAGATAGGAGAAGTGCCTATACCTCCACTACCAATAGAGAAAAGGATGATAAAATCCTAACTGAGACATAGGTGTGGGATATGGGTATGTACTTGAAGGAGAGCCAAGGGGGAGGGGGAAAGGAGTAAGGAGAAAAGGGGGGAAAAAAAGGGAGGGACGGGCCAATGGTGGCTAGATGAAAAGACCATATAGCTACAGTCGTGATGTAGTCTGTATAAAAATACGTGGATATGGAAACTTAGGTAAGACAACAAATACACAGCAGATAGGTGGAACCCAGTACGTGGAAGGCCGTGCCTGGAGGCGATGCTACATTCGCTAAAGTTGCTATCGTGCCAGTGAATAATAAGTGAGCCGTCATGCTATGGTGAGTGCCACGTAGCAGGGTTCTCGATCCCAGAGTCAGTACAGGCGATTCTAGAGTAAGTAAACAAAGGGAACGGTTAGCATAGGTATAACACAAGTAAAACATGACAGTAATGGCTAATACACAAGTTTAAATAAATGCCAACAAATCATAGTCCCTATTTAGCCCTTTCGGAGTGAGGGTATCCAGCGCATGTATCCAGAATGCCTCACGCTTTTTCAAAAGCGCAATACGATCTCCCCCTCGTCATTGTGGTGGAATGGAATCAATAACTTGATACCTTAATTGGGAGATCGTGTGACCCTGAGACGAGAAATGATGGGGAACTGGTAGGAGAAGATTTTTACAGCGGATGGTAGATTTGTGCTTTGATATCCTATCACGCACTGGTTGGGTTGTTTCCCCGATATACAGTAAGCCACAAGGGCATTTGATGAGATAAACTACAAACGATGATTGACATGTGTAATAGTTTTTAATCTCGAAACTTTTCCCCGTGTGCGGATGTTGAAAGGTATGGCCTTTTTGCACATTCCCACACTGTGCACAATGAAGGCACGGGAATGTACCCATTTTGGGATGTGATAGGAATCTGGATTTCGTCGTCTGAGTGGAACCAAAATCCGCCTTAACCAGTGTATCCCTAATGATCTGTGGTCTTTTGTAGCATGGCAGAAAGGGTAGTTTAAATTCAGGTACTGTGGGATATGCTGCTGATAGTAATGACCAATGTTTTCTAATATGTTTGTGGAGAATGGAGGTTACAGGGTGGTAGGTATGTACGAAAGGGACCCTCTTACCCTGATCATTGGTCCGTGTTCGGGGAGGTGGGTTTTTTTGTTCCTCAAGAATGTGTTTCGGATATCCACGTTGATGGAATTTGGTGGTCATGTCTTGTAAACGTTGTTCGCATTTGTCTTGATCTGAGACAATGCGGCGTACGCGTTGGAATTGCGATTTTGGAATACAGCGTTTGACTGCTGGGGGAAGGAAACTGTCAAAGTGTAGAACACTATTCCGGTCAGTGGGTTTAGTGTGTAAATCGGTGGTCAAGTGGCCCTCTTGGTCCTTCAGAACCGTAGTGTCCAGGAAGCTTACAGAGTTGGTATCATGGGTGATGGTAAACCTTATGCCCGGCCATGCTTCATTCAAAAACGTAAAAAAAGTGTCCAAGGATTCCAACGTGCCCCCCCATAGGCAAAAAATGTCATCTATATAACGCGTCCAATAAAGGACATTGGAAATGAAAAGATGATGTCTGTAGATGACAGACTCTTCGAAGTGTGCCATATAGGCATTGGCGTACGGGGGCGCAACGTTGGAACCCATGGCGGTCCCACGTACCTGGAGAAAGAATTGATCCTGGAAGAGAAAGTGGTTATTGAATAATATCAGAGTAAGAAGGTCTACACACAAATTTATCTGCTCCGTTCCCAGGCCAGCAGTCATCAATAAATGGTGAACTGAATTGATACACTCTACGTGAGGAATTGAGGTATACAGATCCTTCACGTCCAATGTGACCAGAATCGTCTGTGGGGGTATAGTGCCTATGTTATGTATCTTATTAAGAAAAGACCCGGTATCCAAGAGAAAAGATGGGGTGTTACGAATAAGGGGCGTAAGGATTTTTTCGAGGAAAATCGATAGAGGGGACAATACGGATTCTGTAGACGCCACTGACTTCCTCACTAAAAGAAATCCGGTCATACCGGTTTTCTACGTGCTGCCCAAGGTCCATAAAAGTATGCAGAACCCTCCGGGTAGACCGATAGTGGCGTCTACAGAATCCGTATTGTCCCCTCTATCGATTTTCCTCGAAAAAATCCTTACGCCCCTTATTCGTAACACCCCATCTTTTCTCTTGGATACCGGGTCTTTTCTTAATAAGATACATAACATAGGCACTATACCCCCACAGACGATTCTGGTCACATTGGACGTGAAGGATCTGTATACCTCAATTCCTCACGTAGAGGGTATCAATTCAGTTCACCATTTATTGATGACTGCTGGCCTGGGAATGGAGCAGATAAATTTGTGTGTAGACCTTCTTACTCTGATATTATTCAATAACCACTTTCTCTTCCAGGATCAATTGTTTCTCCAGGTACGTGGGACCGCCATGGGTTCCAACGTTGCGCCCCTGTACGCCAATGCCTATATGGCACACTTCGAAGAGTCTGTCATCTACAGACATCATCTTTTCATTTCCAATGTCCTTTATTGGACGCGTTATATAGATGACATTTTTTGCCTATGGGGGGGCACGTTGGAATCCTTGGACACTTTTTTTTACGTTTTGAATGAAGCATGGCCGGGCATAAGGTTTACCATCACCCATGATACCAACTCTGTAAGCTTCCTGGACACTACGGTTCTGAAGGACCAAGAGGGCCACTTGACCACCGATTTACACACTAAACCCACTGACCGGAATAGTGTTCTACACTTTGACAGTTTCCTTCCCCCAGCAGTCAAACGCTGTATTCCAAAATCGCAATTCCAACGCGTACGCCGCATTGTCTCAGATCAAGACAAATGCGAACAACGTTTACAAGACATGACCACCAAATTCCATCAACGTGGATATCCGAAACACATTCTTGAGGAACAAAAAAACCCACCTCCCCGAACACGGACCAATGATCAGGGTAAGAGGGTCCCTTTCGTACATACCTACCACCCTGTAACCTCCATTCTCCACAAACATATTAGAAAACATTGGTCATTACTATCAGCAGCATATCCCACAGTACCTGAATTTAAACTACCCTTTCTGCCATGCTACAAAAGACCACAGATCATTAGGGATACACTGGTTAAGGCGGATTTTGGTTCCACTCAGACGACGAAATCCAGATTCCTATCACATCCCAAAATGGGTACATTCCCGTGCCTTCATTGTGCACAGTGTGGGAATGTGCAAAAAGGCCATACCTTTCAACATCCGCACACGGGGAAAAGTTTCGAGATTAAAAACTATTACACATGTCAATCATCGTTTGTAGTTTATCTCATCAAATGCCCTTGTGGCTTACTGTATATCGGGGAAACAACCCAACCAGTGCGTGATAGGATATCAAAGCACAAATCTACCATCCGCTGTAAAAATCTTCTCCTACCAGTTCCCCATCATTTCTCGTCTCAGGGTCACACGATCTCCCAATTAAGGTATCAAGTTATTGATTCCATTCCACCACAATGACGAGGGGGAGATCGTATTGCGCTTTTGAAAAAGCGTGAGGCATTCTGGATACATACGCTGGATACCCTCACTCCGAAAGGGCTAAATAGGGACTATGATTTGTTGGCATTTATTTAAACTTGTGTATTAGCCATTACTGTCATGTTTTACTTGTGTTATACCTATGCTAACCGTTCCCTTTGTTTACTTACTCTAGAATCGCCTGTACTGACTCTGGGATCGAGAACCCTGCTACGTGGCACTCACCATAGCATGACGGCTCACTTATTATTCACTGGCACGATAGCAACTTTAGCGAATGTAGCATCGCCTCCAGGCACGGCCTTCCACGTACTGGGTTCCACCTATCTGCTGTGTATTTGTTGTCTTACCTAAGTTTCCATATCCACGTATTTTTATACAGACTACATCACGACTGTAGCTATATGGTCTTTTCATTTAGCCACCATTGGCCCGTCCCTCCCTTTTTTTCCCCCCTTTTCTCCTTACTCCTTTCCCCCTCCCCCTTGGCTCTCCTTCAAGTACATACCCATATCCCACACCTATGTCTCAGTTAGGATTTTATCATCCTTTTCTCTATTGGTAGTGGAGGTATAGGCACTTCTCCTATCTCAGTGAGATACTACTCCTCCCCTCCCTGCATTGTCAGGCACCAGGGATTTCCCCGCTGCACACCGCCGATCAGCGGTATTGCTGTGGTGTGGTGAACGCTCCTCCTCCTGCAGCATGACACGCATGAACGACCTCTTGGAACGCACCGCCATAGCAGCGGTGACGTAGCAGGCCTCATGCGATAGCGCGCCAGACACGCCCTCTTCCGGTCAGCGGTGTATTTACCGCTGAGACCGCACACCAGCCTCGGCGTCCTCCCTGCAATACGTCTGTAACTAGCGGTGGACACCGCGTCGTGACGGCCACCACCACATGGTAAAATGCGAGCACCCCTGATACTTTATTCACATGGGGCTTGGTCAGCGCCCATTTTTTGTAATCCCCTATACTTTTTATCCAGATAGGATTCTGCCCTCTCAGCCATATGGTCTGCTTTCTGACGGCCACTCCTGTAGGTATCTTTACACCTTATATCACCTCTCTTCCTACCCACTACCCTCATGATTACCCTTTCATTACAGATACCATATCTACTCATAGGAGCACATTGCTCATAGCTACACGCTAAATAAGCACGGTATGTTACCACTCTCTTATCCTACTATTCACCTACTAACCGAAGTAGTATTGTGCCACTAGCGGACGATTCCATGTTGTTGTTTTGCTGTGACACTTTTTTGGTAACTTGCCATCAATTTGATGTCTCCCATTGTATATACTTTATTTCTTTAAAAAGGATTTTCAGTTGTTTTGTTGTATTTTTTTATGTTATCATGTATATTGTTTATGTTCTCAGTGACTGATGAAGGTCCAGTTTGTTAAGGACCGAAACGTTTCGTTGCTGATCAATAAATATCTCCTTAGACATTAAAGTTGACTGTGGGTTTTTTAGCAGTGTTGCAAAAAGATAAATCGCATCAGCCACCTTGTTGCCATTTGTAGGCCTAAGAAATTATTTTTCTGAAATACTGTGTGTTATCTAGTAGTCTGGGAAATAAATAATTGGCACCAGACATCTTGCTGCCATTTGTACTCAAACAAAATAATTTTTCTCTACTGCTTTGTGTTTGCTAGTAGCCTGGAAAATAAATAATTGGCATCATCCATCTTGTTGCTATTTGCAGGCCAAAGAACTGATTTTTTATGGACTGCTGTGTGTTTTCTAGTATTGTTGTAAAGTAATAATTAGCATCAGCCATCTTATTGCCATTTATAAGCCAAAGAAATAATTGTTCTGGACTGCTGTATGTTTTCTAGTAGTGTTGCAAATAAATAATTGGCATCAGCCATCTTGTTACCATTTGTAGGCCAAATAACCATTTTTTCTGCACCGCTAGGTGTTTTCTAGCAGCCTGGGAAATAAATAATTGGCATCAGCCATCTTGTTGCCATTTGTAGGCCAAGGAAATAATCATTAATGCTGTGTGTTTTCTAGTAGTCTGGGAAATAAATAATTGGCATCAGCCATCTCATTACTATTTGTAGGCTAAAGAGAACAGCATTTCCAAATTACAGGCCTTTGAAATGCTGCTGGTGGAGACCGACAGTATTAAAAAACCGATAGTGGTGGCTGTCCCACAATACGTTGTTCCTAGCCACCACTACATTTTCAGGCGGGTCAACCCTGCCCTTCTCACAAACTTTGCAGACTAAATCAATTGTTCACTGCGCAACAGCATCAGTGGCAAGGTCCCAGTCCCAGTGTGCTGTAGGGTTTGGGGTGCATCACAGTTACTTATATGCTGCAGGCCTTTACTGCCTTTAGGCTTCCGTCCTCAGGAGCTGCCACACACAATTCATGGGACATCAATTTCTTTTCAACAGGCAAACATTTACTAGACAGTCCAAGTTCATCAGGTGGTCACAGGTGGAATAGGGCACAATAATTCATGTTTTTTTCCTTCTTAGCAAACTCATATGCAATCCTGTCACTAGCTCGCCCTGGACTACCCCCAAACCCAATGATTCTGTCAGTCTCGGATTTCCCATGCACCTCGGCAGTGCACCCGGGACCGTCCATCATCTTCCGTCTATGAGGGTCCCTGTCCATCTTCTACTGAACTTCAGAGGACATGATGTGTATGGCAGCCCCTATGCCAGACCTTAGGCTCCAGATGTGACAGCAGCAATTGCTTTGGGATCCCAGTAATTTCCTCCCACTGCCTGGAACAAGAGACATGTGCTTTCTCTGAACTCCCACTATCAGGAAGTGCCTCCCCTTTTCATTAACACTAGTGCCCAACCACTGGAGTAGTTCTATCATTAACTATTTGTTTTTCCATATGTTAAACCTATTATCCTTATCCTATGTCTTAAGCTATTGCCAAGCCACTTAAGGTACCTTCACACATAACGATTTCGTTAACGATATCGTTGCAACGTCACGCTTTTTGTGATGTAGCAACGATCCCGCTAACGATCTCATTATGTGTGACAGCGACCAACGATCAGGCCCCTGCTGGGAGATCATTGGTCGCTGGGGAATGATCAGAACCTTTTTTTGGTCGCTGATCACCTGCTGTCATCGCTGGATCGGCGTGTGTGACGCCGATCCAGCGATGTGTTCACTTGTAACCAGGGTAAATATCGGGTTACTAAGCGCATGGCCGCGCTTAGTAACCCGATATTTACCCTGGTTACCATTGTAAAAGTTTAAAAAAAAACAGTACATACTCACATTCCGATGTCTGTCACGTCCCCCGCCGTCAGCTTCCCTGCACTGACTGTCAGCGCCGGCCGTAAATTAGAGCACAGCGGTGACATCACTGCTGTGCTCTGCTTTACGGCCGGCGCTGACACAGTCAGTGCGGGAAGCTGACGGCGGGGGACGTGACAGACATCAGAATGTGAGTATGTAGTTTTTTTTTTACTTTTACAATGGTAACGAGGGTAAATATCGGGTTACTAAGCGCGGCCCTGCACTTAGTAACCCGATGTTTACCTTGATAACCCAACAGTTTCACCGATGTCGAAGTCGTTCCCCTGATCGTTGGTCGCTGGAGAGAGCTGTCTGTGTGACAGCTCCCCAGCGACCACACAACGACTTACCAACGATCACGGCCAGGTTGTATCGCTGGTCGTGATTGTTGGTAAGTCATTTTAGTGTAACGGTACCTTTACTGTATAAGTTGTACTTTTGCTATCCTAAGCTTATCCTATAGTATACTTTACTCACATTATGCATTAACACTTCACATGCTGTTCATTACCATAATATATTACATAGGACATACATCACTTTTACATATAAAACCGCATGATAGTATTCACATGACGGGTTTGCTGTCTTCAGGGGCAGGAACAGGGTATGACTGCCAACATCCCTACAGAACAATGAGCAGGAGATGTATTACTATAATGTTATAAAGGATAACCACATCACTTTTTTACAGCTTTCTTAATAGCTTTGCATAGGTTGTAAGCACTGAATACACATTTTCATATAAACTTTTCCAAGAAGAGCTAAAAATGCATATACGAGCCAGATGGGTACTTTTGTTTTTGTCACTGGTGATGGTCTTGTCTCCTGAACCACCACCAATACAATCTTTGATTTATTGTGTGCAAATATTATAACAATAGATAGATTTTAAAAGTGTATATGTATGAAAAATGGCAAAAGATTGTTTATTATGGTCAATGACACTGTAACAATGGCTTACCAGTTGTGGCAGGGCTTAGGGTACCATCACACTGAAACGACGCTGCAGCGATATGACAACGATGTCGATCACTGCAGCGTCGCTGTTTGGTCGCTGGAGAGCTGTCACACAGACAGCTCTCCAGCGACCAACGATCCCGAAGTCCGCTGGTAACCAGGGTAAACATCGGGTTACTAAGCGCAGGGCCGCGCTTAGTAACCCGATGTTTACCCTGGTTACCAGCGTAAATGTAAAAAAAACAAACATTACATACGTACATTCCGTGTCTGTCCTCCGGCGCTGTGCTTTCCTCTGCACTGTCAGCGCCGGTCAGCCGTAAAGCAGAGCGGTGACGTCACCGCTGTGCTTTCCGGCTGGCCGGCGCTGACACAGGATGCAGGAGGAGTGCAGAGAAGCATAGTGTCGGGGACAGACAGCTGAAGGTAAGTATGTAGTGTTTTTTTTTTTTACGTTTACGCTGGTAACCAGGGTAAACATCGGGTTACTAAGCGCGGCCCTGCGCTTAGTAACCCGATGTTTACCCTGGTTACCAGTGAAGACATCGCTGAATCGGCGTCACACACGCCGATTCAGCGATGTCAGCGGGAGATCCAGCAACGAAATAAAGTTTCAGACGATCTGCTACGACATACGATTCTCAGCGGGGTCCCTGATCGCAGTAGCGTGTCAGACACAGCGAGATCGTAGCGATATCGCTGGAACGTCACGGATTGTGCCGTCCTAGAGATCAAAGTGCCACTGTGTGACGGTACCCTTACTAGATGTGGAGTAACTGGACTGCTACAGATTTGGTTTAGGGTTACACTCAGAAGTAAAGTTTTTTAGGTTATACTGGTATTTATTCCTAAACACTTACAGTATACATCAATCTGGAATCCGAAGTGTACTACCCAAGAAATAGTCTCTACTAACAGTTGATGTAAATCTGAGCAAAAGTTGTAGTCAGGTGGAGTAGGGGTCTTAGCATACAGAGTAATTCAGTGATGAAAATCAAGCAATGGTCAGGGCAAGTAGCAAATTAACGATTGGGGCCACTTCTCATATACTAGTTGGGTAAGTATTATAGACATTAACAACACTTTAAAAGAATCAAATGTAATTTGTTGCTTTGGCCCAGAGTGCAGCGGAATAGGACCTTTTAAAGCTAAGGTTTCCTGGGTATGAGTATTGGCTGAGGGCATAGACATTTGGAACCACCCATTAGGAAATGGGAAATTTGCTCATTAATTTACCTATAAAGCGCCTTCATATTCTGCAGAACTTTACAGACATTATCATCACTGTCCCTATTGGAGCTTACAATCTAAATTCCATATCAGTATGTCTTCAGAGTGTGGAAGGAAACCCGCGCAAACATGGGGAGAGCATGATACTCCTTGCAGATGTTGTACTTGGTAAGATTTGAACCTAGGACTCCAGCGCTGCAAAGCAAAACTGCTAAACACTAAAGGCCCCTTCACATTAAGCGACGCTGCAGCGATACCGACAACGATCCGGATCGCTGCAGCGTCGCTGTTTGGTTGCTGGAGAGCTTTCACATAGACCGCTCTCCAGCGACCAATGATACCGGTAACCAGGGTAAACATCGGGTAACTAAGCGCAGGGCCGCGCTTAGTAACCCGATGTTTACCCTGGTTACCATTCTAAAAGTAAAAAAACAAACAGTACATACTTACCTAACGCTGTCTGTCCCCGGCGCTCTGCTTCTCTGCACTCCTCCTGTACTGTCTGTGTGAGCACAGCGGCCGGAAAGCAGAGCGGTGACGTCACCACTCTGCTTTCCGGCTGACCGACGCTCACAGCCAGTACAGGAGGAGTGCAGAGCACAGCGCCGGGGACAGACAGCGGTAGGTAAATATGTACTGTTTGTTTTTTTACTTTTAGGATGGTAACCAGGGTAAACATCGGGTTACTAAGCGCGGCCCTGCGCTTAGTTACCCGATGTTTACCCTGGTTACCAGTGAAGACATCGCTGGATCGGTGTCACACACGCCGATCCAGCGATGTCCACTGGAGATCCAGCGACGAAATAAAGTTCTGGACTTTCTTCAGCGACCAACGATCTCCCAGCAGGGGCCTAATCGTTGGTCGCTGTCACACATAACGATTTCATTAACGATATCGTTGCTACGTCACAAAATGCCACGATATCGTTAACAATATCGTTATGTGTGAAGGTACCTTAAGTCATCGCTCTGCACATAATATGGCCTAAACCATGTATAACTGAAAATGTAGTTATTTATTTTCCTCTACTGATATTTTCACTATATTATTGTATCTTTCCAATCAGCGATATTTTCACACCACAGAATAGGATATTTCTATGGCTTTTCTGCCTTTTGGCATGGGTGCCGTTACTGGCAGGAGAGCTTTGATAAATAAAAAAGGTTTCCACTCAATTGCTATGTGTATAAGAAGACACATCCACATTTACTTTACTGTTCAAAGCAAAATATAGAAAGTGTAAGAGTTTGTATAAACACATGTATAAACAGTAAGTCACTGAGATCAAACAAGCCTGCACTGATTTAGAGGCTAACCCAACATGGCATGGGCTTTAAAGGAATTGGCATCCACACATGCTGAATGGGATTTAATAGGCTTTTGCAACTCTTGTGTGTAAACTTAACTCAGCTTTATTTCTTTGCATAGATAAGTGTTGCTAATCTTTCCAGCAGCCGCATGCTTAAAACAAACAGTCAAATGCAAATTACTTACCCAATGTATAACATAGTCTTTTATAGTAACAATAAACCTACAGGGAGGGCAAACAATTTAATTTAAATGCTCCACCATAATACAATATAAGAGAACCAAAAAGCAATGGAGACAAGAGCTCAAAGATAACCATATAAACAGCTTTATTGAAGACAGCTAAAAGCTAATGACAATGAATACATTTAAAAAATACCATATATATAAGATACAAAAAAATGCAAAAGATAAAAGTAGAGGCAAACCTAGTGCCACGCACAGATATATAAATGCGACCAAGGGCAAGTCAAATAGTAGCTATAAGAAAGCCGTATACAGTAGCATATAGGTGTAATCAAAATGAGAACATAATAGTCATACTAATGGTTATAGAACCTAATATCAGCAAAAATGGTAGCTACATAAGAAATAAGGCTCCAAAATGTTGAACGAACAGCAGGACGATAGCGTACATATGTGAACAACTATGTGGAGGTCCCATTAAAGCATAGTGCATATGAATAGACCCCACATGACGTGTATAGTCATATAGATCCTAGCGTGTTAGTCTGGTTGTCCCTAATGGCTCAGTAAGCCATGCATGACAAAAAGTCCCGGGAAGTCCCATACACTAAGGGGAGGGCTAAGCCGATCTAAGGTTAATACTTTACCGACCTGCTGTAATCGTGCGTGGAAGAGGAGGCCCCGACGCGCGTTTCGCAATAGTTGCTTCCTCGGGGGGCGCTAGTGGATAGTGGAATGAGGGTCCTTAAATACCTCTCTATTAATGACCTCCAGGCGGCAGAGGCGGCGCTGCATCCGGCCCGGCCGTGGCTGGAGGCGGCGGAGGCAGCGTCCAACGTCACACGGCCGCGCCCCGCACTGACGCGTCAGTGGGAGGGGCCAGCCGTGCGACGCGAAGAGGACGCGTGTCCACGGCAACCAGACCACGCCTACCGAGTGAAGCGCACGCCGCCCAGAGGACAGGAAGGCAGAAGAGCTAATGAAAGGCTTCAAAGAGTCTATGGAAGATCTATTCAAAACCTCAGCTTACTAAGTGAGGGTGATCGCGCAAGGTGAAGTGAGATCGTACCCACTGGGCACATGTAAGAACCGGGCACAGCCATGACAAAAGTATGAAAGGGATTAAATGGTGATCAATGTAAACAGAGATATAAATACTAAAAAGTACTGGCACATATATCGCCAGGTGATGCAATTAGCTAGGGTATGTCACTGGACAGAAAAGTAGCATAGAGCGGCCAAATAGTTATATTAAAACCGGACCTACATGCACACAAAATATCCGACAAAAAACAAATAAAGTGAAAGTAAGAACTGAGCCGTGTACACAGCTACAGACCAGTACTCCAAAAAGAGAGATAATAAAGGTGTATACCATACTATATATAGTGAGGTGTACTACAGACTCAAAAAGCATATATGCTAATGACTTAGTAGTGAAAATAAATACATAAATGTATACAAAAATGTATACAAAAATAGGATGTCAAAAAAAGAGAATATTGTTAATAAAGGAACTAGCAGGTTGATTAGCTAGCAGGCATTAAACATAGAAAGTACAAAAATTCATATAATACATAAAAGTGCTAAGTGAGAGCCCTAAAAATGAAGTCATGAATAGAGGAAAAAACACACCAATAATATATATAAAACAGTATATATATAAAAAAAAATTATATAAAAATATAAAAATAGACTCTTGATTGCTTGAAAGCCGAATCTGTCAGCACTTCCTGAATCATAAAGGAGGATTAGTAGAGGACATAAATGATCTGTTGAATAGATGAAATAAACGATCTGTTGAATAGATGAAAAAAGAAGAATATGAGTGACATAAACAAAAAACAACTGTTAAAAGACATAAAAAACCACAAAACACTAGTAAAAAGTTTATTATAGCCAGAATAAATATAAGTATATAGCTATAAAAAACTATAGGAATGGGACAAAGCTCAAAACTTCATTAAGCCCCTTTGGGCGAATGCAATCTATGCGAACAATCCATTGGGCTTCCAACTGGGCGAGTCGTTTCCTCATATCACCACCTCGTCCATCCATCAGGACACAATCTATACCGCGTACTTTCAAGAGGTGACTGTTGCACCCATGTTTTTCTTTGAAATGCCTAGGAATAGGCTTTAAGAACTCATCAGCCGATGAGTTCAGAGCTGCTTTAATGTCTCGGATATGCTCTCTAATTCTGATACGCAGTTGACGTGATGTAAGGCCCACATAAATGAGGCCACAAGGGCAAGTGGCGTAATATACCACATGGTCCGTGGAGCAAGTGATGTGCTGGGTGATCCTGAATTCCTTAGACCCATCGCTGGATAAACACGTGAAGCAGCGTTCCAGGTTTTTACACGCCATACAATCACGACATGGGAAGAAACCCCATCTCGGGCCTTTGGAGCCAAACGCATTTTCCGATTTTGGGCCCCGATAGTGGCTGTGGGTAAGGAGGTCTCTTAGGTTTTTGTTCCTTCGATACGTGACAGAAGGTATGTCTTTTAGGCATTTGGTCAAAACAGGATCCTGTTTTATAATAGGCCAATATTTATCTAATATTCCCCTGACTTCTGTTGATTTATTTGAAAAGGTGGCAATAAACCTCACCTCAGTTGACGTTTGAGATTCCCTCTTGTTCCAGAGGAGGCTTGCTCTATCAACTCGTGCAGCTCTCTTCCTACATCGTCTGATTGTCCTTGATGAGTAGCCACGGTCCATAAAACGATGGGAAATATCTTCCGCTTGTTTTTGATATAAGCCATCCTCCGAGCATATTCGTTTAGCTCTAAGAAGTTGTCCATATGGGATACTATTTTTAAGATGTTTCGGATGAGCAGATGTAGAGTGTAAGAGACTGTTAACTGATGTAGCTTTCCTATGTAGGTCGCTCTGGAGGAAGCCATCCCCATCCCTTTGGATACACACATCCAGGAACTCGACCATCTCACGACTGTAATGACAGGTAAGTTTTATGTTAAGGTCATTGACATTCAATTCATCAATAAACTTCAGAAGGTCTTTTTCAGTGCCTTGCCAGATAGCAAAAACGTCATCGATATATCTGGCCCACATAAGTACGTTGGAAGCAAGGGAAGTGGCATCAGTGATAAAGATTTTCCTCTCCCACAGCCCCAGGAACAGACATGCATAGGACGGCGCAAAGGCCGCCCCCATGGCTGTACCCTGGAGCTGTAGGTAGAGTGCCTCCTTAAAAATAAAAAAATTGTGACTCAATGCAAATTCCAGTAAGGATAGCAGAAACCTACAAAACTGATCGTCAATGTCGGTGTTGCTCAAGAAAAAGCTCACAGCCTCCATGCCATCCGCATGCCGGATAGACGTGTAAAGAGACTCCACGTCTAATGTAACCAATAGCATGTCAGGTTCCAGATTAATATTAGAGATTTTAGACAGAATATCCCCCGTGTCTCTCAGGTAAGAAGGAAGTGTTTCAACAATGGGTTTACCCACATTCTCCGTCAATCCTCCATTTCCGGACACAATTGGTCGACCTGTCGGGCATGTTAGATTTTTATGCACTTTGGGTAAAAGATACAGACATGGGGTCCGTGGTGTATCGGGGACCAACCCGTCTCTCAAATCTTTGTTAATCAGTCCGTCAGTAAATGCTTCCTCGATTATATCCAGCAGTTCTGCCTGAAAAATAGAGGTAGGATTGAAACTTAATCTCCTGTAAGTGTCTTCATCGCGCAGCTGTCTGAAGGCCTCTTTTTCATACATTTCCGTTGGCCACAGTACAATATTACCGCCTTTGTCGGCAGGCTTAATTAATACTCCATCAATGGAACGTAGATCCGTTAAGGCTCGTCGTTGCTGACGGGTCAAATTATCATGTTGTATACTAGTTGAAATTTTCTTTAGGTCTTCAGTCACCACTTTAACAAAAAGATCAATCTCCGGAAAAAGGTTAAGCGGAGGGAAGCGTTTAGGCTTCGGTAGTGCAAACTTACCTTTAGGAGCAGTGGGTGAAGGCTCATCACATAGTTCGTTCAGAATTGCAATTGTTTCCTGCTCCTCAGTGGTCCATTGTATGTTATCCGGATTGTTTCTCTGATGTAATTTGTGGAGTACCAGCTTTCTTGCGAACAAATGGAGATCCTTTATTGCTGTGAAAAAATTGAATGATGAAGTGGGAGAAAAAGATAAACCCAGACTTAACACTTCCAACTGTGTGTCAGTGAGAGGGACAGAAGAAAGGTTAATCACCTGCAGTTTTGATGGTCCCGCAGTGTTGGTATAAGCACGTTTGGAGGAGTTATATTTCCGGTTGTAGTTGGTGCCTTTTCTCTTATTCCTCCCAGTAGAGGAAAAGCGTTGTGTGTCCGAGGTGTCGATTTTGCCTTCGGTCGAAGATAGGGAGGAAATGGAGGAGGAACGTATTGACATCCGTGGTTTATACCACCTATATATGGAATTAGTTTTAAAATCCTGTACATCTCTCTTGAATTTGCTAGTTTTTACATCCTTAATCTCCTTCTCCCAAATGACAAATTGTGCATCGAGGTCCTTCTTGAATGCCTCCATATCCACAGGGCTTATCGACTCGGTAAGTTTTTTCTGTAGAGTTTCAATTTCGCTCTCCATGGATTCCAGGTTCTTTTTATTCAATCCTATGAGCAGTTCGATGAGGGAATGGGAGCATATATTACAAGCTTCCTCCCAACGGGAGCGAAAAAAAGAGTCCTCAACGGGAAATGAAGGTAGAATTCTGACCCGAAGGCCCCGAGGGATCATATTTTTAGATAGATAGCTCTCCAGAGTGGCCTTATTCCACCAGATACGCATTCTCTTTTTATACATAAATTTCAAATTAGTTTTGATTTCTGTTACAGTCCCATTCTCAGTTTCACCACTAGGTGTCGCCTCACTTTTAAAAATGGCATCAATGTGTGCTAGCCAGGATTGATCCCGTGCCTTTAGATCATTCATTCCACTATCCACTAGCGCCCCCCGAGGAAGCAACTATTGCGAAACGCGCGTCGGGGCCTCCTCTTCCACGCACGATTACAGCAGGTCGGTAAAGTATTAACCTTAGATCGGCTTAGCCCTCCCCTTAGTGTATGGGACTTCCCGGGACTTTTTGTCATGCATGGCTTACTGAGCCATTAGGGACAACCAGACTAACACGCTAGGATCTATATGACTATACACGTCATGTGGGGTCTATTCATATGCACTATGCTTTAATGGGACCTCCACATAGTTGTTCACATATGTACGCTATCGTCCTGCTGTTCGTTCAACATTTTGGAGCCTTATTTCTTATGTAGCTACCATTTTTGCTGATATTAGGTTCTATAACCATTAGTATGACTATTATGTTCTCATTTTGATTACACCTATATGCTACTGTATACGGCTTTCTTATAGCTACTATTTGACTTGCCCTTGGTCGCATTTATATATCTGTGCGTGGCACTAGGTTTGCCTCTACTTTTATCTTTTGCATTTTTTTGTATCTTATATATATGGTATTTTTTAAATGTATTCATTGTCATTAGCTTTTAGCTGTCTTCAATAAAGCTGTTTATATGGTTATCTTTGAGCTCTTGTCTCCATTGCTTTTTGGTTCTCTTTTATAGTAACAACCAGACAGCTCAACAAAATACATTGGTATAGTGTACAAAGTAAACCCATAGGGGCTACTGTATTAGCACTGCCGCAGTGTCATTCCTCTGGAGTAGGGTTGAGCGACTTTTAGTTTTTCAGGGTCGAGTCGGGTTTCACGAAACCCGACTTTCTCAAAAGTCGGGTCGAGTGAAATCGGCCGATCCTTTTGAAAAGTCGGGGTCGGGGATCGGCCGAAACTCGAAACCCAATGTAAGTCTATAGGGGTTTTTGTTTTTTTTTACATTTCCTTCAGCGCGATATAGCAGAAAAGCCGGTAATTCAATTACCGGCTTTTCATTTCTCCTGCCAAAACCCGACATGATATGAGACATGGTTTACATACAGTAAACCATGTCATATCCCCCTTTTTTTTGCATATTCCACACTACTAATGTTAGTAGTGTGTATATGCAAAATTTCGGCGCTCTAGCTCTTAAATTTAAGGGTTAAATCGCGGAAAAAATTGTCGTGGGCTCCCGCGCAATTTTCTCCGCCAGAGTAGTAAAGCCAGTGACTGAGGGCAGATATTAATAGCCTGGAGAGGGTCCACGGTTTTTGCCCCCCCCCCCGGCTAAAAACATCTGCCCCCAGCCACCCCAGAAAAGGCACATCTGTAAGATGCGCCTATTCTGTCACTTGGCCACTCTCTTCCCATTCCCGTGTAGCGGTGGGATATGGGGTAATGAAGGGTTAATGCCACCTCGCTATTGTAAGGTGACATTAAGCCAGATTAATAATGGAGAGGCGTCAATTCTCACACCTATCCATTATTAAGGCAATTGTATGAAAGAGTTAAAAATAAACACACACACACAATATTAAAAAGTATTTTAATGAAATAAACACTGTAATAATTTATTGTACGCTCAATCCACTCGCTGAAGACCCTCGCTCTGTAACAAATAAAAAATAATAAACCAACAATATACATACCTTCCGTAGATCTGTTACGTCCCACATTGTAAATCCATCTGAAGGGGTTAAAATATTTTATATTTTACAGCCAGGAGCTCTGCTAATGCAGCGCTGCTCATGGCTGTAAACCCCAGTGAATGAAGGTAATGTAGATCAATGACCTGTAGTTACCTTCATTCACGGTGATGCGACCCTGCTGGATGTCCCTGGAGCGTGGGAAAAGTTCCCAGGCTCAAGGTCATATGAGGACATCCAGCATGGGGCGCATCACCGTGAATGAAGGTAACTATAGGTCATTGACCTACATTACCTTCATTCGCTGGAGTGTACAGCCACAAGCACAGCTGCATTAGCAGAGCTTGTGGCTGTAAAATATTTTAACCCCTTCAGATGGATTTACAACGTGGGACGTTACAGATCTACGGAAGGTATGGATATTGTTGGTTTATTATTTTTTATTTGTTACAGAGCGAGGGTCTTCAGCGAGTGGATTGAGCGTACAATAAAATATTAAAACAACCTGTGTTTTTATTTCATTAAAATACTTTTTAATAATGTGTGTGTTTTTTTTAACCATTTAATGCAAATGGATTAATAATGGATAGGTGTCAGAATTGACGCCTCTCCATTATTAATCTGGCTTAATGTCACCTTAGAATAGCAAGGTGACATTAACCCTTCATTACCCCATATCCCACCGCTACATGGGAATGGGAAGAGAGTGGCCAAGTGCCAGAATAGGCGCATCTTCCAGATGTGCCTTTTCTGGGGTGGCTGGGGGCAGATGTTTTTAGCCAGGGGGGCCAAAAACCGTGGACCCTCTCTAGGCTATTAATATCTGCCCTCAGTCACTGGCTTTACTACTCTGGCGGAGAAAATTGCGCGGGAGCCCACGTCAATTTTTTCAGCGATTTTAACCCTTAAATTGCCTTTAGCCCTTAAATTTAATAGCTTTCAGCAATTTGTTAGGGGTCGAGTTCCCGCTTCTGCACAGGGGGAATCTCGAGCCACCTCCGCTGCGGTCTGCCATTCTTGTCCAGCCGCAGTGGAGTCTGCTCAGCAAAGACGTCGGTCCCAGCGTCTTGCTCATTCTCACTCTGTTCTGAGAGTTACTGCTGCTTCTCCAGTCTCTGCCATTAAAGTCAGTGCTGGTCAGCAGCGAGCGGACTTCTCTGGGACTAAGTCCTTGTCTGCACGTACTGAGCATGCCCAGGGTAAGATCTCCCGTTGGAGATCGAGGGTCATGTGCTCAGGCTCTGCAGCACATTCCATTGGTCCTCTTGGCAGGTCTTGGAAGGGCAAAGGTGCTGTGGCCACTTCCTGTGCTGCTGCTATATAAACTGCGCATGACCGCACGGCCATGCGCTAGTATTGTCTTTCAATCGCTAATGTGTGTATGTTGTGAGTGCAAGTCGTCCTTGGATACCCCTACCCTATCGAATGACTGTTCGCGGAAGGTGTATGGCTGCTACCTAGCGCCCGACTTATCCTACAGCACTAGTCTCACATTATAGCGTCCAGTTGCTGTGACCGCCAGTACGGCGCCGTGCACTTCCTCTGTGCTTTCCTTACCCAAGCCTGGGTGGTTAGTGGCGTTCGTCAGTGCGGCACTGCATGCACTCTTGTGCCTTAATATTGCTCTTCAGTTTCCTTACACACCCAGTTGCGGTGTTGTGCCAGCAAGGGTCTAATCGGACATTAATCCTAGTTGGGGTTGAGTTCGCTGACTACTTGCTCGCGCTTTAGGTGCGGTACCGCGGTCCTGTGCCTTAACAGGATTGCTTCTTTCACGCTGGGTGAGGTTAACCCATGCGTGTATACTTTAGTGTACCGCCATATCGTCTGCTAATTGCTAGCAGCAGGTTTTCACCTGCACGGTGGACCCCGGACCACGAACGCATCTATACCATCTGTCTTGGTGCGTTCCGCCAGTCCTAACAAATTTAAGGGTTAAATCGCTGAAACAAATTTTTCCGCCAGAGTAGTAAAGCCAGTGACTGAGGGCAGATATTAATAGCCTAGAGAGGGTCCACGGTTTTTGGCCCCCCTTGGCTAAAAACATCTGCCCCCAGCCACCCCAGAAAAGGCACATCTGGAAGATGTGCCTATTCTGGCACTTGGCCACTCTCTTCCCATTCCCGTGTAGCCGTGGGATATGGGGTAATGAAGGGTTAATGTCACCTTGCTATTCTAAGGTGACATTAAGCCAGATTAATAATGGAGAGGCGTCAATTCTGACACCTATCCTTTATTAATCCATTTGCATTAAATGGTTAAAAAAACACACACACATTATTAAAAAGTATTTTAATGAAATAAAAACACAGGTTGTTGTAATATTTTATTGTACGCTCAATCCACTCACTGAAGACCTTCGCTCTGTAACAAATAAAAAATAATAAACCAACAATATCCATACCTTCCGTAGATCTGTAACGTCCCACGTTGTAAATCCATCTGAAGGGGTTAAAATATTTTACAGCCACAAGCTCTGCTAATGCAGCTGTGCTTGTGGCTGTAAACCCCAGCGAATGAAGGTAATGTAGGTCAGTGACCTATAGTTACCTTCATTCGCGGTGATGCGCCCCCTGCTGGATGTCCTCATATGACCTCGAGCCTGGGAACTTTTCCCACGCTCCAGGGACATCCAGCATTTGCTCGATATCCCTGCTCTAGAGCAATGGAATTTCAATCTGGTAAGTATGCCTTTTTTTATGCATAAATGCAGAACACTCTGCTGCTCTCCATCGAAGCAATAAGTTACAGCACACCATTCTTTGACACCTGACCTCTGCTGTCTGTGATTGGCTGCAGTGGTCCAGTGACTGAAGCAGCACAGCGTCACAAATACATCTGATGCTCATTGTTAGAGACGACCATTTTCTCTGCATCCAAGACGATCGGTCTTATTATGCTAATTAGACCCTGATAAGAGTGGGACCAATTTTCTCAGAGGTGGGAAAAAATAAAGTTTCTTCACATTGTAGTCAGTCTGTGAAAATCAGACCACACTTGGATGTCATTGGAGTACGGGATGATTTTTTTCATGGACGCACAGACTTGAACTCTCTGAGGCAAACCGTACATGTTGCAATTTTTTTTCTCTGACCACTCAGGAAAAATAGGACATGGGCACAGCCCCATAGAATAACATGGGTATGAGTGCTATTCCTCAAAACCACGCATGTGCACAAGCCCTCCATTGAGTGCCCTCGGAACCATCTTTTTTTATGTCAGGAAACCCCTTTAAGACACTCTTGTTTCCTAATAGTGGAGATTTTAGACATAACATTGTTCCAATATGTGTTCACACTGTAAGATTTTTTTTTTATAGGAGAACCTAGAATATTTATAATTACTAATGAATTACATTAATATTATTATAGAAAATATAACAAAAGACACTTAAAACTTTTTTTTCACACACTGTGTATACATATGCACACACATCAAGGCACGATATGAACAAAAAATGTAGATTAAAAACAGCTTCCAGCAGGTGAGAAATATTTTCCATATGCTATTAAAACGGAATCAGAATTACAGTTCTTTATACATATGTGGTAGAACACATGCAAGTCTAATATAAAACCATAGGTACCTCTGCAAACACCACATACGGCATAAAAATGGTCATATAAAATGTTGTTAACTTAGAATTCTTAATGGCAAAAAAAATATTCACATCTGTGCTACACATGGTCACAAGTCTAAGCTGTAGGATCATAAAACCCCTGGAAAGCACATTAGGAATATAGACACTCTTAGGAATTCAAAAGTGACTTGCAGATGGTCATTGAAAACTTAAGTGTAAAGAAAAAGAAAAACTGGCTTCATTGTAGGAAATATACAACTTCTATCAATGCATGTGTGTGTGTATACGCTAATGTCATCTGATGACAGGACGGTAGAATTCAGTAATGTTTATTGTTGCTATTAAATAATGTGTTTAAAAGACAGCAGCATTAAACTAGAATTTCAGGAAAACTGTTTCAGACAAATACAGCATGAGAAAATTATTATTATTATTTATTATTATAGTGCCATTTATTCCATGGCGCTTTACATGAGAAAAGGAGTATACATAATAAAAAATCAAGTAGAGTAATCTTGAACAAAACAAGTCACGACTGGTACAGGAGGAGAGAGGACCCTGCCCGCGAGATCTCATAGTCTACAAGGGATAATTGAGGATACAGTAGGTGAGGGTAGAGCTGGTCGTGCAGCGGTTTGGTGGTTACAGCAGGTTGTAGGCTTGTTGGAAGAGGTAGGTCTTCAGGTTCCTTTTGAAGGCTTCCATGGTAGCAAAACATTCATTGTTCTATAAAAACTGGTCTAAAGCTAATCTTAACCCAAATCAATTAGCAAATTTATCTCAATGGCTAGAAAACCACAAACTCAATATTTGAGTTGGTGGAAAATATGTGGCTTCTTCGACCTATAAATGTTCTTTCAATAAGTTCTTTACCAAGTTCAAAATGAGTTTAGGCTATTATTTAAAGGGAAACTGTCATTAGAGCCATAGGCCCTGAATCATCAAATCAATTTTGCCAGAATTCTGGGTAAAATTTATTTGAAAAGTCACAAAATTTTGGTGCCTTTTGGCATTTTCAAGCAAGTTTATCCTACCTCTGAAAAAATGGGTAGGACTGGGGTGTTATGGGGTCAAATTGGGAGCGTCATGCAACAGCGTGTCTAATTCATAACAAGCTGTGACATTCCCTGCACCAGAAATCTTACTCTAGTCAGTGACTACGTGGTTTGACCACTGGTTAGATCAGGGGTCCCCAACTCCAGGCCTCGAGGGCCGCCAACAGTGCAGGTTTTCAGGATTTCTTTAGTATTGCATCGGTGGTAATGTGATCATCTGCACAGGTGATGATTCCAACCCCTGTGCAATACTAAGGAAATCCTGAAAACCTGCACTGTTGGCGGCCCTCGAGGCCTGGAGTTGGGGACCACTGGGTTAGATGATCCTAATTCATGAAGAAGCGTGCACCTCTTCATGAATCAGGAGTATCTGACTCCACCATACCCCTTCATCAAGACCAGCGAGAAAAATTACGGTTTGATACTGTAAATTGAGTGCCTGAATGGGGCTACATCGCTGATATGATGAATCAGGGCCAAAGTGCCTGAACCACCAGCAGCATGAACTAGACATAGGGTGAATCATCGCAGCTGTGTAGGCTTTACTCTGAAACATTGCAGTGCATACTTTGAGAATCCGTGTGGGGACTATGAGTCTTTTGAAATCTAATCTGAGGCAGGTCCCTGGTGCTTCTCCCAGCCCTGCTTTCCTAGACTGACAGATTTCGCTTTATAAATGTTTGTGGAGACACCAGCCAGTTTAGGGTAGCAGGGCTGGGAGAAGCCTCTGGGGACCTGCCTCAGACTAGTCATCCAAGACATGTAGTTCCAGACAACGTTTAAAAAAATGTTTTCTACGAAACACCGCAGTGTTTCAGAACAAAATATACACAGCTTCAATTTCTCATCAAGTATCTGATTTGTGCTGCCAATTGTTTGGACAGTATGAATCTCCAACACAAGGAGCAGGAAGCTTGGCTAAATTTTGACTCTTCTGTGGAGGTCAGCCAGGTCATTTGCTTCGGTCAGCGACCCAATATGCGTCACTGTCAATCCTGCATTGTTTGTCAGATATTTAAGAGTCGGGGTCCTTTGCCAGGAATCCATGGGAAAAGAGAAGTTAAATATGCATATTAAATAGGCAGATTTTTCTGTGATTTTACTGTGAATTTCACCCATAACACATTAACAGGGCTGTAATCTGCTATAAAAAAGTAAACATTCACAGCAGAAATTGACATGCTGCAGATTAAGGCTAGGTTCCCCTTGCGTTAATGGGACAGCGCTAACGGACAGCGTTGCACGGCGAAATTAACGCCGTGCAACGTGTCCGTTAGCGCACCCATTGGCAGCAATGTTAACGCGCATCGCTATGGGAACACTATGGGAACGCTATGCGCTAAACGGATTGCCCAAACGCAATGGGAACCTAGCCTAAAAAATACAGGTCAATTTCAACACAAAAAATTTCTGTTGCATATATAGATAAAATTTGTTAGACTCATCCACATTTCTGCTTCTGTATGTATGCAGTAGTCTATATCTGCCTAAAGCAGCAGTTTTTCTATCCTGTGTGGACATAACCTTCTGATGGCTGGTATTAAAGATCTCTACCTTTCAATTGAAAGCCATGTCAATATTTTAACGGGAGGAGGGAGTTATTGGGGGAAATAATAGCTACAATGCTAATGAACAACTTCTGAGGGAATTTATTCATGAATGGTACCAAAATACAATAAAATATGTTCTGTTGTTCACTATTTGCTAGACTGTCCATCTACTTGGTAAAGCTTCGCACAGACATCTTATTATTATGGCTGCTTATATAGCGCCATCATATACTACAGCGTTTTATATCATCATCACTGTCCGCATCTAACCCTGATTAATACGTCTCCGCAATTCCAAGGATAACACAAACATCAGTAACATGTCTACTAGAAAAGCAGGCTAAGAAATAGATTTCGATGAGGTTCCTCATTCTGGATTGATTTCTACTCTATTAGGCAGGAAAAGCAGCTAAACTTTAAAATTTACAGAACAGAAACTAATGAGAACGTCATGTGATTTTCTTGCTGACAAAATGTTTTCTCACCAGAATATACAATATAATTTCCACTTTGGAGCTTGCACAATAATGTTGCAGTAGAAGGCCTGGATGTCGCTGCTCCCTATCTACTCCAGCGGGAAAGGAAAATATCTTCCCTTCCAAACTAAACAACATGAGTGTGAATGTTTACAGACAGAAGGACTGGAGCTGTTTAGGAAAAGCTAATCTCAGCATTATGCTCTTTATATTTGTTGCTAGACTCTATGAAATGCTGCTTTCAGACACAACCTCTGTCAAAGCTTAGTCATTCATTGCTCTCATGGTACCATGGCTCTTGTCCAGATCTGACCCAGCGAATCTGAAGATCATTAAGGAAACTTGGGACTTTTGGCTCCTTAAATAAATATTGTGGTCTCACTTAAGCAGTTTGTGGACTGTGACCGTACTTCTTAACCACTAACCATTTGGCACAGTGTGACAGGACTGATTATTTTGTGTTTTCTTCCCCTCAAAGGACAGAAGGGGTTTCCTGAACTTAAGAGACTCAATCTATTTTTATATGCCACCGGTGGTTAAGGTGCTACAGTGAAATAATATGGGAAACATTTCATATTGCATTCACTTAAACCCCAAAAACCAACCAAATTATGCTAAGGATTTCAGCGGATTTGGAATTACATATTCTCCAGATTAAACTCGATACTAATTATGTTGGCTTTCAGTTATAAAGCTTATTAACAAGCCTAATAACCCTGCACTGAAACATAGACTAATACTAAGGTCACTCATGGCATAATAATGTGCAAAATGAATGGAAACAAATAATAGTATATGGAAAACAGAATTTTTTTGTAAACTTCCACAATATCATGTGTTTATTGTATCGCTAGTTCTGTTTGAGATATTAATAACATGATACATTAAAAAGTGAAAAATTCTACAAAGGAATAGGAAGTTAGCATCTGGAATACATAATGCAAAGAGTTCTGTGATACATTACATGGTCTGGTCAAATTCCAGGGAACTTAGATAGACTTCAAAGTCTGGCTGAACATCAGTTAAATTGCTGCTCGGTCCAGATATGTAAAGTGGGTGTGGATGAATACAGAGAATTTATTACCATTTTCATGAGAAAAATAAGATCTTTGGTTCAACCTTGCTGTATCACACATGACGATATCTAGTTGCTTTCTCGTTTACCTACCGATGTCCCTAGGAAGCTATATATTAAGTCATATTTCATGATAAAACAATGTTAACATCATAATTTAATGTTTCTAAAATAATAATTTCCAGACTTGTTCCATAGAAATTCTATCTGGAGGATGACGCTAGACAGGTTCTGGCAGCGCCACAGATGCATCTTGATGCCAATGCATCTTCAAGCTCTTTTATGTCAGCTAAAGAGATACTTTTGAAGCCTCCTGGACAGACATGTCAGGGGTTATGAAGTCTTCCTGACATAATCATTCCAAACAAAGGATCCTGGACAGATAACAGGCAAAGGTTGACTTTGAAGATGATCTCCGTACAGAATTGCTTATACTATATCTCAACCACTGTTCATTTTCTAGGACTTTGTTGGTTTACCTGTCCAGATATTTTACATGTAGATCAACTGATCAAAAAACTCCCGAGGGTCGTAACAATCGTACAAAATCACCTGCCAAGCCTGAGGTTCTTCATGATGTGTACTATGGCCTTGGAGAAAGTGTTAAAGACATTTTTGTGGCTGTCCCTTATATATAAATGGTGTTGGAGACATCTATCCACATGCTGCATAAAGACCCATTCAAATGTGTAGAACTGAGCTTCCTTAACAGAAATGTCTCCAGCAAATGTTCTGTGGGAACATGTCATAAATGCTATTACTGCTGTCACCTATATCTTATTCAGCATTAAGTGCTATAATGAGGACCTGACTCTCTTCTAATGTATTTTCCCGTGAACAAATTCTTTATAATAAAAGAATGTTATCAATGTGCACAAAAAAGTACATATTCGGTACTGCTGCAAATATAAGGATAGAATTAAACATATTATTTGCAGCACCATGGCTCGATGGTTGGCACAGTTGCTTTGCAGCACTAGGGTCCTAGAAAATATCCCACCAAGGAAAACATCCACAAGGAGCTTGTATATTCTCCCCGTGTGCCCATGGGTTTCCTCTGGGGACAATTTCTTTCCACACTCCAAAGACATACTGATAGAGAATTTTGATTGTGAGCCCTATTGGGGACAGTAATGATGATGCTTGTAAAGCACTGCAGAATATCATGGTACTGTATAAGAAAGTAAAAATGTATTTATCCCCCACAAAGTCTTATTTATCCTATGAAGATCATGAAAAGAAAAGTGAAAACAGCCACTCCCCTTCCTAAAAAAACAAGAAAAGGTCATCAATTTATCCATTAATGTGCCAGTCAATAACTCGTTAAAAAAGCTGTTTACAGCAAAATTTTAATATTATTTACATACTATGGTTCTTATCCAAGGCGTAAAAGTGTCAGATTTTAAAAAAGTGAAAATATCTACTATATAATTGTCTAAGGGTCACTTCCGTCTGTCTGTCTGTCCTTCTGTCACGGATATTCATTGGTCGTGGCCTCTGTCTGTCATGGAAATCCAAGTCGCTGATTGGTCGCGGTAAAACAGCCACGACCAATCAGCGACGGGCACAGTCCGACGGCAACATGGCTGCTGCTTCCTCCCCGCAGTCAGTGCCCCCTCCATACTCCCTTCCGGTCAGCGCTCGCACAGGGTTAATGGCAGCGTTAACCGACCGCACTATGCCGCGGTGTAACGCACTGGGTTAACGCTGCTATTAACCCTGTGTGACCAACGTTTTACTATTTATGCTGCCTATGCGGCATCAATAGTAAAAAGATCTAATGTTAAAAATAATTAAAAAAAATAAAATATCGTTATATACTCACCATCCGTCGGCCCCTCGGATCCACAACAGGCCTTTCCCACTTGCGACGCTCCGGTAACTGGTCCATGTTGCGATCTCGCGAGATGATGACGTAGCGCTCTCGCGAGACCACTACATCATCATCTCGCGAGACCGCAATGCACTCTTCAGACCGGAGCGCGCGAGGACTCAGCGTCGGTAACCGCTTCACTTGGATCCGGGGGCTCCGGAAGGTGAGTACATAACTATTTTTTAATTCTTTTTTTTTAACAGGGATATGATGCCCACATAGCTATATACTACGTGGGCTGGGCAATATACTACATGGGCTGTGCTTTATATTACGTGGGCTGTGCAATATACTATGTGACTGGGCAATATACTACGTGGCTGGGCAATATACTACGTGGCTGGGCATTATACTACGTGACTGGGCAATATACTACGTGACTGGGCAATATACTACGTGGCTGGGCAATATACTACGTTGCTGAGCAATATACTACGTTACTGGGCAATATACTACGTGGCTGGGCAATATAGTACGTAACTCGGCAATATACTACTTGACTAGGCAATATACTACATACTACATGACTGGGCAATATACTACCTCACTGGGCAATATACTATGTAGCTGGCCAATATACTACGTCACTGGGCAATATACTACGTGGCTGGGCAATATACTACGTGACTGGGCAATATACTACATGGCTGGGCAATATACTACATGGCTGGGCAATATACTACGTGACTGGGCAATATACTATGTGGCTGGGCAATATACTACGTGGCTGGGCAATATACTACATGGCTGGGCAATATACTACGTTACTGGGCAATATACTACGTTACTGGGCAATATACTATGTTACTGGGCAATATACTACGTGGCTGGGCAATATACTACGTAGCTGGGCAATATAGTACGTAACTCTGCAATAAACTACGTGGCTGGGCAATATACTACGTGACTGGGCAATATTCTACGTGGCTGGGCAATATACTACATACTACGTGACTGGGCAATATACTATGTGGCTGGGCAATATACCACCTCATTGGGCAATATACTATGTAGCTGGCCAATATACTACGTCACTGGGCAATATACTACGTGGCTGGGCAATATCCTATGTGACTGGGCAATATACTACATGGCTGGGCAATATACTACGTGGCTGGGCAATATACTACGTGGCTGGGCAATATACTACGTGACTGGGCAATATACTACATGGCTGGGCAATATACTATGTGGCTGTGCTATATACTACGTGGACATGCATATTCTAGAATACCTGATGCGTTAGAATTGGGCCACCATCTAGCCCCTTTATAATTGAGGAAGTCACGCCAAATGGATATTGGGTATAGTTGGATATCTTTAGTGGCCATTAATTCTTTTTGCATCTAGATATTAGTGATTTTTTTATAAATTCAACAATTCCAATCCATGACCATGATTCGTTATATAGTCTCCAAATGAAGCTGTTACTGCTCTTATGGGGCTACCTTCACATGTCCAGTAATCATCTGTTGAAACGGATCAAGCAGCTCGAAGTATTTAGACAGACACAACTTTTTTGTCCAGCTTTGAAAAAACTGATTTCAACATTACAAACTTTGGTAAAAAGTTCAGTTACCGTATATACACATCCATTTTTCTTCCATTTGAAAATGATCAATTTTTTGTTTACTGGATCAGTTTCAAATGGAAGAAAATGGATGGCCATATTCCATGAACTTCAATGTTAAGACAGCGGATCCAGTAATTTTTTAATCCGGTCAAAAAAAGTTATGTCTGGTCAACTCTTTTTATCAACGGATTTATGCTAGATCCATTTCAACTCTTGATCACTGGACATGTGAATGTACCCATAGACTGCCAAAAGATCTATAATGGTAAATCTGAGGCACAAATACTGTGCGATTACATCATTTATTGCAGTAGTACCTTGAATTGTCAGAAGAACATTTTTGAATCTTTTCTTGAAATTTCATGTATCTACCGTATATACTGTATACTGCTAATGCATATGCTGTGGAATGTCTTTTTTTTAATAGACACATGGAGTAAAATAAGGAACCCTACTACTGGCCGACACATGTTCACATGCCATTTCTCACAAGGAAACAGCTGTACATATCTGTTACCCAGGACATTCACATAGGTGATAACGTTTCACCTTTTTTAGCAACAGTCTGTTAGATTGTTTCCGAAGTATCTGAAGCAAAACATGGCATGTATATGTACAGTCCTTCCTGTATATTGAACTGAACTAAAGGTACCGTCACACTAGACGATATCGCTAGCGATCCGTGACGTTGCAGCGTCCTCGCTAGCGATATCGTCCAGTGTGACAGGCAGCAGCGATCAGGCCCCTGCTGTGCTGTCGCTGGTCGGGGAAGAAAGTCCAGAACATTATTTCGTCGCTGGACTCCCCGCAGACATCGCTGAATCGGTGTGTGTGACACCGATTCAGCGATGTCTTCACTGGTAACCAGGGTAAACATCGGGTAACTAAGCGCAGGGCCGCGCTTAGTAACCCGATGTTTACCCTGGTTACCATCGTAAAAAAACAAACAGTACATACTTACATTCAGCTGTCTGTCCCTTGCCGTCTGCTCCTGCACTGACTGCTGGCCGCAAAGTGAAAGTGAAAGCACAGCACAGCGGTGAGTCACACAGCGGTGAGTCACCGCTGTGGCTGTGCTGTGCTTTCACTTTGCGGCCAGCAGTCAGTGCAGGAGCAGACGGCAAGGGACAGACAGCTGAATGTAAGTATGTACTGTTTGTTTTTTTACGATGGTAACCAGGGTAAACATCGGGTTACTAAGCGCGGCCCTGCGCTTAGTTACCCGATGTTTACCCTGGTTACCGGGGACCTCGGGATCGTTGGTCGCTGGAGAGCGGTCTGTGTGACAGCTCTCCAGCGACCAAACAGCGACGCTGCAGCGATTCGGATCGTTGTCGGTATCGCTGCAGCGTCGCTCAGTGTGAAGGGGCCTTAACACAGCTACTCTGCTTTCTTATTCACACAAATGTGCTCTCTATCTGAGAGGCTGTGGAAGTGTCCAGCTGGGTGGTTTATTTTAACAATTGATGAATGGACAACTCTATAAATAAGCAACTCTCCTTTTTGAGTCTAGCTGTCTGCACATGTCTTTACTACCCTAAAACTCCACATTGGAAATATTTGTGTTTTTACATGTCAAAGAGAGTCAATTAAAGGTAAACGGTTAAAGAAAACAGCCCTTTTCTTCAAAGTCATTCTGTAAACTCTTTATCAGTGCGTTTACGCCTCGCACTAACTGGGGCTTGAACTTTGCTAGGGTTTGTTTAGAAGTTTGCATTACTTTGCTGGGACTTCTGTAGTGAGAGATCAACTGTGTAGTAAAGCCCCTTATACACATTAGACTAATATCGGATGAACCTACCAATATCAACAGGTTCGGTCGAAATATCTAATGTGTATGTGGGTAATGGCCAATTAATGATCAGAGGACGATACCAATCGGACAAGTCTGAATTTGGACTGCCAATTCCATTGTTCTCATGGGGTCAAGCTGGATTACTCATAGAAAACAGGGGCATTTGACCAAATGAACGCTCCGGTGAATGGGAGAGATATTTGTTGGCTGAACGATCTGCTGAAGCATTGTTTGCCGACAGCCATCTAATGTGTTTTATTATTATAACTATGAGGGCTTTACCACTAGAGCCAGCCTGGAATAAAATAGTTCCACCTTCCATTGGGTTACATGGGTATTGGATAATATTTTCTTTGAAAAACAAACAATAAAATGGCTGCTTGGTGGTTAGTACTATTGCCTTGTGGTGCCAGGGTCCGCAGGGCTACATTTTATGTTACTCGCTTGTGTTGTGCCAATATTTCCACAGTGCTCAACAGACATCATCATTAACATTGACGCCCCCTGAAGAAGCGGTAACAAGTGAACGCGAAACGCGCGTTGGGGATTGTCACCCAGGAACCGGACAGGACTCTTTCTGCTCACATGGGTAATTCACTCTTCTGATTGTTCTGCTGTTACATTAGGTGCGTGTGTTGATCTTTGCATACGGATACCAATAGTAGACTTGTAATGAGATTACCACATGCCCTACACAATGCAGCCCATGTATAGCTAGCACTTTACTTCTGATGAGCTGTCATCATATATACCATTTTAATATTACTAACTGGGCCCTGTCCTACATACCTGGTTGACACAGATGTGCCTTAGGATATAGTTACTGTGCACCTGATACCAGTGATTATTACTGATTTATTTGTATTTTTGTTTAAATTTACTTAATAAAATATTACTTTTTTATTATACTTTGTGGCTAGTGTTGACTCATAGTTCTCCATTTCCTGATCATTAACATGGAGTTTGCATCTTCTTCCCATGTTTGTGTCGTTTTTTTCCTAGTACGGCATTTCATTTTACACTTAAATAATATACGTAATCATAGGTTAATTTGCAATTTAGGTTGTGAGTTGCAATTGGAAAATGGTCTGATATAAATGATGAGGACGCTAAGAATAGGTAATCATTAACAGATCATTCAGGAGTCGGAGACCCAACACCGCCACATCATAGCTGGCACCTGGGGCCAAAGGCACCAGAATTATATACAGTGTAGTGGCCGCTCTCGGTACTACTGCTCTGCTCCCGTTCAACTGAATGGGATCTGAGCTGCAACACTTGAGAATGTCTATTACATAGTGTAGAGAGTTGTTATGTTCAAGCTGTGTACACTGTGAAGTGCTGGTGGTCCAGGCTCCAGGTATCAGGTGAGTGGTAAGAGTACTGGGTGTTGAATCCCCACTGATCTGATGTAGATGACCTCTCAGTGATATCTCAGAAAACATATTTAAGTGATTATTCTGTTTATCAGAATCATTATGATAACCTTTTTGATATACAATGAATTTAGAGCAATGACATAAAGTGGTGTCCACTACAAACTTTATTGTGCGCATCAATTTAAACCACTGAAATAAGTATTTTTTCACATACATATTTTTTACATTTGCCTGTGAGCCGCACTATCTCTGCTAGCTCAGTGCCGATCACGTGACCCCCGGCTGCAGCCGCCACTGATATCCGGTGATGTCACGTAAATTTCCGGATTTTCCTCTCTCCTTCTCTGCATTCATTGGCAGAGCCCTGAAAGCATGCGCAATCAAGTTGTTATGAGGCTCAATGGTCTTGTGGACTAACGTGAGCGTGTTTGAAGTAATTCCTGACAATCAGTATTTCTGGCATGTTGAAAGGCGTTAGAAATAATTCTCCATGAGTATCCCCTATTTTTTAACCGGTTAAGTCCATTGCTTGTTTCTGAAATTCAGACATGGTACTGCACTTTACAATTCAGCAGTTCATATACAAGTCATAGGTAACAACGTTAAAGATAGTACAATAATTAGAGCAAAATAATGACGACCATGCTCGTAAGAGGTTACAATCTACAATGAGGTGGGGGGAAACACAAAGTACAGGTGCGTATTTACAATGATGGTCCAGCCATCTTGGGGTAATGGTGGATAGATGAAGGCTGTCACCAGCCAGTAAGCGTGGTGCTTTTAGGTGCGGTGAAATTTGATGGAGAGTTATTCTCAGATAACTAATGAATGACACACACATACACTTTGATTAGGGAACGTGATAAGCCACTCTAAACAAATGTTTTTTTAAGGGAGCGTTTAAAACTGTGTAAGTTGTGGTTATTCCTAATATCTTGAGGTAGAGCATACCAGAGTATTGGTGTAACATGGCAGAAGTCTTGGAGTCGGGAGTGGGAGGTGCGGATTGGTACAGAGGTTAGTCGAAAGTCAATTGCGGAACGTAACAAGCGAGTAGGCCAATAAATAAAAATGAAGTAGGAGATAATGGGGGGTGCCACACTGTAGAGAGCTTTGTGAGTAAGAATAAGCAGTTTAAACTGGATCCTATATGAATGCGCAGCCAGTGCAATGACTAGCAAAGAGTGGATGCCTCCAAATACCGATTAGCCAGATAGATGACCTTGGCTGCTGCTTTTAGGATGGACTGGAGAGGGGAAAGTCGAGTGAGGGGGAGACCAACTAATAGAGCATTACAGTGGTCAAGGTGGGTATCAGGGCAACAGTGAGGGTTTTGGTTGTTTCCATGGTGAGAAAGGGGTGGATTCTAGATATGTTTTTTAGGTGCAAGGGAAAGGGATTGTATATGAAAGGTGAAGGAAAGATTGGTGTCAAATGCTGCTTTGGCATTATTATAGTGCCACCCATGGAGAGGGAGATGTCAGATTTAGGGACGTCAGTAGACAGCGGGAGTAGAAGAAGTTCAGTTTTGGAAAGGTTGACATTGAGCTATAGAGCAGACATGATGTTGGAAATTGCGGACTGACAATCCCTGGTGTTCTGTAGTACAATGAGTGTAAGGTCAAGGGATGACGCGTGTCAGCATAAAGATGGTACTGCAAGCCAAATCTGCTCATGGTCTGTCCAATTGAGGCTGTGTAGAGAGAGAAAAGAAGAGTGCCCCCTGAGGGATCCCAACAGTGAGAGGAAGAGGAGGAGAAGTGGAGCCAGCGAATGATACACTGAAGGAGCAGTAAGAAAGAGAGGAAGGGAACCAGGAGAGAGTAGTGTCCTTAATGCCAATTGGTTGGAGCATACCGAGTAGGAGATGGTGGTCAACAGTGTTGAAAGCTGCTGAGAGGTCGAGAAGAATGAGCAGAGAGTGGTCACTGTTACGTTTTGCTGTCAGAAGGTCATTGGTCACTTTGATGAGTGCACTTTCTGTGGTATGCAGGGGGCGAAAGCCTTAGTGCGGCACCCCAGGAGTCCAGTTGCCACAGTGGCATTGCCTCCCTCACAGGGAGTAATGTCATGCCTGGAAGCAAGGTGGGGTCCCCTTACCAGGTGTCATTAGGAGAGAAGTAGAGCAGAACCTGGGGAGTGGAGCTGTGATTAAACTCGCTCCAGAGCTGAGCGTTGGAACCGGATACCGAGTCCGTGGTTGAGTGGGTACTGAAGTCCCACCAGCTAAATCCAGAGGGCAGGGGACTGCTTTTTGTAGCCAGCAATGGGCCTCTAAATTCTTGTTTGAGAGATTTTCAACCATTATTCCTTGGAAAATTCTTCCAGTTCTGTGAGATTCCTGATTGTCTTGCAAGCACTGCTATTTTGAGGTTTAGCCACTGATTTTAAATGATGTTCAGATCAGAGAACTTTGAGGGACATTGTAAAACCTTCAGCTTGCGTTTCTTGAGGTATTCTATTGTGGATTTTAACGTGTGTTTAGGATCATTATCCACTTGTAAAAATTATCCTCCTTTCAACCTTAGCTTTTTTTTATAGATGGTGTTATGTTTTCATCCTGAAACTTAATCCACCCCCATGCTTAATGGTTGGTGAGATGTTCTATTCCTGAAATTATGTGCCATTTTTTATCCACATATACCTTTGATCATTGTGGCCAAAGAATTCTATTTTAACCTCATTGGACCACAAGACTTGTTTCCAAAATGCATCAGGCTTGTTTAGATTTTTTTTTTCTGCATACTTCTGACCCTGAATTTTATGATGAGGGCACAGGAGAGGTTTTCTTCTGATGACTCTTCCTTGAAGTCCATATTTGTGCAGGTGTCTCTGAACAGTAGAATAATGTACCACAACTCCAGAGTCTGCTAAATCTTTCTGGCAGTCTTCTCCAGTCAAGCGGGGGTTCTGGTTTGCCTCTCTAGCTATCCTAGGAGCAGCTTTCACTGAAATTGTGCTTCGTCTTCCAGTCCTTATTGTGACTTCCACTGTTCCGGTTAACTGCAATTTCTTAATTATATTTCAAACTGAGAAAAGGACAGCTTAAAAAGTGTGAGGAGCTGGCCTTGTTCTAAAGACCATTGGACCAATGTATACAGAGTGGAATCCATGGCTCTAAGGGATGCAGACTTTTTCCAGCATTGAGCACCACTCTTGTTGCATTTTATTAGAGATTTGCTTGCTGTGTTTTATTAGAGATTTGCTTGCTTTCAGTTCAGCCTCAAGAATCCATGTTTCCATTCAGTGATAGTAAGCAGAGGAAGACGCGCAGGCTGTATCTTATGCATACATAAGGCCAGACCTAAGATTGATAATCACATAAAGCTATCATTCCATTACTTTTGTTAGTGTCTCCCAGCCACTAGTCCCATTGTGTGGATGGGGATAGAGGAGCCATCACCACAGAGGGTCTTGCAGTCCCAGGTTATGGGTTCGGCCTGAGGAAAATACCTCCACCGATGCACAGTTACCTTTGGGGGAAGGGTGTGAACACATCTGTCCATCCAGGGGCTGATCCCAGGAGAGGGAGAAGAATAAGTCACATATTTAGTGAGGGACATGGTGCAGTGATGTTGAGGGGCAAAGAGGCAAAGGTCTATTGCTGAAGTCCTGGTGCCCATGTATGAATAGCCTATGGCGTTTGGAGATCAGTTGTCTTCTTTGCTGGATACACTTTCTATGGTCATGGGATCTCTCGTCTGTATTTGAGGAATTTTCGTAAGGACTATTGCTGCTAGATGGAGCTGGACACGTGTGCTTTGGTTGTGTTGTCTGTCATCTGGAGGGGCATGTATTGTGACTACAGACTATACTGGTGGGAGATATGAAATCTGTGGGCCAACCAAAAGTTCGGAGACAGTGAGGATTGCCTGGTATGGGGGCAGTGTATCTATCGGCCCCAAGGTGGGAATCTTGTGTACTGGGGGCAATGTATATTGGCTATCTACCTGGAGTTGTGGTAAAACCATGATCTTAAGGAATAAAAAATAGTTGCATTGTTTCCCTGCCTAGGTGACTATTACAACCCACAACATCAAATCTTCACAAAGATGCTTTGCTATCTATATATATAATTGTCTAAGGGTTTTTCCGTCTGTCTGTCTTTCTGTCTGTCTGTCTGTCTTTCTGTCTATCTGTCTGTCTGTCCTGGAAATCCCGCGTCTCTGATTGGTCGAGGCTGCCAGGCCTCGACCAATCAGAGACCGGCACAGCATCGACGTAGAAATCCCACGTTTCTGATTCAGCGACGGGCACAGTATTGACGTAGATGTCATAATGGTTGCCATGGCGACGATGATGTCATAAAGGTTGCCTCGACCAATCAGCGACGGGCACAGTCTGCCGCGAATTCTGGAATCATCATTGTCCATATACTACGGGGACATGCATATTCTAGAATACCCGATGCGTTAGAATTGGGCCACAATCTAGTCTTATTATATCCTTTTTGGCACAAGACGAGGGTTTCCTTTTAGCAATTTTTAAAATGGAAAAAAATGAATTTATAATTATTATTATTATTTATTTATTTATTTATATAGCACCATTAATTTGGTGATGTACATGAGAAAGGGGTTACATACAGAGTTATAGATATCATTTACTGTAAACAAATTTACAGTGACAGACTGGTACAGAGGGGAGAGGACCCTGTCCTTGCAGACTTACATTCTATGGGATAGTGGGGAAGAGGCAGAAAGTAGGGGCGAGGCAGCGGCTATGGCGAGGCGGCGGCTCTGGCGATGGCGAGGCGGCAGAATGGTTATTGCAGGCTGTAGGCTTTCTTGAAGAGATGGGTTTTCAGGTTCCATCTGAAGGAGCCGAGGGTTGTCGATAGTCGGATGTGTTGAGGCATGGAATTCCAGAGGATGGGGGATATTCGGGAGAAATCTTGGAGGCGGTTGTGTGAGGAACGAATAAGTGTGGAGGAGAGTAGGAGGTCTTGGGAGGATCGGAGATTATGCGAGGGAAGATATTGGGAGATTAGTTCAGAGATATAGGGAGGGGACAGGTTGTGGATGTCTTTGTAGATCAGTGTTAGTAGTTTGAACTGGATTCGTTGGGGAATTGGGAGCCAGTGGAGGGATTTGCAGAGGGGAGAAGCAGGGGAGTAGCGAGGAGAGAGGTGAATAAGCCGGGCAGCAGATTTGAGGACAGACTGGAGTGGTGCAAGAGAGTTAGCAGGGAGGCCACAGAGGAGGGTGTTGCAGTAGTCGAGGCGGGAGATGGTGAGGGCATGCACAAGAGTTTTGGTAGATTGTGGGCTGAGGGTGGAATGGATTCTGGCAATATTTTTGAGTTGGAGGTGACAGGAGGTGGCAAGAGTTTGGACGTGCGGTTTGAAGGACAGGGCAGAGTCAAGAGTTACCCCGAGGCAGCGGATTTCAGGTGCGGGAGAGAGCGTGATGCCGTTTACCATAATAGATAGGTCCGGAAGGGGGGATACGTGAGATGGGGGAAAGATGATGAGTTTGGTTTTGTCTACATTGAGTTTTAGGAAGCGAGAGGTGAAGAAGGAGGATATGGCTGACAGATACTTTGGGATTCTGGACAGCAGAGAGGTGACATCTGGGCCAGAGAGGTAGATCTGAGTGTTGTCCGCCTACAGGTGGTACTGGAAGCCATGGGACTTTATGAGTTGTCCTAGGCCAAGAGTATAGATGGAAAAAAGTAGGGGCCCTAGGACAGAGCCTTGAGGGACTCCAACAGAGAGAGGACGGGATGAGGAGGTGGTGTGGGAGTGGGAAACGCTAAATGTGCGGTCAGAAAGGTATGAGACAATCCAGGGCAGAGCAAGGTCTTTGATGCCAAGAGAAGAAAGAATCTGTAGCAGTAGGCAGTGATCAACTGTGTCAAAAGCAGAGGACAGGTCAAGAAGGAGGAGGATGGAGAACTGTCTGTTAGCTTTGGCTGTGAGTAAGTCATTAGTAATTTTTGTCAGGGCTAGTGTTGAGCATTCCGATACCGCAAGTATCGGGTATCGGCCAATATTTGCGGTATCGGAATTCCGATACCGAATTCCGATACTTCCCGCGTATCGGATACCGGAATCGGAAGTTCCCAGAATTCAAACTGCACGCAGCAGCCAATGAGGAATGAATGGAAGTGTGGGCACATCCTGTTTAGCATGGTGGGCATGTAAGTACTGGCAAGGCTGTGATTGGCTGCTGAAATGATGTCACTCTGCACTATAAAAAACGCTGCCGCCATTTTGCGCTCACTCTGCTGTGATTTCAGTTAGGGACAGGACGCTGTGTTCTAACTGAGGGCCAGTTGAGATAGCTAATTGCTTTATTTTGCTTTCCCAAGGCTAATTTAGCAAAACGCTGTGTGTTGTTCACTGTTCACCTTGCTCTTGCCTTGCAGCGCTGTTTTAACAGCGTTCTGCAAGGTCTCTGTGTGTGTGTGTGCAGCTCACTCTGTAATCTGTGTGCAGCCATATACCCGGTTGTATTCAGCTCAGGGGGGGTTCACACTGCCTCATACAGTTCTATCCATTGTCCTTTTTTGCTCATAGTGCAGCCTGCTGCACATTTTTTCTAAAATTTCATATTAGTGTTTTTCCACCCGTCTCTAGCTAAATTGTGGAAAAACACTACATAGGATAACCTAGAGGGGGGTTTTTGGGCCTTGCAGCGCCGTTTACGGCTGTCTGCACGGTCTCCGTGTGAGCGCAGCTCGCCCTGTAGTCTGTGTGCAGCCACAGCCGGTTGTATTCAGCTCAGGGTGCGTCACTGCCTCATACCGTGAAAAAAAATTTCCTTTTTTTGAAATAGTGCAGCCAGTTTAAAATTTTTTTAAAATTTCCTATTAGTGTCTTTCCACCCGTATCCAGCTAAATAGTGGAAAAACACTACATAGGATAACCTAGAGGAGGGTTTTGGGGCCTTGCAGCGCCGTTTACGGCTGTCTGCACGGTCTCCGTGTGAGCGCAGCTCGCCCTGTAGTCTGTGTGCAGCCACAGCCCGTTGTATTCAGCTCAGGGTGCGTCACTGCCTCATACCGTTGAATAACTTGTCCTTTTTTTCAAATAGTGCAGCCTGTTGAAAATTTTTTAAAAAACTTCCTATTAGTGTCTTTCCACCTGTCTCCAGCTAAATAGTGGAAAAACACTACATAGGATAACCTAGAGGAGGTTTTTTGGGCCTTGCAGCACTGTTTACGGCTGTCTGCACGGTCCCCGTGTGAGTTAAAGTCGCTCTGTAGCCCGATCTGCAGAAAAAAAAAAATAAAGTTCACCAAACACCACTTAACACTTGTGTAGGCCACATTTTATCAATAATAAAGTCTAGTCCACACTTTACAACATTAGTGTTTCTTACACCTGTTAGGAGGAGCATTTCAGGAATAAGCACACTAAGGCCTTAGTACTTTTCTGCTTATCTTTATCTGTCAACCAAGATGAAGAGGGCAGGGAGTAAGGCACGTGGGCGTGGGCGCGGAGCAGGGAGAGGAGCAGGGAGAGGACGTGGTGATTCTGTGCCTGCTGCAGGCACCGGTGACTCGTCATCACTCAGTTTCAGCAGGGAACAGTCCTTCATGCGCAGCTTTGTCGGAGAACGCCGTGCACCGCTGCTGCGTGAAGATCAAATTGAAGCCGTTGTCAGATGGATGGCAGCTAACGCATCGGCATCGACTTCAATTAGTGCCACATCCACTCAGGCACAGACCACTGGAGAGCAGCCATCTGTCTCTTCACCACCTGCCAAATTGGCCAGGCAGTCAGAGAGCCCAGGACAGGAGCCATCTCTACTTCTGTTCTCTGAATCTCTTGGCTTGGAAACAGGGGGCCAGCCAAGCAGTATTGGAGAAATGGAAGAAGAGGCAGTGTGCAGTGATGCCCAACAGCTTTGTCTCTCTGACTCTGAAGAGGCGGGTGGGCCAGTGCCTGCGGTGACCACAGCGCAGTACGCATCTGATGATGAAACTCAGGTGCCGCTTTCTGGTGCGTACTGTGCTGCCGAGACTACCCAGGAGGAGCAGTTGGTGGCAGAGGGTAGTGGAGATGATGAGGTCCTTGACCCATCGTGGCGTGAGGAACAGGAAGGTGGTGGGAGCAGCTCTGAGGAAGAGATTCCCCTAACGGGCCAAAGAGGGAGAGGGAGGGGGAAGACTGCGGAGCCTGTAGCCTCCACTTTGGCACCCGTTAGGAGCCTGTCTCTTTCAAAAGCCAAAAAGGGCACTCCCAAGACTTGCAGTGCCTGGTCCTTTTTTGACACAGTTGCAGATGACATTTATTTTGTCAAATGCAAGCTGTGTCATCAGAAAGTCAAAAGAGGTAAAAGTGTCAGCAACCTCAATACCACAAATATGTGGAAACATGTGCGGACCAGGCACGCGGTGGAGTTCCAAAAACACACTGAAGACCTAGGCCAACCAACAGCGGCAGCTACCACCTCTTCAGCTCGTGTTGCCTCTTCCTCCAGCTCACGCACAGCTGGTTTGGCTTCCTCCCAGGATCGCCATGGAAGAACCTCTGGCACTGTTGTCCAGAGACCTAATGTAATTCCACCCACAGCACCACATTCCCAGAAATCCTCACACTCCCAGTCTACTCTACAGCCATCGGTAGTACAGGCATGGGAGAAAAGGTGGGCATTCTAGGCCAACCACCCCCGAGCACACGCTCTGAATGCAGGCATTGCCAAACTTCTGTCACTGGAAATGCTCTCATTCAGGCTGGTGGAGACTGACAGCTTCCGTGACTTGATGGCACTGGCAGTCCCACAGTACAAGGTGCCCAGCCGCTTTTACTTCAGCAGGCAAGCTGTCCCTGCCCTGCACAAGCATGTGGAGGGACACATAAAACACGCGCTACTGAACACCGTCAGTAGCAAGGTCCACCTCACCACCGATGCGTGGACCAGTCAACATGGACAGGGGCGATACATTTCTCTCACTGCCCATTGGGTTAATGTTGTTGAGCCAGGTACAGATCGTGCGAGTGGCGAAGGACGTGTCCTGCCCACTCCAAGGATTGCAGGAATCCAGTCTGTACGCATTGACTCCTCCTCATACACAAGTTCCTCGGAATCATCGCTGCAGGAGCCGTCACAGTCCACCTCCACATGGGCCCGTGAACGTTCACCTGTTACGACCAACAGGAGCACAGCCGTGGCCAAACGTCAACAGGCCGTCTTGAAACAAGTTTCTTTGGGGAATCGAAGCCACACAGCGCAGGAGCTCTGGAATGCCATCAAGCAGAAGAGCGATGTGTGGTTAGTGCCAGCGAATCTCCAGCCAGGCATGGTAGTGTGTGACAATGGCCGAAATCTGGTGGCAGCTTTGGCCATTGGCAACCTCACTCACATCCCATGTCTGGCACATGTGCTCAATTTGGTTGTGCAGAGTTTTCTGAGGGACTATCCGGATCTTGATGCACTGCTGCACAAGGTCCGCCTAGAGTGTGCTCACTTGCGGCGTTCCAGCTTGGCAAGATCCCGCATTGCTGCTCTGCAGCGCCGATTCCGCCTTCCGGAACACCGCATCATATGTGACCTACCTACCAGGTGGAATTCCACGTTACATACGTTGGAGCGGTTGTGTGAGCAGCAGCAAGCAGTAATGGAGTACCAGCTGCATCAGGCGCTAAAAAGTCGCAGTTAGCGCCGATCAGACTTCACAACCACAGAGTGGGCCACTATGAAGGACGTCTGCCAGGTTTTGCGTCCTTTCGATTATTCCACGCGGATGGCAAGTGCAGATGATGCACTAGTCAGCATGACTTTCCCCCTTATCTGCCTGCTTCAACAAACTTTGCAAGCGTTAAGGGATGATGTTGTGGAAGAGGTGGAGGATGAGGAGTCACCTTTTCCATCAGCTTCTGGAGAGTCAGCGCCACGTGGTTCCTCACAAAGGGGTACGCAGGGGCCACTTTGTGAGGAGGATGAGGAGGAGTCAATGGAGGAGGAAGAGCTCCGTCCAGAGGAGGGAGTGGCACAATTGTCCAGTGGTCAGTGTGTACAGCGAGGGTGGGGTGATGACGAGCGGGCAGAGATCATGTCTCAAGCAGGGGACAGCGTTTCTGAACCAGTTGGCAGTCTGCAGCACATGGTGGATTTCATGCTGCAGTGCCTGAGAAACGACCGCCGCATCGACCACATTCTCAACATGCCTGATTATTGGGTGTTCACCCTCCTCGATCCTCGCTACCAGGACAACGTCCAAAACCTCATCCCAGCGTTGACCCGGGAGCGTAAAATGCGGGAGTACCACGACACACTGGTGAATTCCATCATCTTCTCCAGTCCAACTGAGAGGAGTGCTGCTAGTGCTTTACAAAGCAGCTCAGTGCGTCGAGGCAGTGGAGGAGGCTCTGCACAAAGAGGGAGCAGAAGCAGTGCCTCTGCCCAAGGCAAGCCCAGTATGGCACAACTGTGGAAAACTTTTGTGTGCCCTCCCCAAATGTCTACACCATCACCGGCGGCTCCAGTCAGCAGGAGGCAACGGTTCCGTCAGATGGTGACAGACTACATGGCTTGCCCTCTTACTGTACTCCCAGACGGCTCTTCCCCGTTCAAGTTTTGGGTCTCTAAGCTGGATACATGGCCAGAGCTAAGCCAGTATGCATTGGAGGTGCTGGCTTGCCCTGCGGCTAGTGTCTTATCGGAACGTGTCTTTAGTGCCGCAGGTGGTGTACTAACAGACCGTCGCATGCGACTATCCTCCAATAACGTTGACTGACTTACTTTCCTGAAAAAGAACCAGGCCTGGATCTCGCAGGAATTTGCCACTCCTCTGCCTGATTAAGTAATTGGGTGTCATCCAGGTCTCCTGATGTGTTCATCTTTCTACCACCTGAACTGCTATTCCTGGGCTCCAACACCGCCAGTTGCGGCTCAGAAGTGCAGGCTGCACAGTCAAAACATACGACCCAGTGTTATTGGGTTTCAGTAACGTCAGCTGATCCCCAGCTGTGTAGCCGGCAATGTGTCGTGCGACCGCCACGCAGGCACAACAACCTAAATGTAAGGGAACCTGTCCCCCCCCCGGCGTTTGTTACTGAAAGAGCCGCCTTTTGCAGCAGTAATGCTGCACAAGGAAAAGGTAGCTCTTTTAGTTTAGCTCCTTGCACACGCAGAACTTAACACTTATAAAATGTGTTCACTGATACCGTTATACCGTCCCGGAGCTGGGACTTTCCTTCGTAATGTGACGCAGCACAGCCGTCATTCCTACCCCCTTGGTGCCATGCGCTGCCTCCTCAGCGTTGTTTGAAGCTGTCACGGAGCCTGCGCTGTTCTGTTATCCCTGGGCCATGCCCAATTTGCGCTGTCTGTCTTCTGACATAATTTGGTGTCAGGCTGGCTGCGCCTGTGCGCCCGCGTTGCCCGAGATCTCACCTCGCAGTGTCTTCTGATTGAATCACACTGCGAGCCTGGGATCCATGGGCATGCACAGTGCATATCTTCCCCTCGGGCTCTCGCTCATCTCCCTCCGCCTTCTTTAGACTGTACGCCGTCAGCTGATCCCTAATAGCATGCCACGGCCGTGACGCCGCACAGTCTGAAGAAGAGGGAAGGAGGGGAGTGAGAGTCGAGGATATGCACTGTGCATGCCCATGGATCCAAGGCCAGCAGTGGGATTACATTAGACGACACTGCGAGGTGGGATCTGTAGCAGCGTGGACGCACAGGCTCTCACAGCCTGACACCAAATTATGTCAGAAGATAGGCAGCGCAAATTGGGCATGGCCAAGGGATAACAGAACAGCGCAGGCTCCGTGACAGCTTAAAACAACGCTGAGGAGGCAGCGCACGGCACCAAGGGGATAGGAATGACAGCTGTGCTGCGTCCCATTACGAAGGAAATTCCCACCTCCGGGACGGTTTTACGGTATAAGGGGACACATTTTTAGTGTTTACTTCTGTGTTTGCAAGGAGCATAATTAAAAGAGCAACCTTTTCCTTTTGCATCCTTAGTGCTGCACAAGATGGCTCTTTCAGCTACAAACGTCTTGGGGGGGGTTAAAGGTTCCCTTTCAACTTGCTCCAATCTGGCTTTGGCCTACACTCTGTTCCTCTGCTCCTCCTGATGTCCCTGGGCTCTAACACCACCAGTTGGTGCCTGGAAGTGCTGTGTGCACAGTCAACAGTCGCTCCTCTGTTATTGGGGTTCAGTAACGTCAGCTGATCCCCAGCTGTGTGTGCGGCAATACCTCCAATCTGCTCCTCCTGCTGTCCCTGGGCTCTAACACCGCCAGTTGGTGCCTGGAAGTGCTGTCTGCACAGTCAACAGTCGCTCCTCTGTTATTGGGGTTCAGTAACGTCAGCTAATCCCCAGCTGTGTGTGCGGCAATACCTCCAATCTGCTCCTCCTGCTGTCCCTGGGCTCTAACACCGCCAGTTGGTGCCTGGAAGTGCTGTGTGCACAGTCAACAGTCACTCCTCTGTTATTGGGGTTCAGTAACGTCAGCTGATCCCCAGCTGTGTGTGCGGCAATACCTCCAATCTGCTCCTCCTGCTGTCCCTGGGCTCTAACACCGCCATTTGGTGCCTGGAAGTGCTGTCTGCACAGTCAACAGTCACTCCTCTGTTATTGGGGTTCAGTAACATCAGCTGATCCCCAGCTGTGCGTGCGGCAATACCTCCAATCTGCTCCTCCTGCTGTCCCTGGGCTCTAACACCGCCAGTTGGTGCCTGGAAGTGCTGTGTGCACAGTCAACAGTCGCTCCTCTGTTATCGGGGTTCAGTAACGTCAGCTGATCCCCAGCTGTGTATCTGGCAACGTGTCATGCGACCGCCACGCTGGCACAACAAAAATGTAAGGGAACCTGTCCCCCCCCCCCTAGGCGTTTGTTACTGAAAGAGCCACCTTGTGCAGCACTAATACTGCACAAGGAAAAGGTCGCTCTTGAAATTATGCTCCTTGGAAACGCTGAACTACACACTCATGTAATGTGTCCCCTCACACCGTCAAACCGTCCCGGAGGTGGCACTTTCCTTTGTAATGTGACGCAGCACAGCTGTCATTCCTACCCCCTTGGCTCTGTGCGCTGCCTCCTTAGCGTTGTTTGATTCTGTCATGGACCCTGCGCTGTTATGTTATCCCTTGGCCATGCACAGTTTGCGCTGCCCGTCCTCTGACATCATTTGTTGTCATCCTGGCTGCGCCTGTGCATCCACGCTGCCCGAAATCCCACCTCGCAGTGTCGTCTAATGTGATCCCACAGTGGGCCTGGTATCCATGGCCATGCGCAGTGCATTTACTAGCCTCTCACTCCCCTTCTTCACGCTTCTTCAGACTATGCGGCGTCAGCTGATCCCTAATAGCATGCCACGGCCGTGACGCCGCACAGTCTGAAGAAGCAGGAAGGAGGGGAGTGAGAGGCGATGATATGCACTGCGCATGCCCATGGATCCCAGGCCCGCAGTGGGATTACATTAGATGACACTGCGAGGTTGGATCTCGGGCAGCTTGGACGCACAGACACTGCCAGCCTGACACCTAAATGATGTCAGAAGACGGGCACTGCTAACTGTGCATGGCCAAGGAATAACATTACAGCGCGGGCTCCGTGACAGAACCAAACAACGTTGAGGAGGTGGCGCACGGCACCAAGGGGGTTGGAATGACGGCTGTGCTGTGTCACATTACAAAGGAAAGTCCCACCTCCGGGACGGTTTAACGGTGTGAGGGGACACATTATATGAGTGTGTACTTCAGCGTTTGCAAGGAGCATAATTTTAGGAGCCACCATTTTCCATGTGCAGTATTACTGCTGTACAAGATGGCTCTTTCAGCAACAAATGCCTGGAGGGGGGGTTAAAGGTTCCCTTTCAACTTGCTCCACTGCAGGCTTCGGCCTACACTCTGCTCCTCTTTGATTCCCTGGGTTTCAACACTGTCAGTTGTCACCTGGAAGTGTTGTCTACACAGAAAAAACACTCGCTGATGTGTCAGTGGGGTTCAGCACCGCCAGCTGTTCCCCTGCTGTGTAGTCGGCAACGTGTCCAGCACAAGCCACGCTGGCACAACAGAAAAAAGCTGCCTCCAGTGCAGGCTTCGGCCTACACTCTGCTCCTCTCCTCCTCCTGCTGTCACTGGGCTCTAACACCGCCAGTTTTTGCCCGGACGTGCTAGCTGCACAGAGAAAAACACCAGCCAATGTGTCAGTGGGGTTCAGCACCGTCAGCTGTTCCCCTGCTGTGTAGCCGGCATCGTGTCCTGAAAACGCCATGCAGGCACCTGAACTGAAATGAAAGGGAACCTGCCCCCCCCAGGTGTTTCTATGTATAGCAGCCACCTTGTACAGCAGTACTGCTGCATTTGTACAAGGTGGCTGACTTTTTCTCCTTGCCCACGTTGAATTTAACACGTACAAAATGTGTCTCATTACAGACCATTTCACAGCCCCTGAGGTGTGATTCTCCTTTTTAAATGACATGCAGCACCCCCCTTGGTAGCGCTGCCCGTCTTCTGACATCATTGGTTGGCTGGCTGTGAATGTGCGTCTGCCCTGCCCGACACAACGCCCCTCGTTGTCTGATCTATTTTGACTGCGAGGGTGTGATTGATGGGCATGTGCAGTGCATATGTTCGCCTGTCTTAACTCATCTCCTTCCGCCTTCTTCAGGCTGTGCGGCCTCATGGCCGCAGCATGTGATAAGGGATCAGCGGAGGCCGCCCAGTCTGAAGCAGGTGTAAGGACATGAGTGAGCGGCGAACATATTTACTGCGCAAGGCCATGAATCCCAGCTCTGCAGTGAGAATTATTGAAAACACACTGTGGGTCTGGGATTCATGGCCATCGCTAACCGCACCGGCCGACATGAAATGAGGTGAGAAGACAGGCAGCGCTCACAGCGCATGGCCAAGGGATCACAAGAGCGCAGACTCCTGTACAGCAAATAACAACGCTCATGAGGCTGCGTCCAGCACCAAGGCGTTATTTTTGTGCACCTGTGCTGCGTTTCCTTAAAAACACAAGTCACGCCTCCAATACAGTTTTACTGTTTAATGGGCAAAATTGTGTACGTCTTTCATTCTGCGTGTGCAATGAGCCAAATTTAAAGAGCAACCTTTCACTTGTGTAGCATTACTGCTGCACAAGGTGTGGCTCTTCTACATTGTAACACCTGAGGGTGGGTTAAAGGTTACCTTTGAAATTGGTTCAATTAGGCTGCGGCCTACACTCTGCTCCTCTCCTCCTCCTGCTGACCCTGGGCTCTAACACCGCCAGTTGGGGCCCGGAAGTGCTAGCTGCACAGAGAAAAACACCAGCCAATGTGTTAGTGGGGTTCAGCACCGCCAGCTGTTCCCCTGCTGTGTAGCTGGCATCGTGTCCAGCACAAGCCACGCTGGCACAACAGACCAAAAGCTGCCACCAGTGCAGGCTTCGGCCTACACTCTGCTCCTCTCCTCCTCCTGCTGTCCCTGGGCTCTAACACCGCCAGTTTTTGCCCGGAAGTGCTAGCTGCACAGAGGAAAACACCAGCCAATGTGTCAGTGGGGTTCAGCACCGCCAGCTGTTCCCCTGCTGTGTAGCCGGCATCGTGTCCAGCACAAGCCACGCTGGCACAACAGACCAAAGTTGCCACCATTGCAGGCTTCGGCCTACACTCTGCTCCTCTCCTCCTCCTGCTGACCCTGGGCTCTAACACCGCCAGTTGGGGCCCGGATGTGCTAGCTGCACAGAGAAAAACACCAGCCAACGTGTCAGTGGGGTTCAGCACCGCCAGCTGTTCCCCTGCTGTGTAGCCGGCAACGTGTCCTGCAAACGCCATGCAGGCACCTGAACTGAAATTAAAGGGACCCTGCCCCCCCCCAGGTGTTTCTATGTATAACAGCCACCTTGTACAGCAGTAATGCTGCATTTGTACAAGGTGGCTGACTTTTTCTCCTTGCCCACGTGGAACTCAACATGTACTAAATGTGTCTCATTAGAGACCATTACATTGTCCCTGAGGTGTGACTTTCATTTTTAATGACACGCAGCACCCCCATTGGTAACGCTGGCAATCTTCTGACATCGTTGGTTGGCTGCCTGTGCCTGTGCGTGCGCCCTGCCCAACACGACGCCCCTCGTTGTCTCATGTATTTTGACTGCGAGGGTGTGATTGATGGGCACGAGCAGTGCATATCTTCGCCTGTCTTCACTCCCCTCCTTCCGCCTTCTTCAGACTGTGCGGCCTCATGGCCGCGGCATGCGATAAGGGATCAGCTGAGGCCGTCCAGTCTGAAGCAGGTGTAATGACATGTGTGAGCGGCGAACATATTTACTGCGCAAGGCCACGAATCCCAGCCCCGCAGTGTGACTTTATGAAAAGACACTGTGGGTCTGGGATTCATGGCCATCGTTAACCGCACCAGCCAACATGAAATGAGGTCATAAGACGGGCAGCGCTAACTGGCCATGGCCAAGGGATAACAAGAACGCAGACTCCTGTACAGCAAATAACAACGCTCAGGAGGATGCGCCCAGCACCAAGGCGTTATTTTGGACACCTGTGCTGCGTCTCCTTAAAAAGACAAGTCACGCCTCCAATACAGTTTTACTGCACAATGGGCAAAATTGTGTACGTCTTTCATTCTGCGTGTGCAATGAGCAAAATTCAAAGAGCAACCTTTCACTTGTGGAGCATTACTGCTGCACAAGGTGTGGCTCTTCTACATTGTAACACCTGAGGGTGGGTTAAAGGTTACCTTTGAAATTGGTTCAATTAGGCTTCGGCCTACACTCTGCTCCTCTCCTCCTCCTGCTGACCCTGGGCTCTAACACCGCCAGTTGGGGCCCGGACGTGCTAGCTGCACAGAGAAAAACACCAGCCAATGTGTTAGTGGGGTTCAGCACCGCCAGCTGTTCCCCTGCTGTGTAGCCGGCATCGTGTCCAGCACAAGACACGCTGGCACAACAGACCAAAAGCTGCCACCAGTGCAGGCTTCGGCCTACACTATGCTCCTCTCCTCCTCCTGCTGTCCCTGGGCTCTAACACCGCCAGTTTTTGCCCGGAAGTGCTAGCTGCACAGAGAAAAACACCAGCCAATGTGTCAGTGGGGTTCAGCACCGCCAGCTGTTCCCCCGCTGTGTAGCCGACATCCTGCAAACGCAACGCAGACACAAAGCTGCCTCCAGTGCAGGCTTCGGCCTACACTATGCTCCCCCTGCTTACCCTTTGCTCCAACACCGCTAGTTGGGGCTCTAGGAAGACAATCTTGAATAGGCAACGCATCCGGGTTCCAGCACCGCTAGCTGGTTCTCGGCAGTGTTTTTGTCACGGGTACTCCCTCGTACCCAGCCTGGTTCCAGCACCGTCAGCTGTTTCAGGGTAGTGTCAAGCTCACTGAGACGCCTATGTGTTGCCCCGTCGTGTTGCGGTCGGGTTAGCCAACTCCAGGGTGCCTCCAGTTTAGGAGCTTCCTATGTGGGCTGCGTGAATTGGCAGTCAAGGCTGGTTCTGTAGTGCCAGTAGGCCAAGCTCCCCCTGTAGGACTGTTGGGGTTCGGTAACTGCGGCTGCCTCACGGCCTAGCTGTTCTCTCTTCTCCTGTGGACCTTCTGGTCCACATCCTGGTTCCAGCACTGTCAGCTGGTTCCGGGCAGAGCCTTTGGCTTAGCTGCCTCCTCCTGGGTATCCGAGTTCCGCTAACGCCAGGCGGTCCTTGGTAGTGCTTTTAAGCGCGGGCACCTACAGCTTAGTAACCGGGTTCCAGCACCGTCAGCTGGTCCTCGGTGCCATTGGCTCTTACACACTGGGGCAACGCATCCGGGTTCCAGCACCGCCAGCTTTTTCTCGGCAGTGTTTTTGTCATGGGTACTCCCTCGTGCCCAGCCTGGTTCCAGCACCGTCAGCTGTTTCCGGGTAGTGTCAAGCTCACTGAGACGCCTATGCGTTGCCCCGTCGTGTTGCGGTCGGGTTAGCCAACTCCAGGGTGCCTCCAGTTTAGGAGCTTCCTATGTGGGTGCGTGAATTGGCAGTCAAGGCTGGTTCTGTAGTGCCAGTAGGCCAAGCTCCCCCTGTAGGACTGTTGGGGTTCGGTAACTGCGGCTGCCTCGCGGCCTAGCTGTTCTCTCCTCTCCTGTGGACCTTCTGGTCCACCACCTGGTTCCAGCACCGTCAGCTGGTTCCGGGCAGAGCCTTTGGCTTAGGTGCCTCCTCCTGGGTATCCGAGTTCCGCCAACGCCAGGCGGTCCTTGGTAGTGCTTTTAAGCGCGGGCACCTACAGCTTAGTAACCGGGTTCCAGCACCGTCAGCTGGTCCTCGGTGCCATTGGCTCTTGCACACTGGGGCAACGCATCCGGGTTCCAGCACCGCCAGCTGGTTCTCGGCAGTGTTTTTGTCACGGGTACTCCCTCGTGCCCAGCCTGGTTCCAGCACCGTCAGCTGTTTCAGGGTAGTGTCAAGCTCACTGAGACGCCTATGCGTTGCCACGTCATGTTGCGTTCGGGTTAGCCAACTCCAGGGTGCCTCCAGTTTAGGAGCTTCCTATGTGGGCTGCGTGAATTGGCAGTCAAGGCTGGTTCTGTAGTGCCAGTAGGCCAAGCTCCCCCTGTAGGACTGTTGGTGTTCGGTAACTGCGGCTGCATCGCGGCCTAGCTGTTCACTCCTCTCCTGTGGACCTTCTGGTCCACATCCTGGTTCCAGCACCGTCTGCTGGTTCTCGGCAGTGTCTTTTGCTCTTGTACCTTCTGCTCCCCATCCTGGTTCCAGTACCGTCAGCTGGTTCCGGGCAGAGCCTTTGGCTTAGGTGCCTCCTTCTGGGTATCCAAGTTCCACCAACGTCAGGTGGTCCTTGGTAGTGCTTTCAGGCACGGGTACCTCCTGCTTAGTAACCGGGTTCCAGTAACGTCAGCTGGTCCTCGGTAGTTCCATTGGCTCTTGGACCTTCGGCTACCCATCCGGGTTCCAGTACCGTCAGCTGGTTCTTGGCAGTGTCTTTTGCTCTTGTACCTTCTGCTCCCCATCCTGGTTCCAGTAACGTCAGCTGGTTCCGGGCAGAGCCTTTGGCTTAGGTGCCTCCTTCTGGGTATCCGAGTTCCGCCAACGTCAGGCGGTCCTTGGTAGTGCTTTTTAGCACGGGTACCTCCTGCTTAGTAACCGGGTTCCAGTAACGTCAGCTGGTCCTCGGTAGTTCCATAGGCTCTTGAACCTTCGGGTAGCCATCCGAGTTCCAGTTCCATCAGCTGGTTCTTGGCAGTTTCTCAGCCTTCTTGTACCTTCTGCTACATTTCCAAGTTGAAGACCCTAAAGACGACGACCCGGAAGACCACCCCTAAGATGATGACGACACCAGAGACGACAACCAGTGAGATGACGACGACCCTGGAGATGACGACCCTGAAGACCACCCCGATGACGACGACGACGACGGCGGCGGAGACGACAACGGCGGAGACGACGACGGCGGAGACGACACTGGAGACGACGACCCTGGAGACGACGACATGGAAGACCGAGAAGCAGAAGAACAAGAGGCTGCAGAACAAAGAGCAGAAGAACATTAAGCATAACACTTAATATCAGAGCAAAAGATATTATCTAAATTATATGCAGAAGAAGACTAAGCAGTGTATGGGGGTGAGTCCGTTCCTCCTCGTGGTGCCCCTGGATAAAGCCTGATGCTGCAGGCCAAACTGAACGCGGACAAATGTAACTTTTGTGACAGGCAGAACGGAAGGTGTAATCTTCAAACTTTTATAGATAACAACTACAGGAATGCCTGTCACAAATGAGAATATGATGAAGAAGTAGAATAGGAAGAATAATAATAGTTGAATAAAATGAATATGTAGAATAGGAAGAATAATAATAGTTGAATAAAATGAATATGAAGAATGTAATAAAAAAAAATAGGTAGAAGATGAAGAAGAAGATGAATAAGGTGAAGAAGGAGTTGATGTCAAAGATGCTGATGATGATGAAGATGAAAGTGTGGGAAAAGTAACAAAAAAGAAGGGGAAGGGCGTGGAATAGTGAAACATCAATATCTGACAAAATAAAAAAAAATTTACATAGTCAATATCTTTGTCACTCCGAACGTCTTTAAAAAAAAAAAAAATCATGCTATTCTATTTGATTGGGCTAAACCTCTATGCCTTTAATGTCTTCGCCACCTCCCCAAATACATCCTGCATTATTCTTAGTTGTTTTCCTTCATGTAGAATGAACCTACAAGGAAAGAAAGGGTTTATTTTAATTCCGATATTTTGGTCCCATTGACTTGCATTGGGATCGGGTATCGGTATCGGCGAAATCCGATATTTTTTGAATATCGGCCGATCCAATCCGATACCGATACTTTCCGATAACGGAAGGTATCGCTCAACACTAGTCAGGGCAGTTTCGGTGGAGTGGTGGGGGCGGAAGCCAGATTGGAGGTTGTCAAGGAGAAAGTTAGATGAGAGGTGGGAGGAAAGTTGAGCATGGACATGCTGCTCAAGGAGTATCGAAGCAAACGAGAGCAGTAATATGGGGCGGTAGTTGGGCATAGCAGTTGGGTCAAGGTTAGTTTTTTTGAGGATGGGTGTGATGGTGGCATGTTTGAAGGCCAAGGGGAAGGTACCAGAAGATAGCGATAGGTTGAAGAGATGGGTTAGGGCTGGAATGAGCATGTTAGTGAGGTTGGGGAGCAGGTGGGGGGGGATGGGGCCAAGTGCACAGTTGGTGAGGTGCGATTTGGAAAAGAGGCGAGTAAGCTCTCCTTCAGTGATGTTGGAGAGGGAGGTTATTAGGGAAGGGTAGAGGTCAGGTATATGGAGTGATTGGGGTGATGGAACAGTAAAGGTTTGCCTTGTTTGGTCGATCTTGTTTTTGAAGTAGGTGGCAAAGTCCTCGGAGGAGATGAGGGGAGTTGGAGGTGGCAGTGGTGGGGGGAGGAGGGAGGTAAATCTGCTGAATAGTTGTTTGGGGTTGTAGGATAGTGAAGATACAAGGTTAGTGAAATAGGTCTGTTTAGCGGAGGTGAGGGCTAATTTGAAGTCAAATGTAACTTGTTTGAAAGCAGTGAAGTCGTCTGGCAGGCGTGTTTTCTTCCAACGCCGCTCCCCAACCCTGGATGCTTGTCGAAGTTTTTTTGTGAGATTGTTATGCCAAGGTTGCCTATTGGTTCATCGCACTGTGCCATGCATGAGAGGGGCGACTGAGTCTATGGCTGATGTGAGGTTGGAGTTATAGCAAGCGGTGGCGCTGTCTGTGTCATGGAGTGAAAATATGGAGGACAGGGGTAGAAGAAAGTCTGAGAGTCTGTGAATGTCTAGATGTGCGAGCTTTCTGCAAGGATATGGTAATGGCTGGACATGGGGGGCAGGTGAGGAGGACAAGGATGAGAAGGTGAGTAGATGGTGGTCAGATGGGGGAAGGGAGAGGTTGTGAGATTAGATAAGGAACAGAGGCGGGTAAAGATTAGGTCTAGTGTATGTCCGTCTGTGTGGGTGACTGTGGAGGACCACTGAGTGAGTCCAAAGGATGACGTAAGGGCCAGTAGCTTGGAGGCTGCTGGCTGGCTGGTGTCAGTAGGGATATTAAAGTCACCCAGAATGGTGGTGGGGTGTCAACAGAGAGAAAGTGAAGGAGCCAGGTGGAGAATTGATATATATATGACAGCCATTTGGAGATTGGAGGGAGAGTAGATCCGGACAGAGTGAACCTCTAAAGAAGGGAGGATAAGGGAGGGTGGGGTTGGATAGGGTTGAAGGAACAGTTTTTAGAAAGAAGGATACCCACTCCTCCACCATGTCTGTTGCCAGAGCAAGGAGTATGGGTAAATTGGAGGCCACCGTAGCTCAGTGCTGCAGGCGAGGCTGTGTCAGGGGGCGTCAGCCAGGTCTCAGTGAGGGCCAGGAAGGAAAGATTTTGGGAAGTAAAGAGATCGTGGATCACATGGAGCTTGTTGCATATAGAGCGGGCATTCCAAAGTGCCCCAGAGAGAGGAAGCAGGGGGGTGGGGGTCAGTGGCACAGACTTTAAGGCCCCGTCACACATAGCAACGCTTAAGCGATCCCGACAACGATACGACCTGTCAGGGATCGTTGCTGCGTCACTATGTGGTCGCTGGTGAGATGTCACACAGTGAGATCTCCCCAACGACGCAGCAGCGATGCGGCGACCTGTAGCGACCTGTACAAAGATGCTATTTCATGACGATTCAATGGGACGTCCTGTCAATGAGGTCGTTGGTAAGGTGTCAAACACAGCGATGTGTGCTACCCAGCGGGACCTCAATGATCAAAAAACGGTCCAGGCCATTCCGACACGACCAGCGATCTCACAGCAGGGGCCTGGTCGCTGCTACGTGTCACACATAGCGAGATCGCTACTGAGGTCGCTGTTGCGTCACAATACTTGTGACTCAGCAGCGATCTCGCTAGCGATCTCGCTATGTGTGACGGGGGCTTTAAGTGTGAGGGTTTGCGATAGTTTTTCATAGTGTGAGAAGGATAGGGGTGAGGATTAGTGATGAATGAGGTGGGGGGGGGCAGGATTGGGGGATGTGTCGCCAGCAGTGAGAATAAGCAGAGAAAGAAGCAGGTGGGTGAAGGAGAGTGATTGGCTTATATTATATTTTGGTGGTAGAGGTCTGAGGTTAGAGAGCAGGTCTGCAGATGAAGCAAGGTGGGGGGTAAGAGAAAGGGGGAGATAGTTATGTGGAGCACAATATAAATGTATATATATTGTGGTTCAGTGACCCATGTTACAACCAGGGGGCACTGTATGTTCTCCTCATGATACGCATTTTGGCGTATCTGTAATGATGATAATGAAACAGTATCCAGCATGATTGTAAATGGCCAGTATGTGTCACAGAGGGAGTCTGCGCTGTAAGCCTGTAGTATTGTTGTTCTGTGACCTGTAGTTCCACAAGTATTTGTATAGTTTATAGAGAGAGGCTTGCAGGGCTAGTTTGAGAGCCGGGCGGGTCGAACTAGCCACACACACCTCCCACCTATGGGAGTGATTACAACAATGTAATGTGACCAGTGAGTGGATCACATGGTTCAGAGTGTTTGGACCTGAATGTTCTGTGTTGTAGGTCCTGAAAGAGGTCAGGTCTGTATTGGAAGCTCCAGCAAGTGGAGACTTCCTGAAGAGCACGTGGAGAGACCGTGGACCTGGATGGTCGGTGTTGGAAACTCCTGTGATTGGAGACTTCCTGGAAGCACCTGGTGAGGCCATGTACCTGCAGAGCCTGGGACGGCTTCTGAGTTGGTGAAGCCATAACTGACAAGGAGTCAACGTGAGGAGCGGAGCTCCAGGAAGGTAAGGGGGGTTGTAATATATGGCAGAGAGGTTTATCTGCTGCATGAACAGACTGGTGGTCGTGATATGTTAATGGATGTAATGAAATGGACTTTATGTTATGTGGTTTATGATGCCTAAATAAACCAAATGGACTGATTTATGTGAGAAAACCGTGCCTGTGTGCTTGAATCCCGTGCCAAGCGAGTGTCCCCCAACACACTCAGGTAGCGCTATCTCACAATATATATATATATATATATATATATATATATAACCTAAATTACAAAGGAGATATGTTATCTTTAACTTTAGCCCTTTAGAGATCATTTTATCTTCAACTTGCTTAACTATTGACAACTAGATGGTGGCCCGATTCCAACGCATCGGGTATTCTAGAATATGCATGTCCACGTAGTATATTGCACAGCCCACGTAGTATATTGCCCAAACCACGTAGTATATTGCCCAGCCACGTAGTATATTGCCCAGCTACGTAGTATATTGCCCAGCCACGTAGTATATTGCCCAGCCACGTAGTACGGTATATTGCCCAGTCACGTAGTATATTGCCCAGCTACGTAGTATATTGCCCAGTGATGTAGTATATTGCCCAGCGACGTAGTATATTGCCCAGCCATGTAGTATATTGCCAAGCCACATAGTATATTGCCCAGTCACGTAGTATATTGCCAAGCAACGTAGTATATTGCCCAGTCACGTAGTATATTGCCCAGTCACGTAGTATATTGCCCAGTGACGTAGTATATTGCCAAGCCACGTAGTATATTGCCCAGCCATGTATTATATTACACAGCAACGTAGTATACAGCACAGAGCCATGTAGTATACAGCACAGACACAAAGTATACGGCCCATTCACGTACTGTATTGGCCAGCTACGTAGTATATTGCCCAGCCACGTATGTAACAGGTTAAAAAATAAAAAAGAAACATATACTCACCTTCCGAGGGCCCCTTTTAATCCTATTGCCTGTGTGCGGTGCACGCGGCAGCTTCCGGTCCCAGGGTTGGTATGAGCGCAGGACCTGTGATGATGTCGCGGTCACATGACCGTGACGTCATGGCAGGTCCTTCTCGCATAGCATCCTTACCACCGGAACCTGCCGCTTGCACTGCCGAGGACAGGACGACACGTCGGAGGGTTAGAATAACGTTGTTTTTTTTATTATTATTATTATTATTTGTAACAGTAGATCATTTTTACTATTGATGCTGCATACGCAGCATCAATAGTAAAAAGTTGGTCACACAGGATTAATAGCTGCGTAACCGGAGTGCATTAAACCACGCTCCGGTAACGCTGGCATTAACCCTGTGTGAGGGCTGACTGGATGACTGGTAGGGGAGTATGGAGAGGGCACTGACTGCAGGGAGGAAAGAGCGGCCATATTGCCGCCGGACTGTGGCCATCGCCGATTGGTTGTGGCAATGGTCGTGGGCGTTTTGCCACAACCAATCAGCGACTTGGATTCCATGACAGACAGAGGCCGCGACCAATGAATATCCGTGACAGAAGGACAGACAGACAGAAAGACAGAAGTGACCCTTAGACAATTATATAGTAGATAACAGTAATTTTGACCTGGTGTGCCCAAACTTTTTCATGCCACTGGATACTAGTTGGATAAATCAATTACAGGAGTTATGTATGCATATACTTTATCGCATGTTTATACATAATATTAACCAAAAAAATATTGTATACTCATCTCAACAAAAAGGTTATTCCAGGTCTCCATGAGTAAAATATCATTGTGATAGAGGAATGTAAAGCCATATGCTTCTGACAGATGTTTTTCTGCTTTATTAATAAAGTTCTCAAAAGTATTTAATGTTCAGCCAACATTTAAAGTTAGCATGGAGATCACAGTTCCTTTTCTCAAGTAATACTGTGGGAAATATGAATGATTCTTCCAGCACAGTGTGTATGTTGTCTACAGTTTTTAAGATGTATCTACTGAGAAAATGTGTAATTCTATTATAAAATGTAATTATCAAATGATGAAAGAAAATATTGGCAAAAGGAGAAAACGCATGTTATTAAATTCCCCATAACATATTTACCTTTCAATGTTATACATATAAACTCTTTTTCATGAATAATTTGAGATATACATAGAAGGAAATGTACAGTGTGGGCTGCAGTTTACATTATTAAGGCTATGTTCACAGGTAAAAACATCCTATACTTTCACATGGAAATAAACGCCAAATTTTGAAAAAGGTATATAAATTTTATTTAACGAAAATACATAACACATAAAATCAATACATATACGTAAAAGGGAATACAGACACAAAAAGCTGCTAACACACTACATGTATAAAATGCCAATTAATTGGGTAAAATAAGCTGAATTAAATTATTAATCAATGTGGGTATTATATTTTTTGAGTAATGAATTTTCAATAAATTCATGTATGTCCATAAAAAAATCACCTATTAACCCCTTAAGCGCCAAGGGTGGTTGCACGTTAATGACCAGGCCAATTTTTACAATTCTGACCACTGTCCCTTTATGAGGTTATAACTCTAGAACGCTTCAACGGATCTTGGCGATTCTGACAATGTTTTCTCGTGACATATTGTACTTCATGATACTGGTAAAATTTCTTAGATATAACGTGCGTTTATTTGTGAAAAAAATGGAAATTTGGCGAAAATTTAGCAATTTTCTAACTTTGAATTTTTATGCCCTTAAATCACTGAGATATCTCACACAAAATAATTAATAAGTAACATTTTCCACATGTCTACTTTACATCAGCACAATTTTGGAACCTAAATTTTTTTTTGTTAGGGAGTTATAAGGGTTAAAAGTTGACCTGCAATTTCTCCTTTTTGCAACACCAATATTTTTTAGGGACCACATCACATTTGAAGTCATTTTGAGGGGTCTATATGATAGAAAATAACCAAGTGTGACACCATTCTAAAAACTGCACCCCTCAAGGTGCTCAAAACCACATTCAAGAAGTTTATTAACCCTTCAGGTGTTTTACAGGAATTTTTGGAATGTTTAAAAAAAAATGAACATTTAACTTTTTTTCACAAAAAAATTACTACAGCTCCAATTTGTTTTATTTTACCAAGGGTAACAGGAGAAAATTGACCCCAAAAGTTGTTGTACAATTTGTTCTGAGTATGCTGATACCCCATATGTGGGGGTAAACCACTGTTTGGGCGCATGGCAGAGCACAGAACGGAAGGAGCGCCATTTGACTTTTCAATGCAAAATTGACTGGAATTGAGATGGGACGCCATGTTGCGTTTAGAGAGCCCCTGATGTGCCTAAACATTGAAACCCCCCACAAGTGACACCATTTTGGAAAGTAGACTCCCTAAGGAACTTATATAGATGTGTGGTGAGCACTTTGACCCACCAAGTGCTTGACAGAAGTTTATAATGCAGAGCCATCAAAATAAAAAAATCAAATTTTTTCACAAATATGAACTTTTCGCCCCCAATTTTTTTATTTTTCCAAGGGAAAGGGAAGAAATTGGACCCCAAACGTTGTGCCATTTGTCCTGAGTACGCCGATACCCCATATGTGGGGGTAAACCACTGTTTGGGCACATGGCAGAGCTTGGAAGGGAAGGAGCGACATTTGACTTTTCAATGCAAAATTGACTGGAATTGAGATGGGACACCATGTCACGTTTGGAGAGCCCCTGATGTGCCTAAACATTGAAGCCCCCACAAGTGACACCATTTTGGAAAGTAGACCCCCTAAGGAACTTATCTAGATGTGTTTTGACAGCTTTGAACCCCCAAGTGTTTCACTACAGTTTATAACGCAGAGCCGTGAAAATAAAAAATCATTTTTTTTCCACAAAAATTATTTTTTAGCCCCCTGTTTTGTATTTTTCCAAGGGTAACAGGAGAAATTGGACTGCAAAAGTTGTCCAATTTGTCCTGAGTACGCTGATACCCCATATGTGGGGAAGAACCACCGTTTGGGCGCATGGCAGAGCTCAAAAGGGAAGGAGCGCCATTTGAAATGCAGACTTAGATGGATTGGACTGCAGGCGTCACGTTGCATTTGCAGAACCCCTGATGCACCTAAACAGTAGAAATCCCCCACAAGTGACCCAACATTGGAAACTAGACCCTCCAAGGAACTTATCTAGATGTGTTGTGAGAACTTTGAACCCCCAAGTGTTTCACTACAGTTTATAAAGCAGAGTCGTGAAAATAAAAATTAATTTTTTTCCCACAAAAATGTTTTTTTAGCCCCCCAAATTTTTATTTTCCCAAGGGTAACAAGAGAAATTTGACGCAATAGTTGTTGTCCAGTTTGTCCTGAGTATACTGATACCCCATATGTTGGGGTAAACCCTTGTTTTGGCGCACGGGAGAGCTCGGAAGGGAAGGAGCACTGTTTTACTTTTTCAATGAAGACACAAAAGAGAATAGTAAAACCAAAAACACTCAGTTTGAAAAAATGTTGCAGTAATCCGCAAGTGCTAGTAAAAGATGTAAAAAAACAGGGTATTTGGTTGATACGTTTTTTGCAAAAAATGTATACTAAGCTGCTCTACCAATCCTAACTAATGTATGCAATCCCTATCTGATGTATTTAAAAACCTGATCATCTGTATATAACCTGTGTGAACAGGGTTCAGAGAGAAAAAAATCCATGTGTGCATACAGGGTAGAACAGCTTTTGTGCAGATAGCCCAAGAGGAGTGGTGGAACTCCCCAGTCTTGTAGACACAAGAGAACAATTATGGAAACAGGAACACATGGGCTACTTGCACAGTGAACAAGTCTGTATGATCGTATCAACCAAATACCCTGTTTTTTTACATCTTTTACTAGCACTTGCGGATTACTGCAACATTTTTTCAAACTGAGTGTTTTTGGTTTTACTATTCTCTTTTGTGTCTTCAGGTGTCTTGGTGGTGTGTGAACATGATCATACAGACTTGTTCACTGTGCAAGTAGCCCATGTGTTCCTGTTTACTTTTTCAATGCAGAATTGGCTAGAATTGAGATCGGACGCCATGTCGCGTTTGGAGAGATGGAGAGCCCTGATGTGCCTGAACAGTGGAAACCCCCAATTCTAACTGAAACCCTATCCCAAACACACCCTTAACCCTAATCCCAACCATAACCCTAACCACACCAATAACCCTGACTCACCCCTAACCCTAATCCCAACCGCAAATGTAATCCAAACCCTAACCTTAGCCCCAATCCTAACCCTAACTTTAGCCCCAACCCTAACTCTAACTTTAGCCCCAACCCTAACTTTAGCCCCAACCCTAACTGTAACTCTAACTTTATCTTTAGCCCCAACCCTAACCCTAACTTTAGCCCCAGCCCTAAATTTAGCCCCAGGGATTCAAGCTTGAGGAGGATAATTTGCATATTCCAGGTGCCTTCTGGGAAAAGCGAAGAGTCTCCCTAAGCAAGAAGATCGTTGGGTACAGCTGGGACCAGCTGCTTGGAAAGCATCACCAAACTTTTTGCCTGTAGGACATTATTGCAAGAAAGCTTGGCTGAGTAGATTGCACAAGAAGGAAAACACACAGCAAGTCAGCAGGATCTAGAGGCAACATGGCAGATGTGACAACCTACATGGTGAGCTGCAGCATGTGCTACATGTTCACAGATCGACCAGAAGAAGAATCCAATTTCACCTGTCAGAAGTGTAGACTAGTGGCCCTTTTAGAAGAAAAGGTGCGGGGTCTGGAAGAAAGAATAGCAACTTTGAAACTCATCAAAGAGAATGAAGACTTCCTAGACAGAACAGAAGCATCTCTACTGGTCACAGAAGGTGAAAAAAGTGTCAGAGAACCTCCAAAAGCAGATGAGTGGAAGCATGTGACCAAAAGAAGCAAGAAGACCATGGAGAAATCACCAACCACACAACTGAAGAACCGATATCAAATGTTTGTAGAGGATGAAGATGGCACACCTAAGGATGAAGCAGTACCAGCAAGCAAAAAAGTAAAGGGCACACAGCAACAAGTGACAGCAAAAAGTACAGCCAAGAAGCAACGAAGAGTGGTGGTGGTGGGAGACTCACTACTGAGAGGCACAGAAGCAGCCATCTGCAGACCGGACATAACCGCAAGAGAAGTATGCTGCCTTCCAGGTGCGATGATCAAGGATGTGACCGATAGGATACCAAAGCTCTTCAGCTCCAAGGACGTCCACCCATTTCTTCTGATACATGTTGGCACCAATGACACGGCAAGGAAGGACCTACCGACAATCTGCAAGGACTTTGAAGAGTTGGGGAAGAAAGTAAAGGAACTGGATGCACAGGTAGTTTTTTCTTCTATCCTTTCAGTAGACGGGCATGGCACCAGGAGATGGAACAGGATCCTTGATGCGAACAACTGGATAAGACGATGGTGCAGACAACAAGGATTCGGATTCCTGGACCACGGTGTGAATTACTTGTACGATGGACTCCTCGCCAGAGATGGACTACACCTCAACAAACCTGGGAAGCACACATTTGCCAGAAGACTTGCTACACTCATCAGGAGGGCGTTAAACTAGAAGAAGAGGGGACGGGAAGAAAAACATTAGACTCGAACAAAAAAGACCCAGGAAAACATACTCAGAAGGGAGGTAAGAACATTTCTAAAACAATCCACAGCGAGGAGATTGGAACAAAACAAAATCCTCTAAACTGCATGCTCGCAAACGCCAGAAGCCTGACAAACAAGATGGAAGAACTAGAAGCAGAAATATCTACAGGTAACTTTGACATAGTGGGAATAACCGAGACATGGTTAGATGAAAGCTATGACTGGGCAGTTAACTTACAGGGTTACAGTCTGTTTAGAAAGGATCGTAAAAATCGGAGAGGAGGAGGGGTTTGTCTCTATGTAAAGTCTTGTTTAAAGTCCACTTTAAGGGAGGATATTAGCGAAGGGAATGAGGATGTCGAGTCCATATGGGTCGAAATTCATGGAGGGAAAAATGGTAACAAAATTCTCATTGGGGTCTGTTACAAACCCCCAAATATAACAGAAATCATGGAAAGTCTACTTCTAAAGCAGATAGATGAAGCTGCAACCCATAATGAGGTCCTGGTTATGGGGGACTTTAACTACCCGGATATTAACTGGGAAACAGAAACCTGTGAAACCCATAAAGGCAACAGGTTTCTGCTAATAACCAAGAAAAATTATCTTTTACAATTGGTGCAGAATCCAACCAGAGGAGCAGCACTTTTAGACCTAATACTATCAAATAGACCTGACAGAATAACAAATCTGCAGGTGGTCGGGCATCTAGGAAATAGCGACCACAATATTGTACAGTTTCACCTGTCTTTCACTAGGGGGACTTGTCAGGGAGTCACAAAAACACTGAACTTTAGGAAGGCAAAGTTTGACCAGCTTAGAGATGCCCTTAATCTGGTAGACTGGGACAATATCCTCAGAAATAAGAATACAGATATTAAATGGAAAATGTTTAAGAACATCCTAAATAGGCACTGTAAGCGGTTTATACCTTGTGGGAATAAAAGGACTAGAAATAGGAAAAACTCAATGTGGCTAAACAAAGAAGTAAGACAGGCAATTAACAGTAAAAAGAAAGCATTTGCACTACTAAAGCAGGATGGCACCATTGAAGCTCTAAAAAACTATAGGGAGAAAAATACTTTATCTAAAAAACTAATTAAAGCTGCCAAAAAGGAAACAGAGAAACACATTGCTAAGGAGAGTAAAACTAATCCCAAACTGTTCTTCAACTATCAATAGTAAAAGAATAAAAACTGAAAATGTAGGCCCCTTAAAAAATAGTGAGGAAAGAATGGTTGTAGATGACGAGGAAAAAGCTAACATATTAAACACCTTCTTCTCCACGGTATTCACGGTGGAAAATGAAATGCTAGGTGAAATCCCAAGAACAATGAAAACCCTATATTAAGGGTCACCAATCTAACTCAAGAAGAGGTGCGAAACCGGCTAAATAAGATCAAAATAGATAAATCTCCGGGTCCGGATGGCATACACCCACGAGTACTAAGAGAACTAAGTAATGTAATAGATAAACCATTATTTCTTATTTTTAGGGACTCTATAGTGACGGGGTCTGTTCCGCAGGACTGGCGCATAGCAAATGTGGTGCCAATATTCAAAAAGGGCTCTAAACGTGAACCTGGAAATTATAGGCCAGTAAGTCTAACCTCTATTGTTGGTAAAATATTTGAAGGGTTTCTGAGGGATGTTATTCTGGATTATCTCAATGAGAATAACTGTTTAACTCCATATCAGCATGGGTTTATGAGAAATCGCTCCTGTCAAACCAATCTAATCAGTTTTTATGAAGAGGTAAGCTATAGGCTGGACAACGGTGAGTCATTGGACGTGGTATATCTCGATTTTTCCAAAGCGTTTGATACCGTGCCGCACAAGAGGTTGGTACACAAAATGAGAATGCTTGGTCTGGGGGAAAATGTGTGTAAATGGGTTAGTAACTGGCTTAGTGATAGAAAGCAGAGGGTGGTTATAAATGGTATAGTCTCTAACTGGGTTGCTGTGACCAGTGGGGTACCGCAGGGGTCGGTATTGGGACCTGTTCTCTTCAACATATTCATTAATGATCTGGTAGAAGGTTTACACAGTAAAATATCGATATTTGCAGATGATACAAAACTATGTAAAGCAGTTAATACAAGAGAAGATAGTATTCTGCTACAGATGGATCTGGATAGGTTGGAAACTTGGGCTGAAAGGTGGCAGATGAGGTTTAACAATTATAAATGTAAGGTTATACACATGGGAAGAAGGAATCAATATCACCATTACACACTGAACGGGAAACCACTGGGTAAATCTGACAGGGAGAAGGACTTGGGGATCCTAGTTAATGATAAACTTACCGGGAGCAGCCAGTGCCAGGCAGCAGCTGCGAAGGCAAACAGGATCATGGGGTGCATTAAAAGAGGTCTGGATACACATGATGAGAGCATTATACTGCCTCTGTACAAATCCCTAGTTAGACCGCACATGGAGTACTGTGTCCAGTTTTGGGCACCGGTGCTCAGGAAGGATATAATGGAACTAGAGAGAGTACAAAGGAGGGCAACAAAATTAATAAAGGGGATGGGATAACTACAATACCTAGATAGATTAGCAAAATTAGGATTATTTAGTCTAGAAAAAAGACGACTGAGGGGCGATCTAATAACCATGTATAAGTATATAAGGGGACAATACAAATATCTCGCTGAGGATTTGTTTATACCAAGGAAGGTGACGGGCATAAGGGGGCATTCTTTGCGTCTGGAGGAGAGAAGGTTTTTCCACCAACATAGAAGAGGATTCTTTATTGTTAGGGCAGTGAGAATCTGGAATTGCTTGCCTGAGGAGGTGGTGATGGCGAACTCAGTCGAGGGGTTCAAGAGAGCCCTGGATGTCTTCCTGGAGCAGAACAATATTGTATCATACAATTATTAGGTTCTGTAAAAGGACGTAAATATGGGGATTTATTATGATGGAATATAGGCTGAACTGGATGGACAAATGTCTTTTTTCGGCCTTACTAACTATGTTACCATGTTACTATGTTACTTAACTGTAGCCCTAACCCTAACTGTAGCCCTAACTCTAGCCCCAACACTAACCCTAGCCCCACCCCTAACCCCAACCCTAACCCCAACCCTAACCCTAGCCCTAACCCTAACTCTAGCCCTAACCCAAGCCCTAACCCTAGCCCTAACCCTAGCCCTAACCCTAGCCCCAACCCTAACCCTAGCCCCACCCCTAGCCCCACCCCTAACCCCAACCCTAACCCTAACCCTAGCCCTAACCCTAGCCCTAGCCCAAACCCTAGCACTAACCCTAGCCCTAGCCCTAACCCTAGCCCTAACCCTAGCCCTAACCCTAACCCCAACCCTAACCCTAGCCCTAACCCTAGCCCTAACCCTAACCTAGCCTTAACCCTAACCCTAACCCTAGCCCTAACCCTAGCCCTAAACCTAGCCCTAACCCTAACCCTAGCCCTAACCCTAGCCCTAATTTTTTTTATGTTTCCCTAACTAAGGTGGTGATGAAGGGGGGTTTGATTTACTTATAGCGTTATTTTAGCGGATTTTTATGATTGGCTGCCGTCACACACTAAAAGACGCTTTTTATTGCAAAAAATATTTTTTGCGTTACCACACTTTGAGACCTATAATTTTTCCATATTTTGGTCCACATAGTCATGTAAGGTCTTGTTTTTTGCAGGATGAGTTGACGTTTTTATTGGAACCATTTTTGGACATGTGACATTTTTTGATCGCTTTTTATTCCGATTTTTGTGAGGCAGAATTACCAAAAACCAGCTATTCATGAATTTATTTTTTTTTGGGGGGGACGTTTATATCGTTCCACGTTTGGTAAAATAGATAAAGCAGTTTTATTCTTCGGGTCAGTACGATTACAGCGATACCTCATTTAGATTATTTTTTTATGTTTTGGCGCTTTTATACGATAAAAACTATTTTATAGAAAAAATAATTATTTTTGCATCGCTTTATTCTGAGGAGTATAACTTTTTTATTTTTTTGCTGATGATGCTGTATGGTGGATCGTTTTTTGCAGGACAAGATGACGTTTTCAGCGGTACCATGGTTATTTATATCCGTCTTTTTGATCGCGTGTTATTCCACTTTTTGTTCGGCGGTATGATAATAAAGCATTGTTTGTTGCCTCTTTTTTTTTACGGTGTTCACTGATGGGGTTAACTAGTGGGCCAGTTTTATAGGTCAGGTCGTTACGGACGCGGCGATACTAAATATGTGTACTTTTATTGTTTTTTTTATTTAGATAAAGAAATGTATTTATGGGAACAATATTTTTTTTCTCTTTATTTAGGAATTTTTTTTTTTTTACACATTAAAAAAAAATTTTTTTTAACTTTTTTACTTTGTCCCAGGGGGGACATCACTGTATAGTGACAGAGCACTGATCTGACACTTTGCAGAGCACTGTGTCAGATCAGCGATCTGACGTGCACTGCTCCTGGCTTACCAGCGCCTGCTCTGAGCAGGCACTTGGTAAGTGGTAAGCCACCTCCCTGCAGGACCCGGAAGTAGACCCGCGGCCATTTGGATCCGGGGCCTGCAGGAAGGAGACGCTCGGTACAAGGTGAGCACATCGCCTTTTACCAGCTGCGATAGTCAGCTGACACCCGGCCGTGATCGCCGCGCTCCCCCCGTGAGCACGGCCGATCGCATATGACGTACTATCCCATCACTGGGAATTAAGTCCCAGGTAGGGGGATGTCTGTATATAAGGGCGATGTCTGTAAATAGGGGGATGTCTGTATATAGGGGGATGTCTGTATATAAGGGGGATGTCTGTATATAGGGGGATGTCTGTATACAGGGGGATGTTTGTATATAAGGGGGATGTCTGTATATACGGGGTGCCTGTATATAAGGGGGATGTCTGTATATAAGGGGGATGTCTGTATATAGGGGGATGTCTGTATATAGGGGGATGTCTGTATATAGGGGGATGTCTGTATATAAGGGGGATGTCTGTATATAGGGGGATGTCTGTATATAAGGGGGATGTCTGTATACAGGGGGATGTCTGTATATACGGGGGCCCTGTATATAAGGGGGATGTCTGTATATAAGGGGGATGTCTGTATATAGGGGGATGTCTGTATATAACGGGGATGTCTGTATATAAGGGGGATGTCTGTATATAAGGTGATGTCTGTATATAAGGGAGATGTCTGTATATAAGGGGGATGTCTGTATATAGGGGGATGTCTGTATATAAGGGGGATGTCTGTATATAAAGGGCATTTCTGCATATAAGGGGATGTCTGTATATAAGGGGGATGTCTGTATATAGGGGGATGTCTGTATATATGAGTGGTTTCTCTATGTAGGAGTGGTGTCTGTATATAGGGGGATGTGGCCAAAGTGGCTACCGAGGAGCTGTGTGCACCAAAGTGGCTACCAAGAATTCCTGCATGCCAAAATGGCTACCAAGGGGCCAAAGTGGCTAACAATGGGCCCCGCACATCAAAGTGGCTACCAAGGGGCCAAAATGGCTACCCAGGGGCAGGCCTCTGCATGCCAGACTTTCTCCTGAGGTTCATTGGCAGCTGGCAGTGCTGTTCAAGCACCATGTATTTCCTTCAGGAAATGCCCATCTAGTTATATTTGATATTATTTACACATTTTTTTTCCTTTTAATTTTATTTTTATTTATTTTTCATTTTTATTTTGTATTTTCTTATTAATTATTTACTAATCAGTAATCCTTATCCTTTATTTATTTTTTGTTCTGCAATTTTTATTTGTTATCTTTATATGTTTATTTATTAATTTAATTTTTACACCTTACACATGTATCCCCATTTATTTAATCTTACTTACTACAATTTTACACTGCCACCTGGTACAATTGCCAGGTTGCATTTAACTAGTTCCTAATAAACAATACTATGCACTTTATCTACTATGGGTAACATGGACGTAGTTTATTAAATCCAGACAATTTGTCTCTTGCAATATCTCCCAGCCTTCCACCTCTGAGCTCACACACAACAGCGGTGAGCACTTCCTGAGACCTCTCCAGTTTGTGGGTCTCCATGGTGAAGAGTCCGCATCACTGCTGACTCCATCCCCTCTCTGACGCGTCGGAGAGGGGAGTGGATCCACCGCGTGAGACGCCGAGCTGTGGACACATCACATCCGGTACAGGACAATGGAAGCGAGGCTGCCACCACTGATATTCTCTGGTATAAAAGGATCTCAGTATCCATCTCCCCTCACAGGAAAAAAACCCCTAGGAAGAAGCTACCACAAAACGCGTGTAGGGGCCTAGTCTGCTCTCACAGGTTATGTATCAAACTACTACTGTGCTCATAAGTTTACATACCCCGGCGGAATGTTTGCTTTCCTGGACTTTTTTTTCAGTGAATATGATTGATAACACCAAAACTTTTTCCTCCACTCATGGTTTTAGTTGGGTAAAGCCATTTATTGTCAAACTACTGTGTTTTCTCTTTTTAAATCATAAGGACAACCCAAAACATCCAAATGACCCTGATCAAAAGTTTACATACCCCATTTCTTAATACCATGTATTGCTCCCTCTAACATCAATGCCAGCTTGAAGTCTTCTGTGGTAGTTGTGGATGAGGTTCTTTATTTTCTCAGATGGTAAAGCTGCCCACTCTACTTGGCAAAAAGCCTCCAGTTCCTGTAAATTCCCGGGCTGTGTAGCATGATATTGAGGTCAGGAGACCGAGATGGCCACTACAGAACCTTCTGCTGTAGCCAATGACAGGTCGACTTGGCCTTGTGTTTTGGATCATTGTCATGTTGGAACGTCCAAATACGTCCCATGTGCAGCTTCCAGGCTGTTGATTGCAAATTTGCCTCTAGTATTTGCTAATTACGTGCTGTATTCATCCTTCCTTCAACTTTGACCAAGTTTCCTGTGCCTTTGTAGCTCACACATCTCCAAGACATCAGCGATCCACCTCCGTGCTTTACAGTAGGAATGGTGTTCCTTTCATCATAGGCCTTGTTGACCTCTCTCCAAATGTAACGTTTATGGTTGTGGCCAAAAAGTTCAATTTTGGTCTCATCACCCCAAATTACCTTGTCCCAGAAGTTTTGAGGCTTGTCTCTGTGCTGTTTTGCGTATTGTAGGGAAGATACTTTGTGCTATTTGTGCAGTAATGGCTTTCTTCTGGCACCTTGACCTTGCAGCCCATTTTTCTTCAAGTGCCTCCTTATTGTACATCTTGAAACAGCCACACCGCTAGATTTCAGAGAGTCTTGTATTTCAGCTGTGTCACGCCGCCTCCGCTGCCGCCTTCCGCACCCGCTTATACTTAAGTATCCCTGGCGTCCCGGCATGGCTCTCCTGCGGCTTCCTCTCTTCAGCGCTCGCTCCCGGCCTCTGCTGCTCATCGGGTGTGCACGCACACCAGGTTCTGTTCTGCACGTGCGCACCTCTAATCCCTGCTGGCACTTTCTGTCCTGTCCTCTCTATCGTCTTGGAGGACCCTCTTCCCCCGGAAGTAAGGCGCAGCGCTACTATATCTTCCTATCTGCACCTCACCCCTGTGCCTGATGATCACTTGTGTTTCTTAAGTGCTCCTGGCCGCACGACTATTCTGTGCATCTGCTGTTTCTCTGATTTTGTGCTCTGTTGTCTCTCCGCAAAACCTACGTCAGTCCCTGCAGTTCCTGTCTTCCTACGGTCCCTGTGTCTCTGCAGCTTCTGTTTCGCTGCAGCCCCTGTCGCCCTGCAGTTCCTGTGTTCCTACGGTCCCTGTGTCTCTGCAGCCTCTGTGTCCCTGCTGTCCCTGTCGCCCTGCAGTTCCTGTGCTCCTGCAGTCCCTGTGTCTCTGCAACCTCTGTGTTCCGGCAGTCCCTGTCTCCCTGCGGTTGCTGTGTCTCTTCAGTGCCCATCTGTCCTGAGTCCCTGCGGTACTCCATCTGTCCTGTGTCTCTTCTGTTCCCGCCAGTCTTAGTTTCTCTTCTACTCCTCTAGTCCTGAGTTTCCGTTTGCTTCTCCTCTTTTTCCAGCCTTGGTTCCCCAGCTTCCGTGGCGATAGTCCCTCACGGTCCTGCCCCTATCTCTCCCTGTATAGGGGGAGGTCTATCTGGTCAGCTCGTCCGTGGGGGGATCGTCATCACGGTCCAGTGGGTCCACCATTTTCTTCCTGAAAATCCTTACAAGCTGATGTTATTTGTGGGTTTTTCTTTGCATCCTGAACAATTTTCCTGGCAGTTGGGGACAACATTTTTGTTGGTCTACCTGACTGTTATTTTGTTTTTACAGAGCTCCTGATTTTCCATTTGTTAATCACAGGTTGAACGCTGCTGACTGGCATTATCAATTTCTTGAATATCTTTTTGCTTCCCTTTCCTATTTTAGACAGTTCAACTACCTTTTCCTGTTGATCCGTTGACAATTCTTTTGCTTTCCCCATGACTGACAATCCAAAAATGTCAGTGGCTGAATGAAAGATGCAAGAATCTGTTTGGATCCCAGAAACTCACTCAGCTTTTATGCATACACACTGATTACAAGCAAACAGATCACAGGTAAGGATGTTACCTTTAGTAGCCATTCAAACCCATTTGTGTCAACTTCTGTGCATGTCATCAGGCCAAAATCACAAGGGTATGTAACTTTTTGATCAGGGTCATTTGGATTTATTTTGTTGTCATTATGATTTAAAAAGAGAAAACACAGTAGTTTGATAATAAATGGCTTCACATAACCACTAGCCATGAGTGGAGAAAAACTTTTGATGTTATCATTCATATTTTCTGAAAAAAGTCCAAGAGAGCAAAATTTCTGATGGGGTATGTAAACTTTTGAGCACAACTGTATGTCACTGACATCTTTCTATCTATCTATCTATCTATCTATCTATCTATCTATCTATCTATCTATCTATTCTATGTATATATATATATATTCTATTCTGATGGTTCTACTGTACCCGGCTGATGAAATGTCTTGTTTTCAAGGAGACGGGTGTGTTTAAATCAGACGCCATACGCATGGTCTACGTGCTGTGCAATTTTTTTCTCGCATCCATTGACTTCCATTGGTGAATTTTGTCTGATGTACGAGGACAATTGTAGCATGCTGCAAATTTTTTCTCAGTCTGATCTGAGCTGAGAAAGAAAATCGCAGATGAGCAGAGAATCATAGAATAACATTAGCCAGCGTATAATCCATTTTTTTATCGGATTGCACTAGTACGCTTTTCTCGCAAATGAATATGAGCCTTGGCATCACAGACTTGGCCCTATCCTGGATATCGTCATACCTAACTGACCTAACATTCAGCGTCTCCCATTCACACACCACCTCCTCACCTCGCCCCCTATCTGTCGGAGTCCCGCAAGGTTCAGTTCTAGGGCCCCTGCTCTTCTCCATTTACACTTTTGGCCTGAAACAGCTCATAGAATCTCATGCTTTTCAGTATTATCTCTATGCTGATGACACACAGATTTACATCTCTGGACCAGATATCACCACCCTACTAACCAGAATCCCTCAATTCTGGTCAGAAGTCCGCTATTTCATCCTTCTTCTCCGCTAGATTTCAAAACAGAATTCATTGTCTTTCCCCCATCTCACGTGACCCCCCCAACGAACCTATCCATTACAGTAAACGGCTGCCCACTCTCCCCAGTCCCACAAGCTCGCTGTCTCGGGGTAATCCTTGACACTGATCTCTCCTTCAAACCGCATATCCAAGCCCTTTCCACTTCCTGCCGCCTTCAACTCAAAAATATTTCATGGATCCGTACATTCCTAAACCAAGAATCTGTAAAAACCCCTCCAATCTATTCTAAACTCAGCTGCCCGACTAATCCACCTGTCTCCCCGCTATTCCCTGGCCTCTCCCCTCTGTCAATCCCTTCACTGGCTCCCCATTGCCCAAAGACTCCAGTACAAAACCCTAACCATGACATACAAAGCCATCCACAACCTGTCTCCTTCATACATCTGTGACCTCGTCTCCCGGTACTTTCCTGCACGCAACCTCCGATCCTCACAAGATCTCCTTTTCTACTCCCCTCTTATCTCCTCTTCCCACAATCGCATACAAGATTTCACTCGCGTATCACCCCTACTCTGGAACCCTCTACCACAACACATCAGACTCTCACCTGCCATCGAAACCTTCAAAAAGAACCTGAAGACCCACCTCTTCCAGCAAGCCTACAACCTGCAGTAATCGGAGACCGACCAAACCGCTGCATGACCAGCTCTATCCTCACCTACTGTATCCTCACCCATCCATTGTACAGTAGATAGTGAGCCCTCGCGGGCAGGGTCCTCTCTCCTACTGTACCAGTCGTGACTTGTATTGTTCAAGATTATTGTACCTGTTTTTATTATGCATACCCCTCCTCACATATAAAGCGCCATGGAATAAATGGCGCTATAATAATAAATAATAATAATAATGAGCCCTTAGAGTGTAAAAAGTACCATTTACTTTATACAAATAAGTTCTATAATGCACATCATTTAGACAAATGTAAAGATTACCAAAATGATTTTTAAATAAAAGTACAATAAATATATGCACAGTTTTCTACAACTGCAAAATCTTAATACACAAAGTACAGTCTACAAAGCTGTTGAAAGCTTAATGTGGAAGAGCTTCCAGTTGGTTGGTATGTTATCTGGCACAACTTCAAAAGAAGGATAAGTGTAACAAGTCATCCAAGAATGCTCTTTTTACAGCCCTGAATGTCCATTCACAAATGTCTAAGATGTCCTGGCCAGCTTGTTCTGTTCCCATCTAATGTAGCCAGAAGGAACTGGTGGTTGATATCAATGTGTTTACATCTTGTGTGTAAATTTTGCTTGCTATCTATATTGATATTCTTTACCTTTCCTACAAACATAACTACCAATTTCTAAGATATTTCACTTTTGAATTCCCTTGCTTCACAGATTCCCCAAAATACACAAGCCTGCACCAAATAACTCTGGGCAGGGATAACTTTCAGGTAACTTTCACTAGAATTACAATTTCATCTAGTTGCACAGAGTACACAGAATCTGTCAATCAAATCTCCAGCAAACCCTTGGCAGTCATGGCAACCCAATGGCACCCTGCAATCACATCACAGGGGAGCCAAAAGCATATTAGAACACCGCAACCCCCTCTGATGTGCTGCATCTTCTGTCTTCTATTGACTGCGGCATTTAACAGGTTAAAGGTACCTTCACACATAACGATATTGTTAACGATATCGTTGCTTTTTGTGACGTAGCAACGATATCGTTAATAAAATCGCTATGTGTGACAGCGACCAACGATCAGGCCCCTGCTGGGAGATCGTTGGTCGCTGAAGAAAGTCCAGAACTTTATTTCGTCGCTGGATCTCCCGTGGACATCGCTGGATCGGCGTGTGTGACACCGATCCAGCGATGTCTTCACTGGTAACCAGGGTAAACATCGGGTAACTAAGCGCAGGGCCGCGCTTAGTAACCCGATGTTTACCCTGGTTACCATCCTAAAAGTAAAAAAAACAAACAGTACATACTTACCTACCGCTGTCTGTCCTCCAGCGCTGCGCTCTGCTTCTCTGCACTCCTCCTGTACTGTCTGTGAGCCGGAAAGCAGGGCGGTGACGTCACCGCTCTGCTTTCCGGCTCCCAGCCAGTACAGGAGGAGTGCAGAGAAGCAGAGCGCAGCGCTGGAGGACAGACGGCTGTAGGTAAGTATCTAGTGTTTGTTTTTTTTTACTTTTAGCATAGTAACCAGGGTAAACATCGGGTTACTAAGCGCGGCCCTGCGCTTAGTTACCCGATGTTTACCCTGGTTACCGGCATCGTTAGTCGCTGGAGAGCGGTCTGTGTGACAGCTCTCCAGCGACCAAACAGCGACGCTGCAGCGATTCGGATCGTTGTCGGTATCGCTGCAGCGTCGCTTAATGTGAAGGGGCCTTAACAGCTGCAAGTGGAGTGAAACTCCATGCATGGATGTTAGAGGCAGATGATGGCTGAATATCACAGCCATCATTTGGTAGGAAAGATGCAGGCTCAACTTGTGAGCTCGCATCAATGTTAGGGAGCGGCAACAGATGTAAGATAACAAAATGAGCTTTACATCCTTCTCCAGGTCCAGCACTGTATGTCCGCCACTGCTCCGGGCTTTGTTGTTTGGCTACAGCAGTGACATTACGCGACAGCACTGCAGTCCTTCAACACTGATACATAGATAAAGCGCACAAGAGCTCTGAGGCCAGTGATTGGCTACATCAGTGATGTACAGTTGTTGTAAAATTACTGCTGCATTGATACAAAAAAAACAATGGGGACAGTGCTGGAGCAGCAGGGGATAACTGAACAAGCCAATTCCTTAAAAACAAATTATAGTGGACAACCCCTATCCTATATAATAATCACCAGTAGGGACTTCCAGCCGCTGTCCCCGAATCTCAAAAGGCTCCGCGGCAGTGTCACTTGCGCTGACGCAGTTCGTGTCCACAAGTCACTTGCGCCTGCGCAAAAATACAAAAATGCAGAGGGATGATATAGAACAGATATGTTGGAAAGCGCAAACGGTGTGAGACATGTCCACTGCTCCTGTCAGCACCACTAAGCATAGACAGATGTTAATTTCACCGCACTCCCGATGCGATAGCATTGGGCCTATTTCTAGTATTAAATATTTGTGCTAAAGGAGTTGTACAGTCTAAAACTAAAAGTATGCAGTTACTCTATGTGACTGCAGACTTGTGTATCCTCACATAGTGCACACTGCATGCTGGAGGATTCTCCGCTGTCAGCGCCAGGAGTGGAAGTCATGTGACCGCAAATAAGCGATATGCATACTCCTAGCCACAATCAGGCTAGACTATTTCTGGCCGAGTTCAATACACTTGCACCTACAGTACGGTATATACATAGAATATACAGTATATATACTGCACTTCATATATAAATGTAGGGGTTGTGAAATTATTGTTGTTCCATCTACTCCCCAACCCCTTTAAGAATGTAAATATTGTATATTATTAATGTGTTCATGGTACTGCTACACATAAAGTGTATTACTACCGTGTATTACTACACTCCTTGTGTATTGCTCTTGATATATGTATGCCTTTACATGCACAGTTGTTTGCACACTTTTGATAGGGAAAGTAAGTCTCCGGGCCTAGTATAGTGATAGGGGTGTAGTGTCCATAGTGGGCCATTAGAGAGGGGCACTGTATTATATAATTAGAGTAGGAGGGGCACAGTGAAATGAGAATAGTGTAAGCTTCCTAGTTTAGTCAGCCTGGGCGCCCTTGCAGCTCACAGGGCTGCCTGGCCAGGAGTCACTGTGCCCTGCAACAATCAAGGAAGGGGCCCAGCATAGCATACATCGTACCAAAGAATTCCTCTAGGAGGAAAGGAGTACGGAGATGCTGCGGACGCAGCTATAGGAATCTGTCCCCATAGAGAGAGAAAGAAGATTGTTCAGCCGGGCAGCACAAGCAAGATGTGGCAGATCTTTACCTGGGTGGCAGTTCTTAGAACCGAGGCGAAGTGGTGTAGGACTCCCCCATGTGAGGCAAGAATTCCGGATGGAATAGTTTGTGCAGGACCAGAAGATACGGTCCAACCCAGGGCTGAGCATAGTGAAGAAAAGGACAGAGAAGGGACAGAAAGGAACAAATCAACTGTGATACTTGAAGTGCCTGTATTTGAACAAGCTGGGCTGAGTGTTATGATGCCGTGGTCTAGGAGCAACATGGAACGAGCTCTGAGGGAAGTGGTAACTGTACTGACCGCAGACCCTAAGCTCAACACAACACTAGAAGCAGCCGTGGAATGCTCCTAACTCTCCCTAGGCATCTCGTCACAGCCTAAGAGCTAACTACCCCTGAAGACAGTAGCAGGAAAACTATCTTACCTCAGAGAAAATCCCCAAAGGATAGATTAGCCCCCCACAAATAATGACTGTGAGTGGAGAGGAAAAAGACATACACAGAATGAAACCAGGATGAGCACAGGAGGCCAGTCTAGCTTGATAGATAGGACAGGATGGAATACTGTGCGGCCAGTATAAAACACTACAAAAATCCACGCAGAGTTTACAAAAAATCTCCACACCTGACTAAAGGTGTGGAGGGAAAATCTGCTTCCCAGAGCTTCCAGCAAGACAGGAAATACTTCAAACTGATAATGCCGGACAAACAAAGAAAGCACAGAATGGATAAGACCACAAACTATGGACAGAAAAAGTAAGCAAAAACTTAGCTTTGCAGAACTGGTCAGGATAACAGGGAACTCCAAAGAGATGTGAATCCAACCAAGAACCATTTACAAGTGGCACTAGCTGAAGGAACAGCCAGGCTTAAATAGGCGAGAGAGGAGATGACAAGTGGAGGCAGCCGACCACAGCTAACTCCAAGGAGCAGCCATACCACTTGAAACCACAAGAGGGAGCCCAAGAGCAGAACTCACAAAAGTGCCACTTACAACCACCGGAGGGAGCCCAGGAGCAGAATTCACAACAGTACCACTCCCCTTGAGGAGGGGTCACTGAACCCTCACCAGAGCCCCCAGGCCGATCAGGACGAGCCAAATGAAAAGCACGAACCAAATCGGCGGCATGGACATCGGAGGCAACAACCCAAGAATTATTCTCCTGGCCATACCCCTTCCACTTGACAAGATACTGAAGCCTCCGCCTCGAAAAACGAGAATCCAAAATCTTCTCAACCTCATATTCCAACTCCCCCTCAACCAACACCGGGGCATGAGGGTCAACCGAGGGAACAACGGACACCACATATCTCCGTAACAAAGATCTATGGAAAACATTATGAATGGCAAAAGAGGCTGGAAGAGCCGAACGAAAAGACACCGGATTAATAATTTCAGAAATTAATAATAAACCGAGGCTTAAACTTAGGGGAGGAAACCTTCATAGGAACATGACGAGAAGACAACCAAACCAAATCCCCCACACGAAGCCGGGGACCAACACACCGACGGCGGTTAGCAAAACATTGAGCCCTTTCCTGAGACAACGTCAAATTGTCCACCACATGAGTCCAAATCTGCTGCAGCCTGTCCACCACAGAATCAACACCAGGACAATCAGAAAGCTCAACCTGCTCAGAAGAAAAACGAGGATGAAAACCAAAATTACAAAAGAAAGGTGAAACCAAAGTAGCCGAACTAGCCCGATTATTAAGGGCAAACTCGGCCAACGGCAAGAAAGCCACCCAGTCATCCTGATCAGCAGACACAAAGCATCTCAAATAGGTCTCCAAGGTCTGATTAGTTCGCTCAGTTTGGCCATTAGTCTGAGGATGAAACGCCAAAGAAAAAGACAAATCAATGCCCATTCTAGCACAAAAGGCCCGCCAAAATCTAGAGACAAACTGAGAACCTCTGTCAGAGACAATATTCTCCGGAATGCCATGCAAACGAACCACATGCTGAAAAAATAATGGAACCAGATCTGAGGAGGAAGGCAACTTAGGCAAAGGTACCAGATGGATCATTTTAGAGAACCGGTCACAAACAACCCAGATAACAGACATCTTCTGGGAAACAGGAAGATCCGAAATAAAATCCATGGAAATATGCGTCCAGGGCCTCTCAGGGACCGGCAAAGGCAAAAGCAACCCATTAGCGCGGGAACAGCAAGGCTTGGCCCGGGCGCAAGTCCCACAGGACTGCACAAAAGCACGCACATCGCGCGACAAGGAAGGCCACCAAAAGGACCTAGCAACCAAATCTCTGGTACCAAAAATCCCAGGATGACCAGCCAACACAGAACAATGAACCTCAGAAATAAACTTACTTGTCCATCTATCAGGAACGAACAGCTTCCCCACTGGACAGCGGTCAGGCCTATCAGCCTGAAATTCCTGAAGCACCCGCCGCAAATCAGGGGAGATAGCAGAAAGAATCACCCCCTCCTTAAGAATGCCAACCGGCTCAAGGACTCCAGGAGAATCAGGCGAAAAACTCCTAGAGAGGGCATCAGCCTTAATATTCTTAGATCCCGGAAGATACGAGACCACAAAATCAAAACGGGAGAAAAACAGGGACCATCGAGCCTGTCTAGGATTCAGCCGCTTGGCCGACTCGAGGTAAATCAGATTCTTATGATCGGTCAGGACCACAACGCGGTGTTTAGCACCCTCAAGCCAATGTCGCCACTCCTCAAATGCCCACTTCATAGCCAACAACTCCCGATTGCCGACATCATAATTGCGTTCCACAAGCGAAAACTTTCTGGAAAAAAAAGCACACGGTTTCATCAAAGAACCATCAGATTCCCTCTGAGACAAAACAGCCCCTGTCCCAATCTCAGAAGCGTCAACCTCAACCTGAAAAGGAAGAGAAACATCCGGCTGACGCAACACAGGGGCAGAAGTAAATCGGCGTTTAAGCTCCTGAAAGGCCTCAACAGCCTCTGAGGACCAATTCGTTACATCAGCGCCTTTCTTCGTCAAATCAGTAAGGGGCTTAACCACACTGGAAAAATTGGCAATGAAACGGCGATAGAAATTAGCAAAGCCCAAAAATTTTTGAAGGCCCTTCACAGATGTGGGTTTGATCCAGTCATGAATAGCTTGGACCTTAACAGGATCCATTTCTATAGACGAGGGAGAAAAAATAAAACCCAAAAAAGAGACCTTCTGAACTCCGAATAGGCATTTAGACCCCTTCACAAATAAAGCATTATCACGAAGGATCTGGAACACCATCCTGACCTGCTTCACATGAGACTCCCAATCATCGGAAAAAATCAAAATATCATCCAAATATACGACCATGAATTTATCAAGATAATTGCGGAAAATATCATGCATGAAAGACTGGAACACAGATGGAGCATTAGAAAGCCCAAATGGCATCACAAGATATTCAAAATGGCCTTCGGGCGTATTAAATGCAGTTTTCCATTCGTCACCCTGTTTAATACGAACAAGATTATATGCCCCTCGGAGGTCAATCTTAGTAAACCACCTAGCCCCCTTAATCTGAGCAAACAAATCCGTAAGCAAGGGCAAGGGGTATTGGAATTTGACCGTGATTTTATTAAGAAGACGATAATCAATACAGGGTCTCAAGGAGCCATCCTTCTTAGCAACAAAAAAGAAACCCGCTCCCAAAGGTGACGAAGAGGGCCGAATATGCCCCTTCTCCAAAGACTCCTTAACATAACTCCGCATGGCGGCATGCTCCGGCACAGACAGATTGAAAAGTCGGCCCTTAGGGAACTTGCAACCAGGAATCAAGTTAATAGCACAATCACAGTCCCTGTGCGGAGGAAGGGAACTGGACTTGGGCTCATCAAATACATCCAGGAAATCTGACAAAAACTCAGGAACCTCAGGAGAGGGGGAAGAGGAAATTGACATCAAAGGAACGTCAATATGTACCCCTTGACAACCCCAACTAGTCACCGACATAGTTTTCCAATCCAGCACCGGATTATATTCCTGTAACCATGGGAAACCTAGTACAACAACATCATGCAGGTTATGCAACACCAGAAAACGGCAATCTTCCTGATGTGCTGGAGCCATGTACATAGTCATCTGTGTCCAGTACTGAGGTTTATTCTTGGCCAGGGGTGTAGCATCAATACCCCTCAAAGGAATAGGGCTTTGCAAAGGCTGTAAGGAAAAATCACAGTGCCTGGCGAATTCTAAGTCCATTAAGTTCAGGGCAGCGCCTGAATCTACAAATGCCATGACAGAAAAGGACGACAATGAGCAAATCAGGGTCACAGATAAGAGAAATTTAGGCTGTATGGTACTAATGGTAACAGACCTAGCGACTCTCTTAGTACGCTTAGGGCAATCAGAGATAATATGAGTAGAATCACCACAGTAGAAACACAGCCTATTCTGACATCTGAATTCTTGCCGTTCTATTCTAGTCAAAATCCTATCACATTGCATAGGTTCAGGACTTTGCTCAGAGGATACTGCCATATGGTGCACAGCTTTGCGCTCGCGCAGACGCCGATTGATCTGAATGGCTAGAGACATAGATTCGCTCAAACCGGCAGGCGTAGGAAAGCCCACCATAACATCTTTGAGGGCTTCAGAAAGACCCTTTCTGAAAATAGCAGCCAGAGCCTCTTCATTCCATTTAGTGAGCACAGACCATTTTCTAAATTTCTGGCAGTATAACTCTGCCTCTTCCTGACCTTGACACAGGGCTAACAGGGTTTTTTCTGCATGATCCACAGAATTAGGTTCGTCGTACAATAATCCGAGCGCTTGAAAAAATGCATCAACATTCAATAATGCCGGATCCCCTGCTTCAAGAGAGAAAGCCCAGTCTTGAGGATCACCCCGCAGCAAGGATATGATGATTTTTACCTGTTGAATGGGATCACCAGAAGAACGGGCTTTCAAACCAAAAAACAATCTGCAGTTATTTTTAAAGTTCAAAAACTTGGATCTGTCCCCAAAAAACAAATCAGGAGTGGGAATTCTAGGCTCTAAAGCCAGAGTCTGGACAGGGCAGCACGGTGGCGCAGTGGTTAGCACAGCAGCCTTGCAGCGCTGGGGTCCTGGGTTCTAATCCCACCCAGGACAACAGGGATTCTAGATTGTGAGCCCCATCGGGGACAGTGATGATAATGTGTGCAAAACTGTAAAGCGCTGCGGAATATGTTAGCGCTATATAAAAATAAAGATTATTATTATTATTAACATAGTCCTGGATGCTCTGTACTCTTGCAGCAAGTTGATCCACACGAGAAAACAAACCTTGAACATCCATGCCAAAGCATATATCCTGAACCACCCAGATATCAAGAGGAAAAAAAAAGACAAACTAGAACACAGAAAAAAAAATAGTTCAGAACTTTCTTTTCCTTCTTTTGAGATGCAATTAATTTATTTTTGGCCACTTGTACTGTTATGATGCGGTGGTCTAGGAGCAACATGGAACGAGCTCTGAGGGAAGTGGTAACTGTACTGACCGCAGACCCTAAGCTCAACACAACACTAGAAGCAGCCGTGGAATGCTCCTAACTCTCCCTAGGCATCTTGTCACAGCCTAAGAGCTAACTACCCCTGAAGACAGTAGCAGGAAAACTATCTTACCTCAGAGAAAATCCCCAAAGGATAGATTAGCCCCCCACAAATAATGACTGTGAGTGGAGAGGAAAAAGACATACACAGAATGAAACCAGGATGAGCACAGGAGGCCAGTCTAGCTTGATAGATAGGACAGGATGGAATACTGTGCGGCCAGTATAAAACACTACAAAAATCCACGCAGAGTTTACAAAAAATCTCCACACCTGACTAAAGGTGTGGAGGGTAACTCTGCTTCCCAGAGCTTCCAGCAAGACAGAAAACTGATAATGCTGGACAAACAAAGAAAGCACAGAATGGATAAGACTACAAACTATGGACAGAAAAAGTAAGCAAAAACTTAGCTTTGCAGAACTGGTCAGGATAACAGGGAACTCCAAAGAGATGTGAATCCAACCAGGAACCATTTACAAGTGGCACTAGCTGAAGGAACAGCCAGGCTTAAATAGGCGAGAGAGGAGATGACAAGTGGAGGCAGCCGACCACAGCTAACTCCAAGGAGCAGCCATACCACTTGAAACCACAAGAGGGAGCCCAAGAGCAGAACTCACAAAAGTGCCACTTACAACCACCGGAGGGAGCCCAGGAGCAGAATTCACAACAGCTGAGTAAAAGAGTTAACATTGAAGTTAAGCCATAGTGTGTCTCCTTTATTGTGGAACCGTCTGTGAGGAATATATCCCGGTACCGTCAAGTCCAGATGGCGCAGAGAGCCAGCTACAAGGTACTGTGACAGAGAGATGTGACCTTATGCAGGAAGGGGTCCAGGGAGTGACACAGGGATTACATGGCTACCTCCCTGGCTCCCCCCTTCCTACATAAACACCTTAACTGTATTTACACATTTTAAAAGCACCCTTCCTCAGTACCATTCAGCACCAATTCCTGTGCCCCTCTATGCCTCCTTAACATTTAGGCTCCATCCCTCAAATTCTGCACCATTCATGCTGTTTGGGCTATAAGTGTGCAGCATGTTACTACAGTTACTACAACTCACTGCTGCTTACCGTATAGTCTATCTGCTCTTATATGGAAAACTTCTGGTATCTGAGAGAAGGATTGGGGAGTCAGGAAGAGGAGCCACGTAGGTACACACTACACAGGGATACCTGCACAGCAATAGTGACACTGTGCAAAATTGCGCTGTCATCTGAAAATCCTTAGATCGCCCCCTGTGGCCAGATTTCCATCTCACCGCACTACAGATACAACCCCGGGAATGTTTAATAAAATGCAGATTTATTGTTACTTTCAGAATTCCACTTTAACAATTCACTTAGTGCCATAGATATTCCTCTTGTCTATATGATGATTCTTTAAATCATCCTAGTAAGATAGATTCCATTAACATTCAATCATACCACCTCCACCCACTCATACAAGATGTCATCACTTGGCATAATTACTCTATCAGATATGAGGTTTTTCATGATCTTTACTTTCTCATTGAAGTTTTAGTTACTTGCAGTCTATAAGTGAAACATAAAATTCATCCTCACCCACAATCACTTTGAATTTGACAACAAGATCTATCTACAGGAGACTGGCACAGCAATGGGAAGTAAAATGGCTCCACAGTATGCAAATCTTTTCATGGCCAAGCTTGAAAGCGACTTTTTGTCCTCATGTCCCACCAGGCCTCTGGCGTACTACCGCTACATTGATGATATCTTAATCATCTGGACAGAGTCTGAGCCACAGCTAAAGACGTTCCATGAACAGTTTAATCAATTTCATCCCACCATCAACTTGACACTCAACTGCTCCTGTACTGAAATTAACTTTTTGGACACCTTCATTAAGCTGCAGAACAATAAAATAGAGACATCCCTGTATCAGAAGCCAATTGACCGCCCAACATACCTTAAATGGGACAGTTTCCATCCAAAACACATAAAAAACTCTATTGTCTACAGCCAAGCCATCAGATACAATCGTATATGTTCCAACCCAATGGATAGGGATGAACACCTTGGTCGCCTCAGAAAGACCTTTTTGAATCAGGGCTACCATCCAAGAACAATTGAAAACCAGATTACAAGAGCCACCAGAATATCAAGGAATCACCTGCTACATTACAAAGCTAAAAAAGAAAATAACCGGGTACCTCTAGTAGTCACCTACAATCCAAATCTGGAGGTGCTAAGGGGAGCTGCATGGAAATTACAACCTTTACTACAAAAGATGCCCGATTACAATCCATTTTTCCAGACCCCCCACTACTGTGTTTTAGGCAGCCCCCAAATCTAAGAAGCATCATTGTCAGAAGCTCCCTGGCCCCTCCAACAGCTGCAGGAACCTTGCCTTGCAACAAGAAAAAATATAAAAGCTGTCCATTTATAATGACCACGGACAAGATAAAGATCCCCAATTCACATCAGGACTACAAGATACCAGGTACTTTCAGCTGCATCACATCTAATGTGGTGTACTTAATTATTTGTACTAAATGGCACCTGGGGGTCTGTGCCATGCAGTTCTGCTCCTGTAAAGCAAAACAGGTATATACAAACATATGTATATTTTTCAGGCCTACTCACGCTTCCAGTGCGCGTCAATATCAAAGAGAAAGGGCACCAGAACAGGTGCCAAACTATTTATATGATAGTTTTCAGGGAACATCTGTCCATTAAACCTGCAAAGAAAAACATCAATACAACATATATACAGCAGTTAGTTCATGCAGATGATTGTCCTTTTACTTCTGTTTCTTCCAGGGCAGGTCCTGGCATGTACAGCTTCCTGACTGGGGAAGTTCATTAATACAGTGGTCAGCAGGTAACTCCTTAGAAGAATGTTCATGTTCCAAAGTTTGTGTAGCCCAGGTTTGCTGTTCAGTCACAGTGGCTACATAGTCATAAGCATGTTGAATTGGGCACCTTTTTACGTGTAGGGCGTAATATCCCCTTTCTCCATGGTGCCGGGTATAATTCACTTTGTCACCAGGGTATAAATCACTATCAGGGTGTCCTCTTAACAAGTGTGACTCCACATCCCTGCGGTTGACAAACAGTTCTCTTTGTCCAATTTGTTCTCTTATAAATCCCCAACCTCTGTCCAAGTTGAAGGAGACTGCAGTTCCAAATCTAATAGGTCCTCTACTGGCAGATTAATGGGGCGGAATTGGGCTTTAGCTAACAAGTTCTTTTGTTCCATGGCCTCCCATTTAGTTTGGCGATATCTCTCCTCCGCTGCTAGTTTGAGGATCTGCTGTCTGCAATAGTCCTCTTTGTCAGTCAATTGCACACCATTTGCGGCTGATAGTACCTCCACTGGGAATCCCATAAGGTCTGTACTGGGGTGTTTCCAAGTAACTGTCTCTTTGGGCCTGCATGCCTTCAGGGGTGATGTTACTGGAGTTATTGGTGCAGTTAATGAGTCACATACATCAGTTATGTGGTCCCAGGTTATGGCCGTTGTAATCTGTTGAAGCACTAAAGTTGGTGGGGGTGCTAGTGGTCCCACTAAGGTATCTTCAGCTACCGTGGCAGTGAACATACCTGTCTTGCCGGTGCCAGTGTCTTGTTCCATCTCCACAGGGGTCTGGCTCACTTGTTGCTGCTCCTGGTCCGCAGGCTGCAGGGCCTGGTGCTGCGGTGTTGTCGTCTCGGTTGTCAGTGTCTCGCTTTCCGGCTTGGCCTCACTTTCTGGCTCCAGTCGTGGGTGGCAGTCGCGAAGTCCACGTTTTCCATCGGCGGTGTCTCCTTCACCAGCAGTGCATCGCCTTCCCGCTCCACCGGGGTCGAAGGTGTAATCCATGGCACACAGTACCCGGTGATGCCAGGGCACGAAATCCTGCTTGTGACGCCAAAAGTTGAGTCGTCCAGCCAGGGCAGTGGGGCACTCGGTACCGGATCTGGTCAGCTATTAAAGGGGATGTCACGGTGGCTGTGACCCGGTCCGTGGTCCTGGGGCTCAACGTTAAAGGGGAACGGTCTTTAAAGGGGAAAATGTTCAAAGTCTGTCGTGATGCCACCTGTGGTGTTCGGTCAGTAGTGGGACCGACGCTGTGTTGAAGTGGTCCCCTGGGGGGTGTTGAGTCAGCACAGGTGCTACACTTCCCACAGGTGAAGCGGGGTCTCCAGGGATCCGATGGTGTGGCTAAGATGATATGTGCCGAAGAATAAATGGAGGAGACAAGTTGTAAGTCTTTACCTGGTTTACTGTAGGTTGCTGGCCACAGTCCAGGGTACCAGGCATGGATGGAGGTGTTCCGTCCAGCTCAGAGGCAACGGAGGGTCCCCTTTCCAGGTGAGGCCATGAGTCTTTTCTCTAGAGCCATTAAGGATGAAGTCCATACTGCCTGAAGCTTCCTACAGGGTCCTCCAGTTTCTCCCTGTCCTGGGACAGGTACCTGCATGACGGGCAGCTTGAGCCATTTTACAGGGACTCTAACATGCCCCAGGCTCCTTAGTTGCTGCTGGATCTCAGGCGTGGTGTGGGCTAATTACATACAGTTCCTAGCCCTCCGGTTCTGCTCTGTGTCCTAGAGTCCAACAAAAGCCTCCAGCTCCCAGTTCCCAGTACTGCGCTTCGGCTCTGAGGGTGCCCAGACACAGTTCCCCTCTGAGCCCTGTTCCTCTCCTTTGCTCCTTTTATCTTTAGGCACTCCACATCCAACCCTTCCAGGTTATCTGTCCTTTCCAAGAGGCTGCAGCTCCTTCGTGGCTGCCAGGCCTCCCACATCTGCTCCAGACGTCCTTCCACTTCAGTGTCTCTCAACTACTCCTCTCCCTTGGTCTCCCTGGATCAACTGCCTAGCTCCTCCTCCAGGTCAGGATACATATAGCCTAGGGAAGCTCCCCTGAATCTGGGTCCTGAGCTCCCCCTCCTGTCCTGAATTTGGAATATGCTGTGTGTGGGTGCCTTACCTTGTGAAGAGAACTCCATTGCCTCTGAGCATGACATTACCTCCCTCGAAGGAAAAGCAACATCACTGCAGCAACCTGTCACCTGGGGTGCTGCACAAACAGCTGACGGAAAACTGAGGAGCCCGGTTTACTGAGAGGTTGGCAACCTGTGTGTTCATACTTCCTCAGTGGGTATGTCACAATTTTGTTTTACCGGCCGTGATCCATTTTGACAAAAATAAGGTTATTTTTCAGCCTTTCATGACAGTGGGGTGGGGTTTCATCTGATTTATACCAGGTTCATCCAGGACCAGGGTCTCGAGCCACATAAACTATCCAGACCTATAATCATTATCGGCATTGACTCAGCACCATTGAGTCAGGGGTATTTTTCATGCACTCATTTCATTTATTGATTGTTATATGCTAGAGGGCATGCGTTCTCCTGCGTTTCTTGGATTACTGTGGCTCACAATGCATAATCCTGTAGTGAACTAGCAGACTCGGGAGGTGGTAAGGTAGAATGAGTACTGTCAAGGACACTGCGTGGGTTAGCTAAGGTGGATACCCGGTCTCTGCCGAATACCTGTCTGACTAGGGGATGTGTTTTCGGACAAGAGCTCCCTCCTCATTGTCCTTATGATTGCACTGTTAATCTTATTGCTGGAGATAAGCTGCCTAAGAGCAAATTATATAATATTTCTGGTCCAAAGAGGCAGGCCATTAAGGACTACTGTATATAACCAGAAGTCTGGCAAAGGGTCATATCAGACCTTCCTCATCTCCTATTGTAGTGGGTTTTTTCTTTGTTAAGAAAAAAGATGGAGGGGTTAGGCCCCTGCCTAGATTTCCATGAACTTAATCGGATCACGGTCTGGATGCATATTTTCTCCCTTTCATTCCAGACCTCTTACCAGATCGTCAGGACAAAATGGTTTTCTAAACTGGACCTCAGGGGTACATATAATCTCATTCGAATTAAGGAGGGGTATGAGTGGAAGACAGCTTTAAATACACTTAAGGTACAGCAAAAAAGAGAAAAGACTAGACTAATAATGGTATGCACACCCGAAAATAATAAAAAATATCAGAAAACTTTAATTATTACACCTCAAAAAGACAGACACAGATAAAACCATTTAAAAAGGCCTAAGCTAAAGGACCGATAAGCGACACCCCTATATATCACAAATAAAGTATAGTACAACCAAAGAAACGTTGTAATTATAAGCAAATATGCATAATATAATAGGCTGTACAGATATAAATAACAAAATGTCTCTTGCTCATAGGTTAAATAAGTCAAGACTCCTAATATTGAACCAAAACAAAAAGAATGTCATGACACACAGTGTGCTGCAAACATATACACACATAATTGAAACCCTATAAAATAGGCATGACTATAATGAGTAACAGTGTTATCTAAGCATGCTCAATGCCTGGAAAGCCCAAATACCAATATTCATATCACAAAGTTAGGCTTGAACGTAGGCACAGACCCCATAGTAATATATACGGCTATACATTAAATAACAGTATTGTCTGAGCATGCTAGGTACCTGGAAAGCCTGAGTCCCCATGTGCACATTACAATATTAGGCTGACACATAAGCATAAACCCCACAAAGATGTATGTCCAAATACCTATGTGGACCTGGTCCAACAGAAATAGGCAGCAACTGATAACAAATGACGTGCAATTGTGCCTGGAGAAAGCAAAGTGGAGAAAAATGAGCCCACTCTGGGTAGATAAATACCACTCGAGCTGCGGGGGAGTGCAGCGGAGAGAGGCGCCCAGGAGAGACAAGAGACAAGGATAAGGGGTGAGGCGAGAGCCCCACGCGTATCGCTGCAGCAGCAGCTTCGTCAGGGGGAAGTGAGGTCATCAGTATTTTCTGAGGTAAATATAGAGGTATCGCTGATTAGATAAATACGAACCGGTGTGTGGCAGAGACCGTAGACACCCATCCCAGCCACCCTGGAGGTGCAACAATTGTGGCTATAGCCAGACGAGTTGCCGTTGTCATGGTGCACATGCACATGCGCAACGGCAACCCTAGGGGGAGCAAACCGCGCACGCGCCAGACAGAAATCTCAGTAGCAGAGCGCCATATTGAAAAAAGTGCAGGAGAGATTCACACGGCATGAATGTCGATAAGCTGCGGGGGGCATATGATGTGTGGGTGCAAAAGCAAGTAAACAAAAGACCACAGAAATATTATGTTCTTAACAAAATACGTCTAACGAAATACCCCATGGATATATACGGACAGCAGGGTTCATTAGTGTGGCACATGAAAAAAAAAATATATATATATATATTTTTTTTTTTTCCATGTGCCACACTAATGAACCCTGCTGTCCGTATATCCATGATTAGCAGGGTTCATATAAAAGGCTAACAATTTCGGCCACTCCTTCACCATTTGGGAACTTTAACTTTGACATATACCTTCCATAAAATGAGCCAGATTGCAAAGGTCTATTATGTTTCTACCCATGGGGGGCCTTCCCCCTCCCCTTGGGGTATTTCGTTAGATGTATTCTGTGATGGAAAAGGAGGTACTTTTCCAAATGGTCCAGCACGGTCAGTGAGGCATTTGATACTTTAACCCCTTCACCCCAAAGCCTGTTTTCACCTAAGTGACAGGGCCAATTTTTACAATTCTGACCACTGTCACTTTATGAGGTCATAACTCTGAAACGCTTCAACGGATCCTGGTGATTCTGACACTGTTTTCTCGTGACATATAGTACTTCATGATAGTGGTAAAACTTCTTCGATATGACTTGCATTTATTTGTGAAAAAAACAAAAATTTGTCGGAAATTATGAAAATTTAGCAATTTTCAAACTCTTAGTTTTTATGCCCTTAAATTAGAGAGTTATATCACATAAGATAGTTAATAAACAACATTTCCCACATGTCTGCTTTACATCAGCACAATTTTGGAAACATAATTTTTTTTTGTTAGGGAGTTATAAGGGTTAAAAGTTGACCAGCAATTTCTCATTTTTGCAACAAAATTTGCAAAACCATTTTTTTTACGGACCACCTCACACTTGAAGTGACTTTGAGGGGTCTATATGACAGAAAATGCCCAAAAGTGACACCATTCTAAAAACTGCACCCCTCAAGGTACTCAAAGCCACATTCAAAAAGTTTATTAACCCTTCAGGTGCTTCACAGGAATTTTTTGAATGTTTAAAAAAATTGAACATTTAACTTTTTTTTCACAAAATTTTTACTTTGTTTCATTTTACCAAGGGTAACAGGAGAAATTGGACCACAAAAGTCGTTGTACAATTTGTCCTGAGTACGCCGATACCCCATATGTGGGGGTAAACCACTGTTTGGGCACATAATAATAATAATCTTTATTTTTATATAGCGCTAACATATTCCGCAGTGCTTTACATTTTTTGCACACATTATCATCGCTGTCCCAGATGGGGCTCACAATCTAAATTCCCTATCAGTATGTCTTTGGAATGTGGGAGGAAACCGGAGTGCCCGGAGAAAACCCACGCAAACACGGAGAGAACATACAAACTCTTTGCAGATGTTGTCCTTGGTGGGGTTCGAACCCAGGACTCCAGCGCTGCAAGGCTGCAGTGCTAACCACTGCGCCACCATGCCGCCCCTATGGCAGAGCTCGGAAGGGAAGGAGCGCCATTTGACTTTTCAATGCAAGATTTGCTGGAATTGAGATCGGAGCCCATGTCACGATTGGAGAGCCCCTGACGTGCCTAAACAGTGGAAACCCCCACAAGTGACACCATTTTGGAAAGTAGACCCCCTAAGGAACTAATCTAGATGTGTGGTGAGCACTTTGAACCTCCAAGTGCTTCACAGAAGTTTAAAATGTAGAGCCGTAAAAAAAAATTCATATTAATTTTCACAAAAAATGATCTTTTTGCCCCAAATTTTTTATTTTCCCAAGGGTAACAGGATAAATTGGACCCTAAAAGTTGTTGTGCAATTTGTCCTGAGTACGCTGATACTTCATATATGGGGATAAACCACTGTTTGAGCGCATGGCAGAGCTCGGAAGGGAAAAAGTGCCATTTGACTTTTCAATGCAAAATTGGCTGGAATTGAGATCGAACGCCATGTCGCATTTGGAGAGCCCCTGATGTGCCTTAACAGTGGAAACCCCCCACAAGTGACCCCATTTTGGAAAGAAGACCCCCTAAGGAACTTATCTAGATGTGTGGTGAGCACTTTTAACCCCCAATTGTTTCACTAAAGTTTAGAATGTAGCATTGTGAAAATTAAAAAATCATTTTTTCTTTCCACAAAATGATGTTTTAGCCCGCAATTTTTTTCCCAAGGGTAACAGGAGAAATTGGACCACAAATTTTATTGTCCAATTTGTCCTGAGTACGCTGATACCCCATATGTGGGGGGGAACCACCGTTTGAGTGCATGGCAGAGCTCGGAAGGGAAGGAGCACCGTTTGAAATGCAGACTTAGATGGAATGGTCTGCAGGTGTCATGTTGCATTTGCAGAGCCCCTGATGTACCTAAACAGTAGAAACCCACCACAAGTGACCCCATACTGGAAACTAGACCCCCCAAGGAACTTATCTAGATGTGCTGTGAGAGCTTTGAACCAACAAGTGTTTCACTACAGTTTATAACGCAGAGCCGTGAAAATAAAAAATATTTTTTTTCCACGAAAATGATATTTTAGCCCCCACGTTTTTATTTTCCCAAGGGTAACAGGACAAATTAGACCCCAAAAGTTGTTGTCCAACTTGTCCTGAGAACGCTGATACCCCATATGTTGGGGGAACCACTGTTTGGGTGCACGGCAGAGCTCGGAAGGGAAGGAGCGCCATTTGAAATGCAGACTTAGATGGATTGGTTTGCAGGCGTCATGTTGCATTTGCAGAGCCCCTGATGTACCTAAACAGTAGAAACCCACCACAAGTGACCCCATATTGGAAACTAGACCCCCCAAGGAACTTATCTAGATGTGTTGTGAGAGCTTTGAAGCAACAAGTGTTTCACTACAGTTTATAACGCAGAGCCGTGAAAATAAAAAGTATTTTTTTTCCACGAAAATGATATTTTAGCCCCCACGTTTTTATTTTCCCAAGGGTAACAGGACAAATTAGACCCCAAAAGTTGTTGTCCAACTTGTCTTGAGAACGCTGATACCCCATATGTGGGGGGGAACCACTGTTTGGGTGCACGGCAGAGCTCGGAAGGGAAGGAGCGCCATTTGAAATGCAGACTTAGATGGATTGGTCTGCAGGCGTCATGTTGCATTTGCAGAGCCCCTGATGTACCTAAACAGTAGAAACCCACCACAAGTGACCCCATATTGGAAACTAGACCCCCCAAGGAACTTATCTAGATGTGTTGTGAGAGCTTTGAAGCAACAAGTGTTTCACTACAGTTTATAACGCAGAGCCGTGAAAATAAAAAGTATTTTTTTTCCACGAAAATGATATTTTAGCCCCCACGTTTTTATTTTCCCAAGGGTAACAGGACAAATTAGACCCCAAAAGTTGTTGTCCAACTTGTCTTGAGAACGCTGATACCCCATATGTGGGGGGGAACCACTGTTTGGGTGCACGGCAGAGCTCGGAAGGGAAGGAGCGCCATTTGAAATGCAGACTTAGATGGATTGGTCTGCAGGCGTCATGTTGCATTTGCAGAGCCCCTGATGTACCTAAACAGTAGAAACCCACCACAAGTGACCCCATATTGGAAACTAGACCCCCCAAGGAACTTATCTAGATGTGTTGTGAGAGCTTTGAACAAACAAGTGTTTCACTACAGTTTATAACGCAGAGCCGTGAAAATAAAAAATATTTTTTTTTCCACAAAAATGATATTTTATCCCCTATGTTTTTATTTCCCCAAGGGCAACAGGACAAATTGGACCCCAAAAGTTGTTGTCCAACTTGTCCTGAGAACGCTGATACCCCATATGTTGGGGGTACCACTGTTTGGGCGCACAGGAGAACTCGGAAGGGAAGGAGCACTGTTTTACTTTTTCAAAGCAGAATTGGCTGGAATTGAGATCGGACGCCATGTCGCGTATGGAGAGCCCCTGATGTGCCTAAACAGTGGAAACCCCCAATTCTAACTGAAACCCTAACCCCAACCCTAACCCTAGCCCCAACCCCAACCCTAACCCTAGCACTAACCCTAGCCCTAACCTTAGCCCTAACCCTAACCCTAATGGGAAAATGGAAATAAATACATTTTTTTACATTTTATTATTTTTCCCTAACTAAGGGGGTGATGAAGGGGGGTTTGATTTACTTTTATAGCGTTTTTTTGGCGGATTTTTAGGGTTGGCAGCTGTCACACACTAAAAGACGCTTTTTATTGCAAAAAATAGTTTTTGCATCACCACATTTTGAGAGCTATAATTTATCCATATTTTGGCCCACAGAGTCATGTGAGATTTTTTTTTTTTTGCGGGACGAGTTGACGTTTTTATTGGTAACATTTTCGGGCAGATGACATTTTTTGATCGCTTTTTATTCCGATTTTTGGGAGGTGGAATGAACAAAAACCAGCAATTCCTGAATTTCTTTTAGGGGGGGCGTTTATACCGTTCCACGTGTGGTAAAATGGATAAAGCCGTTTTATTCTTCAGGTCAGTACGATTACAGCGATACCTCATTTATGTAATTTTTTTTATGTTTTGGCGCTTTTACACAATAAAAACTATTTTATATAAAAAAAATAATTGTTTTTGCATCGCTTTATTCTGAGAGCTATAACTTTTTTATTTTTCTGCTGATGATGCTGTATGGCGGCTTTTTTTTTGCGGGACAAGATGACGTTTTCAGCGGTACCATGGTTATTTATATCCGTCATTTTGATCGCGTGTTATTCCACTTTTTGTTCGCCTGTATGATAATAAAGCAATGTTTTTTGCCTTGTTTTTTATTTATTTTTTTTGCGGTGTTCACTGAAGGGGTTAACTAGTGGGATAGTTTTATAGAGCGGGTCGTTATGGACGCGGCGATACCAAATATGTGTACTTTTATTGTTTTTTTTAAATTTACATAAATAAATGGATTTACTGGGAAATGTTTTTTTTTTTTTTATTTGGGGATTTTTTTATTTTTTTTAATACATTCTATTTTTTTTTTTAACTTTCTACCATTGTCCCAGGGTGGGACATCTCTGTATTAGATCAGATCGTTGATCTGACACTGTGCATAGCACTCTGTCAGATCAACGATCTGACAGGCAAGTTCAGGAGGCTTTCCGGCGCCTGCTCTCAGCAACTCTCAGCAGGCGCCGGCTAGCCAGGTCATTTCATGACCCGGAAGGAGTCCGGCGGCCATCTTGGATCCGGGGACTCCTTCCGGGTCACCGGAGCAACGCGATCTAATTGCGTTGCTCCGGTGGGAGAGCGCAAGGAGCCCATGTCCCTGCGCGATCCCCCTCTATGCCGCTCTCACTACTGACAGCGGCATCAGAGGGGTTAAATGCCCGCGATCGGCGATACCGCCGATCGTGGTCATTGCTGCGGGGTGTCAGCTGTCATATACAGCTGACACCCGCACCCGATCACCGCGGCGCTCAGCGCGAGACCGCGGTGATCGGTGCGCCGTACTAGTACTGCTGCTGGCACAAATGCAGTGCCGGCAGTGCAGTACTAGTACGGCGCATGGCGCAAAGGGGTTAAAGAAGTGTTTTGCTTCCACGACGATTGTTACACAGCTTGACGTCACGCAGTCATTCATTGTAGAGGCTGATGCTTCTGAAGCGGGGGTTGTTTTGCCGCAGGGCACATCTCCAAGTAAATGGCATCTGTGTGTGTTCTATTTTTAAAGAAACTCATCTGTTGAGAAAAATTATGACATTGGTAATTAGCTTTTGAAGAGTGGCAACTTTTTTTTGGAGGGGGAAGTACATCCGGTCATGGTAATCGACAATCATAAAAATCTTTTAGATTTGGAATCTGCTAAGTGTCTGACACCTAGACAGTCAAGATGGTAATTGTTCTTCACCAAATTCAAACTTTTTGTGATGCATAAGCCAGGGAATAAGAACATTAAGATGGATTCCTTATCTTATTGTTTTCCCTGGGGGAGGAGATAAATGCAAAACGGTTCCTATATTACAGAAAAGGGTAGTTATTGCAATTATTAATTCTGATTTGGAGAGGGAGGTTGTAGAGGCTGAGGTGGACACACCTGACTGTCCTTTAGGTAAACTGTTTGTTCTTGTAAATCTCTGTCTTAAAGTTTTAAATAAACATCATGATTCGTTCTTGGCTGGGCATCCTGGTAGTAAAGCCAACTAAGATCTCCTTACTCTGCATTTTTGGTGGTCTGAGGTGCACCATGATGTTCAGGAGTATGTAACTGCCTGCAATATTTCTGTGTGTTCTAAGACCCCTCATACTGGGGCTCTTCAACCATTTGTGATTCCCAGTAGACTTTGTACTCATTTGTCAGTAGATTTGGTCACTGATCTACCCATATCTGCAGGCAATACTGTAATATTGATGGTCGGGAACTGATTCAGCAAGAGGCTTCACTTCATTGCACTATCCACTTTACCTTAAGCCAAGACCTTGGCGCAAATTTTTGCTAAAGAATTTGTGAAGTTACAATGGGATTCCTACTGATATTGTTTCCGACCGGGGATTTCAATTTATTTTCAAATTTTACGAAAGCATTTTGTGCTTGTTTGGGGTGTCATCTTTTCTTTTTCTTTAGACTTTCATCCACAGTCTAATTGGCAAACCAAACACGTAAACCAGAATCGTTAGACTTTTCTTAGGTGTATTTTGTCTGAGAATCAGGAAGATTGGGTTACTTACTGACCTCAAGCTGAATTTGCAGTAAATAACCATTGTCATGAGTTTACTGGCAAGACCCTGTTCTTCGGAGCATATGGATTTCATCCTCAGTTATGCTCTTTCAATAGAAATTGTTCTTCAGGAGTTTCTAAGACGTAACAGTTTTCTTCATCTATTACATCAGTGTGGCAAGGTGTTCTTGATAACTTGAAGAAGATGGGGTCTAAATATAAGAGTGTGACTTATCAGAGAAGTTTGGTGGGTCCGGATCTGTGTTGATGATTTGGTGTGGTTGTCCTCAAGGAACATTAAGCTGAAGGTTCCTTCTTGGAAATTGGGACCTAAGTTCATCGGTCCATATAAGATTGTTGCCATCATCAATTCAGTAGCGTTTTGCCATGCTTTTCCACCCACTTTTAGGATTCATAATGTGTTTCACCGATCTATACTCTAAAAGTACATTGCTTCCTCTGTACCACCTCCACCACCACCATTGTTGATGGGAATTTGGATTTTAATATTTCTAAGATTATTGATTCTCACTTGGTTAGTCAATCTTTTAAGAATCTGGTACACTGGAAGGGTAACAGTCCTGAAGAGAGAATATAGGCACCAGCATCTGACGTCCATGCGATCAGGTTAATCCAGTCCTTTCAAGTGACACACCCTGATAAACCCAGCCAAGAAATTCAGTAAATCTCTCTTAGAAGAGAGATAGTGCAACAGAGAGGAGTCTGGTTTCATGTACTCCTGCAATACTTAAAAGCACTTCACCATCAAATTACACTGTGCTGGGTTTTTCCTTGCTAGCAGTGCAAGGGTTGATTTGTTGAGTTGAAGCCCCTTGAGCATTTCTACTTGTTTTGTCTCAGCTGTTCGGTGTTGGTCACTCCTCTATGCTATATATGCTCGCCTCTGGCACATAGGGATTGCTGCCATTAGTTCTAACTGCCTGGTTCTGGAGTTTGAAGTGTTTTTCGTGGTTGGAGTTCGCGTTTGGAGATTGTTCGGGAGATTGTTCCTTGGAATTTTGTCTGTGTGTATATCCTTATCCTCTCCTATTTGGTTTCTCCTTCCTTAAACTCCCCTGTGTCCCGTTCTGTTGTTTGGTGTGTGTATTTTGTATGGTTGGTATTTTCATTTATCCCTGTCTGTCTTTCCTTCTTTGTCTGGTTAGTGTGGTCCTATACACTTCAGCTTCCACTACCCTGGGTGAGAGATGGGACAGATAGAGGTTGAAATAGGAGGATAGCAAAGCTCGTGAACCCAACATCTCCACCTTCAGGGGTAATCTGGAGTACAGGGATATACTAAGACACGCTAGTTTTAGGGACCTGGCTAGCACCCATAGTCCCAACACCATCATGACAGTTGGCTAGGATACATAAAATTCACACTCTTGAACCTCTATCAGCCTCTCTTAATAATAGGATAAACTGGTTCCTAATTTTTCTCCTACATATGAACAGCATGTATATGCTGCAGCCAATCGGTGGCCATAGCAGTCTTGTGTTGGTCACTGCTTGTCTGCATTGTTCATGGACCATTATTGAGGGAAGATTAAGAGATGGGACCAGAGCAGTAGTACACAAGAACTGTGGGTGATTGACAGGTGAGTATATATTTTTTGTGTGTTTTTTTAGAGCACACTGTATCTATTCATAGAATAACATAGGATTGGACAATCGCTTTAAGTGTGGGAGATTGTCTGATGCTATGCCTAAACCTATTCTCTTATTTGCTTGATATCAATTTAAAGACTTGAACTTTGAGATGATGCAATTTTTATGTCATATGACAAGAATTTATGCCTTGGATGTTTAATTTTTCCTGTCCTATTTCTATGGAACAACAATTGTCTGCTTTTGGAAAAAAAACAATAATAATAAAAATTAGGTTTACACAGAAATACATGAAATATACACATCATTTTGAGGCAAAAGCATGAACCGATCACAAATAATATAGTCTTTGTTTAGTGCACAGTTGCTTTTGGTTTATTTGTTTTTAATAGCAGATGCAAGTCAAAAAATAAACCAAGATAAACCAAACAGAAAAGCTTCCATTTTTTAGAGGTTAAGGTTCAGAAAACAGTGTGAGAAAAAAATTCCTTAATTAAGTGCTTTAATGAGCACATACTTTACACAAACAAGCACAACGGGCATATCTAACCCTAATTAATAGAACTAACTGGCATTTGCCCTAATTGGAGTTGTATATGCAAGAGTTTAATTAAGTCATTGTTGGAACTTACTGTCTTCATGCATGAAATTATCTTATGGAGAATACAGGATGCAAAGGCCATTTCATTCTTAATGCACATCTGCGTGCATGTGAACTGCCAATTCATAGAAAAAAAAGCCTGACCCAATTCTAGACACGCAAAGTGTGCATTTCAACACGATAGTCAAATGTGATCATGAGAAAATGTCCTTCAATTTAGACCATGCAGCCGTTCTCCAGGGAACATTATATGCTCCCTTATTTGCAAATATCAAAAGAATCGCTATATTTTTACAGTCTAAAGACCCTGATAAAAGCTCAGCATGTGAACTTACATACTGCCCCCCCTTTAATTGGCATCATTAAGTGCCAAGCATGAGTGCAGTCTTTGATGACACATCTGGCACAGCTGATCATTCAAGAGTCCAATGTTAAGAACACAAACAGCATAAATTCAAAGGGCACTGTTAAAAGGTGAAAGAGTAATTACCATTACAATTGGCAGCACACGACAATATAGTAGTGTCTGTGCTTCTTTGACTCTCGGTGGGCACTTTGAAAGTAGTGAGAGTAGGTGGGTCACAGGATGGCTGAGTGCAAAACACTTCAGAATTCTTTGGTTCTCAAGGAGGGGTATTGAAATCTCTTTCAGTAGTCAATATTAACTCTTTTGAGCTGGCAAGAACGCTTCATAAAATCAGTTGCTTTTAATGTGAGTTTTTAAAAATATTTGGCAACAAACTGTTTTGCAGACATCTCCTAGTTGGCAAAGAAGCAATGATTGTCCTCTGACACATGCATTTTTTTTGGCATGCAATACAGGATCCATTTTTGATGGAATTGACAAGTTTCAAAACTGATTTATGTCAAAGCACCACTCCCGGTGTGGTGCTACTAATCTAAGCTTCCTGGTTTTAGATGTAAATGCCATCTTCAACTGTTTCCCATGCCACCATCTTGTGACCGCAACTTCTGACTGAACGCAAGTCAGAGGTAAAGCTTACAAGCTCACAATGCCAGTCTGAGAGCCTTTTTTTATGCCATGAGTAACAGACAATGCCCTGATGATCCCTATATGTGATCCGTGTATACAGTTGAAACCATGTTTACATACGATATATAAAAAGACACAAATGCATGTTTTTCTCAATATCTGACATGAAATTAGAATAAACCTTTCCCGTTTTAGGTCAATTAGGATTACCATAATTATTAATATTGGCCAAATGGTAGAATAATGAGAGAGAGAAAGAGAATGTATTAAAACATTTTTATTTCTTACGGCAAATAAAATTAAAATGATTAAAAGATGAATATATTACACTTGATATAGACATACATGTAAGATATAAAGTCTTTTATCTGAATTCATACACTTTTCACTCATTGCATTTCCCCTTTAGAATAAAAAGGTTCCTCTAGTTAATTGGAGTCTTGTAGAATATCCTGCGAATGTTACAAGCAGCTTGATCAAGCTAAGTCCCTTCTGGGGTTCACACCACCGTCAGCTGCACTCAAACACTCATCAGGGGTAAATGCCTCTGTGGAGAGCATGCATTCCAGACCATAAGCGCATGTCTGGGGAAAGAATGGAGGAGGGAGGAAAAAAGGAGGTGAAAGGTTCAAATGTAGAGGGGGGAGTTGAGGGTAAATGCGAACCTTCCAGTTCTTTCATATTGCAATCATCTCTTCAGCAAACTCCTGTTTGTTTCTATACTATATTGTCATGCGTTTGGATTCAAACCTTTCAGCCTGTGCTTTGTGGTTGGGTTCTCTGCCAAGCCACAGCAGATACACCTTTTCTCCATCTGTTTAGTTTCTGTTATCCTTACTTCAGTCTTTTCAGGATAACAGGTGTTTTCATTTACTCATTTATCGTCCTTATCACCTTTCGGGTGCAGCTTTATATACTTCCCCCTGTTGATATTTCCTACTGTCGATAGTCTTATTTGGGTGTCCAGCCATTTTGCTGTAGGGTAAGCCAGTGAAAGATCAGCCAGCGTTTACCCCTCTACTGTTTATGCTCTCTACCCTGTACCTATCTTTTGGGGGTTTGTAGGAAGCAGGTGGCATTTTCTCTAACTGTACATAGTTAATCCTTTATCTTGTGGCTTGTTTTACTCACTCTGGGATCTCTTTCTATTTCAGCACACTTTCCCTTCTGTAGGTAAATTGCCCTCTGTTCTGCCCTCCAGTTCTTAACCCTCCGTCACATACAATATCGGTTCTAACGAGTTCACATACAATGTGACTGTCAGGCGCAGGCTAGAAAAATACCTATAATATCTAATGTTTGCAATTTCAGTGCTCTAAAAGTGATCAGTGACCTTCATAGGGATGTAATAAAAGAGACTACACATAATCAGGTGCAAAAAAAAACCATTTACTCAATATAAAAGTAATAACTTTGATATACACAAATTTCAAAACTCCTGAGAAGCACACTTTCATTTGTAAGAAAATCTGCCTTATTTATATGAAATATCCACAAACCTTTCTCTATCCATTCATAAAACAAGCTAAATAAACAATAGTAATGACTAAAAACATTACATACTGTTAGGGCTAGCGGAACGCACCGAGTAGAAATAGATATTTATTATAGAAGGTGCGTTCGCAGCCCGGGGTCCACCGTGCAGGAAGAACCTGCTGCTAGTGAATGGCGGCACAATATGGCGGTATAGACTAGCTCTGTTACCTCACAGAGCAGCCGCGAGAGGAAAGCACTGCGCCCTGTTAGCCTCACAGGAGCACAAGCTTACTGCCAAGCTGATAGCAGTCTGTGGTTAAGCAACACGCAATCTCCTCACCGGAGAAGCCGGTATTCTAGGGGCTTATTTCAGCCGGGTCCCTGAACACACACATACAATCTCCTCACCGGAGGTGCCGGTATTCTAGGGGCTTATTTCAGCCGGGTCCCTGAACACACTTATGCTTAACCAAACTGGCGCAAAGCACATATGACTTGATACTAGCGCATGGCCGTGCGGTCATGCGCAGTTTATATAGCTGCAGCACAGGAAGTGGCTATAGAACTTTTGCCCTTCCAAGACCTGCCAAGAGGACCAATGGAATGTGCCGCAGAGCCTGAGCACATGACGCTCGATCTCCAACGGGAGATCTTGCCCTGGGCATGCTCAGTGTGTGCAGATAAGGACTTAGTCCCAGAGAAGTCCGCTCGCTGCTGACCAGTATTGGCTTTAAAGGCAGAAGCTGGAGAAGCAGCAGTAACTCTTCTCACAGAGTCAGACTGAGCGAGACGCTGGGATCGACGTCCCTGCTGAGCAGACTCCACTGCGGCTGGAGGAGAATGGGAGACCGCAGCGGAGATGGATCGAGATTCCCCCTGTGCAGCAGAGGAAACTCGACTCCTAACACATACCAACCTTATAAAGTGTGATGTGTTCGGGACCAATGAGCCTGAGAAGCCAGCACAGCTATATCTTCCTTCCTGAAGCTCTGCAGACCAACTGTGGTATCAGGTATCACACAGCAGCTAGAGCCAGGAGACTATCTAGAGGGAGGGGGTTTCCTGAAAATCTGGTGAGAAGGGAGAAATGAAAGTAAAAGAGCTGCGCCTGTCAGGCCTATTGTATGTGACGGAGGGTTAAAGGGAACCTGTGACCTGAATTTGGCGGGACCGGTTTTCGGTCATATGGGTGGAGTTTTCGGGTGTTTGATTCACCCTTTCCTTACCCGCTGGCCGCAATATTGGATTGAAGTTCATTCTATGTCCTCCGTAGTACACGCCTGCGCAAGGCAATCTTGCCTTTTGGTGATGTGGTTCCTTACTGCCTAAGGCTTCAAATAAGGTCCTCACAGTTCCTCTCTGTCCCCCATAAAGGTTAGGACACAACCTGTTATGGACCTGGTCGTTAGGAGCACCCGGAACGACCTGATGGTTAAACTATCACAGGACAAGCTCTGGGAAGTGGGAGCTCTGCTGACCGCAACCCCTAATCCTAACACACACACTAGAAATAGCCGTGGAGCGTACCTAACTCTGCCTAGATGCCTCTTCACAGCCTAAGAGCTAACTAGCCCTAGAGATAGAAAATAAAGCCTACCTTGCTTCAGAGAAATTCCCCAAAGGAAAAGGCAGCCCCCCACATATATTGACTGTGAGTTAAGAAGAAAGTCACAAACACAGAAATGAAACAGGTTTCAGCAAAGGAGGCCAGACTTACTAAACAGACTGAGGATAGGAAAGGTATCTTCGCGGTCAGCACAAAAACTACAAAAAGACCACGCAGAGTGTGCAAAAAAGACCCCCGCACCGACTCACGGTGCGGAGGTGCCACTCTGCATCCCAGAGCTTCCAGCTAGCAAGGCAAAATCATGATAGCAAGCTGGACAAGAAAACAATGAACAAATAATTAACTAGCAGGGACTTAGCTTCTGCTGGAATAGACAGGTCACCAGAAAGATCCAAGAACGAACTGAACCAGTACAAAAACATTGACAGCTGGCATGGAGTAACGATCTGAGTGGAGTTAAATAGAGCAGCCAGCCAAGACTAAACTAAGTCACCTGTGGAAGGAACCTCAGAACCAGCAGCTCCACTCACAGCCACCAGAGGGAGTCCACGGACAGAACTCGCAGAAGTACCGTTCATGACCACAGGAGGGAGTTCGATAACAGAATTCACAACAAACACACACACTAGAAATAGCCGTGGAGCGTACCTAACTCTACCTAGACGCCTCTTCACAGCCTAAGAGCTAACTAGCCCTAGAGATAGAAAATAAAGCCTACCTTGCCTCAGAGAAATTCCCCAAAGGAAAACGCAGCCCCCCACATATATTGACTGTGAGTTAAGATGAAAGTCACAAACACAGAAATGAAACAGGTTTCAGCAAAGGAGGCCAGACTTACTAAACAGGCTGAGGATAGGAAAGGTATCTTTGCGGTCAGCACAAAAACTACAAAAAACCACGCAGAGTGTGCAAAAAGACCCACGCACCGACTCACGGTGCGGAGGTGCCACTCTGCATCCCAGAGCTTCCAGCTAGCAAGGCAAAATCATGATAGCAAGCTGGACAAGAAAACAATGAACAAATAATTAACTAGCAGGGACTTAGCTTCTGCTGGAGTAGACAGGTCACCAGAAAGATCCAAGAATGAACTAAACCAGTACAAGAACATTGACAGCTGGCATGGAGTAACGATCTGAGTGGAGTTAAATAGAGCAGCCAGCCAAAGAATAAACTAAGTCACCTGTGGAAGGAACCTCAGAACCAGCAGCTCCACTCACAGCCACCAGAGGGAGTCCATGGACAGAACTCGCCGAAGTACCATTCATGACCACAGGAGGGAGTTTGATAACAGAATTCACAACAACAACCCGTATGACAGGTGAAATGGGCCATTTTACAGGGTCTCTATCATGACCTGGGCCCTATAGGTATCACTGTGTCTCCTGGGTATCAATGCAGACAGGTGATCTACAATCCAGCTGTCCTGCCGGTTTCTGCTATGACACTATATAGAAACAGAAACACATGGGCTACTTGCACAGTGAATAAGTCTGTAGGAACATGTTCACACACCACCAAGAAACTTGAAGACACAAAAGAGCACAGTAAAACCAAAAACACTCCGTTGCAAAAAATCTCAGTAATCAGCAAGTACTGGTAAAAAGATGTAAAAAACAGGGTATTTGGTTGATACGTTTATTTTGCAAAAAATGTATACTAAGCTGCTCCACGAAACGTCAAGGTATACCCATATAGAGCAGTCCTAACTGATGTACGCAATCCCTATCTGATGTATTTAAAAACCTGTTCATCTGTATATTACCTGTATGAGCAGGGTTCAGAGAGGAAATGTCCATGTGGACATGCTGAATGGAACAGCTTTTGTGCAGATAGCCCACAAGGAGTGTCAAAACGACGCATGCAGAGGCATCTGCATACATTCGCATGGCCTGCATATCCAATGTTAAAGATAGGTACGCAGGACGGATGCCAACATAGGTGGAGTTGAATGGTAGAGGTGCGGCAGTGGGCGGGGCTTAACAGAGGAACTACGCAGCCTTCCGCAGCTCTGCCCAATGCGAGTGTGAAACCAGCCTAATAAGAACAGGAGTAGAACCTGTAATACATATAAATCATTAAAGGGGTGAATGCCAGTGCATGCTGGTCTTTGCTTGCCTGGTTTTCTCCTTTCAATGCATGATGACAGTGCTCTCTCTTGCCGGCTTGTCACTTCTCATCAGAGCTGGGAAGGGAACGCATTGTCACTATGCATATTGCACAGTGACAAGTTCCTACTGAGCATATGTCGGAATTGACAATCAGTGCATGCTTTTAGGTTGTGGTCAGAGGCTGCAGCAGTGACTGCAGCCTCTGCCCCCTGATGATAACTCATTTGAGTGTCCTAGCATTCACTGAGATTCTCAAAGTGTCATTATTAAACAGGAAGTAGTAAAATAATTAAAGCAGCTAGACAGCATAGTGAGGGAACAATAAAGATTTTAACATTAAAGTATAATAGAAAAGAGATTTGATTTTGACAATTAATAGATAGACATTTAGGATTAAAACAAATGTTAGCTTTGGACCACCACTTTAAGTGCTTCAATCATGCCCCCAACATATCTGTTAAAATAAAAAATGGACAACTCCCTTTAAAAATTAACACTCTTTAACTCCATTACATTTCTTAACCAATGCATTTGCCTGATAACTTTTCTAAAGTAAATATGTGTTAAGTGGCTCTAAAACTAATATTTTTAAGCCAGAGTGCTGTAGTAAAATGGCTTAAATCCATCCAGAAACACAGAATGAAACACCCTATTCTTTTCATCTTGCTTTATTGGAATACAAGGCATTGCCAACTACAGTGTACATAGTTTGGCAGAGTTTAGCTGTCTGTTCTGCCTAGGAAAGTTATCCAGACATGCTTGTATTGGCAAGGTGGTCTTAACCCTTCTGACATAGGTCATGCCACAATGGCTCCTATCTTTCACAAAACACCTTCACAAACACATAAGATCAAAATGATTTTCTCTAGAGATTCCTAAAACGTTTATAAGGAAAATCTATCCAAAGTCTAATATACAGGGTGGGCCATTTATATGGGTACACCTAAATAAAATGGGAATGGTTGGTGATATCAACTTCCTGTTTGTGGCACATTAGTATATGGGAAGGGGAAAACTTTTCAAGATGGGTGGTGAACATGGCGGCCATTTTGAAGTAGGGCATTTTGGATCCAACTTTATTTTTTTCAATGGAGGGTCATGTGACACATGAAACTTATTGAGAATTGCACAAGAAAAACAATGGTGTTCTTGGTTTTAACATAACTTTATTCTTTCATAAGTTATTTACAAGTTTATGACCACTTATAAAATGTGTTCAAAGTGCTGCCCATTGTGTTGGATTGTCAATGTAACCCTCTTCTCCCACTCTTGACACACTGATCGCAAAACCAAAGAAGAAATGCTAGCACAGGCTTCCAGTATCCATTGTTTCAGATGTTGCACATCTCGTATCTTCACAGCATAGACAATTGCCTTCAGATGACCAAAAAGATAAAAGTCTAAGGGGGCCAGATCGAGAGACCGTGGTGGCCATTCAACTGGCCCACGACGACCAATCCCCTTTCCAGGAAACTGTTCATGTAGGAATGCTCGGACCTGACTCCCATAATGTGGTGGTACACCATCTTGCTGGAAAAACTCAGGGAACGTGCCATCTTCAGTGCATAAAGAGGGCAACACATCATCATGTAGCAATTTCAGATATCCAGTGGCATTAAGGTTTCCATTGATGAAGAATGGCCCCACTATCCTTGTACCCAATATACCACACCATACCATCAATTTTTGTGTTCCAACAGTCTTGGAGGGATCTATCTACTGTGGGTTAGAGTCAGACCAACAGCGGTGGTTTTGTTTGTTAACTTCACCATTCACAAAAAAGTTTGCCTCATCACTGAACATAATGTTCTGTGTAAACTGAGGGTCCTGTTGCAATATTTGTTTTGCCCATTCTGCAAATTAAGCGCGCCGATCTGGCTCATCCTCGTTGAGGTGCTGCAGCAGCTGGATTTTGTAAGGGTGCTATTTCTGAGTAGCTAATATCTGCCGAAGGGATGTTCGACTGGTGCCACTCTGCAGTGACATGCAGTGAGTGCTATGCTGTGGGCTCTTTCTGAATGAAGCTAGGACAGCCACTGATGTTTCTTTATTAGTGATAGTTTTCTTGCATCCACATTTTGGCAAATCCAACACTGAACCTGTTTGACAAAATTTGGCAAGCAGTTTGCTAACTGTAGCATGGAAGATGGGTGGTCTCGTAGGGTCTCTTGCACTGAAATCTACTGCAATGACCCGGGTACTGCACTCACAAGACATCAACACAATTTCTACACGCTCCTCACGTGTTAACCTCTGCAAAATGTCAATGGTTGTAAACCAAGAGAAACTTATAAATAACTCATGAACGAATAATAGTTACGTTAAAACCAAGCACACCATTGTTTTTCTTGTGAAATTCTCAATAAGTTTGATGTGTCACATGACCTTCTTCCCGTTAAAAAATAAAGTTGGATCCAAAATGGCCGACTTCAAAATGGCTGCCATGGTCACCACCCATCTTGAAAAGTTTTCCCCCTCCCATATACTAATGTGCCTCAAACAGGAAGTTGATATCGCCAACCATTCCCATTTTATTTAGGTGTATCCATTTAAATGGCCCACCCTGTAGACTCCACAGTGTAGAGTAATAAAATAAAAATGTTAGCTATAAAACACACAGATTCATTTTTTTATTATTTTTATATTATTATATTTAGTTATACAGATTTATAGATATTGAAATTATCTAATTTCTCTGAACATTTACACATTAGTAAAAGGACTTGTTCAATAGTCTTAATGATCAATATACTGTATTCTTACTTTTTCTCTGGCCAATTGTTCACTTGAAAATAGTCTTGATAAGTTATTTATTAACCACACTAAATGTCAGGTATTGACATGAGAGAGCATGCTTGGTGATACTCAGTTATCACTCTACTTGTTACTCAACGAGTATTGAGCAGTGCTCAATGTAAAATTCTTATCCCCATCCCTCATGTTTGACACCTGTTACACAGCCAAAAAGCATGCGAGGATTGCCTGTGCATCACTGTAATGCCGTAGCCATCTTGTTTGTAGCATTACTGTGATTGGCTAGCTGTGTGACATCATCAGGGGATAGAAAAGAACAGGCGCCGCCTGCACAGCTCTGTGATACCTTGTATTGGAGGGAGAGAGTGCTTGTCTAGGCCTGTGTGTGCACAGTATAACGAATCAGAATCCTGTAGTGTTGATACTGGTGCAGAGGCTGAGCCATCATGCTAACAGCCTTTCTAATGGCTAATCGTTTGCTTAGCCGTTTGTATCACATACATTCTACATTTAGTGTAGGGAGGGTGAGTGTGTCGCAGGGGCAGGGACAGTGGAAGAATACAGTCTGTAGACAGGGATTATGGCTGTACAGTCTCTTGCAAAATTTATAGTTGTAGCTTTTTTTTTGGGGGGGGGGTATTTTATATATTTTGATCCATTGTGTATTATGTGCATTCTGCTACTTTTTATGTTATATGACACTCCAAAAAATCGTTGAAAAATTTTCTTGAGTTAAATTTGTTACCCATATACTATTCTGTGTTCTGGATTAAAATTATTTGACAAATAACACACCAAAAAAGCGTTTAAAAATTTTGCAGGGTTACATTTTTTACCCATACACTGTTCCGTGATGTGGGGTACATCTCTGTGATATCTAACACTCAAAAAAAGTGTTACAATTTTTTTTTACTGTATTCAGTTAGTCATCTATTCAGTATAATGTGCTTAGTCGGCAACAAAGATGGCAGAACTAAGTGAGACTCCAGAGGAATAATGGAGCCAGAGGAAGTTGACACAACAGCAGAGGTGGCAAGAGCCTGTGGTCCAAATCCGGACGATTTCCTGGAACCACCAAGGCCCGAGCACAGGCAGCATTCTTTACTGCTGGGGTTTTCATGGACTGCGGATGGGAGAACCAGGATCCAGGAACTGATGAGCGGACTGCAGGGCCTAGACTGATCAGAAGAGACAAGGAGGCGAACCATGACAAGGTCTGGAGAAATGTTATCAGGCCCACGAGCCGCAAAGTCCCGAGAGTTGGCATCCTCAGGGGCAGTCGTTACTTATAATAATCTTTATTTTTATATAGCGCTAACATATTCCGCAGCGCTTTACATTTTGCACACATTATCATCACTGTCCCCGATGGGGCTCACAATCTAAATTCCCTATCAGTATGTCTTTGGAATGTGGGAGGAAACCGGAGTGCCCGGAGGAAACCCACGCAAACACGGAGAGAACATACAAACTCTTTGCAGATGTTGTCCTTGGTGGGGTTTGAACCCAGGACCCCAGCGCTGCAAGGCTGCAGTGCTATCCACTGCACCACCGTGCCGCCCACTTATGGCCATCAGTGGAGAAGGGGGTTCTTTTAAGAGTTTGCAACCCTTCAACAATATCGCTCAACCATCAGGCAGTAGAGAAGGAATACTTACCTCGAAGGCTGAAAGAAGCTCATGGCTGGAACCAGGGTCAGGTTCCTCAAAATGGAGGGGCAACATCGCTCCTATGCTGTGGGTGTGATGCAAGAAGGAAGGCAGTAGGTTGAACCCTTCTTGAGGAATGAGTGGGCAAGGGAGAGGCTCCTCGAGGCGGCTAGAGACTAGAGATGAACAAATATGTTCAGGTCTCTCCTCTTCCGCAAGCTATAGCGCTTACCAAATAAGCTGCAGAGGGAACCTGGCTACCTGGATTGTTCCTGCTGATCAGCTGTCCGGTGCCGCAGCTGCATGTGTTGTGGCTGTTTCACTGTCACAACACATGCATAGAGAGCCTGTTTGTTGGGCTATTCATGCATGTGTTGTGACAGTGAATCAGCTACACTATATCTTGCTGAATAAGGATAAACCTGAACATATTCACTCATCTCTACTAGAGTAATCACCCCTGAGATAGCGTACTGTCCTTGAAGTTCTATCAAGAACTTATCATGTGATTGATGCGTGTCTTCCCCTCATCCTTCAAACACGCATCAATCACACCTATCCTCAAAAAATCCTCCCGCTTCTCAGCATTCTGAAAACCCGCTTCTCAGCAGAATGCTGGTTCTCGCTGGTTGTTCGCTCCATGAAGAAACATTGCTGGCAACGTTGCTTTTGCTGTCAAACATGACGAATCACGCCGACCTGACAACCAAACAAAGTTCCGGACTTCTAGCAACGACCAGCGATGTCATAGCAGGATCCTGATCGCTGCTGCGTGTCAAACACAACGAGATCGCTATCCAGGACGCTGCAACGTCACAGATCGCTGTCGTTCTCGTTGGTAAGTCGCTCAGTGTGAAGGTACCTTAAGTGGAGTAGGAAATTTTTGGCCTGGGGTCAATTATTTGGCCTTACAGGCAAGTCGTTAACCTACAAAGGATGTACCTTAACATATTTCCCAGAAAAATCCGTTTTGGTTTCGTTTTAGTGTGTTTTTTGTGGCACCGGGAAAAATGGCATGAATCTCAGAAAAAAATGTTTACAGCTGTGAACTAGGAGTCAGGAGTGCTTCCAGGGGCGATCCCCATGATGTCCCTGTGTCACTTCAGCAGCGTTTCCATCATTTTCAGACCTTTTTAGACCTTAAAATGATCCCCTGGGGGGATCGCTGTAAAAATGCTAGGGTCTCCCATAGACTTACATTGGGCTCGTTGTTCTGGCCGAGTACCCGAGTATACCAATCTGCTCGACTCGAGCAACGAGCACCTGAGCTTTTTAGTGTTCGCTCATCACTAATCCTCTCCATTCGTTCACTACGTGTCAGACTTGGACTCTGTGTTGGTACATGAGCTGGTCTTAAAAATGTGTCAAAGGACTCACCGAAATTGCTTTTGCCACTTACACCACTGCTGCTGCTGCTAATGTCTTGGCGTTGATGAATTGAGGTGCCAGAGGTTGGAAGTCTAGAGCTGCGATGCACACTGTGCGCCTCACTGCTGTCTTGGGGAAAACCTCTCTTAGGCTATGTGCACACATTGTGGATTAGGCTTAGGAATTTTTGGTGCGGATTCTGCAACTCTTGGCAGAAAACGCAGGTGCGGATTTAATGCGTTTTTTGCGCGGATTTTGTGCAGATTTGCTGCGGAATTACTGTGGATTTTTTGCGGTTTTACTGCGTTTTTTACCCCTGCGGATTTCTATAATGGAATGGGTACAAAAACGCTGCAGATATGCAAAAAAGAAGTGACATGCTACTTCTTTTAATCTGCAGCATTTCCACACAGAATTTTCCGCACCATTAGCACAGCGTTTTTTTTTCTTATTGATTTACATTGTACTGTAAATCACTTGCGGATCTGCAGCGTTTCTGCACCGCAAAAAACGCTGTGGATCCGCAGGAAATCTGCAACGTGTGCACATAGCCTTAAGGTTGTGTTAAAGCGTGTTTTGATACTCTGGCATTAATGGGTCTCTTGCCAGGGTGGGAAGCATCTGGGAAAAGTTGGTTTTATAATGTCAATCTAACAGTAATCACTAATCAGCACTATTTCGAATCATAACTATACGGGGTCATGTTGCAGATAGTGCAGCAAGAAGGTAGTCATATGTCGGGCACTTCCATGCGACCTTGGTGGCTGGGTAACACTGATGTTTGTTTCCTTCGTCCCCTCCCACCAAGCATGAACAACAGAGAGAGGATGATTATCCCCTTCATCTCCTGACAGTTGCTCGCCCATCACGTCTTCTTCCTCCATTTGTTCTTCAGCTGTTGCACCTTCACTACCAGTTTGAAAGGTATCACCAGCCCCCCTCAATCGCAGTAATACACTTTCCCTTGGCACTCACTTGTGTGACGACAGTCTTGAGCACTGAGACAATGTTATCCCTACTGCATCATAATCTGTTTCCTCCTCTTCCTCTGGTACCACCACCTCCTGCCGCAGGCTATTCAAAGTCTGCTCCAACATGTATATGACCGAAATAGTGATGCTGTTGACATTACGACATCATCATCAGCACTAACCATCTTAGCAGCCATTTAAAACCTGTGCAGAAGGGTGCAGAGGTCCTTAATCAGTGCCCACTCTGTAAACGTGATATGTGCCACGTCCGTACTGCGTTAGCTGTTGTGAGTTCTGTTTTTGGGCTCCCTCTGGTGGTTACTGATGGTACTGGGTGATTTGTGTTCTGCTGTCTCTGGTGTCCACCTGTTCTATTAGGATTTGGGAGTTTCCTATTTAACCGGGTTTTCTTGTCATTTCCCCGCCTGCTATCAAGGTTATCAGAGTGTTTTGTTACCTCAGCTTCTGGCTTCAGTAATCTTCAGGACAAGCTAAGTTTTTGATTTTCTTGTTCCACGTTTTGATTTATTTTTGTCTTGTCCAGCTTGCATATAATTGTTTCTTTGCTGCTGGTTGCTCTAGCGGGCTGTAATTGCTCCTCATGTTCCATGAGTTGGAACATGAGTTCAAGTAATTACAGGATGGTTTTTTGAAGGGTTTTTTGCTGACCGCGCAGTTTACTTTTGTATCCTCTGCTCTCTAGTTTTAGCGGGCCTCATTTTGCTGAATCTGATTTCATACTGTGTATGTGCCTTCCTCTCATTTCACCGTCATTATATGTGGGGGGCTGCTATTTCTGTGGGGTATTTCTCTGGAGGCAAGAGAGGTCTGTGTTTCTTCTAATAGGGGAAGTTAGATCTTCGGCTGGTGCGAGACGTCTAGGATCAACGTAGGCACGTTCCCCGGCTATTGTTATTTGTGTGTTCAGGTTTAGGGCCGCGGTCAGCTCAGGTTCCATCACCCTAGAGCTCGTTGGTGCTTGTCCTTTTGTGATTCCCTGCCATTGGAATCATGACAGTATAGCCGGCCCAAAATGTTTGGGCTGAAGTAGGGGGAAAAGTAGTCTGAGGAAGTTTTTTTTTTTTTTTCTCCTCTGAGGTTGCTGCCTAGCCCTAATTGCAGCCTGGCTGATTTTTTATTTTTTTTCCTCCTCTTAATCCTTGAATGGCTCTGACCTTAGCTGTTTATCATGGACGTCCAGAGTTTAGCTTCCAGCTTGAATAATCTTGCTGCTAAGGTTCAAAATATACAAGATTTTGTTGTACATGCTCCTATGTCTGAACCTAGAATTCCTATTCCAGAGTTCTTTGCTGGAGATAGATCTAGTTTTCTGAATTTTAGGAACAATTGCAAGCTGTTCCTTTCTTTGAAATCTCGCTCTTCTGGAGACTCTGCTCAGCAGGTTAAGATTATTATATCTTTCCTGCGGGGTGACCCTCAAAATTGGGCATTTGCATTGGCACCAGGGGATCCTGCGTTGCTTAATGTGGATGCGTTTTTTCTGGCATTGGGTTTGCTCTATGAGGAACCTAACCAAGAGATTCAGGCTGAAAAAGCTTTATTAGCTCTCTCTCAGGGGCAAGATGAAGCAGAAATATATTGTCAAAAATTTCGGAAATGGTCAGTACTTACTCAGTGGAATGAGTGCGCCCTGGCTGCAAAGTTCAGAGATGGCCTTTCTGAGGCCATTAAAGATGTTATGGTGGGGTTCCCTGCGCCTACGGGTCTGAATGAGTCTATGACTATGGCTGTTCAGATTGATCGGCGTTTACGGGAGCGCAAACCTGTGCACCATTTGGCGGTGTCTTCTGAACAGGCACTTGAGACAATGCAATGTGATAGAGTTCAGTCTAGAAGTGAACGGCAAAACTATAGGCGGAAAAATGGGTTGTGCTTTTATTGTGGTGATTCAGCTCATGTTATATCAGCATGCTCTAAACGCACAAAAAAGGTTGATAAGTCTGTTGGCATTAGTACGTTACAGTCTAAGTTCATTCTGTCTGTGACTCTGATTTGCTCATTATCATCCATTTCCGTCGATGCCTATGTAGATTCAGGCGCTGCCCTGAGTCTTATGGATTGGTCATTTGCCAAGCGATGTGGGTTTAGTCTTGAGCCTCTGGAAGTCCCTATTCCTTTGAAGGGAATTGACTCTACACCTTTAGCTATGAATAAACCTCAGTACTGGACACAAGTGACCATGCGTATGACTCCCGTTCATCAGGAGGTGATTCGCTTCCTGGTGTTGTATAATTTACATGATGTTCTAGTACTTGGTCTGCCATGGTTACAAACTCATAATCCAGTCCTTGAATGGAAAACAATGTCTGTGTTAAGCTGGGGATGTCAGGGGGTTCATGATGATGCACCTCCGATTTCTATTGCTTCATCTACTCCTTCTGAGGTTCCTGTATTTTTGTCGGATTATCGGGATGTTTTTGAGGAGCCTAAGCTCAGTTCGCTTCCTCCTCACAGGGATTGCGATTGTGCTATAGATTTAATTCCTGGTAGTAAATTTCCTAAAGGTCGTTTGTTCAATCTGTCAGTGCCAGAGCATACTGCTATGCGGGATTATGTTAAGGAGTCCTTGGAAAAGGGACATATCCGTCCATCTTCGTCCCCTTTGGGAGCAGGTTTTTTTTTCGTGGCCAAGAAAGATGGGTCCTTGAGACCTTGTATAGATTATCGTCTTTTGAATAAGATTACCGTAAAATATCAGTATCCTTTGCCTTTGTTGACTGATTTGTTTGCTCGCATTAAGGGGGCTAAATGGTTCACTAAGATTGATCTCCGGGGTGCGTATAATCTTATACGAATAAAGCAAGGTGATGAGTGGAAAACCGCATTTAATACGCCTGAGGGCCATTTTGAGTATTTGGTAATGCCTTTCGGACTTTCTAATGCTCCTTCAGTCTTCCAGTCCTTTATGCACGATATTTTCCGTGAATATCTGGATAAATTTATGATTGTGTATTTGGATGATATTTTGTTTTTTTCTGATGACTGGGAGTCTCATGTTCAGCAGGTCAGGAAGGTGTTTCAGGTCCTGCGGGCTAATTCCTTGTTTGTAAAGGGCTCAAAGTGTCTCTTTGGAGTCCAGAAGATTTCTTTCTTGGGGTATATTTTTTCCCCTTCTACTATTGAGATGGATCCCGTCAAGGTTCGGGCTATTTGTGACTGGACGCTGCCTGCATCTCTTAAGAGTTTGCAGAAGTTCTTGGGCTTTGCTAATTTCTATCATCGTTTTATAACTAATTTTTCTAGTGTTGTTAAGCCTTTGACGGATTTGACTAAGAAGGGTGCTGATGTTGCTGATTGGTCTCCTGCGGCTGTGGAGGCCTTTCAGGAACTTAAACGCCGGTTTTCTTCTGCTCCTGTGTTGCGTCAGCCTGATGTTTCGCTTCCTTTCCAAGTTGAGGTTGATGCTTCCGAGATTGGAGCGGGGGCGGTTTTGTCACAGAGAAGCTCCGGTTGCTCGGTGATGAAGCCATGTGCGTTCTTTTCTAGAAAATTTTCGCCCGCTGAGCGGAATTATGATGTGGGTAATCGGGAACTTTTGGCCATGAAGTGGGCATTTGAGGAGTGGCGTCATTGGCTGGAGGGTGCTAGACATCGTGTGGTGGTCTTGACTGATCACAAAAATCTGATTTACCTTGAGTCTGCCAGGCGTCTGAATCCTAGACAGGCTCGTTGGTCACTGTTTTTCTCTCGTTTCAATTTTGTGGTTTCATACCTGCCAGGTTCAAAGAATGTGAAGGCGGATGCTCTTTCTAGGAGTTTTGTGCCTGACTCCCCTGGAAATTCTGAGCCCACTGGTATCCTTAGGGATGGGGTGATTTTGTCGGCCGTCTTCCCAGACTTGCGACGTGCTTTGCAGGAGTTTCAGGTGGGTAAACCTGATCGTTGTCCGCCTGAGAGACTGTTTGTTCCGGATAGCTGGACCAGTAGAGTCATCTCTGAGGTCCATTCTTCTGCGTTGGCAGGTCATCCTGGAATATTTGGTACTAGAGACTTGGTGGCCAGGTCTTTTTGGTGGCCTTCCTTGTCTAGGGATGTGCGTTCTTTTGTGCAGTCTTGTGAGGTTTGTGCTCGGGCTAAGCCTTGCTGTTCTCGAGCCAGTGGATTGTTGTCACCTTTGCCTATCCCGAAGAGGCCTTGGACGCACATTTCCATGGACTTAATTTAGGATCTCCCTGTCTCTCAAAAAATGTCCGTCATCTGGGTTGTGTGTGACCGCTTTTCTAAAATGGTTCATCTTGTACCCTTGCCTAAGTTGCCTTCCTCCTCTGAGTTGGTCCCTCTGTTTTTCCACAACGTGGTTCGTTTGCATGGGATTCCGGAGAACATCGTTTCTGACAGGGGATCCCAGTTTGTGTCTAGATTTTGGCGGACGTTCTGTGCTAAGATGGGCATTGATTTGTCCTTTTCGTCTGCATTCCACCCTCAGACGAATGGCCAGACGGAGCGAACTAATCAGACCTTGGAAACTTATTTGAGGTGTTTTGTTTCTGCTGATCAGGATGACTGGGTTACCTTTTTGCCGCTGGCCGAGTTTGCCCTTAATAATCGGGCTAGTTCTGCTACCTTGGTTTCTCCTTTCTTTTGTAATTCGGGGTTTCATCCTCGTTTTTCCTCTGGTCAGGTGGAGCCTTCTGATTGTCCTGGAGTGGACATGGTGGTGGATAGGTTGCATCAGATTTGGAGTCATGTGGTGGACAATTTGAAGTTGTCCCAGGAGAAGGCTCAGCAGTTTGCTAATCGCCGTCGCCACGTGGGTCCTCGACTTCGTGTTGGGGACTTGGTGTGGTTGTCTTCTCGTTTTGTTCCTATGAAGGTCTCTTCTCCTAAGTTCAAGCCTCGGTTCATCGGTCCTTATAGGATCTTGGAAATTCTTAACCCTGTGTCGTTTCGTTTGGATCTCCCGGCATCGTTTGCTATTCATAATGTGTTCCATCGGTTGTTGTTGCGGAGGTATGAGGTACCTGTTGTTCCTTCGCCTGAGCCTCCTGCTCCGGTGCTGGTGGAGGGAGAATTGGAGTTTGTTGTGGAGAAGATCTTGGATTCTCGTGTTTCCAGACGGAAACTCCAATATTTGGTCAAGTGGAAGGGTTATGGTCAGGAGGATAATTCTTGGGTGGTTGCCTCTGATGTTCATGCTGATGATTTGGTCCGCGCTTTTCATAGGGCTCATCCTGGTCGCCCTGGTGGTTCTCGTGAGGGTTCGGTGACCCCTCCTCAAGGGGGGGGTACTGTTGTGAGTTCTGTTTTTGGGCTCCCTCTGGTGGTTACTGATGGTACTGGGTGATTTGTGTTCTGCTGTCTCTGGTGTCCACCTGTTCTATTAGGATTTGGGAGTTTCCTATTTAACCGGGCTTTCTTGTCATTTCCCCGCCGGCTATCAAGGTTATCAGAGTGTTTTGTTACCTCAGCTTCTGGTTTCAGTAATCTTCAGGACAAGCTAAGTTTTTGATTTTCTTGTTCCACGTTTTGATTTATTTTTGTCTTGTCCAGCTTGCATATAATTGTTTCTTTGCTGCTGGTTGTTCTAGCGGGCTGTAATTGCTCCTCATGTTCCATGAGTTGGAACATGAGTTCAAGTAATTACAGGATGGTTTTTTGAAGGGTTTTTTGCTGACCGCGCAGTTTACTTTTGTATCCTCTGCTCTCTAGTTTTAGCGGGCCTCATTTTGCTGAATCTGATTTCATACTGTGTATGTGCCTTCCTCTCATTTCACCGTCATTATATGTGGGGGGCTGCTATTTCTGTGGGGTATTTCTCTGGAGGCAAGAGAGGTCTGTGTTTCTTCTAATAGGGGAAGTTAGATCTTCGGCTGGTGCGAGACGTCTAGGATCAACGTAGGCACGTTCCCCGGCTATTGTTATTTGTGTGTTCAGGTTTAGGGTCGCGGTCAGCTCAGGTTCCATCACCCTAGAGCTCGTTGGTGCTTGTCCTTTTGTGATTCCCTGCCATTGGAATCATGACAGTTAGCTATATGACATGACATGCTGTGTAAGTGCTCATTGCTGCTGCCACAGATGCTACAACATTTGCAGAGTGGAATTCTACCATGTTGGCACATCCCATATCAACCTGTTAACTGGCATGGACACAGACCTATGTATTCGTGCAAGTCAATGACCGTAGGGGTGCGAATGGCGGAAGTGAGCACAAACCTTCCTTGTTTTCTGCAGCAGCTCACCCAGGCCAGGATAGTTGCAGAGAAAACACTGTACCACCAGATTGAGGATGAGAGCCATGCAAGGCATGTGTGGGAACTTGCCTCAGCATAGGGCCACCATCAAGTTTGTACCATTATCGGAAAGGCCTTTCCTGGATCAAGGTCCAGCAAACACAGCCATTGCTCAAACTTGGCCTGGAGAGCTATCCACAACTCTTCATCTGTATAACTGTTATCTCCAAGGCATATCAATTATAACACTGCCTGATTGCGGTGAGCCCTGGCTGCACAGTACGGAGGTGATGGGGATTCGCTCTGCACTGTTGAAATGCATGTCTCATTAAGGCATTAAGGCAAAGGTTGAGGGTGCAGGTGGAGGCCCTAAAGGGGGTAGAGGGGCAGGCAGAAGCAATGGAGGAAGTGTGAAATAAAGAGGTTTGTCTTGCAAGCCTTGGGGATTCCAAGACTTATGGAGCAGCCCCTTCCCCGCCTGCCCCCACAGCCACCAGAGTCGTCCAGAGCGAGGTGTAACACCCTTAACCATGCTTACTCGTCTAAGTGTTTGTGGTGACAGGCACCCTGGCAGACATAGATTTAGTCAAGGAATGGGTGATGTTGTCTGCAACATGCTGGTGTAGCGCAGGCACAGCTTTCTTAGAGAAGTAATGGAGACTGGGTAACTGGTACTGGGCGACTGCGATGGCAATCAACTTTTGGAAACCGTCTGTATCTACTAAGAGGAAAAGTCTATTCGTGCATGTAGCACTATATAAGCAGTGCACAACACACTTCTATGAAATGTGTCCTGCTGTCTTTGTCTGTTGACCTCAGTAATAACACAAAAAACAATCTGCTGGAAGGTCGATTTCACAGCCACACAGGACACAAGCTATCTAAATTATCTGATTTAGATTTTAGATAGTTAGCTAGGTGGTTGTTTCTGTCAGCACCCAGGCCCAGTGTCAGGAGTAGAGATGAGCGAATATTTCAATGTTCGGTTTGGATTATAATTAGTGATGAGTGAATAGTGAAATATTCGGATTCGAGAAGATCGGCAGGAGTAATTTCTAATATAAGTGTATTCGTACTGAATACCGAATCCAATGCAAGTCAATGGGAAAGCCGAATATTTTTATGCTGGAGACAACAAACGGGTCTGGGGGCATTAGAAAAAAGTGGAAATGGATGGGAAAGAGCTAAAACTAAATGGGAACAGCATGGAGAAGATGCCTGCATGCCTTTCTGACTCACATATGGCAACTAGGAATAATGTTGTCAGACTATTCCGCCAGTTTTACAGATTTTTAAAAAGAGCAAAAAAGATAAGGTCTGCACCCACTACCACGTCAGGAATGGTGCAAAAGTATAGAGGTAAGTGCCACTAATAACACAAATCATATAAGAAAAAAGCACTAATAAATACCAAATATAAAAGCAACAAAGTTTATTAAATATATTTAGAGTAAGAACACAAAATAAACAAAAAAGGGAATGTGACAGGGTGAGCCAGAAGCAGGTGGCACCAAACAGAGACCGGTTCCCTCAGGTATGTACATACACATCAGTAAATTATGCTCAGGACTAGATAAACCGATACAATGTGCAGAGATACATATATGCACAAAGAGAGTGTGGGGGGCTGTATACCACCTGTACACCGAGAGCGAAAAAAGACCCACAAAAGGATCAAGTAATGAAAGTACGTACCTAGGCGAACACTGGAGCTCTGAGGTGCCACCGTCCCCAACGCGCGTTTCGGCGCTTAAGCCTTCTTCCGGGGGATGGCATCCTTAGAGAACCAGGGTGTTAAATAAGGCAGATCGCCCAATCAGCCCACCGGAATAGTAAGGACACTGTGTGGGTGGCGCATGTGAACGCCAACAGAACCGGAAGCAGCAGCGGACGAGGGCGTCACCAGGCATGCCGGACCCAACGCGAAGCCCCGCCCACATGAAACACGTGAGCGGAGACAGACGCGCGGCCCCAGCAGAGACCAGGACAAGACGCCGTCACCCGTGGCCACCACCAGAAGGCGGCGCACATGCGCACCACAGTGCCCACACCAATAAACACCGGAGCAGCCACTATAAGTGTAAAATGTGCAGAATATAGATGCCACAATAAGTAGATGCATAATTATAACCAGCTTGCTAAGCAAGTAAAAGTGATACATGATAAAATTACATGTGAAAGTGTGACAAATAGTGCATGGTAGGTAACCACATTAGAACAATATAAAGACATAGATAACATACAATAAAATTGCATGAAATGCAAGTAATAGCAAAAAAAAACACACAGCAATGGCTGCAGGCTAGTGGAAGTGCAAAAAACACAATAAATACAATAAAAATGGCTGCAAGGCACTGTAGGAGAAACGTAGATAGATCCACGATGAGTACAAGGACGAAATGCAGTAGTTTCTTCTGGGGCTGAATGAACATACGAATAAGTGAAGTAAGCACTAAAAACAGGATAAAAAATTAAAGATATTGTTAAACAATAAAATAACACCAGATGTTAAAAATGCCAAAATTAAAAAAGCAACAAGTTTATCAGGGGGGATTTATAGAAACGGGGCGAAACTAAGAACCTCATTAAGGCCTTGCGGATGAACTGTGCGGAGCCTCCAAATCCAGTAAGATTCTCTCTGTGCCAATAGGCGACTAGAATTACCACCACGTAGACCAGAAACAATCCGGTCAATACCCTTCACATGGAAGCCAGAGGGGTCACAGGAATGGAATTTTCTAAAATGGCGCGGGATGGTTTTCAAAGCCTCAACATTGTCCTCTTTAGCTGCTGCTAGAATATCGCGGACATGTTCCCGTGTTCGTATTTTTAATGCTCGTGTGGTAAGGCCCACGTAAATCTTGTTACATGGGCATGATGCATAATATACAACCATAGTGGTTGTACACGTGATAGTTTGTGTGATCACGAACTTACGGCCATCTGAAGAAAAAAAGTCCTGAGCGGGGACAATATTGGGGCATGCCACACACCTGCCACAGGGTTGGCATCCCCAAACACTGACTCGATAGGCGGGGCCAGCAGAGAAGATGGAAGGTGGAGGACTAGGTGTAAGATAACTCTTTACAAGATGGTCACCCAGATTTTGGGATCTGCGGGCCGTGATTGATGGTTGGGATGGTAAATATTGGCTGAGGATTGGATCGGCCAGAAGAATCGGCCAGTATTTAGTGACAATATCATACATACTCCTCCATTGAGAATGATATTGTGTGACCATTCTTACCTGTGAGTTTTCCTTGATTGAGCCAGCAGAATATAACAATTGGTGCCTTCCAGTATTTCTAGCTCTGTTATACGCTCTCTTGAGACACCTCTTGCTATAACCCCTTTCCAAGAATCGTTGCGTCATCTCTCTAGCTTGTACCTCAAAATCTTCATTAGACGAACAGATCCTCTTGATGCGGAGAAACTGGCCAACAGGGACAGAATTAATCACATGAGGTGGGTGGGAAGATGAGGCATGCAGTACAGAATTGACCGCTGTCTCCTTACGGAAGGCATCGGCAAGCAAGACACCATTTTCACCCCTCCTCACAGAGACATCCAAAAAATCTATCGAATCAAAATCAAATTTGTATGACAAATGAATATTCAAATCATTATTGTTCAATTCAGAAAAGAAAGACTGCAACTCATAAGTGGTACCCCGCCAGATCAGGAAAATATCATCAATGTAGCGGGCCCAAAAAATGACCCGCTCCATTGATGGACCCTGATCTGACGAGAAAAGGTCCTTCTCCCACAGCCCCAGGAACAGATTTGCATAAGAAGGCGCACAAGCCGCGCCCATCGCAGTTCCCTGGAGCTGCAGGTAGAAGGACCCATTGAATAAGAAAAAATTGTGAGTTAACAAAAAACGTAACAGAATAATCAAAAAATCATTGTCCCCGGAGGAGAAGCTAGTCATGGACAAAAAGTATAGGACCGCCCTCAAACCATCCTGGTGACGAATATTCGTATAAAGCGACTCAACGTCACATGTGACCAGGATCATATCCTCGTCAATATGTACGGAGTCAATCTTTTTGAGGAAATCAGAAGTATCCTTCAAATAAGAAGGAATGGTCTCCACCAGGGGTTTGAGGAACGAGTCAATATACTTACCGATGCCCTCCGTAAGCCCACCCACCCCAGAGATGATAGGCCTACCTGGAGGACTGCGCAGGTTCTTATGCACCTTAGGGAGAAGGTACAGTGTAGATATGCGAGGATCCTTAATCAACAGAACATCACGTACTTGTTGAGTGATTATGCCGTCATCCAAAGCCCTTAGTACAATTTTTGACAATTCCCCCTTATAGGAAACAAGAGGATTGAAGGTTAATTTCTTGTAACAAGAGGCATCTCTGAGGAGACGGTAAGCCTCAGAGAGATACATCTTGATAGGCCAGATCACCACGTTCCCGCCCTTGTCAGCCGGTTTGAAAACCACGTCTTTAAGTTTTTTTAGTCTGCTCAAACCCAAGGCTTCAGCCTTAGACAAGTTGTTATAACTAGTAGATGTGGAGATCCTGTCAAACTCATTAGAAACAAGTCTGACAAATATGTCAACATTGGGGCATAGAGACAAGGGCGGGAACCTGGCAGACCTCGGGCGTAAAGATGACGGCAACCTACCCAGAGAAGGACCAATATGCTCCCGGGCCAGTTCCTCCAGCATTCTAAGGGCCGACTGTTCTTCGGGTAGAGGAAAAGCCTGTTGAATGTCGTCACTGTGGTGCCATTTTTTAAAAATAAGAGACCTTGCAAACATATGTAGGTCCTTAAGGGCCACGAAGGGATCAAACCGCATGCTGGGAGAAAATGTAAGGCCTTTAGAAAGTAAACAGATCTCATCTGAACTTAAATTATGCTCTGATAAATTAATTACCTTAAGGGCATCGTTTTTATTCAAACGCTCTGGGCCACGCTTATTACTATTAGATTTCTGGTCCCACTTCCTCTTGCCAGAATTACCAAAACGGGTTTGCATAGAGCGCTGTGATGTATCCGATGTTTCCCCAGAAGATGAAACCGAGGAGACGGAAGGGGATCTCTGACTCCTATTAAAAACTGTTCTTTTCCATCTATATACAGTTTTACGTTGGAAATCAGTATTATCACGAAGTAGTTTCTTAGCGTGTGTAGTTTTAATCTGGGATTCCCAATCCGCTGAGCTTTTATCTAAAGTATTGTTAAATGCCAGAATATTCTCTGCAGAGGCCAGCTTCTTATACTCCACAAAGAGACCATCAATCTCAGTTTCCAGTAACAAAACAGATTTCTTATTGTACTCAACCAGTAGTTCCATAAATTGAAAGGATGCTTTAGTGCAGACTTCCTCCCATCTAGTGGTAAATGTATCGTCAGTAATCGGGAAGGAGGGAAAAACCTGAATACGTAGGCCACGTGGTATAAGGTTCTTTTTGAGATAATTCTCCAGGAACGCCCTGTTCCACCAAATCTTAGTCCGTTTATGCAGCAATTTTTTAATATGCAATTGCAATGCTGTAATATCCCCTTGATCACCTGTTGCTACACTAGCAGAACCACTGTCAAACACCTGTGCAACCTGTGATTGCCAGGCAACATCCCTGGATCTGTAATCCATTAGACCTAAAAGAATCTGTGAAAATACACAGCATCAATATAGAGCAAAAAAGATAAGGTCTGCACCCACTACCACGTCAGGAATGGTGCAAAAGTATAGAGGTAAGTGCCACTAATAACACAAATCATATAAGAAAAAAGCACTAATAAATACCAAATATAAAAGCAACAAAGTTTATTAAATATATTTAGAGTAAGAACACAAAATAAACAAAAAAGGGAATGTGACAGGGTGAGCCAGAAGCAGGTGGCACCAAACAGAGACCGGTTCCCTCAGGTATGTACATACACATCAGTAAATTATGCTCAGGACTAGATAAACCGATACAATGTGCAGAGATACATATATGCACAAAGAGAGTGTGGGGGGCTGTATACCACCTGTACACCGAGAGCGAAAAAAGACCCACAAAAGGATCAAGTAATGAAAGTACGTACCTAGGCGAACACTGGAGCTCTGAGGTGCCACCGTCCCCAACGCGCGTTTCGGCGCTTAAGCCTTCTTCCGGGGGATGGCATCCTTAGAGAACCAGGGTGTTAAATAAGGCAGATCGCCCAATCAGCCCACCGGAATAGTAAGGACACTGTGTGGGTGGCGCATGTGAACGCCAACAGAACCGGAAGCAGCAGCGGACGAGGGCGTCACCAGGCATGCCGGACCCAACGCGAAGCCCCGCCCACATGAAACACGTGAGCGGAGACAGACGCGCGGCCCCAGCAGAGACCAGGACAAGACGCCGTCACCCGTGGCCACCACCAGAAGGCGGCGCACATGCGCACCACAGTGCCCACACCAATAAACACCGGAGCAGCCACTATAAGTGTAAAATGTGCAGAATATAGATGCCACAATAAGTAGATGCATAATTATAACCAGCTTGCTAAGCAAGTAAAAGTGATACATGATAAAATTACATGTGAAAGTGTGACAAATAGTGCATGGTAGGTAACCACATTAGAACAATATAAAGACATAGATAACATACAATAAAATTGCATGAAATGCAAGTAATAGCAAAAAAAAACACACAGCAATGGCTGCAGGCTAGTGGAAGTGCAAAAAACACAATAAATACAATAAAAATGGCTGCAAGGCACTGTAGGAGAAACGTAGATAGATCCACGATGAGTACAAGGACGAAATGCAGTAGTTTCTTCTGGGGCTGAATGAACATACGAATAAGTGAAGTTAGCACTAAAAACAGGATAAAAAATTAAAGATATTGTTAAACAATAAAATAACACCAGATGTTAAAAATGCCAAAATTAAAAAAGCAACAAGTTTATCAGGGGGGATTTATAGAAACGGGGCGAAACTAAGAACCTCATTAAGGCCTTGCGGATGAACTGTGCGGAGCCTCCAAATCCAGTAAGATTCTCTCTGTGCCAATAGGCGACTAGAATTACCACCACGTAGACCAGAAACAATCCGGTCAATACCCTTCACATGGAAGCCAGAGGGGTCACAGGAATGGAATTTTCTAAAATGGCGCGGGATGGTTTTCAAAGCCTCAACATTGTCCTCTTTAGCTGCTGCTAGAATATCGCGGACATGTTCCCGTGTTCGTATTTTTAATGCTCGTGTGGTAAGGCCCACGTAAATCTTGTTACATGGGCATGATGCATAATATACAACCATAGTGGTTGTACACGTGATAGTTTGTGTGATCACGAACTTACGGCCATCTGAAGAAAAAAAGTCCTGAGCGGGGACAATATTGGGGCATGCCACACACCTGCCACAGGGTTGGCATCCCCAAACACTGACTCGATGGGCGGGGCCAGCAGAGAAGATGGAAGGTGGAGGACTAGGTGTAAGATAACTCTTTACAAGATGGTCACCCAGATTTTGGGATCTGCGGGCCGTGATTGATGGTTGGGATGGTAAATATTGGCTGAGGATTGGATCGGCCAGAAGAATCGGCCAGTATTTAGTGACAATATCATACATACTCCTCCATTGAGAATGATATTGTGTGACCATTCTTACCTGTGAGTTTTCCTTGATTGAGCCAGCAGAATATAACAATTGGTGCCTTCCAGTATTTCTAGCTCTGTTATACGCTCTCTTGAGACACCTCTTGCTATAACCCCTTTCCAAGAATCGTTGCGTCATCTCTCTAGCTTGTACCTCAAAATCTTCATTAGACGAACAGATCCTCTTGATGCGGAGAAACTGGCCAACAGGGACAGAATTAATCACATGAGGTGGGTGGGAAGATGAGGCATGCAGTACAGAATTGACCGCTGTCTCCTTACGGAAGGCATCGGCAAGCAAGACACCATTTTCACCCCTCCTCACAGAGACATCCAAAAAATCTATCGAATCAAAATCAAATTTGTATGACAAATGAATATTCAAATCATTATTGTTCAATTCAGAAAAGAAAGACTGCAACTCATAAGTGGTACCCCGCCAGATCAGGAAAATATCATCAATGTAGCGGGCCCAAAAAATGACCCGCTCCATTGATGGACCCTGATCTGACGAGAAAAGGTCCTTCTCCCACAGCCCCAGGAACAGATTTGCATAAGAAGGCGCACAAGCCGCGCCCATCGCAGTTCCCTGGAGCTGCAGGTAGAAGGACCCATTGAATAAGAAAAAATTGTGAGTTAACAAAAAACGTAACAGAATAATCAAAAAATCATTGTCCCCGGAGGAGAAGCTAGTCATGGACAAAAAGTATAGGACCGCCCTCAAACCATCCTGGTGACGAATATTCGTATAAAGCGACTCAACGTCACATGTGACCAGGATCATATCCTCGTCAATATGTACGGAGTCAATCTTTTTGAGGAAATCAGAAGTATCCTTCAAATAAGAAGGAATGGTCTCCACCAGGGGTTTGAGGAACGAGTCAATATACTTACCGATGCCCTCCGTAAGCCCACCCACCCCAGAGATGATAGGCCTACCTGGAGGACTGCGCAGGTTCTTATGCACCTTAGGGAGAAGGTACAGTGTAGATATGCGAGGATCCTTAATCAACAGAACATCACGTACTTGTTGAGTGATTATGCCGTCATCCAAAGCCCTTAGTACAATTTTTGACAATTCCCCCTTATAGGAAACAAGAGGATTGAAGGTTAATTTCTTGTAACAAGAGGCATCTCTGAGGAGACGGTAAGCCTCAGAGAGATACATCTTGATAGGCCAGATCACCACGTTCCCGCCCTTGTCAGCCGGTTTGAAAACCACGTCTTTAAGTTTTTTTAGTCTGCTCAAACCCAAGGCTTCAGCCTTAGACAAGTTGTTATAACTAGTAGATGTGGAGATCCTGTCAAACTCATTAGAAACAAGTCTGACAAATATGTCAACATTGGGGCATAGAGACAAGGGCGGGAACCTGGCAGACCTCGGGCGTAAAGATGACGGCAACCTACCCAGAGAAGGACCAATATGCTCCCGGGCCAGTTCCTCCAGCATTCTAAGGGCCGACTGTTCTTCGGGTAGAGGAAAAGCCTGTTGAATGTCGTCACTGTGGTGCCATTTTTTAAAAATAAGAGACCTTGCAAACATATGTAGGTCCTTAAGGGCCACGAAGGGATCAAACCGCATGCTGGGAGAAAATGTAAGGCCTTTAGAAAGTAAACAGATCTCATCTGAACTTAAATTATGCTCTGATAAATTAATTACCTTAAGGGCATCGTTTTTATTCAAACGCTCTGGGCCACGCTTATTACTATTAGATTTCTGGTCCCACTTCCTCTTGCCAGAATTACCAAAACGGGTTTGCATAGAGCGCTGTGATGTATCCGATGTTTCCCCAGAAGATGAAACCGAGGAGACGGAAGGGGATCTCTGACTCCTATTAAAAACTGTTCTTTTCCATCTATATACAGTTTTACGTTGGAAATCAGTATTATCACGAAGTAGTTTCTTAGCGTGTGTAGTTTTAATCTGGGATTCCCAATCCGCTGAGCTTTTATCTAAAGTATTGTTAAATGCCAGAATATTCTCTGCAGAGGCCAGCTTCTTATACTCCACAAAGAGACCATCAATCTCAGTTTCCAGTAACAAAACAGATTTCTTATTGTACTCAACCAGTAGTTCCATAAATTGAAAGGATGCTTTAGTGCAGACTTCCTCCCATCTAGTGGTAAATGTATCGTCAGTAATCGGGAAGGAGGGAAAAACCTGAATACGTAGGCCACGTGGTATAAGGTTCTTTTTGAGATAATTCTCCAGGAACGCCCTGTTCCACCAAATCTTAGTCCGTTTATGCAGCAATTTTTTAATATGCAATTGCAATGCTGTAATATCCCCTTGATCACCTGTTGCTACACTAGCAGAACCACTGTCAAACACCTGTGCAACCTGTGATTGCCAGGCAACATCCCTGGATCTGTAATCCATTAGACCTAAAAGAATCTGTGAAAATACACAGCATCAATATAGAGCAAAAAAGATAAGGTCTGCACCCACTACCACGTCAGGAATGGTGCAAAAGTATAGAGGTAAGTGCCACTAATAACACAAATCATATAAGAAAAAAGCACTAATAAATACCAAATATAAAAGCAACAAAGTTTATTAAATATATTTAGAGTAAGAACACAAAATAAACAAAAAAGGGAATGTGACAGGGTGAGCCAGAAGCAGGTGGCACCAAACAGAGACCGGTTCCCTCAGGTATGTACATACACATCAGTAAATTATGCTCAGGACTAGATAAACCGATACAATGTGCAGAGATACATATATGCACAAAGAGAGTGTGGGGGGCTGTATACCACCTGTACACCGAGAGCGAAAAAAGACCCACAAAAGGATCAAGTAATGAAAGTACGTACCTAGGCGAACACTGGAGCTCTGAGGTGCCACCGTCCCCAACGCGCGTTTCGGCGCTTAAGCCTTCTTCCGGGGGATGGCATCCTTAGAGAACCAGGGTGTTAAATAAGGCAGATCGCCCAATCAGCCCACCGGAATAGTAAGGACACTGTGTGGGTGGCGCATGTGAACGCCAACAGAACCGGAAGCAGCAGCGGACGAGGGCGTCACCAGGCATGCCGGACCCAACGCGAAGCCCCGCCCACATGAAACACGTGAGCGGAGACAGACGCGCGGCCCCAGCAGAGACCAGGACAAGACGCCGTCACCCGTGGCCACCACCAGAAGGCGGCGCACATGCGCACCACAGTGCCCACACCAATAAACACCGGAGCAGCCACTATAAGTGTAAAATGTGCAGAATATAGATGCCACAATAAGTAGATGCATAATTATAACCAGCTTGCTAAGCAAGTAAAAGTGATACATGATAAAATTACATGTGAAAGTGTGACAAATAGTGCATGGTAGGTAACCACATTAGAACAATATAAAGACATAGATAACATACAATAAAATTGCATGAAATGCAAGTAATAGCAAAAAAAAACACACAGCAATGGCTGCAGGCTAGTGGAAGTGCAAAAAACACAATAAATACAATAAAAATGGCTGCAAGGCACTGTAGGAGAAACGTAGATAGATCCACGATGAGTACAAGGACGAAATGCAGTAGTTTCTTCTGGGGCTGAATGAACATACGAATAAGTGAAGTTAGCACTAAAAACAGGATAAAAAATTAAAGATATTGTTAAACAATAAAATAACACCAGATGTTAAAAATGCCAAAATTAAAAAAGCAACAAGTTTATCAGGGGGGATTTATAGAAACGGGGCGAAACTAAGAACCTCATTAAGGCCTTGCGGATGAACTGTGCGGAGCCTCCAAATCCAGTAAGATTCTCTCTGTGCCAATAGGCGACTAGAATTACCACCACGTAGACCAGAAACAATCCGGTCAATACCCTTCACATGGAAGCCAGAGGGGTCACAGGAATGGAATTTTCTAAAATGGCGCGGGATGGTTTTCAAAGCCTCAACATTGTCCTCTTTAGCTGCTGCTAGAATATCGCGGACATGTTCCCGTGTTCGTATTTTTAATGCTCGTGTGGTAAGGCCCACGTAAATCTTGTTACATGGGCATGATGCATAATATACAACCATAGTGGTTGTACACGTGATAGTTTGTGTGATCACGAACTTACGGCCATCTGAAGAAAAAAAGTCCTGAGCGGGGACAATATTGGGGCATGCCACACACCTGCCACAGGGTTGGCATCCCCAAACACTGACTCGATAGGCGGGGCCAGCAGAGAAGATGGAAGGTGGAGGACTAGGTGTAAGATAACTCTTTACAAGATGGTCACCCAGATTTTGGGATCTGCGGGCCGTGATTGATGGTTGGGATGGTAAATATTGGCTGAGGATTGGATCGGCCAGAAGAATCGGCCAGTATTTAGTGACAATATCATACATACTCCTCCATTGAGAATGATATTGTGTGACCATTCTTACCTGTGAGTTTTCCTTGATTGAGCCAGCAGAATATAACAATTGGTGCCTTCCAGTATTTCTAGCTCTGTTATACGCTCTCTTGAGACACCTCTTGCTATAACCCCTTTCCAAGAATCGTTGCGTCATCTCTCTAGCTTGTACCTCAAAATCTTCATTAGACGAACAGATCCTCTTGATGCGGAGAAACTGGCCAACAGGGACAGAATTAATCACATGAGGTGGGTGGGAAGATGAGGCATGCAGTACAGAATTGACCGCTGTCTCCTTACGGAAGGCATCGGCAAGCAAGACACCATTTTCACCCCTCCTCACAGAGACATCCAAAAAATCTATCGAATCAAAATCAAATTTGTATGACAAATGAATATTCAAATCATTATTGTTCAATTCAGAAAAGAAAGACTGCAACTCATAAGTGGTACCCCGCCAGATCAGGAAAATATCATCAATGTAGCGGGCCCAAAAAATGACCCGCTCCATTGATGGACCCTGATCTGACGAGAAAAGGTCCTTCTCCCACAGCCCCAGGAACAGATTTGCATAAGAAGGCGCACAAGCCGCGCCCATCGCAGTTCCCTGGAGCTGCAGGTAGAAGGACCCATTGAATAAGAAAAAATTGTGAGTTAACAAAAAACGTAACAGAATAATCAAAAAATCATTGTCCCCGGAGGAGAAGCTAGTCATGGACAAAAAGTATAGGACCGCCCTCAAACCATCCTGGTGACGAATATTCGTATAAAGCGACTCAACGTCACATGTGACCAGGATCATATCCTCGTCAATATGTACGGAGTCAATCTTTTTGAGGAAATCAGAAGTATCCTTCAAATAAGAAGGAATGGTCTCCACCAGGGGTTTGAGGAACGAGTCAATATACTTACCGATGCCCTCCGTAAGCCCACCCACCCCAGAGATGATAGGCCTACCTGGAGGACTGCGCAGGTTCTTATGCACCTTAGGGAGAAGGTACAGTGTAGATATGCGAGGATCCTTAATCAACAGAACATCACGTACTTGTTGAGTGATTATGCCGTCATCCAAAGCCCTTAGTACAATTTTTGACAATTCCCCCTTATAGGAAACAAGAGGATTGAAGGTTAATTTCTTGTAACAAGAGGCATCTCTGAGGAGACGGTAAGCCTCAGAGAGATACATCTTGATAGGCCAGATCACCACGTTCCCGCCCTTGTCAGCCGGTTTGAAAACCACGTCTTTAAGTTTTTTTAGTCTGCTCAAACCCAAGGCTTCAGCCTTAGACAAGTTGTTATAACTAGTAGATGTGGAGATCCTGTCAAACTCATTAGAAACAAGTCTGACAAATATGTCAACATTGGGGCATAGAGACAAGGGCGGGAACCTGGCAGACCTCGGGCGTAAAGATGACGGCAACCTACCCAGAGAAGGACCAATATGCTCCCGGGCCAGTTCCTCCAGCATTCTAAGGGCCGACTGTTCTTCGGGTAGAGGAAAAGCCTGTTGAATGTCGTCACTGTGGTGCCATTTTTTAAAAATAAGAGACCTTGCAAACATATGTAGGTCCTTAAGGGCCACGAAGGGATCAAACCGCATGCTGGGAGAAAATGTAAGGCCTTTAGAAAGTAAACAGATCTCATCTGAACTTAAATTATGCTCTGATAAATTAATTACCTTAAGGGCATCGTTTTTATTCAAACGCTCTGGGCCACGCTTATTACTATTAGATTTCTGGTCCCACTTCCTCTTGCCAGAATTACCAAAACGGGTTTGCATAGAGCGCTGTGATGTATCCGATGTTTCCCCAGAAGATGAAACCGAGGAGACGGAAGGGGATCTCTGACTCCTATTAAAAACTGTTCTTTTCCATCTATATACAGTTTTACGTTGGAAATCAGTATTATCACGAAGTAGTTTCTTAGCGTGTGTAGTTTTAATCTGGGATTCCCAATCCGCTGAGCTTTTATCTAAAGTATTGTTAAATGCCAGAATATTCTCTGCAGAGGCCAGCTTCTTATACTCCACAAAGAGACCATCAATCTCAGTTTCCAGTAACAAAACAGATTTCTTATTGTACTCAACCAGTAGTTCCATAAATTGAAAGGATGCTTTAGTGCAGACTTCCTCCCATCTAGTGGTAAATGTATCGTCAGTAATCGGGAAGGAGGGAAAAACCTGAATACGTAGGCCACGTGGTATAAGGTTCTTTTTGAGATAATTCTCCAGGAACGCCCTGTTCCACCAAATCTTAGTCCGTTTATGCAGCAATTTTTTAATATGCAATTGCAATGCTGTAATATCCCCTTGATCACCTGTTGCTACACTAGCAGAACCACTGTCAAACACCTGTGCAACCTGTGATTGCCAGGCAACATCCCTGGATCTGTAATCCATTAGACCTAAAAGAATCTGTGAAAATACACAGCATCAATATAGAGCAAAAAAGATAAGGTCTGCACCCACTACCACGTCAGGAATGGTGCAAAAGTATAGAGGTAAGTGCCACTAATAACACAAATCATATAAGAAAAAAGCACTAATAAATACCAAATATAAAAGCAACAAAGTTTATTAAATATATTTAGAGTAAGAACACAAAATAAACAAAAAAGGGAATGTGACAGGGTGAGCCAGAAGCAGGTGGCACCAAACAGAGACCGGTTCCCTCAGGTATGTACATACACATCAGTAAATTATGCTCAGGACTAGATAAACCGATACAATGTGCAGAGATACATATATGCACAAAGAGAGTGTGGGGGGCTGTATACCACCTGTACACCGAGAGCGAAAAAAGACCCACAAAAGGATCAAGTAATGAAAGTACGTACCTAGGCGAACACTGGAGCTCTGAGGTGCCACCGTCCCCAACGCGCGTTTCGGCGCTTAAGCCTTCTTCCGGGGGATGGCATCCTTAGAGAACCAGGGTGTTAAATAAGGCAGATCGCCCAATCAGCCCACCGGAATAGTAAGGACACTGTGTGGGTGGCGCATGTGAACGCCAACAGAACCGGAAGCAGCAGCGGACGAGGGCGTCACCAGGCATGCCGGACCCAACGCGAAGCCCCGCCCACATGAAACACGTGAGCGGAGACAGACGCGCGGCCCCAGCAGAGACCAGGACAAGACGCCGTCACCCGTGGCCACCACCAGAAGGCGGCGCACATGCGCACCACAGTGCCCACACCAATAAACACCGGAGCAGCCACTATAAGTGTAAAATGTGCAGAATATAGATGCCACAATAAGTAGATGCATAATTATAACCAGCTTGCTAAGCAAGTAAAAGTGATACATGATAAAATTACATGTGAAAGTGTGACAAATAGTGCATGGTAGGTAACCACATTAGAACAATATAAAGACATAGATAACATACAATAAAATTGCATGAAATGCAAGTAATAGCAAAAAAAAACACACAGCAATGGCTGCAGGCTAGTGGAAGTGCAAAAAACACAATAAATACAATAAAAATGGCTGCAAGGCACTGTAGGAGAAACGTAGATAGATCCACGATGAGTACAAGGACGAAATGCAGTAGTTTCTTCTGGGGCTGAATGAACATACGAATAAGTGAAGTTAGCACTAAAAACAGGATAAAAAATTAAAGATATTGTTAAACAATAAAATAACACCAGATGTTAAAAATGCCAAAATTAAAAAAGCAACAAGTTTATCAGGGGGGATTTATAGAAACGGGGCGAAACTAAGAACCTCATTAAGGCCTTGCGGATGAACTGTGCGGAGCCTCCAAATCCAGTAAGATTCTCTCTGTGCCAATAGGCGACTAGAATTACCACCACGTAGACCAGAAACAATCCGGTCAATACCCTTCACATGGAAGCCAGAGGGGTCACAGGAATGGAATTTTCTAAAATGGCGCGGGATGGTTTTCAAAGCCTCAACATTGTCCTCTTTAGCTGCTGCTAGAATATCGCGGACATGTTCCCGTGTTCGTATTTTTAATGCTCGTGTGGTAAGGCCCACGTAAATCTTGTTACATGGGCATGATGCATAATATACAACCATAGTGGTTGTACACGTGATAGTTTGTGTGATCACGAACTTACGGCCATCTGAAGAAAAAAAGTCCTGAGCGGGGACAATATTGGGGCATGCCACACACCTGCCACAGGGTTGGCATCCCCAAACACTGACTCGATGGGCGGGGCCAGCAGAGAAGATGGAAGGTGGAGGACTAGGTGTAAGATAACTCTTTACAAGATGGTCACCCAGATTTTGGGATCTGCGGGCCGTGATTGATGGTTGGGATGGTAAATATTGGCTGAGGATTGGATCGGCCAGAAGAATCGGCCAGTATTTAGTGACAATATCATACATACTCCTCCATTGAGAATGATATTGTGTGACCATTCTTACCTGTGAGTTTTCCTTGATTGAGCCAGCAGAATATAACAATTGGTGCCTTCCAGTATTTCTAGCTCTGTTATACGCTCTCTTGAGACACCTCTTGCTATAACCCCTTTCCAAGAATCGTTGCGTCATCTCTCTAGCTTGTACCTCAAAATCTTCATTAGACGAACAGATCCTCTTGATGCGGAGAAACTGGCCAACAGGGACAGAATTAATCACATGAGGTGGGTGGGAAGATGAGGCATGCAGTACAGAATTGACCGCTGTCTCCTTACGGAAGGCATCGGCAAGCAAGACACCATTTTCACCCCTCCTCACAGAGACATCCAAAAAATCTATCGAATCAAAATCAAATTTGTATGACAAATGAATATTCAAATCATTATTGTTCAATTCAGAAAAGAAAGACTGCAACTCATAAGTGGTACCCCGCCAGATCAGGAAAATATCATCAATGTAGCGGGCCCAAAAAATGACCCGCTCCATTGATGGACCCTGATCTGACGAGAAAAGGTCCTTCTCCCACAGCCCCAGGAACAGATTTGCATAAGAAGGCGCACAAGCCGCGCCCATCGCAGTTCCCTGGAGCTGCAGGTAGAAGGACCCATTGAATAAGAAAAAATTGTGAGTTAACAAAAAACGTAACAGAATAATCAAAAAATCATTGTCCCCGGAGGAGAAGCTAGTCATGGACAAAAAGTATAGGACCGCCCTCAAACCATCCTGGTGACGAATATTCGTATAAAGCGACTCAACGTCACATGTGACCAGGATCATATCCTCGTCAATATGTACGGAGTCAATCTTTTTGAGGAAATCAGAAGTATCCTTCAAATAAGAAGGAATGGTCTCCACCAGGGGTTTGAGGAACGAGTCAATATACTTACCGATGCCCTCCGTAAGCCCACCCACCCCAGAGATGATAGGCCTACCTGGAGGACTGCGCAGGTTCTTATGCACCTTAGGGAGAAGGTACAGTGTAGATATGCGAGGATCCTTAATCAACAGAACATCACGTACTTGTTGAGTGATTATGCCGTCATCCAAAGCCCTTAGTACAATTTTTGACAATTCCCCCTTATAGGAAACAAGAGGATTGAAGGTTAATTTCTTGTAACAAGAGGCATCTCTGAGGAGACGGTAAGCCTCAGAGAGATACATCTTGATAGGCCAGATCACCACGTTCCCGCCCTTGTCAGCCGGTTTGAAAACCACGTCTTTAAGTTTTTTTAGTCTGCTCAAACCCAAGGCTTCAGCCTTAGACAAGTTGTTATAACTAGTAGATGTGGAGATCCTGTCAAACTCATTAGAAACAAGTCTGACAAATATGTCAACATTGGGGCATAGAGACAAGGGCGGGAACCTGGCAGACCTCGGGCGTAAAGATGACGGCAACCTACCCAGAGAAGGACCAATATGCTCCCGGGCCAGTTCCTCCAGCATTCTAAGGGCCGACTGTTCTTCGGGTAGAGGAAAAGCCTGTTGAATGTCGTCACTGTGGTGCCATTTTTTAAAAATAAGAGACCTTGCAAACATATGTAGGTCCTTAAGGGCCACGAAGGGATCAAACCGCATGCTGGGAGAAAATGTAAGGCCTTTAGAAAGTAAACAGATCTCATCTGAACTTAAATTATGCTCTGATAAATTAATTACCTTAAGGGCATCGTTTTTATTCAAACGCTCTGGGCCACGCTTATTACTATTAGATTTCTGGTCCCACTTCCTCTTGCCAGAATTACCAAAACGGGTTTGCATAGAGCGCTGTGATGTATCCGATGTTTCCCCAGAAGATGAAACCGAGGAGACGGAAGGGGATCTCTGACTCCTATTAAAAACTGTTCTTTTCCATCTATATACAGTTTTACGTTGGAAATCAGTATTATCACGAAGTAGTTTCTTAGCGTGTGTAGTTTTAATCTGGGATTCCCAATCCGCTGAGCTTTTATCTAAAGTATTGTTAAATGCCAGAATATTCTCTGCAGAGGCCAGCTTCTTATACTCCACAAAGAGACCATCAATCTCAGTTTCCAGTAACAAAACAGATTTCTTATTGTACTCAACCAGTAGTTCCATAAATTGAAAGGATGCTTTAGTGCAGACTTCCTCCCATCTAGTGGTAAATGTATCGTCAGTAATCGGGAAGGAGGGAAAAACCTGAATACGTAGGCCACGTGGTATAAGGTTCTTTTTGAGATAATTCTCCAGGAACGCCCTGTTCCACCAAATCTTAGTCCGTTTATGCAGCAATTTTTTAATATGCAATTGCAATGCTGTAATATCCCCTTGATCACCTGTTGCTACACTAGCAGAACCACTGTCAAACACCTGTGCAACCTGTGATTGCCAGGCAACATCCCTGGATCTGTAATCCATTAGACCTAAAAGAATCTGTGAAAATACACAGCATCAATATAGAGCAAAAAAGATAAGGTCTGCACCCACTACCACGTCAGGAATGGTGCAAAAGTATAGAGGTAAGTGCCACTAATAACACAAATCATATAAGAAAAAAGCACTAATAAATACCAAATATAAAAGCAACAAAGTTTATTAAATATATTTAGAGTAAGAACACAAAATAAACAAAAAAGGGAATGTGACAGGGTGAGCCAGAAGCAGGTGGCACCAAACAGAGACCGGTTCCCTCAGGTATGTACATACACATCAGTAAATTATGCTCAGGACTAGATAAACCGATACAATGTGCAGAGATACATATATGCACAAAGAGAGTGTGGGGGGCTGTATACCACCTGTACACCGAGAGCGAAAAAAGACCCACAAAAGGATCAAGTAATGAAAGTACGTACCTAGGCGAACACTGGAGCTCTGAGGTGCCACCGTCCCCAACGCGCGTTTCGGCGCTTAAGCCTTCTTCCGGGGGATGGCATCCTTAGAGAACCAGGGTGTTAAATAAGGCAGATCGCCCAATCAGCCCACCGGAATAGTAAGGACACTGTGTGGGTGGCGCATGTGAACGCCAACAGAACCGGAAGCAGCAGCGGACGAGGGCGTCACCAGGCATGCCGGACCCAACGCGAAGCCCCGCCCACATGAAACACGTGAGCGGAGACAGACGCGCGGCCCCAGCAGAGACCAGGACAAGACGCCGTCACCCGTGGCCACCACCAGAAGGCGGCGCACATGCGCACCACAGTGCCCACACCAATAAACACCGGAGCAGCCACTATAAGTGTAAAATGTGCAGAATATAGATGCCACAATAAGTAGATGCATAATTATAACCAGCTTGCTAAGCAAGTAAAAGTGATACATGATAAAATTACATGTGAAAGTGTGACAAATAGTGCATGGTAGGTAACCACATTAGAACAATATAAAGACATAGATAACATACAATAAAATTGCATGAAATGCAAGTAATAGCAACCTGCTTCTGGCTCACCCTGTCACATTCCCTTTTTTGTTTATTTTGTGTTCTTACTCTAAATATATTTAATAAACTTTGTTGCTTTTATATTTGGTATTTATTAGTGCTTTTTTCTTATATGATTTGTGTTATTAGTGGCACTTACCTCTATACTTTTGCACCATTCCTGACGTGGTAGTGGGTGCAGACCTTATCTTTTTTGCTCTATATTGATGCTGTGTATTTTCACAGATTCTTTTAGGTCTAATGGATTACAGATCCAGGGATGTTGCCTGGCAATCACAGGTTGCACAGGTGTTTGACAGTGGTTCTGCTAGTGTAGCAACAGGTGATCAAGGGGATATTACAGCATTGCAATTGCATATTAAAAAATTGCTGCATAAACGGACTAAGATTTGGTGGAACAGGGCGTTCCTGGAGAATTATCTCAAAAAGAACCTTATACCACGTGGCCTACGTATTCAGGTTTTTCCCTCCTTCCCGATTACTGACGATACATTTACCACTAGATGGGAGGAAGTCTGCACTAAAGCATCCTTTCAATTTATGGAACTACTGGTTGAGTACAATAAGAAATCTGTTTTGTTACTGGAAACTGAGATTGATGGTCTCTTTGTGGAGTATAAGAAGCTGGCCTCTGCAGAGAATATTCTGGCATTTAACAATACTTTAGATAAAAGCTCAGCGGATTGGGAATCCCAGATTAAAACTACACACGCTAAGAAACTACTTCGTGATAATACTGATTTCCAACGTAAAACTGTATATAGATGGAAAAGAACAGTTTTTAATAGGAGTCAGAGATCCCCTTCCGTCTCCTCGGTTTCATCTTCTGGGGAAACATCGGATACATCACAGCGCTCTATGCAAACCCGTTTTGGTAATTCTGGCAAGAGGAAGTGGGACCAGAAATCTAATAGTAATAAGCGTGGCCCAGAGCGTTTGAATAAAAACGATGCCCTTAAGGTAATTAATTTATCAGAGCATAATTTAAGTTCAGATGAGATCTGTTTACTTTCTAAAGGCCTTACATTTTCTCCCAGCATGCGGTTTGATCCCTTCGTGGCCCTTAAGGACCTACATATGTTTGCAAGGTCTCTTATTTTTAAAAAATGGCACCACAGTGACGACATTCAACAGGCTTTTCCTCTACCCGAAGAACAGTCGGCCCTTAGAATGCTGGAGGAACTGGCCCGGGAGCATATTGGTCCTTCTCTGGGTAGGTTGCCGTCATCTTTACGCCCGAGGTCTGCCAGGTTCCCGCCCTTGTCTCTATGCCCCAATGTTGACATATTTGTCAGACTTGTTTCTAATGAGTTTGACAGGATCTCCACATCTACTAGTTATAACAACTTGTCTAAGGCTGAAGCCTTGGGTTTGAGCAGACTAAAAAAACTTAAAGACGTGGTTTTCAAACCGGCTGACAAGGGCGGGAACGTGGTGATCTGGCCTATCAAGATGTATCTCTCTGAGGCTTACCGTCTCCTCAGAGATGCCTCTTGTTACAAGAAATTAACCTTCAATCCTCTTGTTTCCTATAAGGGGGAATTGTCAAAAATTGTACTAAGGGCTTTGGATGACGGCATAATCACTCAACAAGTACGTGATGTTCTGTTGATTAAGGATCCTCGCATATCTACACTGTACCTTCTCCCTAAGGTGCATAAGAACCTGCGCAGTCCTCCAGGTAGGCCTATCATCTCTGGGGTGGGTGGGCTTACGGAGGGCATCGGTAAGTATATTGACTCGTTCCTCAAACCCCTGGTGGAGACCATTCCTTCTTATTTGAAGGATACTTCTGATTTCCTCAAAAAGATTGACTCCGTACATATTGACGAGGATATGATCCTGGTCACATGTGACGTTGAGTCGCTTTATACGAATATTCGTCACCAGGATGGTTTGAGGGCGGTCCTATACTTTTTGTCCATGACTAGCTTCTCCTCCGGGGACAATGATTTTTTGATTATTCTGTTACGTTTTTTGTTAACTCACAATTTTTTCTTATTCAATGGGTCCTTCTACCTGCAGCTCCAGGGAACTGCGATGGGCGCGGCTTGTGCGCCTTCTTATGCAAATCTGTTCCTGGGGCTGTGGGAGAAGGACCTTTTCTCGTCAGATCAGGGTCCATCAATGGAGCGGGTCATTTTTTGGGCCCGCTACATTGATGATATTTTCCTGATCTGGCGGGGTACCACTTATGAGTTGCAGTCTTTCTTTTCTGAATTGAACAATAATGATTTGAATATTCATTTGTCATACAAATTTGATTTTGATTCGATAGATTTTTTGGATGTCTCTGTGAGGAGGGGTGAAAATGGTGTCTTGCTTGCCGATGCCTTCCGTAAGGAGACAGCGGTCAATTCTGTACTGCATGCCTCATCTTCCCACCCACCTCATGTGATTAATTCTGTCCCTGTTGGCCAGTTTCTCCGCATCAAGAGGATCTGTTCGTCTAATGAAGATTTTGAGGTACAAGCTAGAGAGATGACGCAACGATTCTTGGAAAGGGGTTATAGCAAGAGGTGTCTCAAGAGAGCGTATAACAGAGCTAGAAATACTGGAAGGCACCAATTGTTATATTCTGCTGGCTCAATCAAGGAAAACTCACAGGTAAGAATGGTCACACAATATCATTCTCAATGGAGGAGTATGTATGATATTGTCACTAAATACTGGCCGATTCTTCTGGCCGATCCAATCCTCAGCCAATATTTACCATCCCAACCATCAATCACGGCCCGCAGATCCCAAAATCTGGGTGACCATCTTGTAAAGAGTTATCTTACACCTAGTCCTCCACCTTCCATCTTCTCTGCTGGCCCCGCCCATCGAGTCAGTGTTTGGGGATGCCAACCCTGTGGCAGGTGTGTGGCATGCCCCAATATTGTCCCCGCTCAGGACTTTTTTTCTTCAGATGGCCGTAAGTTCGTGATCACACAAACTATCACGTGTACAACCACTATGGTTGTATATTATGCATCATGCCCATGTAACAAGATTTACGTGGGCCTTACCACACGAGCATTAAAAATACGAACACGGGAACATGTCCGCGATATTCTAGCAGCAGCTAAAGAGGACAATGTTGAGGCTTTGAAAACCATCCCGCGCCATTTTAGAAAATTCCATTCCTGTGACCCCTCTGGCTTCCATGTGAAGGGTATTGACCGGATTGTTTCTGGTCTACGTGGTGGTAATTCTAGTCGCCTATTGGCACAGAGAGAATCTTACTGGATTTGGAGGCTCCGCACAGTTCATCCGCAAGGCCTTAATGAGGTTCTTAGTTTCGCCCCGTTTCTATAAATCCCCCCTGATAAACTTGTTGCTTTTTTAATTTTGGCATTTTTAACATCTGGTGTTATTTTATTGTTTAACAATATCTTTAATTTTTTATCCTGTTTTTAGTGCTAACTTCACTTATTCGTATGTTCATTCAGCCCCAGAAGAAACTACTGCATTTCGTCCTTGTACTCATCGTGGATCTATCTACGTTTCTCCTACAGTGCCTTGCAGCCATTTTTATTGTATTTATTGTGTTTTTTGCACTTCCACTAGCCTGCAGCCATTGCTGTGTGTTTTTTTTTGCTATTACTTGCATTTCATGCAATTTTATTGTATGTTATCTATGTCTTTATATTGTTCTAATGTGGTTACCTACCATGCACTATTTGTCACACTTTCACATGTAATTTTATCATGTATCACTTTTACTTGCTTAGCAAGCTGGTTATAATTATGCATCTACTTATTGTGGCATCTATATTCTGCACATTTTACACTTATAGTGGCTGCTCCGGTGTTTATTGGTGTGGGCACTGTGGTGCGCATGTGCGCCGCCTTCTGGTGGTGGCCACGGGTGACGGCGTCTTGTCCTGGTCTCTGCTGGGGCCGCGCGTCTGTCTCCGCTCACGTGTTTCATGTGGGCGGGGCTTCGCGTTGGGTCCGGCATGCCTGGTGACGCCCTCGTCCGCTGCTGCTTCCGGTTCTGTTGGCGTTCACATGCGCCACCCACACAGTGTCCTTACTATTCCGGTGGGCTGATTGGGCGATCTGCCTTATTTAACACCCTGGTTCTCTAAGGATGCCATCCCCCGGAAGAAGGCTTAAGCGCCGAAACGCGCGTTGGGGACGGTGGCACCTCAGAGCTCCAGTGTTCGCCTAGGTACGTACTTTCATTACTTGATCCTTTTGTGGGTCTTTTTTCGCTCTCGGTGTACAGGTGGTATACAGCCCCCCACACTCTCTTTGTGCATATATGTATCTCTGCACATTGTATCGGTTTATCTAGTCCTGAGCATAATTTACTGATGTGTATGTACATACCTGAGGGAACCTGTCTCTGTTTGGTGCCACCTGCTTCTGGCTCACCCTGTCACATTCCCTTTTTTGTTTATTTTGTGTTCTTACTCTAAATATATTTAATAAACTTTGTTGCTTTTATATTTGGTATTTATTAGTGCTTTTTTCTTATATGATTTGTGAGATTTTTAAAAAGACCTACCAAACCAAACCAAATTTTTTTTGTTAAACGGTAAAATACTAAGAAATATTTTTTCCTTCATAATTACATGTATATAAAGCAAAATAAAAAATAAAAAAAATTATACCTCCCGTTTAGCTTATGTTCACACCAAGTGTTTTGGCTATAGTTTTTCCTTTAACATTTGTGAGGGCTCTCATTCCTTCATTTGAGAGGTCCCTCCCTCATGCCAAATAGTTAGCCAGATAGTGGAATACATATTCCCCATCTCTTTGCATTTTGTAAGCTCCACAGTTCATTTTTGACACCGGATCCCAATGAAACAACTGTCATATCTGGTGAAATCGTTTTAAGGTGAATATAATACAGGAGTTGGGGGAGCTGTATGATCAATGTCAGTGAATTGTATTCTACCAGACACTAAAATCATTAGAATTAAATTCTCAAGACAGAAAGAATTAAATTCTCAATACAGTGTCTGCAACTGTGGGCCTGCATTGTGCTCTGTCTCTCAGGCCTGAAACCCATCTCAGGAACATGTACAAGCCTCATTTTATTGGTAAGCAGCCTCCTCAATGGAAAGAGATAGGAGTGCCATTGACCAATCTGCACAAGCCTGCGCAGTTCTTCTGGAACCTACCCAACCAGGCAGGATGTATATTTTGCATGATTTTAAGAAACAATGGAATAATTACAGGATATGTCTCAGAGTGTTGAGGTCTGTGGAGTGTGTTACTCAGGTAACAGACAGTGCTACAGAGCTCAGGTAAAGGCCTTAGCATGGCAATGACTATGTTCCAGTACGTGTAAGGCCGGCGTCACACTCAGCATATTAAAATACGGTCCGTTATTTACGGCCGTAATACGCAGAAAAGTCCCCAAAATAGTGATCCGTATGTCATCCGTAGGCAGGGTGTGTCAGCGTATTTTGCGCATGGCATCCTCCGTATGTAATCGGTATGGCATCCGTACTGCGAGATTTTCTCGCAGGCTTGCAATACGGACATACAATGGATCCATGGGCTCAAGTAATTGTAAAAACATATATACTGTCTATATATATATATATATATATATATATATATATATGTCAGTGAGACACACATATATATATATATATATATATTAATATATCATACAGCGCTAGATAGCAGAAAAGCCGGTAATTCAATTGCCGGCTTTTCCTATCTCCTTCTTAAACCCGACATGATATGAGACATGGTTTACATACAGTAAACCATCTCATATCTCTTCTTTTATTACATATTTCTCTTTAGTAATGGAAGAAGTGTCTGTATGTTAAATTTCGTGGCTCTATCTATTAAAATAAAGGGTTAAATCGCGGAAAAAATTGGCGTGGGCTCCCGCGCAATTTTCTCCACCAGAGTGGGAAAGCCAGGGACTGAGGGCAGATATTAATAGCCTGGAGAGGGTCCATGGTTATTGCCCCCCCCCCCTGGCTAAAAACATCTGCCCCCAGCCACCCCAGAAAAGGCGCATCTGGAAGATGCGCCTATTCTGGCACTTAGCCTCTCTCTTCCCACTCCTGTGTAGCAGTGGGATATGGGGTAATGAAGGGTTAATGTCACCTTGCTATTGTAAGGTGACATTAAGCTAGATTAATAATGGAGAGGCGTCAATTATGACACCTATCCATAATTAATCCAATAGTATGAAATGGTTAAAAAAACACACACACATTATTACAAAGTATTTTAATGAAATAAATACACAGGTTGTTGTAATATTTTATTATACTGGTAATCCACCTGAAGACCCTTGTCACGTGAAACAAATGTAAACAAAACAAACAACATTATTCCATACCTTCCGACGATCAGTCTCATCCCACGCTGTAAATCCATCTGAAAGGGTTAACTAATTTTACAAGCAGAAGCCTGCTAATGCAGCCGCCCCTGCCTGTAAAAACCTGGCGAATGAATGGAATGCAGGGGAATGACCTGTAGTTACCTCGAGTTGCGGTGATGCGCCCTCTGCTGGACGTCCTCATATGAACTCGGGCCTGGGAACTTTTCAGAATATTTTCTCCATGACGGCCCAGGTTGGGCTTGCGTTCCACGGCCGCAAACCATGATGCCGTGGTGATGGATGATGCCAGCTGCGCACGTGCAATGTACTACGGAGGTGACGTCGACTTGACACTGAGCGCACTTATACAAAATGAAACTTAGCTCTTTATTGGCTACTCTTCCTATTTAGGGTACTCACCCCTCCCCTCAAGCGTTCGACTCCTGACGAAGGGACGAAACATGCGTTTGGGGGCGAGGGAAAACCTCACACGGCAGACCACCCCTAATGGAAGTGCTATCCAATAACATAGTTTGGCATTATTTCATGAAGGATGCAGTGGACACCTCATATAGGACATTTATATATGACACCCTATGAGACCATGGAAAAATAAGGCACGATGCACTTTTTCATATAGGTTGTAGGTCGGGTCTATGTTCGTATACGAGATCAAGTAGTGACCTTAATTGTTATATGGACTGACTTTGGATTTATTCTGTGGTATTTATATATAAAATTTGTTTAGTTCAATTTAATAAAAGTTGTACCTTTTTAATTGGCACAGTATACTAGATTTTCTCTTGCGTGTTTACTGATATTTGTCTGTTTTTTGTGCTATGGTTATGTGCGTTTTTTTTTTTGCTATGTTTTCCTATAAGGCTAGGTTCACATTGCGTTAGTGCAATCCGTTTAGCGCATACGCTAACGGAATGCGCTAACGCAATGTACAAAAAGGGATTGCGTTTAGCGATCCCGCTAGCGCAGATGCCCGATCTGCGCTAGCTAGAACGGAACCAAAAACACTGCAAGCAGCGTTCGAGGTCCGTCAGAAAATAACGGGACATCGCTAACGCATGCCAGAAATGGCATACGTTATCGATGCGTTAGATACATTGCGGTCAATGGGTGCGCTAACGGATCCGTTATATAGCGTTAATTGCGCCATGTATCGGATTCCGTCAGCGGACACCCACTAACGCAATGTGAACCCAGGCTAAAGCAGTATAAGTCAATAAGTCAAGGGGTTTTCTTATGGAAAGCATCAGGATTTTTTTTATTGTATATGTAATATTGATTAATGCCAAATATTTTTTTTATACTTGTATCTCAACAAGGATTCCCTAATAATAATAATAAATAGCTGCTATTTCTATGGCACCAACATATTTTATCTCATTTTACAATGAAAGTAATAGAAAATCAGCAAACAATAAGACAAAATGATATAAGTCCCTTCCCATCAGAGCTTTCAATTTGAAGGATTTTATCTTATAGTTTTAAGGTCTGTGGGATTTATGAACCTTTCTGTAGATCTGTGAAATTGCTGCAAGCAGGAAAAGGCAGGTTGGGACAGCAAAGACTATAAAAAAGTTCGACTTGCATGTAAACGTCAAGAAGACTTGATGAAACTTGCAATCTTGTGTATAATGAGTACCATTAAAAGCAATGTATACCGAAGAAAACAAGCTGGAAGCCACATGTGTCATATGTATAGAAAAGTGAGTGCTATATTCATCATTCTGATCTACAAATTATAGGTTACATGATAGGTTATTATAGATTAAATAATGAGTGTTTGCTAAATTGTGATCATATCAATTCATATATTTTCCAGTTTGTGGACTCATCATGATATAATACATCTTATACTATAATATTATAACAATGAACATCTATTTGCTGACATTTGGACTAAACTCGGCTACCATTACAATATTGTCAAGAATTATTTAAGGCATAAATCTTTCCCTCTAATTCGCCCATAGACTTCTGTGGTTAAACTTATATTTGGCTGGTATATATCAGTATATTTTTTGCCTCAAGTATTTTAAAAGGCATACAGCTGCAAACATCTGGGGAATAGGTTTGGCAAACCGCTTCAAACTCCCAATTAAACACAATGTAAATATAGCCTTAGGAATAACATTAACTAACTTACCGGGACATTTTTTTGTGTTATGAACATTTTCCTAAACAGTTTTAAGTCTTGAAAATTATTTAAAAAAAAAACAGTTTTGCAGTAATTCAGGGTAAACTACAAACATAGTACCCAAGATTTTTACAATATTAATTGGTAATAAAGATTTCTTTTAGTACAATATTAAGTTATAGCATAGGTTCATGGGGTTGACAATCCCTACGTGTTAGAATGGTCCCTTAGCAATAAGATTCTCACAATGTCTCCATATTTCCCTGCTGGGACTCAATCAGCTGCAGTTTGTGGGATAATCCAACATTAATGGCCTGGTTCATAAAGACTGGAGTGTATAATACCAGCCTTAAGGGGCATTTACACTGCAAGATAATTGTGAACAAGCGCTGTTAAAAATGCTGCCAATCACCCAATGAACAAGGAAGACGCTCATTCATTACACAAAATGATCTTTTGTGCAGCATAAAATATTATTGTTCTCGGCAGCGCATCATCCTGTGTAAACAAGACTCAAGGTGCCGAGAACAATGGCAGCCTATGTGCACTGTGCAATAGTATGGATCGCTCAGTGCTCATCATTTACTTTGTACTTCCTGTGACCGCCAATAAGCAAAAGTTTAACAATCGGTGATCGTATTGTGCCATAAGTTGGTCTGTGTAAACTAACCCTTAATGAAGGGGCATTTTGGAGTAGGATGAGCCAAATTCATTATTAGAAGGAACTAGCATAACATTTCAAGTGTACAAAAAAAAGCCACAGTGCTGCTGAATTTGATGTTCTATCAATTTTGTAAAAGCTGGTGTGAAAATGGCAAAAATCACAAAATGCTTGCGTAACTTCACATTGTGTAAAAATGTAGCGAATCTTCAAAGTATTTTCCGACAGTTTTCTGATGTGAAGTAATTACTTTAATTTATACGGTTTAAGTGTTCAATTTCGGTATGATGACAGCAGAGTAAAAATTAAGCATAGCAAAGTGCCAATTAATATGAGTGGATTGTCTCAGAAATGCAAAGATCTTACATCACATGTGCTTAAACCTCAAAAAGGAAGAGGCAGGCAGGATTGCTGATGAGAGGCTAGTCCTGGAGTGCTATGGAGTGGGGACGTACAAGTCATCTTGTGTGCGTTCCACATGTATGGCCTAGTGAGATCATGTTAAGGGCCTGTGCACTAGGCTTGAGCGAAACGGATCGGACAAATTCAAAAGTCGCCGACTTTTGGCAAAGTCGGGTTTCATGAAACCCGACCCGATCCTAGTGTGGGATCGGCCATGCGGTCGGCGATATTCACGCCAAAGTCGCATTTCGTATGACACGTTTGGCGCCATTTTTTCAGCCAATGAAGGAGCGTGGGCAGAGTGATGACATAGGTCTTAGGGGCGTGGACGCCTATCGCCATCTTGTCGCTTGTGCGCTGTAGCGATTTGCAATGTGTAACACCAGCTTTTCTGTTCAGGGACGGAGGAGAGAGAGAGAGAGAGAGAGCGCGAGAGAGAGAAAAAAAAAAAAGATTTCCCATTGACTTTGCATTGGGTTTCGTGTTTCGGTCGATCCCCGACTTTTCGCCATAATCGGCCAATTTCACTCGACTCGATTTTTGAGATAGTCGGGTTTCGCGAAACCCGACTCGACCCTAAAAAACTAGAAGTCGCTCAAACCTACTGTGCACACATTGCAGATTTGTCACTTTTTCCTGCTCAGATTTGTTACAAAACCTGTAGGGTTTCATGATGCCAGCAAAGTGAATGAGCATCCTGAAGTCTACTGTGCACGTTGCTGATTTGTGACTTGCACTTTTGGTGAAGATTTAAATCTGCGGCATCTCAGTTCTTTGAGTGTTTTTGACTCAGATTTCACTCATACTAATGAGTGGGGAAAATCTGCACCAAAAATGCATGTAAAAAAGGCATTAAAAAATGCACCAAAAATTCAGCAAAAACATGCATATTTTACACTGTGTTTTTCTTTTTAAGAGATGCAGAAATTGTGCCGAAATTTCTGCACCAAATATTTAAAGTGTACAAGTACCCCAATTCCTGCCTGTCTGCTCCTTTCTGGTGACTGTGGCAAGAAAGCATTTTTTTGTCGCAAAAACCGGGGTGCTTGATAAAAATATGCTTTAAACTTTAGTTAAAGTTGAACAGTCACATTATAAATGATAAATAATGCACTTACACTCCCTGAGAGAAGTTATGTCGCTTATCCATGTTATGTAAATAAAAGCTTATAACCTGACGTTAAATTAATCCATTGGGTGTATAAATTATTATTTTGAAAGCTGAAACCCTCCGAAATGTGGTTTAGGTTAAGAAAATAAATTGGCATCAATGCAGAAATATTGATCAGTTAATGGACACAGAATGGTCAGATTTTGGCAAGACAAAAGTTTTGTCGCCCACAGAAAGTAATGTGATATTCAAGCAAAGGTCCACATCCTGGACTGAAACGTCACACATGGGCAAATAAACCACATTTAGTTTTTCTATTGGAGTGCTGCCTTCATTTTTCTGGATAATAGCATGAGGTTTGGTATATACCTGGAAGGATTTTTTGCACCCTTTGTTTTCTTTTGGTGCTGCTTTTTGTTTTCTTTTTCTAACTTAAAATTCAAATATATGTTGCATAACATTGGTGAATGAAGTTGAGATGCTATTAGAGTCATATTTAATATTTTGTGTGACTTCCATGAGCTTGAAGGACTGCATCCATGCGGTTCAACAATGATTCATACAATTTATTAATGAAGTCATCAGGAATAGCAAAGAATGCAGTCTTACTTGCCTCCCAGAGTTCATCTAGATTCTTTGGTTTTGTCTTCCAAGCTTCCTCTTTCATCCTACCCCAAACATGCTCAATGATATTCATGTCTGGTGACTGGGCTGGCCAGTCCCTGAGCACCTTGATCTTTTTTGCCTGGAGGAACTTTGTTGTAGAGATGGATGTATGAGATGGAGCACCATCCTGCTGCAGAATTTGACCCCTTTTATGATTTGGAATATAAGAGGTAGCTAATACTTCTTGATATTTTAGGCTATTGATATTGCCTTCCACCTTGCAAATGTTTTGCACACCCCCATACTGAATGTAACCCCTGACCATGATCTTTCCACCACCAAATTTAACTATTTTCTGGGTGTATTGTGGATCCATACAGGCTCCAGTAGATCTCCTGCAGTATTTGTGGCGGCTGTGGTGTAATTCTACTGATGATTCATCAGAGAAATCCACCTTCTGCCACTTTTCCAGCGTCCATCTGTTTAGCAGGCAGTGGGACTTTGCAAATGCCACACGGTTTTTTATTTGCCTTTTGTTTAGTGCTGGCTTCTGTGCACTGATTCGACTATGGAGGCCATTGTGAGACAGAATCCTACAAACTGTTCTAGTTGACACAGGCCTGTTGGGGCTCTGCGGCAGTGGAAGAGGGGTTTGCTTTGGATTTTGTAACCAACAAACGTTCCTCCTGAGCAGCTGTCTTGCAGGGTCTGCCGGACCTGTGCTTGTCAAACACATCTCCAGTCTCTTCAAATCTTTTTTTTAATTCTTTGCACTTGACGCTGAGAAACATTAAAGGTGCCAGCAATGTCTGCAGTAGATCTGGTCTTCAACCTCTTGATAATCCAGGCTTTGGTCGCAGGGTGGATTTTTGGCATGTTGTCAGAGATCAAGTTGCAGTTCAAGTGAAGGTCTGGGGCTCTGGGTTTCTTTTTATACACACACACTAATTAACCGATCATTTACTGAGCACAGGTGAGGATGTAAACTAGGATTGGGTGCATTATATGACCAGGTGACAAAACTTTTGTCTTGCCAAAATCTGACCATTCTGTGTCCATTAACTGATCAATATTTGTGCATTGATGCCAATTTATTTTCTTAACCTAAACCACATTTCGGAGGGTTTCAGCTTTCAAAAGAATAATTTATACAACCAATGGATGAATTTATCATCAGGTTATAAGCTTTTATTTACATAACATGGATAAGCGACATAACTTCTGTCAGGGACTGTATTACGTTGTTCAAAGATGTAATATATGCGCTATGGCCATTATCATAGATACCTATATCAGTAAATAGATGGCAATGACAATGTATGCAATAATGCACCATAAATAGGATAATGTGTTTCAATTTACCCCTTTAAGAAAAAATTACAGGTACGTGATTGCGGGCGTACGCATGTGGAAAGTACTCGGGAGCTGGCTCCAAATGCAGGTTATATTACACATTTTGCATCTGTGTCTAATAGCATCAACTGAAGCTGAGCTCTAATCAGTGCTGTTAGCCATTTAAATACCTCTATCATTCATTGACAGTTACTATTGCAGTTGGGCCTGCTGAAGGCCACCGTCGCTGACATCTTGGGGTGGCCTCCAGCAAGCCCAACTGTAAAACAGGGAGCAGGGTATAAAGGCACAGCACACGGTTTCTCGCCAGTACATTGCCTGCTACTTTCCACCGCGGCACTGAAATGAGCACACCAAAGGCAGCTCAAAAGAGTTCTCTGGTGTAGCATTTCTTCAGAGAATGTGCTGCCGACAATCGACAGGTTGTTTGCATGCTGTGCCATCAGACCCTGAAGCGAAGCATAAATGCTCTGAACCTGAGCATCAACTGCATGAAGAGGCATCTGAATTCCAAGCACGAGGTGCACTCCTTAAAAAGCATGACAGGTCTGAGCCTCCTCCTGCTCCCTTTTCAGCTGCTTTCTCGGCCTCTTCCTTACGCTCATGATCAACAGTGGCATCTTCTTCCCCACAAAGAGAGGATGTGAAAAGGAGGAGATAACCTCCTAGCCACCCACGAGCCATGGTCCTGAATGACAGCATTTCCAGATTACTCCCTTTAAAATGCTGCCATTCCTACTGGTGGAGACTGTCGGTGGCTGTACCAGAGTACGTTATTCCCAGCCGCCACTACTTTTCCATGCAGGCCATCCCTGCCCTCCACATACATATTGCAAGCCAAATAAGGTGTGCACTGCACAACGCAATCAGTGGGAAGGTGCACAAACCCACAGATACATGGACCAGTAGGCATGGCCAGGGACGTTACATTTCCTCTTCACCTGCCACCCATATCCAGCAACATGTGCACCCCCGCAGAAACCTCACATACCTAGACACCCATACTCTCCATGACTCTATTCTACCACTGACATCCATATCCTCACTCCACGACACAGACAGTGCCACTGCTTTCTACAATGCCACTATCGCATCAGCTAATGACACGGTTGCCCCTTTCGTTCATGGCAGAGTGTGACGTATCAATAGACAACCCTGGCACAATAACATCACTAAAAAGCTCTGGCAAGTGTCCAGGGTTGCAGACTGGTGTTGGAAGTAAACAAATTTATACCATAAGATACAGCCTTCACTAAACCCTGTCTGATGACAAATGCACATATAGCAGGATGCAGCAGACCTCCACTGATAAAGGCAAGGGTCAGCATAGGTGCAAACTACTGATAAAAACAGCCACCCAAACACATAACAGACCATGGAGAGGTTGGCTGCCTAGTAGAAAAAGTTGCACATTGATATGGCTTGCATAGGACATCATTCACACAGGAAATATAAACCAATACCTCATTTGATGCATTTATCATATGCATTAATTTTTTGCACTTTTTAACATATCATTTTTTGCGGGATGTGGCTAGGCCTCTTTTTGTTGACTTGGTCTATTGGAGCATCTGTCCCTGTGTGTTGCATATTATAGTGCTGGGCAGCTCGCCTGTTAATACAAAGGCATCATTAATAGGCTGCAAACCAGACACTGTGTATCACACTTATCTGTGTGATTGACGTCCTATGCAAGCCACATCAATGTGTAATTTTTTCTACTAGGCAGCCAACCCCTCCATAGTCTGGTATGTGTGGGGGTGGCTGTTTTTATCAGTAGTTTGCACCTGTGTAGCCCCTTGCCTTTATCAGTGGAGACCTGCTGCATCCTGCTATATGTACATTTGTCATCAGACAGGGTTTTGGGAAGACCGTATCTTATGGTAAGTGTTTGTTTGAAGTTTTTCTATGTTAGCTGTTTTTAAAGAAATAAATTCACAAGATGATTTCACTGCAATCAAACAAGCAACACTCGCTTTCAAATCTGCCCTCACTTCTGCTAAACAGGCGTACTTCACAAACCTCTTATCTTCCCTATCCTACAACCCCAAACAGTTATTCAAATCTTTTAACTCCCTCCTCTGCCCACCATTGCCCCTCCAACGTCCCTCATCTCTTCTGAGCACATTGCCACACACTTCAAAAATAAGATCGATCAAACAAGACAAGTCTTTACTGTTCAACTACCACAACCCCTTTGTATACCAGACCAATGCCATTCCCCCATAACCTCCCTCTCCAACATCACTGATATGGCACAATCATGCCTATTCTTAAAAAGCCAACTGTCGACCCAACCGCTATGTCCAGCTACCGCCCAATATTGCTGCTCCCTTTTGCTTCCAAACTCCTGGAGCAGCACGTCCATGCTGAACTTTCCTCCCACCTCTCATCTAACTCATCTACAATCTGGTTTCCGTCCCATCATTCCACTGAGACTGCCCTGACCAAAATTACTAATGACCTATTTACAGCCAAAACTAACAGACAATACTCTATACTCCTCCTTCTAGACCTGTCCTCTGCTTTAAAGGGAACCTGTCACCTGAATTTGGCGGGACTGGTTTTGGGTCATATGGGCGGAGTTTTCTGGTGTTTGATTCACCCTTTCCTTACCCGCTGGCTGCATGCTGGCTGCAATATTGGATTGAAGTTCATTCTCTGTCCTCCATAGTACACGCCTGCGCAAAGCAATCTTGCCTTGTGCAGGCGTGTACTATAGAGGACAGAGAATGAACTTCAATCTAATATTGCAGCGAGCATGCAGCCAGCGGGTAAGGAAAGGGTGAATCAAACACCAGAAAACTCCGCCCATATGACCCAAAACCAGTCCCGCCAAATTCAGGTGACAGGTTCCCTTTAACACATTTGACCACTGCCTCCTACTACAGATCCTCGCTTCCTTTGGAATCAAAGACCTCACCCTATCCTGGATCTCCTCTACCTTTCCAACCACACATTCAGCATCTCCCATTTCCACACTACCTCCTCATACCACTCTCTCTCTGCTGGAGTCCCCCGAGGTTCTTTTCTTGGACCCCTACTTTTCTTAATATATACACTTGGCCTGGGACAATTCATGAAGTCCCATGGATTCCAGTACCACCTTTATGCTGATGACACTCAGATCTACCTCTCTGGCTCAGTCGTCACCTCCCTGCTGTCCAGAATCCCAGAGTGTCTATCAGCGATTTCCTCCTTCTTCTCCTCTCGCTTCCTCAAACTCAATGTGGACAAATCTGGACTCATCATCTTTCCTCCATCTCACAGATCTTCCTTACATGATCTATCTATCACAATAAATGACATCACGCTTTCCCCCATACCAAAAGTACGCTGCCTTGGAGTAACCCTTGACTCTGCCCTGTCCTTCAAACCGCACATCCAAGCTCTTTCCACCTCATGTTTCCTCCAGCTCAAAAATATTTCCAGAATCCATCCTTTTCTCAACCCTCAATCTACTAAAATGCTTGTGCATGCCCTCATCATCTCCCGCCTACTGCAACATCCTTTTCTGTGGCCTCCCTGCTAACACTCTCATACCTCTCCAATCCATTCTTAACTCTGCTGCCCAACTAATTAATCTCTCTCCTTGCTATTCCTCCGCTTCTCCCCTCTGCAAATCTCTTCACTGGCTCCCATTCCCTCAGCATATCCAGTTCAAATTACTAATACTGACCTACAAAGCCATCCATAACCTGTCTCCTCCATATATCTCTGAACTAATCTCCCTATATCTTCCCTTACGTATTCTCCGGTCCTCCCAAGACCTCCTGCTCTCTTCCACAATTAGCTCATCACCTAATCGACTCCAAGACTTCTCCCATAATCCCCCGTCCTCTGGAATTCTGTGCCCCAACACGCCTGACTATCAACCACATTTGGACCCTGCAGACGGAAGCTGAAAACCCACCTCTTCAAGAATGTTTACAGCCTGCAATGACCCTGCTGCCTTCTCACCACTACTGGAGCTACCCCCTCGCCATCACTGGAGCTGCTGCAACCCCCCAATCTACTGTCTCCTTCGCCACCATCCTGTAGAATGTAAGCCTGCAAGGGCAGAGTCCTCTCCCCTCTGTATCAGTCTGTCATTGTTAGTTTCCTTACTGTAAGTAATATCTGTAATTTGTATGTAATCCCTTCTCATATACAGCACCATGGAATCAATGGTGCTATATAAATAAATAATCATAATATTTCCCTTACTGCCATCTGGGTAAATTTAGTGGCTGCAGGGATGGAGGTCATGTCCTACCATAACCAAGAATTGCTGAACAGTTATCAGTTCAGGTTGCCTCTTCCTCCTTTTCCGCTTCCTCCACCATCTCCTCATCCGGTCAAAATAAGACCTGTACCATCAACTTCAGCACAGCCGGGGGGAAATGACAGCAGGCTCTTCTGAAACTCATCTGTTTATGGGACAAATCCTTCAATGTGCATGAGCTGTGGAGTGGGATCAAACAGCAGACAGATAAGTGACTGGTGCCGGTGAACCTCAAGCCCTGCCTAGTGGTGTGAAATAATGGGAAAAATCTCATAGCAGCTCTGGGCCTAACTGATTTGACGCACAAATCCTGCCTGGGGCATGTGTTGAACTTGGTGGTACACCAACTACTACCCACACATGTCGGAGCTGCTGCTGAAATTGCGGGCAGTGTGTGTGCACTTTCAACATTCTCACCCTACTGCTGCTCAACCAGATGCACTGCAGTGTCCCTTCTGCCTTCCCATTCATCTGCTGGTATGCAACGTACCGACAAAGTGGAACTCCACCTTGTGTATGCTGGAGAAGCTGTGTGAGCAGCGAGCATCAGGCAATAGTGGAGTTTCAGCTGCATCCATACACCGCTGAGTCACTCTACAGTATAACACAACTTCACCACCAATGAGGGGGCCTCCATGCTGGCTGTGTGTATCATCTTGTATTGCTTTGAATATTCCACCAATATGGCTAGTGGTGATGGTGCCATCATCAGCATTACTATACCACATATACGCCTACCGTAAAAAAACAATTCAGGCCACGATGGATGAGGTGGTGGCACTGGAGCAAGAGGAGCAGGGGCAATTCACAGCGTTACTGGGCCTGTCATCCACACATGGCTCAAAGGGTGGGTTACTGTCCCAACAGTGACCAATTGCCCAACTGTGCAGCCAGTGGACAGTCTGTGAGGATGATGATAAGGAGAAAGAAGAACCGTGTTTAGAATAGGATGACACTCAGATCAGCTATCGGGCATCACTGCAGTGTGGATGGGGGAGATACAGAGTAAACAGAGAATTCACCTCCTGCCGAGGTCAGCTTGTCATTTCCTCTGGGCAGCCTGGCACACCTGATCCAATACATGCAGTAGTACCTGTGCAACGACAGCCGAGTTGCCCAAATTCTTACCAGTGCAAATTACTGGGTGGCCACCCTGCTTAATCGCTGCTACAAGGCCACCCTGCTTAATCGCTGCTACAAGGACAACATACCATCATTACTTCTATCACTGGTGTGAGAACGCCAAATGCGTGAATACAAGCATATGCTGGTAGAGAAACTACTGTTGGCTTTCACACCTGACAGTGGGTGCTCAGTGGAAGAACAAGGCAGAAGTGGAGGAGGAAGTTACCAATGCAGCTGGGGTACCATGAGCACCTTGGAAAAAAGGGTTAGCATTGCCGAAATGTGGCAAAACTTTGAGAATGCCACAATATAGAGCAACATCATGTAATAGGGTCTGTATTAACAGGATCCAGCGTTACAACAACATGGTGGAAGAGTACATGTCCTCAAGTCTCCACATACTAACAGATGGGTCTGCCCCATTTAACTTCTGGGTCTCCAAATTGGACACATGGACAGAGCTTGCTCTTTTATGCCTTGGAGGTGCTGGCCTGGCCTGCGGCAAGTGTCATTTCGAAATGTGTGTTTAGCATGGCAGGGGTGTGATCACAGAAAGGTACATTCGCCTGTCCACATCCAAGTTGGTGAACCTAACAGTCTTTAAAATGAACCAGGCATGGATCCTACAGGAATTGTCCATACCTTTTAGTTACTAGACAACTATACCAGCTCCACCTAGCCAGTATTCGACTCTATTTGCTATTCGTTTCATTTGGGTGCCTCCTCCGAAATAAAAAACCTAAACAACTATATTGGCTACCTACTTCTTCACCTCTTCCAGTGAAACCACCATGTACACCTTTTCCTCCACTTGGACCTACGCTTTGTGGTTCTAGATAGCTAGTTTCAGTTTTCAGAAATCTATTTTTTTTATAGTAATTTAAAAAACCAAAACAGTTGGATTACTCCTACTCTCCCACCCATACCGCCATGTCCACCTCTTCCTCCACTTAGACCAGTGATGGCAAATCTTTTAGAGACCGCGTGCCCAAACTGCAATATAAAACCCACTTATTTATCGCAAAGTGCCAACACACCAATTTAACCTGAATACTGAGGTTTTAGATTAGAAAAACAACTCCTACTTTAGTGCACTATAGTGTCTATACTATAGAATAACAAAGAATGATGACCCATCACAATGTGATTTTCCAAAGGCAAACCTCACACAGCTCTCCATACAGTATAATGTGCACAAAATGACCTTCATACAGTATAATGGTTCCACATCGTCCTCCATACAGTGTAATTGGCCTCACATAGTGCTCCATAAAGGGTAATGGGCTCCACATAGTGTTCTATACAGTATAACAGGGCCCTGCATTGCCTTCCATACAGTATTATGATGCTCCATTCTGTATACTGGCCACACATAGCGCTCCAAACAGTATAATGGCCACACATAGTGCTCCATACTGTATAATGGCCACACATAGTGCTCCAAACTGAGTAATGGCTCCACACAGTGCTCCATACTGTATGGTGGGGCACATGATGCTCCATACTGTATAATGGCCCCGCATGATGCTCCATACTGTATAATGGCCCCACACAGTGCTCCATACTGTATAATGGCCCCACATGATGCTCCATACTGTATAATGGCCCCACATGATGCTCCATACTGTATAATGGCAACACATAGTGCTCCATACTGTATACTGGCTCCACATGATTCTCCATACTGTATAATGGCCCCACATGATGCTGCATACTGTATAATGGCCCCACATGATGCTTCATACTCTATAATGGTCCCACATCATGCTGCATACTGTATAATGGCCCCATATGATGCTCAATACTGTATAATTGCCCTTTATGATGCTCCATGCTGTTTAATGGCCACACATAGTGCTCCATACTGTATAATGGCCACATATGATGCTGCATACAGTATAATGGCCCCACATGATGCTGCATACTGTATAATGGCCCTACATGATGCTGCATACAGTATAATGGCCCCACATGATGCTGCCTACGCTTCATATATCACTCCTACCTGTGGGCACGTGCGCCATCTTGTGCATAGTGCCACCGCCACTCTCCTCAGCCCGTGCACCATCCTAGTCCTCGGCCCGCATGCCATCCTCGTCCTCAGGCCTGATGGGAGAGTTAGGAGCAGAGGAGAGTGGCCGTGCCACTGGCGCTAGTGACGAGGGAGATTAAGAGCGGGCTGAGGAGAGCGGTAGCGGCTCTAGTTTTGAGGAGATGGCGTGCGTGTCTAGCGAGAGGGCTCTGCATGCTGCCTCTGACACGCATGCAATAGGTTCACCACCACTGACTTAGACCTACGCCTCCTGGACATAGATTGCTATTTTAAATTTTGCAAATTCTAGATTGTTTTATGTCAGTTCCATAAAAAAAATACTCAAAACAGTGTTGGATTATTCCTCCCTTGATTCTAGTTATTTTATTTATTTATTTTACTCAGTTACATAACGCCATTAACTCCACAGCACTTTATAGACATTTTTGGGACTGTCCCTATTGGGGCCCACAATCCAACTTCCCTATTGCTATGTCTTTGAAGTGTGGGAGGAAAGCATTGCAAACACGGGGAGAAGATAGAAACTCTTTGCAGCTGTTGTCTTTGGTTGGATTTGAACCCAAGACGCCAACGCTGAAAAGCTAACCACCAAGCAGCCATGCTGTGCTGCTTCTTCCACCTGTAACATAGTAACATAGTAACATAGTTAGTAAGGCCAAAAAAAGACATTTGTCCATACAGTTCAGCCTATATTCCATCATAATAAATCCCCAGATCTACGTCCTTCTACAGAACCTAATTGTATGATACAATATTGTTCTGCTCCAGGAAGACATCCAGGCCTCTCTTGAACCCCTCGACTGAGTTCGCCATCACCACCTCCTCAGGCAAGCAATTCCAGATTCTCACTGCCCTAACAGTAAAGAATCCTCTTCTATGTTGGTGGAAAAACCTTCTCTCCTCCAGACGCAAAGAATGCCCCCTTGTGCCCGTCACCTTCCTTGGTATAAACAGATCCTCAGCGAGATATTTGTATTGTCCCCTTATATACTTATACATGGTTATTAGATCGCCCCTCAGTCGTCTTTTTTCTAGACTAAATAATCCAAATTTCGCTAATCTATCTGGGTATTGTAGTTCTCCCATCCCCTTTATTAATTTTGTTGCCCTCCTTTGTACTCTCTCTAGTTCCATTATATCCTTCCTGAGCACCGGTGCCCAAAGCTGTACTGCCACATCCAACTCCACTTGGACCATTTCATCCTAGTCCAATATTTTTATTTTTTATTCCTGCTCTGCTTAGCTAGGGAGCAGTGAGGGACAATATTAGGTCTTGCGCATGTGCAGTTTTCCAAAAACACTCTCTATGTGTACTCTGCACCCATGTCTGTGATCGTACCGTACGTAATCAAAAGTTTTTATAATCTTCAACTGTGTTGGTGGGAGTGATGTGCATCCAAACATATTTTTCTACTCTTATGTCAGTGATAGTATTGTGCCAAAAGCCGCTGCGTGTATTGTTTAACCCGTTTCTGTGAGAGTACATTGCCAAAAGACACTGTGAATATACTTTAACACATATCTGTGAGAGTACTGTGCTTTTTAGCTGCTGTGTGTACTCTACAACCCTGCCTGTGGGGGTACTATACCCTATTGTCTAGGTGTGAAATTTTGAATCGGCTTTTCTGTGGAAAATGTGAAAACATCCTCTGTGGGTGAAATCTGTTTTTAGTTTCTGTGGTGGTACTGCGCCCAAAAGTCTCTGTGTCTGCAGCCGTGTCTATACGAGTGGGGTGCACAAAAAATAATTTTACTCTACCTTGATGGCTGGGCCTAATGGTCATTAAATGATTTAACTACTAAACAGCAGCTTGGTGGCTCAGTAGTTAGCACTTGAGCGCTGGGGTCCTGGGTTCAAATCCCACTAAGGACAACATGTGCAAGGAGTTTGTATGTTCTCCCGGTATTTGCGTGGGTTTTATCCCACAATCCAAAGACATACTGATAAGGAATTTAGATTGTGAGCCCCAATGGGGACAGCGATGATAATGTATGTAAAGCACTGCGGAATATGATAGTGCTATATAAGCAATGTATAATAAATAAATAAACTCATTCCAATTACAGTCTCTAAATTGTCATTGATAGTTATTCTGTCTCGCTACATCAACTGCTGACTCAGTTGAGAAATGATTAATTTGCTTGACTGCTGCCTGATTCCACATTACCATATGTACTTTGCAACCCCACCCAGCTCCTTCACTTTGTGTTCCATCGGGTCCCCTCTTAATCATGACCCCAGATTGAACAAAAAAGAAAATAGAAACAGAGTACAGTTCCATTATCTCTAGCTGAAGTATTCAGGCATGGTTGCCTTCTTTAACACTCATTTTTTCAAAGGATAGACTTCAAGCCCCTGGACCCTAAGGCAACAGTATTGGGGAGGTGTCCTATGCCAAAGGTACTGGGACTGGCGGCAGCGAGCCTCACGGTGGATCGCCAGAGGTGTCCAGAATCAAACTACAAGCTTTTTATCTGTGGCTGCTTTACTGTATGCTACTGAAGATAAAAATTTGGCTTTGTGGGTGAAATTTGTGCACTGCTTCTATAGAGGTCCTCTACCCCCTGCTCTGTAGGTGTAATTTTTAACTGGATTGCTAGTAACAAGCCTCACGGCGGACCATCAGCTCCATCCAAGGTCATACTACCAGCTTTTTGTCAGCAGCTGCTTGTATGCTACTAAAGGTGACATTTTGGAGCTGTGAGGGAAATGTGAAAACATGCTCTATTGGTGAAATTTTAAGAATATTCTATAGGGGTACTCTGGCCTTTGCTCTGTAGGTGATAATTTTTAGCAGCTTCTTTGGGGTACTTTTCCCCAACTCTGTGGGTGAAATTTATTATTAGCTGTGTGGTGATACTGTGTCCAAAGCAGCTGTGTGTATTCTTTAATCCATATCTGTGGCAGTACTGTGCTTTTATGCCGCTGTGTGCTGACAGAACCCCTTTAAGTAATTTCCCTATCCACAGTTGTTTTCAGGGCAATTGTCCTGCTCTTACCCCCTTTTTCAGCCCCCCTACCCCTTTCTCCTAACATTTTACAGCCATTTTACAGCACTGAAGTTCGGGTCCCCATTGACTTATATAAGGCTCGGTGTCCGGTGTCAAGTTCGGGTCCCGAACCAGACTTTTAAAAAGTCCAGCCCAACCCAGTGAACCCAAACATCCATGGGTTTGCTCATCACTATTTGAGACACAGTCTTGCCATGCCAAAGTATATATGAAATGAAAAAGGTTTGGCACTGTGTTAGCCATTTGACAAAAGATTGCTCTCAGTGGAAAAAACAAAATAATTTTGTAGTCATGATACCTTTTAATGGCTAACAAAAATAAAATAAATGATGTTGCAAGGCAAGCTTTCAAGGCTTCTTAGGTCTCTTCATTAGGAATGGTATAGCAAAGCATCTAAAGAAACAAATATAAATCCAAAAAAGCAGAGGCAAGGCATAATAAATTGACTTTTATATACAGTATACAAAACAAACTGAGCCTAAAGAGTGAATCCTTAATTAAATTAGATTAGTGGCATGAAAGTTTTATAATCTCAATATCCATGTAAGATCAGAGATCTGGTGCCCCCACTGTCTCTGGGCATTTTAAATGGTTTATAATAAAGACATTGTTTTAAATGTATTGGGCTATGTTATGTCCAACTGTGGCACATGTGGATTTGTGGATCCACTGTGCCACAGGGTCGGGTCGGTCTATGATACTGGATCAGGGTTTGGCCACTTATGGACCAGGGGATAATGTTCAGCTACTGGCCACACTGGGACCAGGGGGACTTTGGGTACAGGACTGGCCTCACCAGGACAAGGGGACAATGTTCAGGTGCTGGCTGCTCAAGGACCAAGGGATGAAGTTCAGGCACTGGCCATTCCAGGACCAGGGGACAAAGTTCAGGCACTGGCCACTCCAAAACCAGGGGACACGTTTCAGGCATGGGCTGCTCTGGGACCAGGGGATGATGGATACAGGACTGGCCACACCAGGACCAGGGGACTATGGATACGGGATTGACCACACCGGGACGAGGGATACAGGTTCAGGACACTGGCCACATGGGAACCTCACAACTCACTAGTGGCACACCTTACTCACTAATGACTTTACACGTTGCTTCGTGAATCCCTAGGGGAGAGGGAGTCTTATATGCAAGATGCCTCCCAGCTATTGGCTGGGAGTCATCTTGCAGGTGCACTACATTTATACTAAATGCCTCTCAGCTACAAACTGAGAGCATTTAGTATATGCGCATACTGCCCCTTTAAGAACAGGAGAGCATGCGCACATGCGTACTAGGCGCACCACTGGTAACTGCAGTGCGCACACCAGGAAGCAGGAGGGACACCTCGGGAGACCATGCCGCTACACTGGCATGGTGAGTAAGCCATCATCCATGCAGGCAGCTCCAGCAGTAGCGCTACAGGTTATATAGTTTCAAATAACAACATTAAGAATAAAAGATAGTGTTGTCTTTATCTCCTATTGATCTCATTTAGTGATCTTAGGCTATGAGAACATAAAAATAATTTAAGAAATAAAGCATAGTTATTTATGGACTATCCATGAAAAGGGTACAGAGACATCAGTATTAAATCACAATATATTATTGATAATATGAGCCATTCTGTATGGCTCAGTCTGACTTAATGGCTTAAGTCTTACAGTGAGCAAACTGTCTGATGTTGTATACTCATATATATCTGTGTGTGTGTGTGTGTGTGTGTGTGTTTGTGTTATGCAATGCTAATCCAATTTATAGAATTTGAGATAAAAGCAACATTTTAGACATTCTTCATCGAAATTCTAACTTGGATTGCTCGCTGTTCTGAATTAACAGAACAGATTGTGCATCTGATTAATCAATAAATCTTGTAATAAATAACATTAAAAAAATTCTAGTACTTATACTATTTCTACATTTATTATATAACATTTTAATGAAATATTGTCCAAATTTTGACACTATGAATGAGGTTAAAAGCATACACTTTCTAAACTATTGATGATTCTGTGGACTGAGACCTGGGAATCCAACTGGTAGAGTTAATTAGGCACATTTTCTATGGTGCCTATAGAATCTATCATATATGTGATAATCCAGACAAGCTGTTTCACGGTACAGCCCAATAAATACAATGTAAGGTAGTCTTTGCATAACTAAATATTTTTTTGTTTTCAGAAGCCAGGCATAATGACAGGGCATCTGAAGTGGTGTAATAAAGATTCAAAATGTCTTCACCAATGAGCCAGTCAAGCAACTACCTTATTTATTGGTATAGCCACAATTTTCAATACTCACAGGGATTATTTAGGTTGGTAATCTAAGGGACAGCTGCAAAAATGAAATGCAATAGTAATTTTAAAGAAGTTCAATATGAAGCAATCTAAATGTAAATTAGAGGAATGCTTTTGAAAACATTAAAACTTTAACGACTGTGTCATATTTATAGCAGATCCTGTAGACCCTCAAGCCTTGCACTAGACATAACAGTATGTCATTTTTGACTGGAGTTTTCTTTGAGCAATATAAAAACCAGGCCTGGCCAGAAAATGACTGTTCATTAAAATTATATTCACTATACTTTAGATGCTACGACTGAAATTAACATAAAATGTTCGTAAAATGATGGGGTGCCCATCTTTGTTCTGTGATTTGCATTATATTAGTATGCTTATTATTATTACTATTTATTATAATAGCGACATGTATTATATGGCGCTTTACATGTGAGGAGGGGTATACATATATGATAATGTGTGCAAACTGTAAAGCGCTGCAGAATATGTTAGCGCTATATAATAATAAAGATTATTATTATTGTACATAATAAAAACAAGTACAGTAATCTTAAACAGTACAAGTCACGACTGGTACAGGAGGAGAGAGGACCCTGCCCGAGAAGGCTCACAATCTACAGGGGATGAGTGAGAATACAGTAGGTGAGGGTAGAGCTGGTCGTTCAATGGTTTGGTCCATCGGTGGTTACTGCAAGTTGTAGGCTTGTCAGAAGAGGTAGATCTTCAGGCTATTTTTGAAGGTTTCCATGGTAGGCGAGAGTCTGATATGTTGTGGTAGAGAGTTCCTGAGTAGGGGTGATGCGCAGGAGAAATCTTGTATGTGATTGTAGGAAGAGGAGATAAGAGGGTAGTAGAGAAGGGGATCTTGTGAGGATTGGAGGTTGCGTGCAGGTAAGTACTGAGAGACGATGTCACAGATACATGGAGGACACAGGTTGTGCATGGTTTTGTATGCCATGGTTAGGGTTTTGAACTGGAGTCTTTGGGTAATGGGGAGCCAGTGCAGGGATTGATAGAGAGGCCGGGGAATAGTGAGGGGATAGGTGGATTAGTTGGGCAGCAGAGTTTAGAATAGATTGGAGGAGTGCAAGAGTGTTAGAGGGGAGGCCACAGAGCAGGAGGTTGCAGTAGTCAAGGCGGGAGATGGCATGGACTAGGGTTTTTGCAGATTCTTGGTTGAGGAATGTACAGATCCAGGAAATATTTTTGAGTTCAAGTCGGCAGGAAGTGGAAAGGGCATAGATATGTGGTTTGAAGGAGAGATCTGAGTCAGCGAGCTTGTGGGATTGGGAAGAGTGAGCAGCCATTTACTTTAACCCTTTTCTGAAATCTAACATACTATCCCATCTATGTGGGCTGGGCCCATATGACCATGGACGGGATAGTATGTCGAAGCCAATCGGAGCCGGGTGTCAGCTGATTCTCACAGCTGACACCCGGCACAAAGTGTCAGGAGCGGTCATGGACCGCTCCCGGCACTTTAACTTCCAGAACACTGCGATCAAACAAGATTGCAGCGTTCCGGTGGCATAGGGAAGCATCGTGCAGGGAGGGGGCTCCCTGCGCTCTTCCCTGAGACCCTCAGAACAACGTGATGTGATCGCGTTATTCTGAGGATTTCCTCCCTACAGGCCCCCGGATCCAAGATGGCCACAGAGTCCTTCCAGGTCCTGCAGGGAGGTGGTTTCTCAGTGCCTCCTGAGAGCAACGACCTGAGAAGCCTCCTTCACTGCCTGTCAGATCGCTGATCTGCACAGTGTTGTGCAAAGTGTCAGATTAGCAAATTGACTTTATACATTCATGTCCCATCCTGGGACAATGTAAAAAAAATATATACCGTATATATATATTATACTGTGTAAAAATATATTTTTTTAACATTTCTAAAAAAAAGTAAAAATAAATAAATAATGTTCCAATAAATAAAAAAACAATAAAAGTACACATATTTAGTATCGCCGTGTCCGTAACGACCAGACCTATAAAACTGTCCCACTAGTTAACCCCTTCAGTGAACACCGTAATAAAATAAATAAAAAACGAGGCAGAAAACAATGCTTTATAATCATACTGCAGAACAAAAAGTGGAATAACACGCAATCAAAAATACGAATGTAAATAAACATGGTACCGCTGAAAATGTCATCTTGTCCTGCAATACAGCTGCAATACAGTGTCATCAGCAAAAAATGAAAAAAGTTATAGCTCTCAGAATAAAGCGATGCAAAAACAATAATTTTATTGTATAAAAGCGTCAAAACATACAAAAAGATATAAATGAGTTATCGCTGTCATCATACTGGCCCGAAGAATAAAACTGACTTACCAATTTTACCACACGCGGAACGGTATAAACACCCCACCCAAAAGAAATTCATGAATTGCTGTTTTTTGTTCATTCTGCCTCCCAAAAATCATAATAAAAAGCAATCAAAAAATGTTTTGTGCCTGAAAATGGCACCAATAAAAACATCAACTCGTCCCGCAAAAAACAAGACCTCACATGACTCTGTGGGCCAAAATATGGTGATGCAAAAACTATTTTTTGCAATTAATAGCATCTTTTAGCGTGACAGCTGCCAAGCATAAAAACCTGATAAAAAACCCACTGTAAATAATAAATCAAACCCCCTTTATCATCCCCTTAGTTAGGGAAAAATAATAAAATAAAAAAATGTATTTATTTCCATTTTCCCATTAGGGTTAGGGTTATGGTTGGGGCTAAAGTTAGGGTTAGGGTTGGGGCTAAAGATAGGGTTAGGGCTAAAGTTAGGGTTAGGGTTGAGGCTAAAGTTGGGGTTAGGGTTTGGATTAGAGTTAGGGTTGGGATTACCTTTACGGTTGGGATTAGGGTTGGGATTAGGGTTAGGGGGTGTCAGGGTTAGGGGTGTGGTTAGGGTTATGGTTAGGGTTGGGATTAGAGATAGGGCTGTGTTGGGGTTAGGGGTGTGTTGGGAGGATTAGGCTTGTGGTTAGGGTTGTGATTAGGGTCTGAGGTGTGTTCAGGTTAGGGGTGTGGTTAGGGTTATGGTTAGGGTTGGGGGTGTGTTGGGGTTAGGGTTGGAGTTAGAATTGGGGGATTTCCACTGTTTAGACACATCAGGGGCTCTCCAAATGCGACATGGCGTCCGATCTCAATTCCAGCAAATTCTGCGTTGAAAAAGTCAAACTGTGCTCCTTCCCTTCCGAGCTCCGCCGTGAGCCCAAACAGTGGTTAACCCCCACATATGGGGTATCAGCATAGTCAGGACAAATTTGACAACAGCTTTTGTGGTCCAATTTCTCTGTTACCTTTGTGAAAATAATAATTTGGGGGCTAAAAAATAATTTTTGTGGGAAAAAAATTATGTTTTATTTTCAAGGCTCTGCATTATAAACTTTAGTGAAACACTTGGGGGTTTAAAGTTCTCACACCACATCTAGATAAGTTCCTTAGGGGGTCTAGTTTCCAAAATATCACTTGTGGTGGGTTTCTACTGGCCCATCAGTGGCTCTGCAAACACAGCATGACATCTGCAGACCATTCCATCGAAGTCTGCATTCCAAAATGTCACTACTTCCCTTCCGAGCTCCGACGTGTGCACAAACAGTAGATTTCTCCCACATATGGGGTATCAACGTACTCAGGACAAATTGCAAAACAACGTTTTTGGTCCAATTTCTACTGTTACCATTGTGAAAATACAAAATTGGGGCAAAAAATCATTTTTGTGGGAAAAAATGATTTTTTATTTTCACAGCTCTGCATTATAAACTTTCGTGAAACACTTGGGGTTTCAAAGTTCTCACAACACATCTATGTGAGCCCGCAGACCATTCCATCAGTCTGCATTCCAAAATGGCGCTCCTTCCCTTCCAAGCTCCGCCATGCACCAAAAATAGTGATTCCCCCCACATACGGGATATCAGCATACTTAGGACAAATTGCACAACAACTTTTGCGGTCCAATTTCTCTGGATACCCTTGGGAAAATAAAAAATTGCGGGTTAAAAGATCATTTTAGTGGAAAAAAATGTTGTTGTTTTTTATTTTCAGAGTTCTACATTATATATTTTGAGGGTTCAAAGGGTTCAAAGTGCTCACCACACATCTAGATATGTTCCGTAGGGGGTCTACTTTCCAAAATGATGTCACTTGTGGGGGGTTTCCTTGTTTAGCCACATCAGGGGCTCTCCAAATGCGACATGGCGTCCTATCTCAATTCCAGCTAATTTTGCATTGAAAAGTCAAATGGCGCTCCTTCCCTTCCGAGCTCTGCCATGCGCCCAAACAATGGTTTACCCCCACATATGGGGTATCGGCATACTCAGGACAAATTGTACAACAACGTTTGTGCTCCAATTTCTCCTGTTACCCTTGGGAAAATAAAACAAATTGGATCTGAATTACATTTTTTGTGAAAAAAAGTTAATTTTTTTTTTAAATATTTCAAAAATTCCTGTGAAGCACCTGAAAGGTTAAAAAACTTTTTGAATGTGGTTTTGAACACCTAGAGTGGTGCAGTTTTTAGAATGGTGTCATTTTTGGGTATTTTCTATCGTATAGACCCCTCAAAGTGATTTCAAATGTGATGTGGTGCTTAAAAAAAATGGTGTTGTAAAAATGAGAAATTGCTGGTCAACTTTTAACCCTTCTAACTCCCTAACAAAAAAAAATTTGGTTCCAAAATTGTGCTGATGTAAAGTAGACATGTGGAATATGTTTCTTATTAAGTATTTTGTGTGACATATCTCTGTGGTTTAAGGGCATGAAAATTCAAATTTGGAAAATTGCAAAATTTTCAACATTTTCCCTAAATTTCCAATTTTTTGACAAATAAACGCAAGTCATATCAAAGAAATTTTACCACTATCATAAAGTACAATATGTCTCAAGAAAACATTGTCAGAATCACTGGGATCTGTTGAAGCGTTCCAGAGTTATCACCTCATAAAAGTACAGTGGTCAGAATTGTAAAAATTGGCCTGGTCATTAACATGCAAACCACCCTTTGGGGTAAAGGTGTTAATGGATAAGTCCATTGGGGGGGTCGAGTGAGATGGGGGAAAGATGATGAATTCTGTTTGTCCATATTAAGTTTTAGAAATCTAGCGGAGAAGAAGGATGAAGTAGCAATTATTATGGTCTTCAAAGGAGTATGTAAAAAAGAAGTTGGAGAAAGAAATGACATCACAATTTTTTATTAGCTTACAAAAATGCATACAAATCTGCATGAGAGAAACGCATGAAAATCCGCATAAAAAACGCATCCAATCCGCGCGGATTTTTACCTGCGTTTTCTGCCAAGAGAGGAAGAATATGCGTAGTAAATTCCACAGGCAAATCCGCAACGAGTGCACATACACTTATAGCATGCAGATTATATATATATATATATACATATATATATATATATATATGTATATATATATATATATATATATATATATATATACTGTATACAGTGCCGGCAAAAAAAAATCTTTACAAGACTGCCAAATAGCAAAACCGGCTGAGCTGCACATAGCAACCAATCAGAGGGCAGCTTTCGCTTTACCAGAGAGGTGAAAACTGAGCGTTGATTGGTTGATATTTGCAACAAAGCCAGCTTTAATATTAGAGTTTTTTTATTATCTCCCCCACTGTGTACACTTAAAAGTGAAATTATGATGTGGATTTTATATGTAAAGTTTTTTTTTGCTGTGTAAATGTAAATATTTTTTTTGCCTGCACTATATATATATATATATATATATATATATATATATATATATATATATATATCTAATATATAATTGCCTAGAATACTACTTCCTGCAATTTGTGCCAACTTCCTGTCCGGAGCTAATGTCCGGAGCTAATGTCCGGAGATAAGTGACGTCAACAGTGTCCAGTGTCTGATTGGTTGCCGCCTGCTGCGAGCGACCAATCAGAAACGTGCCGTACTGTGACACACTCCGCCCGCCATTTTGGTGTGATTTTTGAATTTTTACCTCACAGCAAGTTTCTACTGCGTGGAGGCGGGCCCAGTGACGTTGCTCTTCAAGCTCCTGCCGAATTTCGTCAAAAAAATGATAATACCATTTACCAAAACTATATATATTTAGTTGTGAAGTGGTTCAGTGACATTTTCACACCAATTTTGAATTTTTGTTTGGTGTTTTCTCCATATACTGCCTATTATTTTTGTTCTTTCTTACTATTATTTATTAATTGTATTATTCTTACATTTGAATAAATAAAGTATATATGGATTTTAGACTCCCGATTCTTTAGAATCGGGCTGCCATCTAGTATCTATATAAATAGATATATATATATATTCTCTACAGCAAACACATATAGTGGGGGAAATAAATATTTGATCCCTTGCTGACTTTGTAAGTTTGCCCAGTGACAAAGACATGAACAAGACTTAATACTTGGTGGCACAATCCTTGTTGGCAAGCACATCAGTCAAACGTTTTTTGTAGTTGATGATGAGGTTTGCGCACATCAGGAGGAATTTTGGTCCACTCCTCTTTGCAGATCATCTCTAAATCATTACGATTTTGAGGCTGTCGCTTGGCAACTTGGAGCTTAAACTACCTCCATAAGTTTTCTATGGGAATAAGCTCTGAAGACTGGCAGCTAGGCCACTCCATGACCTTAATGTGCTTCTTTTTGAGCCATTCCTTTGTTTCCTTGGCTGTATGGTTTGGGTCATTGTCTTGTTGGAAGATTCAGCCACGACCCATTTTTAATGTTCTGGCGGAGGGAAGGAGGTTGTCACTCAGAATTTTACTGTACATGGCTCCATCCTTTCTTCCATTGATGAGGTGAAGTAGGCCTGTGACCTTAGCAGAGAAACACCCCCAAAACATGTTTCCACCTCCATGTTTGACTGTGGGGACGGTGTTCTTTTTGTCAAAGGCAGCATTTCTCTTCCTTCGAACACGGCATGTTGAGTTATTGCCTAAATTTTTTTGTCTTATCTGACCACAGCACCATCTCCCAATCACTCACAGAATCATCCAGGTGTTCATTGGCAAACTTCAGATGGGCCTGCACATGTGCCTTCTTGAGCAGGGGGACCTTGCAGGCACTGCAGGATTTTAAACGTTTACAGGGTAATGTGTTACCAGTGGTTTTCTTGGTGACTGTGGTCCCAGCTGCCTTGAGATCATTAACAAGTTCCCCCATTTAGTTTTAGGCTGTTCTCTCACCTTCCTCACAATCAAGTATACCCCACAAGGTGAGATTTTACCTGGTGCCCCAGATCGATGTCTCTTGAAAGTTATTTAGTATTTTTCCCATTTTCTTACTATTGCACCAACAGTTGTCTCCTTCTCACTCAGCATCTTAATTATGGTTTTGTAGCTCATTCCAGCTTTGTGCAGGTCCATGATCTTGTCCCTGACATCCTTAAGATATTTGGTTTTACCCATGTGTAAGGAGGTGAAGCACAATGAGAGTCTGGGGGCGGTTACCTTCTCGGCTCTGTGCCTGGAACCATTGAGCTGTGCTGCAGGTTCCCCAGGGGACAGACTTAGAGACTGGGACAGGAAGAAAGCCAGGCAGAGGGCGGGAAAGGCACGCACGCAAGAGACAGAGCAGCGTGAGCAGAGATCAGAGCAGGGTGCAGCTGCGCTCCTGGAGAGAGAGAAATCTCCCGGTCAGAGGACAAATACAGGGAGATTGCCCAGAAAGACTGCATCTTGTGAGTACCTGAAAGCGGACTCTGCTGTGACTGGTGAGGGGCGCTTTGAGACCCATGTAGAGACATTGGGCCGTATAGAGACTGCGACCCCCTGGTGCCCTCGGTATCAGTACAGAGACTGTGATTCCTGGTACAGAGATTTAACAGTGCAGAGCCCCTGATTCCTGGTACAGAGACTTAACAGTGCAGAGCCCCTGATTCCTGGTACAGAGACTTAACAGTGCAGAGCCCCTGATTCCTGCTGTGCTGTAAAGGCTAAAGACTCAGAACTTGTGCATATCACATTAACTCCCGAAACCCCAAGCAGCAGGCTCCTAGAGACTACTCAGCCCATGGACAACAGAGGAACAACAAGTGCCGCTGTTTCTCGGCGCCTACTTTGGAGAAGAATACCCTTCAAGCAAGTCCTCATCAGACTGATAAGTGTTCTTTTCTCAAGAAAATCCTGCTTAATTCTGTTACACTGTTTGACTCCCATATTTTTGCACTATTTTATTGCCAGTTATTTTCCATTGCTTCCTCCCTACGAGGAGAACCTTATTACTGCTATTAAACCCCTCAACTGTTGGTCTGTCTGTTCCGTGGTGACATACTCAGTACCTGCATACTATTACACATGTTGTAAAGGTTAGAGTCTGACTGATTGAGTCTGTGGACAGGAGTCTTTTATAAAGGTGACTATGTAAGACATCTGTCTTTAATGCAGGTGACAAGTTGATTAGGAGCGTCTAACTGGTCTGTTGGAGCCAAAACTCTTAATGGTTGGTAGGGGATCAAATACTTATTTCTCACTGCAAAATGCAAATACATTTATATTATTTATACAATGTGATTTTCTGGATTTTTTTCATATTTTTATCTCAATGTTAACATTAACCTACCTGTTGTGAATTCTGTTGTCGAACTCCCTCCTGTGGTCGTGAATGGTACTTCGGCGAGTTCTGTCTATGGGCTCCCTCTGGTGGCTTTGAGTGAAGCTGCTGCTTCTGAGGTTCCTTACACAGGTGACGTGGTTTTATCCTTTGGTTGACTGCTCTATTTAACTCCTCTCAGATCGTTACTCCATGCCAGCTGTCAATGTTTTTGCATTGGTTCAGTTCGCTCCTGGATCTCTCTGGTGACCTGCCTTCTCCTGCAGAAGCTAAGTTCCTGATAGTCATTATTTGTTCATTGTTTTCTTGTCCAGCTGGTTTTCATGATTTTGTCTTGCTAGCTGGAAGCTCTGGGATGCAGAGTGGCCCCTCCGCACCGTGAGTCGGTGCGGAGGTCTTTTTTGCACACTCCGCGTGGTCTTTTGTAGGTTTTTGTGCTGATCGCAAAGTTACCTTTCCTATCCTCTGTCTATTTAGTAAGTCTGGCCTCCCTTTGCTGAAATCTGTTTCATTTGTGCGTTTGTGACTTTCATCTTTACTCACAGTCAATATATGTGGGGGGCTTCCTTTACCTTTGGGGAATTTCTCTGAGGCAAGGCAGGCTTTATTTTCTATCTCTAGGGCTAGATAGTTCTTAGGCTGTGACGAGGCGCCTAGGTCTGGTCAGGAGCGCTCCACGGCTATTTCTAGTGTGTGTGATAGGATTAGGGCTTGCGGTCAGCAGAGCTCCCACATCCCAGAGCTTGTCCTGTATGAGGTTTAACTATCAGGTCATTCCTGGTGCTCCTAACCACCAGGTCATAACACCTACCCTTAAAATTATAGACTGTTCATGTCTTTGTCAGTGGGCAAACTTACAAAATCAGCAAGGGATCAAATACTTATTTCCCCCACTGTATATACTGCATGCACAGTACACATAAACTCAACTCTGCTGTACATGCATATGCAACTGTGTAACATACACAACTCTCCCACATGCACGCACAACTCTGCTACACACACACAGCTTTGCTACATACACACGTGATCAAAATAGTTGGTAGCCCTCTTTTAGTGACAGAAAAACCCAGAATGGTCACAGAAATAACTTGAATCTCACAAAAGTAATAATAAATAAAAAATCTATGAAAATTAGCAAATGAAAGTCAGACATGATGATGGCAGCATCATGCTATGGGGGTGTTTTTCAGCTGCAGGGGCAGGACGACTGGTTGTAATTGAAGGAAACATGAATGTGGCCAAGTACAGAGATATCATGGATGAAAACCTCTTCCAGAGTGCTCTGGACCTCAGACTTGGCAGAAGGTTCACCTTCCAACAGGACAATGATCCTAAGCACACAGCTAAAATAACAAAGGAGTGGCTTCAGAACATCTCTGTGACCATTCTTGACTGGTCCAGCCAGAGCCCTGACCTAAACACAATTGAGCATCTCATTTCTGTTTTTTTCAGTCAATAAATTTACGAAATGACTGCAATGAATCAAAGAGTGACAAATTTAAAGGGGTATGACTACTTTCCGTACCTACTGTATATTATACCCACATACACACATTATACAATGGAGTATTGATATATGGTACACTACAAATTGTCCTATTGGAAAAACAATACCTTGCATCCACCAACTGATAAATATATAACATGTAACTTTTAAATCTTTGTCAATATAGAAAGTACATTGCTAAACACAGCCAGTATATAGAAAATGCTACCCCACTAAGGTGGTCATAATCTACTATATAATAGTGTAAGGGTCACTTTTGTCTTTCTGTCCTTCTGTCTTTCTGTCACGGTTATTCATTCGCTGATTGGTCTCGCCAGCTGCCTGTCATGGCTGCCGCGACAAATCAGCGACGGGCACAGTCCAGAAGAAAATGGCCGCTCCTTACTCCCCGCAGTCAGTGCCTGTCGCCCGCATACTCCGCTCTGGTCACCGCTAACACAGGGTTAATGCCGGCGGTAACGGACCGTGTTATGCCGCGGGTAACGCACTCCGTTACCGCCGCTATTAACCCTGTGTGTCCCCAACTTTTTACTATTGACGCTGCCTATTGCAGCATCAAGAGTAAAAAATGTAATGTTAAAAATAATTTAAAAAAAAAAACCTGCTATACTCACCCTCTGTAGTCTGCTGAGCCACTCGCGCCGGCCGCCATCCTCCGTTGCAGGTTCCGGTGGCAAAGATGGTATGGGAGAAGGACCTGCCATGACGTCACGGTCATGTGACCACGACGTCATCACAGGCCCTGCGCGCCTGCGCGAGAAGGACCTGCCATAACGTCACGGTCATGTGACCGCGACGTCATCACAGGCCCTGCGCGCCTGCCCTAGAAAGACCTGCCATGACATCACGGTCATGTGACCGCGACGTCATCACAGGTCCTGCGCTCATACCAACCCTGGGGCCGGAAGCTGCCGTGGACTACAAGGGGCCCTCGGAATGGTGAGTATACGTTTATTTTTTATTTTTTAAACTGTGACAAACCTGGCTGGGCAATATACTACGTAGCTGGGCAATATACTACGTGACTGGCCAATATACTACGCGGCTCTGTGCTGTATACTACTTCGCTGTGCAATATACTATGTGGCTCTGTGCTGTATACTACGTCACTCGGCAATATACTACGTTACTGGCCAATATACTACGTAGCTGTGCAATATACTACGTGACTGGCCAATATACTACGTGGCTCTGTGCTGTATACTACTTCGCTGTGCAATATACTACGTGGCTCTGTACTGTATACTACGTCACTGGGCAATATACTATGTAACTGGGCAATATACTACGTGGCTCTGTGCGGTATACTAAGTCACTGGGCAATATACTATGTAACTGGGCAATATACTACATGGCTCTGTGCGGTATACTACGTCACTGGGCAATATACTACGTCACTGGGAAATATACTACGTGGCTGCGCAATATACTACGTCACTAGGCAATATACTATGTAACTGGGCAATTTACTACGCGGCTGCGCAATATGCTACGTCAATGGGCAATATACCACGTGGTTGGGCAATATACTACGTGGCTGGGCAATATACTATGTGACTGGGCAATATACTACGTGACTGCAATATACTACGTGGCTGGGCAATATACTACGTGGTTGGGCAATATACTACGTTGCTGGGCAATATACTACATCACTGGGCAATATACTACGTCACTGGGCAATATACTACGTGGCTGGGCAATATACTATGTGGTTGGGCAATATACTACGTAGCTGGGCAATATACTATGTGGCTGGGCAATATACTACGTGGCTGGGCAATATACTACGTGGGCTGTGCAATATACTACGTGACTGGGCAATATACTACGTGGCTGGGCAATATACTACGTGGCTGGGCAATATACTACATGAGCTGTGCAATATAGTACGTGGACATGCATATTCTAGAATCCCCGATGCGTTAGAATCGGGCCACCATCTAGTCTATTTATATCAGCCTAAAAGCTGATATACTGTATATGTTTAATGTGGCCTCTAAAGCAATCAGTGTTATATACTGAGTAGCAAATAGCTGACTTGCCTTCGGTGCCGCTGACAAATAATGTCCATTTGACTGCTAAGAAAACAAAAAAATCACAGCCTCTTCCCCCCACACCACTGTCTTTATTTTGCTTGGTTTATTTGAAATCAAATGGACATTATTTTCTAATCAGCAGTTGAAATGATTCAATCGACCATAGGGATTAACATGCAAAACACTTAAAGAGGTTGGCCACTATTCTCTTTATTGATAGTGTCTTTCCTTGGGATAGGTCATCAATATCTGATTGTGGGGGTATGATATCCAACACCTCCACTGATCAGCTGTTATCGGCATCAGCAGCTTCTTCAAAACTATACTGGCAATGGCCAGGTATTACAGATTCATCCTCTATTCCTAAGGATTAACTATCAATAAAAAAGTAGTGGTCACTCCTTTTATGTTAAAATTTCTAACTAGTGTTGAGCATTCCGATACTGCAAGTATTGGGTATCGGCCGATATATTCACTGTATCGGAATTCCGATACCGAGTTCTGATATTTTGGTGATATCGGAAATCGGAATCGGAAGTTCCTATAGTGCAATTATGAAGTGTGGGCGATGCGTTGGCGGTGCGTGGGCGGAGACTGCGTGTGTGTGTGGGTGGTGTCTGTGCGTGACCGTTGGGCTCTCTGCGTGTGTGCCGGGGCTCTATGCGGTGTGCGGGGTCTCTGTGCGGCATGCGGGGTCTCTGCGGGGCGTGCGGGGTGTCTCTGCGGGCGTGCGGGGTGTCTCTGCAGCAGGCGGGGTGTCTCTGCAGCGGGTGGGGTCTCTGTGTGGCGGGTGTGGTCTCTGTGCGACGGGCGGGGTCTCTGTGGGGTGTGCGGGGTGTCTCTCCGGGGTATGCGGGGTGTCTCTGTGTGGCGTGTCTCTGTGTGGGGTCTCTCTGTGCGGGGTGTCTCTGTGCGGCATGTCTCTGTGCAGGGTCTCTGCGGGGTGTCTCTGTGCGGGGTGTCTCTGTGCGGCATGTCTGTGTGCAGGGTCTCTGCGGGGTGTCTCTGTGCGGGGTGTCTCTGTGCGGCGTGTCTCTGTGTGGGGTCTCTGCGGCGTGCGGGGTGTCTCTGTGCAGGGTCTCTGCGGCGTGCGGGGTGTCTCAGTGCGGGCATCGTCCGATGGGACTACAAGTCCCATCGGACGATGCTTGCTACACTGACAGTGATTGACACATTAGCCAATCATGGGACAGTAGTAGTCCCATCATCCGGCTAATGTGTTGAATGAAAAAAAAAAAAAAAAATACTCCATACATACTCCATACAATACATTCATACATTACATATATGACATACATATAGACATACAGTACATTAAACATAGAGTTCATACTCACCATCACTTGTCATTTTTATCCCTGAAGCCAGTGTCATCTGTAAAAAAAGTGAAAAAAACAAACAACCAATATACTCCCTGTCCGCAGAAATCCACGAGTGTCCCACGACGATCTCCCGTGGAGAACGGCAGCAACAGCTGTTGCGACCGCTCTCCAGGGGCCCCAGAAACACAGTGATGGGAGGAAGGGATTCCTCCGCCGCTGTAAAAAAATTGTCTCTAGCCTCACTTATGGCATTGCTGTATGAGAAATTTTCCCACGCAGCAATTGCCATAAAGTGCTACTTTGAACTATAGTAACCTCAGTGATGCACTGCAGGAGCCATTGTCTCCTGTCAGTGTGTCACTGAGGGTCCTATAGAGCAGTGACATCACCCGATGTCACTGTTCTATAGGGGAGATCGTCGTGGGACACTCACTATTAATTGGACTACGGCGGACAGGTAGTATACGGTTTATTATTTTATGTTTTTTTGCAGGTGCTGAAGTATGGTAAGTATGGTTAAATGAAGAATATTAAAATACTTTTTTCCGAATGTGTGCGTGTTTTATTAACCCTTTCTTACTATTGGATTAATAATGGATAGGCATCTTATTGACGCCTCTCCGTTATTAACCCGGCTTAATGTTACCCCATATCCCACCGCTACACGGGAGTGGGAAGAGAGGGGCTAAGTGCCGGAATTGGCGCTGGGGTGGCTGCGGACTGGTATTTGTAGCCGGAGGGGGGGGCAATATCCAATGCCCCTCTCTAGGCTATGAATATCAGCCCGCAGCTGTCTGCGTAGCCTTTCTGGCTATCAAATGGGACACTCGTGGATTTCTGTGGACAGGGAGTATATTGGTTGTTTGTTATTTTAATCTTTTTTACAGGTTGACACTGGCTTCGGGGAACAAAGTGACAAGTAATGGTGAGTATGAACTAACTCTATGTTTAATGTACTGTATGTCTATATGTATGTCATGTATGTAATGTATGAATGTATTGTATGGAGTATTATGGAGTATGTATGGAGTATGTATGGAGTATTTTTTTTTTTCATTCAACACATTAGCCGGATGATGGGACTACTACTGTCCCATCATTGGCTAATGTGTCAATCACTGTCAGTTTAAAAGGCATCGTCCGATGGGACTTGTAGTCCCCGCAGAGAGAACCCCGCACAGAGACACACCGCACAAAGACACCCCGCATGCCCCACAGAGACACTCCGCATGCCCCACAGAGACCCTGCCTGCCGCACAGAGACCATGCCCACCACGCAGAGACCCCGCCCGCCGCAGAGACACCCCGCACACCGCACAGAGACACCCCGTACGCCGCGCAGAGCCCCAGAGAGCCTCGGTAGGCAGGTACACATCCCTGGCAGGCCTGCACAGACCCCGCCCGCACACACAGACAGGCACAGTGTCCGCCCACGCACCGCCCACACTCTTCCCCCCTCCGGAACAGGATGTTTAAGGACAGAATGGGCTCATTTACATTCCGATATTTGTGTCCCATTGACTTGCATTGGTATCGGGTATCGGTATCGGCGATATCCGATATTTTTTGGATATCGGCCGATCCAATCCGATACCGATACTTCTGGGTATCGGAAAGTATCGCTCAACACTATTTCTAACTATTGTGGGTACAGAAAAGTCAAGAATAGTAAAATAATGAACCCTGTCTAAATTATAAAGCCTGCGGTTAGCTTAAATTTGCCATTGACTGCTAAAAACAATGGGAATGTTGACTTGTGGTAGTTTCTGGTTTTTACATCCAGTTTGAAGAAATATAGAAAAAGAGATACAAATTTAAAATAGTTTCTAATTTCCTGTATCTCTTGTGCAAGAATATACTCAGATGTGTAGACTCTGTGGCAGATTTATTAGCACTGCCTAACACTTAGTGCAGTCTAGGACTAGACAGTCTCAATGACCACCTATTTGGCTTACTTTGTGCCAGATATTTGCACTACAATTTTGATGCATTGTGATGCTCGATAGGTCATGCCCCTTACCCAATCAGTTACGTCCCCTTTGACAAGGGACATGCTGGTGAAAGTGTCTTAAACTCATAATAAATATACTGCAAGTCTTAAAAGACAGTTTTGGCGGAAATAACAGTAGAATTCAGAGGCGCATTGAGCTTGATATATCTTCCCCATTGTGTTTTTGTTCTATTTTTTTTTCTTTAATTTAAAACAGACCCTCGCACTTCCAAACCACAAGACGTCAAGGTAGAAGTGAAACCTCACCCTTTATTCTTTGGTTGCTATCTGTACAGGAGATCCTTATAGAAGCAGTAGGATTTTAGACTAGTATTTAAACATGTAATCTAATGCAGCATGGAGTCATAACATTCAAGTCATTAGACAGATCCAGTAATCCTCATAATGAAGCCCGTATGTGGAGGTGCTAAGGGATTTATAGCAAAGCAACCCATTTAACTCCATCAATACTGACAAATTTTGGTACGTCACTTCTATAAGTGTACTAGCCATGTATGAAACTAATATATTTATAAAAAAGTCTTGGAAAATAAGTCATTAACAGAATTTTTTTTGTATCAGTTACCAGAAAAGGATAAATAACTAAAATAGAAGAGATAATCAATGTCTTTATGGAATTTTTGGAAATGAAATGCCATATTTTTTAATAGATTTAACATAATTTTACTCTTATTTCTCATGTAGCTAAACTGTTGATAAAATCTAAGGGCCTAATGCCTGGTTTAGGGTAAGAATCGTAGTTAACCATTGCTTTGAGTTTTATGATGGAAAATGTGGTTGCGTTTTACACATGGCATTAAGATTTAAAGGAATTTCTAATTATAAAGCTAACATTTCAGAAACACTTGTTATTCATTTATGTTTTTCTTCTCACTGAGAAGATTCCAATAGCTCAATAATTGACATGTGTTTGTAATGAAAAGTGTTTCCTTCAGCAGGTTTTAATTTTAGTTCTGTAAAAGTATTTCTTTTAAGAACATTGGGGGTTCACATGAAAATCAGTGAAAGAATGTTAGATAATGATGTTGAGTTATGATGACTTCTATACATGCTGATAAATAACAGAGCAATATTGAACACTATCCTTATTTCCTTTTCTTTGAGAGTGTTAATAGGAAAATATCAACCTGTTTGAGAAATTAGGTGTGCATTTGGATCAGGTAAGGTTCACATAATGGTTGGATTCTGTATGGTGTATATCAAGAAATGCTCCAAATGTATATACCGTATATACTCAAGTATAAGCCGACCCGAGTATAAGCCGGCCCCCCTAATTTTGCCACAAAAAAACTGGGAAAACTTAATGACTCAAGTATAAGCCTAGGGTGGGAAATGCAGCAGCTACCGGTAAATGTCAAAAGTAAAAATAGATACCAATAAAAGTAAAATTAATTGAGACATCAGTAGGTTAAGTGTTTTTGAATATCCATATTGAATCAGGAGCCCCGTATAATGCTCCATAAAGTTTATGATGGCCCCATAAGATGCTCCATATTAAAATATGCCCCATATAATCCTGCCTAAAGATTAATAATGGCCCCATAAGATGCTCCATAGACACATTTGCCCAATATAATGCTGCACAAATGTTGATTATGGCCCCATAAGATGCTCCATAAATATATTTGCCCCATATAATGCTGCATAAAGGTTATGGCCCCATAAAATGCTCCATACAGACATTTGACCCATATAATGCTCCACAAACGTTAATTATGGCCCCATACAGACACTTGTCCCATATAATGCTGCACAAACGTTATGGCCCCATATGATGCTCCATACAGACACTTGCCCCATTTGCTGTTGCTGCAATAAAAAACTCACATACTCACCTCCCCGTTGCTGAGGACCCCGGCACTTTCAATATTCACCTGACTTCTTTCCGGCGCAGCTCCATCTTCAGCATCTTCTGCACTGACGCTCAGGCAGATGGCGCACACTAACCACGTCACCACGCTCTCTGACCTGAGCGTCACTGCAGAAGATGCTGAAAATGGAGCGGCGCCGGAACGAGGAGCAGGTGAATATCGTGCAGCGCTCCCCCTCCCCATTATACTCACCTGCTCCTGGTGCTGTGCAGTCCCTGCTTCCCGGCGCCGCAGATTCTTCCTGTACTGAGCGGTCACCATTACCGCTCATTACAGTAATGAATATGCGGCTCCACCCCTATGGGTACATGGGCACATGGTACCATGTGACCGCTCAGTACAGAAAGAAGCTGCAGGCGCCGGGGAAGCCAGGGACCTTCAGGGACCGTGCCAGGAGCAGGTGAGTATTACTAGACAGCCCCCGTTCCCCCTCCCCTGCCGACCCCTGGGTATGACTCGAGTATAAGCCAAGAGGGGGACTTTAAGCCCAAAAAAATGGGCTGAAAATCTTAGCTTATACTTGAGTATATATGATATTTGATGTGCCTATAGAGTTCTGTTAGACAGACAAATGTCTAAGGAGGGTAATTTTGCCACACATTTGACCAACTGAGAATTTATTTAACTGCATTGGTTTCCAAACAGCTGGAATCCAATATAAATCATGATATAGGGCATACATATGTGACTACCTTCAAAATGCGAATTGCTAACATAAAACTAAAATGTAATATGAGCACAGTTTTTTTTCTACAAGAATGGGTCTTACATAAATCTTACACATAATAATGATTATCATATCAAGACTGCACAATGATTAGGAGGTATTTTGACTCCATTCTGTACTGTATATATGCCCATTTCATTGTGTAAATGTTTTTGGAAATCTGCCTTTATTGACTGCTTAACATTAACAGCCAAAAGATAACCATACTTGAGTAAGCTATCTATCTTAACCCCTTCATGACCGGAGCTGTTTTCGGTTTTGCGTTTTCGTTTCTCGCTCCCCTCCTTCTGAGTGCCATAACTTTTTTATTTTTGTGTCAATATGGCTGTGTGGGGCTTATTTTTTGCGGGACGGATTGTAATTTTGAACAAAATCATTGGTTTTAGCATGTTGTGTACTTGGAAACAGGAAAAAAAATCCAAGTGCAGTGAAATTGCAAAAAAAGTGCAATCCCACACTTGTTTTTTGCTTGGCTTTTTTGCTAGGTTTGCTAAATGCTAAAACTGACCTATTATGATTCTCCAGGTCATTGCAAGTTCATAGACACTAATCATGTCCAGGTTTTTTTTACCTAAGTGGTGAACAAAATTCCAAAGTTTGCTAACAAAAAAAATTGTGACATTTTTCGATACCCGTAGCATCTCTATTTTTCGTGATCTCGGGTTGGGTGAGGGCTTATTTTTTGCACACCGAGCTGATGTTTTCCATGAAACCATGTTTGTGCAGATTTTTTTTCTTTTGTTTGCCTGTTATTGCATTTTAATGCAATGTCGCGGCAACCAAAAAAACTTAATTCTGGAGTTTCAATTTTTTTTTTCTTGCTACGTCGTTTGGCGATCAGGTTAACCTTTTTTTTATTGATAGATCGGGCAATTCTGATCTCTGAGACACCAAATATGTGTATGTTTGATTTTTTTAATTGTTTTCATTTGAATGGGGTGAAAGGGGGCTGATTTAAACTATTTTCCTTTAAGTTTTGGCACGCTTCAATAGCCTCCATGGGAGGCTAGAAGCTGCCACAACTTGATTCACTCTGCTACATTGAGGCGATGTTTAGATCTCCTCTATGTAGTAGAACTACTGCATTGCTTTGAGTGCCAACCACAGGGTGGCGCTCATAGCAATCCGGCATCAACAACCATAGAGATCTCAAGGAGACCTCTGGTTGTTATGCCAACGACTGATGACCCCTGATCATGTGACGGGGTCAGCGGTGCACGTATTTCTGGCCCGATGGCCGGAAGCGCACATTAAATGCCGCTGTCAGAGTTCACCACCGGAGTCTACATCAAAGCGGGGGTACTACCATTGGACAAACTATCCCGTCCAATGGCAGTAAGGGGTTAAACCCTCAATAATCATATTCAACATTGCAATCCTTCTTTTCCCTGACATCTTCAGTTTGAGTAAAGTTAGGAGATTCCTATAAATATCAAATGCCCATTTCCAAGAAGATCAGCAGGTTTGGCAACCTTTCTCTAATATGTATGAAGGCCTATGCACTTAACATAATTACTCTAGCTTAACTATTATTATCAACTGTACTGTACATAACCTTCCCTTACAACAGTCATTGCAACATACGATCTACCAACTACGGTGGTTATGTGGTCAAGTGATATTGGTTGATAAACGACCTGGTGACCTACCAATAAAACATTCATCATGAAACTCTATGGAACAGAATCAATATGCTTAAAATATGGAGCTCAACTGTGGGATCTTGAGGCTGGCCAGCATCATTCAAGAGACTAGGAAAGAGAGAAGGCACATCCGTATCCAGGACATGGGCTACAAGTGTCGCATTCCTTGTGTCAAGCCACTCATGACCAATAAAGAATGCCAGAAACATCTTACCTGGGCCAAGGAGAAACAGAACTGGACTGTTGCTTGGTGGTCCAAGGTGTTGTTTTCAGATAAAAGTAAATTTTGCATTTCATTTGCAAATCAAGGTTTCAGAGTCTGGAGGAAGAGTGGAGAGGCACACGATCAAAGCTGCTTAAGGTCTAGTGTGATGTTTCCATAATCAGTGATGGTTTGGGAGCCATGTCATCTGCTTGCGTACATTCACTGTGTTTTGTCAAGACCAAAGTCAGCACAGCCGTCTACCAGGAAATTTTAGAGCACTTCATGCTTCCCTCTGCCGACAATCTTTTTGGAGAATTTCAATCTCCAGCAGAACTTGACACCTGTCCACACTGCCAAAAGTACCAATACCTGGTTTAAAAACAACAGTATCACTGTACTTGATTGGCTAGCAAACTCGCCTGACCATAAACTCATAGAGAATCTATGGGGTGTTGTCAAGAAGAAGATGAGAGAGACCAGACCCAACAATACAGAAGAGCTGAAGGCTGCGATCAAAGCATCCTGAGCTTCCAAAACACTTCAGCAGTTCCACAGGCTGATCGCCTCCATGCCACACCGCATTGAGTGCATTTACTGAACATACATTTCAGTAGGCCAACATTTCTGATTTTAAAATCATTTTTTAAGCTGGTGTTATAAAGTATTCTAATTTACTGAGATAATGACTTTTGGGTTTTCATTGGCTGTAAGCCATAATCATCAACATTACAGAAATATACACTTGAAATAGATCACTCTGTTTGTAATGACTCTATATAATATATGAGTTTCACTTTTTGTATCGAAGAATTGAAATACAGTGGGTACGGAAAGTATTCTGGCCCCTTTAAATTTTTCACTCTTTGTTTCATTGCAGCCATTTGGCAAATTCAAAAAAGTTCATTTTGTTTTCATTAAGGTGCACTCTGCACCCCATCTTGACTGAAAAAAACAGAAATGTAGTAATTTTTGCAAATTTATTAAAAAAAGAAAAACTGAAATATCACATGGTCATAAGTTTTCAGACCGTTTGCTCAGTATTGAGTAGAAGCAACCTTTGGAGCTAGTAAAGCCATGAGTCTTCTTGGGAACGATGCAACAAGTTTTTCACACCAGGATTTGGGGATCCTCTGCCATTCTTCCTTGCAGATCCTCTCCGGTTTTATCAGGTTGGATGGTGAACGTTGGTGGACAGCCATTTTCAGGTCTCTGCAGAGAAGCTCAATTGGGTTTAGGGCAGGGCTCTAGGTTGGGCCAGTCAAGAATGGTCACGGAGTTGTTCTGAAGCCACTCCTTTGTTATTTTACCTGTGTGCTTAGGGTCATTGTCCTGTTGGAAGGTGATCCTTCGGCCAAGTCTAAGGTCCAGAACATTCTGGAAGAAGTTTTCATCCAGGATATCTCTGTACTTGGCCGCATTCATGTGTCCTTCAATGACAACCAGTCATCCTGTCCCTGCAGCTGGAAAACACCCCCATAACATGATGCTGCGACCACCATGTTTCACTTTTGGGATTGTATTGGGCAGATGATGAGCAGTGCCTGGTTTTCTCCACACATATCGCTTAGAATTATCACCAAAAAGGTCTATCTTCATCTCATCAGACCAGATAATCTTATTTCTCATAGTCTGGCAGTCATTCATGTGTTTTTTAGCAAACTCTATGAGGACATTCATATGTCTTGCACTGAGGAGAGGCTTCCATCAGGCCACTCTGCTATAAAGGCCCTACTGGTGGAGGGCTGCAGTGATAGTTGACTTTTTGGAACTTTCTCCCATATCCCTACTGCATCTCTGGAGCTCAGCCACATTGATCTTGGGGTTCTTCTTTACCTCTCTCACCGAGGCTCTTCTCCCACTATTGCCCAGTTTGGCTGGATGGCCAGGTCTAGAATGACTTCTGGTGGTCTCAGACTTCTTCCATTTAAGGATTATGGAGTAGGGTTGAGCGAAACGGATCGTTCATTATCAAAAGTCGCCGACTTTTGGCAAAGTCGGGTTTCATGAAACCCGACCCGACCGCTGTGCGGGGTCGGCCATGCGGTACGCGACTTTCGCGCCAAAGTCGCGTTTCAATGACGCGAAAAGCGCCATTTCTCAGCCAATGAAGGTGGACGCAGAGTGTGGGCAGCGTGATGACATAGGTCCTGGTCCCCACCATCTTAGAGAAGGGCATTGCAGTGATTGGCTTGCTGTCTGCGGCGTCACAGGGGCTATAAAGGGGCGTTCCCGCCGACCGCCATCTTACTGCTGCTGATCTGAGCGTAGGGAGAGGTTGCTGCCGCTTCGTCAGAAGCAGGGATAGCGTTAGGCAGGGTCCATTAACCACCAAACCGCTTGTGCTGTAGCGATTTCCACTGTCCAACACCACCTTTGTTTGCAGGGACAGTGGAAGCTACATTTTTTTTCCTCAGCGCTGTAGCTCATTGGGCTGCCCTAGAAGGCTCCCTGATAGCTGCATTGCTGTGTGTACGCCGCTGTGCAAACCAACTGCTTTTTTCAAAGCACAAATCCTGTTGTTCCTTCCTTTCTGCACAGCTATCTTGTTTGTTTGTCCACACTTTTTATTTCATTTGTGCAGCAGTCCACTCCTTATTGCTGCCTGCCATACCTGGCTGAGATTACTGCAGGGAGATAGTAATTGTAGGACAGTCCCTGTGTTTTGTTTTGTTTTTTAATTCTCCCAAAAAAAAAAAGCTGTGTGAGATTAAGATTGGCATTTCTGCTCGAGTGCCATCCCTGTGTGTGCCATCTCACATAGTGGGCCATAGAAAGCCTAATTTTTTTTTCAGTTTTTTTTTGTGGGGTTTCTAAATTCTCCCTGAAAAAAAAAACAGTGGGAGATTAATATTGGCCTTTGGGCTTGTGTGCCAGTCCTGAGCGTGCCATCTCTCTCTCAAATGGTGGGCCATAGAAAGCCTATTTATTTTTTTTATTGGTTTTATACATTCTCCCTGAAAAAAAAAAAACAGTGGGAGATTAATATTGCCCTTTGGGCTTGTGTGCCAGTCCTGAGCATGCCATCTCTCTGTCAAATAGTGGGCCATAGAAAGCCTATTTTTTTTTTTATTGGTTTTATACATTCTCCCTGAAAAAAAAAAAACAGTGGGAGATTAATATTGCCCTTTGGGCTTGTGTGCCAGTGTTGAGCGTGCCATCTCTCTGTGAAATAGTGGGCCATAGAAAGCCTATTTATTTTTTTATCATTGGTTGTATAAATTCTCCCTGAAAAAAATAAAAACAGTGGGAGATTAATATTGCCCTTTGGGCTTGTGTGCCAGTCCTGAGCGTGCCATCTCTCTGTGAAATAGTGGGCCATAGAAAGCCTATTTTTTTTTTCATTGGTTGTATAAATTCTCCCTGAAAAAAATAAAAACAGTGGGAGATTAATATTGCCCTTTGGGCTTGTATGCCAGTCCTGAGCGTGCCATCTCTCTGTGAAATAGTGGGCCATAGAAAGCCTATTTATTATTTTTTCATTGGTTTTATAAATTTTCCCTGAAAAAAATAAAAACAGTGGGAGATTAATATTGCCCTTTGGGCTTGTGTGCCAGTCCTGAGCGTGCCATCTCTCTCTCTCAGATAGTGGGCCATAGAAAGCCTATTTGTTTAGTTTTTTTGTTTGGTTTCTAAATTCTCTCTGAAAAAATCACTTTTTTTAATTTTGTTTTCTAAATTCTTCCTTAAAAAAATCATTTTTTTTTTTGGTGTTTCTAAATTTTCCCTGAAAAAAAAAAACAGTGGGAGATTAATATTGGCCTTTCTGCTTGTGTGCCAGTCCTGACTCCTGGGTGTGCCATCTCTCTCTCTCAGATAGTGGGCCATAGAAAGCCTATTTGTTGTTTATTTTGTTTGGTTTCTAAATTCTCTCTGAAAAAATCACTTTTTTTATTTTGTTTTCTAAATTCTTCCTTAAAAAATCATTTTTTTTTTGGTGTTTCTAAATTCTCCCTGAAAAAATAAAAAAAAAACAGTGGGAGATTAATATTGGCCTTTCTGCTTGTGTGCCAGTCCTGACTCCTGGGTGTGCCATCTCTCTCTCTCAGATAGTGGGCCATAGAAAGCCTATTTGTTTTGTTTTTTTGTTTGGTTTCTAAATTCTCTCTGAAAAAATCACTTTTTTTTATTTTGCTTTCTAAATTCTTCCTTAAAAAATCATTTTTTTTGGTGTTTCTAAATTCTCCCTGAAAAAAAAAACAGTGGGAGATTAATATTGGCCTTTCTGCTTGTGTGCCAGTCCTGACTCCTGGGTGTGCTGTTATGAACTGGTGGTTCAGAAACACAATGGACCTGGTGGTTAAGAGCACACAAAGTGACCTGATAGTTACTAATAACATAGGACGAGCTCTGAGACGTGGGAACTCTGCTGACCGCAATTCCTAATCCTATCACACCACACTAGAGGTAGCCGTGGAGCGCTCCTGACCAGACCTAGACGCCTCGGGCACAGCCTGAGAAACTAGCTAGCCCTGAAGATAGAAAAATAAGCCTACCTTGCCTCAGAGAAATTCCCCAAAGGAAAAGGCAGCCCCCCACATATAATGACTGTGAGTAAAGATGAAAATACAAACACAGAGATGAAATAGATTTTAGCAAAGTGAGGCCCGACTTACTGAATAGACCGAGGATAGGAAAGATAGCTTTGCGGTCAGCACAAAAACCTACAAACAACCACGCAGAGGGCGCAAAAAGACCCTCCGCACCGACTAACGGTACGGAGGTGCTTCCTCTGCGTCCCAGAGCTTCCAGCAAGCAAGACAAACCAAAATAGCAAGCTGGACAGAAAAAATAGCAAACCAAGAAACACAAGCAGAACTTAGCTTATGCAGTGAAGACAGGCCACAAGGACGATCCAGGAGAGAGAGCAAGACCAATACTGGAACATTGACTGGAGGCACTGAACAAAGAACTAGGTGGAGTTAAATAGAGCAGCACCTAACGACTTAACCTCGTCACCTGAGGAAGGAAACTCAGAAGCCGCAGCCCCACTCACATCCACCAGAGGAAGCTCATAGACAGAACCAGCCGAAGTACCACTCATGACCACAGGAGGGAGCTTGACCACAGAATTCACAACAGTACCCCCCCCTTGAGGAGGGGTCACCGAACCCTCAACAGAGCCCCCAGGACGACCAGGATGAGCCAAATGAAAGGCACGAACCAGATCGGCAGCATGAACATCAGAGGCAAAGACCCAGGAATTATCTTCCTGACCATAACCCTTCCACTTAACCAGGTACTGGAGTTTCCGTCTCGAAATACGAGAATCCAAAATCTTCTCCACTATATACTCCAATTCCCCCTCAACCAAAACCGGGGCAGGAGGATCAACGGATGGAACCACAGGTGCCACATATCTCCGCAACAATGACCTATGGAATACATTATGGATGGAAAAAGAAGCTGGAAGGGTCAAACGAAAAGACACAGGATTAAGAACCTCAGAAATCCTATACGGACCAATGAAACGAGGCTTAAACTTAGGAGAGGAAACTTTCATAGGAATATAACGAGACAACAACCAAACCAAATCCCCAACACGAAGTCGGGGACCCACACAGCGCCTGCGGTTAGCGAAACATTGAGCCTTCTCCTGGGACAATGTCAAATTGTCCACTACATGAGTCCAAATCTGCTGCAACCTATCCACCACAGTATCCACACCAGGACAGTCCGAAGACTCAACCTGCCCTGAAGAGAAACGAGGATGGAAACCAGAATTGCAGAAAAACGGCGAAACCAAAGTAGCCGAGCTGGCCCGATTATTAAGGGCGAACTCAGCCAAAGGCAAAAAGGACACCCAATCATCCTGATCAGCAGAAACAAAATATCTCAGATATGTTTCCAAGGTCTGATTGGTTCGTTCAGTTTGGCCATTTGTCTGAGGATGGAAAGCCGAGGAAAAAGACAAATCAATGCCCATCCTAGCACAAAAGGCTCGCCAAAACCTCAAAACAAACTGGGAACCTCTGTCAGAAACGATGTTCTCCGGAATGCCATGCAAACGAACCACATGCTGGAAGAACAATGGCACCAAATCAGAGGAGGAAGGCAATTTAGACAAGGGTACCAAATGGACCATCTTAGAGAAGCGATCACAAACCACCCAAATGACCGACATCTTTTGAGAGACGGGGAGATCCGAAATAAAATCCATAGAGATATGTGTCCAGGGCCTCTTTGGGACTGGCAAGGGCAAAAGCAACCCACTGGCACGAGAACAGCAGGGCTTAGCCCGAGCACAAATCCCACAGGACTGCACAAAAGAACGCACATCCCGCGACAGAGACGGCCACCAAAAGGATCTAGCCACTAACTCTCTGGTACCAAAGATTCCAGGATGACCAGCCAACACCGAACAATGAACCTCAGAGATAACTTTATTCGTCCACCTATCAGGGACAAACAGTTTCTCCGCTGGGCAACGATCAGGTTTATTAGCCTGAAATTTTTGCAGCACCCGCCGCAAATCAGGGGAGATGGCAGACACAATTACTCCCTCTTTGAGAATACCCGCCGGCTCAGATAAACCCGGAGAGTCGGGCACAAAACTCCTAGACAGGGCATCCGCCTTCACATTTTTAGAGCCCGGAAGGTACGAAACCACAAAGTCAAAACGGGAGAAAAACAGCGACCAACGAGCCTGTCTAGGATTCAACCGTTTGGCAGACTCGAGATAAGTCAAGTTCTTGTGATCAGTCAAGACCACCACGCGGTGATTAGCTCCTTCAAGCCAATGACGCCACTCCTCGAATGCCCACTTCATGGCCAACAACTCTCGATTGCCAACATCATAATTACGCTCAGCAGGCGAAAACTTCCTGGAAAAGAAGGCACATGGTTGCATCACCGAGCCATCAGAACTTCTTTGTGACAAAACAGCCCCTGCTCCAATCTCAGAAGCATCAACCTCGACCTGGAACGGGAGCGAAACATCTGGCTGGCACAACACAGGGGCAGAAGAAAAACGACGCTTCAACTCCTGAAAAGCTTCTACAGCAGCAGAAGACCAATTGACCACATCAGCACCCTTCTTGGTTAAATCAGTCAATGGTTTAGCAATACTAGAAAAATTATTGATGAAGCGACGATAAAAATTAGCAAAGCCCAGGAACTTTTGCAGACTCTTCAGAGATGTCGGCTGAGTCCAATCATAAATGGCCTGAACTTTAACAGGGTCCATCTCGATAGTAGAAGGGGAAAAAATGAAACCCAAAAATGAAACCTTCTGAACACCAAAGAGACACTTTGACCCCTTCACAAACAAAGAATTCGCACGCAGGACCTGGAACACCATTCTAACCTGCTTCACGTGAAACTCCCAATCATCCGAGAAGACCAAAATATCATCCAAGTATACAATCAGGAATTTATCCAGGTACTCTCAGAAGATGTCATGCATAAAGGACTGAAATACTGATGGAGCATTGGAAAGCCCGAATGGCATAACCAGGTACTCAAAATGGCCCTCGGGCATATTAAATGCTGTTTTCCATTCATCGCCCTGTTTAATACGCACAAGATTATACGCACCAAGAAGATCTATCTTGGTGAACCAACTAGCCCCCTTAATCCGAGCAAACAAATCACACAGCAGCGGCAAGGGGTACTGAAATTTGACTGTGATTTTATTTAGAAGGCGGTAATCAATACAAGGTCTCAACGAACCATCCTTCTTGGCCACAAAAAAGAACCCTGCTCCCAATGGCGACGACGACGGGCGAATATGACCCTTCTCCAAGGATTCCTTTATGTAACTCCGCATAGCGGCGTGCTCAGGCACAGACAAATTAAACAGTCGACCCTTAGGAAACTTACTACCAGGAATCAAATCGATAGCACAATCACAATCCCTATGCGGAGGTAGGGCACTGGACTTGGGCTCATCAAATACATCCCAGTAATCCGACAAGAACTCTGGGACCTCAGAAGGGGTGGATGATGAAATAGACAGAACTGGAACACCACCATGTACCCCCTGACAACCCCAGCTGGACACAGACATAGATTTCCAATCCAATACTGGGTTATGGACTTGTAGCCATGGCAACCCCAACACGACCACATCATGCAGATTATGCAACACCAAAAAGCGAATATCCTCCTGATGTGCAGGAGCCATGCACATGGTCAGTTGGGTCCAGTACTGAGGCTTATTCTTGGCCAAAGGCGTAGCATCAATTCCTCTCAATGGAATAGGATACTGCAAGGGCTCCAAGAAAAACCCACAGCGCCTAGCAAAGTCCAAGTCCATCAAATTCAGGGCAGCGCCTGAATCCACAAATGCCATGACAGAATAGGATGACAAAGAGCAGATCAAAGTAACGGACAAAAGAAATTTCGACTGTACCGTACCAATGGTGGCAGACCTAGCGAACCGCTTAGTGCGCTTAGGACAATCAGAGATAGCATGAGTGGAATCACCACAATAAAAACACAGCCCATTCCGACGTCTGTGTTCTTGCCGTTCAGCTCTGGTCAAAGTCCTATCACATTGCATAGGCTCAGGTTTATGCTCAGATAATAACGCCAAATGGTGCACATTTTACGCTCACGTAAGCGTCGATCGATCTGAATGGCCAAAGACATAGACTCATTCAGACCAGCAGGCATAGGAAATCCCACCATGACATCCTTAAGGGCTTCAGAGAGACCCTTTCTGAAAATTGCTGCCAGCGCACATTCATTCCATTGAGTGAGCACAGACCACTTCCTAAACTTCTGATAATATATCTCTACCTCACCCTGACCCTGACAAAGAACTAGCAAATTTTTCTCTGCCTGATCCACTGAATTAGGTTCATCATACAGCAATCCGAGCGCCAGAAAAAACGCATCAATATCGCATAATGCAGGATCCCCTGGTGCAAGGGAAAATGCCCAGTCTTGAGGGTCGCCACGTAATAAAGAAATAATGATCTTAACTTGTTGAACTGGGTCACCAGAGGAGCGGGGTTTCAAAGCCAGAAACAGTTTACAATTATTTTTGAAATTCAGAAACTTAGCTCTATCTCCAGAAAATAAGTCAGGAATAGGAATTCTAGGTTCTAACATAGATTTCTGAACCACAATGTCTTGAATATTTTGTACTCTTGCAGTGAGATGATCCACACAAGAAAACAGACCTTTAATGTCCATTACTACACCTGTGTCCTGAACCACCCAAATGTCTAGGGGAAAAGAAAGACAAAACACAGTGCAGAGAAAAAAAAATGGTCTCAGAACTTCTCTTTTCCCTCTATTGAGAAGCATTAGTACTTTGGGCCTCCAGTACTGTTATGAACTGGTGGTTCAGAAACACAATGGACCTGGTGGTTAAGAGCACACAAAGTGGCCGGATAGTTACTAATAACATAGGACGAGCTCTGAATCGTGGGAACTCTGCTGACCGCAATCCCTAATCCTATCACACCACACTAGAGGTAGCCGTGGAGCGCTCCTGACCAGACCTAGGCACCTCGGGCACAGCCTGAGAAACTAGCTAGCCCTGAAGATAGAAAAATAAGCCTACCTTGCCTCAGAGAAATTCCCCAAAGGAAAAGGCAGCCCCCCACATATAATGACTGTGAGTAAAGATGAAAATACAAACACAGAGATGAAATAGATTTTAGCAAAGTGAGGCCCGACTTACTGAATAGACCGAGGATAGGAAAGATAGCTTTGCGGTCAGCACAAAAACCTACAAACAACCACGCAGAGGGCGCAAAAAGACCCTCCGCACCGACTAACGGTACGGAGGTGCTTCCTCTGCGTCCCAGAGCTTCCAGCAAGAAAGACAAACCAAAATAGCAAGCTGGACAGAAAAAATAGCAAACCAAGAAACACAAGCAGAACTTAGCTTATGCAGTGAAGACAGGCCACAAGGACGATCCAGGAGAGAGAGCAAGACCAATACTGGAACATTGACTGGAGGCAAGGAACAAAGAACTAGGTGGAGTTAAATAGAGCAGCATCTAACGACTTAACCTCGTCACCTGAGGAAGGAAACTCAGAAGCCGCAGGCCCACTCACATCCACCAGAGGAAGCTCATAGACAGAACCAGCCGAAGTACCACTCATGACCACAGGAGGGAGCTTGACCACAGAATTCACAACAGTGTGCCATCTCTCTCTCTCAGATTGTGGGCCATAGAAAGCCTATTTGTTTTTTTTTGTTTGGTTTCTAAATTCTCTTTGAAAAAATCACTTTTTTTATTTTGTTTTCTAAATTCTTCCTTAAAAAATCATTTTTTTTTGGTGTTTCTAAATTCTCCCTGAAAAAATAAAAAAAAAACAGTGGGAGATTAATATTGGCCTTTCTGCTTGTGTGGCAGTCCTGACTCCTGGGTGTGCCATCTCTCTCTCTCAGATAGTGGGCCATAGAAAGCCTATTTGTTTTTTGTTTTTTTGTTTGGTTTCTAAATTCTCTCTGAAAAAAATCACTTTTTTTTATTTTGTTTTCTAAATTCTTCCTTAAAAAATCATATTTTTTTTTGGTGTTTCTAAATTCTCCCTGAAAAAATAAAAAAAAAACAGTGGGAGATTAATATTGGCCTTTCTGCTTGTGTGCCAGTCCTGACTCCTGGGTGTGCCATCTCTCTCTCTCAGATAGTGGGCCATAGAAAGCCTATTTGTTTTTTTTTTTGTTTGATTTCTAAATTCTCTCTGAAAAAATCACTTTTTTTATTTTGTTTTCTAAATTCTTCCTTAAAAAATCTTTTTTTGGGGGGGGGTTTCTAAATTCTCCCTGAAAAAATAAAAACAAACAGTGGGAGATTAATATTGACATTTGTGCTTGAGTGACAGTCCTGCGTGTGTGGCATCTCTCTCATTTGGTGCCACCAAAAACAGAGTGTGTAACATTGTGCCTGCTTTTCCTTGCGGTGTCACCCACCTTTAAAGGGGTATCTAAATCATACTGAAGTTATAGCTCACCGTGTAACTTGTTTGACAGCAACAAATACCGTTAGTTTGGTTACGTTTTTAAAACAATGAGGAAGTCTGGTGGAAGAGGTCGTGGCCGGGGGCGTTCATTGTCAGCTGGTAATGAGGGTAGTGGTAGTGGTGGAGCATCAGGTGGTCGTGGTAAAAAAAATATTGCACCTAAGTCTGGAGCTGTGGAGCCAGGTTCGTCGTCTGGCTACACAAGGCCTCGAACGCTCCCTTTTCTGGGAGTAGGAAAACCGCTTTTAAAGCCGGAGCAGCAAGAGCAAGTTTTGGCTTACCTTGCTGACTCAGCCTCTAGCTCTTTTGCCTCCTCTTTTGAAACTGGTAAATGTAAAAGCAGCGCGTCGTTAGTGGATGTTCACGGTCAGGGACAAGTCGCTTCCTTGTCCTATTCAGCAAAAACAACAACAGAGAAGGATGCAGCAGGCGACACATCGGGTTACTCCATGGAGCTCTTTACACATACCGTCCCTGGCTTAGAAAGTGAAGCAGTTAACAGGCCATGCCCATTACAAGTTGAATCTGACATGGAGTGCACTGATGCACAGCCACAGCCAGACTACTATGCTGGTCCTTTGACTCAGACCACAACATTGCCCTCGCAGGGTACTGATCCAGAATCAGAACCTGATGAGACTATGTTGCCCTGTCACGAATGCTCTACCACCGACTTACACGGTGACACACATGGAGTTGCGCACGAGCTAGAAGAGGAGGTTATAGGTGACCCAGTTGTTGACCCCGATTGGCAGCCATTGGGGGAACAGGGTGCAGGCGGCAGTAGTCGGCAGTAGTTCTGAAGCGGAGGAGGAGGGGCTGCAGCAGGCATCAACATCGCAACAGGTTCCATCTGCCGGGCCCGTATCTGGCCCAAAACGCGTGGCAAAGTCAAAACCTGTTGGAGGACAGCGTGGCCATCCGGTTAAAGCTCAGTCTGCAATGCCTGAAAAGGTATCCGATGCTAGAAAGAGTGCAGTCTGGCATTTTTTTAAACAACATCCAATTGATAAGCGCAAAGTCATCTGTCAAAAATGTTCAACTACCTTAAGCAGAGGTCAGAATCTGAAAAGTCTCAATACAAGTTGCATGCATAGACATTTAACCACCATGCATTTGCAAGCCTGGACTAACTACCAAACATCCCTTAAGGTTGTAGCACCCTCGGCCAATGAAGCTAGTCAGCAACGCAACATCCCTTCCGGCAGTGTAGGGCCACCATTTTCCGCACCACCTGCAGTATCTGTGCAGGTTTCTTTGCCAGGCCAAAGCAGTCAGGGTCAGGGAATCACCAGTTTCGTAGTAGGAACCACTGCATCTAGGGCACCGGCGGCAACAATACCATCTCCCACCGTCTCTCAGTCTGCCATGTCCACCGGCACCCCCGCTAGTTCCACGATCTCCAGCTCTCCAGTCCAGCTCACCCTACATGAGACGATGGTTAGAAAAAGGAAGTACTTAGCCTCGCATCCGCGTACACAGGGTTTGAACGCCCACATAGCTAGACTAATCTTATTAGAGATGATGCCCTACCGGTTAGTTGAAAGCGAAGCTTTCAAAGCCCTGATGGACTACGCTGTACCACGCTACGAGCTACCCAGTCGACACTTCTTTTCCAGAAAAGCCATCCCAGCCCTCCACCAGCATGTTAAAGAGCGCATCGTCCATGCACTCAGGCAATCTGTGAGCACAAAGGTGCACCTGACAACAGATGCATGGACCAGTAGGCATGGCCAGGGACGTTACGTGTCCATCACGGCACACTGGGTGAATGTTGTGGATGCAGGGTCCACAGGGGACAGCAATTTTGGGACAGTTCTGCCTAGCCCACGGTCTAGTAAACAGTTGGCTGTAGCCGTTCGCACCCCCTCCTCCTCCTCCTCATCCTCCTGCAGAAGCGAGAGATCGTCGCACAACATCTCCATCCGCAGCTGCCACTGTTGCACACCAGGTCTCCCATTATGGGGCAGCTACTGGCAAGCGTCAGCAGGCTGTATTGGCTATGAAGTGTTTGGGCTACAACAGACACACCGCGGAAGTTCTGTCCGAGTTCTTGCAGAAAGAAACGCAGTCGTGGCTGGGCACTGTAGATCTTGAGGCAGGCAAGGTAGTGAGTGATAACGGAAGGAATTTCATGGCTGCCATCTCCCTTTCCCAACTGAAACACATTCCTTGCCTGGCTCACACCTTAAACCTGGTGGTGCAGTGCTTCCTGAAAAGTTATCCGGGGTTATCCGACCTGCTCCTCAAAGTGCGTGGACTTTGCTCACATATCCGCCGTTCGCCCGTACACTCCAGCCGTATGCAGACCTATCAGCGGTCTTTGAACCTTCCCCAGCATCGCCTAATCATAGACGTTGCAACAAGGTGGAACTCAACACTGCACATGCTTCAGAGACTGTGCGAACAGAGGTGGGCTGTTATGTTTTTGTGGGAGGATACACATACACGGGCAGGCGGTAGGATGGCAGACATGGAGTTGCAGTGGTCGAAGATACAAGACATGTGTAAAGTCCTTCAGTGTTTTGAGGAATGCACACGGCTGGTTAGTGCAGACAACGCCATAATAAGCATGAGCATCCCCCTAATGCGTCTGCTGATGCAAAGTTTGACGCACATAAAGGATCAGGCGTCTGCAGCAGAGGAAGAGGAAAGCCTTGATGACAGTCAGCCATTGTCTGGCCAGGGCAGTGTACAGGACGAGGTAGCGGGCGAAGAGGAGGAGGAGGATGAGGAGGATGATGGGGATGATTATATTTTTAATGAGGAAGCTTTTCCGGGGCCACTGGAAATTGCTGGCGTGGCAAGGCCGGGTTCGGGTTTTTTGAGGGACACAAGTGACGTAGATTTGCCTGAAACTGCCCCTCAAACAAGCACAACCGCAGATTTGACAACTGGAACTTTGGCCCACATGGCGGATTATGCCTTACGTATCCTCAAAAGGGACACACGCATTACTAAAATGATGAACGATGACGATTACTGGTTGACCTGCCTCCTTGATCCTCGCTATAAAGGCAAATTGCAAAATATAATGCCACATGAGAACTTGGAACTAATATTAGCAACCAAACAATCAACTCTTGTTGACCGTTTGCTTAAGGCATTCCCAGCACACAGCGCCCGTGATCGTTCTCACACGAGCTGCAGGGGCCAGCAGACCAGAGGTGTTAGAGGGGCAGAAATCAGAAGTGGCGTTGGACAGAGGGGTTTTCTGACCAGGTTGTGGAGTGATTTTGCTATGACCGCAGACAGGACAGGTACTGCAGCATCAATTCAAAGTGACAGGAGACAACATTTGTCCAGTATGGTTACTAACTATTTTTCATCCCTTATCGACGTTCTCCCTCAACCGTCATTCCCATTTGATTACTGGGCATCCAAATTAGACACCTGGCCAGAATTGGCAGAATATGCATTGCAGGAGCTTGCTTGCCCGGCAGCTAGTGTCCTATCCGAAAGAGTATTCAGTGCTGCAGGTTCAGTATTAACCGAAAAAAGGACTCGTCTGGCTACCCAAAATGTAGATGATCTAACCTTCATTAAAATGAACCACAACTGGATTTCGAAATCTTTTGCCCCACCTTGCCCGGCCGACACCTAGCTTTCCTATGAAAAGGTCTTGCCTGTGGGCTATTCTGAATGACTTTTCAAATCTCGTAATTTGCAGCAGCTGATTGTCCAGCATACGACATGTTTACACCTCCCTAAATGGCCAAACTCCCCACACGGGGCGGTGGTATCGCCACTTGGCGCCAGCACCCGTGAGAGTGCTGTTTGTCTGAAGAGGTGGGTGTGCCCGCTTTTGGTCGACGGCACTGCCACTGGGTCCCTCATAGTACAATAAAGTGTCTCTGGCGGTGGTGGTGCGCACCCAACGTCAGACACACTGTTGTAACATGAGGGGCCCTGGGCCTGTACCGCCAGCCACAAGAGAGTTCCCCCACTCCCAGCTCAAACATTGCTAAACCACTTGCACAATTATCTCTCACAGTTCCACCAATGTTTAGTCTATGCACTGACATCCGTAAATACCTGCCACTGACAATACCATTGTGTTGACATGTATGATGGTACTTAACATAGTCAGGGGCAGTGTCCTATATTTACCCAAGTAAATACTTTGTGCCAAATTACTAGGTCTGAAACTACGCAGAGGAGCCCACCCCAGTACCGAATGATTGCACCCTTTGGTGGTTTCGTTTTGTTGTCATGCGAGAGATTAACATGTATTTATTGTTTGGGACTACTAACTGGCAGACACTCATTACAATCTGCCTCCGCTGACAACACCAATGCTGCCCGTGTACCCCTGGAACCAATTATAAATTGCCTACAGCCCAATTTTATTATATTAGGCCTTCGAAGCCTGTCTGCGGTCCCTCCTTCCACTAGGCCTCCACTGACCTGTCTACTGCTGCCTGTGTACCTCTGGAACGAATTTAAAAGTGACAACAGCCCAATTTTTATTATGTTAGGCCTTCGAAGCCTGTCTGCGGTCCCTCCTTCCACTAGGCCTCCACCGACCTGTCTACTGCTGCCTGTGTACCCCTGGAACCAATTAGAAAGTGCCTACAGCCCAATTTTTTTATGTTAGGCCTTCGAAGCCTGTCTGCGGTCCGTTCTTTCTACTACTCCTCCATTGACCAGACCAATGCTGCCCGTGTACCCCTGGAACCAATTATAAAGTGCCTACATCCCAATTTTATTATGTTAGGCCTTCGAAGCCTGTCTGCGGTCCCTTCTTCTTTGGTGGTGGTGGGAGACTCACTACTGAGAGGCACAGAAGCAGCCATCTGCAGACCGGACATAACTGCAAGAGAAGTATGCTGCCTTCCAGGTGCGATGATCAAGGATGTGACCGATAGGATACCAAAGCTCTTCAGCTCCAAGGACGTCCACCCATTTCTTCTGATACATGTTGGCACCAATGACACGGCAAGGAAGGACCTACCGACAATCTGCAAGGACTTTGAAGAGTTGGGGAAGAAAGTAAAGGAACTGGATGCACAGGTAGTTTTTTCTTCTATCCTTCCAGTAGATGGGCATGGCACCAGGAGATGGAACAGGATCCTTGATGCAAACAACTGGCTAAGACGATGGTGCAGACAACAAGGATTCGGATTCCTGGACCACGGTGTGAATTACTTGTACGATGGACTCCTCGCCAGAGACGGACTACACCTCAACAAACCTGGGAAACACACATTCGCCAGAAGACTCGCTACACTCATCAGGAGGGCGTTAAACTAGAAGAAGAGGGGACGGGAAGAAAAACATTAGACTCGAACAAAGACGACCCAGGAAAACATACTCAGAAGGGAGGTAAGAACATTTCTAAAACAATCCACAGTGAGGAGATTGGAACAAAACAAAATCCTCTAAACTGCATGCTCGCAAACGCCAGAAGCCTGACAAACAAGATGGAAGAACTAGAAGCAGAAATATCTACAGGTAACTTTGACATAGTGGGAATAACCGAGACATGGTTAGATGAAAGCTATGACTGGGCAGTTAACTTACAGGGTTACAGTCTGTTTAGAAAGGATCGTAAAAATCGGAGAGGAGGAGGGGTTTGTCTCTATGTAAAGTCTTGTCTAAAGTCCACTTTAAGGGAGGATATTAGCGAAGGGAATGAGGATGTCGAGTCCATATGGGTTGAAATTCATGGAGGGAAAAATGGTAACAAAATTCTCATTGGGGTCTGTTACAAACCCCCAAATATAACAGAAACCATGGAAAGTCTACTTCTAAAGCAGATAGATGAAGCTGCAACCCATAATGAGGTCCTGGTTATGGGGGACTTTAACTACCCAGATATTAACTGGGAAACAGAAACCTGTGAAACCCATAAAGGCAACAGGTTTCTGCTAATAACCAAGAAAAATTATCTTTCACAATTGGTGCAGAATCCAACCAGAGGAGCAGCACTTTTAGACCTAATACTATCTAATAGACCTGACAGAATAACAAATCTGCAGGTGGTTGGGCATTTAGGAAATAGCGACCACAATATTGTGCAGTTTCACCTGTCTTTCACTAGGGGGACTTGTCAGGGAGTCACAAAAACATTGAACTTTAGGAAGGCAAAGTTTGAACAGCTTAGAGATGCCCTTAATCTGGTAGACTGGGACAATATCCTCAGAAATGAGAATACAGATAATAAATGGGAAATGTTTAAGAACATCCTAAATAGGCGGTGTAAGCGGTTTATACCTTGTGGGAATAAAAGGACTAGAAATAGGAAAAACCCAATGTGGCTAAACAAAGAAGTAAGACAGGCAATTAACAGTAAAAAGAAAGCATTTGCACTACTAAAGCAGGATGGCACCACTGAAGCTCTAAAAAACTATAGGGAGAAAAATACTTTATCTAAAAAACTAATTAAAGCTGCCAAAAAGGAAACAGAGAAGCACATTGCTAAGGAGAGTAAAACTAATCCCAAACTGTTCTTCAACTATATCAATAGTAAAAGAATAAAAACTGAAAATGTAGGCCCCTTAAAAAATAGTGAGGAAAGAATGGTTGTAGATGACGAGGAAAAAGCTAACATATTAAACACCTTCTTCTCCACGGTATTCACGGTGGAAAATGAAATGCTAGGTGAAATCCCAAGAAACAATGAAAACCCTATATTAAGGGTCACCAATCTAACCCAAGAAGAGGTGCGAAACCGGCTAAATAAGATTAAAATAGATAAATCTCCAGGTCCGGATGGCATACACCCACGAGTACTAAGAGAACTAAGTAATGTAATAGATAAACCATTATTTCTTATTTTTAGTGACTCTATAGCGACAGGGTCTGTTCCGCAGGACTGGCGCATAGCAAATGTGGTGCCAATATTCAAAAAGGGCTCTAAAAGTGAAGCTGGAAATTATAGGCCAGTAAGTCTAACCTCTATTGTTGGTAAAATATTTGAAGGGTTTCTGAGGGATGTTATTCTGGATTATCTCAATGAGAATAACTGTTTAACTCCATATCAGCATGGGTTTATGAGAAATCGCTCCTGTCAAACCAATCTAATCAGTTTTTATGAAGAGGTAAGCTATAGGCTGGACCACGGTGAGTCATTGGACGTGGTATATCTCGATTTTTCCAAAGCGTTTGATACCGTGCCGCACAAGAGGTTGGTACACAAAATGAGAATGCTTGGTCTGGGGGAAAATGTGTGTAAATGGGTTAGTAACTGGCTTAGTGATAGAAAGCAGAGGGTGGTTATAAATGGTATAGTCTCTAACTGGGTCGCTGTGACCAGTGGGGTACCGCAGGGGTCAGTATTGGGACCTGTTCTCTTCAACATATTCATTAATGATCTGGTAGAAGGTTTACACAGTAAAATATCGATATTTGCAGATGATACAAAACTATGTAAAGCAGTTAATACAAGAGAAGATAGTATTCTGCTACAGATGGATCTGGATAAGTTGGAAACTTGGGCTGAAAGGTGGCAGATGAGGTTTAACAATGATAAATGTAAGGTTATACACATGGGAAGAGGGAATCAATATCACCATTACACACTGAACGGGAAACCACTGGGTAAATCTGACAGGGAGAAGGACTTGGGGATCCTAGTTAATGATAAACTTTCCTGGAGCAGCCAGTGCCAGGCAGCAGCTGCCAAGGCAAACAGGATCATGGGGTGCATTAAAAGAGGTCTGGATACACATGATGAGAGCATTATACTGCCTCTGTACAAATCCCTAGTTAGACCGCACATGGAGTACTGTGTCCAGTTTTGGGCACCAGTGCTCAGGAAGGATATAATGGAACTAGAGAGAGTACAAAGGAGGGCAACAAAACTAATAAAGGGGATGGGAGAACTACAATACCCAGATAGATTAGCGAAATTAGGATTATTTAGTCTAGAAAAAAGACGACTGAGGGGCGATCTAATAACCATGTATAAGTATATAAGGGGACAATACAAATATCTCGCTGAGGATCTGTTTATACCAAGGAAGGTGACGGGCACAAGGGGGCATTCTTTGCGTCTGGAGGAGAGAAGGTTTTTCCACCAACATAGAAGAGGATTCTTTACTGTTAGGGCAGTGAGAATCTGGAATTGCTTGCCTGAGGAGGTGGTGATGGCGAACTCAGTCGAGGGGTTCAAGAGAGGCCTGGATGTCTTCCTGGAGCAGAACAATATTGTATCATACAATTATTAGGTTCTGTAGAAGGACGTAGATCTGGGGATTTATTATGATGGAATATAGGCTGAACTGGATGGACAAATGTCTTTTTTCGGCCTTACTAACTATGTTACTATGTTACTATGTTACTACTACTCCACTGACATGTCTACTGCTGCCCGTGTACCCCTGGAACGAATTTAAAAGTGCCTACAGCCCAATTTTTTTTATGTTAGGCCTTCGAAGCCTGTCTGCGGTCCCTCCTTCCACTAGGCCTCCACTGACCTGTCTACTGCTGCCCGTGTACCCCTGGAACCAATTAGAAAGTGCCTACACCCCAATTTTTTTATGTTAGGCCTTCGAAGCCTGTCTGCGGTCCGTTCTTTCTACTACTCCTCCACTGACCAGACCAATGCTGCCCGTGTACCCCTGGAACCAATTATAAAGTGCCTACATTTCAATTTTATTATGTTAGGCCTTTGAAGCCTGTCTGCGGTCCCTTCTTTCTACTACTACTCCACTGACCAGACCAATGCTGCCCGTGTACCCCTGGAACGAATTTAAAAGTGCCTACAGCCCAATTTTTTTTATGTTAGGCCTTCGAAGCCTGTCTACGGTCCCTCCTTCCACTAGGCCTCCACTGACCTGTCTACTGCTGCCCGTGTACCCCTGGAACCAATTAGAAAGTGCCAACAGCCCAATTTTTTTATGTTAGGCCTTCGAAGCCTGTCTGCGGTCCGTTCTTTCTACTACTCCTCCACTGACCAGACCAATGCTGCCCGTGTACCCCTGGAACCAATTATAAAGTGCGTACATCCCAATTTTATTATGTTAGGCCTTTGAAGCCTGTCTGCGGTCCCTTCTTTCTACTACTACTCCACTGACCAGACCAATGCTGCCCGTGTACCCCTGGAACGAATTTAAAAGTGCCTACAGCCCAATTTTTATTATGTTAGGCCTTCGAAGCCTGTCTGCGGTCCCTCCTTCCACTAGGCCTCCACTGACCTGTCTACTGCTGCCCGTGTACCCCTGGAACCAATTAGAAAGTGCCTACAGCCCAATTTTTTTATGTTAGGCCTTCGAAGCCTGTCTGCGGTCCCTTCTTTCTGCTACTACTCCACTGACCAGACCAATGCTGCCCGTGTACCCCTGGAACCAATTTAAAAGTGCCTACAGCCAAATGTTTTTTATGTTAGGCCTTCGAAGCCTGTCTGCGGTCTCTCCTTCCACTAGGCCTCCACTGACCTGTCTACTGCTGCCCGTGTACCCCTGGAACCAATTAGAAAGTGCCTACAGCCCAATTTTTTTATGTTAGGCCTTCGAAGCCTGTCTGCGGTCCGTTCTTTCTACTACTCCTCCACTGACCAGACCAATGCTGCCCGTGTACCCCTGGAACCAATTATAAAGTGCCTACATCCCAATTTTATTATGTTAGGCCTTCGAAGCCTGTCTGCGGTCCCTTCTTTCTACTACTACTCCACTGACCAGACCAATGCTGCCCGTGTACCCCTGGAACGAATTTAAAAGTACCTACAGCCCAATTTTTTTTATGTTAGGCCTTCGAAGCCTGTCTGCGGTCCCTCCTTCCACTAGGCCTCCACTGACCTGTCTACTGCTGCCCGTGTACCCCTGGAACCAATTAGAAAGTGCCTACAGCCCAATTTTTTTATGTTAGGCCTTCGAAGCCTGTCTGCGGTCCATTCTTTCTACTACTCCTCCACTGACCAGACCAATGCTGCCCGTGTACCCCTGGAACGAATTTAAAAGTACCTACAGCCCAATTTTTTTTATGTTAGGCCTTCGAAGCCTGTCTGCGGTCCCTCCTTCCACTAGGCCTCCACTGACCTGTCTACTGCTGCCCGTGTACCCCTGGAACCAATTATAAAATGCCTACAGCCAAATTTTTTTATGTTAGGCCTTCGAAGCCTGTCTGCGGTCCCTCCTTCCACTAGTCCTCCAGTGACCAGTCCACTGCCGCCCGTATACCCCTGGAACCTATTTCATACAGCCTACTTTTTTTCTTTTATTTAAAATTATAAAGCCCAGATGGACTTTGACATACAGGTAACTTTGACATAGTGGGAATAACCGAGACATGGTTAGATGAAAGCTATGACTGGGCAGTTAACTTACAGGGTTACAGTCTGTTTAGAAAGGATCGTAAAAATCGGAGAGGAGGAGGGGTTTGTCTCTATGTAAAGTCTTGTCTAAAGTCCACTTTAAGGGAGGATATTAGCGAAGGGAATGAGGATGTCGAGTCCATATGGGTTGAAATTCATGGAGGGAAAAATGGTAACAAAATTCTCATTGGGGTCTGTTACAAACCCCCAAATATAACAGAAACCATGGAAAGTCTACTTCTAAAGCAGATAGATGAAGCTGCAACCCATAATGAGGTCCTGGTTATGGGGGACTTTAACTACCCAGATATTAACTGGGAAACAGAAACCTGTGAAACCCATAAAGGCAACAGGTTTCTGCTAATAACCAAGAAAAATTATCTTTCACAATTGGTGCAGAATCCAACCAGAGGAGCAGCACTTTTAGACCTAATACTATCTAATAGACCTGACAGAATAACAAATCTGCAGGTGGTTGGGCATTTAGGAAATAGCGACCACAATATTGTGCAGTTTCACCTGTCTTTCACTAGGGGGACTTGTCAGGGAGTCACAAAAACATTGAACTTTAGGAAGGCAAAGTTTGAACAGCTTAGAGATGCCCTTAATCTGGTAGACTGGGACAATATCCTCAGAAATGAGAATACAGATAATAAATGGGAAATGTTTAAGAACATCCTAAATAGGCAGTGTAAGCGGTTTATACCTTGTGGGAATAAAAGGACTAGAAATAGGAAAAACCCAATGTGGCTAAACAAAGAAGTAAGGCAGGCAATTAACAGTAAAAAGAAAGCATTTGCACTACTAAAGCAGGATGGCACCACTGAAGCTCTAAAAAACTATAGGGAGAAAAATACTTTATCTAAAAAACTAATTAAAGCTGCCAAAAAGGAAACAGAGAAGCACATTGCTAAGGAGAGTAAAACTAATCCCAAACTGTTCTTCAACTATATCAATAGTAAAAGAATAAAAACTGAAAATGTAGGCCCCTTAAAAAATAGTGAGGAAAGAATGGTTGTAGATGACGAGGAAAAAGCTAACATATTAAACACCTTCTTCTCCACGGTATTCACGGTGGAAAATGAAATGCTAGGTGAAATCCCAAGAAACAATGAAAACCCTATATTAAGGGTCACCAATCTAACCCAAGAAGAGGTGCGAAACCGGCTAAATAAGATTAAAATAGATAAATCTCCGGGTCCGGATGGCATACACCCACGAGTACTAAGAGAACTAAGTAATGTAATAGATAAACCATTATTTCTTATTTTTAGTGACTCTATAGCGACAGGGTCTGTTCCGCAGGACTGGCGCATAGCAAATGTGGTGCCAATATTCAAAAAGGGCTCTAAAAGTGAACCTGGAAATTATAGGCCAGTAAGTCTAACCTCTATTGTTGGTAAAATATTTGAAGGGTTTCTGAGGGATGTTATTCTGGATTATCTCAATGAGAATAACTGTTTAACTCCATATCAGCATGGGTTTATGAGAAATCGCTCCTGTCAAACCAATCTAATCAGTTTTTATGAAGAGGTAAGCTATAGGCTGGACCACGGTGAGTCATTGGACGTGGTATATCTCGATTTTTCCAAAGCGTTTGATACCGTGCCGCACAAGAGGTTGGTACACAAAATGAGAATGCTTGGTCTGGGGGAAAATGTGTGTAAATGGGTTAGTAACTGGCTTAGTGATAGAAAGCAGAGGGTGGTTATAAATGGTATAGTCTCTAACTGGGTCGCTGTGACCAGTGGGGTACCGCAGGGGTCAGTATTGGGACCTGTTCTCTTCAACATATTCATTAATGATCTGGTAGAAGGTTTACACAGTAAAATATCGATATTTGCAGATGATACAAAACTATGTAAAGCAGTTAATACAAGAGAAGATAGTATTCTGCTACAGATGGATCTGGATAAGTTGGAAACTTGGGCTGAAAGGTGGCAGATGAGGTTTAACAATGATAAATGTAAGGTTATACACATGGGAAGAGGGAATCAATATCACCATTACACACTGAACGGGAAACCACTGGGTAAATATGACAGGGAGAAGGACTTGGGGATCCTAGTTAATGATAAACTTACCTGGAGCAGCCAGTGCCAGGCAGCAGCTGCCAAGGCAAACAGGATCATGGGGTGCATTAAAAGAGGTCTGGATACACATGATGAGAGCATTATACTGCCTCTGTACAAATCCCTAGTTAGACCGCACATGGAGTACTGTGTCCAGTTTTGGGCACCGGTGCTCAGGAAGGATATAATGGAACTAGAGAGAGTACAAAGGAGGGCAACAAAATTAATAAAGGGGATGGGAGAACTACAATACCCAGATAGATTAGCGAAATTAGGATTATTTAGTCTAGAAAAAAGACGACTGAGGGGCGATCTAATAACCATGTATAAGTATATAAGGGGACAATACAAATATCTCGCTGAGGATCTGTTTATACCAAGGAAGGTGACGGGCACAAGGGGGCATTCTTTGCGTCTGGAGGAGAGAAGGTTTTTCCACCAACATAGAAGAGGATTCTTTACTGTTAGGGCAGTGAGAATCTGGAATTGCTTGCCTGAGGAGGTGGTGATGGCGAACTCAGTCGAGGGGTTCAAGAGAGGCCTGGATGTCTTCCTGGAGCAGAACAATATTGTATCATACAATTATTAGGTTCTGTAGAAGGACGTAGATCTGGGGATTTATTATGATGGAATATAGGCTGAACTGGATGGACAAATGTCTTTTTTCGGCCTTACTAACTATGTTACTATGTTACTATGACTACGCTGTACCACGGTAAGAGCTACCCAGTCGTCACTTCTTTTGCGAGAAAAGCCATCCCAGCCCTCCACCATCATGTAAAAATCCGCATTGTCCATGCTCTCAGGCTATCTAATAGTAGAAAGTTGCACCTGACAACAGATGCATGGACCAGTAGGCATGTCCACGAAAGGTTACATGTCCATTACGGCGCACTGGGTTAATGTTGTGGATGCATGGTCCACAGGGGACAGCCTACTAAGTCTGTATGCAGTCCCAAATAGAAATTGTCCTCCGCTTACCACACCAATGCTGCCTGTGTACCCCTGGAACATTTTATAAACTCCATTGACCAAAATTTTGGGTTTAAAGCCTACTACCAGTGTCTGCCGCTCCAAGGTGTTCTCCGGGTTGCCTTTTCTGAGCTTTGATCTTCAGGCTCTCGTTTAGTATTTTTTTTAAATCTAACTGCAGTGGGGCTAGTACTTGGGTTGGGGCCAACTACCAGTGTCTGCCGCTCCAAGTTGTTCTCCGGGTTGCCTTTTCTGAGCTTTGATCTTCAGGCTCTCGTTTAGTATTTTTTGGTAAATCTAACTGCAGTGGGGCTAGTACTTGGGTTGGGGCCTACTACCTGTGTCTGCCGCTCCAAGGTGTTCTCCAGGTTGCCTCTCCATTGCTTCAATCTTCTGGCTCTCGTTTAGTAGTTGTTGAAAACAACACTGCATGCGGCCTACAAGTTGGGTCAGGGGTGTAGAGACGGTGTGTTCCACTCCAAGGTGTTCCCCAGGTTGCCTCTCCATTGCTTCAATCTTGAGGCTCTTGTTAAATAGTTGTTAAATGGAACAACTGCATTTGGCCTACTAGTTGGGTTGGGGCCTACTAACAGTGTCTGCCGCTCCTTGCTGTTCTCCTGGTTTCCTGTCCTGAAATTCCATTTTCAGGCTCTTGTTAAGTAGTTGTTAATGTTAGACTGCATTTGGCCTACTAGTTGGGTTGGGGCCTACTATTGGTGTCTGCCGCTCCTTGCTGTTCTCCACTGAACAAAGCTGTGCCGCCTGTTTACTACTGTTGCCAATTTCGAACTGCATTTAGACTAATTGCTGATTTGGGCCTAGTCTCTGTGTCAGCCTCTCATTACAGTTGTCCTCCACTGAACAAAGCAATGCCCCCTGGTTAGTCCTCTTACCAATTTTGAACAGCATTTAAACCACTTTATTCTTTGGGCCTATATCTGTGTTTCCTCCTCATCCTGCCCATTGCCCAGCCAGTGATAGATGAGTCTGCTGGTACATTGACCCATAACGCAACATTCCCCGTGCACGCTACACAGCAAGATTGTGACCCTGCTGAAAGTCAGGTTCCTCTTCCCGCATACCATACTACCTTACACGGGGACAAAGAGGAAGGTGCAGATGAAAGTGCAGGTTCCTTCATCAGGTGGGGGGAGGAATACTCGTTGGCGACATCACTGGCACAGGGCCCCTCATAGTACGCAAAAGTGTCGCTGCCGGTGGGAGGCGCCCCCGCCGTGCAAACACACCGCTGTACTTTGAGGGGCCCTGTGCCAGTGCCAATGCCAACGAGTGGGCCCCCCCTGCTTGCTCAGGATCACAGCACTTGCAAAGTTTAAATACTTACCTTACCTTAACTATTATTATAAGGGAAATTAAGATTGACAAGCTTCATTAAGAAGAATGCATGGTTTTGGCATTAAAATGGGCACTCTAGGTGTTTTCCTGGCCCCCACTCACTGCCGACTATGCTGCCCCATTGACTTGCATTGGGTTTCGTGTTTCGGTCGATCCCGACTTTACGTCATAATCGGCCGATTTCACTCGACCCGACTATTGAGATAGTCGGGTTTTGCGAAACCCGACTCGACTCTAAAAAAGTCAAGGTCGCTCAACCCTATTATGGAGGGCACTCTGCTCTTAGGAACCTTGAGTACTGCAGAAATGCTGTTGTAACCTAGGCCAGATCTGTACCTTGCCACAACTCTGTCTCAGAGCTCCTTGGCCAGTTCCTTTGACCTCATAATCCTCATTTAGCTTGACATGCACTGTGAGCTGTGAGGTCTTTCCAAATCAAGTCCGATCAGTTTAATTAAACACAGCTCGCCTCCAGTGAAGGAGTAGAATCATCTCAAGGAGGATCACAAGGAAATGGACAGCATGTGTCTTAAATATGAGTGTCTGAGCAAAGGGTCTGAATACTTATGACAATATGATATTTCAGTTTTTCTTTTTTATAAAATTTGCAAAAATTTTCTACATTTCTGTTTCTTCCAGTCAAAATGGGGTGCAGAGTGTACATTAATGTGAAAAAAAATGAATTTCTTTGAATTTACCAAATGGCTGCAATGAAACAGAGTGAAAAATTTAAAGGGCTCTGAATACTGTATTGACTGTATGTGCAGACAAGGGTCCAAAGCTCTGCTGTCTATTGAACCTGCATTCAATAGACAGCAGAGCTTTGAACCCTTCGGACATGCACTGCATCCAAAGTGCTGCCAGTTCCTGATTGTCTGCACATACAGTCGATACAGTATTCAGAGCCCTCTAAATTTTTCACTCTGTTTCATTGCAGCCATTTGGTAAATTCAAAAAAATTCATTTTTTTTCACATTAATGTATACTCTGCACCCTAGAGTGTTCACTAAATTGTGCAGATTCATAGCGTCCAATACATTCTATGGGTGAAATTTCTCTTGCAGAGACTCAAGTCTCCACAAAATAAATAGACATGCAGCTGTCTGAAGAGATGTGCCGCATGTCTGTGTCAGCGGGTGAGCCGTGGGCGTCTCTGGACACATAGTGGGCCTGGGATTTCGTGAAATCCCATTCACTATGGTGTAACATATGGATGCTGCGGGTTGGATGCTGCACAAGTATGCAGCGTCCAACATGCAGCGTTTACTGATCGTGTGCAGATAACCTAACTTGGGAAGAGGAACCAGACAAGGTTGTCCTGTCTCCCTGATTCTTTTTGCTCTGGCAATGGAGCCTATTGCTCTTAAAATAAGACAGTATTCTATGGTTCAGGGAACCACAATAAACTCCACATTGGAAAAGGTTGGATTATATTCCGATGATCTGATTCTTTTCTTATCCAGTGTAGAGCAATCTCTTCCTAGAGCAATTAATCTAATTAATTATTTTGAGGACTTATCGGACCTTAACCCCCTTAGGCCGGGATCACACACAGCGAGATACTGCCGAGTATCGCAGGTTAAAACCAAGCTCTGGCACCGACACTCCAGAGCGGAGCGTGCAACCGCACAGCAATACATGGAGCTGCACACTCCGCTCCGTAGTGCCGGTGCCAGAGCTTGTTTTTAACCTGCGAGACTCGGCCATATCTCGCTGTAGTGTGACTCCGGCCTTACCCCCAAGGGTGGTTTGCATGTTAATGAGCCGGTCCAATTTTTACAATTCTGACCACTGTCCTTTTATGAGGTTATAACTCTGGAATGCTTCAACGGATCCTGGTGATTCTGACATTGTTTTCTCATGACATATCGTACTTCATGTAATTGTAAAATTTCCTTGACACTACTTGAGTTTATTTGAGAAAAAAAATGGAAATTTGGAGAAAATTTAGAAAATTTTGCAATTTTTCAAATTTGATTTTTCTTGCCCTTAAATCACAGAGATATGTCACACAAAATACTTAATAAGTAACATTTCCCACATGTCTACTTTACATCAGCACAATTTTGGAACCAATTTTTTTTTTGTTAGGGAGTTATAAAGGTTAAAATTTGACCAGCAATTTCTCATTTTTACAACACCATTTTTTTAAGGGACCACATCACAATTGAAGTCACTTTGAGGGGTTTATATGATAGAAAATACCTAAGTGTGACACCATTCTAAAAACTGGAGAAATTGGACCCCAAAAGTTGTTGTACAATTTGTCCTGAGTACGCCGATACCCCATATGTGGGGGTAAACCACTGTTTGGGCGCATTGCAGAGCTCGGAAGGGAAGGAGCGCCATTTGACTTTTCAATGCAAAATTAGCTGGAATTGAGATAGGACGCCATGCCGTGTTTGGAGAGCCCCTAATGTGCCTAAACAGTGGAAACCCCCCAAAAGTGACACCATTTTGGAAAGTAGATCCCTTAAGGAACTCATCTAGATGTGTGGTGAGCACATTGAACCCCCAAGTGCTTCACAGAAGTTTATAATGTAGAGTCGTAAAAATAAAAAATCCTATTTTTTTCACAAAAATGAATTTCACCCCCAATATTTTATTTTATTTTCCCAAGTGTAATAGGAGAAACTGGACTGCAAACGTTGTTGGCCAATTTGTCCTGAGTAAGCTGATACCCCATATGTGGGGGTAAACCACTGTTTGGGTGCATGGCAGAGCTCAGAAGGGGAGGAGCGTCATTTGACTTTTCAATGCAAAATTGGCTGGAATTGAGATAGGACGCCATGTCTCGTTTGGAGAGCCTCTGATGTGACTAAACATTGAAATCCCCCACAAGTGACACCATTTTGGAAAGTAAATCCCCTAAGGAACTTATCTAGATGAGTGGTGAGCACTTTGAACCCCCAAGTGCTTCACAGAAGTTTATAATGTAGAGCCGTAAAAATAAAAAATCTTATTTTTTTCACAAAAATGATTTTTCGCTCCAAATTTTTTTTTTTTCCAAGGATAACAGGAGAAATTGGACCCCAAAAGTTGTTGTCCAATTTGTCCTGAGTACGCTGATACCCCATAAATGGGGGTAAACCACTGTTTGGGCACACGGCAGAGCTCGGAAGGGGAGGAGCACGTTTTACTTTTTCAACGCAGAATTGCATGGATTGAGATCAGACATGTTGCCTTTTGCCGAGCCCCTGATGTGCCTAAACAGTGGAAACCTCCCTGGATAGGTCCGTTGTGGGGGTCGCATGAGATAGGGGAAAGATGATGAATTCTGTTTTATCCATGTTAAGTGTTCAAAATCTAGCGGAGAAGAAGGATGAAATAGCAGACAGACATTGAGGGATTCTGGTTAGTAAGGTGGTGATATCTGGTCCAGAGATGTAGATCTGTGTGTCATCAGCATAGTGGTGATACTGAAAGCCATGGGATTCTATGAGCTGTCCCAGGCCAAAGGTATAAATGGAGAAGAGGAGGGGCCCTAGGACTGAACCTTGCGGGACTCCAACAGATAGGGGACGAGGTGAGGAGGTGGTGTGTGAGTGGGAGATGCTGAATGTCCGGTCTGTTAGGTATGACGAGATTCAGGATAGGGTCAAGTCTGTGATGCCAATGGATGAGAAGGTCTGTAATAATAGAGAATGGTCCACTGTGTCAAAGGCAGAGGGGAGGTCCAGGAGGAAGACAGAGTAGTTTCGCTTGCTCTTGGCAGTTAATAGGCCATTGGTTACCTTAGTTAGGGCAGTTTCCATGGAGTGGTGTGACCGGAAGCCAGATTGTAAGCGGTCGAAGAGGGAGCAGGAAGAGAAATGGGAGGACAGTTCAAGATGGACATGTTGTTCCAGTAGTTTTGAAGCATAGGGGAGAAGTGATCTAGGGTGATAGCTAGATACAAAGGATGGGTTAAGAGAGGGCTTTTTAAGGATAAGTGTGATTGAGGCATGTGTAGAGCTTGAGGAGAAAACACCAGTTGTTAGTGATAGGTTGAAGAGATGAGTATGGGATGAAGACTGTGGCGAGGTTTGGGATGAAGTGGGATAGGATTGGGTCAACTGCACAGGTGGTGAGATGCAATCTTGAGAGTAGAGTGGAGAGTCGATCTTATGTAATGGTGGAGAAGTTGGTTTTGGAGATGGAGGGCTGGGAAGTTGGGAGGAAGGGCTCTGGGGGTTGTCGACCAAAACTGTCTCTGATGTTATCAATCTTCTGCTTGAAAAATGAGGCAGCTGAGATGAGTTGGGAGGGAGAAGGTGCTGGGGGACGAAGGAGAGAATTGAAGGTGTTGAATAACTGTTTACGGTTGTGAGACAGGAAGGATATGAGAGATGAGAAGTAGGTTTGTTTAGCTGTTGCGAATGTGGCCTTGAAAGTAGTGAGGGACTGTTTGAATGTGATGAAGTGCTCGTTGGAGTGGAATCTTTTCCATCTCCACTCAGCAGCCCTGGAAGCTCGCCTCAGTTCTTTGGTCAGGCTCGTGTGCCAGGGCTGTCTGTTGATTTTGCGAGCTTTGGTATGTGTGAGAGGGGCAACAGATTCCAAAGCTACAGCTATTGTGGTGTTATATAGAGCGGCAGCGGCATCCACATTGTGTAGAAAACCTATGTCTGCAAGGGGGAGGAGGCATTCAGAGAGTGAGTGTAGATCAAGGTGTTTAAGATTTCTGTGAGGGTGTGCAGGTTTGTGGCTTGGGGACTGTAGACAAGAAGTGGAGAGGGAAGAGAATGTGAGTAGGTTGTGGTCAGAAAGTGGAAGAGGTGAGTTAGAGAGGTTACATAGGGAGCAGAGGCAGGTGAAGATGAGGTCCAGTGTGTGGCCATCTTTGTGGGTGGCTGCAGAAGACCATTGAGTGAGGCCGAAGGAGGAAGTGAGAGATAGACGTTATGTGGCAGCTAAGAGGAAAGTGTCAATGGCGATGTTGAAGTCACCCTAGATGATAGTGGCGATGCCAGCGGAGAGGAAATGAAGTAGCCAGGTGGTGAAGTTGTCAAAGAAGGTAGTGACTGGCCCTGGGGGGCGGTAACTGACAACCAGTTGGAGGCTGGAGGGGGAGTAGATGCGCACAGAGTGCACCTCAAAGGAAGGGAGGGTAACAGAGGGTGCTAATTGGATTGGGGTGAAGGAGCAGTTATCTGACAGGAGAAAACTAACTCCTCCACCATGCTTGCTGCTAGGGCGGGGTATGTGGGAAATGTGGAATCCACCATACAAAAGTGCAGCAGGGGAGGCTGTGTCAGAAGGGGTGAGCCAGGTTTGGAGCAGAACAATATTGTATCATACAATTATTAGGTTCTGTAGAAGGACGTAGATCTGGGTATTTATTATGATGGAATATAGGCTGAACTGGATGGACAAATGTCTTTTTTCGGCCTTACTAACTATGTTACTATGTTACTATGTTACTATGTTTCGGTGACGGCGAGGAAGGAAAGTTTGGTAGTAACAAAAAATCATGGATGTAGGAAACTTGTTGCAGACAGAGGGAGCGTTCCACAGAGCTCCTGTCAGTGGGACTGGGGAAGGGGGGGTTGGGCGAATGGGTATAAGGTTAGAGAGGTTACGGAAATTTGTGATAGAGTGTGGATGGGAGGTAGAAATGACTGTGGGGATGTGGAGAGGAGGACCAGGATTTGCAGAGATATCACCAGCAGTGAGAAGAAGCAGAGCATGATGTGACTGTCTGTGTTTGGAGACAGAGGATTGTATGTTGGGGAACAGGTCAGAGGAGGAGGTGAGATGGATTAGGAGGATTGAAGAAGAGATGACCAGTTCCTTACTAGGTGTAGAGATTAGGGGGGTTATTAGAAAGTGAAGGATTATAGGGGAGAGAGTGAAAACAAACAGAAGCATGTTTTACAGTGACTGTATCTAGTTACCTTCAGTTCCCTTCTGGTTCAATTCTGGAACTAATTCTGATCTTCACACTTGTATGATACACACTTATAGGATACACCCTGCAGACTAAAGTCTTGGCAGACTTGTGCTATGCAATATATGTGCTACAAAGTGCATTCAGGTGTGAAGCAGAGAGGAGTGGTCTTTGTTCATCTTGGTCAGAGAATTAAGAGTGGACCAGATGCATATAACCAATCAAAGGTAAACAAGGTAATAAATAACACTGGGGTAATGCAGGGGTTAGTTGAAAGACATTCCATGTGAATACTAGGAGCAGAGGTAAGAGTCTGTGTGGAAAGTTGGGTGATGTACCATTAAAGGGAATGTTGCAGGATGATAAGCAGCAGATAACATCAAGTAGATATTGTACCTGTAGGGAGAATAGACATGCTGGTTAGAGTGCGATGGTGGCAGATAACAGGGCGCAGTCTGTATACATCCTTCTGGAATTCTGATCTTCACACTTGTATGATGCATACTTATAGGATACGCACTGCAGACTATACATCATCTTTCCCTTTCTTTTCAGCCTCTATGTAGATACAGTTGTGAGGAACATAGACTGATATGATGTTAGTGTTATGGTGAGAATAGATGGAAAACCTATTAGCCATCTGACAGATGATACAAGACTGCTGGCAGAGAGTGAGAAGGACCTGAAGAAGCTCATCCTGAATTTGAAAGAAGAAAGTGAGAAGATTGGACTTTACATGAACATCATCAAATTATGACCATGAGAAAGTCGACATAAAGATCAACAATGAAAAAACAGATCTGGTCAACAGCTTCAATAGCAGAAATCAAGTGTCAATTAGTACTGGGGTGCACAGCCATGGTGATCATGGACCAAATATGGAAGTGGAAAGACGTCTCAGTCACCGTTAAACAAAAACTGATCACTGTAGTGAGCTGTAGTGCTGGATTCTACGAATTTTGTGGACAGCTAGGATCACCAACAAAGATGTTTTTGATCATATAAGCTCAGGCTCAGACTGGCCCACAGGAGAATAGGAGAATTCTCTGGTGTCCCTGGAAGACAAGATCACCAGACAGAAACAGACCTATTTGGGACATATGATGAGGGAAAATTAATCAGAAAAGGAAATGCTTCTCTGAGTGGTCAGGGGTAAAAGAAAACAGGGGAACTCAAAGGCCCAATGGCTGGATACCATCAGGAATTACCATAGAATGAAAATCAATCCATAGTTTGGTGTATTTGTCAAATTTGTACACTGTTTTGAATCTTTTTTCTATAAAGTTTTCTGATATTGGAATTTATCAGTTGGTGTATGTGTTACTCACTTCGGATGTTGTTCATTCCCCTATGGACGGCTCCCTCTTTTGCTGATCATTACTGGGTTACAGAAATACAGTGGTAACCCAGCAATCACCAATGATGTCATCATTCTTGTCCTTATCAGTCTGACTCAGGTGACCACTCTCTATTATTATTATTATTTATTTATATAGCACCATTGATTGCATGGTGCTTTACATGAGAAGGGGTTACATACAAATTACAGATATTACTTACAGTAAGCAAACTAACAATTATAGACTGATACAGAGGGGCGAGGACCCTGCCCTTGTGGGCTTACATTCTACAGGATGGTGGGGAAGGAGACAGTAGGTTGAGGGTTGCAGGTGCTCCGGTGTTGGTGAGGCGGTAGCTTCGGTAGTGGTGAGGAGGCAGTGGGGTCAGGGCAGGCTGTAGGCTTTCCTGAAGAGGTGAGTTATCAGGTTCCATCTGAAGGACCCGAATGTGGTTGCTAGTCGGACGTGTTGGGGCAAAGAATTTCAAAAGATGGGGGATATTCTTGGAGGCGGTTGGGTGAGGAGCGAATAAGTGTGGAGGAGAGAAGGAGGTCTTGGGAGGACCGGATATTATGTGAGGGAAGATATCGGGAGATTAGTTCAGAGATATATGGAGGAGACAGAATATGGATGGCTTTGTAGGTTAGTATAAGTAATTTGAACTGTATACCCTGAGGGTATGGGAGCCAGTGAAGAGATTTGCAGAGGGGGAAGTGGAGGAGTAGCGAGGAGAGAGATGAATTAGTCAGGCAGCAGAGTTAAGGATGGACTGGAGAGGTGCAAGGGTGTTAGCAGGGAGGCCACAGATACGGATGTTGCAGTAGTCAAGGTGGGAGATGATGAGGGCATGCACGAGCATTTTAGTAAATTAACAGTTGAGGAAAGGACAGATTCTGGAGATATTTTTGAGTTGCAGGTGAAAGGAGGTGGAAAGAGCTTGGATGTGTGGTTTGAAGGACAGGGCAGAGTCAAGGGTTACTCCTAGGCAGCGGACTTCCGGTACGGGGGAAAGCGTGTTGTCGGTAATAGTGATAGGTCAGGTAAGGAAGATCTATGAGATGGAGGAAAGATGATGAGTTCAGATTTGTCCACATTGAGCTTTAGGAAGTGAGAGGAGAGGGAGGATATGGCTGATAGACACTCTGGGATTCTGGACAGCAGAGAGGTGATGTCTGGGCCAGAGAGGTAGATCTGAGTGTCATCAGCATAAAGGTGGTACTGGAATCCATGGGACTTTATGAGTTGTCCCAGGACAAGTGTATAGATTGAGAAGAGAAGGGGTCCTAGAACAGAGCCTTGGGGGACTCCAACAGAAAGAGGGTGGGTTGAGGAGGTAGTGTGAGATGCTGAATGTGCGGTTGGAAAGGTATGAGGAAATCCAGGATAGGGTGAGGTCTTTGATGCCAAAGGAGGAGAGGATCTGTAGTAGGAGGCAGTGGTCAACTGTGTTGAAACCAGAGGACAGGTCTAAAAGGAGAAGTACAGAGTATTGTCCGTTAGCTTTGGCTGTAAGTAGGTGATTAGTAATTTTGGTCAGCACTGTCTCAGTTGAGTGATGGGGGCGAAAACCAGATTGTAGATTGTTTAAGAGCAAGTTAGATGAGAGGTGGGAGGAAAGTTCAGTGTGGACGTGCTGCTCCAGGAGTTTGGAAGCGAATGGGAGAAGCGATATTGGGCGATAGCTGGAAATAGCAGTTGGATCAAGGGTTGGTTTTTTTAAGGATAGGCGTGATTGTGGCATGTTTGAAAGCAGAAGGAAAGGTGCCAGAAGTTAGTGATAGGTTGAAGAGGTGGGTTAGTGATGGGATAAGAGTGGTGGTGAGGTTGGGGAGGAGGTGGGATGAGATGGGGTTGAGCGCGCAGGTGGTGAGGTGCGATTTGGAGGGGAGGCAATTAAGCCCCTCTTCAATGATGTTGGAGAGGGAAGTTATGGGGTTTGGGCATTGGCCTGGTATACAAAGGGGTTGTGGTGGTTGAACAATGAAAGCTTGCCTTGTTTGGTCGATCTTATTTTTAAAGTGTGTGGCAAATCCTCAGCAGAGATGAGGGAGGTTGAAGGGGCAGTGGGGGTGGAGGAGGTAGTTCAAGGTTTTGAATAACTGTTTGGGGTTGTAGGATAGGAAGGATACGAGGGTTGTGAAGTACGCCTGTTTAGCAGAGGTGAGAGCAGATTTAAAATCGAGTGTTGCTTGTTTCAATGCAGTGAAGTTGTCTTGCGAATGTGTTTTCTTCCAATGCCACTCTGCAACCCTGGACACTTGCTGGAGCTTTTTAGTGGTGTTATTGTGCCAGGGTTGTCTATTGATACATCGCACTCTTCCATGAACGAGAGGGGCAACCGTTTCAATAGCTGATGCGAGAGTGAAATTGTAGAAAGCACTGTGTCGTGGAGTGAGGATATGGATGCCAGTGGTAGGATAGAGTAAGAGAGCATGTGGGTGTCTAGGTGTGCAAGGTTTCTGCAGAGCTGCACATGTTGCTGCACATGGGTGACCGGTGAGGAGGACAGGGATGAGAAAGTGAGCAGATGGTGGTCAGATAGAGGGAGAGGGGAGGTGGTGAAGTTAGATAGAGAGCAGAGATGGGTGAATACCAGGTCTAGTGTATGTCCATCTGTGTCCAGAGTATTCTGGAAGTATGGCATTTTTCTGTTGCATGCTTTTCCAGGAAATAGTGTAATTTTTCTCTTGACTCTGCTCTAGCCAGGTGGATTATCTTCCAAGCAACTCCTGTCTGCAATCCGATAATCAGCTATCTCCAAGCTCAGTCTTTCAATTACTGGTCTCATTGCACTCTGTTAGGCTACTTTCACACTAGCGTTTTTTGACGTACATCGCAATGCGTCGTTTTGGAGTAAAAACGCATTCTGCAAAGTTGCCCGCAGGATGCGTTTTTTCTCCATAGACTTTCATTAGCGACGCATTGTGACGTATCGCCACACGTCGCATCCGTCGTGCGACGGATGCGTCGTGTTGTGGCGGACCGTCGGCACAAAAAAAGTTCCATGTAACATTTTTTGGTGCGTCGAGTCCACCATTTCTGACCACGCATGCGTGGCTGGAACTCCGCCCCCTCCTCCCAGGACCTTACAATGGGGCAGCGGATGCATTGTAAAACTGCATCCGCTGCCCACGTTGTTCTTTTTTACCGCAGTTTGTGTCGGTACGTCACTAGTGTGAAAGTAGCCTTATATCAACAAATTTATCTCTACTACCCTGATGTTGCCACATTTTCTACTCTGCTACTCCTGTGTGTGTGCAATCGCATCTCTACAAGCAAGTTATCACTTTGCGTATACATCTCTGCTACTCCCATTAGAAAATGTTATCTCTGTAAGTTTTATGCCAGTTTGCCTTTACAACTCTGTTATTCCTGTGTGTAACTGCATGTTTTCAAGGTAGTTTCTAGTTTGCCGATACATCTCTTCTATTCCTATGTGCAATTGCACATCTGCAAGGAAAATATCAGTTTTACTATGGATCTCTACTATTTCTTTGCTTAATAGCATTCCTGCAGCAGTATACCAATTGCTAACATATCTCTGCAGTTCCTGTACTATTCACCCATCCTGCATGCCCTTCTGTACTGGTTTCTCCTGATCCACGTGCCATCCAGCCCCGCTGCATCATCGTCTTCAATCCGTGCTGCTGTGGCATATAGAGAATCTACCTCACCAGATGAGCTCTTAACAGAATGAATGGAGATGTGTTACTTTATGTGACAAACCCATATGTGTTAAGCGGCACAATGTAAAGTTGATGCCTATTGGACTTAGCATCCTTAGGCAGCATGATTCAGCTAACCGGATTGCTTTACAACTGCTTTTAAGAAGGTTAAATATGAGTTGAGCTAACATGTAAATTAACCACTGTGTAGATTAGAAACACATCTGCAGTCTGCACAAGTTTGTTTCATAGATGTTAACTGTGACCACTTTCTTCAAATAACAAATCAATATTAGCCTTTAAACACTGATCAAATTCACTACTTATTCCAAGTACATTTCCAATATATATTTACTGTATGCTATCCTAGTATATTGATTATATAGATGTTTATTTCCAATTGATCGGGCTGCTTGACATTGTGGTCTAGGGTGTTTCCCGGGTCACGGGGACTTTGCAACCCCCCCCACCACCAACGCGGAATGGGATTTGGCCATTCTCCAAGCCAGTTGCCAAACTGAGAACTGGCTGATAACATGTGAAACACGGGCTCCAAGCATTCAATTGTGCTTGAGTCTTTCAGGCATGAACACAATTGAAGCCCTGACTGCTGGCAGTTCTGGATCAGGGCGACATCATCAGTGTGAGGAGGTCAGCTTATCACACTACTGATGTCACTCCTGTGCTGCAGAGGTGGGCGGTGTAAGTGCTACCATGGAGCTGAAGAAATAAGCATTTTATTAGCAGAGATTTGTGAGGCTACAGTAAGGGGAGGGAATGTGTGAGGAGTCAGTATGGGTAGTAAGGGAAGGAAAATGTGTATTGAGACATTATGGTGAGTGTAGGGGAATATGTGAGGAGACACTATGTGGAGTGTGAGGTAAAATGTGTGAGTAGACAATATGGGGGGGAATGTGTGAAGAGAAGATATGGGGAAGGGGGTTACAATGTGTGAGGAGACATTATGGAGGTGGGGTGGTTGAAATGAGTGAGGAGACAATATGAGAAGGGGTGGAGGAAATAAGGATGAAGCAATGCCAGCAAGCAAAAAAGAAAAGGGCACACAGCAACAAGTGACAGCAAAAAGTACAGCCAAGAAGCAACGAAGAGTGGTGGTGGTGGGAGACTCACTACTGAGAGGCACAGAAGCAGCCATCTGCAGACCGGACATAACTGCAAGAGAAGTATGCTGCCTTCCAGGTGCGATGATCAAGGATGTGACCGATAGGATACCAAAGCTCTTCAGCTCCAAGGACGTCCACCCATTTCTTCTGATACATGTTGGCACCAATGACACGGCAAGGAAGGACCTACCGACAATCTGCAAGGACTTTGAAGAGTTGGGGAAGAAAGTAAAGGAACTGGATGCACAGGTTGTTTTTTCTTCTATCCTTCCAGTAGACGGACATGGCACCATGAGATGGAACAGGATTCTTGATGCGAACAACTGGCTAAGATGATGGTGCAGACAACAAGGATTTGGATTCCTGGACCACGGTGTGAATTACTTGTACGATGGACTCCTCGCCAGAGACGGACTACACCTCAACAAACCTGGGAAACACACATTCGCCAGAAGACTCGCTACACTCATCAGGAGGGCGTTAAACTAGAAGAGGGGATGGGAAGAAAAACATTAGACTCGAACAAAGAAGACCCAGGAAAACATACTCAGAAGGGAGGTTAAGAACATTTCTAAAACAATCCACAGCGAGGAGATTGGAACAAAACAAAATCCTCTAAACTGCATGCTCGCAAACGCCAGAAACCTGACAAACAAGATGGAAGAACTAGAAGCAGAAATATCTACAGGTAACTTTGACATAGTGGGAATAACCGAGACATGGTTAGATGAAAGCTATGACTGGGCAGTTAACTTACAGGGTTACAGTCTGTTTAGAAAGGATCGTAAAAATCGGAGAGGAGGAGGGGTTTGTCTCTATGTAAAGTCTTGTCTAAAGTCCACTTTAAGGGAGGATATTAGCGAAGGGAATGAGGATGTCGAGTCCATATGGGTCGAAATTCATGGAGGGAAAAATGGTAACAAAATTCTCATTGGGGTCTGTTACAAACCCCCAAATATAACAGAAACCATGGAAAGTCTACTTCTAAAGCAGATAGATGAAACTGCAACCCACAATAAGGTCCTGGTTATGGGGGACTTTAACTAAGCGGATATTAACTGGGAAACAGAAACCTGTGAAACCCATAAAGGCAACAGGTTTCTGCTAATAACCAAGAAAAATTATCTTTCACAATTGGTGCAGAATCCAACCAGAGGAGCAGCACTTTTAGACCTAATACTATCTAATAGACCTGACAGAATGACAAATCTGCAGGTGGTCGGGCATCTAGGAAATAGCGACCACAATATTGTACAGTTTCACCTGTCTTTTACTAGGGGGACTTGTCAGGGAGTCACAAAAACACTGAATTTTAGGAAGGCAAAGTCTGACCAGCTTAGAGATGCCCTTAATCTGGTAGACTGGGACAATATCCTCAGAAATAAGAATACAGATAATAAATGGAAAATGTTTAAGAACATCCTAAATAGGCACTGAAAAGCGGTTTATACCTTGTGGGAATAAAAGGACTAGAAATAGGAAAAACCCAATGTGGCTAAACAAAGAAGTAAGACAGGCAAATAACAGTAAAAAGAAAGCATTTGCACTACTAAAACAGGATGGCACCATTGAAGCTCTAAAAAACTATAGGGAGAAAAATACTTTATCTAAAAAACTAATGAAAGCTGCCAAAAAGGAAACAGAGAAGCACATTGCTAAGGAGAGTAAAACTAATCCCAAACTGTTCTTCAACTATATCAATAGTAAAAGAATAAAAACTGAAAATGTAGGCCCCTTAAAAAATAGTGAGGAAAGAATGGTTGTAGATGACGAAGAAAAAGCTAACATATTAAACACCTTCTTCTCCACGGTATTCACGGTGGAAAATGAAATGCTAGGTGAAATCCCAAGAAACAATGAAAACCCTATATTAAGGGTCACCAATCTAACCCAAGAAGAGGTGCGAAACCGGCTAAATAAGATTAAAATAGATAAATCTCCTGGTCCGGATGGCATACACCCACGAGTACTAAGAGAACTAAGTAATGTAATAGATAAACCATTATTTCTTATTTTTGGGGACTCTATAGCATTGGGGTCTGTTCCGCAGGACTGGCGCATAGCAAATGTGGTGCCAATATTCAAAAAGGGCTCTAAAAGTGAACCTGGAAATTATAGGCCAGTAAGTCTAACCTCTATTGTTGGTAAAATATTTGAAGGGTTTCTGAGGGATGTTATTCTGGATTATCTCAATGAGAATAACTGTTTAACTCCATATCAGCATGGGTTTATGAGAAATCGCTCCTGTCAAACCAATCTAATCAGTTTTTATGAAGAGGTAAGCTATAGGCTGGACCACGGTGAGTCATTGGACGTGGTGTATTTCGATTTTTCCAAAGCGTTTGATACCGTGCCGCACAAGAGGTTGGTACACAAAATGAGAATGCTTGGTCTGGGGGAAAATGTGTGTAAATGGGTTAGTAACTGGCTTAGTGATAGAAAGCAGAGGGTGGTTATAAATGGTATAGTCTCTAACTGGGTCGCTGTGACCAGTGGGGTACCGCAGGGGTCAGTATTGGGACCTGTTCTCTTCAACATATTCATTAATGATCTGGTAGAAGGTTTACACAGTAAAATATCGATATTTGCAGATGATACAAAACTATGTAAAGCAGTTAATACAAGAGAAGATAGTATTCTGCTACAGATGGATCTGGATAAGTTGGAAACTTGGGCTGAAAGGTGGCAGATGAGGTTTAACAATGATAAATGTAAGGTTATACACATGGGAAGAAGGAATCAATATCACCATTACACACTGAGCGGGAAACCACTGGGTAAATCTGACAGGGAGAAGGACTTGGGGATCCTAGTTAATGATAAACTTACCTGGAGCAGCCAGTGCCAGGCAGCAGCTGCCAAGGCAAACAGGATCATGGGGTGCATTAAAAGAGGTCTGGATACACATGATGAGAGCATTATACTGCCTCTGTACAAATCCCTAGTTAGACCGCACATGGAGTACTGTGTCCAGTTTTGGGCACCGGTGCTCAGGAAGGATATAATGGAACTAGAGAGTACAAAGGAGGGCAACAAAATTAATAAAGGGGAAGGGAGAACTACAATACCCAGATAGATTAGCGAAATTAGGATTATTTAGTCTAGAAAAAAGACGACTGAGGGGCGATCTAATAACCATGTATAAGTATATAAGGGGACAATACAAATATCTCGCTGAGGATCTGTTTATACCAAGGAAGGTGACGGGCACAAGGGGGCATTCTTTGCGTCTGGAGGAGAGAAGGTTTTTCCACCAACATAAAAGAGGATTCTTTACTGTTAGGGCAGTGAGAATCTGGAATTGCTTGCCTGAGGAGGTGGTGATGGCGAACTCAGTCGAGGGGTTCAAGAGAGGCCTGGATGTCTTCCTGGAGCAGAACAATATTGTATCATACAATTATTAGGTTCTGTAGAAGGACGTAGATCTGGGGATTTATTATGATGGAATATAGGCTGAACTGGATGGACAAATGTCTTTTTTCGGCCTTACTAACTATGTTACTATGTTACTAAATATGTGAGGAGACAGTTTGACAGTTTGGACAGGGGGAAATGTGTGAAGACAGTATGGGGAGAAATTTGTGAGGGGAAAATATAGGGGAGGGGACAGTATGGGGGAGAAATGTGTGAAGGGTCAGTATAGGGTAAGTGTGAGAGGACATTATAGGGAGATGGGGACATGTGTGAGGAGACAGCATGGGGAGGGAATTTGTGATGTGACAGAATAGGGTAGAAATATGTGAGGGGGCACAGTATGGAGGTTGGGTAAAGAGTGGGGCAATATAGAGAGGGGGCATGTGTGGGGAGGGGCATGGTATAGAGATTGGGCAGTATAGAGGGGACATAGTGTGAAGATTGGGCCCGATATGGAAAATGGATAACATTATGGAGGGAACACAGTGAGGGGAAATTTTTCAGGGGCACAGAATAGTGGAGATATTTTTTATTCATGATCATTATAATGACACTGTTACCAGAGAAGATAGAAGTCTGCAGAGACTAGCGATGGATGTGAAGTCATCATGGCATCTGGACAAGATGGAAAAGAAAATAAACAGTCAAAGATGTCACTTATAAGCTATTGGGATGTAAATTTTTATTTATGATATTCATTATTTCTCATCAGAACTGTGTTCCTGTATGGTCCACAGTCTGAGAATGGCTATAATCAACAACTCACAGTATTTACTTACAATTGTTAAGGACATACTAGTAGTTTTAGGTTCATGCAATACAATTGGGGCTGACCTGACATTGCAATTGATCACGATACCAAGCTTGGTACTGTATTCATGTACTGATGATGATTCTGGTGATGCATTCCAGTGTTTATGGTGGTTCTGTGTTGTGAATTCTGTGGCTGAATTCACTCCTGTGGTCATAAGTGGTACTGCAGCTTCTGGGCTTCCTCCCTCAGGTGTTCTGGTGAGCTCGTTGGCTGCCTTGTTATTTAACTCCACCTGATTCTGTTTTCCTTGCTCCTTGTCAATGTTCCAGTGTTGGATCTGAGCTTCTGGATCTTTCCTGTGGCCTGCTGCTCTGCTTAGATAAGTGCTTCTTTGCTTTTGTTGCTGTTTTTTCTGTCCAGCTTGTCTATTCGTTTTTGCTGGAAGCTCTGAGACGCAAAGGGTGTACCGCCGTGCCGTTAGTTCGGCACGGTGGGTCTTTTTGCCCCCTTTGCGTGTTTTTTTGCTTTAGGGTTTTTGTAGACTGCAAAGTTCTCTTTGCTATCCTCGCTCTATCTAGAATATCGGGCCTCACTTTGCTGAATCTATTTCATCCCTACGTTTTGTCTTTTCATCTTGCTAACAGTCATTATATGTGGGGGGCTGCCTTTTCCTTTGGGGTATTTCTCTGAGGCAAGTCAGGCTTGTATTTCTATCTTCAGGCTAGTCAGTTCCTCAGGCTGTGCCGAGTTGCATAGGTAGTGTCAGGCGCAATCCACAGCTGCCTTTAGTTGTGTTTAGGATAGGTTCAGGTATTGCGGTCTACAGAGATTCCACGTCTCAGAGCTCGTTCTATTGTTTTTGGGTTATTGTCAGATCACTGTATGTGCTCTGATTACTGCACACTGTGTTACTGGATTGCCTTCATAACAGTACAAGGAGCCAAACTAATGATTCTCAATAGAGGGAAAAAAGAAGTTCTGACATCTTTTTTTTTTCTCAGCTCTGTGTTCAGTCTTTTTTTTTCCCCTAGACATTAGGGTGCTTCAGGACACAGCTGTGGACATGGATATTCAGGCTCTGTGCTCTTCAATGGATAATCTCGTTATAAATGTACAAAAGATTCAAGATACAATTGATCAGAAATCTATGCTAGAACCAAGAATTCCTATTCCTGATTTGTTTTTTGGTGATAGAACTAAGTTTCTGAGCTTCAAAAATAATTGTAAGCTATTTCTGGCCTTGAAACCTCATTCTTCTGGTAATTCAGTTCAACAGGTTTTGATTATTATTTCTTTTTTGCGCGGCGACCCTCAGGACTGGGCATTTTCTCTTGCGCCAGGAGACCCTGCATTGAGTGGTGTCGATGCGTTTTTCCTGGCGCTTGGATTGCGGTACGATGAGCCTAATTCAGTGGATCAGGCTGAGAAAAATTTGCTTGCTTTGTGCCAGGGTCAGGATGATATAGAAGTATATTGTCAGAAATTTAGGAAGTGGTCAGTACTCACTCTGTGGAATGAATCTGCGCTGGCAGCTTTGTTCAGAAAGGGTCTCTCTGAGGCTCTTAAGGATGTCATGGTGGGTTTTCCTATGACTGCTGGTTTGAATGAGTCTATGTCTTTGGCCATTCAGATCGGTCGTCGCTTGCGCGAGCGTAAATCTGTGCACCATCTGGCAGTATTGTCTGAGATTAAACCTGAGCCTATGCAGTGCGATAGGACTATGACCAGAGTTGAACGGCAAGAACACAGACGTCTGAATGGGCTGTGTTTCTACTGTGGTGATTCCACTCATGCTATTTCTGATTGTCCTAAGCGCACTAAGCGGTTCGATAGGTCTGCCGTCATTGGTACTGTACAGTCCAAATTCCTTCTGTCCATTACCTTGATATGCTCTTTGTCATCGTATTCTGTCATGGCGTTTGTGGATTCAGGCGCTGCCCTGAATCTGATGGATTTGGATTATGCTAAACGTTGTGGGTTTTTCTTGGAGCCTTTGCGGTGTCCTATTCCGTTGAGAGGAATTGATGCTACACCTTTGGCCAAGAATAAACCTCAGTACTGGGCCCAGCTGACCATGTGCATGGCTCCTGCACTTCAGAAAGTTATTCGCTTTCTGGTGCTACATAATCTGCATGATGTGGTCGTGTTGGGGTTGCCATGGCTACAAACCCATAATCCAGTATTGGATTGGAACTCTATGTCGGTATCCAGCTGGGGTTCTCAGGGGGTACATGGTGATGTTCCATTTTTGTCTATTTCGTCATCCACTCCTTCTGAGGTCCCAGAGTTCTTGTCTGATTATCAGGATGTATTTGAAGAGCCCAAGTCCGATGCCCTACCTCCGCATAGGGATTGTGATTGTGCTATCAATTTGATTCCTGGTAGTAAATTCCCTAAAGGTCGTTTATTTAATTTATCCGTGCCTGAACACACCGCTATGCGCAGTTATGTGAAGGAATCCCTGGAGAAGGGACATATTCGCCCATCGTTATCACCACTGGGAGCAGGGTTCTTTTTTGTAGCCAAGAAGGATGGTTCGCTGAGACCGTGTATTGATTACCGCCTTCTTAATAAGATCACTGTTAAGTTTCAGTATCCCTTGCCATTGTTATCTGACTTGTTTGCTCGGATTAAGGGGGCTAGTTGGTTCACTAAGATAGATCTTCGTGGTGCGTATAATCTGGTGAGAATCAGGCAAGGAGATGAATGGAAAACGGCATTTAATACGCCCGAGGGTCATTTTGAGTATCTAGTGATGCCGTTCGGACTTGCCAATGCTCCATCTGTTTTTCAGTCTTTTATGCATGACATCTTCCGTGAGTATCTGGATAAATTCCTGATTGTTAACTTGGATGACATTTTGATCTTCTCAGATGATTGGGAGTCTCATGTGAAGCAGGTCAGAATGGTTTTCCAGGTCCTGCGTGCTAATTCTTTGTTCGTGAAGGGATCAAAGTGTCTCTTCGGTGTGCAGAAAGTTTCATTTTTGGGGTTCATCTTTTCCCCTTCTACTATCGAGATGGATCCGGTTAAGGTCCAAGCCATCCAGGATTGGACTCAGCCGACATCTCTGAAAAGTCTGCAAAAGTTCCTGGGCTTTGCTAATTTTTATCGTCGCTTCATCTGTAATTTTTCTAGCATTGCCAAACCATTGACCGATTTGACCAAGAAGGGTGCTGATTTGGTTAATTGGTCTTCTGCTGCCGTGGAAGCTTTTCAGGAGTTGAAGCGTCGTTTTTGTTCTGCCCCTGTGTTGTGTCAACCAGATGTTTCTCTTCCGTTCCAGGTCGAGGTTGATGCTTCTGAGATTGGAGCAGGGGCGGTTTTGTCACAGAGAGGTTCTGGTTGCTCAGTGTTGAAACCATGTGCTTTCTTTTCCAGGAAGTTTTCTGCTGCTGAGCGTAATTATGATGTGGGCAACCGAGAGTTGCTGGCCATGAAGTGGGCATTCGAGGAGTGGCGTCATTGGCTTGAAGGAGCTAAGCATCGCGTGGTGGTATTGACTGATCATAAGAACCTTACTTATCTCGAGTCTGCCAAGCGCTTGAATCCTAGACAGGCCCGTTGGTCGTTATTTTTTGCTCGCTTCGATTTTGTGATTTCGTACCTTCCGGGCTCTAAAAATGTGAAGGCGGATGCTCTGTCTAGGAGTTTTGTGCCCGACTCTCCGGGTTTATCTGAGCCGGCGAGTATCCTCAAGGAAGGAGTCATTGTGTCTGCCATCTCCCCTGATTTGCGGCGAGTGTTGCAAAAATTTCAGGCTAATAAACCTGATCGTTGTCCGGCCGAGAAACTGTTCGTCCCTGATAGGTGGACTAGTAAAGTTATCTCTGAACTTCATTGTTCGGTGTTGGCTGGTCATCCAGGAATCTTTGGTACCAGAGAGTTAGTGGCTAGATCCTTCTGGTGGCCATCTCTGTCACGGGATGTACGTACTTTTGTGCAGTCCTGTGGGATTTGTGCTAGGGCTAAGCCCTGCTGTTCACGTGCCAGTGGGTTGCTTTTGCCCTTGCCGGTCCCGAAGAGGCCTTGGACACATATTTCGATGGATTTCATTTCTGACCTTCCCGTTTCTCAAAAGATGTCAGTCATTTGGGTGGTCTGTGATCGCTTTTCTAAAATGGTCCATCTGGTGCCCTTGGTTAAATTGCCTTCCTCCTCTGATTTGGTGCCTTTGTTCTTCCAGCATGTGGTTCGTTTGCATGGCATTCCTGAGAATATTGTTTCTGACAGAGGTTCCCAGTTTGTTTCAAGGTTCTGGCGAGCCTTTTGTGGTAGGATGGGCATTGACCTATCTTTTTCCTCGGCTTTCCATCCTCAGACTAATGGCCAGACCGAACGAACCAATCAGACCTTGGAAACATATCTGAGATGTTTTGTTTCTGCAGACCAGGATGATTGGGTGTCCTTTTTGCCGTTGGCTGAGTTCGCCCTTAATAATCGGGCCAGCTCGGCTACCTTGGTCTCTCCATTTTTCTGCAATTCTGGGTTCCATCCTCGTTTCTCTTCAGGACAGGTTGAGTCTTCGGACTGTCCTGGTGTGGATTCTGTGGTGGACAGGTTGCAGCAGATCTGGACTCAGGTAGTGGACAATTTGACCTTGTCCCAGGAGAAGGCTCAACTTTTCGCTAATCGCAGACACCGTGTGGGTCCCCGACTTCGTGTTGGGGATCTGGTTTGGTTATCTTCTCGTCATATTCCTATGAAGGTTTCCTCTCCTAAATTTAAACCTCGTTTTATTGGTCCGTATAGGATTTCTGAGATTCTCAATCCTGTGTCCTTTTGTCTGACCCTCCCGGACTCCTTTTCCATACATAATGTATTCCATAGGTCGTTGTTGCGGAGATACGTGGCACCTATGGTTCCATCTGTTGAGCCTCCTGCCCCTGTTTTGGTGGAGGGGGAATTGGAGTATATTGTGGAGAAAATTTTGGATTCTCGTGTCTCTAGACGGAAACTCCAGTATCTGGTTAAATGGAAGGGTTATGCTCAGGAAGATAATTCCTGGGTTTTTGCCTCTGATGTCCATGCTCCAGATCTTGTTCGTGCCTTTCATGTGGCTCATCCTGGTCGGCCTGGGGGCTCTGGTGAGGGTTCGGTGACCCCTCCTCAAGGGGAGGGGGTACTGTTGTGAATTCTGTGGCTGAATTCACTCCTGTGGTCATAAGTGGTACTGCAGCTTCTGGGCTTCCTCCCTCAGGTGTTCTGGTGAGCTCGTTGGCTGCCTTGTTATTTAACTCCACCTGATTCTGTCTTCCTTGCTCCTTGTCAATGTTCCAGTGTTGGATCTGAGCTTCTGGATCTTTCCTGTGGCCTGCTGCTCTGCTTAGATAAGTGCTTCTTTGCTTTTGTTGCTGTTTTTTCTGTCCAGCTTGTCTATTTGTTTTTGCTGGAAGCTCTGAGACGCAAAGGGTGTACCGCCGTGCCGTTAGTTCGGCACGGTGGGTCTTTTTGCCCCCTTTGCGTGGTTTTTTGCTTTAGGGTTTTTTGTAGACTGCAAAGTTCTCTTTGCTATCCTCGCTCTATCTAGAATATCGGGCCTCACTTTGCTGAATCTATTTCATCCCTACGTTTTGTCTTTTCATCTTGCTAACAGTCATTATATGTGGGGGGCTGCCTTTTCCTTTGGGGTATTTCTCTGAGGCAAGTCAGGCTTGTATTTCTATCTTCAGGCTAGTCAGTTCCTCAGGCTGTGCCGAGTTGCATAGGTAGTGTCAGGCGCAATCCACAGCTGCCTTTAGTTATGTTTAGGATAGGTTCAGGTATTGCGGTCTACAGAGATTCCACGTCTCAGAGCTCGTTCTATTGTTTTTGGGTTATTGTCAGATCACTGTATGTGCTCTGATTACTGCACACTGTGTTACTGGATTGCCTTCATAACAGTTCTGCTGCTGTATTTCCGTACTGGTGGTAGTTTGATATTGTATTTCTGTGTTTTTGATGCTTATAATGCTGTATTTTTGGACATATTTGGGTTCTGGTGATGTATTCATGCTTTGACGGTGGTTCTGGAAATGTAATGATGGTGGTTGTGATGCTGTATTTTTTTTTTTATTGTTGCTGGTTTTGGTGATGTATTCCGTATTGATGGTGGTTCTGGTGATGAATTTATGTTATGTTGGTGGTTCTCTTGATGAATTTTTGTATTGATAGTTCTGGTGATGTATTTCTTTACTGTTTGTGACTCTGAAGATGTATATCTGTACTGTTGATGGTTCTGAAGATGTATTTCTATATTTCTATACTTTTGGTGGTTCTGGTGCTGTGTTCCCGTTTTGTTGGTAGTTCTGTATTGTAACAATCCATAACTTGTCAGATAAATTAAAAGATACTACATCTGTAATTATGTTAGGAACATTAATTATATCATTCAGCACTGTAGCATGCCAAATCCTAACAATTTCTAATATACTCACTATCAGATTTTGTCTCTGTTGCTGATTCCAACAGTAATCACATGACCATTAATATGTGATTTTCATACTTATGGTCACGTGCCAACTAGTTTATTTTCCTGCTTCTCTCGATAAAACAGGGGCTGTATTTTTTACTAAACATTTGAGAGAATTAGGAAGAGCACGTGACTCAGTTTTTGAATATTGACATCACATTTGCTATGTGCCAGTCCTGTGATACAGACCCTGTTATTCAGACCCTGTTATTATGGAATCCTTAAATATGGTGATTTCTGTGGTTGGGTCTTAAAGCAATAGTCTAAGATCAGTAGAAAATGTCTTTTCGTTACTTCTACCGTAGGAACAGTGCCTCTTGTGTTCACGGGCTGGGCCTAGTATTGCAGCTGGATTCATTTTATAATCACAGACAGCCCTTTAAAACTTGTAATATGATCGCGCAGACTGAACCCAATGAGGTGACTTCATTTTCTCTTCACTGGTAAATGAAAAGTTAGATTTTCAAAGATTCCATTGTATTCCCAGTTGCACCTGATGTATGAGCTAGAAACTTTATCCCCAGTCATTTTCTCAAGTAATTTCTCCCAAGTCATTTGTCACTTTCTATGGCTATGGAAAAGTATGTGCTGCCGATTCTGGAAAAACAATATTTTTTTCTACATTATATTTCAACTTTTGTAATGTTCTCAACACATTCAGAACACTATTAACACACAAATACATTTTCTACTGATACCTGTGATAACAATGATAACAATGTAAAGTGAAGATACTTTGATACTTTGATTTTCAAAAAATGAAATCAGCATTTTAAGTATTTGGATTTTTTAACAAATATTCAAATAATTGTGTTATTCTCATAGTTTGTAAGCTTGCAAGAAGGGCCCTCTTTCCTCTTGGCATCTATTTTGAACTGTGATTTCTGTTATGCTGTAATGTCTATTGTCTGTACAATTTGTAAAGCGCTGCGGAATATGTTGGCGCTATATAAATAAAATTATTATTATTATTATTATTCTTTTAACAGCAAAGTGTGCACATTACGGACTTTAAATAGAGGTTTTCTGAGCTTTTTTGTGTCTAACGTTTGGAAATTTATTTTTCTACCCTGCAGCATAAAAGTGCTAGTATAACCCACACTGCACATACTGTACTTGTTTAATTTCTTCATAATATACAGATTTGGCAAAAATTAAGAGACCACCGCATCAAAACCCTGTCATGGGCAGCCCAATCTCCAGACCTGAACCTCATTGAAAACCTCTGGAATGTAATCAAGAGGATGATAGATAGACAAAAGTCAGCAAACAAAGAACTGCTTACATTTTTATGCCAGAAGCAGCGTGAAAGACTGGTGGAAAGCATGTCAAGACGCATAAAAGTGTGGCACCCCAGGAGTGCGGTTGCCACAGTGGCATTGCCTCCCTCACAGGGGGTGATGTCATGCCTGGAAACAAAGAGGGATTCCCTTACCTGGTAACACCAGAATCTCACACTTTCCTACCTCAGACCAGAAGGGGGAGCTCTAACACCTGATTTCAGGGGACCCCAGAACAGAGCACTGACAAAGTGGACGCCAGAGTCCTTGGCTGTGTGGGTGGTGTACACCCCAACAGCAGAATCTAGAGGGCAGGGAACTGTAAGCTCCCTGGCCGCACTGAACGCTTGGAAGTACAACAGCAGACCAAGAGCCAGGGCTGCCAGTGAAAAGGCAGTGCAGGCAGTGATAGGCTCATGCTGTCTGCCACACAGGATAGAAGCCACATGCAGGAGAGGAACTTGAGCAGAGCTTAAAACAGCAAGGACCTAGAGTATAGCGCAGAAGGAAGGCCTCCAAACCCACTTAGCTAGGTGGATCCCACATTGCTTCCAGGCTGCCTGGACCCCATCATCATCTGTTATCTGTGCCCCGGACTGCACCTGCAACGGACAAGTAAAGGTAAAGGAAACTGCAATCCTTGTGTCCTTCAGTCATTGCCCACACCCTCATCATCGACGATCCCTTACCAACTATACCGGAAGCCCTAGGGCCCCGCTCCACCTGTTGGGGAGCAGAACCATCCCAGCAGTGTCACCATTGGCCCCAGTGGTCCCCTTAAGCAGCGTTGGCCATCAATTGCCAAACACCACAGGTGGCATCATGAACTAAACTCCCTATAGACTCTATTTCCCCTTCATTTCATTAATTTTATTGGACGCCCAAGGCCAAGGACCGGGTCACTGCTGCCGTGACCACCTCCTTAAGAACCATTTGACTGGGCCCGAGTACCCCATGGCCCTAGTGGGAGCTCCAAAAGCTGTGATTAAAAATCATGGTTATCCCACAAAATATTGATTTCTGAACTCTTCCTGAGTTAAAGCATTAGTTTTGTTGTTTCTAAAAAAAAATTAATTTTCACCATTTCTCCTTTTTGGAAAAAAAGTACAAAATTTATTGCTTGGAAATTCGGAGACATGTTGTCAGAAGTTTATAGAATAAAAGAACAATTTACTTTTTACGCAAAAATATACCTATAAAGAGAAAAATCAGACAAACTGAACATTTTGCAGTGGTCTCTGAATTTTTGCCAGAGCTGTATGTGGAAATTTTATATCTTACTTCCAATAGGTGGCACTAGAGTTCTAGTCCTCTTCCTCTCTGAAGAGACAATTTGCATATTTCCCAGAGGAGCATTGCGGCTGTAAGTCTCCTCACCTCGACATGCTTATCATGTCACTCTCCGCAAGGAGAAACGATACTTCTTGGATCCTGGTCAGACGCCTCTCAATCATCCAAACCAGATCTCCATTTTGCACTGACGAGGGGCAGTACCCCAAAACACAGTGTCTGCAAATTGAGATTCTGGTTTGGCTATTATCCTAAGTCATGTGACAAGGCTCGTTAAAGGGTCGACATTGACTGTTAGGATTGCTACTTCCAATAGGTGGCACTAGAGTTCTAGTCCTCTTCCTCTCTGAAGAGACAATTTGCATATTTCCCAGAGGAGCATTGCGGCTTTAAGTCTCTTCACCTCGACATGCTTATCATGTCACTCTCCCCAAGGAGAAACGATACTTCTTGGATCCATATCTTCACAGAAAAACAATAGTAAAGGTTTGTCTAGTGTTTTAGATATTTTTAAGCTAGAAGTTCAGTGAACATAATAACATACTTTAATTATGAAAGACCAGAAGCCTATATTTCCTCAAACAGTTCCCAAATATGCTATCATGTGAGCTGGACTTCCTTCCTCTTATGCCCCATCTGCTTACACTCCTATCCAAATGACATTCCATGGTCAAGCATTCATGTTTATTGCAGAATGGAGAGTGATTTGAAGCTGCCAGATACCTTTGGCTTGTCTACCGCTGTAACATACCGTGGGGAAAATAAGTATTTGGTACACTTTCGATTTTCCAAGTTTTCCCACCTACAAAGAAAGGAGAGGTCTGTAATTTTTATGGAAGGCACACTTCAACTGTGAGAGATAGAATCTAAAAACAAAAAAACAGAAAATCACATTGTATGATTTTTAAATAATTAAATTACATTTTATTCTTCATTCCCCCACTGTAGGGGAAATCAAAGTGTTGCTTGGACTACAATTGGTCATACATAAACCTTTTTAAACAGTCAACTACTTTGTCACCTTTAATAAATTTTGGCCAGCTACTCCTACGTATCTTAACAAGCTTAATAGTTTTAATGTGATACCTCAAATCAGAATCAAATCAGAATTTACCAAAGACTTTAGATGTATTGCACTTCAACAAACAACACTTAATGACATAATGTGTTAGATTACAACAGTTGCAACATATGTGCAAGTCTAAACAGAAGTTGCAAGAACTGTGCAGTGTTGAGATCAGGTAATTTATAATATATTTTAATATATGATACCAGTCAAAACTGTAATGGAAATTCCCATTCTCTCCAAATTCCAAGAAAATAATTACCTCCTGGGTTTGGTATAGACATTTAAAAAAGCATACATAACAAGTAGAAAAGCAGTACCAATATTAACTCTTTATATAATAACATCATTGCCAAATCAAAATGATCACAAAAGCCGTATAGGGTTCAAAGTTTCTCCACTCTACAGAAATCCGATGCAAGGGTTTCATCTACAGAGTAGATGCTGGCCAGTAGAAAGAAGAAATGTCAGCAAGCTGGGTCAGAATTAGAAAGGTGGAGACACTGACAAAATGTTATTCTAAAAGTATTGTTAGGCGATAGCTGTGTTTAACCCTGCTGTTGTCTTCGGTCAAAAACGACCGACCTTGAACTTCAATATTCTTTAAAATATTCAAGATGCGGCTCTGAAACCCGTGGCCAACCGACCCATCCTCATTTAAGTCAATCAACCACAAGTTTCAGAACCGCATCTTGAACACCCAAAAAATACCAAAGTTCAAAATCGGTCTCCCCAGACCGAAGACAACAGCAGGGTTAAGTACTGTGGGTCAGGCAACGGCATTAAGGAAAAGAGTATAAGGCTATGTGCACACCTTGCGTCGGGTCCCTGCGGGTTCTCCCGCAGCGGATTTGATAAATCTGCAGGGCAAAACAACTGCGGTTCTCCCTGCAGATTTATCGCGGTTTGTTCCGCGTTTTCCGCTGCGGGTTTCCGCCTATACTATTGATGCTGCATATGCAGCAATATGCAGCATCAATAGTAATGTTAAAAATAATAAAAATTGGTTATACTCACCCTCTGATGTCCGGATCTCCTGGGCACTGCACCCGGCGGTCCGGTTCCAAAGATGCTGTGGGAGAAGGACCCTTCGTGACGTCACTGTCATGTGACCGCGACGTCACCGCAGGTCCTGGTCGCACAGCAACTCTGACCGGACGGCCGCGTGCAGCGCCCAGGAGCTCCGGACATCAGAGGGTGAGTATAACCAGATTTTTTATTTTTTAACCCCAAATATGGTTCCCAGGGCCTGGAGGAGAGTCTCCTCTCCTCCACCCCGGGTACCACCCGCACATTATCCGCTTACTTCCCGCAACGTGGGCACAGCCCCATGCGGGAAGTAAGTGGTTCAATGTATTCCTATGGGTGCAGAATCGCAGCGATTCTGCACAAAGAAGTGACATGCTGCGGGTTGTAAACCGCTGCGTTCCCGCGCGGTTTTTCCCGCAGCATGTGCACAGTGGTTTGCGGTTTCCATAGGGTTTACATGTTACTGTAAACGCTATGGAAACTGCTGCGGACCCGCAGCATCAAAATTGCGGCGGTTCCGCGGTAAAAACCGCTAAGTGTGAATATAGCCTTAAGGTGGTCCAGGGGTCAAATTCAGAAAAGAATCGGAGGTTTAAACAGTAGAGTAGAATGAAGAACAAAGCCTGGTTAAAGTGCAATGCCAAAGATATATACAAATTTCATTCATAGGCTCTCAAATCTTGGGTAGCTTCCAAGTGTATCAGTGTCTGTCAAAAGTTATATTCTGGTGGCATGTATGGGTGTAACACTTGAAAGCGCCCCCTTAAAATAATATCTGGAGGCAGATTCTCATGCAGATCAGTGTCCGGCTGATAGCCTGAAACAGCTCATTTACATATAAGAAAAATGTGAATTTCTCTGGAATAAGACATCGGATCACAGATATTAAGGAATCATTTTATACAGTTGTGCTCAAAAGTAAACATACCCCTGGAGAATTTTTGCTTTCTTGCCATTTTTTCAGAGAATATGAATGATAACACCAAAGCTTTTTCTCCACTTATGGTTAATGGTTGGGTGAAGCCATTTATTATCCAACTACTGGGTTTTCTCTTTTTAAATCATAATAACAACCTAAAACATCGAAATGACGCTGATCAAAAGTTTACATATCCTGGTGGTTTTGGCCTGATAACATGCACAGAAGTTGATACAATTGGGTCTGAATGGCTACTAAAGGTAACATCCTCACCTGTGACCTGTTTGCTTGTAATCAGTGTTTGTGCATAAAAGCTGAGTGAGTTTCGGGGATCCAGACAGACTCTTGCATCTTTCATCCAGCCACCGACGTTTCTAGATTGTGAGTCATGGCGAAAGCAAAAGAATTGTCAATGTATCTATGGGAAAAGGTAGATGAACTGTATAAAAGAGGAAAGGGACACACTTAGATGCAGATGTCAGAGATTGAGCAGCATTTAAGTGGTCTAACAACAATTATTAATGTTATCTCTGATTGCTGCTGAGGGAGGCAGATGCCAGCTGTATAACTTAGCTAACATATGCAGTGTATGGAGCGTGCTCAGCTCTCATATCTGCTCCTTATACCTGCACCTGATATGTGACATATTTGTGTAACACCCCTTTAAGTCACCTCCGTGAGCAGGGTGTCCAAAAGTTATCACCTCAATATGGCGCAGTGCCTCCACCCATATCTTGCTGCAAAGCCCTGTACACACTCCGTATACACTCAAAAGAGATGAGGTTCAAACAATTAACAGGTTTATTCGTAGGGGAATAAATGGTGACGATTGCAAGGGGAATAAAGAGGAAAAGCAAACAGTCAATATTACTCAATCTACTATACAGGTTCAAGATGGGCATTGCAGTATGGCTGAAAGTTAAGTATGACACTTCACCTTTAAATGAGAGCAGACATACTCATAACTAATAACTTTTAAAGGGAATCTGTCACCTCATTTTTTGCATATAAGACACAGCCACCGCCATCAGGGGCTTATCTACAGCATTCTGTAATGCTATAGATAAGCCCCCGATGTAACCTGAAAGATAAGAAAAACAAGTGAGATTTTGCTCACCCATGGGCGGTCCAGTGCGGTCCTGGCCCATTGGGCGTCGCAGGTCCGGGTCCGGCACCTCCCATTTTCATGCGATGATGTCCTCTTCCTTGCTTCTGTTGCGGCTCCTGCGAAGGCTTAATTCTCTGCCTACTGTAAGCAAAGTACAGCAGTGCGCAGGCGCTGAAAAAGGTCAGAGAAGCCTGGCGCCTGCGCACTACAGTACTTTACACTGCCCTCAACAGGGCAAATCAGTAAGCCTGCGCAGGAGCCGCGACAGAAGCAAGGAAGAGGACGTCATTGCATGAAGATGGGAGGTGCCGGACTCGGACCCACGATGCCCATCGGACCCGAACTGAGCCGGGACCGCCCCTGGGTGAGTATAATCTAACTTGTATTTCTTATCTTTCAGGGTACATCAGGTGCTTATCTAGAGCATTACAGAATGCTGTAGAAAAGCCCTTAATGGCAGTTGCCGCAGCTTATATGCAAAAAATGAGGTGACAGATTCCCTTTAACCTATAAACATTGGGGCCTCGTTGACGCTGATATTGACGTGCTTACAGGAACTGTTGGTGCACTTAATACAATTAGAACAAAATCTCCTTCACAGTTGGGCCTATCAAAACTTCTTGTTCGTGGAAGCACAAGTCCCAGCAGTGCTCCCTTATAGATAGTTTAGTATACTTTCCAACAGTTGATCGACAAGTCCCAGCATTAACTACTCACTCCTTGATGTTGCATGCCTGTAGACATGCAGGGCTCCAGCTTGGGGTTGCAGGATCCAGGTGCTTGGTCACACAGAGCATGGAAGGCAGAAGTACTCTATGTCTGAAGTCAGGTGGGGTGGGCAACACCTGATAACCTGGCTGATCTGTAGTTGTGGTGCAGCTGAAGGATTATCTTCTCTCATCATGCAAACATTTATGTGGATGCAACAGCACAGAGAATGAGGACTCAGTGGTACTTTAAGCAACAGATATTTATTTGATTAACACGGATTTATGTGGTGCTTACGGCACAATATCAAAAGGTAATGTACTTCCAACTAACATGTATAAATCCACAACTCCTTGTTACTTAGCATTGATGTAAAAGCAAACAATTAAACAGAAAAACAGAGGGTAAAAAGTGCAAAACTTGGATTACTGAACAGTAGAAAACTATTGTCTAATTAGATAAATCTCCAGATGTCATGTCGGACGCTATTCACACTAGGGCGTCCGACAGACAGCGGTAATTCCGCATTCGTCCGCTATGCGCTCAGTGGCGCCGGCTAGATTTTATCTAGGTTGTCCGGGGTTAATCTAGCTGGTACTCGGATTGGAGGCTGGGTCACGCCCTCTGCCTTTAAATAGTCCTGCTGAACTTTGGGCATCGCCGATTATAGCTTGTGTTTTGTGCCTGGTGATCTCGGTCTGGAGTGGTGGTCTAGGAGAAGGAATATCGTATCTGGTGGTGTATGATCCGTTGTAATATTTCTCCTTCCTATATTTGTATTTGTTTTGCCCTGTGCACATTTTCGTGTATTCCTGTGTGACTGCGGCGTGGTGCGTTTTTCAGTTTTCCCTGTCTGTGCTTTCTGTGGGGATTGGTGTGTGGTCTCTTCACTGGTTGGCGGGAGGTGGTTTCAGCTTACGGCTGAAACAGGAGACAGGGTCAGGCCTGGCGGCCCAGACATGCACACCTTTAGTGTAACTTCTGGGAGAGGGTCAGACAGGGTTTTCCTAGCCTGAGGGATATCACAGGGGCCCGGGTAACCAGCCTTAGTCTACCCAGTACTCCCGTAACATTATAATCGGCCCAAAAAGAAAAACAAAAGTTTTTTTTTTATGTCATGGATCCCATGACTTCCATAACCCGCCAGTTGAAGGCGCTGTTCTTACAGGTCTCAGAATTAAGGGGGCAGTTCAGCAACAGGGTCTTGTGGTATCAAATGCGCAAGTGGAAACTGCAGGGAGAGTTGCAGAGCCAAAAATTCCTTTACCTGAGAGGTTTGCTGGAGAACGCAGTAAATTTGTTGTTTTCCGTGAAGCTTGCACATTGTATTTTCATATGCGCCCGCTTTCCTCAGGTAATGAGGCTCAGCGTCTGGGCTTGGTTTTGTCATTACTGAACGGAGACCCCCAAGCATGGGCGTTTTCATTACCTTCTGATTCAGCTGCATTTAACTCAGTAGAGAGTTTTTTTTTCTGCTCTTGGACTCATTTATGATGATCCTGACATATTGGCTCTAGCAGAATCTAAGATACGCGCTCTCCACCAGGGGAAGCGAATGGCGGAGGATTACTGTTCTGAATTTCGTCGCTGGGCTGTGGACACACAATGGAATGACCCGGCGCTGCGGAGTCAGTTTGTATGTGGGGTTTCGAGAAGGGTTAAAGGGATTCTGTCACCTGAATTTGGAGGGAACAATTTTCAGCCATAGAGGCGGGGTTTTGGGTGTTTGATTCACCCTTTCCTTACCCGCTGGCTGCATGCTGGCTGCAATATTGGATTGAAGTTCATTGTCTGTCCTCCATAGTACATGCCTGCGCAGAAGCGCAGGTAAAGCGCGAAACGGCCGTCGTCCTCCCCTGCTCACACAAGCTTCGGCTCCTTCTCCCCCGGCCATGAGTTTTATCTGGAGTTGGTATTAATAAAGAATTGACTTTCTGAAGACTGGTGTTTGCCTTCGTTACCTTTCTCATAAGGATTATGCAGATAGAAGTCATTTTTTCCAGAGGAGCACACAAAGTCCTATGCTAGCGGTGTTTGAGTGAGTGACACTTAGCAACATACCCTGAATATAGAAAACACAAAAAAGCACAGTAAAACCAAAAACACTCTGTTGCAAAAAAATCACAGTGGACAGCAAGTGCTGGTAAAAAGATGGAAAAAACAGGGTATTTGGTTGATACGTTTTTTGCAAAAAATGTATATTAAGCCGCTCTACCAAACGTCAAGGTATACCCGTATCAGAGCAGTCCTAGCTAATGTATGTAATCCCTATCTGATGTATTTAAAACCTGGTCATATGTACAATACCTGTATGAGCAGGATTCAGAAAAGGAATGTCCATGTGGACACGCTGGACAGAACGGCTCCTGTGCGCACAGCTCAAAAAAAGAGGGGTGGAGGCCTCCCCAGTCTTGTGGACACAAGAAAACAATAATGTAAAACCAGAACACATGAGCTGCGCGCACAGTGAACAAGCCCGTAGAGACATGTTCACACCACCAAGAGACTTGAAAACAGAAAAAAGCACAGTAAAACCAAAAACACTCTGTTGCAAAAAAATCACAGTGGACAGCAAGTGCTGGTAAAAAGATGGAAAAAACAGGGTATTTGGTTGATACGTTTTTTGCAAAAAATGTATATTAAGCCGCTCTACCAAACGTCAAGGTATACCCGTATCAGAGCAGTCCTAGCTAATGTATGTAATCCCTATCTGATGTATTTAAAACCTGGTCATATGTACAATACCTGTATGAGCAGGATTCAGAAAAGGAATGTCCATGTGGACACGCTGGACAGAACGGCTCCTGTGCGCACAGCTCAAAAAAAGAGGGGTGGAGGCCTCCCCAGTCTTGTGGACACAAGAAAACAATAATGTAAAACCAGAACACATGAGCTGCGCGCACAGTGAACAAGCCCGTAGAGACATGTTCACACCACCAAGAGACTTGAAAACAGAAAAAAGCACAGTAAAACCAAAAACACTCTGTTGCAAAAAAATCACAGTGGACAGCAAGTGCTGGTAAAAAGATGGAAAAAACAGGGTATTTGGTTGATACGTTTTTTGCAAAAAATGTATATTAAGCCGCTCTACCAAACGTCAAGGTATACCCGTATCAGAGCAGTCCTAGCTAATGTATGTAATCCCTATCTGATGTATTTAAAACCTGGTCATATGTACAATACCTGTATGAGCAGGATTCAGAAAAGGAATGTCCATGTGGACACGCTGGACAGAACGGCTCCTGTGCGCACAGCTCAAAAAAAGAGGGGTGGAGGCCTCCCCAGTCTTGTGGACACAAGAAAACAATAATGTAAAACCAGAACACATGAGCTGCGCGCACAGTGAACAAGCCCGTAGAGACATGTTCACACCACCAAGTGACTTGAAAACACAAAAAAGCACAGTAAAACCAAAAACACTCTGTTGCAAAAAAATCACAGTGGACAGCAAGTGCTGGTAAAAAGATGGAAAAAACAGGGTATTTGGTTGATACGTTTTTTGCAAAAAATGTATATTAAGCCGCTCTACCAAACGTCAAGGTATACCCGTATCAGAGCAGTCCTAGCTAATGTATGTAATCCCTATCTGATGTATTTAAAACCTGGTCATATGTACAATACCTGTATGAGCAGGATTCAGAAAAGGAATGTCCATGTGGACACGCTGGACAGAACGGCTCCTGTGCGCACAGCTCAAAAAAAGAGGGGTGGAGGCCTCCCCAGTCTTGTGGACACAAGAAAACAATAATGTAAAACCAGAACACATGAGCTGCGTGCACAGTGAACAAGCCCGTAGAGACATGTTCACACCACCAAGAGACTTGAAAACAGAAAAAAGCACAGTAAAACCAAAAATACTCTGTTGCAAAAAAATCACAGTGGACAGCAAGTGCTGGTAAAAAGATGGAAAAAACAGGGTATTTGGTTGATACGTTTTTTGCAAAAAATGTATATTAAGCCGCTCTACCAAACGTCAAGGTATACCCGTATCAGAGCAGTCCTAGCTAATGTATGTAATCCCTATCTGATGTATTTAAAACCTGGTCATATGTACAATACCTGTATGAGCAGGATTCAGAAAAGGAATGTCCATGTGGACACGCTGGACAGAATGGCTCCTGTGCGCACAGCTCAAAAAAAGAGGGGTGGAGGCCTCCCCAGTCTTATGGACACAAGAAAACAATAATGTAAAACCAGAACACATGAGCTGCGTGCACAGTGAACAAGCCCGTAGAGACATGTTCACACCACCAAGAGACTTGAAAACAGAAAAAAGCACAGTAAAACCAAAAACACTCTGTTGCAAAAAAATCACAGTGGACAGCAAGTGCTGGTAAAAAGATGGAAAAAACAGGGTATTTGGTTGATACGCTTTTTGCAAAAAATGTATATTAAGCCGCTCTACCAAACGTCAAGGTATACCCGTATCAGAGCAGTCCTAGCTAATGTATGTAATCCCTATCTGATGTATTTAAAACCTGGTCATATGTACAATACCTGTATGAGCAGGATTCAGAAAAGGAATGTCCATGTGGACACGCTGGACAGAACGGCTCCTGTGCGCACAGCTCAAAAAAAGAGGGGTGGAGGCCTCCCCAGTCTTGTGGACACAAGAAAACAATAATGTAAAACCAGAACACATGAGCTGCGCGCACAGTGAACAAGCCCGTAGAGACATGTTCACACCACCAAGAGACTTGAAAACACAAAAAAGCACAGTAAAACCAAAAACACTCTGTTGCAAAAAAATCACAGTGGACAGCAAGTGCTGGTAAAAAGATGGAAAAAACAGGGTATTTGGTTGATACGTTTTTTGCAAAAAATGTATATTAAGCCGCTCTACCAAACGTCAAGGTATACCCGTATCAGAGCAGTCCTAGCTAATGTATGTAATCCCTATCTGATGTATTTAAAACCTGGTCATATGTACAATACCTGTATGAGCAGGATTCAGAAAAGGAATGTCCATGTGGACACGCTGGACAGAACGGCTCCTGTGCGCACAGCTCAAAAAAAGAGGGGTGGAGGCCTCCCCAGTCTTGTGGACACAAGAAAACAATAATGTAAAACCAGAACACATGAGCTGCGCGCACAGTGAACAAGCCCGTAGAGACATGTTCACACCACCAAGAGACTTGAAAACACAAAAAAGCACAGTACAACCAAAAACACTCTGTTGCAAAAAAATCACAGTGGACAGCAAGTGCTGGTAAAAAGATGGAAAAAACAGGGTATTTGGTTGATACGTTTTTTGCAAAAAATGTATATTAAGCCGCTCTACCAAACGTCAAGGTATACCCGTATCAGAGCAGTCCTAGCTAATGTATGTAATCCCTATCTGATGTATTTAAAACCTGGTCATATGTACAATACCTGTATGAGCAGGATTCAGAAAAGGAATGTCCATGTGGACACGCTGGACAGAACGGCTCCTGTGCGCACAGCTCAAAAAAAGAGGGGTGGAGGCCTCCCCAGTCTTGTGGACACAAGAAAACAATAATGTAAAACCAGAACACATGAGCTGCGCGCACAGTGAACAAGCCCGTAGAGACATGTTCACACCACCAAGAGACTTGAAAACACAAAAAAGCACAGTAAAACCAAAAACACTCTGTTGCAAAAAAATCACAGTGGACAGCAAGTGCTGGTAAAAAGATGGAAAAAACAGGGTATTTGGTTGATACGTTTTTTGCAAAAAATGTATATTAAGCCGCTCTACCAAACGTCAAGGTATACCCGTATCAGAGCAGTCCTAGCTAATGTATGTAATCCCTATCTGATGTATTTAAAACCTGGTCATATGTACAATACCTGTATGAGCAGGATTCAGAAAAGGAATGTCCATGTGGACACGCTGGACAGAACGGCTCCTGTGCGAACAGCTCAAAAAAAGAGGGGTGGAGGCCTCCCCAGTCTTGTGGACACAAGAAAACAATAATGTAAAACCAGAACACATGAGCTGCGCGCACAGTGAACAAGCCCGTAGAGACATGTTCACACCACCAAGAGACTTGAAAACAGAAAAAAGCACAGTAAAACCAAAAACACTCTGTTGCAAAAAAATCATAGTGGACAGCAAGTGCTGGTAAAAAGATGGAAAAAACAGGGTATTTGGTTGATACGTTTTTTGCAAAAAATGTATATTAAGCCGCTCTACCAAACGTCAAGGTATACCCGTATCAGAGCAGTCCTAGCTAATGTATGTAATCCCTATCTGATGTATTTAAAACCTGGTCATATGTACAATACCTGTATGAGCAGGATTCAGAAAAGGAATGTCCATGTGGACACGCTGGACAGAACAGCTCCTGTGCGCACAGCTCAAAAAAAGAGGGGTGGAGGCCTCCGCAGTCTTGTGGACACAAGAAAACAATAATGTAAAACCAGAACACATGAGCTGCGCGCACAGTGAACAAGCCCGTAGAGACATGTTCACACCACCAAGAGACTTGAAAACACAAAAAAGCACAGTAAAACCAAAAACACTCTGTTGCAAAAAAATCACAGTGGACAGCAAGTGCTGGTAAAAAGATGGAAAAAAACAGGGTATTTGGTTGATACGTTTTTTGCAAAAAATGTATATTAAGCCGCTCTACCAAACGTCAAGGTATACCCGTATCAGAGCAGTCCTAGCTAATGTATGTAATCCCTATCTGATGTATTTAAAACCTGGTCATATGTACAATACCTGTATGAGCAGGATTCAGAAAAGGAATGTCCATGTGGACACGCTGGACAGAACGGCTCCTGTGCGCACAGCTCAAAAAAAGAGGGGTGGAGGCCTCCCCAGTCTTGTGGACACAAGAAAACAATAATGTAAAACCAGAACATATGAGCTGCGCGCACAGTGAACAAGCCCGTAGAGACATGTTCATACCACCAAGAGAATTGAAAACACAAAAAAGCACAGTAAAACCAAAAACACTCTGTTGCAAAAAAATCACAGTGGACAGCAAGTGCTGGTAAAAAGATGGAAAAAACAGGGTATTTGGTTGATACGTTTTTTGCAAAAAATGTATATTAAGCCGCTCTACCAAACGTCAAGGTATACCCGTATCAGAGCAGTCCTAGCTAATGTATGTAATCCCTATCTGATGTATTTAAAACCTGGTCATATGTACAATACCTGTATGAGCAGGATTCAGAAAAGGAATGTCCATGTGGACACGCTGGACAGAACGGCTCCTGTGCGCACAGCTCAAAAAAAGAGGGGTGGAGGCCTCCCCAGTCTTGTGGACACAAGAAAACAATAATGTAAAACCTGAACACATGAGCTGCGCGCACAGTGAACAAGCCCGTAGAGACATGTTCATACCACCAAGAGACTTGAAAACACATAAAAGCACAGTAAAACCAAAAACACTCTGTTGCAAAAAAATCACAGTGGACAGCAAGTGCTGGTAAAAAGATGGAAAAAACAGGGTATTTGGTTGATACGTTTTTTGCAAAAAATGTATATTAAGCCGCTCTACCAAACGTCAAGGTATACCGGTATCAGAGCAGTCCTAGCTAATGTATGTAATCCCTATCTGATGTATTTAAAACCTGGTCATACAGTTAGGGCCAGAAATATTTGGACAGTGACACAAGTTTTGTTATTTTAGCTGTTTACAAAAACATGTTCAGAAATACAATTATATATATAATATGGGCTGAAAGTGCACACTCCCAGCTGCAATATGATAGTTTCCACATCCAAATCGGAGAAAGGGTTTAGGAATCATAGCTCTGTAATGCATAGCGTCCTCTTTTTCAAGGGACCAAAAGTAATTGGACAATGGACTCTAAGGGCTGCAATTAACTCTGATGGCGTCTCCCTCGTTAACCTGTAATCAATGAAGTAGTTAAAAGGTCAGGGGTGGATTCCAGGTGTGTGGTTTTGCATTTGGAAGCTGTTGCTGTGAGCAGACAACATGCGGTCAAAGGAACTCTCAATTGAGGTGAAGCAGAACATCCTGAGGCTGAAAAAAAAGAAAAAATCCATCAGAGAGATAGCAGACATGCTTGGAGTAGCAAAATCAACAGTTGGGTACATTCTGAGAAAAAAGGAATTGACTGGTGAGCTTGGGAACTCAAAAAGGCCTGGGCGTCCACGGATGACAACAGTGGTGGATGATCGCCGCATACTTAATTTGGTGAAGAAGAACCCGTTCACAACATTAACTGAAGTCCAGAACACTCTCAGTGAAGTAGGTGTATCTGTCTCTAAGTCAACAGTAAAGAGAAGACTCCATGACAGTAAATACAAAGGGTTCACATCTAGATGCAAACCATTCATCAATACCAAAAATAGACAGGCCAGAGTTAAATTTGCAGAAAAACACCTCAAGAAGCCAGCTCAGTTCTGGAAATGTATTCTATGGACAGATGAGACAAAGATCAACCTGTACCAGAATGATGGGAAGAAAAAAGTTTGGAGAAGAAAGGGAACGGCACATGATCCAAGGCACACCACATCCTCTGTAAAACATGGTGGAGGCAACGTGATGGCATGGGCATGCATGGCTTTCAATGGCACTGGGTCACTTGTGTTTATTGATGACATAAGAGCAGACAAGAGTAGCCGGATGAATTCTGAAGTGTACCGGGATATACATTCAGCCCAGATTCAGCCAAATGCTGCAAAGTTGATTGGACGGCGCTTCATAGTACAGATGGACAATGACCCCAAGCATACATCCAAAGCTACCCAGGAGTTCATGAGTGCCAAAAAGTGGAACATTCTGCAATGGCCAAGTCAATCTCCAGATCTAAACCCAATTGAGCATGCATTTCACTTGCTCAAATCCAGACTTAAGACGGAAAGACCCACAAACAAGCAAGACCTGAAGGCTGCGGCTGTAAAGGCCTGGCAAAGCATTAAGAAGTAGGAAACCCAGCGTTTGGTGATGTCCATGGGTTCCAGACTTAAGGCAGTGATTGCCTCCAAAGGATTTGCAACAAAATATTGAAAATAAAAATATTTTGTTTGGGTTATGTTTATTTGTCCAATTACTTTTGACCTCCTAAAATGTGGAGTGTTTGTAAAGAAATGTGTACAATTCCTACATTTTCTATCAGATATTTTTGTTCAACCCTTCAAATTAAACGTTACAATCTGCACTTGAATTCTGTTGTAGAGGTTTCATTTCAAATCCAATGTGGTGGCATGCAGAGCCCAACTCGCGAAAATTGTGTCACTGTCCAAATATTTCTGGCCCTAACTGTATGTACAATACCTGTATGAGCAAGATTCAGAAAAGGAATGTCCATGTGGACACGCTGGACAGAACGGCTCCTGTGCGCACAGCTCAAAAAAAAAGGGGTGGAGGCCTCCCCAGTCTTGTGGACACAAGAAAACAATAATGTAAAACCAGAACACATGAGCTGCGCGCACAGTGAACAAGCCCGTAGAGACATGTTCACACCACCAAGAGACTTGAAAACACAAAAAAGCACAGTAAAACCAAAAACACTCTGTTGCAAAAAAATCACAGTGGACAGCAAGTGCTGGTAAAAAGATGGAAAAAACAGGGTATTTGGTTGATACGTTTTTTGCAAAAAATGTATATTAATCCGCTCTACCAAACGTCAAGGTATACCCGTATCAGAGCAGTCCTAGCTAATGTATGTAATCCCTATCTGATGTATTTAAAACCTGGTCATATGTACAATACCTGTATGAGCAGGATTCAGAAAAGGAATGTCCATGTGGTCACGCTGGACAGAACGGCTCCTGTGCGCACAGCTCAAAAAAAGAGGGGTGGAGGCCTCCCCAGTCTTGTGGACACAAGAAAACAATAATGTAAAACCAGAACACATGAGCTGCGCGCACAGTGAACAAGCCCGTAGAGACATGTTCATACCACCAAGAGACTTGAAAACACAAAAAAGCACAGTAAAACCAAAAACACTCTGTTGCAAAAAAATCACAGTGGACAGCAAGTGCTGGTAAAAAGATGGAAAAAACAGGGTATTTGGTTGATACGTTTTTTGCCAAAAATGTATATTAAGCCGCTCTACCAAACGTCAAGGTATTCCGGTATCAGAGCAGTCCTAGCTAATGTATGTAATCCCTATCTGATGTATTTAAAACCTGGTCATATGTACAATACCTGTATGAGCAGGATTCAGAAAAGGAATGTCCATGTGGTCACGCTGGACAGAACGGCTCCTGTGCGCACAGCTCAAAAAAAGAGGGGTGGAGGCCTCCCCAGTCTTGTGGACACAAGAAAAGAATAATGTAAAACCAGAACACATGAGCTGCGCGCACAGTGAACAAGCCTGTAGAGACATGTTCACACCACCAAGAGACTTGAAAACACAAAAAAGCACAGTAAAACCAAAAACACTCTGTTGCAAAAAAATCACAGTGGACAGCAAGTGCTGGTAAAAAGATGGAAAAAACAGGGTATTTGATTGATACGTTTTTTGCAAAAAATGTATATTAAGCCGCTCTACCAAACGTCAAGGTATACCCGTATCAGAGCAGTCCTAGCTAATGTATGTAATCCCTATCTGATGTATTTAAAACCTGGTCATATGTACAATACCTGTATGAGCAGGATTCAGAAAAGGAATGTCCATGTGGGCACGCTGGACAGAACGGCTCCTGTGCGCACAGCTCAAAAAAAGAGGGGTGGAGGCCTCCCCAGTCTTGTGGACACAAGAAAACAATAATGTAAAACCAGAACACATGAGCTGCGCGCACAGTGAACAAGCCCGTAGAGACATGTTCACACCACCAAGAGACTTGAAAACACAAAAAAGCACAGTAAAACCAAAAACACTCTGTTGCAAAAAAATCACAGTGGACAGCAAGTGCTGGTAAAAAGATGGAAAAAACAGGGTATTTGGTTGATACGTTTTTTGCAAAAAATGTATATTAAGCCGCTCTACCAAACGTCAAGGTATACCCGTATCAGAGCAGTCCTAGCTAATGTATGTAATCCCTATCTGATGTATTTAAAACCTGGTCATATGTACAATACCTGTATGAGCAGGATTCAGAAAAGGAATGTCCATGTGGTCACGCTGGACAGAACGGCTCCTGTGCGCACAGCTCAAAAAAAGAGGGGTGGAGGCCTCCCCAGTCTTGTGGACACAAGAAAACAATAATGTAAAACCAGAACACATGAGCTGCGCGCACAGTGAACAAGCCTGTAGAGACATGTTCACACCACCAAGAGACTTGAAAACACAAAAAAGCACAGTAAAACCAAAAACACTCTGTTGCAAAAAAATCACAGTGGACAGCAAGTGCTGGTAAAAAGATGGAAAAAACAGGGTATTTGGTTGATACGTTTTTTGCAAAAAATGTATATTAAGCCGCTCTACCAAACGTCAAGGTATACCCGTATCAGAGCAGTCCTAGCTAATGTATGTAATCCCTATCTGATGTATTTAAAACCTGGTCATATGTACAATACCTGTATGAGCAGGATTCAGAAAAGGAATGTCCATGTGGACACGCTGGACAGAACGGCTCCTGTGCGCACAGCTCAAAAATAGAGGGGTGGAGGCCTCCCCAGTCTTGTGGACACAAGAAAACAATAATGTAAAACCAGAACACATGAGCTGCGCGCACAGTGAACAAGCCCGTAGAGACATGTTCACACCACCAAGAGACTTGAAAACACAAAAAAGCACAGTAAAACCAAAAACACTCTGTTGCAAAAAAATCACAGTGGACAGCAAGTGCTGGTAAAAAGATGGAAAAAACAGGGTATTTGGTTGATACGTTTTTTGCAAAAAATGTATATTAAGCCGCTCTACCAAACGTCAAGGTATACCCGTATCAGATCAGTCCTAGCTAATGTATGTAATCCCTATCTGATGTATTTAAAACCGGGTCATATGTACAATACCTGTATGAGCAGGATTCAGAAAAGGAATGTCCATGTGGACACGCTGGACAGAACAGCTCCTGTGCGCACAGCTCAAAAAAAGAGGTGTGGAGGCCTCCCCAGTCTTGTGGACACAAGAAAACAATAATGTAAAGCCAGAACACATGAGCTGCGCGCACATTTTTTGCAAAAAATGTATATTAAGCCGCTCTACCAAACGTCTGAATCCTGCTCATACAGGTATTGTACATATGACCAGGTTTTAAATACATCAGATAGGGATTACATACATTAGCTAGGACTGCTTGGTAGAGCGGCTTAATATTCATTTTTTGCAAAAAACGTATCAACCAAATACCCTGTTTTTTCCATCTTTTTACCAGCACTTGCTGTCCACTGTGATTTTTTTGCAACAGAGTGTTTTTGGTTTTACTGTGCTTTTTTGTGTTTTCAAGTCTCTTGGTGGTGTGAACATGTCTCTACGGGCTTGTTCACTGTGCGCGCAGCTCACGTGTTCTGGTTTTACATTATTGTTTTCTTGTGTCCACAAGACTGGGGAGGCCTCCACCCCTGTTTTTTTGAGCTGTGCGCACAGGAGCCGTTCTGTCCAGCGTGTCCACATGGACATTCCTTTTCTGAATCCTGCTCATACTGGTATTGTACATATGACCAGGTTTTAAATACATCAGATAGGGATTACATACATTAGCTAGGACTGCTCTGATACGGGTATACCTTGACGTTTGGTAGAGCGGCTTAATATACATTTTTTGCAAAAAACGTATCAACCAAATACCCTGTTTTTTCCATCTTTTTACCAGCACTTGCTGTCCACTGTGATTTTTTTGCAACAGAGTGTTTTTGGTTTTACTGTGCTTTTTTGTGTTTTCAAGTCTCTTGGTGGTGTGAACATGTCTCTACGGGCTTGTTCACTGTGCGCGCAGCTCATGTGTTCTGGTTTTACATTATTGTTTTCTTGTGTCCACAAGACTGGGGAGGCCTCCACCCCTCTTTTTTTGAGCTGTGCGCACAGGAGCCGTTCTGTCCAGCGTGTCCACATGGACATTCCTTTTCTGAATCCTGCTCATACAGGTATTGTACATATGACCAGGTTTTAAATACATCAGATAGGGATTAAATACATTAGCTAGGACTGCTCTGATACTGGTATACCTTGACGTTTGGTATAGCGGCTTAATATACATTTTTTGCAAAAAACGTATCAACCAAATACCCTGTTTTTTCCATCTTTTTACCAGCACTTGCTGTCCACTGTGATTTTTTTGCAACAGAGTGTTTTTGGTTTTACTGTGCTTTTTTGTGTTTTCAAGTCTCTTGGTGGTGTGAACATGTCTCTACGGGCTTGTTCACTGTGCGCGCAGCTCATGTGTTCTGGTTTTACATTATTGTTTTCTTGTGTCCACAAGACTGGGGAGGCCTCCACCCCTCTTTTTTTGAGCTGTGCGCACAGGAGCCGTTCTGTCCAGCGTGACCACATGGACATTCCTTTTCTGAATCCTGCTCATACAGGTATTGTACATATGACCAGGTTTTAAATACATCAGATAGGGATTACATACATTAGCTAGGACTGCTCTGATACGGGTATACCTTGACGTTTGGTAGAGCGGCTTAATATACATTTTTTGCAAAAAACGTATCAACCAAATACCCTGTTTTTTCCATCTTTTTACCAGCACTTGCTGTCCACTGTGATTTTTTTGCAACAGAGTGTTTTTGGTTTTACTGTGCTTTTTTGTGTTTTCAAGTCTCTTGGTGGTGTGAACATGTCTCTACGGGCTTGTTCACTGTGCGCGCAGCTCATGTGTTCTGGTTTTACATTATTGTTTTCTTGTGTCCACAAGACAGGGGAGGCCTCCACCCCTCTTTTTTTGAGCTGTGCGCACAGGAGCCGTTCTGTCCAGCGTGTCCACATGGACATTCCTTTTCTGAATCCTGCTCATACAGGTATTGTACATATGACCAGGTTTTAAATACATCAGATAGGGATTACATACATTAGCTAGGACTGCTCTGATACGGGTATACCTTGACGTTTGGTAGAGCGGCTTAATATACATTTTTTGCAAAAAACGTATCAACCAAATACCCTGTTTTTTCCATCTTTTTACCAGCACTTGCTGTCCACTGTGATTTTTTTGCAACAGAGTGTTTTTGGTTTTAATGTGCTTTTTTGTGTTTTCAAGTCTCTTGGTGGTGTGAACATGTCTCTACGGGCTTGTTCACTGTGCGCGCAGCTCATGTGTTCTGGTTTTACATTATTGTTTTCTTGTGTCCACAAGACTGGGGAGGCCTCCACCCCTCTTTTTTTGAGCTGTGCGCACAGGAGCCGTTCTGTCCAGCGTGTCCACATGGACATTCCTTTTCTGAATCCTGCTCATGCAGGTATTGTACATATGACCAGGTTTTAAATACATCAGATAGGGATTACATACATTAGCTAGGACTGCTCTGATACGGGTATACCTTGACATTTGGTAGAGCGGCTTAATATACATTTTTTGCAAAAAACGTATCAACCAAATACCCTGTTTTTTCCATCTTTTTACCAGCACTTGCTGTCCACTGTGATTTTTTTGCAACAGAGTGTTTTTGGTTTTACTGTGCTTTTTTGTGTTTTCAAGTCTCTTGGTGGTGTGAACATGTCTCTACGGGCTTGTTCACTGTGCGCACAGCTCATGTGTTCTGGTTTTACATTATTGTTTTCTTGTGTCCACAAGACTGGGGAGGCCTCCACCCCTCTTTTTTTGAGCTGTGCGCACAGGAGCCGTTCTGTCCAGCGTGTCCACATGGACATTCCTTTTCTGAATCCTGCTCATACAGGTATTGTACATATGACCAGGTTTTAAATACATCAGATAGGGATTACATACATTAGCTAGGACTGCTCTGATACGGGTATACCTTGACGTTTGGTAGAGCGGCTTAATATACATTTTTTGCAAAAAACGTATCAACCAAATACCCTGTTTTTTCCATCTTTTTACCAGCACTTGCTGTCCACTGTGATTTTTTTGCAACAGAGTGTTTTTGGTTTTACTGTGCTTTTTTGTGTTTTCAAGTCTCTTGGTGGTGTGAACATGTCTCTACGGGCTTGTTCACTGTGCGCGCAGCTCATGTGTTCTGGTTTTATACCCTGAATATAGTCTCGGAAAAACCGCAGTACGAGGGACTGTGCCGCTCTTATTTTTCTCTTTTTGTGGCAGTGTTTAACATTTTTGGTCCTGAGAGGCAAGCGTTAAAGGACTACATTGCTCAAAGTTTGAGCAAAAGGCACATCAGGCCTTCGTCCTCACCGGTGGCAGCGGGGTTCTTCTTCGTCAAGAAGAAAGATGGGGTCTACGCCCGTGTCTGGATTTCAGGGAGTTAAGCCAGATTACGGTTTGTGATCCATACCCTTTGCCATTCATACCTGATTTGTTCAACCAGGTGGCAGGTGCTAAGTGGTTTTCCAAGCTTGACCTCAGGGGGGCGTAAAACTTCATAAGAGTCCGTCAAGGTGATGAGTGGAAGACGGCTTTTAATACTCCTGAGGGTCATTTTGAAAATTTGGTGATGCCATTTGGGTTGACAAACGCGCCTGCAGTATTTCAACATTTCATTAAGGATGTGTTCTCGCATGTTTTGGGGATGTTCGTTATTGTGTACCTAGATGATATTCTCATTTATTCATGCGACCGTGATACTCATTTAGAGCATGTCAGGCAGGTGTTACAGCTTCTCAGAGAGAATAAGCTCTATGCAAAACTTGAGAAATGTGTATTTTCGGTTCAGGAGTTGCCTTTCTTGGGTTATATTGTGTCCACTTCAGGGTTTAAAATGGATGCCGCTAAGGTGCAAGCGGTGCTGCATTGGGAACGGCCTAATAACCTAAAAGCACTTCAGCGGTTCCTTGGGTTTTCTAACTACTATAGGAAGTTTATCAAAGATTTTTCTACCATTGCTAAACCGCTTACTGACATGACGAAAAAGGGTACCAATTCCTCCGCCTGGCCTGAGGCTGCTGTGCGCGCATTCGAATTTCTGGAGAACAGTTTTGCTTTGGCCCCCATTCTGGTGCAGCCGGACGTATCGAAACCATTTACCGTGGAAGTCGATGCGTCTGAGGTTGGAGTGGGGGCGGTGCTGTCACAAGGCTCATCCTTGAGCGAGTTGCGTCCATGCGCCTATTTCTCCAAGAAACTGTCGCCTGCCGAACGTAACAACGATATCGGCAACAGGGAGTTGTTGGCTATCAAGTTGGCTTTTGAGGAATGGCGACACTTTTTGGAGGGGTCGGTTCACCAGGTTACTGTTATTACCGACCATAAGAATTTGCTTTATTTGGAGTCAGCCAAGCGTCTGTCCCCCAGCCAGGCTCGCTGGGCGTTGTTTTTCTCGCGGTTCAACTTTTTTGTTACTTACCGACCTGGGTCTAAGAACACTAAGGCGGATGATTTGTCCAGGTGTTTTCCGGGGGAGAACCTTGGGAAGAACCCGTACCCATCCTCCAAAAGGGTGTAGTGGTCTCGGCTCTCACAACTGAGGTTGAGGCTGAGATTGCCGAGGCTCAGGAGGAGGTACCACCTGAGCTTCCCTTTAACAAATCGTTTGTACCACTCCATCTTCTGCTAAAGGTATTGGCGGAGCATCATGATGCTGTCCTGGCTGGCCACCCAGGGGTTAGGGGTACTTTGGAGTTGGTGTCGCGTCGGTTTTGGTGGGCCAAAATCCGACAGGACGTGGTCTCGTATGTGTCAGGATGCACCATGTGCGCTAGGGCTAAGATGCCCCGCTCCCGCCCGGATGGCACACTACTTCCTCTCGAGGTACCCAGTAGGCCATGGACGGAGATCTCCATGGATTTTATCACAGACTTGCCCTCCTCGGCTAGGAACACGGTCATCTTGGTGATTGTTGATCAGTTCTCAAAGATGTCGCACTTTGTGTCTTTGCCTTCGTTGCCTAACGCTAAGACTCTGGCTCAGGTATTTGTGCAGGAGGTGGTCAGACTTCATGGGGTCCCATCTGACATCGTGTCTGATAGGGGTTCTCAGTTTGTGGCAAAATTTTGGAAAGCATTATGCTCATGGCTCGGGATCAAGTTGTCGCATTCTTCAGACCGAGTGTATGAACCAAAATTTGGAGCAGTACTTACGCTGCTTTGTTTCTGACAACCAGGAGGAGTGGTCGACGTTCCTTCCTTTGGCTGAGTTTGCCATAAATAATCACCACCAGGAATCTTCTGGGGAGTCTACGTTTTTTTGTGTTTACGGGCATCATCCTCAATTTTGTACTTTGAGTCAGGGGTGCTCTTCCGGCGTCCCGGAGGAGGACGACTTAGGAGCACAACTGTCATCAGTCTGGAGGAGAGTTAAACAGCACCTGTTGAGCGTGGGGGCAAGGTACAAACGTGTGGCTGACAGTAGACGTGTGCCAGGTCCGGACCTGAGTGTGGGTGACTGGGTGTGGTTATCCACAAAAAATATAAGACTCAAAATACCATCACTTAAATTGGGTCCAAGGTTTATTGGTCCGTTTAGGGTCGCTGCCATCATTAACCCGGTAGCCTACCGATTGGAGCTCCTTACGGAATATAAGATTCACAACGTGTTCCACAGGTCTTTATTAAAAAAGGTGATGGGTTCCGTGGACGCGGTGCCGATGTCACCTCCTGTCTTGGTGGATGGCAATTCAGAGTTTGAAGTTTCCAAGGTGGTTGACTCTCAAGTAGGGCACAGCACTTTACAGTACCTGGTACACTGGCGTGGTTATGGGCCTGAGGAGAGGTCTTCGGTACCAGCCTCGGACATTCATGCGGACTGGCTGGTCAGTATGTTTCACCGCCGCCATCCAGATAGCTGGGTCCTATAAGTCGTGAGGGCCCTGGGGTCCCTCGTAGAAGGCTGGGTACTGTCATATCGGATGCTATTCACACTAGGGCATCCGACAGACAGCGGTAATTCCACATTCGTCCGCTATGCGCTCAGTGGCGCCGGCTAGATTTTATCTAGGTTGTCCGGGGTTAATCTAGCTAGGACTCGGATTGGAGGCTGGGTCACGCCCTCTGCCTTTAAATAGTTCTGCTGAACTTTGGGCATCGCCGATTATAGCTTGTGTCTTGTGCCTAGTGATCTCGGTCTGGAGTGGTGGTCTAGGAGAAGGAATATCGTATCTGGTGGTGTATTATCCTTTGTCATATTTCTCCTTCCTATATTTGTATTTGTTTTGCGCTGTGCACATTTTTGTGTATTCCTGTGTGACTGCGGCGTGGTGCATTTTTCAGTTTTCCCTGTCTGTGCTTTCTGTGGGGATTGGTGTGTGGTCTCTTCACTGGGTGGCGGGAGGTGGTTTTAGCTTAGGGCTGAAACAGGAGACAGGGTCAGGCCTGGCGGCCCAGACATGCACTCCTTTAGTGTAACTTCTGGGAGAGGGTCAGACAGGGTTTTCCTAGCCTGAGGGATATCACAGGGGCCCGGGTAACCAGCCTTAGTCTACCCAGTACTCCCGTGACACCAGATTTCTGTTGCACCATGCCAGTGGGGGACGGGGGAGAAATTGGCACGAGCAGCTTGAACTGATAAATCCTTCCTGTCCAATTAACAATTCATGTTGGTGGAATTGGAGTAATCATATGGAAACTATTGTCTTAATACACCTTGAGTCCTCTGATACATTTGTACATTCCTTTATGGCAGCTGACTATTTTAGGGTAAAGGACACTTTCCTTAACACAATGTACCATGCCTTTAGAGTAGGGGCAGGTGACTAAATTTCCCAAGAGGTAACATGAGAAGCTGTGAGCGTCGTGGGGGGCTGAATCAATAGGCTGACCCATTAATCGCAGTTATGACATCATCCCTACAGCCAGTACACAAATACCAGAGAAGTAGTGGAGACATCACTGCAGGGGAAAACGAGTATCTGTTTTTTTGGTAGCACAACCCAATAGACAGTAAAACATTATTACTGGAAATAACTTTTAAAGAAGATGTCCATTAATGTATAACTTCTTTTTAATGACCTCAGACTGCTACATAGGTGTTTTCCAATTATTGATTTATGGCCTCCAATATTAAAACTGGATGTTACTCACCTTCCCTGTGTCCAACACTGCCTCTCTATTGCTACTTTTAGCTCTGTTTACTGGTTGCATCAGCACACATCAGCTTTGAAGCCAATCACTGAGCTCAGGAGCTCACGTGGTCAACATTAGCACAACCACTGAGCTCAGTGATTGGCTGAAGTGTTGATGTGCACTCTAATTATGACATCACTGTAGTAGCCAGTAAACATAGATAGAAGCAGTGTTTGAGAGGCAGTGCTGGATTTGGGGAGGTCAGAAATATATGATCGGAAAACATGCTAAAAAAATTATACATATCTCCTGTATCTGCAACCTTCACATACTCTGAACCTCGAGTCCCCACTGTTCCTGCAGTGGTGCAGGAAATAAGTATACCTTTTTTTTGGACTATAAGATGCACTTCCCCCAAAAAAAATTTGGGGAGGGAAATGGGGGGTGCGTCTTATAGTGCAAATGCAGGCTTACTTGGGGGTTGTGGTGTGTCTTATGGTCCAGCGCGTCTTATAGTCCGAAAAATACAGTACTTTTTTTATTTATTATAGCAGTCAGGGAGTATTTAAAAGGAGTTTTCCATACAGGGACAGCCAAAAGGACAGAAATCAATATTGCTCGCGGGCCGTCATTCAGTGTCTATATTTCCAATAAATAGACTTGGTAAGAATAAGTGATTTATATGCATTTATAGTATGTCTTGTACAATCAACACGCATAAGAACATTCAGAGCTAGAGATAAAATACAACATTGTAAAGAGAAATTAGGACTCATTCAGACATCTGTCTTTCATGTATTTGTTCAATCAGTGTTTTTCAAGAATAGAACGCATACCCATTATAGTCTATGGGGCTGCTCACACATACATGTTTTTTTGTGGACCTCCCGTTTTTTATCCGAATCATGGATCAAAATTACTCATTCAAGTCTATAGGTCCTTAAATTCACAGGCAGCACACAAATGGCATCACTGTGTAATCTATGTGCTGTCTGTGATTAACATTGTAATAGATAGGAGAAGCTTTGTCATTTGTTTATTTTTTATTTTTTCAGCATTGAAAATCACTGATGGCAAAAACTGACCAAACACTGATGAAAACAGGATTCAAAACACTGACGAATAACAGTCCATGATTTTACTTACAGAATAATGTAAATGAGGCTTTAATGTTAGAAGCAAAAAAGAAAAAAATAAGATAAATAGATAAATAGATAACACACCCATTCCCAACAATTAGGTTGAATTTTGTAAGCTGTCTGTTAGCAATCATTTGCAGCATTTATGAAGTCAGCCTAGGCCCCAGGGCAAGAGCAATGACAGTTAACTATATGGGTGTGTTGTCAACAATGTGCCAAAAGTTTCACTGTAGAAACATACTCTATTAAACGCTACTTTTCCTATTTCCCTAAGTAACCCTATTAGCACCGCTGCACTATGGAATGCTTAACACTGTGACTGTAGTGTGATTGACAGCTCTACTCTCAGGTTCTGTTCTGCCATAGTCCTGAATTTGGAGACAAAGATACACAGCAGTCATAATAAAAATAAAGTAAATTAAAGGGAATGATTCCTATTTTTTCTTTTTATTAAAACCAGAATCATATTTTTTATTTTCATAATTTTTTTTCAAGATTTTTTAAACTGTATTTCCTGTACATATTGATGAGGACACCAGTCTCTCCTGAGTCTCTGCTCATGCCCTATTAACTAACTACATGAGAATAACAACTTGTATTTGCTCCACTGTGATAGATTTGGCACATTTGCTGACAGCCTTTTCTACATTTATAGTGTTAAGTGATGGCATTAGAAAATAAGCAAAATTGAGATTAAGTACCTGTGGGTTTTGGGGGGGAATCTTTCAGCAGGTTTATGCTATCTCATCTGAGAGCAGCATGATATAGGAAAAGAGACCCTGAATACAATGATATGTTACTTAGTTTACTGGGTACAACAGTTGTTACACAATCAGGGTTCTTAGATGTAGAATGCAGCAAAGAGGAGAAATCATATCCTGCCCACACCACAGCTCTCTATGTACATTGTCCATAGTCAGTAAGCTGCTTATCAGAGTAGGGGGCGTGGTTGGACGACTGCTCACGTGCCAGCTAGTCACAGCAATGATAATGTACTTCTGATAATACCTTCACTGTTAGTAAAGAACAACACATAACGTATTTTTGGACTATAAGACGCACTTGGCCATAAGACGGTTTTAGAAGTGAAGGATAGGAAAAAAAAATAGAAGCAAAAAATATGATAAAATATATAACCACTATCCTTTTACTTTTGAGAACTATAAATTCCTTGAAATCCTGGGAAAAAAAAAGAATGGAAGTCTATAAGAGAAAACACCACAAACCCCAATCAAATTTATCAAAAGGACTTCAGTTTCTATTATGCATAACATCTTTATTTTTGTTCTCCAGACAACTTTTGGCCACAGTGTTTTTTTATGCAAAGAAAAAAATTAAATAAATTAAAACAATGCAAAAAACCTAGCGCTATCAGTCTTGGCGTATACGGAAGAAATGTTTCTAGGGGAGAATATCTCCATACACAGAGACTGACAGAAGCTGTATGGCTCCATACTGCGTCAGTGGTCTTGAGAGCTCAGTAAACTTATGGTATGTGTTCTAGCTTAATAAATTTATGAAGTCTCACTTTATTGGTTTTGTATTTGGCTCCATGCTTACAAGTTCCTAAAACCTAAAAATATATACAGCACATTGCATGTGTAAGCAAGAAAAGTTAGTTCCAAAACTATTTTGCAATTTCTTTTGAAGATAATATTAAGAGGGAAGTTTCCGAGTTGCTTCCTCGGGAAGCGTTGGTCAGTAGTAACCAGTCTGGAGAGAAAATAATATCTTGTTAGTTAACACTTGGACTTTAAAAATGACAGATATTTGGAGCAGACATTTTCTCAGCATTTAGCAGAAATTTAGCGATTTAGGAAGCTGCGTCTGAAGCCCATAAGATGAAGTGCAGAACGGATTACGAATGACAAGCTTTTCCCAAGAAAAAGACCAGACTTCTTTTGATCCTGCTCCAATGTATCATCCTATCAATGAGCAGCAGAGCAGCTGCAAGATTTTTTTATTTGATAGAACTCTTCTTAAGGTTCATAATGTAGCAAACATACTTATTTCAGGCCATTAGGATGTGGTTGGCTGCGAGTTCACAAACTATGGAGAAATATACGTGACATACTGTCCATACCTGAGTGACTTGAAAACTAGCAAAATAATCAATTTATTAAGTTAACACAACCATTATGCATATTCATTTCTCAAGGGACGCTCATATTTACTTCTGTCTATTTCTGCATAAGTATTATATAAATCTTTTAGACTTGATGAGACTGGCATGCTTACTATAATAAAAATCTATGTCAGAATGGCTGTATAGCTCTTCTCCTGCCTTATACTAAAATAGATATTTGATGATGTCGGTTACATCTTTATAAAATCTTGAGTTTAAAAGTTCATACCCATATGTGTGAAAAAAAAAACTTTCCAATATTAAGATAGAAAAAACAGTCGGGGAGAAATAGGTCTGTGGAGAAATAGTTTTCAACCTGGATGGTGCCAAGATGCGTCCATCCAGGCTGAGAACCACTGGGGAATGAACAGCTGCGAGCGCAGCCTCAGTGACTAGCGGTGACGTCACTGAGGCTGCATTCCCAGCCGGGATGAACTGCGGTGACCTCGATGAGATCACTGCTAGCACCGTGAGAAAGTCGCACGGTGCAGAGGCAAGTTCAAGGCAGTGAAATTCTCCAGGTGAGATTCTCCCGGTGATCTGGCCTCTGCACCGTGCGACTTTCTCACGGTGCTAACTGGGATCTCACAGAGGTAACCGCAATTCAGCCTGGCTGGCAACAGAGCCTCAGTGACGTCACCCCCAGTCACCGAGGCTGCACTTAGAGCTGTTCATTCCCCAGTGGCTCTCAGCCTGGACGGCCGCATGCTGCGATTTTTTTCTCAGTCCGGTTTCAGCTGAGAAAAAAATCGCAGATGAGATGTAACCCATTGAATAACATTCTCTTATTGCACTCGTCCGCTTTTCTCGCAAATGAGTATGAGCTCTAATATGAAGACATTTTTGACACACATACACATTTTTGGTACTAAGACTGGCATGCTCAGATGATACATTTTAGATATATTATTAAGTTAACCCCAGAGGTATTTTCGTTATTACATTTTCGCTTTTCACTCCCCTTCTTCCCAGAGCCATAACTTTTTTATTTTTGTGTCAATATGGCAATGTGAGGGCTTGTTTTTTGTGGGACAAGTTGTACTTTTGAACAACGCCATTGGTTTTAACATATCATTTACTGGAAAACCGGGAAAAAAATTCCAAGTGCGGTGAAATAGCAAAAAAAATGCAGTCCCACAGTTGTTTATTGGTTTTTTTTTTCCATATTCACTAAATGCTAAAACTGACCTACCATTATGATTCTACAGGTCATTATGAGTTCATATACATCAAATAAGTCTAGGTTTTTTTTAACTAAGTGGTGAAAAAAAATGCCAACGCTTGTTAAAAAAATATATATATATTGTGCAATTTTCCGATACACATAGCGTCTCCATTTTTCGTGATCTTGGGTTAGGTGAGGGATTATTTTTTACGTGCCGAGCTGATATTTTTAATGATACAATTTTGGTGCAGATACAATCTTTTAATAGCCCATTAATGCATGTTAATGCTATGTTGTGGAGACCAAAATTCTGGGGGTTTGACTTTTTTATTGTTATGCCGTTTAGCGATTGGGTTAATTATTTTTTTATAATGATAGATCGGGCAATTCTGAACATGGAGATTCCAAATATGTGTATGTTTGATTTTTTTATTGTTTTATTTTGAATGGGGTGAAAGGGAGTTGATGATCAGATCACCTGTATGTAGCAGAATTGTTCATAGCAATCTGGATTTCTGGTGCGAATTCTGGAAGCCTGTGTTAAATGCCGCTGTCAGAGTTTGACAGTGGCATTTAACAAGTTAACAGCCACTGGTGGATCGCAATTCCACCCGCAGCTGTTAGAGGGTGTTCAAAACAGCTGACATGTGCTGGGAAAAATGTAGGCTCAACGCCAGAGCCCACCTAAAAGGGAGGGTGTCCGACATCGGCATACTATTACGCCCAATGTTGGAAAGGAGTTAAAGAATTTCTTTAATGGGGAGATATCCTATAACACAGTTTTAGGCCAGTTTCACACATCCAGATATTCCCGGTACCTGAAAAATCGGTAACGGAGATATCCATGTCTGTGTGCTCACGTAGTACATCCTTGTGGCACACATGCGGCAGCCGTGTGCCGCTCGTGTTCCGCATCAGGACCACACGGATGGCCGTCGGGAAGCATCAGGACCACACAGACTGCTGCGGGAGAAACAGCGCTACAGTAAGCGCTATTCCTCTGCTTGTGGTGCTTAAGCCGGCTGTCATGCATTCTCCCCTGCTCGGCTGAAACCCGCGCCAGCAGGGGAGAAGGGATCAAAGAAAACCCGACGGGCGGTCCCCCCCTATATTTTCCAACCAACCCGGCAAAACTCACATGTGCAGGCTGCTATGGTTATGGGCCCCCCAGCCTTAAAACAGCAGCCAACTCTGGAGCTTTACCCGGTTCTTCCCACTACCCTGTGGCATTGGCATATGGGGTAATGAGGGGTTAATGTCACCTTGCTATTGTAAAGTGACATTAATCTGGCTTAGTAATGGAGAGGTGTCAATAAGATACCTATCCATTACTAATCCCACAGTTGTGAAAGAGTTAATAAAACACACCTACACTTAGAAAAAAGAACTTTAATGAAATAAAGAAAAACACTGATTTTATTACCTTTATTGTACGCTCAATCCAATCGAAGACCTCGTTCTCCTGTAATAAATAAAAAAAAAGTAACAATATCCCATACCTGTCCGCCGTCCAGTCAAGTCCCATGCTGTAAATCCATCTTAAGGAGTTTAATCCATTTACAACCAGGAGGGCTGCTAATGTGAGCGCTCCTGGCTGTAAAAGACTGGGGAACGATTGAAATGCAGGGGGAGGAACTTCTGTGACATAGCCATGGCCCCTTGCTAGCCTGAGAATAGCAGCCCGCACCTGTGAGTTTTGCCGGGTTGGTTGGAAAATATAGGGGGGACCGCACGTCGGGTTTGCTTTGATCCATTCTTACCTGCTCAGGCTGCTTTCAGCTGAGCAGGGGAGAATGGATGACAGCCAGCTTCAGCACCTCAAGCAGGGGAACAGCGCTCACAGTAGCGCTGTTTCTTCCACGGCCGTCCGTGCGCACGGAGGAAAGTGTACACTGTTCTCCGTGTGCACGTGTGCAGGACGTATTAAGGTATGTGCTGCCGGTAAAAAACGGACATGTCTCCGTGTTTTGCACACGGACACACGGTCTGTGAAAACCCACTAGCATGTGCATAGACCCATTCATTTGAATGGGTCTACGTGTGTCAGTGTCTCCGGTATATGAGAAAACTGTCACTACACGTACCGGAGACACTGACGTGTGAAACCGGCCTTACTTGGAGTCTATGGGTACCTACTCTGAAGTAAGGAGTCTCAAGCTCTGCAAGTTCTTCCATACAGCCGCCAGGCCTAATAAAGAAATGGTGTGAAATATACAATACATTTCAAAATGTATATGTTATGGATATCATAGATTCCAGCAGGCAGGGACTAGTGGTTTTGGTGGTAGATCAGAATACTACATAGTCATTTTGCATTTCCTCAGTTTGCTTCCTTTACTTCCCTATCCAAATACACTATCAATGATAACACGTAACTGGGTATTTCTGATTTTATGACATATACTTGCTTTGATAATGTGTGAGGGGCTTTTTGGGAACATAATGCTATGTGGGGCTGTATGGGAAAACCATACTGTGCGGGGAGCTATGAGATGATATTAAAGTACATGGGAGTTTTGGTCATGCCAAGATATACAAGGTTTCTGGCAAATTGTCATGTCCTTGATTTGTAAAGTTACCAGTCACCAGATCACCATGGATCCCAAATTTGATTTACTCAATATACCATTGTTTCAACTAGGCCGTAAAGTTAAACAGCTTTTATTACACTTAACAATGGCTGCCAGAAGCCTGATACCGGACACGGTACCGAGTACCTCACTACCCTGGTGGGCAACTCAACTTGGCGTCACGAACAAGATGTACCCGGGGGCAAACTGCTGGGGGCGAAACATCCTATAACCCAGTCTTTTGAGAGGTAACCTCGAAAAATGAATTGTCTACCCCAGTAGTAGAGTATTCTACTGAAGTCTTTATCCTTGAATCATAACATACATCTGCCCCCATATCTGCAGCAAACAATATATAGAAACTTATACTATTTAATAAGTAACACTTTTGAACTCCACATATATTTGGAAGTGTATTCTAGTCTCCTTGTACACACAAGCGTATCATGGCTCTTTGAAAAAAACATGCAGTATAATCAGTGCTAGGGTGGGATCAGATCTGTGTGTTCAGAAAAGAAAAACTTGTTCAAGTAACACATGGGCTACTCATGGCACACAAGTCCTTATTAGTGTGGTTTATATGCTGAGATCTGTGGTGCTACATTGCTCTACAATTGGTAGCGCTCTGTGCTAACAAACAGCATAAGAAATCATTAAAAAATAGAAAAATACATCATTTAAAATTACAACAGTCTTTTTCAGTGTTACATAGCATGTAAAATGTACAAGTCGGACATATGTAGATTGGTCTGTGACCATTTCCCATTAATTGACACATTCCCCACACCTGATTGGAGTGTTACATGAGGTTAAAGAGCACCAATCACTACTATATGGCTGCCTATTTATTTAATAACACTGGTATACAGTGATTTTGGCGCCAATGATGTCTGAATGGTTTTGTACTAAGTTTATGGTGCTGGATAAAAATATTTTTTTGGTTTTGACAGATTGGCTCTAGTTTCCGAGATATTTAATACTTAATTCATTAATAACAGCAGAATTCTAGCTTTAAAAAGTCGCTTTTAGGCTGCCGTCACACTAGCAGTATTTGGTTGGTATTTTAAAACAGTATTTGTAAGCCAAAACCAGGAGTGGAACAATTAGAGGAAAAGTATAACAGAAACATATGCACCACTTCTGTATTTATCACCCACTTCTGGTTTTGGCTTACAAATACTGCTGTAAAATACTGACCAAATACTGAACGTGTGACGGCAGCCTTATAGCTTTGTAAGTCTACAAATTGAAATACCAAAAAATTATATGGGATATTTCAGTACCTAACACACTGTTAAAAAGTCAAAAGACAGACCAAAAGCAATTGCATTTGTTATCACACACACAAGTCTAGTTGGGGGAATGCATTATTTTCATGGATGTATTATTTCAAAAACTAGAACCAATTCACCAAAAGTAATGGGATTTTTTAATTCAGCCCCCTCAAAGTCCCCTAAATCCATTCAGATAACCTTGGCACCTGAAAAAAATTTTTTGTAGACCTGTGTAATAGAATAATAAAGATAGTTATTTCTGCAGCAATGACATTACCAAACAATACATTGCTTGTTAATTCAGAATAGCATTGTCTCATGATAACCTGCGAGATATCACAAGCTAACTGCAAATATGGCCATGGGTGGTTGTGGGAAGTCACAGAGTATGTTGGGTTCCCACAAGCCAAAGTTCAGATATGACTTTTGCTGAAAAGTTGGGTCTTTTAGAGTCAGTTTAGGGTCAATTTAGGGTTAATATTTTAAGTATATATCGGCCTTTACTTTTCTTAAATAATATAGACAGCCATATACAGCTCTGGCAAAAATTAAGAGACCATCACATCAAAACCCTGTCATGGGCAGCCCAATCTCCAGACCTGAACCCCATTGAAAACCTCTAGAATGTAATCAAGAGGATGATGGGTAGTCACTAGTGTTGAGCGATACCTTCCGATATCGGAAAGTATCGGTATCGGTTTGGATCGGCCGATATTCAAAAAATATCGGATATCGCCGATACCGATACCCGATCCCAATGCAAGTCAATGGGACCAAAATATCGGAATTAAAATAAACCCTTTCTTTCCTTGTAGGTTCATTCTACCTGAAGGAAAACAACTAAGAATAATGTAGGATGTATGGGGGAGGTGGCGGAGACATTAAAGGCAATGAGGATTAGTCCAATCAAATAGAATAGCATGTTTTTTTTTTTTTTTTAAAGAAGTTCGGATTGAAAAAGATATTGAGTATGTAAATTTTTTTTATTTTGTCAGATATTGATGTTTCACTATTCCACGCCCTTCCCCTTCTTTTCTTTTTTTTTTTTTTCTTTTCCCACACTTTCATCTTCATCATCATCAGCATCCTTGACATCAACTTCTTCACCTTATTCATCTTCTTCTTCATCTTCTACCTATTTTTTTTTTTATTACATTCTTCATATTCATTTTCTTCAACTATTATTATTCTTCCTATTCTACATATTCTTTTTATTCCACTGTTATTATTCTTCCTATTCTACTTCTTCATCATATTCTCATTTGTGACAGGCATTCCCGTAGTTGTTATCTATAAAAGTTGGAAGATTACACCTTCCGTTCTGCCAGTCACAAAAGTTACATTTGTCCGCGTTCAGTTTGGCCTGCAGCATCAGGCTTTATCCAGGGGCACCACGAGGAGGAACGGACTCACCCCCATACACTGCTTAGTCTTCTTCTGCATATAATTTAGATAATATCTTTTGCTCTGATATTAAGTCTTATGCTTAATGTTCTTCTGCTCTTTGTTCTGCAGCCTCTTGTTCTTCTGCTTCTCGGTCTTCCATGTTGTCGTCTCCAGGGTCTTCGTCTCCAGTGTCGTCATCTCCGCCGTCGTCGTCTCAGCCGTCGTCGTCTCCGCCGTCGTCGTCGTCGTCGTCATCGGGGTGGTCTTCCGGGTCGTCGTCATCGGGGTGGTCTTCCGGGTTGTCGACGTTAGGGTCTTCAACTTGGAAATGTAGCAGAAGGTACAAGAAGGCTGAGAAAATGCCAAGAACCAGCTGATGGAACTGGAACTCGGATGGCTACCCGAAGGTTCAAGAGCCTATGGAACTACCGAGGACCAGCTGACGTTACTGGAACCCGGTTACTAAGCAGGAGGTACCCGTGCTAAAAAGCACTACCAAGGACCGCCTGACGTTGGCGGAACTCGGATACCCAGAAGGAGGCACCTAAGCCAAAGGCTCTGCCCGGAACCAGATGACGTTACTGGAACCAGGATGGGGAGCAGAAGGTACAAGAGCAAAAGACACTGCCGAGAACCAGCTGACGGTACTGGAACCCGGATGGGTAGCCGAATGTCCAAGAGCCAATGGAACTACCAAGGACCAGCTGACGTTACTGGAACCCGGTTACTAAGCAGGAGGTACCCGTGCCTGAAAGCACTACCAAGGACCACCTGACATTGGTGGAACTTGGATACCCAGAAGGAGGCACCTAAGCCAAAGGCTCTGCCCGGAACCAGCTGACGGTACTGGAACCAGGATGGGGAGCAGAAGGTACAAGAGCAAAAGACACTGCCGAGAACCAGCTGACGGTGCTGGAACCCGGATGCGTTGCCCCAGTGTGCAAGAGCCAATGGCACGACCGAGGACCAGCTGACGGTGCTGGAACCCGGTTACTAAGCTGTAGGTGCCCGCGCTTAAAAGCACTACCAAGGACCGCCTGGCGTTGGCGGAACTCGGATACCCAGGAGGAGGCACCTTAGCCAAAGGCTCGGCCCGGAACCAGCTGACGGTGCTGGAACCAGGTGGTGGACCCCAAGGCCCACAGGAGAGGAGAGAACAGCTAGGCCGCGAGGCAGCCGCAGTTACCGAACCCCAACAGTCCTACAGGGGGAGCTGGGCCTACTGGCACTACAGAACCAGCCTTGACTACCAGTTCACGCAGCCCACATAGGAAGCTCCTAAACTGGAGGCACCCTGGAGTTGGCTAACTCGACCGCCCCACGACGGGGCAAGCATAGGCGTCTCAGTGAAGTTGACACAACCCGGAAACAGCTGACGGTGCTGAAACCAGGCTTGGCACGAGGGAGTACCTGTGACAAGAACACTGCCGAGAACCAGCTGGCGGTGCTGGAACTCGGATGCGTTGCCCCAGTGTGCAAGAGCCAATGGCACGACCGAGGACCAGCTGACGGTGCTGGAACCCGGTTACTAAGCTGTAGGTGCCCGCGCTTAAAAGCACTACCAAGGACCGCCTGGCGTTGGCGGAACTCGGATACCCAGGAGGAGGCACCTTAGCCAAAGGCTCGGCCCGGAACCAGCTGACGGTGCTGGAACCAGGTGGTGGACCCCAAGGCCCACAGGAGAGGAGAGAACAGCTAGGCCGCGAGGCAGCCGCAGTTACCGAACCCCAACAGTCCTACAGGGGGAGCTGGGCCTACTGGCACTACAGAACCAGCCTTGACTACCAGTTCACGCAGCCCACATAGGAAGCTCCTAAACTGGAGGCACCCTGGAGTTGGCTAACTCGACCGCCCCACGACGGGGCAAGCATAGGCGTCTCAGTGAAGTTGACACAACCCGGAAACAGCTGACGGTGCTGAAACCAGGCTTGGCACGAGGGAGTACCTGTGACAAGAACACTGCCGAGAACCAGCTGGCGGTGCTGGAACCCGGATGCGTTGCCCCAGTGTGCAAGAGCCAATGGCACGACCGAGGACCAGCTGACGGTGCTGGAACCCGGTTACTAAGCTGTAGGTGCCCGCGCTTAAAAGCACTACCAAGGACCGCCTGGCGTTGGCGGAACTCGGATACCCAGGAGGAGGCACCTTAGCCAAAGGCTCGGCCCGGAACCAGCTGACGGTGCTGGAACCAGGTGGTGGACCCCAAGGCCCACAGGAGAGGAGAGAACAGCTAGGCCGCGAGGCAGCCGCAGTTACCGAACCCCAACAGTCCTACAGGGGGAGCTGGGCCTACTGGCACTACAGAACCAGCCTTGACTACCAGTTCACGCAGCCCACATAGGAAGCTCCTAAACTGGAGGCACCCTGGAGTTGGCTAACTCGACCGCCCCACGACGGGGCAAGCATAGGCGTCTCAGTGAAGTTGACACAACCCGGAAACAGCTGACGGTGCTGAAACCAGGCTTGGCACGAGGGAGTACCTGTGACAAGAACACTGCCGAGAACCAGCTGGCGGTGCTGGAACTCGGATGCGTTGCCCCAGTGTGCAAGAGCCAATGGCACGACCGAGGACCAGCTGACGGTGCTGGAACCCGGTTACTAAGCTGTAGGTGCCCGCGCTTAAAAGCACTACCAAGGACCGCCTGGCGTTGGCGGAACTCGGATACCCAGGAGGAGGCACCTAAGCCAAAGGCTCGGCCCGGAACCAGCTGACGGTGCTGGAACCAGGTGGTGGACCCCAAGGCCCACAGGAGAGGAGAGAACAGCTAGGCCGCGAGGCAGCCGCAGTTACCGAACCCCAACAGTCCTACAGGGGGAGCTGGGCCTACTGGCACTACAGAACCAGCCTTGACTACCAGTTCACGCAGCCCACATAGGAAGCTCCTAAACTGGAGGCACCCTGGAGTTGGCTAACTCGACCGCCCCACGACGGGGCAAGCATAGGCGTCTCAGTGAAGTTGACACAACCCGGAAACAGCTGACGGTGCTGAAACCAGGCTTGGCACGAGGGAGTACCTGTGACAAGAACACTGCCGAGAACCAGCTGGCGGTGCTGGAACTCGGATGCGTTGCCCCAGTGTGCAAGAGCCAATGGCACGACCGAGGACCAGCTGACGGTGCTGGAACCCGGTTACTAAGCTGTAGGTGCCCGCGCTTAAAAGCACTACCAAGGACCGCCTGGCGTTGGCGGAACTCGGATACCCAGGAGGAGGCACCTTAGCCAAAGGCTCGGCCCGGAACCAGCTGACGGTGCTGGAACCAGGTGGTGGACCCCAAGGCCCACAGGAGAGGAGAGAACAGCTAGGCCGCGAGGCAGCCGCAGTTACCGAACCCCAACAGTCCTACAGGGGGAGCTGGGCCTACTGGCACTACAGAACCAGCCTTGACTACCAGTTCACGCAGCCCACATAGGAAGCTCCTAAACTGGAGGCACCCTGGAGTTGGCTAACTCGACCGCCCCACGACGGGGCAAGCATAGGCGTCTCAGTGAAGTTGACACAACCCGGAAACAGCTGACGGTGCTGAAACCAGGCTTGGCACGAGGGAGTACCTGTGACAAGAACACTGCCGAGAACCAGCTGGCGGTGCTGGAACCCGGATGCGTTGCCCCAGTGTGCAAGAGCCAATGGCACGACCGAGGACCAGCTGACGGTGCTGGAACCCGGTTACTAAGCTGTAGGTGCCCGCGCTTAAAAGCACTACCAAGGACCGCCTGGCGTTGGCGGAACTCGGATACCCAGGAGGAGGCACCTTAGCCAAAGGCTCGGCCCGGAACCAGCTGACGGTGCTGGAACCAGGTGGTGGACCCCAAGGCCCACAGGAGAGGAGAGAACAGCTAGGCCGCGAGGCAGCCGCAGTTACCGAACCCCAACAGTCCTACAGGGGGAGCTGGGCCTACTGGCACTACAGAACCAGCCTTGACTACCAGTTCACGCAGCCCACATAGGAAGCTCCTAAACTGGAGGCACCCTGGAGTTGGCTAACTCGACCGCCCCACGACGGGGCAAGCATAGGCGTCTCAGTGAAGTTGACACAACCCGGAAACAGCTGACGGTGCTGAAACCAGGCTTGGCACGAGGGAGTACCTGTGACAAGAACACTGCCGAGAACCAGCTGGCGGTGCTGGAACTCGGATGCGTTGCCCCAGTGTGCAAGAGCCAATGGCACGACCGAGGACCAGCTGACGGTGCTGGAACCCGGTTACTAAGCTGTAGGTGCCCGCGCTTAAAAGCACTACCAAGGACCGCCTGGCGTTGGCGGAACTCGGATACCCAGGAGGAGGCACCTAAGCCAAAGGCTCGGCCCGGAACCAGCTGACGGTGCTGGAACCAGGTGGTGGACCCCAAGGCCCACAGGAGAGGAGAGAACAGCTAGGCCGCGAGGCAGCCGCAGTTACCGAACCCCAACAGTCCTACAGGGGGAGCTGGGCCTACTGGCACTACAGAACCAGCCTTGACTACCAGTTCACGCAGCCCACATAGGAAGCTCCTAAACTGGAGGCACCCTGGAGTTGGCTAACTCGACCGCCCCACGACGGGGCAAGCATAGGCGTCTCAGTGAAGTTGACACAACCCGGAAACAGCTGACGGTGCTGAAACCAGGCTTGGCACGAGGGAGTACCTGTGACAAGAACACTGCCGAGAACCAGCTGGCGGTGCTGGAACCCGGATGCGTTGCCTTGCCTATTAAAGATTGTCTTCCTAGAGCCCCAACTAGCGGTGTTGGAGCAAAGGGTAAGCAGGGGGAGATGAGTGTAGGCTGAAGCCTGCACTGGAGGCAGCTTTGTGTCTGCGTTGCGTTTGCAGGACACTTTGCCGGCTACACACTGGGGGAACAGCTGGCGTTGCTGAACCCCACTAACACAATGGCGTGTGTTTTTATCTGTGCAGCTAGCACTTGCGGGCAAAAACTTGCGATGTTAGAGCCCGTGTTGAAGCAGGAGGAGGAGGAGAGGAGCAGAGTGTAGGCCGAAGCCTAGTTGAACCAATTTCAAAGGAAACCTTTAACCCCCCCTCAGGTGTTACAAAGTACAAGAGACACACCTTGTGCAGTATTAATGCTGCACAAGTGAAAGGTTGCTCTATTAATTTGTCTACTTGCACACGCTGAATGAAAGACATACACAATTTACCCCATTCTACAGTCAAACTGTAGTGGATGCGTGACTTGGTTTTTTGATGAGACGCAGCACAGGTGTCCAAAATAACGCCTTGGTGCTTGGCGCAGCTTCCTGAGCGTTGTTATTTGCTGTACAGGAGTCTGCGCTCTTGTGTTATCCCTTGGCAATGCCCTGTTAGCGCTGCCCATCTTATGACCTCATTTCATGTTGGCCGGTGCGGTTAACGATGGCCATAAATCCCAGACCCACAGTGTCTTTTCATAAAGCCACACTGCGGTGCTGGGATTCGTGGCCTTGAGCAGTAAATATTTTGGCCGCTCACACACGTCCTTACACCTGCTTCAGACTGGGCGGCCTCTGCTGATCCCTTCTCGCATGCCGCGGCCATGAGGCTGCACAGTCTGAAGAAGGCGGAAGGAGATGAGTTAAGACAGGCGAAGATATGCACTGCTCGTGCCCATCAATCACACCCTCGCAGTCAAAATAATTAAGACAACGAGGAGCATTTTATTCAGGCAGGGCGGACGAACAGGCGCAAGTAGCCAACCAATGATGTCAGAAGACGGGAAGCGCTACCAAGGGGGGTGCTGCGTATCATTAGAAAGGAAAGTCACACCTCAGGGACAGTGGAATGGTCTCAAAGAGACACATTTTGTACGTGTTGAGTTCCACGTGGGCAAGGAGAAAACATCAGCCACCTTGTACAAATGCAGCAGTACTGCTGTACAAGGTGGCTGTTATACATAGAAACACCTGGGGGTGGTGGCCAGGCTCCCTTCAATTTCAGTTCATGTGCCTGCGTGGCGTTTGCAGGTCACGTTGCAAGCTACACAGCAGGGGAACAGCTGGCGTTGCTGAACCCCACTGACACATTGACTGGTGTTTTTCTCTGTGCAGATTGCATGTCCGGGCAAAAACTAGCGGTGTTAGAGCCCAGGGTCAGCAGGAGGAGGAGGAGAGGAGCAAAGTGTAGGCCGAAGCCTGCACTGGTGGCAGCTTTTGGTCGGTTGTGCCAGCGTGGCTTGTGCTGGACACGATGCCGGCTACACAGCGGGGGAACAGCTGGCGGTGCTGAACCACACTAACACATTGGCTGGTGTTTTTCTCTGTGCAGCTAGCATGTCCGGGCAGAAACTGGCGTTGTTTGAGCCCAGGGTCAGCAGGAGGAGGAGAGGAGCAAAGTGTAGGCCGAAGCCTGCACTGGTGGCAGCTTTTGTTCTGTTGTGCCAGCGTGGCTTGTGCTGGACACGTTGCCGACTACACAGCAGGGGAACAGCTGGCGGTGCTGAACCCCACTAACACATTGGCTGGTGTTTTTCTCTGTGCAGCTAGCATTTCCGGGCAAAAACTAGCGGTGTTTGAGCCCAGGGTCAGCAGGAGGAGTAGAGGAGCAGAGTGTAGGCCGAAGCCTAGTTGAACCAATTTCAAAGGTTACCTTTAACCCCCCCCTCAGGTGTTGCAAGGTACAAGAGCCACACCTTGAACAGCATTAATGATGCACAAGTCAAAGGTTGCTCTATTTAATTTTGCTCCTTGCACACGCTGAATTAAACACGTACACTATTTAGCCCATTATACTGTCAAACAGTTGTGGAGGCGTGACTTGTCTTTTTAACGAGACGCAGCACAGGTGTCAAAATTTGCACCTAGGTACTGGGCGCAGATTCCTGAGCGTTGTTATTTGCTGTACAGGAGTCTGCGCTCTTGTGTTATCCCTTGGCAATACCCTGTTAGTGCAGGCCGTCTCATGACCTCATTTCATGTTGGCCGGTGCGGTTAACGATGGCCATAAATCCCAGACCCACAGTGGCTTTTCCTAAAGTCACACTGCGGTGCTGGGATTCGTGGCCTTGTGCAGTAAATATGTTCGCCGCTCACACATGTCCTTACACCTGCTTCAGACTGGGCGGCCTCAGCTGATCCCTTATCGCATGCCGCGGCCATGAGGCCGCACAGTCAGAAGAAGGCGGAAGGAGGGGAGTGAAAACAGGGGAACATATGCACTGCTCGTGCCCATCAATCACACCCTCGCAGTCAAAATATATGAGACAACGGGGGGCGTTGTGTCGGGCAGGGGGGACGCACAGGCACAGCCAGCCAACCAATGATGTCAGGAGACGGGCAGCGCTAACAATGGGGGTGCTGCGTGTCATTACAAAGGAAAGTCACACCTCAGGGACATTGTAATGGTCTCTAATGAGACACATTTTGTACGTGTTGAGTTCCACGTGGGCAAGGAGAAAAAGTCAGCCACCTCGTACAAATGCAGCAGTACTGCTGTACAAGGTGGCTGATATACATAGAAACACCTGTGGGTGGGGGGCAGGCTCCCTTCAATTTCAGTTCATGTGCCTGCGTGGCGTTTGCAGGTCACGTTGCAAGCTGCACAGCAGGGGAACAGCTGGCGGTGCTGAACCCCACTAACACATTGGCTGGTGTTTTTCTCTGTGCAGCTAGCATGTCCGGGCAGAAACTGGCGTTGTTTGAGCCCAGGGTCAGCAGGAGGAGGAGAGGAGCAAAGTGTAGGCCGAAGCCTGCACTGGTGGCAGCTTTTGTTCTGTTGTGCCAGCGTGGCTTGTGCTGGACACGTTGCCGACTACACAGCAGGGGAACAGCTGGCGGTGCTGAACCCCACTAACACATTGGCTGGTGTTTTTCTCTGTGCAGCTAGCATTTCCGGGCAAAAACTAGCGGTGTTTGAGCCCAGGGTCAGCAGGAGGAGTAGAGGAGCAGAGTGTTGGCCAAAGCCTAGTTGAACCAATTTCAAAGGTTACCTTTAACCCCCCCCTCAGGTGTTGCAAGGTACAAGAGCCACACCTTGAACAGCATTATTGATGCACAAGTCAAAGGTTGCTCTATTTAATTTTGCTCCTTGCACACGCTGAATTAAACACGTACACTATTTAGCCCATTATACTGTCAAACAGTAGTGGAGGCGTGACTACTAGTCTTTTTAAGGAGACGCAGCACAGGTGTACAAATTTACACCTAGGTGCTGTGCGCAGATTCCTTACCGTTGTTATTTGCAGTACAGGAAACTGCGCTCTTGTGTTATCCCTTGGCAATACCCTGTTAGTGCAGGCCGTCTCATGACCTCATTTCATGTTGGCCGGTGCGGTTAACGATGGCCATAAATCCCAGACCCACAGTGGCTTTTCCTAAAGTCACACTGCGGTGCTGGGATTCGTGGCCTTGTGCAGTAAATATGTTCGCCGCTCACACATGTCCTTACACCTGCTTCAGACTGGGCGGCCTCAGCTGATCCCTTATCGCATGCCGCGGCCATGAGGCCGCACAGTCAGAAGAAGGCGGAAGGAGGGGAGTGAAAACAGGGGAACATATGCACTGCTCGTGCCCATCAATCACACCCTCGCAGTCAAAATATATGAGACAACGGGGGGCGTTGTGTCGGGCAGGGGGGACGCACAGGCACAGCCAGCCAACCAATGATGTCAGGAGACGGGCAGCGCTAACAATGGGGGTGCTGCGTGTCATTAAAAAGGAAAGTCACACCTCAGGGACATTGTAATGGTCTGTAATGAGACACATTTTGTACTTGTTGAGTTCCACGTGTGCAAGGAGAAAAAGTCAGCCACCTTGTACAAATGCAGCAGTACTGCTGTACAAGGTGGCTGTTATACATAGAAACACCTGGGGGGGTGGGGGGCAGGCTCCCTTCAATTTCAGTTCATGTGCCTGCGTGGCGTTTGCAGGTCACGTTGCAAGCTACACAGCAGGGGAACAGCTGGCGTTGCTGAACCCCACTGACACATTGACTGGTGTTTTTCTCTGTGCAGATTGCATGTCCGGGCAAAAACTAGCGGTGTTAGAGCCCAGGGTCAGCAGGAGGAGGAGGAGAGGAGCAAAGTGTAGGCCGAAGCCTGCACTGGTGGCAGCTTTTGGTCGGTTGTGCCAGCGTGGCTTGTGCTGGACACGATGCCGGCTACACAGCGGGGGAACAGCTGGCGGTGCTGAACCACACTAACACATTGGCTGGTGTTTTTCTCTGTGCAGCTAGCATGTCCGGGCAGAAACTGGCGTTGTTTGAGCCCAGGGTCAGCAGGAGGAGGAGAGGAGCAAAGTGTAGGCCGAAGCCTGCACTGGTGGCAGCTTTTGTTCTGTTGTGCCAGCGTGGCTTGTGCTGGACACGTTGCCGACTACACAGCAGGGGAACAGCTGGCGGTGCTGAACCCCACTAACACATTGGCTGGTGTTTTTCTCTGTGCAGCTAGCATTTCCGGGCAAAAGCTAGCGGTGTTTGAGCCCAGGGTCAGCAGGAGGAGTAGAGGAGCAGAGTGTAGGCCGAAGCCTAGTTGAACCAATTTCAAAGGTTACCTTTAACCCCCCCCTCAGGTGTTGCAAGGTACAAGAGCCACACCTTGAACAGCATTAATGATGCACAAGTCAAAGGTTGCTCTATTTAATTTTGCTCCTTGCACACGCTGAATTAAACACGTACACTATTTAGCCCATTATACTGTCAAACAGTTGTGGAGGCGTGACTTGTCTTTTTAATGAGACGCAGCACAGGTGTCAAAATTTGCACCTAGGTACTGGGCGCAGATTCCTGAGCGTTGTTATTTGCTGTACAGGAGTCTGCGCTCTTGTGTTATCCCTTGGCAATACCCTGTTAGTGCAGGCCGTCTCATGACCTCATTTCATGTTGGCCGGTGCGGTTAACGATGGCCATAAATCCCAGACCCACAGTGGCTTTTCCTAAAGTCACACTGCGGTGCTGGGATTCGTGGCCTTGTGCAGTAAATATGTTCGCCGCTCACACATGTCCTTACACCTGCTTCAGACTGGGCGGCCTCAGCTGATCCCTTATCGCATGCCGCGGCCATGAGGCCGCACAGTCAGAAGAAGGCGGAAGGAGGGGAGTGAAAACAGGGGAACATATGCACTGCTCGTGCCCATCAATCACACCCTCGCAGTCAAAATATATGAGACAACGGGGGGCGTTGTGTCGGGCAGGGGGGACGCACAGGCACAGCCAGCCAACCAATGATGTCAGGAGACGGGCAGCGCTAACAATGGGGGTGCTGCGTGTCATTACAAAGGAAAGTCACACCTCAGGGACATTGTAATGGTCTCTAATGAGACACATTTTGTACGTGTTGAGTTCCACGTGGGCAAGGAGAAAAAGTCAGCCACCTCGTACAAATGCAGCAGTACTGCTGTACAAGGTGGCTGATATACATAGAAACACCTGTGGGTGGGGGGCAGGCTCCCTTCAATTTCAGTTCATGTGCCTGCGTGGCGTTTGCAGGTCACGTTGCAAGCTACACAGCAGGGGAACAGCTGGCGTTGCTGAACCCCACTAACACATTGGCTGGTGTTTTTCTCTGTGCAGCTAGCATGTCCGGGCAGAAACTGGCGTTGTTTGAGCCCAGGGTCAGCAGGAGGAGGAGAGGAGCAAAGTGTAGGCCGAAGCCTGCACTGGTGGCAGCTTTTGGTCGGTTGTGCCAGCGTGGCTTGTGCTGGACACGATGCCGGCTACACAGCGGGGGAACAGCAGGCGGTGCTGAACCCCACTAACACATTGGCTGGTGTTTTTCTCTGTGCAGCTAGCATGTCCGGGCAGAAACTGGCGTTGTTTGAGCCCAGGGTCAGCAGGAGGAGGAGAGGAGCAAAGTGTAGGCCGAAGCCTGCACTGGTGGCAGCTTTTGGTCGGTTGTGCCAGCGTGGCTTGTGCTGGACACGTTGCCGACTACACAGCAGGGGAACAGCTGGCGGTGCTGAACCCCACTAACACATTGGCTGGTGTTTTTCTCTGTGCAGCTAGCATTTCCGGGCAAAAACTAGCGGTGTTTGAGCCCAGGGTCAGCAGGAGGAGTAGAGGAGCAGAGTGTAGGCCGAAGCCTAGTTGAACCAATTTCAAAGGTTACCTTTAACCCCCCCCTCAGGTGTTGCAAGGTACAAGAGCCACACCTTGTGCAGCATTAATGCTGCACAAGTAAAAGGTTGCTCTATTTGTTTTGCTCCTTGCACACGCTGACTAAAACACGTACACTATTTAGCCCATTATACTGTCAAACAGTTGTGGAGGCGTGACTTGTCTTTTTAACGAGACGCAGCACAGGTGTCAAAATTTGCACCTAGGTACTGGGCGCAGATTCCTGAGCGTTGTTATTTGCTGTACAGGAGTCTGCGCTATTGTGATCCCTTGGCCATGCGCTGTGAGCGCTTCCTGTCTTCTGACCTCATTTCATGTCGGCCGTTGCGGTTAGCGATGGACATGAATCCCAGACCCACAGTGTGTTTTTAAAAAATCACACTGCGGTGCTGGGATTCGTGCCCTGGTGCACTAAATATGTTTGCCGCTCACACATGTCCTTACACCTGCTTCAGACTGGGCGGCCTCATCTGATCCCTTATCGCCTGCCGCGGCCATGAGGACACCCAGTCTGAAGAAGGCGGAAGGAGATGAGTGAACACAGGCAAACATATGCACTGCACATGCCCATCAATCACACCCTCGCTGTCCAAAAAAATAAGACACCGAGGGCCGTTGTTTCGAGCAGGGGAGATGCACAGGCGCAGCCAGCTAACCAATGATGTCAAAAGACGGGCAGCGCTAACAAGGGTGGTGCTGCGTGTCATTACAAAGGAAAGTCACACCTCAGGGACATTGTAATGGTCTCTAATGAGACACATTTTGTACGTGTTGAGTTCCACGTGGGCAAGGAGAAAAAGTCAGCCACCTCGTACAAATGCAGCAGTACTGCTGTACAAGGTGGCTGATATACATAGAAACACCTGTGGGTGGGGGGCAGGCTCCCTTCAATTTCAGTTCATGTGCCTGCGTGGCGTTTGCAGGTCACGTTGCAAGCTACACAGCAGGGGAACAGCTGGCGTTGCTGAACCCCACTGACACATTGACTGGTGTTTTTCTCTGTGCAGATTGCATGTCCGGGCAAAAACTAGCGGTGTTAGAGCCCAGGGTCAGCAGGAGGAGGAGGAGAGGAGCAAAGTGTAGGCCGAAGCCTGCACTGGTGGCAGCTTTTGGTCGGTTGTGCCAGCGTGGCTTGTGCTGGACACGATGCCGGCTACACAGCGGGGGAACAGCAGGCGGTGCTGAACCCCACTAACACATTGGCTGGTGTTTTTCTCTGTGCAGCTAGCATGTCCGGGCAGAAACTGGCGTTGTTTGAGCCCAGGGTCAGCAGGAGGAGGAGAGGAGCAAAGTGTAGGCCGAAGCCTGCACTGGTGGCAGCTTTTGGTCGGTTGTGCCAGCGTGGCTTGTGCTGGACACGTTGCCGACTACACAGCAGGGGAACAGCTGGCGGTGCTGAACCCCACTAACACATTGGCTGGTGTTTTTCTCTGTGCAGCTAGCATTTCCGGGCAAAAACTAGCGGTGTTTGAGCCCAGGGTCAGCAGGAGGAGTAGAGGAGCAGAGTGTAGGCCGAAGCCTAGTTGAACCAATTTCAAAGGTTACCTTTAACCCCCCCCTCAGGTGTTGCAAGGTACAAGAGCCACACCTTGTGCAGCATTAATGCTGCACAAGTAAAAGGTTGCTCTATTTGTTTTGCTCCTTGCACACGCTGACTAAAACACGTACACTATTTAGCCCATTATACTGTCAAACAGTTGTGGAGGCGTGACTTGTCTTTTTAACGAGACGCAGCACAGGTGTCAAAATTTGCACCTAGGTACTGGGCGCAGATTCCTGAGCGTTGTTATTTGCTGTACAGGAGTCTGCGCTATTGTGATCCCTTGGCCATGCGCTGTGAGCGCTTCCTGTCTTCTGACCTCATTTCATGTCGGCCGTTGCGGTTAGCGATGGACATGAATCCCAGACCCACAGTGTGTTTTCAAAAAATCACACTGCGTGGCTGGGATTCGTGGCCTTGTGCAGTAAATAGGTTTGCCGCTTACACATGTCCTTACACCTGCTCCAGACTGGGCGGCCTCAGCTGATCCCTTATCGCCTACCACGGCCAGGAGGCCGCACAGTCTGAAGAAGGCGGAAGGAGATGAGTTAAGACAGGCGAACATATGCACTGCTCGTGCCCATAAACCACACCCTCGCTGACAAAATAAATATGACAACGAGGGGCGTTGTTTCTAGCAGGGCGGATGCACAGGCGCAGCCAGCTAACCATGATGACAAAAGACGGGAAACGCTACCAAGGGGGGTGCTGCGTATCATTACAAAGGAAAGTCACACCTCAGGGACAGTGGAATGGTCTCAATGAGACACATTTTGTACGTGTTGAGTTCCACGTGGGCAAGGAGAAAAAGTCAGCCACCTTGTACAAATGCAGCAGTACTGCTGTACTAGGTGGCTGTTATACATAGAAACACCTGGGGGGGTGGGGCCAGGTTCCCTTTTAATTTCAGTTCCTGTGCCTGCATGGCGTTTGCAGGTCACGTTGCCGGCTACACAGCAGGGGAACAGCTGGCGTTGCTGAACCCCACTAACACATTGGCTGGTGTTTTTCTCTGTGCAGCTAGCACTTCCGGGCAAAAACTAGCGGTGTTTGAGCCCAGGGTCAGCAGGAGGAGGAGAGGAGCAGAGTGTAGGCCGAAGCCTGCACTGGTGGCAGCTTTTGTTCTGTTGTGCCAGCGTGGCTTGTGCTGGACACGTTGCCGACTACACAGCAGGGGAACAGCTGGCGGTGCTGAACCCCACTGACACATCACCTAGTGTTTTTTTCTGTGTAGACAACACTTCCAGGTGGCAACTGACAGTGTTGAAACCCAGGGAATCAAAGAGGAGCAGAGTGTAGGCCGAAGCCTGCAGTGGAGCAAGTTGAAAGGGAACCTTTAACCCCCCCCCCCAGGCATTTGTTGCTGAAAGAGCCATCTTGTACAGCAGTAATACTGCACATGGAAAATGGTGGCTCCGAAAATTATGCTCCTTGCAAACGCTGAAGTACACACTCATATAATGTGTCCCCTCACACCGTCAAACCATCCCGGAAGTGGGACTTTCCTTTGTAATGTGACACAGCACAGCCGTCATTCCAACCCCCTTGGTGCCGGGCACCACCTCCTCAACGTTGTTTGGTTCTGTCACGGAGCCCGCACTGTAATGTTATCCCTTGGCCATGCACAGTTAGCGGTGCCCGTCTTCTGACATCATGTAGGTGTCAGGCTGGCAGTGCCTGTGCGTCCAAGCTGCCCGAGATCCAACCTTGCAGTGTCATCTAATGTAGTCCCACTGCGGGCCAGGGATCCATGGGCATGCGCAGTGCATATCATCGCCTCTCACTCACCTCCTTCCTGCTTCTTCAGACTGTGCGGCGTCACGGCCGTGGCATGCTATTAGGGATCAGCTGACGCCGCCTAGTCTGAAGAAGCGTGAAGAAGGGGAGTGAGAGGCTAGTATATGCACTGCGCATGGCCATGGATACCAGGCCCACTGTGGGATCACATTAGACGACACTGCGAGGTGTGATTTCGGGCAGCGTGGACGCACAGGCGCAGCCAGGACGACAACAAATGATGTCAGAGGACGGGCAGCGCAAACTGTGCATGGCCAAGGGATAACATAACAGCGCAGGGTCCATGACGGAATCAAACAACGCTAAGGAGGCAGCGCACGGTGCCAAGGGGGTAGCAATGACGGCTGTGCTGCGTCACATTACAAAGGAAAGTCCCACCTCCGGGACGGTTGGACGGTGTGAGGGGACACATTACATGAGTGTGTAGTTCAGCGTTTGCAAGGAGCATAATTTCAAGAGCGACCTTTCCCTTGTGCAGTATTAGTGCTGCACATGGTGGCTCTTTCAGTAACAAACGCCTGGGGGGGGGGGGGACAGGTCCCCTTACATTTTAGTTGTGCCAGCGTGGCGGTCGCATGACACGTTGCCGGATACACAGCTGGGGATCAGCTGACGTTACTGAACCCCAATAACAGAGGAGCGACTGTTGACTGTGCACACAGCACTTCCAGGCACCAACTGGCGGTGTTAGAGCCCAGGGACAGCAGGAGGAGCAGATTGGAGGTATTGCCGCACACACAGCTGGGGATCAGCTGACGTTACTGAACCCCAATAACAGAGGAGCGACTGTTGACTGTGCACACAGCACTTCCAGGCACCAACTGGCGGTGTTAGAGCCCAGGGACAGCAGGAGGAGCAGATTGGAGGTATTGCCGCACACACAGCTGGGGATCAGCTGACGTTACTGAACCCCAATAACAGAGGAGCGACTGTTGACTGTGCACACAGCACTTCCAGGCACCAACTGGCGGTGTTAGAGCCCAGGGACAGCAGGAGGAGCAGAGGAACAGAGTGTAGGCCGAAGCCTGATTGGAGCAAGTTGAAAGGAAACCTTTAACCCCCCCCCCCAAGACGTTTGTAGCTGAAAGAGCCATGTTGTGCAGCACTAAGGATGCAAAAGGAAAAGGTTGCTCTTTTAATTATGCTCCTTGCAAACACCGAAGTAAACACTAAAAATGTGTCCCTTTATACCGTTAAACCGTTCCGGAGGTGCGAATTTCCTTCGTAATGGGACACAGCACAGCTGTCATTCCTATCCCCTTGATGCCGTGCGCTGCCTCCTCAGCGTTGTTTTAAGCTGCCACGGAGCCTGCGCTGTTCTGTTAGCCCTTGGCCATGCCCAATTAGCGCTGCCTGTCTTCTGACATAATTTGGTGTCAGGCTGTCAGTGCCTGTGCGTCCACGCTGCTCCAGATCCCACCTCGCAGTCTCATCTAACGTAATCCCACTGCGGGCCTTGGAACCATGGGCATGCACAGTGCATAACCTCGACTCTCACTCCCCTCCTTCCCTCTTCTTCAGACTGTGCGGTGTCACGGCCGTGGCATGCTAGGGATCAGCTGACGGCGCACAGTCTAAAGAAGGCGGAGGGAAATGAGCGAGAGCCCGAGGGGAAGATATGCACTGCGCATGCCCATGGATCCCAGGCCCGCAGTGTGACTCAATCAGAAGACACTGCGAGGCGGGATCTCGGGCACCGCGGCCGCACAGGCGCAGCCAGCCTGACACCAAATTATGTCAGAAGACAGGCAGCGCAAATAGGGCATGCCCAAGGGATAACAGAACAGCGCAGGCTCCGTGACAGCTTAAAACAACGCTGAGGAGGCAGCGCATGGCACCAAGGGGGTAGGAATGACGGCTGTGCTGCGTCACATTACGAAGGAAAGTCCCAGCTCCGGGACGGTATAACGGTATCAGTGAACACATTTTATAAGTGTTAAGTTCTGCGTGTGCAAAGAGCTAAAAAAAAAAAGCTACCTTTTCCTTGTGCAGCATTACTGCTGCACAAGATGGCTCTTTCAGTAACAAACGACGGGGGGGGGGGGGGGACAGGTTCCCTTACATTTAGGTTGTTGTGCCAGCGTGGCGGTCGCAGGACACATTGCCGGCTACACAGCTGGGGATCAGCTGACGTTACTGAAACCCAATAACACTGGGTCGTATGTTTTTACTGTGCAGCCTGCACTTCTGAGCCGCAACTGGCGGTGTTGGAGCCCAGGAATAGCAGTTCAGGTGGTAGAAAGATGAACACAGCAGGAGACCTGGATGACACCCAATTACTTAATCAGGCAGAGGAGTGGCAAATTCCTGCGAGATCCAGGCCTGGTTCATTTTCAGGAAAGTAAGCCGGTCAACGTTATCGGAGGATAGTCGCATGCGACGGTCTGTTAGTACACCACCTGCGGCACTAAAGACACGTTCCGATAAGACACTAGCCGCAGGGCAAGCCAGCACCTCCAATGCATACTGGCTTAGCTCTGGCCATGTATCCAGCTTAGAGACCCAAAACTTGAACGGGGAAGAGCCGTCTGGGAGTACAGTAAGAGGGCAAGCCATGTAGTCTGTCACCATCTGACGGAACCGTTGCCTCCTGCTGACTGGAGCCGCCGGTGATGGTGTAGACATTTGGGGCGGGCACACAAAAGTGTGCCAGAGTTGTGCCATACTGGGCTTGCCTTGGGCAGAGGCACTGCTTCTGCTCCCTCTTTGGGCAGAGCCTCCCCCACTGCCTCGACGCACTGAGCTGCTTTGTAAAGCACTAGCAGCACTCCTCTCAGTTGGACAGGAGAAGATGATGGAATTCACCAGTGTGTCGTGGTACTCCCGCAATTTACGCTCCCGGGTCAACGCAGGGATGAGGTTTTGGACGTTGTCCCGGTAGCGAGGATCGAGGAGGGTGAACACCCAATAATCAGGCATGTTGAGAATGTGGTCGATGCGGCGGTCGTTTCTCAGGCACTGCAGCATGAAATCCACCATGTGCTGCAGAGTGCCAACCGGCCCAGAAACGCTGTCCCCTGCTTGAGACATGATCTCTGCCCGCTCGTCATCACCCCACCCTCGCTGTACACACTGACCACTGGACAATTGTGTCGCTCCCTCCTCTGGACGGAGCTCTTCCTCCTCCATTGACTCCTCCTCATCCTCCTCACAAATTGGCCCCTGCGTACCCCTTTGTGAGGAACCACGTGGCGCTGACTCTCCAGAAGCTGATGGAAAAGGTGACTCCTCATCCTCCACCTCTTCCACCACATCATCCCTTAACCCTTGCAAAGTTTGCTGAAGCAGGCAGATAAGGGGGACAGTCATGCTGACTAGTGCATCATCTGCACTTGCCATCCGCGTGGAATAATCAAAAGGACGCAAAACCTGGCAGACGTCCTTCATAGTGGCCCACTCTGTGGTTGTGAAGTCTGATCGGCGCTGACTGCGACTTCTTTGCGCCTGATGCAGCTGGTACTCCATAACTGCTTGCTGCTGCTCACACAACCGCTCCAACATATGTAACGTGGAATTCCACCGGGTAGGTAGGTCACATATGATGCGGTGTTCCGGAAGGCGGAATCGGCGCTGCAGAGCAGCAATGCGGGATCTGGCCAAGCTGGAACGCCGCAAGTGAGCACACTCTAGGCGGACCTTGTGCAGCAGGGCATCAAGATCCGGATAGTCCCTCAGAAAACTCTGCACAACCAAATTGAGCACATGTGCCAGACATGGGATGTGAGTGAGGTTGCCAAGGGCCAAAGCTGCCACCAGATTTCGGCCATTGTCACACACTACCATGCCTGGCTGGAGATTCGCTGGCAGTAACCACACATCGCTCTCCTGCTTTATAGCATTCCAGAGCTCCTGCGCTGTGTGGCTTCGATGCCCCAATGAAACTAGTTTCAAGACGGCCTGCTGACGTTTGGCCACGGCTGTGCTCATGTCGGTCATAGGTAAACGTTCACGGGTCCATGTGGGGGTGGACTGTGACGGATCCTGCAGAGAGGAATCAGAGGAACTGGTGTAAGAGGAGGAGTCGATGCGTACAGACTGGATTCCTGCAATCCTTGGAGTGGGCAGGACACGTCCTGCGCCACTCGCACGATCTGTACCTGGCTCAACAACATTAACCCAATGGGCAGTGAGGGAAACATATCGCCCCTGTCCATGCTGACTGGTCCACGCATCGGTGGTGAGGTGGACCTTGCTACTGACGGCGTTCAGTAGCGCATGTTTTATGTTTGCCTCAACATGCCTGTGCAGGGCAGGGACAGCCTGCCTGCTGAAGTAAAAGCGGCTGGGCACCTTGTACTGTGGGACTGCCAATGCCATCAAGTCACGGAAGCTGTCAGTCTCCACCAGCCTGAACGAGAGCATTTCCAGGGACAACAGTTTGGCAATGCCTGCATTCAGAGCCTGTGCTCGGGGGTGGTTGGCCGAGAATGCCCGCCTTTTCTCCCATGCCTGTACTACCGATGGCTGTAGAGTAGACTGGGAGTGTGAGGATGACTGGGAAGGTGGTGCTGTGGGTGGAATTACACAAGGTCTCTGGGAGGAAGCCAAACCAGCTGTGCGTGAGCTGGAGGAAGAGGCAACACGAGCTGAAGAGGTGGTAGCTGCCGCTGTTGGTTGGCCTACATCTTCAGTGTGTTTCTGTAACTCCACCGCGTGCCTGGTCCGCACATGTTTCCACATATTTGTGGTATTGAGGTTGCTGACATTTTTCCCTCTTTTTACTTTATGATGACACAGCTTGCATTTGACAAAACAAATGTCATCTGCAACTGTGTCAAAAAAGGACCAGGCACTGCAAGTCTTGGGAGCGCCCTTTTTGGCTTTGGAAAGAGACAGGCTCCTAACGGGTGCCAAAGTGGAGGCTACAGGCTCCGCAGTCTTCCCCCTCCCTCTCCCTCTTTGGCCCGTAAGAGGAAGCTCTTCCTCTGAGCTGCTCCCACCACCTTCCTGTTCCTCACGCCACGATGGGTCAAGGACCTCATCATCTCCACTACCCTCTGCCACCAACTGCTCCTCCTGGGTAGTCTCAGCAGCACAATACGCACGAGAAAGCGGCACCTGAGTTTCATCATCAGATGCGTACTGCGCTGTGGTCACCGGAGGCACTGGCCCACCTGCCTCTTCAGAGTCAGAGAGAAAAAGGTGTTGGGCATCACTGCACACTGCCTCTTCTTCCATTTCTCCAATGCTGCTTGGCTGGCCCCCTGTTTCCAAGCCAAGAGATTCAGAGAACAGAAGTAGAGACGGCTCCTGTCCTGGGCTCTCTGACTGCCTGGCCAATTTGGCAGGTGGTGAAGAGACAGATGGCTGCTCTCCAGTGCTCTGTGCCTGAGAGGATGTGGCACTAACTGAAGTCGATGCCGAGGCGTTAGCTGCCATCCACCCGACAACGGCTTCAATTTGGTCTTCACGCAGCAGCGGTGCACGGCGCTCTCCGACAAAGCTGCGCATGAAGGACTGTTCCCTGCTGAAACTGAGTGACGACGAGTCACCGGCGCCCGCAGCAGGCACAGAATCACCACGTCCTCTCCCTGCTCCTCTCCCTGCTCCGCGCCCACGCCCACGTGCCTTACTCCCTGCCCTCTTCATCTTGGTTGACAGATAAAGATAAGCAGAAAAGTACTAAGGCCTTAGTGTGCTTATTCCTGTAATGCTCCTCCTAACAGGTGTAAGAAACACTAATGTTGTAAATTGTGGACTAAACTTTATTATTTTTCAAATGTGGCCTACACAAGTGTTAAGTTGTGTTTGGTGAACTTAACTTTTTTTTTGGTGCAGATCGGGCTACAGAGCTAGTTTAAATCACACGGAGAGCGTGCAGACAGCCGTAAACGGCGCTGCAAGGCCAAAAAACCCTCCTCTCGGTTATCCTATATAGTGTTTTTCCACTATTTAGCTGGATACGAGTGGAAAGACACTAATAGGAATTTTTTTTTTCAAATTTTAAACTGGCTGCACTATTTGAAAAAAAGGAAATTGTTTTTCAAGGTATGAGGCAGTAACGCACCCTGAGCTGAATCCAACCGGCTATGGCTGCACACAGACTACAGGGCGAGCTGCGCTCACACAGAGACCGTGCAGACAGCCGTAAACGGCGCTGCAAGGCCAAAAAACCCTCCTCTAGGTTATCCTATATAGTGTTTTTCCACTATTTAGCTGGATACGAGTGGAAAGACACTAATAGGAATTTTTTTTTTCAAATTTTAAACAGGCTGCACTATTTGAAAAAAAGGAAAATTTTTCTCAAGGTATGAGCCAGTAACGAACCCTGAGCTGAATCCAACCGGCTATGGCTGCACACAGACTACAGGGCGAGCTGGGCTCACACGGAGACCGTGCAGACAGCCGTAAACGGCGCTGCAAGGCCAAAAAACCCTCCTCTCGGTTATCCTATATAGTGTTTTTCCACTATTTAGCTGGATACGAGTGGAAAGACACTAATAGGAATTTTTTTTTTCAGATTTTAAACAGGCTGCACTATTTGAAAAAAAGGAAAATTTTTCTCAAGGTATGAGCCAGTAACGAACCCTGAGCTGAATCCAACCGGCTATGGCTGCACACAGACTACAGGGCGAGCTGGGCTCACACGGAGACCGTGCAGACAGCCGTAAACGGCGCTGCAAGGCCAAAAAACCCTCCTCTAGGTTATCCTATATAGTGTTTTTCCACTATTTAGCTGGATACGAGTGGAAAGACACTAATAGGAATTTTTTTTTTCAAATTTTAAACAGGCTGCACTATTTGAAAAAAAGGAAAATTTTTCTCAAGGTATGAGCCAGTAACGAACCCTGAGCTGAATCCAACCGGCTATGGCTGCACACAGACTACAGGGCGAGCTGGGCTCACACGGAGACCGTGCAGACAGCCGTAAACGGCGCTGCAAGGCCCAAAAACCCCCCTCTAGGTTATCCTATGTAGTGTTTTTCCACAATAGAGCTGGAGACTGGTGGAAAAACACTAATAGGAAATTTGAGAAAAAATGTGCAGCAGGCTGCACTAAGAGCAAAAAAGAACAACTGTGTGAGGCAGTGTGAACCCCCCCTGAGCTGAATACAACCGGGTATATGGCTGCACACAGACTACAGAGTGAGCTGCACACACACACACACACAGAGACCTTGCAGAACGCTGTTAAAACAGCGCTGCAAGGCAAGAGCAAGGTGAACAGTGAAGAACACACAGCGTTTTGCTAAATTAGCCTTTGGAAAGGAAAATAAAGCAATTAGCTAGCTCGACTGGCCCTCAGTTAGAACACAGCGTCCTGTCCCTAACTGAAATCACAGCAGAGTGAGCGCAAAATGGCGGCAGCGCTTTTTTATAGTGCAGAGTGACATCATTTCAGCAGCCAATCCCAGCCTTGCCAGTACTTACATGCCCACCATGCTAAACAGGATGTGCCCACACTTTCATTCATTCCTCATTGGCTGCTGCGTTCAATTTGAATTCTGGGAACTTCCGATTCCGGTATCCGATACGCGGGAAGTATCGGAATTCAGTATCGGAATTCCGATACCGCAAATATCGGCCGATACCCGATACTTGCGGTATCGGAATGCTCAACACTAGTAGTCACAAGCCATCAAAGAACTGCTTAAATTTTTGCTCCAGAAGCAGTGTGAAAGACTGGTGGAAAGCATGCCAAGATGTATAAAATCTGTGATTAAATATCATGGTTATTCCACAAAATATTGATTTCTGAACTCTTTAAACATTAGTATTGTTGTTTCTAAATGAGTTGAACTTGTTTTCTTTGCATTATTTGAGTTCTGAAAACACTGTTTTTTTTATTTTGGCCATTTTTCTTTGTCAGAAACAAAATACAAAAATTATTGCTTGGAAATTCGGAGACATGTTGTTAGTAGTTTATAGAATAAAAGAACAATTTACATTTTACTCAAAAATATACCTATAAAGAGAAAAATCAGACAAAATGAACATTTTGCAGTGGTCTCTTAATTTTTGCCAGAGCTGTATTACAGATAGAGATGCTTTAAGTACATTTCACCTTAACAGCAATATATTGTAAACCCAAACTAAAATTATTCATTTTGGAAAAGCAACGGCTTATGGACAATTGAATTAAAAGTTCAAATATAAGAATTGAGGGTATGGATCTGTCTAATTATCTCTTTAGACATAGACCTGCACAGATAAGGGGGAGTCCTCTATGTCCAGAAGAAAGGTACTGTAACAAGCCTGCCGGCTTCACTGCATGGCCTCCTATCCCCCATCTGCTTTACACACAAACTCACTCACTGCTCTGGGCCATGTTGTGACTTCTCTCTGCTGCCAGCTCCATGCTGTGTACCTCATGTCTCCTGCTTACTTTGTGCATGCTCTGTCTGTGTGCATAGGGGGGCGGCGCCGGCAACTCCTGTTCCTTATTGAGACTGTGTGCACCTTGCTAAGGTGTCCCCAGTCAATCGCCATGAGGCTTCCTGTACGTAAGACTTCCCCACCCATTGGTTGGAGCCTGTGCAACATATTTCCTCAGTCAGTTCCTTGCTGCTGAGGTGCCAGGTCCCTGTGTTCTGACATCTGTGTCTGCCACCCAGTGGTGTGTTGTACCCTGGCCTGTGTCCTTGTCTGCCACCCAGTGGGGCATCGTACCCTGGCGCATGTCCTTGTATCTGTGCATTGTCCCATTTCTGACTCGGTCTTTGTCTATTCCTGTTCCTGTGTCCATTTATATCTCTGTCTTGGTTTGCTTTCTCTTCTGTGCATTCTCTGTGTCATGCTTTGCTCTATTATCGGCTCTGCACTATGTATCTAGCTTTGCTCTGCTCTTGGCTCTGCACTGTGTCTTGCTTTGCTCTGCTCTTAACTCTGCATTCTGTGTCTTGCTTTGCTCTGCTTTTGACTCTGCACTCTGTGTCTTGCTTTGCTCTGCACTCTGCTTCTTGCTTTCCTCTGCTTTTGGCTCTGCACTCTGTCTTGCTTTGCTCTGCTTTCGGCTTTGCACTCTGTGGTTCCACTTTGTACTCAGCTCTGCACTCTGTAGCTTTGCTCTGTACTTGGCGCTGCACTCTGTGGCTTTGCTCTGCTCTCAACTCTGCACTCTGTGCCCTTGCTCTGCCCTCTGCTCTGCTGCTCCGCTCTCGCTCTGCAGCTCCGCTCCTTGCGGTTCTTCCCTGCTTCACTACTTGCGGTTCTTCCCTGCTCCACTCCTTGCGGTTCTACCTGGCACCGCTCCTTACGGTTCTACCTTGCTCCGTTTCTACGTCTCTGCTTTTTGCTCTGCCTCCTGCGTTTGTTCTTGGCTCCACCTCCTGCTCTTGGCTCTATTTCCTGTGCTTCTGCTTTGTATCCACTCTTGCGGTCTTTCTCTACCTCCGTTCCTACTGTCCGAACAGGTCATTACCCGTTTCCATATACCAGCCGTGCCTGCCTGTATACCGGTCCCTACCGGTCCTGCCAGTGTACCAGTTCAGTCTTCCTGTCCACCTGCTGTGCCTACCTGCCCTGTGTCTCAGCCATGCCTGCCTTCCTGCCTGAGTGCCTGCCTACCAGTGTGCCAGCAGTGCCCGCCTGCCAGTGTCTCAGCCATGCCCGTCTGCCCGCCAGTGTCTCTGCCAAGTTCTGTACCCTGGTGGGATCAGCAGCCACAGCCAGACACCACCCTGGAGTGGTAACTGGTATCTTCCTGCCGCACAAGCCTGACCTCACCATCAGAGGCTCCAGCGAAGACCAAGGAAGCTACTTAGTTACGCCCCAGGGTAGTCTGGTTTGTGGCACAATGGGGCCACTCTCCCGCACACCTGTGCCAACCAGTCTGGATCTCATTGTCACAAAAAGTGTGCACTGACCAGTAGTGTAGCTACTGGGGAGGGGGCAGAGGGAGCCATCACGCCGGGGTCTCTTCTCATGTAGGGGCCCAATGGGAGTCAATGCCCCTTCTGTGATGAGGCAGAACACAGCACAGGAGGAGAGCAGCACAATGCCTGCTCCTGTCTGATGGAGACTCTGCAGTTGCAGTTGGTCAGTTGCAGAGTCTCACTCCTGCATTGTATGGTGCTGACTGACCTGATGATGGAGTTTTTCCCAGGCAGCAGTTATGCTGGGTCCTAGTGCCTACCTTGCATTTCACTCACTTCCCGGTCCTGCCTCACTGCCTTCAAAGTTCATCAATGGGGATGGAATGTATTAGGTCTACTAAATTCAGGTATGTCATGGTCACTATGGGGTGAAGGCAAGAGGATAAGGGTATTGTGCAGGCTGAGGTTGGGGGACAGGGCACTGGGGGTGAATGTGAGACCATGGGGGTAATGTGGTGGCTGAAGTTGGGGAGGGGGACAGGACACTGGGGGGTGAATGTGAGATGATGAGGGTATTATGGGGGCTGAAGTGGTGAAGGTGGGGAGGGGTACAGGGCACTGGGAGGAGAATGGGGGTGTTGCGGGAGCTAAAGTGTGGGAGGGGGACAGAACACTGGGGGGGTGAATGCGAGACTATGGATGTATTGTGGTGGCTGAGGTGGGGGAGGGGGATAGGGCACTGGGGGGACTCATTATTGTACTGTTTTGTTAGGAGATTATGTAGAATTAAAACCAGATAGATGTATACAGACTGTGCCCTGCTACTTGCCGCCAACGCACTCTAACAAGCATCTCTATTCTTCCGACAGGTATGTTCATCCACCCAGCTCTCCTGCTCTCCTGCTGTCTGTCTATGAAGTGCACATAGTACATCACCCAGCTTTGCACATAGACTTGCCTCTGCACCTAGCATTCACATGGTATGCCTTTTAACTAACCCCATGGAGAGTTAGTGGGGCTTTTTATACTTACCAGCTGGGTCTCTTATGAGTATTAGTATAACAAGCCACCATAATCACATTTAAAGCACCACTACCGCATTTTTGTTGTTATTTCACCGCCGGAGTGGTGCTTAAAATACAAGACCCTGCCCCCTGTCTGATACTCACCTTCCAGTATTGTCATCTGTTTTCGCTGATGCTCAGTTCCATCTCTTGCAGTTTATGACCTGCTGGCTGCTCCAGGGTTTCATGGAGCGCCGCGGAGGTCAGCAATCAATGTAAGTCTATGAGAGCCTCATTCTTGCTCTCATAGACTTACATTCAGAGCTTGTGACATAGCTTCTAACTTCTGGCCAGTCAGAAGCTGCGCTCACATGATGGAGCCACAGGACTGGAGCAGTGCCAAAAAATGGTGAATACGTTGGAGGATGAGTATATGACCGGCAGGGGACTTGCACCACTCCAACGGTGATAAAAAAAATGCTGGAGTAGTGCTTTAATAACTTGTAGATTGTGAGCCCTTGCGGGCAGGGTCCTCTCTCCTCATGTACCAGTCATGACTTGTATTGATTAAGATTATTGTACTTGTTTTTTATTATGCATACCCCTTCTCACATGTAAAGCGCTATGGAATAAATGGCGCTATAATAATAAATAATAACTTCATAATAAGTAATTTATTGTTATAACATTTATAAAGGCTTGGAATAAATGCCTGCATTCACTTTATGTGACTGCAGGCTGCAAAATCATGACAGGGAGCACCTGCTGCATGAGCACCCAATATCACTGACGTTATCAGGCAACCATGCGACCACATGTTTGCCATGTGCATGTGTCGACTAGAAAGGGTTGGCTTCTCTCAATAGAAGAGAACTGAGAGAAGTCGAAAGAGTCATCACATGACCAACTTCTCGAATCTGTGATACTGGGGCCATTATTAAAGTACATGAGGGGACTAGGAAGACATTATTAAATGTTAAGTGGGCACTTAAGAAGCATTATTGTTTAAAGGGCACCAGTAGTGCAGCTATCTGGTTGTAGAGGCTGCTGAGCCTGCTGTCAGTTAAGGCTGGGGCACAGTTACAGCTGCCACTCTCTATACACAGAGTGATGACTGAAAGCATGCCAGAGCTGCCTCTTTGACTGGAAGAACGAAGCTGCCGGGAGGAATAAAGGTAATTTTCTACTGGCAGAAGGGCTCTCAGTGCGGGCTGCGCACTGTGTTACAACATTATTAACCATTATACTGTGTTTTGGGGGTAGCAGTGGGGACATAACTCTATGTGTAGGGGAACTGGGTATATATGAGAGCTGTGGTCCAATAACAGCGTGGTCACCTGCTACGGTTCCCCTATACCCACAATTAGGATGCACCCCCATAGCTGTAAACCTGGTTATGGGCCCACTCAGATGTTTCGTTACCCCCCCACCCGAGCTGAAACCCTGGCTACTCCTCTGCCACTGAACCTTCTGGAGTTTCTCACTTAGCTTAGAGTCATATGTGTGCATGTATGAACCCTCATGTTGCTTCTTACTTCAAGACTACATTCACACATCTGTGCTATCCATTTTTTTTCGACAGCACACTGGCCCATAGAACGTTATTGATCCATACATACGTTGGTTTAAAAAAATGGATCCATGTCTCAGGTTTGTAAGTTTCCAAGTATTTCCCATTCTCATCCATTTTGCAGATCAAACCCAGCCTTGAAATACTATAGGGATCAATGTAAAACAGATGACACACAAAACATACACATTGCACTTATGTGTTTCATCCATTTTTATCTGATACATTGTGAAAAATCAAGAAAGTTCAGACAGTTTTCCTATTTCAGTGAATAAAAAAGTGATAAAAAAATGGAAGCAACTAGGAGGACACCTGAAAAAAATATGTCATTGTAACTTTAAGGAATAACCTTTGTTTTAATATTTATTTCGTAAATCAATAGTACATATGAAAGTAAGCAACTTTGTAATGTATCTTATCAGAGAAATATCTGCTTCTTTCTCCATTTCGAGTGAAAATTAATTTTCAAAATTCTAAATTCACAGGTAAAATCTTTATTCCATGACAACAGATTTTCCCATTACTGAAATAGGAGATAAGATTCTCTGTGGAGGAAAGAAGGGAGGAAGAGGAGGGAGGAAGAGGAGGGAGGAGCTAGAACAAGAATTCCTCCATCCTCCATCTTATAAAAATCAATTGCCATCTCCTATCTCAGTAAAGTAAAAATCTGTCTTCATTAAATACAGACTTTTCCTGGAAATTGAGCATTTTGAAAATGAATCATGAATCCTGGTGGGGAAAGAGGCCAATATTCTCTGAAAAGATACATTACAAAGTTGCTTATTTTCAAGTGTACTATTGATTTATGAAATAAATATTATAATGATGGTTACTCTTTAAAGTCTTAAGTGTAAACTAAAATAAAGTATAGACTATAATTTATAGGTGGAAGTCTAAGTGGCAACATTTATATTAGTTTTAATACAGACCTCAGAATACTATATTTGGTCAATTGTGTTATTGTAACCGATCAAAACTATCAAAAACTAATCTAATGCATAAAATAATGCACTAGCTCTGGTGTGAAAATGTGCGTTAAAATGTCATAATTTTATTTAATTCTTCAATGCATCTTTGTGCTTCGAATGCAAAAAAAAGAAAAAAGAAAAACAAAGTTTTGTCATGACGGTAATATGAGGATACCCATTGGGATATAGTTTATTAGCTAATTAAAAGTGGCAGTTTAATGGTGTCTGCACTAATGTATTTGATTAGAAGTGGCTTTGTGAAGAATAGTCCTTGTGACTCTAATCTCTGGAATGTTGACTCCTTCTGAGGTCAGTGATGGGTAGGATTACCAGACCAAATATTCATGGCCTTATAATCAAATCCACATGCTGCCTAGTCTCAATTGCTGCTCATAGATGTGCATGAACGGAAAATAATAAATTAATTGATTAATCAGGCAGGCAATTTTACTGCAATGAAGCTGAAGAACATAAGTATCCCAAAATAGTTGTGTTTGGCTTTGGCTGATAACTTTATCAGAACAAAAACACATTTTTAATTTATTTCTGATATAGATAAATATCTATAGCAAGGCCATTTTAACATATTTGTGGACCAAAAATTCCTTAATAAAGCTCTATTTTTTTATCTAGTTTTTTCTTAATGTAGGTGTGGGCAATTCATTTTCCCATGTGGCCAGGTGAGAGACTACGAGTATGGTGGAGGGCCGAACCTTCTGCTCAATAGTAATATTATTTTGTTGTTGTTTTATAAATTATCCTGAGAGCTGGATGGTTGTAAAATGAAGAAGCTTGCAGTTTATGACTGTAGACAAGATATTTTGAAAATATTATAGTTTTGAAAGACGAAGAAGTGAATTTATTATAGACGTGTTGTGTGATTGGGTGCATGATTGCTTTGCGCTAAAATGTTCTTCTTTTTGATGTTTTTGCTCACTAACTTGGCCTATGTATACATGTATCTACTTTAATCTCCATGGAACTTCAAAGTGAGCAGTATGAAGTAGCTTCCAAGCTGTTTGTAAGATTTGTACAAATCTGGGGCAGACATATCAGGAGTCCAAGAGGTAATAAGGCCCATTACTTCCTCCAAAGCCTGACAAATTGTGCATTATGATGAGCTATTGGGCTGCAAAGGGCTCAAAAATGGTTCTTGAACAGGTGTCCTCTTCTATCTGTGTCTGTCAGTGGTACAACTTAAAAAACACAATGAACACCACTAAGAACCATAAATCAAACCTAAATTAAGAATAAGAATCGTAATGTGTCTCATGAGGTTAGGGTGCACTGTGAGGGTTACAGTGAATAAACACTGAGAAAAGGGAACCGAACCATCTAACCACCACAGGATAGGAAATCGCCAGAGAGTACCACAGTGTTATGATCAATAATATGCCTTTATTAAATATATTGGCAATTCATACATTAAAAGAGTTTTTGTAAAAAAATTTATACATATATATATATATAGTATATGAATAAAAATATATAATACAAAAAACGCAGGTACTATTGTATGGTACCCAGAGGTCCCTAAATAATGAAGGTAGCAACCCACCAAGGAAAAAATTACCTTTACGCTGTACTAACAAAAAACCAAATTTTTTTTTTTTGTTATATATAACACAAAAAAATAAAAAGAGGTCAATAATAGACCAAAAAAATTATTTTGTGAAATACAAAAAAGAAAAATATTGTATTTAGAGTGAAACCCAACAAAATAAGACTATATATCCACTGAAGAGGATTATTATACAAAAATCTAAAAAACAGTGAAAAAACCTCATAAAATTTACATATATAATTTTCCTAGATAATAATAGTGCTAAAAAATTAATACACCATAAAAATGTATATATAGCAACAACATGTATATCAAACAAAGTGACAAAAGTGCATAAGAAGATTAAGACACAGCGAGGTAGAAAATGAGGTAATTTGAGAATATATTCACTCAATGTATATAAAGTGACAAAGTGCAAAAAAGTGATTTTAGTACAGCGGGGTAGATGGGAATGATGTCAGCTCACCGCATAAAATATGTGTCCCGTTGCAGTGGAAAACCGTGGGTTAAAAACCTGCATTTTATTGATTTGCTATATAAGCAGGTACCCACATGCAATATATGATAGCTCGTTAATAATTTCAGCGGGCGCACGCAGGACTCAGTATCCCCCTGAAGGCAGCTCACCTGCGGTAATTATTAACCAGCTAGTGTCTATGTAAGCTTATCTGCGGCGATGGTTTGACCGCTGAAATTATTAACGCGCTATCATATATTGCATGTGGGTACCTGCTTATATAGCAAATCAATAAAATGCAGGTTTTTAACCCACGGTTTTCCACTGCAACGGGACACATATTTTATGCGGTGAGCTGACATCATTCCCATCTACCCCGCTGTACTAAAATCACTTTTTTGCACTTTGTCACTTTATATACATTGAGTGAATATATTCTCAAATTACCTCATTTTCTACCTCGCTGTGTCTTAATCTTCTTATGCACTTTTGTCACTTTGTTTGATATACATGTTGTTGCTATATATACATTTTTGTGGTGTATTAATTTTTTAGCACTATTATTATCTAGGAAAATTATATATGTAAATTTTATGAGGTTTTTGCACTGTTTTTTAGATTTTTGTATAATAATCCTCTTCAGTGGATATATAGTCTTATTTTGTTGGGTTTCACTCTAAATACAATATTTTTCTTTTTTGTATTTCACAAAATAATTTTTTTGGTCTATTATTGACCTCTTTTTATTTTTTTGTGTTATATATAACAAAAAAAATAATAAAAATTTTTGGTTTTTTGTTAGTACAGCGTAAAGGTAATTTTTTCCTTGGTGGGTTGCTACCTTCATTATTTAGGGACCTCTGGGTACCATACAATAGTACCTGCGTTTTTTGTATTATATATTTTTATTCATATACTATATATATATATGTATAAATTTTTTTACAAAAACTCTTTTAATGTATGAATTGCCAATATATTTAATAAAGGCATATTATTGATCATAACACTGTGGTACTCTCTGGCGATTTCCTATCCTGTGGTGGTTAGATGGTTCAGTGGTACAACTTAAATAGCACAGATTTTACATGATGGTGAAAATTGTGTAAATGGCGCTAAATGTATCAAAAACCGGCCTTTTTCTTTCATTTAAACACATTTAGTCACTGTTCTTGCCACCTCATGACTTGTATTGTAAAAAAATAGCACATAAAAGTTGAGTACAATTCAATTCCACTGAAATAAATACGGCCATCTCTATTGCTATTCCATTACCACTATTTCCAAGCTGTTTTCTAAAGCAGAATGAAGAATTTGTTTGTTTTTTTCACTCTCTTTAAAATAATGTGTTTCTTGGATAATAATCTGTTTGGATTTCATGTAGTTGAAGACAACCTAGGAGAGTAACACAGGAAGACCATGAGGGCATAAACCTATAGCCTTATTAGCCTATGGGTTAATCGGACTCAACTAGCATAGAGGTTGCAGAAGAGTAACTTTTGTGTAGGTACTGGATGAAGACACAACTTATTGTGTGAATAGTGTGAGGTCACTACAAAACTGTGTGCCATTAATCTGTCCTTAGCAACAGCTTGAGAGAAACCAAAATCAGATAAATGCGTTTTTTTGTATATCCACTTTATCAGATGTAGGCAATTAACAGCTCACACACCTCAATTTGGGGTTTTGTTTTTAAGAAGTACATGCTAGACAAGGCATAAAGATCCTATTATTTCTAGGACAATATGGCCAACTAATCCCAATTTATTTTCCAAGCTGTGTTAGCTACAAAAGCTTTAGAAAGAGCAGAGATAAAGGAATTCTCTCTGGGCTCCTAATCTCATCACTAAAGTTGGAGTTTTCTACCTTCAAACTTTTCCCTTATTTAACAACGGGCAAAACAGAAAAATAAAAGAAGAAGAAAAGAAAGAAAAACATTTTTCTGCTTCAATACTTCATTTCTGGAGGCCGGTAAGGGGCCAATTATGCAAATGTGTTGTGTATAGTATTTGGAATACCACAGCACAAGTTCTCCCGTCTAATTGCTGCTTCTCTACAGGGCTAGAGGTGACATTTCTATTACTAATTGTAGAGACATTAAGAACATTTAATTTCATCATTCATTTTCACATTCCTGTTGAATTTACTGTGTCTAAAACTCATAGTTCAAGGTTTTACAGAATATATTTTTATTCCTGGACAAACAGACCTAGACTATGCAGACTATGAGCAACACGTGAAATTACCATACCTAATCATCTAAGAACAAGGTAACACATTTTTTAATCCAACGGTTATTTCCATCTTAAACTTGAATAACAAAGATGTCTGGAATCCCATATATAGTTTTTTTATACATTTGGTGGTGAGCACTTTGACCCACCAAGTGCTTCACAGAAGTTTATAATGCAGAACCGTAAAAAAAAAAAAAATCATATTTTTTCACAAAAATCATCTTTTTGCCATCAATTTTTTATTTTCCCAAGGGTAAGTGAAGAAATTGGACCCCAAAAGTTGTTGTACAATTTGTCCCGAGTACGCTGATACCCCATATGTGGGGGTAAACCACTGTTTGGGCGCATGGGAGAGCTCGGAAGGGAAGGAGCGCCGTTTGACTTTTCAATGCAAAATTAACAGGAATTGAGATGGGGCGCGATGTTGAATTTGGAGAGCCACTGATGTGCCTAATCATTGAAACCCCCGACAAGTGACACCATTTTGGAAAGTAGACCCCATAAGGAACTTATCTGGATGTGTGGTGAGCACTTTGACCCACCAAGGGCTTCACAGAAGTTTATAATGCAGAGCCGTAAAAATAAAACAAAAATTTTTTCCCAGAAAAATTATTTTTTAGCCCCCAGTTTTGTATTTTCCCGAGGGTAACAGGAGAAATTGGACCGCAAAATTTGTTGTCCAATTTGTCCTGAGTATGCTGATACCCCATATGTGGGGGGAAACACAGTTTGTGCGCATGGGAGGGCTCGGAAGGGAAGGAGCGCCATTTGGAATGCAGACTTAGATGGAATGGTCTGCAGGCGTCACATTGCGTTTGCAGAGCCCATAATGTACCTAAACAGTAGAAACCCCCCAAAAGTGACATCATTTTGGAAAGTAGCCCCCCTAAGGAACTTATCTGGATGTGTGGTGAGCACTTTGACCCACCAAGGGCTTCACAGAAGTTTATAATGCAGAGCCGTAAAAATAAAACAAATATTTTTTCCCACAAAAATTATTTTTTAGCCCCCAGTTTTGTATTTTTCCGAGGGTAACAGGAGAAATTGGACCCCAAAATTGTTGTCCAATTTGTCCTAAGTACGCTGATACCTGATATGTGGGGGAGAACCACCGTTTGAGCGCATGGCAGAGCTCGTAAGAGAAGGAGCATCATTTGGAATTCAGACTTTGCAGAGCCCCTAATGTACCTAAACAGTAGAAACCCCCCACAAGTGACCCCATATTGGAAACTAGACCCCCCGAGGAACTTATCTAGATGTGTTGTGAGAACTTTGAACCCCCAAGTGTTTCACTACAGTTTATAACGCAGAGCCGAGAAAATAAAAAATCTTTATTTTTTCCACAAAAATTATTTTTTAGCCCCCAGTTTTGTATTTTCCCAAGGGTAACAGGAGAAATTAGACCCCAAAAGTTGTTGTCCAATTTGTTCTGAGTACGCTGATACTGATATGATATGATATACCCTGATATGTTGTTGGGGTAAGCCCCTGTTTGGGCACACGGGAGAGCTCGGAAGGGAAGGAGCACTGTTTTACTTTTTCAACGCAGAATTGGCTGGAATTGAGATCGGACGCCATGTCGTGTTTGGAGAGCCCCTGATGTGCCTAAACAGTGGAAACCCCCCAGTTATAACTGAAACCCTAATCCAAACACACCCCTAACCCTAATCCCAACGGTAACCCTAAGCACACCCCTAACCCAGACACACCCCTAACCCTAGTCCCAACCCTATTCTCAACCGTAAATGTAATCCAAATCCTAACCCTAACTTTAGCCCCAACCCTAACTTTAGCCCCAACCCTAATTGTAGCCTTAACCCTAGCCCTAACCCTAGCCCTAACCCTAGCCCTAGCCCTAACCCTAACCCTAGCCCTAACCCTAACCCTAGCCCTAACCCTAACCCTAGCCCTAACCCTAGCCCTAGCCCTAACCCTAACCCTAGCCCTAATGGGAAAATGGAAATAAATACATATTTTTATTTTTTTTATTTTTCCCTAACTAAGGGGGTGATGAAGGGGGGTTTGATTTACTTTTCTAGCAGGTTTTTTAGCGGATTTTTATGATTGGCAGCCGTCACACACTGAAAGACGCTTTTTATTGCAAAAAATATTTTTTGCATTACCACATTTTGAGAGCTATAATTTTTCCATATTTTTGTCCACAGAGTCATGTGAGGTCTTGTTTTTTGCGGGACGAGTTGACGTTTTTATTGATAACATTTTCGGGCACATGACATTTTTTGATTGCTTTTTATTCCGATTTTTGTGAGTCAGAATGACCGAAAACTGGCTATTCATGAACTTCTTTTGGGGGAGGCATTTATACCGTTCCGCATTTGGTAAAATTGATAAAGCAGTTTTATTCTTTGGGTCAGTACATTTACAGCAATACCTCATTTATATTTTTTTTTTATGTTTTGGCGCTTTTATACGATAAAAACTATTTTACAGAAAAAAATTATTATTTTTGCATCGCTTTATTCTGAGGACTATAACTTTTTTATTTTTTGCTGATGATGCTGTGTGGCAGCTCGTTTTTTGCGGGACAAGATGAAGTTTTCAGCGGTACCATGTTTATTTATATCGGTCTTTTTGATTGCGTGTTATTCCACTTTTTGTTTGGCGGTATGAGAATAAAGCGTTGTTTTTTGCCTCGTTTTTTTTTTCTTACGGTGTTCACTGAAGGGGTTAACTAGTGATATAGTTTTATAGGTGGGATAGTTATGGACGCGGCGATACTAAATGTGTGTACTTTTATTGTTTTTTTTTATTTAGATAAAGAAATGTATTTATGGGAATAATATTTTATTTTTTTTTAATTATTTAGGAAATTTTTTTTTTTTTTTTACACATTTGGAATTTTTTTTTTTACTTTTTTACTTTCTCTTAGGGGGGACATCACAGATCGGTGATCTGACAGTTTGCACAGCACTCTGTCAGAGCACCGATCTGACTTACAGTGCTGCAGGCTTACTAAGCGCCTGCTCTGAGCAGGCACTTGGTAAGCCACCTCCCTCCTGGAGCAGGGAGGGAGGTAGGGAGAGCCTCGCAGCAACGCGATCACATGGTGTTGCTGCGGGGGGGCTCAGGGAAGCCCGCAGGGAGCCCCCTCCCTGCGCGACGCTTCCCTATACCGCCGGCACACTGCGATCATGTTTGATCACGGTGTGCCGGGGGTTAATTGTTATGAACAGGTAATTCAGAACCACAATGGACCTTGAAGTTCAGAGCAAACAAAGTGACCTGACAATTACCAAAAACATAGGACGAGCTCTGAGACGTGGGAACTCTGCTGACCGCAATCCCTAATCCTATCCAACCACACTAGAGGTAGCCGTGGAGCGCTCCTGACCAGTCCTATGCGCCTCGAGCACAGCCTGAGAAACTAGCTAGCCCTAAGAAAGAAAAATAAGCCTACCTTGCCTCAGAGAAATATCCCAAAGGAAAAGGCAGCCCCCCACATATAATGACTGTGAGTTGAGATGAAAATACAAACGCAGAGATGAAATAGATTTAGCAAAGTGAGGCCCAACTTACTGAACAGACCGAAGATAAAAAAGATTGCTTTGCGGTCAACACAAAACCCTACAAACAACCACGCAGAGGGGGCAAAAAGACCCTCCGCACCGACTAACGGTACGGAGGTGCTCCCTCTGCGTCCCAGAGCTTCCAGCAAGCAAGAAAAACCAATATAGCAAGCTGGACAGAAAAAATAGCAAACAAAAATAACACAAGCAAAACTTAGCTTATGCAGGAAGACAGGCCACAGGAACGATCCAGGAGAAAGCAAGACCAATACTAGAACATTGACTGGAGGCCAGGATCAAAGCACTAGGTGGAGTTAAATAGAGCAGCACCTAACGACTTAACCTCATCACCTGAGGAAGGAAACTCAGAAGCCGCAGTACCACTCTCATCCACCAAAGGAAGCTCATAGACAGAACCAGCCGAAGTACCACTCACGACCACAGGAGGGAGCTTGGCCACAGAATTCACAACAGTACCCCCCCCTTGAGGAGGGGTCACCGAACCCTCACCAGAGCCCCCAGGCCGACCAGGATGAGCCACATGAAAGGCACGAACCAGATCGGCAGCATGGACATCAGAGGCAAAGACCCAGGAATTATCTTCCTGACCATAACCTTTCCACTTAACCAGATACTGGAGTTTCCTTCTCGAAACACGAGAATCCAAAATCTTCTCCACTATATACTCCAACTCCCCTTCAACCAAAACTGGAGCTGGAGGATCAATAGATGGAGCCACAGGTGCCACGTATCTCCGCAACAATGACCTATGGAACACGTTATGGTTGGAAAAAGAAGCTGGAAGAGTCAAACAAAAAGACACAGGATTAAGAACCTCAGAAATCCTATATGGACCAATGAAACGAGGCTTAAACTTAGGAGATGAAACCTTCATAGGAATATAACGAGATGACAACCAAACCAAATCCCCAACACGAAGTCGGGGACCCACACAGCGCCTGCGGTTAGCGAAACATTGAGCCTTCTCCTGGGACAAAGTCAAATTGTCCACTACATGAGTCCAAATCTGCTGCAACCTATCAACCACAGTATCCACACCAGGACAGTCCGAAGACTCAACCTGCCCTGAAGAGAAACGAGAATGGAAACCAGAATTGCAGAAAAACGGCGAAACCAAAGTAGCCGAGCTGGCCCGATTATTAAAGGCGAACTCAGCCAAAGGCAAAAAGGACACCCAATCATCCTGATCAGCAGAAACAAAACATCTCAGATATGTTTCCAAGGTCTGATTGGTTCGTTCAGTCTGGCCATTTGTCTGAGGATGGAAAGCCGAGGAAAAAGACAAATCAATGCCCATCCTAGCACAAAAGGCTCGCCAAAACCTCGAAACAAACTGGGAACCTCTGTCAGAAACGATGTTCTCTGGAATGCCATGTAAACGAACCACATGCTGGAAAAACAATGGCACCAAATCAGAGGAGGAAGGCAATTTAGACAAGGGCACCAAATGGACCATCTTAGAGAAGCGATCACAAACCACCCAAATGACCGACATTCTTTGAGAGACGGGGAGATCCGAAATAAAATCCATAGAGATATGTGTCCAAGGCCTCTTCGGGACCGGCAAGGGCAAAAGCAACCCACTGGCACGAGAACTGCAGGGCTTAGCCCGAGCACAAATCCCACAGGACTGCACAAAAGAACGCACATCCCGCGACAGAGACGGCCACCAAAAGGATATAGCCACCAAATCTCTGGTACCAAAGATTCCAGGATGACCAGCCAACACCGAACAATGAACCTCAGAGATAACTTTATTCGTCCACCTATCAGGGACAAACAGTTTCTCCGCTGGGCAACGGTCAGGTCTATTAGCCTGAAATTTTTGCAGCACTCGCCGCAAATCAGGGGAGATGGCAGACAAAATTACCCCCTCTTTGAGAACACCCGCCAGCTCAGGCAAACCCGGAGAATCGGGCACAAAACTTCTAGACAGGGCATCCGCCTTCACATTTTTAGAGCCCGGAAGGTACGAAACCACAAAGTCAAAACGGGAGAAAAACAGCGACCAACGAGCCTGTCTAGGATTCAACCATTTGGCAGACTCGAGATAAGTCAAGTTCTTGTGATCAGTCAAGACCACCACGCGATGCTTAGCTCCTTCAAGCCAATGACGACACTCCTCGAATGCCCACTTCATGGCTAGCAACTCTCGATTGCCAACATCATAATTTCGCTCAGCAGGTGAAAATTTCCTGGAAAAGAAGGCGCATGGTTTCATCACCGAGCAATCAGAACTTCTCTGCGACAAAACAGCCCCTGCTCCAATTTCAGAAGCATCAACCTCGACCTGGAACGGAAGCGAAACATCTGGTTGGCACAACACAGGGGCAGAAGAAAAACGACGCTTCAACTCCTGAAAAGCTTCCACAGCAGCAGAAGACCAATTGATCACATCAGCACCCTTCTTGGTTAAATCAGTCAACGGTTTAGCAATACTAGAAAAATTATTGATGAAGCGACGATAAAAATTAGCAAAGCCCAGGAACTTCTGCAGACGCTTCAGAGATGTTGGCTGAGTCCAATCATAAATGGCCTGAACTTTAACAGGGTCCATCTCGATAGTAGAAGGAGAAAAAATGAACCCCAAAAATGAAACCTTCTGAACACCAAAGAGACACTTTGACCCCTTCACAAACAAAGAATTAGCACGCAGGACCTGGAACACCATTCTGACCTGCTTCACATGAGACTCCCAATCATCTGAGAAGACCAAAATATCATCCAAGTATACAATCAGGAATTTATCCAGGTACTCTCGGAAGATGTCATGCATAAAGGACTGAAACACTGATGGAGCATTAGAAAGCCCGAATGGCATAACCAGGTACTCAAAATGGCCTTCGGGTGTATTAAATGCTGTTTTCCATTCATCGCCCTGTTTAATACGCACAAGATTATATACACCACGAAGATCTATCTTGGTGAACCAACTAGCCCCCTTAATCCGAGCAAACAAATCAGACAGCAGCGGCAAGGGATACTGAAATTTGACCGTAATTTTATTTAGAAGGCAGTAATCAATACAAGGTCTCAGCGAACCATCCTTCTTGGCCACAAAAAAGAACCCCGCTCCCAATGGCGACGATGACGGGCGAATATGACCCTTCTCCAAAGACTCCTTCACGTAACTCCGCATAGCGGCGTGCTCAGGTACAGATAAATTAAAAAGTCGACCCTTAGGAAACTTACTACCAGGAATCAAATCGATAGCACAATCACAATCCCTATGCGGAGGTAGGGCATTGGACTTGGGCTCATCGAATACATCCCGGTAATCAGACAAGAACTCTGGGACCTCAGAAGGGGTGGATGATGAGATAGACAGAAATGGAACATCACCATGTACCCCCTGACAACCCCAGCTGGACACAGACATTGATTTCCAATCTAATACTGGGTTATGGACTTGTAGCCATGGCAACCCCAACACGACCACATCATGCAGATTATGCAACACCAGAAAGCGAATATCCTCCTGGTGCGCAGGAGCCATGCACATGGTCAGCTGGGTCCAATACTGAGGCTTATTCTTGGCCAAAGGCGTAGCATCAATTCCTCTCAATGGAATAGGACACTGCAAGGGCTCCAAGACAAACCCACAGCGCCTAGCAAACTCCAAGTCCATCAAATTCAGGGCAGCGCCTGAATCCACAAATGCCATGACAGAATAGGAAGACAAAGAGCAGATCAAAGTAACGGACAAAAGAAATTTTAACTGTACCGTACCAATGGTGGCAGACCTAGCGAACCGCTTAGTGCGCTTAGGACAATCGGAGATAGCATGAGTGGAATCACCACAGTAGAAACAAACACAGCCCATTCTGACGTCTGTGTTCTTGCCGTTCAACTCTGGTCAAAGTCCTATCGCACTGCATAGGCTCAGGTTTATGCTCAGATAATACCGCCAAATGGTGCACAGATTTACGCTCACGCAAGCGTCGACCGATCTGAATGGCCAAAGACATAGACTCATTCAGACCAGCAGGCATAGGAAATCCCACCATGACATCCTTAAGGGCTTCAGAGAGACCCTTTCTGAAAATAGCTGCCAGCGCACATTCATTCCATTGAGTGAGCACGGACCACTTTCTAAACTTCTGACAATAAATCTCTATCTCATCCTGACCCTGACACAGAGCCAGCAAATTTTTCTCTGCCTGATCCACTGAATTAGGTTCATCGTACAGCAATCCGAGCGCCAGAAAAAACGCATCAATATTACATAATGCAGGATCTCCTGGCGCAAGGGAAAATGCCCAGTCTTGAGGGTCGCCACGTAATAAAGAAATAATGATCTTAACTTGTTCAACTGGGTCACCAGAGGAGCGGGGTTTCAAAGCCAGAAATAGTTTACAATTATTTTTAAAATTCAAAAACTTAGCTCTATCTCCAGAAAATAACTCAGGAATAGGAATTTTAGGTTCTAACATAGGATTCTGACCCACTAAATCTTGAATATTCTGTACATTTATAGCGAGATTATCCATCAAAGAGAACAGACCCTGAATGTCCATGTCCACACCTGTGTTCTGAACCACCCTGATGTAAAGGGGAAAAGAAAGACAGAACACAGCGCAAAGAAAAAAAAATGGTCTCAGAACTTCTCTTTTCCCTCTATTGAGAAGCATTAGTACTTTGGGCCTCCAGTACTGTTATGAACAGGTAATTCAGAACCACAATGGACCTTGAAGTTCAGAGCACACAAAGTGACCTGACAATTACCAAAAACATAGGACGAGCTCTGAGACGTGGGAACTCTGCTGACCGCAATCCCTAATCCTATCCAACCACACTAGAGGTAGCCGTGGAGCGCTCCTGACCAGTCCTATGCGCCTCGAGCACAGCCTGAGAAACTAGCTAGCCCTAAGAAAGAAAAATAAGCCTACCTTGCCTCAGAGAAATACCCCAAAGGAAAAGGCAGCTCCCCACATATAATGACTGTGAGTTGAGATGAAAATACAAACGCAGAGATGAAATAGATTTAGCAAAGTGAGGCCCAACTTACTGAACAGACCGAAGATAGGAAAGATTGCTTTGCGGTCAACACAAAACCCTACAAACAACCACGCAGAGGGGGCAAAAAGACCCTCCGCACCGACTAACGGTACGGAGGTGCTCCCTCTGCGTCCCAGAGCTTCCAGCAAGCAAGAAAAACCAATATAGCAAGCTGGACAGAAAAAATAGCAAACAAAAATAACACAAGCAAAACTTAGCTTATGCAGGAAGACAGGCCACAGGAACGATCCAGGAGAAAGCAAGACCAATACTAGAACATTGACTGGAGGCCAGGATCAAAGCACTAGGTGGAGTTAAATAGAGCAGCACCTAACGACTTAACCTCCTCACCTGAGGAAGGAAACTCAGAAGCCGCAGTACCACTCTCATCCACCAAAGGAAGCTCATAGACAGAACCAGCCGAAGTACCACTCACGACCACAGGAGGGAGCTTGGCCACAGAATTCACAACAGTTAATGTGCCGGGAGCGGTCCGTGACCGCTCCTGGCACATTGTGCCGGATGTCAGATGCGATAGGCAGCTGACACCCGGCCGTGAGCGTGGCCGATCGCTATGGCTGGTTTCACATTGGCATTTTTTCAAGTGCGTTTTTGCGGTAAAAAACGCAAAAAAACGCATGGTGAAAAAACGCATGTAAACGCGTGTAAACGCTGCGTTTTTTTGACTCATGCGTTTTTGCATGTGGTGAAAAAAACGCGGCGGTTTGACGCGTTTACATGCGTTTTTACATGCGTTTGCGTTTTTTAAACGCATGCTGAGAAATGTGTGACAGCTGCCAATTATCAAAATGAAGTAAAAAACCCACTATAACTAGAAATAGTTAGGGTTAGGGGTAGGGGTAGGGTTAGGGGTAGGGATCATAACCCTAACCCTAACCCTAAAGTGATCCTAACCCTACCCCTAACCCTAAGGGATCCTAACCCTAACCCTACCCCTAACCCTAAGGGATCCTAACCCTAACCCTACCCCTAACCCTAACCATAAAGGGATTAGGGTTAGGGTTAGGGTTAGGATCCCTTATGGTTAGGGGTAGGGTTAGGGTTAGGGGTAGGGTTAGGGGTAGGGTTAGGGGTAGGGTTAGGGTTAGGATCCCTTAGGGTTAGAGGTAGGGTTAGGGTTAGGGGTAGGGTTAGGTTCCCTTTATCACCTTTATGTTGGGGGGTGGCATATCAGTGTGTTTTCTGGTTTTTTAATAAAAAAACGCATGCGTTTTTTACCGCAAAAAACGCATGCACCAAAAAACGCATGCGTCCCCATTGACTCCAATGTATTTTTTGACCCAAAAAACGCTTCTAAAAATACTACAAGTAGCATTTCAGAAAATGAACGCATGCAGTAAAAAAACGCATGCGTCAAAAAACGTGATCAAACGCGTACACAAAAAAACGCATGCGTTTTCAATGTTAAATATAGGGAAAAAAAACGCTGCAGACAAAAACGCAAGTGTGAAACCACCCTATGACGTACTATCCCGTCGAGGGTCAGATAGGCCCAGGGCACCTCGACGGGATAGTACGTCTAAGGTCAGAGAGGGGATAAGTGCCTTTAATTCCAGGGCACCATACAAAAGAAAATGGTACAAGCAGGGTATACAGCCCATAACATAATATAATGCATAACATAAATATATAACATAAAGTACAAAATAAGTACAATAATCATTACTAAATGCATGCCAGACTAATACATAAGGACAGAGGACCATCCCATGAGGGCTTAAAATCTACAAAGGAAAGCAGAAGGAGCCAGTAGATGAGGGTAGAAGATGCCCACATGGTAGTGTAGAGGCAACAGAGTAATTCTAGGTTGAAGGCTTAATTGGAGAGGTAGTTTTTTAAGTTGCCGTTGAAGGTTTCAAGTTATGGCAGACAAACCATTGGTGGAACTGGTTTAGTCAGATAGGGACCCAAGAGATAAAGGAGCTTCTGTCACAGACACATAAATGGATGAATTACAATAAACCATTGGACTGCATAAGGCCTATATACTGTTCTTGCACAGGGAACTGTCATCTGTCAGTATACGCCACTGCTTTAATGTTTAGGCATAGTGTGACTAGCATGAGTAGTAATTTCCAAAGTATGGGGAATGTCCAGGAGGAATCTCAGGATGTGTGAGGAACAGACAAGAGAGCAAAGATGAAGGTGTTGTGAAGACCAGAGGTTACGTGTTGGGAAGTACCAGGAGAATAGCTTAGATATCGAGAGGACAACTTTTGACAGTTTTGTAAATCATTATTAGTATTTTAAACTGGATTCTCAGGTCAACGGGTATCCAGTGAAGGGAATGAAACAGGGAAGAGGTAGAGAAGTAATGAGGAAGAGGTGGAAAAACTGGGCAGCAGAGTTGAGGGTAGACTGGAAAGTATAGGAGGTCACATCGAAATGTTGTAGTAGCATAGCTGGAACATAAAAAAGGCAAGTACTAGCATTATTGTTCACTACATTAAGTTCACAAAAAGTTGAGGAAAGAGCAGATTCAAGAAATGATTCTTAATTAAAGGAGACAGGAGTAGGTAAGGACTTGGACTTGTGGTCTGAAAGAATAGTCAAAAGTACTTTGAGGCATTCGACTTTTGAGACTGGGAAAAGTTTGTAGCTATTAACATTGATTGATAGGTCTGGTAGGGTGTTAAAGGGACACTGTCACCTGAATTTGGAGGGAACAATCTTCAGCCATGAAGGCGGGGTTTTTGATTCACCCTTTCCTTACCCGCTGGCTGCATGCTGGCTGCAATATTGGATTGAAGTTCATTCTCTGTCCTCCGTAGTACACGCCTGCACAAGGCAATCTTCCCTTGCGCAGGCGTGTACTATGGAGGACAGAGAAGGAACTTCAATCCAATATTGCAGCCAGCATGCAGCCAGCGGCTAAGGAAAGGGTGAAGCAAAAACCCCAAAACCCCGCCTCCATGGCTGAAGATTGTTCCCTCCAAATCCAGGTGACAGTGTCCCTTTAAGTAAGATGATGAAAAGATCATGAATTCAGTTTTCTCCATGTTGAACTTTAGAAAGTAAGTGCAGATGAAGAAAGAGGTTTCTGATAGACTCTGGAATAATGTGATATAATACAATATACATAATGTTCTGAAACACAGAAGCTTTTACGACGTTCATTATGTCATAAAAATAAAATGGAAATATGATTATCCAGGATAGGCCACATTAACACATTCAGTATTTGGTCAGTATTTCACATCAGTATTAGGGCCCCTTTCCACTTGTGTGAGAAAAAAACGGTCCGATTTACGGACCGAAAAAACTGATGTAACGTCTGCGAGTGCCATGCGAGTGCCATGCGAGTGTCATGCAAGTGTCATGCGATTTTTTTATCGCAACATCCGTATGACATCCGTATTGCTGTCCGATTTTTACGCACGGGTCTCCTTTGAAAAGCAGGTAATTCAGCGCAGAGTACAGTAAAATCACAGTGACAGGTTAGATTAGAGTAGATATATACACATAGAATAGGTATATATACATATATATATGTCAGGGAGACACCTATATATATATATTTATATTTAATGCAGCGCGAGACAGCTTAAAAGCTGGTATTTCAATTACCGGCTTTTGCTTTCTCCTTCACAAACCCGACATGATCTGAGACCTGGTTTACATACAGTAAACCATCTCATATCACCATTTTTTTTGCATATTCCACACTACTAATGTCAGTAGAGTGTATCTGCAAAATTTGGCCGTTCTAGCTCTTAAAATAAAGGGTTAAATGGCGGAAAAAATTGGCGTGGGCTCCCGCGCAATTTTCTCCGCCAGAGTAGTAAAGCCAGTGACTGAGGGCAGATATTAATAGCCTGGAGAGGGTCCATGGTTATTGGCCCCCCCCTGGCTAAAAATATCTGCCCCCAGCCACCCCAGAAAAGGCACATCTGGAAGATGCGCCTATTCTGGCACTTGGCCACTCTCTTCCCATTCCCGTGTAGCGATGGGATATGGGGTAATGAAGGGTTAATGCCACCTTGCAATTGTAAGGTGACATTAAGCCTAATTAATAATGGAGAGGCGTCAATTATGACACCTATCCATTATTAATCCAATTGTAGTAAAGGTTTAAGTAAAACACAAACACATTATTTAAAATTATTTTAATGAAATAAAAACAATGGTTGTTTGAGTATTTTATTCTACGCCCAATCCAGTCACTGAAGACCCTCGTTCTGTGAAAGAAATAACATAATAAACCAACAATATACTTACCCTCCGCAGATCTGTAACGTCCAACGATGTAAATCCTTCTGAAGGGGTTAAAACATTTTGCAGCAAGGAGCTTTGCTAATGCAATGCTACTCCTCGCTGCAAAACCCCGGGGAATGAGTCTAAATATAGATCAATGAGCTATATTTAGCTTCATTTGCGGTGAGGCGCCCTCTGCTGGCTGTTCATAGATCGTGGGAACTTTCCTAGAAAGCCTGGGAGCTTTCTAGGTAATTTCTCACGATCTATGAACAGCCAGCAGAGGGCGCCTCACCGCAAATGAAGCTAAATATAGCTCATTGATCTATATTTAGACTCATTCCCCGGGGTTTTGCAGCGAGGAGTAGCATTGCATTAGCAAAGCTCCTTGCTGCAAAATGTTTTAACCCCTTCAGAAGGATTTACATCGTTGGACGTTACAGATCTGCGGAGGGTAAGTATATTGTTGGTTTATTATGTTATTTCTTTCACAGAACGAGGGTCTTCAGTGACTGGATTGGGCGTAGAATAAAATACTCAAACAACCATTGTTTTTATTTCATTAAAATAATTTTAAATAATGTGTTTGTGTTTTACTTAACCCTTTACTACAATTGGATTAATAATGGATAGGTGTCATAATTGACGCCTCTCCATTATTAATTAGGCTTAATGTCACCTTACAATTGCAAGGTGGCATTAACCCTTCATTACCCCATATCCCACCGCTACACGGGAATGGGAAGAGAGTGGCCAAGTGCCAGAATAGGCGCATCTTCCAGATGTGCCTTTTCTGGGGTGGCTGGGGGCAGATATTTTTAGCCAGGGGGGGGCCAATAACCATGGACCCTCTCCAGGCTATTAATATCTGCCCTCAGTCACTGGCTTTACTACTCTGGCGGAGAAAATTGCGCGGGAGCCCACGCCAATTTTTTCCGCCATTTAACCCTTTATTTTAAGAGCTAGAACGGCCAAATTTTGCAGATACACTCTACTGACATTAGTAGTGTGGAATATGCAAAAAAAATGGTGATATGAGATGGTTTACTGTATGTAAACCAGGTCTCAGATCATGTCGGGTTTGTGAAGGAGAAAGCAAAAGCCGGTAATTGAATTACCAGCTTTAAAGCTATCTCGCGCTGCATTAAATATAAATATATATATAGGTGTCTCCCTGACATATATATATGTATATATACCTATTCTATGTGTATATATCTACTCTCATCTAACCTGTCAGTGTGATTTTACTGTACTCTGCGCTGAATTGCCGGCTTTTCTAAGGACACGGGAGCGTAAAAATCGGACAGCACTCGCATGGTGCGAGTGCTGTGCGTTTTTTTTCTCGCACCCATTGACTTGCATTGGCGAGTCTCGTCTGAGAATCTCAGCAATACGCAGCATGCTGCGATTTTTTTCTCAGCCGACACAGATTTTTCTCAGTCCGATTTCGGCTGGGAAAAAAATCGCAAATGGTATGTCCCCTATTGAAAAACATTGGTCCGAGTGCAATCCGATTTTTTATCGGATTGCACTCGTCCGTTTTTCTCACAAGTGGAAAGGGGCCCTTAGTACGACAAAATCACGAGAGAGGAATAATCAGAGGAAACGCATAATAGAAGCACGCCACATCACCACTGCATTTTTCATCCACTTCTGCTTTGGCTTACAAATACTGATGTAAAATATTGACCAAATACTGAGTGTGTGAACATGACCTTAGTCCGGCAATGGCAATACTAAACATGCATAAATTTTTATCTATTTACGTACTGAATAAAATTTAGAATTTTGTAAAAAAAAACTTTTTTTCTATGTGCCGACATTTTAGGAGACCTGTAATGTTTTTATTTTCCTGCTGATGGGACAAAGTGAGGGCTTATTTTTGTTTACGGTGAACTAATGTTTTTGTTGATACCAATTTAAGGTATATACAGCTCTGCCAAAAATTAAGAGACCACCACATCAAAACTCTGTCATGGGCAGCCCAATCTCCAGACCTGAACCCCATTGAAAACCTCTGGAATGTAATTAGGAGGATGATGGATAGTCACAAGCCATGAAACAAACAAGAACTGCTTAAGTTTTTGCGCCAGGAGCAGTGTGAAAGACTGGTGGAAAGCATGCTAAGACGCATGAACGCTGTGAATAAAAATCATGTAATTCCACAAAATATTGATTTCTGAACTCTTCCTGAGTTAAAACATTAGTATGGTCGTTTCTAAATGATTATGAACTTGTTTTCTTTGCATTATTTGAGGTCTGAAAGCACTGGGTGTTTTTTTGTAATTTTGACCATTTTTCCTTTTCAGAAAAAAAAATACAAAATTTATTGCTTGGAAATTCGGAGACATGTTGTCAGTAGTTTATAGAATAAAAGAAAAAATTACATTTTACTCAAAAATATACGTATAAATAGAAAAATCAGACAAACTTAACATTTTGCAGTGGTCTCTTAATTTTTGCCAGAGCTGTATAAGATGCTTTGTTTGCTTACTATTATTTTTTTTAAGGAGGTGAGATGAAAGAAAAGCGATTCTAGAGTTTTTGTTTTTTATATCTCTTATGATGCTGATAAAGTAAATTAGTTCAATAGATTGGACTTTTATGAACGCAGTGATACCCAATACAGTATGTTTATTTATTTTTAGAGTGATTTGAACTTTTTTATATTTTTTATGTTATTTATATTTTTAAACCTTTTTTCTTTATTTTTCACATTATTTTTAGTCAGTGTGTGTGACTTCAACTTGCATTTGATCGCTTATGCTATATACTGCAAACAACGTTATTGCTTTATAGACCGGAGTCACACAAGACCGTAAGGCCGGCGTCACACTAGGCGTAAGTAAATACGGTCCATTTTTTACAGCCGTAATACGCAGTAATTGTCCCAAAACACTGTTCCGTATTCAATGCGAGGATGCAATTTTTACACACAAATTTATCTGTGTGTCAACTGTATGGCATCCGTATGGCTTCCGTACGGCGATTTTTTTCTCGCAGGCTTGCAAAATGGACATATCATGGATCCATCGGCTCAAATATTCTTAAAAACATATATACAGTCTATATATATATATATATATATATATATATATATATATACATATAATGTCAGTGCCGGCTTTCCCTATCTCCTTCACAAACCCGACAGGATATGAGACATTGTTTACATACAGTAAACCATCTCATATCCCTTCTTTTATTACATACTCCTCTTTATTAATGTAAGAAGTGTCTTTGTGTCAAATTTGGGGTCTCTAGCTTTTAAATTAAAGGGTTAAATCCCGGAAAAAATTGGCGTGGGCTCCCGCGCAATCTTCTCCGCCAGAGTGGGAAAGCAAGTGACTGAGGGCAGATATTAATAGCCTAGAGAGGGACCATGGTTATAGGACCCCCCCCTGGCTAAAAGCATCGGCCCCCAGCCACGCCAGAAAAGGCACATCTGTAAGATGCGCCTATTCTGGCACTTAGCCTCTCTCTTCCCACTCCCCTGTAGCGGTGGGATATGGGGTAATGAAGGGTTAATGTCACCTTGCTATTGTAAGGTGACATTAAGCCAGGTTAATAATGGAGAGGCGTCAATAAGACACCTATCCATTATTAATCCAATAGTACAAAATGGATAATAAAACACACACACATTATTAAAAAATATTTTAATGAAATAAAGACACATGGTGTTGTAATATTTTATTATACTCTTAATCCACCTGAAGACCCTTGTCACCTGAAGCAAAGTTCAAAAAAACAAACAACAATATTCAATACCTTCCGTCGTTACAGTCTTGTCCCACGCTGTAAATGCATCTGAAGGCGTTAAATCATTTTACACTCAGGAGCTCTACTAATGCAGCTGTGCTCCTGACTGTAAAACTTGGTGAATGAATGGAATGCAGGGGAATGTACTGTAGTTACCTCGAGTCGCGGTGATGCACCCTCTGCTGGATGAACTCATATGAACTCGAGCGTGGGAAAATATTCTGAAAAGTTCCCAGGCTCGAGTTCATATGAGTTCATCCATCAGAGGGTTACCCTAAAAGCACGAATTTTATTAAATATATCTCTAAAAAGCCACCAACCAATGGCTCACCAAAAAACGAAAAACAACACACCGTGAACAAATTAAAGTGGGGGGGAATAGTCAGCCCTATTGAATGTCTATGCTGAATGGCTGCCTATCTGCGGGGGTAGGCGCCCTAGGGGAAGCATTATGGTGCCCCCGTTCTGCGATGGCTGACCCTGGGGTCCCTAGATGAGCCCTGATACATCAACGGGGTCCCACTACCCGGACAGTATTGTACTAAAGGTACCCCTATACACTATACATAGACCATTCCTATCTCTAAAGAATCCTATACCCCACACTGTGTATATTTAAAAACAACAGGAGAACATGTGACTGTCCACCCTGGCATTAACTATACAGTTCAAACATTTGTGCCTACATATAGTGATAAACAGCACATTTCATGTTTCTCGATAGAGTGTGATAAAGTTGAACTTTATTACACTCTATCGAGAAACATGATTAGCAATCGAGCCTCCTGATGAGCCAGTGAGGCGAAACGCGTAGAGGCTAAAGCAGACAACAGGCGGGCGGCAGTTCATCTGAACGATGAGTATCAAACATTGAAGGCCTAATGGACTCTAGCTCCTGCAGTATACTATATATTTAAAATGCATGAATAAGCTCTGAAATGTGCTGTTTATCACTATATGTAGGCACAAATGTTTGAACTGTATAGTTAATGCCAGGGTGGACAGTCACACTATGCAATCTTACTAAAGAGCTGAGATACAATTGATTTAATGTATCCGGAATACATGGTTAACTATCTTGTATATATGCAACTCTACTAACTGGGTATGACAGTGAGCTTTGCATTTGGAGCTAAGAACAAATATACCCCTAAGATCTAGGGTAGATATATTGTGTGTCCAAGTATATTCAAAATTAGAGATACACTTAAAATTCTGCCACCGAGACGCCTAAGTCACATGTTCTCCTGTTGTTTTTAAATATACACAGTGTGGGGTATAGGATTCCCTAGAGATAGGAATGGTCTATGTATAGTGTATAGGGGTACCTTTAGTACAATACTGTCCGGGTAGTGGGACCCCGTGGATGTATCAGGGCTCATCTAGGGACCCCAGGGTCAGCCATCGCGGAGCGGGGGCGCCATAACGCTTCCCCTAGGGTGCCTACCCCCGCAGATAGGCAGCCATTCAGCATAGACATTCAATAGGGCTGACTATTCCCCCCACTTTAGTTTGTTCACGGTGTGTTGTTTTTCGTTTTTTGGTGAGCCATTGGTTGTTGGCTTTTTAGAGATATATTTAATAAAATTCGTGCTTTTAGGGAAACCCATGATTACATAGATATTACTATTACCCCGTTATATTTACTTTAAACTAACTTCATCCAGCAGAGGATGTTAAGGATGGACTGAAGAGGTGCAAGGGTGTTAGCAGGGAGGCCACGGAAAAGGATGTTGCAGTAGTCAAGGCGGGAGATGATGAGGGCATGCACAAGCATTTTAGTAGATTGACGGTTGAGGAAAGGACGGATTCTGGAGATATTTTTGAGCTGGAGGCAACAGGAGGTGGAAAGAGCTTGGATGTGCGGTTTGAAGGACAGGGCAGAGTCACGGGTTACTCTGAGGCAGCGGACTTCTGGTACGGGGGAAAGTATGATGTTGTTAATTGCGATAGATAGGTCAGGTATGGAAGATCTGTGAGATGGAGGAAAGATCAATCCTGAGTCATGGTGGAGATGAAATCTGCAACACTTGAAGAGTTAAAACAATGTTAGGACATAAGTAACACTGTGCAAAGTGGAAGTAATTTCTTCCAAACTTCCTCCTGGTTTATAGTGGCAATGCATGAACTTCCAACCCAACGATATATCTCTCACTGGATGTTTGGCAATAGTTTTTTGAACAAATTCACTAATCACTAATCATATTTAACATTGGATACACTGAGGAGCTGTATTCATCACATGGGAGACACTGAGACAGATGTATATATATCACATAGGACACACTTACACTGTTATATATACATTACAGGAGACTGCTATATATATTACATGGGATACACTGAGACTGCTGTGTACAACACATAGGAGACACTGTGACTACTGTATACATTAGAAAAGAGACTATGTGATACTGCTATATACATCACATAGGATACATTGAGATTCATGCATACATCGCATAAGGGACACTGTCACTACTTTATACATCACATAGGAGACACTACAACTGCTTCATACATTACATAGGAGACGCTACAACTGCTGCATATGTCACACTGGAGACAGTGAGACTGCTGTACACATCACATAGGTTACACTGTGACTGCTGTATATACATCACATATTATGCATGTTGCAAGCATACCAATTTATATTCCAGCAAATTTCTATTGCCTTTGCTTTAAGTTTTTGCACTCAGTGCAAAAAAGTGCATGATCTCCTTTTTCTTTGAGTTGGACATTGCATTTGTATAGGTTCCCATGTCTGGATGTCCAATAATTGAGGATTCAGTCCTGCTGGGCCCCAAATCATATTTTCGTCATTTGACATATGGCAAGGTTTTAATACTAGAAATTAGGAATGTCCCGACTAGGGTCACCTTGACATGGTGAGATGCATTTTACATTTGTTTGATCAAAACAATGTTAGCTATGTACCGTATGTTATTTTCATGCACCATTGCTATTTATTTACTAATTTTGTTTTATCTTCCTTTTTTTTCTGATATATATGTGAGCAGGTAGGAAAATGCAGTAACGGGTCGGAGGCAGAGCAAGTGTTAACGTGGGGTTTAAGTTAACAGGTATATACTCCTCACAGGGAGACAACAAATAAAACAATATAAAGGAACACAGGGAACGTAACTCAGGGGAAGCGGGTGTGCAGCACAGGGTAGGAAGTTCAAGGATAGCAAACGTATCAGTCTAACGATTTCGGAATGCGGATAGTTCAGGATGTGGCTGTTGGCGCCAAAGCAGTGGCGCATAAGGGGTCCAGTATGGTCCTGGAAAAGATGGCGTCCTTGATCTTGGCAGTGGCGGTGATTCCTCATAGTCCGGTCGATGATCCGTGTGTCAGGAAACGATGAGCCAGACAGAGCACAGTCTTTCCCCCTGTCAGCATTCAGGGACAATGAGCAACTCAATTCATGTACACAGGGAAACCCCTCACAGCGGGTGTCCCAATTCTCCCATCGGTGCGTGCGCAGGCTTATGTCCTGACTGGGCGTCCTGTCACTCACGGTCAGCGATGTCAGCGGGGACCAGGTACGTTGTTGTGGGCAGTCTCTGTTAACAGCTTTTAGCCTCTGCTGGTTTTTGCCCACTCTGGCAGTCCCCCCCCCCCCAGAAGCGCTGACACTGCCCTCCTGTGTGATGCACGATCCCATGGCAACTAACTGATTTGCCGCGTGCCCTTTTATCTTAGCCACACCCCCTACTCCTAGGTGCAAAGGTCGGTCCGGGGCTTTAAGCTTTCCCCCATGAAACCTGGGTGACAGCCCCGACAGTTCTGGATCCGTCAAGGAGTAGGTAGGCCTAGTCCAGGTCTTCTCCTTACATTCCCCCATTCTTTGTGCTTGCTATTCCACGGGCGAGAGTTCCTGCAGTAAGCGCTGACTTTTTCCCATTCCTTGTACGATTTGTCGCCAAAAAAAATGATCCTGATCAAAGCAGTTAGGGGGTCTTCCTGCTGTTGAACATTTGGAACGTCGTAAACTAGGAGTTTCCGTCGAATCCATTTGAGTAATTGAATCAGGTTGAACTGATGGGGGCGGGTGAAGCAGCCATTTCAGTTCAGGTGAAGCAGCCATTTCAGGAATTTCAGACGTTCCAGGGGTCTTAGATATTAGCTCTCCTTTTGGCCTCACTATCGGTAGCCTCGGATATTCTTTTTCTTCACAATCATTATGAACTAAGGGAGGGCTCGTAGCAACACTGGGTTTTTCTTCTTCTTGTAAAACAGGATCCCTGGACACATGGGGCGGAGCATGTTTCGGTGTACTGTGCGAGTGGGGGCATCTTCTTCCCCCTCAGGCTGGATTTTTTTAGAAGGGTCCTTCCGAACTGACTTGCCGCTTTATCCGGTACGGTGTTTTCTCCCATCGATAGTCAAGTTTATCTCGAGGGCGCTTCTCTCGTACCAACACCCAGTTTCTGGCCTGTAGAGCTGTCCCTCGTAGAGGACTTTTCTCAGAATGATACAACACCTGAAACCGGGTCTGTACCAGGCGATGTAGTGTTTACAGCCGATGACAATGTTCTCATACCCAGCTGGACACCACCATCTGTGGGTAGTACTCCTCTGGTTCCAGATCCAGCTCTGTGATTTCTTTGCCTGGTCAGTGGAAGAGCAGGGTGTAAGGGGTGTACCCTGTAGTGCGCTGTACGTGGTTGTTGTATACCCTCTATAACCCTGTATGTTACCCTTTCTCATGTACAGCACCATAGAAATAATGGTGCTATATAAATAAATAATAATAATAATAATACCCTCACCAGTTCTGCTATGAATTCAGGCCAGTGCATCTTACGATCTTCCTCCAGCATTCTCAACATCTGAATGAGAGTCCAGTTGAATCATTCACATGCTCCATTACCCTGTGGATGATAGGGTGTCATTTGAGACTTCCCAATTTGGTACATACAATGTAGTTCCTCCATCAATCGTCCTAGAAAACAGGCCCCCTGGTCCAAGTGTATCCTCTTCGGACAGCGGTACACCTGGATAAAGTTTTTACAGATCTCATAGGCCGTGGACTCTGCAGTTTGGTCTCAGGTAGGAGTCACAATGGCAAACTTGGTGAAATGATCCACCATTACCAAGCAGTATTCATACCCTTGATGGGCCGGTCTAATTGTCACATAGTCAATCATCAAGACCTCCAGTGGGGCCGAGGTCACAATAATTTGCATGGAGGCCCTCTGTTCCAGGGGTTTGGACAATTCACAGCTTCTGCCTGTTTAAGACAGGTGTTGAATACACTTCTACCTTCGCCCTCAGTAAGGGATGATAAACTAACTTCTGAAACCATTGATAAGTCTTATCTTGCCCGACATGTGCTCCTTTTTTGTGTGCCTCCACGGCCACTTTGTGCAACAGGGCTTAGAGAACCACCACCTGCCAAGTGATGGATAGGGCTCGATGTAGTTGAATTTTCCTGTACAATGGTCTATTCATTAAGTGTAATCTTTCCCATTGTCAAAGAATTTGTAGGGCCCCAGGAGACAGGACCTCCCTCTCATTCTTGCTAGGCAGATATTTGCGGGTCACCCACTGTCGAATTTGTGCAAGCTCTCCATCTACCCACTCATCCCGAGGCTGTCCCAATAAATTTTCCTGGGGCTCCGCTTGTACCAGTTTCTGCGTGACTGCCATCATCCTGGCAGGACTCCGGAACCCAGGGACCTCTTCAGCCTCAATTTGTTTGTCTCGGCTAGGACCAGACTTCTCATTTGTCACTCTGACAATGCATCCGCGTGAGTGTCTTCAGCTCCCCTTCTGTCGGCGATCTTACACCTGTATATAGCCATTCTTGCCACCCACAGTTGTTCCAGGGCCCCTAACTTGCCATTTTCTAGGTGGGCCAGTGGGTTGTTGTTGGTGCGCACTAGAACTTCAGACCCTGACAGGTATTCTGCAAACTTCTCCGTCATAGCCCACACTAACACCAGCAGCTCCAACTTGAATCAACTGTAGTTGTCCGGATTCTGCTTGGATTCATGAAGACAATGACTGCCATAAGCAATCACTTGCTCCTTCCCGTCCTGAACCTGCGACAACACAGCTCTTAGTCCATGCAAGCTTCCATCAGTATGAAGAATGAAGGGCCGAAAGAAGTCAGCATAGGCCAGGACGGGTGCTTCTGTTAAAGCCACTTTCAAGGCTTGAAATGCTTTCTCCTGCCATTCTCCCCACTGGATTTCCTGGTTTTTGGCTGCAGACTGAACTCCTCTCAGCAACTCCAAAAAAACGGATTCACGATGCAAGTGAATTCTATCACGAACCGTCGATAGTACCCGGTTATTTCCAGAAAAGCCAAGACATCCTTGACAGTCTTCAGGTTGGGCCAATCTTTAACTGCTGCAATCTTTTCACGGGACGGATGTACTCCTTCCGCAGAGACCACATGTTCTAGGTATTCGATTTGGGTGCAGAACAAATGGCACTTGGACGGTTTTACCTTCAGTCCATATCTCTGGAGCCGGCTCATTACTTGCTCCAAACACTGCAGATGTTCTTCAAACGTGGCGGCATAGACAATTATATCATCTAGATAGATCAAAGTGGCTTCGAAATTCAGGTCACCCAAGCACCTCTCCATCGCTGGAAAGTTCCTGGAGCATTGGCCAGCCCAAACAGCAGTCTATTAAACTCAAACAGGCCCATAGGTAGTATGAAGGCCGTCTTCACTCTGTCATGTTCGGACAGCGGCACTTGCCAATAACCACTGGCCAGATCTAAAATAGAGAAGTCTCTCACTTGTCCTAGGGCAGATAAGGAATCTTCAATCCGGGGTAACGGGTACGAATCCCGCACAGTGCAGGCATTTAACTTGCAATAGTCTACACAAAATCTCAGAGTGCCATCTTTTTTTCATACTAGGACTATAGGAGCAGCCCATGGGCTTTGACTTTCCGGGAAGACACCGTTATGTAACATCTGTGAGAGCATTCCTTTCACCTCCTGGTATAGCTGTGGAGGAATTTGATGGTAGCGTTCTCTTATAGGTGCAGCATTACCCGTTGGGATCTCGTGAGCGATTGCAGTGGTACAGCCAAAATCGTCTTCATGACGAGCAAATACGTCTTGATAGCGTCCGAGTACATTTTCCACCTGCTGTATCTGCTGCGGTGTGAGCTCTGTTAGTTCAGCCGCATTTGTTCAAATATTCTTTGCCCTTTTCTTTGCCATGGGGGTTCTGACATTGAATTAGTTTCTACTGTTACAGTCCAAGGGTCTCCTTTTTTTGCCGTCAACTGTATGGATTTTGATGGTATCAGCTCCTCCGGCATGCTGACTATTTGTGCTATTTCTTGCCTGGGGAAAAGTGTCAGTGTGTCCTCTCTCAAATTTACACATCTCACTGGCACTTTCCCATCTCATACGGTAGTCAATGTTTGGGTAATTAGGAGTCTGGGTGGTAGATTCTCTCTAGCAGCTGGTTTTAGTTGCACTTCCACTCATTCCAGAGGGGTGCAGGCCCGGACAGAGACAGAGAGCACAGTCTGCCCCGGAGGTATTTCAAGACTTTGCAGCCAGAATGACCACTCTGCAAAGCACTTTTCCATCGCCGGAGACTTCTTGCGCCTGAGCCATGCAAATCAACTGTTGAAATATTTTCCTTTGAGGTATTTGGGGACTCCATTGTCTCAGAAACAGGTCTGGGGACTCATTGATTAGCAAGCTTCCAAATTCCTTAAACATATTTATCCCCAGGATAACAGTATATCCACGGTCAGTGTCAGCAAAAGTCAGTACCACACCTCACACCTCGGTGGCCCAAGTCTTTGCCGCAGACTCTAAGTTGCATCCATTCCACCACTGCGACCGCGATGGGGAGCTGATAGGCTGCCATCAACTTTATCACCTGTCCCCACTCAGGCCTCATCGCTTCAGGGAAATGGTTTCTGAAATATTTCTCTGGCTTCGTGGTTACTTGAGAGCCGGTATCTACCAGAGAGCGTACGGCCTGTCCATCTATTTAGGCCCAGACTAATGGACACTTTGAAAGTAAATTGGTGGGACTTCAGGTTCTTTTTACTGGCTGCTCTGGCTCCGGGCGGCGTCCCCCAGCCTCGGAGCCTCCTAGTTTAAGGGGCGACGCTGGAGAGGCCGCCCATGTTGTGGGCACATCCGGGCCATGTGCCCCTGCTCTCCACAGAGGAAGCAGGTAGGAAGTTCCTCACATCTAGACACTCTTCCGCTCGTCACGGTTCTGAGAATGCTCTGCTCCCAGATGAGCTCAGCGAGGTCAACTTCTTTTTAGTTTCTGTCAAGTCTTCCCTTATCTCTTGGATTTCTCTCTGCAATTCTTCCACCCATTCGGACACAGCCACTGCATTCATGGCCACCTCTCCGCTCCGGACCTTCACCACTGGAACTGTCACCCTCTGTTATTATTCGCACGCGCGTGCTTCACTTCCAGCTTCTGCAAAAGTCATGTGTGGGCTCGCACGCAAGTGCTCCCGCAGGGCCTGTTATAGCAGCGCATCTCTCAATCCAGTCACTAACTGATTACGCAGCACCATGGCAATCGACCGTATCCCCACACCATCTTTCTGGGATATGGCAGTGTGTATTTCCTGCAATACGTTCATGAAGTGTGTCACTGTCTCCCCTTCTTTTTGAATCCGGCTAAACAGTTGCATGCACAGCTCTTCTACATCTGTGGGCTCCCCACATGTTTCCTTCAGTATATGTAACACCTTGCCAAGCGTATCCCACTGTCTGGGGGGCCGTAGCATCCCTGAATCCCTCACCTCCCCTTCTAGGTCCATGGCGACCTCCGCCTGTAGGGCAGGTATCATCATCCCTTTACTACATTCAGTCCAGCTCCATAACATGGTGTTGCTCCCATTAAATTTAGATAGGTTGTTTAACATTGCCCCCAGGGAAATGCTGAACCTAGGGTTCTCCCCAGATGCTTGGTCTGCCCCGTCCGTGCCAGTAGACTGCATACTGCCGACTACGCCATGTGTGAGCAGGTAGGAAGATGCAATAACGGATGGGAGGCAGAGCAAGTGTTAACTTAGGGTTTAATTTAACAGGTATATACTCCTCACAGGGAGAAAACAGATAAAACAACATAAAGGAACACAGGGGACGTAACTCAGGGGAAGCGGGTGTGAAGCATAGGGTAGGAAGTTCAAGGATAACAAACTTATCAGTCTGACGACTTCAAAATGCAGTTAGTTCAGGATGTGGACGTTGGCGCCAAAGCAGTGGCGCATAAGGGGTCCAGTATGGTCCTGGAAAAGATGACGTCCTGGATTCTGGCGGCGGCGGTGATTCCTTGTGGTCCGGTCGGTGATCGATGTGTCAGGATATGATGAACCAGTCATAGCACAGTCTTTCCCCCTGTCGTCATACAGGGACAATGAGCAACTCGATTCAGGTACACAAGGAAACCCCTCACAGCGGGTGTCCCAATTCTCCCATCGTGCATACGCAGGCTTATGTCCTGACTGGGCGTCCTGTCACTCACTGTCAGCGGGGACCAGGTACGTCGTTGTCGGCAGTCTCTGTTAACAGCTTTTAGCCTCTGCTGGTTTTTGCCCACTCTGGCAGTTGCCCTTCCCCCTGCAGAAGCCCTGACACTGTCCTCCTGTGTGATGCACGTTCCCACAGCAACTAACTGATTTGCCACTTGCTGTGGCCATTTTATCTTAGCTACACCCCGTACTCCTAGGTGCAGAAGTCGGTCCGGGGCTTTAAGCTTTCCCCCATGAAACCTGGGAGACAGCCCCGTCAGTTCCAGATCCGTCACGGAGTAGGCAGGCCTGGTCCGGGTCTTCTCCTTACATATACATCACATAGACTACACTACAACTGCTATATACATCACATAGGATGCACTGGGACTGGCGTACACATCACATAGGATACACTGTGACTGCTGTGTACATCATGTAAAATATACTGTTACAGTTGCATGTATGACAGGTTGAAGCATGACAGGAGCACAGAGCATGCTAACTCTGCCCACAAAGAATGTCCTGATGCTAGCACACAATGCTTACAAAGTCAGTTGTGAGGCTATATTGAGCAAAACGAATACGAATGACAACAGAAAAATAATTGAGTGCCTAAGCCTTTTCAAAGGCTCAGGATATAAAAATCAAAACATGCCAACTAGGTGAATAAAACACATTTCTCTTAGACTTTATAAGAAGCATTCATCTAATTTTGGTACATTAAATTGCATGTGAATTTCATTTGTTTCACTATGAAAGGTCCAGACTTATTGTGGATTAATCATTCTTATTACCTTTACTTAGAACTGTATTGAAAAATCCCTTTGATGCAATAAAGGAACATTAATTTTAAAAAATCTGATGTTTCTCATCAAGCCATATGCCTTTCTTACGCTATTAATCATATGAAGATAAGATATATAGCTCCCACCTCCTATCAAAGAATAAGAGTCAGAGAAGTTTTCCCCTGACTTGTCTGGTGTTTTCCAGGCTTCTCATAATGTGGGAAAAGCTAAATGCAGAGCTTTTTTTCTCCTATCTCTTGGCTTATATCCCAGGATGTAGAGACCTGTGGTGCAGTCTATAGTTAAGAAATTGAGTTTGTATTTTCCCTAAGTGGGTAAAATTTTCTGGCTGGACTATTCATGACCTATCAAGATATATGAAATAGGAATACATGATAGTTAATTTTTTTCTTGTTTTTCATTCTATTCAGTTGCATAAAATCTACCAAGTAGACACACATGTTTAATTAATTACTTAGCTCTATATAGCACAATACATTATGGGCTAGTCCCAAATAAAAACTTTTAAATGTAAAGGGGTATTAGCTATGAAGTGTTATTAAATGGAAATTCAATTTTACTTAAATTGTACAATGAAGTATAGGCATTAGGCAGCCTTGCCATTTTATGCAGCATCTCAGGGCTAGGTAGGGACAGCGGGGTGCCAAAGTGTCCCATGAGCATTAGTTTGTACCTGTAAAAAAAAGAGTGGGCCTGCAAGTGAGAAAAGTTACTGGTGCAGAAGGAAAGTATGTGAGAGTGGCAGAGTAGAAGCTACACCCAGAGACGCTTAGTGGAGATTAAGTGAAATGATACGCCAAGGCAGAGCAGAAATGGAAAAAATAGGGCCCCAATAGAAACAATGCTCATCCAAATCATAAATCCATTAATGAGATTCCACAACAGACATTCTACAAAAAACATTAGAAAAGCAATAAAAGCTACCATTGCAGCAGATGGTTCCTGGCACCTCCATTTTCTTACTACAGAGATTGTATGTTGAGGATTCATTTCATATGATCTCATGGCCTTTCTGGTTTGCCCTCTTGACTGGATAGGGGTTTGGTGAGACATTCCATCACTATATTGGTTGCAAATAAGAGCTAACCTGCACAATACTTTTGATAAATGGTAAAACATCATCATTGACCTTTAACTGGTAGACCTTGACAGGGTTGTCCCTTATCACCTTTATTATTTATTCTTGATATTTGTACTTTCACCTACAATCCACAAAGTCATTAAAAAGCATACTTGACGGAACTAAAACTAACGGCATTTGCCAATTACCTCCTCCTCTTGATCTTGGAGTCCAGGCAATACCTGTCTGATATCCTCTGTGAGATTGAATCCCAAGGAATCTATTCAGGATATACAGTGGCATGTAATAGATTGGGCACCTCTGGTCAAAATTATTATTATTACTGTTATTGTGAACAGTTAAGCAAGTTTAAGATGAAATGATCTCTAAAAGGGCCAGAGTTAAACATGACACAGTTCCTTTGTATTTAGGCCCAAAAATATATATTGCCATTTTTACATTTTAAAAATTGCAAAAAGAAAAATGGGTCAATGCAAAAGTTTCGGCACCCTTGCAGATTTATATGCTCAGATAATTTTGACCAAGGTTTCAGACCTCCATTAGCCTGTTAGGGCTATGGTGTGAATCAATTATGCTTTGGGATTGTGTTGCAGCCAATGGTACGGGAACATTTTGCAGGTAGACGGAAGAATGGATTCAATGAAATTTCAACAAATTCTTGATGCAAAAATAACACCATCTGTAAAAACGTTGAAGTTGCAAAGATGATGGGTTTGACAAATGGATAATGATCCTAAGCACACATCAAAATCCACAGAACACTACCTCAAACGTGCAACTTGAGGGTTTTACAATGGCCCTCACAGTCCCCTGATCTGAACATCATTGAAAATCTGTGACTGGACATCAAAATAGCAGAATCTTCCAAGGAAGAATTGATGAAAATCACTCAAGCAAGAATTGAAAGACACTTAGCAGGCTATAAAAAACATTTACAAGCTGTGAAACTTGCAAAAGGGGGTGTTCTAGGTACTATCCATGCAGAGTGGCAAAACTTTTGAGGCCTATTTTCGATTTTGTAATTTATAAAATGTAAAAAATGACAATACTTTTTTTTTTTATTTTTGCCTAAAATACAAAGGAAATTTGTCATTTTTAACTTTAGTCCTTTTAGAGATCATTTAATCTTCAATTAGCTTAACTGTTCAAAATAACAGTCATTTTGACCAGGGCTGCCCAAACTTTTACATGCCACTGTACACTTAATTTAGGAAAATTTGATGCATTACTAATAAATGTGCCCTCCAGACCTGCTTAGTTGGCGGCCTTCCATTTCAGATAGTCCTAAAAACAATATATCGGTAAGCTTGAAAATATCTTGCAGACCTGAAAACATTTTAATCTATTATTCAAAGTCAGGACCAATATTCTGAAAATTATAGAATTTCACGACTGCGCTACTTAAAGGGACACTGTCACCTGAATTTGGAGGGAACAATCTTCAGCCATGGAGGCGGGGTTTTTGGGTTTTTGATTCACCCTTTCCTTACCCGCTGGCTGCATGCTGGCTGGCTGCAATATTGGATTGAAGTTCATTCTCTGTCCTCCGTAGTACATGCCTGCACAAGGAAAGATTGCACCCCAAAACCCCGCCTCCATGGCTGAAGATTGTTCCTTCCAAATTCAGGTGACAGTGTCCCTTTAATTCAATTAATTCCAATTTACTTGAACCCACAAGGCAATAAACAAAATCCATTTCCTACATCATTCAATTGGGAAGGGAAAAAAGCAAAAGTACCATATCATATCTTTCAACAACTCAGACAAAATGGAGGGCTGAACCACCCTAACAATGTAAGTTACAACAGTGCAACCCTATCACGGCATGTCCGGGATTGGATTCAGTCTACCTCTTACTACACAGACACATCCCTCAACGAGTGTTTCTTCCTACAATATTCTTGTCTAATTTTTTTTGCATGCAACTTATTCCATCCTCCCAAAGGGAACTAGATCAAACTCTCTGCTGATCTCCACATGGAGAGCCTTAAATAAAATAAGAGTTATGAAACAAGTCCCTTCCCGGCATTCTCTGTTAACTCATAAGCTATTATTTCATCAAGAAAACTCCATCCAGAAATACCATCAATGGAGAAGCCAGGGCTTAACACACTTTCAAAAAATTTTAGATCTAACTCTAAGGCTATGTGCACACGGTGCATTTTTGTTGCATTTACTCTGCGTTTTTTCCGCAGAAATTTGCCAAAAATACTAGGGAATCATTATGCAAGCTAATTCAATGAGAATCCTGTAGTGCTGTGCGCATGATCAGTAATTTTCCTAGAGTATTTTCAGTGCTTTTTTTTTGCACCATGTCAATTATTTGTGCGGATTTTTTGCGATTTTCATCCATTGACTTCAATTGAGTCAGACAATTCCACAGCAAAAATGCAGGTGTAAAAATGTTTGCGGATTTGCTGAGTTTTTGTTTGCATTTTTACTGGCTTCCTATGGTGTTTCCCATGCTGTCATCTGTGTGACAGTGTGGAAAATACTGGCACGGAGGTAGAGATCGGCAGTAACGTTACCCCCAGTAAGATCGCTACCACCATGTATTGCTTTGTTTTTAACACTAAGGTTGAAGTACTAAATTAAAGGAATAGTACGATTGTGTACACTTTTGTATATTTTGCCATGCAAAGGTTAAGTACATATAAAGATTAAGGACATATAAAGATTAACTACATATACTCACATTATCACCAAGGAACTTTTAAACATCATCCGTCAGGAATATCAGAGAAGCAAGCACCAAGACGGAAAACTCCTGGGTACCCAACTTTCTGCTTCTATATTAGTCATGTTTCTCTGGCCTTATATAGTGATTTATACTATGTAGTAACTATGGTTTCACCTCTCCCCTCCAGTGGCCAGTTTTCAAGATAAGATGGATCACAGATACCAGGCAAACATCAGATGATGGGCAATAAACCTTGACAAAAGAAAAGCTCTCAAGGACTCAAATCAGTCCACAACAGAGGTTAAATAAACCTCCATGTTTTACAATAACAAACAACAAACATGGATAAACATAGAACTATTTGTGAGGTAAAGGCTTTCAGATAATAAGTAAACTGTACTCAAGATTTTGTCACTATGAACATTGTCTGTCTGTAAATGTATGACCAGCAATGCTGCTCTCTCATGGTCTGAATGTATTCTGTCTATTTCAATATGGACTCAAAATATCCATTTTTATATTCACACAACACACCATCAGAGCACTGAGAGGTCACGCTGCCAGATGTCGGCATGACCCCACAGAGATACTGTGACTTGCAGCTGTGACCTGTGGTGAAAAGCTTACCGCGGGTCAGCAGGGGTAGGTTGATGAGGGACTACTCCTCTCATCAGGCTACACCTGCTGTCACTGATAACAGTGATAGCAGGAGCCGCTGATTGGAGAAGTAGTGTCTCAGCAGCCAGCACCTGTGCTCAAACTTAAAAAAATAAATAAAACATACAAAATAATTAAATACACATTCAAATTAAAATTAAAAACACATTTTATTCACCTAACACCAAATCCCTGATGCCCTTGTTTCCTATAAAAAATGTAAAATAAAAAAACAACATATACTCACCTTAACACCCAATCCCTGATGCCAATGGCTACTGGAAACAATCAAGAATAGTAAACCATCATATACTCTCCTGCCCACCATAGTCCACGTAATCCAGAGTTTCCCACAGCGATCTCACATGTAGAACAGTCACATCTGAAGTTGTAACATAAAGACAAAAAGAAAATAAAGCCAGCTCACCTCCCTCCAGGTGCTTGGAACCTCTGTCCTGATGAGACGATATGTAGCATGAGAGACATGTAAGGTCCTACAACATAGAATGTGAGCAAACAAATAAGAACAATCATGGAAAAACAAGAGAAAAATTATATTCCCACAGTTTTAAGCGTGCCCTAAAAACTCATTTCTTCAGATTGGCCTACCACCTCAACGCATTAACCTAACTATCCCTGTGTGGCCCATTAAAAAAAAAACATAATCGAGTTCCTCGCATCATGTTCTCATACACTGTATGCAGTTAATAGCCCTCTGTGTCTGTACTGCTACATACTTAGGCAGTTAACTGGTTCATGCAGCTTTACATGAACACCTGAGCCTTACACTATGGCTGGTCCAAATAACTAAAGCAATTGTTACCCTTTTCCTCATAGTTTATAAGCTTGCGAGCAGGGCCCTCATTCCTCTTATTATTATTATTATTATTATTATTATTATTATTATTATTATTATTCCTTGCAAGTCTGTGGTTTGGAGAAGGTGAAGAGTTCATTATGGGGTGGAGATGTCTGACGACGACTGCTAACTAGAGAAGCGTACTGGATCTATTACCTAGGCACTAGATTTCCTGACGGACTAAACAGACGCAATGAAAACATGTTTCATTATCATTGAATTTTATTGTATATATTATTGGTATGTTATTATTGTATTTATGTATATAATTTTTCTCTTGTTTTTCCATGATTGTTCTTATTTGTTCACATTCTATGTTGAAGGACCTAGTGCAGCACCCCAGAGACCTGGTCGTTGCAGCATGACGCTCTGCCGTCTAAGGGGAGTGAGGGTACGTCTGATGGCACAAAAGGAGTTCTTCTGACCAGGTATCACCAGCACACATTACACTTAACACTCTGGCCACTAGGGGGGAGAAAAAGGCTTTATTTATTGGGCCACTCCTCACACTGGTAAAACTAGGGGTTGGATAGGAAGTTAGTCAGAAGCTGACTGGGTTGGATTCAGGCAACATTCCGTGGCAGGGGGTGTTGCAGGGAGAAGATTCAGGGGGGTCCCTGTCAGGCGTGGGAACCTGGCAGGTACCTAGCGAACAGAACAGAACGTTACGGAACTGCGCCTGCACACCCCGCGGCGGTATCCTAAGAAAGAGACACGAAGCGAAGGATATTGTGGAACAGTGAGAAACGAGATCAAGCACAAAGGAGAGCCAGTAGGAGTCGTGCTCCGAGAACGGCAACATCCTACTGAGGCGCGTAGCCGGTGGCCGGAACACCGAGGAAGTAACTGACTCTGTGCCTTACTTCAAACTCCGCAGGACAGTTAATTATAGGTTGGCTGTCTACCTTAAATTTCCTACGCAGACATAGGGTGCGACGCGTGGAGAGGGGCGACTCTAGGGTCGCGGAAGAGCTCCAAGCCTTCCCGTCATATGGGTGCGTCCTAGCCATAACATACCTGGGGGACGAGAAACTAGAAACATCTGGAACAAAAGAGAAAGAATTAGAAAGAACTAGAAAGAACGAACGAGAACAGAAGTTGTGAGGACTATTCCGAATGCTCAGCAGGGTAGCACTACAACACACAGGCGCTAGTGGTAGGCAACGATTTCCACCTGTAAAGGGAACTCTGGATGTGCCATCGGACCGGCCGGTCTCAGACAGCTCTGTTAACTGTGCTCTGGATTGAGGATCCTGAAGTCTTCAGTAAAGAGGTAAAGAGACTGCAAACCTGTGTCCTCGTTATTGTCGGCACCTCACACCATCACCATCCACCTTACTGGGCAGCCCTGGGGACATATGTTGTGAATTCTGCTCTTGGGCTCCCTCTGGTGGTTATGAGTGGTAGTGCTGCTGTCTTTGGATTGCAGCATTTATCAGGTGTGTCCACTTGTTGCAATTTGGACTGGGCTATTTAGTCTTGCTTGATTCTTTAGTCAGTGCCAGTTGTCCATTGTTTTTGGAGGATTCACATCTCTACCTGGTCTCTCCTGTTTTGCTGTTCGTTTCAACAAAGATAAGTTCTGGCTTGTTTTTGCTGTCCACATGCTGTGGACCTTATAGTTCAGTGCATTTTCATATTTTGTTTTGTCCAGCTTGGTCTGTGTTAGGATTTTTTCAGCCAAGCTGTATCTCTGGAGATGCAGATATACCCTCCATGTATTTAGTTAGATGTGGAGATTTTGTATTTTCTGTGGTGGATATTTTCTAGTGTTTTAATACTTACCGCATAGCACTCTGTCCTATTCTTTCTTTTTAGCTAGAATGGCCTCCTTTGCTAAATCCTGATTTTAGTCTGCGTATGTCATTTCCCTCTCCTCTCACAGTCAATATTTGTGGGGGGCTGTCTATCCTTTGGGGATTTTCTCTGAGGCAAGATAGTTTTCCCGTTTCTATCTTTAGGGGAAGTTAGTCCTTAGGCTGTGTCGAGGTGTCTAGGGAGTGTTAGGTGCATCCCACGGCTACTTCTAGTTGCGGTGCTAAGTTCAGGGTCTGTGGTCAGTACAGGTACCACCTTGTCCAGAGTACGTCTCATTCTGCTCCTAGGCCACCAGTTCATAACAGTACAACTGGCCAACAATGAGTTAAACGCATCTGAGAAGAAGGGAAGGAAAGTGCTGAGCCATTTTTTTTTCTGTAGTTTGCTGTGTCTATCCTTCCCTCTTTTCCTCTGGGTGGCTCAGGAGTTCGGCGCTGGCATGGAGGTTCAGGAATTGGTTTCTCGTGTGGACCAACTTGCTGCTAGAGTACAGGGTATTTCCGATTATATCGTTCAGACTCCGGTTTTAGAGCCTAGAATTCCAACTCCTGATTTGTTTTTTGGGGACAGGTCCAAATTTTTGAGCTTTAAAATTAACTGTAAACTGTTTTTTGCTCTGAAACCCCGTTCTTCTGGTGATCCCATTCAGCAGGTTAAAATTGTTATTTCCCTGCTGCGTGGTGATCCTCAGGATTGGGTATTTTCCCTGGAATCTGGGAATCCTGCTTTGCTTAATGTAGACACCTTTTTTCAGGCGCTAGGGTTATTGTATGATGAACCTAATTCAGTGGATCATGCAGAGAAGACCTTGTTGGCCCTGTGTCAGTATCAAGAAGCGGCAGAATCGTATTGCCAGAAATTTAGAAAATGGTCTGTGTTGACTAAATGGAATGAGGATGCCTTGGCGGCAATTTTCAGAAAGGGTCTTTCTGAATCCGTTAAAGATGTTATGGTGGGGTTCCCCACGCCTGCTGGTCTGAGTGATTCTATGTCTCTGGCCATTCAGATAGTTCGACGCTTGCGCGAGCGCAGAGTTGTGCACACTGTGGTATTATCTGTCATGATCCCAATGGCAGGGGATCACAAAAGGACAAGCACAAAAAAAAAGAACAAGCTCTAGGGTGATGGAAACTGAGCTGACCGCGATCCTGAACCTAATTCACAACACTAGCAGTAGCCGGGGAACGTGCCTACGATGATTCTAGACGTCTCGCGCCAGCCGAAGGACTAGCTTCCCCTATTAGAAGAAACAAAGACCTCTCTTGCCTCCAGAGAAACACCCCACAGAAATAGCAGCCCCCCACATGTAATGACGGTGAAATGAGAGGAAAGCACATACGTAGTAATGAAAACAGATTCAGCAAAATGAGGCCCGCTAAAACTAGATAGCAGAGGATACAAAAGTGAACTGCGCGGTCAGCGAAAAACCCTACAAAAAACCATCCTGAAATTACTTGAACTCATGTGCCAACTCATGGAACATGAGGAGTAATATCAGCCCACTAGAGCAACCAGCAACAAGGAATCACATAACTGCAAGCTGGACTAAAACAAAAATAAAGCAAAACGTGGAACAGGAAAATCAAAAACTTAGCTTGTCCTGATGATTACAGAAGCGGAAAGCAGAGGTAACAAGACACACTGATTACATTGATCGCCGGCGAGGAAATGACAAGAAAGCCAGGTTAAATAGGAAACTCCCATATCCTGATAGAAAAGGTGGACACCAGAGACCGCAGAGAACACAAGTCACCCAGTACCATCTGTAACCACCAGAGGGAGCCCAAAAACAGAATCCACAACAGTACCCCCCCTTGAGGAGGGGTCACCGAACCCTCACGAGAACCACCAGGGCGACCAGGATGAGCCCTATGAAATGCACGGACCAAATCAGCAGCATGAACATCAGAGGCAACCACCCAAGAATTATCCTCCTGACCATAACCCTTCCACTTGACCAAATACTGAAGTTTCCGTCTGGAAACACGAGAATCCAAGATCTTCTCCACAACATACTCCAATTCTCCCTCCACCAGCACCGGAGCAGGAGGCTCAAGCGAAGGAACAACAGGTACCTCATACCTCCGCAACAACGACCGATGGAACACATTATGAATAGCAAACGATGCCGGGAGATCCAAACGAAACGACACAGGGTTAAGAATTTCCAAGATCCTATAGGGACCGATGAGCCGAGGCTTGAACTTAGGAGAAGAGACCTTCATAGGAACAAAACGAGAAGACAACCACACCAAGTCCCCAACCCGAAGTCGAGGACCCACGCGGCGACGGCGATTAGCAAACTGCTGAGCCCTTTCCTGGGACAACTTCAAATTGTCCACCACATGACTCCAAATCTGATGCAACCTATCCACCACCATGTCCACTCCAGGACAATCAGAAGGCTCCACCTGACCAGAGGAAAAACGAGGATGAAACCCCGAATTACAAAAGAAAGGAGAAACCAAGGTAGCAGAACTAGCCCGATTATTAAGGGCAAATTCGGCAAGCGGCAAAAAGGTAACCCAGTCATCTTGATCAGCAGAAACAAAACACCTTAAATAAGTTTCCAAGGTCTGATTAGTTCGTTCCGTCTGGCCATTCGTCTGAGGATGGAATGCAGACGAAAAGGACAAATCAATGCCCATCTTAGCACAGAACGTCCGCCAAAATCTAGACACAAACTGGGATCCCCTGTCAGAAACAATGTTCTCCGGAATCCCATGCAAACGAACCACGTTCTGAAAAAACAGAGGGACCAACTCAGAGGAGGAAGGTAACTTAGGCAAGGGCACCAGATGAACCATCTTAGAAAAGCGGTCACACACAACCCAGATGACGGACATTTTTTGAGAGACAGGGAGATCCGAAATAAAGTCCATGGAAATGTGCGTCCAAGGCCTCTTCGGGATAGGCAAAGGTGACAACAATCCACTGGCCCGAGAACAGCAAGGCTTAGCACGAGCTCAAACTTCACAAGACTGCACGAAAGAACGCACATCCCTCGACAAGGAAGGCCACCAAAAAGACCTGGCCACCAAGTCTCTAGTACCAAATATTCCAGGATGACCTGCCAACGCAGAAGAATGGACCTCGGAGATGACTCTACTGGTCCAATTATCCGGAACAAACAGTCTTTCAGGCGGACAACGATCAGGTTTATCCGCCTGAAACTCCTGCAAAGCACGTCGCAAGTCTGGGAAGACAGCCGACAAAATCACCCCATCCCTAAGGATACCAGTGGGCTCAGAATTTCCAGGGGAATCAGGCACAAAACTCCTAGAAAGAGCATCCGCCTTCACATTCTTTGAACCTGGCAGGTATGAAACCACAAAATCGAAACGGGAGAAAAATAGTGACCAACGAGCCTGTCTAGGATTCAGACGCTTGGCAGACTCAAGGTAAATCAGATTTTTGTGATCAGTCAAGACCACCACACGATGTCTAGCACCCTCAAGCCAATGACGCCACTCCTCAAATGCCCACTTCATGGCCAAAAGCTCCCGATTACCAACATCATAATTCCGCTCAGTGGGCGAAAACTTTCTAGAAAAGAACGCACATGGCTTCATCACCGAGCAATCGAAGCTTCTCTGTGACAAAACCGCCCCCGCTCCAATCTCAGAAGCATCAACCTCAACCTGAAAAGGAAGCGAAACATGTGGCTGACGCAACACAGGAGCAGAAGAAAACCGGCGCTTAAGTTCCTGAAAGGCCTCCACAGCCGCAGGAGACCAATCAGCAACATCAGCACCCTTCTTAGTCAGATCCGTCAAAGGCTTAACAACACTAGAAAAATTAGTTATGAAACGACGATAAAAATTAGCAAAGCCCAAGAACTTCTGTAGACTCTTAAGAGATGTAGGCTGCGTCCAGTCACAAATAGCTTGAACCTTGACGGGATCCATCTCAATAGTAGAAGGGGAAAAAATATACCCCAAAAAAGAAATCTTCTGGACTCCAAAGAGACACTTTGAACCTTTTACAAACAAAGAATTGGCCCGCAGGACCTGAAACACCTTCCTGACCTGCTGAACATGGGACTCCCAGTCATCAGAAAAAACCAAAACATCATCCAAATACACAATCATAAATTTATCCAGATATTCACGGAAAATATCGTGCATAAAGGACTGGAAGACAGAAGGAGCATTAGAAAGTCCAAAAGGCATCACCAAATACTCAAAATGGCCCTCAGGCGTATTAAATGCGGTTTTCCACTCATCACCCTGCTTAATCCGCACAAGATTATACGCACCCCGAAGATCAATCTTAGTGAACCATTTAGCCCCCTTAATGCGAGCGAACAAATCAGTCAACAATGGCAAAGGATACTGATATTTGACCTTAATCTTATTCAAAAGACGGTAATCTATACAAGGCCTCAAGGAACCATCTTTTTTAGCCACGAAAAAAAAACCTGCTCCCAAAGGAGACGAAGATGGACGGATATGTCCCTTTTCCAAGGACTCCTTAACATAATCCCGCATAGCAGTATGCTCTGGCACTGACAGATTGAACAAACGACCTTTAGGAAATTTACTGCCAGGAATCAAATCTATAGCACAATCGCAATCCCTGTGAGGAGGAAGCGAATTGAGCTTAGGCTCCTCAAAAACATCCCGATAATCAGACAAAAATACAGGACCTCAGAAGGAGTAGATGAAGCGATAGAAATCGGAGGTGCATCATCATGAACCCCCTGACATCCCCAGCTTAACACAGACATCGTTTTCCAGTCCAAGACTGGGTTATGAGTTTGTAACCATGGCAGACCAAGCATTAAGACATCATGTAAATTATACAGTACCAGGAAGCGAATCACCTCCTGATGAACGGGAGTCATACGCATGGTCACGTGTGTCCAGTACTGAGGTTTATTCATAGCCAAAGGTGTAGAGTCAATTCCTTTCAAAGGAATAGGGACTTCCAGAGGCTCCAGACTAAACCCACAGCGGTTGGCAAATGACCAATCCATAAGACTCAGGGCAGCGCCTGAATCCACATAGGCATCGACGAAAATGGCTGATAATGAACAAATCAGAGTCACAGACAGAATGAACTTAGACTGTAAAGTACTAATGGCAACAGACTTATCAACCTTTTTTGTGCGTTTAGAGCATGCTGATATAACATGAGCTGAATCACCACAATAAAAACACAACCCATTTTCCCGCCTATAGTTTTGCCGTTCACTTCTGGACTGAATTCTATCACATTGCATTGTCTCAGGTGCCTGTTCAGAAGACACCGCCAAATGGTGCACAGGTTTGCGCTCCCGTAAACGCCGATCAATCTGAATAGCCATAGTCATAGACTCATTCAGACCTGTAGGCGCAGAGAACCCCACCATAACATCTTTAATGGCCTCAGAAAGGCCATCTCTGAATTTTGCAGCCAGAGCGCACTCATTCCACTGAGTAAGCACCGACCATTTCCGAAATTTCTGACAATATATTTCTGCTTCATCTTGCCCCTGAGAGAGAGCCAATAAAGCTTTTTCAGCCTGAATCTCTAGATTAGGTTCCTCATAGAGCAAACCCAATGCCAGAAAAAACGCATCCACATTGAGCAACGCAGGATCCCCTGGTGCCAATGCAAATGCCCAATTCTGAGGGTCACCCCGCAGGAAAGATATTACAATCTTGACTTGCTGAGCAGGGTCTCCAGAGGAGCGAGATTTCAAAGAAAGAAACAACTTGCAATTGTTCCTAAAATTCAGAAAACTAGATCTATCTCCAGAAAAAAACTCTGGGATAGGAATTCTAGGTTCAGACATAGGAGCATGTACAACAAAATCTTGTATATTTTGAACCTTAGCAGCAAGATTATTCAGGCTGGAAGCCAAACTCTGGACGTCCATGATAAACAGCTGAGGTCAGAGCCATTCAAGGATTAAGAGGAGGTAAGACGCAGCCAGGCTGCAATTAAGGCTAGGCAGCAAACTCTGAGGGAAGGAAAAAAAAAAAAAAACTTCCTCAGACTACTTTTCCTCCTACTTCAGCCAATACGATTACCACTTTTCGGGCCGGCGATACTGTCATGATCCCAATGGCAGGGGATCACAAAAGGACAAGCAAAAAAAAACAGAACAAGCTCTAGGGTGATGGAAACTGAGCTGACCGCGATCCTGAACCTAATTCACAACACTAGCAGTAGCCGGGGAACGTGCCTACGATGATTCTAAACGTCTCGCGACAGCCGAAGGACTAGCTTCCCCTATTAGAAGAAACAAAGACCTCTCTTGCCTCCAGAGAAACACCCCACAGAAATAGCAGCCCCCCACATGTAATTACGTAGTAATGAAAACAGATTCAGCAAAATGAGGCCCGCTAAAACTAGATAGCAGAAGATACAAAAGTGAACTGCGCGGTCAGCGAAAAACCCTACAAAAAACCATCCTGAAATTACTTGAACTCATGTGCCAACTCATGGAACATGAGGAGTAATATCAGCCCACTAGAGCAACCAGCAACAAGGAATCACATAACTGCAAGCTGGACTAAAACAAAAATAAAGCAAAACGTGGAACAGGAAAATCAAAAACTTAGCTTGTCCTGATGATTACAGAAGCGGAAAGCAGAGGTAACAAGACACACTGATTACATTGATCGCCGGCGAGGAAATGACAAGAAAGCCAGGTTAAATAGGAAACTCCCATATCCTGATAGAACAGGTGGACACCAGAGACCGCAGAGAACACAAGTCACCCAGTACCATCTGTAACCACCAGAGGGAGCCCAAAAACAGAATCCACAACAGTTATCCTCTGAGCGGAGTCCGGAGCCTATGCAGTGTGATAGGATTTTGTCTAGAGCTGAACAACAAGGATTCAGGCGTCAGAATAGGTTGTGTTTTTACTGCGGCGATTCTGCTCATGTTATTTCTGATTGCCCTAAGCGTACAAAGAGAATCGCTAGTTCTGTTACAATCAGTACTGTACAACCTAAATTTCTGTTATCTGTGACCTTGATCTGCTCATTGTCGTCGTTTTCTGTCATGGCGTTTGTGGATTCAGGCGCCGCTCTGAACTTAATGGACTTGGAATTTGCCAGACGTTGTGGTTTCCCCTTGCAGCCTTTGCAGAACCCTATTCCTTTAAGGGGCATTGATGCCACACCATTGGCTATAAATAAACCTCAGTTTTGGACACAGCTGACCATGTGCATGGCGCCAGCCCATCAGGAAGATTGTCGTTTCCTGGTGTTGCATAATTTGCATGATGATATTGTGCTGGGTTTTCCATGGTTACAGGTACATAATCCGGTGTTAGATTGGAAATATATGTCTGTGACTAGTTGGGGTTGTCAGGGGGTTCATGGTCACGTTCCTTTGATGTCAATTTCCTCTTCACCCTCTTCTGAAATTCCTGAGTTTTTGTCAGATTTCCAGGATGTATTCGATGAGCCCAAATCCAGTTCCCTTCCACCGTATAGGGACTGTGATTGTGCTATTGACTTGATTCCAGGTTGTAAGTTCCCTAAGGGCCGACTTTTCAACCTGTCTGTGCCAGAACATGCCGCCATGCGGAGCTATATTAAGGAGTCTTTGGAGAAGGGGCATATTCGGCCATCTTCTTCACCATTGGGATCAGTTTTTTTTTTGTTGCCAAGAAGGATGGCTCCTTGAGACCCTGTATTGATTATTGCCTCTTGAATAAGATCACGGTCAAATTTCAATACCCTTTACCTTTGCTTTCTGATTTGTTTGCTAGGATTAAGGGGGCTAGTTGGTTTACTAAGATTGACCTTCGAGGGGCATATAATCTTGTTCGTATTAAGCAGGGTGACGAATGGAAAACTGCATTTAATATGCCCGAAGGCCATTTTGAATACCTTGTGATGCCATTCGGACTCTCTAATGCTCCATCTGTGTTCCAGTCCTTCATGCATGATATCTTTCGGAGTTATCTTGATAAATTCATGATTGCATATTTGGATGATATTTTGATTTTTTCCGATGATTGGGAGTCTCATGTGAAACAGGTCAGGATGGTATTTCAGATCCATCGTGATAATGCTTTATTTGTGAAGGGGTCTAAGTGCCTCTTTGGAGTGCAGAAGGTTTCTTTTTTGGGCTTCATTTTTTCTCCCTCATCTATAGAAATGGATCTGGTTAAGGTTCAGGCCATTCATCATTGTATTCAGCCCACATCTGTGAAGAGCCTTCAGAAATTTTTGGGCTTTGCTAATTTTTATCGCCGTTTCATTGCCAACTTCTCCAGTGTGGTTAAACCCCTGACCGATTTGACGAAGAAAGGCGCTGATGTGACGAATTGGTCCTCTGCGGCTGTTTCTGCCTTTCAGGAGCTTAAACGCCGATTTACATCTGCCCCTGTGTTGCGTCAGCCGGATATTTCTCTTCCATTTCAGGTTGAGGTTGACGCGTCTGAGATTGGGGCAGGGGCCGTTTTGTCTCAGAGGAATTCTGATGGTTCCTTGATTAAACCGTGTGCCTTCTTTTCTCGGGAAGTTTTCGCCTGCGGAACGCAATTATGATGTCGGCAATCGGGAGTTGTTGGCTATGAAGTGGGCATTTGAGGAGTGGCGACATTGGCTTGAGGGGGCCAAGCACCGTATTGTGGTCCTGACCGATCATAAGAATCTGATTTACCTCGAGTCTGCCAAACGGCTGAATCCTAGACACGCTCGATGGTCTCTGTTTTTCTCCCGTTTTGATTTTGTGGTCTTGTATCTTCTGGGTTCTAAGAATGTTAAGGCTGATGCCCTCTCTAGGAGTTTTTTGCCTGATTCCCCTGGGGTCCTTGAGCCGGTCGGTATTCTGAAGGAAGGGGTGATTCTTTCTGCCATCTCCCCTGATTTACGACGGGTTCTTCAGGAATTTCAGGCTAATAAACCTGACCGCTGTCCAGTGGGGAAACTATTTGTTCCTGATAGATGGACTAGTAAAGTGATTTCTGAGGTTCATTGTTCTGTGTTGGCTGGCCATCCTGGGATTTTTGGTACCAGAGATTTGGTTGGTAGGTCCTTTTGGTGGCCTTCTTTGTCGTGGGATGTGCGTTCTTTTGTGCAGTCCTGTGGGACTTGTGCGCGGGCCAAGCCTTGCTGTTCCCGCGCTAGTGGGTTGCCTTTGCCGGTCCCTGAGAGACCTTGGACGCATATTTCTATGGATTTTATTTCAGATCTTCCGGTTTCCCAGAGAATGTCGGTTATCTGGGTGGTTTGTGATCGGTTTTCTAAGATGGTTCATTTGGTACCTTTGCCTAAATTGCCTTCCTCTTCTGATTTGGTTCCGTTGTTTTTTCAGCATGTGGTTCGTTTGCATGGCATTCTGGAGAATATTGTGTCAGATAGAGGTTCCCAGTTTGTTTCTAGGTTTAGGCGGGTCTTTTGTGCTAGGCTGGGCATTGATTTGTCTTTTTCCTCCGCATTTCATCCTCAGACAAATGGCCTAACCGAGCGAACTAATCAGACTTTGGAAACTTATTTGAGATGCTTTGTCTCTGCTGATCAGGATGATTGGGTGGCTTTTTGCCACTGGCCGAGTTTGCTCTTAATAATCAGGCTAGTTCTGCTACCTTGGTTTCGCCTTTTTTTTGTAATTTTGGTTTTCATCCTCGTTTTTCTTCAGGGCAGGTTGAGTCTTCTGATTGTCCTGGTGTGGATTCTGTGATTGACAGGTTGCAGCAGATTTGGGCTCATGTGATAGACAATTTGGTGTTGTCTCAGGAGAAGGCTCAACGTTTTTCTAACCGTCGTCGGTGTGTTGGTTCCCGGCTTCCGGTTGGGGATTTGGTCTGGTTGTCTTCCCGTCATGTTCCTATGAAGGTTTCTTCCCCTAAATTCAAGCCTCGGTTTATTGGTCCTTATAGGATTTCTGAGATTATCAATCCAGTGTCTTTTCGTTTGGCCCTTCCAGCCTCTTTTTCCATCCATAATGTTTTCCATAGATCTTTGTTGCGGAAATATGTGGTGATCGTTGTTCCCTCTGTTGATCCTCCGGCCCCGGTGTTGATTGATGGGGAGTTGGAGTATGTGGTTGAGAAGATTTTGGATTCTCATTTTTCGAGGCGGAGGCTTCAGTATCTTGTCAAATGGAAGGGTTATGGCCAGGAGGATAATTCTTGGGTTGTTGCCTCTGATGTTCATGCTGACGATTTGGTTTGTGCCTTTCATTTGGCTCATCCTGATCGGCCTGGGGGCTCTGGTGAGGGTTCGGTGACCCCTCCTCAAGGGGATGGTACTGTTGTGAATTCTGCTCTTGGGCTCCCTCTGGTGGTTATGAGTGGTAGTGCGGCTGTCTTTGGATCGCAGCATTTATCAGGTGTGTCCACTTGTTGCAATTTGGACTGGGCTATTTAGTCTTGCTTGATTCTTTAGTCAGTGCCAGTTGTCCATTGTTTTTGGAAGATTCACATCTCTACCTGGTCTCTCCTGTTTTGCTGTTCGTTTCAACAAAGATAAGTTCTGGCTTGTTTTTGCTGTCCACATGCTGTGGACCTTATAGTTCAGTGCATTTTCATATTTTGTCCTGTCCAGCTTGGTCTGTGTTAGGATTTTTTCAGCCAAGCTGTATCTCTGGAGATGCAGATATACCCTCCATGTCTTTAGTCAGATGTGGAGATTTTGTATTTTCTGTGGTGGATATTTTCTAGTGTTTTAATACTGACCGCATAGCACTCTGTCCTATTCTTTCTTTTTAGCTAGAATGGCCTCCTTTGCTAAATCCTGATTTCAGTCTGCGTATGTCATTTCCCTCTCCTCTCACAGTCAATATTTGTGGGGGGCTGTCTATCCTTTGGGGATTTTCTCTGAGGCAAGATAGTTTTCCCGTTTCTATCTTTAGGGGAAGTTAGTCCTTAGGCTGTGTCGAGGTGTCTAGGGAGTGTTAGGTACATCCCACAGCTACTTCTATTTGCGGTGCTAAGTTCAGGGTCTGCGGTCAGTACAGGTACCACCTTCTCCAAAGTACGTCTCATGCTGCTCCTAGGCCACCAGTTCATAACAGACATACTTCGCCTGTGGGAAGTTACACCATCTAGCTGCCATCACATCACCCCAGTGGACTCCAAGCATCGTCGGTCACCCTGACCGAACACAACAGGTGGCGTCACGAAACCTTGACAGACTCCTATTACCTTTCATTGGACGCCCCTTAGCAGGGTCACGGACCAGGTCCAGCCACCGTGACAACCCCAGAACTGAGACAGAAAGGATCGGTACCGAGTAACCTGTGGCCCTGTGTCTGGGGGCGCTCCAACTTGGCGTCACGAACAGGATTGTACTTAAGCCTGAAGAATCAGGTCATGTGTGCCTTGGAACTGTGATTGAATTGTGCATGAACCGTGATTTATTGCAAGGACTGTGTATTGCTGATTGTCGCATGATTCCCGCCAAAACTGCTGCCATTGCCACACCACGAGGAGCGCAGGAGAAGAAGGAGGGCGTGTCATGGGAGGAGATCGAGAAAACGGCGCGAACAGCAGTATCCGCCCCTCCGACTACCGACTACGGCTGCAGGATGACGAGCTCAGGGATGGAGGAGCTCAAACCCCAGAAAATGGAGAAGCCTCGTCTGTGTGCTGCCGCAGGGCCAGGAGAGGAGACGGCGACCAGCGAGTGCCTGAACGACGACGAAGTGACCCAGGATCACTGCAACCCAGCGGAGCCGGACCAGGGATTACCGCCACAGGGGGATCCGGATCCCCTGGAATTGCCGGAGGAGGTATCGAACCACCCGACTCCAGACGAGGGGTCGGTGACGGCGAAGAAATGGAAGTCTGAGCTGTGCAAAAAGATCGCACAGGGAGCGCCGTGGTCAGAGCCGCCGTAGACTCCAGCGTCCTCATCAGCGGAGCCGATCGACATCGGTGGAACCACATCAGATGCAGGTACCAAAAGTGATCCTGCCCCACCGACCGATCCAGCTCTCGTGACCGCTCCCCTTCCCAGCTGTGACCAGTAGGGTTGAGCGACATTTGTTTTTATAGGATCGGGTCGGATTTCACGAAACCCGACTTTTTCAAAAGTCGGGTCGAGTGAACTCGGCCGATCCTATAGAAAAGTCAGGGTCGGGGTCGGCTGAAACACGAAACCCAATGCAGTGCATTGGGTTTCTAATGGTTCCCAGGGTCTGAAGGAGAGGAAACTCTCCTTCAGGCCCTGGGATCCATATTTAAGTGTAAAATAAAGAATCAAAATAAAAAATATTGGAATACTTACCCTCGGACGCGCCCTGGTTGTAACCGGGAGCCTTCCTTCCTAAGAATGAGCGCCTGAAGGGCCTTCGATGACGTCGCGGCTTGTGATTGGTCGCGTAAGCGGTCACATGCGCGTCACGCGACCAATCACAAGCCGCGACGTCATCTAAGGTCCTTCAAGCGCTGATTCTTAGGAAGGAAGGCTGCGGGTTAGAACCAGGGGGCGTCCGAGGGTGAGTATATACCTATTAGGAATATACTCACCCTCGGACGCGCCCTGATTCTAACCCGCAGCCTTCCTTCGTAAGAATCAGCGCTTGAAGGTCCTTAGATGATGTCACGGCTTGTGATTGGTTGCGTGACGCCCATGTGACCGCTCACGCGACCAATCACAAGCCGCGACGTCATCGAAGGCTCATTTTTAGGAAGGAAGGCTCCTGGTTACAACCAGGGCGCGTCCGAGGGTAAGTATTTCAATATTTTTAATTTTGATTCTTTATTTTACACATTAATATGAATTCCTATACCAATTCCCGATATCTTAAACATATCGGGAATCGGTATCGGAATTCCAATTCCAGTTCAGAAGATCGCCGACCTCATGGCCGACCCCACACAGGGGTCGGGTTTCATGAAACCCGACTTTGCCAAAACTGGGCGACTTCTGAATCTGGCCGACCCGTTTCGCTCAACCCTAGTGACCAGCCTTCCATAACCGAGATCGGGGTGACAACCCTTTATGCCATGAAGGGGATACTTCCCCCGCTACCGATATCTATGGGTGAACCGTTAAACGTGAGTCCCGAAAGGGTGATCTTTGAGTGGGATGCGCCGATGATCCAGCCAGACGGGTCCAGACAGGAGGGCTCTTACGTAGTTGGGCTCACCTGGGAGCAGTACAGACAATGCTTAGTTGCACAATGGGAAGATCGAGAACAAACGAAACAGACTGCCCAAAAAATACCGAAATCTAAGACCAAACGTGGCAAAAAGGATCCGGTGAGACGAGGGACAGTGTTAGCCTTTCACCCGAAGTGGGGTTGGGGCTTCATACTGGAGCCGGGACTGCCGACCGAAATCTTTGTTGCCAACTACAATGTGGAAACTCAGTCCCGCGGTGGGGCCCCTAATCGAAGTTTGTGCAAGGGGGACCATGTGACCTACACCCTCCACCGGAGTGAGCAGGGGTGGTATGCCAAGAATGTCCAACGATACGAGCCTACTGTGGCGCCCCCTACTGCCGCGACAGATTAACGACTGTCGTTCCCTGGTATTTGGCCTAGCGGATGCTAGTATTACTACCACCGTGCGTATCGATACTCCTGCAGGATCTGCTATAAAAATTGACATCCATATCAAACCTGCTAATGATTTGACCACACTGGAGAGACAAACCCACAACGGTGATACGGCATCGGACGAGAGTTCGGATACAGACCTTCCCCGGTCAGGAAGTGTGCGTTTCCGACTGGTGCCATACAACCTACCGTCACGAGGATAAACCTCGGAAACCTAAAACTGTAAATAGTTAACTGTCTTTTGCTCTTTTTCTACTTAAAACCCATAGGGGTTAGAGAGAGAGTCCTCCTGAGAACCGTAGAACGATAGTTGGTTGCTGATAGAAAGACAATGACAGTAGGCCCAGCAAAGGAGCTAGGCGGTCCTGCATTGGTGAAGCTAGAAAGAGAAGAAAAGTTGAGTTTGTATTGTAGTACTTTATAGTAGGCCTTTAGTGGGTTCAGCTTATACGCCCTTAAAGGAAAAGTTAAATCATTGTTCAGAATTTGCACTTAGTAGAATACTCGGCAGGGTACCAGAAGTTATTTATAGTCAAAATGTTATTTAAAAATATTTAACCTTGTTTTTGTTTGTAACGTTCAAGTGTCCTCACCTCCCATAAAGGGAAGCCTTGTTATACTGACTTGTTTCAAGCATTCCAAAATTTTGTATGTCTTTTGCTGATATGCATTGTTGTTCTTCTTCCCAGTCCAGGAGTACTGGATTTAACCGGGGGGAGTGCAGCGCCCCAGAGATCTGGTCGTTGCAGTATGACGCTCTGCCGCTAAGGGGAGTGAGGGTACGTCTGATGGCACTAAAGGAGTTCTTCTGACCAGGTATCACCAGCACACATTACACTTCACACTCCAGCCACTAGGGGGAGAAAAAGGTTTTATTTATTGGGCCACTCCTCACACTGGTAAAACTAGGGGTTGGATAGGAAGTTAGTCAGAAGCTGACTGGGTTGGATTCAGGCAACATCCCGTGGCAGGGGGTGTTGCAGGGAGAAGATTCAGGGGGGTCCCTGTTGTGAATTCTGTGGCTGAATTCACTCCTGTGGTCACAAGTGGTACTGCAGCTTCTGAGCTTCCTCCCTCAGGTGTTCTGGTGAGCTCGTTAACTGCTTCATTACTTAACTCCGCCTGATGCTGCTATCCTTGCTCCTTGTCAATGTTTCAGTGTTGGATCTGAGCTTCTCCTGATTGTTCCTGTGACCTGCTGCTCTGTATAGCTAAGTGCTTTTTGCTTTTTTGTTGCTTTTTTTCTGTCCAGCTTGTCTTTTGTTTTGCTGGAAGCTCTGAGACGCAAAGGGTGTACCGCCGTGCCGTTAGTTCGGCACGGTGGGTTTTTTTTTGCCCCCTTTGCGTGGTTTTGCTTTAGGGTTTTTTGTAGACTGCAAAGTTCGCTTTACTGTCCTCGCTCTGTCCTAGAATATCGGGCCCCACTTTGCTGAATCTATTTCATCCCTACGTTTTGTCTTTTCATCTTACTCACAGTCATTATATGTGGGGGGCTGCCTTTTCCTTTGGGGAATTTCTCTGGGGCAAGTCAGGCCTATTTTTCTATCTTCAGGCTAGCTAGTTTCTTAGGCTGTGCCGAGTTGCCTAGGTAGTTGTTAGGCGCAATCCACAGCCGCTTTTAGTTGTGTTTAGGATAGGATCAGGTGTGCAGTCTACAGAGTTTCCACGTCTCAGAGCTCGTTCTTGTATTTTTGGGTATTTGTCAGATCACTGTGTGCGCTCTGATCGCTAAGCACACTTTGTTTCTGGATTGCCTTCATAACACCTGTCATTAGCAAACATAACAGTACAAGGAGCCAAACTAATGATTCTCAATAGAGGGAAAGAAAAAGTTCTGACATCATTTTTTTTTTTTTCTGCTCTGTGTTCACTTTTTTTTTTTCCCATAGACATTTGGGTGATTCTGGACACAGGTGTGGACATGGATATTCAGGGTCTGTGCTCTTCAATGGATAATCTCGTTATAAATGTACAAAAAATTCAAGATACTATTGATCAGAAATCTATGTTAGAACCAAGAATTCCTATTCCTGATTTGTTTTTTGGAGATAGAACTAAGTTTCTAAGTTTCAAAAATAATTGTAAGCTATTTCTGGCCTTGAAACCTCATTCTTCTGGTAATCCTATTCAACAGGTTTTGATTATTATTTCTTTTTTGCGCGGCGACCCTCAAGACTGGGCATTTTCTCTTGTGCCAGGAGACCCTGCATTGAGTAGTGTCGATGCGTTTTTCCTGGCGCTCGGATTGCTGTACGATGAGCCTAATTCAGTGGATCAGGCTGAGAAAAATTTGCTGGCTTTGTGCCAGGGTCAGGATGATATAGAAGTATATTGTCAGAAATTTAGGAAATGGTCAGTACTCACTCAGTGGAATGAATCTGCGCTGGCAGCTTTGTTCAGAAAGGGTCTCTCTGAGGCTCTTAAGGATGTCATGGTGGGATTTCCTATGCCTGCTGGTTTGAATGAGTCTTTGTCTTTGGCCATTCAGATCGGTCGACGCTTGCGCGAGCGTAAATCTGTGCACCATTTGGCGGTACTGCCTGAGGTTAAACCTGAGCCTATGCAGTGCGATAGGACTATGACTAGAGTTGAACGGCAGGAATACAGACGTCTGAATGGTCTGTGTTTCTACTGTGGTGATTCCACTCATGCTATTTCTGATTGTCCTAAGCGCACTAAGCGGTCCGCTAGGTCTGCCGTCATTGGTACTGTACAGTCCAAATTCCTTCTGTCCATTACCTTGATATGCTCTTTGTCGTCGTTTTCTGTCATGGCGTTTGTGGATTCGGGCGCTGCCCTGAATCTGATGGATTTGGATTATGCTAAACGTTGTGGGTTTTTCTTGGAGCCTTTGCGGTGTCCTATTCCATTGAGAGGAATTGATGCTACACCTTTGGCCAAGAATAAACCTCAATACTGGGCCCAGCTGACCATGTGCATGGCTCCTGCACATCAGGAAGTTATTCGCTTTCTGGTGTTGCATAATCTGCATGATGTGGTCGTGTTGGGGTTGCCATGGCTACAAACCCATAATCCAGTATTGGATTGGAATTCCATGTCGGTATCCAGCTGGGGTTGTCAGGGGGTACATGGTGATGTTCCATTTTTGTCGATTTCGTCATCCACCCCTTCTGAGGTCCCAGAGTTCTTGTCTGATTATCAGGATGTATTTGAAGAGCCCAAGTCCGATGCTCTACCTCCGCATAGGGATTGTGATTGTGCTATACATTGATTCCTGGTAGTAAATTCCCTAAAGGTCGATTATTTAATTTATCCGTGCCCGAACACGCCGCTATGCGCAGTTATGTGAAGGAATCCCTGGAGAAGGGACATATTCGCCCATCGTCATCACCACTGGGAGCAGGGTTCTTCTTTGTAGCCAAGAAGGATGGTTCGCTGAGACCGTGTATTGATTACCGCCTTCTTAATAAGATCACTGTTAAATTTCAGTATCCCTTGCCATTGTTATCTGACTTGTTTGCTCGGATTAAGGGGGCTAGTTGGTTCACTAAGATAGATCTTCGTGGTGCGTATAATCTGGTGAGAATCAGGCAAGGAGATGAATGGAAAACTGCATTCAATACGCCCGAGGGTCATTTTGAGTATCTAGTGATGCCGTTCGGACTTGCCAATGCTCCATCTGTGTTTCAGTCTTTTATGCATGACATCTTCCGTGAGTATCTGGATAAATTCCTGATTGTTTACTTGGATGACATTTTGATCTTCTCAGATGATTGGGAGTCTCATGTGAAGCAGGTCAGAATGGTTTTTCAGGTCCTGCGTGCTAACTCTTTGTTTGTGAAGGGATCAAAGTGTCTCTTCGGTGTGCAGAAAGTTTCATTTTTGGGGTTCATCTTTACCCCTTTTACTATCGAGATGGATCCAGTTAAGGTCCAAGCCATCCAGGATTGGATTCAGCCGACATCTCTGAAAAGTCTGCAAAAGTTCCTGGGCTTTGCTAATTTTTATCGTCGCTTCATCTGTAATTTTTCTAGCATTGCCAAACCATTGACCGATTTGACCAAGAAGGGTGCTGATTTGGTTAATTGGTCTTCTGCTGCTGTGGAAGCTTTTCAGGAGTTGAAGCGTCGTTTTTGTTCTGCCCCTGTGTTGTGTCAGCCAGATGTTTCTCTTCCGTTCCAGGTCGAGGTTGATGCTTCTGAGATTGGTGCAGGGGCGGTTTTGTCACAGAGAGGTTCTGATTGCTCAGTGATGAAACCATGTGCTTTCTTTTCCAGGAAGTTTTCGCCCGCTGAGCGTAATTATGATGTGGGCAATCGAGAGTTGCTGGCCATGAAGTGGGCATTCGAGGAGTGGCGTCATTGGCTTGAAGGAGCTAAGCATCGCGTGGTGGTATTGACTGATCATAAGAACTTGACTTATCTCGAGTCTGCCAAGCGCTTGAATCCTAGACAGGCCCGTTGGTCGTTATTTTTTGCCCGCTTCGACTTTGTGATTTCGTACCTTCCGGGCTCTAATAATGTGAAGGCGGATGCTCTGTCTAGGAGTTTTGTGCCCGACTCTCCGGGTTTATCTGAGCCAGCGGGTATCCTCAAGGAAGGAGTCATTGTGTCTGCCATCTCCCCTGATTTGCGGCGGGTGCTGCAAAAATTTCAGGCGAATAAACCTGATCGTTGTCCAGCAGAGAAACTGTTCGTCCCTGATAGGTGGACTAATAAACTTATCTCTGAACTTCATTGTTCGGTGTTGGCTGGTCATCCTGGAATCTTTGGTACCAGAGAGTTAGTGGCTAGATCCTTCTGGTGGCCATCTCTGTCACGGGATGTACGTACTTTTGTGCAGTCCTGTGGGATTTGTGCTAGGGCTAAGCCCTGCTGTTCTCGTGCCAGTGGGTTGCTTTTGCCCTTGCCGGTCCCAAAGAGGCCTTGGACACATATTTCGATGGATTTCATTTCTGACCTTCCCGTTTCTCAAAAGATGTCAGTCATTTGGGTGGTCTGTGATCGCTTTTCTAAAATGGTCCATCTGGTGCCCTTGGCTAAATTGCCTTCCTCCTCTGATTTGGTACCTTTGTTCTTTCAGCATGTGGTTCGGTTGCATGGCATTCCTGAGAATATTGTTTCTGACAGAGGTTCCCAGTTTGTTTCAAGGTTTTGGCGAGCCTTTTGTGGTAGGATGGGCATTGACCTATCCTTTTCCTCGGCTTTCCATCCTCAGACTAATGGCCAGACCGAACGAACCAATCAGACCTTGGAAACATATCTGAGATGTTTTGTTTCTGCAGACCAGGATGATTGGGTGTCCTTTTTGCCGTTGGCTGAGTTTGCCCTTAATAATCGGGCCAGCTCGGCTACCTTGGTTTCTCCATTTTTTTGCAATTCGGGGTTCCATCCTCGTTTCTCTTCAGGACAGGTTGAGTCTTCGGACTGTCCTGGTGTGGATTCTGTGGTGGATAGGTTGCAGCAGATCTGGACTCAGGTAGTGGACAATTTGATCTTGTCCCAGGAGAAAGCTCAACTTTTCGCTAATCGCAGACGCCGTGTGGGTCCCCGACTTCGTGTTGGGGATCTGGTTTGGTTATCTTCTCGTCATATTCCTATGAAGGTTTCCTCTCCTAAATTTAAACCTCGTTTTATTGGTCTGTATAGGATTTCTGAGGTTCTCAATCCTGTGTCTTTTCGTTTGACCCTCCCAGACTCCTTTTCCATACATAATGTATTCCATAGGTCGTTGTTGCGGAGATACGTGGCACCTATGGTTCCATCGGTTGAGCCTCCTGTCCCGGTTTTGGTGGAGGGGGAATTGGAGTATATTGTGGAGAAGATTTTGGATTCTCGTGTTTCTAGACGGAAACTCCAGTATCTGGTTAAATGGAAGGGTTATGCTCAGGAAGATAATTCCTGGGTTTTTGCCTCTGATGTTCATGCTTCCGATCTTGTTCGTGCCTTTCATGCGGCTCATCCTGGTCGGCCTGGGGGCTCTGGTGAGGGTTCGGTGACCCCTCCTCAAGGGGGGGGTACTGTTGTGAATTCTGTGGCTGAATTCACTCCTGTGGTCACAAGTGGTACTGCAGCTTCTGAGCTTCCTCCCTCAGGTGTTCTGGTGAGCTCGTTAACTGCTTCATTACTTAACTCCGCCTGATGCTGCTATCCTTGCTCCTTGTCAATGTTTCAGTGTTGGATCTGAGCTTCTCCTGATTGTTCCTGTGACCTGCTGCTCTGTATAGCTAAGTGCTTTTTGCTTTTTTGTTGCTTTTTTTCTGTCCAGCTTGTCTTTTGTTTTGCTGGAAGCTCTGAGACGCAAAGGGTGTACCGCCGTGCCGTTAGTTCGGCACGGTGGGTTTTTTTTTGCCCCCTTTGCGTGGTTTTGCTTTAGGGTTTTTTGTAGACTGCAAAGTTCGCTTTACTGTCCTCGCTCTGTCCTAGAATATCGGGCCCCACTTTGCTGAATCTATTTCATCCCTACGTTTTGTCTTTTCATCTTACTCACAGTCATTATATGTGGGGGGCTGCCTTTTCCTTTGGGGAATTTCTCTGGGGCAAGTCAGGCCTATTTTTCTATCTTCAGGCTAGCTAGTTTCTTAGGCTGTGCCGAGTTGCCTAGGTAGTTGTTAGGCGCAATCCACAGCCGCTTTTAGTTGTGTTTAGGATAGGATCAGGTGTGCAGTCTACAGAGTTTCCACGTCTCAGAGCTCGTTCTTGTATTTTTGGGTATTTGTCAGATCACTGTGTGCGCTCTGATCGCTAAGCACACTGTGTTTCTGGATTGCCTTCACAACACCTGTCATTAGCAAACATAACAGGTCCCTGTCAGGCGTGGGAACCTGACAGGTACCTAGCGAACAGAACAGAACATTACGGAACCACGCCTGCACACCCTGCGGCGGTATCCTAAGAAAGAGGCACGAAGCGAAGGATATTGTGGAACAGTGAGAAACGAGATCAAGCACAAAGGAGAGCCAGTAGGAGTCATGCCCCGAGAACGGCAACATCCTACTGAGGCGCGCAGCCGGTGGCCGGAACACCGAGTAAGTAACTGACTCTATGCCTTACTTCAAACTCCGCAGCACAGTTAATTATAGGTTGGCTGTCTACCTTAAATTTCCTACGCAGACATAGGGGGCAACGTGTGGAGAGGGGCGACTCTAGGGTCCCGGACGAGCTCCGAGCCTTCCCGTCATACAGGTGCGTCCTAGCCATAACATACCTGGGGGACGAGAAACTAGAAACATCTGGAACGAAAGAGAAAGAATTAGAAAGAACTAGAAAGAACGAACGAACGAGAACAGAAGTTGTGAGGACTATTCCGAATGCTCAGCAGGGTAGCACTACAACACACAGGCGCTAGTGGTAGGCAATGATTTCCACCTGTAAAGGGAACTCTGGATATGCCATCGGACCGGCCGGTCTCAGACAGCCCTGTTAACTGTGCTCTGGATTGAGGATCCTGAAGTCTTCAGTAAAGAGGTAAAGAGACTGCAACCCTGTGTCCTCGTTATTGACTGCACCTCACACCATCACCATCCACCTTACTGGGAAGCCCTGGGGACATACTTCGCCTGTGGGAAGTTACACCATCTAGCTGCCATCACATCACCCCAGTGGACCCCAAGCAGCGACGGTCACCCTGACCGAACACCACAGGTGGTGTCACGAAACCTTGATAGACTCCTATCACCTTTCATTGGACGCCCCTTACCAGGGTCACGGACCGGGTCCAGCCACCGTGACAACCCCAGAACTGAGACAGAATGGACCGGTACCGAGTAACCTGTGGCCCTGTGTCTGGGGGCGCTCCACTTACATGTCATGTGATTTTTCACCATGTATTGATTGGTCTGGTTTGTATGTAAATATTTGCCATTTTGAGCATATAGCAGCTTTGATAAAGATCGCTGTTGCGATCAAAACGCGTCTTGCTGTTTCTGTGTGCACGTCTAGTGCGGTCCCGGAGGATGTCCTGTGATTTTTAATTCGTGAAATAAAATTGAAGATTTTACTAAAGGAGCTGGAACAAAGACTCCTTTTTTTCTCACATCTGAAGTTGTGACTGCTTTAACCGGCTGCTGGCAATACCCTGAAAGGAGTGTCATTGCTCTCATAGGGTATAGCGCAGAGCTGCAGTGAGAGGGTTCACCGGAGTTCATCAGCTGATCAGCTCCGGTGATCTCACTTATGGCACCACAATTGTGTGAGAACTTTCACTCAAGCTGATCAGCTGATGAACTTTGGTGAACTCTCTCACCGCAGCGCAGCGCTGTGCGCTGCAGGAGCAATTACCTCCTGCGTCACTGTGTAGCCAGCTGTTCTTGAGAGCAATCACATCAGTGACTGCTCTCAAAGTTATCAGGATCATTGTGGGACATTATGGATTATTATCTCGTCAGCGTACAGGGGAAAAATATTGTGGTTTATTATTTTATTTTTGATACAGGAGACGGCTTCAGTGGATTAAGCATTCGGGGAGTATGGTTTAATTTAGATTCAATAAAAGACTGTGTCATTATTTCAAATAAAGGACTTTATTCCTGGTGAGTCTTTTTTTATAATATCACTATAGGGTTAATAATGGGGGCGTCTTTTAGACGACTCTCCATTATTATCCTGTGGGCTTGATGTCACCTTACAATACAAAGGTTACATCTCTCCCACCCAACCTTTACCCCACTTGCCACTGCACCTTGGCAAGTAGGAAGACTAAGGCTATGCGCCATATTTGGTGCATCTTGTAGATGCACCTTTCCTGGGGCGGCTGAGGAGAGCTGATATTTTAGTATGGGAGGCTGCCAATATCTGTTTTCTTAGCCTTTGCTGGTTAGATTTTATAGGGGGACCCTACATCAATTTTTTCTGGCGTCCTCCTGTAAACTAGCCAGTAAAGACTAAGCAAACAGCTGTGAGCTGATATTAATAGCTTAGGAACCTTTATGGCTATTGATACTTTCTCAGAATATTAACATCAGCCCTGTTGCCTTTCCCTCTGCTGGTTATGAAAATTATGCGGGAGCCCAAGCAATTTTTTTTAAATGAACTGTTGCTGTTTGGTTACAGCCTAAGTAGGTTCATTCTGTTGATGCTCGTACATAGGCTGGTTACAATGTGTGTTTACTTATTGACTAAATAACGAGGGTGTCAGGCTGAACCTAGGGCTTAGTGTCAATGACAGCTGCTGACACCAAGTCCTAATCCCATTACCCTGATGCTACTGCATCAGAATAAAAAAGGTGGTGTTAAACGAAGCAATTACATCACAAAACTCTTTTTTAAAATATCTTTAGCTAAAAAAAGCCTTTATTGCTGTACAAAAACGCATGCAAAAATGCAGTAAAAACACACCGGAAAACACTGCACATCACATGTTTTTGACCAGCGCTTTTACTGCCAAGAGATGCCGAAACCTTGTCGAAATTTCTGCAAGCAAATACTCTTACTCTCTCAGAGTTACAAAATAAATTCTCAGAAAAAGATTATCCTTATTTTATTACTTGCAAGCGTAAAGTTTCTGTAAACAATACTTCAAAATATACCAGAAGATTCCAAAATGGTTCTCGCCACTGTATTCCCTAATAACAAACAGAATGACTCATGAGGCCTCATTACAAGATTTTATAAATATTTTCATTCCTGTATAGACTACTACTCTACTTAACTCCAAATTAACAAATGGCTTTTAGTAGATCCAAACGTAACACCCATAAATATCTTACTGGTGGTGCAATCTCATCTCTTGTTTCAATCATCTAAATATACAGAAATGCTCTTGAAAATGATCACACAGCTTAACTAGCTCCTCTTAGGGGTTACAGAATGGGATCAATAAACCTCACGAATGATTCAAATGCCATGTGCTAACTGCTACTCTATATCATTGTATTTGGGACTATCCTCAAATATAGAATTTCTATTTCCACACATAAATTCTTCACCCCATGCATAAGCCCTGATTCATCAAGACAGGCATTTTTCATGTAGGTCTTGATGTGGGGGTTGGATTGAGTGCTAATTCATTAAAAGGTGCACACCCCTGAATGAAACAGGTGAGGTGTGAAGTGGCATGCTCCTATGTGAGCACCTTGCCATCAATCTTACTCAGTAATGAATTTGACAAGTGGGTGTTGCCACACCCTGATCTCCCCTACTTTGTTGAAGTTGGGCAAAATAGGCATTGTACTAAAGTTTTTTTTTTTTTATTGAATTTTTTTGAATTAATGAATTGGAACCTTAGTCCTTAAAGGGGTTGTCCACTTTTCAGAAAACCTCTTTTTAAACTAAATGTTGGGCCCTGATAAAATAAATAAACCTATACTCATTTCCCGTGCAGGCTCCGTTCTTCCATGTCAGTGAAATGACACGTGCCCAATCAGCTCTGGCGTCACTCCACCTTCTGTCACAATGTCCATGAAGAGGAAGTCTGAGATCAGCTGCAGCCCGGACTTCCGCGTCATGTTCAGTTTGTCCGAAAGCGGAGACAGTAACACCAGCGCTGATTGGGTGCCAGGTGTCATTTCATTGCATCACACCACGGGAACAGAGTCGGCACGGAATATGAGTATAGGTTTATTTATTTGATTGGGGTGAACATTTAGTAGTAGGGCTAAAAGCAATGTCCTTGGGTACTAGGGCTAAGAGCGCTTTCCTTGGTTTGTAGGACTAAGAGAGTTTTGCTAGACCTCAGAGTCCATGATGGACACCCTATGCTAAGCACTGGACGTGAATGCTCTGATTCAAAGATTGCACCTGCTCCCTTTGCTGGTCCTTCTGCAAAGTACTGGCTGCTTCCATTCTGCTTTAAAGGGAACCTGTCACCCCGTTTTTTCAGATTGAGATATAAATACTGTTAAATAGGGCCTGCGCTGTGCGTTACTATAGTGTATGTAGTGTACCCTGATTCCCCACCTATGCTGAGAAATACATTACCAAAGTCGCCGTTTTCGCCTGTCAATCAGGCTGGTCTGGTCAGGTGGGCGTGGTGACATCGCTCTTTTCTTCCCCAGCTTTCCGTTGGTGGCGTAGTGGTGTGCGCATGTCCAAGTTCCAAATTCCCTGCGCGCACGTGAAGAAACAGCGCGCGATCTGCGCTGTTATCCCTTTCTTCGGTGGGGGCGGCCATCTTCCTGGGGCCGCGCGTGCGCAGATGGAGTGCTCTGCTGCACGGGGCTTCAGGAAAATGGCCGCGGGATGCCGCGCGTGCGCAGAAGAGATCGCGGCGGCCATTTTCCCAAAGCCAGTACTTAGTATTAATAGTGGGGGTGCTATCTTGGATTTTCAGCTGTGGCACACACCATCACATGGCTCTTTAAAAGAAATTCACAGGCAGTGGATGCAGAACCACCGGCACACCATATGGGGAAAGTGGAGAGCCTGCCTTTCTGTGCCCTGACATCCCAGGCCACATAAAATGATGTGGTGGTTCAGATTCTGCCCAGAACACAGAGCTATTGAGTATGGTAAATTCTGATCCTTGGATCAAAATAGGACATGCTCTGAATCTCATTTTTGGTTCTATGTTGTATGAATAGATTTACGAAACTTTATGGGTCCATGTGCCATCCAATAAAAAAATTCAGTAGCACACAATCAAGTCACACAAAACTGTGAAGATAGCCTAAAAAGTATACTACTACAAGTACTAGATGTTTATGTAGAGAGTCTTGGTCAATCCTTCCTAGACTGTAGATCTTTTATATTGTCATTTTTGTTCTACTGCCACATACTGTAAGTTTTCTTTTTGTTAAGTAAAAATAAAAACATACAGTGTAACCTCAGACCAATAAGTGGTTTCAGAGACGCTCCTAGTGTATTTTATTTTAGCTGTGCCTTTACGGGAAATATTGAAAGAAAAGACAATGTGGGTGGCTAATACACTATAATTGCTGCAAGAGAATTTGATCAAAACGGCATTATTGCCCAGTATATCTATTTTTTTCGATTTCAACAATGTGGGTTTTATGTGGTTATTATGTCAGATCCATCGAGAGATTTTCAAAAAAGAAAAAAAAGAAATAATTCTGGGTTGTCTTACATCGTCTTCTGTTTTATGTTAGTCCGTGAAAGAATAAGAAACCACAATAGCGTTTAGTTCTTGTTCTGCTAGCTTGACTGGTAATTTGAAACAATAACAGAACATAACTCTTAGAACACATAGGCCAATACTTAGAAACAGTTATTGTAAGTCTTTAGTACAGAAAACAGCAGCATTCATTTTTGTTGTCACATTTTTCAACTTTGATTTTTTTGAGATTACTAGATAGCATACAGTATAGCTACATATTAAGTTACCTTCAGGTAAGTATGTTGTGTAGGTTTTTTACCTTCATAATATCTATCTACTGTATACTTGCTTGTATTTCTACCTTGGACGTATCCATATGTCCCTGTGAACTGGGCCTTATTGACCTGGAATGGATGGATACATTTTGTGCGCACAGAGGCTATGTGCGCTCGATCGCTGCTAGGTGTCAGGTGATTCTGACAGCTGACACCATGCACTCATAGTCCTTTGGGAATTAGATTCTCCTTTTTGCATTTAGATAGGAAAAAATGTCGCTGTCCATTTGTGCACGTTTCTTCAATAGGAAAAAAATGTCGCTATCCATTTGTGCACGTTTCTTCAAAACTATGAACTCAATGACAGGAGCAGTCCCGTACCACACATGGCGCTTTAACCACCTAAATGCTTAGATCGAACTCAATTGCTGCTTTTTGCGAGCAAGCAGAGGGAAGACAGCCCCTCTGCACATGGGAGACCCCTCAACGTTATGACGAGATCTGGGTCACCAGAGCTAGCAAAGTTGCTTGATCATGCTCAGTAGTTGTCTATTAGTTTAGTTACCCTTCTTATGGTGTGTAGTGGTTTAGTTCTACAAACCTAGTTGTTTAGTAGTTTAGTTCTCTGACCCCGTTGTCTAACAGTTTAGTTATCCATCTTATGGTGTGTAGTGGTTTATTTATCCATTGCCTTGGGGATTGCAAGACTTTTGTAGCAGCCCTTTCCCCGACTGCCCCCAAAGCCACCAGAGTCACCCAGTGCCCAGTCATCGAAATGTAACTCCCCTGTCCATGCTTGCTCATCCAGGTATCAGTGTTGAAATACATCCTGGAAGACCTAGAATTTTTCAGGGAACGAGTTATGTCATCTGCGATTTGCTGCTGTAGCCCTGGCACATCTTTCTTTCAGAAAAAATGCTGACTGGGCAAATGGTACTGGGAGACTGCGACGGACATCAGCTTTTGGAAATCATCTGTATCCACAAGGTGGAAAGGCTGTATTTCTGTGGATTGGCCATGCAATAATCACAGAGATCACAGGCCGTGAGTCATGTAAAAACAAGCGCTGTGATTTTTGTAGCGAATAGCTCTTAGTTGGCCCCTGTCATCCAGACAATGACACGATTGAGCAATGATCATCGAGGAGGCCCCAGACTGTTCACAATAAATAGTTCTCTGAAAAGTAATAGTGAGCGTTCGGCTTATCCACCTCCGGATTAGAACACATGGAATATGTGTATATCCCGTTGTACGATCAATGCTAATTCCACGATGACCCTACACTCCTTGCTGCCACCACCAATCCTGTTTTTAACCAAATAAATAAATGCAGGACGATTGGATGTCATTCTTCTTTTGAGTTTCACGCCGTCAGGGTGTTCCATCCCCTCTCTCTCAGAGCAGCAGTCATATACGGTCCACCAGGCTCACCCCCCACTTCCTTGACCACTATTATGCATTGCTACCACACTTAATGTCCATAGAATTTCCAACCCTTATCCTGAGAGACTTCAAAATCCCCACCTCCCCAACTGCATCCCAGCTTCTATCTGTAGCCACTTCCCGTGGCCTCTCACAACTTTCAACTTCTGAGACACACAAAGACGGTAATACCCCTGATCTGGTCTTTGTCTGGCTCAGTTCAATCTTTTACCTAGATAACTCACTTCTTACCCTTTGTCCCTAATGAAATTAAGAGTAGAACCACAACTTAGATGTTTTTATGCGCTTCCTAAAACACATCTGTTTAGGGCAGTCTACACGTTCCCTAATCAAAGTCCTTTTTATATGTACAGTGGGTAAAAAACATATTTAGTCAGCCACCAATTGTGCAAGTTCTCACACTTAAAAACATGACAGAGGCCTGTAATTGACATAGTAGGTAGACCACAACTATGAGAGTCAAAATTGAGAAAACAAATCCAGAAAATCAGCTTGTCTGATTTGGCAAGATTTATTTTTCAAATTATGGTGGAAAATAAGTATTTGGTCATTAACAAAAGTTCATATCAATATTTTGTTATATATCTTTTGTTGGCAATGACAGAGGTCAAACGTTTTATGTAAGTCTTCACAAGGTTGGCACACACTGTTGGTGGTATGTTGGACCATTCCTCTATGCAGATCTCCTCGAGAATAGTGATGTTTTGGGCCTGTTGCTGGGCAACATGGACTTTCAACTTCCTCCAAAGGTTTCCTATGGGGTTGAGATCTGGAGGCTGGCTAGGACACGCCAGGACCTTCATATGCTTATTAAGAAGCCACTCCTTCATTGCCCTGGCGGTGTGCTTGGGATTCATTCATTCATGTAGATGGATCAATCGTCCTGATAACTTAGCAGAGAAACAGCCCCAAAGCATGATGTTGCCACCCCCATGCTTCACAGTATGTATGGTGTCCTTTGGATTCAACTCAGCATTCTGTCTCCTCCAAACACGACAAGTTATGTTTCTACCAAATAGTTCTACTTTTGTTTCATCAGACCATATGACATTCTCCCAATACTCTTCTGGATAATCCAAATGCTCTCTAGCCGACTGCAGACAGGCCCGGACATGTACTGGTTAAAGCAGGGGGACACATCTAGCACCACTGCAGGATCTGAGTCCTTGGCGGTGTAGTGTGTTACTGAAGGTAGCCTTTGTTATGATAGTCCCAGCTCTATGCAGGTCATTCACTAGTTTTTCTGATCATTTTGACCCCACGGGTGAGATCTTGCATGGAGCCCCAGATCGAGGGAGATTATCAGTGGTCTTGTATGTCTTCCATTTTCTTATTATCGCTCCACAGTTGATTTCATCACACCAAGCTGCTTGCATATTGCAGATTCAGTGTTCCCAGCCTAGTGCAGGGCTGCAATTTTGCTTCTGGTGTCCTTCGACAGCTCTTTGGTCTTAACCATAGTGGAGTTTGGAGTGTGACTGTTTGAGGTTGTGGACAGGTGTTGTAGTCTACCTATGATGTGAATTACAGGCCTCTCTCATCTATTTAATTGGGAGAACTTGCACCATCGGTGGCTGACAAAATTCTTTTTTTTCCCCACTGTATAGCCTATTCTCTACTTCTCTGAACATAATTCGCCATCAAACTCAACCATACCTTAAAGGCTAATGCAGCAGTTATCTACCCCGTATTTCCTCAAGATGGTTGTACCATCATTGTAATTTGTGTCACCCCCCACGAGTGTAAGCCATGAAGAGAAGGGTTGTCATTATTTTTGCTTTAATTGTTTTATTATCTTAAACTAGGTAACTTTTGACTGTTTAATATGAACTGCTGACTTGTAAAGCTATGCGGAATATGTTTGCTATGTATAAATACAGGTTTTTATTATTAATAGATTGAAGATGGTGAGGATTAAGCCCTTAGCTTTGCCATGTACAGCAGGAAAGAATCTTCTATGTGAGCACAACTGCTCAAAGAAGGGCTCGCTGCTGTGCTGACACAGGGTGGAGTAGGGTGAACATGACAAGATGCTGGACTGTGAGAGATATGCAGGCAGATATATTACAATGGATTGAGAAAGATGGTATGTAAGATCAGTCAAAAACAGCAGGCATGTCCACTTCTGTATCAACTGACAGGCTCTCAGTCACTCCAACTGTAGGGGGTAAACAAGTGGAGGTTCTGCGGTCGGATACCTGTGTGACAGCATTTGCCATGGTGAGGGAAGAGGAAGAAACAGAAGATGCGCTTGATGGGGTGCATTTTAGCACAGTGACATTCCCAGATAATCACATGATGGTCGCACACAATGCCAGTTCATGCATGTAGCACTAAAATTATTTGATTTTTAACTGTACTATGAATTTTTTTTAAAAGTTGACAGATAACGTGATTTTTTAGAATTTTGCTGGTCTGAAAAAAGACCAAAGCTAGACAACTGCAGAACCGCGAACGCTGCTGTCCACTGACAGAGTTGGGGCTCAGGATGCATTGGTTGTTGTGGTTGCATAACTCTGTGCCTAAGTAACCTCCTTGTCTTGTTCCTCCTCTTCCTCTGCTGAGCTACTTAGCTGCATGCCTCTGGGTTGACACCAAGTCTGATCTACAACCTCATCGTCATCTTCTCTGTCCGCCCACTCCTCGCCCTTAGAGTCACCCTCCTCTTACCCTGACAGTACAGTCCGTGGGCTCCTCAAATATCTGAGTCTCATCACAAATGGATTACCTTCACCCAATGGGCTTTACATCTGTTGACGAGGTTTGGATTATGCTTGGACCCAACTTCGTCCGGCCATGGATCAAACAGAGAAAAAAATTGTCCATCGGTACAGTTAATTTCCTCCTCTTGAGTTTGTGAATCTTTGGGGTACACTTCTGAAGCCCTTGGCATACAATGTGTGTACAGATCTGCAGACTCAGCCATCTGTAGTTCCCAACAGTCAGTTGGGCAGTTGGAGAGTTGTGATGTGGGGGAAAACAAGGGTAATTGGGGTGCCACCACTGAGGACTGTATTGTGTGTGATGTTAAGGTGGAGTAAGAGAAGCAGAGGCCACTTGATGCAGCGCTTGCAATCTACTGGAGTACATGTTCTTTCTGGCCCTTGTCTACAAAGCGAACCGCTGTGCGGTTGCCAAAGAAAGAGAGTAGAGTAGCTGTCCAGTAACAGAAGTTGTAAAAATGCTGCGCAATTGCTCACTGCAGCAAAACATGCCGACTTCTCATCCATCATATCATACTTGTCTCACAACCCTAAACAGCTATTCAGTACTTGCAATTCTGTCCTGCATTCACCAGCTCCCCTTCCCTCTCCTCTCATCTCAGCTGAAGACTTTGCCTCACCACCTGTGAACGTGACCCAATAATGTTCCACCTCATTCCAAACTTTACCACAGTCTTCATCACAAGCCTAACCCACCTCTTCAACCTGTCACTAACAACTGGTGTCTTCCGTCTTGATTGAAACATGCCTCGATCACACTCATCCTCAAAAAGCACACCCTTGACATATCCTCTGTGTCAAGCTATTTCTCCCCTATGCCTCCAAGGTACTGGAACAACATGTCCATTTTGAACTGTCTTTCCACCTCTCCCCTTGTTCCCTCTTTGACCGCTTTCTCTCTGGCTTCTGACTGTACCATTCCACTGAAACTGCCCTGACTAATGTCACCAACGTCCTACTAACAACCAAATAAAAGTGACGCGAGTTTTTCTTCATCCTTCTCATGGACCTAGCATCTGCCTTTCACACAGTGGACCATTCCCTCTTACTACAGACTTTCTGATCTGGTGACATTACAGACTTGGCCCTTTGATGGATCTTCTCATACCTAACAGACAGGACATTCAGTGTCTCCCACTCACACACCACCTCCTCTCGCCCCTTATGTGTCGATGCCCCCAAGGCTCAGTTGTAGGACCGGGCACTATGCTTAAAGCGCGCTCGCTCCCTCCCTCTTAAAAGGACCACTCATATCAACCTAAGGTATTCCCAGGCTATAGCTGGGTGACACCTTCTATTTAAGGCTTATCCAATATGGAGGTGCCTTAGCTACATTGTTAGTTTGCCTTGCATGCTTGCTAGTTGTCAAGTTCCCCAGGTGCATCTGTCTGCTTGTCTACCTTGTACCTATCTGCTTGTACCTGTCTGTGCTTTTCTGTCCACCAGTTGGCCCAGATTACACCTGTCAGTGCCTATCTGTTTAACATCTTGTCCAGTCCTCACCTGCCACTGCTTTTCTGTTCCTCAGCTGATCCCATCTGGTTCCAGATTTCCAACATTGCCTGCCTGCATTTTTCATTACTCTTTCAGGCTGTAGCAGCCAGCACGCTGTGGGGGTCAGCTGCCACCTTCTGTAGGTCAGCCATGGGTCACAGTTTTTGCCTGCTGATGCTTATCCGAGTTGGGATTTGGTAGGCCACCTAGTTACGCCCCTCCAGGCTTTCAGATGGATATGACAAAGTGGTTTCTGTCATGATTCCAATGGCAGGGAATCACAAAAGGACAAGCACCAACGAGCTCTAGGGTGATGGAACCTGAGCTGACCGCGACCCTAAACCTGAACACACAAATAACAATAGCCGGGGAACGTGCCTACGTTGATCCTAGACGTCTCGCACCAGCCGAAGATCTAACCTCCCCTATTAGAAGAAACACAGACCTCTCTTGCCTCCAGAGAAATACCCCACAGAAATAGCAGCCCCCCACATATAATGACGGTGAAATGAGAGGAAGGCACATACACAGTATGAAAACAGATTCAGCAAAATGAGGCCCGCTAAAACTAGATAGCAGATGATACAAAAGTAAACTGCGCGGTCAGTGTGACAACAATCCACTGGCTCGAGAACAGCAAGGCTTAGCCCGAGCACAAACCTCACAAGACTGCACAAAAGAACGCACATCCCTCGACAAGGAAGGCCACCAAAAAGACCTGGCCACCAAGTCTCTAGTACTAAATATTCCAGGATGACCTGCCAACGCAGAAGAATGGACCTCGGAGATGACTCTACTGGTCTAACTATCCGGAACAAACAGTCTCTCAGGCGGACAACGATCAGGTTTACCCGCCTGAAACTCCTGCAAAGCACGTCGCAAGTCTGGGAAGACGGCCGACAAAATAACCCCATCCCTAAGGATACCAGTGGGCTCAGAATTTCCAGGGGAGTCAGGCACAAAACTCCTAGAAAGAGCATCCGCCTTCACATTCTTTGAACCTGGCAGGTATGAAACCACAAAATTGAAACGAGAGAAAAACAGTGACCAACGAGCCTGTCTAGGATTCAGACGCCTGGCAGACTCAAGGTAAATCAGATTTTTGTGATCAGTCAAGACCACCACACGATGTCTAGCACCCTCCAGCCAATGACGCCACTCCTCAAATGCCCACTTCATGGCCAAAAGTTCCCGATTACCCACATCATAATTCCGCTCAGCGGGCGAAAATTTTCTAGAAAAGAACGCACATGGCTTCATCACCGAGCAATCGGAGCTTCTCTGTGACAAAACCGCCCCCGCTCCAATCTCGGAAGCATCAACCTCAACTTGGAAAGGAAGCGAAACATCAGGCTGACGCAACACAGGAGCAGAAGAAAACCGGCGTTTAAGTTCCTGAAAGGCCTCCACAGCCGCAGGAGACCAATCAGCAACATCAGCACCCTTCTTAGTCAAATCCGTCAAAGGCTTAACAACACTAGAAAAATTAGTTATAAAACGACGATAGAAATTAGCAAAGCCCAAGAACTTCTGCAGACTCTTAAGAGATGCAGGCTGCGTCCAGTCACAAATAGCCCGAACCTTGATGGGATCCATCTCAATAGTAGAAGGGGAAAAAATATACCCCAAGAAAGAAATCTTCTGGACTCCAAAGAGACACTTTGAGCCCTTTACAAACAAGGAATTAGCCCGCAGGACCTGAAACACCTTCCTGACCTGCTGAACATGAGACTCCCAGTCATCAGAAAAAACCAAAATATCATCCAAATACACAATCATAAATTTATCCAGATATTCACGGAAAATATCGTGCATAAAGGACTGGAAGACTGAAGGAGCATTAGAAAGTCCGAAAGGCATTACCAAATACTCAAAATGGCCCTCAGGCGTATTAAATGCGGTTTTCCACTCATCACCTTGCTTTATTCGTATAAGATTATACGCACCCCGAAGATCAATCTTAGCGAACCATTTAGCCCCCTTAATGCGAGCAAACAAATCAGTCAACAAAGGCAAAGGATACTGATATTTTACGGTAATCTTATTCAAAAGACGATAATCTATACAAGGCCTCAAGGACCCCAAAAAAAACCTGCTCCCAAAGGGGACGAAGATGGACGGATATGTCCCTTTTCCAAGGACTCCTTAACATAATCCCGCATAGCAGTATGCTCTGGCACTGACAGATTGAACCAACTTTTTGGGAAATTTACTACCAGGAATTAAATCTATAGCACAATCGCAATCCCTGTGAGGAGGAAGCGAACTGAGCTTAGGCTCCTCAAAAACATCCCGATAATCAGACAAAAATACAGGAACCTCAGAAGGAGTAGATGAAGCGATAGAAGGAGGTGCATCATCATGAACCCCCTGACATCCCCAGCTTAACACATACATTGTTTTCCAGTCAAGGACTGGATTATGAGTTTGTAACCATGGCAGACCAAGTACTAGAACATCATGTAAATTATACAATACCAGGAAGCGAATCACCTCCTGATGAACGGGAGTCATACGCATGGTCACTTGTGTCCAGTACTGAGGTTTATTCATAGCTAAAGGTGTAGAGTCAATTCCCTTCAAAGGAATAGGGACTTCCAGAGGCTCAAGACTAAACCCACATCGCTTGGCAAATGACCAATCCATAAGACTCAGGGCAGCGCATGAATCTACATAGGCATCGACGGAAATGGATGATAATGAGCAAATCAGAGTCACAGACAGAATGAACTTAGACTGTAACGTACTAATGGCAACAGACTTATCAACCTTTTTTGTGCGTTTAGAGCATGCTAATATAACATGAGCTGAATCACCACAATAAAAGCACAACCCATTTTTCCGCCTATAGTTTTGCCGTTCACTTCTAGACTGAACTCTACCACATTGCATTGTCTCAAGTGCCTGTTCAGAAGACACCGCCAAATGGTGCACAGGTTTGCGCTCCCGTAAACGCCGATCAATCTGAATAGCCATAGTCATAGACTCATTCAGACCAGTAGGCGCAGGGAACCCCACCATAACATCTTTAATGGCCTCAGAAAGGCCATCTCTGAACTTTGCAGCCAGGGCGCACTCATTCCACTGAGTAAGCACTGACCATTTCCGAAATTTTTGACAATATATTTCTGCTTCATCTTGCCCCTGAGAGAGAGCTAATAAAGCTTTTTCAGCCTGAATCTCCTGGTTAGGTTCCTCATAGAGCAAACCCAATGCCAGAAAAAACGCATCCACATTAAGCAACGCAGGATCCCCTGGTGCCAATGCAAATGCCCAATTTTGAGGGTCACCCCGCAGGAAAGATATAATAATCTTAACCTGCTGAGCAGGGTCTCCAGAAGAGCGAGATTTCAAAGAAAGGAACAGCTTGCAATTGTTCCTAAAATTCAGAAAACTAGATCTATCTCCAGCAAAGAACTCTGGAATAGGAATTCTAGGTTCAGACATAGGAGCATGTACAACAAAATCTTGTATATTTTGAACCTTAGCAGCAAGATTATTCAAGCTGGAAGCTAAACTCTGGACGTCCATGATAAACAGCTAAGGTCAGAGCCATTCAAGGATTAAGAGGAGAAAAAAAAAAAATCAGCCAGGCTGCAATTAAGGCTAGGCAGCAACCTCAGAGGAGAGAAAAAAAAAAAAAAAAACTTCCTCAAACTACTTTTCCTCCTACTTCAGCCCAAACATTTTGGCCGGCTATACTGTTATGATTCCAATGGCAGGGAATCACAAAAGGACAAGCACCAACGAGCTCTAGGGTGATGGAACCTGAGCTGACCGCGACCCTAAACCTGAACACACAAATAACAATAGCCGGGGAACGTGCCTACGTTGATCCTAGACGTCTCGCACCAGCTGAAGATCTAACCTCCCCTATTAGAAGAAACACAGACCTCTCTTGCCTCCAGAGAAATACCCCACAGAAATAGCAGCCCCCCACATATAATGACGGTGAAATGAGAGGAAGGCACATACACAGTATGAAAACAGATTCAGCAAAATGAGGCCCGCTAAAACTAGATAGCAGAGGATACAAAAGTAAACTGCGCGGTCAGCAAAAAACCCTTCAAAAAACCATCCTGTAATTACTTGAACTCATGTTCCAACTCATGGAACATGAGGAGCAATTACAGCCCACTAGAGCAACCAGCAGCAAAGAAACAATTATATGCAAGCTGGACAAGACGAAAATAAAACAAAACGTGGAACAAGAAAATCAAAAACTTAGCTTGTCCTGAAGATTACTGAAGCCAGAAGCTGAGGTAACAAAACACTCTGATAACCTTGATAGCCGGCGGGGAAATGACAAGAAAGCCCGGTTAAATAGGAAACTCCCAAATCCTAATAGAACAGGTGGACACCAGAGACAGCAGAACACAAATCACCCAGTACCATCAGTAACCACCAGGGGGAGCCCAAAAACAGAACTCACAACAGGTTCCACCACCTTGCCCATTACAGTCTACATCTGCTTTGTTGGCTGTAGTGAAAGAGGTGTTGGTCCCAGCTATACTAGTTCTACTCTATTGCAATTAATCCCACTTTTTTGGTGTTTGCCACTAATTTTTGTAAATGTGTAGACTCCTGGTTGGGTATTCTTCATGTGTGTTGCTTGAAGCAGTAGGCTTCCGAGACCATCAGGCCTCCACTTCCTTGGAGTCATCTACCCTTGTTACTATCCTTATATTTTTTCTTACAATAGTAGTCTACAAAACAGATATTTGTGCCACCTGAGTGTGACTGAGCATGAAAGCAGGTTGAGCTGTTGCATGTAGTATCTGTGGGCTCCCAGCACAGCAGGCTTACACTAAAACCTCACCCACCTCATCTTACTTTGACTTTCAATTGAAAGCTGTAAATGCTGTCCCAGACCACAATACCTCATGCAGGGCTAATTGCTGCCGTGGCATGCTACAATTTGTACAATGGGTGAATTGAGGCCACTTTCCTGTTGTCTGCCCATAATTTTATGTGTTTTGGCAGCTTTTGAGAACTTTTAAAGGTGTTGAGCATCTGTTTGTTTTTGCCTCTGATTGACTTAAATGGCGTTTGGCTATGTTTGGTGAATATTCTTTCCTCCATCTCATAGATCATCCATACCTTACCTATATATCGCAATTAACAAAATCACGCTTTCCCTCGTACCGAACGTCCGCTGCCTCTGAGTAACCCTTGACTCTGCCCTGTCCTTCAAACCGCACATCCAAGCTCTTTCCACCTCCTGTCACCTCCAGCTCAAAAATATTTACAGAATCCGTCCTTTCCTCAACTGTCAATCTAAAATGATTGTGCATGCCCTCATCATCTCCCACCTTGACTACTGCAACATCCTTTTCTGTGGCCTCCCGGCTAACACCCTTGCACCTCTCCAGTCCATCCTTAACTCTGCTGCCCGACTAATTCATCTCTCTCCTTGCTACTCCTCTGCTTCCCCTCTCTGCAAATCTCTTCACTGGCTCCCAATCTCTTAAAGTGAGATCTATATGATTGCTTGTGCCTGACCAAATATAAGCTGTGTGCTAGCTTAGTGGCAAAGAATGTATCAGATACACAGAGACAGATACACCCTCCTATCTCAGCAAAGGCTTGCACACAACTGCTTTATTCTCTGAACAAAGGAAGATACTAGAAGCATGAAATGGGGGGTTGCACAACTTTTGAATAGTTAGTGTCACTCTATGATTGGTTCATTCCAACTTCATTTCCAATTTCACTTCCATATATGGTATTCAGTCCAATGTCCAGTATCCAATGTCCAATGCCCAGTGACTTCTTCACATTCCAAAAATTCCTTCCAGTGTGCTGCTAATCAGGAAATAGACTCCATCTTGCTACACCATATCTGAACTGACTTATATAAGGTTTAATAATTGATTTCATTAGCCATTTTCTCCTTCACAATCCCCCCTAAATCAATTTTTAACCTGATATCACAATAAAATATGACCCAACAGGTGGTCGGTCAATCAATGGCGCAACACACAAAGGCATGGAAAATGGGGAAAGAAAGGCCTTACCGATAATGAAATGGGGAATGGTCACCACTAGGGTTGAGCGAAACGGGTCGGTCATTTTCAGAAGTCTCCGACTTTTGGCAAAGTCGGGTTTCATGAAACCCGACCCGATGCCTGTGTGGGGTCGGCCATGCGGTACGCGACTTTCGCTCCAAAGTCGCGTTTCAATGGCACGAAAAGCGCCATTTCTCAGCCAATGAAGGTGGACGCAGAGTGTGGGCAGCGCGATGACATAGGTCTCAGTCCCCAGCGTCACAGGGGCTATAAAGGGGCGTTCCCGCCGACCGCCATCTTACTGCTGCTGATCTGAGCATAGGGAGAGGTTGCTGCCGCTTCGTCAGAAGCAGGGATAGCGTTAGGCAGGGTACATTAATCCCCAAACCGCTTGTGCTGGAGCGATTTCCACTGTCCAACACCACCTTTTCTTAGCAGGGACAGTGGAGGCTACATTTTTTTTTCCTCAGCGCTGTAGCTCATTGGGCTGCCCTAGAAGGCTCCCTGATAGCTGCATTGCTGTTTGTACACCGCTGTGCAAACCAACTGCTTTTTTCAAAGCACAAATCCTGTTGCTTCTTCCTTTCTGCACAGCTTTCTTATTTGTTTGTCCACACTTTTGACTTTTTTGTGCAGCAGTCCACTCCTTGTTATTGCTGCCTGCCATACTTTGCTGAGATTACTGCAGGGAGATCGTAATTGTAGGACAGTCCCTTTTTTTTTTTTTTTGTTTCGTTATATCTCTTCAAGCCACTTTCTGCCACAGAAAATATACTCTAATACAGTGGCCCAGATTTATTCACTAGTCTCCCTGAAGAAAAAAAAAAGGATTAAAATTGGCAAATCTGTATCAGTGGCAGCCCTGTGTGTGTCTCATTTTCTGGCACAGAAAACATACAGTCTAACAGTGGGCCTGATTTCTTGCCAATTCTCCCATAAATAAAATAAAATAGTGGGAGATTAAGATTGGCAATTTTGCCTCAGTGCCAGTGCTGTGTGTGGCATCTGTCTCTAATTTTGTGCCACATTAAACCTAGTGTGTAATACTGGGCCAGATTTCTTTTAAATTCTCCCTGAAAAAAAAAGTAGTGGGAGATTGAGATTGGCATTTCTGCTTCAGTGCCACTCCTGTGTGTGCCACCTGTCTCAAATTTTGTGCCACATTAAACCTAGTGTGTAATACTGGGCCAGATTTCTTTTAAATTCTCCCTGATAAAAAAAATAGTGGGAGATTAAGATTGGCAATTCTGCCTCATTGCCAGTGCTGTGTGTGGCATCTGTCTCTAATTTTGTGCCACAGAACATATACTGTATAAGAGTGGGCCACAATTCTTCAATATTCTCCCAGAAAAAATAAAAAGGGGGAGATTTTTATTGGTAGTGTCTGCATCAGCATCAGTCCTGTGTACTGTTATACATTGGGCCTGATTTTCCCTGCAGTCTCACACACCTATAAAGGGATATATAAATCCAACAGAAGTTTGAGTTCACCTTGAAACTGGTTTTACAGTAACAAATACTGTTAGTTTGGTTACGTTTTTCAAACAATGAGGAAGTCTGGTGGAAGAGGTCGTGGCCGTGGGCGGTCATTGCCAGCTGGTAATGATGGTAGTGGTGGTGGAGCATCAGGTGGTCGTGGGAAAAGCAATATAGCAGCTAAGTCTCGAGTTGTTGATCCAGGTTCGTTGTCTGGCTACACAAGGCCTCGAATGCTCCCTTTTCTGGGAGTAGGAAAACCGCTTTTAAAGCCGGAGCAGCAAGAACAAGTTTTGGCATTCCTTACTGACTCAGCCTCTAGCTCTTTCGCCTCCTCTTCTGAAACTGCTAAATGTAAAAGCAGCGCGTCGTTAGTGGATGTTCACGGTCAGGGACAAGTCGCTTCCTTGTCTTCTTCACCAAGAACAACAGAGAAGGATGCGTCAGGTGACACAACGGGTTACTCCATGGAGCTCTTTACACATACCGTTCCTGGGTTAGAAAGTGAAACAGTTAACAGGCCATGACCATTACAAGTTGAATTGGACATGGAGTGCACAGATGCACAGCCACATCCAGATTACTATGCTGTTCCTTTGACTCAGACCAGAACATTGCCCTCACAGTGTACTGATCTAGAATCAGACCCTGATGAGACTATGGTGCCCCGTCACAAACGCTATACCACGGGCTTACACGGTGACACAGACGAAGTTGCACACGAGATAGAAGAGGAGGTCATAGATGACCCAGTTGTTGAACCCGATTGGCAGCCATTGGGGGGACAGGGTGCAGGCGGCAGTAGCTCTGAAGCGGAGGAGGAGGAGCCGCAGCAGGCATCAACATCGCAACAGGTTCCATCTGCCGGGCCCGTATCTGGCCAAAAACGCGTGGCAAAACCAAAACCAGTTGTAGGACAGCGTGGACATCCGGTTAAAGAAGCTCAGTCTGCAATGCCTGAAAAGGTATTCGATTGTAGAAAGAGTGCAGTCTGGCATTTTTTTAAACAACATCCAAATGATCAGCGTAAAGTCATCTGTCAAAAATGTTCAACTATCTTAAGCAGAGGTCAGAATCTTAAAAGTCTAAATACAAGTTGCATGCATAGACATTTAACCACCATGCATTTGCAAGCCTGGACTAACTACCAAACGTCCCTTAAGGTTGTAGCACCCTCGGCCAATGAAGCTAGTCAGCAATGCTACATCCCTTCCCTCACTGTAAGCCCACCATTTCCTGCACCACATGCAGTAAATGTGCAGGTTTCGTCGCCAGGCCAAAGCAGTCAGGGAATCACCAGTTTCGTAGTAGGAAACACTGCATGTAGGGCACCAGCAAGAATACCATCTCCAACCCTCTCTCAGTCTGCCATGTGTTATGACCTGGTGGTTAGGAGCACCCGGCACGACCTGATAGTTAAACTCACACAGGACAAGCTCTGGGATGTGGGAGCTCTGCTGACCGCAAGCCCTAATCCTATCACACACACTAGAAATAGCCGTGGAGCGTTCCTGACTCTCCCTAGATGCCTCTTCACAGCCTAAGAGCTAGCTAGCCCTAGAGATAGAAAATAAAGCCTACCTTGCCTCAGAGAAATTCCCCAAAGGAAAAGGCAGCCCCCCACATATATTGACTGTGAGTAAAGATGAAAGTCACAAACGCAGAAATGAAACAGGTTTCAGCAAAGGGAGGCCAGACTTACTAAACAGACAGAGGATAGGAAAGGTATCTTTGCGGTCAGCACAAAAAACTACAAAAGACCACGCAGAGTGTGCAAAAAGACCTCCGCACCGACTAACGGTGCGGAGATGCCACTCTGCATCCCAGAGCTTCCAGCTAGCAAGACAAAATCATGATAACCAGCTGGACAAGGAAACAATGACCAAATAATAACTATCAGGAACTTAGAATCTGCTGGCGAAGACAGGTCACCAGAAAGATCCAAGAGCGAACTGAACCAATGCAGGAACATTGACAGCTGGCATGGAGTAACGATCTGAGTGGAGTTAAATAGAGCAGCCAACCAAAGGATAGACCACGTCACCTGTGTAAGGAACCTCAGAAGCAGCAGCTTCACTCACAGCCACCAGAGGGAGTCCATGGACAGAACTCGCCGAAGTACCATTCACGACCACAGGAGGGAGTTCGACAACAGAATTCACAACAGTACCCCCCCTTGAGGAGGGGTCACCGAACCCTCACTAGAGCCCCCAGGCCGATCAGGATGAGCAAAATGAAAGGCACGAACTAGATCGGCAGCATGAACATCAGAGGCAAGAACCCAGGAATTATCTTCCTGACCATAACCCTTCCACTTGACCAGGTACTGGAGTTTCCGTCTCGAAACACGAGAATCCAAAATCTTCTCCACCACATACTCCAACTCCCCCTCGACCAACACCGGGGCAGGAGGATCAACGGAGGGAACCATAGGCGCCACATATCTCCGCAACAACGACCTATGGAACACATTATGGATGGCAAAAGAAGCTGGAAGGTCCAAACGAAATGACACAGGATTAAGGACTTCAGAAATCTTATCTGGCCCAATGAAACGAGGCTTAAACTTAGGAGAGGAAACCTTCATAGGAACATGATGAGATGACAACCAAACCAAATCCCCAACACAAAGTCGGGGACCAACACAGCGCCAGCAGTTAGCGAAACGTTGAGCCTTCTCCTGGGACAATGTCAAATTGTCCACCACATGAGTCCAAATCTGCTGCAACCTGTCCACCACCGTATCCACACCAGGACAGTCCGAAGGCTCAACCTGCCCTGAAGAGAAACGAGGATGGAAACCAGAATTACAGAAAAAAGGAGAAACTAAAGAAGCCGAGCTGGCCTGATTATTAAGGGCGAACTCAGCCAAAGGCAAGAAGGACACCCAATCATCCTGATCAGCAGAAACAAAGCATCTCAGATATGTTTCCAAAGTCTGATTAGTTCGTTCGGTTTGGCCATTAGTCTGAGGATGGAAAGCCGAAGAAAAAGACAAATCAATGCCCATCTTAGCACAAAAGGACCGCCAAAACCTCGAAACAAACTGGGAACCTCTATCCGAGACGATGTTCTCTGGAATGCCATGCAAACGAACCACATGCTGGAAAAACAATGGCACCAAATCAGAGGAGGAAGGCAATTTAGACAAGGGTACCAAATGGAACATCTTAGAGAAGCGATCACAAACCACCCAAATGACCGACATCCTTTGAGAACCAGGGAGATCAGAAATAAAATCCATGGAAATATGCGTCCAGGGCCTCTTCGGGACTGGCAAGGGCAAAAGCAACCCACTGGCACGAGAACAGCAGGGCTTATCCCGAGCACAAGTCCCACAGGACTGCACAAAAGAACGCACATCCCATGACAAAGAAGGCCACCAAAAGGATCTAGCCACCAAATCTCTGGTACCAAAGATTCCAGGATGACCAGCCAACACCGAACAATGAACCTCCGAGATAACTCTACTAGTCCATCTATCAGGGACAAACAGTTTCTCCATAGGACAACGGTCAGGTCTATCAGCCTGAAACTTCTGCAGCACCCGCCGCAAATCAGGGGAGATGGCAGACAAAATTACCCCCTCTTTGAGAATACCCGCCGGCTCAGGAACACCCGGAGAGTCAGGCACAAAACTCCTTGACAGGGCATCAGCCTTCACATTCTTAGATCCCGGAAGGTATGAAACCACAAAATCAAAACGGGAGAAAAAGAGCGACCATCGAGCCTGTCTAGGACTCAACCGTTTGGCAGACTCGAGATAAGTCAAATTCTTGTGATCCGTCAAGACCACCACGCGATGTTTAGCTCCTTCAAGCCAATGTCGCCACTCCTCAAATGCCCACTTCATGGCCAACAACTCTCGATTGCCCACATCATAATTGCGCTCAGCAGGCGAGAATTTTCTAGAAAAGAAGGCACATGGTTTCATCACCGAGCCATCAGAACTTCTTTGCGACAAAACAGCCCCTGCTCCAATCTCAGAAGCATCAACCTCGACCTGAAACGGGAGCGAAACATCTGGCTGGCACAACACAGGGGCAGAAGAAAAACGACGCTTCAACTCCTGAAAAGCCTCTACAGCCGCAGAGGACCAATTGACCACATCAGCACCTTTCTTGGTCAAATCAGTCAACGGTTTAACAATACTAGAAAAATTAGCGATGAAGCGACGGTAAAAATTAGCAAAGCCCAGGAACTTCTGCAGGCTCTTCACAGATGTCGGCTGAGTCCAATCATAAATGGCCTGAACTTTAACAGGGTCCATCTCGATAGTAGAAGGGGAAAAAATGAAACCCAAAAATGGAACCTTCTGAACTCCAAAGAGACACTTTGACCCCTTCACAAACAAGGGATTCGCACGAAGGACCTGGAACACCATTCTGACCTGCTTCACATGCGACTCCCAATCATCCGAAAAGACCAAAATGTCATCCAAATATACAATCATGAATTTATCCAGGTACTCTCGGAAGATGTCATGCATAAAGGACTGAAACACAGATGGAGCATTAGAAAGCCCGAATGGCATAACCAGGTACTCAAAATGGCCCTCGGGCGTATTAAATGCTGTTTTCCATTCATCGCCCTGTTTAATTCGCACAAGATTATACGCCCCTCGAAGATCTATCTTGGTGAACCAACTAGCCCACTTAATCCGAGCAAACAAATCAGACAGCAGTGGCAAAGGATACTGAAATTTGACTGTGATCTTATTAAGAAGGCGATAATCAATACAAGGTCTCAAAGAGCCATCCTTCTTGGCCACAAAAAAGAACCCTGCTCCCAATGGTGACGACGACGGGCGAATATGACCCTTCTCCAAGGATTCCTTTATATAACCCCGCATAGCGGCGTGCTCAGGCACAGATAAATTAAACAGACGGCCCTTAGGAAACTTACTACCAGAAATCAAATTAATAGCACAATCGCAATCCCTATGAGGAGGTAGGGCACCGGATTTGGGCTCTTCAAATACATCTCGGTAATCTGATAAAAACTCAGGGACTTCAGAAGGAGTGGAAGGCGAAATTGACAACAATGGAACATCACCATGTACCCCCTGACAACCCCAGCCGGACACAGACATAGATTTCCAATCCAACACTGGATTATGGACCTGTAGCCATGGCAACCCCAAAACGACCACATCATGCAGATTATGCAACACCAAAAAGAGAATATCCTCCTGATGTGCAGGAGCCATGCACATGGTCAATTGAGTCCAGTACTGAGGCTTATTCCTGGCCAAAGGCGTAGCATCAATTCCTCTCAATGGAATAGGATACTGCAAGGGCTCCAAGAAAAAAACACAGCGCCTAGCAAACTCCAAGTCCATCAAATTCAGGGCAGCGCCTGAATCCACAAATGCCATAACAGAATAGGACGACAGAGAGCAAATCAGAGTAACGGACAAAAGAAATTTAGACTGTACCGTACCAATGGTGGCAGACCTAGCGAACCGCTTAGTGCGCTTAGGACAATCGGAGATAGCATGAGTGGATTCACCACAGTAAAAACACAGCCCATTCCGACGTCTGTGTTCTTGCCGTTCAGCTCTGGTCAAAGTCCTATCACATTGCATAGGCTCAGGCCTATGCTCAGAGAATACCGCCAGATGGTGCACAGCTTTGCGCTCACGCAAACGCCGATCGATCTGAATGGCCAAGGACATAGACTCATTCAGACCAGCAGGCGTGGGAAATCCCACCATGGCATCGTTAAGGGCTTCAGAAAGACCCTTTCTGAAAATTGCCGCCAGTGCACACTCATTCCACTGAGTAAGCACAGACCACTTTCTAAACTTCTGACAGTACACCTCCGCTTCATCTTGACCCTGACACAAAGCCAGCCAGATTTGCTCTGCCTGATCCACTGAATTTGGTTCATCATAAAGCAATCCAAGCGCCAGAAAAAACGCATCAACATCACGCAATGCAGGATCTCCTGGCGCAAGGGAAAATGCCCAGTCTTGAGGGTCACCACGCAACAAAGAAATAATGATTTTTACTTGTTGAGCGGGGTCACCAGAGGAGCGGGGTTTCAAAGCTAGAAACAGTTTACAATTATTTTTGAAATTCAAGAACTTAGATCTATCCCCAGAAAATAAATCAGGAATAGGAATTCTAGGCTCTAACATAGGATTCTGAACCACAAAATCTTGAATGTTTTGTACCCTTGCAGTGAGATGATCCACACAAGAGGACAGACCTTGAATGTCCATATCTACACCTGTGTCCTGAACCACCCAAAGGTTTAGGGGAAAAGAAAGACAAAACACACTGCAAAGAAAAAAAAATGGTCTCAGAACTTCTCTTTTCCCTCTATTGAGATGCATTAATACTTTGGGCCAGCTGTACTGTTATGACCTGGTGGTTAGGAGCACCCGGCACGACCTGATAGTTAAACTCACACAGGACAAGCTCTGGGATGTGGGAGCTCTGCTAACCGCAAAACCTAATCCTATCACACACACTAGAAATAGCCGTGGAGCGTTCCTGACTCTCCCTAGACGCCTCTTCACAGCCTAAGAGCTAGCTAGCCCTAGAGGTAGAAAATAAAGCCTACCTTGCCTCAGAGAAATTCCCCAAAGGAAAAGGCAGCCCCCCACATATATTGACTGTGAGTAAAGATGAAAGTCACAAACACGAAATGAAACAGGTTTCAGCAAAGGGAGGCCAGACTTACTAAACAGACAGAGGATAGGAAAGGTATCTTTGCGGTCAGCACAAAAAACTACAAAAGACCACGCAGAGTGTGCAAAAAGACCTCCGCACCGACTAACGGTGCGGAGATGCCACTCTGCATCCCAGAGCTTCCAGCTAGCAAGACAAAATCGTGATAACCAGCTGGACAAGGAAACAATGACCAAATAATAACTATCAGGAACTTAGCTTCTGCTGGCGAAGACAGGTCACCAAAAAGATCCAAGAGCGAACTGAACCAATGCAGGAACATTGACAGCTGTCATGGAGTAACGATCTGAGTGGAGTTAAATAGAGCAGCCAACCAATGGATAAACCACGTCACCTGTGTAAGGAACCTCAGAAGCAGCAGCTTCACTCACAGCCACCAGAGGGAGTCCATGGACAGAACTCGCCGAAGTACCATTCACGACCACAGGAGGGAGTTCGACAACAGAATTCACAACAGCCATGTCCACCGGCACCCCCGCTAGTTCCACGATCTGCAGCTCTCCAGTCCAGCTCACCCTACATGAGACTCTCGTTAGGAAAAGGAAGTACTCATCCTCGCATCCACGTACACAGGGTTTGAACGCCCACATTGCTAGACTAATCTCATTAGAGATGATGCCCTACCGGTTAGTTGAAAGCGAAGCTTTCAAAGCCCTGATGGACTACGCTGAACCACGCTACGAGCTACCCAGTCGACACTTCTTTTCGAGAAAAGCCATCCCAGCCCTCCACCAGCATGTAAAAGACCGCACCGTCCATGCACTCAGGCAATCTGTGAGTACAAAGGTGCACCTGACAACAGATGCATGGACCAGTAGGCATGGCCAGGGACGTTACGTGTCCATCACGGCACACTGGGTTAATGTGGTGGATGCAAGGTCCACAGGGGACAGCAATATTGGGACAGTTCTGCCTAGCCCACGGTCTAGGAAACAGTTGGCTGTAGGCATTCACCGCCCCCCCTCCTTCTCCTCCTCGTCCTCCTGCAGAAGCGAGAGTTCGTCCACAGACCGCAGTCGCACAACCACTCCATCCGCAGCTGCCACTGTTGCACACGAGGTGTCCCATTATGGAACAGCTAGTGGCAAGCGTCAGCAGGCTGAATTGGCAAGGAAGTGTTTGGGCGACAACAGACACACCGCGGAAGTTGTGTCCGAGTTCTTGCAGAAAGAAACTCAGTCATGGCTGGGCACTGTACATCTTGAGGCAGGCAAGGTAGTGAGTGATAACAGAAGGAATTTTATGGCTGCCATAGCCCTTTCCCAACTGAAACACATTCCTTGCCTGGCTCACACCTTAAACCTGGTGGTGCAGTGCTTCCTGAAAAGTTATCTGGAGTTACCCGACCTGCTCCTCAAAGTTCGCAGACTTTGCACGCATATCCGCCGTTCGCCCGTACACTCCAGCCGTATGCAGAACCATCAGCGGTCTTTGAACCTTCCCCAGCATCGCCTAATCATCGACGTAGCAACCAGGTGGAACTCCACACTGCACATGCTTCAGAGACTGTGCAAACAGAGGCGTGCTGTTATGTATTTCTGGGAGGATACACATACACGGGCAGGCAATTGGATGGCAGACATGGAGTTGTCAGGTGTACAGTGGTCGAAGGTACAAGACCTGTGTCAAGTCCTTCAGTGTTTTGAGGAATGCACACGGCTGGTTAGTGCAGACAACGCCATAATAAGCATGAACATCCCCCTAATGCATCTGCTGATGCAAAGTTTGACGCACATAAAGGAGCAGGCGTCTGCAGCCGAGGAAGAGGATAGCCTTGATGACAGTCAGCCATTGTCTGGTCAGGGCAATCTACAGGATGAGGTAGCGGGCGAAGAGGAGGAGAACGAGGAGGATGATGGGGATGAGTATTTTTTGAATGAGGAAGCTTCTCCCGGGCCAATAGAAACTGGTGGCATTGCAAGGCCGGGTTCAGGTTTTTTGAGGGAGACAAGTGACGTAGATTTGCCTGAAACTGCCCCTCAACCCAGCACAACCGCAGATTTGACAACTGGAACTTTGGCCCACATGGCGGATTATGCCTTACGTATCCTCAAAAGGGACCCACGCATTATTAAAATGATGACCGATGATGATTACTGGTTGGCCTGCCTCCTTGATCCTCGCTATAAAGGCAAATTGCAAAATATCATGCCACATGAGGACCTCAAACAAATATTAGCAACCAAACAAGCAACTCTGGTAGACCGTTTGATTCAGGCATTCCCAGAACACAGCGCCGGTGATGGTTCTCACACGAGCTGCAGGGGGCAACAGGGCAGAGGTGTTAGAGGTGCACAAATCAGAAGTGGCGTTGGACAGAGGGGTTTTCTGACCAGGTTGTGGAGTGATTTCGCAATGACCGCAGACAGGACAGGTACTGCAGCACCAATTCAAAGTGACAGGAGACAACATTTGTCCAGTATGGTTACTAACTATTTTTCATCCCTTATCGATGTTCTCCCTCAACCGTCATTCCCATTTGATTACTGGGCATCCAAAATAGACACCTGGCCTGAATTGGCAGAATATGCATTGCAGGAGCTTGCTTGCCCAGCAGCTAGTGTGCTATCAGAAAGAGTATTCAGTGCTGCTGGTTCAATATTGACCGAAAACAGGACTCGTCTGGCTACCCAAAATGCTGATGATCTAACCTTCATAAAAATGAACCACTCATGGATTTCGAATTATTTTGCCCCACCTTTCCCGGCTGACACCTAGCTTTCCTATCAAAAAGGTCTTGCTTGACTGGTCTTACTGACTGTTCCAATCTCTTAATTTGCAGCAGCTGTTTGTCCAGCATACAACATGTTTACACCTCCCTAAATGGGCAAACTCCCCCCACGGGGCCGTGGTCTCGCCACTTGGCGCAAGCACCCGTGAGAGTGCCATTTGTCTGAAGAGGTGGGTGTGCCTGCTTTTGGTCGACGGCAATGCCACTGGGTCCCTCATAGTACAATAAAGTGTCTCTGGCGGTGGTGGCGCTCACCCAATGTCAGACACACCGTTGTAACATGAGGGGCCCTGGGCCTGTACTACCAGCCACAAGAGAGTTTCCCCCCCAGGTCAAACAGTGCTCTACCACTTGCAAAATTATCTCTCACAGCTCCACTAATGTTTAGTCTATGCGCTGACATCCTTCAATGCCTGGCACTGAACTGACAATACCAATTTGTTGACATGTATGATTCTAGTTAAAATAGTCAGGTTCAGTGTCCTATATTGACACCAGTAAATACTTAGCGCCAAATTACTATGTCTGAAACTCAGCAGAGGAGCTCACCCCCGTACCTCAGTATGCCACCCTTTTGTTTTTGGGTTTTGTTGTTTTGCGAGACATTAACATCTATTTATTTTTTGGGAGTACTAACTGTGTCAGACACTCCTTCCAATCGTTCTTCGCTGACCACACCAATGCTGCCTGTGTACCCCTGCAAGATAATTCGAACTGCATTGAGCCTAATTTTTTTTATTTTAGGCCTAGTAAGTCTGACTGCGGTCCCTCCATCCAATTGTCCTCCGCTGACCACACCAATGCTGCCTGTGTACCCCTACCACATAATCGAAGCTGCATTGAGCCTAATTTATTTAGTTTTGGCCTACTAAGTCTGTCTGCGGTCCATCCTTCCATTTGTCCTCCGCTGAGCTCACCAATGCTGACCGTGTACCCATATAACCTTTTTTAAACCTGCGTCGATCCAACTTTGTGGTGTAAGGCCTACTAGCAGTGTCTGTGCCACTCTATACAGCTGTCCTCTTAAAAAAATGACCTGCAATTGTCAGGTTTTCAGCCTATCGGAATTTTAAAACTGCAGTGGGGCTACTAGTTTGGTTGGGGCCTACTAACAGTGTCTGCCACTCCAAGGTGTTCTCCTGGTTTCCTGTCCTGAACTTCCATTTTCAGGCTCTCGGTAAGTAGTTGTTAATATTCCACTGCATTTGGCCTACTAGTGTGGTTGGGGCCTACTAACGGTGTATGCCGCTCCGTGCTGTTCTCCTGGTTTCCTGTCCTGAACTTCCATTTTCAGGCTCTCGTTAAGTAGTTGTTAATATTACACTGCATTTGGCCTACAAGTTGGGTCTGGGTTGTAGAGACAGTGTCTGCCGCTCCAAGGTGTTCTCCAGGTTGCCTCTCCCTAGCTTCTATCTTCAAGCTCTTGTTAAGTAGTTGTTGAAACAACACTGCATTAGGCCTACAAGTTTGGTCTGGGTTGTAGGGACGGTGTCTGCCGCTCCAAGGTGTTCTCCAGGTTGCCTCTCCCTAGCTTCTATCTTGAAGCTCTCGTTAAGTAGTTGTTGAAACAACACTGCATTAGGCCTACAAGTTGGGTCTGGGTTGTAGAGACAGTGTCTGCTACTCCAAGGTGTTTTCCAGGTTGCCTCTCCCTAGCTTCTATCTTCAAGCTCTTGTTAAGTAGATATTGAAACAACACTGCATAAGGCCTACAAGTTGGGTCTGGGTTGTAGAGACGGTGTCTGCCGCTCCAAGGTGTTCTCCAGGTTGCCTCTCCCTAGCTTCTATCTTGAAGCTCTCGTTAAGAAGTTGTTGAAACAACACTGCATTAGGCCTACTAGTTGGGTCTGGGTTGTAGAGACGGTGTCTGCCGCTCCAAAGTGTTCTCCAGGTTGCCTCTCCATAGCTTCTATCTTGAAGCTCTCGTTAAGTAGTTGTTGGAACAACACTGCATTAGGCCTACAAGTTGGGTCTGGGTTCTAGAGATGGTGTCTGCCGCTCCAAGGTGTTCTCCAGGGTGCCTCTCCCTAGCTTCTATCTTCAAGCTCTTGTTAAGTAGTTGTTGAAACAACACTGCATTTGGCCTACAAGTTGGGTCTGGGTTGTAGGGACGGTGTCTGCTGCTCCAAGGTGTTCTCCAGGTTGCCTCTCCATAGCTTCGATCTTCAAGCTCTTGTTAAGTAGTTGTTGAAACAACACTGCATTTGGCCTACAAGTTGGGTCTGGGTTGTAGGGACGGTGTCTGCCGCTCCAAGGTGTTCTCCAGGTTGCCTCTCCATAGCTTCTATCTTGAAGCTCTCGTTAAGTAGTTGTTGAAACAACACTGCATTAGGCCTACAAGTTGGGTCTGGGTTGTAGAGATGGTGTCTGCCGCTCCAAGATGTTCTCCAGGTTGCCTCTCCCTAGCTTCTATCTTGAAGCTCTCTTTAAGTAGTTGTTGAAACAACACTGCATTAGGCCTACAAGTTGGGTCTGGGTTGAAGAGATGGTGTCTGCCGCTCCAAGGTGTTCTCCAGGTTGCCTCTCCCTAGCTTCTATCTTGAAGCTCTCATTAAGTAGTTGTTGAAACAACACTGCATTAGGCCTACAAGTTGGGTCTGGGTTCTAGAGATGGTGTTTGCCGCTCCAAGGTGTTCTCCAGGGTGCCTCTCCCTAGCTTCTATCTTCAAGCTCTTGTTAAGTTGTTGTTGAAACAACACTGCATTTGGCCTACAAGTTGGGTCTGGGTTGTAGGGACGGTGTCTGCTGCTCCAAGGTGTTCTCCAGGTTGCCTCTCCCTAGCTTCTATCTTCAAGCTCTTGTTAAGTAGTTGTTGAAACAACACTGCATTTGGCCTACAAGTTGGGTCTGGGTTGTAGGGACGGTGTCTGCCGCTCCAAGGTGTTCTCCAGGTTGCCTCTCCATAGCTTCTATCTTGAAGCTCTCGTTAAGTAGTTGTTGAAACAACACTGCATTAGGCCTACAAGTTGGGTCTGGGTTGTAGAGATGGTGTCTGCCGCTCCAAGATGTTCTCCAGGTTGCCTCTCCCTAGCTTCTATCTTGAAGCTCTCTTTAAGTAGTTGTTGAAACAACACTGCATTAGGCCTACAAGTTGGGTCTGGGTTGAAGAGATGGTGTCTGCCGCTCCAAGGTGTTCTCCAGGTTGCCTCTCCCTAGCTTCTATCTTGAAGCTCTCATTAAGTAGTTGTTGAAACAACACTGCATTTGGCCTACAAGTTGGGTCTGGGTTGTAGGGACGGTGTCTGCCGCTCCAAGGTGTTCTCCAGGTTGCCTCTCCCTAGCTTCTATCTTTGAAGCTCTCGTTAAGTAGTTGTTGAAACAACACTGCATTAGGCCTACAAGTTGGGTCTGGGTTCTACAAACGGTGTTTTACGCTCCAAGGTGTTCTCCAGGTTGCCTTTCCCTAGCTTCTATCTTCAGGCTCTCGTTAAATTGTTTTTAATATAACACTGCATTTGGCCTACTTGTTTTGTTGGCCCTACTAACGGTGTCTGCCGCTCCTTGATGTTCTCCTACACTGAACAAACCAGTGCCGCCTGTTTACTTCTGTTACCAATTTTGAACTGCATTTAGCCTACTTACTGATTTGGGCCTACTCACTGTGTCAGCCTGTCATTACAGTTGTATTCCACTGAACAAAGCAATGCCCCCTGGTTAGTCCTGTTACCAATTTTGAACTGCATTTAGCCCACTTTATTATTTGGGCCTATATCTGTGTTTTCTCCTCATCCTGCCCATTGCCCAGGCAGTGATAGATGAGTCTGCTGGTACATTGACCCTGAACGCTACATTCCCCGTGCACGCTACACAGCCAGAATGTGACCCTGCTGAAAGTCAGGTTCCTCTTCCCGCATACCATACCACCTTACACGGGGACAAAGAGGAAGGTGCAGATGAAAGTGCAGGTTCCTTCATCAGGTGGGGGGAGGAATACTCGTTGGCGACGTCACTGGCACAGGGCCCCTCATAGTACGCAAAAGTGTCGCTGCTGGTGGGAGGCGCCCCCGCCGTGCAAACACACCGCCGTACTTTGAGGGGCCCTGTGCCAGTGCCAATGCCAATGAGTGGGCCCCCTGCTTGCTCAGGATCACAGCACTTGCAAAGTTGAAATACTTACCTCTCCCTGCTCCACTGCCGTGACGTGGTCCAGATTTTCTGGGCCCACTAAATACTTGAACCAGCCCTACCCCCCACAACATTAGCCAAATGACCCCCAATTTCCAATGCCTTACTATTATTATAAGGTAAATTAAGATTGACAAGCTTCAGTAACAAGAATGGATGTTTTTGCCATTAAAATGGGCACTGTAGGTGTTTTCCTGGCCTCCACTCACTGCCGTTTATGCTCCCCCTTTGACTTGCATTGGGTTTCGTGTTTCGGTCGATCCCCGACTTTTCGTGATAATCGGCTGATTCCACTTGACTCGACTTTTGAGATAGTCGGGTTTCGCGAAACCTGACTCGACCCTAAAAAACTTAAAGTCGCTCAACCCTAGTCACCACCTGAATTTAACCTGAGCCTGTCCCTGCACTGCCCTAAAGCCCTAAGTGAGTCCTTCCCCCCACCGCCGCCAGGAACCTCGTCCCTCACTGTCACCTAACTCTGCCCTGACTAGTGCACTGGCCATCTATGCTATACTGCAATCCATCAACAAAGAGCTCATGGTCTGGGTTATCTAGTGGGACATCGGCACCATGCCTGAAACCCCCCTGTGGGACATTATCTATAAACAGTCATGGTCCTGTTGTAGTTCAACTAGCAGGTCAGGAAGGTTCCACTACACCCACTTCCCTCCTCTTCCCCCCAGAGGCAGCAGGATGGCTGTAATCAGTAGTGCGCCATGAATGCTGATGTTATCAGACACAAGGTGGCACAGCGAAACCTGAGATGTCAAGCAGCACTGAGAGAGAGGGGGGGCATCACAGTAGCATAGCTTTATGACCCTGACTCCCCCTGAGAGATTGAAGAGTGGAGAAGGAGGGGGCCATCCCCCTGCACAGCATCTGTGTGCATACTTTAAACATACAGGTCCTTCTCAAAAAATTAGCATATAGTGTTAAATTTCATTATTTACCATAATGTAATGATTACAATTAAACTTTCATATATTATAGATTCATTATCCACCAACTGAAATTTGTCAGGTCTTTTATTGTTTTAATACTGATGATTTTGGCATACAACTCCTGATAACCCAAAAAACCTGTCTCAATAAATTAGCATATTTCACCCATCCAATCAAATAAAAGTGTTTTTTAATAACAAACAAAAAAACCAACAAATAATAATGTTCAGTTATGCACTCAATACTTGGTCGGGAATCCTTTGGCAGAAATGACTGCTTCAATGCGGCGTGGCATGGAGGCAATCAGCCTGTGACACTGCTGAGATGTTATGGAGGCCCAGGATGCTTCAATAGCGGCCTTAAGCTCATCCAGAGTGTTGGGTCTTGCGTCTCTCAACTTTCTCTTCACAATATCCCACAGATTCTCTATGGGGTTCAGGTCAGGAGAGTTGGCAGGCCAATTGAGCACAGTAATACCATGGTCAGTAAACCATTTACCAGTGGTTTTGGCACTGTGAGCAGGTGCCAGGTCGTGCTGAAAAATGAAATCTTCATCTCCATAAAGCATTTCAGCCGATGGAAGCATGAAGTGCTCCAAAATCTCCTGATAGCTAGCTGCATTGACCCTGCCCTTGATGAAACACAGTGGACCAACACCAGCAGCTGACATGGCACCCCACACCATCACTGACTGTGGGTACTTGACACTGGACTTCAGGCATTTTGGCATTTCCTTCTCCCCAGTCTTCCTCCAGACTCTGGCACCTTGATTTCCGAATGACATGCAAAATTTGCTTTCATCAGAAAAAAGTACTTGGGACCACTTAGCAACAGTCCAGTGCTGCTTCTCTGTAGCTCAAAAGTGGCTTTACCTGGGGAATGCGGCACCTGTAGCCCATTTCCTGCACATGCCTGTGCACGGTGGCTCTGGATGTTTCCACACCAGACTCAGTCCACTGCTTCCTCAGGTTCCCCAAGGTCTGGAATCGGTCCTTCTCCACAATCTTCCTCAGGGTCCGGTCTCCTCTTCTCGTTGTACAGCGTTTTCTGCCACATTGTTTCCTTCCAACAGACTTACCATTGAGGTGCCTTGATACAGCACTCTGGGAACAGCCTATTTGTTGAGAAATTTCTTTCTGGGTCTTACCCTCTTGCTTGAGGGTGTCAATGATGGCCTTCTTGACATCTGTCAGGTCGCTAGTCTTACCCATGATGGGGGTTTTGAGTAATGAACCAGGCAGGGAGTTTATAATAGCCTCAGGTATCTTTTGCATGTGTTTAGAGTTAATTAGTTGATTCAGAAGATTAGGGTAATAGGTCGTTTAGAGAACCTTTTCTTGATATGCTAATTTATTGAGACAGGTTTTTTGGGTTATCAGGAGTTGTATGCCAAAATCATCAGTATTAAAACAATAAAAGACCTGACAAATTTCAGTTGGTGGATAATGAATCTATAATATATGAAAGTTTAATTGTAATCATTACATTATGGTAAATAATGAAATTTAACACTATATGCTAATTTTTTGAGAAGGACCTGTATAGGAAAGATATATATCAATCACTGAGGACTCTCAATTCTAAATATTTTTTACTTCAACTTTACGCCTGGTCTATGTAAGAGGGGCTCTGGACCAGGTTTTTGCGTTATCAGAGCTGGGAATATGACTTTAATACTCTGAGTGCGACATTATTAGTAGCTCTATAATCACAGACTTTAAACCTTTAACTTTGCCAGAGACTGGTATAATATTTTCTCCTGATTCAGTAGAATCCTGTTGGATATCATGAAGAATGACTGTTCTGGAGGCTAATCTGTTCTTCTAAATCTCACCAGCAACAGCAGAAACCATTACTATTTTTTCATTATCCTCTGTAACAAATGACATGGGAAATATTCCGGGGTCTTTCAATCTACTCATTATGGCCAGCATTTCACTAGAATCCCAGGGACGCCATACACCCTCCTGGGGCTGTACCATAACTGGTCCCCTAGTCTGGGTTGTAAGGTCTGGTGGCTATAACCCAGATGAGAACTGCAAGAGTACAGCAGGGGGTTGCGGTGGGCTGCCCACCCTGGCTGAGTAATCGTCCTAGTGAGTCTCCAATGGCAGCAAAAGACAGACATATTTATAACTACTGCATCCATTTTCACTCTATCAGGAAAAGGTCTGGAGGGCAGGGCAGATCCTGGAGGGGGCGCTGGTGCCATCCAGTGCAGGCATAATATTCATTGAGCGCATGGACAAGACTTATGGGGGTGTAGCATTCGGAACACTGGTCAAGAGGCACACTATGCACATGTATTGTGGGGGGCATAACAAAGGATACAATCCTAGCTTAGAAATCGAAGGTTTAATAGTTCCTATGTGCCAATAGGGGGTACCACATACAGGACAAGTCTCCACCTAAACTAAATTCTAGTTCCTACATACACAACATATCCATCCTCTAGGGACAATGTAAGGGGGTGGAGACAAACTGGGAGCAGCATGGCGTTCAGCACATCTTTGTTTCATACTTTCATATACTTCTTCCCCTCTCTAGCAAACGCTATCATACAGCAGTCTTATCTGCCATCATCACATTTCCTCCCTCTCTTGCAGAACTGCAAAAAGTTCTCCGTATTCTGCTGGCTTTAGACAAACAAAAAGACTCAGTGTTCTCCAGTCACCAGAATTCCCAGCCCAAATCTATGAACAGCGCAGAGGATGAGACGTGTTTGCTGTCTTCTTACGTGGTTAAACCGCTGTGTGTCCCTCGAAACCGCATCCAGTTGTCTGGGACCACACAGAATTTGCGCTCACCAGCACCAACACTAATCTCGCCATTTCTCACGTGCGGTTACAGACGGGACGGCTAATCCCAGAAGAGGGACAACATTCTCAGACACACAACCAGATGGACGGACAAACACAAAAACTGACCGTCCTCTCTGGATTTCTATCTCAGAAACTGTGCACAATGCTAGGGTTCAAAGAGGTTTCTACCATTTCTTGCACTACGTGGTTCGACCACCCATGATTCCATCACACCATGCCTTGCACCCAAGACTCTAGGAGCACCTTTGCGCTCACCATACCATAGACAACCTCCTCTGCCCCTGCTTGCTACACACAGGCAGAAGACTCAGATAACCCAATACAGGTCTGGTACATTCAAGACAAGACATGCAGCAGGTTACAAGCAGTCAATCATGGTTTGTGTTCCTCACAACCAGTAGCTATGGGATCTTTTAGGGCCACCAGGTGTACGTATCCCATACCCTACCGTGTCAGGGCAACACAAACACTCGGCAAACACGAGTACCGAACTACCCAGGATGGTCCGAGAAACACTGGCAAGTGCTACAGATTCATAAAGGAATCAGCAGACTTACCGTGTTTTTATGGAGGTGATCAGGCTCCTAGTCGAACCACTCTGGACGTTCCACTCAATCCATTCCGGGTGTCAATGTCTGGTGAGCGTACATCCTCAGCAGTCCCACGTTGTCGTGCCAAAAATGTGAGGGTGATCTCTTAAAGTGAGATCTATATGATTGCTTGTACCTGACCAAATATAAGCTGAGTGCTAGCTTAGAGGCAAAGAATGTATCAGATACACAGAGACAGATACACACTCCTCTCTCAGCAAAGGCTTGCACACCACTGCTTTATTCTCTGAACAAAGGAAGATACTAGAAGTATGAAATGGGGGGTTGCACAACTTCTGAATAGTTAGTGTCACTCTATGATTGGTTCATTCCAAATTCATTTCCAACTTCACTTCCATATATGGTATTAAGTCCAATGTTCAGTGTCCAATGTCCAATGCCCAGTGACTTCTTCACATTACAAAAATTCCTTCCAGTGTGCTGCTGATCAGGAAATAGACCCCATCTTGCTACACCATATCTGAACTGACTTATAGAAGGTTTAATAATTGATTTCATTATCCATTTTCTCCTTCACACTAATTCTGACCTACAATGCCATCCATAACCTGTCTCCTCCATATATCTCTGAACTAATCTCCCGATATCTTCCCTCATGTAATCTCCGGTCTTCCAAAGACCTCCTTCTCTCCTCCACACTTATCCGCTCCTCACCCAACCGCCTCCAAGACTTCTCCAGAATATCCCCTATCCTCTGGAATTCTTTGCCCCAACACATCTGACTATCAAACACATTCGGATCCTTTAGACGGAACCTGAAAACCCACCTCTTCAGGAAAGCCTACAGCCTGCACTAACCCCCTGCCTACTCAGCACTACTGAAGCTACCGCCTCACCAACACTGGTGCTCCTACAACCCTCAACCTATTGTCTCCATCCCCACCATTCTGTAGAATGTAAGCCCGCAAGGGCAGGGTCGTTACCCCTCTGTATCAGTCTGTAATCGTTAGTTTGCTTACTGCAAGTGATATCTGTAATTTGTATGTAACAACCTTCTCATGTACAGCACCATGGAATCAATGGTGCTATATAAATAATAATAATAATAATAATAATAATAATAAATTGGCGAATATTGCAAATTCGGCGATCGTAATTCGAACAGAAAATTTAAATATTCACTCATCTCTAGTGGTCTTCTTGGGCACCGGTGCTCATCTCTAGTGGTCTTCATCATCTTGGGCACCGGTGCTCAGGAAGGATATAATGGAACTAGAGAGAGTACAAAGGAGGGCAACAAAATTAATAAAGGGGATGGGAGAACTACAATACCCAGATAGATTAGCGAAATTAGGATTATTTAGTCTAGAAAAAAGACGACTGAGGGGCGATCTAATAACCATGTATAAGTATATAAGGGGACAATACAAATATCTCGCTGAGGATCTGTTTATACCAAGGAAGGTGACGGGCACAAGGGGGCATTCTTTGCGTCTGGAGGAGAGAAGGTTTTTCCACCAACATAGAAGAGGATTCTTTACTGTTAGGGCAGTGAGAATCTGGAATTGCTTGCCTGAGGAGGTGGTGATGGCGAACTCAGTCGAGGGGTTCAAGAGAGGCCTGGATGTCTTCCTGGAGCAGAACAATATTGTATCATACAATTATTAGGTTCTGTAGAAGGACGTAGATCTGGGTATTTATTATGATGGAATATAGGCTGAACTGGATGGACAAATGTCTTTTTTCGGCCTTACTAACTATGTTACTATGTTACTATGTTAGTGGTAATCAGTGGCTTCAAAAAGATGATAAAAAAATTGTGCAAAGTTGGGGGTCCCGGTCTCAATACTGGGGAACATCAGGATTCTATATAATTTATCTGACACAGATCCCAATTTAAGGGGTCAAGGTTCCTTCACTGATATGAAAGCCAAAAGTAAAAGGATGCATCTGCAACAAAATGACCCCTCATCAATTGATATTTTTCTTAATCTGGTAACTAAGGAAATAGAGAATATGGGTCAGTTAGATAACAGAAGCAAATGTAATTTATCTCAACTTGAGATAACCTCTATGCATAGCCTGAAAAATGACCACCACATTATGATAAAACCATCTGACAAGGGTAGTAATGTGGTGGTCATGGACACTCTGGACTATAAACAGATGTGTATGCAGATCTTGCGAGACAAGGACTGTTATTGTATACTTCCGTCTAACCCCAGGGACATTTTCCTGGAGGAATTAAATAACACCCTTAAGGGTATGTGCACACGTTCAGGTTTTTTTGTGTTTTTTTCGTGTTTTTTTCGCAGTAAAAACTATATAAAAACTCATAAAAATGCATACATTATGCATCCTATCATTTAGAATGCATTCTGCATGTTTTGCGCACATGATGCGTTTTTTTCACAGAAAAAAACGCATCGCGGTAAAAAAAAGCAGCATGTTCATTAATTTTGTGGATTTTCTGCGTTTTTCCCGCTATTCTATGCATTTGGGAAAAAGACACAAAAAACGCACCAAAAATGCATCAAAAACGCATGAAAAAAACGCAAAAAAAAAACGCATGTGGATTTCTGGCAGAAATGTCCGTTTTTTGTTAGGAAAATTTCTGCAAGAAATCCTGACGTGTGCACATACCCTAAGAGAGGTCTCACAACCGCAGTCAATGACAAGAAGGAATTTGAGTTCCTTCAACCAAGACACCCTGTGATGGCCACTTTTTACTGTTTGCCCAAGGTCCATAAGGGCCTCAGTTGGCTCAAGGGCAGACCTATTGTTTCCGTAGAGAATGGCCTCTCTCTGGGGGTCTATCTTGACAGAATTCTCAATCCCTAACTTACAGCACTGGGTGCATATACCCAATATACAACTGACCCTCTGAATAAAATTGAGGGACTGGTTCTAGATGTGTATTGATGTGGAAGCATTATATGCATTCATTCCCCATTCAAAAGGTCTGGAAGCAGTCAATTATTACCTTAGAAGCAGGGGTTGTCAATTCAAGAAACATAATGATTTTTTGCTGGAATCTTTGGATTTCCTCCTAACCAGAAATGCTTATTTGGATGACGGAAAGTACTTCCACCAGCTCATGGGCACTGCGATTGGGAGCCCCTGTACCCTCTCGTATGCAATCTGCTCCTGGGGTGATGGGAGGAAACAGTAGTTTTTGGTGAGATTGATATGATGGGCAACGAAAAAACATTAATATGGTTTAGATACATTGATGACATCTTTGTCATCTGGAACAATACAAGCGATACTTTTGAAAAAAATTTCACTAACTTAATTTCTAAAGATCTTGGACTTACCTATTATACTCGAGTATAAGCCGACCCGAGTGTAAGCCGACCCCCCTAATTTTGCCACAAAAAACAGGGAAAACTTAATGACTCGAGTATAAGCCTAGGTTGGAAAATGCAGCAGCTACCGGTAAATGTCAAAAGTAAAAATAGATACCAATAAAAGTAAAATTAATTGAGACATCAGTAGGTTAAGTGTTTTTGAATATCCATAGTGAATCAAGAGCCCCATATAATGCTCCATACAGTTCATGATGGCCCCATAAGATGCTCCTTACAAAATACGCCCCATATAATGCTCCATCCAGTTTATGATGGGCCCCATAAGATGCTCTACATTAACATATGCCCCATATAATGCTGCACATGGCCCTATAAGATGCTCCATAGAAATATTTGCCCTGTATAATGCTGCACAAATGCTGATTATGGCCCCATAAGATGCTCCATAGAAATATTTGCCCCGTATAATGCTGCACAAATGCTGATTATGGCCCCATAAGATGCTCCATAGAGATATTTGTCCTATATAATGCACCACAAATGCTGATTATGGCCCCATAAGATGCTCCATAGAGATATTTGCCCCATATAATGCTCCACAAATGCTGATTATGCCCCATAAGATGCTCCATAGAGATATTTGCCCCATATAATGCTGCACAAATGCTGATTATGCCCCATAAGATGCTCCATAGAGATATTTGCCCCATATAATGCTGCACAAATGCTGATTATGGCCCCATAAGATGCTCCATAGACTATTATGCCCCATATGCTGTTGCTGCGATAAAAAATAAAATCACATACTCACCTCTCGTCGCTCAGGCCCCCGACACTTGCTATAGCCACCTGTCCGCATTCCACCGCTGGGCGCAGCTGCGTCTTCTGCATCCTCTGCACTGACTGTTCAAGCAGAGGGCGGTGCGCACACTAATCACGTCATCCCGCCCTCTGACCTGAGCATCACTGCAGAGGATGCGGAAGACAGAGCGGCGCCCGACGGTGGAACGGGGACAGGTGAATATCGCGCACTGTCCCCGTCATACTCACCTGCTCCTGGCGCAGTCCCTGCACGTTCCTGGTTCTCCGAGCGCTGACAGCTTCTTCCTGTATTGAGCGGTCACATGGTACCGCTCATTACAGTAATGAATATGCGGCTCCACCCCTGTGGGAGGTGGAGCCGCATATTCATTACTGTAATGAGCGGTACCATGTGACCGCTCAGTACAGGAAGAATATGCAGCGCTGGAAGAAGCAGAGATATGCAGGGACCGCGCCAGGAGTTGGTAAGTATAATTAGATAGCCCCCGCTCCCCCTCCCCTGCCGACCCCCGGATATGACTCGAGTATAAGCCGAGAGGGGGACTTTCAGCCCCAAAAAATGGGCTGAAAATCTCAGCTTATACTCGAGTATATACGGTACTTTCACCTTTGAGACTAATTTTTCTAGACTTTCCTTTCTGGTGTGGTGATTGAAAAGACACCAAATGGTTGTCTGGACACCAGCAACTGCAGAAAGCCCAATGCTATTATCTTCCTACTGATGTGGAAAAGTAGTCACCCACTGCACAGAAGAGGGAGTTTCCTAAATTACAGTTTGTAGAAACTGTTTAGACACACATAATTTCAAATGATAAGCAGGGGACTTTTTGGAAAGGGGTTACCCGACAAAATTCTGAAAGCCCTTGGGAAAAATAGGACCGAGTTACTTTCCCCAACCCCCAAGAGAACTGATGACCATGCACTTCATAATCACCTACAACAATGGTGCTGCCAAAATGAGACAAATATTGAATAAGCATTGGACAATATTAAAGATGGACTGTGATATTGGTGATCTATTACGACCAAATCCCCAAATTACTTATTCGAAGGGTAGATCACTGAAAGATTGCATAGTGTAATCAGTTTGTCCCATCTCTTCAAACAACATAATTATGTAACAGGTGCATCAGGTGTGGCCAACAGTCATCCTGCATCTGGCTGCAGAAGGTCATTGCGTCTGGCTCTGCAGGCACATTCTGGATCTTGCATCTATGCTGTGGTGTGATATCCTTAATAATAATAATAATAATCTTTATTTTTATATAGCGCTAACATATTACGCAGCGCTTTACAGTTTGCACACATTATCATCGCTGTCCCCGATGGGGCTCACAATCTAAATTCCCTATCAGTATGTCTTTGGAATGTGGGAGGAAACCGGAGTGCCTGGAGGAAACCCACGCAAACATGGAGAGAACATACAAACTCTTTGCAGATGTTGTCCAAGGTGGGATTAGAACCCAGGACTCCAGCGCTGCAAGGCTGCTGTGCTAACCACTGCACCACCGTGCTGCCCTATTCTCCCTCTAGGACCTAGCGGTGATCTCCACAGTCTGCTGATGATTAACACGCCCTTGCTGGATGTTTAAATACCTTTAGTTGCTTCAGCAAGGTGCCGGTGATAGCTCTATTTACCTCTGTCTGTTGGCAGTGCTAGATGTCGTTTTTTCTTGAAACCTCTTGGAGGATTGCTGGCATGTGCTCTCTTGTGTCGTCTCAAGCTAAGTGTAATCTCTCATTTGTCTTCCTGATTTGTATTTAGTTGTAATGGGGCTAACTAGAGCTAACCCTATCCCCTTACTATCCAGGGCCTATCATTAGCTTAAGTCAGGGATTAGGTTTCTGCTGGGGGAGAGATGCGGAACCTATTTAGGGACATTAGGGTAGACAGGGTGTTGTCAGATCTGCCAAGGGCGCTCCACTCCCCTCTTTCCTAGTGTCTGGGCTCCTGCACCCTCTTCGCGTTGTTATGCACCTAGTTTCTCACTCACGCTGCTAACCTTTTTTTTTTTTGGTGTGGTTTTTTTTTTCTTTTTCCAGGTTCATGGATCCCATTTCTGGGCTGGCAGAGCAGCTGCGGAGGTTGTCACTAGAAGTGACTAACCTTTGATCTGAGGTTCAGCAGCAATGGCAGCGGCTAGAGACTCCTACTATGGGTGACTCCATGGGTAGGCCGGTCCAGCTTGAACCCAAAGTTGCCTTATAGGACAGGTTTTCAGGAGGTAGGGACAAGTTTTTTGTATTCAAAGAAGCTTGTAAGTTGTATTTTAACTTCATCCTTACTCCTCTGGAGATGATGAGCAATGAGTGGGAATTGTGATTTCACTGTTGCAAGGGGATCCTCAATCCTGAGCTATTTATTACAACAGGGTTTTATTTGTCTCCAGTCACTTGAGGGTTTTTTCGGAGCTTTGGCCCTTATCTATGATGATCCTGACCGAATTTCCTTGGCTGAATCCAGGCTGTGTCTCCGTTAGCAGGAGAATCATACAGTGGAGAATTATAGCTCTGAATTACGCAGGTTAGCAACTGATACCAAATGGAATGACCCGGCTCTAAGAACCAAGATTTGTCAAAGCCTTACAGAAAGGTTGAAAAACTCCTTGGCAGTGTATGAAACCCCAGAGTCCTTGGAGGCTGCCGTGCCATTGGTTATACGTGCAGGTAAGACCACATTCTCCTGAGCCCTCTTTCTGGAACAATACTCCTTTGCCAGGGGGAATGTCTGGGGGTGAACCGGTACTTGTGGAGTTAGAGGAACCCAATCAGTTAGGAGGTGCTTTTGCATCATATGTCTCCCCTGAGATTCGCAAGAAGAAAGGGTATGTGTTTCTTTTGTGCTAGAAAGGGACATTTTATTGGGATCTGTCCCTTGATTCCTAAGCAAAAAGAGACTTGATTAACCCTTGGGAGTCTGGAGTTGGTTAATCAAGGGGAATGCTTGTCATCAACCTGTAAATCTTGTTTTGTCCTGACAGCAGAGGTGGTACTAGAGAGCAGGAATGAGAGAATTTCTGTGTTTCTAAATAGTGGAGCTGGAGCCAGCATGGTTGATGCTGAGTTTGCTAGAACTCATGAGCTTGCTTGCTCTACCTTAGCTAAGCCCATTCCTATTTACCCCATTGACATTGACCGCACCACTTGCACAGAAAGCTTTGACACAGATTGTTCATAACATAAGACTGAAGGCGGGGTCTTTGTATTATGAGGTAATTCCCGGTCATGTCCTGGAGGGTCTCCTCATTTCAATTGTACTGGGAATACACTGGTTGGTGAAACGTAATCCGATAATGGATTGGCAATCCAGACAGATTGTGGAATGAAGAGATCACTGCCATGAGAACTGCTTAAACATTTCCCTTTCTGCAATATCTATGGGGACCTATTTGCCTCCCCATCGTGCATATGACTGTCCTATTAACCTGACTCCCAGAGCTAAACTACCTAAGTCCAGACTGTACAATCTTTCTGGTCCGGAGAGACAAGTCATGAAGGTTTGTGCTGTAGTTGATTGAGACTGTCCCGAGAGCCTGAAGGCATTACAGTACTCTCTGAGGTTTACTGATTTCTACCAGAAGTTTATTCCAAATAATTCAGTAATGGTGAAACCCCATACTGACATGGCAGGGAATTAGTCTGATTTTTCGAAATGGTCGAGTGCTGCTCACCAGGCTTTTTCCACCTTAAAGAGTTGTTTTGACACTGTACCTATACTCAGTCAACCCGATGTTTCTCAACCTTATGACTTGGGTAATAGGGAGATTTTGGCAATTAAATTGGCGTTCGAGGAATAGCGACATTGGTTGGAGGGTGCAGTCCATCCTATTATTTTTATCACGGACCACAAGAACCTGTCATATTTTCAATCTGCTAATCATCTTAATCCTAGACAAGCTAAGTGGTCCCTGTTCTTTACTAGGTTCAATTTTGTGGTCACTTTACGTACAGTGTTATGACCTGATGGTCAGGACAATAATGGACCTGGTGGTTAAGAGCACACGGAATGACCTGATAGTAACTGATAATAACGGACGAGCTCTGGGATGTGGGAACTCTGCTGACCGCAATCCCTAATCCTATCAAACACACTAGAAATAGCCGTGGATTGCGCCTAACGCTCCCTATGCAACTCGGCACAGCCTAAGAAACTAGCTAGCCCTAAAGAAGGAAAATAAAGCCTACCTTGCCTCAGAGAAGTTCCCCAAAGGAAAAGGCAGCACCCCACATATAATGACTGTGAGTAAAGATGAAAATACAAACACAGAGATGAAATAGATTTAGCAAAGTGAGGCCCGATCTACTGAATTAGGTTCGTCATAAAGCAATCCAAGCGCCAGGAAAAACGCATCAACATCACACAATGCCGGATCTCCTGGCACAAGGGAAAATGCCCAGTCTTGAGGGTCACCACGTAACAAAGAAATAATGATCTTTACTTGTTGAACAGGGTCACCTGAGGAGCGAGGTTTCAAGGCAAGAAACAATTTACAATTATTTTTGAAATTCAAGAACTTAGATCTATCACCAAAAAACAAATCAGGAATTGGAATCCTAGGCTCCAACATCGGATTCTGAACCACAAAATCTTGAATGTTTTGTACACTTATAGTGAGATTATCCATCAAAGAGGACAGACCTTGAATGTCCATGTCTACACCTGTGTTCTGAACCACCCAGATGTAAAGGGGAAAAGAGAGACAAATCACACTGCAAAGAAAAAAAAATGGTCTCAGAACTTCTCCTATCCCTCTATTGAGATGCATTAGTACTTTGGGCCACCTGTACTGTTATGACCTGGTGGTCAGGACAATAATGGACCTGGTGGTTAAGAGCACACGGAATGACCTGATAGTAACTGATAATAACGGACGAGCTCTGGGACGTGGGAACTCTGCTGACCGCAATCCCTAATCCTATCAAACACACCAGAAATAGCCGTGGATTGCGCCTAACACTCCCTATGCAACTCGGCACAGCCTAAGAAACTAGCTAGCCCTAAAGAAGGAAAATAAAGCCTAACTTGCCTCAGAGAAATTCCCCAAAGGAAAAGGCAGCCCCCCACATATAATGACTGTGAGTAAAGATGAAAATACAAACACAAAGATGAAATAGATTTAGCAAAGTGAGGCCTGACTTACTGAACAGACCGAGGATAGGAAAGGTTACTTTGCGGTCAGCACAAAAACCTACAAAAAGACCACGCAGAGGGCGCAAAAGACCCTCCGCACCGACTCACGGTGCGGAGGCGCTCCCTCTGCGTCCCAGAGCTTCCAGCAAGCAAGACAACAATAATAATAGCAAGCTGGACAGAAAAATAGCAAACCCAAGAAATACAAGCTGAAACTTAGCTTCTGCTGGGAAGACCGGTCAAAAGAACGATCCAGGAATGAACTAGACCAATACTGGAACATTGACAGGTGGCATGGAGCAAAGAACTAAGTGGAGTTAAATAGCGCAGCCTGCTAACGAATTAACCTCGTCACCTGTGGAAGGAAACTCAGAAACACCCACCAGAGGAAGTCCATGGACAGAACCAGCCGAAGTACCATTCATGACCACAGGAGGGAGCCCGACAACAGAATTCACAACAGTACAGGAGTTAAAAATACCAAGGCTGTTGCTTTGTTCCGATGGTTCCCTGGTGGTGGTGACCATGAGATAGGGTTTTGGTCTTAGTGCCAACAGTAGAAGGAAAGTTTTTGCTAAAGTGGCAGGGTCCATATGAGGGAGTAGAGAAGGTTAGAGAAGTTGATTATAAGGTACATCAACTGGGAAGACATACAGTTAAGTCCATATATATTTGGACAGAGACAACATTTTTCTAATTTTGGTTATAGACATTACCACAATGAATTTTAAACAAAACAATTCAGATGCAGTTGAAGTTCAGACTTTCAGCTTTCATTTGAGGGTATCCACATTAAAATTGGATGAAGGGTTTAGGAGTTTCAGCTCCTTAACATGTGCCACCCTGTTTTTAAAGGGACCAAAAGTAATTGGACAGATTCAATCATTTTAAATAAAATGTTCATTTTTAGTACTTGGTTGAAAACCCTTTGTTAGCAATGACTGCCTGAAGTCGTGAATTCATGGACATCACCAGATGCTGTGTTTCCTCCATTTTGATGCTCTGCCAGGCCTTCACTGCGGTGGTTTTCAGTTGCTCTTTGTTTGTGGGCCTTTCTGTCTGAAGTTTAGTCTTTAACAAGTGAAATGCATGCTCAATTGGGTTGAGATCAGGTGACTGACTTGGCCATTCAATAATATTCCACTTCTTTACTTTAATAAACTCCTGGGTTGCTTTGGCTTTATGTTTTGGGTCATTGTCCATCTGTAGTATGAAATGACGACCAATCAGTTTGGCTGCATTTGGCTGGATCTGAGCACACAGTATGGCTCTGAATACCTCAGAATTCATTCGGCTGCTTCTGTCCTGTGTCACATCATCAATAAACACAAGTGACCCAGTGGCACTGCCATGCATGCCCAAGCCATTTTGCCCCGTATTCACATGTAAAGCGCCATGGAATAAATGGCGCTATAAAAATGTATAATAATAATAATAAATAATAATAATAAGCCATCACACTGCCTCCGCCGTGTTTTACAGATGATGTGCTATGCTTTGGATCATGAGCTGTACCACGCCTTCGCCATACTTTTCTCTTTCCATCATTCTGATAGAGGTTGATGTTGGTTTCATCTGTCCAAAGAATGTTCTTCCAGAACTGTGCTGGGCTTTTTAGATGTTTTTTAGCAATGTCCAGTCTAGCCTTTTTCTTCTTGATGCTTATGAGTGGCTTGCACCGTGCAGTGAACCCTCTGTATTTACTTTCATGCAGTCTTCTCTTTATGGTAGATTTGGATATTGATACGCCTACCTCCTGGAGAGTGTTGTTCACTTGGTTGGCTGTTGTGAAGGGGTTTCTCTTCACCATGGAGATTATTCTGCGATCATCCACCACTGTTGTCTTCTGTGGGCGCCCAGGTCTTTTTGCATTGATGAGTTCACCAGTGCTTCCTTTCTTTCTCAGGATGTACCAAACTGTAGATTTTGCCACTCCTAATATTGCAGCAATTTCTCGGATGGGTTTTTTCTGTTTTCGCAGCTTAAGGATGGCTTGTTTCACCTGCATGGAGAGCTCCTTTGACCACATGTTTACTTCACAGCAAAACCTTCCAAATGCATGCACCACACCTCAAATCAACTCTAGGCCTTTTATCTGTTTAATTGAGAATGACATAACAAAGGGATTGCCCACACCTGTCCATGAAATAGCCTTGGAGTCAATTGTCCAATTACTTTTGGTCCCTTTAAAAACAGGGTGGCACATGTAAAGGAGCTGAAACTCCTAAACCCTTCATCCAATTTTAATGTGGCTACCCTCAAATGAAAGCTGAAAGCTGAAAGTCTGAACTTCAACTGCATCTGAATTGTTTTGATTAAAATTTATTGTGGTAATGTCTATAACCAAAATTAGAAAAATGTTGTCTCTGTCCAAATATATATGGACCTAACTATATATCTCTGTGCTCTAAGTTTGGGCATAGGAGGCCGGTCTACTTACTTTGTGGCTGTGTGATACTCAAATTCTATACAGCGCTATTCAGCCTAAAAAAAATTTGAAAGGCCACAGATTTGCCAGTGTGGTATTTCTGTTACAGCCGTCATATATCTCTGCTCCAAGTTTTGCCATTGGAGGCTGGTGTACTTACTTTGTGGCTGTGTGATGCTCAAATTCTATACAGCGCTATACAGCCAAAAATATTAGAAAGGCCACAGACTTGCCAGTGTGGTATTTCTGTTAGAGCCATCATATATCTCTGCTCCAAGTTTTGCGATTGGAGGCCAGTGTACTTATTTTTTGGCTGTGTGATACTCAAATTTGATACAGCGCTATTTAGCCCCCCAAAAAATTTGAAAGGCCACAGATTTGCCAGTGTGGTATTTCTGTTACAGCCATCATATATCTCTGCTCCAAGTTTTGCCATTGGAGGCCGGTGTACTTACTTTGTGGCTGTGTGATACTCAAATTCTATACAGCGCTATTCAGCCTAAAAAAAATTTGAAAGGCCACAGATTTGCCAGTGTGGTATTTCTGTTACAGCCATCATATATCTCTGCTCCAAGTTTTGGCATTGGAGGCCGGTGTACTTATTTTTTGGCTGTGTGATACTCAATTTCTATACAGCACTATTTAGCCCCCCAAAAAATTTGAAAGGCCACAGATTTGCCAGTGTGGTATTTCTGTTACAGCCGTCATATATCTCTGCTCCAAGTTTTGGCATTTGGGGCCGGTGTACTTATTTTTTGGCTGTGAGATACTCAAATCCTACACAGCGCTATTTCGCATAAATTAACTTTAAAAAAAAAACAAACAAACAAAAATTGAATACAGTTTGTTAGGTCAGGCTGAGGCCTGCCTGGTGTTTGGGTTTGAAAAATCGTAGATTTGCAGGCATACTGATCACATATTATTTCGCTACTAATAAAGACATTTGTGTTGAGCATTTGAAATAGTACAGTAGTCCATTTAAAATGAGCAAGGCAAGGGGCAAGGGATGAGGAAGTGGACGTGATGCTGATGGTGCATCCAGAGGACGAAGCCGTGGGCAAGGTGTAAGTGGGCAACAACAAAGACCCACATCTTCTCGCTTGGCCTTCCTGTCCCAGTTTCTAGGGGACCGCAGCACACCACTGTTGAAGCCAGAGCAGTGTGAAATACTTGTTGGCTGGATAGCGGATAATGCTTCCAGTCACTTAGCCACCACCACCACCACCACCACCTTGTTTTCCACACGGTCAAGTCTGAGTAGCTGTGAGTGTGGCCAGGATATTCCTCACCCTGATCCTCCTTCCTCCCATTATGCCGAGTGCCCTGAGACAACTGATCCCACACTTGGACACTCTGAAGAGCTGTTCAGTTTTCCATTTAAAGATTCAGAAATCTCTGCCAGTTAACTTGAAGTGGGGAAAGATGAGATCGCATGTAGAGCTGCCCAAAGCTTTGACCAGCCCCGGTCACACAAAGGCGATGGTGGGAAAGTGTCACAAGAGGTGGACGATGATGAGACACAATTGCCAGAAAGTCAGGAGAAGGAGCAGAGTGTGGATGTGGAAGACGAGGTGGTGGAAGACATAGTGACTCTCCCAACCTGGCAGGAGGACATGCATAGCGAGGACAGCAGCACAAATGGAGAAGGAGGCATATCACCCCAACAGGCAGGAAGAAGCAGTGTGGTGGCCCAGACAGAAGGTGTCGTGCATCCGATCCACGTAACACCAACATGAGTGAAGTTGCCATTCCACCTGTGAGATCCTGCCGAGTCTGGCTATTTTTTAAAGACTTTGCCGATAACCCCAAACAGACCATTTGCAGCATCTGCCATGCTCGCATCAGCAGGGGTAGCAAAGCAACCAGCATGATCAGTCACATGCAAGCAAAGCACCCAACTTTGTGGGCCGAACCCCAGGCTCCAGTACCACTGCTTGCTGGTCACACCACTGCTTCTTCCACTGTTTTGCGTAGAAGCCAATCCCCAGTACACCGTGCATGTGAAGATGCCTCTATCCCTGCACCTGTTGTGGCCCACAGTTAAGCAGCACCATCAGCAAGCGCATCCACGTCCTTGTCCCAGCACAGCGATCAGTTGTCTATAACCCAGTCTTTGGAACGCAAGTGGAAATACATCGTCAACGCCCCACAGGCCACAGTCCTCAATTCTAATATTTCTCTTCTGCTTGCGCTAGAAATGCTGCCTTTTAGGCTTGTTCAGACGGAAGCTTTCCACAACCTGATGGCAGCAGCCGTCCCAAGGTACTCGGTTGCCAGTCGCCACTATTTCTCCCGGTGTGCCGTACCAGCATTAAACCGTGCAGGGATAGAGGCATCTTCACATGCACGGTGTACTGGGGATTGGCTTCTATGCAAAACAGAGGAAGAAGCAGTGGTGTGACCAGCAAGCAGTGGTACTGGAGCCTGGGGTTCGGCCCACAAAGTCGGGTGCTTTGCTTGCATGTGACTGATCATGCTGGTTGCTTTGCTACCATTTCTACTTGGAGCAGAGATATATGACGGCTGTAACAGAAATACCACACTGGCAAATCTGTGGCCTTTCAAATTTTTTTTAGGCTGAATAGCGCTGTATAGAATTTGAGTATCACACAGCCACAAAGTAAGTACACCGGCCTCCAATGGCAAAACTTGGAGCAGAGATATATGATGGCTGTCAGGGCCGGCTCCAAATTTTTGAGGGCCCCGGGCGAAAGAGTCTCAGTGGGCCCCCCCCCCCTTTAACACATACCACGATTCATGATGCCCAGATACAGCAGAGAAATATAGGTATAGTACAATGCCATAATTCACTTCTTACATGAGTGATAGCTATTGTAAATTCTGCAGTGTATATATACAGGACAGGAGGAGTGGTACAGTACGGTGCATATATACAGGGGAGAGGTACTGTGCGGAGTATATATAGAGGGGAGTGGTACTGTGCAGTGTATATATACAGGGGAGAGGTACTGTGCGGTGTATATATACAGGACAGGAGGAGTGGTACTGTACGGTGTATATATACAGGGGAGAGGTACTGTGCGGAGTATATATAGAGGGAAGTGGTACTGTGCAGTGTATATATACAGGGGAGAGGTACTGTGCGGTGTATATATACAGGGGAGAGGTACTGTGCGGTGTATATATAGAGGGGAGTGGTACTGTGCAGTGTATATATACAGGGAAGAGGTACTGTGCGGTGTATATATACAGGGGAGAGGTACTGTGCAATGTATATATACAGGGGAGAGGTACTGTGCGGTGTATATATACAGGGGAGAGGTACTGTGCGGTGTATATATACAGGGGAGAGGTACTGTGCGGTGTATATATACAGGGGAGAGGTACTGTGCAGTGTATATATACAGGGGAGAGGTACTGTGCGGTGTATATATACAGGGGAGAGGTACTGTGCTGTGTATATATACAGGGGAGAGGTACTGTGCGGTGTATATATACAGGGGAGAGGTACTGTGCTGTGTATATATACAGGGGAGAGGTACTGTGCGGTGTATATATACAGGGGAGAGGTACTGTGCGGTGTATATATACAGGGGAGAGGTACTGTGCAGTGTATATATACAGGGGAGAGGTACTGTGCGGTGTATATATACAGGGGAGAGGTACTGTGCGGTGTATATATACAGGGGAGAGGTACTGTGCAGTGTATATATACAGGGGAGAGGTACTGTGCGGTGTATATATACAGGGGAGAGGTACTGTGCAGTGTATATATACAGGGGAGAGGTACTGTGCAGTGTATATATACAGGGGAGAGGTACTGTGCGGTGTATATATACAGGGGAGAGGTACTGTGCGGTGTATATATACAGGGGAGAGGTACTGTGCGGTGTATATATACAGGGGAGAGGTACTGTGCGGTGTATATATACAGGGGAGAGGTACTGTGCGGTGTATATATACAGGGGAGAGGTACTGTGCGGTGTATATATACAGGGGAGAGGTACTGTGCTGTGTATATATACAGGGGAGAGGTACTGTGCAGTGTATATATACAGGGGAGAGGTACTGTGCGGTGTATATATACAGGGGAGAGGTACTGTGCAGTGTATATATACAGGGGAGAGGTACTGTGCGGTGTATATATACAGGGGAGAGGTACTGTGCTGTGTATATATACAGGGGAGAGGTACTGTGCGGTGTATATATACAGGGGAGAGGTATTGTGCGGTGTATATATACAGGGGAGAGGTACTGTGCGGTGTATATATACAGGGGAGAGGTACTGTGCTGTGTATATATACAGGGGAGAGGTACTGTGCGGTGTATATATACAGGGGAGAGGTACTGTGCAGTGTATATATACAGGGGAGAGGTACTGTGCGGTGTATATATACAGGGGAGAGGTACTGTGCTGTGTATATATACAGGGGAGAGGTACTGTGCAGTGTATATATACAGGGGAGAGGTATTGTGCGGTGTATATATACAGGGGAGAGGTACTGTGCAGTGTATATATACAGGGGAGAGGTACTGTGCAGTGTATATATACAGGGGAGAGGTACTGTGTGGTGTATATATACAGGGGAGAGGTACTGTGCAGTGTATATATACAGGGGAGAGGTACTGTGCAGTGTATATATACAGGGGAGAGGTACTGTGCGGTGTATATATACAGGGGAGAGGTACTGTGCAGTGTATATATACAGGGGAGAGGTATTGTGCAATGTATATATACAGGGGAGAGGCACTGTGCAGTATATATATACAGGGGAGAGAGGTACTGTGCGGTGTATATATACAGGGGAGAGGTACTGTGCAGTGTATATATACAGGGGAGAGGTACTGTGCAGTGTATATATACAGGGGAGAGGTACTGTGCGGTGTATATATACAGGGGAGAGGTACTGTGCAGTGTATATATACAGGGGAGAGGTACTGTGCAGTGTATATATACAGGGGAGAGGTACTGTGCGGTGTATATATACAGGGGAGAGGTATTGCGCAGTGTATATATACAGGGGAGAGGTACTGTGCGGTGTATATACTTCAACAGCCGCCCAGCCCAGGCCCCCAGCACCTGTCCTGTATATATATTATATACACTGTATCTATACAGGCTGTGCTGGGGGCCTGGGCTGGGCGGCTGCTGTAGTATATATATATGTCAGCTGCAGCCGCCCAGCCCATGGCCGCCCCCCCAGGTCACCCAGACTGTCAGAATATACAGCGATATAGCATGGCACTCACTCAGGTGCCGGTAGCAGCTCCTCCAGTCCGGAATCTGCCTGTGCCTGATTAGTTCAGCACTGCACACAGCCAGGAGAGCAGTGCAGGAGAACTCTCCGCCCACAATGTCACGCTGGCTGTGTCCTTAACCCCTATGTGCCTGGCCCTGCACTGACTGAGAAGATGCTTGTGCCAGGCAGGGCAAATTGAAAGGGTAGAAAGGGTTAAAGCGGCCAGATGGATGTATGACTGCGTGAGTGGGCCCCCCTGTCTTGTCAGGGCCCCGGCACTTGCCCGGGTGCGCCGGGTGCTGACGCCGGCCCTAATGGCTGTAACAGAAATACCACACTGGCAAATCTGTGGCCTTTCAAATTTTCTGACTTTATGTTGCACTGCATTTCACGTGATCCTCGGATTATCTAAATTTTGTTTGAGACTCATTACTGGTTGGTGACACTTCTAGACCCACGCTACAAGGAGAACTTTCAATCTCTTCTGCTTGAGGCAGAGAGGTGTACAAAAATGTTGCAGTACCACAGGGCCCTTGTAGCGGAATTACTTAGAAAATTTCCATGTGAGAACGATGGCAGCAGACATCAGAGTTTGTTGTACAACCAAGGACTCCAAGCGAGAGAGACAGAAGTGCAATCCAGCTCAGGCAGGGGAACAATAGCCAAGTTCTGGGACAGTTTTCTCAGACCCTCCCATTGTGGCGGCACAGAGGCAAGGGATGCTGTCACAAGAAATGCAATGTTTGGGAAGATGGTGAGGGAGTACCTTGCAGATCGTACAAACGTCCTCCGTGATTCCTCTGTGCCTTTTAATTATTGGGTATTCAAGCTGGACACGTGGCATGAACTGGCTCTCTATGCCTTGGAGGTCCTGGCCTGCCCTGCTGCTAGTGTTCTGTCAGAGAAGGTTTTTAGTGCCGCTGGTGGAATTATAGCAGATAAGCGCATTCGCCTGTCAACTGAAAATGCTGACAGGCTGACTCTTATAAAAATGAACAAGGCCTGGATTGGGAAAGACTTTTGTAGACCACTAAGTGAAAACAGTGAAACATAACCTCAAATACATTCTCTCTTTTGGGGAGGTGTAGTATCATGCATCTCTTCACAACCACACATGGGTATACGCTTCCAGATTTGGTCTGTTTGTTTTTATCCTCCTACTTATCCTCATCCTCCTCATCCAGAACCACTATATTACTAGGGTGAACGTGGTCTGTACGGTGCATTTTGCCCAAGGGTGCTGTGATGGCACTCTTTTATTTTTAAAAATAGGACAACACATTGGGGAATTAGGCGTGACATTTCTTTGGGTCTACTTCTTAACTCGGTCTCCTGCAATCTGTCCTGTACCTGCCAGTAGATCATCAGCGTGAACGTGCTCTGTACGGTGCATGTTGGCTAAGGGGCCTGTGATGGCACTCTTTTCTTTAAAAAAAAGGATTTTGCTTTGGGGAATTGGGCATGACATTACATTGGCCCGACTTCTTAACTCTTTTTCCCTGCAATCTGTCCTGCATCTGCCACTATATCACCAGGGTGAACGTGCTCTGTACAGTGCATTTTGGCCAAGGGTGCTGTGATTGCACTCTTTTATTTAAAAAAAAAAGGATTTTACATTGGGGAACTGGGCATGACATTACATTCGGCCTACTTCTTAACTCGGTCGCCTGCAATCTGTCCTGTACCTGCCAGTAGTTCACCAGTTTGAATGTGGTCTGTACGGGGCATTTAGGGCTAGGGGGCTGTGATGGCAGAAATTTTAATCAGTCCAAAAAGGACGTCACATTGGGGGAATTGGGTATGGCATTCCATTGGGCCTACTTCTTAACTCTGTCTCCTGCAATGTCTCTTGTTTAACTGCCACTAGATCACCAGGGTGAAAGTGCTTTGTACTGTTATAGGCAGGTGAAGTTTGGTCAAGGGGGGCTGCGATGGCACTAGTCTATTTTTACAAAAGGTACCCCCCATTGGTGAAACCACATCCTTGTTGGCAAATACTTAATAATCATAACATTTGTGTACCTTAAAGAGCTCACATGAAAAGCTCCTTTTTGTGTTGCCTGGTTGCTAACATTGGACACAATACACTTCATATAAATTTGATAAAGCAATGCTGTGTCTCAGTAGTTCATTAAAAATATAGCTTTGTCCACTATATTTGTTTCGCTCCTTGCGAGCCTTAACTTTGTCTGCCTCAAATGTACAAATGGAGAATATACAAATGGCTATTGGTAAACAAGATTGAAATACTGTACACCGAATGCATTCAGACAATCACATAGCTGCATTTCTTGTAAAACATTTATAGATGTGATAGACAATGCTCATAGTGACACAATCTTGATAAATGTTTGTTTATTCACTTCACAAACCGTTCTAAAGGTACCTTTACACTGAGCAACTCTACAACGAGAACGACAACGATCCGTGACATTGCAGCGTTCTGGATAGCGATCTCGTTGTGTTTGACACGCAGCAGCGATCAGGATCCTGCTGTGACATCGCTGGTCATTGCTGAAAGTCTGGAACTTTATTTGGTCGTCAGGTCGGCGTGATTCGTCATGTTTGACAGCAAAAGCAACGATGCCTGCAATGTTTCTTCATGGAGGGAACAACCAGCGAGAACGATAAGTACGTCACTGGATCGCACCTGCATCGTTCTGGAGCTGCTGTGTTTGACGTCTCCTAGCGACCTAAACAGCGACGCTGCAGCGATCGGCATCGTAGTCTATATCGCTGCAGCGTCGCTAAATGTGACGGTACCTTAACCCTCTATATGTTTGCTGTTTGTCATTGAAAAACATTAAGGTTTACTGAAACTATGTCGGTGGTAGTTTGATCTAAATCCTTGTGGCTTTTATTTTCTAGGGGTTTATGGCCCCTTGTCTGATGACTCCTTGTCTGATGACTCCATGATAGCTCAGTTTCATCCAACCTTGAAAAGTGGCCACTTGAATGTGTGGGTGAAACTAGGGTTACTACATATTGTTATTCACTATATAAGACCAGAGAAACATGACTAAGACAGATGCCAAAACTGGGGTACCTGTACATGTACAGTGTGCTGATACCTGCATAATTGGGGATGCCCATGCAGTGTAGGTAATCTCCCAGTGGTTCTCTGTCTTGGTGTTGCTTCTCTGATATTCCAGATGGATGATGTTTAAAAGCCTCTTGTTGATGATCTAACTATACTGTATGTAGTTAATCTTCATATATGCGTAATGACTATATTTATTTAATCCTTATATGTACTTATTAACCTGTGTATCTTAACACATACAAAAGTGTTTCACTGGAGAAAGTGGCCACTATACTGACTGCAAACCTGAACTTAACACCGCAACTAGAAGTAGCCGTGGAGTGTACCTAACAAACCTAGACACCTCGTCACAGCCGAAGGACTAAATACCCCTAAAGATGGAAATCGGAATACTGTCTTGCCTCAGAGAAAATCCCCAAAGGATAGACAGCCCCCCACAAATATTGGCGGTGAGTCGGAGAGGAAAAAAACATACACAGGCAGAAAAAACAGGATTTAGCACAGGAGGCCACTCTAGCTAGATAGGACAGGATAGGACAGAGTTCTGTGCGGTCAGTATTAAAACCCTTCAAAAAATCCACAGCAGAATATACAAAAAACTTCCTACATCTAACTAAAGATGTAGGAGCGTATATCTGCAACTCCAGTGAAACCAACCAGACTGAGAAAACACAGACACAGTCTAATCTGGACAAAAGAAAAACAAACGAACAGTACTGAAAATAAGCACACTGCATGTGTGCCACAGGAAAAGAAACAGACACTTATCTTTGCTGAACTGGCAGATAAGCAGGAGAGGCCAGGCAGAGATCCAACACTTCCAGAGAAACATTGACAACTGGCAGGGGCTAAAGGATCCTGCACACCTAAATAACATAGTCAGAATTGTAATTATCCGATACACCTGGCCAGGACTGCGAGTCAGAGACAATTGCATTCCCACCAACAACCACTGGAGGGAACCCAAGAGCAGAATTCACAACAGTACCCCCCCCCCTTGAGGAGGGGTCACCGAACCCTCACCAGGGCCCCCAGGACGATCAGGACGAGCCAGATGAAAGGCACGGACCAAATCAGCAGCATGGACATCAGAGGCAAAAACCCAAGAATTATCCTCCTGGCCATAACCCTTCCATTTGACCAGGTACTGAAGCTTCCGCCTCGAAAAACGGGAATCCAAAATCTTCTCAACAACATATTCCAACTCCCCATCAACCAACACAGGGGCCGGAGGATCAGCAGAGGGAACAACGGGCTCCACATATTTCCGCAACAAAGATCTATGGAAGACATTATGGATAGCAAAAGAGGCCGGAAGCGCCAGTCAAAAAGACACCGGATTAATAATCTCAGAAATCCTATCAGGACCAATAAACCGAGGTTTAAACTTAGGAGAAGAAACCTTCATAGGAACATGACGGGAAGACAACCAGACCAGATCCCCAACCCGAAGCCAGGAACCAACACACCGACGACGATTAGCAAAACGTTGAGCCTCCTCTTGAGACAACACCAACTTGTCCACCACATGAGCCCAAATCTGCTGCAACCTGTCCACCACAGAATCCACACCAGGACAGTCAGAAGGCTCAACCTGCCCAGAAGAAAAACGAGGATGAAAACCAAAATTACAAAAGAAAGGCGAAACCAAGGTAGCAGAACTAGCCCGATTATTAAGGGCAAACTCGGCCAATGGCAAGAAGGCCACCCAATCATCCTGATCAGCAGACACAAAGCATCTCAAATAAGTCTCCAAGGTCTGATTAGTATGCTCGGTCTGGCCATTTGTCTGAGGATTAGGGTTGAGCGAAACGGGTCGAACATTTTCAAAAGTCGCCGACTTTTGACAAAGTCGGGTTTCATGAAACCCGATCCGAACCCCATTGAAGTCGCGTTTCAATGACGCGAAAAGCGCCATTTCTCAGCCAATGAAGGTAAACGCAGAGTGTGGGCAGCGTGATGACATAGGTCCTGGTCCCCACCATCTTAGAGAAGGGCATTGCAGTGATTGGCTTGCTGTCCGCGGCGTCACAGGGGCTATAAAGGGGCGTTCCCGCCGACCGCCATGTTACTGCTGCTGATCTGAGCTTAGGGAGAGGTTGCTGCCGCTTCGTCAGAAGCAGGGATAGCGTTAGGCAGGGTCCATTAACCACCAAACCGCTTGTGCTGTAGCGATTTCCACTGCCCAACACCACCTTCGGTGTGCAGGGACAGTGGAAGCTACATTTTTTTTTTTCCCTCAGCGCTGTAGCTCATTGGGCTGCCCTAGAAGGCTCCCTGATAGCTGCATTGCTGTGTGTACGCCGCTGTGCAAACCAACTGCTTTTTTCAAAGCACAAATCCTGTTGTTCCTTCCTTTCTGCACAGCTATCTTGTTTGTTTGTCCACACTTTTTATTTAATTTGTGCATCAGTCCACTCCTTATTGCTGCCTGCCATACCTGGCTGAGATTACTGCAGGGAGATAGTAATTGAAGGACAGTTCCTTTTTTTTTTTTTTTTTGTGGGAGATTAAGATTGGCATTTCTGCTAGAGTGCCATCCCTGTCTGTGTCATCTCTCATTCAGTGGGCCATAGAAAGCCTATTTATTTTTTTGCTTGATTTGGGTTCTAAAATCTACCTGAAAAAATCACTACATCAATCAGTGGGAGAAAAATATTGGCCTCAGGGCTTGTGTGCCACTCCTGACTCCTGTGTGTGCCATCTCTCACTCAGTGGGCCATAGAAAGCCTATTTATTTTTTTGCTTGATTTGGGTTCCAAAATCTACCTGAAAAAATCACAACATCAATCAGTGGGAGAAAAATATTGGCCTCAGGGCTTGTGTGCCACTCCTGACTCCTGTGTGTGCCATCTCTCACCCAGTGGGCCATAGAAAGCCTATAAATTTTTTTGCTTGATTTGGGTTCCAAAATCTACCTGAAAAAATCACTAAATCAATCAGTGGGAGATAAATATTGGCCTCTGGGCTTATGTGCCACTCCTGACTCCTGTGTGCGTCCTCTCTCACTCAGTGGGCCCTACAAAGCCTATTTTTTTTTTATTTGTTTTCTAAATTCTCCCTGAAACAATCATTTTATTTTATTTTGTTTCTAAATTCTTCCTGAAAAATTCTTTTTTTTGTATTTTTTTTTTTCTAAAGTCTCCCTGAAAAAAAAAAAAAAATCAAATCAGTGGGAGATTAATATTGCCCTTTCTGCTTGTGTGCCAGTCTTGACTCCTGGGTGTGCCATCTCTCTCTCTCTCTCCAATTGTGGGCCATAGAAAGCCTATTTATTTTTTTGCTTGATTTGGGTTCCAAAATCTACCTGAAAAAATCACTAAATCAGTGGGAGATAAATATTGGCCTCTGGGCTTGTGTGCCACTCCTGACTCCTGTGTGCGTCATCTCTCACTCAGTGGGCCCTAGAAAGCCTATTTTTTGATTTATTTGTTTTCTAAATTCTCCCTGAAAAAATCATTTTATTTTATTTGGTTTCTAAATTATTCCTGAAAAAATCATTTTTTTTGTATTTTTTTTTTTCTAAAGTCTCCCTTTTAAAAAAAAAAACACAAATCAGTGGGAGATTAATATTTACATTTGCGCTTCAGTGACAGTCCTGCGTGTGTGGCATCTCTCTCATTTGTTGCCACCAACAACAGAGTATGTAACATTGTGCCTGATTTTCGTTGTGGTCTCACCCACCTGTAAAGGGGTAGCTAAATCATACTGAAGTTATAGCTCACCGTGTAAGTTGTGTGACAGCAACAAATACCGTTAGTTTGGTAACGTTTTGAAAACAATGAGGAAGTCTGGTGGAAGAGGTCGTGGCCGGGAGTGTTCATTGTCAGCTGGTAATGAGGGTAGTGGTAGTGGTGGAGCATCAGGTGGTCGTGGGAAAAAAAATATTGCACCTAAGTCTGGAGCTGTGGAGCCAGGTTCGTTGTCTGGCTACACAAGGCCTCGAACGCTCCCTTTTCTGGGAGTAGGAAAACCGCTTTTAAAGCCGGAGCAGCAAGAGCAAGTTTTGGCTTATCTTGCTGACTCAGCCTCTAGCTCTTTTGCCTCCTCTCGTGAAACTGGTAAAAGTAAAAGCAGCGCGTCGTTAGTGGATGTTCACGGTCAGGGACAAGTCGCTTCCTTGTCCTCTTCAGCAAAAACAACAACAGAGAAGAATGCAGCAGGCGACACAACGGGTTACTCCATGGAGCTCTTTACACATACCGTCCCTGGCTTAGAAACTGAAGCAGTTAACAGTCCATGCCCATTACAAGTTGAATCTGACATGGAGTACACTGATGCACAGCCACAGCCAGACTACTATGCTGGTCCTTTGACTCAGACCACAACATTGCCCTCGCAGGGTGCTGATCAAGAATCAGACCCTGATGAGACTATGTTGCCCCATCACGAACGCTATACCACCGACCGACACGGTGACACAGACGAAGTTGCACACGAGCTACAAGAAGAGGTAATAGATGACCCAGTTCTTGACCCCGATTGGCAGCCATTGGGGGAACAGGGTGCAGGCGGCAGCAGTTCTGAAGCGGAGGAGGAGGGGCCGCAGCAGGCATCAACATCGCAACAGGTTCCATCTGCCGGGCCCGTATCTTGCCCAAAACGCGTGGCAAAGTCAAAACCTGTTGGAGGACAGCGTGGCCATCCGGTTAAAGCTCAGTCTGCAATGCCTGAAAAGGTATCCGATGCTAGAAAGAGTGCAGTCTGGCATTTTTTTAAACAACATCCAATTGATCAGCGCAAAGTCATCTGTCAAAAATGTTCAACTACCTTAAGCAGAGGGCAGAATCTGAAAAGTCTCAATACAAGTTGCATGCATAGACATTTAACCACCATGCATTTGCAAGCTTGGACTAACTACCAAACGTCCCTTAAGGTTGTAGCACCCTCGGCCAATGAAGCTAGTCATCAACGCAACATCCCTTCCGGCAGTGTAGGGCCACCATTTTCTGCACCACCTGCAGTATCTGTGCAGGTTTCTTTGCCAGGCCAAAGAAGTCAGGGTCAGGGAATCACCAGTTTCGTAGTAGGAAACACTGCATCTAGGGCACCGGCGGCAACAATACCATCTCCCACCGTCTCTCAGTCTGCCATGTCCACCGGCACCCCCGCTAGTTCCACGATCTCCAGCTCTCCAGTCCAGCTCACCCTACATGAGACTATGGTTAGAAAAAGGAAGTACTTAGCCTCGCATCCGCGTACACAGGGTTTGAACGCCCACATAGCTAGACTAATCTCGTTAGAGATGATGCCCTACCGGTTAGTTGAAAGCGAAGCTTTCAAAGCCCTGATGGACTACGCTGTACCACGCTACGAGCTACCCAGTCGACACTTTTTTCCAGAAAAGCCATCCCAGCCCTCCACCAGCATGTTAAAGAGCGCATCGTCCATGCAATCTGTGAGCACAAAGGTGCACCTGACAACAGATGCATGGACCAGTAGGCATGGCCAGGGACGTTACGTGTCCATCACGGCACACTGGGTAAATGTGGTGGATGCAGGGTCCACAGGGGACAGCAAGTTTGGGACAGTTCTGCCTAGCCCACGGTCTAGGAAACAGTTGGCTGTAGCCGTTCGCACCCCCTCCTCCTCCTCCTCGTCCTCCTGCAGAAGCGAGACCTCGTCCACAGACCGCAGTCGCACAACCACTCCATCCGCAGCTGCCACTGTTGCACACCAGGTCTCCCATTATGAGGCAGCTACTGGCAAACGTCAGCAGGCTGTATTGGCTATGAAGTGTTTGGGCGACAACAGACACACCGCTGAAGTTCTGTCCGAGTTCTTGCAGAAAGAAACGCAGTCGTGGCTGGGCACTGTAGATCTTGAGGCAGGCAAGGTAGTGAGTGATAACGGAAGGAATTTCATGGCTGCCATCTCCCTTTCCCAACTGAAACACATTCCTTGCCTGGCTCACACCTTAAACCTGGTGGTGCAGTGCTTCCTGAAAAGTTATCCGGGGTTATCCGACCTGCTCCTCAAAGTGCGTGGACTGTGCTCACATATCCGCCGTTCGCCCGTACACTCCAGCCGTATGCAGACCTATCAGCGTTCTTTGAACCTTCCCCAGCATCACCTAATCATAGACGTTGCAACAAGGTGGAACTCAACACTGCACATGCTTCAGAGACTGTGTGAACAGAGGCGGGCTGTTATGTTTTTGTGGGAGGATACACATACACGGGCAGGCAGTAGGATGGCAGACATGGAGTTGTCAGGTGTGCAGTGGTCGAAGATTCAAGACATGTGTCAAGTCCTTCAGTGTTTTGAGGAATGCACACGGCTGGTTAGTGCAGACAACGCCATAATAAGCATGAGCATCCCCCTAATGCGTCTGCTGATGCAAAGTTTGACGCACATAAAGGATCAGGCGTCTGCAGCTGAGGAAGAGGAAAGCCTTGATGACAGTCAGCCATTGTCTGGCCAGGGCAGTGTACAGGACGAGGTAGCGGGCGAAGAGGAGGAGGAGGACGAGGAGGATGATGGGGATGATTATATTTTTAATGAGTAAGCTTTTCCAGGGCCAGTGGAAATTGTTGGCGCGGCAAGGCCGGGTTCTGGTTTTTGGAGGGACACAAGTGACGTGGATTTGCCTGAAACTGCCCCTCAACCAAGCACAACCACAGATTTGAGAACTGGAACTTTGGCCCACATGGCGGATTATGCCTTACGTATCCTCAAAAGGGACACACGCATAACAAAAATGATGAACGATGACGATTACTGGTTGGCCTGCCTCCTTGATCCTCGCTATAAAGGCAAATTGCAAAATATAATGCCACATGAGAACTTGGAACTAATATTAGCAACCAAACAATCAACTCTTGTTGACCGTTTGCTTCTGGCATTCCCTGCACACAGCGCCCGTGATCGTTCTAACACGAGCTGCAGGGGCCAGCAGACCAGAGGTGTTAGAGGGGCAGAAATCAGAAGTGGCGTTGGCCAGAGGGGTTTTCTGACCAGGTTGTGGAGTGATTTTGCTATGACCGCAGACAGGACAGGTACTGCAGCATCAATTCAAAGTGACAGGAGACAACATTTGTCCAGTATGGTTAATAACTATTTTTCATCCCTTATCGACGTTCTCCCTCAACCGTCATTCCCATTTGATTACTGGGCATCAAAATTAGACACCTGGCCAGAATTGGCAGAATATGCATTGCAGGAGCTTGCTTGCCCGGCAGCTAGTGTCCTATCAGAAAGAGTATTCAGTGCTGCAGGTTCAATACTAACAGAAAAAAGGACTCGTCTGGCTACCCAAAATGTAGATGATCTAACCTTCATTAAAATGAACCACAACTGGATTTCGAAATCTTTTGCCCCACCTTGCCCGGCTGACACCTAGCTTTCCTATGTAAAGGTCTTGCCTGTGGACTATTCTGAACGACTTTTCCAATCTCGTAATTTGCAGCACCTGATTGTCCAGCATCCGACATGTTAACACCTCCCTAAATTGCCAAAGTCCCCACACGGGGCCGTGGTATCGCCACTTGGCGCCAGCACCCATGAGAGTACTGTTTGTCTGAAGAGGTGGGTGTGCCCGCTTTTGGTCGACGGCACTGTCACTAGGTCCCTCATAGTACAATAAAGTGTCTGGCGGTGGTGGTGCGCACCCAACGTCAGACACACCGTTGTAATATGAGGGGCCCTGGGCCTGTACCGCCGGCCACAAGACAGTCCCCCCCCCCCCAGTTCAAACAGTGCTCTACCACTTGCAAAATTTTCTCTCACAGCTCCACCAATGTTTAGTCTATGCGCTGACATCCTTCAATGCCTGGCACTGTCAATACCATTGTATTGACATTTTTCTTATGTTAGGCCTTCGAAGCCTGTCTGCGGTCCCTCCTTCCACTAGGCCTCCACTGACCTGTCTACTGCTGCCCGTGTTCCCCTGGAACCAATTTTAAATTGCCTACAGCCCAATTTTTGTTATGTTAGGTCTTCGAAGCCTGTCTGCGGCCCGTTCTTTCCACTACTACTACACTGACCAGGCCACTGCTGCCCGTGTTCCCCTGGAACCAATTTTAAATTGCCTACAGCCAGCCCAATTTATTATGTTAGGGCTTCGAAGCCTGTCTGCGGTCCCTCCTTCCACTAGGCCTCCACTGACCTGTCTACTGCCGCCCGTGTTCCCCTGGAACCAGTTTTAAATTGCCTATAGCCAGCCCAATTTATTATGTTAGGCCTTCGAAGCCTGTCTGCGGTCCCTCCTTCCACTAGGCCTCCACTGACCTGTCTACTGCTGCCCGTGTTCCCCTGGAACCAATTTTAAATTGCCTACAGCCCAATTTTTGTTATGTTAGGCCTTCGAAGCCTGTCTGCGGCCCGTTCTTTCCACTACTACTACACTGACCAGGCCACTGCTGCCCGTGTTCCCCTGGAACCAATTTTAAATTGCCTACAGCCAGCCCAATTTATTATGTTAGGGCTTCGAAGCCTGTCTGCGGTCCCTCCTTCCACTAGGCCTCCACTGACCTGTCTACTGCTGCCCATGTTCCCCTGGAACCAATTTTAAATTGCCTACAGCCCAATTTTTGTTATGTTAGGCCTTCGAAGCCTGTCTGCGGCCCGTTCTTTCCACTACTACTACACTGACCAGGCCACTGCTGCCCGTGTTCCCCTGGAACCAATTTTAAATTGCCTACAGCCAGCCCAATTTATTATGTTAGGGCTTCGAAGCCTGTCTGCGGTCCCTCCTTCCACTAGGCCTCCACTGACCTGTCTACTGCTGTCCGTGTTCCCCTGGAACCAATTGTAAATTGCCTACAGCCCAATTTTTGTTATGTTAGGCCTTCGAAGCCTGTCTGCGGCCCGTTCTTTCCACTACTACTACACTGACCAGGCCACTGCTGCCCGTGTTCCCCTGGAACCAATTTTAAATTGCCTACAGCCAGCCCAATTTATTATGTTAGGGCTTCGAAGCCTGTCTGCGGTCCCTCCTTCCACTAGGCCTCCACTGACCTGTCTACTGCCGCCCGTGTTCCCCTGGAACCAATTTTAAATTGCCTACAGCCAGCCCAATTTATTATGTTAGGCCTTCGAAGCCTGTCTGCGGTCCCTCCTTCCACTAGGCCTCCACTGACCTGTCTACTGCTGCCCGTGTACCCCTTGAACCAACATCAGAAAATATAAAAATAAGTATTTTGCTTATAAAAAAGAAAATACTGGAGAGATATCAAATGCAGACATTTTAACATTAAAAACAAACACATACAACAAAAATCTGGTACAGTACTAAAAATGGCCACCAACTACAATAACTTTCTCCTGCAAGTAGTTAACTGAAAGTTTTTTTCAATTTAAAACACAGATATGGCATCCACCGAGTGTTGTCCTGTCGCGTCTTCTTTATATTATTGCCAAGAAGATGCAAAACAATGAAAATAATAAAATCATTATTTACCAAAAAAATAGAGTAAGTCAAAACCACATTGCAAATAAATATTCATTACAAATAAAGAAGCAGGGCGCGTCCGAGGGTGAGTATATACCTAATAAGAATATAATCACCCCCGGACGCGCCCTGCTTCTTTCCGACAGCCTTCCTCCCTAAGAATCAGCCCTTCCGTGGTGTAGAGAGAGGGTGTGTTACACTCCAAGGTGTTCCCCAGGTTGCCTTTCCTGAGCTTCGATCTTCATGCTCTCGTTTAGTAGTTGTCGGAAAGTAGGCTGCATTAGGCCTACAAATTGGGTATGGGGTGGAGAGAGATGGTGTGTTACACTCCAAGGTGTTCCCCAGGTTTCCTTGCCATTGCTTCGGTCTTCCGACTCTCGTTTAGTAGTTGTAGAAAACTACACTGCATTAGGCCTACAAAATGGGTATCGGGTGGAGAGAGATGGTGTGTTACACTCCAAGGTGTTCCCCAGGTTTCCTTGCCATTGCTTCGGTCTTCAGACTCTCGTTTAGTAGTTGTAGAAAACTACACTGCATTAGGCCTACAAAATGGGTATCGGGTGGAGAGAGATGGTGTGTTACACTCCAAGGTGTTCCCCAGGTTTCCTTGCCATTGCTTCGGTCTTCAGACTCTCGTTTAGTAGTTGTAGAAAACTACACTGCATTAGGCCTACAAAATGGGTATAGGGTGGAGAGAGATGGTGTGTTCCACTCCAAGGTGTTCTCCATGTTGCCTTTCCAGAGCTTCGATCTTAATGCTCTCGTTTAGTAGTTGTCGGAAAGTAGGCTGCATTAGGCCTACAAATTGGGTATGGGGTGGAGAGAGATGGTGTGTTACACTCCAAGGTGTTCCCCAGGTTTTCTTGCCATTGCTTCGGTCTTCCGACTCTCGTTTAGTAGTTGTAGAAAACTACACTGCATTAGGCCTACAAAATGGGTATGGGGTGGAGAGAGATGGTGTGTTACACTCCAAGGTGTTCTCCAGGTTTCCTCGCCATTGCTTCGATCTTCCGACTCTCGTTTAGTAGTTGTAGAAAACTACACTGCATTAGGCCTACAAAATGGGTATCGGGTGGAGAGAGATGGTGTGTTACACTCCAAGGTGTTCCCCAGGTTTCCTTGCCATTGCTTCGGTCTTCAGACTCTCGTTTAGTAGTTGTAGAAAACTACACTGCATTAGGCCTACAAAATGGGTATCGGGTGGAGAGAGATGGTGTGTTACACTCCAAGGTGTTCCCCAGGTTTCCTTGCCATTGCTTCGGTCTTCAGACTCTCGTTTAGTAGTTGTAGAAAACTACACTGCATTAGGCCTACAAAATGGGTATGGGGTGGAGAGAGATGGTGTGTTACACTCCAAGGTGTTCTCCAGGTTTCCTCGCCATTGCTTCAATCTTCCGACTCTCGTTTAGTAGTTGTAGAAAACTACACTGCATTAGGCCTACAAAATGGGTATCGGGTGGAGAGAGATGGTGTGTTACACTCCAAGGTGTTCCCCAGGTTTCCTTGCCATTGCTTCGGTCTTCAGACTCTCGTTTAGTAGTTGTAGAAAACTACACTGCATTAGGCCTACAAAATGGGTATCGGGTGGAGAGAGATGGTGTGTTACACTCCAAGGTGTTCCCCAGGTTTCCTTGCCATTGCTTCGGTCTTCAGACTCTCGTTTAGTAGTTGTAGAAAACTACACTGCATTAGGCCTACAAAATGGGTATAGGGTGGAGAGAGATGGTGTGTTCCACTCCAAGGTGTTCTCCATGTTGCCTTTCCAGAGCTTCGATCTTAATGCTCTCGTTTAGTAGTTGTCGGAAAGTAGGCTGCATTAGGCCTACAAATTGGGTATGGGGTGGAGAGAGATGGTGTGTTACACTCCAAGGTGTTCCCCAGGTTTCCTTGCCATTGCTTCGGTCTTCCGACTCTCGTTTAGTAGTTGTAGAAAACTACACTGCATTAGGCCTACAAAATGGGTATGGGGTGGAGAGAGATGGTGTGTTACACTCCAAGGTGTTCTCCAGGTTTCCTCGCCATTGCTTCGATCTTCCGACTCTCGTTTAGTAGTTGTAGAAAACTACACTGCATTAGGCCTACAAAATGGGTATCGGGTGGAGAGAGATGGTGTGTTACACTCCAAGGTGTTCCCCAGGTTTCCTTGCCATTGCTTCGGTCTTCAGACTCTCGTTTAGTAGTTGTAGAAAACTACACTGCATTAGGCCTACAAAATGGGTATCGGGTGGAGAGAGATGGTGTGTTACACTCCAAGGTGTTCCCCAGGTTTCCTTGCCATTGCTTCGGTCTTCAGACTCTTGTTTAGTAGTTGTAGAAAACTACACTGCATTAGGCCTACAAAATGGGTATAGGGTGGAGAGAGATGGTGTGTTCCACTCCAAGGTGTTCTCCATGTTGCCTTTCCAGAGCTTCGATCTTAATGCTCTCGTTTAGTAGTTGTTGGAAACTACACTGCATTAAGCCTCCAAATTGGCTATGGGGTGGAGAGAGATGGTGTGTTACACTCCAAGGTGTTCTCCAGGTTTCCTCGCCATTGCTTCGATCTTCCGACTCTCGTTTAGTAGTTGTAGAAAACTACACTGCATTAGGCCTACAAAATGGGTATCGGGTGGAGAGAGATGGTGTGTTACACTCCAAGGTGTTCCCCAGGTTTCCTTGCCATTGCTTCGGTCTTCAGACTCTCGTTTAGTAGTTGTAGAAAACTACACTGCATTAGGCCTACAAAATGGGTATCGGGTGGAGAGAGATGGTGTGTTCCACTCCAAGGTGTTCTCCAGGTTGCCTTTCCTGAGCTTCTATCTTCAGGCTCTCATTAAATTGGGGTTAAATGGAACAACTGCATTTGGCGTACTAGTTGGTTTGGGGCCTACTAACAGTGTCTGCCGCTCCTTGCTGTTCTCCTGGTTTCCTGTCCTGAAATTCCGTTTTCAGGCGCTCGTTAAGTAGTTGTTAATGTTAGACTGCATTTGGCCTACTAGTTGGGTTGGGGCCTACTATCGGTGTCTGCCACTCCTTGCTGTTCTCCTCCACTGAACAAAGCTGTGCCGCCTGTTTACTACGGTTGCCAATTTTGAACTGCATTTCGACTACTTACTGATTTGGGCCTACTCTCTGTGTCAGCCTCTCATTCCAGTTGTCCTCCACTGCAATGCCCCCTGGTTATTCCTGTGTTACCAATTTTGAACTGCATTTAGCCCACTTTATTATTTGGGCCTATATCTGTGTTTCCTCCTCATCCTGCCCATTGCCCAGCCAGTGATAGATGAGTCTGCTGGTACATTGACCCATAACGCAACATTCCCCGTGCACGCTACACAACAACATTGTGACCCTGCTGAAAGTCAGGTTGCTCTTCCCGCATACCATACCACCTTACACGGGGACAAAGAGGAAGGTGCAGATGAAAGTGCAGGTTCCTTCATCAGGTGGGGGGAGGAATACTAGTTGGCGACGTCAGGGCCTCTCATAGTACGCAAAAGTGTTGCTGCCGGTGGGAGGCGCACACGCCGTGCAAACACACCGCTGTACTTTGAGGGGCCCTGTGCCAGTGCCAATGCCAACGAGTGGGCCCCCCCTGCTTGCTCAGGTTCACAGCACTTGCAAAGTTGAAATACTTACCTCTCCCTGCTCCACTGCCGTGACGTGGTCCAGATTTCCTGGGCCCACTAATTACTTGAACCAGCCCTACCCACCACAACTTTAGCCAAATGACCCCCAATTTCAAATGCCTTCCAATTATTATAAGGTAAATTACGCTTGACAAGCTTCATTAAGAAGAATGGATGGTTTTGACATTAAAATGGGCACTGTAGGTGTTTTCCTGGCCCCCACTCACTGCCGACTATGCTGCCCCATTGACTTGCATTGGGTTTCGTGTTTCGGTCGATCCCGACTTTACGTCATAATCGGCCGATTCCACTCGACCCGACTTTTGAGATAGTCGGGTTTCGCGAAACCCGGCTCGACTCTAAAAAGGTCAAGGCCGCTCAACTCTACTGAGGATGAAATGCAGAAGAAAAAGACAAATCAATGCCCAGCCTAGCACAAAAGGCCCGCCAAAGCCTAGAAACAAACTGGGAACCTCTGTCGGAAACAATATTCTCCGGAATACCATGCAAACGAACCACATGCTGAAAGAACAACGGAACCAAATCAGAAGAGGAAGGCAATTTAGGTAAGGGCACCAAATGAACCATCTTAGAGAACCGGTCACAAACAACCCAGATAACAGACATCTTCTGGGAGACCGGAAGATCAGAAATAAAATCCATCGAAATATGCGTCCAGGGCCTCTCAGGGACTGGCAATGGCAAAAGCAACCCACTATCATGGGAGCAACAAGGCTTGGCCCGCGCACAAGTCCCACAGGACTGCACAAAAGAACGCACATCACGTGACAATGAAGGCCACCAAAAGGACCTACCAACCAAATCTCTGGTACCAAAAATGCCAGGATGACCGGCCAACACGGAACAGTGAACCTCAGAAATCACTCTACTAGTCCATCTGTCAGGAACAAACAATTTCCCCACAGGACAGCGGTCAGGTTTGTCAACCTGAAATTCCTGAAGAACCCGTCGTAAATAAGGGGAAATGGCAGAAAGGACCACCCCCTCTTTCAGAATACCGACCGGCTCTAAGACCTCAGGAGAATCAGGCAAAAAACTCCTAGAGAGGGCATCAGCCTTAATATTCTTAGAACCCGGAAGGTACGAGACCACGAAATCAAAACATGAAAAAAACAAGGACCATCGAGCCTGTCTAGGATTCAGCCATTTAGCAGACTCGAGGTAAATCAAATTCTTATGATCGGTCAAGACCACAATACGGTACTTAGCTCCCTCAAGCCAATGTCGCCACTCCTCAAACGCCCACTTCATAGCCAACAACTCCCAATTGCCGACATCATAATTGCGTTCAGCAGGCGAAAACTTATGGGAAAAGAAGGCACACGGTTTCATTAAGGAACCAACAGGATCCCTCTGAGACAAAACGGCCCCTGCCCCAATCTCAGAAGCGTCAACCTCAACCTGAAACAGAAGAGAAACATCCGGTTGGCGCGACACTGGAGCCGCAGAGGATCAATTCACCACATCAGCGCCCTTCTTCGTCAAATCGGTCAAGGGTTTAACCACGCTGGAAAAATTAGCAATGAAACGGCGATAAAGATTTGCAAAACCCCAACATTTCTGAAGGCTCTTCACGGATGTGGGCTGAATCCAATCATGAATGGCCTGAACCTTAACCGGATTCATCTCTATAGACGAAGGAGAAAAAATGAAGCCCAAAAAAGAGACTTTCTGTACCCCAAAGAGACACTTAGACCCTTTCACAAACAGGGCATTGTCACGAAGGATCTGAAATACCATCCTGACCTGTTGCACATGTGACTCCCAATCATCGGAAAAAATCAAAATATCGTCCAAATATACAATCAAGAATTTATCAAGATAAGTCTGGAAGATATCATGCATGAAGGACTGAAAAACAGATGGAACATTAGAGAGTCCGAATGGCATCACAAGGTATTCAAAATGGCCTTCGGGCGTGTTAAACGCAGTTTTCCATTCATCACCCTGCTTAATACGAACAAGATTATATGCCCTTCGAAGGTCAATCTTGGTAAACCAACTAGCTCCCTTAATCCTAGCAAACAAATCGGAAAGCAAAGGTAACGGGTATTGAAACTTGACCGTGATTTTATTCAAGAGGCGATAATCTATACAGGGTCTCAAGGAACCATCTTTTTTAGCAACAAAAATGAACGCCGCTCCCAACGGTGAAGAAGATGGCCGAATATGCCCTTTCTCCAAAGACTCCTTAATATAGCTCCGCATGGCGGTATGTTCAGGCACAGATAGATTAAAAAGTCGACCCTTAGGAAACTTACAGCCTGGAATCAACTGCAACTGCATTCCCACCAACAACCACTGGAGGGAACCCAAGAGCAGAATTCACAACAGTACGGACTCACACTATTCAATCATACTATTCCTTGAATTTTGTAGTTTGCAATAAAATTGCCTTGTATTGCAAGTATTTGCCTTTTTTAAAGCCGTATTTGAACCTTAGTGTTAAAAATATGTCAAATAAAATTGCAAAATTCTCCTGTAAATAATTGTGCAAAGAGGGAACCATCATACCATTAAAAAATATGAGTTAATATTAATTTTCCTGGGCCCATACAGTATGGGGGTTCCAAGGCCTAATGGGGTGCATATGACTATGCAGCAGGGCTCGCCTTCCTGCCAATGTATAAAGCAAAGGAGTATGGAGCACAAAATGCATATTGTCAAGTGGATTTCATGGGCACATCCACTATGTGGGTTCCAAGGCCTAATGGGGTGCATATGACTGACTATGCAGCAGGGCTCGCCTTCCTGCCAATGTATAAAACCAAGGAGTATGGAGCACAAAATGCATATTGTGAAGTGGATTTTCGTGGGTGCATCCAGTATGTGGGTTCCAAGGCCTAATGGGGTGCATATTGTGAAGTGGATTTTCCTGGGCCCATCCACTAGGTGGGTTCCAAGGCCTAATGGGGTGCATATGACTATGCAGCATGGCTCGGCTTCCTGCCAATGTATAAAACAAAGGAGTTTGGAGCACAAAATGCATATTTTGAAGTAGATTTTCATGAGCGCATCCACTATGTGGGTTCCAAGGCCTTATGGGGTGCATATGACTGACTATGCAGCAGGGCTCGCCCTCCTGCCAATGTATAAAAGCGTGCTCGGTTAATCTCGAATAATGAGTATATTCGCTCATCACTAGTGTGCACTGAATTTTGCCTAAATAGCAGCACCATTGACGGACCTGACAAGAGGAGAGAAATCTGTAATGGTGTCATGGTCTTTCAGTGACTTAATTAGACCAGATTTTAAACGGGAGTTCTTGGTTCAGACAGACATCTCAGACATGGGATTGGGGCCATCTTGTCAGAAACTGTATATGGGGAAGAACACCCAGTACTATACTTAGGCAGGAAGTTGACTCTGGCGAAAAAATACTACAGTATGTCATCGTAGAGCGTGGATGATTAGCTGTAAAGTGAGCACTAGAATCTTTGAAGTATTACTTCTTGGGTAGGAGATTTAAGTTTGTGTCAGATCATGCCCAGCTAACATAGCTGTTGAAACCTAATAAGGAAAAAAAAAACGATAGGGTAGCAAGGTGATTTCTTTCACGGAAGAATTTTAATTTCTCCAGAGAACATGGACCAGGTACATTACAGGAGAATGAAGACACATTAAGAAGAATTCATTGTATGATGGCACAAAATTCCCAGATCTCTGGAGATGAAGGGGGGTATCTGTAGGCAGCCGGCAGAGAAGATACTGGAAGGATTGTATATGTGGACTGATATGGGGTGGTTCTGAAAAAGACATGCATAGCGGTTAAATGTGCTAAATGCTGAGTTGCTGGAGAGCCAAGCCCACACACATCCCTGGTAGTGTGTCAAAAGCATACCTCCCAACTTTTGAAGATGGGAAAGAGGGACAAAGTTTGCGGCGCGCAACGAAAATTTCAGGCCACGCCTCTGATCACACCCATTCATAACTAGTCACACCCATATCCACGTCCCAACCACACCCATTTAGCACTGCTGATCACACTGTTTCATAAAGAATAATTATAAACAAAAAAATACGGCCACACAGTGCTCCATACTGTATAATGGCCACACATGATGCTCCATACTGTATAATGACTGCACATGATGCTCCATACTGTATAATGGCTGCACATGATGCTCCATACTGCATAATGACCGCACATGATGCTCCATACTGTATAATGGCCACACATGATGCTCCATACTGTATAATGGCCACACATGATGCTCCATACTGTATAATGACTGCACATGATGCTCCATACTGTATAATGACCACACATGATGCTCCATACTGTATAATGACCGCACATGATGCTCCATACTGTATAATGACTGCACATGATGCTCCATACTGTATAATGACCGCACATGATGCTCCATACTGTATAATGACTGCACATGATGCTCCATACTGTATATTGGCCACACATGATACTTTGCACCATATAATGGCCACACATAGCTACTCCAACACACGCGGCTGCACTCCATGAACTTTGCACACATGGCACCGCTCCGTACACATGTGCTCCGCTCCATACACCTCGTACATACGCGGCTCCACTCCATACACCTCATACACACATGGCTCCGCTCCATACACCTCGTACACATTCAGCTCCGCTCCATACACCTCATACACACACTGGTGATCATCTGTCGCTCTGCAATCACACAGCACTGAGCAGCTGAGGCAAACAGAGGAGGCTGTGAGATCCCACCCTGCTCAGCCCCACTCATTTCACGCACGATTACTAGCCAGGCATTAGCTCCAGTCCACTGGTCTGCTGCTGCTTACATTGCGGCACCCAGGCTGTGTTCGGCAGGTAAGCCCTGGTAAGGTGGTGACTGTTATGTACCTCAAAGAAGTGTCCCCTCTGAGCCCTCTCTCTCCCTCTCTGAACTGTACCGCACATGCACACTGGAAGACTCAGGAACATACGGAAGGGGAAGGGGCATGGCCTAACACAAGGGGGCGTGTGACGGCTGCTTCACCTGTTGTCTGCGGAAAGCAGAGTGTCCCGTGCGGGACATCGGGGAAAAACATCAAAACCAGGACAGTCCCGCACAATGAGGGACGGTTGGGAGCTATGGTCAAAGATATGGTGTGTTAGCGTCTAGCTGGGCAAGTCTTTGTTGTTTTCTGGTTTCTTTACTGTTTGTTACCTTTCGGCTGAGTATAAAGACCCATGTTTTCCTTAAATGGAGTTTGTCTGCCTATGTCACTGCCACAGTGCACCACAGCACCCTAGTGAGTTACAGTAAATAAAAGACATATAGAGAAAACAGAGCACATGTGTACCATGGCTCATAGGCCCATAGGACTCTACACATGCCCCTGCTTGCAGGCCTAAATTGATCGTGCAGTTAGAGTCCATACCCCTAACTGCAATGGCAAACAGTTGATTGCCAAATTTATTTTGCAAAGTATTGAAATTATCACATTGCAGGGTGTCCTAGAGGGGCTTAATGTGTAAGTTTACACCCTCTGTAAAACTACTTAGGTGGTGAGGTCTGGATTTACTGCAACATCTAAGTGGTTAAGCTAAGATCAGAGTTATCTTCAATCTCTGTCTGTTAGAGAGCATTGTTGGCTGTATAATATATCTGGAACACGCAGGTGGTACTACAGATATACACTTGTGCTGACAATGTCAATAGTGCTGACAATTCTTTTGCTTTCCCCATGACTCACAATCCAGAAATGTCAGTGGCTGGATAAAAGATGCAAGAGTCTGTCTGGATCCTAGAAACTCACTCAGCTTTTATGCATACACACTGATTACAAGCAAACAGATCACAGGTGAGGATGTTACTTTTAGTAGCCATTCAAATCCATTTGTGTCAACTTCTGTGCATGTTATCACACCAAAATCACCAGGGTATGTGAACTTTTGATCAGGGTCATTTGCATGTTATGGGTTGTCATTATGATTTAAAAAGAGAAAACACAGTAGTTTGACAATAAATGGCTTCACCCAACCACTAACCATGAGTGGAGAAAAAGCTTTGGTGTTATCATTCATATTCTCTGAAAAAGGCCAAGAAAGCCAAAATTCTGCTGGGGTTTGTAAACTTTTGAGCACAACTGTATGTCCTTTGACTGCATCATCAATGTAATGTACTATTATGGTAGTTTTCATTAGCTATATTGATGCTGCAATTTAATAGTATGTTCAGGATGACTGAAAGAGGTTTAAATTAAATAAAATATAAATTATTCTTGCAGATAGTCTTGAAAAATAGCCTTTCAGTTTGTGTATACAGCTTCAATGCAAACCTACAATATGTGACACTATAATTTTGGACTAAAACTAAAGTGTGTGTATGGTCAGATCCTGCTATTCTATCCATATTCTCCCTCTACTTGCTCACTTTCCGACAGTAGGAGAGGGAAAAATTTAAGAAAACGTCATATGACTGAAAGTTCAGACTGCACACAGGGTTTATTTGTAGTCTGTAACCATGGTGACACATTTCTTGGTATACTACTACACTTTAAAGTTCCTTCATTTTATTTTCTTCATTTTAAAGGGAACCTGTCATGTAACATTATTATGGGGTTAATCTGCAGGTTAATAGCGTTATGAAGGTGCTTAGCTACTGTCTTGAAAGAGTGGCACCTGAGAGAAAACAAACTTTATTTTTCCCAGGAGCCACTGGCTTTCAGTCCAGCAGGCGTGGCCTAAGGAATTACAGTCACTGCACACAGAACTGAGAGCAGTGGCTGTAAGCACAATCTGGCACTGACTACACTGATGCATTGCTGAGCCCGCTGTTATTCAGTGTTGACGCATGCTAACAGTCATCGCTCTCAGTGCTGTGAGCAGTGACAGTAGTTGCTCCGGGCACACCTGCATGACTGAAAGCCAATGGCTGTAAGCATGCCCTGGCACTGACTGCACTGATGCACTGCTGAGCCAGCTGTCAGTTAGTAAGAAGGTGTGCTACCAGACACCACTTTCAATGTTGTGAGCAGTGACCGTAATTGCTACGGGCGCATCTGCATGACTTAAAGTCGGCGGCTGTAAGTATGCCCTGGCTCTGACTGCACTGATGCGCTGCTGAGCTGGTTGTCAGTCAGTAACAAGTCATGCTAACAGTCACCGCTCTCAGTCCTGTTAGTAAGGACTGTAATTGCTCAAGACAATTCTGAATAACTGTTTGCTGTGTTATGGCTGGCAATCAGGCAACACAGCGTGCAGTAATCAGCGCACATACAGAGATCTGGCCAAAACCCAAAACAATAGGACGAGCTCTGAGACGTGGAATCTCTGTAGACTGCAGTACCTGAACTGTCCTCACACAACTGGAAGCAGCAGTGGATTGCGCCTATCACTACCTATGCAACTCGGCACTGCCTGAGGAGCTGACTAGCCTGAAGATAGAAATACAAGCCTGACTTACCTCAGAGAAATACCCCAAGGAAATAGGCAGCCCCCACATATAATGACTGTTAGCAAGATGAAAAGACAAACGTAGGAATGAAATAGATTCAGCAAAGTGAGGCCCGATATTCTAGACAGAGCGAGGATAGCAAAGAGAACTATGCAGTCTACAAAAAACCCTAAAACGAAAACCACGCAAAGGGGCAAAAAAGACCCACCGTGCCGAACTAACAGCACGGCGGTGCACCCCTTTGCTTCTCAGAGCTTCCAGCAAAAGATAATAACAAGCTGGACAGAAAAAACAGAAAACAAACTAGAAGCACTTATCTAGCAGAGCAGCAGGCCCAAGGAAAGATGCAGTAGCTCAGATCCAACACTGGAACATTGACAAGGAGCAAGGAAGACAGACTCAGGTGGAGCTAAATAGCAAGGCAGCCAACGAGCTCACCAAAACACCTGAGGGAGGACGCCCAGAGACTGCAATACCACTTGTGACCACAGAATTCACAACAGTACCCCCCCCTTGAGGAGGGGTCACCGAACCCTCACCAGAACCCCCAGGCCGACCAGGATGAGCCACATGAAAGGCACGAACAAGATCTGGGGCATGGACATCAGAGGCAAAAACCCAGGAATTATCTTCCTGAGCATAACCCTTCCATTTGACCAGATACTGGAGTTTCCGTCTAGAGACACGAGAATCCAAAATCTTCTCCACAATATACTCCAATTCCCCCTCCACCAAAACAGGGGCAGGAGGCTCCACAGATGGAACCATAGGTGCCACGTATCTCCTCAACAACGACCTATGGAATACATTATGTATGGAAAAGGAGTCTGGGAGGGTCAGACGAAAAGACACCGGATTGAGAATCTCAGAAATCCTATACGGACCAATAAAACGAGGTTTAAATTTAGGAGAGGAAACCTTCATAGGTATATGACGAGAAGATAACCAAACCAAATCCCCAACACGAAGTCGGGGTCCCACACGGCGTCTGCGATTAGCGAAAAGCTGAGCCTTCTCCTGGGACAAGGTCAAATTGTCCACTACCTGAGTCCAGATCTGCTGCAACCTGTCCACCACATAATCCACACCAGGACAGTCCGAAGACTCAACCTGTCCTGAAGAGAAACGAGGATGGAACCCAGAATTGCAGAAAAATGGAGAGACCAAGGTAGCCGAGCTGGCCCGATTATTAAGGGCGAACTCAGCCAACGGCAAAAATGACACCCAATCATCCTGGTCAGCGGAAACAAAACATCTCAGATATGTTTCCAAGGTCTGATTGGTTCGTTCGGTCTGGCCATTAGTCTGAGGATGGAAGGCCGAGGAAAAAGATAGGTCAATGCCCATCCTACCACAAAAGGCTCGCCAGAACCTTGAGACAAACTGGGAACCTCTGTCAGAAACAATATTCTCAGGAATGCCATGCAAACGAACCACATGCTGGAAGAACAAAGGCACCAAATCAGAGGAGGAAGGCAATTTAACCAAGGGCACCAGATGGACCATTTTAGAAAAGCGATCACAGACCACCCAAATGACTGACATCTTTTGAGAAACGGGAAGGTCAGAAATGAAATCCATCGAAATATGTGTCCAAGGCCTCTTCGGGACCGGCAAGGGCAAAAGCAACCCACTGGCACGTGAACAGCAGGGCTTAGCCCTAGCACAAATTCCACAGGACTGCACAAAAGCACGCACATCCCGCGACAGAGACGGCCACCAAAAGGATCTAGCAACCAACTCCCTGGTACCAAAGATTCCTGGATGACCGGCCAGCACCGAACAATGAAGTTCAGAGATAACTTTACTAGTCCACCTATCAGGGACGAACAGTTTCTCGGCCGGACAACGATCAGGTTTATTAGCCTGAAATTTCTGCAACACTCTCCGCAAATCAGGGGAGATGGCAGACACAATGACTCCTTCCTTGAGGATACTCGCCGGCTCAGATAACCCCGGAGAGTCGGGCACAAAACTCCTAGACAGAGCATCCGCCTTCACATTTTTAGAGCCCGGAAGGTATGAAATCACAAAATCAAAACGAGCAAAAAATAACGACCAACGGGCCTGTCTAGGATTCAAGCGCTTGGCAGACTCAAGATAAGTAAGGTTCTTATGATCAGTCAAAACCACCACGCGATGCTTAGCACCCTCAAGCCAATGACGCCACTCCTCGAATGCCCACTTCATGGCCAGCAACTCTCGGTTGCCCACATCATAATTACGCTCAGCAGCAGAAAATTTCCTGGAAAAGAAAGCACATGGTTTGAACACTGAGCAACCAGAACCTCTCTGTGACAAAACCGCCCCTGCACCAATCTCAGAAGCATCAACCTCGACCAGGAACGGAAGAGAAACATCAGGTTGACACAACACAGGGGCACAGCAAAAACGACGCTTCAACTCCTGAAAAGCTTCCACAGCAGCAGAAGACCAATTAACCAAATCAGCACCCTTCTTGGTCAAATCGGTCAATGGTCTGGCAATGCTAGAAAAATTACAGATGAAGCGACGATAAAAATTAGCAAAGCCCAGGAATTTCTGCAAACTTTTTAGAGATGTCGGCTGAGTCCAATCCTGGATGGCCTGAACCTTAACCGGATCCATCTCGATAGTAGAAGGGGAAAAGATGAACCCCAAAAATGAAACTTTCTGCACACCGAAGAGACACTTTGATCCCTTCACAAACAAGGAATTAGCACGCAGTACCTGGAAAACCATTCTGACTTGCTTTACATGAGACTCCCAATCATCTGAGAAGATCAAAATGTCATCCAAGTAAACAATCAAGAATTTATCCAGATACTCACGAAAAATGTCATGCATAAAAGACTGAAAAACAGATGGAGCATTGGCAAGTCCGAACGGCATCACCAGATACTCAAAATGACCCTCGGGCGTATTAAATGCCGTTTTCCATTCATCTCCCTGCCTGATTCTCACCAGATTATACGCACCACGAAGATCAATCTTAGTAAACCAACTAGCCCCCTTAATCCGAGCAAACAAGTCAGAAATCAATGGCAAGGGATACTGAAACTTAACAGTGATCTTATTAAGAAGGCGGTAATCAATACACGGTCTTAGCGAACCATCCTTCTTGGCCACAAAAAAGAACCCTGCTCCCAATGGTGACGACGATGGGCGAATATGTCCCTTCTCCAGGGACTCCTTCACATAACTGCGCATAGCGGTGTGTTCAGGTACGGACAAATTAAATAAACGACCCTTAGGGAATTTACTACCAGGAATCAAATCGATAGCACAATCACAATTCCTATGCGGAGGAAGGGCATCAGACTTGGACTCTTCAAATACATCCTGAAAGTCCGACAAGAACTCTGGGATGTCAGAAGGAATGGATGATGAAATAGACAAAAATGGAACATCACCATGTACTCCCTGACAACCCCAGCTGGTTACCGACATAGAGTTCCAATCCAATACTGGATTATGGGTTTGTAGCCATGGCAACCCCAACACGACCACATCATGCAAATTATGCAGTACCAAAAAGCGAATAACTTCCTGATGTGCAGGAGCCATGCACATGGTCAGCTGGGCCCAGTACTGAGGCTTATTCTTGGCCAGAGGTGTAGCATCAATTCCTCTCAACGGAATAGGACACCGCAAAGGCTCCAAGAAAAATCCACAACGTTTAGCATAATCCAAATCCATCAGATTCAGGGCAGCGCCTGAATCCACAAACGCCATGACAGAATATGATGACAAAGAGCACATTAAGGTAATGGACAAAAGGAATTTGGACTGTACAGTACCAATAACGGCAGAGCTATCGAACCGCCTAGTGCGTTTAGGACAATTAGAAATAGCATGAGTAGAATCACCACAATAGAAACACAGTCTGTTCAGACGTCTGTGTTCGTGCCGTTCTACTTTAGTCATAGTCCTGTTGCACTGCATAGGCTCAGGCTTACTCTCAGACAATACCGCCAGATGGTGCACAGATTTACGCTCGCGCAAGCGACGACCGATCTGAATGGCCAAGGACATAGACTCATTCAAACCAGCAGGCATAGGAAATCCCACCATTACATCCTTAAGAGCTTCAGAGAGACCCTTTCTGAACAAAGCCGCTAGTGCAGATTCATTCCACAGAGTGAGTACTGACCATTTTCTAAATTTCTGACAATATAGTTCTACATCATCCTGACCCTGGCATAAAGCCAGCAGATTTTTCTCAGCTTGATCCACTGAATTAGGCTCATCGTAAAGCAATCCCAGCGCCTGGAAAAATGCATCAATATTACTCAATGCAGAATCTCCTGGTGCAAGAGAAAACGCCCAGTCCTGTGGGTCGCCGCGCAAAAAAGAAATAATAATCAAAACCTGTTGAATAGGATTACCAGAAGAATGAGGTTTCAAGGCCAAAAATAGCTTACAATTATTTCTGAAGCTCAGGAACTTAGTTCTGTCACCAAAAAACAAATCAGGAATCGGAATTCTTGGTTCTAGCATCGATTTCTGATCAATAGTATCTTGAATCTTTTGTACATTTACAACGAGATTATCCATTGAGGAGCACAGAGCCTGAATATCCATGTCCACAGCTGTGTCCTGAAGCACTCTAATGTCTAGGGGAAAAAAAAGACTGAAGACAGAGCTAAGAAAAAAAAATGATGTCAGGATTTCTTTTTTCCCTCTATTGGAAATCATTGGTGTGGCTCCTTGTACTGTTATGGCTGGCAATCAGGCAACACAGCGTGCAGTAATCAGCGCACATACAGAGATCTGGCAATAACCAAAAACAATAGGACGAGCTCTGAGACGTGGAATCTCTGTAGACTGCAGTACCTGATCTATCCTCACACAACTGTAAGCAGCAGTGGATTGCGCCTATCAACTACCTATGCAACTCGGCACTGCCTGAGGAGCTGACTAGCCTGAAGATAGAAATACAAGCCTGACTTACCTCAGAGAAATACCCCAAGGAAATAGGCAGCCCCCACATATAATGACTGTTAGCAAGATGAAAAGACAAACGAAGGAATGAAATAGATTCAGCAAAGTGAGGCCCGATATTCTAGACAGAGCGAGGATAGCAAAGAGAACTATGCAGTCTACAAAAAACCCTAAAACGAAAACCACGCAAAGGGGCAAAAAAGACCCACCGTGCCGAACTAACAGCACGGCGGTGCACCCCTTTGCTTCTCAGAGCTTCCAGCAAAAGATAATAACAAGCTGGACAGAAAAAACAGAAAACAAACTAGAAGCACTTATCTAGCAGAGCAGCAGGCCCAAGGAAAGATGCAGTAGCTCAGATCCAACACTGGAACATTGACAAGGAGCAAGGAAGACAGACTCAGGTGGAGCTAAATAGCAAGGCAGCCAACGAGCTCACCAAAACACCTGAGGGAGGACGCCCAGAGACTGCAATACCACTTGTGACCACAGAATTCACAACATTGCTGGCAGCTCCTGGGAAAAATAATTTTCATTTCCTCCTAGGTGCCACACTTTAAGTATGGCATGACATTATGAACCTGTAGATTAACCGTATACCTGCAGGTTAATATCGCTATTGGACATGAAAAGTTCTATTTAAATACAAAGGAGATGTAACAAATATTACACAAACCCTATAAAGGGAACCTGTCGTCAGGAATAATGCTGTTAACCTGCAGATATGCAGTTAATCTGCAGGTTAACAGTGTTATGATGCTGTCCGACGCCTGCATGCAGCCAAATGCAACAGAGAGAAAATGATCTTCATTGTCCCCCAGCATTCGATATTCAGTCATGGAGGCGGGGGAGGCACCGGTTCAGTCACTGCTCTGAAAATACAGAGTGGCCTCTGTGACCGCGTCCCTGACCCTGACCGACACTGGCTCTACATTGTGGTCGGCTGTCAGTCAGGGCCAAGGACGCGGCCACTGCGCCCACTCTGTAACCTCCGAGCGGTGACTAAACCGGCCCTGCCCCTATGACTGAATACCGAGTGCTCCTGGGGAGAATAAAGTTAATTTTCTCCCTGCTGCATTCGGCTGTGTGCAGGCCGGACAGCATCATAACGCAGTTAACCTGCAGATTAACCTCAGGTTAACAGCCTTATTCCTGGTAACAGGATCCCTTTAACATGAACGAGGCATATGGAAATGCGTTATTCAAATGAAAGGCTTTTTCTTTTTATTAGTACCAAACATGCTAACTTGACATTGAATAATATGCTTCATTTGTGAAATAATTAGACTAAAAAATGTAAAAAAAAAAAAAAGTTAATTTCTGTAACTGATGGTTAAATTCTTTTAATATGTGGCTACATTTGAATCATCCAAAAAATAAAATTTATTTTTACACTCAACACTCGTAAAGAGGATTAAAGTGTATTTTTTCAATACAGGGGGGAAAAAAAGGTTGTTTTAATTATCACACATAGCACAAGTCAAGGGATTTGAGTTACTGTACTGGTATGCAAGTCTGGAGTGACTCCGCTGAGCTTGGGTGGTCTGCAAGAAAATCGTATGAAGCAATCTATTACCGTAGTATCTAGCAGTGATTTATGCAGCTGTCAGGCCGGCCTTCACAAGTGCAAGTGAATTGTGAACAGCATCAACTAAGGACATAGTCCTTCATAGTAAAAAAAAAGGCCTCATGCAAAAGAAAAACAGCCAGAGGTGCCACCCACTCATCTTCTCGCCTCTTATAAACGACAAGCTTCCACTATAGAAAAAGCCTGCAGCTGCTGATCATTGGAGACCACACTTACAGAGACCCTTCTGTGGGATCATGAGCAACCAATGAAAGCCAGCTTTCAAGCAATGCAATTGAGCTAGTGGAGCAAAGAAAGCTTGGCAGAATTCCACTAACAACCTGGAGTGTATTGATGGCAAACACACATTTACACAAGCCCAGATCAGCTTGCTTTTCGATAAATTAGGTATGGCGTAAACAGATGCACAAAAACATAGTGTCCCATAGTAAATAAAGAGAAGAACCTCCATATTGACACAAACATCTTTTTTATGTTACTTGATAGAGCAGTATTCCTGGCAGCCAGTGCCTCCACTACAGCTCGCGACTTTCTAAGTATGCGGCACAAGTACATCCATTGACTCAATGAAATCACCATGGGTAATTCAATAGACTGAGAAACTATGGACTTGGTTCTGTTCCAAATGAAAAAATTGAGCAAGTCAATTATAGAGCTACTTGATTGTTTTTCCTTTTCCTGTATTGCCAGTTACATTTTTGTCTTGAAACAGAAGGATTTTATAATGAAATCTTTTTATTTATTAGGGCAGGGAAAATCATGGAACCACTGAAGTCTTCATAAAATTTGCTCCACTTCAACTGCTGTTTATCAAAAATCAGATGAGACTGAAATACGGTAACTAAAAAGGAATATATTTCCGCATCACTGATACTAGTTAGGCCTCATGTCAGATTTTTTCGCCTATGAGAAAATCGAACCAATTTTTCTGATCAGAGTTTAATCAGAGCTTCGTCCTAGTGTCACGCGATTTTCTCATGCGTGGAGAGATTTAAAGAAAAATTTGCTCCGATTCACTTGAAGCATAAGAAGATGGAGAAAAACATTTTTCCACCTTCTCCATTCTAACAGACAGTGAAAATTGGACCACGCTCTGATGTCATCTGATTGCAGTCCAATTTATTCACTGACCCGATGACTTGCATTGCTGATTTAGATCCATCTCTTGTCTCCAAAATTTTCAGTCAACCAAAAAGAAAAAAAATCGGACATGTGAATGGCCCCATAGATCATCAGAGGTGCTATCACTAGGGTTGAGCGACCTTGACTTTTTTAGAGTCGAGTCGGGTTTCGCAAAGCCCGACTATCTCAAAAGTCAGGTCGAGTGAAATCGGCCGATTATGTCGTAAAGTCGGGATCGACCGAAACACGAAACCCAATGCAAGTCAATGGGGCAGCATAGTCGGCAGTGAAAGGGGGCCAGGAAAACACCTAGAGTGCCCATTTTAATGGCAAAAACATCCATTCTTCTTAATGAAGCTTGTCAATCTTAATTTCCCTTACAATAATAGTTAGGCATTGGAAATTGGGGGTCATTTGGCTAAAGTTGTTGGGGGTAGGTCTGGTTCAAGTATTTTGTGGGCCCAGGAAATCTGGACCACGTCACGGCAGTGGAGCAGGGCGAGGTAAGTATTTAAACTTTGCAAGTGCTGTGATCCTGAGCAAGCAGGGGGGGCCCACTCGTTGGCATTGGCACTGGCACAGGGCCCCTCAAAGTACGGCGGTGTGTTTGCACGGCGGGGGCGCCTCCCACCGGCAGCGACACTTTTGCGTACTATGAGGGGCCCTGTGCCAGTGACATCGCCAACGAGTATGCCCCCCCCCCACCTGATGATGGAACTTGCACTTTCATCTTCACCTTCCTGTTTGTCCCCTTGTAAGGTGGTATAGTATGTGGGAAGGGGAACCTGAATTTCAGCAGGGTCAGATTTTGGCTGTGTAGCGTGCAAGGGGAATGTAGTGGTCTTGGGCAATGTACCAGCAGACTCATCTATCACTGGCTGGGCAATGGGCAGGATGAGGAGGAAACACAGATATAGGCCCAAAGAATAAAGTGGGCTAAATGCAGTTCGAAATTGGTAACATGACTAACCAGGGGGCATTGCTTTGTTCAGTGGAGGACAACTGTAATGAGAATCTGACACAGTGAGTAGGCCCAAATCAGTAAGTAGTGTAAATGCAGTTCAAAATTGGAAACAGAAGTAAACAGGCGGCACTGGTTTGTTCAGTGGAGAACAGCAAGGAGCGGCAGACACCGTTAGTAGGGCCAACAAAACAAGTAGGCCAAATGCATTGTTATATTACAAAATTTAACGAGAGCCTCAAAATTGAAGCTAAGGAAAGGCAACCTGGAGAACACCTTGGAGCGGCAGACACCGTTTCTAGAACCCAACCAAACAAGTAGGCCCACTGCAGTTTTTAAATTAAAAAACTCTTCAACGAGAGCCTGAAAATTGAAGCTCAGGAAATGCTACCAGGAGAACACCTTGGAGCGGCAGACACCGTTAGTAGGCCCTACCAAAGTAGTAGCCCCAATGCAGTTTTCAAATTCCTATAGGCTGAAAACCAGACAATTGACACTCAGCTTTTTTCAGAGGAGGACAGCTGTATTCAGTGGCGCAGACATACATAGGTAGTACGCCTTAAACAAAAAATTTGGCTCAATGCAGTTTAAAAAAGGTTACAGGGGTACACAGGCCACATTGATGTGGTCAGCTGAGGACAATTTGAATTAGGGACTGCAGACAGACTTAGTAGGCTGTCCCCTGTGGACCATGCATCCACCACATTAACCCAGTGCGCCGTAATGGACACGTAACCTTCCGTGGACATGCCTACTGGTCCATGCATCTGTTGTCAGGTGCACCTTTCTACTCTTAGATTGCCTGAGTGCATGGACAATGCGGACATTTACATGCTGGTGGAGGGCTGGGATGGCTTTTCTCGCAAAAGAAGTGTCGATTGGGTAGCTCGCACCGTGGTACAGCGTAGTTCATCTGGGCTTTATAAATATAAAATAAAGAAAAAAAGTAGGCTCTATGCACTTTCAACTAGGTTCCAGGGGTACACAGCCAGCATTGGTCTGGTCAGTGGAGGACTATTGGAAGGAGGGACCGCAGACAGGCTTAGTAGGCCTAACATAAGAAAAGTAGGCTGTAGGCACTTTAAAATAGGTTCCAGGGGTACACAGGCAGCAGTGGTGTGGTCAGTGAAGGACAATTTCTGTTATGGACCGCAGACAGACTTAGTACGCCTACAATTAAAAAAAGGATGTTCTATGCAATTTAAAATAGGTTCCAGGGGTACACGGCCAGCATTGGTCTGGTCAGTGGAGGACTATTGGAAGGAGGGACCGCAGACAGGCTTAGTAGGCCTAACATAAGAAAAGTAGGCTGTAGGCACTTTAAAATAGGTTCCAGGGGTACACGGGCAGCAGTGGTGTGGTCAGTGAAGGACAATTTCTATTATGGACCACAGACAGACTTAGTAGGCCTAACATAACAAAAGTAGGCTCTATGCACTTGGAATTATCTTGCAGGGGTACACAGACAGCATTGGTGTTGTCAGCGGAGGCCGATTGTAAGGAGTGTCTGACAGTTAGTACTCCCAAAAAATAAATAGATGTTAATGTCTCGCAATACAACAAAACCAAAAAACAAAAGGGTGGCATACTTAGGTACAGGGGTGGGCTCCTCTGCTGTGTTTCTGACCTAGTAATTTGGAGCTAAGTATTTACTGGTGTAAATATAGGACACTGCCCCTGACTATTTTAAGTAGCATCATACATGTCAACACATTGGTATTGTCAGTGCCAGGCATTGAAGGATGTCAGCGCATAGACTAAACATTGGTGGAGCTGTGAGAGATAATTTTGCAAGTGGTAGAGCACTGTTTGAGCTGGGGGGGGGAACTGTCTTGTGGCTGGCGGTACAGGCCCAGGGCCCCTCATGTTACAACGGTGTGTCTGACGTTGGTTGCGCGCCACCACCGCCAGAGACACTTTATTGTACTATGAGGGACCCAGTGGCGGTGCCGTCGACCAAAAGCGTGCACACCCATCTCTTCAGACAAACGGCACTCTCACGGGTGCTTGCACCAAGTGGCGAGACCACGGCCCCGTGGGGGGAGTTTGCCCATTGAGGGAGGTGTAAACATGTCGTATGCTGGATAAACAGCTGCTGCAAATTACGAGATTGGAAAACTCCGTCAGAGCAGTCCACAAGCAAGACCTTTTCATTGGAAAGCTAGGTGTCAGCCGGGAAAGGTGGGACAAAATAATTCGAAATCCAGTAGTGGTTCATTTTAATGAAGGTTAGATCATCAACATTTTGGGTAGCCAGACGAGTCCTTTTTTCGGTTAATATTGAACCAGCAGCACTGAATACTCTTTCTGATAGCACACTAGCTGCTGGGCAAGCAAGCTCCTGCAACGCATATTCTGCCAATTCTGGCCAGGTGTCTAATTTGGATGCCCAGTAATCAAATGGGAATGACGGTTGAGTGAGAACATCGATAAGGGATGAAAAATAGTTAGTAACCATACTGGACAAATGTTGTCTCCTGTCACTTTGAATTGATGCTGCAGTACCTGTCCTGTCTGCGGTCATAGCAAAATCACTCCACAACCTGGTCAGAAAACCCCTCTGTCTAACGCCTCTGGTCTGCTGCCCCCTGCAGCTCGTGTGAGAACCATCACCGGCGCTGTGTGCTGGGAATGCCTGAATCAAACGGTCAACAAGAGTTGATTGTTTGGTTGCTAATATTTGTTCCAGGTTCTCATGTGGCATAATATTTTGCAATTTGCCTTTATAGCGAGGATCAAGGAGGCAGGCCAACCAGTAATCGTCATCGGTCATCATTTTAATAATGCATGGGTCCCTTTTGAGGATACGTAAGGCATAATCTGCCATGTGGGCCAAAGTTCCAGTTGTCATATCTGCGGTTGTGCTGGGTTGAGGGGCAGTTACAGGCAAATCTACGTCACTTGTGTCCCTCAAAAAACCAGAACCCGGCCTTGCCACGCCACCAATTTCCATTGGCCCCGGAGAAGCTTCCTCATTAAAAAAATACTCATCCCCATCATCCTCCTCGTCCTCCTCCTCCTGTTCGCCCGCTACCTCGTCCTGTACACTGCCCTGACCAGACAATGGATGACTGTCATCAAGGCTTTCCTCTTCCTCTGCTGCAGAAGCCTGCTCCTTTATGTGCGTCAAACTTTGCATCAGCAGACGCATTAGGGGGATGCTCATGCTTATTATGGCGTTGTCTGCACTAACCAGCCGTGTGCATTCCTCATTACACTGAAGGACTTGACACAGGTATTGTAGCTTCGACCACTGCACACCTGACAACTCCATGTCTGCCATCCAACTGCCTGCCCATGTATGTGTATCCTCCCACAAATACATAACAGCACGCCTCTGTTCGCACAGTCTCTGAAGCATGTGCAGTGTTGAGTTCCACCTTGTTGCAACGTCGATGATTAGGCGATGCTGGGGAAGGTTCAAAGACCGCTGATAGTTCTGCATACGGCTGGGGTGTACGGGCGAATGGCGGAGCAAAGTCTGCGCACTTTGAGGAGCAGGTCGGATAACCCCGGATAACTTTTCAGGAAGTACTGCACCACCAGGTTTAAGGTGTGAGCCAGGCAAGGAATGTGTTTCAATTGGGAAAGGGCTATGGCAGCCATGAAATTCCTTCCGTTATCTCTCACTACCTTGCCTGCCTCAAGATGTACAGTGCCCAGCCATGACTGCGTGTCTTTCTGCAAGAACTCGGACAGAACTTCCGCGGTGTGTCTGTTGTCGCCCAAACACTTCATTGCCAATACAGCCTGCTGATGCTTGCCAGTAGCTGCCCCATAATGGGACACCTGGTGTGCAACAGTGGCAGCTGCGGATGGAGTGGTTGTGTGACTGCGTTCTGTGGACGAGCTCTTGCTTCTGCAGGAGGACGAGGAGGAGGAGGAGGGGGGGCGAACGGCTGCAGCCAACTGTTTCCTAGACCGTGGGCTAGGCAGAACTGTCCCAATATTGCTGTCCCCTGTGGACCTTGCATCCACCACATTCACCCAGTGTGCCGTGATGGACACGTAACGTCCCTGGCCATGCCTACTGGTCCATGCATCTGTTGTCAGGTGCACCTTTGTACTCACAGATTGCCTGAGTGCATGGACGATGCGCTCTTTAACATGCTGGTGGAGGGCTGGGATGGCTTTTCTCGAAAAGAAGTGTCGACTGGGTAGCTCTTACCGTGGTACCACGTAGTCCATCAGGGCTTTGAAAGCATCGCTTTCAACTAACCGGTAGGGCATCATCTCTAACGAGATTAGTCTAGCAATGTGGGCATTCAAACCCTGTGTACGCGGATGTGAGGATGAGTACTTCCTTTTTCTAACGAGAGTCTCATGTAGGGTGAGCTGGACTGGAGAGCTGGAGATCGTGGAACTAGCGGGGGTGCCGGTGGACATGGCAGACTGAGAGACGGTTGGAGACGGTATTCTTGCCGGTGCCCTACATGCAGTGTTTCCTACTACGAAACTGGTGATTTCCTGACCCTGACTGCTTTGGCCTGGCAACGAAACCTGCGCAGATACTGCAGGTGGTGCGGGAAATGGTGGGCTTACAGTGACGGAAGGGATGTAGCGTTGCTGACTAGCTTCATTGGCCGAAGGTGCTACAACCTTAAGGGACGTTTGGTAGTTAGTCCAGGCTTGCAAATGCATGGTGGTTAAATGTCTATGCATGCAACTTGTATTTAGACTTTTCAGATTCTTACCTCTGCTTAAGGTAGTTGAACATTTTTGACAGATGACTTTGCGCTGATCATTTGGATGTTGTTTAAAAAAATGCCAGACTGCACTCTTTCTACCATCGGATACCTTTTCAGGCATTGCAGACTGAGCTTCTTTAACCGGATGGCCACGCTGTCCTCCAACTGGTTTTGGCTTTGCCACGCGTTTTGGGCCAGATACGGGCCCGGCAGATGGAACCTGTTGCGATGTTGATGCCTGCTGCGGCCCCTCCTCCTCCGCTTCAGAACTACTGCTGCCTGCACCCTGTTCCCCCAATGGCTGCCAATCGGGGTCAACAACTGGGTCATCTATGACCTCCTCTTCTATCTCGTGTGCAACTTCGTCTGTGTCACCGTGTAAGCCGGTGGTATAGCGTTCGTGACGGGGCACCATAGTGTCATCAGGGTCTGATTCTGGATCAGTACACTGCGAGGGCAATGTTGTGGTCTGAGTCAAAGGAGCAGCATAGTAATCTGGCTGTGGCTGTGCATCTGTGCACTCCATGTCCGATTCAACTTGTAATGGGCATGGCCTGTTAACTGTTTCACTTTCTAACCCAGAAACGGTATGTGTAAAGAGCTCCATGGAGTAACCCGTTGTGTCGCCTGACGCATCCTTCTCTGTTGTTGTTTTTGCTGAAGAGGGCAAGGAAGCGACTTGTCCCTGAGCGTGAACATCCACTAACGACACGCTGCTTTTACATTTACCAGTTTCAGAAGAGGAGGCAAAAGAGCTAGAGGCTGAGTCAGCAAGGAAAGCCAAAACTTGCTCTTGCTGCTCCGGCTTTAAAAGCGGTTTTCCTACTCCCAGAAAAGGGAGCGTTCGAGGCCTTGTGTAGCCAGACGACGAACCTGGCTCCACAACTCGAGACTTAGGTGCTATATTGCTTTTCCCACGACCACCTGATGCTCCACCACCACTACCATCATTACCAGCTGGCAATGACCGCCCACGGCCACGACCTCTTCCACCAGACTTCCTCATTGTTTGCAAAACGTAACCAAAGTAACGGTCTTTGTTACTGTAAAACTTACAAGGTGAATTCTAACTTCTGTAGGATTTAGATATCCCTTTATAGGTGGGTGTGACTGCAAGGAAAATCAGGCACAATGTTACACACTAGGTTTTCTGTGGCACAAAATGAGAGAGATGCCACACACGCAGGAGTGTCACTCAAGCACAAATGCCAATATTAATCTCCCACTAATTTCTAATTTTTTTTTTCAGGGAGAATTAAAAAAATAAAATAAAACAGTATTATAGACACTAGGCTTTCTGTGCCCCACAATTTGAGAGAGATGGCACACACGACTGGCACTCAAGCACAAATGCCAATATTAATCTCCCACTATTTTTTTTTTAAGGGAGAATTAAAAAAAAAAACAGTATTATAGACACTAGGCTTTCTGTGCCCCACAATTTGAGAGAGATGGCACACACAACTGGCACTCAAGCACAAATGCCAATATTAATCTCCCACTATTTCTTTTTTTTCAGGGAGAATAAAAAAAAAAAAATAAAACAGTATTAGACACTAGGCTTTCTGTGCCCCACAATTTGAGAGAGATGGCACACACTGTAGACACATATATGTATATATATTATTACGACATACAGCGCTAGATTGCTTTAAAGCCGGTAATTCAATTACCGGCTTTTGCTATCTCCTTCCTAAACCCGACATGATATGAGACATGGTTTACATACAGTAAACCATCTCATATCACCTTTTTTTTGCATATTCCACACTACTAATGTTAGTTGTGTGTATATGCAAAATTTGGCTGTTCTAGCTATTAAATTAAAGGGTTAAATGGCGGAAAAAATTGGCGTGGGCTCCCGCGCAATTTTCTCCACCAGAGTAGTAAAGCCAGTGACTGAGGGCAGATATTAATAGCCTGGAGAGGGTCCACAGTTTTTGCCCCCCCCCTGGCTAAAAACATCTGCCCCCAGCCACCCCAGAAAAGGCACATCTGGAAGATGCGCCTATTCTGGCACTTGGCCACTCTCTTCCCATTCCCGTGTAGCGGTGGGATATGGGGTAATGAAGGGTTAATGCCACCTTGCTATTGTAAGGTGACATTAAGCCAAATTAATAATGGAGAGGCGTCAATTATGACACCTATCCATTATTAATCCAATAGTAGTAAAGGGTTAAAAAAAACACAAACACACTATTAAAAATTATTTTAATGAAAAAATCACAAAGGTTGTTGTAATATTTTAGTCTACGCTCAATCCAATCACTGAAGACCCTCGATCTGTAACAAAAAAAAAATAATAAACCAACAATATCCATACCTCCCGCAGATCTGTAACGTCCAACGATGTAAATCCATCTGAAGGGGTTAAAATATTTTGCAGCCACGAGCTCTGTTAATGCAGAGCTGCTCCTGGCTGCAAACCCCGGGGAATGAAGGTAAAGTAGGTCAATGACCTATATTTACCTTCATTTGCGGTGAGGCGCCCTCTGCTGGTTGTTCCTAGATCGTGGGAACTTTCCTAGAAAGCTCCCAGGCTCGAGTTCATATGAGGACAACCAGCAGAGGGCGCCTCTTATGAACTCGAGTCTGGGAGCTTTCTAGGAAAGTTCCCACGCTCCAGGAACAACCAGCAGAGGGCGCCTCACCACAAAAGAAGGTAAATATAGTTCATTGACCTACTTTACCTTCATTCCCTGGGGTTTTGCAGCAAGGAGCAGCGCTGCATTAGCAGAGCTCCTTGCTGCAAAATATTTTAACCCCTTCAGATGGATTTACATTGTTGGACGTTACAGATCTTCGGAAGGTATGGATATTGTTGTTTTTTTTTTGTTGTTGTTACAGATCGAGGGTCTTCAGTGATTGGATTGAGCGTAGAATAAATTATTACAACAACCTTTGTTTTTATTTCATTAAAATAATTTTTAATAATGTGTTTGTGTATTTTTTAACCCTTTACTACTATTGGATTAATAATGGCTAGGTGTCATAATTGACGCCTCTCCATTATTAATTTGGCTTAATGTCACCTTACAATAGCAAGGTGGCATTAACCCTTCATTACCCCATATCCCACCACTACACGGGAATGGGAAGAGAGTGGCCAAGTGCCAGAATAGGCACATCTTCCAGATGTGCCTTTTCTGGGGTGGCTGGGGGCAGATGTTTTTAGCCAGGGGGGGGGCCAATAACCATGGACCCTCTCCAGGCTATTAATATCTGCCCTCAGTCACTGGCTTTACTACTCTGGCGGAGAAAATTGCGCGGGAGCCCACGCCAATTTTTTCCGCCATTTAACCCTTTAATTTAATAGCTAGAACAGCCAAATTTTGCATATACACACTACTAACATTAGTAGTGTGGAATATGCAAAAAAAAGGTGATATGAGATGGTTTACTGTATGTAAACCATGTCTCATATCATGTCGGGTTTAGGAAGGAGATAGCAAAAGCCGGTAATTGAATTACCGGCTTTAAAGCAATCTAGCGCTGTATGAAGTAATCTAATATATAAAGCTGAATGTGTGTGTGTGTATGTCCGGGATTGGCATCTGCACCGTCGCAGCTACAGCCACAAAATTTTGCACAGTCACACGTCTGGACCCCGAGAGCGTCATAGGCTATGTTGTGAGGCGAAATTTTAACCCCGCGCTTTCCAATTCACCAAACAATTTTGCCCCTATCTACATAATAGGGAAAAAAGTGAAAGGAAAAGTGTTGGAGGCGTCACAGCTACAGCCACAAAATTTTGCACAGTCACACATCTGGACCCCGAGAGCATCATAGGCTATGTTGTGAGGTGAAATTTTAACCCCACGCTTTCCAATTTGGCAAACAATTTTGCCCCTATCTACATAATGGGGAAAAAGTGAAAGGAAAAGTGTTGGAGGCGTCGCAGCTACAGCCACAAAATTTTGCACAGTCACACGTCTGGACCCCGAGAGCGTCATAGGCTATGTTGTGAGGTGAAATTTTAACCCCGCGCTTTCCAATTCACCAAACAATTTTGCCCCTATCTACATAATGGGGAAAAGTGAAAGGAAAAGTGTTGGAGGCAAATTGACAGCTGCCAGATGTGAACAAGGGGGACTTAAAGAATGAGAGCGATGGTGCCAAAGAGTATATACCTTACAGTTGCTAAGGTGGGGCCCCGACATGGGATACTCACCACACACGGGGATATGAACACACACACAAAATGTGCTTGAACACATATCACCCTCAGCACTGTTATGGACCTGGTGGTTAGGAACACCTGGAACGACCTGATGGTTAAACTCACACAGGACAAGCTCTGGGAAGTGGGAGCTCTGCTGACCGCAACCCCTAATCCTATCACACAACTAGAAATAGCCGTGGAGCGTACCTAACACGACCTAGACGCCTCTTCACAGCCTAAGAGCTAACTAGCCCTAAAGATAGAAAATAAAGCCTACCTTGCCTCAGAGAAATTCCCCAAAGGAAAAGGCAGCCCCCCACATATATTGACTGTGAGTTAAGATGAAAGTCACAAACACAGAAATGAAACAGGTTTCAGCAAAGGGAGGCCAGACTTACTAAACAGACCGAGGATAGGAAAGGTATCTTTGCGGTCAGCAAAAAACACTACAAAAAGACCACGCAGAGTGTGCAAAAAGACCTCCGCACCGACTCACGGTGCGGAGGTGCCAATCTGCATCCCAGAGCTTCCAGCTAGCAAGGCTAGATCATGATAGCCAGCTGGACAAGGAAACAATGAACAAATAATTAACTAGCAGGGACTTAGCTTCTGCTGGAGTAGACAGGTCACCAGAAAGATCCAAGAGCAAACTGAACCAGTACAAGAACATTGACAGCTGGCATGGAGTAATGATCTGAGTGGAGTTAAATAGAGCAGCCAGCCAAAGAATAAACCACGTCACCTGTGGAAGGAACCTCAGAAGCAGCAGCTCCACTCACAGCCACCAGAGGGAGTCCATGGACAGAACTCGCCGAAGTACCATTCATGACCACAGGAGGGAGTTCGATAACAGAATTCACAACACAGCACACATTTCACCACACATACACCAACCTTGCCACATAAAACTCGCCACGCGCAAAACTCGCCACATGCAAAAACTAGGCTCACGCAAAACTCGCCACAAGTGCAAAACTCACCTCATGGAAAACTCGCCACACGCAAAACTTGCACACGTGGAAAAATTGCCACATGCACAAAAGTTGCAACACATGCAAAAGTTGCCTCACACAAAACTTGCACATACTCAAAAGGTACTACACATAAAACTCACCACGCGCAAAACTCGCCATGCGCAAAACTTGCTGCACACAACTTGCCACACTAACCTGTCACATGCAACTCGACACACAAAAAGTTGCTACACGCATGTTGCCACACAAAACTCGTCTCACAAAAGTCGCTACATGCATGTCGCCACACGCAACTCAACGCACACAACTTGACAAACGAAACTCACCCTAAAACACACACAAGTCTGGTATTATCCTTCAAAAATAAAAATCTGATTAATAAGCAGACAAACTACAAGAGCAACAAATGTACCATATAGGAAATACGGCAGCTGTCAGTCACATGACCTGTCTATTAGGCTAGGTTCACACTAGCGTTGCGCCGCCCTGCGTCGGCGACGCAACGCGCGACGCACGTAAAAACGCGCGCAAACGCGCGCAAAAACGCGCGCGTTTTGCGACGCGTGCGTCGTTTTTGACGAAAATCGGACGCACAGAAAATGCTACAATGTAGCGTTTTCTTGCGTCCGACGCTAGCGTCGGAAACGACGCACGTGGCGAAAAACGCCACCAAAACGACGCACGCGTCCCCTATGTTAAACATAGGGGCGCGTCGCCGCTGCGTCGCCGCTGCGTCGCCGGCGCGTCGCCGGCGCAACAGCGACGCACATTGGCGGAACGCCAATGTGAACGTAGCCTTATGTGTATGTGTGAGCTAATATATACTGCCAGGGGGAGGGCTTCCTGTTGGCTGGGGATTTATCAGGCTGCCAATTTAGCTTACAAATACTAAGGTAAAAATACTGACCAAATAACGTGTGAATGCGGTCTAATACAGGAGGAGATGACACAAAGGTATATACTATATACAGGAGAGATGGCACATAGGTATATACTATATACAGGAGCAGATGACACACAGATATATACTATATACAGGAGGATATGACACACAGATATATACTATATACAGGAGGAGATGACATACAGGTACAGTGGGGCAAAAAAGTATTTAGTCAGTCAGCAATAGTGCAAGTTCCACCACTTAAAAAGATGAGAGGCGTCTGTAATTTACATCATAGGTAGACCTCAACTATGGGAGACAAACTGAGAAAAAAAAATCCAGAAAATCACATTGTCTGTTTTTTTAACATTTTATTTGCATATTATGGTGGAAAATAAGTATTTGGTCAGAAACAAAATTTCATCTCAATACTTTGTAATATATCCTTTGTTGGCAATGACAGAGGTCAAACGTTTTCTGTAAGTCTTCACAAGGTTGCCACACACTGTTGTTGGTATGTTGTCCCATTCCTCCATGCAGATCTCCTCTAGAGCAGTGATGTTTTTGGCTTTCGCTTGGCAACACGGACTTTCAACTCCCTCCAAAGGTTTTCTATAGGGTTGAGATCTGGAGACTGGCTAGGCCACTCCAGGACCTTGAAATGCTTCTTACGAAGCCACTCCTTCGTTGCCCTGGTGGTGTGCTTTGGATCATTGTCATGTTGAAAGACCCAGCCACGTTTCATCTTCAATGCCCTTGCTGATGGAAGGAGGTTTGCACTCAAAATCTCACGATACATGGCCCCATTCATTCTTTCATGTACCCGGATCAGTCGTCCTGGCCCCTTTGCAGAGAAACAGCCCCAAAGCATGATGTTTCTACCACCATGCTTTACAGTAGGTATGGTGTTTGATGGATGCAACTCAGTATTCTTTTTCCTCCAAACACGACAAGTTGTGTTTCGACCAAACAGTTCCAGTTTGGTTTCATCAGACCATAGGACATTCTCCCAAAACTCCTCTGGATCATCCAAATGCTCTCTAGCAAATTTCAGACGGGCCCGGACATGTACTGGCTTAAGCAGTGGGACACGTCTGGCACTGCAGGATCTGAGTCCATGGTGGCGTAGTGTTTTACTTATGGTAGGCCTTGTTACATTGGTCCCAGCTCTCTGCAGTTCATTCACTAGGTCCCCCCACGTGGTTCTGGGATTTTTGCTCACCGTTCTTGTGATCATTCTGACCCCACGGGGTGGGATTTTGCGTGGAGCCCCAGATTGAGGGAGATTATCAGTGGTCTTGTATGTCTTCCATTTTCTAATTATTGCTCCCACTGTTGATTTCTTCACTCCAAGCTGGTTGGCTATTGCAGATTCAGTCTTCCCAGCCTGGTGCAGGGCTACAATTTTGTTTCTGGTGTCCTTTGACAGCTCTTTGGTCTTCACCATAGTGGAGTTTGGAGTCAGACTGTTTGAGGGTGTGCACAGGTGTATTTTTATACTGATAACAAGTTTAAACAGGTGCCATTACTACAGGTAATGAGTGGAGGAAAGAGGAGACTCTTAAAGAAGAAGTTACAGGTCTGTGAGAGCCAGAAATCTTGATTGTTTGTTTCTGACCAAATACTTATTTTCCACCATAATATGCAAATAAATTGTTAAAAGAACAGACAATGTGATTTTCTGGATTTTTTTTTCTCAGTTTGTCTCCCATAGTTGAGGTCTACCTATGATGTAAATTACAGACGCCTCTCATCTTTTTAAGTGGTGGAACTTGCACTATTGCTGACTGACTAAATACTTTTTTGCCCCACTGTATATACTATATACAGGGGAGATGACATACAGGTATATACTATATACAGGAGCAGATGACCTACAGGTATATACTATATACAGGAGGAGATGACACACAGGTATATACTATATACAGGAGCAGATGACATACAGGTATATACTATATACAGGAGATGACATACAGGTGTATACTATATATAAGGGAGATGACAAACATGTATATACTGAGGGGAAAATGAGAGGTGTGATGGGAAAATGAAAAGGTGTGAGTGCAAAATGAGAGGAGTGAGGGAAAATAGTGGAGTGATCGGAAAATGGCATGTGAGGTCGAAATGACAAGTGTTAGGAGGGAATGAGAGGAGTGAGGGGGAAAATGAGAGGCGTGATGGGAAAATAAGAGAAGTGAGGTGCTATAACTAACCACTAGTGTTGAGCGATACCGTCCGATACTTGAAAGTATCGGTATCGGATAGTATCGGCCGATACCCGAAAAATATCGGATATCGCCGATACCGATATCCGATACCAATACAAGTCAATGGGACATCAAGTATCGGAATGTATCCTCATGGATCCCAGGGTCTGAAGGAGAGGAAACTCTCCTTCAGGCCCTGGGATCCATATTAAAGTGTAAAATAAAGAATTAAAATAAAAAATATTGTTATATTCACCTCTCCGGCGGCCCCTGGACATCAGCGGGAGGATCCGGCGTCCGGCACGGCTTCTTTCTTCAAAATGCGCGCCTTCAGGACCTGTGGAATGACGTCCCGGCTTCTGATTGGTCGCGTGCCGCCCATGTGACCGCCACGCGACCAATCAGAAGCCGCGACGTCATTCCTCAGGTCCTAGAAGGCGCTCATTCTAGGACTTTAGCTGAGGAATGACGTCGCGGCTTCTGATTGGTCGCGTGGCGGTCACATGGGCGGCACGCGACCAATCAGAAGCCGGGACGTCATTCCACAGGTCCTGAAGGCGCGCATTTTGAAGAAAGAAGCCGTGCCGGACGCCGGATCCTCCCGCTGATGTCCAGGGGCCGCCGGAGAGGTGAATATAACAATATTTTTTATTTTAATTCTTTATTTTACACTTCCGATACCGATACCCGATATCACAAAAATATCGGATCTCGGTATCGGAATTCCGATACCGCAAGTATCGGCCGATACCCGATACTTGCGGTATCGGAATGCTCAACACTACTAACCACCGATATTTACTATGCCCAGGCAACGCTGGGCTCTTCAGCTAGTAATATATATACATATATGTGTCTCACTGACATATATACAGTTAGGGCCAGAAATATTTGGACAGTGACACAATTTTCGCGAGTTGGGCTCTGCATGCCACCACATTGGATTTGAAATGAAACCTCTACAACAGAATTCAAGTGCAGATTGTAACGTTGAATTTTAAGGGTTGAACAAAAATATCTGATAGAAAATGTAGGAATTGTACACATTTCTTTACAAACACTCCACATTTTAGGAGGTCAAAAGTAATCGGACAAATAAACATAACCCAAACAAAATATTTTTATTTTCAATATTTTGTTGCAAATCCTTTGGAGGCAATCACTGCCTTAAGTCTGGAACCCATGGACATCACAAAACGCTGGGTTTCCTCCTTCTTAATGCTTTGCCAGGCCTTTACAGCCGCAGCCTTCAAGTCTTGCTTGTTTGTGGGTCTTTCCGTCTTAAGTCTGGATTTGAGCAAGTGAAATGCATGCTCAATTGGGTTTAGATCTGGAGATTGACTTGGCCATTGCAGAATGTTCCACTTTTTGGCACTCATGAACTCCTGGGTAGCTTTGGCTGTATGCTTGGGGTCATTGTCCATCTGTACTATGAAGCGCCGTCCAATCAACTTTGCAGCATTTGGCTGAATCTGGGCTGAAAGTATATCCCGGTACACTTCAGAATTCATCCGGCTACTCTTGTCTGCTCTTATGTCATCAATAAACACAAGTGACCCAGTGCCATTGAAAGCCATGCATGCCCATGCCATCACGTTGCCTCCACCATGTTTTACAGAGGATGTGGTGTGCCTTGGATCATGTGCCGTTCCCTTTCTTCTCCAAACTTTTTTCTTCCCATCATTCTGGTACAGGTTGATCTTTGTCTCATCTGTCCATAGAATACTTTTCCAGAACTGAGCTGGCTTCTTGAGGTGTTTTTCTGCAAATTTAACTCTGGCCTGTCTATTTTTGGTATTGATGAATGGTTTGCATCTAGATGTGAACCCTTTGTATTTACTGTCATGGAGTTTTCTCTTTACTGTTGACTTAGAGACAGATACACCTACTTCACTGAGAGTGTTCTGGACTTCAGTTGATGTTGTGAACGGGTTCTTCTTCACCAAATTAAGTATGCGGCGATCATCCACCACTGTTGTCATCCGTGGACGCCCAGGCCTTTTTGAGTTCCCAAGCTCACCAGTCAATTCCTTTTTTCTCAGAATGTACCCAACTGTTGATTTTGCTACTCCAAGCATGTCTGCTATCTCTCTGATGGATTTTTTCTTTTTTTTCAGCCTCAGGATGTTCTGCTTCACCTCAATTGAGAGTTCCTTTGACCGCATGTTGTATGCTCACAGCAACAGCTTCCAAATGCAAAACCACACACCTGGAATCCACCCCTGACCTTTTAACTACTTCATTGATTACAGGTTAACGAGGGAGACGCCTTCAGAGTTAATTGCAGCCCTTAGAGTCCACTGTCCAATTACTTTTGGTCCCTTGAAAAAGAGGACGCTATGCATTACAGAGCTATGATTCCTAAACCCTTTCTCCGATTTGGATGTGGAAACTATCATATTGCAGCTGGGAGTGTGCACTTTCAGCCCATATTATATATATAATTGTATTTCTGAACATGTTTTTGTAAACAGCTAAAATAACAAAACTTGTGTCACTGTCCAAATATTTCTGGCCCTAACTGTATATATATATATACCTATTCTATGTGTACACATTTATTATACCTATTCTACTGTAAGCTGTCAGTGTGATTTTACTGTACACTGCACTGAATTGCCGGCTTTTCTCTCTAACACCGCTGCATATTTCTCGCAAGTCACACTGCTGGTCCGTGTGTAATCCGTATTTTTCTGGCTTCCATAGACTTTCATTGGCGTTTTTTTTGCGCAATACGGTGACAAACGCAGCATGCTGCGATTTTCTACGGCCGTAGAAAGCCGTATAATACTGATCAGTAAAATACGGCAGATAGGAGCAGGGGCATAGAGAATAATTGTGCCGTTTGTATTGCGAGTTTTACGGACGTATTTTCTGCGCTCTTACGTCCGTAAAACTCGCTAGTGTGAGGCCGGCCTTAGAGTATATTTTCTGTGGCAGAAAGTGGCTTGAAGAGATGTAACGAAAAAAAAAAAGGGACTGTCCTACAATTACTATCTCCCTGTAGTAATCTCAGCCAGGTATGGCAGGCAGCAATAATAAGGAGTGGACTGCTGCACAAATTACATCAAAAGTGTGGACAAACAAACAAGATAGCTGTGCAGAAAGGCAGTAACAACAGGATTTGTGCTTTGAAAAAAACAGTTGGTTTGCACAGCGGCGTACACACAGCAATGCAGCTATCAGGGAGCCTTCTAGGGCAGCCCAATGAGCTACAGCGCTGTGGAAAAAAAAAAAATGTAGCTTCCACTGTCCCTGCAAACAAAAGGTGGTGTTGGACAGTGGAAATCGCTACAGCACAAGCGGTTTCGGGGTTAATGTACCCTGCCTAACGCTATCCCTGCTTCTGACGAAGCGGCAGCAACCTCTCCCTAAGCTCAGATCAGCAGCAGTAACATGGCGGTCGGCGGGAACGCCTCTTTATAGCCCCTGTGACGCCGCAGACAGCAAGCCAATCACTGCAATGCCCTTCTCTAAGATGCTGGGGACTGAGACCTATGTCATCATGCTGCCCACACTCTGCCTCCTCCTTCATTGGCTGAGAAATGGCGCTTTTAGCGTCATTGAAACGCGACTTTGGCACGAAAGTCGCGTACCGCATGTCCGACCCCACACAGGGATCGGGTCAGGTTTCATGAAACCCGACTTTGCCAAAAGTCGGTGACTTATGAAAATGAACGATCCGTTTCGCTCAACCCTAGCTATCACTGAAAAACATAGATAGCACTTGTATGCAAAAATCGGACATCTGAATGAGGCCTTATGGAGAATAAAACCGAAGGCAAAAAGACCCGTAAAAAGCATCAATTGAGGAAATGTGTGGCAAAGCAAAGTATCTCAATGGAGGAAATACTTCATTTTGTGGTGTCCATGGATTCCAGACTACAGATTGTTTGCCTCCAAGCATTGAAATTAACCATTATATTTATAGTTATATAATTTGTTCAAAATGGAGAGACTGATATAAAAATGTCTATAATTCCAGAATAATCAGCGTAATTTTTTTCTTAAATGCCTTGTATCAAAGCTAAAATGCACATCTTTTTGACTTTGTTTTAAATTTATCATATTGGTGCAGAGAGCTTAAATTATTATGATTTCAGCCCAGTGTCAGACATGTCCTACAACGGACCCAGCAACCAATGGACCAGACCTTCTTATAATGGGGTCTATCAGGTTTCACTACATTTTCTGTCATTTTAAACAGAATCCCATAGAATGTAAGTCCGCAAGGACAGGGTCCTCTCCCCTCTGAACCCATCTGTCATTGGAAATTTGTGTACTGTAAAGGATATATATAACCCTGTATGTAACTCCTTTCTCATGTACAGCACCATGAAATTAATGGTGCTATATAAATAAATAATAATAATAATAATAAATAATAATTTGTCAACAGGTTTTTGCTACCCCATCTAAGATTCCAACAATGTTCTACATTTATCTGGGGCAGATATAGCAGTTCTCTGAATGTTGAGCTTTGTATAAATTCATCAACACACTGATTGGCAGCTTTCTGCTCATGTACAGTGGTGGAGTGCGGTTATACTTGGCTCATGACTAGTTGGAAGCAGGTTTACTAGTCATCCAATGATAATGTCCCACTAATAAAACAGTAATATTATCAAAACTGCAGTAAGCAGCCCAGTAAGTGACCCAGCGATAGAATCAGGGACTCTGATTCTACATTATGGTGCTGTCAGATTAGGGGGAAAATCCTGGTGACGGATTCCCTTTGAAAGGAAAAATAGTATGCATTCCTATGAAGAAAAAAAATCTGTGCTAGAATTCAACATAGCATCAATTGTAATTGGTGTGGCATTGTGTATACAGGGTGGGCCATTTATATGGATACACCTAAATAAAATAGGAACGATTGGTGATATCAACTTCCTGTTTGTGGCACATAGGGAAGTACAAGACCCAAAGTAAAAGTCAAGTATTTTATTAACAAGTACATAAAATCAAGAAACAAAGGTATAAAATAAGGGAAATCAAAGAGGATAGAGTGAGCTCCAAGCAACCCACACTTAAATTGGTAATATTAGCAACCACATACAAATTGATAAAGAGCAATGTGCAACAAAATAGCTCAACATATTTTGTGGTATAAGCATATATTATGTACGCTAGGGTTGAGCGAAACGGATCGTTCAGTCGACGACTTTTGGCACAGTCGGGTTTCATGAAACCCGACCCGATCCCTGTGTGGGGTCGGCCATGCGGTACGCGACTTTCGCGCCAAAGTCGCGTTACAATGACGCGAAAAGCGCCATTTCTCAGCCAATGAACGCAGAGTGTGGGCAGCGTGATGACATAGGTCCTGGTCCCCACCATCTTACAGAAGGTCATTGCAGTGATTGGCTTGCTGTCTGCGGCGTCACAGGGGCTATAAAGGGGCGTTCCCGCCGACCGCCATGTTACTGCTGCTGATCTGAGCTTAGGGAGAGGTTGCTGCCGCTTCGTCAGAAGCAGGGATAGCGTTAGGCAGGGTCCATTAACCCCCAAACCGCTTGTGCTGTAGCGATTTCCACTGTCCAACACCACCTTTTGTTTGCAGGGACAGTGGAAGCTACATTTTTTTTCCTCAGCGCTGTAGCTCATTGGGCTGCCCTAGAAGGCTCCCTGATAGCTGCATTGCTGTGTGTATGCCGCTGTGCAAACCAACTGCTTTTTTCAAAGCACAAATCCTGTTGTTACTTCCTTTCTGCACAGCTATCTTGTTTGTATGTCCACACTTTTGATTTAATTTGTGCAGCAGTCCACTCCTTGTTATTGCTGCCTGCCATACCTTGCTGAGATTACTGCAGGGAGATAGTAATTGTAGGACAGTCCCTGTTGTTGTTTTGTTTTTTTTTTGTTTTTTTTTAATTCTCCCTGAAAAAAAAAAATAGTGGGAGATTAATCTTGGCATTTGTGCTTGAGTGCCAGTCGTGTGTGCCATCTCTCTCCAATTGTGGGGCACAGAAAGCCTAGTGTCTATAATCCTTTTTTTTTTTTTTTTTTTTTTAATTCTCCCTAACAAAAAAAAGTAGTGGGAGATTAAGATTGGCATTTCTGCTAGAGTACCAGTCCTGTGTGTGCCATCTCTCTCCAATTTTGGGGCACAGAAAGCCTAGTGTGTAATACTGGCCCTGATTTCTTGATAATTCTCCCAGAAACAAAAAAAAAGTGGGAGATTAAGATTGGCATTTATGCTTGAGTGACAGTCCTGCGTGTGTGGCATCTCTCTCAAATTGTGGGCCACAGAAAGCTTAGTGTCTGCAATACTGTTTTTTTTTTTTGGTTTTTAATTCTCCCTTTAAAAAAAATAGTGGGAGATTAATATTGGCATTTGTGCTTCTGTGCCAGTCGTGTGTGCCATCTCTCTCAAATTGTGGGCCACAGAAAGCCTAGTGTCTTGTTTTTTTTTTTTGTTTTTTTTTAAATTCTCCCTGAAAAAAAAAAATAGTGGGAGATTAATATTGGCATTTGTGCTTCAGTGCCAGTCCTGCGTGTGTGGCATCTGTCTCATTTTGTGCCACAGAAAACCGAGTGTGTAACATTGTGCCTGATTTTCCTTGCAGTCTCACCCACCTATAAAGGGATATCTAAATCCTACAGAAGTTTGAGTTCACCTTGTAAGTTGTTTTACAGTAACAAATACCGTTACTTTGGTTACGTTTTTAAAACAATGAGGAAGTCTGGTGGAAGAGGTCGTGCCCGTGGGCGTTCATTGCCAGATGGTAATGATGGTAGTGGTGGTGGAGCATTAGGTGGTCGTGGGAAAAACAATATAGCACCTAAGTCTCGAGCTGTGGAGCCAAGTTCGTCATCTGGCTACACAAGGCCTCGAACGCTCCCTTTTCTGGGAGTAGGAAAATCGCTTTTAAAGCCGGAGCAGCAAGAGCAAGTTTTGGCTTTCCTTGCTGACTCAGCCTCTAGCTCTATTGCCTCCTCTTCTGAAACTGGTAAATGTAAAAGCAGCGCGTCGTTAGTGGATGTTCACGGTCAGGGACAAGTCGCTTCCTTGTCCTCTTCAGCAAAAACAACAACAGAGAAGGATGCGTCAGGCGACACAACGGGTTACTCCATGGAGCTCTTTACAGCTGTTGACCCCGATTGGCAGCCATTGGGGGAACAGGGTGCAGGCGGCAGTAGTTCTGAAGCGGAGGAGGAGGGGCCGCAGCAGGCATCAACATCGCAACAGGTTCCATCTGCCGGGCCCGTATCTGGCCCAAAACGCGTGGCAAAGCCAAAACAAGTTGGAGGACAGCGTGACCATCCAGTTAAAGAAGCTCAGTCTGCAATGCCTGAAAAGGTATCCGATGCTAGAAAGAGTGCAGTCTGGCATTTTTTTAAACAACATCCAATTGATCATCGCAAAGTCATCTGTCAAAAATGTTCAACTACCTTAAGCAGAGGTCAGAATCTGAAAAGTCTAAATACAAGTTGCATGCATAGACATTTAACCACCATGCATTTGCAAGCCTGGACTAACTACCAAACGTCCCTTAAGGTTGTGGCACCCTCGGCCAATAAAGCTAGTCAGCAACGCTACATCCCTTCCGTCACTGTAAGGCCACCATTTTCCGCACCACCTGCAGTATCTGTGCAGGTTTCGTTGCCAGGCCAAAGCAGTCAGGGTCAGGGAATCACCAGTTTCGTAGTAGGAAACACTGCATGTAGGGCACCGGCAAGAATACCGTCTCCAACCGTCTCTCAGTCTGCCATGTCCACCGGCACCCCCGCTAGTTCCACGATCTCCAGCTCTCCAGTCCAGCTCACCCTGCATGAGACTCTCGTTAGAAAAAGGAAGTACTCATCCTCGCATCCGCGTACACAGGGTTTTAACACCCACATAGCTAGACTAATCTCGTTAGAGATGATGCCCTACCGGTTAGTTGAAAGCGACGCTTTCAAAGCCCTGATGCCCTACCGGTTAGTTGAAAGTGACACTTTCAAAGCGCTGAACCATGCTACGAGCCGACACTTCTTTTCGAGAAAAGACATCCCAGCCCTCCATCAGCATGTTAAAGAGCGCATCGTCCATGCACTCAGGCAATCTGTGAGTACAAAGGTGCACCTGACAACAGATGCATGGACCAGTAGGCATGGCCAGGGACGTTACGTGTCCATCACGGCACACTGGGTGAATGTGGTGGATGCAGGGTCCACAGGGGACAGCAATATTGGGACAGTTCTGCCTAGCCCACAGTCTAGGAAACAGTTGGCTGTAGGCGTTCGCCCCCCCTCCTCCTCCTCCTGCAGAAGCGAGAGCTCGTCCACTGACCGCAGTGGCACAACCACTCCATCCGCAGCTGCCACTGTTGCACACCAGGTGTCCCATTATGGGGCAGCTACTGGCAAGCGTCAGCAGGCTGTATTGGCTATGAAGTGTTTGGGCGACAACAGACACACTGCGGAAGTTCTGTCCGAGTTCATGCAGAAAGAAACGCAGTCATGGCTGGGCACTGTAGATCTTTAGGCAGGCAACATAGTGAGTGATAACGGAAGGAATTTCATTGCTGTCATCGCCCTTTCCCAATTGAAACACATTCCTTGCCTGGCTCACACCTTAAACCTGGTGGTGCAGTGCTTCCTGAAAAGTTATCCGGGGTTATCCGACCTGCTCCTCAAAGTGCGCGGACTTTGCTCGCATATCCGCCGTTCGCAAGTACACTCCAGCCATATGCAGACCAATCAGCGGTCTTTGAACCTTCCCCAGCATCGCCTAATCATCGACGTTGCAACAAGGTGGAACTCAACACTGCACATGCTTCAGAGACTGTGCAAACAGAGGCGGGCTGTTACGTTTTTGTGGGAGGATACACATACACGGGCAGGCAGTAGGATGGCAGACATGGAGTTGTCAGGTGTGCAGTGGTCGAAGGTACGAGACCTGTGTCAAGTCCTTCAGTGTTTTGAGGAATGCACACGGCTGGTAAGTGCAGACAACGCCATAAAAAGCATGAGCATCCCCCTAATGCGTCTGCTGATGCAAAGTTTGACGCACATAAAGGAGCAGGCGTCTGCAGCAGAGGAAGAGGAAAGCCTTGATGACAGTCAGCCATTGTCTGGTCAGGGCAGTGTACAGGACGAGGTAGCGGGCGAACAGGAGGAGGAGGATGAGGAGGATGATGGGGATGAGTATTTTTTTAATGAGGAAGCTTCTCCGGGGCCACTGGAAATTGGTGGCGTGGCAAGGCCGGGTTGTGGTTTTTTGAGGGTCACAAGTGACGTAGATTTGCCTGAAACTGCCCCTCAACCCAGCACAACCGCAGACTTGGCAACTGGAACTTTGGCCCACATGGCGGATTATGCCTTACGTATCCTCAAAAGGGAACCATGCATTACTAAAATGATGACCGATGACGATTACTGGTTGGCCTGCCTCCTTGATCCTCGCTATAAAGGCAACTTGCACAATATTATGCCACATGAGAACTTGGAACTAATATTAGCAACCAAACAATCAACTCTTATTGACCGTTTGATTCAGGCATTCCCAGCACACAGCGCCGGTGATGGTTCTCACACGAGCTGCAGGGGGCAGCAGACCAGAGGTGTTAGAGGTGCACAAATCAGAAGTGGCGTTGGACAGAGGGGCTTTCTGACCAGGTTGTGGAGTGATTTTGCTATGACCGCAGACAGGACAGGTACTGCAGCATCAATTCAAAGTGACAGGAGACAACATTTGTCCAGTATGGTCACTAACTATTTTTCATCCCTTATCGATGTTCTCCCTCAACCGTCATTCCCATTTGATTACTGGGCATCCAAATTAGACACCTGGCCAGAATTGGCAGAATATGCATTGCAGGAGCTTGCTTGCCCAGCAGCTAGTGTGCTATCAGAAAGAATATTCAGTGCTGCTGGTTCAATATTAGCCGAAAAAAGGACTCGTCTGGCTACCCAAAATGTTGATGATCTAACCTTCATTAAAATGAACCACTGCTGGATTTCAAATTATTTTGCCCCACCTTTCCCAGCTGACACCTAGCTTTCCAATGAAAAGGTATTGCTTGTGGACTGCTCTGACGGAGTTTTCCAATCTCGTAATTTGCAGCAGCTGTTTATCCAGCATACGACATGTTTACACCTCCCTAAATGGCCAAACTCCCCCCACGGGGCCGTGGTCTCGCCACTTGGCTAAAGCACCCGTGAGAGTGCCGATTGTCTGAAGAGGTGGGTGTGCATGCTTTTGGTCGACGGCACTGCCACTGGGTGGCGCGCAACCAACGTCAGACACACTGTTGTAACATGATGGGCCCTGGGCCTGTACCGCCGGCCACAAGACATTTCCCCCCCAGCTCAAACAGTGTGTTATAAACTTAGTGCTAAGTGCAGTGGAGATCAGTATCATGGGTCAGAAAAGAGGCCGAGAGACAACAGGTTAAGAGTTCAATAATATTTATGATGGTATGCAGGTAAACAGCTATGACACAGCAAGTTAGTAGCAGACAGAGCTGGATAAGCAGTAAGCACGTGTACAGACCGTGGAAGTCCAAGTATGTGAGATCCAGAGACCTGGAGACCAGGCCAGCCTCCTAGCAGGGAACAGTCCAGCAGCAGAGATGAGTGCAGAGCAGATCCAGGGAAACAAGTCTTATGATGAAGAGATGTAGATCCGGAGACAGATGGGGTATCCCAAGGTAATGAAGAAACCAGCAAGATAGTAGTTCTTCCAGCTTGATCACAAGTCCAGGAACAAGATACTCAAGCAATGAGTAATATACAGAGCTCCCTTATATACACCACAGACAGGAACAAGGAAAGTCTGACAGGAAGCAAGATGGCCCCCGTGAGGCCAGTGACTCCATCTTAGGTAAGGGCAAAAGTAACCGAACTGAGGGCAACAGCAGACAGGAACAGATGTACAGTCCAAATCCTTACATTACTCCCTTCTTAAAAGACGTCCTCTGGACGATCTTAAGTCTGGCTTATTGGGGTATCTGCTGTGAAACAGTCTGATCAGATGGGGAGCATGGATGTTCTCCAGAGGTTCCCAGGAATTTTCTTCAACAGAGTATCCCTGCCATTTCACCAGATACTGAAGACGTCCCCTATGAATCCGTGAATCCAAGATTTTCTCCACGACGAATTCTTCTTGCCCATCAATGAGGACTGGATCAGGAGGAGCAGAGGTGCGTCCGGGAAAAGAATTAGGCACTGCTGGTTTAAGCAGGGAAACATGGAAAACAGGATGAATTTTTAAAGAGTTAGGCAACTTGAGTCGACAGGCTACAGGACTCACAATACCGCTGATCTTATATGGGCCAACATATTTTTGCCCCAGCTTGGAAGTTGGAATTCTGAGTTTTAAGTTTTTTGTTGAGAGCCAGACCATGTCTCCTACCTTGTACGTTGGTGCTGGCTTACGGAATCTGTCTGCTGCCTTCTTGAATCTTTCCTGTGCTGAAACTAAGGTGTTTTTTAAAACGTCCAAATTTTGCTGTAAAGATGCAATGCGGTCAGCAACCGCAGGCACAGACATGTCTATGGGGAGTCGAGGGAGAATACTGGGATGATATCCCTTGTTAGCAAAGAACGGAGATAATTTGGTGGAAGCATTCTGAGAGTTGTTTTACGTGAACTCAGCCAACGGCAGTAGACTCACCCAATCGTCTTGTAGATGACACACGTAGCAACGCAGATACTGCTCCAAGGTTTGATTGGTTCGCTCTGTTTGGCCGTTAGACTGTGGATGAAAAGCAGATGATAATTTAACTTTGATGTCCAGAGCAGCACAGAAGCTTTGCCAGAACCGTGAGGTGAATTGAACTCCACGATCAGATATGACTTCATCCGGAGCTCCGTGTAAACGAAAAACATTTTGCACAACAAGATCCGCTGTTTGCTTAGCTGTTGGGACACCAGCACAGGGAATAAAATGAGCAGCTTTAGTCAACCGGTCAACTACTACAAGAATCGTGGTTTTTCCCTGTGACAAAGGCAACTCCACAATAAAATCCATTGAAATTGACCTCCAGGGACGAGATGGAACAGGCAGAGGTTGCAACAGTCCTGTAGGTGAAGAACGAGGGACTTTTGACCTGGCACATACCTCACACGATGACACGTACCGAAGAACATCTTTCCGAAAAGTCGGCCACCAGAAAAAACGAGACAGAAATTCCTGAGTCTTCTGAACTCCCCTATGACCGGCAAACTTGGAGTCATGCATTAATTTCAACACACTCAGTTTTACTGTTTCTGGGATATACAGACGCTGTCCTTGAAACCAAAGTCCATTCTTGAAAGTCAGATTTACCCGAGTGGGTGGTTGACTCAAAAGTGAATCCGCAGCATATGCCTCCTTAATCTCAGTTAGAAGATCCTGATTATGCAAGACGCTTACAAAGTTTTTCTCAGATAGAATGGTCTTTGAAGACGAAGCCGAAGTTGCTTCATCTGAATGAATCCTGGATAGTGCATCAGCCTTCTTATTACGAGAGCCCGGCCTATAGGAAATGACAAAATCAAATTGATTAAGAAAAAGATTCCATCGAGCCTGTCTAGGTTTCAGACATCTTGCCGACCTCATAAATTCGAGATTCCGATGATCTGTGAGTATAACAATCTGTTGGGATGCTCCTTGTAACAGATGTCTCCATTCCTTAAATGCGGTTATGATGGCTAACAGTTCCTTGTTGCCAACGTCGTAATTCCTTTCTGCGGGTGACAATTTTTGCGAGAGAAAGGCACATGGATGCAAGAGATCTTTCTCACCTGTTCTTTGTGAGAGTATGGCCCCTACAGCACAGTCCGAGGCATCCACTTCCACTATGAAGGCTTTGTCTGGATCAGGGTGGATAAGAATGGGAGCTGTCGTAAATTTAGATTTCAATGTAGAAAATGCTGTTTGAGCTTGGGGAGACCAGACAAATGGCGTCTTCTTCTGGGTTAACTGAGTGATGGGTGCAACGATCGCTGAAAAATTTTTAATAAAGCGTCTGTAAAAATTGGCGAATCCGATGAATCGCTGTACTTCCTTTACTGACTTGGGAGTCGGCCAGTCCTGAATGGCTTGTGTCTTGCTTGCGTCCATGCTGAGACCCTGGGGAGAAATAACATATCCCAAGAATTGAATTTCTGTTTTGTGAAACTCACATTTCTCCAGTTTGATGTATAAATGATTCTGCCGTAGACGATCCAAAACTAATTTCACGTGTCGCTGATGGTCCTCGATGTTGCTGGAAAAAATCAAGATGTCATCCAAATAAATCACAACAAAAATATCGAGTATATCCCGGAAAACATCATTCGCCAAGTGCTGGAATGTAGCTGGTGCGTTACGGAGACCGAAAGACATAACGAGGTACTCGAAATGTCCATAACGTGACCGAAAAGCCGTTTTCCACTCATCGCCAGGACGAATCCGTACTAAATTGTACGCTCCACGAAGATCCAATTTTGTGAAGATTTTGGCGTGTCGCACTCTCTCAAGTAATTCGGGAATTAGCGGGAGTGGATAAGAGTTCCTGATTGTGACTTTGTTGAGCTCCCGGTAGTCAATGCATGGTCGGAGTGAGCCATCTTTTTTTTTGACAAAGAAGATTGGAGCACCTGCTGGAGAGGAAGATGGTCGTATAAACCCCTTAGCTAGGTTTTCATCTATGTACTCCTTGAGAGCTTTTAATTCTGGCCCAGACAATGGATAAATACTCCCGAAAGGAATCGTGGCACCTGGCAATAATTCCACGGGACAGTCATATGGCCGATGTGGCGGTAATTTATCCGCATTTTTTTTGTCACACACATCACTGAAGTCCCGATACTCTACCGGCAATGTCGAGTCGACCGTGACTGCTGTCTTCACTGGAGCCAGCTCTCCGGACAACGCTGATTCATTTGGAAACTGTAATTCCTTCGTTGTCCAATTGATAGTCGGATTTCGCAGCCGCAACCAGGGCAAACCTAAAATAATAGGAAAATTAGGAGAAGAAATCAACAAAAAGGACATATTTTCAGAATGATCCGCGCCCATACGGATCTTTAATGGGACTGTTTCGAGTTTCACAGGCCCAGATATTAGTGGAGACCCGTCCACGGTCTCCATAAACACCGGAGAGTCTCTTTTTCGTGAGCGTATGCCATGTTTTTCAGCAAAGGAGATATCCATGAGATTGCTGCAAGCTCCAGAGTCTATCATGGCGGAGCAGGTGATCCAGCAGGAACACACCCAAATTTTGATGGAAACGCAGCAGAGCGAATCCCTCCTCGCCGTGGTAGAACTTACGGAAAGTAAGGCTATGTCCACAGGTGATGATGTTAATGATGAATCATCAGGAAAATCAAAGTTATCAGCGGATATTTCCTGTCTGTGCGGAAGAGAACACACTGAAGATACATCCGAAAAGTCAAGTCCAGTTACTGCAGCTGCGGACTTGCGATTTTTTCCAGGGCACTCTGAAATATAGTGACCCGATTTACCGCAGTAAAAACATAGATTCTCCTTGAAACGATATTCCTTACATGCATCGATGGGTTTCCTCCGTACTGTGTCAACCTGCATAGGTTCCAGCTCTGTCTGAGATAAAGTCTTAGTCAGCGCCTCCTTGGTGGGGGATGGAAAAGGCATAAAGTTATTACGATTAGCATCAGCCCATTTTTCTTGACGACGTTCGGCGAGACGAATATCAATCCGAATACAATGATGTATAAAGTCAGCCAAATTAGTAGGTGATTCACCTCGAGCTAGTTCATCTTTGATGGAAGCAGATAAACCTCTCCTGAACACTGCATATTTCGCTGAATCGCACCAAGTAGTATCCAGCACCCATTTCCGAAACTCCATTGCGTATTCCACAACAGGACGCTTCCCCTGACGTAGTGTCAGTAATGCAGTTTCAGCTGTGATACTCCGATTAGGGTCATCAAACATTTGACACATTGCTGCAGTAAAGTCTTTCAGGGAATTCAAGCACACATCATTAGTCTCAATCAGAGGATTAGCCCAGGCTAACGCTTTGTTTGTTAGCAACATGATTATAGTCAACACTTTATCCCGATCAGTTGCAAACTGGGCCGCACGTGCAGAGAAATACAGCTGACATTGATTCAAAAACCCCCGAAATTTCTCTCTTTCACCACCAAACCTGAATGGTGGGAGTTTAGGAAAAGCCGGACCAGGAGCCGGGATTGGAGCAGATACCATGTTTGCAGCTGTAATCTCCACATTTGAAAGTCGAGATGCTAAGGCCTGAATAGACGTATCGGCCACATTCGCATTATGATTAGTTTGCGATTCTAATGTCCCCAGTTTTGTTTTTATAGCCTGCAGCTCCCCATGAAGTCCAGAGACAAAAGAGCAAAGTTTTTTCATTCGCACCTCCATAGAATCTGACCCAGAGATCTCCATTTTTTTGGGCTTGAGTATTCTGTTATAAACTTAGTGCTAAGTGCAGTGGAGATCAGTATCATGGGTCAGAAAAGAGGCCGAGAGACAACAGGTTAAGAGTTCAATAATATTTATGATGGTATGCAGGTAAACAGCTATGACACAGCAAGTTAGTAGCAGACAGAGCTGGATAAGCAGTAAGCACATGTACAGACCGTGGAAGTCCAAGTATGTGAGATCCAGAGACCTGGAGACCAGGCCAGCCTCCTAGCAGGGAACAGTCCAGCAGCAGAGATGAGTGCAGAGCAGATCCAGGGAAACAAGTCTTATGATGAAGAGATGTAGATCCGGAGACAGATGGGGTATCCCAAGGTAATGAAGAAACCAGCAAGATAGCAGTTCTTCCAGCTTGATCACAAGTCCAGGAACAAGATACTCAAGCAATGAGTAATATACAGAGCTCCCTTATATACACCACAGACAGGAACAAGGAAAGTCTGACAGGAAGCAAGATGGCCCCCGTGAGGCCAGTGACTCCATCTTAGGTAAGGGCAAAAGTAACCGAACTGAGGGCAACAGCAGACAGGAACAGATGTACAGTCCAAATCCTTACACAGTGCTCTACGATTTGCAAAATTATCTCTCACAGCTCCACCAATGTTTAGTCTATGCGCTGACATCCTTCAATGCCTGGCACTGACAATACCAATGTGTTGACATGTATGATGCTACTTAAAATAGTCTGGGGCAGTGTCCTATATTTACACCAGTAAATACTTTGCGCCAAATTACTAGGTCAGAAACACAGCAGAGGAGCCCACCCCTGTACATAAGTATGCCACCCTTTTGTTTTTTGGTTTTGTTGTATTGCGAGACATTAACATCTATTTATTTTTTGGGAGTACTAACTGTCAGACACTCCTTACAATCGGCCTCCGCTGACAACACCAATGCTGCCTGTGTACCCCTGCAAGATAATTCCAAGTGCATAGAGCCTACTTTTGTTATGTTAGGCCTACTAAGCCTGTCTGCGGTCCCTCCTTCCAATAGTCCTCCACTGACCACACCACTGCTGCCCGTGTACCCCTGGAACCTATTTTAAAGTGCCTACAGCCAAGTTTTGTTATGTTAGGCCTACTAAGCCTGTCTGCGGTCCCTCCTTCCAATAGTCCTCCACTGACCACACCACTGCTGCCCGTGTACCACTGGAAGCTATTTTAAAGTGCCTACAGCCTACTTTTGTTATGTTAGGCCTACTAAGCCTGTCTGCGGTCCCTCCTTCCAATACTCCTCCACTGACCACACCACTGCTGCCCGTGTACCCCTGGAAGCTTTTTTAAAGTGCCTACAGCCAACTTTTGTTATGTTAGGCCTACTAAGCCTGTCTGCAGTCCATCCTTCCAATAGTCCTCCACTGTCCACACCACTGCTGCCCATGTACCCCTGGAAGCTATTTTAAAGTGCCTACAGCCTACTTTTGTTATGTTAGGCCTACTAAGCCTGTCTGCGGTCCCTCCTTCCAATACTCCTCCACTGACCACACCACTGCTGCCCGTGTACCCCTGGAAGGTATTTTAAAGTGCCTACAGCCTACTTTTGTTATGTTAGGCCTACTAAGCCTGTCTGCGGTCCCTCCTTCCAATAGTCCTCCACTGACCACACCACTGCTGCCCGTGTACCCCTGGAAGCTATTTTAAAGTGCCCACAGCCTACTTTTGTTTAGTTAGACCTACTAAGCCTGTCTGCGGTCCCTCCTTCCAATAGTCCTCCACTGACCACACCACTGCTGCCCGTGTACCCCTGGAAGCTTTTTTAAAGTGCCTACAGCCTACTTTTGTTATGTTAGGCCTACTAAGCCTGTCTGCGGTCCCTCCTTCCAATAGTCCTCCACTGACCAGACCAATGCTGCCTGTGTACCCCTGGAACCTATTTTAAAGTGCCTACAGCCTGCTTTTGTTATGTTAGGCCTACTATGCCTGTCTGCGGTCCCTCCTTACAATAGTCCTCCACTGACCAGACCAATGCTGTCCGTGTACCCCTGGAACCTATTTTAAATTGCATAGAGCATCCTTTTTTTTTATTGTAGGCGTACTAAGTCTGTCGGCGGTCCATAATTGAAATTGTTCTCCACTGACCAGAGCAATGCTGCCTGTGTACCCCTGTAACCTTTTTTAAACTGCATTTAGCCAAATTTTTTGTTTAAGGCCTACTACCTGTGTCTGTCTGCGCCACTCAATACAGCTGTCCTCCTCTGAAAAAAGCTGAGCGTCAATAGTCTGGTTTTCAGCCTATAGGAATTTGAAAACTGCATTGGGGCTACTACTTCGGTTGGGCCTACTAACGGTGTCTGCCGCTCCAAGGTGTTCTCCAGGTTGCCTCTCCATAGCTTCGATCTTCTAGCTCTCGTTCAGTTGTTGTTGAAACAACACTGCATTAGGCCTACAAGTTGGGTCTGGGTTGTAGAGACGGTGTCTGCCGCTCCAAGGTGTTCTCCAGGTAGCCTCTCCAAAGCTTCGATCTTCTAGCTCTCGTTCAGTAGTTGTTGAAACAACACTGCATTATGCCTACAAGTTGGGTCTGGGTTGTAGAGACGGTGTCTTCCGCTCCAAGGTGTTCTCCAGGTTGCCTCTCCATAGCTTCGATCTTCTATCTCTCGTTCAGTAGTTGTTGAAACAACACTGCATTAGGCCTACAAGTTGGGTCTGGGTTGTAGAGATGGTGTCTGCCGCTCCAAGGTGTTCTCCAAGTTGCCTCTCCATAGCTTCGATCTTCTAGCTCTCGTTAAGTAGTTGTTGAAACAACACTGCATTAGGCCTACAAGTTGGGTCTGGGTTGTAGAGACGGTGTCTTCCGCTCCAAGGTGTTCTCCAGGTTGCCTCTTCATAGCTTCGATCTTCTAGCTCTCGTTCAGTTTTTGTTGAAACAACACTGCATTAGGCCTACAAGTTGGGTCTGGGTTGTAGAGACGGTGTCTGCCGCTCCAAGGTGTCCTCCAGGTTGCCTCTCCATAGCTTCGATCTTCTAGCTCTCGTTCAGTAGTTGTTGAAACAACACTGAATTAGGCCTACAAGTTGGGTCTGGGTTGTAGAAACAGTGTCTGCCGCTCCAAGGTGTTCTCCAGGTTGCCTCTCCATAGCTTCGATCTTCTAGCTCTCGTTAAGTAGTTGTTGAAACAACACTGCATTAGGCCTACAAGTTGGGTCTGGGTTGTAGAGACGGTGTCTTCCGCTCCAAGGTGTTCTCCAGGTTGCCTCTTCATAGCTTCGATCTTCTAGCTCTCGTTCAGTTTTTGTTGAAACAACACTGCATTAGGCCTACAAGTTGGGTCTGGGTTGTAGAGACGGTGTCTGCCGCTCCAAGTTGTTCTCCAGGTTGCCTCTCCATAGCTTCGATCTTCTAGCTCTCATTCAGTAGTTGTTGAAACAACACTGCATTAGGCCTACAAGTTGGGTCTGGGTTGTAGAAACGGTTTCTGCCGCTCCAAGGTGTTCTCCAGGTTGCCTCTCCATAGCTTCGATCTTCTAGCTCTCTTTAAGTAGTTGTTGAAACAACACTGCATTAGGCCTACAAGTTGGGTCTGGGTTGTAGAGACGGTGTCTTCCGCTCCAAGGTGTTCTCCAGGTTGCCTCTCCATAGCTTCGATCTTCTAGCTCTCGTTCAGTAGTTGTTGAAACAACACTGCATTAGGCCTACAAGTTGGGTCTGGGTTGTAGAGACGGTGTCTGCCGCTCAAAGGTGTTCTCCAGGTTGCCTCTCCATAGCTTCGATCTTCTAGCTCTCGTTAAGTAGTTGTTGAAACAACACTGCATTAGGCCTACAAGTTGGGTCTGGGTTGTAGAGACGGTGTCTTCCGCTCCAAGGTGTTCTCCAGGTTGCCTCTCCATAGCTTCGATCTTCTAGCTCTCGTTCAGTAGTTGTTGAAACAACACTGCATTAGGCCTACAAGTTGGGTCTGGGTTGTAGAGACGGTGTCTTCCGCTCCAAGTTGTTCTCCAGGTTGCCTCTCCATAGCTTCGATCTTCTAGCTCTCATTCAGTAGTTGTTGAAACAACACTGCATTAGGCCTACAAGTTGGGTCTGGGTTGTAGAAAAGGTTTCTGCCGCTCCAAGGTGTTCTCCAGGTTGCCTCTCCATAGCTTCGATCTTCTAGCTCTCGTTCAGTAGTTGTTGAAACAACACTGCATTAGGCCTACAAGTTGGGTCTGGGTTGTAGAGACGGTGTCTTCCGCTCCAAGGTGTTCTCCAGGTTGCCTCTCCATAGCTTCGATCTTCTAGCTCTCGTTCAGTAGTTGTTGAAACAACACTGCATTAGGCCTACAAGTTGGGTCTGGGTTGTAGAGACGGTGTCTGCCGCTCCAAGGTGTTCTCCAGGTTGCCTCTCCATAGCTTCGATCTTCTAGCTCTAGTTAAGTAGTTGTTGAAACAACACTGCATTAAGCCTACAAGTTGGGTGTGGGTTGTAGAGACGGTGTCTTCCGCTCCAAGGTGTTCTCCAGGTTGCCTCTCCATAGCTTCGATCTTCTAGCTCTCGTTCAGTAGTTGTTGAAACAACACTGCATTAGGCCTACAAGTTGGGTCTGGGTTGTAGAGACGGTGTCTGCCGCTCCAAGGTGTTCTCCAGGTTGCCTCTCCATAGCTTCGATCTTCTAGCTCTCGTTAAGTAGTTGTTGAAACAACACTGCATTAGGCCTACAAGTTGGGTCTGGGTTGTAGAGACGGTGTCTGCCGCTCAAGGTGTTCTCCAGGTTGCCTCTCCATAGCTTCGATCTTCTAGCTCTCGTTCAGTTGTTGTTGAAACAACACTGCATTAGGCCTACAAGTTGGGTCTGGGTTGTAGAGACGGTGTCTTCCGCTCCAAGATGTTCTCCAGGTTGCCTCTCCATAGCTTCGATCTTCTAGCTCTCGTTCAGTAGTTGTTGAAACAACACAGAATTAGGCCTACAAGTTGGGTCTGGGTTGTAGAGACGGTGTCTGCCGCTCCAAGGTGTTCTCCAGGTAGCCTCTCCATAGCTTCGATCTTCTAGCTCTCGTTCAGTAGTTGTTGAAACAACACTGCATTAGGCCTACAAGTTGGGTCTGGGTTGTAGAGATGGTGTCTGCCGCTCCAAGGTGTTCTCCAGGTTGCCTCTCCATAGCTTCGATCTTCTAGCTCTCGTTAAGTAGTTGTTGAAACAACACTGCATTAGGCCTACAAGTTGGGTCTGGGTTGTAGAGACGGTGCCTTCCGCTCCAAGGTGTTCTCCAGGTTGCCTCTCCATAGCTTCGATCTTCTAGCTCTCGTTCAGTAGTTGTTGAAACAACACTGCATTATTCCTACAAGTTGGGTCTGGGTTGTAGAGACGGTGTCTGCCGCTCCAAGGTGTTCTCCAGGTTGCCTCTCCATAGCTTCGATCTTCTAGCTCTCGTTCAGTTGTTGTTGAAACAACACTGCATTAGGCCTACAAGTTGGGTCTGGGTTGTAGAGACGGTGTCTGCCACTCCAAGGTGTTCTCCAGGTTGCCTCTCCATAGTTTCGATCTTCTAGCTCTCGTTAAGTAGTTGTTGAAACAACACTGCATTAGGCCTCCAAGTTGGGTCTGGGTTGTAGAGACGGTGTCTTCCGCTCCAAGGTGTTCTCCATGTTGCCTTTCCTGAGCTTCTATCTTCAGGTTCTTGTTAAATAGTTGTTAAATGGAACAACTGCATTTGGCCTACTAGTTGGGTTGGGGCCTACTAACAGTGTCTGCCGCTCCTTGCTGTTCTCCTGGTTTCCCATCCTGAAATTCCATTTTCAGGCTCTCGTTAAGTAGTTGTTAATGTTTGACTGCATTTGGCCTACTAGTTGGGTTGGGGCCTACTATCGGTTTCTGCCGCTCCTTGCTGTTCTCCTCCACTGAACAAAGCTGTGCCGCCTGTTTACTACTGTTGCCAATTTTGAACTGCATTTACACTACTTACTGATTTGGGCCTACTGTCTGTGTCAGCCTCTCATTACAGTTGTCCTCCACTGCAATGCCCCCTGGTTAGTCCTGTTACCAATTTTGAACTGCATTTAGCCCACTTTATTATTTGGACCTATATCTGTGTTTCCTCCTCATCCTGCCCATTGCCAAGCCAGTGATAGATGAGTCTGCTGGTACATTGACCCATAACGCAACATTCCCCGTGCACGCTACACAGCAAGATTGTGACCCTGCTGAAAGTCAGGTTCCCCTTCCCACATACTATACCACCTTACACGGGGACAAAGAGGAAGGTGCAGATGAAAGTGCAGGTTCCTTCATCAGGAGGGGGAGGAATACTCGTTGGCGACGTCACTGGCACAGGGCCCCTCATAGTACGCAAAAGTGTCGCTGCCGGTGTGAGGCGCCCCCGCCGCCGTACTTTGAGGGGCCCTGTGCCAGTGCCAATGCCAACGAGTGGGCCCCCCCTGCTTGCTCAGGATCATAGCACTTGCAAAGTTGAAATACTTACCTCTCCCTGCTCCACTGCCGTGATGTGGTCCAGATTTCCTGAGCCCACTAAATACTTGAACCAGCCTTACCCCCCTCAACTTTAGCCAAATGACCCCCAATTTCCAATGTCTTACTATTATTATAAGGTAAATTAAGATTGACAAGCTTCAGTAACAAGAATGGATTGTTTTGCCATTAAAATGGCCACTGTACATGTTTTCCTGGCCTCCACTCACTGCCGACTATGCTCCCCCATTGACTTGCATTGGGTTTCGTCTTTCGGTCGATCCCCGACTTTTCACGATAATCGGCCGATTCCACTCGACTCGACTGTTGAGATAGTCGGGTTTCGCGAAACCCAACTCGACCCTAAAAAACTAAAAGTCGCTCAACCCTAATGTACACGTGTAATAGCAAGCTTTGGATAAATTGAATAAAGAGATATCAAAAATACCAATGGTACATGCAAAATCTAAGAGAGTAAATCCTAATAGGGCTAAAAATAGCTTATGTTAAGGTGCGAATACATAGCTTATAAGCAAGTATAAGTGTATCATAACCTTTGGAAAGCCAACATATATTGAATACGTGCAACAGCAGGCCTTGGATTGGAAGAAATTTGAAAAATACCAGGTGGTAAATGCAAGGTCTGCAGGAAAATATCCTATGATGGCTAAGAATACCTTATGCTACAGTGTAAGTACATAATGTATCATAACCTATGGAATGCCAGAGTCCAAGATGGAAAGGCGGTTACACCGTGCTATCAGTAATGATAACTATAAAGTATAAAGGAATAAATCCGATGAGAAAGTGCTAAAGTGCAAGTGTATAACTTTTAAGCAAGTCTAAATACATCATAACCTTTAGAATGCCAGAGTCCAAAATAAAGAAGGCGGTTACACCGTGCTTTCACTACCTGTAGCGTGGAGGTTGCTGGGAGAAGGAAACCTTTGTGCAATTTCTCCTGAGTACGCCGATACCCCATATGTTGGGGAAAACCACTGTTTGGGCGCATGGCAGGGCTCAGAAGGGAGGGAGCACCATTTGACTTTTTGAACGCAAAATTGGCTGGAATCAATGGTGACCTACTGATGTACCTAAACAGTGGAACTCCAGCCCTAACCCCAACACACCCCTAACCCTAATCATAACCCTAACCTCAAACCTAACTTTAACACACCCCTATCTCTAATCCCAATCCTAACCATAATCCCAACCATAACCACAACCCTAACCCTAGCCCAACCCTAACTTTAGCCCAACCCTAACTTTAGCCCAAACTTAACCCTAACCCCAATCCTAACTCTAACCCAACCATAACCCTAGCCCAACCCTAACCGTAGCATTAGTCCAACCCTAACCCTAGCTTTAGCCCAACCCTAACCCTAATTTTAGCCCAACTCACTTTAGCCCAACTCACTTTAGCCCAACTCTAACCTTAATGGAAAAATGGAAATAAATATATATTTTTTATTTCATTATTTTTACCTAACTTAAGAGGGTGATAAAGGGGGGCTTGATTTACTATTTTTTTTGTTATGATCACCGTGATCAAAATGAACCAATAGGAAAAATATCCTATTGTTGCCGGGTGCCGGCCTGCAGATCTCGGCGGATGCACTACGCATGCACCCACCATTTACTTCCCAAAAGAAGAGGCCAGCGGCCCGGGGGACTTCACAGATGGGTTTTCTTTAAAACGCTCCATAACAAATATGTCAGTCATGGAGTGTCAGAAGCAGAGCCCGATCCTACGTACCCATAAATTTAAGCTTTAACCTTAGAGAGGTGTTCATACTAGATAGGTTCCCAGCAAAACCAGAGATCGCCTTGTTGTTGTCTGCTGGGCATGCACGAATTGGCCAAATTATGTGCTCAGTATCTCTATTTTTTCTTATTAGCTAAAGCAATAATGTTATTCATATTTCATATTTACATGCTTTAGCGCTACAGAATGCAACTTATTTGATTGAATGGGCTTGACTCAAGTATTGAGTACAATGGAAATCAATGGGAAACTCAAGCATTTTTATGAATGACCATAACACTCAAATATAATGAAAACAGCATGGGGAAGACACCTGGATGCATCTCTGACTCTCAGGTCGCTGCTGGAAACAATGCTTTCAGAGTATTACCCCACATTTATGGACTGATAATAAAACATACAAAAATGATGATAAAATAGATTTTACAGGAAAAAAAATTATGAAACATTTTTCCTGCATAGTGACCTGTATGTAAGGCAAAGTTAAAAAGTGAACACAAATTGCCTCCTCCTCCACTCCTTAGTCTGTGTGCGCACGATTAGTAATACTAGCGTTCTGGACACAGTATATTTCCGCTGCATCCAAAATGCTGTATAGTACAAGCACAGTGGATAAGATTAATAGAAATCTCATGCCCACTGCGCTTCTTTTTTAGGCTACCTATAATAGGGGTGTCTGATAGACACCTGTTGTGAATTCTGTGGCAGAGCTCCCTCCTGTGGTCACTGTGGTACTTCGGCTGATTCTCTCTATGAGCTTCCGTTGGTGGAGAAGAGTGGTACTGCGGCTTCTGAGTTTCCTTCCTCAGGTGATGTGGTGAAGTCGTTAGGTGCTGCTCTATTTAACTTCACCTAGTGCTTTGATCCTGGCCTCCAGTCAATGTTCTAGTATAGGACTTGCTTCCTCCTGGATCGTTCCTGTGGCCTGCTGCTCTGCATAGCTAAGTTCCGCTTTTGTTATTTTTGTTTGCTGTTTTTTTCTGTCCAGCTTGCTTGGTTGGTTTTCTTGCTTGCTGGAAGCTCTGGGACGCAGAGGGTGTACCTCCGTGCCGTTAGTCGGTACGGAGGGTCTTTTTGCCCCCTTTGCGTGGTTGTTTGTAGGGTTTTGTGTTGACCGCAAAGTTACCTTTCCTATCCTCGCTCTGTTCAGAAAGTCGGGCCTCACTTTGCTAAATCTATTTCATCTCTACGTTTGTCTTTTCATCTTACTCACAGTCATTATATGTGGGGGGCTGCCTTTTCCTTTGGGGTATTTCTCTGAGGCAAGGTAGGCTTATTTTCTATCTTCAGGCTAGCTAGTTTCTCAGGCTGTGCCGAGTTGCATAGGGAGCGTTAGGCGCAATCCACGGCTGCTTCTAGTGTGGTTGGAGAGGATTAGGGATTGCGGTCAGCAGAGTTCCCACGTCTCAGAGCTCGTTCTATGTTTTTGGGTTATTGTCAGGTCACTGTATGTGCTCTGACTTCTATGTCCATTGTGGTACTGAATTACCGAATCATAACAGTACTGGAGGCACAAAGTACTAATGATTCTCAATAGAGGGAAAAAAGAAGTTCTGAGACCATTTTTTTTTCTCTGCACTGTGTTTTGCCTTTTTTTTCCCCTAGACATTTGGGTGGTTCAGGACACAGGTGTAGTGATGGACATTAAAGGTCTGTCTTCATGTGTGGATCAGCTCACGAGAAAGAGTACAAAATATTCAAGACTTTGTGGTTCAGAATTCTATGTTAGAACCAAGAATTCCTATTCCTGACTTGTTTTTTGGAAATAGAACTAAATTTCTGAGTTTCAAAAATAATTGTAAACTATTTCTGGCTTTGAAACCTCGCTCCTCTGGTGACCCAGTTCAACTTGTTAGGATCGTTATTTTTTTTTTACGTGGCGACCCTCAGGACTGGGCATTTTCTCTTGCGCCAGGAGATCCTGCATTAAGTAATATTGATGCATTTTTCCTGGCGCTCGGATTGCTGTACGATGAACCTAATTCAGTGGATCAGGCAGAGAAAAATTTGCTGGCTCTGTGTCAGGGTCAGGATGAGATAGAGGTATATTGTCAGAAATTTAGAAAGTGGTCCGTACTCACTCAATGGAATGAAGGTGCGCTCGCAGCTATTTTCAGAAAGGGTCTCTCTGAAGCCCTTAAGGATGTCATGGTGGGATTTCCTATGCCTGCTGGTCTGAATGAGTCTATGTCTTTGGCCATTCAGATCGGTCGACGCTTGCGTGAGCGTAAATCTGTGCACCTTTTGGCGGTATTATCTGAGCATAAATCTGAGCCTATGCAGTGCGATAGGACTTTGACCAGAGTTGAACGGCAAGAACACAGACGTCAGAATGGGCTGTGTTTCTACTGTGGTGATTCCACTCATGCTATCTCTGATTGTCCTAAGCGCACTAAGCGGTTCGCTAGGTCTGCCACCATTGGTACGGTACAGTCAAAATTTCTTTTGTCCGTAACCTTGATCTGCTCTTTGTCATCTTATTCTGTCATGGCATTTGTGGATTCAGGCGCTGCCCTGAATTTGATGGACTTGGAGTATGCTAGGCATTGTGGGTTTTTCTTGGAGCCCTTGCAGTGTCCTATTCCATTGAGAGGAATTGATGCTACGCCTTTGGCCAAGAATAAGCCTCAGTACTGGACGCAGCTGACCATGTGCATGGCTCCTGCACATCAGGAGGTTATTCGCTTTCTGGTGTTGCATAATCTGCATGATGTGGTCGTGTTGGGGTTGCCATGGCTACAAGTCCATAATCCAGTATTAGATTGGAAATCCATGTCTGTGTCCAGCTGGGGTTGTCAGGGGGTACATGGTGATGTCCCATTTCTGTCTATTTCGTCATCCACCCCTTCTGAGGTCCCAGAGTTCTTGTCTGATTACCGGGATGTATTTGATGAGCCCAAGTCCGATACCCTACCTCCGCATAGGGATTGTGATTGTGCTATCGATTTGATTCCTGGTAGTAAATTCCCAAAAGGTTGACTGTTTAATTTATCTGTGCCTGAGCACGCCGCTATGCGGAGTTACGTGAAGGAGTCCTTGGAGAAGGGGCATATTCGCCCGTCTTCATCGCCATTAGGAGCGGGGTTCTTTTTTGTGGACAAGAAGGATGGTTCGCTGAGACCTTGTATAGATTACCGCCTTCTAAATAAGATCACGGTTAAATTTCAGTACCCCTTGCCGCTGTTATCTGATTTGTTTGCTCGGATTAAGGGGGCTAGTGGGTTCACCAAGATAGATCTTCGTGGTGCGTATAATCTAGTGCGCATTAAGCAAGGCGATGAATGAAAAACTGCATTTAATACGCCCGAGGGCCATTTTGAGTACCTAGTAATGCCATTCGGACTTGCCAATGCTCCATCAGTGTTTCAGTCCTTTATGCATGACATCTTCCGAGAGTACCTGGATAAATTCCTGATTGTATACTTGGATGATATTTTGGTCTTCTCGGATGATTGGGAGTCGCATGTGAAGCAGGTCAGAACGGTGTTTCAGGTCCTGCATGCTAATTCTTTGTTTGTGAAGGGATCAAAGTGTCTCTTTGGTGTTCAGAAGGTTTCATTTTTGGGGTTCATTTTTCCCCTTCTACTATCGAGATGGACCCTGTTAAGGTCCAAGCCATCCATGATTGGACTCAGCCGACATCTCTGAAAAGTCTGCAAAAGTTCCTGGGCTTTGCTAATTTTTATCGTCGCTTCATCTGCAATTTTTCTAGTATTGCTAAACCATTGACCGATTTGACCAAGAAGGGTGCTGATGTGGTCAATTGGTCTTCTGCTGCTGTGGAAGCTTTTCAGGAGTTGAAGCGTCGTTTTACTTCTGCCCCTGTGTTGTGTCAACCAGATGTTTCGCTTCCATTCCAGGTCGAGGTTGATGCTTCTGAGATTGGAGCAGGGGCTGTTTTGTCGCAGAGAAGTTCTGGTTGCTCGGTGATGAAACCATGCGCCTTCTTTTCCAGGAAGTTTTCGCCTGCTGAGCGAAATTATGATGTTGGCAATCGAGAGTTGCTGGCCATGAAGTGGGCATTCGAGGAGTGGCGTCATTGGCTTGAAGGAGCTAAGCATCGCGTGGTGGTCTTGAATGATCATAAGAACTTGACTTATCTCGAGTCTGCCAAGCGGTTGAATCCTAGACAGGCTCGTTGGTCGCTGTTTTTTGCCCGTTTTGACTTTGTGGTTTCGTACCTTCCGGGCTCTAAAAATGTGAAGGCGGATGCCCTGTCTAGGAGTTTTGTGCCCGACTCTCCGGGTTTATCTGAGCCGGCGGGTATTCTCAAAGAGGGAGTAATTGTGTCTGCCATCTCCCCTGATTTGCGGCGGGTGCTGCAAAAATTTCAGGCTAATAAACCTGATCGTTGCCCAGCGGAGAAACTGTTTGTCCCTGATAGGTGGACGAATAAAGTTATCTCTGAGGTTCATTGTTCGGTGTTGGCTGGTCATCCTGGAATCTTTGGTACCAGAGAGTTAGTGGCTAGATCCTTTTGGTGGCCGTCTCTGTCGCGGGATGTGCGTTCTTTTGTGCAGTCCTGTGGGATTTGAGCTCGGGCTAAGCCCTGCTGTTCTCGTGCCAGTGGGTTGCTTTTGCCCTTGCCGGTCCCGAAGAGGCCTTGGACACATATCTCTATGGATTTTATTTCAGATCTTCCCGTCTCTCAAAAAATGTCAGTCATTTGGGTGGTTTGTGATTGCTTCTCTAAGATGGTCCATTTGGTACCCTTGTCTAAATTACATTCCTCCTCTGATTTGGTGCCATTGTTCTTCCAGCATGTGTTTCGTTTACATGGCATTCCAGAGAATATTGTTTCTGACAGAGGTTCCCAGTTTGTTTCGAGGTTTTGGCGAGCCTTTTGTGCTAGGATGGGCATTGACTTGTCTTTTTCCTCGGCTTTCCATCCTCAGACTAATGGCCAGACCGAACGAACCAATCAGACATTGGAAACATATCTGAGATGCTTTGTTTCTGCTGATCAGGATGACTGGGTGTCCTTTTTGCCTTTGGCTGAGTTCGCTCTTAATAATCGGGCCAGCTCGGCTACCTTGGTTTCGCCGTTTTTCTGCAACTCTGGGTTCCATCCTCGTTTCTCTTCAGGGCAGGTTGAGTCTTCGGACTGTCCTGGTGTGGATGCTGTGGTGAACAGGTTGCAGCAGATTTGGACTCATGTATCATGGAATCATGATTAAGGGTGCTTAGTCACCGGAAACGCGTTCACCTTGGTTTTAATTTTTTTGTATGCTGATGTTTTGTCCTTTCACTATATTTTAAGTGAAATAAATTATGGATTTTTCACTATTTCGTTGAGCTGGATCTCCTTCTCTTTCCTGTTCGTCCACGCCCTGACACAGCAGTTCCGTGCTCCGAGCTCTTGGGAATGTCGGTATGGTGAGCTGGATTTTGTTTTTTCCAGTGGACAATTCGACCTTGTCCCAGGAGAAGGCTCAACGTTTCGCTAATCGCAGACGCTGTGTGGGTCCCCGACTTCGTGTTGGGGATTTGGTTTGGTTGTCTTCTCGTCATATTCCTATGAAGGTTTCCTCTCCTAAGTTTAAACCTCATTTCATTGGTCCGTATAGGATTTCTGAGGTTCTTAATCCTGTGTCTTTTCGTTTAACCCTTCCTGATTCTTTCTCCATCCATAACGTATTCCATAGGTCATTGTTGCGGAGATACGTGGCACCTATGGTTCCATCTGTTGATCCTCCTGCCCCGGTTTTGGTGGAGGGGGAGTTGGAGTAAATTGTGGAGAAAATTTTGGATTCTCGTGTTTCAAGACGGAAACTCCAGTATCTGGTTAAGTGGAAGGGTTATGCTCAGGAAGATAATTCCTGGGTCTTTGCCTCTGATGTCCATGCTCCCGATCTTGTTCGTGCCTTTCATATGGCTCATCCTGGTCATCCTGGGGGCTCTGGTGAGGGTTCGGTGACCCCTCCTCAAGGGGGGGGGTACTGTTGTGAATTCTGTGGCAGAGCTCCCTCCTGTGGTCACAGGTGGTACTTCGGCTGATTCTCTCTATGAGTTTCCGTTGGTGGAGGAGAGTGGTACTGCGGCTTCTGAGTTTCCTTCCTCAGGTGATGTGGTGAAGTCGTTAGGTGCTGCTCTATTTAACTTCACCTAGTGCTTTGATCCTGGCCTCCAGTCAATGTTCTAGTATAGGACTTGCTTCCTCCTGGATCGTTCCTGTGGCCTGCTGCTCTGCATAGCTAAGTTCCGCTTTTGTTATTTTTGTTTGCTGTTTTTTTCTGTCCAGCTTGCTTGGTTGGTTTTCTTGCTTGCTGGAAGCTGTGGGACGCAGAGGGTGTACCTCCGTGCCGTTAGTCGGTACGGAGGGTCTTTTTGCCCCCTTTGCGTGGTTGTTTGTAGGGTTTTGTGTTGACCGCAAAGTTACCTTTCCTATCCTCGCTCTGTTCAGAAAGTCGGGCCTCACTTTGCTAAATCTATTTCATCTCTACGTTTGTCTTTTCATCTTACTCACAGTCATTATATGTGGGGGGCTGCCTTTTCCTTTGGGGTATTTCTCTGAGGCAAGGTAGGCTTATTTTCTATCTTCAGGCTAGCTAGTTTCTCAGGCTGTGCTGAGTTGCATAGGGAGCGTTAGGCGCAATCCACGGCTGCTTCTAGTGTGGTCAGCAGAGTTCCCACGTCTCAGAGCTCGTTCTATGTTTTTGGGTTATTGTCAGGTCACTGTATGTGCTCTGACTTCTATGTCCATTGTGGTACTGAATTACCGAATCATAACAGACACCTCTCCGTTATTAACCCCATGAGTTGATGGCACCTGGGATTTTTGAAAAACCATTTCCCAATTGCCACTGCATCAGCTGAATCGAAAAGAGCCAGGCAAAGTGCCAGAATTGGCTCATCACATGTGGTGCACTAATTCTGGGGTGGCTGCAGGCTTGTATTTTCACAGGCTGGGAAGGGTTCAATTTACCAGGGACCTTCCTAGCCTGACAATATAAGCCCCCAGCTGTCTGATTTTCATTGGCTGGTTATCAAAAAATAGGGATGACCCCCCATAATTTTTTAATTATTTATTTATTAGGTTAAATCAGGATAAAAACAACTGCGTAAAACGCACTTAAAACACATGTGCTTTTTAAACTGTGAATTTACCGCATCTAATGCAAGTCTTTGAGGACATTCCGCACAGATAACTGAGTGCTCCTGCCAAAGAAATTGGCATGCTGTGGTTCCGAAGCCCGCATTGCAGGAAATTTTTAAGCAGCATGAAAAAGAAGCACAGTGGGTATGGGATTTCTATTAATCCTATGCTCTGTGCTTGTACTGTACAAAGCAGGATTTTGGATACAGGGAAAATATGATACATCCAGCATGGTAGCATTACTGATCGTTGGCATGCAGCCTACAACCCGATGATGCGATGAGGCTGGCCAATCTCAGTAATGCCACAGTAATGGCTATAGCATTACCAGGTTTGGCAGGTAATCTCCTCATGTTTATTGGCTGTCTAGCAGCCACAAAACATGCAGGGTGGGGACTCGAGCATAGCCCTTGAGCACCCACGATATTTGATCGAGTAATGAGCATATCGATGCTCGATGGAATATCAAGCGTTGGCTAACACTTTTCCATTACTAGTAGTTCTGGCAGCCATGGGGTGGCTGAACACTCCCATGCCTGTCATGTGATCTCCTTGGTGACATCAAGCCTGTGGATGGGTGTCATAGAAGACAGTGATTTTTACTATGAGCAGCAATAATGTGATTAGAGAAGACCAGACGAATGCAGGGTCAAGTCCCCTAAGGGAACTAACAAATACAGGAAAAAAGTAAAGGAAACTTCTTTTTATTAAGTAAAAGAAGTCTGAAAGTTCAAGTCACCAGAAAAGTCCAGTCAATTAAAATATAAAATTAACCAATTTGTAAAAACTGTAAGAAGAAAAGAAATCAAAATGCCAGAATTTGCTGGGTTTTGGTTGCCGCAACTCCACAAAAAAATGCAATAAGACTCGATCAAAGCATTGCACATACCTGAAAATAGTATCAACAAAAACATCAGGTTACCACACAAAAAATAAGCCCTCACACAGCTTCAGTGACCAAAAATAAAAATGTTATGGGCATTGGAAAAAGCCGATTGAGATAATTTTTGTTTCTTCCTGAAATACTGATTTTTTTTTTAGCACTTAAATAAAAAAAAATATGCACGTTTGGTATTTTTGTAAGCATACTGACCTGGACAAATATATTTCCACGTTCAGAATGAACATCGAGAAAACAAAACCGAATAAACAATTGTGGAATTGTGTTTTTTTTTTTGCAATTTTACTACACTTGGATTGTTTTCCCATTTTCCAGTAAACCATATAAGGCCTGTCCCACACGTCCAGATAATTCCGGTACCGGAAAAATCGGTACCGGAATTATCCGTGTCCGTGTGTCCGTGTGCTTACATAGCACATCAGTGTGGCACACGTGCGGCAGCCGTGTGCTGCCCATGTGCCGACTGAGGACCACACGGACCATGCAGGAGACAGCGTTACAGTTAAGCGCTGTCCCCTGCGTGCGGTGCTGAAGCCGATATTCATCCCTTCTTCCCAGCAGCGTTCGCTGGAGAGAAGGAATGAATAATCTTTTTTTTTCTTTCCCCTGAAAAATAAAGTTTGTGCGTCCCCTCCCGCCTCCCATCTCCTGTTCGCCCCCCCACCCCGCTCGCCAGGAAATACTCACCGACACCCAGCTCCAGCTATGTCTCCTCTCAGCGCCGGCAGCAGGCCCTGTGTGAGAGGTCACGTGGTCCCGCTCATTACAGTGAGGAATATGCGCATATTCCTCACTGTAATGAGCAAGACCACGTGACCGCTCACACAGCACAGGCTGCAGCCGCTGAGAGGAGACATCACTGGAGCTGGGTGTCGGTGAGTATTTTCTGGCAAGCGGGGGGGCGCACAGGGGATGGGAGGCGGGAGGGGATGCACAAACTTTATTTTTAAGGGGAAAGAAAAAAAATATTAATTCCTTCTCTCCAGCGAACGCTGTTGGGAAGAAGGGATGAATTCCGGCTTCAGCACCACACGCGGGGGGGGGCAGCGCTTACAGTAGCGCTGTCTCCTGCACGGCACACGGACTGCACACGGACATCATCCGTGTGCGGTACGTGTTTTACACGGACCCATTGACTTTAATGGGTCCGTGTGATCCGTGCGTTCCCACAAACACTGACATGTCTCCGTGTTTTTCAAACGGACACACAGTCCGTGAAAACACGCTGACATGTGCAGAGACACATTGATTTTAATGTGTCTACGTGAGTCAGTGTCTCCGGTACGTGAGGAAACTGTCACCTCACGTACCGTTGCCACTGACGTGTGAAACCGACCTAATAAAGTAGTTGTATTTCCTACAAGAGACATGGAGTCAAAGTCCACCAATATAAATAAGTATCACATTAAAATTATTTAGAAAACAGTACACAGGCAAACATCAAATTATATAATTAAAAAAGTCAATAGCAACGACACGAGTGTTAGTAACATCTGATCCACAATAACGTGGTGGGTAAAGGTAATGCAGATCACCTATACAGCAACATAGAACAATTCAGAAAAATATACTAGAAGGAAACAGCCTTACCAAAACCAGTCAGATCACAAATGCACTGCCAGGATGCAGCAGACGTCTATTATAAAGGCAAGGGCAGCACAGGTGCAAGATACTGATAAAAGCATCCACTCACTCCGTTTATCTGCTGGATCCGACTTTTTTTTTAACCTGGGGAATCAGTTTTGCCTTCCTGTTCAGGGGGGGGGGGAGAGAGAGAGAGATTTTCCAGAAACCGGAGTCGTCCATTTCACTTCATGTTTCATACGTTTTTCGCCAGATCAGATGCTGTGCGGTTTTTCACCAGACAGAAAAAACGTTCCTCTGTATGTTTTCTCTGGCCACTAGAAAACTAGTTTTGGATGGATCTGGCTAAAAACGGATAAAACGTGAGGCCATCAGGCGCAATCCAGCGCTAATACAAGTCTATGAGAAAAAAAACGGATCTGGCAGCAACTTTTGCCAGATCCAATTTTTTCAAAATTCCCAGATTGTGCCTGGTGGCAAAGACCTGATGTGTAAATGGGGCCTAACCTACCAAATTATGGAGGGGGTGGCTGCCTTGTAGAAAAGATGCACACAGATGAGGCTTGAGTAGAACGCCAGTCACACAGGTATGTGTGATGCACACTGTTCGGCTTAAAGCCAATTAATGACACCCATAATATTATGTCAGGTGGGCTGCCCAACAATATATAAGTTCAACCTATAAGGACAGAGATCCCAGTACACCCAACCAATTGGCGTCTGTCCTGGTGGGGTGCACTTATGAAGTGATGGGCAGCTCAGTTGACATAATATTATGGGTGTCATTAATTGGCTGCAGTGCTATAAAAGTGCAAAGTGGAGGAGATGCATAAAAAAGGACCATCTTACCCATCATAACCCATGTGGATCAGAGCAAATAGCAGTACCAACTCGCATTTCACGCTGGCTTCCTCGGGGGGCTGTGATTCACTGTGTGTCAGATCAACTGTAAAGTCCGGACAGCCGATTACGGTTAGACATAAATGTCAGCACATGCACGGTAAGGTACACGCAGTGTCCAAGCAACTGCATGTGATTAAGCTTGGATGTCAGCGCATGCGAGGTAAAACACACGCCGGAACTGGCATCGCAATGGCAGAGCAGGTCAGAGGAATTTCCCTTGTAGAAAATATATGTTTGGAAGTGTCCTTTAGAACTATTTATATAAGCTTTCCAATCTTTGGACAATTGGGCATGATACATTAATACATTGTCAAATAATGTTGATTAACGTTAGAATCTCATGGCTTTCAGTATCACCTCTATGCTGATGACACACAGATCTACATCTCTGGACCAGATATTACCTCCCTACTAACCAGAATCCCTCAATGTCTGTCCACTATTTCATCCTTCTTCTCCGCTAGATTTCTCAAACGTAACATGGACAAAACAGAATTCATCATCTTTCCCCCATCTCACGCGACCCCCCCAACGAACCTATCCATTACAGTAAATGGCTGCCCACTCTCCCCAGTCCCACAAGCTCGCTGCCTCGGGGTAATCCTTGACGCTGATCTCTCCTTCAAACTACATATCCAAGCCCTTTCCACTTCCTGCCGACTTCAACTCAAAAATATTTCACAAATCCATTCATTCCTCAACCAAGAATCTGCAAAAACCCTAGTCCATGCCCTCATCATCTCTCGCCTTGACTACTGCAACCTGCTGCTCTGTGGCCTCCCCTCTAACACTCTCGCACCCCTCCAATCTATTCTAAACTCAGCTGCCCGACTAATCCACCTGTCCCCCCGCTATTCCCCGGCAACTCCCCTCTGTCAATCCCTTCACTGGCTCCCCATTGCCCAGAGACTCCAGTACAAAACCGTAACCATGATGTACAAAGCCATCCACAACCTGTCTCCTCCATACATCTGTGACCTCGTCTCCCAGTACTTACCTACACGCAACCTCTGATCCTCACAAGATCTCCTTCTCTACTCTCCTCTTATCTCCTCTTCCCACAGTCGTATACAAGATTTCTCTCGCGCATCACCCCTACTCTGGAACCCTCTATCACAACACATCAGACTCTCGCCTACCATCGAAACCTTCAAAAAGAACCTGAAGACCTACCTCTTCCGACAAGCCTGCAACCTGCCATAACCACCGATCGAACAAACCGCTGCATGACCAGCTCTACCCTCGCCTACTGTATCCTCACCCATCCCTTGTAGATTGTGAGCCTTCGCGGGCAGGGTCCTCTATCCTCCTGTACCAGTCGTGACTTGTATTGTTTAAGACTATTGTACTTGTTTTTATTATGTATACCCCTCCTTACATGTAAAGCGCCATGGAATAAATGGCGCTATAACAATAAATAATAATAATAACATAGACATTCATCTCATGATAAATTGTTTGGTGCCATTCAAAAGTACAACCAGTCCCTCAAAAAACAAGCCCTTACTTGGCTTTGGCATTCCTTAAGTTGTTAAAGAATTAACAAGTAACAATAAAAAAAAATATGGTAAATACACTATATATTGTACAAGTTTTAGGTGCTTTATCCATAAAAACTCTTATCCAGATGGTCCAGTTCAGCAAGGCAGAAAATAACATTACTATCTTAAAAATACTAGGAAATTGAATCTTTTATCAAGCTGTGATAACATATATTAGATCACTGGCCTTAGTTCCAATCTCAAAATCCTTGGAGAAAGTTCACAATTATAGAATATGTTCATTTTATGACTTTCAGTTCTGCTGTGCAGACGTTACTAAACATAATTAGTTTGAATACCCTCTAGAGAAATAAAGTATATATTTACTTTAGTGATTACATGGAGTGTCCCTGGACTGTGCATGGGACTCGAACTGGCTAAACGCCAAACCCTTGCAAGTGAGCAAAAAAGAATCTTATTTGTCCGAATAAGCCTCAGCTTTACTATTGCATTCTTGGCCAGTTTAATTAGTGTCCATGTTTTTGTTCCAAACTTTGCTTCTTGACGGCCGCCACCTTAATTACTAGCATAATATAGCAGTAAGACTTGAACAGTTTCAGCAAAATTGAAAAATCTTGGCTTTAAAATTATTTTAAGGCAGAGAAATTATACAGGTTTTCAGAAACTATGCAAAAGAAAACATTGTCCTAGAAAAGTACTTAATAATAGGATCCACAGTGGGGGCTTTCATTAGCTTCATAGGTAAAATTACATATTGTTGTAATATTAAGATAAACATCAAAGTTTCCAGTAAAGGTGCCCATACACATTAGCGCAAAGTCACTCAAACTCAACCAGCTGACCATCTAAGAACTGGAGCCTGCCGACACTGACTTGACAGATGATGGAGAAAGAAGCAGTGGGGCAGTACAGGGCTGCCACCAGGAATTTGAGGGTAGTAGCAGCAGCTGCAAGGAGTGAAAATCCAGAATTTCAATTGTCATTATGCATAGGATATACAGTAGGGAAAAAAGTATTTAGTCAGCCACCAATTGTGCAAGTTCTCCCACTTAAAAAGACGAGAGAGGCCTGTAATTGACATCATAGGTAGGCCACAACTATGAGAGTCAAAATGAGAAAACAAATACAGAAAATCACCTTGTCTGATTTGGCAACGTTTATTTTGCAAATTATGGTGGAAAGTAGAGATTTTTTTTCTCTTTGGTTATTCAAGTTTTTCCTAGGTTTCTTGGTGCTATAATGCTCTTAACTGTATGGCCCCTACGAAAGGTAATCCTGGGCTTTTCTGGTATACAATTTTTTAAAAATGGATCATTCTTCTGCAAATACCAGTATCTATTAATAATATTTCTTATTTGAATTATATCGCCACTTTCAACTATTTCCACCCCTTTTTTTCATCTATTTTTTGATGTTCTTTAACCCCTTTCCTGCTGAGGCATTCATCCTGACTTTTTTTCAAATTGGATTTGTATGCACCCATAACAAGATTTTTAGGGAACTTTTTGTCCATAAATCTATTGTACCATATTTTAGATTGTTCTGTATAGTCTATGTCTCTAGTATTGTTCCTTTTGATATGGCGAAACTGACTAAAAGGAATATTTTGTTTCCATTTTGGATAATGAGAACTGCGATAGTCCAGAAAGCCATTCCTATCAGTTTTTTAAAAAAGGTTTAAGTAATGATCTTTTTCTTTTGATGGCTAGTTTCTAGGTCGTAAAAAAATGATTTTATTTCTTTGTTTAACTCTGTGGAGAAGGCAATCCCCCAGGTGTTCATGTTCATTACTCTAATGCCTCCTTCACTTCATCCTTCCAAAAAAAAAGAGCAAGTCATCTATGTAGCAACAATAATATATTATGTAATGGCAATATGGCAGCTGGCATATTGGCGATGAGGACTCGAAGCGCTCCATAAATAGATTTGCAAAACTTGCGGCCACCCGAGTACCCATCGCAGTGCCAAGCCAAAAATTATGCTCCAAAATAAACTTTAGACCATCCAACAAAAACTCCTTTTGTTTTTCTGGCAAATCGGTTATTTTTGTTAAATAAAATGCAACTGATTGTATACCCAAATCGTGCTCTATATAAGCGTAGAGTGCATTAACATGCATGGTTATAAATATGTAGTCTTCCTTCCATATGACATTCCTACATTCTGTAGTGAGTTGACTGGAATCTAGCACGAAAGATGGTAATTTCTTGACCTGTTCTTGTAAGAACAGATGTATGCAGTGTGATAGGTAACCATTGACCCAATGCCTGATATAATCGGGTGCCCTGGTGGATTCAATGGGTCTTTGTGAACCTTAGGTAGATGGTAAAATAGGGCCTTATTTGGGAGTTTATTTGTCAAAAATTGCTTTTCTTTTTTGTTTAAGATATTTTGTATGAAGACATTATTAATCAAGCTGTTATAATCCTCCTTAAAAACTTTTGAGGGATCTATATCCAATTTCCTATAATACATCCGAGAGTATAATGTATGCCTCCTTATGTAATCATTCCGATTTTGTAGGACGCCTCCTTCACTCTTATCACTATTTCTTCATTCTCTTTTAACTGTTTAATTGCTATCCTTTTATCTCTGGATATATTCATTTTTCGTGGGTGCTTTTTTCTGCGCATGGCTTTTCCTATTTGCAGTTTATTTTCTATCCTTTTATTCTCACCTATATTTTTTCTAGATTCTGGAACTCTTCTGAACCTAGTGAGTAAAACGTATCCAAATTACTACTATGGTGATGCGTGGGATTAAAGCTTAATTTAGAACAAACATTTTATGTAAACAATTTGTTACTTTTGTCCTATCTGTTTCATCTGTACATTTATTCTCACTTTGTTCTTTATAACCTGTTGTATGCTTTAGAGTAGCAAAATGTCGTACAAATGTCAATTGGCGCACATAGTTATTCAGATCAATGAATAAATCAAATGCATTTGCCCCCTGTGTGGGACAGAAGCCCAAATATTTTTGTAGAATGCTTTTCTCAGATTTTTTCAAGGAATATTTTAATAAGTTGAATATTTTTATTGTGCTGTTTATGTTATCTTTTTATTTTTTAGGTTCCAGATCAATTTTTGTCTTTAATTTCTTATTTTTTAGGTGACCAAACTGGATTTGTTTTCTCATTTTGACTCTCATGGTTGTGGTCTACCTACAATGTCAATTACAGGCCTCTCTCATCTTTTTAAATGGGAGAACTTGCACAATTGGTGGCTGGCTAAATACTTTTTTCCCCACTAAATGCTAAATCATTCCACAGTTATTATCACATAAAGTGACGCTGGCCAGATTTGAGACTCGGTCATTAACGTAGAAAGTGGCTAAGTCCTTAAGGAGTTCATAGTAGGTGATGTTTGACCCACATATCCCAATCCACATGGGCACTTCAAAAAATAAACAACATTAGAAGAATTACAAGTGACGAAAACTTAAAAAAATATTTAAGTGTCCAGTATGTGGTGGGATATGTGGTCAGTCGCCTCTAATAATTGCACTAAAATTTCAAACAATTCATTCAAGGGTATGTACCTTTATCATGGGACCGTAAAATATCTGTTTCTATAATTTAGGAATATTAATATCTGCTCTTACAAGACTATTGGACAGTGATTTACTTTTTCGATAAATAAGCTTGGGGGGCATTTCTAAATAGCTTACCAAATTTTGAATTGTGCTGCAACAGACCTCAGTATTTCATGATAGATTGTTTATATACGTGTATATATAGAAGCATGTTCATCAAATAAAATTTTCCTATCATATCCTTTTTGTACAAACTTATCAATCATGGCCTCTTTATTTACATAATCAGTGTCTTCAGAACCAACCTGATGTAACTGGAGAGGATCTGCAAGGAAGAATGGCAGGGGATCCCCAAATCCAGGTGTGAAAAACTTGTTGCATCATTCCCAAGAAGACGCATGGCTGTAATAGCTCAAATGGGTCCTTCTACTCAATACTGAGCAAACGGTCTGAATACTTTTGACCATGTGATATTTCTGGGGTTTTTTTCAGTCAAGATGGGGTGCAGAGTGTACATTGACGTGAAAAAAAATGAACGTTTTTGAATTTGCCAAATGGCTGCAATGAAACAAAGAGTGAAAAATGTAAAGGGGTCTGAATACTTTCTGTACCCACTGTACTTTTTTTGTTTTTGACCCTTTGCTTAGATGCACTATTTCTCTGGTGTTCTGACCCTAGTTTGTGACCTGACTTACACCTTCATCTTTTCCCTTAGTTTGTTATGTGCTTTCTTGGTACTGACACCCGGAACGTCTGACTTCTTTGCCTCACAGCCTGTCTGTCAGTAGTGACTGGCGTCACTTTTTGACTGTTCATATAATTTTTTTCCCTTACCAATGGTTTCAGTTCGTACATTCTGTGATCAGGTTACGAATCTGACCCAGATGGTGCAGGATCTGGCAACACCAAAGACTACAGTCATGGACAAAAATTTTGAGAATGAGACAAATATTAATTTTTCCAAAGTCTACTGCTTCATTTTTTCTAATGGCAATTTGCATATACTTCTGAATGTCAGCGTGATCAGCTTAACAGCAATTACTGTACTTGCAAAGTCAATATTTGCCCAGAAAATGAACTTTAACCCCCAAAACACATTTCAACATCATTGCAGTCCTGCCTTAAAAGGAGCAGCTAACATCGTTTTAGTGATTGATCCATTAACCCAGGTGTGGGCGTTGATGAGGACAGGGCTGGCAATCAATCAGTCATGATTAAGTAAGAATTACATCACTGGACACTTTAAAAGGAGGCTGTGCTTGGTATCATTGTTTCTCTTCAGTTAACCATGGTTATCTCTAAAGAAACACGTGCAGCCATCATTGCACTGCACAAAAATGGCCTAACAGGGAAGTGTATCGCAGCTACAAAGATTGCACCTCAGTCAACAATCTTTCGCATCATCAAGAACTTCATTGTTGTCAAAATGGCTCCAGGGCGCCCAAGAAAGACCAGCAAGCGCCAGGACCGTATCTTAAAACTGTTTCAGCTGTGGGATCGGACTACTAGCAGTGCCGAGCTTGCTCAGGAATGGCAGCAGGCTGGTGTGAGTGCTTCTACACGCACTATGAGGCGGAGACTCTTTGAGCAAGGCCTGGTTTCAAGGAGGGCAGCAAAGAAGCCACTTCTCTCCAGAAAAAACATCAGGCACCGACTGATATTCTACAAAAGGTACAGGGAGTGGACAGCTGAGGACTGGGGCAAAGTCATTTTCTCTGATGAATCCCCTTTTCGATTGTTTGGGACATCTGGAAAACAGCTTATTCAGAGAAGAAGAGGTGAGCGCTACCACCAGTCTTGTCTCATGCCAACTGTAAAGCATCCTGAAACCATTCATGTGTGGGGTTGCTTCTCAGCCAAGGGAATCGGCTCACTCACAGTCTTGCCTAAAAACACAGCCATGAATAAAGAATGGTACTAGAATGTCCTCCAAGAGCAACTTCTCCCAACCGTCCAAGAGCAGTTTGGCGCCCAACAATGCCTTTTCCAGCATGATGGAGCACCTTGCCATAAAGCAAAGGTGATAACTAAATAGCTCATGGAACAAAACATAGAGATTTTGGGTCCATGGCCTGGACACTCCCCAGATCTTAATCCCATTGAGAACTTGTGGTCAATCATCAAGAGACGGGTGGACAAACAAAAACCAACAAATTCTGGCAAAATGCAAGCATTGATTATGCAAGAATGAACTGCTATCAGTCAGGATTTGGTCCAGAAGTTGATTGCGAGCATGCCAGGGAGAATTGCTGAGGTCTTGAAGAAGAAGGGTCAACACTGCAAATATTGACTTGCTGTATTAACTCATTCTAACTGTCAATATAACCAATTGGTACTCATAATATGATTGCAATTATATTTCTGCATGTGATATAAACATCAGACAAACACTAATAAAAACCAGAGGGCAGCAGATCATGTGAAAATATAATTTTGGTGTCATTCTCAAAAATTTTGGCCATGACTGTAGAATCTTCAAAATTCCAGGTTCCGCACCTATCATCGAGCAGGATACCGAATCCCTGCTTGACCCTAGTGAAAAGCCCGCCATCGGGGAGAACAGGATGAGTACTAGTCAATCGTCACTACAGCTAAAGACAACTGGGATAGACAAACGAAACAAGGGAACACAGCTTGAGAAGACTCAGAAACACCAAAGAGGACAATAGCCGACTGCTTCAGCTCCAAGCCTCAACAGGGAAATGCAAATGGAAATATCACCCGCGCTTGCAAGCAGCAAAAAGAAAGTATATCACCACTCAGGTCTAGGTGTGGCCATTAGCACTGGGGGTGGTGGTCACTCATCTGCAAAGCAAATTACTGAGACCTTCTGCAGACAGATGCAGTGCAATGGTCTGCAGCCTCTGACACATCCATGACAATACTGTTTTTACTGAAACCTGGATCCAGCAGTGCAGTCAGACACCACCGCTGCTGCTGCTCTTACATATGGTGGACTACATTTCTCTCATACTCCAAGATCAGACAACAAACCAGGTGGAGGCGTTGGCCTGCTCCTATCACCCAAATATACCTTTCAGGTTATCCACAAGTACCTTCACTTATCTTCCCTTCTTTTGAGATAGACTCTGTCAGATTATACACCCCCTTCTCCACACTATTGGCCGTTGTTTATTGTTCTCTGGGTCCCTCCCATCAGTTCCTGGATCACTTTCCCACCTGGCTTCCACATTTTCTCTCCTGTGATATCCTCACCCTCATCATGGGAGACTTTAACACCTCAATTGCTTTTCTCCTCTCCCCATCTGCCACTCACCTTTTGACTATAACCTCCTCCTTTGGCCTTTCACTGCTTACTAACTCTCCTACGCATGAAGACGGAAACTCCCTCGACCTGGTCTTCTCCCGGCTTTGCTCAGTGTATGATTTTACCAACTCCTTTCTCCCACTCTCTGACCACAACCTTCTTTCATTCTCCATCAAGAACTGTTATCCTGTACAGGACACCCCCACTTTCCATACTTATGGAACTATACGTGCCATTAACACCCAGAAATTTATGAAGAATTTGCAGTCAGCATTGGCCCCAATCTCCTCCCTCTCATGTCCTGACTTTGCACTGAAACATTATAATAAAACACTGCAAAGTGCCCTGGATGACACTGCAACTCCTATACATAGAACAACTCGGCACAGACGGCGACAACCCTGGCACATGCTGGAAGCATGTCTTTTACAGCGGTGCTCCAGGTGCGCCGAACGTCTGTGGAGAAAACCCAATCTGCCCCAAAATTTCATTCATTATAAGCTTATACTTAAAAGACACAACTCTGCCCATCACCTCTCCAAACAAACTTATTTCACCACCCTCATCACCTCATTTTCAAATAATCCTAAAAGTCTCTTTGACACTTTTCATTCTCTACTCAACCCAAGAATGCAGGCCCCAGCCACAGATTTCCACGCTGATGATCTGGCCAATTATTTAAAAGAAAAAAGTGACCATATCCGACAGGAAATTTTCTCCCAATCCCCTCCTACCATGCATTGTCCTCCCTCCCTCACTGCATCTAGCTCACTCTCTGACGTTGAATCAATCTCGAAGAAGAAGTGATCTGGCTCCTTGCATCTTCTCGCCCTACTACTTGCACCAGTGAACCTATTCCCTTACATCTCCTCCAGTTCTTTTCCGTTGCTGTCACCACACACCTGACAAAAATGTTCAATCTCTCTCTCTCTTCCGGTATCTTTTCCTCATTTAAACATGCCATCATACATCCATTACTTTAAAAAAAATCCCTCGACCAAAGCTGTGCTGCTAACTATAGACCCGTCTCGAATCTTCCTTTCATTTCTAATCTCCTAGAACGCTTGGTCCACTCTCGTTTAATCCGATATCTATCAGATCACTGTCTTCTTGACCCTCTTCAATCTGGTTTCCACTCTACTGTAACTGCCCTCGCTAAAGTCTCTAATAATCTACTAACAGCTAAATATAATGGTCACTACTCTATGCTAATTCTCCTGGATCTCTCTGCAGCATTTGACACTGTGGATCATCAGCTTCTCTTCACTATGCTCCGCTCCTTCGGCCTCAAGGACACCGTTCTCTCGTGGTTCTCCTCCTACCTCCCTGACCTCTCCTTCACTGTTTCTTTTGCTGACTCCTCATCCTCTCATCTTCCCCTTACTGTTGGGGTTCCTCAAAGATCAGTCATAGGCACCCAATTATACACCTCTACTCTACTACTCACATCACTCACATCTGCATTATTACAAAACACCAGTGATTGTCTTACCACTGTATCCAACATCATGTTCTCCCTCTATCTGAAACTGAACCTGTCAAAAACTGAACTCCTTGTTTCTTCCCTCTACTAACATACATATGCCCGACATTGCCATTTCTGTGTGTGGTTCTATCATTAATCCCCAGCAACATGCCCGCTGTCTTGGGGTCATACTTGATTCAGATCTTTCATTCACCCCCCCCCCCACATCCAATCACTGGCTCGCTCTTGTTATCTACACCTCAAAAACAATTATAGAATTCGACCTTTTCTTAGTTTTGACTCTGCAAAAACTATTACTGTTGCTCTTATTAATTCTTGTCTGGACTATTATAACTCTCTACTAATCGGTCTCCCTCTTACCAAACTCTCCCTTCTCCAATATGCCTTGAATGCTGCAGTCAGGATCATACTCCTCACCAATTGTTATACCGATGCCTCTTCCTAGTGCCAGTCATTGCACTGGTTACCAATCTACTCCAGAGTTCAATATAAACTTATCACCCACAAAGTGCTCCACAGTTCAGTACCACCCTACAACTCCTCGCTTGTCTCTGTCTACCACTCTACCCGTGCCCTCCGTTCTGCTAATAACCTTCTGTAATGTGCTCCTCATTATTTATTTTCTGGAGACATTATATGCTCTTGATGTAAAAAGACAAAAATATTACCAAAATACAAAAACACTTGGAACAAATAATAGCATAATTAAACGGCATCCACACAAAAAAATATTAAGGGCAAGCAACATAGGAGTCTTGCCAGGGAGTACTTCCCTCTGGTGTTAACAAATATGTTGGAAAAATATCCCTTAAGGTACCGTCACATTTAGCGACGCTGCAGCGATCTAGACAACGATCCCGATTGCTGCAGCGTCGCTGTGTGGTCGCTGGAGAGCTGTCACACAGACAGCTCTTCAGCGACCAACGATCCCGAAGTCCCCGGGTAACCAGGGTAAACATCGGGTTACTAAGCGCAGGGCCGCGCTTAGTAACCCGATGTTTACCCTGGTTACCAGCATAAACATAAATAAAAACAAACACTACATACTTCCATTCCGGTGTCTGTCCCCCGGTGCTGTGCTTCTCTGCACTGACTGTGAGCGCCAGCCGGAAAGCACAGCGGTGACGTCACCAACGATGTCACAGCAGGATCCTGATCGCTGCTGCCTGTCAAACTCAACGATATCGCTAGCCAGGACGCTGCAACGTCACGGATCGCTAGCGATATCGTTCAGTGTGAAAGTACCTTTACTTTAAGTGCTGAGAGCTTCTGCTGTGTAGTTAGAAGGGATGGAGCTGGTCTGAAATTGGATCCATACTCTCCATCATGAGACACAGGGCTGCCACTAGAAATTTCGGGGCCCCATACTGGCAAAATTTTCGGGGCCCCCTTGAAACTCCGCCTAGGCTCCACCCCAGCCCCGCCTCCAGGCTCCACCCCTCGAACTGTCCACAGTCCCACCGCTCTCTCTTGGAAAAACTCCACTTCTCACCAATCACACATTAACAGTTCCCATCACCAGATCACACATATAGCAGGCAGCTTTTGTTTTGGCCAAAAGATTTTTTAAGCCGCCACCATAACACGGTAGACACTTTTGGCCAGGCCCTGCTCTACTGTAACCTATTAAATATTTGTTAAAAAATGCAATACAATTTAGGTATATTTTTATTTATTTTTCAATTTTTAAAATGCCCAATAATATCACATAGAATGAACAAATACCACAACACCATGACCAGAAGACATATTACCACCACAGTGATCGAATAATATCACATACAAGGAACAAATACCACAACACCATGTCCAGACCACATATTACCACCACATAGTGACTGAATACTACAATTCTGATCAGTAATTTAAAAAAAAGCACCATACTATCACCATAAGTGCGATTATACACAGGAGATCTGTACTTAGTATGCAGTGTCTGTGTACAGATAATATAGTGATCACTAGTGAAATTATACACAGGAGCTCTGTATACAGTGTATAGTGTCAGTGTATAGGTAACACACTGACTCACCAGTGACGTCTCTAGGTGAAGTCCTTCATCTTTCATCCAGCACAGACCGCCATCATTTCATCCAGCCAGGACTTCTCTCTGCAGGAAATAACACAGTTATCTCGAGCTCCGCTTGCAGAACACATTACTTAATTTTTCACAACTTCTACATTACACCACATGAAGAAGGCGACATAGTATCACTCTATACAGTAACAGGACCGCCCCCCATTTAAAACAGTATACTCAAAAAATAAAATAAATACATCACTGCAGTAATAATATCCCTAAATTAGCCCCTATGGTATTAATAATATCCCTCAGCCTGGCCCCGTGTGTCTCATTCCTGGCGTCAGCCAGATGTTCTCCCATCCTGCCCTCATGAGTATCCATTCTTCCCCATATGATCTCCCCATCCTGCCCCATATGATCGCCCCATCTGTCTCCATCCTGCCCCATGATCCTGCACGATCTGTCTCCAATTCTGCCCCCAGTGTCTCCAATCATGCCCCATGTCTCCATTCTGCCCCCTATGTCTCCAACCATGCCCCCATGTCTGCAATCCTGACACTTGTCTCCAATCATGCTCCGTATCTCCATTCTGCCCCGTGTCTCGCATTCTGCCCCAATGTCCAGCATTCTGCCCCTGGGTCTCACAGTCTGCCCCTATGTCCAGCATTCTGCACCTGTCACTGTGTCCAGCATTCTGCCCCACTGTGTCCAGCATTTCTGCCCCTGTGTGTCCAGCATTCTGCCCCACTGTGTCCAGCATTCTGCCCCACTGTGTCCAGCATTTCTGCCCCTGTGTGTGTCCACCATTCTGTCCCACTGTGTCCACCATTCTGCCCCACTGTGTCCAGCATTCTGCCCCACTGTGTCCAGCATTCTGCCCCACTGTGTCCAGCATTCTGCCCCACTGTGTGTCCAGCATTTCTGCCCCACTGTGCCCAGCATTCTTCCCCACTGTGTCCACCATTCTGTCCCACTGTGTCCAGCATTTCTGCCCCACTGTGTCCAGCATTTCTGCCCCACTGTGTCCAGCATTTCTGCCCCACTGTGTCCACCATTCTGTCCCACTGTGTCCAGCATTTCTGCCCCTGTGTGTCCAGCATTCTGTCCCACTGTGTCCAGCATTTCTGCCCCTGTGTGTCCAGCATTCTGCCCCACTGTGTCCAGCATTTCTGCCCCTGTGTGTCCAGCATTCTGCCCCACTGTGTCCAGCATTCTGCCCCACTGTGTCCAGCATTTCTGCCCCTGTGTGTGTCCACCATTCTGTCCCACTGTGTCCAGCATTTCTGCCCCTGTGTGTCCACCATTCTGCCCCACTGTGTCCAGCATTTCTGCCCCACTGTGTCCAGCATTTCTGCCCCTGTGTGTCCAGCATTCTGCCCCACTGTGTCCAGCATTCTGCCCCACTGTGTCTACCATTCTGTCCCACTGTGTCCAGCATTTCTGCCCCTGTGTGTCCACCATTCTGCCCCACTGTGTCCAGCATTCTGCCCCACTGTGTCCAGCATTCTGCCCCACTGTGTCCAGCATTTCTGCCCCTGTGTGTCCACCATTCTGTCCCACTGTGTCCAGCATTTCTGCCCCTGTGTCCACCATTCTGCCCCACTGTGTCCAGTATTTCTGCCCCACTGTGTCCAGCATTCTGCCCCACTGTGTCCAGCATTTCTGCCCCTGTGTGTCCACCATTCTGTCCCACTGTGTCCAGCATTTCTGCCCGTGTCCACCATTCTGCCCCACTGTGTCCAGCATTTCTGCCCCTGTGTCCACCATTCTGCCCCACTGTGTCCAGCATTTCTGCCCCACTGTGTCCAGAATTTCTGCCCCACTGTGTCCAGCATTTCTGCCCCTGTGTGTCCAGCATTCTGCCCCACTGTGTCCAGCATTTCTGCCCCTGTGTGTCCAGCATTCTGCCCCACTGTGTCCACCATTCTGCCCGTGTGTCCAGCATTCTGCCCCACTGTGTGTCCACCATTCTGTCCCACTGTGTCCAGCATTTCTGCCCCTGTGTGTCCACCATTCTGTCCCACTGTGTCCAGCATTTCTGCCCCTGTGTGTCCACCATTCTGCCCCAGTGTGTCCAGCATTTCTGCCCCTGTGTGTCCACCATTCTGCCCCACTGTGTCCAGCATTTCTGCCCCACTGTGTCCAGCATTTCTGCCCCTGTGTGTCCATCATCCTGCCCCCCGGGTCCCCCTGGATCGCAGCAGCTCTCAAAGAAAAAAAAAAACACGACTTCTTACCTGGCCATGCTCCTGCGCCGGGCGAAGATCCCCCCAGGCTCCACACAGACGCACTCGCCGGGCCCGGCGGCTGACAATGACGTCAGACGCCGGCGACGCCGGCGAGTGCGCACTGCGGCCTTATTCAGCTGCCAGCCTCAGACTGGCTGGCGGCTGTTAACTATTGACGTGCGGGCGCGGGCCCGCACGTCAATAGTGTGCCGCTGCCGCAGCGCCTGCAGGGGGGGCCCGGTGACCAGATGAGACGGGGCCCGATGCGGGCCCCCTCTGCTCAACGGGCCCCATACGCCAGTCACGGCTGTCATGCCCTGATGGCGGCCCTGATGAGACACACCCTCTCATTTTGTTGTAGAAAGGGCCTCATAACTTGCCACGTTAATTGGAAGGTCTCATCTCAATCCATGAAATCAGGCACTACGGAGGACAGAGAATGAACTTCAATCCAATATTGCAGCCAGCATGCAGCCAGCGGGTAAGGAAAGGGTGAATCAAACACTCAAAAACCCCGTCTCTATGGCTGAAAATTGTTCCCTCCAAATTCAGGTGACAGAGTCCCTTTAAGTTTAATAGTGTATTTAATTGAAAACGCATATTCTAAATCGCATTGCATACAGATGGCATATGGATAACATACGGAGGCCATACAGATATCATGGTAGAAAATAATTGCAATCTCGCCTTTCACTTGCATTACACACAGAATACCATATGGATTTCACTCGTCCCACTCTCCTAGATGAGAATTAAACCGATTTTTTTTTTCACAATCGTGTGACCCTTGCCTAAGGCCAGAGTCACATTAAACGTTTGAAAAATTGGTCCAAGTCTCCCTGCCGAATCACACGAGAATAATGCAAGTGTCATGCGAGTGTCATGTGAGTACAATCCGATTTTTCACACCAAGCATTTGATTGTTATCCGATTGCAGTGCGAATTTAACATTAGCTTTTACATACAGCAATTCTCTATGTCATTTGCACATCATTTGCAAAGTAAATATTCTTAGATGGATAGATAGATAGATAGATAGATAGATAGATAGATAGATAGATAGATAGATAGATAGATAGATAGAATAAAAGCTGGCAATTCATCTGCTGCATACAGTAAAATAACAGAGTGACAGGTTAGAATAGATGGAATAGATACACATAGGATAGGTAGATAGACTCTTTCCTTCCACTCAACTTTCCATTAATATGCTTCAATGCAGCACTCTGTGAACAGCCAGCTTCTTTAGTAATGACTTTTTGTGGCTTACTCTCCTTGTAGAGTGTGTCAGTCACTGCCTTCTGGACATCTGACAAGTCATCAGTCTTCCCCATATTTGTGGAGCCTACTGAAACAGAATAAGGGACCTTTTTAAATGCTTAGGAAGCCTTTTGTTAATAATTCTAATTTACTCAGCTTTTGGATTTTCATTGGCTGTAAGCCATAATCATCAACATTAACAGAAATAAACACTTGAAATAGATCACTCTGTTTGTAATGACTAGTGGTAGACGCTTGGGTGACCTCCGAGTATTTTTTAGTGCTCGGAGATTTACTTTTCCTCACCTCAACTGAATGATTTACATCTCTTAGCCAGCTTGATTACATGTGGGGATTTCCTAGCAACCAGGCAACCCCCACATGGCCTTATGCTGGCTAACAGATGTAAATCATTCAGCTGCGGCGATGAAAACTAAATCTCCGAGCACTAAAAAATACTCGGACGTCACCCGAGCGTGCTCGGAAAATCTCGAGTAAAAAGTACATTCGCTCATCACTAGTAATGACTCTATATAATATATGCATTTCACTTTTTGTATTGAAGCACTGAAATAAATTTAGTTTTTGATGATAGTCTAATTTTGTGAGAAGCACCTGTATATAGATGTCAGTGACACATACTATATATATGTATATATATTACATAGATAGATAGATGAAAAGCTGTCAATTCAGCAGCCGTGTAGGGTAAAATCACAGCAGGAGCCGACAGCATAGAATAGATGAATTACATACAGTAAATACACATAGCATAGGTAGATATACATATTTCAGCGACAAATACAATTAGTACAGTGTGTGTGTGCAGCTTACTATAATAATAAATAAATAAATAATCTTTATTTTTATATAGCGCTAATATATTCCGCAGCGCTTTACAGTTTTGCACACATTATCATCGCTGTCCCCGATGGGGCTCACAATCTAAATTCCCTATCAGTATGTCTTTTTAAAATGTGGGAGGAAACCGGAGAACCCAGAGGAAACCCATGCAAACACGGAGAGAACATACATACTCCTTGCAGATGTTGTCCAAGGTGTGATTAGAACCCAGGACTCCAGCGCTGCAAGGCTGCAGTACTGTGCATACTATAAATGTATTTAATTATTAAAAGATTATTTTTCTGAAAAAAATGGCGTGGGCTCCCGTGCAATTTTCTTAACCAGCAGAGGGAAAGCCGACAGCTGGGGGATGATGTTTATAGCCTGGGAAGGGGGTAATACCCATGGAGCTTCCCAGGCTATTAATATCAGCTCACAACTGCATACTTATCCTTTACTGGCTATTAAAATTGGAGACCCTAAAAATGACGTAGGGTCCGCCTATAATTAATAAATAGCAATGGCTATGCAGACAGCTGCGGGCTGATATTAATAGCCTAGGAAGGTGCCATGGATACTGCCCCCCCAGGCTAAAAACATCAGCTCTCAGTCACTCCAGAAAAAGCGCATCTATAAGATGTGCCAATTCTGGCACTTAGCCTCGCTCTTCCCACTTGCCCTGTAGCGGTGGCAAGTGGGGTTGATGTCACCTTTATATTGTCAGGTGATATCAAACCCCGAGGTTAGTAATGGAGAGGCTTCAATAAGATGCCCTCATTACTAACCACATAGTCATATCATTTAAAAACAGACACCCAGAAAATCATTTAATTGAAAGAATGACACAGACTCCTTTAATAAATCTTAATTAAACCATACGTACGACCTCGCCAATTCCACCAATGGCATTGTCGTCTGGAAAAGAGTTTTAAAAAAAAACCAACAATATTCCTCACCTTTCCGCGGAGATGATCATAATCCATCTGTCCCATGATGGGTCTAGCTCTGCTACACCTAGATGGCAGGCATGATGCAACCATACAGCCTGTTATCCAGTTGATACTCTGACATCTGTGTGTCACTGACATCTATATATCTATGTGTATATATCTAATCAATCTATTCTAACCTGTCACGCTGTGGTTTTACTGTACTTCACAGATGAATTGCAGGCCTTTCAAAGGACATCGGTGCATAAATATCGGTCAGCTCTCACATGGTCCAAGTGGCATCCGAGTTTTTCTCTCGAGTCTTGGGCGATATACACGTACAATCGCAGCCTGCTACGATTTTACGCGCACGTCGTATATGCCTAGAAAACCAAACAGAGAGTTAATGGGGGCACCACGGTCGGTGGGACTCAGACCAAGGCCTAAAACAAGTACCAAGTAAATAGAGAGGAGAGGAAGGTAGGCCTTATACAATGGGAGTCACCACCAACACATAATATTAAATCACAGCTTTATTAAACATGTATGCAAAGGACAAAAACACATTAAAAGCATTAAAAACACGGGTATATAACATAACCCATACACTCAAAAGCCCACAATAAGGCAAAACAACCCGCACATACCCCACCAGAGTATAATACACATGCCCTAGAATAAAGAAAGACCTACGTGGCAGCGGAATGGCACACCATAACTTACCCAGCCAGTCCCATAAATACCTGCACCATGCAGGAACCTGATAATCCCAATACCAACAGGAAGACCTAGCAGGCACCATAAGGTGAAAAAGCCACGATGGCCACAGCAATACAGGTGGAGATAACCATGCCAGTGGTACAGGTGAAATGGTACAACAAATGTGTGGATAGAGATAGGATCCAATACCCACCACGCATGGAACCAACCACCTGAGGAGACTAAGCCCTAAAATAGGAGAAGAGACCCGGTCCAATGTGCGCCGGTCCAGGGCAAGATACAGAGGGGCATGTGTACCCTGAAGGAGGAGAGGTGCGGGCGGCAGGCACCCAACGCGTGTCGCCACGCACAGGTGGCTTTGTCAGGGGTGATGCCTGCACGTCCTGCCCCTTGCTTAAATACGGAATACTCGGTCACTTACCGAAGGCAGCTGTGCAGCAGCTGAGAGTGCTGCATGGAATGCGTGATGACGACGATAAGCCGGCCCGGCATGTATGCACTGCGCATGCGCCAGCGTCCTGGAGCGGATGTATGTGGTCCGCTCCCGGTCGCCATGGCAACATACGCACTGCGCTTGCGCAGAGTGTAAACAGAGGGGGATAGATACTAGAAGAGACACGAAATACCAGTATGGCAGCGGTGCCATGACAGAGACACACCAGCAAGTTACGAACAAACAGCCGAAATAAAGGCACGGTCCCTGAAAAAAATAAAAACCATAGGGAAAAAAAAATAAATAATAAATGAATTAAATTAAAATAAAATAAAATTAAACAGAAAAAAGAACAAATAAATAAATAATCACAACCCACATGCCCAGCAAAATAAGCTGAGTCCCCTCCTGAGCATGGGACATAACTTGCCCTATTAACACCCAATAGGAGGTAACTAAATAAAAAGGGTGCAGTGAATATAGAACCCCCCCCCCCCAAAAAAAAAAAAAAAAAACGAGGGAGAGAAGGGAAAACCACAGTCTCCATGGTGTGGTTACTAGTACCGTGGCGTGCAAAATGAAAGGCCCAAAAAATGGCAAAACACCACAGAATGACCCAATAAGGCTGTCGAAGTCCAGACAGAGAAGACCCCCAAAAATCCAAAATCTGGTCCCTATAGGGCACCAATTAGGGGGGTGAAGAGAGCTCCCTAGATGGGGTATATATATAAAAGGACAATGACCCCATACAAGCAGATGGCACAAGTGCACTATGCAGGAAAAACAACACATCCAATACTAATACAACTTATTGTTTCTAGAAGCCGGTGAATAAAAGATCTTCATTGATGCCACCAGGGATAACACAATTTAAATCAAATATCCACTTGGATTCCCGCTTCAAAAGTTCAAGAGTAACATTTCCTCCACTAATGTTCATGTGCACCGCTTCAAGTCCCAGGACCTTAGTGCCAGCCCATTGTGCATCATGTTCGGCCAAGAAGTGCGCAGCCACAGAAGTAAGGGTTTTCCCTTTAAGCTTATCCCTTTTCACCGTCGTAATAGTGGACAGATGTTGCTGTATGCGTCTTCTTAGCTCCTGTGTGGTTTGACCCACATACACTTTAGGACATGGGCACACCACTGCATAGACCTAATTCCGGGACCTGCAATTGAAGTAGGTCTTGATGGGAATCTGTGAAAACAAAGAGGGCACCATAATTCTTTCATTACCGCTGGTGTAAGGGCAAATACTACAATTGCCGCACGGGAAGGTACCGGTCAATCTGCCCCTCTACGGAGTTTTGCAACCGGGCGCTGAAAGTGACTGTGGCTTAAACAGTCCCTAAGGCTTCTAGCCCTCCTGGCAATTAAATTGGGTTGAGGGGCAATGTGGGGGAGCAGCTTAGACTCACTTTGTAAAATACCCCAATACTTTGATAAAATACCCCATAGATCTTGCCACTGATTATTAAACATGGTAATTATTCCCAGTACACAGAATGAGCAATGGACGGCACTAGAGAAGCACAAATCAATATGGACATACACTCCTTAAAGAACATCCGAAAAATACGCAGGTGGCACGAATGTTCTGGGTATATGGTGCTCAGCACTGATAGGCAATCCAGAGTAAATACGATGAAACAAGAAAAGAAAACAACTGGACCCGTTGAAGCACATACCGTGCGAAACGGCCGTCGTCCACACTCCACCTCCGCACCCTCTTGCTGACCTGATGTCCTAATGGATGTTTTATACATTTTTCTCCAATAAAGAGCACGATTTCACAGCTTCAAATATAAGGGTGAGTGCCGCACTGTTTTCTTTTCTTGTTTCATCTTTATTATTCCCAGTGGTTTATCATTAATCCTGGCCCTATCCTGTAAAAGTTCCCTCCTACTGCTATTGTTAGCCATGGAGAAGGCACGGGAAATAACCCGTTTGGGATACCCCCTCTCGTGAAAGCGTGCGGTAAGTTCACGAGAGTGTGCAGTAAAGTCCTGGTGTTCACTGCAATTCCTCCGAACCCTATGGAATTGACCTTTAGGAATACCTGTTTTTAGATGCGTCGGATGGAAGCTTGCAAAATGCAGCAAGCTATTTGTAGCCGTGGGCTTTCGATATAGAGTCGTGAGGATTTTGGATCCCTTCACCTGCAACCTTAGGTCCAGAAACTCAATGTCCATCTGGGAAAACTGTGAGGTAAGACGTATATTCCAGGGGTTATCATTCAGTGTGCCCACAAATTCCTTGCACTGTTCCAGGGTGCCTGTCCAGATAAAAACAACATCATCGATATATCGGAACCATTTGATGACAAATTCCGAAAATTGTTCCAAACAGAAAACCCTGGTAACCTCCCACCAACCCAAAAAGAGGTTGGCGTACGAGGGGGCACAGCGAGCCCCCATAGCGGTGCCCCTCACCTGCCTGTAAAATACGTGATCAAAGATGAAATAATTTTGATCGAGGACAAAAAGCAACTAATCCAAAATGAATGAATCATGTCCTCTATCACCCGTGGAGTTGGAATCCAAAAAGAAGGATACAGCGCGTATACCTAGTTCATGTCCAATGCAGGTGTAGAGAGACTCCATGTCTAGGGTGACAAGCCACGCCCCTGGCGGGATCTCCAGGTCCTGGAGTTGCAGAATTAAAGAGGTGGAATCCTTGACATACGACTTGAGGGACACAACTAGAGGCTGAAGAAAAAAAATCAATGTAAACACACGGCCGTTCAAGTAACCCACCAATCCCAGAGACTATAGGCCTACCCGGAGGGGCCTGTAAAGATTTATGCACCTTAGGGAGCATGTAGAAGGTGGGAGTCTTGGGGTGGTGGTTAGTAAGAAAGTCTCGTTCGCGTTTGTTAATAATATTCCGTGTGTATGCAGCCTCCAGTAAGCGAGTCAATTTTCCTTGGAAGACAAACGTGGGATCTGAGTGAAGCACTTGGTAACACTCCAGATTCCCCAATTGGCGCATGGCTTCCTGTAAATAAAGGTCAGTCGGCCAAATCACCAAATTGCCCCCCTTATCTGCTTCCCGGATTACAAAATCCCTGTTGGAACCCAATTTGGCCAAATTTTGTGGCTTATATTTCTCCCCCTAAAGGGGTCAAGCTTGAGATTATGTACCTCTCTGCATACAGTGTTGAAGAAGCTCTGTACCGCCGGGCATAAGGTTAGCGGGGGGGGTGGCTTGTGAGGGAAGCCTTCTGGTAAATTTTCTTCTGGGCTGGCACTCATCTCCCTCCTCCAGTAGGTCCAGGAGATCCCTCAGGACTAGTCTGTCAGCCAAGGGTAGCTCATCTGGAGTAGAAGGGCGATGGTAAAGCAATTTAAAAGTAAGCTGCCTACAGAACAAATAGACGTCTTTGATGAAAGTGAACTTATCAAGCCCACTGGTGGGGCAAAAAGAGAGGCCTTTTTCCAATAAGGCGGTCTCACAATCAGACAGACCATATTTAGATAAGTTGATAATCTGCAACTTACCAGCGATCAATGGTGGTTCTGATATTGACGTTTCTTGTTCTGACGCATCTCCCGCTGGTAATGAGATGACCATACTCTGCGATTCCGAGTGTGTCTCTTTAAAGCCATATCTCCTCCTGCGGCCCCTCCTCCTGCGCCTTCTGTGTCGCTCGGTTCGGAGGATAAAAAACCGTCACTAGAGGGTATGCCCGATGAGGTGGCCATATTGTTTTCAGCCTGGTCTGGCCCACTTCCAAACCTCCTGTTGCCCTTATGTGTCCACTTAAATGCTTGACCATTTTTAAAATCCATTTGGTCTCTCCTGAACTTCTGTCTTTTTTTGCTGGTATTATCTTTTTCAAAGGCATCAAGAGTAATCCTGAGCTGACCCTGAAATGGTTCCCCCAATAATTTACGGTCAAAGCTATCCAGCCTGCCCTCACATATCTGGAGCTTATCCTTTAAGGACCTTAAGACCCCCTGGTCATGTTCAATCAACATGTCCAGAATAATAAAGGAGTATTTGGACAGACCGGACTCCCAAGTCTTTTTAAACCCATCGTCCACTTCCCATGCAGGAAATATTTGTACCCTGAGACCCCTGGGGATGATACCTATGCGTTTGTACTCTTCTAGGGTCTTTAGATTCCACCAGGTTTTGGCATATGTGTTATGTAAATTCGTAAGTTCCCTAGTTAACTGCTGGAACCCATCGACCACAGACCCACTATCGGGTATACCTACAGTGTCATCACAGAACAAATTCTTGGCCTGGCTACTCCATGCAGCCTCTCTTGCTGCCAAATCCATGTTAAATAGACAAACTAAATAATGGACAATACCAAGTAATAAATACTTAATGCTATACGACCGTGTGCCAACACCCCGAAAATGCGGGCAAAGAACACCGCATAAACAAACAGTATACCAAACAGAGAGTTAATGGGGGCACCACGGTCGGTGGGACTCAGACCAAGGCCTAAAACAAGTACCAAGTAAATAGAGAGGAGAGGAAGGTAGGCCTTATACAATGGGAGTCACCACCAACACATAATATTAAATCACAGCTTTATTAAACATGTATGCAAAGGACAAAAACACATTAAAAGCATTAAAAACACGGGTATATAACATAACCCATACACTCAAAAGCCCACAATAAGGCAAAACAACCCGCACATACCCCACCAGAGTATAATACACATGCCCTAGAATAAAGAAAGACCTACGTGGCAGCGGAATGGCACACCATAACTTACCCAGCCAGTCCCATAAATACCTGCACCATGCAGGAACCTGATAATCCCAATACCAACAGGAAGAGCTAGCAGGCACCATAAGGTGAAAAAGCCACGGTGGCCACAGCAATACAGGTGGAGATAACCATGCCAGTGGTACAGGTGAAATGGTACAACAAATGTGTGGATAGAGATAGGATCCAATACCCACCACGCATGGAACCAACCACCTGAAGAGACTAAGCCCTAAAATAGGAGCAGAGACCCGGTCCAATGTGCGCCGGTCCAGGGCAAGATACAGAGGGGCATGTGTACCCTTAAGGAGGAGAGGTGCGGGCGGCAGGCACCCAACGCGTGTCGCCACGCACAGGTGGCTTCGTCAGGGGTGATGCATGCACGTCCTGCCCCTTGCTTAAATATGAAATACTCGGTCACTTACCGAAGGCAGCTGTGCAGCAGCTGAGAGCGCCGCATGGAATGCGTGATGACGGCGATAAGCCGGGCCCGGCATGTATGCACTGCGCATGCGCTGGCGTCCTGGAGCGGATGTATGTGGTCCGCTCCCGGTCGCCATGGCAACATACGCACTGCGCTTGCGCAGAGTGTAAACAGAGGGGGATAGATACTAGAAGAGACACGAAATACCAGTATGGCAGTGGTGCCTTGACAGAGACACACCAACAAGTTACGAACAAACAGCCGAAATAAAGGCCTTATTGTGGGCTTTTGAGTGTATGGGTTATGTTATATACCCGTGTTTTTAATGCTTTTAGGGTATGTTCACACGTTCAGGATTTCCATCCTTTTTTTTTTCAGGACTGTTTTTTTAAAAAACTGCAGCTCTTGGCAGAAAACGCAGGTCCTTTTTTTGGTCCTTTTTTGTCCTTTTTTGATGCGTTTTTTGATGCGTTTTTTGATCCTTTTTTTTTTATGCAGTTTTCTAACCCTAACCCTAACCCTACCCCTAACCCTACCCCTAACCCTAACCCTACCCCTACCCCTATTCTAACCTTAGTGAAAAAAAAAAAAAAAAAATCTTAATTTTTTTATTGTCCCTACCAATGGGGGTGACAAAGTGGGGGGGGTGTCATTTACTATTTTTTTATTTTGATCACTGAGATAGGTTATATCTCAGTGATCAAAATGCACTTTGGAGCGAATCTGCCGGCCGGCAGATTCGGCGGGCGCACTGCGCATGCGCCCGCCATTTTGCAAGATGGCGGCGCCCAGGGAGAAGACGGCCGGACGGACACCGGGACGCCGGGTAAGTATAAGGGGGGAGATTAGGGCACGGGGGGGCATCGGAGCACTGAGGGGGGGCATCGGAGCACGGGGGGGGGCATCGGAGCACGGGGGGCGGGATCGGAGCACGGGGGGGCAGCCACACTCCGCCCACGCACTTCCGCCCGCTCCCCCGCACTTCCTGCTGCAGCGGTTCTGCACATCAAATCGCAGTAAAACCCGCAGATATATTTTTGATCTGCGGGTTTTACTGCGGTTTTGACCTCACAATGGAGGTCTATGGGTGCAGAACCGCTGCGGTTCAGGAAAAAGAAGTGACATGCTCCTTCTTTTTTGCCGCAGCTATTCTGCGCGGCTTTTTAAACGAAATTCCGGATCATGTGCACAGCAGTGACTGTTTTCCATAGGGTTACATTGTTATGTACCCTGCATGGAAAACAGCTGCGGAACCGCAGCGGCAAAACCGCTGCGGTTCCGCAGTAAAAAACACACTGTGTGAACATGGCCTTAATGTGTTTTTGTCCTTTGCATACATGTTTAATAAAGCTGTGATTTAATATTATGTGTTGGTGGTGACTCCCATTGTATAAGGCCTACCTTCCTCTCCTCTCTATTTACTTGGTATATGCCTAGAAAAATACGTTGATGTGAGCTGCCCCATAGAGTAACACTGGGCCGAGTGCTATGTGATGTTTTCTTGCATAGCATTGGGCCGTATTCTACGGTAGTGTGACTCCAGCCTAAGTGTTATTATTTTATGATGTAAACATGCTGATTGAGACGGGATTGTCAGAGTAATGGACAGCCTCTTTAAATCTGAAGTGCAACATCCAAGATCTTTACCTGTACTTTCTAGCATAACTGTGAAGCTCTATTCCCCAATAATGTGTATAACTCACAAGATTGTGTCCTCGGTGACACATTGTAAATGTCATGATACGTTGATTTCTGCTACGTAAATGTGTTCATTGAAATTTGCTGTCTGTGGGAGAACTGAGCTACTTTTTAGTAAAGAACTGCTTCATGTGTCATAGGCCAGGAATCCAGATATGAACATCTAACACTTTCAGCAGATAGCTATGTTATCTGTGCTCCTATAATGCACTTTGGAAAAAGTATCTAACACAAAAGGTGACAGGTCTTACAGCAGAATAGAGCAACATTTTTATCTATTTACATGAGCAAAACATTCACTGAAAGAGGAAAAAAAGCAGCCATACTTGCAATATCATGTCCAGACACAAATGTACAAACAAGATACAGCGGGTCCCCCAAGAAAAAAGCAGGGGTGGCATAGGTGCAAAATACTGAAAATAAGCCACTTACTAACCCACCAAACATCCGTGGGGCAGTTGCCTAGTATTCCAGTTGCACACGTCTGCATAGGGTGTCGTTCACACTATTACGTGAGATGCAGCTATATCTGTATAGCAGCATATTATCAACGTCCACTACTATTACATCAGGCGGGCTGCCAATACCCTATGTGCACCCACAGGCTAGATATCCCACATTACCCAGCCACCACTGGAAAGACCCGGCCTGCACCCTGCAAAAAATTGTGCAAAAAAGATGTAAATAATAAATGAGGTCTTTGTCACTATTTTGGTCAAAATACACAAGCTTGCAAGCCGCGTCAAGGGTTCTCATTATCTTGCGAGTCCTACACTAAATCCTTCTCTAAATTCAAAAAATTCACCGAAAGAGGTGCTTCTCACATAATAGTGTGAACAACACCCTATGCAGACATGTGTACAATTAGAATACTAGGCAGCCACCCGACCGGATGTTTGGTGAGTTAGTATGTAAGGCTACTTTCACACTAGCGTCGTATGATGCACGTCGCAATGCGTCATTTTGGAGAAAAAACGCATCCTGCAAAGTTGTCTGCAGGATGCGTTTTTTTCTCCATAGACTAACATTAGCGATGCATTGTGACGCATTGCCACACGTCGTGCGACGGTTGCGTCGTGTTGTGGTGGACCGTCGGAACAAAAAAAGTTGCTTGCAACGTTTTTTTGTGCATCGTGTCCGCCATTTCTGACGGCGCATGCGCGGCCGGAACTCCGCCCCCTCCTCCCCGCAACTCACAATGGGGCAGCGGATGTGTTGTAAAACTGCATCCGCTGCACCCGTTGTGCTGCGTTGTCACAGGATGCGTCGGTACGTCAGCCCGACACACTGCGACGGGCCGACGCTAGTGTGAAAGTAGCCTAAGTGGCTTGTTTTCAGTATTTTGCACATGTGCTGCCCCTGCTTTTATCTTGGGAGACCCACTGTATCCTTTTTGTGCATTTGTGTATGGACATGATATTGCAAATATGGCAGTTTTTTCCTTCTCAGTGATATTATTTACATAAGCAAGCAGCAAATTCTTGAAATTATTTACGTTGTACTTGAAAAATTAGTAAAAAAAATAACACAGTTGAACAATGTCTCAATGCAAGAAAAAACATTACACCTTATAGTATGTGGCTTCAGGAATAAATGGCTAAGAACCCCAAAAAAGCATCAAAACATACAATTTACAGTGGGTTTAATATTTTCCCTTTGATTTAAGGTACCGTCACATTTAGCGACGCTGCAGCGATCTAGACAACGATGCCAACCGCTGCAGCGTCGCTGTGTGGTCGCTGGACCGCTTAGTAACCCAATGTTTACCCTGGTTACCAGTGAAGACATCGCTGAATCGGCGTCACACACGCCGATTCAGCGATGTCAGCGGGAGATCCAGCGACGAAATAAAGTTCTGGACTTTTCCCAGCGACCAACGATCTCAAAGCAGGGGCCTGATCATTGGTCGCTGTCACACATAACGATTTCGTTAACGATATCGTTGCTATGTCACAAAAAGCAACGATATCATTAACGATATCGTTATGTGTGACGGTACCTTTACAGCCGATATCTATCCGCAGCAAGGTGTGCTGCAAAATGAAGATGTCAAAGAATGGTAGAAACATTGGTGGAGAAAATGGCATTTTTAAATACAGTAAAATACAACAAGAGGAAATACTATTATATAATGAAATCAGTTAAACTGAACACTTAAATTAAATATTTTAACCCCTTTACCCACAAGGGTGGTTTGCACGTTAATGACCGGGCCAATTTTTACAATTCTGACCACTGTCCTTTTATGAGGTTATAACTCTGGAACGCTTCAACGGATCCCAGTGATTCTGACATAGTTTTCTCGTGACATATGGTACTTCATGATAGTGGTAAAATTTCTTTGATATTACCTGCATTTGTGAAAAAAATGGTAATTTGGCGAAAATTTAGAAAATTTTGCAATTTTCCAACTTTGAATTTTTATGCAATTAAATCACAGAGATATGTCACACAAAATACTTAATAAGTAACATTTCCCACATGTCTACTTTACATCAGCACAATTTTGGAACCAACATTTTTTTTTGTTAGGGAGTTATAAGGGTTAAAAGTTGACCAGCAATTTCCCATTTTTACAACACCATTTTTTTTAGGGACCACATCTCATTTAAAGTCATTTTGAGGGGTCTATATGATAGAAAATACCCAAGTGTGACAACATTCTAAAAACTGCACCCCTCAAGGTGCTGAAAACCATATTCAAGAAGTTTATTAACCCTTCTGGTGATTCACAGGAATTTTTGGAATGTTTAAATAAAAATGAACATTTAACTTTTTTCACGAAAAATTTACTTCAGCTCCAATTTGTTTTATTTTACCAAGGGTAACAGGAGAAAATGGACCCCAAAAGTTGTTGTACCATTTGTCCTGAGTACACCGATACCCCATGTGTGGGGGTAAACGACTGTTTGGGTGCATGACAGAGCTCGGAAGCGAAGGAGCACCATTTGACTTTTCAATGCAAAATTGACTGGAATCGAGACGGGACACCATGTTGCGTTTAGAGAGCCCCTGATGTGCCTAAACATTGAAACCCCCCACAAGTGACACCATTTTGGAAAGTAGACCCCCTAAGGAACTTATCTAGAGGTGTGGTGAGCACTTTGACCCACCAAGTGCTTCACAGAAGTTTATAATGCAGAACCGTAAAAATACAAAATCATATTTTTTCACAAAAATGATCTTTTCGCCCCCAATTTTTATTTTCCCAAGGGTAAGAGAAGAAATTGGACCCAAAAGTTGTTGCACAATTTGTCCTGAGTATGCTGATACCCCATATGTGGAGGTAAAACACTGTGTCGGCGCATGGGAGAGCTCGGAAGGGAAGGAGCGCTGTTTGACTTTTCAATGCAAAATTGACAGGAATTGAGAAGGAAAGCCATGTTGCGTTTGGAGAGCCCCTGATGTGCCTAAACATTGAAAGAACCCCACAAGTGACACCATTTTGGAAAGTAGACCCCCTAAGGAACTTATATAGATGTGTGGTGAGCTTTGACACACCAAGGGCTTCACAGAAGTTTATAATGCAGAGCCGTAAAAGTAAAACAAAAATTTTTTCCCACAAAAATTATTTTTTAGCCCCCAGTTTTGTATTTTCCCGAGGGTAACAGGAGAAATTGGACCCCAAAATTTGTTGTCCAATTTGTCCTGAGTGCGCTGATACCCCATATGTGGGGGGGAACCACTGTTTGGGCACATGGGAGGACTCGGAAGGGAAGGAGCGCCATTTGGAATGCAGACTTAGATGGAATGGTCTGCAGGTGTCACATTGCGTTTGCAGAGCCCCTAATGTACTTAAACAGTAGAAACCCCCCACAAGTGACACCATTTTGGAAAGTAGACCCCCTAAGGAACTTATCTAGATGTGTGGTGAGCGCTTTGACCCACCAAGGGCTTCATAGAAGTTTATAATGCAGAGCTGTAAAAATAAAAAAATAAAAACTTCCCCAAAAAATTATTTTTTAGCCCCCAGTTTTGTATTTTCCCGAGGGTAAGAGGAGAAATTCGACCCCAAAAGTTGTTTTCCAATTTGTCCTGAGTACGCTGATACCCCATACATGGGGGGAACCACCGTTTGGGCGCATGGGAGTGCTCGGAAGGGAAGGAGCGCCATTTGGAATGCAGACTTAGATGGAATGGTCTGCAGGCGTCACATTGCGTTTGCAGAGCCCCTAATGTACCTAAACAGTAGAAACCCCCCACAAGTGACCCCATATTATAAACTAGACCCCCAATAACGCAGAGCTGTGAAAATAAAAAATCTTTTTTTTTCCACAAAAATTATTTTTAGCCCCCAGTTTTGTATTTTCCCAAGGATAACAGGAGAAATTGGACCCCAAAAGTTGTTGTCCTATTTGTCCTGAGTACGCTGATACCCCATATGTAGGGGTAAACCCCTGCTTGGGCACACGGGAGAGCTCGGAAGGGAAGGAGCACTGTTTTACTTTTTCAACGCAGAATTGGCTGGAATTGAGATCGGATGCCATGTCGCGTTTGGAGAGCCCCTGATGTGCCTAAACAGTGGAAACCCCCCAAATTATAACTGAAACCCTAATCCAAACACACCCCTATCCCTAATCCCAACAGTAACCCTAACCACACCTCTAACCCTGACACACCCCTAACCCTAATCCCAACCCTATTCCCAACCATAAATGTAATCTAAACCCTAACCGTAACTTTAGCCCCAACCCTAACTTTAGCCCCAACCCTAACTGTAGCCTTAACCCTAGCCCCAACCCTAACCCTAGCCCTAACCCTAGCCCTAACAATAGCCCTAACCTTAACCCTAACCCTAGCCCTAACCCTAACCCTAACCCTAGCCCTAACCTTAACCCTAACCATAACCCTTGCCCTAACCCTAACCCTAACCCTAGCCCTAACCCTAGCCCTAACCCTAGCCCTAACCCTAACACTAGCCCTAGCCCTAACCCTAACCCTAGCCCTAACCCTAGCCCTTATGGAAAAATGGAAATAAATACATTTTTTTAATTTTTCCCTAACTAAGGTGGTGATGAAGGGGGGTTAGATTTACTTTTATAGTGGGTTATCTAGCACATTTTTATGATTGGCAGCCGTCACACACTGAAAGACGCTTTTTATTGCAAAAAAATATTTTTTGTGTTACCACATTTTGAGAGCTATAATTTTTCCATATTTTGGTCCACAGAGTCATGTGAGGTCTTGTTTTTTGCGGGACGAGTTGACGTTTTATTGGTAACATTTTCGGGCACGTGACATTTTTTGATCGCTTTTTATTCCGATTTTTGTGAGGCAGAATGACCAAAAACCAGCTATTCATGAATTTCTTTTGGAGGAGGCGTTTATACCGTTCCGCGTTTGGTAAAATTGATGAAGCAGTTTTATTCTTCGGTTCAGTACAATTACAGCGATACCTCATTTATATCATTTTTTTATGTTTTGGCGCTTTTATACGATAAAAACTATTTTATAGAAAAAATAATTATTTTTGCATCGCTTTCTTCTCAGGACTATAACTTTTTTATTTTTTTGCTGATGATGCTGTATTGCGGCTCGTTTTTAGCAGGACAAGATGTAGTTTTCAGAGGTACCATGGATATTTATATCCGTATTTTTGATCGCGTGTTATTCCACTTTTTGTTTGGCGATATGATAATAAGACGTTATTTTTTGCTTCATTTTTTTTTTCTTACCGTGTTTACTGAAGGGGTTAACTAGTGGGCCAGTTTTATAGGTCGGGTCGTTACAGACGCGGTGATACTAAATACGTGTACTTTTATTGTTGTTTTTTTTATTTAGATAAAGAAATGTATTTATGGGAATAATATTTTTATTTTTTTTTTCATTATTTAGGATTTTTTTTTTTTTTTACACATTTGGAAAAAAATTTTTTAACTTTTTTACTTTGTCCCGGGGGGGACATCACAGATCGGTGATCTGACAGTTTGCATAGCACTCTGTCAGATCACCGATCTGACTTACAGCAGTGCAGGCTTACCAAGCGCCTGCTCTGAGCAGGCACTTGGTAAGCCACCTCCCTCCCTGCAGGACCCGGATGCCGCGGCCATTTTGGATCCAGGCCTGCTACAGGGAGGGAGGTAGGGAGACCCTCGCAGCAACGCGATCACATCGCGTTGCTGCGGGGGTCTCAGGGACCCCCGCAGGGAGCCCCCTCCCTGCGGATGCTTCCTTATACCGCCGACACATCGCGATCATGTTTGATCGCGGTGTGCTGGGGGTTAATGTGCCGGGGGCGGTCCGTGACTGCTCCTGGCACATAGTGCCGGATGTCAGCTGCGATAGGCAGCTGACACCCGGCCGCGATCGGCCGCACTCCCCCGTGACCGCTGCCGATCGCATATGACGAACTATCCCATCGAGGTGGGGTGGGCCCGTATGACCATCAACGGGATAGTACGTCATATGCGATCGGCAGCGCTCACGGTACGTCTAATGTCAGAAAGGGGTTAAATTCCAGATCTCTAATTAGGTTTTATCCCAAAAGAAATAGGATTTTCTTGATTTTTTCCTTAATTCTTCATTTATAATTATCTCCAACACATCCAGATGCATTCAGGCCTCAGAGGAAACTGCATGTCATAAGGTCACAACGTCAATGTCGCGACATCCAGGACCTGGACATTGCCAGAAGTCTTGGAGATTAGGCACATGAGAGTGGAAAGAAGAGGACCAAACAGCGAGCAGCGGGGAGGCAGTAGAGATGATGAGAATTCTTTTTTTTTAACCAATACTCTCCTCTATGGCCTCTTGACTTTATACCAGGACTTCCCACCGCATCCAGGCCTGAGTTCACTATAACTCATAAGGTTACAATTACAACACAATCTTATCACACTCAATGAGCTCCAGACTGGACGCGGCAGGAAGTCCTGGTCCATAGTGGAGAGGCCAGAGATGATAGCGGCGGGAAATGTCAGTGGTGAACTGATTATTAGGTTTTTGTTTTGTTTTTTTAAATCGGAAGTCCTTAACTAGGGGTCATAAATAAGTCGAATGTTCGTAAATCGGTGACTGCCTATTTTTTAATATGTGTCCACACCATTGCATACATAATTACATTAATAATAACAGATTACTGATTATGAATGTAAGAGAAAGCACAAGTTAGACACAAAACGAATGTTAGCCTATTTATTCATCATGTTTATTTGCAAATAAAGATCTTTTTTTTTACCCCTTAACAAAAAAAATAAAATGTTCATTTTTTCCTTCCACATTGCTTTAATGTCCCTAAAAAATGGTTTTGTAAATTTTGTTGGAAAAATAAGAAATTGCTGGTCAACTTTTAACCCTCATAACGTCCTAACAGAAAAATTCTGCTTTCAAAATTGTGCTGATGTAAAGCTGACATGTGAGAAATATTATTTATTAACTATTTTGTGTGACACCACTCTCTGACTTAATCCCTTAACCCCCAAGGGTGGTTTGCACATTAATGACCGGGCCAATTTTTACAATTCTGACCACTGTCCCTTTATGAGGTTATAACTCTGGAACGCTTCAACGGATCCTGATGATTCTGACACTGTTTTCTCGTGACATATTGTACTTCATGATAGTGGTAAAATTTATTTGATATTACTTGCGATTATTTGTAAAAAAAAAATGGAAATTTGGCAAAAATTTTGAAAATTTTGCAATTTTCCAACTTTGAATTGTTATGCCCTTAAATCACAGATATATGTCACAAAATACTTAAAAAGTAACATTTCCCACATGTATACTTTACATCTGCACAATTTTGAAACCAAATTTTTTTGTTATGGAGTTATAAGGGTTAAAATTGACCAGCAATTTCTCATGTTTACAACACCATTTTTTTAGGGACCACATCACATTTGAAGTCACATTGAAGGGTCTATATGATAGAAAATAACCATTCTAAAAACTTCACCCCTCAAGGTGCTCAAAACCACATTCAAGAAGTTTATTAACCCTTCAGATGTTTCACACGAATTTTTGGAATGTTTTAAAAAATGAACATTTAGCTTTGTTTCACAAAAAAATTATTTCAGCTGAAATTTGTTTTATTTTACCAAGGGTAGCAGGAGATATTGGACCCCAAAAGTTGTTGTACAATTTGTCCTGAGTACGCCGATACCCCATATGTGGGGTAAACCACTGTTTGGGCGCATGGCAGAGCTCGGAAGGGAAGGAGTGCCGTTTGACTTTTCAATGCAAAATTGACTGGAATTGAGATGGGATGCCATGTCGCGTTTGGAGAGCCCCTGATGTGCCTAAACATTGAAACCCCCCACAAGTGACACCATTTTGGAAAGTTTACCATCTAAGGAACTTATCTAGATGTGTGGTGAGCACGTTGACCCACCAAGTGCTTCACAGAAGTTTATAATGTAGAGCCATAAAAATAAAAAAACATATTTTTTCACAAAAATGATCTTTTCGCCCCCAATTTTTTATTTTCCCAAGGTTAAGAGAAGAAATTGGACCCCAAAAGTTATTGTGCAATTTGTCCTGAGTACGCTGATACCCCATATGTGGGGGTAAACCACTGTTTGGGTGCATGGCAGAGCTCGAAAGGGAAATGCAAACTTGACTGGAATTGAGATAAGACACCATGTCGTGTTTGGAGAGCCCCTGATGTGCCTAAACATTGAAACCCCCCACAAGTGACACAATTTTGGAAAGAAGACACCCCCTAAGGAACTTATCTAGACATGTTGTGAAAACTTTGAACCTCCAAGTATTTCCCTACAGTTTATAACGCAGAGCCGTGAAATAAAAATTTATTTTTTCTCCACAAAAATTATTTTTTAGCTCCCAGTTTTGTATTTTCCCAAGGGTAAAAGGAAAAATTGGATCCCAAATGTTGTTCTCCAATTTGTCCTGAGTATGCTGATACCCCATATGTGGGGGGGAACCACTGTGTGGGCGCATGGCAGAGCTCGGAAGGGAAGGAGCGCCGTTTGGAATTCAGACTTGGATGGATTGGTCTGCAGGCGTCACATTGCATTTGCAGAGCCCCTAATGTACCTAAACAGTAGAAACCCCCACAACTGACCACATATTGGAAACTAGACCCCCAAGGAACTTATCAAGATGTGTTCTGAGAACTTTGCATCCCCAAGTGTTTCACTACAGTTTATAACTCAGAGCCGTGAAAATAAAAAATCTTTTATTTTCCACAAAAATTAATTTTCCCCCAGTTTTATATTTTTCCAAAGGTAACAGGAGAAATTGGACCCCAAAAGTTGTTGTCCAATTTGTCCTGAGTATGCTGATACCCAATATGTGGGAGGAACCACCGTTTGGGCGCATGGCAGAGCTCAGAAGGGAAGGAGCTCCGTTTGGAATGCAGATTTAAATGGAATGGTCTGCAGGCGTCACATTGCGTTTGCAGAACCCCTGATGTACCTAAACAGTAGAAACCCCCCACAATTGACCCCATATTGGAAACTAGACCCCCCAAGAAACTTATATAGATGTGTTGTGAGAACTTGGAACCCCCAAGTGATTCACTACAGTTTATAACGCAGAGCCGTGAAAATAAAAAATCATTTTTTCCACACAAATTATTTTTTAGCCCCCAGTTTTGTATTTTCCCAAGGGTAACAGGAGAAATTGGACCCCAAAAGTTGTTGACCAATTTGTCCCAAGTACGCTGATATCTCATATGTTGGGGTAAACCACTGTTTGGGCACACGGGAGAGCTCGGAAGGAAAGGAGCACTGTTTTACTTTTTCAACGCAGAATTAGCTGGAATTGAGATCGGATGCCATGTCGCGTTTGGAGAGCCCCTGATGTGCCTAAACAGTGGAAACCCCCCAATTCTAAGTGAATCCCTAACCCAAACACACCCCTAACCCTAATCCCAACCCTAACCACACCCCTAGCCCTAATCCCAACCCTAATCCCAACCGTAAATGTAATCCAAAGCCTAACTTTAGCCCCAACCCTAATTCCTAACTTTAGCCCCAACCCTAACCCTAACTTTAGCCCCAACCCTAACCTTAATTTTAGCCCCAACCCTAACCCTAACGGGAAAATGGAAATAAATACATTTCTTAAAATTTTATTATCTTTCCCTAACTAAGGGGGTGATGAAGGGGGGTTTGATTTACTTTTATAGCTTGTTTTTTAGCGGATTTTTATGGTTGGCAGCCGTCACACACTAAAAGACGCTTTTTATTGCAAAAAATAGTTTTTGCGTCTCCACATTTTGAGAGCTATAATTTTTCCACATTTTGGTCCACAGAGTCATGTGAGGTCTTGTTTTTTGCGGGACGAGTTTCATTTTTATTGGTACCATTTTCAGGCATGTGACATTTTTTGATCGCTTTTTATTCCAATTTTTGTGAGGTTGAATGAACAAAAATCAGCTATTCATGAATTTCTTTTGGGGGGGAACGCTTATACCGTTCCACATTTGGTAAAATTGATAAAGCAGTCTGATTCTTCGGGTCACAACGATTACAGCGATACCTCATTTATATCTGTCTTTTTGATCGCGTGTTATTCCACTTTATGTTCGGCAGTATAATAAAGTGTCATTTTTTGCCTCGTTTTTTTTTTTTTTTACGGTGTTCACTGAAGGGGTTAACTAGTGGGACAGTTTTACAGGTTGGGTCATTACGGATGCGGTGATACTAAATATGTGTACTTTTATTGTTTTTTTTATTTAGATAAAGAAATGTATTTATTGGAACAATATTTTTTTTTCTTTATTTAGGAATTTTTTTCTACACAAGTAAATATTTTTTTTAACTTTTTTACATTGCCTCAGGGGGGGACATCACATTATAGTGACAGATCGCTGATCTGACACTTTGCAGTGCACTGTGTCAGATCACCGATCACACAGGCACTGCAGGGAGGCTTCCCAGCACCTGCTCTGAGCAGGTGTTTGAAAGCCACCTCCCTGCAGGACCAGGAAGGCCCCCCGTGGCCATTTTAGATCCGGGCCTGCAGGGAGGAGGAGGTAGGAGACCCTCAGAGCAGTGCTATCAAATTGCGTTGCTCCGAGGGTCTCAGGGAAGCAGGCAGGGAGCCCCCTCCCTGCGCGATGCTTCCCTATGCCACATGTCATGTTTGATCGCAGTGTTCCGGGGGTTAATGTGCGTGACCGCTCCTGGCACATTGTGCACATAGTGCACATAGTGCCGGATGTCAGCTGTAATAATCAGCTGACACCCAGCGGCGATCGGCCTCGCTCCCCACGTGACCACGGCTGATTGCTCTGGACGTACTATCCCATCACTGGGAATTAAGTCCCAAGTCACCTCTATAGTACGTCCAATGGGATTAAGGGGTTAAGGGTACAAAAATTAAAAGTTAGAAAATTGCTAAATTTTCTAAATTTTTGCCATATTTCCACTTTTTAATAAATAAAAGCAAGTGATATTGAAGAAATGTTACCACTAACATGAATAAGAATATGTCGAGAAAAAACATTCTCAGAATCAGAGGGATACGTTGAAGCGTTCCAGAGCTATAACCTCATGAACTGACAGTGGTCAGAATTGTAAAAATTGGCTTGGTCATTAAGTACTAAATTGGCTCTGTCACTAAGGGGTTATTATGTATCTAGTCGTGAATGCTCAGTCCTTACACTTTTCTTGAATTATGGACTTATATTACCGTTTAATAACGTGAGCACCGCAGAAGATGCTTGCTGCTGCGTGAACTTTCCAGTTGGCTGTTCACACATGACATACTGTATATGTGACTCTAGACAGTTCCTGTGTCCTATTTATTGGAGTGAAAAAATTTCTGAGACTTCTTCTTTATTACACTATGCTTATGCGAGTATGGAACTTACGAAATACTATAGGGAACACTTTAGGTAAATGTAACAAATTTAGAAAAGGGGAACATGCTTACAAAATTTGTATTAGCATTTGAAGGATCGCAGTTTTCGAGGGTTCATATTTACACGTAATCCTACACCACCATTTCCAGTGTTACAAAATAGTTCTTCTCATATGTCCTTTAAGAAATTACATCATAAGTTTTCCTTATACTTTGCCGTTACGGAACAGCTGCTGTTTCATTTTATAAAAAAACAAACTTGGCAGCTTCCCATTTGTAAAACATTTGTGAGATGACTCAAGAATGTTCAGAAAGATTTAATATCCACAGCAGAAATCCAGAGCCTTAGCGCTCGGAGATATGTCTTTGGCTACTCTTGGGCTGTTGGGTTTAAAGTTCACATGGAATGTAAAAGTCTTCAAATCCCATTTCAATATGTGGACTCAGTAAGACTCTGGGAATGCCAGAAAGCCTGTTATTCTGGACTGTAACATGACCACATCAGGCTCAGATTAGTCACATAAAATGTTAAGGTCATATTTTATTTCTAATGTGTTGCAGATGGGATTGGTTTAGGTGGGAGCATAGCTGTCTTTTAACTTTTTTTGTGAGATGCTGATATTTGACAGAACATGTTTTCTATACTAAGGTATTCAAACAGTACTCATATTAAGTTATCAAATACCCTAAATAAGATAATAAACTATCAATTAGGTCTTTCAACAATGTTAACATAAAATCAACTGATCTTAAATTTCGTGTGAACACATCTATGAAAAATGTATATGCAGCGCCCCAGAGATCTGGTCGTTGCAGTATGACACTCTGTCGCTAAAGGGAGTGATGGTACGTCTGATGGCACTGAAGGAATTCTACTGACCAGGTATCACCAGCACACATTACACTTCACACTCTGGCCACTAGGGGGAGAAAAAGGCTTTATTTATTGGGCCACTCCTCACACTGGTAAAACTAGGGTTTGGATAGGAAGTTAGTCAGAAGCTGACTGGGTTGGATTCAGGCAACATCCCGTGGCAGGGGGTGTTGCAGGGAGAAGACACAGGGGGCTCCCTGTCGGGCATGGGAACCTGGCAGGTACCTAGCGAACAGAGCAGAATGTTACGGAACCGCACCTGCACTACCTTGCAGCGGTATCCTAAGAAAGAGACACGAAGGGAAGGACATTGTGGGACAGTGAGAAACGAGATCAAGCACAAAGGAGAGCCAGTAGGAGTCGTGCCGTGAGACCGAGGCAACATCCTACTGAGGCGCGTAGCTGGTGGCCGGAACACCGCGGAAGTAACTGACGCTAGGCCTTACTTCAAACTCCGCAGGACAGTTAATTATAGGTTGGCTGTCTACCTTAAATTTCCTATGAAGACATAGGGGGCAACGCGTGCAGAGGGACGTCTCTAGGGTCCCGGAAGAGCTCCGAGCCTTCCCGTCATACGGGTGCGTCCTAGCCATAACATACCTGGGGGACGAGAAACTAGTAACATCTGGAACAAGAGAGAGAGAATTAGAAAGAATGAACGAACGAGAACAGAAGTTGTGAGGACTATTCCGAATGCTCAGCAGGGTAGCACTACAACACACAGGCGCTAGTGGTAGGCACTGATTTCCACCTACAAAGGGAACTCTGGATGTGCCCATCGGACCGGCCGGTCTCAGAAAGCCCTGCTAATCGTGCTCTGGATTGAGGATCCTGAAGTCTTCAGTAAAGAGGTAAAGAGACTGCAACCTTGTGTCCTCGTTATTGTCTGCACCTCACACCATCGCCATCTACATCACTGGGAAGCCCTGGGGACATACTTCACCTGTGGGAAGGTATACCATCTAGCTGCCATTCCATCACCCCAGCGGACCCCAAGCAGCATCGGTCACCCTGACCAAATACCACAGGTGGCGTCACGAAACCTTGACAGACTCCTATCACCTTTTATTGGACGCCCCTTAGCAGGGTCACGGACCGGGTCTAGCCACCGTGACAGCCTCAGAACCGAAACAGAGAGGCCCGGTACCGAGAACTCGTGGCCCTGTGTCTGGGGGTGCTCCAACTTGGCATCACGAACAGGATTGTACTTAAGCCTGAGAAGCAGGTCATGTGTGCCTTGGAACTGTGATTGAAACGTGTTTGAACTGTGATTTATTGCAAAGACTGTGTATAGCTATCTGCCGTAAGATTTCCGCCAAAACCGCCGCCATTGCAGCGCCACGAGGAGCGCAGGGGAAGAAGAAGGGCGTGCCATGGGAGGAGACTATCAAAGTGGCGCCAGAAGTGCTGACCGCCCCCTCCGATTGCTGTTGCGGGAGGATGATCTGCCCCAAAGCAGAGGAGAACCGCCCCCTGATTTGCAACGGCGGGAACCAAGACAAGAAGGAGCTCCACCCCCAGAAAATGGAGGAACCGCATGTACGTGCTATCGCAGATCCCGGAGTGGGGATGATGACCAGCGGATACCAGAACGACGAAGGAGTGATCCTGGTCTGTCCCAGTCAGTCGGAGGTGGACCTGGACCCAAATCTGCCGCGGCTGGAGGGTCCAGACGGGCGGAGGAGCCGAGCAAATCCTATCCCGAGCGTGGAGCCAGCCGGTGTGAGGCAATGGAGATCGGAGCCGTCACCGGGGGCCGCGCCGGGAGAACCGCGGTCCGAGTCGCAGCCGACTCCAGCGTCCTTATCAATGGAACCGACCGGCATCGATGGAACCACATCAGACGGAGGTATGGAAAACGCCCCTGCTTCCCCGACCGATCCTGCTCCCGTGACCGCTCCCCGTCCCGACAGTGACCGAGTTCTTGCCCCTGAGCTGGTGGTAATAGCCCCCGGCACTATGGAGAAGCTGGTGCCTCCGCTACTGACAACTATGGGGAAACCACTGGATGTAAGCTCAGAGGGGGTGATCTTGCAATGGGATACCCCAAGGATTGGGCCAGACGGAACCAGGCAGGAGGGCCTCAGCATCGCTGCGCTCACTTGGGAACAATACAAACAATGCCTAATTTTACACTGGAAAGACCGAAAAGAGACAGAACAAAGTGACCCACCGAAACTACAAGGGCCAAAGACAGAACGCAGTAAAGGGAGTCCGGTAAAGCAGGGGACTGTGCTAGCCTTTCACCCAAAGCTCTGGATGTGTCCATTGGACCGGCCGGTCTCAGAAAGCCCTGTTAACCATGCTCTGGATTGCGGATCCTGAAGTCTTCAGTGAAGAGGTAAAGAGACTGCAACCTTGTGTCCTCGTTATTGTCTGCACCTCACACCATCGCCATCTACATCACTGGGAAGCCCTGGGGACATACTTCACCTGTGGGAAAGTATACCATCTTGCTGCCATTCCATCACCCCAGCGGACCCCAAGCAGCGTCGGTCATCCTGACCAAACACCACAGGTGGCGTCATGAAACCTTGACAGACTCCTATCACCTTTTATTGGACGCCCCTTAGCAGGGTCACAGACCGGGTCCAGCCACCGTGACAGCCCCAGAACTGAGACAGAAAGGACCGGTACCGAGTAACCTGTGGCCCTGTGTCTGGGGGCGATCCATGGGGAGTAGGGGGTCACATAGTTACATAGTTATTAAGGTTGAAGGATGACTTTAAGTCCATCTATTTCAACCCATAGCCTAACCTAACATGCCCTAACATGTTGATCCAGAGGAAGGCAAAAAAAATTCCATGTGGCAAAGAGTAAGCTCCACATTGGGGAAAAAAATTCCTTCACGACTCCACATACGGCAATCAGACTAACTCCACATACGGCAATCAGACTAGGGGGTGGAGCAGTCATGAGCGGTACCTGCAATAGACTTACGGTAACTCACATAGAGAGGTAATGGATAGTAATAGAGAGGAGGTGGCTGCCTACTGTGCATCCCGGCCATTGTTGAGATCACAGAGTGGAGTAATGCGGGATAAATAAGAAATAAACTGTGTAAGGCTGATGTTTCTATGATAAAGGGGACCGAAGTTCCCTTGCTGGGATTGCATCATGATGGGGGGACATCATAGTGGTGTATTATGTTAATATGGTAGGCAGTTTAGCACAGGATGGGAGTCCAGTGGGAGGACGGTTGGGAGGGGGAGCTGTGGGGCTAATGGGCTATAAAGTAAGGTGGAGACTCACTTAATTATGAGGGGGTCAGCGTGTCTGTAGGAAGAGAATAGATTAGGGTTAGATATTGAAGGTAGCAATTATACAAGCCAATCAATTTCCCTGTTGAGACCCTTAGGTGTAAGGCTCTCTAATGTATGTATCCAGTATGTTTCTATGGACTTGAGGAGTTTAATGTGGTTGCTTCCTCTTCTTGGTCTAGCGACCTGTTCGATAACTTGGAACCTTAGTTGAGCCACAGCGTGTCTGGTTTTAGAAAAATGATTTGGTAGTGGTAGCCACATTTTACAGTTGGTATTCTCAGACTGGTAAGGGGCCATGGATATTGGCCACCCCAGTCTAAAAATAGCAGCCTGCAGCTGCCCCCGAAAAGACGTAACTATTAGATGTGGCAATTCTATCGATTTTCCTGGCTCTTCCCACTTGCCCTGGTGCAGTGGCAAGTAGGGTAAAGGTTGTGGGGGTGCTATCAGCTGTTTTATGGTGCTGACATCAAGCCGACAGGTTAGTAATGGAGAGGAGTCTATAAGACAACTCTACTACTAACCCCATAGTTAAATTGTAAAAAAGACACAGCCAAAATAAAATAATTTAATAGAAATAGTGACACAAACTCCTCTATTTTTAATTATTTATTTGAGTAATTGAAAAAAAAAAGTGTGGGGACCCTCTATTCTTGATAACCAGCTATGAAAAAACTGACAGCTGAGGGTTGCAGCCAGCAGCTGATAGTTTTGCCTGCGCTGTTATCAAAAATAGATGGATGGTTCCCATGCCTTTTTTTTATTTATTCAAAAAAAATAATTAATTAAAAAAAGGTGGTGTCCTGTTTATTTTTATTTAAAATCATCAAATCAAATAAATGACAAAAATACACATGCAAAAACGTGTAAAAAAAAGAGTATATTTTACACAACGTTTTGCTGCCAGGTTTTTGCTGCAGAAAAATTTACTGCAAATACGCAACATGTGCAATTATCATTCTATGAGCCATAGCAACAATAGCAATAATCGTGGTACCTAATTTTTAGCAATGCTACCCCAGCCTAAGATATTAATTATAAAATACATCTTTTCTGTCTTCTGGTTATTTTTGCTAATTGAAAACAAACAATTATTATAGCAAATGTAATTTCTTAATACCAAAAGAGGAAAGAGGAAATCCCTAGGGTTCCTTGATAAACAAAAATATAATGAAACATATCTTGGAATCTCATGAAATGTAGCTTTGATGGTTATACGAATGATACTCAGCAAAAGTATGAAATATTTAGACAACCATAGTAAAATATTTAGTGTGATGCTCTAGGGTATAATTCATGTTTTGAAATTGCCCTTTTTCTACCTCAAGCAGCAAAAACTAGTGAGAGGTACCTATTAACGTACAGAAGAAACATACTCATATTTCCTGCATTGGCACCCGTAGCGTAACTAGAGTCCAATGGGCCCCTGTACAAAATTTGGACCTGGACCCCTCCTGCGTGTTGGTTAGATATATGGATTCCTGTAGCGATCTAGATCCTATCAAAACATATGTGCTTGCCCCTGCATGAAATAATGCCTGCCATCCTGGCCCTTTCTTGTAATAATCTCCCCAATCATGGGCCCCTTCCAATAATAATGTCTCCATCCTGGCCCCTTTCAGTAATTTTGCCCCCCATCCTGGGCCACATGCTATAACATTTTCTCCCATCCTGGATCCCTTCCTGTTATAATGCCCCCATCCTGGAATAATGTCCCCTATTCTGGTATAATGTCCCAATTTTGATATACCATAATTTCCCTCATCCTGGTATAATGTTGTATAATAATGTCTTCATTCTAGTATAATGTCCCCCATACTGGTATAATGTCCATATTCTGGTATAATGGTCCTCATCCTGGTATAATGTCCGATCATCGTGGTATTATGTGCCCCATTCTAGTAAAACATCCTCCTTCATGGTATAATGTCCCCCATTTTAATGTAGTGTCCCCCATCCTGGAATAATGTCCCCATCCTGGAATAATGTCCCCCATCCTCTTGCACTGGGCCTGGTCACAGTCATAGAGGGTTACGCCCCTTGTAGGCATTGCACACTTTTGTTTTATCTTTTCTTATTTTGTTAGTGTTTCTTTTTCCTTTTTCCTTGTTTTTCTTATTTGCATCACAAGCACTTATAATATTAATGTTTTAATTTATTTGATAATTCCATGCATAGAGTTTAATTTAAAACATTCAGGACTTCAGACATAGAAAGTAATTATTTCTTTCTTGGCTTCAACCTAGGGCTTAAAGGGAACCTGTCACCTGAATTTGGCGAGACCGGTTTTCGGTCATATGGGCGGAGTTTTCAGGTGTTTGATTCACCCTTTCCTTACCCGCTGGCTGCATGCTGGCCGCAATATTGGATTGAAGTTCATTCTCTGTCCTCCGTAGAACACATCTGCGCAAGGCAAGATTGGTGAGTAATGGTGAGTATGAACTCTATGCTTAATGTACTGTATGTCTATATGTATGTAATGTATGAATGTACTGTATGTAGTATGTATGTAGTATGTATGTTTTTTTTTCATTCAACACATTAGCCGGATGATGGGACTAATACTGTCCCATCATTGGCCAAATGTGTCAATCACTGTCACTGTAGCAGGCATCGTCTGATGGGACTTGTAGTCCCATCGGACAATGCCTGCACACATGCACAGACCCCCGGCAGCCTGCATAGAGCCCTGGCAGCCTGCACAGAGCCCTGGCAGCCCGCTCAGAGCACCGGCAGCCCGCACAGAGCCCCGACAGCCCGCACAGAGCCCCGGCAGGCCCGTACAGACCCCCGGCAGCCCGCACAGAGCCCCGGCAGCCCGCACAGAGCCCCGGCAGGCCACACAGAGCCCCGGCAGGACCATACAGACCCCCCGCAGCCCGCACAGAGCCTTGGCAGGCCCACACAGAGCCCTGGCAGGCCCGTACAGTCCCCCGGCAGCTCGCACAGGCTCCCAGCAGCTTGCACAGAGCCCCGAGAGGCCCATACAGATCCCCAGCAGGCCTGCACAGACCCCGCCCACACACACACACATGCACAGTGTCCGCCAACGCACCGCCCACACTCTTCCCCCCTCCGGAACAGGATGTAGAAGGACAGAAAGGGCTTATTTACATTCCGATATTTGTGTCCCATTGACTTGCATTGGTATCGGGTATCGGAATCGGCGATATCCGATATTTTTTGGATATCGGCTGATCCTGTCCGATATCGATACTTCTGGATATCGGAAGGTATCGCTCAACATTAATCACCATATTTTGAGAGCTATAATTTTTCTATATTTCATCGTTTAAGGTCATTTGAGGTCTTGTTTTTTTTGGAATGAGTTTACATTTTTATTGGTACCATTTTTGGGCACCTAACATTTTTTGATCGCTTTCTATTCTGATTTTTAGGAGGCCGAATGAACAAATACCAGCAGTTCAGGAATTGCTTTTTGGTGTTTTTTTAAGCCATTCACCTTTTTGTAAAAAGGGATAAGACAGCTCTATTCTTCGGGTCAGCACAATTACAGCAATACTACATTTATATAATTTTTTTGCTTTGCTGCTTTTACATAATAAAAATATTTTATAGAAAAAAAGAATTGTTTTTGCATTGCAATATTCTTAGAGTTATAGCTTTTTTATTTCTCCACTTATGGAGATGCGTGACAGCTTGTTTTTGTGAAACAAGATGAAGTTTTCAGCTATACCATTTTTTTACATAGCTGGCTGACAAAGAGGTAATCATGTCAATGATAGGCAGCGTGTGATGAAGTCGCTGGGGTGCTGATCGCATGGGAGAGGGAGCCCCATTCTTCTCAAAGCCTCCCAGTTGCTGCAGTCAATATTGATTGTGGCACTTATGCAGTTAAACAGCTGGGGATGGTGCTGGCATCGGCCCTGGCTGTCACAGTCGGGGCTCGGCTATGATGTAAGTCGAGCTCACACTGGTGATCGTGCAGTCACAGCTCCTCTGCCGCACACGATTGTTATGACGTAACTGAATGTCATGGGTCAGGAACCCCTTCCCGATCATGATGTATAGGTACGTCAAAGGTCATGAAGGAGTTGAGGTCTATTATGGAAAAACTTAGCACTCAGACAGAAGATTGAATTTTTAAATGTTTTTAATAGCAATGTGATTGTACAAATGTGACGTTTTGGTCAACAAGGACCTTCATCAGAGTGATAAAATAAAATTAAACAGAAAACAATATAAGAACATAAAAATGATATAAGCATAGATATAGACAAAATATATCTAATATTTCGGGATCAACAAGAATCACATAACAATCATTTAATTCACTGATTGAAAATCTAATTGTAAAAAGCTAGTAAAGGAACAAAAGGAAAAAGAACATGAAAGACCTTAATGGAAAAATCATACCGCACTGCACAGGATAAATGTTTAAGGGGGCTCAGTGTCTGGTGATATTGCCTCTGTGTGAAAATCACATAGTGTAAATGGTGAGTATATAACAGGAAGAAGAGTGCTGAGGCTGTGGAATGGTAAAGATAAGAATGTACCAGAAATTCTTAGATGCCTAGTAGCCTTGGCAGTGTGAACACAGTATCCACCGCTGGTGTATGGGCACGCTAGTATATAGTAAGGAGCGATGGACCAAAAGGACCAGGTGTGGTTCCAACTAATCAGGAGGCCGGCACGTCACCGGAAGTGATGTTGCGTGTGACACAAAACGGTCATGTTTGCCCATAGGTGTTGTATAGGAAGTGCTGGTGTAGTCTAATCCTGTACTGCTTGTCAGTCGGCAGGAAGTTGTGTTCCACCATATGTAAGCTATAGGTCAGCATGGTGTTGATAGTAAATGGTCTAACCCTGTAGTATTGTGAAATAATAGTATTTGACTGGAGACATCGGTGGGAGAGAGTAAACATATACTGTATGCAGATCTAGGTTTGACTCTGAAACAAAGGTGAGAAACAGACTGTTAGACATGTGTTAAATTATGAGAGGACACCTGGGCAGAGAAGGAAAATTAATAATAATAATTATAATAATTTTTATTTATATAGCGCCAACATATTCCACAGCACTTTACAATTAAGCAGGGACATGGTTAAGTGTAGTAAAGAAGATCTTGTAGTGAAGAATGCATAGGAGAGATATGGAGTCATATCATATTAATATGCAAACAATATAAACTAATAAATCACATTCGGATGAAGGCCTGAAGGTCATATTCCCTATTTAATCCTTTTGGAGCCAATGAATTCAATTCATGGATCCAAAAGGCTTCCCTGCATTTTAAAAGGGGGATGCAATCGCCCCCTCGTCGAGGTGGGGGGATATGTTCAATAATTTGAATTTGTGATTTTGTGTCCTGCTTTAATGAAATGATGTGGTAAGGGTACTAGAAGGTTTTTACATCTGATGGTAGATTTGTGTTTGGGTATCCACTCTTTTATTGCTTGTGTGGTTTCTCTGATATATAGGAGTCCACATGGGCAAGTAGTATAATCTTTGATGTAATTTTTTTTACCCGTATAGGGCTGATGCATTAAGTTACCTCGTAGTACGTTATTGCACTGATGGCATTGGATGCATGGAAATGTGTCGGATTTTGGAGGTTGTAGGAATCTCTGAGTGGTGTTTCTCTTTGTTGTACCAAAGTCAGCCTGTACAAGCATGTCACTAGTATAGGGTGCTTAGCATGGTAGAAATGGTACCTGAAATTCTTTAACTGAGGGATATGCTATGGGGAGAATATTCCAGTCTTTACGGATGGTTTTATGTATAATATGAGTAAACAGGTGGTAGGTGTGTATGAAAGGGACACGACTGTCAATATAAGGATGGATACGTGGGGTGGATGTCAAGACAGCAAACAATTCTTTTAAGAGATTAGGTGGATAGCCCCTTTCAGAAAATGTTTTGCTCATTTCCTCTAACCTTTGTTTTCTTAGGGAGGGATTGCTGACAATGCGTTTCACCCTTTGTATTTGCAACTTGGGAATAGACCGTTGCGTTGAGATGTGATGGAGACTATGGCAGTGCAACAGACCATTTTGGTCAGTAGGCTTAGTATATAGGTCAGTTGTCGAGTGTCCCTAGGCCTATATCTAAAGAAACACAGGAAACTAGATACATTTTAAACTCTTTCTCATTAAGTAAAAAGTAAAAAGCTTTTCTCAGTTTCATTTTGTTGAAACATACTGTAAGTAAAAAATGTAAAACAAACTAGGCACTGTGGATATGTCTATGACGCCGGCGTCACACTAGAGAGTTTTATGGACGTATGAGAGGCGCAAACTACGCATTGCACACGGACCAATGATTCTCTATGGGGCAGCTCTTATCTGCCGTATATTTCTCAGCCGTATTTTACGGGCGTAGAAAATCGCAGCATGCTGCGTTTGTCAGCGTATTGCGCAAACAATCCGCCAATGAAAGTCTATGGGGGTGAGAAAAATACGGACTACACACGGACCATCGGTGTGACTTGCGAGAAATACGCACCGATGTTCTATAGCACAGCCGGTAATTCAGTGCGGTGTACAGTAAAATCACACTGACAGATTAGAATAGAATAAATAGAATAAATGTCTACACACAGTATCAGTATAGGTATATATATATATATATATATATATGTAAGCGAGACACATACACATATATATATCGTATATATCGTATCGTATATATATTTGTATTTAATACAGAGCTAGCTAGCATAAAAGACGGTAATTCAATTACCGGCTTTTGCTATCTCCTTATCAAACCCGACAGGATATGAGACATGGTTTACATACAGTAAACCATTTCATATCCCCTTTTTTTTGCATATTCCTCACTTATAATGTTAGAAGTGTCTGTGTGCAAAATTTGGGGGCTCTAGCTGTTAAGATAAAGGGTTAATTCACAGAAAGAACTGGTGTGAGCTCCCGCGCAATTTCCTCCACCAGAGTGGGAAAGCCAGTGACTGAGGGCAGATATTAATAGCCTAGAGAGGGACCATGGTTATTGCCCCCCTCCCCCCTGGCTAAAAACATCTGCCCCCAGCCACCCCAGAAAAGGCACATCTGTAAGATGCGCCTGTTCTGGCACTTAGCCTCTCTCTTCCCACTCCCCTGTAGTGGTGGGATATGGGGTAATAAAGGATTAATGCCACCTTGGTATTGTAAGGTGACATTAAGCCTGGTTAATAATGGAGAGGTGTCAATAAGACACCTATCCATTATTAATCCACTAGTAGTAAATGGTTGATAAAACACACACACATTAAGAATAAAGTATTTTATTTAAATAAAGACACAGGATGTTGTAATAGTTTATTATACTCTTAATCCAAATGACGACCCTCATTCTGTAAAAGAAAAAAAAGAAAAAAGCAACAATATCCCATACCTTTCTGGCGCTCAGTCATGTCCCACACTGTAAATCCATCTGAAGGGGTTAAAAAATTTTACAGCCAGGAGCCTGCTAATGCAGCTATGCTCCTGTCTGTAAAATCTGGGGAATGAATTGAAAGCAGGGGAACGTAGCGTCGTAGACTTGCGGTGCTGCGCTCCCTGCTGGCATAAACTCATATGAACTCTAGCGTGGAAATTTTTCTGAATAGTTTCTCACGCTAGAGTTCATATGAGTTTATGTTTATTAAGTCTACGATGCTATGTTCCCCTGCTTTCAATTCCTCTCACCTAGCCAAATTAGTTCTCATGCTTCGCACTGACGAGGGCCAACAGCCCAAAACACCGTGTCTGCGAATTGAGATACTGATTTGGCTTTTATCCTAAGTCATATTGCACGACTCGATAAAGGGTTGATTGTGACTTGTCGGATCGCTACTTCCAACAGGTAGCGCTATAGAGTTTAAGTCCTCTTTTTCTCAGAAGAGGCAATTTTCATATATTTCCCAGAGGAGCTTTGCATGGCGAATAAGCCTCCTTACCTTGACAAGCCAGAGATGGTATGTCACTCTCCACAAGGAGAAACGATACCCCTTAGACCCCAGTCCAGAGCTTCTCACCTAGCCAAATTAGTTCTCATGCTTCGCACTGATGAGGGCCAACAGCGCGAAACACAGGGTCTACGAATTGAGGTACCGATTTGGCTTTTATCGTAAGTCATATTCCAAGACTTGTTAAAGGGTTGATTGTGACTTGTAGGATCGCTACTTCCAACAGGTGGCGCTATAGAGTTTAAGTCCTCTTTTTCTCAGAAGAGTCAATTTGCATATTATATTTCCCAGAGGAGCATTGCACGGCGAATAAGCCTCCTTACCTTGACAAGCCAGAGATGGTATGTCACTCTCCATAAGGAGAAACGATACCCCTTAGACATCTTAAACTTGGTAACTTTTAACTGTTTTATATGAACTGCTGACTTCGAAAGCTATGCAGAATGTGTTTGCGATATATAAATAAAGGTTATTATTATTAGTAGATTGAAGATGGTGAAGTTCAAGCTGTTAGCTTTGCCATGTGTAGGAGGAAAGAATCTTTTAAGTGAGCACAACTGAAAAACAAGGAATTGCTGCTGTGCTGACACAGGGTGGAGTAGGGTGAATACGACAAGCTGCTGCACTGTGAGCGAGGTGCAGGCGGTGATGTTATGGTGGAATGAGAAAGATGGGGTGTGCTATGTATGGTGTGTGGTATGTAAGATAAAACAAAAACAGCCGGCATGTCCAATTCCATATCAGCTGACAGTCTTTCAGTCACTTCAACTGGTAAAGCTCGAGTAACGAGTATATTCGCTCATCACTAGAGTTGAGCGAAACAGATCGGACAAATTGAAAAATCGCCAACTTTCGGCAAAGTCGGGTTTCGTGAAACCCAACCCGATCCTAGTGTGGGATTGGCCTGAGGTCGGCGATCAGTGCGCCAAAGTCGCGTTTCGTATGACGTTTTCAGCGCCATTTCTCATCCAATGAAGGAGTACGCAGAGTGTGGGCAGCATGATGACATAGGTCTCGGTCCCCACCATCTTAGAGAAGGGCATGACAGTGATTGGCTTGCTTTCTGCGGCATCACAGGGGCTATAAAGGGGCGTGCACGCCGACCGCCATCTTACTTCTGCTGATCTTAGCATAGGGAGAGGTTGCTGCAGTTGCATCAGAAGAAGGGGTATAGTTAGGGAGGGAAGATTAACCCCAAAACTGCTTGTGCTGTAGCGATTTCCACTGTCCAACACCACCTTTTCTTTGCAGGGACAGTGTTTTATTTTTTTGGTGCATCAGCTCTGTAGCTTAGGCTGCCTTATAAGGCTCCCTGATAGCTGCATTGCTGTTTGTACGCTGCTGTGCAAACCAACTGCTTTTTTATAAGCAAAAATCCTGTTGCTCCTTTCTGCACAGTTCTCTTGTTTATTTGTCCACACTTTTGTGTGCAGCAGTCCTTTTTTTTGCTGCCATACTTGTCCTGAGATCATTGTAGGGAGATTGAAATTGTACTACAGCCCTTGTATTTTTGATATATCTTCCAGCCACGTTCTGCTACTTACATTGCGTAGTATAATACACAGGGCCGGAGTTTTGTTGCAGTCTCCCCCCAAAAAAAGGGAGATTTAAATTTGGCACTAAGTGGATCTACATCAGTTCTGTTAGTTTTTCGTATATCTTCCAGCCACGTTCTGCCACTTACATTGTGTAGTGTAATACACTGGGCCTGATTTTTGTTGCAGTCTCCCCCCAAAAAAGGGAGATTTAAATTGGCACTAAGTGGATCTACGTCACAGTTCTGTTAGTTTGTTGTACATCTTCCAGCCACGTTCTGCCACTTACATTGTGTAGTGTAATACACTGGGCCTGAGTTTTGTTGCAGTCTCCCCCCCAAAAAAGGGAGATTTAAATTGGCACTAAGTGGATCTACGTCACAGTTCTGTTAATTTGTCGTACATGTTCCAGCCACGTTCTGCCACTTACATTGTGTAGTGTAATACACTGGGCCTGAGTTTTGTTGCAGTCTCCCCCCCCCAAAAAGGGAGATTTAAATTGGCACTAAGTGGATCTACGTCACAGTTCTGTTAGTTTGTCGTACATCTTCCAGCCACGTTCTGACACTTACTTTGTGTAGTGTAATACACTGGGCCTGAGTTTTGGTGCAGTCTCCCCCCAAAAAAAGGGAGATTTAAATTGGCACTAAGTGGATCTACGTCAGTTCTGTTAGTTTGTCGTACATCTTCTAGCCACGTTCTGCCACTTACATTGTGTAGTGTAATACACTGGGCCTGAGTTTTGTTGCAGTCTCCCCCCCCAAAAAAGGGAGATTTAAATTGGCACTAAGTGGATCTACGTCAGTTCTGTTAGTTTGTCATATATCAGCCAGCCACGTTCTGCCACTTACATTGTGTAGTGTAATACACTACGCCTGAGTTTGGTTGCAGTCTCCCCTCTCAAAAAAGGGAGATTTAAATTCTCCACAAGTTTATATACACCTTCTACCTTGTTTCACAGTACCATATAATGGTTGTTATTTTGGTTAGATTTTTCCAAAAATGAGGAAGTCTGGTGGAAGAGGCCGTGGGCGGTCGTTGCCAGCTGGTACTGATGGTGGTGGTGGAGCATCTGGTGGTAGTGGGAAAAGCAAAATAGCACCAAAGGCTCGAGATGTTGAGCCAGCGTCATCGTCTGGCTTACACAAGGCCTCGAAGGCTCCCTTATCTGGGAGTAGGAAAACAGCTTTTAAAGCCGGAGCAGCAGGAAAAAGTTTTGGCTTTCCTTGCTGACTCAGCCTCTAGCCCTTTTGCCTCCTCTTCAGAAGGTTCAAAATCTAAAAGCAGCAAGTTGTCAGTGGATGCTCCCAGTCAGGGACAAGTCCCTTCCTTGTGTCCTTCACCCAAACCAAAAGTGAAGGATGTGGTAGGCGACAGTACAGTTTACTCCATGGAGCTCTTTACACATACCGTGCCTGGGTTAGAGAGGGAAATTGTTAAAAGCCCATTACAAGATGAATCGGACATTGCACAGATGCACAGCCACAGCTAGATTATTATGCTGTTCCATTGAATCAGATCACTACATTGCCCTCGCAGTGTACTGAGCCAGAATCTGACCCTGATGAGACTATGGTGCCCCGTCACGAACGCTATAGCACCTTATACGGTGACACAGAGGAAGGTACACATGACATTGAAGAGGAGTTGATAGATGACCCAGTTGTTTACCCAGATTGGCAGCCATTGGGAGAAGAGGGTGCCGCTGCCAGTAGCTCGGAAGCGGAGGAGGATGATCCGCAGCACCCATCTACATCGCAACTGCTTTCATCTGGCAGGCCCGTATCTGGCCAAAAATGTTTGTCAAAACCAAAAACAGTTTTAGGACAGCGTGGCCATCTGGTGAAAGTAGCACAGCGTGCAATGCCTGAAAAGGTAATCCATAGTAGGAAGAGTGCAGTGTGGGAATTTTTTAACCAAGATCCGAATGATCAGTGCTAAGTTATCAGTAAGAAGTGCTCAAAGACCTTTAGCAGAGGGAAGAATCTCCTAAATTTAAATACAACATGCATGCATAGACATTTAACCAGCATGCACTTGCAAGCCTGGACTAACTACTAAACGTCCAGTACCGTTGGTGCACATGCTCAGAAAGAAGGTAGTCAGCAACGCTACATTGCTTCCCTCACAGTGTCACGTCCGCTGCACTTACATACCCGGCTTCTTCCATCCCTCGGCGCACTCTCGATCCTGTCCCTCGCCGCTCTGCCTCCTCCTTCGCCGGCTCACGGCGTCCGGTCTCTCTGCGCATGAGTGGTTGCGTCTCCTCCATCGCTGAGCCCTCTGGGAGGTCGCGACCCGATGGCTCCGCCCCAACATGGCGGCGCCCATCGGGTATTTCTTCCCGGCGTCTTTCCAGGCAAGACGCCTTGGCTTTATAGGTGCACTGTCTGCCGTCAGTGTCCCTATGCCCTAGGCTCCCCAGTATCTGTATCTTTTCCCTGCTTAGTTCTCGCTTTGTCTCAGTGTTGTGTCCTGCCAAGTTCCGTGTTCCTGCTGTGTCCTGCCAAGTTCCGTGTTCCTGCTATGTCCTGCCAAGTTCCATGTTCCTGCTGTGTCCTGCCTAGTTCCGTGTACCTGCCGTCTCCTGCCAAGTCCTGTGTTCCTGCCGTGTCCTGCATCGTCTCGTGTTCCTGTCATTATCAGTTAAGTCCTGTTTTCCTATTATTCCCCGCCATTCCAATAGCTCTGTGGTCTCCTTCTTTCTCTTGGGTCGTCCCTTTGGCTCTAGCTGTTGTGTCTCCATTCCCCCGAGGTCCTGCTCCTAACACTCCCTGTATAGGGGGTGATTCCATCTGGTCCGCTCGACCCCGGGGGCTCTAGAGTCACGACCCAGAGGGTCCACTCTCGGATTTCTGTCCGAATCCCTACAGTAAGCAAAGGCCATGGACCCCGCTGGGGCCTCTGCTGCGCAAAAAGAGCTACTCTTTTTGCGGGAGAATCAGTCCCGTATTATGTCCTTTATGAAGGCTATGGATTCTCGCCTTTCTACGCTCCTGCCCTCTGATCCTGGCAACGCCGCTCTACTCGTTGGCTTACAGCAAGAGTTAGCTCAGCAGCGTGACACCCAGGCTCATATCCTCAGTTATATGTCTTCGATAGATGATCGGCTGCTTTCTATCCAGACAGCCGCTTCTACCTCTGCTTCTGCTTCCCACCCTCCACCCCGCTTGGCTAAACCACCTCGGTACAATGGGGATCCTAAATTCTGCCGAGGATTTTTAAACCAATGCCGTCTTCACTTTGAGCTTCTGCCCCAGCATTACCCAACGGATCGGTCCAAGGTTGCTTTTTTGATTTCCCATCTGGAGGGTGACGCCTTGGCATGGGTAAATCCACTCTGGGAGCGAGACTATCCCCTAGTCTCCCGATTGTCTGAATTTTTGGAGACCATCCGTCTTGTTTTTGACGAACCTGGTCGTCTGGCCTCTACTACTGAGGCTCTATTGTCTCTCCATCAGGGACCTTTATCCGTGGGCCAGTATGCTATTCAGTTCCGCACCCTCTCCTCCGACTTAGGCTGGAACAATGAGGCGTTAGTGGGTGCTTTCTGGCGGGGCCTCTCTGGGCGCATAAAAGATGAGTTAGCTGGTCGGGACACCCCTACGGTTTTGGAGGATTTAATTTCCTTAGCTACCCGTATTGACCTTCGGTTCCAAGAACGCGCCCGGGAGCGGAGATCTCTTCGTCCTTCTCCTGCCACCCGTTAGCCACTCAGCCCAAAGCCTAGAACTTCCTCTCTGGCGTCCGCACCTGAGCCTATGCAAGTGGACCGTCTAAAGATGTCCGAACAGTGACGTAAAGAGAGGCGTACTCAGGGTTTATGTTTTTACTGCGGGAGTGCTGCTCATCTATTGCGGTCTTGCCCTGAACGTCCGGAAAACTTCTCCGCCTAGGTCAGGTAAGAGAGGCCTCCCTAGGTGTGGGTGATTCCTCTCAACCCCTCACTTTGTCTGTCCTTTTGCATATTTCTGGCAAGGGCATTTCTTTGGATGCTTATGTGGATTCTGGCGCAGCAGGGAATTTTATCAGGTTGGAAGAGGTTTTGAAATTCTCCGTTCCAGTCAAAACCTTAGAGGCTCCTGTGATTCTTGTATCTGTGGATGGTAGACCATTACAGGAGACCATTACTCAAGTAACACTTGAGGTGGAACTTCAAGTTGGGGCTCTGCATAAGGAGAAAATTGCATTTTATGTTTTAGCGGGTCTGTCTCATCCTATGCTTTTAGGTCTTCCTTGGTTACGGAATCACGAGCCCACTTTAGATTGGCGCACTGGCAATATCTTGCGCTGGGGAGAGCTTTGTCGGGAACGTTGTCAGCTGCTGGTGCGTCCTGTGGGTTCTTCCTCTTCTTCTTCTCCTTCCTCTTCTTTTCCCGCCTTACCCTGTGTCTACAGCGCTTTCTCTGATGTCTTCAACAAGAAGGAGGCTGAAAGTCTTCCGCCTCACCGTCTCTATGATTGTCCCATAGATCTCATGCCTGGAACTACCCCGCCCAATGGAAGAATCTACCCTCTCTCTCCTGCTGAGACACAAGCTATGTCTGAGTATATTCAAGAAAATTTAGCTAAAGGATTCATTCGCAAGTCTTCTTCTCCTGCCGGAGCAGGTTTTTTTTTCGTGAAGAAGAAAGATGGTTCACTTCGTCCCTGCATTGATTATCGAGGCCTAAACAACTCTCAATCCTGTCCCTCGCCGCTCTGCCTCCTCCTTCGCCGGCTCACGGCGTCCGGTCTCTCTGCGCATGCGCGGTCGCGTCTCCTCCGTCGCTGAGCCCTCTGGGAGGTCGCGACCCAATGGCTCCGCCCCAACATGGCGGCGCCCATCGGGTATTTCTTCCCGGCGTCTTTCCAGGCAAGACGCCTTTGCTTTGTAGGTGCACTGTCTGCCGTCAGTGTCCCTATGCCCTAGGCTCCCCAGTATCTGTATCTTTTCCCTGCTTAGTTCTCGCTTTGTCTCAGTGTTGTGTCCTGCCTAGTTCCATGTTCCTGCTGTGTCCTGCCAAGTTCCGTGTTCCTGCTGTGTCCTGCCAAGTTCCGTGTTACTGCCGTCTTCTGCCAAGTTCCGTGTTCCTGCGGTGTCCTGCCAAGTTCCGTGTTCCTGCTGTGTCCTGCCAAGTTCCGTGTTCCTGCTGTGTCCTGCCTAGTTCCGTGTACCTGCCGTCTCCTGCCAAGTCCTGTGTTCCTGCCGTGTCCTGCATCGTCTCGTGTTCCTGTCATTATCAGTTAAGTCCTGTTTTCCTATTATTCCCCGCCATTCCAATAGCTCTGTGGTCTCCTTCTTTCTCTTGGGTCGTCCCTTTGGCTCTAGCTGTTGTGTCTCCATTCCCCCGAGGTCCTGCTCCTAACACTCCCTGTATAGGGGGTGATTCCATCTGGTCCGCTCGACCCCGGGGGCTCTAGAGTCACGACCCAGAGGGTCCACTCTCGGATTTCTGTCCGAATCCCTACACACAGTAAGCCCACCGGTTAGGACACCACCAGCAGCAAATGTGGAGGTATCGTCGCAAGGCCAAAGCAGTCAGGGAATCACAAGGTTCTTGGTAGGAAACACTGTAGGTAGGCCAACATTAAGGATACCATCATCAACCCTCTCTGAATCTGCCATGTCCACATACTTACCCGGCTTCTTCCATCCCTCGGCGCACTCTCGATCCTGTCCCTCGCCGCTCTGCCTCCTCCTTCGCCGGCTCACGGCGTCCGGTCTCTCTGCGCATGCGCGGTCGCGTCTCCTCCATCGCTGAGCCCTCTGGGAGGTCGCGACCCGATGGCTCCGCCCCAACATGGCGGCGCCCATCGGGTATTTCTTCCCGGCTAGTTCCACCATATGCAGCTCTCCAGTCCAGCTCACCCTACAAGAGACTCTCGTTAGGAAAAGAAAGTACTCATCCTGTCATTCACGTACACAGGGTTTGAACGCCCACATTGCTAAACTAATCTCGTTAGAGATGATAAACTACCGGTTGGTTGAAAGCAAAGCTTTCAAAGCCCTGATGGCCTACATAGTACCACGCTATGACCTACCCAGTCAACACTTCTTTGCGAGAAAAGCCATCCCAGCCCTCCACCAGCATGTCAAAAACTGCATTGTCCATGCACTGAGGCAATCAGTCAGTAGAAAGGTGCACCTCACAACAGATGCATGGACCAGTAGGCATGGCCAGGGACGTTACGTGTCCATCACGGTGCACTGGGTTAATGTGGTGGATGCAGGGTCCACAGGGGACAGCCATAGTGGGACAGTTCTGCCTAGCCCACGGTCTAGGAAACAGTTTGCTGTAGGCGTTCGCCACCCCTCCTCCTCCTCCTCCAGAAGTGAAAGCTCGTCCACAGAGCGCAGTCGCACGACCACTCCATCCGCAGCTGTCAGTGTTGCACACGAGGTTTTCCCATTATGGAACAGCTAGTGGTAAGCGTCAGCAGGCTGTGCTACAAATGAAGTGTTTGGGCGACAACAGACACACCTCGGAAGTACTGGCCGAGTACTTGCAGCAAGAAACTCAGTCATGGCTGGGCAGTGTACATCTTGAGGCAGGCAAGGTAGTCAGTGATAACGGAAGGAATTTTATGGCTGCCATAGCCCTTTCAGAGCTGAAACACATACCTTGCCTGGCTCACACCTTGAACCCAGTGGTGCAGTGCTTCCTGAAAAATTATCCGGAGATACCAGCCCTGCTCCTGAAGGTGCGAAGACTTTGCTCGCACATCCGCCGGTCGCCCGTACACTCCAGCCGTATGCAGAACCATCAGCAATCGCTAAATCTTCCCCAGCACCGCCTAATAATCGACGTTGCAACAAGTTGGAACTCCACACTTCAGAGGCTGTGCGAACAGAGGCAAGCTGTCATTTATTTGTGGGAGGATACACATACTCGGGCAGGCAGTTGGATGGCAGACATGGAGTTATCTGGTGGGCAGTGGTCGAAGCTCTAAGACCTCTGTCAAGTCCTTCAGTCTTTTGAGGAATGCACACGGCTGGTAAGTGCAGACGACGCCATTAAAAGCATGAGCATCCCACTAATGCGTCTGCTGATGCAAAGTTTGACGCACATCAAGGAGCAGGCATCTGCAGCCGAGGAGAAGGGAAGCCTTGATGACAGTCAGCCATTGTCTGCTCAGAGAACTCTCCTGGACAAGGTGGCGGATGAAGAGGAGGAGGAGGATGATGGGGATGAATATTTATGGGAGGAGGATGCTTCTCAGGGGGCAATAGAAATTGGTGGCGTTGCAAGGTCAGGTACAGGGTTTTTGCGGGCCACAAGTGATGTTGATTTGCAAGAAAGTGCTCCTCAACCCAGCGCAAGCAGTGAATTGACACCTGGAACATTGGCCCACATGGCAGAGTATGCCTTGCGTATCCTAAAAAGGGACCCCCGCATTATCAAAATGATGACCGATGACGATTACTGGTTGGGTTGCCTCCTGGATCCACGATATAAAGAAAAATTACAAAATATCATGCCACATGAGAACCATGAGCAAATATTGGCTACCCAACAAGCACCTCTTATAGACCGCTTGGTTCAGACATTCCCAGCACATAGCGGCGGTGATGGTTCTCACACGAGCTGTAGGGGGCAACATGGCAGAGGTGTTAGAGGTGCACAAATCCGAAGTGGCGTTGGACAGAGGTGTTTTGGCGCAAGCACCCATGTGAGTGCCATTTGCCTGGACAGGTGGGTGTGCCCACTCTTGGGCGACGGCACTGGCACAGGGTCCCTCATAGTACAATGAAGTGTCTCTGATGGTGGTGGTGCACAACCAACATCAGACACACCGTCGTAATATGAGGGGCCCTGTGCCAGTACCGCCGCCCACGAGAGAGTGTTCCCCCCAGCTCGAACAGTGCTCTACCACTTGCAAAACTTACCTCTCCCTGCTCCACCACTGTGTAGTCTGTGCTGTTAAATCCTTCAATGGCACTGCCAATACAAATTTGTTGAAATGATAGATGATAGTAAAAATATACAGGGGCCCTGGCCTCCATTTAGACCAGTTAATACTTTGCGCCAACTACCACTGTCTGCTACTCAGCAGAGGAGCCCACCCCTGTACCTAGCTATGCCACCAGTTAATTTATGAACATTTTTTTGGCTGACATTTAGCCCACTTTATTATTTTGGCCTACTAACTGTGTCAGGCACTTATTACAGTTGTCCTCCACTGAACAAAGCAATGCCACCTGTGTACTCCTGTTACCAATTTTGAACTGCATTTAGCCTACTTACTTATTTGGGCCTAGCAACTGTGTGAGCCTCTCATTACAGTTGTCCTCCTCCGCTGAACAAAGCTATGCCGCCTGTGTACTCCTCTTACCAATTTTGAACTGCATTTAGCCTACTTACTTACTTGGGCCTAGTAACTGTGTCAGCCTCTCATTACAGTTGTCCTCCTCTGCTGGACAAAGCTATGCCGCCTGTGTACTCCTCTTACCAATTTTGAACTGCATTTAGCCTACTTACTTACTTGGGCCTAGTAACTGTGTGAGCCTCTCATTACAGTTGTCCTCCTCTGCTGGACAAAGCTATGCCGCCTGTGTACTCCTCTTACCAATTTTGAACTGCATTTACCCTACTTACTTATTTGGGCCTAGTAACTGTGTCAGCCTCTCATTACAGTTGTCCTCCACTGAACAAAGCAATGCCGCCTGTGTACTCCTGTTACCAATTTTGAACTGCATTTAGCCTACTTTTTTATTTTAGGCCTACTAAGTCTGTTTGACCCTCTCATTACAGTTGTCCTTATCCGCTGAACAAAGATATGCCGCCTGTGTACTCCTGTTACCAATTTTGAACTGCATTTAGCCTACTTACTTACTTGGGCCTAGTAACTGTGTCAGCTTCTCATTACAGTTGTCCTCCTCTGCTGGACAAAGCTATGCCGCCTGTGTACTCCTCTTACCAATTTTGAACTGCATTTAGCCTACTTACTTACTTGGGCCTAGTAACTGTGTGAGCCTCTCATTACAGTTGTCCTCCTCTGCTGGACAAAGCTATGCCGCCTGTGTACTCCTCTTACCAATTTTGAACTGCATTTACCCTACTTACTTATTTGGGCCTAGTAACTGTGTCAGCCTCTCATTACAGTTGTCCTCCACTGAACAAAGCAATGCCGCCTGTGTACTCCTGTTACCAATTTTGAACTGCATTTACCCTACTTACTTATTTGGGCTTAGTGACTGTGTCAGCCTCTCATTACAGTTGTCCTCCGCTGAACAAAGCTATGCCGCCTGTGTACTCCTGTTACCAATTTTGAACTGCATTTAGCCTACTTTTTTATTTTAGGCCTACTAAGTCTGTGTGAGCCTCTCATTACAGTTGTCCTCATCCGCTGAACAAAGCTATGCCGCCTGTGTACTCCTGTTACCAATTTTGAACTGCATTTAGCCTACTTTTTTATTTTAGGCCTACTAAGTCTGTCTGAGCCATTTACTACAGTTGTCCTCCACTGAACAAAGCAATGCCGCCTGTGTACTCCTGTTACCAATTTTTAACTGCATTTACCCTACTTACTTATTTGGGCCTAGTAACTGTGTCAGCCTCTCATTACAGTTGTCCTGCATTGAACAAAGCAATGCCACCTGTGTACTCCTGTTACCAATTTTAAACTGCATTTACCCTACTTACTTATTTGGGCCTAGTAACTGTGTCAGCCTCTCATTACAGTTGTCCTCCGCTGAACAAGCTATGCCGCCTGTGTACTCCTGTTACCAATTTTGAACTGCATTTAGCCTACTTTTTTATTTTAGGCCTACTAAGTATGTTTGAGCCACTCATTAAAGTTGTCCTCCTCCACTGAACAAAGCAATGCCACCTGTGTACTCCTGTTACCAATTTTGAACTGCATTTAGCCTACTTACTTATTTGGGCCTAGTAACTGTGTCAACCACTCATTATAGTTGTCCTCTACTGAACAAAGCTATGCCGCCTGTTTAGTCCTGTTACCAATTTTGAACTGCTTTTAGCCTACTTTTTTATTTTGGGCCTATATCTGTGTTTCCTCCTCATCCTGCCCATTGCCCATCCACCGCTAGATGAGTCTCCTGGTACATTGACCCAGACCAACACATTCCCCTTGCACTCTACACAGCCAGAATCTGACCCTGCTGAAAGTCAGGTTCCCCTTCCCTCATACTGTACCACCTTACACAGGGACAAAGAGGAAGGTGCAGATGAAAGTGCAGGTTCCTTCATCAGGTGAGGGGGCATACTCGTTGGCACTGGCACAGGGCCCCTCATAGTAGGCAGAAGTGTCTCTGGCAATGGGAGGCACCTCCCACCATCAAACACACCGCCGTACTATAAGGGGCCCTGTGCCAGTGCCAACTAGTGGGCCCCCCCGCTTGCTCAGGATCAGAGCACTTGCAAAGTTTAAATACTTACCTCTCCCTGCTCCACCACCGTGACGTATTCCGCGTTTCCTGGGCCCACGAAAATCTTGAGCCAGCCCTACCCCCCCACAACTTTAGCCAAATGAGCCCCTATTTTCAATGCCTAACTATTATTATAAAGTAAATTAAGATTGACAAGCTTCAGTAATACGAATTGATGTTTTTGGCATTAAAATGGGCACTGTAGGTGTTTTCCTGTCCTCCACTCACTGCCGACTTTGATTCCCCATTGACTTGCATTCGGTTTCGTGTTTCAGTCGGCCCCTGACTTTTCTCAATAATCGGCCGATTTCACCAGTTTTGAACTGCATTTAGCCTACTTACTTACTTGGGCCTAGTAACTGTGTCAGCCTCTCATTACAGTTGTCCTCCTCTGCTGGACAAAGCTATGCCGCCTGTGTACTCCTCTTACCAATTTTGAACTGCATTTAGCCTACTTACTTACTTGGGCCTAGTAACTGTGTGAGCCTCTCATTACAGTTGTCCTCCTCTGCTGGGCAAAGCTATGCCGCCTGTGTACTCCTCTTACCAATTTTGAACTGCATTTACCCTACTTACTTATTTGGGCCTAGTAACTGTGTCAGCCTCTCATTACAGTTGTCATCCACTGAACAAAGCAATGCCGCCTGTGTACTCCTGTTACCAATTTTGAACTGCATTTAGCCTACTTTATTATTTGTTGTCAAAGAGTTTTAACCTCATCAGTCTACAGTACTTGTTTCCAAAATGCATCATGCTTGTTTAGATGTTCTTTTGCATACTTCTTGTGCTAAGTTTTATGGTGAGGACGCAGGAGAGGTTTTCTTCTGATGAATCTTCCATGAAGGCCATATTTGTGCTAGTGTCTCCGAAGAGTGGAACAATGTACCACAACTCCAGAGTCTGCTAAATCTTTCTGAAGGTCTTTTGCAGTCAAGCTGGGGTCCTGATTTGCCTCTCTATCAAGCCTACAAACAGCTCTCATTGAAATTTAGCTTGGTCTTCCAGACCTTATCTTGACCTCCACTGTTCCTTTTAACTGCCATTTCTTAATTACATTTCAAACTGAGGAAAGGGCAAAACTCTTTGCTATCTTCTTATAGCCTTCCCCTGCTTTGTGGGCCTCCACCAGCTTTATTTTCAGAGTGCTAAGCAGCTGCTTAGAAGAAAACCCATGGCTGCTGGTTTTTGGCACAAAGTTAGAAGAGGCTGGGATTTCATGAAGCTGGGAAATTTTTAATCTCCTGGCCTTTCCAAACGATAATAGTGAACAAGCCACCCTCATAGGCTTATTAAAGTCTGAAAACCTTTGTCAAAATGATCTAAGCACACAAATCTCCAATGGTGCACAAACTTTTGCATCAACCTATATTCCTTTTTGTAATTTTTAAAATGAAAAAAAAAATGACAAATTTTTTTTGTGTGCCTAAAATACAAAGGAAATATGTCAATGTGTCAATCTTGAGGTAATGTAGTGACCATTTAACTTGCTTAACTTGTTCACAATAACAGTAATTTTGACGAGGGATGCCCAAGCTTTTACATACCGCTGTGTGTATATACAGTGGGGCAAAAAAGTATTTAGTCAGTCAGCAATAGTGCAAGTTCCACCACTTAAAAAGATGAGAGGCGTCTGTAATTTACATCATAGGTAGACCTCAACTATGGGAGACAAACTGAGGAAAAAAAAAACAGAACATCACATTGTCTGTTTTTTTATCATTTTATTTGCATATTATGGTGGAAAATAAGTATTTGGTCAGAAACAAACAATCAAGATTTCTGGCTCTCACAGACCTGTAACTTCTTCTTTAAAGGGACTCTGTCACCTGAATTTGGCGGGACTGGTTTTGGGTCATATGGGCGGAGTTTTCGGGTGTTTGATTCACCCTTTCCTTACCCGCTGGCTGCATGCTGGCTGCAATATTGGATTGAAGTTCATTCTCTGTCCTCCATAGTACACGCCTGCGCAAAGCAATCTTGCCTTGTGCAGGCGTGTACTACGGAGGACAGAGAATGAACTTCAATCCAATATTGCAGCCAGCATGCAGACAGCGGGTAAGGAAAGGGTGAATCAAACACCCGAAAACTCCGCCCATATGACCCAAAACCTGTCCCGCCAAATTCAGGTGACAGGTTCCCTTTAAGAGTCTCCTCTTTCCTCCACTCATTACCTGTAGTAATGGCACCTGTTTAAACTTGTTATCAGTATAAAAAGACACCTGTGCACACCCTCAAACAGTCTGACTCCAAACTCCACTATGGTGAAGACCAAAGAGCTGTCAAAGGACACCAGAAACAAAATTGTAGCCCTGCACCAGGCTGGGAAGACTGAATCTGCAATAGCCAACCAGCTTGGAGTGAAGAAATCAACAGTGGGAGCAATAATTAGAAAATGGAAGACATACAAGACCACTGATAATCTCCCTCGATCTGGGGCTCCACGCAAAATCCCACCCCGTGGGGTCAGAATGATCACAAGAACAGTGAACAAAAATCCCAGAACCACGCGGGGGGACCTAGTGAATGAACTGCAGAGAGCTGGGACCAATGTAACAAGGCCTACCATAAGTAACACACTACGCCACCATGGACTCAGATCCTGCAGTGCCAGACGTGTCCCACTGCTTAAGCCAGTACATGTCCGGGCCCGTCTGAAGTTTGCTAGAGAGCATTTGGATGATCCAGAGGAGTTTTGGGAGAATGTCCTATGGTCTGATGAAACCAAACTGGAACTGTTTGGTAGAAACACAACTTGTCGTGTTTGGAGGAAAAAGAATACTGAGTTGCATCCATCAAACACCATACCTACTGTAAAGCATGGTGGTGGAAACATCATGCTTTGGGGCTGTTTCTCTGCAAAGGGGCCAGGACGACTGATCCGGGTACATGAAAGAATGAATGGGGCCATGTATCGTGAGATTTTGAGTGCAAACGTCCTTCCATCAGCAAGGGCATTGAAGATGAAACGTGGCTGGGTCTTTCAACATGACAATGATCCAAAGCACACTGCCAGGGCAACGAAGGAGTGGCTTCGTAAGAAGCATTTCAAGGTCTTGGAGTGGCCTAGCCAGTCTCCAGATCTCAACCCTATAGAAAACCTTTGGAGGGAGTTGAAAGTCCGTGTTGCCAAGCGAAAAGCCAAAAACATCACTGCTCTAGAGGAGATCTGCATGGAGGAATGGGCCAACATACCAACAACAGTGTGTGGCAACCTTGTGAAGACTTACAGAAAACGTTTGACCTCTGTCATTGCCAACAAAGGATATATTACAAAGAATTGAGATGAAATTTTGTTTCTGACCAAATACTTATTTTCAACCATAATATGCAAATAAAATGTTAAAAATAGAGACAATGTGATTTTCTGGATTTTTTTTTCTCAGTTTGTCTCCCATAGTTGAGGTCTACCTATGATGTAAATTACAGACGCCTCTCATCTTTTTAAGTGGTGGAACTTGCACTATTGCTGACTGACTAAATACTTTTTTGCCCCACTGTATATATATATATATATATATATATATATATATATACACACACAGTTAGGTCCATATATATTTGGACAGAGCCAACATTTTTCTAATTTTTGTTATAGACGTTACCACAATGAATTTTAAACAAAACAATTCAGATGCAGTTGAAGTTCAGACTTTCAGCTTTCATTTGAGGGTATCCACATTAACATTGGATGAAGGGTTTAGGAGTTTCAGCTCCTTAACATGTGCCACCCTGTTTTTAAAGGGAACAAAAGTAATTGGACAGACTCAATAATTTTAAATAAAATGTTCATTTTTAGTACTTGGTTGAAAACCCTTTGTTGGCAATGACTGCCTGAAGTCTTGAACTCATGGACATCATCAGACGCTGTGTTTCCTCCTTTTTGATGCTCTGCCAGGCCTTCACTGCGGTGGTTTTCAGTTGCTGTTTGTTTGTGGGCCTTTCTGTCTGAAGTTTAGTCTTTAACAAGTGAAATGCATGCTCATTTAGGTTGAGATCAGGTGACTGACTTGGCCATTCTAGAATACTCCACTTCTTTGCTTTAATAAACTCCTGGGTTGCTTTGGCTTTATGTTTTGGGTCATTGTCCATCTGTAGTATGAAATGACGACCAATCAGTTTTGCTGCATTTGGCTGGATTTGAGCACACAGTATGGCTCTGAATACCTCAGAATTCATTCGGCTGCTTCTGTCCTGGGTCACATCATCAATAAACACTAGTGACCCAGGGCTACTGGCAGCCATGCATGACCAAGCCATCACACTGCCTCCGCCGTGTTTTACAGATGATGTGGTATGCTTTGGATCATGAGCTGTACCACGCCTTCGCCATACTTTTCTCTTTCCATCATTCTCGTAGAGGTTGAACTTGGTTTCATCTGTCCAGAGAATGTTCTTCCAGAACTGTGCTGGCTTTTTTAGATGTTTTTTAGCAAAGTCCAGTCTAGCCATTTTATTATTGATGCTTATGAGTGGCTTGCACCGTGCAGTGAACCCTCTGTATTTACTTTCATGCAGTCTTCTCTTTATGGTAGATTTGGATATTGATATGCCTACCTCCTGGAGAGTGTTGTTCACTTGGTTGGCTGTTGTGAAGGGGTTTCTCTTCACCATGGAGATTATTCTGCGATCATCCACCACTTTTGTCTTCTGTGGGCGCCCAGGTCTTTTTGCACTGATGAGTTCACCTGTGCTTTCTTTCTTTCTCAGGATGTACCAAACTGTAGATTTTGCCACTCCTAATATTGTAGCAATTTCTCGGATGGGTTTTTTCTGTTTTCGCAGCTTAAGGATGGCTTGTTTCACCTGCATGGAGAGCTCCTTTGACCGCATGTTTACTTCACAGCAAAACCTTCCAAATGCAAGCACCACACCTCAAATCAACTCCAGGCCTTTTATCTGCTTAATTGAGAATGACATAACAAAGGGATTGCCCGCACCTGTCCATGAAATAGGCTTGGAGTCAATTGTCCAATTACTTTTGGTCCCTTTAAAAACAGGGTGGAACATGTTAAGGAGCTGAAACTCCTAAACCCTTCATCCAATTTTAAAGTGGATACCCTCAAATGAAAGCTGAAAGTCTGAACTTCAACTGCATCTGAATTGTTTTGTTTAAAATTCATTGTGGTAATGTCTATAACCAAAATTAGAAAAATGTTGTCTCTGTCCAAATATATATGGACCTAACTGTATATATGTGTGTGATTCCAATAAGTGTGTCCCAGAAGTGTGAAGATTAGAAGATTATGTAGAATTAAAACCAGAAGGATGTATACAGACTGTGCCCTGCTATCTACCACCATCACACTCTAACCAGCATGTTTATTCTTGGTTCATGCACCCAGCTCTCCAGCCTGCTCTTCTGCCTTTTCTGTCTATGAAGTGCATATAGCACATCACCCAACTTTCCACATAGATTTTCCTCTGCTCCTAGCATTCACATGGTATGTCTTTCAGCTAACCCCAGTGTTAATTGTGACCTTGTTTACTTTGGCTTGATTGTATGCATCTGGTCCACTCTTAATTCTCTGACCAAGATGAACAAAGACCACTCCTCTCTGCTTCACACCTGAATGCACTTAGTTGTACATATATTGCATAGCACAAGTCTGCAATGACTTAAGTCTGCAGTGTGATTCCTATAAGTGGGTCCTAGAAGTGTGAAGATTATGTAGAATTAAAACCAGAATTGAACCAGAAGGGAACTGAAGGTAACTGGCCAGTCACTGTAAACAATGTTTTTGTTTGTTTTCACTTTCACCCCTATAATCTTTCACTTTCTGCTAACTCCCCTAATCCCTACACCTAGTAAGGAACTGTTCATCTCCTCTTCAATCCTCCCCATCCATCTCATCTCCTCATCAGAACTGTTCCTCAACATACAATCTTCAGTCTCTAAGCACAGACAGCCACCTCATGCCCTCTCCTGCTCCCACCTGCTAACACTTTCTCTGCTCCTTCTCACTGCTGGTGATATCTCTCCAAATCCTGGTCCCCCTCACCACATCCTAACAGTCAGTTCTACCTCCCATCTATGCTCTATCACAAATTTCTGTAACCTCTGTAACCTTGTACCCATTTGCCCAGCCCCCACTTCCCCAGTCCCACTAACAGGAGCTCTATGGAATGCTCACTCTGTCTGCAAACAAGCTTTCCTACATCCATGATCTTTTTATTACTCACAAACTTTCCTCGCCATCACTGAAACCTGGCTCACCCCTGGCTCACAGTCTCTCCTGCTGCATTTTCGTATAGTGGCTTCCACCTTTCTCACACACTCTGCCCCAGCAGCAAGCATGGCGGAGGAGTTGGCTTTCTCCTGTCAGATTACTGCTCCTTCACCCCAATCCCACTTCCACCCTCTGTTACCCTCCCCTCCTTTGAGGTGCACACTGTGTGCATCTACTCCCCCTCCAACCTCCAACTGGCTGTCATTTACCGCCCCCAGGGCCAGCCACCACCTTCTTTGACCACTTCACCACCTGGCTACTTCATTTCCTTTCTGCGGACATCCCCACTATCATCATGGGTGACTTCAACATACCCATTGACATTTCCCTCTCAGCTGCCACTAAATTTCTATCTCTCACTTCCTCCTTTGGCCTCACTCAATGGTCTTCTGCAGCCACTCACAAAGATGGTCACACACTGGACCTCATCTTCACCAGCCTCTGCTCCCTATCTAACCTCTCTAACTCACCTATTCCTCTTTCTGACCACAATCTACTCACATTATCTTCCCTCTCCACTCCTTGTCTACAATCCCCACCCCACAAACTTGCACACCCTCATAGAAATCTTAAACACCTCGATCAACACTCACTCTCTGAATCCCTCCTCCCTCTCACAGACATAAGTTCCCTACACAAAGTAGATAACGCTGCCGCTCTATATAACACAATAGCTGTAGCTTTGGAATCTCTTGCCCCTCTCACACATACCAAAGCTCGCAAAATCAACAGACAGCCCTGGCACATCAGCCTGACCAAAGAACTGAGACGAGCTTCCAGGGCTGCTGAGCGGAAATGGAAAGATCCCACTCCAATGAGCACTTCATCACATTCAAACAGTCCCTCACTACTTGCAAGACCACACTCGCCACAGCAAAACAAACCTACTTCTCATCTCTCATATCCTCCCTGTCTCACAACCCTAAGCAGTTATTCAACACCTTCAACTCTCTCCTCCGTCCCCCAGCACCTCCTCCCTCCCCACTCATCTCAGCTGAAGACTTTGCCTCATTTTTCAAGCAGAAGATTGAGAACATCAGATACAGTTTTAGGGGACAACCCCCAGAGCCCTTCCTCCCAACTACCCAGCCTTCCACCTCCAAACCCATCTTCTCCACCATTACAGAAGATCTACACTCCACTCTACTCTCAAGATCACATCTCACCACCTGTGCACTTGACGGGATCCCTTCCCACTTCATCCCAAACCTCGCCACAGTCTTCATCCCAACCCTAACCCATCTCTTAAACCTATCACTAACAACTGGTATTTTCCCCTCAAGCTCTAAACATGCCTCAATCACACCTATCCTCAAAAATCCCTCTCTTGACCCAGTCTCTGTATCGAGCTATCACCCTATATCACTTCTCCCCTATGCCTCAAAACTACTGGAACATCACGTCCATCTTGAACTGTCCTCCCATCTATCTTCCTGCTCCCTCTTTGACTGCTTGCAATCAGGCTTCCAGTCACACCACTCCACTGAAACTGCCCTAACTAAGGTCACCAATGAAAAATAAGTAGCCCCAAAGTACATGCGGAGGACCGCACATGAATCAGCAAAACTAAAAAACAACAAAGTCCTCCAATACCAGTAATTTTAAATGTAAAAAGATTTTATTCAAAATACAAAGAATTTTTTAAAAAGACATTAAAAAAATAGGAGATGCTAGTACACCATACAAGTAATGGCAAAACAGCAAACGCTGGACATAGAGTATATAGAATTACACCTACAATGGGAAAATGTATATACTGTATATACTGTATACACACACATAGGGTATATCACATCCTAAAACAACCACATATCCAATTTGAATGAAGATATTGATACGGCTAGATATGAAACATAAAGTGCATAGTGCCTAAAATAATTAGATTCATTGTGTAACTATTAAGTATTTAAAGGTATAAGGTAATACTCAATAGGACTAAGCAGCTTACATGATTAATGTGATGTCAGGCTAAGTAGCCAGTAACAATGTGCACACCATAACATTAAAGTGACCATTTGAAAAAAAAAATTATATCAGAACAAATACCCCCAAAAAAGTTATAATTATCCTATGTAGGTACAGGTCCAGCGTACCCAAGGGGTACAAACGGCCACTTTAATGTTATGCTGTGAAAAAGATCATATCTGATCGAAACGCATTGCTTGTTTATTTGTATCCACTGCATCAACATCCACGCTGTACAAGGAATTTGCATTTTTAATGGATTAATAAAGAATTGGAAATTTTTAAAGGAGCTGGAACTACAAATTTTTTTCTTCATACTCTGGATTGAAGACACGTTTGGTCAGAACGAGTTCCGTGCACCCGTGAAGCGAATCGGCGAGCTGGCTGAGGCTTTGCCTCTTCTTTTTATTCACTTTATATAGTTTTACTTGATTTGGCTTTTATCCTAAGTCATATTGCACAACTCGTTAAAGAGTTGATTGTGACTTGTAGGATCGCTACTTCCAACAGGTGGCGCTATAGAGTTTAAGTCCTCTTTTTCTCAGAAGAGGCAATTTGCATATTATAGTTTTACTGGCAGTAGCATTACAACAGGTCAGTGTCACAGCTGCAGAGTCACGCTGACATCTGATAGCATGACCCTGCAGCTCTCTGACCGACGGTCTTACCGGCGATAGTGTTATCTCCAATAACAACCAACGTGCCGGGGTTTCCCACGCTGCAACACAGACAAATCAAATCAAGTCCCATCAGTTTAGTTAAACACAGCTGGCCTCAAATGAAGGAGTAGAAACATCTTAAGGAGGATCACAAGGAAATGGACAGCATGTGACTTAAATATGAGTGTCTGAGCAAAGGGTCTGAATACTTATAATAATAATAATAATAATAATTTTTATTTATATAGCGCCAACATATTCCGCAGCGCTTTACAAATTATAGAGGGGACTTGTACAGACAATAGACATTACAGCATAACAGAAATACAGTTCAAAACAGATACCAGGAGGAATGAGGGCCCTGCTCGCAAGCTTACAAACTATGAGGAAAAGGGGAGACACGAGAGGTGGATGGTAACAATTGCTATAGTTATTCGGACCAGCCATAGTGTAAGGCTCGGGTGTTCATGTAAAGCTGCATGAACCAGTTAACTGCCTAAGTATGTAGCAGTACAGACACAGAGGGCTATTAACTGCATAAAGTGAATGAGAACATAATGCGAGGAACCTGATTTTTTTTTTAAATAGGCCACACAGGGATCGTTAGGTTAATGCATTGAGGCGGTAGGCCAGTCTGAACAAATGAGTTTTTAGGGCACGCTTAAAACTGTGGGGATTGCGGATTAATCGTATTAACCTAGGTAGTGCATTCCAAAGAATCGGCACAGCACGTGTAAAGTCTTGGAGATGGGAATGGGAGGTTCTGATTATTGAGGATGCTAACCTGAGGTCATTAGCGGAGCAGAGGGCACGGGTAGGGTGGTAGACTGAGACCAGAGAGGAGATGTAGGGTGGTGCTGAGCCATGGAGTGCTTTGTGGATGAGGATAGTAGTTTTGTACTGGATTCTGGAGTGGATGGGTAGCCAGTGTAATGACTGGCACAAGGTAGAGGCATCGGTGTAACGGTTGGTGAGGAATATGATCCTGGCAGCAGCTTTCAGGACAGATTGGAGCGGGGAGAGTTTGGTAAGAGGGAGGCCGATTACTAGAGAGTTACAATAGTCCAGACGAGAATGAATAAGTGAAACAGTAAGAGTTTTTGCAGAGTCGAAAGTAAGAAAAGGGCGAATTCTAGAAATGTTTTTGAGATGCAGGTAAGAAGAGCGAGCCAGTGATCGGATGTGGGGGTGAATGAAAGGTCAGAATCAAGGATGACCCCAAGGCAGCGGGCATGTTGCTTTGGAGTAATGGTGGAACCGCACATGGAGATGGCAATGTCAGGCAAAGGTAGGTTAGTAGAGGGAGAGAACACGAGGAGTTCAGTTTTTGACAGATTTAGTTTCAGATAGAGGGAGGACATGATGTTAGAGACAGCGGTAAGACAATCACTGGTGTTTTCTAATACTTATGACCATATTTCAGTTTTTCTTTTTTACTAAATTTGCAAAAATTTCTACATTTCTGTTTTTTTCAGTCAAGATAGGGTGCAGAGTGTACATTAATGTGAAAAAATGAACTTTTTTGAATTTACCAAATAGCTACAATGAAACAAAGAGTGAAACATTTAAAGGGTTCTGAATACTTTCTGCACCCACTGTATCTTCTTTTTGCATTATGATGCAGTGACCCCTGTGACAGCTAGGGGGCGCTGTGAGTGCTCCTTGGGATGTGCATGGAGGCATATCTATTGTGATAGTCATGGTGAAACAGTGACTGGCTGTGTTGTGAATGGCCGATATGTGTCGCAGAGGGAGTCTGCGTAGTAAGTCTGATGCAATGTTGTTGTTCTGGGACCTGTAGTCCCTCAAGAGTGTATATGTATGGTGTAGCTGTAAGGGAGACTTACTAGGCTAGTTGTGTGAGATGGGCGGGACAAACTAGCCACACATCCACACTCCCACCCAGGGGAGTGGTTAAGGATATATAATGTGACCAGGGTGTGGGTCACATGGTTCTCAGTGGTTCCAGTGGACGGTCCTGGAGAGCCTGTGTGTTGGGAGGTCCTGTGTCATGATCCCAATGGCAGGGGATCACAAAAGGACAAGCACAAAAAACAAAACAAGCTCTAGGGTGATGGAAACTGAGCTGACCGCGATCCTGAACCTAAACACACAACTAGCTGTAGCCGGGGAACGTGCCTACGATGATTCCTAGACGTCTCGCGCCAGCCGAAGGACTAACTTCCCCTATTAGAAGAAACACAGACCTCTCTTGCCTCCAGAGAAACACCCCACAGAAATAGCAGCCCCCCACATGTAATGACGGTGAAATGAGAGGAAAGCACATACGTAGTTATGAAAACAGATTCAGCAAAATGAGGCCCGCTAAAGCTAGATAGCAGAGGATACAAAAGTGAACTGCGCGGTCAGCGAAAAACCCTACAAAAAACCATCCTGAAATTACTTGAACTCATGTGCCAACTCATGGAACATGAGGAGTAATATCAGCCCACTAGAACAACCAGCAACAAGGAATCACATATCTGCAAGCTGGACTAAGACAAAAATTAAGCAAAACGTGGAACAGGAAAATCAAAAACTTAGCTTGTCCTGAAGATTACAGAAGCGGGAAGCAGAGGTAACAAGACACACTGATTACATTGATAGCCGGCGAGGAAATGACAAGAAAGCCAGGCTAAATAGGAAACTCCCATATCCTGATAGAACAGGTGGACACCAGAGACCGCAGAGAACACAAGTCACCCAGTACCATCTGTAACCACCAGAGGGAGCCCAAAAACAGAATCCACAACAGTACCCCCCCCCTTGAGGAGGGGTCACCGAACCCTCACGAGAACCACCAGGGCGACCAGGATGAGCCCTATGAAATGCACGGACCAAATCAGCAGCATGAACATCAGAGGCAACCACCCAAGAATTATCCTCCTGACCATAACCCTTCCACTTGACCAAATATTGGAGTTTCCGTCTGGAAACACGAGAATCCAAGATCTTCTCCACAACATACTCCAATTCTCCCTCCACCAGCACCGGAGCAGGAGGTTCAAGCGAAGGAACAACAGGAACCTCATACTTCCGCAACAACGACCGATGGAACACATTATGAATAGCAAACGATGCCGGGAGATCCAAACGAAACGACACAGGGTTAAGAATTTCCAAGATCCTATAGGGACCGATGAACCGAGGCTTGAACTTAGGAGAAGAGACCTTCATAGGAACAAAACGAGAAGACAACCACACCAAGTCCCCAACACGAAGTCGAGGACCCACGCGGCGACGGCGATTAGCAAACTGCTGAGCCCTCTCCTGGGACAACTTCAAATTGTCCACCACATGACTCCAAATCTGATGCAACCTATCCACCACCATGTCCACTCCAGGACAATCAGAAAGCTCCACCTGACCAGAGGAAAAACGAGGATGAAACCCCGAATTACAAAAGAAAGGAGAAACCAAGGTAGCAGAACTAGCCCGATTATTAAGGGCAAATTCGGCAAGCGGCAAAAAGGTAACCCAGTCATCTTGATCAGCAGAAACAAAACACCTTAAATAAGTTTCCAAGGTCTGATTAGTTCGTTCCGTCTGGCCATTCGTCTGAGGATGGAATGCAGACGAAAAGGACAAATCAATGCCCATCTTAGCACAGAACGTCCGCCAAAATCTAGACACAAACTGGGATCCCGTCAGAAACGATGTTCTCCGGAATCCCATGCAAACGAACCACGTTCTGAAAAAACAGAGGGACCAACTCAGAGGAGGAAGGTAACTTAGGCAAGGGTACCAGATGAACCATCTTAGAAAAGCGGTCACACACAACCCAGATGACGGACATTTTTTGAGAGACAGGGAGATCCGAAATAAAGTCCATGGAAATGTGCGTCCAAGGCCTCTTCGGGATAGGCAAAGGTGACAACAATCCACTAGCCCGAGAACAGCAAGGCTTAGCCCGAGCGCAAACTTCACAAGACTGCTCAAAAGAACGCACATCCCTCGACAAGGAAGGCCACCAAAAAGACCTGGCCACCAAGTCTCTAGTACCAAATATTCCAGGATGACCTGCCAACGCAGAAGAATGGACCTCGGAGATGACTCTACTGGTCCAATTATCCGGAACAAACAGTCTTTCAGGCGGACAACGATCAGGTTTATCCGCCTGAAACTCCTGCAAAGCACGTCGCAAGTCTGGGGAGACAGCCGACAAAATCACCCCATCCCTAAGGATACCAGTGGGCTCAGAATTTCCAGGGGAGTCAGGCACAAAACTCCTAGAAAGAGCATCCGCCTTCACATTCTTTGAACCTGGCAGGTATGAAACCACAAAATCGAAACGGGAGAAAAACAGTGACCAATGAGCCTGTCTAGGATTCAGACGCTTGGCAGACTCAAGGTAAATCAGATTTTTGTGATCAGTCAAGACCACCACACGATGTCTAGCACCCTCAAGCCAATGACGCCACTCCTCAAATGCCCACTTCATGGCCAAAAGCTCCCAATTACCAACATCATAATTCCGCTCAGTGGGCGAAAACTTTCTAGAAAAGAACGCACATGGCTTCATCACTGAGCAATCGGAGCTTCTCTGCGACAAAACCGCCCCCGTTCCAATCTCGAAAGCATCAACCTCAACCTGAAAAGGAAGCGAAACATCTGGCTGACGCAACACAGGAGCAGAAGAAAAACGGCGCTTAAGTTCCTGAAAGGCCTCCACAGCCGCAGGAGACCAATCAGCAACATCAGCACCCTTCTTAGTCAAATCCGTCAAAGGCTTAACAACACTAGAAAAATTAGTTATGAAACGACGATAAAAATTAGCAAAGCCCAAGAACTTCTGTAGACTCTTAAGAGATGTAGGCTGCGTCCAGTCACAAATAGCCTGAACCTTGACGGGATCCATCTCAATAGTAGAAGGGGAAAAAATATACCCCAAAAAAGAAATCTTCTGGACTCCAAAGAGACACTTTGAACCTTTTACAAACAAAGAATTGGCCCGCAGGACCTGAAACACCTTCCTGACCTGCTGAACATGGGACTCCCAGTCATCAGAAAAAACCAAAACATCATCCAAATACACAATCATAAATTTATCCAGATATTCACGGAAAATATCGTGCATAAAGGACTGGAAGACAGAAGGAGCATTAGAAAGTCCAAAAGGCATCACCAAATACTCAAAATGGCCCTCAGGCGTATTAAATGCGGTTTTCCACTCATCCCCCTGCTTTATCCGCACAAGATTATACGCACCCCGAAGATCAATCTTAGTGAACCATTTAGCCCCCTTAATGCGAGCGAACAAATCAGTCAACAATGGCAAAGGATACTGATATTTGACTGTAATCTTATTCAAAAGACGGTAATCTATACAAGGCCTCAAGGAACCATCTTTTTTGGCCACGAAAAAAAACCTGCTCCCAAAGGGGACGAAGATGGACGGATATGTCCCTTTTCCAAGGACTCCTTAACATAATCCCGCATGGCAGTATGCTCTGGCACTGACAGATTGAACAAACGTCCTTTAGGAAATTTACTGCCAGGAATCAAATCTATAGCACAATCGCAATCCCTGTGAGGAGGAAGCGAATTGAGCTTAGGCTCCTCAAAAACATCCCGATAATCAGACAAAAATACAGGAACCTCAGAAGGAGTAGATGAAGCGATAGAAATCGGAGGTGCATCATCATGAACCCCCTGACATCCCCAGCTTAACACAGACATCGTTTTCCAGTCCAAGACTGGGTTATGAGTTTGTAACCATGGCAGACCAAGCACTAAGACATCATGTAAATTATACAGTACCAGGAAGCGAATCACCTCCTGATGAACGGGAGTCATACGCATGGTCACTTGTGTCCAGTACTGAGGCTTGTTCATAGCCAAAGGTGTAGAGTCAATTCCTTTCAAAGGAATAGGGACTTCCAGAGGCTCCAGACTAAACCCACAGCGGTTGGCAAATGACCAATCCATAAGACTCAGGGCAGCGCCTGAATCCACATAGGCATCGACGGAAATGGCTGATAATGAACAAATCAGAGTCACAGACAGAATGAACTTAGACTGTAAAGTACTAATGGCAACAGACTTATCCACCTTTTTTGTGCGTTTAGAGCATGCTGATATAACATGAGCTGAATCACCACAATAAAAACACAACCCATTTTTCCGCCTATAGTTTTGCCGTTCACTTCTGGACTGAATTCTATCACATTGCATTGTCTCAGGTGCCTGTTCAGAAGACACCGCCAAATGATGCACAGGTTTGCGCTCCCGTAAACGCCGATCAATCTGAATAGCCATAGTCATAGACTCATTCAGACCTGTAGGCGCAGGGAACCCCACCATAACATCTTTAATGGCCTCAGAAAGGCCATCTCTGAATCTTGCAGCCAGGGCACACTCATTCCACTGAGTAAGCACCGACCATTTCCGAAATTTCTGACAATATATTTCTGCTTCATCTTGCCCCTGAGAGAGAGCCAATAAGGCTTTTTCAGCCTGAATCTCTAGGTTAGGTTCCTCATAGAGCAAACCCAATGCCAGAAAAAACGCATCCACATTGAGCAACGCAGGATCCCCTGGTGCCAATGCAAATGCCCAATTCTGAGGGTCACCCCGCAGGAAAGATATAACAATCTTGACTTGCTGAGCAGGGTCTCCAGAAGAGCGAGATTTCAAAGAAAGAAACAACTTGCAATTGTTCCTAAAATTCAGAAAACTAGATCTATCTCCAGAAAAAAACTCTGGGATAGGAATTCTAGGTTCAGACATAGGAGCATGTACAACAAAATCTTGTATATTTTGAACCTTAGCAGCAAGATTATTCAGGCTGGAAGCCAAACTCTGGACGTCCATGATAAACAGCTGAGGTCAGAGCCATTCAAGGACCAAGAGGAGGTAAGACGCAGCCAGGCTGCAATTAAGGCTAGGCAGCAAACTCTGAGGGGGAAAAAAAAAACTTCCTCAGACTATTTTTCCTCCTACTTCAGCCAATACGATTACCACTTTTTGGCCGGCTATACTGTCATGATCCCAATGGCAGGGGATCACAAAAGGACAAGCACAAAAAACAAAACAAGCTCTAGGGTGATGGAAACTGAGCTGACCGCGATCCTGAACCTAAACACACAACTAGCTGTAGCCGGGGAACGTGCCTACGATGATTCCTAGACGTCTCGCGCCAGCCGAAGGACTAACTTCCCCTATTAGAAGAAACACAGACCTCTCTTGCCTCCAGAGAAACACCCCACAGAAATAGCAGCCCCCCACATGTAATGACGGTGAAATGAGAGGAAAGCACATACGTAGTTATGAAAACAGATTCAGCAAAATGAGGCCCGCTAAAGCTAGATAGCAGAGGATACAAAAGTGAACTGCGCGGTCAGCGAAAAACCCTACAAAAAAACCATCCTGAAATTACTTGAACTCATGTGCCAACTCATGGAACATGAGGAGTAATATCAGCCCACTAGAGCAACCAGCAACAAGGAATCACATATCTGCAAGCTGGACTAAGACAAAAATTAAACAAAACGTGGAACAGGAAAATCAAAAACTTAGCTTGTCCTGAAGATTACAGAAGCGGGAAGCAGAGGTAACAAGACACACTGATTACATTGATAGCCGGCGAGGAAATGACAAGAAAGCCAGGTTAAATAGGAAACTCCCATATCCTGATAGAACAGGTGGACACCAGAGACCGCAGAGAACACAAGTCACCCAGTACCATCTGTAACCACCAGAGGGAGCCCAAAAACAGAATCCACAACAGTCCTGGGAGTAGGACCGGATCCCTGAATAGCACACTGAATCACCTGTGTTGGATTTCCTGGGAGTAGGAGTCCTGAATAGGACATGGTGGGGCTTTGGACCTGGTGAGCCTGGTGTGTTGGATTTCCTGGGAGTAGGAGTCCTGAATAGCACACTGAACAACCTGTGTTGGATTTCCTGGGAGTAGGAGTCCTGAAGAGCACATGGTGGGGCTTTGGACTTGCTGGTGGCCTGGGGTGTTGGACGAGGTCCTGAATAGCACCTGGACAGGTCACATGTGCGGTTCATCTGGGGAAGCTACCGTCCTTCGGTGGGTCTGGACTGACTACGATATGCCACCCAGGCAAGTTGGTGATCCCTGTGAGGCAGCTTTCCTGAAGGAATGGACTGACAAGGAGTCAGCAGGTGGAGCAGGAGCTCCCGTCAGGTACCAGTACAGACTGTTGGTACTTGTGATATGAACTGTGTGGTAACCCACGGCAACTGGTCAGGAGAGGACCAGCGTGTTTAGTTACTGCAAACCGTAATGTCGTATGTTGGTGCCTGTTGTGCTCCATGGACATTGTGAAGTGTACGGCGTACGGACACCCATGGTAACTGGGTGAAGTGAGAGGCCCAGCATGTTTAGTGTCCGTGAGACAAAGCCGTGTTTGAAGTGTACAAGATAAAGCTGCAAGTTATTATCACCAGTTGGTGCCTGTTGTGTTATGAAATGTGAACTGTGCATAACCCGGTTTATGCCCCTTTAATAAACCGTATGGACTGTTTTGTGTTAAAAAATCGTGCCTGACTACGTCAATCCCGTGACAAGCGAGTGTCCCCCAATACACTTAGTGAGAGCAATCTTACAGCATGTAATGTAATGGATACTTTTGCAGGAACATCCAATTTAAGGACCTTGAGGACAAATCTTCTAAATAGTTTGATTTGTTTTCCAAAACTAAATGTTTACCAGAACTACATATTATTTCCTAATCAGTTGACTTATAGAACAATTATAATGACATCATCATTTTTTTTTCCAGATTCAGAATTAATAATACAGTATGTTCTTAGAATGAAGACACTAGCTGGAAGATGTACAATCCTGTTTTTGTGGAGTAATCAACTGAGTTTAGTCACAGTTTAAAAAAGAAATGTACTATTACTGTGCTGACAGAAACATTTTACGAACATACTGTACCTAAATACAAACATTTAACATGTATCAAAGGGCATGTCAAAGAGTTAAGTTTTACATATTTCCCAGAGGAGCATTGAGGCTTTAAGTCTCCTCATCTTTACATGCTTAACATGTCACTCTCTACAAGGAGAAACGATACTTCTTGGAAAGAGTTAAGCTAAAATTTTCAATAAATTAAACTTTTATGTAAAGTTTCATTTCTATTTTTTTCAATTTCTTCACTATATTGACACAAGAATCCAGCAAATACATAGTTCTGTGACACTTTGAACTGACAGTGAGTAAAATCATCACTAGACGTCCTCATTCTCATCAATTAGAGTACCCACCCATTTATTTTCCTGTTTCTTAACCAAGATTGATATAAGCCCTCCAGCACAGCACATCGCTTATTAATGCCATGTCTCTACATGCAGTAGACAGCAGAGCAAGTTGTCGCTTCTTATGTGCTGACAGTATAAAGCACAATTTATAGATTGACTGGATAAATTATTAACCTTCACTCATCACATTTTATGAATTCTTTACTTCTTAAGGTGATTGAGAAACTTTGGATTATCAGTCTTAATAAAGACTTAATGACCTTTAGGGAATGCTACTGACTTGGGTGCGTCGGGAGGCAAAATAGGAAGCGTTTCCATTTAAACATCCATGTTGGCTTATTGCTGCATCATAAACCATCTTTAAGCAAAGGAAAAAATAAGCAGCTTTCAGTGTAGGCAAAACAAAGAAAACAGTTCTTTGGCCAAAGTCCTTTGTCAGAAAGTCCTGGTCACACGCTCAAACAAAAAAAGGCAGCACTCTGTGGCGCCGTAGCATGCAAATATGACATATGAAAATTCAATTGCATTACTGCACTAGAAATATGAAAAATTGAGAAAGCTTAGTGCATAAATTGGCCAGTTCATGTGTACCTGGAAGCCACATTAAGGCGTTTCTCGTTTCCAGGACCTAATAATGCCATTCCTCTCTTAGAATAAAGTCTTCATCTGTATGGGAACCTAATATGAGTAGTGTTGAGCATTCCGATACTGCAAATATCGGGTATCGGCCGATATTTGCTGTATCGGAATTCCGATACCGAGTTCCGATGTTTTTGCGATATCGGAAATCGGAATCAGAAGTTCCTATAAGTTCCCAGTCATCTTCGGCGTGTGCGGTGCGTATGGTTCCCAGTGTCTGGAGGAGAGGAGACTCTCCTTCAGGCCCTGGGATCCATATTCATGTAAAAAATAAAGAATAAAAATAAAAAATATGGATATACTCACCCCTCCGACGAACCCTGGATGTCACCGCTGCGAGCGTCTGCCTCCGTTCCTAAGAATGCAGTGAGTGAAGGACCTTCGATGACGTCGCGGTCAGGTGACCGGTTCCTAAAAATGCAGTGAGTGAAGGACCTTCGATGACGTCACGGTCACGTGAGCGGTCAGGTGACCGGTCACCTGACCGCGACGTCATCGAAGGTCCTTCACTCACTGCATTCTTAGGAACGGAGGCAGACGCTCGCAGTGGTGACAGCCAGGGTTCGTCGGAGGGGTGAGTATATCCATATTTTTTATTTTTATTCTTTATTTTTTACATGAATATGGATCCCAGGGCCTGAAGGAGAGTTTCCTCTCCTTCAGACCCTGGGACCCATCCAGGATCACTTCCGATATTTGTGTCCCATTGACTTGCATTGGTATTGGGTATCGGTATCAGCGATATCCGATATTTTTTGGATATCGGCCGATACCATCCGATACCGATACTTTTGAATATCGGAAGGTATCGCTCAACACTAAATATGAGTCCTCTCTTAGACTGAAATCTATCTCTCTGTGGAGGGATAGTGGTCCTGCTGTGATTAAAAACACCTGTGGCTAAAAGGCGGAGTGCTCAGTCAGAAGGCTAATGAATACAAATTTTAAAAAAACTCACCATCATAGGATTACCCCACACCAGGATTACATCACAGATGACAACCATCTCTGTGATACATACCTCCTGTCCATTATGTATCCAGTAGCTGCCTTACAGACTCAGAAACAGACCAGAGATGTTTATAAAGCCTATACAGCAGTAAATGAGGTCCCTAGTTCCATACTATTGAGCTATATTCACCTTGTGTGTCATTATATGGTGAATTATATTAGAGATTTAATCACCCACAGTCTCAATACTTCTAAGGGAAAATATCTCATAAGGTCCCATTCAGTACATTATTCTCAAAAATGTTCTGTCTAAGCTTTTTACACATTGAATGGTCCTGCCAGGAAGCCTTTTTACACATTAAACACGCTTCCTAAAGCTCAATGTGGACAAAGCTGAAGACATCATCTTTCCTCCATCCCATTCAACTCTACCTGATTTATCGATCACAATAAATATCATTGTGATTTCCCCTGTACCAGAAGCTCGCTGCCTCACAGTAACCCTTTACTCTGACCTGTCCTTCAAACCACTCATCCAAGCTCTTATCATCTCCTCCCGCTCACAACTGAAAAATATTTCCAGATATCCTGCAGGCTCAGGGTGCATCAGTGTTATTGCAATTTATCCATAGACATTTGAATGAAATGGAAAGTTATGGCAGGAGACCCAGCAGGGCCCCACTGCTGACACAGAGACACATAAAAGCTAGACCGCAGTTTGCAACAATGTACGTAAGCCAAAATCCTTCTGTGAAAGCATCCTGTGAACAGGTGAGACCAAGTTAGAGCTTATTTGTACAGCACCTCATTCTACTGTTTACCGAAAATGGAATGAGGCCTACAAAGAAAAGAACACAGTACCTACAGTGAAATATGGAGGAGGATCAAAGACATTTTGGGGTTGTTTTTCTGTCTCTGGCACTGGGTGCATTAACTGAATACAAGGTATCATGAAATCTGAAGATTACCAAAGGATTTTCAGTCGTAATGTAGTGCCTAGTATCAGAAACCTGGGTTTGCGTCCCCGGTCATGGGTATTCCAGCAGCACACTGACCCCAAACATACTTCAAGAAGCATCCAGAAATGGATGGAAACAAAGCGCTGGAGAGTTTTAAAGTGGCGAGCAATGAGTCCAAATCGAAATCCCATTGAACACCTGTGCAGAGATCTTAACCCCTTAGTGACAGAGCCAATTTTGTCCTTAATGACCAAGCCAATTTTTACAATTCTGACCACTGTTACTTTATGAGGTTATAGCCCTGGAATGCTTCAACGAATCCCACTGATTCTGAGTTCGTTTTTTCACGACATATTGTACTTCATGCTAGTGGTAAAATGTCTTCGATATGATTTGCGTTTATTTATGAAAAAAAATGGAAATTTGGCAAAAAAATTTGAAAATGTTGCAATTGTCAGATTTAATTTTTGTGTCCTTATATTCAAGAGTCATATCACACAATATAGTTAATAAATAACATTGTCCACATGTCTACTTTACATCAGCACAATTTTGGAAACTTTTTTTGGTTAGGAAGTTATAGGGGTTAAAAGTTGACCTGCGATTTCTCATTTTTACAACAAAATTTACAAAACCATTTTTTTAGGGACCACTCAATATTTGAAGGGAGTTTGGGGGGGTCAATATAACAAAATACCCAAAAGTGATACCATTCTATAAAACTTCACCCCTCAGGGTGCTGAAAACCACATTCAAGAAGATTATTAACCCTTCAGATTCTTCACGAGAACTAAAGCAATGTGGAAGGAAAAAATGAACATTTTACTTTTTTCACAAAAAATGTACTTAATTAATTTAGGATCTATCACAGCGATCAAAATGAACCTATAGGAAAGATCTCCTATTGTTGCCGGGTGCCATCCGGCAGATCTCGGCGGGTGCACTGCGCATGCACCCGCAATTTTCTTCCAGGAAGAGCCGGGGGACAGAGCCGGAGGGTCCAGGGACACCGGAGGTACCGAGGGGTGCACATGGGACATCATTTCTCTCTCCTCTGGTATGCTAGATCATATCAGAGGAGAGAGAAATCAATGGGAAATCTGAATTTTTTTGCGATCTTCATTATTCGGTAAATAACGGTGATCACAAGACTGGGGACAGTAAAATGCAACTCGAATCATGTTCTCCAGGGTGTCAGCTAGCCCCGGTAGCTGAGACCTCAGAGATTTTCCAATGCTCGGGGGAGCTATAACCTTATTTCTCAGCGTCATTAAAATGCGTCGCTGATGATTAAGTACCCTTAACTGCCTCCATTGAAAGGTGTATCGGCGGTCGTTAAGGGGTTGAAATTGCTGTTCGGAGAAGGCACCCTTCTATTATGAGGGAGACCTGGGCAGTTTACAAAAGAAGAGTGGTCCAAAATTCCTGTTGAGAGGTGTAAGACGCTTGTTGGGGTTTAGTGTGATAATACGTCCAATTTGCCCAATTTCTCTCTGTATTTTATGTTCTTCCAATAGACAAAGGATATAAACATGCGTATAACAAAAAATGTGTAATTGCAATAATTTTGGGAAAAATACTTCATTTTCTGAAACAATTGCAAGGATGCCCACACTTTCAGTCATGACTGGATATACAGTATATATATACCAGCTGTACTACCCGGCTTCGCCTGAGTTAATAACTGCTGTTAGCAAAATAGAATGTGTTAACAAAAATTTATTCTGCACACAAAAACCACAAAACAAATAGAAATGTAATTATAAAAAGTCAAAAACTAAGCTAATAGAAGCATTTCACAACATATATTTCAGCACCAGATATATTCCACACAGATTTAACTAAATTGGCAAAGTAATGTGACGTAATCTTCTACTACTTATCTGAGAGCCTTTTGATAAACAACATTCTTAGTTTTTCCTTCAGGTGCAAAGACCAACAGATTTTTGGCTGTTCCAACTCTTGAACAGGCCACATAAAGTTGACCATGAGAAAAGCCTGGAGATTGTAAATCGATTTCAACTTTTCAACTACTTTCAAGGACTGTCCCTGAGCCTTGTTGATGGACATAGCAAATGCCAGTTGAACAGGAAACTGGAGGCGTTTAAAATCAAAAGGCAAATCAGATGGAATGAGAGGAATTGTTGGAATGAAAACATCTTCTCCTGTGACACATCCTGTCAAAATGGTTGCCTCAATTACATGTGGAAACAGGTTCTTAATCAAGAGTCTTGTTCCATTACACAGCTTTGGTGGATCCAAATTTCTCAATAGCAGAATAGGTGCTCCAGGTTTTAGAAAGAGGTTGTGAGGAGGAAGTCCTTGTGGCTCCAAGGAATTGAGGAACTCAGTTGGATATGGCTCTTGAGGAAGCAGCTGCTGTTCTCATGTGTGTCAGCCTTGTTTCTTGATCTTCACATTTTTCATTGGCCCGTAATGCAGCTTTAATTTTTGCATCAGCTGACATTTGTGCCATGGAACTCCTTTTCTTATGAGGCATTATTGTCGTAAAATAGTCTGTAACTGGCAGTTTCTATATTCTCTCACATAGAGGTAATGTGACTGACATCAGCCTTTCCACCAACACACCCTAACTGACATGCTATTACCTCACACAAGCTTTGTTATACTGAGAATGTCCTTTATTGCCTATATTAACCAATCAGAGCTTAGATTAATTAACTGTAGCAAAATAGAAGCTGACCTATGATTGGTTGCTATTGGCAGCCTGATAAATCCCCAGCCAACAGGAAGCCCTCGTCCCTGGCAGTATATATTAGCATACACATACACATAATAGACAGGTCATGTGACTGACAGCTGCCGTATTTCCTATATGGTACATTTGTTGCTCTTATAGTATGTCTGCTTATTAATCAGATTTTTATTTTTGAAGGATAATACCAGACTTGTATGTGTTTTAGGGCGAGTTTCATGTGTCAAGTTGTGTGTGTCGAGTTGCGTGTGGCGACATGCATGTAGCGACTTTTGTGAGATGAGTTTTGTGTGGCGACATGCGTGTAGCAACTTTTTGTGTGTCGAGTTACATGGGACAGGTTAGTGTAGCAAGTTGTGTGCAGCAAGTTTTGCGCGTGGCGAGTTTTATGTGTGGTGCGTTTTGAGTATGTGCAAGTTTTGTATGAGGCAACTTTTGCATGTGGCAATTTTTCCGCATGTGCAAGTTTTGCATGTGGCGAGTTTTACATGAGGTGAGTTTTGCACGTGTGGCGAGTGTTGAATGAGCCTAGTTTTGCATGTGGCGAGTTTTGCATGAGGTGAATTTTGCGCATGGCGAGTTTTGAGTGGCGACTTTTGTGTTTTGACTTTTATGTGGCGAGGTATGTGTGGTGAAATGTGTGCTGAGGGTGGTATATGTGTTCAAGCACGTGGTAGCGTGTGGCACATTTTGTTTGTGTGTTCATATCCCCGTGTGTGGTGAGTGTCCCATGTCAGGGCCCCACCTTAGCAACTGTACGGTATATACTCTTAGGCACCATCGCTCTCATTCTTTAAGTCCCCCTTGTTCACATCTGGCAGCTGTCAATTTGCATCCAACACTTTTCCTTTAACATTTTCCCATTATGTAGATAAGAGCAAAATTGTTTCATGAATTGGAATGCGCGGGGTTAAAGTTTCGCCTCACAACATAGCCTATGACGCTCTCGGGGTCCAGACGTGTTACTGTGCAAAATTTTGTGGCTGTAGCTGCGACGGTGCAGATGCCAATCCCGGACATATACACATACACACACACACACACACACACACACACACACACACACACACACACACACACACACACACACACACACACACACACACACACACACACATTCAGCTTTATATATTAGATTTGTATTGGGCAGCACGGTGGCGCAGTGGTTAGCACTACAGCCTTGCAGCACTGGGGTCCTGGGTTCTAATCCCACCCAGGACAACATCTGCAAAGAGTTTGTATGTTCTCTCCGTGTTTGCGTGGGTTTTCTCCGGGCACTCCGGTTTCCTCCCACATGCCAAAGACATACTGATAGGAATTCTAGATTGTGAGCCCAATCGGGGACAGTGATGATAATGTGTGCAAACTGTAAAGCGCTGCGGAATATGTTAGCGCTATATAAAAATAAAGATTATTATTATTATTTACATGGTGGTCCTATTCTAACGCATTGGATATTCTAGAATCTGTATGTAGTTTATTTATGAAGATTTAAGAATAATGCAATGAATACATAGGATTCGGCCGGCCGGCCGCGACCAATCAGCAAAGCGTGGTTCAAATCCTGCACCAATTCGAGGCCGGACTGCGCCTGTCGCTGATTGATTGGTCGCACCTGGCTGGGTGCGACCAATCAGTGAAGCCAGAGCCGGCTCCAGGTTTTTGAGGGCCCCGGGTGAAAGAGTCTTAGTGGGCCCCCCCTTTAACACATACCATGATTCATGATGCACAGATACAGCAGAGAAATATAGCACAGCCACGTAGCATATAACACAGCCCTCGTAGTATATAACAGCCCACGTAGCATATAGCACAGCCACGTAGCATATAACACAGCCCACGTAGCATATAACAGCCCACGTAGTATATAACAACCCATGTAGCATATAGCACAGCCACGTAGTATATAGCACAGCCACGTAGTATATAGCACAGCCATGTAGTATATAACACAGCCACTGAGTATATTGCACAGCCACATAATATATTGCACAGTCACGTAGTATGTTGCACAGCCACGTAGTATATTGCACAGCCACATAGTATATAACTCAGCCCACGTAGCATATAACACAGCACACGTAGTATATAGCACAGCCACGTAGTATATAGCACAGCCATGTAGTATATAACACAGCCACATAGTATATAACACAGCCACATAGTATATAGCACAGCCACGTAGTATATTGCACAGCCACATAGTATATAGCATAGCCCACGTAGTATCTAACACAGCCCATGTAGTATATAACACAGCCCACATAGTATATAGCACAGCCCACACAGTATATAACACAGCCCACTTAGTATATAACACAGCCCACGTAGTATATAACACAGCCCACATAGTATAAAACGCAGCCCACGTAGTATACAGCACAGCCACGTACTATATAGCACAGCCACGTAGTATATAGCACAGGCACGTAGTATATAGCACAGCCATATAGTATATTGCACAGCCACGTAGTATATAGCACAGCCATGTAGTATATAGCACAGCCACGTAGTATATAACACAGCCCACATAGCATATAACACAGCCCACATAGTATATAACAGCTCATGTAGCATATAGCCCAGCCACGTAGTATATAGCACAACCACGTAGTATATAGCACAGGCACGTAGTATATAACACAGCCACGTAGTATATTGCACAGCCACATAGTATATAACACAGCCAACATAGCATATAACACAGCCCACGAAGCATATAACAGCCCACGTAGTATATAGCACAGCCACGTAGTATATAGCACAGCCATGTAGTATATAACACAGCCATGTAGTATATAGCACAGCCACATAGTATATTGCACAGCCACATAGTATATAGCACAGCCACGTAATATATAGCACAGCCATGTAGTATATAACACAGCCACATAGTATATTGCACAGCCCACATAGTTTATAACACAGCCCACATAGTATATAGCACAGCCCACACAGTATATAGCACAGCCCATGCCGTATATAGCACAGCCACGTAGTATATAGCAGAGCCCATGTAGTATATAACCCAGCCCACGTAGTATATAGCACAGCCCACATAGTATATAGCACAGCCCACGTAGTATATAACACAGCCCACATAGTGTACAGCACAGCCCACGTAGCATATAGCACAGCCACATAGTGTATAACACAGCCCACGTAGTATATAGCACAGCCATGTAGTATATAACACAGCCCACATAGAATATAACACAGCCCACGCAGTATAAAACACAGCCCACATAGTGTAGAGCACAGCCCACGTAGTATATAGCACAGCCACATGGTGTATAACACAGCCCACGTAGTATATAGCACAGCCACGTAGTATATAGCACAGCCCAGTGCAGTTATATTGGTTTACCTGGTGAAAATAAACAAGTGAGATGGGAATATATTTATTTTTTATTAAGTTGCCTAATAATTCTGCACAGTAATAGTTACCGGCACAAACAGATATCCTCCTAAGATAGCCAAATCTAAAAAAAAAACCACTCCAACTTCCAAAAATATTAAGCTTTGATATTTATGAGTCTTTTGGGTTGATCGAGAACATAGTTGTTGATCAATAATAAAAATAATCCTCTAAAATACAACTTGCCTAATAATTCTGCACACAGTGTACAGGCATCTTTCTCTTGGTGCACAGTTGCATCACATCTGCTAATACAATCTGAGTATTATTTAGACCATGTTCACATTTGCTGGTTGTACTACGTTGTGGCTGTTGTAATTTGCAGAGGTTATTGCTGTTAAAAGGGTCACAAATGTGGCAACATTTTTGATTTTCTGTAAAAGCCTGAAGTGTACTCTATACCATGAAATTTTACCACCTTAAATTTGTTACACGTTCCATAATTACTGTGATAATGTGGCAGTAGGTAAAACAGAGAAAAAAATAAGGTTACACTGCCATCTGCTGGGTAAAATCCACTTTTTCTCCCTTTAATTTTTGCAACCTTTCAGAAATAGCAAGATCCATCCAGGGATGCCTAATGGACTTTTTCTCTTTCATGTGCAACCTATTGAAGAATTACAGATAGACACATTTTGTGGATAAATTGTAAAACAATAAGGAAAGAGAAATGTTAGAATATCATCAAAAAATTAATTTATTTCAGTTCTTCAATACAAAAAGTGAAACTCATATATAATATAGAGTCATTACAGACAGAGTGATCTTTTTCAAGTGTTTATTTCTGTTAATGTTGATGATTATGGCTCACATCTCAGTAAATTAGAATACTTTATAACACCAGCTTGTAAAATGATTTTAAAATCCGAAATGTTGGCCTGCTGAAATGTATGTTCAGTAAATGCACTCAATACTTGGTAAGAGGACTTGAACTCTATAGCGCCACCTGTTGGAAGTAGCGATCCTACAAGTTACAATCAACCCTTTAAAGAGTCTTGTAATATGACTTAGGATAAGAGCCAAATCAGTATCTCAATTCGCAGAAACAGTGTTTCGGACTGTTGGCCCTCGTCAGTGCGAAGCGTGAGAACTGATTTGGCTAGGTGAGAGGCTCTGTGTGTGCAGTGTAGCATGGAGGCGATCAGCCTGTGGCACTGCTGAGGTGTTATGGAAGCCCAGGTTGCTTTGATTGCAGCCTTCAGCTCATCTGCATTGTTTGGTCGCTCTTCTTCCTCTTGACAATGCCCCATATTCTCTATGGGTTTAAGGTCAGGTGAGTTTGCTGGCCAATCAATCACAGGGATACTGTGGTTTTTAAACCAGGTATTGGTACTTTAGGACCACTGATCAGCAGTCCAGTTCTTTTTCTCCTTGGCCCAGGTAAGACTCTTCTGACGTTGTCTATTGGTCATGAGGGGCTTGACACAAGGAATGCGACACTTGTAGCCTATGTCTTGGATATTAGAAAACAGGCAACAGCACATGAATGCAAGTCCTAGTTCCACTGGACCCCATGGAAAGAGTACATACCAAAAAAGCAATGAAGGACAGCATCCAATCCGGGTGAAATATCAGAAATTCTTTATTTTGCCAGATGCGACGTTTCAACCATATAAAGGTCTTTTACAAGCAAAAAGAAAAAGACCTTATATGGCTGAAACGTTGCATCTGTCCTTCAAACCACACATCCAAGCGCTTTCCACCTCCTGTCGCCTCCAGCTCAAAAATATCTCCAGGATCCGTCCTTTCCTCAACCCCCAATCTACTAAAATGCTTGTGCACGCCCTCATCATTTCCCACCTTGACTACTGCAACATCCTTTTCTGTGGCCTCCCTGCTAACACCCTTGCACCTCTCCAGTCCATCCTTAACTCTGCTGCCCGACTAATCCATCTCTCTCCTCGCTACTCCTCCGCTTCCCCCCTCTGCAAATCTCTTCACTGGCTCCCATTCCCTCAGCGTATCCAGTTCAAATTGCTAATACTGACCTACAAAGCCATCCACAACCTGTCTCCTCCATATATCTCTGAACTAATCTCTCGATATCTTCCCTCACGTGACCTCCGGTCCTCCCAAGACCTCCTTCTCTCCTCCACACTTATTCGCTCCTCATCCAATCGCCTCCAAGACTTCTCCCGAATATCCCCCATCCTCTGGAACTCTCTGCCCCAACACGTCCGACTATCAACCACAGTCGGATCCTTCAGACGGAACCTGAAAACTCATCTCTTCAGGAAAGCCTACAGCCTGCACTGACACCGCTGCTGCCTCATCACCAACGAAGCTACCGCCTCACCAACACCGGAGCTACCGCCTCACCAACACCGGAGCTACCGCCTCACCAACACCGGAGCTACCGCCTCACCAACACCGGAGCTCCTGCAACCCTCAACCTACTGTCTCCTTCCCCATAATCCTGTAGAATGTAAGCCCGCAAGGGCAGGGTCCTCGCCCCTCTGTATCAGTCCGTCATTGTTAGTTTGTTTACTGTATGTGATATTTGTAACTTGTATGTAACCCCTTCTCATGTACAGCACCATGGAATCAATGGAGCTATATAAATAAATAATAATAATAATAATAATCTGGCAAAATAATTTCTGATATTTCACCTGGATTGGATGCTGTCCTTCATTGCTTTTTTGGCATGTCCTGGATATGTCTGTGTGTGGTGCCATGAAGCAATGACTCCAGTAGCACTCCATTGCTTGTGAATCTCCCCCAAATTTTTGATTGGCCTTTTCTTAACAATCCTTGCAACGCTGCGGTTATCCCGGTTGCTTGTGCACCTTTTTCTACCACACTTTTTCCTTCTACTAAAATTTCTATTGAAATGCTTGGATACAGCACTCTGACTGCCAGCTTCTTTAGCAATGGCCTTATGTGACTTACCCTCCTCGTGGAGTGTGTCAATGACTGCCTTCTGGACATCTGTAAAGTCAGCAGTCTTCCCCATGATTGTGGAGCTACTGAAACAGATTAAGGGACCTTTCTAAATGCTTAGGAAGCCTTTGCAGGTGTTTTTTGTTAGTTATCCTAATTTACTGAGATAATGACTTTTTGGTTTTAATTGGCTGAAAGCCATAATCAACATTAACAGAAATAAACACTTGAAATAGATCACGCTGTTTATAATAACACTATAATGTATGAGTTTCACTTTTTGTATTAAAGAACTGAAATAAATTCACTTTTTGATGATATTCTAATTTTGTGAGAAGCACCCGTATCTTTAGAGCTCAATATACTGACATAAAGCTATAAAATAATGCTCATGTAACATCAGCCTAAAAATAAAAACAGATACAGAAAAATATGGCTATCCAGGAGTATAGAAACAATTAGAAATCTGAATCCATCAGAAAATTGTTCAGTAAATTGGTATGTAAGTCAACTAAAGTCACCTCCTGAAATTTTGGAATAGGATAACAAATGTGCGGCAGAGTTTTATCATTCAAAGGAGCTAGACACACCATAGCAATAACTATGCTCACCCGTTCAGATATAGGCAATTTGAGGCCGTTATCACAAGCCATAGTTTTCACATCACTTATGTTAGGTTTGACACAAAAAAATGTAAATGCATTTTTTTTTTAGTTCAGTACTATTTATTTATTGTGCTCTGTTATGAAGCGCCATTAACTCCACAGATCTTTACAGATATTATCGACACTGTCCCCATTGGGGCTCCCAATATACATTCCCTATCTTTATGTCTTTGGAGTGTGGGATGAAATTAGAGGAAACCCATGCAAACACGGGGATAACATTATTGTTATTATTATTATTTATATAGCACCATTAATTCCATGGTGCTGTACATGAGAAGGGGTTACAGCAAAATACAAATATCACTTGAAGCTCATCAAGAGAATGCCAAGGGTTTGCAAAGCAGTCATCAAAGCAAAAGGTGGCTGCTTTGAAGAACCTAGAATATAAGACATAATTTCAGTTGTTTCACACTATTTTGTTAACCCCTTTCTGACCTCGGACGGGATAGTACATCCGAGTTCAGAAACCCCTCTTTGATGCGGGATCCGGCGGTGAGCCCGCATCAAAGCCGGGACATGTCAGCTGTTTTGAACAGCTGACATGTGCCCGTAATAGGCGCGGGCAGAATCGCGATCTGCCCGCGCCTATTATCTAGTTAAATGCCGCTGTCAAATGCAGACAGCGGCATTTAACTACCGCATCTGGCCGGGCGGCCAGAAATGACGTCATCGCCGACCCCCGTCACATGATCGGAGGTCGGCGATGCTTCAGTATTCTAACCATAGAGGTCCTTGAGACCTCTATGGTTACTGATCACCGGTGGCTGTGAGCGCCACCCTGTGGTCGGTGCTCACAGCACACCTCCATTTCTGCTACATAGCAGCGATCAGCAGATCGCTGCTATGTAGCCGAGGCGATCGAGTTGTGCCTGCTTCTAGCCTCCCATGGAGGCTATTGAAGCATGGCAAAAGTAAAAAAAAAAAGTAAAAAAAAATGTGAAAAAAATAAAAAAAATATAAAAGTTTAAATCACCCCCCTTTCGCCCCAATCGAAATAAATCAATAAAAAAAAAATCAAACCTACACATATTTGGTATCGCCGCGTTCAGAATCGCCCGATCTATCAATAAAAAAAAGCATTAACCTGATCGCTAAACAGCGTAGCGAGAAAAAAATTCGAAACGCCAGAATTACGTTTTTTTGGTCGCCGCGACATTGCATTAAAATGCAATAACGGGCGATCAAAAGAACTTATCTGCACCAACATGCTATCATTAAAAACACCAGCTCAGCACGCAAAAAATAATCCCTCAACCGATCCCAGATCATGAAAAATGGAGACGCTACGAGTATCGGAAAATGGCGCAATTTTTTTTTTCTTTTTTTAGCAAAGTTTGGAATTTTTTTCACCACTTAGATAAAAAATAACCTAGTCATGTTAGGTGTCTATGAACTCGTAATGACCTGGAGAATCATAATGTCAGTTTTAGCATTTAGTGAACCTACCAAAGAAGCCAAACAAAAAACCAGTGTGGGACTGCACTTTTTTTTAGCAATTTCACTGCACTTGGAATTTTTTTCCCGTTTTCTAGTACACGACATGCTAAAACCAATGATGTCGTTCAAAAGTACAACTTGTCCCGCAAAAAATAAGCCCTCACATGGCCAAATTGACGGAAAAATAAAAAGTTATGGCTCTGGGAAGGAGGGGAGTGAAAAACGAACATGGAAAAACTAAAAATCCCAAGGTCATGAAGGGGTTAAGTATATAATTCCACATGTGTTAATTCATAGTTTTGATGCCTTCAGTGTGAATGTACAATTTTCATAGTCATGAAAATACAGAAAAATCTTTAAATGAGAAGGTGTGTCCAAACGTTTGGTCTGTACTATATATCACACAAAATAGTTCCTAAATAGCATTTACCATATGTCTACTTCACATCAACATCAATTTTAAATCACTATTTTTTGTTAGAAGGGTTAAAAGTTTATCAGTAATCTCTAATTTTTCCAACAAAATTTACAAAACCAATTTTTTTAGGGGCCACATGCCATTTGAAGTGACTTTGAGGGGCCAGTGTGACAGAAAATATCCAAAATTGACACTATTTTAAAAACTACACCCCTAAAAGTGCTCAAAACCATATTCATGAAGATTATTAACTCTTTAGGAGCTTCACCAGAATTAAAGCAATGTGGAAGGAAAAAATAAAAATTTTATTTTTCCCACATTAATAGTGCTTTTAGCTAAAAATCTTGCATTTTCAAAAGGGTAATAGGAGAAAACAGACAGTACAATTTGTTGTGCAGTTCCTCCTGAGTACACTGATACCCCCTATGTGGAGTTAAACTACTGTTTGGGCTCAAGGCAGGGCTCCTCCTATTGGAAAAAGCTCCATGTTCTGTCTTCATACACGTTGATACGGTGTGTGTGATCCGACATACGGCATAAACCACTTCTGTCTCCCAAATAAGCAGACTGTTCTCTGTAGTCTAACTTGTTTATTGAAACAGGAACACATGGGCTACCTGCACAGTGAACAAGTCTGTAGGAACATGTTCACACACCACCAAGAAACCTGAAGACACAAAAGAGAATAGTAAAACCAAAAACACTCAGTTTGAAAAAAATTGCAGTAATCCGCAAGTGCTAGTAAAAGATGTAAAAGACAGGGTATTTGGTTGATACGTTTTTTGCAAAAAATGTACACTAAGCTGCTCTACCAAACTTCATGGTATACCCATATCAGAGCAGTCCTAACTAATGTATGCAATCCCTATCTGATGTATTTAAAAACCTGATCATCTGTATATTACCTGTGTGAACAAAAGCTGTTCTACTCTGTATACACACATGGATTTTTCCTCTCTACCCTGTTCACACAGGTAATATACAGATGATCAGGTTTTTAAATACATCAGATAGGGATTGCATACATTAGTTAGGACTGCTCTGATATGGGTATACCGTGAAGTTTGGTAGAGCAGCTTAGTGTACATTTTTTGCAAAAAACGTATCAACCAAATACCCTGTTTTTTACATCTTTTATTAGCACTTGCGGATTACTGCAATTTTTTTCAAACTGAGTGTTTTTGGTTTTACTATTCTCTTTTGTGTCTTCAGGTTTCTTGGTGGTGTGTGAACATGTTCCTACAGACTTGTTCACTGTGCAGGTAGCCCATGTGTTCCTATTTCCATAATTGTTCTCTTGTGTCTACAAGACTGGGGAGTTGTCCACCACTCCTCTTGGGCTATCTGCACAAAAGCTGTTCTACTCTGTATACACACATGGATTTTTCCTCTCTGAACCCTGTTCACACAGGTAATATACAGATGATCAGGTTTTTAAGTACATCAGATAGGGATTGCATACATTAGTTAGGACTGCTCTGATATGGGTATACCGTGAAGTTTGGTAGAGCAGCTTAGTGTACATTTTTTGCAAAAAACGTATCAACCAAATACCCTGTTTTTTACATCTTTTACTAGCACTTGCGGATTACTGCAATTTTTTTCAAACTGAGTGTTTTTGGTTTTACTATTCTCTTTTGTGTCTTCAGGTTTCTTGGTGGTGTGTGAACATGTTCCTACAGACTTGTTCACTGTGCAGGTAGCCCATGTGTTCCTGTTTCCATAATTGTTCTCTTGTGTCTACAAGACTGGGGAGTTGTCCACCACTCCTCTTGGGCTATCTGCACAAAAGCTGTTCTACTCTGTATACACACATGGATTTTTCCTCTCTGAACCCTGTTCACACAGGTAATATACAGATGATCAGGTTTTTAAATACATCAGATAGGGATTGCATACATTAGTTAGGACTGCTCTGATATGGGTATACCGTGAAGTTTGGTAGAGCAGCTTAGTGTACATTTTTTGCAAAAAACGTATCAACCAAATACCCTGTTTTTTACATCTTTTACTAGCACTTGCGGATTACTGCAATTTTTTTCAAACTGAGTGTTTTTGGTTTTACTATTCTCTTTTGTGTCTTCAGGTAACTTGTTTATTGGTAAACATGAGCGCGGTAAAACTATAAGAATACAAATGATTTGTATAAGTATTGGGCAAATAATAACATGACTGCAACTAACAGGGAAAGCATACAGGATGATGCAACTTCTATAATAACTACATGCAGGAGGTAACCAAAAATCACATTTCCTGTGTACTAGCTGCTATACAGTTAATCACAATCTGTACAACATTACATAGCAAGAACAGGGATAATGGTCTTACCGGATAATCTTAACCGGAATGGCAAGTAAGTGAGGTAGTTCAACACAGCAGATTAACACGTGTGTCCAGGGAAATACACAGAGAGAAAATGGAGTTTTCCCTTCCCATGATACCTTGGTGAATCCCAGAATGCAACACTCTAATAGTTACTGAAAAACACAGGTAACAAATTTAACCACCACTGGGTGGTGCTATAACACAGCAAAACCAAAACTATGGTATTAAACCTTTTTAAAGCTAGATACGAAACCTGACCTTCGCTAGAATGGGCAGAACACTCCCCGCTTGGCATCAACCGATGCCACCCACAGGTTCTTTTAGCGAAAACAGTAAGACAAGTTCCACAACTGGTCTGAGGAATAGTTTACTCTCCTCGGACTTGCCTACTTTGACCTCGACCTTACGCACCTTCCCATCTTTGCTTGGGAGTATCTTAGTGATGAGGCCTAGTGGCCACTCATTACGGTGAGACTGGCTGTCTTTCATGAGAACGACATCACCGGTTTTGATGTTTGGTTTGTCGGTCTGCCACTTCTTCCTGGGTTGTAAGGTAGAGAGGTACTGCTTCCTCCATCTGTCCCAGAAGGTATTGGAGAGACTTTGGACTTGTCTCCATTGTCGTCTGTAGAGGTCCTTGTTGCTAAATTCTCCGGTTGGAGCGCTGAGAACGCTGGCTTTCTGAGTAAGTAACATGGCAGGAGTGAGAATGGTCAGATCCTCAGAGTCACTAGAAAGTGAAGTCAATGGTCTAGCATTAATAATGGCCGAAACTTCCGCCAGGAATGTGGTCAAACTTTCATGTGTGAGTCTTGCGCTACCTGCTTGCAAGAAGATGGAGTCAAGGATTCTGCATGCCATTCCTATCATCCTCTCCCAAGCGCCTCCCATGTGAGAAGAGTGTGGAAGATTGAAAGTCCAGGTGCATCCCTGCTCATTCAAGTACCTTTCCACACTGGTGGTGTCTAGGTTGGAAGGAATTTGAAGTTATTTCACTGCTCCTACAAAGTTGGTACCTCTATCGGAGCGTATGTGCTTCACGGGCCCTCTGATGGCGATGAAACGTCGGAGTGCATTTATAAACCCTGAAGTGTCCATGGACTCAATTACTTCGATGTGGACTGCTCTGATGGACATACAGGTGAACATAACCGCCCAGCGTTTGGCATTGGCTTGGACTCTTCTAGTGTGCCGTGCAACCACAGACCATGGCCCGAATACGTCCAGTCCGACGTTGGTAAAAGGAGGTTCTGTACTAAGTCTGTCTGGTGGGAGATTGGCCATCTTTGGCTTTTGAGTCCCGCCACGGAGTTTGCGACAAATCACGCAGTTGTAAATGAGTTTACTCACGCACCGCTTTGCTCCAACTATCCATAGTCCAGCAGTTCGTAGATTTCCTTCGGTAAACAGTCGGCCCTGATGTTTCACCAAGACGTGGTGGTGTTGCACAAGCAGGGTCGTGACATGATGATGTCCAGGAATTATTATAGGGTGTTTCTCCCCAAATTCCACTTCAGCTTCTTGAAGACGACCTCCAATTCTTAACAGCCCATCTTGGTCGATGATTGGATCAAGCTTCTTCAAGACACTGTCTCTAGAGACAGGTTGGTTTTTATTGAGGTTATCTATTTCTTTGGCGTAACATTCACGTTGTATGGTACGAATTATAACGTTCTTGGCATTTTCCATGTTTGGAACGGTAAAGGCAAGCTTGCAGTGGTGCCAACCTTTGCAAGGTTCCTGGATGGCGGGTGACGTTGACTTGTAGGATCGAGCCGCATGAATTAAACAAGCGAGGGCACGAACAAGCGAGTTCCAAGTTGAGAACCTATTGAAACGGTGGGATTTGAGGTGATTGTCTTTAGTCACCGTACGTAGGACGGATACCTGAGGGCGGATTTCTTCATCTGCCTCCGGATCTACCAGCTCAAAGATGTTTGACTCGTCCGTGTATGGCGTCGAACGGTATAAGAATGTTGGGCCAGTAAACCAGGTTGTGTCCTTAAGGTGTCTTGCTTCAATGGATCTGGTTGCGTGGTCCGCAGGGTTGAGGTTTGTGGACACATAATGCCACTGTTTAGGGTCGGTGGATCTCCTGATCCTTAGCACCCGATTGCTGACGTAGACATAGAAACGACGAGTTTCATTGCAAATGTACCCCAACACTACCTTGCTGTCAGTGTAGAACTCGATTTCTTTGACCTCCAGGTCCATTTCTGTTGAGATAAGCTCAGCTAACTCTACTGCTAACACAGCTGCACAGAGTTCCAGTCTGGGTACTGTGTGTTCATGGAGCGGGGCCAGTTTTGTCCGGCTCATAACATGCCTCACGTGGCATTGTTCGTTGATGTCAATAGTTTTCAAATACGCCACTGCTGCAATTGCTTTGGTTGAGGCATCGCAGAAGATACAAAGCCTTTGCATCTTGATTTCTGTTGATGGCACAGAAGCATATGGTCGTGCAACGTAGAGACTTGACAGGGCTTCTAACGAGTTCTTCCATCTTACCCACAAGTCTCTTTTCTCACTGGGAAGCGGATCATCCCAATCGGATGTCTCTTGGGTGAAGTCTCTCAACATCATTTTACCCTGGATAGTTACAGGAGTTACAAATCCCAGAGGATCATACAAGCTGTTCACAACGGACAGGACGCCGCTACGCGTGAAAGGTTTCTCTTATTCGCTGATCTGGAAGGTGAATGCATCCCTTTTCAAATCCCAAAGTAAACCCAGGCTCCGCTGCATAGGGAGGGAGTCCGTGCTTAAATCCAAGTCTTTTAAATCGGTTGAGTAATCTTGAGAGGGAAAGGCTGCCATTAGTTTTTGGCTGTTGGAAGCAATTTTGTGCAACCTCAAATTGGATGAAGCGAGCATTTCTTGCGCCCTTTTCAGGAGACTGACTGCCGACTCATCTGTGGGTGTGGATTTCAGGCAGTCATCTACGTAGAAATCCTTTTCCACAAAAGATCTTACACCCGATCCGTACTTTGCTTCACCCTCTCTGGCTGAATGTCTAAGCCCATAGATAGCGACAGCAGGGGAAGGGCTGTTCCCGAAGATGTGTACCTTCATACGATATTCCACGATGTCCTTGTAGGGGTCATTATCGCGGTACCAGAAAAACCTCAAGTAGTTTCTGTGTTTTTCTTTAACAAGGAAGCAGTGAAACATCTGTTGTATGTCGGCCATAAATGCTACTGCATCTTTGCGGAAACGAAGAAGTACTCCCAGAAGTCTGTTGTTGAGGTCTGGACAAGATAGAAAGACGTCGTTTAAAGAAACACCTTCGTATCTGGCACTTGAGTCAAATACCACTCTTATCTGACCAGGTTTCTTCGGATGATACACGCCGAAAATAGGTAAGTACCAACATTCCTCGGAATCTTGAAGTACAGGTGCAATTTCCACGTGGCCACTCTGGAATATTCTCTCCATGAAGGTAAAGAAGTGTTCTTTTGTCTCTGGTGACTTCTGCAGTTTGCGTGTAAGGGAGACAAATCGACTGTACACAAGTTCTCTGTTGTTGGGTAAGCGTTGCCTCTGTGGTTTGAATGGTAAAAATGCGACCCAACTCTTTGATTCATCTCTTACTATCTCCCGCTCCATGATGTCCAAGAACAGTCTGTCCTCTATGGACGTTGCTACCTGGTTGTCTTCTCTTGTCCTGTGGAAAACTGTGCACCCTATATGATCTTCCTCACCATCGCATGCATGGTCTTCACAGGAAGGATCAGCTAACGGACAAGGTGGAAGGGCGTTGTGTGGCAATTCTTTAATCAGGAAACTGCTCTCGCATGGCTGGAAGAGAGATGGGCGTCCATTCTCGAGGGTATTGGTGAGCATGCTGTTGACTGATGTCTGCCTGTGTGCTCCACCCAAACAGACGTCTCCCACAATGACCCATCCTAGGTCAAGTCTCTGAGCATATGGGGCGTTTTGTGGGCCGTTGATCTGTCCTCTAGCCTTGTGGACCTGTAAAATGTCTCTTCCGAGGAGTAAGACGATAGGAGCTCCTTGGTCAAGCTCCGGTATCAGGTGAGCTATACATTTCAAGTGGGTATGATTAGCTGCTACCTCTGGTGTAGGTATCTCCGACCTGTTGTCGGGAATTTGATTGCACTCCAGTATCGATGGCAAGGATAAGCAGGTTTGACCGTCTATAGACTCTACTTTGAATCCGGTCGCCTTTCTCCCCGCCGTCTCGACAGTACCTGCACATGTCTTCAAGGAGTACGGAGAGCCGGGACCAGCAATGTTGAAGGTGTTGAAGAAAAAGGACTTAGCTAGAGACCTGTTGCTCTGATCGTCCAATATTGCATATACCTTGATTGCCTTATCCCGTTGGCTCACTGGGAATACTCTGACAAGACAGATCTTCGAGCAGGATCTCCCTGCTACAAATTCCTTGCAGATCTCTGTACACTGAGAAGTGACCACCGGGGTGTCAATGTCAGTGTCCGTCTGTTTTTCGGCAGACTCTTCTACTCGTGATGATACCCCTGAGGGTGGTCCAGGGTGTAAAGCCGTGTTGTGCTCCACACTACTGCATTCTGCGCATTTCACACTGGTTTCACAGTTCTTGGTGAAGTGTGAGGTAGTCGCGCAGCATCTGAAGCATATCTTGTTTTCCCTTAGGAAGCTCTTACTGTCTTCTAGAGGCTTCTCCCTGAAGGCTCTACATTTTAGTAGAGGATGAGGTTTCTTGTGTAGGGGGCAGTGTTTGCTCAGATCCTGAGGTTTGTCCTCCTCTGGAGAGGACTTACTTGCCCTGTAAGGAAAACCTGTGGAGGTAACATTAGTTTTGTGTACTGCCACTGGTGTTTTACTGGGTTTTACACCGGAGGCAGTGGTACATGACATAGTGAAATCGAAACTGGGGTCATTTCTAACTTTAGCCTGCTGAGCAACAAAGTCTACAAACACCCTGAAAGGAGGAAATGGCACCTTATGAGCCTGTTTGTAACGGGACCCGTGACTGACCCACTTTTCTTGTAAATTGTAAGGGAGCTTTTGGACAATCGGGTTGACACCTCTGGCAGTGTCCAGGAATGCCAACCCTGGTAGGTCACCTTCTGCCTGAGCAGCATGTACCTCCATTAACAAGTCGCTCAGTTCCCTGAGCTTTTGATAACCCTTATTTGCTATCTTGGGGAAATCATCAATTCTTTTATACAAAGCATTTTCTATAGCTTCTATTGACCCATAACATTCTTCGAGTCTCTCCCACACCATGCGAAGTCCTGTGTGTGGGTACTTTATGTTAATGTTCCTGATTCTTTTGGCGTGTTCAGCTGACTCGTTCCCAAGCCACTTAACCAGCAGATCTAACTCTTCACTACTGGAAAGATGCAAGTCTCTGATGGCGTTCTTGAAGGAGGCTCGCCAAGTTCTGTAGCTTTCAGCTCGATCGGTGAACTTTACAAGTCCCTTGGTCACCAGCTCCCGGCGGGTAAAGAACCTTGCAAAGTTCATAGTGGCTGAGTCAGTGTCAACATGAGCTGGTGTGCTGTTGTCATGCAGTGTGTGTGGTACATCCTCATACCTGGTAGGAGCTTCTGGCTTAGGAAAGTCTGTATAAAACCGTTCTGAAGCGAAGGGTGTCCCTGTCAGTCTGGGAGGAGGCCGTACCTTCTGTTCTGTAAGACGATAGTGGTGGTCGACGTCGTTTCGCAGTATACCTTCCTGCTTCCAGTACGGTGTTTGGGGGAAGGATCTCTGGTAATCTGTATAGGCTGGTTGGTGTAACGGATCAGAGTTGTCTTCTATTCCGGGATGTTGGTGGACATATTCTGAGACGCGTTGAGCAGGGTCCTGATGATCAAGGTCTGGTCCACGTACGTCGCTGTCACACTCAGATTCGGGAAAATCCACGGCTTCTAAGAACTCAGCTTTGGCTATTGCGGCTGCTGCTTCTTTTTCGGCGGAAAGCCTTTCTAAGGTCGCTCGCAGGCGTGCTGTATCTGCGTCTCTATCGGCTTGCAGGCGGGCTCTTTCTGCTTCTTGCTCTGCTTGTCTTAACTTTAACTGCATCTCTTGTGCAGCGAAGGAAGATCTTACCTTCGCCGCCTCAGCTTCTGCTCGGGCGAGGGTGACAGACCTTTTCGAGGAAGACTTGCTAGAGCGGCTTGTTTGAGACCTCGTCCTGACTGAGGATGCTCGACTTGCAGACATCGTGTGTCCGTTTGCAGGCTGTAGGACGTCTCAGAGCGGGTAGGAATGACTTCAGCGTAGACTGAGACGTGTAGCGCTTGGTGGGCAATATGGCGGCCGCTGCGGTATCTGCAGGCTGTGCGGTGAGGTACAAGCGGCTGTGTAAGTGGTCTTGTTATTGCTGGCGTCTAGCCTGGTTTTGCTAGCCTCCGCTGGTATTTAGCTTCTGTTTTACTGCTTGCTGGTATCTAGCCTGCGTTTTACTGGCCTCCGCTGGCGTCAAGAATCCGTTTTACTGGCCAAGCTGGTGTCAAGAATCCGTTTTACTGTTCTGTCTTCATACACGTTGATACGGTGTGTGTGATCCGACATACGGCATAAACCACTTCTGTCTCCCAAATAAGCAGACTGTTCTCTGTAGTCTAACTTGTTTATTGGTAAACATGAGCGCGGTAAAACTATAAGAATACAAATGATTTGTATAAGTATTGGGCAAATAATAACATGACTGCAACTAACAGGGAAAGCATACAGGATGATGCAACTTCTATAATAACTACATACAGCAGGTAACCAAAAATCACATTTCCTGTGTACTAGCTGCTATACAGTTAATCACACTCTGTACAACATTACATAGCAAGAACAGGGATAATGGTCTTACCGGATAATCTTAACCGGAATGGCAAGTAAGTGAGGTAGTTCAACACAGCAGATTAACACGTGTGTCCAGGGAAATACACAGAGAGAAAATGGAGTTTCCCCTTCCCATGATACCTTGGTGAATCCCAGAATGCAACACTCTAATAGTTACTGAAAAACACAGGTAATAAATTTAACCACCACTGGGTGGTGCTATAACACAGCAAAACCAAAACTATGGTATTAAACCTTTTTAAAGCTAGATACGAAACCTGACCTTCGCTAGAATGGGCAGAACACTCCATACAACGTTGGGAGCAGAAAATTGGCTGGAACAGACGCCATTTGTGTTTGCAGAGCCCCTGATGTGAAAACCCGCAACAAGTGACCCCATTTTGGAAACTACATCCTTCAAGAAATTTTCAACCTACAAGAGCCATAGAGCACAAAAGTCCCAATATAAAAAGTATCAAAATTTATTACACCAAATTAGGATAACAATAATAAACATTAAGTCAAAAAAGGCATAAGACAGGTGGCGTATAGGGTCAAAAAGAAACCATTGTGCGGTTCCACACATATATAAATAGCAGGCACGGGATCAATTAAAGAGTCTTGCCAACAATATTATCAGTATAGCATTAAAAACTGGGCCTCCTTATATAAAGGTTCACTAGTCAGGATGTATATACATAATATGAAAGAAGTTGTAATGCCCATTCGCTTAGTCATACAGGTGAGCAAGACATAGTTGTTCAAACATTATCTCACAAAACTGTTATGCAACAAAAGTCAATCGCATAAAGCATGCATATAATTTAGCAGGAGATAATCTCACCCATAGTAGCCTGTGCGTGGTCACACCTAACAATGGACGACAGCCCCAACGCGCGTTTCGCGTGGGCTTCCTTGGGGTACCGTGACTCCATGTGTGCTCGAACTATGTTATATAGGAGCAAATTAATTGCCGTCAGATGTGGTGTTCCGGAGTAGACAGGAGTATCGACGCATGCGCCATGTGAGTCATCGCCACAGTGACACCGCTTCTGACATTCACAGCGACGCTGTGGGTAGGAGAAATCCCCTAATGACGTAATTTCCCGCAGGCGTCACAATTGAGCGCTGTTGGCGGCGCCAGCCAGTGTGTGACCACAAAGCGCATGCGTGCAGCCTGTACTCCGTTAGAGTGTCCGTTCAATTGGTCCTTCTACCATCAGTATGACATCCGGTGTCATACATGTTTTTTCTGTTTGGTTGATATTGATTATATCCTACAAGAAATGTAACTAAAGATATGAAGAGAAGCCTGAATTCACATAATTTGCATCACATAAATTTATAACATTGAGCCTTGAAAATAAAAAATCAATTTTTTTCCCACAAAATTGTTGCTTTAGCCCCAAATGTTTCATTTTCAAAAGAGTAACATGAGAGAATGGACCATGCAATTTTTTGAGCGGATAGCATCGCTTGGAAGGGAAGGAGCACCATTGGACTTTTGCAGCACAAAATTGGCTATGTAACGTTTGCAGAGCCCCTGACATGCCAAAACAGTGGAAACCTCTGAGTGACCCCATTTTGAAAACTACAACTCTCAAGGAACTAAAGTTGTGGTGACCACCTTGAACCCACAGGTGATTCACATGATTTTATAACATTGAGTCGTGAAACTAAAAACATATATTTTTACTGCAGAAATGTTACTTCAGCACAAAATTTTTCATTTCCACAATGGTAACAAGAGAAAATGTACCATACAATTTGTTGAGCAATTTCTCCTGAGTAACCGATACCCAATTTGTGGTGAAAAACTGCTTTTTGGGTGTACAACAGGGCTAGGAAGGGAAGGAGCACCATTTGACTTTTGGAGATCAAAAGTAGCTGTAATAGATAGCAAACGCCATGTCACATTTGCAGAGTCGCTGATGTGCCTACACAGTAGAAACCCCCACAAGTGACCCCATTTTGGAAACTACACTTATCAAATAATTTATCTAGAGGTGTGGTGAGAACCTTGAATACACAGGGGCTTCGCAGAATTTTATAGCACTGACCAGTGTAAATTAAAAAAAAAATTTTTTACAGCAAAAGTGTTGACTAGCCTCAAATGTTTCCTTTTCAAGATGGTAAAAGGAGAATAAGGACCCACAAATCTATTGTGCGATTTCTCCTGAGTACGTCGTTTGGGCACATGGCAGAACACCGAAGGGTAGGAGCGGTAATTGAATTCTGAAGCACAATTTTGGCTGGAAAAGATTGCGGATGCCATGTCACATTTGAAGGGCTCCTGACCTGCCAAAACAGTAGAAACCCCCACAAGTGACTTCATTTTGGAAACCACACTTTTGGGTAAATTCATTTAGGGGTGTAGTTAGCATTTTTAACCCTCAGGCGGTTCACGGGATTGTATAACATTGAGTTGAGTCACTGGAAAATTGCCAGTTTTTCTTCTGAAATGTTGCTTTTACCCCAAGTTTCCGTTTTCAAATGGAAATGGACCATACAATTTGTTACGCAATTTATCCTGAGTACGCAAATCCCCCATATGTGGTCAAAAACTACTTTTGATAAATAGTACAAAGCTCAGAAGGGATGAAGCGCCATATTGGAGTTCAGATTTTGGTGGTATAATTTGTGGGTGCCATATCACATTGGCAGAGCCCCTGAGGTGTCAAAACAGCAAAACCTCCCCCCATAAGTGACCCTATTTTACAAACTACATCTCTCAGTTAATTCATCTAAGGGTGCAGTGACCATATTGATAAGACGGGTGTGTCACAGAATTTTAGACCATTGGACAGTGAAGAAAAAAATAATTACATTTTTACCACAAAAATGTTGTTTTAGCCCAAGATTTTATATTTTCACACTGGGAAATTGGTAAATATGGCCCAAAAATTTGTAACACAATTTCTGCTGAACCTTCGTGATACCCCATATGTGCCTGTACAGTACTGCTTAGGCTAGCTTCACATTTGCAGTTGAGTCCGCAGCGTTTCATACGCAACCGCAAACGCAGGGCAAAATGCAGGCAAACGCATGATAATGCTGCGTTTTTTTATACGCATCAACTTATGCATGACGGATAAAAAAAGCAACGTTTGCATGTGTTTGCATGCATTTTTGCAAGCGTTCGCATTGTTTATGTGCATGTCTTAAGAAAAAAAATTTCAAGGAGAATTTCATTGACACAAGCCACACCCAATGGGCATGGCTCATGGGATTTCTGTATATAGACCCTTGTGCAAACCCAAGCGAACGCATGTCATTGCGTTCCTATGCGTTCCCATAGATTGTAATCCGTTCTTTTGACACACTCCTTCTGCAAGCGTCCGCATGCGTATGGTGGCGGAAATTTTACTCCAAAAAAATTCTAACATTGTGTGTTAGCCGTGCCCAGCAGCACTCCTCAAAACTACGCATGCGCCAGCAAGCGCGAGCGAACGTATGCAAACGCATACACCTGCATCTACAATGTTAAAGATAGGAAATCAAGACGCATGCGGATGTATGTGTCAGAAACGCTGCGGACACAACCGCAAATGTGAGACCAGCCTAAGCCACACTGCAGGATTCAGAATGGAAGGAGCACTATTTGACTCTCGGCGAACATATTATCGCAAAATAGTTTGCACATACAGAGCTCATAAGTGCAAGAAGAACAGAATACCCTGTTAAGCTAGCTTCTCACTAGTGTTCGGATGGCAGCCTTCTTCCTCCACTGGCGCGCCTCTTTCTTCAGCTCCACCTACGTCTGCGTTCTGTGCACCCTATCTTTAACATTGGGTACGCAGGCCATGCGGATGCCTTCGCATGCGTCGTTTTGAAGCTGCGCCAACCGCAACAGAATCCTAAATTGACGACGCATGCGGAGGCATCCGTATACAGCCGTATGACCTGCGTACCCAATATTAAAGATAGGTTATGCACGACACATGCAGAGCTGAAGGAAGAGCCGTGGCTTAACGGAAGAAGAAGGCTAGTGGGAAGCCTGCCTTAGGCATTAGGATTTCTCTGCTGTGCGGGATAGATCCCAAACATTGCCTGGTGCTGTGATCTCCCATTCTGGCCTGGCCACTGTGAGTGCTGCTTAGCACAGACATTGGTCCCAGCATCTTGCTCAGGCTCATGGTATTCGTTTAGCTATTGCTAGCTAACCCCAACTAAGTCTATGGTAACCAGCGATGAGCAGGTGCAGCCTCATGCTTGAGAGTCTAAGTCCAGAGATCATCTGACTGAGCATGTCCGTGACATGACGTCCTCCCATTGGTGGTCGGAAGTTAGGTGATGTGGCAGCTCCGGATTGGCCGGCATGTGATGCCTCAACCAACTAGGCGTGAGTGTTTGGGGTGGAGCCTAACGTATAAAAGGCTCTCAGCGGCGCGCTAGTATCATTAATGTTTGGTGTGTGAGGGTGAATATTCTACCATTCTGTCTGCATGTGTGTTAGGACTGGCGGAACGCACCAAGACAGATGGTATAGATGCGTTCGCAGTCCGGGGTCCACCGTGCAGGTGAAAACCTGCTGCTAGCAATTAGCAGACTATATGGCGGTACACTAGAGTATACACGCGTGGGTTAACCTCACCCAGCGTGAAAGAAGCAATCCTGTTAAGGCACAGGACCGCGGTACCGCACCTAAAGCGCGAGCTAGTAGTCAGCGAACTCAACCCCAACTGGGATTGAAGTCCGATTAGACCCTTGCTGGCGCAACACCGCAACTGGGTGTGAAATGAAACAGAAGAGCATGCAGTGCCGCACTGACGAACGCCACTAACCACCCAGGCTTGGGTAAGGAAAGCACAGAGGAAGTGCACGGCGCCGTACCGGCGGTCACAGCAACTGGACGCTATAATGTGTGACTAGTGCTGTAGGATAAGTCGGGCGCTAGGTAGCAGCCATACACCTTCCGCGAACAGTCATACTATAGGGTAGGGGTATCCAAGGACGACTTGCACTCACAACATACACACATTAGCAATTGTTTGACAATACTAGCGCATGGCCGTGCGGTCATGCGCAGTTTATATAGCAGCAGCACAGGAAGTGGCCACAGCACTTTTGCCCTTCTAGGACCTGCCAAGAGGACCAATGGAATGTGCTGCAGAGCCTGAGCACATGATCCTCGATCTCCAACGGGAGACCTTACGCTGGGCATGCTCAGTACGTGCAGACAAGGACTTAGTCCCAGAGAAGTCCGCTCGCTGCTGACCAGCACAGACTTTAATAGCAGAGACTGGAGAAGCAGCAATAACTCTCAGAACAGAGTGAGAATGAGCAAGACGCTGGGACCGACGTCCTTGCTGAGCAGACTCCACTGCGGCTGGACAAGAATAGGAGACCGCAGCGGAGGTGGCCCGAGATTCCCCCTGTGCAGAAGCGGGAACTCGACCCCTAACATTACCCCCCCTCCTAGGGCCCCCCCCCCTCCTTGGGCCTCGCTACGTTCGAAGGCAACAATGAGCTGCGGAGCCCGAATGTGCTCAGCAGGCTCCCAGGACCTATCCTCAGGGCTGTAACCCTTCCAGTCCACCCAAAAAAAAATTTTGCCACGTACCACCTTGCACCCCAAGATAGCGTTCACCTCGAAATCGTCCGTAGACGAACCCGATGTCCCGGCAGATGACTCAGAAAACCGAGACATGTATACGGGCTTAAGGAGGGACACATGAAAGGTGTCGGTGATACCAAGGCGTGGAGGAAGGGCCAGACGGTAGACCACAGGATTAACCTGTTCGAGGACCTTGAAGGGACCCAAGTAGCGAGGAGCTAATTTAGTGGACTCAACTCGCAGCCTGATGTTACGGGCAGAGAGCCACACCAAGTCGCCAGGAGCAAAGGACGGGGCGGGGCGCCGATGAGCATCGGCGGAGGACCTCATTCTCTCCTTAGAGGCCCGAATGGCATCCTGAGTGCGGTCCCAAATATCCCGTGCCTCCACAGCCCAGTCTGCCACCCTGGAGTCTGTGGAAGACACGGGCATAGGCACAGGTACCCGTGGATGCTGACCATAGTTGAGGAGGAATGGGGTTTGTCCAGTGGAGTCGGCTACGGCGTTGTTCAGCGCAAACTCTGCCCATGATAGCAAGGATGCCCAGTCATCCTGCCTGGCTGAAACAAAATGTCGCAGGTATGTGACCAAGGTCTGGTTGGCCCTCTCTACCAACCCATTCGTCTCGGGATGATAAGCGGAAGAGAGATTCAACTCAATACTGAGAAGACGACAGAGCTCTCTCCAGAACCGAGACGCAAACTGGGGACCCCGGTCACTGACAATTTTGTCAGGCATACCATGTAGGCGGAAGATGTGCTTAATGAACAACGCAGCCAAGGCCCGTGCAGAAGGTAACCGTGGTAGCGGCACCAAATGCACCATTTTCGAGAAATGATCGGTGATGACCCAAATGATGGTACAGCCGCGAGACTTGGGCAAACCCACGATAAAGTCCATCCCGACCATCTCCCAGGGCCTATCTGCCACCGGCAAGGGATAGAGCAACCCAGCTGGCCTTTGACGCGGAGATTTATTTTTGGCGCAGGAGACACACGCCAGAATATAATCCCTGACATCCCGGACCATATGCGGCCACCAGTACGTCCTCGCCAGTAGCTCAGATGTCCTCTTTGTCCCAAAGTGTCCACCCACTCTGGACGAATGAGCCCAAGAGAGAACCTCCGGTTGCAAATTAATGGGCACAAAAGTCTTGCCCGGAGGCACAGACTCAAGCGAAACCGGTGCTACGGTTCTCAGGCTCTCAGAGGGAACAATAAGCCGAGGCTCCTCTTCCTCCTCTTCAGTTGACATAAGGGAGCGAGATAGAGCATCAGCACGAATATTCTTCTCCCCGGCGAGAAAATGAAGAGAAAAGTGGAACCGGGAAAAGAACAAGGACCATCTGGCTTGGCGAGAATTTAGCCGCTGGGCTGTCTGTAAGTAGACCAAATTTTTGTGGTCAGTGTAAACCTGGAAGGGAAACCGCGCACCTTCCAGAAGATGTCTCCACTCTGAAAAGGCCAACTTCATTGCTAGCAGCTCCCTATCCCCGATGGAGTAGTTTCTCTCCGCTTACGAGAAAGTCTTAGAGAAGAAGAAGCATGGATGCTTCCGACCTTGAGCATCCTTCTGGTAGAGGACTGCTCCAGCACCAACGGACGAGGCATCCACCTCCATTAGGAATGGCTTGTCCACATCGGGACGATGTAAGATGGGAGCGCAAGCAAAGTGGGTCTTAATAGAAGTGAAGGCCTTGGAGACCTCTTCCGACCACAATTTAGGATTCGCTCCCTTCTTGGTGAGGGCTACCAAGGGAGCTACCAGAGTTGAGAAGTGGGGAATGAACTGGCGGTAATAGTTAATGAACCCCATAAAGCGCTGCACCGCTTTAAGAGAATGGGGCTCTTGCCAGTCCATCACAGCCTGTAGTTTGGCAGGATCCATAGCCAATCCCTGGGCGGAGATGATATAGCCCAGGAACGGCAAAGACTCCTGCTCATACATACACTTCTCCAACTTAGCGTAAAGAGAGTTTGCCCGTAGGAGGTCGAAGACTCTGCCAACATCTCTCCGGTGGGAGTCAATATCTGGAGAAAAGATGAGAATATCATCCATATAGACTACAACTGAGGTGGAAAGCATATCCCGGAAGATGTCGTTGACAAAGTCTTGAAAAACGGCTGGGGCATTACAGAGCCCGAAGGGCATCACCAGATACTCATAGTGCCCATCTCTGGTGTTAAACGCCGTTTTCCATTCGTCCCCCTCACGGATGCGAATCAAGTTGTAAGCACCCCGCAGATCTAATTTAGTAAATACCCTTGCTCCCCGAAGCCTATCGAAGAGCTCAGATATCAAGGGCAAAGGATACTTGTTCTTAACGGTGATAACGTTAAGACCCCTGTAGTCTATGCATGGACGTAGCTCCCCATTCTTCTTCTGCACGAAGAAGAACCCTGCCCCAGCAGGTGACACTGACTTCCTGATAAACCCTCTTGCCAGATTCTCTTGAATGTACTGAGACATGGCCTCCGTCTCCGGGAGAGATAATGGATAAACTCGACCCCGGGGAGGCTCCGCACCAGGCAAGATATCGATAGGACAGTCATAGGGGCGATGGGGCGGAAGGGTCTCCGCCGCCTTCTTGGAGAACACGTCTGCGTATGACCAATATTGCTTGGGGAGAGAGGATAGATCTGCGGGTACCTCAGTAGTAGCAACCTGAATGCACTCTCGGTGACCCCTACCCCCACATGATTCACCCCATCCCAGAATTCTGCCTGAGGACCACTCGATGTGAGGAGAGTGGTACCGTAGCCAAGGTATCCCCAACAGGACCTCATCAATACCCTCAGGAATGACGAGCAGAGAAATAATCTCCTGATGGGATGGCGACAGGGACAGAGTAACAGGGATGGTCTGATGTGTTATCTGTGCGGGGAGTGTCGACCCATTCACCACTCGTACCGTTACTGGTTGAGATAGCATAACCAGGGGTATTGCGTGACGTTGGGCGAAGGCAGAAGACATAAAATTGCCCTCCGCCCCAGAATCCACGCAGAGGTCTACCGAGTGGGAGGATGAGCCAAAGGTAATTGTCCCCTTAAAGGACAATTTGGAGGCAAACGTCGCAGTGTCTAGTGCACCTCCACCTACTACCACTAGACGCTGACGTTTCCTCGACCGCTGATGACATATGGTGGCAAGATGTCCTGACTGTTGGCAAACATGGCAACCCTGGAGTGCACAAGCGGTCTGGGACTTAGATCCCGCTCGTGACACCCCCTTAGGTTCCTGGAACTCAGGAGCCTGGACTGGAGATTCCAAAGGTTTGGCGAAGGTGGGAGCCAGCCGAAACCTCTGCCTACACTGGGCTCGCTCTAACCTCCGCTCGTGAAAACGGAGGTCAATGCGAGTAGATACTGCTATTAACTCCTCCAGTGTGGCGGGAATCTCCCTAGTGGCCAGAGCATTCTTAACGTGGTCAGCCAGCCCCCTCCAAAATATAGGGATAAGGGCTTTATCCGACCACTCCAGCTCAGATGCCAGAGTGCGGAAATGGACGGCAAAAAGGCTGACCAAGGACGAGCCCTGAGTCAGTGCCAAGAGTTGGAGCGCCGTGTCATGGGTGACACGAGGTCCTAGAAAGACCTGTTTCAGAGTGCTCAGGAATAACGGAGCACTCTGCACCACATGATCGCCATGCTCCCACAGCGGCGTAGCCCACTGCAACGCCCTGTCCGACAATAAGGAAATTATAAAGCCCACCTTAGCCCGCTCTGTAGGGAAACGAGAGGCCAGAAGCTCGAGATGTATTGAGCACTGACTCACGAAACCCCTACAGGACTTACTGTCACCAGAAAATTTCTCTGGTAGCGGGAGGCGAGATAGCGTCGGTACAGGAGCGGCAGTGGACAAGGTAGCTGCAGCCACACTTGCAGCCTGAACAGCGACAGCAGTAACATCCACAGCTGAGGTTGAACGCTCAAGAGCCGCCAACCTTCCCTCCAGCTGCTGGATGTACCGCTGTAAACTCTGGTCGTCCGCCATTTACTAGCCAGACCCTGGCGCTAGTATTCTGTTAGGACTGGCGGAACGCACCAAGACAGATGGTATAGATGCGTTCGCAGTCCGGGGTCCACCGTGCAGGTGAAAACCTGCTGCTAGCAATTAGCAGACTATATGGCGGTACACTAGAGTATACACGCGTGGGTTAACCTCACCCAGCGTGAAAGAAGCAATCCTGTTAAGGCACAGGACCGCGGTACCGCACCTAAAGCGCGAGCAAGTAGTCAGCGAACTCAACCCCAACTGGGATTGAAGTCCGATTAGACCCTTGCTGGCGCAACACCGCAACTGGGTGTGAAATGAAACAGAAGAGCATGCAGTGCCGCACTGACGAATGCCACTAACCACCCAGGCTTGGGTAAGGAAAGCACAGAGGAAGTGCACGGCGCCGTACCGGCGGTCACAGCAACTGGACGCTATAATGTGTGACTAGTGCTGTAGGATAAGTCGGGCGCTAGGTAGCAGCCATACACCTTCCGCGAACAGTCATACTATAGGGTAGGGGTATCCAAGGACGACTTGCACTCACAACATACACACATTAGCAATTGTTTGACAATACTAGCGCATGGCCGTGCGGTCATGCTCAGTTTATATAGCAGCAGCACAGGAAGTGGCCACAGCACTTTTGCCCTTCTAGGACCTGCCAAGAGGACCAATGGAATGTGCTGCAGAGCCTGAGCACATGACCCTCGATCTCCAACGGGAGACCTTACGCTGGGCATGCTCAGTACGTGCAGACAAGGACTTAGTCCCAGAGAAGTCCGCTCGCTGCTGACCAGCACAGACTTTAATAGCAGAGACTGGAGAAGCAGCAGTAACTCTCAGAACAGAGTGAGAATGAGCAAGACGCTGGGACCGACGTCCTTGCTGAGCAGACTCCACTGCGGCTGGACAAGAATGGGAGACCGCAGCGGAGGTGGCCCGAGATTCCCCCTGTGCAAAAGCGGGAACTCGACCCCTAACAATGTGTGTGTGTCTTTGCTTCGAGACTGTACACGTTGGCAGGCTGGTTGCACACTTATGCGGTTTCGTGCCATTGGCTCAACGCCTGATTCTAAACTTTGCTACATGCTTTGGGTGCTGGTCAGGCACAGGTTCAGTAGTGTCAGTACTGCGGTAACTAGCCGCTTGGCTTTGCATCTTTTTCGTTTGTGTGTGCGATTGGCACAGTTCAGCTACAGAGCAAGCTCAACCCTTATGCTATACTTCTCGGATTAAGCGACAGGGTATTGTACCTAGCGTCTACGAGCTCTCTTTTGGCTCTGCATCTGCATCATTCAGGTGTGCTGATAGCACCGTTTAGTTGCAGAACTAGTCCAAGCCACGTGCTAATTTCCCTGTGACGTTAACAGGGTATAGCACTTCGCATATTTGTACCATACCTCTCGGTGAAGTAATTGAGCTTGGTATTCAGTGTTCCGTTTACACTGAGTGGCATTAATTCAGTGTGTTCAAGGTAATGCTCACTGTTTTGTTCCTTCATTGTCCACACTAGCAGCAGTTTACATCTCTACACAGTGGAGCCCGGGTTGCGATTGCACTTTAATTTATATTTTAATTTGTGTAATCCCCCAACCCTAACATACCCCATCAATTGACCCAAATTTGGAAATGACACACCTCTGGGAATTTATCTACAAGTGAAGTTACAATTTTGATACCATTGGTGTTTTCCAGAAGAAAGCAGAAGTGGATGTTGCGGCGTTAAAATTGCAAAACTGCAATTGTAGTGCCCATACATTGTACAGTAATGTCCATACATTGTGCCTTGCTTGTGTTTCTGGAGACATGGACCTGTAAATTAAGTGGGCTCTCATTGCTACTGAAATGCCAAACATGTAGATGCTAAATGTGATTTAGTCACACTGTGGGGCTCAAAAGGGATGGGGCATTTGGATTTGGCAGCGCAGAATCCACTGGAATTTTTAGGAGTCATAATGCGTTTCCATAGACTTTGTGCTACCACATTTATCCTGCGCTGTATGCTCAGCACTTATATCAGGGTTTCCATCTAAATATCCGAATTATGTGATTAAGATGAAACCCCTGAAGGATCCATGCACTAAAGTGAGGCAGCAGAGTTTCTCTGGACTCCATCTGGCCTCTGTTCAGCGGTGTCCTTCTTTTCAGAAGTGAACAAAATTTTGGCTCAACCGCACTTTTATGGACGCTTAAACAGACAAACACTGCCGGATCATAGGCCAGACAGCGGCCACAGTGTCTGTGTCTGCCTCATTATAGGGAATCTTCCGCTGTGGGTTCCATCTGAATCACGTATTTCAGAGATTTACATGGAAACACCGTTGTTAGCGCTCAGAGCAGAGCGCAGGATAAATGTGCGCTGAGCCTTACTGCGATCTTTGGAAGGCAGAATGAAAAAAAATCAACAGTAGGAGAAGAATTGGTTTTATTATTTTTTTTACGTCATTCCTCGTGCGGTATAAGTGGTTAGGCGACTTTATTCTTCGGGTCGGTGCGATTACAGCGATAACAGATTTATATTGGTTTTTTTTGTTTGGCTGCTGTCACACACTAAAAGATGCTTTTTATTGAAAAAACTAGTGTTTTGCATCACCATATTTTGAAAGCTATAATTTTTCCATCTTTGGGCCTACAGAGTCATGTGAGGGCTTGGTTTTTGTGGGATGAGTTGAAATTTTTATTGGTACCATTTTCAGACACATGACTTTTTATCACTTTCCATTCTGATTTTTGTGAGGCAGAATGAACAAAGAAAAGCAATTCAGACATTTTTGGGGGGGCAAGGGGTTAGGTCATTACGAGTGTGGTAAAATTGATAAGGCAGTTTTATTCTTTGGGTCAGTACTATTAAAGTGATACCTCATTTATATCATTTTATTATGTGTTGTCACTTTCACACAATAAAAACTATTTTATAGAAAAAAAATAATTATTTTTCAGCGCTATATTCTGAGAGCTATAACTTTTTTATTTTTCTGCCGATGAAGCTGTAATGACAAGATTATGTTTTCAGCGGTACCATGTTTATTTATACCCGTCTTTTTTATAGCATTTTATTCCACTTTTTGTTTAGCAGTATGATGATAAAGCATTGGTTTTAGCCTTGTTTTTTATTTATTTTTTATGGTGTTCACTAAAGGGCTTAAAGGGTGATAGTGTCCCTTTAACTAGTGGGACAGTTTTATAGGTCTGGTTGTTCCGGACATGGCGATACCAAGTATATCTACTTTTATTGTTTACATTTTTTTCAAACAAATATTTATTTATGGATACAATATCTTTTGATTTTTTATTAGAATTTTTTTATTTTTATATATACACGGCTCAAAAAAAATAAAGGGAACACTAAAATCCCACATCCTAGATATCACTGAATGAAATATTCCAGTTGTAAATCTTTATTCATTATAAAGTGGAATGTGCTGAGAACAATAACACCTAAAAATTATCATCGTAAATCACAACTAATATCCCACGGAGATCTGGAGTTGGAATGATGCTCAAAATCAAAGTGGAAAATAAAGTTCCAGGCTGATTCAACTTCAGTGGAAATGAATCAAGACAAGGAAATGATGCTCAGTAGTGTGTGTGGCCTCCACATGTCTGTATAACCTCCCTACAATGCCTGGGCATGCTCCTGATGAGGCGGTGGATGGTCTCCAGAGGGATCTCCTCCCAGACCTGGACTAAAGCATCCACCAACTCCTGGACAGTCTGTGGTGCAACGTGACGTTGGTGGATGGTGCAAGATCGCCTGGATGTAATAATCTGTCTCGCGTCAATAAGAATCAGGGTGCAGAGATGTATTATTATGGACCATGTCGAAAGGGGTTAAAGCAAGCAGTCAACCTACTCCTAACCCCCCTCACCACGATGATATGGGCTGTCATGCCAGCTGGTGGCTTGCTGACCAGGAGAACATGATTTTTATTACCGTATATACTCGTGTATAACCCGAGATTTTCAGCACATTTTTTTATGCTGAAAACACCCCCCTCAGCTTATACGCGAGTCATTGTCCAGAAAGCCAGCGGGGTAGGGGGAGGAGAGCGGCAGAGCAGCGGCAGGAGGCGGCTCCTTTGACATCATACTCACCCTCTTCGTGCGGTCGCTGCACATCCTTGCATCTCTGTTGTCCCAATGCAGCAGCTCTTTCTGTGCTCAGCAGTCACGTGGTACTGCTAATTAGGGTAATGAATATGCACGCATCTCCACTCCCATAGGCGTGGAGCGCATATTCATTACCTTAATGAGCGGTACCACATAATCGCTCAGCACAGGAAAAGCTGCCGCGCCAGGACAACGGAGATGCAGGGACATGCAGCGACCGCTCAAGGAGGATGAGTATGACGGGGAAGACAAGGGAGGATGCCGAGCCATGCATACAAGAGGGAGGATGCCGAGCCATGCATACAATTGGGAGGACAGGGGAGGAAGCTGAGCCATGCATACAACTAGGAGAACGGGGGAGCAACACATAGCAGGACAGGGATGAGGGGACAATGCATACCCGGCTTATACTCGAGTCAATAAGCTTACCCAGTTTTCTGTGGCAAAATTAGGTGCCTCGGCTTATACTCGGGTCAGCTTATACTCGAGTATATACGGTACATAGTGCAATACTAACACGCTGATGAAGCAACATAGCAAAACGCAAGTTGCAGTGATGCTGAGGCAGAGCAGGCCATATTATGCAATTGGGTTAATTATACTTAATACTCTGCCAAGGAGAGTGGGCAGCTTTACCATCTGAGAAAATAAAGAACGTCATCCACAACTACCACAAAAGACTTCAAGCTGTCATTGATGTTAGAGGGGGCAATACATGGTATTAAGAAATGGGGCATGTAAACTTTTGATCAGGGTCATTTGGATGTTTTGGGTTGTTACTATGATTTAGAAAGAGAAAACAATAGTTTGACAATAAATGGCTTCACCCAACCACTAACCATGAGTGGAGAAAAAGTTTTGGTGTTATCATTCTTATTCTCTGAAAAAAAGTCCAAGAAAGCAAAAATTCTGCCAAGGTATTTAAACTTTTGAGCACAACTATATGTTGTTTCTTATAGAGAATATTTCTTGTTATTCTTTTCCTGTTTTGGGGCTTTTTACATTTTATCAGGTTTCTATTTATTGTTTGTCTAAGCTCTATAAATATATTATTTTATTTATTGAGATATTTTCTTTTAAATTGGGTAATACTGTAGCATACTGTAGTAAATAGTAAAAACACAAACATTTTCAAGTCCCCTAAAATGGAAAAAAAAGTTTAAAAAAACGTAAAAGAAAAACATTTGTAAATTCAAACTCTTCCCCCCAATAATATAAATAATATAAAAAAACTTATACGTGGTATTATAAGGAAATGGACATGCTGCCCACCTTTCCTTCTTGAACAAAAAAGTGTGTGCTATATTGTGAAATGTGATGTATAATGTGAATTGTGATGTGCGTTAAAGGTGTTTTTGATACTGTTAATATGTGTAGTTTAGGGATAGTGAGAGTTAAAGGGACACTGTCACCTGACTTTGGAGGGAACAATCTTCAGCCATGGAGGCGGGGTTTTTGATTCACCCTTTCCTTACCCGCTGGCTGCATGCTGGCTGCAATATAGGATTGAAGTTCATTCTCTGTCCTTCATAGTACACGCCTGGGCAAGGCAAGATTGCACCTTGTGCAGGCATGTACTACGGAGGACAGAGAATGAACTTCAATCCAATATTGCAGCCAGCATCCAGCCAGCGGGTAAGGAAAAGGTGAATCAAAAACCCCAAAACCCCGCCTCCATGGATGAAGATTGTTCCCTCCAAATTCAGGTGACAGTGTCCCTTTAATGTTTGGGACAAGCCCAGAGTGAGAGGGGATAAGTTGAAGGAAAAGTGAAAATTTCATATCAGAAAGTCAGATAGTGCCTGAAGTGCATAGAAAGAGAACCTAAGGTCCCTTGTGAGCAGTGCCGCATCTTGGGATGTCCCTAAAGTGAAAGACATAGTGAGATCCGGAGTAAAAGTGACTAAGAAACGGAGTGATTGATCGAAGATAGATCCTTGGAGAGGACACCTAGCAGAAAAGTCCAGAGCATAGAACTCTTGAAGGTAACGAGCCTAGACTTGACTGATAATGTGAGACGAGCACAAACTCCTGGGCAGGAGTTACAGAGCATCAGGGAGCTTGAAGTTAATCCCGGCCATACTGGCACCCTAATGGGAAAGAAGACGGAGAACCACAGGGCGAGTATAGGACTCTTGCTATGCAGGACTGTAGGAGTTGGGTTGTGGTGGAGTAGTGAGAAACAGTGGAGATGGAGAACAAGTAAAGAAAGGAAAAAGTAAAGAAAGCAAAACAATTGAAGAAAGAGAAAGGAATCTGTGTGTGGAAAATGCTTCAAGTTGTAAAGGAAACGTTCATTAAGACTGTGTACATAAGACTATTCCCTGTATATATTCCCTACCAAGTTCCCATTCAGGAAAAAGTTTATTTTCAAATTGTCCATCACCCGGTCCTGATAAACCAGCAACATTGGTTACATGCAGACTGCACAGATGTCCACACACCCAGCCAGGACCTCTACTTTCATATAAGAGACAAGTACCTTGCCCACGGCTACCACGCAATGTTACAGTATCACTGTGTCAGTAAAAGTATAACATTATTTAACCCTATTGGTAAACATTGTAAAGAGAAAATAATTGCCAGAATGGCAATTTTTTGGTCGCTTCAACACCCCAAAAAATGTAATGAGAAGTGATCAAAATGTCACCACATAGATAGCAAGCCCTCATACAGCTTTTTCAATATAAAAATGGAAATGATCTTGGAAAATGGCAACACAATCAATTTATTTTTATTTTGAAATTTCCAAATTTGCTTTTGCTACATTTTTTTTTCCACTCATTTGTCAGTCACTTCGCTCATTTTTATGACTCTTGGAGGAAAAGAAGGTAAAAAAGCAAAGTATAAATTGCCCAACTTTGAACTAAATATTTGTTAATGCATTATCAAAAAAAAAGTATTATTACTTACAGCAGTTCTTTATTATGCACATATTTAAAAACATTTATTTATTTTTTAATGTGGCTTTAAAAAAAAACTCTTGACATATTTTACACTAGTCACTAGAAGGTCAGTCGTGATAGCCTAGTCAACTTTGCTGTACAGACTGGGAGAGCATAAGCAGAGTCATCTCATTACTATTACAATTGTACTATAGTGTTGGAGACCTGGATAAGGCAGGATTGCAGCAGTATACGTTCTACACAAAGATATGGCTCTTTATATAACTTAGGCCTCTGTGTTAGAGGCTGTAATCCATCACTTTCAGTAGGCTGTAATAAAACAGATTCCATTTATTGCAGCCGTAAATATCACACACTCCTTGCTATACTATCTTTACAGACAACCCACAAAAGAAATAAGATGTGAGTAGCTATAGGAAAGTTTTTAATGACACAAAATAAATGGCTGCTGTACAATATAAAAAGAGCACGTTTCTACATTTCTTTTACATGTTCTACTTATAGTATAGCTAAGCGAAGAAAAGAAAATGTAGCTTATTGTCTTGAAACGTATTTCTTGCATGCTGTTTATCTATGAATGAATGTAGCAACTGAACAACACCATGCTCCATGAGACATGACTGAGTATTGCCCAAGCCCAAAATGTAATGAAACGAGTGATGCAATGCTTCTTACTAGACAGGATTTACAAGGTTACATAAACATTTTATGGGGTTCTCTCTAGATTTATGGGAAAGCCTTGATCCACAGGTTGTAACCAGCATGTTTAGGTGCTTTCAAATTATATTAAATTAGACATGCCTCATGCAAAAGCTATTCTGCATCTCTAGGCAAGGTCTCAGGAGAAATATTACAATAGATGCATTTTTACTATACTATATTGAACACCTGCACCTTTTAAAATAATAATGTTAACAGTTTATTGGAAGAATGAAGGAATGTGACTATTAATGCACAGAATATGTGTTTGCAGAGTTTAAAGAATTCTAAAATATACTGTGTAACACAAGTTCTACATCTTTAAGTTAGTCATAAGAAATTGTCTAAAATCACAAAAAGAAGTTTCAGAAAGAAGAAAGTAAGATAAAAAAAATCTTCATCTCTGATCTTGGGCAGGACAAAGGTTATAACTACAACGGGTGTAGTCACGCCCATGCCCTAGAATTTAGGTTAGCGCAAAGCGTCCCTTTAGCTTAGTGTTCGCTGAGCAATCCGGAAGTCACAATCAGGGCTCACGCTCATCGGTGAGGAAAACTGGACGAGTTCAATCCGATAAAATAAAATTGGTTTGCACTCGGACCAACGTTAATCTATGATTCCCTGCTCGTCTGCAATTTGTTTCTCAGCCCTCATCGGACTGAGATAAAAATCGAAGCATGCTGCGAATGTCCTTGTATATCGGACGAGACTCGCCAATGCAAGTCAATGGGTGTGAGAAAAAAAATCGGACGACATAAGAACCATCTATACGATGCCTGATTTTTACGGAACAATGTTAATAAAAATAGACAAAAACACCTGGAATCATCCCATGACAGGAAGTGACACACAGGGAATTGTTTGCAGGCTTCCAAAAAACAAAGCACCATTGCATGTTCCACACCTCCATGGAGTTGACTGAAGAAATTTGGCCATGTCATTTGCAATGTCGAAATGTTGTTGGTTTTAGTTCAGGAGCGGCCAGAGCTATGGGACTCAAGGGACTCCAAATATCAAAACAAAAATGTTAAGGATGCATTCTGAAGAAATTTTTGTAGACAGTTATTCACACAATATGTTGAGAGTACTCCATATGTCCAAATGGGGATGAGAAAATATATTTTTTTTAATTAAAAGGACTATTATGTTATTGTCAAATTTTGTTATGCAGGGTGATTATAAAAAGCATGTTTTTTAATTAACTATTAAGTTGTCCAATGTACTTGCAAAAATTGTGAACTTCTAAGTTATTAGCATTTTGGAAATTGACATATTAGCTTTTGCAGTGAATGATGGTACCCAAAGATGGCGAAGTTGTTGTGATCAGTTCAGGAATGAGAACCAGCAGCGAGAGAAAAGTGAAGCTGGAGCAAGTAAAAAAAAAGACCCTATCTGTATATGTCAGTCTTAAAATTTTTGGCACCCGTAATGGAATTACGACCGTAAGTTTGCCATCCCCATGCTGTATTAGCGATCAGCCTGCAAAAAAAGTTTTAAAAAACATTTTTTTAAATAATTGTAAAAATATTTTTTAGAAAATCAAAAATAATTGTAAAAAATCAAAAGATATTGTATCTATAAATAAATATTTGAATGAAAAAACAATAAAACAACACATATTTGGAATCTCCGCGTCCGTAACAACCCGACCTATGAAACTGTCCCACTAGTTATCCCCTTTAGTTACACCATAAAAAAATAATAAAAAACAAGGCAAAATACAATGCTTTATCATCATACCGCCAAGCAAAAAGTAGAATAAAACGCGATCAAAAAGATGGATATAAATAAACATGGTACTGCTGAAAATGTCATCTTGTGCCACAAAAAACAAGCCACCATACAGCTCCACCAGCAAAAATATAAAAAAGTTATAGCTCTCAGAATAAAGCGATGTAAAAATAATTATTTTGTCTATAGAATAGCTTTTATTGGATAAAAGTGCCAAAACATAAAAAAGTATATAAATTAAGTATCGCTGTAATCATACTGACCCGAAGAAAAAAACTGCCTTATAAATTTTACCACACACGGAACGGCATAAACTTCCCCCCAAAACAATTGCTGAATTGCTGGTTTTTGTTCATTCTGCCTTCCAAAAATCGGAATAGAAAACGATCAAAAAATGTCATGTGCTTGCAAATGGTACCAATAAAAACGACAACTCATCCTGCAAAAAAAAGCCCTCATTTGACCCTGTGGGCCAAAGTATGGAAAAATTATAGCTCTCAAAATGTGGTGATGCAAAAACTATTTTTTGCAATAAAAAGTGTCTTTTAGTGTGTGACAGCAGCCAAACAAAGAAACCCGAAATAAATAGTATCGCTGTAATTGCACCAACCCGAGGACTAAAGTCATAAATAAATAAAACCAATTCTTCACCTACTGTTTATTTTTTCATTCTGCCTCCCAAAGATCGCAGTAAAGGCCCCTTCACATTAAGCGACGCTGCAGCGATACCGACAACGATCCGGATCGCTGCAGCGTCGCTGTTTGGTCGCTGGAGAGCTGTCACACAGACCGCTCTCCAGCAACCAACGATGCCGGTAACCAGGGTAAACATCGGGTAACTAAGCGCAGGGCCGCGCTTAGTAACCCGATGTTTACCCTGGTTACCATGCTAAAAGTAAAAAAAAACAAACAGTACATACTTACCTACAGCTGTCTGTCCTCCAGCGCTGCGCTCTGCTTCTCTGCTCTCCTCCTGTACTGTCTGGGAGCCGGAAAGCAGAGCGGTGACGTCACCGCTCTGCTTTCCGGCTCACAGACAGTACAGGAGGAGAGCAGAGCACAGCGCTGGAGGACAGACGGCTGTAGGTAAGTATGTACTGTTTGTTTTTTTTTACTTTTAGCATGGTAACCAGGGTAAACATCGGGTTACTAAGCGCGGCCCTGCGCTTAGTTACCCGATGTTTACCCTGGTTACCAGTGAAGACATCGCTGGATCGGTGTCACACACGCCGATCCAGCGATGTCCGCGGGAGATCCAGCGACGAAATAAAGTTCTGGACTTTATTCAGCGACCAACGATCTCCCAGCAGGGGCCTGATCGTTGGTCGCTGTCACACATAACGATTTCATTAACGATATCGTTGCTACGTCACAAATAGCAACGATATCGTTAACAATATCGTTGTGTGTGAAGGTACCTTAAGGCTCAGCGCACATTTATCCTGCGCTGAGCGCTTGCAACGGGGTTTCTGTGTAAATCTCTGAAATACGTGATTCAGATGGAACCTCTGACGGAAGATTCCCTATAATGAGGCAGATGGAGGCACTGCAGATGCCGTCTGACCTGTGATCCGGCAGTGTCCGTCTTTTTAGGATTGCAAAAAGTGACGTCGGCCACAGTTCTGTGCACTTCTAAAAAGAAGGACACCGCTGAACAGAGGTCAGACAGAATCCAGAGTAAATCTGCTGCCTCATTATAGTGAATGGATCCCTCCGGGGTCATCTGAATCCTGTCACTCAGAGATTTCGATGGAAACCCCAAGTTAGTTTTCGGCACAAAATGCTGGATAAGTATCATCCAAAACATTATGCAAAATGTTCCCAATAAAAGCTTCAACTCAATCCACAAAAAAGCAAGCCCCCACTCAGGTCTGTCATCTCTTAATGGAAATATAGAGGGCTTCCACGTTACTGGTAGTACAAAGGCTCTGGAAAAGTAAAATGGCTCCTCAACCAATAAAAGAAATTCAGCAAATTCTCCGCTCTCAAATCCCAATGCCCCGCTCCCTTATGAGCCCCATAGTGTACCTAAACCACATATTGCATCCACCTTTGGCATTTCTGAAAATATGGCATCCTCTGCAGTGATGCTCAGGTCAGAGGGCGGGATGACGCGATTAGTGTGCGCGCCGCCCTTTGCCTGAACAGTCAGTGCAGAGGACTCAGAAGACGCAGCTGCGCCCAGCGGTGGAACACGGACAGGTGGCTATATCAAGTGCCGGGGGCCTGAGCGACGAGAGGGGAGTATGTGATTATGTGATTTTTTTTTAATCGCAGCAACCGCATATGGGGCATAATAGTCTATGGAGCATCTTATGGGGCCATGTGCAGCATTTGTGGAGCATTATACGGGGCAAATGTGTCTATGGAGCATCTTATGGGGCCATAATCAGCATTTGTGCAGCATTATATGGGGCAAATATCTCTATGGAGCATCTTATGGGATCATAATCAGCATTTGTGGAGCATTATATGGGGCAAATATCTCTATGGAGCATCTTATGGGGCCATAATCAGCATTTGTGCAGCATTATACGGGGCAAATATTTCTATGGAGCATCTTATGGGGCCATGTGCAGCATTATATGGGGCATATGTTAATGTAGAGCATCTTATGGGGCCCATCATAAACTGTATGGAGCATTATATGGGACTCCTGATTCAATATGGATATTCAAAAACACTTAAAGGGAACCTGTCACCCCGTTTTTTCAGATTGAGCTATAAATACTGTTAAATAGGGCCTGCGCTATGCGTTACTATAGTGTATGTAGTGTACCCTGATTCCCCACCTATGCTGAGAAATACATTACCAAAGTCGCCGTTTTCGCCTGTCAATCAGGCTGGTCAGGTCGGGTGGGCGTGTTCACAGCGCTCTTTTCTTCCCCAGCTTTCCGTTGGTGGCGTAGTGGTGTGCGCATGTCCAAGTTCTGAATTCCCTGCGCCCACGTGAAGACACAGCGCGCGATCTGCGCTGTCATCCCTTTCATCGGTGGGGGCGGCCATCTTCCTGGGGCCGCGCGTGCGCAGATAGAGTGCTCTGCTGCACGGGGCTTCAGGAAAATGGCCGCGGGATGCCGTGCGTGCGCACAAGAGATCGCGGCGGCCATTTTCCCAAAGCCGAGATGCAAACTCGGCTTTGGGAAAATGGCCGCCGCGATCTCTTGTGCGCACGCGTGGCATCCCGCGGCCATTTTCCTGAAGCCCCGTGCAGCAGAGCACTCCATCTGCGCACGCGCGGCCCCAGGAAGATGGCCGCCCCCACCGATGAAAGGGATGACAGCGCAGATCGCGTGCTGTGTCTTCACGTGGGCGCAGGGAATTCGGAACTTGGACATGCGCACACCACTACGCCACCAACGGAAAGCTGGGGAAGAAAAGAGCGCTGTGAACACGCCCACCTGACCTGACCAGCCTGATTGACAGGCGAAAATGGCGACTTTGGTAATGTATTTCTCAGCATAGGTGGGGAATCAGGGTACACTACATACACTATAGTAACGCACAGCGCAGGCCCTATTTAACAGTATTTATAGCTCAATCTGAAAAAACGGGGTGACAGGTTCCCATTAACCTACTGATGTCTCAATTAATTTTACTTTTATTGGTATCTATTTTTATTTTTGACATTTACCGGTAGCTGCTGCATTTTCCACCCTAGGCTTATACTCGAGTCATTAAGTTTTCCCATTTTTTTGTGGCAAAATTAGGGGTCTCGGCTTATACTCGGGTCGGCTGATACTCGAGTATATACGGTAGTAATTTTTTCTTCACTGCCCAATGGTATAAAATTATGTGACACATCCCTGGTGTCAGTATGATCACTGCACCTCTAGATGAATTTATTAAGAGGTGCTGTTTGTAAAATGGGGTCACTTATGGAGAGTTCTGCTGTTTAGGCACCTCATGGGCTCTCCTAGTGGGTTTTGGCACCTGCCATCCATAACAGTAAAAAAAATATTTCCCAAATACATGTAGGGTATTGGCGCACTCAGGAAAAAATGGACCTCAGTTTGTTGTAAAAAAAAATCCTATTAGCCCTCAGAAAAATTAAAAACTTGGGGCTAAAACATTTTAGTGGTAAAAATGTAATGTATTGTTTCTTCACCGCTCAGTGGTATAAAATTCTGTGAGGCACATGTGGTGTCAATATGATCACTGCACCACTAGACAAATTCATTGGGAATTGTAGCTAGTAAAATGAGTTCACATATGGGGTGTTTCTGTTGTTCTCACCTCATGGGCTCTGCCAATGTGACATGGCACCCTCAAACAAATCCACCAAAATCTGATCTACAATATGGCACCTCTTCCCTTCTGAACTTTGCACTGTGTCACAAAATGAGTATTCCCCCACATATGGGGTATGTGCGTACTCAGGAGAAATTGCACAACAAACTGTATGGTGCAATTTCTGCTGTTACCCTTATGAAAATGCAAAATTTGGGGCCAAAATAACATTTTGGTGGGGAAAATGTGATTTTTTAAAATGTTCACAGCTCAATACTATAAACTTCTGTGAAGCATATGGGGGATCAAGGTGCTACCCACAAATTTAAATACATTCCTTGAGGGGTCTAGTTTCCAAAATAGGGTCACTTGTTGGCGGTTTCCACTGTTTAGGCACATCAGGGGCTCAATATTATAAACTTCTGTGAAGCACCTGAGGGTTCAATGTGCTCACCACACATGTAGATAAGTTCCCTAAGGGGTCTAGTTTCCAAAATGGTGTCACTAATGGGGGATTTTCATTGTTTAGACACATCAGGGGCTCTCCAAACTTGATATGGCATCTGCCAATTGCTCCAGCAAATTCTGCATTGAAAAAGTCAACTGGCGCTCCTTACCCTCCGAGCTCTGCCGTGTGCCCAGACAGTGGTTTTCTCCCTCATATGGGAGTCATTTTGGAGTCCATTTTTCCTGTTACCCTTTTCAAGATAAAAAAATTTTGGAACTGAAGTACATTTTTGGTGAAAAAAAGGTAAATGTTAATTTATTTATTTAAAATCATTCCTGTGAAGCACCTAAAGGGTTAACAAACGTCTTGAATATGGTTTTGAGCACCTTGAGAGGTGCAGTTTTTACAATGGTGTCACTTTTGGGTGTCTTATATCATATAGACCCATCAAAGTGACTTCAAATGTGAGGTGGTCCCTAAAAAAAATGGTTTTGTAAATTTTGCTGGAAAAATGAAAAATCGCTGGTCAACTTTTAACCCTTATAACTTTTTTTTTTTAAAAATGTGGTTCCAAAATTGTGCTGAAGTAAAGTAGACATGTGAGAAATGTTATTTATTAACTATTTTTGATGACGTATCTCTATGATTTAAGGGCATGAAAATTCTAATTTTGAAAATTACAACATTTTCCAAATTTTCACCCAATTTCTGTTTTTTTTTCACAAATAAATGCAAGTCATACCAAACAAATTTTACCACTGTCATGAAGTACAATTTGTCACGAAAAAAAAAAAAAACTAAGAATCACCGGGATCCATTGAAGTGTTCCAGAGTTAACTCGTAAAATGACAGGGGTCAGAATTGTAAAAATTGGCCTGGTCATTAACATGCAAAGGGGTTAAAGCTGCAAACAAAAACATCCATAGTACATCTCATCTATGCTGCCATCCCTCTAAAATATCCACCATCATATTTCCAGATACTTAGAAAAAAAAACACCAAACACAGACTCAGTGCCACCATGCATCCAGCAATGTGTCTGCTCAGGGACCAGCCACTTTTGACACGGGCCATCCTTCCACCATACCTCCTACTGATGCAGGACACCCTCCTTCCACTGTTCCTCCTACTGACTCACAACATCCCTATACCAGTGGACCAGCACCATACCACCCCCCCCGGCAAACATTGTACAATATCAACCAAGCCCCCAGCAAACCAACCCCAAGCATCCTTCAGTCTACCCTCCCCCTCTGCATCACATCATTCCTTTTTCCAGTTGTAATATTTTGCGTGGGTTATTGTTAAATCATTGTCAAAATTTACAAATTGACAGATGTGCCTAAATTAAATGTTGGTGAATAAGCAAAATATGTGTCACATTTCATAATGTGAGTGCTGTCTACATTGTGCACACGAAAGTTTACACAATGTTAGATTATTACAAGAGTCATAATCGACACCAATCATGCAACATAGCCCCACATTTTTCTTGCCAGGGTATGGGTCCCTCAGGCATCAGAAAATAATCCGCAAGAACTTTGTGCAACTGGACTAGTATTGTTAGCCAATCCTCCCTCAGCATTCACGGACACTTCATGGATGCAGGAAAAATTGTGTACTATTACACAGGCCTTAATGCCACCATTGATATTTTGCTCACTTACTTGGAGGGCAGTAAGCAAAATCCTACATTTAGCGGTTAAAATTCCAAAGGTGCATTAAACCAGACGTCGTGCCCGAGTAAGCCAGTAATTATAAATCTGATGAAGTCAGTCATGACTACTTGGCACGCAGAAGGATTTGCAGTGAATGGAGTTATTTATTCAGGCAATCAAAAAAGTTAAACGTTTTCAGTCTTACAATCAGACCTTCCTCAGAACTGCTTGTCACTAGTTTGCCGGAGTGAGTCCATGCAGCTGCGCTGGTGTGTGCAACAAGCCATCACCAGAACAGCTGCATGCAGTGACTCCAGCAAACCAGTGGCAATCAGTGGCACTGATCCATTTATTTTCTATGGGAGTGTCTGAAGAAGCCCGGTCACAATAAGGTGCAGTTTATAATGCTAAAGACTAACGCCAGGCTCCTTTAAACTGATTGTGACAACCAGAGGTGTAGCTAAGGTTTTGGTTCAGGGGGGAAGCTTCTGAGTGGGCCCCTAACCAGATAACCATGATTACAACTCGGTGGCTCACCCTAATAGTGGATGTAAGAGAACCTCAGCAGATGACTGCGCTGTTACTGAAAATAATCTCTATACAAAGACCAACCTGGATATTATCGCCATATGGTCAGTGGTAGATACCAGTCCTACAGAACATATAAGAGATCACAGCACAGTTACAGATAATGACTTACCGCTGATGTTCTTTCTGATGGAGTTGTTCACGTTTCCCATCTTTTCCATCTGGCCCAGACCGACATGACAACTTCTTCCAGCCACGACTCGGCTGCAGAGAATACAACAAAGACACATTTCACTTCTCATATTCCAGCCCCATCACCATCTATTCCCAACCTGCACAAACTCCTCATCCTGCTGATACCCCAAATACTGAGCCGCTGCTGCCATATGTGTCCCTATTACTGCCCCTAATACTCTAATACTGAGCCGCTGCTGCCGTATGTGACCCTTTTACTGCACCTGCTGTGTGGTTCTCTGTGCCCTCTAAATTCTAAAGCACCCATCTATAATATAGTAATGCTGGGTGCAAGTGCCCTAGAAAACAGTTCCCATATTTTGCTCCCTAGAAAGTAATATTGCCCTGTGTGCCCCTTTGATAGTCACAGTAACCTGAGTTCCCCTATAACAATGAGTGCCGACTTTACATTTAATAATGTCTTGAGTCTTCACCCTGTTCAGCTCCCTTTTACACAGTACGATGCTCTCTTATACACAGTTTAATGCCCGCTCACTGTATAGTACCACCCACACAGTATACTGACCCCTTAGTAGCCCCCAAACTGTTTGATGACTCCAACACTGTAAGATGACCCCCTCACTGTAATCTCCACACTGTATGATGACCCCCTAGATAGCTTCCACATAGTATAGTGCACTAGACAGTCCTCAATCAGGGGCGGATTATCAGAGGGTCAATATGGGCGGTAGCCCAGGGCCCAGTGGTCTGGGGGGGCCCTGGGCTACCGCACAGATTGACCCTCCACTAATTGTCTGAATGCCCGCCGGCATTTGTGTGCCCCCGGACCCAGTGGGCAGAGAGAGGGGGCCCGCATTGGTTGGGAGGTGCGTGTATCAGCCGGTCAGCTGAGAGCTCCGAGTCCCTGCACCAGGCCTGCACAGCAGCACACCACATAATGGCTGCTCTGTGCACAGGACCTGTGATGAGGTCACAGGATTGGAGGAGTCAGGGGTCACATGATCGGGAGGAGGACCTCCGTGTACAGGACTTTGCTGGTTGCCATGGCGCCGCAGGAAGGTAAGGCAGCGTATGTGTGAGGTCAGGAGGTGTTTACAGGGTGGATGTAGCAGAGCCGTGTGTGTACGAGGTGTATGGATCAGAGCAGCGTGTGAAAGGTCTATGGAGCGGAGTCGTGTGTGTACGATGTGTACGGAGCCGTGTGCATGAGGTGTACGGAGCGCAGCCGCGTGTGTACGAGGTGTACGGAGCAGAGCAGCGTGTGTATGAGGTGTACGGAGCGGAGTCGTGTGTACAAGGTGTACGGAGCACAGCCGCGTGTGTACGAGGTGTACGGAGCACAGCCGCGTGTGTACGAGGTGTACGGAGCCCAGCCGCGTGTGTACGAGGTGTACGGAGCACAGCCGCGTGTGTACGAGGTGTACGGAGCCCAGCCGCGTGTGTACGAGGTGTACGGAGCACAGCCGTGTGTACGATGTGTACGGAGCACTGCCGCGTGTGTACGAGGTGTACGGACCACAGCTGCGTGTGTACGAGGTGTGCGGAGCACAGCCGCGTGTGTACGAGGTGTACGGAGCGGAGCCGTGTGTACGATGTGTACGGAGCACTGCCGCGTGTGTACGAGATGTACGGAGCACAGCCGCGTGTGTATGAGGTGTACGGAGCGGAGCAGCATGTGAAAGGTGTACGGAGTGGAGTCGTGTGTACGAGGTGTATGGAGCGCAGCCGCGTGTGTACGAGGTGTACGGAGCAGAGCAGCGTGTGTATGAGGTGTACGGAGCGGAGCCGTGTGTACGATGTGTACGGAGCACTGCCGCGTGTGTACGAGGTGTACGGAGCACAGCCGCGTGTGTATGAGGTGTACGGAGCGGAGCAGCATGTGAAAGGTGTACGGAGTGGAGTCGTGTGTACGAGGTGTACGGAGCACAGCCGCGTGTGTATGAGGTGTACGGAGCGGAGCAGCATGTGAAAGGTGTACGGAGTGGAGTCGTGTGTACGAGGTGTACGGAGCACAGCCGTGTGTGTACGAGGTGTACGGAGCACAGCCGCGTGTGTACGAGGTGTACGGAGCGCAGCCGCGTGTGTACGAGGTGTACGGAGCGGAGTCGTGTGTAAGAGGTGTACGGAGCCATGTGTACAAGGTGTACGGAGCACAGCCGCATGTGTACAAGGTGTACGGAGCGGAGTCGTGTGTAAGAGGTGTACGGAGCCATGTGTATGAGGTGTACGGAGCACAGCCGCGTGTGTACGAGGTGTACGGAGCGTAGTCGTGTGTACGAGGTGTACGGAGCTCTGCCGCGTGTGTACGAGGTGTACGGAGCACAGCCGCGTGTGTATGAGGTGTACGGAGCACAGCCACGTGTGTATGAGGTGTACGGAGTAGTGCCGTGTGTGTACGAGATGTATGGAGAGGAGCCGTATGTGTATGAGGTGTACGCAGCGGAGCTGTGTGTGTGCAAGGTATGCGGAGCAGTGTGTGCAATGTGTATGGAGCGGAGCGGTGTGTGTATGAGGTGTACGGAGTAGTGCCGTGTGTACGAGATGTATGGAGCGGAGCCGTGTGTGTATGAGGTGTATGGAGCGGAGCCGTGTATGAGGTGTATGGAGCAGAGCCGTGTGTGTATGAGGTGTATGGAGCAGAGCCGTGTATGGAGCGGAGCTGAATGCGTACGGAGCGGAGCCGTGTGTGTATGAGATGTATGGAGTGGAGCCGTGTGTACGGAGCGGAGCCGTGTATGCAAAGTTTACGGAGCGCATTCGCGTGTGTAGGAGTAGCTATGTGTGGCCATTATCATGTGCGGCCAATATACAGTAAGGAGCATCATGTGTGGCCATTATACAGTATGAAGCATCATGTGCGGTCATTATACAGTATTATTGAGCATCATGTGCGGTCATTATACAGTATGGAGAATCATGTGTGGCTATTATACAGTATGGAGCATCATGTGCGGTCATTATACAGTATGGAGCATCATGTGCGGTCATTATACACTATGGAGCATCATGTGTGGTCATTATACAGTATGGAGCATCATGTGCGGTCATTATACAGTATGGAGCATCATGTGCGGTCATTATACACTATGGAGCATCATGTGCGGTCATTATACAGTATGGAGCATCATGTGCGGTCATTATACACTATGGAGCATCATGTGTGGTCATTATACAGTATGGAACATCATGTGCGGTCATTATACAGTATGGAGCATCATGTGCGGTCATTATACAGTATGGAGCATGATGTGCAGTCATTATACAGTATGGAGCATCATGTGCGGCTATTATACAGTATGGAACATCATGTGCGGTCATTATACAGTATGGAGCCTCATGTGCGGTCATTATAAAGTATGGAGCCTCATGTGCGGTCATTATACAGTATCGAGCATCATGTGCGGCTATTATACAGTATGGAACATCATGTGCGGTCATTATACAGTATGGAGCATCATGTGTGGCCATTATACAGTATTGAGCATCATGTGGGGCCATTATACAGTATTGAGCATCATGTGGGGTCATTATACAGTATTGAGCATCATGTGGGGCACTTATACAGTATTGAGCATCACGTGGGGTCATTATACAGTATTGAGCATCACGTGGGGCCATTACACAGTATGGAGCATCATGTGTGGCCATTATACAGTATGGAGCATCATGTGTGGCCATTATACAGTATTGAGCATCATGTGGGGTCATTATACAGTATTGAGCAATATGTGGGGCCATTATACAGTATTGAGCATCATGTGGGGTCATTATACAGTATTGAGCATCATGTGTGGCCATTATACAGTATTGAGCATCATGTGGGGTCATTATACAGTATTGAGCATCATGTGGGGCCATTATACAGTATTGAGCATCACGTGGGGTCATTATACAGTATTGAGCATCATGTGGGGCCATTATACACTATGGAGCATCATGTGTGGCCATTATACAGTATTGAGCATAATGTGGGGTCATTATACAGTATTGAGCATCATGTGGGGCCATTATACAGTATTGAGCATCATGTGGGGTCATTATACAGTATTGAGCATCATGTGTGGCCATTATACAGTATTGAGCATCATGTGGGGTCATTATACAGTATTGAGCATCATGTGGGGCCATTATACAGTATTGAGCATCACATGGGGTCATTATACAGTATTGAGCATCATGTGGGGCCATTATACAGTATGGAGCATCATGTGTGGCCATTATACAGTATGGAGCATCATGTGTGGCCATTATACAGTATGAAGCATCATGTGCGGTCATTATACAGTATTATTGAGCATCATGTGCGGTCATTATACAGTATGGAGAATCATGTGTGGCCATTATACAGTATGGAGCATCATGTGCGGTCATTATACAGTATGGAGCATCATGTGCGGTCATTATACACTATGGAGCATCATGTGTGGTCATTATACAGTATGGAGCATCATGTGCGGTCATTATACAGTATGGAGCATCATGTGCGGTCATTATACACTATGGAGCATCATGTGCGGTCATTATACAGTATGGAGCATCATGTGCGGTCATTATACACTATGGAGCATCATGTGCGGTCATTATACAGTATGGAGCATGATGTGCAGTCATTATACAGTATGGAGCATCATGTGCGGCTATTATACAGTATGGAACATCATGTGCGGTCATTATACAGTATGGAGCCTCATGTGCGGTCATTATAAAGTATGGAGCCTCATGTGCGGTCATTATACAGTATCGAGCATCATGTGCGGCTATTATACAGTATGGAACATCATGTGCGGTCATTATACAGTATGGAGCATCATGTGTGGCCATTATACAGTATTGAGCATCATGTGGGGCCATTATACAGTATTGAGCATCATGTGGGGTCATTATACAGTATTGAGCATCATGTGGGGCACTTATACAGTATTGAGCATCACGTGGGGTCATTATACAGTATTGAGCTTCACGTGGGGCCATTATACAGTATGGAGCATCATGTGTGGCCATTATACAGTATGGAGCATCATGTGTGGCCATTATACAGTATTGAGCATCATGTGGGGTCATTATACAGTATTGAGCATCATGTGGGGCCATTATACAGTATTGAGCATCATGTGGGGTCATACAGTATTGAGCATCATGTGTGGCCATTATACAGTATTGAGCATCATGTGGGGTCATTATACAGTATTGAGCATCATGTGGGGCCATTATACAGTATTGAGCATCACGTGGGGTCATTATACAGTATTGAGCATCATGTGGGGCCATTATACACTATGGAGCATCATGTGTGGCCATTATACAGTATTGAGCATCATGTGGGGTCATTATACAGTATTGAGCATCATGTGGGGCCATTATACAGTATTGAGCATCATGTGGGGTCATTATACAGTATTGAGCATCATGTGTGGCCATTATACAGTATTGAGCATCATGTGGGGTCATTATACAGTATTGAGCATCATGTGGGGCCATTATACAGTATTGAGCATCACGTGGGGTCATTATACAGTATTGAGCATCATGTGGGGCCATTATACAGTATGGAGCATCATGTGTGGCCATTATACAGTATGGAGCATCATGTGTGGCCATTATACAGTATTGAGCATCATGTGGGGTCATTATACAGTATTGAACATCATGTGTGGCCATTATACAGTATTGAGCATCATGTGGGGTCGTTATACAGTATGGAGCACTGTGTGGCCATTATACACTTTGTCCCTCTTTCCCAACTTCAAATGTTGGGAGGTATGGTAATATGTGGTCTGGAAATGGTGCGGTGGTATTTGTCCCTTGTATGTGCTATTATTCGATCACTGTGGTTGTAATTTGTGGTCTGGTCATGGTGCGGTGGTATTTGTTCCTTGTATGTGATATTATTGGTCAAGATATATCTAAATTGTATTGCAGATTTTAACAAATATTTCCTAGGTTACAGTAGAGTAGGGCCCGGCCCTTTTTCTGGAATAATCTGGTTTGGGTATATCATGACCCCCGTCACGTGACCCCCGTCACGTGACCCCCGTCACATGACCCCCGTCACATGACCGGGGGGGCCCACAGTGTGTGAACAGCCCGGGGCCCTGGCTACCCTTAATCCACCCCTGTCCTCAATATAGTATAATGCACTCCCCATAGGCCTTTATACAGTATAATGCACTCCCCATAGGCATACTCTATATTGTACAATGCACCCCCTTATGCAGACTCTGTAGCATAAGCAGCCCACATAGGCAGACTCTGTAGTATATGGCAGCACCCCATAGACAGACTTTATAGCATAAGGCAGCCCCCATAGGCAGACTCCATAGCCCAAGGCAGCCCCCATAATCAGACTCTGTAATATAAGGAAGCCCCCCGTAGGCAGACTCTCTATTATAAGGTAGCCCCCCACAGGTAGACTTTGTAGTATAAGGCAGCACCCCATAGGCAGACTCTGTAGTATAAGGAACCCTCATAAGCAGACTCTGTAGTATAAGGCAGCACCCATAGGCAGACTCTGTAGTATAATGAAGCCCCCCATAGGCAGAGTCTGTAGTATAAGGAAGCCCCCATAGGCAGACTCTCTAGTATAAGGCAGCCCCCATTGGCAGACACTGTAATATAAGGAAGCACCCCATAGGCAGACTCCGTAGTATAAGGAAGCCCCCATAGGCAGACTCTCTAGTATAAGGCAGCCCCCACAGGTAGACTCTGTAGTATAAGGAAGCCCCCCATAGTGAGACTCTGTAGTATAAGAAAGCCACTCTATAGTCAGACTCCATAGTATAAGGAAGCCCCCATAGGCAGACTCTGCTGTATAAGGCAGCCCCCATAGGCAGACTCTGTAGTATAAGGAAGCCACTCCATAGTCAGATTCTGTAGTATAAGGCAGCCCCCATAGGCAGACTCTGTAGTATAAGGAAGCCCCCCATAGGCAGACTACGTAGTATAAGGAAGCCCCCATAAACAGATTCTGTAGTATAAGGCAGCCCCCATAGGCAGACTCTATAGTATAAGGCAGCCCCCATAGGCAGACTCTATAGTATAAGGAAGCCCCCCATAGGCAGACTCCGTAGTATAAGGAAGCCCCCATAGGCAGATTCTGTAGTATAAGGCAGCCCCCATAGGCAGACTCTGTAGTATAAGGCAGGCTCCTTAAAAATAAATAAATACTCACATCTCTTCTTCCTGGCTCCTCCGCTGCTCCAAGCGCCCGCTCCTTTCCGGACAGCGGTCACCGTGTAGTGACGTCATCGCGACCCCTGTCAGTGTCTGAGTCAGACGCCGAAAGGAAGATGATGAGAGGAAGCGTAACCCTCCTTCTCTCATCAATGCGGTCAGTTGTATCGGCATTCAGCCAATACAGCTGACCTTGCGATAACAGGCGGGGAGCCCACTGCTGGCACCGGGCCCCCTGCCTGCTCAGGGTCCCAATAGCGACCGGGCGGTAGAGCAGGGAGATCGATTCTCCCTGCTCTGCGCAGAGTGTAACTGTATCGGCACGCTGTGCACACGCCGATACAATTACAGTAGCGTAGCTCTGGGTAGGCCCCCTGAGAGAGTGGGGCCCGGGGCGATGGCCCCCCTCTGCCACCCCAGTGGCTACGCTGCTGGTGACAACAAATCATCACAAGCGCAAAAAAGGTGAGCAATACCATTTCAACACATAATGACATTCCCAAACTAGATCCCTTTCATCTCCAAGTGAACCTGGGTGGAGTTTGGAGAAAATCCTTAGTTTTGTCATGTGACTCACAATAAACACACTTTCTCAAGGCGCTGGAAGGTAATGTCAGTTCAGTTCTTTAAAGTAAAAAAAAAATAGACTGGTAAAAAAGTTTCAGCATTGGAGTTTTTCGATTTATTTTTATTTCCAAGCAATAATTATGTGACAATCGTGAAACAGCCGAGACCATAAAACTGTCTAGTAAACCTAAACTAATAAAACTTGAACATCTGTAGAAGTCGGAGAGAAAGGAGGAGTAAAACTTACCCTACATTTTCTATACAGGGAAAATCTCCATCCTTGTGTAATGCAATATCATTTACAAGCATGGAGAAAAAGACAAACAATTCCCATCCCTACACGGACATATCAAACTGAAAAGCAATTTGATTGGCAGCATTTCTTTCAGATGCACTATTGCTACTATACTTTGTCACGATTGCCCAATATTACCGGACTGCACTTCTTTTTGGAATATATTTATAATGAAAGCTTACACTGCATGTCTGGTATTTTCAACCAGGGCAAAAATAGAAGTGACCAATAAATTATGATAAAAACATGATTTTTTACTTAGAAAAATCAACATAAAATTTAATGGGTTCTGGAAAGAATAGAAGTTAAAGGATCTAAAGTATAAATATGAGTCAACACTTTATAATACAAGAAAATGGATATATTTGCCTGTTTGAACCTGGGAGTTTTTTTCAGAACAGTTATACTATAAGTAGAGATGAGCGAACTTGTTTGGAAAACATTCGTCAATCTCAAATTTGTGATGAACTTAGCCAGAGCCCGGACCAAACAGGAGGAGTCTGAGATCGGCTTACTATTACTCACGATGTCGGTAAGGGGATAAAACTCGTTAGACCTAATATTGGGGTGCAGCGAAAAGGCCCAATTAGCTGCAACAAAAAAGAGAAAAGAGGGCGCAAAAACCAGTGCACACACAACCATTATAAAGATAATCCAAGCTTTATTGAGGCAGAAATGTACAAAAAGACATAAAAACATTTAAAGGAGCATAGAAACATACCCTAACAAAAGCATCCCCTATGTGCAGGGGTATGCCTGAACCAAATACAGGTCCTTCTCAAAAAATTAGCATATAGTGTTAAATTTCATTATTTACCATAATGTAATGATTACAATTAAACTTTCATATATTATAGATTCATTATCCACCAACTGAAATTTGTCAGGTCTTTTATTGTTTTAATACTGATGATTTTGGCATACAACTCCTGATAACCCAAAAAACCTGTCTCAATAAATTAGCATATTTTACCCATCCAATCAAATAAAAGTGTTTTTTAATAACAAACAAAAAAAACATCAAATAATAATGTTCAGTTATGCACTCAATACTTGGTCGGGAATCCTTTGACAGAAATGACTGCTTCAATGCGGCGTGGCATGGAGGCAATCAGCCTGTGACACTGCTGAGATGTTATGGAGGCCCAGGATGCTTCAATAGCGGCCTTAAGCTCATCCAGAGTGTTGGGTCTTGCGTCTCTCAACTTTCTCTTCACAATATCCCACAGATTCTCTATGGGGTTCAGGTCAGGAGAGTTGGCAGGCCAATTGAGCACAGTAATACCATGGTCAGTAAACCATTTACCAGTGGTTTTGGCACTGTGAGCAGGTGCCAGGTCGTGCTGAAAAATGAAATCTTCATCTCCATAAAGCATTTCAGCCGATGGAAGCATGAAGTGCTCCAAAGTCTCCTGATAGCTAGCTGCATTGACCCTGCCCTTGATGAAACACAGTGGACCAACACCAGCAGCTGACATGGCACCCCACACCATCACTGACTGTGGGTACTTGACACTGGACTTCAGGCATTTTGGCATTTCCTTCTCCCCAGTCTTCCTCCAGACTCTGGCACCTTGATTTCCGAATGACATGCAAAATTTGCTTTCATCAGAAAAAAGTACTTGGGACCACTTAGCAACAGTCCAGTGCTGCTTCTCTGTAGCCCAGGTCAGGCGCCTCTGCCGCTGTTTATGGTTCAAAAGTGGCTTTACCTGGGGAATGCGGCACCTGTAGCCCATTTCCTGCACACGCCTGTGCACGGTGGCTCTGGATGTTTCCACTTCTCCACAATCTTCCTCAGGGTCCGGTCTCCTCTTCTCGTTGTACAGCGTTTTCTGCCACATTGTTTCCTTCCAACAGACTTACCATTGAGGTGCCTTGATACAGCACTCTGGGAACAGCCTATTTGTTGAGAAATTTCTTTCTGGGTCTTACCCTCTTGCTTGAGGGTGTCAATGATGGCCTTCTTGACATCTGTCAGGTCGCTAGTCTTACCCATGATGGGGGTTTTGAGTAATGAACCAGGCAGGGAGTTTATAAAAGCCTCAGGTATCTTTTGCATGTGTTTAGAGTTAATTAGTTGATTCAGAAGATTAGGGTAATAGGTCGTTTAGAGAACCTTTTCTTGATATGCTAATTTATTGAGACAGGTTTTTTGGGTTATCAGGAGTTGTATGCCAAAATCATCAGTATTAAAACAATAAAAGACCTGACAAATTTCAGTTGGTGGATAATGAATCTATAATATATGAAAGTTTAATTGTAATCATTACATTATGGTAAATAATGAAATTTAACACTATATGCTAATTTTTTGAGAAGGACCTGTACATAAGAGGAATAAATGTCCCTTATAAAAGACACCAGTGAGTGTGACCCATGCAAAAGATATAAGTGCATATAGCAACATGCGCTGGGCTCAGAATGCGGACAAGTCCCCACATAGCAGATAATATAAGCACAATATTAAGCTACAAAATGATTCAAAAAATAAGCTATTAGATAACAATTGTGCAGGACAGTCCGCATAAAGTCCAAGGCAGGTGCCAAAATACAAGAGATTACGATGATAGTACACATGCACATGTAGTTAATACTTGCCACTCACTGGAATCTGAGAGCCCCACTCCCAACACGTATCGCTACACCAGGTAGCTTCGTCAGGGGAAGTGAATTGTAGTCTGTCATGTCGGGTATATATAGTCTAGTAAGTGCACTTACTGATGCGCTAATGATTGCTAGCACATGTGTCCAGCAATCACAAGGCATCGGAACAGCCACGGAAAATGTCAAGGCGCCGGCGCAGTATCAAAGAAATAGGTAAACAGTCCATATTTAATTACCGTGTTCTCATGTCCCCGGCGTGCGCTCCAGATAAACCGGATGTGTGCGTATCACACACCGGAAGTCCTCACAGCGCTTGCGCAAGTCCGCATATAGCATCCTGCTAAGCAGATTACATCATCCCCAAAAGGACCGCAGGTATGCGTTCCACATCAGTCGCAGTTCTGCCTTCCACCAGCATATCGTCCCATCTGCGCATGCGCATCGGAAAGTTCACAAATTTAAAGGTATATTCCTCCCTATAATGCCGGTACAGATCCATCTACAGCAGATCAGGAGATACCAACCTCTCGGGACCGCAAACACCGAGCAAACATAATGGCAAATATCACCTATCAAAGCTTCGCATACGTGCTGGTGACCCTGTGAATTTAGAAATTATACATAGATAACAGGGAATATTATTACAAAAAATATATATATAAACATAATAAATAATCCGCTTATTAATACAAAAAATGAACACCTCAGAAAACCTAAATCCAAAAAGTACAAAAAAACAAAAAGAAAAAGTAGGTTAAATAGCTCAAGATTAGTAAACACATCCTATCATGAAATACAATTAAGGTAAAAGAAAACCCGTATATAACAAATCTTCATTGAGGCCTTCAGGTACCACCGACCCCAATTCATAAATCCAACGGGCCTCCAATCTAAGCAGTTCTCCTTGTCGGTCCATTTTTCGAAGATTGTTAGTCACCTTCTGAAGTTCGACCACCCGTAAATCACGAGTACTACCGGAGTGGATCTGTAAAAAGTGCATGGCCACAGTGGAAACATTTTTACCTTTAGAAAGATCCTGTTTAGCCAAATTAATATTTGACATGTGCTGTTGCGTACGTCTACGTAGTTCCTGCGAGGTTTGCCCCACATAAACTTTGGGGCAGGAACAAACTAAAGCATAAACTACATTAGTAGTCTTGCAATTGATATAATCTCTTAACGTATAAACAACAGCATCCTTTTGATTAGTAAAAGAAGAACATCTCTCCACAAACGGGCATACGTTACAGTCACCACAAGGGTACATAACCTGTAAGCGCACACCCCTCCCAATTCTCGTAGTTGGTCTTATAAAATGGCTCCTGGACAAACAGTCCCGCAAATTCGGTGCCCGTCTAGCCGTTAATAGCGGAGTTGATGGTACCAAGTCAGACACTCTCAGATCAGTCTTCAAAATATCCCAGTGTTGTCTGAACAAGTCCGACAACAAGGCCCAATTAGCTAATCCAAATCGTTTGTTATAAAACTGTGTTACAGTGACAAATCAAAAGGCCAGATTTCCACTTAAAAATCGTTAGTCCTAATATTGGGGTGCAGCCAGGAGGCTCAGTTAGCTAATCCAAATTGTTTGTAATAAAACTGTGTTTCAAAGACAAATCAAAAGGCCACATTTCCACTTGAAAATCGTTAGGTATAACAGTGCTGTTAGGAATTCCTCAATTTCATAAGATGATATATTGCCATCTAGTGACCGTTATCCATATAACATCTTTAATAACAAAGGATGACAGTATGGTTATTAATGCCATACATAATAAGTTATTGTGCATGATGGTTAATAATGCATGGAAAGCCACTCAATTGTTTATAACCCCACAAATGGAACATGAAAAAGGTACAAACACATACCAATAAAATAAAGTTAAATAGATTTTTAAAAACATATACAGCAATCATGATAATGAATCAATAAAAACCCCCAAACAGATGACCCCATACATTTCAGTGCGCAGATTTCTAAAGAAATGGGGCAAAACTTACTACATCATTAAGGCGTTTTGGTTTAACCCCTTAGTGACGGAGCCAGTTTGTAGCTTAATGGCCGAGCCAATTTTAACAATTCTGACCACTGTCACTTTATGAGGTTATAACTCTGGAACGCTTCAACGGATCCCACTGATTCTGAGACTGTTTTTGGTGACATATTGTACTTCATGATAGTGGTAACATTTCTTCGATATTACTTGCGTCACTCTATCTACTATATAATTGTCTAAGGGTCACTTCCGTCTTTCTGTCTGTCCTTCTGTCTGTCTTTCTTTCTGTCTGTCATGGAAATCCCAAGTCACTGATTGGTCGCGGCAAAACAGCCATGACCAATCAGCGACGGGCACAGTCAGGCGACAAAATGGCCGCTCCTTACTCCCCGCAGTCAGTGCCCGCTCCATACTCCCCTCCAGACAGCGCTCACACAGGGTTAATGGCAGCGTTAACGGATCGCGTTATGCCGCGGTGTAATGCACTCCGTTAACGCTGCTATTAACCCTGTGTGACCAACTTTTTTACTATTGATGCTGCCTATGAAGCATCAATAGTAAAAAGATCTAATATTAAAAATAATTTTAAAAAATAAAAAATCATTATATACTCACTATTCGTCGGCCCTTCGGATCCAGAACAGGCCTTTCCCGCTCCTCGCGAAGCTCCGGTGACCGCTCAATGCATTGCGATCTCGCGAGATGATGACGTGATACGGCTGTGCAATATACTATGTGGGCTGTGCAATATACTATGTGGGCTGTGCAATATACTACGTGGGCTGTGGAATATACTATGTGGGCTGTGCAATCTACTATGTGGCTGTGCTATATACTACGTGGGCTGTGCTATATACTACGTGACTGTGTTATACACAACATGGGCTGTTATATACTACTGTTGTGAATTCCGCTCTTGGGCTCCCTCCGGTGGTTGTAAGTGGCACTTTTGTGTGTTCTGCTCTTGGGCTCCCTCTTGTGGTTTCGAGTGGTGTGGCTGCTCCTTGGAGTTGGCTGTCGGCAGCTGCCTCCACTGATCGTCTCTTCTGCTCGGCTATTTAGGCCTGGCTTTTTCCTTCAGCCAGTGCCACTTGTAAATGGTTCCTGGTTGGATTCACATCTCTTTGGTTTTCCCTGTTATCCTGACCAGTTCAGCTAAGCTAAGTTTTTGCTTGCTCTTTTCTGTCCATAGATTGTGGACTTATTCGTTCTGTGCTTTCTATGTTTGTCCAGCTTATCAGTATGAATTAATTCTGTCTTGCTGGAAGCTCTGGGAAGCAGATTTACCCTCCACACCTTTAGTCAGGTGTGGAGATTTTTTGTAAACTCTGCGTGGATTTTTGTAGTGTTTTATACTGACCGCACAGTATTCCATCCTGTCCTATCTATTTAGCTAGACTGGCCTCCTGTGCTCATCCTGGTTTCATTCTGTGTATGTATTTTCCCTCTCCACTCACAGTCATTATTTGTGGGGGGCTAATCTATCCTTTGGGGATTTTCTCTGAGGCAAGATAGCTCTCCTGCTTCTATCTTTAGGGGTAGTTAAATCTTAGGCTGTGATGAGGTGCCTAGGGAGAGTTAGGAGCATCCCACGGCTACTTCTAGTGTTGTGTTGAGCTTAGGGACTGCGGTCAGTACAGTTACCACGTCCTTCAGAGCTCGTTCCATGTTGCTCCTGGACCACCGTATCATAACATACTACGTGGGCTGTGCTATATACTACGTGGGCTGTGTTATACACTACGTGGGCTGTTATATACTATGTGGGCTGTGTTATACACTACGTGGGCTGTGTTATACACTACATGGGCTGTGTTATACACTACCTGGGCTGTGTTATATACTGCGTGGGCTGTTATAAACTACGTGGCTGTGTTATATGCTATGTGGGCTGTTATTCACTCTGTGGGCTGTGCTATATACCCGTGGGCTGTGTTATGTACAATGTGGCTGTGCTATATACTCCGTGGGCTGTGCTATATACTCCGTGGGCTGTGATATATACTACGTGGCTGTGCTATGTACTACGTGGCTGTGCTATTTACTACGTGGGCTGTTATACACTACATGGCTGTGCTATATACTACGTGGCTGTGCAATGTGCTACGTGGCTGTGCTATGTACTACGTGGCTGTGCTATTTACTATGTGGGCTGTTATAAACTACGTGGCTGTGCTGTATACTACGTGGTCGGCTGCGAACAATCAGCGACAGGCGCAGTCCGGCCGCAAATTGGCGCGGGATTTGAACCATGCTTCGCAAATTGGTCGCAGTTGGCCGTATCCTGTGCATGCAATGTATTATTCTGAAATCTTCATAAATAAACTACATACATATTCTAGAATACCCGATGAGTGAGGTTATAACTCTGGAGCGCTTTAACGGATCCCACTGATTCTGAGACTGTTTTTTGGTGACATATTGTACTTCATGATAGTCTTAACATTTCTTTGATATTACTTGCATTTATTTATAATTAAAAAAAAACAGAAATATGGCAAAAAAAATTAAAATTTAGCAATTTTCATACTTTGAATTTTTATGGCCTTAAATCAGAGAGATATGTCACACAAAATAGTTAATAAATAACATTTCTCACATGTCTACTTTACATCAGCACAATATTGGAAACAACTTTTTTTGTTAGGAAGTTATAAGGGTTAAAATTTGACCAGAGATTTCTCATTTTAACAAAAAAATTTACAAAACCATTTTTTTAGGGACCATCTCAAATTTAAAGTCACTTTGAGGGGTGTATATGACAGAAAATACTCAAAAGTGACACCATTATAAAAACTGCACCCTTCAAGGTGCTCAAAACCACATACAAGAAGTTTATTAACCCTTCACGTGTATCACAGGAACTGAAGCAATGTGGAAGGAAAAAGTTAACATTTAACTTTTTTTTACAAACATTTTAATTCAGAACCATTTCTTTTTATTTTCAAAAGTGTAAAAAGACAAAATGAACCACAAAATTTGTTGTGCTATTTCTTCTGAATGCGCCGATACCTGATATGTGGCGGTAAACCACTGTTTGGGCGCACGGCAGAGCTTGGAAGAGAAAGAGCGCAGGTTGACTTTTTCAATGCAGAATTGGCTGGAGTTGAGATCGGACGCCATGTCGCGTTTGGAGAGCCCGATGTGCCTAAACAGTGGAAACTCCCCCACAAGTGACACCATTTTGGAAACTAGACCCCTTAAGGAACTTATTTAGATGTGTGGTGAGCACTTTGAACCCCCAAGTGCATGACAAAAGCTTATAACATAGAGCCGTGAGAATAAAAAAATTATTTTTTCTATCAAAATGATCTTTTCTCCCCTAAATATTTATTTTCACAAGGGTAACAGGAGAAATTAGACCCCCAAGGTTGTTGTGAAATTTGTCCTAAATACGCCGATACCCCATATGTGGGGGTAAACCACTATTTGGACACACGGCAGAGCTCGGAAGGGAAGGAGTGCCGTTTGACTTTTTCAATGCAGAATTGGCTGGAATTGAGATTGGATGCCATGTTGCGTCTGGAGAGCCCCTGATGTGCCTAAACAGTGGAAATCTCCCACAATTGACACTATTTTGGAAACTAGACCCCATAAGGAACTTATCTAGATGTTTGGTGAGGACTTTGAACCCCCAAAGGCTGTGACGAGGTGCCTAGGGAGAGTTAGGAGAATCCCACGGCTACTTCTAGTGTTGTGTTGAGCTTAGGGACTGCGGTCAGTACAGTTACCACGTCCTTCAGAGCTCGTTCCATGTTGCTCCTGGACCACCGTATCATAACAGTACAAGTGGCCGAAAATGAATTAAATGCATCTCAAAAGAAGGAAAAGAAAGTTCTGAACCATTTTTTTTCTGTGCTCTGGTTTGTCTTTTTTTTCCTCTTGATATCTGGGTGGTTCAGGATATATGCTTTGGTATGGATGTTCAGGGTTTGTTTTCTCGTGTGGATCAACTTGCTGCAAGAGTACAGAGTATCCAGGACTATGTTGTCCAGACTCCAGCTTTAGAGCCTAGAATTCCTACTCCTGATTTGTTTTTTGGGGACAGATCCAAGTTTTTGAACTTTAAAAATAACTGCAAATTGTTTTTTGCTTTGAAACCCCGTTCTTCTGGTGATCCCATTCAGCAAGTAAAAATCATTATATCCTTGCTGTGTGGTGACCCTCAAGACTGGGCTTTTTCTCTTGAAACAGGGGATCCGGCATTATTGAATGTAGATGCATTTTTTCAAGCGCTCGGATTATTGTATGACGAACCTAATTCTGTGGATCTTGCAGAAAAAACCCTGTTGGCCTTGTGTCAAGGTCAGGAAGCGGCAGAGTTATACTGCCAGAAATTTAGAAAATGGTCTGTGCTCACTAAATGGAATGAAGAGGCTCTGGCTGCTATTTTCAGAAAAGGTCTTTCTGAAGCCCTTAAAGATGTTATGGTGGGCTTTCCTACGCCTGCCGGTTTGAGCGAATCTATGTCTCTAGCCATTCAGATTGATCAGCGTCTGTGCGAGCGCAAAGCTGTGCACTATATGGCAGTATCCCCTGAGCAAAGTCCTGAACCTATGCAATGTGATAGGATTTTGACTAGAACAGAACGGCAGGAATTCAGACGTCAGAATAGGCTGTGTTTTTACTGTGGTGATTCAGCTCATGTTATCTCTGATTGCCCTAAGCGTACTAGGAGGGTCGCTAGGTCTGTTACCATTAGTACCATACAGCCTAAATTTCTCTTATCTGTGACCCTGATTTGCTCATTGTCATCCTTTTCTGTCATGGCATTTGTGGATTCAGGCGCTGCCCTGAACTTAATGGACTTAGAATTCGCCAGGCGCTGTGGTTTTTCTTTGCAGCCTTTGCAGAGCCCTATTCCTTTGAGGGGTATTGATGCTACACCCTTGGCCAAGGATAAACCTCAGTACTGGACACAGATGACTATGTACATGGCTGCAGCACATCAGGAAGATTGCCGTTTTCTGGTGTTGCATAACCTGCATGATGTTGTTGTACTGGATTTTCCATGGTTACAGGAACATAATCCGGTGCTGGATTGGAAAACTATGTCTGTGACTAGTTAGGGTTGTCAAGGGGTACATAGTGACGTTCCTTTGATGTCAATTTCCTCTTCCCCCTCTTCTGAGGTCCCTGAGTTTTTGTCGGATTTCCAGGATGTATTTGATGAGCCCAAGTCCAGTTCCCTTCCTCCGCATAGGGACTGTGATTGTGCTATTAACTTGATTCCTGGTTGCAAGTTCCCTAAGGGCCGACTTTTCAATCTGTCTGTGCCAGAGCATGCCGCCATGCGGAGTTATGTTAAGGAGTCTTTGGAGAAGGGGCATATTCGGCCCTCTTCGTCACCATTGGGAGCGGGTTTCTTTTTTGTTGCTAAGAAGGATGGCTCCTTGAGACCCTGTATTGATTATCGTCTTCTTAATAAGATCACAGTCAAATTCCAATACCCCTTGCCTTTGCTTACTGATTTGTTTGCTCAGATTAAGGGGGCTAGTTGGTTTACTAAGATTGACCTCCGAGGGGCATATAATCTTGTTCGTATTAAACAGGGTGATGAATGGAAAACTGCATTTAATACGCCCGAAGGACATTTTGAATACCTTGTGATGCCATTTGGGCTCTCTAATGCTCCATCTGTGTTCCAGTCTTTCATGCATGATATTTTCCGCAATTATCTTGATAAATTCATGGTCGTATATTTGGATGATATTTAGATTTTTTCCGATGATTGGGAGTCTCATGTGAAGCAGGTCAGGATGGTGTTCCAGATCCTTCGTGATAATGCTTTGTTTGTGAAGGGGTCTCAGTGCCTATTCGGAGTTCAGAAAGTCTCTTTTTTGGGTTTTATTTTTTCTCCCTCGTCTATAGAAATGGATCCTGTTAAGGTCCAAGCTATTCATGACTGGATCCAACCCACATCTGTGAAGGGCCTTCAAAAATTTTTGGGTTTTGCTAATTTCTATCGCCGTTTCATTGCCAACTTTTCCAGTGTGGTTAAGCCCCTTACTGATTTGACGAAGAAAGGCGCTGATGTGACGAATTGGTCCTCTGCGGCTGTTGAGGCCTTTCGGGAGCTTAAACGCCGATTTACTTCTGCCCCTGTGTTGCGTCAGCTGGATGTTTCTCTTCCTTTTCAGGTTGAGGTTGACGCTTCTGAGATTGGGGCAGGGGCCGTTTTGTCTCAGAGGGAGTCTGATGGTTCTTTGATGAAACCTTGTGCTTTTTTTTCCAGAAAGTTTTCGCCTGCGGAACGCAATTATGATGTCGGCAATCAGGAGTTGTTGGCTATGAAGTGGGCGTTTGAGGAGTGGCAACATTGGCTTGAGGGAGCTAAGCACCGCGTTGTGGTCCTGACCGATCATAAGAATCTGATTTACCTCGAGTCGGCCAAGCGGCTGAATCCTAGACAGGCTCGATGGTCCCTGTTTTTCTCCCGTTTTGATTTTGTGGTCTCGTATCTTCCGGGATCTAAGAATGTTAAGGCTGATGCCCTCTCTAGGAGTTTTTCGCCTGATTCTCCTGGAGTCCTTGAGCCGGTTGGCATTCTTAAGGAGGGGGTGATTCTTTCTGCTATCTCCCCTGATTTGCGGCGGGTGCTTCAGGAATTTCAGGCTGATAGGCCTGACCGCTGTCCAGTGGGGAAGCTGTTTGTTCCTGATAGATGGACAAGTAAGGTAATTTCTGAGGTTCATTGCTCAGTGTTGGCTGGTCATCCTGGGATTTTTGGTACCAGAGATTTGGTTGCTAGGTCCTTTTGGTGGCCTTCCTTGTCGCGCGATGTGCGTGCTTTTGTGCAGTCTTGTGGGACTTGCGCCCGGGCCAAGCCTTGCTGTTCCCGCGCTAGTGGGTTGCTTTTGCCTTTGCCGGTCCCTGAGAGGCCCTGGATGCATATTTCCATGGATTTTATTTCGGATCTTCCTGTTTCCCAGAAGATGTCTGTTATCTGGGTTGTTTGTGACCGGTTCTCTAAAATGGTCCATCTGGTACCTTTGCCTAAGTTGACTTCCTCCTCATATCTGGTTCCATTGTTTTTTCAGCATGTGGTTCATTTGCATGGCATTCCGGAGAATATTGTGTCTGACAGAGGTTCTCAGTTTGTCTCTAGATTTTGGCGGGCCTTTTGTGCTAGGATGGGCATTGATTTGTCTTTTTCTTCGGCGTTTCATCCTCAGACTAATGGCCAAACTGAGCGAACTAATCAGACCTTGGAAACCTATTTGAGATGCTTTGTGTCTGCTGATCAGGATGATTGGGTGTCTTTCTTGCCGTTGGCCGAGTTTGCCCTTAATAATCGGGCTAGTTCGGCTACTTTGGTTTCACCTTTCTTTTGTAATTTTGGTTTTCATCCTTGTTTTTTTTCTGGGCAGGTTGAGCCTTCTGATTGTCCTGGTGTTGATTCTGTGGTGGACAGGCTGCAGCAGATTTGGACTCATGTGGTGGACAATTTGACGTTGTCTCAGGAAAGGGCTCAACGTTTTGCTAACCGCCGTCGGTGTGTTGGTCCCCGGCTTCGTGTGGGGAATTTGGTTTGGTTGTCTTCTCGTCATGTTCCTATGAAGGTTTCTTCTCCTAAGTTTAAGCCTCGGTTTATTGGTCCTTATAAAATTTCTGAAATTATTAATCCGGTGTCTTTTCGTTTGGCTCTTCCAGCCTCTTTTGCCATTCATAATGTTTTCCATAGATCTTTGTTGCGGAGATATGTGGTGCCCGTTGTTCCCTCGGTTGACCCTCCTGCCCCGCTGTTGGTTGAGGGAGAGTTGGAATATGAGGTTGAGAAGATTTTGGATTCTCGTTTTTCGAGGCGGAGGCTTCAGTATCTTGTCAAGTGGAAGGGTTATGGCCAGGAGGATAATTCTTGGGTTGTTGCCTCCGATGTCCATGCCGCCGATTTGGTTCGTGCTTTTCACTTGGCTCGTCCTGATCGGCCTGGGGCTCTGGTGAGGGTTCGGTGACCCCTCCTCAAGGGGGGGGTACTGTTGTGAATTCCGCTCTTGGGCTCCCTCCGGTGGTTGTAAGTGGCACTTTTGTGTGTTCTGCTCTTGGGCTCCCTCTTGTGGTTTCGAGTGGTGTGGCTGCTCCTTGGAGTTGGCTGTCAGCAGCTGCCTCCATTGATCGTCTCTTCTGCTCGGCTATTTAGGCCTGGCTTTTTCCTTCAGCCAGTGCCACTTGTAAATGGTTCCTGGTTGGATTCACATCTCTTTGTATTTCCCTGTTATCCTGACCAGTTCAGCTAAACTAAGTTTTTGCTTGCTCTTTTCTGTCCATAGATTGTGGACTTATTCGTTCTGTGCTTTCTATGTTTGTCCAGCTTATCAGTATGAATTAATTCTGTCTTGCTGGAAGCTCTGGGAAGCAGATTTACCCTCCACACCTTTAGTCAGGTGTGGAGATTTTTTGTAAACTCTGCGTGGATTTTTGTAGTGTTTTATACTGACCGCACAGTATTCCATCCTGTCCTATCTGTGCTATTTCTTCTGAATGCGCCGATACCTGATATGTGGCGGTAAACCACTGTTTGGGTGCACGGCAGAGCTTGGATGAGAAAGAGCGCCGGTTGACTTTTTCAATGCAGAATTGGCTGGAGTTGAGATCGGACGCCATGTCGCGTTTGGAGAGCCCGATGTGCCTAAACAGTGGAAATTCCCCCACAAGTGACACCATTTTGGAAACTAGACCCCTTAAGGAACTTATTTAGATGTGTGGTGAGCACTTTGAACCCCAAGTGCATGACAAAAGCTTATAACATAGAGCCGTGAAAATAAAAAAAAATTTTTTTTCCACCAAAATGATCTTTTCTCCCCTAAATATTTATTTTCACAAGGGTAACAGGAGAAATTAGACCCCCACAGTTGTTGTGAAATTTGTCCTGAGTACGCCGATACCCCATATGTGGGGGTAAACCACTGTTTGGACACACGGCAGAGCTCGGAAGGGAAGAAGTGCCGTTTGACTTTTTCAATGCAGAATTGGCTGGAATTGAGATCGGATGCCATGTTGCGTCTGGAGAGCCCCTGATGTGCCAAAACAGTGGAAATCTCCCACAATTGACACTATTTTGGAAACTAGATCCCATAAGGAACTTATCTAGATGTTTGGTGAGGACTTTGAACCCCCAAAGGCTTCACAGAAGTTTATAACGCAGAACCGTGAAAAAAAAATTCCCTAAAAAATTATTTTTTAGCCCGCAATTTATTATTTTCACAAAGGTAACAGGAGAAATTGGACCCTAAAGTTGTTTTCCAATTTGTCATGAGTACGCTGATATCTCATATGTGGGGGGGACCACTGTTTGAGCACAAATCGGTGCTCGGAAGGGAAGTAGTGACGTTTTAAAATGCAGACTTTGATGGAATGGTCTGTGGGCATCATGTTGCGTTTGCAGAGCCCCTGATGTACCTAAACTGTAGAATCCCCCCACAAGTGACACCATTTTGGAAACTAGACCCCCCCAAGGAGCTTATCTAGATGTGTAGTGAGCACTATGAACCCCCAAGTGCTTCACGGAAGTTTATAACGTAGAGCTGTAAAAATAAAAAAAATCATATTTTTTCCACAAAAATTATCTTTTCACCCCCAAATTTTTACTTTCACAAGGGTAACAGGAGAAATTGGATGATAAAAGTTGTTGTACAATTTGTCCTGAGTACGCCGATTCCACATATGTAGGGGGAGCCACTATTTGGGCGCATGGCAGAGCTCGGAAGGGAAGGAGCAACGTTTTGGAATGCTGACTTTGATAGAATGGTCTGTGGACATCATGTTGCGTTTGCAGAGTCCCTGATGTGCCTAAACAGTAGAAACCCCCCACAAGTGACCCCATTTTGGAAACTAGACCCCACAAGGAGCTTTTGCAGATGTGTGGTGAGCACTATGAATCTCCAAGTGCTTCACAGAAGTTTATAACGTAGAGCTGTGAAAATAAAAAATCATATTTTTCAATAAAAATGATATTTTCACCCCCAAATTTTTACTTTCAGAATGGTAACAAGAGAAATTGGACACCAAAAGTTGTTCAATTTTTTTCCTGAGTATGCTGATACCCCATATGTGGGAGAAAACTACTGTTTGGTCACACGTCGGGGCTCAAGAGGGAAGTAGTGATGTTTTGGAATGCAGACTTTGATGGAATGGTCTGCGGGCGTCATGTTGCATTTGCAGAGCCCTTGATGTGCCTAAATAGTAGAAACTCCTCATAAGTGACCCCATTTTGTAAACTACACCCCCCAAGGAGCCTATCTAGATGTGTGGTGAGTACTTTGAACGTCCAACTGCTTCACAGAAGTTTATAACGTAGAGCCGTGAAAATAAAAAATCTTTTTTTTCCACAAAAATTATTTTTTAGCCCCCAATTTTTTATTATCCCAAGGGTAACAGGAGAAATTGGATGGCAAAAGTTGTTGTCCAATTTGTCCTGGGTATGCTGATGCCCCATATGTGAGGATAAACCACTATGTGGGTGCACGGCAGAGCTCAGAAGGGAGGGAGCACCATTTGACTTTTTGAACGCAAAATTGGCTGTAATCATTGGTGGTGCCAAGTTGCGTTTGGAGACCCCCTAATGTACCTAAACAGTGGAAACCCCCCAATTCTAACTCCAACCCTAACCCCAACACAATCCTAACCCTAATCCCAACCCTAACCGTAACCCTAATCACAACCCTAACCCCAGCACACCTAACCCTAATCCCAACCCTAACCATAACCCTAACCCCAAGACACCCCTAACCCTAATCCCAACCCTAACTATACCCTAATCACAACCCTAACCCCAACACACCCCTAACCCTAATCCCAACCCGAACCCTAATCCCAACCTTAACCCTAATCTCAACCTAACCCTAATCCCAACCCTAATCCCTAACCCTAATCCCAGCCCTAACCCTAATCCTAACCCTAACCTTAATCCCAACCCTAACCCTAATTTTAGCCCCAACCCTAACCCTAACTTTAGCCCAACTCACTTTAGCCAAACTGTAACCCTAATGGGAAAATGGAAATAAATATGTTTTTTTTTATTTTATTATTTTTCCCTAACTAAGGGGGTGATAAAGGAGGGGGTTCATTTACTATTTTTTTATTTTGATCACTGTGATAGGGTCTATCACAGTGACCAAAATGAACCAATAGGAAAAATCTTCCTATTGTTGCTGGGTGCCGGCAGTTCTTGGTGAGCACACTGTGCATGCGCCCACCATTTTCTTATCGGAAGAAGACGCCAGCGGCCGTGGGACGAAGCAGGAGGACCCAGGGACACAGGGATACAATAGTAAGTATCAGCGGGTGATCGGGGACCCTATTTCTCTGTCCTCTGATGTGCAATCACATCAGAGGACAGAGAAATTAAATGGCAAATTGTGCTTTGGGTTTTTTTTGCGGTCACCGTTATACGGTTAATAACGGCGATTACAAGGTGGGGCAACCCAAAACATGTTCTCTGGGGTCTCGGCGACCCCCGTTAATTAACGGCGCTGTTGTTTAAGTACCCTTAACTACCGCAGTTAAAGGGCATATTGGTGGTCATTAAGAGGTTAAAAGTATAGAGTGTGGTGATCCATTTAATCTCCTTACAAGGTCACCACCCCTAGCCCCAAGATGGACCTTGTCTATGCCTAAAAATCGGAGTAGCCTCCAATTATAATCATGATAATCTTAGTTCTTAGGAATATTATTTAATTTTATCAATCTGTCCAGTTCCAAAATTTTCAAAAGGTATTGGACAATTTTACAATCTGATCCGGCCTTATGTAATATCATATCACCAAATCCGTCAATAACAACGAAAAGAGCCCCAACACTCAATGATATGTTAGTTCGTAGTCAAGGCCAATACCTTTTGAAAATTTCCCACAATTCCCTCCATTGAGCATGATAAAGTGTTATTAGTCTCTGCTGATCCTTTTTGTGAGGATTTGTTTTAAGGAGATGGTCTCTTGGGGTCATCCTTGCCCTGTCGTATCCCTGTTGGATGACATAATTGTTATAACAATCACCAAATTAATCAATAACACCAAAAAGCGTCCCAACACTCAATGATATGTTAGCTCGTAGTCATTACTAGGTTCGGATTACGATCTCTGAATTTGCAATATTTGCCAATTAATTTGTCATATATTCGCCGAACATAACCGAACGCCATTACAGTCAATGGGAGGCAAAAACAAACAATGTTGTTATAACGGCCCCAAATGCTGCCAAAATACATCATGGTGGCAGACACCAAAAAGTGGCATCAATTCACCCACAGTAAAAATTGTAGCATGGCAATGCAGCAATCAGCCAGGCATGAGGTATGGGACAGCATTTACAGCTTTCAATTGAACAGCACAGTAAGATGAGGTGGGTGAGGGATCGGTGTAGGGCCCCTTTGCTGGGAGCCCTGATACCTCATGCAACACCTCTACCTGCTTTCATGCTGAGCCACACTCAGGTGGCACAAATATCAGTTTCGTAGACTACCATTGTCAGAAAAATTTAATGATAGTAACACTATGTGAGGCAGGGGCAGGTGTTATATGCGATGGTCACTATGTGTCCCCCTGGATGTGCAAAGATGCATATATGATTGTGATTGCAATGCAAAATAAAAGTGAGTATTGGTCTTGGGCATGCAATGTGTCCAGGGCAGATATAAGAAAACCTGTTCTGGGCTTTTATTTTTGAAATGGACTACAGGATGGCAGCGGAGCAATCTGTTTCCTCCCTGGCCCTGGGCTTTCCATGTGACCGACGGCCACAGGTTCTTCGGTAAAATTCCCTACAACAGAGGGTTGGGTGTGTCAGTTTTGGTCTTGAAAGCAGGCAGAGCAGAAGGCTCTGCAGATCTCAACCTGTGTGAGGCAATACAGGGCCAAGCAGAGCCAAAAGGTCTGGCACCCTCAGCGTACACATCGGTGCAGTCGCCCACGGCAATCGGTCATAGCTGCGACCCGGAGGATCCGAATATTAAAAGAGACTTTACTTTGAACTTTTTCTGGGTCACTGCATCATCACTGCACATCGTGGATACCGCTGCACTACAACTGGTAGTTGAGTTCAAGGTGGTGGAGGCCTGATGGTCTCGGAGGCTAACTGATACAGGCAACATGCATGAAGGCGGCCCAACCAGGAGTCTACACATTTTCAAAATTTAGTGGCAGACACTACCAAAGTGGCATCAATTTCACCACAGTAGAAATAGTATAATAGGGACTGACAGGTCTTCCACTACAACCAATCCAGCAGATTGACACCCAAACAGGAGTGTTCACAATTAAACAAATGAGGGCCTTACACCACAGAAGTGGCATAAATTTCACAACAGTAGAAACAGTATAATAGGGACCGACAGGTCTTCCACTACACCCAATCCAGCAGATGGACACCCAACCAGGTGTGTTTACATTTCCAAAAATTACTAGCAGACACCACAAAAGTGGCATCAATTTCACCACAGTAGAAATAGTATAATAGGGACTGACAGGTCTTCCACTACACCCAATCCAGCAGATGGACACCCAACCAGGAGGGTTCACATTTCCAAAAATTATTGGCAGACAATCCCAAAGTGGTATCAATTTCACCACAGTAGAAATACTATAGTATAATAGGGACGGACAGGTCTTCCACTACACCCAATCCAGCAGATGGACACCCAATCAGGAGTGTTCACAATGAAACAAATGAGGGCCTGACACTACAGAAGTGGCATAAATTTCACAACAGTAGAAACAGTATAATAGGGACCGACAGGTCTTCCACTACACCCAATCCAGCAGATGGACACCCAAACAGGAGTGTTCACATTTAAACAAATGAAGGCCTTACACCACAGAAGTAGCATACATTTCACGAGAGTATAAATAGTATAATAGGGACAGACAGGTCTTTCACTACACCCCATGTAGCAGATGGACACCTAACCAGGAGTGTTCACATTTCCAAAAATTATTAGCAGACAATACCAAAGTGGCATTAATTTCATCACAGTAGAAATAGTACAATAAGGACCGACAGGTCTTCCACTAAGCCCAATCAAGCAGATGGACACCCAACCTGGAGTTATCACATTTTAAAAAATGAGGGCCTGACATCACCAAAGTGGAATAACTGTCATGAGAATAGAAATAGCATAATTGGGACCAACACATCTCCCACTACAGCTAACCCAGCAGATGTAGACCAACCATGACTGTTCACATTTCCACAAATTTTTGTTACTAGCAGCAGCCACAGGAGGCATAGAATCCACACTAAAGGTATCATGGAGTGCAGTTACATAACATTAATGCATCACACTAAAAATGCAATATCACCTAGTCTGTACAGTCTGCGATTGGGGTGCAAAGGTCCTTAGAAATCCATGACTTGTTCAGCTTGATGAAAGTTAGGTGGTCTAGACTTTCAGGGGACAGCTGGATGTGCATATTCGTCAGGACACCACCAGCAGTGCTGAAGACACGTTCTGAGAGAACGCTGGCTGCCAGGCACGATAAAACCTCCAAGGCGTGTGAGGTGAGCTCAGGCCATTCATCCATTTTGGAAGACCAAAATGTGGAAGGGTCCAAACCCTCCCTGATGGTATTGATATTCAGATCTAGATACTCCTGCGCCATCCTCTCCATTCGTTCACCATGTGTAAGACTTGGACTCTGTTCTGCTGGTGCACGAGCTGGTCTAAAAAAGTGTCAAAGGACTCACAGAAATTGCTTCTTCCACTTACACTGTTGCTGCTAATGTTTTGTCGTTAATGAATTGACGTGTCGGAAGTTGGAAGTCTAGAGCTCCGATGCAAACTGCTGTCTTGGGAAAAAGCTCTCTTAAGGTTGTGTAAAAGCGTGTTTCGATACTACAGCATTCGCGGGTCCATTTCCAGGGAGGGAAGCATCTAGCAAAATTTGGTTTTATAACGTGGATCTAACAGAGTGGCAATCCAGTAGTCAGCAGTATTCCTAATCATAACTATACAGGGATCATGTTGCTGATAGTGCAGCAAGAAGGCACTCATATGTCAGGCTCTACCATGAGGCTCTACCATCGGTAGCAATGAGACTTGTTTCCTCTGTCTCCTCCCACCAACCACGAACAACAGAGAGGGGTGGTGTCATCGTTGTTGACAGGGTTCCTTCCTTGTCCTCTCGGGGTTAATTTCTATAGCATTCTTTTGGTTTGGGAAGGGCTATATTTACCCGCCTTCATCTGGGGATCCTTGTCAGTGATACATCTGTCTTGGCTGTGTGTCTGACCCCCTGGTGTGCTTGCATACTGTTTAGTCCGATTGCTTGCTTGTGTACGTCTCAGTCTGTTTCTCATTCTGTGCTTTGCCTTGTGATTCTGTGCTTATTGTCTGTTTCTGGTTCTGACCTTTGGCTTGGTACTCTAACTTCCCTACTGCCTGCCACATTTGTACTGCGCTGCTATCTTTGGCTCCCCAACCTTTTGCTACGTCTCGACCACGCTTAAGTCTCACCCTTTTTGGTACTTCATTGATCTCCCTCCTGGCTTGACTTCGGCACGTTCAGACTACTCTCTGACTTCACCGGTCACCGCCGCTACTCGACGTCTGGCTCTGCCTCCGTCAACTCCCCGGAGGTCACATGTTTCAGGTCCTGCGCTCTGGCAGGTAAGCTCACCACAGCGCTCCTTACTCTCTCTGTCCTTCTGTAACATGTGTACAGACTCCTGCTGTAAGTCTGCAGCAGGGCTCTTGACAGGTGGATTATCCTCTTCATCTGACATTTGCTTGCCTATCATCTCTTCCTCCTCCATTTATTCCTCAGATCTTGAACCTTTGATAACAGTTTGTCTGTTATCACCAGCCCCACTCGATCGCAGTAATCCACCCTCCCTTGGCACCCGCCTGTGTGATGACAGTCTGGAACTTAGAGACAATTTTATCACTTCTGCATCCTCCTCTGCTTCCTCATCTTCTTCTGGGACCACTATCTCCTCCCGCAGGCTATTCAAAGCCTGCTCCAACATATAGATGACCAGAATAGTGATGCTGATGATGTCGACATCATCGCAAATCATCTTAGTGGCCATTTCAAAACTGTGCAGAATAGTACAGAGGTCATTAATCTGTGCCCAATCTATAAACATGATAAGTGCCACGACCGTACAGCGTTGGCCCAGGCAATACGACATGACATACTGAATCAGGGTTCGTTGCTGCTGCCACAGTTGCTGCAATATGTGCAGAGTGGAATTCCACCATGTCGGCACATCCCATATCAACCTGTTAACTGGCATGGACAAAGACCTCTGTATCGCAGCAGCGTCCTGTCCTGGCCGCACCATGTACTATATAAGCGGTCACGTGGGGCCGTCGATTACAATCATGAATATGCGGCTCCACCTCCCAAAGGGGTGGAGCTGCATATTCATTACTGTAAATGAGCGGCCCACACGTGACTGCTCATACAGCACATGGTGCGGCCAGGACAGGACGCTGCTGCGAGGGATCCGGAAGCTGGGTGAGTATTTTACTCACAGCGGGGGGAGGGGGGGAGGCACAGGGGGTGGGAGGGGGGCGATGACCTGGATCTGCATTTTACACACTAATATTCATATCTTCTCTACAGCAAACGCTGCTGCAGGGAAGATATGAATGGGGCTTCAGCACGATGCCGGGGACAGCGCTAAACTTTTGCGCTGTCTCCGGCACGGTGCGTGTGGTACCCAGTGGGCACACGGGCGGCACACGTGTGCCGCATGTGTGCCACACTGATGTACCACAGAAACGCACCGGCACACGGACACGGATAATTCCGGTACCGATTTTTCCGGTACCGGAATTATCTGGACGTGTGAGACTGGCCTAATGCAGTATTTTTCCCATCAGTGTCTGTCTGTCTTTCTGTCACGGATATTCATTGGTCGCGGCTAGGGTTGAGCGAAACGGGTCGGTCATTTTCATAAGTCGCCGACTTTTGGCAAAGTCGGGTTTTATGAAACCCGACCCGATCCCTGTGTGGGGTCGGCCTTGCGGTACACCACTTTCGCGCCAAAGTCGCGTTTCAATGACGCGAAAAGCGCCATTTCTCAGCCAATGAAGGTGGAAACAGAGTGTGGGCAGCGTGATGACATAGGTCTCAGTCCCCACCATCTTAGAGAAGGGCATTACAGTGATTGGCTTGCTTTCTGCGGCGTCACAGGGGCTATAAAGGGGCGTTCCCGCCGACCTCCATCTTACTGCTGCTGATCTGAGCATAGGGAGAGGTTGCTTTGTCAGAAGCAGGGATAGCGTTAGGCAGGGTACATTAACCCCCAAACCGCTTGTGCTGTAGTGATTTCCACTGTCCAACACCACCTTTTGTTTGCAGGGACAGTGGAAGCTACATTTTTTTTTCCTCAGCGCTGTAGCTCATTGGGCTGCCCTAGAAGACTCCCTGATAGTTGCATTGCTATTTGTACACCGCTGTGCAAACCAACTGCTTTTTTCAAAGCACAAATCCTGATGCTCCTTCCTTTCTGCACAGCTATCTTGTTTGTCCACACTTTTGACTTTTGTTGTGCAGCAGTCCACTCCTTGTTATTACTGCCTGCCATACTTTGCTGAGATTACTGCAGGGAGCTAGTAATTGTAGGACAGTCCTTTTTTTTTTTTTTTTGGTTTGTTATATCTCTTCAAGCCACTTTCTGCCACACAAAATAGACTCTAATACAGTGGCCCAGATTTATTCACTAGTCTCCCTGAAGAAAAAAAAAAGGGTGCAGATTAAAATTGGCAAATCTGTATCAGTGGCAGTCCTGTGTGTGGCATCTGAGTCTCATTTTCTGGCACAGAAAACATGCAGTCTAACAGTGGGCCTGATTTCTTGCCAATTCTCCCATAAATTAAAAAAAAAATAGTGGGAGATTAAGATTGGGAATTTTGCCTCAGTGCCAGTGCTGTGTGTGGCATCTGTCTCTAATTTTGTGCCACATTAAACCTAGTGTGTAATACTGGGCCAGTTTTCTTTTAAATTCTCCCTGAAAAAAAAAATAGTGGGAGATTAAGATTGGCATTTCTGCTTCAGTGCCACTCCTGTGTGTGCCACCTGTCTCAAATATTGGGCCACATTAAACCTAGTATGTAATACTGGGCCAGATTTCTTTTAAATTCTCCCTGAAAAAACAAAAATAGTGGGAGATTAAGATTGGCATTTCTGCTTCAGTGCCAGTCCTGTGTGTGCCACCTGTCTCAAATTTTGTGCCACATTAAACCTAGTGTGTAATACTGGGCCAGATTCCTTTTAAATTCTCCCTGAAAAAAAAATAGTGGGAGATTAAGATTGGCATTTCTGCTTCAGTGCCACTCCTGTGTGTGCCACCTGTCTCAAATTTTGGGCCACATTAAACCTAGTGTGTAATACTGGGCCAGATTTCTTTTAAACTCTCCCTGAAAAAATAAAAATAGTGGGAGATTAAGATTGGCATTTCTGCTTCAGTGCCAGTCCTGTGTGTGCCACCTGTCTCAAATTTTGTGCCACATTAAAACTAGTGTGTAATACTGGGCCAGATTGCTTTTAAATTCTCCCTGAAATAAAAATAGTGGGAGATTAAGATTGGCATTTCTGCTTCAGTGCCACTCCTGTGTGTGCCACCTGTCTCAAATTTTGGGCCACATTAAACCTAGTGTGTAATACTGGGCCAGATTTCTTTTAAACTCTCCCTGAAAAAATAAAAATAGTGGGAGATTAAGATTGGCATTTCTGCTTCAGTGCCAGTCCTGTGTGTGCCACCTGTCTCAAATTTTGTGCCACATTAAACCTAGTGTGTAATACTGGGCCAGATTTCTTTTAAATTCTCCCTGAAAAAAAAATAGTGGGAGATTTGTTGTGAATTCTGTGGCAGAGTTCACTCCTGTGGTCACAAGTGGTACTTCGGCTGATTCTCTCTGGGAGCTTCCGTTTGTGGAGGAAAGTGGTACTGCAGCTTCTGAGTTTCCTCCCTCAGGTGATCTGGTGAGGTCGTTAGCTGCTTCTCTACTTAACTCCACCTGATGCTTTGATCCATGCTTCCTGTCAATGTTCCAGTGTTGGACTTGTGTTTCTCTGGATCATTCCTGTGGCCTGCTGCTCTGCATAGCTAAGTGCTTCTTTGCTATTTGTTGCTATTTTTTCTGTCCAGCTTGTCTATTTGTTTTGCTGGAAGCTCTGGGACGCAAAGGGTGTACCTCCGTGCCGTTAGTTCGGTACGGAGGGTCTTTTTGCCCCCTTTGCGTGGTTTTCTTTAGGGTTTTGTGTAGACCGCAAAGTTATCTTTCCTATCCTCGTTCTGTCTAGAATATCGGGCCTCACTTTGCTTAATCTATTTCATCCCTACGTTTGTCTTTTCATCTTACTCACAGTCATTATATGTGGGGGGCTGCCTTTTCCTTTGGGGTATTTCTCTGAGGCAAGGTAGGCTTATTTTTCTATCTTCAGGCTAGTTAGTTTCTCAGGCTGTGCCGAGTTGCATAGGGAGCGTTAGGCGCAATCCACAGCTGCCTCTAGTTGTGTTTGGAGAGGATCAGGAATTGCGGTCTACAGAGTTTCCACGTCTCAGAGCTCGTTCTATTATTTTGGGTTATTGTCAGATCACTGTATGTGCTCTGATCGCTATGTACATTGTGTTACTGAATTGCCTATCATAACAGTACAGGAAGCCAAAAGTACTAATGATTCTCAATAGAGGGAAAAAAGAAGTTCTGAGACCATTTTTTTTCCTTTCCACTGTGATTTGTCTTTTTTTCCCCCTAGACATTTGGGTGGTTCAGAACACAGGTGTTACAATGGACATTAAAGGTCTGTCTTCATGTGTAGATCAGCTCACGGCAAGAGTTCAAGATATTCAAAATTTTGTGGTTCAGAATTCTTTGTTAGAACCGAGAATTCCTATTCCAGATTTGTTTTTTGGAGATAGAACTAAATTTCTGAGTTTCAAGAATAATTGTAAACTGTTTCTGGCTTTGAAACCTCGCTCCTCTGGTGACCCAGCGCAACAGGTTAGGATCGTCATTTCTTTTTTGCGTGGCGACCCTCAGGACTGGGCATTTTCTCTTGCGTCAGGAGATCCTGCATTGAGTGATATCGATGCGTTTTTCCTGGCGCTTGGATTGCTGTACGATGAGCCTAATTCAGTAGATCAGGCAGAAAAAAATTTGCTGGCTCTTTGTCAGGCTCAGGATGAGATAGAGCTATATTGCCAGAAATTTAGAAAATGGTCCGTGCTCACTCAATGGAATGAATCTGCGCTTGCAGCCATTTTCAGAAAGGGTCTCTCTGAAGCCATTAAGGATGTCATGGTGGGATTTCCTATGCCCGCTGGTTTGAATGAGTCTATGTCTTTGGCCATTCAGATCGGTCGACGCTTGCGTGAGCGTAAATCTGTGTACCATTTGGCGGTATTACCTGAGATTAAACCTGAGCCTATGCAGTGCGATAGGACTATGACCAGAGTTGAACGGCAATAACACAGACGTCTGAATGGGCTGTGTTTCTACTGTGGTGATTCCACTCATGCTATCTCTGATTGTCCTAAGCGCATTAAGCGGTTTGCTAGGTCTGCCGCCATTGGTACTGTACAGTCAAAATTTCTTCTGTCCGTTACCTTGATATGCTCCTTGTCGTCGTATTCTGTCATGGCGTTTGTGGATTCAGGCGCTGCCCTGAATTTGATGGACTTGGATTATGCTAAACGTTGTGGGTTTTTATTGGAGCCCTTGCAGTGTCCTATTCCATTGAGAGGAATTGATGCTACACCTTTGGCCAAGAATAAGCCTCAATACTGGACCCAGCTGACCATGTGCATGGCTCCTGCACATCAGGAGGTTATTCGCTTTCTGGTGTTGCATAATCTGCATGATGTGGTCGTGTTGGGGTTGCCATGGCTACAAGCCCATAATCCAGTATTGGATTGGAATTCCATGTTGGTGTCCAGCTGGGGATGTCAGGGGGTACATGGTGATGTTCCATTTCTGTCAATTTCGTCATCCACCCCTTCTGAGGTTCCAGAGTTCTTGTCTGATTACCGGGATGTATTTGATGAGCCCAAGTCCGATGCCCTGCCTCCGCATAGGGATTGTGATTGTGCTATCAATTTGATTCCTGGTAGTAAATTCCCAAAAGGTCGACTGTTTAATTTATCCGTGCCTGCGCTATGCGCAGTTATGTGAAGGAATCCCTGGAGAAGGGGCATATTCGCCCGTCATCGTCGCCATTAGGAGCAGGGTTCTTTTTTGTAGCCAAGAAGGATGGTTCACTGAGACCGTGTATAGATTACCGCCTTCTTAATAAGATCACTGTTAAATTTCAGTACCCCTTGCCATTGTTATCTGATTTGTTTGCTCGGATTAAGGGGGCTAGTTGGTTCACTAAGATAGATCTTCGTGGTGCGTATAATCTGGTGAGAATCAGGCAAGGCGATGAATGGAAAACTGCATTTAATACGCCCGAGGGTCATTTTGAGTATCTAGTGATGCCGTTCGGACTTGCCAATGCTTTATGCATGACATCTTCCGTGAGTACCTGGATAAATTCCTGATTGTGTACTTGGATGACATTTTGATCTTCTCGGATGATTGGGAGTCTCATGTGAAGCAGGTCAGAATGGTTTTTCAGGTCCTGCGTGCTAATTCTTTGTTTGTGAAGGGATCAAAGTGTCTCTTTGGTGTGCAGAAGGTTTCATTTTTGGGGTTCATCTTTTCCCCTTCTACTATCGAGATGGATCCGGTTAAGGTCCAAGCCATCCATGATTGGACTCAGCCGACATCTCTGAAAAGTCTGCAAAAGTTCCTGGGCTTTGCTAATTTTTATCGTCGCTTCATCTGCAATTTTTCTAGTGTTGCCAAACCATTGACCGATTTGACCAAGAAGGGTGCTGATTTGGTCAATCAGTCTTCTGCTGCTGTGGAAGCTTTTCAAGAGTTGAAGCGTCGTTTTTCTTCTGCCCCTGTGTTGTGTCAACCGGATGTTTCTCTTCCGTTCCAGGTCGAGGTTGATGCTTCTGAGATTGGAGCAGGGGCTGTTTTGTCACAGAGAGGTTCTGGTTGCTCAGTGATGAAACCATGCGCTTTCTTTTCCAGGAAGTTTTCGCCTGCTGAGTGAAATTATGATGTGGGCAACTGAGAGTTGCTGGCCATGAAGTGGGCATTCGAGGAGTGGCGTCATTGGCTTGAAGGAGCTAAGCATCGCGTGGTGGTATTGACTGATCATAAGAACTTGACTTATCTCGAGTCTGCCAAGCGCTTGAATCCTAGACAAGCTCGTTGGTCGTTGTTTTTTGCCCGTTTTGACTTTGTGATTTCGTACCTTCCGGGCTCTAAAAATGTGAAGGCGGATGCTCTGTCTAGGAGTTTTGTGCCCGACTCTCCAGGTTTATCTGAGCCGGCAGGTATCCTCAAGGAAGGAGTAATTGTGTCTGCCATCTCCCCTGATTTGCGGCGGGTGCTGCAAAAATTTCAGGCTAATAAACCTGATCGTTGCCCAGCGGAGAAACTGTTTGTCCCTGATAGGTGGACGAATAGAATTATCTCTGAACTTCATTGTTCGGTGTTGGCTGGTCATCCTGGAATCTTTGGTACCAGAGAGTTAGTGGCTAGATCCTTTTGGTGGCCCTCTCTGTCGCGGGATGTGCGTACTTTTGTGCAGTCCTGTGGGATTTGTGCTCGGGCTAAGCCCTGCTGTTCTCGTGCCAGTGGGTTGCTTTTGCCCTTGCCGGTCCCGAAGAGGCCTTGGACACATATCTCTATGGATTTTATTTCTGACCTTCCCGTTTCTCAAAAGATGTCAGTCATTTGGGTGGTCTGTGATCGCTTTTCTAAGATGGTCCATCTGGTACCCTTGTCTAAATTGCCTTCCTCCTCTGATTTGGTGCCTTTGTTCTTCCAGCATGTGGTTCGTTTGCATGGCATTACAGAGAATATTGTTTCTGACACAGGTTCCCAGTTTGTTTCGAGGTTTTGGCGAGCCTTTTGTGGTAGGATGGGCATTGACTTGTCTTTTTCCTTGGCTTTCCATCCTCAGACTAATGGCCAGACCGAACGAACCAATCAGACCTTGGAAACATATCTGAGATGCTTTGTTTCTGCTGATCAGGATGACTGGGTGTCCTTTTTGCCTTTGGCTGAGTTCGCCCTTAATGATCGGGCCAGCTCGGCTACCTTGGTTTCGCCGTTTTTCTGCAATTCTGGGTTCCATCCTCGTTTCTCTTCAGGACAGGTTGAGTCTTCGGACTGTCCTGGTGTGGATACTGTGGTGGACAGGTTGCAGCAGATTTGGACTCAGGTAGTGGACAATTTGACCTTGTCCAAGGAGAAGGCTCAACTTTTCGCTAATCGCAGACGCCGTGTGGGTCCCCGACTTCGTGTTGGGGATCTGGTTTGGTTATCTTCTCGTCATATTCCTATGAAGGTTTCCTCTCCTAAGTTTAAACCTTGTTTTATTGGTCCGTATAGGATTTCTGAGGTTCTTAATCCTGTGTCTTTTCGTCTGACCCTTCCAGATTCTTTTTCCATACATAACGTATTCCATAGGTCATTGTTGCGGAGATAAGTGGCACCTATGGTCCCATCTGCTGAGCCTCCTGCCCCGGTTTTGGTGGAGGGGGAATTGGAGTATATTGTGGAGAAGATTTTGGATTCTCGTGTTTCAAGACGGAAACTCCAGTATCTGGTTAAATGGAAGGGTTATGCTCAGGAAGATAATTCCTGGGTTTTTGCCTCTGATGTCCATGCTCCCGATCTTGTTCGTGCCTTTCATGTGGCTCATCCTGGTCGGCCTGGGGGCTCTGGTGAGGGTTCGGTGACCCCTCCTCAAGGGGGGGGTACTGTTGTGAATTCTGTGGCAGAGTTCACTCCTGTGGTTACAAGTGGTACTTCGGCTGATTCTCTCTGGGAGCTTCCGTTTGTGGAGGAAAGTGGTACTGCAGCTTCTGAGTTTCCTCCCTCAGGTGATCTGGTGAGGTCGTTAGCTGCTTCTCTACTTAACTCCACCTGATGCTTTGATCCATGCTTCCTGTCAATGTTCCAGTGTTGGACTTGTGTTTCTCTGGATCATTCCTGTGGCCTGCTGCTCTGCATAGCTAAGTGCTTCTTTGCTATTTGTTGCTATTTTTTCTGTCCAGCTTGTCTATTTGTTTTGCTGGAAGCTCTGGGACGCAAAGGGTGTACCTCCGTGCCGTTAGTTCGGTACGGAGGGTCTTTTTGCCCCCTTTGCGTGGTTTTCTTTAGGGTTTTGTGTAGACCGCAAAGTTATCTTTCCTATCCTCGTTCTGTCTAGAATATCGGGCCTCACTTTGCTTAATCTATTTCATCCCTACGTTTGTCTTTTCATCTTACTCACAGTCATTATATGTGGGGGGCTGCCTTTTCCTTTGGGGTATTTCTCTGAGGCAAGGTAGGCTTATTTTTCTATCTTCAGGCTAGTTAGTTTCTCAGGCTGTGCCGAGTTGCATAGGGAGCGTTAGGCGCAATCCACAGCTGCCTCTAGTTGTGTTTGGAGAGGATTAGGAATTGCGGTCTACAGAGTTTCCACGTCTCAGAGCTCGTTCTATTATTTTGGGTTATTGTCAGATCACTGTATGTGCTCTGATCGCTATGTACATTGTGTTACTGAATTGCCTATCATAACAGAGATTAAGATTGGCATTTCTGCTTCAGTGCCACTCCTGTGTGTGCCACCTGTCTCAAATTTTGGGCCACATTAAACCTAGTGTGTATTACTGGGCCAGATTTCTTTTAAATTCTCCCTGAAAAAATAAAAATAGTGGGAGATTAAGATTGGCATTTCTGCTTCAGTGCCAGTCCTGTGTGTGCCATCTGTCTCAAATTTTGTGCCACATTAAACCTAGTGTGTAATACTGGGCCAGATTTCTTTTAAATTCTTCCTGAAAAAATAAAAAAAAATAGTGGGAGATTAAGATTGGCATTTCTGCTTCAGTGCAAGTCCTGTGTGGTCCACATGTCTCAAATTTTGTGCCAGATTAAACCAAGTGTGTAATACTGGGCCAGATTTCTTTTAAATTCTCCCTGAAAAAAAAATAGTGGGAGATTAAGATTGGCATTTCTGCTTCAGTGTTATGAACTGGTGATTCAGAACCACAATGGACCTGGTGGTTAAGAGCACACAAAGTGACCTGATAGTTACTAATAACATAGGACGAGCTCTGAGACGTGGGAACTCTGCTGACCGCAATCCCTAATCCTATCACACCACACTAGAGGTAGCCGTGGAGCGCTCCTGACCAGACCTAGGCGCCTCGGGCACAGCCTGAGAAACTAGCTAGCCCTGAAGATAGAAAAATAAGCCTACCTTGCCTCAGAGAAATTCCCTAAAGGAAAAGGCAGCCCCCCACATATAATGACTGTGAGTAAAGATGAAAATACAAACACAGAGATGAAATAGATTTTAGCAAAGTGAGGCCCGACTTACTGAATAGACCGAGGATAGGAAAGATAGCTTTGCGGTCAACACAAAAACCTACAAACAACCACGCAGAGGGCGCAAAAAGACCCTCCGCACCGACTAACGGTACGGAGGTGCTCCCTCTGCGTCCCAGAGCTTCCAGCAAGCAAGACAAACCAATATAGCAAGCTGGACAGAAAAAATAGCAAACAAAAGTAACACAAGCAGAACTTAGCTTATGCAGGGCAGACAGGCCACAAGAACGATCCAGGAGATAGCAAGACCAATACTGGAACATTGACTGGAGGCCAGGAACAAAGAACTAGGTGGAGTTAAATAGAGCAGCACCTAACGACTTAACCTCGTCACCTGAGGAAGGAAACTCAGAAGCCGCAGCCCCACTCACATCCACCAGAGGAAGCTCATGGACAGAACCAGCCGAAGTACCACTCATGACCACAGGAGGGAGCTTGACCACAGAATTCACAACAGTACCCCCCCCTTGAGGAGGGGTCACCGAGCCCTCACCAGAGCCCCCAGGCCGACCAGGATGAGCCAAATGAAAGGCACGAACCAGATCAGCAGAATGAACATCAGAGGCAAAGACCCAGGAATTATCTTCCTGACCATAACCCTTCCACTTAACCAGGTACTGGAGTTTCCGTCTCGAAATACGAGAATCCAAAATCTTCTCCACTATATACTCCAACTCCCCCTCAACCAAAACCGGGGCAGGAGGATCAACGGATGGAACCACAGGTGCCACGTATCTCCGCAACAATGACCTATGGAATACATTATGGATGGAAAAAGAAGCTGGAAGGGTCAAACGAAAAGACACAGGATTAAGAACCTCAGAAATCCTATACGGACCAATGAAACGAGGCTTAAACTTAGGAAAGGAAACTTTCATAGGAATATAACGAGACGACAACCAAACCAAATCCCCAACACGAAGTCGGGGACCCACACAGCGCCTGCGGTTAGCGAAACGTTGAGCCTTCTCCTGGGACAATGTCAAATTGTCCACTACATGAGTCCAAATCTGCTGCAACCTATCCACCACAGTTTCCACACCAGGACAGTCCGAAGACTCAACCTGCCCTGAAGAGAAACGAGGATGGAAACCAGAATTGCAGAAAAACGGCGAAACCAAAGTAGCCGAGCTGGCCCGATTATTAAGGGCGAACTCAGCCAAAGGCAAAAAGGACACCCAATCATCCTGATCAGCAGAAACAAAACATCTCAGATATGTTTCCAAGGTCTGATTGGTTCGTTCAGTTTGGCCATTTGTCTGAGGATGGAAAGCCGAGGAAAAAGACAAATCAATGCCCGTCCTAGCACAAAAGGCTCGCCAAAACCTCGAAACAAACTGGGAACCTCTGTCAGAAACGATGTTCTCCGGAATGCCATGTAAACGAACCACATGTTGGAAAAACAATGGCACCAAATCAGAGGAGGAAGGCAATTTAGACAAGGGTACCAAATGGACAATCTTAGAAAAGCGATCACAAACCACCCAAATGACCAACATCTTTTGAGAGACGGGGAGATCCGAAATAAAATCCATAGAAATATGCGTCCAGGGCCTCTTCGGGACCGGCAAGGGCAAAAGCAACCCACTGGCACGAGAACAGCAGGGCTTAGCCCGAGCACAAGTCCCACAGGACTGCACAAAAGAACGCACATCCTGCGACAAAGACGGCCACCAGAAGGATCTAGCCACCAAATCTTTGGTACCAAAGATTCCAGGATGCCCAGCCAACACTGAACAATGAATCTCAGAGATAACTCTACTAGTCCATCTATCAGGGACAAACAGTTTCTCCGCTGGGCAACGGTCAGGTCTATAAGCCTGAAATTTTTGCAGCACCCGCCGCAAATCAGGGGAGATGGCAGACAAAATTACCCCCTCTTTGAGAATACCCGCCAGCTCAGGTACACCCGGAGAGTCAGGAACAAAACTCCTTGACAGGGCATCAGCCTTCACATTCTTAGAGCCCGGAAGGTACGAAACCACAAAATCAAAACGGGAGAAAAATAATGACCATCGAGCCTGTCTCGGATTCAACCGTTTGGCAGACTCAAGATAAGTCAAATTCTTGTGATCTGTCAAGACCATCACGCGATGCTTGGCTCCTTCCAGCCAATGACGCCACTCCTCGAATGCCCACTTCATGGCCAACAATTCACGATTACCAACATCATAGTTACGCTCAGCAGGCGAAAACTTTCTAAAAAAGAAAGCACATGGCTTCATCACCGAGCCCTCAGAACTTCTTTGCGACAAAACAGCCCCTGCTCCAATCTCAGAAGCATCAACCTCAACCTGAAACGGAAGCGAAACATCTGGCTGGCACAACACAGGGGCAGAAGAAAAACGACGCTTCAACTCCTGAAAAGCCTCTACAGCCGCAGAAGACCAATTGACCACATCAGCACCCTTCTTGGTCAAATCAGTCAACGGTTTAGCAACACTAGAAAAATTATTGATGAAGTGACGATAAAAATTAGCAAAGCCCAGGAACTTTTGCAGACTCTTCAGAGATGTTGGCTGAGTCCACTCATAAATGGCCTGAACTTTAACAGGGTCCATCTCGATAGTAGAAGGGGAAAAAATGAAACCCAAAAATGAAACCTTCTGAACACCAAAGAGACACTTTGACCCCTTCACAAACAAAGAATTAGCACGCAGGACCTGGAACACCATTCTAACCTGCTTCACGTGAGACTCCCAATCATCCGAGAAGACCAAAATATCATCCAAGTATACAATCAGGAATTTATCCAGGTACTCTCGGAAGATGTCATGCATAAAGGACTGAAATACTGATGGAGCATTGGAAAGCCCGAATGGCATAACCAGGTACTCAAAATGGCCATCGGGCGTATTAAATGCTGTTTTCCATTCATCGCCCTGTTTAATACGCACAAGATTATACGCACCACGAAGATCTATCTTGGTGAACCAACTAGCCTCCTTAATCCGAGCAAACAAATCAGACAGCAGCGGCAAGGGGTACTGAAATTTGACCGTGATTTTATTTAGAAGGCGGTAATCAATACAAAGTCTCAGCGAACCATCCTTCTTGGCCACAAAAAAGAACCCTGCTCCCAATGGTGACGACGACAGGCGAATATGACCCTTCTCCAAGGATTCCTTTACGTAACTCCGCATAGCGGCGTGCTCAGGCACAGACAAATTAAACAGTCGACCTTTAGGAAACTTACTACCAGGAATCAAATTGATAGCACAATCGCAATCCCTATGCGGAGGTAGGGCACTGGACTTGGGCTCATCAAATACATCCCGGTAATCCGACAAGAACTCTGGGACCTCAGAAGGGGTGGATGACGAAACAGACAGAAATGGAACATCACCATGCACCCCCTAACAACCCCAGCTGGACACAGACATAGATTTCCAATCCAATACTGGGTTATGGACTTGTAGCCATGGCAACCCCAACACGACCACATCATGCAGATTATGCAACACCAAAAAGCGAATATCCTCCTGGTGCGCAGGAGCCATGCACATGGTCAGTTGGGTCCAGTACTGAGGCTTATTCTTGGCCAAAGGCGTAGCATCAATTCCTCTCAGTGGAATAGGATACTGCAAGGGCTCCAAGAAAAACCCACAGCGCCTAGCAAATTCCAAGTCCATCAAATTCAGGGCAGCGCCTAAATCCACAAATGCCATGACAGAATAGGACGACAAAGAGCAGATCAAAGTAACGGACAAAAGAAATTTAGATTGTACCGTACCAATGGTGGCAGACCTAGCGAACCGCTTAGAGCGCTTAGGACAATCGGAAATAGCATGAGTGGAATCACCACAGTAAAAACACAGCCCATTCCGACGTCTGTGTTCTTGCCGTTCAGCTCTGGTCAAAGTCCTATCACATTGCATAGGCTCAAGTTTATGTTCAGATAATACCGCCAAATGGTGCACAATTTTACGCTCACGTAAGCGTCGATCGATCTGAATGGCCAAAGACATAGACTCATTCAGACCAACAGGCATAGGAAATCCCACCATGACATCCTTAAGGGCTTCAGAGAGACCCTTTCTGAAAATTGCTGCCAGCGCACATTCATTCCATTGAGTGAGCACAGACCACTTCCTAAACTTCTGACAATATATCTCTACCTCATCCTGACCCTGACACAGAGCCAGCAAATTTTTCTCTGCCTGATCCACTGAATTAGGTTCATCATAAAGCAATCCGAGCGCCAGAAAAAACGCATCAATATTACATAATGCAGGATCTCCTGGCGCAAGGGAAAATGCCCAGTCTTGAGGGTCGCCACGTAATAAAGAAATAATGATCTTAACTTGTTGAACTGGGTCACCAGAGGAGCGGGGTTTCAAAGCCAGAAATAGTTTACAATTATTTTTAAAACTCAGAAACTTACCTCTATCTCCAGAAAACAAATCAGGAATAGGAATTCTAGGTTCTAACATAGAATTCTGAACCACAAAGTCTTGAATATTTTGTACTCTTGCAGTGAGATGATCCACACAAGAAGACAGACCTTTAATGTCCATCACTACACCTGTGTCCTGAACCACCCAAATGTCTAGGGGAAAAGAAAGACAAAACACAGTGCAGAGAAAAAAAAATGGTCTCAGAACTTCTCTTTTCCCTCTATTGAGAAGCATTAGTACTTTGGGCCTCCAGTACTGTTATGAACTGGTGATTCAGAACCACAATGGACCTGGTGGTTAAGAGCACACAAAGTGACCTGATAGTTACTAATAACATAGGACGAGCTCTGAGACGTGGGAACTCTGCTGACCGCAATCCCTAATCCTATCACACCACACTAGAGGTAGCCGTGGAGCGCTCCTGGCCAGACCTAGGCGCCTCGGGCACAGCCTGAGAAACTAGCTAGCCCTGAAGATAGAAAAATAAGCCTACCTTGCCTCAGAGAAATTCCACAAAGGAAAAGGCAGCCCCCCACATATAATGACTGTGAGTAAAGATGAAAATACAAACACAGAGATGAAATAGATTTTAGCAAAGTGAGGCCCGACTTACTGAATAGACCGAGGATAGGAAAGATAGCTTTGCGGTCAACACAAAAACCTACAAACAACCACGCAGAGGGCGCAAAAAGACCCTCCGCACCGACTAACGGTACGGAGGTGCTCCCTCTGCGTCCCAGAGCTTCCAGCAAGCAAGACAAACCAATATAGCAAGCTGGACAGAAAAAATAGCAAACAAAAGTAACACAAGCAGAACTTAGCTTATGCAGGGCAGACAGGCCACAAGAACGATCCAGGAGATAGCAAGACCAATACTGGAACATTGACTGGAGGCCAGGAACAAAGAACTAGGTGGAATTAAATAGAGCAGCACCTAACGACTTAACCTCGTCACCTGAGGAAGGAAACTCAGAAGCCGCAGCCCCACTCACATCCACCAGAGGAAGCTCATGGACAGAACCAGCCGAAGTACCACTCATGACCACAGGAGGGAGCTTGACCACAGAATTCACAACACTTCAGTGCCGCTCCTGTGTGTGCCACCTGTCTCAAATTTTGTGCCACATTAAAACTAGTGTGTAATACTGGGCCAGATTTCTTTTAAATTCTCCCTGAAAAAAAAATAGTGGGAGATTAAGATTGGCATTTCTGCTTCAGTGCCACTCCTGTGTGTGTCACCTGTCTCAAATTGTGGGCCACATTAAACCTAGTGTGTAATACTGGGCCAGATTTCTTTTAAATTCTCCCTGAAAAAAAACAAAAATAGTGGGAGATTAAGATTGGCATTTTTGCTTCAGTGCCAGTCCTGTGTGTGCCACCTGTCTCAAATTTTGTGCCACATTAAACCTAGTGTGTAATACTGGGCCAGATTTCATTTAAATTCTCCCTGAAAAAAAAATAGTGGGAGATAAAGATTGGCATTTCTGATTCAGTGCCACTCCTGTGTGTGCCACCTGTCTCAAATTTTGGGCCACATTAAACCTAGTGTGTAATACTGGGCCAGATTGCTTTTAAATTCTCCCTGAAAAAAAAATAGTGGGAGATTAAGATTGGCATTTCTGCTTCAGTGCCAGTCCTGTGTGTGCCACCTGTTTCAAATTTTGTGCCACATTAAACCTAGTGTGTAATACTGGGCCAGATTTCTTTTAAATTCTCCCTGACAAAAAAAATACTGGGAGATTAAGATTGGCATTTCTGCTTCAGTGCCACTCCTGTGTGTGCCACCTGTCTCAAATTTTGGGCCACATTAAACCTAGTGTGTAATACTGGGCCAGATTCCTTTTAAATTCTCCCTGAAAAAAAAATAGTGGGAGATTAAGATTGGCATTTCTGCTTCAGTGCCACTCCTGTGTGTGCCACCTGTCTCAAATTTTGGGCCACATTAAACCTAGTGTGTAATACTGGGCCAGATTTCTTTTAAACTCTCCCTGAAAAAATAAAAATAGTGGGAGATTAAGATTGGCATTTCTGCTTCAGTGCCAGCCCTCCACCAGCATGTAAAAGACCGCATCGTCCATGCACTCAGGCAATCTGTGAGTACAAAGGTGCACCAGTAGGCATGGCCAGGGACGTTACGTGTCCATCACGGCACACTGGGTTAATGTGGTGGATGCAGGGGCCACAGGGGACAGCAATATTGGGACAGTTCTGCCAAGCCCACGGTCTAGGAAACAGTTGGCTGTAGGCTTTCGCCCCACCTCCTCCTCCTCCTCGTCCTTCTGCAGAAGCGAGAGCTCGTCCACAGACCGCAGTCGCACGAGCACTCCATCCGCAGCTGCCACTGTTGCACACGAGGTGTCCCATTATGGGAAAGCTAGTGGCAAGCGTCAGCAGGCTGTATTGGCAATGAGGTGTTTGGGCGACAACAGACACACCGCGGAAGTTCTGTCCGAGTTCTTGCAGCAGGAAACTCAGTCATGGCTGGGCACTGTACATCTTGAGGCAGGCAAGGTAGTGAGTGATAACGGAAGGAATTTTATGGCTGCCATAGCCCTTTCCCAACTGAAACACATTCCTTGCCTGGCTCACACCTTAAACCTGGTGGTGCAGTGCTTCTTGAAAAGTTATCCGGGGTTACCCGACCTGCTCCTCAAAGTGCGCAGACTTTGCACGCATATCCGCCGTTCGCCCGTACACTCCAGACGTATGCAGAACCATCAGTGGTCTTTGAACCTTCCCCAGCATCGCCTAATCATCAACGTTGCAACAAGGTGGAACTCCACACTGCACATGCTTCAGAGACTGTGCGAACAGAGGCGTGCTGTTATGTATTTGTGGGAGGATACACATACACGGGCAGGCAGTTGGATGGCAGACATGGAGTTGTCAGGTGTGCAGTGATCGAAGCTACGAGACCTGTGTCAAGTCCTTCAGTGTTTTGATGAATACACACGGCTGGTTAGTGCAGACAACGCCATAATAAGCGTGAGCATCCCCCTAATGCGTCTGCTGATGCAAAGTTTGACGCACATAAAGGAGCAGGCGTCTGCAGCCGAGGAAGAGGATAGCCTTGATGACAGTCAGCCATTGTCTGTTCAGGGCAATCTACAGAATGAGGTAGCGGGCGAAGAGGAGGAGGACGAGGAGGATGATGGGGATGAGTATTTTTTGAATGTGGAAGCTTCTCCGGGGCCAATAGAAACTGGTGGCGTTGCAAGGCCGGGTTCAGGTTTTTTGAGGGAGACAAGTGACGTAGATTTGCCTGAAACTGCCCCTCAACCCAGCACAACCGCAGATTTGACAAATGGAACTTTGGCCCACATGGCGGATTATGCCTTACGTATCCTCAAAAGGGACCCACGCATTATTAAAATGATGACCGATGACGATTACTGGTTGGCTTGCCTCCTTGATCTTCGCTATAAAGGCAAATTGCAAAATATCATGCCACATGAGAACCTCAAACAAATATTAGCAACCAAACAAGCAACTCTTGTAGACCGTTTGATTCAGGCATTCCCAGCACACAGCGCCGGAGATGGTTCTCACACGAGCTGCAGGGGGCAACAGGGCAGAGGTGTTAGAGTTGCGCAAATCAGAAGTGGCGTTGGACAGAGGGGTTTTCTGACCAGGTTGTGGAGTGATTTCGCAATGACCGCAGACAGGACATACACGGGCAAGAAGTTGGATGGCAGACATGGAGTTGTCAGGTGTGCAGTGGTCGAAGCTACAAGACCTGTGTCAAGTCCTTCAGTGTTTTGAGGAATGCACACGGCTGGTTAGTGCAGACAACGCCATAATAAGCATGAGCATCCCCCTAATGCGTCTGCTGATGCAAAGTATGACGCACATAAAGGAGCAGGCGTATGCAGCCGAGGAAGAGGATAGCCTTGATGACAGTCATCCATTGTCTGTTCAGGGCAATCTACAGAACGAGGTAGCGGGCGAAGAGGAGGACGAGGAGGATGATGGGGATGAGTATTTTTTGAATGAGGAAGCTTCTCCGGGGCCAATAGAAACTGGTGGCGTTGCAAGGCCGGGTTCAGGTTTTTTGAGGGAGACAAGTGACGTAGATTTGCCTGAAACTGCCCCTCAACCCAGCACAACCACAGATTTGACAACTGGAACTTTGGCCCACATGCTGGATTATACCTTACGTATCCTCAAAAGGGACCCACGCATTATTAAAATGATGACCGATGACGATTACTGGTTGGCCTGCCTCCTTGATCCTCGCTATAAAGGCAAATTGCAAAATATAATGCCACATGAGAACCTCGAACAAATATTAGCAACCAAACAAGCAACTCTTGTAGACCGTTTGATTCAGGCATTCCCAGCACACAGCGCCGGTGATGGTTCTCACACGAGCTGCAGGAGGCAACAGGGCAAAGGTGTTAGAGTTGCACAAATCAGAAGTGGTGTTGGACAGAGGGGTTTTCTGACCAGGTTGTGGAGTGATTTTACAATGACCGCAGACAGGACAGGTACTGCAGCATCAATTCAAATTGACAGGAGACAACATTTGTCCAGTATGGTTACTATTTTTCATCCCTTATCGATTTTCTCCCTCAACCGTCATTCCCATTTGATTACTGGGCATCCAAAATAGACACCTGGCCTGAATTGGCAGAATATGCATTGCAGGAGCTTGCTTGCCCAGCAGCTAGTGTGCTATCAGAAAGAGTATTCAGTGCTGCTGGTTCAATATTGACCGAAAAAAAGGACTCGTCTGGCTATCCAAAATGTTGATGATCTAACCTTCATTAAAATGAACCACTCATGGATTTCGAATTATTTTGCCCCACCTTTCCCGGCTGACACCTAGCTTTCCTATAAAAAGGTCTCGCTTGTGAACTGGTCTTACTGACTGTTCCAATCTCTTAATTTGCAGCAGCTGTTTGTCCAGCTTATGACATGTTTACACCTCCCTAAATGGGCTAACTCACCCAACGGGGCCGTGGTCTCACCACTTGGTGCAAGCACCCGTTTGTCTGTAGAGGTGGGTGTGCCCACTTTTGGTCGATGGCATTGCCACTGGGTCCCTCATAGTACAATAAAGTGTCTCTGGCGGTGGTGTCACGCAACCAACGTCAGACACACCATTGTAACATGAGGGGCCCTGGGCCTGTACCGCCGGCCACAAGAGAGTTTCCCCCCCAGCTCAAATACTGTTCTACCACTTGCAAAATTATCTCTCACAGCTCCACCAATGTTTAGTCTATGCGCTGACATCCTTCAATGCCTGGCACTGACAATACCAATTTGTTGACATGTATGATGCTAGTTAAAATAGTAAGGGTCAGTGTCCTATATTGACACCAGTAAATACTTAGCGCCAAATTACTATGTCTGAAACTCAGCAGAGGAGCCCACCCCTGTACCTAAGTATGCCACCCTTTTGTTTTTTGGTTTTGTTGTTTTGCAAGACATTAACATCTATTTATTTTTTGGGAGTACTAACTGTGTCAGACACTCCTTCCAATCGTCCTTCGCTGACCACACCAATGCTGCCTGTGTACCCCTGCTAGATAATTCAAACTGCTTTGAGCCTAATTTTTTTATTTTAGGCCTACTAAGTCTGTCTGCGGTCCCTCCTTCCAATTGTCCTCCGCTGAACACACCAATTCTGCCTGTGTACCCCTGCAAGATAATTGAAACTGCTTTGAGCCTAAGTTTTTTTTATTTTTAGGCCTACTAAGTCTGTCTGCGGTCCCTCCTTCCAATTGTCCTCCGCTGACCACTCCAATGCTGCCTGTGTACCCCTGCAAGATAATTCAAACTGCTTTGAGCCTAATTTTTTTAATTTTAGGCCTACTAAGTCCGTCTGCGGTCCCTCCTTCCAATTGTCCTCCGCTGACCACACCAATGCTGCCTGTGTACCCCTGCAAGATAATTGAAACTGCTTTGAGCCTAATTTTTTTTTATTTTAGGCCTACTAAGTCTGTCTGCGGTCCCTCCTTCCAATTGTCCTCTGCTGACCACACCAATGCTGCCTGTGTACCCCTGCAAGATAATTCAAACTGCTTTGAGCCTAATTTTTTTTATTTTAGGCCTACTAAGTCTGTCTGCGTTCCCTCCTTCCAATTGTCCTCCGCTGACCACACCAATGCTGCCTGTGTACCCCTGCAAGCTAATTCAAACTGCTTTGAGCCTAATTTTTTTATTTTAGGCCTACTAAGTCTGTCTGCGGTCCCTCCTTCCATTTGTCCTCCGCTGAGCACACCAATGCCGACCGTGTACCCATGTAACTTTTTGTCATCCTGCAGTGAGACTACTTTGTGGTGTAAGGCCTACTAGCAGTGCCTGCCTGCGCCACTTAATACAGCTGTCCTCCTCTAAAAAAAAAAAAGGCTGATTTTCAGCTTGTCAGAATTATAAAACTGCATTGGGGCCACAAGTTTCGTTGTGGTCTACAAACTGAGTCTTCCGCTCCAAGGTGTTCTCTCTGCTACCTCTCCCTCGCTTCTATCTTGAAGCTCTTGTTAAGTAGTTGTTGAAACAACAATGCATTAGGCCTACAAGTTGGGTCTGGGTTGTAGAGACGGTGTCTGCCGCTCCAAGGTGTTCTCCTGGTTGCCTTTCCTGAGCTTCAATCTTCAGGCTCTTGTTAAATAGTTTTTTAATCCAACAACTGCAGTGGGGCTACTAGTTTGGTTGGGGCCTACTAACAGTGTCTGCAGCTCCAAGGTGTTCTCCTGGTTGCCTTTCCTGAGCTTCAATCTTCAGGCTCTTGTTAAATAGTTTTTTAATCGAACAACTGCAGTGGGGCTACTAGTTTGGTTGGGGCCTACTAACAGTGTCTGCCGCTCCAAGGTGTTCTCCTGGTTGCCTTTCCTGAGCTTCAATCTTCAAGCTCTCGTTAAGTAGTTGTTGAAACAACACTGCATTAGGCCTACAAGTTGGGTCTGGGTTGTAGAGACGGTGTCTGCCGCTCCAAGGTGTTCTCCAGGGTGCCTCTCCCTAGCTTCTATCTTCATGCTCTTGTTAAGTAGTTGTTGAAACAGCATTGCATTAGGCCTACAAGTTGGGTCTAAGTTGTAGAGACGGTGTCTGCTGCTCCAAGGTGATCTCCAGGGTGCCTCTCCCTAGCTTCTATCTTCAAGCTCTCGTTAAGTAGTTGTTGAAACAACACTGCATTAGGCCTACAAGTTGGGTCTGGGTTGTAGAGACGGTGTCTGCCGCTCCAAGGTGTTCTCCAGGGTGCCTCTCCCTAGCTTCTATCTTCATGCTCTTGTTAAGTAGTTGTTGAAACAGCACTGCATTAGGCCTACAAGTTGGGTCTGGGTTGTAGGGACGAGTCTGCCGCTCCAAGGTGTTCTCCAGGGTGCCTCTCCCTAGCTTCTATCTTCAAGCTCTCGTTAAGTAGTTGTTGAAACAACATTGCATTAGGCCTACAAGTTGGGTCTGGGTTGTAGACGTGTCTCCTGCTCCAAGGTGTTCTCCACGGTGCCTCTCCCTAGCTTCTATCTTCAAGCTCTCGTTAAGTAGTTGTTGAAACAACACTGCATTAGGCCTACAAGTTGGGTCTGGGTTGTAGAGACAGTGTCTGCCGCTCCAAGGTGTTCTCCAGGGTGCCTCTCCCTAGCTTCTATCTTCATGCTCTTGTTAAGTAGTTGTTGAAACAGCACTGCATTAGGCCTACAAGTTGGGTCTGGGTTGTAGAGACGGTGTCTGCCGCTCCAAGGTGTTCTCCAGGGTGCCTCTCCCTAGCTTCTATCTTCATGCTCATGTTAAGTAGTTGTTGAAACAACACTGCATTAGGCCTACAAGTTGGGTATGGGTTGTAGAGACGGTGTCTGCCGCTCCAAGGTGTTCTCCAGGGTGCCTCTCCCTAGCTTCTATCTTCATGCTCTTGTTAAGTAGTTGTTGAAACAGCACTGCATTAGGCCTACAAGTTGGGTCTGTGTTGTAGGGACGTGTCTGCCGCTCCAAGGTGTTCTCCAGGGTGCCTCTCCCTAGCTTCTATCTTCAAGCTCTCGTTAAGTAGTTGTTGAAACAACATTGCATTAGGCCTACAAGTTGGGTCTGGTTTGTAGACGTGTCTCCTGCTCCAAGGTGTTCTCCACGGTGCCTCTCCCTAGCTTCTATCTTCAAGCTCTCGTTAAGTGGTTGTTGAAACAACACTGCATTAGGCCTACAAGTTGGGTCTGGGTTGTAGAGACAGTGTCTTCCGCTCCAAGGTGTTCTCCAGGGTGCCTCTCCCTAGCTTCTATCTTCATGCTCTTGTTAAGTAGTTGTTGAAACAGCACTGCATTAGGCCTACAAGTTGGGTCTGGGTTGTAGAGACGGTGTCTGCCGCTACAAGGTGTTCTCCAGGGTGCCTCTCCCTAGCTTCTATCTTCATGCTCATATTAAGTAGTTGTTGAAACAACACTGCATTAGGCCTACAAGTTGGGTCTGGGTTGTAGAGACAGTGTCTCCCGCTCCAAGGTGTTCTCCAGGTTGCCTCTCCCTAGCTTCTATCTTCATGCTCTCGTTAAGTAGTTGTTGAAACAACACTGCATTAGGCCTACAAGTTGGGTCTGGGTTGTAGAGACGGTGCCTACCGCTCCAAGGTGTTCTACAGGGTGCCTCTCCCTAGCTTCTATCTTCAAGCTCTTGTTAAGTAGTTGTTGAAACAACACTGCATTTGGCCTACAAGTTGGGTCTGGGTTGTAGGGACGGTGTCTGCCGCTCCAAGGTGTTCTCCAGGTTGCCTCTCCCTAGCTTCTATCTTTGATGCTCTCGTTAAGTAGTTGTTGAAACAACACTGCATTAGGCCTACAAGTTGGGTCTGGGTTCTACAAACGGTGTCTTCCACTCCAAGGTCTTCTCCAGGTTGCCTTTCCCTAGCTTCTATCTTCAGGCTCTCGTTAAATAGTTTTTAATATAACACTGCATTTAGCCTACTTGTTTTGTTGGCCCTACTAACGGTGTCTGCCGCTCCTTGATGTTCTCCTCCACTGAACAAACCAGTGCCGCCTGTTTACTTCTGTTACCAGTTTTGAACTGCATTTAGCCTACTTACTGATTTGGGCCTACTCACTGTGTCAGCCTCTCATTACAGTTGTCCTCCACTGAACAAAGCAATGCCCCCTGGTTAGTCCTGTTACCAATTTTGAACTGCATTTAGCCCACTTTATTCTTTGGGCCTATATCTGTGTTTCCTCCTCATCCTGCCCATTGCCCAGCCAGTGATAGATGAGTCTGCTGGTACATTGACCCATAACGCAACATTCCCCGTGCATGCTACACAGCAAGATTGTGACCCTGCTGAAAGTCAGGTTCCCCTTCCCGCATACCATACCACCTTACACGGGGACAAAGAGGAAGGTGCAGATGAAAGTGCAGGTTCCTTCATCAGGTGGGGGGAGGAATACTCGTTGGCGATGTCACTGGCTCAGGGCCCCTCATAGTACGCAAAAGTGTCGCTGCCGGTGGGAGGCGCCCCCGCCGTGCAAACACACCGCCGTACTTTGAGGGGCCCTGTGCCAGTGCCAATGCCAACGAGTGGGCCCCCCCTGCTTGCTCAGGATCACAGCACTTACAAAGTTGAAAAACTTACCTCTCCCTGCTCCACTGCCGTGACGTGGTCCAGATTTCCTGGGCCCACTAAATACTTGAACCAGCCCTACCCCCCACAACTTTAGCCAAATGACCCCCAATTTCCAATGCCTTACTATTATTATAAGGTAAATTAAGATTGACAAGCTTCAGTAACAAGAATGGATGTTTTTGCCATTAAAATGGGCACTGTAGGTGTTTTCCTGGCCTCCACTCACTGCCGACTATGCTCCCCCATTGACTTGCATTAGGTTTCGTGTTTCGGTCGATCCCCGACTTTTCGCGATAATCGGCCGATTCCACTCGACTCGACTTTTGAGATAGTCGGGTTTCGCGAAACCCGACTCGACCCTAAAAAACTAAAAGTCGCTCAACCCTAGTCGCAGCCTCTGTCTGTCATGGAAATCCAAGTCGCTGATTGGTCGTGGCAAAGCGCCCACGACCATTGCCACGACCTATCAGCGACGGGCGCAGTCTGGCGGCAACATGGCCGCTCCTTCCTCCCTGCAGTCAGTGCCCGCTCCATACTCCCCTCCAGTTAGCACTCACACAGGGTTAATGGCAGCGCTAATGGACCGCGTTATGCCGCGGTGTAACGCACTCCATTAACGCTGCTATTAAGGCTACTTTCACACTAGCGTCGGCCCGTTGCAGTGCGTCGGGCCGACGTACCGACGCATCCTGTGACAACGCAGCACAACGGGGGCAGCGGATGCATTATTACAATGCAATGTAGAAAAAGAAGCAGCATCGATTCCAGGTGAAGGGTATATGAAAGAGAAGTCTCTATTCCGCCATCACTAGGGTTGAGCGAAACGGATCGTTCATTTTCAAAAGTCGCCGACTTTTGGCACAGTCGGGTTTCATGAAACCCGACCCGATCCCTGTGTGGGGTCGGCCATGCGGTACGCGACTTTCGCGCCAAAGTCGCGTTTCAATGACGCAAAAAGCGCCATTTCTCAGCCAATGAAGGTGGACGCAGAGTGTGGGCAGCGTGATGACATAGGTCCTGGTCCCCACCATCTTACAGAAGGGCATTGCAGTGATTGGCTTGCTGTCTGCGGCGTCACAGGGGCTATAAAGGGGCGTTCCCGCCGACCGCCATGTTACTGCTGCTGATCTGAGCATAGGGAGAGGTTGCTGCTGCTTCGTCAGAAGCAGGGATAGCGTTAGGCAGGGTCCATTAACCCCCAAACCGCTTGTGCTGTAGCGATTTCCACTGTCCAACACCACCTTTTGTTTGCAGTGACAGTGGAAGCTACATTTTTTTCCCCTCAGCGCTGTAGCTCATTGGGCTGCCCTAGAAGGCTCCCTGATAGCTGCATTGCTGTGTGTACGCCGCTGTGCAAACCAACTGCTTTTTTCAAAGCACAAATCCTGTTGTTCCTTCCTTTCTGCACAGCTATCTTGTTTGTTTGTCCACACTTTTGATTTAATTTGTGCAGCAGTCCACTCCTTGTTATTGCTGCCTGCCATACCTTGCTGAGATTACTGCAGGGAGATAGTAATTGTAGGATAGTCCCTGTTTTTTTTTTGTTTTTTTTAATTCTCCCTGAAAAAAAATAAATAGTGGGAGATTAATCTTGGCATTTGTGCCTGAGTGCCAGTCGTGTGTGCCATCTCTCTCCAATTGTGGGGCACAGAAAGCCTAGTGTGTAATACTGGCCCTGATTTCTTGGCAATTCTCCCTAACAAAAAAAAGGAGTGGGAGATTAAGATTGGCATTTCTGCTAGAGTGCCAGTCCTGTGTGTGCCATCTCTCTCCAATTTTGGGGCACAGAAAGCCTAGTGTGTAATACTGGCCCTGATTTCTTGGCAATTCTCCCTAACAAAAAAAAGGAGTGGGAGATTAAGATTGGCATTTCTGCTAGAGTGCTGTTATGGCTGGCAATCAGGCAACACAGCGTGCAGTAATCAGCGCACATACAGAGATCTGGCAAAAACCAAAAACAATAGGACGAGCTCTGAGACGTGGAATCTCTGTAGACTGCAGTACCTGATCTATCCTCACACAACTATAAGCAGCAGTGGATTGCGCCTATAACTACCTATGCAACTCGACACTGCCTGAGGAGCTGACTAGCCTGAAGATAGAAATACAAGCCTGACTTACCTCAGAGAAATCCCCCAAAGGAATAGGCAGCCCCCCACATATAATGACTGTTAGCAAGATGAAAAGACAAACGTAGGAATGAAATAGATTCAGCAAAGTGAGGCCCGATATTCTAGACAGAGCGAGGATAGCAAAGAGAACTATGCAGTCTACAAAAAACCCTAAAACGAAAACCACGCAAAGGGGCAAAAAGACCCACCGTGCCGAACTAACAGCACGGCGGTGCACCCCTTTGCTTCTCAGAGCTTCCAGCAAAAGTTAATAGCAAGCTGGACAGAAAAAACAGAAAACAAACTAGAAGCACTTATCTAGCAGAGCAGCAGGCCCAAGGAAAGATGCAGTAGCTCAGATCCAACACTGGAACATTGACAAGGAGCAAGGAAGACAGACTCAGGTGGAGCTAAATAGCAAGGCAGCCAACGAGCTCACCAAAACACCTGAGGGAGGAAGCCCAGAGACTGCAATACCACTTGTGACCACAGAAGTGAACTCAGCCACAGAATTCACAACAGTACCCCCCCCTTGAGGAGGGGTCACCGAACCCTCACCAGAACCCCCAGGCCGACCAGGATGAGCCACATGAATGGCACGAACAAGATCTGGGGCATGGACATCAGAGGCAAAAACCCAGGAATTATCTTCCTGAGCATAACCCTTCCATTTGACCAGATACTGGAGTTTCCGTCTAGAGACACGAGAATCCAAAATCTTCTCCACAATATACTCCAATTCCCCCTCCACCAAAACAGGGGCAGGAGGCTCCACAGATGGAACCATAGGTGCCACGTATCTCCTCAACAACGACCTATGGAATACATTATGTATGGAAAAGGAGTCTGGGAGGGTCAGACGAAAAGACACCGGATTGAGAATCTCAGAAATCCTATACGGACCAATAAAACGAGGTTTAAATTTAGGAGAGGAAACCTTCATAGGAATATGACGAGAAGATAACCAAACCAGATCCCCAACACGAAGTCGGGGTCCCACACGGCGTCTGCGATTAGCGAAAAGCTGAGCCTTCTCCTGGGACAAGGTCAAATTGTCCACTACCTGAGTCCAGATCTGCTGCAACCTGTCCACCACAGAATCCACACCAGGACAGTCCGAAGACTCAACCTGTCCTGAAGAGAAACGAGGATGGAACCCAGAATTGCAGAAAAATGGAGAGACCAAGGTAGCCGAGCTGGCCCGATTATTAAGGGCGAACTCAGCCAACGGCAAAAATGACACCCAATCATCCTGGTCAGCGGAAACAAAACATCTCAGATATGTTTCCAAGGTCTGATTGGTTCGTTCGGTCTGGCCATTAGTCTGAGGATGGAAGGCCGAGGAAAAAGATAGGTCAATGCCCATCCTACCACAAAAGGCTCGCCAGAACCTCGAGACAAACTGGGAACCTCTGTCAGAAACAATATTCTCAGGAATGCCATGTAAACGAACCACATGCTGAAAGAACAAAGGCACCAAATCAGAGGAGGAAGGCAATTTAACCAAGGGCACCAGATGGACCATTTTAGAAAAGCGATCACAGACCACCCAAATGACCGACATTTTTTGAGAAACGGGAAGGTCAGAAATGAAATCCATCGAAATATGTGTCCAAGGCCTCTTCGGGACCGGCAAGGGCAAAAGCAACCCACTGGCACGTGAACAGCAGGGCTTAGCCCTAGCACAAATTCCACAGGACTGCACAAAAGCACGCACATCCCGTGACAGAGATGGCCACCAGAAGGATCTAGCAACCAACTCCCTGGTACCAAAGATTCCTGGATGACCGGCCAGCACCGAACAATGAAGTTCAGAGATAACTTTACTAGTCCACCTATCAGGGACGAACAGTTTCTCGGCCGGACAACGATCAGGTTTATTAGCCTGAAATTTCTGCAACACTCTCCGCAAATCAGGGGAGATGGCAGACACAATGACTCCTTCCTTGAGGATACTCGCCGGCTCAGATAACCCCGGAGAATCGGGCACAAAACTCCTAGACAGAGCATCCGCCTTCACATTTTTAGAGCCCGGAAGGTATGAAATCACAAAATCAAAACGAGCAAAAAATAACGACCAACGGGCCTGTCTAGGATTCAAGCGCTTGGCAGACTCAAGATAAGTAAGGTTCTTATCATCAGTCAAAACCACCACGCGATGCTTAGCACCCTCAAGCCAATGACGCCACTCCTCGAATGCCCACTTCATGGCCAGCAACTCTCGGTTGCCCACATCATAATTACGCTCAGCAGCAGAAAATTTCCTGGAAAAGAAAGCACATGGTTTGAACACTGAGCAACCAGAACCTCTCTGTGACAAAACCGCCCCCGCACCAATCTCAGAAGCATCAACCTCGACCTGGAACGGAAGAGAAACATCAGGTTGACACAACACAGGGGCACAGCAAAAACGACGCTTCAACTCCTGAAAAGCTTCCACGGCAGCAGAAGACCAATTAACCAAATCAGCACCCTTCTTGGTCAAATCGGTCAATGGTCTGGCAATGCTAGAAAAATTACAGATGAAGCGACGATAAAAATTAGCAAAGCCCAGGAATTTCTGCAGACTTTTCAGAGATGTCGGCTGAGTCCAATCCTGGATGGCCTGAACCTTAACCGGATCCATCTCGATAGTAGAAGGGGAAAAGATGAACCCCAAAAATGAAACTTTCTGCACACCGAAGAGACACTTTGATCCCTTCACGAACAAGGAATTAGCACGCAGTACCTGGAAAACCATTCTGACTTGCTTCACATGAGACTCCCAATCATCTGAGAAGATCAAAATGTCATCCAAGTAAACAATCAAGAATTTATCCAGATACTCACGGAAAATGTCATGCATAAAAGACTGAAAAACAGATGGAGCATTGGCAAGTCCGAACGGCATCACCAGATACTCAAAATGACCCTCGGGCGTATTAAATGCCGTTTTCCATTCATCTCCCTGCCTGATTCTCACCAGATTATACGCACCACGAAGATCAATCTTAGTAAACCAACTAGCCCCCTTAATCCGAGCAAACAAGTCAGATATCAATGGCAAGGGATACTGAAACTTAACAGTGATCTTATTAAGAAGGCGGTAATCAATACACGGTCTTAGCGAACCATCCTTCTTGGCTACAAAAAAGAACCCTGCTCCCAATGGTGACGACGATGGGCGAATATGTCCCTTCTCCAGGGACTCCTTCACATAACTGCGCATAGCGGTGTGTTCAGGTACGGACAAATTAAATAAACGACCCTTAGGGAATTTACTACCAGGAATCAAATCGATAGCACAATCACAATTCCTATGCGGAGGTAGGGCATCAGACTTGGACTCTTCAAATACATCATGCAAATTATGCAGTACCAGAAAGCGAATAACTTCCTGATGTGCAGGAGCCATGCACATGGTCAGCTGGGCCCAGTACTGAGGCTTATTCTTGGCCAAAGGTGTAGCATCAATTCCTCTCAATGGAATAGGACACCGCAAAGGCTCCAAGAAAAATCCACAACGTTTAGCATAATCCAAATCCATCAGATTCAGGGCAGCGCCTGAATCCACAAACGCCATGACAGAATATGATGACAAAGAGCACATTAAGGTAATGGACAAAAGGAATTTGGACTGTACAGTACCAATAACGGCAGAGCTATCGAACCGCCTAGTGCGTTTAGGACAATTAGAAATAGCATGAGTAGAATCACCACAATAGAAACACAGTCTGTTCAGACGTCTGTGTTCGTGCCGTTCTACTTTAGTCATAGTCCTGTCGCACTGCATAGGCTCAGGCTTACTCTCAGACAATACCGCCAGATGGTGCACAGATTTACGCTCGCGCAAGCGACGACCGATCTGAATGGCCAAGGACATAGACTCATTCAAACCAGCAGGCATAGGAAATCCCACCATTACATCCTTAAGAGCTTCAGAGAGACCCTTTCTGAACAAAGCCGCTAGTGCAGATTCATTCCACAGAGTGAGTACTGACCATTTCCTAAATTTCTGACAATATACTTCTACATCATCCTGACCCTGGCATAAAGCCAGCAGATTTTTCTCAGCTTGATCCACTGAATTAGGCTCATCGTAAAGCAATCCCAGCGCCTGGAAAAATGCATCAACATTACTCAATGCAGAATCTCCTGGTGCAAGAGAAAACGCCCAGTCCTGTGGGTCGCCGCGCAAAAAAGAAATAATAATCAAAACCTGTTGAATAGGATTACCATAAGAATGAGGTTTCAAGGCCAAAAATAGCTGACAATTATTTCTGAAGCTCAGGAACTTAGTTCTGTCACCAAAAAACAAATCAGGAATCGGAATTCTTGGTTCTAGCATCGATTTCTGATCAATAGTATCTTGAATCTTTTGTACATTTACAACGAGATTATCCATTGAGGAGCACAGAGCCTGAATATCCATGTCCACAGCTGTGTCCTGAAGCACTCTAATGTCTAGGGGAAAAAAAAGACTGAAGACAGAGCTAAGAAAAAAAAATGATGTCAGGATTTTTTTTTTCCCTCTATTGGAAATCATTGGTCTGGCTCCTTGTACTGTTATGGCTGGCAATCAGGCAACACAGCGTGCAGTAATCAGCGCACATACAGAGATCTGGCAAAAACCAAAAACAATAGGACGAGCTCTGAGACGTGGAATCTCTGTAGACTGCAGTACCTGATCTATCCTCACACAACTATAAGCAGCAGTGGATTGCGCCTATAACTACCTATGCAACTCGACACTGCCTGAGGAGCTGACTAGCCTGAAGATAGAAATACAAGCCTGACTTACCTCAGAGAAATCCCCCAAAGGAATAGGCAGCCCCCCACATATAATGACTGTTAGCAAGATGAAAAGACAAACGTAGGAATGAAATAGATTCAGCAAAGTGAGGCCCGATATTCTAGACAGAGCGAGGATAGCAAAGAGAACTATGCAGTCTACAAAAAACCCTAAAACGAAAACCACGCAAAGGGGCAAAAAGACCCACCGTGCCGAACTAACAGCACGGCGGTGCACCCCTTTGCTTCTCAGAGCTTCCAGCAAAAGTTAATAGCAAGCTGGACAGAAAAAACAGAAAACAAACTAGAAGCACTTATCTAGCAGAGCAGCAGGCCCAAGGAAAGATGCAGTAGCTCAGATCCAACACTGGAACATTGACAAGGAGCAAGGAAGACAGACTCAGGTGGAGCTAAATAGCAAGGCAGCCAACGAGCTCACCAAAACACCTGAGGGAGGAAGCCCAGAGACTGCAATACCACTTGTGACCACAGAAGTGAACTCAGCCACAGAATTCACAACAGAGTGCCAGTCCTGTGTGTGCCATCTCTCTCCAATTTTGGGGCACAGAAAGCCTAGTGTGTAATACTGGCCCTGATTTCTTGGCAATTCTCCCTAACAAAAAAAAGTAGTGGGAGATTAAGATTGGCATTTCTGCTAGAGTGCCAGTCCTGTATGTGCAGTCTCTCTCCAATTTTGGGGCACAGAAAGCCTAGTGTGTAATACTGGCCCTGATTTCTTGGCAATTCTCCCTAACAAAAAAAAGGAGTGGGAGATTAAGATTGGCATTTCTGCTAGAGTGCCAGTCCTGTCTGTGCCATCTCTCTCCAATTTTGGGGCACAGAAAGCCTAGTGTGTAATACTGGCCCTGATTTCTTGGCAATTCTCCCTAACAAAAAAAAGGAGTGGGAGATTAAGATTGGCATTTCTGCTAGAGTGCCAGTCCTGTGTGTGCCATCTCTCTCCAATTTTGGGGCACAGAAAGCCTAGTGTGTAATACTGGCCCTGATTTCTTGGCAATTCTCCCTAACAAAAAAAAAGGAGTGGGAGATTAAGATTGGCATTTCTGCTAGAGTGCCAGTCCTGTGTGTGCCATCTCTCTCCAATTTTGGGGCACAGAAAGCCTAGTGTGTAATACTGGCCCTGATTTCTTGGCAATTCTCCCTAACAATAAAAAGTAGTGGGAGATTAAGATTGGCATTTCTGCTAGAGTGCCAGTCCTGTGTGTGCCATCTCTCTCCAATTTTGGGGCACAGAAAGCCTAGTGTGTAATACTGGCCCTGATTTCTTGGCAATTCTCCCTAACAAAAAAAAGGAGTGGGAGATTAAGATTGGCATTTCTGCTAGAGTGCCAGTCCTGTCTGTGTCATCTCTCTCCAATTTTGGGGCACAGAAAGCCTAGTGTGTAATACTGGCCCTGATTTCTTGGCAATTCTCCCTAACAAAAAAAGGAGTGGGAGATTAAGATTGGCATTTCTGCTAGAGTGCCAGTCCTGTGTGTGCCATCTCTCTCCAATTTTAGGGCACAGAAAGCCTAGTGTGTAATACTGGCCCTGATTTCTTGGCAATACTCCCTAACAAAAAAGTAGTGGGAGATTAAGATTGGCATTTCTGCTAGAGTGCCAGTCCTGTGTGTGCCATCTCTCTCCAATTTTGGGGCACAGAAAGCCTAGTGTGTAATACTGGGCCTGATTTCTTGACAATTCTCCCAGAAACAAAAAAAAAGTGGGAGATTAAGATTGGCATTTCTGCTTGAGTGACAGTCCTGCGTGTGTGACATCTCTCTCAAATTGTGGGCCACAGAAAGCCTAGTGTCTGCAATACTGTTTTTTTTGTTTTTAATTCTCCCTTAAAAAACAAAATATGGGAGATTAATATTGGCATTTGTGCTTGAGTGCCAGTCGTGTGTGCCATCTCTCTCAAATTGAGGGCCACAGAAAACCTAGTGTCTTTTTTTTTATTTAGGTTTTTAAATTCTCCCTGAAAAAAAAAATAGTGGGAGATTAATATTGGCATTTGTGCTTCAGTGCCAGTCGTGTGTGCCATCTCTCTCAAATTGTTGGCCACAGAAAGCCTAGTGTCTTTTTTTTTATTTTTGGTTTTTAAATTCTCCCTGAAAAAAAAAAATAGTGGGAGATTAATATTGGCATTTGTGCTTCTGTGCCAGTCGTGTGTGCCATCTCTCGAAAATTGTGGGCCACAGAAAGCCTAGTGTCTGTTTTTTTGGGGGGGTTTTTAAATTCTCCCTGAAAAAAAATAAATAGTGGGAGATTAATATTGGCATTTGTGCTTGAGTGCCAGTCGTGTGTGCCATCTCTCTCAAAATGTGGGCCGCAGAAAGCCTAGTGTCTATTTTTTGTTTTTTTTTTGGTTTTTAAATTCTCCCTGAAAAAAAAAAATGGTATTTGTGCTTCTGTGCCAGTCGTGTGTGCCATCTCTCGAAAATTGTGGGCCACAGAAAGCCTAGTGTCTGTGTTTTTTTTATTTTGGTTTTTAAATTCTCCCTGAAAAAAAATAAATAGTGGGAGATTAATATTGGCATTTGTGCTTGAGTGCCAGTCGTGTGTGCCATCTCTCTCAAATTGTTGGCCACAGAAAGCCTAGTGTCTTTTTTTTTATTTTTGGTTTTTAAATTCTCCCTGAAAAAAAAAAATAGTGGGAGATTAATATTGGCATTTGTGCTTCTGTGCCAGTCGTGTGTGCCATCTCTCGAAAATTGTGGGCCACAGAAAGCCTAGTGTCTGTTTTTTTGGGGGGGGTTTTAAATTCTCCCTGAAAAAAAATAAATAGTGGGAGATTAATATTGGCATTTGTGCTTGAGTGCCAGTCGTGTGTGCCATCTCTCTCAAAATGTGGGCCGCAGAAAGCCTAGTGTCTATTTTTTGTTTTTTTTTTGGTTTTTAAATTCTCCCTGAAAAAAAAAAATGGTATTTGTGCTTCTGTGCCAGTCGTGTGTGCCATCTCTCGAAAATTGTGGGCCACAGAAAGCCTAGTGTCTGTGTTTTTTTTATTTTGGTTTTTAAATTCTCCCTGAAAAAAAATAAATAGTGGGAGATTAATATTGGCATTTGTGCTTGAGTGCCAGTCGTGTGTGCCATCTCTCTCAAATTGTGGGCCACAGAAAGCCTAGTGTCTGTGTTTTTTTATTTTGGTTTTTAAATTCTCCCTGAAAAAAAAAAATAGTGGGAGATTAATATTGGCATTTGTGCTTCAGTGCCAGTCGTGTGTGCCATCTCTCTCAAATTGTTGGCCACAGAAAGCCTAGTGTGTTTTTTTTATTTTGGTTTTTAAATTCTCCCTGAAAAAAAATAAATAGTGGGAGATTAATATTGGCACTTGTGCTTCAGTGCAAGTCGTGTGTGCCATCTCTCTCAAATTGTGGGCCACAGAAAGCCTAGTGTCTGTTTTTTTGGGGGGTTTTTAAATTCTCCCTGAAAAAAAATAAATAGTGGGAGATTAATATTGGCCTTTGTGCTTCTGTGCCAGTCGTGTGTGCCATCTCTCTCAAATTGTGGGCCACACAAAGCCTAGTGTCTGTTTTTTTTTGGGTTTTTAAATTCTCCCTGAAAAAAAAAAAAAATTGTGGGAGATTAATATTGGCATTTGTGCTTGAATGCCAGTCGTGTGTGCCATCTCTCTCAAATTGTGGGCCACAGAAAGCCTAGTGTCTGTTTTTTTATTTTGGTTTTTAAATTCTCCCTGAAAAAAAAAATAGTGGGAGATTAATATTGGCATTTGTGCTTCAGTGCCAGTCGTGTGTGCCATCTCTCTCAAATTGTTGGCCACAGAAAGCCTAGTGTCTGTTTTTTTTATTTTGGTTTTTAAATTCTCACTGAAAAAAAATAAATAGTGGGAGATTAATATTGGCAATTGTGCTTCAGTGCAAGTCGTGTGTGCCATCTCTCTCAAATTGTGGGCCACAGAAAGCCTAGTGTCTGTTTTTTTTTTATTTTGGTTTTTAAATTCTCCCTGAAAACAAAAAAATAGTGGGAGATTAATATTGGCATTTGTGCTTCAGTGCCAGTCCTGCATGTGTGGCATCTGTCTCATTTTGTGCCACAGAAAACGAGTGTGTAACATTGTACCTGATTTTCCTTGCAGTCTCACCCACCTATAAAGGGATATCTAAATCCTACAGAAGTTTGAGTTCACCTTGTAAGTTGTTTTACAGTAACAAATACCGTTACTTTGGTTACGATTTTAAAACAATGAAGAAATCTGGTGGAAGATGTCGTGGCCTTGGGCTGCATTGCCAGCTGGTAATGATGGTAGTGGTGGTGGAGCATCAGGTGGTCGTGGGAAAAACAATATAGCACCTAAGTCTCGAGCTGTGGAGCCAGGTTCGTCGTCTGGCTACACAAGGCCTCGAACGTTCCCTTTTCTGGGAGTAGGAAAACCGCTTTTAAAGTCGGAGCAGCAAGAGCAAGTTTTGGCTTTCCTTGCTGACTCAGCCTCTAGCTCTTTTGCCTCCTCTTCTGAAACTGGTAAATGTAAAAGCAGCGCGTCGTTAGTGGATGTTCACTCTCAGGGACAAGGCGCTCCATTGTCCTGTTCAGCAAAAACAACAACAGAGAAGGATGCGTCAGGCGACACAACGGGTTACTCCATGGAGCTCTTTACACATACCGTTCCTGGGTTAGAAAGTGAAACAGTTAACAGGCCATGCCCATTACAAGTTGAATCGGACATGGAGTGCACAGATGCACAGCCACAGCCAGATTACTATGCTGTTCCTTTGACTCAGACCACCACATTGCCCTCGCAGTGTACTGATCCAGAATCAGACCCTGATGAGACTATGGTGCCCCGTCACGAACGCTATACCACCGGCTTACACGGTAACACAGACGAAGTTGCACATGAGATAGAAGAGGAGGTCATAGATGACCCAGTTGTTGACCTCGATTGGCAGGCATTGGGGGAACAGGGTGCAGGCGGCAGTAGTTCTGAAGCGGAGGAGGAGGGGCCGCAGCAGGCATCAACATCGCAACAGGTGCCATCTGCCGGGCCCGTATCTGGCCCAAAACGCGTGGCAAAGCCAAAACCAGTTGGAGGACAGCGTGGCCATCCGGTTAAAGAAGCTCAGTCTGCAATGCCTGAAAAGGTATCCGATGCTAGAAAGAGTGCAGTCTGGCATTTTTTTAAACAACATCCAATTGATCAGCGCAAAGTCATCTGTCAAAAATGTTCAACTACCTTAAGCAGAGGTCAGAATCTGAAAAGTCTAAATACAAGTTGCATGCATAGACATTTAACCACCATGCATTTGCAAGCCTGGACTAACTACCAAACGTCCCTTAAGGTTGTAGCACCCTCGGCCAATGAATCTAGTCAGCAACGCAATATCCCTTCCATCACTGTAAGGCCACCATTTTCCGCACCACCTGCAGTATCTGTGCAGGTTTCGTTGCCAGGCCAAAGCAGTCAGGGTCAAGGAATCACCAGTTTCGTAGTAGGAAACACTGCATCTAGGGCACTGGCAAGAATGCCGTCTCCAACCGTCTCTCAGTCTGCCATGTCAACCGGCACCCCCGCTAGTTCCACGATCTCCAGCTCTCCAGTCCAGCTCACCCTACATGAGACTCTCGTTAGAAAAAGGAAGTAGTCATCCTCGCATCCGCGTACACAGGGTTTGAACGCCCACATAGCTAGACTAATCTCGTTAGAGATGATGCCCTACCGGATAGTTGAAAGCGAAGCTTTCAAAGCCCTGATGGACTACGCTGAACCACGCTACGAGCTACCCAGTCGACACTTCTTTTCGAGAAAAGCCATCCCAGCCCTCCACCAGCATGTTAAAGAGCGCATCGTCCATGCACTCAGGCAATCTGTGAGTACAAAGGTGCACCTGACAACAGATGCATGGACCAGTAGGCATGGCCAGGGACGTTACGTGTCCATCACGGCACACTGGGTGAATGTGGTGGATGCAGGGTCCACAGGGGACAGCAATATTGGGACAGTTCTGCCTAGCCCACGGTCTAGGAAACAGTTGGCTGTAGCCTTTCGCCCCCCCCTCCTCCTCCTCCTCGTCCTCCTGCAGAAGCGAGAGCTCGTCCACAGACCGCAGTCGCACAACCACTCGATCCACAGCTGCCACTGTTGCACACCAGGTGTCCCATTATGGGGCAGCTACTGGCAAGCGTCAGCAGGCTGTATTGGCTATGAAGTGTTTGGGCGACAACAGACACACCGCGGAAGTTCTGTCCGAGTTCTTGCAGAAAGAAACGAAGTCGTGGCTGGGCACTGTAGATCTTGAGGCAGGCAAGGTAGTGAGTGATAACGCAAGGAATTTCATGGCTGCCATCGCCCTTTCCCAACTGAAACACATTCCTTGCCTGGCTCACACCTTAAACCTGGTGGTGCAGTGCTTCCTGAAAAGTTATCCGGGGTTATCCAACCTGCTCCTCAAAGTGCGCGGACTTTGTTCGCATATCCGCCGTTCGCCCGTACACTCCAGCCGTATGCAGACCTATCAGCGGTCTTTGAACCTTCCCCAGCATCGCCTAATCATCGACATTGCAACAAGGTGGAACTCAACACTGCACATGCTTCAGAGACTGTGCGAACAGAGGCGGGCTGTTATGTATTTGTGGGAGGATACACATACACGGGCAGGCAGTAGGATGGCAGACATGGAGTTGTCAGGTGTGCAGTGGTCGAAGGTACAAGACATGTGTCAAGTCCTTCAGTGTTTTGAGGAATGCACACGGCTGGTAAGTGCAGACAACGCCATAATAAGCATGAGCATTCCCCTAATGCGTCTGCTGATGCAAAGTTTGACGCACATAAAGGAGCAGGCGTCTGCAGCAGAGGAAGAGGAAAGCCTTGATGACAGTCAGCCATTGTCTGGTCAGGGCAGTGTACAGGACGAGGTAGCGGGCGAACAGGAGGAAGAGGACGAGGAGGATGATGGGTATGAGTATTTTTTTAATGAGGAAGCTTCTCCGGGGCCACTGGAAATTGGTGGCGTGGCAAGGCCGGGTTCTGGTTTTTTGAGGGACACAAGTGACGTAGATTTGCCTGAAACTGCCCCTCAACCCAGCACAACCGCAGATTTGACAACTAGAACTTTGGCCCACATGGCGGATTATGCCTTACGTATCCTCAAAAGGGACACACGCATTACTAAAATGATGACCGATGGCGATTACTGGTTGGCCTGCCTCCTTGATCCTCGCTATAAAGGCAAATTGCTAAATATTATGCCACATGAGAACCTCGAACAAATATTAGCAACCAAACAATCAACTCTTGTTGACCGTTTGATTCAGGCATTCCCAGCACACAGCGCCGGTGATCGTTCTCACACGAGCTGCAGGGGGCAGCAGACCAGAGGTGTTAGAGGTGCACAAATCAGAAGTGGCGTTGGACAGAGGGGTTTTCTGACCAGGTTGTGGAGTGATTTAGCTATGACCGCAGACAGGACAGGTACTGCAGCATCAATTCAAAGTGACAGGAGACAACATTTGTCCAGTATGGTTACTAACTATTTTTCATCCCTTATCAATGTTCTCCCTCAACCGTCATTCCCATTTGATTACTGGGCATCCAAATTAGACACCTGGCCAGAATTGGCAGAATATGCATTGCAGGAGCTTGCTTGCCCGGCAGCTAGTGTGCTATCAGAAAGAGTATTCAGTGCTGCTGGTTCAATATTAACCGAAAAAAGGACTCGTCTGGCTACCCAAAATGTTGATGATCTAACCTTCATTAAAATGAACCACTACTGGATTTCGAATTATTTTGCCCCACCTTTCCCGGCTGACACCTAGCTTTCCAATGAAAAGGTCTTGCTTCTGGACTGCTCTGACTGAGTTTTCCAATCTCGTAATTTGCAGAAGCTGTTTGTCCAGCATACGACATGTTTACACCTCCCTAAATGGCCAAACTCCCCCCACGGGGCCGTGGTCTCGCCACTTGGCGCAAGCACCCGTGAGAGTGCCGCTTGTCTGAAGAGGTGGGTGTGCACGCTTTTGGTCGACGGCACTGCCACTGGGTCCCTCATAGTACAATAAAGTGTCTCTGGCGGTGGTGGCGCGCAACCAACATCAGACACACCGTTGTAACATGAGGGGCCCTGGGCCTGTACCACCGGCCACAAGACAGTTCCTCCCCCCCCCCAGCTCAAACAGTGCTCTACGATTTGCAAAATTATTTCTCACAGCTCCACCAATGTTTAGTCTATGCGCTGACATCCTTCAATGCCTGGCACTGACAATACCAATGTGTTGACATGTATGATGCTACTTAAAATAGTCTGGGGCAGTGTCCTATATTTACACCAGTAAATACTTTGCGCCAAATTACTAGGTCAGAAACACAGCAGAGGAGCCCACCCCTGTACCTAAGTATGCCACCCTTTTGTTTTTTGGTTTTGTTGTATTGCGAGACATTAACATCTATTTATTTTTTGGGAGTACTAACTGTCAGACACTCATTACAATTGGCCTCCGCTGACAACACCAGTGCTGCCTGTGTACCCCTGCAAGATAATTCCAAGTGCATAGAGCCTACTTTTGTTATGTTAGGCCTACTAAGCCTGTCTGCGGTCCCTCCTTCCAATAGTCCTCCACTGACCACACCACTTTTGCCCGTGTACCCCTGAAAGCTATTTTAAAGTGCCTACAGCCTACTTTTGTTATGTTAGGCCTACTAAGCCTGTCTGCGGTCCCTCCTTCCAATAGTCCTCCACTGACCAGACCAATGCTGCCCGTGTACCCCTGGAACCTATTTTAAAGTGCCTACAGCCTACTTTTGTTATGTTAGGCCTACTAAGCCTGTCTGCGGTCCCTCCTTCCAATAGTCCTCTACTGACCAGACCAATGCTGCCCGTGTACCCCTGAAACCTATTTTAAAGTGCCTACAGCCTACTTTTGTTATGTTAGGCCTACTAAGCCTGTCTGCGGTCCCTCCTTCCAATAGTCCTCCACTGACCACACCACTGCTGCCCGTGTACCCCTGGAACCTATTTTAAAGTGCCTACAGCCAACTTTTGTTATGTTAGGCCTACTAAGCCTGTCTGCGGTCCCTCCTTCCAATAGTCCTCCACTGACCACACCACTGCTGCCCGTGTGCCCCTGGAAGCTATTTTACAGTGCCTACAGCCTACTTTTGTTATGTTAGGCCTACTAAGCCTGTCTGCGGTCCCTCCTTCCAATAGTCCTCCACTGACCAGACCAATGCTGTCCGTGTACCCCTGGAACCTATTTTAAATTGCATAGAGCATCCTTTTTTTAATTGTAGGCGTACTAAGTCTGTCTGCGGTCCATAATTGAAATTGTCCTCCACTGACCAGAGCAATGCTGCCTTTGTACCCCTGTAACCTTTTTTAAACTGCATTGAGCCAAATTTTTTGTTTAAGGCCTACTACCTGTGTCTGTCTGCGCCACTCAATACAGCTGTCCTCCTCTGAAAAAAGCTGAGTGTCAATAGTCTGGTTTTCAGCCTATAGGAATTTGAAAACTGCATTCGGGCTACTACTTCGGTAGGGCCTACTAACGGTGTCTGCCGATCCAAGGTGTTCTCCAGGTTGCCTCTCCATAGCTTCGATCTTCTAGCTCTCGTTAAGTAGTTGTTGAAACAACACTGCATTAGGCCTACAAGTTGGGTCTGGGTTGTAGAGACGGTGTCTACCGCTCCAAGGTGTTCTCCAGGTTGCCTCTAAATAGCTTGTATCTTCTAGCTCTCGTTCAGTAGTTGTTGAAACAACACTGCATTAGGCCTACAAGTTGGGTCTGGGTTGTAGAGACGGTGTCTTCCGCTCCAAGGTGTTCTCCAGGTTGCCTCTCCATAGCTTCGATCTTCTAGCTCTCATTCAGTAGTTGTTGAAACGACGCTGCATTAGACCTACAAGTTGGGTCTGGGTTGTAGAGACGGTGTCTGCCGCTCCAAGGTGTTCTCCAGGTTGCCTCTCCATAGCTTCGATCTTCTAGCTCTCGTTCAGTAGTTGTTGAAACAACACTGCATTAGGCCTACAAGTTGGGTCTGGGTTGTATAGATGGTGTCTTCCGCTCCAAGGTGTTCTCCAGGTTTCCTCTCCATAGCTTCGATCATCTAGCTCTCGTTCAGTAGTTGTTGAAACAACACTGCATTAGGCCTACAAGTTGGGTCTGGGTTGTAGAGACGGTGTCTGCCGCTCCAAGGTGTTCTCCAGGTTGCCTCTCCATAGCTTCGATCTTCTAGCTCTCGTTCAGTAGTTGTTGAAACAACACTGCATTAGGCCTACAAGTTGGGTCTGGGTTGTAGAGAGGGTGTCTTCCGCTCCAAGGTGTTCTCCAGGTTGCCTTTCCTGAGCATCTATCTTCAGGCTCTTGTTACATAGTTGTTAAATGGAACAACTGCATTTGGCCTACTAGTTGGGTTGGGGCCTACTAGCAGTGTCTGCCGCTCCTTGCTGTTCTCCTGGTTTCCTGTCCTGAAATTCCATTTTCAGGCTCTCGTTAAGTAGTTGTTAATGTTAGACTGCATTTGGCCTACTAGTTGGGTTGGGGCCTACTATCGGTGTCTGCCGCTACTTGCTGTTCTCCTCCACTGAACAAAGCTGTGCCGCCTGTTTACTACTGTTGCCAATTTTGAACTGCATTTAGACTACTTACTGATTTTGGCCTACTCTCTGTGTCAGCCTCTCATTACAGTTGTCCTCCACTGCAATGCCCCCTGGTTAGTCCTGTTACCAATTTTGAACTGCATTTAGCCCACTTTATTCTTTGGGCCTATATCTGTGTTTCATCCTCATCCTGCCCATTGCCCAGCCAGTGATAGATGAGTCTGCTGGTACATTGACCCATAACGCAACATTCCCTGCTGAAAGTCAGGTTCCTCTTCCCGCATACCATACCACCTTACACGGGGACAAACAGGAAGGTGCAGATGAAAGTGCAGGTTCCTTCATCAGGTGGGGGGAGGAATACTCGTTGGCGACGTCACTGGCACAGGGCCCCTCATAGTACGCAAAAGTGTCGCTTCCGGTGGGAGGCGCCCCCGCAGTGCAAACACACCGCCGTACTTTGAGGGGCCCTGTGCCAGTGCCAATGCCAACGAGTGGGCCCCCCCTGCTTGCTCAGGATCACAGCACTTGCAAAGTTGAAATACTTACCTCTCCCTGGTCCACTGCCGTGACGTGGTCCAGATTTCCTGGGCCCACTAAATACTTGAACCAGCCCTACCCCCCACAACTTTAGCCAAATGACCCCCAATTTCCAATGCCTTACTATTATTATAAGGTAAATTAAGATTGACAAGCTTCAGTAACAAGAATGGATGTTTTTGCCATTAAAATGGGCGCTGTACATGTTTTCCTGGCCTCCACTCACTGCCGACTATGCTCCCCCATTGACTTGCATTGGGTTTCGTGTTTTGGTCGATCCCCGACTTTTCGCGATAGTCGGCCGATTCCACTCGACTCGACTGTTGAGATAGTCGGGTTTCGCGAAACCCGACTCGACCCTAAAAAAACTAAAAGTCGCTCAACTCTAGCCATCACATCATACAACGTTTCGGCCAGACATGGCCTTTGTCAAGTATACAACATAGCTCACCTGGCCACCTTAAATAGTGTGGAGCCAAATCAGGCACCAATCACTAACAAGGGGCGGCCTTTATTTAACCATATACAAAAGTATACAAAAATGCATAAATTACATTGCTAAATATACAACATACAAATGCCCACATCATATTGACATCACATTACATAACAACTACAAAATAGTTAAAAAAGACGCCAGGAGTAGGGTTGAGCGAAACGGGTCGTTCATTTTCAAAAGTCACCGACTTTTGGCAAAGTCGGGTTTCATGAAACCCGATCCGACCCCTGTGCGGGGTCGGCCATGCGGTACGCGACTTTCGCGCCAAAGTCGCGTTTCAATGACGCGAAAAGCGCCATTTCTCAGCCAATGAAGGTAAACGCAGAGTGTGGGCAGCGTGATGACATAGGTCCTGGTCCCCACCATCTTAGAGAAGGGCATTGCAGTGATTGGCTTGCTGTCTGCGGCGTCACAGGGGCTATAAAGGGGAGTTCCCGCCGACCGCCATGTTACTGCTGCTGATCTGAGCTTAGGGAGAGGTTGCTGCCGCTTCGTCAGAAGCAGGGATAGCGTTAGGCAGGGTCCATTAACCACCAAACCGCTTGTGCTGTAGCGATTTCCACTGCCCAACACCACCTTCGGTGTGCAGGGACAGTGGAAGCTACATTTTTTTTTTTTTTCCCTCAGCGCTGTAGCTCATTGGGCTGCCCTAGAAGGCTCCCTGATAGCTGCATTGCTGTGTGTACGCCGCTGTGCAAACCAACTGCTTTTTTCAAAGCACAAATCCTGTTGTTCCTTCCTTTCTGCACAGCTATCTTTTTGGTTTGTACACATTTTTTATTTAATTTGTGCATCAGTCCACTCCTTATTGCTGCCTGCCATACCTGGCTGAGATTACTGCAGGGAGATAGTAATTGAAGGACACTCCCTGTTTTTTTTTTTTTTTTTGTGGGAGATTAAGATTGACATTTCTGCTAGAGTGCCATCCCTGTCTGTGTCATCTCTCACTCAGTGGGCCATAGAAAGCCTATTTATTTTTTTGCTTGATTTGGGTTATAAAATCTACCTGAAAAAATCACTACATCAATCAGTGGGAGAAAAATATTGGCCTCAGGGCTTGTGTGCCACTCTTGACTCCTGTGTGCATCATCACTCACTCAGTGGGCCATAGAAAGCCTATTTATTTTTTTGCTTGATTTTGGTTCTAAAATCTACCTGAATAAATCACTACATCAATCAGTGGGAGAAAAATATTGGCCTCAGGGCTTGTGTGCCACTCCTGACTCCTGTGTGCATCATCACTCACTCAGTGGGCCATAGAAAGCCCATTTTTTTATTTTTTTTGCTTTATTTGGGTTCTAAATTCTACCTGAAAAAATAAATCAATCAGTGGGAGATTAATATTGGCCTTTGGGCTTGTGTGCCAGTCCTAAGCGTGCCATCTCTCTCTCTCAGATAGTGGGCCATAGAAAGCCTATTTATTTTTTTTTTTTTTTATTGGGTTTATAAATTTTCCCTGGAAAAAAAAAAAAAGTGGGAGATTAATATTGGCCTCTGGGCTTGTGTGCCAGTCCTGAGCGTGCCATCTCTCTCACAAATAGTGGGCCATAGAAAGCCTATTTATTTATTTTTTTTTGGTTTTATAAATTCTCCCTTAAAAAAAAAAGGGAGATTAATATTGGCCTTTGGGCTTGTGTGCCAGTCCTAAGCGTGCCATCTCTCTCTGTCTCTCAGATAGTGGGCCATAGAAAGCCTATTTATTATTTTTTTTATTGGGTTTATAAATTTTCCCTGGAACAAAAAAAAAAAAGTGGGAGATAAATATTGGCCTCTGGGCTTGTGTGCCACTCCTGACTCCTGTGTGCGTCATCTCTCACTCAGTGGGCCATAGAAAGCCTTTTTTTGTTTTATTTGTTTTCTAAATTCTCCCTGAAAAAATCATTTTATTTTCTTTGGTTTCTAAATTCTTCCTGAAAAAATCATTTTATTCTATTTTTTTTTTTTCCAAAAGTCTCCCTGAAAAAACAAAAAAACAAAAACAAATCAGTGGGAGATTAATATTGCCCTTTCTGCTTGTGTGCCAGTCTTGACTCCTGGGTGTGCCATCTCTCTCTCTCTCTCCAATTGTGGGCCATAGAAAGCCTATTATTTTTTTAGCTTGATTTGGGTTCCAAAATCTACCTGAAAAAATCACTACATCAATCAGTGGGAGATAAATATTGGCCTCTGGGCTTGTGTGCCACTCCTGACTCCTGTGTGCGTCATCTCTCACTCAGTGGGCCATAGAAAGCCTTTTTTTGTTTTATTTGTTTTCTAAATTCTCCCTGAAAAAATCATTTTATTTTATTTGGTTTCTAAATTCTTCCTGAAAAAATCATTTTATTCTATTTTTTTTTCCTAAAGTCTCCCTGAAAAAAAAAAAAAAAAAAACAAATCAGTGGGAGATTAATATTGCCCTTTCTGCTTGTGTGCCAGTCTTGACTCCTGGGTGTGCCATCTCTCTCTCTCTCTCCAATTGTGGGCCATAGAAAGCCTATTATTTTTTTTAGCTTGATTTGGGTTCCAAAATCTACCTGAAAAAATCACTACATCAATCAGTGGGAGATAAATATTGGCCTCTGGGCTTGTGTGCCACTCCTGACTCCTGTGTGCGTCATCTCTCACTCAGTGGGCCATAGAAAGCCTTTTTTTGTTTTATTTGTTTTCTAAATTCTCCCTGAAAAAATCATTTTATTTTCTTTGGTTTCTAAATTCTTCCTGAAAAAATCATTTTATTCTATTTTTTTTTTCCTAAAGTCTCCCTGAAAAAAAAAACAAAAAAAACAAATCAGTGGGAGATTAATATTGCCCTTTCTGCTTGTGTGCCAGTCTTGACTCCTGGGTGTGCCATCTCTCTCTCTCTCTCTCCAATTGTGGGCCATAGAAAGCCTATTATTTTTTTAGCTTGATTTGGGTTCCAAAATCTACCTGAAAAAATCACTACATCAATCAGTGGGAGATAAATATTGGCCTCTGGGCTTGTGTGCCACTCCTGACTCCTGTGTGCGTCATCTCTCACTCAGTGGGCCATAGAAAGCCTTTTTTTGTTTTATTTGTTTTCTAAATTCTCCCTGAAAAAATCATTTTATTTTATTTGGTTTCTAAATTCTTCCTGAAAAAATCATTTTATTCTATTTTTTTTTTTCCTAAAGTCTCCCTGAAAAAAAACCAAAAAAAAAACAAATCAGTGGGAGATTAATATTGCCCTTTCTGCTTGTGTGCCAGTCTTGACTCCTGGGTGTGCCATCTCTCTCTCTCTCTCCAATTGTGGGCCATAGAAAGCCTAATTATTTTTTTTAGCTTGATTTGGGTTCCAAAATCTACCTGAAAAAATCACTACATCAATCAGTGGGAGATAAATATTGGCCTCTGGGCTTGTGTGCCACTCCTGACTCCTGTGTGCGTCATCTCTCACTCAGTGGGCCATAGAAAGCCTTTTTTTGTTTTATTTGTTTTCTAAATTCTCCCTGAAAAAATCATTTTATTTTCTTTGGTTTCTAAATTCTTCCTGAAAAAATCATTTTATTCTATTTTTTTTTTTTCCTAAAGTCTCCCTAAAAAAAAAAAAAAAAAAAAACAAATCAGTGGGAGATTAATATTGCCCTTTCTGCTTGTGTGCCAGTCTTGACTCCTGGGTGTGCCATCTCTCTCTCTCTCTCCAATTGTGGGCCATAGAAAGCCTATTATTTTTTTAGCTTGATTTGGGTTCCAAAATCTACCTGAAAAAATCACTACATCAATCAGTGGGAGATAAATATTGGCCTCTGGGCTTGTGTGCCACTCCTGACTCCTGTGTGCGTCATCTCTCACTCAGTGGGCCATAGAAAGCCTTTTTTTGTTTTATTTGTTTTCTAAATTCTCCCTGAAAAAATCATTTTATTTTATTTGGTTTCTAAATTCTTCCTGAAAAAATCATTTTATTCTATTTTTTTTTTCCTAAAGTCTCCCTTAAAAAAAATAAAAAATCAAATCAGTGGGAGATTAATATTTACATTTGTGCTTCAGTGACAGTCCTGCGTGTGTGGCATCTCTCTCATTTGTTGCCACCAACAACAGAGTGTGTAACATTGTGCCTGATTTTCGTTGTGGTCTCACTCACCTGTAAAGGGGTAGCTAAATCATACTGAAGTTATAGCTCACCGTGTAATTTGTGTGACAGCAACAAATACCGTTAGTTTGTTTACGTTTTTAAAACAATGAGGAAGTATGGTGGAAGAGGTCGTGGCCGGGGGCGTTCATTGTCAGCTGGTAATGATGGTAGTGGTAGTGGTGGAGCATCAGCTGGTCGTGGGAAAAAAAATATTGCACCTAAGTCTGGAGCTGTGGAGCCAGGTTTGTCGTCTGGCTACACAAGGCCTCGAACGCTCCCTTTTCTGGGAGTAGGAAAACCGCTTTTAAAGCCGGAGCAGCAAGAGCAAGTTTTGGCTTATCTTGCTGACTCAGCCTCTAGCTCTTTTGCCTCCTCTCGTGAAACTGGTAAATGTCAAAGCAGCGCGTCGTTAGTGGATGTTCACGGTCAGGGACAAGTCGCTTCCTTGTCCTCTTCAGCAAAAACAACAACAGAGAAGAATGCAGCAGGCGACACAACGGGTTACTCCATGGAGCTCTTTACACATACCGTCCCTGGCTTAGAAAGTGAAGCAGTTAACAGTCCATGCCCATTACAAGTTGAATCTGACATGGAGTGCACTGATGCACAGCCACAGCCAGACTACTATGCTGGTCCTTTGACTCAGACCACAACATTGCCCTCGCAGGGTGCTGATCAAGAATCAGACCCTGATGAGACTATGTTGCCCCATCACGAACGCTATACCACCGACCGACACGGTGACACAGACGAAGTTGCACACGAGCTACAAGAAGAGGTAATAGATGACCCAGTTCTTGACCCCGATTGGCAGCCATTGGGGGAACAGGGTGCAGGCGGCAGCAGTTCTGAAGCGGAGGAGGAGGGGCCGCAGCAGGCATCAACATCGCAACAGGTTCCATCTGCCGGGCCCGTATCTTGCCCAAAACGCGTGGCAAAGCCAAAACCTGTTGGAGGACAGCGTGGCCATCCGGTTAAAGCTCAGTCTGCAATGCCTGAAAAGGTATCCGATGCTAGAAAGAGTGCAGTCTGGCATTTTTTTAAACAACATCCAATTGATCAGCGCAAAGTCATCTGTCAAAAATGTTCAACTACCTTAAGCAGAGGACAGAATCTGAAAAGTCTCAATACAAGTTGCATGCATAGACATTTAACCACCATGCATTTGCAAGCCTGGACTAACTACCAAACGTCCCTTAAGGTTGTAGCACCCTCGGCCAATGAAGCTAGTCAGCAACGCAACATCCCTTCCGGCAGTGTAGGGCCACCATTTTCTGCACCACCTGCAGTATCTGTGCAGGTTTCTTTGCCAGGCCAAAGCAGTCAGGGTCAGGGAATCACCAGTTTCGTAGTAGGAAACACTGCATCTAGGGCACCGGTGGCAACAATACCATCTCCCACCGTCTCTCAGTCTGCCATGTCCACCGGCACCCCCGCTAGTTCCACGATCTCCAGCTCTCCAGTCCAGCTCACCCTACATGAGACTATGGTTAGAAAAAGGAAGTACTTAGCCTCGCATCCGCGTACACAGGGTTTGAACGCACACATAGCTAGACTAATCTCGTTAGAGATGATGCCCTACCGGTTAGTTGAAAGCGAAGCTTTCAAAGCCCTGATGGACTACGCTGTACCACGCTACGAGCTACCCAGTCGACACTTTTTTTCCAGAAAAGCCATCCCAGCCCTCCACCAGCATGTTAAAGAGCGCATCGTCCATGCACTCAGGCAATCTGTGAGAACAAAGGTGCACCTGACAACAGATGCATGGACCAGTAGGCATGGCCAGGGACGTTACGTGTCCATCACGGCACACTGGGTAAATGTGGTGGATGCAGGGTCCACAGGGGACAGCAAGTTTGGGACAGTTCTGCCTAGCCCACGGTCTAGGAAACAATTGGCTGTAGCCGTTCGCACCCCCTCCTCCTCCTCTTCGTCCTCCTGCAGAAGCGAGAGCTCGTCCACAGTCGCACAACCACTCCATCCGCAGCTGCCACTGTTGCACACCAGGTCTCCCATTATGGGGCAGCTACTGGCAAACGTCAGCAGGCTGTATTGGCTATGAAGTGTTTGGGCGACAACAGACACACCGCGGAAGTTCTGTCCGAGTTCTTGCAGAAAGAAACGCAGTCGTGGTTGGGCACTGTAGATCTTGAGGCAGGCAAGGTAGTGAGTGATAACGGAAGGAATTTCATGGCTGCCATCTCCCTTTCCCAACTGAAACACATTCCTTGCCTGGCTCACACCTTAAACCTGGTGGTGCAGTGCTTCCTGAAAAGTTATCCGGGGTTATCCGACCTGCTCCTCAAAGTGCGTGGACTTTGCTCACATATCCGCCGTTCGCCCGTACACTCCAGCCGTATGCAGACCTATCAGCGTTCTTTGAACCTTCCCCAGCATCGCCTAATCATAGACGTTGCAACAAGGTGGAACTCAACACTGCGCATGCTTCAGAGACTGTGTGAACAGAGGCGGGCTGTTATGTTTTTGTGGGAGGATACACATACATGGGCAGGCAGTAGGATGGCAGACATGGAGTTGTCAGGTGTGCAGTGGTCGAAGATTCAAGACATGTGTCAAGTCCTTCAGTGTTTTGAGGAATGCACACGGCTGGTTAGTGCAGACAAGGCCATAATAAGCATGAGCATCCCCCTCCTCCTCCTCTTCGTCCTCCTGCAGAAGCGAGAGCTCGTCCACAGTCGCACAACCACTCCATCCGCAGCTGCCACTGTTGCACACCAGGTCTCCCATTATGGGGCAGCTACTGGCAAACGTCAGCAGGCTGTATTGGCTATGAAGTGTTTGGGCGACAACAGACACACCGCGGAAGTTCTGTCCGAGTTCTTGCAGAAAGAAACGCAGTCGTGGTTGGGCACTGTAGATCTTGAGGCAGGCAAGGTAGTGAGTGATAACGGAAGGAATTTCATGGCTGCCATCTCCCTTTCCCAACTGAAACACATTCCTTGCCTGGCTCACACCTTAAACCTGGTGGTGCAGTGCTTCCTGAAAAGTTATCCGGGGTTATCCGACCTGCTCCTCAAAGTGCGTGGACTTTGCTCACATATCCGCCGTTCGCCCGTACACTCCAGCCGTATGCAGACCTATCAGCGTTCTTTGAACCTTCCCCAGCATCGCCTAATCATAGACGTTGCAACAAGGTGGAACTCAACACTGCGCATGCTTCAGAGACTGTGTGAACAGAGGCGGGCTGTTATGTTTTTGTGGGAGGATACACATACACGGGCAGGCAGTAGGATGGCAGACATGGAGTTGTCAGGTGTGCAGTGGTCGAAGATTCAAGACATGTGTCAAGTCCTTCAGTGTTTTGAGGAATGCACACGGCTGGTTAGTGCAGACAAGGCCATAATAAGCATGAGCATCCCCCTAATGCGTCTGCTGATGCAAAGTTTGACGCACATAAAGGATCAGGCGTCTGCAGCTGAGGAAGAGGAAAGCCTTGATGACAGTCAGCCATTGTGTGGCCAGGGCAGTGTACAGGACGAGGTAGCGGGCGAAGAGGAGGAGGAGGACGAGGAGGATGATGGGGATGATTATATTTTTAATGAGGAAGCTTTTCCGGGGCCACTGGAAATTGGTGGCGCGGCAAGGCCGGGTTCTGGTTTTTGGAGGGACACAAGTGACGTGGATTTGCCTGAAACTGCCCCTCAACCAAGCACAACCGCAGATTTGAGAACTGGAACTTTGGCCCACATGGCGGATTATGCCTTACGTATCCTCAAAAGGGACACACGCATAACTAAAATGATGAATGATGACGATTACTGGTTGGCCTGCCTCCTTGATCCTCGCTATAAAGGCAAATTGCAAAATATAATGCCACATGAGAACTTGGAACTAATATTAGCAACCAAACAATCAACTCTTGTTGACCGTTTGCTTCTGGCATTCCCTGCACACAGCGCCCGTGATCGTTCTCACACGAGCTGCAGGGGCCAGCAGACCAGAGGAGTTAGAGGGGCAGAAATCAGAAGTGGCGTTGGCCAGAGGGGTTTTCTGACCAGGTTGTGGAGTGATTTTGCTATGACCGCAGACAGGACAGGTACTGCAGCATCAATTCAAAGTGACAGGAGACAACATTTGTCCAGTATGGTTACAAACTATTTTTCATCCCTTATCGATGTTCTCCCTCAACCGTCATTCCCATTTGATTACAGGGCATCAAAATTAGACACCTGGCCAGAATTGGCAGAATATGCATTGCAGGAGCTTGCTTGCCCGGCAGCTAGTGTCCTATCAGAAAGAGTATTCAGTGCTGCAGGTTCAATACTAACAGAAAAAAGGACTCGTCTGGCTACCCAAAATGTAGATGATCTAACCTTCATTAAAATGAACCACAACTGGATTTCGAAATCTTTTGCCCCACCTTGCCCGGCTGACACCTAGCTTTCCTATGAAAAGGTCTTGCCTGTGGACTATTCTGAATGCCTTTTCCAATCTCGTAATTTTCTGCACCTGATTGTCCAGCATACGACATGTTTACACCTCACTAAATGGCCAAACTCCCCACACGGGGCCGTGGTATCGACACTTGGCGACAGCACCCGTGAGAGTGCAGTTTGTCTGAAGAGGTGGGTGAGCCCGCTTTTGGTCGACGGCACTGCCACTGGGTCCCTCTTAGTACAATAAAGTGTCTCTGGCGGTGGTGGTGCGCACCCAACGTCAGACACACCGTTGTAATATGAGGGGCCCTGGGCCTGTACCGCCGGCCACAAGACAGTTTCCCCCCACCCCAGCTCAAACAGTGCTCTACCACTTGCAAAATTATCTCACAGCTCCACCAATGTTTAGTCTATGCGCTGACATCCTTCAATGCCTGCCACTGACAATACCATTGTATTGACATTTTTGTTATGTTAGGCCTTCGATGCCTGTCTGTGGTCACTCCTTCCACTAGGCCTCCACTGACCACACCACTGCTGCCCGTGTACCCCTGGAACCAATTTAAAATTGCCTACAGCCATGTGTTATTATTTTAGGCCTTCGATGCCTGTCTGCGGTCACTCCTTCCACTAGGCCTCCACTGACCACACCACTGCTGCCCGTGTACCCCTGGAACCAATTTAAAATTGCCTACAGCCATGTGTTATTATTTTAGGCCTTCGATGCCTGTCTGCGGTCACTCCTTCCACTAGGCCTCCACTGACCACACCACTGCTGCCCGTGTACCCCTGGAACCAATTTAAAATTGCCTACAGCCATGTGTTATTATTTTAGGCCTTCGATGCCTGTCTGCGGTCACTCCTTCCACTAGGCCTCCACTGACCACACCACTGCTGCCCGTGTACCCCTGGAACCAATTTAAAATTGCCTACAGCCATGTGTTATTATTTTAGGCCTTCGATGCCTGTCTGCGGTCACTCCTTCCACTAGGCCTCCACTGACCACACCACTGCTGCCCGTGTACCCCTGGAACCAATTTAAAATTGCCTACAGCCATGTGTTATTATTTTAGGCCTTCGATGCCTGTCTGCGGTCACTCCTTCCACTAGGCCTCCACTGACCACACCACTGCTGCCCGTGTACCCCTGGAACCAATTTAAAATTGCCTACAGCCATGTGTTATTATTTTAGGCCTTCGATGCCTGTCTGCGGTCACTCCTTCCACTAGGCCTCCACTGACCACACCACTGCTGCCCGTGTACCCCTGGAACCAATTTAAAATTGCCTACAGCCATGTGTTATTATTTTAGGCCTTCGATGCCTGTCTGCGGTCACTCCTTCCACTAGGCCTCCACTGACCACACCACTGCTGCCCGTGTACCCCTGGAACCAATTTAAAATTGCCTACAGCCATGTGTTATTATTTTAGGCCTTCGATGCCTGTCTGCGGTCACTCCTTCCACTAGGCCTCCACTGACCACACCACTGCTGCCCGTGTACCCCTGGAACCAATTTAAAATTGCCTACAGCCATGTGTTATTATTTTAGGCCTTCGATGCCTGTCTGCGGTCACTCCTTCCACTAGGCCTCCACTGACCACACCACTGCTGCCCGTGTACCCCTGGAACCAATTTAAAATTGCCTACAGCCATGTGTTATTATTTTAGGCCTTCGATGCCTGTCTGCGGTCACTCCTTCCACTAGGCCTCCACTGACCACACCACTGCTGCCCGTGTACCCCTGGAACCAATTTAAAATTGCCTACAGCCATGTGTTATTATTTTAGGCCTTCGATGCCTGTCTGCGGTCACTCCTTCCACTAGGCCTCCACTGACCACACCACTGCTGCCCGTGTACCCCTGGAACCAATTTAAAATTGCCTACAGCCATGTGTTATTATTTTAGGCCTTCGATGCCTGTCTGCGGTCACTCCTTCCACTAGGCCTCCACTGACCACACCACTGCTGCCCGTGTACCCCTGGAACCAATTTAAAATTGCCTACAGCCATGTGTTATTATTTTAGGCCTTCGATGCCTGTCTGCGGTCACTCCTTCCACTAGGCCTCCACTGACCACACCACTGCTGCCCGTGTACCCCTGGAACCAATTTAAAATTGCCTACAGCCATGTGTTATTATTTTAGGCCTTCGATGCCTGTCTGCGGTCACTCCTTCCACTAGGCCTCCACTGACCACACCACTGCTGCCCGTGTACCCCTGGAACCAATTTAAAATTGCCTACAGCCATGTGTTATTATTTTAGGCCTTCGATGCCTGTCTGCGGTCACTCCTTCCACTAGGCCTCCACTGACCACACCACTGCTGCCCGTGTACCCCTGGAACCAATTTAAAATTGCCTACAGCCATGTGTTATTATTTTAGGCCTTCGATGCCTGTCTGCGGTCACTCCTTCCACTAGGCCTCCACTGACCACACCACTGCTGCCCGTGTACCCCTGGAACCAACATCAGAAAATATAAAAATAAGTATTTTGCTTATAAAAAAGAAAATACTGGAGAGATATCAAATGCAGACATTTTAACATTAAAAACAAACACATACAACAAAAATCTGGTACAGTACTAAAAATGGCCACCAGCTACAATAACTTTCTCCTGCAAGTAGTTAACTGAAAGGTTTTTTCAATTTTAAACACAGATATGGCATCCACCAAGTGTTGTCCTGTCGCGTCTTCTTTATATTATTGCCAAGAAGATGCAAAACAATGAAAATAATAAAATCATTATTTACCAAAAAAATAGAGTAAGTCAAAACCACATTGCAAATAAACATTCATTACAAATAAAGAAGCAGGGCGCGTCCGAGGGTGAGTATATACCTAATAAGAATATAATCACCCTCGGACGCGCCCTGCTTCTTTCCGACAGTCTTCCTTCCTAAGAATCAGCCCTTCCGTGGTGTAGAGAGAGGGTTTGTTACACTCCAAGGTGTTCCCCAGGTTGCCTTTCCTGAGCTTCGATCTTCCGGCTCTCGTTTAGTAGTTGTTGGAAACTACGCTGCATTGGGCCTACAAATTGGGTATGGGGTGTAGAGAGATGGTGTGTTCCACTCCAAGGTGTTCCCCAGGTTGCCTTTCCTGAGCTTCGATCTTCCGGCTCTCGTTTAGTAGTTGTTGGAAACTACGCTGCATTAGGCCTACAAATTGGGTATGGGGTGTAGAGAGATGGTGTGTTCCACTGTAGAGAGATGGTGTGTTCCACTCCTAGGTGTTCCCCAGGTTCCCTCGCCAATGCTTCGATCATCATGCTCTCGTTTAGTAGTTGTTGGAAACTACGCTGCATTAGGCCTACAAATTGGGTATGGGGTGTAGAGAGATGGTGTGTTCCACTCCAAGGTGTTCCCCAGGTTTCCTCTCCATTGCTTCGATCTTCATGCTCTCGTTTAGTAGTTGTTGGAAACTACGCTGCATTAGGCCTACAAATTGGGTATGGGGTGTAGAGAGATGGTGTGTTACACTCCAAGGTGTTCCCCAGGTTTCCTCTCCATTGCTTCGATCTTCCGGCTCTCGTTTAGTAGTTGTTGGAAACTACGCTGCATTAGGCCTACAAATTGGGTATGGGGTGTAGAGAGATGGTGTGTTACACTCCAAGGTGTTCCCCAGGTTTCCTCTCCATTGCTTCGATCTTCCGGCTCTCGTTTAGTAGTTGTTGGAAACTACGCTGCATTAGGCCTACAAATTGGGTATGGGGTGTAGAGAGATGGTGTGTTCCACTCCAAGGTGTTCCCCAGGTTGCCTTTCCTGAGCTTTGATCTTCCGCTCTCGTTTAGTAGTTGTTGGAAACTACGCTGCATTAGGCCTACAAATTGGGTATGGGGTGTAGAGAGATAGTGTGTTCCACTGTAGAGAGATGGTGTGTTCCACTCCAAGGTGTTCCCCAGGTTTCCTCGCCAATGCTTCGATCATCATGCTCTCGTTTAGTAGTTGTTGGAAACTACGCTGCATTAGGCCTACAAATTGGGTATGGGGTGTAGAGAGATGGTGTGTTCCACTCCAAGGTGTTCCCCAGGTTTCCTCTCCATTGCTTCGATCTTCATGCTCTCGTTTAGTAGTTGTTGGAAACTACGCTGCATTAGGCCTACAAATTGGGTATGGGGTGTAGAGAGATGGTGTGTTACACTCCAAGGTGTTCCCCAGGTTTCCTCTCCATTGCTTCGATCTTCCGGCTCTCGTTTAGTAGTTGTTGGAAACTACGCTGCATTAGGCCTACAAATTGGGTATGGGGTGTAGAGAGATGGTGTGTTACACTCCAAGGTGTTCCCCAGGTTTCCTCTCCATTGCTTCGATCTTCCGGCTCTCGTTTAGTAGTTGTTGGAAACTACGCTGCATTAGGCCTACAAATTGGGTATGGGGTGTAGAGAGATGGTGTGTTACACTCCAAGGTGTTCCCCAGGTTTCCTCTCCATTGCTTCGATCTTCCGGCTCTCGTTTAGTAGTTGTTGGAAACTACGCTGCATTGGGCCTACAAATTGGGTATGGGGTGTAGAGAGATGGTGTGTTCCACTCCAAGGTGTTCTCCAGGTTGCCTTTCCTGAGCTTCGATCTTCCGGCTCTTGTTTAGTAGTTGTTGGAAACTACGCTGCATTAGGCCTACAAATTGGGTATGGGGTGTAGAGAGATGGTGTGTTCCACTGTAGAGAGATGGTGTGTTCCACTCCAAGGTGTTCCCCAGGTTTCCTCGCCAATGCTTCGATCATCATGCTCTCGTTTAGTAGTTGTTGGAAACTACGCTGCATTAGGCCTACAAATTGGGTATGGGGTGTAGAGAGATGGTGTGTTCCACTCCAAGGTGTTCCCCAGGTTTCCTCGCCAATGCTTCGATCATCATGCTCTCGTTTAGTAGTTGTTGGAAACTACGCTGCATTAGACCTACAAATTGGGTATGGGGTGTAGAGAGATGGTGTGTTCCACTCCAAGGTGTTCTCCAGGTTGCCTTTCCTGAACTTCTATCTTCAGGCTCTCATTAAATTGTGGTTAAACGGAACAACTGCATTTGGCGTACTAGTTGGTTTGGGGCCTACTATCGGTGTCTGCCGCTCCTTGCTGTTCTCCTGGTTTCCTGTCCTGAAATTCCGTTTTCAGGCGCTCGTTAAGTAGTTGTTAATGTTAGACTGCATTTGGCCTACTAGTTGGGTTGGGGCCTACTATCGGTGTCTGCCACTCCTTGCTGTTCTCCTCCACTGAACAAAGCTGTGCCGCCTGTTTACTACTGTTGCCAATTTTGAACTGCATTTCGACTACTTACTGATTTGGGCCTACTCTCTGTGTCAGCCTCTCATTTCAGTTGTCCTCCACTGCAATGCCCCCTGATTAGTCCTGTGTTACCAATTTTGAACTGCATTTAGCCCACTTTATTCTTTGGGCCTATATCTGTGTTTCCTCCTCATCCTGCCCATTGCCCAGCCAGTGATAGATGAGTCTGCTGGTACATTGACCCATAACGCAACATTTCCCGTGCACGCTACACTGCAAGATTGTGACCCTGCTGAAAGTCAGGTCCCCCTTCCCGCATACCATACCACCTTACACGGGGACAAACAGGAAGGTGCAGATGAAAGTGCAGGTTCCTTCATCAGGTGGGGGGAGGAATACTAGTTGGCGACGTCACTGGCACAGGGCCTCTCATGGTACGCAAAAGTGTTGCTGCCGGTGGGAGGCGCCCCCGCCGTGCAAACACACCGCTGTACTTTGAGGGGCCCTGTGCCAGTGCCAATGCCAACGAGTGGGCCCCCCCTGCTTGCTCAGGTTCACAGCACTTGCAAAGTTGAAATACTTACCTCTCCCTGCTCCACTGCCGTGACGTGGTCCAGATTTCCTGGGCCCACTAATTACTTGAACCAGCCCTACCCACCACAACTTTAGCCAAATGACCCCCAATTTCAAATGCCTTCCAATTATTATAAGGTAAATTACGCTTGACAAGCTTCATTAAGAAGAATGGATGGTTTTGACATTAAAATGGGCACTCTAGGTGTTTTCCTGGCCCCCACTCACTGCCGACTATGCTGCCCCATTGACTTGCATTGGGTTTCGTGTTTCGGTCGATCCCGACTTTACGTCATAATCGGCCGATTTCACTCGACCCGACTTTTGAGATAGTCGGGTTTCGCGAAACCTGTCTCGACTCTAAAAAGGTCAAGGTCGCTCAACTCTAGCCAGGAGTAATCCAATAATGAAGCTGTGATCCAATCATGACCTTGTTATCTTGGCTGTCATGGCGACGATCCACCAATGAACTATTCCATTCTCAATAACAAATATATCCTCCAATACTGAAGGATCTTCTTGTACTGCTTTCAATAAATGTCAGCCAATCGCAATGTTTCTAACAACCTAAATACCCACCGCTATACCAGCCGTCAGGAGCCGCCAGAGCAGGCGCACAGGTACATCACGTGCCCGCGTCACATGACCGCAGCACCGACATAACCCACAGCGAATGCGCCAGCAGCACTGAACCGGATGTCACTTGCCAACAGTACTGGGCATCGCAAGTGGCCACGTCAGAGTCAGGGAGGAGCCTAGGTGAACCGCCCTCACACACCTCCTGACAACCACGGGACGCAGCGAATCCCCGTCTGAATGGAAGATCCGGATATAACCAACTCCATGGCAACCAGCGTGTGTATAAATAAATAACATGTGCATGGCCATTTGGCACACAAGGGGAAGAGGAAGAGATAGGTAATAAAAACCAACTGCACATCCACAGAATCAACCACGAAAAAAGAAAATAACCCCATAGCTTCCAAGTCTCTTAAAGCAAAAAGAACTCAGATGGATTTCTACATTAGAGACTTTGCAACCAAAAGGGTTGAATATTGAGTATAATTTACAGATATGTACTCTCTAATCCCTCTCTCTTCGCAGGTGGCGCCTGAATCTGTATATTTGTTTTTAATGCTGATATCTGTTTTTTTGTTTCTTTGTTTTTTCTTTTAGTGCACTTGGGATTTGACATCCAGGGAGACTTGGAAGCTATGGGGTTATTTTCTTTTTTCTTGGTTGATTCTTTAGATGTGTAGTTGGTGTTTATTACCTATCTCTTCCTCTTCCCCTTGTGTGCCAAATCGCCATGCACATGTTATTTACAGTATGTGACGTCACCACTGTGCTCTGCTTTACGGCCGGCACTGACACAGTCAGTGCAGGGAAGCTGACGCCGGGGGACGTGACAGACATCGGAATGTGAGTATGTAGTATTTTATTTTAACTTTTACAATGGTAACCAGGGTAAATATTGGGTTACTAAGCGCAGCCCTGCACCTAGTAACCCAATGTTTACCCTGGTTACCCGGGGACTTCGGCATCGTTGAAGACAGTTTCAACGATGCCGAAGTCTTTCCCCTGATCGTTGGTCGCTGGAGAGAGCTGTCTGTGTGACAGCTCCCCAGCGACCACACAACGACTTACCAATGATCACGGCCAGGTCGTATCGCTGGTCGTGATCGTTGGTAAATCGCTTAGTGTAACGGTACCTTAAGCTTCTCCAATCTATTCCAATGCTAACCCCTTAGTGACCAAGCCAATTTTGACCTTAATGACAAATCCAAATTTTACAATTCTGAGACTGTTTTCTTGTTACATATTGTACTTCATGATAGTGGTAAAATTTATTCAATATGACTTGCGTTTATTTATGAAAAAATTTGGCACAAATTTTGAAAATGTTGCAGTTTTCAAACTTTTAATTTTTTGTGCCCTTAAATCAGAGAAATACTGTATGTCACACAAAATAGTTCATAAATAACGTTTCCCATATGTCTACTTTACATCAGCACAATTTTTGAAACATAATGTTTTTTTTGTTAGGAAGTTATAAGTGTTAAAAGTTGACCATCGATTTCTCATTTTTACAACAAAATTTACAAAACCATTTTAAGGGACCATCTCACATTTGAAGTGACTTTGAGGGGTCTATATGACAGAAACTAACCAAAAGTGACATCATTCTAAAAACTGCACCCATCAAGGTACTTAAAACCATATTCAAGAAGTTTATTAACCCTTCATTTGAATCACGAGCAATGTGGAAGGAAAAAATTAACATTTAACTTTTGTCATAAAAAAATTTAATTTAGACCCAAACTTTTTTATTTTCACAAGTGTAACATTAGAAAATAGATAACAAGATTTGTTGTATCTCAACAAGCGGTACAAAGACCACAAAAGAAGAGTATAATCCTTAAATCAATTTTTTATTAAGGTAACAAATTAACAAATAGATCAAACAAATCAACCCCCTCCCTAACGCACGCCTCCTGAACAAGTTGTTTCGAAACGTGCGTTGGGGCGGCGGGGATCTCCTGTCACCAGCCATATGCTGGTCTAATTATTTTTGTAAGTATAGATTACCTCTTGCTATTTATATATGTATGCATTCCTAAGGATGGTCCACTTTGGACTTGATGCACTTTGCACTTTCTGAATCTATTACGTCGCATCTATTGAAAGACCAAAGGACATTAGACATGAGATTCGACATAAAAGGATTCTTAATGAATGATATTAAATAATATTAATCCAACTTTTGGATTATATTGACAATTAAGTTTTTCCTCCTGTTTTTGGCATATTATAAGTTGTTGTTTTTTATTTTTACTTATTTTTTGCTACCGCAATGATGGGCATATATTTCATATATTTCACATATTTTTCCCCTCAATTTTTCAAATTTTCATGTTTTAATTTTTATTTTTTATTTTATTTTTTAATTTTTATTTTTTGTTTATATATTTTTTATTTATCTTATATTATTTATTTGCTTTTTTCTCATTTTTGTATTATTCCTCTCCTGTGCCACATTATATGGGATATTTTATTACCTACTTGTTATGCCAGTGGCACCTAATTTAACATGGTGGTAGAATTGTATATCATACACACATATTATTATTATTATCTCTTACTTACTATGCCATTGGCACCCAATATAATATGGTGGAAGTGTTATATAGCACAACACACATATACAAGTCATGATCCCAGTCCCCATTGAATTGCGGCATTAGTAGTTTCCTTAGTCCCCATATCCCCATTGTCTCTTACTGCATTATGTTCTTCTCCCACACTGCGCCCCTGGCTGTGCGCGTGCGTGGTCTGCGTCCTGGGGTTCCGGTTCCCCGCGTCCATGTTACCGAGGTTACGCTGGGTACTCCGTCCCCATGCGGCCGGTCGTGTGACGCGGGGACCGGAAGTCCTGGACCTCCTGACTGCGCACGCGCCGGTTATACCCGGGCCGCAGCGCTCGGATTAAGACGCTATAAAAAGCGTCTCAGCGCACACCCCAGCTACCCCTGACGAAGGAAGAATACACGTTCCGAAACGCGCGTCGGGTAGCGCGAACACTGGCAGAACCACCTCAGGTATATAGCGTTTACAATTGTGGCACCGTCCTTTTTAATTATTTCTGTTCATGGGTACTTTGTTAGGAGAATTATCATTTGCACAAGTGCACCTTATCTCTACTATTAGCATCAGTCACACTTATCGTCAGTCACTACCATAATTACTCTGGTTGGAGTCTTTTCCCCATACACAATTGTCCTTGTTAGTTGATTCATAAACCCTTGGTATTGATACAGGTTTACCCTAACTGGAGTGGCGGTATCTAATTATATACAATTTTCATTCTGGCTTTCTTCTTTTTCCCCCCCTCTCTATTATTTTCGTTTTGCACTTTGTCACTTTAGTTGGCATATTTGCACATTGGACTGTGTGACATATATTTAATAATTTGGCTTTTTTTATTAAATTTTTTTTTTCACTTTTGTTCACTTTTATATAAATTTTTTTAGTCTGTGGGACAGTATAGCGAGATTGACACTAGCCAGTAATTTGATTAAATTATTCAAAACTCCCCCTTTTTTTGCACCTGTCACTTTATTCAGTATTATTGCATAGGAATATAGTTGTATAAAACAACATTTTTTCTGTAATCAATATACGTATAGTGTGCTATTGGTGCTAGCCATAAAATCTGATTAAGCACTCTTCTTCTACCTCTCCCTGTTGCACCAGCCACTTTATTTAGTAATTTTTATAAATTAGGTGTGTGCATATTTTTAACTACCCCCCCTTTTTCTCCCCTTCCCCCCCCCCCCCTTCCTCACCCCCTGTAGATTCCTAGCACTATATACAAGACTTTGTCCAAATTTTCCCTTTTATCTACTATTTTTTCTCCTGTTATATTTTTGGTGCAGCTATATAAAATATTTATGTAATCTTTCAAGACATATATTATATCCTGTTGGTTGGTTTAAGGCATATATTGCTAAAGGAATACACATATAGCCCCTTTTTATATATAATCTGTCAGTGTTCGTATTTTATTATTTATTAATTAAAAAATTTTCTTGTTTTATATTTACTATACAAAGTTTGATTGATATGCAATCATTGGCACCCTGTCAATAAAGCCATAATTTTCCATATCCCTTGCCTTGGTATAAATTTTTGCATACTTTGTTCCATGGTACATTACGTTGGTTGGTAGTCCTTTCTCACAGTGGTTTTTCACTGTATTCTTTCACAACGCACCTTGGTGGTTTTGATTACCGCTCTATTTTAGATTATAATAATTTATTATTTTACTGTTTTAATTATTTTCAGGTGTATTGTGTTCTATAAATTATTTTTGTAAGTATAGATTACCTCTTGCTATTTATATATGTATGCATTCCTAAGGATGGTCCACTTTGGACTTGATGCACTTTGCACTTTCTGAATCTATTACGAATGCTGCTATATTTTTTTCTAGTTATTTGCACAGACATGTATGTGTATTTGCACACTTATTGGGTCTGAGGTATTGAGCATTAGCATCTATTTGGCATTCGGCAGGCTGGTTTCAGAGTTCCCTGTTCACTGTGGTTTCCAATAGTGTCTATTTTACCGTTTATTGATTTGTTTGATCTATTTGTTAATTTGTTACCTTAATAAAAAATTGATTTAAGGATTATACTCTTCTTTTGTGGTCTTTGTACCGCTTGTTGAGATATATATATTCATTTGAGTTGTTGTCCTATATTTTTTGGGACATATGGTTTGGTGTTATTAACAAGATTTGTTGTGCAATTTCTCCTGAGTATGCTGATTCCCCATATTTGGGGGAAATCTACTGTTTGGGTGCATGGCAGGGCTCAGAAGTAAACGAGTGATATTTGACTTTTTGAACACAAAATTATCTGGAATCGAGAGCGTTTGGAGAGCCCCTGATGTGCCTAAACAGTGGAAACCCCACACAACTTAGCCCATTTTGGAAACCACACCCCTCAAGGATTTTATCCAGTATAGAGAGCATCTTGAAATTACAGGTACCACACAGAATTTGATAACATTAGGACATCATATTGAGTATGTCATCATTAGTGTTGGGTGTGAGTGTTCGCTACTCCAGTTTGCATCGGGTGCTTGGGTACGCGCTGAATATCGTGGGTGCTCAAATGACATGCTCGAGTCCCTATCCCGCATGTTTCGTGGCTGTTAAACACCCCCCAAAAATGCAAGGATCTGTTATACTTCTTGCATACCCGAGAACCCGATGCAAACTCAAGTAGCGAGCACTTGCGCTCAACACTGGCCATCATATCATTTTTTTTACATTTGGAAAACCCCCAATTTTAACCCCAAGCCTAACACAACCCTATCCACAACCCTAACCCTAACTGCAAAGAATGGGATTTTTTTTTATTTTAAAGGGAACCTGTCACCCTGTTTTTTCAGATTGAGATATAAATACTGTTAAATAGGGCCTGCGCTGTGCGTTACAATAGTGTATGTAGTGTACCCTGATTCCCCACCTATGCTGAGAAATACATTACCAAAGTCACCGTTTTCGCCTGTCAATCAGGCAGGTCAGGTCAGGGGGGCGTGGTGACATCGCTCTTTTCTTCCCCAGCTTTCCGTTGGTGGCGTAGTGGTGTGCGCATGTCGCAGTGACGAACCCACTGTCCCGGTGGGGGCGGCCATCTTCCTGGGGCCGCGCGTGCGCAGATGGAGTGCTCTGCTGCACGGGGCTTCAGGAAAATGGCCGCGGGATCTGCGCACGCGCGGCCCCAGGAAGATGGCCGCCCCCACCGATGACAGTGGGTAACAGCGCAGATCGCGCGCTGCTTCTTCACGTGCGCGCAGTGGATTCGTCACTGCGACATGCGCACACCACTACGCCACCAACGGAAAGCTGGGGAAGAAAAGAGCGATGTCACCACGCCCACCTGACCTGACCTGCCTGATTGACAGGCGAAAACGGCGACTTTGGTAATGTATTTCTCAGCATAGGTGGGGAATCAGGGTACAATACATACACTTATAGTAACGCACAGCGCAGGCCCTATTTAACAGTATTTATATCTCAATCTGAAAAAACGGGGTGACAGGTTCCCTTTAACAAAAGGGTGACAAAGGGGGATTTGATTTACTATTTTTTTTTATTTTGATCTCTGTGATAGGGTTTATCATAGTGATCAAAAGCAACCAATAAGAAAAATTCCTTATTGTTGCCGAGTACCAGCCGGCAGATCTCGGCGGGCACACTGCGCATGTGCCTGCCATTTTTTTCCAGGAAGATGATGCGGCGGTCGGGAAAGACATCAGGAGTGTCTGGGGATGTATCGGGGGACTCCATTTCTCTCTTCTCTGATGTTAGCTCATATCAGAGAGAGAAATTAATTGAAAATCAGACTTTTTTATTTTTTGTAACAGCCGTTATTTGGTGAATAACGGTGATCATGTGATAGGGGACTGTAAAAACCAGCCCTGATCATGTTCTCCAGGGTCTTCGTTACCCCCCAGTAGCTGAGATCCCAGAGATTTTCCGACACTGGGGGGTGCTATACCCTAATTTCGCAGCGCCACTTAAAAAGCGGCGCTGAGGAATAAGGCCCCTTAACTGCCGCCGTTAAAAGGCGTATCAGCGAGCGTTAAGGGGTTAAAGAGGTTGTCCACTACTTTTTCATTGATGACCAATCCTTAGGATAGGTCATCAATGTCTGGTCGTCTGGGGTCTGACACCTGGCACCGCCGCCGGTCAGCTGCTATTGGTGTTGGCTGGCAATACTCACTTGCAGAGCTGGCTGTCTTCTGATAGTGGCTGCCGCAGGGTACTACACATCCGACCCCTATTCATGTGCAGTACCAAACCTCAACCACTACTAGAAGACTAGTAGCTCTGTGAGTATTCGCTGCCGCCAACATTGATAACAGCTGATCGGCGGGGGTGGCGGGTGTCAGACACCAGCCGATCAGACATTGATGACTTATCCTAACGAAAGCTCATCAACGAAAAAGTAGTGGACAACCGCTTTAATCACGGGCACAGCACACGGACTGCACGCAGATGCCATTAGTGCGGTCTGTGATTTTTACAGGCTCATATACTTATATTGGTAATGCTGGTAAAAAAAAAACGAACGTTTTGTAGATGGACACAGTCTGCAAAAACACAGAAATGTGAATAGTGCTATAGACTTTAACGGACACGTGTTCTATCCAAGAAAATCCTGGCTAGACTACATAAGTGAAGACCAGACGTCTGAATGAGGCTCCGCTCTTACAATGAGCGCTGCGCTTCTGATGTTGCAGTATTTCTGCACCAATTAGCTCATTTGATGGTTTTCTTTTGTGCAGTGTTATCACGTTTTCGATGCTTTCTTGTGATGTTTGATATAAAGCTGCTCTGTTTTGTGCAGTTACTGCTTTTTAGCTTTGATGAAACCTTGTTTATAAAGCCATGTGCGGATGACGAGCGTTTTTACAGCTTTTCCACTGCAGAAACTCAATAAAATCCCAGAATTATGCAAATCGTCTCTTCAGAGAGGAAGCGAGCCAGAACTCGAGCGCCACCTAGTGGAAGGTAGCAATCCTACACGTCAATGTTAACCCTTCAACGAGCCTTGTCACATGACTTAGGATAAAATCCCATAGAAATTTTTAGCTGCAGACTGTTCTCATCTCATTCACGATTATGGGGGAAATCTGCACCTAAAAATGAATATTTACAAGAGAAAGTGACGCGCGGAGGATTTGCATTTTGTTTCCGCAACAAAAACTGTAGTCGCGCTGCTAAAACAGTCAGAACAGCTCGTTATAACCCCCTTCTGGCGCACTGACGAACTGCAGCCAGAGCGACTATCGGGCATGCGCAGTACAGCAGAGGAACAGACATGCGCAAAGCCGCAGCGGAAAGACGCGGAGGATGTATTTTTGATACTGACAAGCTCTTCCGGTGTCAGTGATTGCTTACTTCCGGGTGGAAAGAGCGGAACTGCACGATGGAGAGTGGCAAATAAAAGCCGGGAGGCAGTGGCGGGCCGGTAGGGCTGGTGAACGGCTGCACGGGGAGCGCGCGGAGGAGTGGCTCGGTCAGTGGTGGGCACCGGGCGCTTTGTTTTGCCTTCCTCTGCGCTTGGCCGGCTGTAGGGAGCTGTGCACTGTGCCTCCTGCAGTCAGCGGGGGTGAAGGGAGACCGGTGGGTGTCAGTAGAGGCCCCTGTGAGGGGTAGTGTGCCAGCGCCCTATGTACATGCCCGGCGTGTGCCCCCGCAGGACCAGGCTGCCCACTGTCACACAATGCTCAGGGGAAGCCCTAACATTGGAGGATGATGATGATGATCTCTGCACAAGTTTATTCAAAGCATTGAGGCAACAGCTAAAATGGCACCTGGCCTGGTGGAGGAAGACCCCCTGAAAAAGACCCCGCTCTGACCCATTGATTATACATGGCATGGCTGTGCCCCTCTGTCTGTCTTCTGCTCTTCCTCCATGTTTCCACCTGCTATGGCTCTTGTGGTTTTTTACTTTTAATTAACTTGGCTAGTATTTTGGATTGTTTTGAACATCCCCCCCATCTAAGTGAGTGAAGATGGTGGCTTTTTGGTAATTGTTTTCCTGTGGGGTGCACTGTCCCATAGTGATGGTTTTTCTAGTACAGATAGGTCTATCTAGTAAACTGGTTATATGAGCAGTGAGTGGCTATGCAGAAAGTGAGCAGCGCAGCGTCCAGACTCCATTCTCTTATAAAATAACACTGCACAATGTTGGGGGGGTTTGTTTTGACTTGGGGTATGTGTCCACGTTCAGGAAACGCTGTGTTTTTGATGCTGCATAGAGACACAGCCTCCAGATGTTACCGCATAGTGGAGGGGATTTCATGAAATCCCGTCTCCACTATGCAGCAAGACACATGCGGCATGCCCGCAAAAACGCACGTGCGGCGCGTCTTTTAAGAACGCAGCATGTCCTTAAATTGCAGAAACAACGCAGGTGACCTCAGGTGCAGATTTGGTCACGATGTTACCTGCATAAAATCCTGACCAAATCCTGATGCAATCCTGAATGTGGACACATACCCTTAGAAGGCTGTGTTCACCTTTTGGGTGTGATGCAGTTTTAGAATTTTTATATATAGTTCGTTAGTAAAGAGACCAACTTCTTTACTTGGCCCCATTTGCTTTCAATTGAGCTGAGCTGCAATACTGCCCAGACTGGGCTGTTAGGTGTGTGTGTCCCAACTAACAGATGCCTGACACGAGTCCTGGGGCAGCCTACGTTATAAACGTGATTGTCTTGTGACTATTATGTAGAAAATGGGTTTGTCCTTTTTAGTTGGCAAACTGTGTTTTTTTTTTTTTTGTTTTTTTTTTCCCCTACATATCCACTGGGAGAACCCTTAGGGTATGTTTCCACGTTCAGGAAACGCTGTGTGTTTGACGCTGCATAGAAAACCAGCAGAATCCCAAGGCGCACCACGATAACATATATCAAATATATAACCTAAACCAAATACAATATGGGGTGCAAGTGAGTGATCGACTAAACAGTAACAAAGAGAAAAGCATCACTCCAAATATGCACACCACATATACAAAAATAGACATAATACTGAGTAATATGAAAGCACTAGATTTTTGACACACCACCTAAGAATAAAACATAATTAAAAACAACAACAAAAAAGCCCTGTCCATGAAAGTCAGATAGTAATCAATGCAAACATATGTACATGATACAATATATAGTGTGACCTGAAACACTACATGCCTGCCCATAAACCCGTAATGAATAGGGGCTCCACGTGGCCACCATAAATGTAGCACACTGAGCACGATCCACCAAAATAGTGCCTAGATGGCAAAACAATACAATATCTGTTTGGCTCGTGGGATATATACAAAACCCAAACTGACTAATCAGTGGTCCCAAAATCACCATAATGGTTAGCAGTTTGACACTTTTTTTTTTTTTGTTGGAAGGGTTAAAAGTTGACCAGCAATTTCTAATTTTTCCAACAATTTGTAAAACCAATTTTATAAGGACCAAATCACATTTGAATTGACTGAGGGACCTATGTGACAGAAAATGCCCAAAAGTGACAACTCTAAACGCTGCACCCCGCATTTGAGAGGTTTATTAACCCTTTATGTGCTTCGTAAGAATTGGTGGAATATGGAAGGAAAAAGTTTAAAAAAAAAAAAAATGTTCACAGAAATTTTAATTCAGACCCCAATTTTTTTATTTTCACAAAGGTAAGAAGAGAAAATAAACCCCCAAATTTGTTGTGCAATTTCTTCTGAGCATGCTGATACCCCATATGTAGGGGACGACCAGTTTTTGGGCACACAGCAGAGCTCTGGAGGGAAGCGGTGCCATTTGACTTTTTGAATATAAACTTTGCTGGAATAATTAGCGGACGCCATGTCGCGTTTGGAGAGCCCCTGATGTGCCTAAACAGTGGTGTCCGCGTTTGGGGAACTAGACCCTTCAAGGAATGTATCTAGATGTGTGGTGAGCACCTTGAACAGATGTTAATAATGTAGAGCCGTGCAAATTAAAATAATAAAAAAAAAAAAAATTCACACAAAAATGTTTTTAGCCCCAAATGTCTTATTTTCACGAGATTAAGATAAATCGACCCCAAAATTTGTGCAATTTCTCTTGAGTTCAGACACCCCACATGTAGCCGAGAACTACTTTTGAGGCACAGTGCAAAGTTCAGAAGGGGAAAGGGCGCCATATTACTGTGCAGATATTGCTGCACTGGTTTGAGGGTGCCATGCCACATTGGCAGAGCCATGGTTACGGCCACTGATAGTTACGACCACTAGCAACTAGCTACCTGTCACTATCGATGCCAAAGTTGCTGCAATGCCTGCACATGGAGTAAGCAACATAGTGAATCAAAAAACTATACAACATTTCTAACTGGAGGTATTTCCTAATATTTCACCTACTACATTTCTGGAGATGGGAATACCCCTTTTAATAGGAATCTGTTTGGCATCCAAAAGAGACCGCTTTTTGGTGAGCGGAGCCTAATCCTGATCATCAAGAGGTTTAGTGGCCATCACAACTTTTTTCTATTTTAATCCAAGGCCATTATATAGGTATCCACATCTGCAAGTCTACTCACAAATCTGGAGACCTTGTGCTAATGCTCCGAGCTGACAGACAGCTACTAGCCAAATATCATGGGCCCCTGTGTCACATGTCTCACAAGCCAGTTTAAGAACCCCTACCAAAATAAAACAAATATGCATTTGAGTTTTGGTTGTGCAAATTATTAGTTTGCAGTTTGATTGTTTTGAGATCATTTAGTCAAATGTTACTATGAATACTGAAGTACAATTAGAAGAGTTTCTAAAGTTGTTACGGTTTTACTGATCGTGTTGTCTCACTTTTCAAGACTTCACTTCGTACTGAAATTTTGTGGTGCTCTGCTTGGCTATTCATCTGTATGGCTTCTGATAAGTCACTGACCTGGCACCTATTTTAGATAATGATATATATCAAATAAAAAAAATATGAATCCTTGCAGGCACTGGCAGCACCATCTTGGAGGTGGTATATTCCCAGGATAAAAGGGTCAAGGGTTGGGACACAATTAGATTAATATCATAAGGATCGATTTGTATCAAATGTTAGGGTACTGTCACATTTAGCGACTTTAGAGCGATAACGATAGCGATCCATGATGTTGCAGCATCCTGGCTAGCGATATCGTCCAGTGTGACAGGCAGCAGCGATCAGGATCCTGCTGTGACATCGCTGGTCGTTGCTGAAAGTCCAGAACTTTATTTCGTCGCTGGATCACCAGCTGACATCGCTGAATCGGCGTGTGTGACACCGATCCAGCGATGTGTTCACTGGTAACCAGGGTAAACATCGGGTTACTAAGCGCGGCCCTGCGCTCAGTAACCCGATGTTTACCCTGGTTACCCGGGGACTTCGGGATCGTTGGTCGCTGGAGAGCTGTCTGTGTGACAGCTCTCCAGCAACCAAACAGCGACACTGCAGCGATCGGCATCGTTGTCTACATCGCTGCAGCGTCGCTTAATGTGACTGTAACTTTAAGGTCAAATAAAACACAATACCTATTCATATTAGAGATGCATATGCAACTAAGACCAATGTTTTTAACTTATCGTTCATGGTTAGTGTATGTCAAGTAAAGATACTTTTAATAAGAGTGTAATTGTAGGAAGTAATTATCCATTGTCTGTGTCCTGTCTGCACCTTGGCAGAACCCCCCCAGCCAAACACTTTGGTGTATTGTTGTTTCCTAAGGGGGCGTCAAATATGGTCTGTCTGTCGGCATGTAGCTCAAATCCTTGAAAAAACAAAGGTTGACTAAATATGGAGTATGTAAAGGAGCACAGGGACCAACTTTTGTCTGCAACTACAGTGGGCACGGAAAGTATTCAAACCCCTTTAAATTTTTCACACTTTCACTGCAGCCATTGGTAAATTCAAAAAAGTTATTTTTCACATTAAGGTACACTCTGCACCCCATCTTGCCGGAAAAAAAAGACAGAAATGTAGTAGTTTTTTTGCAAACTTATTAAAAAAGAAAAACTCAAATATCACATGGTCATAAGCATTCAGACCCTTTGCTCAGACACTCATATTTAAAGCACTAAGGCTGCATTCTGTCAAGGTGGCTCTTATGTTTAGTATCCCTAGGAATGCTGAAATCAATTTTATAAAATTTCGCCCCATCCTCTATTGAGTCAGGGAGGTATGATTTATCCCTGACTCAAGCGTCTCGCAGCTGTCCTTCTCACTGGGCACTCTGCAATTTCTTGGGCATGCGCCATGCGCAGGCACGATCTACTTCAATCACTTGATGTAAGTTCCAGGGCAGCGCACACGGTGCATGCCCGAGAAATAATTGCATAGCGCTGGTAACTGCATAAGACAGAGAGGAGGCGGCACCCGGTGGGATGATGGACGGCTGCGAGGCGCTTGAGTCAGGGAGAAATCATACCTCCCTACCTCAATAGAGGTATGGCGCAAAATTGATAAGTGATTATTTTAGCATTCCCAGGGATACTAGGCATAAGGGCCACCTTCACATAATGCAGCCTTGGTGCTGCTGTAGGTGGCTTTTACCTTACCTTAATGGGCCCTGGTGTGTGTGTGTGGTGTGGTGTGGGGGGGGGGGTTACGGGTTCCCTTTAAAGGCCCCTTCACATTTAGCGACGCTGCAGCGATACCGACAACGATTCGGATCGCTGCAGCGTCGCTGTTTGGTCGCTGGAGAGCTGTCACACAGACCGCTCTCCAGCGACCAACGATGCCGGTAACCAGGGTAAACATCGGGTAACTAAGCGCAGGGCCGCGCTTAGTAACCCGATGTTTACCCTGGTTACCATGCTAAAAGTAAAAAAACAAACACTAGATACTTACCTACAGCCGTCTGTCCTCCAGCGCTGCGCTCTGCTTCTCTGCTCTCCTCCTGTACTGTCTGTGAGCTGGAAAGCAGAGCGGTGACGTCACCGCTCTGCTTTCCGGCTCACAGCCAGTACAGGAGGAGTGCAGAGCACAGCGCTGGAGGACAGACAGCGTTAGTTAAGTATGTAGTGTTTGTTTTTTTTACTTTTAGCATGGTAACCAGGGTAAACATCGGGTTACTAAGCGCGGCCCTGCGCTTAGTTACCCGATGTTTACCCTAGTTACCAGTGAAGACATCGCTGGATCGGTGTCACACACGCCGATCCAGCGATGTCTCCAGGGAGTCCAGCGACGAAATAAAGTTCTGGACTTTATTCAGCGACCAACGATCTCCCAGCAGGGGCCTGATCGTTGGTCGCTGTCACACATAACGATTTCATTAACGATATCGTTGCTACGTCACAAATAGCAACGATATCGTTAACAATATCGTTATGTGTGAAGGTACCTTAAGTCACATGCTGTCCATTTCCCTGTGATCATCCTTGAGATGGTTCTACTTCTCAATTGGAGTCCAGCTGTGTTTAATTAAACTGATAGGACTTGATTTGGAAAGGCACACACTTGTCTATATAAGACCTCACAGTGCATGTCAGACCAAATGAGAATCATGAGGTCAAAGGAACTGGCCAAGGAGCTCAGACAGAGTTGTGGCAAGGCACAACCTGGCCAAGGTTACAAAAGAAGTTCTGCAGTAGTCAAGGTTCCTAAGAGCACAGTGGCCTCCATAATCCTTAAATGGAAGAAGTTTGGAACCACCTGAAGTCTTCCTAGACCTGGCCGTCCAGCCAAACTGAGCAATCGTGGGAAAAAAGCCTTGGTGAGAGAGGTAAAGAAGCCCAAGATCACTGTGGCTGACCTCCAGAGATACAGTAGAGAGATGGGAGAAAGTTTACTTTGTGGAACTATCACTGCAGCCCTCCACCAGTCGGGCCTTTATGGCAGAGTCCCCGACGGAAGCCTCTCCTCAATGCAAGACTTATGAAAGCCTGCATAGTTTGCTAAAAAGAACACATTAAGGTCTCCTGGCTATGAGAAATAAGATTCTCTGGTCTGAGACGAAGAGACATTTTTGGTGATAATTCTAAGCAGTATGTGTGGAGAAAACCAGGCACTGCTAATCACCTGCCCAATACAATCCCAACAGTGAAACGTGGTGGTGGTGGCAGCATCATGCTATGGGGGTGTTTTTCAGCTGCAGGGACAAGACGACTGGTTGTCATTGAAGGAAACTTGAATGCGGCCAAGTACATAGATATCCTTGATGAAAACCTCTTCCAGAGTGCTCTGTACCTCAGACTTGGCCGAAGGTTCACCTTCCATCAAGACAATAACCCTAAGCGCACAGCTAAAATAACAAAGGAGTGGCTTCAGAACAACTCTGTGACCATTCTTGACTGGTCCAGCCAGAGCCCTGACCTAAACACAATTGAGCGTCCCTGGAAAGACCTGAAAATGGCTGTCCACCAACGTTCACCATCCAACCTGATGGAACTGGAGAGGATCTGCAAGGGAGAATGGCAGAGGATCCCCAAATCCAGGGGTGAAAAACTTGTTGCATCATTCCCAAGAAGGCTCATGGCTGTACTAGCTCAAAGGGGTGCTTCTACTCAATACTGAGCAAAGGGTCTGAATACTTATGACCATGTGATATTTCAGTTTGTCTTTTATAATAAATTTGCAAAAATTACTACATCTGTTTTTTTTTTTTTGTTTTTTTTTTCCAGTCAAGATGGTCTGCCAAGTGTAATTAATGAGAAAAATGAACTTTTTTGAATTTACCAAATGGCTGCACTGAAACAGTGAAAGATTTAAAGGGGTCTGCATACTTTACTTTCCGTACCCACTGTATTCGTATGTGTAGCGTTCCATATGTAACTTATTATGTGATTATAACCAGGTGGTTCAAGGCTCTAAGCAGAGCATGTATTCATTACAGGGAACCTGTCACCCCGTTTTTTCAGATTGAGATAAAAATACAGTTAAATAGGGCCTGCGCTGTGCGTTACAATAGTGTATGTAGTGTACCCTGATTCCCCACCTATGCTGCGAAATACCTTACAAAAGTCGCCGTTTTTGCCTGTCAATTAGGCTGGTCAGGTCAGGTGGGCGTGGTGACATCGCTGTTTCTTCCCCAGCTTTCCGTTGGTGGCGTAGTGGTGTGCGCATGTCCAAGTGCCGAATCCACTGCGCGCAGGTGAAGAAAAAGCGCGCGATCTGCGCTATTAGGCCGGCGTCACACTTGCGAGTTTTACGGACGTAAGAGCGCAGAATCTACGTCCGTAAAACTCGCAAAAAATACGGCACAATTATTCTCTATGCCCCTGCTCCTATTTGCCGTATTTTACTGATCAGTATTATACGGCTTTCTACGGCCGTACAAAATCGCAGCATGCTGCGTTTGTCACCGTACTGCGCAAGAAATACGCCAATGAAAGTCTATGGAAGCGTGAAAAATACGGATTACACACGGACAAGCAGTGTGACTTGCGAGAAATACGCAGCGCTGTTAGAGAGAAAAGCCGGTAATTCAGTGCGGTGTACAGTAAAATCACACTGACAGCTTACAGTAGAATAGGTAGAATAAATGTGTACACATAGAATAGGTATATATATATATATGTGTCAGTGAGACACATATATGTATATATATTAATATTTATTCCAGCGCTATACAGCTTGAAAGCCGGTAATTCAATTACCGGCTTTTTCCTTCTCCTTCCTAAAACCCGACATGATTTGAGACATGGTTTACATACAGTAAACCATGTCTTCTCTCCATTTTTTTTGCAGATTCCACACTACTAATGTCAGTAGTGTGTATCTGCAAAATTTGGCCGTTCTAGCTCTTAAAATAAAGGGTTAAATGGCGGAAAAAATTGGCGTGGGCTCCCGCGCAATTTTCTCCGCCAGATTAGTAAAGCCAGTGACTGAGGGCAGATATTAATAGCCTGGAGAGGGTCCACGGTTATTGGCCCCCCCCTGGCTAAAAACATCTGCCCCCAGCCACCCCAGAAAAGGCACATCTGGAAGATGCGCCTATTCTGGCACTTGGCCACTCTCTTCCCATTCCCGTGTAGCGGTGGGATATGGGGTAATGAAGGGTTAATGCCACCTTGCTATTGTAAGGTGACATTAAGCCTAATTAATAATGGAGAGGCGTCAATTATGACACCTATCCATTATTAATCCAATTGTAGTGAAGGGTTAAATAAAACACAAACACATTATTTAAAATTATTTTAATGACATAAAAACAATGGGTGTTGCAGTATTTTATTCAACGCCCAATCCAGTCACTGAAGGAGGAAGAAGGAGAAAGAAAAAGCCGGTAATTGAATTACCGGCTTTCAAGCTGTATAGCGCTGGAATAAATATTAATATATATACATATATGTGTCTCACTGACACATATATATATATCCCCTTTACCCCCAAGGGTGGTTTGCACGTTAATGACCAGGCCAATTTTTACAATTCTGACCACTGTCCCTTTATGAGGTTATAACTCCGAAACGCTTCAACGGATCCTGGTGATTCTGACATTGTTTTCTCGTGACATATTGTACTTCATGATAGTGGTAAAATTTCTTTGATAGTACCTGCGTTTATTTGTGAAAAAAACGGAAATTTGGCGAAAATTTTGAAAATTTCGCAATTTTCAAACTTTGAATTTTTATGCAATTAAATCACAGAGATATGTCACACAAAATACTTAATAAGTAACATTTCCCACATGTCTACTTTACATCAGCATAATTTTGGAACAAATTTTTTTTTTTGTTAGGGAGTTATAAGGGTTAAAAGTTGACCAGCAATTTCTCATTTTTACAACACCATTTTTTTTTAGGGACCACGTCTCATTTGAAGTCATTTTGAGGGGTCTATATGATAGAAAATGCCCAAGTGTGACACCATTCTAAAAACTGCACCCCTCAAGGTGCTCAAAACCACATTCAAGAAGTTTATTAACCCTTCAGGTGTTTAATAGGAATTTTTGGAATGTTTAAATAAAAATGAACATTTAACTTTTTTACACAAAAAATTTACTTCAGCTCCAATTTGTTTTATTTTACCAAGGGTAACAGGAGAAATTGGACCCAAAAAGTTGTTGTCCAATTTGTCCTGAGTACGCTGATACCCCATATGTGGCAGTAAACCACTGTTTGGGCGCATGGGAGAGCTCGGAAGGGAAGGAGCGCTATTTGACTTTTCAATGCAAAATTGACAGGAATTGAGATGGGACGCCATGTTGCGTTTGGAGAGCCACTGATGTGCCTAAACATTGAAACCCCCCACAAGTGACACCATTTTGGAAAGTAGACCCCCTAAGGAACTTATCTGGATGTGTGGTGAGCACTTTGACCCACCAAGTGCTTCACAGAAGTTTATAATGCAGAAACGTAAAAATAAAAAATCATATTTTTTCACAAAAATTATATTTTTGCCCCCAATTTTTTATTTTTCCAAGGGTAAGAGAAGAAATTGGACCTCAAAAGTTGTTGTCCAATTTGTCCTGAGTACGCTGATACCCCATATGTGGCAGTAAACCACTGTTTGGGCGCATGGGAGAGCTCGGAAGGGAAGGAGCGCAGTTTGACTTTTCAATGCAAAATTGACAGAAATTGAGATGGGACGCCATGTTGCGTTTGGAGAGCCACTGATGTGCCTAAACATTGAAACCCCCCACAAGTGACACCATTTTGGAAAGTAGACCCCCTAAGGAACTTATCTGGATGTGTGGTGAGCACTTTGACCCACCAAGGGCTTCACAGAAGTTTATAATGCAGAGCCATAAAAATAAAACAAAATTTTTTTCCCACAAAAATTATTTTTTAGCCCCCAGTTTTGTATTTTCCCTAGGGTAACAGGAGAAATTGGACCCCAAAAGTTGTTGTCCAATTTGTCCTGAGTACGCTGATACCCCATATGTGGGGGGGAACCACCGTTTGGGCGCATGGGAGGGCTCGGAAGGGAAGGAGCATCATTTGGAATGCAGAGTTAGATGGATTGGTCTGCAGGCGTCACATTGCGTTTGCAGAGCCCCTAATGTACCTAAACAGTAGAAACCCCCCACAAGTGACCCCATATTGGAAACTAGACCCCTCAATGAACTTATCTAGATGTGTTGTGAGAACTTTGAACCCCCAAGTATTTCACTACAGTTTATAACGCAGAGCCATGCAAATAAAAAATATTTTTTTTTCCACAAAAATTATATTTTAGCCCCCAGTTTTGTATTTTTCCAAGGTTAGCAGGAGAAATTGGACCCTAAATGTTGTTGTCCAATTTGTCCTGAGTACGCTGATACCCGATATGTGGGGGGGAACCACCGTTTGGGCGCATGGGAGGGCTCGGAAGGGAAGGAGCATCATTTGGAATGCAGAGTTAGATGGATTGGTCTGCAGGCGTCACATTGCGTTTGCAGAGCCCCTAATGTACCTAAACAGTAGAAACCCCCCACAAGTGACCCCATATTGGAAACTAGACCCCTCAATGAACTTATCTAGATGTGTTGTGAGAACTTTGAACCCCCAAGTGTTTCACTACAGTTTATAACGCAGAGCCGTAAAATAAAAAAATTTTTTGTTTTCCCACAAAAATTATTTTTTAGCCCCCAGTTTTGTATTTTCCCAAGGGTAACAGGAGAAATTGGTCCACAAAAGTTGTTGTCCAATTTGTCCTGAGTACGCTGATACCCCATATGTTGGGGTAAACCCCTGTTTGGGCACACAGGAGAGCTCGGAAGGGAAGGAGCACTGTTTAACTTTTTCAACGCAGAATTGGCTGGAATTGAGATCGGACGCCATGTCGTGTTTGGAGAGCCCCTGATGTGCCGAAACAGTGGAAACCCCCCAATTATAACTGAAACCCTAATCTAAACACACCCCTAACCCTAATTCCAACGGTAACCCTAACCACACCTCTAACCCTGACACACCCCTAACCCTAATCCCAACCCTATTCCCAACTGTAAATGTAATCTAAACCCTAACCCTAACTTTAGCCCCAACCCTAACTGTAGCCCCAACCCTAACCCTAGCCCTAGCCCTAACCCTAGCCCTAACCCTAACCCTAGCCCTAACCCTAGCCCTAACCCTAGCCCTAACCCTAGCCCTAACCCTAGCCCTAACCCTAGCCCTAATCCAAGCCCTAACCCTAGCCCTAATGGGAAAATGGAAATAAATACATTTTTTTTTATTTTTCCCTAACTAAGGGGGTGATGAAGGGGGGTTTGATTTACTTTTATAGTGAGTTTTTTAGCGGATTTTGATGATTGGCAGCCGTCACACACTGAAAGACCCTTTTTATTGCAAAAAATATTTTTTGCAATACCACATTTTGAGAGCTATAATTTTTCCATATTTTGGTCCACAGAGTCATGTGAGGTCTTGTTTTTTGCGGGACGAGTTGACGTTTTTATTGAAAACATTTTTGGGCACGTGACATTTTTTTATCGCTTTTTATTCCGATTTTTGTGAGGAAGAATGACCAAAAGCCAGCTATTCATGAATTTCTATTGGGGGAGGCGTTTATACCGTTCCGCGTTTGGTAAAATTGATAAATCAGTTTTATTCTTCGGGTCAGTACGATTACGGCGATACCTCATTTATATCATTTTTTTATGGTTTGGCGCTTTTATACGATAAAAACTATTTTACAGAAAAAATAATTATTTTTGCATCGCTTCATTCTCAGGACTATAACTTTTTTATTTTTTTGCTGATGATGCTGTATGGCGGCTCTTTTTTTGCGGGACAACATGACGCTTTCAGCGGTACCATGGTTATTTATATCTGTCCTTTTGATCGCGTGTTATTCCACTTTTTGTTCGGCGGTATGATAATAAAGCGTTGTTTTTTGCCTCGTTTTTTTTTTTTTTTTCTTACGGTGTTTACTGAAGGGGTTAACTAGTGGGACAGTTTTATAGGTCGGGTCGTTACGGACGCGGCGATACTAAATATGTGTACTTTTATTGTTTTGGTTTTTTTTATTTAGATGAAGAAATGTATTTATGGGAATAATATATTTTTTTTTTTTTTCATTATTTTGGAATATTTTTTTTAATTTTTTTTACACATTTGGAAAATTTTTTTTTAACTTTTTTACTTTGTCCCAGGGGGGGACATCACAGATCAGTGATCTGACAGTTTGCACAGCACTCTGTCAGATCACTGATCTGACATGCAGCGCTGCAGCCTTCACAGTGCCTGCTCTGAGCAGGCTCTGTGAAGCCACCTCCCTCCCTGCAGGACCCGGATCCGCGGCCATCTTGGATCCGGGGCTCGAGCAGGGAGGGAGGTGAGGAGACCCTCGCAGCAACGCGATCACATCGCGTTGCTGCGGGGGGCTCAGGGAAGCCCGCAGGGAGCCCCCTCCCTGCGCGGTGCTTCCCTGCACCGCCGGCACATCGCGATCATCTTTGATCGCGGTGTGCCAGGGGTTAATGTGCCGGGGGCGGTCCGTGACCGCTCCTGGCACATAGTGCCGGATGTCAGCTGTGATAAGCAGCTGACACCCGGCCGCGATCGGCCGCGCTCCCCCCGTGAGCGCGGCCGATCGGCTATGACGTACTATCCCGTCCAGGGTCAGATAAGCCCAGGGCACCTCGACGGGATAGTACGTCTAAGGTCACAGAGGGGATATATACCTATTCTATGTGTACACATTTATTCTACCTATTCTACTGTAAGCTGTCAGTGTGATTTTACTGTACACCGCACTGAATTACCGGCTTTTCTCTCTAATATATGTGTCTACTGATATATATATATATATATTTTCTTTTCTTTTTGGGACACATGGATCACTTCTATAGCGGTATGTTGGTTTTGCTAGCCTGCGAAAAAACCACGCAGTACGGATGCCATACGGATTACATACGGAGGATGCCATGCACAAAAAACGCTGACACACCCTGCCTACGGAGGAGCTACGGACCACTTTTTTCGGGACTTTTCAGCGTATTACGGCCGTAATATACGGACCGTATTGTTTTACGCTGTGTGTGACGCCGGCCTTACCCTTGTCATCGGTGGGGGCGGCCATCTTCCTGAGGCCGCGCGTGTGCAGATGGAGTGCTCTGCTGCACGGGGCTTCAGGAAAATGGCTGCGGGATGCCGCGCATGCGCAGATGGAGATCGCGGTGGCCATTTTCCCAAAGCAGGGCCGCGCTTAGTAACCCGATGTTTACCCTGGTTACCAGCATAAAAAAAAAAAACAGTACATACTCACATTCCGGTGTCTGTCCCTTGCCGTCTGCTTCCCGCACTGACTGACTGTCGGCCGTAAAGTGAAAGCACAGCTGTGACGTCACCGCTGTGCTCTGCTTTCACTTTACAGCCGGCAGTCAGTGAGTGCGGGAAGCAGACGGCAAGGGACCTGACAGACACCGGAATGTAAGTATGTACTGTTTTTTTTTTTTTGTTTTTTTTTTTAAATTTACGATGGTAACCAGGATAAACATCGGGTTACTAAGCGCGGCCCTGCGCTTAGTAACCCGATGTTTACCCTGGTTACAAGTGAACGCATCGCTGGATTGGTGTCACACACACCGATCCAGCGATGACAGCGGGAGATCCAGCGACGAAAGAAAGTTCCAAACGATCTGCTACGACGTACGATTCTCAGCAGGGTCCCTGATCGCTGCTGCGTGTCAGACACAGCGATATCGTATGGATATCGCTGGAACGTACCGTCGTAGCGACAAAAGTGCCACTGTGAGACTGTACCCCAAGTCTCCTTCATTTACTTTATTGAAATGTTTGATCTCCCCACCTCCTAGATGGCAGGGCTCAAATGGTATTTACCACTTTCCAGAAATTACCAAGTCAACTTATATTTGTTCTTCTCAAATTGTATTGTTCATGCAATTTTCAGTCTTGCGTTTCCCATATTCAGTAGTCACAGGGGAAAATAGCTGTCGGGTTATATGATAAAGTAATATAAGAAACAGCTTCACTTTTTTTTTTTTTTTTTCTAGATGAGATTTCTCTGAACTTGTAAAAATGGGAGATGCTGCCAATCAAGTCAGAGCAAAGGTTTTAAAAGATGAAGATGATTTTAAAAGAAGTCCTAAGAATCCGTCATATTTGGGTCACGAAAACCAAGGAAAGAAATTAGAAAGGGATTCTCCCAAGCCAAAGGCCATCCCAGTCATTTATGGCAACAGATCTCGTAATGGGCCACATCAGAACTTTGGAAAAAATTTTAGTCCTGGTGGGCGAGCAGGCACCAATCCCAAGGACATTGTTAAACGATGGTCTGCAGAAGAGCAGAGAAGTGACTCTGATAACTGGAGAGATCGTCAGACACAGAATTCAAACAGATCAAGGAACAATTCAACCAATGAATCGGGGGACTCCACCAAATGGCAGGACAGTGGGGACAGACGGAATCCTGCAGGAAGACGTCAAACGCACAAAGAACTTGTTCATTTGTCTGAGGAACATCCTGGAGCTTCTGGTAGATGGATTTATTTATATGAAGGCTTACTGTGTATGGAAAATAATGCTAATATCACTTGATTCTACAAGTGGCTTCAAAGCCACTTGCACAGGCAACTGGGGGGGGTGCCATTTCTCTTGATGGCACCATACAATTTGGCGAAATTTCTGTTGCGGAAACGCAAGAGAAATTGTCATTCTGCTGTCTTGGAAGTTGTGATGCATTTCAATGTCCACGGGTGATCCGCAGGCGACTATGCATGCATAGTGGACATGGGATTTCTAGAGTGCCACATACGGTATTTGTTTTTATATTGTCATAATCCTCCTTATCTTTCAGTGGGATCAACCAGTCTATATGGGTATGTAACATAGTAACATAGTTAGTAAGGCCGAAAAAAGACATTTGTCCATCCAGTTCAGCCAATATTCCATCATAATAAATCCCCAGATCTACGTCCTTCTACAGAACCTAATAATTGTATGATACAATATTGTTCTGCTCCAGGAAGACATCCAGGCCTCTCTTGAATCCCTCGACTGAGTTCGCCATCACCACCTCCTCAGGCAAGCAATTCCAGATTCTCACTGCCCTAACAGTAAAGAATCCTCTTCTATGTTGGTGGAAAAACCTTCTCTCCTCCAGACGCAAAGAATGCCCCCTTGTGCCAGTCACCTTCCTTGGTATAAACAGATCCTCAGCGAGATATTTGTATTGTCCCCTTATATACTTATACATGGTTATTAGATCGCCCCTCAGTCGTCTTTTTTCTAGACTAAATAATCCTAATTTCGCTAATCTATCTGGGTATTGTAGTTCTCCCATCCCCTTTATTAATTTTGTTGCCCTCCTTTGTACTCTCTCGTTCCATTATATCCTTCCTGAGCACCGGTGCCCAATACTGGACACAGTACTCCATGTGCGGTCTAACTAGGGATTTGTACAGAGGCAGTATAATGCTCTCATCATGTGTATCCAGACCTCTTTTAATGCACCCCATGATCCTGTTTGCCTTGGCAGCTGCTGCCTGGCACTGGCTGCTCCAGGTAAGTTTATCATTAACTAGGATCCCCAAGTCCTTCTCCCTGTCAGATTTACCCAGTGGTTTCCCATTCAGTGTGTAATGGTGATATTGATTCCTTCTTCCCATGTGTATAACCTTACATTTATCATTGTTAAACCTCATCTGCCACCTTTCAGCCCAAGTTTCCAACTTATCCAGATCCAGCTGTAGCAGAATACTATCTTCTCTTGTATTAACTGCTTTACATAGTTTTGTATCATCTGCAAATATCGATATTTTACTGTGTAAACCTTCTACCAGATCATTAATGAATATGTTGAAGAGAACAGGTCCCAATACTGACCCCTGCGGTACCCCACTGGTCACAGCGACCCAGTTAGAGACTGCCATTTATAACCACCCTCTGCTTTCTATCACTAAGCCAGTTACTAACCCATTTACACACAATTTCCCCCAGACCATGCATTCTTAATGTAGGTCATAGGAAGCTGAATAAAATATCTATGATGTGGTGATCCAAAGATATGCTCACTTATATGAAAGTGTTTATAAGATCTATGGAACGGAAACTGATCATCTTGAGAATCTGCCTTCAGGAATTTTAATTGAAGGGGATAATTACCAGTAGTGTTGCTCCTATTTACAGATGCCCTTTAATAAAATGTAAAGTTAACAAAGCTCTGTGGTCCGTAACATAATGTCATTAAGAATTACCGTATATACTCTCGTATAAGCCGAGGCACCTAATTTTGCCCCAAAAAACTGGGGAAACTTAATCACTCGCGTATGAGTCGGGTATGCATTGTGGCTCCTGATCCCCTATCCTGGTCTGCATAGCTCCCATGAGGAGCATAAAAATCCTACTTGCCTTCCCTGCATGCCTTCACAGCATCTTCTGGTGCCTGTGGCCGAGCGATCACGTGTCCCCGCTCATTAAGGTAATGAACATTCACCTCTCTCCACGCCTATGGGAGTGAAGAGGGGTGAATATTAGCTTAATGAGCAGGGGCACGTGATAGCCCTTCAGCTACTGGAAGCCGGTTGCTGTAACTGCACACTATAAGAAATTAATATTCATTGCCAGTGCAGTGAATATTAATTTCTCTTTAGCAGCAGGCATAGGTTTAACCTTCGTCCGGCTGACTAGGTACAATTGTAACTATTCCGTTTTAAAATTGCAATAACTTTTTTTTTTTCAAAAAGCCGTAGAGGGCTGAAATTTCGTGACATCTCTGCAGTTTTGGTCCAGAATATATTGGCCAAATATCACAGTGGAGGTATATATGAAGGTACAATTGTACCTCTGCAGCCTGTTAACGTTGTAAAATTATGCAGCCTGACGAAGGTTAAGCGCAGCCGCCGCCTCCTCAATGGCTCGTGCATACGCTGAGGGGGTAGTTTCCAGCACAAAACAATGTGCTGAAAAGCTCAGCTTATACACGAGTGTAAGTATACACAAGTAACTGTCAGTGTCCTGCTGTAGTATACAGTGGGAGTCATTCATACGCTCACCTGATGGTATTGTGGAAGTATCTGCCAGAATTAATTCTGTCCAAATCCCCTATTACTTTTGATGAAATGCAGCCTCAAACTTGCAAAGAACCTTCAGCATTCTTCACTGTTGCCTGCAGACGTTCATTATTGTACCGCTCTTCTGTCCTCAAGCAAACTGCCTTCTGTTGCAGTGTTTCACGCTTTTACTATTCCCTGAAGAGAACCTACTGCCATCTTTCTACACCCCAGTTCCTATTTTTTGTGCACTATTGATACTTGTATTTGTTCATTATTAAGGTTTTTTTTTTTTACACCATTTTTCCATGGAGATCAGATGATTATTAATAATAATAATATTATTTTTATTATTTTTATTATTTTTATTATTTTTATTATTTTTATTATTTTTATTATTTTGTAGATGGATATACCTGGGTCCCACTGCTTACTGCTAGTTCTTAGCTGATGGCACGCAAAGTTTCCGTACCCAGCCACTGTCTATGATCTTCAACATTGCCCATTTCTTGTTGTCCTCTAAGAAATACAGGCAGATACGTGTGCAATACCATCAGGGAGGTGTCTGATGGCCTTTAAACTGCAGATATCACCCAAAAAAAGTCAAAAACATTTTTAAGATTTATCCTTTAGCTTAAAGAACAAGGAGTCCTAGAATGATGTGACCTCTGCCCCAACAGAGGCTTGCTTTTCATGCAGTCCAGACAGGGCCGACTCCAGGTTTTTGAGGGCCCCGGGCGAAAGTCTCAGTGGGCCCCCCCTTTAGCACATACCCCGATTCATGATCGCATATAAACACAGCCATGTAGTATATAACACTGCCCACGTAGTATATAGCAGCGCAGCCCACGTAGTATATAGCAGCGCAGCCCACGTAGTATATAGCAGCGCAGCCCACGTAGTATATAGCAGTGCCACTCACTCAGGCACTGGTAGGACTAGGAGCTCCTCTGGAATCTGCCTCATAACTTCAGCAGCAGGGCAGCCAGCCAGGGGCGGAGATCAGAGCAGAGAACGTGCTCTCTCCGCCCACAAACAATGTCACACTGGCTGCCTTCTCTTAACCCCTATGTGTGCCTGCCTGGCTGCACTGACTGAGTGAGAAGATGCTTGTGGGCGGAGAGAGCATGTTATCTTCTGCTCTGCTCTCCCAGCTGTATCTATGACAGTGAGTGGGCCCCCCTCTCCCCAGGGCCCCAGCATTTTCCCAGGTGCGCCGGGTGCTGACGCCGGCCCTGAGTCCAGACATTCTCTATATTGAGGGTCTGCACAAACCTGCATCCACAGATTTGTTGTTGGTTCTCAGATGTTTGGAACAACCTTCCTGCTGACTTTTTGAGAGGGTAAAAGTGTATTGAAGAACTAATGCGGTTTGGAAAGCAGTATGGTCACACCAAATATTGATTTTTACTTTTACATTTTTTTTTTTTCTTTTGACTCGCTCTGCATTTTATTAACTTATATAATTTTTATTTTTTTTAAATGACAAGATTATATATTTTCTCCAATACAGATTTGACTCCTGTAAAACGAGAGCGGCAGCACTCACGGTCGGAAAGAGATGAAGATGACTGTCTTGGCAGCCCAGTCATTGATGAATCCATGCTGTCCAAAAAAGAGCTACTAGGCCTGCAGCAAGCTGAGGAGCGGTTAAAGCGTGACTGTATTTTCAGGCTTAAACGGGTATGAAACAGTAATTCTCTACTTTCTTACAATTTTCTATCAATTGTGATTAAAATATTACTTTTCAGCCCACATAACTCTGATGGCTTGTGTTTTTTTGTGGGACGAGTTGTACTTTTGAGACACCATTAATTTTGTCATGTGATTCTATGGAAAGTGGGAGCAACTCCAGGTGTGCTGAAAATGCCAAATTGCAGCTCAGTTGTGGGGTGTTTATTTTATTTTTTAAATGTTCAATGTAAAACTGACCTGGCAATGATTCTCCATATTGGTATGATTACACAAATACCTAACGTGCTTATTTTTTGCACCATGCTCTGACTTTTGTATGGATACTTATTTTTTCAGGTACATATGATTGGGGGGGTATGTGCCCATGATCTTTAGTTGCTGTGTACTTGCACAGCGTGAAACCCACTGCTGCAATTATTGCGTAGTGGATGGGATTTCAAGAAATCCCATGTCCACTACGCTTCCATAGACTCCTGTGATGTCTTTCCGGACTGCAGCATATCAATTTCTCTTGCTGAGACTAGTCTCCCCAAGAGAAATTACATCAATAAATGGTTCAGTGAACGCATGCGCCACGGTCAAAGCACTGCTAGCTCTGGTTTGTTGGCACCCAGGCTTGATTACCTTTTTATTGCAATTTTACAGTTGCGATAAAGGAATTAATGCATTTTTTAAGGTGTTTTTTTTTTTTTTTGGTTTGTTTTTCTTGTCACACTGTTTATCAATTGGATTAATTTTATATTTTGCTTTAACTTAAACCCCTTCACAATATGCGTCATACATGTGTAGCGCGTGTCGTGTCTCCCCTTTGTGGGTTAAAACACTGAGCCCACATCTTTCCTGGCACAGGTCAGCTGTTTTGAACAGATGACATGTGCTTCCAACAGCCGCGGGTGGAATCGCGACCCACCTGCGGCTTTTAACCTGTTAAATGCTGCTGTCTATCTGACAGCGACATTTTAACACGGGCTTGAACGCGGGTCACCGATGGGTCAGCATGACAACCAGGTCTCCAGCAGATCTCTATGGTTGTCATAGCCGGATTGCTATGAGTGCCACCCGATGGTCAGTGCTCATAGCATGTAAGCATTTCTACTACATACGGGCGATCTGATCACTCTTAATGACCTGGAGAATCTTAATGGCGGGTAAGTTTCAGCTTTCAATGAATATAGTAAAAAAAAAAAAAACTGTAGGTTTGCACTTTTTTTGCAATTTCATTACACTTCGAATTTTTTTCCTGTTTTCCACGAAATGTTAAAACCAATTAGGTCATTCAAAAGTACAACTGATCCCGCAAAAAATCAAGCCCTCAAATGGCCATTTTGACCAAAAAATAAAAAGGTTATGGCTCTGGGAAGGAGAACAAAACAATGAAAAATGCTAAAGCAAAACTACCTCTGATCGTTAAAAGGTTAAATTCACCAATATGTTGTGGAAACATTCCATATTTTCTACAATGTCCTCAACAAAATGTGTTCATTTTAAGTCATCTGTACATAATGGTAGTAATATTTTAATCCATGTTTGAGCCAAAATAAAAAATACACTTGCACACAAATATAAATATTTTTTTTCTATCCCACAAAGCATCCCCGAAGGTATCCTACCGCTGTCTATACTTGCAAGCTCTGTGATGCCCTACTTGACTCAATACCTTCTGCACATAAACACATGAAAGAAAAGAGGCACAGAAGAAATATAAAGGTGAGTCACTACTTCTTTTTTTTTTTTCTTAACTTTTGCAAACCTACTACTAGTTCCATATCAGAATGAATTGTATCACACGACTAAGCTATAGAGCATGTCCGATTCCTTGTGATTCATATTAATTATAATTTCTATAGGAAAAAAGGGAAGAGGAATTGCTAACAACACTGCCGCCACCAAAGCAGCCTCAGATACATGCCATTAGTATTGCAATAAGCAAGGTGGTACAGGAACACGGCTTAAATGAAGATGACATGGTTAAGAGACTGTCCACGGTGTCCGCTATGGAAGCAGTCATTAAAGAGAAACTCCCAGGTAAAGTAGATGTCAGGTACACTGAACTTTGCCTGAAGGTTAATCCTTAGTACCTGTAGCATAATTCACCTGAATGCTCACAAGGTAATATTTCTCTTATCGCTTCATTGGGGGACACAGGAACCATGGGGTGTATGCTGCTGCCACTAGGAGGCTAACACTATGCACAAAAAAAAAGTTAGCTCCTCCTCTGCAGTGTACACCCCACCGACTGGCGTTATGAACTTCAGTTTAGTTTGGTGTCAGTAGGAGGTGGACACAGGTCTTTCATTAGACCCATATCTACCTCAATGTGCGTCGTTTACTTTCAGGTTTTCCGGAGGGATACAGTGTGAACAGTCACAACTGTAGTCCCGCAATGCGGACTGAGTACAGCGTGTACTGCCACCCTGTATCCTCATAGATCCGACAGCAGGACCAAGATCCCTAGCACACAGCGTGCTTAGAAGACCAGACCCTCTGTCCCCCACCCACTCGCCCACCAGAGCCTGTCGGTTGCAGAGACGAGGACATCCTTCACAGCTCCCTGGACGTCTCATTCCTCTTAAGGTTCGTAACGGCAAGGTTAGTAACGGCGTGGGATGTTTGAGGTGAGTATTTCCCATCCCAGAATTGGCATTCAAAGGGGGCGCAGATGTAGGAGCCCTTTTTCAGCAGCGGCCTTTGCATTAAGGGGTTCCTCTGGATTTTTGTATTTTATTAAGGGGTGAGGTTTTTTTTTCCCAGAATACCTGGCTCCTTGTTGATTGCAGGCAACCGCACCGGGCAGGGATCGTCGCTGTATCCGCGAGGCGGCCTTTGCAGGCAGCCGTGCTTATTCCTTCCCCGGTGGCTGCGCCCGCACTCCTCATTTTCCCGCACTTCTCCAGCGCTGCGGTTTTCTCCACCGGTCAACGGCCTCTAATTTAGGCCCCGGCTTCTGCCCGGGCCTACTTCCTGTGCCGTGACTCCGCCCACTTCCTTTTCTTTCTGGTGGGTTTTTCTCCCGCCCATCTGCCATAGCCCGCCCACCGCCGCCATCTTGGTGTTCCACAGGCGGTTTAGCTCCACCCACTGCTCCCTGCACTGCTGCAGGAAGCATTTCGGGGGCCACGAACGCCTTACTCCGCCCATCCCAAGAGCACTAATCCTGGCGTCCTCGTCCCCCTTGAGGTCACCATCTTCCAGCGTTTTCTGCCAGGCCCACAAGAGCTCCAGGTACAAGGGTGCCCCTGAGTGCCGTCCCTGAGGAGCATCTTCCAAGTCGTGCAGAGGACACCGATTTGTCTGCCGTGAGTAGCTTTGCACTGCAGACTGACACTCCTCTGCCCTCCTGTCCCCTAACCTTCTGGCATTTATTAGGGGCCGTTTCATCATGTCTAATTCTAAGGGACGTCGCTCTCGTCCTCCTTCCTCTACTTCCTCTGCCCTAGTCAAACACTGTGTTCATCTTGTAAGTGCAAGCTTCCCTCAGGTCAGTCTTTTCCCCTGTCAGGCCTGCAGCGACCCCATTATGCCCACCGTCCAGGATCCCCCTGCTGCTCCTCTTGAGTGAAGCCCCCACCCCAGGTTGGGTTTCCTCTCAGTCGGTAGCGGACTTAACACAGGTGTCCCAGACCCTTGTGTCTGTGTTCGATCGGTTAACCCTGCAGACCTCCGCAGTAGCCAGCGGGTCGCAGGAAGCTCCTTCTGAGCCTTCCACTATAGGCTGCAAAAGATCCAGACAGGAACGTCGGTCTGAGTCTTCTTCCCATTCCATCTTGGTCCGTCTCAGCCGGCTGCTTCTCCCATGTCCTCCTCCCCTGAGTCGGGAGAGATGTTCTCTGATGCGTCTTCAGAGGAGCTGGACGCGAACCAAATCACTAGCATGAGGGATATGGTTCAGTGTCTCATTGGAGCGATCAATCAGAGCTGTGGCATCAGATTCCTCTATGGAACCTGCAGATCAGGTGGTTTTGTTTAGACCGTCTAAACCACCTCCCAAGGTTTTCGCTTCTCATCCTGAATTCAATGAGCTTGTCTAGGGAAAGAGAATCCGACCAGCCGCTTTCAAAGAGGAAAGCACCTTGGCGTCTTATATCCTTTTCCTCCGGATCTCATCGCCAACTGGACTTCTTCCCCCTCTGTAGATCCCCCAGTTTCTAGACTTTCCACCAACAGTCCTCCCGCTGTCTGGAGGGGCGTCTCTGAAAGATTTCAACAGGATCATTGAATCCTTCGCGGTCTGCCTTCGAAGCGGCCACGTCTTCCCTATGCCCGGCCTTTGCTTCCACCTGGGTTTTGAAGTCTGTATCTGAATAGGCCAATCAACTCCGGGGCATTCAGGCGGGAGTTCCACCAGAACAGCTGGCGGATCTTTCCACCCAGATTTCTTACGCTGGGGAATATTTGGTTTCCGCTTCCCTGGATGCCACGTCTTGTGCTGCTCAAGCGTCCAGTAATGTTGTGGCCATACGTCGCGCTGTTTGGCTCAAGGCCTGGCAGGCGGATTTGTCATAAAAGAGTCTTACCAGCTTGCTTTTTCAAGGATCATGTCTTTTCGGTTCCAAGTTGGACCAAATTATTAAGGATGCCACCGGAGGCACAAGTTCCCTTCTCCCCCAGTCCAAACCTTGCCTGCCTCCCCTTAGGCGGCAATTTCGGTCTTTCCGGCCGTTTTGCGGCATCGGATTCCTTTTCCCAACAGCAGAGGCCACTGGCCTGTCAAAAGAAGGTATCCTTCAGACCCAATCCTTCCTGGCATTCCCACTACTCCCCAAGGTAGATCCTTCAGGTCTAGGATTGGAAGATCCACCTTGGCATGACTCGCGACTAGCCCCAGCCCACTTCCCGGGCTGGGCGGCCGTCTTCTCTTCAGAGACGTCTGGATCTCCTCAGTAGAGGACACATGGGTCAGGGAAGTTGTATCCTCAGGATACAAAATAGAGTTCATTTCACAGCCCTGGGATCGTTTCTTCGAATCCCGACCTCCAAGAGACCCCACTTTAGTCCCAGGTTTCTTTACAGCCATCGCTTCCCTCCTCAAATCCAGGTTAATCGTTCCCGTCCCAGAGAGAGAGAACGGTTCACAGGATTCTATTCGAATCCTTTTGTGGTACCGAAGACGGCAAGGTTCGTCCCATTCTGGATCTCAAATTGCTAAACAAGAGGGTTCATCTGAGACACTTCAGGATTGAATCCCTTCATTCAGTAATCGCTTCCATGGAGGCTCAGGAATTTCTGTGCTCCATAGACATCCAGGACGCCTATCTCCATGTCCCGATATTTCCAGGACATCACTGATTCCTGCGTTGTGCAGTACATCAGGAGCATTTTCAGTTCGTCGCCCTGCCGTTCGTGAAAACCCTGGGAGTGGTTGCGAGATCTAAGATCATGGCAGCGCTGATGGCCATCTTGAGGGTAAGGGACCTGGTACTTTTTCTGCACCTCGACGACATCCTCATCAAGGTTCCATCCTTTTCTCAGGCTCACGAAAGTCTGTCCATCGTCCTCGACACAATCTAGCCCATTTCGGGTGGCTTGTCAACAGGAAAAGTCCTGTCTTGTTCCTTCTCTTCGCCTCGTATTTCTGGGCATGCACTTTGACACTCATCAGACTAGAGTCTTCCCTCACGAAGACAAGAGGTCATCCTTCGTCGGGAAGTTCACTTGCTCCAGGGTCCTCAGCTTTCCTCCTTCTGATCGGCAATGAAGGTTGTAAGGAGCATTGTTGCAACATTGGAAGCAATTCCCTTTGCCCAATTTCACTCAAGACCTCTTCAGCAGACTATTCTCTCACAGTGGGACAGGTCTGTCTCATCCCTGGATCGCCCGATTCGGCTTTTGCCCCGGGTCAAATGGTCCCTCAATTGGTGGCTGACGTCACCTCATCTCCCAGGGAAGGTCCTTCCTTCCAGTTCACTGGCAGGTGGTGACGACTGACGCCAGCCTTCTCGGCTGGGGTGCTGTTTTATCACCTGACATTTCAGGGTCGTTGGTCGGCGCAGGAGTCTTCTCTGCCGATCAATGTCCTCGATTGGGGCCATCTTTCTGTCTCTTCTTCACTGGGAAAGGATTCTCAGGGGTCTGCCAATTTTGAATCCAGATGGACCGTGCCACAGCGGTGGCATATGTGAACCACCAGGGAGGGGATTCGGAGCTCTGGCCTTGGCCGAGGTATCCAAGATCCTCCTTTGGGCAGAAGCAATGGTCCCGGTGATATCCACGGTGCATATCCCTGGCGTGGTTAATTGGGCCGCCAACTTCCTCAGCCGCCTGGGCCTCTCAGCAGGGGAATGGTCCTTGCATCAGGCAGTCTTCCGTCAGATTTGTCTTCGATGGGGGACTCCGGATGTGGACCTCACGGCGTCCCGAATAAACAGGAAGGATCCTCTCGCAGTGGGTGTCGACGCTCTGGCCATTCCTTGGTTGCAGTTCGTACTCCCATATCTGTTTCCACCTCTGCCCTTGCTTCCCAAGCTGTTAAGAAAGATCAAGGCGGAGGGGGTGGCGGTCATTCTGATCGCCCCAGATTGGCCCAGGAGATCTTGGTTTGCGGACATCGTCAATCTTCTCGCAGACGCTCCCTGGCGGCTTCCAGACAGACCCGATCTGCTGTCTCGGGGTCCGATCTGCCACCCGAATTCTCGGTCACTCAGTTTGACGGCGTGGCTGAGACCGCAGTTCTAAGAGTGTCTGACCTTTTAGATCGGGTGATTCAGGCTAGGAAGCCTTCGTCTTCCATGATCTATCATACCTGGAAGGCTTACTTTCGTTGGTGTGAGTCCAACCATGTTCCACCTATGTCCTTTTCTCTTCCCTATATTTTGGCCTTCCGTCAGGCAGGTCTGGATGCAGGTCTTGCCCTTGGTTCCCTAAAGGGCCAGGTTTCTGCTCTCTCCATCTTCCAGAAGACATTATCGTCCCAGCCACAAGTCAAGACCTTCCGAGTAGCCCATGCTATTCCTCCCTACAGGGCTCCCGTAGATTCATGGGATCTTAATCTTGTTCTGGAGGTTCTGAGGGGGTTCCCCTTTCAAACCTCTCAGGGAGGTTTCCCTGTCATTTCTTTCCTGGAAGGTGGCCTTTCTTGTGGCCATCACCTCTATCTGGCGTGTTTCAGAGTTGGCAGCCCTGTCTTGTCAACAACCTCCTTTCCTAATTATCCACGAGGACAAGGTGGTCCTGAGGCCTCCGCCACCTTTTCTTCCAAGGTGGTATCCAACTTCCACATCAACGAGGACATGGTCCTACCTTTTTGTGCAGCTCCGACTCATCCTCTGGAGTGATCGTTGAACAACCTAGACCTCGTCAGGATGATGAGGATCTACCTGGCTAGAACAGCCTCTTTTTGGAAGACTGATTCGATTTTCGTCATTCCTGATGGCATGCGTAGAGGCCTGCCGGCTTCCAAGGCGACTATTGCTCGCTGGATCAGAACAGCAGTTTTGGAGGCTTACTGGGTCAAGAACAGAGTGCCCCCTCCTGGGATTAAGGTTCACTCTACCCGGGCAGTCGGCGCCTCCTGGGCGGTGCACCACAGGGCTTCCGCCCTACAGCTTTGCAAAGCGGCAACCTGGTCCTCCATCCACACGTTGGCCACATTTTACAAGGTCCATACCTACGCTTTGGCGGACGCCAGCCTGGGCAGAAGGCTCTTGCAGGCGGCAGTGGTGGTGAGTCCTCTGACCTGATGGAAGGTGTTTTTTTTTGTTTTTTCTCCCTTCCCAGGGACAGCTTTGGGACATCCCATGGTTCCTGTGTTCCCCAATGAGGCGATAGAGAAAACAGAATTTTTGGTTGCTTACTGTAAAATCTGTTTCTCGGAGCCTTTTCTGTGGGACACAGCACCCTCCCATATAATTCAGTTTCCATAATTCTGTGTTCTGACTGTTCTCATGTTTTTACAGTTTGTGGTTGTTTCAACCTTGTTTTTTTTTCTCCTACTGCTTTCTCACTAACTGAAGTTCATAATGACAGTCGGTGGGGTGTTCACTGCAGAGGAGGAGCTAACTTTCTTTTTTTGTGCAGTGCCAGCCTCCTAGTGGCAGCATACACCTCTTGGTTCCTGTCCCCCAATGAAGGCTCCGAGAAACAGATTTTATGGTAAGCAACCAAAAATGCTGTTTTTGGGGTCTATATTACACAATACGACTGATTACATTCTTACCAACTCATTCACAACTATCTTGCAGTGTAAATGCCCCCTTAGACTGGCTTTTTCGTGTGGGTGTTATTACTCACTTTGTCTAAAGGGTTGACTTGTACTTGAGCTACTGTGAGGCTCAAACCATTCATTGTCACCAGAATGAGGTCATCTAATTGTGCAACCACTGTATGAGCAAGAGACCTCCTACAACCTGCAGCTGTATACTAGATGGGTGTGCACAGGGCCTAATCTGTGTGCTCTTTCTTAGGATGTTCTTTGAGGCTCTATGGATCCTCTTGCAGCAGGCTGGGTTTCAGAAATTCTGATCTGAACATAGACATTCAGTTTCCTGACTCTGTAAGTTACCTGAGTTTTGATAATTGTAATATCTTACAATGACTTTCTTCTGTCCTAGAGAATTGAGGCAGAGAAGGATTTATCATATAAGGCTATGTGCACACGTTGCAGATCCGCAGTGGGTTTTGTTTTTTGTTTTCTTCCACACAGAATTGCGCCATATCCGCAATGTATTGCCCAAGCAATGTTAATCAATGGGAATCCAGAATTGGTGTGCATGTGCTGCAGAAAATTCCGCGTGGATTTGTAGCACTTTATTTTCCGCAGCATGTCAATTCTTTTTGTAGCACTGCAGCGTTTCTGCACCCACTGACTTCCATTGAGTCAGTCACATCCGCAGCAAAATCGCAGCTGTAAACAGGTTTGCAGATTTTTGTGCCAAAAATGCTGCAGACAGGAAGGAGGAAGTGTGTGTGTGTGTGTGTGTGTGTGTGTGTGTGGCCCAGCATCGTCTGATGGGACTAATACTCCCATCCGGCTATGTCTGCTGTCACGTATAACAGTGACCGCATGAGCCGATGATGGGACAGTAGTCCCATCATCTGGCGACTGTGTTCAAGTGTGTAGGAAAAAAAAAATTTACATAATCACATGCAACATTCATAGCAAACTCCTAATTCCCCAACGCACGCTACTTCGGCAACAAAAATAAAATAAACCATCATATATTTACATTTCCGCCGCAGTCCATTTAATAGTGTCCCACGGCTATCTTGTGTAGAACAGTTATATCAGGAGATGTGACCGCTCTACCCAGCTTGATACACTGACAGGAGGTGATCCTCCCACAGAGTATCACTACGCCGCTGTGAGAGAATTCACCAGAGTTCGTACTGTCACTTGAAGCAGAGTGGAGTGGTCACATTATCCGATGTGACTTTTCTAAACGGGAGATTGTCGTGACACTCGTCATTAAATGTACTGTGGCTGAGAGGGAGTATATTATTTTATTTTTTTTTTGCAGAAGATAGAGGGAGTCGGATTAGGTGATGCAGTAAGTATGAATAATTAAGATTAATAAAGGAATTCTGGCCATGTCTTTATTTACCATACAACTATAGGATTAGTAATGGATACGTGTCTTATAGACGCTTCTCAATTACTAATCCGTGGGCTTGATGTCACCTGACAATACAAAGGTGACATCAACTCCACAAATACAGGGCAAGTGGGAAGAGCGTGGCCAAGTGCCAGAATTGGCGCATTTAGAAGACATGCCATTTTTGGGGCGGCTGAGAGCTGATGTTTTTAGCTTGGGGGATGCCAATATCCATAGCCCCTTTCCAGGCTATTTATATCAGCCTGCAGCTGTCTGTCTAGCCTTTGCTGGTTTAATTTGTTATTTTTTTTTTTTTTTTTTTATAGGGGGACCCCATGTCAACATTTTATTTATTTATTTTTTTTTTTTTCTCCTCTTCTAGGGTTCCCCAGTCAGTAAAGACTAAGCAAACATCTGTGAGCTGATATTAATAGCCTGGGAACCTTTATGGCTATTGGCTCCTTCCCAGAATATTAACCTCAGCCAACAGCTTCCCCTCTGCTGGTTAAGAGAATTACACTGGAGCCCACGCAATATTTTTATTTTTTTTCATTAGGGTATGTTCCCACAGTCAAAAATCGCCAGTGCTTTGGACACCGCACATGTCCACTCTGTCCAAGTGCTGCCGGCTTTTGAATGCAGGTGATTCCATATGTGTTCATTGAACCGTGCGAAATCACCGCACTCAATACATTGTATGGGGACGTTAATCTTGCAGAGTCTGAGTGTCCAAGATAAATTGAAATGCTGCAGTCTGGAAAGACACGCCTCATGTTCATCTCCACAGGGAAGCAGCGGGTGCCGGTGCATTTATAGTGGAGATGGGAGTTCTTCAAATTCCATCCACTATGCTGTTCGCAGCGTCCAACCCACAGCGTTTACTGACCATGGGAACATGCCCTTATAAAGTTTTTGAAAATTTAAAACAGATACTGCGTTTCCCACAGATTTTGTGTGTCTTCAACTCTTATTTACCATTTTATTAAAGGGAACCTGTCACCCCCGCACCCCCCCCCCTCCCCAGGCGTTTGTAACTAAAAGGGCCACCTTGTGCAGCGCTAATGCTGCATTCTGACAAGGTGGCTTTTAGTTCTTGGTGCTGTAACTGCAGAAATAATCGATTTTTGCAATTTGTCCAAAATACCTTGAAACGGTCCTGGGGGCAGGTCTTTCCCCCCCTAATGCAGACGCAGCACCGCCGTCACTTATGCCCGCTTGGCGCCACCTCCTCAGCATTGTCTTCAACTGTCCCGGTGCCTGCGCTGTTATCTTATGCCTTGGGCATGCGCAGTCCGCGCTGCCCGAGATCCCACCCTGCAGTGTCCTGATTTATTCACACTGCAGGGCGGAATCTCAGGCAGCGCTGCCGCGCAGTCAGCAAGACATCAATTGATGTCACAAGACAGGCAGCACTAACTGCGCATGTCTAAGGCATAAGATAACAGCGCAGGCGCCGGGACAGTTGAAAACAACGCTGAGGAGGCGGCGCCGAGGGGGCATGAGTGACGGCGGTGCTGCATCTGCATTGGGGGGGGGGGGGGGAAACCTGCCCACAGGACTGCTTCAAGGTATTTTGAACAAATTGCAAAAATCGATCATTTCTGCAGTTACAGCACCAAGAACTAAGAGCTACCTTGTCAGAATGCAGCATTAGTGCTGCATAAGGTGGCTTTTAGGCTACTTTCACACTTGCGTCGGTACGGGTCCGTCGCTATGCGTCGGGCCAACGTACCGATGCACGTTGTGAAATTTGTGCACGACGTGGGCAGTGGATGCAGTTCAACGCATACGCTGCCCATTCTGATGTTCGGGGAGGAGGGGGCGGAGTGGAGTTTCGGCCACGCATGCGCTGTAGAAAATAGCGGGCGCGACAGACAATAAAACGTGCACTTGAACGGTTTTTTTTTTTTCGTGCCACTGGTCCGCCAAAACACGACTGATCCGTTGCACGACAGACGCAACGTCGCTAATACAAGTCTATGGGCAAAAAAACGCATCCTGCAGGCACATTTGCAGGATCCGTTTTTTGCCCAAAATGACGGATTGTGACGGATAAACGCTAGTGTGAAATTAGCCTTAGTTACAAACGCCTGGTTGGGGGGGGGGGAGTGACTGGTTCCCTTTATTGAGGGTATCTGGTTGACGCATGTTCATTACTAAACCTCGGGCTTGGAATTACATATGTATGTGTGTATACTTGTTTTGTGTGTAAACATTGTTTGAACGTTGTATGTAATGATATATTATGACCTTCAATGGATAATGTAAAAGAGGTTGGGCTAGGAAATTACATCACAATTCTTTTTTTTTTTCTCAATATATCTTTATTTAGCTTACAAAAATGCATACAAATCTGCATTAAAAAATCCCCATAAACTCATCAAATCCGCATGGATTTTCAACTGCGTTTTCTGCCAAGAGGAAGAATATGCATAGATTTTTACAACAGCAAACATGCAGTGTGCGCACATACCCTAAATGTTCTTTTGTTACTTCTAGATGAATCAACCTGACGTTCTTCTATTGGTTCAGGAAAGCCTGAAGCAAAGCGGTAAGATTATACCGTTCTTAGTTCATGTGCTGGTATATTATTCTGCTGGACGTGCTGGATAGCATCCACTGGCTCCTAATTTACTGACTGTTTTAATCTTGGTGCTTCTATTTCAGATTTATTCACAGACTTTGAAGCTGATTTCCATGCCAGGGTGCCTGTAGTGGTGTGCAGAGAAAAGCAAAGGTTTGTTCAACAAGATCTGTTAACCCTTAACCCCATCCCGACCTGTGACACCACGTAGGCATCATGAAAGTTGGTGCCAATCTGACCTGTGACGCCTATGTGGCGTCATGGAGGGATCGCATCCCTGCAGATCGGGTGAAAGGGGTTAACTCCAATTTCACCCAATCTGCAGGGACAGGGGGAGTGGTACCTCAGCCCAGGGGTGGGGGGGCTTCGCCCCTCACCCCATGGCTACGATCGCTCTGATTGGCTGTTTCACTTTGAACAGCCAATCAGCAATATGTAATATTTCACCTATGAAAAGTGGTGAAATATTACAATCCAGCCATGGTCGATGCTGCAATATCATCGACATGGCTGGAAGCCCTGATTTGCCCCCCGCCACAGATCTCCTCCCCAGTCCTCAGTTCTGTGGTCCACTCCCCTCCGTCCTCCTGTCCGCCCCACCCCACCCCCTCATACTTGCCAAGCCTCCCAATGTCTGTCCGTCTTCTCCATGGGTGCCGCCATCTTCCAAATTGGTTTTCACAGTGATACTATTTTTTTTTAAGTGAACCCCCCCTTATCACTCCCATAGGTAGGGACAATAATAAAATAAAGAAAATATATTTACTTTTATTTTTCCACTAGGCTTAGGGCTAGGGTTAGAATTGGGGTTAGGCTATGTACAGACGTATTCTGGTCCTCTGCGGATTTCACTGCAGTTTTCTATTGGAGCAGTTATTAAACCGCTGTGGAATCCGCAAAAAAAAGTGTGCACAGGGTTTTTTGTTTCCCATAGGTTTACATTGAACTGTAAACTCATGGGAAACTGCTGCGAATCCGCAGCGTTTTCTGCAGCGTGTGCACAAACCCTTAGAATTAGGCTATGTGCACACTGTGCAGATTTGGCTGTGGATCCGCAGCGGATTGGCCACTGCGGATTCGTAGCAGTTTTCAAACAGGTTTACAGTACCATGTAAACCTATAGAAAACCAAATCCGCTGTGCCCATGGTGCAGAAAATACCACGCGGAAACACTGCGTTGTATTTTCCGCACCGTGTCAATTCTTTGTGCAGATTCCGCCGTGTTTTACACCTGTTCCTCAATAGGAATCCGCAGGTGAAATCCGCACAAAAAACACTGGAAATGTGCAGTAAATCCGCAGGTAAACCGCAGTGCCTTTTTTACCTGCGGATTTTTCAAAAATGGTGCAGAAAACTCTCACCCGAATCCGCAACGTGGGCACATAGCCTTAGGAATGGAATTAGGGCTAGGGTTGGAAATAAGGTTAAGATTAGGCTTGTGGTTGTGGTTAGGGGTGTGTTGGGGATAGGGTTGTGATTAGGGTTATGGCTAGAATTGGGATTAGGGTTAGGGGTGTGTTGGTGTTATAATTGGAGGGTTTCCACTGTTTAGGCACATCAGTGGTCTCCAAACGCAACATGGCGCCACCATTGTTTCCAGCCAATCTTGCGTTCAAAAAGTCAAATGGTGCTCCCTCCCTTCCGAGCCCCGACGTGCGCCCAAACAGTGGTTTACCCCCACATATGGGGTACCAGCATACTCAGGTTAAACTGGGCAACAACTATTGGGGTCCAATTTCTCCTGTTACCCTTGTGAAAATAAAAAAATAGCTTGCTAAAACATTATTTTGAGGAAAGAAAAATGATTTTTTATTTTCCAGTTCACCACCTGACAGCACCATTGGAGGACGTCCTTCTTACCCTCAGTGGGACAGGAACAACAAGCCGTTAAAAGGACCCTCCCCACGCCACCCACCAGTGTTTTTCCTGTCCCACTGCGGATAGGAACGGCAAGCGAATTCTCCGACGGTGCTGTGCAGATGGGGGGATCGGGGGGCCCAGCCTTTCCCTACCGCAAGAATTCTGCGGCTGATACCTGCGATGGGGGGTCCCTTAGCCTCCCTAGTGTAGCGCTGCTCCTGGGGTCGGGTCCGCTTCCTCCGTATAGGGGGCTCTCGGTCCAGGCGCCTGTCTGCTGGGGAGTCAGGGCGATGGCCGCTCAGTGCACGATCAGCTCCAGTGTGTGGCCGCAGTTTCTCCAGAGACCGATTCCAAGCGGTCACTTCCGGGTCCAGCGGCCGCGTCACTTCCGGCCGCGTCTCTTCCAATCGCGGCCTGTGTGGGCGATGGTGTCGGCCTCGGTGAGGGGTACAGCGCGGTCACCGCAGCGGCGGTAAGGAGGGCAGGATCAACCAGGTAAATCCTATATAAACTCACTAAGGGGGTCTGTATGCCGCCGGCTATCCTGACAAAGGAGCACTCGGCTATACGGCTAGGATTGTCCTCACTATGAAGGAGACAGCTAGACCTGAGGGGACTGACCAGCTTCAGGGGCATGTGAGTGGGCTATGTTAAAGCCATACCACAAAGCTCACCCCTCCCCTTGCTTCCCTACCGATGTATTCCATATATATCTCTATCTATCTTAGGCTGAGCCTCCCATTCCCACATCCGAAAGGAAAAAATCCGGGGAAAATAAATGCCCAATATGTGCCACTAAGTTTCCGGAAAATTGGCGGAAACCATTGTGCAAATCATGCACATCCAAGATTGTGGGTGATGAACAAACGGCGTTACTATCCAGTATGAGGACAATGATTCGGCAGGAGGTTCAGGCATCCATCTCAAGCTTGAATCTTCCCCAAACAAGTCAGTCAGAACCGCAGGCCTCACGGAAGAGGCCGAGGGAGTCTAGCCCCTATTCTGAGGGAGAGGTTTCGGAAGATTCTGACCAGGAGGAAAGATGGATCATTGGGCAGAGGGAAGAGATATCTCTTCTCTGCAGCAGATACAGATGAGCTTCTTCATGCTGTTCGTAACACTATGCAGTTACAGGACTCGCCAGAGGAGACCTCGATCCAGGACTAGATGTTTGGCGGATTACATACCCAAGTCACAAAGGTTTTCCCCGTTAACAACATCCGTTCCATGATCCTGGAAGAATGGCAAGAAGCGGAGAAGAGACTAGTGGTACCCAGGGATTTTAGACACCGTTTGCCCTATAATCCAGAGGACATTAAAGTGTGGGATGAAGTTCCCAAGATTGATGTTCTGCTAGCAAAAGTGGCGAAGACCTCAATCCCATTTGAGGACTCCTCCGCATTGAAGGATCCTATGAATCGCAAAGCAGATGGTCTGCTCAGGAGAACTTGGGAGTCCTCCGCAGCAATAATACGGGCCAATATAGCTCCAACATCGGTAGCCCGGTCAATGCATCTATGGATTGACGATTTGGAGGAACATCTCAAAGCTAAGACTTCCAGAGATGTTATTCTCAAATCCCTGCCGTTGCTTAAACTTGCAACAGGCTTTATGGCAGACGCTTCTGCTGAATCTGTACGCTTCGCTGCCAGAAGCGAATCTTTGTCCAACGCGGCCAGAAGAGCAATCTGGCTAAACCTGGTCGGGGGATATCCAGTCAAAAAATAAATTGTGCGGAATCCCATTCTCAGGGAATAAAGTATTTGAGCCTATTCTAGATGACATATTAGAAAAATCCTCAGATAAAAAGAAAGGGTTCCCTGAGGAAAATACAAAAGTACCAGCCCTTTCGTAGATCCCGACCTAGTCAGAGGACAGACTACAGGGGGAAAGGGGAAGACTGAGAGGTGGTCTTATCCCAAGGGTGGAAAGGGTAGAGACTCCATCTTCCCAAGTGCAGGTACAGCAAAGCCAAATAAATGACATCAGGGTAGGTGGTCGGTTACAAAAATTTCTAGGGGGTTGGCAGAAAGTATCCCAAAATCCGTGGATTCTGCAGATGATTTCTCAGGGATACAAACTAGAGTTCTCCAGCAGTCCCCCAGAAAGATTTGTGGTAACCCGACCCTGTCTGCTCTCAGACTCCTCTATGTGGACAAACATCCAGGAGTTGAGAGTTAGATGCGATAATTCCAGTTCCCCTCTCAGAAAGAGGCAAAGGCCATTACCCCCATTTGTTTTCAATAAAGAAACAGTCAGGGGACTCCCGGACGATCATAAATTTAAAACCACTAAACAAATGGGTCCGGTACAAAAGATTCAGGATGGAATCTATAAAGTCCACAACGCCTCTTATAGACAAGGACATGGTGATGTGCACCTTAGACCTAAGCAATGCATACTATCATGTCCCGATACACTCTTCCTACCAAAAATTCCTGAGATTTGCCCTAATGAACAAGGGGATATTACATCACTTCCAGTTCAAATGTCTCCCTTTCGGGCTTGCTTCGGCGCCCAGGATATTTACCAAACTGATGTCAGATGTTGTGGTCTATCTAAGAAACCAGAATGTGACCATAGTACCATATCTGGACAACTTTCTGATAATGGCAAAATCAGAGAAGCTCCTCAGAATAGACTGCAGCTTCACCCTTTCCATCCTGCAGGATCTGGGGTCGATCGTGAATTGGAAAAAATCCTGCTTGGTCCCAGATTCCAGAATGAAATTTTTGGGGGTAATAGACTCCAAACTAAGAACATCTTTCTTACCAGAAGACAGACAGGAGGCCGTGATCAGGCACATACAACAATTCAGAAGAAGTACCCCCTCCATAAGAGAGGCAATGAGGATACTGGGCTTTAACAGCATGCATACCCTGTGTGAAATGGAGCCAATTCCACTCGCGGGAGTTAGAGAGAGGTCTTGGGATCTTGGAACAGGAAAGAGTTCCCTAGACAGGAAGATGATGGTATCTCCATCAGTGAAAAGATCCTTAACCTGGTGGACCACACCGGAAAACCTAAGAGAGGGAGTTCCATGGATACTCAATCCCGGTGTTGCGGTTACCACAGACGCCAGTCAATACGGATGGGGCGGTCATATAGGAAGGACCTACTATCAGGGAGAATGGACTCCTCAGATTGCCGCAAGATCATCAAATTTCAGGGAGCTGTATGCGATCTGAAAGGTGTTGTACCAGGCCCAGTCACAGGTCAGGGACAGACACGTAAGGATACTGTCCGACAATGTCACAGCAGTGGCATTTCTGAGACACCAGGGAGGTCCGAAGCATCCACCACTGCAACACTTCGCAAACCAGATTTTCAGATGGGCAGAAAGATCTGTCAGATCCATCTCTGCAGTTCACCTGGAAGGCACCAAGAATCAAGTGGCAGATTTCTTGAGCAGAACATCTATACATCCCGGAGAATGGGAACTGAACCCAGAAGTATTCAGCAGTCTGTGCCAGAGATGGGGAACACCTCAGGTGGACCTTTTTGCCACCAGGTTAAACACAAAGACCACAGCATTTTTCTCACTCAATCCTTTAGACAGAGCCATTGCAGTAGACGCCTTGTCTCAGTATTGGGGGTTGTCTCAGTATTGGGGGGGGGAAGGTCTCCTGTACGCATTTTTTCCTCTTCCTCTGATACCGAAGACACTCAGGAAAATACAAGACGAGGGAGCAACCGTAATCCTGGTGGTTCCTTTTTGGCCAAAAAAGAGCTGGTTTTCTCTACTATCCAGAATATCAACAGAGAAACCAGTCTTATTACCGAACAGGCAGGACCTTCTTCTGCAAGGGCCGGTGTTCCACAAGAACCCAGACTCTCTTCACCTATCTGCTTGGATCCTGAACGGCAAACCTTAAGATCCAGAGGCCTGTCAGAAGATGTCATTACCACACTCCAGGCAAGCAGAAAGCCGGTGACTTCGGCGATTTACGACAAAATCTGGAAGTGGTATTGTTCCTTTCTGGGAGGAGTTTCTGTGGATACTTCCAAACTGGACATCCCCAGAATCCTCGACTTCCTGCAACTTGGATTTAACAAGGGCCTTCAGCCTAGTACTCTAAAAGTACAGATTGCAGCGCTTAGTGTCTTTTTTGATACATCACTAGCCTCCCATCCCTGGATAGCAAGATTTTCCAGGGCCACACAGAGAATGAGGCCACTTGTGAGGAAATCAACTCCTCCTTGGGACCTAAACCTGGTTTTTAACACCTTGTGTAAAACCCCGTACTTGTTGTCAGAGGATATGAACATAGCCAATCTCTCCTTTAAAACTGCCTTCCTGATTGCCATCACGTCAGCTAAAAGGCTGGGGGAGATGCAGGCTCTTTCCACCCAGAACCCATATCTTCAGATCTTTGACGACAGGATAGTCTTAAAACTTAACCCAGCTTTCCTCCCCAAAGTAGTTTCCTCAACCAATATAAATCAGGAGATAATCCTTTCATTCTGCCAACACCCTAGAAACGCAAGAGGTCTACCATAACCTTGACGTAAGGGAGACTGTTCTAAAATATCTGGGGGTGACGGAAAGTTGGAGACAAGACGCTAACTTGTTTGTATAGTACGGGGGTCCAAATAGGGGTTGTAAAGCAGCAAAATCAACCATTGCTAGATGGATTAAAACCATGATAAGCCTAGCGTATACAGACCAAGGGAAAGATCCCCCGGATACTCTTAGGGCCCATTCAACACGAGCTATCTCTACATCATGGGCAGAAAAGGGGAGCCTCAGCTGAGCAAATCTGTAGGGCGGCGACTTGGACCAGTCTTTCTACCTTTGCAAGACACTATAAATTAGATGTCGTATCAGATCAGTTAGCCTTTGGTAGAAGAGGATTACATGTAGTCCCACCCTAGTTAAACATCCTTTGGTATTCCTCCAATGGTGCTGTCAGGTGGTGAACTGGAAAACGGTAATTAGTTCTTACCGGTAATTGTATTTCCAGGAATCCACCTGACAGCACTACTAGTTCCCTCCCACTGCAAGCTTGTACTATTGACTAATGTGATGTAACATTGGTGTATAACTGTTAATAAACTCTCTTTTTGCATCCATCCAGATGTGGTACTTAGAAAATCACTGGTGGGTGGAGTGGGAAGGGTCCTTTTAACCGCTTGTTCCTGTCCCACTGAGGGTAAGAAGGATGTCCTCCAATGGTGCTGTCAGGTAGATTCCTGGAAATACAATTACCGGTAAGAACTAATTACCGTTTTCACGGCTCTGCGTTGTAAGCTTCTGTGAAGCACTTGGGGACATATCTAGATAAGTTCCCTGGGGGGGTCTAGTTTCCAAAATGGGGTCACGTGTGGGGTTTCTACTGTTTAGGCACATCAGGGGCTCTGCAAATGCAACGTGACGCCCGCAGACCATTCCATCAAAGTCTGCATTTCAAAACGTCACGACTTCCCTTCCGAGCCCCGACGTGTGCCCAAACAGTGGCTCCCCCCCACATAAGGTATCAGTGTACTCAGGACAAACTGGACAACAACTTTTGGGGCCAAATTTCTCCTGTTACTCTTGTGAAAATAAATTGCGGGCTAAAAAATAATTTGAGGAAAGAAAAATGATTTTTTATTTTCACGGCTCTGCATTATAAACTTTTGTGAAGCACTTGGGGGTTTAAAGTGGTCACCGCACATCTAGATTAGTTCCGTGGGAGGTCTAGTTTCCAAAATGGGATCACATGGGGGGAGCTCCAATGTTTAGGCACACAGGGGCTCTCCAAACGCAACATGTTGTCCGCTAAAGATTGGAGCCAATTTTTCATTGAAAAAGGCAAATGGCGCTCTCTCCCTTCAGAGCCCTGTCGTGCGCCCAAACAGTGGTCCCCCCCCCCACCCCCCGCCACATATGGGGTATCGGCGAACTCAGGAAAAATTGTACAATAACTTTTGGGGTCCAGTTTCTCTTTTTACCCTTGGGAAAATAAAAAAATTGTTGCTAAAAGATCATTGTTGTGACTAACAAGTTAAATGTTCATTTTTTTTTCCTTCCATGTTGCTGCTGCTGTGAAGCACCTGAAGGGTTAATAAACTTCTTGAATGTGGTTTTGAGCACCTTGAGGGGTGCAGTTTCTAGAATGGTGTCACTTTTAGGTATTTTCAGCCATATAGACCCCCTCAAACTGACTTCAAATGTGAGGTGGTCCCTAAAAAAAATGGTTTTGTAAATTTCGTTGTAGAAATGAGAAATCGCTGGTCAAATTTTAACCCTTATAACTTCCTAGCAAAAAAAATTGTTTCCAAACTGTTTGATAGTGCTGTATCTCAACGATGCTTATTACCACGTCCCCATTCACTAGAACTCTCAGAAATTCCTCAGACTAGCAGTGGTCATAAAAGGAGAAATAAGGGAATACCAATATAGAGCCCTTCCCTTTGGCAGATCAGTTGCACCCCGCATATTTGCCAAACTGATAGCGGAGATGATGGCCCACCTGAGACAATTTGATAGTCCCATACTTGGACAACTTTCTGATTGTGAGCAACTCGGCCCAGCTCTGCCGTCAACAGTGCGACAGAGTGGTAGATACTCTAAGAAATTTAGGCTGGCTTCTAAACCTACAAAAATCAAAACTAAAACCAACCAGAGTTCAGGAATTTTTGGGTCTCACCTTGGACTCTATATTACAAGAATGCCGCCTCCCAGTTCAGAAAAAAACAAAATAATAAATCTAGTGTCGAAAGCTTGCTCAAACCCTTCCATGACTTTGAGAAGGGCAATGTCATTACTGGGGTCCCTCTCTGCTTGCCTTCCAGCAGTTCAGTGGGCACAACTTCACACGACACACACCTCCAGTGGGACATTCTGAGAAACCAGGTTATACTAAGGGGGCATTTAGAAAGTCACATGACTCTAAGTTTAGCTACTATTCATTCCCTAACTTGGTGGATGGATCCCAACAACCTGTCAAAAGGGATTTTCTGGGTGATAGAGGTATCTCAGTTACCACAGATGCAAGACCCAAAGGGTGGGGACTCAACTGGACAACAGGGTCACTCAGGGGGTTTGGACAGGTCAGGAACACGGGGCCTCCTCAAACCAAAATGAACTCTTGGCCATGAGCCACGCCTTATTGTTTTTCCTACACAGCCTACGGGGGCATCATGTCCAAATATTTTCGGACAATCGAGTAGTCGTAGCCTACCTAGGAGGGAAACCAGGTCTCAAGCCCTAATGGATACCACTTCCGAAATCTTGGTAGAGAACAACTTCCTATCCCTCTCCACATTACATATAAGAGGAGTAGAGAATCAGAAGGTGGACTTCCTGAGCCGTACCCAATTAAAACAGGGAGGATGGACACTAAACCAGTACATTTTCGACCAGATCAGAGCTTAGGGGAATCCCTGTAATAGACCTTTTTGCCAATATGTACAACAGAAAAGTGAAAACCTTTTTTGTTCCCTAGACCCCAGGGGGAACCCTCAGGCCTTAGATGCATTCATGATTCCTTGGACAGTCTTGCGCATGCCTTTCCCTCAACTACCATATATACTCAAGTATAAGCTGAGATTTTCAGCCCAAAAAATGGGCTGAAAGTGCCTCTCGGCTTATACTCGAGTCATGGAAGGCGGGGGGGGGTCAGCGGGTGAGGGGGAGCGACGCCTGTAAAATACTCACCTGCTCCTGACGCGGTTCCCGCATGTCCCACGGTCTTCAGGCACGACAGCTTCACCTGTTCAGTGGTCACTGGTACCGCTCATTAAAGTAATGAATATGGACTCCACTCTCATAGGGGTGGAGCCGCATATTCATTACTGTAATGAGCGGTACCATGTGACCGCTCACTACAGCAAGGACATGCAGGGACCACGTCAGGAGCAGGTGAGTATTTCAGATTCACCTTTCCGCGTTCTACTGCCGCCCCGTCTTCCGCAGTGACTGTTCAGGTCAGAGGGCGCGATGACGTATTTTTGTGCACGCCGCCCTCTGCCTGAACAGTCAGTGCGGAGAGACGGGACGCTGAGCAGCAGCGACGAGAGGGGAGTATATCTTTTTTTTTTTTTTTTTTTTTTTTTTTTTTTTTTTGTGCAGCAGCATTACATGAGGCACATTGTCATATGGAGCATCTATGGGGCCATAATGAACTGCATGGAGCATTAATGGGGCATCTATGGGGCCATAACTCCATGGAGCATTAATAGGGCATCTATGGGGCCATAACTGCATGGAGCATTATATGGGACCATAAAGAACTGCATGGAACATTATATGGGGCATCTATGGGGCTATAATGAACTGCATGGAGCATTATATGGGGCATCTATGGGGCCATAAAGAACTGCATGGAGCATTATATGGGGCATCTATGGTGCCTTAAAGAACTGCATGGAGCATTATGTCTACTCCTGTAGAATGTAAGCCCGCAAGGGCAGGGTCCTCGCCCCTCTGTATCAGTCCGTCATTGTTAGTTTGTTTACTGTATGTGATATTTGTAACTTGTATGTAACCCCTTCTCATGTACAGCACCATGGAATCAATGGTGCTATATAAATAAATAATAATAATAATAATTATATGGGGCATAGTTTAATATAGTGCATCTTATGGGGCCCATCATGAACTGTATGGAGCATTATATGGGGCTCCTGATTCAATATGGATATTCAAAAACACTTAACCTACTGATGTCTCAATTAATTTTACTTTTATTGGTATCTATTTTTATTTTTGACTCTTACGGTAGCTGCTGCATTTTCCACCCTAGGCTTATACTCGAGCCAATAAGTTTTTCCAGTTTTTTTTTTTTTGTTGCAAAATTAGGGGGGGGGGTCGGCTTATACTCGGGTCGGCTTATACTCGAGTATATATCCTCATTCGAGCAGTTTCGCGAAAAGTCAGAGAGGACAGGTCCAAGCTCATCCTAATAGCCCCCTTCTGGCCCAAAAGGACCTGGTTCTCCTGGCTGAGGATACTATCGGTCACCGATCCCTGGGTTCTTCCGGACATCTTACCACAGGGACCGGTGTTCCTCCCTCAGTCAGAGAATCTCCACCTGACGGTGTGGAATTTGAAAAGTCACTACTGAAGGAAAGGGGTTTTTCGGATAAGTTAGTCACCACACTAATGAAAAGTAGGAAAACCATGACCACAAAAATCTATGGCAAAACCTGCAAGAAATTTTTGTCCACCTCTGGGGTAAGGTTACAAGATGGCATCCCAATTGCTGAGGTATTAGAAATTCTACAGAAGGGTCTAGATCTGGGCCTCTCAGTAAGTACCTTTAAAAGTACAGATAGTGGCTCTGGGAGCATTGTACTGTAAAAACCTAGCGGCCAACCCTTGGGTAACACGTTTTATTAGAGTAGCTGCAAGATCTAGACTGATAACTATACAAAGGTTACCAGCTTGGGACTTGAACCTAGTCTTATCAGCTTTAACAGAATCCCCGTTTGAGCCTAGAGTCAATACCCCTTAAAATCTTCTCACTTAAATCTGCCCTCCTGTTGGCCCTACCATCGGCCCGTAGAATAAGTGATCTCCAAGCACGGTCTGCGTCTCCTCCCTTTACAAAAATCCTGGATGGTAAGGTTAAAAACGGACCCTGCCTATCTACCCAAAGTAGTGTCCAGATTCCACAGGTCCCAGGAAATAATCTTTCCTTCCTTCTGTCCAGTCCCTAAAAATAAGAAAGAAGAAAAATTCCACACATTAGATGTAAGGTGTCTAGTTCAGTATATAGAACCCACCCAGCAGCATAGGAAGGAAGTCTCTTTTTATCTGCTTCCAGGGACCCAGGAAAGGACTCAGAGCCTCCAGGGGCACTATAGCACGTTGGATAACAAGACGCGATAGCCTTGGCGTACTCATCCACCGGGAACGTTGTTCCGGAGGGGCTGAAAGCCCATTCTACAAGGGCTGTGGTGACCTCCTGGGCCGAAAGGTCAGAGGTACCATTAGATCAAATCTGTAAGGCGGCCACCTGGTCATCACCTCACCTTCAACCTTTTTTAGACACTACCGTTTAGACCTAGCCTCATCATCTGATTTAACCTTTGGAAGAAGGGTTCTGCAGCCTGTGGTCCCTCCCTAAGCAACAATCTCTGCAATTCTCTGTGGTGCTGTCATGGGGGACTGATAAAAGCATAGTTACTTACCGATAACTATTTCTTAGAGCCCATAACAGCACCTGCTTATTTCCCCCCCCCCCCCCCCCCCCCCCATCACGTGTGCGGTGAGCACATCTTATTGTATGAAGTGTTTTTTCTATATAAACATGGTGTTCACCTGTTAAGCAATATGATAAAATTGTATATTTTTTGTTGTCACTAACCTGGAGGACCTCCGATGCTCTGTAAACCAAACTAATGAAGGGGAGAGGTACTGCCCTCTTTATCCTGTAGGTTTCCTGTCCCTGAAGGGCGGATCCCCTCTCTGTGGTAGTGCTGTCATGGGCTCTGAGAAATACCGTTGTCGGTAAGTAACTAGGCTTTTTGTATATATAACTTTTTTGGGGGTGGGGGCGCTGTCCTCATACTAATTATATAATGTGCCCTGCTACCTCTTCTTTATACTCTTCTTCCTCACATATCAATGAAGCTCCAGTCATTGGCACGAAAAAGGATAGGGCAGAGCAAACTTTGGGGTCTGCAGCATAGACAAGGTGACTGCAGTGGGAGCAGTGGTAAGGGAGACTGGCAACTAATAGTTGGGCTGAGTTATAACCCACAATGTATAAAGCCAAAGACATACTGATGAAGAATCTAGATTGGGAGTGAACCCCAATGGGGACAGTGCAAATGTCTGTAAAGCACTGGAATTAATGGCGCTATGAAAGTATAGACTGATTCGATTTTTAATGATGGCTACCATGATTTCTAAAGCCACAGTAAATGGCCAATATGTATCAGTAAGGTCTGTGAAAGAGCTACATTACCCTCCTATGCTTCTGTAGAACTGCATGGAAGTTTTAATTCTAGTAAATATATTTGGCGGTTTTTCTTTTGTCTGAACTTAGGTGCGTCCTGTACTCTGAAAAATACGGTTGTCAAGAAAATATAGTATTTTGTATACCGTATATTTTGGATTATAAAACGCACCCTGGTTTTAGAGGTGGGGAACAGGAAAAAAAATAAGCAAAAAAGTGATAAAATATTTAACATACTAATATATAACAGCACATATAATATAAAATAGTATTTTATGTTGGAAGCTATGGGTAGAAGATGGTGCTGTGGGCCAGTGTGGTGTCTAAAGTACTATATGAAGGTGCTGGCGGGGGATATATTAGACTTATATTTAAAGCAACACTCCAACACTGGAAAATAACATTGGATTGCTGCTTTAACCCCTTAATGACAGCCAATACGTCTTTTAACTGACCTGAGATATAAGAGACAACTTGCTGCATTAGCCACGATCAGTATTTGCACCTTCCAAACCACTTTGCATTAATTCCTGTTAAGCACCTGAAGGGTTAATAAACTACCAGACAGCAGTTTTCAATTTGTCTAGGGGTGCTGTTTTGAAAATGGTATCATGTTTGGGGGTTTCCCAATATATAGGACCCCTAAAGTCACTTCAAACATGGATAAGTCCCTAAAACTATAAATTTTGTACATTTCCTTGAAAAAATGAAAAATTGCTGCTACATTTTTAAACCTCCTAAAATGCTAAAAAATAAAAGAACATTTTACAAATGTTGCTGATGTAAAGCAAACATGAGGGACATTTTTTATTAATGTTTTCCTGTGGTATGACCATCTGGATTAAAGGGATAATCATTCAAATTTAGAAAATTGCTAATTTTTTAATATTTTTCTCAAATTTTTGATATTTTTAATAAACACAAAACATATTGACCTAAATTTACCATTATCATAAAGTATAATCTGTCACGAAAAAACAATCTCAAAATCACTGGGATTTGTTGAAGAGTTGCAGAGTTATTACCACATAAATTGACACTGGTCAGATTTCAAAAATTTGGCTCCGTCACTAAGGGGTTAAGTTCCCATGCGAAAACTATAACTCCCAGCATGTCCTGCAGATCCTATGGCATGCTTGAAGTTATAGTTCACCACAGTAGTGGCAGTGATGTTTTTTTTTTTTTTGTTTTGTTGTGAGCACAGCCTGTACAAGTAATAATGAATTCAAAGTAATCACATCCATGCAGGTCTTGCAGCCAGCCACACTAGAAAACTGAAAATATCTCTCTACAGCTTACAGGACCTGTGGTGAGGTAATGAAGGACTAGCGCATCACATGACCGCACAGGGCCCTTCCTCTTATTACCTCACCACAAGTCCTGTAAGAGGAAGCTGCATTGTTTCTAGTGCGGTGTCTGCAGGACCTGTGGTAACATAATGGAGGGCTCTGTACTCATGTGGTGATCTAGCCCGCCCTCTTCATTACCCCACCACAGGTCCTATAATGACGGGAGCACTCAGCATCAGCACAGGCTGCACTGTTCTGTCAGGTATGAACTGCGGCGATCTCTCCTGTGGCACCCTGCTCCTGCTGCCTCCTCCACCAGACACAGGATCTCCCCAGCTGCAGCAGGAATCCGAAGGAATAATCATTTGCTTCTCCCCGCCCACTGCTCGGCGCTGACAAGTGGGCAGGGAAATGGCTAATGAATATTCTTTCACTTTAACCCCTTCATGACCCAGCCTATTTTGACCTTAATGACCTGGCCGTTTTTTGCAATTCTGACCAGTGTCCCTTTATGAGGTAATGACTCAGGAGCGCTTCAACGGATCCTAGCGGTTCTGAGATTGTTTTTTCGTGACATATTGGGCTTCATGTTAGTGGTAAATTTAGGTCAATAAATTCTGCGTTTATTTGTGATAAAAACGGAAGTTTGGCGAAAATTTTGAAAATGTCGCAATTTTCACATTTTGAATTTTTATTCTGTTAAACCAGAGAGTTATGTGACACAAAATAGTTAATAAATAACATTTCCCACATGTATACTTTACATCAGCACAATTTAGGAAACAAAATTTTTTTTTTGCTAGGAAGTTATAAGGGTTAAAATTTGACCAGCGATTTCTCATTTTTACAACGAAATTTACAAAACCATTTTTTTTAGGGACCACCTCACATTTGAAGTCAGTTTGAGGGGTCTATATGGCTGAAAATACCCAAAAGTGACACCATTCTAAAAAATGCACCCCTCAAGGTGCTCAAAACCACATTCAAGAAGTTTATTAACCCTTCAGGTGCTTCACAGCAGCAGAAGCAACATGGAAGGAAAAAATGAACATTTAACTTTTTAGTCACAAAAATTATCTTTTACCAACAATTTTTTTATTTTCCCAATGGTAAAAGGAGAAACTGAACCACGAAAGTTGTTGTCCAATTTGTCCTGAGTACGCTGATACCTCATATGTGGGGGTAAACCACTGTTTGGGCGCACGGCTTGGAAGGGAAGGAGCGCCATTTGACTTTTTGAATGAAAAATTGGCTCCACTCTTTATCGGACACCATGTCACGTTTGGAGAGCCCCCGTGTGCCTAAAAATTGGAGCTCCCCCACAAGTGACCCCATTTTGGAAACTAGACCCCCCCAAGGAACTTATCTAGATGCATAGTGAGCACTTTAAACCCCAGGTGCTTCACAGAAGTTTATAACGCAGAGCCATGAAAATAAAAAATAATTTTTCTTTCCTAAAAAATGATTTTTTTAGCCTGGAATTTCCTATTTTGCCAAGGGTAATAGGAGAAATTGGACCCCAAATGTTGTTGTCCAGTTTGTCCTGAGTACACGGATACCCCATATGTGGGGGTAAACCACTGTTTGGGCGCACTGCAGGGCTCGGAAGGGAAGGCACGCCATTTGGCTTTTTAAATGGAAAATTAGCTCCAATCATTAGCAGACACCATGTCACGTTTGGAGAGCCCCTGTGTGCCTAAACATTGGAGATCCCCCACAAATGACCCCATTTTGGAAACTAGACCCCCAAAGGAACTAATCTAGATGTGTGGTGAGCACTTTGAACCCCCAAGTGCTTCACAGAAGTTTATAACGCAGAGCCGTGAAAATAATAAATACGTTTTCTTTCCTCAAAAATAATTATTTAGCCCAGAATTTTTTATTTTCCCAAGAGTTACAGGAGAAATTGGACCCCGAAAGTTGTTGTCCAGTTTCTCCGGAGTACGCTGATACCCCATGTGTGGGGGTAAACCACTGTTTGGGCACACGTCGGGGCTCAGAATGGAAGTAGTGACTTTTGAAATGCAGACTTTGATGGAATGGTCTGCGGGCGTTGCGTTTGCAGAGCCCCTGGTGTGCCTAAACAGTAGAAACCCCCCACGAGTGACCCCATTTTAGAAACTAGACCCCCCCCAAGGAACTTATCTAGATATGTGGTGAGCACTTTGAACCCCCAAGTACTTCACAGACGTTTACAACGCAGAGCCGTGAAAATAAAAAATCATTTTTCTTTCCTCAAAAATGATGTTTTAGCAAGCAATTTTTTATTTTCACAAGGGTAACAGGAGAAATTGGACCCCAATAATTGTTGCACAGTTTGTCCTGAGCATGCTGGTACCCCATATGTGGGGGTAAACCACTGTTTGGGCGCACGTCGGGGCTCGGAACAGAGGGAGCACCATTTGACTTTTTGAATACAAGATTGGCTGGAATCAATGGTGGCGCCATGTTGCGTTTGGAGACCCCTGATGTGCCTAAACAGTGGAAACCCCTCAATTCTACCTCCAACACTAACCCCACACACCCCTAGCCCTAATCCCAACTGTAGCCATATCACAACCCTAACCACAACCCTAATTCCAACCTTAACCCTAAGGCTATGTGCCCACGTTGCGGATTCGTGTGAGACTTTTCAGCATCATTTTTGAAAAATCCGCGGGTAAAAGGCACTGTGTTTTACCTGCGCATTTACCGTGGATTTCCAGTGGTTTTTGTGCGGATTTCACCTGCAGATTCCTATTGAGGAACAAATGTAAAACGCTGCAGAATCCGCACAAAGAATTGACATGCTGCAGAAAATGCAACGCAGCGTTTCCGCGCGGTATTTTACGCACCATGGGCACAGCGGATTTGGTTTTCCGTAGGTTTACTTGGTACTGTAAACCTGATGGAACACTGCTGTGAATCCGCAGCCAAATCCGCACCGTGTGCACATAGCCTAATTCTAAAGGTATGTGCACACGCTGTCGAAAATGTTGCGGATCCGCAGCAGTTTCCCATGAGTTTACAGTTCAATGTAAACCTATGGGAAACAAAAATCGCTGTACACATGCTGCAGAAAAACTGCACGGAAACGCAGCGGTTTACATTCCGCAGCAAGTCACTTCTTTCTGCGGATTCCGCAGTGGTTTTACAACTGCTCCAATAGAAAATCGCAGTTGTAAAACTGCAGTGAAATGTGCAGAAAAACTGCGGTAAATCCGCAGCGGTTTAGCACTGCGGATTTATGAAATCCGCAGCGGAAAAATCCGCAGAGGACCAGAATACGTGTGCACATATCGAAACCCTAACCCTATTCTAACCTTAGTGGGGGGGAAAAAATATATATATTTTCTTAGTGTCCCTACCTATGGGGGTGACAAAGGGGGGAGGGGGGGTCATTTACTTTTTTTTTTTTTTTTTTTATTTTGATCACTGTGATATAATCTATCTCAGTGATCAAAATGCACTTTGGAACAAATCTGCCGGCTGGCAGATTCGGCGGGCGCACTGAGCATGTGCCCGCTATTTTGGAAGATGGCGGCGCCCAGGGAGAAGACGGACGGACCCCGGGAGGATCGGAAAGTATGGTGGATCGGAGCACGGGGGGGCGGGGGTGGATCGCAGGACGGGGTGGGTGGATCGGAGCGTGGGGGGGTTGGATCAGAGCACGGGGGGGGGGGCGATTGGACCACTGGCGGAGCGGACAAGACCACGGGGGGAGCGGAGCACAGGACGTAGGGGAGCCGGAGCAGTGTACTGGGGTGGGGGCACATTAGTGTTTCCAGCCATGGCCGATGATATTGCAGCATCGGCCATGGCTGGATTGTAATTCACCAGTTTTAATAAATGAATTATTACAAATCGCTCTGATTGGCAGTTTCACTTTCAACAGCCAATCAGAGCGATCGTAGCCACGGGGGGGTGAAGCCACCCCCTCTGGGCTAAACTACCACTCCCCCTGTCCCTGCAGATCGGGTGAAATTGGAGTTAACCCTTTCACCGGATCTGCAGGGACGCGATCTTTCTATGACGCCACATAGGCGTCACAGGTCGGATTGGCACCGACTTTCATGACGCCTACGTGGCGTCAAAGGTCAGGAAGGGATTAAACATCGGGACCACATGGTTTCACCACGGCTAGATACCTGCCGCGGAGACATGCCTCCTGCGAGTGCGATCCCACTCAGCCCCTGCCCCCTTCCCACATGTTACATTTGGACCATAAGACTCGCCGCACACTTTCCTCACAAATTTGGAGGAAAAAAGTGTTTTATGGTCTGAAAAATACGGTAATAAAAAAACAAAAACAAAGTAGTACTGAGGGAGTGCCTCATTGGTAGTAATCAAGCCATTACCTTGTTAAAGAAGCACTTCCAACAACTATCTCGGTATATTTTAGTCATCACATTGTATAGCACTGTGCACTTACACTTGCTCATTTTTCCCCTACAAACAGCAAATTCCTCTTTTCCTATGACATCACATGATTAGAAACTGACTAGCTGAGTCCTGCTAAGGTTTAAGTAGAAACAGGTAGTCAGTGCAAAATCAACGACTGGGGGGTGGGGGGAGCGGCTGAGACAGATGTTTAAGAGGGGGAATCTATAATATAACGCTGGGAGCGTCACTGTCCGAAGCCTTTATAGACTGCGCAGGCGCAAGCGCCGGCGCAGTCTGGGCCTCAGAGTGACGCTCCCGGGAGATCGCGGTATGCGTTCACACTGAACGCACACCGCGATCTCCAACAGAGAAGCAGGGACGCGCCAGGAGGGTGAGTATCGCCTATATTCACCTGTCCTGCGTTCCACCGCTGAGCGCCGCCATCTTCCCGGTCTTCGGCCTGTGACCTTCAGTTCAGAGGGCGCGATGATGCGCTTAATGTGTGCCGGCGCCGCCCTCTGACTGAACAGTCACAGCCAGGAGACCGGGAAGATGGCGGCGCGCAGCGCTGGAACGGGACAGACAGGTGAGTATAGTAAGTGCTGGGGGGCCTGAGCTGGCGGCGATACGGGCACCTGACCCCCACAGCGCGCCGGTGTCCCCGCCTGTTCAGGCCCCCGGATGGGTGCAGCACATGACAGGATGGGGACGCAGGATGGGTGCAGCACATACCAGGATGGGGACGCAGGATGGGTGCAGCACATACCAGGATGGGGACGCAGGATGGTTGCAGCACAAAGCAGGATGGGGACGCAGGATGGTTGCAGCACATACCAGGATGGGGACGCAGGATGGTTGCAGCACATACCTGGGTGGGGACGCAGGATGGGGACGCAGGATGGGTGCAGCACATGCCAGGATGGGGACGCAGGATGGGTGCAGCACATGCCAGGATGGGGACGCAGGATGGGTGCAGCACATGCCAGGATGGGGACGCAGGATGGGTGCAGCACATGCCAGGATGGGGACGCAGGATGGGTGCAGCACATGCCAGGATGGGGACGCAGGATGGGTGCAGCACATGCCAGGATGGGGACGCAGGATGGTTGCAGCACATACCTGGGTGGGGACGCAGGATGGGGACGCAGGATGGGTGCAGCACATGCCAGGATGGGGACGCAGGATGGGTGCAGCACATGCCAGGATGGGGACGCAGGATGGGTGCAGCACATGCCAGGATGGGGACGCAGGATGGGTGCAGCACATGCCAGGATGGGGGCGCAGGATGGGGACGCAGGATGGGTGCAGCACATGACAGGATGGGGACGCAGGATGGGTGCAGCACATGACAGGATGGGGGCGCAGGATGGGTGCAGCACATGAAAGGATGGGGGCGCAGGATGGGTGCAGCACATGACAGGATGGGGACGCAGGATGGGTGCAGCACATGAAAGGATGGGGACGCAGGATGGGTGCAGCACATGACAGGATGGGGACGCAGGATGGGTGCAGCACATGACAGGATGGGGACGCAGGATAGGTGCAGCACATGACAGGATGGGGACGCAGGATGGAGCAGCACATACCAGGATGGAGACCATATACCAATATAAATGCTTGCCACCCGGGCGTAGAACGGGTTCAATAGCTAGTGATAAATATAGGGACGAGCCTTCCTGTTTCTGCATAGAGCAGAGAAAGGAGGAGAATTATCTGGATAAGTCAAAATGAGCAATTGTAAGTACACAGTGCTAGATAATGACTGCAATATATTAAGAGGATGCAAACTTTGATAGGAGTTTAAGATAAATATATATTACACGTACAGACCAAAAGTTTGGACACAACTCATTTAAGTCGAATTATATACTTAACAAAAAAGTGTGAAACTGAAAATGTCTTATATTCTAGGTTCTTCAAAGTAGCCACCTTTTGATTTGATTGCTTTGCATACTCTTGGCATTCTCTTGATGAGCTTAAAGAGGCAGTCACCGAAAATGGTTTTCACTTCACAGGGTGCCCTGTCAGGTTTAATAAGTGGGATTTCTTGCCTTATAAATGGGGTTGGGACCATCGGTTGTGTTGAGCAGAAGTCTGGTGGATACACAGCTGATAGTCCTACTGAATAGACTGTTAGAATTTGTATTATGGCAAGAAAAAAAGCGCTAAATAAAGAAAAACGAGTGGCCATCATTACTTTAAGAAATGAAGGTCAGTCAGTCCGAAAAATTGGTCCCCAAGTGCAGTGGCAAAAACTATCAAGCGCTACAAAGAAACTGCCTTGCGTGAGGACCGCCCCACGAAAGGAAGACCAAGAGTCACCTCTGCTTCTGAGGAGAAGTTTCAGTCACCAGCCTCAGAAATCGCAGGTTAGCAGCAGTTCAGATTAGAGACCAGGTCAATGCCACACAGAGGTCTAGCAGCAGACACATCTCTACAACAACTGTTAGGAGGAGACTTTGTGCAGCAGGCCTTCATGGTAAAATAGCTGCTAGGAAACCACCGCTAAAGACGGGGAACAAGCAGAAGAGACTTGTTTGGGCTTAAGAACACAAGGAATGGACATTAGATCAGTGGAAATCTGTGCTTTGGTCTGATGAGTCCATATTTGAGATCTTTGGTTCCAACCACCGTGTCTTTGTGTGACGCATAAAGGGTTAACGGATGGACTCTAATGCCTGGTTCCCACCATGAAGCATGGAGGAGGAGGAGGTGGTGTGATGGTGTGGGGGTGCTTTGCTGGTGACACTGTTGAGGATTTATTCAAAACTGAAGGCATACTGAACCAGCATGGCTACCACAGCATCTTGCAGTGCACGCTATTCCATCCGGTTTGCGTTTAGTTGGACAATCATTTATTTTTCAACCGAACAATGACCTCATATACACCTCCAGGCTATTTGACCAAAAAGGAGAGTGATGGGGTGCTACGCCAGATGACCTTGCCTCTAGTCACCAGACCTGAACCCAATCGAGATGGTTTGGGGTGAGCTGGACCGCAGAGTGAAGGCAAAAGGGCCAACAAGTGCTAAGCATCTCTGGGAACTCCTTCAAGATTGTTGGAAGACCATTCCCGGTGACTCTCTTGAAGCTCATCAAGAGAATGCCAAGAGTGTGCAAAGCAGTCATCAATGCAAAAGGTGGCTACTTTGAAGAACCTAGAATATCAGACATTTTCAGTTGTTTCACACTTTTTTTTAAGTATATAATTCCACATGTGTTAGTTCATAGTTTTGATGCCTTCAGTGTGAATTTACAATTTTCATAGTCATGAAAATTCAGAAAAATCCTTAAATGAGGTGTCCAAACTTTAGGTCTGTACTGTGTATGTATATGAATATTTTCTGCATAAGCCTAAAATTGGGTGTTTTTGTTGTATCCTTCTATCCCAGTCTTTGTAAAATGTGAAGTTGAGTAAGCCATATCATTGTAAGCCATATCATTTAAAAACCTGGTCTTGTTTTTTTTTTTTTTTTCCCCCCTCATAGTGGCCTTGTATGTAAAGTGAGTGCTGGCAATGAGAATGCTTGTCTTGCCACCAACCTTTTGGCTGCCTTGGGCAGAAAAGAATCAAGGCTTGTACCTCTTGTGGTGGCTTTCCGATACTGGGCAAAGGTAAGTCTTGCTAATCTAGGTGAGGGTTTCCCCAATATAGAGTTTAAAGACTGCTTTTATGCCCATGGTCAGGTGTCGTCCACCATAAGGACCCATTGTAAAGAAACAAACAAACTGCATGGTTTAAATTTCTGTGCAGTGGCCCTATGTATTGAAAAGTTCAGTCGGATGTGCTTTCTCATCACATAAAACAAACGCCTATGCAAACTAAGATCACCTATGGCAATTTTACAGTATACATTGTAGGGGTAGGCGCACGACTTGTACTAAAGGCTAATGTACTGACTCGGTGTGCATCTAGGCTCGCCAACCAGATCTAAGAACAATGTAGGGCCTTACTCCAGAAACCACATGTAAGTTATAGGCTACTTGCATATTTTGGCTGAATGTGCCTAAGAAATAATCTTTGCGTGTTGGTAGCCATAGCTTTTGCTTTGTTTTCTCAGATAAAAAAAAAATTATTTTTTTTTTTTTTTAACAGTTGTGCTGCATTGATAGGCCAGAAGAAGGTGGCTTACCACCCTACGTAGCTGCACTCATGGTGGTTTTCTTCCTTCAGCAAAGAAAGGAGCCCGTTCTTCCTGCTTACTTGGGACCCTGGGTATGTTCTGGTATTGGTATTTTGTTACATGCTGTAAGATTTGTTTCAGACTTTAAAGGGGGTCCTTTACTTTGCTATTAATGACGTTTCATTGGTATAGATGCAGCCATAGCGGAAGGTGAGATTGCAGCACACCCACAGATAAGCTGTTTCTGGCTATCTGCGCTGTAAACGGTGTATGGAGTGGGGACATCACCACTAGCTCCGACTGTTTAGTGGTTGATGCCAGGAACTGCAGATTGTCACGTAGTCTGATATTTGACCAGGCCTCTGAAGTCCCTAGCTGAAAAATGGGTCATTCAGTATCAAAGTAGTGGGAACAGTTGTTTAAAACAATTCTATACACTATGGGACTGATTCATTATTTCAAAAATTTTTGCAAAAGCTTTTTTGTTTGTTTTACATGAGAATGTTGTCATCCAGCAATTGGATCCATGCCTTGATTTTTTTTTTTTATGTACAGTATATACACAATAATATAGGGAAAATGTCACATCCACAACTTTCCTCGTAAAACTTTTATTCAAGGTTCATTAACCCCTTTCTGTCATTGGACGTACTATTCCGTCCATGTGGGGTGGGTCCTACTTCCCAAGGACGGAATAGTACTTCCCGAGAGATCAGCCGCACTCACAGGGGGAGCGCTGCCGGGTGTCAGCTGACTATCGCACCTGACATCCGGCACTATGTGCCAGGAGCGGTCACAGACCGCCCCCGGCACATTAACCCCTGGCACACCGCGATCAAACATGATCAAACAAGCATCGAGCAGGGAGGGGGCTCCCTGCGGGCTTCCCTGAGACCCTCGGAACAACACGATGTAATCGTGTTGCTCCGAGGGTCTCTTAGGCTACGTTCACATTTGCGTTGTGCGGGGCTGCGTCGGCGACGCAACGCACAACACAAACAAAAACGCAACACACGCTAAAACGCAGCATTTTGCGACGCATGCGTCCTTTTTTGCCGAAATTTGGACGCAAAAAAAATGCAACTTGCTGCGTCCTCTGCGCCCCACGCTTGCGGCAAAAAAACGCATGCGTCGCGAAACGCAGCACAACGCATGTCCATGCGCCCCCCCATGTTAAATATAGGTGCGCATGATGCATGCGTCGCCGCAGCTGCGCCCGACGCAGCACCGCAAAACGCTAATGTGAACGTAGCCTTACCTCCTCCTCCCTGCAGCAAGCCCGGATCCAAGATGGCCTCGGCATCCGGGTCCTGCAGGGAGGTGGCTTAACTGCGCCTACTCAGAGCAGGCGCCGGGAAGCCTGGAGAAGTGCTCGTCAGATCGCTGATCTGACAGTGCACAGCACTGCCCCCAGGGCAATGTTATAGTGTTAAAAAAAAAAAAAATGTTCCTATACGTACATTTATTTATCTAAATAAAAAAACAAAACAATAAAAGTATACATTTAGTATTGCCGCGTCCGTAACGACCCCACCTATAAAACTGTATCACTAGTTAACCCCTTCAGTGAACACCGTGAAGGCAAAAAACGTTTTCTTTATTGCCTCTCATTGGGAGACACAGAAACCATGGGTGTATGCTGCTGCCACTAGGAGGCTGACACTATGCAAATAAAAAAGTTAGCTCCTCCTCTGCAGTGTACACCCCACCGACTGGCATTATACTCTTCAGTTTAGCCTAGTGTCAGTAGGAGGTGGACACGGGTCTTTGATTAGACCCTTATCTACCTCAATGTGCGTCGTTTCTTTTCAGGTTTTTCCGGAAGGGATACAGGGTGAACAGTCACACCTGTATTCCCACAAGGCGGACTATGAGTACGGCGTGTACTGCCACCCCGTATCCTCATATATCCCTCTCCAGGACCAAGAGCCTAGCACACAAGTGTACTCAGAAGTCCGGTCCTGGCTCCGTCCCTCACCCACTCGCCCGCCAGAGCCTGTCGGTTGGAGGAGACGAGGACGTCCATCACCAGCTCCACGGACGTCTAATTCTTAGTACCAGACGGCGTAGAATGTTAGGTGAGTATCTTCCCCTCCCTGTCGATCTCTCCTTGGGGGGGGGGGGGGGGGTCTCTGCGGATACTCTGCAGCGGGGGAGATGTGGGCACTTTCCTTCGGCCGCATCTTTGCTCTGTGCAGCGCCTTACAGGCAGCCGCATTACTATTTCTGCGGCCGCACTTCTTTTACTGCGGCCGCACCTTTTCTGACGCGGACCTCCGCAGCAGCCTGTGCGACATCCTTTGCGCGGCGGCCCTGATGAGCGGCCGCGCTGCTTCCTCCACGGCGGCCGCACTTTTACAAGCAGTCACACTGCCTTGCCTGCGGCCGCATCCTTGCTCTCTGCGGCACGGCCCCTCTACAGGCAGCCGTGCCGTTTTCCCTGGCGGCCGTACCTTCAGAGCGGACTCGCGGTCCTCTACAGCGGCTGCCAGCTTCCGATGTGGGCCCCGGTTTTTCCCGAAGGCCTACTTCCGGCGGTGGAGCTTCCCTTTCTATGCGGCGCACTTGCAGCTGCTGCGCCTCTCAGACCAGGCAGCGCCTGCACCGCGGTTTGTCCTCGGCGGTCACCGGCTTCTAATTTAGGCCCCAGCTTTTCCCGGGGCCTACTTCCGGTGCCGTGCTCCGCCCACTTCCGTTTCATCGGGTGGGCTTTCTTCCGCCTGACAAACTGTGCCCTGCACTCCTCGCCCACCGGCGCCATCTCGGCAGACTCTGCCCCTTCCTACACACCACTGCTGGACACTCAGGGCAGGAGTTTCTGCATCGTGCCCCGCACTTTCGCCAGAGAATTCTGCAGAGCGCTCATTTCTGGGGGCAGAGCACACAATCTGCGCCGGAGATCCACCGCAAGCGGGACATCTTCCTCCAGTCCTGCAGCAACCTGGTATCCGTTTTCTCATCTGCTTTGAGTAGCTCTGCACTGCAGACTGACGCCCCCCTCTGCCCAACTGTCCCCTAACCCGCTGGCATTTTCTTCAGGGACCTCTTCAAAATGTCTAACTCTAAAGGGGGCCACTCTCGTCCAGCTACTTCTTCCTCTTCTGCCTTAGTCAAGTACTTTGCATGTTCGTCCTGTAACAGCAAACTTCCCTCAGGTCAGTCCTCTCCGCTCTGTCAGGCCTGCAGCAACCCGATTTGTTCCCACCGCCCAGGATCCCCCGGCCGATCTGCCCGAGAGTGATATTTCCCCATCCCAGGCTGGGCTTCCTCTGTCACAATCGGTGGCCGATCTAACTCTGGTGTCTCAAACTTTGGTGTCCATGCTGGATCGGTTACCCCTGCAGACCCCCGCAGTAGCCAGCGGGTCGCAGAAAACTCCGTCCGAGCCCTCCATTGCAAGCTGCAAAAGGTCCAGACAGGAACGCCGGTCTGAGTCCTCTTCTCACTCCATCTCACCACTCGGTCCTCCTCTGCGGTCGGCATCCTCCCAATACTCCTCCCCTGAGTCAGGCGAGGCGTTCTCTGATGCGCCTTCCGAGGATGTTTTCGGAGCTGGATTCGAACCAAATCGCTACCATGAGGGATATGGTTCAGAATCTCATTGGAGCGATAAATCTAACCTGTGGCATCAAGGAGTCCTCTACAGAACCCGCAGATCAGGTGGTTTCGTTTAGACGGGCTAAACCACCTTCCAAGTTTTTCGCTCCTCACCCGGAATTCGAGGAGATTATGACCAGAGAAATAGAGAACCCGACCAGACACTTTCAGAGAGGAAAGCGAATTGGCGTTTTTATATCCCTTTTCTCCGGAGCTCACCGCCACTTGGACTGCTTCTCCTTCGGTGGATCCTCCAGTTTCCAGACTGTCCACCAACACGGTCCTCCCACTGTCCGGCGGAGCATCTCTGAAGGATTCTAACGATAGTCATTGAAACTTTTGCGAAGTCAGCCTTTGAAGCGGCCTCTCAGCTAGTCTTTGCCCGGCCTTTGCTTCCACTTGGGTTTCAAAATCCATATCCACATGGGCCAAACAGCTCAGTCAGGGCATTCTGGACGGGGTTCCATCCAGACAGGTGGTGGAACTTGCCAACCAGATTTCTCACGCGGGTGAATATCTGGTCTCCGCCTCCCTGGATGCCGCGTCTTGTGCGGCTCAGGCGTCCAGCAACGCGGTTGCCATCCGCCGGACCGTTTGGCTTAAGGCCTGGCAGGTGGATTTGTCCTCTAAAAAGTCCCTTACCTGCCTGCCTTTTCAGGGGTCTCGTCTTTTTGGTTCTAAGCTGGACCAAATCATTAAGGACGCTACAGGGGGCATTGGCTCCCTTCTTCCCCAGGCCAAGCCTCGACGCCCTCCTCCTAGACGTCAATTTCGGTTTTTTTCGTCGCTTCACGGCATCAAACTCCTTCTCCCAGCAGCAACAGAGGCCACAGGCACGTCAAGAGAAGACTGTATCCTTTAGGCCCACTCCTTCGTGGCGTCCTCGCTACTCCCAGGGTAGATCCTCCGGGTCCAGGACTGGAAGAACCACCTCGGCATGACTCATGACTAGTAACCAGCCCACTTCCCAAGCTGGGCGGCAGTCTCCTCTTCAGGGACGTCTACATTTCCTCAGTAGAGGACGCATGGGTCAGGGAAGTTGTATCTTCAGGATACAAAATAGAGTTCATTTCACGGCCCCGGGATCGTTTCTTTGAATCCCGACCTCCAAGAGACACCCGCTCTGGTCCCGGGTTTCTTTGCAGCCATCACTTCCCTTCTCAAATCCGGGGTAATTGTACCCGTCCCAGAAAAAGAACAGTTCACAGGGTTCTAATTGACTCCTTTTGTGTTACCGAAGAAAGACTGCAAGGTTCGTCCCATTCTTTATCTCAAATTGCTGAACAAGAGGGTTCGTCTGAGACACTTCAGGATGGAATCCCTTCATTCAGTAATCGCTTCCATGGAGGCTCAGGAATTTCTGTGCTCCATAGACATCCAGGACGCCTACCTCCATGTCCCGATTTTCCCTGGACATCAGATTCCTGCGTTTTGCAGTACTTCAGGAGCATTTTCAGTTTGTTGCCCTGCTGTTCGGTCTTGCAACTGCTCCCAGGGTTTTCACGAAGATCATGGCAGCACTGATAGCCATCTTGAGGATCAGAGGCCTGGTACTTTTTAAATACTTTGACATCCTCCTCAAGGCTCCGCCCTTTTCTCAGGTTCATGAAAGTCCATCGTCCTTGACACCCTAGCCCGTTTCAGGTGGCTCATCAACTGGAAAAAGTCCTACCTTGTTCCTTCTCAACTCCTTGTATTTCTGGGCATGCTCTTCGACACTCGTCTGACCAGAGTCTTCTTTCCAGAAGACAAGAGAACCATTCTTCGTCGGGAAGTTCGCTTGCTTCAGGGTCCTCGGCTTCCCTCCTTCCGATCAGCCATGAAGGTTCTGGGAGGATGGCTGCAACATTGGAAGCGATTCCCTTTGCCCAATTTCACTCAAGACCTCTTCAGCAGGCTATTCTCTCACAGTGGGACAGGTCTGTCTTTTCCCTGGATCGTTCGATTCGGCTCTCGCCCAGGTCAAACGGTCCCTTAACTGGTGGCTGACATCGCCTCTCATCTCCCAGGGCAGGTCCTTCCTACCAGTTCACTGGCAGGTGGTGACTACTGACGCCAGCCTTCTCGGCTGGGGTGTGGTTTTCCATCACCTGACTGTTCAGGGTCATTTGTCGGTGTCGGAGTCTTCTCTGCCAATCAATGTCCTCGAGATTCAGACCATCTTCCTGTCTCTTCACAGGGAAAGGATTCTCAGGGGACTGCCAATTCAAATAGACGGACAATGCCACAGCTGTGGCATATGTCAGCCACCAAGGGAGGACTCGGAGCTCTCTGGACTCGCCGAGGTATCCAAAATCCTACTTTGGGCAGAGGCAACGGTCCCGGTGATATCTGCAGTGCATATCCCCGGCGTGGACAATTGGGCCGCCGACTTCCTCAGCCGCGAGGGCCTCGCAGCAGGGGAATGGTCCTTGCGTCAGGAGGTCTTCCATCAGATTTGTCTTCGATGGGGGACTCCGGATGTGGACCTCACGGTGTCCTGAATGAACAGGAAGGTCCCTCAGTTAGTTTCCAGATCCCACGACTCTCTGGCCATTCCTTGGTTGCAGTTTGTGCTCCCCTATTTGTTTCCATCCCTGCCCTTGCTTCCCAAGCTTTTGAAAAAGATTAAGGCGGAGGGGGTGCCGGTCATTCTGATCACCCTGGATTGGCTCAGGAGATCTTGGTTTGCGGACATCGTCAATCTTCTCGCGGATGCCCCCTGGCGGCTTCCAGACAGACCCCCTCTCCTTTCCCAGGGTCCGATCTGCCACCCAATTCTCGGTCGTTCAGTTTGACTGTGTGGCTGTTGAGACCGCAGTTCTAAGAGCGTCTGGCCTTTCAGATCGGGTGATTCACACTAAGATCCAAGCTAGGAAGCCTTCGTCTTCCAGGATCTACTATCGTATCTGGAAGGCTTACTTCCGTTAGGGCGAGTGCAACCGCGTTCACAGGGCTCCTGTGGATTCATGGGCTCTTAATCTTGTTCTGAGGGGTTACCCCTTTGAGCCTCTCAGGGAGGTTTCACTGTCAGTTCTATCTTGGAGGGTCGCCTTTTTTGTGGCCATCACCTCAATCAGGCGCATGTCAGTTGGCAGCCTTTTCTTGTCGACCTCCTTTCTTGGTTATCCACCAGGACAAGGTAGTCCTGAGGCTTCCTTCCTTCCCTTTCCTTTCCTTTCCGTCCCTTCCCTTCCCTCACAACGTGGACATCGTCCTACCCTCCTTTTGTCCAGCTCCAACTCATCCTCTGGAGTGCTCATTGAACAAGCTGGACCTAGTCAGGGTGGTGAGGGTCTACCTGGCTAGAACGGCCTCTTTTCGGAAGACTGATTCACTTTTTGTCATTCACGATGGCATGCTTCGAGGCCTGCCAGCTTCCAAGGCGACTATTGCTCTCTGGATCAGAACGGCAATTTTGGAAGCTTACCAAGTCAAGAACAGAGTGCCCTGCCCACTCCTGGGATTAAGGGTCACTCTACCCGGGCAGTCGGCACCTCCTGGGCGGTGCACCACAGGGCTTCCGCCCTACAACTTTGCAAAGCGGCAACCTGGTCTTCCATCCACACGTTGGCCACATTTTACAAGATCCATACCTATGCTTCGGCGGACCCCAGCCTAGACAGCAGGATCTTGCAGGCGGCAGTGGTGAGTCCTCTGACCTGATGGAAGTCTGTTTTTTCCCTCCCCAGGGACTGCTTTGGGACCTCCCATGGTTCCTGTGTCCCCCAATGAGGCGATGGAGAAAACAGGATTTCTGGCTGCTTACTGTAAAATCTGTTTCTCAGAGCCTTCATTGGGGGACACGGCACCCTCCCATATTATTCAGTTCCTGTTCTGTTCTATGACTGTTTTCATGCTTACAGTTTTTATATTTGTGGTTATGTGCTTTCAACCTTATCGTTTTTCTCCTACTGCTTTCTCACTAACTGAAGTTTCAGAATGCCAGTCGGTGGGGTGTACACTGCAGACGAGGAGCTAACTTTTTTGTGCATAGTGTCAGCCTCCTAGTGGCAGCAGCATACACCCATGGTTCCTGTGTCTCCCAATGAAGGTTCCGAGAGACAGATTTTATGGTAAGCAACCAAAAATCCTGCGTTTTGATAAAGTGTTTTTTTTTTTTTTTTTTTTTTTTTTTTCCTGGTAAAATAATTACAAAATGGACATGTTTGGTATAATTATGATTGTACTGACTAGGGAAATCATAGTGTAAAGTGTTTTCTACCACAAAATGTACACCGCAAAAAGCGATCAGAATTGCTGCTGTGCTGCTTTTCCAATTTCCCTGTATGTTATGTGGTTAAAATGAATGTCATTCAAAAGTACAACTAGTCTCCCAAAAGAACAAGCCCTCATGTCTGTGGGCAGAAAAAATAAGTTGTGGCTCTGGGAAGAAGGCGAGGGGGGAAAAAATTAAAGCTCAAAAATGGAAATTTGGCCACGCCTTGAAAGGGGTAAATTCCTTAAACCTAGTTGATTGTACATCCTCACTTGACTCCTCCTCATCTGTTGACTCCTAATCCGAGGAGGAAACGTTGACCTGTTGTCTTCCCCACCAGACTCCCTCTTAAATTCCACTAAATCTAGAGTTTCCCATTCTGACATCAGGACTCTAATTTAAAGGAAATCATTAGTGGAGGTTGCAATTGTGCTGCAAAAATGCCCAATTTGGTGGGAGTAAAAAAGTGTAGAACCTCTATTTAGTTATAGTAGCAATTCCCTCTTGTATTTTTGAAATCCGTCACTTTAAATGATCACAGATAAATGAAGGGGGCAGTGCGTGCTTTATATCTCCTGTATCGGTCGTTCTTGTTATGAAGACTGCAATTGATCAATTGGAGTATTGTGATCAGATTTAAATGTACTCTAACCTAGAAATAAGTAAATTAAGAATCAAGAAATGTAGTTGCAAATATACTGCGTAAAGGGTGTGTGAAACACGTAGGCAAGGACATTCCGCTAATGTATGGAATAGCACAGCCATAATATCTCTTGTACTACTGCACGGAGTGTGCCAAATTGTTGTCTGTACGTCATGCATACAGTGGTGTCTAGTATGTGACAGATTTCACAGCACACATTATATAGCATGGGAAAACTGATATATTTTGATGCAGTCTTGTACAAATTTGTAATAACTGGGGATAGTGATTTTATACAGCAACATTTCAGCTGATTTATCCCAGGAGAACATGGCATGTGGATTTCAGCAGTTAAGCCATTGTAATATATGAAGAGATATGAATGTTTCAAATCTTTAAATCCAACGTTTTGGATATAAGAGTGATTGTTTTCGCAACAAATTATTGCACATGCTAGTGATAAGAAATATTTAATAGCTAAAATTCTGGTTTGTGTCATGCCTATAAAATGCATTGTTTTGGCTCTAGTTTCTTTTGTAACTTTGACTTATTCTGTCCTATATAGATAAGTGGGTTTACAATTTCTAAACTGGCCCAATACAGTTTGAAGGAGCCAAACGATGAATATGTGTTTTGGGAGTACAAAGCTGTTGTAGACAAAGACAATCCAAATAACGGGCGTTCTTCTAAAGGAAAGGTGAGTATTGTACTCCATTTAAAAACATAAATAAATTAAAAAAACTTGAATTCAGAATCTAGCTTTAGGGTAAGTTCACAGGGAGTTTTTTTTTTTCCTGCAGAAAACCCTGATCATCTTGGCAGGAAAGAAGCTGCGTCAAAAACGCAGGTTTTTGTTGCGTATTTGGTGCGTTTTTTTTCTCGTCCGTGCTAATGTCCTTGGATTTTCAACAGCAAAAACGTGGCAAATACCTGCTTTTTTGTTGCGCATTTTTTAACACCAATGTGTGTGCATGAGATTTCTGAAATCTCATAGGCTTTTGCTAGTACTGTAAAAAGCAGCTGAATATTAGCATAAAAAATGCAGCAAAAACGCCCTGTGTGAACTTACCCATAAAGATCAGACAAGGCTTCGCTGAAGAGATAATTGATTCTAATTGGTGGTCAACCTCAAGGATCCATGTTCCTAATTTCATCCCAATTTTAAAGGGGGTGGTTTCAGATTTATAGAGGACTGCCTTTTATTGTAGCTGCTGTTAAGTGTGTTGTATTCTCTGAAAGGACAAAGACAGTTTGTAGCAATGTCTTATCTGTTAGGCTATTTTCACACTTGCATCGGTACGGGTCCGTCGCTAAGTGTCGGCGCGATGTACTGACGCACGTTGTGAAAATTTGGCACAACGTGGGCAGCAGATGCAGATTTTTAAAAGCATCTGCTGCCCATTGTAAAGTCCTGGGGAGGAGGGGGCGGAGTTCCAGCCGCACATGTGCGGAAGGAAATGGCGGACCCAACGTACAAAAGTTACATTGAACTTTTTTTGTGCCAACGGTCCGCCAAAACACGACGCATCCAGTGCACGACGGATGGCCATCCGTCACAATCCGTCGCTACTAAGTCTATGGGAAAATGCAGGATCCTACAAATTTTTTTTGCAGGATCCTGCATTCTCAAAAAAACTACAGATTGTGACGGAAGCTGAAAACGCAAGTGTGAAAGTAGCCTTAAGGACAGGGATTGTCCTGTCAAAACAGACAACATGCCCTCTGGTCCCAGGTCTTAAACCGGCGAATCCTCAGTGCGTGTGCTGGAGTGATTCATAGGTCTGCAGTAAGAGTGACTGACTTGAGACTTGTTGGTTTTGACTGGTCAACCCCTTTTTAAGATGGCGCTATGATGCCCTATTCATTTACCTAACTAGGAAGCATCATAGGCTATAGGTGTGGGAATTTTGGGGATTTAACTAATAAAACTGTTTTAATGCATGCACTGTTGGTAGTATTCAGGACTTTCAGACAGCCAGCAATCTTGAGCAGCATGGAAAACTTGTCGATCTTTTTGGCTTGTGTAAACATGCCACAATTGACCAACAAAAGGGCAAAAGCTCTTGTTGGGTGAATGGATCTTTCGTGCTAACAAATAAAATAATCGTTGTCTGCAGCACATTTTCCTGTGTAAACAGAATATAATTTTGACAGCATCTCCTATCACCCAGTCCACATGTAACTCTGGTTGAACTGTCTGAACAGGCCATTAAACGACTGCTGTTGACGCTCACAAATTCCATCAGTAAAATGTTAACATGTTCAAGGTTTGACAAGAGTAGAAGTGGATTAGGCACCTGAAGCCTCATCAAATGTGCTGGCATCCAATGTAAGCAAACGGGTGAGAACATGTAAAATGTTTCCCATACATTGCACGTAGAGAGAAAAAATATTTAAAATTCTTCTGTGGCTATGCAGCAGAATGGTGTTGGCTATAGTCTCTGCATAACTAAATACTGGCTAAATAGGAGAGAACCCAAGTCCAGAGCTAGGTAGAGAGAAAAAAATCAAGCAATAGCATATCAAGACAATAGTGAAATTGTATCAACTAGAGCCTGAAGGTGTAAGTAAAATATAGTCTCAAAACCTACCCATCGCTAAAGTAAGCAAAGTGTACAAACAGCCGTTTTGGCCGATATAAGATGCAGCCACCGCCTTTCAGGGCTTATTTACAGGATTATATAATGCTGTAGATAAGCCCCCGATCAAACCAGAAAAATTACCCGGGAGGCCAGTCCGGTTCCTTCCATCATCTTGCGATGCCGCCCTCCTGTTGCTTCATTGCTCCCCAGCATCGTTCTCCTGTGCAGGCGTACTTATCTTCCCTGTTGAGGGCAGAGGGAAAGTACTGCAGTACGCAGGCACCGGGCCTCTCTGACCTTTCCCAGCGCCTGCGCACTGCAGTACTTTCCTCTGCCCTCAACAGGGAAGATAAGTATGCCTGCACAGGAGCGATGCTGGGGAGCAATGAAGCAAGAAGATGGGAGTAAAAGGACCGGCCTCCCGGTAATTTTTTTTTTTTTCTTATCCTTCAGGTCGGATCGGTGGCTTATCTACAACATTATATAATGCTTGAAGACAAGCGCACAGCGAGGTCAAAAATACTCTGTTGTAAAAAAGTCACAGTAAATAAGCAAGTGCTAGTCAAAAAATGAAAAAAATACAGGGTATTTAGTTAATCCTTTTTTTTGCAAAAAAAGTATGTTATATTATTATATAATGCTGTAGATCAGGGGTCCCCAACTCCAGTCCTCAAGGCCCACCAACAGGTCATGTTTTACAGGATTTCCTTTGCATTGCACAGGTGATGCAATTATTACCGGGGCAAGACTAAGGAAATCCTGAAAACATGACATGTTGGTGGGCCTTGAGGACTGGAGTTGGGGACCCCTGCAGTAGATAAGCCCTGAAAGGCAGTGGCCGCATCTTATATTGGCCAAAACTGCTGACAGGTTCCTTTTTTAAAGTGCTGTTTGGTGGTTGTTTTTCAATTAAGACTAGCCATCCACACTTTGCACACAGAACAATCATACTGTGCTCATAAAACATTGGATTACTGGCAACTCCCATATTTAAGTCATCTTTAAAATGTAATGAGTTTGTTCATACAGCCGATGACTGTTGGCAAGTTTATGCTATAAATATTTTAAGGCATATTCCTTAAGTGTTTTGGGTTTTTTAACTTATTTTCTAGGTTCCCCTATTCTTTGGCACAGAGAAATGTTGTTCTGCCTCTGTCGGTCAACTCTGGGTAGATCTTCTTAGATTTTATGCACTAGAATTCAACATGGCGGACCTGGTTGTCAATATTCGTGTTAAAGAGAAGCTTTCTAGGGAATTGAAGGACTGGCCTAAAAAACGAATTGCTGTAGAAGGTAATGTTGCTATGCTTATTGTGTTTTTCCATATAGTATACATGTCTGTTACATAATAGTGGTTGCTTTATAGGACTTAAACGGAATCCTGGGCTTATCTACAGTATTTTGTAATGCTGAAGATAAGCCCCCGTTGTATCCTGAAAGAGGTTAGATTATACTCACCCAGGGGCGGTCCCGCAGCGGTGGGCGTCTGGTCTGGGTGCTCCCATCTTCTTACGATGACTACTTCTTCTTGTCTTCTGTTGAGGGCAGAGCAAAGTACTGCAGTGTGCAGGTGTCGGGAAAGGTCAGAAAGGCCCTGCGCACTGCAGTACTTTGCTCTGCCCTCAACAGGGCAGACAAAGTACGCCGTAGCCACAGCGTGAAGGCAAGAGGACGTAATCGTATGAAAATGGGAGGGACCGGACCACGACGCCCGTCGGACCGGACCGCAGCGGGACCGCCCCTGGGTGAGTATAATCTAACTTTTTTTTTTTTTTCTTTCATCTTTCAGGGTACATCGGGGCTTATCTACAGCATTCCAGAATGCTGTAGATAAGCCCCTGATGCCGGTGGGCTTAGCTCATCTTCCATGTTGGGGCTGACCCTTAAATTTCTTGATTGCTACAAACCAGTTTTCTCCTGTCCTATTAAAACAAATGTATTTGTAGCAAGATTGAAGTGTGATCATGGTGGTTTTTATAAGAAAATGTGAAATATTTAAAGGAACTGATCGCTATTTTCTTTGCACCAACATTATGCTGCTCTCAGACTAAAATGGCAGAGACCCTGATTCCATCGATGTGGCGTTTGGGCAAAACTGTTGCAAGCAGTCCAGCAGTTTAATCTGCTGCAGATTTAGCAATTCTCTGAATACTGAGCTGATTAATCCCACCCACACCACTAATTGGCGGCTTTCTGTCTACACTATGCAATTGTTGGTGTGGGCGGGTTATACAGATCTCAGAATTCTTACAGCCGCCCTCTCTGCAGCAGATACAATGGTGATGTAGCTTTCGAATCCAGGTCTCTCTTCCCTACATTCTGCTGCTCTGATGGGTAAGCAAAAAACATTCTTGGGCTATGTTCACATGCAGTGTTGGTGGTTCTTTTTTGTGCAAATCAAAAGTTGCATTTTACTGCACCAGCAAAAGCTATGAGAGGTGAGCCAGCGGCATGTCAATTCTTTCAGCATTTATCACACATAGAAGACAGGGGGGTAGGGGGCTAACTTTTTTTTTTTTGTAGCTTTTTTGGTAGACCATGCGCACACATAATCTGCACTGCAAAAATGCTACATGTGAACATGGTTTAAAGTTATAAGAAAAAAAAAAATGTAAGAGCAGGGAAAACCCAGGGTAGGTTGAAGAACACGGTTATAGCAGCAATTGAAGTCGTAGATATTTAGAATTTCTGAATCCTATCCTAATAGACGAGTTATGAATTAAATGCTTATTTTTGACCAGTTGTGGATGATGCACATATTAAAACAATATCAATCTTTAAAATCAGATCCTTATTCTGTAAAGAGGAACGTTGCAAGATCCATGAACAGTCAGTTGGTGTACGAGTATCTTCTTCACTGTTTAAAGACAACCTACAAATATTTTGCTTTGCCTCAAACAAAGTCTGGAAAAACAATCGCTCAAAAATCCACCAATTCTGCTGAAAATGGTAACAAAGGAAGTACTCTAAATACTTTGAAGAGTCCAACCTCTGTCCAGACCATAAGCAAGATGCTGGAAGATTTGACCATAAGCGATCAGGATAATTCAGCCTTTCGTGAAATTGCCCAGCCCCATCACCGTAACACTCCAAAAGAGCTGAATAGTACTGCAAAGAAACAGCTGGTCTATAATGTAACCTACCCAGATGTTAACCTTGAAGATGCAGACTGTATAACAGAAGAAATTATTTTAGATGACCCAGAAGACTTTTTCCAGGGCTGTGAAGAACCAGAAAGTCCTCATGAAGAGTCGGATGATGATGATGATGATGACCTCCCTCTAATGGAAAATGAAGAGCCTGGTGACTACATCATGATTGATCAAGGCTATGAGGATGATAGTGAAGGTGGAGAGTTGGCTTTGCCAGGCCATGAAGAAACAGACAGCTTGTCTGATTTTGAAGGAGGTACTGTGGTTGAGGGTGAAGAGGTTGGCTTGGGGAACAGCCTGTATGTTAGAAAAGGTTACGTAGAGGAGAACGTAGAGGGTATAGATGAACTAGAAGAAACTGACCATGACTTTGGACTGGCGGCTCTAGTGAATTCAGATGATGAGGTAGATGACGAGCCTTCATCAATATTGAATCACCGTAAATATCTAGATGATGACCTAGAGATTACTTACACTGGCTCAGTGGATGGCCTGTTGTCTGAAGATGAGCAAACTGGACTAGATTCTGCATTTTCTCACAATCTGCTACAGAGACCAGAACATGCCAACAAACCTCTGCCAGTTGCTGAAGTCTCAATTATTGAAGAGGTTTCCTTGTTTTATGAGTTCAACAAACCAACATTTACAAAAGGCAAGGTAAGTTTGAAAACCACTTTATTTTGCTATCTTTGTTAACTTACTTTTATTCAGTCACCCTAGGTTATATTTTAGAAAAAAAATCACAGCTGAAGGTGTACCGTTCTCAGCAGTGTTCTGGCACTGCAGGTCGGGGAAGATGTTTTCTGAAAATTATAGGCTTTAATTTAAAGTGATGTTGGCAGGTAATGTATGTTGCCCTAACTTCAAGTTGCATGGAATACTAACTAGTTCAGTCATTTCATAAGATATGTTTTGCTGCAATGTTTTTTAGAGAAATGGGCAAATTCAGCAGAAATCTGGTGACCATGTTATGCACGTGATTATATACACTGCTAAAAAAAAATAAAGGGACCACTAAAACGCCACATCCTAGATATCACTGAATGAAATATTCCATTTGTAGATCTTCATTACATAGTAAAATGTGTTGAACAATAAAACCTAAAAATGATCAATGTAAATCATAACTAATATCCCACAGAGGTCTGGAGTTGGAATGATGCTCAAAATCAAAGTGGAAAATGAAATTACAGGCTGATTCAACTTCAGAAGAAATTCCTCAAGACAAGGATCTGAAGCTCAATTGTGTGTGGCCTCCATGTGCCTGTATGACCTCCCTCCAACGCCTGGGCATGCTCCTGATGAGGTGGCGGATGGTGTCCTGAGGGATCTCCTCCCAGACCTGGACTAAAGAATCCGCCAACTCCTGTACAGTCTGTGGTGCAAAGTGACATTGGTGGATGGTGCGAGACATGATGTCCCAGATGTGTTCAATTGGATTCAGGTCTGGGGAACAGTTGGGCCAGTCCATAGCTTCAGTGCCTTCATCTTGCAAGAACTGCTGACACACTCCAGCCACATGAGGTCTGGCATTGTCCTGCATTAGGAGGAACCCAGGACCAACCACACCAGCATATGGTCTCACAAGGGGTCTGAGGATCTCATCTCTGTACCCAATGGCAGTCAGGTTACCTCTGTTAAGCACATGGAGGGCTGTGCAGCCCTCCATAGAAGTGGCACCCCCCCCCCCCCCCCCACACCGATCTCCCCTCCGATCCTCCGCCCTGTCATCTAGCGTACCCCCCGCTCCCCTCTGGTCTCCTGTCCGTGCCCCCCCCCCCCTCTCCCCATCATACTTACCAACCTGTGTCCGTCCGTGTGTTCGATGGGCGCCTCCATCTTCCAAAATGGCGGGCACATGCACAGTATGCCCGCTGAATTGACCGGCAGATTAGTTACAAGTACATTTTGATCGCTGTGATAGGTTTTATCACAGCGATCAAAATAAAAAAATAGTAAATAAACCCCCCCTTTATCACCCCCATAGGTAGGGACAAAAATAAAATAAATTTATTTTTTTTTTCTTTGCCCCGCTAGGGTTAGGGCTGGTTCACACTGCGTCTAAGCAGTCCGTTAGACGGACTACGTTACACCGCGGCATAAACGCGGTGCAACGTAGTCAGTTACGGCCGCCATTGATAGCAATGTCGGACGCATCACTAGCGCACGCCCACAATGGGCGTGTGCTAGGGATGTGCCGTCATTGAGTGACGGACCCGGAGACATGGGCTGCAGCATTTCCGGGTCCGTCACTGCTAGCCTAGATAGAGCTAGCAGATGCTCTATCTGCGCTAGCGCGATGCAAACGTCGGCACTTGCGCTAGCAGCAGCCCGTTAGCGTATGTGCTGAACGGGCTGCTGCTAGCGCAGTGTGAACCTGGCCTTAAAGTTAGGGTTACGGCTAGAATTGGGGTTAGAACTAGGGTTAGGGTTAGAATTAGGCTATGTGCACATGGTGCGGATTTGGCTGCGGATCTGCAGCGGATTGGCCGCTGCGGATTCGTAGCAGTTTTCCATCAGGTTTACAGTACCATGTAAACCTATGGAAAACCAAATCCGCTGTGCCCATGGTGCGGAAAATACCGCGCGGAAACGCTGTTGTATTTTCCGCAGCATGTCCATTTTGTGCGGATTCCGCAGCGTTTTACACCTGTTTCTCAATAGGAATCCACAGGTGAAATCCGCACAAAACCATTGGAAATCCGCGGTAAATCCGCAGGTAAAATGCAGTGCCTTTTACCTGCGGATTTCTCAAAAATGGTGCGGAAAAATCTCACACGAATCCGCAACATGGGCACATAGCCTTAGGGTTAGGGTTGGAAATAGGGTTAAGATTAGGCTGTGGTCAGGGTTATGGTTAGGGTTAGGGGTGGGTTGGGGTTAGTGTTGGAGGTAGAATTGAGGGGTTTCCACTGTTAAAGCACATCAGGGGTCTCCAAATGCAACATGGCGCTACCATTGATTCCAGTCAATCTTGCATTCAAAAAGTCAAATGGTGCTCCCTCCCTTCCAAGCCCCGACGTGCGCCCAAACATTGGTTTACCCCCACATATGGGGTACCAGCATACTCAAAACAAACTGGGCACCAATTATTTGGGTCCAATTTCTCCTGTTACCCTTGTGAAAATAAAAAAATTGCTTGCTAAAACATAATTTTTGAGGAAAGAAACGTGATTTTTTTATTTTCACGGCTCTGCGTTGTATGGGGGTTCAAAGTGCTCACCACATATCTAGATAAGTTCCTTGGGGGGGTCTAGTTTCCAAAGAATGGTCACTTGTGGGGGGTTTCTACTGTTTAGGCACATCAGGGGCTCTGCAAACTCAACGTGACGCCCGCAGACCATTCCATCAAAGTCTGCATTTCAAAAGTCACTACTTCCCTTCCGAGCCCCAACGTGTGCCCAAACAGTGGTTTTCCCCTCCCACATATGGGGTATCTGCGTACTCAGGACAAACTGGACAACAACTTTTCGGGTCCAATTTCTCCTGTTACTCTTGTGAAAATAAAAAATTGTGTGCTAAAAAATAATTTTTGAGGAAAGAAAAATGATTTTTTATTTTCACAACTCTGCGTTATAAACTTCTGTGAAGCACTTGAGGGTTTAAAGTGCTCACCGCACATCTAGATTAGTTCCTTGGGAGGTCTAGTTTCCAAAATGGGGTCACATGTGGGGGAGCTCCAATGTTTAGGCACACAGGGGCTCTCCAAACGTGACGTGGTGTCGGCTAACGATTAGAGCTAATTTTTCATTCAAAAAGTCAAATGGCGCTCCTTCCATTCCGAGACCTGCCACGTGCTCAAACAGTGGTTTACCCCCACATGTGAGGTATCAGTGTACTCAGGAGAAATTGCCCAATACATTTTAGGATCCATCTTATCCTGGTGCCCATGTGGAAATGAACAAATTGGGGCTAATAGAAATTTTTTGGGAAAACAAAATAAAAAAAGTACTTTTTCATTTTTACGGATCAATTTGTGAAGCACCTGGGGGTTCAACGTGCTCACTATGCATCTAGATAAGCTCCTTGGGGGGGGGGGGGTCTAGTTTCCAAAATAGGGTCACTTGTGGGGGAGCTCCAATGTTTAGGCATCAAAGGGCTCTCCAAACGTGACATGGTGCCCGCTAAAGATTGGAGCCAATTTTTCATTTAAAAAGTCAAATAGCGCTCCTTCCCTTCCGAGCCCTGTCGTGCGCCCAAACAGTGGTCCCCCCCCCACATATGGGGTATCGGTGTACTCAGGACAAATTGTGCAATAACTTTTGGTGTCCAGTTTCTCTTTTTACCCTTGGGAAAATAAAAAAATTGTTGCTAAAAGATCATTTTTGTGACTATGTTGCTTCTGCTGCTGTGAAGCACCTGAAGGGTTAATCTTCTTGAATGTGGTTTTGAGCACCTTGAGGGGTGCAGTTTTTAGAATGGTGTCATTTTTGGGTATTTTCAGCCATATAGACCCCTCAAACTGACTTCAAATGTGAGGTGGTCCTTAAAAAAAAAAAATGTTAACTATTTTGTCACAACTCTTGCTTAACAGAATAAAAATTTGAAAATTGCAAAATTTTCAAAATTTTAGCCAAATTTCCATTTTTTTCACAAATAAACGCATAAATTATCGACCTAAATTTACCACTAATGTCACGAAAAAACAATCTCAGAACCGCTAGGATTCGTTGACGCGTTCCTGAGTTACCTCATAAAGGGACACTGGTCAGAATTACAAAAAACGGGCAGGTCTTTAGGCCATGTTCACACTTTGCGGTTTTTACCGCGGAACCGCGGCGATTTTGCAGCTGCGGGTCCGCTGCAGTTTCCATTACGTTTACAGTAACATGTAAACCCTATGGAAACCGCAAACCGCTGTGCACATGCTGCGGGAAAAAACGCGCGGGAACGCAGCGGTTTACAACCCGCAGCATGTCACTTCTTTGTGCAGAATCGCGGCGGTTCTGCACCCATAGGAATGCATTGATCCGCTTACTTCCCGCATGGGGCTGTGCCCACCATGCGGGAAGTAAGCGGATAATGTGCGGGTGGTACCCGGGGTGGAGGAGAGGACTCTCCTCCAGGCCTCGGGAACCATATTTGTGTAAAAAAAGAAAAAAAAATTAAAATTAAAAATGCTATACTCACCTCCCAGTGCTGCACGCGGCCGTCCGGTCTCAGGTTTGCTATGCGAGCAGGACCTGCGGTGACGTCGCGGTCACATGACCTTGACGTCACGAAGGTCCTTCTCGCATAGCATCTCTGGAACCGGACCGCCGCCTGCAGCGCCGAGGAGATCGGGACGTCAGAGGGTGAGTATATCATTACTTTTATTAACATTACTATTGATGCTGCATATGCAGCATCAATAGTAAAACCAGTGCAGGATAAACCCGCAGCGGAACCCACAACACAAACCGCGATAAATCTGCAGGGATAACCGCAGCGGGTTTGCCCTGCAGATTTATCAAATCCGCTGCGGGAGAACCCGCAGCCCCCTTCCTACGTGTGAACATAGCCTTAAGGTCAAAATAGGCTGGGTCATGAAGGGGTTAATGACACTACTCTGGTCCCACTCGGCCAGCTTGTGACTGCAGCTTTTCACTGATCGTAAGTTGGAGGTAACGGTCAGAAGCTCTTAAGCCCCTTTCACATATCAGTTTTGTTTTTTGCCATCCGTCGCAGATTGTGGAAAAACTGATGCGACGAATCCGTCTTTTAGCCAGATCTGGATAATTGGATCAGAGCATTCTCGGTTAAAAAAGGAATCCGTCGTTGTCCGTTTTTTCAATGTACACAAAAAACATTCCTTTGTCTGGCGGCCGGAGACAAAAAACAATTTTTGACGGATCCGACGAACGACTGATGAAACGTGAGGCCATCCGTCGCTAATACAAGTCGATGAGGAAAAACGGATCTGGCGGCATCAGTTGCCAGATACGGGGTTTTTTTTTTTGTTTTGTTTTTTCCAAAATTCGACAGATTGCGACTGGCAAAAAACTGATGTATGAAAAGGGCATTAATGCAAGTCTGAGAGTTTCATTCTTGGTAGTGAATTCTGGATCGCCCAGAAAAGTGGAGCGATCCATCAGGTCACAACCTGCACAAGACTGCCTGAAACTGCTGCAGTAACTGATGACGATGGTGCTCGTGAGTACATTACTAGGGGCAAGAGATGGCTTTCACTTTGTCTGACAGCCATCTAATGTGTGTGGCCAGCTAAGGCTACGTTCAGACTAGCGTTGCGCGCCGCTGCGTCGGCGACGCAACGCACGACGCAGCAAAACGCACGCAAAAACGCTGCGTTTTGCGACGCGTGCGTCGTTTTTTGCCGAAAATCGGACGCAAGAAAAATGCAACTTGTTGCGTTTTCTTGGTCCGACGCTAGCGGCAAAAAAGACGCAAGTGTTGCAAAACGCAACACACAAAAACGCATGCGTCCCCCATGTTAAACATAGGGGCGCATGACGCGTGCGTCGCCGCTGCGTCGCCCGACGCTAAGGCGACGCACACTAGCAGAACGCTAGTGTGAACGTTGCCTAAAGAGCATGTTAATCTGGAAGGTCAGGTGCTTTTGGTAAACCTTCTGGCAGCCCTATTGTTCACTTCTTGATTACTTGGACAGAGCATTGTATTAGGCTGGTTTCAGACTAGCGTTCCTGTGCGCTGCGAATGGCAGCGTACTTCCTCCTTGCTTTCTTCCTTCTGCTGGCTGTGTCCTGCTTTTCCCTGCGTACCCATCTATAACATTGGGTACGCAGGGACATGCACTGTATGCAGATGTGTCCGCATGCGGTAATTTTGAGGTATGCGGCACCCGCACGGAAACGCAAAATTTTGTTTTTCCATGCGGTCGCCGCATGCGATAAGTACACAGGACACAGAAGGCAGAGCTTCACGGAGGAAGCAAGGAGGAAGTACGCCGTCATCTGTAGCGCACAGGAACGCAAGGCTGAAACCAACCTTACCGAGAGGTAAATGGCTTTACATGTCACTAAAGCATCTTTCTAGCAATTTGAATGGTTTGTCTTCGAGCTATATTCCAGACGTTATGAATAAAATACATTCAAAACATTCTTTGACAAATATCTTGGTAATGAAAGAATGCTTCCAAATCATAGTATTTTCTTTTTAAATGTACATCGTCTTTAGAAACTCTTCTTTCCAAGAAAATAAAATGCTCTAGCCCTCTGCTAGACTTAACTGTTCAGTTCATCCTAGGGAACAGACACTCAGTGATCATTTATGTTTGATCTAAAATTTGAAGGTCTCAATGTTTTTGTTTTTTTTTTCTTTCTTGCAATTCAGCTTCCCACCATTGTGTGCAATTTGTGCAAGAAAGAAGGGCATCTAAAAAAGGACTGTCCAGAAGACTTTAAAAAAATCGAACTGGAACCCTTGCCACCGCTTTCTGCTAATTTCAGACAACTTTTGGATCAAGTTTGTATCCAGTGTTATGGTGAGTGTTTAGTGAGTTGGAAGAATGTATTGCATGTTCCACATACCGTATATACTCGAGTATAAGCCGAGATTTTCAGCCCAAATTTTTGGGCTGAAAGTGCCCCTCTCGGCTTATACTCGAGTCACGGTAGCGATGCGGTCGGCGGGTGAGGGTGCTGAGGCATACTTACCTAGTCCCAGCGATCCTCGCGCTGTCCCTGCCTTCCTCCCCGTCTTCTGTGCTGCAGCTTCTTCCCCTCTTCAGCGGTCACGTGGGACCGCTCATTACAGAAATGAATAGGCGGCTCCACCTCCCATAGGGGTGGAGCCGCCTATTCATTTCTCTAATCAGCGGTGTCGGTGACCGCTGACAGGAAGAGGCTGCAGCACAGAAGACGGGGAGGAAGGCAGGGACAGCGCGAGGATCGCTGGGACTAGGTGAGTATGTTATATTTACCTGTCCATGTTCCAGCCGCCGGGCGTCGCTCCATCTTCCCGGCGTCTGCGCTCTGACTGTTCAGGTCAGAGGGCGCGATGACGCATATAGTGTGCGCGGCGCCCTCTGCCTGATCAGTCAGAGCGGGGAGACGCCGGAACGAGACGCTGGGAGCTGCAATCAAGAGGTGTGTGTTTTTTTTTTTTTTTTTTATTGCAGCAGCAGCGGCCATGGCACAGATTTATGTGCAGCATCTATGGGGCACAATGAACGCTGCAGAGCACTATATGGGGCATCTGTGCAGCATCTATGGGGCACAATGAACGCTGCAGAGCAATATATGGGGCATCTGTGCAGCATCTATGGGGCACAATGAACGCTGCAGAGCAATATATGGGGCATCTGTGCAGCATCTATGGGGCACAATGAACGCTACAGAGCAATATATGGGGCATCTGTGCAGCATCTATGGGGCACAATGAACGCTGCAGAGCACTATATGGGGCATCTGTGCAGCATCTATGGGGCAATATGAACGGTGAAGAGCACTATATGGGGCATCTGTGCAGCATCTATGGGGCAATATGAACGGTGCAGAGCACTATGGGGCATCTGTGCAGCATCTATGGGGCAATATGAACGGTGCAGAGCATATATGGGGCACAGATATGGGGCAATATGAACGGTGCAGAGCACTATATGGCACAGCTATGGGGAAATAATGATCTATTTTTATTTTTGAAATTCACCAGTAAATGCTGCTTTTCCACCCTAGGCTTATACTCGAGTCAATACGTTTTCCCAGTTTTTTGTGGCAAAATTAGGGGGGTCGGCTTATACTCAGGTCGGCTTATACTCGAGTATATACGGTATATATATAATGTTGAGCATTGTGTGGATATTGAGCCCTTTGTGTTTGCCACTTGCAAGTTCTTGACTGGTCTTCCTCCCTTTCCCTTCCTTTAATTAGCTTAAGTATGTCACTGTTGGTGCAGATTTAAGTTTTCTAAAGCTGCTCTTATGTCTCTCAAAATGCAAACCCATCTGGCTAGGCCCTGGCTAAACACCACCTAACCAGTAGAAGATTGCAGTGACTCATTGGATAATCCATTAACTCATCCAAACTCCGGAAGTTATCTATCCATGTATTGGAAATTACTTTCTGACTGGTGGGGATCCACCCATTGGGACCTCCATCTGCTGAGCACGGTCTGATTTGCTATAGTGGCTGGACATGTGCCTCAGTGCCAATCATTCTCTGGTACTGCTAAATACAGCGCTTTGCTTTTTACATCTGGTAGTCCAATAGAATAAATGGAGCAGTGAAATACATGTCCAGCCACTGTGCCATTAAGACCAGAGCCCTATTCTGTTGATTGAAGGTCCCAGTGGTTGGATACCCTTTGACTAGAAAGATTTCTAACAATGGGACTAAACCTTCACATTTTATTTAAGTAATACATCTATATATGGGTTATAGCTGTAAATATTTTGATGGAAGTTGCTGAAATATCTTATTTATCATTGGCCTATCTTGCACAGAGGATTTTTGTCCGACATCACTAGAAGACCAAGCCCGAGAACATATAAGATATGATCTGGAAGACTTCATCAAACGTGAATTTAAGGGTAAGTATATTGTATTGAACACGGTTATGAGCACATGGCTTTACCAGTCACTTGCACACTTTTTTCCCCCTATGACATGAATACTATGATTACGACTGACAGTTACCATCTCATTTTAGGAGCCAGGTTGAATTTGTTTGGGTCCTCGAAAAATGGGTTTGGCTTTAAACAGAGTGACTTGGATATCTGCATGACATTTGAGGGCCTTGAAACCGCAGAGGTAATTAATGTCTTCAGTGAAATACTGTGGTGTATGATGGGAACTGCAGTGACACACCTTTCTTTGCAACTTTTTTTTTTTTTCCTCTAGGAACTAGATTCTATAAAAACTATTGAAGAATTGGCAAGGCATCTTAGAAGACATCAAGGTAACCTTGAGTGTTTTGATATTGGCCTAACAACGGCATAATGTACACCTTAACTTGGAGGAGCAAGTGGAGGGAAAAATAAAAACAAGGTTTGTTTTCTTTCCTCTAAGGTTTGAGGAACATTCTTCCGATTACCACAGCTAAAGTACCAATTGTAAAGTTCTACCACGCAAGAAGCGGACTTGAAGGAGACATCAGTTTATATAACACACTGGTAACTATACGTAATTGATGTTAATGAGGATTGTACTGCTGACACAATAGGAACTAAATCCCATTTCTAATATTGGGCTATGGTCACATGATCTGTATTTATCACCCACTCCTAGTTTTGGCTTCCAAATACTGAAGTGGTGACTTTTTTCGATTATACTTTTTCCCCCGATTGTTCCATTCCTGGTTTTGGCTTACAAATGCTGATGTAAAATATGCAGTGTGACCATAGCCTAAAGCTCACTCTTGTCTAATTTCTCTATCGCCTTTCATTGGGGGACACAGGAACCATGGGTGTATGCTGCTGCCACTAGGAGGCTGACACTATGCAAATAAAAAGTTAGCTCCTCCTCTGCAGTGTACACCCCACCGACAGGAAATAGGATCTTCAGTTTAGCTTAGTGTCAGTAGGAGGTGGACACGGGTCTTTCATTAGACCCTTATCTACCTCAATGTGCGTCGTTTCCTTTCAGGTTTTTCCGGAGGGATACAGGGTGAACAGTCACACCTGTAGTCCCACTATGCGGACTATGAGTACGGCGTGTACTGCCACCCCGTATCCTCATAGATTCCTCTCCAGGACCAAGATCCTAGCACACAAGCGTGCTCAGAAGTCCGGTCCTGGCTCCGTCCCCCACCCACTCGCCCACCAGAGCCTGTCGGTCGGAGGAGACGAGGACGTCCATCAGCTCCGTGGACGTCTCATTCCTTCCAGGTTAGTACCGGCGGGGGATCTTTAGGTGAGTATTTTCCCGCCCCACCCTGTGGCTTCCCTGGATCCCAGAAATAAAAAAAAAAAAAAAAAAAAAAATCCTATTTAGGGGGGTTTTCTGATGCGAATCGCATCTCTTTTCAGCCGCGCCACTTCCGTGGATGCGGCCTCCCTGTTCCGGCGCGGCTGCCTTTACGGACCACCGCGCCGCTTCTTGTCCAGGCACGCTATCTGCGTGGCCTTGCTCAGGGGGGGGGACATTTCCGCCTCGGGTCCTGCAGGCTTCCTAGCCCCAGCTTCAGCGCGGTGGCTTCGGCCCTCAGTGGCTCCCCTGCTCCGGCCGCTGTTTGCGGCCGTTCATTTCTTTTCTGCGTGGTGGCTTTGCGTCGCATCGCTCTGGCCGCTGTATGCGGCCGTTCTTTTCAGCGCGGCGGCTTCCCAGCCGCCACATCGCTTCGGCCCTCTCTGGCTTCCCTGCTCCGGCCGCTGTATGCGGCCGTTCATTTCTATTCAGCGCGGCGGCTTTGCCGGCCGCCGCATCGCTTCGGGCCCACTGCAGCTGCGTCCCTCTGGCCGCTTACAGTGCTGCTCATCCTCCCTCAGCGCGGCGGCTTGCCAGACCGCCACACCGCTTGGGACCTGCGGCTGCGCTACTCCCGCCGCTGTAGGCGGCCGCTCACCATCGCCTTCTGCGGCGCACGGTTCTCCGCTGCGGCCCTTCCATGCCGGTCACCGATCGCTAATTTAGGCCCCGGCTTCTGCCTGGGCCTACTTCCGGTGCCGGACTCCGCCCCCCTTCCTTGTTCGTCGGGCGGGCTTTTCTCCCGCCCGACAATTTCACTGAGAACCGCCTTTTCTCCTCCCACCGGCGCCATCTTGGGACTCCTGAACCACGAGTCCCCTCCTCCGGAACAAGAGAGTGAGATAGTACAGTGGTAAGGTGTGCAGGCTTGCAAACAGAGCTGTGAGTTCGAACCCCAGCAATGAAAGTTAATTTTAAGCAACGCAGATCGATCAAGATTACGGCAGCAGGCCTTACCACCCTCCTGCCTAAGGGTCTATTTCTCGCCGGAGGTCCATACCATCTAGCCGGACAGCTTCCTCCGGATTTCGTCTGCCGTAAGTAGCTCTGCACCGCAGACTGACACTCCGCTATGTCTGTCCTGCAGCAACCCGATTGTTCCCACCGCCCAGGATCCCCCAGCCGATCCGCCCCAGAGTGATACCCATCCCAGGCTGGGCCTCCTCTCTGTCTCAATCGGTGGCCAATTTAACAGGGGTGTCTCAAACCCTGGTTTCCGTGCTGGATCGGTTACCCCTGCAGACCCCCGCAGTAGCCACCGGGTCGCAGGAAGCTCCGTCCAAGCCTTCCAAGGCTAGCTGCAAAAGGTCCAGACAGGAACGCCGGTCTGAGTCCTCTTCTCGCTCCATCTCGCCAATCGGTCCTCCTCTGCGGTCGGCGTCCTCCCGATCCTCATCCGCTGAGTCAGGCGAGGCTTCTCTGATGCGCCTTCGGAGGATAATTTGGGGCCGGATTCGAACCAAATCGCTAACATGAGGGATATGGTTCAAAGCCTCATTGGAGCGACCAATCAGACCTGTGGCATCGAAGATTCCTCTACGAAACCCGCAGATCAGGCGGTTTCGTTTAGACGGTCTAAACTACCTCCCAAGGTATTTGCTCCTCATCCTGAATTCGAGGAGCTTCTGGCCAGAGAGAGCGAATTCGACCAGACGTTCTCAAAGAGACAAGCGTCTTGGAGTCTCATATCTCTTTCCTCCGGATCTCATTGCCAACCGGAATGAGAGGCGTTGGAGAACGACCTCTCCCCCTGTGGATCCGTCGACCGCTAGACTTGCCGCCAACACAGTCCTTACGCTGTCCGGTGGGCGGCTCTGAAAGATTCCATCGATAGGATCATGGAATCCTTCGTGAAGTCGGCCTTCGAAACTGCCGCATCATCCCAATGCCCGGCTTTGGCTTCCTCATGGGTTTCGAAGTCTGTATCTGAGGGGCTAAACAACTCCGTTGGGGCATTCAAGCTGGAGCTCCGTCAGGCCGGCTGGCGGAACTTGCCACCCAGATTACTCATGCCGGGGAATAATTTGTTCCCGGGACGTCGCGTCTTCTGCCGCACGGGCGCCCAGTAATGTCGTTGCCAGCTGTCGCACTGTTTGACTCAAGAGTCATCGAAGAAGTCCCTCACTAGCCTGCCTTTTCAAGGTTCACGTCCTTTCGGTTCCAAGCTGGACCAAATTATTAAGGACGCCACTGGTGGCACCAGTCCCCTTCTCCAGACCTCACCTACTTCCCCTTAGGCGGCTACTTTGGTCTTTTCGACCTTTCTCGTAGTTTGCGGCATCAGATTCTTCTTCGCAACTGCAGAGGCCACAAGAGAAGAAGGTTTTCTTCGGCTCACTCTTCCCTGGCGTGCCCGCTACTCCTAAGGTGGATTCTCCAGGTCCAGGACTGGAAGTTCCACTTAGGTATGACCCACGACTAGACCCCAGCCCGTTTCTTAGACTGGGCAACCGTCTCCTGTTCCTCAGGGACGTCTGGGTCTCCTCAGCAGAGGTCGCATGGGCCAGGGCACCTGTTCCCTCTAGACACAAAATCTTCTTTTCACGGTCCTGGGATCGTTTCCTTCAAATCCCAACCTACGAGAGACCCCGCTCTAGTCCCGGTTTTTCTTTACTGCCATTGTTTCCCTCCTTAAATCCGGAGTAATCGTTCCCGTCCCAGAACAGGAACGGTTCACAGGCTTCTCTTCGAATCTTTTTGTACTGACAGAGAACGACAAGGGTCGTCCCAGTCCAGATCTCAATTTGCTGAAGAAGAAGTTTCGTCGGAGACACTTCAGGACGATATCCCCTCGTTCAGTAATCGCTTCCATGGAGGCTCAGGAATTTCGGTTTCAGGCTCCCGAAAGTCTATCCATCTTTCCCGACATTCTAACTGTTGCGGGTGGCTCGTCAACAGGAAGAAGTTCCGTCTTGTTCAGCGCCTCGTATCTCCGGGCATGTTCTTCGACACTTGTCGGACCAGAGTCTTCCTTCCCGAAGACAAGATATCCCTCCTTTGTCAGGAAGTTCACTTGCTCCAGGGTTCTCGGCTCCCCTCCTTTCCGATGGGCCTTAAAGGCCCTAAGGAGGTTGGTTGCAACATCGGAAGCAATTTTCCCTTCGCCCGTTTCATTCAAGACTTCTTCAGCAGGCTATTCTATCACAGGGGACAGGTCTGTCTTCTCCCTGCATCGTCCGATCCGGTTTTCTCCCGGGTCAAATGGTTCCTCGACTGGTGGCCGAGGTCACTTCTCTTATCCCAGAGTAGATCCTTCTCAGCATATCCTTCCTTCCAGTTCCCTGGCAGGTGGTGACGACGGGCGCCAGCCCGCTCGGCGGAGGCGCGGGGCTTTGTCTCCTGTTCTTTCAGGGTTGTTGGTCGGCGCAGGAGTCCTCTTTGCCGATCAGTGTTCTCGAGTTCCGGATCATCTTTCCGTCTTGCCTTCACTGGGTAAGGATTCTCAGCAGCCTGCCAATTCGAACCCAGACAGACAATGACACAGCAGTGGCATACGTCTACCACCAGGGGTGGACTCGGCGTTCTCTGGCCTCGGCCGAGATTCCAGGATCCTCCTTTGGACAGAGGCAACGGTCCTGGTGAGCTCCGCAGTGCATGTCCCCGGCGTGGACATTTAGGCCGCCGACTTCCTCGGCTTCGAGGACCTCGCGGCAGGGGAATGGTACTTCAGGAGGTTTCCCGTCGGATTGCTCTTCGATGGGGGACTCCAAAGGTGGACCTCATGGCGTCCCGATTGAACAGGAGGTCCCTCGGGTCGGCCCAGGGTCCCGTGATCCCCTCACAGTGGTGTTGACATTTTGGCCATTCCTTGGTCGCAGTTCCTGCTCCCCTATCGGTTCCCACCCCTTCCATTGCTTTCCAAGCTGTCGAAAAAGATCAAGGCGGGATGGGTGCCGGTCATTCTGATCGTCCCGGATTGACCCTGGAGGTCTTGGTTTGCAGACATCGTCTATCTTCTCGCGGACACCCCTGGTGCCTTCCAAACAGACCCGATCTGCTGTCTCAGGGTCCGATCTGCCACCCGAATTATCGGTCGCTCAGTTTAACGGCGTGGATGTGGACTCCACTGTTTTTAAGAGTGTCCGGCCTTTCGGCCCGGATGAGTCACACTATAATCCAGGCTAGGAAGCCTTCGTCTTCTTCCAGGATCTACTATTGTACCTGGAAGGCTTACTTTCGCTGATGCGAGTCCAACCGCTTTTCACCTATGTCCCTTTTCCCTGCCTTCCATTTGGTTTTCCTTCAGGCAGGACTGGATTCGGGCTTCGCTCTTAGTTCTCAAAAGGGCCAGGTTCCTGCGCTCTTCTTCCCTTTAAGAAGACTTTATCTCCTCAGCCACGGGTTAAGACTTTCCTTCAAGGAGTAGTCCACGCTGTCCCTCCGTTCAGGGCCTCTGTGGATTCATGGGATTTAAAGGTTGTGTTGGTTGTTCTTAGGGGTTCCCCCCTTTGAGCCTCTCAGGGAGTTTTCCCTGTCAGTTCTATCTCGGAAGGTGGCTTTTCTCAGGTCCATCTCTTCGATCCGCCGCGTTTTTGAGTTGACTGCCATTTCCTGCCGTCCTCCTTTCTTGATTTTTCCACCAGGATAAGGTGGTCCCAGGCCTCCGCCTTCCTTCCTTTCTCGAGGTGGTTTTCATCTTTCCACCTCAACGAGGACTTCGTTCTACCTTCCTTTTGTCCAGCTCCGACTCATCCTCTGGAGCGATCGTTGAACAGGCTGGACCTCGTCAGGGCAGTGAGGATCTCCCTGGCTAGCACGGCCGCTTTCCGAAAGATGGATTCTCTTTTCGCCATCCCTGATGGCGTGCGTAGAGGCCTGCCGGCTTCCAAGGCGACGATTGCTCACTCGATCAGAATGGCAATTTTGGAAGCTTACCGGGTCAAGCACAGAGGGCCCCCTCCTGAGATGAAGGCTCACTCTACCCGGGCAGTCGGCGCTTCCAGTGCGGTACGTCACAGGGCTTTCGCCGACGGCTTTGCAAAGCGGCAACCTGGTCTTCCATCCACACGTTTCGCCGAACTACGGCGGACTCCAGCCTGGGCAGAAGGATCCTGCAGGCGGCAGTGGTGAGTCCTCTGGCCTGATGGAAGTCTGTTTTTTCCCACCCCAGGGACTGCTTTGGGACGTCCCATGGTTCCTGTGTCCCCCAATGAAAGGCGATAGAGAAAACAGGATTTTTGGTTGCTTACCGTAAAATCTGTTTCTCGGAGCCTTCATTGGGGGACACAGCACCCTCCCAAGTTGAACAGCTCTGTTTACTGTCTACGTTTGAGTTCTTTGAACACTCTGAGTGTTTGAAGCTGTTAATCTGTGAAGCGCCATGGATTTTGTTGGCGCTATATAAAGTTTATTATTATATTATCCTTCTCTTTTACACGTTGCTTCTCCTACTGCTTTCTCACTAACTGAAGATCCTATTTCCTGTCGGTGGGGTGTACACTGCAGAGGAGGAGCTAACTTTTTATTTGCATAGTGTCAGCCTCCTAGTGGCAGCAGCATACACCCATGGTTCCTGTGTCCCCCAATGAAGGCTCCGAGAAACAGATTTTACGGTAAGCAACCAAAAATCCTGTTTTACTAGATTACAGCATTTTAGCTAAACATTTCTAAGCGGAGTTTAGTGTCTGACTTGTTCTTTCCAAAAGGTTGTGTGGGTTTTTTCCCTTCCTTGTTGCAGTGTATTTTGGGGTATTGTAACACCCTTTGCATGTTTGCCTCAACGCTTGGTGCTGTATAAATAAACCCTATATGAAAACCAGCTAAACACTTTTTATTGCCTGTCATTGGGCGACACCGGAACCATGGGGTGTATGCTGCTGCCACTAGGAGGCTGACACCATGCAAATAAAAAGTTAGCTCCTCCTCTGCAGTGTACACCCCACCGACTGGCATTACTCTTCAGTTTTAGCTTAGTGTCAGTAGGAGGTGGACACGGGTCTTTCATTAGACCCTTATCTACCTCAATTTGCGTCGTTTTTCAGGTTTTTCCGGAAGGGATACATGGTGAACAGTCACACCTGTATTCCCACAAGGCGGACTATGAGTACGGTGTGTACTGCCACCCCGTATCCTCATAGATCCCTCTCCAGGACCAAGAATTTAGCACACAAGCGTGCTTAGAAGTCCGGTTCTGGTCCCGTCCCTCACCCACTCGCCCACCAGAGCCTGTCGGTTGGAGGAGACGAGGACGTCTAATACCTTCCACGTTCTAAGGTTAGTACCGGATGGCATGGGATATTAAATGAGCATTTTTTCCCCCCCTATCACTCTCCTTAGGGGGCCTCTGCGGATTCCCTTCCTTTCCTGCGGCCGCATCGTTGTTCTGTGCGGTGCCTTACAGGCAGCCGCACTGCTATTACTGCGGCCGCACTTCTATTACTGTGGCCGTACCTTTTCTGGCAGACCCACCGCAGCACTGGGCGACAGTCCTATCGTTTGCGCGGTGGCCCTGATGACCGGCCGCGCTGCTTCCCCACGGCAGCCGCATTTTTACAGGCAGTCGCACTGCCTTGCCTGCGGCTGCATCCTTTCTCTCTGTGGCGCGGCCCCCTACAGGCAGCCGCACCGTTTTCCCTGACGGCCGTACCTTTTGGAGCTGACTGGCGGCCGCGGTCCTCTCCTGCGGCCGCCGACTTCTAATATAGGCCCCGGGGCCTACTTCCGGCGCTCCCATTTCTATGCGGCGGCTGCCGCGCCTATCAGCCGGGCAGCGCCCGCACCGCTTTTTGCGCCCGTACTGCTGTTTACTCCCCGGGCCTACTTCGGCGGTCACCGGCTTCTAATTTAGTCCCCGGCTTTTCCCGAGCCCTACTTTCGGTGCTGCACTCCGCCCCCTTCCGTATTCATCGGGAGGGCTTTTCTCCCGCCCAACAATCTGTTAGGCGCCACCTCGGTTGACTCCGTCCCTTCCTCTACACCGCTGCTCGGCACATTCGGAGCTGGATTCTACCCCACATAGCGCACATTCCTGACCTGCCCCCCTTCAGCGGTCACCATCTGCGTGGATTGCAGCAGGGGCTCGTCTTCTCTCTAGAGATCCACAAGCTGGACAGCTTGCTCCACCTAATTTTCTCATCTGCCGTGAGTAGCTTAGCACTGCAGACTGACACCCCCCTCTGCCCCACTGTCCCCTAACCCGCTGGCATTTTCTTCAGGGACCTCTTCAAAATGTCTACCTCTAAAGGGGGCCGCTCTCGTCCTCCTACTTCTTCCTCTTCTGCCTTAGTCAAGTACTTTGCATGTTCCTGTAACAGCAAACTTCCCTCAGGTCAGTCCTCTCCGCTCTGTCAGGCCTGCAGCAACCCAATTGATCCCACTGCCCAGGATCCCCCGGCCGATCCGCCCGAGAGTGATACCCCCATCCCAGGCTGGGCCTCTTCTGTCAGTCGGTGGCCGATCTAACACGGGTGTCTCAAACTTTTGGTGTCCGTGCTGGGTCGATTACCTCTGCAGACCCCCGCAGTAGCTAGCGGGTCGCAGGAACCTCCGTCCGAGACCTCCTTGATAAGCCGCAAAAGGTCCAGACAGGAACGACGGTCTTAGTCCTCTTCTCGCTCCATCTCGCCACACGGTCCTCCTCTGTAGTCTGCGTCCTCCCCTGAGTCAGGCGAGGCGTTCTGATTCACCCTCGGAAGATATTTCGGAGCTGGATTCTAACCAAATTGCCACCATGAGGGATATGGTTCAGAATCTCATTGGAGCGATAATATCAAACCTGAGGCATCAAGGAACCCGCAGATCCGGCGGTTTTGTTTAGACTGGCTAAACCACCTTCCAAGTTTTTTGCTCCTCATCCTGAATTCGAGGAAATCATGAACAGAGCGAACCTGACCAGACGTTTTCAGAGGGGAAAACGCCTTGGTGTTTTGTTTCCTTTTTCTCCAGAACTTACCGCCAATTGGACGGTCTCTCCCTCGGTGGATCCCCCGGTTTCCAGGCTGTCCACCAACACGGTGCTTCCACTTTCCGGTGGAGCATCTCTAAAGGATTCTAATGATAGTTATAGAATTCTTTGCGAAGTCAGCCTTTGAAGCGGCTGCAGCTGCTCTATGCCCAGCCTTTGCTTCTACTTGGGTTTCAAAATCCATTTCCAAATGGGCCAAAGAACTCCGTCGAGGTATCCTGGACGGGGCGCTACCCTTGCAGCTGGCGGAGCTTGCCAACCAGATTTCCCACGTTGGTGAATACCTGGTCTCCGCCTCTCTGGATGCCACGTCCTGTGCGGCTCAGGCATCCAGCAATGCTGTTGCCATCCGCTGGACCGTTTGGCTCAAGGCCTGGCAGGCGGACTTATCTTCCAAAAAGGCCCTTACCAGTCTGCCCTTTCAAGGCGCACATCTCTTTGGTTCCAAGCTGGACCAATCATTAAGGACGCCACCGGGGGTACAAGTTCCCTTCTCCCCCAGGCTAAGCCTCGTCGTCCTCCTCCTAGACGGCAATTTCGGTCCTTTCGGCCTTTTCGTCGCTTCGCGGCATCACTTTTTTTTTTTTCCCCAGCAGCAACAGAGGCCACAGGCACGTCAAGAGAAGACAGTATCCTTTAGGCCCACTCCGTCCTGGCGTCCTCGCTACTCCCAGGGTAGATCCTCCAGGTCCAGGACTAGACGATCCACCTCGGCATGACTCTCGGCAAGACCCCAGCCCACCTCCCAGGTTGGGCGGCTGTCTTCTCTTCAGGGGCGTCTGGATCTCCTCAGAGGACGCATGGGTCAGGGAAGTTGTATCCTCGGGATACAAGATATGAGTTCGTTTCACGACCCTGGGATCGTTTGTTCGAATCCCGACCTCCAAGAGATCCCGCTCTAGTTCCGGGTATCTCCACAGCCATCGCTTCTCTTCTCAAAGCCGGGGTAATAAAAAGAACGGTTCACAGGTTTCTATTCAAACCTTTTTGTGGTACCAAAAAAGACGGCAAGGTTCGTCCCATTCTGGACCTCAAATTGCTGAACAGGAGAGTTCGTCTGAAGCACTTCAGGATGGAATCCCTTCGTTCAGTAACTTCTTCCATGGAGGCTCAGGAATTTCTGTGTTCCATAGATATTCAGGACGCCTACCTCCATGTCCTGATATATTCCCCGGACATCATCGATTCCTGCGCTTTGCGGTGCTCCAGGAACATTTTCAGTTCGTTGCCCTGCCATTCGGTCTTGCAACCGGCCCAAGAGTCTTCACGAAGATCATGGCGGCACTGATGGCCATCTTGAGGGTCAGAGGCCTGGTTCTGTTTCCATACCTCGACATCCTCATCAAGGCTCCATCCTTTTCTCAGGCTCATGAAAGTCTGTCCATCGTCCTTGACACCCTAGCCCGTTTCAGGTGGCTGGTCAACCGGAAGAAGTCCTGCCTTTTTCCTTCTGAGCGCATCATCTTTCTGGGCATGCTCTTCGACACTCGTCAGACCAAGGTCTTCTTTCCCAAAGACAAGAGATCCACCCTTTGTCGGGACATACGCTTGCTCCAGGGCCCTCGGTCTCCCTCCTTCCGATCGGCCATGAAGGTTCTGGGGAGGATGGTAGCAACATTAGAGGTGATTCCATTTGCCCAATTTCATTTGTGACCCCTTCAGCAAGCCATTCTGTCTCAGTGGGACAGGTCTGTCTTCTCCTTGGATCGTCCGATCCGACTCTCTTCTCGGGTCAAGCGGTCCCTCAACAGTTGGCTGACGTCACCTCTCATCTCCCAGGGCAGGTCCTTCCTTCCAGTTCATTGGCAGGTGGTGACGACTGACGCCAGCCTGCTCGGCTGGGGTTCGTTTTTTCGCCACCTGACGGTTCAGGGCTGTTGGTCGGCTCAGGAGTCATCTCTGCCGATCAATGTCCTCGAGATTCGGGCCATCTTTCTGTCCCTCCGCCACTGGGAAAGGATTCTCAGGGGCCTGCCAATCCGAATCCAGACGGACAACGCCACGGCACTGGCATATGTCAACCATCAGGGGGGAGGGGACTCGGAGCTCCTTGCCTCTGCCCAAAGGAGGATCTTGGATACCTCGGCCAGGGCCAACGGTTTTGGTGATATCTGCGGTGCATATCCCCGGCGTGGACAATTGGGCCACCGACTTCCTCAGCCACGAGGGCCTCGTGGCAGGGGAATGGTCCTTGCATCAGGAGGTCTTCCATCAGATTTGTCTTCGATGGGGGGACTCCGGACGTGGACCTCACGGCGTCTCGATTGAACAGGAAGGTCCTGCAGTTCGTCTCCAGGTCTCGCGACCCTCTTGCAGTGGGCGTCGACGCTCTGGCCATTCCTTGGTCACAGTTCGTGCTACCCTACCTGTTCCCACCCCTTCCATTACTTCCCAAACTATTGAAAAAGATCAAAGCGGAAGGGGTGCCGGTCATTCTGATCGCCCCGGATTGGCCCAGGAGAGCTTGGTTCGCAGAGCTCGTCAACCTTCTCACGGACGCTCCCTGACGCCTTCCAGACAGGCCCGATCTGCTGTCTCGGGGTCCGATCTACCTCCCAAATTCTCGGTCGCTCAAGTTTAACGGCGTGGCTGTTGAGACCACAGTTCTAAGAGTGTCCGGCCTTTCGGACCGGGTGATTCTCACCATGATCCACGCTCTGAAGCCTTTGTCTTCCAGGATCTACTATCGTACCTGGAAGGCTTACTTCCGTTGGTGCGAGTCCAACCGCGTTTCATCTGTCCTTTTCCCTGCCTTCCATCTTGGCCTTCCTTCAGGCAGGACTGGATTCGGGCCTTGCTCTGCGTTCCCTCCAGAGTTTATTAACTCTTCAGGTGCTTTACAGGAATTAATGCAGTGTGGCATGATAGGAATGAAAATGTGCATTTTTGCCACCTAAATGCCTCTTGCTTCTGAACAGGTTACTACAGCAATCGGACTCTAAGGCTGCTCTTTGGTCATGAATTGCCATGGCAAACATCAGGACCACAAAATCAAGATCTGAGGGCACCAATTTGGTTAAATCGGAAGCCCCCACCATCTGTTAACCATTTATAATGATGTCGTCACTATTGACAGCAGCATCTAAGGGGTTAAACAGAGTTGGACGGTGCAAACACTGATCGTGGCTCATGCAGCAAGTTGTCAGCTATAGTGGACTGCCGACAGCTACTGGATTGTCACCTGTATGGGGATACTATTCTCTTATGTCAGTTCAGTTAAAAGACGTATTGGCTGTTATTAAAGTATTCTCGAAATCTGTCATGTAGAGAACCCCTAATAGTCTGAATCCAAAATGGGTTTAACCGCCTTATTTTCTTGGTGACAAAGCCCTACATGCCCAACCTCTGTTGTACCCTTATAGGGCAATGATCTGACAGTTATTGGTAAATATTCAACCTCCTTTACCAGAGACATAACACTCTCATTTCCTACCGCCAAGTCCATTCTGGATAACAAATGGTAAGATGTTGATTAACAAGAGTATTGTTTGATATTTGGGTGCTTAGTACACCAAATATCTATCAACTCCAGCTCTGACAGTACTCTTTATAGAGGTCTATGAGGCTGACTCAGATATGGTTCCTGTATGAAATTTATCCCAGTACAGGTGTAAAATACATATTAAAATCCCCCAGCGTGTGCAAAGGCACATGTGGAGGGGAGTGAGGTTTTGTTTTTGTTTTTTTTCAGCACCTCACCGGAGTAAGGTGGAGGGATATTAATGGCTACTATAAGAATTAGTGTTATGTCTAGTACAAAATATATATAGACAAAGCGACTTTGAGTCTACCATGACTTTGATGCACGTGAACGGGATGGCCCTATGAACCAGGAGACTCTCTCTTCTTGAGTGCGTGCTATAGACCTAATGATATCCAAATGACATCCATGACCTATGCAACAGATGCGTCTTTTCCGTCACCATGTGTTTCCATTAAGCATAGTATTGCTGGTTGGTAAATGCACAACCATGAAATTATTGCGCATCTCTTGGATGAGTCACCCAGTCCTGACATTCCACGCTGTAAAATTGTACGTTTTTGGACAAAAAGCAAGCAAGTAGCATATGGTATCACTGTTTGCACTTAGAGAGAGCACACTGGCAGGTAGCTGGTCATGCATACAGTAGTTGCCTAACCCAACTACATATAAAAAGCTAACGCATATAAACAACTTACTGTATATACTCAAGTATAAGCCGAGAATTTCAGCCCAATTTTTTAGGCTGAAATTGCCCCTCGGCTTATACTCGAGTCATAATCTGGGGTCGCCAGGGGAGGGGGAGCAGCAGCTGTGTAATACTCACCTGCTCCCATAGGGGTGGACCCGCATATTCATTACTGTAATGAGCGGTACCATGTACCGCTCAATACAGGAAGAAGCTGCCGGCACCAGAGAACCAGGGACTGCACTGTGCCAGGAGCATGCGAGTATAACGCAGTGTGCGATATTCACCTGTCCCCCGTTCCAGCGACGGCCGCCGCTGCCTTTTCCCCGTCCTCTGCAGTGACGCTCAGGTCAGAGGTCGCGGTGACACGATTAGTGTGCGCGCCACCCTCATCGCAGCAACAGCATATGGGGCAAATGTGTGTATAGAGCATCTTATGGGGCCATGTGCAGCATTATATGGGGCAAATATCTGTATTGGGCCATGTGCAGCATTATGTGGGGCAAATGTCTGTATGGGGCCACTTTTAGGCTATGTGCACACGTAGGAAAAAGAGGTGCAGAATTTTTTGCACAAAATCCGCAGCCGTGCATTTGCCGCGGAATTGCTGCGGATTTTGCCACTGCGGATTTTTAACATGGAGGGGTGCAGAAACGCTGCAGATCCACACAAGTGACATGCACTTCTTGGAAATCCGCAGAAATTCCGCACTGATTTTTTTCTGCACCGTCTGCACATCTATTTAAAAAAAAAAAAAAAAAAGTTCCCCCATTTACTAACATTGTACTGTACATCACGTATGGATCTGCAGCGTTTCTGCGTGGTAAAATCCGCTGCGGATCCGCAGCAAATCCGCATCGTGTGCACATACCCTTATATAGAAAGGAGAAATGTAAGACGGATCCTTTGATAGGCATTTTTTTTGTTAAGCTCCTTTTTAATGGATGAATTACAAGAGTCGTCTAGTCCTTCCATCATTCTAGAAAAGGCAAGACCTATCCTACAAATTACAACCAAACTTTGCTTTTGTTTTGCAGGCTCTTCATAACACTCTTCTTTTAGCATCGTATGCTGCAATTGATTCAAGAGTCAAGTATCTGTGTTATATTATGAAAGTCTTCACCAAGGTACAGTCCCTGATTACAAAATAAAAAAAAAAAAAAAACTTTGCCTACCATATGATCATTTATGTTCCAAGTCTTATGAAGTGTCCTGTTTTTATCAAAAGATGTGCGACATCGGAGATGCTTCTCGTGGTAGCCTTTCTTCATACGCATACACACTTATGGTGCTGTACTTCCTTCAGCAGAGGAATCCACCGGTTATTCCTGTTCTCCAGGAGGTAAGTCCAGATTTCTGCGTATTCTTGACCTGAAACATCTGCTATAGTTGGTCTGGCACTACTATGGCCATTATCTACAGATGAGACATGACTACTAGACAATAGTCAGTTATCCCTTAGTCTTTGGCTTAAAAATCTGCTCTGTGTGAATGAGGCACGAGATAAAAGTTTAAATATATATGTGTGTGTGTATATGTGTATATGTGTGTGTGTATATATATATATATATATATATATATATATATATATATATATATATATATATATATATATATATATATATATATATATATATATATATATATATATATAAAAAAAATAGAAAACGCAATAGCACTCACCAATCCGTGGCAATTCAAACGTCCTTTATTAGAACATGCAGCAAATCATCTTCACGGTTCAAGGGAGGGAGTGAAAGTAGGAGTGCGACAGGCAAGACGACGACTATCGTTTCGCGCGAATACCAAGCGCTTCCACGGGTCTAGACTCCTACTTTCACTCCCTCCCTTGAACCGTGAAGATGATTTGCTGCATGTTCTAATAAAGGACGTTTGAATTGCCACTGATTGGTGAGTGCTATTGCGTTTTTTCTATTTTTTTATTTACATGGACACTTTTTCACGCAAGCACCGCCTTTCACCTGATCGGACTACCTTTTGTTGGGAAACTCTCCACATTGAGTTTATAATCTCTGCAAAGTCGAGCTGTGCCTTACACATGCACACAGTGGTGTAAGTAGATTCTGATAGGCTCCTGTGCAAAATTTGGACCTGGGCCCCCACCTATTCTTATTTACACATGCACACAGTGGTGTAAGTAGATTCTGATAGGCTCCTGTACAAAATTTGGACCTGGGCCCCCACGTACATGTTCCTCAGATGTATGGGCCCTAGTAGCGTTCCAGATTCTGTTAAGACATGTTTGTTCACCCTCTCATGTATGCATGTCCCCCATCCCGGGCTTATTCCAGTAATGTACCTGGTGAGAATTGCTTATGTCCCATGCCATCAGCTGTGACAGTGCTCCATGGCCGCTGCATGGGAGCAGTAGTCCCACCTTTTGTTTGCCAGCGTCCACTGCTCTTATTTTGATTGGCTGGCTTGCCATGATTTAAAGTACATTGTGCCAGGCCAGCTAATCTAAAGAGCCGTGGATGCGTTACTCCCTTTCCCATGCAGTGCCGACAGACCACTGTACATGATCAATGGAATGTGTGAAAAGATTTGCACCAACTTTAGTGGAAATATAATCTGTTAAAAATCATGGAGGGAGCACTATCAAACTAAAATTTAAGGCCATGCTCTTGTAAGGGCCTGTTGCATCTTGTGGGTTTTTTTGTATGTTTTTTTGCCTAATTTTTTTCGCGACCTAACTGTTTTACTCCCAACAAAGTGAATACGTTTCTTGAAGTTTCATGCTCTCATTACTTTTTTTCTTTTATTTGCAGCAGGTTTCACCCATAGAAATGAATGGGAAAAATGAATATATATTATGCTGTTTTTTTCCAGCCAACAAATCTGTACTTGCAGCAGACATTTCTACTGCAAATACTGATCATGTGCACATACCCTTAGATAATTCACGATTTGTGTAGGGTAAATCTTCTGGCTCAAACAAACTACGTTACTATAAAGGAATATGAAAATAACTTTCTTCTGCCCTCAGTCAGACATAGGTGGAATGTCTGCGGATTTTTCCGCGCCTGTTTTTGTAAATCCGCAGGTAATCCACAGTGCAGTTTACCTGCAGATTTACCACGGTTTTTGTGCGGATTCCACCTGCGGTTTTACACCTGTGGATTCAGATTATGGAGCAGGTTTAAACCGCAGCGGAATCTGCACAAAGAATTGACATGCTGCAGAATGTAAACCGCAGCGTTTCCACGCTCGCAGAACGTGCACTGCGGATTTTGTTCCATAGGTTTTCATGGTGCTGTAAACTCATGGAAAACAGCTGCAAAATCCACAGCGTGTGCACATAGCCTTACTTTTCATACTGTAATACTGAATTACAAAGTCATGAATCGCTTTCAGAACAACATTTTCAACCACTTTATAAAGCATGATTTTTTTATTTTTTTTATTTTAGATCTACACTAATGACTGTAAGCCTGAGATCCTGGTTGATGGCTGGAATGTGTATTTCTTTTCCCAGATAAGCGATCTGGTAAGTATATGTTCTGAAAAGCTAATACCCATTGTTCTAAAAAATGCTTCCTGTGTAACGAAAGTAGTTGGGGTATTATCCCTTTGACACGTAGTAACAATACAATACAGTGCCAAAGATTATTTTTGACCTTCTGGCATCTGTTGGCTAGCTGACTAAATGCCAACCACAATTTAACACCATACTTTTAAGCTACCGTATATACTCGAGTATAAGCCGACCCGAGTATAAGCCGACCCCCCTAATTTTGCCACAAAAAACTGGGAAAACTTATTGACTCGAGTATAAGCCTAGGGTGGAAATGCAGCAACTACCGGTGAATTTCAAAAATAAAAATAGATCATTATTTCCCCATAGCTGTGCCATATAGTGCTCTGCACCGTTCATATTTCCCCATAGCTGTGCCCCATATAGTGCTCTGCACCGTTCACTGTGCCCCCTAGCTGTGCCATATACAGTGCTCTGCACCGTTCACTGTGCCCCATAGCTGTGCCATATACAGTGCTCTGCACCGTTCACTGTGCCCCATAGCTGTGCCATATACGGTGCTCTGCACCGTTCATTGTGCCCCCTAGCTGTGCCATATACGGTGCTCTGCACCGTTCACTGTGCCCCCTAGCTGTGCCTTATACGGTGCTCCGCACCGTTCATTGTGCCCCCTAGCTGTGCCTTATACGGTGCTCTGCACCGTTCACTGTGCCCCCTAGCTGTGCCTTATACGGTGCTCTGCACCGTTCATTGTGCCCCCTAGCTGTGCCTTATACGGTGCTCTGCACCGTTCATTGTGCCCCCTAGCTGTGCCTTATACGGTGCTCTGCACCGTTCATTGTGCCCCCTAGCTGTGCCTTATACGGTGCTCTGCACCGTTCACTGTGCCCCCTAGCTGTGCCTTATACGGTGCTCTGCACCGTTCACTGTGCCCCCTAGCTGTGCCTTATACGGTGCTCTGCACCGTTCACTGTGCCCCCTAGCCGTGCCTTATACGGTGCTCTGCACCGTTCATTGTGCCCCCTAGCTGTGCCTTATACGGTGCTCTGCACTGTTCATTGTGCCCCCTAGCTGTGCCTTATACGGTGCTCTGCACCGTTCACTGTGCCCCCTAGCTGTGCCATATACGGTGCTCTGCACCGTTCACTGTGCCCCCTAGCTGTGCCTTATACGGTGCTCTGCACCGTTCATTGTGCCCCCTAGCTGTGCCTTATACGGTGCTCTGCACCGTTCATTGTGCCCCCTAGCTGTGCCTTATACGGTGCTCTGCACCGTTCACTGTGCCCCATAGATGCTCCACATTAATCTGTTCTGCCGCTGCTACTGCTGCAATAAAAAAAAAAAAACATACTCACCTCCCTTGATTGCAGCTCCCGGCGTCTCGTTCCGGCGCCTCCATCTTCCCGGCGTCTCTGCTCTGACTGATCAGGCAGAGGGCGCCGCGCACACTATATGCGTCATCGCGCCCTCTGCCTGATCAGTCAGAGAGCGCAGACGCCGGGAAGATGGAGGCGCCGGCCGGGAAGATGGATCGGCGCCCGGCGGCTGGAACGAGGACAGGTGAATATAACATACTCACCTAGTCCTGGCGATCCTCGCGCTGTCCCCTCCTGTCTTCGGCGCTGCAGCTTCTTTCTCTATCAGCGGTCACCGGCACCGCTGATTAGAGAAATGAATAAGCGGCTCCGCCCCTATGGGAGGTGGAGCCGCTTATTCATTTCTGTAATGAGCGGTCCCACGTGACCGCTGAAGAGAGGAAGAAGCTGCAGCGCCGAAGCCCGTGGGACGGCAGGGACAGCGCGAGGATCGCAGGGACTAGGTAAGTATACCCCAGCGCCCTCAGCCCCTCACCTGCCGACCCCACCGCTACCGTGACTCGAGTATAAGCCGAGGGGGGCACTTTCAGCCCTAAAATTTGGGCTGAAAATCTCGGCTTATACTCGAGTATATACGGTATGTGCACACATTGTGGATTGTATGCGTTTTTGCCACATTTTTTTCGCTGCGAAAATGCATACCCAACGCAGCCCATTGAATTCAGTAGGATTCCACAATGCTGTGCTAATGTGGTGGAAACTCATCGCGGAAAAATACGCAGCATGCTCATTCTTTGTGCGGAATCGCGGCGATTCTGCACACATAGGAATTCATTGATCCGCTTACTTCCTGCATGTGGCTATGCCCACCATGCGCAAAGTAAGCGGATCATGTGCGGATAGTACCTGGATGTAGAGCAGAGGAGACTCTTCTCCAGGCCCTAAAAGAAAGAAAATAAAAAATACTTACATACTCGCCTTCCAGCGGCCCCCGAATCCAGCCCAGGCCTCAGCGATGCTCCCGTTCCCAGTGATACCCTGCGACAATGACCTGTGATGACGTTGTGGTCTCGCGTGATGCTACGTCATCTGGGGTCATTGTCGCGAGGCATCACTGGGAACGGGAGATGCCGGGAGCATCGTGAGTTTTGGGAAGGCTGGGGGGCGGCCGGAAGGTGAGAATATCAAATTTTTTTTTTAAGCATATCTTTCTCCTTCGCCTCATTGGGGGACAAAGACTGTGGGTGTATGCTGCTGCCACTAGGAGGCTGACACTAAGTGATACAAAGAAAGTTTGCTTCTCCCCTGCAGTATACACCTTCCTGCTGGCTCTCAGCTAACCAGTTCTTGCTTAGTGTCTGGGGGGGGGGTATATGGGGTATCTAGATCAGTGGTCCCCAACTCCAGGCCTCGAGGGCCGCCAACAGTGCAGGTTTTCAGGATTTCCTTAGTATTGCACAGGGGTTGGAATCATCACCTGTGCAGATGATCACATTACCACCGATGCAATACTAAAGAAATCCTGAAAACCTGCACTGTTGGTGGCCCTCGAGGCCTGGAGTTGGGGACCCCTGATCTAGATAGTGGTAGCACCTCTGGTGGAGTGCTTGCCGTGTCCTCTTTGGACAGCTCTTCCATCTTTGGTCCTCATCTGATGCTCAACTCTCACCTGTACCTCCAAGTAGCTGCTAGCATGCGGCAGCGGGTACACCCCGGAACACCGCCTCGGCAGGCGGGCCAAACCAGGTGAGTGTAGCTGTTGGGTTCTTTGAGACCTACAGTGATTTTCAAGGGTTTACCTACCCTTGCATGTGAAGACTGGATGTGGCAGACTGTGCGGAAGAAACCAAGGTTCAACGGACAGACAAGCGATTTCCAGCACAGTGTTGTGGAGCGCTGAGAGGGTGCAGCGAGGCACATATAGGACACTGCTGGCCATCCACTGCACCCTGACCTATCTCCAGTTGTCTCGCTTAGCTCTTGCCACTGGGGCTCGATAGGTACGGGCGAGAGAGTGAGGTTGACGACTGCGCAACTCCTCCTCACTTTAATCCAAGTCAAGCGCAAGTCATGACTTCAACCACTGCGTAACAAAAAGTCCTGTGGTGATGGGAGAATGGCAAAGCAGCAGGTGTGGAGTCACTGGAAGCTGTAGTCACGAACCTGCACACAGGCGGCCCAGGCCATATGGTCGCTCTCTACTGGACCGAAGCAGCAGTGGAGTTCGGCAGCCTCCTGGGTGTCTGAGCAGTCCTGTTCAGGATCACTCTGCTCACCTCAATCGAGGAAGGGGCTAGAAAAGGTGCCTCAAACATAGTCTGCTTCATTTCACCTGGCCAGCCTACCGCAGCTGGCGGGTTTCCCATACAGCGGTCGACACACAATAAAGAAAAAGAAAATGATGGTACTCAACCTTGGCACATGGAATGTGAGAACTCTGCTGGATAATACCAAGGCAGACAGACCAGAGAGAAGAACAGCATTGGTTGCTCGGGAGCTAGCTCGTTACAAGGTTGATATAGCAGCTCTCAGCGAAACACGCCTGGCAGACAAGGGTCAATTGACAAAGCATGGTGGTGGATATACATTCTTCTGGAGTGGTCGAGGTAGCACTGAAAAACGAGAAGCCGGCGTGGGATTTGCTATCAAAACTCATCTTGCTCGTAAACTTACCAGGCTTCCGGAGGGCATCAATGACCGTCTGATGACATTTCAGCTCCCACTTACAAACAAGAAACACGCGACTCTGATCAGTGCCTATGCTCCCACGATGACTAATCCGGATGACATTAAAGATAAGTTCTATGATGAACTTGACACATTTATTTCAGCAATCCCACAGGCAGACAAGCTCATTATACTTGGAGACTTTAATGCCAGTGGGAACAGACCATCAAAACTGGGAAGGGGTCATTGGGAGACACGGCACTGGCAAGTGTAACAGTAATGGCCTGCTGCTCCTCAAGATGTGCCACACATGACCTTGTCATCACCAACACTTCCGCTTACCCACCCGCAAGAAGACATCATGGATGCACCCACGCTCGAGGCATTGGCATCTCATTGATTACATCATTGCCAGGAAAAGGGATGAGATGGACTTTAGAGTGACGAAGGCCATGTGTGGTGCAGACTGCTGGACTGACCATCGCCTCATTGTATCTAAGTGCAGGCTCCGCATCCTGCCTTCGAGGAGACCCCAAGGGCAGAAAACGACAAAGAGGCTGAATATCTATAAGCTGCAAAATAAAAGAATTGCAAGGGAATTTGCCAATGACCTTGATGGCAGACTGTTAAATATACTACAGGCAGAGGAGATTGGCGTTGAGGAACAGTGGACAATTCTGAGAGATGCTGTTTATAATACTGCTCTGGAGCATCTTGGATCAGCAACCAGAAATAATCAAGACTGGTTCGATGAAAACGACGAGGAAATAAAGACACTCCTAGAAGAGAAACATCAGCGGTATAAGGTGTACCAAAATGACCCCACATCGTTAGCTAAGAAAGGTGCCTTTACAAACATAAAAAGAAAGGTACAAATCAAGCTACGCGAGATGCAGGATATCTGGTTTAGCAAGAAGGCCGACGAAATTCAGGGCTATGCAGATACCCATGACCAGAAACGCTTCTACGATGCGCTCAAAGCTGTATATGGACCCCAGTTATCAAGCTCTTCATCTCTGCTTAACGCAGATGGAACTAAGCTGCTGACAGAAAGGAAACAAATTCTGAAACGGTAGGCTGAGCATTTTAATAATATTCTTAATCGCCCTGCCAATATCAATGATGAGGCTATTGCTCGCCTGCCCCAGGTAGAAATCAACAAGGAGCTTGATGTTCTTCCAAGTGGAGATGAAGTCAGGAAAGCAGTAAAACAACTTTCTTATGGAAAAGCACCCGGAAATGATGCTATACCTGCTGAGGTATATAAAGCTGGGGGCCCTGTTCTGATGCAAATGGTGACCAAACTATTCCAATATATGTGGACAAAGGAACAGGTTCCACAACAGATGAAAGATGCCAGCATAATCCACATATACAAGAGGAAAGGTAATCGCCAATCTTGTGACAACCATCGAGGCATCTCCCTTCTGTCCACTGCAGGCAAGATATTGGCTCGTGTCTTGCTCAACCGCCTTTTACATCACCTTGAGCAAGGACTATTACCCGAAAGCCAGTGTGGTTTCCGTGTAAACGTGGAACAGTAGATATGGTCTTTTCAGCACGTTAACTTCAAGAAAAGTGCCAGGAGCAACACCGTGACCTTTATGTAACTTTTGTTGATTTGACCAAGGCTTTTGACAGTCAGTAGAGATGGCCTGTGGAAGATTATGGCAAAATTTGGCTGCCCGAGCAAGTTCATCTGTCATCCGGCAGTTCCATGATGGCATGATTGTAAAGGTTCTGAACGATGGAGACGTATCTGAGGCTTTGCCAGTAACAAATGGCGTAAAACAAGGCTGTGTGCTGGCTCCAACCCTGTTCAGTATGCTGTTCTCTGCTATGTTAAGTGATGCCTTTAACAACTGTGAAGATGGAATCCAGGTTAGGTACAGGACTGATGGCAAGCTATTCAACCCAAAACGCCTGAAGGCGGTTACGAAAGTGCATGAGACTGTTATCCGTGAATTACTATTTGCTGATGACTGTGCACTTAACGCTAGCACAGAACAGCAGATGCAGCATGAAATGGACAGTTTTTCGCAAGCCTGCGACAGTTTTGGTCTCGAAATCAACATTAGGAAAACCGAAGTTATGTATCAACCGGCTCCAGGAAAACTGTACAAGGAGCCACGTATCACGGTGAAGGAGCAAAACCTCAAAGCAGTCGATAACTTCACCTACTTAGGCAGCACACTTTTACGTGAAGTAACCATAGACGCTGAGGTTAACAGAATCGCCAAAGCCAGTGCCGCCTTCGGGAGACTGCGTAAGAACGTCTGGGAACGAAGGGGACTCAGCCTTACCACCAAGCTGAAGGTCTACTGCGCGGTGGTCCTCACCACACTTCTCTATGCTAGCGAGACCTGGACAGTGTACAGCCGGCATGCTAAACAGCTTAATCATTTCCACATGAGTTGCCTCCGTAGACTCCTCCACATCAGGTGGCAAGACAATGTCCCAGACACGGCAGTTCTGGAACAAACTGGGCTCTGCAGCGTTTACACTCTCCTGCTGAAAGTCTAAGCCAGGTGGGCTGGACATGTGGTCCGAATGCCGGACAGCCGACTACCGAAGCAACTGCTGTACGGAGAACTGTGCCAAGGAAAGCGAGCAGTTGGGGGGCAGAAAAGCGCTATAAAGACTGCCTTAAGGTGTCTCTCACAAACCTGGAAGTCAACACCAATGAATGGGAAGAGCTTGCCCTGGATCGTCCAGGTTGGCGGGGCAGGATCACCTCAGGAGCACGTGCAGCTGAAGATAGGAAAATCTGTGACGCAAAAAAAGCGTGCTGTACGCAAGGCACAAGCAGAATCTGGTGTACTGACCACATCTGCTTTCGTATGTCAAGTATGTGGGCGAACCTTCAGGGCCCGGATTGGACTCATCAGCCACCTCCGGACCCATAACTATTAATTCTCTTCTAACCCTGAAGTCATGGTCATCTTCGAAAACGAAGGACGAACATCAGTGTCTGTGGGAGACACTTGAGTCTGGTTCAGACCCCAACGTTTTTATTTTATTTTTTACTCTTCTGTAAAATTTTATTTTTTAATCAACGGAGTGAAGGGGGCGACGGATCCTTTCAAGGTTCCGATCTCCCCCGAATCATCAACAGGCGAGCACGCAGAGTATACCTCCCCGTACCCTCCCCTACGACGTGGGAAGCCATGCCTGAGCTCACTTCAGGGGCGACTGTTCCTTTCATGGTCCCGATCTCCCCACACCAGCAGGAGGCGACCACATGGAGTGTCGCCTCCGTGTATCCTCTCCTGGAGCCAGGCCTACTGCCGGACAACTGACCCTGTCCACCCAGGGGCTGAACTCTGTGGATGTACAGAGGCCCCTCTCAATGGCGTCCGAGCAGCCCCCACTGTCCCACCACAGTGAAAGCGAATGGAACAAGGAGGCGGACGGTTCCTCCCCATCTCCCTAACAAAGGGATGATGGATTGAGGTTTAGCCCTCCATCCCTGCGCCGTCCACGCTGCAATACCTGACCTGCAGTCATCCACGGTGGCTCCATGCCGGGATGCGCACCAATGGTGAGTTGATCCTGTTAGCGATGGACCTCTGCAGCGGGATATTCACATGCTCACAGGCAGTCTCAGGCCTCCCAGTGGCCCACCTCCCTGAGGTAACGCTCTGGCCGGTTGCAAAAACTTAGCCCCCGTCTTTGGCTGATGTGTAGGCCTCACCCCGGAAGCGCACTATGGTGCCCTAAGACTGCTCTGCCCGCCTTTCTGGCACTTCTCGACTGGCACAGAAGCGCTCAATTTTCTCGGCCACTGCAACGCCCCTCATTTCTGCTGCTGGTATCACTCCCGCCGGGTGCAGAAATTTAGGCCCCAGCTTGGGCCTATTCATGGAAGTCTCGAGGCTCTGCCCACATCGTGCCTGTGGCTCTGCCCTCCGAATTGGTGCTTCTCGCTGGGAGTTGCTTTTATCACCTCTGCAACTCCCATCTTGGTCCACCCGTCAGGCTCACACATGGGCGACGACTTTGTATTAAAGGGGCACAACGACTCTGCAACATGGCATGATAAAGGCAGGACCCTTGTCCTAAAAGCGCAAGACCAGTATTCCCTGGTCTTAAAGGCACATGACCAATCCGAAGCCAGTCACCCTAAATGAGTTCAGGAGCCCTCTGCCGCTGATCCTAGTTTTTCCCAGTGTGCCTAGTTCCCTCAGGACTTTGTCACTGCCGCAACCCATGGTTTCTCTGACCAAGAGATTGAATCCCTTTGTGGCTCAGAGTACTCGCAGGACCGATATACATGGTCCCTCTCCTACATGGAATCCGTCGGTTAGCAGGGGCCGCGAGTATTCTAGAAACGTACAGGCATCTAGAAAACTGAAGTTTTCATTTCATGATGTCTCTCTCCAAGGATTTGCTGGGGGATGTACAAAGGCAACATGGATCGGATATTGCCTTGGACCTGGACTTGTTAGAGCTTCAGTAAAGGCGGAACTCGCCTATTTATATCAACCAATCTCTGTACATTGACGAGGACTCCGGTCCGGCTTTACACTTCGCAGTGTCCCTCATAAGGAGACGACAAACTCCCTTGTAGAGCATTTGCCATTCAGTCCGGATATGTGATTCACCGAACAGAAGCCTCCACGTGGGATGCCATGCCTGGTCTGATTTTTAAGGGTGACTGGTCCTTTAAAGGGCACCGAACTCCCCACACCATCAACAGACGAGCACACGGAGTGTCGCCTCCATGTATCCTCTTCTGCAACCTAACGCCAGACAACCTGCCCTGTCCATCCGGAGACCTGAACTGTGTGGATGTACAGAGGCACCCTTTTCGGGCGTCTGAGCACCCCCTCTGCATTACCACTATTTATCAGAAGATGCGAGAAGGCGGATTATCCCTCTCCACTTCCCTGTTAAGAGGATGGCGGATCGAGGGTTCCTAATTTTTAACTCTGCACCATCAAAAGAGAGCGGCAATGGCAAGAGTCTGACCTGCTGGATTCAGGCACGCATTCTGCCACTTGGCAGATTAACCGGGTAGAATCTCCTTTGGTATACCTACCAGAATCCCTGCCCGATGTGTCATCAATTGAAAATACCACGGACTGTCAGATAGCAAATCTGGTTTGTTCCGTTTTGCGGCTTTGGGCCCAGCGCTCTACCCTCCCTAGCCGCTGCATTTATTGCTAGAGAAATGGTCTCCTGGCTGGAGACCTTATCTACTTTGATTCACACCAGTAACCTTTTCCTGAGTACAGTACAACTGGCCAATAAAATATTTTGAGCGGGAGACTAACAAAGGATCTTGCGTTCCTACAGTCCCAACCAGCAGTGGAAGGGCTGTCCAGAACAGTCTAGATCTAAGGGATCTTGGCTCCAAAAAGGGAAACGAAAAGTAAGACCAATCCTGGGCCTCAAACTTCTAACAACCTTTGACAAGGTTCTCCTTCGAATGGAGTTCCTCCGCTCCGCCATTACTTCAACAGAAAAAGGTGGCGTTTCTGACCGCCATCGACACTGGGGATGCTTACCCTCTTCAAAAATTTCCTTCGCTTTTCCATTCGTGAACAGCATTTTCAAGTCACGACTGTGTCCTTCGGCTTTGCTACCGCACCCAGAGTGTTCGCAAGGCTCATGGCGTCTGTCATGTTCCTCTTGCACTTTAGAGGCATGGTCGTCCTGCCCTGTTTGGCCGACTGTCTAGCCGCCATTCCAGGACTACGCTAAGTAGTCTATATCACTTGCGATACCCTCTCACTTGGGCTGGCAGCTAAACTTGGACAAGTCCTCATTTCCAGCCCAGCAAATATCCTTTTTGAGGATGATCCTGCACACTTCCAGAAGGATGGTAATCCTCCCTCGAGACAGGGAAGGTCATGGCTCTTCAACAGGGAGCTCGCGCATGTGATCATTCACCCCCTCATTTCATTCGATTTGCTGGGGAGGGTTCTGAGGAAAAATGGTGACGACAATGGAAGCAGTTTCCTTCGCTCCGCTCATTTTCAGCAAGTCAAACAGACTTTCAGACGATGGTCTCTGAGCTCCTTCTTCATCCAGGGCCTTTCTCCCGGTTCCATGGTTTAGTTGCTACCAATGCCAGTCTTCTCCTGATCATTGCTCTGGAGATCCGAATGGTAGTCCTACAGCAGGTCCACTGCCTTCTGGCGGGTCAACCCATCCGAATTCAATTGGACAATGCCACGGGTATGCCATACTTCAGTCATCTAGCAGGTACCCACGGTCAGGCGCCATGGCCGAGGTACCTCACATTCTCTGATGGGCCGAGATCTATCATTCGGTGATCTCAGCAGTACATGTCCCAGGAGTAGAACTCTGGGTGGCGAACATATTCAGCCATCAGGGTCTCTCCTCAAGTGAGTGGTAACCTCACCTGGAGGTCTTCTATCAGACCTGCCTTCACTGGAGCTTTCCAGTTGTAGATCGGATGGTGTCCAGACTGATCGCCAATGTACTTGAGTTCGTGGTTGGACCTTGAGATCCAAGAGTCATCGCACTGCATGCTCTGGTTCTTCCGTGGTACCAGTTTCCATAACTCCCCTTCCACTACTTCCAAAAGCCTTTTGGAAGCAGAAAGGGCCCCAGTGATCCTCAGAAATCCGCACTGACACGTCAGTTTTTTGCTTGCGGAGCTGGTAGCTTTCCACCTTTCTGCAACAAAACTGCAAGTAGGGACTTTCTCGCAGGGAGTCTTCATACATAGGGAAGAACGATCGCACACCATTAGATCATTGAGACCTTAATAGTCCAAGGAGTATTATAGTAGACTCCTTTTTGATCCGGACAAACATTACTATCAGGGTAGGTCCCCCTTTTTTCCTCTGCGATATCCTCATCCTGACGAGTCTTAAGAGCTAGCTGCTTGGTTCTTTCAGACTTTTTTCCCTTATTTCCTTCAAGGCAAGGTTGTCCTCAGGCCATCACCGTCCCTTGTTACCAAGGTGGTATTGTATTACCACTGTTATGAGGGCACAGTTCTTCCCTCCATTCCATCTTGTGGACTGGTGCCGAAAGATGAGTTCCCCATAATCTGGTCGAAGTGAGTGCTCTGAGTAGGTACATCTCAAGGACCGCGTCCTTCCGAAGGTTGGACACTTTATCTTGGACTTTCTGACATTTACAGGAAGGGTTAGCCGTTTCACCGGCCATGTTAGCCTGGTGGATTCCTTTCACCATCCTGGAGTCCTTCCATGTTAGATGTCAGCCTATCTCCCTGTCTCTCGTGGGTTCTAGGCACCAGGCGTCAAGGCACGCCTGCAAGTTTGCGGATTCGTCCAGTCCGCATGCATTCTTGAAGCACTATAATTCCCACACTTCCACAGATGGGAGTCTGGGCAGGCGGACTCTGCAGGCCGTGGTGGCGCACTTGTAAGTAGCGATTACACAGGGCCTGATCTGATGTTGTCCCCACCCAGGGACTGCTTTAGGGCGTCCCACAGTCTGTGTCCCCCAATGAGACGAAGGAGAAATGGGGATTTTTGTGTACTCACAGTAAAATCCTTTTCTCCGAGCTATTCATTGGGGGCACAGCTCCCACCCTGGTGTTGGCTTATGCTTGTTTCATAACCTGATATGCTATACTCTCATATATAATGACATGCTATATGTTATTGATCTCCTACTGCTTTTGCACCGAACTGGTTAGCTGAGAGCCAGCAGGAGGGTGTATAATGCAGGGTCAAAGCTAACTTTCTTTGTATCACTTGGTGTCAGCCTCCTAGTGTTAGCAGCATACACCCACGGTCTGTGTCCCCCAATGAATGGCTCGGAGAAAAGGATTTTACGGTGAGTACACCAAAATCCCTATTTTTACTATTGATGCTGCATGTGATTTCTGAGCACTATTTACTATTGATGTGATTTCTGAGCACTAATCTCCATCATCGCCCTGCCCAAATGGCTCAAAAAAACACTCTGGACAGGGATGCTCATGTAGGAGCTGTGCTTGGTTATGTACAGGCTCGATAGAAACTGAGTGGGGTCAGTACACTATATGCGCAAACTCCTGCAGAAGCTGCTTGCATTGAGCGATCAGTGAGGCTATGTGCACACGCTCAGGATTTTTTGCGTTTTTTTTGCATTTTTTCCACGATAGGATGCATATGTATGCGTTTTTATCATTTAGAATGCATTCTACAATTTTTGTGCACAGGATGTGCTTTTTTCCATGAAAAAAAACGCATCGCAGTAAAAAAAAGCAGCATGTACACTAATTTTGCGGATTTTTAGCGTTTTCCCGCTATTTAATGCATTGGGAAAAAAACGCACACAAAACGCGTAAACTCATGCGGATTTCTGGCAGAAATGTCCGTTTTTGTCGGGAATTATCTGCAAGAAATCCTAAACGTGTACACATACCCTCAATCTGGGGATGTTCATCCCTACTTCTCATCTACACTTTGCTGCCCTTGGTAACCTTACAAATGACTGTTAGATTTTTAAAATTGTGCTGGATAGTAAAAACTTAAAACAAACATTTGAATTTTAGGCAGAGTACTGGCCAGAATATGGGAAAAATAAGGAATCCGTTGGCGAACTATGGCTGGGCCTCCTGCGCTTTTACACTGAAGACTTTGATTTTAAAGAACATGTCATCTCAATCAGAAAAAAAAGCTTGCTAACAACCTTTAAAAAGCAGTGGACATCCAAGTATATTGTCATAGAAGGTACATGTGTTTCACATTGCTATTTAATGTTATGCACTATGCCATAAGGCAACATCCTTAGTAGTATTACAAAATAATCAAAGCGATTTGAGCAATCCTAAATATAAAAACTTCTGCATCTTCCTTTTAATTTTTATACACTGAATTTTCATGAAAACATTACATTAAAAAAGCTGTGTGACATAACTGTTCACTGATGGTTAATCAGTCACATCTTCTATTTTTAATGCAACATACTGATCTATGTAATTTGTTTTCATTTATAAAAATAGATCCATTTGACTTGACTCACAACCTTGGAGCTGGATTATCCAGGAAGAGTAAGTTCTTTAAAATGTCAGCATGTTACTGTATTGTGATCTATTGATGATAAAGTTAATTTTATTTTATTTTTTACCCATCAGTGACAAATTTTATAATGAAGGCTTTTATCAATGGGAGACGTGTGTTTGGCACTCCAATAAAGGGAATCCCCAAGGAATATCCATCCAAAATGGTAATCCATAGTTGTAGCGTCATATAAATAGTTCTGGATAACCCCTATAACATATCTTTTTACTATGGGCATAAGAACTTGTAGGCAGGTAATTGCCAAGTGCCTGCCTATTGTGCCCATCACCGATCTCTGGTGATTTAGCGGCTTTCACTGACGTGTAATGACATTCAAGTGGTCAAAATCCGCAGCGGAGACTATTGTCTCCGCTACAGAAAATGACAGTGTCTTGTAAATCCGCACCGCGGGCAAGTTTACGCATAGGGTTTCTATACATCCCATCCGCTGTCTTCTAATGCAGAACGCAACGCTTATGCACTGCACCCAAAACACTGCTATTCCTGATCGTAGGTACACAGCCAGACTCAAATGTACTGTACGCACTTTATTAACCCCTTCAAGACCCAGCCTATTTTGACCTTAAAGACCTTGCCGTTTTTTGCAATTCTGACCAGTGTCCCTTTATGAGGTAATAACTCAGGAACGCTTCAACGGATCCTAGCGGTTCTGAGATTGTTTTTTCGTGACATATTGGGCTTCATGTTAGTGGTAAATTTAGGTCAATAAATTCTGCATTTATTTGTGATAAACACGGAAATTTGGCGAAAATTTTGAAAATTTCGCAATTTTCACATTTTGAATTTTTATTCTGTTAAACCAGAGAGATATGTGACACAAAATAGTTAATAAATAACATTTCCCACATGTTTACTTTACATCAGCACAATTTTGGAAACAAAATTTTTTTTTGTTAGGAAGTTATAAGGGTTAAAATTCGACCAGCGATTTGTCATTTTTACAACGAAATTTACAAAACCATTTTTTTAGGGACCACCTCACATTTGAAGTCAGTTTGAGGGGTCTATATGGCTGAAAATACCCAAAAGTGACACCATTCTAAAAACTGCACCCCTCAAGGTACTCAAAACCACATTCCAGAAGTTTATTAACCCTTCAGGTGCTTCACAGAAGCAGAAGCAACATGGAAGGAAAAAATGAACATTTAACTTTTTAGTCACAAAAATTATCTTTTAGCAACAATTTTTTTATTTTCCCAATGGTAAAAGGAGAAACTGAACCACGAAAGTTGTTGTCCAATTTGTCCTGAGTACGCTGATACCTCATATGTGGGGGTAAACCACTGTTTTGGCGCACGGCAGGGCTTGGAAGGGAAGGAGCGCCATTTGACTTTTTGAATCAAAAATTGGCTCCACTCTTTAGCGGACACCATGTCACGTTTGGAGAGCCCCCGTGTGCCTAAAAATTGGAGCTCCCCCACAAGTGACCCCATTTTGGAAACTAGACGCCCCAAGGAACTTATCTAGATGCATAGTGAGCACTTTGAACCTCCAGGTGCTTCACAAATTGATCCGTAAAAATGAAAAAGTACTTTTTTTTCGCAAAAAAATTCTTTTAGCCTCAATTTTTTCATTTTCACATGGGCAACAGGATAAAATGGATCCTAAAATGTGTTGGGCAATTTCTCCTGAGTACACCAATACCTCACATGTGGAGGTAAACCACTGTTTGGGCACATGGTAAGGCTCGGAAGGGAAGGAGCGCCATTTGACTTTTTGAATGAAAAATTATTTCCATCGTTAGCGGACACCATGTCGCGTTTGGATAGCTCCTGTGTGCCTAAACATTGGCGCTCCCCCACAAGTGACCCCATTTTGGAAACTAGACCCCCCAAGGAACTAATTTGGATGCCTAGTGAGCACTTTAAACCCTCAGGTGCTTCACAAATTGATCTGTAAAAATGAAAAAGTAATTTTTTTTCACAAAAAAATTCTTTTCGCCTCAATTTTTTCATTTTCACATGGGCAGTAGGATAAAATGGATCATAAAATTTGTTGGGCAATTTCTCCCGAGTACGCCGATACCTCATATGTGGGGGTAAACCACTGTTTGGGCACTCGGCAGGGCTCGGAAGAGAAGTCGCGCCATTTGACTTTTTGAATGGAAAATTAGCTCCAATTGTTAGCGGACACCATGTCGCGTTTGGAGAGCCCCTGTGTGCCTAAACATTGGAGCTCCCCCACAAGTGACCCCATTTTGGAAACTAGACCCCCCAAGGAACTTATCTAGATGCATATTGAGCACTTTAAACCCCCAGGTGCTTCACAGAAGTTTATAACGCAGAGCCATGAAAATAAAAAATAATTTTTCTTTCCTCAAAAATGATTTTTTAGCCTGGAATTTCCTATTTTGCCAAGGATAATAGGAGAAATTGGACCCCAAATATTGTTGTCCAGTTTGTCCTGAGTACGCTGATACCCCATATGTGGGGGTAAACCACTGTTTGGGCGCACGGCAGGGCTCGGAAGGGATGGCACGCCATTTGGCTTTTTAAATGGAAAATTAGCTCCAATCATTAGCGGACACATGTCACGTTTGGAGAGCCCCTGTGTGCCTAAACATTGGAGATCCCCCAGAAATGACACCATTTTAGAAACTAGACCCCCAAAGGAACTAATCTAGATGTGTGGTGAGGACTTTGAACCCCCAAGTGCTTCACAGAAGTTTATAACGCAGAGCCATGAAAATAAAAAAAAAAATTATTTTCTCAAAAATGATCTTTTAGCCTGCAATTTTTTATTTTCCCAAGGGTAACAGGAGAAATTTGACCCCAAAAGTTGTTGTCCAGTTTCTCCGGAGTACGCTGATACCCCATATGTGGGGGTAAATCACTGTTTGGGCACATGCCGGGGCTCGGAAGTGAAGTAGTGACGTTTTGAAATGCAGACTTTGATGGAATGCTCTGTGGGCGTCACGTTGCATTTGCAGAGCCCCTGATGTGGCTTAACAGTAGAAACCCCCCACAAGTGACCCCATTTTGGAAACTAGACCCCCAAAGGAACTTATCTAGATGTGTGGTGAGCACTTTGAACCCCCAAGTGCTTCATAGAAGTTTATAATGCAGAGCCGTGAAAATAATAAATACGTTTTCTTTCCTCAAAAATAATTATTTAGCCCAGAATTTTTTATTTTCCCAAGGGTTACAGGAGAAATTGGACCCCAAAAGTTGTTGTCCAGTTTCTCCTGAGTACGCTGATACCCCATATGTGGGGGTAAACCACTGTTTGGGCACACGTCGGGGCTCAGAAGGGAAGTAGTGACTTTTGAAATGCAGACTTTGATGGAATGGTCTGCGGGTGTCACGTTGCGTTTGCAGAGCCCCTGGTGTGCCTAAACAGTAGAAACCCCCCACAAGTGACCCCATTTTAGAAACTAGACCCCCCAAGGAACTTATCTAGATATGTGGTGAGCACTTTGAACCCCCAAGTGCTTCACAGACGTTTACAACGCAGAGCCGTGAAAATAAAAAATCATTTTTCTTTCCTCAAAAATTATGTTTTAGCAAGCATTTTTTTAGATTCACAAGGGTAACAGGAGAAATTGGACCCCAGTAATTGTTGCGCAGTTTGTCCTGAGTATGCTGGTACCCCATATGTGGGGGTAAACCACTGTTTGGGTACACGTCAGGGCTCGGAAGTGAGGGAGCACCATTTGACTTTTTGAATACGAGATTGGCTGGAATCAATGGTGGCGCCATGTTGCGTTTGGAGACCCCTGATGTGCCTAAACAGTGGAAACCCCTCAATTCTAACTCCAACACTAACCCCCCCACACCCCTAACCCTAATCCCAACTGTAGCCATAACCCTAATCACAACCCTAACCCCAACACACCCCTAACCACAACACTAACCCCAACACACCCCTAACCCTAACCACAACCCTAATTCCAACCCTAACCCTAAGGCTATGTGCCCACGTTGCGGATTCGTGTGAGATATTTCCGCACCATTTTTGAAAAATCTGCGGGTAAAAGGCACTGTGTTTTACCTGCGGATTTTCCGCGGATTTCCAGTGTTTTTTGTGCGGATTTCACCTGCGGATTCCTATTGAGGAACAGGTGTAAAACGCTGCGGAATCCGCACAAAGAATTGACATGCTGCGGAAAATACAATGCAGCGTTTCCGCGCGGTATTTTCCGCACCATGGGCACAGCGGATTTGGTTTTTCATATGTTTACATGGTACTGTAAACCTGATGGAACACTGCTGCGAATCCGCAGCCAAATCCGCACCGTGTGCACATAGCCTAATTCTAAAGGTATGTGCACACGCTGCGGAAAACGCTGCGGATCCGCAGCAGTTTCCCATGAGTGTACATTTCAATGTAAACCTATGGGAAACAAAAATCGCTGTGCACATGCTGCGGAAAAACTGCACGGAAACGCAGCGGTTTACATTCCGCAGCATGTCACTTCTTTGTGCGGATTCCGCAGCGGTTTTACAACTGCTCCAATAGAAAATCGCAATTGTAAAACCGCAGTGAAATGCGCAGAAAAAAACGCGGTAAATCCGCAGCGGTTTAGCACTGCGGATTTATCAAATCCGCAGCGGAAAAATCCGCAGAGGACCAGAATACGTGTGCACATTCCTAACCCTAACCCTAGCCCTAACCCTACCCCTAACCCTACCCCTAACCCTAGCCCTAACCCTACCCCTACCCCTAACCCTACCCCTAACCCTAGCCCTACCCCTAACCCTAACCCTACCCCTACCCCTACCCCTAACCCTAACCCTATTCTAACATTAGTGGAAAAAAAAAAATTTCTTTATTTTTTTTATTGTCCCTACCTATGGGGGTGACAAAGGGGGGGGGGTCATTTATTATTTTTTTTATTTTGATCACTGAGATAGATTATATCTCAGTGATCAAAATGCACTTTGGAACGAATCTGCCGGCCGGCAGATTCGGCGGGCGCACTGCGCATGCGCCCGCCATTTTGGAAGATGGCGGCGCCCGGGAGAAGACGGACGGGACCACGGCTGGATCGGTAAGTATGATAGGGTGGGGGGGGACCACGGGGGGGGGGATCGGAGCACGGGGGGGGGAATCGGAGCGCGGGAGGGGTGGAACGGAGCGCGGGGGGCGTGGAACGGAGCACGGGGGGGCTGGAACGGAGCACGGGGGGGTGGAACGGAGCACGGGGGGGGGTGGATCGGAGTGCAGGGGGGGTGATTGGAGCACGGGGGGGTGATTGGAGCACGGGGGGAGCGGACACGAGCACGGGGGGGAGCGGAGCACAGGACGGAGGGGAGCCGGAGCAGTGTACCGGCCAGATCGGGGGGGTGGGGGGGCGATCGGAGGGGTGGGGTGGGGGCACACTAGTATTTCCAGCCATGGCCGATGATATTTCAGCATCGGCCATGGCTGGATTGTAATATTTCACCCGTTATAATGGGTGAAATATTACAAATCGCTCTGATTGGCAGTTTCACTTTCAACAGCCAATCAGAGCGATCGTAGCCACGAGGGGGTGAAGCCACCCCCCCTGGGCTAAACTACCACTCCCCCTGTCCCTGCAGATCGGGTGAAATGGGAGTTAACCCTTTCACCCGATCTGCAGGGACGCGATCTTTCCATGACGCCGCATAGGCGTCATGGGTCGGAATGGCACCGACTTTCATGACGCCTACGTGGCGTCATGGGTCGGGAAGGGGTTAAAGATATAGATATGTCTCTGGTGTTTGGATTTGAAATCTGACTTTTTTGATTTTGTGAAGTGTACACTTTGATGCGCGTCAAGATTAAGTCATGGATCACCTGCAGACAACAGCTACAATTGCATATCAAGCAGGGGTTGGCAGTATCTAGCAACATGCTATTTGCAAAATTTTATGCTTTTTTTATTTTTTCTGTATTTGTTTACACTTTTTTTTTTTGTTTTTTTAGTGTCCTTGAATGTCAAAACCTTGATTTGCTGTAAATCTTTATTTTATAGCACCATTAATTTTACAGTGCTTTATAGACACAGTGCAGTTTTTCTGTATTGCAGTGTTATCCATATCAACATAATGCTGATACATCTCTTCAGACCCTGCCTAAAGTCACCCCCTCCTTCTGTCAAACAACTTTCACCCCATTATTGCTGTTGGTAAAGCCGTGTCAAACCGCTAGGAACGCTCTATCAGCTACACCCTTGCTACTGATGTCCTGTTTAGTTGCCGTACCTGCAAGATCAGGGTGACTTGCATATCTATCATGATGGTGTTTTATATTTTTTCCTAATTTTATTGTAGGAATACTTCTTTGATCCAGATGTCTTGACTGAAGGAGAAGTTGCTCCAAATGACAGATGTTGCCGCATTTGTGGCAAAATTGGACACTTCATGAAAGACTGCCCACTGAGGAGAAAGTAAGGAACAGCATATTATTGAAGGAATACAAACATTATATAAAATATTATCAACCTTTTTAACCCCTTCACCCTAAAGCCTGTTTTCACCTTCCTGACCAAGCCAATCTTTACAATTCATACCACTGTCACTTTGAGGTCCCAACTCTGGAACTCCAACGGATCCCACCGATGCTGAGACTTTCTTGTTACATATTGTACTTCACGATGGTGGTAAAATTTTCTTTGATTTGACTTGCATTTATTTGTGAAAACAGAAGTTAGGCAAACATTTCGCAATCTTCAAACTTTTAATTTGTACGCCTTAAATCACTCATATAGCACAAAATGGTTAATAAACATTTCCCACATGTCTACTTTACAATCGGCACAATTTTTGTAATATTTTTATTTTGTTAGGAAGCTATAAGGGTTAAAAGTTGACCAGTAATTTCTCATTTTACAACAAAATTTGCAAAACCTTTTTTTTTTAACAATTTTCCTATAGACCTAATGTTTGTTTCTTTCGCAATACTAAATGTGATTCTTCAGAATTTCTTTTAGTCTATGCCTTAAGAGACCTGTGTAGTCTCGAAAGCTTGCAATTTACCTTTTAATGGCTAACTGAAAAGATGGTATCAACCACTGAGGACTCTCAATTCTAAATATTTTTCTATCCACTGGCTAACACTGTACCAAGATATTAATCTTTCCTATATCTAATATTAGACACCTTTCTACCCCTTCACGCAGCTGTCAACTTTTTTTTTTCTTCATAACTCTTATTTTTCCATCCACATAGCCATATGAGGATTTTATTTTTTATTGTGGGATGAATTGCTTTTGAATGACAGCATTAATTTTATCATGTGATCCTCTGGGAAGTAGGGAAAAAATGCATGTGTTGAAATTTCAAAGAGCGTGCAATTGTACATTTTTTATTTGCCATGGGCAGTATATGGTAAAACCTGTTGTGGCAATGATTCTCCAGGTCAGTATGATTATGCAGATACCAAACACATAGTGGGGGTTTTCATCACCAAATAAACAAAATTTAGCTTGTTGCCATTTTCCAGTACCCATAACTTTCTCAATTTTCAGGCTAAGGGGCTGTGTAAGAGCTTGATCTTCTTGGGCCCTGAGCTGACGTATTTATTTTTTTAACTACTGAAAACATTATGGGGAAGATGCAATGTTTTGATCCTATTGTATTTTATTGCACTGATGAAACCTTTAGTGGTATCTCTTCAATAATATAGGTAGTTGCTGGATACTGACTTTATTGTCCATATTGCTTCTTTAGCAGAGTTAGAAGGCGTAACCATGAAAAGCCTACAAACCAAAGATATGTAGACAAGCGACAACAAAGAAATCTTGAAGATAACGAAATGAACATGGAAGGTGGTGATGGCTCCTATATAGATAAAAAGCAGAACACCGTACCCAATAAGCCTCATCAGGGAGCCAGAAGCACGGTTGAAGCCTGCAGAGACAGAACACCCAAATATCCTAGTGAAAAGTGGAGACGACAGGAAGAAGTGAGGGAGAAGCGCTGCTTTATATGTGGAAGAGAAGGTCACATCAAGAAAGAGTGTCCTCATTACAAAGGAGGAGCAGGTGAGCAGCCCTTGCCTGTATTTGGTATGCAAGGGCTTCTAGCAAAGCTTAAGTACCTGAGTGAATTATATAGAATTCTAAAATATATAGATTTTGGCAGTGTGACTTGTATAAACTGAACTCACCACTGTACGATGATTACGCATCTATTTTTTTCAATGGTAGGTAGCCCAAACGCTGATGCGTCATTTGGATCTCCATCAGCGTCCAGTCCACTGAAATCCCAGGGAAGGTTTATCCCGGTAAGTCAGTTTCAAATTTTTGGTCTAACTAAATACCCCCCTCTTTCTACAACAAATCCTAAAAACTAATCTGCCACAATTGTGATTGAGTCAGCCATGGTCAATTGAATGGGACTGTACTGTGATGGCCCCACTGTGCAGTATAAAGCAGGTGCAGTGATGTGGTACCTTAAGGTTATGTGCACACGTTGCGGAATGTTTTGCGTATTTTTCCTCACTGATTTTGGTAAATCAGCAAGAAATCCACACTTTGGATTTACTGCGGAATTACCGCGGTTTTTGTACAGATTCCACCTGTGGTTTTACACCTGCGGATTCCTATTGAGGAGCAGGTGTAAACCACTGCGGAATCCGCACAAAGACTTGACATGCTGCGGAATAAAAAAACGCTGCTTTCCGCACGATATTTTCCGCAGCATGTGCACTGCAGATTTTGTTTTCGATAGGTTTAACTCATGGAAATCTGCTGAGAATCCGCAGCGGCCAATCCGCTGCAGATCTGCAGCGTGTGCACATACCCATAGGGTACATGTATACATTCCGTAATGACTGCACTTTGGACAGAGCGGGAACCCTGCTCTGCCCAAAGCGCCGCCCTCTTCTGTACGCACGGTGTTTCTGGAGATGTTCATTGCACACATCCAGAATCTCCGCACCCCATACATAGGGCCCTGTGATTTACCTTGCGGCGACGAAGCATCGCCGCAAAGTAGACATGCTGCATTCTAAAAAGATGCGCCGCATGTCCGTTAACTCAGGGCTGCCGGGTGCATGTTCGCACGCATAGTGGCGACGGTATTTCGTAAAATCCCCTCCACTAAGCTGTAACATCTGGACGCTGCAGGTTGAACACTGCGGCTGTACGCAGCATCCAGTCTGCAGCTAATCCGGATGTAATCCTGAACGTGGACACATACCCTTATTCTCGGGCTCAGTGGGGTTCCAGAGGTTTAAAAACTAGAGTAAACTTTATTGTAAAAGCTAAAGGAATCTGTAGAGGTTGCTTGTCTAGAAGTGGGAAGGCGACTGCTTTGATTCTGGCTTACAAGACCCTGCACAATGCTGAAGATTAGTATGGATTTTTAGTATTTTATCGAAAAGTGGGACATGCTCTTGGTCATGCGTGTGTACATAGTAGACCTAAGTGACTTGACTTCATCATGACTTAATGTGACAATGCTACATTCTTCAGGGCGTGTTTTTATTTTTTGTTTGTTTGTTTTTAGGGGGGAGGGGGGGGGGTTCTAAAATCTCTCAGGTCCTGCAAGTGTCTTATGTTACACATAGACCTTTATATTGTATAGGCAAGTCGAAACACAAGGTGTATGGACTTCAGTATAAGTATTTGTTTCCACTCAGCAAGACTAGGCTATGTAGATGCAGAATGTCAGTGTGGATCTGTTTTTAGAAGGACACATCTGTACAACACTGTCCCATAATTTATTGAAATTGGGGTAGTGTGCTATCTAAACATACAATTGTGACTGCAAAGCTGAAATTGAAAACTAGTTGTGAATTCTGACATTGGTTTTTGCATAATTTCAGGTAGTACCATTACATGATGAAAAAAGGAAGCCGAAGATGTCTTTCAGCCCTCAGTCAGGTAAATGGATTTAGAACTGCTATGCTAATTATGTATTAAATAGAGGTATTCTCAAGTTTAGAAGTTATCCCCTGTCTAACAAGATGGGGCATGACCTCCCAGTAGCTGGGGGTCTAACCACCGTGACCCACTTGCCCTCTGATCTTGAGACTGGAGTGGAAGTCTGACACTCCCATAAAGGTACCGTCACACTAAGCGACGCTGCAGCGATACCGACAACGATCCGGATCGCTGCAGCGTCGCTATTTGGTCGCTGGAGAGCTGTCACACAGACAGCTCTCCAGCGACCAACGATGCCGGTAACCAGGGTAAACATCGGGTTACTAAGCGCAGGGCCGCGCTTAGTAACCCGATGTTTACCCTGGTTACCATCGTTAAAGTAAAAAAAAAAACAACCACTACATACTTACCTCCCGCTGTCTGTCCCCGACACTGTGCTTCTCTGTACTGGCTGTGAGCGCCGGGCAGCCGGAAAGCAGAGCGGTGACGTCACCGCTCTGCTTTCCGGCCGCTGTGCTCACAGCCAGAGCAGAGAAACAGAGCGCCGGGGACAGACAGCGGTAGGCAAGTATGTAGTGGTTGTTTTTTTTACTTTAACAATGGTAACCAGGGTAAACATCGGGTTACTAAGCGCGGCCCTGCGCTTAGTAACCCAATGTTTACCCTTGTTACCAGCGAAGACATCGCTGAATCGGCGTCACACACGCCGATTCAGCGATGTCAGCGGGAGATCCAGCGATGAAACAAAGTTCTGGACTTTCTTCTCCGACCAACGATGGCACAGCAGGGGCCTGATCGCTGCTGCCTGTCACACTGGACGATATCGCTAGCCAGGACACTGCAACGTCACGGATCGCTAGCGATATCGTCTAGTGTGACAGTACCTTTAGAATTAATGGAGCGGCAGTGAAAGACCAACAGGACGCAGCTCGCTGCTATCTCTGATGCTCCCATTAAGAATGAATGGAGCTGCAGCGCACATGACCAACTTCTGCTTCATTCACATGGGGCTCTTTCTAGCTCCAGTTCTCTGGATCAGTGGGGGTCTCACCAATCAGTAAGTTATCTCCTGTTCCATGGGTAGGGAATGACTTCTAAACTCATAAATACCCCTTTTTAATTGTGGCAAAGCAAATGTATGTTTTAAAACCTGAAATAAAACGTACAAATGTGGTAATCCTAAAAATAACATGCTGGTTTTACAGCACAGTAAGCGCCATAAAAACACATTCAACACTTAGACCCCACTAATCTCATATTGACCTGTTCACTGACTAGGTCATCAGTTGTTAGTGGTCAGCCACTTTCTCTTATTAGTTCAGCTTTCCTCGGACTACACAGCACTTATCAGAACTAAAAGCTATGCGGAGTAGCAAAAAAGGGGGAAAAAAGTATACACAGAATATTTGTTTTAGAAAATCACATTTAAAATTAAACTATATATCATACATGCAAACATAATAGAAAAAAAACAAATGGAGGAGACATGAAGGTAGGCAAAGAATATGCTAGGGATCAGTATAGAACACACTGTGGATAGTTATAGGGTATACCTTTTCTGTCAATAGCATGAAGTGCCGCTAAAGTATGTGCCTGCTTAACCATGGTAGGTCCAGACCACTGCAGCCGTTCTTGCAGCCCCTATATAGATCTTTTTTAGTGCAGTTTATACTACGTTCCGCGTTTGTTCTGGGAAAGCATTCCTGGATCACACGCCAAATGTATCTTACTTTTCTTTTTTTTTCTTCTTCTTCCCTCTCCTTAGGAAGCCTTTCCACTAAATACATGACTCAGGGAAAAGCCTCTCATAAAAAGGCACACCAGGAATTTTAAGGGTGAAAGCACACTGCCACAGATGGAGCCCTATACCGTCCATGAACATGCCTCTACCTTTTTTTTGGAACAAAGTTTACGTTGAGCAAAGCTTCTTTGTACAAGACCAGCAGCATTGAAATATTGGACATTGAAAAAAATCCAATTTTTCTTTTTTTATTCAAGATGGGAATTTAAAATTTAAAAAAAACGTTGTTTTAATGTAAAACTTACCATGGGAACCTACTTCTTAATTTATTTTATTTGAACATTTTAACTAAAGATCCACGGAGATATACTTTGTGTATGCCAAGCTGGACCATATTAAATTATAATTTGAATTTAATGCCCCCTATAACCCACCCTATTTTAATTGCAGCAGACCTATTAATATCTCTGGTTGCCCATGTAACGAAGATTCCTTGTTTTCTTTTTACAGAAATGAATATTTTTTGAGGTAAATTATATTTATTGTGTCGGGAGTCCTTGTATAAAATTGTTTAGACCATTTGTGAACCGCTGCTGTAACATGATTTTATGATAATTGTATCCAGCTCGATTTTTGAGTCTTTTTATGTAAATACCTCATTGGATGCAATGCTACATCTATTACGATTTCTTTCCTTTTTATTGGTCCTCTTTCATGTATGCTTTGAACATCATCCTGAAGAAAAAAAACGGCTCTTGATGTATTGCATGACATTTTACTCTGAAAGCGGGTTGTTCCAGAAATTTGCTGCTAATGTCCAAAAAATAATTGCAGAAAGAGGTTTATGGTGATAATAAAAAGAAGGAAAGTTCAATGCCTCTTTTTTTTGTATTTCTATATTTTTGACTCTTGATATTTCTGAGCCATTGACATCCATGCAGAATTGCGGGCTACGGTTTTCTGAGTGCTGTAGATGTGAGTGGCCACATTTGTGCATCCAGTTCTCCGTTTATTCTGTGTGGGTGCTGCAGGAGACACCTGTTCTCTCCAAAGGTGAGTTTCAGAGGTGGCACCTACATCTAGCACACTTGGAGGGGTGAAATCATACTGACAAATTCCCTTTACAAGAGCTACATGTGCATTCGAATAGTTAAGTTATTGCTGGACTTTTCTTTAAATGTCCAGTGCATTTCTCCTTTACTGAAAAATCAGTGTTTGATTTGATATGCAAATGAAGCTGACAGATTCTAGTAGATCTGAAGACTGTCAGCTCTACTTCTTGCCCAGCTTCAGGCAAAGAAGGGAGTTGAGGCAAGCAGGAATCTTATTACTATTTTTACTAATATATTTATGTACATTTACTTTATACCACACCTATCAAGAAAAAGGGCTACAACTGGACAAAATGCAGTATAAGACTATTTGCACACGTCCGGAAAGTATGCAGAAATTTCCTGAGAAAATCCTGAGGTTTTCCGCAGGAAATCTGCATGCGTTTTTGTCGCGTATTTTGCACATTTTTTTGTGCGCATTTTTTCCGGTGGTTTCCGATGCAATAACATAGTGGGAAATCCGCTTAAAATCAGCAAAATTAATGAACATGCTGCATTTTTTTTCCGCATGCGTTTTTTTTGGGGGGGGGGGTGGAAAAAAACGCAACATGCACAAAAATTCCGGAAACCATTTTAACCCCTTCGCGCCATGCGCCGTACTAGTACTGCGCTGCCGGCACTGCATTAGTGCCAGCCGCAGTACTAGTACGGCGCCGCCATTTTCCGGTCACCGCGCGGCACCGCGCGGTGATCGGGTTCCGGTGTCTGCTGTCCCTGACAGCAGACCATCCGTGCACGCAGCCCCGAGTGCCTGCACCGCCCCCCCGCATCAGCGATCGCTGTGATTGGCTGGTCAATTCTGACCAGCCAATCACAGCGATTTGACAAAGTTTAAAAAAAAAAAAAAGCATGTGACAGGCTGTGATTGATGCTGTGTGACGTCGCACCAATCACAGCCGTCACAGTAGGTGGGGTGATCACCACGTCACCTCACCTGATTAACCCCTATGGCGCTGATTGGCTAGAAGCTATTGTTCAGCCAATCAGCGCCAAAGGGGTTAATTTAAAATACCGATCACCGCCCTGCACGCCATCATTCTCTCAGATTTGGCGTGCAGAGCGGTGGTCTAAGCCCCTCTGTCACCTTAGTCAAATAATCCATTGGTGGCCAGTGCGATCGTCCCTGCGATCTCCTGCTTCCAGCTTGTGCTTCAGCTTGTGCTCCAGTGCTGTGTGCTCTCTGCTGCCATCTGCCTGCTGTGTGACTCCTGTGATCACAGCAGCAGCAGCACCTCCCCCACCCCTTTCCCATCCCCCCATCCCTGTTCCAGTACCCCCTCCCTCCCCCACCCTCCAATTGAAATTTTTGCGCACTTTTTTGCGCTTTTTTTCCTGTGCGCGGCGTCCCGCGCAGAGCATTCGTGCTCTTCCTGTGTCCGCAGCGCTCTGATCAGTATCGCTGCTGATCAGAGACTGCGCCACAGGACTTTTATTTTTTAGCTAGTTAGTGTAACGGACTTCGCAGTCTAAGCAACGTCCGATTTTTTTTTTTTTTTTTTTTTTTTTCTTTTACAAAAATATAATAGTAGTTAGTACAGTGTAGTCTTAGACGTAGATTAGCTGGTGTCACAGCGTTCGTGACGACCGGTCTTTTTTTTTTTTTTTGGAGAAAAAAAAAATTGTACAGAGTAGTTTAGTGGTAGCGTGTTAGTGTAGCCGGCGTCACAGCGTTAGTGACGACCGATCATCTTTTAGAAAAAAAAAAATCGTACTGAGTTTTATAGGTAGGGAGGTAGCGTCTTGTGCATAAAAAAAATCTGCTATCGCCGGATAATCTCTAGTGCATTAGGGGAGCGTACGTCACACTGTTAGTGGCGTTCGCTTTTCTTTTGTAAAAAGAATAATTAGTTGCGTCGTCTAATTTTTAGTGCGTTTGGGAAAAAAAAAATGGCCCATTCGTCAACAAGGCGCTATTCACCAGAGGAGGCTTACGCCATCCTTGCGTCCGACACAGATTCAGCCAGTGAGGAAGATCCCACGTTCCTCTATTCCTCCTCCTCCTCATCCTCCTCCTCATCTGGTGAGGAAAGACCCCTAATAAGGCGCCGTAGGACCCAGGCAACTCCTGCAGCAATCGATCCCGTATGGATTGCACCCCCGGAAAATTTTCAGCCCGTCATTCCGGATTTCAGCAGCAGCTCAGGAATCCAGTTTGACACGACTGGCCTCACTGAAATTGATTTCTTCAAATTCTTTTTCAGTGATGAAATAATAAATATTATGGTGGCCCAGACGAACCTGTATGCCCAACAATTTTTCACCCAAAATCCCACGTCATTTTATGCCAGATGGACCCCCGTAAATGCAGCAGAGATGATGACATTTTGGGGAATTGTGCTGCATATGGGCCTAATCAAAAAGCCAAAGCTTCGGCAATACTGGAGTACTGACATTCTCTACAGTACACCGGTATTCCGCATGGCCATGAAAAGGACACGATTTGAAGCGATCCAAAAATTTTTGCATTTCAGTGATAATGCGCAGTGTCCTCCCCGAGACGATCCAAACTTTGATCGTCTATATAAAATTCGTCCAGTGGTTGAACACTTCAGCAGAAAATTTGCTGAGGCGTACACACCCCAGAGGGACATCGCTATTGATGAATCTCTCGTTCATTTCAAAGGGAGGCTAAAATTCCGACAGTACCTGCCCAGTAAGAGGTCCAGGTACGGAATAAAGTTGTACAAACTGTGCGAGAGTACCTCAGGGTACACCCACAGATTTAGGGTCTACGAGGGTAAGGACACCCAGATTAACCCCCCTGAATGCCCCCCCATCCTGGGGGTGAGTGGGAAAATTGTGTGGGAATTGCTGCACCCACTGCTGGATAAGGGTTATCACCTCTACATTGACAACTTTTACACCAGCATCCCACTCTTCAAGGCCCTCTCTGCCAGAGGTACAGCTGCATGTGGCACCGTGCGAAAAAATCAGCGAGGCCTCCCTAAGCCGCTAATTGGGCAAACGCTAAGAAAAGGGGAAAGCAGAGCCAAATGCAGCGACAACATGCTGGTGGTCAAGTATAAGGACAAAAGGGATGTCCTTATCCTGACCACCATACACCGTGACAACAGCACCCTTGTCACTGTTCGTGGGACCACAACACAAGTCCCAAAGCCAGATTGTATCCTGGATTACAATCGGTACATGGGTGGTGTGGATCTCTCAGATCAGGTTCTCCAACCATACAGTGCCATGCGAAAAGCTTACGTATGGTACAAAAAATTGGCCGTGCACATTGTACAGATGGCACTGTACAATGCTTTTGTGCTGTCCCGATCTGCAGGCAATACGGGGACCTTCCTTCAGTTTCAGGAGGTAGTCATCAAGGCCCTAATGTTTGGCACTCAGGGAGGTGAGGGTCCCAGTACTTCTGAATCTGATAGTGCCCGTATTGTCCAAGGTCAACATTTCCCAGGACAGGTTCCCCAAACAGCGAGGACAGGACGATCACAAAAACGGTGCAGAGTATGTTCCAAGAGGGGAATCCGAAAGGACACAATTTACCATTGTGAAACCTGCCCTGAGAAACCTGGCCTTTGCATTAAGGATTGCTTCAAAGCATACCACACGTCCACAAATTAATAAAAATTAGTTTATACCCTGTTGACACAACACACTGTGTAGTTTCCAACATGGGGTCACTTGTGGAGTGAGGCACTTGCAGGTTTACGGTGCTCACCACATATCTAAATAAATTCCTTGGGAGGTCCAGTTTTAAAAATAGGGTCACTTGTGGAGTGAGGCACTTGGAGGTTTACGGTGCTCACCACATATCTAAATAAATTCCTTGGGAGGTCCAGTTTTAAAAATAGGGTCACTTGTGGAGTGAGGCACTTGGAGGTTTACGGTGCTCACCACATATCTAAATAAATTCCTTGGGAGGTCCAGTTTTCAAAATGGTGTCACTTGTGGAGTGAGGCACTTGGAGGTTTACGGTGCTCACCACATATCTAAATAAATTCCTTGGGAGGTCCAGTTTTCAAAATGGGGTCACTTGTGGCGGTTTTCCACTGTTTAGGCACATCAGGGGCTCTGCAAATGCAACGTGACGCCTGCAGACCAATCCATCTAAGTCTGCATTCCAAATGGTGCTCCTTCCCTTCCGAGCTCTGCCATGCGCACAAACAGTGGTTTTCCCCACATATGGGGTATCAGTGTATTCAGGATAAATTGGTCAACAACTTTAGTGGTCCATTTTCTCCTTTTACACTTGTGAAGATAAAAAAATTGTTGTTAAAAGATCATTTTTGGGGAAAAAATGTGAATTTTTAATTTTACGCCTCTACGTTCTAAACTTTTGTGAAGCACCTGGGGGTTCAATGTGCTCACCACATAGCTAGATAAGTTCCTTGAAGGGTCTAGTTTCCAAAATGGGGTCACTTGTGGTGGTTTTCCACTGTTTAGGCACATCAGGGGCTCTCCAAACGGGACATGGTGTCCGATCTCAATTCCAGCCAATTTTGGTTTGTAAAAGTCAAATGGCGCTCCTTCCCTTCCGAGCCCTGCCGTGTGCCCAAGCAGTGGTTTTCCCCCACATATGGGGTATCAGTGTATTCAGGATAAATTGGTCAACAACTTTAGTGGTCCATTTTCTCCTTTTACACTTGTGAAGATAAAAAAATTGTTGTTAAAAGATCATTTTTGGGGGAAAAATGTGAATTTTTATTTTTACGCCTCCACGTTCTAAACTTTTGTGAAGCATCTGGGGGTTCAATGTGCTCACCACATAGCTAGATAAGTTCCTTGAAGGGTCTAGTTTCCAAAATGGGGTCACTTGTGGCGGTTTTCCACTGTTTAGGCACATCAGTGGCTCTCCAAACGGGACATGGTGTCCAATCTCAATTCCAGCCAATTTTGGTTTGTAAAAGTCAAATGGCGCTCCTTCCCTTCCGAGCCCTGCCGTGCACCCAGACAGTGGTTTTCTCCCACATATGGGGTATCAGTGTATTCAGAAGGAATTGCACAACAACTTTCGTGGTCCATTTTCTTCTTTTACCCTTGTGAAAATAAAAAAAATGTTGCTAAAAGATAATTATGTGGAAAAAAAAGTTAAATGTTATTTTTTTCCTTCCACATTCCGTTAATTCCTGTGAAGCACCTGAAGGGTTAATAAACTTCTTGAATGTGGTTTTGAGTACCTCGGGGGGTGTAGTTTTTAGAATGGTGTCACTTTTGGGTATTTTAAATCCTATAAGCCTCTCAAAGTGACTTCAAATATGATGTGGTCCCTACAAAAAATGGTTTTATAAAAGTTGATGAAAAAATGAGAAATCGCTGTTTAACTTTTAACCCTTATAACTCCCTAACGAAAAAAAAATTGGTTCCAAAATGTTGCTGATGTAAAGTAGACATGTGGGAAATGTTATTTATTAACTAATTTGTGCGATATGAGTCTCTAATGCAAGGGTATAAAAATTCAAAGTTTAAAAATTGCAAAATTTTCAAAATTTTTGCCAAATTTCCATTTTTTTCACAAATAAACAAAGGTAATATCAAATAAATTTTACCACTATCATGAAGTACAATATGTCACGAGAAAACAATGTCAGAATCGCCAGGATCCATTGAAGCGTTTCAGAGTTATAACCTCATAAAGGGACAGTGGTCAGAATTGTTAAAATTGGCCCTGTCACTTAGGTGAAAACAGGCTTCGGGGTGAAGGGGTTAAAAATGATGGGATGCTTAATGTATGCGTTTTTTTAAGCGTTTTTGCCATGGAAAGCCGCCGAAAAACGAGAAAAATCCATAACGTGCACATAGCCTTATACATACATTTTTCTTTTATTAAATACTGCTTAACACATGAAATGCAGACAAGATTAAAACATTAAAGGCGTTTGTCTATTGATAACTTGTTGATAGATGAGCCATGCAGATTGGTAGAAAGGCTTACCTTTATCTCCATTAGAATGTAGAGGCAGAGCAGCGGCGGAGCATGTGCACTATTAATTTCTTATGGGGTTGCTTGTATTTTTTGGCAGCTCCATAAACAAAACAAAAAAAAATAATGGTAGAGTGGTCAGGCCTCCTTCCTGCCACTCCATATTATAATTTGGAGGTAAAACATGCCGTTATGCCAATTTAAGTCTGAGCGCTGGGATCTACACTTGATTAGTAAATTCTAATCTATCCTGTGGATAGGTGATGACTTGTTTGCTCTGGACAACTTCTTTTAATCTGCAAAGGGCTTTGTTTGGTAGCCAAACTGTACTATGAACAACTAACAAATTGATAAACAAAATACTCTTAGGCTATGTGCACACGTGGATTTAGTGCGGATTCGCAGCATTTTTTCCGCGCAGAAACGCTGCAGATCTGCAAGTGATTTACAGTACAATGTAAATCAATGGGAAAATAAAAATGCTGTGCTAATGGTGCGGAAAAATCCGCACGGAATCCGCAGCAGATTAAAAAGGGACCATGTCAACTGTTTGTGCGTTTTTGCAGTGTTTCTGCACCCATTCCATTATAGGAAAAGGCAGGGGGTAAAAAAACACGCAGATTTTGACCTGCGTTTTCTGCCAGAGATACAGAATCCACACAGAAAATTCCACAGGCAAATCCGCAACGTGTGCACTTAGCCTTACAGGGCAGTCTTGCAAAGTTAAAATCAATATTGAAACTTCAATAATATATAACATTTATAAATTAAATTGATCGATAAGGGATATGTCATGTATCAATAGTAGCAAAGGTATACCATGACCATAAGTAAATATAATGTAGTTGTCTTGCAGGTGATTTACAATAATCACACGTCCTCCTTTTGGGTCAGGACCATTATTTGTACCTAATGACACTCGTCCTTTGGTGTGGAGCGTCATAACCTCGGTGTACATTTGTGATGACAGATGCCAGATCCCTGGGCTCATGGGCAGTCATAGGGTTATAGTAAAGACCATAAGTGTCGGGTCTCTGGAACTATGAGGTGGATTAGAAAACTAAAGCTACTTGGCCAGTTTTTGCTCTTCAGTCCAACTGTTATGTTTAACCTTTTATGGTATGGAGGTAGAAGTTTAGAAAATCGGTAGCGAGGACTCTTGTATTTAGTTATACTTACAAATGTGAAAGGCCTCATTCACATGTCAATGGTTAAACCCGTATGTGGGATAAAATGCTTCTGTGTCAGCAGTGTATGGTCCATGTGTCCTTAATAGTGTTGAGCGATACCTTCCGATATCGGAAAGTATCGGTATCGGATAGGATCGGCCGATATTCAAAAAATATCGGATATCACCGATACCCGATCCCAATGCAAGTCAATGGGACCAAAATATCGGAATTAAAATAAACCCTTTCTTGCCTTGTAGGTTCATTCTACATGAAGGAAAACAACTAAGAATAATGCCGGATGTATTTGGGGAGGTGGCGGAGACATTAAAGTCATAGAGGTTTATCCCAATCAAATAGAATAGCATGTTTTTTGGTTTTTTTTAAGACGTTCGGAGTGACAAAGATATTGACTATGTAAATTTTTTTTTTTTTTTTTTGTCAGATATTGATGTTTCACTATTCCACGCCCTTCCCCTTCTTTTTTTTCTTTTTTTTTTTTCTTTTCCCACACTTTCATCTTCATCATCATCATCAGCATCTTTGACATCAACTTCTTCTTCACCTTATTCATCTTCTTCATCCTTTACCTTTTTTTTTTTATTACATTCTTCATATTCATTTTATTCAACTATTATTATTCTTCCTATTCTACATATTCTTTTTATTCCACTGTTATTATTCTTCCTATTCTACTTCTTCATCATATTCTCATTTGTGACAGGCATTCCCGTAGTTGTTATCTATAAAAGTTGGAAGATTACACCTTCCGTTCTGCCAGTCACAAAAGTTACATTTGTCCTCGTTCAGTTTGGCCTGCAGCATCAGGCTTTATCCAGGGGCACCACGAGGAGGAACGGACTCACCCCCATACACTGCTTAGTCGTCTTCTGCATATAATTTAGATAATATATTTTGCTCTGATATGAAGTGTTATGCTTAATGTTCTTCTGCTCTTTGTTCTGCAGCCTCTTGTTCTTCTGCTTCTCGGTCTTCCATGTCGTCGTCTCCAGGGTCGTCATCTCCGCCGTCGTCGTCTCAGCCGTCGTCGTCTCCGCCGTCATCATCGGGGTGGTCTTCCGGGTCGTCGACTTTAGGGTCTTCAACTTGGAAATGTAGCAGAAGGTACAAGAAGGCTGAGAAAATGCCAAGAACCAGCTGATGGAACTGGAACTCGGATGGCTACCCGAAGGTTCAAGAGCCTATGGAACTACCGAGGACCAGCTGACGTTACTGGAACCCGGTTACTAAGCAGGAGGTACCCGTGCTAAAAAGCACTACCAAGGACCGCCTGACGTTGGCGGAACTCGGATACCCAGAAGGAGGCACCTAAGCCAAAGGCTCTGCCCGGAACCAGCTGACTGTACTGGAACCAGGATGGGGAGCAGAAGGTACAAGAGCAAAAGACACTGCCGAGAACCAGCTGACGGTACTGGAACCCGGATGGGTAGCCGAAGGTCCAAGAGCCAATGGAACTACCGAAGACCGGCTGACGTTACTGGAACCCGGTTACTAAGTAGGAGGTACCCGTGCCCGAAAGCACTACCAAGGACCACCTGACGTTGGTGGAACTTGGATACCCAGAAGGAGGCACCTAAGCCAAAGGCTCTGCCCGGAACCAGCTGACGGTACTGGAACCAGGATGGGGAGCAGAAGGTACAAGAGCAAAAGACACTGCCGAGAACCAGCTGACGATGCTGGAACCAGGTGGTGGACCTGAAGGTCCACAGGAGAGGAGAGAAAAGCTAGGCCGCGAGGCTGGCGGTGCTGGAACCCAGATGCGTTGCCCCAGTGTGCAAGAGCCAATGGCACGACCGAGGACCAGCTGGCGGTGCTGGAACCCGGTTACTAAGCTGTAGGTGCCCGCGCTTAAAAGCACTACCAAGGACCGCCTGACGTTGGCGGAACTCGGATACCCAGGAGGAGGCACCTAAGCCAAAGGCTCGGCCTGGAACCAGCTGACGGTGCTGGAACCAGGTGGTGGACCCGAAGGCCCACAGGAGAGGAGAGAACAGGTAGGCCGCGAGGCAGCCGCAGTTACCGAACCCCAACAGTCCTACAGGGGGAGCTGGGCCTACTGGCACTACAGAACCAGCCTTGACTACCAATTCACGCAGCCCACATAGGAAGCTCCTAAACTGGAGGCACCCTGGAGTTGGCTAACCCGACCGCACCACGACGGGGCAAGCATAGGCGTCTCAGTGAGCTTGACACAACCCGGAAACAGCTGACGGTGCTGAAACCAGGCTTGGCACGAGGGAGTACCTGTGTCAAGAACACTGCCGAGAACCAGCTGGCGGTGCTGGAACCCAGATGCGTTGCCCCAGTGTGCAAGAGCCAATGGCACGACCGAGGACCAGCTGGCGGTGCTGGAACCCGGTTACTAAGCTGTAGGTGCCCGCGCTTAAAAGCACTACCAAGGACCGCCTGACGTTGGCAGAACTCGGATACCCAGGAGGAGGCACCTAAGCCAAAGGCTCGGCCTGGAACCAGCTGACGGTGCTGGAACCAGGTGGTGGACCCCAAGGCCCACAGGAGAGGAGAGAACAGCTAGGCCGCGAGGCAGCCGCAGTTACCGAACCCCAACAGTCCTACAGGGGGAGCTGGGCCTACTGGCACTACAGAACTAGCCTTGACTACCAGTTCACGCAGCCCACATAGGAAGCTCCTAAACTGGAGGCACCCTGGAGTTGGCTAACCCGACCGCACCACGACGGGGCAAGCATAGGCGTCTCAGTGAGCTTGACACAACCCGGAAACAGCTGACGGTGCTGAAACCAGGCTTGGCACGAGGGAGTACCTGTGTCAAGAACACTGCCGAGAACCAGCTGGCGGTGCTGGAACCCAGATGCGTTGCCCCAGTGTGCAAGAGCCAATGGCACGACCGAGGACCAGCTGGCGGTGCTGGAACCCGGTTACTAAGCTGTAGGTGCCCGCGCTTAAAAGCACTACCAAGGACCGCCTGACGTTGGCGGAACTCGGATACCCAGGAGGAGGCACCTAAGCCAAAGGCTCGGCCTGGAACCAGCTGACGGTGCTAGAACCAGGTGGTGGACCCCAAGGCCCACAGGAGAGGAGAGAACAGCTAGGCCGCGAGGCAGCCGCAGTTACCGAACCCCAACAGTCCTACAGGGGGAGCTGGGCCTACTGGCACTACAGAACCAGCCTTGACTACCAGTTCACGCAGCCCACATAGGAAGCTCCTAAACTGGAGGCACCCTGGAGTTGGCTAACCCGACCGCACCACGACGGGGCTAGCATAGGCATCTCAGTGAGCTCGACACAACCCGGAAACAGCTGACGGTGCTGAAACCAGGCTTGGCACGAGGGAGTACCTGTGTCAAGAACACTGCCGAGAACCAGCTGGCGGTGCTGGAACCCAGATGCGTTGCCCCAGTGTGCAAGAGCCAATGGCACGACCGAGGACCAGCTGACGGTGCTGGAACCCGGTTACTAAGCTGTAGGTGCCCGCGCTTAAAAGCACTACCAAGGACCGCCTGACGTTGGCGGAACTCGGATACCCAGGAGGAGGCACCTAAGCCAAAGGCTCGGCCTGGAACCAGCTGACGGTGCTGGAACCAGGTGGTGGACCTCAAGGCCCACAGGAGAGGAGAGAACAGCTAGGCCGCGAGGCAGCCGCAGTTACCGAACCCCAACAGTCCTACAGGGGGAACTGGGCCTACTGGCACTACAGAACCAGCCTTGACTACCAATTCACGCAGCCCACATAGGAAGCTCCTAAACTGGAGACACCCTGGAGTTGGCTAACCCGACCGCACCACGACGGGGCAAGCATAGGCGTCTCAGTGAGCTTGACACAACCCGGAAACAGCTGACGGTGCTGAAACCAGGCTTGGCACGAGGGAGTACCTGTGTCAAGAACACTGCTGAGAACCAGCTGGCGGTGCTGGAACCCAGATGCGTTGCCCCAGTGTGCAAGAGCCAATGGCACGACCGAGGACCAGCTGGCGGTGCTGGAACCCGGTTACTAAGCTGTAGGTGCCCGCGCTTAAAAGCACTACCAAGGACCGCCTGACGTTGGCGGAACTCGGATACCCAGGAGGAGGCACCTAAGCCAAAGACTCGGCCTGGAACCAGCTGACGGTGCTGGAACCAGGTGGTGGACCCCAAGGCCCACAGGAGAGGAGAGAACAGCTAGGCCGCGAGGCAGCCGCAGTTACCGAACCCCAACAGTCCTACAGGGGGAGCTGGGCCTACTGGCACTACAGAACCAGCCTTGACTACCAGTTCACGCAGCCCACATAGGAAGCTCCTAAACTGGAGGCACCCTGGAGTTGGCTAACCCGACCGCAACACGACGGGGCAAGCATAGGCGTCTCAGCGAGTTTGACACAACCCGGAAACAGCTGACGGTGCTGAAACCAGGTTTGGCACGAGGGAGTACCTGTGACAAAAACACTGCCGAGAACCAGCTGGCGGTGCTGGAACCCAGATGCGTTGCCCCAGTGTGCAAGAGCCAATGGCACGACCGAGGACCAGCTGACGGTGCTGGAACCCGGTTACTAAGCTGTAGGTGCCCGCGCTTAAAAGCACTACCAAGGACCGCCTGACGTTGGCGGAACTCGGATACCCAGGAGGAGGCACCTAAGCCAAAGGCTCGGCCTGGAACCAGCTGACGGTGCTGGAACCAGGTGGTGGACCCGAAGGCCCACAGGAGAGGAGAGAACAGCTAGGCCGCGAGGCAGCCGCAGTTACCGAACCCCAACAGTCCTACAGGGGGAGCTGGGCCTACTTGCACTACAGAACCAGCCTTGACTACCAGTTCACGCAGCCCACATAGGAAGCTCCCAAACTGGAGGCACCCTGGAGTTGGCTAACCCGACCGCACCACGACGGGGCAAGCATAGGCGTCTCAGTGAGCTTGACACTACCCGGAAACAGCTGACGGTGCTGGAACCAGGTTTGGCACGAGGGAGTACCTGTGACAAAAACACTGCCGAGAACCAGCTGGCGGTGCTGGAACCCAGATGCGTTGCCTATTAAAGATTGTCTTCCTAGAGCCCCAACTAGCGGTGCTGGAGCAAAGGGTAAGCAGGGGGAGCAGAGTGTAGGCCGAAGCCTGCACTGGAGGCAGCTTTGTGTCAGCGTTGCGTTTGCAGGACACTTTGCCGGCTACACAGTGTGGGAACAGCTGGCGTTGCTGAACCCCACTAACAATGGCGGGTGTTTTTCTCTGTGCAGCTAGCACTTGCGGGCAAAAACTTGCGATGTTAGAGCCACACAGTGTGGGAACAGCTGGCGTTGCTGAACCCCACTAACAATGGCGGGTGTTTTTCTCTGTGCAGCTAGCACTTGCGGGCAAAAACTTGCGATGTTAGAGCCCGTGGTGAAGCAGGAGGAGGAGGAGAGGAGCAGAGTGTAGGCCGAAGCCTAGTTGAACCAATTTCAACGGAAACCTTTAACCCCCCCTCAGGTGTTACAAAGTACAAGAGACACACCTTGTGCAGTATTAATGCTGCACAAGTGAAAGGTTGCTCTATTAATTTGTCTACTTGCACACGCTGAATGAAAGACGTACACAATTTAGCCCATTCTACAGTCAAACTGTAGTGGATGCGTGACTTGGCTTTTTAAGGAGACGCAGCACAGGTGTCCCAAATAACGCCTTGGTGCTTGGCGCAGCTTCCTGAGCATTGTTATTTGCTGTACAGGAGTCTGCACTCTTGTGTTATCCCTTGGCAATGCCCTGTTAGAGCTGCCCGTCTTATGACCTCATTTCATGTTGGCCGATGCGGTTAACGATGGCCATAAATCCCAGACCCACAGTGCCTTTTCATAAAGTCACACTGCGGTGCTGGGATTCGTGGCCTTGAGCAGTAAATATTTTGGCCGCTCACACACGTCCTTACACCTGCTTCAGACTGGGCGGCCTCTGCTGATCCCTTCTCGCATGCCGCGGCCATGAGGCTGCACAGTCTGAAGAAGGCGGAAGGAGATGAGTTAAGACAGGCGAAGATATGCACTGCTCGTGCCCATCAATCACACCCTCGCAGTCAAAATAAGTAAGACAACGAGGAGCATTGTTTCAGGCAGGGCGGACGCACAGGCGCAACAAGCCAACCAATGATGTCAGAAGACGGGCAGCGCTACCAAGGGGGGTGCTGCGTATCATTAGAAAGGAAAGTCACACCTCAGGGACAGTGGAATGGTCTCTAATGAGACACATTTTGTACGTTTTGAGTTCCACGTGGGCAAGGAGAAAAAGTCAGCCACCTTGTACAAATGCAGCAGTACTGCTGTACAAGGTGGCTGTTATACATAGAAACACCTGGGGGGGTGGGGCCAGGTTCCCTTTAATTTCAGTTCATGTGCCTGCGTGGCGTTTGCAGGTCACGTTGCTGGCTACACAGCAGGGGAACAGCTGGCGGTGCTGAACCCCACTAACACATTGGCTGGTGTTTTTCTCTGTGCAGCTAGCACTTCCGGGCAGAAACTGGAGGTGTTTGAGCCCAGGGTCAGCAGGAGGAGGAGAGGAGCAGAGTTTAGGCCGAAGCCTGCACTGGTGGCAGCTTTTGGTCGGTTGTGCCAGCGTGGCTTGTGCTGGACACGATGCCGGCTACACAGCGGGGGAACAGCTGGCGGTGCTGAACCCCACTGACACAATGGTGGGTGTTTTTCTCTGTGCAGCTAGCATGTCCGGGCAGAAACTGGCGGTGTTTGAGCCCAGGGTCAGCAGGAGGAGGAGAGGAGCAGAGTGTAGGCCGAAGCCTGCACTGGTGGCAGCTTTTGGTCGGTTGTGCCAGCGTGGCTTGTGCTGGACACGATGCCGGCTACACAGCAGGGGAACAGCTGGCGGTGCTGAACCCCACTAACACATTGACTGGTGTTTTTCTCTGTGCAGCTAGCAGTTCCGGGCAAAAACTAGCGGTGTTTGAGCCCAGGGTCAGCAGGAGAGGAGCAGAGTGTAGGCCGAAGCCTAGTTGAACCAATTTCAAAGGTAACCTTTAACCCCCCCTCAGGTGTTGCAAGGTACAAGAGCCACACCTTGAACTGCATTAATGATGCACAAGTCAAAGGTTGCTCTCTTAATTTTGCTCCTTGCACACGCTGAATAAAACACGTACACTATTTAGCCCATTATACTGTCAAACAGTAGTGGAGGCGTGACTTGTCTTTTTAAGGAGACGCAGCACAGGTGTACAAATTTACACCTAGGTGCTGGGCGCAGATTCCTTACCGTTGTTATTTGCAGTACAGGAAACTGCGCTCTTGTGTTATCCCTTGGCAATACCCTGTTAGTGCAGGCCGTCTCATGACCTCATTTCATGTTGGCCGGTGCGGTTAACGATGGCCATAAATCCCAGACCCACAGTGTGTTTTCCTAAAGTCACACTGCGGTGCTGGGATTCGTGGCCTTGTGCAGTAAATATGTTTGCCGCTCACACATGTCCTTACACCTGCTTCAGACTGGGCGGCCTCAGCTGATCCCTTATCGCATGCCGCGGCCATGAGGCCGCACAGTCAGAAGAAGGCGGAAGGAGGGGAGTGAAGACAGGGGAACATATGCACTGCTCGTGCCCATCAATCACACCCTCGCAGTCAAAATATATGAGACAACGAGGGGCGTTGTGTCGGGCAGGGCGGACGCACAGGCACAGCCAGCCAACCAATGATGTCAGAAGACGGGCAGCGCTAACAATGGGGGTGCTGCGTGTCATTAGAAAGGAAAGTCACACCTCAGGGACAGTGGAATGGTCTCAATGAGACACATTTTGTACGTGTTGAGTTCCACGTGGGCAAGGAGAAAAAGTCAGCCACCTTGTACAAATGCAGCAGTACTGCTGTACAAGGTGGCTGTTATACATAGAAACACCTGGGGGTGGGGGGCAGGCTCCCTTCAATTTCAGTTCATGTGCCTGCGTGGCGTTTGAAGGTCACGTTGCAAGCTACACAGCAGGGGAACAGCTGGCGTTGCTGAACCCCACTGACACATTGACTGGTGTTTTTCTCTGTGCAGCTCGCATGTCCGGGCAAAAACTGGCGGTGTTAGAGCCCAGGGTCAGCAGGAGGAGGAGAGGAGCAATGTGTAGGCCGAAGCCTGCACTGGTGGCAGCTTTTGGTCGGTTGTGCCAGCGTGGCTTGTGCTGGACACGATGCAAGCTACACAGCAGGGGAACAGCTGGCGTTGCTGAACCCCACTGACACATTGACTGGTGTTTTTCTCTGTGCAGCTCGCATGTCCGGGCAAAAACTGGTGGTGTTAGAGCCCAGGGTCAGCAGGAGGAGGAGAGGAGCAATGTGTAGGCCGAAGCCTGCACTGGTGGCAGCTTTTGGTCGGTTGTGCCAGCGTGGCTTGTGCTGGACACGATGCAAGCTACACAGCAGGGGAACAGCTGGCGTTGCTGAACCCCACTGACACATTGACTGGTGTTTTTCTCTGTGCAGCTCGCATGTCCGGGCAAAAACTGGCGGTGTTAGAGCCCAGGGTCAGCAGGAGGAGGAGAGGAGCAATGTGTAGGCCGAAGCCTGCACTGGTGGCAGCTTTTGGTCGGTTGTGCCAGCGTGGCTTGTGCTGGACACGATGCAAGCTACACAGCAGGGGAACAGCTGGCGTTGCTGAACCCCACTGACACATTGACTGGTGTTTTTCTCTGTGCAGATCGCATGTCCGGGCAAAAACTGGCGGTGTTAGAGCCCAGGGTCAGCAGGAGGAGGAGAGGAGCAGAGTGTAGGCCGAAGCCTAGTTGAACCAATTTCAAAGGTTACCTTTAACCCCCCCTCAGGTGTTGCAAGGTACAAGAGCCACACCTTGTGCAGCATTAATTAATTAAAGGTTGCTCTATTTAGTTTGCTCCTTGCACACGCTGAATAAAACACGTACACTATTTAGCCCATTATACTGTCAAACAGTTGTGGAGGCGTGACTTGTCTTTTTAAGGAGACGCAGCACAGGTGTCAAAATTTGCACCTAGGTACTGGGCGCAGATTCCTGAGCGTTGTTATTTGCTGTACAGGAGTCTGCGCTATTGTGATCCCTTGGCCATGCGCTGTGAGCGCTTCCTGTCTTCTGACCTCATTTCATGTCGGCCGTTGCGGTTAGCGATGGACATGAATCCCAGACCCACAGTGTGTTTTCAAAAAATCACACTGCGTAGCTGGGATTCGTGGCCTTGTGCAGTAAATAGGTTTGCCGCTCACACATGTCCTTACACCTGCTTCAGACTGGGCGGCCTCAGCTGATCCCTTATCGCCTACCACGGCCAGGAGGCCGCACAGTCTGAAGAAGGCGGAAGGAGATGAGTTAAGACAGGCGAACATATGCACTGCTCGTGGCCATAAACCACACCCTCGCTGACAAAATAAATATGACAACGAGGGGCGTTGTTTCGAGCAGGACGGATGCACAGGCGCAGCCAGCTAACCATGATGACAAAAGACGGGAAACGCTACCAAGGGGGGTGCTGCGTATCATTAGAAAGGAAAGTCACACCTCAGGGACAGTGGAATGGTCTCAATGAGACACATTTTGTACGTGTTGAGTTCCACGTGGGCAAGGAGAAAAAGTCAGCCACCTTGTACAAATGCAGCAGTACTGCTGTACTAGGTGGCTGTTATACATAGAAACACCTGGGGGGGTGGGGCCAGGTTCCCTTTAATTTCAGTTCATGTGCCTGCATGGCGTTTGCAGGTCACGTTGCCGGCTACACAGCAGGGGAACAGCTGGCGGTGCTGAACCCCACTAACACATTGGCTGGTGTTTTTCTCTGTGCAGCTAGCACTTCCGGGCAAAAACTAGCGGTGTTTGAGCCCAGGGTCAGCAGGAGGAGGAGAGGAGCAGAGTGTAGGCCGAAGCCTGCACTGGTGGCAGCTTTTGTTCTGTTGTGCCAGCGTGGCTTGTGCTGGACACGTTGCCGACTACACAGCAGGGGAACAGCTGGCGGTGCTGAACCCCACTGACACATCAGCTAGTGTTTTTTCTGTGTAGACAACACTTCCAGGTGGCAACTGACAGTGTTGAAACCCAGGGAATCAAAGAGGAGCAGAGTGTAGGCCGAAGCCTGCAGTGGAGCAAGTTGAAAGGGAACCTTTAACCCCCCCAGGCATTTGTTGCTGAAAGAGCCATCTTGTACGGCAGTAATACTGCACATGGAAAATGGTGGCTCTGAAAATTATGCTCCTTGCAAACGCTGAAGTACACACTCATATAATGTGTCCCCTCACACCGTCAAACCATCCCGGAAGTGGGACTTTCCTTTGTAATGTGACACAGCACAGCCGTCATTCCAACCCCCTTGGTGCCGGGCGCCACCTCCTCAACGTTGTTTGGTTCTGTCACGGAGCCCGCGCTGTAATGTTATCCCTTGGCCATGCACAGTTAGCGGTGCCCGTCTTCTGACATCATGTAGGTGTCAGGCTGACAGTGCCTGTGCGTCCAAGCTGCCCGAGATCCAACCTTGCAGTGTCATCTAATGTAGTCCCACTGCGGGCCGGGGATCCATGGGCATGCGCAGTGCATATCATCGCCTCTCACTCACCTCCTTCCTGCTTCTTCAGACTGTGCGGCGTCACGGCCGTGGCATGCTATTAGGGATCAGCTGACGCCGCCTATTCTGAAGAAGCGTGAAGAATGGGAGTGAGATGCTAGTATATGCACTGCGCATGGCCATGGATACCAGGCCCACTGTGGGATCACATTAGACGACACTGCGAGGTGTGATTTCGGGCAGCGTGGACGCACAGGCGCAGCCAGGACGACAACAAATGATGTCAGAGGACGGGCAGCGCAAACTGTGCATGGCCAAGGGATAACATAACAGCGCAGGGTCCATGACGGAATCAAACAACGCTAAGGAGGCAGCGCACGGTGCCAAGGGGGTAGCAATGACGGCTGTCCTGCGTCACATTACAAAGGAAAGTCCCACCTCCGGGACGGTTGGACGGTGTGAGGGGACACATTACATGAGTGTGTAGTTCAGCGTTTGCAAGGAGCATAATTTCAAGAGCGACCTTTCCCTTGTGCAGTATTAGTGCTGCACATGGTGGCTCTTTCAGTAACAAACGCCTAGGGGGGGGGGACAGGTCCCCTTACATTTTAGTTGTGCCAGCGTGGCGGTCGCATGACACGTTGCCGGACACACAGCTGGGGATCAGCTGACGTTACTGAACCCCAATAACAGAGGAGCGACTGTTGACTGTGCACACAGCACTTCCAGGCACCAACTGGCGGTGTTAGAGCCCAGGGACAGCAGGAGGAGCAGATTGGAGGTATTGCCGCACACACAGCTGGGGATCAGCTGACGTTACTGAACCCCAATAACAGAGGAGCGACTGTTGACTGTGCACACAGCACTTCCAGGCACCAACTGGCGGTGTTAGAGCCCAGGGACAGCAGGAGGAGCAGATTGGAGGTATTGCCGCACACACAGCTGGGGATCAGCTGACGTTACTGAACCCCAATAACAGAGGAGTGACTGTTGACTGTGCACACAGCACTTCCAGGCACCAACTGGCGGTGTTAGAGCCCAGGGACAGCAGGAGGAGCAGATTGGAGGTATTGCCGCACACACAGCTGGGGATCAGCTGACGTTACTGAACCCCAATAACAGAGGAGCGACTGTTGACTGTGCACACAGCACTTCCAGGCACCAACTGGCGGTGTTAGAGCCCAGGGACAGCAGGAGGAGCAGAGGAACAGAGTCTAGGCCGAAGCCTGATTGGAGCAAGTTGAAAGGGAACCTTTAACCCCCCCCCCCAAGACGTTTGTAGCTGAAAGAGCCATCTTGTGCAGCACTAACGATGCAAAAGGAAAAGGTGGTTCTTTTAATTATGCTCCTTGCAAACACCGAAGTAAACACTAAAAATGTGTCCCCTTATACCGTTAAACCGTCCCGGAGGTGCGAATTTCCTTCGTAATGGGACACAGCACAGCTGTCATTCCTATCCCCTTGGTGCCGTGCGCTGCCTCCTCAGCGTTGTTTTAAGCTGTCACGGAGCCTGCGCTGTTCTGTTAGCCCTTGGCCATGCCCAATTAGCGCTGCCTGTCTTCTGACATAATTTGGTGTCAGGCTGTCACTGCCTGTGCGTCCACGCTGCTCCAGATCCCACCTCGCAGTCTCGTCCAACGTAATCCCACTGCGGGCCTTGGAACCATGGACATGCACAGTGCATATCCTCGACTCTCACTCCCCTCCTTCCATCTTCTTCAGACTGTGCGGTGTCACGGCCGTGGCATGCTATTAGGGATCAGCTGACGGCGCACAGTCTAAAGAAGGCGGAGGGAAATGAGCGAGAGCCCGAGGGGAAGATATGCACTGCGCATGCCCATGGATCCCAGGCCCGCAGTGTGACTCAATCAGAAGACACAGCGAGGCGGGATCTCGGGCAGCGCTGCCGCATAGGCGCAGCCAGCCTGACACCAAATTATGTCAGAAGACAGGCAGCACAAATAGGGCATGCCCAAGGGATAACAGAACAGCGCAGGCTCCGTGACAGCTTAAAACAACGCTGAGGAGGCAGCGCATGGCACCAAGGGGGTAGGAATGACGGCTGTGCTGCGTCACATTGCGAAGGAAAGTCCCAGCTCCGGGACAGTATAACGGTATCAGTGAACACATTTTATAAGTGTTAAGTTCTGCGTGTGCAAGGAGCTAAAAAAAAAGAGTTACCTTTTCCTTGTGCAGCATTACTGCTGCACAAGATGGCTCTTTCAGTAACAAACGACGGGGGGTGGGGGGGGTCAGGTTCCCTTACATTTAGGTTGTTGTGCCAGCGTGGCGGTCGCAGGACACATTGCCGGCTACACAGCTGGGGATCAGCTGACGTTACTGAAACCCAATAACACTGGGTCGTATGTTTTTACTGTGCAGCCTGCACTTCTGAGCCGCAACTGGCGGTGTTGGAGCCCAGGAATAGCAGTTCAGGTGGTAGAAAGATGAACACAGCAGGAGACCTGGATGACACCCAATTACTTAATCAGGCAGAGGAGTGGCAAATTCCTGCGAGATCCAGGCCTGGTTCATTTTCAGGAAAGTAAGCCGGTCAACGTTATCGGAGGATAGTCGCATGCGACGGTCAGTTAGTACACCACCTGCGGCACTAAAGACACGTTCCGATAAGACACTAGCCGCAGGGCAAGCCAGCACCTCCAATGCATACTGGCTTAGCTCTGGCCATGTATCCAGCTTAGAGACCCAAAACTTGAACGGGGAAGAGCCGTCTGGGAGTACAGTAAGAGGGCAAGCCATGTAGTCTGTCACCATCTGACGGAACCGTTGCCTCCTGCTGACTGGAGCCACCGGTGATGGTGTAGACATTTGGGGCGGGCACACAAAAGTGTGCCAGAGTTGTGCCATACTGGGCTTGCCTTGGGCAGAGGCACTGCTTCTGCTCCCTCTTTGGGCAGAGCCTCCCCCACTGCCTCGACGCACTGAGCTGCTTTGTAAAGCACTAGCAGCACTCCTCTCAGTTGGACAGGAGAAGATGATGGAATTCACCAGTGTGTCGTGGTACTCCCGCAATTTACGCTCCCGGGTCAACGCAGGGATGAGGTTTTGGACGTTGTCCCGGTAGCGAGGATCGAGGAGGGTGAACACCCAATAATCAGGCATGTTGAGAATGTGGTCGATGCGGCGGTCGTTTCTCAGGCACTGCAGCATGAAATCCACCATGTGCTGCAGAGTGCCAACTGGCCCAGAAACGCTGTCCCCTGCTTGAGACATGATCTCTGCCCGCTCGTCATCACCCCACCCTCGCTGTACACACTGACCACTGGACAATTGTGTCGCTCCCTCCTCTGGACGGAGCTCTTCCTCCTCCATTGACTCCTCCTCATCCTCCTCACAAATTGGCCCCTGCGTACCCCTTTGTGAGGAACCACGTGGCGCTGACTCTCCAGAAGCTGATGGAAAAGGTGACTCCTCATCCTCCACCTCTTCCACAACATCATCCCTTAACCCTTGCAAAGTTTGCAGAAGCAGGCAGATAAGGGGGACAGTCATGCTGACTAGTGCATCATCTGCACTTGCCATCCGCGTGGAATAATCAAAAGGACGCAAAACCTGGCAGACGTCCTTCATAGTGGCCCACTCTGTGGTTGTGAAGTCTGATCGGCGCTGACTGCGACTTCTTTGCGCCTGATGCAGCTGGTACTCCATAACTGCTTGCTGCTGCTCACACAACCGCTCCAACATATGTAACGTGGAATTCCACCGGGTAGGTAGGTCACATATGATGCGGTGTTCCGGAAGGCGGAATCGGCGCTGCAGAGCAGCAATGCGGGATCTGGCCAAGCTGGAACGCCGCAAGTGAGCACACTCTAGGCGGACCTTGTGCAGCAGGGCATCAAGATCCGGATAGTCCCTCAGAAAACTCTGCACAACCAAATTGAGCACATGTGCCAGACATGGGATGTGAGTGAGGTTGCCAAGGGCCAAAGCTGCCACCAGATTTCGGCCATTGTCACACACTACCATGCCTGGCTGGAGATTCGCTGGCAGTAACCACACATCGCTCTCCTGCTTGATGGCATTCCAGAGCTCCTGCGCTGTGTGGCTTCGATGCCCCAATGAAACTAGTTTCAAGACGGCCTGCTGACGTTTGGCCACGGCTGTGCTCATGTCGGTCATAGGTAAACGTTCACGGGTCCATGTGGAGGTGGACTGTGACGGATCCTGCAGAGAGGAATCTGAGGAACTGGTGTAAGAGGAGGAGTCGATGCGTACAGACTGGATTCCTGCAATCCTTGGAGTGGGCAGGACACGTCCTGCGCCACTCGCACGATCTGTACCTGGCTCAACAACATTAACCCAATGGGCAGTGAGGGAAACATATCGCCCCTGTCCATGCTGACTGGTCCACGCATCGGTGGTGAGGTGGACCTTGCTACTGACGGCGTTCAGTAGCGCATGTTTTATGTTTGCCTCAACATGCCTGTGCAGGGCAGGGACAGCCTGCCTGCTGAAGTAAAAGCGGCTGGGCACCTTGTACTGTGGGACTGCCAATGCCATCAAGTCACGGAAGCTGTCAGTCTCCACCAGCCTGAACGAGAGCATTTCCAGGGACAACAGTTTGGCAATGCCTGCATTCAGAGCCTGTGCTCAGGGGTGGTTGGCCGAGAATGCCCGCCTTTTCTCCCATGCCTGTACTACCGATGGCTGTAGAGTAGACTGGGAGTGTGAGGATGACTGGGAAGGTGGTGCTGTGGGTGGAATTACACTAGGTCTCTGGACAACAGTGGAGGAAGAGGCAACACGAGATGAAGAGGTGGTAGCTGCCGCTGTTGGTTGGCCTACGTCTTCACTGTGTTTCTGTAACTCCACCGCGTGCCTGGTCCGCACATGTTTCCACATATTTGTGGTATTGAGGTTGCTGACACTTTTACCTCTTTTTACTTTCTGATGACACAGCTTGCATTTGACAAAACAAATGTCATCTGCAACTGTGTCAAAAAAGGACCAGGCACTGCAAGTCTTGGGAGCGCCCTTTTTGGCTTTGGAAAGAGACAGGCTCCTAACGGGTGCCAAAGTGGAGGCTACAGGCTCCGCAGTCTTCCCCCTCCCTCTCCCTCTTTGGCCCGTAAGGGGAAGCTCTTCCTCAGAGCTGCTCCCACCACCTTCCTGTTCCTCACGCCACGATGGGTCAAGGACCTCATCATCTCCACTACCCTCTGCCACCAACTGCTCCTCCTGGGTAGTCTCGGCAGCACAGTACGCATCAGAAAGCGGCACCTGAGTTTCATCATCAGATGCGTACTGCGCTGTGGTCACCGGAGGCACTGGCCCACCTGCCTCTTCAGAGTCAGAGAGAAAAAGCTGTTGGGCATCACTGCACACTGCCTCTTCTTCCATTTCTCCAATGCTGCTTGGCTGGCCCCCTGTTTCCAAGCCAAGAGATTCAGAGAACAGAAGTAGAGTCGGCTCCTGTCCTGGGCTCTCTGACTGCCTGGCCAATTTGGCAGGTGGTGAAGAGACAGATGGCTGCTCTCCAGTGCTCTGTGCCTGAGAGGATGTGGCACTAACTGAAGTCGATGCCGAGGCGTTAGCTGCCATCCACCCGACAACGGCTTCAATTTGGTCTTCACGCAGCAGCGGTGCACGGCGCTCTCCGACAAAGCTGCGCATGAAGGACTGTTCCCTGCTGAAACTGAGTGACGACGAGTCACCGGCGCCCGCAGCAGGCACAGAATCACCACGTCCTCTCCCTGCTCCTCTCCCTGCTCCGCGCCCATGCCCACGTGCCTTACTCCCTGCCCTCTTCATCTTGGTTGACAGATAAAGATAAGCAGAAAAGTACTAAGGCCTTAGCGTGCTTATTCCTGAAATGCTCCTCCTAACAGGTGTAAGAAACACTAATGTTGTAAAGTGTGGACTAAACTTTATTATTTTTCAAATGTGGCCTACACAAGTGTTAAGTTGTGTTTGGTGAACTTTACTTTTTTTTTTGTGCAGATCGGGCTACAGAGCTAGTTTAAATCACACGGAGACCGTGCAGACAGCCGTAAACGGCGCTGCAAGGCCAAAAAACCCTCCTCTAGGTTATCCTATGTAGTGTTTTTCCACTACTTAGCTGGAGACGGGTGGAAAGACACTAATAGGAATTTTTTTTTTTTAATTTTAAACAGGCTGCACTATTTGAAAAAAAGGAAATTGTTTTTCAAGGTATGAGGCAGTAACGCACCCTGAGCTGAATCCAACCGGCTATAGCTGCACACAGACTACAGGGCGAGCTGCGCTCACACAGAGACCGTGCAGACAGCCGTAAACGGCGCTGCAAGGCCAAAAAACCCTCCTCTAGGTTATCCTATGTAGTGTTTTTCCACTATTTAGCTGGAGACGGGTGGAAAGACACTAATAGGAATTTTTTTTTTTTAATTTTAACCCCTTTACCCCCAAGGGTGGTTTGCACGTTAATGACCAGGCCAATTTTTACAATTCTGACCACTGTCCCTTTATGAGGTTATAACTCCGAAACGCTTCAACGGATCCTGGTGATTCTGACATTGTTTTCTCGTGACATATTGTACTTCATGATAGTGGTAAAATTTCTTTGATAGTACCTGCGTTTATTTGTGAAAAAAACGGAAATTTGGCGAAAATTTTGAAAATTTCGCAATTTTCAAACTTTGAATTTTTATGCAATTAAATCACAGAGATATGTCACACAAAATACTTAATAAGTAACATTTCCCACATGTCTCCTTTACATCAGCATAATTTTGGAACCAATTTTTTTTTTTGTTAGGGAGTTATAAGGGTTAAAAGTTGACCAGCAATTTCTCATTTTTACAACACCATTTTTTTTTAGGGACCACATCTCATTTGAAGTCATTTTGAGGGGTCTATATGATAGAAAATGCCCAAGTGTGACACCATTCTAAAAACTGCACCCCTCCAGGTGCTCAAAACCACATTCAAGAAGTTTATTAACCCTTCAGGTGTTTAATAGGAATTTTTGGAATGTTTAAATAAAAATGAACATTTAACTTTTTTACACAAAAAATTTACTTCAGCTCCAATTTGTTTTATTTTACCAAGGGTAACAGGAGAAATTGGACCCAAAAAGTTGTTGTCCAATTTGTCCTGAGTACGCTGATACCCCATATGTGGCAGTAAACCACTGTTTGGGCGCATGGGAGAGCTCGGAAGGGAAGGAGCGCTATTTGACTTTTCAATGCAAAATTGACAGGAATTGAGATGGGACGCCATATTGCGTTTGGAGAGCCACTGATGTGCCTAAACATTGAAACCCCCCACAAGTGACACCATTTTGGAAAGTAGACCCCCTAAGGAACTTATCTGGATGTGTGGTGAGCACTTTGACCCACCAAGTGCTTCACAGAAGTTTATAATGCAGAACCGTAAAAATAAAAAATCATATTTTTTCACAAAAATTATATTTTTGCCCCCAATTTTTTATTTTTCCAAGGGTAAGAGAAGAAATTGGACCGCAAAAGTTGTTGTCCAATTTGTCCTGAGTACGCTGATACCCCATATGTGGCAGTAAACCACTGTTTGGGCGCATGGGAGAGCTCGGAAGGGAAGGAGCGCAGTTTGACTTTTCAATGCAAAATTGACAGAAATTGAGATGGGACGCCATGTTGCGTTTGGAGAGCCACTGATGTGCCTAAACATTGAAACCCCCCACAAGTGACACCATTTTGGAAAGTAGACCCCCTAAGGAACTTATCTAGAGGTGTGGTGAGCACTTTGACCCACCAAGTGCTTCACAGAAGTTTATAATGCAGAACCGTAAAAATAAAAAATCATATTTTTTCACAAAAATTATATTTTTGCCCCCAATTTTTTATTTTTCCAAGGGTAAGAGAAGAAATTGGACCTCAAAAGTTGTTGTCCAATTTGTCCCGAGTACGCTGATACCCCATATGTGGCAGTAAACCACTGTTTGGGCGCATGGGAGAGCTCGGAAGGGAAGGAGCGCCGTTTGACTTTTCAATGCAAAATTGACAGAAATTGAGATGGGACGCCATGTTGCGTTTGAAGAGCCACTGATGTGCCTAAACATTGAAACCCCCCACAAGTGACACCATTTTGGAAAGTAGACCCCCTAAGGAACTTATCTGGATGTGTGGTGAGCACTTTGACCCACCAAGGGCTTCACAGAAGTTTATAATGCAGAGCCATAAAATTAAAACAAAATTTTTTTCCCACAAAAATTATTTTTTAGCCCCCAGTTTTGTATTTTCCCTAGGGTAACAGGAGAAATTGGACCCCAAAAGTTGTTGTCCAATTTGTCCTGAGTACGCTGATACCCCATATGTGGGGGGGAACCACCGTTTGGGCGCATGGGAGGGTTCGGAAGGGAAGGAGCGCCATTTGGAATGCAGACTTAGATGGAATGGTCTGCAGGCGTCACATTGCGTTTGCAGAGCCCCTAATGTACCTAAACAGTAGAAACCCCCCACAAGTGACATCATTTTGGAAAGTAGACCCCCTAAGGAACTCATCTTGATGTGTTGTGAGAGCTTTGAACCCCCAAGTATTTCACTACAGTTTATAACGCAGAGCCATGCAAATAAAAAATATTTTTTTTTCCACAAAAATTATATTTTAGCCCCCAGTTTTGTATTTTTCCAAGGTTAGCAGGAGAAATTGGACCCTAAATGTTGTTGTCCAATTTGTCCTGAGTACGCTGATACCCGATATGTGGGGGGGAACCACCGTTTGGGTGCATGGGAGGGCTCGGAAGGGAAGGAGCATCATTTGGAATGCAGACTTAGATGGATTGGTCTGCAGGCGTCACATTGCGTTTGCAGAGCCCCTAATGTACCTAAACAGTAGAAACCCCCCACAAGTGACCCCATATTGGAAACTAGACCCCTCAATGAACTTATCTAGATGTGTTGTGAGAACTTTGAACCCCCAAGTGTTTAACTACAGTTTATAACGCAGAGCCGTGAAAATAAAAAATCTTTTTGTTTTCCCACAAAAATAATTTTTTAGCCCCCAGTTTTGTATTTTCCCAAGGGTAACAGGAGAAATTGGTCCACAAAAGTTGTTGTCCAATTTGTCCTGAGTACGCTGATACCCCATATGTTGGGGTAAACCCCTGTTTGGGCACACAGGAGAGCTCGGAAGGGAAGGAGCACTGTTTTACTTTTTCAACGCAGAATTGGCTGGAATTGAGATCGGACGCCATGTCGTGTTTGGAGAGCCCCTGATGTGCCGAAACAGTGGAAACCCCCCAATTATAACTGAAACCCTAATCTAAACACACCCCTAACCCCAATTCCAACGGTAACCCTAACCACACCTCTAACCCTGACACACCCCTAACCCTAATCCCAACCCTATTCCCAACTGTAAATGTAATCTAAACCCTAACCCTAACTTTAGCCCCAACCCTAACTGTAGCCCCAACCCTAACCCTAACCCTAGCCCTAACCCTAGCCCTAACCCTAGCCCTAACCCTAACCCTAGCCCTAACCCTAGCCCTAACCCTAGCCCTAACCCTAACCCTAACCCTAGCCCTAACCCTAGCCCTAACCCTAGCCCTAACCCTAGCCCTAACCCTAACCCTAACCCTAGCCCTAACCCTAGCCCTAACCCTAGCCCTAACCCTAGCCCTAACCCTAGCCCTAGCCCTAACCCTAGCCCTAATGGGAAAATGGAAATAAATACATTTTTTTTTATTTTTCCCTAACTAAGGGGGTGATGAAGGGGGGTTTGATTTACTTTTATAGCGAGTTTTTTAGCGGATTTTTATGATTGTCAGCCGTCACACACTGAAAGACCCTTTTTATTGCAAAAAATATTTTTTGCAATACCACATTTTGAGAGCTATAATTTTTCCATATTTTGGTCCACAGAGTCATGTGAGGTCTTGTTTTTTGCGTGACGACTTGACGTTTTTATTGAAAACATTTTTGGGCACGTGACATTTTTTTTTCGCTTTTTATTCCGATTTTTGTGAGGAAGAATGACCAAAAGCCAGCTATTCATGAATTTCTATTGGGGGAGGCGTTTATACCGTTCCGCGTTTGGTAAAATTGATAAATCAGTTTTATTCTTCAGGTCAGTACGATTACAGCGATACCTCATTTATATCATTTTTTTTATGGTTTGGTGCTTTTATACGATAAAAACTATTTTACAGAAAAAATAATTATTTTTGCATCGCTTTATTCTCAGGACTATAACTTTTTTATTTTTTTGCTGATGATGCTGTATGGCGGCTCTTTTTTTGCGGGACAATATGACGCTTTCAGCGGTACCATGGTTATTTATATCTGTCCTTTTGATCGCGTGTTATTCCACTTTTTGTTCGGCGGTATGATAATAAAGCGTTGTTTTTTGCCTCGTTTTTTTTTTTTTTTTCTTACGGTGTTTACTGAAGGGGTTAACTAGTGGGACAGTTTTATAGGTCGGGTCGTTACGGACGCGGCGATACTAAATATGTGTACTTTTATTGTTTTTTTTTTTTTATTTAGATGAAGAAATGTATTTATGGGAATAATATATATATTTTTTTTTTTCATTATTTTGGAATATTTTTTTTTATTTTTTTTACACATTTGGAAATTTTTTTTTTTACTTTTTTACTTTGTCCCAGGGGGGGACATCACAGATCAGTGATCTGACAGTTTGCACAGCACTCTGTCAGATCACTGATCTGACATGCAGCGCTGCAGGCTTCACAGTTCCTGCTCTGAGCAGGCTCTGTGAAGCCACCTCCCTCCCTGCAGGACCCGGATCCGCGGCCATCTTGGATCCGGGGCTCGAGCAGGGAGGGAGGTGAGGAGACCCTCGCAGCAACGCGATCACATCGCGTTGCTGCGGGGGGCTCAGGGAAGCCCGCAGGGAGCCCCCTCCCTGCGCGGTGCTTCCCTGCACCGCCGGCACATCGCGATCATCTTTGATCGCGGTGTGCCAGGGGTTAATGTGTCGGGGGCGGTCCGTGACCGCTCCTGGCACATAGTGCCGGATGTCAGCTGCGATAAGCAGCTGACACCCGGCCGCGATCGGCCGCGCTCCCCCCGTGAGCGCGGCCGATCGGCTATGACGTACTATCCCGTCCAGGGTCAGATAAGCCCAGGGCACCTCGACGGGATAGTACGTCTAAGGTCACAGAGGGGTTAAACAGGCTGCACTATTTGAAAAAAAGGAAATTGTTTTTCAAGGTATGAAGCAGTAACGCACCCTGAGCTGAATCCAACCAGCTATAGCTGCACACAGACTACAGGGCGAGCTGCGCTCACACAGAGACCGTGCAGACAGCCGTAAACGGCGCTGCAAGGCCCAATAAACCCCCTCTAGGTTATCCTATGTAGTGTTTTTCCACTATTTAGCTGGAGACGGGTGGAAAAACACTAATAGGGAATTTTTTTTAAAATTTTTAAACAGGCTGCACTATTTGAAAAAAAGGAAAATTTTTCTCAAGGTATGAGCCAGTAACGAACCCTGAGCTGAATCCAACCGGCTATGGCTGCACACAGACTACAGGGCGAGCTGGGCTCACACGGAGACCGTGCAGACAGCCGTAAACGGCGCTGCAAGGCCCAAAAACCCCCCTCTAGGTTATCCTATGTAGTGTTTTTCCACAATTTAGCTGGAGACGGGTGGAAAAACACTAATAGGGAATTTTTTTTAAAATTTTTAAACAGGCTGCACTATTTGAAAGAAAGGAAAATTTTTCTCAAGGTATGAGCCAGTAACGAACCCTGAGCTGAATCCAACCGGCTATGGCTGCACACAGACTACAGGGCGAGCTGGGCTCACACGGAGACCGTGCAGACAGCCGTAAACGGCGCTGCAAGGCCCAAAAAACCCCCTCTAGGTTATCCTATGTAGTGTTTTTCCACAATTTAGCTGGAGACGGGTGGAAAAACACTAATAGGAAATTTGAGAAAAAATGTGCAGCAGGCTGTACTATGAGCAAAAAAGAACAACTGTGTGAGGCAGTGTGAACCCCCCCTGAGCTGAATACAACCGGGTATATGGCTGCACACAGACTACAGAGTGAGCTGCACACACACACACACAGAGACCTTGCAGAACGCTGTTAAAACAGCGCTGCAAGGCAAGAACAAGGTGAACAGTGAAGAACACACAGCGTTTTGCTAAATTAGCCTTTGGAAAGGAAAATAAAGCAATTAGCTAGCTCAACTGGCCCTCAGTTAGAACACAGCGTCCCGTCCCTAACTGAAATCACAGCAGAGTGAGCGCAAAATGGCGGCAGCGTTTTTTATAGTGCAGAGTGACATCATTTCAGCAGCCAATCACAGCCTTGCCAGTACTTACATGCCCACCATGCTAAACAGGATGTGCCCACACTTCCAATCATTCCTCATTGGCTGCTGCGTTCTGTTTGAATTCTGGGAACTTCCGATTCCGGTATCCGATACGCGGGAAGTATCGGAATTCGGTATCGGAATTCCGATACCGCAAATATCGGCCGATACCCGATACTTGCGGTATCGGAATGCTCAACACTAGTCCTTAAGTGTTTCGTGGATGGATAAAGAAATTACAAGGCTTCTCCTATCCTTTGCAATGTTAAGTAGACAGGACATGTACACATGTACGCGTGCTGTACATGATTTTCACGGGCTCATAGACTTGTACTTGCCCTTTTCATCTATGCTGCTGGAAAAAAAATTGACGTCTGAGCATATTCTAAACATTTTTTTTCCTTCCCCATGACAGCACCGGTACATGAGATGGTCCCGCCCCCAAGAACAGGAAACCTGCAGAGGAGATAAAAGATGGGGGCGGCACCTCTCTCCTCAGTTTGGTTTCCTGTTCTTGCGGGGAACCTGCGGTGCTGCATGGGGAGGGGATCTCCCTTTGCTGTCCGGTCACGAACCGAGGTCCGCGGTGGGAGCAGCAGCAGCAGCGGCGTGCGCGTGTCGCCCCATACCTGGAGCTGCGAGGGCGTCCTTCCCCACTGCGGACTCCCCGGCGTCCGCTCCTGGGCAGAGGCTGGGCCGGGGAAGGAGACAAAGGCGGCAGGAGGCGTTCCCATCACGACGCTGGCGCCGAGTGAATGGGAGAACTTCCGGGTTGTGAACCGGAAGTGACGCCACACGCCGGAGAAGCGGTGTGCTGACATTCCCCAGGGGGGTGGAAGTTCAGGGATGCACACACCGCTTCCTGCCCACCAATATTTAAACTGCAAGGCGGCAAACAGACGCTGGTAACAGCCTCCTGCAAGATGGCAGATCCTGTGGAATCAGCGATCTCAGCAGAAAACCCACAGCCTGTCGTGGTACTGAGGGTCCGGTGGGTGAGTGCCTTTGTAAGGCAAACCATGTCAGTAACACTGTTTTCTGTATATGTATGCAGGGAAAGAAAGTTACCTCTAAGCAAAAGAATAAAGTGTGTGCACTTTGTGATAAAAGCCTTCCCAAGACATATGAGAAGCGAATATGCCGCTCATGTTTAGAGAAAACCGTAACTGAAGAATCATCATCATTTCTTCAGAATATAAAGGCTATTGTTAGAGACGAAGTGCAAAGCACTGTAAAGGAGCAATTAAGACAGCATGGACTGCAGAGCTCCGTAAATCCACCTTCTACGCCTGCCCAAACATCTGATATAGAATCTGAGGGTGAATCGGGAGAGCTTCCGCCCGAGGAGGACTCGGACCTGGACTCTTCGGATGAAGTGTGGTCGGCCATATGTGTTATCAGAAGATGTGGGGAAATTATTGAAGCTGGTTAGATCCACCTTGGGGGTGGAGACACCAAGGGAAAAACACAGTCCATGTTCAGTAATTTGGAAGGGAAGAAACGGAAAGTTTTTCCGTTCCATGATAATATATTGAAACTTATAAAGGAGGAATGGAAAAAACCAAACAAAAAGATTTCGGTTCCCCAGGCCCTTAAACGCAAATATTCCTTTGATGAAGAAATTTGTGAGAAATGGGGAAAAAGCACCTAAACTGGACGCAGCTATTGCGAGTACCTCCAGGGGCATAACGCTTCCTTTTGAAGATATGGGTTCCCTAAAAGACGCCCTAGATAAAAAGGCAGATGCCTTTCTAAAATCAGCCTGGGAAGCTTCAACTTGGGCGTTCAAACCAGGGGTAGTGGCTACCTGCACTGCCCATGCCATGGTTAATGGCTAGATGAATTAAGCGACCAAATAAAGGACAAATGTCCAAGAGACAGACTTCTAGAAGTCATCCCTTCACTACATAATGCAGCGGGATTCCTGGCAGACGCTGCCATTGATTCAGTTCGATTTTCTGCCCGGGCAAGTGCCCTCGCTAATTCGGGCAGGAAAGCGTTATGGTTAAAAAACTGGAATGCTGACTTCCAGTCAAAAGTGAAGCTCTGTGCCGTACCTTGTGAGGGGCAATATTTATTCGGGAAGGCGTTAGATGAAATTCTAGAGAAAGCGGCGGATAAGAAAAAACATTTCCCTCCACCTCCCTTCTTTAAACGCCATTGGTATGATAATCGTCGCTCCTTTCGGGGATCAGGTAAAGCAGGCCGGGGCCGCCCATCAGATAGGAAAACCTGGGACGACAGGAGAGAGAGAGGGTTCCTATTCAGTAAGCCTCCAAAACCAGACCCTAAACAATGACGCAGCACCCTATTCCTCACGACAAAACCGGATGGGTCGTTAAGAACAATCTTCAATTTAAAAGAGCTAAACAAGTTCATCCGAGTAGAAAAATTCAAGATGGAGACGCTGAGGGGTCTACAAAAGACGTGGGAAAATAGAAACGTTTGAAAAAATGTCTCCGTGGCTCGAGCTGGGATGAGTAGTTATGGGAAATGGGAGGATGAGGGCCTCTGAAAGGAAGAGAGTGCTAGAGGAACAAGCGGACATAAGTGAGTCAAATGGCTCAAAGAGCCATCAATACTGGTAACAAAAGTATAACTGGGAAGGAGCTGTCAGGGGAGGGGGAGGTCTGGGATTTGTTGGGATTGTTGGGGGTTTGGAAAATGTTAAAATTTTGTAATATACTGAAAATGCATAAAATGTATTGTTCATGTTCGCTTTCAATAAAAATCTATTTAAAACAAAAAAGATGGAGACTCTGAAAACGGCGGTAAAACTGCTGTATCCAGGATGCTACATGGCAGTCAGACCTTACAGATGCCTACTACCATGTACCAATCGGCATCGAGCATCAACAATATCTAAGGTTGGAACATATATGCCAGACCATACATGCACCACTAACCAAACATGCCAAGGGTGCGTGGACATATGTAAATGGTTCAGTGCACCAATAAGTGAACAAGAAAGCCAAAAAAGACAGCACTACAAGAACCAAATAAAACTAATGCAAATCTTTATTAAAGTAATAATAAGAGGAACAACATGAGAATATAAACAGGGAAAAGCAGGATAAGACAGTAATCACCAATAGGTGGCAGTGTAGTACCGACAGGTAGATGGTGTAGCACAAACTTATGTTACATACAGTAGTAGAATATGTGCTATATAGTACTGCACATCATGTAACATCAGCCTCCAAGGGTGCAATAATACATTAATGGTTAAACTGCATCAGTGCGACGTATGTGTAAACATGCACACCAGGACTGATAGAGGTATAAACAGTGAAATAAATAAAGGCACCACGCCGAAACGCGCGTTGGGGCTCGTGGCAGTGTAGTCCTCCCCTCAGGTATCATGATTGATTAATTATTTGTTTATTTATTTCACTGATGACTGGGATTCACAAATGCAATTAGCCTCCTCAAACCTGAAGGAATTAACAGCGGTAAGGCAAGTGATTCTTCAAACGGAAGAGAAAATCAAGGGAAAACATCTGGTAGTATTATCCGACAACAGCACAGCGGTATCATACAGGTCCTTCTCAAAAAATTAGCATATAGTGTTAAATTTCATTATTTACCATAATGTAATGATTACAATTAAACTTTCATATATTATAGATTCATTATCCACCAACTGAAATTTGTCAGGTCTTTTATTGTTTCAATACTGATGATTTTGGCATACAACTCCTGATAACCCAAAAAACCTGTCTCAATAAATTGGCATATTTCACCCATCCAATCAAATAAAAGTGTTTTTTAATAACAAACAAAAAAAACAACAAATAATAATGTTCAGTTATGCACTCAATACTTGGTCGGGAATCCTTTGGCAGAAATGACTGCTTCAATGCGGCGTGGCATGGAGGCAATCAGCCTGTGACACTGCTGAGATGTTATGGAGGCCCAGGATGCTTCAATAGCGGCCTTAAGCTCATCCAGAGTGTTGGGTCTTGCGTCTCTCAACTTTCTCTTCACAATATCCCACAGATTCTCTATGGGGTTCAGGTCAGGAGAGTTGGCAGGCCAATTGAGCACAGTAATACCATGGTCAGTAAACCATTTACCAGTGATTTTGGCACTGTGAGCAGGTGCCAGGTCGTGCTGAAAAATGAAATCTTCATCTCCATAAAGCATTTCAGCCGATGGAAGCATGAAGTGCTCCAAAATCTCCTGATAGCTAGCTGCATTGACCCTGCCCTTGATGAAACACAGTGGACCAACACCAGCAGCTGACATGGCACCCCACACCATCACTGTTATGGCTGGCAATCAGGCAACACAGCGTGCAGTAATCAGCGCACATACAGAGATCTGGCAATAACCCAAAACAATAGGACGAGCTCTGAGACGTGGAATCTCTGTAGACTGCAGTACCTGATCTATCCTCACACAACTGGAAGCAGCAGTGGATTGCGCCTATCAACTACCTATGCAACTCGGCACTGCCTGAGGAGCTGACTAGCCTGAAGATAGAAATACAAGCCTGACTTACCTCAGAGAAATACCCCAAAGGAATAGGCAGCCCCCACATATAATGACTGTTAGCAAGATGAAAAGACAAACGTAGGAATGAAATAGATTCAGCAAAGTGAGGCCCGATATTCTAGACAGAGCGAGGATAGCAAAGAGAACTATGCAGTCTACAAAAAACCCTAAAACGAAAACCACGCAAAGGGGCAAAAAGACCCACCGTGCCGAACTAACAGCACGGCGGTGCACCCCTTTGCTTCTCAGAGCTTCCAGCAAAAGATAATAACAAGCTGGACAGAAAAAACAGAAAACAAACTAGAAGCACTTATCTAGCAGAGCAGCAGGCCCAAGGAAAGATGCAGTAGCTCAGATCCAACACTGGAACATTGACAAGGAGCAAGGAAGACAGACTCAGGTGGAGCTAAATAGCAAGGCAGCCAACGAGCTCACCAAAACACCTGAGAGAGGAAGCCCAGAGACTGCAATACCACTTGTGACCACAGAAGTGAACTCAGCCACAGAATTCACAACAGTACCCCCCCCTTGAGGAGGGGTCACCGAACCCTCACCAGAACCCCCAGGCCGACCAGGATGAGCCACATGAAAGGCACGAACAAGATCTGGGGCATGGACATCAGAGGCAAAAACCCAGGAATTATCTTCCTGAGCATAACCCTTCCATTTGACCAGATACTGGAGTTTCCGTCTAGAGACACGAGAATCCAAAATCTTCTCCACAATATACTCCAATTCCCCCTCCACCAAAACAGGGGCAGGAGGCTCCACAGATGGAACCATAGGTGCCACGTATCTCCTCAACAACGACCTATGGAATACATTATGTATGGAAAAGGAGTCTGGGAGGGTCAGACGAAAAGACACCGGATTGAGAATCTCAGAAATCCTATACGGACCAATAAAACGAGGTTTAAATTTAGGAGAGGAAACCTTCATAGGTATATGACGAGAAGATAACCAAACCAGATCCCCAACACGAAGTCGGGGTCCCACACGGCGTCTGCGATTAGCGAAAAGCTGAGCCTTCTCCTGGGACAAGGTCAAATTGTCCACTACCTGAGTCCAGATCTGCTGCAACCTGTCCACCACATAATCCACACCAGGACAGTCCGAAGACTCAACCTGTCCTGAAGAGAAACGAGGATGGAACCCAGAATTGCAGAAAAATGGAGAGACCAAGGTAGCCGAGCTGGCCCGATTATTAAGGGCGAACTCAGCCAACGGCAAAAATGACACCCAATCATCCTGGTCAGCGGAAACAAAACATCTCAGATATGCTTCCAAGGTCTGATTGGTTCGTTCGGTCTGGCCATTAGTCTGAGGATGGAAGGCCGAGGAAAAAGATAGGTCAATGCCCATCCTACCACAAAAGGCTCGCCAGAACCTCGAGACAAACTGGGAACCTCTGTCAGAAACAATATTCTCAGGAATGCCATGTAAACGAACCACATGCTGGAAGAACAAAGGCACCAAATCAGAGGAGGAAGGCAATTTAACCAAGGGCACCAGATGGACCATTTTAGAAAAGCGATCACAGACCACCCAAATGACAGACATCTTTTGAGAAACGGGAAGGTCAGAAATGAAATCCATCGAAATATGTGTCCAAGGCCTCTTCGGGACCGGCAAGGGCAAAAGCAACCCACTGGCACGTGAACAGCAGGGCTTAGCCCTAGCACAAATTCCACAGGACTGCACAAAAGCACGCACATCCCGTGACAGAGATGGCCACCAGAAGGATCTAGCAACCAACTCCCTGGTACCAAAGATTCCTGGATGACCGGCCAGCACCGAACAATGAAGTTCAGAGATAACTTTACTAGTCCACCTATCAGGGACGAACAGTTTCTCGGCCGGACAACGATCAGGTTTATTAGCCTGAAATTTCTGCAACACTCTCCGCAAATCAGGGGAGATGGCAGACACAATGACTCCTTCCTTGAGGATACTCGCCGGCTCAGATAACCCCGGAGAGTCGGGCACAAAACTCCTAGACAGAGCATCCGCCTTCACATTTTTAGAGCCCGGAAGGTATGAAATCACAAAATCAAAACGAGCAAAAAATAACGACCAACGGGCCTGTCTAGGATTCAAGCGCTTGGCAGACTCAAGATAAGTAAGGTTCTTATGATCAGTCAAAACCACCACGCGATGCTTAGCACCCTCAAGCCAATGACGCCACTCCTCGAATGCCCACTTCATGGCCAGCAACTCTCGGTTGCCCACATCATAATTACGCTCAGCAGCAGAAAATTTCCTGGAAAAGAAAGCACATGGTTTGAACACTGAGCAACCAGAACCTCTCTGTGACAAAACCGCCCCTGCACCAATCTCAGAAGCATCAACCTCGACCTGGAACGGAAGAGAAACATCAGGTTGACACAACACAGGGGCACAGCAAAAACGACGCTTCAACTCCTGAAAAGCTTCCACGGCAGCAGAAGACCAATTAACCAAATCAGCACCCTTCTTGGTCAAATCGGTCAATGGTCTGGCAGTGCTAGAAAAATTACAGATGAAGCGACGATAAAAATTAGCAAAGCCCAGGAATTTCTGCAAACTTTTTAGAGATGTCGGCTGAGTCCAATCCTGGATGGCCTGAACCTTAACCGGATCCATCTCGATAGTAGAAGGGGAAAAGATGAACCCCAAAAATGAAACTTTCTGCACACCGAAGAGACACTTTGATCCCTTCACGAACAAGGAATTAGCACGCAGTACCTGGAAAACCATTCTGACTTGCTTCACATGAGACTCCCAATCATCTGAGAAGATCAAAATGTCATCCAAGTAAACAATCAAGAATTTATCCAGATACTCACGGAAAATGTCATGCATAAAAGACTGAAAAACAGATGGAGCATTGGCAAGTCCGAACGGCATCACCAGATACTCAAAATGACCCTCGGGCGTATTAAATGCCGTTTTCCATTCATCTCCCTGCCTGATTCTCACCAGATTATACGCACCACGAAGATCAATCTTAGTAAACCAACTAGCCCCCTTAATCCGAGCAAACAAGTCAGAAATCAATGGCAAGGGATACTGAAACTTAACAGTGATCTTATTAAGAAGGCGGTAATCAATACACGGTCTTAGCGAACCATCCTTCTTGGCTACAAAAAAGAACCCTGCTCCCAATGGTGACGACGATGGGCGAATATGTCCCTTCTCCAGGGACTCCTTCACATAACTGCGCATAGCGGTGTGTTCAGGTACGGACAAATTAAATAAACGACCCTTAGGGAATTTACTACCAGGAATCAAATCGATAGCACAATCACAATTCCTATGCGGAGGAAGGGCATCAGACTTGGACTCTTCAAATACATCCTGAAAGTCCGACAAGAACTCTGGGATGTCAGAAGGAATGGATGACGAAATAGACAAAAATGGAACATCACCATGTACTCCCTGACAACCCCAGCTGGTTACCGACATAGAGTTCCAATCCAATACTGGATTATGGGTTTGTAGCCATGGCAACCCCAACACGACCACATCATGCAAATTATGCAGTACCAAAAAGCGAATAACTTCCTGATGTGCAGGAGCCATGCACATGGTCAGCTGGGCCCAGTACTGAGGCTTATTCTTGGCCAGAGGTGTAGCATCAATTCCTCTCAACGGAATAGGACACCGCAAAGGCTCCAAGAAAAATCCACAACGTTTAGCATAATCCAAATCCATCAGATTCAGGGCAGCGCCTGAATCCACAAACGCCATGACAGAATATGATGACAAAGAGCACATTAAGGTAATGGACAAAAGGAATTTGGACTGTACAGTACCAATAACGGCAGAGCTATCGAACCGCCTAGTGCGTTTAGGACAATTAGAAATAGCATGAGTAGAATCACCACAATAGAAACACAGTCTGTTCAGACGTCTGTGTTCGTGCCGTTCTACTTTAGTCATAGTCCTGTCGCACTGCATAGGCTCAGGCTTACTCTCAGACAATACCGCCAGATGGTGCACAGATTTACGCTCGCGCAAGCGACGACCGATCTGAATGGCCAAGGACATAGACTCATTCAAACCAGCAGGCATAGGAAATCCCACCATTACATCCTTAAGAGCTTCAGAGAGACCCTTTCTGAACAAAGCCGCTAGTGCAGATTCATTCCACAGAGTGAGTACTGACCATTTTCTAAATTTCTGACAATATACTTCTACATCATCCTGACCCTGGCATAAAGCCAGCAGATTTTTCTCAGCTTGATCCACTGAATTAGGCTCATCGTAAAGCAATCCCAGCGCCTGGAAAAATGCATCAACATTACTCAATGCAGAATCTCCTGGTGCAAGAGAAAACGCCCAGTCCTGTGGGTCGCCGCGCAAAAAAGAAATAATAATCAAAACCTGTTGAATAGGATTACCAGAAGAATGAGGTTTCAAGGCCAAAAATAGCTTACAATTATTTCTGAAGCTCAGGAACTTAGTTCTGTCACCAAAAAACAAATCAGGAATCGGAATTCTTGGTTCTAGCATCGATTTCTGATCAATAGTATCTTGAATCTTTTGTACATTTACAACGAGATTATCCATTGAGGAGCACAGAGCCTGAATATCCATGTCCACAGCTGTGTCCTGAAGCACTCTAATGTCTAGGGGAAAAAAAAGACTGAAGACAGAGCTAAGAAAAAAAAATGATGTCAGGATTTCTTTTTTCCCTCTATTGGAAATCATTGAAAGGCTCCTTGTACTGTTATGGCTGGCAATCAGGCAACACAGCGTGCAGTAATCAGCGCACATACAGAGATCTGGCAATAACCCAAAACAATAGGACGAGCTCTGAGACGTGGAATCTCTGTAGACTGCAGTACCTGATCTATCCTCACACAACTGGAAGCAGCAGTGGATTGCGCCTATCAACTACCTATGCAACTCGGCACTGCCTGAGGAGCTGACTAGCCTGAAGATAGAAATACAAGCCTGACTTACCTCAGAGAAATACCCCAAAGGAATAGGCAGCCCCCACATATAATGACTGTTAGCAAGATGAAAAGACAAACGTAGGAATGAAATAGATTCAGCAAAGTGAGGCCCGATATTCTAGACAGAGCGAGGATAGCAAAGAGAACTATGCAGTCTACAAAAAACCCTAAAACGAAAACCACGCAAAGGGGCAAAAAGACCCACCGTGCCGAACTAACAGCACGGCGGTGCACCCCTTTGCTTCTCAGAGCTTCCAGCAAAAGATAATAACAAGCTGGACAGAAAAAACAGAAAACAAACTAGAAGCACTTATCTAGCAGAGCAGCAGGCCCAAGGAAAGATGCAGTAGCTCAGATCCAACACTGGAACATTGACAAGGAGCAAGGAAGACAGACTCAGGTGGAGCTAAATAGCAAGGCAGCCAACGAGCTCACCAAAACACCTGAGAGAGGAAGCCCAGAGACTGCAATACCACTTGTGACCACAGAAGTGAACTCAGCCACAGAATTCACAACACATCACTGACTGTGGGTACTTGACACTGGACTTCAGGCATTTTGGCATTTCCTTCTCCCCAGTCTTCCTCCAGACTCTGGCACCTTGATTTCCGAATGACATGCAAAATTTGCTTTCATCAGAAAAAAGTACTTGGGACCACTTAGCAACAGTCCAGTGCTGCTTCTCTGTAGCCCAGGTCAGGCGCCTCTGCCGCTGTTTATGGTTCAAAAGTGGCTTTACCTGGGGAATGCGGCACCTGTAGCCCATTTCCTGCACACGCCTGTGCACGGTGGCTCTGGATGTTTCCACACCAGACTCAGTCCACTGCTTCCTCAGGTTCCCCAAGGTCTGGAATCGGTCCTTCTCCACAATCTTCCTCAGGGTCCGGTCTCCTCTTCTCGTTGTACAGCGTTTTCTGCCACATTGTTTCCTTCCAACAGACTTACCATTAAGGTGCCTTGATACAGCACTCTGGGAACAGCCTATTTGTTGAGAAATTTCTTTCTGGGTCTTACCCTCTTGCTTGAGGGTGTCAATGATGGCCTTCTTGACATCTGTCAGGTCGCTAGTCTTAGGGTACCGTCACACTATACGATTTACCTACGATCACGACCAGCGATATGACCTGGCCGTGATCGTAGGTAAATCGTAGTGTGGTCGCTGGGAGCTGTCACACAGACAGCTCTCCAGCGACCAACGATTGCCGAGGTCCCTGGGTAACCAGGGTAAACATTGGGTAACTAAGCGCAGGACCGCGCTTAGTTACCCGATGTTTACCCTGGTTACAAGCGTTAAACTAAAAAAAAAAAAACAGCACATACTTACATTCTGGTGTCCGTCAGGTCCCTTGCAGTCTGCTTCCCGCACTCAGTGACTGCCGGCCGTAAAGTGAAAGTGAAAGCACAGCCGCTGTGCTCTGCTTTCACTTTACGGCCGGCAGTCACAGTGCGGGAAGCAGACGGCAAGGGACCTGACGGACACCAGAATGTAAGTATGTGCTGTTTGTTTTTTTTTAGTTTAACGCTTGTAACCAGGGTAAACATCGGGTAACTAAGCGCGGTCCTGCGCTTAGTTACCCGATGTTTACCCTGGTTACAAGCGAACGCATCGCTGGATCGCATCGCTAGATCGCTAGATCGGTGTCACACACACCGATCTAGCGATGACAGCGGGAGATCCAGCGATGAAAGAAAGTTCCATACGATCTGCTACGACGTACGATTCTCAGCAGGATCCCTGATCGCTGCTGCGTGTCAGACACAGCGATATCGTAACGATATCGCTGGAACGTCACGAATCGTACCGTCGTAGCGATCGAAATGTTATAGTGTGACGGTACCCTTACCCATGATGGGGGTTTTGAGTAATGAACCAGGCAGGGAGTTTATAAAAGCCTCAGGTATCTTTTGCATGTGTTTAGAGTTAATTAGTTGATTCAGAAGATTAGGGTAATAGGTCGTTTAGAGAACCTTTTCTTGATATGCTAATTTATTGAGACAGGTTTTTTGGGTTATCAGGAGTTGTATGCCAAAATCATCAGTATTAAAACAATAAAAGACCTGACAAATTTCAGTTGGTGGATAATGAATCTATAATATATGAAAGTTTAATTGTAATCATTACATTATGGTAAATAATGAAATTTAACACTATATGCTAATTTTTTGAGAAGGACCTGTATATAAACCGACAGGGAGGAACAAGATCGAGTCCCCTGATGGAAGAAGCCAGAAGGCTATTTTGTGGGGCCGAAAACCATCTTTTATCCCTTACAAGTACACACTTAAAGGGGTCAGACAACCTTGTCGCATGACTTTCTGAGTCATCACGTGCTGCACCAGGGCGAGTGGTCGCTAAATCAAAAAATTTTGGGAGAAATCTGTGCCATCTGGGGGCTTCCTCAAGTGGATCTTTTTTCCACAAAGCAAAACCGAAAGATAGAAAGATTCTACTCTCTAAACCCGAAAGAGAACCCGGAGGGGGTAGATGCGTTATACGCCCAGTCATCTTATACGGCATGTGCGGTGCGGATGGTTCCCAGGGTCTGGAGGAGAGGAGACTCTCCTTCAGGCCCTGGGATCCATATTCATGTAAAAAAAAGAATAAAAACAAAAAATATGGGATATACTTACCCTCCGAAGGCCCGTGGCTCTCAGCGGCGCAAGAGGCGGCCTCCGTTCCTAAGGATGCATTGAACGAAGGACCTTTGATGACGTCGCGGTCGGGTGACCGTGACGTCACCGAAGGTCCTTCGCTCAATGCATCCTTAGGATCGGAGGCCGGCCCTTGCACCGATGAGAGCCGCGGGCCGTTGAAGGGTAAATGTATCCCATATTTTTTATTTTTATTCTTTTTTTTTACATGAATATGGATCCCAGGGCCTGAAGGAGAGTCTCCTCTCCTTTAGATCCTGGGAATCATACAGGACCGCTCCCTGCACATGCCGTACCCGGCAAAGAAGACGACCCCCGACTTTTGAGATGATTTGCAGGGATTAAAAAGTCGTCTTATACGCCGGAAAATACGGTACATTACAGATTACAAAATAAAAAAGGATTAACATTGAAAAGAACTTACAGGTTATGTCATGGTATCATCTTGGCTGGCCTGTGGCTTAGGCTACTTTCACATTAGCGTCGGGCCCAGGTACCGACGCATGCTGTGGAAGCGCCGCACAACGGGGGCAGCGGATGCATTTTTTCCACGCATCCGCTGCCCCATTGTGAGTTGCGGGGAGGAGGTGGCCGAGCTTCCACCGCGAATGCGCGGCCGAAAATGGCGGACACAACGCACAATAAAAGTTACATTGAACGTTTTTTGTGCCGGCGGTCTGCCACAACACGGCGCAACCGTCGCACGATGGTTGCGACGTGTGGCAATACGTCGGTAATGTTAGTCTATGGGGAAAAAACGCATCCTGCAGACAACTTTGCAGAATGCGTTTTTTCTCCAAAACAACGCTAGTGTGAAAGGAGCCTTAGGAGGATAAATACATCCAAATGCATGGAACAGCTTTGCCAAGCTGTGTTAGATTGCTTCCCAGCCAAGACTGAAGGCTGGTCTAAGACTATAGTGACTTATACTTCTGAGCTTGTGACATCACTAAAGGGCTGGTTAATGATATGCACTGATCGGACAGTTCTTTACCTTATTCAAAGGTCTCAGACAAAGGCATTCCTGAGTGAGAGGGGAGGGACAACGGGTGGCTTTGCCGGATTGGTCACCTGCAGTTTAAAGCCACACCCTGCCCACCATTAGTATCAGGTTGCCCAGTCTCTATCATAGGCTTTGTTTCGGGTAGGAGTGAAGCTGGGGGGGGGTGGGGGGAAGAGAAAGGGGTCGCAGCTGCATTGTGAATGTGTGTGTGTGGTTAGCCATGTCCTTCTGAAACTACACTCACAATAAGACATTTTTTGGCATTATCGTGACAGCAGCACAGGGCCATATAAATTCTTCAATGACGCTGGCAGGCTCGTCGTACATTACGGCTGTATAGAGGGGGGAGGGAGAAAGAGTGGCTTAGAATTCCAGCCTTGTGTGGGCAGGCAGAGGAAATGCTGTATGTGTAATTGAAGTAATCAGGACTTCTTCCTGTTTCCTGACATATGCACTGTGGTATCAGTGGCTCAAAGGCATTTAACCCCTTCAAAACATCAGTTACTTATTCAAATCTGTGAAAATGGCCTGTGTGCCCACTTTGATGCCAGTTATGGTGCCCAGAACCCATTTGGGCCAGGCTGAAGGGACCTGGGTTTGATGCAGGGCATCACTTTCTGTGTATTTTAAGTGTCATATCAGTGGCCCAAAGGCATTTAACCCCTTAAAAACATCAGTTACTTATTCAAATCTGTGAAAATGGGCTGTTTGCCCACTTTGATGCCAGTTCTGGTGCCCAGAACCCATTTGGGCCAGGCTGGAGGGACCTGGGTTTGATGCAGGGCATCACTGTCTGTGAATTTTACGTGTCATATCAGTGGCCCAAAGTCATTTAACCCCTTAAAAACATCAGTTACTTATTCAAATCTGTGAAAATGGGCTGTTTGCCCATTTTGATGCCAGTTCTGGTGCTTAGAACCCATTTGGCCCAGGCTGAAGGGACATGGGTTTGATGCAGGGCATCACTGTCTGTGTATTTTAAGTGTCGTATCAGTGGCCCAAAGGCATTTAACCCCTTAAAAACATCAGTTACTTATTCAAATTTGTGAAAATGGGCTGTTTGCCCACCTTGATGCCAGTTCTGGTGCCCAGAACCCATTTGGGCCAGGCTGAAGGGACCTGGGTTTGATGCAGGGCATCACTTTCTGTGTATTTTAAGTGTCGTATCAGTGGCCCAAAGGCATTTAACCCCTTAAAAACATCAGCTACTTATTCAAATGGCCAAAATTGACTGTCTGCCCACTTTGATGCCAGTTCTGATGCCCAGAACCCATTTGGGCCAGGCTGGAAAAAACTGGTTTTGATGTGGGGCGCTCTGTTCTATATGTCTGCAGTGTGAGATCAGTGGCCCAAAGGCATTTAACCCTTTCTTCAGCGCTCTTTGGTGCCCACTTTGATGCCCATTTTTGTGTCAGTTTTATTATTTTTGTAGCCTTTTTTAAGCGTATTCACATCAGGGCACCTCACTGCATTGTATGTTATTATTGTGATTATTTTTTGTTGTTAAACCTATAAAAAACAGAAAAGAAAAAATTGCCGAATAAGAAACTGACGAATAAGAAACCAACTTCAGCCTCGTCAATGACAGGCGATAAAAGAATATCATCAAAATGTTAATTTCATGTGACAGTCAGGACACATGCATGGAGAGCCCTACAAACAGCTGATTCTCGGGAGCATCCAGGTAGCCGGTTCACCTTGGTACCGTCAGCTCACTCTGTCTACAGCCGGCTGTATTTTAGGCACTAGTAACATTCATTAACCCCCTGCGCGTTGTGTAACAAGGACACCGTGCTCTGCCTAATGATGGCTGCGCAGGCGCACTGGCAGCTCACAGCCGGATATACACTGTTCATCCAATCCGCTGGCGTTAGAAGGAGGAGTCTCGGTGAAGTCGCCGTCTCCTCGGCTTGTCCTGTGTGTTATTGCTGGGAGCGAGCTCCTCCGGTTCATGGGGGAGAGGGTGAGAACAACAACGACATGTCCGCCTCGCTTGTGAGGGCGACCATCAAGGCGGTCAGTAAAAGGAAGCTGCAGGCGACCCGGGCGGCTCTGACACTGGTGGGTAACGCGGCCTGTGAGGGACAAGTGTGACGTTATCCCCAATAATATGTCTGTCATCCGCACGTTACAATGTGTGAGGAGAGAATAGGGTGCCCGTGGTGAGCACACAAGGAGCCTGCCCTCTGTACGGTGCCCTGTCCTGGCTGCAGTGCTGGGCACTCGCCATATGTGCCACGGCCGCTGCCTGTAGTGTGCTTGTTCCCCCTGGCACAGCCGCTGCCTGTAGTGTGCTGACTCCCCCTGGCACAGCCGCTGCCTGTAGTGTGCTTGTTCCCCCTGGCACCGCCACAGCCTGTAGTGTGCTGACTCCTCCTGGCACGGCCGCTGCCTGTAGTGGGCTTGTTCCTCCTGGCACGGCCGCTGCCTGTAGTGTGCTTGTTCCCCCTGGCACAGCCGCTGCCTGTAGTGTGCTGACTCCCCCTGGCACAGCCGCTGCCTGTAGTGTGCTTGTTCCCCCTGGCACCGCCACAGCCTGTAGTGTGCTGACTCCTCCTGGCACGGCCGCTGCCTGTAGTGGGCTTGTTCCTCCTGGCACGGCCGCTGCCTGTAGTGTGCTTGTTCCCCCTGGCACAGCCGCTGCCTGTAGTGTGCTGACTCCCCCTGGCATGGCCGCTGCCTGTAGTGTGCTTGTTCCCCCTGGCACAGCCGCTGCCTGTAGTGTGCTGACTCCTCCCGACACGGCCGCTGCCTGTAGTGTGCTTGTTCCCCCTGGCACAGCCGCTGCCTGTAGTGTGCTGACTCCTCCTGGCACGGCCGCTGCCTGTAGTGTGCTTGTTCCCCCTGGCACAGCCGCTGCCTGTAGTGTGCTGACTCCTCCTGGCACGGCCGCTGCCTGTAGTGTGCTTGTTCCCCCTGGCACAGCCGCTGCCTGTAGTGTGCTGACTCCTCCTGGCACGGCCGCTGCCTGTAGTGTGCTTGTTCCCCCTGGCACAGCCGCTGCCTGTAGTGTGCTGACTCCTCCTGGCACGGCCGCTGCCTGTAGTGTGCTTGTTCCCCCTGGCACAGCCGCTGCCTGTAGTGTGCTGGCTCCTCCTGGCACGGCCGCTGCCTGTAGTGTGCTTGTTCCCCCTGGCACGGCCACAGCCTGTAGTGTGCTGACTCCCCCTGGCATGGCCGCTGCCTGTAGTGTGCTGACTCTTCCTGGCATGGCCGCTGCCTGTAGTGTGCTTGTTCCCCCTGGCACAGCCGCTGCCTGTAGTGTGCTGACTCCTCCTGGCACGGCCGCTGCCTGTAGTGTGCTTGTTCCCCCTGGCACAGCCGCTGCCTGTAGTGTGCTGACTCCTCCTGGCACGGCCGCTGCCTGTAGTGTGCTTGTTCCCCCTGGCACAGCCGCTGCCTGTAGTGTGCTGACTCCCCCTGGCATGGCCGCTGCCTGTAGTGTGCTTGTTCCCCCTGGCACAGCCGCTGCCTGTAGTGTGCTTGTTCCCCCTGGCACGGCCACAGCCTGTAGTGTGCTGACTCCCCCTGGCATGGCCGCTGCCTGTAGTGTGCTTGATCCCCCTGGCACAGCCGCTGCCTGTAGTGTGCTTGTTCCCCCTGGCACAGCCGCTGCCTGTAGTGTGCTTGTTCCCCCTGGCACAGCCGCTGCCTGTAGTGTGCTTGTTCCCCCTGGCACAGCCGCTGCCTGTAGTGTGCTGGCTCCTCCTGGCACGGCCGCTGCCTGTAGTGTGCTGGCTCCTCCTGGTACGGCTGCTGCCTGTAGTGTGCTGACTCCTCCCGACACGGCCGCTGCCTGTAGTGTGCTTGTTCCCCCTGGCACAGCCGCTGCCTGTAGTGTGCTGACTCCCCCTGGCATGGCCGCTGCCTGTAGTGTGCTTGTTCCCCCTGGCACAGCCGCTGCCTGTAGTGTGCTGACTCCTCCCGACACGGCCGCTGCCTGTAGTGTGCTTGTTCCCCCTGGCACAGCCGCTGCCTGTAGTGTGCTGACTCCTCCTGGCACGGCCGCTGCCTGTAGTGTGCTTGTTCCCCCTGGCACAGCCGCTGCCTGTAGTGTGCTGACTCCTCCTGGCACGGCCGCTGCCTGTAGTGTGCTTGTTCCCCCTGGCACAGCCGCTGCCTGTAGTGTGCTGACTCCTCCTGGCACGGCCGCTGCCTGTAGTGTGCTTGTTCCCCCTGGCACAGCCGCTGCCTGTAGTGTGCTGACTCCTCCTGGCACGGCCGCTGCCTGTAGTGTGCTTGTTCCCCCTGGCACAGCCGCTGCCTGTAGTGTGCTGGCTCCTCCTGGCACGGCCGCTGCCTGTAGTGTGCTTGTTCCCCCTGGCACGGCCACAGCCTGTAGTGTGCTGACTCCCCCTGGCATGGCCGCTGCCTGTAGTGTGCTGACTCTTCCTGGCATGGCCGCTGCCTGTAGTGTGCTTGTTCCCCCTGGCACAGCCGCTGCCTGTAGTGTGCTGACTCCTCCTGGCACGGCCGCTGCCTGTAGTGTGCTTGTTCCCCCTGGCACAGCCGCTGCCTGTAGTGTGCTGACTCCTCCTGGCACGGCCGCTGCCTGTAGTGTGCTTGTTCCCCCTGGCACAGCCGCTGCCTGTAGTGTGCTGACTCCCCCTGGCATGGCCGCTGCCTGTAGTGTGCTTGTTCCCCCTGGCACAGCCGCTGCCTGTAGTGTGCTGACTCCTCCCGACACGGCCGCTGCCTGTAGTGTGCTTGTTCCCCCTGGCACAGCCGCTGCCTGTAGTGTGCTGACTCCTCCTGGCACGGCCGCTGCCTGTAGTGTGCTTGTTCCCCCTGGCACAGCCGCTGCCTGTAGTGTGCTGACTCCTCCTGGCACGGCCGCTGCCTGTAGTGTGCTTGTTCCCCCTGGCACAGCCGCTGCCTGTAGTGTGCTGACTCCTCCTGGCACGGCCGCTGCCTGTAGTGTGCTTGTTCCCCCTGGCACAGCCGCTGCCTGTAGTGTGCTGACTCCTCCTGGCACGGCCGCTGCCTGTAGTGTGCTTGTTCCCCCTGGCACAGCCGCTGCCTGTAGTGTGCTGGCTCCTCCTGGCACGGCCGCTGCCTGTAGTGTGCTTGTTCCCCCTGGCACGGCCACAGCCTGTAGTGTGCTGACTCCCCCTGGCATGGCCGCTGCCTGTAGTGTGCTGACTCTTCCTGGCATGGCCGCTGCCTGTAGTGTGCTTGTTCCCCCTGGCACAGCCGCTGCCTGTAGTGTGCTGACTCCTCCTGGCACGGCCGCTGCCTGTAGTGTGCTTGTTCCCCCTGGCACAGCCGCTGCCTGTAGTGTGCTGACTCCTCCTGGCACGGCCGCTGCCTGTAGTGTGCTTGTTCCCCCTGGCACAGCCGCTGCCTGTAGTGTGCTGACTCCTCCTGGCACGGCCGCTGCCTGTAGTGTGCTTGTTCCCCCTGGCACAGCCGCTGCCTGTAGTGTGCTGGCTCCTCCTGGCACGGCCGCTGCCTGTAGTGTGCTGGCTCCTCCTGGCACGGCTGCTGCCTGTAGTGTGCTGACTCCTCCCGACACGGCCGCTGCCTGTAGTGTGCTTGTTCCCCCTGGCACAGCCGCTGCCTGTAGTGTGCTGACTCCCCCTGGCATGGCCGCTGCCTGTAGTGTGCTTGTTCCCCCTGGCACAGCCGCTGCCTGTAGTGTGCTGACTCCTCCCGACACGGCCGCTGCCTGTAGTGTGCTTGTTCCCCCTGGCACAGCCGCTGCCTGTAGTGTGCTGACTCCTCCTGGCACGGCCGCTGCCTGTAGTGTGCTTGTTCCCCCTGGCACAGCCGCTGCCTGTAGTGTGCTGACTCCTCCTGGCACGGCCGCTGCCTGTAGTGTGCTTGTTCCCCCTGGCACAGCCGCTGCCTGTAGTGTGCTGACTCCTCCTGGCACGGCCGCTGCCTGTAGTGTGCTTGTTCCCCCTGGCACAGCCGCTGCCTGTAGTGTGCTGACTCCTCCTGGCACGGCCGCTGCCTGTAGTGTGCTTGTTCCCCCTGGCACAGCCGCTGCCTGTAGTGTGCTGGCTCCTCCTGGCACGGCCGCTGCCTGTAGTGTGCTTGTTCCCCCTGGCACGGCCACAGCCTGTAGTGTGCTGACTCCCCCTGGCATGGCCGCTGCCTGTAGTGTGCTGACTCTTCCTGGCATGGCCGCTGCCTGTAGTGTGCTTGTTCCCCCTGGCACAGCCGCTGCCTGTAGTGTGCTGACTCCTCCTGGCACGGCCGCTGCCTGTAGTGTGCTTGTTCCCCCTGGCACAGCCGCTGCCTGTAGTGTGCTGACTCCTCCTGGCACGGCCGCTGCCTGTAGTGTGCTTGTTCCCCCTGGCACAGCCGCTGCCTGTAGTGTGCTGACTCCTCCTGGCACGGCCGCTGCCTGTAGTGTGCTTGTTCCCCCTGGCACAGCCGCTGCCTGTAGTGTGCTGACTCCTCCTGGCACGGCCGCTGCCTGTAGTGTGCTTGTTCCCCCTGGCACAGCCGCTGCCTGTAGTGTGCTGACTCCTCCTGGCACGGCTGCTGCCTGTAGTGTGCTTGTTCCCCCTGGCACAGCCGCTGCCTGTAGTGTGCTGACTCCTCCTGGCACGGCCGCTGCCTGTAGTGTGCTTGTTCCCCCTGGCACAGCCGCTGCCTGTAGTGTGCTTGTTCCCCCTGGCACGGCCGCTGCCTGTAGTGTGCTTGTTCCCCCTGGCACGGCCGCTGCCTGTAGTGTGCTTGTTCCCCCTGGCACAGCCGCTGCCTGTAGTGTGCTGGCTCCTCCTGGCACGGCCGCTGCCTGTAGTGTGCTGACTCCTCCTGACACGGCCGCTGCCTGTAGTGTGCTTGTTCCTCCTGACACGGCCGCTGCCTGTAGTGTGCTGGCTCCTCCTGGCACGGCCGCTGCCTGTAGTGTGCTGGCTCCTCCTGACACGGCCGCTGCCTGTAGTGTGCTTGTTCCTCCTGACACGGCCGCTGCCTGTAGTGTGCTGGCTCCTCCTGGCACGGCCGCTGCCTGTAGTGTGCTGACTCCTGACACGGCCGCTGCCTGTAGTGTGCTGGCTCCTCCTGGCACGGCCACTGCCTGGTGGGAGAAGTAGAAGGTGAGTATGGTATGTATTGTTTTTTGTCTTTTAGTTTAGTAATAGGCAATCCCTTTAAACAGATTTAAGAAGATTTACTCTGTTCCTGATGAGCTATGGTTATTTGATACTGCTTCAATATTGACATTCTCTAGAATAAAATAACTGTGTATTCCTACAGACGCCATCTGCTGTGAACAAAGTAAAGCAACTACTAGAAGAGAAGCCTGACCATGTAAGTAGGACAATGATTTGTAATCTAATGTTGATAACAAATTCTAGAAGTTGGCAGAGGGCAATTCTGGAACCTTATGTTGGCAAATGTATAGCATTTACTCTTGGTGCCGTTCTGGAGATTGACACATCCAAGCTTAGACAGTCCTTTGATGTGTATAATACTTTATCTTCCCTGTGGTGGTGATGCTGTAAAGTTGCTCCGTTGCTGATTGTTCTCCAGGATATCACAGGCTTTAACCAAGGGCTCATTGCAGCATCACACCCTGTGATCAGCTTCTTCGGAAACTCTTAACAAGGACTAAAATACCAATTTTACTAAATTTCCTCCTAAAGGACTTTAAATTAGTTCATCTCCTCCTCCACTGTAACATTATCTGGGCAGATCCGAGTCATAGGTCCCATTTTTAAAACTTTCCCTAATGTGTCCCTGAGTCTAAACTGAACAGCCCCTTTAACAAGTGGAGTACCGTACTTTGTATAACAGGTCATCACTTTGAGATTGGTTTACCGTATATCCCCTTCATTTGAGTAAGAGAATAAACATCAGTACTCGGCTGATACAAATAAGCAATGTACAGGAATGCGGTGTCAGCCCCGTACATCACTTATATCCATCAGAAGCAGATTTCAGCTCATTGGTGGGCTTTCCAGGTGCTGCGTCTCTCCGCTCTCATATTGATGATCTATTTCTATTCTATAGATTGACAATCACTTTGACGTTTTAAAATGAACCCGTCTGTACTTCAAAATTGGCTAAAATTGGGAAGCCTATCGCTTGAACGGACAGATCTATGCAAACACCTGAGCACGTCTCAAGCTATATTTTCTCTAATAAGTAGGAGGGAGCCTGTCTGGATGCTTCCTGTGATTTGGGCTGCAGGAAACTGCTGATAGATTTCCCTTAACACTTCAAAGTAAAAATAAAAAATGTTAACCCATTTTCCTCCACATAATACAACGCTGTCAGTGAAATAAAAAATATGTATTCATTTACTTGGGTATGATAAAATGAGCTTGGGATCTTGACATTGTGCCAATCATCGGGTCCCTGAATATTTCATTTTATTTTCATTCAGGGCACATATAGCATAAAGCAATCTATTCTGAATCTACCCCTGTCTTGTAGAAGATGGTTGTTCTCTTCTGTACTGAGAAAGTGACTCCCCAAGATTGACAACTACAATGTGAGGTGGTCATAGATGTTCTATAACCAGACTTTCTTTTCTAGATTGGCCTGAAAGTGGGTGTCCGTACAAGAGGCTGCAATGGCTTGTCTTATTATCTAGAATATGTAAAGGCCAAGGGAGTTTCAGATGAGGAAGTAGTTCAAGATGGTAAGTCTTTATTATCCCTTAAAGGACCAGGGAACTTTTTTAGTTTTTGCCTTGCTATAACTTTTTTTATTCTTATGTCAACATAGACATATGAAGGCCTGTTTTTTGCAGGACAAGGTGTAGTTTTGAATTGCACCAAGAAACGGTCGGGAAAAAAAACAAAGCAAACAGTTCTGCCATTGTTTTTGAGGTTTTTGGTTTATAGCATTCACTATGCATTAAAAATGACATAGAAACATGATTGTCCATATATTACAAAACAGAAAGAAAGGGCAAAAAAGCACGACCGCACAGCTGCAACCGGATCAGAGACTGCGGTCCGTCCAATAGTGAGCAGGAGCCTGATGTCACGGTAGAGGTGCTCGTATGGAAAAAAGTATGCGATCAAGAAATGTAAAGAGCGGTACGGCAACACTCACCGGTCCAGGTGTGGTTCAAATTCTTTATTGAAGCATTAAAACAAAACCGTCTCATTCACGGCCCGGGAAGGTGAGACAGGAAAGGAGGTGAGCAGGATGTGACAACGGCCGTTTCGCGCCTACGTCAGGTCTTCCACGGGACCCGTGGCCGTGAACGAGACGGCTTTGTTTTAATGCTTCAATAAAGAATTTGAACCACACCTGGACCGGTGAGTGTTGCCGTACCGCTCTTTACACTTCTTGTCCATATATTACTTTTAATATTTATTGTTACATTTTTTTTTAGTCCACTTAAGATGCTTGAATCTACAATGGTCTGATCACTTATACGATCTACTTCAATACTGCATTATTGCAGGATATGATGAAAATCTGTCTCCAGTGGAGCTCCTACTGCGGAGTTTCATAGGAGGGTCGAGATGACAGCGATAGGGTCTTCAGCAGATCCCCAGTTGTTATCGTTAAGTTGTGGTCGTTAAGGTGTTAAACCAAAATCAAACTTTTTGGCAACAATGCCAAATGATATGTTTGGCGTAAAGGCAACACGTCTCATCACCCTGAACACACTATCCCCACAGTCAAACAAGGTGGTGGCAGCATCATGGTTTGGGCCTGCTTTTCTTCAGCAGGAACAGGGAAGATGGTTAAAATTGATGGGAAGATGGATGGAGCCACATACAGGAGCATTCTTGAAGAAAACCTGTTGGAGTCTGCAAAAGACCTGAGACTGGGATGGAGATTTGTCTTCCAACAAGACAATGATCCCAAACATAAAGCAAAATCTACAAAGGAATGGTTCACAAATAAACGTATCCAGGTGTTTGACTTGGCCATTCTAAGTCCAGACCTCAATCCAATCGAGAATCTGTGGAAAGAGCTGAAAACTGCTGTTCACAAACGATCTCCATCAAACCTCACTGAGCTCGAGCTGTTTGCCAAGGAAGAATGGGCAAGAAGTTCAGTCTCTCGATGTACAAAACTGATAGAGGCATACCCCAACCGACTTGCAGCTGTATTCGCAGCAAAAGGTGGCACAACAAAGTATTAAGTTAAAGGGGCCAAATAATATTGCACGCTCCACTTTTCAGTCTTTGAATTTCCACAAAAAATTTAAATATCCAATAATTTTCGTTGAACTTCACAATTGTGTTCCACTTGTTGTTGATTCTTCACCAAAAATTTACATTTGGTATTTTTATGTTTGAAGCATGATATGTGGGAAAAGGTTGAAAAATTCCAGGGTGCCTAATACTTTCGCAAGGCACTGTATCTTTAACTGAAGCTTTCTACTTATTTATGATCCAAACACAAAAAGGATTAGAATAGCTTTTATTGCTGTGCGTCCATAATGGGTATGTAGCCTATAAATGATACACAGCCAAATATACTGGTAAAATTAAGTATTAATTTATTAAGTACATGATTAAAATACAATTACAAAAAGAAAAGGGTAAGGCTGTGTTCACACGTTGCGGTTTTTTCGCGGTTTTTCCCGATAAAAACGCTATAAAACCGCAAAAAAAAACACATACAATAAGCATCCCATCATTTAGAATGAATTCCGGATGTTTTGTGCACATGATGCGTTTTTTTCCGCAAAAAAAAACGCATATTGCACAAAATCCGGACATGCTCTATCTTTTTGCGTTTTTTTTGCGGATTTCCCACTCCAAAATGCATTGGGAAGTATCCGGAAAAAAACGCGGCAAAATCGCGGCAAAAACGCGTGCGGTTTTCTTGCGGATTTCATGCAGAAAATGTCCGGAATTCTCAGGAATTTTCTGCATGAATTCCTGAACGTGTGCACATAGCCTAAGAAATAACCTCATAAAGTGCTTGTGCAGGGGTAGTAAGATAACAAGGTAACCACAATGTCCAAAAGTGTTATATAAAAAAATTAAAAAAAGGCCAACATGTGCACATTATGAATGCATGATACGTAGTATATGGCTCGGATAACTTTTGGATAATTCACTTGAAATTTATTTAAAGTGCTTACTGGTAGACACAGATGGCCATATAGAAAGAAATATAAATATATCAGTACGTATACATACTAGCATGCATCAAAAATCATTGTATACAGATGGCAGGAGGAAACCAAGGTAAGAAGCTATAAACTGATGGTAAGGAAGTGTACTAACCCACTGCTATTGCACCTGCCCAACACGCGTTTCGCCTATGGCTTCAACGGGGAACTGAATTAAGAGGTAAGAGCGAGTGTGTGTATATAGAGCGGGAGTCCAATGAAATTGCTCCTGCGTTGTGTAAGGCTACTTTCACACTAGCGTTGGAATCTCCCCGTCGCAATGCGTCGGGCAGAGATTCCAACGCTAGCGTTTGACGCACTGCACAACGGGTGCAGCGGATGCATTTCTCCGGCGCATCCGCTGCCCCATTGTGAGGTGGGGGCGGAGTTCCGGCCGCGCATGCGCGGTCGGAAAAAGCGGTCCGTCAGGAGCAAAAAACGTTACATGTAACGTTTTTTGCTCCCGGCGGTCCGCCACAACACTGCGCAACCGTCGCACGACGGTTGCGACGTGTGGCAAAGCGTCTCAATGCGTCGCTAATGTTAATCTATGGGGCAAAAACGCATCCTGCAAACAACTTTGCAGGATGCATTTTTTGCCATAAACGACGCATTACGACTCACATGTGTGGCAGCTAGTGATCGCGTACACCATGCATGCTGGCGTCACATCTGCCCCGGGCGGCGCACTTCCATGGGAACGCAATGCGCTGGGCGGAAATGATGTTGGTGATCCATTGAAAGATCAGCTTCCCTTTGGTGTGGGTTGTGGTTATGAGTAAGCTCAGAGGAGCTTAGTAAACCCAGCTCACTGATGGATTCTCTGTTAACATGTTTTGCAGCCAACTATGTGTAGGAAACTTTTAACCAGAACAGTGAAAAATCTTTAATGAAAACCAATTACCAAAATGTTTATCCAAAAATAAATTTGATTAATGTAACGAAGGTGTAAATATCCTATACATTCAGTAATAAAGACAAGTGTAACGGGGCGTGGCCTGAACGTCCATGTGAGCGGACGGGTGATAGAGCGCTCCCGCTGCTAACGCTGACATTATCCTTATAAGCCGCAGCTGAGCGGCGATTCAAGGCGTTTACCGGCTGCAGGAGAGTCCCGGGAGTGCGGCGGTGTATAGAGGCGGCCCCGAGGTCAATAAATATGACCAGGAGGAGGCAAAGAGATGCAGGAGCCGGCGAGGCTGGGATCAGCCAAGATGGCGCCGACGCCAGAGAGAAGGCAGAGAAGGACAACGAGGCATGCCAGAAGAGAATGGCGGCGGCGGCAAAGCTCCAGCAGTTTGCTAGAGTGGAGGCCGCAGGGAACACAGGAAAAGCAGAGGAGGACGCCGGAGCAGACACAGACACAGAAGGAGAGGAGGAAAGCCCAGCAGAGGAGCAGGAGGTACAACAGGGGAGCAGGGATGGTGACATGGCGGTGGTAGTAGGGGGACCTGAAGATGAGGAGTCAGGAGCAGAGCCCACCCTTAGAGATGTCTTTGCACTGGTATCATCATGCAAACAATCCCTGACCCAGCAGATACAGGAGGTCAAGGGGGATACAGCCCAGATAAATGCAGCCCTGCAGAAGATTGACAAACGTGTGGGGGCTGTGGAGGAAAGAGTGAGCACTGCAGAAGACCATATAGTGCAGCTGCAGAAAGCGGAGAGGAAGTTTACTCAGGCAATATCGGAGCTGGCTGCAAAAAATGAGGATCTGGAGAATAGGTCCAGAAGAAATAACATTCGTATAGTGGGTATCCCTGAAAAAACTGAGGGGAGGAATCCCACGGAGTATATTGAAAGCTGGCTCCTTGAGACTTTTGGTGATGCAGCACTGACAAAAGTATTTGCGGTAGAAAGAGCCCACAGGGTCCCACCGAAACCACCTGTCCCTGGAGCAAGTCCCCGTACCATGCTTGCCAAAATCCTAAACTACAGAGACAGACATTATCCTGAGGAAGGCTAGAGACATGACGGATCTGACAATTGGAGGTCAAAGAATTGCTATTTACCCTGACTATTCCGCCCTGGTACAGAAACAACGGATGATGTTCACGGGTATCAAGAGACGGCTGAGAGAACTGGGAGTGCAGTACTCCATGATGTTTCCGGCACGACTGAGAGTGGTAGCGTTGGATAAGATTCATTTTTTCCAGACGCCGGAGGACGCTACCCAGTGGATAGATCTTAACGCTTAAAAGCTTAAAGGGAAAGGAGATTGAAAATGTGGGGTGGGTTAGTCGGGAGGTATTTTAATTCTTTCAAAAAGGAGAAAAAGAGTTTGACTGACAGTACATTGATAATTGAAATGTGCAGGTTGGGTATTATTCAGGGAATGCACTGGGAGTGCTTATACGGCGGAGAAGTACGAGGGAGGAAGGGTGTGCAGCGTACTAAAGTTTATTTAGTTTCTTGTAGTTGTAATGTAATACAGGTTGAATTATATTGTTTTTCTAAGACTTGCGGCAAATTCTGTTATAAACGGTAGCGGGAGGCGGAAGGAGAAGGTTACGCTAACGAGTGTTCGCAATGGGTGATGGTGCCCCACTCTTGATAAGAGGCAGAATGTATAGTATTGGGGGGTGTGGGGGAGGGGTGGTGGGGTAAGGGTGGGGAGGGAAGTTAGACAGCTCAGAATCGGGAGTAACGACATAATTAAAGATGATGAGTCACATAATAGGGGACCGCTTTAAGATATTGAGTTGGAATGTGAGAGGTCTGGCGGATAAGTCAAGAAGAGCTGCGAGCTTGCAGTATGCGAAGGATCAGCGGGCTTCTATGATATGCTTGTTAGAGACGCACTTGATACAGGAGAAAGTGGATGTACTGAATAGACGGTGGATACAGAAAGGGTATCATTCTACCTTTTCGACGTACTCAAGAGGGGTGTCAGTGTTGGTGCCGATGGGAGTGCAGTATGAAGAGGTGAAAGTATGCGTGGATGCTGAGGGTCAGTATGTGGTGATACAATGTATATTGGATGGAGTGAGATTGTGTGTTGCGGCAATGTATATTCCATCTCCATATTCATGTAAGAAGATGAGGGAGGTGTTGGAGAAGGTGGAACGATAGGAACCACTACCACTCTTAATTATTGGGGATTTGAACAATATCTGTGACGACTTTTGGGATAAAAATAAGAACACCCAGAACAGGTCGGAGGGGCACACTACAACATTTGGTACCTATGTGCGTGAAATAGGCATGATTGATCTATGAAGAGTTAGACATGTTGGGGAGAGAGGGTACTCGTGTTACTCGCCGGCTCATGCTACGCTATCCAGAATTGATATGGCGCTGGGTAACCGCCTGTTGGACACAATGGTGGGAGAGGTGCGTTATCTGTCGAGGGCCCTTTCGGATCACAGTCCAATTGAGGTGGAGGTTAGGTTGTTTGGGACACGGACCGCAAGTGGGAGAGAATGGAAGATCCATCCTAACTGGTTACAGAGTATTGACTTGGACGGTATAGGGAAGGAGGTGACGGAATTCTTTGCTTTAAATGATGGGAGTGCAGATGCTCTAACTGTTTGGGATGCAATGAAAGCGTTCCTGAGAGGGTTACTATTTAGAGACATTAGTAGGTGTAAGAGGAGGACAAGGGAGGCGGAGAGGGTGGCGATGGAGGAGCTGAAAGCCGCAGAGGACGAGATGGTAGTGCTGGGGACTTCCAAAGCAGAGAAAAGGCTGAGAACAGCGCAAAATTGTATGGAAAAGATTCTGCTGGGAAAAGCTGAAAGGAAGCGGGCGTTTCAGAGGGTGGCTTATTTTCAGGAGGGAGAAACAGTGGGTCACATGCTATCGGTGGTAGTCGCGGCTCAGCGTAGTACCTCGTATGTGCACTCGTTGGTTTCGGATGGGGGGAGCAGGGTATTTGAAACACCTGAAATTATAAAGGTCTTTGCGGACATCTACGCGGACTTATATTCCTCCAGGGTCAATGAGTCAGCCGGAGATACGGAGACTTTCCTTGAGAGTCTGGGTCTTCCGAAATTGAGTAAGGAGGATAGGGTGAGCCTAGATGCCCCTATCACCGAGGAGGAACTGAGTCGGGCGCTGAAGTCTATGGCCAATGGGAAGGCACCTGGGGTCGATGGGTTACCAGCTGAAATCTATAAAAGTTTGGAGGAAGTGCTGATTCCTAGATTAAAGTTGGTACTGGAGGAGGCTGGACGCCAAGGGTATCTCCCAGCATCTATGAGGGAGGCCACTATAGTGGTTATTCCGAAGGAGGATAAGGATCTGGGGAAGCCTGAGTCATATCGACCAATCTCTCTGTTAACCATTGATGTCAAGCTCTTGGCCAAGGTGTTAGCTACCCGTTTGTCCAGCGTCATTGCTAACCTTGTACATCCGGATCAGTCTGGTTTTATGCCTGACAGGTCTACAGCGGTTAATCTGCGGAGGCTGCATATGAACCTGCAGCTGAAGTCTGACAACTGTGGCCGAAGGGTTATTGCGTCCTTGGATGCCCATAAGGCTTTTGACAGTGTGGAGTGGGGAAATCTCTGGCGGGTGTTGAAGTGTATGGGTATTGGTCCGCAATTTGTGGCGTGGACTCAATTGTTATATTCACTACCAACAGCTAGAATTAGAGTGAATGGGGAACTCTCTCAGCCTATAAAGTTGGCCAGAGGTACGAGGCAGGGTTGCCCACTGTCGCCCCTTCTGTTTGCCTTAGCTGTGGAGCCACTGGCCGCTAAGATACAACAATCGGATGAGGTCCCTGGGTTCAGATATGGGAGTGTTGAGGAGAAGATCGCGTTATATGCAGATGACATCTTACTGTTCCTGGCGGACCCGGATGAAGCCTTGAATGGGGCTATCGAGATCATTGGGAAATTTGGAGACTTGTCGGGATTGAGGATAAATTGGGATAAATCGGTCCTCTTTGAGGTGGATGGGGTGGAGGAGAGCAGAAGTGAGCCATTGGGAGAGGGGCGGCTTAAGGTGGCATCCCTTTTCAAATACCTGGGAATATGGATCTCGATGCCAGTTACAGAGTTTTTGTATAGGAATTTGACACCTCTCATGGGCGCCCTTAAAGCAAAAGTGGATGCGTGGAATAAATTGCACCTATCGGTGGTGGGTAGGGTTAATCTCATTAAAATGGTTCTGATGCCCAAATTACTTTACGTCCTACATAATGCGCCAGTTTGGATTCCACATGGGAAATTCCGGCAGATTAGTGCTCTTTTTAGAAGTCTGATATGGGGGAGGCGGTACCCACGTATTCGCCTGGAGACGCTTCAGCGACCCAAGGAAGATGGAGGATTGGCTTTACCCAATCCTGAGTTATATTTTCTTGCAGCCCAGAGCCAGCACTTGAAGGGCTGGGCGCGGGAGGCGTCTGCCAGTGCGGTACAGCACTTGATGGAGAGGGTGACGGACCGACGACCGGTGGCGCAGTGTCTGGAGGATGGCACCTTGAAAGTATTGGGGAAATTATACCCAACTATGTTTTTGATACATAAATTATGGACCAGACTGCGACAGATTCGGGGGGTTACGGGGCTGACTAAATTTACACCGATATGGCTTAATAATAATTTGGTTGAGTTTGCGGCCCTTGGAGTGCTGGCGGAGTGGCAGGCCAAAGGAATCCACTTGGTGGCTCAGATAGTTAAACAACGAGGATTAAAGTCCTTTTCGCAGCTGCAAGGGGAGTTTGGATTGAGACCGACTGGGGAGTATCAATATGCTCAGATGAAACATGCTTTTAAAGCTCAAAACAAGGGCGGTGGTATTGAGATCCAGGAGGACATAGTTCTGGAATACGTGTGTGGGGAAGGATCCACAAGGGGAGTCATTACCACCCTTTATAAGGACCTTCTACATGCATATTTGCTAGACTTCCCCCTAAAAGCGAGAGCGAAATGGGAAAGAGATTTAGGCCCAATGGAGGATGAAACCTGGGAGTCGGTGTTGGAGTGGGTTCCACGAGTGTCACTGAGCGAGCCGTATAGACTATCGCAGCTGTACATCTTGCACAGAGTCTATAAATCACCGGAAGTGTTGTGCAGAGTGGGGTTGCGTGCTGACTCTGAATGCCCGAGATGTAAGACTGAGAATGCAGGAATATACCACATGATGTGGACATGTCCAAGACTGGTTGCTTTCTGGTTGGTGGTGATGAGCCGTGTGGAAGGGGCGTATAAATGCAGAGTGCCGAGAGATCCGATAGTGTGTATACTGGGACATGTAGAGGAAATTAGAGTGGACAACACCTGGAAGATAGCAATAGCTAGGCTATTATATCTGGCAAGGAAGGTAATATCAAGGAAGTGGATCAAGGAGGAACCGCCTACAAGGGGTGAATTTCTGAAATATGTTAAACATGGTCTCAATTTGGAAAAGGGGGTCTACAAAAGACGTGGGAAAATAGAAACGTTTGACAAAATGTGGTCTCCGTGGCTCGAGCTAGGATGAGTAGTTATGGGAAATGGGAGGAAGAGGGCCTCTGAAAGGAAGAGAGTGCTAAAGGAACAAGCGGACATAAGTGAGTCAAATGGCTCAAAGAACCATCAATACTGGTAACAAAAGTATAAATGGGTATGAGCTGTCAGGGGAGGGGGAGGTTCGGGTTTTGTTGGGGATTTGGAAAATGTAAAAATTTTGTAAAATAATGGAAACATGCATAAATTGTATTGTTCATATTCGACTTTAATAAAAACCTATTAAATAAAATAAATAAATAAAAAAAGACAAGTGTAACGATCTTGGGGGAGACGGACATTAATGAGTTTATCTAACTTAATTCTGGTTGTCAGCTGAAACTGCTTTCCTATGTAAAGGTTGTGTATTACAGCTACAGATGTGTAGTAATGAGGAGAGAACTATACACATTATTTATCCATCTGGTGTTTGAACAGTGTACTGAGGTTTTTTTGTTTTTTCATATGCCATCCATGCGCATCTATCTTTTTGTTTTTCGTTTCTTGCGACTGACCCATTCACCTGGAATAGTGAGTTCTATTCTCAAAATGGGTCAGAGCAAGACATATCGGACCATCAGTCGGCAGAAAAAAGGACTAACGTAGCCCCAAGTAGTATTACATGTCCATGTGTTGACAATAGAAAACCTTGCCAGCCAACAGGTGACAAACACGGACTTAAAACCTTATGGCAGTGACGGTATACAGGTATGCACAGACTGATGGGTAGTACTCCCTCATTAATTCACCGGACACTGCCCTCCTTTCTAATGGAGATAAATATTCCCTGTTGTGTGGGTAGCAGCAGTCTGACCGCCACCAATCAATAAGTTATCGCTTATCCTGTGGAGAGATGATTGTTTTCACTGGACATTTTATCGGAGTCCTTTATTATCTCTTATGGCTGCCAAGCTGTGATGTGCTGCCCTGATATATGGAGCATAGTCTTAGGACAAATCTGTGACTATCCTTCTCTGTAAGGCATGTATGTACACATCTTTTTCATGCTGATTCTGTCTGAAAAAGCACCTGAAATGTCCACTTTCACTTGGAAGCTGCCAGTATGATATATAAAGTTATATAAAAAAAAAATTAGCACCAACTTCAAATCCACTGCAAAATTCCCCAAAAAATCAGAAGAAACTCTTCAACATCTTTTGTTTCAAAAACAATGCTGGTACGCCAGTGTCGCAAAGATGCCAAGTGCACATACCCTAAGTACCCTAAGTATTATGTTACAATTGAGGGTTGTTATGTTGGAATTCCTGCTTCATTCTGCTCTTCCTAATGTCTTTTTCTTTTTCCTATTTTCTAATGGCAGGAGTGAGAGTGTTCATAGAGAAGAAGGCTCAGCTAACTCTTTTAGGAACTGAAATGGACTATGTAGAGGACAAACTTTCCAGCGAGTTTGTATTTAATAACCCGAACATTAAAGGAACGTGTGGATGTGGAGAAAGTTTCAACATTTAACACAAAAGCACTCAGTCCGCTCTGAAGCTCCCGGGAAATGCTTTCCACCATATCCGAGCATTGTAAGGCTCTTTGTTTGACTCGGGTTTTGTGACATGCCGCTAGCTTAATTTCAACTAATAAAGGTTTGGAGTGTTTCATGATCTAAAACCCATTTAAATGACACAGATTATTTAGTTCTGGCTGCCTTTTGTTTTCTTTTCATATTTGTTCTAGGTCATTTAACAAAAGGCTTTTAAAGAGTTCATCTTTGTTTAGTGTCCTTACACTGTAGACACAACACCATAAAAATGGATCTGTTTTTATCCCTTAATTAAATATATAAAAAAAACAAACAAAAAAACAAACGTATACAGATCATTTTAGTTACTGATGGTGTCTACTCATGCTGTATCACCAGGTGGCGCCATCACAGCTATTGCCTGTGTTTCAATTGATCATGGAGAAAAGAAGTTTTAAAGATTACCTAGTGTATTCAATGGACATGTAGAAAAAAAGATATGGGTTTTCCCATAGCAAACCATTTTTCCCTGTCTTATGCTACATTAAATTCTTTATATTACAGGCATATTCATTACTTCACTTTAAACTTTCAGCTAAATATGTAAAGTGCCATTTGCCTTGTTACATTTTAGTGATGGGTTAAAAACCCTTACCCCTAAATTGTTTCTTCATTACCACCTTTCACTCTTCACTTTCCTTCCTGTTATCAGCCTAAGGCCGGAGTCACACTACCGTATTACACCGTCCAAGTGCTATGTGATAAAACCTCATATAGAACTCAGCCCAGTGTTACTCTATGGGGCAGTTCTGACCTGCCATTAATTTCTCATACCAAATCGGCATGTGAGAACAGTCACAGCATGCTGTGATTGGCACCGAGACTTTGCTCACTCGCACCCATACAAGACTGTGGGTGCGAGTGAAATATCGCACTGCACTCGGATGTCACTTGAGTGCAGTGCGATCGACGCCAGCAGCAGAGGAGATGGATAAATTACTTTCCCCATCTTCTCCTCAGCTGTGCTCCAATCCTGTCGGCTCACACTTGCAGCAGAGCAGGAGCCGAGGGTCATTAGCATATCGCATCTGATACACTCACATCACATGCTATACACTAATGTGACTCTGGCCTTTTTTGTTTTTCAGCTCTAGAGTGGTATCACTAATCCATGTTGCCTGCCCCTAGTAATATACTTGCCATGGGACCTGCCGTCTTCAGCTCTTTCCAACTTGAGTCCTATCCACCATCTTGGGATCGCAGCTCCTGACTGACCGGAAGTCAGGGATAACGGTCGCTGGCTCTCAATGTAAATCAACAGAAGAAGACGGCGGCTGGCAAGTATATTACTGGGGGCAGGGAACTGACATTAGATCAGCAGGTAAAACATGAAGGAAAAAAATATCAAGTGGAGTGGTGTTTTAATAATATATTTCTCTTCTCTCCACCATGCTCCTTTATAAATCAGTCTGTCATTTCAGTCCTCTAGCAGAGATAACCCATTCTGTATGATTGTGTTTTCTGGAAACGCACAGTGTATGTGTTCTATGTACTCAGTCCGTCCTTAGAATAAAAATTTACACCCTGTAAGGTTATGACCTGTACAGAATGTCACATAACCCCTGTAAAATGTACAGTTTCCATTCTACACTTTAGACGCGCCTTTCTACTTCTGTATCCATGTACAACAACAAGTAAATGTTATCTTTGATGCTTCCTACAAGTAGATCAACCTCAGACTACCTGCTTTATCTGTTCCATGACTTACCAAGGAATATGTGAAAATATGCATAATGTGTGTACTATATATTGTCTGATTGTCAAAGGGGTAATATAGCTTGTTTGCAAAGACTGAAAGTGTCAAGTAATGTCGATAAACAGAGAAAAGATATACTAGCCCAGTAGTCCACTCCTCACTCAAGTGCTACTTTTACGACTGTCTTTGTCAAACCTCTAGCGATGGCCTCACGACCTCCAGTCGCCTGACAACTGCAGTTACTCGTTGCATGAGAAGGTGGTCGGGATGTCATCGATGGTGATTTTGTGGAAACTGTCAGAATGTCCGGAGCAGGGAGCTGATTCCTGGGATGCATATATCCTCTTTTCTACTTGTATTTCAATGGCTTGCTGCTGTGTTTCAAACCAACTCCAGCACCCTTTTAACTTGATACTGATATTCTGTTCAAGGACTCCCGAAACGCACAAGTAGATTCTTTACCTTGAACAATGATGTTATAGAATGATTTTCTGCCTGGAAGAGTTAGTTGCTTGTTTTATGCACATTTTTTGATTTGGAAAATAAAATAGTAAACATCATATGGCTTGTGTTGATTGCTCGGTAATTTTACACTATATATAAAGATATATATATATATATATAGAGAGAGAGAGAGATATATTTTCAAAAAAGTAAAGGGAATACTTAAACAACAGAATTCCAAGTAAATCAAACTTCTGTGAAATCAAACTGTCCACTTAGGAAGCAACAGTTTGACAATCAATTTCACACGCTTTTGTGCAAATGGAATAGACAACCGATGGAAATTGACAATTTTCAAGACTCACTCAAATGAGTGGTTCTGCAGGTGGGGACCACCGATCACATCTCCGTACCAATGCTTTCTGGCTGATGTTTTGGTCCCATTTGAATGTTGGTTGTGCTTTCACACTCGTGGTAGCATGAGACGGACTCTACAACGCACACAAGTGACTCAGGTAGTGCAGCTCATCCAGGATGGCACATCAGTGCGAGCTGTGGCAAGAAGGTTTGCTGTGTCTGTTAGCATAGTGTCCAGAGGCTGGAGGTGCTACCAGGAGACAGGCCAGTACACTATAAGATGTGGAGGGGGCCGTAGGAGGGCAACAACCCAGCAGCAGGACCGCTACCTCAGCCTTTGTGCAAGGAGGAACAGGAGGAGCACTGCCAGAGCCCTGCAAAATGACCTCCAGCAGGCCAGAAATGTGCATGTGCCTGCACAAACGGTTAGAAACCGACTCCATGAGGATGGTCTGAGTGCCTGACATCCACAGATGGGGGTTGTGCAGAGCACCAAGATTGGCAAATTCACTACTGGCGCCCTGTGCTCTTCACAGATGAAAACAGGTTGACACTGAGCACATGTGACAGACATGACAGAGTCTGGAGATGCCGCTGAGAGCAATCTGCCTGCAACATCCTTTAGCATGACCGGTTTGGCAGTGGGTCAGTAATGGTGTGGGGTGACATTTCTTTGGAGGGCCGCACAGCCCTCCATGTGCTTGCCAGAGGAGGCATGACTGCCACTAGATACCGAGATGAGATCCTCAGACCCTTTGGGAGACCATATATGCTGGTGCGGTTGGCCCTGGGTTCCTCCTAATGCAGGACAATGCCAGACCTCATGTGGCTGGAGTGTGTCAGCAGTTCCTGCAAGATGAAGGCATTGAAGCTATGGACTGGCCCGCCCGTTCCCCAGACCTGAATCCGATTAAACACATCTGGGACATCAGGTCTTCCACCCTCCACCATGTCACGTTGCACCACAGACTGTCCGGGAGTTGGCTTATGCTTTAGTCAAGGTCTGGGAGGAGATCCCTCAGAAGACCATCCGCGGCCTCATCAGAAGCATGCCCAGGTGTTGTAGGGAGGTCATACAGGCACGTGGAGGCCACACACACACTACTGAGCATCATTTCCTTGTCTTGAGGCATTTCCACTAAAGTTGGATCAACCTGTAACTTAATTTTCCACTTTGATTTTGAGCATCATTCCAACTCCAGACCTCCGTGGGATATTAGTTGTGATTTACGTTAATAATTTTTAGGTTTTACTGTTCTCGACATATTCCACTATGTAATGAATATAGATTTACAACTGGAATATTTCAATCAGTGATATCTAGGATGTGGGACTTTAGTGTTCCTTTTATTTTTTTGAGCAGTGTACATTTACCGAAACCCTCAATTTCCAGGTTCTGTAATATTTGTCTTACTTTTACTGTTTTCCACTAGTCCACTACAATTCCACTTAGTGACACCAATACTTTCATCCCAACACTTGTGAATTGAGAGACGAAAACCAGGAAGGAAGTGATACCGATTGGGATTCTGTGGCCCCTATTCGCCACCTGCCTACAAGACCATTTCCCTTGCAAAACCAATTAAATTCATGTCTGATAATGTCTGTATGTATATTTCTGTAATTCTCCTCTGACATACCATGCACAGTCACTGATCCAAATGATTATAAAGCAGGATATGCTGTGGCTTTTAACCCCTTTCTGACATCTGACGTACTATCCCGAGGTGGGGTGGGCCCGTATGACCACCGACGGGATAGTACGTCATATGCGATCGGCCGCGCTCACGGGGGGGAGCGCAGCCGGGTGTCAGCTATGTGCCAGGAGCGGTCACGGACCGCCCCCGGCACATTGACCCCCGGCACACTGCGATCAAACATGATGGCAGTGTTCCGGCGGTATAGGGAAGCATCGCGCAGGGAGGGGGCTCCCTGCGTGCTTCCCTGAGTGCTTCCCTGAGACCCCTGGAGCAACGCGATGTGATCGCGTTGCTCCGAGGGTCTCCTACCTCCTTCCTCCCTGCAGCAGGCCCGGATCCAAAATTTCCGCGGCATCCGGGTCCTGCAGGGAGGTGGCTTCACTGCGCCTGCTCAGAGCAGGCACCGGGAAGCCTCCAGGAGTGCACGTCAGATCGCTGATCTGACACAGTGCACAGCAAAGTGTCAGATCAGCGATCTTACCCTATAACATGATGCCTCCCCCGCCCCCCCCCTGGGCAATGTTATAGTGTAAGAAAAAAAAAAAAAATTCGATAGATATTGTTCCTATAAATACACTTCCTTATCTAAATAAAAAAACAAACAATAAAAGTACACATATTTAGTATCGCCACGTTCGTAACGACCCGACCTATAAAACTGTCCCACTAGTTAACCACTTCAGTGAACACCGTAAAAAATAAACGAGGCAAAAAAAACGCTTTATCATACCACCAAACAAAAAGTGGAATAACGCGCGATGAAAAAGACGGATATAAATAACCATGGTACCGCTGAAAACGTCATCTTGTCCCGCAAAAAAACGAGCCGCCACACAGCATCATCAGCAAAAAAATAAGTTATAGTCCTCAGACTAAAGCGATGGAAAAATAATTATTTTTTCTATAAAAGTTTTTATAAATGAGGTATCGCTTTAATCGTACTGACCCGAAGAATAAAACTGCTTTATCCTTTTTACGAAACGCGGAACCGTATAAACGCCTCCCCGAAAAGAAATTCATGAATGGCTGGTTTTTGGTCATTCTGCCTCACAAAAATCGGAATAAAAAGCGATCAAAAAATGTCACGTGCCCAAAAATATTACCAATAAAAACGTCAACTCGTCCCGCAAAAAACAAGATCTCAAATGACTCTGTGGACCAAAATATGGAAACATAGCTCTCAAAATGTGGTAACGCAAAAAATATTTTTTGCAATAAAAAGCGTCTTTCAGTGTGTGACGGCTGCCAATCATAAAAATTCACTAAAAAACCCACTATATAAGTAAATCAAACCCCCTTAGTTAGGGAAAAATTAAAAAAATGTATTTATTTCCATTTTCCCGTTAGGGTTAGGGCTAGGGTTGGGGCTAGGGTTAAGGCTACAGTTAGGGATGGGGCTAAAGTTAGGGTTAGGGTTTGGATTACATTTACGGTTGGGAATAGGGTTGGGATTAGGGTTAGGGGTGTGATTAGGGTTAGGGATGTGTTTGGATTAGGGTTTCAGTTATAATTGTGGGGTTTCCACTGTTTAGGCACATCAGGGGCTCTCCAAACGCGGCATGGCATCCGATCTCAATTCCAGACAATTCTGCGTTGAAAAAGTAAAACAGTGCTCCTTCCCTTCCGAGCTCTCCCGTGTGCCCAAACAGGGGTTTACCCCAACATATGGGGTATCAGCGTACTCGGGGCACATTGGACAACAACTTTTGGGGTCCAATTTCTCCTGTTACCCTAGAGAAAATACAAAACTGGGGGCTAAAAAATAATTTTTGTGGAAAAAAACAATATTTTTTATTTTCACGGCTCTGCGTTATAAACTGTAGTGAAACACTTTGGGGCTCAAAGCTCTCACAACACATCTAGATGAGTCCCTTAAGGGGTCTACTTTCCAAAATGGTTTCACTTGTGGGGGGTTCAATGTTTAGGCTCATCAGTGGCTCTCTAAACGCAACATGGCGTCCCATCTCAATTCCAGTCAATTTTGCATTGAAAAGTCAAATGGCGTTCCTTCCTTTCCGAGCTCTGCCGTGCGCCCAAACATTTGTTTACCCCCACATATGGGGAATCTGCGTACTCAGGACAAATTGTACAAAAACTTTTGGGGTCCAATTTCTTCTCTTACCCTTGGGAAATTAAAAAATTGGTTGGGTCTTTTCTCCTGTTACCCTTGGTAAAATAAAACAAATTGGAGCTGAAGTTAATTTTTTGTGAAAAAAAAGTTAAATGTTCATTTTTATTTAAACATTCCAAAAATTCCTGTGAAACACTTGAAGGGTTAATAAACTTCTTGAATGTGGTTTTGAGCACCTTGAGGGGTGCAGTTTTTAGAATGGTGTCACACTTGGTTATTTTCTATCATATAGACCCCTCAAAATGACTTCAAATGAGATGTGGTCCCTAAAAAAAAAAATGGTGTTGTAAAAATGAGAAATTGCTGGTCAACTTTTAACCCTTATAACTCCCTAACAAAAAATGTTGGTTCCAAAATTGTGCTGATGTAAAGTAGACATGTGGGAAATGTTACTTATTAAGTATTTTGTGTGACGTATCCCTGTGATTTAATTGCATAAAAATTCAAAGTTGGAAAATTGCAAAATTTTCGCCAAATTTCCGTTTTTTTCACAAATAAACGCAGGTAATATCAAAGAAATTTTACCACTATCATGAAGTACAATATGTCACGAGAAAACAATGTCAGAATCACTGGGATCCGTTGAAGCGTTCCAGAGTTATAACCTCATAAATGGACAGTGGTCAGAATTGTAAAAATTGGCCCGGTCATTAACGTGCAAACCACCCTTGGGAGTAAAGGGGTTAACAATGCATTTTTGGCAGGGAAAAAATAGATGGTGCTTGCCGAGTTTACGCTCTGTTGGGCATTCAACTCTGTGCACTTTGTAGACATGGACCTGGTTTTCATGGTATTGATTAGTAACTATTTAAGTTACTATTTAATCAACTAGCTGCAGTACAATCTTTTAGAACAGCTGAAGGCATTGGCCATTATGATGTATATTTGTGTGTGTGTTTTGGTTTTCTCAGTACAGCCAACTATTTTAACATGAAATATGAAAGTTGTCAATTTGCTGATTGAGCGATAGAGGGATTTTCCCACGAGCAAAGTACATTTTAATCAATAGATTTGAGAATAAGTCCCACAATTGAATGTGTTAAAGGGAACCTGTCACCCCCAAAATTGAAGATGAGCTAAGCCCACCATCATCAGGGGCTTATCTACAGCATTCTGTAATGCTACTGTAGATAAGCCCCAATGTATCCTGAAAGATGAGAAAAAAAATTAGATTATACTCACCCAGGGGCGGTCCCGCTGTGGTCCGATCCGATGAGTGTCGCGGTCTGGGTCCAGCGCCTCCTATCTTCATAGTATGACGTCCTCTTCTGGTCTTCACACCTCTGCTTCAGCGCAGGCGTACTTTGTCTGCCCTGTTTATCAGTTCAGGGGTTAATCTGCTCGGTTAACGTTCCTGGAAGCTTTCCTGGGTTAAGGTTCTCAGCTGTGCACGGTTAGCCACTCCCATCTCCTATATATTCTGTGCCCTGGCTAGCACTCATTGTCAGAATTGGCTTATACTGCATGGCTGGAGGTTGGTGGTGGTTGTTATTGGAGGTGTTTGGATTTATTTGTGACTGTTGCTAGGTTTTGAGTTTGTGATAATTCCCTTTATTCTCCTACTTTAACCTCATCCTCCACTCCCCGGTGCCTTCCTCTGTTGTATGTGTGAGTATATTTGCATGTTTGGTATTTTCTGTTATCCTTATTCGTACTACCTTGTTAGACTGGTTAGTGTATACTACTATTTGCCTCTTCTTTGTCCCTAATGCTAGGGGCGCCCTAGCTCGCCCTGTTCCCCGAATTACTTGTGATGGTGAAGACGCCGGGCCACGTACCATGCATTAGCTCCTGAATCCGCCCTCAGTCTGTACCTTTCCCCCACCCAGCTAAGAGCAACTGAGCAACTGCTAAAAGAAATTGACACCATTTCATATGACTGTGAAGTGCTTCTATTTTGTAGTGGTACAACACGACACGCGTACTATCATGCGAGTTAGGTGCTCAAGTAGGGCATCCAGCCCAAAGCAATCCAGACAATAGAGAAACATGGCACTCAAAAAGTACTTAAGCGACAAAAGTTCAGCGTTTTCGGTCCACATCCGGACCGTCATCAGAACAATTATACTGGGAAATATGTATATCCTGTCAAAACTGGTTCCAACAGAGTTTTCAAAAAAGCCTGGATGCGAAAAGGAATCCTGAGTGTGTCCGCGCACTTGGAGGGCGACAGAAGTCGCGTGGTGAGTTGCATTATTTATTTAATGTGGTGAGTTGCACATTGAATAAATATCCACGCTAAAGGTACCTTCACACATAACGATATTGTTGCTTTTTGTGACGTAGCAACGATATCGTTAAGGAAATCGTTATGTGTGACAGCGACCAACGGTCAGGCCCTTGCTGGGAGATCGTTGGTCGCTGAACAAAGTCCAGAACTTTATTTCGTCGCTGGATCTCCCGTGGACATCGCTGGATCGGCGTGTGTGACACCGATCCAGCGATGTCTTCACTGGTAACCAGGGTAAACATCGGGTTACTAAGCGCAGGGCCGCGCTTAGTAACCCGATGTTTACCCTGGTTACCAGCGTAAAAGTTAAAAAAAAACACACTACATACTTACCTACCGCTGTCTGTCCCCGGCGCTCAGCTTCTCTGCACTCCTCCTGCTCTGGCTGTGAGCGTCGGTCAGCCGGAAAGCAGAGCGGTGACGTCACCGCTCTGCTTTCCGGCCGCTGTGCTCACAGCCAGTACAGGAGGAGTGCAGAGCAGCTGAGCGCCGGGGACAGACAGCGGTAGGTAAGTATGTAGTGTTTGTTTTTTTTTTACTTTTACGCTGGTAACCAGGGTAAACATCGGGTTACTAAGCGCGGCCCTGCGCTTAGTAACCCGATGTTTACCCTGGTTACCGGCATCGTTGGTCGCTGGAGAGCTGTCTGTGTGACAGCTCTCCAGCGACCAAACAGCGACGCTGCAGCGATCCGGATCGTTGTCGGTATCGCTGCAGCGTCGCTTAAAGGGAACCTGTCACCTGAATTTGGCGGGACCAGTTTTGGGTCATATGGGCGGAGTTTTCAGATGTTTGATTCACCCTTTCCTTACCCGCTGGCTGCATGCTGGCCGCAATATTGGATTGAAGTTCATTCTCTGTCCTCCGTAGTACACACCTGCGAAAGGTAATCTTGCTTTGCGCAGGCGTGTACTACGGAGGACAGAGAACGAACTTCAATCCAATATTTCGTCCAGCGTGCAGCCAGCGGGTAAGGAAAGGGTGAATCAAACACCCGAAAACTCCGCCCATATGACCCAAAACTGGTCCCGCCAAATTCAGGTGACAGGTTCCCTTTAATGTGAAGGGGCCTTTAAGTACTTTTTGAGTGCTAACTTTCCCTATTGTCCGGGTGAAGTGCTTCTAATCAGTGCAAGAGTAGAAGAAATCAGATGATGTGGTATTCTGGCTCCTCTCTCTCAGTAAACTAAAAGAATTGTCTATTTTATACACGACCGTTCAAAAGTTTAGGGTCACTTAGAAATTTCCCTATTTTTTTTTTAAAGAAAAGCACAGTTTTTTCCAATGAAGCCAACATTAAATGATTCAGAAATACACTCTATACATTGTTAATGTGGGAAATGACTATTCTAGCTGCAAACGTCTATAGGTGTATACACTGTGCAGAATTATTAGGCAAGTTGTATTTTGATCACATACTTTATATACATGTCCCACTCCAAGCTGTTAAGGCTTGAGAGCCAACTACCAATTAAGTAAATCAGGTGATGTGCATCTCTGTAATGAGAAGGGGTGTTGTCTAATGACATCAAAACCCTATATAAGGTGTGCTTAATTATTAGGCAACTTCCTTTCCTTTTGGCAAAATGGGTCAGAAGAGAAATTTGACAGGCTCTGAAAAGTCCAAAACTGTGAGATGTCTTGCAGAGGGATGCAGCAGTCTTGAAATTGCCAAACTTTTGAAGCGTGATCACTGAACAATCAAGCGTTTTATGGCAAATAACCAACAGGGTCGCAAGAAGTGTGTTGGGCAAAAAGGCGCAAAATAACTGCCCATGAATTGAGGAAAATCAAGTGTGAAGCTGCCAAGATGCCATTTGCCACCAGTTTTGCCATATTTCAGAGCTGCAACATTACTGGAGTAACAAAAAGCACAAGGTGTGCAATACTCAGGGACATGGCCAACGTAAGGAAGGTTGAAAAATGACCATCTTTGAACAAGAAACATAAGATAAAACATCAAGACTGGGCCAAGAAATATCTTAAGACTGACTTTTCAAAGGTTTTATGGACTTATGTAATGAGTGACTCTTGATAGGCCAGATGGATGGGCCAGAGGCTGGATCAGTAAAGGGCAGAGAGCTCCACTCCGACTCATGCCAGCAAAGTGGAGGTGGGGTACTGGTATGGGCTGGTATCAAAGATGAACTTGTGGGACCTATTCGGGACGAGGATGGAGTGAAGCTCAACTCCCAGACTTACTGCCAGTTTCTGGAAGACAATTTCTTCAAGCAGTGGTACGAGAAGAAGTCGGTATCGTTCAAGAAAAACATTGATTTTCATGCAGGACAATGCTCCATCACATTCCTCCAACTACTCCACAGCGTGGCTGGCCAGTAAAGGTCTCAATGAAGAAAAAATATGGCCCCCCTTATTCACCTGATCTGAACCCCATAGAGAACCTGTGGTCCCTCATAAAATGTGGGATCTACAGGAAGGGAAAACAGTACACCTCTTGGAACAGTGTCTGGGAGGCTGTGGTGGCTGCTGAACACAATGTTGATCGTAAACCGATCAAGCAACTGACAGGATCTATGGATGGAAGGCTGTTGAGTGTCATCATAAAGAAAGGTGGCTATATTGGTCACTAATTTTTTGGGGTTTTGTTTTTGCATGTCAGAAATGTTTATTTCAGAATTTTGTGCAGTTATATTGGTTTACCTGGTGAAAATAAACAAGTGAGATGGGAATATATTTGGTTTTTATTAAGTTGCCTAATAATTCTGCACAGTAAGGCTGCCGTCACACTAGCACAGAGGTCCCCAACTCCAGGCCTCGAGGGCCGCCAACAGTGCAGGTTTTCAGGATTTCTTTAGTATTGCATCGGTGGTAATGTGATCATCTGCACAGGTGATGATTCCAACCCCTGTGCAATACTCGAGGCCTGGAGTTGGGGACCACTGCACTAGCAGTATTTGGTCAGTATTTTACATCAGTATTTGTAAGCCAAAACCAGGCGTGGGTGATAAATGCAGAAGTGGTGCATATGTTTCTATTATACTTTTCCTCTAATTGTTCCACTCCTGGATTTGGCTTACAAATACTGATGTAAAATGCTGACCAAATACTGCTAGTGTGACGGTAGCCTAATAGTTACCTGCACAAACAGATATCCTCCAAAGATTGCCAAATCTAAAAAAAAAACACTCCATCTTCCAAAAATATTAAGCTTTGATATTTGAGTCTTTTGGGTTGATTGAGAACATAGTTGTTGATCAATAAAAAAAATAATCCTCTAAAATACAACTTGCCTAATAATTCTGCACACAGTGTATAGGCCCATTTCCCACACCCATCACTCCAGTGTTCTTATGGTACTTTGTTTGCTAACTGTGTAAGAAGGCTAATGGATGGCTTGAAAACCATTGTGCAATTATGTTAGCACAGCTGAAAACAGTTTGGCTGATTAGAGAACCTATAATCCTGACCTTCGTTTGAGCTAGTTGAGAATCTGAAGAATTACATTTGTTGATTCCATTAAATTCTCAAAATGGCCAGAAAAAAAGAACTTTAATGTGAAACTCGACAGTCTATTCTTGTTCTTAGAAATGAAGGCTATTCCATGCAAGAAATTGCCAAGAAACTGAAGATTTCTTACAACGGTGTGTACTACTCCCTTCAGAGGAGAGCATAAACAGGCTCTAACCAGAGTAGAAAGAGAAGTGGGAGGCCCCACTGCACAATTGAGCAACAAGACAAGTACATTAGAGTCTGTAGTTTGAGAAATGGATGCCTCACAGGTCCTCAACTGGCAGCTTCATTAAACAGTACAAGCAAAACGCCAGTGTCAACGTCTACAGTGAAGAGGCGACTCCGGGATGCTGGCCTTCACGGCAGAGTGGCAAAGAAAAAGCCATATCTGAGACTGGCTAATAAAAGGAAAAGATTAATGTGGGCAAAAGAACACAGACATTGGACAGAGGAAGATTGGAAAAAATTGTTACGGACAGACGAATCCAAGTTTGAGGTGTTTGGATTACACAGAAGAACCTTTGTGACACGCAGAACAGCTGAAAAGATGCTGGAAGAGTGTCAGACGCCATCTGTCAAGCATGGTGGAGGTAATGTGATGGTCTGGGGTTGTTTTGGTGCTGGTAAAGTGGGAGATTTGTACAAGGTAAAAGGGATTTTGAATAAGGAAGGCTATCACTCCATTTTGCAATGCCATGCCATACTCTGTGGGCAGCGCTAGATTGGAGCCAATTTCATCCTACAACAGGACAATGACCCAAAGCACACCTCTAAATTATGCAAGAACTATTAAGGGAAGAAGTAGGCAGCTGGTATTCTATCTGTAATGGAGGGACCAGCGCAGTCACCAGATCTCAACCTCATTGAGCTATTGTGGGAACAGCTTGACCGTATGGTATGCAAAACGTGGCCATCAAGCCAAACCAACTTGTGGGAGGAGCTTCTGAAAGCATGAGGTGAAATTTCTCCAGATTACCTCAGCAAATTAACTGCTAGAATGCCAAAGGTTTGCAATGCTGTAATTGCTGCAATGGGAGCATTCTTTGACGAAAGCAAAGTTTGAAGGAGAAAATTATTATTTCAAATAAAAATCTTTTTTTGAACCTTGTCAATGTTTGGATTAGATTTTCAATTCACTTGGCAACTTAATTAATAAAAGTATGAGTTTTCATGAATAACACAAAATTGTCTGTGACCCTAGACTTTTGAACGGTAGTGTATGTGGTGTTTTAGCAATTTCAGATATTTTATCCTGATTCATCATTTGCAATTTATAAAAGTCACAATTTTGTGCAACTTCACTGCAGTTACTGTGTATTTTTTGAGTAGGCCAAAATGTTGGCGCTATTTTTGTGTTTTTGGCAGTAACATACGAAGTCCAAGATAGTTGAAGTCAGGAAGAAAGCCCATTTTTGATATTGCACCAAATTCATGACTGAAATGAACTATTTTGATAAATCTGATGCCAAAAATAGTAACTGATATCACAGGACAAAAAAGGAAAGCAACTTTCAAAAAAATGCAACTGATGAATCAGGGCTAGTATGTTTGATCTTTAGAACAAACTACAACCAGGTGTACAAGTTGTCAGAAACTGGAAAGTTCCTTTAAATCTGCTTAGCAACATAGAACTACCAACCAAACAATCACTGTGTAGTGAGTTTTTGTTGGCTATTGTAAAGCTTTTTTCTTGCTTCCCAGTATAAAATCTGATAAAATCTAAATGTTCACAGTTAAGTTATTTCTCATTTTCTGATTTTGGTAGATACAGAGCAGACCATACTGTTACTATTAAGAAAATGAGGCCCAGCGTTTCCCCCAGGCATTGCAGAATGCTGTGACGTCTCTTCTTGAGGCCAGTGTCACAACATATAAAAAAATCGGTCCGTTTTTCATGGACAAGAATAGCACAAATGTTTCATGTACAGTGATCCGTGTGCAGTGCGAAGATGTGATTCTCCAAAAAATATCTGTGTCATCCGTATGGCCTCTGTATGACATTCGTATGGCGATATTTTCTTGCCGGCTTGCAAAATGGACATATAATGGAGTCATTGGCTCAAATATTCGTGAAAACATATATAATAGTCTATCTCTATCATCTCTATCTCATCTCTATCTCTGTCGTCTATCTCAATCTCTATCATCTCTATCACCTCTACTATCATCTCTATCATCTATCTCTATCATCTATTATCTCTATCTTTATCATCTATATCATCTGTCATCTCTCTATCATCTCTGATTTACAGAAAACAGTGTGGCCTGCGGTGACCTGGACTCAGAACGCCTGCATCTCAGTCTGGAATGGAGAAGAAACCATACAGTTTGGGAAAGATAGTTACTCATCTCTATCACCTCTATCATCTATAATCTCTATCTTTATCATGTCTATCTCAATCTCTATCATCTCTATCACCTCTATCTTCTATCGTCTCTATCATCTATCTTTATTATCTCTCTATCATCTCTATCACCTTTAACTTCTATAATCTCTCACTATCATCTTTCTCTATCATCTCTGTCAATCATCTCTATCATCTCTGCTTTACGGAAAACAGTGTGGCCTGCGGTCACCTGGACTCAGAAAGCCTGCATCTCAGACCGGAATTGAGAAGAAACCTGTTATGGCTGGCAATCAGGCAACACAGCGTGCAGTAATCAGCGCACATACAGAGATCTGGCAATAACCAAAAACAATAGGACGAGCTCTGAGACGTGGAATCTCTGTAGACTGCAGTACCTGATCTATCCTCACACAACTATAAGCAGCAGTGGATTGCGCCTATCACTACCTATGCAACTCGGCACTGCCTGAGGAGCTGACTAGCCTGAAGATAGAAATACAAGCCTGACTTACCTCAGAGAAATACCCCAAAGGAATAGGCAGCCCCCCACATATAATGACTGTTAGCAAGATGAAAAGACAAACGTAGGAATGAAATAGATTCAGCAAAGTGAGGCCCGATATTCTAGACAGAGCGAGGATAGCAAAGAGAACTATGCAGTCTACAAAAAACCCTAAAACGAAAACCACGCAAAGGGGCAAAAACCCACCGTGCCGAACTAACCGCACGGCGGTGCACCCCTTTGCTTCTCAGAGCTTCCAGCAAAAGTTAATAGCAAGCTGGACAGAAAAAACAGAAAACAAACTAGAAGCACTTATCTAGCAGAGCAGCAGGCCCAAGGAAAGATGCAGTAGCTCAGATCCAACACTGGAACATTGACAAGGAGCAAGGAAGACAGACTCAGGTGGAGCTAAATAGCAAGGCAGCCAACGAGCTCACCAAAACACCTGAGGGAGGAAGCCCAGAGACTGCAATACCACTTGTGACCACAGAAGTGAATTCCGCCACAGAATTCACAACAGTACCCCCCCCTTAAGGAGGGGTCACCGAACCCTCACCAGAACCCCCAGGCCGACCAGGATGAGCCACATGAAAGGCACGAACAAGATCTGGGGCATGGACATCAGAGGCAAAAACCCAGGAATTATCTTCCTGAGCATAACCCTTCCATTTGACCAGATACTGGAGTTTCCGTCTAGAGACACGAGAATCCAAAATCTTCTCCACAATATACTCCAATTCCCCCTCCACCAAAACAGGGGCAGGAGGCTCCACAGATGGAACCATAGGTGCCACGTATCTCCTCAACAACGACCTATGGAATACATTATGTATGGAAAAGGAGTCTGGGAGGATCAGACGAAAAGACACCGGATTGAGAATCTCAGAAATCCTATACGGACCAATAAAACGAGGTTTAAATTTAGGAGAGGAAACCTTCATAGGAATATGACGAGAAGATAACCAAACCAGATCCCCAACACGAAGTCGGGGTCCCACACGGCGTCTGCGATTAGCGAAAAGCTGAGCCTTCTCCTGGGACAAGGTCAAATTGTCCACTACCTGAGTCCAGATCTGCTGCAACCTGTCCACCACAGAATCCACACCAGGACAGTCCGAAGACTCAACCTGTCCTGAAGAGAAACGAGGATGGAACCCAGAATTGCAGAAAAATGGAGAGACCAAGGTAGCCGAGCTGGCCCGATTATTAAGGGCGAACTCAGCCAACGGCAAAAATGACACCCAATCATCCTGGTCAGCGGAAACAAAACATCTCAGATATGTTTCCAAGGTCTGATTGGTTCGTTCGGTCTGGCCATTAGTCTGAGGATGGAAGGCCGAGGAGAAAGATAGGTCAATGCCCATCCTACCACAAAAAACTCGCCAGAACCTCGAGACAAACTGGGAACCTCTGTCAGAAACAATATTCTCAGGAATGCCATGTAAACGAACCACATGCTGGAAGAACAAAGGCACCAAATCAGAGGAGGAAGGCAATTTAACCAAAGGCACCAGATGGACCATTTTAGAAAAGCGATCACAGACCACCCAAATGACCGACATTTTTTGAGAAACGGGAAGGTCAGAAATGAAATCCATCGAAATATGTGTCCAAGGCCTCTTCGGGACCGGCAAGGGCAAAAGCAACCCACTGGCACGTGAACAGCAGGGCTTAGCCCTAGCACAAATTCCACAGGACTGCACAAAAGCACGCACATCCCGCGACAGAGATGGCCACCAGATGGATCTAGCAACCAACTCCCTGGTACCAAAGATTCCTGGATGACCGGCCAGCACCGAACAATGAAGTTCAGAGATAACTTTACTAGTCCACCTATCAGGGACGAACAGTTTCTCGGCGGGACGAACAGTTTCTCGGCCGGACAACGATCAGGTTTATTAGCCTGAAATTTCTGCAACACTCTCCGCAAATCAGGGGAGATGGCAGACACAATGACTCCTTCCTTGAGGATACTCGCCGGCTCAGATAACCCCGGAGAGTCGGGCACAAAACTCCTAGACAGAGCATCCGCCTTCACATTTTTAGAGCCCGGAAGGTATGAAATCACAAAATCAAAACGAGCAAAAAATAACGACCAACGGGCCTGTCTAGGATTCAAGCGCTTGGCAGACTCAAGATAAGTAAGGTTCTTATGATCAGTCAAAACCACCACGCGATGCTTAGCACCCTCAAGCCAATGACGCCACTCCTCGAATGCCCACTTCATGGCCAGCAACTCTCGGTTGCCCACATCATAATTACACTCAGCAGCAGAAAATTTCCTGGAAAAGAAAGCACATGGTTTGAACACTGAGCAACCAGAACCTCTCTGTGACAAAACCGCCCCTGCACCAATCTCAGAAGCATCAACCTCGACCTGGAACGGAAGAGAAACATCAGGTTGACACAACACAGGGGCACAGCAAAAACGACGCTTCAACTCCTGAAAAGCTTCCACGGCAGCAGAAGACCAATTAACCAAATCAGCACCCTTCTTGGTCAAATCGGTCAATGGTCTGGCAATGCTAGAAAAATTACAGATGAAGCGACGATAAAAATTAGCAAAGCCCAGGAATTTCTGCAGACTTTTTAGAGATGTCGGCTGAGTCCAATCCTGGATGGCCTGAACCTTAACCGGATCCATCTCGATAGTAGAAGGGGAAAAGATGAACCCCAAAAATGAAACTTTCTGCACACCGAAGAGACACTTTGATCCCTTCACGAACAGGGAATTAGCACGCAGTACCTGGAAAACCATTCTGACTTGCTTCACATGAGACTCCCAATCATCTGAGAAGATCAAAATGTCATCCAAGTAAACAATCAAGAATTTATCCAGATACTCACGGAAAATGTCATGCATAAAAGACTGAAAAACAGATGGAGCATTGGCAAGTCCGAACGGCATCACCAGATACTCAAAATGACCCTCGGGCGTATTAAATGCCGTTTTCCATTCATCTCCCTGCCTGATTCTCACCAGATTATACGCACCACGAAGATCAATCTTAGTAAACCAACTAGCCCCCTTAATCCGAGCAAACAAGTCAGAAATCAATGGCAAGGGATACTGAAACTTAACAGTGATCTTATTAAGAAGGCGGTAATCAATACACGGTCTTAGCGAACCATCCTTCTTGGCTACAAAAAAGAACCCTGCTCCCAATGGTGACGACGATGGGCGAATATGTCCCTTCTCCAGGGACTCCTTCACATAACTGCGCATAGCGGTGTGTTCAGGTACGGACAAATTAAATAAACGACCCTTAGGGAATTTACTACCAGGAATCAAATCGATAGCACAATCACAATTCCTATGCGGAGGTAGGGCATCAGACTTGGACTCTTCAAATACATCCTGAAAGTCCGACAAGAACTCTGGGATGTCAGAAGGAATGGATGACGAAATAGACAAAAATGGAACATCACCATGTACTCCCTGACAACCCCAGCTGGTTACCGACATAGAGTTCCAATCCAATACTGGATTATGGGTTTGTAGCCATGGCAACCCCAACACGACCACATCATGCAAATTATGCAGTACCAGAAAGCGAATAACTTCCTGATGTGCAGGAGCAATGCACATGGTCAGCTGGGCCCAGTACTGAGGCTTATTCTTGGCCAAAGGTGTAGCATCAATTCCTCTCAACGGAATAGGACACCGCAAAGGCTCCAAGAAAAATCCACAACGTTTAGCATAATCCAAATCCATCAGATTCAGGGCAGCGCCTGAATCCACAAACGCCATGACAGAATACGATGACAAAGAGCACATTAAGGTAATGGACAAAAGGAATTTGGACTGTACAGTACCAATAACGGCAGAGCTATCGAACCGCCTAGTGCGTTTAGGACAATTAGAAATAGCATGAGTAGAATCACCACAATAGAAACACAGTCTGTTCAGACGTCTGTGTTCTTGCCGTTCTACTTTAGTCATAGTCCTGTCGCACTGCATAGGCTCAGGTTTACTCTCAGACAATACCGCCAGATGGTGCACAGATTTACGCTCGCGCAAGCGACGACCGATCTGAATGGCCAAGGACATAGACTCATTCAAACCAGCAGGCATAGGAAATCCCACCATTACATCCTTAAGAGCTTCAGAGAGACCCTTTCTGAACAAAGCCGCTAGTGCAGATTCATTCCACAGAGTGAGTACTGACCACTTCCTAAATTTCTGACAATATACTTCTACATCATCCTGACCCTGGCATAAAGCCAGCAGATTTTTCTCAGCCTGATCCACTGAATTAGGCTCATCGTAAAGCAATCCCAGCGCCTGGAAAAATGCATCAACATTACTCAATGCAGAATCTCCTGGTGCAAGAGAAAACGCCCAGTCCTGTGGGTCGCCGCGCAAAAAAAGAAATAATAATCAAAACCTGTTGAATAGGATTACCAGAAGAATGAGGTTTCAAGGCCAAAAATAGCTTACAATTATTTCTGAAGCTCAGGAATTTAGTTCTGTCACCAAAAAACAAATCAGGAATCGGAATTCTTGGTTCTAGCATCGATTTCTGATCAATAGTATCTTGAATCTTTTGTACATTTACAACGAGATTATCCATTGAGGAGCACAGAGCCTGAATATCCATGTCCACAGCTGTGTCCTGAAGCACTCTAATGTCTAGGGGAAAAAAAAGACTGAAGACAGAGCTAAGAAAAAAAAATGCTGTCAGGATTTCTTTTTTCCCTCTATTGGGAATCATTGGTGTGGCTCCTTGTACTGTTATGGCTGGCAATCAGGCAACACAGCGTGCAGTAATCAGCGCACATACAGAGATCTGGCAATAACCAAAAACAATAGGACGAGCTCTGAGACGTGGAATCTCTGTAGACTGCAGTACCTGATCTATCCTCACACAACTATAAGCAGCAGTGGATTGCGCCTATCACTACCTATGCAACTCGGCACTGCCTGAGGAGCTGACTAGCCTGAAGATAGAAATACAAGCCTGACTTACCTCAGAGAAATACCCCAAAGGAATAGGCAGCCCCCCACATATAATGACTGTTAGCAAGATGAAAAGACAAACGTAGGAATGAAATAGATTCAGCAAAGTGAGGCCCGATATTCTAGACAGAGCGAGGATAGCAAAGAGAACTATGCAGTCTACAAAAACCCTAAAACGAAAACCACGCAAAGGGGCAAAAAGACCCACCGTGCCGAACTAACAGCACGGCGGTGCACCCCTTTGCTTCTCAGAGCTTCCAGCAAAAGTTAATAGCAAGCTGGACAGAAAAAACAGAAAACAAACTAGAAGCACTTATCTAGCAGAGCAGCAGGCCCAAGGAAAGATGCAGTAGCTCAGATCCAACACTGGAACATTGACAAGGAGCAAGGAAGACAGACTCAGGTGGAGCTAAATAGCAAGGCAGCCAACGAGCTCACCAAAACACCTGAGGGAGGAAGCCCAGAGACTGCAATACCACTTGTGACCACAGAAGTGAATTCCGCCACAGAATTCACAACAGAAACCATACAGTTTGGGAACGATAGTTACACATCTCTATAATTTCTATCTATCATCTGTCATCTCTATCTCTATCATTTATATCATATCTATCTTTACCATCTCTATCACCTCTATCATCTGTATCTGTCTCCATCATCTATCTCTGTCATCGCTATCTCTATAATCTCTATCATCTGTCATCTCTATCATCTCTGCTTTACAGAATATCATTTCTATCTCTATCTTCTCTATCATCTCTCTATCAACTCTATCATCTTTCTCTATCATCTCTAACTCTATCATTTCTATCTATCATCTCCAGCTCTAGCTCTATCATATCTAACATCTCTAACTCTTATCTCTCTATCATCTCTTTTCTCACTATATCTATCATCTCTATATCTCTATCTTTATCATCTGTCATCTCCAGCGCTATCTCCAGCTCTATCACTATCATCTCTATCTCTCTTCCATCTATCTATATCATCTCTAGCTCTATCATCTCCACCTCTAGCTCTATCTTTTCTATCTCATCACTATCTAGCTCTATCATCTCCAGCTCTAGCTCTATCATCTTATCTCTAGCTCTATCGTCTCCAGCTCTATCTCTAGCTCCTATCATCTCTATATCCAGCTCCATCATCTCTAGCTCTATCAACTCTGGCTCTATTTTCTCTAGCTCTGTCTCATCTCTATCTCTATCATCTCTAGCTCTGTCATCTGTCTCTATCATCACTATCTCTATAATTTCTATATCCAGCTCTATCATCTCATCTCTCTATCATCTCTATTATATCTCTAGCTCTCTATCATTTGTCTGTCATCTCTAGCTCTCACTATATCTAGCTCTATCATCTCTATCATCTTTCTCTAGCTCTACCAGCTCTAGCTCTATCTCCAGCTCTAGCTCTAGCTCCAGCTCTAGCTCTAACATCTCTAGCTCTATCATCTCTTATCTCTATAATCTCTATTATATCTCTAGCTCTTTAACATTTCTATCATCTCTATAGCTCTATCATCTCTCTTTATCATCTGTCATCTCTAGCTGTATCTCCATCCTCTCTAGCTCTATCTCCAGCTCTATCATCTCCAGCTCTATCATCTCTAGCTCTATCACTATCATCTCTATCACTCTTTCATCTCTATCACTCTTTCATCTCTATCACTCTTTCATCTCTATCACTCTTTCATCTCTATCACTATCTCTTTCATCTCTATCACTCTTTCATCTCTAGCTCTATCATCTCTATCACTATCTCTTTCATCTCTATCAACACCATCTCTGTCATATCTCGATCTAGCTCTATCGTCCCCAGCTCTTTCTCTAGCACTATCATTTCTAGCTCTCTATCATCTCTATCTCCAACTCTATCATCTCTATATCCAGCACTATCATCTCTGGCTCCATCATCTCTAGCTCTGTCTCTCATCTCCATCTCTGTCATCTCTATCATCACTATCTCTATAATTTCTATATCCAGCTCTATGATCTCTATCTCCTCTATCTCTAACATCTCCAGCTCTAGCTCTTTCATCTCTAGCTCTATCATCTCCAGCTATATATAGCTCTAACAACTCTAGCTCTCTCTATCATCTATCTCCAGCTCTATCATCTATTTATCCAGCTCTATCATCTCTGGCTCTATCATCTCTATCTCTATCATCACTAGCTCTATCATCTCCAGTTCTAGCTCTATCATCACTATATCATCTCTATATCCAGCTCTATCATCTCTAGCTCTATCATCACTATATCTATCATCTCTATATCCAGCTCTATCATCTCTGTGATGGTGCGATGTTATGTGGGTATCATTTTGTGTACATTTATATTTTACTGATTATCATGGTGTTCTCTTGTAGGATGAGTTATTTGTCATCTGACATCAGCCCCCACAGTCCTGTACTGTTATCTCTCCACAGGGTCAGTGAAAAATGTTGTTTGCTAATATGCTAATGACATAGTAACATAGTAACATAGTAAGGCCGAAAAAAGACATTTGTCCATCCAGTTCAGCCTATATTCCATCATAATAAATCCGCAGATTTACGTCCTTCTACAGAACCTAATAATTGTATATAGTAACATAGTTAGTAAGGCCGAAAAAAGGGAAATCAACAAGCACCCACAAGACAACAAGAACCCACAATCCCTGGCTTAGGAGGCCAGTGCCTTATCCATTAGGCCACTGGGGCTTGACATATTGAACTAGTTTGTTGAAACAATGACCACCTGTAGTGCCTTATTCCCCAAGGCACTTTTGTCACGTCTGGGAGGCCTGAAAACCACCCCAACTTGTCTGACTATGCCTGGACATAAGGAGGGGGCTGGGGAGGACATGAGCAGAGAAATCAGTCTTGTGTGGAATGATGATGTGAACACAGCACATCAGAGAGAAGGGGAAGCATTTTGACCATTTTTTATCCTCTGTCTGCTGGATTATTGGACTCATCTCCTTGGACATTTATCCGGTTACTGAACTGCATTCGGCTTCTGGACTATCTTATCCTTTGTGTGGTGGATCGTATATGGACCTTTCGTGTTTTTGCCTAAATAAAGCTTTTGGAAGTGTTCACTATTCTCTTGCTCTGTTGATTGTGTGGTATCGGAGAAGGACCCTGTGACAACTGGTGGCCAGCAGAGGGATCGACAGAGTGTAACGTAATGGAGAACCACACACAGAGTGAGTACAGAAATTGGACTGTATGCAGTTAACAGGAGAGAGCCAGAGACCTGGGCCTGAACTATCCGGGCAGGGCCGGTTTTAGACAAAGTGGGGCCCTAGGCAAAAATTTAAAGTGGGGGCCCCAAATGATAACATTGCACTGTGGCCCCCATATCGGCCAATGGGTCTGCCACTATTAGCTGTATGCAGGGTCACTGCTGGCACTTTGAAAAGCAGCTTTTCACCATGTTCATAGACAGAATTTTTGCAGCTTTTTCTTCTGCAAATAATAAGTTTACAGCAGTTTACAACACAAGCAAAAACTGAGATTTTGAGAAATCTCCTGCACACCCTTTTATTTTCCGTTGACTGAATTTCACAACTGCGTCTCTCCAGACCCCAGCATGTCAATTTATCTGGCGTAGACACATGACATTGCTATTGGTCGATCCCTCGAAGGGATGACACCCCCTTTTATACCTTAACCTTCAGGTATTTGTCGCCAAGAAAACCCCACCAAATAATGACAGACTCTGAACTTGGATTATAATTGGCCACAGTGGCCTTTATTATAAACATACAACAAGAATAAAATAACGTAGGGAGGAGTCCTTGAAGCTCCAAACTGGTGGTCAACCATAACAGAGAGTGGACAGAAACATACCATAGATTTACTCCCAGACGTAACCACCCAGGCTCGGGAGCACCAAAATACCCCGAAGGGTTAACCATGTCCACTTTTAACCTGGGGATCTGGCCCACCGTTGCCAAGATCCCCCCCCGAACCACCAGACCCGAAAACCAAGTTTACACCAACTGAAGGATCCGTACCCAGACGGATCCCCCAGGCCAATTTATCACCAATTCCAGGGACCCTCCCACCGCCACGAGGGTATTTGAATACCTTAAATACCCGAGACCCCACCACACTTCACCGCTATGGCCCTTTCGATACCGTTTTGCAAACCCAAGGCCCATAAGTCAGTGCCCACAGCGTTCAGGTGAACACCATCACCCAGGAGAAAGTCCTCCCCACCCTGTTCCAGTTCAAAATGACGGACAAACAAACCTCCATTCCTTACCACAAACTTAGCAACCATCCGATTAACTTTAATCCTGGCTTTATTGACCTTGTCCGCAGATCTGGCGTGCCTCCAACACCTCCTCGGAACAATATCCGACCAAACCACCAGCAAATCCCCAAAGGACACCCATAATCTGAGAAGGTCATGCTTAATATCCCGGATCAGCTCCCGACAGGGGCGAATCCCCAAATCATTTCCTCCAACGTGCAAAACCAAAATGTCTGGAGGTCTGTCCAAACGAGCACTGTTATGCACTTCCTTCAAAACCCCGTTCCAGCCCAATCCCCGAAAACCCAACCATCTGACCACGGCCACCTCTTTGGAGAACCCGAGCTGCCGACCGTCCCGCCGAACGTCCGCCCGTCTCGCGCCCCAATACATGTACGAGTGGCCGACGATCCAAATCAACAGGGGATTGGAACCTGAAAATGCAGAACAACTTAGAATCCACAACTGTATCACAAATACAAAAACATCGTGAAAAAACCCCATCCTCCCCCCCCATCCCAACTTAAGGTTTAACATAGCTCTTATAACGCCCCGACTCCCATCTACCAATCCGTTGCACCACTGCCGACCGAATCCTCTCAACCTTTGACGCCGACCACCCGTCATCGGCACCGCGTCTCAACCACAACAACAGGGCCCCCACATAATCATCACCCACGTTACCCACCCCGCAAGACACCAACCAGGACTCCCAATCACACCACACCGACCGGTATGCTGCCCACGTGCTGGGTGCCAAAGACGCCTGAATCAAAGGTCCTGCAGCCCGGATACCACGCTCCAGAGTTCCTGCGGGCATTCCCGACCCGTCTCCTCCGCCTCCTGAGCCAAAGCACGGAAACGCTCCCACTGAAACCGAGACAAAGAGTCAGCAATGGAGTTCTCAACACCGGGCACATGAGTCACCGAAACATACGCATTAATAGACATGCAGAACAACACCAACTGACGCAAAACCCGAATAACTGGGGGGGATGATGCCGTCAAACTGTTGATAACACAAACGACTGCCATGTTATCACAATTAAACCGTACCCTGTGATTGCGCAAATCATCCTTCCACAGATAAACAGCAACCAAAATAGAACAAATTTCCAACAAAGTCACGTTTTTGACCAGCCCGGAACCGAACCAGTCGTCCGGCCACCTGGAGGCACACCACCGACCACCAAAAAAGGCGCCAAAACCAATCTCACCCGACGCATCCGTGAACAAATCCAAGTCAGAATTGCCCACCACTTCCTCCATCAGAAGCGATCGGCCGTTGTACCGTGCCAAAAAACTATCCCACACCTCCAAATCGGCTTTGTGCTCGCTAGATAAGCGCACGAAATGATGGGGGGCCTTAACCCCCGCTGTAGCACCCGCAAGCCTCCCAGAAAACACCCTCCCCATTGGGATAATTCTGCTCGCAAAGTTCAATTTGCCAAGAAGAGACTGAACTTCCTGCAAAGGCAACTTCTTTAAGCGACGCACTCGAGCCACCTCGCTTTTCAAACCGACCACCTTCGCCTCGGGTAACCGAAATTCCCATGTGACCGTATCAATGACAATGCCCAGAAATGAAATACATGTACTGGGCCCTTCGGTTTTCCCTGGCGCCAGCGGAACACCGAACCGCTCGGCCACCCAAATCACTCTGTAAAGCTATTTCACAACAACCAGATTGAGCAGGCCTGATGCACAAAAAATCATCCAAATAATGGATGATGTAGTCCAAACCAGACACATCCCGAACGACCCACTCCAGAAACGAACTGAAAGCCTCAAAATATGCGCAAGACAAAGAACAGCCCATCGGCAAACATCTGTCAACATAAAACCCTTGGTCCCAATAACAACCCAACAGTCTAACGCTATCCGGATGGACAGGAAGTAACCGGAAAGCCGACTCAATATCTGTCTTAGCCAATAATGCGCCCCTGCCGCAGCTACGTACCAAACGTGTAGCCTCATCAAAAGACGTATAAACCACGGAGCAAAGCTCCGGATCTATTCCGTCATTCACAGACCGCCCCTTAGGGTAAGACAAATGATGAATTAGCCTAAACTTGTTAGGCTCCTTCTTCGGAACCACACCCAACGGGGAAATAACCAAATCAAACCAAAAAGGGGTGGAGCGGGGAAAGGGCCAGACATCCTACCCAACGCCACTTCCTTGCTCAACTTTTCCGACACCACAGCCGCGTGCAACACTGCCGATTTCAAATTCCTTACAACTTGCGGGATACTAAAAGTAGGGGCAAGTATCCAAAAACCATCCCGAAAACCCGAAAACAACAGCTCCGCTTTTGGGCTATCTGGAAACCTATCTAGAAAGGGGGCCATCGCGTCCAACCTCACTGGCGTCACCCCCTTTTGAATTGCCGTCAGGCTTAGCCTTTTTCTTGAAGCACTTCGCGGCCCCATGGGAGGATCCACTGCAATGTGAGCACGCGTGCTTGAACTTACAGGTGGCCCCAAATTTGCACTGGCCGTCGTTAAACTGCCAGCACAGGCCGTGCTTCTGGCTCGCTTGGCCAGACTGACTACCCGATCCTGAACTGCCTTGCGCCGCGGTCTGGCCGACATTTCCGGCCCCCCCTTGAAAGGAATGACCAAACTTTGTGGGCGCCATCACTCGCAACCACAAACCAATGTCCTTCTGATCCCACCGGATCGCCGGACGACCGGCCTTCCGCTGCCTAAACTGTTCATTGTACCGGAGCCACGCCTGGCCCCCGTACGCCCTGCCTATCGAATCCATGTAACAGAAGAGCGCCGAACAATTTTCTGGCGCCTTCTCACCCACTACGCTCGCCAGAATTGCAAACGCTTGCAACCAGTTCACAAAAGTCTGCGGAATAAGGTGCCACCTCCGTTTTTCCTCGTCCTCTTTCTTACTGTCCTCTTTTTTGCTCTTATCTAAATTGAACTTTTCTAAAGGAAGAAGCGAAAAAATTTCCACGTACTCATCTTTCCAGATCTTCTCCCTTACTTCCTTTTTCAAATGGGCCCCAAGCGGCCCCTCAAAACAGACATAAACCTCACCCCGCACTTTGTCGTCTAAACAACTTCCGTCTTCCTTCTCCTTTTCCTGCACCGACACCGACACTGGGACACTTGAACTGCTGGGTGCCAATACACCCTCCCCAGATGCCCCGAAACCCAAATCCGTAGAACCGACCCACGCAGCCAACGGGGACGACACCGACCTAACGCCGCCCAATCGCGCGAGCAACTCCCGGACGCTGGACAATAACTCACCTACCCCTTCGCTCCCTGAAACCAACCGAATCCCCGCCTGCTCCCCCATAGCCCCTACCCCATTTGCCTGACTACCCTCCACCACCGGGGAAAACGATCGTGCTGGTAACAAAACAGACATAGAATCTTGCTCACCAAGCTGCAGGGGAACTGAAGTCCCCCCAGCCGCAGACGTCCTCCTCGTCCTGCTGCCCTCGGCTCCTGGTCCGGTCCGTGAAACCCCGCGATGCTGCGTCTCACCGCGTGATGATGAACGTGAGGATGCGGCCCCATCCCGGCCTGACGCTGGAGATCCAGATGCGGCCCGGTGGGACGGACTGCCCGGCACAGGCCCACCGTACATTCCAGGCCCTGGGGACGCCCGACCACTACTCCCTCTGGGTCCATCTGGTAATCCGGCTGACTCTCCTTGTGTGCTGGACGGGCCCGGCCGCACAGGGGAAGAAGCGGCGCTGCCGGCCGCTGCAGTACAGGCTCTCCCTCGCTGTCTCGGTGCAGAAGCAGGAGCAGGACGCCCAGCAGCAGCTGCACCACGGCGCCCCCCCGTGACGTCACCGGCAGTTGGAGCTCCAGCGCGCAAAGGCCCCGCCCCCTGTGATGAAGAAGCAGGCCTCTCCACCGCCGCAGGCCCCATCGCAGCATTTGGATTCCTCCCGGACCGGGCCCTACTGGGGCGCTTACTGGCGGGCACTCGGTCCGGAGGGTCCCTGGAGGGGCTCCTTCGCCGACGCTGGGGCTGGATTGGATGGGGGGACAGCCGTTGTGGAGGCCGCACGCGCCGGGAGCGCCGCTCACCGTTGGCCGCCGTCTGTACGACTCTGCTGCCGCTACCGCTGCCCAGTATACCGGCCACCTGGGCCTCTAACCAGCCAGGAGGCTGGCTCTCCGCTGCCGTCGATCCCGGACATGGCGCCGCTATCTTCCTGAGGCTTCAGAGCGGGAACTGGTAAGCCCCACCCTTTCCTTATAAACCCCTGCCTCATGCATAACACCCCCCTCCCATAATTAACCCCTTCCCCTCCTATCTCTCCCTCCCAAACCCCTGTCATGACGGCCTGCACGTACGCCGTCTGCGGGGGGAGGGGACGGCTCGCTCCGGCCTGCTCTAAGAGTCTCCACAAGAGAAATCTCACCCCTGCAATGTATAGGACGCAGGGATTCCACACGGTTCAATGAACACATGCGGAATCACCTGTGTTCAAAAGATGGCAGCACTTTGGACGCAGCATGATGTCCGCTGCATCTAAAGGGCTGCCATATCCGGATCCTCTGCACATACCCTAAAAAATGGGTGTTTTGAAAGCAGTGTTTTTACTGCCAAGAGAGCAGGCTTTGGCTGCAAAAAAAAAATGCACCAAAAACGCTGATTCCTATGCACACCTGTACTATATATGTGTATGGTTTATCCTTATTATTTCACGTGGGAATTCATTTATTTCTATATAATAAATGCCCTGATTCAGCAGACAATATTCCTGTCTTGTGTCATCAAGACAGTAGTGACAGGACATCACCCTATCAGATTACAAGCAATGATTTAGTGACTGGTCAGAGCCCATGCTGATCCCTGCTGTATGTGACTGTGAAACCTGATCCTACAGCAATCATCACAGAGCTCTGGGACCAAAGAGTAAATCACAGCCCTGAGGTGGTCTCAAGGGGGGTTTCGGAGACACGTTCTGGGACTGCTGCTTCACTGCTGTACACCCTCTGGGCACTTCATACAGGGGCTGCAGAGGCAGGGGGCCCCCTTTCTAGGTGGGGGCCCCAGGCGACTGCCTGGTCTGCCTGTGCCAAACTGGGGCCTTTATCCAGGACTGACTAAAGAAGCCTAAATTGATCTACTGGTGAGTGCTAACCAGACCACCTCATCCCTGTAACAATTATAGTGGAACACTCATGAACTCATTCTTGGCTTGAGACAAATAAGCAGCAGAACCAAATATAATGATAAGTCTGTATTATTCAAAACAAACACTGGTGCAAAGCGTGAGCAAGTTCAAAACACAGCAAATAAGGTGAAATCGATAGATTCCTTGCAGCTCGGCTGCAGGCAAAGTCAATATTCAAACGCACAAACGTGGGTGCAGCATGTGCACAACAGTTCAAGTGGATGGCAAACTCGGTCCTTCTTAGGAATATGTAGTTTGTTTGCAGCTTGACTGCAGGCAAAGTCTTATGGGCGTAGCACTTTCTGGGGAAATGCAGATCATAAGACACAGTTAATACCAGAGCTGGCAGTATTAGCTAAGAGTCCAGAAGCAGTGCAGAGCTTCGAGTCCAGAAACTGTCAAATTAACCAGCAGTGGAAATCAAACAAGCTTAGCTGTAGCAGGATGAGCTTACATGTCCCAGCAGGTAGGAGAAGAATGCAGAGTAATGCAGGAGAACCTCTGAGAGCTGAGAAGGTTAGCTGAATAGGCGGAGCCGGAGTATCTGGAGAGGGGAAGTCTCTTGCAGCCCAAGCCAGGGATTCAGGCAGAATACATAAGCAAGGAGTATGAAGCAAGCCAGGTTTATAAAGACAGGGAAGTCAGATCACATGAGCAGATTTGAGGCAGCAGACGCCATCTTGGAAAATGGCAATAAAACACCACAGAAACAAGGAATCCAGAGTCCTTACACTCCCATATGTCTGCAGGACCGGCTCAAGAGACAGGGATCCCCACCCCAAAAAGCCGGTAGGTGGTGTGGTACAAAGAAAAGATGATGGTTCTGGGCCCAGGCATCTCTGAGGAGTACGAGGAGGCTGCCCACCGGGCACAGTGGAGACAAGAAGCAATGGAGCTTGAAAGAGGAAGTAACGCAATGTGGAATGTAAACCCAACGATCCGGGAGCCTGTACGGATCACCCGGACAGAGTTTAAGCCATTAAGACTTCTGGAGATGTGGAGGGGTTCTTCAAGGACTTTGAGCAGCAGTGTGCTGTGATGGAGGTGCCCCACTCTGGCTGGATGCGTTTGTTAGTGGGACTCCTAAATGGTAGCCTGGTGGAGTCTTACCAAACCATTGATTCACAGCGGAATCGGGATTATAACATTGTAAAGCAGACTATCCTGGTTACCATGCTATCACCCCAGACTCTTATAGGGCCAAGTTCCGAGACCTCCCATGCACTACGGGGGGATCGTTTAGGATGTATGCAGAAAAGATGTCCCAGGCATGTCGGAGATGGCGGGAAGCAGAAAATTGTTATGACCTGGTGGTCAGGACAATAATGGACCTGGTGGTTAAGAGCATATGGAATGACCTGATAGTTACTGATAATTAAGGACGAGCTCTGGGACGTGGGAACTCTGCTAACCGCAATCCCTAATCCTATCAAACACACTAGAAATAGCCGTGGATTGCGCCTAACGCTCCCTATGCAACTCGGCACAGCCTAAGGAACTAGCTAGCCCTGAAGATAGGAAAATAAAGCCTACCTTGCCTCAGAGAAATTCCCCAAAGGAAAAGGCAGCCCCCCACATATAATGACTGTGAGTAAGATGAAAATACAAACACAGAGATGAAATAGATTTAGCAAAGTGAGGCCCGACTAACTGAACAGACCGAGGATAGGAAAGGTTACTTTGCGGTCAGCACAAAAACCTACAAAAAGACCATGCAGAGGGCGCAAAAAGACTCTCCGCACCGACTCACGGTGCGGAGGCGCTCCCTCTGCGTCCCAGAGCTTCCAGCAAGCAAGACAACAAAAAATAGCAAGCTGGACAGAAAAATAGCAAACCAAAGAAATACAAACTGGAACTTAACTTCTGCAGGGAAGACAGGTCACAAGAACGATCCAGGAGTGAACTAGACCAATACTGGAACATTGACAGGTGGCCAGGAGCAAAGATCTAAGTGGAGTTAAATAGAGCAGCCCACTAACGAATTAACCTCGTCACCTGTGGAAGGAAACTCAGAAACACCCACCAGAGGACGTCCATGGACAGAACCAGCCGAAGTACCATTCATGACCACAGGAGGGAGCCCGACAACAGAATTCACAACAGAAAATGCCTTTACTGTGGAAGATGTTATACAGGCGTTCCTTATAGAACAATTTCTTGCCAAGTGCCCCGCAGAGGTATGGGAATGGGTCCAGGAGCACACGCGATGCACCGTGGATAGAGCTGCAGCCCTGGCCAATGAAGCCCTTACTATCCGACCGCAATGGAGGAGGCTTCTGGACAATGAACCATGGCCTGCTCCCGCGCCCCATCCCCTTCCGATTATATCTGCCCTTCCACCTAGTCGAAAGCCGATGACAATCATGCCTCACAATCCTGGGCCCCAACAGTTCCGACCACAACCTGGGGGTATCACAGAGAGGAGATCTTATGGGTGTGGGCAACCTGGACATTTGCAGTCTGGCTGTCCCTCAAGGATTCGGAGGGAAGCCCACGCAGCCCCACCTCGCCCATTACATCTTGTGCACTCCATCCCGCCTGAGGATGAGCTACCACCCCCACCAGAGTGGACCACTGACCACGGCACCATAGATACCCCACCTGGAGTGTAAGGACTCCGGCCTTTGTCCATCAGAAATACAGAGCAATGGCATTGCCACCTGCAGGATGTCTTAATTGATGGATACAAAGTGTCGGGATTTAGAGATACGGGGGCATTCCTGACTATCGCTGACCCCCGTGTGGTTCGACCCGAGGCAATTCACCAGGGCTCGGGAATTCCCATTGTCCTGGTGGGGGGTGTCCGCAAATATATACAGCGAGATTTGGTACGTTTGGATTATGGTTTTGGAGAAAAACTGTGTTGGATTGGAGTTATGGGAGGACTTCCTGCAGATATCCTCCTTCGAAATGACATTGGGGAGTTACAAAGTCATTTTGTGGGAGCAGAAGGTCCATGGGCCTCTCACACTTCTGAAAGAACATTTGGAGGGAGATATCTTAGACACCGGAATGCCCATCATTCCCTACGTTCTAGAGTTCATAGACCGTCTCGCCCAGTTAGCTACCTTGGCTAATGAACATCAGCGAACTGCCCAGTTCAGTCAAAAAACCTGGTATGACCATAAAGCCAGGACCCGGGAATTTATGGACAAGTGCTCATGATTATTGCAACTCCTGCCACTGTACAAGGAACTATAAACGACTGAACAATGTGGACTAAAGTGAGCAGGCCAGAGGTCTGTATAGGCATCATGGCGTGCTCACTTATTATAAGGGGGAGAGGTTCTGATGGTGCGATATGTTATTATTATTATTATTATTTATTTATTTATATAGCACCATTGATTCCATGGTGCTGTACATGAGAAGGGGTTACATACAAGTTACACATATCACATACAGTAAACAAACTAACAATGACGGACTGATACAGAGGGGCGAGGACCCTGCCCTTGCGGGCTTACATTCTACAGGATTATGGGGAAGGAGACAGTAGGTTGGGGGTTGCAGGAGCTCCGGCGTTGGTGACACGGTAGCTCTGGTAGTGGTGTTATGTTATGTGGGTATCATTTTGTGTATCTTTAAGGCCCCGTCACACTTAGCGACGCTAAAGCGATCCCGACAACGATACGACCTGTCAGGGATCGTTGCTGCGTCGCTATGTGGTCGCTGGTGAGATGTCAAACAGTGAGATCTTCCCAACGACGCAGCAGCGATGCGGCGACCTGTACAACGATGTCGTTGGTCGTTGTGACCCTATCACATGGCAGCTATTATGACGATTCAGACCTCGATGAGGGACGTCCTGTGTGACGTTGTAGTCACACAGGCGTGCATTTGCGTTGCCTTTTCTGCGCCCATTCAGTTCCGATTGGTAATCGGTACTGCGTTCTGATTGGTGGCGGCCTTGCCTTATGAGGCGACACAATAGCCCTTCAGTGGGAATGCATTTGAGACCCCAAACGATACCTACCGTGCACAAAAGGTGTCAGAAGAACCGTTGAAGAATAGATAAATCGAAGAGTCGCAGGCCGGAGAACTCTACAACGATCTGCAAACCACCACGCGGTCAGGAACAAAGGATGGAAGCGCTACTATGTCGCCTTCTGTTGAAGGCATGACCGCCAATCAGAACGCAGTAGCGACCACCAATCGGAGCGGAGGGGTGCGGAAAAGGCAACGCAAATGCACGCCTATGTGTCGGTGTCTGAGTCGTCAACGAGGTCGTTGGTAAGGTGTCAAACACAGCGATGTGTGCTACCCAGCGGGACCTCAACGATCAAAAAAAGGTCCAGGCCATTCCGACACGACCAGCGATCTCACAGCAGGGGCCTGGTCGCTGCTACGTGTCAAACATAGCGAGATCGCTACTGAGGTTGCTGTTGCGTCACAAAACTTGAGTCAGCAGCGATCTCGCTAGCGACCTCGCTTAGTGTGAAGGTACCTTTTATATTTCAATGATTATCATGGTGTTCTCTTGTAGGATGAGCTGTTATTTGCCATCTGATATCAGCCCCCACAGTCCTGTACTGTTATCTCTCCACAGGGTCAGTGAATAATGTTGTTTGCTAATATGCTAATGACATATTGAACTAGCTTGTTGAAACAATGACCCCCTGTAGTGCCTTATTCCCCGAGGCATCTTTGTCAGGTCTGGGAGGCCTGAAAATCACCCCAACCTGTCTGACTACGCCTGGACATAAGGAGGGAGCTGGGGAGGACATGAGCTGAGAAATCAGTCTTGTGTGGAATGATGATGTGAACACAGCACGTCAGAGAGAAGGGGAAGCATTTGGACCATTTTTTATCCTCTGTCTGCTGGATTATTGGACTCTCACCTACTTGGACATTTATCCGGTTACTGAACTGCATTCGGCTTCTGGACTATCTTATCCTTTGTGTGGTGGATCGTATATGGACCTTTCGTGTTTTTGCCTAAATAAAGCTTTTGAAATTGTTCACTATTCTCTTGCTCTGTTGATTGTGTGGTATCGGAGAAGGACCATGTGACGCTCTCTATCTCTTATCTCTCTATCATCTCTATTATATCTGTAGCTCTCTATCATCTCTATCTCTGTCATCTCTATCATCTCTAGCTATAACTCTATCATCTCTAGCTCTATCATCTCCAGACATAGCTCTATCTCTGGCTCTATCGTCTCTAGTTCTATCTCTCTCATCTCTATATCCAGCTCTATTATCTCTGGTTCTATTATATCTAGCTCTATCATCTCTAGCTCTATCATCTCTATCTCCAGCTCTATCACCTCTATCTCTACCATCTCTAGCTCTATCTCTATCATCTTCAGCTCTAACTCTATAATCTCTAGCTCTATCATCTCCAGCTCTATCATCACTATCTCTATCATCTCCATATCTCTATCATCTCTATCTTTTTCTTCTCTGTCATCTCTAGCTGTATATCTATCCTCTCTAGCACTTTCTCCAGCTCTATCATCTCTATCTCTCTCTATCTCAATCTCTATCATCCCTATCTCTATCACATCTATCTTCCATTATGTCTATCACTATCATCTCTATCTCTATCATCTCTATGTCAATAATCTCTATCATCTCTATCTCTATCATCTCTATCTTTATCATCTCTATCATCTCTATGTCTATCACCTATCTCTATCATCTCTATCTCTATCATCTTTGTCATATCTCTATCATCTCTGCTTTATGGAAAACAGTGTGGCCTGCGGTGACCTGAACTCAGAACGCCTGCCTCTCAGTCCAGAATGGAGAAGAAGAAACCATACAGTTTGGTAAAGATTGTTACACATCTCTCTATCATCTCTATCCTTATCATCTCTATCTCTATCATCTCTCTATTATCTCTAGCTCTGTCATCTCTATCACTATCTCTATCATTTCTATATCCAGCTCTATCATCTCTATTATATCTCTAGCTCTCTATCATCTCTATCTCTGTCATCTCCAGCTCTAGCTCTATCATCTCTAGCTCTATCTATATCATCTCTAGCTCTATCATCTCCAGCTCTATCTCTAGTTCCATCATCTCTAGCTCTATCACTATATCTAGCTCTATCATCTCTATCTACAGCTCTATCATCTTGCTCTAGCTCTACCATCTCTATCTCTATCTCTATATTATCTCTATTACATCTCTAGCTCTCTATCATTTCTATCTCTATCATCTCTATAGCTCTATTATCTCTATCTTTATCATCTCTGTCATCTCTAGTTGTATCTCCATCTTCTCTAGCTCTATCTCCAGCTCTATCATCTCTATCTCTATCATATCTAGTTCTATCATCTTTAGCTATATCACTATCATCTCTAGCTCTATCATCTCTATCACTATCTCTTTCATCTCTGTCTCTATCATCTCTAGCTCTATCATCTCTATCACTATCTCTTTCATCTCTATCTCTATCATATGTCGCTCTATCATCTCTATCTCTATCAACACTATCTCTGTCATCTCTAATATCTCGATCTAGCTCTATCGTCCCCAGCTCTTTCTCTTGCTCTATAATTTCTAGCTTTATCTCCAGCTCTATCATCTCTATATCCAGCACTATCATCTCTGGCTCTATCATCTCTAGATCTATCATCTCCAGCTCTAGATCTATCTCCAGCTCTGGCTCTATCATCTCTATCTCTCGCTCTATCATCTCTAGCTCTATCATCTCTAGCTCTGACTCTCATCTCTATCTCTATCATCTCTATCACCATCATCACTATCTATAATTTCTATATCCAGCTCTATCATCTCTGTCATCTTCTCTATCATCTCTATTATATCTCTAGCTCTCTATCTTCTCTTTCTCTGTCATCCCTATCATCTCCAGCTCTAGCTCTTTCATCTCTAGCTCTATCTATATAATATCTAGCTCTATCATCTCCGGCTCTATATCTAGCTTTAACAACTCTAGCTCTATCATCTCTATCTCTAGCTCTATCATCTATATCTCTATCATCTCCTGCTATAGCGATATCATCTCTATCTCTAGCTCTATCATCTCTAGCTCTATCATCTAAAGCTCTATCATCACTATCTCTATCATCTCTATATCTCTTTCGTCTCTATCTTTATCATCTGTCATCTCTAGCTGTATCTCTATTCTCTCTAGCTCTATCTCCAGCTCTATCATCTCTATCTCTTTATCATCTCTAGCTCTATCACTATCATCTCTAGCTCTATAATCTCTATCTCTGTCACCATCTCTTTCATGTCTATCACCATCTCTATCATCTCTATCTCTATCATCACTATTTCTGTCATCTCTATCTAGCTCTATCATCTCCAGCTCTAACTATATAATCTCTATCTTTATCATCCCCAGCTCTATCATCACTATCTCTATCAACTCTATATCTCTATCATCTCTATCATTTTCTTCTCTGTCATCTCTAGCTGCATATCTATCCTCTCTAGCTTTCTCCAGCTCTATCTTCTCTATCATATCTATCTCTATTATCTCTAGCTCTATCATGTCTATCTCTATCACTCTATTTCATCTCTATTTCTCTATCATCTCTAAATCTATCATCTCTAGCTCTATCATTTCTATCTATATGATCTCTATCTCTATCATCACTATCTCTGTCATCTCTATCATCTAGATCTAGCTCTGTCATCTCCAGCTCTAGCTCTATCATCTCCAGCTCTAACTCTATCATCTCTAGCTCTATCTCTATCATCTCTATATCCAGCTCTATCATCTCTATATCCAGCTCTATCATCTCTGGCTCTATAATCTCTAGATCTATCGTCTCCATCTCTGGCTCTATCATCTCTATCTCTGGCTCTATCTTCTCTGGCTCTATTATCTCTAGCTCTGTCTCTCATCTCTAGCTCTTTCTTCTCTATCTCTATCATCTCTATCTCTTATATCTCTATCATCTCAATTATCTATCTATCATCTCTAGCTCTCTCTAGCTCTATCATCTCTTTCTCTGTCATCTCTATCGATAGCTCTATCATCTCTAGCTCTATAATCTCTAGCTCTATAATCTCTAGCTCTCTCTAGCTCTATCATCTCTTTCTCTGTCATCTCCATCGATAGCTCTATCATCTCTAGCTCTATAATCTCTAGCTCTATAATCTCTATCATCTCTAGCTCTATCATCTATATCTGTCATCACTATCTCTATCATCTCTTTATCTATCTGTCATCTCCAGTTCTATAATCTATATTTAGCTCCATCATCTCCAGCTCTATCTCTAGCTCCATCATCTCCAGCTCTAGCTCTTTCTCTATCAACTCCATCTCTATCTCTATCATCGATGTCTCTATCACCCTTATCTAGCTTTATCATCTCTATCTATCATCACTATATCATCTTTATATATCTATCATCTCTATCTCTATCATATTCTTCATCTATATTTCTTATCTCTCTATCATCTCTATCTCTATCATCTGTCTTTATCTCTATCATTTATAGCTGTATCATCTGTCTCTATCATCTTTATCTCTATCATATCTATCACATCTAGCTCTTATCTCACTATCATCTCTATTATCGCTCTTTCCTATCTCTATCATCTCTATCTTTCTCTATCATCTCTAGCTCTATCATCTCTAGCTCTGTCATAGAGACAGAGCTCCATCATCTACAGCTCTTTCTCTAGGTCTATTTCCAGCTCTAGCTCTGTAATCTCTATCACTAGCTCTTTCATCTTCAGCTCTATCTCTAGCTCTATCATCTCTCTCTATCTCTATTATCCCTAGCTCTTTCTCTAGCATCTCTAGCTCTATATCTATCATCTCTAGCTTTATCATCACTCTCTGTCATCTATATCTCTTTATCAACTCCATCTCTATCTCTATTATCTCTGTCTCTATAATCTCTATCTAGCTCTATCATCTTTATCTCTATAATCTCTACCTAACTCTATTATCTCTATCTCGATCATCTCTAAATTATCACTATCTCTATCACCATTATATCTTATCTATCATCGCTATCATCTCTAGTTCTATCTCTATCATCTCTAGCTCTATCTCTATTGCTATCATATCTATCTCTATCATCACTATCTCTGTCATCTATATCATCTCTAGCTCTATCATCTCCTGCTCTATCTCTATCATCTCCATCTCTATCATCTCTATCCAGCTCTATCATCTCTGGCTGTATCATTTCTGGCTCTATCATCTCTAGCTCTAGATCTATCATCTTCAGCTCTGGCTCTATCATATCTAGCTCTATCATCTTTAGCTTTATCATCTCTAGCTCTATCACTTTCTCTAGCTCTATCATCTCTATTCAGCTCTACCATCTCTAGCTCTATCTCTATCATCTCCTGCTATAGCACTATCATCTCTATCTCTAGCTCTATCATCTAAAGCTCTATCATCACTATCTCTATCATCTGTCTCTATCATCTCTATATCTCTTTCATCGCTATCTTTAGCATCTGTCATCTCTAGCTGTATCTCTATTCTCTCTAGCTCTATCATTTATCTTTCTCTATCATCTCTAGCTCTATCACTATCTTCTCCAGCTCTATCATCTCTATCTCTTATCTCTCCATCATCTCCATTATCTCTGTCTCTATCTCTATCACCGCAAGCTATATCTCTACCTCTATCATCTCTAGCTCTATCATCTCTAGCTCTATAAACTCTATAATCTCTATCTCTTTCATCTCTATCATCTCTATTTCTATCAAATCTATTTCTATCTTCTCTATCTCTATCAACGCTATCTCTATCATCTCTATTACCTCTATCATCTCTATCTATATCATCTCTTTCATCTATATCCTCTATCATGTCTATCTCTATCATGTCTATCTCTATTTCTATCAACTCTATCTCTATCATCTCTATCTCTATCATCTCTGTCTCCTCTATCATCAAATGCCAGTGTCAACATCTACAGTGAAGAGGCGACTCCTGGATGCTGGCCTTCACGGCAAGAGTGGCAAAGAAAAAGCCATATCTGAGACTGGCTAATAAAAGGAAAAGATTAATATGGGCAAAAGAACACAGACATTGGACGGAGGAAGATTGGAAAAAATTGTTATGGACAGACGAATCCAAGTTTTAGGTGTTTGGATCACACAGAAGAACCTTTGTGAGACACAGAAAAACTGAAAAGATGCTGGAAGAGTGTCTGATGCCATCTGTCAAGCATGGTGGAGGTAATGTGATGGTCTGGGGTTGCTTTGGTGCTGGTAAAGTGGGAGATTTGTACAAGGTAAAAGGGATATTCAATAAGGAAGGCTATCACTCCTATTTGCAACACCATGCCATACCCTGTGGACAGCGCTTGATTGGAGCCAATTTCATCCTACAACAGGACAATGACCCAAGCACATCTCCAAATCATGCAAGAACTATTTAGGGAAGAAGCAGGCAGCTGGTATTCTATCTGTAATGGAGGGACCAGCGTAGTTAGCAGATCTCAAACCCATTGAGCTATTGTGGGAGCAGCTTGACCATATCGTACTCAAAACGTGCCCATCAAGCCAAACCAACTTGTGGGAGGAGCTTCTGGACGCATGGGGTGAAATTTCTCCAGATTACCTCAGCAAATTAACTGCTAGAATGCCAAAGGTCTGCAATGCTGTAATTGCCGCAAAGGGAGCATTCTATGACTAAAGCAAAGTTTGAAGGAGAAAATCATTATTTCAAATAAAAATCTTTTTTTTGAACCTTGTCAATGTCTTGACTAGATTTTCAATTCACTTGGCAACTCATTTAATTAATAAAAGTATGAGTCTTCATGAAAAACACAAAATTGTCTGTGTGACCCTAGACTTTTGAACGGTAGTGTATGTGGTGTTTTTTCCACTTTGTGGGCAGAGTTTAGCAATTCCAGATATTTTATCCTGATTCATCATTTGCAATTTATAAAAGTCACAATTTTGTGCAACTTCACTGCAGTTACCGTGTATTTTTTGAGTAGGCCAAAATGTTGGCGCTATTTTTGTGTTTTTGGCAGTAACATACAAAGACCAAGATAGTTGAAGTCAGGAAGAAAGTCCATTTTTTATTTTGCTCCAAATTCATGACTGAAATGAACTATTTTGATAAATCGGACGCCAAAAATAGCAACTGATATCACAGGACAAAAAAGGAAAGTAACTTTCAAAAAAAGGCAACTGATGAATCAGGGCTAGTATGTTTGATCTTTAGAACAAACTACAACCAGGTGTACAAGTTGTCAGAAACTGGAAAGGTCCTTTAAATCTGCTTAGCAACATAGAACTACCAACCTAACAATCACTGTGTAGTGAGTTTTTGTTGGCTATTGTAAAGCTTTTTTCTTGCTTCCCAGTATAAAATCTGATAAAATCTAAATGTTCACAGTTAAGTTATTTCTCATTTTCTGACTTTGGTAGATACAGAGCAGACCACACTGTTACGATTAAGAAAATGAGGCCCAGCGTTTCCCCCAGGCATTGCAGAATGCTGTGACATCTCTTCTTGAGGCCGGCGTCACACACAACGTATAAAAAAATTGGTCCGTTTTTCATGGACAAGAATAGCACAAATGTTTCATGTACAGTGATCCGTGTGCAGTGCGAAGATGTGATTCTCCAAAAAATATCTGTGTGTCATCCGTATGGCATCTGTATGACATCCGTATGGCGAGATTTTCTTGCCGGCTTGGAAAATGGACATATAATGGATTCATGAGCTCAAATATTCGTGAAAACATTATATATATATATATATATATTTACTAGCTATTGAACCCGTTCTACGCCCGGGTGGCGAGCATTTATATTGGTATATGGTCTCCATCCTGTCATGTGCTGTTCCATCCTGCGTCCCCATCCTGTCATGTGCTGCACCCATCCTGCGCCCCCATTCTGTCATGTGCTGCTCCCATCCTGCGCCCCCATCCTGACATGCGCTGCTCCCATCCTGCGCCCCCATTCTGACATGCGCTGCTCCCATCCTGCGCCCCCATTCTGACATGTGCTGCACCCATCCTGCGCCTCCATTCTGATATGTGCTGCACCCATCCTGCGCCCCCATCCTGTCATGTGCTGCTCCCATCCTGCGCCCCCGTTCTGTCATGTGCTGCTGCTATCCTGCACCCCCGTTCTGTCATGTGCTGCCCAATTCTGTCATGTGCTGCTACCATCCTGCGCCCCCCGTTCTATCATGTGCTGCTCCCATCCTGCGCCCCCGTTCTGTCATGTGCTCCCATCCTGCGCCACCGTTCTGTAATTTGCTGCTCCCATCCATATGCCCCGTACACTGCTCCATAAAGGTTTATGGCCCCCATAAAATGCTCCATAGTATATGCCCCGTACACTGCTCCATAAAGGTTTATGGCCCCCATAAGATGCTCCATAGTATATGCCCCGTACACTGCTCCATGAAGGTTGATGGCCCCCATAAGATGCTCCATATTATATGCCCCGTACACTGCTCCATAAAGGTTTATGGCCCCCATAAGATGCTCCATAGTATATGCCCTGTACACTGCTCCATAAAGGTTTATGGCCTCCAGAACATGCTCCATAGTATTATATGCCCCGTATACTGCTGCGATATATAAAAAAAAATAACATACTCACCTATCGTCGCTGGGCGCCGAGTGCTGGGGGGCCTGAGCAGGTGGGGACACCAGCGTGCTGTGGGGGTCAGGTGTCGGAGTCGCCGCTAGCTCAGGCCCCCAACACTTGCTATATTCACCTGGCCCTGAGCCAGGGCTGCGTGCCGCTTCTTCTGGGTCCTCTGGCTGTGACTGTTCAGTCAGAGGGCGGCGCGCATTAAGCGCGTCATCGCGCCCTCTGAACTGTGAACGTCACAGGCAGAGGACCCGGAACACGGAGCCACATGCAGCGCTGGATTGGGACAGGTGAATATAGCTTATACTTACCCTCCTGGCGCGTCCCTGCCTCTCCGTTGGAGATCGCGGTGTGCGTTCAGTGTTTACGCATACCGCGATCTCCTGGGAGCGTCACTCTGTGGGGTCCAGACTGCACCGGCGCTTGCGCTTGTGCAGTCTATAAAGGCTTTGGACAGAGTGACGCTCCCAGCCTTATATTATAGATAGTCTATCTCTATCATCTCTATCTCTCTCATCTCTATCTCTGTCATCTCTATCTCAATCTCTATCATCATCTCTATCACCTCTATCTTCTATCATCTCCAGGGCTGCCACTAGAAATTTCGGGGCCCCATACTGGCAAAATTTTCGGGGCCCCCTTGAGACTCCGCCCAGGCTCCACCCCAGCCCCGCCTCCAGGCTCCACCCCTCGAACTGTCCACAGTCCCACCGCTCTCTCTTGGAAAATCTCCACTTCTCACCTATCACACATTGACAGTTCCCATCACCAGATCACACATATAGCCGGCAGCTTTTGTTTTGGCCAAAAGATTTTTTAAGCCGCCACCAGAACACGGTTGACACTTTTGGCCGGGCCCTACTGTACTGTAACCTACTAAATATTTGTTAAAATATGCAATACAATTTAGGTATATTTTTATTTATTTTTCAATTTTTAAAATGACCTTTAATACTACATACAAGGAACAAATACCACAGCACTATGGCCAGATGACATATTACCACCACAGTGACCGAATAATATCAAATACAAGGAACAAATACCACCACATCATGACCAGATCGCATATTACCACCACATAGTGACTGAATACTACAATACTGATCAGTAATTAAAAAAAATAAAAATACTATCACCATCAGTGCCATTATACACAGGAGATCTGTAATTAGTAAGCAGTGTCTGTGTACAGGTAATACAGTGATCACCGGTGACATTATACACTGGAGCTCTGTATATAGTATACAGTGTATAGTGTCATTGTATAGTTAACACTGACTCACCAGTGACGTCTCTAGGTGAAGTCCTTCATCTTTCATCCAGCACAGACCGCCATCATTTCTTCCAGCCAGGACTCATCTCTGCAGGAAATAACACAGTTATCTCGAGTTCCACTTGCAGAACACATTACTTAATTTTCACAGCCTCTACATTACACCACATAAAGAAGGTGACATAGTATCACTCTGCACAGTAACAGGACCTCCCCCCATTTAAAACAGTATACTCAAAAAAATAAAATAAATACATCACTGCAATAATAATATCCCTTAATTAGCCCCTATGGTAATATTCACCATCCTAGCCCCCGTGTGTCTCATTGCAGGCTCCAGCCATATGTTCTCCCATCCTGCCCTCATTAGTATCCATTCTGCCCCATATGATCTCCCCATCCTGCCCCATCTGTCTCCATCGTATCCATCCTGCCCCATCTGTCTCCAATCCTGCCCCATCTGTCTCCATTCTGCCCCATCTGTTTCCAATCCTGCCCCATCTGTGTCCAGCACTCTGCCCCATCTGTGTCCAGCACTCTGCCCCATCTGTTTCCAGCACTCTGCCCCATCTGTGTCCAATCTTGCCCCATCTATGTCCAGCACTCTGCCCCATCTGTTTCCAATCCTGCCCCATCTGTGTCCAGCACTCTGCCCCATCTGTTTCCAGCACTCTGCCCCATCTGTCTCCAATCCTGCCCCATGTGTGTCCAGCACTCTGCCCCATCTGTGTCCAGCACTCTGCCAAATCTGTGTCCAGCACTCTGCCCCATCTGTGTCCAGCACTCTGCCCCATCTGTGTCCAGCATATCTGCCCCATCTGTGTCCAATCCTGCCCCATCTGTGTCCAGCATATCTGCCCGATCTCTGTCCAGCACTCTGCCCCATCTCTTCCCAGCACTCTGCCCCATCTCTTCCCAGCACTCTGCCCCATCTCTACCCAGCACTCTGCCCCATCTCTTCTCAGCACTCTGCCCCATCTCTTCCCAGCACTCTGCCCCATCTCTGTCCAGCACTCGGCCCCATCTCTGTCCAGCACTCTGCCCCATCTATGTCCAGCACTCTGCCCAGCACTCTGCCCAGCACTCTGCCCCATCTCTGCCCAGCACTCTGCCCCATCTCTTCCCAGCACTCTGCCCCATCTCTTCCCAGCACTCTGCCCCATCTCTTCCCAGCACTCTGCCCCATCTCTTCCCAGCACTCTGCCCCATCTCTTCTCAGCACTCTGCCCCATCTCTTCCCAGCACTCTGCCCCATCTCTGTCCAGCACTCTGCCCCATCTCTGTCCAGCACTCTGCCCCATCTATGTCCAGCACTCTGCCCAGCACTCTGCCCCATCTCTGCCCAGCACTCTGCCCCATCTCTTCCCAGCACTCTGCCCCATCTCTTCCCAGCACTCTGCCCCATCTCTTCCCAGCACTCTGCCCCATCTATGTCCAGCACTCTGCCCAGCACTCTGCCCCATCTATGCCCAGCACTCTGCCCCATCTCTTCCCAGCACTCTGCCCCATCTCTTCTCAGCACTCTGCCCGATCTCTTCCCAGCACTCTGCCCCATCTCTGTCCAGCACTCTGCCCCATCTCTGTCCAGCACTCTGCCCCATCTCTGTCCAGCACTCTGCCCCATCTCTGTCCAGCACTCTGCCCCATATTTTCCCAGCACTCTGCCCCATCTCTTCCCAGCACTCTGCCCCATCTCTTCCCAGCACTCTGCCCCATCTCTTCCCAGCACTCTGCCCCATCTCTGTCCAGCACTCTGCCCCATCTCTGTCCAGCACTCTGCCCCATCTCTTCCCAGCACTCTGCCCCATCTCTGCCCAGCACTCTGCCCCATCTCTGTCCAGCACTCTGCCCCATCTCTGTCCAGCACTCTGCCCAGCACTCTGCCCCATCTCTGTCCAGCACTCTGCCCCATCTCTTCCCAGCACTCTGCCCCATCTCTTCCCAGCACTCTGCCCCATCTCTTCCCAGCACTCTGCCCCATCTCTTCCCAGCACTCTGCCCCATCTCTTCTCAGCACTCTGCCCCATCTCTTCCCAGCACTCTGCCCCATCTCTGTCCAGCACTCTGCCCCATCTCTGTCCAGCACTCTGCCCCATCTCTGTCCAGCACTCTGCCCCATCTCTGTCCAGCACTCTGCCCCATCTCTTCCCAGCACTCTGCCCCATCTCTGTCCAGCACTCTGCCCCATCTCTGTCCAGCACTCTGCCCCATCTCTGTCCAGCACTCTGCCCCATCTCTGTCCAGCACTCTGCCCCATCTCATCCCAGCACTCTGCCCCATCTCTGTCCAGCACTCTGCCCCATCTCTGTCCAGCACTCTGCCCCATCTCTGTCCAGCACTCTGCCCCATCTCTGCCCAGCACTCTGCCCCATCTCTGTCCAGCGTTTTGCCCCTGTGTCCAGCGTTCTTCCCTGGGCCCCCGGATCGCCGCTCTCAAGAAAAAAAAAAAAAAAGTTCTTCTTACCTGGCCGCGCTCCTGCGGCGGGCGAAGTCTCCACGCAGCTGCAGCGTGCATGCACTCGCCGGCGACTGACAATGATGTCAGACGCCGGCGACATGCACGCACGCTGCGGCTGACGTCAGCTGCCAGCCTCAGATTGGCTGGCGGCGCCGCGGCTGTTAACTATTGACGTGCGGGCCCGCGCCCGCACGTCAATAGCTTTAAACAGCTGCAGCGTCGGCGCTAAGGGCCCAGTTCAGCCTGCGGCTGCCTGTAGGGGCCCGGTGAGCAGGTAAGAGGGGGCCCGATGCGGGCCCCCTCTGCTCACCGGGCCCCATACGCCAGTCACAGCCGTCATGCCCTCATGGCGGCCCTGATCATCTCTATCACCTCTATTTCTCTCATCTCTATCTCAATCTCTATCATCATCTCTATCACCTCTATCTTCTATTATCTCTATCACTATCATCTCTATCTCTATCATCTCTATCTCCTCTGTCTCCATCATATCTATCAAATCTATCATCTCCATCATCTCAATCTATCTCCTCTATCATCTCTATCTCTCGTAGTGTCCAGAGGATGGAGGCACCACCAGGAGGCAGGCCAGCACATCAAGAGACATGGAGGGGGCCATAGAAAGGCAACAACCCAGCAGCAGGACCGCTACCTCTGCCTTTGTGCAAGGAGGAGCACTGCCAGAGCCCTGCAAAATGACGTCCAGCAGGCCACAAATGTGCATGTGTCTGCACAAACGGTTAGAAACTGATTCCATGAGGATGGTCTGAGTGCCGGACGTCCACAGATGGGGGTTGTGCTCACAGCCCAACACCATGCAGGAGGCTTGGCATTTGCCACAGAACACCAGGATTGGCAAATTTGCCACTGGTGCCCTGTGCTTTTCACAGATAGAAGCAGGTTCACACTGAGCACATGTGACAGAGTCTGGAGATGCCGTGGAGAGCGATCTGCTGCCTGCAACATCCTTCAGCATGACCGGTTTGGCAGTGGGTCAGTAATGGTGTGGGGTGGCATTTCTTTGGAGAGCCGCACAGCCCTCCGTGTGCTCGCCAGAGGTAGCCGGACTGCCATTAGGTACCGAGATGAGATCCTCAGACCCCTTGTGAGACCATATACCGATGCGGTTGGCCCTGTGTTCCTCCTAATGCAGGACAATGCCTGACCTCATGTGGCTGGAGTGTGTCAGCAGTTCCTGCAAGATGCAGGCATTGAAGCTATGGACTGGCCCACCCGGTCCCCAGACCTGAATCTGATCGAACACATCTGGGACATCATGTCTCGCACCATCCACCAACGTGACGTTGTGCCACAGACTGTCCAGGAGTTGGCGGATGCTTTAGTCCAGGTCTGGGAGGAGATCCCTCAGGAGACCATCCGCAGCCTCATCAGGCGCATGTCCAGGCGTTGTAGGGAGGTCATACAGGCACATGGAGGCCACACACACTACTGAGCATCATTTTCTTGTCTTGAGGCATTTCCACTGACGTTGGGTCAGCCTGTAACTTCTTTTTCCACTTTGATTTTGAGCATCATTCCAACTCCAGACCTCCGTGTGATATTAGTTGTGATTTATGTTGATCATTTTTAGGTTTTATAATTTTCAACACATTCCACTATAAAATGAATAAAGATTTAAAACTGGAATATTTCATTCAGTGATATAAGTGTCAGTGAGACACATATATGTATATATATTTCATACACAGATAGCATAAAAGCCGGTAATTCAATTGGCGGCTTTTGCTAAATCCATACCAAACCCGACAGGATATGAGATAAGGTTTACATACAGTAAAGCATTTCATATGTGTTAGATTTTGATATATCCCTCACTAATAATGTTAGAAGTGTTTGTGTGTAAAATTTGGGAGCTGTATGTGTTAAATTAAAGGGTTATTTCACGGAAAAAACCTGGCATGGACTCCCGTGCAATTTTCTCCGCCAGAGAGGGAAAGCCAGTGACTGAGGGCAAATATTAATAGCCTAAAGAGGGACCATGGTTATTGCCCCCCCCCCCCCTTGGCTAAAAACATTTCCCCCCAGCCACCCCATAAAAGGCACATCTGGCACTTAGCCTCTCTTCCCACTGCCCTGTGGCATTGGTATATGGGGTAATAGAGGGTTAATGTCACCTTGCTATTGTAAGGTGACATTAAGCCTGGTTACTAATGGAAAGGTATCAATAAGACACCTATCCATTATTAACCCCTTACCGGCATCGGACGTACTATACCGTCCGATGCCGGCTCCCCTGCTTTGATGCAGGGCTCCGCGGTGAGCCCGCACCAAAGCCGGGACATGTCAGCTGTTTTGAACAGCTGACATGTGCCCGTAATAGGCGCGGGCAGAATCGCGATCTGCCCGCACCTATTAACTAGTTAAATGCCGCTGTCAAACGCAGACAGCGGCATTTAACTACCGCTTCCGGCCGGGCGGCCGGAAATGACGTCATCGCCGACCCCCGTCACATGTCCGGGGGTCGGCGATGCGTCTCCATTGTAGCCATAGAGGTTCTTAAGACCTCTATGGTTACTGATTGCCCGTCGCTGTGAGCGCCACCCTGTGGTCGGCGCTCACAGCACACGTGCAATTCTGCTACATAGCAGCGATCAGCAGATCGCTGCTATGTAGCAGAGCCGATCGTGCTGTGCCTGCTTCTAGCCTCCCATGGAGGCTATTGAAGCATGGCAAAAGTTAAAAAAAAAAGTTTAAAAAAATGTGAAAAAAATAAAAAAAACATAAAAGTTTAAATCACCCCCCTTTCGCCCCAATCAAAATAAATCAATAAAAAAAATATCAAATCTACGCATATTTGGTATCGCCGCGCTCAGAATTGCCCGATCTATCAAATAAAAAAAAGTATTATCCTGATCGCTAAACAGCGTAGCGGGAAAAAAACTCGAAACGCCAGAATTACGTTTTTTTGGTCGCCGCGACATTGCATTAAAATGCAATAACGGGCGATCAAAAGAACGTATCTGCACCGAAATGCTATCATTAAAAACGTCATCTCGGCACGCAAAAAATAAGCCCTCAACCGACCCCAGATCACGAAAAATGGAGACGCTACGAGTATCGGAAAATGGCGCAATTTTTTTTTTTTTTTTTAGCAAAGTTTGGAATTTTTTTTCACCACTTAGATAAAAAATAACCTAGTCATGTTTGGTGTCTATGAACTCGTAATGACCTGGAGAATCATAATGGCAGGTCATTTTTAGCATTTAGTGAACCTAGCAAAAAAGCCAAACAAAAAACCAATGTGGGATTGCACTTTTTTTGCAATTTCACCGCACTTGGAATTTTTTTCCCGTTTTCTAGTACACGACATGCTAAAACCAATGATGTCGTTCAAAAGTACAACTCGTCCCGCAAAAAATAAGCCCTCACATGGCCAAAATAAAAAAGTTATGGCTCTGGGAAGGAGGGGAGCGAAAAACGAACACGGAAAAACGAAAAATCCCCCGGTCATGAAGGGGTTAATCTAATAATAAGAAAGGGTTAAAAATGCACACACAAATTAAGAATAAAGTCTTTTAATGAAAGAAACACACAGCTTTTAACATCTTATTGTATGTTCAATCCAAAGCAAAGCCCTCGTTCTTCTGTAAAAAAAAAAAGCAAAATAAAAAAGCAACAATATCCCATACCTGTCCGCCGTACAGTCATGTCCCACGCAGTAATCCATATCTGGAGGCATTTACATTTACAATCGGGAGTGCTGCAAATGCGGCCGCTCCCGGCTGTAAATGACTGGGGAATGAATGAAATGCAGGGAACGGCGCTTAGCACTCGTCCGTATTACGGTCTAGTGTGACTCTGGCCTGATGAAGAGTCTTCCAAGCTTCACACAGCTCTTTGCTAAGGCTGAAAAGCATATTTCAGTTAGTCTGTCGATTGACGGACACAAACTATTTTTTTTTTTTTTTTTCAGATAAACTTTTCATGCTGATTGTGTAATCCTTTCATGCCACCACACGTCTCTTGACCTCAGGAGGATGATTCCCATGGTTTGCATTTATGTTTAAGTTGCAGTTGAAAGTTCCAGTTTACCCTTTGAACCCGAGAGCTTGTGTGTCACCCACTCATTAGAACTGTTTTGTTGATGGACACAAATGTCTAAGAAGAATGAAATGTCAAAATGCTGTTTTTGCTGTTCAAGCTAAAGCAATAAACATAGAGGTTTTGTTAAGGCCATTAAAGAAGTCCTAGTTATTCTTGATGGCGTCTACAGCATAGTACTCAAGAACAAATATGGGCAAAAAAGGCAAACGTAAAAGAAAAAAATAAGTTACTTCTAAAGGGTATTTTCAGTTTTTTAAAGCAGCTTCATTGCATAATGAGGTGCTATGTAGCTTTCTAATACACCTTGTTATTTACCACATTCACACCACATTTATTAAGGCGTGCACTGATTTTCCTGTCACATCCTGAGGCATCGGTCACTATAGCAAACTCCTTGAAAAACACATGATCTCACCCAGTTTTAACAACCACAAAATAAAGGTTTGAGTCGCAAAAAATGGTAATAGAGCAAATCTTTATTTTATTTTTCTTTAAAAAACTTTTAATAAAGAAAATTGATATATATTGCTGTTGTTGTAATACGTCCTGCACAATAAAGCTAGCACGTCAATTTTACTTCGAGAAATTAAATACAAAAAATAATGGCAGAATTGCTGGGAGAAGGGAAGGTCCATTCAACTCCACAAATTATTTTTTCCTGTTTTTCATTGCAGTAAATGAAAAAAATTATTACTCTTGGAAGATGGGGATAAAAAAAAATTTACCTGGTCCTTATGGGTCTATGAGTGAAACGGGTGGTCTTTCTCAATATTTCAGTGAGTACGAGCATTTCAGTTATATAGGGTGTTACACAAATGACAGCTTATCTGTGCTCTACAACATGACAAATGGTCAGAAGGTTAAACAAAACAGGTTTGTTTCTATATGCAATGTTATATGCAATGTTATATGGTCTAAAGAGGAAACCGTCATCTAAGTGGAGAGTGCCAATCAGGCGGAGTGAGACTTAAAGGCCAAACAATGCTCCACTTGGAATTTACATATACATATAGCCTTGTTAGAGAGAAAAATGACTTGATTTCTAGTGCTATATGTTGGATATAGCAATCCTAATCCTATAAGTCAATATTGATCCTTAAGGCTTAGTAAAGGGTCAATAATGACTGTTAAGTTTACTTCATCCAATAGGTGGTGCTAGAAGTCAAGTATTTTTTCTTTCGGTAGAGGCTCTTTTCTATCATGACTGATACCATACAAATATATACAAACTGACTTTTAACAGGAGTATGAAAGGTTAAAAGCTCAACTTCAAAGCTGATTTTGTGTAACCTTAACAAAATGCAAGAAAAACATTTTTATTCTGTATAAAACTTTCTAACTATCTTATAAAAGAATACATAAATTAGTAAAAACAATTTCACATCAGATAAAAAACATTAAAACTTGCATCCTCAGCTGTGTGAATAGAGTCTTCCCGGTGTGATGACTATAGGTCCATATGGTTCGGTCTGCTCCAGGCAGATAATTTCTTGTGTGCAAAGCACTAGGAAAAGTAGAAAACAGGAACTGGTAAAAATGCGGCGTTAGAAATCTGCATTTTATAGTGGACAACCCTTCTCTGCCTTCTAACGGTATTGGTATGGATATTCGAAAAAAAAAGTTAATTTTACCCAACTGGACAAATATTCAGAATATGCACAAGGTAGAACAATTTTTTGTGAAGGGCATCTGTGTTAACCCCTTTACCCCCAAGGGTGGTTTGCATGTTAATAACCAGGCTAATTTTTACAATTCTGACCACAGTCCCTTTACGATGCAATAACTCTGGAATGCTTCAATGGATCCCGGTGATTCTAACAATATTTTCTCGTGACATATTGTACTTCATGATAGTGGTAAAATTTCTTTGATATGACTTGCGTTTATTTGTGAAAAAATTTAGAAAATTTTGCAATTTTCCAACTTTGAATTTTCATGCCCTTAACCCCTTCGCGCCATGCGCCGTACTAGTACTGCGCTGCCGGCACTGCATAAGTGCCAGCCGCAGTACTAGTACGGCGCCGCCATTTTCCGGTCACCGCGCGGTGATCGGGTTCCGGTGTCTGCTGTTCCTGACAGCAGACAATCCCTGCACGCAGCCCCGGGTGCCTGCACCGCCCCCCCGCATCAGCGATCGCTGTGATTGGCTGGTCAATTCTGACCAGCCAATCACAGCGATGTGACAATAAAGTTTCAAAAAAAAAAAAAAAAAGCATGTGACAGGCTGTGATTGATGCTGTGTGACGTCGCACCAATCACAGCTGTCACTGTAGGTGGGGTGATCGCCACGTCACCTCACCTGATTAACCCCTATGGCGCTGATTGGCTGAACAATAGCTTCTAGCCAATCAGCGCCAAAGGGGTTAATTTAAAATACCGATCACCGCCCTGCACGCCATCTTTCTCTCAGATTTGGCGTGCAGAGCGGTGGTCTAAGCCCCTCTGTGTCACCTTAGTGAAGGAATCCATTGGTGGCCAGTGCGATCCTCCCTGGGATCTCCTGCCTCCAGCTTGTGCTCCTGCTTCAGCTTGTGCTCCGTGCTGTGTGCTCTCTGCTGCCATCTGCCTGCTGTGTGACTCCTGTGATCACAGCAGCAGCAGCACCTCCCCCACCCCTTTCCCATCCCCCCATCCCTGTTCCAGTACCCCCTCCCTCCCCCACCCTCCAATTGAAATTTTTTGCGCACTTTTTTTGCGCTTTTTTTCCTGTGCGCGGCGTCCCGCGCAGAGCATTCGTGCTCTTCCTGTGTCCGCAGCGCTCTGATCAGTATCGCTGCTGATCAGAGACTGCGCCACAGGACTTTTTTTTTTAGGTTAGTTAGTGTAGCGGACATTGCAGTCTAAGCGACGTCCGTTTTTTTTAGAAAAAAAATTGTAGTTAGTACAGTGTAGTTTTAGACGTAACAAGGTAGCGTAGCCGGCGTCAGTGTTTGGTGACGTCCCTCCATCCCTGTTCAAGTACCCCCCTCCAATTCAATTTTTTGCGCACTTTTTTGCGCTTTTTTTCCTGTGCGCGGCGTCCCGCGCAGAGCATTCGTGCTCTTCCTGTGTCCGCAGCGCTCTGATCAGTATCGCTGCTGATCAGAGACTGCGCCACAGGACTTTTTTTTTTTAGTTAGTGTAGCGGACATTGCAGTCTAAGCGACGTCTGTTTTTTATTTTTTAGAAAAAAAATTGTAGTTAGTACAGTGTAGTTTTAGACGTAACAAGGTAGCGTAGCCGGCGTCAGTGTTTGGTGACGTCCCTCCATCCCTGTTCAAGTACCCCCCTCCAATTCAATTTTTTGCGCACCTTTTGCGCTTTTTTTCCTGTGCGCGGCGTCCCGCGCAGAGCATTCGTGCTCTTCCTGTGTCTGCAGCGCTCTGATCAGTATCGCTGCTGATCAGAGACTGCGCCACAGGACTTTTTTTTTTAGTTAGTGTAGCGGACATTGCAGTCTAAGCAACGTCCGATTTTTTTTTTTCTTTTACAAAAATATAATAGTAGTTAGTACAGTGTAGTCTTAGACGTAGATTAGCTGGTGTCACAGCGTTCGTGACGACCGGTCTTTTTTTTTTTTTTTTTGGAGAAAAAAAAAAATTGTACAGAGTAGTTTAGTGGTAGCGTGTTAGTGTAGCCAGCATCACAGCGTTAGTGACGACCGATCATCTTTTAGAAGAAAAAAAAAATCGTACTGAGTTTTATAGGTAGGGAGGTAGCGTCTTGTGCATAAAAAAAATCTGCTATCGCCGGATTATCTCTAGTGCATTAGGGGAGCGTACGTCACAGTGTTAGTGGCGTTCGCTTTTCTTTTGTAAAAAAAATATTTAGTTGCGTAGGGTAAATTTATACTTTTTTTTTTATACAAACTTATTTTTTTACATTGATTTTTCTTTTCATCTTTTTTTCTTGTTTCTTCTACATTTTTTCCTCACTACTTGTTTTTTCTCTCTGATTGGTTTTAATAAAGAGTACCCTATACACAAGCCCCACACATTACACGTGTAAAAGCACCACTTACACACACACCCAGGGCTTGGGAAAAAAAAAATGGCCCATTCGTCAACAAGGCGCTATTCACCAGAGGAGGCTTACGCCATCCTTGCGTCCGACACGGATTCAGCCAGTGAGGAAGATCCCACATTCCTCTATTCCTCCTCCTCCTCATCTGGTGAGGAAAGACCCCTAACACGGCGCCGTAGGACCCAGGCAACTCCTGCAGCAATCGATCCCGTATGGATTGCACCCCCGGAAAATTTTCAGCCCGTCATTCCGGATTTCAGCAGCAGCTCAGGAATCCAGTTTGACACGACTGGCCTCACTGAAATTGACTTCTTCAAATTCTTTTTCAGTGATGAAATAATAAATATTATGGTGGCCCAGACAAACCTGTATGCCCAACAATTTTTTACCCAAAATCCCACGTCATCTTATGCCAGATGGACCCCCGTAAATGCAGCAGAGATGATGACATTTTGGGGAATTGTGCTGCATATGGGCCTAATCAAAAAGCCAAAGCTTCGGCAATACTGGAGTACTGACATTCTCTACAGTACACCGGTATTCCGCATGGCCATGAAAAGGACACGATTTGAAGCGATCCAAAAATTTTTGCATTTCAGTGATAATGCGCAGTGTCCTCCCCGAGACGATCCAAACTTTGATCGTCTATATAAAATTCGTCCAGTGGTTGAACTCTTCAGCAGAAAATTTGCTGAGGCGTACACACCCCAGAGGGACATCGCTATTGATGAATCTCTCGTTCATTTCAAAGGGAGGCTAAAATTCCGACAGTACCTGCCCAGTAAGAGGTCCAGGTACGGAATAAAGCTGTACAAACTGTGCGAGAGTACCTCAGGGTACACCCACAGATTTAGGGTCTACGAGGGTAAGGACACCCAGATTAACCCCCCTGAATGCCCCCCCATCCTGGGGGTGAGTGGGAAAATTGTGTGGGAATTGCTGCACCCACTGCTGGATAAGGGTTATCACCTTTATATTGACAACTTTTACACCAGCATCCCACTCTTCAAGGCCCTCTCTGCCAGAGGTACAGCTGCATGTGGCACCGTGCGAAAAAATCAGCGAGGCCTCCCTAAGCCGCTAATTGGGCAAACGCTGAGAAAAGGGGAAAGCAGAGCCAAATGCAGCGACAACATGCTGGTGGTCAAGTATAAGGACAAAAGGGATGTCCTTATCCTGACCACCATACACCGTGACAACAGCACCCTTGTCACTGTTCGTGGGACCACAACACAAGTCCCAAAGCCAGATTGTATCCTGGATTACAATCGGTACATGGGGGGTGTGGATCTCTCAGATCAGGTCCTTCAACCATACAGTGCCATGCGAAAAGCTTACGTATGGTACAAAAAATTGGCCGTGCACATTGTACAGATGGCACTGTACAATGCTTTTGTGCTGTCCCGATCTGCAGGCAATACGGGGACCTTCCTTCAGTTTCAGGAGGTAGTCATCAAGGCCCTAATGTTTGGCACTCAGGGAGGTGAGGGTCCCAGTACTTCTGAATCTGATAGTGCCCATATTGTCCAAGGTCAACATTTCCCAGGACAGGTTCCCCAAACAGCGAGGACAGGACGATCACAAAAACGGTGTAGAGTATGTTCCAAGAGGGGAATCCGAAAGGACACAATTTACCATTGTGAAACCTGCCCTGAGAAACCTGGCCTTTGCATTAAGGATTGCTTCAAAGCATACCACACGTCCACAAATTAATAAAAATTAGTTTATACCCTGTTGACACAACACACTGTGTAGTTTCCAACATGGGGTCACTTGTGGAGTGAGGCACTTGGAGGTTTACGGTGCTCACCACATATCTAAATAAATTCCTTGGTAGGTCCAGTTTTCAAAATGGGGTCACTTGTGGAGTGAGGCACTTGGAGGTTTACGGTGCTCACCACATATCTAAATAAATTCCTTGGTAGGTCCAGTTTTCAAAATGGTGTCACTTGTGGAGTGAGGCACTTGGAGGTTTACGGTGCTCACCACATATCTAAATAAATTCCTTGGGAGGTCCAGTTTTCAAAATGGTGTCACTTGTGGAGTGAGGCACTTGGAGGTTTACGGTGCTCACCACATATCTAAATAAATTCCTTGGGAGGTCCAGTTTTCAAAATGGGGTCACTTGTGGAGTGAGGCACTTGGAGGTTTACGGTGCTCACCACATATCTAAATAAATTCCTTGGGAGGTCCAGTTTTCAAAATGGGGTCACTTGTGGAGTGAGGCACTTGGAGGTTTACGGTGCTCACCACATATCTAAATAAAATTCCTTGGGAGGTCCAGTTTTCAAAATGGGGTCACTTGTGGAGGATTTCCACTGTTTAGGTACATCAGGGGCTCTGCAAATGCAACGTGACGCCTGCAGACCAATCCATCTAAGTCTGCATTCCAAATGGTGCTCCTTCCCTTCCGAGCTCTGCCATGCGCACAAACAGTGGTTTTTCCCCACATATGGGGTATCGGCGTACTCGTGAAAAATTGCACAACATTTTTTTCTTTCTATTTTGTCCTATAACCCTTGGGAAAACAAAAAAAACCTTGCTAAAGATCATTTTTGTGGAAAAAATGTGTTCTATTTTTTTTTTACGACTCATCATTATAATTTTTGGTGAGGCACTTGGAGGTTCACGGTGCTCATCACATAGCTAGATAAGTTCCTTGAAGGGTCTAGTTTCCAAAATGGGGTCACTTGTGGCGGTTTTCCACTGTTTAGGCACATCAGGGGCTCTCCAAACGGGACATGGTGTCCAATCTCAATTCCAGCCAATTTTGGTTTGTAAAAGTCAAAAGGTGCTCCTTCCCTTCCGAGCCCTGCCGTGTGCCCAAACAGTGGTTTTCCCCCACATATGGGGTATCAGTATATTCAGGATAAATTGGTCAACAACTTTAGTGGTCCATTTTCTCCTTTTACACTTGTGAAGATAAAAAAATTGTTGTTAAAAGATCATTTTTGGGGAAAAAATGTGAATTTTTATTTTCACGCCTCTACGTTCTAAACTTCTGTGAAGAACCTGGGGGTTCAAAGTGCTCACCACATAGCTAGATAAGTTCCTTGAAGGGTCTAGTTTCCAAAATGGGGTCACTTGTGGTGGTTTTCCACTGTTTAGGCACATCAGGGGCTCTCCAAACGGGACATGGTGTCCGATCTCAATTCCAGCCAATTTTGGTTTGTAAAAGTCAAAAGGTGCTCCTTCCCTTCCGAGCCCTGCCGTGTGCCCAAACAGTGGTTTTCCCCCACATATGGGGTATCAGTGTATTCAGGATAAATTGGTCAACAACTTTAGTTGTCCATTTTCTCCTTTTACACTTGTGAAGATAAAAAAATTGTTGTTAAAATATCATTTTTGGGGAAAAAAATGTGAATTTTTATTTTCACGCCTCTACGTTCTAAACTTCTGTGAAGCACCTGGGGGTTCAATGTGCTCACCACATAGCTAGATAAGTTCCTTGAAGGGTCTAGTTTTCAAAATGGGGTCACTTGTGGCGGTTTTCCACTGTTTAGGCACATCAGGGGCTCTCCAAACGGGACATGGTGTCCGATCTCAATTCCAGCCAATTTTGGTTTGAAATAGTCAAACGGCGCTCCTTCCCTTCCGAGCCCTGCCGTGCGCCCAGACAGTGGTTTTCTCCCACATATGGGGTATCAGTGTATTCAGAAGGAATTGCACAACAACTTTCGTGGTCCATTTTCTTCTTTTACCCTTGTGAAAATAAAAAAAATGTTGCTAAAAGATCATTATGTGGAAAAAAAAGTTAAATGTTATTTTTTTCCTTCCACAGTCCGTTAATTCCTGTGAAGCACCTGAAGGGTTAATAAACTTCTTGAATGTGGTTTTGAGTACCTCGGGGGGTATAGTTTTTAGAATGGTGTCACTTTTGGGTATTTTAAATCCTATAAGCCTCTCAAAGTGACTTCAAATATGATGTGGTCCCTACAAAAAATGGTTTTATAAAAGTTGTTGAAAAAATGAGAAATCGCTGTTTAACTTTTAACCCTTATAACTCCCTAAGGAAAAAAAAATTGGTTCCAAAATGTTGCTGATGTAAAGTAGACATGTGGGAAATGTTATTTATTAACTAATTTGTGCGATATGAGTCTCTATTGCAAGGGTATAAAAATTCAAAGTTTGAAAATTGCAAAATTTTCAAAATTTTCGCCAAATTTCCGTTTTTTTCACAAAGAAACGAAGGTAATATCAAATAAATTTTACCACTATCATGAAGTACAATATGTCACGAGAAAACAATGTCAGAATCGCCAGGATCCGTTGAAGAATTTCAGAGTTATTACCTCATAAAGTGACAGTGGTCAGAATTGTAAAAATTGGCCCTGTCACTTAGGTGAAAACAGGCTTCGAGGTGAAGGGGTTAAATTACACAGATATCTTACACAAAATACTTAATAGGTAACATTTCCCTCATGTCTAATTTACATCTGCACAATTTTGGAACCAAAATTTTTTTTGTTAGGGAGTTACAAAGGTTAAAAGTTGACCAGCGACTTCTCATTTTTACAATACCATTTTTTTTAAGAACCGCATCACATTTGAAGTAACTTTGAGGGGTCTATGTGATAGAAAATACCCAAAAGTGACACCATTCTAAAAACTTCATCCCTCAAGGTTCTTAAAACCACATTCAAGAAGTTTATTAACCCTTCAGGTGTTTCACAGGAATTTTTGGAATGTTTAAAAAAAATGAACATTTAACTTTAAAAAAAAAAAAAAATGTTCTTCAGCTCCAATTTGTTTTATTTTACCAGGAGTAACAAGAGAAATTGGACCCCAAAAGTTGTTGCACAATTTGTCCTGAGTACGCTGATACCCCATATGTGGGGGTAAACCACTGTTTGGGCGCATGACAGAGCTCAGAAAGGAAGGAGCGCCATTTGACTTTTCAATGCAAAATTGACTGGAATTGAGATAGGACGCCATGTCGCGTTTGGAGAGCCCATGATGTGCCTAAACAATGAAACCCCCCACAAGTGACACCATTTTGGAAAGTAGACCCCGTAAGGAACTTATCTAGATGTGTGGTGAGCACTTTGACCCACCAAGTGCTTCACAGAAGTTTATAATGCAGAGCCGTAAAGATAAAAAATCATATTTTTTCACAAAAATGATCTTTTTGCCCCAATTTTTTATTTTCCCAAGGGTAACAGAAGAAATTGGATCCCACAAGTTGTTGTGCAATTTGTCCTGAGTACGCTGATACCACATATGTGGGGGTAAACCACTGTTTGGGCGCATGGCAGAGCTCGGAAGGGAAGGAGTTCCGTTTGACTTTTCAATGCAAAATTGACTGGAATTGAGATAGGACACCATGTCGCGTTTGGAGAGCCCATGATGTGCCTAAACATTGAAATCCCCCACAAGTGACACCACTTTGGAAAGTAGACCCTCTAAGGAACTTATCTAGATGTGTGTTAGGAGTCGAGTTTCCTCTGCTGCACAGGGGGAATCTCGATCCGTCTCCGCTGCGGTCTCCCATTCTCCTCCAGCCGCAGTGGAATCTGCTCAGCAGGGACGTCGATCCCAGCGTCTCGCTCAGTCTGACTCTGTGCGAAGAGTTACTGCTGCTTTTCCTGCTTATGCCATTGAAGCCAGTGCTGGGCAGCGGCGAGTGGACGTTTCTGGATCTAAGTCCTTATTTGCACACACTGAGCATGCCCAGGGCAAGATCTGTTGGAGATCGATGGTCACATGCTCAGGTACTGCAGCACATCCAATTGGTCCTTTTGGCAGATCCTGAAAGGGCAAAACTTCTGTAGCTGTTTCCTGTGCTGCAGCTATATAAACTGCGCATGACCACACGGCCATGCGCTAGTATTGTCTTGTAAATATGTGTGTGTGTTGTGAGTGAAAGTTGCTTTCCACCTCAGTTGTAGTCTATCTGGATGATATTCTCATCTTCTCTCCAGATATTGACTCCCACCGGAGAGATGTTGGCAGAGTCTTCGACCTCCTACGGGCAAACTCTCTTTATGCAAAGTTGGAGAAGTGTATGTTTGAGCAGGAGTCTTTACCTTTCCTGGGCTATATCATCTCCGCCCAGGGATTGGCTATGGATCCTGCCAAACTACAGGCTGTGATGGACTGGCAAGAGCCCCATTCTCTTAAAGTGGTGCAGCGCTTTATGGGGTTCATAAACTATTACCGCCAGTTCATTCCCCACTTCTCAACTCTGGTAGCTCCCTTGGCAGCCCTCACCAAGAAGGGAGCGAATCCCAAATTGTGGTCGGAAGAGGTCTCCAAGGCCTTCACTTCTATTAAGTCCCACTTTGCTAGCGCTCCCATCTAACATCGTCCCGATGTGGATAAGCCATTCCTAATGGAGGTGGATGCCTTGTCCGTTGGTGCTGGAGCGGTCCTCTATCAAAAGGATGCTCAAGGTCGGAAGCATCCATGCTTCTTCTTCTCTAAGACCTTCACGCCAGCGGAGAGAAACTACTCCATCGGGGACAGGGAGTTGCTAGCAATGAAGTTGGCCTTTTCGGAGTGGAGACATCTTCTGGAAGGTGCGCGGTTTCCCTTCCAAGTTTACACGGACCACAAAAATTTGGTCTATTTGTAGACAGCCCAGCGGCTAAATTCTCGCCAGGCCAGATGGTCCCTGTTCTTCTCCCGGTTCCACTTTTCCCTTCATTATCTCGCCGGGGAGAAGAATATCCGTGCTGACGCTCTCTCTCACTCCTTTATGTCAACTGAGGAGGAAGAGGAGCCTCGGCTTATTGTCCCTTCCGAGAGCCTGAGAACCGTAGCGCCGGTTTCGCTAGAGTCTGTGCCTCCGGGCAAGACTTTTGTGCCCATTAATTTGCGACCGGAGGTTCTCTCTTGGGCTCATTCGTCCAGGGTGGGTGGACACTTTGGGACAAAGAGGACATCTGAGCTACTGGCGAGGACGTACTGGTGGCCGCATATGGTCCGAGATGTGAGAGATTACGTTCTGGCGTGTGTCTCATGCGCCAAAAATAAGTCTCCTCGACAACGGCCATCTGGGTTACTCTATCCCTTGCCGGTGGCAGACAGGCCTTGGGAGATGGTCGGGATGGACTTTGTAGTGGGTTTGCCCAAGTCTCGCGGCTGTACCGTCATTTGGGTTATTACCGATCATTTCTCGAAAATGGTGCATTTGGTGCTGCTTCCACGGTTACCTTCTGCACGGGCCTTGGCAGCGTTGTTCATAAGACACATCTTCCGCCTACACGGCATGCCAGACAAAATTGTCAGTGACCGGGGTCCCCAGTTTGCGTCTCGGTTCTGGAGAGAGCTTTGTCGTCTTCTCAGCATTGAGTTAAATCTCTCTTCCGCATAATATCCCGAGACGAATGGGTTGGTAGAGAGGGCCAACCAGACCTTGATCACATACCTGCGACATTTTGTTTCAGCCAGGCAGGATGACTGGGCATCCTTGCTATCATGGGCAGAGTTTGCACTGAACAACGCCGTAGCCGACTCCACTGGACAAACCCCATTCCTCCTCAACTATGGTCAGCATCCACGGATACCTGTGCCTATGCCCGTGTCTTCCGCTGACTCCAGGGTGGCAGACTGGGCTGTGGAGGCATGGGATATTTGGGACCGCACTCAGGATGCCATTCGGGCCTCTAAGGAGAGAATGAGGTCCTCCGCCGATGCTCATCGGCGCCCCGCTCCGACCTTTGCTCCTGGCGACTTGGTGTGGCTCTCCGCCCGTAACATCAGGCTGCGAGTTGAGTCCACTAAATTTGCTCCTCGCTACTTGGGCCCATTCAAGGTCCTTGAGCAGGTTAATCCTGTGGTCTATCATTTGGCCGTTCCGCCACGCCTGGGTATCACCGACACCTTTCATGTGTCCCTCTTGAAACCCGTGCATATGTCCCGTTTCTCCGAGTCATCTGCTGGGACATCGGGTTCGTCTACGGACAATTATGAGGTGAACGCTATTTTGGGGTGCAAGGTGGTACGTGGCAAAAATTTTTATTTGGTAGACTGGAAGGGTTATGGCCCCGAGGACAGGTCCTGGGAGCCTGTTGAGCACATTTGGGCCCCGCAGCTCATTGCTGCCTTCGAACGTAGCGAGGCCCAAGGAGGGGGGGGCCATGTTAGGAGTCGAGTTTCCTCTGCTGCACAGGGGGAATCTCGATCCGTCTCCGCTGCGGTCTCCCATTCTCCTCCAGCCGCAGTGGAGTCTGCTCAGCAGGGACGTCGATCCCAGCGTCTCGCTCAGTCTGACTCTGTGCGAAGAGTTACATAGTAACATAGTTAGTAAGGCCGAAAAAAGACATTTGTCCATCCAGTTCAGCCTATATTCCATCATAATAAATCCCCAGATCTACGTCCTTCTACAGAACCTAATAATTGTATGATACAATATTGTTCTGCTCCAGGAAGACATCCAGGCCTCTCTTGAACCCCTCGACTGAGTTCGCCATCACCACCTCCTCAGGCAAGCAATTCCAGATTCTCACTGCCCTAACAGTAAAGAATCCTCTTCTATGTTGGTGGAAAAACCTTCTCTCCTCCAGACGCAAAGAATGCCCCCTTGTGCCCGTCACCTTCCTTGGTATAAACAGATCCTCAGCGAGATATTTGTATTGGCCCCTTATATACTTATACATGGTTATTAGATCGCCCCTCAGTCGTCTTTTTTCTAGACTAAATAATCCTAATTTCGCTAATCTAACTGGATATTGTAGTTGTCCCATCCCCTTTATTAATTTTGTTGCCCTCCTTTGTACTCTCTCTAGTTCCATTATATCCTTCTTGAGCACCGGTGCCCAAAACTGGACACAGTACTCCATGTGCGGTCTAACTAGGGATTTGTACAGAGGCAGTATAATGCCTCTGTAAAGCAGCAGAGTTACTGCTGCTTTTCCTGCTTCTGCCATTGAAGCCAGTGCTGGGCAGCGGCGAGTGGACGTTTCTGGATCTAAGTCCTTATTTGCACACACTGAGCATGCCCAGGGCAAGATCTCCTGTTGGAGATCGAGGGTCACATGCTCAGGTACTGCAGCACATCCCATTGGTCCTTTTGGCAGGTCCTGAAAGGGCAAAACTTCTGTAGCTGTTTCCTGTGCTGCAGCTATATAAACTGCGCATCACCGCACGGCCATGCGCTAGTATTGTCTTGTAAATATGTGTGTGTGTTGTGAGCAAAAGTCGCTCTTTAAATAACCCTCCCTATTGACTGTCTGTTCGCGGAAGGTGTATGTTTGCTATCTAGCGCCCGACTTATCCAACAGCACGTAACACACATTACAGCTACCAGTTGCTGTGTCTGCCTGTACGGCGCCGTGCGCTTGCTCTGCACTTTCCTGACCCAAGCCTGGGTGGTTAGTGGCGTCCGTCTGTGCGGCACCGCACGCACTCTTGTGCCTTTATATTATTATTTAGCTTCCTTACACACCCAGTTGCGGTGTTGTGCCAGCAAGTGTCTAATCGGACTTCAATCCTAGTTGGGGTTGAGTTCGCTGACTTCTTGCTCGCGCTCTATGTGCGGTACCGCGGTCCTGTGATGCAACAGGATCGCTTCCTTCACGCAGGGTGTAGTTAACCCGTGCGTGTATACTTGTAGTACCCCCATACAGTCCGTCTTACTAGCAGCAGGGTTTTTACCTGCACGGTGGACCTCGGACTGCGAACGCACCTAGTTCCATTTCATCTTGTACTTGGTGCGTTCCGCCAGTCCTAACAATGTGTTGTGAGAACTTTGACCCCCAAGTGTTTCACTACAGTTTATAACGCAGAGCCGTGAAAATAAAAAAATCTTTTTTTTTCACAAAAATTATTTTTTAGCCCCCAGTTTTGTATTTTCCCAAGGGTAACAAGAGAAATTGGACCCCAAAAGCTGTTGTCCAATTTGTCCTGAGTACGCTGATTCCCCATATGTGGGGGGAACCACCGTTTGGGCGCACAGCAGAGCTTGGAAGGGAAGGAGCGCCGTTTGGAATGCAGACTTAGATGGAATGTTCTGCAGGCGTCACATTGTGTTTGCAGAGCCCCTGATGTACCTAAACAGTAGAAACCCCCCACAAGTGACCCCATATTGGAAACTAGACCCCCCAAGGAACTTATCTAGATGTGTTGCAAGAACTTTGAACCCCGAAGTGTTTCACTACACTTTATAACGCAGAGCCGTGAAAATAAAAAATCCTTTTTTTTCCGACAAAAATTATTTTTTAGCCCCCAAATTTTTATTTTCCCAAGGGTAACAAGAGAAATTGGACCACAAAAGTTGTTGTCTAATTTGTCCTGAGTACGCTGATACCACATATGTTGGGGTAAACCCCTGTTTAGGTGCACGGGAGAGCTCCGAAGGGAAGGAGCACTGTTTTACTTTTTCAACGCAGAATTGGCTGAAATTGAGATCAGATGCCATGTCGTTTGGAGAGCCCCTGATGTGCCTAAACAGTGGAAACCCCGAATTCTAACTGAAACCCTAACCCCAACACACCCCTAACCCTAATCCCAACCCTAACCACAACCCTAACCCGAACACGCCCCTAACCCTATTCCCAACCATACCCCTAACCCCAACACACCACTAACCCCAACACACCCCTAATCCCAACCATAACCCTAACCAAACCCCTAACCCAAATCCCAACCCTAATCCCAACTGTAAATGTAATCCTAACCCTAACTTTAGCCCCAACTTTAGCCGCAACCCTAACGGGAAAATAGAAATAAATACAATTTTTTCATTTTAATATTTTGCCCTAACTAAGGGGATGATGAAGGGGGGTTTGATTTACCATTTATAGTGGGGTTTCTGGGCGGATTTTCATGATTGGCAGCTGTCACACACTAAAAGACGCTTTTTATTGCAAAAAATAGTTTATGCGTCTCCATATTTTGAAAGCTATAATTTTTCCATATTTTGGTCCACAGAGTCATGTGAGATCTTGTTTTTTGCGGGACGAGTTAACGTTTTTATTGGTACCATTTTCGGGCACGTGACATTTTTTGATTGCTTTATATTACGATTTTTGTGACGCAGAATGACCAAAAACCAGCTATTCATGAATTTCTTTTGGGGGGGGACGTTTATACCATTCCACGTTTGGTAAAATTGATAAAGCAGTTTTATTCTTCAGGTCAGTACAATTACAGTGATATCTCATTTATATCATTTTTTTTATGCTTTGGCGCTTTTATACAATAAAAACTATTTTATATAAAAAATAATTATTTTTGCATCGCTTTATTCAGAGGACTATAACTTTTTTATTTTTTTGCTGATGATGCTGTATGGTGGCTCGTTTTTTGCAGGACACGATGATGTTTTCAGCGGTACCATGTTTTTTTATATCCGTCTTTTTGATTGCATGTTATTCCACTTTTTGTTTGGCGGTATGATAATAAAGCGTTGTTTTTTGCCTATTTTTTATTTTTTACGCTGTTCACTGAAGGGGTTAACTAGTGGTACAGTTTTATAGGTCGGGTCGTTACGGACGTGGCGATACTAAATATGTGTAGTTTTTTTATTTAGATAAAGAAATGTATTTATTGGAACAATATATTTTTTTCTTTATTTAGGTTTTTTTTTTTTTTAACACATAAATACATTTTTTTTTTACTTTGTCCCAGGGTGGGACATTATGCTATAGTGTCAGATCGCTGATCTGACACTTTGCAAAGCACTGTGTCAGATCAGTGATCTGACAGGCAGTGCTGCAAACTTGCAAGCCAAGTCCCTGCAAGACTCGGAAGGAGCCCCGCGGCCATTTTGTATCTGGGGCCTGCAGGGAGGAGACGCTCGGAACGCAATCACATTGCATTGCTCCAAGGGTCTCAGGGAAGCACGCAGGGAGCCCCTTCCCTGCGCAATGCTTCTCTATGCCGCTGGAACACTGCGATCATGTTTGATCGCAGTATTCCGGGCGAGAAAGTGCCGGGAGCAGTCCGTGACTGCTCCTGGCACTTAGTGCCGGATGTCAGCTGTGATAATCAGCTAACACCCGGCGGCGATCGGCCGCACTCCCCCCATGAGCGCAGCCGATCGCCTATGATGTACTATCCCTTCCCTGGGAATTAAGTCCCAGGTCACCTCGACGGGATAGTACGTCAAATGGCAGAAAGGGATTAAAGAAGAAAAAACAAAATATCACATGGTCGTTAGTATTCAGACCCTTTGCTCAGACACTCATATTTAAGTTATATGCTGTCCATTTTCTGGTGATCCTCCTTGAGATGATTCTACTCCTTCCTTGCCGTCCAGCTGTGTTTAATTAAACTGATAGGACTTGATTTGGAAATGCAGACACCTGTCTATATAAGACCTCACAGCTCACAAGGCATGTCAGATCAAATGAGAATCATGAAATCAAAGGAACTGGCCAAGGAGCTCAGAGACAGAATTGTGGCAAGGCACAGATCTGGCCAAAGGATACAACAGAATTTTTACCGTACTTAAGGTTCCTAAGAGCACAGTGGCCTCCATAATCCTTAAATTGAAGAAGTTTGGGACCACCAGAAGTCTTCCTAGACTTGGCTGTCCAGCCAAACTGAGCAATCGTGGGAGAAGAGTCTTGGTGAGAGAGGTAAAGAAGAACCCCAAGATCACTGTGGCTGAGCTCCAGAGAAGCAGTAGGGGGATGGGAGAAAGTTCCACAAAGTCAACCATCACTGCAGCCCTCCACCAGTTGGGCCTTTACTCCAGAGTGGCCTGATGGAAGCCTCTCCTCAGTGCAAGACATATGAAAGCCCGCACAGAGTTTGCTAAAGATGTTTGCTAAAATTATAAAGGAGTGGCTTCAGAACAACTCTGTGACCATTCTTGACTGGCCCAGCGAGAGCCCTGACCTAAACCCAATTGAGCATCTCTGATGAGATATGAAAATGGCTGTCCCTCAACGTTCCCCATCCAACCTGACGGAACTGCAGAGGATCTGCAAGGAAGAATGGCAGAGGATCCCCAAATCCAGGTGTAGAAAACTTGTTGCATCATTCCCAAGAAGACTCATGGCTGTACTAGCTCAAAAGGGTGCTTCTACTCAATACTGAGCAAAGGGACAGAATACTTATGACCATGTGATATTTCAGTTTTTCTTTTTTAATAAATTTGCAAAAATTTCTACATTTCTGGTTTTTTTCAGTCAAGATGGGGTGTAGAGTGTACATTAATGAGAAATGGCTGCAATGAAACAGAGAGAAAAATTTAAAGAGGTACCCACTGTATATACGGTACACATAGAACACAAAGATATATGGATGTGAGTGACATTATATATACAGTGGGGCAAAAAAGTATTTAGTCAGTCAGCAATAGTGCAAGTTCCACCACTTAAAAAGATGAGAGGCGTCTGTAATTTACATCATAGGTAGACCTCAACTATGGGAGACAAACTGAGAAAAAAAAATCCAGAAAGTCACATTGTCTGTTTTTTTAACATTTTATTTGCATATTATGGTGGAAAATAAGTATTTGGTCAGAAACAAACAATCAAGATTTCTGGCTCTCACAGACCTGTAACTTCTTCTTTAAGAGTCTCCTCTTTCCTCCACTCATTACCTGTAGTAATGGCACCTGTTTAAATTTGTTATCAGTATAAAAAGACACCTGTGCACACCCTCAAACAGTCTGACTCCAAACTCCACTATGGTGAAGACCAAAGAGCTGTCAAAGGACACCAGAAACAAAATTGTAGCCCTGCACCAGGCTGGGAAGACTGAATCTGCAATAGCCAACCAGCTTGGAGTGAAAAAATCAACAGTGGGAGCAATAATTAGAAAATGGAAGACATACAAGACCACTGATAATCTCCCTCGATCTGGGGCTCCACGCAAAATCCCACCCCGTGGGGTCAGAATGATCACAAGAACGGTGAGCAAAAATCCCAGAACCACGCGGGGGGACCTAGTGAATGAACTGCAGAGAGCTGGGACCAATGTAACAAGGCCTACCATAAGTAACACACTACGCCACCATGGACTCAGATCCTGCAGTGCCAGACGTGTCCCACTGCTTAAGCCAGTACATGTCCGGGCCCGTCTGAAGTTTGCTAGAGAGCATTTGGATGATCCAGAGGAGTTTTGGGAGAATGTCCTATGGTCTGATGAAACCAAACTGGAACTGTTTGGTAGAAACACAACTTGTCGTGTTTGGAGGAAAAAGAATACTGAGTTGCATCCATCAAACACCATACCTACTGTAAAGCATGGTGGTGGAAACATCATGCTTTGGGGCTGTTTCTCTGCAAAGGGGCCAGGACGACTGATCCGGGTACATGAAAGAATGAATGGGGCCATGTATCGTGAGATTTTGAGTGCAAACCTCCTTCCATCAGCAAGGGCATTGAAGATGAAACGTGGATGGGTCTTTCAACATGACAATGATCCAAAGCACACCGCCAGGGCAACGAAGGAGTGGCTTCGTAAGAAGCATTTCAAGGTCCTGGAGAGGCCTAGCCAGTCTTCAGATCTCAACCCTATAGAAAACCTTTGGAGGGAGTTGAAAGTCCGTGTTGCCAAGCGAAAAGCCAAAAACATCACTACTCTAGAGGAGATCTGCATGGAGGAATTGGCCAACATACCAACAACAGTGTGTGGCAACCTTGTGAAGACTTACAGAAAACGTTTGACCTCTGTTATTGCCAACAAAGGATATATTACAAAGTATTGAGATGAAATTTTGTTTCTGACCAAATACTTATTTTCCACCATAATATGCAAATAAAGTGTTAAAAAAACAGACAATGTGATTTTCTGGATTTTTTTTTCTCAGTTTGTCTCCCATAGTTGAGGTCTACCTATGATGTAAATTACAGACGCCTCTCATCTTTTTAAGTGGTGGAACTTGCACTATTGCTGACTGACTAAATACTTTTTTGCCCCACTGTATATATATATATATATACACACACCATATATATATTACATAGATAGATAGAAGAAAACCTTTGCTGGTTTATCATAGGGGGACCCTACGTCATTTTTCTTAGGGTCCTCCAATTTAATAGCCAGTAAAGGCTGTGAGTTGATATTAATAGCCTGGAAAGCTCCATGGGAATTACCCCCTTCCCAGTCTATAAACATCTGCCCCCAGCCGTTGGCTTTCCCTCTGCTGGTTACAAAAATTGCACAGGAGCCCATGCCATTTTTTTCCCCCAAAACTTTTTTATTAATTAAATTCATGTCCAGTAATTTGTACACACACTGTATTTATTGTATTTGTCACTGACATCTATATATTTACCTATTCCATTAGTATTTAAAGCATGTAATCCATCTCTTCTATCCTGTCGGCTCCTGCAGTGATTTTACAAGACACGGCAGATGAATTACCGGTTTTTCAACTATCTATCTATGTAATATACAGCTCTGGAAAAATTAAGAGACTACCATATCAATACCCTGTCATGGGCAGCCCAATCTCCAGACCTGAACCCAATTGAAAACCTCATGAATGTAATCAAGAGGATGATGGATAGTCACAAGCCATTAACCCCTTCATGACCCAGCCTATTTTGTCAATTTATGAGGTAATAACTCAGGAACGCTTCAACGGATCCTAGCGGTTCTGAGATTGTTTTTTCGTGACATATTGGGCTTCATGTTAGGGGTAAATTTAGGTCAATAAATTCTGCGTTTATTTGTGATAAAAATGGAAATTTGGTGAAAATTTTGAAAATGTCGCAATTTTCACATTTTTAATTTTTATTCTGTTAAACCAGAGAGTTATGTGACACAAAATAGTAAATAAATAACATTTCCCACATGTATACTTTATATCAGCACAATTTTGTAAACAAAATTTTTTTTTGCTAGGAAGTTATAAGGGTTAAAATTTGACCAGCTATTTCTCATTTTTACAACGAAATTTACAAAACCATTTTTTTTTTAGGGACCACCTCACATTTGAAGTCAGTTTGAGGGGTCTGTATGGCTGAAAATACCCAAAAGTGACACCATTCTAAAAAATGCACCCCTCAAGGTACTCAAAACCACATTCAAGAAGTTTATTAACCCTTCAGGTACTTCACAGCAGCAGAAGCAACATGGAAGGAAAAAATGAACATTTAACTTTTTAGTCACAAAAATAATCTTTTAGCAACAATTTTTTTATTTTCCCAATGGTAAAAGGAGAAACTGAACCACGAAAGTTGTTGTCCAATTTGTCCTGAGTACGCTGATACCTCATATGTGGGGGTAAACCACTGTTTGGGCGCACGGCAGGGCTTGGAAGGGAAGGAGCGCCATTTGACTTTTTGAATGAAAAATTATCTCCATCGTTAGCGGACACCATGTCGCGTTTGGAGAGCCCCTGTGTGCCTAAACATTGGAGCTCCCCCACAAGTGACCCCATTTTGGAAACTAGACCCCCCAAGGAACTTATCTAGATGCCTAGTGAGCACTTTAAACCCTCAGGTGCTTCACAAATTGATCTGTAAAAATGAAAAAGTACTTTTTTTTTCACAAAAAAATTGTTTTCGCCTCAATTTTTTCATTTTCACATGGGCAATAGGATAAAATGGATCCTAAAATTTGTTGGGCAATTTCTCCCGAGTACGCCGATACCTCATATGTGGGGGTAAACCACTGTTTGGGCACACGGCAGGGCTCGGAAGGGAAGGAGCGCCATTTGACTTTTTGAATGGAAAATTAGCTCCAATTGTTAGCGGACATCATGTCGCGTTTGGAGAGCCCCTGTGTGCCTAGACATTGGAGCTCCCCCACAAGTGACCCCATTTTGGAAACTAGACCCCCCAAGGAACTTATCTAGAGGCATATTGAGCACTTTAAACCCCCAGGTGCGTCACAGAAGTTTATAACGCAGAGCCATGAAAATAAAAAATAAGTTTTCTTTCCTCAAAATGATTTTTTAGCCTGGAATTTCCTATTTTGCTAAGGGTAATAGGAGAAATTGGACCCCAAATGTTGTTGTCCAGTTTGTCCTGAGTACGCTGATACCCCATATGTGGGGGTAAACCACTGTTTGGGCGCACGGCAGGGCTCGGAAGGGAAGGCACGCCATTTGGCTTTTTAAATGGAAAATTAGCTCCAATCATTAGCGGACACCATGTCACGTTTGTAGAGCCCCTGTGTGCCTAAACATTGGAGATCCCCCACAAATGACCCAATTTTGGAAACTAGACCCCCAAAGGAACTAATCTAGATGTGTGGTGAGGACTTTGAACCCCCAAGTGCTTCACAGAAGTTTATAACGCAGAGCCATGAAAATAAAAAAAAAAAAAAATTTCTTTTCTCAAAAATGATCTTTTAGCCTGCAATTTTTTATTTTCCCAAGGGTAACAGGAGAAATTTGACCCTAAAAGTTGTTGTCCAGTTTCTCCTGAGTACGCTGATACCCCAAATGTGGGGGTAAACCACTGTTTGGGCACATGCCGGGGCTCAGAAGTGAAGTAGTGATGTTTTGAAATGCAGACTTTGATGGAATGCTCTGCGGGCGTCACGTTGCGTTTGCAGAGCCCCTGATGTGGCTAAACAGTAGAAACCCCCCACAAGTGACCCCATTTTGGAAACTAGACCCCCAAAGGAACTAATCTAGATGTGTGGTGAGGACTTTGAACCCCCAAGTGCTTCACAGACGTTTACAACGCAGAGCCATGAAAATAAAAAATCATTTTTCTTTCCTCAAAAATGATGTTTTAGCAAGCATTTTTTTATTTTCACAAGGGTAACAGGAGAAATTGGACCCCAGTAATTGTTGCGCAGTTTGTCCGGAGTACACTGATACCCCATATGAGGGGGTAAACCACTGTTTGGGCGCACGTCAGGGCTCGGAAGTGAGGGAGCACCATTTGACTTTTTGAATACGAGATTGGCTGGAATCAATGGTGGCGCCATGTTGCGTTTGGAGACCCCTGATGTGCCTAAACAGTGGAAACCCCTCAATTCTACCTCCAACACGAACCCCAACACACCCCTAACCCTAATCCCAACTGTAGCCATAACCCTAATCACAACCCTAATTCCAACCCTAACCCTAAGGCTATGTGCCCACGTTGCGGATTCGTGTGAGATTTTTCAGCATCATTTTTGAAAAATCCGCGGGTAAAAGGCACTGCGTTTTACCTGCGGATTTACCGCGGATTTCCAGCGTTTTTTGTGCAGATTTCACCTGTGGATTCCTATTGAGGAACAGGTGTAAAACGCTGCGGAATCCGCACAAAGAATTGACATGCTGCGGAAAATACAACGCAGCGTTTCCGCGCGGTATTGTCCGCACCATGGGCACAGCGGATTTAGTTTTCCATAGGTTTACTTGGTACTGTAAACCTGATGGAACACTGCTGCGAATCTGCAGCGGCCAATCCGCTGCGGATCCGCAGCCAAATCCGCACCGTGTGCACATAGCCTAATTCTAAAGGTATGTGCACACGCTGCGGAAAACGCTGCGGATCCGCAGCAGTTTCCCATGAGTTTACAGTTCAATGTAAACCTATGGGAAACAAAAATCGCTGTACACATGCTGCAGAAAAACTGCACGGAAACGCAGCGGTTTACATTCTGCAGCATGTCACTTGTTTCTGCGGATTCCGCAGCGGTTTTACAACTGCTCCAATAGAAAATCACAGTTGTAAAACCGCAGTGAAATGCGCAGAAAAACCGCTGTAAATCCGCCATAAATCCGCAGCGGTTTAGCACTGCGGATTTATCAAATCCGCAGCGGAAAAATCCGCAGAGGAACAGAATACGTGTGCACATACCGAAACCCTAACCCTAGCCCTATCCCTAAGGCTACGTTCACATTAGCGTTTTGCGTCGGGCGACGCAGCGGCGACGCATGCGTCATGCGCCCCTATATTTAACATGGGGGACGCATGGACATGCGTTGTGCTGCGTTGTGCGACGCATGCGTTTTTTTTTGCTGCAAGCGTCGGGCGCAGAAAACGCAACAAGTTGCATTTTTCTTGCGTCCAAATTTCAGCAAAAAACGACGCATGCGTCGCAAAACGCAGCGTTTTTGCGTGCGTTTTGGTGCGTTTTTATTTGCGTTGTGCATTGCGTCGCCGACGCAGCGGCGCACAACGCAAATGTGAACGTAGCCTAACCCTACCCCTAGCCCTATTCTAACCTTAGTGGAAAAAAAAAAAATCTTTATTTTTTTATTGTCCCTACCTATGGGGGTGACAAAGGGGGGGGGGGGGGGTCATTTATTATTTTTTTTATTTTGATCACTGTGATAGATTATATCTCAGTGATCAAAATGCACTTTGGAACGAATCTGCCGGCCGGCAGATTCAGCGGGCGCACTGCGCATGCGCCCGCCGTTTTGGAAGATGGCGGCGCCCAGGGAGAAGACGGACAGACCCCGGCAGGATCGGTAAGTATGATGGGGGGGAGAACGGGGGAAGGGGGATCGGAGCGCGTGGGGGGGTGGATGATGCACGGGGGGGTGGATCAGAGTGCAGGGGGGTTGGATCGGAGCACGGGGGGGGGTGATTGGAGCACGGGGGGAGCGGACAAGAGCACGGGGGGAGCAGAGCACAGGACGGAGGGGAGCCGGAGCAGTGTACCGGACAGATCGGAGGGCTGGGGGGGCGATCGGTGGGGTGGGGTGGGGGCACATTAGTGTTTCCAGCCATGGCCGATGATATTGCAGCATCGGCCATGGCTGGATTGTAATATTTCACCAGTTTTAATAGGTGAAATATTACAAATCGCTCTGATTGGCTGTTGAAAGTGAAACTGCCAATCAGAGCGATCGTAGCCACAGGGGGGGGGGTGAAGCCACCCCCCCTGGGCTGTACTACCACTCCCCCTGTCCCTGCAGATCGGGTGAAACGGGAGTCAACCCTTTCACCCGATCTGCAGGGACGCGATCTTTCCATGACGCCACATAGGCGTCATGGGTCGGATTGGCACCGACTTTCATGTCGCCTACGTGGCGTCATGGGTCGGGAAGGGGTTAAACAAAGAAGAACTGCTTACATTTTTGCGCCAGGAGCAGTGTGAAAGACTGGTGGAAAGCATGCCAAGACGCATGAAAGCTGTGATTAAAAATCATGGTTATTCCACAAAATATTGATTTCTGAACTCTTCCTGAGTTAAAACATTAGTATTGTTGTTTCTAAATGATTATGAACTTGTTTTCTTTGCATTATTTGAGGTCTAAAAGTGCTGTTTTTTTTATTTTGATCATTTTTCTTTGTCAGAAAAAAAATACAAAATGTATTGCTTGGAAATTCGGAGACATGTTGTCAGAAGTTTATAGAATAAAAGAACAATTTACATTTTACTCAAAAATATACCTATGAAGAAAAAAATCAGACAAACTGAACATTTTGCAGTGGTCTCTTAAAGGGAACCTGTAACCCCCAAAATGGAAGATGAGATAAGCCCAGCAGCATCAGGGGCTTATCTACAGCATTCTGTAATGCTGTAGATAAGCCCCCAATGTATCCTGAAAGATGAGAAAAAGAGGTTAGATTATTCTCATAAAAGCAACAGCAGACTGAATGGCACTAGGAACACCGCCAACATTAGAGGAAATTTATCACAATTTCTACCCTTTTTTTCCAATTTTCCAGGTGACATGTGGCGTTACGCCCCACTGGTGAGATGGTGCTCAGCATATATATATATATATAGAATAACTTAGTTTTCAAATCCACGACAAAAGAAAGGAATACATGGACCCGTAGAAGCGCAGATCGCGCAAAACGGCCGTCATCCCATTTACACCCCCGCACCCTCACCGTTTTCTGCCAAACTGCATGCAATGAATGTAACCAACTGATTGGACTATTAAAGACTACAGTTTCATGCAAGCTGGGTTAGATTATACTCACCTGGGCGGGCGGTCCGATCCGATGGGCGTCGCCGTCCGGGGCCTCCCATCTTCATAGGATGACATCCTTTTCTGGCGTTCACGCCTCTCTGACCTTTCCCGGCGCCTGTGCACTGTAGTACTTTGCTCTGCCCTCAACAGGGCAAAGTACGCCTGCACCGAAGCCGCAGCGTGAAGACAAGAAGACGTCATCGAAAGAAGATGTGAGGCCCCGGACCGCGACGCCTATCGGACCGGACTGCAGCGGGACCGCCCCTGGGTGAGTATAATCTAACCTCTCTTTCATCTTTCAGGATACATCGGGAGCTTATCTACAGCATTCCAGAATTTTGGGGTAACAGGTTCCCTTTAATTTTATCCAGAGCTGTATATACATATACCGTATTTTTTGGATTATAAGACACACTTTTATGAACCCCAAAATCCCCAAAATTAGGGGGAAATGGGGAGGAGTAAACTGAACACTGTTCTTACCAAGGGGTCAATGCTGCTGGCCCAGAGCTGGGGATGTTGTGGAGGTACTGCGGTGTGCGGTGGTACGGTGGTGAGCAGTGGTTCTGCGGTGGTGGTACGACAGCAAGCGGTGGTGGTAGGTGGCGAGCGGTAGCCCTGCGGCGGCGGCATATGGCAGCCACCATTTTTCTTCCGGCATCCGACTTATTACGCAGTGCAGGCGCGGATGGAGATCTCGGCTTTCGTCCATCTGCTCCTGTGCTGAGTAAGAATCCAGACCCTGGAAGAAGAATGGTGGCCGTCATATGCCGCCGCAGGGTTACTGTTCGCCACTGTACCAGTATCGCTCGCCTCCGTACCACCACTGCAGGACCACCGCTCGCCACTGTACCACCACCGCAGGACCACCGCACCACCCCCAGATCCCTCGGTAAGAACGCTTCACCGCAGTCACAAACCCCGGTAAGCAATAAGACGGCTGGATTGTAAGAAGCACCACAATTTTATTAAAAAAAAATGTTTTTCCTATTTTTCTCTTCAAAATTTGGAGTACGTCTTATAAACCGCAAAAAATGTGTGTGTCAATGACATCTATATATCAATGTACTCTATGTGTATATGTCTAGTCTATCTATTCTATTCGAACCTGTCAGTTTGATTTTACTTTATGCGGCACATGAATTGCGAGCTTTTCAAAGGACACCGGTGCGTCAAAATCGGACAGCACTCGCATGGTCCGAGTGCTGTGCGATTTTTATCTCACAACCCATAGGCTTGCATTGGTGAGTCTCAGCCAAGTCTCTGTGACAATTGATTTTACACGCATGTACAATACTCCGGAGAAAAAAATACAATGATGTGAGCTGCCCCATAGATTAACACTGGTAATAGTGCTATGCGACGTTTTCTCGCATAGCTCTCATCCGTATTCTACGCTACTGTGACCCCGGCCTAAAAGTGATTTACCAGTTTATTTCTATAAGATACAGCTTCACATCTAAAAGCTGTCATGCAAAGGGTCAGGGAAGACATGCATCACATAGGATATACGAATGCTCTGTGATGTTAATGTATACAGCAGAGTCGGTGTATCCTATGCGATGTTGATGTATATGCAGCGCCCCAGAGATCTGGTCGTTGCAGTATGACACTCTGCCACTAAGGGGAGTGATGGTACGTCTGATGGCACTAAAGGAGTTCTGACCAGGTATCACAAACACACATGACACTTCACACTCCGGCCACCAGGGGGAGTGGTTCTATCTAGTAGGCCACTCTTCACACTCTGGTAAAACTGGGGGTTGGACAGGAAGTTAGACAGAAAGAGCCCGGGAGAGTTCGGGAGAGGACCTGTCAGGGGTGGGATCCTGACAGCGGTCTAGAAAGAGAACAGATCGTTACGGAGCCGCGCCTGCACTACCTTGTGGCGGTATTCTAAGAAAGGACACGAAGCGAAGTTGATTGTGGAGAAGTGAGAAGCGGGATCACAGTGTAAAGGAGATAGAGCCAGTAGGAGTCGTGCCGTGAGACCGAGGCAACATCCTTCTAAGGCGCATAGCGGTGGCCGGAGCACCGAGAAAGTAAGAGACTTTACGCATTACTTCAACACGGCAGGACAGTTAATTATAGGTTGGCTGTCTCACCTAAATCACCTAAGCAGACAAGGGAGGCAACTGTGGGGGGAGAGGCGTCTCTAGGGTCCCAGAATAACTCCAGGCCTACCCGTCATACGGGTGCGTCCTAACCATATCATCTGGGGGACGAAGAGAGAGAGAAAGAACGAACGAACACAGACACAACAGTTGTGAGGACTATCCCGTGGTGCTCAGCAGGGAAGGACTACAACACACAGGCGCTAGTGGGTAGGCACTGATTTCCACCTGCAAAGGAGACTATGGATGTGCCTTAGGACCGGCCGGTCTCAGCCAGCCCTGTTAGCGGTGCTCTGGATTGCGGATCCCAAAGCCTTCAGTAAAGAGGTAAAGAGACTGCAACCCTGTGTCCTTGATATTCATCGCGCCTCGCACCACGCATCACACCATCACCTTTCATTGGGCACCCCTTAGCAGGGTCACGGACCGGGTCTAGCCACCGTGACGACGCCAATACAGAGACTGAGGGGCCTAGTATCGAGAACTCGTGGCCCTGTGTCTGAGGGCGCTCCAACTTGGCGTCACGAACAGGATCTACTTAAGCCTGAAAGAATCAGGTCATGTGTGCCTTGGAACTGTGTTGAATTGTACTTGAACTGTGATCCCTTGCAAAGACTGTGTATTGCTAATTGCCGCCAAAATCCGCCATTGCCGCGCCGAGTGGGGCGCGAGGGGAGGAGCCATTGTTTCATGGGTGGAGCCGGCCGAAAAGAGCGCGGAACGAAAAGGCGCGGTGAAGTGCCGATTACGGAAGTGGAACTCCGACCCCGGGGGGGGGGGGGTTAGCAGGAAGGAGGAACGGCCATGTCAGATCCAGGAGAAGCGGCGGCCACAGCTGCGGGGGCACTTCCAGACCCCGTAGTAGACGCAGCCGCGGGCCTGGTACCACCGCTGGAAGCCGCGGGGCCTGCCGCTCCCATTGGCCAGCCGGACACTGCTGCAGCCACAACAGCCATAATGCCCTTCTCCATGCCGTACCTGCCAGGAGCCACCTGGCTCCCACGATACTCCGGAGAAGCCCACACGTTCACTGACTTTAAAGAGGGGATTTGCAGCCTGCTCGAGTTTTATTCTCTGACAGAGCCTCAGAAGGTTCATATGATAACTGGACAGCTCTTTGGCGCGGCTTTGAGAGAAGCGAAGTCCTGGCCCGCCGCGGATAAGAAAACTACACAGCAGGTCCTTGCAAAGCTAAAAACCACCTTTGACACCTGCACCGCTACGGAAATTAAATTGACATTCTATGGGTGCAAGCAGAGGCCGCAGGATAGCTTACGGGACTATGCCCTCAATCTTCAGGAGGCACTGCGGGCCATCAAGCAGAGTGACCCCAGCAGCATGCAAGATGAAGATAAACTTCTGAAAGAGCTTCTGAAACTTCATCGAGGGGCTCCTGTAACCAAAGGGCTCAGCTATATTTCTTAGCCATGCAGAACCCAGACCTGACCTTTGCGCAATTCAAAGATAAAGCCATCCAAGCACTCCCAGAGCAACAGCCCAGCCGTGCTGTACTCCCCAGGCGTCAAGCCCTCACGTACCACCAGGAGGTGGCACCAGAAACACCCATCTCTGCTGAGGCCGATGCCCAGACTCTGGATGACGACTCCCCTGCAGGACTACGCCTCCAGATGCAAGAGCTGACAAAGAGCGTTGTTGCCCTAGCCCGGACCGTCCAGTCCCTACAGGAGGCCCCCAAGGAGAAGATCCAGCTGGCTTCCAGACCGGAGGATGTCCCCTGGCAGCGACAGAGGAGGATCTCGTCGACCCACCAAGTGCTTCACAGAAGTTTATAATGCAGAGCCGTAAAAATAAAACAAAATTTTTTTCCCACAAAAATTATTTTTTTAGCCCCCAGTTTTGTATTTTCCTGAGGGTAACAGGAGAAATTGGACCCCAAAATTTGTTGCCCAATTTGTCCTGAGTGCGATGATACACCATATGTGGGGGGAACCACTGTTTGGGCACATGGGAGGGCTCAGAAGGGAAGGAGTGCCATTTGAATGCAGACTTAGATGGAATGGTCTGCAGGTGTCACATTGCGTTTGCAGAGCCCCTAATGTACCTAAACAGTAGAAACCCCCCACAAGTGACACCATTTTGGAAAGTAGACCCCCTTAGGAACTTATCTAGATGTGTGCTGAGCGCTTTGACCCACCAAGGGCTTCACAGAAGTTTATAATGGAGAGCCGTAAAAACAAAACAAAGATTTTTTCCCACAAAAATTATTTTTTAGCCCCCAGTTTTGTATTTTCCCGAGGGTAACAGGAGAAATTCGACCCCACAATTTGTTGTCCAATTTGTCCTGAGTGCGCTGATACCCCATATGTGGGGGGGAACCACTGTTTGGGCGCATGGGAGGGCTCGGAAGGGAAGGAGCTCCATTTGGAATGCAGACTTAGATGGAATGGTCTGCAGACGTCACATTGCGTTTGCAGAACCCCTAATGTACCTAAACAGTAGAAACCCCCCACAAGTGACCCCATATTGGAAACTAGACCCCCAGGGAACTAATCTAGATGTGTTGTGAGAACTTTGAACCCCCAAGTGTTTCACTACAGTTTATAACGCAGAGCCGTGAAAATAAAATAAAAAATTTTTTCCCCACAAAAAATATGTTTTAGCCCCGAGTTTTGTATTTTCCCAAGGGTAACAGGAGAAATTGGACCCCAAAAGTTGTTGTCCTATTTGTCCTGAGTACGCTGATACCCCATATGTTGGGGTAAACCCCTGTTTGGGCACACGGGAGTGCTCGGAAGGGAAGAAGCACTGTTTTACTTTTTCAACGCAGAATTGGCTGGAATTGAGATCGGACGCCATGTCGCGTTTGGAGAGCCCCTGATGTGCCTAAACAGTGGAAACCCCACAATTATAACTGAAACCCTAATCCAAACACATCCCTAACCCTAATCCCAACAGTAACCCTAACCACACCTCTAACCCAGACACACCCCTAACCCTAATCCCAACCCTATTCCCAACCGTAAATGTAATCTAAACCCTAACTGTAACTTTAGACCCAACCCAAACTGTAGCCCTAGCCCTAACCCTAGCCCTAACCCTAGCCCTAACCCTAGCCCTAACCCTAGCCCTAACCCTAGCCCTAACCCTAGCCCTAGCCCTAACCCTAGCCCTAATGGGAAAATGGAAATAAATACATTTTTTTAATTTTTCCCTAACTAAGGGGGTGATGAAGGGGGGTTTGATTTACTTTTATAGTGGGTTTTTTAGCGGATTTTTATGATTGGCAGCCAGTTTTATAGGTCGGGCCGTTACGGACGCGGCGATACTAAATATGTGTACTTTTATTGTTTTTTTTTTATTATTTAGATAAAGAAATATATTTATGGGAATAATATTTTTTTTTTTTTCATTATTTTGGAATATTTTTTTTTTTTTTTTTTTACACATTTGAAAAATTTTTTTTTTACTTTTTTACTTTGTCCCAGGGGGGTACATCACAGATCAGTGATCTGACAGTTTGCACAGCACTGATCTGACATGCAGCGCTGCAGCCTTCACAGTGCCTGCTCTGAGCAGGCTCTGTGAAGCCACCTCCCTCCCTGCAGGACCCGAATCCGCGGCCATCTTGGATCCGGGGCTCGAGCAGGGAGGGAGGGAGGTAAGACCCTCGCAGCAACGCGATCACATTGCGTTGTTGCGGGGGGCTCAGGGAAGCCCGCAGGGAGCCCCCTCCCTGCGCGGTGCTTCCCTGCACCGCCGGCACATCGCGTTCATCTTTGATCGCGGTGTGCCAGGGGTTAATGTCCCGGGGGCGGTCCGTGACCGCTCCTAGCACATAGTGCTAGGGGCGGTCCGTGACCGCTCCTAGCACATAGTGCCGGATGTCAGCTGCAATAGGCAGCTGACACCCGGCCGCGATCGGCGGCGCTCCCCCCCGTGAGCGCCGCCGATCGCGCTGGACGTACTATCCCGTCCATGGTCATAGGGGCCCACCCCACATGGACGGGATAGTACGTCCGATGTCAGAAAGGGGTTAAAGTCCACTTCACATAAATGCATATAACTTCAGTGATCAATTTACACCAGTTCAAAGTAATGCATATCACATGGCTTTAGATTTGCGGTCCCTAAACAGGCCAGACTTCCCTTGTCCAGTTTCCCTGGGCGACCGCACGCCATCTCACAGTCTCTATACATCTCCGTACACACAGCCTCATATGTTGCAGACACTACTCACGCCAGCCCTCCTCTGACTAGTTCTCGTGGGTGTCCTGCATCGCTGTATCACAGTCTCTTTACTCGCACAGTCGAACACAGTTCAGGATATCCTCCGGATAGCAGCCGGGCACCATATCCACCGGTTTGCAATCGTTACACATGCTAGTCTTCTTTCGGGTACAGGACATCCACCTCCGGGCACAGGACTATCCACATCCGAGACCAGTACCATGGACGACTTGCATCTCTGTGTACGCTGCGGGTGCCAGTCTATTCAGCTGCCCTGGGTGCTGGCTCTGCTGGTCTCCATGCACTCTGCAGACCAGCACACACCAGACTGACACTGATGTGCACCTCACACACCTGGCCTCTCCTGGCCAGACACCTGACACACCCATACCCCTTACTGCAGGGTTTTTAAACACACACAAACCTGTGGCCTTCAGCCACATGGAAAACCCGGACCGGAAATCCATGACTCTCATGCACACCTATGGACTTCATCCGTCTGCATGCACATTCTGGGGAGAACAAAGAGCGCCCCCTAGCTGTATCAGAGGCCGCAGCCTCACAATATTTTTTGCATATATTTATACTTAGTTCACACCATCTTGCTTGTCAGTTTTGCGCACTTATATATGCCCTGGAGTGTACAGTTTGGCTGTTTATTTGTATTCATATACATATATGTGTCTCTATATGCATGGCTGCACGCCTTGTGGTCCAAGTGATTAATTGGTCTGTTATTATACAATTGTTTCCAAATTCCCCCTTTTTTTGTGTCCGTTCTCTGTTGTGCTATAGGTTTATTAGAATATTATATATTTTTATGTCTATAATATAACGCTGGGAGCGTCACTCTGTCCGAAGCCTTTATAGACTGCGCAGGCGCAAGCGCCGGCGCAGTCTGGCCCCCACAGAGTGACGCTCCCAGGAGATTGCGGTATGCGTAAGCACTGAACGCATACCGCGATCTCCACCGGAGAGTCAGGGACCGTGGACGCGCCAGGAGGGAGGGTAAGTATAGTCACCTGTCCTCCGTTCCAGCGCTGCGTGCGGCTCCGTCTTCCGGCTCCTCTGCTGTGACAGAGTCCAGTCACAGGCAGAGGAGCCGGAGTGTGTGTTCAAGAAAATGGCGCTTTCCGGCGCCATTTTCTTGAAGACACACTCCGGCTCCACTGCAGGTGTGTCTTCAAGAAAATGGCGCCGGAGAGCGCGGACTGCGCAGGCGCCGATTCCCGCTGCCGGAATCGGCGCCTGCGCAGTCTGCGCTTTCCGGTGCCATTTTCTTGAAGACACACCTGCAGTGGAGCCGGACGATAGGTGAGTATGGTATTTTTTTTTTTTATATGGCAGCAGCATACGGGGGCATATAATACAATAGTGGCGCAGGATGGGAGCAGCACATGACAGAACGGGCGCAGGATGGCAGCAGCACATGACAGAACGGGCGCAGGATGGCAGCAGCGCATGACAGAACGGGCGCAGGATGGCAGCAGCACATGACAGAACGGGCGCAGGATGGCAGCAGCACATGACAGAACGGGCGCAGGATGGGAGCAGCACATGACAGAACGGGCGCAGGATGGCAGCAGCGCATGACAGAACGGGCGCAGGATGGGAGCAGCACATGACAGAACGGGCGCAGGATGGCAGCAGCGCATGACAGAACGGGCGCAGGATGGCAGCAGCGCATGACAGAACGGGCGCAGGATGGCAGCAGCGCATGACAGAACGGGCGCAGGATGGCAGCAGCACATGACAGAACGGGCGCAGGATGGCAGCAGCGCATGACAGAACGGGCGCAGGATGGCAGCAGCACATGACAGAACGGGCGCAGGATGGCAGCAGCACATGACAGAACGGGCGCAGGATGGCAGCAGCACATGACAGAACGGGCGCAGGATGGCAGCAGCACATGATGGAGACCATATACCAATATAAATGCTCGCCACCCGGGCGTAGAACGGGTTCAATAGCTAGTATATATACAGTTAGATCCATATATATTTGGACAGAGGCAACATTTTTCTAATTTTGGTTATAGACATTACCACAATGAATTTTAAACAAAACAATTCAGATGCAGTTGAAGTTCAGACTTTAAGCTTTCATTTGAGGGTATCCACATTAAAATTGGATGAAGGGTTTAGAAGTTTCAGCTCCTTAACATGTGCCACCTTTTTTTTAGAGGGACCAAAAGTAATTGGACAGATTAAATAATTTTAAACAAAATGTTCATTTCTAGTACTTGGTTGAAAACCCTTTATTGGCAATGACTGCGTGAAGTCTTGAACTCATGGACATCACCAGACGCTGTGTTTCCTCCTTTTTGATGCTCTGCCAGGCCTTCACTGCGGTGGTTTTCAGTTGCTGTTTGTTTGTGGGCCTTTCTGTCTGAAGTTTAGTCTTTAACAAGTGAAATGCATGCTCAATTGGGTTGAGATCAGGTGACTGACTTGGCCATTCAAGAATATTCCACTTCTTTGCTTTAATAAACTCCTGGGTTGCTTTGGTTTTATGTTTTGGGTCATTGTCCATCTGTAGTATGAAATGACGACCAATCAGTTTGGCTGCATTTGGCTGGATCTGAGCACACAGTATGGCTCTGAATACCTCAGAATTCATTCGGCTGCTTCTGTCCTGTGTCACATCATCAATAAACACTAGTGACCCAGTGCCACTGGCAGCCATGCATGCCCAAGCCATCACACTGCCTCCACCGTGTTTTACAGATGATGTGGCATGCTTTGGATCATGAGCTGGACCACGCCTTCGCCATACTTTTCTCTTTCCATCATTCTGGTAGAGGTTGATCTTGGTTTCATCTGTCCAAAGAATGTTATTCCAGAACTGTGCTGGCTTTTTTAGATGTTTTTTCGCAAAGTCCAGTCTAGCCTTTCTATTCTTGATGCTTATGAGTGGCTTGCACCGTGCAGTGAACCCTCTGTATTTACTTTCATGCGGTCTTCTCTTTATGGTAGATTTGGATATTGATACGCCGACCTCCTGGAGAGTGTTGTTCACTTGGTTGGCTGTTGTGAAGGGGATTCTCTTCACCATGGAGATTATTCTGTGATCATCCACCACTGTTGTCTTCCGTGGGCACCCAGGTCTTTTTGCATTGACGAGTTCACCAGTGCTTTCTTTCTTTCTCAGGATGTACCAAACTGTAGATTTTGCCACTCCTAATATTGTAGCAATTTCTCGGATGGATTTTTTCTGTTTTCACAGCTTAAGGATGGCTTGTTTCACCTGCATGGAGAGCTCCTTTGACCGCATGTTTACTTCACAGCAAAACCTTCCAAATGCATGCACCACACCTCAAATCAACTCTAGGCCTTTTATCTGCTTAATCGAGAATAACATAACCAGGGATTGCCCACACCTGTCCATGAAATAGCCTTGGAGTCAATTGTCCAATTACTTTTGGTCTCTTTAAAAACAGGGTTTCACATGTTAAGGAGCTGAAACTCTTAAACCCTTCATCCAATTTTAATTTGGATACCCTCAAATGAAAGCTGAGAGTCTGAACTTCAACTGCATCTGAATTGTTTTGCTTAAAATTCATTGTGGTAATGTCTATAACCAAAATTAGAAAAATGCTGTCTCTGTCCAAATATATATGGACCTAACTGTATATATATATATATATATATATATATATATATATATATATATATATATATATATATATATATATATGATTGTTTTATAGCACATATGTAGTATTTCTCCAAGTACAGGCACACGTTGCAGTGCCACTTTTTATCAATTATATTCAATAAAGATATATTTTTTCTCATATAATATTTGTCTTTTCTAATTTTTCCCTTATATAATCATTTTTTGAATTCCATATATTTGGTTCTTTGGTTTTACTCAGTATTCCGAATGGTCTGCCATTCATGATTTGTAGCGGCCACATTTAACTTTTACAATTGTAATATACTTGTATTTGATTTTAATTGTCTGTTATTATAGTTAAACATTTGGTCTACTATCTTGCTTCCATAACACCTCAGAGGTGCCACAGGCTGATCGCCTCCATGCCACGCCGCATTGATGCAGTAATTGATGCAAAAGGAGCCCCGACCAAGTATTGAGGGCATTTACTGTACCTACATTTCAGTAGGCCAACATTTCGGATTTTAAGATCATTTTTCAAGCTGGTGTTATAAAATATTCTAATTTACTGAAATAATGACTTTTGGGTTTTCATTAGTTGTAAGCCACAATCATCAACATAAACACTTGAAATAGATCACTCTGTTTGTATTGACTCTATATAATATGAGTTTCACTTTTTGTATTGAAGAACTGAAAAAAATTAACTTTTTGATGATATTCTAATTTAGTGAGAAGCACTTGTATATCCACGGTCCTTTTTACCAATGCTATTAATGCAAAATATGCATTTAATGCGTATAACAGTACATTTTGATTTAGCTGTTTTTATCTGTTTCACTAAAGATTGTAGAAAATAATAGATTTCCAAAATTAATACTTTAACCCCTTCACAACACGCACCGCACTAGTACGGCGCATGTCATGTCTCCCCCTTTGATGTGGGCTCTGGCGCTGAGCCCACATCAAATCGCGACATGTCAGCTATTTTGTACAGCTTACATGTGCACGCAATAGCAGCAGGTGGAATTGCGATCCACCTGCCGCTATTAACTAGTAAATGCCGCTGTCAAACTCTGACAGCGGCATTTAACTACCGCTTCCAGCCATCGTACCGGAAATGCGCGCATCACCGACTCCGTCACATGATCGGGGGTCAGCAATGCATCAGGATAGTAACCATAGAGGTCCTTGAGACCTCTATGATTGTTGATGCCGTCTTGCTGTGAGCACCACCCTGTGGTCGGCACTCATAGGAAGCCTGCAATTAAGCTACATAGGAGCAATCTGATGATCGCTGCTATGTAGCAGAGCCGATCAGGCTATGCCAGCTTCTAGCCTCCCATGGAGGCTATTGAAGCATGGCAAAAGTTTTTTAAAAAAATAAAAAAAATAAAAAAAAAATATAAAAGGTTAAATCACCCCCCTTTCGCCCCATTCAAAATAAAACAATAAAAAAAATCAAACATACACATATTTGGTATCGCAACGATCAGAATCGCCCGATCTATCAATTAAAAAAAAGGATTAACCTGATTGCTAAAAGGTGTAGCGAGAAAAAAATAAAAAACGCCAGAATTGCGTTTTTTGGGTCGCCGCGACATTGTATTAAAATGCAATAACGGGCGATCAAAAGAACGTATCTGCACATAAGTGGTATCATTAAAAACATCAGCTCGGCACACATAAAATAAGCCCTCACCTGACCCGAGATCCCGAAAAATGGAAACGCTACGGGTATCGGAAAATGGCGCAATTTTTTTCTTTTTTTTTATTAAAGTTTGAATTTTTTTTCACCACTTAGATAAAAAGTAACCTAGACATGTTTGGTGTCTATGACTTCGTAATGACCTGGAGAATCATATTGGCAGGTCAATTGTAGCACTTAAAGGCACAGATGATTGGCCTCGGGGAGACCAAAACATCCAACACTGCGGAGACACCATCACGTGTTTCTCAACGCAGTGATTCCAGAACACTGCCCCCATCCCTTATGGGAAATATGCAGATGCATGTAAAGAAGCTGCGGAGACACCATCACGTGTTTCTCGACGCAAGCAGTGAATAGCCAGGCCTTTCCCCGGGAAGGAACAACCACGGGAAGGGCAGCATCCTATGAAGGAAAACCACCTATGCCAAGCATGGTATCCATCCACAGACAGCTGTTTCGGGGTTTTGCCCCTCATCAGTGTGGAGTAGGAATCTGGCTATTAGGAGCAGTGCCTAGTAAAAAGGCTATAAAGGCACAGATGATTGGCCTCGGGGAGACCAAAACATCCAACACTGCGGAGACACCATCACGTGTTTCTCAACGCAGTGATTCCAGAACACTGCCCCCATCCCTTATGGGAAATATGCAGATGCATGTAAAGAAGCTGCGGAGACACCATCACGTGTTTCTCGACGCAAGCAGTGAATAGCCAGGCCTTTCCCCGGGAAGGAACAACCACGGGAAGGGCAGCATCCTATGAAGGAAAACCACCTATGCCAAGCATCTGTGCCTTTATAGCCTTTTTACTAGGCACTGCTCCTAATAGCCAGATTCCTACTCCCCCGAAACAGCTGTCTGTGGATGGATACCATGCTTGGCATAGGTGGTTTTCCTTCATAGGATGCTGCCCTTCCCGTGGTTGTTCCTTCCCGGGGAAAGGCCTGGCTATTCACTGCTTGCGTCGAGAAACACGTGATGGTGTCTCCGCAGCTTCTTTACATGCATCTGCATATTTCCCATAAGGGATGGGGGCAGTGTTCTGGAATCACTGCGTTGAGAAACACGTGATGGTGTCTCCGCAGTGTTGGATGTTTTGGTCTCCCCGAGGCCAATCATCTGTGCCTTTATAGCCTTTTTACTAGGCACTGCTCCTAATAGCCAGATTCCTACTCCACACTGATGAGGGGCAAAACCCCGAAACAGCTGTCTGTGGATGGATACCATGCTTGGCATAGGTGGTTTTCCTTCATAGGATGCTGCCCTTCCCGTGGTTGTTCCTTCCCGGGGAAAGGCCTGGCTATTCACTGCTTGCGTCGAGAAACACGTGATGGTGTCTCCGCAGCTTCTTTACATGCAATTGTAGCACTTAGTGAACCTAGGAAAAAAGCCAAACAAAAAACAAGTGTGGGATTGCACTTTTTTTGCAATTTCACCACACTTGTATTTTTTTCCCGTTTTCTAGCACAAGACATGGTAAAACCAATGGTGTCGTTCAAAAGTACAACTCGTCCCGCAAAAAATAAGCCTTCAGATGGCCATATTGACGGAAAAATAAAAAAGTTATGGCTCTGGGAAGGAGGGGAGCGAAAAACGAAAACACAAAAAGGAAAAAGGGCTACGTCTTGAAGGGGTTAAAAATGCATAGAGGGTTTTAAGACTTATATATACCAAAACAAGAAAACAGAGATCCCTAAAAAATAACTTTTAATGATATAATTAAAAAGACTGTATTTACCCACAATATTAATAAAACAGTATTAAATGTACCTAGTAGACCCTAGATTGAACTACAATGAGTCCTACCTGGCAGTGGAGGTTGGCACCCTACTTTACTGCGGTTGGCGCCCCCACTCCTCGACGGCTCACCCTTACAAGCCCTATAAGGACCTATAATAAAGGAAAGGCTAAATAGGCAGGTGATTATTTTAGGTGTTAAGAGTAGGGCCTATTTAGCCTTTCCTTTATTATAGGATGTTATAGGGCTTGTAAGGGTGAGCCGTCGAGGAGTGGGGGCGCCAACCGCAGTAAAGTAGGGTGCCAACCTCCACTGCCAGGTAGGACTCATTGTAGTTCAATCTAGGGTCTACTAGGTACATTTAATACTGTTTTATTAATATTGTGGGTAAATACAGTCTTTTTAATTATATCATTAAAAGTTATTTTTTAGGGATCTCTGTTTTCTTGTTTTGGTATATATATTTTTTTCTGGAATTCCGCATTATTGTGCTTTGGTATTTTCAGGTTTTAAGACTTACCAAGACTGCTGAAAAAGGATCTGGAAGCTGACAAGCGAGAAAGAGAACGTGGAGCCATGCTGAGGAACTCTGAAGACCCAGCGCTGTCAATCTCTGAGAATAACTTCCTAATGAGAGATTGCAATAAACACAAATTAAAACATTAAGGCCAGGTTAACATGACTGACAATCATAGTGCAACGCCTGGACTAGCTGCAGCTGGTCTGTACTCGGAATGTGAATGTTGGGGGTATGAAACCTGTTTATAGAGAGAATGACAGAATTTGAAGCTCATAATTAGACAATTGCTGAAGTTCATACCTTTGTAGATCACTCAATACTTCAGTTTCAGGTAATTTCCTTTGTAGATCACTTAATACTTCAGTTTCAGGTAATTTCCTTTGTTGATCACTCAATACTTCAGTTTCAGGTAATTTCCTTTGTTGATCACTCAATACTTCAGTTTCAGGTAATTTCACAATCTTTTCTGGTGTCCTAGAGACCGTGGGTAGAAATCCATCTTCCTGAAGAAAGAGTGGTCTGCAAAGCAGCAACACAGAAGGCAATATAAATATGATGTTCTAATTTTTGTTAAAGGTCATTTAATGATGACAAACTGGAAGTGATTTATTGGGATGGAATATTAATACTATAATACCAATAATACTACTAAAGTGAACAAAGTAGTATGAATATACACCAGTCAGTCATAACAGTAAAAAACTATATTGTATTGGTGGTCCTGCTGAAAAAGGGCTCTCACCAAGGCATTGACTCCATAAGACCTCTGAAATTGTTCTGAGTTATCTGGTACCAAGAGTCAAACAACACCACTAATGTTTGGTACACCTCCTCAAACCATTTCGGAAAGGTGTGATGTACCAACTAGTGGTATACTGAGGAATAGGTGTGTATTGCACAGACAGAAGTCTGCTGCGATGTGAATCCAGGAAAGGTGGCTGGGTCTTGTAGTCCCACCAACCTGTATTTTTAGTAAAGGGATGGATTTAGGGTTAACCAGAAGTGATGGGTGGGACTGGTTAACCACACACCTCCTGGACTGAAGGTCCAGGAGACACCAAGAGTGTGAACTATAGACAGAAGCCAGAGGAAGCCAGGCTGGGACAACCTGAAGTGCTGTTAGCCAGGTAACCCAGAGGCTGGGGCATGGTGTTCTGTCAGGCATTTGAACTGTGTATACGGAACCAGACTGGAATGGACTGTGTGTGGGTTCTGTATGGTTCATGTGCCCTCCCATGCATTATGGAGTGGATTATTATTCTATAATGAACCAGAGTTTGGACTTGTTTAAATGATAATCTGCTCCTATATAATTGAACATTGCCACCAAGCAAGTATACCCCGTATACCCCAAACCACTAGTTATCGCAGAATCACATGTGGTGGATAATGCTATGGGCACTCTTGTAGCCTTGTTGCTAGGTGCAATGGTCTAGGTCTAAGAGACCGGGTTGCTGGGGCATCGGACAAGGTATATGCCTTCTGGACAGCTGCGGTAGCACACAAGGAAGCAAACATCTGGTGGTGGCTCAGTGGGGCCACAAAGATTAAAAGCTTCTGGCGGTAACTCAGCGGGGTTATGAAGATTTGCAGTGGCTCGGAGGAACATGCCAGGACCAAGAGAGACTGCAGCAGGAGCTCTGCTAATTGGAGGTCTGCAGAGCCGTCCAGGGGTCTGCAGAGATAACCGGAGGTCCATAGAGCCGTTGGAGGGTCTACAGAGTCATCTGGAGGGTTGCAGGAGATGATGGTAGTCCATGGAAAGTTGCCCAAGGGGATGGAGTCCCAAAAGAGGGGCGGTATCCTAAAAGGGGGTAGTTGCCTAAAAGGGGCGGCATCCCAAAAGGGGGTAGTTGCCCAAAAGGGCGGAGTTCAAAAGGGGTGGAGTCCCAGAAAAGTGGTAGTGGTCCCAAAAGGGGAGAAGCATCCTGGAGTCAAAGGGGTGGTGCAGATAGACTGTTACTGGGAACAATTGTACTATTTGTGTCCAGTCTGCCATATACACTACCCACCTGGCTAGGAGCTACATGGGTGTGCCCTGCAAATGAACGCAGAGGGCGTATGCGGATTGATTGACCCTGGGAGCTCATTGACCCCAGTTTAGGCTGAGCCTGAGGTCATCCACAGGGCCACTAAAAACTACCCGATGTCCAGAGTGATCCTAGGGACGGCCAGTGACATCTCAAGTCCTGATGTCACCGTGGTCCCTAACTTAGCCTATCCAGCAATAGTAGGCCGGTACTCAGGGCTATTCTCGGACTTATGGGAGAAGGGAACAGGAGCAGGAGGAGGATGTAGGGTCCTATGTTGAAGGGGTTGGGTACATTACAACAGTAACACCTCCAAAATCTGACGGTACAGATGTAGGGGTGACCGGTCAAAAGGTATGCGTCTGCCCAATGTACTGATCTGATATCACCTGAAGTAAACCACAGTATGACTGGGAGTGATGGGGGAGTTGACACCTATTTAGAAAGCACATTGAGGGGTCACCTTACTGTGGGGTGTGACACAGACTCCAGGAGTGACTATGACTCTATGAACCAAAGAGAGTCCAGTAAGGGAGGGCTCAACAAGGATGACCCATCCTCCCATCGCCGAAGGAGCCAGGGCCACCCAGAAGTGCTTCAAGTGTCGCTTGCTGATGGTGGGCGGTAAAATGTTGACACTATGGGAGAAGAAATCCCTGGAAGTGTTGGTAGAGCAGGAGTCCGTAACTCAGGAGGAGCAGATCAATGGTCGATCCACTTATAGGGAGACTGGAGACCAGAACAGTGCCCTGGGTGAAGAAGGGGAGAGGGGAGAAGACTCCAAATACCCCGAGGGGGAAGAGCTGGAGCAAACGGAAATCTTCGATGGTGGCAATGCTGAGACCCAAGAGAGGGTTGAAGATGACTCAGCTAAGACTCAGGCAAAGGCCGAGGGGGCAGAAATAGAAGAAGCCACCAATGAAGTGAGGCCTGAAGCAGCTACCCCTGTGAGTGAAGGATGCTCAACCAGTCCTGAGCAGGAAATAAGTGAGCTAAGGAAGTTCAAGGAATTGATACAGGCCCTTTAAAGCAAGAGGATCTTCGGAGACAGGCTGCTGAGTGCAGAGTGGCCGTGTTGGAAGGAGAGATGTCTGAGCTCAGAAGTCGACTGGCAGAAAGCCAGTTGATGAAAACAGTAGGTTTGAAGAAGGTGGAGCAGCGGATGTCTGGACTGACCAGCCGACTCAAAGAGGGGGCCGTCTGGCGAGAACATATTATGGAAACGGAGCAAGGAGATCATCTCTGTGCAATGGACCAGGGTGAGATTCCCTTGTTCAAATGTCTGGTAGACATCCCAGAAGACCTGAAAGAATGCGCTAGAGAGTCAGTGCATAACAACTTTAAGAAGGCCGTAGAAGCTTGTAAGGTGTACTGGTCCCCAGGAGCTAAACAACTAGTGATTCTCTCCATTTCAGAAGTCACAGTGGATCGGGGGATATCCTGAGCGACGTGCACTTGAGGTGTCTTCGCATGAAGTGGTTGATCCGATGGGAGAATGAAGAAGCTACTAGATGGCTTGAGCTTATGAGGTAAGATCGGAATTTACTGGAGGATGTCATCCAGGTGCCAAGTACTCTGCTGGGAGAAGTCGTTGGGTCAAACGGGTGACTCATGCAGGAAATGGTTAATAAATCAGGGGTGACGAGAGTGAGAATTCCCAATAAAGATGAAACCAAGGTACCCAGGAAAGTGGATATGGTTCTGTTCCTCATGGTGTTGAAGGGGGTAGTCTTGGAAATAGGTGGATTCTCCTCGTATATAGGCTTGCTCATCTTAAAAGAACTACAGCAGTTAAGGCTGGAAAGAGCGAGGATCGAAAAACAGGGGCACTTCCAAAGTTGGAAGCCGTCTGATAAGCATGGCACCCAATGAAGTGGAGGTTCTCCAGTAATAGATTTAGATAGAGTTAGATTTTTTTTTTCTCACTAGGCGGTTTACTGATCAGGTTAGTTAATTTTATATTTTGATCAAAATTTTACAGATGTAATGATACCACATGTGTATTTTTTTTATGTTTTTTTTAATGGGGCAAAAGAGTGACTTGAACTTTTTATTTTTGTTTTATTTTTCATGTTTTTAAGAACATTTTTATTTCACTTTTCATTGTACTTGTTTGTCCCTTTAGGGGACTTGAACCTGTGGTCATCTGATGCCACAGTATTGCTGTATATAGCAAAAATTGAGGTATCCCAACAACAGCCAGAAGCTGGCAATCACCAGGGGCGCCGATGGGCTCATGGAATGACGCACCTCCCTACCGACATACTGTAAGTGCTGCTGTCAGAGATTGACAGTAACATGTAACAAGTTAACATGCAGCTGTTAGGGGCAGATAATGGCTGAAAATCACAGCCATTATCTGCCAGAAAGATGCAGGCTCAATTCCTAAGCCTGCATCAGAGTCGGTGAGTCGGCATATGATGTAAATGTACGTCATATATTCCATATTGCCACCTACTGAGTGGATGGAGTCCACTGCTGCTAAACATATTGCTGGTAACCTATCATTCTATCATGTAGATAATAAAACTGGTTTGACATCTTAATAGATCTTTTATGGGGAAGGATTCTTTGGTGTTTGTAGAAGAAACCTGTAAGCATGGATGAGTGACAGATCACATTGTTTCCTCTCTAGTTATAGATAGTGCCTAGTAAGCCCTTTTTACATAGTGTCTTCTCTTATTATGTATAACGTTGTCCATTATTACACAGTGTCCGCTCTTAACATGTATAGCCCATTCCTTATCACATACTTTCCTCCCTAATCCGTGGGCACATGACTACTACAGGCACTCTGTGGCCACAGTGGTGGCACTTTCATCACCACTGTGGCTTCTGAAAATCATGTGACTGTTTCCTTCACCTTTACAAACAAGTGCAAGCATTAACTGACATGTATAACTTCAGTACTTGCTAGGAGCTGTAATGTCCAATACCACAAACTGCCATGATATTGTACTGCAATGATGGTTGATTTATCGGAGCTGTGCCAGCACTAAAAGCAGCAGAAATCTCACTCTCTAGGGCTGCAGTCACGCTATCAGTATTTGGTCAGTATTTTACATCAGTATCTGTAAGCCAAAACCAGGAGTGGAACAATTAAGAGGTAAAGTATCATAGAAACATATGCACCACTTCTGTATTTATCACCCACTCCTGGTTTTGGCTTCCAAATACTGATGTAAAATACTGACCAAATACTGCTAGTGTGACGGCAGCCTAATAGCTGCGCTTGGAGATTTTAGAATTTATCCCCTCAGAAGACAAAGCCAATAGTGGCCTTATAATCGTGAGCTAATATAAATAACATGGTATTAAAAATGAGAATGGATTCACTATTATTTTCCCCATTCTCCCCATGTTTTCATTGTTTAACCCCTTAGAGACCAAGCCAATTTTTACAATTCTGACGAATGTCATTTTATGAGGTAATCGCTCTGGAACGCTTCAACGGATCCCACTGATTCTGAGAATGTTTATTCGTGACTTATTGTACTTCAGGTTAGTGGTAAAATTTATTCGATATGACTTGCGTTTAATTATGAAAAAAAACGGAAATTTGGCTAAAATGTAGCGATTTTCAAATTTTCATTTTTGTACCCTTAAATCAGAGAGTCGTGTCACACAAAATAGTTAAAAAATAACATTTCCCACATGTCAACTTTACATCAGCACAATTTTGGAAACATAATGTTTTTTGTTAGGATGTTATAAGGGTTAAAAGTTGACCAGCAAGTTCTCATTTTTCCAACAAAATTTACAAAACCATTTTTTTAGGGACCACCTCACATATGAAGTGAGTTTGGGGGTCAATATGACAGAAAATACCCAAAAGTGACACCTTTCTAAAAACTGCTCCCTTCAAGGTGATCAAAACCACAATCAAGAAGTTTATTAACCGTTCAATCGCTTCACAAGAACTAAAGCAATGTGGAAGGAAAAAATTAACATTTTACTTTAAAAAAAAAAAAAAATTAATTTAGACCCAAACCTTTTTATTTTCACAAGGGTAATGGGAGAAAATGGACCACAATATTTGTTGTGCAATTTCTCCAGAGTACACCGATACCCTGTATGTGGGGGAAAACCACTGTTTGGGTGCACGGCAGGGCTCGGAAGGGAGGGGGGCACCATTCAACTTTTTGAATGCAAAATTGGATGGAATAAATGGCAGGCAATGTCAGTGGGGTTTTACTGATTTACCTAAACAGTGAAACCCCCCAAATTCTAACTCCAACCCTAACACAGCCCTACCCTTAACCCTAATCCCCACCCTAACCACAACAATAACCCTAACCACAACCCTAACCCCAACACCACCCTAACCCCAACCATAACCCCAACACCACAACCGTAACCCCAACACCACAACCATAACCCCAACACAACCGTAACCTTAGCCCCAACCGTAACCCTAACCACAGAATCAACCCAAAGTATAGCCTACCCTAACCCTAGCTCTAACCCCAACCCTACCCCTAGCCCCAACCCTAGCTTTAACCCCAACCCTAACCCTAAATGCAAAAAATGGAAAAAAAACACTTTTTTTATTATTTCTATCTAACTAAAGGGGTGACAAAGAGGGATTTGATTTACTATTTTTTTTATTTTGATCACTGTGATAGGGTCTATCACAGTGATCAAAATGAACCAATAGGAAAAATTACCTATTGTTGCCAGGTATGGGCCGGCGGATCTTGGCGGGAACACTGCGCATGCACCCACCATTTTCTACCAGGAAGAAGACGCGGAGAGCTGGGGAACAGAGCCAGAGGGTCCAGAGATGGCGGAGATACCGAGAGGGCTCAGGGGACTCCATTTCTCTCTCTCACTGGTATGCTAGATCATATCAGAGGAGAGAGAAATGAATGGGAAATAGGATTTTTTTTTTTTGCAAGAAAAAAAATTACAAGACTGGGGATGGTTAAAACCGACCTGACTCATGTTCTCCGGGGTCTCAGCTACTCCCAGTAGCTAAGACCCAGAGATTTTCTGATGCTGGGGGTGCTATACCCTTATTTCTCAGAGCCATTAAAAGTGGCGCTGAAGTATAAGTCCCCTTAACTGCTGGCGTTAAAAGGCGTATCGGCTGTCAATAAGGGGAAATGCAATTTGAAAACTGCAGTATACAATATAGTTCTATTTTGTCAACAGCATTGATTGCTACAATTCTGATGTACATGTGTATGAGGCCTAAATATGAACATGCAATATTTCCATATACAGTAGCAGTAGGGTGGGCCCCGAGCATCAATTCCACCTGTGGGCCACATGATAATGGACTAAGGAAACATTGTGGTTGCTATCAGGGTGCTGTCAGCCAGGGGCGGATTATAATAGGGTCAATCTGGGCGGTAGCCCAGGGCCCAGTGGTTTGGGGGGGCCCTGGGCTACCGCTCAGATTGCCTGCCGCCATCAGGGCATTACTGCCCTGACTGGCATATGGGCCCGGGGGGCAGAGGGGGCCCGCATCGGGCCCTGTCTCATCTGCTCACCTGGCCCCTACCAGCGCTGCGGCAGTTTCACCTAATGACGTGCAGGCACGCACCCGCACGTCAATAGTTAACAACAGCCGCCAGGCAATTGGAGGCTGGCAGCTGAAGTCGGCGCAGCGCACACGTCGCCGGCATCTGACGTCATTGTCAGTTGCTGGCGAGTGCGTGCTGCTGGAGGGATCTCTCCGCTGGAGCACAGGTCAGGTGAGGAGAACTCATTTTTTGGGTTTTTTTTTTGGGGAACGGCAATCCGGGGGGCCCGGGCGGGCCGGAATGCTGTACACTGTCTCTGGGCAATATGCTGGACAAACTGGGGCAGATTGCTGGACACACTGGGGGCAATATGCTGGAGTCAGACACTGGGGCAGATTGCTGAACACACTGGGGCAATATGCTGGACATACTGGGGCAGATTGCTGGAGTCAGACACACTGGGGCAATACTGGAGTCACTGGGGCAGATTGCTGGACACACTGGGGCAATTCTGGACACACTGGGGCAGATTGCTGGACACACTGTCTGGGGGCAATGTTGGACACACTGGGGCAGATTGCTGGACACTGGGGGCAATATGCTGGAGTCAGACACTGGGGCAGATTGCTGGACACACGGGCAATATGCTGGACATACTGGGGGTAATATGCTGGACTGGACACACTGGGGCAGATTGCTGGACACACTGGGGGCAATATGCTGGAGTCAGTCACTGAGGCTGAGCCGCAGATTGCTGGACATACTGGGGCAGATTGCTGGACACACTGGGGGTAATATGCTGGACTGGACACACTGAGGTAGATTGCTGGACACACTGGGGGCAATGCTGGACACACTGAGGCAGATTGCTGGACACACTGGGGGCAAAATGCTGGAGTCAGACCCTGGGGCAGATTGCTGGACACACTGGGGCAATATGCTGGACATACTGGGGCAGATTGCTGGACACGCTGTGGCTAATATGCTGGACACACTGGGGCAGATTGCTGGACACACTGGGGGCAATATTGGAGACACTGGGGCAGAATGCTGGACACACTGGGGGCAGAATGCTGGACACACTGGGGGCAACATGCTGGACACACTGGGGCAGAGATGCTGGACACACTGGGGGCAGGATGCTGGACACACTGGGGGCAGGATGCTGGACACATTGGAGGCAGGATGCTGGACACATTGGGGGCAGAATGCTGGACACATTGGGGGCAGAGATGCTGGACACATTGGGGGCAGAGATGCTGGACACTGGGGGTAGAGATGCTGGACACTGGGGGCAGAGATGCTGGAAACTGGGGGCAGAGATGCTGGACACTGGGGCAGAGATGTTGGACACACTGAGGGCAGGACTGGAGACATGGGCAGAATGTAGATACGGGGCATGATTGGAGACATGCGGCAGAATGAAAGACATGGGGCAGGATTGGAGACAGATCGTGCAGGATCATGGGGCAGGATGGATATGATGGAGACTGATGGGGCAGGATGGGGAGATCATATGGGGCAGGATGGATACTCATGAGGGCAGGATGGGAGAACATATGGCTGAAGCCAGGAATGAGATACACGGGGCCAGGATGGGGGATATTATTATTACCATTGGTGTTGTGAATTCTGTGGCAGAGCTCCCTCCTGTGGTCACAAGTGGTACTTCGGCTGATTCTCTCTGTGAGCTTCTGTTGGTGGAGGGAAGTGGTACTGCGGCTTCTGAGTTTCCTCCCTCAGGTGATCTGGTGAGGTCGTTAGGTGCTTCTCTACTTAACTCCACCTAATGCTTTGATCCTGGCTTCCTGTCAATGTTCCAGTGTTGGACTTGCTTTTCCCTGGATCATTCCTGCGGCCTGCTGCTCTGCATAGCTAAGTTCTTCTTTGCTATTTGTTTGCTATTTTTTCTGTCCAGCTTGTCTATTTTGTTGCTGGAAGCTCTGGGACGCAAAGGGTGTACCTCCGTGCCGTTAGTTCGGTACGGAGGGTCTTTTTGCCCCCTTTGCGTGGTTTTTTTTAGGGTTTTGTGTAGACCGCAAAGTTACCTTTTCTATCCTCGATCTGTTAAGAAAGTCGGGCCTCACTTTGCTGAATCTATTTCATCTCTACGTTTGTCTTTTCATCTTAACTCACAGTCATTATATGTGGGGGGCTGCCTTTTCCTTTGGGGTATTTCTCTGAGGCAAGGTAGGCTTATTTTCTATCTTCAGGCTAGTTAGTTTCTCAGGCTGTGCCGAGTTGCCTAGGCAGAGTTAGGCGCAATCCACGGCTGCCTCTAGTGTTGTTTGGAGAGGATTAGGGATTGCGGTCTGCAGAGTTCTCACGTCTCAGAGCTCGTTCTATGATTTTGGGTTATTGTCAGATCACTGTATGTGCTCTGACCGCTATGTCCATTGTAGTACTGAATTGCCTTTCATAACAGTACAGGAAGCCCAAAAGTACTAATGATTCTCAATAGAGGGAAAAAAGAAGTTCTGAGACCATTTTTTTTTCTTTGCACTGTGTTTTGCCTTTTTTTTCCCCTAGACATTTGGGTGGTTCAGTACACAGGTGTAGCGATGGACATTAGAAGTCTGTCTTCATTTGTGGATCAGCTCTCGGCAAGAGTACAAAAGATTCAAGACACTATTGATCAGAAAGCTATGTTGGAACCAAGAATTCCTATTCCTGATTTGTTTTTTGGAGATAGAACTAAGTTTCTGAGTTTCAAAAATAATTGTAAATTATTTCTGGCCTTGAAACCTCGCTCCTCTGGTGATCCAGTTCAACAGGTTTTGATTGTTATTTCTTTTTTGCGCGGTGACCCTCAGGACTGGGCATTTTCTCTTGCGCCAGGAGATCCTGCATTGAGTAATATCGATGCGTTTTTCCTGGCGCTCGGATTGCTGTACGATGAACCTAATTCAGTGGATCAGGCAGAGAAAAATTTGCTGGCTCTTTGTCAGGGTCAGGATGAGATAGAGGTATATTGTCAGAAATTTAGAAAGTGGTCCGTGCTCACTCAATGGAATGAATCTGCGCTGGCAGCTATGTTCAGAAAGGGTCTCTCTGAAGCCCTTAAGGATGTCATGGTGGAATTTCCTATGCCTGCTGGTTTGAATGAGTCTATGTCTTTGGCCATTCAGATCGGTCGACGCTTGCGTGAGCGTAAATCTGTGCACCATTTGGCGGTATTACCTGAGCTTAAACCTGAGCCTATGCAGTGCGATAGGACTTTGACCAGAGTTAAATGGCAAGAACACAGACGTCTGAATGGGCTGTGTTTCTACTGTGGTGATTCCACTCATGCTATATCTGATTGTCCTAAGCGCACTAAGCGGTTCGCTAGGTCTGCCACCATTGGTACGGTACAGTCAAAATTTCTTCTGTCCGTTACCTTGATCTGCTCTTTGTCATCGTATTCTGTCATGGCATTTGTGGGTTCAGGCGCTGCCCTGAATTTGATGGACTTGGAGTATGCTAAGCGTTGTGGGTTTCTCTTAGAGCCCTTGCAGTGTCCTATTCCATTGAGAGGAATTGATGCCACGCCTTTGGCCAAGAATAAGCCTCAATACTGGACCCAGCTGACCATGTGCATGGCTCCTGCACATCAGGATGTTATTCGCTTTCTGGTGTTGCATAATCTGCATGATGTGGTCGTGTTGGGGTTGCCATGGCTACAAGCCCATAATCCAGTATTAGATTGGAAATCCATGTCAGTGTCCAGCTGGGGTTGTCAGGGGGTACATGGTGATGTTCCATTTCTGTCAATTTCGTCATCCACCCCTTCTGAGGTTCCAGAGTTCTTGTCTGATTACCGGGATGTATTTGATGAGCCCAAGTCCGATGCCCTACCTCCGCATAGGGATTGTGATTGTGCTATCAATTTGATTCCTGGTAGTAAATTCCCAAAAGGTCGACTGTTTAATTTATCCGTGCCTGAGCACGCCGCTATGCGCAGTTATGTGAAGGAATCCCTGGAGAAGGGGCATATTCGCCCGTCATCGTCACCATTAGGAGCAGGGTTCTTTTTTGTAGCCAAGAAGGATGGTTCGCTGAGACCTTGTATAGATTACCGCCTTCTAAATAAGATCACGGTTAAATTTCAGTACCCCTTGCCATTGTTATCTGATTTGTTTGCTCGGATTAAGGGGGCTAGTTGGTTCACCAAGATAGATCTTCGTGGTGCGCATAATCTGGTGCGAATCAGGCGAGGAGATGAATGGAAAACTGCATTTAATACGCCCGAGGGTCATTTTGAGTATCTAGTGATGCCATTCGGACTTGCCAATGCTCCATCAGTGTTTCAGTCCTTTATGCATGACATCTTCCGAGAGTACCTGGATAAATTCCTGATTGTGTACTTGGATGACATTTTGATCTTCTCGGATGATTGGGAGTCTCATGTGAAGCAGGTCAGAACAGTTTTTCAGGTCCTGCGTGCTAATTCTTTGTTTGTGAAGGGATCAAAGTGTCTCTTTGGTGTGCAGAAGGTTTCATTTTTGGGGTTCATCTTTTCCCCTTCTACTATCGAGATGGATCCTGTTAAGGTCCAAGCCATCCATGATTGGACTCAGCCGACATCTCTGAAAAGTCTGCAAAAGTTCCTGGGCTTTGCTAATTTTTATCGTCGCTTCATCTGCAATTTTTCTAGTATTGCCAAACCATTGACCGATTTGACCAAGAAGGGTGCTGATTTGGTCAATTGGTCTTCTGCTGCTGTGGAAGCTTTTCAAGACTTGAAGCATCATTTTTCTTCTGCCCCTGTGTTGTGTCAACCAGATGTTTCTCTTCCGTTCCAGGTCGAGGTTGATGCTTCTGAGATTGGAGCAGGGGCTGTTTTGTCGCAGAGAGGTTCTGATTGCTCAGTGATGAAACCATGCGCTTTTTTTTCCAGGAAGTTTTCGCCTGCTGAGCGAAATTATGATGTGGGCAACCGAGAGTTGCTGGCCATGAAGTGGGCATTCGAGGAGTGGCGTCATTGGCTTGAAGGAGCTAAGCATCGCGTGGTGGTATTGACTGATCATAAGAACTTGACTTATCTTGAGTCTGCTAAGCGGTTGAATCCTAGACAGGCTCGTTGGTCGCTGTTTTTTGCCCGTTTTGACTTTGTGATTTCGTACCTTCCGGGCTCTAAAAATGTGAAGGCGGATGCTCTGTCTAGGAGTTTTGTGCCCGACTCTCCGGGTTTGTCTGAGCCGGCGGGTATCCTCAAGGAAGGAGTAATTGTGTCTGCCATCTCCCCTGATTTGCGGCGGGTGCTGCAAAAATTTCAGGCTAATAAACCTGATCGTTGTCCAGCGGAGAGACTGTTTGTCCCTGATAGGTGAACCAATAAAGTTATCTCTGAGGTTCATTGTTCGGTGTTGGCTGGTCATCCTGGAATCTTTGGTACCAGAGAGTTGGTGGCTAGATCCTTTTGGTGGCCGTCTCTGTCGCGGGATGTGCGTGTTTTTGTGCAGTCCTGTGGGATTTGTGCTCGGGCTAAGCCCTGCTGTTCTCGTGCTAGTGGGTTGCTTTTGCCCTTGCCGGTCCCGAAGAGGCCTTGGACACATATCTCTATGGATTTTATTTCTGATCTTCCTGTTTCTCAAAAGATGTCAGTCATTTGGGTGGTCTGTGATCGCTTTTCTAAGATGGTCCATCTGGTACCCTTGTCTAAATTGCCTTCCTCCTCTGATTTGGTGCCATTGTTCTTCCAGCATGTGGTTCGTTTACATGGCATTCCAGAGAATATCGTTTCTGACAGAGATTCCCAGTTTGTTTCAAGGTTTTGGCGAGCCTTTTGTGGTAGGATGGGCATTGACTTGTCTTTTTCCTCGGCTTTCCATCCTCAGACTAATTGCCAGACCGAACGAACCAATCAGACCTTGGAAACATATCTGAGATGCTTTGTTTCTGCCGATCAGGATGACTGGGTGTCCTTTTTGCCTTTGGCTGAGTTCGCCCTTAATAATCGGGCCAGCTCGGCTACCTTGGTTTCGCCATTTTTCTGCAATTCTGGGTTCCATCCTCGTTTCTCTTCAGGATAGGTTGAGTCTTCGGACTGTCCTGGTGTGGATACTGTGGTGGACAGGTTGCAGCAGATTTGGACTCATGTAGTGGACAATTTGACCTTGTCCCAGGAGAAGGCTCAACGTTTCGCTAATCGCAGACGCCGTGTGGGTCCCCGACTTCGTGTTGGGGATCTGGTTTGGTTATCTTCTCGTCATATTCCTATGAAGGTTTCCTCTCCTAAGTTTAAACCTCGTTTCATTGGTCCGTATAGGATTTCTGAGGTTCTTAATCCTGTATCTTTTCGTCTGACCCTTCCAGATTCTTTTTCCATACATAACGTATTCCATAGGTCATTGTTGCGGAGATACGTGGCACCTATGGTTCCATCTGTTGATCCTCCTGCCCCGGTTTTGGTGGAGGGGGAATTGGAGTATATTGTGGAGAAGATTTTGGATTCTCGTGTTTCTAGACGGAAACTCCAGTATCTGGTTAAATGGAAGGGTTATGCTCAGGAAGATAATTCCTGGGTTTTTGCCTCTGATGTCCATGCTCCCGATCTTGTTTGTGCCTTTCATGTGGCTCATCCTGGTCGGCCTGGGGGCTCTGGTGAGGGTTCGGTGACCCCTCCTCAAGGGGGGGTACTGTTGTGAATTCTGTGGCAGAGCTCCCTCCTGTGGTCACAAGTGGTACTTCGGCTGATTCTCTCTGTGAGCTTCTGTTGGTGGAGGGAAGTGGTACTGCGGCTTCTGAGTTTCCTCCCTCAGGTGATCTGGTGAGGTCGTTAGGTGCTTCTCTACTTAACTCCACCTAATGCTTTGATCCTGGCTTCCTGTCAATGTTCCAGTGTTGGACTTGCTTTTCCCTGGATCATTCCTGTGGCCTGCTGCTCTGCATAGCTAAGTTCTTCTTTGCTATTTGTTTGCTATTTTTTCTGTCCAGCTTGTCTATTTTGTTGCTGGAAGCTCTGGGACGCAAAGGGTGTACCTCCGTGCCGTTAGTTCGGTACGGAGGGTCTTTTTGCCCCCTTTGTGTGGTTTTCTTTAGGGTTTTGTGTAGACCGCAAAGTTACCTTTTCTATCCTCGATCTGTTAAGAAAGTCGGGCCTCACTTTGCTGAATCTATTTCATCTCTACGTTTGTCTTTTCATCTTAACTCACAGTCATTATATGTGGGGGGCTGCCTTTTCCTTTGGGGTATTTCTCTGAGGCAAGGTAGGCTTATTTTCTATCTTCAGGCTAGTTAGTTTCTCAGGCTGTGCCGAGTTGCCTAGGCAGAGTTAGGCGCAATCCACGGCTGCCTCTAGTGTTGTTTGGAGAGGATTAGGGATTGCGGTCTGCAGAGTTCCCACGTCTCAGAGCTCGTTCTATGATTTTGGGTTATTGTCAGATCACTGTATGTGCTCTGACCGCTATGTCCATTGTAGTACTGAATTGCCTTTCATAACACATAGGGGCTAATTAAGGGATATTACTACTGCAGTGATGTATTTATTTTATTTTTTGAGGACACTGTTTTAAATGGGGGAGCGGTCCTGTTACTGTGTAGAATGACACTATGTTGCCTCTTTTTCTTCATGTGGTGTAATGTAGAAGTTGGGAAAAATTAAGTAATGTGTTCTGCAAGCGGAGCTCGAGATAACTGTGTTATTTCCTGCAGAGACGAGTCCTGGCTGGATGAAGTGATGGTGGTATGTGTTGGATGAAAGATGAAGGACTTCACCTATAGATGTCACTGGTGAGTCAGTGTGACCTATACACTGACACTATACACTGTATACTATATCCTGAACTGAAGGGTAAATTGACTAGATCAATGGATGTTTGACAGGTTATAGTTTCACACAGCAACTATTTTTCTGGAATAATCTGGTTCAGGTATATGATGACACGTCACATGACCCCGTCACATGACCGGGGGGCCCACAGTGGCTACCCTTAATCCACCCCTGCTGTCGGCACAGGCATGGAAAGGAGGACTACAGGACAAGGATATAAAGTAATGAAGGTCTTTATTGGAGACATCATGTATCGATCCGATTTCTTCCTCATTTTCCTCAAAAGCACAAAAGAAAGGAACGATTTTGAAAAGCATCTCTGATGAAGATGTTTACTATTTTACATCCTTGTCATTTACCCCTCCTTTCTATGCGTGTGCTTACAGCGCCCTGATAACAATCACTATTTTTATTTGTCCATTATCATTTACTAGGAGTCACTATTCCTGGCTCAAAGGGCAGAGCAGCAGTGAGCCTCCACCATGCATCGCTGTTACCTGCAGACAGTGCTGCCATCAGGGCATTACTGCCTTTACTGGCATATGAGGCAAAGTGAGCAGACGCAAGGATTGGGGCCCTCTCCGGGCCCACCTCTTTTTGCTTCTGCTCACCGGACCCCAGGGGCAGGATTCAGCCGATTTAGCAGCTGGGGCCACGATGGGAGTTCGTATTGTGGCAGGATGGAGACACATGGTACCAGGATGGGACATCATATGGAAGCAGGATGGACACACATGGGGCAGGGATGGGAGATCATATGGGGCCTGGGGGAAAGATAGGGGATCATATTGGGCCTGGACCAGGATGGAAGGTCATGTGGGGGCAGGATGGAGACACATGAGGCCAGGATAGGAGATCATATGGGGCCTGGGGGAAGGATGGGAGGTCATATGGGAGCAAGATGGGAGGTCATAAGGGGCCTGGTGACAGGAGTATTGGGTAGTTTAAGACATTAATAGGTTAGAGTAGAGTTGGATCCTGCCAAAAGAGCCTACCTTGTCGTGGTGGCAGACTTAAAAAAAATCTTTTGGTCAAAACAAAAGCTGATGGCTATGTATGTAATATGGTGTTTGACGGGAACTGTTATTGTGTGATTGATGAGGACGTGGTGCAGAAGTGGAGTTTTCAAGAGAGTGGGTGGTGGGAATGTGGAAAGTTTGAGAAGTGGAGGTGGAGCAAGAAAATGTTGCCAGTGTGGGGCCCTGAAATTTCTGGTGGCAGCCCTGCCTGCAGACACTCAATATTGTGTTACTCTCCAGCTCTTCGGAGAACAATCTGTCATCTGTTACAGCCAAATATTTCACATATTGACTCATCAGTCTTGAGCACCGGGTGCCATATTTCTGCACCCCAGATCCTAAGTTTTTATGCATAGAGTTGCTTGCTCTTGTTTTCATGTGGAAGGTATGGCTTTTTGGGACAATTCTTCCAATTTACAAGTGAAATAAGCGTGGAGTGTCTTTCAACTAGGGTTGAGCGAAACGGATTGGACAAATTCAAAAATCGCCGACTTTCGGCAAAGTCGGGTTTCATGAAACCAGACCCGATCCTAGTGTGGGATCGGCCATGAGGTCTGCGATCTTCGAGCCAAAGTTGTGTTTCGTATGACGCTTTCAGCACCATTTTTCAGCCAATGAAGGAGGACGCAGAGTGTGGGCAGCGTGATGACATAGGTCTCGGTCCCCACCATCTTAGAGAAGGGCATGACAGTGATTGGCTTGCTTTCTGCGGCGTCACAGGGGCTATAAAGGGGCGTGCATGCCAGCCGCCATCTTACTTCTGCCGATCGTAGCATAGGGAGAGGTTGCCGCAGCTTCATCAGAAGAAGGGATATAGTTAGGGAGGAACGATTAAGCCCCGAAACTGCTTGTGCTGTAGCGATTTCCACTGTCCAACACCACCATTTGTTTGCAGGGACAGTGGAGGCTATATTTTTGTGCATCAGCTCTGTAGCTTATTAGGCTCCCTGATAGCTGCATTGCTGTTTGTACGCTGCTGTGCAAACCAACTGCTTTTTTAAAAGCAAAAATCCTGTTGCTCCTTTCTGCACAGTTATCTTGTTTATCTGTCCACACTTTTGTGTGCAGCAGTCCTTTTTATTGCTGCCATACTTTTCCTGAGATCATTGTAGGGAGATTGAAATTGTACTACAGTCCTTGTATTTTTCCATATATCTTCCAGCCACTGCATCGATTCAAAGTGACAGGAGACAGCATTTGTCCAGTATGGTTATGAACTACTTTTCCTCCCTTATCGATGTTCTCCCTCACAGGTCATTCCCCTTTGATTACTGGGCATCTAAAATAGACACCTGGCCTGAATTGGCAGAATATGCATTACAGGAGCTCGCTTGCCCTGCTTCTAGTGTGCTATCAGAAAGAGTCTTCAGTGTTGCTGGTTCAATACTGACCAAAAAAAGGACACGTCTGGCTACCCAGAATGTTGATGATCTAACCTTCATTAAAATGAACCAATCATGGATTTCAAATTATTTTGCCCCACCTTCTCCTGCTGACACGTAGCTTGCCTGAAAAATGTCTTGCTTTTGGCCTCCTCTTACTGACTTCTCCAATTCCGCCATTTGCAGCTGCTGAATGTCCTCCATAGGCCATTTTTATACCTCCCTAAATGGGCTGACTCCCCCCACAGGGCCATGGTCACCACCTGGCGCAAGCACCCGTGCGAGTGCCGTTTGCCTGGACAGGTGTGTGCGCCCACTCTTGGCACTGCACTGGCACAGGGTCCCTCATACTACAATTAAGTGTCTCTGACGGTGGTGGTTCACAACCAACGTCAGACACACCATCGTAATATGAGGGGCCCTGTGCCAGTACCGCCACCCACGAGAGGGTGTTCCCCCCAAGCTCGAACAGTGCTCTACCACTTGCAATTCTTACCTCTCCCTGCTCCACCACTGTGTAGTCTGTGCTGTTAAATCCTTCAATGGCACTGCCAAAACAAATTTGTTGAAATGATAGATGATAGTTAAAGTATACAGGGGCCCTGGCCTCCATTTAGACCAGTTAATACTTTGCGCCTACTATCACTGTCTGCTACTCAGCAGAGGAGCCCACCCCAGTACCTAGCTATGCCGCCTGTTTAGTCATGTTACCAATTTTGAACTGCTTTTAGCCTACTTTTGTATTTGGGCCTACTAACTGTGTGCGCCACTCATTACAGTTGTCCTCCACTGAACAAAGCAATGCCGCCTGTTTAGTCCTGTTACCAATTTTGAACTGCATTTAGCCTACTTTATTATTTGGGCCTACTGTGTCAGCCACTCATTACAGTTGTCCTCCACTGAACAAAGCTATGCCGCCTGTTTAGTCCTGTTACCAATTTTGAACTGCATTTAGCCTACTTTATTATTTGGGCCTATATCTGTGTTTCCTCCTCATCCTGCCCATTGCCCAGACACTGCTAGATGAGTCTGCTGGTACATTGACCCAGACCACTACATTCCCCTTGCACTCTACACAGCCTGAATCTGACCCTGCTGAAAGTCAGGTTCCCCTTCCCGAATACTATACCACCTTACACGAGGACAAAGAGGAAGGTGCAGATGAAAGTGCAGGTTCCTTCATCAGGTGGGGGGGCATACTCGTTGGCGACGTCACTGACACAGGGCCCCTCATAGTACGCAAAAGTGTCTCTGGTAGTGGGAGGCGCCACCCGCCGTCAAATACACCGCCGTACTATGAGGGGCCCTGTGCCAGTGCCAACGAGTGGGCCCCCCCTGCTTGCTCAGGATCACAGCACTTGCAAAGTTGAAATACTTACCTCTCCCTGCTCCACCGCCGTGTCGTATTCCACGTTTCCTGGGCCCACGAAAATCTTGAGCCAGCCCTACCCCCCCACAACTTTAGCCAAATGAGCCCCTGTTTTCAATGCCTAACTATTATTATAAAGTAAATTAAGATTGACAAGCTTAAGAAATAAGAATTGATGTTTTTGGCATTAAAATGGGCACTGTAGGTGTTTTCCTGGACTCCACTCACTGCCGACATTGATTCCCCATTGGCTTGCATTGGGTTTCGTGTTTCGGTCGGCCCCCGACTTTTCAAAATAATCGGCCGATTTCACCCGACCCAACTTTTGACAAAGTCGGGTTACGCGAAACCCGACTCAATTCTAAAAAAGTAAAAGTCACTCAACTCTACTTTCAACTGTTGCACAATGTCTTCCTGGCAAACGACTGCATTTGCCCATTTCTTGGTGCTTCTTCAGATGAGCTCTAAGAGCACATCTTCAAACCGCAGTCAGCTTTGAAATCTTTGCCTGGTGGAGAAATTGCTGATGCAGTATAACTACCTTGTGTCTTGTTGCTGTGCTTGGTAATGATGAGCGAACTTGCTGGAATAACGTCTTATCCGAGCATGCTTGGGTGTTATCCGAGCATCTGGGCATGCTCATATATTATGTTCAAGTCCCAGCGGCTGTTAGGGAATACCCAGGTGTTGAGGCTGTCTAACAAACAGGTAGTCCCTGCATGTGTCGAGGGTGTTCAGTCTTTCTATAGTGTATGACCTGTCACAGGAAATGACTTTCCACAACCTCAACTTTGTAGCTGAGTTTGGCTGTACTTCACCCAATCTTAAGCCTCCCACCCAGTTGTTTCTGTTTCAATAAATTCATGTTTAAATCTACATATGAAAATGCTGATCATTATCACCTGTTTGATATAATTGGTTCTTTACACATCTGTCAATAAACCTGCAAAATTTCCGACTTTGTGCAAGGGCACCTAAAAGAATTAATGCCGTCCTGTGGGCAAAAGGTGGTCACAGCAAATATTTATTTGATTTAGATTTCTCTTTTATTCAGTCACTTTGAATTTTGTTAATTGATAAACAAACACTTCTATTTCTAAAAGCATTCTTTTTTGCGTTTTTTTCACACCTGCCTAAAACTTTTGCACAGTTCTGTATATATATACACTGACAATTTATTGCAGTACCTTCCTTCTTCGGATATTAATAAAATGGGTTGAGACCGTTCTTCCTCAGACACTTCGAAGGAAACTTGTAAAGAGAAAAAAAAAACAGTCATATGGTTGCTAGAACTTTTATCATTACTGTAACAAAACTTTACCTGTTTTACCTAAGTGAGTCCTGGCAGCTATAACTGAAATATACTAAGACAGAGGACTTGACTTGTGACAGAGGCAAAAGTGGCCGGTGGTTTGTTTTTTTTTTTATATATAGTTTTCCAACTTTTATAGGAATTTTTTTTTTAAATCAGTCATATGACTCCAGAGATATAGGACTTTTTATTTAGTGCCAATTTTATGGTCTATGTTGCTCAGAGACAACCTAGAGACAATCCCCCAGATAATCCTATAAGCCACACACCCTTGTAAAGACCATAAAAATTAGCACTAAGAAAAAAGTCCATATCTCTGAAACCATATGATGGATTAGAAAAAACCACAAAACAGAATACTCAGGGGAACATGAGGAGGAAAGTAAGAATAAAAACTGCCTACTATTGATCTGAAGGCAAGTCTTCTTTAACCCCTTCACAACCTTTGATATACATGACGTACATTAAATACACTAAAAAGTTAAAATATTAAAATAAACAAAAACACAAATGGTCAAATCACTCCTTTTTTGCCCCATTACAAAAATAAATAAATAATACATATCTTTGGTATCACTGCAATTGCAAAAGTCTGATCTATCATTCAAAATATAAAGTAAATGAATCTGATAGTAATCGGCGTACCGAAAAAGAAATCGAAACACCAGAATTACACTTTTGTGTCTGCAGGAACATTGCAATAGGTGATAAAAACATTGTATCTACCCCAACAAGGTATCTGTAAGGCCGGCGTCACACTCAGCGTAGGGAAATACGGTCCGTTTTTTACGGCCGTAATATGCAGAAAAAATCCAGAAATCGTGATCCGTATGTAATCCGTTGGCAAGGTGTGGTCACGTATTTTGCGCATGTAATGTTGCGTATGTAATCCGTATGACATCCGTACTGCGTTTTTTCCACGCAACCTGACAAAATGTACATTTAACGGTTTTGGAGCCTGAAATTAATTTAAATCAGCGTCAGCAACCCTATTTAAAGCCTCTACAACAGGTGGCTCACTCCCATATGGCCATTTTGTGGTTGCGCATCTGTTGGTGTGTTGTGGTAACGTTTGTCTGACCTACTGCACTTCACCCCAACTCAGCGGATTTTATTTAACTGGGTCTTGTCGCGTCGGTTTGGCCAGCCATACCGTTTGATTGTAGATCCGCGAAGGAGGAGAAGAAGATTGTGGGTGCATCCTCTTTTGACCCAACGCCTCACTAAAGGCCATTTTCAGAGGCTCTATACAGCTCTGCGGGCACATCCTGATAAGTTTTACCTATACTGTCGAATGACAATACCAACATTTGATATCTTGTTGGAGATAGTACGTCCAGGACTCACGTATCAGGGCACCAGGATGCGAAAAAGCATATCCGCAGAGGATCATCTCCTTACCTTATGGTATGTATTCAACATCCTCACAAACTGTATGTTGATGATGTGTTTTTTTTTAGGGTTGTTTGCTAGCAGCTATTTTAAAATATATGTGTTACTTAGGACAAAACCACAATAAAAATATGTATTTTTAATCTTTATTTATGTATACTAGGTAAATATCACTTAATTTCATTGATATTCCTGTTCTTTTAGTAAACAACATACTTGCGCTTTATCACGTTTTCTCTAAACTATTGTTACCTAACTAATATGATTTTTGGTGTCCTTTTAGCTTCCTGTCAACTGGATTGTCTTATGCGGGACTACGGCTGGAGTTTCTCATTGGTCGCTCCACGATTTCTGGCATTGTGCACTCAACATGTAGTGAAATATGGGCTAAACTACATGAACTTGTCATGCCTGAGCCAAAAATGGCTGATTGGCTCAAAATAGCACGTGGTTTCAATGACACTTGTGACTTCCCACACTGCATTGGAGCCCTGGATGGGAAACATATCAGGCTGCGTAAGCCGCCGAACTCTGGTACCCAATTCTACAATTATAAGCAGTTTTTCTCTGCAGTTCTGTTAGCTGTAGTTGACAGTAACTACAGGTTTATAATTGTAGACAATGGGGCATATGGACGAACAGGAGACTCAAGGGTCTTCAATTAGTCCATTATGGGTCGGCGGCTACGTGAAAACCAGTTAGACCTACCACCACCACAACAACTCCCTGGCTCCAATGCTGAAGAAGTGCCATATGTTCTTGTGGGAGATGAGGCCTTCCAATTGACAAGGAATGTCAAGAAACCACTGGAGACTAGACGGAGGTGGACATGACTTGGGGATGGGTGGACTGAGAACTCCTGCAGCTTTTGTTTGTATTGCAGTGTAGATTTTAAACAAGAGTGTTGTTACTTTAAGAGGAAGGAGTTTAGATGTTTGTGCCTGGTGTATTACTGTGAGGAGGGTGGGGCTTATATAGGGGAGGCAACTCTGGGTATATGTGGGTATCATTTTGTGTATATTTCTATTTTACTTATTTTCATGGTGTTCTCTTGTAGAAGGAGTTATTTGCTAATTGAATTGAATATCTTTTGCTGCCACCTGATATCAGCCCCCACAGTATTGCATTGTATGCTAATGACATGTTGACCTAAAGGTACAGTCACACATAACGATATCGTTAACGATATCGTTGCAACGTCACACTTTTGGTGACGTAGCAACGATCCCGCTAACGATCTCGTTATGTGTGACAGCGAACAACGATCAGGCCACTGCTGGGAGATCGTTGGTCGTTGGGGAATGATCAGGACCATTTTTTGGTCGCTGATCACCCGCTGTCATCGCTGGATCGGCGTGTGTGACGCCGATCCAGCAATGTGTTCACTTGTAACCAGGGTAAATATCGGGTTACTAAGCGCCAGGCCGAAACTGACTAAGATCCGAAACGCGCGTCGGGTGCGCTATCACGGGACGTGGCTGACCCTGCTATTAAGGTAGATTGCGTGCATATCCCTATTTTTTACACTGTGCACCTTTGTTTATTACTTTTCTGTGGGGCTCCTGCTGTATCCTTACTGCAGAAGAGCACTCTGCATCCTGCACTTCACAATTAAGGCACATGTGGACACCCGATGTTGCGGTGTTGTCAGTACACTTAGGCTGATATATATTGGTATTTCCCATTATTTGTCATTTGCACATTATATATTGCAGCTTGCACATTTTACCAATTGCACTTTATATATGTGTGGTATATTATTACCTATATTGAATTACACTTAGGTTGAGATGATTGCCACTTTGCACATTTGATATTGCAGTTGCACACATTATTTTTATGGAGTATTACATGTAAGCTGATATATATTGGCATATTTTGGTTTCAGCCACTTTGCACTTTACATATTACTATTTGCACTTTGTACTATCTGCACATTATATATTGTGAGGTACATTACGACCTATATTGTACTATATGTAGGCTGATATATATTGGCATCTCTTGGTATTTGCCACTTTGCACTTTATATATTGCAATTTGCACATACTACCACCTGGATGTTATACAGTATATACTGTATAAAATATTATTACCTAGTTTTTTGTCTTATATAACAAAAAACACTTGCCTACGTCACGTTGAATATATGACACAAGCATCTTTTCATATAGGTTTCTATGTTGTGCATCACATATACATTTTTGTTTATTTTTTAGTTGCTGTTATTTTAAAATAGGGATGCACTAACCTTACATCTAGATATATATAAATATAATTGGGTCAGCTTTTACCATCTCCTTTTTAATAAATTTTTAAATTATAATTAATTGATATAATAACTTTTTTTGTCCTGCTGTGCGCACAATTTGTTATATTATTTACTTGCCAATCATATATAATAAAGGCATTTTTATATCTATTTTCTGCTTGGTGGCTTTTCTGGGTACTTCTGTATATTGGCTGTGTTTGTTCCTACCCCTTATGCTAGTGGTTCTCCACAGAGCACCAATCACTGGTATATGGTATATATTATCTTAATATTGTTGTCTATTGTAATCATTGGTAAATAGTGGTTGGTACATCTGTGGTTGTGTCTAACCCCTCATATGTTTGCAGGATCGGGTTATACTCACTGAGTGCTTTTTTATATTACCTAAGATGGTGGATAGCACTAGCCTGAGTGGATTACCTGGAGCCTTACTATATATATTTTATCAGGTGTCAATAATTATTCGGGGAGTAATTCAGCACATGGCGGTATGGTGAGTGGGGCACTAATAACGCAGCATATGGCAGGCAGTGAGTGGGCACTACTAACGCAGTCATGGCGGGCAGTGAGTGGGCACTAATAACTCAGCACATGGCGGGCAGTGAGTGGGCACTCCTAGTGTGATGCTGCACCTTGCTCTGGAGAACACATCATGGGCCCAGTTTTCAGCCCTGTCTCTCGTCTATTGTATGTAGGTAGTGTGACTGACTGGGGACACAGACCTTGCAGTTTTCTGCACATGCACTTATGGCTGCAGGCAGCTTATACTAGACCTACATATTATATTTTCTTACGATGTACGTGCAGCTGATGATTAGAGAGCCTGTCTGTAACTGCTGTAGAGGAGCAGGCGGCTTCTTTATTGTTACAGCATATAACACAGCATTGCCCATCATCGAATGTATCTGACCTTATGATGGGACATTTTCCAGTATCAACCTGTAATATACCTTGGTTGTAAACTTACATGGTGTTTTCATCTTCACTTATCCCACATCTTGTGCAGTTGGGGGGGTCCTTGAAGTTGGTTATAAATTGGTTTGGGGGATCCATTGGGATATGGATTCCTCTTTTCGGAATTTAATTTGGTTCTTGATCTGGTGAATGGTAGAGGGGATTTTCAGCAAGGGTTTGTTGAATCCTCAGGAAGTTCAAGTGAACATTGGAACCCTATGGTTGTGGTGCTCCTGAGCTAGTGGGGTAACGGCTGGGAGTAATTGTTGGTACATTTTGGCTATGTTCACACTTTGCAGATTCCACTGCGGATTTTTCCGCAGCAGAATTCCATAATCCGCAGTGAAAACCCGTCGCGGTTTTTACTGCGGATTTATCGCGTTTTTTACTGCGGTTTCTTCTGCAGATTTTCATCTGCAGTTTTCTATTGGAGCAGGTGAAAATCCGCAGAAAAGAAGTGACATGCTGCGTTTCTGCGTTTTCAGCGTTTCCGCGCGGTTTTTTCCGCAGCATGTGCACTGCGTTTTTTGTTTCCCATAGGTTTACATTGTTCTGTAAACTCATGGGAAACTGTTGCAGATCCGCAGCGGTCAAATCCGCTGCGGATCCGCAGCAAAATCCGCAAAGTGTGAATATAGCCTTTATGTTCACTTTTTGTTTGGTAATCACCAGATCTTATGAGCTTCAAGGACTCCTCCCAGCATGTTAATGTTCTTTATGCTTTGATGTTTTATTGTATGTTCTTTTAATTCTTATATTGTCCCCTTCATATATTTGCAGGAATGGTGTATACCCACCGAGTGCTTAATTTTATATTACCTAAGGTGGTGGATAGCACAGACTGAGTGGATTGCCTGGAGCCGAGCAGTTGGGGGGGAAGGGGTCCTTCAAGTTGGTTACAAATTGGTCTGGGGGATCCATTGGGTTATGGATTCCTCCTTTTGGTATTAAAAGGAACCTGTCATCTGAATTTGGCGGGACTGGTTTTGGGTCATATGGGCGGAGTTTTCGGGTGTTTGATTCACCCTTTCCTTACCTGCTGGCTGCATGCTGGCTGCAATATTGGATTGAAGGTCATTCTCTGTCCTCCATAGTACACACCTGCACAAGGCAAGATTGCTTTGCGCAGGCGTGTCCTATGGAGGACAGAGAATGAACTTCAATCCAATATTGCAGCCAGCATGCAGTCAGCGGGTAAGGAAAGGGTGAATCAAACACCCAAAACCTCCGCCCATATGACCCAAAACCAGTCCCGCCAAATTCAGGTGACAGAGTCCCTTTAAGTATGCTTCTGGATCTGGTGCAATGTGGAGGGGAGTTTCGGCAGGAAGTTCAAGTGAACATTGGAATCCTGTGGTTATGGTGCTCCCGAGCCAGTGGGGTAACGGCTGGGAGTAATTGGTACATTTTATGTTCACTTTATGTTTGGTAATTTCCAGATCTTATGAGCTTCAAGGACTCGTCCCAGCGAGCTAAGGTTATTTATGCTTTGTTGGGTTATTGCATGTTTGTTTTAATAAAGGTGTGTATTATAAAAAAAAAAAAAAAAGCACTTGTTTCTTTTTTAGTGGGTCCTTCTTGAAGCTAATTATAATTTGGTCAATAGGGGTAACCATCTCAGGTATGGAACCCTCTGTTTAGGGGGGTATTCATCATAGTATGACCCCTTCCCCTTATGTGGAGGAGTAAACACCTCGGGTATGGCCCCTGTTTGGAGGGGTGTACATCAAAGTATGACCCCCTGATATGGAGGGGTAACCATCTTTGGTATGGCCCCATGGTGTGGAGGAGTGACCTTCGCGGTATGGCCCCCTGGTCTGCAGAAGCATTTATATCTTACAAGACCCTGTTAGGGTAAAGTCCCTGTGGTCATGGCAATCATATTCTACATGCATACAAATTGGGTGTTGGACGAGGTCCTGAATAGTACCTGGACAGGTTATATGCCTGGGTGTGTTGGACGAGGTCCTGAATAGCACCTGGACAGGTTATATGCCTGGGGTATTGGACTGACGTCCTGAATAGCACCTGGACAGGTCATATGCCTGGGGTGTTGGACTGACGTCCTGAATAGCACCTGGACAGGTTATATGCCTGGGGTATTGGACTGACGTCCTGAATAGCACCTGGACAGGTCATATGCCTGGTGTGTTGGACGAGGTCCTGAATAGTACCTGTGACTTGAGAATGCTGAGGCACAGATTTTGACTGTTTATATTGACCAACTCCTATTTCTTTCAAGGTTGTTGTCTGGACAATGCAGTAATCTGGGGCATTAAACTGAAGAGCAATGTACCTAATATGGGTGCCCTGGAGTCAGTGGGAGTGACTAAGAGAAAAGTAATAAAGTGCATCCCGATGCCCTTGAGCCAGTGGGAGCGGCTAAGGGTGAAGAAATCGAGTCCATTAACACGAAGGGCGATGTGCCTATTCCCAATGCCTTTGTCTCAGTTGGAGAGGGTTAATGGTATATGTTATCAAGTGCTTGTAAAGCAATTAACAATGGCGTGGCAAGGTTATTAACCCCTTCATGACCTTGGGATTTTTCATTTGTCTGTGTTCGTTTTTCGCTCCGCTCCTTCCCAGAGCCATAACTTTTTTATTTTTCCGTCAATTTGGCCATGTGAGGGCTTATTTTTTGCGGGACGAGTTGTATTTTTGAACAACATCATTGGTTTTAGCATGTCGTGTACTAGAAAATGGGAAAAAAATACCAAGTGCGATGAAATTGCAAAAAAAGTGCAATCCCACACTTGTTTTTTGTTTGGCTTTTTTGCTAGGTTCACTAAATGCTAAAACTGACCTGACATTATGATTCTCCAGGTCAGTACGAGTTCATAGACACCTAACATGACTAGGTTATTTTTTTACCTAAGTGGTGAAAAAAATTCCAAACTTTGCTAAAAAAAAAAAAAAATTGCGCCATTTTCCGATACTTGTAGCGTCTCCATTTTTCATGATCTGGGGTCGGTTGAGGGCTTATTTTTTGCGTGCCTAGATGACGTTTTTAATGATAGCATTTTGGTGCAGATACATTCTTTTGATCGCCCGTTATTGCATTTTAATGCAATGTCGCGGCGACCAAAAAAACGTAATTCTGGCGTTTCAATTTTTTTTTCTCGCTACGCCGTTTAGCGATCAGGTTAATACTTAAAAAAACAGACAATGTGATTTTCTGGATTTTTTTTTCTCAGTTTGTCTCCCATAGTTGAGGTCTACCTATGATGTAAATTACAGACGCCTCTCATCTTTTTAAGTGGTGGAACTTGCACTATTGCTGACTGACTAAATACTTTTTTGCCCCACTGTATAAAATATTATTACCTAGTTTTTTGTCTTATATAACAAAAAACACTTGCCTACGTCACGTTGAATATATGACACAAGCATCTTTTCATATAGGTTTCTATGTTGTGCATCACATATACATTTTTGTTTATTTTTTAGTTGCTGTTATTTTAAAATAGGGATGCACTAACCTTACATCTAGATATATATAAATATAATTGGGTCAGCTTTTACCATCTCCTTTTTAATAAATTTTTAAATTATAATTAATTGATATAATAACTTTTTTTGTCCTGCTGTGCGCACAATTTGTTATATTATTTACTTGCCAATCATATATAATAAAGGCATTTTTATATCTATTTTCTGCTTGGTGGCTTTTCTGGGTACTTCTGTATATTGGCTGTGTTTGTTCCTACCCCTTATGCTAGTGGTTCTCCACAGAGCACCAATCACTGGTATATGGTATATATTATCTTAATATTGTTGTCTATTGTAATCATTGATAAATAGTGGTTGGTACATCTGTGGTTGTGTCTAACCCCTCATATGTTTGCAGGATCGGGTTATACTCACTGAGCGCTTTTTTATATTACCTAAGATGGTGGATAGCACTAGCCTGAGTGGATTACCTGGAGCCTTACTATATATATTTTATCAGGTGTCAATAATTATTCGGGGAGTAATTCAGCACATGGCGGTATGGTGAGTGGGGCACTAATAACGCAGCATATGGCAGGCAGTGAGTGGGCACTACTAACGCAGTCATGGTGGGCAGTGAGTGGGCACTAACAACTCAGCACATGGCGGGCAGTGAGTTGGCACTCCTAGTGTGATGCTGCACCTTGCTCTGGAGAACACATCATGGGCCCAGTTTTCAGCCCTGTCTCTCGTCTATTGTATGTAGGTAGTGTGACTGACTGGGGACACAGACCTTGCAGTTTTCTGCACATACACTTATGGCTGCAGGCAGCTTATACTAGACCTACATATTATATTTTCTTATGATGTATGTGCAGCTGATGATTAGAGAGCCTGTCTGTAACTGCTGTAGAGGAGCAGACGGCTTCTTTATTGTTACAGCATATAACACAGCATTGCCCATCATCGAATGTATCTGACCTCATGATGGGACATTTTCCAGTATCAACCTGTAATATACCTTGGTTGTAAACTTACATGGTGTTTTCATCTTCACTTATCCCACATCTTGTGCAGTCGGGGGGGTCCTTGAAGTTGGTTATAAATTGGTCTGGGGGATCCATTGGGATATGGATTCCTCTTTTTGGAATTTAATTTGGTTCTTGATCTGGTGAATGGTAGAGGGGATTTTCAGCAAGGGTTTGTTGAATCCTCAGGAAGTTCAAGTGAACATTGGAACCCTGTGGTTGTGGTGCTCCCGAGATAGTGGGGTAACGGCTGGGAGTAATTGTTGGTACATTTTATGTTCACTTTTTGTTTGGTAATCACCAGATTTTATGAGCTTCAAGGACTCCTCTCAGCATGTTAATGTTCCTTATGCTTTGATGTTTTATTGTATGTTCTTTTCATTCTTATATTGTCCCCTTCATATATTTGCAGGAATGGTGTATACCCACCGAGTGCTTAATTTTATATTACCTAAGGTGGTGGATAGCACAGACTGAGTGGATTACCTGGAGCCGAGCAGTTGGGGGGGTCCTTGAATTTCGTTACAAATTGGTCTGGGGGATCCATTGGGATATGGATTCCTCCTTTTGGTATTAAGTATGGTTCTGGATCTGGTGCAATGTGGAGGGGAGTTTCGGCAAGGGTTTGTCGGATCCTCAGGAAGTTCAAGTGAACATTGGAATCCTGTGGTTATGGTGCTCCCGAGCCAGTGGGGTAACGGCTGGGAGTAATTGGTACATTTTATGTTCACTTTGTTTGGTAATCGGCAGATCTTATGAGCTTCAAGGACTCCTCCCAGCGAGCTAAGGTTATTTATGCTTTGTTGGGTTATTGCATGTTTGTTTTAATAAAGGTGTGTATTATAAAAAAAAAAAGCACTTGTTTCTTTTTTAGTGAGTCCTTGAAGCTAATTATAATTTGGTCAATAGGGGTAACCATCTCAGGTATGGACCCTCTGTTTAGGGGGGTATTCATCATAGTATGACCCCTTCCCCTTATGTGGAGGAGTAAACACCTCGGGTATGGCCCCTGTTTGGAGGGGTGTACATCAAAGTATGACCCCCTGGTATGGAGGGGTAACCATCTTTGGTATGGCCCCATGGTGTGGAGGAGTGACCATCGCGGTATGGCCCCCTGGTCTGCAGAAGCATTTAAATCTTACAAGACCCTGTTAGGGTAAAGTCCCTGTGGTCATGGCAATCATATTCTACATGCATACAAATTGGGTGTTGGACGAGGTCCTGAATAGTACCTGGACAGGTTATATGCCTGGGGTGTTGGACGAGGTCCTGAATAGCACCTGGACAGGTCATATGCCTGGGGTGTTGGACTATGTCCTGAATAGCACCTGGACAGGTCATATGCCTGGGGTGTTGGACTACGTCCTGAATAGCACCTGGACAGGTCATATGCCTGGGGTGTTGGACGAGGTCCTGAATAGCACCTGGACAGGTCATATGCCTGGGGTGTTGGACGAGGTCCTGAATAGCACCTGGACAGGTCATATGCCTGGGGTGTTGGACTACGTCCTGAATAGCACCTGGACAGGTCATATGCCTGAGGTATTGGACTGACGTCCTGAATAGCACCTGGACAGGTTATATGCCTGGGGTATTGGACTGACGTCCTGAATAGCACCTGGACAGGTCATATGCCTGGTGTGTTGGACGAGGTCCTGAATAGTACCTGTGACTTGAGAATGCTGAGGCACAGATTTTGACTGTTTATATTGACCAACTCCTATTTCTTTCAAGGTTGTTGTCTGGACAATGCAGTAATCTGGGGCATTAAACTGAAGAGCAATGTACCTAATATGGGTGCCCTGGAGTCAGTGGGAGTGACTAAGGGAAAAGTAATAAAGTGCATCCCGATGCCCTTGAGCCAGTGGGAGCTGTTGTGAGTTCTGTTTTTGGGTTCCCTCTGGTGGTTACTGATGGTACTGGGTGACTTGTCTTTCCTGGGTTTCTGGGTTCCACCTGTTCCATCAGCATATGGGAGTTTCCTATTTAACCTGGCTTTGCTGGCATTTCCTCGCCGGTTATCAATGTATCCAGTGTGTCTTGTTACCTCTGCTCCCTGCTCCTAGAACCTTCTGGACAAGCTAAGTTTGGATTTTCCTGTTTTGTGTTTTGCTTAATTTGGTTTTTAGTCCAGCCTGCAGATATGTGATTCTCTGCTGCTGGTTGCTCTAGTGGGCTGAAATTGCTTTTCATGTACCATGAGTTGGCACATGAGTTCAAGTAATTTCAGGATGGTTTTTTTGAAGGGTTTTTCGCTGACCGCGCAGTTCACTTTTGTATCCTCTGCTATCTAGCTTTAGCGGGCCTCATTTTGCTGAAACTGTTTTCATACTACGTATGTGCTTTCCTCTCATTTCACCGTCATTATATGTGGGGGGCTGCTATTTGCTGTGGGGTATTTCTCTGGAGGCAAGAGAGGTCTGTGTTTCTTCTGATAGGGGAAGTTAGATCTTCGGCTGGAGCGAGACGTCTAGGATCATCGTAGGCACGTTCCCCGGCTACTTTTATTTGTGTGTTAGGTTTAGGGTCGCGGTCAGCTCAGGTTCCATCGCCCTAGAGCTTGTTTGTATCTGTGCTTGTCATTTTTGTGATCCCCTGCCATTGGGATCATGACAGTATAACCGGCCCACAAAGTGTTAATTGTATTGGCTGAAGTAGGAGGATAAGTAGTCTGAGGAAGTTTTTTTTTTTTTCCCCCTTTCCCTCAGAGTTTGCTGCCTAGCCTTATTGCAGCCTGGCTACTTCCTCCTCCTCTTAATCTTTGAATGGCTCTGATCTCAGCTGTTTATCATGGACGTCCAGAGTTTGGCTTCCAGCCTGAATAATCTTGCCGCTAAGGTTCAAGATATACAGGATTTTGTTGTACATGCTCCTATGTCTGAACCTAGAATTCCTGTCCCAGAGTTTTTTTCTGGAGATAGATCTCGTTTTCTGAATTTTAGGAACAATTGCAAGTTGTTTCTTTCTTTCTTTGAAATCTCGCTCCTCTGGAGACCCTGCTCAGCAAGTCAAGATAATTATATCTTTCCTGCGGGGTGACCCTCAGGATTGGGCATTTGCATTGGCACCAGGGGACCCTGCGTTGCTTAATGCGGATGCGTTTTTTCTGGCATTGGGTTTGCTCTATGAGGAACCTAACCAAGAGATTCAGGCTGAAAAAGCTTTGTTGGCCCTCTCTCAGGGGCAAGATGAAGCAGAAATTTATTGTCAAAAATTTCGGAAGTGGTCGGTACTTACTCAGTGGAATGAGTGCGCTCTGGCTGCAAAGTTTAGAGATGGCCTTTCTGAGGCCATTAAAGATGTTATGGTGGGGTTCCCTGCGCCTGCTGGTCTGAATGAGTCTATGACTATGGCTGTTCAGATTGATCGGCGTTTACGGGAGCGCAAACCTGTGCATCATTTGGCGGTGTCGTCTGAACCGTCACCTGAGATAATGCAATGTGATAGAATTCAGTCCAGAAGTGAACGGCAAAAGTATAGGCGGAAAAAAGGGTTGTGCTTTTATTGTGGTGATTCAGCTCATGTTATATCAGCATGCTCTAAACGCACAAAAAAGGTTGATAAGTCTGTTGCCATTAGTACTTTACAGTCTAAGTTCATTCTGTCTGTGACTCTGATTTGTTCATTATCATCCATTTCCGTCGATGCCTATGTGGATTCAGGCGCTGCCCTGAGTCTTATGGATTGGTCATTTGCCAATCGCTGTGGGTTTAGTCTGGAGCCTCTGGAAGTCCCTATTCCTTTGAAGGGAATTGACTCTACACCTTTGGCTATGAATAAACCTCAGTACTGGACACAAGTGACCATGCGTATGACTCCCGTTCATCAGGAGGTGATTCGCTTCCTGGTACTGTATAATTTGCATGATGTTCTAGTACTTGGTCTGCCATGGTTACAAACTCATAATCCAGTCCTTGACTGGAAATCAATGTCTGTGTTAAGCTGGGGTTGTCAGGGGGTTCATGATGATGCACCTCCGATTTCTATCGCTTCATCTACTCCTTCTGAGATTCCTGTGTTTTTGTCTGACTATCGGGATGTTTTTGAGGAGCCTAAGCTCAGTTCGCTTCCTCCTCACAGGGATTGCGATTGTGCTATAAATTTAATTCCAGGCAGTAAATTTCCTAAAGGTCGTTTGTTCAATCTGTCAGTGCCAGAGCATACTGCTATGCGGGATTATGTTAAGGAGTCCTTGGAAAAGGGACATATCCGTCCATCTTTGTCCCCTTTGGGAGCAGGTTTTTTTTTCGTGGCCAAAAAAGATGGTTCCTTGAGGCCTTGTATAGATTATCGTCTTTTGAATAAGATTACCGTAAAATATCAGTATCCTTTGCCATTGTTGACTGATTTGTTTGCTCGCATTAAGGGGGCTAAATGGTTCACTAAGATTGATCTTCGGGGTGCGTATAATCTTATACGAATAAAGCAAGGTGATGAGTGGAAAACCGCATTTAATACGCCTGAGGGCCATTTTGAGCATTTGGTAATGCCTTTTGGACTTTCTAATGCTCCTTCAGTCTTCCAGTCCTTTATGCACGATATTTTCCATGAATATCTGGATAAATTTATGATTGTGTATTTGGATGATATTTTGGTTTTTTCTGATGACTGGGAGTCTCATGTTCAGCAGGTCAGGAAGGTGTTTCAGGTCCTGCGGGCCAATTCCTTGTTTGTAAAAGGCTCAAAGTGTCTCTTTGGAGTCCAGAAGATTTCTTTCTTGGGGTATATTTTTTCCCCTTCTACTATTGAGATGGATCCCGTCAAGGTTCAGGCTATTTGTGACTGGACGCAGCCTACATCTCTTAAGAGTCTACAGAAGTTCTTGGGCTTTGCTAATTTCTATCGTCGTTTTATAACTAATTTTTCTAGTGTTGTTAAGCCTTTGACGGATTTGACTAAGAAGGGTACTGATGTTGCTAATTGGTCTCCTGCGGCTGTGGAGGCCTTTCAGGAACTTAAGCGCCGGTTTTCTTCTGCTCCTGTGTTGCGTCAGCCAGATGTTTCGCTCCCTTTTCAGGTTGAGGTTGATGCTTCCGAGATTGGAGCGGGGGCGGTTTTGTCACAGAGAAGCTCCGATGGCTCAGTGATGAAGCCATGCGCGTTTTTTTCTAGAAAGTTTTCGCCGGCTGAGCGGAATTATGATGTTGGTAATCGGGAACTTTTGGCCATGAAGTGGGCATTTGAGGAGTGGCGTCATTGGCTAGAGGGTGCTAGACATCGTGTGGTGGTCTTCACTGATCACAAAAATTTGATTTACCTTGAGTCTGCCAGGCGTCTGAATCCTAGACAGGCTCGTTGGTCACTGTTTTTCTCTCGTTTCAATTTTGTGGTTTCATACCTGCCAGGTTCAAAGAATGTGAAGGCGGATGCTCTTTCTAGGAGTTTTGTGCCTGACTCCCTTGGAAATTCTGAGCCCTCTGGTATCCTTAGGGATGGGGTGATTTTGTCTGCTGTCTCCCCAGACTTGCGACGTGCTTTGCAGGAGTTTCAGGCGGGTAAACCTGATCGTTGTCCGCCTGAGAGACTGTTTGTTCCGGATAATTGGACCAGTAGAGTCATCTCCGAGGTCCATTCTTCTGCGTTGGCAGGTCATCCTGGAATATTTGGTACTAGAGACTTGGTGGCCAGGTCTTTTTGGTGGCCTTCCTTGTCGAGGGATGTGCGTTCTTTTGTGCAGTCTTGTGAGGTTTGCGCTCGGGCTAAGCCTTGCTGTTCTCGGGCCAGTGGATTGTTGTCACCTTTGCCTATCCCGAAGAGGCCTTGGACGCACATTTCCATGGACTTCATTTCGGATCTCCCTGTCTCTCAAAAAATGTCCGTCATCTGGGTTGTGTGTGATCGCTTTTCTAAAATGGTTCATCTGGTACCCTTGCCTAAGTTGCCTTCCTCCTCTGAGTTGGTCCCTCTGTTTTTTCAGAATGTGGTTCGTTTGCATGGGATTCCTGAGAACATCGTTTCTGACAGGGGATCCCAGTTTGTGTCTAGATTTTGGCGGACGTTCTGTGCTAAGATGGGCATTGATTTGTCCTTTTCGTCTGCATTCCATCCTCAGACGAATGGCCAGACTGAACGAACTAATCAGACCTTGGAAACTTATTTAAGGTGTTTTGTTTCTGCTGATCAGGATGACTGGGTTACCTTTTTGCCGCTGGCCGAGTTTGCCCTTAATAATCGGGCTAGTTCTGCTACCTTGGTTTCTCCTTTCTTTTGTAATTCGGGGTTTCATCCTCGTTTTTCCTCTGGTCAGGTGGAACCTTCTGATTGTCCTGGAGTGGACATGGTGGTGGATAGGTTGCATCGGATTTGGAGTCATGTGGTGGACAATTTGAAGTTGTCCCAGGAGAAGGCTCAGCAGTTTGCTAATCGCCGTCGCCGCGTGGGTCCTCAACTTCTTGTTGGTGACTTGGTGTGGTTGTCTTCTCGTTTTGTTCCTATGAAGGTCTCTTCTCCTAAGTTCAAGCCTCGGTTCATCGGTCCCTATAGGATCTTGGAAATTCTTAACCCTGTGTCGTTTCGTTTGGATCTCCCGGCATCGTTTGCTATTCATAATGTGTTCCATCGGTCGTTGTTGCGGAAGTATGAGGTACCTGTTGTTCCTTCGCTTGAGCCTCCTGCTCCAGTGCTGGTGGAGGGAGAATTGGAGTATGTTGTGGAGAAGATCTTGGATTCTCGTGTTTCCAGACGGAAACTCCAGTATTTGGTCAAGTGGAAGGGTTATGGTCAGGAGGATAATTCTTGGGTGGTTGCCTCGGATGTTCATGCTGATGATTTGGTTCGCGCTTTTCATAGGGCTCATCCTGGTCGCCCTGGTGGTTCTCGTGAGGGTTCGGTGACCCCTCCTCAAGGGGGGGGGTACTGTTGTGAGTTCTGTTTTTGGGCTCCCTCTGGTGGTTACTGATGGTACTGGGTGACTTGTCTTTCCTGGGTTTCTGGGTTCCACCTGTTCCATCAGCATATGGGAGTTTCCTATTTAACCTGGCTTTGCTGGCATTTCCTCGCCGGTTATCAATGTATCCAGTGTGTCTTGTTACCTCTGCTCCCTGCTCCTAGAACCTTCTGGACAAGCTAAGTTTGGATTTTCCTGTTTTGTGTTTTGCTTAATTTGGTTTTTAGTCCAGCCTGCAGATATGTGATTCTCTGCTGCTGGTTGCTCTAGTGGGCTGAAATTGCTTTTCATGTACCATGAGTTGGCACATGAGTTCAAGTAATTTCAGGATGGTTTTTTTGAAGGGTTTTTCGCTGACCGCGCAGTTCACTTTTGTATCCTCTGCTATCTAGCTTTAGCGGGCCTCATTTTGCTGAAACTGTTTTCATACTACGTATGTGCTTTCCTCTCATTTCACCGTCATTATATGTGGGGGGCTGCTATTTGCTGTGGGGTATTTCTCTGGAGGCAAGAGAGGTCTGTGTTTCTTCTGATAGGGGAAGTTAGATCTTCGGCTGGAGCGAGACGTCTAGGATCATCGTAGGCACGTTCCCCGGCTACTTTTATTTGTGTGTTAGGTTTAGGGTCGCGGTCAGCTCAGGTTCCATCGCCCTAGAGCTTGTTTGTATCTGTGCTTGTCATTTTTGTGATCCCCTGCCATTGGGATCATGACAGGGAGCGGCTAAGGGTGAAGAAATCGAGTCCATTAACACGAAGGGCGATGTGCCTATTCCCAATGCCTTTGTCCCAGTTGGAGAGGGTTAATGGTATATGTTATCAAGTGCCTGTAAAGCAATTAACAATGGCGTGGCAAGGTTATTAACCCCTTCATGACCTTGGGATTTTTCATTTTTCCGTGTTAGTTTTTCGCTCCCCTCCTTCCCAGAGCCATAATTTTTTTATTTTTCCGTCAATTTGGCCATGTGAGGGCTTATTTTTTGCGGGACGAGTTGTACTTTTGAACAACATCATTGGTTTTAGCATGTTGTGTACTAGAAAACGGGAAAAAAATTCCAAGTGCGGTGAAATTGCAAAAAAAGTGCAGTCCCACACTTGTTTCTTGTTTGGCTTTTTTGCTAGGTTCACTAAATGCTAAAACTGACCTGCCATTATGATTCCCCAGGTCAGTACGAGTTCATAGACACCTAACATGACTAGGTTATTTTTTTACCTAAGTGGTGAAAAAAAATTCCAAACTTTGCTAAAAAAAAAAAAAATTTGCGCCATATTCTGATACTCGTATCGTCTCCATTTTTCGTGATCTGGGGTCGGTTGAGGGCTTATTTTTTGCGTGCCGAGATGACGTTTTTAATGATAGCATTTTGGTGCAGATACGTTCTTTTGATCGCCCGTTATTACATTTTAATGCAATGTCGCGGCGACCAAAAATACGTAATTCTGGCGTTTCAAATTTTTTTCTTGCTATGCCATTTAGCGTTCAGGTTAATGCTTTTTTTAATTGATAGATCGGGCGATTCTGAACGCGGCAATACCAAATATGTGTAGATTTGATTTTTTTTATTGATTTATTTTGATTGGGGCGAAAGGGGGGTGATTTAAACTTTTATATTTTTTTCACATTTTTTTTTTACTTTTTTTTTTTACTTTTGCCATGCTTCAATAGCCTCCATGGGAGGCTAGAAGCAGGCACAGCACGATCGGCTCTGCTACATAGCAGCGATCTGCTGTTCGCTGCTATGTAGCAGAAAATCAGGTGTGCTGTGAGCGCCGTCCACAGGGTGGCGCTCACAGCTGCCGGGGATCAGTAACCATAGAGGTCTCAAGGACCTCTATGGTTACAATACTGAAGCATCGCCAACCTCCGATCATGTGACGGGGGTCGGCAATGCCGTCATTTCCGGCCGCCCGGCCGGATGCGGTAATTAAATGCCGCTGTCTGCGTTTGACAGCGGAATTTAACTAGTTAATAGGCACAGGCAGATCGCGATTCTGCCCGCGCCTATTATGGGCACATGTCAGCTGTTCAAAACAGCTGACATGTCCCGGCTTTTATGCAGGCTCACCGCCGGAGCCCGCATCAAAGCGGGGCTTCTGACCTCGGACGTACTATCCCGTCCGAGGTCAGAAAGAGGTTAATAATGCCTTTGTAGACTTTTCTGCTATAGGCTTATTTCATTTACTATCTCCAAATATTGCAGAAATTATTTAAATTATTTAATGATCGGTTATAATGTCAACATTATATTGTGTATGGCTTTTAATTACACCTTGTTTATAGTATCTTTCTCTTTATATACACTCATCACTTTTTGGGTAGTAATAGTAAGTGGGTTTAAGAATTGGTTACTGCACAGCCCAGCTACTGTATGTAATGGTGTTTCTTGAACTGAATTCTGTGAATTAGTGCGTTATTAGAGCTGGCTACAATACATGCGGTATAATAGTTTTTGAGGCATCACAGATGTCATTATACAGGTAGTCAGACTGTGGCTACCCCTTTGTTATGGTTTAGTTTCTGCATTCCCTATTATAGGATCCACATTGCAGGATGTTTAGCGGCTGGTATTTTGCTGTAGTTACCATATTATCGATCATAATTTGGTAGTGTTGCATCGTAAAAAATTAATCTGTTGTAGTCCTGGAATTTTGTTCCTTATATGCACAGTCTTTCCACAGCATGCAGAACTGGTTGATGACTTTATTAGGCATGGGTGATGGGGGTCGAGTCCATTCAAGGTGTCAAATGGCCTTTGAGTCAGGTGGAAGTTGCAGACAAGTTAAGGTGGACTCATTTTAACTAATAGAGGATGTAAAACCTCATGGTGGTGAGCAGGCTCGGCTTTGGTGGCCAGCCTCAAGGACGTTGTAATGGTAACATCAATCAGGGGCGGGCACAGTGGTTAAGCACAGGAGTGAGGATAATAGGGTCATTGGTGCCCTGAAAGTTTACTGGCTCTGCTTGAATGGCAAGCCAGTGCGTGCCGCCCCTTTATGGCTGTCTGTCCTGGTGCTGTATGTCAGACAGCTGGGGATATCGCAGTACTTGTGAATCCCAATGTACTAGCACTCCACCTGACTCCTACTGTGATTATTTAATTCTGTGATTTGAATAAAAGCTGTGGCCATTTTGACAACCAAAATAATGTGTTTTGTGTATTTATTTTAGTACCTAGGTTTACAGTAGTTATGGTGGTTTTACGAAGGAGTGGGGTCCATCCCATATCAAAAAATTCATGAGGCCTTATCCCAGGCGCAACCTGGATCACCGGCAGCATATTTTTAATTTGAGGCTTCCTAGGGCGCAGAGACTGGTGGAGTGTGCCTTTGGGATTCTGTGTGCCAAATGGCGTCTCCTCCAGTCTGCCATTCAGCTGAGTGAGGCTACTATTAATGAAGTAATTAAAGCGTGTGTTGTTTTGCACAATTTTACTAGACTTCATGATTGCCCGTCATCTGTTATTGGTGAAGAAATGTTGCCTAATGAGAGTAGGCCTACACCACATGGCCCTCCTCCGCACCGTCCCCTTTCTGGAATAAAAATTAGAGATATTTTCACCAATTATTTTGTTTCTCCTCAGGGTGCTACTCCCTGGTAAGATTATGCTGTTTCTCGATGTGATTTCCTTATTTTCAAAATATATTATCACCATAAAATATTTTATGCCTACAGAAACAGTACTCTGCGTGTTGTATTTACTTAATTACTAGATGGTTATGAACAGAGCATATGTGTGTGATGTAAGAATGATTATTCCACAAACGTCAATTGGCTTTGACAACCTTTTTTACTTATTGCAAAAGCCTTTTGGTCTTAACTTTAAACCATATTTGTTCCATATGGGTTTTTTTGTAAACCACAACTGAACAAAGTGCAATCAAAGCACAAAGTTAACCAAAACATGGTTAGGTGGAACAAATATAAAACAAAAATAACTTTGGGTTACAAATTTCTCTAAGTTGGTGGAGGTGATGGCGGCAGCTCAGGGTCCTGCTCAGGGGGCCTTTGTTGGGCCAATTGTCCTTCACCCTGTGTGGATGCTGTGTGTGGCGGATCCCAATACAGGCCTTGATCATAGTAACCAGTTGGGTATTGGCCATAAGGAATTTGTCTCTGGCCCTCATGCTGCTGAACATATTGGTTGGCCTCATAGCCACCCCCAATATGGCCATGTCGTCCAAACCCAGCCTACAGCACTGGGTCTGGAAAAGTGGGCATATTGGGAAGGTTGGTTGTAGGCTGCCATATGATACGGTGCTGGCCTTGTTTGATTTTGGGTGGGGAGGGGTTGAGGTGTAGGCACACGTGGAGGAGGTGCTTTAAATCCTGATTGACCATGCACCTGTTGAGTTCGTGGAAGGCGCAAGAGGTTATGTGGTGAAAGCTGCCTTCTCTCAATAAATTCCAAAACCTCATAGGGGTCATTTGGGGAGGTGCATAAATCAATCAGGATTTGAATACACCCTCTCACAAGTAGCCTCACCTCATGGGGAAGGGGACAAAGGTACTGGGCCAGGCTGCGAGCAAAGGCCTCCTCACCATCATCCGTGGCTGCCCTGGCTAAATAATTGAGGACCACAGTGTCCACATCCCTCCTACTGGCTTGCAGCTCTCTCCTTCTGCGGCCTCTGCATAAAGGGCCATCTGCCTGTGGGGAGGACACCAGTGGGACAGTAGGGCTGCTGCTGTGTCCTTGCTCTTCCTGGCTTACAGGATCAGGTGCTGCTGAGGGTGGTGGTGCTGCATCTTGGACACTTGTTGCTGTCTCTTGGGATGCAGAAGCCGATGGTCCAGGAAGGATGGAGGTAGAAGAAGAGGCCAAAGATGGGCCTGCCACCTCTTCTTCGACACCAACTGGATCTATGACAACCTCCGAATCCGACCCGGTCTCCCTCTCAGTGAGGTTGGACTGTGTTCTGTTATGAAAAAAACAAAATTAATACCCCTAAATAATAATTGAGTCATTTGCTAACATAAGTTTATTATACATCTGTGACCTCGTCTCCCGGTACTTACCTACATGCAACCTACGATCCTCACAAGACCTCCTTCTCTACTCCCCTCTTATCTCCTCTTCCCACAATCGTATACAAGATTTCTCTCGTGTATCACCCCTACTCTGGAACCCTCTACCACAACTCAGACTCGCCTACCATCGAAACTTTCAAAAAGAGCCTGAAGACCCACCTCTTCCGACAAGCATATAACCTGCAGTAACCACCGATCGACTAAACCACTGCATGACCAGCTCCACCCTCGCCTACTGTATTCTCAGGCTGGCTAGTAGCTGTAAATCATGCAGCTGAGGCAATGAAAACTAAATCTAAGAGCACTAACAAATACTCGGAGGTCACCCAAGCGTGCTCTGGAAAACCAAGCAATAAGTATATTCGCTTATCACTAGTAACCACCAATCGACCAAACCACTGCACGACCAGCTCTACCCTCATCTACTGTATCCTTACCCATCCCTTGTAGATTGTGAGCCTTCGCGGGCAGGGTCCTCTCTCCTCCTGTACCAGTTATGACTTGTATTATTTAAGATTATTGTACTTGTTTTTATTATGTACACCCCTCCTTACATGTAAAGCGCCATGGAATAAATGGCGCTATAACAATAAAAAAAAATAATAATAATAATTATTGTGTTGTGATGCTTTTACTTACGGGCTTAGATCCATACTGGGATCCAAAAAGGAAAGCCGATCATAGTATATATACTTTCGCTTTTTGGTTGGAGCTGCTGACCCACTTCTTGCTCGCTGCTGCCTTTCCCGGCGATATTGGTCCCTGATGCCACGCCGTGACATAACATCTTCCACTGCAATGACATGGTAAAAAATATTGTATAAGCTCATTCTGCACATTGCTTAAAACAGTTGGCATTGATGGATCATATTTTAACGATGCTAATAAAATGCCTTAAATTAATTTCCTAAAGTTGAAATGGCTTAAAACAACAAATACATTATATGCAATAAAATGAAACAACACAAGGACAGGGTCCACTCCCCTCTGTACCAGTCTGGCGTTACCAAAAATAGTACCCAACGCAACATCTATATTATCTATGTACGTAAACCCTTTCTCATGTTCAGCATCTTTGATGTTGCTCAAAAATCCCCCCCCCCCCAAAAAAAAAACAAGACTAAGCCAAAAAATAATCTGCATGAAATCATGTAGGTAAAGCATTTTTCAAGATTAATTAATGTCGCAACATGAGTGTACTTACAAAGTTGTGTCTGCTCCGCACGTGTGCGTTGCTCATAATCTGGGAATAGGATCCCACAGATGGTCCTCCAAGCTGCCTCTTTCCTGGCCCGGTTGGAATAGTTTGGATCCCGCTGGTCCCAGATTTCAGGCCTTTCTTGGACCAGGATGAGGAGCATATCCACATTAATGATGGATGCCATGCTGCTTGCAACTCCGTGGAGGCGAGCGCCAGACTTCCGGGATCTCTGTCTGGCTTTTTCAGCTAAGGTTAGGTTCACATTGCGTTAGGGCAATGCGTTTAGCGCTAGCGGATTGCGCTAACGCAATGTCTTTATAGGGGTCGCGTTTGTAGTTCCCGCTAGCGCAGATCCCCGATCTGCTCAAGCGAGGAAAGGACCTCGAACGCACCGCGGATGCTGCAAGCAGCGTCCGAGGTCCGTCACAAAATAACGGCACATCACTAGCGCGTGCCGAAAATGGCATGCGCTAGCGATGCGCTACAGAGAAAAATCACATTGCTGTCAATGGGTGCGCTAATGGACCCGTTGCACGGCGTTAATTGTGACAATTTTGCCGTGCAACGCAGTCCGTTAGCGTTAACCCATTAACGCAATGTGAACCTAGCCTAATTAGCATGTCTGAGCTTCCTGATTGAGGGCTTGGCACATTTCCTGGCACCTGGAGATGTCTGGCGTGTTTCTTGCAAGTCACATTCCTGATCCGTGTGTAATCTGAATTTTTCTTGCCCCCATTGACTTTCATTGGCGTATTTTTTGCGCAATACGCTGACAAACGCAGCATGCTGCGATTTTCTACGGCCGTACAAGACCGTATAATACGGATACGTAAAATACGGCAGATAGGAACTGGGCCATAGAGAATCATTGTACCGTGTGCAATCCGTATTTTCTGCGCCTCTCATACATCCGTAAAACTCGCTAGTGTGACGCCGGCTTAAAAATGTCAGCTCGGGGCTCAAAAAAAATAAGCCTTCTCACAGTACCATATCCTGAAAAATGAAACCACTACGAGTCTTGAAAAATAGTGAAAAAAGGGAAAAAAAAAAATCAAATTTTTTTTTCATAACTTAAAAAAAAAAAAAAAAAAATAGACATGCTTGGTATCTGCATACTCATACAGACTCGGAGAATCATATTGCCAGGACACTTTTACCATACAAAGAACATGATTAAAGAAAATAAAAGAATTGCACTTTTTTTTACAATTTCAACGCACTTGGAACTTGTTTTCCCACAATCTAATGCATCACATGATAAAATGAACAATGCCATTTAAAAGTACAATTCGTCCTGCAAAAAACAAGCCCTCATACAGCTATATGGATGGAATAATTAAAAAAAAAAGTTTTGGCTCTTGGAAAAAGAGGAAAAAACAAAAATGAATAAAACTAAAAATCTCATGGGGGTGAAGGGGTTAAAGATAAACTATAAAAATCTTTCAAATAGTCACTAGTGATGAGCGCGTATACACGCTTGGGTTGTCTCCGAGTATTTGTGACAGCTTGGAGATTTAGTTTTTGTTGACACAGCTGAATGATTAACAGCTGCTAGCCAGCCTGAGTACATGTGGGGGTTGCCTGGTTGCTAGGGAATCCCCACATGTAATCAAGCTGTCTAGTAGCCGCAAATCATTCAGCTGCTGCAAAGAAAACTAAATCTCTGAGAACAAATACTTGGAAACCACCTGAGCGTGCTCGGCAAAAACCCGAGCAATGAGTATACTTACTCGTCACTAGTAGTCACCAATATTCATAACTGGTCATAGTCAGATAATATAATAGCCCACCTGAAGACATCACGATGCTGACACCAGATTCACTGGCTGCACGCACCTCCTGTGAGGGAAAATATACAAAGGCAATACCTTTAAGTGTTTAAAATTTTCCTTTTTACTATTTTTTTTACCATTTCGTACATACATTAGCCTATTGTATAGGTACGTCTAAGGTTGCCTCCCCATGTTTGCTGTGGGCTCCAGCAATGAGCCCGCAAGTTTTCCAGGACATGTCAGCTGATTTAATTAGCTGACATGTGCCACTAATAGTCGCGGGTGGAATCGTGATCCACCCACTGCTGTTAACATGTTAAATACCACTGTCAATCTCTGATAGTGGCATTTAACAGGATTGCGCCGGAAGCGTGTCACTAAACCAGCCCATCGGCAACCGTGTCACATTACTACGGGTCGCTAATGGGTTGACATGACAACATGGGATCTGCAGGATACCCCTATGGTTGTCATTAGCGTATAGCTAGGAGTGTCACCCAGCAGTTGGAGCTCATAGCAAGTGACCATTTCTGCTACACAGAGCAAGGCTGTAGCCCTGACGTGTAAAGCACAGGCGATTGGATGATCGCAGCTTCTAGTCTCCCATGGAGACTATTGAAGCAAGTGTAAAGTTAAAAAAAAAGTTTTTAAAAATATTAAATAAAAAATATAAAAGTTTAAATCATCCCCCATTCCCGCCATTCTAAATAAAAAATACACATATTTGATATTCCTGAGTTTAGAATTGCCCGATCAATATATAAAAATAAATAATCCGATCAGTAATTGACATAATGCGAAAAAACAAAACAAAGCACTGACTGAAGTTTTTTCAGTCGATGCAATATTGCATTAAGATGCAATGACGAGCAATCAATAGATTGTATCTACACCAAAATGGTGTCAATAAAACGTCAGCTCGCCACGCTGAAAATAAGCCCTCACCCAACCTGAGATCACAAAAATGGAGACGCTATGGGTCTCGGAAAATGGCGTCTTACTTTTTTGAGAAAGTTCGTATGTTTTTTCCACCACTTAAAAAAAAGAACCTAGACATGTTTGGTATCTACGAACTCGTAATGACCTGGAAAATCACAATGACGTGTCCGTTTTAGCATTTGGCGAACATGGTAAAAAAAAAACCAATTGAAGAATTGCACTTTTTTGCAGTTTCACCAAGAAAACAAAAGGTCAAAAGTGCAACACGTCCCGCAAAAAAAAACAAGCCCTCACATAGGCATATTGAAGGAAAAATAAAAATGTTATGGCTCTGGAAAGAAGGAGAGCAAAAACAGAAACTCAGAATCGGAAAAATCCAAGGTGGTGAAGGGGTTAATAGTTTGTCAAAATCTATACACATACTGCAGAACAGCCCTTATCAGACATATGGAGGTGATCTTCTGTCTCAAGTCATTTCTGCAATAATACTGCTACATGCGAACACTCACATTTCTCCTTTTCGTAAGGTATGGAGTCTGACAGCACCTGTCCATCTATGCAGGTTCATCTCTCACCTCTACTTCACTGATGAAACCTTCTTTTGTTTTCTGGATATGCTGCAAGGGCTCTAACAATGCACATCTAGACCGTAGTTCTCTAAGCTCCGGGGCCATGAAATTCTCTGACACAGAAGGAAGATATAATGAAAAACACATAAGAGTAGTAAACCAGACACCTATATTATATGATGGGCAAATGGGGCAAGGAGGAAGGGCATTCCCTTCAAAGCTCTCAGTAAAGAGCTGTTAGTGAAAAGTTTCAAAAGTTATGTTCACACTTAGAATTTGTGTAAAGCCATCCCCCCAAAAAAAAAAATTGAAAAAGAAATCCTTGAAAATACCACATCTGACCAAAATTGACCATAATATTAGTGTATCATCAACAAGACCTAAACATTTCCGTCTGCAGAAGGCTCATTTTTCCAGGGTTATTCCCTTGCATGGCTAACTAGAAGTGCATTGACTGCACATTCATATTTTTTGCTGTAGGAATGGGGATAAACAGCTGCCATACCACCTTGTATCGTGGTTGAACAAAGGATCAAATATATTAAAATCTAATGCAAAAAAAAGGTAAATTGGCACATCCAATAATAACAAATCTTCAAGCTTTATTCCAAATACATATAAGGGTGATGTGGTGTAGGACCCGCTCTGACGCATTTCTGGCACCTACTGTGCCCTTAGTCATGGGAACCACTGGTGGATGAGCTGCTCCGAGTGACATCATCGAGGTTGACGCGTCTATAAGACACCTATCCATTACTAATCCTATAGTTGTATTGTAAATAAAGACAGCAAAAATAAAGTCTTTTATTTGAAATAAAACAAAACACACTTTTCCATTTTTATTTAAAAACTAGCTGAAGAGCCCGGCGTTGCCTGGGCATAGTAAATATCTGTGGTTAGTTATAGCACTTCACTTCTTTAATTTCCTATCACGCCTCTCATTTTCCCCCTCACATCTCTCATTTTCTCCCTTACACCTCTCATATTCCCCCTCACTCCTCTCATTCCCCTCTAACACTTATCATTTCGACCTCACATCTGTCATTTTCCGATCACTCCACTATTTTCCCTCACACCTCTCATTTTCACCTCACACCTCTCATTTTCCCCTCAGTATATACATGTTTGTCATCTCCCTTATATATAGTATACACCTGTATGTCATCTCCTGTATATAGTATATACCTGTATGTCATCTCCCCTGTGAATAGTATATACCTGCTGTATGTCATCTCCTCCTGTATATTGTATATACCTATGTGTCATCTCCTCCTGTATATAGTATATACCTGTATGTCAACTCTTCTGTATATACCTATATGTCATCTCCTCCTATATATAGTATATACCTGTATGTCATCTCCCCTGTATATATAGTATATACCTGCTGTATGTCATCTCCTCCTCTATATACCTATGTGTCATCTCCGCTTTTATATAGTATATGCCTGTATGTCATCTCCTCCTGTGTATAGTATATACGTGTGTCATCTCCTCCTGTATATAGAATATACCTGTAAATCATCTCCTCCTGTATATAGTATATACCTGTGTGTCATCTGCTCCTGTATATAGTATATACCTGTGTGTCATCTCTTCCTGTATATAGTATATACCTGTGTGTCATCTCTTCTGTATATACTATATACCTGTATGTCATCTCCTCCTGTATATAGAATATACCTGTGTCATCTCCCCTGTATATAGTATATACCTGTGTCATCTCCCCTGTATATAGTATATACCTGCTGTATGTCATCTCCTCTATATACCCATGTGTCATCTCCTCTTTTATATAGTATATGCCTGTATGTCATCTCCTCCTGCATATAGTATATACGTGTGTCATCTCCTCCTGTATATAGTATATACCTGTAAGTCATCTCCTCCTGTATATAGTATATACCTGTGTCATCTCTTCCTGTATATAGTATATACCTGTGTGTCATCTCCCCTGTATATAAAATATACCTGCTGTATGTCATCTCCTCTTTTATATAGTATATGCCTGTATGTCATCTCTTCCTGTATATAGTATATACCTGTGTCATCTCTTCCTGTATATAGTATATACCTGTGTGTCATCTCCTCCTGTATATAGTATATACGTGTGTCATCTCCCCTGTATATAGTATATACCTGTGCGTCATCTCCCTGTATATAGTATATACCAGTGTGTCATCTCCTACTGTATATAGTATATACTGGTGTGATCTCCCCTGTATATAGTATATACCTGTGTGTCATCTCCCCTGTATATAGTATATACCTGTGTGTCATCTCCCCTGTATATAGTATATGTGTGTGTCATCTCCTCCTGCATATAGTATATACCTGTGTGTCATCTCTTCCTGTATATACCTGTGTGTCATCTCCTCCTGTATATAGTATATACCTGTGTGTCATCTCCCCTGTATATAATAATAATAAATAATCTTTATTTTTATATAGCGCTAACATATTCCGCAGCGCTTTACACTTTGCACACATTATCATCACTGTCCCCGATTGGGCTCACAATCTAGAATTCCTATCAGTATGTCTTTGGAATGTGGGAGGAAACCGGAGTGCCCGGAGGAAACCCACGCAAACACGGAGAGAACATACAAACTCTTTGCAGATGTTGTCCTGGGTGGGATTAGAACCCAGGACCCCAGCGCTGCAAGGCTGTAGTGCTAACCACTGCGCCACCGTGGTATATACCTGTGTCATCTCCTCCTGCATATAGTATATACCTGTGTGTCATCTCTTCCTGTATATAGTATATACCTGTGTAATCTCTTCCTGTATATAGTATATACCTGTGTGTCATCTCCCCTGTATATAGTATATGTGTGTGTGTCATCTCTGTTATGTTTGCTAATGACAGGTGTTATGAAGGCAATCCAGAAACAGTGTGCTTAGCGATCAGAGCGCACACAGTGATCTGACAAATACCCAAAAATACAAGAACGAGCTCTGAGACGTGGAAACTCTGTAGACTGCACACCTGATCCTATCCTAAACACAACTAAAAGCGGCTGTGGATTGCGCCTAACAACTACCTAGGCAACTCGGCACAGCCTAAGAAACTAGCTAGCCTGAAGATAGAAAAATAGGCCTGACTTGCCCCAGAGAAATTCCCCAAAGGAAAAGGCAGCCCCCCACATATAATGACTGTGAGTAAGATGAAAAGACAAAACGTAGGGATGAAATAGATTCAGCAAAGTGGGGCCCGATATTCTAGGACAGAGCGAGGACAGTAAAGCGAACTTTGCAGTCTACAAAAAACCCTAAAGCAAAACCACGCAAAGGGGGCAAAAAAAACCCCACCGTGCCGAACTAACGGCACGGCGGTACACCCTTTGCGTCTCAGAGCTTCCAGCAAAACAAAAGACAAGCTGGACAGAAAAAAAGCAAAAAAAAGGAAAAAAGCACTTAGCTATACAGAGCAGCAGGTCACAGGAACAATCAGGAGAAGCTCAGATCCAACACTGAAACATAGACAAGGAGCAAGGATAGCAGCATCAGGCGGAGTTAAGTAATGAAGCAGTTAACGAGCTCACCAGAACACCTGAGGGAGGAAGCTCAGAAGCTGCAGTACCACTTGTGACCACAGGAGTGAATTCAGCCACAGAATTCACAACAGTACCCCCCCCTTGAGGAGGGGTCACCGAACCCTCACCAGAGCCCCCAGGCCGACCAGGATGAGCCGCATGAAAGACACGAACAAGATCGGAAGCATGAACATCAGAGGCAAAAACCCAGGAATTATCTTCCTGAGCATAACCCTTCCATTTAACCAGATACTGGAGTTTCCGTCTAGAAACACGAGAATCCAAAATCTTCTCCACAATATACTCCAATTCCCCCTCCACCAAAACCGGGGCAGGAGGCTCAACAGATGGAACCATAGGTGCCACGTATCTCCGCAACAACGACCTATGGAATACATTATGTATGGAAAAGGAGTCTGGGAGGGTCAAACGAAAAGACACAGGATTGAGAACCTCAGAAATCCTATACGGACCAATAAAACGAGGTTTAAATTTAGGAGAGGAAACCTTCATAGGAATATGACGAGAAGATAACCAAACCAGATCCCCAACACGAAGTCGGGGACCCACACGGCGTCTGCGATTAGCGAAAAGTTGAGCTTTCTCCTGGGACAAGATCAAATTGTCCACTACCTGAGTCCAGATCTGCTGCAACCTATCCACCACAGAATCCACACCAGGACAGTCCGAAGACTCAACCTGTCCTGAAGAGAAACGAGGATGGAACCCAGAATTGCAAAAAAATGGAGAAACCAAGGTAGCCGAGCTGGCCCGATTATTAAGGGCGAACTCAGCCAACGGCAAAAAGGACACCCAATCATCCTGGTCTGCAGAAACAAAACATCTCAGATATGTTTCCAAGGTCTGATTGGTTCGTTCGGTCTGGCCATTAGTCTGAGGATGGAAAGCCGAGGAAAAGGATAGGTCAATGCCCATCCTACCACAAAAGGCTCGCCAAAACCTTGAAACAAACTGGGAACCTCTGTCAGAAACAATATTCTCAGGAATGCCATGCAACCGAACCACATGCTGAAAGAACAAAGGTACCAAATCAGAGGAGGAAGGCAATTTAGCCAAGGGCACCAGATGGACCATTTTAGAAAAGCGATCACAGACCACCCAAATGACTGACATCTTTTGAGAAACGGGAAGGTCAGAAATGAAATCCATCGAAATATGTGTCCAAGGCCTCTTTGGGACCGGCAAGGGCAAAAGCAACCCACTGGCACGAGAACAGCAGGGCTTAGCCCTAGCACAAATCCCACAGGACTGCACAAAAGTACGTACATCCCGTGACAGAGATGGCCACCAGAAGGATCTAGCCACTAACTCTGGTACCAAAGATTCCAGGATGACCAGCCAACACCGAACAATGAAGTTCAGAGATAAGTTTATTAGTCCACCTATCAGGGACGAACAGTTTCTCTGCTGGACAACGATCAGGTTTATTCGCCTGAAATTTTTGCAGCACCCGCCGCAAATCAGGGGAGATGGCAGACACAATGACTCCTTCCTTGAGGATACCCGCTGGCTCAGATAAACCCGGAGAGTCGGGCACAAAACTCCTAAACAGAGCATCCGCCTTCACATTTTTAGAGCCCGGAAGGTACGAAATCACAAAGTCGAAGCGGGCAAAAAATAACGACCAACGGGCCTGTCTAGGATTCAAGCGCTTGGCAGACTCGAGATAAGTCAAGTTCTTATGATCAGTCAATACCACCACGCGATGCTTAGCTCCTTCAAGCCAATGACGCCACTCCTCGAATGCCCACTTCATGGCCAGCAACTCTCGATTGCCCACATCATAATTACGCTCAGCGGGCGAAAACTTCCTGGAAAAGAAAGGACATGGTTTCATCACTGAGCAATCAGAACCTCTCTGTGACAAAACCGCCCCTGCTCCAATCTCAGAAGCATCAACCTCAACCTGGAACGGAAGAGAAACATCTGGCTGACACAACACAGGGGCAGAACAAAAACGACGCTTCAACTCCTGAAAAGCTTCCACAGCAGCAGAAGACCAATTAACCAAATCAGCACCCTTCTTGGTCAAATCGGTCAATGGTTTGGCAATGCTAGAAAAATTACAGATGAAGCGACGATAAAAATTAGCAAAGCCCAGGAACTTTTGCAGACTTTTCAGAGATGTCGGCTGAATCCAATCCTGGATGGCTTGGACCTTAACTGGATCCATCTCGATAGTAGAAGGGGTAAAGATGAACCCCAAAAATGAAACTTTCTGCACACCGAAGAGACACTTTGATCCCTTCACAAACAAAGAGTTAGCACGCAGGACCTGAAAAACCATTCTGACCTGCTTCACATGAGACTCCCAATCATCTGAGAAGATCAAAATGTCATCCAAGTAAACAATCAGGAATTTATCCAGATACTCACGGAAGATATCATGCATAAAAGACTGAAACACAGATGGAGCATTGGCAAGTCCGAACGGCATCACTAGATACTCAAAATGACCCTCGGGCGTATTGAATGCAGTTTTCCATTCATCTCCTTGCCTGATTCTCACCAGATTATACGCACCACGAAGATCTATCTTAGTGAACCAACTAGCCCCCTTAATCCGAGCAAACAAGTCAGATAACAATGGCAAGGGGTACTGAAATTTAACCGTGATCTTATTTAGAAGGTGGTAATCTATACAAGGTCTCAGCGAACCATCCTTCTTGGCTACAAAGAAGAACCCTGCTCCCAGTGGTGATGACGATGGGCGAATATGTCCCTTCTCCAGGGATTCCTTCACATAACTGCGCATAGCGGCGTGTTCGGGCACGGATAAATTAAATAATCGACCTTTAGGGAATTTACTACCAGGAATCAAATTGATAGCACAATCACAATCCCTATGCGGAGGTAGAGCATCGGACTTGGGCTCTTCAAATACATCCTGATAATCAGACAAGAACTCTGGGACCTCAGAAGGGGTGGATGACGAAATCGACAAAAATGGAACATCACCATGTACCCCCTGACAACCCCAGCTGGATACCGACATGGAATTCCAATCCAATACTGGATTATGGGTTTGTAGCCATGGCAACCCCAACACGACCACATCATGCAGATTATGCAACACCAGAAAGCGAATAACTTCCTGATGTGCAGGAGCCATGCACATGGTCAGCTGGGCCCAGTATTGAGGTTTATTCTTGGCCAAAGGTGTAGCATCAATTCGACTCAATGGAATAGGACACCGCAAAGGCTCCAAGAAAAACCCACAACGTTTAGCATAATCCAAATCCATCAGATTCAGGGCAGCGCCCGAATCCACAAACGCCATGACAGAAAACGACGACAAAGAGCATATCAAGGTAATGGACAGAAGGAATTTGGACTGTACAGTACCAGTGACGGCAGACCTAGCGGACCGCTTAGTGCGCTTAGGACAATCAGAAATAGCATGAGTGGAATCACCACAGTAGAAACAAGACCATTCAGACGTCTGTATTCCTGCCGTTCAACTCTAGTCATAGTCCTATCGCACTGCATAGGCTCAGGTTTAACCTCAGGCAGTACCGCCAAATGGTGCACAGATTTATGCTCGCGCAAGCGTCGACCGATCTGAATGGCCAAAGACAAAGACTCATTCAAACCAGCAGGCATAGGAAATCCCACCATGACATCCTTAAGAGCCTCAGAGAGACCCTTTCTGAACAAAGCTGCCAGCGCAGATTCATTCCACTGAGTGAGTACTGACCATTTCCTAAATTTCTGACAATATACTTCTATATCATCCTGACCCTGGCACAAAGCCAGCAAATTTTTCTCAGCCTGATCCACTGAATTAGGCTCATCGTACAGCAATCCGAGCGCCAGGAAAAACGCATCGACACTAAATGCAGGGTCTCCTGGCGCAAGAGAAAATGCCCAGTCTTGAGGGTCGCCGCGCAAAAAAGAAATAATAATCAAAACCTGTTGAATAGGATTACCAGAAGAATGAGGTTTCAAGGCCAGAAATAGCTTACAATTATTTTTGAAACTTAGAAACTTAGTTCTATCTCCAAAAAACAAATCAGGAATAGGAATTCTTGGTTCTAACATAGATTTCTGATCAATAGTATCTTGAATTTTTTGTACATTTATAACGAGATTATCCATTGAAGAGCACAGACCCTGAATATCCATGTCCACACCTGTGTCCAGAATCACCCAAATGTCTAGGGGAAAAAAAAAAGTGAACACAGAGCAGAAAAAAAAAAAAATGATGTCAGAACTTTTTCTTTCCCTCTATTGAGAATCATTAGTTTGGGCTCCTTGTACTGTTATGTTTGCTAATGACAGGTGTTATGAAGGCAATCCAGAAACACAGTGTGCTTAGCGATCAGAGCGCACACAGCGATCTGACAAATACCCAAAAATACAAGAACGAGCTCTGAGACGTGGAAACTCTGTAGACTGCACACCTGATCCTATCCTAAACACAACTAAAAGCGGCTGTGGATTGCGCCTAACAACTACCTAGGCAACTCGGCACAGCCTAAGAAACTAGCTAGCCTGAAGATAGAAAAATAGGCCTGACTTGCCCCAGAGAAATTCCCCAAAGGAAAAGGCAGCCCCCCACATATAATGACTGTGAGTAAGATGAAAAGACAAAACGTAGGGATGAAATAGATTCAGCAAAGTGGGGCCCGATATTCTAGGGCAGAGCGAGGACAGTAAAGCGAACTTTGCAGTCTACAAAAAACCCTAAAGCAAAACCACGCAAAGGGGGCAAAAAAAAAACCACCGTGCCGAACTAACGGCACGGCGGTACACCCTTTGCGTCTCAGCTTCCAGCAAAACAAAAGACAAGCTGGACAGAAAAAAAACCAACAAAAAGCAAAAAGCACTACAGAGCAGCAGGTCACAGGAACAATCAGGAGAAGCTCAGATCCAACACTGAAACATAGACAAGGAGCAAGGATAGCAGCATCAGGCGGAGTTAAGTAATGAAGCAGTTAACGAGCTCACCAGAACACCTGAGGGAGGAAGCTCAGAAGCTGCAGTACCACTTGTGACCACAGGAGTGAATTCAGCCACAGAATTCACAACACATCTCCTCCTGTATATAGTATATACCTGTATGTCATCTCCTCCTGTATATAGTATATACGTGTGTCATCTCCTCCTGCATATAGTATATACCTGTATGTCATCTCCTCCTGCATATAGTATATACCTGTGTGTCATCTCCCCTGTATATAGTATATACAGTACCTGTGTGTCATCTCCTCCTGTATATAGTATATACCTGTGTCATCTCCTGTATATAGTATACACGTGTGCCATCTCCCCTGTATATAGTATATACCTGTGTCATCTCCTGTATATAGTATATACCTGTGTCATTTCATCCTGTATATAGTATATACCTGTGTGTCATCTCTTCCTGTATATATTATATACCTGTGTGTCATCTCCCCTGTATATAGTATATAACTGTCATTTCCTCCTGCATATAGTATATACCTGTGTGTCATCTCCTCCTGTATATAGTATATACCTGTGTGTCATCTCCCCTGTATATAGTATATACCTGTGTGTCATCTCTTCCTGCATATAGTATATACCTGTGTGTCATCTCTTCCTGCATATAGTATATACCTGTGTGTCATCTCTTCCTGCATATAGTATATACCTGTGTGTCATCTCTTCCTGTATATAGTATATACCTGTGTGTCATCTCCCCTGTATATAGTATATACCTGTGTCATCTCCTCCTGTATATAGTATATACCTGTGTCATCTGCTCCTGTATATAGTATATACCTGTGCGTCATCTGCTCCTGTATATAGTATATACCTGTGCGTCATCTGCTCCTGTATATAGTATATACCTGTGCGTCATCTGCTCCTGTATATAGTATATACCTGTGTGTCATCTCCCCTGTATATAGTATATACCGGCGTCATCTCCTCCTGTATATAGTATATACGTGTGTCATCTCCCCTGTATATAGTATATATCTGTGTCATCTCTTCCTGTATATAGTATATACCTGTGTGTCATCTCCCCTGTATATAGTATATGTGTGTGTGTCATCTCCTCCTGCATATAGTATATACCTGTGTGTCATCTCCTCCTGTATATAGTATATACCTGTGTGTCATCTCCTCCTGTATATAGTATATATCTGTGTCATCTCGCTTGTATATAGTATATACCTGCTGTATGTCATCTCTTTTATATAGTATATGCCTGTATGTCATCTCCTCCTGTATATAGTATATACCTGTGTGTCATCTCCCCTGTATATAGTATATACAGTACCTGTGTGTCATCTCCCCTGTATATAGTATATACCTGTGTCATCTCCTGTATATACCTGTGTCATCTCCCCCTGTATATAGTATATACCTGTGTGTCATCTCCCCTGTATATAGTATATACCTGTGTCATCTCCTCCTGTATATAGTATATACCTGTGTCATCTCCTCCTGCATATAGTATATACCTGTGTGTCATCTCCTCCTGCATATAGTATATACCTGTGTGTCATCTCTTCCTGCATATAGTATATACCTGTGTGTCATCTCTTCCTGCATATAGTATATACCTGTGTGTCATCTCTTCCTGCATATAGTATATACCTGTGTGTCATCTCTTCCTGCATATAGTATATACCTGTGTGTCATCTCTTCCTGTATATAGTATATACCTGTGTCATCTCCTCCTGCATATAGTATATACCTGTGTGTCATCTCCTCCTGTATATAGTATATACCTGTGTGTCATCTCCTCCTGTATATAGTATATACCTGTGTCATCTCCCCTGTATATAGTATATACCTGTGTGTCATCTCCCCTGTATATAAAATATACCTGCTGTATGTCATCTCCTCTTTTATATAGTATATGCCTGTATGTCATCTCCTCCTGTATATAGTATATACGTGTGTCATCTCCCCTGTATATAGTATATACCTTTATGTCATCTCCCCTGTATATAGAATATACCTGCTGTATGTCATCTCCTCTATATACCTATGTGTCATCTCCTCTCTTATATAGTATATGCCTGTATGTCATCTCCTCCTGTATATAGTATATACGTGTGTCATCTCCTCCTGTATATAGTATATACCTGTAAGTCATCTCCTCCTGAATATAGTATATACCTGTGTGTCATCTGCTCCTGTATATAGTATATACAGTACCTGTGTGTCATCTCCTCCTGTGTATAGTATGCACCTGTGTGTCATCTCTTCCTGTATATAGTATATACCTGTGTATCATCTCCTCCTGTATATAGTATATACCTGTGTGTCATCTCCCCTGTATATAGTATATACCGGCGTCATCTCCTCCTGTATATAGTATGCACCTGTGTGTCATCTCCTCCTGTATATAGTATATACCTGTGTGTCATCTCTTCCTGTATATAGTATATACCTGTGTGTCATCTCCCCTCTATGTAGTATATACCTGTGTGTCATCTCCTCCTGTATATAATATATACCTGTATGTCATCTCCCCTGTATATAGTATATACAGTACCTGTGTGCCATCTCCTCCTGTATATAGTATATACCTGTGTGTCATCTCCTGTATATAGTATATACGTGTGCCATCTCCCCTGTATATAGTATATACCTGTGTCATCTCCCCTGTATATAGTATATACAGTACCTGTGTGCCATCTCCTCCTGTATATAGTATATACCTGTGTGTCATCTCTTCCTGTATATAGTATATACCTGTGTGTCATCTCCCCTGTATATAGTATATACCTGTTTCATCTCCTCCTGCATATAGTATATACCTGTGTGTCATCTCCTCCTGCATATAGTATATACCTGTGTGTCATCTCTTCCTGCATATAGTATATACCTGTGTGTCATCTCTTCCTGCATATAGTATATACCTGTGTGTCATCTCCTCCTGTATATAGTATATACCTGTGTCATCTCCTCCTCATGTATATAGTATATACCTGTGTGTCATCTCCCCTGTATATAGTATATACCTGTGTCATCTGCTCCTGTATATAGTATATACCTGTGCGTCATCTCTTCCTGTATATAGTATATACCTGTGTGTCATCTTCTCCTGTATATAGTATATACGTGTGTCATCTCCCCTGTATATAGTATATACGTGTGTCATCTCCCCTGTATATAATATATATCTGTGTCATCTCCTCCTGTATATAGTATATACCTGTGTGTCATCTCTTCCTGTATATAGTATATACCTGTGTGTCATCTCCCCTGTATATAGTATATACCCGTTTCATCTCCTCCTGCATATAGTATATACCTGTGTGTCATCTCCTCCTGCATATAGTATATACCTGTGTGTCATCTCTTCCTGCATATAGTATATACCTGTGTGTCATCTCTTCCTGCATATAGTATATACCTGTGTGTCATCTCTTCCTGTATATATTATATACCTGTGTGTCATCTCCTCCTGTATATAGTATATACCTGTGTCATCTCCTCCTCATGTATATAGTATATACCTGTGTGTCATCTCCCCTGTATATAGTATATACCTGTGTCATCTGCTCCTGTATATAGTATATACCTGTGCGTCATCTCTTCCTGTATATAGTATATACCTGTGTGTCATCTTCTCCTGTATATAGTATATACGTGTGTCATCTCCCCTGTATATAGTATATACGTGTGTCATCTCCCCTGTATATAGTATATATCTGTGTCATCTCCTCCTGTATATAGTATATACCTGTGTGTCATCTCCCCTGTATATAGTATATGTGTGTGTCATCTCCTCCTGCATATAGTATGTAGCGATCTGGTATAAAGAGGAGCTCCACCAGTACATCAAACCGGTGAAGAAAGGAGGCAGCCACATATGGATCAGAATCAGCAGCTCCATCCTCACCTGTCAGTCTGATGTCCACCTCTGTGCCACCTATATACCACCGCCAGAGTCCCCCTACTTCAATCCAGACTGCTTCGAGATCTTACAAAGAGAAGCCGCCCATTATCAGGCCCTGGGCAAAGTTCTCATCTTTGGAGACCTCAATGCAAGAACAGGGAGAGAGAGAGACTTCCTGACCACGGATGGAAACATCTACATACTTGGAGCAGAGAATGACGGCCAAGACCCTGTACACACTGAGAGAAACAGCTATGACAGTACAGTCAACAAAAGTGGCAGAAAGCTCCTGAACGTATGTAAAAGTTTAGGACTTCATATCTTCAATGGACGAAGCAAGGGTGACTCCTTAGGAAAGTATACACTAAACTCCCATGTAGGGAGGAGTGTAGTTGATTACGCCATTACAGACCTGAACCTGGCAGATGTCAGCGCCTTCATAGTCACCCCACAAACGCACCTGTCAGACCACAGCCAACTTCTTCTGTACATGAAATCTACAGAGAAACCATCCACTCAGAAGCCACAGCAGAGCGGCCTCTTCACCCGTCCTCCATCCTATAAATGGTCCAAAATGTCGGCACTAAGATATAAAGAAGCTTCCAGCAGACCTGAAATACAGCGGATGCTCCACCACTTCTACAACCTTGAGTACATGCCAAACCCAGAGGGAGTGAGCCAAGCAGCAAAGGACCTCAACAATATATTCTACGCAATGGCCAGACTGTCCGACCTTAAAAAAGTCGACTACAAGAGACCAAAAGAAACACAGGTCAATGGCTGGTTTGACAGAGAATGTAAAGCTGTACGGAAGACCCTGAGAACAGCCTCCAACAAGAAACACAGAGACCCCAACCACCTGGGTCTGAGGGAAGCCTATGACTCCATACAAAAGCAGTACAAAACCATCCTCAGGAGGAAGAAGCAGAGTTACATCTCTACCAAGCTCAATCAACTCCAAGACGCCCTCCAAGACAACTCCTTCTGGGAACTATGGAACCACATGGGCAACAAAGACAAGAAAAACAACAACCATATCCAAAATGGCAACCTCTGGCTCCAATACTTCAGAGACCTCTATAAAGACATTCCAAAGGAAGGACTAAGCCAAGAACAGGAAAACATAATGGCGAAACTAAAAGCAATGGAGGAAAAAATCAAAAACTTCCAAAACCCGGTGGATACACCTATAACACTACAGGAAGTAACCGAGAGACTCTCCTCCATAAGATGTAGAAAAGCCGGCGGCCTGGATGGAATCCTACCAGAAATGCTGAAGTACAGCCCACCAGAAATACAGGCTGCAATGGTTAAACTCTTCAATATCGTACTGAGTGCCGGCTACTTCCCTCGTACCTGGAACCAAGGCCTCATCACACCCATCCACAAGAGTGGGGACAGGTATGACCCAGCCAACTACAGAGGCATATGCGTCAGCAGCAACCTGGGAAAACTGTTCAACAGTATCCTGAACAAGAGGATCCTCACCTTCCTCACCGAGCACAACGTCCTCAGCAAGAGCCAAGCAGGGTTCATGCCGAACCACCGCACCACTGACCACATCTATACTCTGCACAGCCTCATTCAGAGACACGTCTACAATACAAAGAATGGGAAGATATACGCCTGCTTTGTGGACTTTAAAAAGGCCTTTGATTCAGTGTGGCACCCGGGCTTATTCCTGAAACTGCTGGAGAGTGGAATAGGAGGAAAGACCTACGATGTCATCAAAAGCTCCTACACCGAGAACAGCTGCAGCGTGAGTGTGAGCGGCAAAAGAACGGCTTTTTTTCCAGCAGAGCCGCGGAGTAAGACAAGGCTGCAGCCTAAGCCCAACGCTCTTCAACATCTACATCAACGAGCTGGTTACCGCCCTGGAATCCTCCTCAGCACCAGGTCTCCCCCTCCACGACGCCCAGGTGAAATTCCTGCTGTATGCAGATGACCTGCTGCTGCTGTCACCAACCGAGAAAGGCCTCCAGGACAACCTGAAAATCCTAGAGAAATTCAGCTCCACCTGGGCCCTACCGGTCAACCTAAAGGAAACCAACACCATGGTGTTCCAGAGGAGAAAGAGAAGATCAGACCAACACCCATCATTTATCCTCAACAACTGCGACCTCACAGGAACGGACAAATATACCTACCTGGGCCTAGAGATTCACCGGTCAGGGAACTTCAAACAAGCCATAGAGACCCTGAAAGACAAGGCCTGCAAAACCTTCTATGCCATCCGAAGGACACTACCATCTGAAGCCACCAGTGAGGGTCTGGCTAAAAATCTTCGACTCCATCATCGCCCCAATCCTCCTGTATGGCAGCGAAGTCTGGGGTCCTCACACCTACCCAGACTGGTCAAAGTGGGATTCCAGTCCAACAGAAATATTCCACCTGGAATTCTGCAAGCACCTTCTCCAGGTCCATCGGAGCACCTCCAACAGTGCTTGTCGGGCCGAGCTGGGCAGATTCCCTCTACACCTAATAGTTCTAAAGAGGGCGCTGTCATTCCGGGCTCACCTGCATAGGAGCAATCCAAGCTCCCATCACCATAAAGCCCTGATACATGAAGGTGAAACAGAAAAACCAGAACCCCTGGAACAGCCCAGCCAAACCCAACCGGAGCAGAACACCAATCACAACAACCTGACAAAAGCCGGAATGAGGAAGATGGCAGATGAAGGCCAGGAGAGGTATGTCAGTGACTGGAAGAATGATATCATCAGCTCACAGAAACTGACCATGTACCGGAGCCTACAGAGAGACTACAGACTGGCCCCCTATCTGGAGAAACTCCCGGACCCCAGAGACCGCCAGATCCTGAGCCGATATAGACTCAGTGCCCACAGTCTGGCCATCGAATGTGGCCGACACAGGCAGAGCTACAAGCCCAGGGAGGAAAGACTGTGCCAACACTGTGACCAGGAGGCCATAGAGGACGAAACCCACTTCCTGCTACACTGCTCCAAATACTCAGCAGTGAGGGAGACTCACTTCAGGAGACTCTCACATCTCTTCCCAGACTTCATCACCATGAAGGAGGAAGAGAAAACATATATCCTGCTGGGAGAAGAAGAGAGAGCAGTGGAGATAGCAGCGCGGTATGTGAGCGAATGTCATAGACTGCGAGAAAGAGAACTATGATGCCATGGACTATAGCCCCCATCCTGGACCTGCCCCATCCACCTCCCCTATGCCATGGACTATAGCCCCCAACCTGGACCTGCCCCATCCACCTCCCCTATGCCATGGACTATAGCCCCCACAATGGACCTGCCCCATCCACCTCCCCTATGCCATGGACTATAGCCCCCACCCTGGATCTGCCCCATCCACCTCCCCCACAGCTCCTACCCAACATCCCCACAGTCCCTATCCCTATTGCCTCTATACACTTGCTTTGGCAAAACTGATGTGTATTTGGTCCTGCCAATAAAGCTTCTTTGAATCTTGAATCTATACCCGTGTGTCATCTCTTCCTGTATATAGTATATACCTGTGTGTCATCTCCCCTGTATATAGTATATGTGTGTGTCATCTCCTCCTGTATATAGTATATACCTGTGTGTCATCTCCTCCTGTATATAGTATATACCTGTGTGTCATCTCCTCCTGTATATAGTATATACGTGTGTCATCTCCCCTGTATATAGTATATATCTGTGTCATCTCCTCCTGCATATAGTATATACCTGTGTGTCATCTCTTCCTGGATATAGTATATACCTGTGTGTCATCTCCCTTGTATATACCTGCTGTATGTCATCTCCTCTTTTATATAGTATATGCCTGTATGTCATCTCCTCCTGTATATAGTATATACCTGTGTGTCATCTCCCCTGTATATAGTATATACAGTACCTGTGTCATCTCCTCCTGTATATAGTATATACCTGTGTGTCATCTCCTGTATATAGTATATACGTGTGTCATCTCCCCTGTATATAGTATATACCTGTGTCATCTCCTGTATATAGTATATACCTGTGTCATCTCCTGTATATAGTATATACCTGTGTGTCATCTCTTCCTGTATATAGTATATACCGGTGTGTCATCTCCCCTGTATATAGTATATACCTGTTTCATCTCCTCCTGTATATAGTATATACAGGTCCTTCTCAAAAAATTAGCATATAGTGTTAAATTTCATTATTTACCATAATGTAATGATTACAATTAAACTTTCATATATTATAGATTCATTATCCACCAACTGAAATTTGTCAGGTTTTTTATTGTTTTAATACTGATGATTTTGGCATACAACTCCTGATAACCCAAAAAACCTGTCTCAATAAATTAGCATATCAAGAAAAGGTTCTCTAAACCAGTGATTTTCAACCTTTTTTGAGCCGCGGCACACTTTTTATACTTAAAAAATCCCGAGGCACACCACCAACCAAAATGGCACAAAATGGTGCGTCCAGGTTTGAGATGAAAGTCTGCAGTCATTCTATGTGACTGCAGGCTTCTGAATTCTCACAGCGCAAGCACTGCACACTTTCAGAATTCTCCCTTGCCGGTGGCCAGAGTGGACGGTCATGACAGCACAAGTATGTGATTTGGATACTTCTGGCCACATTCTAACTAGACGTCTCCGGCCTCAGTCAATTCATTTTCATTGAATGAGGCCACACATGTCTAGTCAGCACGTGACCGCATGTATGTAAATCACCAACATCAGAGAATTATGATAGCAGTGTGCACTGTGAGAATTCAGAAGTCTGCAGTCACATAGTATGACTGCAGACTCATCACAACCTTGGACATCCCCTTTAATGTTCCTAACAAATAAAAATGAGAATTAGTATCACAAAAAAAACACATTTACATCCAGGTACCTGATAGATGACGTTGTTTGTGGAGTCGCCTCTTTCTTTTCATCTTCACCTTGTCCAGATGCCATGATGACTCTTCTCATCCACCGGCAGAGCTCGTTTCTGCAGACTTCCATCTTCTCCGGTCTTCTGCAGCACATCCCGACACAACACCCTTAAAGATAGCAGTGTTATTATAATGCTCCGGAATAACAATATCTGCCCTAGGCTGAGCCCCTGAGTAAATAATTGCCCCTCACTTTATTCCCAGCACATAATATGACCCTCACTGTCCCTCTTATGGTACATGCCATCCATACTACCCTCTCTCTCTTTTCCATACTTCACACTGCCTTCTCATACGGTGTCCCTCATAGAGAGCCCAGTCTCTCTACTGTGCCCCTTCATTACACTCCTCCTACTTGGCATACTGTCTCCTCCTGGCTGTTACCCTCACACTACTCAGTATCTATTATGTGTCCACTCACACTTTCATCCCCCCATACTGTCTGCACACATTTCTAATAGCCTCCTCCTGTACATCCCCCCCTGCTAACATACCCCTTTGCTCTCTCCATATTTCCTCCTCACACATTCCCCCGACTCCCCATACTGTCCTCACACATCCCATCACCGTTGCTCTCAGTACTGTCAGCACACATTTTTCCCCTCGCTACTGTGTCCACCCCCATCTCCCCACTCACCCCCACAGAATATATCCACTCCCCTTCCGATAGAATAAATCCATCCCCTTCCACACAGAATAAATGCACCCTGCCCTACACATGCTAAATAAATTCCAGCCCCCCCCCCACGTACACACTGAATAAATCCCCCCCACACACACTGAATAAATCCCCCCCACACACACTGAATAAATCCCCCCCACACACACACACACTGAATAAATCCCCCCCCACACACACACACTGAATAAATCCCCCCCACACACACACTGAATAAATCCCCCCCACACACACTGAATAAATCCCCCCCACACACACTGAATAAATCCCCCCCACACACTGAATAAATCCCCCCCACACACTGAATAAATCCCCCCCACACACTGAATAAATCCCCCCCACACTGAATAAATCCCCCACACACGGAATAAATCCCCCCACACACTGAATAAATCCCCCCACACACTTAATAAATCCCCCCACATACTCCCCATAAACCCACCCCACACTGAATCTTCGGTGTCTTCAGCTCCACAGCACAGGAGCACTTACCACCAAGTGTCTTCTGTCTCCTGCGCGCCGGATAGTGACGTCAGCAGCGTGATCACATGACTTGATCACGCTGCTGGCGTCGCTCTGACCCAGCGGTCAGAGCCTCAATTGTACTCGCAGCTGGTAGATGTCTGCGAGTACAATTGATCTCCGGGAGCCGGCGCGCTGCAGCTTCTCTGTGCCGGCTGTCAGCTTGACAGTCGGCACAGAGAACAGCTGACTCCCGTTCCCCGCGGCACACCCGACCATGTGTCGCGGCACACTAGTGTGCCGCGGCACACTGGTTGAAAAACACTGCTCTAAACGACCTATTACCCTAATCTTCTGAATCAACTAATTAACTCTAAACACATGCAAAAGATACCTGAGGCTTTTATAAACTCCCTGCCTGGTTCATTACTCAAAACCCCCATCATGGGTAAGACTAGCGACCTGACAGATGTCAAGAAGGCCATCATTGACACCCTCAAGCAAGAGGGTAAGACCCAGAAAGAAATTTCTCAACAAATAGGCTGTTCCCAGAGTGCTGTATCAAGGCACCTCAATGGTAAGTCTGTTGGAAGGAAACAATGTGGCAGAAAACGCTGTACAACGAGAAGAGGAGACCGGACCCTGAGGAAGATTGTGGAGAAGGACCGATTCCAGACCTTGGGGAACCTGAGGAAGCAGTGGACTGAGTCTGGTGTGGAAACATCCAGAGCCACCGTGCACAGGCGTGTGCAGGAAATGGGCTACAGGTGCCGCATTCCCCAGGTAAAGCCACTTTTGAACCATAAACAGCGGCAGAGGCACCTGACCTGGGCTACAGAGAAGCAGCACTGGACTGTTGCTAAGTGGTCCCAAGTACTTTTTTCTGATGAAAGCAAATTTTGCATGTCATTCGGAAATCAAGGTGCCAGAGTCTGGAGGAAGACTGGGGAGAAGGAAATGCCAAAATGCCTGAAGTCCAGTGTCAAGTACCCACAGTCAGTGATGGTGTGGGGTGCCATGTCAGCTGCTGGTGTTGGTCCACTGTGTTTCATCAAGGGCAGGGTCAATGCAGCTAGCTATCAGGAGATTTTGGAGCACTTCATGCTTCCACCGGCTGAAATGCTTTATGGAGATGAAGATTTCATTTTTCAGCACGACCTGGCACCTGCTCACAGTGCCAAAACCACTGGTAAATGGTTTACTGACCATGGTATTACTGTGCTCAATTGGCCTGCCAACTCTCCTGACCTGAACCCCATAGAGAATCTGTGGGATATTGTGAAGAGAAAGTTGAGAGACGCAAGACCCAACACTCTGGATGAGCTTAAGGCCGCTATTGAAGCATCCTGGGCCTCCATAACATCTCAGCAGTGTCACAGGCTGATTGCCTCCATGCCACGCCGCATTCAAGCAGTCATTTCTGCCAAAGGATTCCCGACCAAGTATTGAGTGCATAACTGAACATTATTATTTGATGGTTTTTTTGTTTGTTATTAAAAAACACTTTTATTTGATTGGATGGGTGAAATATGCTAATTTTTTGAGACAGGTTTTTTGGGTTATCAGGAGTTGTATGCCAAAATCATCAGTATTAAAACAATAAAAGACCTGACAAATTTCAGTTGGTGGATAATGAATCTATAATATATGAAAGTTTAATTGTAATCATTACATTATGGTAAATAATGAAATTTAACACTATATGCTAATTTTTTGAGAAGGACCTGTACCTGTGTCATCTCCTCCTGCATATAGTATATACCTGTGTGTCATCTCCCCTGTATATAGTATATATCGGTGTGTCATCTCCCCTGTATATACCGGTGTGTCATCTCCTGTATATAGTATATACCTGTGCGTCATCTCCCCTGTATATAGTATATACCAGTGTGTCATCTCCTACTGTATATAGTATATACCGATGTCATCTCCCCTGTATATAGTGTATACTAGTGTCTCATCTCCCCTGTATATAGTATATACCTGTGTGTCATGTCCCCTGTATATAGTATATGTGTGTGTCATCTCCTCCTGTATATAGTATATACCTGTGTGTCAACGGCTCCTGTATATAGTATATATCTGTGTATAGTAGTATATACGTGTGTCATCTCCCCTGTATATAGTATATACCTGTGTGTCATCTCCTCCTGTATATACCTGTGTGTTATCTCCTCCTGTATATAGCATGTACCTGTATGTCATCTCTTCCTGTATACAGTATATATCTGTGTGTCATCTCCCCTGTATATAGTATATGTGTGTGTCATCTCCTCCTGTATATACCCGTGTCATCTCCTCCTGTATATAGTATGTACCTGTAAGTCATCTCCTCCTGTATATACAGTACCTGTGTGTCATCTCCTCCTGTATATAGTATATGTGTGTCATCTCCTCCTGTATATAGTATATACAATATTTGTGTGTCATCTTCTCCTGTATAGAGTATGTACCTGTAAGTCATCTGCTCCTGTATACAGTATATACCTGTGTGTTATCTCTTCCTGTATATAGTATATACCTGTGTGTCATCTCCTGTATTAGACCTCGTTAGAATCTGTTTAGTTTGTGACTATCCGTCATTTTCTTGTAAAAATAGCATAATCAGCTCCCAGGCTCTATGTGCAAAAAGGGGCAGATCTAAAATGGATTACGGTATATTGGCACAAATGAATAAAAATATGTGAACATTATTTTAAGAGCACATTGTGATTTTGAGATTGCATATTCTAGCTATTATGGAACGTCTATGGCCAGCTGAAAAGAACCAAGCTTTACATGCAAAACAGAACACTGCAACAAAAACCAACAACTATGAAGCAAAAATGATCTCACTCACCGTAGGTTGGGGAATCTAGCAAAGAAACTGCGGTTCGAGATTCAATGTCCAGAATTTTTACAGGGACCTAAATAAATGAAGCTCTGTTATTAACTGTGCACTTGATGAATACAAAAAGATACTGAAACCAACACTATAACAATGCAAACCCAAAATACATGTGAACACCATAGTTTTGCCACACATCTGTGGCTCCGTTGGGGTTTCTAAAGCCCTGAGAAATGGACTTCAGATGTATCCACTGACCTTAATAAAGCAGAAGGGGTCCCTGTGTGCAGTGTCTACCTTTCAGGCGGGCACTAGGACACAACTGGCAGCTTTTGTGCCCGCCTAAAAAAAAACCAAAACGTATACTGACAAAAACCAGCTGAGACAGTATAAAGTGACTGTTAATAGCCATCGGCAGAATCTCGGTAAGCGACTGATGTGTGGCTAAAACAAGATGCGAACCCGGGCTCACTGGCCCACCTGTGTATGCCATGGCAGGCAGAATAGTGCTATCTGCAATGCCATTCTGCCTAGTAAAGAACAGTTATGAATGTGTCCCTATTGTCATTAAGCTATAACTTCAGGCATAATTTTATAATCATTATACTAAGTAAATTAAAATTATTAGTAACTTTGCCTGTAATGAAACATAAAAATGCCATCTGTGCAATAATTTAACCTCTTCATGACTCCAGCTTTTTTTTCCATCAATATGGCCATGTGAGGGCTTATTTTTTGCAGGACAAGTTGTACTTTTGAACGACATCGTTGGTTTTAGCATGTCGTGTACTAGAAAACCCATAGCGTCTCCATTTTTCGTAATCTCGGGTCGGGTGAGGGCTTATTTTTTCCGTGCCGTGCTGACTTTTTTTAATGATACCATTTTGGTGCAGATACGTTCTTTTGATTGCATTAAAATGCAATAACGGGCAATGTCGTGGCGACCAAAAAAAGTAATTCTTGCATTTGAAATTTTTCTCACTACGCCGTTTAACGATCAGGTTAATCCTATTTTTATTGATAGATCGGGCGATTCTGAACGCGGCGATACTAAATATGTGCAGGTTTGATTTTTTTTTATTGTTTTATTTTGGATGGGGCGAAAAGGGGGCGATTTCAACTTTTATATTTTTTTCATATTTTTTTAAACCTTTTTTTTTTTTTTTTTACTTTTGCCATGCTTCAATAGCCTCCATGGGAGGTTAGAAGCTGGCACAACTCGATCGGCTCTGCTACATAGGGGCGATGCTCAGATTGTTCCTATGTGGCAGAATTACAGGCTTGCTATGAGCACTGACCGCAGGGTGGAGCTCACAGCAATCCGGCATCAACAATCATAGAGGTCTCAAGGAGACCTCTGGTTGCTGTGCCGATGCATCGCTGACCCACGATCACGTGACGGGGGTCAGCGATGAGCTCATTTCCGGCCCGATGGCCGGAAACGCTAGTTAAATGCCGCTGTCAGCGTTTGACAGCAGCATTTAACTAGTTAATAGCGGCAGGTGGATAGCTGGCATATGTCAGCTGTACAAAACAGCTGGTTGCTGTGCCGATGCATCGCTGACCCCCGATCACGTGACGGGGGTCAGCGATGAGCTCATTTCCGGCCCGATGGCCGGAAACGCTAGTTAAATGCCGCTGTCAGCGTTTGACAGCAGCATTTAACTAGTTAATAGCGGCAGGTGGATAGCTGGCATATGTCAGCTGTACAAAACAGCTGACATGTCCCAGCTTTGATGAGGGCTGACTGCTGGAGCCCTCAAAGCAGGGGATCTGATCTCGGACGTACTATCCCATCCGAGGTCAGAAAGGGGTTAATTCGTGTAGATCAGGGGAGGGCAATTACATGATAGAACATGACTGTTCTACAGGGCCCAACCAACAGGCTAAAATTAATTCTGCTAATTTTTAACCCCTGCACCACCTTGGGTTTTTCCATTTTTGAGTTTTCATTTTTGCTCGCCTTCATCCCAGAGCCATAACTTTTTTTAAATTCTTCCATCAATATGGCCACGTGAGGGTTTGTTTTTTGCAAACGAGTTTTACTTTTGAACAATACCATTTTTCGAGACCTGTAGCACCTTCATTTTTCATTTTTTGTATGCCAAGCTGCAATTTTTAAGGATACCATTTTGGGGTATATACCGTATATACTCGTATAAGCCGACCCGAGTATAAGCCGACCCCCCTAATTTTGCCACAAAAAACTGGGAAAACTTATTGACTCGAGTATAAGCCTAGGGTGGAAATGCAGCATTTACCGGTGAATTTCAAAAATAAAAATAGATCATTATTTCCCCATAGCTGTGCCATATAGTGCTCTGCACCGTTCATATTTCCCCATAGCTGTGCCCCATATAGTGCTCTGCACCGTTCATTTTGTCCCATAGCTCTGCCCCGTATAGTGCTCTGCACCGTTCATTTTGTCCCATATCTGTGCCCCATACTGTGCTCGGCACCGTTCATTGTGCCCCATAGCTGTGCCCCATATACAGTGCTCTGCACCGTTCATTGTGCCCCATATACAGTGCTCTGCACCGTTCATTGTGCCCCATAGCTGTGCCCCATATACAGTGCTCTGCACCGTTCATTGTGCCCCATAGCTGTGCCCCATATACAGTGCTCTGCACCGTTCATTGTGCCCCATAGCTGTGCCCCATATAGTGCTCTGCACCATTCATATTTCCCCATAGATGCTCTGCCATTGTCGCTGCTGCTGCTGCAATAAAAAAAAAAAAAAAAACACACACTCACCTCTCTTGCTTGCAGCTCCCAGCGTCCGGTCCCGGCGCCTCCATCTTCCCGGCGTCTCTGCTCTGACTGATCAGGCAGAGGGCGCCGCGCACACTATATGAGTCATCGCGCCCTCTGACCTGCACAGTCAGAGCGCAGACGCCGGGAAGATGGAGCGACGCCCGGCGGCTGGAACGCGGACAGGTGAATATAAAATACTTACCTAGTCCCAGCGATCCTGACGCTTCCTCTGCTTGTCACAGCTGTCTTCTGTGCCGCAGCCTCTTTCTCTATCAGCGGTCACCGGCACCGCTGATTAGAGAAATGAATACGCAGCTCCACCCCTATGGGAGGTGGAGCCCAAAAATTTGGGCTGAAAATCTCGGCTTATACTCGAGTATATACGGTACTATGTTTTGATTGGCCGTTATTGCATTCTAATGCAATGTTTCGGCGACCAAAAAAAAAAAAAAAAGGAATTCCGACGTTTTGATTTTTTTTCTCATTACTCCGTTTACCAATCAGATCAATTCTTTTTATAAATTAAATCGGACGATTCTGAAACGGTGATATCAAATATGTGTATTTTTTTTAAATTGTTTTATTTTGAATGGGGCAAAAGGAGGGCGAGTTGAAATTTTATATTTAAATTTTTAATACATTTTTTTTAATTAGTCTCCATGGGACACTAGGAGCTGTGATCATCCGATCGCCTATGTTACACATCACGGGGCTTAAATGCTCATCTGTTATGACAACCACGGGGGTCTCCCACAGACTCCAGAGTTGTCATGCCAACTCATCGGCACCCCTCAGTCATGTGACATGGGCGAGCTAATGATGCGCTTCCGTCATGATAATGTTAAATGCCACTGTCAGATTGAAATAACATGTTAACAGCTGCGGGTAGATTGCGATGAAATCAGCTGACATGTGCCAAAAAAGTTGGGGGCTCATTGCCAGAGCCCGCATCAAACAGGGGGAGGAGACCTATGACGTACCTACACTATATGTCATAGGTCATAAAGAGGTTACTATATTAACCCCTTAATGACCGCCAATACGCCTTTTAACTGACCTGACATATAAGAGAATAGTATCCACATACAGGTGACAATCCAGCAGCTGTCAGCTGTACACTATAGCTGACAACTTTCTGCATCAGCCACGATCAGTGTTTGCACCGTCCAAATCTGTTTAACCCCTTAGATGCTGCTGTAAATAGTGACTACATCATTATCTATGGTTAACAGAGTGTCGGGGCTTCCTCTTTATCCCAATTGGTGCCCTCAGATCATGATTGTGTGGACCTGATGTTTGCCATGGCAATTCATGACCAAATAGCGGCCTGAAGATACCGTCACACTAAGTGACGCTGCAGCGATACTGACAACGATCCGGATCGCTGCAGCGTCGCTGTTTGGTCGCTGGAGAGCTGTCACACAGACAGCTCTCCAGCGACCAACGATGCCGGTAACCAGGGTAAACATCGGGTTACTAAGCGCAGGGCCGCGCTTAGTAACCCGATGTTTACCCTGGTTACCATCGTTAAAGTAAAAAAAACAACCACTACATACTTACCTACCGCTGTCTGTCCCCGGCGCTGTGCTTCTCTGCACTCCTCCTGCACTGGCTGTGAGCGCCGGGCAGCCGGAAAGCAGAGTGGTGACGTCACCGCTCTGCTTTCCGGCCGCTGTGCTCACAGCCAGAGCAGAGAAGCAGAGCGCCGGGGACAGACAGCGGTAGGCAAGTATGTAGTGGTTGTTTTTTTTACTTTAACGATGGTAACCAGGGTAAACATCGGGTTACTAAGCGCGGCCCTGCGCTTAGTAACCCGATGTTTACCCTGCTTACCAGCGAAGACATCGCTGAATCGGCGTCACACACACCGATTCAGCGATGTCAGCGGGAGATCCAGCGACGAAACAAAGTTCTGGACTTTCTTCCCCGACCAGCGATATCACAGCAGGGGCCTGATCGCTGCTGCCTGTCACACTAGACGATATCGCTAGCCAGGACGCTGCAACGTCACGGATCGCTAGCGATATCGTCTAGTGTGACGGTACCTTTAGAGTCTGAGGACTGGAGTAATCTGTTCAGAAGTTAGCGACATTTAGGTGGTAAAAATACACATTTTCATTTCTGTCATATCACTTTGCATTAATTCCTGTAAAGCACCTGAAGGGTTAATAAACTACCCGACTGCAGTTTTCAATATGTCTGGGGGTGCTGTTTTTAAAATGGTATCACGTTTGGGGGTTTCTCAATATATGAGACCTCTAAAGTCACTTCAAACATGGATAAGTCCCTAAAAAAATAAATTTAGTAAATTTCCTTGAAAAAAAATGAAAAATTGCTGCTACATTTTTAAATCTCCTAAAATGCTAAAAAAATAAAATAACATTTTACAAGTGCTGCTGATGTAAAGCTGACATGTGGGAAATGTTAGTTATTAATGTTTTGCTGTGGTATGACCATCTGGATTAACGGGATAATCATTCAAATTTTGAAAATTGCTAATTTTTTTACATTTTTCTCAAATTTTTTATATTTTTTATAAATAAACAAAACATATTGACCTAAACTTACCATTATCATAAAGTATAATGTGTCACGAAAAAACAGTCTCAAAATCACTGGGATTTGTTGAAGTGTTGCAGAGTTATTACCACATAAAGTGACACTGGTCAGATTTCAAAAATTTGGCTCCGTCACTAAGGGGTTAATTCTAAATATTTTTATTAATATTAACTTACCCTTATAATTTCTATGTGCACACGTAGAAAGATCTGCAAATTTTTCCGCAGCGGATTTCATAAATCCGCAGTGCAAAACCGCTGCGGTTTTTCCTGTGGATTTATCGCGGTTTCTATTGCGGATTCCGCTGCAGTTTCACATCTGCAGTTTTCTATTATGGAGGTGTAAAAAAGCTGCGGAATGGACATGCTGCGGAAAAATAAAACGCTGTGTTTCCGCGTGTTTTTTTTCTGCAGCATGTGCACTGCAGATTTCGTTTCCCATAGGTTTACATTGTACTGTAAACTCATGGGAAACTGCTGCGGATCCGCGGGTCCGGAAACGCAGCAAAATCCGCAGCGTGTGCACATACCCTAAAAAGTTCATATTTTATCACTTAAAATTGAGCAGAATGAAGTATACTGACTACTGACAATGCATGTTACCATAGGGCTTATCGTAACATGTAGTGTTACCGATAGCAGCTAATCAAAACCATGTCATTTAGGGTATGTGCACACGTCAGGATTTCTTGCAGAAATTTCCTGACAAAAACCGGACATTTCTGCCAGAAATCCGCATGTGTTTTTTTGCACGTTTTATTGTGCGCTTTTTTTTTTGCGTTTTTTCCCAATGCATTAGATAGCGGGAAAAACGCAAAAAATCCGCAAAGTTATTGAACATGCTGCTTTTTTTTACCGCGATGTGTTTTTTCGCGTAAAAAAACGCATCATGTGCACAAAAATTGCAGAATGCATTCTAAATGATAAAAATGCATTAAAACTGCAGACATATGAATCCTATCGCAAAAAAAACCTGAACGTGTGCACATACCCTTACTGCTTTTAATAAAGTTTATAAATCATATGCTCCTGTTCTTCAGCCCTCTTACCTTTTTCCTAACCACTCCCCCTACAGAGTATGATGTTCCCACAGCACTTCCATACACACTATAAATGATCCCACAGCTCCCCACATAGTCAGCCCTCCATGCACACCCCCCCCCCCCCCCACACAGACAATATGGTGAGCGTCACAGACCTCCCCACACGGACATTCCTCACAGCCTTACCCACTCTCAGCATGACAGTCCTCACAGTCCACTACACATGATTGCCCCCTCAGCCCTCTGACATATGGTATGATGGTTCTCACATGGAATGATGGTCCTCACGGCGCCTCAGACATGGAATGATGGTCCTCACAGAGCCCCACACAAGGTATGATGGTCCTTACAGACCCCCTATACACAGTATGATCCCACACACAAAGTCCCCTACATATACTGTATATAGGGGGCTGTATGTGGGTTTATACTGTGTAAAACCAAACACAGCTACCCGTATACAGAGTATGATCTTACACTCAGTCGCCTATATACAGTATGGTCCTACACAAAGCCCCCTTATACACAGGAGAAGCCAACAAACAGGTCCACATATAAAGTATAAGCCCTCACACAGCCCCCTATATACAGTATGAAAACAGTGCCCCATATATACAGCATTAACCCACATATAGCCCCCTATGTACAGTATAAACCCACATTTAGCTCTCCTATATACAGTATGATCCCACACAGCCCCCCTATATATAGTGTAATCCCACACACAGCCCCACTATACAGCATGAGCCCACACAACTTTCCAAATAGTATGATCCTCCCACAAATATAAAAAAAAAAAAAAAACAAATACTGACCTCGCTTCCTTCCCCTAGCGTACTGCTCTGGTCTTTGCCGTATGAACTGACGCTCCGCACAGCAGACACTATGTAGAAAGTCATCGCTATGGGGGTCTCAGTCGCACACCGTACTACTGACTGCAGATGGAGGTGAAATTGGGACGCCGTGCGTGGAAGACCGGCCACATGGTTGTGGGTCGCACTTGGCTCAGGTCTCATCTTTTGTAATATGGCAGTCCCTTATGATAATGATATTATTCGTAAAACATTCTCCACTTTCTAAAGATTCTGAACTCTTGCCAGGAAAACATACATACCACTGGCTGTGTATTTATAAGCGTATCACTGGTTTGCCTCTGCATGACCTTTCTTTCAATCTGTGTATTCTTGTCAATGATTAGACTGGTTCTCCGCATGGCACGTCTGGAGGGTGGTAGACGTTCAGCTTCTGGGGGCAGCTCTGGGAGCACCAACTGTTCGGAGCAAATTGTGGAGAAAATATTTAGAAGTAGAAAAGCTTTGTATGCAATAAAACTTAAATGGGTATTCTCAAGTTGCCTGTGACACACACCGCTATCTGGTCTTTCTGGAGTACGTCACGATCACTAGATTTTTCTGTATAGATAATAGGGCATTTGTTGAGCAGACGGCTATCTCTCTGGAATCCGACATACACATGCTCAGCTGATCATCCACGTGTTTTCAGTGGGGAGAGAGGAGAAAGTCATTGCCATACCACCTCTGGCAGGTACTTATGTACCGTCAAAGGTGCTGAACTTCCAACGACCTGATGAGGCCCCAATACACATTAGGGCAGTCCCACACGTCCAGATAAATCCGGTACTGGGAAAAAAAAAAAAAAAAAAATCGGTACCGGAATTATCCGTGTGCCCCTGCGTCTGTGGCACATCAGTGTGCTGCCCGTGTGCCCACTGGGTACCACATGCACCGTGCAGGAGACAGCGCTAGAGATAAGCGCTGTCCCCTGCAACTGGTGCTGAAGCCGCCATTCATATCTTTGCAGCAGCGTTTGCTGTAGAGAAGATATGAATATTCCTTTTTTTTTTTGTTTCTCGTGTTTACAATAAAGATCCATGTCCCCACCCCCCTCCCACCCCCTGTGCGCCCGCCCGCTGTTCTTAAAATACTCACCCGGCTCCCTCACTGGCTGGCGCCGCTTCCTGTCCTGGCCGCACCTTATACTGTATGAGCGGTCACGTGGGGCCGCCGATTACAGTCATGAATATGCGGCTCCACCTCCTATAGGGGTGGAGCCGCATATTCATTACTGTAAATGAGCGGCTCCACGTGACCACGAAGATATGAATGGAGGAGGCTTCAGCACCAGTGGGAAGGGGGCGGGGGAGGGAGACAGCGCTTACTGTAGCACTGTCTCCTGCACGGCACACGGACAACGTGCGGTACGTGTTTTACATGGACCCATTGACTTTAATGGGTCCGTGTAATCCGTGCGCTCCCACGAGGCACACGGTCCGCAAAAACTCAATGACATCTGCACAGATGCATTGATTTCAATGTGTCTACGTGTGTCAGTGGTTCCGGTACATGAGGAAACTGTCACCTGACGTGTGAAATCGGCCTTAGATGGTTGCCAATCCTGCCAAAGTCATCAGATTCAGCTGACTTAAATCTAATGTGTATGAGGGCATTTAGGGTAACAATTACATATTATTCACACATTCAATGCTTGCAAATACAGAATTTTAGCATCTAAGGGGTACTGTTGTATTTGTTTTTGTCATTGCTCACAGAAATATTAAGTTAATGAATACCAGTGTAAGGCCGGGATCGCACACAGCGAGATACGGCCGAGTCTCACAGGTTAAAACCAAGCTCTGGCACCGGCACTACGGAGCGGAGCATGAGGCCGCACAGCAATACATGGAGCTGCACGCTCCGCTCCGGAGTGCCGGTGCCAGAGCTTTTTTTAACCTGCGAGACTCGGCCGTATCTCGCTGTAGTGTGACTCTGGCCTACATGTGCCACAGATAAAAGAAAAAGACAAGTCAACTGAATTATGTACTACTTTACCTGTGGACTTAATGGCTGAGCAGAAACTGGAGGAAGTGCAGGTACAGGAGACTGTATCGCTGAAGCACTCTCTACAAGGATATATTGGCATTACGGTTAAAAGGCCAGACATATTTTGACAATATGGTTTTATACACTGATAACTATGCATTTGTTACTCAAAAGTTTGTTACTGAATACATAACATAATAGCGCCATATACTACTCATAATACTTCCAATTCGTGCCCGTAAATAAAATAATCTAGGAAAAGACAGGTATCTTTTTTTTGGATCAGATCACTTTTTAGAAAAAACACTTTTTCCCCATTTTTTTTTTTTTTAAATACAATCAACGATAGAACAAAAGTCATACATTCAGAACCAATGCAATGTAATGGTAGGTATACTAAGGATAATCTACAATATCTAGTTTGCACTTGGGTATAGAATGCATGTCCCACAGTGAAAAAGTGTAAAGTGAAAAAGTAAAATAAAATATGTAAATAAAAATTAAGAAAAGCGCACACCACCAATCATGAAAATCTGTTTCGCCACTCAAAATGCAGCATTTGTGATAAAACAGAAATAAAGAAGATGGCGATAGGCGTCCACGCCCCTAAGACCTATGTCATCACTCTGCCCACGCTTCTTCATTGGCTGAAAAAATGGCGCCAAACGCGTCATACGAAACGCGACTGTGACGGGGTGTACGGCAGAGCAAGAAGGGACAACAGGCCGAGGGATGATTCAACAGATTTATTATCAAGAACGCTGGAACAACACATGCAGGTAGATCTACAGAGTCCACAATTAGTCCAATGGAACAGATTCGGGGGCACCTCCCGATAATCCTTGTGCCAGCTAACAAAGCAATAGTCCACACGAGTCCAAGGGATTCCAAAACAATCCCACGAATGACGAGATATGTCCTCAGCTCAAGTCTCGCACCGTTCGCTTCCGCAGTCACAGATGGATATGGGGTCTTGCCTCAGCTAAGAATCCCCACTCCTTCTCCTTCAAGGATCAACTCACATCTGATCTCAAAATAAGAATGGATTGTCTGAGCTCCTGGGATCCGCCCATGAAGGGGGTAGGGGTCACACCTTCTATTCAATGGTTGAGTCCACGAGAAGATTCTAGACTGGTCGGCTCCGCTTAGGATATCTAGTATGTACATATGACTAGCCACCTGCTGTGAGGAAGAATAGTGGAGGAATAGCCAGTGATGTTGACAAAGCTTAATTACATTAGAGCTTAGGGCTGCAAGTATTGGGGGAAGGAGACATATTGTTACAGGTGAACTCCCAGCACAAGAAAATACATAAATTACAGCTAATAGAAACAAGAGAACAGTTACATACATCAAATGGCATATTATTCAAATACAGGACAGGGCAAAAGTACATATCATGACAGCGACTTTGGCGCGAAGATCGCCGACCGCATGGCCGATCCCACACTAGGATCGGGTTTCATGAAACCCGACTTTGCCAAAAGTCGTCGACTTTTGAATTTGTCCAATCCGTTTCGCTCAAGCCTACCTGCGAGTTCAAAATGCTCACCATACCCATGGATAAAATCCTTGAGGGGTGTAGTTTGCAAAATGAGGTCACTTGTGGGGGAAGGGTTTCATTGTTAAGGCACATCAGGGGCTCTCCAAACGCGACATGATGCCCACAGACTATTCCATCAAAATCTATGTTCCAAAACGTCACTCCTTCCTTTCCAAGCCCAGTCGTGCACCCAAACAGTGGTTTCCCTCCACATATGGGGTATTAGCGTACTAAGGAGAAATTGCACAACAAATATTTGGGTCCACTTTCTCCGGTTACCCTTGTGAAAATAAATAAAAATTGAGGCTAAAAGTACATTTTTGAGGTTAAAATGTGATTTTATTTTCACAGATTTATGTTATAAACTTTTGGGAAGCACCTGGGGCTTCAAGGTTTGCTTAGTAACCAATGTTGGCGGGCACCACTACTGGGGATCACCTATTGCATGCTAGAAACAATGAGCACAACAAACTGAGAAAAGATAGCATGCATTTCACAGGGATCACCACACAAAAGTATCAGAAAAAGTAGTACATTTTATTTGGTCATAATACAAACACTGCAAAAAGATTTTTAAAAACATTTACAGACCCACAATAGGGTCGTGCCCTTGTCACACCCCAAACAAAAGTCAATATCTGTAGTACTAATGATCACTTAAGAAAAGCCACATAGAGAAAATAGAAGTCATTCTGTCAATATTGTATAATAAGCACATATGCAGAGGAAGCCTTAACTTGTAGGCTGAAAAATGCTCCAAAAATGTACAACTTGTCCCGCAAAAAATAAGCCCTCACATGACCATATTGAAAAATAAAAAAGTTATGGCTCTGGGAAGGAGCGGAGCGAAAAACGAAAACACAAAAACGAAAAAGCGTCGCGGCGGGAAGGTGTTAATCAGGAGCTTCGGCTTCTTTTATAGCTCTGCGCAACCGCCGGCATCCTGACTATTTCCTGTTTCCGGCCAATGACGGCGCTATGAGAATCTTCATCATGCGCTCCTGGTCTACTGCTGTTTCCCGATCAGCGCTAATTATTAAGGTATTTAAGACCGATATACGCACACTGCAACTACCGCCCCTGAAGAAGCCAGGGTTCCTGGCAACACGCGTTGGGCATTCAGTGCCCTTGCCTCCTCCATTTCTTCTACCTCTTAGGCTGGCCTCACACTACCGTGTTTTACGGACGTATGAGAGGTGCAGAAAATACGTATTTCATACGGTACAATGTATCTCACTGATATATAGATATATATATATATATATATATATATAACAGTATATATGTTTTTACGATTACTTGAGCCCATGGATCCATTGTATGTCCGTATGTCGGTTTTGCAAGCCTGCGAGAAAATCGCGCAGTACGGATGCCATACGGATTACATACGGAGGATGCCATGCACAAAATGCTCTGACACACCCTGCCTACTCGGCGTATGAAAATACGGTCCGTTATTTACAGCCGTAATACGCAGAAAAGTCCCCAAAATAGTGGTCCGTATCTCATCCGTGTCAATATAATATACACTTCATACAGTTCATTAATAATGCATGGCTATATGATGCAGTCAATACACAGGCCGAACTTCCCTCTGTCCAGTTTCCCTGGGTGACCGCACGCCAGTAACAATTCTCTGTACTCACTCAGCGCACTGCACTCTTTATCCTCTGGAGCGCAGCCGGGTACACATAAGACAGCCCAAGACGCAGTGTGTCAGTCTCTCTGGTTCCTTTAGCCTCTGTGCTGCTCCACACAGAGAGAGCTCTGCAGACAACTGCCCTGTCTGCTTCTAAGAACACACTGACACCCTTCCCCCAGTACTACAGTGCTTATTATACAATATTGACAGAATTACTTCTATTTTCTCTGTGTGGCTTTTCTTGAGTGATCATTAGTACTACTGATATTGATTTTTGTTTGGCGTGTGACAAGGGCATGACCCTATTGTGGGTCTGTGTATTTGTTTGTTGTTTGCGTTTGTTGTTTGCAATTTTAAATGTTTTTAAAAATCTTTTGTGTGGTAATCCCTGTGAAATGCATGCTATCTTTTCTCAGTTTGTGAGGCTTCAAGGTGCTCACTTCAGATCTAGATATGTTCCCTGAGAGGTTTAGATTTCAAAATGGCGTCACTTGTGGGGGATTTCCACTGGCACGTCAGGGGCTCTCCAAACGAGACATGAAGTCTGATCTAGGTTCCAGGAATTTTTGTGTTTGAAAAGTCAAATGGTGCTGCTTCCCTTCCGAGACCTGTCGTGCGCTCAATCAGTGGATTTCACCCTCATACAGGGTTTTGGCATACTCCGGAGAAATTGCACAACAAACAGAAGGGGAACTGAGCGGCACTAGGTGTGACCAGTCTTCACAAGCAGTGAAAGCATAGGAGGAGTCTCGGCATGAACTTCAAGCGACAAGCATATATACTGTTGTGAATTCTGTTGTCAAGCTCCCTCCTGTGGTCATGAATGGTACTTCGGCTGGTTCTGTCCATGGGCTTCCTCTGGTGGGTGTGAGTGGAGCTGCGGCTTCTGAGTTTCCTTCTACAGGTGACGAGGTTAATTCGTTAGCTGGCTGCTCTATTTAACTCCACCTAGATCATTGCTCCATGCCACCTGTCAATGTTCCAGTATTGGTCTAGTTCTCTCCTGGATCGTTCTTGTGACCTGTCTTCCCAGCTGAAGCTAAGTTCCTGCTTGTTTTTCTCTGGTTTGCTATTTTTCTGTCCAGCTTGCTATTTTGATTTTTGTCTTGCTTGCTGGAAGCTCTGGGACGCAGAGGGAGCGCCTCCGCACCGTGAGTCGGTGCGGAGGGTCTTTTTGCGCCCTCTGCGTGGTCTTTTTGTAGGTTTTTGTGCTGACCGCAAAGTTACCTTTCCTATCCTCTGTCTGTTCAGTAAGTCGGGCCTCACTTTGCTAAATCTATTTCATCTCTGTGTTTGTAATTTTCATCTTTACTCACAGTCATTATATGTGGGGGCTGCCTTTTCCTTTGGGGAATTTCTCTGAGGCAAGGTAGGCTTTATTTTTCTATCTCTAGGGCTAGCTAGTTTCTTAGGCTGTGTCGAGTTGCATAGGGAGCATTAGGAGCAATCCACGGCTATTTCTAGTGTGTGATAGGATTAGGGATTGCGGTCAGCAGAGTTCCCACGTCTCAGAGCTCGTCCTATATTATTAGTAACTATCAGGTCATTCCGTGTGCTCTTAACCACTAGGTCCATTATTGTCCTTACCACCTGGTCATAACAGTACAGGTGGCCCAAAGTATTAATGCATCTCAATAGAGGGATAAGAGAAGTTCTGAGACCATTTTTTTTTTTTGCAGTGTGTTTTGTCTCTCTTCTCCCCTTTACCTCTGGGTGGTTCAGGAGACAGGTGTAGATATGGACATTCAAGGTCTGTCCTCTTGTGTGAATGATCTCACTGCAAGGGTACAAAACATTCAAGATTTTGTGGTTCAGAATCCGATGTTAGAGCCTAGGATTCCTATTCCTGATTTGTTTTTTGGGGATATATCTAAGTTTCTGAATTTCAAAAATAATTGTAAATTGTTTCTTGCTTTGAAACCTCGCTCCTCAGGTGACCCTGTTCAACAAGTGAAAATCATTATTTTTTTGTTACGTGGCGACCCTTAAGACTGGGCATTTTCCCTTGCGCCAGGAGATCCGGCATTGCGTGATGTTGATGCGTTTTTTCTGGCGCTCGGATTGCTTTATGATGAACCTAATTCAGTGGATCAGGCAGAGAAAATCTTGCTGGCTCTGTGTCAGGGTCAGGATGAGGTAGAAATATATTGTCAGAAGTTTAGGAAGTGGTCTGTACTCACTCAGTGGAATGAATGTGCCCTGGCAGCAATTTTCAGAAAGGGTCTCTCTGAAGCCCTTAAGGATGTCATGGTGGGATTTCCCATGCCTGCTGGTCTGAATGAGTCTATGTCTTTGGCCATTCAGATCGATCGACGCTTGCGTGAGCGTAAAGCTGTGCACCATTTGGCGGTATTATCTGAGCATAGACCTGAGCCTATGCAATGTGATAGGACTTTGACCAGAGCTGAACGGCAAGAACACAGACGTCGGAATGGGCTGTGTTTTTACTGTGGTGATTCCACTCATGCTATCTCCGATTGTCCTAAGCGCACTAAGCGTTTCGCTAGGTCTGCTACCATTGGTATGGTACAGTCGAAATTTCTTTTGTCCGTTACTCTGATTTACTCTTTGTCATCCTATTCTGTTATGGCATTTGTGGATTCAGGCGCTGCCCTGAATTTGATGGACTTGGAGTTTGCTAGGCGCTGTGGTTTTTTCTTGGAGCCCTTGCAGTATCCTATTCCATTGAGAGAAATTGATGCTACGCCTTTGGCCAAGAATAAGCCTCAGTACTGGACCCAATTGACCATGTGCATGGCTCCTGCACATCAGGAGGATATTCGCTTTTTGGTGTTGCATAATCTGCATGATGTGGTCGTTTTGGGGTTGCCATGGCTACAGGTCCATAATCCAGTATTGGATTGGAAATCTATGTCTGTGTCCAGCTGGGGTTGTCAGGGGGTACATGGTGATGTTCCATTTTTGTGTATTTCATCATCCACCCCTTCTGAAGTCCCGGAGTTTTTGTCGGATTACTGGGATGTATTTGATGAGCCCAAATCCAGTGCCCTACCTCCTCATAGGGATTGCAATTGTGCTATCAATTTGATTCCAGGTAGTAAGTTTCCTAAGGGCTGACTGTTCAATTTATCTGTGCCAGAGCATGCCGCTATGCGGAGTTATGTAAAGGAATCCTTGGAGAAGGGTCATATTCACCCATCGTCGTCACCATTGGGAGCAGGGTTCTTTTTTGTGGCCAAGAAGGATGGTTCTTTGAGACCTTGTATTGATTACCGCCTTCTTAATAAGATCACAGTCAAATTTCAGTACCCTTTGCCGCTGCTGTCTGATTTATTTGCTCGGATTAAGGGGGCTAGTTGGTTCACCAAGATAGATCTTCGTGGTGCGTATAATGTTGTGCGTATTAAACAGGGCGATGAATGGAAAACAGCATTTAATACGCCCGAGGGTCATTTTGAGTACCTGGTTATGCCATTTGGGCTTTCCAATGCTCCATCAGTATTTCAGTCCTTTATGCAGGACATCTTCCGAGAGTACCTGGATAAATTCCTGATTGTATATTTGGATGATATTTTGGTCTTCTCGGATGATTGGGAGTCTCACGTGAAGCAGGTCAGAATGGTGTTCCAGGTCCTTCATGCAAATTCTTTGTTTGTGAAGGGGTCAAAGTGTCTCTTTGGAGTTCAGAAGGTTTCATTTTTGGGTTTCATTTTTTCCCCTTCTACTATCGAGATGGACCCTGTTAAAGTCCAGGCCATTTATGATTGGACTCAGCCGACATCTGTGAAGAGTCTGCAAAAGTTCCTGGGCTTTGCTAATTTTTATCGTCGCTTCATCAGTAATTTTTCTAGTGTTGCTAAACCGTTGACTGATTTGACCAAGAAGGGTGCTGATGTGGTCAATTGGTCTTCTGCGGCTGTGGAAGCTTTTCAGGAGTTGAAGCATCGTTTTTCTTCTGCCCCTGTGTTGTGCCAGCCAGATGTTTCGCTTCCGTTTCAGGTCGAGGTTGATGCTTCTGAGATTGGAGCAGGGGCTGTTTTGTCGCAAAGAAGTTCTGATGGCTCGGTGATGAAACCATGTGCCTTCTTTTCTAGAAAGTTTTCGCCTGCTGAGCGCAATTATGATGTTGGCAATTGAGAGTTGTTGGCCATGAAGTGGGCATTCGAGGAGTGGCATCATTGGCTTGAAGGAGCCAAGCATCGCGTGGTGGTCTTGACGGATCACAAGAATTTGACTTCTCTCGAGTCTGCCAAACGGTTGAATCCTAGACAGGCTCGTTGGTCACTATTTTTCTCCCGTTTTGATTTTGTGGTTTCGTACCTTCCAGGCTCTAAGAATATGAAGGCTGATGCCCTGTCAAGGAGTTTTGTGCCCGACTCTCCGGGTGTTCCTTAGGCGGCGGGTATTCTCAAAGAGGGGGTAATTTTGTCTGCCATCTCCCCTGATTTGCGGCGGGTGCTGCAAAAATTTCAGGCTGATAGACCTGACCGTTGCCCAGAGGAGAAACTGTTTGTCCCTGATAAATGGACTAGTAGAGTTATCTCTGAGGTTCATTGTTCGGTGTTGGCTGGTCATCCTGGAATCTTTGGTACCAGAGATTTGGTGGCTAGATCCTTTTGGTGGCCGTCTTTGTCACGGGATGTGCGTTCTTTTGTGCAGTCCTGTGGGACTTGTGCTCGGGCTAAGCCCTGCTGTTCTCGTGCCAGTGGGTTGCTTTTGCCCTTGCCGGTCCCGAAGAGGCCCTGGACGCATATCTCTATGGATTTTATTTCGGATCTCCCTGTCTCTCAAAAGATGTCGGTCATTTGGGTGGTTTGTGATCGCTTCTCTAAGATGGTCCATTTGGTACCCTTGTCTAAATTGCCTTCCTCCTCTGATTTGGTGCCATTGTTTTTCCAGCATGTGGTTCGTTTACATGGCATTCCGGAGAACATCGTCTCGGATAGAGGTTCCCAGTTTGTTTCGAGGTTTTGGCGGGCCTTTTGTGCTAGGATGGGCATTGATTTGTCTTTTTCCTCGGCTTTCCATCCTCAGACAAATGGCCAAACCGAACGAACTAATCAGACTTTGGAAACATATCTGAGATGCTTTGTTTCTGCTGATCAGGATGATTTTTGCCTTTGGCTGATTCGCCCTTAATAATCGGGCCAGCTCGGCTACTTTGGTTTCGCCATTTTTCTGCAATTCTGGTTTCCATCCTCGTTTTTCTTCAGGGCAGGTTGAGTCTTCGGACTGTCCTGGTGTAGATACTGTGGTGGATAGGTTGCAGCAGATTTGGACTCATGTGGTGAACAATTTGACATTGTCCCAGGAGAAGGCTCAACGTTTCGCTAACCGCCGGCGCTGTGTGGGTCCCCGACTTCGTGTTGGGGATTTGGTTTGGTTGTTGTCTTGTTATGTTCCTATGAAGGTTTCCTCTCCTAAGTTTAAGCCTCGCTTCATTGGTCCATATAAGATTTCTGAGGTTCTCAATCCTGTGTCGTTTCGTTTGACCCTTCCAGCTTCTTTTGCCATCCATAATGTATTCCATAGGTCATTGTTGCGGAGATACGTGGTGCCTGTGGTTCCATCCGTTGATCCTCCTGCCCCGGTGTTGGTTGAGGGGGAGTTGGAGTATGTGGTGGAGAAGATTTTGGATTCTCGTATTTCGAGATGGAAACTCCAGTACCTGGTCAAGTGGAAGGGTTATGGTCAGGAAGATAATTCCTGGGTCTTTGCCTCCGATGTTCATGCTGCCGATCTGGTTCGTGCCTTTCATTTGGCTCGTCCTGGTCAGCCTGGGGGCTCTGGTGAGGGTGCGGTGACCCCTCTTCAAGGGGGGGTACTGTTGTGAATTCCGTTGTCAAGCTCCCTCCTGTGGTCATGAATGGTACTTCGGCTGGTTCTGTCCATGGGCTTCCTCTGGTGGGTGTGAGTGGAGCTGCGGCTTCTGAGTTTCCTTCTACAGGTGAGAGGTTAATTCGTTAGCTGGCTGCTCTATTTAACTCCACCTAGATCATTGCTCCATGCCACCTGTCAATGTTCCAGTATTGGTCTAGTTCTCTCCTGGATCGTTCTTGTGATCTGTCTTCCCAGCTGAAGCTAAGTTCCCGCTTGTTTTTCTCTGGTTTGCTATTTTTCTGTCCAGCTTGCTATTTTGATTTTTGTCTTGCTTGCTGGAAGCTCTGGGACGCAGAGGGAGCGCCTCCGCACCGTGAGTCAGTGCGGAGAGTCTTTTTGCGCCCTCTGCGTGGTCTTTTTGTAGGTTTTTGTGCTGACCGCAAAGTTACCTTTCCTATCCTCTGTCTGTTCAATAAGTTGGGCCTCACTTTGCTAAATCTATTTCATCTCTGTGTTTGTAATTTTCATCTTTACTCACAGTCATTATATGTGGGGGCTGCCTTTTCCTTTGGGGAATTTCTCTGAGGCAAGGTAGGCTTTATTTTTCTATCTCTAGGGCTAGCTAGTTTCTTAGGCTGTGTCGAGTTGCATAGGGAGCGTTAGGAGCAATCCACGGCTATTTCTAGTGTGTGATAGGATTAGGGATTGCGGTCAGCAGAGTTCCCACGTCTCAGAGCTCGTCCTATATTATTAGTAACTATCAGGTCATTCCGTGTGCTCTTAACCACTAGGTCCATTATTGTCCTTACCACCTGGTCATAACAATATACTAGTAATGCTGGGTGGTGCTTTACATATGAAGTAGAAAGTAATCCAGAAATATCGAAATATAAAAGATGCAACACTCACCCAAATCTTGCTGAAAGTGGTGTCCTTTATTCGCTTTATACGATATTAGACATTTTGCGGAGAGGCGGCAGGAGAGAGGAATGGGTGCGGGGGAGAGATGGGATGGACTACGGCCGTTTCACGCAAATGCGCTTCCTGGACCCGTGGAAGCGCATTTGCGTGAAACGGCCGTAGTCCATCCCTTCTCTCCCCCGCACCCATTCCTCTCTCCTGCCGCCTCTCCGCAAAATGTCTAATATCGTATAAAGCGAATAAAGGACACCACTTTCAGCAAGATTTGGGTGAGTGCTGCATCTTTTATATTTCGAAATTGCACAACAAATGTTCACCTGTTACCATTGTGAAAATAACAAATTTGGATCTAAAGTAAAATTTTTGTGAAAAGTTAAATGCTCATTTTTTTCCTTCCACATTGCTTTAGTTCCTGTGAAGCACCGGAATACGTTAATGATCTTCTTGAATGTGGTTTTGAGGACTTTTAGGGGTGTAGTTTTTAGACTGGTGTCATTTGGGGGTATTTTCTGTCATATAGGCCCCGGAAAGTCACTTCAAATGTGATGTGGTGCCTAAAAAAAAAAATGGTTTTGTAAATTTTGTTGGAAATTGCTGATCTACTTTTAACCTTTGTAACTTCCTATACACGTGATGAAGGCCTACAAGGCCGAAAAACATTGTTTTTTATTGTCTATACAGTCTTTTATCAAGTTTTTCTATTGCTGTACACCGCCACTAAAATACTTGGTTTTTGGCTATACAACCCTATTTTTCAAAATTGGGTTAAGGATCCTCAGACAGAAGCACCCTCCTGATACATCTTCATTCATTTTTATCCACGTGGAGGAAAATATTTTTTTTCTGAGAAAGAAAAATCCTCTTCCATATTTCCACTGACTGCCAGCATACCAGTAGAAGGATTACCCTTGTTTGTAAACTCTTCTTAGTGTAGTCCCTCAATGCACAACCACACCAGGTGAGCATAATTAAAGTGGTTTTCTATCACTTATTTAGGCTATGTGCACACGTTGCGGATTAGCCTTAGGAATTTCTGGTGCGGATTCTGCCTCTCCTGGCAGAAAACGCACCTGCGGATTTGTTGCGTTTTTTGGGCGGATCCGCAGCGTTTTTTGTGCATTAATGCTGCGTTTTTCTTGCGGATTTGCTTCGTTTTTTACCCCTGCGGATTTCTATAATGGAATGGGTACAAAAACGCTGCAGATCCGCAAAAAAGAAGTGACATGCTACTTCTTTTAATCCGCAGCGTTTCCGCACCGGTTTTTCCGCAACGTGTGCACAGCTTTTTTTTTTTCTCATTGATTTACATTGTACTGTAAATCAATTGCGGATCTGCAGCGTTTCTGCACCGCAAAAAACGCTGCGGATCCGCAGAGAATCCGCAACGTGTGCACTTACCCTTAACTACGCTTAGATAGCGCTCTCCCCTCTTTCCCCTCATCCTCTCTTTCCCAGGACCTCATACACATTTTACAGCACAAGCTAGGATTTTTACAGACCCAAAGAAGGAGGTACAATTGAGACAACCTCTGACTTTAAGATTGTTATAGTTTAGGAATTAGTGCAAATATATAACGTGATTGAATTAAGTACTGAACATGTCACCAAGTTTCTACGTAAATATATTTCTAAAGGTATTGTTGACATGGAATTCACACCAGATGGCAGTAACAACTCATCCAATCTACACAGGCAAAGAAATCAAACCATAGATGTCCATAACTTAATTTGCGTGTAATAATTAGAAATAACACAGGGATAAATTATTGAACATATGAAGAAAGAGTTCGAATAAGCCATGGAAAGTCATGACTGGCTAAAATCTACCAGCTGATTCAACAGATGGTCAATAAAAAGGTGTCTCAGTACCAAGGTGCCACACAAGAAACATTATTGGGGCCATAATCTGGGAGTGGAAAGCACATCATTTTACCGTGAACCGGCCACGACCAGATGCTCCCTGCAAGATTTCAGACAGAGGAGTGAAAATAATTATCAGAAGAGTTGTTCAAGAGCCAATAACCACCTATGGAGAGGTACAGAAAGACCTGGTCAGCAGGTGCAATTGTTTCAAAGAAAACAATTAATGTCCTCAACCTCCATGGCCTGTATGCACACTTACCACACAAGTCTCCATTGCTGAACAAAAATTATGTTCAGGCACATTTAAGGGTATGTGCACACGTCAAAATTTCTTGCAGAAATTTTCCTGACGAAAACCGGACATTTCTGCCAGAAATCCGCATGTGTTTTTTTCATGCATTTTTGACGCGTTTTTTGTGCGTTTTTTCCCAAATGCAAAGAACAGTGGGAAAAATGCAGAAAATCCGCAAAATTAATGAACATGCTGCTTTTTTTTTACCGCGATGCGTTTTTTGCGGAAAAAAAACCGCATCATGTGCACAAAAATTGCAGAATGCATTCAATGATAGGCTGCATATGTCTGCGGTTTCTAATGCGGTTTTATCGCGTTTTTATCGTGAAAAAAACGCGAGAAAACCTGAACGTGTGCACATACCCTTAAAGCTCGCTCAACAACATTTAAAAAAGCCTGTGAAATACTGGGAGAACATAGTGGAGCGCCCGCCAGGGCCGTGGGGATACTCGGTACCGGGCCGATGGTTGAAGTGTCTCGGCAGCAGTGACTCGATCCGTGGCCCTGGGTGTCCAATGAAAAATGATGATTAAAGGGGAATAAATATTATGGAGAGATTGTTCGTGACGCCACCCGTGGTGTTCAGCAGTGGATGGCCGACGCTGCGGTTCAGGTTCACTGGGGCAGTTGGTGATGCAGCAGAGTTGGTACAGCTCTCCACAGGTAGAGCTAGGCCCCAGGGCAGTGAAAGTGTTAAATGTGATGGTGGTGGTTGTAGTGTACGGCAGGGTGAATAGCGCAGTAAATAACTCAGAGGACACGGCAGGGTGCAGTTTCCACACTTTTACTCACCATTTGAAGTGCAGGCCGGGGCACTAGTTGCAGATGACAATGGAGGTCCGGGGAGCCTGGAACCAACGTAGGATTCACTAAGCCAGATAGGCTTTGAGGCCTCCTTACTGCGCTGCCCTCTGAGGTCCTTGCGGCCTAAAGTTATGCTCATTTCAAAAAACTGACCGTCACATCCAAACATAGACTAAGTGTGAACAGGTGCTGAACCTAGAGTCACCAACTCGTATACAGTCAAGTAAATAAGGCAGCACACTGCAGCGCTGAAACATGCAAACATGAAACACGAAAATTGAACTGCATTACTGCACTAGAAATATGAAAAATGAGAGCGTTTAGCGCATAAAAATGGCCAATTTTATGTGTACTTGGTAGCCACTTTAGGGCATCTCTCTTATACCAGGTCCTACACTTTCCTTTCCTCGCTGAGAATAAACGTCTCCATCTGAATGGCTACCTGTGAAACCTCTTCTTAGACTAAAATTCTCTCTCTGTGGAGGGGTTATGGACCTGTTGCGATTAAAACACCTGTGGCTAAGAGGCGGAGTGCTCGGCCAGAAGGCTAAAGAATACATTTCAAAAAACTGACCGTCACATCCAAACATAGACTAAGTGTGAACAGGTGCTGAACCTAGAGTCACCAACATGTATACAGTCAAGTAAATAAGGCAGTAAACTCAGTCCTCTGTTCCTTATTGTTCTGAAGTACTTGCCCGTATGGCAGGCAGCTTGAGCCAATTTTAGGTGTCGCTCCTTTATGGCGGCTCCGGGCTCTAATCTTCTGCTGTGTCTTCGGGTGTCTACTGGGCCAGGAGACCTGCAATCCCCTGCCCTACGGATTTAGCTACTGGGACAATTGTACCCGTCAGACACGGACTCCAGCATCTGGCTTCTAGCGCTGTACTCTGGGGTGAGCTTTGTCACAACTCCACTCCCCAGATTCTTTTTTACTTCTTCCCTCTTCTCTGTTCCAGACATTGACTAAATGACCCCTCCTCCAGGCCAGAACTCATAGAGAAGCTCCCCTGAAACCGGGTTTAGAGCTCCCCCTTCTGGTTTGGAGTCAGGAAAGTGTTGGATGTTAGTGTTATCTGGTCAGGGAAACCCTCCTTGCTTCCAGGCATGTCATCACTCCCCTGTGAGGGAGGCAATACCACTGTGGCAACCGGACTCCAGGTGTGCCACATTCCCCCCCCTAGTGAAATTCAGTACTCCTGGACTGAGGAAACAAAACATTATAACAAGTAAACAATAATAATTATATACAAGGTTTCAAAAATGAAAAATTACAAAAACCAAAGCTCAAAAATAGTCCTGGTGACGATTAGTCCACGCGTCATAGTCCATTGATCATTCCTGAGCCATGTTGTTAACTATATACAAGTAGGTTTTTATCCACACATAGTCCTGTGGCCCTGTTTAAAAGTTCATACAGTAGGCTCTCATGCTTAACGGTTGCAAATATATACATACATTATTAATTTATTTACTTTATCAACACATTTATATTTTAGTCCCTATACCAGGCTGGAACCTGACCTTTTGTACTACAGGTGGATCTATGCAGTATTATTATAATTATTATTATTTATTTATATAGCACCATTGATTCCATGGTGCTTTCCATGAGAAGGAGTTACATACAAGTTACAGATATCACTTACAGTAAACAAACCAACAATGACAGACTAAGGCTACTTTCACACTAGCGTCGTGCACTGCACGTCGCTATGCGTCGTTTTGTAGAAAAGGATGCGTTTTTTCTCCATTGACTTGCATTAGCGTCGCATTGCGACGGTTGTGCCGTGTTGTGGCGGACCGTCGGCTGCAAAAAACGTTACGTGTAACATTTTTTGCTGCCGACGCTCCGCTATTTCCGACCGCACATGCGCGGCCGGAACTCCGCCCCCACCTCACCGCACCTCACAATGGGGCAGCGGATGCGCTGGAAAAATGCATCCGCTGCCGCCGTTGTGCGGCGAATTCACTGCTAGCATCGGTACGTCAGCCCGACGCACTGCGATGGGCCGAGTACGATGCTAGTGTGAAAGTAGCCTAATACAGAGGGGCGAGGACCCTGCCCTTGCGGGCTTACATTCTACAGGATTGTGGGGAAGGAGACAATAGGTTGAGGATTGTAGGAGCTCCGGTGTTGGTGAGGCGGTAGCTTCGGTAGTGATGAGGCGGCAGCGGGGTCAGTGCAGGCTGTAGGCTTTCCTGAAGAGATGGGTTTTCAGGTTCCGTCTGAAGGATCCGAATGTGGTTGATAGTCGGACGTGTTGGGGCAAAGAATTCCAGAGGATGGGGGATATTCGGGAGAAGTCTTGGAGGCGGTTGGATGAGGAGCGAATAAGTGTGGAGGAGAGAAGGAGGTCTTGGGTGGACCGAAGATCACGTGAGGGAAGATATCGGGAGATTAGTTCAGAGATATATGGAGGAGACAGGTTGTGGATGGCTTTGCAGGTCAGTATTAGTAATTTGAACTGGATACGCTGAGGGAATGGGAGCCAGTGAAGAGATTTGCAGAGAGGGGAAGCAGAGGAGTAGCGAGGAGAGAGATGAATTAGTCGGGCAGCAGAGTTAAGAATGGACTGGAGAGGTGCAAGGGTGTTAGTAGGGAGGCCGCAGAAAAGGATGTTGCAGTAGTCAAGGCGGGAGATGATGAGGGCGTGCACAAGCATTTTAGTAGATTGACGGTTGAGGAAAGGACGGATTCTGGAGATATTTTTGAGCTGGAGGCGACAGGAGGTGGAAAGAGCTTGTATGTGCGGTTTGAAGGACAGGGCAGAGTCGAAGCTTACTCTGAGGCAGCGGACTTCCGGTGCGGGGGAAAGCATGATGTCATTGATTGCGATAGATAGGTCAGGTAAGGAAGATCTATGGGATGGAGGAAAGATGATGAGTTCAGATTTGTCCACATTTAGTTTGAGGAAGCGAGAGGAGAAGAAGGAGGATATGGCTGAAAGGCACTCTGGGATTCTGGACAGCAGAGCGGTGACGTCTGGGCCAGAGAGGTAGATCTGAGTGTCATCAGCATAGAGGTGGTACTAGAATCCATGGGACTTTATTATTATTATTATTATTATTATTTATTATTATAGCGCCATTTATTCCATGGCGCTTTACATGTGAGGAGGGGTATACATAATAAAACAAGTACAATAATCTTGAAAAATACAAGTCACAACTGGTACAGGAGGAGAGAGGACCCTGCCCGCGAGGGCTCACAATCTACAAGGGATGGGTGAGGATACAGTAGGTGAGGGTAGAGCTGGCCGTGCAGCGGTTTGGTCAATCGGTGGTTACTGCAGGTTGTAGGCTTGTCGGAAGAGGTGGGTCTTCAGGTTCTTTTTGAAGGTTTCGATGGTAGGCGAGAGTCTGATATGTTGTGGTAGAGCATTCCAGAGTAGGGGGGATGCACGAGAGAAATCTTGTATGCGATTGTGGGAAGAGGAGATAATAGGGGAGTAGAGAAGGAGATCTTGTGAGGATCGGAGGTTGCGTGCAGGAAAGTACCGGGAGACGAGGTCACAGATGTATGGAGGAGACAGGTTGTGGATGGCTTTGTACGTCATGGTTAGGCTTTTGTACTGGAGTCTCTGGGTGATGGGGAGCCAGTGCAGGGATTGACAGAGGGGAGAGGCCGGGGAATAGCGGGGGGACAGGTGGATTAGTCGGGCAGCAGAGTTTAGAATAGATTGGAGGGGTGCAAGAGTGTTAGAGGGGAGGCCACAGAGCAGGAGGTTACAGTAGTCAAGGCGGGAGATGATGAGGGCATGGACTAGGGTTTTTGCAGATTCTTGGTTTAGGAATGTGCGGATCCGTGAAATGTTTTTGAGTTGGAGGCGGCAGGAAGTGGAAAGGGTTTGGATATGTGGTTTAAAGGAGAGATCAGTGTCAAGGATTACCCCAAGACAGCGGGCTTGTGGGACTGGGGAGAGTGGGCAGCCGTTTACTGTAATGGATAGGTTCGTTGGGGAGATCGCGTGAGATGGGGGAAAGATGATGAATTCTGTTTTGTCCATGTTAAGTTTTAGAAATCTAGTGGAGAAGAAGGATGAAATAGCAGACAGACATTGAGGGATTCTGGTTAGTAGGGAGGTGATATCTGGTCCAGAGATGTAGATCTGTGTGTCGTCAGCATAGAGATGATACTGAAAGCCGTGAGATTCTATGAGCTGTCCCAGGCCAAAGGTGTAAATGGAGAAGAGCAGGGGTCCTAGAACTGAACCTTGCGGAACTCCGACAGATAGGGGGCGAGGTGAGGAGGTGGTGTGTGAGTGGGAGACGCTGAATGTACGGTCAGTTAGGTATGATGAGATCCAGGATAGGGCCAATTCTGTGATGCCAAGGGATGAGAGGGTCTGCAGCAGCAGAGAATGGTCCACTGTGTCAAAGGCAGAGGACAGGTCCAGGAGGAGGAGGACAGAGTAGTGTCGCTTGCTCTTGGCGGTTAATAGGTCATTGGTGACCTTAGTTAGGGCAGTTTCAGTGGAGTGGTGTGACCGGAAGCCTGATTGAAAGCGGTCGAAGAAGGAGCAGGAAGATAGATGGGAGGACAGTTCAATATGGACATGTTGTTCCAGTAGTTTTGAGGCAAAGGGGAGAAGTGATATAGGGCGATAGCTAGATACAGAGGATGGGTCAAGAGAGGGCTTTTTGAGGATAGGTGTGATTGTGGCATGTTTAAAGCTTGAGGGGAAAATGCCAGTTGTTAGTGATAGGTTAAAGAGATGGGTTAGGGTTGGGATGAAGACTGTGGTGAGGTTTGGGATGAAGTGGGATGGGAGTGGGTCAAGTGCACAGGTGGTGAGATGCGATCTTGAGAGTAGAGTGGAGAGTCCGTCTTCTGTAATGGTGGAGAAGTTGGTTTTGGAGGTGGAGGGCTGGGTAGATGGGAGGAAGGGTTCTGGGGGTTGTTTACTAAAATTGTCTCTGATGTTCTCAATTTTCTGCTTGAAAAATGAGGCGAAGTCTTCAGCTGAGATGAGTGGGGAGGGAGGAGGTGCTGGGGGACGGAGGAGAGAGTTGAAGGTGTTGAATAACTGTTTGGGGTTGTGAGACAGGGAGGATATGAGAGATGAGAAGTAGGTTTGTTTTGCTGTGGCGAGCATGGTTTTGAAAGCAGTGAGGGACTGTTTGAATGCGATGAAGTGCTCGATGGAGTGGGATCTTTTCCATCTGCGCTCAGCAGCTCTGGAAGCTCGCCTCAGTTCTTTTGTCATGCTGGTGTGCCAGGGTTGTCTGTTGATTTTGCGAGCTTTGGTATGTGTGAGAGGGGCAAGAGATTCCAAAGCTGCAGCTATTGTGGTGTTATATAGAGCGGCAGCATCGTCCGCATTGTGTAGGGAGCTTATGTCTGTGAGAGGGAGGAGGGATTCAGAGAGTGAGTGAAGATCAAGGTGTTTAAGATTTCTGCGAGGGTGTGAGAGTTTGTGGGGTGGGGGTTGTAGACAAGGAGTGGAAAGGGAAGAGAATGTAAGTAGGTTGTGGTCAGAAAGAGGAAGAGGTGAGTTTGAGAGGTTAGATAGGGAGCAGAGGCGGGTAAGAATGAGGTCCAGTGTGTGACCATCTTTGTGGGTGGCTGTAGAAGACCATTGAGTGAGGCCAAAGGAGGAAGTGAGAGATAGAAGTTTAGTGGCAGCTGAGAGGGAAGTGTCAATGGGGATGTTGAAGTCGCCCATGATGATAGTGGGGATGTCAGCGGCGAGGAAGTGGAGTAGCCAGGTGGTGAAGTGGTCGAAGAAGGTGGTGGCTGGCCCTGGGGGACGGTAGATGACAGCCAGTTGGAGGTTGGAGGGGGAGTAGATGCGCACAGAGTGCACCTCAAAGGAAGGGAGGATAACAGAGGGTGGCAGTGGGATTGGGGTGAAGGAGCAGTTATCTGACAGGAGAAAACCAACTCCTCCGCCATGCTTGCTGCTGGGGCGGGGTGTGTGAGAAAGGTGGAAGCCACCGTAAGAGAGTGCCGCAGGGGAGGCTGTGTCAGAAGGGGTGAGCCAGGTTTCAGTGATGCCGAGGAAGGAGAGTTTGTTATTGATAAAGAGGTTATGGATAAATGGAAGTTTATTGCAGACAGAGCGTGCGTTCCATAGTGCTCCAGATAGGGAAATTGGGGGAGCGGGGGCAGGATGAATGGGTATGAGGTTACTGTGGTTGCGAGGACGTGTAGAGGATCGTGGCAGGGGATTAGAAATGAATGTGGGGATGTGATGAGGAGGGCCAGGATTTGGGGATATGTCGCCAGCAATGAGGAGCAGCAGACAGAGCGTTAGAAGGTGTGAGCTGGATAGGTCATGATGTGGCCGTGTGTGCCTGGCGAGAAAGGATTGTATGTGGAGGAATAGTTCTGTGGAGGAGGTGAGATGACTGGGGAGGATGGAGGGAGAAATGACTAGTTCTTTACTGGGTGGAGGGACTACAGGAGATAGGAAGAAATAGAGTAGTATGGGGGTGAATGTGAAAAGAAACCGAAACATTATAGTGGTTTTCTATTCCTTTACCTTCCAGTCAATTCCAGTCCAATTCTAGTCTAATTCATAGCAATTAAAAAACTGCAATTTAAAAATGCAATTTCTAAGATGGTCAGACACGTCTGGTCAGACTTTATGGAGTTGTCCCAAGCCAAGTGTATAGATTGAGAAGAGTAGGGGTCCTAGAACAGAGCCTTGGGGGACTCCAACAGAGAGAGGGTCGGATGAGGAGGTAGTGTGGGAGTGGGAGACGCTGAATGTGCGTTTGGAAAGGTACGAGGAGATCCAGGATAGGGCGAGGTCTTTGATGCCAAAGGAGGAGAGGATCTGTAGTAAGAGGCAGTGGTCAACCGTGTCGAAAGCAGAGGACAGGTCTAGAAGGAGGAGTACAGAGTATTGTCCATTAGCTTTCGCGGTAAGTAAGTCGTTAGTGATTTTGGTCAGGGCTGTCTCAGTTGAGTGATGGGGGGGAAACCAGATTGTAGATTGTCAAAGAGCAAGTTAGATGAGAGGTGGGAGGAAAGTTCAGAGTGGACGTGCTGCTCCAGGAGTTTGGAAGCGAATGGGAGCAGTGATATTGGGCGATAGCTGGACATAGCAGTTGGCTCGAGGGTTGGCTTTTTAAGGATAGGCGTGAGTGTGGCATGTTTGAAAGCAGAAGGGAAGGTGCCAGAAGATAGTGATAGGTTGAAGAGGTGGGTTAGGGATGGGATAAGTGTGGTGGTGAGGTTGGGGAGGAGGTGGGATGGGATGGGGTCGAGCGCACAGGTGGTGAGGTGCGATTTGGAGAAGAGACAATTAAGCCCCCCTTCAGTGATGTTGGATAGGGAGGTTATGGGGTTTGGGCATTGGTCTGGTATACAAAGGGGTTGTGGTGGTTGAATAATGAAGACTTTCCTTGTCTGGTCGATCTTATTTTTAAAGTGTGTGGCAAAGTCTTCAGCAGAGATGAGGGAGGTTGAAGGGGGCAGTGGGGGGCGGAGGCGGAGGAGGAAGTTAAAGGTTTTGAATAACTGCTGGGGTTGTAGGATAGGGAAGATACAAGGGTTGTGAAGTAGACCTGTTTAGCAGAGGTGAGAGCAGATTTAAAAGCGAGTGTTGCCTGTTTGAATGCAGTGAAGTCATCTTGCAGGTGTGTTTTCTTCCAACGCCGCTCCGCAACCCTGGACACTTGGCGGAGCTTTTTAGTGGTGTTATTGTGCCAAGGTTGTCTATTGATACGTCGCACTCTGCCATGGACGAGAGGGGCAATTGTGTCAATAGCTGATGCAAGAGTGGCATTGTAAAAAGCAGTGGCACTGTCTGTGTCGTGGAGTGAGGATATGGATGCCAGTTGTAGGATAGAGTCAGAGAGTGTGTGGGTGTCTAGGTGTGCAAGGTTTCTGGGTAAGGTAAGGGACAGAAGTTTGGAGGCTGTTGAGTGAAGAGTATCAATGGGGATGTTGAAGTCACCCATGATGATGGTGGGAATGTCAGCAGAGAGAAAGTGAAGAAGCCAGGTGGAGAATTGGTCAATAAAGGCAGTGGCCGGGCCTGGAGGTCGGTATATGATGGCCACTTGGAGGTTGGAGGGAGAGTAGATGCGAACAGAATGGACTTCAAAAGAGAGGAGGATAAGGGAGGGTAGAGGTGGGATTGGGTTAAAGGTGCAGTTAGGAGAAAGGAGAAGACCCACTCCTCCACCATGTTTGTTGCCGGGTCGAGGGGTGTGGATGAAGTGGAGGCCTCCGTAACACAGCGCAGCAGGGGAGGCGGGGTTTGAGGGTGTTAGCCATGTTTTTGTGAGGCCAAGGAAGGCAAGATTGCGAGAGAGAAAAAGGTCGTGAATCACGTGAAGCTTATTGCAGATTGAGCGGGCATTCCAGAGTGCTCTAGAGAGAGGGAGCAGGGAGGTGTGCGTCAGGGGTACGGGTTTTATGTTGGAAAGATTGCGGTAGTTCATATTAGATAGGGAGCGATTGGAGGGTACTGGTACCTCTAACGACCTAACTTGATCTAGTGTGTTTGTTGATGTTGTTGTGGACCCAGTAGTATCTGTGCTACTTGTAGGCCTGCATTGTAGTGGTAAACTGGGCAACCGTCTGCGACTTCTTAGACTCACCATGGGTCTGACAGATTCACCGCTAGCTGGGGGTAGATTTTCACATCCCACTGCAGATGTGGCATCTGATACCGGAGCCGCTGGGTCTAGAGTCTCTGCTGCTTCAGGTGCAGTAGGCTGGGGAAAGATCAGGCAGGTACTACGATGGCTTGATTCACCTGCATCCAAGATTGGGGAAAGTCTCCAAGAATGCTATGGATCTTCTCTTCCACATCTTCTACGGGTTGAAGGGCATCTTGGTCTTCCTCTTTGTTTCTCAATTGATCAGGGCATACCTTCAGATGATCCCTTGACACTACTGCTGAGGTTTCTCCTCCATCCTTACTAATGAGGCATACATTGGTATTATCAAAGTCTGAAGGTAAAACGGTGTATGGCTCAGCCTCCCAATGGTCATCTAGTTTGTGCACTCGTCTCTTCCTTCTCAGTACCTGTTCTCCAGGTGACAAGGGAACTGCAGGGGCATGCTGATTATAATTTCTCTCCTGCTTCTGTCTTGCCTGGGACAAAGTTTTCTCCACACATTCTTGCACTTTGCGGTATTGCTGTTGCTGCTCAGTATCTCAGTCTGCATCTGGTGATGTCGTCTCAGGTATTAAAACTCCCATATCCAAGTCGATGGGTAACTTGCCAGGTCTCGCTCTCATCAGGTAGGCCGGAGTGCAGTTGGTGGAATTTACCGGGATATGATTGTATAGATCTACCAAATCCAGCCCCTTCTCTTGCCACAGGTTTCGCTCTTCCAGGGGCAAGGTCTTCAACAGGTCAACTACCACCTGGTTCATTTTCTCGCACATGCCATTTGTCTGTGGATGGTACGGCGTCATCCTGATTTTCTTGCAGCCATACAGGTTACAGAACTCCTGGAACACTTCCGCATCAAAGGCTGGGCCTTGGTCGGTGAGCACTTGAGTAATGGTCAACAATGGTCAGAGCATAGGTGCAGCCAGTTCTACTCGGAGTCAACTTCACATGATCCAAAGCTACCAGTTCAAGCAGGTGTTTGGTGACTGTTGACTGTAATGGGGCTCACTGGCTGTTGCGTTCTTTCCTATGCAGGTTGCATGGACCACACTCTCGGCACCACTTTTCAATGGTTCTCCTCATGCCAACCCAGTAGAATCTTTCAAGAAGTAGGACCTCCAACTTCTTCCACCCGAAATGTCCTGCTCCATCGTGGTACGCCTCCAAGACCATTGGCGCATCCCGCTTCGGGACTACCACCTGCCAGTCAAGTTCATGAGTGCGTGTGTTGATGTTCCTCCAACACAGCTTACCCACATAGATGAACAGCTTGCCCTTCTCCTTCCACAACTGCTGCACTTCATGTGGAGCATCTGGACCAGGGTGTGAGTCAGCTTGTGTCAGTAACTCCTTTACTAGGCAGACTGCTGGATCGCTATCCTGCATCTCTGCCCACTCATGGTGGGGCAATGGGTTTAACGTGGCCTCTTGCACGATGCGGCGCTTGTTCCTCACCCCCTGGGAGCGTTGGGCCGCACTTGGCGGTGGAATGCTGGTAACTCAATTTATTCGAGTGCTTCCGGATCTTCTCCCCCGTCTGGTGAATTGGGCATCCTGAACAGCGCATCAGCATTAGTGTTCTTATGTCTCGCTCAGAACATGATGTTAAACTCATAGTTGGACAGCGGGGCTATCCATCACTGCTCCAGTACACCCAGCTTTGCCATTTCAAGGTGGATTAGCGGATTATTGTCCATGTAGATAGTAAACTTCGCTGATGCCAGGTATTACTTGAAGCGCTCCGTTACCGCCCAGACTATGGCGAGGAACTCCAGTTTAAAGGAACTGTAGTAGTAGGGCTTCCTTTCAGTGGGATGAAGCTTCCTGCTGCCATAGGCAATCGCTCTCTCCCTGTCTTTCTGTATTTGTGACAGCATTGCTCCTAATCCCACGTTGCTGTCATCTGTGTAAAGTACAAATGGTTGGTCGTAATCAGGGTAGGCCAGGACTTCATCTACCGTGAGAGCCAGCTTCATCCGAGTGAAAGATTCTTCTAGCCCATTGTTCCACTCGAACGGAGGACTCTTGTTCTTAGCCTACTGGGATTGGACAACTAGCAAGTCTTGCAGAAGTGCAGCTATCTTGGTGAAGCACCTGATGAATCTCCGATAGTAGCCCACCAACCCAAGGAACTGCAGTACTTCATGAAGGTTGCTGGGTCTTTGCCAGTCCCAGATAACGGTGACTTTATCAGGGCCTAGTGCCACGCCTTTCGCACTTACCAAATGGCCTAGATACTGCACCTTGAGTTTCAAAAGGTGGCATTTGGACGGCTTTACTTTCAAGCCAAAATTGGACAGGGCTTCGAACACCTCGGCCATTTGCTTCAAGGGGTCTTCATAGGTTTTGGAGAAGACAATGATGTCAACCAGGTACAGCAGTATGGTTTCAAAGTTTTTGTGTCCTAGGCAGCATTCCATTAACCGTTGAAACGTCCGGGGTGCACTGCAGAGCCCGAATTGCATGTAGTTAAACTCGCAGAGGCCCATTGGTGTCGTAAACACAGTCTTCTCTTTGTCTGCTTCTGCCATGGGAACCTGCCAATACCCATTGGTGAGATCTAAGGTAGAGAAATTGTGGAACTCAGTGCAGCTAGTGATTCCTCAATTCTAGGTAACGGGTAGGTGTCCTTGTGTGTAATGCTGTTAATTCGCCTGTAGTCAACACACATTCTCATGGTACCATCTTTCTTTTTAACGAGTTAACGAGGACTAACAGAGCTGCCCAGGGGCTACAACGATCTCTGATTACCCCAGGCTCCTTAATCTCCGGTAACATATCCTTGGCAAGTTGATAGTGTGCTGGGGCTACAGGCCGGTACCTTTCTTTAATGGGCGGATGATCTCCAGTTTGGATATGGTGTTGGACCCCTTTTGCCTGCCCAAAGACTAGAGGGTGTTTTCTGAAGACCCGCTCACTCTCGAGCCACCCAGTAAGCCCCATGGTTTTGGTGCAAAGGAGTGGAGTCAGTGCTACATGTAGCTGTTGACACCAATCCTCCAGCTGCCCCTCCTTGTTGCAGCGGCGACAGATGGGCTGTCCGTCCTTGTCGTAGCGATCGCTGTCTTCCTCTGGTTGGTGGGATTCTCTTCCGCCGTGGCCACGGGACGTCATCTGGACTGGAGGCCAGCTGGATCTTTTCCTTTGGGGACACTTGTATGGATCGCACAGTTTTGGTTAGTGCAGCCACACTTTTGGTCAGCTCCTGGACCTGGACCTGCGTGTCAGCTTCACTGAGGGTCTGGGGAAATGATGCCGCCTCCTGTTGGTGTGTAATTGCTGGGCGCCTAAGTGGCGCGATGAGCCTTGAATTTGGTTCACGCAACACCCAGATGGCCCTATCCTTAAAGTGTCTAGTTCAGGATTTTGTAGGACCATTATGTGCAGCTGTGTCCTTTGATTGTTAGACAGGAGTCATTCTATAAAATGCTCTGTTAACAACCTATCTTCATCTTGCACGACCTTGCTGTCAGGGTCAACCTGCTTTACAGCCCGTAGCGCTTCCCGAAGGTTAAGAGCATAGTCCCGTATACTGTCCTGTACCCTTTGTTTGCACCCAAAGAATATCATTTTTATCTCTGCTGCAGTGTGGGCGTCAAAGGTGTCCTTCAGCCTAGCCAAGATTTGTTTGACAGTCCTTTTATCAGTGCCCGGCCATGACTTTACTTCCCTCTGGGCCACACCGGTAAACTGGCCAGTGAGGATCCTGACTTTTTAACTCTCAGACAGGGGGTAAACTTTAAACAAACTACATAGTCCCCGGAGTACTGTGGTAACCAGGCCGCTCCTGGTATGTACGGCATCAAAGCGGCATTATGGAGACTGTAGCTGCGGCTGCCGCTGGATCCAGCCGGTTGATGGGGGCTGCAGCCACCGCTGGATCTGGCTGCATCATGGATCTGCGCTGTCCTCTGAGGTCCTTACGGCCTAAAGCTATGCTCAGTCCTCTGTTCCTTTATTGTTCTGAAGTACTTGCCCGTATGGCAGGCAGTTTGAGCCAATTGCAGGTGTCGCTCCTTTATGGCGGCTCCGGGCTCTGGTCTGCTGCTGCGCCTTCAGGTGTCTGCTGGGCCAGGAGACCTGCAATCCTCTGCCCTCTGGATTTAGCTGCTGGGACAATTGTACCCGTCAGCCACGACTCTGGCATCCAGCTTCTAGGGTTGAGCTTGGTCACGACTCCACTCAACAGATTCTCTTTTACTTCTTCCCTCTTCTCTGTTCCAAACACTGACTGACTGACCCCTCCTCCAGGCCAGAACTCATAGAGAAGCTCCCCTGAAACCAGGTTTAGAGCTCCCCCTTCTGGTCTGGAGTCAGGAAAGTGTTGGATGTAAGTGTTATCTGGTCAGGGAAACCCTCCTTGCTTCCAGGCATATCATCACCCCCCTGTGAGGGAGGCAATGCCACTGTGGCAACCGGACTCCTGGGATGCCACAGTAGTCTGGTCAGATGAGACCAAAATTGAACTCTTCGATGCCATAATTTAAACTATGTTTGGAGGCCAAAAGGCACTGCATATCACCCCAAAACCATGATACACCAACAGTGCAATTTGGAGGTGAGAACATTATGGCATGGGACTGTTTTTCAGTATATGGCACTAGTAAACTTTATATAAATGAAGGAAGGATGAATGGACAAATGTACCAAGACATTCTTATTAAAAAAAAATCTGCTGCCATCTACCAGGATGATAAAGATGAAACGAGGGTGGACATTTCAGCAAGACAATGAGCCCAAAATACAGCCAAGGAGACTCTCAATTGGTTTCAGAGAGAGAAAATAAAGCTACTAGAATGAAAGAATCTGCATCACAATCCAGCACCATGTTATGCCTGCTGAGATGTGCTCATCGAAGCTATACATCTAATACAAGTATATTACAAGAGGTATTGTTTTGGAGAGCTATGATAAATAACAGAGGGGTGAAAAGTATTGGAAAAGTCTTTTTTGCCTATTTATTGTACGCATGTCAAAGGTGTAAATTTTGATAAAAAGCTCTATGTGGAATGGCAAACTGTGACTGAAGTTGCTCAAAACTCTTAAAAGGAGTCTGTCACCAGGTTTTTGCTACCTCATCTAAGAGCAGCATACTGTAGGGGCAGATACCCTAATTACAGTGATATGTCACTACTGTACAAAGCTGCTTACTGTAATTTTGACAAGATCACTTCAGTCTGTTGCAGATCAAGCAGTTCTCCGAATGTTAAGCGCTGTGTAACCCGCTGACACCAGGTCAGGTTTCTGTCTACTGTATGTACAGTCTACACAAGGCTGCCAATCAGTGGTGTGGGTAGGTTATACAGAGCTCATGATTGTGGAGAACTACCTGGCAGCAGATTTAACCCCTTAGTGACCGAGCCAATTTTGACCTTAACTCCATAAGGACCAGGGGTATTTCCGTTTTTGCGTTTCCATATTTTGCTCTCTTTCCTCCCATGGCCATGTGAGGGCTAGTTTTTTGCGGGACAAGTTTTGAATGGCATCATTGATTTTACCATATCGTGTACTGGAAAACAGGAAAAAAATTCAAAATGCGGTGTAATTGCAAAAAAGTGCAATTCCCCTATGGTTTTTTAAAAAAAATTTTTTTACGATGTTCACTGAATGCTAAAACTGACCTGCCATTATAATTCTCCGGGTCATTTCAAGTTCACAGACACCAAACATGTCTAGGTGAAGTGGTGAAAAAAAAAATTCAAAGTTGGCAAAAAAAATAAAAAATTAAAATGTTGCAATTTCCTAAAAACTGTAGCGTCACAATTTTTCAGGATGTGGTGCTGGTTGAGGATTTTTTTTTTTTTTGCATGCCAATCTGACGTTTTTATTGATACCAGTTTGGTGTGTATACGATTTTTTGATCACCCATTATTGCATTTTATTGCAATGTTGCAGCGACCAAAAAAACGTAATTCTGGAGTTTCAATTTTCTTTCTCTCTACGCCGTTTACCCATTGCATTAATTCTTTTTATATATTGATAGATTACATGATTCTGAACGCGGCGATACCAATTATGTGTATATTTGATTTTTTTTTTATTGTTTTATTTTGAATGGGAGAAAGGGGGGTGATTTGACCTTTTTTTTTCTTTTTTAGATTTTCAAAAGCATTTTTTATTTATTTTTGGCATGTTTCAATATATTAGACCATAACCCGATCGGCTTTGCTACATAGAGGCGATGATCAGATCGCCTGTATATAGCAAAATTACTCACTTGCTATGAGTACCGACCACCAGGCGGCGCTCATAGCAATCCGGCATGATAACCATAGAGGTTAGACCTCTGGTTGTCAATGCAACCCATCGATGACCTGCAAATCACGTGATGGTGGTCACCGATGGGCGGATTTCTGGCACGATTACCAGAAGCACATGTTAAATACCGTTGACAGAGCATTTAACGAGTTAACACCTGTGGGAGGATTCCTCCTACAACTCTTAGGGGCACAATGTAAGGGTAAAATGTCTTTGATATGACTTGCGTTTATTTATGAAAAAAACGGAAACTTGGATATGAGCAATGAAAAATTATCTACCATACTTATGGACAAAGTCTGTAAATTTGAAAGCATTTGGTTTCCCTGGGCGGAATACGCTAACCACGCTCCCTTTGCCACACCTTCACTTCGCTTACATGCTCCTGACTCCCAGATTAGTAGATTTGTTCTTATTCTTTATATTAAATTTAGTCTCGACTAACCCCACCTCGGGCTTCATATCCCCTTCCTTTACCCTGTACTCTACGTTAGTCCCTCCCATTGTACTCCACCCATCTAAGGCCATGTTCACACGATCCTTTTTTTCATGCGGAATTGCCGCGATTTTCCCGCTGCGGGTCCGCAGCTGTTTTCCATGCAGGGTACATTACATTGTACCCTATGGAAAACAGGAACTGCTGTGCCCACAATGCGGAAAATAAAAAAAAAAGCCGCGCTGAATAGCTGCGGGAAAAAAGAAGTACCATGTCACTTCTTTTTTCGGAGCCGCAGCGGTTTTGCACCCATTGACCTCCATTGTGAGGTCAAACCCGCAGTAAAACCCGAAGATGAAAAAAATATCTGCGGGTTTTACTGCGGTTTGTGGTGCAGAACCGCTGCAGCAGGAAGTGCGGGGAAGCGGGCGGAAGTGCGTGGGCGGAGTGTGGCTGCCCCCCCGTGCTCCGATCCCGCCCCCCCCGTGCTCCAATCCCACCGCCCCGTGCTCCGATGCCCCCCCCCCAGTGCTCCGATGCCCCCCGTGCCCTAATCTCCCCCCCTTATACTTACCCGGCGTCCCGGTGTCCGTCCGGCCGTCTTCTCCCTGGGCGCCGCCATCTTGCAAAATGGCGGGCGCATGCGCAGTGCGCCCGCCGAATCTGCCGGCCGGCAGATTCGTTCCAAAGTGCATTTTGATCACTGAGATATAACCTATCTCAGTGATCAAAATAAAAAAAAAATAGTAAATGACACCCCCCCCCCCCTTTGTCACCCCATAGGTAGGGACAATAAAAAAAAATTAAGAATTTATTTATTTTTTTTCCACTAAGGTTAGAATAGGGTTAGGGGTAGGGTTAGGGGTAGGGGTAGGGGTAGGGTTAGGGTTAGGGGTAGGGTTAGGGGTAGGGTTAGGGTTAGGGGTAGGGTTAGGGTTAGGGGTAGGGTTAGGGTATTTTCAGCCATTTTAACCCTAAAAAACTTCCTAGAAAACACACAGACTCTGCATAGAAAACTGCATAAAAAAAAGGATCAAAAAAAGGATCAAAAAACGCATCAAAAAAGGACCAAAAAAAAGGACCTGCGTTTTCTGCCAAGAGCTGCAGTTTTTTAAAAAACAGTCCTGAAAAAAAAAGGATGGAAATCAGGAACGTGTGAACATACCCTAAATGTTCATTTTATTTTTGATCACTGCAATGTACCTGTTTGTTATTTGAATAATGATTCATTAAAAATCTATTGTTGAATAAAAAAACGGAAAGTTGGCAAATTTTCAAAATGTTGCAATTTTCAAACTTTAAAATTGTTGTGCCCTTAAATCAGAAAGCTATATCACACAAAAAAATTAGTAAATTTACATATCCCACATGTCTACTTTACATCAGCACAATTTTGAAAACATAATTTTTTTCTCCTCGGAAGTTAAAAGGGTTAAAAGTTGTCCAGCAATTTCTCATTTTTCCAACAAAATATACAAAACCATTTTTGTTTTAGGGACTACATCACATTTGAAGTGACTTTGAGGGGCCTATATGACAGAAAATAACCAAAAGTCACACCATTCTAAAAATTGCACCCCTCAAGGTTCTCAAAACCACATTCAAAATTTGTCTCACATATTTTACTTCAACCCCATTTTTTTAATTTTCACAAGGGTAACAGGAGAAAATTGACCCAAAAATTTCTTGTGCAGTTTCGCCTGAGTACACAGATACCCAATATGTGGTCAAAAACTACTTTTAGGCTATGTGCACACGTTCAGGAATTTTCGCATTTTTTTTGTTATAAAAACGTGATAAAACCACAAAAAAAACCGCACACAGTAAGCATCCTATTATTAGAATGCATTCTGCATTTTTTGTGCACATGCTGCATTTTTTTCCGCGGCGGAATCGCATTCCGGAAAAAATGCAGCATGTTCATTTTTTGTGCGGAATCATGGGGATTCCGCACACATAGGAGTGCATTGATCTGCTTACTTCCTGCATGTGGCTATGCCCACCATGCGGGAAGTAAGCGGATCATGTGCAGTTGGTACCCAGAGTGGAGGAGAGGAGACTCTCCTCCAGGCCCTTGGAACCATATAATTGTTAAAAAAAGAATTAAAATAAAAAATCATGATATTCTCACCATCCAGCGGCTGTCATTTGTAGTGCCCAGCTAATGCTTCTGGAGATGCACGTGTAAATTAGTCGGGTTCTCATCGCTACATAAATTTCAAACATGTGGATGCTAAATGTGGTTTGGGCACACTGAGACTCAGAAGGGAGGGGGCATTTCGATTTGGGAGGGCAGAATTTGATTAATTTCTTTTGGGGGGTGAGGAGCCATTTAGCTTTTTCCAGAGCCTTTGTGCTGCCGCTAAGATTTAAGCCCCCTATACTTTCATTAACATATAACAGACGTGAGTGAGGACTTTTTTGTGGATTGAGTTGAAGCTTTTGATTGGGAACATTTTACATAAAGTTTGGGATCACATTTATCCTGTGCTCCACGCTGAGAACTTACTTTGGAGTTTCCATCTAAATCTCCTAGAGAAGTGATACAGATGAAACCCCCAAGGGATCCATTCACTATGAGGCAGCAGCGTTACTTTGGACTCTGTCTAGCCTCTTTTTTCCTTTTCAAAAATGCACAAAACTGTGGCGGACCACACTTTTAAGAACACCTAAAAAGACAGACACCGCCGGATCACAGCCCAAACGGTGTCCAGTGTCTCCATCTGGTTCATTATAGGAAATCTTTCATCAGGGGTTCCATCTGAATTAGGTATTTCATAGATTTACACAGAAAACCCTATGTAGGTGCTCAGTGTAGTGCGCAGGATAAATGTGAGCTGAGCCTTACTGCAATCTTTGGGAGGCAGAATAAGCAAATCAACAGCAAGTGAAGAATTGGTTGTCATGGGTTTACCGTGACAGAGAAGAGCCAGAAGAGCACTTCATCTAATTTCTTCTACTCCTGCACTGATTAGAATTATTTCACCTTCTTATTAAACAGTGTAAATTTCTGTTGGTTGTAGAGATTAATCTGCTGTGTTAGGGTACCGTCACACTATAACATTTCGATCGCTACAACGGTACGATTCGTGACGTTCCAGCGATATCGTTACGATATCGCTGTGTCTGACACGCAGCAGCGATCAGGGATCCTGCTGAGAATCGTACGTCGTAGCAGATCGTTTAGAACTTTCTTTCATCGCTGGATCTCCCGCTGTCATCGCTAGATCGGTGTGTGTGACACCGATCTAGCGATGCGATCCAGCGATGCGTTCGCTTGTAACCAGGGTAAACATCGGGTAACTAAGCGCAGGACCGCGCTTAGTAACCCGATGTTTACCCTGGTTACAAGCGTAAAACTAAAAAAAAACAAACAGCACATACTTACATTCTGGTGTCCGTCAGGTCCCTTGCCGTCTGCTTCCCGCACTGTGACTGCCGGCCGTAAAGTGAAAGCAGAGCACAGCGGCTGTGCTTTCACTTTCACTTTACGGCCGGCAGTCACTGAGTGCGGGAAGCAGACTGCAAGGGACCTGACGGACACCAGAATGTAAGTATGTGCTGTTTGTTTTTTTTTAGTTTAACGCTTGTAACCAGGGTAAACATCGGGTAACTAAGCGCGGTCCTGCGCTTAGTTACCCGATGCTTACCCTGGTTACCCAGGGACCTCGGCATCGTTGGTCGCTGGAGAGCTGTCTGTGTGACAGCTCCCCAGCGACCACACTACGATTTACCTACGATCACGGCCAGGTCATATCGCTGGTCGTGATCGTAGGTAAATCGTATAGTGTGACGGTACCCTTAAGATCTCTTGGAGCATTTAGGCTCTCAGCTGCGCACTGTTAGCCACTCCCATCTCCTATATAAACTAGGTCGTGGCTAGCACTCATTGTCAGAGAAAGCTTATGCTGCATGGCTGGAGGTTGTTGTTGGTTATTACAGGAGAAGGCTTTTGGTGGGTTAATCTGTGACTGTTGTTAGGTTTTGAGTGTGTGATAATTCCCTTTCTACACCTACTTTGGCTTAACTCCATACTCCACTCTCCGATGCATTCCTCTGTTGTCTGAGTGAGTATATTTGTATGCCTGATATTTCAAATTGCAATCTTGCTTACTTCATCGGTCGCTTCAGTATCTGGTACACTGCAAGGGATACGGTCCTGAAGAGAGGATGTAGGTACCAGCATCTGACGTCCATGCAGCTAGGCTGACCTGGTCTTTTCACGTGGCACACCCTGATAAACCTGGTACTTATGTTCCGAAGGTCCCTTGTAGAAGGGAGGGGTACTGTCATGGGTTTACCATGACCGAGAGAAGCCAGGAGACTGCAGCGTCTCATTTTTATTAATCCTGCACTGATTAGAGGCACTTCTCCTTAATATTAAATGGTGTACATTTCTTTTGGCAGTGCAATAGTTAATTTGCTCTATTAAGAGCTCCAGGTGCGTTTAGGCTCAGCTTTGCACTGTTAGCCACTCCCATCTCCTATATAAACTAGGTCGTGGCTAGCACTCATTGTCAGAGAAAGCTTATGCTGCATGGCTGGAGGTTGTTGTTGGTTATTACAGGAGAAGGCTTTTGGTGGGTTAATCTGTGACTGTTGTTAGGTTTTGAGTGTGTGATAATTCCCTTTCTACACCTACTTTGGCTTAACTCCATCCTCCACTCTCCGATGCATTCCTCTGTTGTCTGAGTGAGTATATTTGTATGTCTGATATTTTTCGTTCGTATTACCTTGTTAGTCTGGTTGGTGTATTATGGTACACTACTACTCCCCTCTTCCCTAGGTGGGGGAGGGGTATAGACTGAGGGCGGATTCATGAGCTAAGGCAAGGTACGTGGCCCCAGCATCTTTACCATCAGAAGTAATGTGAGAAAAAGGGCAAGCTAGGGCACCGCTAGCATTAGAACCGGGGAAGGAGTCCCCGGACACCCAGTAACAGAGTTGTGACTTTAGCTCTGAAAGAAACCATTTTTTGATCCATTATGCATCCTATTACTGCTCTGACAGGTCAACTGCAGCAGTTCAGCCTGGAGGTGGCAGATCTATGCACTGTCATTTTGCAGCACCCTAATACTTCCGGTTTGGGGACCATGACTCCCAGACAACCCTTAGTGGAGCAGAAGATCGCTTCGCCTGACAGGTTCTTTGGGGGGCGTGATAAGTTTGTTGTTTTCAGGGAGGCCTGTAAACTTTACTTCAGGTTACATCATTGTTCCTCAGAAACTAAGGAGCAACGGGTGGGTATAATAATCTCGCTCCTTCAGGGTGACTCCCAAACATGGGCATTCTCTCTCCACTGCTCCAGATGGTAGAGGAATTTTTTCTGGCGCTGGATCATATATATGTGTGTGTATATGTATATATATGTATATATATATATATATATATATATATATATATATATATATATATATATATATATATATATATATATATATATATATATATATATATATATATATATATATATATATATATATATATATAATATACGATGACTCTTACCGCATCTCCCTGGCTGAGTACACACCATATCAGCTTCAGCAGGGAGACCAGCCATCGGAGGAGTATTGCTCTGAGTTTCAGAGGTGGTTCACTGACACTAAAGGCCCCTTCACATTAAGCGACGCTGCAGCGATACCGACAACGATCCGGATCGCTGCAGCGTCGCTGTTTGGTCGCTGGAGAGCTGTCACACAGATCGCTCTCCAGCGACCAACGATGCCGGTAACCAGGGTAAACATAGGGTAACTAAGCGCAGGGCCGCGCTTAGTAACCCGATGTTTACCCTGGTTACCATCCTAAAAGTAAAAAAAACCAAACACCAGATACTTACCTACCGCTGTCTGTCCTCCAGCGCTGCGCTCTGCTTCTCTGCTCTCCTCCTGTACTGGCTGTGAGCCGGAAAGCAGAGCGGTGACGTCACCGCTCTGCTTTCCGGCTCACAGCCAGTACAGGAGGAGTGCAGAGCACAGCACTGGAGGACAGACGGCTGTAGGTAAGTATCTAGTGTTTGTTTTTTTTTACTTTTAGGATGGTAACCAGGGTAAACATCGGGTTACTAAGCGCGGCCCTGCGCTTAGTTACCCGATGTTTACCCTGGTTACCAGTGAAGACATCACTGGATCGGTGTCACACACGCCGATCCAGCGATGTCTCCAGGGAGTCCAGCGACGAAATAAAGTTCTGGACTTTATTCAGCGACCAACGATCTCCCAGCAGGGGCCTGATCGTTGGTCGCTGTCACACATAACGATTTCATTAACGATATCGTTGCTACATCACAAATAGCAACGATATCGTTAACAATATCGTTATGTGTGAAGGTACCTTAAGTGAAATGACACTGTGCTCCGTAACTCGTTCTGTGAAGGGCTATCAGTAAGGTTGAAGGATGCCTTAGCTCTGTATGAGATTCCAGTTTCCATTGAAACGACCAAGTCTCTGGCTATCCGGGTGGATCTCTGTCTTCACCAGAGACATAAAGACACCCCCCAATATGCGGGAGGTCTGGGGCCAAGGAAAACCTTGTCTGAGGCATCTGAGGAACCCATGCAGTTGGGTGGGGCAACTTGTCCTGGAATGCCATCTGTTGTTCGGCGCAAAGGGGAGTATGTTTTTACTGTGGTAGAAAGGGCGATTACATGGGTACATGTCCTTCCCTATCTCACTGTAAACAGCCGCCGGAAAACTAAGGAGCTCAGGTTGTGGGAAGGTTAGCAACATGGGTGTACATATCTTCTATGTGGGTAGGACACAATTTGTTTTCCTGCTGAAATCCATCTGGGCAAAAATAAGGTGGTTATTTCTGCCTTTCTGGACAGTGGGGCAGGGTTTGACTTAATCGATGCTAGGTTTGTCCAATTCCTCCAACCACATTCACTGTCCAGACCTATACCCATAATTGTTGTCGACTCTGCACCCTTGAGACAGGGGTATTTTACTCAAGCTGTCCAGAGGTTACATCTACAGGTAGGGGCTATGCACTCAGAAGGTACTGATTTTTATGTGCTATAAGGTCTGCCCTCTCCTGTGGTTCTTGGACTTCCTTGGCTCACTCTGCACAACCCTGTGGTAGATTTTCAGATTCATGAGAAGGAAAAGTGCAGTGAGTATTGTCAAGGACACTGCTTGGGCACCCAGCTTGCAAGGGTGGATACCCAGTCTGTGCCTAAATACCTGATGGACTTTGGGGATGTGTTCTCGGAGCAGGAATGCCAAGAACTTCCTTTCCATCGCCCTTATGACTGCACCGTAAATCTTGCCCCTGCGGTTAAGTTGCCAAAGAGCAGACTATATATCTCTGATCCAGAGAGGCAGGCCATGAAGGACTATATCGCGGAAAGTTTTGCAAAGGGTCGTATCAGACCATCCTCATCCCCCATAGCTGCAGGGTTTTCCTTTGTAAGGAAGAAAGACCAGGGGTTACACCCATGCCTAGATTTCCACGAACTTAATCAGATGACGGTCCGGGATGCGTATCTGCTCCTTCTCATCCTGGACCTCTTTAATCAGATTGTAGGAGCAAAATGATTTTCTAAATTGGATCTTAGGTTGGCATATAATTTCATTCATATTAAAGAGGGGGATGAGTGGAATACAGCTTTCAATATTGCTGAGGTACACTATGAGAAACTCCTGATGGAATTTGGGTTGACAAATGCTCCTGCTGTCTTTCAGCACTTTGTAAATTACATCTTTAGTCACCTGGTAGGTAGATTTGTGGTTATCTATCTTGATGACATATTAATTTATTTACCTGACCTTGAGTCACATTTGGAACATGTCAGGCAGGTCTTACAGATACTCAGAGGCAATAATTTGTCAAACCAGAGAAATGTATGTTCTCGGTTAAGGAGATCCCTTTTCTAGGATAAATGTTATTGTCCACCAGTTTTTGCATGGATCCGGCAAAAGTCCATGCGGTACTGGATTGAGATCATCCTGAGGATTTGTAGGCATTACAAAGGTGTACTCTGACGGATATGACAAGGAAAGAGACAGACTATTCCACGTGGTCCAGTCCGGCCATGGAGGTATTTGATATCTTGAAGAAGTATTTAGTATCTGCGCTGATTCTCATACAGCCTGATGTCACTATATTGTCGCAGGGTGCATCTCCTGGAAAATGCTAAAAAAAACTATACTCTGCGGAGAGAAATTATGACATTGGTAACAGGGAACTCTTGGCAATCAAGTGGGACTTTAAAGAGTGGCATCATTTGCTGGAGGGGGCAGTTCATCCGGTTATAATAATCCCAGATCATAAGAATCTCGTATACCTAAAGTCTGCGAAATGTCTAACGCCTCGACAGGCAAGATGGGCATTGCTCTTCACCAGGTTTAACTTTTTTGTTACATGTAGGCCGGCGAACAAGAACATTAAGGCGGATGCCTTATCTTGTTGTTTTCCTGGAGTGGAGATAATTGTGAACCGGTTCCTATACTACAAAAAGGGGTGGTTACTGCAGCTTTATTTTGTCCGATCTTGAAAAAGAGGTTGTTGATGCTCATGAGGACACCCCTGCTGCCTGTCCATTAGGTAAATTGTTTGTACCTGTGAATCTCCGGGTGAGAGTTCTTAGTGAACATCATGATTCAGTCTTGGCTGGACATTCCGGTAATAAAGCCACCACAGATCTTCTTGCTCGGCATTTTTGGTGGTATGGGTACATCAGGATGTCCGGGAGTATGTGGCCGCCTGCAGTGTCACTGCGCATTCTAAAACCTCTTGTACTCATCGTCTTTGTCTCTCCAACCATTGGCGATTCCCAGTAGACTTTGGACTCATAGGTCGATTTTATCACTTGATCACTTGATCTACCTGTGTCGGCAGATAATACTGTAATTTTGGTAGTGGTGGACAGATTCAGTAAGATGTCAGATTTTATTGCATTACCTGCTTAACCTAATGCCAAGACCTTGGTGCAAATTTTAATCAGTGAGAAAGTAAAATTACATGGGATCCCTATCGATATTGTCTGACCGATGGGTGCAGTTTATTTCCAAAATGTGGAGGGCATTTTGCATTCATTTGGGGATCCACCTGTCATTCTCTTCTGCATTTCACCAACAGTTTAATGGGAAAAGTGAATGGGTTAACCAGAATCTTGAGACTTATCTTAGGTGTTTTGTGTCTGAGAATCAGGATTGGGTTACCTACTTACCTCTAGCTGAATTTGCAGTAATCGTTATCATGAATCTACTGGTAGGTCCCAGTTTTTTGGGGCATACAGGTTTCATCCTCATCTCAGCTCATTTAATAGTAGTCGTTCTGGAATACACGAAGAATGATTTTCATCAATTACATCTGTGTGGCAAGGTGTTATTGATAATTTAAGGAAGATGGTGTCCACATATAAGTGTGTGGCTGATCGGAGACATTTGGTGGGTCCGGACCTATGTGTTGGCGACTTGGTGTGGGTGTCCTCAAGGAACATTAAGTTGAAGGTTGCCCCTTGGAAACTGGGTCCCAGGTTCATTGGTCCTTATAAGATTGTGTCCATTGTCAATCCCGTAGCATTCCGCCTTACTTGCTGCTCACTTTTAAGATCCATAATGTGTTTCATCGATCTCTACTAGGAAAAATACTTTGCATCCTCTGTACCATTACCTCTAGTGCCATCTCCAGTCATAGTGGATAGTAATTTTGAATTTCAAATTGCAATCTCGCTTAGTTCATCGGTCGCTTCAGTATCTGGTACACTGCAAGGAATACGGTCCTGAAGAGAGGATGTAGGTACCAGCATCTGACGTCCATGCAGCTAGGCTGATCTGGTCTTTTCACATGGCACACCCTGATAAACCTGGTACTTATGTTCCGAAGGTCCCTTGTAGAAGGGAGGGGTACTGTCATGGGTTTACCATGACCGAGAGAAGCCAGGAGACTGCAGCGTCTCATTTTTCTTAATCCTGCACTGATTAGAGGCACTTCTTATTATTAAATGGTGTACATTTCTTTTGGCAGTGCAAGAGTTAATTTGCTCTATTAAGAGCTCCAGGTGCGTTTAGGCTCAGCTTTGCACTGTTAGCCACTCCCATCTCCTATATAAACTAGGCCCTGGCTAGTACTCATTGTCAGAGTTAGCTTATGCTGCATGGCTGGAGGTTGTTGTTGGTTATTATAGGAGAATGCTTTTGGTGGATTTATCTGTGACTGTTTAGGTTTTGAGTGTGTGATAATTCCCTTCTCCTACTTTGGTTTAACTCCAACCTCCACTTCCCGATGCATTCCTCTGTTATATGTGTGATTATATTTGTATGTTTGGTATTTTTTATTACCCCTGTTTGTATTACCTGGTTAGTCTGGTTAATGTCTTACGGTACACTAGTACTCCCCTCTTCCTGGATGAGGGATACAGCCTGAGGGCGGATTCAGGAGCTAAGGCAAGGTACTTGGTCATTGCATCTTCACCAACAGAAGTAATCCGGGGAACAGGGCAAGTTAGGGCATCCCTAACGTTGTGGACAGGGAAGGAGTCCCTGCTCCTGGGACACCCAATAACGGAGTCGTGACACTGGTTTTATTTATATTGTTTTTTTGTTTGCCGGCTGCTATACACTAAAAGATAAAATTTTTTTTTTGCAAAAACTAGTTTTTGCATCTCCATACTTTGAGAGCTATAATTTTTCCATATTTTGGCCAACACATTCATGTGACAGCTTGTTTTTTGAGGGACGAGTTGACGTTTTTATTGGCTCCATTTTTGTGCACATGACATTTTTGATTGCATTCCATTCCATTTTGGGAGGCAGAATGAACACAAACCACCAATTCAGGAAATGTTTTATTTTTTGCTTTGTCGTTCTGCGTGTGGTAAAATTGATTAGGCAGCTGTATTCTTTGGGTCAGTACGATATCAGCAATGCCACATTTATATTTTTTTTTTATGTTTTGGCGCTTTTACACAATAAAAACTTTTATAGAAAAAATAATGTTTCCATCCCTTTATTCTGAGAGCTATAGGTTTTTTATTTTTCCACTGATGGAGCTGTGTCGCGGCTTGTTTTTTGCGGGACTAGATGTTTTCAGCAATACCACTTTTATTTCCATTCAACTTTTTGATCGGCTTCCACTTTTTGCTCGGCGGTATGATGATATAGCATTTTTGGGCGATGTTTACTAAAGGGGCTAAATAGTGGGATAATTTTAGGTCGGGGGGCTCTGGAAATGTTGTTACCAAATGTGTACTGGCCACCATGACAACAATCGGCCCCTCGCAATGACGGCGTGGGGGCTACGATCGGAGTGCAAAGGTGGCTCCCTCCCTCTGCTTGCCAGCTAAATACTGCGATAGATATCAATCGCAGTATTTAAGGGTTTAAAGTACCAGGAGCAGTGTGGGCACAGTTAACCGAGTTAAGGGTGTCAGCTGTCAGAATCAGCCTCTGTGATTGCAAAATCACCATGCTGTATCCGTACGTCACAGGTCGGTAAATACCAGCCTATGAATAAGTATGTATTCCAATTATCTAAATTAATAAATTAGCAAACTGGTGACACAGTACACAGCAGAGGCACATTTATAAGATTATTTCGGCACAGGAACATTTTTTTTCAAACACATCCGATTGATGTTTGATTAAAATTAACTTTGTTCGTGTGAAAACCCATTTAAGGACACACTAATTTTGAGCAGGATAATCTTTCGTACTTCAAATGAACCCATTGGTAATTGCCATTTTGTGCTCTCTATAACCTAACAGTCCCCTGCACTACACCGCATGCTGCTTCCCAAATCTCCAAAAATGTTGCCTCTACATGCTTGCCTCTTGAAAGTGCAAGCCAATGACATGCTGTTTTTCCAGATGAGCTCTCTAAAACACTGTTTGTTTGTTTATTTCACAATTCCCCATGTGGGTTCCTAGGTCTTAATTTTACTAAAAAAAAGTTGTGGCATCCGGACCATCTTGACTAGATTGCCTCTAACAATTACTAACAACGGATGATGGAACCAGGTATTCACTTTTGCCCTGAACTATGACTGAATATGGTTTAGATTGAGAAAACAATAATCAGTTGCAGGAGCGGATACAGACAAAAGAGGGGTTTTGTGTAAGAACAATATATGGCCCTTTCCAATCCAATCCAATCCAATAGCTCATCATAATGAATAGTTTCACACGCTTTGGAGGTGGATAGGACCCTTGTGCAGCTCCACAGGTTGTACCAATGATATGTCTGCCTCTGGTCATTTAGTCTAAGGGCCCCTTTCCACTTGTGAGAAAAAAAAAACGGTCCGTAATCTGGACCGAAAAAACGGATGTAATGTATGCGATTGTCATGCGAGTGCAATGCGATTTTTAATCGCATCATCCGTTTTTACATCCGTATGACATCCGTATGCAATCCGTTTTTTTTCTCTGCAACTATTTTTATAGTCATTTATAGGACTATTTAGAGTGTTCTGTGCCACAGAATGGTAAGGTATCCGTAAAAAACGGATGGAATACGGATGGTCCATATTCCATGCGTTTTTTTCTCGCACCCATTGACTTGCATTGGCGAGTCTCGTCCGAGACTCGCAGCATGCTGCGATTTTTTTTCTCAGCCCGATTTCAGCTGAGAAAAAAATCGCAAATGGAATGTCACCTACTGAATAACATTGGTCCGAGTGCAATCCGATTTTTTTATCGGATTGCACTCGTCCGTTTTCCTTGCAAGTGGAAAGGGGCCCTAATATTAACCACCACCGCCAATTACTTAAATCTATCAACAATAACGATCTGCACTTGTAAAGTAGGGAACTCAAGAGGAAAAGTATCCAATGGCATTAGGGCGATATAGTCCAATTGATGAGGAGACCCGACCACTTCCTGAACTCCCTAGTTATTGTCATTGTTGGAGTAACGGCAGACCCAACATCTCACAAAAGTGTATAATTGGTGTAGAATGATACCGGATGGTCAATAGAGCCACACCTAAAGCTTGATATTTCACTAGATGAGCACAGCAAAAATGCCATGAGCTCTATTTCCACTACAAAAATTAATGGTAAGAGGGGGTAACCCTGTCAGGTGCTCCTTTTCCAGGCAAAAAGGTTCAAATATGCAACCTTTCACACAAATTCTTGCCCAAACAAAATTACACTTGACACTATTGCACGCTTTGGCAGTATCAAGTGCAAGAACTACTTGCCACACTAATCCTTCCAAACTGTGCTGCAGCCCAAAGTATAGGCGTCTTAGGTTTATGGTGGCAGATTTGAGTTAGGTCAATCCATTTTGATCCTCGTGGATCACTGTTATTACTCAGGCTAGTCTATTGGCCAACACCTTTTACAAAAGGTCTATTGGGAGAAGGTACTTCGAACGATAGGAGACTGGTGCAGAAGAGCCTTTGCCCGGTTTTAAGGTTGTCTACTATCTCCTCTGTCATGGAGGCTGACAATGTGTCCCGTTCCACCGTTCCAAAGCCTCCTCAATAACCTTCAGGAAGCAGGAAAGTGGCGTCTAAGCATAGATCTTGAAAAAACTCCCCCGGATGCCCATCCAAGCAGGGGGCTACACATCTGGCACATATCTGCATTAACCCAATCATATCTTACCTGGAAAAAGTTCTATTGGTTGCCTTGTTGCTTCATCCAGAAGAGCTGCAGCATCAAGTTCTGAAAGCATCTCTGAAGGAAGACTATGTAGAAGAAGAATAACACTAAAATAAGCTTGGTTTATTTGTGAGTGGTTGTATAAAATGAAGCTGTCAAATCATTTTCCCAATATGTCTGGTCAATAATAATTTCTAATTCTAATAAATGTAGACAGAGATTGAATGTTTTCACTTGAAAACAAATCTTAACCCCAAATTATGTTCTCGTATGGGTCTGCGTTAGTTATCATTCATTAATGAAAGCTAAAAGATCTTTATTAACAGGAAAAAATACATAATTTGCCCATCCCTCCTACAAACACTCTCTGCACATCATGTTTTTTCCATTGCAGGTGCTCGCAGAAATTCTTTTTAGCATGTTTTATGCAAAAATCACACTTTAAGCGATTGTCCAACCAAGCCCTCATTACCAGCTATACATGCTTTAAAATTTCGAGCATAAGCCTTTGTTGACTATATTAAAGAGAATGTGTGTAACTTAAAAGGGTTGTGCCACATTAAAAATATAAAAAGGTGATAAGGTGAAATAAATGGTTTTGAAATTGATAGTTATTAAAAATTATGCTCCATTCAAAAAATATTAAGCTTTCATCTGCTGAAATATGCTTACTGGTGCTCCCTGGCATTATTCGTCCTATCAGCTGGCCGAGTTTGTCAGTACCCATCATCATAAAGGTCCACCCAACTCCCCACTCCCAGTGTCAGTGTCATGTCAGTGATTGCTTCACAGAGCTGTCAGGGTAGGAAGCGTCTGAAGCAAGCGTACTTGTCAGCTATCTGCTCCCTGCATTGCCAGACCTGTGTGAGGTGAGAGCAGGGAGAATACGTTGTGCACACTGGGGGTGGGAAGTTGGGGGACCTCTTATGATGAAAGATACTGCGCAAGCTCAGCCAGCTGATCAGCCACTCAGAGGACGGGTAACGCTTGCAGATGGACTAATGCCCTGGGGTGCCAGAAAGCATACTTCAGCAGATAAAAGCTTGTTTTTGGAATAGAGCATCATTTTTAATAACTGTAAATTGCAAAACCATTTATTTCCACCTTTTTTTGCTTGGTTAACCCCTTAACGTCCAATGATGGATATATCCGACATTGGACGTCTCCCCCTGTAAGGAGCGAGCTTCGGCGATGAGCCCGCACCTTTTCCGGCCCATGACAGCAGATCTGAGCTGATGTGCCCCTAACAGCCGCGGGTGGAATCGTGATCCACCCGCAGCTGTTAACATGTTGCGTTCGGCGGGCACATCAAAATGCCGCACGGGGCGCATCCACATACAACGCATGACCACGCATGTCCCTGCGTACACAATGTTAAAGATAGGTACGCAGGACGGAAGCGGATGTATGCGGATCTGAAGGTAACAAGTACACAACATTATGCTGCGTACACAAACGCTAGTGTGAACCCAGCCTTATACTGTCAGGAATAGTAGCTCCGTACCTGAATGGGTCCCTCGCGCTCTTGGGCGGGCTTTGGTGGGTTGCCCATCATCCTTCTGAAGGGTGAGGTGTGACCTCCTGGGGACAGAGATTCTGGGGGCGCTCACTTGCTTAATCTGGATATCGCATTCTAGGAGATGCACTCCTAGCATTTCTGGGAGATGGGACGCTGCTCCTCCCACTGATTATCCTGTGCGGGGACCCCGGGTCTCCTGGTGTTAGCTGCTCCAAGCAGGTGTGGGATGCCGTAGCTGTTGGGGCAGTCAGATGGTGAGATGTTCCCTACAGTCTTATCTCCCCTCTTCCAGTGTCTCTGTGATCTAGAGGTGGAGATTGGGGGTTGCCCCAGCATGGTCAGGTGATTGCTAGGAGGCAGATTTAGGTCGGTGTCACACTTGCAACTGCAATGCGAGAAACTCGCGCCTCAATACCCGGCCCTGCCGCGGGCACTTGGGACCGGAGTGTGCGGCTGCATGTATTTCTATGCATCTGAGCGCTCCGGTCCGAACTGCCAGCGGCAGTGCCGGGTACTGAGGCGAGAGACTCACGCGATTTTCTCACATTGCAGTTGCAAGTGTGACACCGGCCTTAAACCTGCCATTTCCTACTTTTTGTTGCTGATTATTCTCAGTTCTGGTGGGTGGTTAAGGTCAGTGTTGCTGTGCTTCTGAGGAGGTTCATTCATCTCAATAGATTTCATCACTGATCTACCTGCCTCCAATGGGATGACACCTCATCCCTCTGTCATGTTTGCATTCCTCTCATGAGATGGTAAATGTGTTTATTGATAACCAACAAAGAGAAAAGAGATGGCAGCATTCACCCGATCCTTGAAGGTAAAAAGTTATTAATTTCTTTATAAGGATGACATCATAGAGTGCAGGTGACAGGAGAGTTTCAACAAGGAGAGACAATAGTGTCTACTGTCTCTCATTGTTGAAACTCCCCTGTCGCCTGCACTTTCTGTACTGTAAAGTTTGGCAAGTTCAACACTCAAGTGCATTAAGCCGTGGGTCAATGTAGAAGCATTCCTATTCAAGAATTTAATTTACTCTCAATGAAGGGAGCTGAACAGACAGACGCTTGTCAGTGCTTATCATATTCTATGTATATTTCAAATCTTATTGTACTCAATTGTGCCAAGATTCTTTTTAATGCTAATTTACTGCACACAAAGTGCATCTACGATGCAGGTCATTGCCTTGTGAGCATCTTTAAAACTTTTTCAGAAAAACAGAAACCTGGCCAGATTAGGGTTAGAGGCAGCCCCTGAGAAAATATTTTTGTTGGGGAGTACTCTAACTCTTCTGGGACCCAAACACGAAATTATCCCTTATTGCTGTAGGTGACATGGAAACAGCTGAGCCAGCAACTCCTTTGGATTACAGAATGGAGCCACACATGTGTATGGCTACATACCCATCTCTCCTGGGATGGATAATGGAGCTGAAATGCCATCAGGGAAAGTGGCTGGCAAAACTGCAATATCCCCAGGAAGGTGCCCCTTGTAACCTTCCTATAATCCCAGCCTGGACGGACATACCAAAAAACAGTGTTAATCACAGTTTTGTAATACACATAAAGAGGGTGCTAGTACTTGAGAACTATATTAAAAATCCTTGCAGCATGAATACTACTGCATCTTAATGTATAAACAGGTGGTCTTCTTCGTTGTCTACCCTACGATGCATATTTACCCTGACTTTGGGGAAGATCTGACTGGTGAGCCTTCTATTTCACGCATCTGTTTTTCATCACGTGCTGAAAACAGAAAAAGGAATTAAATAAATCACAGCCTTGAGAAGAGAGTATATCAGGCTATGGTAATGTGCCAAGTGTATTGCATATATGATAATGAGAGGACACTTAAAAAACACCTCCAAATTTGCTGTATATGAGACCATGAAGCATATTGTCACCATATTGTCAGGAGTGTGTCACATCAACCTGGGAGATCTGGTGGTAGAAATTCTTGTGAATTGCAGATCTTCTATTTGGCCTGTGTTTGGGTCCTATATTTAACCCCTTAGTGACCGGGCCAACTTTTTAAAATCTTACCAATGTCATTTTATGTGGTAATAACTCTGGAAAGCGTCAACAAACCCCAGTGATTTTGAGATTGTTTTTTTGTGGCACATTATAATTTATGATAATGGGAATGCTATTCTCTTCTATCTCAGGTCAGTAGAAAGAAATATTGGCGGTCATTAAGGGTTTAAATTAATTTGGTTTCCTTTGGTGCTGAAGAGGTTAACAACCCTTTGTATGCTGGTCAGAAATTGCAGCTCCATTTTCAGCAGCTTCAGATCTGGTTGTTATCTCTTCATATAATCCAGACCCTCTCTGCCTTGCCAGTGAAAGCTCTGCTTCCTTGCTCTTAGACGCTGTACTGAATAAGAGTTCATTGTTGCTACTGGATATTAGTCTTTGTGTGCTGTGTGCTTAATCTAAGTGTTAGGAAAGAAGATGTTGTGGAGGTGTTCTGTAGTATGTGTGTTTATCTATCTCCTGGTCCCTGTTCTCATTTAGTTTCTTCCTCCCTGTCCCTATCCTCCTCTCTATGGTGTTTTTGTATGATAGTTGGTTTCTGTTATCCCTGTTTCATCTTTTGTGTCTTGTTCACATTACATTTCTGTCCCAGGCTCCATTGGGTGGGGGAGAGGACAGACCTGTGATTAACAGGAGCATAGTGAGGTTGAAGACTCTGGCCTCTCTACCATTAAGATTACCCCTGGGACAGGGATCAGGGCCGGCGTCAGCACCCGGCACAGCGGGCAAATGCCGGGGCCCTGGGGAGAGGGGGGGGCCCACTCATGCTGTCATAGATACAGCTGGGAGAGCAGAGCAGGAGATAACATGCTCTCTCCCCCCACAAAGTCACACTGGCTGCGTTCTGTTAACCCCTATGTGCCAGCTCTGACACAAGCATCTTCTCACTCAGTCAGTGCAGCCAGGCAGGCACACATAGGGGTTAACAGAAGGCAGCCAGTGTGACATTGTGGGCAGAGAGAGCATGTTCTCTGCTCTCCCCCCTGGGTGGCTGCAGACAGTGCTGAAGTTTATCAGGCAGATTCCGAGGAGCTACGTCCTACTAGCGACTGAGTGAGTGCAAAGGTATCCAGCAGTGGTTGCAATTGTGGCTCAGTCTGCTGCTGTCTGTCTCCGCTGCCTAAAAATGTGGGTGATGTCTGGAGGAGCAGCTGGTGGGGTGCAGCCTGCAACCTGCAGCCACCCAGCTCTCCCAGAATACATGCATGCTGCACCAAACCTGCACCAGTGGGGTAGGAAGAAGCTTAACCCCTTCCCATCTGTATGAAGGTTATTGCTGAACCTTAAAGATAACAATCCGACCCGCATAAATGGGGTTAACCAGATGCCAGGAGGAAGGGGAGCTGCTGCCATGGATAAATCTGAGCTGTGGGCTGTAGGTTGGGGCCCCGTGGCCCCAGGCTGGTGACTGGAGGGACTCTGCCCAGTGCTGGCATGTGGGTGATTTCTGCTCCGGAGTCTCAGCTTCTCTCCTCCACATCACACTGTGCAGTCACAGCAACATTGGTTGTCTCTGTCCAGGTCCCAGCAGCTGCCACTGCTCCCACCAAGGACATGGCATCACTTAACCCTTCCCCTGCAGCCACCGGCAACAAATCCACATTATTCCTTGATTAAATCAGGTTCCAACCCAATAGAGGAGCAGACATTTCCTGCTGCCATTAGGGTCCGGGAGGGGGTGACATTGGCTTCCCTGCTACTCTGTAGTGGGGGGTGACAAGGGTAACATGGGGTAACGATGACAGAGAAATGCACAGGATAATAGTGAGCGCGACAGAGGGCAGTGTATGGTATGGAGCAGTCAGGGGGTGGGCTGCAGGATCCCCCCATACTGTACATGACTGCTCAGGACAGGGAGGCGTTTAATGAGCTTCTAATGACAGGGCACTAATTGGGTCATTAGGGTTTGTGGAAAGGATTCAGCATCAGGTCCCTCATTAATGCCCGAGCCGCCTGTTACTTTGTAGCACAGATCTGTTGGGGCCGCAAAACCAAACAACGTTGTTTATGTAGAAAAGTCTTTGTTTCATAGAAAAACTCAAAACAGAAAAGCACCTCTCCTGTATATATACACTGCACAGCACCTTTCCTCCTGTATATATACACTGCAGAATCTACAATAGCTGTCACTCATGTAAGAAGTGAAATCTGGCATTGTACTATACATTTCTCTGCCGTATCTGTGCATCATAAATCGGGGTATGTGTTAAAGGGGGGGGGGGCCCACTGAGACTCTTTCGCCCGGGGCCCTCGAAAACCTGGAGCCGGCCCTGACAGGGATAGTTATGGTCCCAGTTCCAGGGACAGTTTGGGGTCCTCCTCCCCAATCTCCCCGATCACAGCGTGACATTTTCACTGGCCCCACATTTTGATATATATCCCATTGTAGCCTTTGCCAAACAATTGCAGGGTCCGTCACTAGAACTCTCTGAACTGCAATCTAGGGTCTCTCAGCAGCAGACTGTTGGTCTGGTGGGCAGTCAGGCTGAACCGGAAATTAAGGTGGCCTTCCCGAATAGGTTTTCTTGAGAACGGGATACATTTATGGTGTTCCATGAAGCCTGCAAGCTGCATTTTAGTCTTTGTCCTTGTTCATCTGGAAGTGAGGAGCAATGATTTGGGATTATTTCTCTTCAAGGAGATCCTCAATCCTGTGTCTTTTCACTTCCGGCACTGTCTCTCCAGTCAGTTGAGGGGTTTTGTGAGGCTCTAGGCTTCATGTATGATGAAGCGGACTGTCTCCCTTGCTGAGTCTAAGCTACGCAAGCTCCAGCAGGGAGACCAGCCGGCAGAGAAATTCTGCTCACCGTTCCATTGATGGGCTACTGACAACCAGTGGGACTATCCTGCTCTTAGGAGTCAGTTTGGTCAGGGCCTGTCTGAAAGATTAAAAGACGAACTAGCGCTTTACGAAACATCCGATTTGTTGGAGGCTGCCATGGCTGGCCATACACATTGATAGATGCCTCACTAAAACCCGAGTTTCCAAGTGTACTCTGAAGAACCGATGCAGTTAGGAGGGGCCTCTCCTCTGTATGAGCCTCTTATGGTTCGCCAAAACATGGGGTGGTTTTTTCTGTGGTCAAAAGGGGCATTTCATTGGGTTCTGTCCTTCTTTACCAAAATGACAAAAAAGTCAGAAAACTTCTTACCCCCCGGTTATGGGGGAAATAACAACCTGAGTGTATATATCTCCTCCAAATGTGTATCTGTTTTTCTTAACTGCAGAAGTGTTTATTGGTATGAAAACTGGGAAAATGTCTATCCTCTTGGATAGTGGTGCGGGAGTCAATATGGTGGATGCCCAGTTCGCACGAGACCTTGATTTTTCTGTAGTACTCTGGCAAGCCCATCTCTATATTTGCAATTGACTCTGCACCTCTCGGGCAAGTAGTGCATGGTGTGAACGTGCCCATAGAGGCTCTTCATAGCGAGCTCCTATTTTGTTATGTCTTGGAAGGTCTCCCTACTCCTATTGCATTGAGTCTTTCCTGGTTGACTGGTCATAGACTGTCAGGCTAGAAAGATAATTAAGTGGAGTGATTGCCTAGGCGCTACCATCTGTAGTATCGTCACTAAAAACATTGCATCTTTCCTGTCTGGTTTTGAAGTGTTCTCTGAAAAGGGGCAAGAAGAACTGCCTCCTAATTGTCTATATGACTATTCTGGAATTAAGAACGTCAAAGCAGATGCGTTGTCTCATAGTTTAGCTGGGGGTAGGAGTACTGACTATGCTGTCCCTATTTTACAAGAAGAGGTGGTCATCTCTGCAGTGTGTCCTTAACTTGAGGGTGAGATTTTAAAGGCTCATGGGCATACCCTTGCTGGTCTTTCAAGGAAATGTACCCGTACATCCACGTCTTAAAATTTTGAAGGCTCAACATAACTCTGCTCTGGCTGGTCACCTAGATAATAGTAATAGTAAGGTGAACTTGCACTTAATTTCTCGTCATTTTTTGGTAGCCAAGCTTGTGTAAGGATGTAGCTGACTTTGTGTCTTCGTGTTTTGTCTGTGCGCATTCCAAGACCACCGCTTACTCGTCCATCCGGGGCGCTTTTACCATTCCGCACCAACCATGGACTCATTTGTCCATGGATTTCATTACAGATCTTCCTTCATCCTCTGGTAACTTATCTTAGTTGTGGTAGGTAGGTATAGTAAAATAGCGCATTTTATTGCTTTACCTGCTTTCCCTAATTCCAAGACACTGGCTCAGGTGTTTGTCACTGAGATTGTGAAGCTTCGCGAGGTTTCCTCCGACGTGGTGTCAGATCGGGGGAACTAATTTGTATCTAAATTTTGGAGGGCGTCTTGTGCTTCTTTAGGGATGTATCTATGCTTTCCTTCGGCCTTCCATCCTCAAACTAATGGCCAGAATGAACGCCTAAACCAAAGTTTGATGACTTACCTCAGATGTTTTGTATCAGATAACCAGGAGGATTGTCTTCTTTTCTACCACTGGCTGAGTTTGCCTTTATACAATCGTCGTCATGAGTCCACTGGTAAGTCACCATTTTTTTGGAGCATATGACTTCCATCCACAATTCTGTACTTTTGGTAAAGACAAGTCTTTGGGGGATCCTGGGAAAGAACCATTTTTTTCTTTGCTCTCATCAATGTGGGAAGAGGTTCAGAATAATTTAAAGATCATAGGGGACAAATAAAAGCGTATGGCTGATTGTCAGGTCCAGACCTGTTGGTGAATGATTTACATAGTAACATAGTAACATAGTAACATAGTTAGTAAGGCTGAAAAAAGACATTTGTCCATCCAGTTCAGCCTATATTCCATCATAATAAATACCCAGATCTACGTCCTTCTACAGAACCTAATAATTGTATGATACAATATTTAATATGCCTGTCCAATAAAAATAGTAAACTGAAAGTTCCTTCTTGGAAATTAGGTCCTAGGTTTATTGGTCCTTATAAGGTGGTCGCCTTAATCAACCCTGTAGCTTTTTGTCTCAAGCTTCTGCCAACTCTCAAGATCCACAATGTATTTCACAGGTCTTTGCTCAAAAAAATTGTTGCACCTGTGGAACTGTCACCTATACTGCCACCACCGGTTGTTGATGGCAATTTGGAATTGCAGGCAGTGAAAATCATTGACTCCAGTATGGTTCAATGCTATGTACAGTACCTCGTACATTGGAAGAGGTATGGTCCTGAGGAGAGCATGTTGGTGCCAACATCTGAGGTTAATGCCGGTTGGTTGATATGGTCCTTTAATTTGGCCCATCTGAGTAAACCCGTCCTCGAGGGTCCAGAGGTCCCTCGTAGAAGGGAGGAGGGGTACTGTCACGAGTGTGTCACATCTGGGAGATCTGAAGGCAGAAGATCTCTGCGTATTGTGAATCGCACATCTTTCATTTAGCCTTTGTGTTTGGGTCCTATATTAAATTAATTTGGTTTCCTTTAGTGCTGAAGTGCTGACCTTTTCTATGCTGGTCAGAATTTTGCAGCTCCATTTTCAGCTGCTTCTGATTGGGTAGTTATCACTTCCTATAAATCCTGGCCAGGCCCTCTCTTCCTTACCAGTGAAAGCACTGCTTCCTTGCTCTTAGGAGATGCTGTGCTGAATAGGAATTTGTTGTTGCTGTTGGAGATTCGTCTTCCTATGCTGTGTGCTTAAGCTAAGTGTTTGGAGAGAAGTTGTTGTGGAGGTGTTCTGTAGTACGTGTGTTAGTTTCCTGGTCCCTGTTCGGTTTATTCCTCCCTGTCCCTATCTTCCTCCCTATTGGTTGATGTATTTGTATGATAGAGGGTTTCAGTTATCCCTGTTTTGTCTTTCGTGTCTTGTTCACATTACATGTCTATCCCCGGCTCCATGGGGTGCGTGAGAGGACAGACCAGGGATTAACAGGAGCACAGCGAGGTCAGAGACTCGGGCCTCTCTACCATCAAGAGTACTCCCAGGAAGGGAAAACTAGGGTTCCAGGGACAGTTTGAGGCCCATCTCCCCTACCTAAGACCGTCACAGCGTGACAGATATGGCTTGTTTTACTTGCATGTTTACATGCTTTGTGTGGTAAGCACTGAGATATATTTCTTTATTTATTTTATACCATGCATCGTTCTACTATAATTTAGATAATTTGCTATATCAAATAGTATTTCTAATAAGAATAAAGCACCTCCAGAAAACACATATCCACTGCTATTAGCAGATTTCTAAGTTGGTCCTACACTGACTGATGTTTTTCTACTATAAAACCTGCATGTTTATTTCAATGGGGACATTTTCTACGGACACAGTGGAGCAAGAGCACAGGATTGGCCATGTCAGATTTCAATATGGTAGACTCGATGTTCTTGCAGTATTGTTAAATTCCCAGATAACTTTTCGATTTTAGGAGAACAAGGCAGTTGTAAATAGTTTTACCATGGAAATAACCTTATTCTCCTCCATAATTACCTTCTTTTTTTCTCCTCTTTTTATCTGGCTCCATTTCTTCTTCAGCTCTCTCTTTTTCTGCTGTGATCTCTTGTTCAGCTTCTCTGAGCCTCTGCCTCAGTTTCTCAATATCTTCTAAATATTCTTTTTCCCTTTCTTCCACTATCAGCAGAAGTTCTAATTGTTCAACCTCCCACTGACGTTCCTTTTCTTTTTGAATTTCCTTGAGGTGTTTTATCTCCTCTTGCTTGTTCTGCAATAGCTCTTCTGCGGCCCCTGCACTTTGAAGGTATTTTAAATCTTGTATAGTTTTTTGGAGACGCTCTGTTTCTCTCAGAAGTTTCTCTTGGTACTTTTTCTCTCTTTCCATTTCCTTGTTCCTCTCCCTCTCTCTTTCAGAGTCCCTTTGCATCTCAAGTTGTCGTTTCTCTTCTTTGAGACGCTCTATTTCTTTTTCCATGTCATGAAGCTCTTTTTTACGAGCAGCTTCAATTGCAGTGTGTTCCATATGCTGTTCTTCAGTTTCTGCATCTCTCATGGCCTTTGGTTTTTTTGGACTTAATTCCTTTGCATCCTTTACATCTTTTGGATGTTCCTTTCTGTCCAATTCCCCAGGTACACGCCTCCTTCGTGGCTCAGGCAATGTTTCAACTGCAGGAAATGTTGCTTGATCAGACAGAAGCAACTCCCACTCTAGAACGCTTACTTCGGGGAGTTCTTGGCCAAACTGTAAGGAGACAGTAATGAGAAATAAACACCTAGTACACTTGAGTACCAAGACTTGTTTCTTTTAAGTTTTAAAAATAATTTCCTCATTAAGATAAAATTGTCATATCTACTTTGATATGATATATTAAAATTGACTATGGTGTCCAACCTATTCCCTATGTACAGTTGGTTCTGAAAGGATTTGGATAGTCAAAGAATTTTAGTAACCTTTTCAGTACACCAGTAGAATGGATCTGACTTGAAGCCATCATGATGTGATTGAAATGTAGAGACATTCAACTTTATAAAAAAAAAATTATATTTATCATTTAGAAATTACAGGGACTTTTACAGAGTACCACTATTTCTACAGGCTGAAAAGTAATAGGACATAATATCATAGACATAAGGATTATTTTTAGCAATTGGATGCAAATACGTTATCATCAGTGACTACTTGAAGTCTGGAATAAATGAACATTACCTGTTACATCAATTCTCAATTTTCTCCCTTCAAGTAAAGGTTAGGATGACAAAATACAATAAGGTCTTATCTGATATTCTAGCAAATAGAAAAAAACAGGTAATTGCTCACCTGATTGGGTTGTGACAGTCACAACCCCTGTAATAGTGTGTAGGAATAGGCTGCTGCAGATCCAACGATGTGATGAGATCCAAACTTGGAGGAAGAGTGGATATAAATATGCGCAGCCAGAGGTCCTGGCAAACAGCACCACTGAGTGAATGCTACGATTGGTCAACTGTAGCATTCGCGCGGTGGAGCTGTTCGCCAGGACCTATGGCAGTGCATATTTATATCTCCTCTTCCTCAAACTTTGTAATTTCCTCCCTTGTGATGCCTTACCAGGACCAGGCCCTTGTTTGTGGGTATTTTTGCATTTTGTCTTCCGTAGGAGAAAAGCAAGATAAGTTTGAGTTCAGGTGACGACTGGGCCATCGAAGAGTATTTCATTATTTTACTTGAAGTTCCTGAGTTGCTTTTGCTGTATGTTTTAGCCCTTACCGATCCGTACTATAAGGCACCTATCTATAGTTTTGCACTTCATACTCTTATTCTATCTGCATCACATCTTCACTAAACACCAGTGATCCATCTCCATTGGCAGCTATGTCAATGTCATACCACCGCCTCCACCATAGATGATGCGATTATGCTTTAGTTCATGAGTACTTCCTTTCCTTATCCTGCATCTCTCTTTCCATCATTTTAGTACAATTTAATTTTGGATTCATGTGTCCACAGAATCGAGCAGCCATTAAATGTTTCTTAGAAAAGTTTTGTCCTTCATTGACATTCATGAAGACATGGTAGACTATAACAGCAGATTAAGCATGCCATTGTCAAAATGGTTTATGCCTTGGTTAGAAGTTGCATTGTCTACTCTTTGGACTGCACAGTGAGCATTTCTATGAACGGCTACCAAATAGGACACAAGCAATCAACCTTTAACCCTTTTATGTCCTTAGCTTCTCATTAATTGAGTTAGCAAGACACATCCCAGCATGAAACTGATTATCTGTCTTTTCGCCAGTTTTTTGCCTGTGAAAAAATAGGAACTATATGAGGCGTCAGCAATCTGTGGCACTCTAGCATTTCTGAGACTACAAATCCGACCATGGTCTGAAACTTCTCCGACAGCATGCTGGGAGTTATAGTTTCATAGGCTGATGGTTGGTGACCTCTGGGCTATGTAGAAAATGGCTGTAAATTGTAAAGTTAATGTAATATACTTGTTAAAGAAACTATAATTATCCAGGCTGAAATTTAAAAAATGCAGTCACTCTTGGTGCACACCATCACATTTTCCCTGGGTTCCAACACGTATGTGATTTGCATACGAGAAATCACAAGCTAACTAGACTCTTCTGTTTTCTATCAATTGTATTGAAAAGCCAGAAGTCTTGTCATATGTGACCACAAATGCAGATTGCTCACGTGCGGTCACATCACCTCCCACAGGGAAATCGTGACCGCATATGCATCGCACATTGTCAAGATTCAGAAGTCTGCAGTGACAAAAAGTGACTACAGACTTTTTATTTTAGCCTGGAAATCCCTTTAATATAACTAATCACATCTTAATGGCTTTGATACAAATCCATTGTAGTGGTTTACAAAGGGTAAATAATAAATTCTCTCACTGTCTAATTACTTCTGGACACAAATGTTATCTGTGTGGAAATAGAACAATTAATGATAAGCCTACAACCTGCAGTAACCACTAGTGATGAGCGAATATACTCGTTGCTCGGGTTTTCCCGAGCACGCTCGGGTGATCTCCGAGTACTTGTTAGTGCTCAGAGATTTAGTTTTCATCACCTCAGCTGCAGGATTTGCGGCTACTAGACAGCTTGGTTACATGTGGGGATTCCTTAGCAGCCAGGCAACCCCCACATGTACTCAGGCTGGCTAGTAGCTGTAAATCATGCAGCTGAGGCGATGAAAATTAAATCTACGAGCACTAAAAAATACTCGGAGATCACCCGAACGTGCTCTGGAAAACCCGAGCAACGTGTATATTCGCTTATCACTAGTAACCACCAATCGACTAAACCGCTGCACGACCAGCTCTACCCTCATCTGCTGTATCTTTACCCATCCCTAATAGATTGTGAGCCCTCTTGGACAGGGTCCTCTCTCCTACTGTACCAGTCGTGACTTGTATTGATTAAGATTACTGTACTTGTTTTTAATATGAATAACCCTCCTCATATGTAAAGCGCCATGGAATAAATGGTGCTATAATAATAAATAAAATAATAATAATGGAACTTTATGGATTAATATTTACAATAGTTTAAACAACTGATGAAATATTTTTGAGTAACATAACAGTGTAGTTTCTCCTTTGCGTTGAAAGAGGATTTTGGGTACTTAGCGTAAAATCTTTCTCATAACTTTCATTGTGGGACAAAGGGACCATGGGTGTTGGCTACTTCTACCAGGAGGTTCACGTTAAGGTTATACACTCATAATACAAAAAGTTGACTCCTCCTTAGTAGGCTACATCCACGTGTAGTACAAAAAAAACAGTAGGAAAAGGCATCCATAGACAGAAAGGTCTGCTCTCTCTAGAGCTTGGAGAACGTGTGAACAAAAGACCATATGGGGACTTGCAAACTTGAATAGCATCGTGGTAGCCCCCAGTCTGAGCAATCTGTGAGACTACATGGGGTATTTTCAAACCAAGATATTTAGGGCCAATATGGAGCCACAAGGATGACCAGAATTCCTCATTTGTCCTTTATCCTGAGAAGTCTTGGAGGAAAGGGTAGGTGGGGTGGGGAAGATTTAGGAGAAGGTGAAGTGCGATTATGGGATGCCAGAGGATCAGGGGTCCAAGACATGATTCTAGGAATCTTGTGATTCATTCTGAATGACATTAGGTCGACATCTGGGGTACTCCATCATTGACAAATCTATAAGATGTAAGGTCAATCTCCTGTAGAAAGTTGCTTGCGAATGAGATGGGGTATATGAGAGTCGCCCTCCAGGGCAGTGGGGTACTCGGTACCGGGTCTGGTCACAATTAAAGGGGTGGTCACGGTGGCTGCGAACTGGTCCATGGCCCTGGGCGCTCGAGTAAAAAGGGGGGAAAGGTCTTCAAAGGGTTTAATAAAGTTTGTATTCGTGACGCCACCTGTGGTTTCTCGGTCAGAGGTGACCAACTCTGCTTAAAGGGGTCCTCTGAGGGTGATGTTACTGCAGCAAAGATGGTGATGCTTCCCGTAGGTGAAGCGGGGTCCCCAGGGCTCCCAAGGTGTATGGCAAGGATGGTGTATGCTAGAAAATAAACGGAGGGCACGAGGTTGTAACGTCTTTACCTGGTTTACTGGAGGTAGCAGGCCACAGTCAGGGTACCAGGAACAGGTGATGATATAGTCCGGCCAGCCTGGAGGCAAAGGTAGATCCCTCTCCCAGGTGAGGTCTGTAAGCATTCCTACTCACGCTCATATGCGAGGTCCTTGCTGCCTGTGGCTTGCTGACAAAGTCCTCTCCTGTCCTGGGACAGATACCTGTATGGTGGGCAGTGTGAGCCTTTTCATAGGATCTCTATCACGACCCAGGCTCTTCGTGTACTGCTGCACCTTCAGGTGTGGGCGCGGGCAAATTACATAAACTCCTTTACCCTCCGGTTCTGCTGTGTGACCCGGAGTACAACACAGCCTCGGGCTCCCGATGTCCGATTCCTGCGTTTCGGCTCAGAGGGTGCCCGGTCACAGTTCCCCTTTAAGCCCTTTCCTTCTCATGTGCTTCTTTCCTCAGATGCTCACTACATTACAACCCTTCAGGTTAACTTCCTTTTCTGGAGCTGCAGCTCACAAGTGGCTGCACAGCTCCCTGTCTGCTCTTCTGTCCTCTCTCTTCCACTGTCTCTCAATAACTGTCTCCCTTGGTCTCCCTGGACCAACTAACTAACTCCTCCTCCAGACCAGAATACATAAAGTTGGGGAAGCTCCCCTGAATCCGGGTTCAGAGCTTTCCTTCTGGCATAGATTCAGAATGTGATGAATGTACAGTTAGGGCCAGAAATATTTGGACAGTGACACAAGTTTTGTTATTTTAGCTGTTTACAAAAACATGTTCAGAAATAAAATGATATATGTAATATGGGCTGAAAGTGCACACTCCCAGCTGCAATATGATAGTTTCCACATCCAAATCGGAGAAAGGATTTAGGAATCATAGCTCTGTAATGCATAGCGTCCTCTTTTTCAAGGGACCAAAAGTAATTGGACAATGGACTCTAAGGGCTGCAATTAACTCTGAAGGCGTCTCCCTCGTTAACCTGTAATCAATGAAGTAGTTAAAAGGTCAGGGGTGGATTCCAGGTGTGTGGTTTTGCATTTGGAAGCTGTTGCTGTGAGCAGACAACATGCGGTCAAAGGAACTCTCAATTGAGGTGAAGCAGAACATCCTGAGGCTGTAAAAAAAGAAAAAATCCATCAGAGAGATGGCAGACATGCTTGGAGTAGCAAAATCAACAGTTGGGTACATTCTGATAAAAAAGGAATTGACTGGTGAGCTTGGGAACTCAAAAAGGCCTGGGCGTCCACGGATGACAACAGTGGTGGATGATCGCCGCATACTTAATTTGGTGAAGAAGAACCCGTTCACAACATCAACTGAAGTCCAGAACACTCTCAGTGAAGTAGGTGTATCTGTCTCTAAGTCAACAGTAAAGAGAAGACTCCATGACAGTAAATACAAAGGGTTCACATCTAGATGCAAACCATTCATCAATACCAAAAATAGACAGGCCAGAGTTAAATTTGCAGAAAAACACCTCAAGAAGCCAGCTCAGTTCTGGAAAAGTATTCTATGGACAGATGAGACAAAGATCAACCTGTACCAGAATGATGGGAAGAAAAAAGTTTGGAGAAGAAAGGGAACGGCACATGATCCAAGGCACACCACATCCTCTGTAAAACATGGTGGAGGCAACGTGATGGCATGGGCATGCATGGCTTTCAATGGCACTGGGTCACTTGTGTTTATTGATGACATAAGAGCAGACAAGAGTAGCCGGATGAATTCTGAAGTGTACCGGGATATACTTTCAGCCCAGATTCAGCCAAATGCTGCAAAGTTGATTGGACGGCGCTTCATAGTACAGATGGACAATGACCCCAAGCATACAGCCAAAGCTACCCAGGAGTTCATGAGTGCCAAAAAGTGGCACATTCTGCAATGGACAAGTCAATCTCCAGATCTAAACCCAATTGAGCATGCATTTCACTTGCTCAAATCCAGACTTAAGACGCAAAGACCCACAAACAAGCAAGACCTGAAGGCTGCGGCTGTAAAGGCCTGGCAAAGCATTAAGAAGGAGGAAACCCAGCGTTTGGTGATGTCCATGGGTTCCAGACTTAAGGCAGTGATTGCCTCCAAAGGATTTGCAACAAAATATTGAAAATAAAAATATTTTGTTTGGGTTATGTTTATTTGTCCAATTACTTTTGACCTCCTAAAATGTGGAGTGTTTGTAAAGAAATGTGTACAATTCCTACATTTTCTATCAGATATTTTTGTTCAACCCTTCAAATTAAACGTTACAATCTGCACTTGAATTCTGTTGTAGAGGTTTCATTTCAAATCCAATGTGGTGGCATGCAGAGCCCAACTCGCGAAAATTGTGTCACTGTCCAAATATTTCTGGCCCTAACTGTAGGTACTTGCCTGGTAAAGGGAATCCTCCTTGCCTCCAAGAATATCATCGCCTTCCCCGAAAGGAAGTCAACATCACTGTAACAACCGGTTACCTGGGGTGTTACACTCCCCCCGTTAACTCCAGTACTCCCGGACAGGGAAAAGAAAAACAGTACAGGTTAAGAATGCATTTTTGGACATGCATGTCAACAGGTTAAACTTAGGCTTTCCTTTATGGGAGGTATTGTTCTTGAACGTTACATAACATACTGTATTTACATAAGTGCACACAGGTAAAAGTTTACAAGTCAAGTGCAAACATTGTAAGATGAGGGTGTCCTTGTGCACCAATAACAACAATGAAGCGGGGGACCCATCATAAACCACCAACGTTGGTCTTCGGCGGGCTACAAGGCATATTAACTAGACCTAGTCCTCACCACGCCACGTCTATCTGGACACAACAGGGCTCTACGCACACGACCGGCGCGTGGTAAAACTAATAAGGGGCACCTAAAGAGGTGCAAACTATGTACAGGGAAAAGTTCTCAGGTAAGCATTGTTCATTACTCTACTGTCCTTTTAAATTGGAAGAAACATCAAACAAACAGAATCAAAACACTGTCAACAATATTTCCAAGCAGGTAAATGTCTCTTTACTTTCTTTTCCAGGGCAGGTCCTGGTGTCCACAGCTTCCTGACTGGCAAAGTTCCTTGGTACATGTCACAACTGGTGACTCTGCCTAAAACAGTCCATCAATAGAAATTTGTATAGCCTGGTCAATCACTCCACTTTCAGTGGCTACAAAGGTATTAGCGCATTGTCCTGGGCACCTTGTTACGTGTAGGGCATAGAATCCCTTTTCACCATGGTGCTTTGTTTCCTTCTCCTGTGCTTCTTTCCTCAGATGCTCACTGCATTACAACCCTTCAGGTTAACTTCCTTTCCTGGAGCTGCAGCTCACACGTGGCTGCACAGCTCCCTGTCTGCTCTTCTGTCCTCTCTCTTCCACTGTCTCTCAATAACTGTCTCCCTTGGTCTCCCTGGACCAACTAACTAACTCCTCCTCCAGACCAGAATGCATAAAGTTGGGGAAGCTCCCCTGAATCTGGGTTCAGAGCTCTCCCTTCTGGCCTGGATTCAGAATGTGTTGAATGTAGGTACTTGCCTGGTAAAGGGAATCCTCCTTGCCACCAAGCATGATATCACCCTCTACAAAAGGAAGGCAACATCACTGTAACAACCGGTTAACTGGGGTGTTACATATGCACTGCTGCAATCACTGGGACGTGGCCTTCTTCCCAGCATGGTATCTGGGAGACTTTTGCCATGGCTAATAAGCTGCATGTTACGCCCTGAAGGTTGATGTATTCTGTGGTGGTGTCGGTTTTCTTTGAATGCCTCTTTTTTTCTCCTGTAAACTCTATGTTCATGCCTTTGCCCAAAAAGCTCTACTTTTGTCTCATCTGACCAGAGAACATTCTTCCAAAATGTTGTATGCTTTTTCAGGTAAGTTTTGGCAAACTCCTGCCTGGCTTTTTTATGTCTCGGTGTAAGAAGTGGGGTCTTCCTTGGTCTCCTACCATACAGTTCCTTTTCATTCAGACGCTGACGGATAGTACGGGTTGATACTGTTGTACCCTCGGACTGCAGGGCAGTTTGAACTTGTTTGGATGTTAGTCGAGGTTCTTTATCCAACATCCGCACAATCTTGCGTTGAAATCTCTTGTCAATGTTTCTTTTCCGTCCACATCTAGGGAGGTTAGCCACAGTGCCATGGGCTTTAAACTTCTTGATGACACTGCACACGGTAGACACAGGAACATTCAGGTCTTTGGAGATGGACTTGTATCCTTGAGATTGCTCATGCTTCCTCACAATTTGGTTTCTCAAGTCCTCAGACAGTTCTTTGGTCTTCTTTCTTTTCTCCATGCTCAATGTAGTACACACAAGGACACAGGACAGAGGTTGAGTCAACTTTAATCCATGTCAACTGGCTGCAAGTGTGATTTAGTTATTGCCAACACCTGTTAGGTGCCACAGGTAAGTTACAGGAGCTGTTAATTACACAAATTTGAGAAGCATCACATGATTTTTCGAACAGTGCCAATACTTTTTTTATGTTTGGTGTGGAATTATATCCAATTTGGCTTTAGGACAATTCTTTTTGTGTTTTTTCATTTAAGACAAATTAAATGAAGATAATAATAATACCAAATAATTTGTGTTTGCAATCATTTTCAGGAAGAGTATTATCTGACAAAATTGCAGGGGTGTCAATACTTTTGGCCACAACTGTAGATAATAGCGTATGTCTCCTGGCCTACTGAATTTGTCTGGATAATTAAGATGAAATGCTGTGTCATCACCGAAGGTTATATAACACATTTTACAAAGTAGACTGGTACCTCACATTTGGAAATATTAAATTAACATGATAAATAACTGCAGAGCAATGGACGTACATAGCATAAAATAATTTCACAGCAATGAGAAGTGCCAGACATCAACTATCATGTTTCCACAAATGTAACAGCCTCAATGGTTGCACCAAAAGTCTTGCCAAAAATAAGCGTGGCAGTAAATCCTATCAAATATTACAAGTTGAACAGTTACAGCAAAACATGCAATCTCCCAGAATTACCTCTGGGGTCCCCAGCAGGTTATGGCTTAGTAAAAAATAGGTCTATAAACCAAAAAAGAAAAACAACCCTTAAAAATATATCTTTATTTAACCATATTAAAATTCTACATATAAATAATGTTAACAAACACCAAACCTAAGATCAGAGCGGGGTGTTGATACAGCAATAAATACGCCAGTAAGTCCTAATAGGGAAAGGCAGTCCTAACTTTATCCCTAACTGCTTCCTATTGGACTGTACCTTCCTGGCAGTGGAGGTTGGCACCCTAAATTCGGCATGGCGCCCCCGCTCCGCGTCGGCTGTCTCTTCTATATGTCCCTTCTATATGTCCCTATACGGACCCTAACCACTACACACGCCCAAATCCCAACACCATGCACACAACCACAAATACTTGGTCAGACTAGAAAGACTAATTAAGTAGATTAGCACAAGATATAGTATTGCACTGAAAAACCTATTGCACTTGTGTCCACTTTTTATCCATATTGGCTGCATAGTTAAGTCACCACGACCAAGTCCCAACAGACGGAGACATTGGACAAATCATGTCATATCATTCAAATAAGTAACTTATTATGGTTCCAGTAGCATGCTTTTAGTTCTCTATGGCAGTTATATTTATAATATGACAACTTGTTGTGCTGTGGCCATGAGAGACTGGTGAAACTACAGTACAGACCAAAAGTTTGGACACATCTTCTCATTTAAAGATTTTTCTGAATTTTCATGACTATGAAAATTGTAAATTCACACTGAAGGCATCAAAACTATGAATTAACACATGTGGAATTATATACTTATAACAAAAAAGTGTGAAACAACTGAAAATATGTCTTATATTTTAGGTTCTTCAAAGTAGCCACCTTTTGCTTTGATGACTGCTTTGCACACTCTTGGCATTCTCTTGATGAGCTGCAAAAGGTAGTCACCGGAAATGGTTTTCACTTCACAGGGTGCCCTGTCAGGTTTAATAAGTGGGATTTCTTGCCTTATAAATGGGGTTGGGACCATCAGTTGTATTGAGCAGAAGTCTGGTGGATACACAGCTGATAGTCCTACTGAATAGACTGTTAGAATTTGTATTATGGCAAGAAAAAAGCAGCTAAGTAAAGAAAAATGAGTGGCCATCATTACTTTAAGAAATGAAGGTCAGTCAGTCCGAAAAATTGGGAAAACTTTGAAAGTGTCCCCAAATGCAGTGGCAAAAACCATCAAGCGCTACAAAGAAGCTGGCTCACATGAGGACCGCCACAGGAAAGGAAGACCAAGAGTCACCTCTGCTTCTGAGTATAAGTTTATCCGAGTCACCAGCCTCAGAAATCGCAGGTTAACAGCAGCTCAGATTAGAGACCAGGTCAATGCACACAGAGTTCTAGCAGCAGACACATCTCTAGAACAACTGTTAAGAAGAGACTTTGTGCAGCAGGCCTTCATGGTAAAATAGCCACTGCTAAGAACAGGCAACAAGCAGAAGAGACTTGTTTGGGCTAAATAACACAAGGAATGGACATTAGACCAGTGGAAATCTGTGCTTTGGTCTGATGAGTCCAAATTTGAGATCTTTGGTTCCAACCACCGTGTCTTTGTGCGACGCTGAAAAGGTGAACGGATGGACTCTACATGCCTGGTTCCCACCGTGAAGCAGGTAGGAGGAGGTGTGATGGTCTGGGGGTGCTTTGCTGGTGACACTGTTGGGGATTTATTCAAAATTGAAGGCATACTGAACCAGTATGGCTACCACCACATCTTGCAGCGGCATGCTATTCCATCCGGTTTGCGTTTAGTCATTTATTTTTCAACAGGACAATGACCTCCAGGCTGTGTAAAGGCTATTTGACCAAAAAGGAGAGTGAAGGGGTGCTACGCCAGATGACCTGGCCTCCACAGTCACCAGACTTGAGCCCAATCGAGATGGTTTGGGGTGAGCTGGACCGCAGAGTGTAGGCATAAGGGCCAACAAGTGCTAAGCATCTCTGGGAACTCCTTCAAGATTGTTGGGAGACCATTTCCAGTGACTACCTTTTGAAGCTCATCAAGAGAATGCCAAGAGTGTGCAAAGCAGTCATCAAAGCAAAAGGTGGCTACTTTGAAGAACAGAGAATATAAGACATATTTTCAGTTGTTTCACACTTTTTTGTTAAGTATATAATTCCACATGTGTTAATTCATAGTTTTGATGCCTTCAGAGTGAATTTACAATTTTCATACTCATGAAAATACAGAAAAACCTTTTAATGAGAAGTGTGTCCAAACTTTTGGTCTGTACTGTATATATATGTGATGTTTCCTTCTAGTTTGCTATAAATTTATGACTTGGTCGTGGTGACTAAACTATGCAGCCAATTATGGCAGTAGAATATAAATAGTTTATGAGCACAAGAGCACTTTATTTCTTTTCCCTAAAAGTTGAATTTTGGAGGCCTATTTGCTCCTTCTCTTTGTCCCTGACAATCTAGGTGACTATATATACATCCTGATTTCAACAAAGGGTGAGCTCAGGGAACAGTCCTGGATAAAAAGTGGACACAAGTGCAATAGGTTTTTCAGAGCAATACTATATCTTGTGCTAATCTACTTAATTAGTCTTTCTAGTCTGACCAAGTATTTGTGGTTGTATGTATGGTGTTGGGATTTGGGCGTGGGTAGTGGTTAGGGACCGTATAGGGCCAGAAGGGACAGCCGTCGCGGAGTGGGGACGCCATGCCAAATTTAGGGTGCCAACCTCCACTGCCAGGAAGGTACAGTCCAATAGGAATCAATTAGGGATAAAGTTAGGACTGCCTTTCCCTATTAGGACTTCCTGGCGTATTTATTGCTGTATCAATACCCTGCTCTGATCTTAGGTTTGGTGTTGGTTATCATTATTTACATATAGAATTTTAATATGGTTAATTAAAGATATATATTTTTAAGGGTAGTTTTTCTTTTTTTGGCTTATAGACTGAGTATACCCCTATATTATTTGTTTTTGGTTCTTATACTAGTCAAAAATAGGTAACTTTAGGCTGGATAGCCTGACTGGTGTGAGTGCTGATCTCTAAAATGAAACATAAGAGTAGAGGGAGAATGTGAGAGCAATAGAGAAAAAAATAGGTACCAGCAATAGGAGACGTATGCTGATGGAATAGAATTGTTAGTCCGAGTCAAGGAGGGCCTACCAGGGCCTGAAGAACTATTCAACACCAGGTGCTGAGATGATCAGGCTGCTGTATGTTGGCAGAGGAGGTGAGAGAGCAACCGCAACTCTGACTTCCTCTTGATTACATATATGTCCGAAGGTGTGGACAGTGCTGATTGTGCAGGGTTTGCGTGACTTAACTTAAAATGATCCCTGGGATAGTGAGTACCGACATCGCTGGAACTGCGCTGGCATGGGAGGTGAGTATAAGTGTTTTCATTGAGAAGGGGGTGTCCTAGTAGTGGATAATCCCTTTAGGTTTGGAATGATGGCTGATTTCCTTCTTCATTCCATGCCAGGCTCCATGCTTTGGAGAATGAGTGGAAAAGAGAAGAGGCAAGGACCAACTGCTTAAAAAGCTGCAAAGCTGATCTGGTCCTGCCGGACAAAAGAAGAGGTGCTCAATGAGATTAATTTAGCACTGCTCTATCTGTAGTAGTGTGACAGAGTATCTTGTACTGCTCTATTTCCAAGCCTAGAGAAGGGAAAGAAATGGGGGAAAAATTAGGTAGATACAGATATGGGCATCCCAGATCGATGTCTACCTCTTAAATGACATAAATCTAACCTGCTGTTAGCTTGGTGCCAGTAGTTTGTGAAATTATTTTCTTGTGCTTGATAAAGTAAATTAAATAATAATTATACAGTATGTCTAATTGCATATGTTTACTGCAGTCACCTCTACTGATGGCAGAAGAGCAGGCTCCACTTCTTTCATTGTTATCATCTCTGGAGACGTCACGTGAGCAGTGTCTAGAAAATGGATAAACGGGGTCATAATTTCTTTAATAAATTAATTGATATATTAAAAAACGATAATAGAATTCCCAGGATGGTTATTTGCAGCACTATTTTAATCCTGTCCTAGTACAAATCATCAGAGGTGCCCTTAACCCTTTGCAATATGCGCCATACATATACTGATCTGCGGGAGCTGAGTTCCTGCAAGCGGCAATATATGTACGGTGGCACGATCGCGCGACCTCACGCTGAGCGCTGGCAGGTTTCAGCTCTATGTGAGAGCTGACACCCCGAAGCAACACCCACTGTTGCCGCTGTCAGTAGTGACAGCGACATCGAGGAGCATCGCGCAGGGAGTGGGTTCACGTCCTGATGGTCTCCATGTAGACCACCGGCAACAAGATGGCCGCAGGGTCCTTCAGGGAAGGTGGCCGGTCAGTGCCTGCTCAGATGCCTGTTGGTCTGATGCCCTGCAGTGCAGAAACATTGCAGAGCATCAGATCAGTGATCTGATACTGTACAGTGATGTCCCATCCTGGGACAATGTAAAAAAGTTAAAGAAAAAATATTAAAAAGTTTTTTAAAAAAATCCCCAAATAAAGAACAAAAAAACAAACAAATATTTTTCCAATAAATACAATTATTTATGTAAAAAACAAACAAGCAATAAAAGTACACATAATTGGTATCGCCATGTCCGTAACGACCCGCTCTATAAAACTGTCCAACTAGTTAACCTCTTCAGTGAAAACCGTAAAAAAGGGCAAAAAACTATGCTTTATCATCATACTTCCGAACAAAAAGTGCAACAAAACAAGATCAAAACGACAAATGTAAATAAAAATGGTACGGCTGAAAATATCATCTTGTCCCACAAAAAACAAGCCGTCAAACAGCTCCATCAGCAGAAAAATAAAAACGTTATAGCTGTCAGAATAAAGCGATGCAAAAATATATATTTTTTTCTATAAAATAGTTTTTATTGTGTAAAAGCATCAACACATAAAAAAAAGATATAAATGGGGTATCACTGTAATCCTACTGAACTTAAGAATAAAGCTGCCTTACCAATTTTACCACACATGGAACGATATAAAAAAATAAATAAAAAAACCTGTCTCCCAAAAATCGGAATAGAAAATGATCAAAAAATGTCATGTGCCCTAAAATGGTACCAATAAAAAAGTTAACTCGTCCCGCAAAAAACAAGCATCACATGACTGGCAGCCGAAATATGAAAAAATTAGTGCTGTCTAAATACTGTGGTGAAAAAACTAGTTTTCGCAATAAAAAGCGTCTTTTAAAACCCAATATAAATCTGGTATCGCTGTAATCGCACAGACCCAAAGAATAAAGTCCCCTAATCACTTATACCGCACGAGGAACAGCGTAGAAAATAAATAAAACCAATTCTTCACATACTGTTGATTTTTTTTCATTCTGCCTCCCAAAGATAGCAGTAGCGCTCGGTGCACATTTATCCTGTGCTCTGCGCTGAGCGGTTTCCATGTAAATCTCTGAAATACGGCGCTCACAGTCAGTGCGGGAAGCTGAAGGCGAGGGACGTGACAGACACCGGAATGTAAGTATGTAGAGGTTTTTTTTTTTACATTTACAATGGTAACCAGGGTAAACATCGGGTTACTAAGCGCGGCCCTGCGCTTAGTAACCCGATGTTTACCCTGGTTACCTGGGGACTTCGGCATCGTTGGTCGCTGGAGAGCTGTCTGTGTGACAGCTCTCCAGCAACCACACAAGGACTTTCCAACGATCACGGCCAGGTCGTATCTCTCGTCGTGATCGTTGGAAAGTTGCTGAGTGTGACGGTACCCTAAGCCAATACCCCATATATAGGGGAACACAACTGTTTTCGCGCACAGCAGAGCTCGGAAGGGAAGGAGCGCCATTTGACTTTTTTAATGTAAAATTTGTTGAAGTAATTAGAGGAAAGATGTCCTAGTTAATGATCCTAGTTAATGATAAACTTACCTGGAGCAGCCAGTGCCAGGCAGCAGCTGCCAAGGCAAACAGGATCATGGGGTGCATTAAAAGAGGTCTGAATACACATGATGAGAGCATTATACTGCCTCTGTACAAATCCCTAGTTAGACCGCACATGGAGTACTGTGTCCAGTTTTGGGCACCGGTGCTCAGGAAGGATATAATGGAACTAGAGAGAGTACAAAGGAGGGCAACAAAATTAATAAAGGGGATGGGAGAACTACAATACTCAGATAGATTAGCGAAATTAGGATTATTTAGTCTAGAAAAAAGACGACTGAGGGGCGATCTAATAACCATGTATAAGTATATAAGGGGACAATACAAATATCTCGCTGAGGATCTGTTTATACCAAGGAAGGTGACGGGCACAAGGGGGCATTCTTTGCGTCTGGAGGAGAGAAGGTTTTTCCACCAACATAGAAGAGCATTCTTTACTGTTAGGGCAGTGAGAATCTGGAATTGCTTGCCTGAGGAGGTGGTGATGGCGAACTCAGTCGAGGGGTTCAAGAGAGGCCTGGATGTCTTCCTGGAGCAGAACAATATTGTATCATACAATTATTAGGTTCTGTGGAAGGACGTAGATCTGGGTATTTATTATGATGGAATATAGGCTGAACTGGATGGACAAATGTCTTTTTTCGGCCTTACTAACTATGTTACTATGTTACTATGTTACTATGTCACGTTTGGAAAGCCCTTGATGTGTCTAAACAGTGGAAACTGCTCACAAGTGACACCATTTTGGAAATAGACATCTCAGGGAACTTATCTAGATGTGTGGTGAACACCATGAACCCCCAGGTGCTTCACAGAAGTTTATATTGAGTCGTAAAAAAAAAAAAAAATCACATTTTTCACCCAAAAATGGTAACAGGGTAAAAGGTGAAAAGCACCACATAATTTGTTGTGCAATTTCTCTTGAGTACGCTGATACCTGATATGTGGAGGAAAACTACTGTCTGGGGGCTTGGATGGGAAGGAGCGCCATTTGACTTTCTGATGTGTGGTGAGCACCTTGAACTCCCAGAAAAATGTTTTTAGCCCCAAATGTTTTATTTTCACAAGGTTAACAGGGGGAAATGGACCCCCAAATTTGTTGTGCAATTTCGCCTGAGTATACAGATACCCCATATGTGGTTGAAAACTACTTTTGAGGCACAGTGCAAAGCTCAGACGCTCAGAAGTGCCATATTGGACTTCAGATTTTGCTGAACTAGTTTGAGAGTGCCATGTCACATTGATAAAGCCCCTAAGGTGCCAGAACAGCATAACAGACCCTATTTTACAAACTACACATCTCAATGAATTCATCTATGGGTGTAGTGATCACATTGACACCACAAGTGTCACAGAATTTTGTTTTAGACCCAGATTTTACATTTTCACACTGGGAAATGGGTAAAAATGGCACCAATTTCTGCTAAATGTAGAAATGCCCCATATGTGGCAGTACAGTACTGTTTACCCATATGGCAAGACTCAAGAGGGACAAAGCGCTATTTTCCTCCTGGAGCGCAGATTTTGCTAGAATAGTTTGCAGACTCAATATAAAGAGCCCCTAAGTGCTAGAAGAGCAGAATCCTCCACAAGTGACCCCATTTTGGAAATTATACCTCTGGGAATTTATCTACACATACAGTGACGATTTTCACTCCATGGATGTTTCCCAGAACCAAGCAGCAATGGATGTTGTGGAATGAAAATTGCAAGCTGCCATTGTAGTGACCAGTGCATTATGCCTAGCTCTTGATTCTGGAGACAAGCACCTGTAAATTAGGCGGGCTCTCATCACTACAGAAATGCCAAACATGTGGGCGCTAAATGTGGTTTAGACACAGAAGGGAGGGGGCATTTGACAGTTAATTAGTTACTTTTTAGTGGTCGTAACCATGAACACCTAAACTACTGCAATGCCCTGCACATGGGGTAAATGACATAGTGGATCAAAAGAACTATACTACATTTCTAATTGAAGGAATTTGTTAATATTATTATTACACCCACTACATATTGGGATAGTATCTTGGAGATGGGAATACCCCTTCAATTTACAATGGAACTGTACTTTAAACAAACTTTGCATAAATCAATAGTGCAGGTGAATATTCATGAATATTCATTTCTCTTAAGTAGTGGCACACGTGACCACCGGGAAGCAGCAGAAAGCTGGTGGCTGACACTGCACGCTACAGAAGAGGAATGAATACTCACTGCTCTTTGCGCGCACAGTCCCAATGAGTACTCTGGCAGCTGTGCTCTGCTTGTGAGCAGCGCATGTTGTCCCTGCCATGCTCTGCCTACAAGCATAAAGCAGCTGCTGGCACCGGAGCAGGACGTTGTGAGATAATGTTTTTTTTTTTTTTTTTTTTTAACCCCTTCATGACCTTGGGATTTTTCGTTTTTCCGTGTTCGTTTTTCACTCCCCTCCTTCCCAGAGCCATAACATTTTCATTTTTCCGTCAATTTGGCCATGTGAGGGCTTATTTTTTGCGGGACGAGTTGTACTTTTGAACGACATCATTGGTTTTAGCATGTCGTGTACTAGAAAACGGGGAAAAAATTCCAAGTGCGGTGAAATTGCAAAAAAAGTGCAATCCCACACTTGTTTTTTGTTTGGCTTTTTTGCTAGGTTCACTAAATGCTAAAACTGACCTGCCATTATGATTCTCCAGGTCAGTACGAGTTCATAGACACCTAACATGACTAGGTTATTTTTTATCTAAATGGTGAAAAAAAATTCCAAACGTTGCTAAAAAAAAAAAAAAAAATTGCACCATTTTCCGATACTCGTAGCGTCTCCATTTTTCGTGATCTGGGGTCGGTTGAGGGCTTATTTTTTGTGTGCCGAGCTGGCGTTTTTAATGATAGCATTTTGGTGCAGATACGTTCTTTTGATCGCCCGTTATTGCATTTTAATGCAATGTCGCGACGACCTAAAAAACGTAATTCTGCCGTTTCGAATTTTTTTCTCGCTACGCCGTTTAGCGATCAGGTTAATGCTTTTCTTTAATTGATAGATCGGGCGATTCTGAGCGTGGCGATACCAAATATGTGTAGATTTGATTTTTTTTTTATTGATTTATTTTGATTGGCGCGAAAGGGGGGTGATTTAAACTTTTATATTTTTTTTATTTTTTTCACATTTTTTTTTCCTTTTTTTTTTTACTTTTGCCATGCTTCAATAGCTCCATGGGAGGCTAGAAGCAGGCACAACGCGATCGGCTCTGCTACATAGCAGCGATCTCCTGATCGCTGCTATGTAGCAGAAATGGAGGTGTGCTGTGAGCGCCGACCACAGGGTGGCGCTCACAGCCACCGGTCATCAGTAACCATAGAGGTCTCTAGGACCTCTATGGTTACCATCCAGACGCATCGCCGACCCCCGATCATGTGACGGGGGTCGGCGATGCCGTCATTTCCGGCCGCCCGGCCGGAAGCGGTAGTTAAATGCCACTGTCTGCGATTGACAGCGGCATTTAACTAGTTAATAGGTGCGGGCAGATCGCGATTCTGCCCGCGCCTATTACGGGCACATGTCAGCTGTTCAAAACAGCTGACATGTCCCGGCTTTGGTGCGGGCTCACCGCGGAGCCCTGCATCAAAGCAGGGGATCTGACCTCGGACGTACTATCCCGTCCGAGGTCAGATAGGGGTTAATGATTTCTGATGGGACCATGCATACCGGGATGGGGTGGGGGCCAATTATAAGGATGAGGCCATGCCAAGATACTATTATTAAATAGAAATGAATATTCATTGCTCTCCACGCCCATGGGCGTGGAATGCAGTGAATATTAATTTCTCTTTAGCAGTGGAAACAGGAGTTATCTCCAGCCTCCTGTGACCTGCTGCTCCGCCGATGCCGTTCCCCCACCTCCCCTCAACAGCCAGACTATACACCATACCCCTCCGTACATCCAGACTATAAGACGCACCCCCCATTTTCCTCCACATTTTTTGAGGAAAAAAGTGCGTCTTATAGTCCGAAAAATACGGTATGTGGAGTCTATCTAGGGGGCCAACATACAGTGTTGGAGCCATCGGTTTGGGGGGATACTAAGAGGTCAGTATATATACAGTGAGGGGGCATTACAGCGTGTATAAGAGAGCATCATACTGTGTATAGGGGAGCTGTACAGGGGGGAGACTCTGGACATTATTAAATGTAAAGTGGGCACTTATTGTTATAGGGGAACTCAGATTACTGTGACTGCCAAAGGGCCACACAGGGCATTATTACATTCTAGGGGGCAAAATGTGGGCACTTGCACAGGACATGAATATATTCTAGAGGTTTGTTTTACCATCTAGATGGCACATAGTACCACATAATACAGGTGCAGTAACAGGGACACGTACGGCAGCAGCGGCTCAGTATTGGGGTATCAGTTGTAGTAATAGGGATACATACGGCAGCAGCAGCTCAGTATTGGGGCATCAGGGGCAGTAATAGGGACACGTACGGCAGCAGCAGCTCAGTATTGGGGTATCAGCAGGATGACGAGTTTATGCAGTTTGGGGATAGATGTGAACAGTGCTGAACGTGAAACGTGTCTTTGTTGTGAACGTGTTGTAAACGTGTCTGCAGCTGAGTCCTGGCTGGAAGAAGTTGCCATGTCGGTCTGTGCCAGATGGAAAAGATGGGAAAAGTGAACGATTCCATCAGAAAGAACATCAGCAGTAAGTCACTATATGTAACTGCTGTGATCTCTTATATGTTCTGTAGGGCAGGTATTTACCACTGACCATATGCCGGTAATATCCATGTTGGTTTTTGCATAGAGATTATCTTCAGTAACAGTGCGGTCATCTGCTGAGGTTTCCTCCACTATTTGGTTGCATAACCCAGTTGTAATCAAGGTTACCTGGTTAGGGGCCCACTCAGAAGTTTAGCACCCCTCAACCAAAACCCTAGCTACACCTCTGACATGCAATTATGGCGTCTGCCTGCAGAAGGAGTTTTTTTTTTAGTATGTATATATTATAGTCATTATGTAAAATAGGGGGTAGGTCTGTCAGCAGTCTGCATTACGAATACCTAATCAAGAGGACCACATGAAGACCCCCACAGGTCGCCCCGGGGGCACGAGCATATCATTAACACAAAATTGAAAATAAAGATTAAACAATAACCACATGACGGATTTCATCAACAAAAGTATTATTTTAATCAGTATAACGGTGACTACCTGACAGTTTCTGTAGGTTACTGTGCACAATCCTGCTGACAGGTTCCCGGTAAAGGGATTTTCATTTTCAGAAAACCCATGTCCCCAGTCGCAGTTTGTTTAAAAAAACAAACAAAACAAAACTGAGCTTTACTCCTTCTTCCTAGATGCGACACAGAGTATCTGTTCTTGTCTGCACGTTGACAGCTCTGCAGCCAATTGGTAAGCTCAGTGGCTCTGCCCGTTTAGACAGCATGAGCTGCTCAGAGTCTCTGTGCGCTGTGATTGACTGCAGTGCTACCAACTTAAGCGCTGCAGTCAATAACGGACATTAGCATCAGTGGCGGAGTAGGGGAGGTGAGAATAAAACATATTTTTTAAAATAAACTACGCCTGGAGACAGGGCTTTTCTGAAAACGGAAACCCTCCTTAATAAGTGTTATTCAGTAAAATCATCTTTGATGAACATCAGTATTCAAGCTAAATCAAATGGACCGCCTTATTTCCTGTGTCCTTCCAATCTCACCTTCTCTCTGTCTTGTTTTCCTGCGTCTTGGAGTCTTTTCTGGTATGTCTGGTATGGTAATAGTCTCCAATGCCTTGTGTTATGTAAAGAGAGGAGAAAATCTTCTAACATGCAGCACTTGGGTCTTTTTAATGAAACATAAAAAGTCTGCTATTATCTATCACAACAGATAATGGCAAAATGTAAGAATGAATTAATATTCTAGCATTAATAACATCTTCTGGCATTTCCTAAATCGTTGAAATTTAAATACAGACATGAACATGAAGGCTGAAACCATGTAATGCCTTCACTAGGTCGTATCCATATCCAATGCATGGACATGTGTTAACAGTTCAAAATGCATCACACAGACGATCACACACAGCATTTTACCTGTGGGATGAGTGCTGGGTCCGGCAACTCAGGAGATATTTCCATAACCCCAAAAAACGGATCGGGGGCATCCTCCAGCATCTGCATGATCATCATATTGTCTGGAAGCAAGAAGTGTCTAAAATACGCACAAAATGTTTCACTTTATACTGCAGAAACTAGTTTACCTGCTATAAACACAGTATATGCATAAAGCAAACAACACGTACAACAGGAAAAATGTTAGTAATTGAACTAACTACGTGGAAATGTATTATTCCATACAATATGAGTTCTTTCATTATCACTAATGTCAATAAAGTATTAGAAGATGATACTACAGTGGAGACTGTGCACAACTACAGTAATATTTGTCTCCAATAGATGAATATGATAGGAAGTGCAGAACAGAAGATTATCTTTGGGCACTGTGCCATGTAAACACCTGCTTACTCCAACTCGTTGTCTACTATATCTCATGTGTAAGTGAATGCAGTGAGGCCCAGTGGGCACCAGCCAAGATGTGGAGATATGAAACCAAGACTAATTATTACCCCAACTACTCCCCCATAAGGCCCTCTGTGCTCTCCAACTCCAGATTCACATGAATCCAGTCATGTAACTAAATCTTTCAGCATCTGCCACCACTGTTCTTCTACATAAATTATTAGATTATAATAACCTACTGCAACCTCCTACTCTCTGGACTCCCCTCTAGCACCCCTCCAATCCATCCTACACTCTGCTGACTGACTAATCCACCTGTCTCCCCGCTATTCCCCAGCCTCTCCCCTATGCCAAGCCCTTCACTGGCTTCCTATTGTCCAGAGACTCCAGCTCAAATCCCTAACTATGACATACAAAGCTATCCACAACCTGTCTCCTCCATACATCTGTGACCTCGTCTCCCAGTACTCTCCTACACGCAACCTTCGATCCTCTCAAGATCTCCTTCTCTACTCCCCTCTTATCTCTTCTTCCCACAACCGCATACAAGACTTCTCCCGTGCTTCCCCCATACTCTGGAACTCTCTACCTCAACACATGAGACTCTCCCCTACCATAGAAACCTTCAAAAAGAGCCGGAAGACTCACCTCTTCCAACAAGCCTACAACCTGCAGTGATCTTCAGTCAAATGAACCGCCGCACAACCAGCTCTACCCTCTCCTAGTGTATCCTCACCCATCTCCTGCAGACTATAAGCCCTCGCGGGCAGGGTCCGCCCTCCTTCTGTACTGTGTGTGCCTTGTATTGCTCATGTTTATTGTATTTGTCTATATTTGTTCCTTTCACATGTAAAGCGCCATGGAATAAATGTCGCTATAAACATGTATAATAATAATAATAATAAAAAAAAAAAGTAATACTAGCTAAATGATATACTCTGGTGGACTAGTGACTGAATGAATATAAAAAAAGTTTTACTAGACTGCTTCTTTAAGCAAAAAAGGCGTACATCTGCGAACTGTAAAATACTTACTGTTCAGTGTGACGTAAGTCAATGATCGCTTGCTTCTCAGTCTTGTATAGGCGTTCTATAGTGATCTTCACTTCCTCTGAGAGATGAACAGATTTTTAAGCGATGAAAATGGCACAAAATAAAACAGCAACAGGAGAAATCAAAAAATATGTTTGAAACAAAAGAAAACTATTGACAGTGGAACAAACCTTACAACGTGCATAGGCACAAGGATAGGACCACACAGTGCCTATGGCTGTGACACAGGTAGCAGAGCTGAAGATTGCTGCATGCTGCTGCTGCATCACAGCATGAATGAAGAAGGTGCCGCATCAAGCCTACTGCAAAAATCTAACCGGTACAACATCTCTGCGACTTGCAAACTGTACGAACTGAGTGGCATAGCTCCACCGCACATGATGCTGTGTCACTTGTTTGGATGGTATGGGAAGACTGCAGCTGATCAGTAGCTGATGATTGACTGCAGTGGTCACATGAAGACTAATATAATTTTTTAAAAGAGAACATGTTAGCAGGATTTTGATAAGGTACAGGCAATGTAATGTTGGTGCTGTTACACTGATTAACCCCTTTACCCCCAAGGGTGGTTTGCATGTTAATGACCAGGCCATTCTGACAATGTTTTCTCATGGCATATTGTACTTCATGATAGTGGTCAAGTTTCTTTGATATGACTTGCGTTTATTTGTGAAAAAAACGGACATTTTGCAAAAATTTTGAAAATTTTGCAATTTTCCAACTTTGAATTTCCATTCCCTTAAATCACAGAGATAAGTCACACAAAATACTTAATAAGTAACATTTCCCACATGTCTACTTTACATCAGCACAATTTTGGAACCAAATTTTTTTGAGGCTAGGGAGTTATAAGGGTTAAAAGTTGACCAGTGATTTCTCATTTTTACAACACCATTTATTTTTAGGGACCACATCACATTTCAAGTCACTTTAAAGGGTCTATATGATAGAAAATACCCAAAAGTGACACCATTCTAAAAACTGCACCCCTCAAGGTGCACAAAACCACATTCAAGAAGTTTATTAACCCTATTGGTGCTTCACGGGAATTTTTGGAATGTTTAAAAAAACAATGAACATTTAAACTTTTTTTCACAAAAAAATCACTTCAGATCCATTTTTTTTATTTTCCCAAGGGTAACAAGAGAAATTGGACCCCAAAAGGTATTGTGCAATTCGTCCTGAGTATGCTGATACCCAATATGTGGGGAGGAACCACTGTTTGGGCGCATAGCAGAGCTCGGAAGGGAAGGAGCACCATTTGACTTTTTCGACGCAAAATTGGCTGGAATGAGATTGGACGCCATGTCGCATTTGGAGAGCCCCTGATGTGCCTAAACCGTGAAACCCCCCCACAAGTGACATCATTTTGGAACGTAGACCCCCTAAGGGACTTATCTAGATGTGTGGTGAGCACTTTGAACCCCCAAATGCTTCACAAAAGTTTATAACGTAGAGCCGTAAAATTAAAAAATCATATTTTTTCCACAAAAATTATTTTTTCACTCCCAATTTTAATTTTCCCAAGGGTAACAGGACCTTAAAAGTTATTGTGCAATTTGTCCTGACTACGCTGATACCCCATATGTGGGGGTAAACCAGTGTTTAGGTGCATGGCAGAGCTCGGAAAGGAAGGAGCATCATTTGACTTTTTCAACGTAAAATTGGCTAGAATTGAGATTGGACGCCATGTCGGGTTTGCAGAGCCCCTGCTGTGCCTAAACAGTGGAATCCCCCCACAAGTGACCCCATTTTGGAAACTACATCCCCTCCCCCCCCCCCCAAGGAACTTATCTAGATGTGTTGTGAGAACTTTGAACTCTCAAGTATTTCACTAATGTTTATAATGCCCGGGCGTGAAAATAAAAAAAAATCATATTTTTTCCACAAACATGATTTTAGTCCCCATTTTTTATTTTCCCTACGGTAACATGAGAAATTGGACCCCAAAAGTTATTGTCCTATTTGTCTTGAGTATGCTGATACACTATATGTGGGAGAAAACTACTGTGTGGGCACACGTCGGGGCTCGGAAGGGAAGTTGTGGCGTTTTGGAATGCAGACTTTGATGGAATGGTCTGCGGGCGTCATGTTGCGTTTTCAGAGCCCTTGATGTGCCTAAACAGTAGAAACCCCCCACAAGTGACCCCATTTTGGAAACTACAACCCATGGAACTTATCTAGATGTGTGATGAGAACTTTGAACCCCCAAGTGTTTCACTAAAGTTTATAACGCAGAGCTGTGAAAATAAAAAAATTTTTTTTTCCCACAAAAATTATTTTTTAAGCCCCAAAATGTTTATATTCCCAAGGATAATAAGGAGTAACTGGACAGCAAAAGTTGTCCAATTTTAGTACGCTGATACCCCATATTTGGGGGTAAACCACTGTTTGGGTGCACGGCAGAGCTTGGAAAGGAAGGAGCATCATTTAACTTTTTCAAGGCAGAATTGGCTGGAATTGAGATCGGATGCGATGTCGCGTTTGGAGAGCCCCTGATGTGCCTAAACAGTTGAAACCCCCCAATTGTAACTCCAACCCAAACCCGAACACACCCCTAACCCTAATCCCAACCCTAAACACACGCTTAACCTCAACACATCCTTAACCCCAACACACCTCTAGCCCTAATCCCAACCCTAACCATAACCCTAACCACACCCCTAAGCTTGACACACCCCTAACCCTAATCCCAACCCTAACCCCAACCGTAAACGTAATCCAAACCCTAACCCCAACCCTAACCCTAACTTTGGCCTCAACCCTAAGGCCATGTTCACACAGTGCGTTTTTTACTGCGGAACCGCAGCGGTTTTGCCGCTGCGGTTCCGCAGCTGTTTTCCATGCAGGGTACATAACAATGTAACCCTATGGAAAACAGTCACTGCTGTGCACATGATCCGGAATTGCGTTTAAAAAGCCGCGCAGAATAGCTGCGGCAAAAAAGAAGGAGCATGTCACTTCTTTTTCCTAAACCGCAGCGGTTCTGCACCCATAGACCTCCATTGTGAGGTCAAAACCGCAGTAAAACCCGCAGATCAAAAATATATCTGCGGGTTTTACTGCGGTTTGATGTGCAGAACCGCTGCAGCAGGAAGTGCGGGGAAGCGGGAGGAAGTCCGTGGGCGGAAGTGCGTGGGCGTGTTGTGTCGTTCCTGAAGACACTGTCATCATGGAGGCATACCGTCGCATGGGGATCGATGTCGGGCGTCTGATTGATCTGGTATGTCTGTGTGTCCGTCCCCATGCGACGATATGCCTCCATTGTGCTAAGTCGCCGTATCGGACTACTACTCCCATCCGGTATTTAGGATGGGAGAGTTGTCCCTGTGTCCGGCGACTTAGCACAATACTAAAGTTTACACCAAACACAAACACAATACACATACATGACACACAGTACAGTACATACAACACATAACATAGAGTATATACTCACCATACACCACACTTGTAGGCGAAGCCCTCGATCCTCAAGGAAAAAAATCACAAAATAAAAAATCAAATCCATACTCCCTGTCCGCAGAATCCATAACCGAGTGTCCCACGCCGATCTCCTGCTCTCCGGTGATACACTGCCAGGAGCGAAGCTCCTAGCAGTGTATCGCGTACTGTCCCGGAGTTCAATGGCGCCGGCGTCCCGGTTAACGGCAGTACAGCTGCGTTGAACTTTCCCACGCAGCACTGCCGTTAAGCGAGAGTGCCGGGGTCAATGACCGCCGGTAAACTCGCTCGCGCATGCGCAGTGACACACCGACAGGAACTATGGCTCCTGTCAGTGTGTTGCTGCAGCCGTGGAGAGCAGACACATCTCTGGATGTGTCTGTTCTCCATGGAAGATCTTCGTGGGACCCTCGATGGATTTCTGCGGACAGGGCCAGGGAGTATGAATTTGTTTTTTTATTTTGCCTTTTTTTCAGGTCGAGGGTCTTCAGGATGGATTAAGCGTACAATAAAAAATGGTCAAAAAGTGGGTGTCTTTATTTCATTAAAATATTTTTTTCTAGTCTTTGTGGGTTTTTTTTAACCCTTTCATTGGCTTAATAATGGATAGGCGTCTCATTGACGCCTCTCCATTATTAACCGGGCTTAATGCCACCTTACAATAGCAAGGTGGCATTAACCCCTCATTACCCCATATCCCACCGCTACACGGGAGTGGGAAGAGAGGGGCTAAGTGCCGGAATTGGCGCATCTTTTTGATGCGCCTTTTCCGGGGCGGCTGCGGGCTTATATTTGTAGCCGGGGGGGGCAAATATCCATGGCCCCTTTCCTAGGCTATGAATATAAGCCCACGGCTGTCTGCGTAGCCTTTCTGGCCTAAAAATATAGGGGGACCCCAACACGTTTTTTTTTTCGGGGCTCCCTATATTTTAGTGCCAGAAAGGCTACGCAGACAGCTGTGGGTTAATATTCATAGCCTGGGAACAGCCATGGGTATTTTAACCCCTTCCCGGGCCTCAAATATTGGCCCACAGCTGTCTGCTTAGCCTTTCTGGCCTAAAAATATAGGGGGACCCCAACAAGTTTTTTTTTCGGGGCCCCCTATATTTTAGTGCCAGAAAGGCTACGCAGACAGCTGTGGGTTAATATTCATAGCCTGGGAACAGCCATGGGTATTTTAACCCCTTCCCGGGCCTCAAATATTGGCCCACGGCTGTCTGCCTAGCCTTTCTGGACTAAAAATAGAGGGGGACCCTATGTATTTTTTTTTAGGGTGTTCACATAAATTATAGTAACCCTTAATAGGATTAATAATGGATAGGCGTCTTATTGACGCCTCTCCATTATTAACCGTGCTTAATGCCACCTTACAATAGCAACACTATCATTAACCCTAGGATCCCTTTAGGGGTAGGGTTAGGGTTAGTATCCCTTTAGGGGTAGGGTTAGGGTTAGGATCCATTTAGGGGTAGGGTTAGGATCCCTTTAGGGGTAGGGTTAGGGTTAGGATCCCTTTAGGGGTAGGGTTAGGATCCCTTTTGTGGTTGTGTTATGTTTAGGATCCCTTTAGGGGTAGGGTTAGGGTTAGGATCCCTTTAGGGGTAGGGTTAGGGTTAGGATCCCTTTAGGGGTAGGGTTAGGATCCCTTTAGGGGTAGGGTTAGGGTTAGGATCCCTTTAGGGGTAGGGTTAGGATCCCTTTTGTGGTTGTGTTATGTTTAGGATCCCTTTAGGGGTAGGGTTAGGGTTAGGATCCCTTTAGGGGGTAGGGTTAGGGTTAGGATCCCTTTAGGGGTAGCGTTAGGGTTAGGATCCCTTTAGGGGTAGGGTTAGGGTTAGGATCCCTTTAGGGGTAGGGTTAGGGTTAGGATCCCTTTAGGGGTAGGGTTAGGGTTAGGATCCCTTTAGGGGAAGGGTTAGGGTTAGGATCCCTTTAGGGGTAGGGTTAGGGTTAGGATCCCTTTAGGGGTAGGGTTAGGATCCCTTTAGGGGTAGGGTTAGGGTTAGGATCCCTTTAGGGGTAGGGTTAGGGTTAGGATCCCTTTAGGGGTAGGGTTAGGATCCCTTTAGGGGTAGGGTTAGGGTTAGGATCCCTTTAGGGGTAGGGTTAGGATCCCTTTTGTGGTTGTGTTATGTTTAGGATCCCTTTAGGGGTAGGGTTAGGGTTAGGATCCCTTTAGGGGTAGGGTTAGGATCCCTTTAGGGGTAGCGTTAGGGTTAGGATCCCTTTAGGGGTAGGGTTAGGGTTAGGATCCCTTTAGGGGTAGGGTTAGGGTTAGGATCCCTTTAGGGGTAGGGTTAGGGTTAGGATCCCTTTTGTGGTTGTGTTATGTTTAGGATCCCTTTTGGGGTAGGGTGCTTAGGGTTATGAGCCCTAACCCTACCCTAACTATTTCAGTTTATAGTCGGTTTTTTACTTAATGTTGTTGATTGTCGCACGCACCGCTCAGGATTGACGGCGACAGAGCTAGTAGTAAAACAACTGCACACAAACGTTTTTATTGGTGTTTGTGTTTTCAGTTTGTGCTTGTGTTCATTTATTAGGGGTTACTTTGAAATATTTCCAGCATTTGTGTAACATTACTTGGTCGTGCTATAGATTATGAGATGACACTATTGTATTTATTGTAGGTTCGTGATTATCCGGCCTTGTGGGACCCAGCCGATGAATCACACAAGGATAAGTACTTCAGGGAACTAGCCTGGACAAAAATAGTGCGCGACCTTATCCCGGATTGGGACAAATATCCTGGGACTACACAGCAGCAAATCGGTAATTTTAATTAAATTTATTTAGTAAACCTTGAGTATATTAAAAATATAATTTGTTTAGATCTCTCAAAAAATGTTGTTGTATTTTGTAACCTTTTTTTGGTAGATAACGATGTGAGGAAACGTTGGCGCTCCATCAGAGACCGTTTTACAAAGTTCCTCAATGAATGCTCAAAGAGTGGCTCTTCGCCAAGCAAAACTAAATTCCCCTTTAGTGAAGAGCTGCAGTTTCTTGTGACCAGTAGGACATTGAGAAAGTAAGTTAAAATCCACTCCACACGATTATTTATATATAATATGTTGTGCGAAAAGTTAATGTTTTTTTTTTCACCAACAGGACGGAAGGAAACATGTCGGTAGCTGATTTGGAGGACAGCGACAAAGAGGATGGAGCAGGCAGTTCCTCTGGAGTGGGAAGGACCATCTCTACCTCCACTCCCACAGCTTCTGCTGAATCAGCATCCACTTCAGCAGCTGCTGCATCAACATCTAGTTCAGCAGCTGCTGAAGCATCTGATTCCGCAGAAGCTGTGAGAGTGGAGAAGAGAGCTGTCTATCCGGTGGCAGCAGAGAAAAAAACAAAAAAAAAACAAAGAAGAACCAAGATGACCAAACGGTCCAAATAGCTTGTGACACATTAGATTTATTTAAAAAAAATCTAGTTCCGATGACCATTGCGACTCCTTTGCACAAACTGTCGCCAGAAAAACACGCTCCCTGCCACCGGATAGACAATCTCTTTTCATGTCTATGGTCCAGATGTCCCTCACTGCTCTGGAGGACCCTGCTCCGATTTCTCCCTACAATGAGGTTCTGATGGGGGTGTTGGGACTTTTCAGGCCCCGACACCGAACACCTGAAACAACAGCTACCAGACCCCAGTATTTGGCCCACAGCCAAGGAAGTTCTGGAGACAGAGGCAGTTCGCAGCATATGGGGGGAGCACCGTATCAATCTGAGGGAACAAATTTCCTCTATTCTCCCGAATATACATTTCTGAATTGAACGTGGGCAAAAGTTTTCAGTTGCACAAAGTTCCTTTTTTTTTTTTTTTAGCTCCAGTTGCCTGTTGGATTTGAAAGGGGCTTTTTTTTTTTTTTTTTTTTTTCTAATTGAAAAATCTTTTGTAAAGATTACAAAGAATTTGGGTTCTTTTAAATAAATTATATTTCACACAAAATATTCTCTTCTTTATTACAATGGGGACAAGGCCGCTATCCTGGGTTTATGGGCTATCAATTAGTGGTTTATGGGTTGATGTGTTAACAATTGTATACGTCATACTGCTATTATTTTCGTAAAACACCAACAATTTTTTAGACATAAAAAAAAAAAAAGAAAACAAATTAAACCAAAATAGATTTTTTATTTATATTACAACCAATTTTTTAAAACTGTTTTTGGTAACATGAAACAAAAATTTTTTTTTTCAAACTTTTGTGTTGGTTGCTGGCGTTTATCATTCTTCGGGATGTTTTCAAAACTGTTATCAGCGATGTCGGCAACATTTTTTTGGGGGGGTCAGTGTAGATGCATCCTTCTCTGCTGGTCAGGCTGCTCAACACCAGCACAGGAGTATTGCCAGTGCACGGCACCTTCAGGACTCATAAAGTAGTCAGTGAAGGATTCTCTTACACGCACACCAGAGTTGGACGGCCTGCCCAGACCCCCGTTGACCACTGGATTAAATACTGGCTGCTGGTACTCCACATCAACGTCAGTGTTGTACTCACAAGCATAGTTGTGGAGTACACAGCAAGCCTTTATCACAGCATCAACGGTGTCTGTGTCCAACTGAATGGCAGTGTGAAAGATCCTCCACTGACTAGTCATGATCCCAAAGGTGCATTCCACATATCTGCGTGCACGACTCAGCCGATAATTAAAAATCCTCCGTCGGGCATCCAGTCCCCTTCGTGGGTATGGGCGCAGCAGGGTTGTCGTTAAGGGAAACGCCTCATCCGATACCATCACGAAGGGCACTGGATGTGTGGAACCCGGCAAAGGTCGTGGGGCTGGGAGCGTGCCGCCATCTCGAAGAATTTGCATCCCAATCTGTGACGTTCGCAACACCCGAGAATCCCCAGTACTACCATAGGCACCAACGTCAATGGCAACAAATTTGTAATGGGCATCAGCCACCGCCATCAGGACCACTGAAAAATACTTCTTATAATTAAAGAAGCGTGATCCTGATCGTGGTTGCTGCTGAACCCTAACATGTTTACCATCGACTGCACCTATGCAGTTTGGGAAATTGGCCACAGACTGAAAGCCTGCTGCAACCTGCAGCCAAGTCTCCTCGGTTGGGGAAGGCATCACCATTGGCTGCAACTTCTGCCAGATGACGGTACATGTACACCTCACAATGTTAGAGATGGTAGATTTACCAACTCTAAATTGGAGGTGCAGGGATGTATAGCTCTCTCCTGTGGCCAAAAATCTGCAAAGAAACAAAAAAGAAAATTAGAAATGTCACACAAAAAGCTAATTACAACATGTCACAAGTTAAGGCCGCTATTATATGCGTCCAGCACCATTCAATAATGCTGGCATTAACACCCAGCACAACACAAAGGGTGTTAAAAACATTAATAAAAGGCATGATGGGACTTGTGCACACACGCATGCGAGATATGACCGAGTGTTGCATGGTAATCCCCGGACCTGCTGCATGCACTCCGTTGTGGAGCGTGCGGCTCCATGTATTGGTATGTGGGTGCAGACTCCGCTCCAGAGTGCAGGCGGCAGAGCCGGGGTTTACCATGCAACACTCAGCCGTATCTCACGTGTGTGTGTGTATGTGTGCCCCCTGTCCAACAAGAGGACTGGGTGGGTTTAATCACACATACTGGACACAGAGACACAAGTAAAATACAGACCTAACAACATTCCCCCCAAAAAATTGTTACTTACCGCAAGGTGATGAGCAGCCTTTCTTCAGCAGAGATGGACTTCCTCATCACCGTGTCTTGCAGTGTTAAATGGGGTGCCAGGATGGTAAGCAGTCTGTCAAATGCAATAATTGGTAACCGACAAAACGATATAAATTTTTCAGGATATCTGAAAATTGCAAAAGAACAACAAAAAAGGGTTACTTCACAAGTATTGCTAGCAAAAAAAGGTAAATTAGTCATTCTATATATTTCTACTTACCTCCTCAAATCATTGTACAGCACATGAAAGTGCCCCTTCTCAGTTCGGTCTGCTACAAGCGGGTGCACCCACAATCGTTTCTGCACACGTCTTCTCTGCTGCCGCTATATAGAAAAATAAAAAAATATTTTGTAAACACAACAATTAGAAAAATATATCAAACATGCCTGGAAAACAATGCCGATTATGTAAGGGTACGTGTCCACATTCAGGAAGGCCCACCCCATTCTGGGACGCAATGATGCCAGATGTGTTCATTGTACAAATCCAGCATCATCACACCCGACGCATAGGGCCCTGTTTTATTCCTTGCGGAGCCGCAGTTTCACAACAAGGAACACGGACATGCTGTGATCATAAAAGACGCGCAGCTTGTCCGGAGTCGCAGGGCTGACGGATGACACAAAGTGGACACGTGATTTCATGACATCACCTCCAGTATGCTGACATGTGGACGCTGCATGTTTGGCGCTGCGGCCACACGCAGCGCCAAACATACAGCGTTTCCAGAACGTCGACATGTACCCATAACCCAATATATAAAACAAACAGACATCTGCTTACCTGACGTGCATGTCGATTCAGAATTAGAAGCATCAACCCCAGGATCGCAATCCGGTGTGGCGTGCGGAGCTGGATCCGTGGGCTGTCATCTGGACGACGCTCAGCACGTCCACTCATTTTGATGTGTAAGTTCCAAAATGGAGGATGGAAGAAGAAAAGGGTTGGACAAGGAAATGACATCATTTTTTTTTTTTTTTCCCCCACTGCAGTAAACTTTATTTCTGTCAAACACAGACAATCTGCAGACAAAACTGCATCAAAAAACGCAGTAAAAAACGCACTAAAAAACGCATCAAAAACGCACCAAAAAACGCACATGCGTTTTCTGCAGAGACCTGCGGTTTCAGTCAGGGAAAAAAAAGGATGGAAATCCTGAACGTGTGAACATAGCCTAAGGGTATGTGCACACGATGCAGATTTAGTGCAGAATTGGTGCAGAACTGCAGCAGATTTTTCTGCCTCAGAAACGCTGCAGAACTGCACTGTGATTTACAGTACAATGTAAATCAATGTGAAAAAAAAAGCTGTGCACATGGTGCAGAAAAATCTGCGCAGAAACGCTGCAGATTTCAAAGAAGTGCTTGTCACTTCTTTTGTGCATTTCTACAGCGTTTCTGCACCCCTCCATTAATAGAAATCTGCAGTGGTAAAATCTGCACAAAAAACGCATAAAAACGCACAAAAAATGCACTAAAAACGCATAAAAAACGCATAAAAAACGCACCTGCGGATTCTGCCAGGAGATGCAGATTTAGTGCAGAAAATTCTGCACCACATTTCCTACGTGTGCACATAGCCTAACCCTAACTTTAGCCCCAACCCTAACCCTAAATTTAGCCCTAGCCCTTACCCTAAGAGGGAAATGGAATTAAATACATTTTTTTAATTTTATTATTTTTCCCTAACTAAGGGGGTGATAAAGGGGGTTTGATTTACTATTTATAGTCGGTTTTAACAGCGAGTTTTTATGTTTGGCAGCTGTCACACAAAAGACGCTTTTTTTTGCAAAAAATAGTTTTTGAATCACCACATTTTGAGAGCTATAATGCTTCCATATTTTGGTCCACAGAGTCATGTGAGGGCTTGTTTTTTGCGGGACGAGTTGACATTTTTATTGGTAACATTTTCAGGCACATGACATTTTTTTATCGCTTTTTATTCCAATTTTTAGGAAGCAGAATGAACAAAAAACAGCAATTCCTGAATTTCTTTTGGGGGGGCGTTTACACTGTTCCGCATGTGGTAAAATTGATAAAGCAGTTTTATTCTTCCAGTCAGTACGATTACAGTGATATCTCATTTTTTTTTTTTATGTTTTGGCGCTTTTACACAATAAAAACTATTTTACAGAAAAAATAATTACTTTTGCATTGCTTTATTCTGAAATAACTTTTTTTATTTTTCTGCTCATGGAGCGGTATGGCACCTTGTTTTTTGTGGGACAAGATGACGTTTTCAGCGGTACCATTTTTATTTACATCCGTCTTTTTGATCGCGATTTATTGCACTTTTTGTTCGACGGTATGATGATAAAGCTTTGTTTTTTGCCGTTTTTTGCCTTTTTTTATGGTGTTCACTCAAGGGGTTAACTAGTGGGATAAATTTTATAGAGCGGGTCGTTACGGACATGGCGAGATCAGATATGTGTACTTTTATTGTTTTGTTTTTAATTTACATAAGTAAATGGATTTATTTGAAAAATATTCATTTTATTTTTTCTTTACTTGTGGATTTTTATAAAAAAAAATATTTTTACACATTCTAATTTTTTTTTTTACTTTATAACATTGTGCCAGGTTGGGACATCACTATATTACATCAGATCGCTGATCTTACACTGTGCACAGAACTGTGACAGATCAGCGACAGTGAAGGAGGCTTGCCGGCGCCTGTTCTCAGCAGGCACTCACAAGCCACATTACTGCAGGACCCGAAAGGACCCTGTGGCCATCTTGGATCCGGGTTCTTCATGGAGACCATGATAATAACGCAATCACATTGCGCTATTCTGATGGATGCACGCAGGGAGCTCCCGTCCCTGCGCGATGCCCCTCTATGTCACTGTCACTACTGACAGCGGCATCAGAGGGGTTAAATGCCCGCGATCTGTGCTGGCACCAATCGTGGGCATTGCTGCAGGGTGTCAGCTGTCTCAGCTGACACCCACACGCGATTGCCGTGGCGCTCACCGTGAGACCGTGGTGATTGCGACACCGTACTAGTACTGAAGCTGGCACAAATGCAGTTCCCAGAGTGCAGTACAAGTACGGCGCATGTCGCAAAAGGGGTTAAAACCAATGTTGGGCTACATACATCATGAGAATGGGGTCCCTGGTGGTCCAAACCGACGTGTTTCAACCATTTAGGTCTTATTCATGGTGTGAAAACAGACCCACATTGCTGGTGTTAAATACAAAGCGGCATACAGGAAACAAGTGCATTAATTAAGAACATCAGGAGACCAACCGGAAACTCCCCAAACTCCACCAAGGTAGGAAAAGCTATATGCACAAAACAACCAATCCCCTACAGAATCTGTAAAGTATTGTCTGGTACCACAGGTTCAGCAAGAACCATACCGTAAAGGCCATCTACTATATAATTGTCTAAGGGTCACTTCCGTCTGTCTGTCTGTCTTTCTGTCACAGATATTCATTGGTCGCGGCCTCTGTCTGTCATGGAAATCCAAGTCGCTGATTGGTTGCGGCAAAACAGCCACGACCAATCAGCGACAGGCACAGTCCGGCGGAAAAATGGCAGCGCCTTACTCCCCGCAGTCACTGACCGGCGCCCGCTCCATACTCCCCTCCAGTCACCGCTCACACAGGGTTAATGCCGGTGGTAACGGACCACGTTATGCCGCGGGTAACGCACTCCGTTATCGCTGCTATTAACCCTGTGTGTCCCCAACCCTGTGTGTCCCCAACTTTTTACTATTCATGCTGCCTATGTGGCATCAATAATAAAAAGATCTAATGTTAAAAATAATTTAAAAAAACAAAAAATCATTATATACTCACCTTCCGCCGCCTCTCCCGCTCCTCGCGACGCTCCGGTAACCGCGACAAGGACCTGCCATGACGTCATGGTCATGTGACCGCGACCTCATCACAGGTCCTGCGCTACCAACCCTGGGACCGGAAGCTGCCGAGTGCACCGCACACAGGAGACATGACTACAAGGGCTCCCTCGGAAGGTGAGTATATGTTTATTTTTTAACCTGTGACATACGTGGCTGGGCAATATACTATGTAGCTGGGCAACATACTACGTGACTGGCCAATATACTACATGGCTGGGCAATATACTACGTGGCTCTGTGCTGTATACTACGTCGCTGTGCAATATTCTACATGTCTGTGCTGTATACTACGTCACTGGGCAATATACTACGTAACTGGGCAATATACTACGTGGCTGGGCAATATACTACGTGGCTGGGCAATATATTACGTGGCTGTGCAATATACTACGTGGCTGGGCAATATACTACGTGACTGGGCAATATACTGTACTACGTGACTGGGCAATATACTACTTGACTGGGCAATATACTATGTGACTGGGCAATATACTACGTGACTGGGCAATATACTACGTGGCTGGGCAATATACTACGTGGCTGGGCAATATACTACGTGGCTGGGCAATATACTACGTGACTGGGCAATATACTACGTGACTGGGCAATATACTACGTGACTGGGCAATATACTACGTGGCTGGGCAATATACTACGTGGCTGGGCAATATACTACGTGACTGGGCAATATACTACGTGGCTGGGCAATATACTATGTGGCTGGCCAATATACTACGCCGCTGGGCAATATACTACGTAGGTGGGCAATATACTACGTGGGCTGTGCAATATACTACGTGAACATGCATATTCTAGAATACCCGATGCGTTAGAATCGGGCCACCATCTAGTAGTGTATAAGTACGGAACATCATCATTATTAGAGATCCTTCAATAAAATGATCATGCCCGTATCACCAATATAAATATATAAGTAATATAACTGACAACAAAAATTTTGTGTAGCAAGACATAGTGGTATACACAGTCAATCTAAGACGAATGGTCAAAAATGAGTACTCAAGTCCTGGAATTAATTGCCAGATGACTTGACTTTTCAAGAACATTTGTGGGGTCCACACTCTGAAGTGTACAAACATAGTTATGTGGACGAGAATTTGTGGGAATAGCAGCTTGGTATGTGATGCAGGACTTCCTGGACTTAATTGTGAAATGGAGTAAAATGTGATTGATTTACTGGTGAAATTATTGTCTTCATTACTTGTTGGGTAAACATTACTCTACTGGGACCCACTAAGCAGAAAATATAAATTATTTGGAAAAAACAAGGGGAGATACAAAGGCCTGGTTGGGTTGGACACGTGAGACAATAGTATCGGCAATTATTTTCTACTGCGCTTCCTACAAACCCGGCAATTTTAATGGGGATTCTTTTGAGCGGGAGTGGCAAGGACGGGTTCAAAGTAATTGGCGCTCTGCATGTCTCCAGACATCCTGGGACTTGAAGGCTTCCTCCTGAGCCATCGAGTCAAATATGAGACACTCATATGTCACAAATGGATTATCATGTACAATACCCTAAAACTTTTTCAGGGTACCTCTAGATATGTATTATGTTGTAAAGTACATCAATTAGACCATTCAACGTCATACAGAGGGTCCTTCAATATATGCATACAACTCTGCTCATTAGGGGCATCATCCCCTTTTAAATTCAACTAGCCTGTCTGGGCATTGGTCTGTGCAATTGTTGAATTAGAGGCGGTAATTTTAGAGCAACCATACAAATCATAATAACATACAACCTGGGATATCGATTCTATGTATGTTCCATAAGCCTAAATGATATACTGACTTACTTCAGGAGATATATAAATGCCTTATCTTATATGCATTAGTGCAGGGGTGTCAAACTGCATTCCTCGAGGGCCGCAAACCATGCGTGTTTTCAAGATTTCCTTAGCATTGCACAAGGTGCTGGAATCATTCCCTGCAGGTGATTAAATTATCACCTGTGCAATGCAAGGAAATCCTGAAAACATGACCTGTTTGCAGCCCTCGAGGAATGCAGTTTGACACCCCTGCATTAGTGGCATACTCTCAGTCTCATTCTCCTGCGTATTGGCAGTCGTTAAGGGGTTAATATCAAAATCCTTTGTGCGCTCCTAGGTGTAGCAGATGACCGTTTCTTCTTCCTCACGCCCTGGTCCTCTGTTCAAAGTGGGAGGCGCATGCGCCAATTGAGATGATCGCTTGCCGGAACATGCTACTGAATATGCACCGCCTCCATTTTGTGGAAGACCAATTTCTTTTTTTTAAGCCATACTAACTGCGCAGGCGCACAAAATAATAACGATGAGGCCAGAGCACCAAGAAAAGAGCGTGAGCATATCATTAACATCAAGCTAATATTACACAAGAACCACAAGATGGATGTCTTCAACCCAGGTATCATTTTAATCAGTGTGAGGCCAGTCTCACACGCCCAGATAATTCCGGTACCGGAGAAAACTGTACCGGAGTTATCCGTGTCCGTGTGCTCACGTAGGCCATCCGTGTGATGTCCGTGAGTACGTTTTTAGGGTCTGTGTGCTGTACGTGTGTCCGTGTCCGTGTATTGCAACAATTTTTACAATTTTAACCCTATGACAGGAAAAAATGCACACGGACAGCACACGGATGGCATCCGTGTGCGGTACGTGTTTACATGACTTTATTGGGTCCGTGTAATACGTGCGCTCCCACGAACACTGACATGTCTCTGTGTTTTGCAAACGGACACACGGTCCATGAAAACACGCTGACATCTGCAGAGACACATTCATTTTAATGTGTCTATGTGAGTCAGTGTCCTGGTATGTGAAGAAACTGTCACCACACGTACCGGAGCCACTGACGTGTGAAACCGGCCTAACAGTGCCGAAATTACAATGCCTGCAGCTTACCTAAAGAGAACCTGTCATCAGGATTTTGCTAAGTCACCCAGGGTCCATTAAGTAAGTATAACTTGTAAAGTAGGTGTCAAGAACTTTAAGGATTTGTATGATAATGCATATTAGCCATGGTGGTTTAGGTAGATTTATATGGTTGATAATAAATATCTTCTCTGGTGCAGTTTTCTGTACAACTGAGCAAATCATTAAGTTAGGACTGGCTCATGTCTTGTGCAGCTGCTGTTTCTTAGTGATGACACCCCACAGCAGCTCTTTACAAGTACAAGTCATTACAACAGTAAAATTAGAGGGGTTGTCCGGCCTTAGGCTACAAGTCTGCAGTCACTATGTGCTAGCAGACTTGTGATTCTTCACATCACAGGCACTGAGTACAGCAACGCTCGATACATTTGCATTGAGCGAGGCCTTGCACATCTAGTTGCCACGTGACTGCATATATGCAAAGCACATACTTGTGTCCGCAGTTCCCAGTGCCAGCAAATCCTCACACCATGCAGTGTGCATGATCTCAGGATTCACAAGTCTGAAATCACATAGTGACTGCAGATTTGTAGCCTAAGGCCGGACATCCCCTTTAAGTTTAAATTCACAGAAAGCAATGTGGTGCACTGTTTAATGCTTCCTTTAAAAAAAACAACAAATGGTTTCAAATTGCTTCCTGACAGGCCAACGACCTCAGCAGGTTGATAAGTCATATTCTCCTACATTACTTACTTTTAGAATTGCATTTTTTGGACGCTCCTTATCAAAGCTTCCATGTTATTGCTTTTGCGCATTTCATGTGCTCCGGTTTCCTGCTAGACCAAGGGCCTGGAACCTTTTTGGCTGAGAGAGTCATGAACGCCACATATTTTAAAATGTAATTCCGTGAGGGCCATACAATAAGTATATATATATATATATATATATATAATAATCTTTCACCGTATTTGAAGCTGCATACCAGTGCGGAAGCGGTGAATGCCGTTTGAAGCTATTGCTGTGGAGTAGATGAGGCAAGGAGAGGACTGGAGCCCTGTCCCGGCTGGTGACAAGCACTCCGTGCGGCTCTACCGGGCAGGCGTTGATGTGCAGGTGCTGTGGTCGAGTCCTTTGGTAGGATGATGACTGGAGATTGCAGGACCTGCATGACGTCAGTGGTCATGTGTGGCCCATGTGACTGCCACAGGTGTGAGGCACCATAAGGACCAAACTTATCCTATGCGTTTCGGCTATCAGCGGTTTCCTTCATTATTTTTTTGTTAAAGAGCCAGATGCAGCCATCAAAAGAGCCACATCTGGCTCGCAAGCCATAGGTTCCTAAACCCTGTGCTAGATTATTGAGCAGAGCAATAGTAGTGCTGTAAGGCAGCTAGGGTGGTATTCGTGGCAACGGGCTGTTCTGTTCCCACATCCTGGAGCCCCACAGATAACATACAGTGTCTCTTTTGCTGCATATGCAGCATGTGCAGCAGGACACTCACAGTCACTGTCAGGTTTCCCTAGGCTGCTGTCACGCCGACTCCACGTCCATGAACCCCATAAACCAATTCAGAGTCAAGATTCTTTTCCAACAGATTAACTTTACTGGGCAGCAGCACATTCATCACATAGGTAGCACAGTTCACACAGGGCACAGGGTTTTCTGTACTTTTCCTGCCTTCCGGGCAGACTCTGTTCTTCCTGTATCTCTCTCTCTATCCTACCAGCATTCGCTGCGGTACCTCTAGATAAGCTCTGTTCTGTCCATGCCTTCCACGCCACCAGCTCTCTGAAGTCCCCTTGTCCGCTTCCAATTGGGAAAGGTGCCAGGAGCGCCATCGCAGCTATTCTTGCACCGGTCGTAGACACCGGATCCTCTTTGGGTCGGTCCTTCTTAGTTGGTGCCCAGCTTCACAGTCTCTAGCCTGGGGACCTTTCCTGCCAAAGCAGCTTTATCACCGCGGCTATCCACGTATTCACTCTCACTGTCTCATACACCCGCCCTGGGCAAGGCTGCCTGGGCTTTTGCCTCTAATCAGGAAGTGCCTGTCCTATACCTCCCTGCTCTGTGCTGCTCTGTTCTGTGACCCCTTCCATTTGCTTAACCCCTATGCTGCCTGTATCTAACTAACCTTCCTATCTATTCTCTAATGTGCCTCCCCTCTATTATAACCCTGCTGTTACTCTATGTGAACTTCTATCCCTAATCCTAAACATATCGAGTACACTACATTACAATATATGACACACATTAATGAACATTAGGGAACCGCACATTAAATTAAAAATAAATAAAACATCAGGGTGCCACATGTGACACATGTGCTCAGTGTTGAGGAGAGAGAAGGCATGTGAGGATCCTTACAGTGCAATAAAATGCATAGGAATATGTAAGTTCCCTGCCAGGGTTGTGTTGTATGCTTTACATTGTGAAAATTGGTAGCCCTATTTTTCCAGAGATGCCTACACACGGCTGTAATTCAAGTGACACACAATAGACGTTCAATTGAACAATATATGGGATGAAGTAGATGTCTATGATGTCTGTAATACATGAATAATGTTACCTGGCGTACAGTGTGTCTTACCTATAAGCAGGTCACATTGTCGGTGATAAACACACACTACTCCATAGCTGAGCTGTGCAGACAGATACAGGGATAACCGTGGTATGGGAGAACCCCGGGACGGAGGAGGGACTTGCTGAAGAATATACTGAATGATCTTCTGACTGGGAGGAGACAAAGATAAAATGGAAACAGCATTATGAAAACACCAGTCCTCATAAATATGATATTGTGAAAGGCTCTTATTTCTAAGAAAACATAACTCGGTCAATATGTTCTGGGTCCATAAATGACATGGTCTTCAATGGGAAATCTGGAACTGTCTGCTTCACATTTGGTACTTATAATAGTGGTGTCTTTTTATGTGGCAACCCCCCAAAAAACTACACTAACCAAGGATGATCATGCAGATAGCTATGAGGACCATCATTGAATCCATTCCTGACCCAATCAGCCAGGCTAACAGCAATATAATTTTTTGTCTTTTTAAGTGCAAAAATGCCATAGTGATATTGCGTAATAACGTAGGTACCGTATATTGGGTCAGTCTTATCTTGGGAACACAGGTATTCTTGTTGTACCATCAGCAGTAATATCTCCTTGGAGAAAACGTATTAACATTATTTGGCTTGAAACACTGTGTGTGGTTCCAGTGTGACAACATCATGAAAGGTGACAAAATTTATCAACCATCCTTTTTAGTATATGCCATAAAATGTCTGTGGATTGATTTACAGTATGTGGGGGGAAAGTCATTAACATGTACAGGGACCGCATATCCAGCAAAAGTCTTCCAGTACTATACCATTTCTATCAAGCTAATCACACCATCGCTCAATTTTGATATCAGGTACTGGACCATATTCTCCCCGCTTAGACGAGGTGGTAATCGTCAACAGGATTTAGCACGACAGGTCCACAGATGGGGGTTGTGCTCACAGCCCAACACCGTGCAGGACGCTTGGCATTTGCCACAGAACACCAGGATCGGCAAATGAGCACGTGACAGATGTGACAGAGTCTGGAGACGCCGTGGAGAGCGATCTGCTGCTTGTATGGCTTCAGCATGACTGGTTTGTCACTGGGTCAGTAACGGTGTGGTGAGGCATTTCTTTGGAGGGCCGCACAGCCCTCTATCTGCTCTCCAGAGGTAGCCTGACTGCCATTAGGTACCGAGATGAGATCCTCAGACCCCTTGTGAGACCATATGCTGGTGCGGTTGGCCCTGGGTTCCTCCTAATGCAGGACAATGCCAGACCTCATGTGGCTGGAGTTTGTCAGCAGTTCCTGCAAGATGAAGGCATTGAAGCTATGGACTGACCCGCCCGTTCCCCAGACCTGAATCCAATTGAACACATCTGGGACATCAGGTCTTCCACCCTCCACCATGTCACGTTGCACCACACACTGTCCAGGAGTTGGCAGATACTTTAGTGCAGGTCTGGGAGCAGATCCCTCAGGAGACCATCTGCCGCCTCATCAGGAGCATGCCCAGGCGATGTAGGGAGGTCATACAGACACGTGGAGGCCACACACACTACTGAGCATCATTTCCTTGTCTTGAGGCATTTCCACTGAAGTTGGATCAGCCTGTAATTTGACTTTCCACTTTGATTTTGAGTATCATTCCAAATCCAGACCTCCATGGGATATTCATTTTGATTTACATTGATCATTTTTATGTTTTATTGTTCTCAACAGATTACACTATGTAATGAATAAAGATTTGCAACGGAAATATTTCATTCAGTGATATCTAGGATGTGGGATTTTAGTGTTCCCTTTATTTTTTTTGAGCAGTGTATTATGTGCAGTACTGTATGTGGGGCCATTATATTATGTGCGGACTATATGTGGGACCATTATATTATGTGCAATACTGTATGTGGGACCATTATATTATGTGCAATACTGTATGTGGGACCATTATATTATGTGCAGGACTGTATGTGGGACCATTATATTATGTGCAGGACTGTATGTGGGACCATTATATTATGTGCAGGACTGTATGTGGGGCCATTATATTAGGTGCAGGACTGTACATGGGGCCATTTGCAATGGGGCCCCATGTACACCCCTGGCCTCCACCTAATTATCTCCAGACTAGCAGTTGGCCACGCGCGGCCACGGGTGTTAGAAGTCACATCCACTAGTCTACCAAGGTAATTATATACATGGCTGTTTATATTATGTGGCCTCTTGGTCGGGTATGATATGCATCGGGTGTGGTGGATGTGCCTATGCCTGGGAGATATTATAGAGTTTACCATATAGGTAGCATATACTTTGGGACACATGTCCTGCCTATTATAGGTTTATGTGTAGTGCCCTGTTATGGGAATGAGCATGTAGATTATTGACTTGTAGTTATAGTCTTTTTCCCAGGACATAGTAGATAGATCTGTATATTTTTCTATTACCCGTGGCTGTGCGTGTTTATGGGTGATTGTGATGTATGGAGTGTTTCGTCTCTCTTTGTGCACCTTGGTTGTATGTTTTTAAAAAAGATATTTTTTCAATAAAAATTGTGATTTTATTAGCTATACTTGGCCTTCTGATCATCTTTTGTATCGTTGTCTATGTAGTAATTGATGATAGGCTCTACAAATCCTCTTGTAGATTACATGGTAGATACATTTATGTATTAAGTATATTCATTATGCTATAAGATTTCTCTGACTACCATGTTGTTGTGTCATATTTATCTGTATATAGCAGTTGGCCACGTGTAGTCATTCCTGTTCCAATCTGGGTCACTGGGTGAGTTAGTGTCTATCTCAACCCAGGAAAGATACATATCTTGGTACCGTGTTAGCCAGTGGATAGAAAAATATGTAGAATTGAGAGTCCTCAGTGGTTGATACCTTTTAATAGCTAACTGAAAAGATGGTAACAACCATCTTTTCAGTTAGCTATTAAAAGGTATCAACCACTGAGGACTCTCAATTCTACATATTTTTCTATCTCAACCTAGGGACAAATTTAGTACATTTAAAGAGGTTGTCCACTACTTTAACATTGACCTTTCCTGTGGATAGGCGATCAATGTCTGATCTGTGTGGGCGCGACATCTGGCACCACCACAAAAGCAGCTGTACTCTGTGCCGGCGAGAAATGCTCAGATACGGCACAGCTGCACCTACTGTAAAGTGGCCGTATACTGCACATTCATCGCCTATTCAAATAAAGGGGTGGATGTGCAGAACCCGGTTGTGGCCATTATAAAATAGATTGAGCTGTTCAGTTCTGTAACTGAGCAGTTCCCGCCAGCACTGAGAACAGCTGATCTGCAGTGGTGCCGGGTGTTGCAGCAACACCAATCAGACATGATGACCTATCCTAAGGATAGGTCTCATCTGTGTTAAAATAGTGGACAACCCCTTTAAATATTCATGATTTCCTCATCTGGTTCAGAACTGGCTGATGGCTGACCTTTGGGGCTGATGATGATTACGTTTTCTCCCAGTCCTCCAGCCAGTCTTGCACCAGCTTATTTAGCCTAGAATACCTGGTTCCTATCAGTGCTGGACAATCAGTCCCTATATAAATCAGATCTTCTTGGCCAAATAAGCTCTTGGTGGAGGACTGGCTGGAGGACTGGCCATTTTTAGTAGAGGGACAACCCCTTTAATTTTTTTCTTTATGTGGTGATAACATTAAGAGCTCGATCACACAATTGATGATTGCCAGAGAATCAGATGGATTATGGTAATGATATTGATCACACTCTGATCCGAGTTTGATAAGTGTCAGTTTACTGTGATGTGATTCTCTTGCATGACATAATGGTATCACAGGTGCTGATGAGACGGAAAATCTACTTTTTTCCATCTTCTCCATTCTCTGTGTATGCTTAAATCAGACTGTAGTCCCATATGTCATATGAATTTGGAAGCCACTCGCAGCATGCTGCAATTTTTTTCTTTTCAAGCTCAAAAATGTCAGCAAGGGCACAGGCGCAGTCTCACAATGCCGTATCTCCCAACTTTTAAAGACAAGGAGGGACGTATATTGTCATTTTTCACATATATAACTCATTTAGTGTTTTCACCCACAAACTGTACAGGAAAGGCTACATCGAAAAGATACACTCCTATTTAATTAATTTTAAAGAAACCCCCGGAGCAATAAGCAGAGGAGGACATAACTTTGGGAGAGTCGACCTTTAACTCCTGCAGTTTTGTTTGTAAAGCGGTGTAGATTTTAAGCAAGAGTGATGTTGCTTTAAGACGAAGGAGCACAGTATGTTATGTCTGTGAATGGTGTGTTAGGCCCTTTCACACGTCAGGTTTTTGCCGTTAGTCACGATCCAGCAAATTTTGAAAAAAACGGATCCGGCAAAAGTTGCCGCCGGATCTGTTTTTTTTCTCATAGACTTGTATTAGCGACGGATTGCGATGAATGGCCTCACGTTTCGTGCATTTTTTGCTGGATCTGTTGCAAATTAGTTTTTACAGCCAGGAGCAGCTGCATTAGCAGCTCCTGGATATAAAATTATTTAATCCCTTCAGATGGATTTACATCGTGGGACGTGACTGTACGGCGGACAGGTATGGAATATTGGTGTTTTTTATTTTTCCATTTTTTTCAGAAGAAGGAGGGTCGTCAGTTGGATTGAGCGTACAATAAAGATATTAAAACCCCATGTGTATTTATTTCATTAAAATACTTTATTCATAATGTGTGTGTTTATTTAATCCTTTATTACTATTGGATTAATAATGGATAGGTGTCTTATTGACATCTCTCCATTATTAACCTGGCTTAATGACACCTTACATTAGCAAGGTGACATTAACCCTTTATTAGCCCACATCCCACCGCTACTCGGGAGTGGAAAGAGAGTGGCTAAGTGCCAGAATAGGCACATCTTACAGATGTGCCTTTTCTGGGGTGGTTGGGGCAGATGTTTTTAGCCAGGGGGGGCCAATAACCATTGTCCCTCTCTAGGCTATTAAGATTTGCCCTCAGTCACTGGCTTTCCCACTATGACGGAGCCTATGCCAGTTTTTTCTGTGATTTAACCCTTTATTTTAACACCTAGAGTGTTAGGGGTCGAGTTCCCACCTCTGCACAGGGGGAATCTCGGGCCATCTCCGCTGCGGTCTCCCATTCTTCTCCTGCTGCAGTGGAGCCTGCTCAGCGGAGACGTCAGTCCCAGCGTCTTGCTCAGTCCCACTCTATACAAAGAGTTACTGCTGCTTTTCCTGCTTCTGCCATTGAAGTCAGTGCTGGGCAGCGGCGAGCAGACGCTTCTGGGACTAAGTCCTGCTTTTTTCGTTCTGAGCATGCCCTGAGTAAGATCTCTCAGTGGAGATCGAAGGTCACATGGTCAGATACTGCACCTAAGTCCATTGGTCCTTTCAGGAAGGTCCTGTAGGTGCTAGGACTAAGTCCTGCTTTGCACACACTGAGCATGCCCAGGGCAAGATCTCTCAGTGGAGATTTAGGGTCACATGCTCGGGTATGGCAGTCTCTCATTGGTCCTTCTAGGAAGGTCTTTTACTTGCTGCAGCTATATAAGGCTCGCATGGCCACACGGCCATGCGCTAGTATCAAATGTGTTTTGGCTTAGGCCAGTGGATACTATACCACTCTGTTCTTATGTGGTGTGAAGCTGTTAGCATTGGGACTTTACACTCAGGCAGGCAGCTAGCGTCAGTGGGGGCAAATAGCCTTGGCTTAGCATCTGGTTTCTTCATGTGTGCGGTTAGCACAGAAGAGTTCCAGAGCAAGCACAACCCTAGTTAGGGTATTAGTTTTGTGTACAGCGCGACTCTGTGAGGCAACAGAGTTCGCTACCAGGTCACACGGGGTGAAGCTTAACCCATGTGTGAGCTCAGGGTCCATCCGCCATTACTTAGCAGCAGATATCTCTGCACGGTGGACCCCGAGCTGCAAACGCACCTTGTAGCTACCTACCTATTACTTGGTGCATTCCGCTAGCCATAACATAGAGCTTCCAAATTTTGCACACACACTACTAACATTACTAGTGATAAATATGTAAAAACATAACGGATATGAAATGGTTTACTGTATGTAAACCATGTCTCACATCCTGTCGGGTTTGAGAAGGAAATAGCAAAAGCTGACAATTGAATTACCGGCTTTTCTGCTATCTAGTCTAGTCTGCTATCTATCTAGTTTGGACACACCTTCTTATTTAAAGATTTTTCTGTATTTTCATGACTATAAAAATTGTACATTCACACTGAAGGCATCAAAACTATGAATTAACACATGTGGAATTATATACTTAACAAAAAAGTGTGAAACAACTGAAAATATGTCTTATATTCTAGGTTCTTCAAAATAGCCACCTTTTGCTTTAATGACTGCTTTGCACACTCTTGGCATTCTCTTGATGAGCTGCAAAAGGTAGTCACCGGAAATGGTTTTCACTTCACAGGTGTGCCCTGTCAGGTTTAATAAGTGGGATTTCTTGCCTTATAAATGGGGTTGGGACCATCAGTTGTGTTGTGCAGAAGTCTGGTGGATACAGAGCAGATAGTCCTACTGAATAGACTGTTAGAATTTGTATTATTGCAAGAAAAAAGCAGCTAAGTAAAGAAAAACGAGTGGCCATCATTACTTTAAGAAATCAAGGTCAGTCAGTCTGAACAATTGGGCAAACTTTGAAAGTGTCCCCAAGTGCAGTGGCAAAAACCATCAAGCGCTACAAAGAAACTGGCTCACATGAGGACCGCCCCAAGAAAGGAAGACCAAGAGTCACCTCTGCTTCTGAGGATGTTTATCCGAGTCACCAGCCTCTAATCGTAGGTTAACAGCAGCTCAGATTAGATACCAGGTCAATGCCACACAGTGTTCTAGCAGCAGACACATCTCTACAACAACTGTTAAGAGGAGACTTTGTGCAGCAGGCCTTCATGGTAAAATAGCTGCTAGGAAACCACTGCTAAGGACAGACAACAAGCAGAAGAGACTTGTTTGGGCTAAAGAACACAAGGAATGGACATTAGACCAGTGTAAATCTGTGCTTTGGTCTGATGAGTCAAAATTTGAGATCTTTTGTTTCAACCACCGTGTCTTTGTGCGACTCAGAAAAGGTGAACGGATGGACTTTACATACCTGGTTCCCACCATGAAGCATGGAGGAGGAGATGTGATGTGTGGGGATGGTTTGCTGGTGACTCTGTTGGGGATTTATTCAAAATTGAAGGCATACTGAACCAGCATGGCTACCACAGCATCTTGCAGCATTATTCTATTCCATCCGGTTTGCGTTTAGTTGGACCATCATTTATTTTTCAACAGGACAATGACCCTAAACACACCTCCAAGCTGTGTAAGGGCTATTTGACCAAGAAGGAGAGTGATGAGGTGCTACGCCACATGACCAGGCCTCCAGTCACCAGAACTTAACCCAATCGAGATGGTTTGGGGTGAGCTGGACTGCAGAGTGAAGGCAAAAGGCCCAACAAGTGGTAAGCATCTCTGGGAACTCCTTCAAGATTGTTGGGAGACCATTTCCAGTGACTACCTTTTGAAGCTCATTAAGAGAATGCCAAGAGTGTGCAAAGCAGTCATCAAAGCAAAAGGTGGCTACTTTGAAGAACATAGAATATAAGACATATTTTCAGTTGTTTCACACTTTTTTGTTAAGTATATAATTCCACATGTGTTAATACATAGTTTTGATGCCTTCAGTGTGAATGTTCAATTTTCATAGTCATGAAAATACAGAAAAATCTTTAAATGAGGTGTGTCCAAACATTTGGTCTGTACTGTGTGTCCTGGACTTATTTCACAGAAATCTCATCCATCTGATTATGGAATCGTTTTGGAGAAAAGTATTCATGTATAACAATTGTGGATTTACTTTGAACTATGTTATATAGTATGTAATTTCATATTAATTGTGGGATTTCTTATGGATAATGAAACCAATGACAATTCAGCATTCATATGTGCTTGTGGTTGTTTCTCCTGTTTCCTTCTCCTTTTATCAGCTGGTTCTTTATTTGTATTGATATGTGCTTCATACTTTCCTCTGACGACTGCCAATACTTGCCCACACCTGATCCCTTATCAAAAATGACTGCAGCAACGCTTGCATGCGTGGTAGATCCCCACTCTGACCACATCCCTGAAGGAAACCTTTCGGCACAGTGCAGGTTGCTGACGTCACCGGAACTTTATCCTTTGACCTACAGTGGCACTGGGATGGAAGGAAGTGATGTGATCGCGAATGCGGACCTGCCCCCCAGGTGCTTACCAGTTTGCAGTGACGATTCAATACCCCTGGGGATTGGGGATTGTAGTGCCATGGTAGCACACTTGCGCAGTGATGAGGCAATGACCCACAAAGTTCAAACACAAAACTCCTTTAATGCGTTACTTCATGGCATTAAATGTCCAATTCATGCACAAGTGCATATTATATTAGTGTCCATTTCACAGCACTACAAACTACACGGTATCCTCTAGATCACAGTCACTAAATACGCCGGTCTTCCTCTGACCAGTTACCGTGGGCGACTACACCACCCTGTAAATGTCTCTTACTCACAGCATAGTACAGTTCATGATATCCTCCAGATCGCAGCCTGGAACCATATCATCCTGTTTGCAGGCACTAAACATGCTAGTTCTCCTTTGACCAGCCGCTGTGGGCGTCTGCACCGTTGTGTCAGTTGAGCGTGTCAGATCTTTCAGCTGCCTTGGCTGTTCAGCTCCGCTTGTTTGTGCCACTTCACACACAGCCAGCGCTCTCCCATGTCTCTGTTCTGCACTCTCGCCGAACCTCAGACTCACACTGACATTATACAGGAAATTAGATGACACCATGAGGGAGAGAGCCCGCAGGAAATTAGAGGTGAAACAGTAGGGGGAGGGGGTCCACAGGAAACTAAGTGACACAATGGGGGAGGGGGCCCACAGGAAATAAGGTGACACCTTGTTGGAGGGGGCCCACAGGAAATTAGAGGTGAAACAGTGGGGAGGGGACCCACAGGAAATTAGAGGTGAAAGTAGAGGGAATGGGCCCAGAGGAAATTAGGTGACAGTGGGGGAGGGGGCCCTCAGGTATTTAACACATTCACGACATCCACCTTACATGTATGATGCACGTTAAATGCCACTGTCCATCTCCGACAGCAACATTTAACACAAGCAGACATGCGTGCGCATCATTCTCTCGCACTTCAACGCTTCACAATCATGTCACGGCCGCGACTATGGTCATGTTGTCATGATGAGCCCTGTGCCTGTCATTGCGGAGCTTTTCCTGCGACCAGGCTCCAATGGAGACCATGATTATATGATATATGCAGCAATGTGTCTCGCGTGATGTAGTATATAGAGGATGTGTCCCGTGTGGTGTAGTGTATTGAGGATGTGTCCTGTGTGGTGTAGTATATAGAGGATGTGTCCTGTGTGGTGTAGTATATAGAGGATGTGTCCCATGTGGTGTAGTATATTGAGGATGTGTCCTGTGTTGTGTAGTATAGAGGATATGTCAACTGTCCTGTGTGGTGTAGTATATAGAGAATGTGTCCCATGTGGTGTAGTATACAGAGGATCTGTTAGCTCTCCTGTGTGGTATATTATATAGAGGATCTCTCAGCTCTCCTGTGTGGTGTAGTATATAGAGGATCTGTCAGCTCTCCTGTGTGGTGTAGTATATAGAGGATCTGTCAGCTTTCCTGTGTGGTGTAGTATATAGAGGATCTGTCAGCTCTCCTGTGTGGTGTAGTATATAGAGGATCTATCAGCTCTCCTGTGTGGTGTAGTATATAGAGGATCTCTCAGCTCTCCTGTGAGGTGTGTTATGATCTGGTGATTAGGGAGCGACATGCGTCTAGCTCTGAGCAGGTGGCAACTATACTGACCGCAGTCCCTAAGCTCAACACAACACCAGAAGTAGCCGTGGAATGCTCCTAACTCGGCCTAGGCATCTCGTCACAGCCTACGAGCTAACTACCCCTAAAGATAGAAGCAGGAAAACTATCTTGCCTCAGAGAAAATCCCCAAAGGATAGATTAGCCCCCCAGAAATAATGACTGTGAGAGGAGAAGGAAATGACATACGTAGAACGAAACAAGATTTAACACAGGAGGCCACTTCTAGCTAAATAGAAATAGTACAGAACAGAACGCTGTGCGGTCAGTAAAAAAAACTAGAAAAAGTCCGCCGCAGAGAAATGCAAAAATCTCCACACCTGACTAAAGGTGTGGAGGGCAAACTCTGCTGCCCAGAGCTTCCAGCTTAACTGAATAGATCCATACTGAAAAGCTGGACAAATGAACAAAAACAAAGAAAGTGCTGAACAACAAAGACCACAACAAGAGAACCGCAAAAGGACAAGCAAGGACTTAGCTGATGAACTGGTCAGAGTGTCAGGAAAGTCCTAAGAGCAATGACTCCAGGCAGGAACAATTGACAACTGGCATAGAATGAGGGATAAGGCCAGACTAATATAGCCGAGCCAGAAAGACGATCAGTGAAAACAGCTGCTGAAGCTAAATCCAAGAAGCAGCCATACCACTAAAAACCACAGGAGGGAGCCAAAGAGCAGAACTCACAAAAATGCTACTAACAACCACCGGAGGGAGCCCAAGAGCGGAATTCACAACAGAGGTGTAGTATATAGAGGATCTGTCAGCCCTCCTGTGTGGTATATTATATGGAGGATCTCCCAGCCCTCCTGTGTGGTGTAGTATATAGAGGCTCTGTCAGCTCTCCTGTGTGGTATATTATATAGAGGATCTCTCAGCTCTCCTGTCTGGTGTAGAATATAGAGGATCTGTCAGCTCTCCTGTGTGGTGTGGTATATAGAGGATCTATCAGCTCTCCTGTGTGGTGTGGTATATAGAGGATCTGTCAGCTCTCCTGTGTGGTGTAGTATATAGAGGATCTGTCAGCTCTCCTGTGTAGTGTAGTATATAGAGGATCTGTCAGCTCTCCTGTGTGGTGTAGTATATAGAGGATCTCTCAGCTCTCCTGTGAGGTGTGTTATGATCTGGTGATTAGGGAGCGACATGCGTCTAGCTCTGAGCAGGTGGCAACTATACTGACCGCAGTCCCTAAGCTCAACACAACACTAGAAGTAGCCGTGGAATGCTCCTAACTCGGCCTAGGCATCTCGTCACAGCCTACGAGCTAACTACCCCTAAAGATAGAAGCAGGAAAACTATCTTGCCTCAGAGAAAATCCCCAAAGGATAGATTAGCCCCCCAGAAATAATGACTGTGAAAGGAGAAGGAAATGACATACGTAGAATGAAACAAGATTTAGCACAGGAGGCCACTTCTAGCTAAATAGAAATAGTACAGAACAGAACGCTGTGCGGTCAGTAAAAAAAACTAGAAAAAGTCCGCCGCAGAGAAATGCAAAAATCTCCACACCTGACTAAAGGTGTGGAGGGCAAACTCTGCTGCCCAGAGCTTCCAGCTTAACTGAATAGATCCATACTGAAAAGCTGGACAAATGAACAAAAACAAAGAAAGTGCTGAACAACAAAGTCCACAACAAGAGAACCGCAAAAGGACAAGCAAGGACTTAGCTGATGAACTGGTCAGAGTGTCAGGAAAGTCCTAAGAGCAATGACTCCAGGCAGGAACAATTGACAACTGGCATAGAATGAGGGATAAGGCCAGACTAATATAGCCGAGCCAGAAAGACGATCAGTGAAAACAGCTGCTGAAGCTAAATCCAAGAAGCAGCCATACCACTAAAAACCACAGGAGGGAGCCAAATAGCAGAACTCACAAAAATGCTACTTACAACAACCGGAGGGAGCCCAAGAGCGGAATTCACAACAGAGGTGTAGTATATAGAGGATCTGTCAGCCCTCCTGTGTGGTATATTATATGGAGGATCTCCCAGCCCTCCTGTGTGGTGTAGTATATAGAGGCTCTGTCAGCTCTCCTGTGTGGTGTAGTATATAGAGGATCTGTCAGCTCTCCTGTGTGGTGTAGTATATAGAGGATCTGTCTGCTCTCCTGTGTGGTGTAGTATATAGAGGATCTGTCAGCTCTCCTGTGTGGTGTAGTATATAGAGTATCTGTCGGCTCTCCCGTGTGGTGTAGTATATAGAGGATCTGTCGGCTCTCCCGTGTGGTGTAGTATATAGAGGATCTGTCAGCTCTCCTGTGTGGTGTAGTATATAGAGGATCTGTCAGCTCTCCTGTGTGATGTAGTATAAAGAGGATCTGTCAGCTCTCCTGTGTGATGTAGCATATAGAGGATCTGTTAGCTCTCCTGTGTGGCGTAATCAGGGCTGGTGTTAGGGGCAGGCAGACAAGGCAGCTGCCTAGGGCTCCCGCTCCTCCAGGGACCCCCAGCCAGTGGCTGCTATGGGCCCGTAAGAGGGGCCCTGCAGCGCTCCCCCATTGCTAATTCAACTTATCGTCATCCTAGACGCCGATGCAGTTGAAAGCACTGTTGGATGAGAGAGTGTCAGATGACGCTTCCTCTCCCATCACTTCAGCTTGTAACTCAGCGGGTACATGATGACGTCACTTTATTGTGCACCACGCTGTGCCTGCAGTGGAGCCGATGAGACCGGAGCAGAGCCTGGAGCAGCACGGGGAACAAGGAGGGGTGAGTTTTGTGTGTGTGAATGTATGCATAAGGCTGGAGTCACACTGCTGTACTTTTACATGGTGCACTTACAATGATTTTTCTCTGGTGCACCCAAGGTTATCCAGTCCAATGCTGCACTCACCCTACCCTCTCTTTTTCACTATACATTTGGAGAAGTGCTGTGAGAACACTGTTTTCTTACTTATATGCCATCTTGTGGCGATATCACGGTACTGTCCAATGTGTATATATCTAGCTCTACCAGCAGGATTTGATATTTCCTATATTGGCTTTTTGTGACAGGTTAGGTTCAAGTCCAGTACTTCTTGGTATTGTGATATTTATTGTAACCCACGGTGTCGTTCTTTTGTGCCTTCACCAATAGCCTTCACCTTCTGGGGAATATTACACATATGTATATCCAGTATGTCAGTTCTTGTTAAATTAATAACCGCTCACAGCTGTTTGCTTACCCTTAACTGCTTGGTTTACGCGGGACCTAAGAAAACAAATGACATAGAGTCCACCTATAAATGCTAGTCAGCAAAGGAGGAAATGACAGCTGTGGGTTGAAATTGATAGCCTGGGAAGGGGTAAGGGATATTGCCTCCCCTCCCAGGCTACACACATTAACCCTCAGCCGCCCCAGAAATGGCTCATCAATAAGATGTGCCAAATCTGGCGCTTAGCCTAGCTCTTCCTATTTGCCCTGGAGCAGTGGGAAGTGGAGTAATAGGGTTGGGGTTGATGTCAGTTTTGTATTGTCAGCTGACATCAAGCCCAGGGGTAGGAAATGGAGAGGAGTCTATAAGACAACCCCATTACTAACCCCATAGTCCTTCTTTGAAAAAAGATACAGCAAGAATAAAGTCTTTTAATTGAAATAAATGGGAAAATGAGGGTGGGGTGTGTTTATTACTGTATTTATTTATATTAAAAAAACAGCGTGGGGACCTGTCTATTCTTGATAGCATTAGCAAGGCTGGTTGACAGCTGAAGGTTGCAGCCCTGTTGTGAGTTCTGTTTTTGGGCTCCCTCTGGTGGTTACTGATGGTACTGGGTGACTTGTGTTCTCTGCGGTCTCTGGTGTCCACCTGTTCCATCAGGTTATGGGAGTTTCCTATTTAACCTGGCTTTTTTGTCATTTCCTCGCCGGCTATCAATGTAATCAGCGTTTCTTTTTACCTCTGCTCCCTGCGTCTGTTATCTTCAGGACAAGTTAAGTTTTGATTTTCCTGTTCCACGTTTTGCTTAATTTTTGTCTTAGTCCAGCTTGCAGATATGTGATTCCTTGCTGCTGGTTGCTCTAGTGGGCTGAAATTACTCCTCATGTCCCATGAGTTGGCACATGAGTTCAAGTAATTTCAGGATGGTTTTTTTAAGGGTTTTTCGCTGACCGCGCAGTTCACTTTTGTATCCTCTGCTATCTAGCTTTAGCGGGCCTCATTTTTGCTGATTCTATTTTCATAACTACGTATGTGCTTTCCTCTCATTTCACCGTTATTACATGTGGGGGGCTGCTATTTCTGTGGGGTGTTTCTCTGGAGGCAAGTGAGGTCTGTGTTTCTTCTAATAGGGGAAGTTAATCCTTCGGCTGGCGCGAGACGTCTAGGAATCATCGTAGGCACGTTCCCCAGCTACTGCTAGTTGTGTGTTTAGGTTCAGGATCGCGGTCAGCTCAGGTTCCATCACCCTAGAGCTTGTTTTGTTTTTGTGCTTGTCCTTTTGTGATCCCCTGCCATTGGGATCATGACAGTATAGCCGGCCAAAAAAAAAATTGGTCATCGTTTTGGCTGAAGTAGGAGGAAAAGTAGTCTGAGGAAGTTTTTTTTTTTTTTTTTCCCCTCCTCCGTGTTTGCTGCCTAGCCTTAATTGCAGCTTGACTGCTTCTTTCCTCCTCTTAATCCTTGAATGGCTCTGACCTCAGCTGTTTATCATGGACGTCCAGAGTTTGGCTTCCAGCCTGAATAATCTTGCTGCTAAGGTTCAAAATATACAAGATTTTGTTGTACATACGCCTATGTCTGAACCTAGAATTCATATCCCAGAGTTTTTTTCTGGAGATAGATCTAGTTTTCTGAATTTTAGGAACAATTGCAAGTTGTTTCTTTCCTTGAAATCTCGCTCCTCTGGAGACCCTGCTCAGCAGGTCAAGATTGTTATATCTTTCCTGCGGGGTGACCCTCAGAATTGGGCATTTGCATTGGCACCAGGGGATCCTGCGTTGCTCAATGTGGATGCGTTTTTTCTGGCATTGGGTTTGCTCTATGAGGAACCTAACCTAGAGATTCAGGCTGAAAAAGCTTTATTGGCTCTCTCTCAGGGGCAAGATGAAGCAGAAATATATTGTCAGAAATTTCGGAAATGGTCGGTGCTTACTCAGTGGAATGAGTGCGCTCTGGCTGCAAAATTCAGAGATGGCCTTTCTGAGGCCATTAAAGATGTTATGGTGGGGTTCCCGGCGCCTACAGGTCTGAATGAGTCCATGACTATGGCTATTCAGATTGATCGGCGTTTACGGGAGCGCAAACCTGTGCACCATTTGGCGGTGTCTTCTGAACAGGCACCTGAGATAATGCAATGTGATAGAATTCAGTCCAGAAGTGAACGGCAAAATTATAGGCGGAAAAATGGATTGTGTTTTTATTGTGGTGATTCAGCTCATGTTATATCAGCATGCTCTAAACGCACAAAAAAGGTTGATAAGTCTGTTGCCATTGGTACTTTACAGTCTAAGTTCATTCTGTCTGTGACGCTGATTTGTACATTATCATCCGTTTCCGTCGATGCCTATGTGGATTCAGGCGCTGCTCTGAGTCTTATGGATTGGTCATTTGCCAATCGCTGTGGGTTTAGTCTGGAACCTCTGGAAGTTCCTATTCCTTTGAAAGGAATTGACTCTACACCTTTGGCTATGAATAAACCTCAGTACTGGACACAAGTGACCATGCGTATGACTCCCGTTCATCAGGAGGTGATTCGCTTCCTGGTACTGTATAATTTACATGATGTCTTAGTGCTTGGTCTGCCATGGTTACAAACTCATAACCCAGTCCTGGACTGGAAAACAATGTCTGTGTTAAGCTGGGGATGTCAGGGGGTTCATGATGATGCATCTCCGATTTCTATCGCTTCATCTACTCCTTCTGAGGTTCCGGTATTTTTGTCTGATTATCGGGAGGTTTTTGAGGAGCCTAAGCTCAGTTCGCTTCCTCCTCACAGGGATTGCGATTGTGCTATAGATTTGATTCCTGGCAGTAAATTCCCTAAAGGTCGTTTGTTCAATCTGTCAGTGCCAGAGCATACTGCTATGCGGAATTATGTTAAGGAGTCCTTGGAAAAGGGACATATCCGTCCATCTTCGTCCCCTTTGGGAGCAGGTTTTTTTTTTGTGGCCAAAAAAGATGGTTCCTTGAGGCCTTGCATAGATTATTGTCTTTTGAATAAGATTACAGTCAAATATCAGTATCCTTTGCCATTGTTGACTGATTTGTTCGCTCGCATTAAAGGGAACCTGTCACCTGAATTTGGCGGGACTGGTTTTGGGTCATATGGGCGGAGTTTTCGGGTGTTTGATTCACCCTTTCCTTACCCGCTGGCTGCATGCTGGCTGCAATATTGGATTGACGTTCATTCTCTGTCCTCCATAGTATACGCCTGCACAAGGCAAGATTGCTTTGCACAGGCGTGTACTATGGAGGACAGAGAATGAACTTCAATCCAATATTGCAGCCAGCATGCAGCCAGCGGGTAAGGAAAGGGTGAATTAAACACCCGAAAACTCCGCCCATATGACCCAAAACCAGTCCCGCCAAATTCAGGTGACAGGTTCCCTTTAAGGGGGCTAAATGGTTCACTAAGATTGATCTTCGGGGTGCGTATAATCTTGTGCGGATAAGGCAGGGTGATGAGTGGAAAACCGCATTTAATACGCCTGAGGGCCATTTCTAGTATTTGGTGATGCCTTTTGGACTTTCTAATGCTCCTTCTGTCTTCCAGTCTTTTATGCACGATATTTTCCGTGAATATCTGGATAAATTTATTATCGTGTATTTGGATGATGTTTTGTTTTTTTCTGATGACTGGGAGTCTCATGTTCAGCAGGTCAGGAAGGTGTTTCAGGTCCTGCGGGCCAATTCTTTGTTTGTAAAGGGTTCTAAATGTCTCTTTGGAGTCCAGAAGATTTCTTTTTTGGGGTATATTTTTCCCCTTCTACTATTGAGATGGATCCCGTCAAGGTTCAGGCTATTTGTGACTGGACGCAGCCTACATCTCTTAAGAGTCTACAGAAGTTCTTGGGCTTTGCTAATTTTTATCGTCGCTTCATAACTAATTTTTCTAGTGTTGTTAAGCCTTTGACGGATTTGACTAAAAGGGGTGCTGATGTTACGGATTGGTCTCCTGCGGCTGTGGAGGCCTTTCAGGAACTTAAGCGCCGGTTTTCTTCTGCTCCTGTGTTGCGTCAGCCAGATACGTCGCTTCCTTTTCAGGTTGAGGTTGATGCTTCCGAGATCGGAGCGGGGGCGGTTTTGTCACAGAGAAGCTCCGATGGCTCAGTGATGAAGCCATGTGCGTTCTTTTCTAGAAAATTTTCGCCCGCTGAACGGAATTATGATGTTGGTAATCGGGAGCTTTTGGCCATGAAGTGGGCATTTGAGGAGTGGCGTCATTGGCTTGAGGGTGCTAGACATCGTGTGGTGGTCTTGACTGATCACAAAAATCTGATGTACCTTGAGTCTGCCAAGCGTCTGAATCCTAGACAGGCTCGTTGGTCACTGTTTTTCTCCCGTTTCAATTTTGTGGTTTCATACCTGCCAGGTTCAAAGAATGTGAAGGCGGATGCTCTTTCTAGGAGTTTTGTGCCTGACTCCCCTGGAAATTCTGAGCCCACTGGTATCCTTAGGGATGGGGTGATTTTGTCGGCTGTCTCCCCAGACTTGCGACGTGCTTTGCAGGAGTTTCAGGCGGATAAACCTGATCGTTGTCCGCCGGAAAGACTGTTTGTTCCGGATAATTGGACCAGTAGAGTCATCTCCGAGGTCCATTCTTCTGTGTTGGCAGGTCATCCTGGAATATTTGGTACTAGAGACTTGGTGGCCAGGTCTTTTTGGTGGCCTTCCTTGTCGAGGGATGTGCGTTCTTTCGTGCAGTCTTGTGGAGTTTGCGCTCGGGCTAAGCCTTGCTGTTCTCGGGCCAGTGGATTGTTGTCACCTTTGCCTATCCCGAAGAGGCCTTGGACGCACATTTCCATGGACTTTATTTCGGATCTCCCTGTCTCTCAAAAAATGTCCGTCATATGGGTTGTGTGTGACCGCTTTTCTAAGATGGTTCATCTGGTACCCTTGCCTAAGTTACCTTCCTCCTCTGAGTTGGTCCCTCTGTTTTTTCAAAACGTGGTCCGTTTGCATGACATTCCGGAGAACATCGTTTCTGACAGGGGATCCCAGTTTGTGTCTAGATTTTGGCGGACGTTCTGTGCTAAGATGGGCATTGATTTGTCCTTTTCGTCTGCATTCCATCCCCAGACGAATGGCCAGACGGAACGAACTAATCAGACTTTAGAAACTTATTTAAGGTGTTTTGTTTCTGCTGATCAAGATGACTGGGTTTCCTTTTTGCCGCTTGCCGAGTTTGCCCTTAATAATCGGGCTAGTTCTGCTACCTTGGTTTCTCCTTTCTTTTGTAATTCGGGGTTTCATCCTCGTTTTTCCTCTGGTCAGGTGGAGCCTTCTGATTGTCCTGGAGTGGACATGGTGGTGGATAGGTTGCATCGGATTTGGAGTCATGTGGTGGATAATTTGAAGTTGTCCCAGGAGAGGGCTCAGCAGTTTGCTAATCACCGTCGCCGCGTGGGTCCTCGACTTCTTGTTGGGGACTTGGTGTGGTTGTCTTCTCGTTTTGTTCCTATGAAGGTCTCTTCTCCTAAGTTCAAGCCTCGGTTCATCGGTCCCTATAGGATCTTGGAAATTCTTAACCGTGTGTCGTTTCGTTTGGATCTCCCGGCATCGTTTGCTATTCATAATGTGTTCCATCGGTCGTTGTTGCGGAAGTATGAGGTACCTGTCGTTCCTTCGCTTGAGCCTTCTGCTCCGGTGCTGGTGGAGGGTGAATTGGAGTATGTTGTGGAGAAGATCTTGGATTCTCGTGTTTCCAGACGGAAACTCCAGTATTTGGTCAAGTGGAAGGGTTATGGTCAGGAGGATAATTCTTGGGTGATTGCCTCTGATGTTCATGCTGCCGATTTGGTCCGTGCTTTTCATAGGGCTCATCCTGGTCGCCCTGGTGGTTCTCGTGAGGGTTCGGTGACCCCTCCTCAAGGGGGGGGGGTACTGTTGTGAGTTCTGTTTTTGGGCTCCCTCTGGTGGTTACTGATGGTACTGGGTGACTTGTGTTCTCTGCGGTCTCTGGTGTCCACCTGTTCCATCAGGTTATGGGAGTTTCCTATTTAACCTGGCTTTTTTGTCATTTCCTCGCCGGCTATCAATGTAATCAGCGTTTCTTTTTACCTCTGCTCCCTGCGTCTGTTATCTTCAGGACAAGCTAAGTTTTGATTTTCCTGTTCCACGTTTTGCTTAATTTTTGTCTTAGTCCAGCTTGCAGATATGTGATTCCTTGCTGCTGGTTGCTCTAGTGGGCTGAAATTACTCCTCATGTCCCATGAGTTGGCACATGAGTTCAAGTAATTTCAGGATGGTTTTTTGAAGGGTTTTTCGCTGACCGCGCAGTTCACTTTTGTATCCTCTGCTATCTAGCTTTAGCGGGCCTCATTTTTGCTGATTCTATTTTCATAACTACGTATGTGCTTTCCTCTCATTTCACCGTTATTACATGTGGGGGGCTGCTATTTCTGTGGGGTGTTTCTCTGGAGGCAAGTGAGGTCTGTGTTTCTTCTAATAGGGGAAGTTAATCCTTCGGCTGGAGCGAGACGTCTAGGAATCATCGTAGGCACGTTCCCCGGCTACTGCTAGTTGTGTGTTTAGGTTCAGGATCGCGGTCAGCTCAGGTTCCATCACCCTAGAGCTTGTTTTGTTTTTGTGCTTGTCCTTTTGTGATCCCCTGCCATTGGGATCATGACACAGCCCCCAGCTGTTGGTTTTGCCTGGCTGGTTATCAAAAATACAGGGTAACTCACGCAGTATTTTTTTATTTATAGTGCATGTGGTGGCTGACGAATATTATTATTAGCGGCAGCAGGTGTAGGCTGATGGGAGTAACAGTCCCATCAGCCGTCGCCTGCTGTTATCAGTTGAATATAACTCATCATTCTCCCCTGCTTGCTTTGATTGCTGACAGAGCAGGGGAGAATGATGTACCGCTGCTTCTCAGGCGCCAGTACGTGTCACACAGATGACATCCCTGTGTGTCATCCATCTGCATTTATGTGGGACATTTTGCGGCCCGTGCTGCTGTTGTAAAACTGACAGGTCAGCGTATTTTGCCCATGGACACGCGGTCCATGGAAACACACTGACCGGCATAGACCCATTCACTTGAATAGGTCTATGTGTGCAAGTGTCTCTGGTATGTGAAAACTGTCTCCACACGTATCAGACACACTGAAAGAGGCCTAAGTTTGTGGGTGTGATGTGGAAAAGGTGATGGGATATGAATCCTTTTCCAGGCACCGTATGTGTTTATGTTTTGTGAGGCTTTTGTCCACCTTTTTTGCCAAGAAGTGTTACTTTGTTTCTGATAAATGTTTATCTCAAGAAAAATGTCCTGATTATGTATACATTTTTTCTCTATATTTTGTAGTGTCTGATGGTGGGGCCAAAACGCTGCTAAACTTTTTGGATTGCCTTAGAATAAAAAATTGGACTTTTCTTCTATTAGCAACCTGTATATTATTATCCTTAAGAAGTGGAACTTTTCTAAGAGTGCCGTATATCTTATTGTTCTAGTATCTGGTGTACAGGCACAGAAAACGCACTGAATAGAGTAACTTACAGAACTGTAGTTCAAGTGTGAATGCAGTCGCACCGGAATCATTTTTAGGCCATATTCACACGATCCTTTTTTTCATGCGGAATTGCCGCGATTTTCCCGCTGCGGGTCCGCAGCTGTTTTCCATGCAGGGTACATTACATTGTACCCTATGGAAAACAGGAACTGCTGTGCCCACAATGCGGAAAAAAAAAAAAAAAAAGCCGCGCTGAATAGCTGCGGGAAAAAAGAAGTACCATGTCACTTTTTTCGGAGCCGCAGCGGTTCTGCACCCATTGACCTCCATTGTGAGGTCAAACCCGCAGTAAAACCCGCAGATGAAAAAAATATCTGCGGGTTTTACTGCGGTTTGTGGTGCAGAACCGCTGCAGCAGGAAGTGCGGGGAAGCGGGCGGAAGTGCGTGGGCGGAGTGTGGCTGCCCCCCCGTGCTCCGATCCCGCCCCCCCGTGCTCCAATCCCACCGCCCCGTGCTCCGATGCCACCCCCCAGTGCTCCGATGCCCCCCCCCCGTGCCCTAATCTCCCCCCCCTTATACTTACCCGGCGTCCCCTTATACTTACCGGCCATTGCAAAATGGCGGGCGCATGCGCAGTGCGCCCGCCGAATCTGCCGGCCGGCAGATTCGTTCCAAAGTGCATTTTGATCACTGAGATATAATCTATCTCAGTGATCAAAATAAAAAAAATAGTAAATGACACCCCCCCCCCCCCCCCTTTGTCACCCCCATAGGTAGGGACAATGAAAAAAAATTAAGAATTTTTTTTTTTTTTCCACTAAGGTTAGAATAGGGTTAGGGGTAGGGTTAGGGGTAGGGTTAGGGTTAGGGGTAAGGTTAGGGGTAGGGTTAGGGGTAGGGTTAGGGTATTTTCAGCCATTTTAACCCTAAAAAACTTCCTAGAAAACACACAGACTCTGCATAGAAAACTGCATAAAAAAAAGGATAAAAAAAAGGATCAAAAAACGCATCAAAAAACGCATCAAAAAAGGACCAAAAAAGGACCAAAAAAAGGACCTGCGTTTTCTGCCAAGAGCTGCAGTTTTTTAAAAAACAGTCCTGAAAAAAAAAAGGATGGAAATCAGGAACGTGTGAACATACCCTTAGGATTTCAGTAGACTTTAAAGGGAATCGTTTCAGTGAGCTGCTGATCTAGATCTTCAGAGAACATTGCTAGCAGTTCTCTGAATGTCCAGCTCTACACGACAGTATACACAGCTCAGCTGCCAATCAGTTATACGGAGATCATGAATATTTTTGACTATCTGGCAGCATGCTTACTAGTCCTCTAGTGATAAACTATTATTTTATCAAAACTACAGCAAGCAGCCCAGTAAGTTACACATCACTGTAATCAGGGGCTCCTTCCCTACATTTTGCTGCTCTCAGATATGATAGAAAAAACTGGTGACAGATTCCCCTTAAAGCATATGATATTGGTAAGCATAACCGTTATTGTAACACAGTATCTAGATGAATCAATTATCGGTCATCAGTATTAATCTACATACCAAGTTATGACGACATTTACTTTCAGATATTCACGTTTAACAATCTTGGTGCCTTTAGTGGCAGCCAACCTAAAAAACAAATGAAGATAATAAAACACCATAATGCATATATATTTGTTGCTTTAATTGAACATACATAATATATGTATTAACCCCTTCACGACATGTGCCGTACATGTACTCTGCAAGTCGTATCAATCCCTTTGATGTGGTGCCAGCGCTGAGCCCATAGTTTTCTTGGAACATGTCAGCTGTTTTGAACCTTCCACCCCCGTCTTCCCCCCCCCCCCAAAAAAAAAGAAAAGAAAAGGAAATTAAATAAATGGAACAATTCAAGAAGATTAAAAAAAAAAATCCACACAAACCCCCAAAATTTTGATTGACTGCAGTTAACACCACATTTTAGCAGTATATTACATAGTACACTACATATACAGTACATAGTACACTACATATACAGCACATAGTACATTACATATACACCACATAGTACACTATATATGCAGCACATAGTACACTACATATACAGCACATAGTACTCTACATATACAGCACATAGTACACTACATATACAGCACATAGTACACTACATATACAGCACATAGTACACTACATATACAGCACATAGTACACTATATATACAGCACATAATACACTACATATACAGCACATAGTACATTATATATACAGCACATAGTACACTACATACACAGCACATAGTACACTATTATATACAGCACATAGTACTCTACATATACAGCACATAGTACTCTACATATACAGCACATAGTACACTATATATACAGCACATAGTACACTACATATACAGCACATAGTACACTACATATACAGCACATAGTACACTACATATACAGCACATAGTACACTATTATATACAGCACATAGTACACTATATATACAGCACATAGTGCATTACATATACAGCACATAGTACATTACATATACAGCACATAGTACATTACATATACAGCACATAGTACACTATTATATACAGCACATAGTACACTATTATATACAGCACATAGTACACTATATATACAGCACATAGTGCATTACATATACAGCACATAGTACACTATTATATACAGCACATAGTACACTATACATACAGCACATAGTACATTACATATACAGCACATAGTACACTATTATATACAGCACATAGTACATTATATATATACAGCACATAGTACACTATTATATACAGCACATAGTACATTATATATACAGCACATAGAACACTATATATACAGCACATAGTACACTACATATACAGCACATAGTACATTACATATACAGCACATAGTACATTATATATACAGCACATAGTACACTACATATACAGCACATAGTACACTATATATACAGCACATAGTACATTATATATACAGCACATAGTACACTACATATACAGCACATAGTACACTACATATAGACCACATAGTACACTACATATACAGCACATAGTACATTATATATATACAGCACATAGTACACTACATATACAGCACATAGTACACTACATATAGACCACATAGTACACTACATATACAGCACATAGTACATTATATATACAGCACATAGTACACTACATATACAGCACATAGTACACCATATATACAGCACATAGTACACTATATATACAGCACATAGTACACTATATATACAGCACATAATACACTACATATACAGCACATAATACACTATATATACAGCACATAGTACATTACATATAGAGCACATAGTACATTATATATACAGCACATAGTACCCTACATATACAGCACATAGTACACTACATATACAGCACATAATACACTATATATACAGCACATAGTACATTACATATAGAGCACATAGTACATTATATATACAGCACATAGTACACTATATATACAGCACATAATACACTACATATACAGCACATAGTACACTACATATACAGCACATAGTACACTATATATACAGCACATAGTACACTATATATACAGCACATAGTACATTACATATACAGCACATAGTACATTACATATACAGCACATAGTACATTACATATACAGCACATAGTACATTACATATACAGCACATAGTACACTATATATACAGCACATAGTACACTACATATACAGCACATAGTACACTATATATACAGCACATAGTACACTATTATATACAGCATATAGTACATTACATATACAGCACATAGTACACTATTATATACAGCACATAGTACATTACACATACAGCACATAGTACATTACATATACAGCACATAGTACATTACATACAGTGGGGCAAAAAAGTATTTAGTCAGTCAGCAATAGTGCAAGTTCCGCCACTTAAAAAGATGAGAGGCGTCTGTTATTTACATCATAGGTAGACCTCAACTATGGGAGACAAACTGAGAAAAAAAAATCCAGAAAATCACATTGTCTGTTTTTTTAACATTTTATTTGCATATTATGGTGGAAAATAAGTATTTGGTCAGAAACAAAATTTCATCTCAATACTTTGTAATATATCCTTTGTTGGCAATGACAGAGGTCAAACGTTTTCTGTAAGTCTTCACAAGGTTGCCACACACTGTTGTTGGTATGTTGGCCCATTCCTCCATGCAGATCTCCTCTAGAGCAGTGATGTTTTTGGCTTTTCGCTTGGCAACACGGACTTTCAACTCCCTCCAAAGGTTTTCTATAGGGTTGAGATCTGGAGACTGGCTAGGCCACTCCAGGACCTTGAAATGCTTCTTACGAAGCCACTCCTTCGTTGCCCTGGCGGTGTGCTTTGGATCATTGTCATGTTGAAAGACCCAGCCACATTTCATCTTCAATGCCCTTGCTGATGGAAGGAGGTTTGCACTCAAAATCTCACGATACATGGCCCCATTCATTCTTTCATGTACCCGGATCAGTCGTCCTGGCCCCTTTGCAGAGAAACAGCCCCAAAGCATGATGTTTCCACTACCATGCTTTACAGTAGGTATGGTGTTTGATGGATGCAACTCAGTATTCTTTTTCCTCCAAACACGACAAGTTGTGTTTCTACCAAACAGTTCCAGTTTGGTTTCATCAGACCATAGGACATTCTCCCAAAACTCCTCTGGATCATCCAAATGCTCTCTAGCAAACTTCAGACGGGCCCAGACATGTACTGGCTTAAGCAGTGGGACACGTCTGGCACTGCAGGATCTGAGTCCATGGTGGCGTAGTGTGTTACTTATGGTAGGCCTTGTTACATTGGTCCCAGCTCTCTGCAGTTCATTCACTAGGTCCCCCCGCGTGGTTCTGGGATTTTTGCTCACCGTTCTTCTGATCATTCTGACCTCACGGGGTGGGATTTTGCGTGCAGCCCCAGATCGAGGGAGATTATCAGTGGTCTTGTATGTCTTCCATTTTCTAATTATTGCTCCCACTGTTGATTTCTTCACTCCAAGCTGGTTGGCTATTGCAGATTCAGTCTTCCCAGCCTGGTGCAGGGCTACAATTTTGTTTCTGGTGTCCTTTGACAGCTCTTTGGTCTTCACCATAGTGGAGTTTGGAGTCAGACTGTTTGAGGGTGTGCACAGGTGTCTTTTTATACTGATAACAAGTTTAAACAGGTGCCATTACTACAGGTAATGAGTGGAGCAAAGAGGAGACTCTTATAGAAGAAGTTACAGGTCTGTGAGAGCCAGAAATCTTGATTGTTTGTTTCTGACCAAATACTTATTTTCCACCATAATATACAAATAAAATGTTAAAAAAACAGACAATGTGATTTTCTGGATTTTTTTTTCTCAGTTTGTCTCCCATAGTTGAGGTCTGCCTATGATGTAAATTACAGATGCCTCTCATCTTTTTAAGTGGTGAAACTTGCACTATTGCTGACTGACTAAATACTTTTTTGCCCCACTGTATACAGCACATAGTACATTACATATACAGCACATAGTACACTATTATATACAGCACATAGTACACTATTATATACAGCACATAGTACACTATATATACAGCACATAGTGCATTACATATACAGCACATAGTACACTATATATACAGCACATAGTACACTATTATATACAGCACATAGTACACTATTATATACAGCACATAGTACATTACATATACAGCACATAGTACACTATTATATACAGCACATAGTACATTATATATATACAGCACATAGTACACTATTATATACAGCACATAGTACATTATATATACAGCACATAGAACACTATATATACAGCACATAGTACACTACATATACAGCACATAGTACACTACATATACAGCACATAGTACATTACATATACAGCACATAGTACACTACATATACAGCACATAGTACACTATATATACAGCACATAGTACATTATATATACAGCACATAGTACACTACATATACAGCACATAGTACACTACATATAGACCACATAGTACACTACATATACAGCACATAGTACATTATATATATACAGCACATAGTACACTACATATAGACCACATAGTACACTACATATACAGCACATAGTACATTATATATACAGCACATAGTACACTACATATACAGCACATAGTACACCATATATACAGCACATAGTACACCATATATACAGCACATAATACACTACATATACAGCACATAATACACTACATATACAGCACATAGTACATTATATATACAGCACATAGTACACTACATATACAGCACATAATACACTATATATACAGCACATAGTACATTACATATAGAGCACATAGTACATTATATATACAGCACATAGTACACTATATATACAGCACATAGTACACTACATATACAGCACATAATACACTACATATACAGCACATAGTACACTACATATACAGCACATAGTACACTACATATACAGCACATAGTACATTACATATACAGCACATAGTACATTACATATACAGCACATAGTACATTACATATACAGCACATAGTACATTACATATACAGCACATAGTACATTACATATACAGCACATAGTACACTATATATACAGCACATAGTACACTACATATACAGCACATAGTACACTACATATACAGCACATAGTACACTATATATACAGCACATAGTACACTACATATACAGCACATAGTACTCTATATATACAGCACATAGTATACTATTATATACAGCACATAGTACATTATATAAACAGCACATAGTACACTATATATACAGCACATAATACACTATATATACAGCACATAGTTCATTACATATACAGCACATTGTACATTACATATACAGCACATAGTACACTATATATACAGCACATAGTACACTACATATACAGCACATAGTACACTACATATACAGCACATAGTACACTATATATACAGCACATAGTACACTATATATACAGCACATAGTACATTACATATACAGCACATAGTACACTATATATACAGCACATAGTACACTATATATACAGCACATAGTACACTATATATACAGCACATAGTACATTACATATACAGCACATAGTACATTACATATACAGCACATAGTACATTACATATACAGCACATAGTACATTACATATACAGCACATAGTACACTATATATACAGCACATAGTACATTACATATACAGCACATAGTACATTACATATACAGCACATAGTACATTACATATACAGCACATAGTACACTATATATACAGCACATAGTACACTATATATACAGCACATAGTACATTACATATACAGCACATTGTACATTACATATACAGCACATTGTACATTACATATACAGCACATAGTACACTATATATACAGCACATAGTACACTATATATACAGCACATAGTACATTACATATACAGCACATAGTACATTACATATACAGCACATAGTACATTACATATACAGCACATAGTACATTACATATACAGCACATAGTACATTACATATACAGCACATAGTACATTACATATACAGCACATAGTACACTATATATACAGCACATAGTACACTACATATACAGCACATAGTACACTACATATACAGCACATAGTACACTATATATACAGCACATAGTACACTACATATACAGCACATAGTACTCTATATATACAGCACATAGTATACTATTATATACAGCACATAGTACATTATATATACAGCACATAGTACACTATATATACAGCACATAATACACTATATATACAGCACATAGTACATTACATATACAGCACATTGTACATTACATATACAGCACATAGTACACTATATATACAGCACATAGTACACTATATATACAGCACATAGTACACTATATATACAGCACATAGTACACTATATATACAGCACATAGTACACTATATATACAGCACATAGTACACTATATATACAGCACATAGTACATTACATATACAGCACATAGTACATTACATATACAGCACATAGTACACTACATATACAGCACATAGTACACTACATATACAGCACATAGTACACTATATATACAGCACATAGTACACTACATATACAGCACATAATACACTATATATACAGCACATAGTACATTACATATAGAGCACATAGTACATTATATATACAGCACATAGTACATTATATATACAGCACATAGTACTCTATATATACAGCACATAGTACACTATATATACAGCACATAGTACATTATATATACAGCACATAGTACATTACATATACAGCACATAGTACATTACATATACAGCACATAGTACACTACATATACAGCACATAGTACACTACATATACAGCACATAGTACACTATATATACAGCACATAGTACACTACATATACAGCACATAGTACTCTATATATACAGCACATAGTATACTATTATATACAGCACATAGTACATTATATATACAGCACATAGTACACTATATATACAGCACATAATACACTATATATACAGCACATAGTACATTACATATACAGCACATAGTACATTACATATACAGCACATAGTACACTATATATACAGCACATAGTACACTATATATACAGCACATAGTACATTACATATACAGCACATAGTACATTACATATACAGCACATAGTACATTACATATACAGCACATAGTACACTATATATACAGCACATAGTACACTATATATACAGCACATAGTACATTACATATACAGCACATTGTACATTACATATACAGCACATTGTACATTACATATACAGCACATTGTACATTACATATACAGCACATAGTACACTATATATACAGCACATAGTACACTATATATACAGCACATAGTACATTACATATACAGCACATAGTACATTACATATACAGCACATAGTACATTACATATACAGCACATAGTACATTACATATACAGCACATAGTACACTATATATACAGCACATAGTACACTACATATACAGCACATAGTACACTACATATACAGCACATAGTACACTATATATACAGCACATAGTACACTACATATACAGCACATAGTACTCTATATATACAGCACATAGTATACTATTATATACAGCACATAGTACATTATATATACAGCACATAGTACACTATATATACAGCACATAATACACTATATATACAGCACATAGTACATTACATATACAGCACATTGTACATTACATATACAGCACATAGTACACTATATATACAGCACATAGTACACTATATATACAGCACATAGTACACTATATATACAGCACATAGTACACTATATATACAGCACATAGTACACTATATATAAAGCACATAGTACACTATATATACAGCACATAGTACATTACATATACAGCACATAGTACATTACATATACAGCACATAGTACACTACATATACAGCACATAGTACACTACATATACAGCACATAGTACACTATATATACAGCACATAGTACACTACATATACAGCACATAGTACTCTATATATACAGCACATAGTATACTATTATATACAGCACATAGTACATTATATATACAGCACATAGTACACTATATATACAGCACATAATACACTATATATACAGCACATAGTACATTACATATACAGCACATTGTACATTACATATACAGCACATAGTACACTATATATACAGCACATAGTACACTACATATACAGCACATAGTACACTACATATACAGCACATAGTACACTATATATACAGCACATAGTACACTATATATACAGCACATAGTACACTATATATACAGCACATAGTACACTATATATACAGCACATAGTACATTACATATACAGCACATAGTACATTACATATACAGCACATAGTACACTATATATACAGCACATAGTACACTATATATACAGCACATAGTACATTACATATACAGCACATAGTACATTACATATACAGCACATAGTACACTATATATACAGCACATAGTACACTATATATACAGCACATAGTACATTACATATACAGCACATAGTACATTACATATACAGCACATAGTACACTATATATACAGCACATAGTACACTATATATACAGCACATAGTACACTATATATACAGCACATAGTACATTACATATACAGCACATAGTACATTACATATACAGCACATAGTACATTACATATACAGCACATAGTACACTATATATACAGCACATAGTACACTATATATACAGCACATAGTACATTACATATACAGCACATAGTACATTACATATACAGCACATTGTACATTACATATACAGCACATTGTACATTACATATACAGCACATAGTACACTATATATACAGCACATAGTACACTATATATGCAGCACATAGTACATTATATATACAGCACATAGTACTCTATATATACAGCACATAGTACACTATATATACAGCACATAGTACATTATATATACAGCACATAGTACATTACATATACAGCACATAGTACATTACATATACAGCACATAGTACACTACATATACAGCACATAGTACACTACATATACAGCACATAGTACACTATATATACAGCACATAGTACACTACATATACAGCACATAGTACTCTATATATACAGCACATAGTATACTATTATATACAGCACATAGTACATTATATATACAGCACATAGTACACTATATATACAGCACATAATACACTATATATACAGCACATAGTACATTACATATACAGCACATTGTACATTACATATACAGCACATAGTACACTATATATACAGCACATAGTACACTACATATACAGCACATAGTACACTACATATACAGCACATAGTACACTATATATACAGCACATAGTACACTATATATACAGCACATAGTACACTATATATACAGCACATAGTACACTATATATACAGCACATAGTACATTACATATACAGCACATAGTACATTACATATACAGCACATAGTACACTATATATACAGCACATAGTACACTATATATACAGCACATAGTACATTACATATACAGCACATAGTACATTACATATACAGCACATAGTACACTATATATACAGCACATAGTACACTATATATACAGCACATAGTACACTATATATACAGCACATAGTACACTATATATATACCACATAGTACACTATATATACAGCACATAGTACACTATATATACAGCACATAGTACACTATATATACAGCACATAGTACACTATATATACAGCACATAGTACATTACATATACAGCACATAGTACACTATATATACAGCACATAGTACACTATATATACAGCACATAGTACACTATATATACAGCACATAGTACACTATATATACAGCACATAGTACACTATATATACAGCACATAGTACACTATATATACAGCACATAGTACACTATATATACAGCACATAGTACACTATATATACAGCACATAGTACACTATATATACAGCACATAGTACTCTATATATACAGCACATAGTATACTATTATATACAGCACATAGTACATTACATATACAGCACATAGTACATTATATATACAGCACATAGTACACTATATATACAGCAGTACACTATTATATACAGCACATAGTACACTACATATACAGCACATAGTACATTATATATACAGCAGTACACTATTATATACAGCACATAGTACTCTATATATACAGCACATAGTACACTATATATACAGCACATAGTACATTACATATACAGCACATAGTACATTATATATACAGCAGTACACTATTATATACAGCACATAGTACTCTATATATACAGCACATAGTACACTATATATACAGCACATAGTACTCTATATATACAGCACATAGTATACTATTATATACAGCACATAGTACTCTATATATACAGCACATAGTATACTATTATATACAGCACATAGTACTCTATATATACAGCACATAGTACATTACATATACAGCACATAGTACACTACATATACAGCACATAGTACATTATATATACAGCACATAGTACATTACATATACAGCACATTGTACACTATTATATATACAGCACATAGTACATTATATATACAGCACATAGTACTCTATATATACAGCACATAGTATACTATTATATACAGCACATAGTACATTACATATACAGCACATAGTACATTATATATACAGCAGTACACTATTATATACAGCACATAGTACTCTATATATACAGCACATAGTACATTACATATACAGCACATAGTACACTATATATACAGCACATAGTACACTATATATACAGCACATAGTACACTATATATACAGCACATAGTACACTATATATACAGCACATAGTACACTATATATACAGCACATAGTACTCTATATTTACAGCACATAGTATACTATTATATACAGCACATAGTACTCTATATATACAGCACATAGTATACTATTATATACAGCACATAGTACTCTATATATACAGCACATAGTACATTACATATACAGCACATAGTACACTACATATACAGCACATAGTACATTATATATACAGCACATAGTACATTATATATACAGCACATAGTACATTATATATACAGCACATAGTACATTACATATACAGCACATTGTACACTATTATATATACAGCACATAGTACATTATATATACAGCACATAGTATACTATTATATACAGCACATAGTACATTACATATACAGCACATAGTACATTATATATACAGCACATAGTACATTACATATACAGCACATAGTACATTATATATACAGCACATAGTACATTATATATACAGCACATAGTACATTACATATACAGCACATTGTACACTATTATATATACAGCACATAGTACATTATATATACAGCACATAGTATACTATTATATACAGCACATAGTACATTACATATACAGCACATAGTACATTATATATACAGCACATAGTACATTACATATACAGCACATAGTACATTACATATACAGCACATTGTACACTATTATATATACAGCACATAGTACATTATATATACAGCACATAGTATACTATTATATACAGCACATAGTACATTACATATACAGCACATAGTACATTATATATACAGCACATAGTACATTACATATACAGCACATAGTATACTATTATATACAGCACATAGTACACTACATATACAGCACATAGTACACTACATATACAGCACATAGTACATTACATATACAGCACATAGTATACTATTATATACAGCACATAGTACACTATATATACAGCACATAGTACACTACATATACAGCACATAGTACATTACATATACAGCACATAGTATACTATTATATACAGCACATAGTACACTATATATACAGCACATAGTACACTATATATACAGCACATAGTACACTACATATACAGCACATAGTACATTATATATACAGCACATAGTATACTATTATATACAGCACATAGTACATTATATATACAGCACATAGTATACTATTATATACAGCACATAGTACATTACATATACAGCACATAGTATACTATTATATACAGCACATAGTACATTACATATACAGCACATAGTACATTATATATACAGCAGTACACTATTATATACAGTAGTACATTATCTGTACAGCATTTATCACCTACCATACGGTAGAGAAGCAGCCCGTCCGCCTCTGTAGGACATTGGGATAATAAAACATAATGACGAATGGACGAGTCTTCTCCAAGCCCTTTCTCCTGTTCTAGCTCCTCCGGATTTACCCTCCCTGGTATTACAGATTTAATGACTAACAAATTAAAAACTGTGAATAATAATAATAGGAAATAAAATGACAGCTCCAACTATGTGTCCGATGAGAAGAGTATCTATAAAACCGCGTGTACACACAGCGACATCAGTGCCGATTGTAAAGTGCTCGCCAGCTGACACAGGTTCCCTAGTGCATCTGTCATCAGTGTGTATAGTAATAGTCATTCCACCAATCACAGAGCGCAAAGCAGTTGCACGCCCCCACCCTCCATCCTAGCCAGCCAATAGCGGAGGAGTCACAGAACAGAACTACTTCTCCTCTGCACAGGTGCAAGTGTTATCTATTAGCCAATCAGAACGCCGTTACTGGGGTCCAGAGAATTTGGCTCTGGTTTCCCGCGCTAAACAGCTCCACAAGTCTATACGAGTGACACTAGGTACAATGTGTTGCTGACAGGATTGCGCCTCCTTCATGAAACAGGACTTAGACCTAGTATCTTAAGCGTCAGCTATGAATCGGTGTAATAAGTGTCCGCAGGCAGAAAATAGTAGATGAGTCAAGGTATTTCCGCTATGTTAGATCATTCCATAGTATTACTGCCGCTATAACTGTCGCAGAACTCAAATGGCAGTCCCTGTACCAACATGTTAGGGTATGTGCACACTAGAATGATCCTCTGCGGATATTTCCAAATCCGCAGGGCAAAAAACGTGCTTTTTTCCTGCGAATTTACAGTGGATTTACTGCGTTTTTTGTGCGGATTCCACTGCGGTTTTACACCTGCGGTTTCCTATTCTGGAGCAGGTGTATAACCGCTGCGGAATCCGCACAAAGAATTGACATGCTGCGGAATGTAAACTGCTGTGTCTCCATACGTTTTTTTCCACAGCATTTGCACTGCGGAGTGCGTTTCCCTTAGGTTTACATTGTACTGTAAACGCATGGGAAACTGCTGCGGCTCCGCAGCAAAATCCACAGCGTGTGAACATAGCCTTATAGTCTTTCACCTTAAACATTGGCAGAGATACACTCTGGTGCCTTAGGGTTACTGTATAATTATAAGGGTAATTCTAGAATGAAAAGCTATCCACCATCAATGATTATATACAGTACTAGCTATTGAACCCGTTCTACGCTCGGGTGGCGAGCATCTATATTGGTATATGGTCTCCATCCTGGTATGTGCTGCTCCATCCTGCGTCCCCCATCCTGTCATGAGCTGCTCCATCCTGCGTCCCCATCCTGACATGTGCTGCACCCATCCTGACATGTGCTGCTCCATCCTGTACCCCCATTCTGACATGTGCTGCTCCATCCTGCGTCCCCATCCTGACATGTGCTGCACCCATCCTGCACCCCCATTCTGACATGTGCTGCTCCCATCCTGTACCCCCATTCTGACATGTGCTGCTCCATCCTGCGTCCCCATCCTGTCATGTGCTGCACCCATCCTGCGCCCCCATCCTGCCATGTGTTGCACCCATCCTGCACCTCCATTCTGTCATTTGCTGCCCCCATTCTGTCATGTGCTGCTCCCATCCTGTGCCCCGTTCTGTCATGTGCTGCTCCCATCCTGTGCCCCCGTTCTTTCATGTGCTGCTTCCATCCTGCGCCCCTGTTCTGTCATGTGCTGCTCCCATCCTGCGCCCGTTCTGTCATGTGCTGCTGCCATCCTGTGCCCCCGTTCTGTCATGTGATGCTCCCATCTTGCGCCCGTTCTGTCATGTGCTGCTCCCATCCTGCGCCCCCGTTCTGTCATGTGCTGCTCCCATCCTGCGCTTCTGTTCTGTCGTGTGCTGCTCCCATCCTGCGCCCGTTCTGTCATGTGCTGCTGCCATCCTGCGCCCCCGTTCTGTCATGTGCTGCTCCCATCCTGCGCCCCCGTTCTGTCATGTGCTGCTGCCATCCTGCACCCCTGTTCTGTCATGTGCTGCTCCCATCCTGCGCCCCTGTTCTGTCATGTGCTGCTCCCATCCTGCGCCTGTTCTGTCATGTGCTGCTGCCATCCTGCGCCCGTTCTGTCATGTGCTGCTCCCATCCTGCGCCCGTTCTGTCATGTGCTGCTCCCATCCTGCGCCCGTTCTGTCATGTGCTGCTGCCATCCTGCGCCCGTTCTGTCATGTGCTGCTGCCATCCTGCGCCCGTTCTGTCATGTGCTGCTGCCATCCTGCGCCCGTTCTGTCATGTGCTGCTGCCATCCTGCACCCGTTCTGTCATGTGTTGCTGCCATCCTGCGCCCGTTCTGTCATGTGCTGCTGCCATCCTGCGCCCGTTCTGTCATGTGCTGCTGCCATCCTGCGCCCGTTGTCATGTGCTGCTGCCATCCTGCACCCGTTCTGTCATGTGCTGCTGCCATCCTGCGCCCGTTCTGTCATGTGCTGCTGCCATCCTGCGCCCGTTCTGTCATGTGCTGCTGCCGCCATCCTGCGCCTGTTCTGTCATGTGCTGCTGCCATCCTGCGCCCGTTCTGTCATGTGCTGCTCCCATCCTGCGCCACCATTGTATTATATGCCCCCCATAAGATGCTCCATTATATATGCCCCGTATGCTGCTGCCATATATATATAAAAAAAAAATACCATACTCACCTATCGTCGCTGGGCGCCGAGTGCTGGGGGCCTGAGCAGGCGGGGACACCGGCGCGCTGTGGGGGTCAGGTGCCGGAGTCACCGCTAGCTCAGGCCCCCAGCACTTGCTATACTCACCTGTCTGTCCGTTCCACCGCTGTGCGCTGCCATCTTCCGGGTCCTCTGCTGTGACTGTTCAGTCAGAGGGCGGCGCCGGCACGCATTAAGCGCGTCATCGCGCCCTCTGAACTGGGAACGTCACAGCAGAGGACCCGGAACATGGAGCCGCACGCAGCGCTGGAACGGGGGACAGGTGAATATACTTACCCTCCTGGCGGTCCCTGACTCTCCGGTGGAGATCGCGGTGTGCATTCAGTGTTTACGCATACCGCGATCTCCTGGGAGCGTCACTCTGTGAGGCCCAGACTGCGCCGGCACTTGCGCTTGCGCTTGCGCAGTCTATAAAGGCTTCGGACAGAGTGACGCTCCCAGCGTTATATTACAGATTTATATACTGTAGTTATACACAGTACACAGTGTGGTTATATACAGTAATTAGTGATGAGCGAATATACTCGTTACTCGAGATTTCCAGAGCACGCTCTGGTGACCTCCGAGTATTTTTTTTAGTGCTCGGAGATTTAGTTTTCATCGCCGCAGCTGAATGATTTACATCTGTTAGCCAGCGTAAGTACATGTGGGGGTTGCCTGGTTGCTAGGGAATCCCCACATGTACTTATGTTGGCTAGCAGCTGTAAATCATTCAGCTGCGGCGATGAAAACTAAATCTCCGAGCACTAAAAAATACTCGGAGGTCACCCGAGCGTGCTCGGCAAATCTCGAGTAACGAGTATATTCGCTCATTACTAACAGTAATATATAGTGTAGTTATACACAGTACATAGTGTTGTTATTTTCCGTAAGTATATAGTGCAGTTATACACAGTACATAGTGTGGTTATATACAGTAAGTATATTGTGTAGTTATACACAGTACATAATGTGGTTATATACAGTAAGTATATAGTGTAGTTATACACAGTACTTAGTGTGGTTATATACAGTAAGTATATAGTGTAGTTATACACAGTACACAATGTGGAGATATATGTATATATATATATATATATATATACAGTGGGGAAAAAAAGTATTTAGTCAGTCAGCAATAGTGCAAGTTCCACCACTTAAAAAGATGAGAGGCGTCTGAAATTTACATCATAGTTAGACCTCAACTATGGGAGACAAACTGAGAAAAAAAAAATCCAGAAAATCACATTGTCTGTTTTTTTTAACATTTTATTTGCATATTATGGTGGAAAATAATTATTTGGTCAGAAACAAAATTTCATCACAATACTTTGTAATATATCCTTTGTTGGCAATGACAGAGGTCAAACGTTTTCTGTAAGTCTTCACAAGGTTGCCACACACTGTTGTTGGTATGTTGGCCCATTCCTCCATGCAGATCTCCTCTAGAGCAGTGATGTTTTTGGCTTTTCGCTTGGCAACACGGACTTTCAACTCCCTGCAAAGGTTTTCTATAGGGTTGAGATCTGGAGACTGGCTAGGCCACTTCAGGACCTTGAAATGCTTCTTACGAAGCCACTCCTTCGTTGCCCTGGCGGTGTGCTTTGGATCATTGTCATGTTGAAAGACCCAGCCACGTTTCATCTTCAATGCCCTTGCTGATGGAAGGAGGTTTGCACTCAAAATCTCACGATACATGGCCCCATTCATTCTTTGCAGAGAAACAGCCCCAAAGCATGATGTTTCCACCACCATGCTTTACAGTAGGTATGGTGTTTGATGGATGCAACTCAGTATTCTTTTTCCTCCAAACACGACAAGTTGTGTTTCTACCAAACAGTTCCAGTTTGGTTTCATCAGACCATAGGACATTCTCCCAAAACTCCTCTGGATCATCCAAATGCTCTCTAGCAAACTTCAGACGGGCCCGGACATGTACTGGCTTAAGCAGTGAGACACGTCTGGCACTGCAGGATCTGAGTCCATGGTGGCGTAGTGTGTTACTTATGGTAGGCCTTGTTACATTGGTCCCAGCTCTCTGCAGTTCATTCACTAGGTCCCCCCGCGTGGTTCTGGGATTTTTGCTCACCGTTCTTGTGATCATTCTGACCCCACGGGGTGGGATTTTGCGTGGAGCCCCAGATCGAGGGAGATTATCAGTGGTCTTGTATGTCTTCTATTTTCTAATTATTGCTCCCACTGTTGATTTCTTCACTCCAAGCTGGTTGGCTATTGCAGATTCAGTCTTCCCAGCCTGGTGCAAAGCTACAATTTTGTTTCTGGTGTCCTTTGACAGCTCTTTGGTCTTCACCATAGTGGAGTTTGGAGTCAGACTGTTTGAGGGTGTGCACAGGTGTCTTTTTATACTGATAACAAGTTTAAACAGGTGCCATTACTACAGGTAATGAGTGGAGGAAAGAGGAGACTCTTAAAGAAGAAGTTACAGGTCTGTGAGAGCCTGAAATCTTGATTGTTTGTTTCTGACCAAATACTTATTTTCTACCATAATATGCAAATAAAATGTTAAAAAAACAGACAATGTGATTTTCTGGATTTTTTTTCTCAGTTTGTCTCCCATAGTTGAGGTCTACCTATGATGTAAATTACAGACGCCTCTCATCTTTTTAAGTGGTGGAACTTGCACTATTGCTGACTGACTAAATACTTTTTTGCCCCACTGTATATATACTAGATGGTGGCCCGATTCTAATGCAACGGGTATTCTAGAATATGTATGTCCACGTAGTATATTGCCCAGCCACGTAGTTCATGTAGTATATTGCCCAGTCACATAGTATGTTGCCCATCTACGTAGTATATTGCCCAGCTTGCCCAGTCACATAGTATATTGCCCAGTCACATAGTATATTGCCCAGTCACATAGTATATTGCCTGTTATGATCTGGTGGCCTTGGAGCAGCATGAGACGTACTCTGGAGAAGGTGGTCCCTGTACTGACCGCAAACCCTGAACCTAGCAGCGCAACTAAAAGTAGCTGTGGGGGTTACCTAACACTCCCTAGACCCCTCGGCACAGCCTAAGATCTAACTACCCCTAAAGACAAAAACAGGAAACTTATCTTGCCTCAGAGAAAATCCCCAAAGGATAGATAGCCCCCCACAAATAATGACTGTGAGAGGAGAGGGAAATAACATACGCAGATATGAAATCAGATTTTAGCATAGGAGGCCATACTAGCTAAAAAGAAAGAATAGAACAGAGTACTATGCGGTCAGTACAAAAACACTAGAAAATATCCACAGCAGAAAATACGGATCGCCACATCTGACTAAAGACATGGGGGGTATATCTGCATCTCCAGAGAAATAGCTAGGCTGCAAAAAATCCTTCACAGACTAAGCTGGACAAGACAAAAACATGAAAATGCACAGAACTATAAGGTCCACTGCAGGTGGACAGCAAAAACAAAGCCAGGACTTAACTTTGTAGAAAAACACAGCAAACTGGAGAGACCAGCAGATAAGTGAATCCTTCAAGAACAATGGACAACTGGCACTGACTAAAGGATCCTGCAAAGCTATATACCCCAGTCAGTCCTGCATTTAGTAGATACACATGTCCACTCCTGCAATCCAGGCACCACTGCATTACCCTCTACAACCACCGGAGGGAGCCCAAAAGCTGAATTCACAACATGTATCCACTTTTTGCAATTTGGGCTGGGCTATTTAGTCCTGCTTTATCCTTTAGTCAGTGCCAGTTGTCCATTGTTTTTGGAGGATTCACATCCATACCTGGTCTCTCCTGTTTTGCTGTTCTTTTCAACAAAGATAAGTTCTGGCTTTGTTTTTGCTGTCCACCTGCTGTGGACCTTATAGTTCTGTGCATTTTCATGTTTTGTCTTGTCCAGCTTTGTCTGTGAAGGATTTTTTTGCAGCCAAGCTGTGTCTCTGGAGATGCAGATATACCCTCCATGTCTTTAGTCAGATGTGGAGATTTGTATTTTCTGTGGTGGATATTTTCTAGTGTTTTAATACTGACCGCATAGTACTCTGTCCTATTCTTTCTTTTTAGCTAGAATGGCCTCCTATGCTAAATCCTCATTTCAAGTCTGCGTATGTTATTTCCCCCTCCTCTCACAGTCAATATTTGTAGGGGGCTGTCTATCCTTTGGGGATTTTCTCTGGGGCAAGATAGTTTTCCCGTTTCTGTCTTTAGGGGAAGTTAGTTCTTAGGCTGTGTCGAGGGGTCTAGGGAGTGTTAGGTACTCCCCACGGCTACTTCTAGTTGCGGTGCTAAGTTCAGGGTTTGCGGTCAGTACAGGTACCACCTTCTCCAGAGTACGTCTCATGCTGCTCCTAGGCCACCAGATCATAACAGGATACCCAATAATTAAAGGGCACCCAGGAATCACGGTACGGTCAGCAAGTTACTCCCTCAGCATCTTCCAAAACATTGCACTCCTTGTGACAGTACCCCTTGCCTCTGTGCCAGAGCGATGGGAGGGTCTGAGAAAACTCCCCAAGAACTTTGCCAGTGTTCCCTTGCTTCTGCTAGATTGGAGTTGTCTCTCTCACCTGTACTCCTTGGTTGTCCAAAGAACTATGACATCTGCCTTCAGCATTCTCAGATGGGAATTCTTTTAGTAATTCCGCAACAAGGGCCCTCTGGTACTGCATCATTTTAGTAGACCTGTTTTCCTTGTAGCATGGGTCTAGAAGTGTCACCAACCAGTAATGAGAGTCGATGAAAATTTTCAGAATGCGAGGGACTTGGGAAAGGCAGCACAACATAAAGTCAGCCATGCGTGCCAGACTGCTAACAGGCAAGACTTCCGTGTCCTCACCAACAGGACAACTGACCATGCTGTCCTCCTCCTCCTCCCTGTCCTCAGGCCATCCACGCTGAACAGACGGTATGACAGTTGTGCTTGTAGTACGTCTATAGCACATAAAAGTAGCTCCTGTTCTTCCTCCTCTTCCTCATTGTCTACCAATCCACATTGAGACGACATGAGGCTGGGCTGTGTGTAATCACCCTGTATAGTTCCTTGCTCCATGTCCTCGTGCTCCACTCCGTGCATCCTCTTTCATTGTGAGCAGAGAGCTTTTCAGAATGCAGAGAAGTGGGATGGTGACGCTAATTATGGCGTCATCGCCGATCACCATCTTGATGGAGTCCTCAACATTTTGTAGGATGGTATATATGTCTAACATCCATTTCCACTCCTGAGGTCTTGTGTGGAGTGTGAACTGAATAACGACGGCCTTGTTGATGCTGGTAGTCAACAACTGCCCTCTTCAACTCACAAATCCTTTCCAACATATCCAGTGTATAGTTCCAATGCGTGGGGACATCACACACCAGTCGGTGAGCCGGAAGCTGCAAACGCTGCTGAAGCACAGCAAGGTAGGCTGAAGCTATAGCTGACTTTCTAAAATGGGCAAACAGGCGGCATACTTTCACAAGCAGATCCGGCAGTTCCAGGTAGCTTTTGAGAAACCATTGAATGATGAGGTTAAGCACATGGGCAGGCATGGTACGTGTGTGAGCTCACCCCATTTCAGAGCCACCACCAGGTTCCAGCCATTGTCACACACGACCATGCCTGACTAGGTTCAGCGGTGTCAGCCACAAATCTGACTGCTCTTTCAGAGCTGTCTACAACTTTTAAGCATTGTGCAGTTTGTCACCTAAGCAGATTAGCTTCAGCACAGCCTGTTGCCGCTTGGCTGAGGCAGTGCTGCAGTGCATCCAGTTTGTGACTGATGTGCTAATTTCAGAGATAGAGGCTGAAGAAGAGGAGGAGGAGGTGCAGGAGCTGTAGACTGTGGGGGCAACCTTGATTGATGTAGGGCCCACAATCCTAGCATAGGGAGGACATGTTCCATCCATCGGTCTGACAGGGTTCCGGCTTCCACTATGTTAACCCAGCGTGCCATCAGTGAGATGTACCATCCCTGCCCACAAGCATTTTTGTCCACGAGTCCGTGCTTAGGTGGACTTTCCCAGTAACAGCATTGTTGAAGGCACGAGTAATGTTGTGGGACACGTGCTGGTGTTATGCCGGTATGGCACACCAGGAGAAATAGTGGCGGCTGTAGACTTAGTACCTTGGGATGGCTGCCGCCATAAGGTTGCGGAAAGCTTCTGTCTCCACGAGCCTAAAAGGAAACATTTTGAACGCAAGCAGATGAGAAATGTGTGAATTTAGTACTGTGGACTGTGGGGCGTTGGCTGTGTATTTCCGCTTGCATTCCAATGACTGGGCTATGGGCAACTGAAGGCTGCGCTGTGACAAGGACGTGCCTGATGATGGTGCTAGTTGACTGTGGGCTACGACAGGTGCAGGGCACGAGGCATCTTCGCATGCACCATGGACAGGGAATTGGCTTGCACGCAAAACAGTGGAAGAAGCAGTGATGTCACCTGCATCGGCAAAGTCTTTAAAAAACAACCAGAATTGGGAAGACCTAACACTTGTACTGGCAACTTTCGTCATGTTGGGGAAAGGATGCACGCCTTCTGTCTGCAGCCACCACACTGCTTCTTCCTGCCTGTTGGGGTGCTATGCCTCCTTCCCCATATGTGCTGCTGTCCTCACTCTGCATGTCCTCATGCCAGGTTGGGTCAGTTACTATATCATCCACCACTTTGTCTTCCACATCCGCACCCTGGTCCTCCTCCCAACTTTCTGGCAATTGTGTCTCATCATTGTCCACCTCTTGTGTCACTTTCCCACTGTCGCCTTCATTTGCGTGGCTGCTCAAATATTTGTGCATCACTACATGCCATCTCATCTTGCCCTGCTTTAAGTGGACCGGCTGAGAGTCCCGAATCTATAAATGGAAAAGTGAACAGCTCTTTGGAGTGTGGGATCAGTTGTCTCCAGGCACTCGGCATAGTGGGAGGAAGGAGGCTCAGGGTGAGTAATATGTGGACCAGACTCACGGCTACTCAGGCTTGACGTAGTGGAAGACGTGGTGGTGGTGGTAAAGCATTATCCGCTATCCAACCAACAACCTTTTGACACTGCTCTGGGTTCAATAGTGGTGTGCTGCGGTCCCCTAGTAATTGGGACAGGAAGGTCGAGCGCGAAGATGTGGGTGTTTGTTGTGGCCTACTTTCAGCTTGCCCATGGCCTCAGCCTCTGCATGCACCATCAGCATCACATCCACTTTCCCGTCCTTTACTACGTGCCTTGCCCATTTTATAAGGACTGTATGTTTGTTTTTTTACAAAAAAATACTGTATAGAATTACGGTAAGACACAGGCAAAAAAGGAAAATGTAGGCCTGAAATGCCACAATTTTTAGCACACAGATAGAGGAGGCGTTTGATAGAGATACCAGACTGTTCAATAAGTGGCCTGTATTTTTAAATTTTTTAGCCCAAAGTAGTCTATTTAACTAAGGTAAGACACAGCAAAAAAAGGGCAATGTAGCCCTGAAATGCCACAATTTGTAGCCCACAGATAGATCTGGCGTTTGACAGAGATACCAGACTGTTCAATATGTGGCCTGTATTTTTAAATTATTTACCCCAAAGTAGTCTATTCAACTAGCGTAAGACACACCAAAAAAAGGGAAATGTAGCCATGAAATGCTACAATTTGTAGCCCAAAGATAGATCAGGTGTCTGATGGAGATACCAGACTGTTCAATATGTGGCCTGTATATATATATATTTTTTTAAATGAAAAATACTGTATAGAATTATGGTAGGACACAGGCAAAAAAGGAGAATGTAGGCCTGAAATGCCACAATTCGTAGGCCACAGATAGATCAGGCTTCTGAAGGAGATTGCACACTGTTCAATATGTGGCCTGTATGTTTGTTTTTTTTACCAAAAAATACTGTATAGAATTACGGTAAGACATAGGCAAAAAGGGAAAATGTAGGCCTGAAATGCCACAATTTTTAGCACACAGATAGAGGAGGCGTTTGATGGAGATACCAGACTGTTCAATATGTGGCCTGTATTTTAAATTTTTTTACCCCAAAGTAGTCTATTGAACTAGGGTAAGACACAGCAAAAAAAGGGCAATGTAGCCCTGAAATGCCACAGTTTGTAGCCCACAGATAGATCTGGCATTTGACAGAGATACCAGACTGTTCAATATGTGGCCTGTATTTTTAAATTTTTTACCCCAAAGTAGTCTATTGAACTAGCGTAAGACACACCAAAAAAAGGGAAATGTAGCCATGAAATGCTACAATTTGTAGCCCACAAATAGATCAAGCATCTAACGGAGATATCAGACTGTTCAATATGTGGCATGTATGGTTTTTTTTTTAACAAAAAATACTGGATAGAATTATGGTAAGACACAGGCAAAAAAGGAGAATGTAGGCCTGAAATGCCATAATTTGTAGGCCACAGATAGATCAGGCTTTTGACGGAGATAGCACACTGTTAAATATTTGGCCTGGATTTTTTTTTTGCCCACCAAAATTGTCAATAACTAGGCTATAACACTACAAAAAAAATTATTTGAAGGACTAAAATTGTAAAATATTTAGCGCAATGATATGCAATGCGTGTGGCGGACAAAACACAGTGTTAAATATATGAACTGTAGCTGAATATTTTTGGGGCAGCTAAATTTTTGGGGGGCAGCTAAATATTTTTTGAGCAGCTAAATTTTTTTTGGCAGCTAAATTTCTTTTGCAAGCTAAATATTTTTGGAATAGCTACATTTTATTTGGGTCAGTGAAATGGTGTCAACATTTTTATAATACACTCAAAAAATACTACAGTACCACAAAAAATGACACAATTTTCTGCGCCAGTCAGCCTGGGATGGGCAAAGCCGTTTAAAATTGCTGGATTTTCACGCTGTAGTATTAAAATGATCTAGTTGTAGTCTGCATTGTCAACAATCAATTGGAGAAAAAAAGGGGGTCTGGATTTCTTTGGAATAAAAAAAACAGGATTAAGGTGCCAAAAAATATTATTGCTAGCCACTGATACCTGGAGCTAGATATATATGTAATAGGCTGCAGCAGACAGTAATGGACCCTCTTGATGTATGCAATATCTATATAGCCATATACACTGTGTTCCAAATTATTATGCAAATCATATTTTTCTCGGATTTTCCTAAATGGTCGGTGCAAATGACAGTCAAATAAAAGTCATCACCCGTTAGATTATACATCGAATTTTATTGAAGAAATCTCCCAATGATAACAGTATAATCTCCAAAAAAAATTAAAACTCAAAATGCACTGTTCCAAATTATTAGGCACAGTAGAATTTCTATACATTTGATATGTTTTAAAGAACTGAAAATGCTCATTTGTGGAATTTGCAGCATTAGGAGGTCACATTCACTGAACAACATGGCTATTTAACTCCAAAACCTCCTAACAGGCCAAGTTACATGTTAACATAGGACCCCTTCTTTGATATCACCTTCACAATTCTTGCATCAAAACTTGTGAGTTTTTGGAGAGTTTCTGCTTGTATTTCATTCCTCCCAGAGCTGCTGTTTTGATATGAACTGCCTCCCACCCTCATAGATCTTTTGCTTGATGATACTTCAAAGGTTCTCTGTACGGTTGAGGTCAGGTGAAGATGGTGGCCACACCATGAGTTTATCTCCTTTTATGCCCATAGCAGCCAATGACTCAGAGGTTTATTTGCAGCATGAGATGGTGCATTATCATGCATGAAGATGATTTTGCTCCTGAAGGCACGTTTCTGCTTTGTAGACCATGGAAGAAAGTTGTCAGTCAGAAACTCTAAATACTTTGCAGAGGTCATTTTCACACCTTCAGGAACCTTAAAGCGTCCTACCAGCTGTTTCCCCGTGATTCTGGCCCAAAATGTGACTCGCCCAAAATGTGACTCCACCTCCTTGCTGACGTCACAGCCTTGTTGGGAAATGGTGGCAATCCACCAACCATCCACTACTCCATCCATCTGGACCATCCAGGGTTGCTTGACACTCATCAGTAAACAAGACTATTTGGAAATTAGTCTTCATGTATGTCTGGGCCCACTTTTACCATTTCTGCTTGTGAACACTGTTTAAGGGTGGCTGAATAGTAGGTTTATGCACCACAGCAAGCCTTTGAAGGATCCTACACCTTGAGGTTCAAGGGACTCCAGAGGCACCAGCAGCTTCAAATAACTGTTTGCTGCTTTGTAATGGTATTTTGGCAGCTGCTCTCTTAATCCCATGAATTTGTCTGGCAGAAATCTTCCTCATTATGCCTTTATCAGCACAAACACGTCTGTGCTCAGATTCAGCCACAAATCTCTTCACAGTACAATGATAACGCTTAAGTTTTAGGGAAATATCTAATGTTTTCATCCCTTGACCAAGGCATTGCACTATTTGATGCTTTTAGGGAGCAGAGATCATTTTTCTTTCCCATGTTGCTTGAAAACTGTGGCCTGCTTAATAATGTGGAACATAATTTTTAAGTAGTTTTCCTTTATTTTGAATCACCAGGAAAACTAATTATCACATGTGTTTAAGATTGAATTCAGTGATCCATTGAGCCCTGAGACACAATACCATCCATGAGTTTATTTGCAAACAAAACAATTAAATCTTTATGACACTTAAATCCAATTTGCATAATAATTTGGAACACAGTGTAGAGTGCCTGCATGCCTTGCACTGATGTGGCTATGCGCACATATACTCCCCTGCCTACCTAGCACTGCAATCTATAGACCCCGTAATTAACAAAAAATCACAAGAAAAGGGAACATAACCCAGAGTGCCAAATAACCAAGGGGGGGTATATATGTCAATGTAGTGATAAATTAATCAAAATTGTAAAATATTAAACCACCACCTTAAGTAAGCAGTACTGTGAGAATGGACCGAAATAGAAATGGACAAACAGAAAAAAACAATAAAAAAAAGACCAAGAAAGAAAACCGACTACAAGTCCAGAGTATGACAAATATAAATTACCATATATACTCGTGTATAAGCCGAGATTTTCAGCCCAAATTTTTGGGCTGAAAGTGCCCCTCTCGGCTTATACTCGAGTCAATGTGGGTGGCAGGGTCGGCGGGTGAGGGGGTGAGGGCGATGAGGTATACTTACCTAGTCCCAGCGATCCTCGCGCTGTCCCTGCCGTCCCACGGGCTTCTGTGCTGCAGCTTCTTCCCCTCTTCAGCGGTCACGTGGGACCGCTCATTAGAGATATGAATAAGCGGCTCCACCTCCCATAGGGGCGGAGCCGCCTATTCATTCCTCTAATCAGCGGTGCCGGTGACCGCTGACAGGAAGAGCTGCGGCACCGAAGACCAGGCAGAGGGACAGCGCGAGGATCGCCAGGACTAGGTAAGTATAGCATATTCACCTGTCCTCGTTCCAGCCGCCGGGCGCTGCTCCATCTTCCCGGCCGGCGCCTCCATCTTCCCGGCGTCTGCGCTCTGACTGTTCAGGCAGAGGGCGCGATGACGCATACAGTGTGCGCGGCGCCCTCTGCCTGATCAGTCAGAGCAGAGACGCCGGGAAGATGGAGGCGCCGGAACGAGACGCCGGGAGTTGCAATCAAGGGAGGTGAGTATGTGGTGTTTTTTTTTATTGCAGCAGCGGCGGCAGAGATTTCTATGGGGCACAATGAACGGTGCAGAGCACCGTATATGGCACAGCAATGGGGCACAATGAACGGTGCAAAGCACCGTATATGGCACAGCAATGGGGCACAATGAACGGTGCAAAGCACCGTATATGGCACAGCAATGGGGCACAATGAACGGTGCAGAGCACCGTATATGGCACAGCAATGGGGCACAATGAACGGTGCAGAGCACCGTATATGGGCACAGATATGGGGCACAATGAACGGTGCAGAGCACCGTATATGGCACAGCAATGGGGCACAATGAATGGAGCAGAGCACCGTATATGGGCACAGATATGGGGCACAATGAACGGTGCAGAGCACTGTATATGGCACAGCAATGGGGCACAATGAACGGTGCAGAGCACCGTATATGGCACAGCAATGGGGCACAATGAACGGTGCAGAGCACTGTATATGGCACAGCAATGGGGCACAATGAACGGTGCAGAGCACCGTATATGGCACAGCAATGGGGCACAATGAACGGTGCAGAGCACTGTATATGGCACAGCAATGGGGCACAATGAACGGTGCAGAGCACCGTATATGGCACAGCAATGGGGCACAATGAACGGTGCAGAGCACTGTATATGGCACAGCAATGGGGCACAATGAACGGTGCAGAGCACCTTATATGGCACAGCAATGGGGCACAATGAACGGTGCAGAGCACCGTATATGGCACAGCTATGGGGCACAATGAACGGTGCAGAGCACTATATGGGGCACAGCTATGGGGAAATATGAACGGTGCAGAGCACTATATGGCACAGCTATGGGGAAATAATGATCTATTTTTATTTTTGAAATTCACCGGTAAATGCTGCATTTCCACCCTAGGCTTATACTCGAGTCAATAAGTTTTCCCAGTTTTTTGTGGCAAAATTAGGGGGGTCGGCTTATACTCGGGTCGGCTTATACTCGAGTATATACGGTATTTTATTTTATTAATATGCCAGGTTAAAAATGATCGAAGTTCAAAAGCTACATCAAATAATACTCCAATAAATTAGCATAGTATATTTGTATGCTACAAAAAGGGGCGCATTCTGCCCAGGTTAAATAAGACAGATGTGGAAATATTACAGTGTACAATTATCCAAAATATATATCCAAAGATTAAAAAAATTAAAAAATATATCAAAAAGTGTAAAAATATATAGTGTATTACCAAAACCAAAATGTTATGTATTGTGCATATATCAAACATCAATAAACAGAGTAAAGTGCAAATAGTGCAAAAAAAAATTCAACAATGCGTAGTTATGTGTCACAGTGTACCACTGCAATCACAATACATTGGGTACAAAAGTAATAGAGTTCTAATACTAAGATTACACCACCAGGCCCCTGACGAAGGCAGCGTGCCAAAACGCGCGTTGGGGAGGGCGCCCATCCAGGAGACCAGGAACACATCATATTATTGTGTACGTTATTTGAGATTATCTTAATTGTACCGTATTGATCGCGTTCAGATGTTTATTCCTGGTCATTTAATATAAGATGTGGATACACTGACACCTGGTGGTGTAATCTTAGTATTAGCACTCTATTACTTTTGTAATGGACTTGTAGTCGGTTTTCTTTCTTAGTCTTTTTTAGACCCCGTAGTTAGTCCTTAGAAGGACTGTTGGTTTAGCTGGATATGTGGATTCAACAATGGTAGACCCACACTAATAAAAGCACAATTCTGACCCTATCTCAGCAGGAGCTCTCCCTACACTGTCTGATTCCAGTGCTGAATGCTCCGAGCTGGGCGGTGCCAGGTCTCTTATAGACCTGATGACGCTGTGCGGCCAGCCAGTCACTGTAATACCACAACAAAGATAGCTGTGGCATTACAGTGCATGGCAGACAATCCCTGCATGTTGATTGGCTCTGTAAACAGCGCCAATCATGCAGGACGGAGACCCGAGCTCCCGCCAAGCAAACCCGGAAATGCTCAGTGCTTGCCGAGTACTACGAGTACAGCGATGTTTGGGCGAGTAATGAGCATTACCGAGTATGCTCGCTCATCACTAGTCACTACTAGACTGCTGTTTAAAGTAACACTACATTTTTATTTATTTATTTTACTCACTTATATAGCACCATTAATTCCACAGCGCTTTACATATATTATAACCACTGTCCCCATTGGGGCTCACACTCTAAATTCCCTATCAGTATGTCTTTGGAATGTGGGAGGAAACCGGAGAACAGGAAGAAGCCCATGCAAACACGGGGAGAACATACAAACTCCTTTCAGATGTTGTCCTTGGTGGGATTTGAACCCAAGATCCCAGCACTGCACTACATGCAATTACTCAAAAATACTAGTACCACTCCCATTTTCTGATACTGTCCTGTCCCATTTTCCAGAGAAGTGATACAAAGTTTAGAGAAAAATAAGAACAATTTTGTGGTTAAGAAAGCAGCTATGAATTGTTTTCTACAAATGTTTTAAAGGACAACGGAACATAGAAAATTCACACACAACAAATAAACAATCCCAGACATTCTAATCATATTTTAAACAGAATTAAATATAATCTCTCCTTGTTCCTAGTGATCACCCATTTCTACCCACCTCCTAACTATATTGTGTCTAGCTCTAAGACAACTGGCTGCAGAAGGAGCCTTCCCCTTCTGATCTTTCTGAAAGAGGACACAAATAGCTTGATTCATCTTTGTGTTTTTTTATAACCCCTTAAAGACCAAGCCACTTTGTGTGTTATGACCGAGCCTCATTTTCCAAATCTAACCATTGTCCCTTTATGTGGTAATAACTCTGGAACGCTTTAACATATCCCAGTGATTCTGTGAATGTTTTTTCATGACGTGTTGTACTTCATGTAGGTGCTGAATTTTGGTTGATATGATTTGCGTTTATTTATGAAAATATAAACAATTTACCAAAAAAATTAAAATTTCGCAATTTCCAAAATTTTATTTTTATGCCCTTAAATCACATAGTTCTAACACACAAAATAGTTAAGTAATAACATTTCCCATATGTCTACTTTACATCTGCATCATTTTTTAAACATAATTTTTTTGTTAGGAAGTTAGGATTAAAAGTTTATCAGCAATTTCATATTTTTCCAATAAAATTTACAAAACCATTTGTTTTGGGGACATAACACAATTTTAAAGTGACTTTGAGGGGCCTATTTGAAAGAAAATACCCCAAAGTGACTTAATTCTAAAGACCGCATCCTTCAAAACCACATTCTAGAAGGTTTTTTTCCCTTCAGTTTCTTCATAGGAATTAAAGGAATGTGGAAGGAAAAAAAAATGAACATTTTACTTTTTTTCACAAAAATGTTACTTTAGCCCCAATTTTTTATTTTCACAAGGGTAACAGGAGAAAATGTACCCCAAAATTTGTTGATAACCCATATGTGGGGGAAGACTACTGTGTGAGCGCACAGCAGGGTTCGGAAGGGGAGGAGCACAGTTTGACTTTTTTTTAATGCAAAATTGTCTGGAATCGAGAATGGGTGCCTTGTAACTTTGGCGATGTTGCTAAACAGTAGTATCCCCCCACAAGTGACCGCATTTTAAAAACTATACCCCTCAAGGAATCTATCTAGATGTGTGATGAGGACCTCAACCCTCAGGTGCGTCACAGAATTATAGAACGTTGAAAAGTGAAAACAAAAAAATCACATTTTTCCCACAAAAAATGTTATTTTAGGTCTAATTTTTAAAATCATTTTCAGAAGAGTAGCAGGATAAAATGGGCCCCAAAATTTGTTCTCTAATTTCTCAGGAGTACGCCAATACCCCATATGTGGGAGGAGACTATTGTTTGGTTGTATAGCAGGGCTCAGAAGTAAAGGAGCACCAATTGACTTTTTGAACGCAAAATTGGCTTGAATTGAAAGCGAATGCCATGTCGGGTCATATGCCTAAACAGTGGAAACCTCCCACAAGTCAGTGGTGGATTATAATGAGGTCAATCTGGGCAGTAGCCCAGGGCCCAGTGGTGTGGGGGAGGCCCTGGGCAACGGCTCAGATTGACCATCGCCATCAGGGCATTACTGCCTTGACTGGCATAAGGGGCACGGTGGGCAGAGGGGGCCCGCATCGGGCCCTGTCTCATCTGCTTACCGGGCCCCTACCAGCGCTGTGACAGTTTGACGCCCGCACGTCAATAGTTAACAGCCGCAGTGCGCACAACAATCCGGGGGGCCCGGGCCAGAATGCTGGACACTGGGGGGCAGAGATGCTGGACACACTGGGGGCAATATGCTAGAGACACTGGGGCAATATGCTGGAGACACTGGGGCAATATGCTGGACACACTGGGGGCAATATGCTGGAGACACTGGGGGCAATATGCTGGAGACACTGGGGCAGATTGCTGGACACACTGGGGGCAGAATGCTGGACAAACTGGGGGCAATATGCTGGAGACACTGGGGCAGATTGCTGGACACACTGGGGGCAATATGCTGGAGACACTGGGGCAGATTGCTGGACACACTGGGGGCAGAATGCTGGACACACTGGAGCAGGACTGGAGACACAGGGGGCAGGATGCTGGCCACACTGGGGGCAGAATTCTGGACACAGATGGGGCAGAGATGCTGAACACTGGGGGCAGAGATGCTGGACACTGGGGGCAGAGATGCTGGACATTGAGGACAGAGATGCTGGATAATGGGGGCATAGATGCTGGACACTGGGGGCAGAGATGCTGGACACACTGGGGGCAGGACTGGAGACAGATGGGGCAGGATTGGAGACACAGGGCAGAATGAAAGACATGGGGCAGGATTGGAGACACATTGTGCAGGATCATGGGGCAGGATGTATACGATGGAGACTGATGGGGCAGGATGGGGAGCTCATATGGGGCAGAATGGATACTCATGAGGGCAGGATGGGAGAACATATGGGTGGAGCCAGGAATGAGATACACAGGGCCAGGATGGGGGATATTATTATTACCATAGAGGCTAATTAAGGGATATTACTACTGCAGTGATGTATTTATTTTTTGAGGACAGTTTTAAATGGGGGAGCGGTCCTGTTACTGTGTAGAGTGACACTATGTTGCCTCTTTTTCTTGATGTGGTGTAATGTAGAAGTTGGGAAAAATTAAGTAATGTGTTCTGCAAGCGGAGCTCGAGATAACCGTGTTATTTTCCTGCAGAGACGAGTCCTGGCTGGATGAAGTGATGGCGGTCTGTGCTGGATGAAAGTTGAAGGACTTTACCTAGAGACGTCACTGGTGAGTCAGTGTTACCTATATACTGACACTATACACTGTATACTATATACAGAGGTCCTGTGTATAATGTCACCGGTGATCAGGGTATAACCTCTACACAGACACTGCATACTAAGTACAGATCTCCTGTGAAGACTGGCACTTATCGTGATAGTATTGTGTTTTTTTTGTTTTTTTTGTTTTTTTCTTCGTAACTGAAGGGTAAATTGACTAGATCAATGGATGTTTGACAGGTTATAGTTTCACACAGCAACTATTTTTCTGGAATAATCTAATTCAGGTATATGATGACCCCGTCGCATGACCCCATCACATGATCAGAGGGCCCACAGTGTCGGAACAGCCTGGGGCCCTGGCTACCCTTAATCCACCCCTGCCACAAGTGACCCCCCATTTGGAAACTAAACCCCTCAAGGAATTTATCTAGATGTCCGATGAGCACCTTAAACTCCCAGGGGCTTCACAGAATTTTATAATGCTCAGCCATGAAAATAAAAAATAACTTTTCCCCAAACAATGTTGTTTTGGCCCCAAATTTTTAATTTTCACAATGGTAACAAAAGAAAAAGGACAATTTCTTGTGCAATTTCATTTGGTGGAAAACTACTCTTTGGGCACACAGAAGGGCTCGGAACAGAAGGAGTGCCATTTGACTAAGAACAGAAATGATCCATATGTGGTCAAAAACTATTTTTTAGGCACATTGCAAAGCTCAGAAGAGAAGAATCACCATATTATAGTGCAGATTTGCTTGGAATGGCTTGCAGGTGCCATGTTACATTGGCAGAGCACTTGAGGTGTCAGGACAGCTAAACCCCCATAAGTGACCTAATTTTATAAACTACACCTCTTAATCTAGGTGCAGTGAGCATATTGATACTACATGTTTCATAAAATTTTATGCCATTGAGCGGAGAACGAAAAAAAAATAAATTTTTACCACACCACTATAAAGTATTTTTAGCCCCAGATTTTACAGTTTCACAAGGAGAAATAGGTTAAAAAAACCACATAATTTGTTACACAATTTCTGCTGAATGAGGAAATACCCCATATGTGGCTGTACAGTACTGTTTGATCACATGGCGAGACTCTGGAGGGAAGGAGTGCTATTTTACTCTTGGAGAATAACGTTTTCAAAGAACAGTTTGCAGACTCTGTATACAGAGTGCCAGAAGAGCAGAATTCCCTCAATTGACCCCAATTTGGAAATTACATCCCTCTGGGAATTTATGTACAGATGTAGTAATAATTTTGACTCAATGGATGTTTTGCAGAAACGAGCAGCAATGGATGTGGCCAAGTGAAAGTGCAAATATGTCATTGTAGTGCCCAGTACATTGTAGTGCCCGTACATTGCGCTCAGCTCATGCTTCTGGAGACATGCACCCCATAAATTAAGTGGGCTCACCTCGCCACAGTAATGCTAAAGATGTGGATGCTATCTGTGGTTTAGGCACACTCTGGGGCTCAGGAGCAGGGGGCATTTGGATTTGGGAGCACAGATTTTGCTGGATTTCTTTTTTTTTTTTCAAACTCTTTTTATTAGTTCAAAACAGTACATATCAAACAAGTAACATGTCATATGTCATAGAATCCATGTCAAGTTGTCTTTTTCATTCTGTTCAATATGACATTATTGTCAAAACTTATCCAAACTTTACCTATTCTGTAATCCCTCCCCGTAATACCCCCCCGCGCCCCACCTCTCTGCGTGCATCCATAAAAATCGAAAGTTTATGGAATCAGGAAATGTTCATCAATACATTTAAGGAGATACCATCTGGTGTCCTTCAACTGGGCTATCAGTCTATCTTTGATAGCTGGTGATAATGTAGGAATAAGGAAAGAAAAAGTCGTGAGAAACTTCCCCGTTAGTCTCTCTCTGTCGGTTAATGTTTCCAACCAATCCATTTTGAATAGGAACATTATTTTTGTCTGTAATAGTGATTGGGTGGTATATAAAGGTTCAACCAATGGTGTAATATGCTCTTCCTATCTGCCGAAGCCCATATTACCAAAATTGCTTTTATACGCTTGGGCAGTGATTGATGAAATTCCCCCAGAATACTGAAGATTGCCCATTGCAGTGTAAGTGGGAATGTAATATGAAAGATAGTCAGTAGTTCTACATGTATCCTATGCCACAGATCTTGCATTCTTGGACATCTCCACAGGAGATGGAGGATGTCTGCGTTGTGTGTTCCACATTTTGAGCATGCATACAATGTTGTAGGTGTCATTTTGGCCTGCATTGAAGGAGTGATGTATGCCCTATAGAGAATCAATAAAGCCATGTCCGTGTAACTACTATATAGAATACATTTCTTTTGTGACATTGTAGCATCCGAAAAAGTTCCCGACTCTAGGATATCTCTCACCCATCTAGAAGGCCCAGAGTCTCTCCCCTCCCAAGACTAACACTGACGTAGTATGGAGAATATTTGCTCGTTGAAGCATTCTGCAACCTTGAGGTTTTAAGAAAGACCTCCATGTTATTCATCTGAGCTGTGTCTTTCCCACCACTAATATATTTTTGGGCTAGGCTACGTGCCTGAAGGAAAAAGAATGGCCTGTGTCTAAAAAAAGGAAAGCGCTATGTTATTGTTTCAAAAGATAGTAGGAAGAAATTCTGATCTAGCATGTCAGCCACCATGGTGCATCCCTGTTTTGCCAAGGTTACATAATGTACAGGTGGACAATTATTCATAAATTTAGCGTTGCCTAAAAATGGCTGAAAGGGAGACAGATCACCTGTCCCTCCACAAACTTTTTTCTTCCTCCTCCATGTCAAAATAGTTTGCCACAAAACCAAGTGCTCTCTAATATCATCAGGGAGCTCATTGTTACCCAGCTGGATCAGAGCGGATAGTGACACCCAAGGGCTCAACTGTTGCTCCAATTGTACGTTAGCAAAATGGGAGACCCTCCGAATCCAATACACAATGTACCTAAAGTTAGCTGCCAGATTGTATCTTCCAATATCCCTCTCTTCTTGGCAATTGAAGCTTGAGCAATCCTATACACGTTCTTCCCTTCTCACCCCATATGAACCTCCTAAACGCTGCATTTAATTGTTTAATTTTTGGTTGTGACAATAGCAGCAGAAGAGCTTGGAATAAGTATAGCAACTTTGGACAATTGACCATTTTAATCAAATAGCATCTACCTGATAATGATAGTGCAAAATGTCTCCATGAGTTTAAAAGAACAACTATCAAGGCTATATGTAATCTAAAATTAGTTTTATATAACTTTGAGGGGTCTGCCGGGAGTCAAATGTCCAAATACTTAATGGATTCCTCACTCCAGTGGAATGGGAATGCTGCATCTTTTATCCAACCCGATCGGAACAGCACTAGAGCCTCTGACTTACTATAGTCCACCTAGAAGCCAGAATTTCCTCCAAATGAGTCCAGGATCCTCATTATGGCTGGGATGGCTTGAGCCAGGTTGGCAATAAACAACAATATGTCGTCAGCAAAGGCTAGTAATTTAACTAATGTGTTTCCCACTGTAATTCCTTGGAAAGCAGGTACATTTTGAAGGGTTCTGAGGAGGGGGTCCAATGCTAGGTTGAATAATAATGGGGATAGTGGGCAACCCTCTCGTACCCTGTTGTATTTAAAAGGGTTTGGAAAATGTATTGTTTATGTAGAATGGATGTGGGGTTTTTATATATTAGCTTGACAGCCTCGCATAAGGCTAGGTTCACATTGCGTTAATGGGTTAACGCTAACGGACTGCGTTGCACGGCGAAAATGTCGCAATTAACGCCGTGCAACGGGTCCGTTAGCGCACCCATTGACAGCAATGTGATTTTTAGCAGAAGCGCATCGCTAGCGCATGCCACTTTCGGCACGCGCTAGCGATGTGCCGTTCTCTTGTGATGGACCTCGGACGCGTCGGAGGCCCGTTCCTCGCTAATGCAGATCGGGGATCTGCGCTAGCGGGGAGAACGCCGACCCTATAGAAACATTGCGTTAGTGCAATCCGCTAGCGCTATGAGCTTAACGGATTGCCCTAACGCAATGTGAACCTAGCCTAACCATGGAGCAAAATTGTGAGTTTCTAGCAATTTATACAAGTAGAGCCAGCATACTCGGTCAAAAGCCTTGTCTGCATCAAGGCTGACCACAATGCTTTTCTTGTGTCCATGCATTCTGCTAGAGGATATCGCCCCTATCGCTGTCCTGATATCATACGTGATAGATTTTCCATGGATAAATCCCATTTGATGTGGCGCTATTATATCAGGAATCATCTGTTGGACTCTATTTGTCAAAATTTTTGTAAAGATTTTAAAATCGGAGTTGAGTAACGAGATTGGTCTATACCCATCGACCTGTAGGAGGTCTTTGCCCGGTTTGGGCAACACAATATTAGCCTCATTAAAGCGGTCGGGTAATTGACCATCTCTCACTATTCCATTGAATACCTCGCATAGGTGTGGCCTTCTGAAGCTCCAAATATTTTGTAATGCTCATTACCAAACCCATCCTGTCCAGGAGCTTTAGATATACTTAGAGTATTAATGGCTTGCACCACCTCCGTTGGAGTGACGGGTGCGTTAAGAGCTATTCTTTGTTCTTCTGTGAGTGTAGGGGTCACGTTGTTCCAGAAAAAGCACGAGTCCCCCCAAACCCTCCTCGTATCAGGAGCAAAAAAAAAAAGTCCAGAACTCGTCCACTATCTTCTCATTTTTAACCCCTTCCCGACCCATGACGCCACGTAGGCGTCATGAAAATCGGTGCCAATCCGACCCATGACGCCTATGTGGCATCATGGAAAGATCGCGTCCCTGCAGATCGGGTGAAAGGGTTAACTCCCATTTCACCCGATCTGCAGGGACAAGGGGAGTGGTAGTTTAGCCCAGGGGGGGTGGCTTCACTCCCCCGTGGCTACGATCGCTCTGATTGGCTGTTGAAAGTGAAACTGCCAATCAGAGCGATTTGTAATATTTCACCTATTAAAACTGGTGAAATATTACAATCCAGCCATGGCCGATGCTGCAATATCATCGGCCATGGCTGGAAACACTAATGTGCCCCCACCCCACCGATCGCCCCCCCCAAGCCACCGATCTGTCCGGTACACTGCTCCGGCTCCCCTCCGTCCTGTGCTCCGCTCCCCCCGTGCTCTTGTCCGCTCCCCCCGTGCTCCAATCACCCTCCCTGTGCTCCAATCACCCCCCCTGCACTCCGATCCACCCCCCGTGCTCCGTTCCACCCCCCCGTGCTCCGTTCCACCCCCCCGTGCTACGTTCCACCCCCCCATGCTCCGTTCCACCCCTCCCGCGCTCCGATCCACCCCCCATGCTCCAATCACCCCCCCCCCCGTGCCCCCCCCACCCCATCATACTTACCGATCCTGCCGGGGTCCGTCCGTCTTCTCCCTGGGCGCCGCCATCTTCCAAAATGGCGGGCGCATGCGCAGTGCGCCCGCCGAATCTGCCGGCCGGCAGATTCGTTCCAAAGTGCATTTTGATCACTGAGATAGATTATATCTCAGTGATCAAAATAAAAAAATAATAAATGACCCCCTTTGTCACCCCCATAGGTAGGGACAATAAAAAAATAAATAATTTTTTTTTTCCACTAATGTTAGAATAGGGCTAGGGTTAGGGTTAGGGCTAGGGTTAGGGGTAGGGTTAGGGGTAGGGTTAGGGCTAGGGTTAGGGCTAGGGGTAGGGTTAGGGGTAGGGTTAGGGGTAGGGTTTCGGTATGTGCACACGTATTCTGGTCCTCTGCGGATTTTTCCGCTGCGGATTTGATAAATTTGATAAATCCGCAGTACTAAACTGCTGCGTATTTATGTCGGATTTACCGCGTTTTTTCTGCGCATTTCACTGCGGTTTTACAACTGCGATTTTCTATTTGAGCAGTTGTAAAACCGCTGCGGAATCCGCACAAAGAAGTGACATGCTGCGGATTGTAAACCGCTGCGTTTCCGTGCAGTTTTTCCGCAGCATGTGTACAGCGATTTTTGTTTCCCATAGGTTTACATTGAACTGTAAACTCATGGGAAACTGCTGCGGATCCGCAGCGTTTTCCGCAGCGTGTGCACATACCTTTAGAATTAGGCTATGTGCACACGGTGCGGATTTGGCTGCGGATCCGCAGCGGATTGGCAGCTGCGGATTCGCAGCAGTGTTCCATCAGGTTTACAGTACCATGTAAACCTATGGAAAACCAAATCCGCTGTGCCCATGGTGCGGAAAATACCGCGCGGAAACCCTGCGTTGTATTTTCCGCAGCATGTCAATTCTTTGTGCGGATTCCGCAGCGTTTTACACCTGTTCCTCAATAGGAATCCGCAGGTGAAATCCGCACAAAAAACACTGGAAATCCGCGAAAAATCCGCAGGTAAAACACAGTGCCTTTTACCCGCGGATTTTTCAAAAATGATGCTGAAAAATCTCACACGAATCCGCAACGTGGGCACATAGCCTTAGGGTTAGGGTTGGAATTAGGGTTGTGGTTAGGGTTGTGATTAGGGTTATGGCTACAGTTGGGATTAGGGTTAGGGGTGTGTTGGGGTTAGTGTTGGAGGTAGAATTGAGGGGTTTCCACTGTTTAGGCACATCAGGGGTCTCCAAACGCAACATGGCGCCACCATTGATTCCAGCCAATCTTGTATTCAAAAAGTCAAATGGTGCTCCCTCAATTCCGAGCCCCGACGTGTGCCCAAACAGTGGTTTACCCCCACATATGGGGTACCAGCATACTCAGGATAAACTGTGCAACAATTACTGGGGTCCAATTTCTCCTGTTACCCTTGTGAAAATAAAAAAATGCTTGCTAAAACATCATTTTTGAGGAAAGAAAAATGATTCTTTATTTTCACGGCTCTGCGTTGTAAACGTCTGTGAAGCACTTGGGGGTTCAAAGTGCTCACCACATATCTAGATAAGTTCCTTGGGGGTCTAGTTTCTAAAATGGGGTCACTTGTGGGGGGTTTCTACTGTTAAGCCACATCAGGGGCTCTGCAAATACAACATTCCATCAAAGTCTGCATTTCAAAATGTCACTACTTCACTTCCGAGCCCCGGCATGTGCCCAAACAGTGGTTTACCCCCACATATGGGGTATCAGCGTACTCAGGAGAAACTGGACAACAACTTTTGGGGTCAAATTTCTCCTGTTACCCTTGGGAAAATAAAAAATTGCAGGCTAAAAGATCATTTTTTTTAACCAATAAGTTTTTATTGAGAAATTGCATATTAACCATACAACAGTGAACTTCAGGAAGAGGAGGGGGAGGGAGAGCAATCAGAGAGGGAGGGGGGAGGGGGGACAAATCCAGTACAAAGGCATGAGGACCAAAACATAGTCAGTACAGAATATACAGATACAGTGTCAAGTACAGCCAAAAAAGAAGGATAAGGAGATTGATGAGATATACAATTTAAATATACACTTTAAATATAATTTAAACCTAAATTTAAATTTAAATGAGGGCAAGAGCAGACTGGGAGATGTGTACGGAGGACACCCAGGGGTCCCACCATGAGAGGACCCTAGTTCTCCTTGACAAACCCTGAGCCATAATAACCTCATAGCAAAAGTGTAAGTTGATCAGCTCGGCTCTAGAGGGGAGATCCGAGGACTTCCAATGTTTCGCAATGCATTGTCTAGCAGCGACCAGGACATTAGAGACAATGGGCCGGAGAGGGGAGGGAAGATCGGTGAGGGAGATGCCCAGGACAGCAAGTTGACCACTCAGCACCAGGGGAAGACGAGTCAGGTCGGCAATCAGTGTTTCCACCTCGTTCCAGAAAACCTGAATCCGCGGACATGACCACCAGACATGGGACGAGGACCCCAAGGCGCCACACCCCTTCCAGCAGAGAGGGGAGGAGGATGGGGAAAACCTCGCCAAACGAACGGGGGTAATGTACCAGTGTAGTTGTATCTTTTTCACCTCCTCCAAGTGTCCAATACATGAGGAGAATTTAGAAGGATGTGTCATTGCGAACTGCCAATCTTCCAGGGAGGCCTCAAAACCCAGCGAGGACTCCCAGGAAATCATAAATTGAAATTTGTCATTGGAGCCATAGGATATGAGGGCTTTGTAGATAATGGATATGCCATGGGGCAATATAGTGGCTGGCCTGAAGAACCTATGGACCAGGTCCTCTGTCAAAGGCGGGGGCGCCCCGAATGACCGACGTGATCTGTGAAAGCTACGGAGCTGAAGATATTGGAAAAATCAGTGATGCCCAGGGAGAATCTTCCCGAGAGGTCCTCAAACGACAGAAGACCATCTGAGCCAAATAAGTCCGCCACCCGGAGCACCCCACGGCTCTCCCAGGAGGAAAGAGAGATATGCCCGATAGCATACTCCAAAGCCCACAAAGAGATATAATCATACATGAACCCTAAATGTGAGGAGCTAAGCAGGGCCCAAAGTTTAGCAGCACTCTTGATAGAGCGGAGACACGGGCCCACAAGAGGGACCCGAAGCAGCTGAAGTTCTAGGAGTAGTTTAAGCGAGTTCTGGGGGGCAAAGTGGGACTCGATAATGAACCAGGGTAAGCATGAGTTCCCTTCCCACCATATTTTAAGGGGCTCGAGGATCGCCGCTCTATAGTAAGACTGTACCGCAGGAGCGCCCAGCCCACCCATGGAGTACGGTAGGGACATAATCCGACGCCTGATCCTGTGTGGCTTCTTGTTCCAAATAAACCGATCTATAAGCACCTGAAAAGCTGAAATAAACTTCGCGGGGATAGAAAGGGGGAGGCAACGAAAGAGATACATAATCTTAGGTAGGATTAGCATTTTAGCAGATTGTATACGAGCCATCCATGAGAGCGACGCATTGGATAAATGATCTATGCCCTTCCTGACCTCTGCAAGGGTTTCCTCACAATTAGCGCGAACTATATTGTCTAATCTCGTTATCTTAATACCTAGGTACGTGAAGCCCAGGGGAGCCCAAATAAACGCGTATTGTGATTGAATTTGGATCTGGAGGGGAACCGGGAGGAAAAGGGGAAAGATTGTGGATTTGGTCAAATTAAGTTTATAGTATGAGACCGCCGAGAATTCCGTTAAAATAGAAGTAATTGCGCTCAACGAAGTTAAAGGTGAGGTGCAGGTTAAAACCACATCATCGGCATAGAGACCAATTTTATGTTCAGTTCCCCCCACAATTCCCTTTATGTCCGCACTTTGCCTGACCATTGCAGCCAAGGGCTCCATGATCAGAGCAAAGATGATAGGGGAGAGGGGGCAGCCCTGACGCGTACCATTCCGAATGGGAAATGTTCGAGACCCGAAGCCCGCCGATCGAACCGACGCACAGGGGTTGGAATACAATGCCATAACTGCTCTACCAATTTGCCCAATAAGCCCAAACCTCTCCATCACGAGCTCAATATATCCCCAGTGCACCCTGTCGAACGCTTTTTCGGCATCTAGCGACAGAAATACGCTGGGGAGACTTCCCCTCTCCATCACATCCAAAAGATCTATCAGGCGCCTGGTGCCATCCCTGGTCTGTCTTCCGGGAACAAACCCAACCTGGTCCGGGTGAATGAGGCCAGGGAGGACCAAGAATAATCTGTTGGCCCAGATTTTTGCATAAATCTTCACGTCGCAATTTAAGAGTGCTATCGGGCGGAAGTTCCCCGGGGATGTTGGGGGCTTCCCTTGTTTGGGGAGGGTCGCTATGGAGGCCTCCAACCCCTCAGCCCTAATACTGCCTGTCGACAACCAATTATTAAAGAGGCGCAAAAGATAAGGGGAGAGGACAGAGAAGAACTGGGCATAGTAAAGAAAAGAAAAGCCATCTGGCCCAGGAGAGGAACCTTTATTGGCCTCTCTGACAATCTGCGCGAGTTCAGACTTGACAATAGGGGAGTTTAGGAAGGAGAGCTGCTCTGAAGTGACCGAGGGGAGATTAGCTTTCTCCAAAAATGCCAAAATTGACTCCCGCGAAGGCTGGGGAATCCCTGGGTCAGCCCCAAGGTCATAGAGAGAGGAATAATAAGATGCAAATTCCTCAGCAATATGAATAGGGTTGCACACCCGGGAGCCATCAGTCCTGAGCAAGAATGGGATCTTGGATTGAGCCTCTCTCTTCCTAACACGTCTAGCCAGAACAGCGCCCGCTTGGTCCCCCATTGCATAAAATTTAGCTCTAGTTTTCCTCAGAGACTTCTCAGCTTTATGGAGGAGCAGGTTGCGGACATGCATGCGGGCTGTAGAGAGATCAGCGGAAAGGGCTGGAGTAGGGGATATTTTGTGAGCTGTCTCGAGGCGGGCTAAGTCATCTAGGGCAGATTGGAGAGCCGCGTTATACTTTCTTTTGGCCGTTGCCGCCATCTTGATGAGGCAACCTCTGATTACCGCCTTGTGGGCAAACCAAAGAGTGTCGTCACGAATGTCAGGGGTATCATTGGAAGCGAAAAATTCCCGCAAAGCCACCTCAATACCCTGGGAGTTAGATTGGTCAGCAAGGAGATGTGCGTTGAGACGCCAGTGTGCAGGAGGCCTGATGGCCAAGGGGTCTTTTAGAGTAAGGGACACCGGGGCATGATCCGACCATGTGATACTGCCTATATCTGCTGAGATGCAATGAGGAAGAGCCACGTCGTTCACCAGCACAAAATCAATCCTGCTGTAGGAGCCGTGCCTGGGAGACAAGAACGTGTAGTCTCTCTCACCGCAATGCAAATATCTCCAGATATCATGTAGGTTGAAAGAGTTAGCCAGAGGACCTGCTTCGCATCTTGACAGGGAAGAGGCAGAGCAGTCCATATCCCTAAACATTGGAGCATTGAAATCCCCAGCAATCAGCCTATGCCCATGTTGGATATCGTGTAAAATTTTGAAAACCCCCTCCAGAAACTTGAGCTGCCCTACATTAGGGGCATATATCGAGGCAATGGTGTAGGGTGCGTTGTTGATAAGGCAGAGAACCACAATAAACCTACCCAGCGGATCCGCAATAGAGCGAACCAGCTGGAAGGAGTTGGCCCTGCTAAAAAAAATGGCTACTCCCGCCTTTTTTGACGGACCATTAGCAAAAAATTGATGCGGATATAAACCTGAATGCATTCTGGGATTATCACATTCCAGCAAGTGTGTTTCCTGAAGACACAAAATATCATGGCGGGATTTGCTCAACTGCCGCCACACAACAGACCTCTTGCCCGGAGAGTTGAGACCATTAACATTAATTGAATACAACGAGATACTCATAATGATGTCATATAAACAGTTTTGCAGTCATCTGGACACCGATAACCTGTACATGAGAGCAAAGGACGCTTGGCCAATAATCTAGAGCATACATGTAGTAAAACTGGAGGGAGGGAGGAGAGAGGAGGGGGGACACATACAAGACCTACAACGAATAACAAGTAAACCAGAGGACCGAGGTCCATTCAGGGAGACCCTGAGTCCAAAAGGTGAGAATCAAAAAACAGTTCACCTATGGGGCAAACAAATGCTGCGGATACACTCAAAAGAGGGACCCGCGCAGCATAAAAACGAGAAAAAAAGAAAACAAAATAAATCCGTGCGGGAAAGTAGCCAGGAACCATCGATGCAGTGGGCTCAGGCCACCTCCCAATCCGGTATAATGCGGGCCCTGGAGCCTCCGCCACCTCCAGACCCAGAAAGGTTCACAGAAGACGGAGATTCAGGAGATGAAAGTCCCCACTTGGAGAGCGCGGCAGCTGCGTGAGACGGCATCAGGCAGGTGGTGATCGATCCATCTTTGCGGATGAGAAGCTTGGTAGGAAACCCCCAGCGATACTGGATGCCTTTCTCTCTGAGGATAGTAGTATAGGGGGCAAAGGCCCTCCGCAGGGCCAGAGTACCCGGAGAGAGATCTGGGAAAACAGAGACGTGTGCAAATCTTTCCGGGAGAGTTGGATTCTTCCTTAGAGCCTGGAGAAAATCTTCCTTCATTTCATAGAAGTGTATGCGTGCCAGCACGTCTCTTGGGACGGAGGGACCCAGGCCAGACGGTTTAGGGATCCTGTGTACCCGGTCAATTATGATGTCCTTTGGGGCAAACCGAGGGAGAGCTGCAGCTATAAAATCTTGCAAGAGTAGTTTCAGATCTCCTGAAAGGACAGATTCCTCAATACCCCTGAGTTTAACGTTGTTTCTCCTGGACCTATCTTCCAGGTCCAGGGCTTTGGAGTGGGTTTTAGTGGCCAGGGCTTGCAGGGTCTCATGAGCGTCCCAGAGTTCGTTATGGGAAGAGACCAGCTCCGCCATCTTGCGTTCCAGGCGGTCCGTGCGGTTACCCAGCTCCACACCCTCCCCCCTCAGTTCAGCCAGCATAGAGCGCATATCCTCTTGTATGGAGGTTCTGAGGTCTCCAAGTAGGCCCTTGAGGAGAGCAGCGGTTACCGGACCGTCAGCTGAATCCGACGCCGCAGCGCCTGGATTGGACGCTGCTCCGCCTGAATGCAACGCTGCTCCGCCTGAATGCAACGCAGCACCACTTGATTGCGACGCTTGAGCGTTGCGTTGCGAAGAGCGGGAAGGCCTGGGGGAGGTCGGCGCCATCTTGGATTTCGGCGGTGGCTGCGGGGAGGCCGCAAAGAAATCAGGAATTCTCCTGGAGGGATCACTGGCGCCCGCTTTAGATTTCCCCATACACTCACCGCCGCACCGGGACCCGGTACCGATATCGCGAAGGTGAATGAGGACGCTGAGGAGGCAGATATGGGCCGCTTTAAGGTTCCTGGCTGCGGAGCTCCCGCTCTGTGCGACCTACTCCATCGGCAGTTAGGCCACGCCCCCCGCTAAAAGATCATTTTTGAGAAAATAATTTTTTATTTTTATTTTCATGGCTCTGCGTTATAAACTTCTGTGAAGCACTTGGGGGTTCAAAGTCCTCACCACACATCTAGATTAGTTCCTTTGGGGGTCTAGTTTCCAAAATGGGGTCATTTCTGGGGGATCTCCAATGTTTAGGCACACAGGGGCTCTCCAAACGTGACATGGTGTCCGCTAATGATTGGAGCTAATTTTCCATTTAAAAAGCCAAATGGCGTGCCTTCCCTTCCGAGCCCTGCTGTGCGCCCAAACAGTGGTTTACCCCCACATATGGGGTATCAGCGTACTCAGGACAAACTGGACAACAACATTTGGGGTCCAATTTCTCCTATTACCCTTGGCAAAATAGGAAATTCCAGGCTAAAAAATCATTTTTGAGGAAAGAAAAATTATTTTTTATTTTCATGGCTCTGCGTTATAAACTTCTGTGAAGCACCTGGGGGTTTAAAGTGCTCAATATGCCTCTAGATAAGTTCCTTGGGGGGTCTAGTTTCCAAAATGGGGTCACTTGTGGGGGAGCTCCAATGTTTAGGCACACAGGGGCTCTCCAAACGCGACATGGTGTCCGCTAACAATTGGAGCTAATTTTCCATTCAAAAAGTCAAATGGCGCGCCTTCCCTTCCGAGCCCTGCCGAGTGCCCAAACAGTGGTTTACCCCCACATATGAGGTATCGGCGTACTCGGGAGAAATTGCCCAACAAATTTTATGATCCATTTTATCCTATTGCCCATGTGAAAATGAAAAAATTGAGGCAAAAAGAATTTTTTTGTGAAAAAAAAGTACTTTTTCATTTTTACAGATCAATTTGTGAAGCACCTGAGGGTTTAAAGTGCTCACTAGGCATCTAGATAAGTTCCTTGGGGGGTCTAGTTTCCAAAATGGGGTCACTTGTGGGGGAGCTCCAATGTTTAGGCACACAGGGGCTCTCCAAACGCGACATGGTGTCCGCTAAAGATGGAGATAATTTTTCATTCAAAAAGTCAAATGGCGCTCCTTCCCTTCCGAGCCTTACCATGTGCCCAAACAGTGGTTTACCCCCACATGTGAGGAATTGGTGTACTCAGGAGAAATTGCCCAACAAATTTTAGGATCCATTTTATCCTGTTGCCCATGTGAAAATAAAAAAATTGAGGCTAAAAGAATTTTTTTGTGAAAAAAAAGTACTTTTTCATTTTTACAGATCAATTTGTGAAGCACCTGGGGGTTCAAAGTGCTCACTATGCATCTAGATAAGTTCCTTGGGGCGTCTAGTTTCCAAAATGGGGTCACTTGTGGGGGAGCTCCAATTTTTAGGCTCTCCAAACGTGACATGGTGTCCGCTAAAGAGTGGAGCCAATTTTTCATTCAAAAAGTCAAATGGCGCTCCTTCCCTTCCAAGCCCTGCCGTGCGCCCAAACAGTGGTTTACCCCCATATATGAGGTATCAGCGTACTCAGGACAAATTGGACAACAACTTTCGTGGTTCAGTTTCTCCTTTTACCATTGGGAAAATAAAAAAATTGTTGCTAAAAGATAATTTTTGTGACTACAAAGTTAAATGTTCATTTTTTCCTTCCATGTTGCTTCTGCTGCTGTGAAGCACCTGAAGGGTTAATAAACATCTTGAATTTGGTTTTGAGTACCTTGAGGGGTGCAGTTTTTAGAATGGTGTCACTTTTGGGTATTTTCAGCCATATAGACCCCTCAAACTGACTTCAAATGTGAGGTGGTCCCTAAAAAAATGGTTTTGTAAATTTCGTTGTAAAAATGAGAAATCGCTGGTCAAATTTTAACCCTTATAACTTCCTAGCAAAAAAAAATTTTGTTTCTAAAATTGTGCTGATGTAAAGTATACATGTGGGAAATGTTATTTATTAACTATTTTGTGTCACATAACTCTCTGGTTTAACAGAATAAAAATTAAAAATGTGAAAATTGCGAAATTTTCAAAATTTTCGCCAAATTTCCGTTTTTATCACAAATAAACGCAGAATTTATTGACCTAAATTTACCACTAACATGAAGCCCAATATGTCACGAAAAAACAATCTCAGAACCGCTAGGATCCGTTGAAGCGTTCCTGAGTTATTACCTCATAAAGGGACACTGGTCAGAATTGCAAAAAACGGCAAGGTCTTTAAGGTCAAAATAGGCTGGGTCATGAAGGGGTTAAATATTGTCTGGCCACTTTTTTGTGAATCCTATTTATCCTAGTTTGTGTTCTGAAGGGTTTAGTAAGGGATGCTAGCATCCATCCTGGTTTGTTACCCCATTTACTTATGCTTTTGGTAGTCTAAATTATGCATTGCCTTTTCGTGTGCCAATGTGTCCGCTACTTTTTTCGCCTCCAAGAATTTTTGTTTGTTAATGGGAGTATTGTTGGATTTAAATTTCTTATATTCTTGTGTCAGCAACCTTTGTGTTGCTATAGTGTTTTCCATTAATTTCTTCCTTTTATTACTTATATAGGAGATAATTTGTCCCCTTATCACAGCCTTGGAGGCTGCCCAAAATATGGGAGCATTTTGGCTCTGCTCCCGATTGTCATTCTTATAAGTGTCCCAAGAGGTTTGCAGGTATGCTCTGAAGTCATCTGATTTATATAAATATGCAGGAAATCTCCAACTTCTCTCTCTCTTCATTGGGTTCACTAAGTGGGATCTAAAAGTCACAGGTGCATGATCTGATATATGAATATTCAAAATATCTGATTGGAACACCAATGGCAGCATAGATGTGCCCAGCAACCAGCAGTCAAACCTAGCATGGGAGTCGTGTACGTGAGAGTAATATGAATAATCCCTCTCTATGGGGTGTTGCAGTCAATCCCAGATGATCCATTAGTGACTGTATGCAACCGCTCTGTGATGACTGTTGTGGGGCGTGGGGGTTGGATCTATCCAATAGCACATCATGGGCCTCACTGAAGTCCCCCCTTCTATTAAATTGGATGTTTCCCAGCCGGTTATGCTTTCAATTAGTTGCGCCTGAAATTGAGGATCAAAAACATTAGGTGCATACACATTGACCAAACAGTAAGTAACCTCTTCTACTGTATGTTAGCTTTAACCAACTTCTTTGAGGATCTGTCACAACATCTAGAATCGCATGGTTAATAACTTTGCTAAAGAGTATAGCTACTCCCCATTGTTTTTTGACATAAGAGGCCTCAGCGCATACCGTATATTTTTTTTTAAGGAATGAAGGATGGTTATTCCTTACCCAATGCATTTCCTGCAAGAAAATAATATGGTAGTTTGCATGTTGTAAATAATTCAGGACTTTCTTCCTTTTTACAGGGGAGTTAAGCCAATAAAGAGATTGTGTTATGGATACCTCTGAGTTGGCTGTATCCTCCATTAACCTATCCCTGAGCGTGGAAACAGCCATGAAATTATCAATTTTTGTATTTCAGCTCCTCACTCATCCCAGCGAGTAAGTGTTGGAGCTGCTGAAACCTGTAAGCCAGGGGTGTCAAACTGCATTCCTCGAGGGCCTCAAACCATGCGTGTTTTCAAGATTTCCTTAGCATTGCACAAGGTGCTGGAATCATTCTCTGCAGGTGATTAAATTATCACCTGTGCAATGCAAGGAAATCCTGAAAACATGACCTGTTTGCAACCCTCGAGAAATGCAGTTTGACACCCCTGCTGTAAGCTGTACAGGAGCACGCAGAGACCCTCCCCCTCCCTTGTCAACAATAATTCTGAAAAAAAGAAATAATTCAACTCACCCTTATGATGGTATTCTCACAGCCCATGAGAATTTTGATCCGAGCACGGAAACGTCTCTGCTTGACGCCAGGTACGCCATCCGAAGGATGGGTTGTCTTGAGTAACTGGACGCGTTTCGAACACGTACAGTGTTCTTGGTCCTCAGTTTCACAAAAAAACTGAGGTGAAACTGAGGACTAAGAACACTATACGTGTTCGAAACGCGTCCAGTTACTCAAGACATCCCCTCCTTCGGTATGCACTGGTTTGTCAAACAGCTTATTTTTTAACTTGTCCAAATAAATACTTTTGATTTTATTTCCTCAGTTAACTTGAAAAAAATAAAAACAACCATAACATAACGGTAATGTAAAACAAGTGTAAAAATAGCCACTGCCTTTAAAATTCAGTGACGTCACAGAAGTAAGCATGGTGACCCTACGTGTTCAAGCATCAGCCAGATCTCTAGGTGATGACTGGATCTCGGAACATATAGTTTAGGGCCTTTGTTGGATCATCAAAAGCCCAGTTCTTTCCGGATATCGTAAAACGTAGGACAGCCGAATATTGTAGTCCAAACCGAATGTTGTTATCCACTAGGATTTTGCATGCTGGGCTGAAGGCTTTACGTTTCACCGCTAGGGCCGCAGAGAAGTCCTAAAAAAGAAGGCGCTTGTTGTTGTTATAGGATAACTTCAGTTTCTTCCTGAAGGCTGATAGTATTCATAGCTTGTCTTGAAATTCCAGAACCCTAAAGATGACCAATCGCAGTCTGTCTTTCTCGCCATCCCTTGGTGAACCCACACGATGGGCTCTCTGAATCCTGATTTTCCCTGAAGCTGGGTTTAAATTCAACGCTTTCGGAAGCCATTCTGATGTGATGTTAATGAGATCAGATGATGGGACCGACTCGAGGAGGCCCACCAGCCTTAGACCTATTTTCTAGATCATCGACCTTGTCCAATAGAAAATAAGTTTCTTTTTCTTTGGCCTCTAGTCTTCTTATGATGTCCTTAGTGTCCTCCAGATCAAAAACTCTTTGCTCCTCCTCTGCGAGACATGACCCCTGTGTATTGACTTGCGACACGATCACCTTCAGCGAGGCCTGAAAAGCCGCCAGCCGGTTATCAATCTCTGGCATTAGACGGTCCATTATAACTTGGGCTATGGGTTGTAGGTCATCTCTGCTGTTATCACTTGAAAGCTTTGTGGGGGAATTTGCGGTTTGGGTACGTTTCCGGGGTCTGCCTCCCTTGCTATTTTTGCCCACAAATTTATCCATGGTGTAGAGTCACTAATGTATTCCTGTATAGAATGCAGTGACATCACTGGTGACTTAGTAATCACATATAGCTTTGTAAGGCAGTTCAGCTAAGATGCTGGAAGTTGAGCTACATAGAGAAGTATTTGCTGATTAAAGGGGACATGTCACCACAAAATCGAAGGTGAGCTAAGCCCACCGGCATCAGAGGCTTATCTACAGCATTCTGGATGTATCCTGAAAGATACATAGGGGATTATCTACAGCATTACAGAGTGCTGTAGATAAGCCCCTGATGCTGGTGGGCTTAGCCCACCTTCGATTTTGGGGGTGACAGGTTCCTTTTAAGCAGAATGACTGGTTGGAGCAGCACTAGGACAGAGTGTGTAGTATGTATTCCACCTTTGCTCCTGCTGCAGTGATGGTAGGCTTAAAGGGAACCTGTCACCTGATTTTGGCGGGACCGGTTTTCAGTCATATGGGCGGAGTTTTTGGGTGTTTGATTCACCCTTTCCTTACCCGCTGGCTGCATGCTGGCCGCAATGTTGGATTGAAGTTCATTCTCTGTCCTCCGTAGTACACGCCTGTGCAAGGTCCCGCCAAATTCAGGTGACAGGTTCCCTTTAAAAGGGAAAAAAAAAAAAAACTCCAAGTAAATGTGGCGCTAAGCACCTACGGATTTTTTGAATTCATCCACTTCAAGTGAAAAATGTTAAAAAATTCATTTATTTTCTCAAAATAAAATAAAATATACAACAACACAAAGAAAAAAAAAAAAAAAAAAAAAAAAATTTCCCTTTTTTTTATATATTTTTTTAAATATATTTTTTAAATGTATTTTATGGGATGAATTGATAGTAATGGTATTGATGAGGTATTGGAATGAATCATATTTATGATTGTGTATATACCTATATTTTTAATGTTGTGTTTGTTCGTAACAGTGTAATACCATGTATTTAAAAGCTAATTTTGGATAGAATAGAAGTACTAAACTGCTCTTTTATATATATAAGATAAATGTGTCTCTTTAGAGGCTACCATGTAGTTAGTCATCAGGAAAGGAGAACCTGATCCCCGGTCCCGCCCTGCTAAATCCCTTCTAGGAACCCTCATAAATAAGAGAACTTGGAGGTTGTAACATCATTTTATAGTGCTTATTGTATTGTTTGTTCTTTTTGTTTTTTTACTACCTGATGAAGGCTGCACTGTAAAAATAGCAGCCGAAACGCGTTGTACTGTTTTTTAAAAAAATTTACAAATATATTTTATTTTTTTATTTTGAGAAAATAAATGAATTTTTTAACATTTTTCACTTGAAGTGGATGAATTCAAAAAATCCGTAGGTGCTTAGCGCCACATTTACTTGGAGTTTTTTTTTTTTTTTTTCTCTTTGAAATTGCCACCTATGTGGATCTGAAGCAGGATCAACACATAGTTCTCCAAAGTGAGCTGCACACCTTATTGGATTATACAACATACGAAGAAGAGTTGCCTAAAGAATTGATTCCTTGAGAATCTCAACGTGCATTTCTTACCGATAGAAGGTGAGCATAACTACAAATAAATGTTTTTAACTTGTTGGTAAAAACGTATTACGCTCAGAGGAAGCGCCGCACTTGTCTCTTTTTTTTTCCCCCTCTTTCCCTAAACCAGGGTATTTCTAAAGGTTCCCTTTAAAGAAATAGAGACTTCAAAGAACTGGATTTATTAAACATTTCACAGCCACTCTCCAGTGCCGGGCAGAGAAGTTCTGCAGATGATTCAATGTTCATATATCCTGTCCCTTGGTATGATTCACTGGAGCACTTGATAATGGGGTTTCAGAGGTATTAGGTGTGCTGTCGTACTATCTCCTCTGAGTTGTGGATGGTGTTATATTACATTCCTCACTCTAGCACACTCACACACTCATGTACCAGCTCAGGTGATTTCCCCAGCCTGTCTTACTAGTGTCCCAAACTATCTTTAAAGGGACACTGTCACCTGAATTTGGAGGGAACAATCTTCAGCCATGGAGGCGGGGTTTTGGGGTTTTTGATTCACCCTTTCCTTACCCGCTGGCTGCATGCTGGCTGCAATATTGGATTGAAGTTCATTCTCTGTCCTCCATAGTACATGCCTGCACAAGGCAATCTTGCCTTGAGCAGGCGTGTACTATGGAGGACAGAGAATGAACTTCAATCCAATATTGCAGCCAGCGGGTAAGGAAAGGGTGAATCAAAAACCCAAAAACCCCGCCTCCATGGCTGAAGATTGTTCCCTCCAAATTCAGGTGACAGTGTCCCTTTAATCAGAGGAGCCTCAGGGCTCACTCAGTCTGAAGCATCCAGCCTTTATCTATTCCAGTACTGCTCCCTCACTTTCAGGAGGGGGACGGGGGAATGGTGCCTGCACCATGCCGACTCGCCTCCAGCACTCACCACCGTTCACCTGGTTGTCCCGGCCTCCGATTTCCTCCCGCCTTTCACGCCGCCGCCAGGCACCCGCAGAGCAGATGGACACCGATCCGGTCTGCAGCCCCTGTGCTCTCCTCAAGACCCGGTGAGTAGCGTGGCCCTCAGTGTTCTCGCTCCCTCCTCTGGAGTTCTGCCGCTTTGTATGGTGCTGCCTGCACCTATAGACTCCGGGGTCTCTGGAGAGCTGGGTCTGTTAGTGGAGGCCCTTGTCCGGTCCTTATCCCTGCTTTTTGATGCCCCAGTTATGGGGCAGCTCTGTTAGAATGCAGCCATTCCTTGGCTCCGCCTCCTGGAAATCTCGGCTAGATTTTTTTTGATGGGAGACATGTCACCTTTCCATAACCTTTGTGCTACCAATAATGTGGACATCCACTATATTACTGTTAACAGATGACAAATCTGAGTGGGAATTTGTTTTTTTGTGGGTTAAGCTTTGTATTGCTTGCATTTTGGGGTACAGAACATTTTGTATCAGTTCACATTTATCCTGTGCTCTAAGCTGAGCACTTACATCAGAGTTTCCATCTAAATTTACAAAATACATAATTCGGATGAAACCCCCAAGGTATCCATTCACCAATGAGGCAGCAGACATAGTCTGGCTTCTGTTTGGCGGTATCCGGCTTTTCAAAGGTGTGCAAAACTGTGGCTGACTGCGCTTTTATGCATGCCTAAAAAAGGAGGGCACTGATGGATCATAGTGCAAATGACATCCATAGTGCCTCCATCTGCCTTATTATAGGGAATCTCCAGTTGGGAGTTCCATCTGAATTATGTTTTTCAGAGATTTACATGGAAACACTGATGTAAGCGCTCAACGATTAGCCAGGATGTGAGCCGAGCATTATTGTGATCAATGAACACATCAACAGCAGGTGAAAAAGTTTTTGCATTGCAATGTTTTCAGAGATATATTTTTTTCTATATTTCTGCAGACAGAGTCATGTGAGGACTTATTTTTTGCCAGATTAGTTTACATTTTTATGAGTACAATTTCCGGTCACATAACATTTTTGATCGCTTTCTATTCCAATTTTAGGTAGGCAGAATTAACAAAAGCCAGCAATTCATTAATTGTTTTTTTTTGCCATTCACCCTGTGGAAAAAGTGATAAGGCAGCTTTATTCTTGAGAGTGATAACACATTTAATTTTTTATGTATGTTTTGTCTCTTCTACGCAATAAAAACAATTTTATTGAAAAAAATATTGTTTTTGCTTCGCTGAGAGCTATTGCTTTTTTATTTTGCCACTGATAGGAGCTGTATGGCAGCTTGTTTTTTTTTGCCGATCAAGATGACGTTTTCAGCAATACCATTTTTATTTATATTTGTCTTTTTGATCGCTATTTATTCCACTGTTTTTTCAGCGGTATAAGGAAAAAGCATCTTTTTTGCCACATTTGTTTTTTTTACGGCGTTCACTATAGGGGTTAACTATTGTGACAGCTGTACAGATCAAGTCACTCTGGACGCAGCGATGGCAAATGTGTGTACATTTTTGTTCTTTATTTTGTGCAGGTTTTTTTTTTCTAACTTCCTATTAACTTTTTTTTTTTATTTAGTCCCTCTATGGAACTTTAACTTTTATTAGTCTGATCACTGGTCTCATGCATTGCAATGCACCAGAACTGCAATGCACAAAACCTGTGATATTACACAGGCAGATTGCCTGTTAGGCTACTTTCATACTTACGTTGTTTAGAATCCGTCACAATGCGTTGTTTTGGGGAAAAAACGCATCCTGCAAATTTGCCCGCAGGATACGTTTTTTTCCCATTAGACTTGTATTACCGACAGATCGCGACGTGTGGCCACACGTTTCGCCCGTCGTGCACTGGTTGTGTGGGATTTTGGCGGCCCGTCGTCTGGAAAAACGTTCAAGGGAATGTTTTTCTGTGCGTTGTATCCTGTTATTCCGTCTGCCCTTACCTGGCAGGAAATCTCTCTGTCTCTTTCCTCCCAGGACTGCAGACGGAAATGTGAAAGGACACACTTCCGTCGGTACGTCGCGCCGACGCTTTGTGACGGCGACTACCGACGGAAATGTGAAAGTAGCCTTAAGACTGCCTACAGCTGGGTCTAACAGACCACCATACCTGGCACACTAGGAGATCATTGCTTGACTTCCTGGTGCCATGACAAACCATCGGCTCCACTATAATTTTGTCACAGGGGTGAGAGAGGGAGCCCACTCCCTCTCACAACCATCCAAATGTTGTGATCGCGGCATCTGGAGGATTAATCAACCAGGGGCAATGCTGGCACCGACTGGCTGTTACCGTATGAGCTTGGCTGTTATCTGAGCTGAGTTTCTGCGGTGATCATGGGAATGATGCAGATATTTCAGCACCTCCTTGCACAATCCTGCTGTGATCGGTCAGTCACATTGACTGACTGATCACAGCGATCTGAGTGCGAGGACTGATAAAATAAGTCCTGGCACCTTTTCCTGCGCTGCTCACCTGTCAGAGACCGTTTTAATTCATGAAAAGGACATTGCATGTTGTGATGAGGAAACTGACATCCACTCATGACGTGTTATGTCCGACATTCGTTGTTAAGGGGTTATATCACTTTTCTTTGTTTATCCTGTGTAATAAATTGTACAAAAATTTCTGGCTTATACAATCCCTCCAGGGACCTGTGTGACAAAACTTTAACTTTTTGAAAAGCCCTAAACTATGTCTAGAGTGATGAACTAAAAAGAACGTAAATGGAAAATATGCCACAAACAAGAAAAAAAAAGGTGCAAAGCACCAAAACCTCAGCTAAGAATACTGTTAAGCAAGTGTCCCGGATCCGTGCCTTGCATCGCTCTCCCCAGTCTCCTAGACTCTACTGTGCTCCACACCAGGCTTTGCGGCTGGCCTGGTTTGATCCCATGTGAGCACACACCTTTGTGTCTTGGTATTTCATTAACACTTCTGTGTTGTTGGACCTTGGTTTCCCACAAACCTCCACTTGCCTGTCCTTTCCTGACATTTTGCGCCTGCCTGTGGTTTCTTGATGTCTTCCACCTGCCTGTGGTTTCCTGACAAGCTACGACTACCTGCAGTTTCCTGACGTTCTTAGCCTGCCTGTGGTTTCCTGACATTCTATGCCAGCCTGAGGTTTCCTTTTCATGATGTTCTATGGCTGTCTGTGGTTTCTTGATGTCCTCCGCCTGCCTGTAGTTTTCTGACATCCTCTGCCTGCAGTTTTCTGATGTCCTCCATCTACCTGCGGTTTCCAGACATCCTTTGCCTTCCTATAGGTTCCTGACATTCCCCACCCATCTGTGTGTGGTCTCCTGTCCCTTGGCTATCTACAGTTATATGAAAAAGTTTGGGCACCCCTATTAATCTTAAGCTTAATGTTTTATAAAAATAGTTTTTTTTTGCAACAGCTATTTCAGTTTCATATATCTAATAACTGTTAGACACAGTAATGTTTCTGCCTTGAAATGAAGTTTATTGTACTAACAGAAAATGTGCAATCTGCATTCAAACAAAATTTGACAGGTGCATAAGTATGGGCACCCTTATCATTTTCTTGTTTTAAATACTCCTACCTACTTTTTACTGACTTACTAAAGCACTTTTTTTGGTTTTCTAACCTCATTGAGCTTTGAACTTCATAGCCAGGTGTATGCAATCATGACAAAAGCTACTTAAAGTGGCCACTTGCAAGTTGTTCTCCTGTTTGAATCTCCTCTGAAGAGTGGCATCATGGGCTCCTCAAAACAACTGTCCAATGATCTGAAAACAAAGATTATTCAACATAGTTGTTCAGGGGAAGGATACAAAAAGCTGTCTCGGAGATTTAACCTGTCAATTTCCACTGTGAGGAACATAGTAAGGAAATGGAAGAACACAGGTACAGTTCTTGTTAAGGCCAGAAGTAGCAGGCCAAGAAAAACATCAGAAAGGCAGAGAAGAAGAATGGTGAGATCAGTCAAGGACAATCCTCAGACCACCTCCAGGGAGCTGCAGCATCAACTTGCTGCAGATGGTGTCACTGTGCATCGGTCAACTATACAACACACTTTGCACAAGGAGAAGCTGTATGGGAGAGTGATGCGAAAGAAGCCGTTTCTGCAAGCACGCCACACACAGAGTCGGCTGAGGTATGCAAAAGCACATTTGGAGAAGCCAATTTCTTTTTGGAAGAAGGTCCTGTGGACTGATGAAACCAAGATTGAGTTGTTTGGTCATACAAAAAGGCGTTATACATGGCGACACAGCATTCCAAGAAAAACACTTGCTACCCACAGTAAAATTTGGTGGAGGTTTCATCATGCTTTGGGGCTGTGTGGCCAATGCCGGCATCGGAAATCTTGTTAAAGTTGAGGGACGCATGGATTCCTCTCAGTATCAGCAGATTCTTGACAATAATGTTCATGAATCAGTGACAAAGTTGAAGTTACGCAGGGGATAGATCTTTCAGCAAGACAATGATCCAAAACACCGCTCCAAATCTACTCAGGCATTCATGCAGAAGAACAATTACACTGTTCTGGAATGGCCATCCCAGTCCCCAGACCTGAATATCATTGAACATCTGTGGGATCATTTGAAGAGGGCTGTCCATGCTCGGCGACCATCAAACTTAACTGAACCTAAATTGTTTTGTAAAGAGGAAGGGTCAAAAATACCTTAATCCAGGAACTCATTAAAAGCTACAGGAAGCGACTAGAGGCTGTTATTTTTGCAAAAGGAGGATCTGCTAAATATTAATGTCACTTTTCTGGTGGGGTGCCCATACTTATGCACCTGTCAAATTTTGTTTGAATGCAGATTGCACATTTTCTGTTAGTACAATAAACCTCATTTCAAGGCAGAAATATTACTCTGTCCAACAGTTATTTGATATATGAAACTGAAAAAGCTGTTGCAAAAAACAATTTTAATAAAAGATTAAGCTTAAGATTAATAGGGGTGCCCAAACTTTTTCATATAACTGTATGTCCTGTGTGCTCTGCCTTCCTGCTCTGCTGACGCCTGAGGTCCGTGTACCCACCTGGACTTGGAAGATCCAACTCATCTGGTGAGTCTAACAAAGCAATGAACTGCGCTTGAAGTTTATAAAACCATTAACCCTTGTGGGCAACATGGTGGCTCAGTGTTTAGCTCTGTAGCCTTGCAACATCGGAATCCAGGGTTCCAATCCCACCAAGGAAAACATCAAAAAGGTGTTTGTATGTTTTCACCGAGTTTGTATGGGTGTTCTCCTGGTACTCTGGTTTCCTGCTAAACTCCAAAGACATGCTAATAGGGAATTTAGATTGTGAGCCCCAATGAGGACAGGGATGATTAGGTCTGTAAAGTGCTGTGGAATTAATGGAGCTGTGTAAGTGGGTAAAATAATAATAATAAAAAAAGTTCTAAGCCCTGCCCGTCAACTGACCGCCAGCCAAACATCCTGGGATGACCCCGTGGTTGGCTGATTCTCCAGTGCTCCCGGAAGTAGCTTACCACGCTGGTCTTTTTAAACCCTCTCTACACGAGTGTCCTCACTCTTTTTACTCTGCTCTTGGCTGTAAGCACGCCATGCATGCCGATTTATCTTGTGACAGGTAATCCCTCTTTGATGTCTGTCTGTGATTCATTGTGTTTTCTGATAGCTTTTCTGTTGTGAATTCTGTGGCCAAGCTCCCTCCTGTGGTCGTGAGTGGTACTTCGGCTGGTTCTGTCTATGAGCTTCCTTTGGTGGATGAGAGTGGTACTGCGGCTTCTGAGTTTCCTTCCTCAGGTGATGAGGTTAAGTCGTTAGGTGCTGCTCTATTTAACTCCACCTGGTGCTTTGATCCTGGCCTCCAGTCAATGTTCTAGTATTGGTCTTGCTTCCTCCTGGATCGTTCCTGTGGCCTGTCTATCCTGCATAAGCTAAGTTCTGCTTGTGTTACTTTTGTTTGCTATATTTTTCTGTCCAGCTTGCTTAATTGGTTTTTCTTGCTTGCTGGAAGCTCTGAGACGCAGAGGGAGCACCTCCGTACCGTTAGTCGGTACGGAGGGTCTTTTTGCCCCTCTGCGTGGTTGTTTGTAGGTTTTTGTGTTGACCGCAAAGCTATCTTTCCTATCCTCGGTCTATTCAGTAAGTCGGGCCTCACTTTGCTAAATCTATTTCATCTCTGTGTTTGTATTTTCATCTTTACTCACAGTCATTATATGTGGGGGGCTGCCTTTTCCTTTGGGGAATTTCTCTGAGGCAAGGTAGGCTTATTTTTCTATCTTCAGGGCTAGTTAGTTTCTCAGGCTGTGCCGAGTTGCATAGGGAGCGTTAGGCGCAATCCACGGCTACCTCTAGTGTGGTGTGATAGGATTAGGGATTGCGGTCAGCAGTTTCCATGTCTCAGAGCTTGTCCTATGTTTTTGGTAATTGTCAGGTCACTTTGTGTGCTCTGAACTTCAAGGTCCATTGTGGTTCTGAATTACCTGTTCATAACACTTTTCCTGCTATTTTTCACTTGATTTACATGATCTGCTTTGTTAGTTTTATTCATTCTTTCTTTTCTTGTGCCTTTGCTCTGATCTTCCGTTCCTGGGTCTTTGTGGATGTTTCTATATGCTATAACCTTTCAGGGACTGCAAATGTTCTTTTGGCAGATATTTACCGTATATACTCTAGTCTAAGCCGGGATTTTCAGCCCATTTTTTGGGGGTGAAAGTCCCCCTCTCGGCTTCTACTTGAGTCATACCCAGGGGTCGGCAGAGGAGGGGGAGGGGGAGCGGGGGCTGACTAATTATACTCACCTGCTCCTGGCGCGGTCCCTGCTTCCCGGTGCCAGCAGCTTCTTCCTGTACTGATCGGTCACATGGTACCACTCATTACAGTAATGAATATGCAGCTCCACCTCTCATAGGGGTGGAGCCGCATATTCATTACTGTAATGAGCGGTAATGGTGACCGCTCAGTAGAGGAAGAAGCAGCAGCGCCGGGGAAGCAGGGACTGCACCGCATCAGGAGCAGGTGAGTATAACGGGGAGGGGAGCGCTGCGCAATATTCACCTGCTCCTTGTTCCAGCTGCCGCTCTGTCTTCAGGGTCTTCTGCAGTGACGCTCAGGTCAGAGGGCGCGGTGAGGTGGTTAGTGCGCGCCCTCTGCCTGAACATCACTGCAGAAGACGCTGAAGACAGAGCGGCAGGTGAATATTGCGCAGCGCTGCCCTCCCCGTTATACTCACCTGCTCCTGGTGCGGTGCAGTCCCTGCTTCCCCGGCGCTGCTGCTTCTTCCTCTACTGAGCGGTCACCATTACAGTAATGAATATGCGGCTCCACCCCTATGAGAGGTGGAGCTGCATATTCATTACTGTAATGAGCGGTACCATGTGACCGCTCAGTACAGGAAGAAGCTGCTGGCACCGGGAAGCAGGCGAGTATAATTAGTCAGCCCCCGCTCCCCCTCCCCTGCCGACCCCTGGGTATGACTCGAGTATAAGCAGAGAGGGGGACTTTCAGCCCCAAAAAATGGGCTGAAAATTGTTTTTATCGCAGCAACAGCAAATGGGGCAAGTGTCTGTGTGGCGCATCTTCTGGGGCCATAACGTTTGTGCAGCACTATATGCAGCAAGTGTCTGTATAGAGCATCTTATGGGGCCATAACGTTTGTGTAGCACTATAATGGGGCAAGTGTCTGTATAGAGTATCTTATGGGGCCACAACGTTTGTGCAGCACTATAATGGGGCAAGTGTCTGTATAGAGCATCTTATGGGGCCATAACGTTTGTGCAGCACTATAATGGGGCAAGTGTCTGTATATAGCCTCTTATGGGGCCATAACGTTTGTGCAGCACTATATGGGGCAAGTGTCTTTATAGGGGCATAATCAACGTTTGTGCAGCACTATATGGGGCAAATATCTTTATGGAGCATCTTATAGGGCCATAATTAACGTTTGTGGAGCATTACGGTATATGGGGCAAGTGTCTGTATGGAGCATCTTATGGGGCCATAATTAAGGTTTGTGCAGCATTATATTGGGCAAATTGTCTATGAAGCATCTTATGGGGCCATTATTAACCTTTATGCAGGATTATATGGGGCATATTTTAGTATGAAGCATCTTATGGGGCCATCATAAATTTTATTGATCATTATATGGGGCTCCTGATTCAATATGGATATTCAAAAACACAACCTACTGATGTCTCAATTAATTTTACTTTTATTGGTATCTATTTTTACTTTTGACATTTACCGGTAGCTGCTGCATTTCCCGCCCTAGGCTTATACTCGAGTCATTAAGTTTTTTTGTGGCAAAATTAGGGGGGTTGGCTTATACTCGAGTATATACGGTACTTTAGCAATGTGAGTTTTGATGTTGACCTCATTGGCTTAAAAAATGTTTGTGCACTTTATCTAACAACCCGTGGTTTAACCCTTATCCGGCTGAATAGGTACAATTGTAACTATTCCGTTTTAAAATTGCAATAACTTTTTTTTGAAAAGACGTAGAGGGCTGAAATTTCGTGACATCTCTACATTTTTGGTCCAGAATATATTGGCCAAATTTCAATAAAATATCTCCACCCGCTTCCGAGATAAGGGGTCGAGATCTTTTTGCATCCATAACAAGCTGCATAGGTACAAATGTACCTCATATATTTTGAATGAAGATAATGCAAGGGAAAAAGCATACATTTTTTTTTAATGATAATGCTATTTAACTATTATAAACAAGTAAAAAACTGTTCATTTACATTATAAAAGAAAATGTAAGAAACTTTTTTTTATTGATTTTCTTTGCAAGTAATGCATGTTGGCTTTGCTACAGAGTGTTCATCGCAAATGGGTTTCACACAAACCACACAAGACTTTCTAGTCTTGCGTTGTTTTCGCCTCAGGTCTCTGCAGACATAGCAACTACCAACAACAGGGGAGGGTCCACGACTACCATGAGGTATTTTGGGGCCAGCTGCTGGCTGCGATGCTACCACAATGCATCGTCCAAGCACCATTTCTACTGCACCTCGAAGAAAATGGTTTCTCATTATCATTTTGTTTGTACTACGATCTTCAATTGCAATCATACACAGCTGATTTGCGAGATCTTTCAGGAACTTTCTTCGTTGATCCTTTGCCCTGAAGCTTGGATTGTGTTCTCTGTAGATGATGTAGGATGCTAACCCACTGACATCAATCATATTGTAGAAAAATGCCAAAGTCCAACGTGATGTTCGTCGTTTCACAGTGTACTCTCCCAACATTTTATCCATAACATCAACGCCACCTTTTGTTATGTTGTAGTATTTTATTATCTCTGGCTTGGCTGCTAGTGTCTCTTCAACTTCTCCCGTCATGTGCATAGATGATAGAAGCACGACTGATTTGTTCTTCTTTGGTACATATGAACAGACTGTTGCATCATGATTGTAGGCAAAATTTGTCGAGTATACAGGCCTTTCTTTGGCAGGCTGCATGTTGTTAGGTAGGAACCTTTTGTTTTTTCTCACTGTACCAACTAGTGTCATGTTCCAGGAGTTCAATACCTTAGCTAGTTCCATGGTTGTAAAGAAGTTATCGGTGGTGACATTTCTTCCAGAGCCTTTATACGAGCTCACTAGGTCCAATACTGTTCGTTCTCCAATGTTTACTTGTCGAGGACCATCAGTTGGTTTCCCAGTGTAGAGCTGACCTTGTAAAGGGTAGGCATTTGATGAGTCACAAGCCCAGAAAATCTTTATGCCATATTTAGCTGGTTTTGAAGGTATATACTGGGTAAATTTAGTATGACCTCTAAATGGAAATAATTGCTCGTCGACGGTGATACAATGATATGGCTTGTAGGCTCTCTCCAGATTACTGTTCAGCATTGTCCAGATGTCCCGTATTGGTGCAGCTTTATCTGTTTGCACACGTTCTGCACGTGTATTTTCGTTGTCAAACCTGATAAATCTGAGTATCATCTTGAAGCGGTCACGAGACATGGCTGCACGTATAAGAGGCAGAGCAGCAACATTCCACATTTCCTCCAGATTCTCTTTGTTGGCTCTGTGCACACCAGCAGCAATCAGTATGCCCAAAAATGCATGAAGTTCAGTTTCAGTAAATTGCTTGAATGTTTTTTGTGGTGGCCGTTTGGAAGAATCAGGAAAACGTTGTACCAGTTCGTTGTTGTAAGCATCACAAACTCTCTTGGCCTTTCGATTCGTTTCCCGTAATATGATGTCACACATCTCGGGAGTCATGATAGACTTGAATAGCTCTTTTGCTGTATATAGGTTGCTGATTGCTGCAGGGCCACCTCTTTGTCGTAGGACATTACGAGATTTTGTTTGTGCATTTGGCAGTGGATTACTGCACCATTGAGTTTCATCCTTAGCAGTCCAAATGTCGCCTGCACTTTGAGGCACAGAATCATCCTCAACACTTTCGTCTGATTCGTATTCATTTTCATGCTCTATGACCATTTCTTGTTCAATGTCTGAATCTTCTTCAGTAACATCCACTTGTGGTACATAGTTTTCATCATCAGATGGAACATATGGTTCATCCTCATGCTCAGAATCAGATTCTTCTAGCATTCGCATTATTTCGTCAGACGTAAATCTGTAAATATGAAAAAATGTAAAATAAATAATTTTCCGAAATACTACATTATTGGCTTTTCACAAAATTATACTAACCTGCAAACACGTTTTCTTGGATTATGGCGGAAACTAGATCCAGCATTACTATCACTCATGATGACTTGCTAGATGAATTTTGGCTTCGTATTTTGTGCTGAATATAAATAAAACATCGTAAAACAATATGTAGATACTAATTATTATCCATTTTTCGTATAAAAATTATACCTATAGTGATAAGTTTCATACAAAATATATGTAAGCCAAGTCCAGGCTGAAAGACAATTTGACTGTTCTGTCCCCACATAATGAGAATAAAGGTATAACTGGCTGTTAGATGCTGTGAGACTTTCCTACCTTCGTTTCCAAGAAATTGAAGACTTCACAAGCCTAGAAATGTGTGCTCACAGCAATGAGATGAACAGCAAAATGGCTAATGAGAGGAGGGAGGCAGGAAGACAAGTAGAAGCCACTCCCAGTTTGAATTAACTTAATTGACAGCAACATAAGTGACCAGTAACAACACTGAACAATAGATATCAGCATAACATTTGTAGCTGAATGAACTTTAGTTTCTGAAACCAAGTAAAGTCTTCCCACAGTGGAGGTATATGTGAAGGTACAATTGTACCTATGCAGCCTGTTAAGGTTGTAAAATTATGCAGCCTGACAAGGGTTAAGAATATTTACATTATTGTTATTTGGTACCCTTGAATAACATATTTTGATGTAAAGGTAGCTACATCCTTTATTTTATAATATATGATATACAGATCTTGTATTAAAACCTGTTTTTCGCACAGAAGTCTTATGCTTCAGTTTATTTGTGCATATTTATTTATTTTCTTTTATATTGATTTGTTTATAGACATCCTTGATAAAGGCCTGAGAGCCGAAACGTCGGAAATTTTGTCTTGTCATATATCGGCTGTAAACTAAGAAAGTGTGAGAAAACATATCTACTATTTCCTTTTAGAATTTATTTATAGACTTGTGTGTTAAAGGTTTACAATGTGTGGAGTCAGGCCACCATCACAATGACATAGCAATATAACTATTATATTACAAAATAGTATTAACAGTTTTGAAATTTTTATGCTTAACAATTCCCTATATATTTTTCATCACAAATACCAAAAAGTTAATATAAAGCAAATTCTACTTTATGTGTAGTGGTCATCAATATAAACATAGTTCGTCACAAGAAACAGTCAAAAGACATATAAACACGTGGTCAAAATTGTTGTTTAAGGACAGTAAAACCCACAATGGTCACAGAAATAACTTGAATCTGACAAAACTAATAATAAAAAATCTATGAAAATGAACAAATGAAAGTCTGACTTTCATTTGTTTATTTTCATAGATTTTTTTTATTTATTATTACTTTTGTCAGATTCAAGTTATTTCTGTGACCATTGTAGTTTTGTCATTAAACGAGGGCTACCAACAATTTTGACCACGTGTGTAGCATACAGTGTTTCATAGTTATGATGACTGAATAGACAAATATATTGTGTACTTATTGGTAATAAATGATAATGGTATAAAAATTATTTAACAAAACTAATATGAACTCTAATATGTTGACCTGAAACCTACATAAAACAAAGATCACATATTCCAAACAGGAAGGTACAGAAGAGATGAAGTAATAACTGTAGTCTTAACTCAAGGGCTTAACTAGATTAGATTTAATATACTGCCAGAGCCCTTTAACTACTCTGGTTTAAAGGGAATCTGTCAGGTTTTTGCTACTTCAACTGAGATCAGGATAATGTAGGCAAAGAGACCTTGATTCCAGCCATGCATCACTTAGTTTATTGGATGCAGAGGTTATGACAAAATCAGGGTTCTCAGGGTGCGTGTCCACGGTCTGTAATGACGGAGCTTTGGACGGAGCGCAAAACTCGCTCCGCCCAAAGCACCGCCCCCTTCTGTACGTGTGGTGATTCTGGGTGAACACATCTGGAATCTCCGCACCCCATACATAGGGCCCTGTGATTTATCTTGCGGCGACGAAGCGTCACCGCAAGGTAAACAGACATGCTGGGTTCTAAAAAGACGCGCATGTCTGGAAATGAAGGGCCACCGGATGCGTGTTCGCACACATAGTGGAGACGGGATTTCATAAAATCCCCTCCACTGTGCTGTAACATCTGGACGCTGCGGGTTGAACGCTGTGGCTGTACGCAGCGTTCAATCCGCAGCTAATCCGGATGTAATCCTGAATGTGAACACATACCCTAAGATGTAGAATGCAGCACTACTGAGAAAGCTGCCCCGCCTACACCAGGCTTTCTATGTACATCGTCTATTGACAGTGATGAGTTTATCACAAGAAGAGGCATAGTCAAACTAGCAAGCATGTGCCAGCTAGTAATATCAATGATAATGTCCCAGTAAATAAATCTTCAATGTACATAAACAGCACACAGATGAAAAATGACACCTTGCTAAATTCAACTTTTCAAATTTTAATCCCTATCTCATGCTGTCCTCAAATTACATAGCAAAAACCCGATGACGGATTCTCTTCAAGCAAAGTGACTTGTTTGAAACCTCTCTAGTTCCTATATTTAGACTCACAATGAAATTGCTTACATACTAATCTAAGCTTTATCTACATCTGAACACGTCTAAATAAAATATATACAAATGGTACTAATCCTGGATCAAGGGAAAGATAATATGCAATATAAGGGCACAACCAAATTATGAAAATTCAGGTATACTATCCAATGTAGTTACTGGTAACAGAGTAATGAGATATGGGGAAGAGGAATTCTGCATCTGTTCATCTGGAAACTGAAAGAGACTCTCGGTTGTTGCTTGACGAACCATCTCAGAGGCCAAGACTTGCTCTATCTGTAGGGAGAATAGAGATTAGTCACTTCACGTGAAGCGAAATATATCGCTAAAAAAAAGGAACACAAACAACACACTAACTCCAAGTCAATCAAATGTCTGTGAACTCAACTTGTTCAGTTATGAAGCAACACTGAGTGTGAATCAATTTCTCCTGCTGTTGTGCAAATGGAACAGACAACAGGTAGAAATGATAGGCAACTAGCAGACAACTGCTACAAAGAAGTGGTTCTGCAAGTGGTACCAAAGACCATTTATCTGTTCTCATCCTTTTTGGCTTTTGTTTTGGTTAATTTTGCATTCTGTCATTGCTCTCACCCCTAGAGGTACTGTACAGTACCATGAGGAGGTGTTTACAACTCACAGAAGTTGCTCAGGTAGTGCAGTTCATCCAGGATGTCATATCAGTGCAAGCTGTGGCAAGAAGGGTAGCTGTGTCTGTCAGCATAGTGTCCAGTCCAGAGCATGGAGCAGATACTAGAAGACAGGCTATTACATGAAGAGACGTGGAGGAAGCCGTAGGAGGGCAACAACCCAGCAGCAGGACCGCTACCTCCTCCTTTGTGCAAATAGGAACAGGATGAGCAGTGTCCGAGCCTTACAAAATGACCTCTAGTAGGCCACTAACATCCATTTGTCTGCTCAAAATGTCAGAAACAGACTACATGAAAGGTGTATGAGGTCCCGACATCCACAAGTGGGTGTTGTGCTTACAGTCTAACACCATGCAGGGTGATTGGCATTTGCCAGAGAACACCAAGATTGGCAGATGCGACATTGGCTCCCTGTACTCTTCACGGATGAGAACTGATTCATACTGAGCACATGTGACAGACTTGACAGAGTCTGGAGATGCCGTGGAGAATGCTCTGCTGCCTGCAACATCCTCCAGCATGACTGGTTTGGCAGTGGGTCAGTAATGGAGTGGGGAGTGTGGGATAAAGCTACCTAAGTGGGTTGGGGAAACTCTCTTGGCAATGGGATTAAAGCACTCAGGCACGGTTTCTCCACATAAACAGTCTATCCGGTTTATTAAACATCATAAACCGTGTCACAAACGGTTCATTATTTACATCAACGGCATTAACCACCGACAGACTGTTCCAATGGCAGATACGCCTCTGCCCGTGACCCCCTTTATCTGGAGCAGGAGCTCCAGCTCCACACACTGACTCCTGTCAGTCCTGGTTCCCAGGGAAAAGCTGCCTCACTGGGATCACCGTCCTTGTGACCAGGACACCTCCAATAGTTCAGACCCGCAGTAGGAACTGTAGCTTCCCCAACACAGTAGCCATGCCAGGCTCTGCAGATACGGCCTCTCCGTGCGCTATTCAGGAAGTCCAGTCCCAGGCACTTCCAACACACAGGCCCTCAGTCCATGGTCTCACCATGTGCTTCCAGGAATCCAGTCCACTCCAGGACATTCCAACACACTGACCATTCAGTCCATAGCCCCAGCAGGTGCTTCCAGGAATCCAGTCCACTCCATGACATTCCAACACACAGGCTATACAGGAACTCACTCTCTGAACATGTGATCCAAACCCTGGTCAAATTATGTAGTTGTAACCACTCCCAAAGGTGGGAGGTGTGTGTGGCTAGTTCGACCCACCCAGCTCTCAAACTAGCCCTGTAAGCCTCCCTTTCTAAAATTTACAAATACTAGTGGGACTACAGGTCCGAGAACAACAACACTACAGGCTGACAGCGCAGACTCCCTCTGCGACACATACCGGCCATTTACAATCATGCCGGACACTGTTTCATTATCATTACAAATACACCTCCATGTGTATCCTGAGGAGCACATACAGCGCCCCCTGGTTGTAACATGGGTCACTGCACCACAGGAGGCATTTGTTTGGAGGGCCGCACAGCCCTCCATGTACTAGCCATAGGTACCCTGACTGCCATTAGGTACTGGCATGAGATCCTCAGACCCAATGTAAGACCATATACAGGTGCAGTAGGAACTGGATTCCTTTGGATGCATGACAATGCTAAGCCTCTTGTAGCTGAAGTATGTCAGCAGTTTCTGCATCATGGAGGCATTGATGCTATAGACTGGCCTGCCCGTTCCCCAGACCTGAATCCAATCGAGCATGTCTGGGACATCATGTCTTGTTCCATCCACGTTGCACCACAGACTGTTCAGGAGTTGACTGATGATTTAATCCAGATCTGGGAGGAGATCCCTCAGTTGTAGGGAGGTCATACAGGCACGCGGCGGCCACACACACTACTGAGCATCATTTCCTTTCCTTGAGGCATTTCCACTGATGTTGGATCAGCCTGTAATTTGATTTTCAACTTTGATTTGGGGTATCATTCCAAATCCAGACCCCCATGGGATATTAATTTTGATTGACATTAATAATTTTTATATTTTATTGTTCTCAAGGCATTCTACTATGTAATGAATAAAGATTTGCAACTAGAATATTTCATTCAGTGATATCTAGGATTTGGTATTTTAGTGTTCCCTTTATTTTTTTGGAGCAGTGTACATATGCATATTGTAAGGAAAAAAAATTAGTTAATAACATTGTATGAATATAGTGATGTAGAAATATAACATCTACTATATAATTGTCTAAGGGTCACTTCCGTCTGTTTGTCCTTCTGTCACGGATATTCGTTCACTGATTGGTCTTGCCAGCTGCCTGTCATGGCTGCCGCGACCAATCAGCGACGGGCACAGTCCGGAAGAAAATGGCCGCTCCTTACTCCCCGCAGTCACTGCCTGGCGCCCGCATACTCCCCTCCGGTCACCGCTAACACAGGGTTAATGCCGGCGGTAACGGACCGCGTTATACCGCGCGTAACTCACTCCGTTACCGCCGCTATTAACCCTGTGTCCCCAACTTTTTACTATTGACGCTGCCTATGCGGCATCAATAGTAAAAAATCTAATGTTAAAAATAATGAGAAAGAAAAAACTGCTATACTCACCCTCCATAGTCGCTCGCGCCTGCCACCATCTTCCGTTGCAGGTTCCGGTGGCAAAGATGGTATGGGAGAAGGACCTGCCATGACGTCATGGTCATGTGACCGCAACATCATCACAGGCCCTGCGCGAGAAGGACCTACCATGACGTCACGGTCATGTGACCGCGACGTCATCACAGGTCCTGCGCTTATACCAACCCTGGGACCGGAAGCTGCCGTGGACTACAAGGGGCCCTCGGAAAGGTGAGTATATGTTTATTTTTATTTTTTTAACCTGTGACAAACCTGGCTGGGCAATATACTACGTAGCTGGGCAATATACTATGTGACTGGCAAATATACTACGTGGCTCTGTGCTGTATACTACGTCACTGGACAATATACTACGTAACTGGGCAATATACTACGTAACTGGCCAATATACTACGTGGCTCTGTGCTGTATACTACGTCACTGGGCAATATAATACGTCACTGGGCAATATACTATGTGCCTGGGCAATATACTACGTCAGTGGGAAATATACGTGTCTGGGCAATATACTACGTCAGTGGGAAATATACGTGTCTGGGCAATATACTACGTGACTGTGCAATATACTACGTGGCTGGGCAATATACTACGTGGCTGGAAAATATACTACGTGACTGTGCAATATACTACGTGGCTGGGCAATATACTACGTGGCTGGGCAATATACTACGTGGCTGGGCAATATACTACGTGGCTGGGCAATATACTACGTGGCTGGGCAATATACTACGTGGCTGGGCAATATACCACGTGACTGGGCAATATACTACGTGAGCTGTGCAATATACTACGTGGACATGCATATTCTAGAATACCCGATGCGTTAGAATCGGGCCACCATCTAGTGACATTCATAAACTTAAGTTTCCTCACCTTTGCTATGATAAGCTTGTCTGTAGTATGGCCATGTTCTGAAAATTCCTCCCCAAAACATAAAGTGACCTGGCAATCAGGTGGAGTCCCTCCTTGTGCTTTATACGTTTCCAAATCTGAAAGAAATATAACATACAGGGAATGTCATAAAATAGTGCAGCAGTGGATGATTTGCCAATAGCAGCCATCATTTTCATAGTTTTCAGTCCGTTTTCACATTATTATTATTAGGAAAATAGCAATGACTTGCATGGACAACATTTCAACTTTTCCCTTTCAGTAGCATTACTAACACTTCCCTATAGAAAGAAACAGAAGGACCCATTCTAAATGTCATACAGAATATGTCCTAAGACAATCAGAAGTGGATCTAGCAGCTCAGACACTTACCTCTCAAGAACTTGCGAGTGTCAAACAGTTTTACGAGGGCATCTCTTTCCAGTTTGTTGATCACTTCATCAGAATTTGAAGGTCCAGTCCAGTAAATACGCCCTGAACATGATTTCTGACGCTGAGCAAAGATTCCATCAGTGTTACTAGCTAGCATGACACCAGATTGAAGAAAACTGAGTAATTCCTCTGTTCTTTCGCGTATGTCTGCCTGAAACTTGTCTCCTGGAGCAGGAAGAAGCACATGTTCCATTCCACTAAGACACTTTTCAAGAGGAGCCTTTGCTGATAATTTGCATTCTCCACTTTGAACCACCTTCTTTGACACTTCAATTCCACTATAAGTCAGTGTAATCCTCAAATCTGGAAAATAAATCAAGGAGAACATCACTATAGTTAGAAAACAGGCATTTGACATCAACGTAAGAAGTCTCACCTTACCCTGTATTACTGCTCCTTCCTTACAACCTTTGTATAACTCTGTGTGTGTAATATATATCTACTATATAATTGTCTAAGGGTCACTTCCGTCTGTCTGTCCTTCTGTCACGGTTATTCATTCGCTGATTGGTCTCGGCAGCTGCCTGTCATGGCTGCCGGGACCAATCAGCGACGGGCACAGTCCGATTAGTCCCTCCCCTACTCCCCTGCACTCACTGCCCTGCGCCCGCTCCATAATCCCCTCCACTCACCGCTCACACAGGGTTAATGGCAACAGTAACGGCCCGCGGTGTAACGCACCCCGTTACCGCTGCTATTAACCCTGTGTGTCCCCAACTATTTATGCTGCCTATGCAGCATCAATAGTAAAAATATGTCATGTTAAAAATAATAATAAAAAAAAACCTTCTATACTCACCATCCGCCGCCTTTTCCGCTCCTCGCGACGCTCCCGGGACCGCTCCATTGCAAGCGGCAGCTTCTGGTCCCAGGGCTGGTGTGCGACAAGGACCTGCCGTGACGTCACGGTCATGTGACCGCGACGTCATCACAGGTCCTGCTCATACCAGCCCTGGGACCGGAAGCTGACGCTTACAATGGGGCGATCCCGGGAGCGTCCTGTGGAGCGGGAAAGGCAGCGGATGGTGAGTATAGCAGGACTTCAACGGGCCTTCGGAAGGTGAGTATATGTTTTTTTTTTTTTTTAAAGTCTCTATACTACGTGGCTCTGTGCTGTATACTCAGTCGCTGTGCAATATACTATGTGGCTAGGCAATATACTACGTGCCTGGGCAATATACTACGTGGCTGGGCAATATACTACATGGCTGGGCAATATACTACGTCACTGGGCAATATACTACGTGGGCTGTGCAATATACTACGTGGCTGGGCAATATACTACGTGGACATGCATATTCTAGAATACCCGATGCGTTAGAATCGGGCCACCATCTAGTGTGTGTATGTATGTATATATATATTATATATATATATATATATATATATATATATATATATATATATATATATATATACACACACTAGATGGTGGCCCGATATACTACTGGGCAATATACTACGTGGCTGGGCAATATACTACATGGCTGGGCAATATACTACGTCACTGGGCAATATACTACGTGGGCTGTGCATTATACTACGTGGCTGGGCAATATACTACGTGGACATGCATATTCTAGAATACCCGATGCGTTAGAATCGGGCCACCATCTAGTGTGTATATATATATATATTTATATACACACACTAGATGGTGGCCCGATTCTAACGCATCGGGTATTTATATATATATATATATATATATATATATATATATATATATATAATACCCGATGCGTTAGAATCGGGCCACCATCTAGTGTGTATATATATATATATATATATATACACACACTAGATGGTGGCCCGATTCTAACGCATCGGGTATTATATATATATATATATATATATATATATATATATATATATATATACACACACACATATATACACAGTCATGGCCAAAAGTTTTGAGAATGACAACAAAATTATATTTTCACATGATCTGCTGCCCTCTGGTTTTTATTAGTGTTTGTCTGATGTTTATATCACATACAGAAATATACTTGCAATCATATTATGAGTACGAATAGGTTATATTGACAGTTAGAATGAGTTAATGCAGCAAGTCAATATTTGCAGTGTTGACCCTTCTTCTTCAAGACCTCTGCAGTTCTCCCTGGCATGCTCTCAATCAACTTCTGGACCAAATCCTGACTGATAGCAGTCCATTCTTGCATAATCAATGCTTGCATTTTGCCAGAATTTGTTGGTTTTTGTTTGTCCACCCGTCTCTTGATGATTGACCACAAGTTCTCAATGGGATTAAGATCTGGGGAGTTTCCAGGCCATGAACCCAAAATCTCTATGTTTTGTTACATGAGCCATTTAGTTATCACCTTTGCTTTATGGCACGGTGCTCCATCATGCTGGAAAAGGCATTGTTGGGCGCCAAACTGCTCTTGGATGATTGGGAGAAGTTGCTCTTGGAGGACATTCTGGTACCATTCTTTATTCATGGCTGTGTTTTTAGGCAAGACTGTTAGTAAGCCGATTCCCTTGGCTGAGAAGCAACCCCACACATGAATGGTTTCAGGATGCTTTACAGTTGGCATGAGACAAGACTGGTGGTAGCGCTCACCTCTTCTTCTCCGAATAAGCTGTTTTCCAGATGTCCCAAACAATCAAAAAGGGGATTCATCAGAGAAAATGACTTTGCCCCAGTCCTCAGCAGTCCACTCCCTGTACCTTTTGCAGAATATCAGTCGGTCCCTGATGTTTTTTCTTGAGAGAAGTGGCTTCTTTGCTGCCCTCCTTGAAACCAGGCCTTGCTCAAAGAGTCTCCACCTCACAGTGCGTGCAGAAGCACTCACACCAGCCTGCTGCCATTCCTGAGCAAGCTCGGCACTGCTGGTAGTCCGATCCCACAGCTGAAACAGTTTTAAGATACGGTCCTGGCGCTTGCTGGTCTTTCTTGGGCGCCCTGGAGCCTTTTTGACAACAATGGAAGCTTTCTCCTTGAAGTTCTTGATGATGCGATAGCTTGTTGACTGAGGTGCAATCTTTGTAGCTGCGATACTCTTCCCTGTTAGGCCATTTTTGTGCAGTGCAATGATGGCTGCACATGTTTCTTTAGAGATAACCATGGTTAACTGAAGAGAAACAATGATACCAAGCACCAGCCTCCTTTTAAAGTGTCCAGTAATGTCATTCTTACTTAATCATGACTGATTGATCGCCAGCCCTGTCCTCATCAACACCCAAAAGAAAAAAGTGGTTCCAGCTTCAATAAAATCATGACATTTTTAATCCAACATGTTAAAATGGAGAAAACTCCTGGGACAACACCATAGCACATGCGAGGTAAGTGACGCGTTTCGACCGACACAGCGGTATTTGTCACAGCAACACCCACACCAGTGTTAATGGATCAATCACTAAAACGATGTTAGCTGCTCCTTTTAAGGCAGGACTGCAATGATGTTGAAATGTGTTTTGGGGCTTAAAGTTCATTTTCTGGACAAATATTGACTTTGCAAGTACAGTAATTGCTGTTAAGCTGATCACTCTGACATTCAGGAGTATATGCAAATTGCCATTAGAAAAAATGAAGCAGTAGACTTTGGAAAAATTAATATTTGTCTCATTCTCAAAACTTTTGGCCATGACTGTGTATATATATATATATATATATATATATATATATATATATATATATATATATATTTACACACACAACTTTTTCAAATACAGTGTTAGGGCTGGCGGAACGCACCGAGTAAATATAGAGATGTTATTTGGTGCGTTCGCAGCCTGGGGTCCACCGTGCAGGAAAAGAACCTGCTGCTGGCAAACGGCGGCACAATTTGGCAGTAGAAGCGAACTCTGTTGCTTCACAGAGTCGCTATAAAGAAAGGACTGTGTCCTGTTAAACTCCATAGGAATACACAGTAACTGCTGAGCAGATAGCAGCTTGTGGTCACGCAGTCCAGGAGGCAAACATACAATCTCCTCACCGGAGGAGCCGGTATTCTAGTGGCTTATTTCAGCCGGGGCCCTGAAACCAAACACACAATCTCCTCACCGGAGGTGCCGGTATTCTAGTGGCTTATTTCAGCCGAGTCCCTGAATACACACAAGCGTGACCACACTGGCGCAAAACTCATGTCATGCATTGATACTAGCGCCGTGCGGCCATGCGAACCTTCTATAGCTGCAGCACGTACAGGACCTTCCTAGAAGGACCAATGAGAGGCTGCCACAGACCCTGAGGAACTACAGGACCTTCCTGGAGAACCAATGGGTCTTGCTGCAGTATCTAAGCATGTGACCCTCGATCTCCAATGAGAGATCTTACCCTGGGCATGCTCAGAAGGGGAAAAGCAGGACTTAGCCCCAAAAGCATCTGCTCGCCGCTGCCCAACACTGGCTTCAATGGCAGAAGCTGGAAAAGCAGCAGTAACCCTTTGCACAGAATCAGAATGAGCGAGACGCTGGGACCGACGTCTCCGCTGAGCAGGCTCCACTGCGGCAGGAGAAGAATGGGAGACCGCAGCGGAGATGGCCCGAGATTGCCCCTGTGCAGAGGCGGGAACTCGACCCCTAACACACAGCTCCAGCAATACCTTTACATGGCCAGTCCTTTCCTTTGTTACTAAGAAATCTGTATTTGAATTGATGTGCAAATTAGGCTGTAGATCTGAAGTCTCCGTCATTCCAGCTCTATTCTCACCATACAGCACTGCCTCCTCCTCCTGTAGCCTCAATGCAGTGCGACATCATGCAAAGGTGCTATTAGTCAAGCAGGAGGAAGAGGAACTGGGCAGGGAATAGAGCTGGAGTGACAAAGGCTTCAGATTAACAGTCAAATTGGAATATGAATTTAAATGTGGAATTCTCAGTAATGGAGGAACAGACTGGACATGTAAAAGTATTGCTGCACGTTATAGTTTGGGGTGTGAAATCATGATGACAGATTCCTTTTAACTTGTTGCAGACTTGCCTGTGGAATTTTCTGCGCAGATTCTGCATTTCTTGGCAGAAAATGCAGCTAAAAATCCATGCGGATTTGTATGCATTTTTGTAAGGTAAATAAAGATCCATTATTTTAAAAAAACCAAAAAAACTGTGATGTCATTTCTTGTCCAACCTCTTCATTTACATACTCCATTGAAGAATAATGTTTACACACACAGATAGATCGTTAGATCGATCTATCTATAGATATATCTCTCTACAGATATATTATCTACACTATACATAAATACTGCTCAAAAAAATAAAGGGAACACTAAAATCCCACATCCTAGATATCACTGAATGAAATATTCCAGTTGTAAATCTAATATTCCACGGAGGTCTGGAGTTGGAACGATGCTCAAAATCAAAATGGAAATTTAAGTTACAGGCATTTTTAGGTTTTATTGTTCTCAACACATTCCACTATGTAACGAATAAAGATTTACAACTGGAATATTTCGTTCAGTAATATCAAGGATGTGGATTTTAGTGTTCCCTTTATTTTTTTGAGCAGTGTATATCTATAAACTGGAGGTCATTTTGCAGGGCTCTGGCAGTACTTCTCCTGTTCCTCCTTGCACAAAGACTGAGGTAGCGGTCCTGCTGCTGGGTTGTTGCCCTTCTATGGCCCCCTCCACATCTCCTGGTGTACTGGCCTGTCTTCTGGTAGCGTCTCCAGCCTCTGGACACTATGCTGACAGACACAGCAAACCTTCTTGCCACAGCTCGATGTCCCATCCTTCTCTACCTGAGCTACTTGTGTGGGTTGTAGAGTCCGTCTCATGCTACCACAAGTGTGAAAGCACAACCAACATTCAAAAGTGACCAAAACATCAGCCAGAAAGCATTGGTACTGAGTTGTGGTCTGTGGTCCGCACTAGTGATGAGCGAGTATACTTGTAGCACGCTCAGGTGGTCTCCGAGTATTTGTTAGTGCTCGGAGATTTAGTTTTTGTCAACGCAGCTGCATGATTTACAGGTGCTAGAAAGCTTGAATACATGTGGGGATTCCCTAGCAACCAGGCAACCCACACATGTACTCAGGCTGGCTGGCAGCCATAAATCATGCAGTTGCATTGACAAAACTAAATCTCCGAGCACTAATAAATACTCGGAGACCACCCGAGAGTGATCGCGAAAACCCGAGCAACGAGTGTACTCGCTCATCACTAGTCCCCACCTGCAGAACCACTCCTTTATTGAGTGTGTCTTGATAATTGCCAATAATTTCCATCTGTTGTCTATTCCATTTGCACAACAGCATGTGAAATTGATTGTCAAACAGTGTCTCTTCCTGAGTGGACAGTTTAATTTCACACAAGTTTGATTTACTTGGGAGTTATATTCTGTTGTTTAAGTGTTCCCTTTATTTTTTGGAGCAGTGTATATATCTATAGATGATAGATATATCTATAGAGAAATAGATATATCTATAGATAGATATATCTATAAATAGATGGATAGATATATCCATAGATAGATAGACAATACCAAGCCCGATGTTTAATAAACATAAAATGGTACATAAAGAGTTAAAGACACACACACAAAATCTGTGTTAGGCTGGGGTCACACTTGCGAGAAACTTGCACGAGTCTCGCACCTCAGTACCTTGCAATACATGCAGCCGCACACTCCGGTCCCGAGTGCTGATGTCAGTGCGAGTTTCTCGCAAGTGTGACCCCGGCCTTAAATGCAATATCTGTTTAATTTTAAAAAAAAAAAAAATGTGAAAAAAAAATGGCGTGGTTTCCCGCAAAAATTTTTGCGCTAGAGAGGGAAAGCCAGCGACTGGGGACAGATGTTTATAGCCTAGAAGGGGTTAATCCCCATGTATCTTCCCTGGCTATGAATATCAGCTCATAGCTGCATAATTAGCCTCAACTGGCTAAAATAGCCCCCCCCCCCCCCAAAAAAAAAAAAAAAGAAACACGATGTGGGGTCCCCCTATAATTTATAGCCAGAAAAGGCTATGCAGACAGCTGGGGGCTGATGTTCATAGCCTAGGAAGGGACCATGGTTATTGCCCCCCCAGCTACAAACACCAGCACACAGCCACCCCAGAAATGGCGCATCTCTAATTGCCAATTCCAGCACTTAGTCTCTCTCTTCACACTGCCTGTAGCGGTGGCATATGGGGTAATATTTGTGGGGTTGATGTCACTTTTGTATTGTAAGGTGACATCAAGCCGGCTTGGTAATGGAGAAGCATCAATAAGACACCTATTAATTACTAATCCTATAGTTGTTAGATGTTAAATAAAGACACAGCCAGAAAAGTATTTTAATGAAATAAAACACCACACAGTTTCCCATATTCATTATACTGCTAATCCATGCGACGACCTCGATCTCCTGCCAAAAAAATAAATAAGAATAAACCAACACAAATACTCCCTGTTCCAATGTAGTCCATTTAATAACGAGTGTCCCACGACGATCTCCCCTACAGAGCTGTCATATCAGGAGATGTGACTGTTCTATAGGCTTCCTGCGATACACTGACAGGAGGTAATGGCTCCTGCAGTGCAACACTGAAGAGGTTACCGGAGTTCAGGCTCTCACTTTACGGCAACGCTACGTGAGAATTTTCACACGCCAGTGTTGCCAGTGACAACATGAACTCAAGTGATCTCTCTCCTGGCGGTGGAGGGATACACCACGGAGGACTACCTTCGCTCAGTGCATGCCGGAGGGCCTTGTAGAACAGTGACATCTACCGATGTCACGGTTCTACACGGGAGATTGTCGTGGGACACTCGTTATTAAATGGATTACGGCATCGGGGACTAGGTGATTGGAGAGTATGTACTGTATGTTTTTTTTTACTATTGAACACATGCATCGTCTGATGGGACTACTGTCCCATCATCAGCAATGCTGTCACTGTCATATACATGAGAATAATGGGGATAGGGGAAAATATGTGTAAGTGGGTTAAGAGCTGGCTCAGGGATAGGAAACAAAGGGTGGTTATTAACGGAGCACACTCGGACTGGGTCGCGGTTAGCAGTGGGGTACCACAGGGGTCAGTATTGGGCCCTCTTCTTTTTAACATATTTATTAAGGACCTTGTAGGGGGCATTCAGAGCAGAATTTCAATATTTGCAGATGACACTAAACTCTGCAGGGTAATCAATACAGAGGAGGACAATTTTATATTACAGGATGATTTATGTAAACTCGAAGCTTGGGCTGACAAATGGCAAATGAGCTTTAATGGGGATAAATGTAAGGTCATGCACGTGGGTAGAAGTAATAAGATGTATAACTATGCGCTTAATTCTAAAACTCTGGGCAAAACTGTCAATGAAAAAGACCTGGGTGTATGGGTGGATGACAAACTCATGTTCAGTGGCCAGTGTCAGGCAGCTGCTACAAAGGCAAATAAAATAATGGGATGCATTAAAAGAGGCATAGATGCACATGAGGAGAACATAATTTTACCTCTATACAAGTCACTAGTTCGACCACACTTAGAATACTGTGCACAGTTCTGGTCTCCGGTGTATAAGAAAGACATAGCTGAACTAGAGCGGATGCAGAGAAGAGCGACCAAGGTTATTAGAGGACTGGGGGGTCTGCAATACCAAGATAGGTTATTACACTTGGGGCTATTTAGTTTGGAAAAACGAAGACTAAGGGGTAGGGGGCGTGTCCTAGCTGGCCATGTGAGCGGACGCAGGGAAGAGCGTTCCCGCTGCCAGAAGGACAAAGAATCCTGTTTTAACTCCGATTTTTGGGGATACTTACTAGCCTCCGGCTGGCTGAAGGTCCGGAGAGTGCAGCGGTGTGGAGCGGCGGTCCGGAGACGGCAGCGATGACCAGGAGGCGGCAGAAAGACGCTGGCACTGGCGATGCAGGAGCCGGCCAAGATGGCGCCGATGCTAGGGAGGACGCCGAGAAGGAGAACACCGCATGTCAGCGGCGCATGGAGATGGCCGCAAAGCTGCAGCAGTATGCCAGAGTGGAGACTGCTGAGGAGGCAGAACCAGGATCCGGAGCTGGAGCTGATCAGGAGGTGGAGGAAGCAGGCACAGCTGAGCAGCACGAGGTACAGAAGGGGACAGAAGGAGGCAGCATGGCGGGGGCTAGTGGGGGACCTGGAGGCATACCGCAGGGAGAGGAGCCGACTCTTAGGGATGTTATTACCCTGATCTCCTCATGCCAGCAATCCCTAAATTCCCTAGCCCAGCAGATGCAGGAAGTTAAAGGGGACACAGCACAGATTAATGCGGCCCTGCAGAAAATGGACAAACGTATAGGAGTGGTGGAGGAGAGGGTGAGCACGGCAGAAGATCACATAGTTAAACTACAAAAAGCTGAAAAGAAGTTCGCCCAAGCAATAGCCGAGCTCGCTGCTAAAAATGAGGATCTGGAAAATAGATCCAGAAGAAATAATATACGTATAGTGGGGCTGCCTGAAAAGACTGAGGGGAGAAATCCCACTGAGTTTGTTGAGAACTGGCTGCTGGAGAAGATTGGGAGCAGAGTGTTGACAAAAGTTTTTGCTGTTGAACGGGCTCATAGGGTCCCGTCGCAGCCCCCTGCCCCAGGAGCGTATCCCCGTACCATGCTTGCTAAAATACTCAATTACAGGGACAGAGACATTATCCTTAGAAAGGCTAGAGAGATGAAGGATCTAACGGCTGGAGGTCAGAAAATCGCCATTTATCCGGATTATTCCGCTGCGGTTCAGAAGCAGAGGATGAAGTTTACTGGAGTCAAGCGGCAACTGAGGGAGCTGGGAGTGCAGTACTCAGTGATGTTTCCCGCCAAGCTGAGACTGGTGGCTTTTAATAAGACCCACTTTTTCCTGACACCGGAGGACGCTACCCAGTGGCTTGACACCAATGAGAAAAAGCTGAAAGGAATGGGCGACTGACATGTCGGCGAGATTTGGCTGGAAATTGTTTTCTCTGTTGTTGGCGGAGAGTTTTGCGCTTATTAGCGTTGGTTAAAAAGTTGAGCAACTCCTGAGGGTTTTGCTGGGCCATGTTGAGGACTGGCCGGAGGAGACAGTACCGTCTACTAAATGTGGGGGAGGAGGGCTATGGCGGGTACTGTAAATTGGTTTGGTACTTTTCTTATATGTTTATATAAGTGCAATGTTAAGATATAATAAAGTGAAAGTTGGGGGAAATTATGTTTGTTATGGCAGCGGGACGCGAATGGAGAGGGTTAAGTAAGGGAGAGTGTTCGCAGTGGGCAGTGGAGCCCCACTCTTGCTGAGAGGAAGAATGCGTTACACTGGGGGGGTAGGGGGGCAAGTTGGGAGGGGGTAGGGGGGATGGGAGGGGTGGGGCAGCTCATACTTGGGAAATTGGATACTATGAGAAATGATGAGCCACATGAGGGGAGAGTATATTAAAATATTGAGTTGGAATGTGAGGGGTCTGGCGGATAAAACACGGCGGGCGGCAAGTCTACAGTATGTTCGAGAGCAGAAGGTCTCAATGATATGTCTGCTGGAGACACATTTAGTGCGGGAGAGGGTGAACGTATTGAATAGGCGCTGGATACAGAGGGCGTATCACTCTACTTTCTCGACGTACTCTAGGGGTGTGTCTGTGTTGATTCCTGCGGGGGTGCAGTATGAGGAGGTGGCGGTAAAGGAAGATGTGGATGGTCAGTATGTGGTGGTGAAATGTAAAATGAATGGAATATTGATGTGTATAGCGGCAATGTATATTCCGCCCCCATACTCAAGCAAGAAGATAAGAGAGGTGCTGGAGAGGGTAAAGCGTTGGGGACCGTTACCATTACTAATTATTGGCGATCTTAATAATATATGTGATGACTTTTGGGATAAGAACAAAAACCCCCAGAATAGGACGGTGGGACATATCACTACGTTTGGGACCTATGTCGGGGAAGTGGGCCTGATTGATTTATGGAGAGTTAGGCATATCGGGGAGAGGGGGTACTCATGCTACTCGCCAGCTCATGGTACTTTGTCTAGGATTGATCTGGCACTGGGTAACCGTTTACTGGATACGATGGTAAGGGATGTGAGATATTTGCCTAGGGCTCTCTCTGACCATAGTCCAGTTGAAGTGGAATTTCGGCCGGTGGGGACACGGACCGGGAGCAGGAGGGAGTGGAAAATTCACCCTAATTGGCTACACAATATAGACTTGGATAAGATTAAGAAGGAGTTGGTGGAATTTTTTGAGATAAATGAGGGAAGTGTAGACATGCTTACTGTGTGGGAAGTCATGAAAGCGTACTTGAGAGGGTTGTTGTTCAGGGATATTAGTAGGTGTAAGCGGAAATCGAGAGAGGCAGAGAGGTTGGCGATTGATGGGCTGAGGGTGGCGGAGGATGAGATGGTAATAACGGATACTCTGGAGGCTGGGAGGAAGTTAAAGGTAGCTCAGAGTCAGTTAGAGGCGGTTTTGCTGAGTAAGGCTGAAAGGAAGAGGGAATTCATGAATCTGGCCTATTACCAGGAGGGTGAATCGGTGGGTCATTTGCTATCGCTGGTGGCGTCTGCCCAGAGAAATACTTCCTTTGTTCATTCTCTGGTGTCTGGGAGCGGTATTGCTGTCTCTGAGACTTCAGAGATTTTGGAGATTTTTGCAGATTTTTATGCAGACTTATACTCCTCTCGGGTAGATGGGTCAATGGAGGACACGGTGGCGTTCCTTGAGGAGTTGGAGCTCCCAAGGCTGAGTGACATGGATAGAGAGGATTTGGAGGCTCCCATTACGGAGGAGGAATTGGGACGGGCATTGCAGTCGATGGCTAATGGGAAGGCGCCTGGCGTGGACGGATTTCCTGACGAAATTTATAAAAACTTGGGGGAAGTGTTGATCCCTAAATTGAAGGCGGTCCTGGAGGAGGCTAGGAATGGTGGAAGGCTACCGGCATTTATGCGGGAGGCCACAATAGTGGTGATTCCTAAGGAGGGGAAAGACCCGGCACAGCCGGACTCATATCGGCCAATTACTTTGCTTACTATAGACGTTAAACTCCTGGCTAAGGTGTTGGCGATGAGGTTGACAAGTGTTATTTCCGGCCTGGTACACTCAGATCAGTCTGGCTTTATGCCTGATAGATCAACTGCGATCAACTTACGAAGGCTGTATATGAACTTGCAACTCAGATCCGATAACTATGGCCAGAGAGTTATTGCATCTTTAGACGCTCACAAGGCATTCGATAGTGTGGAGTGGGGGTATCTCTGGCAGGTGTTGCGAAGAATGGGGTTTGGACCGCAGTTCATATCCTAAATTCAACTAATGTACTCGATGCCAATGGCCAGGGTTAGGGTGAACGGGGAGTTGTCACGGACCATAGAATTGGCTAGAGGGACGAGACAGGGGTGTCCGTTATTTCCCCTTTTGTTTGCTCTGGCTGTGGAACCCCTGGCTGCTACGCTTCGACGGTCTGATGAGATGACGGGGTTTAAATATGGGATGATTGAAGAAAGGGTGGCGCTGTATGCGGATGACATTTTGTTATTTCTGGCTGATCCAGTTGCATCCTTGGAGGGAGCCATTGGGATTATTGAACGATTCGGATCAGTGTCGGGGCTTAGGATAAATTGGAGTAAGTCTATCTTGTTTAAGGTGGACGACATGGGTGGGGAACCACTGGAGGATGGGCGACTGGAGGTGACGAGTAAATTTAAGTATCTTGGAATATGGGTATCTATGCCGGTCACTGACTATATACATAAGAATCTGACTCCAATCTTAGGTGTCCTTAAGGCAAAAGCGGATGCTTGGCTTAAGCTGCATCTATCTGTGGTAGGTAGGGTGAATCTTATCAAAATGATTCTGATGCCGAAAATATTGTATATTCTCCACAATGCGCCAGTTTGGATACCACGCGGGAAATTTAGACAGATCAACTCTCTGTTTAGGAATTTGATATGGGGGAGACAGCATCCGCGTATCAGACTGGAGACACTTCAGCGACCTAAGGATGATGGGGGCCTGGCATTGCCTAACCCTGAATTGTATTTTCTTGCAGCCCAGAGTCAACATTTAAAGGGCTGGGCGCATGAAGGGTCAACTGGAGCGGTACAGCGGTTGATGGAAGTGGTGACAAAAAGAAGGCCAGTGGTACAATGTTTGGAGGATGGATCCCTGGAGATTTTGGGGAAGTTACATCCGACTGTGCTGTTGATACGCAAGCTGTGGAGTAGATTAAGGCATATACGTGGGATCACGGACTTGACTAGATACTCGCCGCTATGGCATAACAACAATCTGAAGGAATTTGAGGCACTGGGGGTACTGACAGAGTGGCTGGGCAAAGGGATTCAGTATGTGTATCAAATAATTGAGCAAGGTGAACTGAAATCATTTTCCCAATTGCAGGCGGAATTTGGTCTTGGGACTGCAGGGGAGTATCAGTATTTGCGGATGAGGCATGCATTTGGAGCTTAGAGTAGGGACGGAGGTATTAGGATTCAAAGGGATATAGTACTGGAGTATGTGTGTAATGACGGGACGACTGGAGGGGTCATATCCACTCTGTATAAAGATTTGTTGCACACTTTCCTATTGGGGTTTCCAATAATGGTGAGAGCTAAATGGAAAAGGGATCTGGGTCCAATGGATAACGAGACTTGGGAGTCGGTATTAGAATGGGTCACAAGACTGTCGCTGAGTGAACCGTATAGACTTTCACAGCTTTATGTGATACACAGAGTCTATAAGTCTCCGATGGTGCTATACAAGGCAGGATTGCGTAATGACTCTGAATGTCCGAGGTGTATATCTACGGATGCTGATATTTTTCATATGATGTGGACATGTCCGAGGTTGGCTGCCTTCTGGGTGGTAGTTTTGAGTCGTATGGAAGGTGCGTATGGATGTAAGGTGCCAAGGGATCCAATTGTGTGCTTGTTGGGATGCGTGGATGAGATTGGAGTAGATAAATACCTAAAGATAGCTATAGCCAGATTGTTGTATATGGCTAGGAAGGTAATAGCTCGAAACTGGATCAGGGAAGAGCTGCCGTCAAGAGGAGAGTTCCTCCAGTATGTGAAACAGGGCCTGACACTGGAAAAGGGGATTTATAAGAAGAGAGGGAAAATTGAAACGTTCAATAAATTATGGTCTTCATGGATGGCTATGGGATAGTAATGTAAAGTGTGGCTTATACGATCGGTTGAGGGATTGGATATTCTATTGTCTTAATGATGGAAGTAATTAGCAAGGTGAGCTGCTTTGTGGGGGGGGGGGGGGCGAGGGGTCTTGGGATCGAAGGGGGTTGTTTGAAGAGGGAGGGGGGGAAAACTTTGTATTGAGAATGTGAATGTAACATGTTAATTACTTTGTTATTCTTAATAAAAATCTATTTGAACAAAAAAGAAAAAAAAAAAACGAAGACTAAGGGGTGATCTTATTTTAATGTATAAATATATGCGGGGACAGTACAAAGACCTTTCTGATGATCTTTTTAATCATGGACCTGAGACAGGGACAAGGGGGCATCCTCTACGTCTGGAGGAAAGAAGGTTTAAGCATAATAACAGACGCGGGTTCTTTACTGTAAGAGCAGTGAGACTATGGAACTCTCTGCCGTATGATGTTTTAATGAGTGATTCATTACTTAAATTTAAGAGGGGATTGGATACCTTTCTTGAAAAGTATAATGTTGCAGGGTATATATACTAGGATTCCTTGATAGGGCGTTGATCCAGGGAACTAGTCCGATTGCCGTATGTGGAGTCGGGAAGGAATTTTTTTCCCCAAAGTGGAGCTCACTATTTGCCACATGTGTTTTTTTTTTTACTTTTCTCTGGATCAACATGTTGGGGCATGTTAGGTTAGGCTATGGGTTGAACTAGATGGTAAAAGTCTTCCGTCAAGCTTAATAACTATGTTACTATGTTACTATATGTGACAGCATTCATAGCCAGATGGGAGCAGTAGTCCCATCAGACGATGCCCGGCTACACAGACCCGCACACACCAGCACACACAGGGACACACGCAAACACACAGACACCCGCACATACGCAGACCCCCGCAGATAGACACGCACATCTTCTCCACACGCACATAGTCTCCGCCCACACTCTTCCTCTCGATCTGCAGCATTTCTCGCATGCAACTCCGCAGCAAAACGGCAGATCTTTTTAAACCTGTGGTTTTGCTGCGGATTTGACTGAATCAATGGAAGTCAATGCTTGCAGAAACGCTGCAGACCCGCAAAAAGAATGGGCATGCTGCGGAACATAAAACGCTGCAAATCCGCGCTTTTTTTTTTTCAGCAGAATGTGCACACCAATTCTCAATTTCCCATTGACTAACATTGCTTGTGCACTACACTGCGGATTTGATTAAAAAACGCAGCGGAAACGCATCTAAATCCGCAACGTGTGTACATACATAGCCAAAAGCTTTAGAAGAAAAGGTTATGTAATTTTGAAATTGTGAATAAGAGAAGTTAACCAAGTCATATGGAGGCGTCTCGTCTATTCAGAAAAATGCTCCAGTCCACAAGTCTCAGAATTCTCTGTAAAACTCAAAGAAATCGGCTTTGAAATTGTCGATTTTCTTGATTTGGCCCAATCTAATCATCTCTTTCCGAAACAATAATTGAAAGGATGAACATTTACAACAAGATTGTAAATGATGCTGCAATTATGGTTTGCAGAACAGAATAACATATTATTTGTAAAGGATTAGAATTACCATTTAAGAGATGCATTAAGGCTATGTGCACACGTTGCGGAAAATTTCTGCGGCAATTCTGCAAGTCCCTGCTGCGGGTATAACGCATGCAGAATTGCGTATTCCCGCTAAACACTAGCGTTTTGCAAGCGATTTGTAGCATCGATTGGAAAACTGATTGACAGGTTGGTCACACTTGTCAAACATAGTCAAACTTTTTACTATTGATACTGCCCATGCAGCATCAATAGTAAAAGATATGTTTAAAATAATTTAAAAGAAATAGAAAATCATGATATTCTCACCTTCCGGCGGCCCCTGCAGCCTTCCCGCTCCTCGCGATGCTCCCGTTCCCAGTGAGGCTTTGCAACAATGATACCAGACGACGTAGCATCATGCGAGACAGCTACATCATCGAAGGGCATTGTCGCAAAGCATCACTGGGAACGGGAGTGTCGCGAGGAGCGGGAAGGCTGCGGGGGCCACCGGAAGGTGAGAATAAAACTGTTTTGTTTTTTTTACAGGTATATGGTTCCCAGGGCCTGGAGGAGAGGAGACTCTCCTCCAGGCCCTGGGAACCATATACCCTGTGGGTACCATCCGCAGATGATCCGCTTACTTCCCGCATGGTGGGCATAGCCCCATGCGGGAAGCAAGCAGATCAATGCATTCCTATGTGTGCGGAATTGCCGTGATTCCGTACAAAGAATGAGCATGCTGCGTATTTTTCCGTGATGTGATTCTGCTGTGGAAAAATACGCAGCATTAGCACAGCGGAATCCCATTGAATTCAATGGGCTGTGTTGTGCATGTGGTTTCGCAGCGTTTTTTGCCACGATTTCGTGGTGAAAAAACTCAGCAAAAACGCATACAATCTGCAACGTTTGCACATTGCCTTAATGTATAGGGATCAAATATATTCAGTATATATAATCTGTTTCAAAGAAGAGCATAACAAAATGAAGAAAAAAGAACATTGCATACAAGTCTTAAGAATAAAGGGCATTGGGAGAAGGATCACAGTTCCTCAGGTTTGCTATTCACGTTTTAAGGAAAAAGTGAAGTGTTTTACAGTGTTATTGTTTAACTAAATGGAGGCCTGATGCTATTGCATCGGGAGGGCGGTAATGTCACGATGGGGGCAGGTTTTGCAGCCTTGAGAATCTCTCCCCCCTATGTGCTCACCCACCTATCCACTCTCCCTTTCCCCATGTGCTGACTTCTACAGTCTGTGCTCTCTTTTTTGACCTGTCTACCCCATGTGCTATCCCTCTTGTCTGCGGTCTCTCTCCTTCCTGTGCTGTGTTCTCCCCTCATCTGCTGTCCCGTTTGAGCTGTCTCCCCCTGTGCTCTGTCTCTCTCACCCCTGTGCGCTTTCTCTCTCCCCAATCTGCTGTTTTCTCCTCTCATGTCATCTCTTCTTGTACCCCCTGGGGTTGGCTCATGCTCAGATTCAGATCTCGTCTCCCGAGACCTCGGGACGAGATCTGAATCAACATACGCCACCCCCAGCGGCCATTTTCCCAGACGCCACCGCATCGCAGCAATGGAGCTGCCGGGGCCTCAAATGAGGAAATGCCGGTGGAGCCTCAATGCTGCGCAAAGATACGCCGCCGCCTCCCCCCAGCACAGAGCCCCCACACGGCACAAAGAGGAGCCCCCACACAGACACCATGCTGCACAAAGAGGAGCTGCCGCCGCCGCCCCCCAGCACAGAGAGCATTGCTGCCACAAAGAGGTAATAGGGGAATATTCCACTTACTCCTTCCCTGTAAGACGCCCCCTCACTTCGTCATCGGGACCCCTCCCCCCACCCACTATATCAACATTGGCAATGGTCCGCACTCGCCCTATAAGACGACACCCGGCATGTCATTTCTATTTCTCTCTCTCTCTCTTCTATGTCTCTATCATCGATGTACCTCATATGTATCTATCATCTATCAATGTTTGACATATGCATCTATCATCTATGTATCTCATATCCATCTACTTATCTATTTATGTCTATATCTATCTATCTCTATGGACCACACCCTGAGGTGGAGATATGGTGAACAGCCATCCCGCCCATCTCTTTAGCTGTTCACAAAAAACCCAGCCCTGTTAGGCTATGTGCACACGTTCAGGATTTCTCGCAGAAAATTCCTGAGAAAAAAAACGGACATTTTCTGCAAGAAATCTGCAAGAAAACCGCATGCGTTTTTGCCGCGATTTTGCTGCGTTTTTTTCTGGACACTCCCCAATGCATATTGTAGTGGGAAATCCGCAAAAAAAAAAAAAGGCAAAATTTATGAACATTCGCGGAAAAAAACGCATCATGTGCACAAAACATGTGGAATTCATTCTAAATGATGGGATGCTTATTGTATGCGTTTTTTTTTTTTTGCGGTTTTATAGCGTATTTATCGGGAAAAACTGCGAAGAAACTGCAACGTGTGCACACAGCCTTAAAGTTAATTTAAGTCTCTCAGCACCTGTGACACTGGAGCATTAAAACCGGGTTCACATCATTAACCCCTTTACCCCCAAGGGTGGTTTGCACGTTAATGACCGGGCCAATTTTTACAATTCTGACCACTGTCCCTTTGTGAGGTTATAACTCTGGAACGCTTCAACGGATCCCAGTGATTCTGACATTGTTTTCTCGTGACATATTGTACTTCATGACAATGGTAAAATTTCTTTGATATTACCTGCGTTTATTTGTGGAAAAAACGGAAATATGGTGAAAATTTTGAAAATTTCGCAATTTTCCAACTTTGAATTTTTATGCAATTAAATCACAGAGATATGTCACACAAAATACTTAATAAGTAACATTTCCCACATGTCTACTTTACATCAGCACAATTTTGGAACCAAAATTTTTTTTTGTTAGGGAGTTATAAGGGTTAAAAGTTGACCAGCAATTTCTCATTTCTACAACACCATTTTATTTTAGGGACCACATCTCATTTGAAGTCATTTTGAGGGGTCTATATGATAGAAAATACCCAAGTGTGACACCATTCTAAAAACTACACCCCTCAAGGTGCTCAAAACCATATTCAAGAAGTTTATTTACCCTTCTGGTGCTTCACAGGAATTTTTTGAATGTTTATTTAACTTTTTTTCACAAAAAGTTTAATTCAGCTCCAATTTGTTTAATTTTACCAAGGGTAACAGGAGAAAATAGACCCCAAACATTGTTGTACAATTTGTCCTGAGCACGACAATACCCCACATGTGGGGGTAAACCACTGTTTGGGCGGATGGGAGAGCTCGGAAGCGAAGGAGCGCCATTTGACTTTTCAATGCAAAATTGACAGGAATTGAGATGGGACGCCATGTTGCGTTTGGAGAGCCCCTGATGTGCCTAAACATTGAAACCCCCCACAAGTGACACCATTTTGGAAATTAGACCCCTTAAGGAACTTATCTAGATGTGTGGTGAGCACTTTGACCCACCAAGTGCTTCACAGAAGTTTATAATGTAGAACCGTAAAAATAAAAAATCATATTTTTTCACAAAAATTAACTTTCCGCCCCCAATTTTTTATTTTCCCAAGGGTAAGAGAAGAAATTGGACCCCAAAAGTTGTTGTACAATTTGTCCTGAGTACGCTGATACCCCATATGTGGGGGTAAACCACTGTTTGGGCGGATGGGAGAGCTCGGAAGGGAAGGAGCGCCGTTTGACTTTTCAATGCAAAATTGACAGGAATTGAGATGGGACGCCATGTTGCGTTTGGAGAGCCACTGATGTGCCTAAACATTGAAACCCCCCACAAGTGACACCATTTTGGAAAGTAGACCCCCTAAGGAACTTATCTAGATGTGTGGTGAGCACTTTGACCCACCAAGTGCTTCACAGAAGTTTATAATGCAGAGCCGTAAAAATAAAACAAAAAAGTTTTCCCACAAAAACTATTTTTTTTAGCCCCCAGTTTTGTATTTTCCCGAGGGTAACAGGAGAAAGTGGACCCCAAAATTTGTTGCCCAATTTGTCCTGAGTGCGATGATACACCATATGTGGGGGAAACCACTGTTTGGGCGCATGGGAGGGTTCGGAAGGGAAGGAGTGCCATTTGAATGCAGACTTAGATGGAATGGTCTGCAGGTGTCACATTGCGTTTGCAGAGCCCCTAATGTACCTAAACAGTAGAAACCCCCCACAAGTGACACCATTTTGGAAAGTAGACCCCCTAAGGAACTTATCTACATGTGTGGTGAGCACTTTGACCCACCAAGGGCTTCACAGAAGTTTATAATGGAGAGCCGTAAAAATAAAACAAAAATTTTTTCCCACATAAATTATTTTTTAGCCCCCAGTTTTGTATTTTCCCGAGGGTAACAGGAGAAATTGGACCCCAAAATTTGTTGTCCAATTTGTTCTGAGTGCGCTGATACCCCATATGTGGGGGGGGAACCACTGTTTGGGCGCATGGAAGGGCTCGGAAGGGAAGGAGCTCCATTTGGAATGCAGGCTTAGATGGAATGGTCTGCAGGTGTCACATTGCATTTGCAGAGCCCCTAATGTACCGAAACAGTAGAAACCCCCCACAAGTGACACCATTTTGGAAACTAGACCCCCTAAGGAACTCATCTAGATGTGTTGTGAGAGCTTTGAACCCCCAAGTGTTTCACTACAGTTTGTAACGCAGAGCCGTGAAAATTGAAAAAAAAAAATCTTTCCCCCAAAAATTATTTTTTAGCCCCCAGTTTTGTATTTTCCCGAGGGTAAGAGGAGAAATTTGAGCCCAAAAGTTGTTGTCCAATTTGTCCTGAGTACGCTGATACCCCATATGTTGGGGGGAACCACAGTTTGGGCGCATGGGAGGGCTCGGAAGGGAAGGAGTGCCATTTGGAATGCAGACTTAGATGGAATGGTCTGCAGGCGTCACATTGCGTTTGCAGAACCCCTAATGTACCTAAACAGTAGAAATCCCCCACATGTGACCCCATATTGGAAACTAGACCCCCATGGAACTTATCTAGATGTGTTGTGAGAACTTTGAACCCCCAAGTGTTTCACTACAGTTTATAACGCAGAGCCGTGAAAATAAAAAATCTTTTTTTTTCCCACAAAAATTATTTTTTAGCCCCCAGTTTTGTATTTTCCCAAGGGTAACAGGAGAAATTGGACCCCAAAAGTTGTTGTCCTATTTGTCCTGAGTACGCTGATACCCCATATGTTGGGGTAAACCCCTGTTTGGGCACACGGGAGAGCTCGGAAGGGAAGGAGCACTGTTTTACTTTTTCAACGCAGAATTGGCTGGAATTGAGATCGGACGCCATGTCGCGTTTGGAGAGCCCCTGATGTGCCTAAACAGTGGAAACCCCCCAATTATAACTGAAACCCTAATCCAAACACACCCCTAACCCTAATCCCAACAGTAACCCTAACCACACCTCTAACCCTGACACACACCTAACCCTAATCCCAACCCTATTCCCAACTGTAAATGTAATCTAAACCCTAACCGTAACTTTAGCCCCAACCCTAACTGTAGCCTTAACCCTAGCCCCAACCCTAACTTTAGCCCCAACCCAAACTGTAGCCCTAACCCTAGCCCTAACCATAGCCCTAACCCTAACTTTAGCCCCAACCTTAACTGTAGCCTTAACCCTAGCCCTAACCATAGCCCTAACCCTAGCCCTAACCGTAGCCCTAACCCTAGCCCTAACCCTAACCCTAGCCCAAACCCTAACCCTAGCCCTAACCCTAGCCCTAACCCTAATGGAAAAATGGAAATAAATACATTTTTTTAATTTTTCCCTAACTAAGGGGGTGATGAAGGGGGGTTTGATTTACTTTTATAGCGGGTTTTTTAGCGGATTTTTATGATTGGCAGCCGTCACACACTGAAAGACGCTTTTTATTGCAAAAAATATTTTTTGCGTTACCACATTTTGAGAGCTATAATTTTTCCATATTTTGGTTCACAGAGTCATGCGAGGTCTTGTTTTTTGCGGGACGAGTTGACGTTTTTATTGGTAACATTTTCGGGCACGTTACATTTTTTGATCGCTTTTTATTCCGATTTTTGCGAGGCAGAATGACCAAAAACCAGCTATTCATGAATTTCTTTTGGGGGAGGCGTTTATACCGTTCCGGTAAAATTGATAAAGCAGTTTTATTCTTCGGGTCAGTACGATTACAGCGACACCTCATTTATATCATTTTTTTTATGTTTTGGCGCTTTTATATGATAAAAACTATTTTATAGAAAAAATAATTATTTTTGCATCGCTTTATTCTCAGGACTATAACTTTTTTTTTGTTGCTGATGATGCTGTATGGCGGCTCGTTTTTTGCGGGACAAGATGACGCTTTCAGCGGTATCATGGTTATTTATATCTATCTTTTTGATCGCGTGTTATTCCACTTTTTGTTCGGCGGTATGATAATAAAGCGTTGTTTTTTGCCTCGTTTTTTTTTTTTCTTACGGTGTTTACTGAAGGGGTTAACTAGTGGGCCAGTTTTATAGGTCGGGTCGTTACGGACGCGGCGATACTAAATGTGTACTTTTATTGTTTTTTTTTTTTTTTTATTTAGATAAAGAAATGTATTTAGGGGAATAATATTTTTTTTTTTTTTTCATTATTTAGGAATATTTTTTTTTATTTTTTTTTTTACACATTTTGAAAAATTTTTTTTTACTTTTTTACATTGTCCCAGGGGGGAACATCACAGATCAGTGATCTGACAGTGTGCACAGCACTCTGTCAGATCACTGATCTGACATGCAGCGCTGCAGCCTTCACAGTGCCTGCTCTAAGCAGGCTCTGTGAAGCCACCTCCCTCCCTGCAGGACCCGGATCCGCGGCCATCTTGGATCCGGGGCTGGAGGAAGCAGGGAGGGAGGCGAGACCCTCGCAGCAACGCGATCACATCGCGTTGCTGCGGGGGGCTCAGGGAAGCCCGCAGGGAGCCCCCTCCCTGCGGGAAGCTTCCCTATACCGCCGGCACATCGCGATCATCTTTGATCACGGTGTGCCAGGGGTTAATGTGCCGGGGGCGGTCCGTGACCGCTCCTGGCACATAGTGCCGGATGTCAGCTGCGATAAACAGCTGACACCCGGCCGCGATTGGCGGCGCTCCCCCCGTGAGCGCCGCCGATCGCGCTGGACGTACTATCCCGTCCGTGGTCATGCGGGCCCACCTCACCTCGACGGGATAGTACGTCCCATGTCAGAAAGGGGTTAAGATTTACAAACTGGATGACACATATCTCCCCTGTGATCACCTTACAATATTAAATCTGTCTATATATCACACAATCTACCTATCTATATCTATCTTATAGCTATGAAACATCTATCTATGTGTATATGCATCTATCTATTCACCTATGTCTGTCAAATGTATGTATATTAAAATAGCTATGTATTTATTATACTATCAATGTATGTCTATGATATTTATCCATCATCTACCTATAAATCATACACGGTATCTATTAATCATATTACAAATTAAATAGATTAATTTAAAATATTTTTTATAAACATTCCTTGTAACAACGTTATCACTATTACATAACAACATTCCTTGAAGTGGTGTATTAACCACTTTCTGACATTAGACGTACTATCCCGTCGAGGTGGGGTGGGCCCCTATGACCACCGACCAAATAGTACGTCATACGCGATCGGCCGCACTCACGGGGGAGCGCGGCCGATCGCGGCCGGGTGCCAGCTGCCTATCGCAGCTGACATCCGGCACTATGTGCCAGGAGCGGTCACGGACCGCTCCCGGCACATTAACCCCCAGCACACTGCGATGTGCCGGTGGTACAGGGAAGCATCGCGCAGGGAGGGGGCTCCCTGCGGGCTTCCCTGAGCCCCCCCGCAGCAATGCGATGTGATCGCGTTGCTGCGAGGGTCTCCCTACCTTCCTCCCTGTAGCAGGCCCGGATCCAAGATGGCCGCGGCATCCGGGTCCTGCAGGGAGAGAGGTGGCTTCACAGAGCCTGCTCAGAGCAGGCACTGTGAAGCCTGCTGTGCTCTGAGACAGATCGGTGATCTGACATAGTGCTGTGCAAACTGTCAGATCACCGATCTGTGATGTTCCCCCCCGGGACAAAGTAAAAAAATTTTTTTCCAAATGTATAAAAAAAAAAAAAAAAAATCCTAAATAATGAAAAAAAAAATTATTATTCCCATAAATACATTTCTTTATCTAAATAAAAAAAACAAGAAAACTATAAAAGTACACATATTTAGTATCGCCGCGTCCGTAATGGCCCGACCTATAAAACTGGCCCACTAGTTAACCCCTTCAGTAAACACCGTAAGAAAAAAAAAAAAAAACGAGGCAAAAAACACTATTATCCTACCTCCAAACAAAAAGTGGAAAAACACGCGATCAAAAAGACAGATATAAATAACCATGGTACCGCTGAAAACGTCATCTTGTCCCGCAAAAAACGAGCCGCCATACAGCATCATCAGCAAAAAAGTAAAAAAAGTTATAGTCCTGAGAATAAAGCGATGCAAAAATAATTATTTTTTCTATAAAGTAGTTTCAAAACACACAAAAAAAATGATATAAATGAGGTGTCGCTGTAATCGTACTGCCAAACGCGGAACGGTATAAACGCCTCCCCCAAAAGAAATTCATGAATAGCTGGTTTTTGGTCATTCTGCCTCACAAAAATCGGAATAAAAAGCGATCAAAAAATGTCATGTGCCCGAAAAGGTTACCAATAAAAATGTCAACTCGTCCCACAAAAAACAAGACCTCACATGACTCTGTGGACCAAAATATGGAAAAATTATACCTCTCAAAATGTGGTAACGCAAAAAATATTTTTTGCAATAAAAAGCGTCTTTCAGTGTGTGGCGGCTGCCAATCATAAAAATCCGCTAAAAAACCCGCTATAAAAGTAAATCAAACCCCCCTTCATCACCCCCTTAGTTAGGGAAAAATTTAAAAAATGTATTTATTTCCATTTTCGCCTTAAGGGCTAGGGTTAGAGCTAGGGCTAGGGTTAAGGCTACAGTTAGGGTTGGGGCTAAAGTTGGGGTTAGGGTTGAGATTACATTTACAGTTGGGAATAGGGTTGGGATTAGGGTTAGGGGTGTGTCAGGGTTAGAGGTGTGGTTAGGGTTACTGTTGGGATTAGGGTTAGGGGTGTGTTTGGATTAGGGTTTCAGTTATAATTGGGGGGTTTCCACTGTTTAGGCACATCAGGGGCTCTCCAAACGCGATATGGCGTCCGATCTCAATTCCAGCCAATTCTTCGTTGAAAAAGTAAAACAGTGCTCCTTCCCTTTCGAGCTCTCCCGTGTGCACAAACAGGGGTTTACCCCAACATATGGGGAATCAGCGTACTCAGGACAAATAGGACAACAACGTTTAAGGTCCAATTTCTCCTGTTACCCTTGGGAAAATACAAAACTGGGGGCTAAAAAATAATTTTTGTGGGAAAAAAAAAGATTTTTTATTTTCACGGCTCTGCGTTATAAACTGTAGTGAAACACTTGGGGGTTTCAAAGCTCTCACAACAAATCTAGATGAGTTTCTTAGGGGGTCTAGTTTCCAAAATGGTGTCACTTGTGGGGGGTTTCTACTGTTTAGGTACATTAGGGGCTCTGCAAACGCAATGTGACACCTGCAGACCATTCCATCTAAGTCTGCATTCCAAATGGCGCTCCTTCCCTTCTGAGCCCTCCCATGCGCCCAAACAGTGGTTCCCCCCACATATGGTGTATCATCGCACTCAGGACAAATTGGACAACAAATTTTGGGGTCCAATTTCTCCTGTTACCCTCGGGGAAAATACAAAACTGGGGGCTAAAAAAATAATTTTTGCGGGAAAAAATTTTTGTTTTATTTTTACGGCTCTGCATTATATACTTCTGTGAAGCCCTTGGTGGGTCAAAGCGCTCAAAACACATCAAGATAAGTTCCTTAGGGGGTCTACTTTCCAAAATGGTGTCACTTGTGGGGGGTTTCAATGTTTAGGCACATCAGTGGCTCTCCAAACGCAACATCTCAATTCCTGTCAATTTTGCATTGAAAAGTCAAACGGCGCTACTTCCCTTCTGAGCTCTGTCATGCGCCCAAACAGTGGTTTACCCCCACATATGGGGTATCGGTGTACTCAGGACAAATTGTAAAACAACTTTTGGGGTCCATTTTCTCCTGTTACCCTTGTAAAATAAAACAAATTGGAGCAGAAGTAAATTTTTTGTGAAAAAAAGTTAAATGTTCATTTTTATTTAAACATTCCAAAAATTCCTGTGAAGCACCAGAAGGGTTAATAAACTTCTTAAATATGATTTTGAGCACCTTGAGGGGTGCAGTTTTTAGAATGGTGTCACACTTGGGTATTTTCTATCATATAGACCCCTCAAAATGACTTCAAATGAGATGTGGTCTCTAAAAAAAAAATGGTGTTGTAAAAATTAGAAATTGCTGGTCAACTTTTAACCCTTATAACTCCCTAACAAAAAAAAATTTTGGTTCCAAAATTGTGCTGATGTAAAGTAGACATGTGGGAAATGTTACTTATTAAGTATTTTGTGTGACATATCTCTGTGATTTAATTGCATAAAAATTCAAAGTTGGAAAATTGCGAAATTTTCATAATTTTTGCCAAATTTCCGTTTTTTTCACAAATAAACGCAGGTACTATCAAAGAATTTTTACCACTATCATGAAGTACAATATGTCACGAGAAAACAGTGTCAGAATCACTGGGATCTGTTGAAGCGTTCCAGAGTTATAACCTCATAAAGGGACAGTGGTCAGAATTGTAAAAATTGGCCTGGTCATTAACGTGCAAACCACCCTTGGGGGTAAAGGGGTTAATAACTTTCACTTTGACATGGGAGCGTTTCTTCACTCTGGAGAAAGCAACGTATAACTGTCCATGTCCAAAGGCTGGTTCAGGTAAAGAAATACCCACTCGATTGAGGGTCTGCCCTTGGGATTTGTTAATAGTCATTGCGAATGCAGGTTTTACTGGAAACTGTTGTGTTCTTAAAGGGAACCTGTCACTCAGTTTTTTCAAGATGAGCTAAAAATAGCGTTAAATATGGGCAGAGCTGTGCCTTACATTAGTGCATTTTGTGAGCCTTTATTCCCCACCAATGCTGCCGAAATACATTTTGTAAAGTCGCCGTTTTGGGCTGTCACTCACGCTGGTCAGGTCATGTGGGCGTGGTGACAGCGCTGTTTCTCCCCCAGATCTCCGTTGGTGGCGTAGTGGTGTGCGCATGTCCAACTGGAGAATCCACTGCGCAGCTTGAAGGAAAAAGCGCGATCTGCGCTATTCAGTCGTTTATCAGTGGGCGCGGCCATCTTTGTGAGGCCGCGCGTGCGCACGTGGTTCTTCTCGGCTTCCCGGGGCTTCAGGAAAATGGCCGCGGGATGCTGCGCGTGCGCAGATGGCGATCGCGGCAGCCATTTTCCTACAGCCGAGATGCGAACTCGGCTTCAGGAAAATGGCCGCCGAGATCTCCATGTGCGCACGCGCGGCATCCCGCGGCCATTTTCCTGAAGCCCCGGGAAGCCGAGAAGAACCATGTGCGCACACGCAGCCTCACAAAGATGGCCGCGCCCACGATAAACGGCTGAATAACGCAGATCGCGCGTTTTCCTTCAAACTGCGCAGTGGATTCGCCAGTTGGACATGCGCACACCACTACGCCACCAACGGAGATCTGGGGGAGAAACAGCGCTGTCACCACGCCCACATGACCTGACCAGCGTGAGTGACAGCCCAAAACGGCGACTTTACAAAGGTATTTCGGCAGCATAGGTGGGGAATAAAGGCTCACAAAATACACTAATGTGAAGCACAGCTCTGCCCCTATTTAACGCTATTTTTAGCTCATCTTGAAAAAACGGGGTGACAGGTTCCCTTTAATTTAAAGGGAAACCCAGTGTCAGTAAGAACACAAATCTATGTGCAGGGGAAGAAGCAAAAGACAATACTGACGTTACTGCAGGAGATCGCAGAGGATATATTTTGTGAGGTAAAATATTGTGTAAAAACAGTCAGTGAAATATTTTACCTGACAAAATGTATCCTCTGTGATACCCTGCTGTAATGTCAGTATTGTCTTTTGCTTCCTCCCCTATGATGTGGTATGCTCTGTACACGGTTACACACAGAAATGAAAATGAATTTTAAAATGAACCCCTGTAGGCTGTGTGCACACGTTCAGGATTTTTTGAGTTTTTTTCGCTATAAAAACGCTTAAAAAAATGCATACATATGCATCCCATTCAAAGGAGTCAGAAGCGGTGAAGTGTCTCAGCAAGGCCCCTTGGGGTGACTGGAGCCAAGAAACTGCCTTTCTCAGGATAACATATGTTGGTGACCTTTGTGAGAGATGCAGTCTCAGTACAGATGTAAATTTACTGCTGGTCATACATCCATGCATATATATTTCACTACATACCACAATTGCAGATAAGGACAATTACCTTTTCGTTGGTCATGTGATGCAAAATCAAGGGGAAAGATGGAGGGCGTGCAAGGAAAGATGTTGAAATAGCCACCTAGCGCAATGGAATAAGATAGAAAAAGTCAACCCGTAGATTAAAAATAATAAAATAAACTTTCTCTGAGCTAAATATACTAATGCTATTTGACCTGCGTACTGGTCAGATTTACATTTTCCATTAAAGAGAGCTTGACAACAGGATTCCTTCTGCTAAACTGCTTCCTTCTAGTCTAGTACATGGTAAAAGTGTCATCACACCTGCATACATCACATCACATAGACCTGCATACCTTTAGAAATTCACTCAAAAGCAAGGCGGCTGGAATTTGAGGCTTGCGTTAGGTATGAAGGACAGTCCTTGCTAGCCCATCAGACCAGTTGGTGATCAATTTCATACAGTGGTGAACAATCATTATGTTAATATGCTAAAGTATGCTGGCTGGTGTGGTGTGATAAAGACTAGTGATGAGCGAATGCACTCGGATAAGATGTTATCTGAGCATGTGTGAACCGAATGTCTTTGATGTGCGTGAATAATATGTTAAGAGTCCCCGCGCCTGCATGTCTCGAGGCTTTTCAGAGCCACAACACATGCAGAGATTGCCTTGTTTGTTAGGCAGTCGATGCATGTGTTGCAGCTGTTGACCAAGCCACGAGACATGCAGCTGCTGGGACCTGAACATATCATTGCACATGCTCAGAGAACACCTTATTCCAAAGACATACTGAATTACTGAATTACTGACATACTGAATACTAGGGAATTTAAGATTGTGAGCCCCATTGCGGACAGCAATGATAATGTGTGCAAACTGTAAAGCGCTGTGGAAAATGTTAGCGCTATATAAAAATAAAGACTATTATTATCAGAGTACATTCGCTCATCACTAATAAAGACACTTAGGGAGCTATTTACCATTAGAAGTTTGTGGCGGAAGCAGTTTAGCACAGTGAGACCTGATGACAGATTGCCTGCAAGTGAATAGGTTTTTCTCAAAATATAGCTCTTTATTTCTATCTCTTCTCTTTGATCTTTGTCTTATTTATTCACCATGCATTAGATATTAAACTCTCGCATAAGCCCTAAAGCATATGCTTTTTGCCGATTATAGAACATGAAAAAACAGCAGAATTTCAGCTAATTTATGTAATTTTGTGGGAATTTGTTGCATTTTCCTTTCGAATAAAATTAACCATAGAAATACAAATATATATACAGCTGTGGCAAAAATTAAGAGACCACCATATCAAAACCCTGTCATGGGCAGCCCAATCTCCAGACCTGAACCCCATTGAAAACCGATGGAATGTAATCAAGAGGATGATGGATAGTCACAAGCCATCAAACAAAGAAGAACTGCTTACATTTTTGTGCCAGGAGCAGTGTGAAAGACTGGTGGAAAGCATGCCAGCTAAGACGCATGAAAGCTGTGATTAACACTAGGAATACTGGTATAGTCATTTTGACTACTTACTTGCAGTTGTTCTAGTCAGGGTTCACGATTCCAGTAGTCCTAGTGTTAAAAATCATGGTTATTCCACAAAATATTGATTTCTGAACTCTTCATGAGTTCAAACATTAGTATTGTTGTTTCTAAATGATTATGAACTTGTTTTCTTTGCATTATTTGAGGTCTGAGGGCACTGTTTTTTTTTTTTTTATTTTATTGATTGGAAAATTCGGAGACATGTTGTCAGAAGTTTATAGAATAAAAGAACAATTTACATTTTAGTCAAAAATCTATTTATATAATTGCCTTGTAATGTTTTCATTTCCTGTTCTGTACAGATGTCACCGTATCCCAGAATTCCAAGCGGAGGAAGTTCACAGACTGCCATATTGGGACACCCAAGTGATGGGTGTCTCAATATGGAAACTGATGCTGGTACAAACCTATTGCGCGGTACCACCAGCGGAACACCGTCGCACCACACACAAACACACACACTCTATATGCCGTACGCACCACACACACACATACTCACTCACGTAGCCTCTACCACCAGAACACAGTAGCGAACACGCCGCCACCAGGATCAGCCGAATGATTCACTGACTGGCGTCATTTTTGCACAGGAGGAGCGCATGCACAGTTTTAATGTGACTGCCGCTATCTGTCTGCACAAAGATGGCGACGGTCTGATTTACTGCACCTGCGCAAATTACGTGCAGGTGCAGTGAATCATTCGGCTGATCCCGGCGGCAGAAAATACAAAACTGGGGGCTAAAAAATAATTTTTGTGGGAAAACATTTTTGTTTTATTTTTACGGCTCTGCATTATAAACTTCTGTGAAGCCCTTGGTGGGTCAAAGTGCTCACCACACCTCTAGATAAGTTCCTTAGGGGGTCTACTTTCCAAAATGATGTCACTTGTGGGGGGTTTCAATGTTTAGGCACATCAGGGGCTCTCCAAACGCAACATGGTGTCCCATCTCGATTCCAGTCAATTTTGCATTGAAAAGTCAAATGGCGCTCCTTCGCTTCCGAGCTCTGTCATGCGCCCAAACAGTGGTTTAGCCCCACATATGGGTTATCGGTGTACTCAGGACAAATTGTAAAACAACTTTTGGGGTCCATTTTCTCCTGTTACCCTTGGTAAAATAAAACAAATTGGAGCAGAAGTAAATTTTTTGTGAAAAAAAGTTAAATGTTCATTTTTATTTAAACATTCCAAAAATTCCTGTGAAGCACCGGAAGGGTTAATAAACTTCTTAAATATGGTTTTGAGAACCTTGAGGGGTGCAGTTTTTAGAATGGTGTCACACTTGGGTATTTTCTATCATATAGACCCCTCAAAATGACTTCAAATGAGATATGGTCCCTTAAAAAAAATGGTGTTGTAAAAATGAGAAATTGCTGGTCAACTTTTAACCCTTATAACTCCCTAACAAAAAAAAATTTTGGTTCCAAAATTGTGCTGATGTAAAGTAGACATGTGGGAAATGTTACTTATTAAGTATTTTGTGTGACATATCTCTGTGATTTAATTGCATAAAAATTCAAAGTTGGAAAATTGCGAAATTTTCATAATTTTCGCCAAATTTCCGTTTTTTTCACAAATAAACGCAGGTACTATCAAATAATTTTTACCACTATCATGAAGTACAATATGTCACGAGAAAACAATGTCAGAATCACTGGGATCCGTTGAAGCGTTCCAGAGTTATAACCTCATAAAGGGACAGTGGTCAGAATTGTAAAAATTGGCCTGGTCATTAACGTGCAAACCACCCTTGGGGGTAAAGGGGTTAATAACTTTCACTTTGACATGGGAGCGTTTCTTCACTCTGGAGAAAGCAATGTATAACTGTCCATGTCCAAAGGTGGTTCAGGTAAAGAAATACCCACTCGATTGAGGGTCTGTCCTTGGGATTTGTTAATAGTCATTGCGAATGCAGGTTTTACTGGAAACTGTTGTGTTCTTAATTTAAAGAGAAACCCAGTGTCAGTAAGACACAAATCTATGTGCAGGGGAAGAAGCAAAAGACAATACTGACGTTACTGCAGGAGATCGCAGAGGATATATTTTGTGAGGTAAAATGTTGTGTAAAAACAGTCAGTGAAATATTTTACCTGACAAAATGTATCCTCTGTGATACCCTGCTGTAATGTCAGTATTGTCTTTTGCTTCCTCCCCTGTGATGTGGTATGCTCCATACACGGTTACACACAGAAATGAAAATGAATTTTAAAATGAACCCCTGTAGGCTGTGTGCACACGTTCAGGATTTTTCGAGTTTTTTTCGCTATAAAAACGCTTAAAAAAACGCATACATATGCATCCCATCTTTTATAATGCATTCCGCAATTTTTGTGCATATGTAGCGTTTTTTTTTCCACGAAAAAAACACATTGCGGTAAAAAACGCAGCATGTTCATTAATTTTGCGGATTTTTTGCGAATTTCCCACTATACTATTGCATTGGGAACCTCCGGAAAAAAACGCAAAAAATCTGCAAAAAAAGCGCGCAAGAAACGCATGCGGAGTTCCTGCAGAAAATGTCCAGTTTTGTTCAGGAAATTTCTGCAAGTAATCCTGACGTGTGCACATAGCCTAAATGTGACCGGCTTCCTCTGCCTGTAGACACGTTGCGCATCTGCCGCCGGGATCAGCTGAATGATTCACTGCGCCATCTTTGTGCAGACAGCGGCGGTCACATTAAAACGCATGCACTCCTCCTGTACAAAGATGGCGGCGGTCAGTGAATCATTCGGCTAATCCCGGCAGCGTGTTGGCAACAGTGTTCCCGCGCAAGAGGCTGCGTAAGTCGTATTCAGTGTGTCTGTTGGTACGACGTATACAGTGTGTGTATGTGGTACATATGGCATATACAGAATGTGTGCGTGTGGCGTATACAGTGTGTGTGTGTGTGACGTGTTCCGCTGGTGGTACTGCGCAAGAGGCTGCGTAAGGCGTATACAGTGTGTGTGTTGCGTACAGCGTATACAGTTTGTGTGTGTGGTACATACGGCATATACAGAGTGTGTGTGTGTGTGGTGTGTGTGTGTGTGTGTGGTGTGTGTGTGTTTGTGTGGTGTGTGTGTATTGTGCGGCGGTGTTCCGCTGGTGGTACCGCGCAAGCAGTTTCCATATTGAGACACCCATCACTTGGGTGTCCCAATATGGCGGTCGGTGAACTTCCGCCGCTTGAAATTCTGGGATCCGGACAGAACATTACAAGGCAAGTATATATTAAGATAATAAAATAGATATGTTGAGAATTGTTTAAAAACTAAGGTCCTAATTCATAAAACCGTTTACACCATAAAACTGGTGTAAAAAGCTTTGAAAAGTTGCAAAACTTTTGCAATTTTCATGCTATTTTTCCCAGCGCTAACAAAATGGGCAGAGTCGGGGCAAGATAGGAGGTGTGGTGACTCCACTTGTTAAATTCAAAGGCGCACATGGAGGCAACCGTCACTTTGTGCCTCACTTGATCCATTAAGAGGTCTGTGTCTCTAAATGAATCAGGCACCTTGCACTCTTCCCCCTTCAATCTGGGCCTCAATCTTTGTGTTTGGATGGCTAGAAACAAATCCTGATATTTGTATGTCTCTTTATACGATTATTGTAGCAAAGGGAATCATATCTATTTTACTATAAAGTGTACACAAATGTACAAGTATAATCAAGGCTGTGGAGTGGGTAAGCCAAACCTCCAACTCCTCCATTTCACTGACCTTGGAGTCCATAAAGTGCATGTCGTACATAAAGTGCAGCACAGATTCATCTCAACTAAAAGCCAAGATCCTTAGATCAGGAACAGAACAGACATTTATAAGACATGATGCGTGATGAGTTTTATGTCTACGTTTTACATCCATAAATAGTTTTTCTTATTCTAAATGGTTATAAGCAAGCAACTTTGTAATTTACTTGTTTTTATAAATGCTATTCCCACCCCCCGTGGTCAAGAACCGAGGGCTTTTTAATTTTATTGTTTACTGCTCGATGTCTAGGTTACCAGCCAGCGCTGCAGTTTGTTAGCAATGGCCAGTCTCTTAAGCATGCATGATCATTGTACTATGATATCACTGTCCATATTATCCATATACTGTATCATCAATAAGCAATATATTTCTACTGTGACATCATAGCGTGCATTTATACTGTACTTTGACATTGTGTACATTATTCCTGTATTATGACGTAACTGTGTGCATTATCCTTGAGCATTAGGGAGATGAAGACTTTCATGTTCTGATCTTGGAGGTGGTATTGCTCATTATAACCTTTGCATGGGCTCCACATGATTACTTATTTTGCTCTTGATATCCGTAACAGAACTGCCTCTGGTTGTCTGCATCTGGTTGATAGGAGGGAGCAAATGAAAGAGAAAGATGCACCCCCATCCCGATATGATGTTAATGTCACTGTCAGAGATTGTCAGCGCATATATCAAGTTGACAGTCACTGGTGCAGCTCAGCTCCATTCACAGCTGTTGGGAGGCAAATCCTGTCCATGACAAGCAGCCATTATCTGGTAGTTATGGGGTGGGCTCAGCCTGTCAGCCCGCTCCCGATTTGCACTGTACATGACAGATGTCAGGAAAGGAATAAAAGGGTTGTTCGGCCTTAGGCTAGGTTCACATCGCGTTAGTGGCATCCGTTTAATGGATCCGTTACCAAACGGCATTAACGCAATATAACGGATTCGTTAACGCACCCATTGCCATCCATTATCGTAACGCATCCTAACGCAAGTCAAAATCAGCATGCATTAGCGATGATGCGTTACTTTGTGGCGCACGCTCGAACGCGGGTACGTTAGGTCTAACGTAGAGCGAACAGACATGTTCGCTGAGCATAGACCTCTATTACTTCGCATGTCAACGCAATGCAACCATGCGTGCAATCGTAGAAAAAAAGCGAGTTTGAGCATCAGTGTTAGCACACCCGTTAAACGGATGCCACTAACGCGATGTGAACCTAGCCTTAGGCTACAAGTCTGCAGTCACTCTATATGATTACAGACTTGCGAATCCTGACATTGTGCGTAATGAGCATAGTGGGAATAATCTGGTGCCGGGAGCGGGCTGTCATGTGGCAATCAGCAGGGTCACACACACTAAGGCTATGGATTCTTTAGAGCATACAAGGTTCAAACTTATTAAAGTTTTAAGCTTTAATAGAAAAGGTACAGGGCTTACAATAAAAGGTATACAAATATGGAAATAAAAGTGACATACAAATATGCAAAAACAGTGGTAAAATAAAAGGGAGAAAACTTACAGAAATATTGAACCTTGCAGTCTGGTATTCTGCCCCTGAGGGAGGGGGAAATATGGAATGGATCACATCAGCTTGGCCTGCCCTCACTGTTAGCATTTTTCTATGTGTACAGGCCTAATTTAGAGAGTTAACTTGGAGGTCAGATTTCTAGACCAGCCTCTCAGGTTAAGATTCTAATCTTGGTTTGCACGCGCAGGTGCAGTGAATCATTCGGCTGTGTCTACAGGCAGAGGAAGCTGGTTACATTAAAGGGGTTTTCCCACAATCGAAAGTTCATTTTAAAAATGGTCTATGTGCAACAGTGTACGGAGCATACCACATCTCCTAGGCAGTGGAGGAAGCAAAAGATAATACTGACATTACAGCCATACCTCCCAACTTTTGAAGATGGGAAAGAGGGACAAAGTTTGCGGCGCGCGCGGCAAATTTAGGCCCCACCTCTGACCACACCCATTCACTAGTCACACCCATATCCACGTCTCAACCACACATTTAGCACTGCTGATCAAACTGTTCATAAAGAATAATTATAAACAAAAAAATATGGCCAGACAGTGCTTCATACTGTATAATGACTGCACATGCTGCTCCATACTGTATAATGGCCGCACATGATGCTCCATATTGTATAATGACCGCACATGATGCTCCATACTGTATAATGGCCCACATGATGCTCAATACTGTATAATGGCCACACATGCTGCTCCATACTGTATATTGGCCGCACATGATACTTCGTACCGTATTTTTTTTTTTTTTATCAGATACATATATCTATATAATCAGTATAAGTATATAAGGGGACAATACAAATATCTCGCTGAGGATCTGTTTATACCAAGGAAGGTGACGGGCACAAGGGGGCATTCTTTGCGTCTGGAGGAGAGAAGGTTTTTCCACCAACATAGAAGAGGATTCTTTACTGTTAGGGCAGTGAGAATCTGGAATTGCTTGCCTGAGGAGGTGGTGATGGCGAACTCAGTCGAGGGGTTCAAGAGAGGCCTGGATGTCTTCCTGGAGCAGAACAATATTGTATCATACAATGATTAGGTTCTGTAGAAGGACGTAGATCTGGGTATTTATTTATTATGATGGAATATAGGCTGAACTGGATGGACAAATGTCTTTTTTCGGCCTTACTAACTATGTTATGTTACTATGTTACTATGTTACATTTTTATTAAGGAAAATCAATGATAACAAATGACATCAAGCTGTTATTCACAGATAATCATATATTTTATGAACATAACTCCCCCACCCCCTTTTCCCTCCCTGTCCCCCCCCCCCCCTTCGAGACCCCTTTAATGCTTTCCCAAATTCCCATCTGAAATTCCTTCCCCAATTCAAATACAATTGTATAGTATGAACGTCATCTATACCATTATGCATCCTCCCCACAATTCTAATCCCATTCTATCCATGGCTGCCAAATCTTTTGAAATAGATCTAGTTTATTTCTCTTAGTATAGATACTTTTTTCCAATAAAATTATATGGTCCGCCTGCGTAAGAAAGTCTCGTCTAGTCGGAGGCTCCTCCCTGATCCAGAACCGAGCTATCAATTTCCTTGCTATGAATAACAGTCTAGCAATCGCCAGTTTAACCATAGATACCGCTGCTATTTCTTCCACATAACCTAGTATACAGACCAAAGGGTCTCTGGGAATGACACACCTGTATACCAATTCAATCCGAATCAATACAACTGTCCAGAAGGCAGACAATCTAGGGCAGTGCCACAGCATGTGTAACATGTCTGCCTGTTCCTGCGAACATCGTGGACACTCGGAATCAGACCTCAAACCCATCTTGAACAGTGTATCGGGAGTTCTGTAGGCTCTATGAATCACATATAATTGAGACATCCTCCTAGGTTCGCTCATAGAGATCTTAGTCACATATTCTAAAATAGATTCCCATCTATCATCATTTCTCTCTCCCAATTCAGCTTCCCATTTCATTCTAGACTTCATGGGATGTTTGGCTAGAAAGGTGAATAATAAATCTCTATACACTTCTGAAATTGCCCCCCTTGTCCCGCTGTTCTCCAAAATGGAAGCCAGCGTGATATCAATCTGGATCTCAATACGTTTTCTCCGACATTGCGACCGATACGCATGCTGAATTCTTTTATAATGATATAAATTTAAATGTGATAACTGGAATTCTGTTTGTAACTCCACAAATGACTTAAGTCCCCCTTGACCCATTAGCTGACCCATCTTTCTAATTCCTGCCTCTCTCCATGGCCCATATCCTTCCATTTGCTTAAATTCTTGTAAGTTTATATTATCCCATATAGGTGAGTATTTGGTAAGGCCTGTGACACCCCTAATCTGTTTAACTTTTTCCCATACCTTATGAATTAGGAGAACAGTAGGAAACCGAGAACCCAGTTTCAAAAATTGCCCCCCTTCCAAACTCTCACCCAGAGGCCATTTTCCCATCAAATAACTCAAACTACTGGGCGATTGCCCCTTTCCCATCTCCTCCCCCCATCCTCCAATATGCTGGCATTGTGCTGATAAAAAATATACCCAAGGGTTAGGGAGCGCCAAGCCCCCTTCCGCCTTTGGCCTCTGCAAAGTTTCTTGTTTAAACCTTGGGTTTTTTCCCCCCCATATTAGTTCACCAAACAGCGATTTAATTTTATGGAACCTACTCTGCGGAATCCAAATTGGAGAATTATGCAGTACATATAACAACTGCGGCATCACAATCATCTTCAAAAGGTTCACTCTTCCAATTACAGAGAGATGTAGTTTGTTCCACGCTGAAATTTTGGTACGTATTTTTTGTAGCAGAGGGCTTAGATTAAGTTCTTCAAACCTCGACAGAGGAAGGGTGATTTGTATCCCCAAATATTTAAATTTCGAAACTACCTTCAATTTTGCTGACATTTCCACCTCCTCAGTACCCTTTTCTACCTCATCAATGGGCATAATGCACGATTTGTCCCAATTTATTTTGAGTCCAGAGAATTCCCCAAATTCCTCAATTAATGCCACCGCGTTATCCAGATTCTCCCCTGAGTCCCCCAAAAATAACAAAATATCGTCAGCATACAGAGCCACCTTCTCCTCCTTCATTCCATAGACAAATCCTTTTATCTCTCGTGCCTCCCTTATTTTAGCGGCCAAGGGTTCCACAGCTAGGGCAAATAGCAACGGAGACAATGGGCACCCCTGCCTTGTACCCCTATGCAATGAGAAACTATCAGATAATTTATTATTTACTCTAATTTTTGCCATTGGAGTATAGCAACCCCACCCAAGATATAAACTTAGGCCCGAACCCAAGGCACAACAGAACCGACCACAAGTAATTCCATTCTACACAATCAAAGGCCTTATGGGCATCCAAAGACACCACCACTCTCTTTCCAGCATTTTCGGCTGGAATTTGCATATTTAAATATAGTCTCCTTAAATTGATTGCTGTAGATTTGTTGGGCATAAATCCAGATTGATCTGGGTGGATTACTTTATCAATCACATGGGTTAGTCTGTTGGCCAAGGCCTTCGCCAAAATCTTTATATCCGCTGTAAGGAGTGAGATTGGTCTGTAGGACTCCGGATTCAGCGGATCCTTATCAGCTTTAGGAATGACCACAACAATGGCCTCTCTCATAGATGTAGGTAGTATTCCCCTCTCCAACGACTCATTAAATACCTTCTCCAATTTAGTTATTATTTCTTCATTAAAAATTTTGTACACCTTTACCGGAATGCCATCCGCCCCCCGGGGCCTTATTACCCGCCATATCCGCCAGTGCCACCCTCAGTTCCTCCGCCGCCATCGGCCTATCCATCCATTCTCTATCCTCCTCACCTAGTCTAGGAAGCTTAATCGCACTCATATACCTGTTCATCTCCTCTTGACCTTTATACTTCGTACCGTATAATGGCCACACATAGCCACTCCTACACACGCGGCTGCGCTCCGTACACTTTGCACACACGGCTCCACTCCATACATCTCATACACACACGGCTCCGCTCCATACACCTCGTACATATTCAGCTCCGCTCCGTACACCTTGTACACATTCAGCTCAGCTCCATACACCTCATACACGGCTCCGCTCCATACACCTCATACACACACGGCTCCGCTCCATACATCTCGTACACACGGCACTACTCTGTACACCTCGTACACACACCGCTCCGCTCCATACACATTGCACACGCTGCTCCGCTCCGTATACCTTGCACACACACGGCTCCGTTGTGTACACCTCATACACATATGGCTCCTCTCCATACATCTCTTACACACACGGCACTACTCCGTACACCTCGTACACACATGGCTCCGCTCTATACACATTGCACACACTCCGTATACTTTGTGCACGTATGGCTCTGCTCTGTACACCTCATACACACGTGGCTCCGCTCCATACACCTTTCACACTCTGCTCTGATCCGCACACCTCTTACACACACGACTCCGCTTCGTACACCTTTCACACGCTGCTCTGCTCCATACACCTCGTACACACGCGGCTGTGCTCCGTACAGCTCGTACACACGGCTCCGTACACCTTTCACATGCTGCTCCTCTCCGTACACACGTGGCTGTGCTCCGTACATCTCGTACACACACGCGGCTGTGCTCCGTACACCTCGTACACACGCGGCTGTGCTCCGTACACCTCGTACACACGCGGCTGTGCTCCGTACACCTCGTACACACGCGGCTGTGCTCCGTACACCTTGTACACACGCGGCTGTGCTCCGTACACCTCGTACACACGTGGCTGTGCTCCGTACACCTTTCACATGCTGCTCCGCTCCATACACCTCGTACACACACGGCTGTGCTCAGTACACCTCTTACACACGACTTCGCTCCGTACACCTTTCACATGCTGCTCCGCTCCGTACACCTCGTACACACACGGCTGTGCTCCGTACACCTTGTACACACGCGGCTATGCTCCGTACACCTCGTACACACGCGGCTATGCTCCGTACACCTCGTACACTTGGCTGTGCTCGGTACACCTCGTACACACACGGCTGTGCTCCGTACACCTCGTACACACGCGGCTGTGCTCCGTACACCTTGTACACACGCGGCTATGCTCCGTACACACGCGGCTATGCTCCGTACACCTTTCACATGCTGCTCCGCTCTGTACACCTCGTACACTTGGCTGTGCTCGGTACACCTCGTACACACACGGCTGTGCTCGGTACACCTCTTACACACGACTCCGCTCCGTACACCTTTCACATGTTGCTCCGCTCCGTACACACGCGGTTGTGCTCCGTACACCTTGTACACACGCGGCTGTGCTCCGTACACCTTTCACATGCTGCTCCGCTCTGTACACCTCGTACACTTGGCTGTGCTCGGTACACCTCGTACACACACGGCTGTGCTCGGTACACCTCTTACACACGACTCCGCTCCGTACACCTTTCACATGTTGCTCCGCTCCGTACACCTCGTACACACGCGGCTGTGCTCCGTACACCTTGTACACACGCGGCTATGCTCCGTACACCTCGTACACACGCGGCTGTGCTCCGTACACCTTTCACATGCTGCTCCGCTCCGTACACACGTGGCTGTGCTCGGTACACCTCGTACACACACGGCTTTGCTCCGTACACCTCGTACACACGACTCCGCTCCGTACACCTTTCACATGCTGCTCCGCTCCGTACACCTCGTACACACGCGGCTGTGCTCCGTACACCTCATACACACGCGGCTGTGCTCTGTACACCTCGTACACATGGCTCCGTATACCTCTTACACACGACTCCGCTCCGTACACCTTGCACATGCTGCTCCGCTCTGTACACCTCGTACACACGCGGCTGTGCTCCGTACACCTCGTACACATGGCTCCGTATACCTCTTACACACGACTCCGCTCCGTACACCTTGCACATGCTGCTCCGCTCTGTACACCTCGTACACACGCGGCTGTGCTCCGTACACCTTGTACACATGGCTCCGTATACCTCTTACACACGACTCCGCTCCGTACACCTTGCACATGCTGCTCCGCTCTGTACACCTCGTACACACGCGGCTGTGCTCCGTACACCTCGTACACATGGCTCCGTACACCTCTTACACACGACTCCGCTCCGTACACCTTTCACAGTACGAGGTGCATCGAGCGGAGCCGCGTGTGTGTACGAGGTGCACCGAGCGGAGCCGCGTGTGTGTACGAGGTGCACCGAGCAGAGCTGCAGCTTGTAATTAGCACATGATGATACAGTGACTGACTGTCATAGGGGCTTAGCCCTTTTATGCCTGGGGAAAAAAAGCAGCCACATTGATTAGTGTTGTCACTCTCTCCCAGGGAGCTGCAGCTGCTCCTCCTGCACAATGCACTGGACGGAGTGAGTCATCTCTGTGACATCCACTACTCACTGATCTGCATCTGTCCCATTAGCAGCCTCCAGTCCACTCATGGTCTGCTGCTTACATTGCCGCCGACACCCAGGCTGTGTCCGGCTGTGTTATGTTCACCTCAGGTGTCCCATCTCTCTGAACTGTGAGGCACACTGGAAGACTCAGGAACGTACCGACGGGGAAGGGGCGTGGCCTAACAAAGGGGGGCGTGTGACAGCAGCTTCAACTGTTCTGTCTGCGGGAAGCTCTGCGTCCCGTGCAGGACAGCCGAGGCAAGCATCAAATCCGGGGCAGTCCTGCACAATGAGGGACGTTTGGGAGGTATGTTACAGCAGGGAATCACAGTGGATTCATTTTGTGAGATAAAATATTTCACGGACTGTTTTTAAAAAATATTTTACCTCACAAAATGAATCCACTGTGATCCCCTGCTGTGATGTCAGTATTGTCTTTTGCTTCCTCCCCTGCCTAGGAGCTGTGGTATGTTCTGTACACGGTCAGACACAAGGGTGAGTGTGTCTGACAGTGTACGGGGCATACCACATCTATATATATATATATATATATATATATATATATATATATATATATATATATATATATATATATATATATATATATATATATATATATATATATATATATATATATATATATATATATATATACACACACACACACATACCTACAAATACACTTAGGCTATGTGCACACGTTGCGGATTCCATTGCGGAATTTTCCGCAGCGGATTTACAAAATCAGCAGTGAAAAATTGCTGCGGTTTTTACTGCAGATTTACCGCGGTTTTTAATGCGGATTCTGCTGCGGTTTTCCATCTGCAGTTTTCTATTGGAGCAGATGGAAAACCGCTGCGGAATCCGCACAAAGAATTGACATGCTGCGGAAAATAAACCGCTGCGGAAAATAAACCGCTGTGTTTCCGCGCGTTTTCTTCCGCAGCATGTGCACAGCGGTTTTTGTTTTCCATAGGTTAACATGGTACTGTACACCACATGGAAAACTGCTGCAGATCTGCAGAAAAACCGCAACGTGTGCACATAGCCTTACACTGCTCAAAAAAATAAAGGGAACACTTAGACAACAGAATATAGCTCCAAGTACATCAAACTTTTGTGAAATCAAACTGTCCACACAGGAAGCAACACTGTTTGACAATCAATTTCACATGCTGTTGTGCAAATGGAATAGACAACAGATGGAAATTATTGGCAATTATCAAGACACACTCAATAAAGGAGTGGTTCTGCAGGTGGGGAGCACAGACTACATCTCAGTACCAATGCTTTCTGGCTGATGTTTTGGTCACTTTTGAATGTTGCTTGTGCTTTCAAACTCGTGGTAGCATGAGTCTACAACCCACACAAGTGGCTCAGGTAGTGCAGCTCATCCAGGATGGCACATCAATGCGAGTTGTGGCAAGACGGTTTGCTGTGTCCGTCAGCATAGTATCCAAAAGTGCTACCAGGAGACAGGCCAGTACACCAGGATACGTGGAGGGGGCCGTAGGAGAGCAACAACCTAGCAGCTGGACCGCTACCTCAGCCTTTGTGCAAGGAGGAACAGGAGCACTGCCAGAGCCCTGCAAAATGACCTCCAGAAGGCCACAAATGTGCATGTGTCTGCACAAACGGTTAGAAACCGACTCCATAAGGATGGTCTGAGTGCCCGACATCCACAGATGGGGGTTGTGCTCACAGCGCAACACCATGCAGAATGCTTGGCATTTGCCACAGAACAACAGGATTGGCAAATTCGCCACTGGCGCCCTGTGATCTTCACAGATGAAAGCAGGTTCACACTGACCACATGTGATAGACGTGACAGAGTCTGGTGACGCCGTGGAGAGCGATCTGCCTGCAACATCCTTCAGCATGACCGGTTTGGTAATGGGTCAGTAATGGTGTGGGGTGGCATTTCTTTGGAGGGCCGCACAGATGAGATCCTCAAACCCCTTGTGAGACCATATGCTGGTGCGGTTGGCCCTGGGTTCCTCCTAATGCAGGACAATGCCAGACCTCATGTGGCTTGAGTGTGTCAGCCGTTCCTGCAAGATGAAGGCATTGAAGCTATGGACTGGCCCGCCTGTTCCCCAGACCTGAATCAGATTGAACACATCTGGGACATCATGTCTCGCACCATCCATCAACGTCACGCTGCACCAAAGACTGTCCAGGAGTTGGCAGATGCTTTAGTCCAGGTCTGGGAGGAGATCCCTCAGAAGACCATCCACCACCTCATCAGGAGAATGCCCAGGCATTGTAGGGAGGTCATACATGCAGGTGGAGGCCACACACACTATTGAGCATCATTTCCTTGTCTTGTGGCATTTCCACTGAAGTTGGATCAGCCTGTAACTTCATTTTCCACTTTGATTTTGAGCATCATTCCAACTCCAGACCTCCGTGGGATATTGGTTGTGATTTACATTGATAATTTTTAGGTTTTATTGTTCTCAACACATTCCACTATGTAATGAATAAAGATTTACAACTGGAATATTTCATTCAGTGATATCTAGGATGTGGGATTTTAGTGTTCCCTTTATTTTTCTCTTTCACGATTCTTTGGAAAGCTGTCTTTACTGGTGCATTCATACAGTATCTGTGAACACACAGATTTCTGGATAATTTTATAAGTTCTGTTTGTTGAATCCCTAGTCCACTTGTTTGTTCAGATCCCATTCCAGCCCCCTCCAGACTAATGTAGTTTCTTGTAGGTCAGGTATTTTCTGGTCTGTTTATCCCTATAATGACAAGGGGATTTTCTATTTTGTGCTTTTGTCTTTTTCCTCCCTGTTTCAATAGCCATAACATTTCTTATTTTTCTGTCGACAGCCATAGGAGGGCTTGTTTTGGTCTTAGGCAGTTCTCCTATTAAGCCTGTGGATGAGCTTCACAGGAGGACTAACGTGACAGATTATTATTATTATTATTTATTGTTATAGCGCCATTTATTCCATGGCGCTTTACATGTGAGGAGGGGTATACATAATAAAAACAAGTACAATAATCTTAAACAAGACAAGTCATAACTGGTACAGGAGGAGTGAGGACCCTGCCCGCGAAGGCTCACAATCTACAAGGGATGGGTGAGAATACAGTAGGTGAGGATGGAGCTGGTCATGCAGCGGTTTGGTCGATCGGTGGTTATTGCAGGTTGTAGGCTTGTCGGAAGAGGTGGGTCTTCAGGTTCTTTTTGAAGGTTTTGATGGTAGGCGAGAGTCTGATGTGTTGTGGTAGAGGGTTCCAGAGTAGGGGTGATACGCGAGAGAAATCTTGTATACGATTGTGGGAAGAGGAGATAAGAGGGGAGTAGAGAAGGAGATCTTGTGAGGATCGGAGGTTGCGTGTAGGTAAGTACCGGGAGACGAGGTCACAGATGTATGGAGGAGACAGGTTGTGGATGGCTTTGTACGTCATGGTTAGGGTTTTGTAGTGAAGTCTCTGGGCAATGGGGAGCCAGTGAAGGGATTGACAGAGGGGAGAGGCCGGGGAATAGTGGGGGGACAGGTGGATTAGTCGGGCAGCAGAGTTTAGAATAGATTGGAGGGGTGCGAGAGTGTTAGAGCGGAGGCCACAGAGCAGGAGGTTGCAGTAGTCAAGGCGAGAGATGATGAGGGCATGGACTAGGGTTTTTGCAGATTCATGGTTGAGGAATGAACGGATTCGTGAAATATTTTTGAGTTGAAGTCGGCAGGAAGTCGAGAGGGCTTGGATATGTGGTTTGAAGGAGAGATCAGCGTCAAGGATTACCCCGAGGCAGCGAGCTTGTGGGACTGGGGAGAGTGGGCAGCCATTTACTCTAATGGATAGGTTCGTTGGGGGGGTCACGTGAGATGGGGGAAAGATGATGAATTCTGTTTTGTCCATGTTAAGTTTCAGAAATCTAGCAGAGAAGAAGGATGAAATAGTGGACAGACATTGAGGGATTCTGGTTAGTAGGGAGGTGATATCTGGTCCAGAGATGTAGATCTGTGTGTCATCAGCATAGAGGTGATACGGAAAGCCAGGAGATTCTATGAGCTGTCCCAGGCCAAAGGTATAAATGGAGAAGAGCAGGGGCCTAAGGACTGAACCTTGTGGGACTCCGACAGATAGGGGGCGAGGTGAGGAGGTGGTGTGTGAGTGAGAGACGCTGAATGTCAGGTCTGTTAGGTATGATGAGATCCAGGATAAGGCCAAGTCTGTGATGCCAAGGGATGAGAAGGTCTGTAATAATAGGGAATGGTCCACTGTGTCAAAGGCAGCCGACAGGTCGAGGAGGAGGAGGACAGAGTAGTGTCGCTTGCTCTTGGCAGTTAAGAGGTCATTGGTGACCTTAGTTAGGGCAGTTTCAGTGGAATGGTGTGACCGGAAGCCAGATTGTAAGCGGTCAAAGAGGGAGCAAGAAGAGAGATGGGAGGACAGTTCAAGGTAAATGTGTTGTTCCAGTAGTTTGGAGGCATAGGGGAGAAGTGATATAGGGTGATAACTAGATACAGAGGATGGGTCAAGAGAGGGCTTTTTGAGGATAGGTGTGATGGAGGCATGTTTAAAGCTTGAGGGGAAAACACCAGTTGTTAGTGATAGGTTGAAGAGATGGGTTAGGGTTGGGATGAAGACTGTGGTGAGGTTTGGGATGAGGTGGGATGGGAGCGGGTCAAGTGCACAGGTGGTGAGATGCGATCTTGAAAGTAGAGTGGAGAGTTGATCTTCTGTAATGGTGGAGAAGTTGGTTTTGGAGGTGGAGGGCTGGGAGGTCGGGAGGAAGGGCTCTGGGGGTTGTTGACCAAAACTGTCTCTGATGCTATCAATCTTCTGCTTGAAAAATGAGGCAAAGTCTTCAGCGGAGATAAGTGGGGAGGGAGGAGGTGCTGGGGGACGGAGGAGAGAATTGAAGGTGTTGAATAACTGTTTAGGGTTGTGAGACAGAGAGGATATGAGAGATGAGAAGTAGGTTTGTTTAGCTGTGGCGAGTGTGGTCTTGAAAGTAGTGAGGAACTGTTTGAATGCGATGAAGTGCTCGTTGGAGTGGGATCTTTTCCATCTGCGCTCAGCGGCCCTGGAAGCTCGCCTCAGTTCTTTGGTCAGGATGGTGTGCCACGGCTGTCTGTTGATTTTGCGAGCTTTGGTATGTGTAAGTGGGGCAGCAGATTCCAAAGCAACAGCTATTGTGGTGTTATATAGAGCGGCAGCGTCATCCGCATTGTGTATGGAACTTATGTCTGTGAGAGGGAGGAGGGATTCAGAGAATGAATGTAGGTCAAGATGTTTAAGATTTCTGTGAGGGTGTGAAAGTTTGTGGGGTGGGGATTGTAGACATGGAGTGGAGAGAGATGAGAATGTGAGAAGGTTGTGGTCAGAGAGTGGAAGAGGTGAGTTAGAGAGGTTAGATAGAGAGCAGAGGCGGGTGAAGATGAGGTCCAGTGTGTGACCATCTTTGTGAGTGGCTGCAGAAGACCATTGAGTGAGGCCGAAGGAGGAAGTGAGAGTTCGAATTTTAGTGGCAGCTGAGAGGGAAGTGTCAATGGGGATGTTGAAGTCGCCCATGATGATAGTGGGGATGTCCGCAGAAAGGAAATGAAGTAGCCAGGTGGTGAAGTGGTCAAAGAAGGTGGTGGCTGGCCCTGGGGGGGGGGGGGGGGGGCTGTAAATGACAGCCAGTTGGAGGTTGGAGGGGGAGTAGATGCGCACAGAGTGCACCTCAAAGGAAGGGAGGGTAACACAGGGTGGCAGTGGGATTAGGATGAAGGAGCAGTTATCTGACAGGAGAAAACCAACTCCTCCGCCATGTTTGCTGCTGGGGCGGGGTGTGTGAGAAAGGTGGAAGCCACCGTAAGAAAGTGCAGCAGGGGAGGCTGTGTCAGAAGGGGTGAGCCAGGTTTCGGTGATGGCAGATACAGGGGTCTTACGCAGGTCACAAGCTGCCATAGTAATCCATCGGTTTCTCGCAATGATGTCACTTATATGCAGTTGTCAGAAATTGACAAGCAGCATTTAAATGTTTAAAATGCATTGATTGGAGCAAACTTTGGTCACTGCAGTTACAGGGAGCTGAACCTGGTTCATACTAGGCAAATTCCAGCTATTTAACACAGCTGGCAGATGCCTGGTACAAAGCCGGCTCAGCTCCTGAGTTGGCTTCATACTTTTCTAAGCGACCTACGACGAAAATATATCTCATAGGTCGTTAAAGGGAATCCGTCAGAAGCTTTTTACAATGTAATCTACGGACAGCATGAAGTAGGGGTTAAAACACTGAATTCAGTGATGTGGCACTCATCAGGCTGTGTGCGGTTGTTCACATAAAACCTTCATTGTATCACTAGATTATCATTGCCCAGAATAGCTGCCTCATGCCCCCTCAACTGATAAGCAGCTCACTGTCTCTAGACAATGTATATACAGATCGTGGTGTAGGCGGGGACAGCTTTCTGAACTCTGATACATCCAAGAACTCTGCGTCACAATTGCTGCACGAGTATTGCTATTTTGGAGTGTGGTAAACCATTTATTGAAAAAAAATTTTTTTGAATTGGTGTAACTTATTTGCTCAGCTAGCTTGAAGCTGGAGGAACAATTATCAAACTCCATAACAAATGTCACCTTCATCTTCACTAGTATACAGAAGGGAAAAGTTGTCACTGTTTTACAAAGCATGTGAAATAGAAAGTGTGAATATACGTATAAAAAAAGCTGTGTGTTACACAACATCTGCCCGGCTATTTTATGACTCGGCATGACACATCGCTTAACTCTCACAGCATTTATCACCTTCCATTTCCGTTTTCAGAACTTACATGTATTAGTGGACGGCTCCAACTTCGGAAAATGTTGTGTTAAGGTAGGTGTATCTGTGTTACTAAGGTCACTGCCAATCCCCGAATCCTCGGGGAAAACAGAGCTGGTCACCACCGGAACTTCAAATTCCTGATAGAAAAAAAAACAAAACACTGTTCAGACACAAAAAAGAAAGATGAGGAAAACAAAGTCCATCCTGTTAATCTTACCTGTTTGACCTGAGGTTTTTTTTCCGCTGGCTCGGTTTCATCAGACGAGCTGCTCCTTGAGTATGTAGTGCTCTTCCTCTTCTGACTTTGCGTCTTAGAGGTTGTAATAGCTAAAAGAGTAATCGCTCAATTATTATTTCATAACTCAATAGTACACATGTAAATAAGATATATGGCAAAGTTTGTTATCAGAGAAATCTGCTTCTTTTTCCTCCTGGACTGATCTTTCATTCTCAATGGGTAAAATCTGTTTTCAATGAATACTAATTTTCCCATTACAGAGCCAGGAGGTGACAGTTGCTGCTCATAAGACTCTATGGAGAGGGGATAGAGGAGGAGGAGGAGGAGGGAAGACCAGGAGGCAGACACAGACATTTTACCGCAAGTTTTCCTGAAATGACAGCTTCACTTTAAAAGGGAATCTGCCGCTATGATCGCCAATCCTAAGTCGCCTATATGGGCATGTAGGTCATAGGAAGCTGAATAGAATGACAACGTGATATCAGCAATCTGATGTCTTATTCCAGAAAAATCCAGGGGTTTTCTATATGTAAATGAGCTTCTCAGGACTATGAGGCTTATACTGATCTGCATGAGAATCTGCCTCCAGAGATTATTGTAAATAAAAGAGGCATTACCAGTGTGATGTGTAATGGCCGCTCTCTGCTCTCCTGATCTCACTGCAGAGCTGTGTGTGATTATACCTAACACATCTGCAGGTTCCTCTCAGCTTCCAGCTCACAGTCAGTCAGGGCTGCAATATTGATGCCATACAGCAGAGCTGTAAGGAGGGCAACAAATGTGTTTGTAAGGAGACAAAGTTCAGTTTTACTGTTCTGTGTTAGTTACATGTCTCACACTGGCATTGGTAACGCCCCCTTTTATTAAAAATAAGCTCTGGAGGCGGTCTCTCTAGGAGATCTGTGTCCGGCCCATAGATCTTAACAGCTCGTTTACCTATAAGAAAAACATGGATTACTCTGGAATAAGACATCAAGGTATCATTTTATCTAGCTTCCTATGACCTACATGACCATATAGACGGCTTAAGAGAATTGATCCTACTGACCGATACCCTTTAACTCCTTCCCGACCTCCACCGTACTATTACTGCGGAGGTCGGGTCCCCTGCTTTGATGTGGGCTCCGGCGCTGAGCCCACCTCAAAGCCGGGACATGTCAGCTGTTTTGAACAGCTGACACATGCCCGTAATAGCCATTCACCCGCCGCTATTAACCAATTAAATGCTGCTGTCAAACGCGGACAGCGGCATTTAACCAGCGCTTCCGGCCATGCGGAAATGATCACATCGCCGACCCCCATCACATGATCGGGGGTCGGCGATGCGTCAGGATGGTAACCATAGAGGTCCTTGAGACCTCTATGGTTACTGATGCCGACCTGCTGTGAGCTCCACCCTGTGGTCGGCGCTCATAGCAAGCTTGCAATTCAGCTGCATAACAGTGATCTGATGATCGCTGCTATTTAGTAGAGCCGATCCAGTTGTGCCAGCTTCTAGCCTCCTATGGAGGCTATTGAAGCATGGCAAAAGTAAAAAAAAATGTTTTAAAAAATATGGAAAAAAATATATAAAAGTTTAAATCACCCCCCTTCGCCCCATTCAAAGTAAAACAATAAAAAAAAAAAAATCAAACCTACACATATTTGGTATCGCCGCGTTCAGAATCGCCCGATCTATCAATAAAAAGGATTAACCTGATCGCTAAACGGCGTGGCGAGAAAAAAAAATTAGAACCGCCAGAATTACTTTTTTTTGGTCGCCGCGACATTGCATTAAAATGTAATAACAGGCGATCAAAAGAACGTAACTGCACCAACATGATATCATTAACCCTCCGTCACATACAACTGATCTGACAGGCGCTTCTCTTTTACTTTCATTTCTCCTTCCTCACCAGATTGTGAGGAAACCCCCTCCCTCCAGGTATTCTCCTGTCTCTTGAAGGTCTGTGAAACCTGATATCACAGTTGGATTTCAGAGCTTCAGGGGAGAGGATATAGCTGCACAGATCTCTCAGGCTCATTGTATGTGAATACGTCACATTCAGTAAGGTTGGTATTTTATGTTTTTATTCATCACAATAGTTTATTTAGCTTGTTTTATGAATGTATAGCACAAAATGTGAGGATATTTCATAGAAATAAGGGAGATTTTATAAAAGAAAGTGTGCTGCTCAGGCATATACAGTAGTTCCCTAACATATTCCTTCTCTTGCTTCAGATTATCTGCTGAAATGGAGAGGAAAATGTACAATTTATCCAAACAACTTGATGTTGAGGAAGTAACAAACATGCTGTTAGATGATAGAGACCTCACACTGAATGAGGATTTAGGAGAGGAAAGAGAGATTGATTCTCATGATGAGGTGGAAGAATGTGTCCTGGATTCTGAAACAGAGCAAGATGGTGACAGTGGTGAGGATGAAGAAGTTGGATCATATTATATTGGAAAAGATAAAAATACTAAATGGAACAAGAAGCCATTCCAGAAAAAACGTAGGGAACCTTTAAACATTATTACTCACCTTCCTGCAGTAATAGGAACTGCACGTAATGCAAAAACTGCAGTTGAATGCTGGAACAGTATATTTACAGATGACATTCTGGACTCTATTGTCACATATACCAACCAATATATAGACATTATAAAGGACAAGTACATCTGCAACAGAATCATCAAGCCCACAGATGAAATAGAACTGCGTGCTTTTTTTGGATTACTGTACCTTGCAGGAGCTTATAGGGCAAATAGACAAAGTTTGGAGGAACTTTGGGGTAAAGATGGGGATGGAGTTGAAAAATTTAGCCTTGTTATGTCCATAAACAGATTCAAGATTCTAATTCGTTGCCTTCGGTTTGACGACAGAACTACCCGAACCGAACGCAAAACACATGACCGACTTGCTCCAATTCGTGATATATTTCAAAGATTTGTTGTAAACTGTAAACAAAGTTATTACCCTGGAGAGAATCTCACTATTGACGAAATGCTCCCTGGTTTTCGTGGTAGATGTGCTTTTCGTCAATATATTCCATCAAAGCCAAACAAATATGGAATAAAAATTTATGCCCTTGTTGATGCCAGTAAGACCTACACTTACAACCTGGAAGTTTATGCAGGAAAACAACCAGAAGGTCCTTACTGTGTGAGCAACAAACCCATTGATGTTGTAAAAAGACTGGCTGAACCCTTATTTGGATCAGGTCGCAATATTACAGCTGACAATTGGTTTACAAGTTGTGATCTGATTGATTATCTGAAAATTCAGAAGCTGTCATATGTGGGAACTGTAAGAAAAAACAAAAGGGAATTGCCGCCACAGTTTGTAAGTGTGAAAGAGAGACAACAGTACAGCAGTATGTTTGCATTCCATAATGGAAAGGCTTTAGTTTCCTATGTACCACATGCCAAAAAAATCGTACTTCTTCTATCAACACTTCATGATGATGCTGCCATCGATCCTGGGACTGGGGCAGAAAAAAAACCGGAGATAATTACGTTTTACAATGCCACCAAAGGGGGTGTGGATACAGCAGATCAGATGTGCTCCACTTTCAACGTCAGCAGAAACATCAAACGCTGGCCAATGGTCATATTTTTTGCTATGTTGAATTTGGGTGGTATAAATTCACAAGTAATTTATCTTGAAAACAAGCTTGAACCACTCCGTAGACGATTGTATCTGAAAAAATTGGCCCATGAACTAGTACTTGGAGAGCTACGCAGGAGAAGCGTGAAAACAATCGGTATCCCCTCTCGCCTTCAAGTTCAGCTCAAAAGGTTCCGCCCAGAAGATGATGGTGAAAAGTCACCATCTGCACCACCTCACAAAAGAAGGAGATGCACCACCTGCCAAACGGAAAGCGGAACCAGAAGGCTTTCAAATTATGAATGTCTCAAATGTCATAAAGCAATTTGCCTGACATGCAAAAATGGTGTGTAATTCTTGCTATTTGCTCTGCAAGTGTGACTTTTCTGGGGAAACCTCAGCATCTACTTCTGATTGAATATGTTTTTAATAGTACTTAACCCCTTCATGACCGGGGGGATTTTTCGTTTTTCCGTGTTCGTTTTTCGCTCCCCTCCTTCCCAGAGCCATAACTTTTTTATTTTTCCGTCAATTTGGCCATGTGAGGGCTTATTTTTTGCGGGACGAGTTGTACTTTTGAACGACATCATTGGTTTTAGCATGTCGTGTACTAGAAAACGGGAAAAAAATTCCAAGTGCGGTGAAATTGCAAAAAAAGTGCAATCCCACATTGGTTTTTTGTTTGGCTTTTTTGCTAGGTTCACTAAATGCTAAAAATGACCTGCCATTATGATTCTCCAGGTCATTACGAGTTCATAGACACCAAACATGACTAGGTTATTTTTTATCTAAGTGGTGAAAAAAAATTCCAAACTTTGCAAAAAAAAAAAAAAAAAAATTGCGCCATTTTCCGATACTCGTAAAATTCATCTTCTGGGGTCGGTTGAGGGCTTATTTTTTGCGTGCCGAGATGACGTTTTTAATGATAGCATTTCGGTGCAGATACGTTCTTTTGATCGCCCGTTATTGCATTTTAATGCAATGTCGCGGCGACCAAAAAAACGTAATTCTGGCGTTTCGAGTTTTTTTCCCGCTACGCTGTTTAGCGATCAGGTTAATACTTTTTTTTATTTGATAGATCGGGCAATTCTGAGCGCGGCGATACCAAATATGCGTAGATTTGATATTTTTTTTTATTGATTTATTTTGATTGGGGCGAAAGGGGGGTGATTTAAACTTTTATGTTTTTTTTATTTTTTTCACATTTTTTTAAACTTTTTTTTTTAACTTTTGCCATGCTTCAATAGCCTCCATGGGAGGCTAGAAGCAGGCACAGCACGATCGGCTCTGCTACATAGCAGCGATCTGCTGATCGCTGCTATGTAGCAGAATTGCACGTGTGCTGTGAGCGCCGACCACAGGGTGGCGCTCACAGCGACGGGCAATCAGTAACCATAGAGGTCTCAAGGACCTCTATGGCTACAATGGAGACGCATCGCCGACCCCCGGACATGTGACGGGGGTCGGCGATGACGTCATTTCCGGCCGCCCGGCCGGAAGCGGTAGTTAAATGCCGCTGTCTGCGTTTGACAGCGGCATTTAACTAGTTAATAGGTGCGGGCAGATCGCGATTCTGCCCGCGCCTATTATGGGCACGTCAGCTGTTCAAAACAGCTGACATGTCCCGGCTTTGGTGCGGGCTCACCGCGGAGCCCTGCATCAAAGCAGGGGAGCCGGCATCGGACGGTATAGTACGTCCGATGCCGGTAAGGGGTTAAGGTACCTTAAAATTAAGTTTGTGTTCAAAAATTTTCTTTGTACATTTTTTTGAGAGAGTCGAACTGGGGACTATTTGGCGGGAGTTTTGAAAAGTTTGTATTTCATAGTTATTAGTTTTATGTTAAGTAAATGGTTTTTTTTGCAACTGATTATGTGTAGTCTCTTTTATTACATCCCTATGAAGGTCACTGATCACTTTTAGAGCACTGAAATTGCAAACATTAGATATTATAGGTATTTTTCCAGCAGGCGCCTGACAGGCACATTGTATGTGAACTCGTTAGTCCGAATATTGTATGTGACGGAGGGTTAAAAACGCCAGCTCGGCACGCAAAAAATATGCCCTCATCTGACCCCAGATCACGAAAAATGGAGACGCTATGGGTAACGGAAAATTGCACAATTTTTTTTTTTTAGTAAAGTTTTGGAATTTTTTTTTTACCACTTAGATAAAACGAAACCTAGACATGTTTGGTGTCTATCAACTCGTAATGACCTGGAGAATCAAACTGGCAGGTCAGTTTTATCATTTATTAAACCTAGCAAGAAAGCCAAACAAAAAACAAGTGTGGAATTGCACTTTTTTTGCAATTTCACCGCACTTGGAATTTTTTTCCAGTTTTCTAGTACACAACATCAGGGCCGCCATCAGGGCATTACAGCCGTGACTGGCGTAAGGGGCCCGGTGAGCAGAGGGGGCCCGCATCGGGGCTCACCGGGCTTACCTGCTCACCGGGCCCCTACCGGCAGCCGCAGGCTGAACCGGGCCCTTAGCGGCGGCCGGCGCTGCAGCTGTACGCTATTGACATGCGGGCCCGCGCCCGCACGTCAATAGTTAACAGCCGCCAGCCGCAGCGTGCAGGTCGCCGGCGTCTGACGTCATTGTCAGTCGCCGGCGAGTGCACAGTGCAGCTGCGTGGAGAGATCAGGAGCGCGGCAGGTAAGTAGAACTTTTTTTTTTTCTATTAAGAGCGGAGAGCGGCGATCGGGGGGGGGGGAGGTTTGGGCAGAAGGCTGGACACAGAGGGGGCAGAAGGCAGCTGGACACAGGGGGGCAGAAGGCAGCTGGACACAGAGGGGGCAGAAGGCAGCTGGACACAGGGGGGCAGAAGGCAGCTGGACACAGAGGGGGCAGAAGGCAACTGGACACAGAGGGGGCAGAAGGCAGCTGGACACAGAGGGGGCAGAAGGCAGCTGGACACAGAGGGGGCAGAAGGCAGCTGGACACAGGGGGGCAGAAGGCAGCTGGACACAGGGGGGCAGAAGGCAGCTGGACACAGGGGGGCAGAAGGCAGCTGGACACAGAGGGGGCAGAAGGCAGCTGGACACAGAGGGGGCAGAAGGCAGCTGGACACAGAGGGGGCAGAAGGCAGCTGGACACAGAGGGGGCAGAAGGCAGCTGGACACAGGGGGGCAGAAGGCAGCTGGACACGGGGGGCAGAAGGCAGCTGGACACAGAGGGGGCAGAAGGCAGCTGGACACAGGGGGCAGAAGGCAGCTGGACACAGAGGGGGCAGAAGGCAGCTGGACACAGGGGGGCAGAAGGCAGCTGGACACAGGGGGGCAGAAGGCAGCTGGACACAGAGGGGGCAGAAGGCAGCTGGACACGGGGGGCAGAAGGCTGGACACAGGGGGGCAGAAGGCTGGACACAGAGGGGGCAGTAAAGCTGGACACAGGGGGCAGTAAAGCTGGACACGGGGCAGTAAATCTGGACACAGAGGGGGCAGTAAATCTGGACACAGAGGGGGCAGTAAATCTGGACACAGAGGGGGCAGTAAATCTGGACACAGAGGGGGCAGTAAATCTGGACACAGAGGGGGCAGTAAATCTGGACACAGAGGGGGCAGTAAAGCTGGACACGGGGGGGGGGGGCAGAAAGCTGGACAGGGGGGGGGGCGGGGCAGAAAGCTGGACACGGGGGGGGGGCAGAAAGCTGGACACATGGGGGGCAGAAAGCTGGACACATGGGGGGCAGAAAGCTGGACACGGGGCAGAGTGCTGGACAGGGATGGGGCAGAGTGCTGGACAGGGATGGGGCAGAGTGCTGGACAGAGATGGGGCAGAGTGCTGGACAGAGATGGGGCAGAGTGCTGGACAGAGATGGGGCAGAGTGCTGGGCAGAGTGCTGGACAGAGATGGGGCAGAGTGCTGGACAGAGATGGGGCAGAGTGCTGGACAGAGATGGGGCAGAGTGCTGGACAGAGATGGGGCAGAGTGCTGGACAGAGATGGGGCAGAGTGCTGGACAGAGATGGGGCAGAGTGCTGGACAGAGATGGGGCAGAGTGCTGGACAGAGATGGTGCAGGATTGGAAACAGATGGGGCAGGATGGATACGATGGAGACAGATGGGGCAGGATGGGGAGATCATATGGGGTAGAATGGATACTCATGAGGGCAGGATGAGAGAACATATGGCTGGAGCCTGAAATGAGACACACGGTGGCCAGGATGGCGAATATTACCATAGGGGCTAATTAAGGGATATTATTATTGCAGTGATGTATTTATTTTATTTTTTGAGTATACTGTTTTAAATGGGGGGGCGGTCCTGTTACTGTGTAGAGTGATACTATGTTGCCTTCTTCATGTGGTGTAATGTAGAAGTTGGGAAAATTAAGTAATGTGTTCTACAAGCGGAACTCGAGATAACTGTTTTATTTCCTGCAGAGACGAGTCCTGGCTGGATAAAGTGATGGCGGTCTGTGCTGGATGAAAGATGAAGGACTTCACCTAGAGACGTCACTGGTGAGTCAGTGTTACCTATACACTTACACTATACACTGTATACTATATACAGAGGTCCTGTGTACAATGTCACCAGTGATCACTGTATTATCTATACATTATATACAGAGCTCCTGTGTGTAATGTCACCAGTGATCACTGTATTACCTGTACACAGACACTGCTTACTAATTACAGATCTCCTGTGCATAATGGCACTGATGGTGATAGTATTGTGGGTTTTTTTTGTATTACTGATCAGTATTGTAGTATTCAGTCATTGTTGGTAATATGTGGTCTGGTCATGATGTGGAGGTAATATGCGGTCTGGTCATGGTGTAGCGGTATTTGTTTCTTGTATTTTATATTATTCGATCACTGTGGTGGTAATAGGTCATCTGGTCATAGTGCTGTGGTATTTGTTCCTTGTATGTAGTATTATAGGTCATTTTAAAAATTGAAAAATAAATAAAAATATACCTAAATTGTATTGCATATTTTAACAAATATTTAGTAGGTTACAGTAGAGTAGGGCCCGGCCAAAAGTGTCTACCTTGTTGTGGTGGCGGCTTAAAAAATCTTTTGGCCAAAACAAAAGCTGCCTGCTATATGTGTGATCTGGTGATGGGAACTGTTAATGTGTGATAGGTGAGAAGTGGAGATTTTCCAAGAGAGAGTGGTGGGACTGTGGACAGTTCGTGGGGTGGAGCCTGGAGGCGGGGCTGGGGTGGAGCCTGGGCGGAGTTTCAAGGGGGCCCCGAAAATTTTGCCAGTATGGAGCCCCGAAATTTCTAGTGGCAGCCCTGCACAACATGCTAAAACCAATGATGTTGTTGAAAATTGCAACTTGTCCCGCAAAAAACAAGCCCTCACATGGCCATATTGACGGAAAAATAAAAAAGTTATGGCTCTGGGAAGGAGGGGAGCGAAACACGAGAACGCAAAAATGGAAAAGGGCAAGGTCGTGAAGGGGTTAAGGGATAATTATTAACAAATTACAAATAACAAAATTGTAAATTGAACAAGTAGCCAATTCGTATACATTTGATGATGCTAAAAATTAAAATGCCAGATAAAAATTGATAATTAGCTCTAGTTTTTATTTTACAAGTTTTAATAGTGGAGAATTGTAAAGCAGTAAAAGTATGGATGCGAAGACATTTTTTTCATATTCGGTTGGCAATTGAAAGTTGAAAGAGGGTATATTTGTTGGCCCACAGATTAGGGAGCTTGAAATAACAAGCACTTTTCACCTATTGTGTCCCCCCATTTCCTTGTAGATTGTAAGCTTGCGAGCAGGGACCTCACCCCTAATGTCACTGTTTAAATTGTCTTAACTTGTACTGAATTTATTGTTTGTGCATGTCCCCGCTTAATTGTAAAGTGCTGCGGAATATGTTGGCGCTATATAAATAAAAATTATTATTATTATTATTATTATTAATTACGTACTTCAGCCTGTCTAGAAGGCAGCGAGGAATAGTTTTAAAGGGAACCTGTCACCCCCAAAATGGAAGGTGAGCTAAGCCCACCGGCATCAGGGGCTTATCCTGTAGATAAACCCCCGATGTATCCTGAAAGATGAGATAAAGAGGTTAGAATATACTCACCTGGGCGGGCGGGCGGTCCGATCCGATGAGCGTCGCAGTCCGGGGCCTCCCGTCTTCTTACGATGACGTCCTTCTTGTCTTCACGCTGCGGCTCCGGCGCAGGCGTACTTTGTCTGCCCTGTTGAGGGCAGAGCAAAATACTGCAGTGCGCAGGTGCCGGGCCTCTCTGACCTTTCCGGCGCCTGCACACTGCAGTACTTTGTTCAGCCTCAACAGGGCAGACAGAGTACACCTGCGCCGGAGCCGCAGCGTGAAGACAAAAAGAGGACGTCATCGTAAGAAGATGGGAGGCCCCCGGACCGGACCGCGACGCCCATTGGACCGGACCGCAGCGGGACTGCCCCTGGGTGAGTATAATCTAACCTCTTTCAGGATACATCGGGGGCTTATCTACAGCATTCCAGAATGCTGTAGATAAGCCCCTGATGCTGGTGGGCTTAGCTCACCTTCGATTTTGGGGGTGACAGGTTCCCTTTAAAAGCGTTTGTTCAGGATTTTTGGGAAAAAGATAAGATGCTTTTGGATGAGATGCTCATGTGCTACCTCAAGCTAGGGGTACACATTTCTCTGAAGAGTCACTTTATAAATTCCCACCTCGACTTCTTCCCAGAGAACTGTGGAGCCATCAGTGCTTAATACGGTGAGAGATTCAATCAGGACATTGATGCCACTGAGAAAATGCATAAAGGGAAATGGATAGGAGACTACTGGTGGACAATCAAGAGAGACGATCCAGCGGCGGAGCCAGCACGCAATGTGAGCGAACACATGCCTGACATGCTCCATGAAGGGATCCTCTCACAATCCTAAAAAAGCCCACTTACCAGCCTGAGGGATGGATCAAACAGCAGGTACACTCACCCGATCATCTCCGGTATGGTCAGAAAGTTTCCCCTCAGCCCATCACCTGATATAAGGGGAGCGACGTCTACAGGCCCAGAGTGCGAGGCACATGGTGGCGCCGACATGTGTGCGGCAGGAAAAACAAGAAGTGCTGGGGACTGACAGAGAGAAGCTACAGCCAGGCTTGAATGGTTTACTACAGCGGGTGGGGGGGGCCTTACTCATCGGGGCAGTTGGAGTTTGACTTTACTACAATACCCCTTATCTATTACTATAGTCAGAGTGGGTTGTCTAGGAAAATTTATATAATACCATAGAATGTTAGAGTAATGAATGATGTTAGAAAAGGGAAAGCGGTTTTTGACACCATGAACAAATATCAGTCTTCAATAGTAAGTCTTCAGGAGATCTATGCAACAGTACAGAACACACATCTGTTAACTCCCTCCTGGGTAGGTTCAAGTTATGATGCAGTTTTCTCCACTTACTCATGAGGGGTTAGTATTCTGATCCACTGACTATTCCTTTTCAATGCATAGATAAGGAAATGGATAAAGAGGAGTGCTATATATGCTAATTAGGGAAACTATTTAATACCTTCATCCTTATTTTTGAGGTCTATATTCCCCCACCTTATACAGGGACGCTCCTTCAAAATATACTATCATTTGATAAACATCCTGGGTGCCTGTGAGAGATTTTAACAATACAGTACATAATATGCTAGTCATATTCTCTGTGAATACAGCTGGGTCACAGGATGGGAGAACCCCCTTTGGGAAAGTATTGGACGAAGTGGCTCTTCTGGAAAAAGACACCCAAATGATAGTGTATTTTCTTGTTACTCGGCTGTGTACGGCTCTTTGTCTCGCAAAGATGTCATAATAGGTAATATTCCAGCTGCAGGAATACTTGGTAAAATAGAATATTTGCCTCAGGGACTCTCTGATAACTCCCCTCTTTTGGTGAAACTGATCCCTCTTGGCCATGGAAGCTTAATAAAAAAGTCATGGAGGTTTAACCCTTTCTGGTTGAATATCTTGTCGCTTGACAGTTGTATTCCTAAATTATTGAAAGAGTTCCTTGAGGTCAACAAGGGATTGGTCTCACTGCCTATGATTTGGGAAGATGGTATTCCAGTCGAAGTATATAAAAAAGTACAGTAAATTTATTATCCCACCACCCTTAGAGGTTTTTAATGATGCAATACAAAGGGGCAAATTACCACCAATAATGAACGATGCCATTATTGCAGTGATTCCAAAGGAAGTAAATGGTCCATTGCTTCCAGAGTCTTATCGTCCCATTTCATTACCTACAGTGGACATCAAGATCTTGGAAAAATTATTAGCTAACAGACTTAATAAAGTGATAGCATTGATAATTCACCAAGACCAGGTCAGGTTTATGCCAAATATCTCAACGGCAGTTAATATACGCAGATTATTTCTAAGCCTTCAGTTTGCCTCTATGAACCATAAATATAAGACCATAGAATCTCTTGATGCAGCTAAAGCCTTTGACGCCTCGAGTGAGCCTTCTTGTGAAGTCCGCTATCATGTGGGATTTGGGGAGAAATTTATTTCATGGATTAAGCTTCTTTATTCTGCCCCCCAAGCCAGAGTTCAGGTTAATAACTTTAAGTTGGAATCTTTTCCTGTACAGAAAGGCACGACGCAGTGCCGTCCACTCTCTCCCTGCTATTCGCCAACGCTATAGAACTGTTGGCTGCAGCAATCCGTCTTTTCTAAAAAATTCAGGGCTTCCCATATCGGGAAAACCAAGAAAACAATTGCATTGTATGCTGCTGATGTTCTTCTCTTCCTAGATAATTGGACGGCATCATTAGGGGAAACTATGACCATTACTATCAATTATGGCACACTATTGGGCCTTTCTATCAACTGGGGAAATTCGGCGCTTAGGACAGTGGGAACAGAACCCCCAAATAAGATGATAGCTGAGGGACAACTTAAGATGGTTCGTTCATTTAAATATTTGGGCATTGTAGTAAGTGAAGATATTACAGAGTACGAATCTCTAAATACTGACCCCATCCTAATTAAATTTCAGACTAAAACAACGACATCCTGTAAATTACCTTTGTCAGTGATAGGGAGAGCCGATTTAATCACAATGGTTCTTATGCCACAGCTGACTTACCTACTGCACAATGCACCAATATGGCCTCCCTTGCAATTTTTTTACAAAGTTAGGTTCACACAGCGTTACAGCAGCCCGTTCAACACATACGTTAAACGGGCTGCTGTAACGCAAGTGCCGACTTTGGCACATCGCTAGCGCAGATAGAGCATCTGCTAGCTCTATCTGCGCTAGCAGTGACAGACCCGGAAACTCTGCAGCCCGCGTCTCAGGGTCCGTCACTCAATGACGGCACATGGCTAGCGCACGCCCATTGTGGGCGTGCGCTAGCGATGCGTCCGACATTGGAGTCAATGGCGGTGCTAGCGGACTACGTTACAGCGCATTATGCCGCGGTGTAACGTAGTCCGTCTAACGGACGCCAGGAACGCAATGTGAACCCAAAAGTATTTTCAGGGACTTGATTTTGAAAAAGAATACTCCAAGAGTAAGACTTGAGACCCTGCACAGACCTAGGTCTGGCGATTCTGAAGCTCCTAATGTACTTTCTTTCTTCACAATTGCAGCATCTAAAGGGGTAGGGTAACCAGGAACTTCCATCCTCCTTCGCCAGAATGATCAGATACATGCTGGGGGTAAGAAACTTGGTGGAAGCCTTAGAGGGAGGAGGGTTTCAGAACTATAATCCCTAGGGTATAATTATTAGGGGAATTCACAAAATATGGTCTAAAACTTAAACGATGGGTATGGTGGCATACTCCCAATATGACTAACCAAATTAATTACTGTTTTGGTATAAATTACATTACCACATGCCAAACAATTTACCAGTTGGTGCAGTAGATTATAAGAAAACCAACAGACTCAGCATTCATGATCTGCATGTTTTTGAGTCTGTGTATTAGAATAATTACCATATATACTCGAGTATAAGCCGATCCGAGTATAAGCCGAGACCCTTAATTTTGCCACAAAAAAATGGGAAAACTTAATGACTCGAGTATACGCCTAGGGTGGGAAATGCAGCAGCTACTGGTAAATTTCAAAAATAAAAATAGATACCAATAAAAGTAAAATTAATTGAGACATCAGTAGTTTAAGTGTTTTTGAATATCCATATTGAATCAGGAGCCCCATATAATGCTCCATACAGTTCATCATGGGCCCTGTTGTGAATTCCGCTCTTGGGCTCCCTCCGGTGGTTGTAAGTGGCACTTTTGTGAGTTCTGCTCTTGGGCTCCCTCTTGTGGTTTCTAGTGGTATGGCTGCTCCTTGGAGTTAGCTGTCATCAGCTGCCTCCACTTATCTTCTCTTCTGCTCGGCTATTTAGGCCTGGCTCTGTCTTCAGCCAGTGCCACTTGTAAATGGTTCCTGGTTGGATTCACGTCTCTTTGGAGTTCCCTGTTATCCTGACCAGTTCAGCTAAGCTAAGTTTTTGCTTGCTCTTTTCTGTCCATAGATTGTGGACTTATCCATTCTGTGCTTTCTATGTTTGTCCAGCTTATCAGTGTGTATTAATTCTGTCTTGCTGGAAGCTCTAGGAGGCAGATTTGCCCTCCACACCTTTAGTCAGGTGTGGAGTTTTTTTTGTAAACTCTGCGTGGATTTTTGTAGTGTTTTATACTGACCGCACAGTATTCCATCCTGTCCTATCTATTTAGCTAGACTGGCCTCCTGTGCTCATCCTGGTTTCATTCTGTGTATGTCTTTTTCCCTCTCCACTCACAGTCATTATTTGTGGGGGGCTAATCTATCCTTTGGGGATTTTCTCTGAGGCAAGATAGTTTTCCTGCTTCTTTCTTTAGGGGTAGTTAGCTCTTAGGCTGTGACGAGATGCCTAGGGAGAGTTAGGAGCATTCCACGGCTACTTCTAGTGTTGTGTTGAGCTTAGGGACTGCGGTCAGCACAGTTACCACTTCCTTCAGAGCTCGTTCCATGTTGCTCCTAGACCACCGTATCATAACAGGGCCCCATAAGATGCTCCATACAAAATAAGACACATATAATGCTCCATAAAGTTCATGATGGGCTCCATAAAATGCTACATAATGCTGCACAAAGGTTAATGATGGCCTCATAAGATGCTCCATATTAAAATATGCCCCATATAATGCCGCACAAAGGTTAATAATGGCCCATAAGATGCTCTATAGAATAATATGCCCCATAAAGGTTGATGGCCCCATAAGATGATCCATAGAATAATATGCCCCATAAAGGTTGATGGCCCCATAAGATGCTCCATAGAATAATATGCCCCATAAAGGTTGATTGGCCCCATAAGATGCTCCATAGAACAATATGCCCCATAAAGGTTGATGGCCCCATAAGATGCTCCATAGAACAATATGCCCCATAGGCTGCTGCAATTAAAAAAAAAATTACATACTCACCTCTCGTTGCTGGGCACCAGGTGCCGGAGTCGCCGCTGGCTCAGGCTCCCAGCACTTGCGATATTCACCGCTCTAACCACGTCATCGCGTCCTCTGACCTGAACGTCACAGCCAGAGGACGCGGAAAACAGAGCCCGGCAGTGGAACGGGGACAGGTGAATATCGCATGGCTCACCCTCCCCCGTTATACTCACCCTCCTGGCGTGGTCTGCACGTCCCTGCTTCTCCGATAGTCTCTGGTGCACGCCGGCAGCTTGTTCCTGTGTTCAGCAGTCACATGGTACCGCTCATTAAAGAAATGAATATGCGCTCCACCTATGGGAGTGGATTCGCGTCCATATTCATTACTTTAATGAGCGGTACCACGTGACCGCTGAACACAGGAAGAGCTGCGGGTGCCGGAGACCATCGGAGTAGCAGGGACCGCGCCGGGAGCAGGTGAGTATGATGTGACAGCCGCCACTCCTGCCACTCCCCCTCTGACCCTCTGGGACAATGACTCGAGTATAAGCCAAGAGGGGCACGTTCAGCCTAAAAAAATGGGCTGAAAATAGGTGGGAATCAGGTGTTCCTTATTTAAGGGTGAAGCCAGGACATGTTGTAAATGCATTTCTCCTTGAAAGCCTGAAAAATATGAGTCGTTCGAGACATTGTTCAGAAGAACAACATAATATGATTAAAAAGTTGATTGTAGAGGGTAAAACTTATAAAAAAGTGCAGACAATGGATAGGCTCTTCAGCTAACATTATCTCAAATGCTTTTAAATGAAAAACCAAACCAGAGAGACGTGGAAGAAAACGGAAGACTACCATTCAAATGGATGGAAGAATATCCAGAATGGCAAAGGCTCAGCCAATGATCAGCTCCAGGATGATCAAAGACAGTCTCAAGTTACCTGTGAGGGCTGTGACAGTTAGAAGACGCCTGTGTGAAGCTAATCTCTTTGCAGGTATTTCTTGCTAAAGGTACCGTCACACTCAGCAACTTTCCAACGATCACGACCAGTGATACGACCTGGCCGTGATCGTTGGAAAGTCCTTGTGTGGTCGCTGGAGAGCTGTCACACAGACAGCTCTCCAGCGACCAATGATGCCGACGCCCCCGGGTAACCAGGATAAACATCGGGTTACTAAGCGCAGGGCCGCGCTTAGTAACCCGATGTTTACCCTGGTTACCATTGTAAATATAAAAAAAAAAAAACCACATACTCACATTCCGGTGCCTGTCACGTCCCTGGCGTCCGCTTCCCTGCACTCCTCCTGCATCCTGTGTAAGCGCCGGCCGTAAAGCAGATCGGTGACGTCACCGCTGTGCTCTGCTTTACGGCCGGGGACGTGACAGGCACCGGAATGTCAGTATGTGTTTTTTTTTTTTTACAATGGTAACCAGGGTAAAAATCAGGTTACTAAGCGCGGCCCTGCGCTTAGTAACCCGATATTTACCCTGGTTACCAGTGAAGACATCACTGGATCGGCGTCACACACGCCAATTCAGCGATGTCAGCGGGTGATCCAGCGACGAAATAAAGTTCTGGCCTTCTAGCTCCGACCAGCGATGTCACAGCAGGATCCAGATCGCTGCTGCGTGTCAAACACAACGATATCGCTATCCAGGACGCTGCAACGTCACGGAGTGCTATCGTTATCGTTGTAATGTTGTTCAGTGTGAAGGTACCTTAAGTCCCACTGTTATAAAAAAAAAAAAAAAGACATGTACTGAAGGAATACAATTTGCCAAAGAACACATCAACTGGCCTAAAGAGAAATGGAGAAACATTTTGTGGACTGATGAAAGTAAAATTGTTCTTTTGGGGCCCAGGTGCCGCAGACAGTTTGTCAGTCGACCACCAAACTGTGCATTCAAGCCACAGTACACTCTGAAGACAGTGAAGCATGGTGGTGCAAGCATCATGATATGGGCATGTTTCTCTTACTATGGTGCCAGACCTATTTACCGCATACCAGGGATCATGGACCAGTTTCAATATGTTAAAATAGTTGAAGAGGTCATATTGCCTTATGCTGAAGAGTTCATGCCCTTGAAATGGGTGTTTCAACAAAACGACAACCCTAAAGACAACAGTAAACGGGCAAAATCTTGGTTCCAGTCCAAAAAAATTGAGGTTATGGAGTGACCAGCCCAATCCCCAGACCTTAATCCAATAGAACACACGTGGGGGGCGACATAAAAAAATGCCATTTCTGAGGCAAAGCCAACAAATGCCAAAAATGTTTGGGATGTAGTCCAAGCATCCTGGGCTGGCATTAACAGTTGACAGGTGCCAGACGTTTGTTGACTCTATGCAACATAGATGTGAAGCAGTTCTAAAAAACTGAGTATACAATTAAATATTAGGTTTGTGATTCACAGAAATGCTAAATCCACGGAAAAAAAAGTACATATTGTGAGTTTGTAAAGGCAAAAACACTTTACAATGTTCTCAATGCATGGAAATATAAACGAGTATAAAGATTTTGTGATTAAATCATGTTTTTGAACACACTGCTATTAGTTTGAACAATACTGTATATGGAACAAATCTAATTACCCAGAATTTGACAAATTAGAAGGTTTTGGGCACAGACTCGGAAAAGGGCTCTCCCGGATTACACAACTAAAGATAATCAGTTTAAGGTTTTTCAGGAATTTCAGAAAGAGTTAGGCATTCCAAGTTAAAGATTTTACCAATATTTGCAATGATGACATGCCTACACACTGCAAAATAGACCATCTCCATTCATTCAAAGGACACTGCATTTTTATAGAGCGGGGTCGGGGAGAACTCAACAAGAGGTATTATCCCGCTTAAGTATAAGTGCATGATGAATCAAGTCCTTATAAAAAAGGAGTTGGAATCTTAAAACCAAATAGAAACCAGATGTAGGCCCTATTAGTGAGGGCATGAGGCAAGATCATTTACAGTCAGTCCGCATGGTATCAATGAGTGAAATTCACTGACTTTCACAATACTACTTGATTCCTAGAGTATACAACACCCCCTTGCAGTTACACACCTTTGGTTATAAAACAGATTCAAAATGCTATAGATGCGGGGCTCCTGATGCATACCTATGCCATGTAATGTAGACCTGCCCTAAACTTAAGTCATCTTTTTCTCTGAAGAAGCAATTTGCATATTAAATTTCGAAGAGGAGCATTGCACAGCAAATAAGCCTCCTTACCTTGACAAGCCAGAGCTGGTATGTCACTATCCACAAGGAGAAACCTTACTCCTTTGACCTCAGTCCAGAGCCTCTCACGTAGCCAAATCAGTTCTCATGCTTCGCACTGACGAGGGCCAACAGCCCAAAACACCATGTCGGCAAATTGAGATACTGATTTGGCTTATATCCCAAGTCATACTGCAAGACTCGTTAAAGGATTGATTGTGACTTGTAGGATCGCTACTTCCAACAGGTGGCGCTATAGAATTCAAGTCCTCTTTTTCTCTGAAGAGGCAATTTGCATATGGAATTCTGGATAGCAATTATGGACTTTAGATCTACGGTGTTTGAGAGTGAAGTTCCATAAGATCCGATTGTCTGCCGACTGGGTTATGTAAATGGTTTGCCAATTGAGGAGGCCCACCCAAACATCTATTCTTTGTCTGTTGTAGCAAGCTTGAAAACTACCGTATATACTAGAGTATAAGCCAACCCGAGTATAAGCCGAGACCCCTATTTTGCCACAAAAAACTGGGAAAACTTATTGACTCGAGTATAAGCCTAGGGTGGGAAATGCAGCAGCTACTGGTAAATTTCAAAAATAAAAATGGATACCAATAAAAGTAACATTAATTGAGACATCAGTAGGTTAAGTGTTTTTGAATATCTATATTGAATCAGGAGCCCCATATAATGCTCCATGATGGACCCCATAAGATGCTCAATACAAAATACGCCCCATATAATGCTCCACAAAGTTCATGATGGGCCCCATAAGATGCTCCATATTAAAATATGCCCCATATAATGCACAAAAAGTTAATGATGGCCCTTTAAGATGCTTTATAGAATATTATGCCCCATCTAATGCTGCACAAAGGTTGATGGCCCCATAAGATGCTCCATAGATTATGCCCCATACAATCCTGCATAAAGGTTGATTATGACCCCATAAGATGCTCCATACATTATGCCCCATATGCTGTTGCTGCTGCGATGAAGAAAAAAAAAAAAATGACATACTCACCTTTCGTCGCTCAGGCTCCCGGCACTTGCGATATTCACCTGTCCCCGTTCCACCGCCGTGCGCCGCACTGTCTTCCGGCTCTCTCACTGTTCAGGCAGTGGGCGGCGCGCACTAACAACGTCATCGCGCCCTCTGACCTGAACGTCACAGCCAGAGGACAGGGAAGATGGAGCCCGGCGGTGGAACGGGGGACAGGTGAATATCGTATGGCTCACCCTCCCCCGTTATACTCACCCTCCCGGAGCGGTCTCTGCTTCTCCGTCGTCCCGGGCCAGCAGCTTTTTCCTGTGTTGAGCGGTCACAGGGTACTGCTCATTAAATTAATGAATATGCGGCTCCACCCGTATGGGAGTGGAGTCGCATCCATATTCATTACTTTAATGAGTGGTACCATGTGACCGCTGAACACCGGAAGAGCTGCTGGCGCCCAGAGAACCAGGGACATGCAGAGATGCGCTGGGAACAGGTGAGTATAATGGACAGCTGCCGCTCCCCCTCCCCCTCTGACCCCCGGGACAATGACTCAAGTATAAGCCAAGAGAAGCACTTTCAGCCTAAAAAAATGGGCTGAAAATCTCAGCTTATACTTGAGTATATACGGTAGTTGTTTTTCAATGGAAAGACGCCACCCCCCTAACACAAGAATACATTCCTAAAGTTAACTGTGTGCTTCATCTTGAGTAATTTGTGTTCCAGAAAGGAGGAACTCCTCTTAAATTTGAAACATTGTGGGCTCCATGGCTGGATTTTCCAGACATAGCCCCTTTAACACTGAAAGGCAGAGAATGCTGATGAACGCACTTACTAGGTAGGGACATCTCAGATTCATACATCAATATATGATCAGGTGCCTTGGGTAGCATTTCCCAAGGATGACTATGGGAATAAATCACAGTAGCCAGGAAAGTCAGAGTTGGAATATAATAACTAAGTTATAGCAAAGGGATACAATGAGACATCTAGGGTGTGCTTGACTATGACAGAATTCTGGAAGAATTGTATTACTTGCCCAGAGGGGGGAAACAAATGAACAAAAAAGTTGTGTATAAAAGTATTTTATTTTACATCGTGAACATACATTTTTTGGGGAGAGTGAGGTAGGGAGAAAAGGATTGGACCAGGACTACCTTATTACAGGAAACAATGGACATGCAAACACTTCTTTGAAGAAACCTGGAATAACCAATTGAATTACTTTTTTCTTGAATCTGAGAGTTGGATGGGAATAGCTGGGATAGAGTGGGATTGATAGTGAAAGTCTGTTTTGAAAATGTTTAATAAAAATCTGATTCAAACAAAGAGAGACGCTCCAGAGCTACACTACAAACTGCAGGCCAAAAGAAAGCGCCCTACTTGAAATAGCAATAAATCTAGTTATTTACTAGTTATGTACTTTGGCCCATGTAATAATGGTTTGTCATAATAATTCCCAGTAAATGCATGGAAGGTTTTTGTAAAATTCACCTTGTAACCATGAATTGTGTATTTCATTAATTTCAATGCCCCATATCTATTTTAAATACTAATAAGGTAGTGATATGGTAATCTTCTGTTCCCTTATATTCATGCAACCTGTTAATAACCTCATTTGAATGCATTTACAAAGAATTCATGAAATTTTTTTGAACAGTATTAGAATAAAAAAAGCTTGACACTTTTTTTCATGTGTAGCATAAGTTACCTATACTACGCTTGGATATAATGCAAAATCTACTGTAATTTACATCTACCCTATGGCCACAATCCATCAAAGCTTTGTAAAAATCTAAAAATATTAGCGCAACACAAAGCTACACAAAAATTGTGTGACTTCTGATGTTTTCACACCCGATTCTGCTAAAGTGGATGGAGCTGGGCGTGACGAGGCATTGCGGGGTGTGGCGAACGCCACTTATCAAATTCATAACACCACGATTCATTAAAGTTCCATACGCCACTCTCTGACTGTAAGATTTGTGGCGAGGTGCATGGCACCACAGGCCTTCCCGGGTTCTTTATGAGGTGTGAACCTCTTGAGGAATCAAGTGCCTCACATGCCACCCTGCCCCTGCATGCGCCGCTTGTGATGAATCGGGGCCTACATGTCCAGCAATGTAAACATGAGATTGCATCATCTACTTAGCTATGATTGAGGCCCTCACCTTGCTCTTCAGGAGGAACGATTCGATACACCTTGTATGGCTCAGATATATCCAAATGTGACCTTTCACGAAGTTCTTGGAATTCTGGGCTCTTGTTTAGAGCACAGCGAAGTCTTGTTTTCCATGCTGCCGCATCAACTTTTTCTCCACTTTTGTATTTTTTCTTGTACATAGCCCATGCCTAATTACATAAAGAAACAACAACAAAAAAACAGAATTCATTAACTAAGCCAAAAACAATAAATTCAATGGAATTTGAGTGAAAAAAATACATTTTATAGGTGGATAAAATAAGGCACCTTAAAGATGGCAGCATCTTCATCCTGACGAAAGTCTTGTTTGCCTGCATGTTTCCATGGGATTCGGAAGCATGTTTTCTGTACATCATCCCATGTAAGCCCAGAGTACCTTCCACTTTCAATCTGTTCCACCAGCCATGGCTTCAACTTTCTTGTGGCCCGGGCATGACCAGCAGCCATCTACAAATAAATATAGATTATTAATCATAGTAGTAAGACTGCATGAGATTGTAAAAATCTACACAAATTGAGCTCTGACTTTCACACTCTAATCTTCATAAATTCTCTGCTATAACTGTTCAATTTCATTATATAAAACATTACAGAAACTTCTCCTCTTCGATCCATTATCAGAGCCTCTCAACCAGTGACAGCCGTTTTTATGCTTTATACTACTGAGTGGTAAACACTCCAAAACACGTGTTTGCAAATGGAGTTTATGGATTAGCTTCTTACCCTGAGTCATGTGGCAAGACCTATTTAACCCCTTAGCGACCGTCGATACGCCTTTTAACGGCGGCCGCTAAGGGTACTTAAACCACAGCGCCATTAATTAACGGCGCTGTGGAAAAAGTGAATAGCGCCCCCCAGAGTCGGATTTGGGTTAGGGTTGGGGCTAGGGTTGGGGCTAAATTTAGGGTTAGGCTTGGGGCTAAATTTAGGGTTAGGGTTGGCGCTAAATTTAGGGTTAGGCTTCTTTCACACTTACGTCGGTACAGGACCGTCACAATGCATCGGCCCGACATACCGATGCACGTTGTGAAAATTGTGCACAACGTGGGCAGCGGATGTAGTTTTTCAACGCATCCGCTGCCCAATCTATGTCCTGGGGAGGAGGGGGCAGAGATACGGCCACGCATGCGCGGTCAGACATGGCGGATGCGACGTACAAAAAAACGTTACATTGAACGTTTTTTTGTGCTGACGGTCCGCCAAAACACTGATCCAGTGCACGACGGACACAAAGTGTGGCCATCCGTCACGATCCCTCGGCATTACAAGTCTATGGGCAAAAAACGCATCCTGCGGGTACATTTGCAGGATCCGTTTCTTGTCCAAAACGACGGATTGCGACGGATGCCAAACGACGCAAGTGTGAAAGTAGCCTTAGGGCTAGGGTTAGGGTTAGGGCTAGGGTTGGGGCTAAAGTTAGGGTTAGAGTTGGGATTAGAGTTAAGGTTTGGATTAGGGTTAGGGTTGGCATTAGGGTTACGCTTGGGATTAGGGTTAGGTTTGGGATTAGGGTTAAGGTTAGGGTTGGGATTAGGGGTGCATTGGGATTAGGGTTAGGTTTGAGGTTAGGGTTGAGATTAGGATTAGGGGTGTGTTGGATTTAGGGTTTTGATTAGGGTTATGGTTAGGGTTGACATTAGGGTTGTTTTGGGGTAAGGGTTGTGATTATCGTTAGGGATAGTGATTAGGATTATGGATCGGGTTGGGATTAGGGTTAGGGGTGTGTTGGGGTTAGGGTTGGAGCTAGAATTGGGGGGTTTCCACTGTTTAGGTACATCAGGGGGTCTCCAAACACGACAGCCAATTTTGCGCTCAAAAAGTCAAATGGTGCTCCCTCCCTTCTGAGCTCTGCCGTGCGCCCAAACAGTGGGTTACCCCCACATATGGGGCATCAGCGTACTCGGCATAAATTGGACAACAACTTCTGGGGTCCAATTTCTCCTGTTACCCTTGTGAAAATAAAAACTTGGGGGCTACAAAATCTTTTTTGTGGCAAAAAAAAAATATTTTTTATTTTTATGACTCTGCATTATAAACTTCTGTGAAGCACTTGGGCATTCAAAGTTCTCACCACACATCTATATAAGTTCATTGGGGGTCTAGTTTCCAAAATGGGGTTACTTGTGGGGGGTTACTACTGTTTAGGTACATCAGGGGCTCTGCAATCGCAACATAACGCCCACAAACCATTCTATCAAAGTCTGCATTCCAAAACGGCGCTCCTTCCCTTCCGAGCTCTGCCGTGCGCCCAAATAGTGGTTTACCCCCACATATGGCGAATCAGCGTACTCAGGATAAATTGGACAACAACTATTGCATTCCAATTTCTCCTGTTACCCTTGTGAAAATAAAAAACTTGGGGGCTACAATATCTTTTTTGTGGAAAAAAAAATATTTTTTATTTTCACGACTCTGCATTCTAAACTTCTGTGAAGCACTTGGGCATTCAAAGTTCTCACCACACATCTAGATAAGTTCCTTAAGGGGTCTAGTTTCCAAAATGGTGTCACTTGTGGGGGGTTTCCACTGTTTAGGCACATCAGGGGCTCTCCAAACGCGACATGGCGTCCAATCTCAATTCCAGCCAATTTTACATTGAAAAAGTAAAACGGCACTCCTTCTCTTCCAAGCTCTGCGGTGCGCCCAAACAGTGGTTTACCCCCACATATTGGGTATCGACGTACTCAGGAGAAATTGCACAACAACTTTTGTGGTCTAATTTCTCCTGTTACCCTTGTGAAAATAAAAAATTTTGGGCAAAAAGATCATTTTTGTAGAAAAAATGCGATTTTTTATTTTCACGGCTCTACGTTATAAACTTCTGTGAAGCACTTGGGGGGTCAAAGTGCTCACCACACATCTAGATAAGTTCCTTAAGGGGTCTAGTTTCCAAAATGGTGTCACTTGTGGGGAGTTTCCACTGTTTAGGTACATCAGGGGCTCTCTAAACGTGACATGGCGTCCGATCTCAATTCCTGCTAATTCTGCATTGAAAAAGTCAAATGGCGCTCCTTCACTTCCAAGTTCTGCGGTGCGCCCAAACAGTGGTTTACCCCCACATATGGGGTATTGGCGTATTCAGGAGAAATTGCATAACAAAATTTATGGTTACATTTCTGTTTTTACACATGTGAAAATAAAAAAAAAATGGTTCTGAATTAAGATGTTTGCAAAAAAAAAAGTTAAATGTACATTTTTCCTTCCACATTGTTTCAGTTCCTGTGAAGCACGTAAAGGGTTAATAAACTTCTTGAATGTGGTTTTGAGAACCTTGAGGGTATGTGCACACGTCAGGTTTTTTTCCTGACAAAATCCGGAGAATTCTGGCAGAAAATCGCGTTTTTTTCCCGCGCGGATTTTTCGCGGTTTTTTTTGCGGATTTTTTGCGGAATTTTTGCGTTTTGTTTTTTTTTTTTTTCCTGAAAGTCATTTTGGCTAAGAAATCCGCAAAAAATCCGCAAAAAGAATGAGCATGTCCATTTTTTTTGCGGAATGCGTTTTTTTTGCGGTAAAAAACGCATCCATCTGAACAAAAAATCCAGAATGCATTCTAAATGATAGGATGCATATTTTTAGCGTTTTTGATGCGGAATTATAGCGTTTTTATAGCGAAATTCCGCAAAAAAAACGCTAAAAATCCGGACGTGTTAACATACCCTGAGGGGTGTAGTTTTTAGAATGGTGTCACACTTTGTTATTTTCTATCATATAGACCCATCAAAATGACTTCAAATGTGATGTGGTCCCTAAAAAAAATGGTGTTGTAAAAATGAGAAATTGCTGGTCAACTTTTAACCCTTATAACTCCCTAACAAAAAAAAATTTTGTTTCCAAAATTATGCTGATGTAAAGTAGACATGTGGGAAATGTTATATATTAACTATTTTTCGTGACATATCTCTCTCATTTAAGGGCATAAAAATACAAAGTTTGAAAATTGCAAAATTTTAAAAATTTGCCATATTTCTGTTTTTTTCATAAATAATCGCAAGTAATATCGAAGAAATGTTACCACTAACATGAAGTACAATATGTCACGAAAAAACAATCTCAGAATCAGCGGGATCCGTTAAAGTGTTCCAGAGTAACCTCATAAAGTGACAGTGGTCAGAATTGTAAAAATTGGCTCGGTCATTAAGTACCAAATTGGCTCTGTCACTAAGGGGTTAAAGGAAGCCCATCACGTAAAAAAGCTAACCTGTGGATATTGTTCTGAACCCATTCCTCATTAGTACATGTATGTCGTGGAAGGACTTCCCGACCGATGCAGTACATATACGTGATGGCCATCTCCAGCGCACAGGGGGCTGTGAGTCATCGATCGCCACCGGGTGACAGCTCATACTGGCAGCTGACACCCGGCTCTCAGTGTAAGGCGCGTTGCCAGCACCACTTCCGGCAATTTAACCCCCTAAATGTTGCATTCGGCGAGATCGCAGCATTTAGAGAGCAGCTAGAGGGAAGAAAGCCCTTCTGCCCTCTGGGTCACCAGGCGCAAGGAAGTTAGTTAGATCATGTGCAGTGTATAATCTACGGTAACGAACTTGTGTTTCCTTGGCTGATTGCTATACCTTATAGCCTATGCTACTCTACCATCGCTATACCTTATAACTGCGATCAGACTGCAGAAAGTGAAAGTTCCATAGTGGGACTAAGTAAAAAGAAAAAAAAAGTTGTAAAAGACGACTGGTTGCCATTGAAGGAAAAACATGAATCCGCGCGGCCAAGTACAGAGATATCCTGGAGAGACCTGAAAATGGCTGTCCACCAACGTTCACCATCCAACCTGACAGAACTGGAGAGGATCTGCATGGAAGAATGGCAGATGATCCCCAAATCCAGGGGAGAAAAACTTGTTGCATCATTCCCTGGAAGTCTCATGGCTGTACTAGCTCAAAAGGGTGATACTCAATACTGAGCAAAGGGTCTGAATACTTATGACCATGTAATATTTCAGTTTTTCTTTTTTAATAAATTTTCAAAAGTTTCTACATTTCTGTTTTTTTCCAATTTACCAAATGGCTGCAATAGAACAAAGAGTAAAAAATTTAAAGGGGTCTGAATACTTTCCCCACACACGTACACATATTTGGTATTGCCGCATCCGGAATGACCTGACCTAAACTGTTTCACTAGTTAACCCCTTTAGTGAACACTGTATTGAAAAAATAAATAATTAAAAACAAGGCAAAAAACAATGCTTTATTAGAATACTGCTGAACAAAAAGTGGAATAAAACATGATAAAAAAGACAACTGTAAATAAATATGGCATCACTAAAACCGTCATCTTGTCCCGCAAAAATCAAGCTGCCATACACCTCCATCAGCCGAGAAATAAGAGTTATAGATCTCAGAATAATGCGATGCAAAAATAATTATTTTTTTCTATAAAATAGTTTTATTGTGTAAAAGCGCCAAAATGAAATAAAAAACCTGATATAAATGAGGTATCGATGTAATTGTACTGATCCGAAGAATAAAACTGCCTTATCAATATAATACACGGAAGAGCAAAAAAAAAAATTCTTGAATTGTTGGTTTTTGTTTTCTGCCTCCCAAAAATCGGAATAGAAAGCGATCAAAAAAATGTCATGAGCCCGAAAATGGTACCAATAAAAACATCAACTTGTCCCACAAAAAAATAAGCCATCCCATGACTTTGTTAGCAGAAATATGGAAAAATTATAGCTCTAAAAATATGGTGAAGCAAAAAACTAGTTTTTGAAAACAAAAAAGGGTCTTTTAGTGTGTGACAGGAATCATACATAAATACCCGATATAAATCTAGTATCGCTGTAATCGCACCAATTCGAAGAATAAAGTCATCTAATCACTTATACAGCACGAGAAACAGTGTAAAAAAAAGAAATAAAACCAATTTGTCACCTGTTGTTAATTTTTTCTTTCCGCTTACCAAAGATCACAGTAAGTCTCGGCTCACATTCATCCTGCGCTCTGCGGTGAGTGCTTACACCGGAGTTTCCGTGTAAATCTCTGAAAAACGTGATTCGGAAGAAACCTCCTGCAGAAGATTTTCTATAATGAGGCAGCTGGACACACTGTGGACTCTGTCTGGCCAGTGATCCGGCAGTGTCCGTTTTTTTATTAGGAATACATAAAAGTGCCATTGGACACAGTTTTCTACACCTCCAAAAAAAAGGACAATGCTGAACAGAGGCCAGACGGAGTCCAGAGTAACTCTGCTGCTTAATTAAAGTGAGTAGCTCCCTTCGAGGATGTCATCTAACTTGCGTCACTTGAAAATTTAAAGGGAAACCCCGATGTAAGTGCTCAGCGTAGAGTACCGGATAAATGTGATCCAAATTGTTATGTAAAATGTTCCAAATAAAATCTTCAACTCAAACCACAAAAAAGCAAGTCCCCACTCAGGTCCGTCATCTGTTAACGGAAATACAGGGGGTTTCCACGTTACTGGTAGCACAAAGGTTCTGGAAACAAGAAATGGATACTCGCCCCCCAAAAGAAATTCAGCAAATTCTGAGCTCTCAAATCCAAATGCCCCCTCCGTTCTGAGCCCCAGTGTGTCCAATCCACATTTAGCATCCACGTTTGTGATTTCTGCAGCGATGAGAGCCTGCCTAATTTACAGGTGCATAAGCTGGGAACAATGTGCGGGCACTACAACGGCAGTTTGTGATTTTCACTCAGCAACATCCACTGCTACTTATTTCTGGAAAACTCCCATGGAGTCAAAATCATCATGATACCTATAGATAAATCCTAAAGGGGTATCATTTCCAAAATGGGGTCACTTGAGGGGGGATTCTGCTCCTCTAGCACTTAGGAGCTCTGTATATGGAGTCTGCTAACCATTATAGAAAATTCTGCGCTCCAGGATGCCTCCTTTATAACAGTACTGTTTAGCCATAAAGTGAGACTCAGGAGGGATGGAGGGCTATTTGCCAAAACACTCATTTTCTTATCTCTGCCGTGAGTCTAAATAGTATTTTACCCCCACATATGTGATATCTGAGTATTCAGGAGAAATTGCACAACAAATTACACTCCTTCCCTTCCAAGCCCTGCAGTGCGCCTAAACAGTAGTTTTCTCCTACATATGAGCTATCAGTGTATTCGGGAGAATTTGCACAAAATATTGCACAGTGTAAATTCTCCTGTAGCCCTTATACAATGCAAAATTTGGGACTAAAAACATTTTTGTGGGGAAAATGTGATTTTTTTTTATTATCATGGTCCAATGTTACAAACTTGTGTGAAGCACCTGGGGTTTCAAGGTGCTCACCACAAATCAAGGCAAGTTCCCTGAGGGATCTAGTTTCCAAAATGGTGTCACTTATGTGGAGTTTCCACTTTTCTGACACATCAGGGGCTTTCCAAACGCACATAGCGGCCGCTAATTATTCCAGCCAATTTTACATTCAAAAAGTAAAATGGTGCTCCTTCCCTTCCGATCCCCGCCATGTGCCCAAAAGAGTGGTTTTCTTCTACATAAGGTATCGGCATGCTCAGGAGAAATTGCAAAAATTTTGGGCTCCATTTTTTCCTATAACCCTTGTAAAAATAAAAATATTTGGCTCTAAAGTAAAATTTTTGAGACAAAAAGTTAAATTTTCATTTTTTTTCCTTTCACATTTCAAAAATTTCTATGAAGCACCTGAAGGGTTAATAAACTTCTTGAATGTGGTTTTGAGCAAGTTAAGGAATGCAGTTTTTAGAATGGTGTCACTTTTGGGTATTTTCTGTCATATAGGCTCCTCAAAGTAACTTCAAATGTGAGGTGGTCCCTAAAAAATAATTTTGTGTTGTAAAAATTAGAAATCGCTGGTCAACTTTTAACTCTTCTAACTTCCTAACAAAAAATGTGTCAAAAAATGTGCTGCTGTAAAGCTGACATGTGGGAAATGTTATTTATTAACTATTTTGTGTGACATATCTCTCTGGTTTAAGAGCATAACAATTCAAAGATTGAAAATTGCAAAATTTTCAAAATTGGCCAAATTTCCGTTTTTTTCACAAATAAACACAACTCATATTGAGTAAATTTTATCACTGTCATGAAGTGCAATATGTCACCAGAAAACAGTTCTCAGAATCACCAGGATCTGTTGAAGCGTTCCAGAGTTATAACCTCATAAAGTGACAGTGGTCAGAATTGTAAAATTTGGCCCGGTCATGAAAGTGAAAACTGTTTCGGGAGTGATGGGGTTAACCTCCCTGGCACCTGCACTTAGAGCCCTGCTGACCGGAGGAAATTCACTTTATTCCTGCAGGTAGCATTTGGGTTTCAGTCACAGTGGCGGTGCGGGTTCATTAATTGCTCTCTCTATAGAGAATGGCGGCTGTAACTGCACGCATGTCACTCACTGACAGTGGCTCAGCATTGGGGTAGGTGCACACGATCATGAATTGGCAGCATTTTGTAAGCAGCCCCAAAGCGCTGCCGGCTATTGAACGCAGGTCAACCACATGTGATCACTGAACCGTGCGGATTCACAGCGTCTAAGGCTGGTTTCACATTTGCGTTTAAAAACGCAGCGTTTTAAACGCAAACGCATTTGGTGAAAAAACGCGTTTAAATGCATGTGTTTTTGCATGTTTTAACACAAACGCAGCGTTTTGACACGTTTACATGCATTTTTTCCTGCGTTTGCGTTTTTGAAACGCATGATGAGGTGTGACAGCTGCCAATCATCAAAATCAACTAGAAAACCCACTATAAAACAGAAATACCTAGGGTTAGGATCCCTAGTAACCCTAGGGATCCTAACTCTAACCCAAACTCTAACCCTAACACAAACCCTAACTCTAGGGATGCAAAGAAACACAGATTAGGAAGGCACTAGGGTGGCTAAGTATCAGACATTGGACCCGTAGAAGCGCGCAAGCGTGAAACGGCCGTCGTCCCTCACCTCCTTCCCGCACCCGATCTGTTACCAGCCGACTCTCTGCCTCATGTTCGTTCATTCATTTTCTGAATAAAGGACATCACTATCTAGCAACATCTGGGTGAGTGCCACCTTCATTCTTTATGTGGATCTAACCCTAGGGATCCTAACCCAAACTCTAACCCTAAGCCAAACGCTAACCCTAACCCAAACCCTAGGGATCCTAACCCTAAGACCCCCCCCCACCCCGTGAATGAAACCTGAATGCTACTAGGAAGAATAATTTCCTCCTAGCAGTGGGGGTCTTAGTGCAATTAACCTACAGATTAACCCCATGTCTGCAGGTTATTAGTGTTTTTTCACATGACAGCTTCCCTTTAAGGGGTAAATATTGACTTTTCGGATTTCTGCTTCCAATAGGTGGCACTAGAGTTCCAGTCCACTTCCTCTCTGAAGGCCGTCTGCATACAGGTTACTAAACATACAATTTTTTTAATTACCTAATGTAAAGCTTACCTGTTATTTATTTTCTCTGATGACGACCGTTTGATTGCTGACTGTTCTTTCTATATAGTGACTGCATCATAGTAAATCACGGGATATGGGGGTCCGGAGGTAGTTTGAAACCCACCTCCTATTACCTACTCCTTTAACTCTTAAACTACTGTCCCTGTCCCGGAGAATATTTTGAGTTGCATACAAGTCATTGTACTCAGGACTGGGACTAATTTTCAGCCCTGGCATTTGAAATCACACAGGCACATATTGTCCCCATTCCCAAGCACCAGATGGGATATATTACCAATATTACCCTGAAAGGAGGAAAGCAAGATTTACTACCAGACAAATATCTCTAATGATTCCCGTGGCTGTTGGGGTGTCGGCGTCAGCGACTTTGTGTTCCGTCACAACTCTTAACAGTATGGGTATCTTGAGAACACCGATTCTGTTAAAGGGAACCTGTCACCCCGAAAATCGCGGGTGAGGTAATCCCACCGGCATCAGGGGCTTATCTGCAGCATTCTATAATGCTGTAGATAAGCCCCCGATGTTACCTGAAAAAGGAGAAAAAGACGTTAGATTATACTCACCCAGGGGCGGTCCCGCTGCTGGTCTGGTCAGATGGGCGTCTCCGGTCCGCTGCGTCGCCTCCCATCTTCTTTCCATGACGTCCTCTTCTGATCTTCAGCCACGGCTCCGGCGCAGGCGTACTTTGCTCTGCCCTGTTGAGGGCAGAGGATAGTACAGCAGTGCGCAGGCGCCGGAAAGGTCAGAGGCTCGGCGCCTGCGCACTGCAGTACTTTGTCTGCCCTCAACAGGGCAGAGCAAAGTACGCCTGCGCCGGAGCCGTGGCCGAAGATCAGAAGAGGACGTCATGGAAAGAAGATAGGAGGCGCCGCAGCGGACCGGAGACGCCCATCTGACCAGACCAGCAGCGGGACCGCCCCTGGGTGAGTATAATCTAACGTCTTTTTCTCCTTTTTCAGGTAACATCGGGGGCTTATCTACAGCATTATAGAATGCTGCAGATAAGCCCCTGATGCCGGTGGGATTACCTCACCCCCGATTTTCGGGGTGACAGGTTCCCTTTAACAATATCAACAAGGCAGCTCATGACCAGACAGGCCCTTCTGGCATTTGCCAGAATTGCCAGTCCGGCCCTGATTGTACTCCTGTAGACTGTAGCCATCACCTGCACATTGCTCTTGTGGACTGCACTATCACTGGACAGTCGGCATTGCACCCCAGCCTGCTGCGTCCCACCCCCGAGCGGTAATGTTCAGCTCTGCCAGACCACATTGGCTATTGAGTAGAAGTCCAAGCCCACCGCAAACTTACCAGGAAGCCAGTGCACGGAAGGTTACTCCACAAGGATACAATATATACACTACAAGCAACATCTCTAGTGAGAAAAGGAATATCAGGTCTAATAAGCCTCAATGAGACCACCAGGGTCCTGGAGAGCCACAGAAAAAAATAAATAATAATAATATAGTTAGAGAACCATTGATTCCACACAAGCATTCAACTTTCCGCAATACAATTTATAGCAAAGCTATTAACTTCACTGACAATTATCAAACAATTTTCATCATAATTATTTTAGGATATTTACAATTCCTACATATATTATAAAGTTCTCCATGCCACTGACCTTCTAGCAGATGTTACAGGCTTTAGCACTGCTGAGCACTAATAACATGTTGTTTATGAAGGATACATTGTGGAATGGATACATAGTCTGCAGGGGATAGAGCCTGATAGCTCCCCTCCCCCACTCTAGCTATATTAGTAAACAACCCAAGCAATGCAGACTGCTCCAGGGTCTGCCTGGAGAAATCAAAGCCCCGGAACCATAAAGCACAATCCACCTACCTTACACCTCCGTCATTTGTGGTATTTTCTCTGCTAGAATCAGTTTTGTTTTTCTCAGTTTCTTTTCTTGTGTCTGTGATCACTGCCGCCCCCAGTTTCGCTTCCTCCTTTTCCCAGAAATCATGTGACCTGCAGAGAGCACAGCACAAGCCTGTCACTAGCAGTGCGTCCAGCAGGCGGCGGTGTTGGTGGCTTTTACATTGTATTACTCCCAGGTTCTGTATGACTTGGCATATTACCAATGGACCGTCATTTTAACCCTTGATGCAGAGGCGTAGCTAGGGGTTCAGCTCAGGGGTGGCACTGTAATTGTGTGTATAAGAACCTCAGCCAATGATCGTCCTGTAACTAAAAAAAAATCTCCACAAAGACAAACACTGATATTACCGCCATATTGTGACCATACAGTGGTAGATACCAGTCCAACAGAACATAGATCACTGCACAGTTACAGATGGTGACTTACCGCTGACGTTCTTTCTGATGGAGTCGTCACTTTTCCTGTCTTTTCCATCTGGCCCAGACCGACATGACAACTTCTTCCAGCAACGACTCGGCTGCAGAGAATACAACAAAGACACATTTCACTTCTCATATTCCAGCCAACACCATCTATTCCCAACCTGAACAAACTCCTCATCCTGCTGATACCCCAAATACTGAGCCGCTGCTGCCATATGTGTCCCTATTACTGCCCCTAATACTGAGCCGCTGCTGCCGTATGTGTCCCTATTACTGCAGCTGATACCCCAATACTGAGCCACTGCTGCCATGTGTCCCTATTACTGCACCTGATACCCCAATACTGAGCCGCTGCTTCCGTATGTGTCCCTATTACTGCCCCTAATACCCCAATACTGAACCGCTGCTGCCGTATGTGTCCCTATTACTGCCCCTGATACCCCAATACTGAGCCGCTGCTGCCATGTGTCCCTATTACAGCACCTGATACCCCAATACTGAGCCGCTGCTGCCGTGTGTCCCTATTACTGCCCCTGATACCCAAATACTGAGCCGCTGCTGCCATATGTGTCCCTATTACAGCACCTGATACCCCAATACTGAGCCGCTGCTGCCGTATGTGTCCCTATTACAGCACCTGATACCCCGATACTGAGCCGCTGCTGCCGTGTGTCCCTATTACAGCACCTAATACCCCAATACTGAGCCGCTGCTGCCGTATGTGTCCTTATTACTGCACCTGATACCCCGTACTGAGCCGCTGCTGCCGTATGTGTCCCTATTACTGCACCTGATACCCCAATACTGAGCCTCTGCTGCCGTATGTGTCCCTGTTACAGATTCAAGATTCAAAGAAGCTTTATTGGCAGGACCAGATGCACATCAGTTTTGCCAAAGCAAGTGTATAAAGGCAATAGGGATAGGGACTGTGGGGAGGTTGGGTAGGAGCTGTAGGGAAGGTGGATGGGGGCAGATCCATTGTGGGGGCTATAGTCCATGGCATAGGGGAGGTGGATGGGGCAGATCCATTGTGGGGGCTATAGTCCATGGCATAGGGGAGGTGGATGGGGCAGATCCATTGTGGGGGCTATAGTCCATGGCATAGGGGAGGTGGATGGGGCAGATCCAGGGTGGGGGCTATAGTCCATGGCATAGGGGAGGTGGATGGGGCAGATCCATTGTGGGGGCTATAGTCCATGGCATCATAGTTCTCTTTCTCGCAGTCTATGACATTCGCTCACCTGATATCCCAATACTGAGCCGCTGCTGCCGTATGTGTCCCTATTACAGCACCTGATATCCCAAAACTGAGCCGCTGCTGCCGTATGTGTCCCTATTACAGCACCTGATACCCCAATACTGAGCCGCTGCTGCCGTATGTGTCCCTATTACTGCATCTGCTGTGTGGTACAAAAGCATTGTTCCTCATACTGCTTCACATAGTAATGCCACCATTGTGCCCTTACATAGTAAAATGTCTATGTGCCTTCACAGTAGCCCCAAACTCTTTACAGCCCCCACAGTGGTCCCAACACTGTATAGTGACCCCCACAGTAGCTCCCACACTGTATATACACCCCTAACTGTATGATGGCCCGACAGCAGCCTCCAAACTGTATAACAGCCCTTGCATTATCTCCCACACTGTATAATGACCCCCACAGTAGCTCCCACACTGTATAATGGAACTTGCAATAGCTCCCACTCCTCAGAATCTGGTCACTGCATGTCCCTGTCTGTGGGCTGCTACTTGTATAGCCCTGATATACATAACAAAGAGCTAAATAGAAGAAAATAGAAACAGCCAGTGGGTGTGTGTATAGAGGCCAGTGTATGGGTATAGCCCCCTGAATGTATCCTGGTAACCCTAAAAAAATACTCTTGTCTGGACAAGACTCCAAAGAGGGAAAAGGAAAAGAGGCAAACAGAAGAAAGAGGGGGAGGTAGAATATTACCAATCTAAAGAAGAAAGTACACCCCCTGGCTCGTCTGCTCCTCTCTTTTTCCCCTCTCCCCCTTTGGGGTCTTGTTGTCTAGACTGAGTATATGTTCATGGGCCCGCAACCATATGTGATTTTCTATACACATTTACTTGTAATGCTTTTTTCTTCTGTCTGGCTATTTATCATACTGTATAAACTCACCCATAACTTTTTTTTATAAAAGGTTTTATAATGGGGTATTGTGTTTACAACCTTGGATTTACTGATATGAGATCATACAGACACTGGACTGAGATCCTGATCCCGGCTATAGGACTGCATTACAATATATATATACATATATCTCCTATAGCAGGGGTCAGGATCCTACCAGTCCAATGTCTGTATGATCTCAAATAAGTATGGCTATTTTCACACTAGCGTCGGTACGGGCCCGTCGCAGTGCGTCGGGCCGACATACCAACGCATGCTGTAAAGTAAAAGCACAACGGGGGCAGTGGATGCAGTTTTACAATGCATCCGCTGCCGCAAGCAACGGTTTTTTGTCCCGACGGACTGCAAAAACACGTCGCACCCGTCGCACGACGGATGCAACATGTGGCAAGTATATATGCTGACAAGGCTGGTCAGTAATGTGCACTGATAGACGTGACCCTGGCTGCAGGACCCCACAGATGAGGATATATGTTTCTTTCCTATATATAAAAAGGAGGTGTGCGTGCGTGCGTGCGATGTATCCTCATCTGTGGGGTCCTGCAGCTGGGGTCACATCTATCAGTGCACATTACTGACCAGTCTTGTCTATCTGTGGAACCATTAGATTTATATCGGCTGCTCTGAAGTTTTTTACAGATCGGGTGATGTACATGTAGTCAGTAGACACCACATATATGTATATATATTAATATTTTTTCCAGCGCTATACAGCTTGAAAGCCGGTAATTCAATTACCGGCTTTTTCTTTCTCCTTCCTAAAATCCGACATGATTTGAGACATGGTTTACATACAGTAAACCATGTCTTCTCTCCATTTTTTTTGCAGATTCCACACTACTAATGCCAGTAGTGTGTATCTGCAAAATTTGGCCGTTCTAGCTCTTAAAATAAAGGGTTAAATGGCGGAAAAAATTGGCGTGGGCTCCCGCGCAATTTTCTCCGCCAGAGTAGTAAAGCCAGTGACTGAGGGCAGATATTAATAGCCTGGAGAGGGTCCACGGTTATTGGCCCCCCCCGGCTAAAAATATCTGCCCCCAGCCACCCCAGAAAAGGCACATCTGTAAGATGCGCCTATTCTGGCACTTGGCCACTCTCTTCCCATTCCCGTGTAGCGGTGGGATATGGGGTAATGAAGGGTTAATGCCACCTTGCTATTGTAAGTGTCTGCGCTCTTACGTCCGTAAAACTCGCAAGTGTGAAGCCGGCCTTATTGTGTAAGGAGTAATTAGTTCTGACATTGTGTTTAATATTTTGCATACTGTTCACAGAACAACATGCTGTATATAAAGCGGTAAATTTCAGGGCTTTGGAGGCGGTAAGTGAAATCAGAGGTGCATCTAGGTCTTCTGGCACCCAGGACAAGAATTCAGTTTGGTCCCCCCTCAAGCACGGCTGCGATTTGCACACTTACTGATAGCAAGTATATTGCACGCTGCTAGGATTGGCTACAGGGCTTCATTTTATAATTAAAGGGCTTGTCTTGGTTAGAGATGAAAGTCTGCAATCAGTATAGGTGCATGTTCATTCTTTGTGTGGAATGGCGGGGATTCTGCACTCATAGGAATGCATTGATCCGCTTACTTTCCGCATGGGGCTATGCCCGCCATGCGGGAAGTAAGCGGATCATGTGCGGTTGGTACCCAAGGTGGAGGAGAGGAGACTCTCCTCCACAGACTGGGCACCATATAATTGTAAAAAAAAAAAAAAGAATTAAAATAATAAATCGTGATATTCTCACCTTCCGGAGTCCCCGGCAGCCTTCCCACTCCTCACGATGCTCCCGTTCCCAGTGATGCCTTGCGAAAATGACCTGTGATGAGGTAGCGGTCTCGCGTGATGCTATGTCATCTGGGGTCATAGTCGCGAGGCATCACTGGGAACGGGAGCATCGCGAGGAGCGGGAAGGCTGCGAGGGACACTGGAAGGTGAGAATATCACGATTTTTTATTTTTAAAAATTATTTTTAACATTAGATCTTTTTACTATTGATGCGGCATAGGCAGCATAATAGTAAAAAGTTGGTCACACTTATCAAACACTATGGTTGACAAGTGTGACAACCTGTCAATCAGTTTTCCAAGCGATGCTACAGATCGCTTGGAAAACACTAGCATTCTGCAAGCTAATTACCCTTGTAAAAAGCTAGTATTTAGCAGGAATACGCATGCCAATTCCACATGCGTTATACCCACGGCAGGGAGTTGCAGAATTGCCGCGGAAATTTCCGCGACAATTCTGCAACGTGTGCACTTAGCCTTGGGAGGAAGCGAGGACATTATGGAATATATGAACATCAATTCATCCCTGTCACAGCAGGATGTTGTTACCTCTAAGGGTATGTGCACACATTGCAGATTTGCCTGCGGATTTTTCTGCACTGAATCCGCATCTCTTGGCAGAAAACGCAGGCGCGTTTTTATGCATTTTTTATGCTTTTTTGGCATGTTTTTTATGCGTTTTTAATGCGCTTTTATGCATTTTTGGATGCGTTTTTGAAAGCTAAATAAAGATGTATATTTATTGTCCAACCTCCTCTTTTATATTTGTCCAACCCACACTCCATTACACAGAGATAGACAGACAGATCTATAGCTAGATAGATAGATGTATAGATAGATAGATAGATCTATAGATACATAGAAGGAAAAGGATGGATAGATATATACATAGATCAATAGATATTATCTATCTATAGATCTATCTATCATCTATCTATCTCATTCCTTCTATCTATTCTATCATCTATCTCATTCCTTCTATCTATTCTATCATCTATCTATCTCATTCCTTCTATCTAATATATCTATCTCATTCCATCTATAGATAGATAGAAGGAATGGGGATAGAAAAGATAGATATGGGATAGATAGAAGGAATGAGATAGATACATCTATTCATATATCTATCTATATTACTATGTATAGATGTAGATAGATATATGGATAGATAAATCTATGTATCCATCCATATATCTAACTATCCATATATCTATCTACATCTATCCATAGATATATCTATCTATCCCATTCCTATCTATCCCATATCTATCTATCCCATTCCTTCTATCTATCCCATATCTATCTATCTATCGATAGAAGGAATGAGATAGATGGATAGATCTACATATAGAGATTATAGATTATTGGTGAAGTGGTTGGTACATCTGTGTTTTTTCTTAATCATATAGATACATAGATCTATCTATTCATCTATCTATGTATAGATATACAGCACAGACCAAAAGTTTGGACACACCTCATTTAAAGGGAACCTGTCACCTGAATTTGGCGGGACTGGTTTTGGGTCATATGGGCGGAGTTTTTGGGTGTTTGGTTCACCCTTTCCTTACCCGCTAGCTGCATGCTGGCCGCAATATTGGATTGAAGTTCATTCTCTGTCCTCCGTAGTACACGCCTGCGCAAGGCTAAATTTAAAATAAGAAACCAACTGTATACTCCCTTTCCGCCTTAGTCCAATTAATAACGAGTGTCCCACGACGATCTCCCCTATAGAACAGTGACATCAGGTGATATCTATAGGGCCTCCAGTGACACACTGACAGGAGACAATGGCTCCTGCAGTGCATCACTGAAGAGGTTACCTTAGTTCAGGCTCTCACTTTATGGCAAAGCTGCGTGGGAATTTTCCCATACAGTAGTGCCACAAGTGAGAGTAGGAACTATTTCTCACAGTGGCCGAGGGATACAGTGCGGAAGTAATCAGCAATCTTGCCTTGTACAGGCGTGTACTACGGAGGACAGAGAATGAACTCCGCCGATATGACCGAAAACCTGTCCCGCCAAATTCAGGTGACAGGTTCCCTTTAAGCATATAGCATTGTAGGGGATAAAGCCCCTATAAAAATCACTCCTTTAATGATCTAATTGTTGCTTCCAATCTAAAGAAACTGAAGTATAGTTAAACATGCTAATTAACCCCTTCGCGTCGTGGCCATTTTCCATTGCTAAAATCACGATCTCCTATGAATGCTAGCCACAGGAGTATTGTAATGATAGGTACGGTGGTCTTCAGCAGATCCCCGGCTGTCATGACAACCCATCGGAGTCCCATGATCACGTTACGGGCATGCCGAAGAGAGCGTGGAACGATATACACCTCTGTCGGTGTTTGTTAAATGCAGCTCTCTGGGATTGAGTACGTGGTCGTTCTGTGCCTGCTATGTGCCCAAATGAAACATCTTCCTCTGGTGCATGCAGGCGACAGGACATTCTGCGTAATTTTTTAGGACCCAAGGAGAAAGCCATAGGCGAAAAATATGTTGGCGTCACAGGAGCCAAGGGATACTGACTACTGGTATATACAAATTTATTATATCCCCTTCTCTCTTTATGCACTTTCTTTCCAGGTATTTATGTTTGCTATACCTACTTATTCAACAGACTACTTACGTGGGATTCTTATTATGTATGATTATGTTATGCAGTCAGTATACCCATTATTGGTATTTTTGTGCTGTGGTTTATGTATTTTATTGTTTGGTTTCTATTATCATGATTCAATAAAATTATATATTTTATGTATATTTTGAATTATTAGGTTTATTCATCAATTTTGAGTAGGTATAATAATTTCTTCCTGAATAGAAATTAGCCATCACATGGAATAGCGCATAGTCTATTCATAGACTGCAAATCTCCTGAACAGCCTTTAAGCCATAAGGCTCATCTTGCTGCATTTGATGTATAAATGACAATATCTTCAGACTTTTGTGCCCTGAGCTCATGTTTTTACTGATACCATTTTGGGGTAGATACGATGTTTTGATTGCCTATTATTGCATTTTATTCCACTATTGCGGTGGGCAAAAAACAGTATTTCTGGCTTTCTGATTTTTTTTTTTGCGTTGCGCCAGTTACTAATCGGATTAGTTTATTTTATATTTCGATAGTCTGATCAAAAGACCGATCAGACTTTTACAAAAGCAGATACCGTATTTTTCGGACTACAAAACGCACTTTTTCCCCCCCAAAAAAGGGGGGGAAATGGGGGGTGCGTCTAATAGTCGCAATGCAGGCTTACCGTGGTGGCAGAGGTGCGGTGGCAGAGGTGTGGCGGCAGAGGAGGCGCAGTAAGCGGGGTCCCTTTCTCCGGTGAGGTGATGCAGCAGCCCGGTAAGCAGCAGAGCCGGGTGAATCCTGTTGTTATCGGTGGTGATGGCCATTTTCCTGAGGCCGCGCGTGCGCAGATGGAGCGCTCTGCTTCCCGGGGCTTCAGAAAAATGGCCGCCGCGATCTCCATCTGCGCACGCGCGGCCTCCCGCGGCCCCGGGAAGCAGAGCGCTTCATCTGCACACGCGCGGCCTCAGGAAGATGGCCGCCCCCACCGATAACAACAGGATTCAACCGGCTCTGCTGCTTACCGGGCTGCTGCATCACCATACCGGGGAAAGGGACCCCGCTTACTGCGCCTCCTCTGCCGCCACACCTCTGCCACCGCACCTCTGCCGCCACGGTAAGCCTGGGACCCCTCTCACGCCATACCTCTCACTGCACCTCCTCATCCCAGCACCTCCTCATCCCAGCACCTCCTCATCCCAGCACCTCCTCATCCCAGCATCACCCCACCTCTGCCGACACCTTGCCTCCTGTGACCCTGCTCTGCCACAGCCAGCCCTCAGGTAAGATACTGTAAATTCGGACAATAAGACGGACCCCCATCTTATAAAAAATCTTTTTTTCTGCAATTTTCACCCCAAATTTGGGGTGCGCCTTATGGTCCGGTGTGTCTTATAGTCCGAAAAATACGGAATAACAAATTTGTGGGGTTTGTTTTAATTTTTTTTCTGTATTTAATACTTATAGAATCATTGAATGTTAGAATCGGAAGGGAACTCAAGGGACATCATGTCCAACCCCCGCTCAATGCAGGATTCTCTAAACCATCGTAGGTCTCTTTCACACTTCCGTTTTTTACAATCAGTCACTGTCACGGATCCCCACTCCGTGGTGTCACTAATTCGTCACGTATATCTGCTCTCAGCACATGACTTGGGGTTGTGCCTGCAAAGGTTAATCTATCTCCCCACTCTCAGTCCAGCATTCCACCTCTCTCCTATGCTATAATGGGAGCATAAATTACACACCGACCCAGGCCACACACCCACTCATACACGCTGCCACCACTCATCGAACACCCAGGCGATGAGTCCCGGAAATATTAATAATAATATTGTCTACCACTCATAAGGCTCACACACCTTAGGCTATGGATTCGTTAGAACATTCAAAGTTCAACTTGTTAAAGTTTATACTTTAATACAAAAAGGTTCAGTGCTTGCAGTAAGAAAAAGGTTTAAAAATATGATAATAAAAAGACATAGAACTTATGCAAAACAGTATAACATAAACAGGAGAAAACTTACAGAAATTATCTAAATCTAACTTGCTAGTCTGCGTTCTGCTCCCTGAGGGGGGGTGAATATGGAGTTGGTGGGACACATCAGCTTCTCAGGCTGCCCTCACATGTGAACACGATTCTAGGTATACAGGCATAATTTATAGCTTTGGTCTTGAGGTCAGATTTCTAGACCAGCCCCTCAGGTTAATATCATAATTGCTTGTTTTTGATTGGACCACGGCCGCACTACCAATGAATATATTATTTTCTCTTGAGATCCTTTGTGTAAATGTTCTCACAGAGATACTATCATGCAGTAATTGACATCTCTTCTCCAAGAGCTAAGAGGTGTCAAGTGTTACCTTTATTCTTGGCCCTAGCTAGACCCCCTGGTGAGATTTGGAGACAGACGTCTGCTTGTCTCAGGAAAATACATATTAGGCTATGTGCACACGTTCAGGTTTTTTCGCGTTTTTTTAGCGGTAAAAACGCTATAAAAACTCATTAAAAACGCATACATTATGCATCCTATCATTTAGAATGCATTCTGCATGTTTTGTGCACATGATGCGTTTTTTTCCACGAAAAAAACGCATCACGGTAAAAAAAGCAGCATGTTAATTAATTTAGCAGATTTTCTGCGGTTTTTTTCCGCTATTCTACGCATTTGGGAAAAAACGCACAAAAAATGCACCAAAAACGCATGAAAAAAACGCTAAAAAAATACATGTGGATTTCGGGCAGAAATGTCCGTTTTTTGTCAGAAAAATTATATATATATAATATACATATACATACACACACATACACACATATTTCACCAGTCACAATCAGTCAAAATGTTGAAAAGATGGATCCTGTGCAGATTGTAAAAAAACGGGTGCACTGGGTCCTTTTTTTGACGGATCCGTTGAGGCTATGTGCACACATTGTGTATGCGTCTTTCCGCTGTGAAAGCGCATACACAACACAACACAACCCACGCTCTCTCTGTTTACTATTGATGCTGTCGGAGTCTCCTCTGAGCCTTCTTTTTAGCAAGCTAAACATTCCCAGATCCTTTAACCGTTCCTTGTAGGACATACTTTGCAGTCTGCTCACCATCCTGGTAGCTCTTCCCTGAACTTGCTCCAGTTTTTCAATGTCTTTTTTTTTTTTATCATAATAGGAACCGGGGTCTTCAGCAGCAACATGACCATGTAAAAATTTGGGGGTTTGGGGAAAGGGAGAGTAAGAGATGGATCCTTATGACAGATTTAAGTCACCCTTTCTGGGGGGGGGGGCATATATGAGAAAAGAGGTCAATCAACAGCAAGCAAATGTGTGAACACTAAGGACTCCACAAAATGCTTATTACAAAAAGACTACAGTGCTTAACTCGGTCAATAGTGGTTTTATAAAACCAATGGAAAAGAGTAAGTGCGTCAAGTAGCCACAATAGCAAATCAGTGGCCTCATTGTTCACATGCCCAAATACCTATAGTTTGTAAGCAAACATTGAAGGGAATCGTTGGAACATCTGCGCTGGAAATCCAAGGGCCAGAAGAGAAGAGTATTGCTATTTTTTCTTATTTTAAAGTATTTGCTGCTCTCGTTTTCGAGGCTGAAAGTCAATTTGCATAAACATTAAAGAATGTAACCTACTGTAATCATTTTATATCCACACAAAGTTGTAAAAGCCTATTGTGATTCTCTCTTAGTGTAATCTGCTAGAGGGGAACAACTGTATTTAGTTCACCTCCAGGGACAGGCTTGTGTCTGCTGTAAACAACACCTGTGTCATGTTACCCACAGGTTGCAATTTATGGCTTAACTATTGGAAACATTAACTAATATTGCAGCACCTGACACTCTGCTGCAACAGCCACAGTCAGTGCTAACATTTATTGTGGCCATTTAACCCTTTAGATGTAACTATCAATAGCAAAAGTGGTATCTATATGGCTAGCATGAATCATAGAATGTTAGAGTTGGAAGCAGGATTCACTAAACCATCTCAGACAGATGTCTGTCCAGCCTCTGTTTGAAGACTTCCATTGATAGAGAACTCACCACCTCTCGTGGCAGCATGTTCCACTCATTGATCACACTCACTGTCAAAAAGTTTTTTTCTAATATCTAATCTGTATCTTCTCCCTTTCAGTTTCATTCCATTGCTTCTCCTGTTTCCATGTGCAAATGAGAATAATGATAATTCCTCTACACCAGGGGTGGGCAATTAATTTTCCCAAGGGGCCACATGAGAGACCGTGTCTGTTGTGGAGGGCCGAAACAATAGGCCAAAATTAATTCTGCTCAATATTAATATTGATACATTATAATATTATTGATAATTTTATTAATATTAATTGTATCACTTAATATTGAGAATTAAATATCCTGAGATCCACCTACATATTGTTTTAGTCCGAGCACAGCCCCTTCTGTATATCGTATGAGCCCCCCAACAGCCCCATACATGCAGCATGAGCCCCACACAGCCTCCTCCATATGCGGAATGAGCCCCACACAGTCTCACTATGCACACTGCAAGAGCCCCACACAGCCTCCCTATATACACTGCAAGAGCCAAACACAGCCTCCCTATATATATTGCATGAGCCCCATACAGCCTCCCTATATGCACTGCAAGAGCCAAACACAGCCTCCCTATATATACTGCATGAGCCCCACACAGCCTCCCTATATGCACTGCATGAGCCCCACACAGCCTCCCTATATGCACTGCATGAGCCCCACACAGCCTCCCTATATATACACTGCATGAGCCCCACACAGCCTCCCTATATGCACTGCATGAGCCTCACACAGCCTCCCTATATATACTGCATGAGCCCCACACAGCCTCCCTATATATACTGCATGAGCCCCACACAGCCTCCCTATATACATAGTAACATAGTTATTAAGGTTGAAGGAAGACTTTAAGTCCATCTAGCTCAACCCATAGCCTAACCTAACATGCCCTAACATGTTGATCCAGAGGAAGGCAAAAAAAACTCATGTGGCAAAAAGTAAGCTCCACATTGGGGAAAAAAATTCCTTCCCGACTCCACATACGGCAATCAGACTAGTTCCCTGGATCAACGCCCTATCAAGGAATCTAATATATATAACCTGTAACATTATACTTTTCCAGAAAGGTATCCAGTCCCCTCTTAAATTTAAGCAATGAATCTCATTACAACATCATACGGCAGAGAGTTCCATAGTCTCACTGCTCTTACAGTAAAGAATCCGTGTCTGTTATTATGCTTAAACCTTCTTTCCTCCAGACGTAGAGGATGCCCCCTTGTCCCTGTCTCAGGTCTATGATTAAAAAGATCATCAGAAAGGTCTTTGTACTGTCCCCTCATATTTATACATTAAAATAAGCTCACCCCTTAGCCTTCGCTTTTCCAATCTAAATAGCCCCAAGTGTAATAACCTATCTTGGTATTGCAGACCCCCCAGTTCTCCAATAACCTTGGTCGCTCTTCTCTGCACCCGCTCTAGTTCAGCTATGTCTTTCTTATACACCGGAGACCAGAACTGTGCACAGTATTCTAAGTGTGGTCGAACTAGTGACTTGTATAGAGGTAAAATTATGTTCTCCTCATGAGCATCTATGCCTCTTTTAATGCATCCCATTATTTTATTTGCCTTTGTAGCAGCTGCCTGACACTGGCCACTAAATGTGAGTTTGTCATACACCCAGGTCTTTTTCATTGACGGTTTTGCCCAGAGTTTTAGAATTAAGCACATAGTTATACATCTTATTACTTCTACCCAAGTGCATGACCTTGCATTTAACCCCATTAAAGCTCATTTGCCATTTGTCAGCCCAAGCTTCTAGTTTACATAAATCATCCTGTAATATAAAATTGTCCTCCTCTGTATTGATTTCCTTGCAGAGTTTAGTGTCATCTGCAAATATTGAAATTCTGCTCTGTATGCCTCCTACAAGGTCATTAATGTTAAAAAGAGGGCCCAATACTGACCCCTGTGGTACCCCATTGCTAACCGCGACCCAGTCCGAGTGTGCTCCATTAATAACAACCCTTTGTTTCCTATCCCTGAGCTAGCTCTTAACCCATTTACACATATTTTCCCCTATCCCCATTGTTTTCATTTTATGTATCAACCTTTTGCGTGGCACCGTATCAAAAGCTTTTGAAAAGTCCATATACACTACGTCCTATGGGTTCCCTTGGTCCAGTCCGGAACTTACCTCTTCATAGAAGCTGATCAGATTTGTCTGACAGGATCGGTCCTTAGTAAACCCGTGCTGATACTGGGTCATGAGGTTATTCCTCTCCAGTATAGCATCCCTTAGAATGCCCTCCAGGATTTTACCCACAGTAGAGGTTAAGCTTACTGGCCTATAATTTCCGAGTTCAGTTTTTGTCCCCTTTTTGAATATTGGCACCACATTTGCTATACGCCAGTCCTGTGGTACAGACCCTGTTATTATGGAGTCTTTAAAGATTAAAAATAATGGTCTATCAATGACTGTACCTAATTTCTGTTGTAATCCAGGCCAGGAGATTTGTCAATTTTAGTGATTTTTAGACGCCGCCGTACTTCCTGCTGGGTTAAGCAGGTGACATTTAATGTGTAATTTTTGTTATCACTGATCATATTATCTGCCATGGAATTTTCTTGAGTAAATACTGATGAAAAAAAGTCATTTAGCATATTGGTTTTTTCCTCATCTTCATCCACCATTTCACCCAGACTATTTTTAAGGGGGCCAACACTATTATTTTTTAGTTTCTTACTATTTACGTAGTTAAAGAATATTTGCTGATTATTTTTACTCTCTCTGGCAACGAGTCTCTCTGTTTCAATTTTTGCTGCTTTAATTTGCTTTTTACAAAATTTAATTTTCCGTATTTATTTAATGCCTCCTCACTACCTACTTCCTTTAATTCTCTAAATGCTTTCTTTTTGTCACTTATTGCTCCCCTTACAGCTCTATTTAGCCATCTTGGTTTCCTCCTATTTCTGTATGTTTATTCCCATACGGTCTTAAACGTCTCCCATTTTCTTTGTGTATTTTTGTCTCAGGATATTGTTCCAGTTATTGCACCAAGATCATCTCTCATCCGTTGGAAATTTGCCCTCCTGAAGTTTAGTGTCCTTATAACCCCCCTACTACACATCTTATTGAATTATACATGAAAACTTATTTTGTGATCACTATTCCCCAAGTGACCCCCAACCCTTATATTTGATATGCGGTCTGGCCTGTTGGTTAATATTAGGTCTAGCATTGCCCCCCTTCTTGTTGGGTCCTGAACCAGTTGTAAAAGGTAATTGTCTTTCATAGGTGTCAAAATAGGGATTTTTGTGTATTCACCGTAAAATCCTTTTCTCCGAGCCATTCATTGGGGGACACAGACCATGGGTGTATGCTGCTGCCACCAGGAGGCTGACACTAAGTAATACAAAGAAAGTTAGCTCCTCCCCTGCAGTATACACCCTCCTGCTGGATCCCAGCTAACCAGTTCGGTGCAAAAGCAGTAGGAGATCAATAGCAACATATAAGCGTATAGCATGTCATATTATATATGAGAGTATAACATATCAAAAGATAAAAACAAAGCATAAGCTAATAACAGGGTGGGAGCTGTGTCCCCCAATGAATGGCTCGGAGAAAAGGATTTTACGGTGAGTACACAAAAATCCCTATTTCTCCTTCGCCTCATTGGGGGACACAGACCATGGGACGTCCCAAAGCAGTCCCTGGGTGGGGACAACATCAGATCAGGCCGTCTAACCGCTACTTACAAGTGCGCCACCGCGGCCTGCAAAGTCCGCCTGCCCAGACTCACATCTGTGGAAATATGTGAATAATAGAGCTTCAAGAATGCATGCGGACTGGAGGAATTCGCAAGCTTGCGGTCGTGCTTGCCGACGTCTGGTGCCTAGAGCCCTCAGACAGGGAAATAGGCTGACATCTAGCCCGGAAAGACTCCTGGATGGAGAAAAGAATCCACCAGGCTAACATGGCCGAAGAAACGGCTAAACCCTTCCTGCGACCGTCAGGAAGCCTACTTACCATCGAGAAACCCAAGTAAAGTGTCCAACCTTTGGAAGGACGCCGTCCTCGATACGTACCCACTCGGAGCACTCACTTCTTCCAGATTATGGAGAACCCATTCCGTTTTGTGGACTGGAGCCGAAAGAGATGAGAGGACGATGCCCCTGCAACAGTGGGAATACAATACCACCTTGGCAACGAGGGAAGGGGATGGCTTGAGGGCAACCCTGCCTTGATGGTAATAAGGAAAAAAGACAAAGAACAGAACGTCGAGTTCTGAAGACTCATCAGGAAGACAAGAACGCAGAGAAAGAAGGGAAGGGACCTTCCCTGATAGTAAAGTCTGTCCGGATCAAAAAAGGAGTCCACTGTAAGATGCCCAGGACCATTAAGGTCCCACGGATCTAACGGTACGCGGTAGGGAAGAACTACAGGTTAAGGCTCCCTGGGAGAAAGTCCATATTTCCAGTTTTGTCGCAATAAGATGGAAAAATACTAGAATCGCAAGTGAGAAAACCTGACATGGTCAGTGCGGGTCTCCCGGGATCACTGGGGCCCTTCCTGCTTCCGAAAAGATCTCAGACGTAGTGGAAGAGGGGTTATAGAAATTGGTACCATGGAAGAACAGAGCATGCACTGCGATGGTCTTGGATCTCGAGGCCAAACCATGAACTGGAGTACATTGGCGTTCAGCTTGGATGCCATCTGACCTACATCTGGAGTACTCCAGTGAAGGCAGATCCGATGGAAGACTTCCGAGTGAAGTTCCCACTCACTTGAGGAGAAACCCTGACGGCTGAATATGTCTGCTGCCCAGTGTTCTACTCCAGGGATATGTACTGTTGAGATCACCGAATGATAGATCTCGGCTCATCAGAGAGTGCGAGGTACCTTGGCCATGGCGCTTGACTGTGGGTACTTGCTAGATGGTTGACAAGTGGCACAGCCGTGGCATTATCCAACTGAAGACCCGCCTAAAGGCAGTGGACCTGCTGTAGGATTAGTTGTACCGTTCAGATCTCCAGACAAATGATCGGGAGAAGAAGACTGGCATTGGTATTCCCTAATAACCATTGGACCAGGAGAAGGCTCTGGACGAGGAAGGAGCTCAGAGACTACCCTTTGAAAGCCTGATTGACTTGCAGAAAACGAGCGCAGCAAAGGAAATTGCTTCCATTGTCATCTTTTTCCTCAGAACCCTCCTAGTGAATTGAATGAACTGAGGGAATGAGTGATCAAGTGCACAAGCTCTCTGTTGAAGGGCCACGACCTTGACTCGAGAGAGAATAACCATCCTTCTTGGGCAGGATCATCCTCAAAGAGGATCTGCTGGACTGGGAATGAGGGAGAAAAAAAAAAAAACTTGTCTTAGCTGCTAGCCCAGTTGAGAGAGTATTGCAAGTGATATAGACGACTCAGCGTAGTCCTTGAAGAGCGGCTACAAAGTCGACCAAATAGGGCAGGACGACCATGCTTCTAGGGTGCAAGAAGCACATGACAACCGTCATGATCCTTGCGACCACTCTGGTGTGGTAGCCAGGCCGGGGGGCAAGGTCGTGACTTGAAAATGCTGTTCGCGAATGGAAAGGCGAAGAGATTATTGTAGAGGGGAGAAATAGGCATGTGAGGGTAAGAATCCCAAATGTCGATGGATGCCAGAAAAGTCCACCTCTTTCTGTTGAAGTAATGGCTGAGCGGAGGAACTCCATCCGAAAAAAGGAGGACCTTGTCAAAGGTTGTTAGAAGTTTGAGGTCCAGGAATGGTGACACTTTTCATTCCCTCCCTTTTTGGAACCAAGATCCCTTAGATCTAGACTGTCCTGGACAATGCTTCCACTGCTGGTTGGGTCTGTAGAGGAGATACGATCCCTTGCTAGTCTCCCGCTCAGAAGATTTGATTGGCCAGCTATACTGTTGAAAACGAAGTAGTTAAGGTCTCTGACCAGGAGACTATTGGTCAAGCAACCCATGTGGTGGCTAAGGAAGGGTAGAGCGCTGAACCCGAAACCACAAGACGGAACGAACTAGATTTGCTATCCGACCGTCTGTGGTATCTTAATTGATGATACATCGGGCAGGAATACTGGTAGGTATACCACAAGAAATTCTACCCGGATAGTCTGCCAAGTGGCAGAATGCGGGACTGCAACCAGCAGGTCTCTTGCCATCGTCGTGCAGAGTAGAAAATTAGGAACCCTCAATCCACCATCCTCTTAACAGGGACGTGGAGAGGAATCATCCGCTTTCTTGCATCATCCGCTAAATAGTGGTGATACAAAGGGGGGGGGTGCTTGGACGCCAAAAATGTGTACCTCCGTACATCCTCAGAGTTGAGGTCCCCGAGTGGACAGGGCAGGTTGTCTGGCGTTAGGCCTGGATGCAGAAGAGGATACATGGAGGCGACACTCCGTGTGCTCGTCTGTTGAAGGTGTGGGAGGAAATCGGTGCCCTTTAAAGGACCCGTCGCCCATAAAAATCCGACCAGGTATGGCATCCTACTTAGAGGCTTCTGTCCAGTGCATCGCTCGTCAATTTGTTGATGGTATAAATAGAGAGTCCCTCTTTCTCAGAAGCTCTGGCAATCCAAGGCAATATCCGATCCATATTCAGCATTGTTCTCAACAAATCATGGGGGAGAGATCAGGAAAAGAAAACTTCCATTTTCTAGAACCTGTATGTTTTTCTAAAATACTTGCGGCCCCTGCTAGCCGACGGCTCCCATTGTAGGAGAGGGAGCATGTTGAGTGCTCCAGAGTTCAGTTAGGGTGACCAGCTTAGGATTGAAGATGTGCCCTTAAGACCAGTCAATACTGGTCATGCGCCTTTAAGGCTAGGGAATACTGGCCATGAGCCTTTAAAACCAGGGAATACTGGTCTTGTGCCTTTAAGAGGAGGACATACTGTTCATGTGCCTTTAAAAGCAGGGCATGCTAGTCATGTGCCTTTAAGAACCAAAGCCTACTGGTCATGTGCCTTTAAGAACCAGGGCATACTGGACATGTGCCTTTAAGTCCGGGGCATACTGGTCACGTGCCTTTAAGTCCAGAGCATACTGGTCACGTGCCTCAAGACCAGGGCATACTGGTCATGTTCCTTTAAAAACCAGGGCATACTGGTCATGTGCCTTTAAAAACCAGGGCATACTGGACATGTGCCTTTAAGACCAGGGCGTACTGGTCATGTGCCTTTAAGACCAGGACATACTGGTCACCTGCGTTTAAGACCAGGGAATACTGGTCACGTGCCTTTAAGACCAGGGCATACTGGTCATGTGCCTTTAAGACCAGGAAATACTGGTCACGTGCCTTTAAGACCAGGGCATGCTGGTCACGTGCCCTTAAGACCAGGGCATACTTCTCATGCGCCTTTAAGACCAGGAATACTGGTCATGTGCCTTTAAGACCCGGAATGCTGGTCATGCGCATTTAAGACCAGGAATGCTGGTCAAGACCGGGGCATTTTTTAAGAATTATGCCAGAGGTGGAGCCCCTTGAGGGGAACTAGGTACTCTGGGAAGAGCCGGGATCGGTGGCAGCGGAGGCTCCTGAGCTCATTTGATTAAATACTATGGGAAAGGTGACCGGCTTCTGCTGGTAATGTGCCCCTTTTAAACTAGGGAACCCTTAAGACCAGGGAATGCTGGTCATGTGTTTATTAGAAAACCATGGAAAACTGGGGATGCACCTATAAGCCCAGCGACTACTGGGCATGAGTCTTTAAGACCAGGGAATGAGGTCATGAACCCTTAAGACCCGTGCCTTTAAGACCGGAGCTTGCAGGACAACCAGAGATTGCAGGTCTTAAGTATTTAAAACAGGGAACGCTAGTCCCTTTATGCTGCTGGGGTGCGATTCACCTTACCGAGATTCTGAGTCCCCCCGTCTGGAATAGCACTGACTTCAGCGCTGAAAACCGCCGGCAGCAGCCCCTTCCAGATGAACTAGGGACCGGAAATGGCAGGAGGAAGAAGATGACCGCCGAGATCTCGTCTTGAATGAGAAGCGCCTGAATAGGGGGGCGGAGCCGCTAGAATGATGCAAGCGGTGGGCGGGGCTTCCCGGGATGCGGCCTAAACAGGGCCGAAGCCGGGAACTAAATTTAAGGAATCGGCCGGCGCGCACCCGCGGACTGTAGGGAAAAGTGCCGCGAAGCTCTGTGGGGACCCTGCCGCTATGGAGCCCTCCTATGACTGCCAGAAGACACAATCCCTCACGGTGCACTTACCCCGATATGAAGGGGATGGCAGATGCTGCAGGTCAGAGCTGTGCCCGGGTAGATAGGACGGTGCAGGGTTGAGGAGCCTCCATCCACCATCCCTGCAGAAGGGGGGTGGAGAGGAACGTCTGCCTCTTTCCATCATCCGCTTTTTCAGTGGTGATGCAGTGGGGGCTGCACGGACGCCACGCTGGAAGGTGCCTCTGTACAGCCGAGGGTAAAACCTGGTGGACAGGGCTGAATGTCCGGCAATAGGACTGGCTGCAGAAGAGGATACTGAAGGTGAAACTCCAGTGCTCGTCTGATAAGGGAGGGGAGAGATCGGTGCCCTTGAAGGGGCCCGTCGCCCCTAGAATCAGCTCAGGCAGTGGCTTCCCACGTCGCAGGAGAGGATACGGAGAGGTAAAACTCCCGTGCTCGCCTGTTGTTGGTTCGGGGGAGATCGGAACATGAAAGAATCCGTCGCCCCCTTCGTCCGTTGTAAAAGGTTAAAGTAAAAAGAGTTCTTTTGGTCTGAATAGCAGACCCGTCCGTGTGCCTCCTACGGACACTAAGCAAAAACAGGATTTTTGGTTGCTTACCGTAAAATCTGTTTCTTGAAGCCTCCATTGGGGGACACAGGAACCATGGGTGTATGCTGCTGCCACTAGGAGGCTGACACTATGCAAATAAAAAAGTTAGCTCCTCCTCTGCAGTGTACACCCCACCGACTGGCATTATACTCTTCAGTTAGTGAGAAAGCAGTAGGAGATAATGAACAAGGTTGAAGAACCATAACCACAAACTTGAGAACTGTAAACTGAGAACAGTCAGAGAACATATAACAGAAACATTGGGAGGGAGCTGTGTCCCCCAATGGAGGCTTCAAGAAACAGATTTTACGGTAAGCAACCAAAAATCCTGTTTTCTTTATCGCCTCTCATTGGGGGACACAGGAACCATGGGACGTCCCAAAGCAGTCCCAAGGGCGGGAAAAACAGACTTCCATCAGGTCAGAGGACTCACCACTGCCGCCTGCAAGATCCTTCTGCCTAGGCTGGCGTCCGCCGAAGCGTAGGTATGGACCTTGTAAAATTTGGCGAACGTGTGGATGGAAGACCAAGTTGCCGCTTTGCAAAGCTGTAGGGCGGAAGCCCTGTGGTGCACCGCCCAGGAGGCGCCGACTGCCCGGGTAGAGTGAGCCTTAATCCCAGAAGGGGGCACTCTGTTCTTGACCCGGTAAGCCTCCAAAATTGCCATTCTGATCCATCGAGCAATAGTCGCTTTGGAAGCCGGCTGGCCTCTGCGCGTGCCATCAGGAATGACGAAAAAAGAATCCGTCTTCCGGAAGGAGGATGTTCTATCCAGATAGATCCTCACTGCCCTGACAAGGTCTAGCTTGTTCAACTATCGCTCCAGAGGATGGGTCGGAGCTGGACAAAGGGAAGGAAGAACGATGTCCTCGTTGAGGTGGAAGGTGGAAACCACCTTAGGAAGGAAGGAAGGTGGAGGCCTGAAGACCACCTTGTCCTGGTGAATGACCAAAAACGGAGGACGGCAAGACAAGGCTGCCAACTCGGAAACGCGGCGAATAGACGTGATGGCCACAAGAAGGGTCACCTTCCAAGAAAGAACCGATAGAGGAATCTCCCTAAGAGGCTCAAAGGGAGAAACCCTCAGAATGTCCAGTACCAGGTTTAAGTCCCATGCGTCCACAGGGGCCCTATACGGCGGGACAGCGTGGGCTACTCCTTGAACGCGGTGGCCTAAAAAGGGGCCCCTCGCTGAAGACAGAAGGCCCTTGGTAAAAGGGAAGAAGAAAGGCGACAGGGAGCCCCTAACAAAGATCCGGGATGGGAAGGGGGAAAATACTCACCCAAACATCCCACGCCGGTACTAACCTTGAAAGGGTTTGAGACGTCCAGGGAGCTGATGGACGTCCTCGTCTCCTCCGACCGACAGGCTCTGGTAGGCGAGTGGGTGGGGGACGGAGCCAGGACCGGACTTCTGAGCACGCTTGTGTGCTAGGATCTTGGTCTGGTGAAGGATCTATGAGGATACGGGGTGGCAGTACACGCCGTACTCATAGTCCGCTTTGTGGGATTACAGGTGTGACTGTTCACCCTGTATCCCATCCGGAAAAAACCTGTAAAGGAAACGACGCACATTGAGGTAGATAAGGGTCTAATGAAAGACCCGTGTCCACCTCCTACTGACACTAAGCTAAACTGAAGAGTATAATGCCAGTCGGTGGGGTGTACACTGCAGAGGAGGAGCTAACTTTTTTATTTGCATAGTGTCAGCCTCCTAGTGGCAGCAGCATACACCCATGGTTCCTGTGTCCCCCAATGAGAGGCGATAAAGAAAACTGGTTAGCTGGGGGCCAGCAGGTGGGTGTATACTGCAGGGGAGGAGCTAACTTTCTTTGTATTACTTAGTGTCAGCCTCCTGGTGGCAGCAGCATACACCATGGTCTGTGTCCCCCAATGAGGCGAAGGAGAAAACCGATTACCTTTGCTGGAACTGCAGGTTTCTGTTCCCCAATCTATTTCAGGGTAGTTGAAGTCCCCCATAATAATGACTTCTCCTTGAGTCGAAGCTTCATCTATTTGCTTTATGTGACATCTCTTCAGGTATTTGTAGACAGTCATTAAGTCTCCTCTTAGCCTGCTTGGTCATTTTCTCAATAAGGATGGTATGAGATACTGTATCAAATGCTTTGCTGAAGTCAATATAAACTATGTCTACCGCATTTCCTTGAGCCACACAGTGATTCCATCATAGAAGGAAATTACAGTGTTTTTCGGACTACAAGATGCACCTAGGTTTTAGAGGAGGAAATTAGGGGGAAAAAAAGTTGAAGCAAAAAATGTGGTCAATTCTTTACTTATTATCCCCTATCCTGATATATATGGACCCCTCATCCCAATCCTGATACACATGGGCCCCTCATCCCTAGCCTGGTATGTATGTCCTCCTTATCTCTAGCCTGGTAAGCAAAGCCCCCTCATCCCTATCCTCACAGGAATTTTTGCCCTCATCCCTATCCTGGAATGCAGGCCCCCATCCGTAACCTGGTATGATTGGCCCCATCCCGATATGCTTGTCCCCATCCTGATATGCTTGTCCCCATCCTTATCCTGATACGATTTGCCCCCATACTGGTATGCATGGCCCCATCCGAAAACATTAAAAAAAATCCATTACACTTACCTCCCCGATGCTCCCTTGCAGCATCTTGTTCCGATGCCAGCAGCCGCATTATGCTTGTAAGCAGCGCATGGCAGGGACATCATGTGTTGCTTGCAAGCCTAAGTGCAGCTGCCAGAATACTCACTGCTCTGCACACCAGGTCTGTATGCATAGAGCGCAGTGAGTATTCATTGCTCTTTAATGGCGAGCACAGTGTCAGACGGAGCCTTCCTGCAGCTGTCGGAGGTCACGTGTGCCACTAAAGAGAAATGAATATTCACCCATGGACGTGGAATGCAGTGAATATTAATTTCTCTTAAGTAGCGGGCACAGGAGTTAGCCTCAGCAGCCGACTCCTGCCTCTGTGATCCGCTGCCACTCCCCCAGATGGTACATCCAGAATATAAGACGCACCCCCAATTTAACTTCACATTTTTGGAGGAAAAAAGTGTGTCTTATAGTCCGAAAAATACAGTAGATTAGTCTGGCTCTGATTAAATACTGTATTCTTATCCAAGTACTTACATACATGCAATTTAATAATTTGTTCAAAGATCTTTACTGGTGTAGAAGTAAGCCTCCTGGCTCCAAATTTTCCTTTTTTGAAGATAGGGACAACACTTGCCCTTCTCCAATCTTCTTGGACTACCTTTCTCCAGGATTTTTAAAAGATTCTGGCTAGTTGTTTTGCAATTTCCTCTGCTATCTCTTTCAGTACCCTAGGATGCTTATCATGTCACTCTCCGCAAGGAGAAACGATACTTCTTAGTACCCTAGGATGTAATTCATCTGGACCAAGAGATTTAAATTCATTTAAACTAGTCGACCGTGTGAAATTTTCGCACAATGGTTGTCGGGGACGCAGGCAATATCAGGAAAATTAAGCTGCTCAAATGTATATGTATTTAACCCCTTTCTGCCATTAGACGTACTATTCCGTCCATGTGGGGTGGGCTTTACTTCCCAAGGACGGAATAGTACGTCATAGCCGATCGGCCGCGCTCACGGGGGGAGCGCGGCCGATCGCGGCCGGGTGTCAGCTGCTTATCGCAGCTGACATCCGGCACTATGTGCCAGGAGCGGTCACGGACCGCCCCCGACACATTAACCCCCGGCACACCGCGATCAAACATGATCGCGATGTGTCGGCGGTGCAGGGAAGCATCGCGCAGGGAGGGGGCTCCCTGCGGGCTTCCCTGAGACCCCCGCAGCAACACGATGTGATCGCGTTGCTCCGGGGGTCTCCTACCTCCCTCCCTGCATCAAGTCCCGGATCCAATATGGCCGCGGATCCGGGTCCTGCAGGGAGGGAGGTGGCTTACCAAGTGCCTGCTCAGAGCAGGCACTTGGTAACGCTGCAGCGCTCTGAGACAGATCGGTGATCTGTCAGAGTGCTGTGCAAACTGGCAGATCACCGATCTGTATTGTCCCCCCCTGGGACAAAGTAAAAAAAAAAATTTTTTACAAGTGTGTAAAAAAAAAAAAAAAAATCCTAAATAATGAAAAAAACATAAAAAAATATTATTCCCATAAATACATTTCTTTATCTAAATAAAAAAATAAAAAAAATAAAAGTACACATATTTAGTATCGCCGCGTCCGTAACGACCCGACCTATAAAACTGGCCCACTAGTTAACCCCTTCAGTAAACACCGTAAGGAAAAAAAAAAAAAAAACGAGGCAAAAAACAACGCTTTATTATCATACCGCCGAACAAAAAGTGGAATAACACGCGATCAAAAAGACAGGTATAAATAACCAGGGTACCGCTGAAAGCGTCATCTTGTCCCGCAAAAAATGAGCCGCCATACAGCAACATCAGCAATAAAATAAAAAAGTTATAGTCCTCAGAATAAAGCGATGCAAAAATAATAATTTTTTCTATAAAATAGTTTTTATCGTATAAAAGCGCCAAAACATAAAAAAATGATATAAATGAGATGTCGCTGTAATCGTACTGACCCGAAGAATAAAACGGCTTTATCAATTTTACCAAACGCGGAACGGTATAAACGCCTCCCCCAAAAGAAATTCATGAATAGCTGGTTTTTGGTAATTCTGCCTCACAAAAATCGGAATAAAAGGCGATCAAAAAATGTCACGTGCCCGAAAGTGTTACCAATAAAAACGTCAACTCGTCCCGCAAAAAACAAGACCTCACATGACTCTGTGGACTCAAATATGGAAAAATTATAGCTCTCAAAATGTGGTAACGCAAAAAATATTTTTTGCAATAGAAAGCGTCTTTCAGTGAGTGACGGCTGCCAATCATAAAAATCCGCTAAAAAATCTGCTATAAAAGTAAATCAAACCCCCCTTCATTACCCCCTTAGTTAGTGAAAAGTAAAAAAAATTTAAAAAATGTATTTATTTCCATTTTCCCATTAGGGTTAGGGCTAGGGCTAGGGTTAGGGCTGAGGTTAGGGCTAGGGTTAGGGTTAGGGCTAGGGTTATGGTTAGGGCTAGGGTTAAGGCTACAGTTAGGGTTGGGGCTAAAGTTAGGGTTGGGGCTAAAGTTAGGGTTAGGGTTTGGATTACATTTGCGGTTGGGAATAGGGTTGGGATTAGGGTTAGGGGTGTGTCAGGGTTAGAGGTGTGGTTAGGGTTACCGTTGGAATTAGAGTTAGGGGTGTGTTTGGATTAGGGTTTCAGTTATAATTGGGGGGTTTCCACGGTTTAGACACATCAGGGGCTCTCCAAACGCAACATGGCGTCCGATCTCAATTCCAGCCAATTCTGCGTTGAAAAAGTAAAACAGTGCTCCTTCCCTTCCGAGGCCTCCCGTGTGCCCAAACAGGAGTTTACCCCAATATATGGGGTATCAGCGTACTCAGGACAAATAGGACAACAACTTTTAGGGTCCAAGTTCTCCTGTTACCCTTGGGAAAATACAAAACTGGGGGCTAAAAGATAAGTTTTGTGGGAAAAAATTTTTTTTTTAATTTTCACGGCTCTGCGTTATAAACTGTAGTGAAATACGTGTGGGCTCAAAGTTCTCACAACACATCTAGATAAGTTCCTTTGGGGGTCTAGTTTCCAATATGGGGTCACTTGTTGGGGGTTTCTACTGTTTAGGTACATCAGGGGCTCTGCAAACGCAATGTGACGCCTGCAGACCATTCCATCTAAGTCTGCATTCCAAATGGCGCTCCTTCCCTTCCGAGCCCTCCCATGCGCCCAAACGGTGGTTCCCCTCCACATATGGGGCATCAGCGCACTCAGGACAAATTGGACAACAAATTTTGGGGTCCAATTTCTCCTGTTACCCTCGAGAAAATACAAAACTGGGGGCTAAAAAATAATTTTGGGGGGAATTTTTCTTTTTATTTTCACGGCTCTGCGTTAGAAACTGTAGTGAAACACTTGGGGGCTCAAAGTTCTCACAACACATCTAGATAAGTTCCTTGGGGGGTCTAGTTTCCAATATGGGGTCACTTGTGGGGGGTTTCTATTGTTTAGGTACATTAGGGGCTCTGCAAACGCAATGTGACGCCTGCAGACCATTCCATCTAAGTCTGTATTTCAAATGGCGCTCCTTCCCTTCCGAGCCTTCCCATGCGCCCAAACGGTGGTTCCCCCCCACATATGGGGTATCAGCGCACTCAGGACAAATTGCACAACAAATTTTGGGGTCCAATTTCTCCTGTTCCCCTCGGGAAAATACAAACCTGGGGGCTAAAAAATAATATTTGTGGGAAAAAAAATTTGTTTTATTTTTACGGCTCTGCATTATAAACTTCTGTGAAGCTCTTGGTGGGTCAAAGTGCTCACAACACATCTAGATAAGTTCCTTAGGGGGTCTACTTTCCAAAATGGTGTCACTTGTGGGGGGTTTCAATGTTTAGGCACATCAGGGGCTCTCCAAACGCAACATGGCGTCTCATCTCAATTCCTGTGAATTTTGCATTGAAAAGTCAAACGGCGCTCCTTCCCTTCCGAGCTCTCCCATGCGCCCAAACAGTGGTTTACCCCCACATATGGGGTATCAGAGTACTCAGGACAAATTGTGCAACAACTTTTTGGTTCCAAATTCTTCTCTTACCATTGGGAAAATAAAAAATTGGGGGCGAAAAGATCATTTTTTTTCCAAAAAATATTTTTTATTTTTACGGTTCTGCATTATAAACTTCTGTGAAGCACTTGGTGGGTCAAAGTGCTCACCACACCTCTAGATAAGTTCCTTAGGGGGTCTACTTTCCAAAATGGTGTCACTTGTGGGGGGTTTCAATGTTTAGGCACATCAGTGGCTCTCCAAACGCAACATGGCGTCCCATCTCAATTCCAGTCAATTTTGCATTAAAAAGTCAAATGGCGCTCCTTCGCTTCCAAGCTCTGTCATGCGCCCAAACAGTGGTTTACCTCCACTTATGTGGTATCAGCGTACTCAGGACAAATTGTACAACAAGGTTTGGGGTCCATTTTCTCCTGTAACTCTTGGCAAAATAAAGCAAATTGGAGCTGAAGTAAATTTTTTGTGAAAAAAAGTAAAATGTTAATTTTTATTTAAACATTCCAAAAATTCCTGTGAAACACCTGAAGGGTTAATAAACTTCTTGAATGTGGTTTTGAGAACCTTGAGGGGTGCAGTTTTTAGAATGGTGTCACACTTGGGTATTTTCTATCATATAGACCCCTCAAAATGACTTCAAATGAGATGTGGCCCCTAAAATAAAATGGTGTTGTAAAAATGAGAAATTGCTGGTCAACTTTTAACCCTTATAACTCCCTAACAAAAAAAAATTTTGGTTCCAAAATTGTGCTGATGTAAAGTAGACATGTGGGAAATGTTACTTATTAAGTATTTTGTGTGACATATCTCTGTGATTTAATTGCATAAAAATTCAAAGTTGGAAAAACAGGACTTTTGGTTGCTTACCGTAAAATCTGTTTCTTGAAGCCTCCATTGGGGGACACAGGAACCATGGGGTGTATGCTGCTGCCACTAGGAGGCTGACACTATGCAAATAAAAAAGTTAGCTCCTCCTCTGCAGTGTACACCCTACCGACTGGCATTATACTCTTCAGTTAGTGAGAAAGCAGTAGGAGAAAGGAAAAAGGTTGAAAAACCATAACCACAAACTTGAGAACTGAAACGTGAGAACAGTCATAGAACAGATGATAACAGAAACATTGGGAGGGAGCTGTGTCCCCCAATGGAGGCTTCAAGAAACAGATTTTACGGTAAGCAACTAAAAATCCTATTTTCTTTATCGCCTCTCATTGGGGGACACAGGAACCATGGGACGTCCCAAAGCAGTCCCTAGGGCGGGAAAAACAGACTTCCATCAGGTCAGAGGACTCACCACTGCCGCCTGCTAGATCCTCTGCCTAGGCTGGCGTCCGCCAAAGCGTAGGTATGGACCTTGTCAAATTTGGCGAACGTGTGGATGGAAGACCAAGTTGCCGCTTGCAAAGCTGTAGGGCGGAAGCCCTGTGGTGCACCGCCCAGGAGGCGCCGACTGCCCGGGTAGAGTGAGCCTTAATCCCAGGAGGGGGCACTCTGTACTTAACCCGGTAAGCCTCCGGAATTGCAGTTCTGATCCAGCGAGCAATAGTCGCCTTGGAAGCCGGTCGGCCTCTGCGCGGGCCATCAGGAAAGACGAAAAGAGAATCAGTCTCTCGGAAAGTGGACGTTCTATCCAGGTAGATCCCCACTGCCCTGACGAGGTCCAGCTTGTTCAACTATCGCTCCAAAGAATGAGTCGGAGCTGGACAAAAGGAAGGTAGAACGATGTCCTCGTTGAGGTGGAAGAGGCGGAGGCCTGAGGACCACCTTGTCCTGGTAGATGACTAAGAACGGAGGACGGCAAGAAAGAGCCGCCAACTCGGAAACGCAGTGGATAGAAGTGATGGCCACAAGAAAGGCCACCTTCCAAGATAGGACTAACAGGGGAATCTCCCTGAGGGGCTCACAGGGGGAAACCCTCAGAACGTCCAGTACCAGGTTTAAATCCCATGAATCCACAGGGGCCCTGTACGGAGGAACAGCGTGGGCCACTCCTTGAGGAAAGGTCTTAACCTGTGGTCAGGAAGCTAAAGTCTTCTGAAAAACAAAAGGATGGAAAGCGCAGAGACCTGGCCCTTCAGGGAACTAAGGGCCAGGCCCGAATCCAGTCCTGCCTGAAGAAAAGCAAAAATGGAAGGCAGGGAAAAAGGACATAGATGAAACACGGTTGGACTCGCACCAACGGAAGTAAGCCTTCCAGGTACAATAGAAGATCCTGGAAGGCGAAGGCTTCCGAGCCTGAATCATGGTGTGAATCACCCGTCCAAAAGGCCGGACGCTCCTAGAACTGCGGTCTCAAAAACCACGCCGTTAAAAGGAGCGACCGAGAATTCGGGTGTCAGATCGGACCCTGAGACCGCAGATCGGGCCTGTCTGGAAGGCGCCAGGGAGCGTCCGCGAGAAGTTGACGAGCTCCGCGAACCAAGCTCTCCAGGGCCAATTCAGGGTGATCAGAATGACCGGCACCCCTTCCGCTTTGCTCTTCTTCAACAGTCTGGGAAGGAATGGAAGGGGTGGGAACAGGTAGGGCAGCACGAACTGTGACCAAGGAATGGCCAGAGCGTCGACGCCCACTGCGAGAATCGCGAGACCTGGAGATGAACTGCGGAACCTTCCTGTTCATTCGAGACGCCGTGAGATCCACGTCCGGAGTCCCCCATCGAAGACAAATCTGATGGAAGACCTCCGGATGCAAGGACCATTCCCCTGCCGCGAGGCCCTCGCGGCTAAGGAAATCGGCGGCCCAATTGTCCACGCCGGGGATATGCACCGCGGATATCACCAGAACTGTTGCCACTGCCCAGAGGATGACCTGGGATACCTTGGCCAAGGAGCTCCGAGGCCCCCCTTGATGGTTGACATATGCCACCGCCGTGGCATTGTCCGTCTGGATTCGAATTGGAATACCCCTGAGAATCCTTTTCCAGTGACGAAGGGACAGAAAAATGGCCCGGATCTCGAGGACAATGATCAGCAAGGTTACCCCTGCACCGACCAGCGGCCCCGTACAGTCAGGTGGCGAAACACCGCACCCCAGCCGAGCAGGCTGGCGTCCGTCATCAACACCTGCCAGGGACTGGAAGGATCGCTTGTCTTTGGGAAGAAAGACCTTCCTCTGATGAGTGTCGAAGAGCACGCCCAGAAAGATGATGTGTTGAGGAATAAGGCAGGGCTACTTCCGGTTGACCGGCCACCCGAAACGGGCTAGGGTTTCGACGATGGACAGGCTTTCCTGAGCCTGAGAAAAGGACAGAGCCTTGATGAGGATGTCGTCGAGGTATGGAAACAGAACCAGGCCTCTGACCCTCAAGATGGCCGTCAGCGCCGCCATGATCTTCATGAAAACTCTTGGGGCGGTTGCAAGACCGAACGGCAGGGCGACAAACTGAAAATGTTCCTGAAGCACTGCAAACCGCAGGTCTCGGTGATGTCCCGGAAATATCGGAACGTGGAGGTAGGCGTCCTGAATATCTATGGAACACAGAAATTCCTGAGCCTCCATGGAAGCAATTACTGAACGAAGGGATTCAATCCTGAAGTGCTTCAGACAAACTCTCCTGTTCAGTAATTTGAGGTCCAGAATGGGACGCACCCTGCCGTCTTTTTTTTTTTTTTTTTTTTTCGGTACCACAAAAAGGTTGGAATAGAAACCTGTGAACCGCTCTTTTTCTGGGACGGGAACAATTACCCCGGCTTTGAGGAGAGAAGTGATGGCTGCGAAGAAACCTGGAACTAAAGCGGGATCTCTTGGAGTTCGGGATTCTAAGAATCGATCCCGGGGTCGAGAAACGTACTCTATCTTGTATCCGAGGATACAACTTCTCTGACCCATGCGTCCTCTACTGAGGAGATCCAGACGTCCCTGAAGAAGAGGAGACGGCCGCCCAGCCGGGGAGGTGGGATGTCGACTAGCCGAAAGTCAGGTCCAGTCCTGGAGGGTCTACCCTGGGAGTAGCGAGGACGCCAGGAAGGAGTGGGCCTAAAGGATGCCGCCTTCTTCTCTTGGCGTGCCTGTGGCCTTTGATGCTGCTGGGAGAAGGAGTTTGATGCCGCGAAGCGACGAAAAGGCCGAAATTGACGTCTAAAGGAGAGGCGACAAGGCTTGGCCTGGGGAAGAAGGGAGCCTGTGCCCCCAGTAGCGTCCTTAATGATTTGGTCCAGCTTAGAACCAAAAAGGACGAGACCCCTGAAAAGGCAGGCTGGTAAGGGACTTTTTAGAGGACAAATCCGCCTGCCAGGCCTTAAGCCAAACGGTCCGGCGGATGGCAACCGCATTGCTGGACGCCTGAGCCGCACAAGACGCGGCGTCCAGATAGGCTGAGACCAGATATTCACCCGCGTGAGAAATCTGGTTGGCAAGTCCCGCCAGCTGTCTGGAAGGAACCCCGTTCAGAATGCCCTGACGGAGCTGTTTGGCCCATTTGGATATGGATTTAGAAACCCAAGTGGAAGCAAAGGCCGGGCAAAGACTGGCTGCGGCAGCTTCAAAGGCTGACTTCTCGAAAGATTCTAAGACTATCGTTAGAATCCTTCAGAGATGTTCCGCCGGACAGTGGGAGGACAGTGTTGGTGGATAGTCTAGAAACCGGAGGATCCCCCAAGGGAGAAGCCGTCCAATTAGCGGTGAGCTCCGGAGAAAAGAGATATAAAACGCCAAGTCGCTTTCCTCTCTGAAAGAGTCTGGTCGGGTTCTCTCTTTCTCTGGTCATAATCTCCTCGAATTCCGGGTGAGGAGCGAAAAACTTGGAAGGTGGTTTAGCCCATCTAAACGAAACCGCCTAGTCTTCGGGTTCCGTAGAGGACTCCTTGATGCCACACAGGTTAGATTTATCGCTCCAATGAGATTCTGAACCATCCCTCATGGTAGCGATCTGGTTGGAATCCAACTCCGAAACATGCTCCGAAGGCGCATCAGAGAACGCCTCGCCTGACTCAGGGGAGGAGGATCGGGAGGACGCCGACTGCAGAGGAGGACCGAGTGGCGAGATGGAGCGAGAAGAGGACTCAGACCGGCGTTCCTGTCTGGACCTTTTGCGGCTAGCAATGGAGGGCTCGGACGGAGCTTCCTGCGACCCGCTGGCTACTGCAAGGTCTGCAGGGGTAACCGATCCAGCACGGACACCAAAGTTTGAGACGCCAGAGTTAGATCAGCCACCGATTGGGACAGAGAGGAAGCCCAGCCTGGGATGGGGGTATCACTCTCGGGCGGATTGGCCGGGGGATCTTAGGAGCGGTGGGAACAATCAGGTTGCTGCAGGCCTGACAGAGCGGAGGCAGAAGAGGAAGAAGTAGGAGGACCCCCTTAGAGTTAGACATTTGCAGAGGTCCCTGAAGAAAATGCCACAGGGTTAGGGGACAGTGGGGCAGAGGGGGGTGTCAGTCTGCAGTGCAGAGCTACTCACGGCAGACGAAAAGCACAGATACCAGGATGCTGTAGGCCTGTAGGAAGATGCTGTGGATCTCCGGTGCAGATGGTGTGCTGTGCCCCCAGAAAGGATCGCTCTGCGGAGTTCTCCGGCGCAGGTGTGTGGCACGATAGAGAAAGACTCGTGCCCTGAGTGTCCGGCAGCCGGCGTCGAGGAAGGGGCGGAGCCAGTCGAGATGGTGCCGGTGGGTGGGGAAAAGCAGGGCACAGATTGTCGGGCGGGAGAAAGCCCGCCCGATGAAAAAGGAAGTGGGCGGAGCGCGGCACCGGAAGTAGGCCCCGGGAAAGCCGGGGCCTATATTAGAAGCCGGTGCCCGCTGAGAAGAACCCCCGCGGCTCAGACACTGCCCGGCAGAGCGGCGCGGAAGCCGCCGCATGAAGCAGAGCGCTGCCGCCGGTTTAGAGTCGCCGGAGTAGGTCCCGGTGACCGGAGAGAAGATCCCTGTGGCGCAAACGCTGCCCGGCAGAGCGGCGCGGCATCCGCCGCATTTAAGAGAGGGAGCGCTGCCGCCAGTGAAGTCGCCGGAGTAGGCCCCGGAAAAGCCGGGGCCTAAATTAGGCGCCGGCGACCGCCGGAAGCAACGGTGCTGGCTGTGGAGGTGAGCGACGCCTGAGCGGCCGCCGCATAGTACGCTGAGGGGGGGGAACGCTGAGGGCAGGTGGTACGTCGCAAGTAGGCCCCGGGAAAGGCCGCTGAGGGAAAAGCTGCAGGCAGGAGTGTGCCGCAAGCAGGCCCCGGGCCGGGGCCTGAAGGAAGAACGGCGACCGCTGGAGGAACGCGGTGGGGCATGGAAAGGTAGCGCGGCTGGCAGAAAAAGGCCACGTCAGAAAGAGCCACAGCGTAGGGAACGGGGAAAGTGCTGCAAATGCAGCGATGACCCCGCGCTGAGTCCTGGGAACCCCTTTAGAAATACTCACCTAGTAAAATCCCCCGTCGTCTGCTACTAACCTTGAGAAGGTATCAGACGTCCATAGGAGCTGTGATGGACGTCCTCGTCTCCTCCGACCGACAGGCTCTGGTAGGCGAGTGGGTGGGGGACGGGCCAGGACCGGACTTCTGAGCACGCTTGTGTGCCAGGCTCTTGGTCCTGCTGAGGGATCTATGAGGATACGGGGTGGCAGTACACGCCGTACTCATAGTCCGCCTTGTGGGACTACAGGTGTGACTTCACCCTGTATCCCTTCCGGAAAACCTGAAAAGGAACGACGCACATTGAGGTAGATAAGGGTCTAATGAAAGACCCGTGTCCACCTCCTACTGACACTAAGCTAAACTGGAGAGTATAATGCCAGTCGGTAGGGTGTACACTGCAGAGGAGGAGCTAACTTTTTTATTTGCATAGTGTCAGCCTCCTAGTGGCAGCAGCATACACCCCATGGTTCCTGTGTCCCCCAATGAGAGGCGATAAAGAAATTGCAAAATTTTCGCCATATTTCCGTTTTTTTCACAAATAATCGCAAGTAATATCAATGAAATTTTACCACTATCATGAAGTACAATATGTCACGAGAAAACAATGTCAGAATCACCGGGATCCGTTGAAGCGTTCCAGAGTTATAACCTCATAAAGGGACAGTGGTCAGAATTGTAAAAATTGGCCCGGTCCATAACGTGCAAACCACCCTTGGGGGTAAAGGGGTTAATGAGATGACGAACACAGAGAGGTATGTGTGTCACTGAATATATATATACAGTCATGGCCAAAAGTATTGACACCCCTGCAATTCTGTCAGATAATACTCATTTTCTTCCTGAAAATGATTGCAAACACAAATTATTTGGTATTATTACCTTCATTTAATTTGTCTTAAATGAAAAAACACAAAAGAGAATGAAGCAAAAAGCAAAACATTGATCATTTCACACAAAACTCTAAAAATGGGCCAGACAAAAGTATTGGCACCCTCAGCCTAATGCTTGGTTGCACAACCTTTAGCCAAAATAACTGCGACCAACCACTTCCTTTAACCATCAATGAGTTTCTTACAATGCTCTGCTAGAATTTTAGACCATTCTTCTTTGGCAAACTGCTCCAGGTCCCTGATATGTGAAAGGTGCCTTCTCCAAACTGCCATTTTTAGATCTCTCCACAGGTGTTCTATGGGATTCAGGTCTGGACTCATTGCTGGCCACCATAGAAGTCTCCAGGGCTTTCTCTCAAACCATTTTCTAGTGCTTTTTGAAGTGTGTTTTGGGTCATTGTCCTGCTGGAAGACCCATGACCTCTGAGGGAGACCCAGCTTTCTCACACTGGGCCCTACATTATGCTGCAAAATTTCTTGGTAGTCTTCAGACTTCATAATGCCATGCACACGGTCAAGCAGTCCAGTGCCAGACGAAGCAAAGCAACCCCAAAACATCAGGGAACCTCCGCCATGTTTGACTGTAGGGACCGTGTTCTTTTCTTTGAATGCCTCTTTTTTTACTCCTGGAAACTCTATGTTGATGCCTTTGCCCAAAAAGCTCTACTTTTGTCTCATCTGACCAGAGAACATTCTTCCAAAACATTTTAGGCCTTTTCAGGTAAGTTTTGGCAAACTCCAGCCTGGCTTTTTTATGTCTCAGGTAAGAAGTGGGGTCTTCCTGAGTCTCCTACCTTACAGTCCCTTTTCATTCAGATGCCGACGGATAATACGGGTTGACACTGTTGTACCCTTGGACTGCAGGGCAGCTTGAACTTCTTTGGATGTTAGTCGAGGTTCTTTATTCAACATCCGCACAATCTTTCGTTGAAATCTCTTGTAAATTTTTCTTTTCCGTCCACATCTAGGGAGGTTAGCCACAGTGCCATGGGCTTTAAACTTCTTGATGACACTGCACACGGTAGACACAGGAACATTCAGGTCTTTGGAGATGGACTTGTAGCCTTGAGATTGCTCATGCTTCCTCACAATTTGGCTTCTCAAGTCCTCAGACAGTTCTTTGGTCTTCATGCTCAATGTGGTACACACAAGGACACAGGACAGAGGTTGAGTAAACTTTAATCCATGCCAACTGGCTGCAAGTGTGATTTAGTTATTGTCAACACCTGTTAGATACCACAGTTAAGTTAAAGCTGCTGTTAATTACACAAAATAGAGAAGCATCACATGATTTTTCGAACAGTGTGAATACTTTTGTCCACCCCCTTTTTTATATTTGGTGTGGAATTATATCCAATTTGGCTCTAGGACAGTTCTTTTTGTGTTTTTTCACTTAAGACAAATTAAATGAAGATAATAATACCAAATAATTTGTAGATCAGAAATGAAGAGGGACGTGGCAACACTCACCGATCCTGTGAAGCGGGCTTTACCTTTTATTAAAGCAAACGTGAGACCATCTTCACGGCACGGGGGAGACAAAATAGAGGAGGTGAGCGGGGGAGAGGACAACAGCCGTTTCGCGCCCACACCGGCGCTTCTACGGGTCCACACTGGACGGGAACAACGTCAGGTGAGATAAGCACAAAGGCTCCGCCCCCTGCAACGTGTATCCCGTCCAGAGCAGGCAGAAAACAGGTGCATATCAAGGGAACAATCAAAACAGTGAGTATTAAAATCAGTTACAAAAACATAAATATAAAGATATTGAACATGCACATATAAGATCACAAAATCTCTATCGGAAAATAAGTCACAAATACATAGATCGTACGCAGTGTGGAAACTGTGCGCAATGAAACTGTTATAGTAACACCCAAATTACTATCCTATCCAAATTACTTCACATCTTATATGTGCATGTTCATTTTGGGATTTTAACTGATTGTGCAGTGAGAATTTCATTTCAGCAAAATCTCCATTCTTTCTTGGACATTTCAGTCCTTTAGAACATCCAGCCATTGAACCTTTCCTACCCTTTTTTCTGAGTCCATTAAAATCTGCCATTCTGAAGTTCAACCACAAAGTCTTGAGTCCTCGCTGGTTCGAGGATGGCATGATCCTCGACCATTTTTTCCCTGTTGATAAAAATTAGGTCCAAGATGAAGATGGCAAATTCTCTTGTTCACCTTTTGAAAGCTAAAGCTGTCAGAGAGAGAAAAGAAGAATTTCCTAGACCCGTTGCTTTTTCCTGAGATTCCCAACAAATATCTGGATAGTTAAAATCTCCCATGATCACTATGCTGTTCTACTTGTTTGAGAACAAAGACATCTGAAGTAAAAAGAGTTCAGCCATATCTTCAGTCTGTTTAGGTGGCAATAGTAAACACCTACATGCTTCCTCTATCTCCATCGTCATACAGGGTTTATGGCAACCATTGAAACCTGTGCTTATGGCAACTTCGAAGCCAAATAACGGCATCCTGGTCTGCCAGCTATGGTGGTCTGTTAGACCCTGCCTTATGCAGAGCCGAACAAGCCAAGTACCAGTGTAAAACTGACAGGTCTAATGCACTGCAATACATTAGTATTGCAATGTATTAGTCAAGAGATCAATGTGTAAAATATTCAAGTGTCATAGTGGGACTAAGTTTAAGCCGAGTGTCAGTGCACTGTTCTTCAATTCTCTCGCATGAGAGAATCACAGCACAGGTGCGGAGGAGACTGAGAAAGTAATTTCTCCATCTCCACCATTGCCGGTGTCCGTGGTCAGTTGGACTGCACTCGGATGACATCCAAGTGCAGTGCGATGTTTCACAAGTACCCATAGACTTGTAAGGGTGAGTGCAATTCTCGGATGCACTCAGAATGCTGCGTTTTTTTTTCCTCAGTCCGATTCGCATTTGAGAATAAAAATCGCAGATCTCCACTGCCCCACAATATAACATAGGTGCGAGTGCTATCCGATTTTTAACCAGATTTCACTAGTCCAATTTATACACTTGAATAAGCGAGCCCTTAGGATGATGGTGCGGCTGACAGAGGCAGAAACTCCAACCGTCTACAGTGGCCGATAGCCACATGAATTTGTTTCAGAATCGTGCAGCCATTGCCCACTGCAGGTAGGCTGAGTTTTAGCTTTGCAGCCGGCAACATCGTGCAGTCATACTCTTGACACTCATGAGGTTGTTAAAGGGAATATGTCAGCATGATGTAGGGACAGAGACCCTGATTCCACCAATACTGATAGACAAGCTGCCAAATGGCAGGGACAAATGTAATATATGATGCTGAAGTGGTCTGTTTTCTCAGAAGGTGCAGTGATGTCCCAGCGAGCGGCGTATATTGGAACACGGTCTCTCACCTCACTAAACCGGGATCTCCCACAATAACTTGAAAGATCTCACTGCTTAGTGAGGATAGAGAGATCAAGAAGGGTCCTCATTCACCTGGCTCCCAGGGACATGGCTGCACTTTCTCAGACCACCACTGGCTCCAGAAGAAATACGTATATTGTCATTGTCCCTGCCTGTCAGCAGCTTCTCTGTCTATCACTATTACATTGGTCTTTGCTTTGATCACTAAGATCAGACCACAGGCAGTGAAGCTGCAGAAGGTAAGGAAAAGTCTTCTAATAAATTAGCACTATATCCCCGGGAGCAGCACGCGTCCGGTCTCTGCCTGCGCAAGTGCATGCGTGGAGCAGAGGGATCGGTGAGAAGCCAAAAGATGGCAGCTTGCTTCCATTGAAAAAGATTTTTCAGACTTTTACAGCAGCACTGAAATAAGTAAACACACAACTAGAATTACATTTTTTAATAAAACTATATTTTTGGTTCTCTTTTAGCTGTTTTGTCAGCAACACATTTGACAAGGGCATCCAAGAACAATGTAGAGAAACAGCTGGACTCTACAGAATTGGCTTTTGTTAGCCAGTAAGGGACGAGGGCCGAACACTCCTGCTGTCAAAAGAATGAAGAATAATCTCAGCAGCAGGGATTCCACAGATTCCTAAAACATTTATCACAGAAATAATTGTTGTGCATGCATTAAACCTTCTACACAGAAACAATTAACTGATCATATCTGGTATGAAGGCGCGTTCACAATAGAAAATGGTTTCAAAATAAACATATCCAATCTATGATGCATACAGAAAAGATAAAAGTATACATCTACTTTTATTTAATGGATAAATATCACATTTACAATATTTATTTTTCCGCGGGTAAAAAGTAAAGTTTTATGGATGGTGATTTCTTTGAGCAATTGGATTTAGTGGCATCTCAATCATCAGCACCTAAAAAGAGAAGCAGACCATTAGGTCAAATGGACAGGAGATGATGTATTATTTGTGACCCAACCGACAAGGGAACAGTCATATACAATATTAACATCGCCTCACCTTTACAAGTCTTTCCTTGTAAGTTATATCATCTTCACTGATCTCACGATTGGGGCATTTTTGGAGGTAGCGTTTACATACAGTGATAGTTTCTTCCAAGTCATAGAGAACACAAGGATCCAGAGCCAAATTATTAATCTGACTCACTAAATACTCCTTATAATGAGACCTAGGAAAGGCAGAATACATGGCGTCGTTATTATCTGACACTGTGCAATCTGAATTGGCGAATTCTCTATTCCTACTATCAGGTCTGGAGCAGGATAGAGCAGATATTAACCCCTATCTGACCTCGGACAGGATAGTACGTCCTAGGTCAGATCCCCTGCTTTGATGCAGAGCTCCGCGGTGAGCCCGCATCAAAGCCGGGACATGTCAGCTGTTTTGAACAGCTGACATGTGCCCGTAATAGGCGCGGGCAGAATCGCGATCTGCCCGCACCTATTAACTAGTTAAATGCCGCTGTCAAACGCAGACAGCGGCATTTAACTACCGCTTCCGGCCGGGCGGCCGGAAATGACGTCATCGCCGACCCCCGTCACATGATCGGGGGTCGGCGATGCGTCTCCATTGTAACCATAGAGGTCCTTGAGACCTCTATGGTTACTGAACGCCGGTGGCTGTGAGCGCCATCCTATGGTCGGCGCTCACAGCACACCTCCATTTCTGCTACATAGCAGCGATCAGCAGATCGCTGCTATGTAGCAGAGCCGATCGTGCTGTGCCTGCTTCTAGCCTCCCATGGAGGCTATTGAAGCATGGCAAAAGTAAAAAAAAAAGTTGAAAAAAATGTTAAAAAAATAAAAAAAATATAAAAGTTTAAATCACCCCCCTTTCGCCCCAATCAAAATAAATCAATAAAAAAAAATATAAAATCTACGCATATTTGGTATCACCGCGCTCAGAATCGCCCGATCTATCAACTAAAAAAAAGCATTAACCTGATCGCTAAACAGCGTAGCGGGAAAAAAATTCAAAACGCCAGAATTACGTTTTTTTGGTCGCCGCGACATTGCATTAAAATGCAATAACGGGCGATCAAAAGAACGTATCTGCACCGAAATGCTATCATTAAAAACGTCATCTCGGCACGCAAAAAATAAGCCCTCAACCGACCCCAGATCACGAAAAATGGAGACGCTACGGGTATTGGAAAATGGCACAATTTTTTTTTTTTTTTTAGCAAAGTTTGGAATTTTTTTTCACCACTTAGATAAAAAAGAACCTAGTCATGTTAGGTGTCTATGAACTCGTACTGACCTGGAGAATCATAATGGCAGGTCAGTTTTAGCATTTAGTGAACCTAGCAAAAAAGCCAAACAAAAAACAAGTGTGGGATTGCACTTTTTTTGCAATTTCACCGCACTTGGAATTTTTTTCCCGTTTTCTAGTACACGACATGCTAAAACCAATGATGTCGTTCAAAAGTACAACTCGTCCCGCAAAAAATAAGCCCTCCCATGGCCAAATTGACGGAAAAATAAAAAAGTTATGGCTCTGGGAAGGAAGGGAGTGAAAAACGAACACGGAAAAACGAAAAATCCCAAGGTCATGAAGGGGTTAAGACCCCAACATGTACATCTTTGCCGTACACTGGAACCAATGAAAAAGGAAATAGTAATAGCCAAGAGAAGACAAAGTGCGTATCCAATACTTACTCACACAACCCCGCATACCCATGGACAGTCTGCTTTCCACAGGCTTCATCTGTTAATCCATCAATAGTCTCTTTCTGCTCCATCACGCGACATCCACCTTCATAAGACAATTGCAAAATAGAAGCAAAGACAAAGCTAAGTCTTATGTGTAAAGAAAGGTTGAAGAAGTGGCTGAGCATTAGTAGATGGAATGACTGTATACATTTCTACACATTGAACAACTGTGTAAATAAAATCTATGCACTTTTTACTTTCCCCAATTTACAGTCTGTATTACAGCTCAGAGCTGCAGTAGCAGTCCTGCATGCCTCAGAGCTGAAATCTCCCAGAATTCTTTGCTTGTTTCATTGCTCTAGTGATTTTCCCTTTGGGAAGTGTTATATTTCCACCAGGCTCTCTACCATCTCACATAAGAGTCCAGCTAAAATGTGATATGTCTGCATGCAAGCTTCTTAGCGGCTTTCAATAAATAAAAAAAAAACAGCAGAATTACGCATGCAGCTCTGGACTCTAACACAGGTTGTCACTTCAGATCAGTAAAGAATACACTGTATGTACAAAGTCACTCAATTTTTCATGTACACTGTATCTAAATGTATATATTTTAGATATATGCACTGTGGAATATGTTGGTGCTATATCAATAAAAATTATTATTATTATAAATTATTATTATATATGAACGTCACTCAAAAGTTAGCTTCTTTTACAAGCTATATAAACATACAATATGATCTGGCATGTCTTGTAAGGGGCCTGACATCTCCGCAGATAGGTTGGATGGCAATTATTTTCTCCTACTACTCTAAATGCATCAACATGTTCAAGGACAAAGGAGTTAATAGATATTTAGCCACATTAAAGGGACAATCCGACAATAGATATGTAAACTGCTGTCAGCCATATGGGTGTTTGGCTAACATCTAAGGAGCATTATAACTCTAGTGGAGGCTGACAAATAGAAGCATTTAAAAGGAAGACTGGTTGGACAGGCAGCTTCTCCCCACCTGCCCTCTGGAGTAATATACAAGCATGCAGTTAGAGACCTGTCACTCCAGGGCAGCGAATGCGGAAAAGAAGCCGGGGTCTAGTCTCCCAGGCGGCTTGGTCCCCGGCAGCTATTAAATTACCGTATTTTTCGGACTATAAGACGCACCGGACTATAAGGCGCACCCAGGTTTTAGAGGTGGAAAATAGGGAAAAAAAATATTTGAAGCTAAAAAATGTGGTAAAACATTTAATAACATAAATGACATACTATTATATGTGGTGTTATATATAATAGTATGTTATTATGTTGGAAGCTGCTGGACCAGTGTGGTGTCTGTAAAGCACTATATGAAGATGCTGGAGGGTGAGTATAAGAATGGGGGCACAGGGCTTATATTTAAAGCACCACTCCAGCACTGCAAAATAACACTGGAGTGCTGCTTTAAAATCCCATGGGAGAACTATAACTCCCAGCATGTCCTGCAGATCCTATGACATGCTGGGAGTTATAGTTCACCAAAGGAGTGGCAGAGTGCTTTATTGTGTTTTGTAAAGACTAACCTCTTAAATGTGGCAGCCAGCCACACTGTGGTGAGGTTAAAGCTGGAGCGTCCCATGACTGCACACAGAGCAGTCCCTCTTTCCTTTCCACAGCACAGGTTATGAGGAAGCTGCAGATTCTAGTGGAGACTGGAGAGCCTAAAGGACCTGTGATGATGTCAAGAAGAGGGAGGGCTCTGAGCTGCCATGTGATGCTCCAGCCCGCCCACTCCTGACATCATCACAGGTCCTCCTGCACAGAACTCAGAGTCCAGCCCAGGCATGGCAGGCAGGTATGCAGCCATCTCCTCTCTCCGTTGGCCCCTGCTGCTGCCTCCTCTCCCCCAGACACACAGACCTGCCCAGCTGCTGCAGGAATCAGCGCTGGAGAAGCCATGTGTGTCCCTGCTTAAGCATTTGCTGCTCCCCGCTCACAGCTCAGCTGATAGGTGGGCGGGGAGCCGCTAATGAATATTCACTGCACTTAATCATCGGGAGCACATGGTTTCTCCAGCGTTGATTCTGGGCAGCGGGGACATCCTGAAGTGGGATAACAGTGCGATCCCACTCACTGCTGCCCCCCTCCCCACATGCTACATCCGTACCATAAGACGCACCCACACTTTCCTCCCAAATTTGGAGGAAAAGCGTCTTATGGTCGGAAAAATACGGTATGTGCCTGAAACCATACAACCACTGTCTGATACATGTTATCCGTGGATCGAGCAGCATTTATCAGCTGTCAGTTTCTCTTTAATCAGAGGTCCCCAACCTTTCTCACCTTGAGAGCCACATTCAGTTATGAAAGAAGGTCGCGAGTCACATCCAGCTCCTGCCCCACTCACAGTAGTGACACCGAGCCCCCTATTACCGGTATAATGACAGCCAAAGCTTTTCCACTGAAATCACACCGTTATAGTATTATAACCCCTTTATATTATTATTACCCCTTTCAGATCAAGTCTTCTGTGCAGGACTACACACAAAAGTCACCATTCTATAGACCTAATGCACAAAGCTGGCAGACAGTTGCGAGCCACATATCACGGGCCCGTGAGCCACATGTGGATCTTAAGCTACAGGTTGGGGACCCCTGTCTTTAACTGTATGGCTATACCAAGGATTTGGAGCTCTAAGTCAGACAAACCAGAGCTCTGGTAACTATAAAATATATATAAAAAAAAAATCTGCCAAATCTTTTTATCTATGTAGCCTAAAACTGCTACATGGTTGACATACTTTAACTTAGTAGAGCATATGTTTCTGAATGTTAGATTATTCTGACACGGTGTTCTCTGATACAGCAATTAATAAAGCGGGATATTATCCCCACATACCTCCAGGTCCAGCTTGTGTTCCAGCAGGGGGATCTGTGTTAAAGGCCACATTAAACATCTGAGTGAAAGACACAGAACATCTCAGGAATCAAGAACAGGATAAAACAGATATAAGAAGTGACTGATAATTGTGAGCATAAAGTAGACAAAGATTTAGTAAAAGAAGGAATATCAGAGAGGTTTCAGAAGGAAAAAAGAAAAAACGATGGGTGTACTGTGCATAATAAAGCTGAATCACAAGCATAGAGGCATTCTAAGCTGCAGAAAGTTAAAGCTTTAGGCTATGTGCACACGTTGCAGAACTTCCGCTGAAATTTCCACTGCAATTCTGCAACTCCCTGCTGTGGGAAATACGCATGCGGAATTGGCATGCATATTCCCGCTAAACACTAGCGTTTTGCAAGTGTAATTAGCTTGCAGAATGCTAGCGTTTTCCAAGCGATCTCTAGCATCACTTGGAAAACTGATTGACAGGTTGGTTACACTTGTCAAACATAGTATTTGATAAGTGTGACCAACTTTTTACTATTGATGCAGCCTATGCAGCATCAATAGTAAAAACATCTAATGTTAAAATAAAAATATCATGATATTCTCACCTTCCGGTGTCTCCCGCAGCCTTCCCGCTCCTCCCGGCAGCTCCCGTTCCCAGTAATGCCTCGCGGCAATGACCCCAGATGATGTAGCGGTCTCGCGAGACCGCTACGTCATCACAGGTCATTGCCGCAAAGCATCCCTGGCATCGTGAGGAGCAGGAACACTACCGGGGCCGCCGGAAGGTGAGAATATCAAGATTTTTTATTTTAATTATTTTTTTTTTTTAAATAGGTATATGGTTCCCAAGGCCTGAAGGAGAGTCTCTCTCCTCCACCCTGGGTACCAACTGCACATCATCTGCTTGCTTCCCGCATGGTGGGCATAGTCCCATGCAGGAAGTAAGCGGATCAATGCATTCCTATGTGTGCGGAATCCCCGCGATTCCACACAAAGAATGAACATGCTGCATTTCTTTCCGGAATGCGATTCCGTAGTGGGAAAAAACGCAGCATGTGCACAAAAAATGTGGAATGCATTAAAAATGATGGGATGCTTATGTAAGAGTTTTTTGGGCATTTTTTCGATGGAAAACGGACGAAAAAACGCTAAAAATCCTTAGCCTTAAGGGGTTGTCCACTACTGGACTACCCCCCCCTTTAATCGATTCAGGACCCATATTAAAATAAAAATAGTGGTGCATGCTGCAGCCAATGAGCGGCTACTCTACCATCTTCAGTGCTGGAGCAAGCATCACAAGATTTTACATGCTCGCTCCTGCAGTGAAGACGGTAGCTAAAACTTAAAAGTGATAACAATGTCGCCATTTAATGTAGTCCACGGCACATACTACAGTGCTCCATACTGTGGGTTATTGTCAGAAATTACTAAGAGCATACGCTATCACATTTAGTATTTGCAGCAGATATTTCTGCAGTGGATACTGCAGTGTTGGCAGGAAATACGCTGCGAAAAATACATGAATTTTTGATGCATTTTTTTCTCATTTGAACAGATGAAAAATGCTGCAAAAACTCTAAAAGGATAGACAAACTGCAGATTTGAAACGGATTCAAATCTACACGGAAAAAAAAATAAGCAGCATGTGATTGAGATCCCATTCACTGTGCTGGTACTGTAAAAAGCTTTGTTTTTTTGCCCTAATAAATTTTCAGAAAAAAAGCAGCAAAAACCCGATGTATGACCAAATCCAGACTGATTTACACAAATGAGTATACTCAGAGTCCTGAATTATAATCATTTTTTTGTGACTCTGGAGGTGTGCTTTAAATTCTGGATATGAAAAAAATGTGATATCAAGGAGGGGGCAGGGGAACAGGGGGGGGGGAGGTGGCAAGGTAACGTTTTGTAACCAAGACAATACAAACCTATCCCCAAATGAATCATACTCACTTGTAAATTACAGAAATGAATCATTACCCTACCTACAATTAGGCACTTGACTCATTTTGCAGAGGTGCACCTCAGTTTCATGGAGAGTAATATACTATGCATAGTAGGTTAGGTTTCATATGTTAGGTTTTTCCAAGTAAAAATGTTTTACCATTACATTATCATCATGTATAAAGGAGAGCCAAGACAGACATGTCAGAGAATTTGCTTACCTGAAGAAGATCTTGCAGACGAGACACCTCCCAGTCTCGCAGGTAGAATAAGCAGTCTCTAGGATGGTGAGCATGAAGAGACATCCTGATTGTGCAAGATGGGACTGTGCATTTCTAAGAAAGAATGATACATTTAACCCCTTTACCCCCAAGGGTGGTTTGCACGATAATGACCAGGCCAATTTTTACAATTCTGACCACTGTCCCTTTATGAGGTTATAACTCGAACGCTTCAACGGATCCCAGTGATTCTGACATTGTTTTATTTGTGAAAAAAAACGGAAATTTGGCGAAAATTTTGAAAATTTCGCAATTTTCCAACTTTGATTTTTTATGCAATTCAATCACAGAGATATGTCACACAAAATACTTAATAAGTAACATTTCCCACATGTCTACTTTACATCAGCACAATTTTGGAACCAAAATTTTTTTTTGTTAGGGAGTTATAAGGGTTAAAAGTTGACCAGCAATTTCTCATTTTTACAACACCATTTTTTTTTTTTAGGGGCCACATCTCATTTGAAGTCATTTTGAGGGGTCTATATGATAGAAAATACCCAAGTGTGACACCATTCTAAAAACTAAACCCCTCAAGGTGCTCAAAACCATATTCAAGAAGTTTATTAACCCTTCTGGTGCTTCACAGGAATTCTTGGAATGTTTAAATAAAAATGAACATTTAACTTTTTTTCACAAAAAATTTACTTTAACTCCAATTTGTTTTATTTTACAAAGGGTAACAGGAGAAAATGGACCCCAAAAGTTGTTGTACAATTTGTCCTGAGTACACTGATACCCCATATGTGGGGGTAAACCACTGTTTGGGCGCATGACAGAGCTTGGAAACGAAGGAGCGCCATTTGACTTTTCAATGCAAAATTGACTGGAATCGAGATGGGACACCATGTTGCGTTTGGAGAGCCACTGATGTGCCTAAACATTGAAACCCCCCACAAGTGACACCATTTTTGAAAGTAGACCCCCTAAGGAACTTATCTAGATGTGTTGTGAGAACTTTGAGCCCCCAAGTGTTTAACTACAGTTTATAACGCAGAGCCGTGAAAATAAAATCTTTTTTTTCCCCACAAAAATTATCTTTTAGCCCCCAGTTTTGTATTTTCCCAAGGGTAACAGGAGAAATTGGAACCCAAAAGTTGTTGTCCTATTTGTCCTGAGTACGCTGATACCCCGTATGTTGGGGTAAACCCCTGTTTGGGCACACGGGAGAGCTCGGAAGGGAAGGAGCACTGTTTTACTTTTTCAACGCAGAATTAGCTGGAATTGAGATCGGACGCCATGTCGCGTTTGGAGAGCCCCTGATGTGCCTAAACAGTGGAAACCCCTCAATTATAACTGAAACCCTAATCCAAACAGTAACCCTAACCACACCTCTAACCCAGACACACCCCTAACCCTAATCCCAACCCTATTACCAACCGTAAATGTAATCTAAACCCTAACCGTAAGGGTACCTTCACACATAACGATATCGTTAACGATATCGTTGCTTTTTGTGACGTAGCAACGATATCGTTAAGGAAATCGTTATGTGTGACAGCGACCAACGATCAGGCCCCTGCTGTGCTGTCGTTGGTCGCTGAACAAAGTCCAGAACTTTATTTCGTCGCTGGACTCCCCGCAGACATCGCTGAATCGGCGTGTGTGACACCGATCCAGCGATGTCTTCACTGGTAACCAGGGTAAACATCGGGTTACTAAGCGCAGGGCCGCGCTTAGTAACCCGATGTTTACCCTGGTTACCAGCGTAAAAGTAAAAAAAAACAAACACTACATACTTACCTACCGCTGTCTGTCCCCGGCGCTGTGCTCTGCACTCCTCCTGTACTGGCTGTGAGCGTCGGTCAGCCGGAAAGCAGAGCGGTGACGTCACCGCTCTGCTTTCCGGCCGCTGTGCTCACAGGCAGTACAGGAGAGTGCAGAGAAGCAGAGCGCCGGGGACAGACAGCGGTAGGTAAGTATGTAGTGTTTTTTTTTTTTTACTTTTACGCTGGTAACCAGGGTAAACATCGGGTTACTAAGCGCGGCCCTGCGCTTAGTAACCCGATGTTTACCCTGGTTACCGGCATCGTTGGTCGCTGGAGAGCTGTCTGTGTGACAGCTCTCCAGCGACCAAACAGCGACGCTGCAGCGATCCGGATCGTTGTCGGTATCGCTGCAGCGTCGCTTAATGTGAAGGGGCCTTAACTTTAGCCCCAACCCTAACTTTAGCCTTAACCCTAGCCCTAACCCTAGTCCTAACCCTAGTCCTAACCCTACTCCTAACCCTAGCCCTAACCCTAGCCCTAACCCCAACCCCAACCCTAACGGGAAAATGGAAATAAATACATTTTTTTAATTTTTCCCTAACTAAGGGGGTAATGAGGTTGGGTTTGATTTACTTTTATAGCGGGTTTTTTAGCGGATTTTTATGATTGGCAGCCGTCACACTGAAAGACGCTTTTTATTGCAAAAAATATTTTTTGCGTTACCACATTTTGAGAGCCATAATTTTTCCATATTTTGGTCCACAGAGTCATTTGAGTTCTTGTTTTTTGCGGGACGAGTTGACGTTTTTATTGGTAACATTTTCGGGCACGTTACATTTTTTGATCGCTTTTTATTCCGATTTTTCTGAGGCAGAATGACCAAAAACCAGCTATTCATGAATTTCTTTTGGGGGAGGCGTTTATACCGTTCCGCGTTTGGTAAAATTGATAAAGCAGTTTTATTCTTCGGGTCAGTACGATTACATCGACACCTCATTTATATCATTTTTTTATGTTTTGGCGCTTTTATACGCTAAAAACTATTTTATAGAAAAAATAATTATTTTTGCATCGCTTTATTCTCAGGACTATAACTTTTATTTTTTTGCTGATGATGCTGTATGGCGGCTTGTTTTTTGCGGGACAAGATGACGTTTTCAGCGGTACCATGGTTATTTATATCTGTCTTTTTGATCGCATGTTATTCCACTTTTTGTTCGGCGTATGATAATAAAGTGTTTTTTGCCGTTTTTTTGTTGTTTTTTTCTTACGGTGTTTACTGAAGGGGTTAACTAGTGGGCCAGGTTTATAGGTCGGGTCGTTACGGACACGGCGATACTAAATATGTGTACTTTTATTGTTTTTTTTTATTATTTAGATAATGAAATGTATTTATGGGAATATTTTTTTTTTCATTATTTAGGATTTTTTTTTTTTTTTTTTACACATTTGGAAAAATTTTTTTTTACTTTTTTACTTTGTCCCGGGGGAGACATCACAGATCGATGATCTGACAGTTTGCATAGCACCCTGTCAGATCACCGATCTGACTTACAGTGCTGCAGGCTTCACAGTGTCTGCTCTAAGCAGGCGCTGTGAAGCCACCTCCCTCCCTGCAGGACCCGGATGCCGCAGCCATTTTGGATCCGGGCCTGCTACAGGGAGGGAGGTAGGGAGACCCTCGCAGCAATGCGATCACATCGCATTGCTGCGGGTGGCTCAGGGAAGCCCGCAGGGAGCCCCCTCCCTGCGCGATGCTTCCCTGTACCGCCGGCACATCGCAATCATGTTTGATCGCGGTGTGCCGGGGGTTAATGTGCCGGGGGCGGTCCGTGACCGCTCCTGGCACATAGTGCCGGATGTCAGCTGAGATAGGCAGCTGACACCCGGCAACGATCGGCCGCTCTCCCCCCGTGAGCTCTGCCGATCGCATATGACGTACTATCCCGTCGGTGGGCATACGGGCCCACCCCCACCTCGACGGGATAGTACGTCATATGGCAGAAAGGGGTTAAACAAAGTTAAAAATGCACTCAGAAAAATTATTATTTGGACTATGCAGTTAAGTTTCTTGCTGATGGCTTTGGTTTTAAATTATCATATTCGCAAAAATTTGTGTAATAATTTCTAGACAACAAAAAATTCCAGGGATAGCCTGCAGTACATTTACAGTAAAAAAACAAACTGATATTTTAGAAAGATGCATTTGATGAATCAGTCTGAAAGATTCTGGAAATGCCACATTGACGCAAATTGGGAAATTAAAGGGAATCGGTCACCTATCTAAACTATTAATATGGGCATACAGATTATAGACAACTGAAAGCCGTTCGACTGCAGCATTTAGGGGGTTAAAGTGCCAGGAGCGGTGTTTGACAGCTCCTGGCACTGAGTGCCGGGTGTCAGCTGTCAGAATCAGCTGTCACCCAGGGGCGATCGTGAGCACAGCATCGCCGAGACGTATCCATACAGCACAGGACAATAAGGCCCAGGTCACACGAACGTTGGGGTGGGAAAGGGGTTAATGTACAATAAAAACTACGCTTTTTGGCGCAGGTTCTGCACCTTACTGAGATGAGGCCATGATTCCAGTTGTGTGTCACTTACTGGGCTACTTGCTGTAGTTTTGCTAAAATCACTGTTTTATCAGCAGGAGATGATCACTAGAGGACTAGTAAACCTGCTGCAAGTAAATCCAACCACGCCCTCATCACTTATTGGCAGCTAAATTCCCATGCAGTGTACACAGGAAGCTGCCAATCAGTGATGTGGGCGGGGTTATACAGAGCTCTGCATTCAGAGAACTGGTAGATCTGCAGCAGATGAAACACCACTTGCTGGAATCAGGGTCTCTGCCCCTACATCATGCTGCTCTCATGGCAGAAAAACCTGGTGACAGATTCCCTTTTAATTAAGTTTACACTACTGCCTTCTTTGGAATCATCATCAGAACATAACTGAGACAGATGCCAACACGCCTGATATAATAGGGTATTACGAAGCTGACAGGGAGAACGCATAGATGATTCAGGTAATAGGTGTAACTTAAGGAATTTCTGTATGTACTGTATCTTAAAATCTTTCCATTACTGTTATATTGCACTCTATGGATAGGAAGGATCATAAAAAATCCTCAATGGCGCCCATAGACAAATTGAAAAGCTACTTACATTTTTGGAGTGGAAAGTGTTGTAACATCCGCTACAGAACTGATGGCGACACTGAGAGCAGTTAAAATGCATACAACCTCCTCTGGCAAGGGCATAAGAAAATTTGCAGTGTGGGCAAGCTGTGGAAACAAGATCACATCATGTTCACACTGGGGCGACACTGATTCTGGGGGCCCCTACATGCAAATATTACCTGACCAAAACTGCCAGCAGTCACAGGCTCCACGCAATTCATTGGGAAGTTGGCAGAGTATGAAGCTGCTTTTACCACAAAATGGTGCAAAATTTCAAATTGTTAATGGCTTTTTGGAGTTCAACAACAGCTTTAATCACAAAACTGCTGAGTGGTTACTACATCCTCAACAGCTCCTGTAAGCAAGACGCTGCAAAGAAAGTGGCCCCTGCGGTGGTAACAAGAATGGAGGGGTTGGAGGGGTGGGTTACTGCACTTCTCGCATCACAGCCAGCCTATGTATCAATAGAATAATAATACAGGCGGGTTTAACCATTTAGAGACGTCTGTTGTACATTTACGTCACATGTGCGCACCAGCAACTGCCGTGATTAGAGGTAGCTCTGATCACAAAAATTTGATCTTTTTCATGCGGCAGTCAATTGCGGTGGTAGCACTTAAGAAGGTAGGAATAAGATGGCGGATGTGATTCATAGGAGACCGGTAACCAGATAAAAGTCTGCAATACTGAAGTGTATTGCAAAAGTGATCAACTGATTGCAGGTACAAGCTCCTTAGCGGACTAATAACACCACTGCCCCCCCCCTCCCCCCCCGAAAAAAAGAAAAACAACACCTTATGGACGTGGCCAATTTTCATTTTTACATGTATTTTTTTGTTCCTCTTCTTCCCAAATCCATAATTTTTTTTTATTTTTCTGTCCACATAGACGTTTGAGGGCTTGTTCTTTGTGGGACGAGTTGTACCAGTGTAATGCAAAATGGGAAAAAAATTCCTGGGAGAAATTGTGAAAAAAAACCACACAATTCTGACATTGTTTTTACGGTGTACATTGTGTGGTAAAAATCACTTTACTATATGATTCTCCTCATCAATACAAATACAGTGATACCAAAACATGGCCAGTTTTTAAAGTATTTAAAGGAACCTGTGAGCAGGATTATGCACAGTACCCTACAGACAGTGTCAGGTCGGTGCCGTTATACTGATTAAAATGATACATTGGTAGATGAAATCTGTCTTGTGGTCGTTCTTTAATCTTTATTTTCAGTTTTGAGTTAATGATATGCTCGTACTCCGGGGCGGCCTGTGGGGGTCTTCATGTGGTGCTCTGATTAGGTATTCATACTGATGGCTTATGACCGGTCACTAATCCTCACTGACCTGCCCCCTAGTTTACATAATGAATATCTACATACTGAAGAAAAGAAAACCCTTCTGCAGGCAGGTCCCAGCCATGGCTTCTGCGCTGCAGCATAATTGCATATGTAATGTGTATAAAATTACCGTATATACTCGTGTATAAGCAGAGTTTTTCAGGATTTTTTTTGCTGAAAACCCCCCCTCGGCTTATACATGAGTCATTGTCCCAGAAGAAGGTGTGGGAGGGGGAGAGGCGGAGCAGCGGGTCACAGGAGGCTGGAGCCAGCAGCTGTGGCTAAAGCCTGTTACCAATACTAAAGAGAAATGAACATTCACTGCCCTGGCACAGTTACAGCCGTCGCCGCCAGCAGCAGCCGGGCAAGCACTGGTGCCCACTCATAAAAGGTAATGAATATTCACCTCTCTTCACTCCCATAGGTGGCGGCTACATCTTGGAGGATTTTTTCTTTTCTCTAGCAAGATGGCGACACCGGTGCTTGCACAGTAGCAGCTATCGGATCACCTCTATAAACACCGACAGCTGCTCCTGTGCAGGTGCAGCGGGCGCCATTTTCAAATGGATTTTTTTTTTACCAGGATAACCTGCCTACAGAAGGGGTGTCTTTTTTTAAATATGTATATATAATATTCATTATGTAAAAAAGGGGGCAGGTCAGTGAGGGATCAGTGACATGTCAGCAGTCTGCATTATGAATATGTAAGCAGTGCACCACATGAAGACCCACACAGACCGCCCCGGAGCACGAGCATATCATTAACTTAAAACTGAAAATAAAGATTACACAACCACAAGACGGATTTCATCACCTAGGTATCATTTTAAATCAGTATAATGGCGCCACCCCAACATTGTGTGTAGGTTACTGTGCACAATCCTGCTGATAGGTTCCCTTTAAGGTGGTGAATAAAAAAATCTGAAGTTTGTAAAAAAAAAAAAATATTGGGGGTTGTGGTGTCATTTTCCAAGACCCATAATAAATTTTATTTTCTGGTCAAAGGAGCTCTGTGACAGATTATTTTTTGCAGGACGAGATGTTTTTATTGGCACCATTTTGGGATAGATATGACATTTTGATCACTTGTTACAGCATTGTTTGTGGCACTGCAGGGATGAAAGAAAACCAAACTTTTTGCGTTCTTGAATTTTATCGTTTACAGTGTTTGCCGATCTGGCTCCTTATTTTTAGACTTTGAAAGATTGGACTTTTCTGAACGCAGAGATACCACAAGTGTATGTTTTTTTTACTATATTTTTAATGGCGCAAAAGAGGGGTGATTTGAACTTTTTATTCTTTTTATTTTTTTCAGATTGTTAAAAACATTTTTATTTTTACTCTTAAGTTTACTTCTCAGTCCCCATAGGGGACTTGAAGCTGCAATCCTCTGCTTTTTGTGAAAATCAGGATCACCTTTGAAGTCCGCCCACGGGCAGTGTTTCAAAAGAGCTTAGTAATGATAATGACAAGCAGAACTTCAATAGACCCCAGATGTCACGGCAACCCAACCCATATCTCTAGAGACCCATTGAGCAAAAGTAATAAAATGTTAGAGCAAAGTTAATGTCATAAAAAAAAACAACGATGCAGCTTACTTTTTTCAATTCAATGCTACGTGAATTTTTTTTCATGTGTTCCAATACATTATAGAGTAAAATAAGTGCTGTCATTCAGAGCTTCAAAAATAATCCCCCAAAACAAGTAGGTTGACAGAAAAAAAAAAAAGAGAAAAAAGACAAAAGCGAAAAAACATAAAAATAAAAATGGAGTCCCTCCAAGGGATTAATGATGTTGTACACTGTCTCAGTAGAAACGTGATTTTGCAAATTCATTCAAGATCTCACAAATTAGTACAGATACTGATATTGTACACGTGCTTGCCAGGGACATCGCTCAAGGGGAAGACTTATCAGACTAAGTACCGTATATACTCGAGTATAAGCCAACCCGAGTATAAGCCGAGGCACCTCCTTTTGCCACAGAAAACCGGGAAAGCTTATGGACTCCAGTATAAGCCTGGTATGCATTGTCCCCTCATCCCCGTCCTGGTATGCGTGGCTCCCCCTGTCCTGGTTTGTGGCTCTCCCTGTCCTGTCCTGCTATGGGTGGCTCCTCTGTCCTGTGGCTCCCCCTGTCCTGTCCTGGTATGTGTGGCTCCCCCATTGCTCAGCTCCCCCGTCCTCCATGGCTCAGCACCCCCCCCTTCCCCTGGTTGTATGCATGGCTCACATTGCCTTCCTCGCCATACTAAAGGTACCTTCACACATAACGATTTCGTTAACGATATTGTTTCTTTTTGTGACGTAGCAATGATATCGTTAACGAAATCGTTATGCGTGACAGCGACCAACGATCAGGCCCCTGCTGGGAGATCGTTGGTCGTGGGGAATGATCAGGACCTTTTTTTTGGTCGCTGATCACCCGCTGTCATCGCTGGATCGGCGTGTGTGACGCCGATCCAGCGATGTGTTCACTGGTAACCAGGGTAAATATCAGGTTACTAAGTGCAGGGCGTCAGCTTCCCGCACTGACTGTCAGCACCGGCCGGCCGTAAAGCAGAGCACAGCTTTACGGCCGGCGCTGACACAGTGCAGGGAAGCTGACGCCGGGGGACGTGACAGACACCGGAATGTAAGTATGTACTGTTTGTTTTTTTTAACTTTTACAATGGTAACCAGGGTAAGCATAGGGTTACTAAGCGCGGCCCTGCGCTTAGTAACCCGATGTTTACCCTGGTTACCAGGGGACTTCGGCATCGTTGGTCGCTGGAGAGCTGTCTGTGTGACAGGTCTCCAGCGACAACACAACGACCTAAACAGCGACGCTGCAGCGATCGGCATCGTTGTCTATATTGCTGCAGTGTCGCCAAATGTGACAGTACCTTAACACTCCTCGCGCCTGCATCTCCGTTGTCACGGCGCCGGTGGCTCTCCTCTCCTGTGCTGAGCAGTCACGTGGTACCACTCATTACGGTAATGAATATGCACTCCACGCCTATGGGAGTGGAGATGCGTCCATATTCATTACCTTAATGAGCGGTACCACGTGACCGCTCAGCACAGGAGAGGAGAGCCGCCGGCACCGTGACAACAGATATGCAGGGATGGAGATGCAGTGATGGAGGGTGAGTATGATGTCTTCTGTTAGCTGGCGGTTGCAGCTGTCACTGTGCCACAGCCGCCGGCTCCTGCCGCTGCTACAGCGCTCCCCCTCCAGCGTTCTGGACAATTGACTAGTGTATAAGCTGAAGGGGACGTTTTCAGCACAAAACATTGTGCTGAAAATCTCGGCTTATACACGAGTCTATACCGTACTTTATGAATTTTTGCCTACCTTTGTGTACCGCTTCAAGTGTCCATGGCTGTTAGACATCCCTCTGCTGTGATCAGAGCAGAGACCGGTGTGTCAGTGATGGATAGAGGAGCAGGGAACGCACTTCTAATGAAATAACACTGTCCCCCGCAGCAGCTTCAAGCCACGGCCCCAGACATAATCCATCTGCTCTGAGCAGCAAGATCAATTCCAGGCTTTGGAGTGACACAATGCTGCTAAGATTGCTGGGAGCTGGCAGCCACTTCCTCCTGATAGTCATATTTGCATAAAATGCGCGCCCTTCACATGGTATATCTAGCAATTTTTTAATTAATTATATTTAGAGAAGTTTTCCATTTTTTATGTGTGATATAGTAAAATAAGAAGGTTCTCTTTATGCTGTATACTTACTGATCCCATTGTCCTGCAAGTACACAGCCAGTCCCTGTGCCTGATATTCAGCATCATTTTCTCTCTTCCAACTTTGGAAATCTTCACAACTTAGAGCCCGATGCTGGTCTTCCCACTGTAGTATAAGCAGGAAAGTCACAGTGTTTCATTACAATTTAGGGGAAAAACTTAGGATGTTTAATACATACAAGATGACTTGAAGGTCGTACAGCATTTTTACGTGTTAGATTGTCCTGGCAATAGCAAGGGGCAGGCACAATGCCTCTAGACCCAAAGCTTTAGGATGCCCACTTGGGGCACTTATCTAGACTAAAGATCTTCAGAATACATAAACCATCTTTTCTTAGCTCATTTCCTTTGCAGTCTATCTAACTAGTTATCTATGTCGAGCTCCCCAGCCCAAATTTCAGCATTCTAAAACTTACCGGTCGCTTGCATTTCCTGCAGAAGCTGCAAGAGCACTGAGGACACTTTACATCAAGTTGATCTCCTTCATAAATAAATCCAAATGAACACTAAAAAATAGAAACAAAAACAAGTCCATTAGTTACAGTTATTGGGGTACACATGTGTAGTTCTTTGCATTCTACAGAGATTATAGCTTCACAATTTTTGGCTAATTTTGGCAAATATTTAGACTTGTCTGTTAATTCAATATTATACAGAGAAATGTGGTCCCCAGAGACCCCCGCCCCTCCCCAGTACTTCTGGCATCCCTGGACCCTCCGGCTCCATACCCCAGCCTTCCATGTAATTTTCCCATAAGAAAATGGCGGGCGCATGTGCAGTGTGCCCGCCGAGATCTGCCGGCCAGCATCCAGCAACAATAGGAGATTTATCCTAATGGTTTATTTTGATCACTGTGATGGGGTCTATCACAGTGATCAAAATAAAAAAAATAGTAAATCAGACCCCCCTTTGTCACCCCCTCAGTTAGTTAAAATAATAAAATGTTAAAAAAAATTATTTTTTTCTATTCTTTGCAGTTAGGGTTGGGGTTAGAGCTAATGTTGGGGTTACGGTGGTGGTGCTGGGGCTACGGTGGTGGTGCTGGGGTTGGGATTAGGATTAAGGGTGTGTTAGGGTTGTAGTTAAAATTGGGGGTATCGACTGTTTAGGTACATCAGGGGGTCTTCCAAATGCGCCCGCCATTGATTCCAGCCAATTTTGCATTCAAAAAGTCAAAAGGTGCTCCCTCTTTTCTGAGCACTGCCATGCGCTCAAACAGTGGCTTTCCCCCACACACGGGGTATCGTTGTACTCTGGAGAAATTTCACAACAAATTTTGTGGTCCATTTTCTCCTGATACCCTTGTGAAAATAAAAAAGTTTGGATCTAAATTGAATTTTTTGTGAAAAAAGTAAAATGTTCATTTTTTTTCTTTCCATATTGCTTTAGATCTCGTGAAGCACCTGAAGGGTTAATAAACTTTTTGAATGTGGTTTTGAGCACCTTGAGGGGTGCAATTTATAGAATGGAGTCACTTGTGGGTATTTTCTGTTATATTGATCCCCCCAAACTCACTTCAAATGTGAGGTGGTCCCTAAAAATAAATTAAAAAAAAAAAAAACGGGTTTGTAAATTTTGTTGGAAAAATTAGAAATCGTTGATCAACTTTTAACCCTTATAAAGTGCTAACAAAAAAATTATGTTTCCAAAATTGTGCAGATATAAGTTGACATGTGGGAAATGTTATTTATTAACTATTTTGTGTGACACCACTCTCTGATTTAAGGGTACAAAAATTAAAAGTTTGAAAATTGCTAAATTTTCAAAATGTTTGCCAAATTTCCATATTTTTCATAAATGTATTTGAAGAAATTTTACCACTAACATGAAGTACAAGATGTCACGGAAAAAAAAATCGTTGGGATCCGTTGATGCGTTCCAGAGCTATAACCTCACAAAGTGACACTAGTCAGAATTATAAATATTGGCCTGGTCATTAAAAGGGAACCTGTCACCCCCCAGGACCTAGTAAGGTAAAAGAGCCACCTTCAGCAGCACTAAGGCTGCATTCTGTGAAGGTGGCTCTTATGCTTTGTATGCCTAGGAACGCTGAAATAATCACTTTTATAAATTTCGCGCCATACCTCTATTGAGGCAGGGAGGTATGATTTCTCCCTGACTCAAGTGCCTCGCAGCCGTCCATCATCCCACTGGGTGCTGCCTCCTCTCTGTCTTGTGCCATTACCGGCGCCTGCGATCTGCAATTATTTCTCAGGCATGCGCCGTCTGCGCTGCCCCGGAACTTACCATACATCAAGTGATGTAAGTAGATCGCGCCTACGCACAGTGCCAGATTCTCAGCCCCGCAGGGTGAGTACATCATAGCACACTGCGAGGTGGGATCTGGGGCCCCTGCTGTGCGCAAGCGCGATCTACTTACATCACTTGATGTAAGTTCCAGGGTACCGCGCACGGCGCAGGCGCCGGCCCAAGACAGAGGAGGCGGCGCCCGGTGGAATGATGGACGGCTGCAAGGCGCTTGAGTCAGGGAGAAATCATACCTCCCTGACTCAATAGAGGTATGGCGCGAAATTTATAAAAGTGATTATTTCAGCGTTCCTAGGGATACAAAGCATAAGAGCCACCTTCACAGAATGCAGCCTTAGTGCTGCTGAAGGTGGCTCTTTTACCCTAATAGGTCCTGGGGGGGTTGGGGGACAGGTTCCCTTTAAGGACAAAATTGGCTTTGTCACTATGGGGTTAAAAGAGCAAGAGCTCTGATTCATACTGCACGTAGTTTGAGCAACATTAATTGTGTGACAGGTTCCATTTAATAAATTAATGCCTTATGTAATTAGGACTGACTGCAAAAATTGTCAGGGAGTGTCTAATATAAAGTATGCTATACACACTATTTATTTTCATTAATTCCTTTCAGCCTGGCATATAAACATGACCTACACATTTCTCTGAAATAGTGCAGCAAGAACTCTTACTATGTATTACTGATTGCCCAACAGGAACTACTTAGAAACAGGAAACCAAAGCAAATAACAGGCCCTAGATCAAACACCATTCAGAACTGCAGGGAAAATAATGTAGATATACCAACACAGATTCTTTCATTCAGGAGATCTCTTATCAGATTCTACATTAGAGAATGTGAAAAACCTTTATAATGCATGTTACTACCCTGTTGAGATATGATCATAGCTTAAAACCTGTCCATGATATTGATGGGTCTTCATGCACAGTGGGGAAAATACGGTAAGTATTTGATACACTGCCAATTGCTAAATTTTTCCCAACTACAAAGAATGGAGAGGTCTAATTTTTATCATAGGTACACTGCAACTGTGAGAGACATAATCTAAAAATAAAAACCAAAGAAATCACATTGTATGATTTTTACATAATTAAATTGCATTTTATTGCAGGACATAAGTACTTGACTACCTACCAACCAGCAAGAATTCTGGCTCTCACAGACCTGTTAAGTTTTTCTTTAAGAAGCCCTCCTAGTCTGCACTCATTACCTGTATAAATTGCACCTGTTTGAACTCGTTTCCTGTTTAAAAGACACCAGTCCACACTATAATCTATCCACCATGGCCAAGACCAATGAGCTGTCTAAGGAAACCAGGGACAAAATTGTAGACCTGCACGAGGCTGGGATGGGCTATATGACAAAAGGCAAGTAGCTTGGGAAGGCAACAACTTTTGGTGCAATTATTAGAAACACAAGATGACTGTCAATCTTTCTTTGGGGCTCCATGCAAGCTCTCGCCCCGTGGGGCAAGGAGGATTCCGAGAAAAGTCAGGAATCAGTCCAGAACTACACGGGAGGACCTGGTCAATGGCCTGAAGAGAGTTGTGACCACATTCTCAAACATTACCATTAGTAAAACACTACGCTGTCATGGATTAAAATCCTGCAGGGCTTGCAAAGTCCCCCTGCTCATGTCAGCAGATGTCCAGGCCTGTTTGAAGTTCACCAATGACTATCTAGATTATCCTGAGGGAGAAGGTCATGTGGTCAGATGAGACCAAAATAGAACCTTTTGGTACCAACTTCACTTGCAGTGTTTGGAGGAAGAAGAAAGGAGTATAATCCCAAGAACACCATCCCAACCGTGAAGCATGGTGGGGGAAACATCATGCTTTACAGGTGCTTTTCTGCAAAGGGGACAGGACGAATGCACTGTATTGATGGGAAGATGGATGGGGTCATTTATTGCAAGATTTTGGCCAACAACCTCCTTCCCTCAGTAAGAGCATTGATGATGGGTGGTGGCTGGGTCTCCCAGCATGACAATGACCTGAAACACACAGCCAGGGCAACTAAGGTGTACCTCCGTAAGAAGCATTTCAAGGTCCTGGAGTGGCCTAACCAGTCTCCAGATCTGAACCTAATAGAAAATCTTTGGCGCGAGCCGAAACTCAATATTGTCCAGTGACAGCATCGAAACCTGAAAGATCTGGAAAAGATCTGTAGGCAGAAGGGGGCCAAAATTTCTGCTGCAGTGTGTGCAAACTTGGTCAAGAACTACAGGAAATGTTTCACCTCTGTAATTGCAAACAAAGGTTTCTGTCTCAAATATTAAGTTCTGTTTTTCTATTTTATCAAATACTTATTTAATGCAATAAAATGGAAATTAATTATGTAAAAATCATACAATGTGATTTTCTGGATTTCTTTTAGATTTAAATGTTGACCTCTCTTTGTATGTGGGAAAACTTGCAAAATCGGCAGTGTATCAAACATTTATTTTCCCCACTGTACATTAAATACGGTATGCATTCAGAGCAGAAGTAGAGGTTTGTTCATATGAAGTATTCTATATACACCACATTCCAAATTATTATGCAAATTGGATGTAAGCGTCATAAAGATGTAATTTTTTGTTTTTCAAATAAACTCGTGGATGGTCTTGTGTCTCAGGTCTCTTTGGATTTTTGAAATCACTCAAACAACTTATTATTAGTTTGCCAGGTGAGCCCAATTAAAGGAAAGCTACTTAAAGGCATTTTCCCATGAACAAAGTTTATTTTAATCAACATTTTATTTAATAGATTTTGGATTGAAAAAAAGTTCCACAATGTTATGTGTTTAAAAAAAAAATGTTCCTGTGCTGAGATAATCTTATAAATGTGTCCCTGCTGTGTACTGTGTAATGGCTGTGTCTGACCATGCAGGAACATGGTCTGATCATACCACATCTCCTGGGCAGGGGAGGAAGCAAAAGAGTATACAGATATTACTGCAGGGGATCACAGATTATTCTTACTTTGAGGTAGAATATTGCTTAAAAACAGGCAGGCAAATGTTTTACTTCACAGAAAGAATCAGCTGTGATCCCATACTGTAATGTCTGTATTCTCTCTTTTGCTTCCTCCCTTGCCCAGGAGCTGTGGTACAATCAGACCATGTCCCTGTATTGTCAGATATGGCCATTGAACAATAAAGATAATCTCAGCACAGGAACTCTAAAAAAAACAAAAAAAAAAACAAAACATCCAATTGTGGAAATTATTATTATTCAAAGATCTATTGATTAAAATGTAAAATGTTCGTAGTAAAACCCCTCTAAGAAGGATGTTCCATATTATTAAAGGGAACCTTTCAGCAGGATTGTGCTGCGGACGGCAGCCTTCTTCCTCCATGAACTATTTGATGCTTTTCAGGAGTAGATAGATCCTTTTTCTTTCCTAAATTTTTTGAAACCTGTGTTCTGGTTAAAGGGAACCTGTCAACAGGATTGTGCACAGTAATCTACAGACAGTGTCAGGTCGGCGCCGTTATACTGATTACAATGATACCTTGGCTGATGAAATCCATCTCGTGGTTGTCGTTTAATCTTTATTTTCAGTTATGTATTAATGATATGATCGTTCTTAAGGCAGGGTCGGTGATCTATCTACTCCTGAAAAGCATCAAATAGTGAAATGCCTTGGACAATATTAGATATTTCTCAAACTTAAAAGAGGTATTTCTATCTCCAAGAAAAAGAGGTATTTCTATCTCCAAGATCATATCCCAATATAATAGAAATGTAGTACAGTTTTTCAGATTCACTATGTCTCTTTCCTCAAGTGCCACAGGCAACAAGTGATTATGGTTTGTGCAAAGGCAAGTACTTCCTGATCCCCAAATACTTGGCAAGCAGCCCTCTTCTTTCTGCTACAACAACAAACAGTTGTATTGCCTTTTCAACATAATGGACCCAGCAAATTACAATTTTATTACCAAGGTTTTTAACCCCTTAATTCGACCAACGAAATGCTGACAATAATATTTTTTCTTTTGGCAATACTAGACACTCAAGCTTCTATTTTGCATTACAAGTAAGAACTGAACCATCATCACAGATTTTCTATTCACTCTTCTATTATCTCATTAGAACTCCTAATGTGGACTCGTCTTCCATCTTCCTACCTCCAAGTTGAGATCAGTAAAGCCAAAATTAAGGTATACCCACATGTGTGCACCAAAGAAACTTGGGGTCTTTCATAAGTGTCCTCTCTGTCAGCTTTTTATGGAATAAATTGTATGCATCCTCCTCCAGAGTGTCACGTAACTGGAAAGCGCCCGGAAAAAAAAAAAAGAAATTATTAGACACTTGTATCATAAATCAAAAACTATAATATAAGCAATAGGTAAATTCAGGTGTTTGATATATTTTACAATAAATTGCTCCATAAATTTCAACTGTGCACACCAATTAAAAGCAAACCAGTCTGAATATTCTTCAAGTGTGTAGGAAGCACTTATGGGAAGATTTCCTGAGATTCTAATGGAAAAAAAATGCTTTGCTCCCACAGATACATATAAAATGAGTACATTGATGAGAAATAAACTTACCAGGATATCAAGTGTAGAAAAATAGTGTAAGAGTTCCCCCTCATCACTGATCTCTGGCTCCTCGCATGCTGGGCACACCATATCTCTAATGTGTTTCTCCTTTAATGCAACCGTAAAGTGCATCCGGAAGCAGTCTGGGCAGATGCAGCACTCACATGATGTTAGAGAGCGCATCTGGAAAAGAGGCAAGATGTAGCAAATAAGCTACAGGAAAGGTATCGATGCATATGCTTAATCTTCAGCACACTGTTGATGACTCGGTACAGTTAAATCCTTCGTGTATATAGACGTAACTGCACAATTTTTGCAGAGTACTCTAAACACAAAACTGCTCATTTCTATAACATGTCTACACCCTTTTCCCACCAATTACAGATCAAGGCCTGTATTTTATAACCACCTTCGGAGGACAATGGAAATCTGACTGCAAACAATGAACAATGTTCCTCTGTAAAAGAGCATTTCTGATCTGGATGCCCACAAATAAAGGTAGTCTGCACGGAAATTTTCAGGGCTGTTTTTATATAGTGCAGAAAGGCTAGCTGCCTGGGAAAGCCGCACTACAGACCCCCTCCACAGCAGCGTCAATGACATCTCAGTCAGCCAGTCTCCAATTATTATGGGCATGTTCCACCAAAACAACTGTTTATAGATGGGGGTCTGGCATAGTCATGTTGCAAAAGGGAACCTGTCACTTACAGGTGGCACTTGCTTTACTTTTGAGCAGAAGACTAATCTGCAAGTTTTTACCCGCAACATACTGCAAATAAGACTTGATACTCAACTAGTCTCCTTAAGGAGAACCAGTCCTACCCTGCCCCAAACATCTTCAAGGGCATCACATTCAGCCAGCCAAACTCAGAGGTTGGCTCTCCCGCGACACAACACCTATGACAAGGATAGTTAAGGAGTGGAAATTCTGTGAAAATTCCTTTAAAAATTAAAAGAAAACTATATTTATAAAACTCATCACCACTATTTCTAACATTCTATGCCAATACTCATATATGCAAGTTGCAATGAGCATTCGCACAATGAGCATTCGCACAGTAGTAGTGGTGAGCGACATGCCAATATTATTCAGTGTGCCCAATGGTACCTTATTGCGTGGAAGCTGCCATCCACAGACTGCACATTCTTGAGTTAGCATCCTCTTGATAAAGTCACGGTCTTGTGATTCCCTCACAGCTTCAACAACATCCTGAAGGATATAACGTCCTTCACCTTCCTGAAACAACGACAGAGCCAGCTCTGCACGTCCCCAACTATGTAGAGCATGTTCTGCAAGCAATCGTCTAAGAAGTGCCTAAAAGATCAGGAACAGCTTTAGTACCCAAACTACAAAATCCTACTTATCAAACACACTAAATATATCATAAGCACCTGTCTGTCTCCAGAGCTTAGCTGAAATGGAACTTCTTTATCTTCCCATACACGTTTGAGAAAGGGCTCCAGAAGAGGTTTTTGTAAAATGCTAAGTGCTCCAGTTACACTGCCAGCACTCTCATAGAGGGCAGCAACCACGTTTTCTCGATTTTGGAAGCCAAGGCCACATAGTTCTTCCACCTAGAAAGTGTATCCAAAAAGAGAGCGTTTAGTTTATACTACCTGCATCACATTGCTGCCTACAAAATAAATAATTGTTGAAATTAAAAACAATCTTGTGGATCTATTTTAAAGGGAATCTGTCACCACATTTGACCTATATAAACTATTAATATGGGCACACAGGTTATAGACTGCTGAAAAAAGTCCTACCTGTGTGCTTCATATCAGATGTCTTGTTGAGAAATCATTTTTTATCACTTTATGTAAATTACCTCATCTAGGCTATGGGGAGCATGTTTCCAGGAAGATAACTCTGCCTCCAGAGCTTATTTTAAATAAAAGGGAGATGCCAGTGTGATGTGTAATGGTTACCAGCGTTATGTGAAATGGCCGCTCTCTGCTCTCCTGATCTCACTGCGGAGCGGTGTGTGATTATACCCGACACATCTGCTGGTTCCTCTCAGCACATAGGCAGACATGGCTGCAATATTGCTGCAATACAGAAGAGCTCAGAGAGAAGCAAAAAATGTGTTTGTAATTAGACAAATTTCACTTCTCCTGTTTTGTGTTAGTCACTTGTCTCCCGCTGGTAACTCCCCCTTCCCCAGAGCTTTGAAGAGGTCATTTATATAAAGTGATAATACATGATTTCCCAGCAACAACGCAGCGGATATGAGTCACGCAGGTAGGACTATTCTCAGCAGTCTATAGCCTGTATGCCCATATTAATAGTTTTGATAGGTCAAATGTGGTGATAGATTGCCTTTAAGTGTAAACATTGTGCTCCCTTGCTAATAACTAACCTTGTTCCTTCGCTGTATGATGCACAGGTTAACTGCTTCCTCCATATCACCTCCACATGATAACCATGCACTACGAGCTTCTTCTGCTGTGAAAGCCCCCAACTCGGAGTCTGTTTTCTGTGACGCAGCATCAATTAAATGTTCTAACACATAAACGAGTTCAGACTGCAGCCACGAAAGGGGCACCTCTGTACCAGAGTACCGTACTGCACTGCAAACTTCTTCTGGAGACACCCCATAGGCCTCTCCTTCCTGAAAGAGTGGACATAGGATTTCATATATGTAATACTTCAAGTGTCACCTATGGGTATGTTTGTACATTAAAGTGAACCTGTCGCCAGGTTTGGCCGATAAAAGATATGGCGATCACCTTTCAGGGCTGATGTACAGCATTCTATAATTTGGCCCCAACCCGACCTGCAAGATACGAAAAAGAGGTTTTATTATACTCACCTGCCGGGCGGTCCGGTCCGATGGGCGTCGATGGTCTTGGTCCGGCACCTCCCATCTTTTTATGATCCCCGTACTCCTGCTTGCTTCGTGTGGATGACGCGTCCCTTCGTCATCCTGGGCACAGCGCTCCAGCGCAGGCGTACTTCTTTGCCCTGTTGAGGGCAGAGCAAAGTAATGCAGTGTGCATGCGCCTGGGCTCTTTGACCTTTCCCTGCGCACTGCAGGTATTTGCTCTGTCCTCAACAGGGCAGAGAAGTACGGCTGCGCAGGAGCGCTTTGCCGAGGAGACGTGTCATCCACACGAAGCAAGCAGGAGGGCAGCATTGCAGAGAAGATGGGAGGCGCTGGATCAAAAAAAAAGCGACACCCCTTGGACTGGACCACCCCACAGGTGAGTCTAATAAAAGTTATTTTTCTTCTCTTGCAGGTCGGGTTGGGGGCAGATATACAGTATTATAGAATGCTGTATATCAGCCCTGAAAGGCGGTGGCCGTATCTCTTATTGGAAAATGCTTCTTAAAAAACATGGCAATGGCCAAGTTCACATGGCAAGATATTCTTTGTTTCACTTCCAGGTAATTAAGACGATCTACTCCATGAACCAAATACCAAAATGGACATTTATTTACACAGTGGAGGAGAACTACCCCCCTGGGCAGAAACTTCCACTCATGAAGGAATCTGTTGCAAACCCACAAGTGCCAGTGTTCAGATATGAAAATTGGGGTTTGCATCAATCCAGTATTTATGTGAGATACATTTTTGGGACGGATGTGACGCATTCACTCACATCGTTGTGGGGCCTGGAACCCCTCCAACTTAATAACTGTTTGATAAATAATGCAAACCATGTTTGATCTCTGTGTAATGATAAAATCATGATGAGAAACATGACAATGATATCTAACACCTGGGACCTCCAGGGGTGAAGATATCTTGTAAGTTAGGTGTCATGGCACATTAGCAAGAGATCCCGGGGCTAGGGGATCCTTCCCAATCCCTAAAGCTAGGGGCTCTCTAGCTATCCCTGCTCCCTCGCATTACTTCTGATGAAGATGTTGGGGCCACGTGCCTTATAGAGTTCCTAAGGCTGGTTTCACATTTGCGTTTAGTAACGCTGCGTTTGTACCGCATATAAACGCATGCGTCATGTTTTCCTATGTTTAACACTAAAAACGCATGCGTTTTTTTTGTACGCGTTTGGCGACGCATGCGTTTTTACAATGCATGCGTCCTGCCGCGGAAATGCATCATGTAGTAATTTTCAGAGGCGTCTATTTGGCGCATGGAAACGCATGCGTTCATTTGCGTTTGATTTGCATCCAAAAAATACATTGCTGTCTATGTAAACGCATGCGTTTTTACGCACATGCGTTTGGTTGCGTTTTTGAACGCATGCGTTTCAATTGAGATAACCATGTCTAGACACTGATAAGCCACCCCCTACCATCAAGGTGATAAAAGGGAGGTTGTGGACAGTTTCAGGACACTTCTCACCAGACTCTCAAGAAGACAAGACACTGGCAGGTCGCATTTTGGAGGACAAGACCCTGATCAATGTGAGTATATCCTAGGCAATGCCTTTATTTTCTATTTTTTGGCTCTACATGTCCTTATTTCTTCAATTTCTTTCTTTCTACATGCGTCAGAATGTCTTGTTTGGAGTCTTCATCTGATGAGGAATATCAGCCACGTCAGTCAGAAGTGGAGCATGTCAGTGAGGTGAGTATTTGCCTCTTCAGCTTGGTAAGTATTCACTGTCACATCGACACATGTGACAATTTGATTTTTCCTTTTTTTTAGGGCACTTCTACTGAGGCCAAGACCGGGCAGGAGCAGCGGAGTCAAGCTCCGGTGGGAAGATGGCAGTGGGTACGTATACAAGGCTGACTGTCCTCATTGTAATATTCTTGAATCTTCCTTTCTTTACACTCGTATTTCTTTAATTTTTTCTTCTGGAATCCTTTTGTATGTTGACTTTCCTATTCATGCCATTTCTCAGCATCTGTTGTCTTTTTTTTCCCTTATGTAATTGAGCAAACTTTAATGACTTTCTTTAATTTTTAGGTTTCACAACGGGATGATAACCTGATAGACAATGACCTCCTTATCACCCTGGTCCAGGACCGAGTCCCGTTGTGGGACAGCCGGGATCCACTGCATTCGATCAACACCACGCTCCGACGTTTACGGAATGAGGTGGCACAAGCGATGTGGGATGGCTGGGACAACGCCCCGCCACGGGTCCGTAGTGCATTTGGTACCTATTGCACTACAGTGTGAAGCAGCAGAGACCTTGGCCGTGCTCACTTGACTGTGTGTGATGAAAGAAACTCTCCGGAGTTTCTCTCATCACACACAGTTGCCTGTGCACGGCAAAAAGTCCATTTCCTGACCATAATGTGTTTTTGTTTTTTTTTACAGTGGACAAAGTAAAAACATGTTGGCATTCGATGAAGGACCGCTTCAACAAGGACCTGCGCCAAGAGAGTCGTGTTGCCAGTGGTTCAGGAGCAAGGATCCGAACTTACAAGTATCATTGCGTTCTGTCATTTTTAAGACCGGTCCTTGCCCAGAGAACGTAAGTATTTCTCACATGCTTTCGGTTGTACTGTATTGACATAATCTGTATTTTTAAATTCCACAGGATTTAGCGTCTGGTTAATTTTTGGTATTAATTTTCTGTTTCCTTTTTTCACAGCACAAACAGCACGACTGTCGGCCCAGGTTCTGGAGCGGTCATTCATCCGACAGCCACGGACCCGTCCCAGCCATCCAGCAGCGCAGCAGCAGGTGGGCCTTCCACACTAACTGGAGACCAGGGAGCTGGTCCATCAGGTCTTCCCCTTTCGCAGTCCTCTTCCACTGCCCCATTTTTTGGGGGCTCATCCCGGCAGCGGCAGAGGGCTTCGGACAGGTCACTCATGCCCGAGTTTTTGCACTTGAGCTCGGTTTTACACGAAACAATCAAGGCTTTAGGTGACCGAATGGATGTTTCTCAACCTCTTGAATGCCCGTATCCAGGAGGTCACCAAAAGCCTTGATCAAGTGAAAGCCGACCTCCAGAGGCCAGCTCATAATTTTTTTAACCAAATTGAGCAGGGCATGTCGGAACACCTTACCCCTGATCTCCAGCTCAGTGTGATGCAGGCCTGCAATGCTGCTTACGTGCAGGCTATGCAGCAGAGTCGGTATTTCCAGCAGACAGTGGCGGCATATCCAACTGTGCCGTCACTGTCACGATTAACCTCAGTGCCGACCTCTGCTGCATACCACTGCACGGCCACCTCAATTCCTTCCACAGGCGGACTCCACTACAGCGCCAACACCATGACGAGTGCAGCTGGACATCCCACCGCCACCACCGTGACAACCGCTGCTCCGGCTTGGACCTCCTCCACTGACACCACGATGCAGCAGGACCCTGGCGTGGCTTTTCGGACCGGCCCCACCACGATGCAGCAGGACCCTGGCATGGCTTTCAGGACCGCCCCCACCACGATACAGCAGGACCCTGGCATGGCTTTCAGGACCGCCCCCACCACGATGCAGCAGGACCCTGGCAGGGCTTTCCGGACCGCCACCACCACGACGCAGCAGGACCCTGGCATGGCTTTATGTACCGCACCCACCACGACGCAGCAGGACCTTGGCAGGTCACCCGCCACGGCATATGAGCCCACCAAGACGTCCCCCTACCAGGCAAACCCCCCCAAAATAACTCAGGAACAAAACAAAAAACTCTTAGTATTCCTCCCCCTTCACCTACCGATGTGTCTGTATTGTCAGTTTTGTCTCACTCTTCCAGTGCGTCTCAAGCCTCATGTGTCAAGCCCCATCCCCGAATTTCCAGACCCTTCTAGTTTCATTGCCCCTTTTCCTGCCACCTCCGAGTCGTCCACGGTTAGCCAGGCCTCAGTTCTTCACACCCCCCGTTTACATCACTCTACCCCAAGCCGGCGCAGTAAAAAATAATTTTTTGATTTTGTTAACAAAATAAAACAAGTTTGATTTGCCACAATTATGTTTGGTTTATTGTGTCTATCGCCGCCAGCAACACACACCGTGCGCCAAGAAACGTCACCACACACTTATTTTTTGGGCCACAACATATCTCCAGTAGTTAAAAATACAAGACTGCAGCTATATGTGTGTCTTTAGTATACAGATATGAGGTGGGCCCAAAAATATAACATGTATCTCCATAATCTCTTTTTGTCTATGTCTAGTGTGGCAGTATGACGAGAAAATGGTGGAAATACAGTGCAGTCCTCTACTGAACAGGTCAGGTGTCAAAAAATTAGTTATGACACCTGACCTGTTGAGTAGATAACTGCCTTGTATAACCACCATTTTCTCTTCTTTATACATAATCTATTACACACAAAGTGAGGGGACAATGGTTGTCACACGCTACTTATCTATGCTCACCTGGCCTGGTGTCAGAAATAGTGAATTCATGAGCCTGTATATGTTTATCATGAATTCATTATTTCTGACACCTGACTTGGGTATAGATTGCGTGACAGTGATTGTCTCTCCATTTTATGTCCAATGGATACATGAGAAGACAATCCTGACGCAATGACGTCAACAAGCTTACCAATAAAGCAACATGGCTGCCATTACTAGCAGTATGTGGCCAGCGTTTTATATCAGTATTTGTAAACCAAAACAAGGAGTGGAACAATTAGAGGTAAATTATGATAACATAATAACTAGCACCTCTGCCTGTATCACCCACTCCTGGTTTTGGATTACAAAAAATGATATTAAATACAGATCAAATACTGCCAGTTTTTGGACAACCTTGGTTTGGAGAGGAAAAAGATAGGAGACATGGTCAACACAACCAACACTAAAGTTTATTAATGTGAAATATTATTTTCATTGTAGAAAATTACTGGTACAGATAAAGTTACAACAGGACATTTACACTACATTGTCCTGCCATGACACCCGGCCAATATCTGAATCAAAAAAGGCAGCAAATTGGTCCCGCATGAGACCAACGGCTGCAGTTGACCGCAGCGGGTGATGCTGGAAATCAGGCAGTGGGTGTGCAACTGGTTCATCCAGTTCAATAGTGGGTCGCTCCTTAGTCATTATGTAATTGTGGAGAACCACACAGGCTTTGACCACCTCGTCAACTGTTTCCACTTTTATATTTATGGCTGATGCAAGAATGCGCCAGTTCTTCGGGCCCTGGTCAGTCTGTAAAGATCCTTCTAGTGTGGTTCAAGTCCCGACTGGAATAGGGCTTCAGTAGATTTTCACACATCTGGAAGGCCTCATCCCCAACCATAACAAATGGCATCGGTGGACCTTGAGTGTTGGGGAGAGGCTGTGGCGGGGGAAAATTGAAATTTTTGCCATACACACGCCGGCCCATATCCGAGCTCTTGAAAGTCTGGGAATCGTTGCCACGGCCAAAAGCTCCAATGTCCACGGCGATGAAGCGACAGTCCGCATCAGCTATTGCCATGAGCACTACAGAAAAATATTTCTTATAGTTAAAAAAAACTCAGATCCGGTTCTGGCAGGTTTGATAATGCGGATGTGCTTTCCATCCACCGCTCCTAAACAGTTGGGGAAATCACACACATTCCAGAATTTTTCTACAATTTCATGCCACATGTCCGCGGTGGGTAGGGGTATAAACTCATCCCGGAGTACATTCCACAATGCCCGACAGGTGTCCACAACTATTCCGGACAGGGTGGATATTCCAAGCCGGTATTGGAAGTGGAGGGATGATAAACTCTCTCCTGTGGCAAGAAATCTAGAAGAAAAACACACAAAAAAAATATTACAATCTATTCTTTTTATGGTGTGATTAAAAAAAAAAAGGAAAATACACAAAAAATACATGTCAGAATAACCTAAATTTGGACGGTCATTGGTTTAGATTTTGAACGTACCTTTATGTCACCAGCAGACGTTCCTCGGGTGGAATCGCTCTACAGAGCTGGGTGTCCTGTCGCCGTATGGCTCCTTGGACACGAGAAAGCAAATCCCGGAACGATTATTGCGACATTCGCGTGTACTCCTGGAATTTCTCCGGGTTGGCATTCAGCTCGGCATAGAGCGTGTGATAGGCTCCACGGCTCTCACGTAGTTCAATAATGGGGTGCCTCCAAAAACGCCTACGTTGTCTCCTTCTCCATCTTTCGCGATTTCAGTCTTGCTCCCAAGCAAAAGCATAGGCAAGAAACAGCTTGAAGCTGAAATCCAGGTTGAAATAAAAGCTCTCCATGTGAAGATCCATCATGACACAGGATACAGTAGCAAACTGTTAAAATTTCAGTAGCCCTAGGGTCTATATATAGAGATCCCATCATATACGCCCTCTCTAGTCCCATTGGTGGTGTCTGGTTATCTTGATTTTTCTCTTGTGTAATTTCTCTTCTTGGGCACCAAAAACGCAAACGCAGGAAAAAAACGTATGTAAACGCATTTACATGCGTTTTTTCCACCACTTGCAGATGCGTTTAAAACGCTGCAGATTAAAACGCAAATGTGAAACCAGCCTAAATCAGTCCATATCAGTCCCCTCCCCTACCCATGGAAGTGGGGAGTAGCAGTGTATAAAAATACACAAACCAGACAAACAAGGGAATATGGACAGAGATAAATAAAAAGTACCTACCATACAAAATACACACACCAAACAACAGAGTGTGATACACGGCGGTTAAGAGAAACCAAATAGGAGAGGAAGTGAATAGGCTCAAAGACAAAAACTCCAAAAAACAAATCTCCAAACTCTAACTCCAACAACAAACTTCACCTCCAGCTCCAGACCCAAGCAGTAAGAACAATGGCAATCTCCAAGTGCCAGACATAAGGATATATAGCAAAGGGGAGTGGCCACTACTGAACAGCTGAGACCATCAAAGCAGGAAAGCTTGCAGGAGCTCTCAACTGAAGAGATTAACCCCTGCACTACTAGCAAAATCTTGCACTATTTAATATAATGGTGAAGTGCTTATAATATATGCAGTACTATGAGAAATCAGACACTGCTTCTTGCCACTCTCTGTTGGGGTAAACCAGAAACATTGGGGAGCTCATAAAATTCTGAAGAGCTGAGCACATCCCACAATCTGCTCTCACTTGAGCTCATCAAGGGGAGGTGGTGTTGGTGTAATTTTGAGCTAATAAAAACAGGATTTTTGTTGCTTACCATAAAATCTGTTTCTCGGAGCCTTCATTGGGGGACACAGGAACCATGCGTGTATGCTGCTGCCACTAGGAGGCTGACACTATGCACAAAAAAGTTAGCTCCTCCTATGCAGTGTACACCCCACCGACTGGCATTATGAACCTCAGTTAGTGAGAAAGCAGTAGGAGACAAAACAATAAGGTTGAAACATAACGATAAACATGAGAACTGTAAACATGAGAAACAGTCATAGAACACAGATCAACAGAAACTGAATAACATGGGAGGGTGCTGTGTCCCCCAATGAAGGCTCCGAGAAACAGATTTTACGGTAAGCAACCAAAAATCCTGTTTTCTCTATCGCCTCTCATTGGGGGACACAGGAACCATGGGACGTCCCAAAGCAGTCCCTGGGGTGGGAAAACCAGACTTCCATCAGGTCAGAGGACTCACCACTGCCGCCTGCAAGATCCTTCTGCCTAGGCTGGCGTCTGCCGAAGCATAGGTATGGACCTTGTAAAATTTGGCGAACGTGTGGATGGAAGACCAGGTCGCCGCTTTGCAGAGCAGAAGCCCTGTGGTGCACCGCCCAGGAGACACCGGCTGCCTGAGTAGAGTGAGCCTTAATCCCGGGAGGGGGTACTCTGTTCTTGACCCGGCAAGCCTCCAAAATTGCCGTTCTGATCCAGCGAGCAAGGCGCCTTGGAAGCCGGCAGGCCTCTACACCTGCCATCAGGAATGACGAAAAGAGAATCCGTCTTAAGGAAAGCGGCCTTTCTAGCCAGGTAGCTCCTCATTGCCCTGATGAGGTCCAGCTTGTTCAACAATCGCTCCAGAGGATGAGTCGGAGCTGGACAAAAGGAAGGTAGAACGAGGTCTTTGAGGTGGAAGGTAGAAACCACCTTAGGAAGGAAGGCGGAGGCCTGAGGACCACCTTGTCTTGGTGAATAACCAAGAACGGAGGTAGTCAAGAAAGGGCCGCCAACTCGGAAACACGGCGGATCGAAGTGATGGCCACAAGAAAGGCCACATTCCAAGAAAGAACAGACAGGGAAACCTCCCTGAGAGGCTCAAAGGGGGAACCCCTCAGAACGTCCAGCACAAGATTTAAATAGCATGAATCCACAGGGGCCCTGTAAGGAGGAAAAGCGTGAGCTACTCCTTGAAGGAAGGTCTTAACCTGTGGCCGAGAAGATAACGTCTTCTGAAAAAAGATGGAGAGCGCAGAAACCTGGCCCTTTAGGGAACTAAGAGCAAGGCCCGAATCCAGCCCTGCCTGAAGGAAGGCCAGAATGGAAGACAGGGAAAAAGACATGGGTGAAACGCGGTTGTACTCACACCAACGGAAGTAAGCCTTCCAGGTACGATAGTAGATCCTGGAAGACGAAGGCTTCCTAGCCTGGATCATAGTATGAATCACCCGATCCGAAAGGCCAGACGCTCTTAGAACTGCGGTCTCAACAGCCACGCCGTCAAACTGAGCGACCGAGAATTCGGGTGGCAGAATGGCCCCTGGGACAGCAGATCGGGTCTGTCTGTAAGGTGCCAGGGGGCGTCCGCGAGAAGATTGACGATGTCCGCAAACCAAGATCTCCTGGGCCAATCCGGAGCGATCAGAATGACCGGCACCCCTTCCGCCTTGATCTTTTTCAACAGCTTGGGAAGCAAGGGAAGGGGTGGAAACAAATAGGGGAGCACGAACTGCGACCAAGGGATGGCCAGAGCGTCAACGCACACTGCGAGAGGGTCGCGAGACCTGGAGACGAACCGAGGAACCTTCATGTTCATTCGGGACGCCGTGAAGTCCATGTCCGGAGTCCCCCATCGAAGACAAATCTGATGGAAGACCTCCTGATGCAAGGACCATTGCCCTGCCGCGAGGACCTCGCGGCTGAGGAAGTCGGCGGCCCAATTGTCCACGCCGGCGATATGCACCGCGGATATCACCGGAACCGTTGCCTCTGCCAAGAGGAGGATCTTGGATACCTCGGCCAGGGCCAAGGAGCTCCGAGTCCCCCCCTGATGGTTGACATGCCACAGCCGTGGCATTGTCCGTCTGCATTCGGATTGGTAGGCCCCTGAGAATCCTTTCCCAGTGACGAAGGGACAGAAAGATGGCCCGAATTTCGAGGACATTGATCGACAGAGTTGACTCCTGCACCGAAGGGAATAGCTTCCAATGTCGCTACCATCCTCCCCAGAACCTTCTTGGCCGATCGGAAAGAGGGAAACCGAGGACCCTGGAGCAAGTGTACGTCCCAACGAAGGGTGGATCTCTTGTCTTCGGGAAGCAAGACTCTGGTTGACTAGTATCGAAGAGCATGCCCAGAAAAACGAGGCGCTGAGAAGGAATAAGGCAGGACTTCTTCCGGTTGACAAGCCACCCGAAACAGGCTAGGGTGTCGAGGACGATGGACAGACTTTGGTCAGCCTGAGAAAAAGATGAGGATGTCGTCGAGGTACGGAAAAAGAACCAGGCCTCTGACCCTCAAGATGGCTATCCGCGCTGCCATGATCTTCGTGAAAACCCTGGGGGCAGTTGCGAGACCAAACGGCAGGTCGACAAACTGAAAATGCTCCTGATGTACTGCAAAACGCAGGAATCTGATGTCCCGGGGAGATCGGGACATGAGGTAGGCGTCCTGGATGTCTACGGAGCACAGGAATTCCTGAGCCTCCATGGAAGCAACTACTGAACGAAGGGATACCATACTAAAGTGTCTCAGGCGAACCCTCTTGTTCAGCAATTTGAGATCCAGAATGGGACGAACCTTGCAGTCTTTTTTCGGTACCACGAAAAGATTCAAATAGAACCCTGTGAACCGCTCTTTTTCTGGATGGGAACGATTACCCCGGATTTGAGGAGGGAAGCGATGGCTGCAAAGAAACCCGGAACTAGAGCGGGGTCTCTTGGAGGGCGGGATTCAAAGAAACTATCCCGGGGCCAAGAAATGAACTATTTTGTATCCTGAGGATACCACTTCCCTGACCCATGCATCGTCAACTGAGGTGATCCAGACGTCCCTGAAGAAGAGGAGACGGCCACCCAGCTTGGAAGGTGCGCTGGGGTCTTGCCAAGAGTCATGCCGAGGTGGATCTTCCAGTCCTGGGCCTGGAGGATCTACCCTGGGAGTAGCGAGGACGCCAGGACGGAGTGGGCCTAAAGGATACTGTCTTCTCCTGACGTGCCTGTGGCCTCTGTTGCTGCTGGGAAAAGGAGTTTGACGCCGCGAAGCGACAAAAAGGCCGAAAGGACCGAAATTGCCGTCTAGGAGGAGGGCGACGAGGTTTAGCCTGGGGAAGAAGAGAACTTGTACCCCGGTGGCGTCCTTAAAGATTTGGTCCAGCTTGGAACCAAAGAGATGTTAGCCTTGAAAGGGCAGACTGGTAAGGGACATTTTGGAAGATAAGTCCGCCTGCCAGGCCTTGAACCAAACGGTCCGGCGGATGGCAACAGCATTGCTGGATGCCTGAGCCGCACAAGACGCGGCATCCAGAGAGGCGGAGACCAGGTATTCACCAGCGTGGGAAATCTAGTTGGCAAGCTCTGCCAGCTGCACGGGTGGCACCCCGTCCAGGATATCTCGACGGAGTTCTTTGGCCCATTTGGAAATGGATTTCGAAACCCAAGTGGAAGCAAAGGCTGGGCATAGAGCGGCTGCAGCCGCTTCAAAAGCGGACTTCGCAAAGGATTCTATAACTATCGTTAGAATCCTTCAGAGATGCTCCGCCGGACAGTGGAAGCACCGTGTTGGTTGACAGCCTGGAAACAGGGGGATCCACCGAGGAAGAGACCGTCCAATTGGCGGCAAGTTCTGGAGAAAAAGGATATAACACACCAAGGTGTTTTCCCCTCTGAAAACGTCTGGTCGGGTTCTCTCTTTCTCTGGTCATGATTTCCTCGAATTCAGGATGAGGAGCAAAAAAACTTGGAAGGAAGTTTAGCCCGTCTAAACGAAACCACCTGATCTGCGGGTTCCGTAGAGGGATCCTTGATACCACAGGTTTTTGATTTATAGCCCCAATGAGATTCTGGACCATATCCCTCATGGTGGCGATTTGGTTAGAATCCAGCTCCGAAATATCCTCCAAGGGCGCATCGGAGAACGCCTCGCAAGACTCAGAGGAGGAGGATCGGGAGGACGCCGACCGCAGAGGAGGGCCGTGTGGTGAGATGGAGCGGGAAGAGGACTCAGACCGTCGTTCCTGTCTGGACCTTTTGCGGCTTATCATGGAGGGCTCGGACGTAGGCTCCTGCGACCTGCTGGCTACTGCGGGGGTCTGCAGAGGTAATCGATCCAGTACGGACACCTGAGTTTGACACACTCGTGTTAGATCGGCAACCGTTCGTGACAGAGAGGAAGCCCAGCCTGGGATGGGGGTATCACTCTCGGTGGATCGGAAGGGGGAACCTCGGCGGTGGGAACAATTGGGTTGCTGCAGGCCTGACAGAGCGGAGGAGACATATTGAAAAGGGTCCCTGAAGAAAATGCCAGAAGGTTAAAGGACAGGGGAGCAGAGGGGGGTGTCAGTCTGCAGTGCAGAGCTACTCACGGCCGACGAGAAAGCGGACTGGCTTGCGGTGTGGATCTCTGGAGAGGAAACCCAGCCTATAAAGCTCCTGCTGCAGTCTGCGCAGATGGTGACTGCTGAACGGATACCAGGTGGAGGAGGGTGCAGATCAGGAAAGTGCGCTCTGGAAGTGTGGAGCGCGACTGTGGCGCCAAGCACCCCCTATGAAAGATCTGGGATGGGATGGGGAAATACTCACCTTAAACATCCCACGCCGATACTAACCTGAAAGAGGTATGAGACGTCCAGGGAGCTGGTGATGGACGTCCTCGTCTCCGCAACCGACAGGCTCTGGTGGGCGAGTGGGTGGGGGGACGGAGCCAGGACCGGACTTCTGAGCACGCTTGTGTGCCAGGATCATGGTCCTGCTGAGGGATCTATGAGGATACGGGGTGGCAGTACACACCATACTCATAGTCCGCCTTGTGGGACTACAGGTGTGACTGCTGACCCTGTATCCCTCCGGAAAAACCTGAAAAGAAACGACGCACATTGAGGTAGATAAGGGTCTAATGAAAGACCTGTGTCCACCTCCTACTGACACTAAGCTAAACTGAAGAGTATAATGCCAGTCAGTGTGGCGTACACTGCAGAGGAGGAGCTAACTTTTTTATTTGCATAGTGTCAGCCTCCTAGTAGCAGCAGCATACACCCATGGTTCCTGTGTCCCCCAATGAGAGGCGATAAAGAAAAATATTTAAGCATTTAGCTACATGTAAAACGATGAATACGTGCTGTGGGCCAAAATAGCAGCCATTTAACAAATAAAGTTCCGGTTTGTAAAAGTAAATAAAACATTAGGCAGCCATAAGGATCCTGATGGAAAGGATGCTGTATGGCAGCTAGGGAACAAGCCCCACGCGTATCAACACATATAGGGTGTCTTCCTCAGGGGTAGTCACTAGTTGCTAGTGGTCGTAATTAGGGTTGAGCGAAACGGATCGTTCATTTTCAAAAGTCGCCGACTTTTGGCAAAGTCGGGTTTCATGAAACCCGACCCGATCCCTGTGTGGGGTCGGCCATGCGGTACGCGACTTTCGCGCCAAAGTTGCGTCTCGTATGACGCGCGCGGCGCCATTTTTTTCAGCCAATGAAGGAGCGTGGGGGGGGGGGGGGGAGGAGGAGAAGAGAGAAGAGAGAAGAGAGAAGAGATAGAGAGAGAGAGAGAGAGAGAGAGAGAGAGAGAGAGAGAGAGAGAGAGAGAGAGAGAGAGAGAGAGAGAGAGAGAGAGAGAGAGAGAGAGAGAGAGAGAGAGAGAGAGAGAGAGAGAGAGAGACACAAACTTTTCGCCATATTCGGCCGATTTCACTCGACCTTTGAGATAGTCGGGTTTCGCAAAGCCCGGCTCGACCCTAAAAAAGTCAAGGTCGCTCAACCCTAGTCGTAATCATTGATACGTAAGGTCCTACAATAGCTGCACATGAGGAAAGAAACATAGCAAATCAAAAAAACGATACCACATTTCTAATTGGAGGTACTTAGTAATATCATCATTATTACACATGCTACAATTGGGATAGGATCTTGGAGATGGGAATACCTTTTTAAATATGAATTCAGAGGGTCTACATAATATACATTGTGCACCTAAAATGTTCAATCCAATTTGATAGATCTGGAAGCATGGGAAGGTGCTGTACACAAAGTGAACACTGCAAATTTCCTTTTTGCATTTCACTAACCTTAATCAATGCCACTATTTTGGCTCCATCCTCCTTTAATTGCTTTTGTCTCATCTCATCCTGATATTTCTTCTGTCGGTCTTCTTCCTTTTTCTTATTTTCTTCTGTAGGTACCACTCCTTCGCTCGTTCGGTCACACACCTGACAAACATGGCCAGTGCCCATGTTATAAAAGGTGCAGTGACGGCACTGCCAACCCTAGGGTCCACATAACAAAGGTTAAAGTACTTTCACCCCTTTCGCGCTTATTTTTACAGTTTGCTTTCCTGTTATTATAATTACCTTTGACATTTTCATTTGATCTTCCTTTTCACCATTTAGCCGTTCAGAAAAAATGTCCGAGCTGCTTCTCAAGTCAATGCTGGGTCTCTCAGTCATGAAAGCGTTATCGGGGCTTTTCTTTGCGTGAAGACTAGCATTGCTATTCACTTGGGTTAGTGGCTTTGGGTTACGTCTCTCAATATTGGCAGCTTTGTCATACATACTACCCAACACGGTTGTCTTGCTATTTTCGGACTTAAACATAAGTCTACTCTGGTCAATTACGCCAGCTGTCTTAGAAAAGTCTCCAGCTTCCATCAAGGTAAAAGCAGCAGAGTCAAGGCCATCTCTAGGTGGTTTCCCGGCTAAGCGAGGTCGCTCACACGCTGCACACAAGACGGCTGAAGAAGGATTTTGTAGAGTACAAGCCTGGCACACCCATGTGTCTTTCTGCAAAGAGGCTTCTGATGCCAAGCTTGATGCATTGTTACAACCCCGGGGGCGATCACAGCCCACACACAGCACTGACCCCCCTCTATTTAAGATATGGCATGACATACATCTCCATGGTGGGCGAGATGAAACCTGTGAAAGAAATTCATCATCCTTGAGCCTTTATTAAAAAGAAAAGAAAAAAAAGTTAAACGGAAAATAAGACATCAGAGGTCTGGTTAAAGCGATCATACATTTTGTAGCAAAAATTGTTTTATTGCTTCAATACATCTAAAAAAATAAATATCCTACATACTGTTAGGCTATGTTCACACACAATCACAATATCAGCAAAGTCTATGAGATTTCCGATATCTCAAGCACATAGCTTGTTTTTTTGTTTTTTTTCATGACCGATTTGTCAAAGAAGGTAATAGGTAGTGCAAAAAAAAACGCTGCAAAAAATGCCATGTATCAGGTTTTGCTGCGATTTTGTTCTAAAACCTGATGAAGTTGAATCAGGTTTATTTTTATGCTCTAAGCTTTATCAGCATGCACAAGAGACAAATGTACCCTGACAAAAACCCAGGAAAAACAAGTGGCAAACGCTCAGTGAAACCTGCTTTTTTATTTGCTTCTTTACTGCCAAGAGAGCAGGTTTAGCCTGCAAGAAAAACCTATGTATGAACATATACAAACAAATATCCAAAAGCATATCTATGCTAGTACTAGGGTTCCTTCACCATGAAGAGAGATCCCAAATAGCGTAAGGGGGTGTGTGCATAAACACTAGACCCAAATACCAGGTATAAAGAATACCTTAACACACCACTCACAAAGAGAAGGTAAAGGGATAACAAAATTTTTATTAAGTTACAAATCATACAAATATTATAGTTAAAAACACACAAATATCCGAGGAAAGGTGTTTACTCAAGCCAAATGCACAGACAGGACAGAGGAAAAGTATTCAAGTTCTAGAGTCATGTGTAAAGTGTATACCTATTGGTGAATACAACAGGTACAGCCAACTATAAATGGCCCAACAAGTGCAGCGTGCATAGTGCAAAAGATCCATGCAATACATAGGTCAGATGGTCACTGAACACATACCCATATCGTCTGCCCGTCCTCCGTCACTGAGGCCCCGACGCGCGTTTCGCTGATCGCTTTATCAAGGGGAAAGGTGTGCCTGTCATGTCTCTAAAAGTCCGGGTTTAAATAGGCGTCCAAGCTTACACATTACCCAGTGACGCGTCGCGTATGGCACCGCACGCCCCGGCTCCAGGTGCATCTGTTTCCGGCGTTCCTAATCAAAGTGCGGGGAGGAAAACCTCCATGACGTCACATCCGCACTGTTGATCATATGGGAAGCCTTCAACAAAATGCCGGATATCGGGTGCAGTGCGCATGCGCGTCGCCATATTGGGGGAGCCTAATAACGATAATGAATGAAACCGCATCCAACCAGTGGCATATAGGCAGACAGCATACCGCCGTCAATCAAACCACAAAGACGCCAAGATTTACATCACAAAACAGGTGGTAATGTATACAGAATCATATATAATTTTTCATACTCTGGGCACCATATAGTTAAAACATATGATGCATACAGATTACATAAACATATCCAGCCAAATAAGGAGTCCCTTATATATGGTCCACATTTTCAAACGATGTCAAGTGAGGGACTTCTGGATAGACATCACCAATCTTCAAAAATATGGAGTCCTTGCATGGTTCTCCCACATTGCCAGTGAATAGAGAGATATCATTCGATACAGAAGGATAGTACGGATGGCATCATAAACCAGGACAGTTATTGACGATGGTTCTTTCATAATCAGTACTAGAGTAAAGAAATTTAATTACAGAAGAAACAATTTAAAAATCACGAAAACACGAAAAAACACGACAGAAATAACACAATATAGAAATTAGAAATTGAAAAATAAAGAATAAAAAGCAGAGATCTTATAAAAATGGAACAAAACTTAACTTTTCATTGAGCCCAGCAGGGGACATGGTACCCAATTCCACAATCCATTTGGTTTCTGATTGTGCCAGTAGTTGTTTTAAATTCCCCCCTCTAACACCTCCATGTATCCTATCAATGCCAAAGACCTTAAAGCCACGTGGATCAGAATTGTGGCATAATTAAAAATGCTTTGGTATGGTCTTTAGCATGGATGGATCTTCCTCCCCTCTCGCCGCCGAGATGTCCCTCACGTGCTCCCTCACCCTGACCCGTAATTCTCTTGAAGTTAACCCAATGTATACTTTGGGACAGGGGCATTGGGCAAAGTAGATGACATAGGTAGTGGTGCATGAAATATAGTGAACAATATTATATTCACGAGCACCATCAATGGTCTTGAAGGTCTTAGCCCTAACAACATTACCCAAATTACATGCCATGCACTTCCCACATGGGTAACAGCCCCATCTTTGCTTTGAATCACCAAAAGGGCTCCTATGGGGGGCCACATAGTGGCTTCTTACCAATTGGTCTTTAAGATTCTTGCCCCTCCTTGCAGTGATTAGGGGTCTCTCAGAGATTTGTTTACTAAGTACAGGGTCTGTATGAAGGACAGGCCAGTGTTTCGTTAGGACCTGACGCATAAGATCCCACTGACAGTTAAATGTAGAGATAAATCTAATTTGCGCATCGTTTTTATCCTTGCGTGTACTAGAACTACATAATAATCTCTGTCGAGGGGTATATTTTGCGCGGTGATAGCCATGTTTGATATTTCTCTGGCTATACCCTCTTTCCATAAAGCGATTTCTCAGGTCCTTTGCCTGTTCCTCAAATTTATCTGCCGTGGAGCACGTACGTTTTGCTCTAAGGAATTGACCAGTGGGGATAGCTTTAATGGTAGAATAAGTATGTCCCGAGGAGGCGTGGAGAACTGAGTTAACGGCGGTTTTCTTCCGGTGAATGTCAGTCTGGATGAATCCAACACTATCAACTGATAGAGCAATGTCTAAAAAATCAATCTTGTGTTCATGCCAGATGTATGACAATTTAATATTATAACTATTCTCGTTTAAGGAAGACATGAACCTTTCCAAATCAGAGACCGGCCCCTGCCAAATTATCAAAAGGTCATCAATATAACGAAACCAGCACTGCACATGGTCGGCGGCGCATGCCCCATCCCCGCGAAACACCTCCCTCTCCCAAAAGCCGAGGAAGAGATTCGCGTAGGCTGGCGCACACGCCGCCCCCATGGCAGTGCCGCGTTTCTGTAAGTAGAACCGGTCCCTGAATGTAAAGAAGTTATGATACAGCACGAACTGTAACAGTTCGAGTAGAAGATCAACAAGTGATCCATCCAGACTGCTCATCTCCAGAAAGAAACGCACCGCTTGCAAACCATGTTGGTGATCGATACACGTATACAGGGACTCGACGTCCGCGGTGACCAAGAGCATGTCAGATTCCAAACAAAGACCGTCGACCCGTACCAAGACGTCCACAGAGTCCCTGACATAGGAGGGCAATGTCTCGACCAAAGGTTTAAGGTAATGATCTATGAATTTACATACTGGGTCGGACAGCCCTCCGATGCCAGAGACTATGGGACGCCCCGGGGGGTCGACGGGATCCTTGTGGATTTTAGGCAGGAGGTAGAGGGTGGGGACTTTGGGAAATTTTGTCATTAACCCATCCAATATCTTTTTGGGGATAATCCCCTTCTCCCATGCCTGTATCAAAATCGTATCAAGTAGCAGTGAGAATGTGGTCAAAGGATTTCCAAGGAGTACAGTGTAATAATTTTTATCTCTTAATTGTTTAAGAGCCTCCTTCTCATACTTATCCACCGGCCAGATCACGACATTCCCCCCCTTGTCCGCAGATTTAATAACCACGTCATCTAAAGTTCTTAATTGTTTAAGAGCACGTCTATGTTCAGGACTGAGATTGTCCCTCTTTGTTCTAGTAGGTATGTTTTTAAAATCTTCTGTTACCAAGCGTGCAAAAATATCGATTTGCGGATAGATGGACAGGGGGGGGAAAGTCATTGATCTGGGCACGATGGACTTAGGAAAGTTGGCCACACTCTCAGAATCCTGCTCATGAAGTAACCCTTCCAATACCTCCAATGCCTCTTGCTCAGACTCACCGCGGACGCCGAAGTCCTCCCCTGGTCGATGGTGCAGCCTCCTCAAGACCAACTTGCGGCAAAAAAGATGAAGGTCCTTTACCGCTGTAAAATAATGAAAATTATTAGTGGGGGTTACGCTTGGTAACAGAAGATTTTAAAAACATACCTACTAGAACAAAGAGGGACAATCTCAGTCCTGAACATAGACGTGCTCTTAAACAATTAAGAACTTTAGATGACGTGGTTATTAAATCTGCGGACAAGGGGGGGGAATGTCGTGATCTGGCCGGTGGATAAGTATGAGAAGGAGGCTCTTAAACAATTAAGAGATAAAAATTATTACACTGTACTCCTTGGAAATCCTTTGACCACATTCTCACTGCTACTTGATACGATTTTGATACAGGCATGGGAGAAGGGGATTATCCCCAAAAAGATATTGGATGGGTTAATGACAAAATTTCCCAAAGTCCCCACCCTCTACCTCCTGCCTAAAATCCACAAGGATCCCGTCGACCCCCCGGGGCGTCCCATAGTCTCTGGCATCGGAGGGCTGTCCGACCCAGTATGTAAATTCATAGATCATTACCTTAAACCTTTGGTCGAGACATTGCCCTCCTATGTCAGGGACTCTGTGGACGTCTTGGTACGGGTCGACGGTCTTTGTTTGGAATCTGACATGCTCTTGGTCACCGCGGACGTCGAGTCCCTGTATACGTGTATCGATCACCAACATGGTTTGCAAGCGGTGCGTTTCTTTCTGGAGATGAGCAGTCTGGATGGATCACTTGTTGATCTTCTACTCGAACTGTTACAGTTCGTGCTGTATCATAACTTCTTTACATTCAGGGACCGGTTCTACTTACAGAAACGCGGCACTGCCATGGGGGCGGCGTGTGCGCCAGCCTACGCGAATCTCTTCCTCGGCTTTTGGGAGAGGGAGGTGTTTCGCGGGGATGGGGCATGCGCCGCCGACCATGTGCAGTGCTGGTTTCGTTATATTGATGACCTTTTGATAATTTGGCAGGGGCCGGTCTCTGATTTGGAAAGGTTCATGTCTTCCTTAAACGAGAATAGTTATAATATTAAATTGTCATACATCTGGCATGAACACAAGATTGATTTTTTAGACATTGCTCTATCAGTTGATAGTGTTGGATTCATCCAGACTGACATTCACCGGAAGAAGACCTCCGTTAACTCAGTTCTCCACGCCTCCTCGGGACATACTTATTCTACCATTAAAGCTATCCCCACTGGTCAATTCCTTAGAGCAAAACGTACGTGCTCCACGGCAGATAAATTTGAGGAACAGGCAAAGGACCTGAGAAATCGCTTTATGGAAAGAGGGTATAGCCAGAGAAATATCAAACATGGCTATCACCGCGCAAAATATACCCCTCGACAGAGATTATTATGTAGTTCTAGTACACGCAAGGATAAAAACGATGCGCAAATTAGATTTATCTCTACATTTAACTGTCAGTGGGATCTTATGCGTCAGGTCCTAACGAAACACTGGCCTGTCCTTCATACAGACCCTGTACTTAGTAAACAAATCTCTGAGAGACCCCTAATCACTGCAAGGAGGGGCAAGAATCTTAAAGACCAATTGGTAAGAAGCCACTATGTGGCCCCCCATAGGAGCCCTTTTGGTGATTCAAAGCAAAGATGGGGCTGTTACCCATGTGGGAAGTGCATGGCATGTAATTTGGGTAATGTTGTTAGGGCTAAGACCTTCAAGACCATTGATGGTGCTCGTGAATATAATATTGTTCACTATATTTCATGCACCACTACCTATGTCATCTACTTTGCCCAATGCCCCTGTCCCAAAGTATACATTGGGTTAACTTCAAGAGAATTACGGGTCAGGGTGAGGGAGCACGTGAGGGACATCTCGGCGGCGAGAGGGGAGGAAGATCCATCCATGCTAAAGACCATACCAAAGCATTTTCACTTATGCCACAATTCTGATCCACGTGGCTTTAAGGTCTTTGGCATTGATAGGATACATGGAGGTGTTAGAGGGGGGAATTTAAAACAACTACTGGCACAATCAGAAACCAAATGGATTGTGGAATTGGGTACCATGTCCCCTGCTGGGCTCAATGAAAAGTTAAGTTTTGTTCCATTTTTATAAGATCTCTGCTTTTTATTCTTTATTTTTTAATTTCTAATTTCTATATTGTGTTATTTCTGTCGTGTTTTTTCGTGTTTTCGTGATTTTTAAATTGTTTCTTCTGTAATTAAATTTCTTTACTCTAGTACTGATTATGAAAGAACCATCGTCAATAACTGTCCTGGTTTATGATGCCATCCGTACTATCCTTCTGTATCGAATGATATCTCTCTATTCACTGGCAATGTGGGAGAACCATGCAAGGACTCCATATTTTTGAAGATTGGTGATGTCTATCCAGAAGTCCCTCACTTGACATCGTTTGAAAATGTGGACCATATATAAGGGACTCCTTATTTGGCTGGATATGTTTATGTAATCTGTATGCATCATATGTTTTAACTATATGGTGCCCAGAGTATGAAAAATTATATATGATTCTGTATACATTACCACCTGTTTTGTGATGTAAATCTTGGCGTCTTTGTGGTTTGATTGACGGCGGTATGCTGTCTGCCTATATGCCACTGGTTGGATGCGGTTTCATTCATTATCGTTATTAGGCTCCCCCAATATGGCGACGCGCATGCGCACTGCACCCGATATCCGGCATTTTGTTGAAGGCTTCCCATATGATCAACAGTGCGGATGTGACGTCATGGAGGTTTTCCTCCCCGCACTTTGATTAGGAACGCCGGAAACAGATGCACCTGGAGCCGGGGCGTGCGGTGCCATACGCGACGCGTCACTGGGTAATGTGTAAGCTTGGACGCCTATTTAAACCCGGACTTTTAGAGACATGACAGGCACACCTTTCCCCTTGATAAAGCGATCAGCGAAACGCGCGTCGGGGCCTCAGTGACGGAGGACGGGCAGACGATATGGGTATGTGTTCAGTGACCATCTGACCTATGTATTGCATGGATCTTTTGCACTATGCACGCTGCACTTGTTGGGCCATTTATAGTTGGCTGTACCTGTTGTATTCACCAATAGGTATACACTTTACACATGACTCTAGAACTTGAATACTTTTCCTCTGTCCTGTCTGTGCATTTGGCTTGAGTAAACACCTTTCCTCGGATATTTGTGTGTTTTTAACTATAATATTTGTATGATTTGTAACTTAATAAAAATTTTGTTATCCCTTTACCTTCTCTTTGTGAGTGGTGTGTTAAGGTATTCTTTATACCTGGTATTTGGGTCTATGTATGAACATAGCCTTATGTGTCTACAGCTGAGTACACCCGTAAGTCTCTACAGTAACAGACTACAAGCAAACCCTATGTAATGTGATCAGCAGTCATACGCTATTCTGTCTGTGTCTTACTTTCTGCAAATCTACAAGAATTAGGTTAATAAATGTGCTGTTCACTACATTTTTTTTTAAACCCATGAAGGTATTAAGCAGTTGTGTGATATGACCAGCTGAAGAGAGACGTTTGGTGGGGGACAAGGACACTGGTGCAGTAGACGAGTATCTGTACTTTAATGTCTGATTACCACCAAAAGCTTATTTTTAATATGAAAAACGTAGTGGACAACCCAAAAAAAGAAAATACGACGGACCAGATCGCATCAAAACTGCATATCAGAGTACGGAAATATTGTAGTCCTTTACCACATAGACGCAACTGGATAATTGTAAGATAATTTGTAAACTTTTTAGATTTTGAATACACATTGAAGTAATAAAACAATTTCTATATATGACAATATGAGCAATACCTGTGCGTGGGTGGTGTGCCAAAGGGGGTGCGCTGGTGATGTGAACGATTGGGATGAGAGTGCACTCTCTGATCGCACGCTAAACACAGCGCATCATTGCATGAATTACACACCACAGAAACGGTCTTCGCACCACACAGTCCACAACCTTCAGGAGACGTTTCTGAGACTGGAGACATAATCAGTTCCCAAAACGTAAACGCTACTTTCTACAAATGTCATAATAATTTAGAAGACAGATTAAAATAGTGCATGCTTTAACAGGCAAATCTAGAATATAATGCAATTCTTGAATACATAACATAGAAGGTAAATGGCACTGCCTAATCTCCCAAAGTTGTGCTACACGTGTGCAAACATGACATGTACTATTTGTCTTCACATACTAAAGGCACCGTCACACTCAGCAACGCTGCAGCGATATAGACAACGAGCCGATCGCTGGAGCGTCGCTGTTTAGGTCGCTGTAGAGACGTCAAACACAGCAACTCCAGAATGATGCAGGAGCGATCGAGTGACGTAACGGCGACTCACTTATCGTTCTCGCTGGTTGTTAGCTCCAAGTAAAACATTGCTGGCATCGTTGCTTTTGATGTCAAACACGACGATACACGCCGACCTGACGACGAAATAAAGTTCTGGACTTCTAGCTCCGACCAGCTACGGCACAGCGGGATCCAGATCGCTGCTGCGTGTCAAACACAACGAGATCGCTATCCAGGACGCTGCAACGTATCGGATCGTTGTCGTTGCATACAGATATCCATGCTTAGGTGTCGGGTAAATGTTGCATTGTTGGTTCCCTTATCCTAATTTAGGGCCTATTCCGCTTGTTGTTAGGGTGCACATGAGATGTTTAGTGTAACCCCTTGGCCATTTACAGTTGTGCTCAAAAGTTTACATACCCTTGCAAAATTTTTGCTTTCTTGTCCCTTTTTCAGAGAATATTAATGATAACACCAAAACTTTTTCTCCACTCATGGTTAGTGGCTGGATGAAGCCATTTATTGTCAAACTACTGTTTTCTCTTTTTAAATCATAATGACAACTCAAAACATCCAAATGACCCTGATCAAAAGTTCACATACCCTGGTGATTTTGGCCTGATAACATGCACAGAAGGTGACATAAATGAGTTTGAATGGCTACTAAAGGTAACAACCTCACCTATGACCTGTTTGCTTGTAATTAGTGTGTGTGCAGTGAGTTTCTGTAATCCAGACAGACTCTTGTATCTTTCATCCAGCCACTGACGTTTCTGGATTGTGAGTCATGGGGAAAGCAAAAGAATTGTCAACGGATCTACGGGAAAAGGTAGTTGAACTGTATAAAACAGGAAAGGGATACAAAAAGATATCAAAGGAATTGATAATGCCAGTCAGCAGCGTTCAAACTGTGATTAACAAATGGAAAATCAGGGACTCTGTAAAAACAAAACCACGGTCAGGTAGACCAACAAAAATGTCGTCCACAACTGCCAGGAAAATTGTTCGGGATGCAAAGAAAAACCCGCAAATAACATCAGCTGAAATACAGGACTTTCTGAAAACTAGCGTTGTGGATGCACAATAAGGAGGCACTTGAAGAAAAATGGGCTGCACAGCTGAGTTGCCAGAAGAAAGCCATTACTGTGCAAATGCCATAAAGTATCTCACCTAAAATAGGCAAAACAGCACAGAGACAAGCCTCAAAACTTCTGGAACAAGTTAATTTGGAGTGATGAGACCAAAATTGAACTTTTGGCCACAACCACAAACGTAACATTTGGAGAGAGGTCAACAAGGCCTATGATGAAAGGAACACCAATCCTGTGCTTTACAGTAGAAGTGGATCGCTGATGCTTTGGGGATGTGGGAGCTACAAAGGCACAGGAAACTTGGTCAAAGTTGAAGAAAAATGAATGCAGCATATTATCAGCCCATAAAGGAGGCAAATTTGCACTCATCAGCCCGGAAGCTGTGCATGGGACATATTTGGACGTTCCAACATGACAACGATCCAAAACACAAGGCCAAGTCGACCTGTCATTGGCTACAGCAGTATTATTGAAATCCATCGCACTCCCTGTGTGGAATATCTTAGAAACAAAAGGATTTTTTGAATCTTGCTAGTTTATTCAAGTGAAAAACAGAAATCAATCAAATGTGACATTGAGTCGCTTGTACAATTGTTCAATAAGTGCCTAGTATTTGATCTGTCACATTTGATTGATTTCTGTTTTTCACTTGAATAAACTAGCAAGTTTCAAAAAAATCCTTTTGTTTCTAAGATATTCCACACAGGGAGTGCGGTGGATTTCAATAATATTGTTATTAGACCTTACGGTCTGTCTCCCCAGCACTCCGATCTAAATTTAGAGTGCAGGCCAAATTAGATATATTGGCTACAGCAGAACAAAGTGAAGGTTCTGGAGTGGCCATCTCAGTCTCCTGACGTCAATATTATTGAGCCATTCTGGGTAGATCTCAAACGCGCAGTTCATGCTAGACAGCCTAGGAATTGACAGGAACTGGAGGCTTTTTGATAAGAAGAGTGGGCAGCTTTACCATCTGAGAAAATAAAGAACCACATCTACAACTACCACAAAAGACTTCAAGCTGTCATTGAGGTTATATGGGGGCAATACACGGTATTAAGAAATGGGGTATGTGAACTTTTAATCAGGGTTGTTACATGTTACGGAACCACTCAGCACCCAGAATATGTTGTGCAGTTATATGTATGTATAATAGGTTCCATGTGAGATGCATGTCCCTAATGCATCAGCCCAGAGGCTGTGCCCCTGGGCAGAGGGGACACGATATTCCCCTTTTGTCTGCCCCCCACCTTTGTAATTGCCACAGTAAATATCGGCAGGCTTCTGCCACCTGCGGCTATTGTGATGTATGTCTGGCCTGCCGCTTTTCTATTGGCCTGCCCTCTGTATCTGTGTGATATATTCTGTGTCCTGTGAGTAAAGTGTTGTCAGACTGGAAACACGTGGAGAAGCAGTGATCTTTTATATGCGCCCATGTAACCAAGCAATTCCAGCCAGCGTCCTTCCTTCAGACTCCAGCCAAAGCAGAGTGGACCTCCTGAAACACGGGGTGGTACTGAAAGAGGTACCCCAGCTTGGTAGACCCCGTTACGTTACATTGGTGGCAGACAGCGGGATATGATACCCCTTCTACAGGAGGAAAGGAATGAATGGAAAACAACTACCAGAAGTTAAAGAGGACTACATTAAAAGATCTGGTGGAAGCCCGAGACAAAACAAAAGCGGATTTGATAGCAGCCATCATGGAACACGACAGTGCAGCGCCCCCCAATGTGAACGTGGAGGAGACTGAATTCCAGAGGGAGGTAAAGAACAGACTGGCGTTCTATGGCCCAAACCCTGCAGTAGAGATCAAAGGAGAGGTGATGGCTGATGTGCGTACTGATCTGAAGGAAAAGATGGCCGAGCGGACCAGGATAGAGCTAGCCAAGATGGAGATGGCAGAGCGGAGAAAGGAGAGAGTCAGCGAGCAAGGGGAGCTCTGGCCTTCGACCAGGTACCTTCAACAGTAAGCCACAAAAAGATCCAGTATAATGCCTTCCGACAGTTGGGGGGAGGCAGAGGAAGACATTGATGGCTTTCTGCAGGACTTTGAGCGGCAGTGTGCCCTTCATCAAGTGAAGCCGGAAGAACGGGTTCAGATTCTGGCCAGCAAGCTGACAGGCCGGGCAGCGGACGCCTATCGCACGGTACCTGAAGAAGACTGTACGGACTATGAGCGGATCAAAGAAGTGATCTTGGCCCGGTATGCGCTGACACCAGAGGCATACCGCCAAAAGTTCCGCGGACTTATAAAACGCGTAACCGATACCCACGCTGAATGGGCCTGTAAATTACGGCGGTCACTGCTACAGTGGGTACAAGGGAACCAAGCAACCACTAAGGAGGACGTCCTCCAGCTCTTCTTGTTAGAACGATTCTTTAATGGACTAAACCCAGAGACACAGGAATGGCTTCGGGACAGGCGGCCAACGACTCTTGAGGAAGCCGCTTGTATGGCCGATGAACATCATGATTCCAGGAGGCCTCAGTTGTCCGGATCAAAGATGGTCACTAGGGGTCTGCCCATGGACCTGGAGGGCCCGAAACCACCGAAGATTGTAGGGGGACCAGCTAGAAAACCGGCCTACCACAGTCCCCCTGGGGCGCGATGCCACACCTACCGTCAGCTGGGCCACCTGCAAAGATAATGTCCCAACCGGACTCAGCATACCCAGTGGCCAAAGGCGGGAACAGCTACCTTCAGCCGGGCTGCTGTACACTGCTACCAAGGCGAAGCTGACCCGGCATTGGGGCTATGACTAACCAAGGGGTGGAAGAGATGGAGGAAGTGCTGCACGAAGTAGACCCCGTGCAGGCAGCCCGGGCAGATAATCGACAACAGCATCGACAGGTCGTGTGGGTTAATGGGAAACGTATGCAGGGACTAAGATTCCGGGGCAACTTTGACCCTTGTGAAGCCTCATCTCGTCCGGGACCAAAAGACTGACCGGACAGTGGCAGTCCGTTTAGCAGGGGGAGCTATACATCGACTGCCCACTACCAGGATTCACGTAAACTCGGGAGTCGGGGATGGCCTTGTTGAGGTCGGCTTGATGGAGGATTTGCCTGCAGACGTTTTGCTGGGAAATGACTCGGGGCCCATGTTGTCTGCCTTCTCGGTTGCCCCTCTGGCTGAGACATATCCTGTGACCACCCGGAGACAAGCTCGAGCTGCGGAGGCGGAATCACACTCAGAGGAGGCCCAGGTAAGACATCCCAGCCCTACACGTATTCCCATAGCCAGACACATTTCTTGGGCCACCCCAGATGAATTTAAGAGGGAGTTACTTGAGGATCCTTCATTGGAGGGATATCGTGAGAAGGCACAGGAGGGGAGAGGGGTACATACAGTTTGTATGGAAGCAGGGACTCCTCTACCGGATCACAGAGCAGCACCACACAGGGACGAGCCCCACTATAAAACGACAGCTGGTAGTTCCCAAGAAGTATAGGCAGGAGTTACTGCGAATCTCTCATGACATACCCTTGGCCGGGCACTTCGGCGTCAGTCGCACCAGGCATCGTCTGACACAAAACTTCTTTTGGCCGGGGGTAACCTATGATGTTCGTCAGTACTGCCAGACCTGTGACAGTTGCCAGCGCAATGGCAAGAGGGGAGATCGATGCAAGGCCAAATTACGCCCCCTCCCCATTGAGGAGGAACCATTTAGCCGAGTAGCGGTCGATCTGCTGGGCCGTTAGCCAAACCCAGTCCGTCAGGGAAAAGGTATGTATTGACGGTGGTAGATTATGCCACACGGTATCCAGAGGCGGTTGCGTTACCTAACATACTGGCAAAGACGGTGGCGGCCACCCTGCTCCAGGTTTTCTCACGGGTTGGATTTCCCCGGGAGATTATCTCAGACCAGGGTACCCAGTTTACAGCAGAGGTGACCAACCAACTGTGGAAGCTGTGCGGCGTAAAGTCCATTAGAAGCACCCCGTACCACCCGCAAACCAATGGGTTGTGTGAACGCTTTAATGGGACATTAAAACAACTCATTGGGACTTTTACCAGGACCTACAGGGACTGGGAGAAATTCTTGCCACATCTCCTGTTTGCCTATTGGGAGGTGCCCCAAGAATCCACGGGGTTCTCCCCATTCGAGCTGGTATACGGGAGACGGGTAAGGGGACCCCTAGACTTAGTGCTAGAACACTGGGAAGGGGAGGGCCTCATAGAAGGGGTACCTATTGTACCCTATGTGCTGGAATTCCGGGACCGCTTACAGGAGCTGACCCAGGCTGTACGTGAGAACATCCAGGTGACCCAGCAGCGCCAGCACATATGGTACGATCAGAGGGCCAGAGAGCGCACCTTGGAAATAGGACAAAAGGTCCTGGTGTTAGAGCCCATTAGGCAGAACAAGTTCCAAGCTGCATGGCAGGGGCCCTACCAGGTAGTGGGGAAAATAGCCGGCACAACCTATAATGTCGCCGATTGTGACGACCCCAGCGTTATCCGCATGTTCCACGTGAATATGCTGAAGCCTTACCGGGAGCGCCCTGAAGAGTTAGTGGCCATCTGTGCACCTGAAGCAGAGGATTTAGCCGGACTTGTCTTAGGGGAAAGGACTCAGTCTAAAACATAGGACCAGGTACACTTGGGTGAAGACCTAGGCCCCCGGGAGAGACAGCAGGTGGAGGAGTTGTTGAGGCAGCGACAGAGGATGTTTTCGGGGAGACCAGGGTACACTCGCCTAGCACAACACAAGGTTGAGACCCAGGATCAGACCCCCCTGCGACAAAACCCCTTCCACGTCCCTGAGTCTGTAGGAGAGGGGATGCGACAAGAGATATTGCGTTTAGGGGTCATTGAAGAGTCAGATAGTCCCTGGGCATCCCCCATAGTGTTAGTGCCCAAGAAGGATGGGACTACACGGTTTTGTGTAGACTATTGTAAGCTCAATGATTAAACAGTGACGGATGCATATCCCATGCCGCTTGTGGATGAGTTGTTAGACCAGCTGGCGAGGGCAAAGTATTTGACCACCATCAATCTATGCAAAGGCTACTGGCAGATTCCCCTTAGTCCTGACGCTATGCCCAAGTCGGCATTTGTCACCCTGTTCGGCTTATTCCAGTTTCGAGTTATGCCATTCGGGATGAAGAATGCCCCGGCGACCTTCCAAAGGCTGGCTGACCGGCTTCTGGATGGTCTTCAGGACTATGCTTGTGCCTACCTGGACGACATCGCCATCTACAGTGCGACATGGGAAGAGCATCTAAAATCACCTAGAGACAGTATTGGACAGGATCCACAAAGCCGGAATCACCCTGAACCCAAACAAGTGTCACGTGGGCAAAGCCGAGGTTCAGCATTTAGGGCATTGGGTGGGAAGTGGGAAACAGCGACCAGAACCAGCCAAGATTGAGGCCATAGCCAAATGGCCCACCCCACGCACTAAAACCCAGGTCATGGCGTTTCTACGGACAGCGGGGTATTACAGGAAATTCGTTCCCAATTACAGCAGCGTAGCCAAGCCCCTCACTGATCTGACCCGTAAGAACCAACCCCGCCAGGTAACCTGGACCCCAGAGTGTGAGGAAGCATTCCGCCAACTAAAGGTTGCCCTCACCAATACCCCTTTATTGGCCGCACCCGATCCAACTAAACGTTTCCTTGTTCACACAGACGCTTCTATGTTTAGATTTGAGGGCAGTACTGAGCCAAGTCGGGCCAGACGGCCAAGAACAGCCGGTAGCTTACCTGAGTCGGAAACTCCTGCCCGTGAAGTAAGCTATACGGCCATCGAGAAGGAGTGCCTGGCGGTAGTATGGGCACTCAAAAAGTTGCAACCATATTTGTATGGACGACAGTTTTCCCTCCTAACGGACCATAATCCCCTAGTCTGGCTTAATTGGGTCTCCGGAGACAACGCCAGATTGCTGCGGTGGACTTTAGCCCTACAACCTCTGGATTTCACCATCCACCACAGACCCGGCAAACAAAACGGTAACGCCAATGGACTAAGTCGACAAACGGGACTTGTACCAACCCCATAAACTTCGGTCATCCCCAAACCGATCTGTTAAGGATCAGACTGTGTATGCCGATCGTGTCGCTGAAAAGGAGAGCCATGTTACGTGTTACGGAACCACTCAGCACCCAGAATATGTTGTGCAGTTATATGTATATCAACCAAGAAACTAAATGCATATTGACAGAAATCTGGAAAAAGCAGACACGTATATATAATATAATCCCCCAGACTCTATATAATCGCTCCAAATATCAGATATGAGAAAGAAGGAGAAGCGGGAGAATATAGTCAATAGTCAAAGAACGGCAATAGTGCCGACAGTGAAAGGACACGCCAGGCGCTCACCTGATATCCGTGGATATCAGGTGAGCGCCTGGCGTGTCCTTTCACTGTCGGCACTATTGCCGTTCTTTGGTCATCCCTGCACGCTGGCTATGCACCCCTATTTTAGTGCCATGTGTAGTGGTGGTTTCCTGTCACGCTATATTACCGTATTACTTGCTCTAGATATGTTATGTCTTTTTGCGTGGCAGGGCCCATGAGTGCTAGCGTAGACATTTTTTCTAGCCCCGCACACAGGTTGTCACTTGTTAGCCTAGTGCTAGCATCGTTGTAGATATTTTTGCTTCCTGCCAGTGTGCTTTTTGGTGCCTACTTGTCTGGTGTCGTTATGTGGCCACTCGCATAGGTGCCCTCCTGGTGTCATATTACGACCATCTGATTTACTTTACGTCGGGGTGGTGGGATGTGGGGTTCTTTTCCCCTATCTATGTTATGTCATGGTAATATTATTACGCATATTTATGTCCTATACTCTTTTAAATTTTCTTGTATAAATAAAGATTGTTCGTTTTACATATTGACTATATGCTCCCGCTTCTCCTTCTTTCTCATAGCAGTTATATGTATGTATAATAGGTTCCATGTGAGATGCATGTCCCTAATGCATCAGCCCACAGGCTGCGCCCCTGGGCAGATGGGATACGATATTCCCCTTTTGTCCGCCCCCCACCTTTGTAATTCCCACAGTAAATATCGTCAGGCTTCGGCCACCTGCGGCTATTGTAATGTATGTCTGGCCTGCCGCTTTTCTATTGGCCTGCCCTCTGTATCTGTGTGATATATTTTGTGTCCTGTGAGTAAAGTGTTGTCAGACTGGAAATACGTGGAGAAGCAGTGATCCTTTATATGCGCCCATGTAACCAAGCAATTCGAGCCAGTGTCCTTCATTCATACTCCAGCCAAAGCAGAGTGGACCTCCTGAAACACGGGGTGGTACTGAAAGAGGTACCACAGCTTGGAAGAACCCGTTACAAGGGTCATTTGGATATTTTGAGTTGTCATTAAGATTTTTTTTTTAAAAAAAGAGAAAACGCAGTAGTTTGACAATAATTGGCTTCACCTAGCCACTAACCATGAGTGGAGAAAAAGTTTTGGTGTTATCATTCATATTCTCTGAAAAAAGGACAAGAACGCAAAAACCCTGCTGAGGTATGTAAACTTTTGAGCACAACTGTATATACTTGAGGTCTTTAAATTGTTTGTCCTTTTGTTAATATGGTTGTGCAAAAAAAAAAAAAAAAGAGAGATTTTTCATCATCATTGGACATTCTTTAACCGTGCACCTTTCAGGTTTTTGGTAGAATTGGCTAATAAAAGGCTAAAATTAAGAGAGTATATTTAAATGACAAAGCAATATTTGTATTACCTGGTGGGGTAGGTCTAGAAAAAACAACCGAATCTGACTCCAGGGCTGGCTGCAAGTATACAAAAACCCAACTGTCACAAAAAGCTTTTTTCGAAAGGATGCATAAATCCACACATTTTACTGTCAAAGCGCAATAAGATATCTAAACCTACTTTACCTGAGGCAAATTCATAGTCATCAGTTCCTTTGCCACTTGATCCTGGTGTGGATGGGAGTTCTGGGGAAAAAATAGGTTATGATTTCTGGTGAGGATAATTCTAGGATTTGAAAAACAGAAGCCAGACCTGAAAGCAAAGAGGCACTCACAGAAATCAAAAGATTCAGCTCACGATGCAGGATGATGACATCTGCTGTCACAGCGGCAACATTGGCGATATCTGGTTCCTCCTCAGTATCTGGAAAGCTAAGACCATCTGGAAGAGACTGTGTGTAGCCATACAATGACAAGACATGACGCCCACCCTAGGAGGTAAGAAAAGCAGTGGCTCATTATATAGAAATATCACAATACACTTATGGATTCTAGTAAATCAGCCAAGTAACAGTGACATTTTGTCTACACAAAATGCTTCCTTTGGATTGGTATTTTCACTATACTTTTCTATTTAATCTCTTTATTTTCTATTACAAAAAGATTCGCAAATCACATCTAAAAGGACAAAAGCATTATGATTTAGTAATTTCTCCTGCCCCTCGACTGTGTTTGGAATCGCTGCTGGCCTAATTCATTTTATTTTTAACTTTGTACCACTAACACTTTGAGGGGGACACAACGCTAAATAAGTATGGAAGAACCTCCATGCTTCATCAGAAGTCAAACCCAACGATAAAGTGATGGTATAGCCTAGCCTTCATTTTATAGAAAGTAAATACTTGTTATGTGCCATGTTTATAACCGCATATCCACTTGCTGATGAAGTATAATGATGACAGGGAGGAGAGGAATAACAAGTGTAATGAGAGCTAGCAAGTTGTAGAACCGGTGACCGGGCTGCAGTTCTGCTGGATCGGTAACATGGCAGACAAGGAGAACTTCATCTTACTGAATGAAAAGGAAAGGGAGGCTCGCAGCACAATGATGGAGCTTGGAAGCCAAAGGTTCTACACATGAAGATCTAAGGGCACTGGGTTTCCTGAGATTAAAAAAAAATTCTGCTTTTTATCTTGCAAGAAACAGGGTCACTCAAGGGGAATAGTCTGGCATTTCAGCTGTTAAAAGTGAAAAGTTCTTTGCTGCAAATGCACAGCCTGTGCACTAGAATGGTGTATATTTTCTCATCCATTATATTGAAAGCTCTGCACTAGATACAATACACTGTGGTATATAATGTCACACATCAGATTTTACACTGTATGAAAATAGTGGCGATCTTTTAGTTCACGTCGTTATGTGTCTTTCTAACACTGCATGCTCTGAACTGACCATTCTATATCATATCTAGCCCTGGCATGTAAAAATAGTACAATTAAAATAATAAAAAACAGGTTAAATCCAAAGGAAATATTAAAGGGAACCTGCCATCAGAGTCATGCTGCCTGAACAGTAAGCAGCATGAATAGACTCTGCCTACAAAATTGCAGCCGTGCATGTTTTACTCTGAAATGCTGAGTTGTCTCAGAGAAAACATACTTTGAAAAGCATGGGGACTATGTGTCTCATCTGTGAGTTCTCCCCGACTCAGTGACTGACCAACCTCCCCTTCTGTGCGTACACATGGAGGGACCAGACGGTTAAGGGGATTGGGGCAGGGAGAAGTTGGCGTGGGGCTTGCCACGTACAAGTCAGGGGAAAAAGCACAATCCCTGTCGGCTTTTAAACGTATACTTTTTCTTAGTGCCGCAGCGCTTTAGAGTAAAACACGCCTGACTGTAATCGCACAGCAAGGCAATGAGTAATCGCCCTATAATTGCTACAATAATTAATTACAACTTACATTAACGGCATCAACAGTGGATTTAAACACTGGGTTGTTAAATTTGACACTTCTCCAGAACTTAGGTCTCTGTGACGAGAGGAGATTCTTTCCATATTTCTCCAGGATATTGAGAGCATTAATCACACTGCGAAGATGTTGTGGCTAGGGTATGAAGAATAGTACAAATACATGTCAAATATTAACACTTTCCATTTCAAACGTTGAGTGACGGTTCAAGCTTATGCTACAGTATATAATAAAAGAAACCGCAAAATACAAAGGCCTGTGAAACTGGTGCTGCACATGTAGCCTTCGCATTGGGATGAAAACTGGAGAAAAAAAGTATGAGATTCTTGATAATATACCTGTTCAACACCTGGAAGTAGCGTCCGTAGGTCCAGTCTACGATACCTATCTTTCAATGGGGCATTGAGCATCCGGTCAAGTAGAACGGTTGTCACAGTGTCAGGCTGCTGAATTAAAGCCTGTTCCAATGCACTTCTCAGCTGCCAGGTAGCCATGTTTCCACAGAAGACACTGTCATTGGTATAATCCAAATACACAGCAGCGCCTTAGTTTCCTTCAGTAACAGACCTTAAAAAAAATACATAATTAATACACCAGATATAGGTACATCTGTTATGAACTGTGTATACGTATACGTAAATACGTATGGCGTATTGTGTATACACAATACGCCATACATTACTTAATCCCTTGAAGGGAATCTGTCAGCAGGTTTGCGTAATGGTAATCCGAGAGCAGAATGATGTAGGGGACGAAAGTCTGATTCCATTGATGTACATTTACTAGGCTATGTGTTGCTGTTTCAATAAAATCAGTGTTTTATCAGGAGGTGATTATCACTAGAGGACAAACTACCCTGTGCTATCTAGTCATCCTGCTTTGTTAAACCCACCCCCACCACTGATTAGCAGCTTTCTGTCAATGTATAGTGAACACAGAAAGCTACTAATCAGTGGTGTAATTATATAGGGCTCAGCCTTCTGAGCTCTGCTGGATCTGCAGCAGAGAAAACGGTTTTTATCAGAAGTGCTGCATCCAATAAACTAAGTGACCTCACTGAAATCGGGGTTTCTGTCTCTACAGCATGCTGCTATCAGATGGAGTACTAAAAAAACAGGTGACAGATTCTCCTAAACCCCTTTTCGACATCGGGAGTGATAGTACGCCAATGTTGGACACCCTCCCTTTGATGTGGGCTCCGGCGCTGAGACTACATCTTTTCCGGCACATGTCAGCTGATGAGGCAAATATAACAAATATGAGTGGGATATCAGGGGTGCCCAGTTTAGCGATTAATGGTGGAATTTGAGTAAATAGCTAGCTATGGGCCGGAACTGGAAAGTCAGGCTGATCTTCAAGATTGATTCCAAACTAATAGCTTCATTCTGTGTTTTTCATGGGGAGAACACATATCCATTATAATCTATAGACATGGTCATATTTATTTAAGTTTTGATCAATTTGCCAATCTAACTTGCCCATTCAAGTGTATTGGTTTGTGAAAATAATGCATGGCTCACAGATCCATCCAACCATCTGTATATCACCCTTATGTCGGTCTGGTTTTAACCATCTAAGTCCCCAATTCATCAAAGTGATGATGCACAAATTCTGGATTAAGAAACGTTGTAACTTCACAAAACTTTTTCTCAATTTCGAGTTGCACAAAAGTATTTTGAATGTTGGCATTCTCACGCCAATTGTACTCAGCTCTGCCAAAGTTCATGACAAACTAAGCCTCATTTTACACCAGAACTCTCACTTCAGTTCCTAACTGGAGAAAGATTAGCCCCATTAGCCTTGTTCACAGCAGTCTTCATAAATCTTGGCCTATATCTACATTCACACATCAATCGTTCTCATCTTTGTGCTGTCCATTCTTAAGACAGGCAGCACACTGACCCAGAGATCTATAGAACCATTCATACATCCAACGTTTTCAGATAGATGCATGCTTCCCTTCTGTTAAACTCTCTACATATGCTGTTCTCATCCGTTTTTGGAGAGGAGACTTGTAAAATATCTTTTTTCCCCCACTTGTTTCTAACTTTTTCATTGTAAATGGTCAGTAGAAAAAAAAATGGTTGAGACAGTTTAGCTTTTTCAGTGTTTAACAATGAATAATAGTAACATAGTAACATAGTTAGTAAGGCCGAAAAAAGACATTTGTCCATCCAGTTCAGCCTATATTCCATTATAATAAATCCCCAGATCTACGTCCTTCTACAGAACCTAATAATTGTATGATACAATATTGTTCTGCTCCAGGAAGACATCCAGGCCTCTCTTGAACCCCTCGACTAAATAAATAAAATAGAGGCAAAACGGATGAGAGAAAAACTGCCTGATTTTAACAGATGTAAATACAAAACCAGATGTATGAATGTAGTCTAATGGGTAAAAGAAGCTCAGAAGTGTATTATTTGTTTTGCATGAGAAAAATGGATGCCACAATATGGGAAAATTAGTCACTTAGATCAAAAATGGATGACAAAAAAAAAACAAAACAAAAAAAAAACAAAAAAAAAACACAGCTCTGAAAGTGACCTAAAGCTGAGGCAGCAGTTGAGCAAATGATCAACTGTCTTCTGTTACCCTGAATAACACAGTAATGCGTTTTTAGTTTAAATATTCCATTAATCAATAGGACAAGGTCATTGGTCTTTATAAATCTTTCATTATGTTTAAACAAGTATAAATCCAAGTGGCCTATTGTGATAAAGGCTCTTTCAGATGTCCGTGATAATTGGTCTAATGTCGGATCACAAGGCTCAGCTTTGTATATATCTATGAAGCATGTCACACTCGGGTCAGAAGATGTGCAGCCAGTCCGGGCATTGCAATCCGACATTAGACCGATCATAGGCATGAAAGCCCCAAAAAAGAAAACAGGAAAGGCAGGTTGGCAGCTGATGTGTCCAGAATAATAATAAGCCACGTTCACACTAGCAGTATTTGGTCAGTATTTTACCTCAGTTTCTGTAAGCCAAAACCAGGAGAGGTGATAAAAACAGAAATGGTGACATGTTTCTATTATACTTTTCCTCTTAGGCTGCCATCACACTAGCAGTATTTGGTCAGTATTTTACAGCAGTATTTGGCAGCCAAAATCAGGAGTGGGTGATAAATACAGAAGTGGTGCATATGTTTCTATTATCCTTTTCCTCTAATTGTTCCACTCCTGGTTTGGGCTACAAATACTGAGGTAAAATACTGATAGTGTGCACGTGGCTTAATAGTAACAAACAGGGGAGGGGGACCCCAGCAATCCCGAGACCCTGTACGTACTCGACCTTGACTCACTGTCTAAGGCCGGTTTCACACGTCAGTGGCTCCGGTACGTGAGGTGACAGTTTCCTCACGTACCGGAGCCACTGACTCACGTAGACACATTAAAATCAATGTGTCTCTGCACATGTCAGCGTGTTTTCACGGACCGTGTGTCCGTTTGAAAAACACGGAGACATGTCAGTGTTCGTGGGAGCGCACGTATTACACGGACCCATTAAAGTCAATGGGTCCGTGTAAAACACGTACCGCACACGGATGCTGTCTGTGTGCCGTGCAGGAGACAGCGCTACAGTAAGCGCTGTCCCCCCAGCGTGGTGCTGAAGCCGCCATTAATTTCTTCTCTCCAGCAGCGTTCGCTGGAGAGAAGATATGAAAACTTTTTTTTTTTTTTTCTTTTTTTTTTGGTGTTTAAAAAAAAAAAAAAAAAGATCCCTGTCCCCAATCCCCTCCCACCCCCTGTGCGCCCCCCCGCTGTTAATAAAATACTTATCCGGCTCCCTCGCTGCTTCCTCTCCTCGCTGCAGCTTCTCCTGTATGAGCGGTCACGTGGTGCCGCCCATTACAGTGATGAATATGCGGCTCCACCTCATGTATGTTCACAATAAAAATTGCTATTTTTTGCACTTTATGATTGATGTGGTGATCCCATTTCCTTTATGCATCCATTTTCTCTATTCTACTGGTTTTCAATGAGATATGCATTAGGTGATCCCCTTTGTTTATTATAAATTGATGGTGCCCGCTCAAAACAATGGTTATATTACAGAAAACCCAGCGCACCGCAGGTCAGTTTACGCTGAGTATAACAGAAACCCGGTGTACCCAAGACTCTATATATCCCATCCACTTTGCTGGCACTGTGGGTGCAGCCTAAGGGGGCGTTACAGCCATATAGGATATATTTTCGGCAGTAAATCCACCAGACTGCCCAGGGGAATGCCTTATCGCTAGGTTGCGGATTTCATATCCAAAAGACCCATTTCTGCCCCGGACCCTCAGCTCCGTGTGTGGATGAGACGTAATAAAGGTCTTCCCCAGTTTCCCTCCACGTATGACCCATGTGAACATACACGTCCCCTACTGGTCCTGTTTGCTATAATCAGAAGATAACAACCCCATTAACTTCCCTCAAAATCAATATCACATGACCTCTGCAATCAGAGAAGACCCCTTTATGCTCGTCTACCCCATAGTGTTATGAGACTTCTCCCAGAGTAGCCACATTTCTAAGTAAGGCAGGAAGCACTGACATAATACCAAGCACTAAACTGGGGCTCACAGTACAGAGACTGGTTACACAGCACAGCATGGTCGCCAGAGGTTGTGTGGGCATGCTGAGCCCTGTAGTTCTGCTACGTGCCTGCCTCACAACAGTCTGCCTGTCACCCGTGACCCCCACTCGCCCCAGAAACACTTACACATTCCATAACCCATAGCCAGTACCTGTCTGAGCTCAGCTACTTCTCGTCTTATGTTTCTCAATTCTCATCACTTCCTCTTTCCATTCCCAAGAAATAATAGAATCATGGTTGTTCAGCTAAGACCAAGCGCCCTCTACAGGCCGGAGGACAATACTGCACACATGGCCCGGCGCCTGGTGACAGACAAGGTGTGTGCTATTATATGTCCTGGTTTGGTTTCCAGCAGATTTTTTTGAAGGGGATCTTCTTGCTTTAGGGTATGTGCACACATTCAGGTTTTTTCGCGATAAAAACGCTATAAAAACGCATTAAAAAACACCTACATATGCATCCTATCATTTAGAATGCATTCTGCAATTTTTGTGCACATGATGCGTTTTTCCCACTAATGCATTGGGGGAAAAAAACGCACAAACAAAAGCGCAAAAAAACACGTCAAAAACGCATAAAAACCACAAAAAAACACATGCGGATTTCTGGCAGAAAAGTCCGTTTTTTTGTCAGGAAATTTTTGCTAGAAAATACTGACGTGTGCACATACCCTTAGGTCTCCAAAGACACAAAGTGGTTAAAAGAGGTGACCTTTGAGGCTAGTGGGGAGGGGCCCAATGCAGTCCAATACCTCATCAAAATACACAATTCCACCTGCTTTGTACACCTCTTTGGCCCCTGAAATGTCCACCCCTGTGTTTGGCCGGTTTCACACATTCTGATATTTTCAGTACCGGGAAAAAATGGTACTGAAGATGTCAGTATCCGTGCGTGTAAGGCCGGCGTCACACACAGCGTAAAACAATACGGTCCGTATATTACGGCCGTAATACGCTGAAAAGTCCCGAAAAAAGTGGTCCGTAGCTCCTCCGTAGGCAGGGTGTGTCAGCGTTTTTTGCGCATGGCATCCTCCGTATGTAATCCGTATGGCATCCGTACTGCGTGGTTTTCTCGCAGGCTAGCAAAACCAACATACCGCTATAGAAGTGATCCATGTGTCCCAAAAAGAAAAGAAAATATATATATACTGTCTATATATATATATATATATATATGTATATATGTGTCAGTAGACACATATATTAGAGAGAAAAGCCGGTAATTCAGTGCGGTGTACAGTAAAATCACACTGACAGCTTACAGTAGAATAGGTAGAATAAATGTGTACACATAGAATAGGTATATATATATATATATATGTCAGTGAGACACATATATGTATATATATTAATATTTATTCCAGCGCTAGACAGCTTGAAAGCTGGTAATTCAATTACCGGCTTTTTCCTTCTCCTTCCTAAAACCCGACATGATTTGAGACATGGTTTACATACAGTAAACCATGTCTTCTCTCCATTTTTTTTGCAGATTCCACACTACTAATGTCAGTAGTGTGTATCTGCAAAATTTGGCCGTTCTAGCTCTTAAAATAAAGGGTTAAATGGCGGAAAAAATTGGCGTGGGCTCCCGCGCAATTTTCTCCGCCAGAGTAGTAAAGCCAGTGACTGAGGGCAGATATTAATAGCCTGGAGAGGGTCCACGGTTATTGGCTCCCCCCTGGCTAAAAATATCTGCCCCCAGCCACCCCAGAACAGGCACATCTGGAAGATGCGCCTATTCTGGCACTTGGCCACTCTCTTCCCATTCCCGTGTAGCGGTGGGATATGGGGTAATGAAGGGTTAATGCCACCTTGCTATTGTAAGGTGACATTAAGCCTAATTAATAATGGAGAGGCGTCAATTATGACACCTATCCATTATTAATCCAATTGTAGTGAAGGGTTAAATAAAACACAAACACATTATTTAAAATTATTTTAATGAAATAAAAACAATGGTTGTTGCAGTATTTTATTCAACGCCCAATCCAGTCACTGAAGACCCTCGTTCTGTGAGTAAAAAAACATAATAAACCAACAATACTTACCCTCCGCAGATCTGTAACGTCCAACGATGTAAATCCTTCTGAAGGGGTTAAAACATTTTGCAGCAAGGAGCTGTGCTAATGCAGGCTGCTCCTCGCTGCAAAACCCCAGGGAATGAGGCTAAAAATAGATCAATGATCTATATTTAGCTTTATTTGCGGTGAGGCGCCCTCTGCTGGCTGTTCATAGATCGTGGGAAATTACCTAGAAAGCTCCCTGGCTTTCTAGGTAATTTCCCACGATCTATGAACAGCCAGCAGAGGGCGCCTCACCGCAAATAAAGCTAAATATAGATCATTGATCTATATTTAGCCTCATTCCCTGGGGTTTTGCAGCGAGGAGCAGCCTGCATTAGCACAGCTCCTTGCTGCAAAATGTTTTAACCCCTTCAGAAGGATTTACATCGTTGGACGTTACAGATCTGCGGAGGGTAAGTATATTGTTGGTTTATTATGTTTTTTTACTCACAGAACGAGGGTCTTCAGTGACTGGATTGGGCGTTGAATAAAATACTGCAACAACCATTGTTTTTATTTCATTAAAATAATTTTAAATAATGTGTTTGTGTTTTATTTAACCCTTCACTACAATTGGATTAATAATGGATAGGTGTCATAATTGACGCCTCTCCATTATTAATTAGGCTTAATGTCACCTTACAATAGCAAGGTGGCATTAACCCTTCATTACCCCATATCCCACCGCTACACGGGAATGGGAAGAGAGTGGCCAAGTGCCAGAATAGGCGCATCTTCCAGATGTGCCTGTTCTGGGGTGGCTGGGTGCAGATATTTTTAGCCAGGGGGGGGCCAATAACCGTGGACCCTCTCCAGGCTATTAATATCTGCCCTCAGTCACTGGCTTTACTACTCTGGCGGAGAAAATTGCGTGGGAGCCCACGCCAATTTTTTCCGCCATTTAACCCTTTATTTTAAGAGCTAGAACGGCCAAATTTTGCAGATACACACTACTGACATTAGTAGTGTGGAATCTGCAAAAAAAAATGGAGAGAAGACATGGTTTACTGTATGTAAACCATGTCTCAAATCATGTCGGGTTTTAGGAAGGAGAAAGAAAAAGCCGGTATTGGAATTACCGGCTTTCAAGCTGTATAGCGCTGGAATAAATATTAATATATATACATATATGTGTCTCACTGACATATATATATATATATACCTATTCTATGTGTACACATTTATTCTACCTATTGGACTGTAAGCTGTCAATGTGATTTTACTGTACACCGCACTGAATTGCCGGCTTTTCTCTCTAACAGCGCTGCGTATTTCTCGCAAGTCACACTGCTTGTCCGTGTGTAATCCGTATTTTTCACACTTCCATAGACTTTCATTGGCGTATTTCTTGCGCAGTACGGTGACAAACGCAGCATGCTGCGATTTTGTACGGCCGTAGAAAGCCGTATAATACTGATCAGTAAAATACGGCAAATAGGAGCAGGGGCATAGAGAATAATTGTGCCGTATTTTTTGCGAGTTTTACGGACGTAGATTCTGCGCTCTTACGTCCGTAAAACTTGCAAGTGTGACGCCGGCCTAAGGCTGTGTGCACACGCATACATATGCATCCCATCAATTATAATGCATTCTGCAATTTTTGTGCACATCATGCGTTTTTTTCCAGAAAAAAAACGCATCGCGGTAAAAAAACGCATCATGTTCATTAATTTTGCAGATTTTTTTGCGTTTTTCCCGCTATTTAATGCATTGGGAAGCTCCGGAAAAAAACGTGCAAAAAATGCATCAAAACGCGAAAAAAACGCATGCAGATTTCTTGCAGAAAATGTCCGGTTTTCTTCAGGAATTTTCTGCAAGAAATCCTGACGTGTGCACATACCCTAATACTTGTGGCACACGTTTGGCAACCGTGTACCGCATCAGTACCAAAAGCACGGGTGCCAGGGAAGAAGCGTTACAGTAAGCGCTGTTCCCCGGCAGCGAGTGCTGAATACAGCTCTCATCATTCTCCCCTGCTCTGCCGGCGATCAAAGCAAGCAGGGGAGAATGCTGACAGTTGTATTAAAGTCAGAACAATGACAGCAGGCGGCTGAAGGGACTATTACTCCCATCAGTCTACACCTGTTGCCACTAATAACAGTGACAGTAGGTGGCAGCTGATGGAGGTATTCATCACCCACCACTTGTGCTATAAATGAAAAAACAACCTGGGATCCCCTGTATTTTCTATAACCAGCCAGGCAAAACTCACAGCTGGTGGCTGCAGCTGTAAATAATAATTTAAAAAACCACATGGGGTCCACCCAATTTTTGACAAAAAAGCTGACAGCTGGTAGCTGGTATTCTCCGGCTGGTAAGGGGCCATGGATATTGTCCCCCCCTCCAGTCTAAAACTAGCAGCCCGCAGCGGCCCAGAAAAGGTGCATCTATTAGATGCGCCAATTTTGGCGCTTTGCCCGACTCTTCCCACTTGGCCTGTAGCGGTGGCAAGTGAGTAATAGTTGTGGGGTTGATGTCACCTTTGTATTATCAGGTGACATCAAGCCCCCGGCTTAGTAATGGAGCGGCTTCTGTAAGACATCTATCCATTACTAGAAATCCAAAAAGAGAAAAACCGCACCCTATGTCCATACAGCTTCCATTCGCATATTGGCGCAAGTCAATGCCAAGGGGTCCAGCCCGGCTGCAAGTCCATATCCCAGAATAGAAGAAAGACAGCGCCACAACGGTCAGTGATGAAGACCTTACGTGTTTAATCTGCCGCAGGAGGCAGATTAAACACGTAAGGTCTTCATCACTGACCGTTGTGGCGCTGTCTTTCTTCTATTCTGGGATCTATCCATTACTAATCCTACAGTTACATCTACTATATAATTGTCTAAGGGTCACTTCCGTCTGTCTGTCCCGGAAATCCCGCATCGCTGATTGGTCGCAGCCACCAGTCCGCGACCAATCAGCGACGGGCACAGTCTGGTGGCAAAATGGCCGCTCCTTCCTCCCCGCTGTCAGTGCCCGCTCCATACTCCCCTCCAGTCAGCACTCACACAGGGTTAATTGCAGTGTTAACGGACCGCGTTATGCCGCGGTGTAACGCACTCCGTTAACGCCGCTATTAACCCTGTGTGACCAACTTTTTAATATTGATGCTGCCTATGCGGCATCAATAGTAAAAAGAGCTAATGTTAAAAATAATAACGAGACCGCTACGTCATCATCTCGCGAGACCGCAATGCATGGAGCGGTCACCAGGGCGTCATGAGGAGCACTATTTTTTATTTTAATTCTTTTTTAACAGGGATATGATGCCCACATTGCTATATACTACGTGGGCTGTGCAATATACTACGTGGCTGTGCAATATACTACGTGGCTGGCTGTGCTATCTACTAGGTGGGCTGTGCTATATACTACGTGGCTGTGTTATACACTACATGGGTTGTTATATACTACGTGGGCTGTGCTATATACTACATGGGCTGTGCTATATACTACGTGGGCTGTGTTATGTACTACGTGGGCTGTGTTATATACTACGTGGGCTGTTATATACTACGTGGGCTGTGTTATACACTACGTGGGCTGTGTTATATACTGCGTGCGTGGGCTGTTATATACTACGTGAGCTGTGTTATATGCCACGTGGGCTGTTATACACTCCATGGGCTGTGCTATATACTCTGTGGGCTGTGCTATATACTCTGTGGGCTGTGCTATATACTCCATGAGCTGTGCTATATACTCCATGGGCTGTGCTATATACTACGTGGGTGGGCAATATACTACGTGCCTGTGCTTTGTACTACGTGGCTGTGCTATTTACTTCGTGGGCTGTTATATACTACGTGGCCGGCCGCGAACTATCAGCGACAGGCGCAGTCCGACCGCGAATTGGCGCGGGATTTGAACCACGCTTCGCTAATTGGTCGCGGTTGGCCGAATCCTGTGTATTCAATGTATTATTCTAAAATCTTCATAAATAAACTACATACATATTCTAGAATACCCGATGCGTTAGAATCGAGCTACCATCCAGTGGTAAATAAAGACACAGCCAGAATAAAGTCTTTTACTAGAAATAAAACAAAACACAGTTTTCCATTTTTATTTAAAAATAACAAACACAGTTATACTCACATAACGCCTAATTCCACTGAATTCCTAATCCCCTGTAATAAATTAAAAAAAAAAAAAAAACACAATCCCTCACCTCAGGGCCGGCTCCAGGTTTTTGAGGGCCCCGGGCGAAAGAGTCTCAGTGGGCCCCCCCTTTAACACATACCCCGATTCATGATCGCATATAAACACAGCCATGTAGTATATAACACTGCCCACGTAGTATATAGCAGCCCATGTAGTATATAGCAGCGCAGCCCACGTAGTATATAGCAGCGCAGCCCACGCAGTATATAGCAGCGCAGCCCACGTAGTATATAGCAGCGCAGCCCACGTAGTATATAGCAGCGCAGCCCACGTAGTATATAGCAGCGCAGCCTACATAGTATAAAGCAGCGCAGCCCACGTAGTATATAGCAGCGCAGCCCACGTAGTATATAGCAGCGCAGCCCACGTAGTATATAGCAGCGCAGCCCACATAGTATATAGCAGCGCAGCCCACGTAGTATAAAGCAGCGCAGCCCACGTAGTATATAGCAGCGCAGCCCACGTAGTATATAGCAGCACAGCCCACATAGTATATAGCAGCGCCACTCACTCATGCACTGGTAGGACTAGGAGCTCCTCCTGAATCTGCCTCATAACTTCAGCAGCACAGTAGCCAGCCAGGGGCTGAGAGCAGAGCAGAGAACGTGCTCTCTACCCCCACAAACAATGTCACACTGGCTGCCTTCTCTTAACCCCTATGTGTGCCTGCCTGGCTGCACTCACTGAGTGATAAGATGCTTGTGTCAGAGCTGGCACATAGGGGTTAAGAGAACGCAGCCAGCAGTGACTTGTTATCTCCTGCTCTCCCAGCTGTATCTATGACAGCGTGAGTGGGCCCCCCTCTCTCCCCAGGGCCCCGGCATTTGCCCGCTGTGCCGGGTGCTGACGCCGGCCCTGCCTCACCTGTCCGTCGTTTTGTCCCATGCCATAATCTATGTCATGGGGATAAATTGTATCCACATTGTGAGGAGAGTCCACGTGATGTGCAACTTGTTATAAGTTAGTATTTACTCATTTAATTTATTTTAAAAAAAATTTTCCTTTCTTAATTTCTTCCCCACAATGTTTTTTTTGTTTGTTCGCAAAGCTTTTACTTAATGCCACAACCAGCATCATGCTTCATGTCCCTCGACATCTATTATGCTTAACCAGCAAAAAAATTTGGCCTGTTTGATGCTTTATAGCGGCCATTTTTCGTAGCATAACTTTGAGTTACTTTGTGTGTAATATTCTCAAATTAACATCTGTGCATTGATAGTTGACTTGATTTCTGCATGATCTTAAATTTGGACCTAAATGGACCTTACATAATTTGCCATGTTGGTCGTACTTGAACCGCCAAGTTTTTTTAGTATGTTCCAAAAAACATACTTCTTTGCAGATTAGCAAAAAAATACACGTTTCTTGGTGTGTTTGTATGAATTTTTTTCATTTTTTTCCTTATCCCCATTGGAGTGAATGATGTCACAAGAAGATGGCTCAGCTGCAGGGATCACTACAGAAAGAGACGCCAGCAACAAGCCAAAAGTGGAGACGGAGCCACAAAGAAGAGACCCTATCTCTACATGGAGAGGTTGAATTTCTTGGCTCCCATCATGGATTTGAGACCGTAAGTTACAATCTCTGCACATTTTGACTTTTTACAAGTTTTTGTGTTGCATAATGTTGTTTAAATTAACATGTACAATTTTAATTGCAGAACTGAATTGTATGGGATCGGGATATAGCATCAGAGTCAGAGGGAGTAGACCCACCAGAGAAAGCTCACAACCATCTGCAGAACCAGAAAGAGGCACCAAGCAAGAGCCACAACTTGGCTGCAGAGATTCCAACAAAGACACATTTGTCTTCTCACATTTCCAGAACTGTCCCCATCTATTCCCAATCTGCACAATCTGACCATCCTGCTGATACCCCAGTACTGGGCCGCTGCTGCCGTATGTGCCCCTTTTACTGCACCTGCTGTTTGGCACAAAAAAACAGCACTCCAGTTACTGCCCCACAAAAGGCAGCCACTAGGAATTTCGGGGCCCCATGCTGGCAAAATTTTCAAGGCCCCCTTGAGACTCCTCCCAGACACCACTCCAGCCCCGCCTCGACCCCTCAAACCGTCCACAGTCCCACCGCCCTCTCTTGGAAAAACTCCACTTCTGCACCACATCCTCACCAATCACACATTTACAGATCCCATCACCACATACATAGTCAGCAGCTTGTGTTTTGGCCAAAAGATTTTTTTAATCCGCCACCATGACATTGTAGACTCTTTTGGCCGGCCCCAACTCTACTGTAACTTAATCATTTGTTAAAATATCCAGTACAATTTCGTTATATTTTTATTTATTTTTCAATTTTTAAAATGACCAATACTATCACAAACAATGAGGAAATACCTCCGCACCATGATCAGACTGCATACTATTTGATCACCATATGGTGGTAATAGCACATACAAAGAGCAAAAACCACCACACCATGACCAGACCACATATTACCATCAAACAGTGACCGAATAATACTACATACAAGGAACAAATACTGCCACATCATGACCAAATCACATATTGCCACCACATAGTGACAAAATTATAGCACATACAAGGAACAAATACCACCACACCATGACCAGACCACATATTAAAACCACAGTGACCAAATACTACAATACTGATAATTAATTAAAAAAAAACAATACTAATATCACCATAAGTGCCATTATACACAGGAGATCTGTACTTCGTATAGTGTCTGTGTACAGGTAATATACAGTGATCACCGATGTTATTTTATACAGGAGCTTACCAAAAAAAGAAGCCCCTCTTCTAAAATATAACCTTTATAAAATAGAGAAAATCCCCCTCAGTGAAAAATGCCTATATATACTGGGCTGAGAGATAATAGGGAAGAAAAATAGTGAAATACCCTATATTCTCAAACTGACTAGTAAATAATAATAATAGTAAAAAAAAAACCTCCATCAAAATACCTCCATCAAAGATACCTATATATATAGAGAGAGGTACGTCCAGTATTATACCTCATAGAAAACAACTGACAGCACCAAATTTGATAACATCTAGATAGTGATGGTATGAAAGTGCTGCTATGTCACAACAAGCTCACTCAGCCGTTGTGTGGAAATGAGTGACCTGTCCCTATATATCAGCTCTGTCTGAGTGTATACCTAGGTGCGGAGGTTGGCACCCTAAGAAACACAAGACTGGTGCCCCCGCTCATGCGATGGCTGTCCCTGCACTCCTATTAAACCCTATAAGACCGAAGATAAGAAACAGAGGGCTAGACGGCCTGTATTGACTATATAATGCACTACTAGATTGATAACAATGTGCACATAATAACTAGTAAAAGGGTAAGATGTACATATGTAAAATAGAAGAGACAGTGCATTCAATCTAGATCACTCATAACTGATACAATTAGGGTTATAGATAAATATCTAGGTACTATAACAGCACTTCACTATAAAAAAGAATCCCATCTTCTCAATTTTCAAGGATTACATAGGTGCTGACATATAATGACTCTAATAGATATTCCAGCAACAATACTGCATGGCATTGATAAACTAGATGAATAACCATAGCCACAAATGGCATTGCATAACACACAACTGCAATTTGTTAGATAATACACTGAGAGCACAAGGGGAATAGTTCCCCAAACAAACTGTACTTATCTGCGCCAGTGTGGCATTGCATGCAAACGGCTGGAAACTACGATAATATAGCTCCTCAGATGAAGAAGACACACTCTCGACGCGTTTCCCCCAACCGGGTTCATCAGGAGAGATTTGTGATGTCTTGGCAGTAGGGAGTCATGTTGTCCCTTTGTGCTCTCAGTGTATTATCTAACAAATTGCAGTTGTGTGTTAAGCTACTTTCACACTTCCGTCTTTATAAAGACGCTGCAATGCATCGTTCTGTACAAAAAACGCATCCTGCAAAGTTGCCCGCAGGATGCATTTTTTGCACATAGACTTGTGTTACCGACGCATCGCGACTTATGGACACACGTTCCATACGTCGTGCACTGGATGTGTCGGCAATTGGCGGACCGTCGTCACAAAAAAGTTCAATGTAACTTTTTTTGTGCGACGCGTCCGTCATTTTCGACCTCTCATGCGTGGCCGAAACTCCGCCCCCTCCTCCCCGTAACTCATAATGGGCAGCGGATGCGTCTGAAAACTGCATCCGCTGCCCAAGTTGTGCACTATTTTGCACAATGTCAGTCGGGCCAACGGTTTGCGACGGCCCCGTACTGACGGAAATGTGAAAGTAGCCTTATGCAATGCCATTTGTGGCTATGGTTATTCATCTGGTTATCAATGCCATGCAGTATTGTTGCTGGAATATCTATTAGAGTCATTATATGTCAGCACCTATTTAATCCCTGAAAATTGAGAAGGTGGGTGTTGTGAATTCTGTTGTCGGGCTACCTCCTGTGGTCATGAATGGTACTTCGGCTGGTTCTGTCCATGGACTTTCTCTGGTGGCTGTGGGTGTTTCTGAGTTTCCTTCCACAGGTGACGAGATTAATTCGTTAGCTGGCTGCTCTATTTAACTCCACTTAGATCTTTGCTCCATGCCACCTGTCAATGTTCCAGTATTGGTCTACTTCACTCCTGGATCGTTCTTGTGACCTGTCTTCCCAGCAGAAGCTAAGTGACTGCTTGTTTTTCTCTGGTTTGCTATTTTTCTGTCCAGCTTGCTATTCTGATTGTTGTCTTGCTTGCTGGAAGCTCTGGGACGCAGAGGGAGCGCCTCCGCACCGTGAGTCGGTGCGGAGGGTCTTTTTGCGCCCTCTGCGTGGTCTTTTTGTAGGTTTTTGTGCTGACCGCAAAGCTACCTTTCCTATCCTCAGTCTGTTCAGTAAGTCGGGCTTCACTTTGCTTAATCTATTTCATCTCTGTGTTTGTATTTTCATCTTTACTCACAGTCATTATATGTGGGGAGCTGCCTTTTCCTTTGGGGAATTTCTCTGAGGCAAGGTAGGCTTTATTTTTCTATCTTCAGGGCTAGCTAGTTCCTTAGGCTGTGCCGAGTTGCATAGGGAGCGTTAGGCGCAATCCACGGCTATTTCTAGTGTGGTTGATAGGATTAGGGATTGCGGTCAGCAGAGTTCCCACGCCCCAGAGCTCGTCCTATATTATCAGTAACTATCTGGTCATTCCGTGTGCTCTTAACCACCAGGTCCATTATTGTCCTGACCACCAGGTCATAACAGTACAGGTGGCCAGAAGTACTAATGCATCTCAATAGAGGGATAAGAGAAGTTCTGAGACCATTTTTTTTTTCTTCTTTGCAGTGTGTTTTGTCTCTCTTTTCCCCTTTACCTCTGGGTGGTTCAGGATACAGGTGTAGACATGGACATTCAAGGTCTGTCCTCTTTGATGGATAATCTCACTATAAGTGTACAAAACATTCAAGATTTTGTGATTCAGGATCCGATGTCAGAGCCTATGATTCCAATTCCTGATTTGTTTTTTGGTGATAGATCTAAGTTCTTGAATTTCAAAAATAATTGTAAATTGTTTCTTGCCTTAAAACCTCGCTCCTCAGGTGACCCTGTTCAACAAGTAAAGATCATTATTTCTTTGTTACGTGGTGACCCTCAAGACTGGGCATTTTCCCTTGCGCCAGGAGATCCGGCATTGCGTGATGTTGATGCGTTTTTCCTGGCGCTTGGATTGCTTTATGACGAACCTAATTCAGTGGATCAGGCAGAGAAAATCTTGCTGGCTCTGTGTCAGGGTCAGGATGAAGCGGAGATATATTGTCAGAAGTTTAGAAAGTGGTCTGTGCTCACTCAGTGGAATGAATGTGCCCTGGCAGCAATCTTCAGAAAGGGTCTCTCTGAAGCCCTTAAGGATGTCATGGTGGGATTTCCCATGCCTGCTGGTCTGAATGAGTCTATGTCTTTGGCCATTCAGATCGATCGACGCTTGCGTGAGCGTAAAGCTGTGCACCATTTGGCGGTACTATCTGAGCATGGGCCTGAGCCTATGCAGTGTGATAGGACTTTGACCAGAGCTGAACGGCAAGAACACAGACGTCGGAATGGGCTATGTTTTTACTGTGGTGATTCCACTCATGCTATCTCCGATTGTCCTAGGCGCACTAAGCGGTTTGCTAGGTCTGACACCATTGGTACGGTACAGTCTAACTTTCTATTGTCCGTTACTCTGATTTGCTCTTTGTCATCCTATTCTGTTATGGCATTTGTGGATTCAGGCACTGCCCTGAATTTGATGGACTTAGAGTATGCTAGGCGCTGTGGTTTTTTCTTGGAGCCCTTGCAGTATCCTATTCCATTAAGAGGAATTGATGCTACGCCTTTGGCCAAGAATAAGCCTCAGTACTGGAACCAATTGACCATGTGCATGGCTCCTGCACATCAGGAGGATATCCGCTTTCTGGTGTTGCATAATCTGCATGATGTGGTCGTCTTGGGGTTGCCATGGCTACAGGTTCATAATCCAGTATTGGACTGGAAATCTATGTCTGTGTCCAGCTGGGGTTGCCAGGGGGTACATGGTGATGTTCCATTTTTGTCTATTTCGTCTTCCACTCCTTCTGAAGTTCCAGAGTTTTTGTCGGATTATCGGGATGTATTTGATGAGCCCAAAGCCAGTGCCCTACCTCCTCATAGGGATTGCGATTGTGCAATTAATTTGATTCCTGGTAGTAAGTTTCCTAAGGGCCGATTGTTCAATTTATCTGTGCCAGAACACGCCGCTATGCGGAGTTATATAAAGGAATCCTTGGAGAAAGGCCATATTCGCCCGTCGTCGTCACCGTTGGGAGCGGGGTTCTTTTTTGTGGCCAAGAAGGATGGTTCTTTGAGACCTTGTATTGATTACCGCCTTCTCAATAAAATTACAGTCAAATTTCAGTATCTTTTGCCGTTGCTGTCTGATTTGTTTGCTCATATTAAAGGGGCTAGTTGGTTCACCAACATAGATCTTCGAGGGGCGTATAATCTTGTGCGTACTAAACAAGGCGATGAATGGAAAACAGCATTTAATACGCCCGAGGGCCATTTTGAGTACCTGGTTATGCCATTCGGGCTTTCCAATGCTCCATCAGTATTTCAGTCCTCTATGCATGACATCTTCCGAGAGTACCTGGATAAATTCCTGATTGTGTATTTGGATGATATTTTGGTCTTTTCGGATGATTGGGAGTCTCATGTGAAGCAGGTCAGAATGGTGTTCCAGGTCCTTCGTGCGAATTCCTTGTTTGTGAAGTTTGCAAAGTGTCTCTTTGGAGTTCAGAAGGTTTCATTTTGGTTTTTTTTTCCCCTTCTACTATCGAGATGGACCCTGTTAAAGTCCAAGCCATTTACGATTGGACCCAGCCGACATCTGTGAAGAGCCTGCAAAAGTTCCTGGGCTTTGCTAATTTTTATCGGCGCTTCATCGCTAATTTTTCTAGTGTTGCTAAACCGTTGACTGATTTGACCAAGAAGGGTGCTGATGTGGTCAATTGGTCTTCTGCAGCTGTAGAGGCTTTTCAGGAATTGAAGCGTCGTTTTTCTTCTGCCCCTGTGTTGTGCCAGCCAGATGTTTCGCTCCCGTTTCAGGTTGAGGTTGATGCTTCTGAGATTGGAGCTGGGGCTGTTTTGTCGCAAAGAAGTTCTGATGGCTCGGTGATGAAGCCATGTGCTTTCTTTTCTAGAAAGTTTTCGCCTGCTGAGCGCAATTATGATGTTGGTAATCGAGAGTTGTTGGCCATGAAGTGGGCATTCGAGGAGTGGCGTCATTGGCTTGAAGGAGCCAAGCATCGCGTGGTGGTCTTGACAGATTACAAGAATTTGACTTATCTTGAGTCTGCCAAACGGTTGAATCCGAGACAGGCTCGATGGTCGTTATTTTTCTCCCGTTTTGATTTTGTGGTTTCGTACCTTCCGGGCTCTAAGAATGTGAAGGCTGATGCCCTGTCAAGGGGTTTTGTGCCTGACTCTCCGGGTGTTCCTGAGCCGGCGGGTATTCTCAAAGAGGGGGTAATTTTGTCTGCCATCTCCCCTGATTTGCGGCGGGTGCTGCAAAAATTTCAGGCTGATAGACCTAACCGTTGCCCAGCGGAGAAACTGTTTGTCCCTGATAGATGGACTAGTAGAGTTATCTCTGAGATTCATTGTTCATTGTTGGCTGGGCATCCTGGAATCTTTGGTACCAGAGATTTGGTGGCTAGATCCTTTTGGAGGCCGTCTTTGTCACGGGATGTGCGTTCTTTTGTGCAGTCCTGTGGGACTTATGCTCGGGCTAAGCCCTGCTGTTCTCGTGCCAGTGGGTTGCTTTTGCCCTTGCCGATCCCGAAGAGGCCCTGGACGCATATTTCTATGGATTTTATTTCGGATCTCCCCGTCTCTCAAAAGATGTCGGTCATTTGGGTGGTTTGTGATCGCTTTTCTAAGATGGTCCATTTGGTACCTTTGTCTAAATTGCCTTCCTCCTCCGATTTGGTGTCATTATTTTTCCAGCATGTGGTTCGTTTACATGGTATCCCGGAGAACATCGTTTCTGACAGAGGTTCCCAGTTTGTTTCGAGGTTTTGGCGATCTTTTTGTGCTAGGATGGGCATTGATTTGTCTTTTTCCTCGGCTTTCCATCCTCAGACAAATGGCCAAACCGAACGAACTAATCAGACTTTGGAAACATATCTGAGATGCTTTGTTTCTGCTGATCAGGATGATTGGGTGTCCTTTTTGCCGTTGGCTGAGTTCGCCCTTAATAATCGGGCCAGCTCGGCTACTTTGGTTTCGCCGTTTTTCTGCAATTCTGGTTTCCATCCGCGTTTCTCTTCAGGGCAGGTTGAGTCTTCGGACTGTCCTGGTGTAGATACTGTGGTGGATAGGTTGCAGCAGATTTGGACTCATGTGGTGGACAATTTGACATTGTCCCAGGAGAAGGCTCAACGTTTCGCTAACCGCCGGCGTTGTGGGGGTCCCCGACTTCGTGTTGGGGATTTGGTTTGGTTGTCGTCTCGTTATGTTCCTATGAAGGTTTCCTCTCCTAAGTTTAAGCCTCGTTTCATTGGTCCGTATAAGATTTCTGAGGTTATCAATCCTGTGTCATTTCGTTTGGCCCTTCCTGCTTCTTTTGCCATCCATAATGTGTTCCATAGGTCGTTATTGCGGAGATACGTGGCACCTGTGGTTCCATCCGTTGATCCTCCTGCCCCAGTGTTGGTTGAGGGGGAGTTGGAGTATATGGTGGAGAAGATTTTGGATTCTCGTATTTCGAGACGGAAACTCCAGTACCTGGTCAAGGGTTATGGTCAGGAAGATAATTCCTGGGTTTTTGCCTCTGATGTTCATGCTGCCGATCTGGTTCGTGCCTTTCATTTGGCTCATCCTGGTCGGCCTGGGGGCTCTGGTAAGGGTTCGGTGACCCCTCCTCAAGGAATGGGGGTACTATTGTGAATTCTGTTGTCGGGCTCCCTCCTGTGGTCATGAATGGTACTTCGGCTGGTTCTGTCCATGGACTTTCTCTGGTGGCTGTGGGTGTTTCTGAGTTTCCTTCCACAGGTGACGAGATTAATTCGTTAGCTGGCTGCTCTATTTAACTCCACTTAGATCTTTGCTCCATGCCACCTGTCAATGTTCCAGTATTGGTCTAGTTCACTCCTGGATCGTTCTTGTGACCTGTCTTCTCAGCAGAAGCTAAGTGACTGCTTGTTTTTCTCTGGTTTGCAATTTTTCTGTCCAGCTTGCTATTCTGATTGTTGTCTTGCTTGCTGGAAGCTCTGGGACGCAGAGGGAGCGCCTCCGCACCGTGAGTCGGTGCGGAGGGTCTTTTTGCGCCCTCTGCGTGGTCTTTTTGTAGGTTTTTGTGCTGACCGCAAAGCTACTTTTCCTATCCTCAGTCTGTTCAGTAAGTCGGGCCTCACTTTGCTTAATCTATTTCATCTCTGTGTTTGTATTTTCATCTTTACTCACAGTCATTATATGTGGGGGGCTGCCTTTTCCTTTTGGGAATTTCTCTGAGGCAAGGTAGGCTTTATTTTTCTATCTTCAGGGCTAGCTAGGGAGCTTTAGGCGCAATCCACGGCTATTTCTAGTGTGGTTGATAGGATTAGGGATTGCGGTCAGCAGAGTTCCCACGTCCCAGAGCTCGTCCTATATTATCAGTAACTATCTGGTCATTCCGTGTGCTCTTAACCACCAGGTCCATTATTGTCCTGACCACCAGGTCATAACAGGTGGGATTCTTTTTTATAGTGAAGTGAGGGGGATTTTCACTATTTTATCATAGATTTAATAATAAAGGTTATATTTTATAAGAGGGGCTTCTTTTTTGGTAAGCTGTTATATTTTCACCCCTGTGCATATATTAGTTTGTAAGAAACATTTTATACAGGAGCTCTGTATATAGTGTCAGTGTACAGATAATGCAGTGATCACCAGTGACATTACACACAGGAGCTCTGTATATAGTGTATAGTGTACAGGTAATACAGTGATCACCAGTGACATTATACACAGGAGCTCTGTATATAGTGTCAGTCTACAGGTAATACAGTGATCACCAGTGACATTATACACAGGAGCTCTGTATATAGTATATAGTGTATGGTGTCAGTGTACAGGTAACACACTGACTCACCGGTGACATCTCTAGCTGAAGTTTTTCATCTTTGCTTTTCATATTCATCCAGCGCACACCGCCATCACTTCTTCCAGCCAGGAGTCGTCTCTACAGAAAATAACAGGTAGCTAGAGCACATTCCCCAATGTTTCTCCAACCTCTATACTACGGCAGATGAAGAAAAAAAAAGCGACCGTGTCACCCTGTAGAGTAACAGGACCTCTCCACACCCACACTGAAAACAGTATCCTCAAAAATAATATCCTTTAATTAGCCCCTACAGTAATAATATCCCATATTCTGGACCCCACGTGTCCTCCCATTCTGGACCCCATGTGTCCTCCTATTCTGCCTTATGTCTCTCCATACTACCCGCATAGTTATCCGTAATAGTATAATATACCCCATAGTGATATATAGCAGTATATTGAACCCCCATAGCAGTATAATGCGCCCTATAACAGTATAATGCACTCCAAAGCAGTATAATCCACCCCCATAGAGGTATAATGCACCCCCATAGTATAATGCATCCCATAGAAGTATAATGCTCCGCATAGCAGTATAATGCGCCAATAGCAGTATAATGCGCTCCAAAACAGTATAATGCGCCCCCATAGCAGTGTAATGCAGCACCATAGCAGTATAATGCAGCCCCATAGCAGTATAATGCACCCCCATAACAGTATAATGCAGCCCCATAGCAGTAAAATGCACTCCCATAGCAGTGTAATGCAGCTCCATAGCAGTATAATGCACTCCCATAGGAGTATAATGCAGCCCCATAGGAGTATAATGCCGCCCAATAGGAGTATAATGCAGCCCCATAGGAGTATAATGCAGCCCCATAGCAGTATAATGCGCTCCAAAGCAGTATAATGCAGCCCCATAGCAGTATAATGCACCCCATAGTATAATGCACCCCCTTAGAAATATAATGCACCCCATAGCAGTATAATATGCCCCATAGTAGTATAATGCACCCCTATAGCAGTATAATGCAGCCCCATAGCAGTACAATGCACTCCCATAGCAGTATAACGCAGCCCCATAGCAGTATAATGCAGCCCCATAGGAGTGTAATGCAGCCCCATAGCAGTATAATGCAGCCCCATGGCAGTGTAATATAGCCCCATAGGAGTATAATGCAGTCCCATAGCAGTATAATGCTTCCCCATAGTAGTATAATGCACTCCCATAGCAGTATAATGCAGCCCTATAGTAATATAATGCAGCCCCATAGCAGTATAATGCAGCCCCATAGGACTATAATGCAGTCCCATAGGAGTATAATGCAGCCCCATAGGAGTATAATGCAGCCCCATAGGAGTATAATGCAGCCGGATAGGAGTATAATGCAGCCGGATAGGAGTATAATGCACCCCTATAGCAGTATAATGCAGCCCAATAGCAGTATAATGCAGCCACATAGCAGTATAATGCACTGCCATAGCAGTATAATGCACCCTCATAGCAGTATAATGCATCCCCATAGCAATATAATGCACTCCCATAGCAGTATAATGCAGCCCCATAGGAGTATATGCAGCCCCATAGGAGTATAATGCAGTCTCAAAGGAGTACAATGCAGCCCCATGGGAGTATAATGCAGCCCCATGGGAGTATAGTGCAGCCCCATAGGAGTATAATGCACCCCATAGTGGTATAATTCAGCCCCATGGGAGTATAATGCAGCCCCATAGGAGTAAAATGCAGCCCCATGGGAGTATAATGCAGCCCCATAGGCAGGGGTGGATTAAGGGTAGCCAGGGCCCCGGGCTGTTCAGACACTTTGGGCCCCCCCCCGGTCATGTGACGGGGGTCATGTGACGGGGGTCATGTGACGGGGGTCATGTGACGGGGGTCATGTGACGGGGGTCATGATATACCCAAACCAGATTATTCCAGAAAAATGGCCGGGCCCTACTCTACTGTAACCTATTAAATATTTGGTAGAATCTGCAATACAATTTAGGTATATTTTGACCAATAATATCACATACAAGGAACAAATACCACCGCAACATGACCAGACCACAAATTACAACCACAGTGATCGAATAATATCACATACAAGGAACAAATACCACCGCACCATGTCAAGACCACATATTACCACCACTTGGTGACCAAATATCACATACAAGGGACAAATACCACAACACCATTTCCAGACCACATATTACCACCACATAGTGACTGAATACTACAATACTGATCAGTAAAAAACAACAACACAATACTATCACCATAAGTGCCAGTATTCACAGGAGATCTGTACTTAGTATGCAGTGTCTGTGTAGAGGTAATACAGAGATCACTGGTGGTATTATACACAGGACCTCTATATAGTATACAGTGTATAGTGTCAGTGTATAGGTAACACTGACTCACCAGTGACGTCTCTAGGTGAAGTCCTTCATCTTTCATCCAGCACAGACCACCATCATTTCTTCCAGCCAGGACTCGTTTCTGCAGGAAATAACACAGTTATCTCGAGCTCCGCTTGTAGAACACATTACTTAATTTTTCACAACTTCTACATTACACCACATGAAGAAAAAAGGCGATATAGTGTCACTCTGCACAGTAACAGGACTGACCCCCATTTAAAACAGTATACTCAAAAAATAAAATAAATACATCACTGCAGTAATAATATCCCTTAATTAGCCCCTATGGTAATAATATTCCCCACCCTGGCCCCGTGTGTCTCATTCCAGGCTCCAGCCATATGTTCTCGCATCCTGCCCTCATGAGTATCCATTCTACTCCATATGATCTCCACATCCTGCCCCATATGTCTCCATCGTATCCATCCTGCCCCATGTCTTTCATTCTGCCCCGTGTCTCCAATCATGCCCCGTGTCTACATTCTGCCCATGCCTCCAGTCCTGCCCCCAGTGTGCCCAGCAATCTGCCCCAGTATGTCCAGCATATTGCCCCAGTGTCCAGCAATCTGCCCCAGTGTCTCCACCATATTGCCCCCAGTGTGTCCAGCATTGCCCCCAGACAGTGTGTCCAGCAATCTGCCCCAGTGTGTCCAGCAATCTGCCCCAGTGTGTCCAGCATATTACCCCCAGTGTGTCCAGCAATCTGCCCCAGTATGTCCAGCATAGTGCCCCAGTGTGTCCAGCAATCTGCCCCAGTGCGTCCAGCATTGCCCCCAGACAGTGTGTCCAGAATATTACCAACCGTGTGTCCAGCAATCTGCCCCAGTATGTCCAGCATTTCCCCCAGTGTCTCCAGCCATCTGCCCCAGTGTCCTCCAGCCATCTGCCCGTGTCCTCCAGCCATCTGCCCCAGTGTCCTCCAGCCATCTGCCCCAGTGTCCTCCAGCCATCTCCCCCAGTGTCCTCCAGCCATCTGCCCGTGTCCTCCAGCCATCTGCCCCAGTGTCCTCCAGCCATCTGCCCCAGTGTCCTCCAGCCATCTGCCCCAGTGTCCTCCAGCATTGCCCCAGTGTCCTCCAGCCATCTGCCCCAGTGTCCTCCAGCAATCTGCCCCAGTGTCCTCCAGCATTGCCCCAGTGTCCTCCAGCCATCTGCCCCAGTGTCCTCCAGCCATCTGCCCCAGTGTCCTCCAGCCATCTGCCCCAGTGTCCTCCAGCCATCTGCCCCAGTGTCCTCCAGCAATCTGCCCCAGTGTCCTCCAGCATTGCCCCAGTGTCCTCCAGCCATCTGCCCCAGTGTCCTCCAGCAATCTGCCCCAGTGTCCTCCAGCATTGCCCCAGTGTCCTCCAGCATTGCCCTCAGTGTGTCCACCGTTATAAAAAAAAAAACAAAAAAAAAACAAGCAGTCTCCTCACCTGTCCGCGCTCCAGGCGGCGAGCTCCCTGCAGCAGAGCACACTCGCCGGCGACTGACAATGACGTCAGACGCCGGCGACGTGTGCGCCTGCGGCCGACATCAGCCGCCAGCCTCCAATTGGCTGGCGGCTGTTGTTAACTATTGACGTGCGGGAGCGCGCCCGCACATCAATAGGAAACCGCCGCAGCGCCAGAAGGGGCCCTGTGAGCAGATGAGAAGGGGCCCGATGCGGGCCCCCTCTCTCTGCCCACCGGGTACGGCGTGGGGGGCACATAAATGCCGGCGGCGGCCACCGGCATTCACAGATGATTATCAGAGGGTCAATCTGTGCGGTAGCCCAGGGCCCCCCCAGACCGCTGGGCCCTGGGCTACCGCCCATATTGACCCTCTGATAATCCGCCCCTGCCCATAGGAGTATAATGCACCCCATAGTGGTATAATGCAGCCCCATGGGAGTGTAATGCACCCCATAGTCGTATAATGCAGCCCCATACCAGCATAATGCACCTCTGTAGATAAGCCCCCGATGCTGGTGGCCACAGCTCACCTTCGATTTTTGGGATGACAGGTTCCCTTTAAATAAGGACAGCACATGGATGGCACAAATGAATGCCATCCTTGTTCCCTATGTTATTTTTTCCTGGACCAATAGACTTGAATTGGCCCTTTACATCTGTGATACAATAAAAAACACAGACTTGTGAACAGCCCTACGGGCTATAATGGGTACCTGCTGCATCCGTGAAAAACACTGATATAACACATACATACAACACAGACTTCTGAAAGAAGCCTTAGGCTACGTTCAGACTAGCGTTGTACGCCGCTGCGTCGGCGACGCAACGCACAACGCACGCAAAAACGCGGCAAAACGCATGCAAAAATGCTGCGTTTTGCGACGCGTGCGTCGTTTTTTGCCGAGAATCGGACGCAAGAAAAATGCAACTTGTTGCGTTTTCTTGGTCCGACGCTTGCGGCAAAAAAGACGCATGCGTCGCAAAACGCAACAAACAAAAACGCATGCGTCCACCATGTTAAACATAGGGGCGCATGACGCGTGCGTCGCCCGACGCACACTAGCACAACGCTAGTCTGAACGTAGCCTTAGCGTGACTTACCAGTAGGGAGTGTGAACAGTTAAAGTGCCTAGGGCAGCATGAACGCCAAATATGGCCCTGCTTACAGGTATAATGAATTACAATGCATTATATCAGTGATCAGAGTAATAAAAGATAAAGTCCCATAGAGGAACTAAGAAGTTTAAAAAAACAAACAAGAAAACTATTATAGCAATAAATACACATATTTATAAAAAATAAACAAAAAAGTACACATATTTGGTAAAGCCGTGTCCAGAACAATCTAACCCAGACCTGGGCAAGATGCGACCCGCGGGCCGTATCCGGCCCGCCTGATGATTTTAAACGGCCCGGCACCGCTCCAGCCGCCAGACGCTTCTGAGCAGCCCATGATTAAGATGGCCGCCGGAGTGCATTGGTCATTTGATTGCACCCTGCCATACCCACTGACTCCGCCCGCTGTGTGATGCGTTGATCATATGGGGCCCCATGTGATCTTGCATCGGCGGTCAGGGCGGCGGTCAGGGCGACGCTGGTGGGTGGGCGGGGCGGTGCTCACTGGCCGGCCCTGTACATCACATGCGTACTTCACTCCAGCACCGCGCGAGATGTGCTGCGGTGAAAGTTGCTGGCTGGCGGTCTCCTTCGGGTGAGGGTGAGTATCCGCGCGGTCGGGGGGAGAGGGGGTCCCTGTGTTGCTGGGGAGTGTGAGGGAGGGGGACTACTACATGGGGCTACCGCAGCTATCACATACTGGGGGTGCAGGGCAGGGGGGATTGCTATCAGTGGGGATCACCTACAAGGGATGGCTACATTAAGGGATACTACATATTGGGGCCCAATACTACCTAAAGTGCGGGATATCACATACTGTGGGGGGGGGGGCAGGGCAGAGGGATTGCTATCAGTGGGGATCATCTACAAGGGATGGCTACATTAAGGGATACTACATATTGGGCCCCAATATGTAGTATCCCTTAATGTAGCCATCCCTTGTAGGTGATCCCCACTGATAGCAATCCCCCTGCCCTGCCCCCCCCCCCCAGTATGTGATATCCCGCACTTTAGGTAGTATTGGGCCCCAATATGTAGTATCCCTTAATGTAGCCATCCCTTGTAGGTGATCCCCACTGATAGCAATCCCCCCTGCCCATAATTGGGGGCTACATGGAGAATACTACCTAAAGTGGGGGATATCACGTACTGGTGGGGAGGGGGGGGCAGGAAGAATCATCTTTTGGCCGACAGTTATGATCCCTGATCTTCCCATTAAATCACCTGAAACACAAGTTATGGCGGACCAGCTTAGAGCCTATGTTATATAGGGGACGCTGCCATATAGTGCAGCCACCGGATACCCAGGGCGACAAGGGGGTGCAGGATACACAGGGGTGCAGGATACACAGAGAGACACAGGGGTGCAGGATACACAGAGAGACACAGGGGTGCAGAATACACAGGGTGACAATAATTGGGGGCTACATGGAGAATACTACCTAAAGTGGGGGATATCACATACTGGGGGGGCAGGGCAGGGGGGATTGCTATCAGTGGGGATCACCTACAGGGGATGGCTACATTAAGGGATACTACATATTGGGGGCTACATGGAGAATACTACCTAAAGTGGGGGATATCACATACTGGGGAGTGGGGAGTTTAACATACTGTTTGTTTATGAAAAGATAGAATATGACATATGTATACTATTGGGTAAAAATTAGTTAATTATATTAGTCCGGCCCTCTAAAACCATCCCAATTTCTCATGCGGCCCCATGGCAAAATTAATTGCCCACCCCTGATCTAACCTATAAAACTGTCACACCAGTTAACCCCTTGAGTGAACAAAAAAAAATAAATGAAAAACATGGCAAAAAAAATATGCTTTTTCATCATACTTCCAAACGCAATCAAACAGTCAAATGTAAATAAAAATGGTATATCTGAAAATGGCATCTTGTTCTGCAAAAAATAAGCCACCATACAGCCTCATCTGCAGGAAAAAAAAGGTATAGCTCTCACAATATAGTGGTGCAGAAACAATTTGTTTTTCTAAAAAATTGTTTTTTTTATTGTGTAAAAGCGGCAAAACATAAAAAAACATAAAACTGATGTCGCTGTAATCGAGCTTCAGGAGGCTAATTTGCATATTCCAGGTGCCTTCTGGGAGAAGCGAAGTCTCCCTAAGCTAGAAGATCGTTGGGTACAGCCGGGACCAGCTGCTTCGAAAGCATCACCAAACCAGGGATTCAAGCTTCAGGAGGCTAATTTGCATATTCCAGGTGCCTTCTGGGAGAAGCGAAGTCTCCCTAAGCTAGAAGATCGTTGGGTACAGCCGGGACCAGCTGCTTCGAAAGCATCACCAAACCAGGGATTCAAGCTTCAGGAGGCTAATTTGCATATTCCAGGTGCCTTCTGGGAGAAGCGAAGTCTCCCTAAGCTAGAAGATCGTTGGGTACAGCCGGGACCAGCTGCTTCGAAAGCATCACCAAACCAGGGATTCAAGCTTCAGGAGGCTAATTTGCATATTCCAGGTGCCTTCTGGGAGAAGCGAAGTCTCCCTAAGCTAGAAGATCGTTGGGTACAGCCGGGACCAGCTGCTTCGAAAGCATCACCAAACCAGGGATTCAAGCTTCAGGAGGCTAATTTGCATATTCCAGGTGCCTTCTGGGAGAAGCGAAGTCTCCCTAAGCTAGAAGATCGTTGGGTACAGCCGGGACCAGCTGCTTCGAAAGCATCACCAAATGAATTTTTGCCTGTAGGACATTATTGCAAGAGAGCTTGGCTGAGTAGATTACACAAGAAGGAAAACACACAGCAAGTCAGCAGGATCTAGGAGCAACATGGCAGATGTGACAACCTACATGGTGAGCTGCAGCATGTGCTACATGTTCACAGATCGACCAGAAGAAGAAACCAATTTCACCTGTCAGAAGTGTAGACTAGTGGCCCTTTTAGAAGAAAAGGTGCGGGGTCTGGAAGAAAGAATAGCAACTTTGAAACTCATCAAAGAGAATGAAGACTTTCTAGACAGAACAGAAGCATCTCTACTGGTCACAGAAGGTGCAAAAAGTGTCAGAGAACCTCCAAAAGCAGATGAGTGGAAGCATGTGACCAAAAGAAGCAAGAAGACCATGGAGAAATCACCAACCACACAACTGAAGAACCGATATCAAATCTTTGTAGAGGATGAAGATGGCACACCTAAGAATGAAGCAATACCAGCAAGCAAAAAAGAAAAGGGCACACAGCAACAAGTGACAGCAAAAAGTACAGCCAAGAAGCAACGAAGAGTGGTGGTGGTGGGAGACTCACTACTGAGAGGCACCGAAGCAGCCATCTGCAGACCGGACATAACTGCAAGAGAAGTATGCTGCCTTCCAGGTGCGATGATCAAGGATGTGACCGATAGGATACCAAAGCTCTTCAGCTCCAAGGACGTCCACCCATTTCTTCTGATACATGTTGGCACCAATGACACGGCAAGGAAGGACCTACCGACAATCTGCAAGGACTTTGAAGAGTTGGGGAAGAAAGTAAAGGAACTGGATGCACAGGTAGTTTTTTCTTCTATCCTTCCAGTAGACGGGCATGGCACCAGGAGATGGAACAGGATCCTTGATGCAAACAACTGGCTAAGACGATGGTGCAGACAACAAGGATTTGGATTCCTGGACCACGGTGTGAATTACTGGTATGATGGACTCCTCGCCAGAGACGGACTACACCTCAACAAACCTGGGAAACACACATTCGCCAGAAGACTCGCTACACTCATCAGGAGGGCGTTAAACTAGAAGAAGAGGGGACGGGAAGAAAAACATTAGACTCGAACAAAGACGACCCAGGAAAACATACTCAGAAGGGAGGTAAGAACATTTCTAAAACAATCCACAGTGAGGAGATTGGAACAAAACAAAATCCTCTAAACTGCATGCTCGCAAACGCCAGAAGCCTGACAAACAAGATGGAAGAACTAGAAGCAGAAATATCTACAGGTAACTTTGACATAGTGGGAATAACCGAGACATGGTTAGATGAAAGCTATGACTGGGCAGTTAACTTACAGGGTTACAGTCTGTTTAGAAAGGATCGTAAAAATCGGAGAGGAGGAGGGGTTTGTCTCTATGTAAAGTCTTGTCTAAAGTCCACTTTAAGGGAGGATATTAGCGAAGGGAATGAGGATGTCGAGTCCATATGGGTTGAAATTCATGGAGGGAAAAATGGTAACAAAATTCTCATTGGGGTCTGTTACAAACCCCCAAATATAACAGAAAGCATGGAAAGTCTACTTCTAAAGCAGATAGATGAAGCTGCAACCCATAATGAGGTCCTGGTTATGGGGGACTTTAACTACCCGGATATTAACTGGGAAACAGAAACCTGTGAAACCCATAAAGGCAACAGGTTTCTGCTAATAACCAAGAAAAATTATCTTTCACAATTGGTGCAGAATCCAACCAGAGGAGCAGCACTTTTAGACCTAATACTATCTAATAGACCTGACAGAATAACAAATCTGCAGGTGGTTGGGCATTTAGGAAATAGCGACCACAATATTGTGCAGTTTCACCTGTCTTTCACTAGGGGGACTTGTCAGGGAGTCACAAAAACATTGAACTTTAGGAAGGCAAAGTTTGAACAGCTTAGAGATGCCCTTAATCTGGTAGACTGGGACAATATCCTCAGAAATGAGAATACAGATAATAAATGGGAAATGTTTAAGAACATCCTAAATAGGCAGTGTAAGCGGTTTATACCTTGTGGGAATAAAAGGACTAGAAATAGGAAAAACCCAATGTGGCTAAACAAAGAAGTAAGACAGGCAATTAACAGTAAAAAGAAAGCATTTGCACTACTAAAGCAGGATGGCACCATTGAAGCTCTAAAAAACTATAGGGAGAAAAATACTTTATCTAAAAAACTAATTAAAGCTGCCAAAAAGGAAACAGAGAAGCACATTGCTAAGGAGAGTAAAACTAATCCCAAACTGTTCTTCAACTATATCAATAGTAAAAGAATAAAAACTGAAAATGTAGGCCCCTTAAAAAATAGTGAGGAAAGAATGGTTGTAGATGACGAGGAAAAAGCTAACATATTAAACACCTTCTTCTCCACGGTATTCACGGTGGAAAATGAAATGCTAGGTGAAATCCCAAGAAACAATGAAAACCCTATATTAAGGGTCACCAATCTAACCCAAGAAGAGGTGCGAAACCGGCTAAATAAGATTAAAATAGATAAATCTCCGGGTCCGGATGGCATACACCCACGAGTACTAAGAGAACTAAGTAATGTAATAGATAAACCATTATTTCTTATTTTTAGTGACTCTATAGCGACAGGGTTTGTTCCGCAGGACTGGCGCATAGCAAATGTGGTGCCAATATTCAAAAAGGGCTCTAAAAGTGAACCTGGAAATTATAGGCCAGTAAGTCTAACCTCTATTGTTGGTAAAATATTTGAAGGGTTTCTGAGGGATGTTATTCTGGATTATCTCAATGAGAATAACTGTTTAACTCCATATCAGCATGGGTTTATGAGAAATCGCTCCTGTCAAACCAATCTAATCAGTTTTTATGAAGAGGTAAGCTATAGACTGGACCACGGTGAGTCATTGGACGTGGTATATCTCGATTTTTCCAAAGCGTTTGATACCGTGCTGCACAAGAGGTTGGTACACAAAATGAGAATGCTTGGTCTGGGGGAAAATGTGTGTAAATGGGTTAGTAACTGGCTTAGTGATAGAAAGCAGAGGGTGGTTATAAATGGTATAGTCTCTAACTGGGTCGCTGTGACCAGTGGGGTACCGCAGGGGTCAGTATTGGGACCTGTTCTCTTCAACATATTCATTAATGATCTGGTAGAAGGTTTACACAGTAAAATATCGATATTTGCAGATGATACAAAACTATGTAAAGCAGTTAATACAAGAGAAGATAGTATTCTGCTACAGATGGATCTGGATAAGTTGGAAACTTGGGCTGAAAGGTGGCAGATGAGGTTTAACAATGATAAATGTAAGGTTATACACATGGGAAGAGGGAATCAATATCACCATTACACACTGAATGGGAAACCACTGGGTAAATCTGACAGGGAGAAGGACTTGGGGATCCTAGTTAATGATAAACTTACCTGGAGCAGCCAGTGCCAGGCAGCAGCTGCCAAGGCAAACAGGATCATGGGGTGCATTAAAAGAGGTCTGGATACACATGATGAGAGCATTATACTGCCTCTGTACAAATCCCTAGTTAGACCACACATGGAGTACTGTGTCCAGTTTTGGGCACCGGTGCTCAGGAAGGATATAATGGAACTAGAGAGAGTACAAAGGAGGGCAACAAAATTAATAAAGGGGATGGGAGAACTACAATACCCAGATAGATTAGCGAAATTAGGATTATTTAGTCTAGAAAAAAGACGACTGAGGGGCGATCTAATAACCATGTATAAGTATATAAGGGGACAATACAAATATCTCGCTGAGGATCTGTTTATACCAAGGAAGGTGACGGGCACAAGGGGGCATTCTTTGCGTCTGGAGGAGAGAAGGTTTTTCCACCAACATAGAAGAGGATTCTTTACTGTTAGGGCAGTGAGAATCTGGAATTGCTTGCCTGAGGAGGTGGTGATGGCGAACTCAGTCGAGGGGTTCAAGAGAGGCCTGGATGTCTTCCTGGAGCAGAACAATATTGTATCATACAATTATTAGGTTCTGTAGAAGGACGTAGATCTGGGGATTTATTATGATGGAATATAGGCTGAACTGGATGGACAAATGTCTTTTTTCGGCCTTACTAACTATGTTACTATGTATGTTACTATGTATTGACCTGAAGAATAAAGCTTTCTTATAACTTTTACCAAACGAAGAATGGCAAAATACTCGCAAAAGAAAAATTCTTGAATTCCTGGTTTTTGTTCACTCTGCCTCCCAAAATTCATATAAAAAAAGTTATGTTCTTGAAAATGGTATCAATAAAATTGTCAACTCATTCCGTGAAAAAAAGCAAACCCGCACATGACTATGTCGGCAGAAATATAGAAAAATTATAGCTCTCAAAATATGGCGATGAAAAAACTTTTTTATAGAAAAAAGTTTTTTTTTAGCTAATAATTGTAGCCAAACATAAAAAAAATATATAAATATGGTATTGCGGTAATCGCACTGAACGCGCTTGCCAATGGGAGCAACTTTCTCGACAGGGCAGCCTTTCTCCTCCTCTCTTTATGTGTGGTCCCAGAGTCCTCTGCCCGGGTCATTCACAATTTCTTCTTTGTGACCTAGCTTGAGGCACTAAACTGTATCTGAGAGATGGCCTCATTTGCTGGATGTTTTAAAGGGGTTGTCTAGTCACAGCATACTAATGACCTATTCATAGGAGCTGTTCTGCAGTAGCCGACATCGGCCACTACAGCCTGAGTGAAGATGTTCTTTGCATGTCTGTTCAGCATTTACATCTAGCTACCGCCGGAGCAAATAACAGCTGATTGATGGGTGACTGGTGTCAAACTCCCATCGGTCCGATAACGATGACCTGTCCTTTGGCAGTGAATATGTTGTGATTAGGAAACCCCTTTAATTTATCGCTGATAGCAAGAAAGAGATACAGCTGCAAAGCTGCATGTCATACTTTATGTCACATTTCTTTACAAGTGAGATTTGTAACATTTTTTACACCGATGCTCTGGTTCACTATGCAGCCCTAGGCCCAAGAGAGAGAAATTAGTCTGTAAACCGTAAGACCTGTCTTGCCAGAGATGGTATCCTTATGTCCAGGTATGGACTGGGGCTGAAATTCAGCCCTGGCATTTGAAACCACACAGGCCCATGCTATCCCTGATCCTAAGCACCAGATGGGATATATTACTAATATTAACCTGGATGGAGGAAAGATTTACTACAAGACCAATATTTCTAATGATACCTGTGGCCCGCTGGGGTAAGTGACGGAGTCAGCGACTTCGTGCTCCATCACAACTCTTAACAGTACGGGTGTCTTGAGAACACCAATTCTGTTAACGTAGCAGACAAGGCAGCCCATGACCAGACAGGCCCTTCTGGCATTTGCCAGAATTGCCAGATGGCCAGTCCGGCCCTGCTTGTGTCTGTATGTTTGAGTACAATTTATAGTTGGTCAGTGCAGTTGCTTAAAAAAAAATAATTTATGATTTGTTGGGGCTATTTTTGTTTTGCACTTTTCGGCTAGAAGGGGCTGAAACACTGTGGCATGCTATTAGTTAAAAATCTGTAGTGAAAATGTCTCCATACCTATCACCTTTCTGATGGTCAGTGACGTTTTTTATGACAACTTCCCCTCAGGCTGAGATCAGGAAACTGAAGTTGCAATCTTGCAGAGTCATAGTAACTTACCCAGTAAATACTTTCCCCATAAATTGTGTGTGTGATTATGTACATATGCATGATTAAAAATTATTAAAGTTTCCACAAAATGCATGCCATAATGTATTTCCAACTTACTGCTGGAAAGTCCCTTTATAAAATAGTCCCTCTCCCTCCTTCCTGCTAACTGCAATATGACTCTAAAGAGAAAGTGAAAGTGTGACAAGGCAAAGTAGCTCGGAGACGGAGGGAGAAGAAGGCTGAGAAGAAGAAAGAAAGAATCAGAGATTGCTAAGTAGTGGTGAACACAACCTGAACATTAGAAATGGCTAAAGCGTGTACTCTGAAGATTAGCCCTGAAAACAAAGAAAAGGTAAATGTTTACATTGCAGATGGCCGCCCTCCATGCTGACATGAGATGGTGGAAGATCTATTTCATATGAAACTATGAGAACTGGGTTTTATTAGTCTCAAACGTAAAAATGTTATTGAAGCGAATAAGAAACAGTATCGTTTAGAAGAGAAATATGGCTCAGAGTCATAACATAAGCTTAACATATAGTGAGATCACATCATTCAAGGTCCACCAATTTACTTCTCTGTATTAGTGATATACGGTAATCTAGGCACCTGCATATCTCAGGAATATGTGTTGCAATATTTTATTAAATTGGAAATATGTAGCAGAACATTTGGACAAAGCTCACATTTAGTGTTTATGTTTTTTTCATCAATAATTCCTGGCATACAAGTACTTATGAAGTTATGACATAGGCAGTCGATCCCGGAAGCTGGAGTACAGAACATGTAGCATGCCAAGTCATGCACACTAAAATCTAACAATTCATATACCGTATATATAGGGCAACGTCACATCATCAAGCTTACGAACAAACCTCACTGAAACATTAACGTGCGGCTTTCTTATACCACATATGACTAACAAAGGACAAAGCATTATCCAGTATAGTAAAAGATTATATTATTTTTGTTATGTGCACAAATATGAGTAAATCTACAACAATACATACAGGGAAAAACCTGAGGGCTTTTAGATCCTATTGCCTTTATGTACATGCAGGGCTGAATTTGGCGTTCATGCTGCACTAGGCACTTTAAATGGTCGCGCCCCCTACTGATCAGTCAGACTAGGGGTATGTGCACTTTAGCGTCTTTATCAGGCAGATCTGCTCTGTAACCCGCCTGAAAAAGTGCTAAATATACCGTATTTTTCGGATTATAAGACACACTTTTTCCCCAAAAAATTTGGGAGGAAAATGGGGGTGTCTTATAATGCAGATATACCTTACCAGCCACATTGGAGCGGGGTCCCAGGGTCACTGCTGGAGGAGGCAACAGTGGTGCATTGTTGCAGGCCGCAGGCTGGGATGAGGGGGTGATCGGAGTTGCGCCGCTGCGGGTGTTCGGTGCTGCGGGGGCTCTGCCAACATTTTGTGAAAGCCCAGAGCCCCCGCACTTACATGGTTTACTATGCGGTGGACTCCGGGAAAATGGCTGCCGGGGGCGGCGCATGCGCAGATGGAGATCTCGGCACCAAGATCTCGGGAGATGAGATCTCAGCGCCGAACACTTCTTCATCCCAGTCTGCAGCAATGCTCCACGATTGCCTCCTCCAGCAGCGACCCTGGGACCCTGCTTCACCGCAGCCACCACCCCCTATAAGAAATAAGACGCATCTATATACATAATTGTCTAAGGGGTACTTCCGTCTGTCTGTCTGTCCTTCTGTCACGGGTATTCGTTCGCTGATTGGTCTCAGGAGCTGCCTGTCATGGCTGCCTCGACGGCCACAGTCTGATTAGTCCTTCCCCTACTCCCCTGCACTCACTGCCCGGCGCCCGATCCGTAATCCCCTCCACTCACCGCTCACACAGGGTTAATGGCAGCGGTAACGGCCCGCGGTGTAACTCCGTTACCGCTGCTATTAACCCTGTGTGTCCCCAACTATTTACAATTGATGCTGCCTATGCGGCATCAATAGTAAAAATATGTCATGTTAAAAATAATTTAAAAAAACCTGCTATACTCACCCTCCGCCGCCTTTCTCGCTCCTCGCCACCCTCCCCGGACCGCTCCATTGCAAGCGGCAGCTTCCGCTCCCGTCCCAGGGCTGGTGTGGGACAAGGACCTGCCGTGACGTCACGGTCATGTGACCGCGACGTCATCATAGGTCCTGCTCACACCAGCCCTAGGACGGGACCGCAAGCTGCCGCTTGCAATGGAGCGGTCCCGGGAGCGTGGAGAGGAGCGAGAAAGGCGGCGGATGGTAAGTATAGCAGGACTTCAACGGGCTATAGGTGAGTATATGTTTTTTTTTTTAAGTCTCTATACTACGTGGCTCTGTGCTGGGCAATATACTACGTGACTGGGCAATATACTACGTGCCTCTGCTATATACTATGTGGCTGGGCAATATACCGTACTACGTGGCCTGTGCTATATAGGTACTATGTGGCTGGGCAATATACTACATCAATGGGAAATATACTACGTGGCTGGACAATATACTACGTGACTAGGCAATATACTACGTGACTGGGCAATATACTACGTGGCTGGGCAATAATCTACGTGGCTGGGCAATATACTACGTGGCTGGGCAATATACTACTTTGCTGGGCAATATACTACGTCGCTGAGCAATATACTACGTAGCTGGGCAATATACTACATGGCTGGGCAATATACTACGTGGCTGGGCAATATACTACGTGGCTGGGAAATATACTACGTGGCTGGGCAATATACTATGTGGACATGCATATTCTAGAATACCCGATGCGTTAGAATCGGGCCACCATCTAGTGGATTATAAAAAGCACCACCATTTCATTAAAAAAATTTTTTTTCCCTATTTTTATCCTCAAAATTTGTGGTGTGTTTTATAATCCGGTTTGTCTTATAATCCGCAAAATACGGTATGCTAAAAACAATGGCCTAATACACTATTCATATGTTCAGTCTTTTTTTTTTAACCGCTTCAGGTTTCCCAAGACATGAAGTGGCTAAAATGAATGCCCGGTCCATTATATGGGCCACTTACTAGTTTAAAAGGTTTTTCCCCACAAACAAAAGTTAATTTTAGTCAATAGATCTTGGAATAATAATAATAACTTCCACAACTGGATTTGTTTAAGTTAAATGTTCCTGTGCTGAGATAATCTTATATTGCCCTGCTGTGTACTGTGTAATGGCTGTGTCTGACCGTGCAGGAACATGGTCTCTTCATACCACAGCTCCTGGGTAGTGGGGTAAGCTAAAGAGAGTACCCAGGGGATCACAAATTACTGTATTCTTTTTGTGAGGTAAAACATTTTCCTGCCTGTTATTAAACAATGTTTTACTTCAAAGAAAGAATTATTATGGAACTTATTATTATTTCAAGATTCATTAAAATCAACCTTTGTTAGTGGGAAAGCCCCTTTAAGGACAACATGACAAAGTATCTTCTGTCTGAAAAGCTCTAGGGATTCGTAGACGTCGAAAAAAATTTGCACATTTGTTTGCACATACCCTGACAGTGCTCATACTATTCAGATAGTAGTTAAGACCCCCCATACACAGTAGACTAAATTTGGCCCAACCTGCCGATTTTAAAGGGAACCTGTCACCCCCAAAATCGCGGGTTAGGTAAGCCCACCGGCATCGGGGCTTATCTACAGCATTTCCGCATGTTTTAATTCAAAAGTACAACTCGTCGCACAAAAAACAAGCGCTCATACAGTTACGTGGACAGAAAAATAAAAAGGTCATGGCTCTTCAAAGAAGGGGAAAAAAATAAATATGAAAATGGAAATTGGCTGCGGTGTGAAGGGGTCGAAGCCATGTAGTACAGCAGTATGCAATACTACCATCCATTTTATTTCTTTTTCTAAAAGCGCTCTTCTTACTTGACTCTCTCTGACACCAAATCTTACATGGTGTATACTGCTTATTCTTAGGCTATTTGGATTACAATTATGGACTTCGCAACATATGTCTAATGCGGCGCCCCAGGGTCCTGGTCGTCGCAGTGGTATTGCTTTCCTCTCGGGGAGAGTGATGCTACGTTTGGAGGCAAAGATAACTGCATCCAGGTACCACAAACATGCAACACATTTCACACTCCAGACCACCAGGGGGAGCTTCTGCTCCTATTTATTAGGTCACTCCCCATATATATATAACTGGTAGTCTGTAGGGAAAGTTAGTCAGTTCCAGGCAGAAGTTAGTTCCTGACAGAGCTCCAGACAGGAGTTCTGTTAGAACGTTCCAGACCAGAGTCTGAGGAGGATGGAAGGAGCTGTGCATGCCCTCAGAGCTACAGCTTCCAGAAAGAGACATTGAAAGGCAGAACTGTAGTTCAGCGAGCGTGAAGGAAAGCAAAGGAGAGGATACCAAAAGGGGACCAGCCCCGCTCAAGCTGTCTACTTCTGAAGCGCAACATCCCGGTAGCTGGAACACCGAGGGAGTTAGGACCTCTACGCCTTATTTCAGGGATCAGCAGGACAGCTAATTGCAGGTAAACCTGTCCGCACCTACACCCAGGAGGCACGTTGACACCTTCAGAGCCGGGTTATCTAAGAGACCCTATAAACAGGCTCAAGTCACCTGTCATACGGGTATTGTCCTATCCTATATGGGGGACAGAGAGAGCGAAACATCGCATCTGTGAGACCCTTATGTGAAGCCATAGGCAGTAAGGGACTACACCACCACAGCGCAAGGGAAGGCTACTGATTTCCACCTGGACAAGGGAACTCTGGACTTGCCTCCAAACTGGCCGGACTCTGCCTGCCCTGTGATCTGGTGCCCTGGACTGTGGATGCTGAAGTCTTCAGTAAAGGTAAAGAGACTGCAACCTTGTGTCCTCGTTCTTTACTGCGCCATTCATCATTCACCATCTACACACCGGGAAGCCCTGGGGACATACTTCACCTGTGGGAAGGTATACCATCTAGCTGCCATAACATCACCCCAGCGGACCCCTTAAAGCAGCGCCGGTCACCCTGAACAAATACCACAGGTGGCGTCATGAACATTCCCCTTAAAGACCTTTCCCTTTTACACGGACGTCCCAGGGCCACGGACGGGGTCAGCCACCGTGACATCCCCCTGTGAACCGAAGGACCCGGTACCGAGCACCCCACGGCCCTTAGGGGGCGATCCATCTAACACTCGGCTTTAACATCAAACTGCTGTATTTTGTCAATATTGTCCTCTTTGTTTGTGACCTGAATATTGTAACGTTCTTATTTTCAACTGTCTGGTTGTCATACCAATATGTATTAACTTGCAGGGGCAGTCTATGTGGTGAATCACTGACACTGTAATGCTGAGGCAATGGTCCTAAATTCTCAACAAAGAATTTACAACAGAGTTTATAAAGGTGATTACACTTACGTACAAGCAGAATAATCACTACATGCATATGACTGTCAATTAGGGCTTCTGCAGAGTCCCAATGGACAGGAAACTATAGGGCTGATAACTATTGGTATACTGTTTTATTACTTTATGAAATAGTACCATATATTAGGCTATTAAGTGTGGCACGGTTTCCGTCCTCCTGATCTAATTATGTCTTATCTAAGTTTAGGACCATGATAATGCAATTACTCAAAGGGAAATAATAGTCTTTTAAGAAATTCTGAGCAAACATTCGGATTCATTGAATAACACTGCCCACATTACAGAAAACTATCATATGCCCTGTGTTATTTATGAGAGGCTGGTCACATGCCCCTCCTGTGTCATACACCTTGGGCCCGAAACGCTGGTGATGACTGATCTTAACACCATAAATGAAGACATCAACTCAGATTTTCTAACAACAATGTATTAAAAAGTAACTTCATGAGTCGTTTATAGCACATTTGGAGAAATAACATGGCCAAACCATCTTGTGATTACAAACATATGACCTTAAGTCATATAAACACTGATCAACTGCGTATTTTTGTTGCGTATTTTCTTGAGCCTGTAAAGCCTGAAAATAAGGCATATAAAAATGCTGTTACTTTTTAAGTGCAGAAAAAAACACATAAAAAAGAGGAAAATACATAAAATATGCAGCAAAAATGCAATAATCAGAGCATGTTGCTATTGTGCATTTTTGGAGCATAGGAAAAAAGCACTGTTTTAGCTTGAGAACAGGAAGAATAGACACGACAGATGTGTATGTGTTAGATGTGCAAAGATACAGATTAGATAGATAGTTACAGAGAAAGATAGCCATCATATACCTAATAATAATGTGGAGCTTATCCCGCAGCTTTTTAGGACAACTGCAGAAAAATCTAACATGCAGACCTTTTCAACAGTTATCATCTGTCAAAACGATGTGTCACAAAAAAACAGTGATGTTTGGCAAAAAATTGGTCTAAATTGGCCATATTGGCTCTCCAAATACGTAATATATGACCAACGTTAGCACCAACTTTGTATGAGCTCTGGAAATATTCTGCATATTTTTTCATTTTCAGTAATGCTAGGTAATTTCCATTCTTTGTAATCAGCCTATAAAACATACAGTGTATAGACTGTGTTTCCCCATCTTTACATACATGAGACCGGGATAGGGTTAAGACAAGTTAGTTATTACCCTGATCCTTAATAAAATGTATTATATTATTGTGTACCTAATAATAGAAGATCTCAGAGCAGGAGCCACATAAGCCCATTTATACCCATGTACATTTTCCAGATTACAGCAACATATGTCAGTATGTTATACAGGAACCAGTGTCAATTTTTATATGTAATATGCACATGCTGACAAATTTTTTTTTCCTGATTCGGTGGATGAAAACGTATGTGTGCAATATATCATATTCCTAGCATGTAGTTTACTAATGTGTAGATTTTCTTTATTAGTCATTAATATGATAGGTGAAGAAAAAACAAACTTAGGGTAAGTTCACACAGGGCATTTTTACTGCGTTTTTTCTGCTAATTTTCAGCTGCTTTTTACAGTACCAGCAAAGCCTATGAGATTTCAGAAATGCACACACATTGTTTTTTTGTGTCATCAGTATTTTGTGCTTTGCTGCTTTTTTTGGACATAGAGCATGTCACTTCTTTTAGCGTTTTTGCAGCGTTTTCATCCATTGGCTTGAATGAGTGTTTAAAAAACGCAGCAAAAACGCAGGTACCATTATTTGCAGCATTTTTACTGCAGAGAGTCAATGGACATTAGCATGGACAAAGAGACACAAAAAACGCACCAAAAACGCAACAAATCGCCACCAAAAACGCTCCTAAACCTGCCTTTTTCCCGCAGCTTCTCTCCTGCCAAGAAGATCAGGTTTTGCTGCAGAAAAAAAGCAGCAGAAATGCCCTGTGTGAACTTACTCTTAGGCCGGCGTCACACACAGCGTAAAACAATACGGTCCGTATATTACGGCCGTAATACGCTGAAAAGTCCCCAAAAAAATGGTCCGTTGCTCCTCCGTAGGCAGGCTGTGTCAGCGTTTTTTGTGCATGGCATCCTCCGTATGTAATCCGTATGGCATCCGTACTGCGTGGTTTTCTCGCAGGCTTGCAAAACCAACATACCGCTATAGAAGTGATCCATGTGTCCCAAAAAGAAAAGAATATATATATATATATATATATATATATGTCAGTAGACACATATATGTATATATATTAATACTTATTCCAGCGCTATACAGCTTGAAAGCCGGTAATTCAATTACCGGCTTTTTCTTTCTCCTTCATAAAACCCGACATGATTTGAGACATGGTTTACATACAGTAAACCATGTCTTCTCTCCATTTTTTTTGCAGATTCCACACTACTAATGTCAGTAGTGTGTATCTGCAAAATTTGGCCGTTCTAGCTCTTAAAATAAAGGGTTAACTGGCGGAAAAAATTGGCGTGGGCTCCCGCGCAATTTTCTCCGCCAGAGTAGTAAAGCCAGTGACTGAGGGCAGATATTAATAGCCTGGAGAGGGTCCACGGTTATTGGCCCCCCCCTGGCTAAAAATATCTGCCCCCAGCCACCCCAGAACAGGCACATCTGGAAGATGCGCCTATTCTGGCACTTGGCCACTCTCTTCCCATTCCCGTGTAGCGGTGGGATATGGGGTAATGAAGGGTTAATGCCACCTTGCTATTGTAAGGTGACATTAAGCCTAATTAATAATGGAGAGGCGTCAATTATGACACCTATCCATTATTAATCCAATTGTAGTGAAGGGTTAAATAAAACACAAACACATTCTTTAAAATTATTTTAATGAAATAAAAACAATGGTTGTTGTAGTATTTTATTCAACGCCCAATCCAGTCACTGAAGACCCTCGTTCTGTGAGTAAAGAAACATAATAAACCAACAATATACTTACCCTCCGCAGATCTGTAACGTCCAACGATGTAAATCCTTCTGAAGGGGTTAAAACATTTTGCAGCAAGGAGCTGTGCTAATGCAGGCTGCTCCTCGCTGCAAAACCCCAGGGAATGAGGCTAAAAATAGATCAATGATCTATATTTAGCATCATTTGCGGTGAGGCGCCCTCTGCTGGCTGTTCATAGATCGTGGGAAATTACCTAGAAAGCCAGGGAGCCAGGGAGCTTTCTAGGTAATTTCCCACGATCTATGAACAGCCAGCAGAGGGCGCCTCACCGCAAATGATGCTAAATATAGATCATTGATCTATTTTTAGCCTCATTCCCTGGGGTTTTGCAGCGAGGAGCAGCCTGCATTAGCACAGCTCCTTGCTGCAAAATGTTTTAACCCCTTCAGAAGGATTTACATCGTTGGACGTTACAGATCTGCGGAGGGTAAGTATATTGTTGGTTTATTATGTTTCTTTACTCACAGAACGAGGGTCTTCAGTGACTGGATTGGGCGTTGAATAAAATACTACAACAACCATTGTTTTTATTTCATTAAAATAATTTTAAAGAATGTGTTTGTGTTTTATTTAACCCTTCACTACAATTGGATTAATAATGGATAGGTGTCATAATTGACGCCTCTCCATTATTAATTAGGCTTAATGTCACCTTACAATAGCAAGGTGGCATTAACCCTTCATTACCCCATATCCCACCGCTACACGGGAATGGGAAGAGAGTGGCCAAGTGCCAGAATAGGCGCATCTTCCAGATGTGCCTGTTCTGGGGTGGCTGGGGGCAGATATTTTTAGCCAGGGGGGGGCCAATAACCGTGGACCCTCTCCAGGCTATTAATATCTGCCCTCAGTCACTGGCTTTACTACTCTGGCGGAGAAAATTGCGCGGGAGCCCACGCCAATTTTTTCCGCAAGTTAACCCTTTATTTTAAGAGCTAGAACGGCCAAATTTTGCAGATACACACTACTGACATTAGTAGTGTGGAATCTGCAAAAAAAATGGAGAGAAGACATGGTTTACTGTATGTAAACCATGTCTCAAATCATGTCGGGTTTTATGAAGGAGAAAGAAAAAGCCGGTAATTGAATTACCGGCTTTCAAGCTGTATAGCGCTGGAATAAATATTAATATATATACATATATGTGTCTCACTGACATATATATATATATATACCTATTCTATGTGTACACATTTATTATATCTATTGGACTGGAAGCTGTCAGTGTGATTTTACTGTACACCGCACTGAATTACCGGCTTTTCTCTCTAACAGCGCTGCGTATTTCTCGCAAGTCACACTGCTTGTCCGTGTGTAATCCGTATTTTTCACGCTTCCATAGACTTTCATTGGCGTATTTCTTGCGCAGTACGGTGACAAACGCAGCATGCTGCGATTTTGTACGGCCGTAGAAAGCCGTATAATACTGATCAGTAAAATACGGCAAATAGGAGCAGGGGCATAGAGAATAATTGTGCCGTATTTTTTGCGAGTTTTACGGACGTAGATTCTGCGCTCTTACGTCCGTAAAACTCGCATGTGTGACGGCGGCCTTATGGTTCTATGTCAGAGCGCACAATACTAATTTGCTACACCTTTTAAAATTGGGCATGATCCATTGGACATCTTGCTATGGAGCTATTGCATTGCTCCCAGTGGAGGATACATTTGTAGTGTGGTGCTCCATGAGAAATGGAAATCCTAGACCTGTATATCATCTCTAAGGCTGCTTTCACACATCAGGTTTTTGGTTTCAGGCACAATCCGGCAAATTTGCTAAAAAACGGATCCGGTGTAAATAGTGAAAAAACGGATGCAAACTGATGCACCGGATCCGTTTTTTTAGCTGGATCCGGCTCTATGTACTGCGCATGTTTTTTGAGTTCCGGGGGGGAGGGGGAGGTAGAGAGAGAGAGAGATTATGGGCATGCTCAGTGTGTTAAAAACGGATTCGGTCGCCAGAAATGTTCTTTCACACATCAGTTCCATGCGTTTATTGCTGGAAACGTCCCTTCAGGCTTTTTCGCCGGACACAAAAAACGTTGCAGGAGACGTTTTTTGTATCCGGCAAAAAAGCCTGAAGGGACGGATCCGGCACAAAACGGATGAAACGCATGTCCTTCAGGCACAATCCGGCAGTAATACAACTCTATGGGGAAAAAACGGATCAGGCATCAGAAAAAAACTGATCCAGATTGTGCCTGAAACTGCCGGATTGTGCCTGAAACCGAAAACCTGATGTGTGAAAGCAGCCTAACTGGCCCTGCTCCTGCAACGTCTGCCTCTGTCAACAGGTCCCGGTGCATTCACCGCATGGGCAACACGGGCTCTGTCCACACAGGGATGCTGGTGTAACTGAGGCCTGTGGTGCCACCTGGTCAGGCAGAATGGGTGTGTGTTCTCTACAGGAGAGTAATCACCTCCCTGCTATCAGGTTAACAACTTGCCTTTTTATTTTTTGTCTGCACAGCTTATCACAGACAGTGTTTCTTTCACTGTGGTCTGTAAAATAATGATTATCACAGGCAAAATTAACTGTATAAGTTTCTTATCATGGAGGCCTTCATTTTTACAGACAGGTAAAAATAGTGACCAATTTTTACAGACTGTCCTGGAATTTTTGGACCGTTGGCAAACCTGCCTGTTCTGGACAAATGGGTAGTAGCACACCGTACTTAAAGGGACAGCAGCATTTAACCCTATTCACTAAATACATGATGCTCTTGTCCTGTAAGACTAATTTCTAGCAACCCCACTGTTAAGGAAAAGTTTCCAGCATCATTGAAAAATCAGTGTTTAAATCTTGTGGTGCTGCATATTCTAATTAGAATGACTAGTTGGAATGGCATACACTTAGTGCTGAGTAGTCCAGCCCAGACAGCCGATACCACGCCCACAGAAGCATGCTTATGGACTCTGTAGTGCCTCCTTTCAGATTCCTAAATCATTGAAATGCCTAGAGACCACCATGACTTCAAGCATGAAACTGTGCCGACCCAAAATCTGACCAACCTAGTGCTTAAGTTCCCTCTGCTATCTTCGTGCTGCACTGCTGTGTATAGTTCTGAGCCTGCAAATACTGGCATATCTACAGTCAACTTCTTCTTACGTGTCACTACTTTCCGGCTGAGCATTGTACACAGCAGTGCAGCAGGTGAGATCACAGACGGAAGTGCACGCATGGTCGGTGGCGCACGACACAGACTATATCCACGCCTCTGTGGGCATGATCAGTTAGCTGGGCTGTACTGCTCAGTCATTCTGACTAGTCATACTAAATTGAATATTCGACACCACAGTGTAAAAAACTTGTTTTACAATAATGCTGTAAACTTTCCAGTGATTACAAATTCAGTGCATGAAATAGTTAATAGGGGTAAATCCTGCTGTCAGGTTCCCTTTAAACTCCAAGTGTACATCTGGGAGTTGATAGTTAGTTCTTGGCTCACTCCTTGTGCTCTGGTGCTACTCTTGTTACTCTGTAGCTTGTGACTTATCTTTAACTGAACTCGTAGTATGTGACCCTGGCAATTTCCCCCAACCACGGTTTTGTCTCATAAATCTGTTCTTCCTGTTATTAACTCAGCTAGTATCATCATCCTTGCCACAGGCTCGTTCTTTCGGCTAGAAGCCACTCTGTTGACACAACCAAGGGACCCCTTTGTAAGTCCAGATACCTTTGTAGGGGTTAAAGAGTTAAAAATGGCCGCGGAATGCCGCGCGTGCGCAGATGGAGATCGCGGTGGCCATTTTCCTGAAGCCCCGGGAAGCCGAGAAGTACCATCTGCGCACGCGCGGCCTCACAAAGATAGCCGCGCCCACCGATAAACCGCGGAATAGCGCAGATCGCGCTCTTTTCCCTCACCTGCGCACTGGATTCGCCTGTTAGGCATGCGCACACCACTACGCCACCAAAGGAGATCTGGGGGAGAAACAGCGCTGTCACCACGCCCATATGACCAGACCAGCGTGAGTGACAGCCCAAAACGGTGACTTTACAAAGGTATTTCGGCAGCATAGGTGGGGAACAAAGGCTCCAAAATACACTAATGTAAAGCCCAGCTCTGCCTTGAAAAAGCGGGGTGACAGGTTCCCTTTAAGGCAAAGGTTCCTGTGGGATCTGCTACATCAAATGGAAGGCACAGGGTCTGTCCGAGGTACTCAGTTAGAGCTGATGGACCTCTGACATACATGAGTATGAAATTATAAGCATTAATCAGTGTATAAGAACAAACAGGACATCTTTTCCTATTTAAAAGGACTGTCCAGAAACAAAACGTTGCTTGGAAATGTAAATTATTTAGACTAATTACTGCATTTTTTTTTAATTTTGAAGGCAGTAGCATCATTAAATTTTTTGTTTACCCAAAAAGCATTTTATGTCTCTTGCTAACTCCTTTGAAATATTTGATGTACAACTAGAACTGACTAATAAGATCGAGTGCATAAATACTACTTGTGTAAAGCATCATTATAATACTATTTGCTTTCTTCCAGGTTGATGAATTCTGCAAAAACATTAATAACCAGGTAACAAACAAAAATTGTAATCTCATTTTCTTGAAGAAAAAAAATGTTGGTAATGACAATGACAAATCAAACATTTTTATTTGATCCTCAATTAAAGCAGATTTTGCAATCATTGTGGGATGGATGAAAAATGCTTCATGGAAAATGGGACAGATTGGTTTGGCTTTGCCCAACCCGGAAATATACTTTCTTGCAGCCCAGAGTCAGCATTTGAAGGGCTGGGCGCGAGAGGCGTCATCCAGTGCAGTACAACACCTAATGGAAGAGGTGACAGGCCGACGACCGGTGGTTCAGTGTTTGGAAGAGTTCTTAGAGATCCGATAGTATGCTTGCTGGGATATGTGGAAGAAATTGGAGTTGACAATACCTGGAAGATTGCAATCGCTAGGCTACTATATATGGCTAGGAAAGTGATAGTACGAAATTGGATAAACGCTGAACCACCTGCGAGGAGGGAATTTCTCCAATATGTACAACATGGTCTAAAATTGGAAAAGGGGGTGTACAAAAAAAGGGGGAGAAAAGAAATGTTTAATAGAATGTGGTCTCCTTGGCTTGAACTGGATTGAGGAGTATAGAAGTCGGGTTTCTTAAGACCTGGATAAGGGTAAATTACTCGAGGCAGAGATGGCCTCAGAGGGGTACAGATTGGGAATGGGCTGTCTTATGGGGGAGGGGGGCTGTTGGGGTAATGTTGGGGTTTATTAAAATAAGAAAATGTGTATGTAACATATTGTAATGTAAATGGCATTCTGATGTTCTTCTTTATATTGTTAATAAAAATCTATTTAAATAAAAAAAAAAGAAAATGGGACAGATTGAATGCATACATATAGTGTATAGAAATCACTACGATGGACCAGCTTTACGTTCAAGTATTTCTTGTCAGGCTTTATTTTGTACTATTGATAATGTCAGATTTGTGGGAATTACTTATCAATGGCATTTTAAAGATGTTGCCAAGCAGGAACAATTTTTTGACAAAATTCACAAAAGAGTTTAAGAAAACAAAAACAATCAAGCAATGCTCACCTCAACGATCTCCCACTGGTCACATTCCGATGCTGCTCGAGCTCCCTGCCAAACTATATTTCCTGCGAAATTGTGGTCAGCCAATCACTGGCTCAGGTAGGTGCCCGCTGCATCCAGTGATTGGTCGAGGATTTCCTAGGACATTTCCTGTGTGTCTAGATTTGACCAGTGTGTACATACCAGAGGGTATTAAGAGGCTTTAAGTGTAAAAACAGATGCAGTGCAATCCCTTGACAAAAATTCACTTCTAGCCCACACAACCCATATTAAAATGGCTCATCTAGAAATCAAAATTTTTGTAATAATCAGTGATTATTGTACATTGTGTTTGATCTTGAGAATCTCTACAGGTGCAAAGCTTTCTGTCGGATTTCATCCCCGAGAAGATTCAGTATTTGAATAACCTTCTAAAGGTCAGTAGATATTTCTAAATAACATATAAAAATGAGAAATTAGTGTTCCATCTCTAGTATTTAAAGGGGTTTTGTAGAACTATTTTATAGGGCCTAAGAACTAACAGCCAGGTATTTGCTAACTACCAGCCTGTTCTACCCGGTGCTGACTCAGAGTGGTCACGGACTGCACCTACTGGTGATTCTTCTGCTCACATTAACAGAGTAGCTCTTCCTCTTCCAGGCTGCTCTGTCGACAGAGTGTGACAGCTGAGGTTATGATCATTTACGGCCACCTTCCTGCCCTTAGGCAGCAAAGACCAGCTGTCAATCAACATGACATTGGCAGTCACACCCTGTCAACAGAGCGGAAAAGAAGCAGGTGCTCCATCAACGTGAAAACGCAGAATCGCCAGCAGCAGTGGTCTGTGACGACTCTGAGCCAGCAGAGGTAGGTAGCGGGCAGGCCACTTATAAACCCCTTAACGACTTAGGTTTATAGAGAAGGAAGACATGATTTCGAAGGTGAACCATTTTTACATCTTTTATCCTTGTGTGCATCTCTTTTCTTGGCCTGTACATGTATAGGCTATTACTAATAAGAGGCAGACTGAAAACATGTTATAATTGGGATTTGTTGTGGTAAAAGAATGTTTTTTTTATCCTGGAAAGGCGTTGAGTTACTGAAATACAATGGAATGTTCCAATCCAGTTTTAAAACAGCGCAGTATGTGGGCTGTGTGAACAGACTCATCAGATGTCAGCCAGAGGCGCAACGAAGAATTCAGCACATGTGCCGGTGGGGGGCAAAATCACTGTGCAAAGCCCAAGACCAATATTACCGCCATACAGTGACCATATAGTGGTAGATACCAGTCCTGCAGGACATATTACAGCCCATATACAAGATCACAGGAGAAGGAGGTTTGGGAGCTTCAACGGGATCCATATGCAGCGCCAAATGGGTAGAGCCAAATCAGAAGGCAGGTGGCTGGGGGCACAGCCAAATAGTAAAAAATTAAGAGGATAGCGGCACACCACTGATGAAAAAATGTAAAAAAAAAAACTTAATTCAGGCATAGCAAGCCATATTAAAAACATGAAAAGCCTTATGCTTTTCAGGTACATGCAGCACCCTTAGTCAAGGGAAATAAGAGATCACAGTACAGTTACAGGTAGTGACTTACAGCTGATGTTCTTTCTAATGGGGTTGTTCACATTTCCCATCTTTTCCATCTGACCCAGAACATAATGATGAATTCTTCCAGCCACGGCTCATGTGCAGAGATAAAAACAAAGACACATCTGACTTCTCACATTTCCAGCACCGTCCCCATCTATTCACAACCTGGACAACCTCCTCATCCTGCAGATACCCCAATAGTGGGCTCCTGCTGCCATATGTGTCCCTATTAGGCTACTTTCACACATCAGGTTTTCGCTGTCAGGCTCAATATGGCTACATTTTAAAAAAAAACGGATCCAGGGAATGTTGCCGCCGAATCCGTTTTTTTTCCCATTTGACATTGCGTTTCGTCCGGTGTTCGCCGGATCTGGCAAATCTGCCGCTTCCGGTTTCTGGAAAAAACATCCATAGCAACGTTTCTTGTCTCCGGCGAAAAAGTCGGAAGCGCCAGATCCGGCGCTTCCGGCTGTTTGCTAGAATGGAAGCCTATGGGAACCCAAAGGTGCCAGATCCGGAAAATGACGGATTCTGGCACCGTATTCCGTTTTTGTAAAGTGAGCATGCTCCAAATTTTTTTTTTATTCAATTATCTGGATATGTTAGTCAGTGCCGTCGAAAAAACGGATCCGTCGCATCAGTTTTTCACAATCTGCACCGGATCCGGTTTTTCCAACATTCGCCGGATTGTGCCTGATGCAAAAAACCTGATGTGTGAAAGTATCCTTAATGCACCTGCTGTGTTGCACATAAATAGTGCTCCTCTTATTCCCCCACATAATAATGCCCACCTCGGTGCCCTTTACATAGTAAATGTCCTATTTGTGCCTCCTAGACGGTAAGATTGCCAGGAGAAAATATTAATGCCCTCTGTAAGTACCCTTAGGGTATGTGCACACACATTCTGGAGGACTGTGGATTTTTCCGCAGCGGATTTGGAAAAACCGCAGTGCAAAACCGCTGCGGTTTTTCCTGTGAATTTATCGCGGTTTCTACTGCGGATTCCGCTGCGGCTTTACACCTGCAGTTTTCTATTGGAGCAGGTGTAAAACCGCAGCGGAATCCGCACAAAGAATTGACATGCTTCGGAATATAAACCGCTGCGTTTCCGCGCAGTTTTTTCTGCAGCATGTGTACTGCGGATTTCGTTTCCAATAGGTTAACATGGTACTGTAAACTCCTGGGAAACCACTGCGGATCCGCACCTGCGGAAACGCTGCGGATCCGCAGCACAATCCGCAGCGTGTGCACATACCCTAATAAGTAGTAAAGCCTACAGTTTGCCATATAGAAAGTAATAATGTCTCCTGTATACCGCTTTGACTATTGCAACACCTCAAGCTCCCCTATAAAGTAATAATGTCTCTTAAGTGAACATTCAAATTTTATAAAATAACTAAACTTGGAACCTATTCTTTTTAATTTGAGAAGCACCTTAATTGCCTGTAGATCAGTTGGGTTCCGGGTCCTAAGAACCCACAACTCGATAGACCCCCGAAAGGTGTCCAGCCTAGCAGACAGGAGTGCACTAAGGGCTTGATTTCACTTGCGAGGAACACGTCCGTGTCTCGCATGTGGAAACGAAGCTCTGGCGCCGGCACTGTGGAGCGGAGCGTGCGGCCGCATAGCGACACATGCGGCCGCACGCTTCGCTCCGGAGTGCCGGCGCCAGAGCTTCGTTTCCACATGCGAGACACGGACGTGTTCCTCGCAAGTGAAAACAAGCCCTAATACTAAGGCTGCCGTCACACGTTCAGTATTCGGTCAGTATTTTACCTCAGTATCTGTAAGCCAAAACCAGGAGTGGGTGATAAATGCAGAAGTGGTGCATATGTTTCTATTATACGTTTCCTCTAATTGTTCCACTTCTGGTTTTGGCTACAAATACTGATGTAAAATACTGACCAAATACTGCTAGTGTGACGGCAGCCTAATATTACTATGCTGAGATGAGAGTGACTCTTGATGAACCATATGGATGTGCCTGTGGCTGTATCAGTAATGGGCACAGACCTCCATTTCAACTCAGGTGGTAGAAAGGTGGAGATGGCGTACTGCTAATGGCTGGTATTATTACACATGAGTAAGTTGGACCTTTTTGGGTTGAAGATGGACTCAAAATCAACTTCCAGACCAACTGGCAGTTTTTAGAAGACACTTTCTGTAAGTAGTGGTACAGGAAAAAGTCTACATCTTTCAAGAAAACCCTTATTTTAATGCTATATGTAAAACTGACCTGGCAATATGATTCTCCAGGTCATTACGAGTACTTGATACCAAACATGTATATATTTTTTTAGATTTAAGTGGTGAAAAAAAATTGGCAAATTTGTAATAACATTTTTTTCACTCATGTCGCCATTTTCCGAGACCCATAACATTTTTATTTTTCAGAGTATGGGGCTGTGTAATGGCTTATTTTTTGTGCACGGAGCTGACATTTTTACTTATACAATTTTTTGGTAGATACAATATTTTGATCTTCTCTTGCATTTCATTGCCATGTTGTGATGGCAAAAATTTTTTAATTCTGGCGTTTTAATTTTTATTTAGTTACACTGTTTACTGATTGGATTAATTTACTTTATATTTTGATAGATCGGACATTTCTGAATGGAGCGATACCAAAAATGTTTATTTCTTTAATCGTTTTATTTTCAATGGGAAAAGGGGGGTAATTTGAACTTTTGTGTTTTTTCCATTTTTTTATTTTGTTTCCTACTTTTTACTGTATTTAATAGTCCCCTTAGGGGTCTTTAACCCCTTAACACCCAATGACGTGCAGTGTCTGTCATAGGGTGCCTTCCCCTGTTTGGTGCGGGCTCTGGTGATGAGCCCGCACCATTTCCGGCACATGGCAGTTGATCTGTCATGTGCCCCTAACAGCCGCTGGTGGAATCGCGATCCACTCGCTGCTGTTAACATGTTAAATGCCGCTGTCAATCTCTGACAGCGGCATTTAACATGCACGTGCCGGAAGTGTATCACAAACCACACTCATCGGCGTCCGTGTCACTTGACTGCGGGTCGCCGATGCAGGCGACCCCTGTGGTTGTCATTGCAGGACAGCTATGAGTGCTGCCCAGCTGTTGGCGCATGAGCATTTCTGCTACACAGAGCAGGGCTGCAGCATAGAGACTATTGAAGCAAATAAAAAGCGACAAAAAGTTTTTAAAAATATTAAAAAAATCAAAATATAAAAGTTTAAATCACCCCCCATTTGCCTCATTCAAACTTACACAATAAAAAAACACATATTTGGTATCATCGCGTTCAGAATCGCCCGATCTATCAATATATAAAAATAATGAAACTAATCGGTAAACGAGCGTAACACGAAAAAAATCAAAACGCCAGAATTATGTTTTTTTGGGTCACCGCAACATTGCATTAAAATACAATAACGGGCGATCAAAAGATTGTATCTACCCCCAAATGGTTTGAGTAAAAACATCAGCTCAGCACGCGAAAAATAAGCCCTCAACTAGCCCCAGATCCCGAAAATTGAGACGCTACAGGTCTCGGAAAATGGCAACTTTTTTTTTTTTTTAACGAACTTTGGATTTTTCTTTCACCTACTAAAAAAGAACCTATACATGTTTGGTATCTACAAACTCGTAATGACCTGGAGAATCATAATGGCAGGTGAGCTTTAGAATTTGGTGAACACGATTACAGTCATGAATATGCGGCTCCACCTCCCATAGGGGTGGAGCCGCATATTCATTACTGTAATGGGCGGCCCCACGTGACCGCTCATACAGGAGAAGCTGCGGCGAGGACAGGACGCTGCGAGGGAGCCGGGTGAGTATTTTATTAACAGCGGACGGGCGCACAGGGAATGGGAGGGGGGTGCGGACAGAGATCTTTATTTTAAACACGAAAATAACAACAAAAAAAAGGATTTTTCATATCTTCTCGCCAGCGAACGCTGCTGAAGAGAAGATATGAATGGCGGTTTCAGCACCAGATGCAGGGGACAGCGCTTATCTCTAGCGCTGTCTCATGCACGCTCCGTGTGGTACCCAGTCGGCACACGGGCGGCACACGTGTGCCGCTCGTGTGCCACACTGATGTACCACGGGAGCACACAGACACGGATAATTCCGGTACCGATTTTTCCGGTACCAGAATTATCTGGACGTGTGAGACTGGCCTAAGAAAGACAAAACCTCACTTTTCCTTTCTGATATCAGATTTCAGGTTTATTAACATTTTGGATTGACCAATAACACTGTAGTTGTTCAATAATAAAATTAATTATCAAAAATTCAAATTGCCTAATAATTGTGCACATAGTGTCATTAGTGGCTAGCTTTATTTCTTCTTTGAACATAAATCCTCTGCATTCCAGTAAGCTTCTTAATACTTTTAACCAGGAGGCATTGATCCTATGAGTTTATTGAGCCTCCTAATTGTCTCACTATGTTCAAGACTGTGTTAGATGTTCCATTAGCATGCAGCACTTTATTTTTCCATCAAAATGATGGACACCTCAGCAGAACCCAATTAAATATTAATTGGGTCCATGAGGAACTGCTGAGGTGCATTGTCCAATGGATCCCGCACTGCGTTGTGCTTTTTATTTATAACAGAAAGCATAGCACAAATGTGAATAATGCCTATATCAGAGCTATTAATACAAACAATGAATATTGAAAAATGTTGTACCCAATCAGCCTTTGTCAGGTAAATTTACACTGAAAGATTATTGTGATACAAGCTCATTTCATGATAATCTTTCAGTGTAAACAGGCTGCCGATCACCCAATGACGCTTGTTCGTTGGGTGAAATGGTTTTTAAGCATGCTTAAAAATCACAATTATCCACGGTGCCCTGACATACGCTGGCAAGAAGAATGGCAGCCTGTGAGCATGGAATAATCTAATAATGATTGTTCAATGAGCATCATTTAGCGCCGTCTGACAGGCTTTTAAACGACTGCCGATGGGTAAACATATACTGATTGGCGATGTTTTAGTGCTACCGGGAGGTCCATGTTAACAGTCCCTATTACACCAACATGCAAAAACTTGTTTCTCATCAGCATTAGCTCAACTGCAGTGCCATACAATCCCTATTTACTTATATTAATATGGGCCAGGTGTCTATCATTGTGTTCATCATTTTAATGGAACAAATTGTGCAGTATTTTTTTCTGTAAAAGTAACAGATTCTGTGGGAAAGTTGCTAACACTGATGAGAACTTAGCATAACCTAATTTCCTTTCTTGACAGAGTGATGTTTTTAACGTTAAAGATCTGACGTCACTTCATTCTGAGCTGAACATTCCCATTCCTGATCCTCCAAATCCTGAGGCTGAGGTGAGAGGCTGGGCAGAGAATTAAAAAATCAAACTCAAAGTGGTATTCCCATCTCGTACAGCGGGTACGGAAAGTATTCAGACCCCTTTAAATGTTTCACTTTTGTTTCATTGCAGCCATTTGGTAAATTCAAAAAAGTTCATTTGTTTTCTCAATAATGTACACTCTGCACCCCATCTTGACTGAAAAAAACAGAAATTTTTGCAAATGTATTAAAAAAGAAAAACTGAAATATCACATGGTCATAAGTGTTCAGACCCTTTGATCAGTATTGAGTAGAAGCACCTTTTTGAGCTAGTACAGCCATGAGTCTTCTTGGGAATGATGCAACAAGTTTTTCACACCTGGATTTGGGGATCCTCTGCCATTCTTCCTTGCAGATCCTCTCCAGTTCCGTCAGGTTGGATGGGGAACGTTGGTGGACATCCATTTTCATGTCTCTCCAGATATGCTCAATTGTGTTTAGGTCAGGGCTCTGGCTGGGTCAGTCAAGAATGGTCACAGAGTTGTTCTAAATCCACTCCTTTATTATTTTAACTGTGTGCTTAGGGTCATTGTCTTGTTGGAAGATGAACCTTCAGCCAAGTCTGAGGTCCAGAGCACTCTGGAAGAGGTTTTCATCCAGGATATCTCTGTGCTTGGCCACATTCATGTTTCCTTCAATGACAACCAGTCCTGTCCCTGCTGCTGAAAAACACCCCATAGCATGATGCTGCCACCACCATGTTTCACTGTTGGTATTGTATTGGGCAGGTGATGAGCAGTGCCTGGTTTCCTCCACACATACCTCTTAGAATTATCACCAAAAAGGTCTATTTTCTTCTCATCAGACCAGAGAATCTTATTTCTCATAGTCTGGTAGTCCTTCATGTGTTTTTTAGCAAATTCTATACGGGCTTTCGTATGTCTTGCACTGAGGAGAGGCTTCCATCGGGCCACTCTGCCATAAAGGCCCGACTGGTGATAGTTGACTCTGTGGAATTTTCTCTCATCTCCCTACTGCATTTCTGGAGCTCAGCCACAGTGATCTTGGGGTTCTTCTTTACCTCTCTCACCAAGGCTCTTCTCCCACGATTGCTCAGTTTGGCTGGACAGCCAGGTCTAGGAAGACTTCTGGTGGTCCCAAACTTCTTCCATTTAAGAATTATGGAGGCAACTATGCTCTTAGGAACCTTGAGTACTTCAGAAATTCTTCTGTAACCTTGGCCAGATCTGTGCCTTGCCACAATTCTGTCTCTGAGCTCCTTGGCCAGTTCCTTTGTCCTCATGATTTTCAATTGGTCTGACATGCACTGTGAGCTGTGAGGTCTTATATAGACAGGTGTGTGCCTTTCCAAATCAAGTCCTATCAGTTTAATTAAACACAGCTGGACTCCAATGAAGGAGTAGAACCCATGTGAAGGAGGATCACAAGGAAATGGACAGCATGTGACTTAAATATGAGTGTCTGAGGAAAGGGTCTGAATACTTATGACCATGTGATATTTCAGTTTTTCTTTTTTAATAAATATGCAACAAATTTCTACATTTCTGTTTTTTTCTGTAAAAATGGGGAGCAGAGTGTATATTAATGGGAAAAAAATGAACTTTTTTGAATTTACCAAATGGCTGCAATGAAACAGAGTGAAAAATTTAAAGGGGTTCTGGACATAGATGCAGTTCCCATTGGTGGGATCTGTACGATAGATTTGTGACATATCCTGTGGTTCTATCATGAATGTAAGATTGGAATACCCAATTAAGAACTATAATCAAGAACAAAATATCTGAGATTTTAGATGCTTCAACCACTTCTTAAATTCATATTTTTATGGACTCAGGACACAAAAATGGAAACTGACAAAGAAGAAAAGAAAGGTAACCTACCTAACATACATATAACTAAAAGTAAGAGTCATGATATGTCATTTATTAGTCTATTTGTTGTTATTTTAGCTCCTAAATGTGGATTCTTGAAAGAGAATGAGAAGCTTCAGAAAGTACTAAACATTGTCCTACCTGAGATAAGAACTCTGAGAGAGGGCTGCGCTTTGGTAAAAACTGCAATAGTGTCTTCAATATGTGGTTTGGAGGCAAATCTTAGTAGCAAGGCAAAACCTGTATTTTTTGTTGTTGTAGATTATCACCTGGATCAATTATCTAATTCCAACAATTGAGGATGGAAATGATTTTGGAGTGTCAGTACAGGTACATAAATCTATATTCGTGGACTTAAGTCACAGTTTTTTTCCACTTATCCAATACAAGTAACGAAAAGAAACAAATACTAAAATCATATTTTTTTCTTTCTGTACAACAGGAGAAGGTATTAGAACGTGTCGCTGCTTTAAAAACGAAGTTGGAAACCTCACAGACCAACATCTGCAAGTAGGAATCAATGTTTTACCCTTATTCCTTCACATTTTTGACCATTGATTTTGTACAATGAGTACTCTAAGAGCTTGGAGAAATCTAGAAACAAGACTACTCTATGGAGGTGCAATTCCAAACACAACTCATGGCTACATGAATAATCACATAAATAATAGTATAGATGTTCTGCAGTGGCTTAATATTACCTATTAATCTCAGCTTCTCCCATAAATGTCTACAATAAACTTTGTTTTAATCTGAAAATGAACCTATTTTTCTCTTTTCAGGTATCTTACTGAGAGAGGAGATGCTGTTGCTAAAGCGTCTAAAGAAACACATGTGGTGAGAAGCTTTTTTTATTTTCTTTCCTTAAAGGAGTTTTCCAGGTTCTAGGGCAAAGTATGCAGTCACGCAGAGTGAAGGCAGACTTTGCTGTCGAACCTGAAATGTGACAGTGCACATGCCGTCATGATTTCCAAACTTTGCCAGTTCAAGGGAGCAGTCACATAAACGCATGAATGTGATTTTCATACGTGTGGTCACATGCATGCATTCAACATTGTTCAATTCACTTCTACCGAGAGACCTCAATAAAAATGAATTGAGACAAACCACAACAAGACTGCAAGTATGCAAATCCCATAAATGTGGGTATATAACCTCTAGAGCTTTATATGTTCCTTATCCCATCCAAGTATTTATTCCCCATCCTGGTATATATATCCCCCATCCTGGGCCCCAACCTGGTATATATATATACAGTGGGGCAAAAAAGTATTTAGTCAGTCAGCAATAGTGCAAGTTCCACCACTTAAAAAGATGAGAGGCGTCTGTAATTTACATCATAGGTAGACCTCAACTATGGGAGACAAACTGAGAAAAAAAAATCCAGAAAATCACATTGTCTGTTTTTTTAACATTTTATTTGCATATTATGGTGGAAAATAAGTATTTGGTCAGAAACAAAATTTCATCTCAATACTTTGTAATATATACTTTGTTGGCAATGACAGAGGTCAAACGTTTTCTGTAAGTTTTCACAAGGTTGCCACACACTGTTGTTGGTATGTTGGCCCATTCCTCCATGCAGATCTCCTCTAGAGCAGTGATGTTTTTGGCTTTTCGCTTGGCAACACGGACTTTCAACTCCCTCCAAAGGTTTTCTATAGGGTTGAGATCTGGAGACTGGCTAGGCCACTCCAGGACCTTGAAATGCTTCTTACGAAGCCACTCCTTCATTGCCCTGGCGGTGTGCTTTGGATCATTGTCATGTTGAAAGACCCAGCCATGTTTCATCTTCAATGCCCTTGCTGATGGAAGGAGGTTTGCACTCAAAATCTCACGATACATGGCCCCATTCATTCTTTCATGTACCCGGATCAGTCGTCCTGGCCCCTTTGCAGAGAAACAGCCCCAAAGCATGATGTTTCCACCACCATGCTTTACAGTAGGTATGGTGTTTGATGGATGCAACTCAGTATCCTTTTTCCTCCAAACACGACAAGTTGTGTTTCTACCAAACAGTTCCAGTTTGGTTTCATCAGACCATAGGACATTCTCCCAAAACTCTTCTGGATCATCCAAATGCTCTCTAGCAAACTTCAGATGGGCCCGGACATGTACTGGCTTAAGCAGTGGGACACGTCTGGCACTGCAGGATCTGAGTCCATGGTGGCGTAGTGTGTTACTTATGGTAGGCCTTGTTACATTGGTCCCAGCTCTCTGCAGTTCATTCACTAGGTCCCCCCGCGTGGTTCTGGGATTTTTGCTCACCGTTCTTGTGATCATTCTGACCCCACGGGGTGGGATTTTGCGTGGAGCCCCAGATCGAGGGAGATTATCAGTGGTCTTGTATGTCTTCCATTTTCTAGTTATTGCTCCCACTGTTGATTTCTTCACTCCAAGCTGGTTGGCTATTGCAGATTCAGTCTTCCCAGCCTGGTGCAGGGCTACAATTTTGTTTCTGGTGTCCTTTGACAGCTCTTTGGTCTTCACCATAGTGGAGTTTGGAGTCAGACTGTTTGAGGGTGTGCACAGGTGTCTTTTTATACTGATAACAAGTTTAAACAGGTGCCATTACTACAGGTAATGAGTGGAGGAAAGAGGAGACTCTTAAAGAAGAAGTTACAGGTCTGTGAGAGCCAGAAATCTTGATTGTTTGTTTCTGACCAAATACTTATTTTCCACCATAATATGCAAATAAAATGTTAAAAAAAAACAGACAATGTGATTTTCTGGATTTTTTTTTCTCAGTTTGTCTCCCATAGTTGAGGTCTACCTATGATGTAAATTACAGACGCCTCTCATCTTTTTAAGTGGTGGAACTTGCACTATTGCTGACTGACTAAATACTTTTTTGCCCCACTGTATATCCCCCATCCTGGTATATATGTCCCTTATACTGGTATATATATCCCCCATTTTGGTATGTATGTTTCCCATCCTGGTAAACATATCTCCCATCCTGGTATATATGTCCCCTATTCTGCCGCTGTTCTTCAACCACTTCCGGACAAGCATCATATCTATATAGAGAACTCAGGAGCTGCATTCCTGCACAACGTCGTATATATACGGTGCCACTATTTCCAGTCACTGCGCTACATCACTGGAAATAGTGATTTTCTTTTTAACAAAACATTTTACATCCAAAATAGTGGAGTTTCAATGGGAGCAAAGTTCTCCCCGTCGGTGGCGATTCTAGTGATGGCATGGTGGGAAGAACTATATATTTTCTGTACTGATAACCCATTTTATGCCCATATAAAATGGTATACCAGATATATTGATGACCTATTACTGATGTGGGAGGGGGACGCAGATTCTTTAATTTTATTCATTTTTTACATAAATAAAAAGATCCTTTCAATCTAAAATTCACTTATACACACAACAAAAATAATATTAATTTTCTGGATCTACATCTCTCAGCAAAACCTTTTGAGATTGTTTGTAGTAGCACATACCGCAAAGAAACCGCAGGGAACACAATATTACATGTGCATAGCTTCCACCTACAACACACAATTCGGTCGATTCCTGTGGGTGAAATACTAAGAGCAAGAAGAAACTGCAGTAATGAAACAGCTTTTTTCACTGGAAAAAAACAATATTAGAAAACGTCTCACAAATAGAAAATATCCAAAATGGACTATAGACCGCACTGTTAATATTGCTGCTACAAAAATACGGTCAGAACTCATTGCACCTGTTTCCAGTTCTGAACAAAATAATTCTGTCTGTATTAAAAATTACCGTATATACTCGAGTATAAGTCAAGATTTTCAGCCCATTTTTTTGGGCTGAAAGTCCCCCTCTTGGCTTATACTCGAGTCATACCCAGGGGTCGGCAGGGGAGGGGAGCGGGGGCTGTCTAATTATACTCACCTGCTCCTGGCGCTGTGCAGTCCCTGCTTCCTCGGCGCCCCAGCTTCTTCCTGTACTGAGCGGTCACATGGTACCGCTCATTACAGTAATGAATATGCAGCTCCACCTCCCATAGGGGAGTTTTTTGTGGCAAAATTAAGGGGGTCGGCTTATACGCGGGTCGGCTTATACTCGAGTATATATGGTAACTCTTTTCAGAAACCACCGGTGTTAGTACTGACATATAGCACTTATTTCAAATCGATTTCTGACATCATATATCGCAACTTAAGTGTCTTAAGAGATGATGATAACTGTTGTGAATTCTGTGGCTGAATTCACTCCTGTGGTCACAAGTGGTACTGCAGCTTCTGAGCTTCCTCCCTCAGGTGTTCTGGTGAGCTCGTTAACTGCTTCATTACTTAACTCCGCCTGATGCTGCTATCCTTGCTCCTTGTCAATGTTTCAGTGTTGGATCTGAGCTTCTCCTGATTGTTCCTGTGACCTGCTGCTCTGTATAGCTAAGTGCTTTTTGCTTTTTTGTTGCTTTTTTTCTGTCCAGCTTGTCTTTTGTTTTGCTGGAAGCTCTGAGACGCAAAGGGTGTACCGCCGTGCCGTTAGTTCGGCACGGTGGGTTTTTTTTGCCCCCTTTGCGTGGTTTTGCTTTAGGGTTTTTTGTAGACTGCAAAGTTCGCTTTACTGTCCTCGCTCTGTCCTAGAATATCGGGCCCCACTTTGCTGAATCTATTTCATCCCTACGTTTTGTCTTTTCATCTTACTCACAGTCATTATATGTGGGGGGCTGCCTTTTCCTTTGGGGAATTTCTCTGGGGCAAGTCAGGCCTATTTTTCTATCTTCAGGCTAGCTAGTTTCTTAGGCTGTGCCGAGTTGCCTAGGTAGTTGTTAGGCGCAATCCACAGCCGCTTTTAGTTGTGTTTAGGATAGGATCAGGTGTGCAGTCTACAGAGTTTCCACGTCTCAGAGCTCGTTCTTGTATTTTTGGGTATTTGTCAGATCACTGTGTGCGCTCTGATCGCTAAGCACACTGTGTTTCTGGATTGCCTTCATAACACCTGTCATTAGCAAACATAACAGTACAAGGAGCCCAAACTAATAATTCTCAATAGAGGGAAAGAAAAAGTTCTGACATCATTTTTTTTTTTTTTCTGCTCTGTGTTCACTTTTTTTTTTTCCCCTAGACATTTGGGTGATTCTGGACACAGGTGTGGACATGGATATTCAGGGTCTGTGCTCTTCAATGGATAATCTCGTTATAAATGTACAAAAAATTCAAGATACTATTGATCAGAAATCTATGTTAGAACCAAGAATTCCTATTCCTGATTTGTTTTTTGGAGATAGAACTAAGTTTCTAAGTTTCAAAAATAATTGTAAGCTATTTCTGGTCTTGAAACCTCATTCTTCTGGTAATCCTATTCAACAGGTTTTGATTATTATTTCTTTTTTGCGCGGCGACCCTCAAGACTGGGCATTTTCTCTTGCGCCAGGAGACCCTGCATTGAGTAGTGTCGATGCGTTTTTCCTGGCGCTCGGATTGCTGTACGATGAGCCTAATTCAGTGGATCAGGCTGAGAAAAATTTGCTGGCTTTGTGCCAGGGTCAGGATGATATAGAAGTATATTGTCAGAAATTTAGGAAATGGTCAGTACTCACTCAGTGGAATGAATCTGCGCTGGCAGCTTTGTTCAGAAAGGGTCTCTCTGAGGCTCTTAAGGATGTCATGGTGGGATTTCCTATGCCTGCTGGTTTGAATGAGTCTTTGTCTTTGGCCATTCAGATCGGTCGACGCTTGCGCGAGCGTAAATCTGTGCACCATTTGGCGGTACTGCCTGAGGTTAAACCTGAGCCTATGCAGTGCGATAGGACTATGACTAGAGTTGAACGGCAGGAATACAGACGTCTGAATGGTCTGTGTTTCTACTGTGGTGATTCCACTCATGCTATTTCTGATTGTCCTAAGCGCACTAAGCGGTCCGCTAGGTCTGCCGTCATTGGTACTGTACAGTCCAAATTCCTTCTGTCCATTACCTTGATATGCTCTTTGTCGTCGTTTTCTGTCATGGCGTTTGTGGATTCGGGCGCTGCCCTGAATCTGATGGATTTGGATTATGCTAAACGTTGTGGGTTTTTCTTGGAGCCTTTGCGGTGTCCTATTCCATTGAGAGGAATTGATGCTACACCTTTGGCCAAGAATAAACCTCAATACTGGGCCCAGCTGACCATGTGCATGGCTCCTGCACATCAGGAAGTTATTCGCTTTCTGGTGTTGCATAATCTGCATGATGTGGTCGTGTTGGGGTTGCCATGGCTACAAACCCATAATCCTGTATTGGATTGGAATTCCATGTCGGTATCCAGCTGGGGTTGTCAGGGGGTACATGGTGATGTTCCATTTTTGTCGATTTCGTCATCCACCCCTTCTGAGGTCCCAGAGTTCTTGTCTGATTATCAGGATGTATTTGAAGAGCCCAATTCCGATGCTCTACCTCCGCATAGGGATTGTGATTGTGCTATCAATTTGATTCCTGGTAGTAAATTCCCTAAAGGTCGATTATTTAATTTATCCGTGCCCGAACACGCCGCTATGCGCAGTTATGTGAAGGAATCCCTGGAGAAGGGACATATTCGCCCATCGTCATCACCACTGGGAGCAGGGTTCTTCTTTGTAGCCAAGAAGGATGGTTCGCTGAGACCGTGTATTGATTACCGCCTTATTAATAAGATCACTGTTAAATTTCAGTATCCCTTGCCATTGTTATCTGACTTGTTTGCTCGGATTAAGGGGGCTAGTTGGTTCACTAAGATAGATCTTCGTGGTGCGTATAATCTGGTGAGAATCAGGCAAGGAGATGAATGGAAAACTGCATTTAATACGCCCGAGGGTCATTTTGAGTATCTAGTGATGCCGTTCGGACTTGCCAATGCTCCATCTGTGTTTCAGTCTTTTATGCATGACATCTTCCGTGAGTATCTGGATAAATTCCTGATTGTTTACTTGGATGACATTTTGATCTTCTCAGATGATTGGGAGTCTCATGTGAAGCAGGTCAGAATGGTTTTTCAGGTCCTGCGTGCTAACTCTTTGTTTGTGAAGGGATCAAAGTGTCTCTTCGGTGTGCAGAAAGTTTCATTTTTGGGGTTCATCTTTACCCCTTCTACTATCGAGATGGATCCAGTTAAGGTCCAAGCCATCCAGGATTGGATTCAGCCGACATCTCTGAAAAGTCTGCAAAAGTTCCTGGGCTTTGCTAATTTTTATCGTCGCTTCATCTGTAATTTTTCTAGCATTGCCAAACCATTGACCGATTTGACCAAGAAGGGTGCTGATTTGGTTAATTGGTCTTCTGCTGCTGTGGAAGCTTTTCAGGAGTTGAAGCGTCATTTTTGTTCTGCCCCTGTGTTGTGTCAGCCAGATGTTTCTCTTCCGTTCCAGGTCGAGGTTGATGCTTCTGAGATTGGAGCAGGGGCGGTTTTGTCACAGAGAGGTTCTGATTGCTCAGTGATGAAACCATGTGCTTTCTTTTCCAGGAAGTTTTCGCCCGCTGAGCGTAATTATGATGTGGGCAATCGAGAGTTGCTGGCCATGAAGTGGGCATTCGAGGAGTGGCGTCATTGGCTTGAAGGAGCTAAGCATCGCGTGGTGGTATTGACTGATCATAAGAACTTGACTTATCTCGAGTCTGCCAAGCGCTTGAATCCTAGACAGGCCCGTTGGTCGTTATTTTTTGCCCGCTTCGACTTTGTGATTTCGTACCTTCCGGGCTCTAAAAATGTGAAGGCGGATGCTCTGTCTAGGAGTTTTGTGCCCGACTCTCCGGGTTTATCTGAGCCAGCGGGTATCCTCAAGGAAGGAGTCATTGTGTCTGCCATCTCCCCTGATTTGCGGCGGGTGCTGCAAAAATTTCAGGCGAATAAACCTGATCGTTGTCCAGCAGAGAAACTGTTCGTCCCTGATAGGTGGACTAATAAACTTATCTCTGAACTTCATTGTTCGGTGTTGGCTGGTCATCCTGGAATCTTTGGTACCAGAGAGTTAGTGGCTAGATCCTTCTGGTGGCCATCTCTGTCACGGGATGTACGTACTTTTGTGCAGTCCTGTGGGATTTGTGCTAGGGCTAAGCCCTGCTGTTCTCGTGCCAGTGGGTTGCTTTTGCCCTTGCCGGTCCCAAAGAGGCCTTGGACACATATTTCGATGGATTTCATTTCTGACCTTCCCGTTTCTCAAAAGATGTCAGTCATTTGGGTGGTCTGTGATCGCTTTTCTAAAATGGTCCATCTGGTGCCCTTGGCTAAATTGCCTTCCTCCTCTGATTTGGTACCTTTGTTCTTTCAGCATGTGGTTCGGTTGCATGGCATTCCTGAGAATATTGTTTCTGACAGAGGTTCCCAGTTTGTTTCAAGGTTTTGGCAAGCCTTTTGTGGTAGGATGGGCATTGACCTATCCTTTTCCTCGGCTTTCCATCCTCAGACTAATGGCCAGACCGAACGAACCAATCAGACCTTGGAAACATATCTGAGATGTTTTGTTTCTGCAGACCAGGATGATTGGGTGTCCTTTTTGCCGTTGGCTGAGTTCGCCCTTAATAATCGGGCCAGCTCGGCTACCTTGGTTTCTCCATTTTTTTGCAATTCTGGGTTCCATCCTCGTTTCTCTTCAGGACAGGTTGAGTCTTCGGACTGTCCTGGTGTGGATTCTGTGGTGGATAGGTTGCAGCAGATCTGGACTCAGGTAGTGGACAATTTGATCTTGTCCCAGGAGAAAGCTCAACTTTTCGCTAATCGCAGACGCCGTGTGGGTCCCCGACTTCGTGTTGGGGATCTGGTTTGGTTATCTTCTCGTCATATTCCTATGAAGGTTTCCTCTCCTAAATTTAAACCTCGTTTTATTGGTCCGTATAGGATTTCTGAGGTTCTCAATCCTGTGTCTTTTCGTTTGACCCTCCCAGACTCCTTTTCCATACATAATGTATTCCATAGGTCGTTGTTGCGGAGATACGTGGCACCTATGGTTCCATCTGTTGAGCCTCCTGCCCCGGTTTTGGTGGAGGGGGAATTGGAGTATATTGTGGAGAAGATTTTGGATTCTCGTGTTTCTAGACGGAAACTCCAGTATCTGGTTAAATGGAAGGGTTATGCTCAGGAAGATAATTCCTGGGTTTTTGCCTCTGATGTTCATGCTTCCGATCTTGTTCGTGCCTTTCATGCGGCTCATCCTGGTCGGCCTGGGGGCTCTGGTGAGGGTTCGGTGACCCCTCCTCAAGGGGGGGGTACTGTTGTGAATTCTGTGGCTGAATTCACTCCTGTGGTCACAAGTGGTACTGCAGCTTCTGAGCTTCCTCCCTCAGGTGTTCTGGTGAGCTCGTTAACTGCTTCATTACTTAACTCCGCCTGATGCTGCTATCCTTGCTCCTTGTCAATGTTTCAGTGTTGGATCTGAGCTTCTCCTGATTGTTCCTGTGACCTGCTGCTCTGTATAGCTAAGTGCTTTTTTGCTTTTTTGTTGCTTTTTTTCTGTCCAGCTTGTCTTTTGTTTTGCTGGAAGCTCTGAGACGCAAAGGGTGTACCGCCGTGCCGTTAGTTCGGCACGGTGGGTTTTTTTTGCCCCCTTTGCGTGGTTTTGCTTTAGGGTTTTTTGTAGACTGCAAAGTTCGCTTTACTGTCCTCGCTCTGTCCTAGAATATCGGGCCCCACTTTGCTGAATCTATTTCATCCCTACGTTTTGTCTTTTCATCTTACTCACAGTCATTATATGTGGGGGGCTGCCTTTTCCTTTGGGGAATTTCTCTGGGGCAAGTCAGGCCTATTTTTCTATCTTCAGGCTAGCTAGTTTCTTAGGCTGTGCCGAGTTGCCTAGGTAGTTGTTAGGCGCAATCCACAGCCGCTTTTAGTTGTGTTTAGGATAGGATCAGGTGTGCAGTCTACAGAGTTTCCACGTCTCAGAGCTCGTTCTTGTATTTTTGGGTATTTGTCAGATCACTGTGTGCGCTCTGATCGCTAAGCACACTGTGTTTCTGGATTGCCTTCATAACACCTGTCATTAGCAAACATAACAGATACCATGGATAAAATTCTTAAGAATCGCATAAAAATAGTATCTAGGTGAGCCCCAACTCTGAGTAACTCCTTATCTCCCAGTTTCTATTATCCAAATAAAACAAAAAATTCTTTAAATTGGTTATCAACTACAGGCTTTTTTAAATGTAGACAACACCCTTGTAAGACCTGTTCTTGTTATAAAAACTATCAGTCTGTTATTCCATATTTCAAGGACAGCTCAGAAATCCAATTTGATGTTACAGGCTTCACTGAATTGTTATGGTGGTCCAGACAAATCTGTATGCTCAACAATTTTTCTCCAAAAATACAAAGTCATCATACCCCAGACGGACCACTGCAAACGTAGTATAAATTATGACATTTTGGGGCATTGTGCTGCATATGGGCATAGTCAGAAAACCAGATTTTCGGCAATACTGGAGTACTGATATACTGTACAGCACACCGGTATTCCACATGGCCATGACAAGGAAAATTGTGGGATAATTGTGTGGGAATTGCTGCTCCCACTGCCGGATAAAGGATATCACCTCTACATTGATAAATTTTACAGCAGCATCCCAGTTTTCAAGACTCTTTCTGCCAGACGTACAGTTGCATGTGGCACTATGCAAAAAAATCAGAGAGGCCGTCCTAAGCCGCCAATTGGGCAACTGCTGAGAAATGGCGAAAGCAGAACCCAATGCAGTGACAACATTCTGGTGGTCAAGCATAAGGACAAGAGGGATGTCCTTCTCTTTACCATCATACACCGTGACAATAGCTCCCTTGTCACTGTCCGAGGTACCACAACACAAGTCGGAAAGCCAGATTGTGCCTTGGATTATAATAAGTACATGGAGGAGTAGATCTCTCAGATCAGGTCCTCAAACCATACAGTGCCATGAGAAAAGCTAAATTATGGTACACAAAATTAGCCATGCACGTTGTACAGATGGCACTGTACAATGCTTTTGTGCTGTTCAGATCTGCAGGCAATACGGGGACCCTCCTTCAGTTTCAGGAGGTAGTCATCAAGGCCCTAATGTTTGGCACTCAAGAAGATGCGGGTCCCAGTACTTCTGAAACTGATGGTGCCCATATCATCCCAGGTCAACATTTTCCAGCAGAGGTTCCTCAAACATCAAAGAAGGGAAGAACACAAAAAATTAGTATGCTCCAAGAGAGGAATCCGAAAGGACACAATTTACCATTGTGAAACTTGCCCTGAGAAACCTGGCCTTTGCATTAAGGATTGCTTCATAGTGAACCACGTGTCCACAAATTCATAAAATGTGTTTTTATCCTGTTTACATAACACACTTTTATAATTTGATGTACTCGGCACAATTTACATGTACTACCATATTATAAATTCATACACCAGTAAAACCAAAAGCATTATTATCATTACTATAACTATGCTTCTAAATAAAATCCTTGAGGGGTGTCGTTTCCAAAATGGAGTCACTTTTTGAGGAATTTCTACTTTTTAGGCACATCAGGAGCTCTGCAAACGCGAAATGGTGCATGCAGACCTTTCCATCAAACATTGTGCTTCAAACCGTCACTCCTTACCTTCTGAGCACTGCTGTACAACCAAAAAGTGGTTTCCCACCACATATGGGGTATCGGCGTACTTAGCGGAAATTGTGCAACAATTTTTGGGGTCCACTTTCTCCTTTTACCCTTGTAAAAATAAAAAAAATCATTTTTGTGGAAAAAATGTGATTTTTAATTTTTACAGATCAACGTCAGAAATATCTGTGAAACACCTGAAGGTTCAAGGTGCTCACCAAACATCTAGATAAGTTGTTTGAGGGGTCTAGTTCCCAAAATGGGGTCATATGTGTGAGATAGCCACTGTTTAGGCCAGGGCTGTGAAGTTGGTGTCTATTTTGGTGGCGTTGGAGTAAAATAAACAGACTCCTGCAATATATATTAAATTGGGTTCAATAGTTCAGTGCAAGATGTGCTGTAAATGTTTCATAATGATTTGGGAAATTTACGACATGTCCTATAAATGTCTGTTCTATTTCTGATCTAAGGATTTCAGCCTTTAGTTGAGATGAATCTGTGCTGCAATTTGTAGTGAGACAGTGCTGTGCAGTTGGAGTCGTGGAGTTGGAGTTGAGTCGGAAGTCAGGGAAATTGAGAACTTAGAGTCGGTGGTTTGGCTTATCGACTCCACAGCACTGGTTTAGGCACATCAGAGGCTCTCAAATGTGACATGGTGCGCTCAGACCATTCCATCAAAGTCTGCTCCCCACAAGGTCACTCCTTTCCTTCTGAGCCCTGGCATGTGCCCAAACAGTAGTTTTCCCCCACATATGGGGTATCTGCGTACACAGGAGAAATTGCACAACAATTTTCCTTCTGTTACCCTTGTGAAAATATTTTTTGGGAAAAAAAATGTGATTTTTTTATTTTTAAGGCTAAATGTTATAAATTTCTGTGAAGCACCAGTAGGTTCAATGTGCTCACCACACATCTAGATAAGCTTTAGTTTCCTAAAAGAGGACACTTATGGGGGGTTTCCACTGTTTAGGCACATCAGGGACTCTCCAAACGTGACATGGTGTCCACTCTTGATTCCAGCCAGTTTTGCCTTCATAAAGTCAAACTTTGCTCATTCCCTTCCGAGCCCTGCTATGCTCCCAAATAGTGTTTTTTTCCCCACATATAGGGTACCAATGTACTCAGGAGAAACTGCACAAAAAGTTTGGGGTTCATTTTTGTTAAATGTTCATTTTTTTCACATTGCTTCAGTTCCTGTAAAGAACCTGAAGGGTTAGTAAACTTCTTAAATGTGGTTTTAAGCACCTTGGGGGGTGCAGGTTTTAGAATGGTAGAATCACTTTTTGGGTGTTTTCTGTCATATAGACCCCTCAGAGTCACTTCAAATGTGATTTGGTCCCTAAAAATAATGGTTTTGTAAATTTTGTTGGAAAAATGAGAAATCGCTGGACAATCTTTAACCTTTCTACCTTCATAACAAAAAAAAATATGTTTCAAAAACTCTTCTAATGTAAAGTAGATCTGTGGGGAATGATATTTATTAACTATTTTGTGTGACTTAACTCTTTGGTTTAAGGGTATAAAAATCAAAAGTTTAAAAATTGTGAAATTTTTGTCAAATTTCCGATATTTTCAGAAATAAACGCAAGTCGTATTGAACAAATTTTACTACTATCATGAGCTACAATATGTCTCGAGAAAATGATCTCAGAATTGGTGGGATTCGTTGAAGTATTCCAGAGTTATTCCCTCATAAAGTGGCACTGGTCAGAATTGAGAAAATTGGCCTGATCAAGAATGGGAAAACAGGAATCGGGATGAAGGGATTAATGCATAGAATAAAAAATTATTCTACTCACCTACCCTCCGCTCCCCCACCGCACGATGTCCTCTCCTGAAGCTGGCAGCTGACTTCACTATGCAAGCCATAGGATCGCTTGACGTCACTGCCATGCACCTCTAGTCATAAGCACGCCGACATCAGTTGCTGGCCTCTGATTTGCTGTCAGTGTGTATAGCAGCGCACAGACTCAGTGGGTGGACACACATCCAGTTGAAGCTTGCTCTGGCAGGCCCCTCACGTTACATGCCTGGTCTCTGGTCTTCTAAGAATCCCATTGATTCCTCATAATTACAAAGTACTGGAGGGGAGAGGTGACAGAGAAAGCCCCATCTCCCTCCCTAACCACTGAGAAGCTGTGGTCATCATGTACTATGTCTTCTAAGGTGTTATGGTTGCAGACTGAGCTATCCCTGATCCAGAAATTATAGCAGGAGCTGTCAATAACCACCAGACTCCTGCAGTTCCTGCCCCCTCATTGATGATGATGTATACATAGACCATTCTATAGGAATTACTGTATTATACCTCCTACTGATAGAATACAAGTATTTACTAAAATAGATATGTCAGGACTGCATGTAGGTTATACTTAAGTTATGTATTTATTTTAATACTATAATATTTATACATTCTATTTTCTCAACCCAGATGGATTACAGAGCTTTGGTTCATGAAAAAGATGAAAGTGCATTTGTAGATCTTAAGCTAATTCTGACGGATGTGAGGAACATCTACGTAAGTTTACTCAACTATTACTCTCTCAATCTATTATCTTTTATATCATAGTATGATAAGGAAAACAATACCTTATAGAGTACCTAGTGAAGACAAAGGCAATGCACAAGCATAAAAATATTTTATTAGAGAGTTTTTCTGATTATAGAAAGTAATGGCATATTGGTAGGATATGCATTCACTTTCTAAATCCAGAAGAGGCTACATCGCTGGGAGTACCGTTGTGCAGGGATCTGCTGCATGGTCCCTTTCTCTTATGTTAGGATGCAATGTTAAAGCAGTGCTACAGCCACTTCAAATTCAAGATCGTGGGGGGTCCTGGCAATCAGACCTCCAATTACAGGTTCTTGTCACTAAATTAGAATATCATCAAAAAGTTCATTTATTTCAGTTCTTCAATACAAAAAGTGAAACTCATATATTATATAGAGTCATTACAAACAGAGTGATCTATTTCAAGTGTTTATTTCTGTTAATGTTGATGATTATGGCTTATAGCCAATGAAAACCCAAAAGTCATTATCTCAGTAAATTAGAATACTTTATAGCACCAGCTTGAAAAATGATTTTAAAATCCAAAATGTTGGCCTGCTGAAATGTATGTTCAGTAAATGCACTCAATACTTGGTCGGAGCTCCTTTTGCATCAATTACTGCATCAATGCAGCGTGGCATGGAGGCGATCAGCCTGTGGCACTGCTGAGGTGTTATGGAAGCCCAGGTTGCTTTGATAGCAGCCTTCAGCTCGTTTGCATTGTTGGGTCTGGTGTCTCTCATCTTCCCCTTGACAATACCCTATAGATTCTCTATGGGGTTAAGGTCCAGTGAGTTTGCTGGCCAATCAAGCACAGTGATAGTGTTGTTTTTAAACCAGGTATTGGTAGTTTTGGCAGTGTGGACAAGTGCCAAGTCCTGCGGGAGAATGAAATTTCCATCTCCAAAAAGCTTGTCGACAGAGGGGAGCATGAAGGGCGCTAAAATTTCCTGGTAGACGGCTGCGCTGTCTTGATAAAACACAGTGGAGCTGCACCAGCAAATGACATGGCTCCCCAAACCATCACTGATTGTGGAAACTTCACACTTGACCTCAAGCTGCTTGGATTGTGTGCCTCTCCACTCTTCCTCCAGACTCTGGGACCTTGATTTCCAAATGAAATGCAAAATTTACTTTCATCTAAAAACAACACTTGGACCACTGAGCAACAGTCCAGTTCTTTTCCTTCTTGGCCCAGGTAAGACGCTTCTGGCGTCTATTGGTCATGAGTGGCTTGATACAAGGAATACGACACTTGTAGCCCATGTCCTGGATATGTTTGTGTGTGGAGGCTCTTGAAGCAATGACTCCAGCAGCAGTCCACTCCTTGTGAATCTCCCCCAAATTTTTGAACGGCTTTTTCCTAATAATCCTTTCAAGGCTGCGGTTATCCCGGTTGCTTGTACACCTTTTTCTGCCACACTATTTCCTTCCACTCAACTTTCCATTAATATGCTTGGATACAGCACTCTGTGCACAGCCAGCTTCTTTAGCAATGACCTTTTGTGGCTTACCCTCCTTGTGGAATTTGTCAATGAGTCCCTTCTGGACATTTGTCAAGTCAGCAATCTTCCCCATGATTGTGGAGCCTACTGAAACAGACTAAGGGACATTTTTTAAATGCTTAGGAAGCCATGTTTTTTGTTCATTATTCTAATTTATTGAGATAATGACTTTTGGGTTTTCATTGGCTGTAAGCCATAATTATTTTCATTAACAGAAGTAAACACTTGAAATAGATCACTGTTTGTGATGACTCTATATAATATATGAGTTTCGCATTTTGTATTGAAGAACTGAAATAAATTGTCACACTCGCGCCCAGACTGGTTGGCGCGGGCGTGCGGGGGTGTGGCCCCACTGGACCACAGACCAGACTACCCTGGAAGGGGTGTAACTAAGTAGCTTCCTTGGTCTTCGCTGGAGCCTCTGATGGTGATGTCAGGCTTGTGCGGCAGGAAGCTACCAAATACCACTCCAGGGTGGTGTCTGGCTGTGGCTGCTGATCCCACTGGGAGAACGGAACAAAGATAGGCAGGCGGACATGGCTGGGACACAGGCAGGCGGACAGGTACAACAGAGACACTGGCAGGCAGGCGGGTACGGCTGGATCTAGCAGGACTGGCGGTCAAGGCTGGTACACTGGAAGAACCGGTAGGGACCGGTCTGCAGGCAGTTATGTAAAACAGGTAAGAACCTGTTCAGACAGGAGGACTTGTGAATAGGTAGAGAAAGACCGCAAGAGCGGATGCAAAGCGGAAGAATAGAAATGCAGGAGGCGGAGTCAAGAGCAGGAGGCGGAGCAAGCACGGAAACACAGGAGGCGGAGCCAAATACGAAACCGCGCAGGAGGCGGAGCCAAGCAGAAAGACCGCATGAGGCGGAGCCAAGAGCAGTAGGCGGAGACAAGTGCTGAAACGCAGGAGGCGGAGCCTAGTGCAGAAACGCAGGAGGCGGAGCCAAGAGCAGAGACGCAGGAGGCGGAGCAGGGAAGAACCGCAAGAAGCGGAGCAAGGTAGAACCGCAAGGAGCGGAGCCACAGAGCAAAGAGTGCAGAGCTGAGAGCAGAGTAAAGTCAGAGTGCAGAGCTGAGTGCAAAACCACAGAGTGCAGAGCAAGGTCACAGAATGCAGAGCAAGGTCACAGAATGCAGAGCAAGGAGCAAAGTAAGGTCGCAAAAAGCAGAGCCAAAAGCAGAGCAAAGCAAGACACAGAGTGCAGAGCTGAAAGTAGAGCAAAGCCACAGAGTGCAGAGCAAGGAGCATAGCAAGGTCGCAGAGCCGAAAGCAGAGAAAAGCAAGACACAGAGTACAGCAGATAAAGCAAACCAAGACAGGGATATAAACGAACACAGGAACAGGACTAGACTAAAGGTACCTTCACACTAAACGATATCGCTAGCGATCCGTGACGTTGCAGCGTCCTGGCTAGCGATATCGTTTAGTTTGACACGCAGCAGCGATCAGAATCCTGCTATGATGTCGTTGGTCGGGGCTAGAAGGCCAGAACTTTATTTGGTCGCTGGCTCTCCCGCTGACATTGCTGAATCGGCGTGTGTGACGCCGATTCAGCGATGTCTTCGCTGGTAACCAGGGTAAACATCGGGTTACTAAGCGCAGGGCCGCGCTTAGTAGCCTGATGTTTACCCTGGTTACCATCCTAAAAGTAAAAAAACAAACACTTCATACTTACCTTCCGCTGTCTGTCCCCGGCGCTCTGTTTCTCTGCACTCACTGTGAGCACAGCGGCCGGAAAGCAGAGCGGTGACGTCACCGCTCTGCTTTCCGGCTGCTGTGCTCACAGCCAGTACAGAGAAGCAGAGCACCAGGGACAGACAGTGGAAGGTAAGTATGAAGTGTTTGTTTTTTTTACTTTTAGGATGGTAACCAGGGTAAACATCAGGTTACTAAGCGCGGCCCTGCGCTTAGTAACCCGATGTTTACCCTGGTTACCGGCATCATTGGTCGCTGGAGAGCGGTCTGTGTGACAGCTCTCCAGCGACCAAACAGCGACGCTGCAGCGATCCGGATCGTTGTCTGGATCGCTGCAGCGTCGTTTAGTGTGAAGGTACCTTAAGACAGAGTGATGAACGAGACAAAGCACAGAGACACGGACACAAGCCAAGGTACGACGCCCCACTGGATGGCTACACAAGGACACAGGCCAGGGTACTACGCCCCACTGGGTGGCTTACACAGGACACAGACCAGGGTACAACGCCCCCGTGGGTGGTGGACACAAGAGTCACAGAGACAGGGTCTGGCACCTCAGCAGCTAAGAACTGAGGGAGTAAGTTGCACAGGCCCCCACCAATGGGTGGGGATGTCTTAAATACAGGAAGCCTCATGGCAATTGGCCGGGGACACTTTAGCAAGGTGCACACAGTCTCAATAAGACACAGTAGTTGCCGGCGCTGCCCCCCGATGCACACAGACAGAGCATGCACAGAGCAAACAGCAGACATGAGGCACAGAGCATGGAGCTGGCAGCACAGAGAAGTCACAACATGGCCCAGAGAAGTGAGAGAGTTTGAGAGTAATGCAGGTGGGGGATGGGAGGCCATGCAGTGATGCCAGCAGGGTTGTTACATAAATTATCTTTTTGATAATATTCTAATTTCAGTTGTTTCACACTTTTTTGTTAAGTATACAATTCCACATGTGTTAATTAATAGTTTTGATGCCTTCAGTGTGAATTTACAATTTTCATTATCATGAAAATACAGAAAAATCTTTAAATGAGAAGGTGTGTCCAAACTTTTTGTCTGTACTGTATATGTACATATATCATCAGACATACCCATCTTCTGTGATATATTCCCATGAACAAAGCCTACAAATATGGCATTACCAATGTAATGATTGTTCAAAAATTGTGAAATTTTGGTCTGAAAAACACTGTGATAAGTGAAGGTAGCATTATAATGAGATAAAGTAAAATTTGATTTTGGCACAGTATTTTGTAAAATAATAGTATTTATCTATTGTTTGCATTTTATTTCAGATTGAAATATTTGATATTATTCTGAAAAATTTTGAGAAAATCACCAATCCTAAAGGAGAAGATAAAAATACGATGTACTAATCTGAGCCACTTAACTGGTATCTGGTACTGAATCGACTCTCACACGTTTTCCTTCGGAGGTCCTTGAAATTATGTTTCCCTCTTCACTAAATATAATGCAATCAAAAGAATAAAATGAGAATACTATAGTAATGAGTTTGCCTCCATAGTGGTCTTTATAACCGATTATACTCTAATAAAAAAAAAAATGTTCCTTCTCCCATCTTAAATACTACCACATGTAAATACTCTTAGTATCTTGTAGGAGTAAGCACAAGGGAAAAAGGGATGCTCAAAGAATGGCACAAACATCATTCTAACTATACAGCATTACCATTGGACAAAGATAACAAACAAAATGTCTGCCTTGTTTCTTGTCCTCAGATTAATTTCCCTTTTTTTTTTTTAGAAAGGACTGATGGAAATTAAAGTTGCCTCCATTTTACAATACAAACTGCATTCATCACTAAATAGATTTCTTCTACCTAATGTGTCTGGAGAATTTGGGGAGTATAGGGAGGGAAATTATGCATATTCTGTGTGCGATATTAATGGCTCTCATTATCACTAGAATGGCGATGTTAGCCAAGTTCTAAATTCAGATGAATTTCTGAATGATGTCCAGGGTATCCAAGCTCTCATATAGTCATATGAGTCCAAGTTCAGAGACTATGAGCTCTCCCATGGGAATAAGGTTATAAACCGTCTCATCCCTTTCCAATTTCGACAGGAATGGTGAATGATCTCCAATGTCTGGGGATAATCTGTCTCACCGCGGATAAAAATACTTTAAATAGTCCCTTTATAACCCCTTCACCCCGAAGCCTGTTTTCACGTTAATGATCAGGCCAATTTTTACAATTCTGACCATTGTCACTTTATGAGGTCATAACTCTAGAACGCTTCAACGCAGGGCCGTATTTAGAGTTTCTGCTGCCCTAGGCACTTTTAGTGCTGCCTCCCCCATTGGTGAGTATGACACTATCAGCATAGACTTTGGCAAGAATCGCTGATGTGAAAGTAGCCTTTTGCAGCAGATTGGGCAGTTTTTCTGCATCTGCCACGTAATGGATCACTTACGGCAACACTGTGTTTGGTCTCATTCATTCCCTATGGGATTTGCGGTACTTGCTGTGATCTGGGAAATGCGGTGCCATACCTCCCAACTTTTGAAGGGAAAAAGGTCTAAAGGTTGCGGCGCACTACGTGCGCCGCAGCAAATTTTAGGCCACGCATCTGACCACACCCATTTCACAACTAATCACACCCATAGCCAAGTCCCAACCACACCCATTTAGCACTGCTGATGACACTGTTTCATATACATTAAAACCCCCCAAAAGTATGGCCACGCAGTGCTCCATACTGTATAATGGCTACGCAGTGCTCTACATACGGCATAATGGCCCTACATAATGTTCCATACTGTATAATGGCCACAAATGATGCTCCATACTGTATAATGGCCACACATGATGTTCCATACTGTATAGTGGCCACACATGATGCTCCATACTGTGTAATGGCCACATGATGCTCAATACTGTATAAGGGCCACACATGATGCTCCATACTGTATAATGACCTCACATGATGCTCAATACTGTATAATGGCCACACATGATGCTCCATACTTTATAAAGGCCACACATGATGCTCCATACTGTATAATGGCCACACATGATGCTCCATACTGTATAATGGCCACACATGATGCTCCATACTGTATAATGACCTCACATGATGCTCAATACTGTATAATGGCCACACATGATGCTCCATACTTTATAAACGCCACACATGATGCTCAATACTGTATAAGGGCCACACGATGCTCAATACTGTATAATGGCCATTGGCCACACATGATGCTCCATACTGTATAATAGCCACACATGATGCTCCATACTGTATAATGGCCACGCATGATGCTCAATACTGTATAATGGCCACACATGATGCTCCATACTTTATATGGAGGCGGGGGGAGGGGGGTGCGGCAGTCGGTCGCGTTTGTGACCTGGGACTAAAAAAAAAAAATCCTTGCTCAGGTGCCGCCCCCCGCAATGTCGCTGCCCTAGGCACGTGCCCTCGAGTGCCTAGTGGCAAATACGGCCCTGCTTCAACGGATCACGGTGATTCTGAGATTTTTTTCTTGTGACATATTGTACTTCATGTTAGTGGTAACATTTCTTTGATATAACTTGCCTTTATTTGCTAAAAAAAAGGAAATTTGACAAACATTTTGAAAATTTTTATGCCCTTAGATCAGAAAGTCATATTGCAAAAAAGAGTTCATTAAAAATTTCCCACATGTGTATTTTTTTGTTATGATTTTATAAGGGTTAAAAGTTGACCAGCAATTTCTAATTTTTACAACAAAATTTGCAAAACCATTTTTTTTAGGGACCATATCAAGTTTGAAGTGACTTTGAGGGGCCTATATGACAGAAAATACCCAAAAATGACATTATTCTAAAAACTGCACCCCTCAAGGTACTCAGAACTACATTCAAGAAGTTTATTAACCCTTCAGGTGCTTCACAGGAATTTTTGGAATGTTGAAGAAAAAAATAAACATTTACCTTTCACAAAAATTTTCTTTAGACCTATTTTTTTTTTAACTTTTACAAGGGCAACAAGAGAAAATGGAGCATACATTTTGTTGTGCAATTTCTCCTGAGTGCGCAGATACCCAACATGTGGTGGAAATCTACTCTTTGGGCGCACGGCTGTTCTTGGAAGGGAAGGAGTGCCATTTGACTTTTTGAATGTAAAATATGCTGGCATAATAAGCAGTTGCCTTGTTGCGTTTGGACAGCAGCTGAGGTGCCTAAACAGTGGTAGACCCCTTACCGAACTTCAAAGAATAAACAATTCACAGCACCTCATAGCAAATAAAGGGTTAACTATTACCCAAAAGAGAGGCGCACGTCAATTCCAGAGAGTCCTTCCCAGAAAACATCCAAACTTTCAAATAAAAAATGAAGACAGCGCCTCATGCGTTGGTGAAAAATCGCAGTTGCTTTATTCTGCCCTCTGTGGCGACATTTCGATCTTCATGATGTTTTTCAAGCTTGAAAAAGGTCATGTAGTTAGAAACATTGCCACAGAGGGCAGAATACAGGAACTGCGATTTTTCACCAACGCATGAGGCGCTCCCTTACAGAACTTGTCTAGATGTGTATTGGGCACCTTGAACCCACAGGTGCTTCACAGAAGTTTATAACGTTAAGCCGTGAAAATAAAAAAAATCAAATTTTTCCCACATAAATCTTTTTTAGCTCCAAATTTTGCAGTTTCGTGAGGGTAACAAGAGAAATTGCTCCATAAAATTTGTAGTGCAATTTCTCTTGAGTGCGCAGATACCCAATATGTGGAGGAAAACAACTGTTTTGGTGCATGGCAGGGCTCGGAAGGGAAGGAGCGTCATTTGACTTTTTGAATGTATAATATGCTGGAGTAATTAGCGGAAGTTCTGTTGCGTTTGGAGAGCCCCTGGTGTGCTTAAACAGTGAAAACCCCCCACAAATGACACCATTTTGGAAACTAGACCCCTTAGGGAATTTATCTAGATGTGTATTGGGCACCTTGAACCCACAGGTGCTTCACAGAAGTTTATAACGTTAAGCCGTGAAAATTAAAAAAATCACATTTTTCCAAAATAAATATTTTTTAGCTCAATATTTTGCATTTTCACAAGGGTAACAGGTGAAATTGCTCCACAATATTTGTTGTGCAATTTCTCCTGAGTACACCGATACACCATAAGTGGGGGAATACTACTATTTTGAATGTATAATATGCGGACGCAATGTCGCGTTTGAAGAGCCCCTGATGTGCCTAAACAGTGGAAACCCCCCTCAAGTGACCCCTTTTTGGAAATTATAACCCTTTGGGAATTTATCTACAGATGTAGTGACAATTTTGACTCCATGCACGTTTTCCAGAAACAGGCAGCAGTGTGAGTGAAAATTGCAAACTGTCATTGTAGTGACCAGTACGTTGTAGTGACCAGTGCATTATGCCCAGCTCATGCTCCTTGGGACACGCACCTGTAAATTAGGCGGGCTCTCTCCACTACAGAAATGCCAAACATGCGGGCACTAAATATTGTTTAGGCACACTGGGGCTCAGTATTGAGGGGACATTTGGATTTGGAGCAGGGAATTTGCTGAATTTCTTTTGGTGGGTGAGGAACCATTTTGCTTTTTCAGAGCCTTTGTGCTACCAGTAAAGTGGAAGCCCACTATATTTCCATTAACAGATGACAGACCTAAGTGGGGACTTGCTTTTTTGGTGGATGGAGTTGAAGTTTTTATTGGGAACATTTTGCATAACATTTGGGATTATTATTATTGTTATTATTTATTGTTATAGCTCCATTTATTCCATGGCGCTTTACATGTAAGGAGGGGTATACATAATAAAAACAAGTACAATAATCTTAAACAATACAAGTCATAACTCGTACAGGAGGAGAGAGGACCCTGCCCACGAAGGCTCACAATCTACAAGGGATGGGTGAGGATACAGTAGGCGAGGGTAGACTTGGTCATGCAGTGGTTTGGTCGATCGATGGTTACTGCAGGTTATAGGCTTGTCGGAAGATGTGGGTCTTCAGGCTCTTTTTGAAGGTTTCGATGGTAGGCGAGAGTCTGATGTGTTGTGGTAGAGGGTTCCAGAGTAGGGGTGATACGCGAGAGAAATCTTGTATACGATTGTGGGAAGAGGAGATAAGAGGGGAGTAGAGAAGGAGGTCTTGTGAAGATCGGAGGTTGCGTGCAGGAAAGTATCAGGAGACAAGGTCACAGATGTATGGAGGAGACAGGTTGTGGATGGCTTTGTACGTCATGGTTAGGGTTTTGTACTGGAGTCTCTGGGCAATGGGGAGCCAGTGAAGGGATTGACAGAGGGGAGCAGCTGGGGAATAGTGGGGGGACAGGTGGACTAGTCGAGCAGCAGAGCTTAGAATCACATTTATTTGGCGCTCTACGCTGACCACTTACTTTGGGGTTTCCATCTAAATCTCTGAGTGACGTGACAGATGAAACCCCTAAAGGGATCCATTCGCTATAATGAGGCAGCAGATTTAATTTGGACTCCGTCTGCTTTCTGTTCATCAGACACCTCCGATCACGGGTCATATGGCGTCCACAGTGACTCCATCTGCCTCAGTATAGGGAATTTTCCATTGGGGATCTGTCTGAATCACGTATTTCAGAGATTTACACAGAAACCCCAGTACAAGCGCTCAGTGCAGAGCGCAGGATAGATGTGCGCCAAACCTTACTGCGATCTTTGGGAGGCAGAATGAAAAAATCAACAGCTTGTGAAGAATTGGTTTTATTTTTTACGCGATTCCTTGTGCGGTATAAGTGATTAGGTGACTTTATTCTTCGATTCGGTGCGATTACAGCGATTTATATCGGGTTTTTATGTTTGGCTGCTGTCACATACTAAAAGACGCTTTTTTTGCAAAAACTAGTTTTTGCATCACCATATTTTTTCATATTTTGGTTGACAGAGTCATGTGAGGTCTTGTTTTTTGCGGGACGAGCTGACGTTTTTATTGGTACCATTTTCGGGCACATGACATTTTTTGATCGCTTTCTATTCCGATTTTCATGGGACAGAATGAACAAACAGCAATACAGGAATTGCTTCTTTTTTTTCATACAGTTCCGCGTGTTTTTTGCGGGACAAGATGATTTTTTCAGCGGAAACATTTTTATTTATATCCGTCTTTTTGATCGTGTTTTATTGCACGTTTTGTTCGGCGGTATGATGATAAAGCATTGTTTTTTGCCTTGTTTTTTTTTTACAGTGTTCACTGAAGGGGTTAACTAGTGGGACAGTTTTATAGAGCGGGTCGTTACGGATGCGGCGATGCCAAATATGTGTACTTTTATTGTTTTTTTTTATTATTTACATAAATAAATAGTTTTATTGGGAAAACATTTATTTTATTTATTTACAAATTGTCTCTTCAGAGATGAAGAGGACTAGAACTCTAGTGCCACCTATTGGAAGTAGCAATCCTAATAGTCAATGTCAACCCTTTAAAGAGCCTTGTTACATGACTTAGGATAAAAGCCAAACCATAATCTCAACTTGCAGACTCTGTGTTTCGGGATGCTGCCCTTCGTCAGTGCAAAGTGGAGATCTGGTTTGGCTGATTGAGAGGCGTCTGACCGGGATCCAAGAAGTATCGTTTCTCCTTGCGGAGAGTGACATGTTAAGCATGTCGAGGTGAGGACCCAGATCTCCACTTTGCACTGACGAGGGGCAGTACCCCGAAACACAGTGTCTGCAAATTGAGATTCTGGTTTGGCTTTTATCCTAAGTCACATGACAAGGCTCGTTAAAGGGTCGACATTGACTGTTAGGATTGCTACTTCCAACAGGTGGCACTAGAGTTCTAGTCCTCTTCCTCTGCATATTTCCCAGAGGAGCATTGCAGCTTTTTGTCTCCTCACCTCGACATGCTTAACATGTCACTCTCCGCAAGGAGAAACAATACTTCTTGGATCACTTTTAGTTATTTAGGAATTTTTAAATATATATTTTTAGGCTTGCTAATATATATATATATTTTTTTTACTTTTTTACAATGTCCTTGTGTGGGACATTACTATATAGTGTTAGATCGTACTAGTACTTCTGCTTGCAGGAACGCACTTCCCGCAGAGCAGTACTAGTATGGCGCATGTCGGGAAGGGGTTAATGGTAGAAATAAAATATTGATAGTAAAGCTGTTTCTGTAGAGTTCAGAAAGTTAGTGCTGAATAAGTTATTAAAGAGATCAAATAATCCTGTCCACAATTTGGATATTCGGGGGCAAGACCACCAAATATAGGTCTTGTTACCTACAGTGGAGTCACATCTCCACACTTATTTGTTATATTAGGATACATATGATGAATGCGGTCTGGTGTCCTGTACCATCTTGAGACGATCTTGTAATTAGTTTCCAGGATGTGACATGATATAGATAATTTGTGAGTAAGAATGAACGATTTATGCCAATCAGAAGTACAAATGTTTTTACATAGCTCCTTTTCCCATTGGACTTGAAAGGGAACACGGATCCCTAGCACCGCTTCCCTCTTCAGCAGCCTGCATAACAAAGAAATGCAATGCAAAGGATGTCTCCTCCCAATACAGATTTTTTCAGAATCAGTTTAAGGGCTTGTTTCCACTTGCGAGATATATGTCCGAGTCTCGCATGTGGAAACGAAGCTCTGGCGCCAGCACTCCAGAGTGGAGCTGCATGTGTTGCTATGTGGCTGCACGCTCCGCTCTGGAGTGCCGGCGCCAGAGCTTCGTTTCCACATGCGAGACTCGGACGTATATCTCGCAAGTGGAAACAAGCCCTAAGGTCTGCTCCACGCCTCATGGCTGGTAATTGAATAATATCGACTATGGATACAGTGGTACTTCATCCAAGCCTGACCAGATGATCGTCCTTGTGTAATAAGACTCTCTAAAGGTACCGTCACACATAACGATATCTTTAATGATATCGCTGCTTTTTGTGACGTAGCAACGATATCGTTAACAAAATCGTTATGTGTGACAGCGACCAATGATCAGGCCCCTGCTGGGAGATCGTTGGTCGCTGGGGAAAGTCCAGCACTTTATTTTGTCGCTGGATCTCCCGCTGACATCTCTGAATCGGCGTGTGTGACGCAGATCCAGCAATGTCTTCACTGGTAACCAGGGTAAACATCGCGTTACTAAGCGCAGGGCCGCGCTTAGTAACTCGATGTTTACCCTGGTTACCGTTGTAAATGTAAAAAAACAAACACCACATACTTACATTCCTGGTGTCTGGTCATGTCCCCCGCCGTCAGCTTCCCGCACTGACTGGTGAGCGCCGGCCAGCCGTAAAGCAAAGCACAGCGGTGACGTCACCGCTGTACTTTCTGGCCGGCGCTCAGTCAGTGCGGGAAGCTGAAGGCGACTGACATGACCAGACACTGGGAATGTAAGTATGTAGTGTTTGTTTTTTTACATTTACAACGGTAACCAGGGTAAACATCGGGTTGCTAAGTGCGGCCCTGCGCTTAATAACTCGATGTTTACCCTGGTTACTGGGGACTTCGGGATCGTTGGTCGCTGGAGAGCTGTCTGTGTGACAGCTCTCCAGCGACCAAACAGCGACGCTGCAGCGATCGGCATCGTTGTCGGTATCGCTGCAGCTGCGCTTAGTGTGACGGTACCTTTAGGGTTTTAAGCCACTCGGGAAGACAACCTGTCTCATCTGGGACAATGGATTATCTAGTGTGCCTAAGAAACGGAAACCACTATCATCCTGAGGATTACAAAGTGTAGGAGACAACAGACCTGAAGCAGATGATATTTTATATTTATTAATTATTCTGTTCCAGATATTTAAAAGAACATGATATAGGGGTTTTCGGGGAGATGTTATGGATCTAATAGTATGTCCGCCCCAAAGTAGTTTAGCAAGTGGGGTGGGATTTAAGTGTTCCTCCAATTCAGTCCAAAGTCCCTTGGAAGGCTTTATTACGATATGCAAAATGCTGTTTAATATTGATGCTTTAAGGTATGCAACAAAATCCAGGACACCCATGCCCCCCAAGGTTTTAGGTCTTGTCAAAACCATGTATGAAAATCTAGGTTTAGATGAACCAAAGATAAATTTAGAAGAAATTGCTTTAACCTTCCAAAAAAGACTTTAGGTAAATTATTAGGAATAGTCTGGAACAGATAAAGAATTCTAGGTAAAATGCCCATCTTCAGTATGTTAAATCGGCCAAACCAGGAGACCAAGAGCCTGGACCATTGTGATAGATCTTCCTCCAAGTTTTGCAATAGCGGCACAAAATTAAGTGAATAGATCTGAGGTATCTACTGGAATTGTAATACCTAAATATTTGATATGGTCCTTTCTCCATTTAAAGGGAAATGTGGAGCTGAGGTGTGAGGCCTCGATTTCCGAAATGTTCAAGTTAAGGAGATTGTAGATTGTAAAAGGTTTGGAAATGCTTCCATTAACTCTGACCTGTGCCATGGAAGATGTGTAAAGTGCCATGATACAAAACAACATATTGCCACCCAATCCGATTTTTTGTAGTGTTGCCCCCAGGAAGTCCCAACCCACCCTATCAAATGCTTTCTCCACATCTATAGAAACTAGGCAGGACGGGACTCCCCAGGAACGCACTTTGTCTATGATTGAAATCGTTTGGTAGTGTTGTCTCTTGCTTCCCTTCCAATGCAATGGAGTTGAAAGATCGTAGAAGAATTGGAGCTACTTGTTTTTTTTAATATGCAAACAAATGGAGAACAAGGAGCATGAAGTAATATATATGCAAATAGAAACTTTATTAGTATAAATGTTTAAAAACGAACATCAGTAATACAATAAATATGTGTATTCCAGAAAGGCACAGAAAAGGAGAATACCACTCCTCTACCGCCCTAATACCAAAAAGATCGTAGAAGAATTGGAGCTACTTGTTTTTTTAATATGCAAACAAATGGAGAACAAGGAGCATGAAGTAATATATATGCAAATAGAAACTTTATTAGTATAAATGTTTAAAAACGGACATCAGTAATACAATAAATATGTGTATTCCAGAAAGGCACAGAAAAGGAGAATACCACCCCTCTACCGCCCTAATACCAAAACATAGCTACACAAGAGAAGGAACAAAGCTCCATGTGCATAGTAGTAAAAGCATGGTAAGCCCAAAAGATCATTGCTGTGCACGGTAATCCAAATAACCAATAAGCAAGTGCGCACTCCTATGATGGAGATGGAAAAGAATCAATATCGTGACAGCGACTGTGCAAAATAAGCTTAGGCTACGTTCACATTTGCGATGTGCGATGTTGCTTCGGAGACGCAACGCAAACAAAAACGCACCGAAACGCACGCTAAAACGCATAGTTTTGCAACGCATGCGTCCTTTTTTGCCGAATTTTGGATGCAAAAAAAATACAACTTGCTGCGTCCTCTGCGCACTAACGCTTGCGGCAAAAAAACGCATGCATCGCAAAACGCATGCAAACGTATGTCCATGCGTCCCCATGTTAAATATAGGGGCGCATGGCGCATGCGTCGCCGCGGCTGAACGCAAATGTGAACATAGCCTTACCGATGCAGGGGGGAGGTAGAGGAGGGGAGTCCCGCCGGTGAGATGACCCCGACGCGCGTTTTGCAGCGCTACCACGCCGCTTCCTCATGGGGATGTGGAATAGAGTGCGCAGGACCTTCTGATAACCCTCCCGACCCTAACCACGTGTCTGGACACAGCCACTCACGGTGGCGCTAGCGGCACATGCGCATTGCGGCGGGAAGGTCCAGCATGAGGGCCAGGCATCAGGCCAAGTGCGAACGCCCAGAAAAAGCAGACGACCGCCCACATGCCAGGACCGCCCGCACACAAGGCGATGCGCACGGCCACACGGGGGCGTGCCAAGTATAAGATATCTAAAGGCAAAAAGGCATAAGGGATACAGATATAATACCCATGTAATCAGCAGACAAGAACTGCAATCAAGTAAACTGGCACCAAGTGGCCCACATATAAGGACATACATTCAGGAGTGCATGGCTACAGAAAATACCAGTATCCCAAACGGGACATAATGGTACTGTCATATACACATAATGTTATTACATAATCACAACTGTACAGAAAATTTATAACGCAATATGTTCCTACAAAACAACATCAAGCAGATATAATCTCGTAGCAAAATGTACAGGAAGCATTATAATGTTGGAGAGTCCGTCCATGTTTAGGCAGGCACAGAATTGCCAGTTCTTGTCCATGAGAGGCGTCCCCATGTTCAATTGGCCAAAAAGTATATAAGTTCCAGCGACAGGTGATGGGAAGGGGGGAACCAAAGAAAAGCCCATTGATGAACAATATTACTGATAATAAAAGAGAAAAGAATACAAGTTAAAAACAAAAAAAAAATACATTTCCACCGGAGGGACAAAGATGGGAGATGACATACGCAGATCAGAGAGCCAAGGAGATAACACGCTATAGATAAGGAACAAAATGAATAACAGAAAGCAGGCAGGCACCACTGCCAGGGATCACCTAAAGCATGCTACAAAACAACATGGCGTATAAACAAAGAAAGAAAAGGCGTAGCATGCAGACAAAAGGGATCACCACCAAAAATATATATCAAAGAGTATAAATTTTTATTAAACCACACAGAAAAACACTACACAAAATAGTTAAAAACACTTAAAATTTGCAAGAACATAGCAAAATGAAACACAGACCTGTAATGAGGTCATACCACAGTACCACCCATAAAGCTAACTCAGAGTACAAAGTGAAAATTCCCCTAGTGGCTCTAAAATAGCCAAAACATGGGGAATCCTATACTACATGCCAGAAATACGTCAGGTCTCCAAGATAGCATCCCACAAGAATAGGGCAATCAAAAGATGGTAAAATCAACGGGTGGCACCGGGCACAGGTGCCCAACGCGTGTCGCCAGAGAACTGGCTTCTTCAGGGGCAGTAGTGGTAGTGTCTAAATGTAGTGGTTAAATACCTTGTGGGTAATAGACCAAGTAGACTCAGCTGGAGACAGGGGGTGTGCGGGCTATGTTTGGATGAACGGCATACATCCAGGGACCGGAAATGTCCTAAAATGCCTGCGGCTGCGCAGTAAAAAAGGAAGGAAAGTACAAGATATCCACCCCCTGTTGCCCGCCCAAACGCAAGCGCGCAAGCGCAAAACGGCGCACGCGCACTGCGCAAGGAGCGGGCGAATAATAGGAGGAAGATGCCTGTATGAGAGACCCACGAGTGCACGCTGGCGCAGTAGAGCTCTAGAAGTCCCAGTCCCCCATACCATACCAAGATGTCCGTCCAATGTCAAAGGAACCCATGTGCAGACCAATGTAAAGAGTGGCATGAAAAATATTCAGAGATATTCAGGGGTTAATGATGCAACCTATACACAATGTCATATATGGAGTCCCAGATAAAGGTATCCGAGGCCAGGGACAGCAATAAAGATCAAAATAATTTTTTAAACAATAAATATAATAGCAGAAAACCATGGTTTTCAACAGATAGAAACTATTACATCCATAAATAATAACCCAAGCAGGTAAAATGCATAATAGCAAAATATTAGGACCTGAGGGAAGGAATACGGTTAAGTGAACATAGCACACCTCCATACTTTGTTCTTGTTTACCTAGACATTAAGCAAATGTTACAATTGTTTATAATAACCAATAAAAAGCAGTTCCTCATTCAGTCCCTGTGGCGCAAGAGTGTTCAGATTATGTATCCATTTTGATTCGCATCTTAACAATTTCTGGACAACATCACCACCTCGGATATTACGTGGGATGTCCTCAAGTCCCATGACCTTCAATCCCCTAGTCCGTCCCCCATGCGAGTCTAGAATGTGTGCAGCAACCGATTTAATACTCTTGCCCATTTCACGATCCCTAGCCGCCATGGAAATATTGGACAGGTGTTGCTGTGTTCTTTTTCGCAATTCTTGCGTGGTCTGTCCCACGTAAATTTTCGAACAGTCGCAGATCAAAGCATACACGAGATAGCGTGTCTTGCAGTTGAAGAATGTCTTCTGTGGAGTGATCTGAAAGGGAGAGGAGGTAAGCAGAAGGCCATCCTGTGCCACCATATACTGGCAAACGTTACAACCACCACATGGGAAGGTTCCAAAGATCCCAGTCCCCCTGTTTAATCTAGATGTGGGGCGTGTAAAATGACTGTGGCAAAGCATATCTTTCAAATTCTTTGTCCGTCGGGCTATCAACTTAGGGGTGGATGAGATGTATGGTGTTATCATGGGTTCACACAATAAAGTGCCCCAACTGCGGTTAAGAATCTTGTAGATATCCTGCCACTGGTTATTAAAAGTAGTCACAATGCCAAGTGGTGTATCCAACTCACGTGTTTTTCTCTGGAGTAAATCTGCACGTGGGCTCATCCGAGCCCTCTGAAACGCAGTAGAGATGACCTTTTGGGGATAGCCCCGATGTTTGAAACGGTCTGTGAGGGACCTTGCTTCATTCCAGAAATCCAAAGACAGGCTGCAGTTTCTCTTCAAACGCAGAAATTGGCCAGTTGGAATGCCATCCTTGAGGTGCCTAGGGTGGAAACTAGAGTAGTGTAACAAACTGTTTGTCGCTGTCGGCTTACGATACAAAGTAGTGACAACATTGGAATCAACCAGGCTTACTTTAAAGGGAACCTGTCACCTGAATTTGGCGGGACTGGTTTTGGGTCATATGGGTGGAGTTTTCAGGTGTTTGATTCACCCTTTCCTTACCCGCTGGCTGCATGCTGGCCGCAATATTGGATTGAAGTTCATTCTCTGTCCTCCGTAGTACATGCCTGCACAAGGCAATCTTGCCTTGCGCAGGCGTGTGGTACGGAGGACAGAGAATGAACTTCAATCCAATATTTCGGCCAGCATGCAGCCAGTGGGTAAGCAAAGGGTGAATCAAACACCCGAAAACTCAGCCCATATGACCCAAAACCAGTCCCGCCAAATTCAGGTGACAGGTTCCCTTTAAGATCCAAAAATTCCACCGAGGTATGTGAGACATGTGATGTAAGCCTGATGTTGAGGGAATTTTCATTCAGGTCAGCAATGTACTGGTTACACTCCTCTTCGGTACCTGTCCAGAACAACAAAATGTCATCGATGTATCGAAGCCATTTGAGGCACTTCCCCCTGAATGCCTCATGTTTGTACACTACTAACTCCTCCCACCATCCTAGAAAAAGATTCGCGTACGAAGGTGCACACCGTGCCCCCATAGCGGTCCCCTTTACTTGCCTATAAAAGTTTCTATCGAAAACAAGATAATTTTTGTCAAGGACAAAAAGCAAGAGGTCAAGGAGAAATTGGTCATGTTCCCTGTCCCCCGTGGTGTTAGAGTCCAAGAAAAAGGAAACCGCTTCCAAACCAACATCATGCTTGATGTTGGTATAAAGGGACTCGACATCTAAAGTAATCGTACCAGATGGTGAATTAAGATTTTGAAGAAGTTGAATAAGGTGTGTCGAGTCCCTAAGGTATGATGTAAGTTTCATGGCCAATGGTTGCAAGAAAAAGTCTAGATATGTACACGGCTTTTCAAATAGGCCGTTAATGCCAGACACTATTGGCCTACCTGGGGGATTTTCCAACGATTTGTGCACCTTAGGAAGAAGGTAGAAGGTCGGCATGACAGGGAAGTCTGTTGTAAGGAAATCCACCTCTTTTTTATTCAGAATGCCTCGACCCGCTGCTCGTCCAATAAGTTGGTCCAATTTTCATTTGAAAAAATCTGTAGGGTCCGATGGAAGACGTGAGTAGCAGGTGGGGTCCCCAAGTTGGCGTCCAACCTCCTGTAAATAGAGGGGGTAAGGCCAAAGAACAATATTGCCCCCCTTGTCTGCCTCACGGACAAGGAACTCGCTACTGCCCTGCAAACCCCTAAGTGCCCTACGTTCAGACAAATTAAGGTTATTGTTCCTATTACCATCAATGTGCAGGGCCTGGATCTCTCTGCACGTTTGGTTAAAGACAATCTGGACCGCCGGGAAGAGGGAGAGAGAAGGAGTCGCCTGCGAAGGTAATCTCCCACCAAAACGTTTCCTCGTGGGTGCCATTTCATTTTCATGCAGAAGGTCCATAAGGTCTCTAAGAACCTGCCGCTCGTCATTTGGAAGTTGATCTAATGAAGAGGGATGATGATACCGAAGCTTAAACGTTAATTGGCGGCAAAATAAATAAACATCCTTAACCCCTTAATCCCATATGACGTACTATCCCGTCCAGGTAACCTGGAACTTAATTCCCAGTGACGGGATAGTACGTCATATGCGATCGGCCGCGCTCATGGGGGGAGCGCGGCCGATCGCGGCCGGGTGTCAGCTGACTATCGCAGCTGACATCCGGCACTATGTGCCAGGAGCGGTCACGGACCGCTCCCGGCACATTAACCCTCGGCACACCGCGATCAAACATGATCGCGATGTGCCGGCGGTACAGGGAAGCATCGCGCAGGGAGGGGGCTCCCTGCGTGCTTCCCTGAGACGATCGGTACACGGTGATGTACTCACCGTGTACCGAGCGTCTTCTCCCTGCAGTCCCCGGATCCAAAATGGCCGCGGGGCTGCATCCGGGTCCTGCAGGGAGTACTTCCGGGTCGCCTGCAGCTCTGTAAGCCTGCAGCGATGTCAGTGAAATCGCCGATCTTACAGAGTGCTGTGCAAACTGTAAGATCGGCGATCTGTGATGTCCCCCCCCTGGGACAAAGTAAAAAAGTTAAAAAAAAATTTCCACATGTGTAAAAAAAAAAAAAAAAAAATTACTAAATAAATAAAAAAAAATATATATATTATTCCCATAAATACATTTCTTTATCTAAAAAAAAAACAATAAAAGTACACATATTTAGTATCGCTGCGTCCGTAACGACCTGACCTATAAAACTGTCCCACTAGTTAACCCCTTCAGTGAACACCGTAAGAAAAAAAAAAAAAAACGAGCCAAAAAACAATGCTTTACTATCATAACGCCGAACAAAAAGTGGAATAACACGCGATCAAAAAGACGGATATAAATAACCATGATACCGCTGAAAACATCATCTTGTCCCGCAAAAAACGAGCCGCGACAAAGCATAATAAGCAAAAAAATAAAAAAGTTATAGTCCTGAGAATAAAGCGATGCCAAAATAATTATTTTTTCTATAAAATAGCTTTTATCGTATAAAAGCGCCAAAACATAAAAAAATGATATAAATGAGGTATCGTTGTAATCGTACTGACCCGACGAATAAAACTGCTTTATCCACTTTACCAAACGCGGAACGGTATAAACGCCTCCCCCAAAAGAAATTCATGAATAGCTGCTTTTTGGTCATTCTGCCTCACAAAAATCGGAATAAAAAGTGATCAAAAACTGTCATGTGTCCAAAAATGTTACCAATAAAAACGTCAACTCGTCCCACAAAAAACAAGACCTCACATGACTCTGTGGACCAAAATATGGAAAAATTATAGGTCTCAAAATGTGGAGACGCAAAAACTTTTTTGCTATAAAAAAAGCGTATTTTAGTGTGTGACGGCTGCCAATCATAAAAATCCGATATAAAAAATGCTATAAAAGTAAATCAAACCCCCCTTCATCACCCCCTTAGTTAGGGAAAAATAATAAAATTAAAAAAATGTATTTATTTCCATTTTCCCATCAGGGCTAGGGTTAGGGCTAGGGCTAGGGTTAGGGCTAGGGCTAGGGTTAGGGCTAGGGTTAGGGTTAGGGCTAGGGTTGGGGCTAGGGTTAGGGCTAGGGTTGGGGCTAGGGTTAGGGCTAGGGTTAGGGCTAGGGTTAGGGCTAGGGTTAGGGTTGGGGCTAGGGTTAGGGTTGGGGTTAGGGTTGGAGCTAAAGTTAGGGTTAGGGTTGGGGCTAAAGTTAGGGTTAGGGTTGGGGCTAAAGTTAGGGTTAGGGTTTGGATAATATTTACGGTTGGGATTAGGGTCGGGATTAGAATTAGGGGTGTGTCAGGGTTAGGGGCGTGGTTAGGGTTACCGTTGGGATTAGGGTTAGGGGTGTGTTAGGGTTAGGGTTTCAGGTAGAATTGGGGAGTTTCCACTGTTCAGGCACATCAGGGGCTCTCCAAACTCGACATGGTGTCCGATCTCAATTCCAGCCAATTCTGCGTTGAAAAAGTAAAACAGTGCTCCTTCCCTTCCGAGCTCTCCGGTGCGCCCAAACAGGGGTTTACCCCAACATATGGGGTATCAGCGTACTCAGGACAAATTGGACAACAACTTTTGGGGTCCAAGTTCTCTTGTTATCCTTGGGAAAATAAAAATGTGGGGGGCTAAAAATCATTTTTGTGGGAAAAATAAGATTTTTTTTATTTTCGCGGCTCTGCGTTGTAAACTGCAGTGAAACACTTGGGGGTTCAAAGTTCTCACAACACATCTAGATAGGTTCCTTGGGAGGTCTAGTTTCCAATATGGGGTCACTTGTGGGGGGTTTCTACTGTTTGGGTACATCAGGGGCTCTGCAAATGCAACGTGACGCCTGCAGACCAATCCATCTAAGTCTGTATTCCAAATGGCGCTTTTCCCCTTCCGAGCTCTGCCATGCGCCCAAACAGTGCTTCCCCCCCACATATGAGGTATCAGCGTACTCAGGACAATTTGGACAACAACTTTTTGTGTCCAATTAATCCTGTTACCCTTGTGAAAATACATAACTGGGGGCTAAAAAATCATTTTTGTGAAAAAAAATAAGAATTTTTATTTTCACGGCTCTGCATTATAAACTGTAGTGAAACACTTGGGGGTTCAAAGTTCTCACAACACATCTAGATAAGTTCCTTGGGGGGTCTAGTTTCCAATATGGGGTCACTTGTGGGGGGTTTCTACTGTTTGGGTACATCAGGGGCTCTGCAAATGCAACGTGACGCCTGCAGACCAATCCATCTAAGTCTGTATTCCAAATGACGCTCCTTCCCTTCCGAGCTCTGCCATGCGCCCAAACAGTGCTTCCCACCCACATATGGGGTATCAGCGTACACAGGACAAATTGGACAACAACTTTTGGGGTCCAATTTATCCTGTTACCCTTGTGAAAATACATAACTGGGGGCTAAATAATCATTTTTGTGAAAAAAAAAGAATTTTTATTTTCACGGCTCTGCGTTATAAACTGTAGTGAAACACTTGGGGGTCCAAAGTTCTCACAACACATCTAGATAAGTTCCTTGGGGGGTCTAGTTTCCAATATGGGGTCACTTGTGGGGGGTTTCTACTGTTTGGGTACATCAGGGGCTCTGCAAATGCAACGTGGCGCCTGCAGACCAATCCATCTAAGTCTGTATTCCAAATGGCGCTCCTTCCCTTCCGAGCTCTGCCATGCGCCCAAACAGTGCTTCCCCCCACATATGGGGTATCAGCGTACTCAGGACAAATTGGACAACAACTTTTGGGGCCCAATTTATCCTGTTACCCTTGTGAAAATATAAAACTGGGGACTAAAAAAATCATTTTTGTGAAAAAAAAAAGAATTTTTATTTTCACGGCTCTGCGTTATAAACTGTAGTGAAACACTTGGGGGCTCAAAGCTCTCAAAACACATCTAGATAAGTTCCTTAGGGGGTCTACTTTCCAAAATGGTGTCACTTTTGGGTGGTTTCAATGTTTAGGCACATCAGGGGCTCTCCAAACGCAACATGGCGTCCCATCTCAATTCCTGTCAATTTTGCATTGAAAAGTCAAATGGCGCTCCTTCCCTTCCGAGCTCTGCCATGCGCCCAAACAATGGTTTACACCCACATGTGGGGTATCAGCGTACTCAGGACAAATTGCACAACAACTTTTGTGGTCTAATTTCTTCTCTTACCCTTGGGAAAATAAAAAATTGGGGGCAAAAAGATCATTTTTGTGTAAAAATATGATTTTTTATTTTTACGGCTCTGCATTATAAACTTCTATGAAGCACTTGGTGGGTCAAAGTGCTCACCACACATCTAGATAAGTTCCTTAAGGGGTCTACTTTCCAAAATGGTGTCACTTGTGGGGGGTTTCAATGTTTAGGCACATCAGGGGCTCTCCAAACGCAACATGGCGTCCCATCTCAATTCCAGTCAATTTTGCATTGAAAAGTCAAATGGCGCTCCTTTCCTTCCGAGCTCTGCCATGCGCCCAAACAGTGTTTTATCCCCACATATGGGGTATCAACTGTTGTGAATTCTGTGGTCAAGCTCCCTCCTGTGGTCATGAGTGGTACTTCGGCTGGTTCTGTCCATGGGCTTCCTCTGGTGGATGTGAGTGGGGCTGCGGCTTCTGAGTTTCCTTCCTCAGGTGACGAGGTTAAGTCGTTAGGTGCTGCTCTATTTAACTCCACCTAGTTCTTTGCTCCTTGCCTCCAGTCAATGTTCCAGTATTGGTCTTGCTCTCTCCTGGATCGTTCTTGTTGCCTGTCTTCCCTGCATAAGCTAAGTTCTGCTTGTGTTGCTTTGTTTGCTATTTTTTGTCCAGCTTGCTATTTTTGGTTTGTCTTGCTTGCTGGAAGCTCTGGGACGCAGAGGAAGCACCTCCGTACCGTTAGTCGGTGCGGAGGGTCTTTTTGCGCCCTCTGCGTGGTTGTTTGTAGGTTTTTGTGCTGACCGCAAAGCTATCTTTCCTATCCTCGGTCTATTCAGTAAGTCGGGCCTCACTTTGCTAAAATCTATTTCATCTCTATGTTTGTATTTTCATCTTTACTCACAGTCATTATATGTGGGGGGCTGCCTTTTCCTTTGGGGAATTTCTCTGAGGCAAGGTAGGCTTATTTTTCTATCTTCAGGGCTAGCTAGTTTCTTAGGCTGTGCCGAGGCGCCTAGGTCTGGTCAGGAGCGCTCCACGGCTACTTCTAGTGTGGTGTGATAGGATTAGGGATTGCGGTCAGCAGAGTTCCCACGTCTCAGAGCTCGTCCTATGTTATTAGTAACTATCAGGTCATTTTCTGTGCTCTTAACCACCAGGTCCATTGTGGTTCTAAATCACCAGTTCATAACAGTACTGGAGGCCCAAAGTACTAATGCTTCTCAATAGAGGGAAAAGAGAAGTTCTGAGACCATTTTTTTTTCTCTGCACTGTGTTTTGTCTTTCTTTTCCCCTAGACATTTGGGTGGTTCAGGACACAGGTGTAGTGATGGACATTAAAGTTCTGTCTTTTTGTGTGGATCATCTCACTGCAAGAGTACAAAATATTCAAGACTTTGTGGTTCAGAATTCTATGTTAGAACCTAGAATTCCTATTCCTGATTTGTTTTCTGGAGATAGAGCTAAGTTTCTGAGTTTCAAAAATAATTGTAAACTGTTTCTGGCTTTGAAACCCCGCTCCTCTGGTAACCCAGTTCAACAAGTTAAGATCATTATTTCTTTATTACGTGGCGACCCTCAAGACTGGGCATTTTCCCTTGCGCCAGGAGATCCTGCATTATGTGATATTGATGCGTTTTTTCTGGCGCTCGGATTGCTCTATGATGAACCTAATTCAGTGGATCAGGCAGAGAAAATCTTGCTGGCTCTGTGTCAGGGTCAGGATGAGGTAGAGATATATTGTCAGAAGTTTAGGAAGTGGTCTGTGCTCACTCAATGGAATGAATGTGCTCTGGCAGCAATTTTCAGAAAGGGTCTCTCTGAAGCCCTTAAGGATGTCATGGTGGGATTTCCTATGCCTGCTGGTCTGAATGAGTCTATGTCTTTGGCCATTCAGATCGATCGACGCTTACGTGAGCGTAAAACTGTGCACCATTTGGCGGTATTATCTGAGCATAAACCTGAGCCTATGCAATGTGATAGGACTTTGACCAGAGATGAACGGCAAGAACACAGACGTCGGAATGGGCTGTGTTTTTACTGTAGTGATTCCACTCATGCTATCTCCGATTATCCTAAGCGCACCAGGCGTTTCGCTAGGTCTGCCACCATTGGTACGGTACAGTCGAAATTTCTTTTGTCCGTTACTTTGATCTGCTCTTTGTCATCCTATTCTGTCATGGCATTTGTGGATTCAGGCGCTGCCCTGAATTTGATGAACTTGGAGTTTGCTAGGCGCTGTGGGTTTTTCTTGGAGCCCTTGCAGTATCCTATTCCATTGAGAGGAATTGATGCTACGCCTTTGGCCAAGAATAAGCCTCAGTACTGGACCCAACTGACCATGTGCATGGCTCCTGCGCATCAGGAGGATATTCGCTTTTTGGTGTTGCATAATCTGCACGATGTGGTCGTGTTGGGGTTGCCATGGCTACAGGTCCATAACCCAGTATTGGATTGAAAATCTATGTCTGTGTCCAGCTGGGGTTGTCAGGGGGTACATGGTGATGTTCCATTTCTGTCTATTTCATCATCCACCCCTTCTGAGTTCCCAGAGTTCTTGTCGGATTACCGGGATGTATTTGATGAGCCCAAATCCAGTGCCCTACCTCCGCATAGGGATTGCGATTGTGCTATCGATTTGATTCCTGGTAGTAAATTTCCTAAAGGTCACTAATACAAATTATAAATTAAGGGTGCACTCCTGCTGTATGATATAAAATAAGACGGGTGCAGTGCCAAGTCCACTAATATATATAACCAAAAAGAAGAGAAAAGAATGGACTAAACGAGGCCTGCACAACCGTATGATATAGAAAATTAACAACACATTTTATTAAACACCACAAAAAAGCACATAAAAACACTTAAAAATACAAACTGTGTATAACACCCTAATACATCCTGATAGAACTGCAGCAAATATACATGTATATATAGACAGGCCTAAATAAACATAATAATTACAGTGATATCAACACCACAAGTCACTGGGAGATCAAAGTAATGCTCATAACCGGGGGAGGCATGCATGAAAGCCCTACACCCCCTATAAGTAATCAACTACCCCAGAGTGTGGTATGAAGAAAGAACCTATCTCTCAGTTGGTAACGTATAAAATGTCCAGATAGAAGCCTAGAGAGACCCTATCGAAGCTCCCCTGCAGGAAATAAAAGTGGCATGTGCCAAAAGCATACTCAGCTGAATCTGAGGTATAATTCCTGGGAGCCAAGAGGCCAAAAAAAGGCTGGAGTACTACTGCAGATCCGTATCACATAAATGGACGGCAAATGGCAAGGAGAGGGTGTGGGAAGAGGTTTGCCTGAGCCGGCGGGTATTCTCAAAGAGGGGGTAATTTTGTCTGCCATCTCCCCTGATTTGCGGCGGGTGCTGCAAAAATTTCAGGCTAATAGACCTGACCGTTGCCCAGCGGAGAAACTGTTTGTCCCTGATAAATGGACGAGTAGAGTTATCTCTGAGGTTCATTGTTCGGTGTTGGCTGGTCTTCCTGGAATCTTTGGTACCAGAGATTTGGTGGCTAGATCCTTTTGGTGGCCGTCTCTGTCGCGGGATGTGCGTTCGTTTGTGCAGTCCTGTGGGACTTGTGCTCGGGCTAAGCCCTGCTGTTCTCGTGCTAGTGGGTTGCTTTTGCCCTTGCTGGTCCCGAAGAGGCCCTGGACACATATCTCTATGGATTTTATTTCGGATCTCCCTGTCTCTCAAAAGATGTCGGTAATTTGGGTGGTTTGTGATCGCTTCTCTAAGATGGTCCATTTGGTACCCTTGCCTAAATTGCCTTCCTCCTCTGATTTGGTGCCATTGTTTTTCCAGCATGTGGTTCGTTTACATGGCATTCCGGAGAACATCGTTTCTGACAGAGGTTCCCAGTTCGTTTCGAGGTTTTGGCGAGCCTTTTGTGCTAGGATGGGTATTGATTTGTCTTTTTCCTTCCTCAGACAAATGGCCAAACTGAACGAACCAATCAGACCTTGGAAACATATCTGAGATGCTTTGTTTCTGCTGATCAGGATGATTGGGTGTCCTTTTTGCCTTTGGCTGAGTTCGCCCTTAATAATCGGGCCAGCTCGGCTACTTTGGTTTCGCCGTTTTTCTGCAATTCTGGTTTCCATCCTCATTTCTCTTCAGGGCAGGTTGAGTCTTCGGACTGTCCTGGTGTGGATACTGTGGTGGATAGGTTGCAGCAGATTTGGACTCATGTAGTGGACAATTTGACATTGTCCCAGGAGAAGGCTCAACGTTTCGCTAACCGCAGGTGCTGTTTGGGTCCCCGACTTCGTGTTGGGGATTTGGTTTGGTTGTCGTCTCGTTATATTCCTATGAAAGTTTCCTCTCCTAAATTTAAGCCTCGTTTCATTGGTCCGTATAGGATTTCTGAAATTCTTAATCCTGTGTCGTTTCATTTGACCCTTCCAGCTTCTTTTTCCATCCATAATGTATTCCATAGGTCATTGTTGCGGAGATACGTGGCACCTGTGGTTCCATCCGTTGATCCTCCTGCCCCAGTTTTGGTTGAGAGGGAGTTGGAGTATGTGGTAGAGAAGATTTTGGATTCTCGTATTTCGAGACGGAAACTCCAGTACCTGGTTAAGTGGAAGGGTTATGGTCAGGAAGATAATTCCTGGGTCTTGGCCTCTGATGTTCATGCTGCCGATCTGGTTTGTGCCTTTCATTTGGCCCATCCTGGTTGGCCTGGGGGCTCTGGTGAGGGTTCGGTGACCCCTCCTCAAGGGGGGGGGGTTCTGTTGTGAATTCTGTGGTCAAGCTCCCTCCTGTGGTCATGAGTGGTACTTCGGCTGGTTCTGTCCATGGGCTTCCTCTGGTGGATGTGAGTGGGGCTGCGGCTTCTGAGTTTCCTTCCTCAGGTGACGAGGTTAAGTCGTTAGGTGCTGCTCTATTTAACTCCACCTAGTTCTTTGCTCCTTGCCTCCAGTCAATGTTCCAGTATTGGTCTTGCTCTCTCCTGGATTGTTCTTGTGGCCTGTCTTCCCTGCATAAGCTAAGTTCTGCTTGTGTTGCTTTGTTTGCTATTTTTTGTCCAGCTTGCTATTTTTGGTTTGTCTTGCTTGCTGGAAGCTCTGGGACGCAGAGGAAGCACCTCCGTACCGTTAGTCGGTGCGGAGGGTCTTTTTGCGCCCTCTGCGTGGTTGTTTGTAGGTTTTTGTGCTGACCGCAAAGCTATCTTTCCTATCCTCGGTCTATTCAGTAAGTCGGGCCTCACTTTGCTAAAATCTATTTCATCTCTGTGTTTGTATTTTCATCTTTACTCACAGTCATTATATGTGGGGGGCTGCCTTTTCCTTTGGGGAATTTCTCTGAGGCAAGGTAGGCTTATTTTTCTATCTTCAGGGCTAGCTAGTTTCTTAGGCTGTGCCGAGGCGCCTAGGTCTGGTCAGGAGCGCTCCACGGCTACTTCTAGTGTGGTGTGATAGGATTAGGGATTGCGGTCAGCAGAGTTCCCACGTCTCAGAGCTCTTCCTATGTTATTAGTAACTATCAGGTCATTTTCTGTGCTCTTAACCACCAGGTCCATTGTGGTTCTAAATCACAAGTTCATAACAATCAACGTACTCAGGACAAATTGTACAACAACTTTTGGGGTCCATTTTCTCCAGTTACCCTTGGTAAAATAAAACAAATTGGAGCTGAAATAAATTTTGTGTGAAAAAAAGTTAAATGTTCATTTTTATTTAAACATTCCAAAAATTCCTGTAAAACACCTGAAGGGTTAATAAACTTCTTGAATGTGGTTTTGAGCACCTTGAGGGGTGCAGTTTTTAGAATGGTGTCACACTTGGGTATTTTCTATCATATAGACCCCTCAAAATGACTTCAAATGAGATGTGGTCCCTAAAAAAAAATGGTGTTGCAAAAATGAGAAATTGCTGGTCAACTTTTAACCCTTATAACTCCCTAACAAAAAAAAATTTTGGTTCCAAAATTGTGCTGATGTAAAGTAGACATGTGGGAAATGTTACTTATTAAGTATTTTGCATGACATATCTCTGTGATTTAAGGGTATAAAAATTCAAAGTTGGAAAATTACGAAATTTTCAAACTTTTTGCCAAATTTCCATTTTTTTCACAAATAAACGCAAGTTATATCGAATAAATTTTACCACTAACATGAAGTACAATACGTCATGAGAAAACAATGTCAGAATCGCCAAGATCAGTTGAAGCGTTCCAGAGTTATAACCTCATAAAGGGACAGTGGTCAGAATTGTAAAAATTGGCCCGGTCATTAACGTGCAAACCACCCTCGGGGCTTAAGGGGTTAACCAGGGTGAACTTATCCAAAACATTCATAGGGGCAAAAGAAAGAGCCTTCCCCATAACATGGAGTCAGTACATGTGTGGATAAATTGGTGATCTGTAAATTACCCGAATCATCATGCAGATTTGATTGCTCCAGAGTTGTTGGGGAAGTAAGGTCTACCGTTTCCTGTAGTTGTATCTCGTTTCCCGTTTGTATGCTGGGGACGGGTTCTTAAACCCCCTGGTACGTTTCTTTGTTGTTATGCCCCCTGGCCTTACGTCTGCCCCGCCTACAGCTCCTTCTAGATCGCTTAGATCTGACGATAAAAAATCGCTGGAAGAGACTTCCAGTCTAGTGTGGGTGCTAGTATGGGTATTAGTCTCAGAGGGTACAATTCTTTTATTGCCCCGATGGCCCCACTTATAGGCCCGACCAATAGTATAGTCAACTTTAGCCCTATAAAATTTCCGTCTTTTTCCCTCAGTAATTTCTTTTTCAAACTTGTCAATGATGTTCTTGAGTTGTTGTTTGAATGCAGCCACTGAGGATGCTTCAAAAGTGGCAAGTAAGGTCTCCCTATCCTTAATATCCTCTTTGAGTTTATTCAGGAGAGCCTGGTCATGGGCAATGAGCATATCCATTAATATGGAAGAACACTTCATTAAACCAGCCTCCCAGGTGTTTTGGAATGAGGTATCCTGTTATGAACTGGTGATTCAGAAACACAATGGACCTGGTGGTTAAGAGCACACAAAGTGACCTGATAGTTACTAATAACATAGGACGAGCTCTGAGACGTGGGAACTCTGCTGACCGCAATCCCTAATCCTATCACACCACACTAGAGGTAGCTGTGGAGCGCTCCTGACCAGACCTAGGTGCCTTGGGCACAACCTGAGAAACTAGCTAGCCCTGAAGATAGAAAAATAAGCCTACCTTGCCTCAGAGAAATTCCCCAAAGGAAAAGGCAGCCCCCCACATATAATGACTGTGAGCAAAGATGAAAATACAAACACAGAGATGAAATAGGCTTTAGCAAAGTGAGGCCCGACTTACTGAATAGACCGAGGATAGTAAAGATAGCTTTGCGGTCAGCACAAAAATCTACAAACAACCACGCAGAGGGCGCAAAAAGACCCTCCGTACCGACTAACGGCACGGAGGTGCTCCCTCTGCGTCCCAGAGCTTCCAGCAAGCAAGAAAAACCAATATAGCAAGCTGGACAGAAAAAATAGCAAACAAAAGTAACACAAGCAAAACTTAGCTTATGCAGGGCAGACAGGCCACAAGACGATCCAGGAGAAAACAAGACCAATACTGGAACATTGACTGGAGGCCAGGAACAAAGAACTAGGTGGAGTTAAATAGAGCAGCACCTAATGACTTGACCTCGTCACCTGAGGAAGGAAACTCAGAAGCCGCAGCCCCACTCACATCCACCAGAGGAAGCTCATAGACAGAACCAGCCGAAGTACCACTCATGACCACAGGAGGGAGCTTGACCGCAGAATTCACAACAGTATCCACCTCCCATGCAGGAAAGATCTGCACCCTCAGGCCACGGGGGACTAAACCCGTAACCTTATACTCATCCAGGCTTCTTATATTCCACCACACCTTCGTAAGAGTTTTATGCAGATTAGTCAATTCATTAGAAACTTTAGAGAAGCCACCATCATTATTTGCAGAGTCTGTAACACAGCTGCTACCACTATCAAAAAGCCCTTGAGCCCTCTGGCTCCAAGCAGTCTCTCTAGTCTGAAGATCCATGTAAATATACGGATCAAAAAAATGTCTATACACACCAAAATTTGCAACTTAAACACAGTGTGCCACACGCCTACAAACAAGGGACCACAAGGCCCTCAAAACAAGCCAAAATGAATAACAGAAAGCAGGCATGCACCACTGCCAGGGATCACCTAAAGCATGCTACAAAACAACGTGGCGTATAAACAAAGAAAGAAAAGGCGTAGCATGCAGACAAAAGGGATCACCACCAAAAATATATATTAAAGAGTATAAATTTTTATTAAACCACACAGAAAAACACTACACAAAATAGTTAAAAACACTTAAAATTTGCAAGAACATAGCAAAATGAAACACAGACCTGTAATGAGGTCATACCACAGTACCACCCATAAAGCTAACTCAGAGTACAAAGTGAAAATTCCCCTAGTGGCTTTAAAATAGCCAAAACATGGGGCATCCTATACTACCTGCCAGAAATACGTCAGGACTCCAAGATAGCATCCCACAAGAATAGTCAGGGCAATCAAAAGATGGTAAAATAAACGGGTGGCTTCTTCAGGGGCAGTAGTGGTAGTGTCTAAATGCAGTGGTTTAATACCTTGTGGGTAATAGACCAAGTAGACTCAGCTGGAGACAGGGGGTGTGCGGGCTATGATTGGATGAACGGCATACATTCAGGGACCGGAAATGTCCTAAAATGCCTGCGGCTGCGTAGTAAAAAATAAGATAAGGAACAAAGCTCAAGTATTCATTTAGACCCTTGGGGGTCATGGTGTCAAGCAGAACAATCCATTTAGTTTCGATCTGTGCTAGCCGTTTCTTACTATCATCACCTCTCACACCTAAATGGAGCACATCAATCCCCCTAACCATAAGCAGTTTCTCGTTACAATGTCGGGGGATTGTTTTTAAATCCGTCACCGTGGACACCATACTGGCCGCGCCAATGTCCCGCACATGCTCCCGTACTCGGACTCTAAGTTCCCGAGTCGTAAGACCCACGTATATTCTGGGGTAGGGACAGGTGGCATAGTATATAACGTTGGTAGTGCCACAGGTAATACGCTGTCTAATTTGAAACACTTTAGAGCCGTCACTTGAGGTGAAATCGGAGCAGCGCAGGACATTGGTGCAGGCAAGACAGTGCCCACAGGAAGTACACCCTGGGCGGGGACCACCCGTACCAAAAAAGTTGGCTGGAGCAGGAAGGTAATGACTTCTAACTAACATCACCGAGGTTCGTACCCCTTCTCGGTGTCATGAGGGGGAAACTACCCAGGGTGGCGCACAGGGAAGGTTCAGTTTGAAGGATAGGCCAGTGTTTTTTGAGGATAGAGCGAATGCACTCCCATTCATGATTGTAGGTGGAGATGAACCTGATACATCCATCACCACCCACAGGCTGACGTCGGGTAGTAGAGTGCAATAGATCACTCCGTGGAGTCTGACGGGCACGGTCATAACCGGCTTTAATGGACCTGCAGCTATAGCCACAGGCCATAAATCTATGTTTCAAGTCAACAGCCTGTGACTCAAATCTGGTCTCGGAGGAGCAAATTCGCCGCACCCTGAGTAACTGTCCGACCGGGACGGCCCTAATGGTGGCTGGGTAGTGAGCAGAAGTAGCATGCAGTAAGGAGTTAACAGCGGTTGTTTTTTTAATAGTTTATAAAATCTTGGGGTGAAACAATCAGGACCTGTGCTTTTGCCCATCTTAAGTCCCTTAATCACTTCCAGGATCTCCTCTCTAAATTCATCTTCCAATTCTTGGGACTAGGAGTCAGTTAGGGGTGGGGGAGCAAAGGAGAGCAAGCACTCTATAATATTTTTATTTTCTATAGATATATTTTCTCCCTTTAAATGATAAAGAGACGCATAATATGATCTAAATTCTTGCATGATATCCGAATGGGCTTGAACCAACCCTTTAATCTGGGAATTAATGGATCTGATATGTGAGGAGAAGACTCTGGGTGAAGTGCCCGATACAGCCACTTTCCACATTTATTACCATATTCAAAATATCATTTGTGAATGTTGTCCCTAATGCTTAAGGTTTTACGGTCTAATATATGGAGAATTTGTTTCTGGGTATTAGATATCTCAGCCTTTGTATCATCAGAGGGTTTGGATTTGTTTAGATTCCCCAATGAAGCTAAGGAAGGATGAAAGGAGTTTTTTCAAGGTCTCTGCCTTTTCGTTTTTGATTCTAGAACCATTGGCTATGCTAATACCTCTTAGCATGCATTCCAAGGTTTCCCATTTTATGGTAGGACTAGTACTATCATTTTTGTGGGTTTCTACAAATGTGGTTATGGTTTCTTCAATAGCTTTGGAACAAAGATGGTCATGTGATAAGTGATCATTAAGTCTCCATGATAAATTTTTAGTAGGTTGTAATATTAGATCCAAGGATCCCAGGACTTGGGCGTGATTAGACCACAAAAAAAGATCCAATGGAACAGGTAGGAGAGGCATCTAAGAGGGATTGCAATATGAATATATATTCTATACGGCTATATGTGTTGTGTATGGAGGAGTGATGGCTGTAGTCTTTTTGGCCTGGGTGGAGTACACGCCATAAATCTACCAGGTGAAGAAGAGGAATCAATTGAAGGGTCCATAGGGATGTTGAGATTCCCGCGCAAAATGATACAGAACCCTGCAGTGAACCAATCCAGAGTCTGCAGTGTCTTCATACCAAATAAGCCCTGATCAGAGTAAGGAAAGTAAGTGTTAGTAATGACAAAGATCTTACTGGCTATAGAGATCTTTAAAAATATGTATCTGCCTTCTATGTCAATCTTTGAGTCTATAACTTGGGTATGTAGAGATTTATGAAAGGGAATAGAGACTCCTTCAGTTTTATTGGATGGGTTAGTGGAATACTGTGTAATATTTGTTGTTGTATTTTAGGGGTTGAAGATTTAAAATGTGTTTCTTGATTCATGGCTATGGCGATTATCTTTTTATGTAAATTATATAAAATCTGGTTTCGTTTTGTGGGACTGTTAAATCCTCTGACAATGAAGGAGACAAAGCTCAATTTAGCCATTCAATTGTATTATTATATGGGAGGGGGGGGAGACACAGACAAATAACAAAGTGCAGGGAAGACTAACAATTGTGTATGAATCAGTAGGACAAACCTCCAAATACAGTTCTAAATTACCCTGTCCTATCTGGACAGTGTGAGTCCTGTTAGATAAGTCCAAATACCTAAGTGGGAAAAAGGAAGCCATGACAGGAAGAGACATCCTTTTGTGACATGTGTTACTCTTTAAATCATAGTGTGTGCAAAACTGTAAAGCGCTTCGGAATATGTTATCGCGATATAAAAATAAAGATTATTATTATTATTATTATTATTAAATCATGGAATCATTATACCTGACAGCCAGGAATGTAGAGGAAGGATGATAAGAGAAGATAAGGTACAGGAGAGGAAGATAAAGGAGAAGGAGGGGAGAGAAGAGAGAGAGCGGATGAATGTGTCACGCTCACGCCCTGACTGGTGGGCGTGAGCACAGGGGGTTTGTGGCCCCACTGTACCACAAACCAGACTACCCTGGAAGGGGCATGACTATGACAGCTGCCTGGGTTTTCACTGGAGCCTCTGATGGTGAGGTCAGGCTTGTGCAGCAGGCAGCTGCCAGGTGCTACTCCAGGGTGGTGTCTGGCTGTGGCTGCTGATCCCACTTGGGAGACAGGAACACCAGGATTGGTGCGGGCATCAGGCAGGACTGGCAGAAGAGCACAGCTGAAACTCAGACGAGTAGGCTGGCACGGCTGAGACACAAGGTTGGCAGAGACACGGCAGGGAACACAGGGCTGGCAGAGACAAGGCAGAGAAGACAGGGCTGGCAGAGACAAGGCAGAGAACACAGGGCTGGCAGAGACACGGCAGGAACACTGGACTGATAGGAACGGCAGGAACACTGGACTGATAGGAACGGCAGGAACACTGGACTGATAGGAACGGCAGGAACACTGGACTGATAGGAATGGCAGGAAGACTGGACTGATAGGAACGGCAGGAACACTGGACTGATAGGAACGGCAGGAACACTGGACTGATAGGAACGGCAGGAACACTGAACAAGCAGGCACGGCAGGAACACTGGACTGATAGGAACGGCAGGAACACTGGACTGATAGGAACGGCAGGAACACTGGACTGATAGGAACGGCAGGAACACTGGACTGATAGGAACGGCAGGAACACTGAACTGGCAGGCACAGCAGGAACACTGGACTGGTTGATGTGGTATATGAAGGAACTGTTCACACTGGAGGTGCAGGTACAGATATGTAGTTTGGAGAAACAGGTAGGGACCTGTTCACACTGGAGGTGCAGGTAGAGATATATAGTTTGGAGGAACAGGTAGGGACCTGTTCACACTGGAGGGGCATGAACAGATATGAAATATGAAGGAACAGGTAGGGACCTGTTCACACAGGAGGTGCAGGAAAGGAAACAAGCAGAAAGGAATGAGGTATGAAGAAACAGGTTGGGACCTGTTCACACAGGAGATGCAGGTACGGAAACAAGCCAGAAAGAAAGGAGCATGAAGGAACAGGTAGGGACCTGTTCACACAGGAAGAGGAGTGCAAGACTGCAGATAGGAGTGGAAAAGCAGCAAGAGATAGCGTAGCAACAAAAGCTGAGCAGAGCTACAAAGAATGTGGAGAGAAGCTGCAGCAAGAGATACTGCAGAAGCTAAGCAGAGTGGAACCGCAAGGATTGCAGAGAGGAACTGCAGCAAGAGGTTTCTGCAGCAACGGGAGCGGAGCAGAGTAGAACGGAGCAGAACCGCAGGAGTGCGGAGCAGCGGTAAAGCCACCAAGATACAGAGCAGGCAGAGCCGCAAGAGTGCGGAGTGTAAGCAGACTGAGAACACAAGGAAAGATACAGCAGGGAAGGAAGCCACAGACAAGGAGACCGAGATAAGACTAAGTACAGACAAGGCAATGGAACAAGACACAAGGACAAAGACACAGGGACAAAGACACAGGGACCAGGATATACTGCCTCCTGGAGGACGGACAACAAGATCAAGGCAAGGCAAGGAGAAAGGGAGGGAGTAACTCAGAGCAGGACCTGGCAAACTCAGCAGCTAAACACAAACTGAGCTAACACATTGCACAGGCCCAGTCCACAGGGTGGAGCTGCACTATATACAGGAGGCCTCTTGGTAATTGGTCAGGAACTGATTAGACAGATGCACCTGATTCCTATAAGAACCAGAGAGTTCAGGCGCCGCCCCCCTATACACACAGCCAGGAAGCATGCAGAGGGCAGAGACACAGAACATGGAGCTGGCATGAAACAGAAACCACATCATGGCCTGGAGCAGTGGGTAAGATTGTGTGAGAAATGAGAGGCCATGCCGTGATGCCAGCAGAGTTGTTACAGAAGGGGCATGGGGAGAAAGCAAATTCTATAAACAAGGAAATTCAGTTCGAGTTATAGTAGTGAATTGTTCCCCAACTCCGGTCCTCAGGAGCCACCAACAGGTCATGTTTTCAAGATTTCCTTAGTATAGCCCAGGTGATAATTGCATCACCTTCACAGACAATAATTTCATCATCTGTGAAATACTAAGGAAATCCTGAAAACATGACCTGTTGGTGGCTCCTGAGGACCGGAGTTGGAGAACACTGTAGTAGTGAAACAGAAACTATGGAACCCACAATATGGCAGTAAAATTACACTGCAATAAAGCATATAGGCAAGAGGAAAAACTTGCAATAAAAGTTCAAAGGCGGCTCAGTGACATCCCTGTTCATCCTGTGGGGAACATCAGATTCTCCGGTCGTTCCTTACAGCGAGACATGTGGTGTTAGCCTGGGGATGAAGCTGTTTCCTATTCATCCCGTGGGACCAAGGGAGGAAGCAAAGTTAATGCTGGCCAGTCCGGAATGGAAATCTGCGGCAAATTAAGTGTTACCAAAAATTTTGGGAGATCCTCCAGATTCTTGAATACTGCAGACTGTCCATCTTTCCTGGCCAATAGTTGAAATGTGAAACTCTAGCGGTATATGATCCCTTGTTCCCTGAGAGCTTGGGTGAGAGGGCGCAATGCTCTGCGGAGCTGGAGAGTGCAAAGTGCAAGATCTGGGAGAATCTGAACATCACAATCCATAAACTTAATATTTTGTTTGGCTCTTACAGCTTGTAGAATGGTCTCCTTTATTCTGAAAAAAATGCATTCTGCAGACAATGTCTCTTGGTCTTAAGACTGAGGATAATTGAGAACCTAAACCCTATGGACTCTGTCCAGCTCAATATGATGATCAGAATCTCTTCCCAATAGTTCGTAAAAGAGGGTACTCACAGTTTTCTCCAGATCTTGAGGTGAGATATCCTCGGATAAGCCATGTATGTGAAGGTTGTTCCTCCTATGACAGTTTTCTATGTCCTCAAGATGGGTTAGCATGTCTGAGATTTGTGAAGTATGTTCAGATATAACAAGGTGTTCATTGAGTCTCTGGTGTATAGAGAGTGCCCGTTTCCAAAGCTTCCACACTATTGCCAATATGAGTAACGTCCTGTTTCACTTTGTCATTGGCGCAAGCTTGTTTCTCTTCTACTCTACTGAACATCCCATGTGTGGGAATAGAATGAATATGTCCCATCCAATCCCATTGCTCTCCTTCTCTTCAAGGTAGATCTAGGTAGATCAAGGTAGGAATGTGTCAGAGCTGTGACCCTTGGCTCATGGACAGCTGCCCTCTGCCGTGAATGTTTACCTTGCTTACAGGATTCTGCAATGCTTGTAGGCGCCATATTTTCCTGTGTCACCTGCCCAGAGGGAACTAATCTGGGACACAGATATCAGGAAATACCAGAGTCTGATGGTGCAGAACTTGGGGCTGGAGCTATGGAAGGTCTCTTCTTACCCATAGACACAATGAGGCTGCTTTAGAGACTGTAAGGCTGTCAGGAAGTAGTTAAATCACCGGGTCATTCAGGAGCTCTGTGGATGTGGTCTTATCCTGCCATCAGCAAGCCATGGCCCCCAGGGCATCCTGATTTTATGAAGTTCCTCCTTTACATAATAGTTGAGTAAATAGCCTATTTTATCATAAGCGAGTTTACATATCTTTCCTTATCACATTCTGTTTCCATCCTTTCCAAATGGAATATGGCCTTCCCTTGGACTATTACCGTATCTCTTTCCAATTTGCAATAATTTCAGATAACCAACTTTCTAACAAACTTCTTTTGGCTATTAAACAGATTGTATGGAATATTGGGGTTAGTTTTCCCTTTTTGTTTTGTTGTACACCTTTCCTCACTCCTCCAGTAATGAAAAAGAAATGGTAAAAGATATAGAGGAACACTCTTAACCCCTTTACGCCCCAAGGTGATTTGCACGTTAATGACAGGCCACTTTTTCCAATTCTGACCAGTGTCACTTTATGGAGAATTTTTTTTGTGACATTGTACTTCATGATAGTGGTAAAACTTCTTTGACATAACTTGTGTTTAAAGGGAACCTGTCACCCCCCCAGGCGTTTTTAACTAAAAGAGCCACCTTGTGCAGCAGTAATGCTGCATTCTGACAAGGTGGCTCTTTTAGTTCTGGGTGCTGTAACTGCCGAAATAATCAGTTTTGTAATTTGTCCTAAATACCTTTTCTTCAGTCAAGGAGGCAGGCCTTTCCCCCCTGCTGCAAACGCCGCACAGCCGTCACTCAAATCTTCTTGGCGCCGGGCGCCACCTCCTCGCCGCTGTTTTGAAATGAGCCGGCGCCTGCGCTTTTTTGTCATGCCTTGGGCAGGAGCAGTGAGCACTGCCCGTCTGTCCTCATATGCAGTCTCACTGACTGCGCCTGTGCGGACGCCCTGCCTGTGAATCCCAGCCCCGTAGTATGAATAAATCAGAAGACACTGCGGGGCTGAGATTCACAGGCAGGGCGTCCGCACAGGCGCGGTCAGCTGGACTGCATATGAGGACAGACGGGCAGCGCTCACTGCGCCTGCCCAAGGCAGGAGAAAAGAGCGCAGGCGCCGGCTCATTTCAAAACAGCGGTGAGGAGGCGGCGCCAAGAAGATTTGAGTAACGCCTGTGTGGCGTCTGCAGCAAGGGGGAAAGGCCTGCCTCCTTGACTGAAGAAAAGGTATTTAGGACAAATTACAAAACTGATTATTTCGGCAGTTACAACACCCAGAACTAAAAGAGCCACCTTGTCAGAATGCAGCATTACTGCTGCACAAGGTGGCTCTTTTAGTTAAAAATGCCTGGGGGGGTGACAGGATCCCTTTAATTGTGAAAAAAAATGGAAACTTGGCAGAAATTTGGAAAATTTAGCAATTTTTAAACTTTGTATTTTTATGCCCTTAAATCACAGAGATACAGTGGGGCAAAAAAGTATTTAGTCAGTCAGCAATAGTGCAAGTTCCACCACTTAAAAAGATGAGAGGCGTCTGTAATTTACATCATAGGTAGACCTCAACTATGGGAGACAAACTGAGAAAAAAAAATCCAGAAAATCACATTGTCTGTTTTTTTAACATTTTATTTGCATATTATGGTGGAAAATAAGTATTTGGTCAGAAACAAAATTTCATCTCAATACTTTGTAATATATCCTTTGTTGACAATGACAGAGGTCAAACGTTTTCTGTAAGTCTTCACAAGGTTGCCACACACTGTTGTTGGTATGTTGGCCCATTCCTCCATGCAGATCTCCTCTAGAGCAGTGATGTTTTTGGCTTTTCGCTTGGCAACACGGACTTTCAACTCCCTCCAAAGGTTTTCTATAGGGTTGAGATCTGGAGACTGGCTAGGCCACTCCAGGACCTTGAAATGCTTCTTACTAAGCCACTCCTTCGTTGCCCTGGCGGTGTGCTTTGGATCATTGTCATGTTGAAAGACCCAGCCACGTTTCATCTTCAATGCCCTTGCTGATGGAAGGAGGTTTGCACTCAAAATCTCACGATACATGGCCCCATTCATTCTTTCATGTACCCGGATCAGTCGTCCTGGCCCCTTTGCAGAGAAACAGCCCCAAAGCATGATGTTTCCACCACCATGCTTTACAGTAGGTATGGTGTTTGATGGATGCAACTCAGTATTCTTTTTCCTCCAAACACGACAAGTTGTGTTTCTACCAAACAGTTCCAGTTTGGTTTCATCAGACCATAGGACATTCTCCCAAAACTCATCTGGATCATCCAAATGCTCTCTAGCAAACTTCAGACGGGCCCGGACATGTACTGGCTTAAGCAGTGGGACACGTCTGGCACTGCAGGATCTGAGTCCATGGTGGCGTAGTGTGTTACTTATGGTAGGCCTTGTTACATTGGTCCCAGCTCTCTGCAGTTCATTCACTAGGTCCCCCCGCGTGGTTCTTGGATTTTTGCTCACCGTTCTTGTGATCATTCTGACCCCACGGGGTGGGATTTTGCGTGGAGCCCCAGATCGAGGGAGATTATCAGTGGTCTTGTATGTCTTCCATTTTCTAATTATTGCTCCCACTGCTGATTTCTTCACTCCAAGCTGGTTGGCTATTGCAGATTCAGTCTTCCCAGCCTGGTGCAGGGCTACAATTTTGTTTCTGGTGTCCTTTGACAGCTCTTTGGTCTTCACCATAGTGGAGTTTGGAGTCAGACTGTTTGAGGGTGTGCACAGGTGTCTTTTTATACTGATAACAAGTTTAAACAGGTGCCATTACTACAGGTAATGAGTGGAGGAAAGAGGAGACTCCTAAAGAAGAAGTTACAGGTCTGTGAGAGCCAGAAATCTTGATTGTTTGTTTCTGACCAAATACTTATTTTCCACCATAATATGCAAATAAAATGTTAAAAAAACAGACAATGTGATTTTCTGGATTTTTTTTTCTCAGTTTGTCTCCCATAGTTGAGGTCTACCTATGATGTAAATTACAGACGCCTCTCATCTTTTTAAGTGGTGGAACTTGCACTATTGCTGACTGACTAAATACTTTTTTGCCCCACTGTACGTCACACAAAATAGTAAATAAGTAACATTTCCACATGTCTACTTTACATTAGCACAATTTTTGAAACTATTTTTTTTTTGTTAGGAAGTTATAAGGGTTCAAAGTTGATCAGCAATTTCTCTTTTTTCCAAAAGAATTTACAAAACCATTTTTTTAGGGACCACCTCACATTTGAAGTGACTTTGAGGGGTCTATGTGATAAAAAAGTGACACGATTCTAAAAACTGCACCTCTCAAGGTACACAAAACTACATTTAAGAAGTTTATTAACCTTTCAGGTGCTTCACAAGAATTTTTGGAATGTGAAAAAAACTAAACATTTAACTTTTTTTCACAATAAATTTACTTTAGACCCAATTTTATTTATTTTCATAAGGGTAGCAGGAAAAAAGGACCCCAAATTTGTTGTGCAATGTCTCCTGAGCATGCCAATACCCCACGTGGAGAAAATTACTATTTGGGCACACAGGAGAGCTCGGAAGAGAAGGAGCGCCATTTCACTTTTTGAATGCAACATTTACTGGAACAGTTAGCGGGCGCCATGTCGCGTTTGGAGAGCCCCTGATGTGCCTAAACAGTGAAAATCCCCCACAAGTTACAACATTTTGTAAACTAGACCCCTCAGGGAACTGATCTAGATGTGTGGTGTGCACTCTGAACCCCTAGGTGCTATAGAGAAGTTTATAACGTTGAGCCGTGAAAATAAAAAAAATCACATTTTCCCACAAAAACGTTATTTTAGCCCCAAATTTTGCATTTTCATAAGGGTAACAGGATAAATTGCACCATACAATTTGTTGTGAAATTTCTCCTGAGTACGCCGATATCTCATATGTGGGAGAAAACTAATGCTTGGGTGCACAGACATGTCAGCCGAGATGTCGGTCCCAGCGTCTGGCTCAAGCTGATACTGTGCGGCTGGTTACTACAGTCTTTCCAGGCTCAGCCATTGTAACCAGTACTGATCAGCGCCGAGCAGGCATCCCTGGGACTAAGTCCTGCTTTTCTTCTTCTTTTGAGCATGCCCAAGGGACGACCTCTCATTGGAGGTTGGGGGTCACATGCTCAGGTCCTGTAGCAGCTCCTATTGGACCACTAGGAAGGTTCTGGAGAGCTTCCACTATAAAAGGTTTGCATGGCCGCACGCCCATGTGCTAGTATAGACTTATTATTGTGTGTGTGGATGTATGCCTGTTGATGGATGAAAGTTCCGTCTCGGTTCTGGAGAGAGTTTTGTCGTATTCTCAGCATCAAGCTGAATCTCTCTTCAGCATACCATCCCGAGACTAATGGATTGGTAGAGAGGGCCAACCAGACCCTGGTCACATACCTGCGACATTTTGTCTCAGTCAGGCAGGATGACTGGGCATCCTTGCTACCATGGGCGGAGTTTGCACTGAACAACGCCGTAGCCGACTCCACTGGGCAGACCCCATTCCTCTTTAATTACGGCCAGCATCCGCGGGTTACTATACCCATGCCCATGTCTTCCGCCGACTCCAGGGTGGCAGACTGGGCTGTGGAGGCACGTGACATTTGGGACCGCGCACAGGATGCTATCTGGGCCTCCAAGGAGAGAATGATGGTCTCCGCCGATGCACATCGGCACCCCGCTCTGACCTTTGCTCCTGGTAATTTAATGTGGCTCTCCGCCCGTAACATCAGGCTGCAAGTTGAGTCCACTAAGTTTGCGCCTCGCTACCTAGGTCCCTTCAAGGTCCTGGAACAGGTTAATCCTGTGGTCTACCATCTGGCCCTTCCTCCACGCCTAGGCATCACCGACACCTTTCATGTGTCCCTCCTAAAGCCTGTCCGCATGTCCTGGTTTTCCAAGTCATCTGCCGGGACATCGGGCTCATCCACGGACGAATATGAGGTGAATGCCATCATGGGGTGTAAGGTGGTACGTGGCAAAAAATTCTATTTGGTGGACAGGTCCTGGGAGCCTGTTGAGCACATTCAGGCTCCACAGCTCATTTCTGCCTTCGAGCGTAGCGAGGCCCAAGGAGTGGGGGTTCCTAGGAGGGGGGTAATGTTAGGTGTCGAGTTCCCACCGCTGCACAGGGGGAATCTAGAACCATCTCCGCTGCGGTCTACCATTCCTCTTCAGCCGCAGTGGAGCCTGCTCAGCAGAGACATCGGTCCCAGCGTCTGGCTCAAGCTGATACTGTGTGGCTGGTCACTACTGTCCTTCCAGGCTCAGCCTTTGTAACCAGCACTGATCAGCGACGAGCAGGCGTCCCTGGGACTAAGTCCTGCTTTTCTTCTTCTGAGCATGCCCAAGGGACGACCTCTCGTTGGAGGTCGGGGGTCACATGCTCAGGTCCTGTAGCAGCTCCTATTGGACCACTAGGAAGGTTCTGGAGAGCTTCAGCTATAAAAAGGATCGCATGGCTGCACGGCCATATGCTAGTATAAACTTATTATTGTGTGTGTGGATGTATGCCTGTCGATGGGTGAAAGCTCTGAATCATTCTCATCCCTAGTGTTGTTGACTGTTTGCGAATAGTGGAAGCTACCTAGCACCTGACAGTGCTATCCCGCACAGCTAGCACACGATACAGTGTCTGATAGCAGTGACCGCCAGAGCAGCGCCGTGCGCTAATAGAGCGCCTTCCTGACCCAAGTCTGGGTGGTTAGTGGCATCCGCCAGAGCGGCACTGCACGCACTCATGTGCAGTAGTATATTAGTTCTGTTACTCTCTGACACCCCAGTAGCGGTGTCGAGCGCAAGAGGTCTAGAGGAACTCTTTCCCTGAGTCTTGGGACAGAGTTCTGTGACTCTTTGCTTGCGCTCTTTGTGCGGTACCGCGGCTTTGTGATGCAACAGGGTTCGCTTCCTTCATACTGGGTGAAGCTAACCCGTGTGTGTATCCACATTATACCGCCATATAGTCTGTCATTACTCAGCAGCAGGTTCCATCTCTGCACGGTGGACCCCGGGCTGCGAATCCACCTTATACCATCCTTATAATTATTTGGTGCGTTCCGCTAGCCCTAACAGATGGCACCTCATTTCTACATGTCACTTCATTATTACATGGCACCTCATTATTACATGTCACTCCATTATTACATGTCACTCCATTATTACATGTCACTCCATTATTACATGGCACCTCATTATCACTTGTCACTTTATTACTACATCACTTCATTATTACATGGCACCTCATTATTACATCATTTCATTATTACATCACTTAATTATTACATGGCACTCTCGTAATTATCTCATGTCACTTCATTATTACATGTCACTTCATTATTACATGGCACCTCATTACTACATGTCACTTCATTATTACATGGCACCTCATTATTACATGTCATTTAATTATTACATGGCACCTCATTATCACTTGTCACTTCATTACTACATGTCACTTCATTATTATATGGCACTTCTTACATGGCACCTCATTATCACTTGTCACTTCATTACTACATGTCACTTCATTATTACATGGCACCTCATTATTACATGTCACTCCATTATTACATGTCACTCCATTATTACATGGCACCTCATTATCACTTGTCACTTTATTACTACATCACTTCATTATTACATGGCACCTCATTATTACATCATTTCATTATTACATCACTTAATTATTACATGGCACTCTCGTAATTATCTCATGTCACTTCATTATTGGGCAGCACGGTGGCGCAGTGGTTAGCACAACAGCCTTGCAGCGCTGGGGTCCTGGGTTCTAATCCCACGCAGGACAACATCTGCAAAGAGTTTGTATGTTCTCTCCGTGTTTGCGTGGGTTTCCTCCGGGCACTCCGGTTTCCTCCCACATTCCAAAGACATACTGATAGGAATTCTAGATTGTGAGCCCCATCGGGGACAGTGATGATAATGTGTGCAACCTGTAAAGCGCTGCGGAATATGTTAGCGCTATATAAAAATAAAGATTATTATTATTATTATTATTACATGTCACTTCATTATTACATGGCACCTCATTACTACATGTCACTTCATTATTACATGGCACCTCATTATTACATGTCATTTAATTATTACATGGCACCTCATTATCACTTGTCATTTCATTACTACATGTCACTTCATTATTATATGGCACTTCTTACATGGCACCTCATTATCACTTGTCACTTCATTACTACATGTCACTTCATTATTACATGGCACCTCATTATTACATCACTTCATTATTACATGGCACCTCATTATCACATGTCACTTAATTATTACATGTTACTTCATTATTACATGGCACTTCATTATTACATGTCACTTCATTATTACATGTCACTTCATTATCTCATGTCACTTCATTATGTCACTTCATTATTACATGGCACCTCATTATTACATGTCATTTAATTATTACATGGCACCTCATTATCACTTGTCACTTCATTACTACATGTCACTTCATTATTATATGGCACTTCTTACATGGCACCTCATTATCACATGTCACTTCATTACTACATGTCTGTTATGACCTGGTGGTCAGGACAATAATGGACCTTGTGGTTAAGAGCACACGGAATGACCAGATAGTTACTGATAATATAGGACGAGCTCTGGGACGTGGGAACTCTGCTGACCGCAATCCCTAATCCTATCAACCACACTAGAAATAGCCGTGGATTGCGCCTAACGCTCCCTATGCAACTCGGCACAGCCTAAGGAACTAGCTAGCCCTGAAGATAGAAAAATAAAGCCTACCTTGCCTCAGAGAAATTCCCCAAAGGAAAAGGCAGCCCCCCACATATAATGACTGTGAGTAAAGATGAAAATACAAACACAGAGATGAAATAGATTTAGCAAAGTGAGGCCCGACTTACTGAACAGACTGAGGATAGGAAAGGTAGCTTTGCGGACAGCACAAAAACCTACAAAAAAACCACGCAGAGGGCGCAAAAAGACCCTCCGCACCGACTCACGGTGCGGAGGCGCTCCCTCTGCGTCCCAGAGCTTCCAGCAAGCAAGACAACAATCAGAATAGCAAGCTGGACAGAAAAATAGCAAACCAGAGAAAAACAAGCAGTCACTTAGCTTCTGCTGGGAAGACAGGTCACAAGAACGATCCAGGAGTGAACTAGACCAATACTGGAACATTGCCAGGTGGCATGGAGCAAAGATCTAAGTGGAGTTAAATAGAGCAGCAGCTAACGAATTACCCTCGTCACCTGTGGAAGGAAACTCAGAAACACCCACAGCCACCAGAGAAAGTCCATGGACAGAACCAGCCGAAGTACCATTCATGACCACAGGAGGGAGCCCGACAACAGAATTCACAACACGTCACTTCATTATTACATGGCACCTCATTACTACATGTCACTTCATTATTACATGGCACCTCATTATTACATGTCATTTAATTATTACATGGCACCTCATTATCACTTGTCATTTCATTACTACATGTCACTTCATTATTATATGGCACTTCTTACATGGCACCTCATTATCACTTGTCACTTCATTACTACATGTCACTTCATTATTACATGGCACCTCATTATTACATCACTTCATTATTACATGGCACCTCATTATCACATGTCACTTAATTATTACATGTTACTTCATTATTACATGTCACTTCATTATTACATGTCACTTCATTATCTCATGTCACTTCATTATGTCACTTCATTATTACATGGCACCTCATTATTACATGTCATTTAATTATTACATGGCACCTCATTATCACTTGTCACTTCATTACTACATGTCACTTCATTATTATATGGCACTTCTTACATGGCACCTCATTATCACTTGTCACTTCATTACTACATGTCTGTTATGACCTGGTGGTCAGGACAATAATGGACCTGGTGGTTAAGAGCACACGGAATGACCAGATAGTTACTGATAATATAGGACGAGCTCTGGGACGTGGGAACTCTGCTGACCGCAATCCCTAATCCTATCAACCACACTAGAAATAGCCGTGGATTGCGCCTAACGCTCCCTATGCAACTCGGCACAGCCTAAGGAACTAGCTAGCCCTGAAGATAGAAAAATAAAGCCTACCTTGCCTCAGAGAAATTCCCCAAAGGAAAAGGCAGCCCCCCACATATAATGACTGTGAGTAAAGATGAAAATACAAACACAGAGATGAAATAGATTTAGCAAAGTGAGGCCCGACTTACTGAACAGACTGAGGATAGGAAAGGTAGCTTTGCGGACAGCACAAAAACCTACAAAAAAACCACGCAGAGGGCGCAAAAAGACCCTCCGCACCGACTCACGGTGCGGAGGCGCTCCCTCTGCGTCCCAGAGCTTCCAGCAAGCAAGACAACAATCAGAATAGCAAGCTGGACAGAAAAATAGCAAACCAGAGAAAAACAAGCAGTCACTTAGCTTCTGCTGGGAAGACAGGTCACAAGAACGATCCAGGAGTGAACTAGACCAATACTGGAACATTGCCAGGTGGCATGGAGCAAAGATCTAAGTGGAGTTAAATAGAGCAGCAGCTAACGAATTACCCTCGTCACCTGTGGAAGGAAACTCAGAAACACCCACAGCCACCAGAGAAAGTCCATGGACAGAACCAGCCGAAGTACCATTCATGACCACAGGAGGGAGCCCGACAACAGAATTCACAACACATGTCACTTCATTATTACATGGCACCTCATTATTACATCACTTCATTATTACATGGCACCTCATTATCACATGTCACTTAATTATTACATGTTACTTCATTATTACATGGCACTTCATTATTACATGTCACTTCATTATTACATGTCACTTCATTATCTCATGTCACTTCATTATGTCACTTCATTATTACACGGCACCTCATTATTACATGTCACTTCATTATTACATGGCACCTCATTATAACATGTCACTTCATTATTACATGGCACCTCATTATCACTTGTCAATTCATTACCACATGTCACTTCATTATTACATGGTACTTCATTATTACATGGCACCACATTATTACATCACTTCATTATTACATGGCACCCCATTATTACATGGCACTTCATTACTACATGGCACCTCATTATTACATGGCACTTCATTATTATGTCACTTCACTATTACATGACACCTCATTATTAAATGGCACCTCATTGTTACATGGCACTTCATTATTACATGTCACTTCATTATTACATGGCACTTCATTATTACATGTCACTTCATTATCACGTCACTTACCTATTACATGTCACTTCATTATTACATGCCACTTCATTATTACATAGCACCTCATTATTACACGTCACTTCATTATTACATGGCACCTCATGATCTCATGTCACTTCATTATTATATGGCACCTCATTACTACATGTAATTTCATTATTACATGGCACCTCATTATTACATGTCACTTCATTATTACATGGCACCTCATTATCACTTGTCACTTCATTGCTACATGTCACTTCATTATTACATGGCACTTCATTGTTACATGGCACCTCATTATTACATGTCACTTCATTACTACATGTCACTTCATTATTACATGGCACCTCATTATTACATGTCTCTTCATTATTACATGGCATCTCATGATCTCATGTCACTTCATTATTACATGTCATTTCATTATTACATTTCAAAAACCTGACCTGCACATCCAAACATAGACTGAGTGTGAACAGGTGCTGAACCCAGAGTCGCCAACTCGTATATAGTTAAATAAATAGGGCAGCACACTGCAGCGCCAAAACATGCAAACTTGAAAAAACGAAATTTGAACTGCATTACTGCACTAGAAATATGAAAAATGAGAGCTTTTAGCGCACAAAAATGGCCAATTTTATGTGTACCTCGTAGCCACGTTAAGGCATCTCTCTTATACGAGGTCCTACGTTTGACCTACCTCACTGAGAATAAACGTCTCCATCTGAACGGGTACATGTGAAACCTCTTCTTGGACTCAAATTCTCTCTCTCTGTGGAGGGGTATTAGACCTACTATAATTAAAACACCTGAAGCTAGGAGGCGGGGAGTGCACGATCAGAAGGCTAGAGAATACATTTCAAAAACCTGACCTGCACATCCAAACATAGACTGAGTGTGAACAGGTGCTGAACCCAGAGTCGCCAACTCGTATATAGTTAAATAAATAGGGCAGCACACTGCAGCGCCAAAACATGCAAACTTGAAAAAACGAAATTTGAACTGCATTACTGCACTAGAAATATGAAAAATGAGAGCTTTTAGCGCACAAAAATGGCCAATTTTATGTGTACCTCGTAGCCACGTTAAGGCATCTCTCTTATACGAGGTCCTACGTTTGACCTACCTCACTGAGAATAAACGTCTCCATCTGAACGGGTACATGTGAAACCTCTTCTTGGACTCAAATTCTCTCTCTCTGTGGAGGGGTATTAGACCTACTATAATTAAAACACCTGAAGCTAGGAGGCGGGGAGTGCACGATCAGAAGGCTAGAGAATACATTTCAAAAACCTGACCTGCACATCCAAACATAGACTGAGTGTGAACAGGTGCTGAACCCAGAGTCGCCAACTCGTATATAGTTAAATAAATAGGGCAGCACACTGCAGCGCCAAAACATGCAAACTTGAAAAAACGAAATTTGAACTGCATTACTGCACTAGAAATACGAAAAATGAGAGCTTTTAGCGCACAAAAATGGCCAATTTTATGTGTACCTCGTAGCCACGTTAAGGCATCTCTCTTATACGAGGTCCTACGTTTGACCTACCTCACTGAGAATAAACGTCTCCATCTGAACGGGTACATGTGAAACCTCTTCTTGGACTCAAATTCTCTCTCTCTGTGGAGGGGTATTAGACCTGTTTTGGCGCTGCAGTGTGCTGCCCTATTTATTTAACTATATACGAGTTGGCGACTCTGGGTTCAGCACCTGTTCACACTCAGTCTATGTTTGGATGTGCAGGTCAGGTTTTTGAAATGTATTCTCTAGCCTTCTGATCGTGCACTCCCCGCCTCCTAGCTTCAGGTGTTTTAATTATAGTAGGTCTAATACCCCTCCACAGAGAGAGAGAGAATTTGAGTCCAAGAAGAGGTTTCACATGTACCCGTTCAGATGGAGACGTTTATTCTCAGTGAGGTAGGTCAAACGTAGGACCTCGTATAAGAGAGATGCCTTAACGTGGCTACGAGGTACACATAAAATTGGCCATTTTTGTGCGCTAAAAGCTCTCATTTTTCATATTTCTAGTGCAGTAATGCAGTTCAAATTTCGTTTTTTCAAGTTTGCATGTTTTGGCGCTGCAGTGTGCTGCCCTATTTATTTAATTTCATTATTACATGGCTCCTCATTATTACATGTCACTTCATTATTACATGACACCTCATCACTTGTCACTTCATTGCTACATGTCACTTCATTATTACATGGCACTTCATTATTACATGGCACCTCATTATTACATGTCACTTCATTACTACATGTCACTTCATTATTACATGGCACCTCATTATTACATGTCACTTCATTATTATATGGCATCTCATGATCTCATGTCACCTCATTATTACATGTCACTTCATTATTACATGGCTCCTCATTATTACATGTCACTTCATTATTACATGGCACCTCATCACTTGTCACTTCATTGCTACATGTCACTTCATTATTACATGGCACTTCTTTATCTCATGTCACTTCACATTATTACATGTCACTTCATTATTACATGGCACCTCATTATTACATGTCACTTCATTATTACATGGCACCTCATTATCACTTGTCACTTCATTATTACATGGCACCTCATTATTACATGGCACTTCATTATTACATGGCACTTCTTTATCTCATGTCACTTCATTATTACATGTCACTTCATTATTACATGGCACCTCATTGCTACGTCACTTCATTATTACATGGCACCTCATTATTACATGTCACTTAATAATTACATGGCACCTCATTATCACTTGCATTTCATTACATGTCACTTCATTATTTCATGGCACCTCATTATTACATCACTTCATTATTACATGGTGTTAGGGCTAGCGGAACGCACCGGGTAATAAGTAGCTAGCTACTAGGTGCGTTCGCCGTGCAGAAATATCTGCTGCTAAGTAAAGGCGGTTGAACTCTGAGCTCACACGTGGGTTAGGCTTCACCCCGTGTGAACTGGTAGCGAACTCTGTTGCCTCACAGAGTCGCGCTGTACACAGAGCTAATGCCCTAACTAGGCTAATTGCCCCCACTGACGCTAGCTGCCTGCCTGAGTGTGCAGTCCCAATGTTACAGCTTCACACCACATTGAACTAAGTGGTATAGTATCCACTGGCATAAGCCACAAGACATATGATATTAGCGCATGGCCGTGCGGCCATGCGAGCCTTAAATAGCTGCAGCACGTACAGGACCCTTCAAAGAAGGACCAATGGAATTGCTGCAGTACCTGGGCATGTGACCCTAGATCTCCACTGAGAGATCTTGCCCTGGGCATGCTCAGAGCAAAGCAGAACTTAGTCCTAACAGCTGCAGGACTTTCCGTGAGAAAGACCAATGGAAGTCGCTGCAGTACCTGAGCATGTGACCCTAGATCTCCACTGAGAGATCTTGCCCTGGGCATGCTCAGTGTGTGCAAAGCAGGACTTAGATTCAGAAAAGCCTGCTTGCTGCAGATCAGTGCAGGGTACCATAGCAGAGCCTGGAGAGGCAGCAGTAACCCTATGCACAGTATCAGTCCCAGTGAGACGCTGCGAGCGACAACTCCGCTGAGCAGGCTGCACTGCGGCCGATGCAGAATGGGAGACCGCAGCAGACACGGATCGAGATTCCCCCTGTGCAGCAGAGGAAACTCAACTCCTAACACATGGCACCTCATTATCACATGTTACTTCATTATTACATGGCACTTCATTATCTCGTCACTTCATTATTACATGGCACCACATTACATGTCACTTCATTATTACATGTCACCTCATTATTACATGTCACTTCATTATTACATGGCACCTCATTATCACTTGTCACTTCATTACTACATGTCGCTTCATTATTACATGGCACCTCATTATTACATGGCACTTCATTAGTACATGGCACCTCATTATTACATGGCACCTCATTATTACATGGCACTTCATTATTACATGGCACCTCATTATTACATGTCACTTCATTATTGCATGGCACCTCATTATCACTTGTCACTTCATTACTACATGTCGCTTCATTATTACATGGCAGCTCATTATTACATGACGCCTCATTATTACATGGCACCTCATTATTACATGACACCTCATTATTACATGGCACTTCATTACTACATGGCACCTCATTATTACATGGCACCTCATTATTACATGTCACTTCATTATTACATGGCACCTCATTATCACTTGTCACTTCATTGCTACATGTCACTTCATTATTACATGGCACTTCATTATTACATGGCACCTCATTATTACATGTCACTTCATTACTACATGTCACTTCATTATTACATGGCACCTCATTATTACATGTCACTTCATTATTACATGGCATCTCATGATCTCATGTCACTTCATTATTACATGTCACTTCATTATTACATGGCACCTCATTACTACATGTCACTTCATATGGCACCTCATTATTACATGTCACTTCATTATTACATGGCACCTCATCACTTGTCACTTCATTGCCACATGTCACTTCATTATTACATGGCACTTCATTATTACATGTCACTTAATTACATGTCACTTCATTATTACATGGCACTTCTTTATCTCATGTCACTTCATTATTTTTTTTTTAATTCGTTTATTAGTAACAAAATCAATTATGTTACATACAATGTACAGTTAGATTGAGAAACACAGTATGTAGCATATAAAGTGTACATATTAAACACGTAATAAAAGGTACTTCAACCCACAGTCCGTGTTATCTTGTATTTGTTGCGAATAACAACTTCATAGTAACACATGTATTACATAGCTAAGAAAAACAAAAAAAAACCTAAGACTCTTAAATTAAGTCTATGCCTACTCTAGTTGCTAACTAATACGCCGCATAACCTCGTGCCTATCCCTCCATGCAGTGTCCCCGGCCACCACCAAAGAAGATGCCAACCTGATATCTCTAAGGCTGTGTTCACACGTTGCGTTTTTTTTCGCGGTTTTTCCCGATAAAAACGCTATAAAACCGCAAAAAAAACGCATACAATAAGCATCCCATCATTTAGAATGAATTCCGCATGTTTTGTGCACATGATGCGTTTTTTTCCGCGAAAAAACACAGCATGTTCATTAATTTTCCGTTTTTTTTGCGGATTTCCCACTCCAAAATGCATTGGGAAGTGTCCGGAAAAAACCGCGGCAAAAACGCATCAAAACCGCGGCAAAAATGCGTCAAAACCGCAGCAAAATCGCGGCAAAATGCATGCGGTTTTCTTGCGGATTTCTTGCAGAAAATGTCCGGAATTCTCAGGAATTTTCTGCAAGAAATCCTGAACGTGTGCACATAGCCTAAAGGGTAAGATGGGAAGAGTTCCATCGACCCCATATCTTGTCAAATTTTCCCGGACAGCCTCTGTTCTGATATAGCGTGCGTTCATACGGGATGACGGAGTTAACCAAGTCAATCCAGGCTCTTCTAGATGGACAGGAGCTTCCCATTCATCTCAGCGCTAACACCTTGCGCGCCATAAAGAGTGCCTCTCGCAAAAATATACCAGTGTAGTGATCCCAAGTCTCCTCCTCCCACACTCCAAATATGCAAATTAACGGGTCAAGGGGAACAGGTATCAGCAGCAATGATGTTAATAGTAATGTCACTTCCTTCCAATATTGAAGAATTATAGGACATCCCCATATCATATGTACAAAGTCTGCATCTGACGAGTGACACAGCACACATTCTGATGTTTGGAATCGACCCATTTTAAAAAGACGTATCGGGGTTAGGTATGCTTGATATATTATATACAGTTGAGTCATCCTATTATTAACTGACGGGGATACTTTAACCGGAGATTCAAGAATATCCTCCCAATCCTCCTCTTGCATATTGGACAGCAGTACCCCCCATTTCTCTCTAATGGAGTTGACAGTGGCTGCGGCTCCCGAAGATAGCACATAGGTGTATAAGGAAGAGATAAGACCCTGGGGGCCCTGCGACTTAAGGATTCCTATCAAGGGTAAAGAAGATATAGCCCGACCTGTACCCACGTACCTCATATGTGTTTGAACGGCTGACCTCAGCTGTAAGTACCGAAAAAATTGGGATCTCGGTATATCATATTTAGTTTGCAATTGTTCAAAAGACACAAAGACCCCTCCATCATAAAAATCACCTATTGAGAAGACCCCATACCTCATCCAGAAATCTGTAGATGGATGACTTAGTAGAGTGGAGAAATAACTATTGTTCCATAGGGGCATCTCTGCTATAATATCTACATATCCCGTAATTTTTTAAATTTGTCTCCAAACTAAACGCGCCAGCCGAAGCAGGGGTAGCAGTCGGGGAGCACTGATTTTCTCCGCCTCCAAAAAGTTTAATGGGCAATCAAATTGAACCGAGTGAATTAAATGGTTTTCGGAATTGGGGAGGCAATTATTGGGCATCCACGGGTAGAGAGCTTTTGCCTGACCGGCCAGGTAATATAAATAAAAATCCGGGAGCGCCGCTCCTCCTCCCTGTTTTGGCCTCTGTAGTGTAGACAGTTTGAGTTTAGGTCTAGATTTCCCCCATATGAAGGTGGTAAGTTGAGAGTTTAGTGTCGCGAAAAAGGACCTAGGCACCGGCGTGGCACTATGTTCGAGGCAGTAACTGAGTTTGGGAAGCAGAATCATTTTAATTAAATTAATACGACCAGCTATGGATAAAGGGTGTTTGCTCCAGGCCGCAAACTTAGATTTGACTAATTCTAACAGTGGAAATACATTGAGTTGGAAGTCAGTTCTACCATGCTGAGATATGTATATACCCAAATATTTAAAACTAGACACAACAGGAAGGGGGGACAAAGTATCTAAATCGGGCATTGGAGAGTGGGAAAGGGGCATCAACGCGGATTTGTCCCAGTTTATATATAAACCTGAATATCTACTGAAGTTATCTATAGTGGCTATTACTCGCGGTAGCGTTTCCTCCACCTGATCCATGAATATTACCATGTCATCAGCATACAGGCCAATGGTATCTACCCGATCAGCTATGTGTATTCCTTTAATGGCAGAAGAGGATCTTATTTGTATCGCCAATGCTTCCAATGCCAGGGCGAAGAGAGCCGGGGAAAGAGGGCATCCCTGTCGCGTCCCCCTATGTAGAGGAATGGGTTTAGAGATGGAACCATTTATAATAATCCGGGCCCTAGGCTTCATATACAGCAGTCCCACCCATTTAAGAAATTTGTCACCAAAGCCGTATTTTTTCAAACAAGCTAATAAAAAGGGCCACTCAAGGGAGTCAAAGGCCTTGGCCGTGTCCAGCGACGCCAATGCCCAAGAGTTATCCAACACCAGTGAGCTATATTGGACTACCGATTGGACCCGTCTAATGTTAATGGAAGTATTTTTACCGGGCATGAAGCCTGTTTGGTCTGGGTGAATGAGGTTTAGTATAATCGAGTTTAGCCTGGTGGCCAGGATTTTAGTGAAGATCTTATAATCTACATTGACCAGTGATATAGGCCGGTAAGATCCACAGTCTAGTGGGTCCTTCCCCTCCTTTTTGAGTATAATGATATTCGCCTCATAGAAGGTGTCCGGCATAGAGTCTCCCCCCTGCATCCCCTGGTACACCCTCAGCAGGAGTGGTGCTAAAATATCATGATATTTCCTATATAATTCAACGGGAAAACCATCCGGACCAGGAGCTTTCCCAGAGGCCATATCCGCCAAAGCCTGCTCGACCTCCTCCAGAGTGAACTCAGCGTCCATAAAGGCGCGTTGAGCTGAGTCTAATTCAGGGAATGTCACATCTGATAAATAATCTAAGTTTCCCAGGACATCAAAGTCACACTTAGATGTGTATAACGACTCGTAATAGTCTTGAAAACAATGAAGAATTTCCTCTGTTGAGGATACTAATGAGCCATCTCGTGTTCGAATTTGCAATATAGTGTTAGATACATTATGTTGTCGTACCAAGAAGGCTAAAAATTTGCTAGCTTGATTTCCCATCTCAAAGAAGGACTGGCGAGCAAAAAATAGTTTACGTTTAGATTTCGTGTGTATGTGTTGGTCATATAGCCTCTGGGAAGTTTGCCACGCAAGTCTGTTACTATTAGTTGGATTAGATACAAATATCGACTCCGAGTCCTTCAGCTGTCGCTCCATCTCATCGTCCTCTCTCGAGGTCACTCTCTTTATGTACGATATCGTAGAAGATAGACACCCTCTTAAATATGCCTTAAGGGCATCCCAAAATATATTAGTGTTCTGGGGTCCAGAGTGAGATGAGAGGAAGCATTTTAACTGTCCCACGGTCCTATCACTCGAGTCAATTAATTTAAGCCAGAATGGGTTTAATTTCCAAGTCATATTGTCTCTGAATTGCCCAAATTTGAGTTTGAGAATGACCGGGCTATGATCAGATATTCCCCTGTTACCATGCTCAACATTGTCCACCCATGCTGCCAACTCTCTTGATCCAAATATATAATCCAGACGGGAAAGAGTACGTCTGGTAGATGAATGACAGGTATAACCTTTTACCCCAGGATGACGTATCCTCCATAAATCTAACCATCCACTCCCTTCCATAAACAGAGCCAGCTGGGATGATGCCTGAGAGGGTCGTTCCTTTACCAACTCTCCACCCAATCTCAATCGGTCAAGGTGATTATCCATAATTAGATTGAAATCTCCCATACATATAACATTCGCATCTGGAAAACTCAGGGCAAAACTCATTGCTTTTCTAAGAATAGATACATTAGCTGGCGGGGGATTATAAATACATAATATGACATATTCTCGAGAATTAATTGACGCGTGGACAAAGACGAATCGGCCTTCAGAATCCCTCCTAGCCTCCCTCACCTCCCATCTGACATCCCTATGAATCAGTAGTGAGACCCCTCTGGAGTAACTGGTGTGAAACGCATGTATGGACCATTGTACCCATGGTTTTTGTGTATACCGAGCCGTATCTCTAGTTAAGTGTGTCTCTACCAGCGCCACTATGTGAGGATGGTGACGTTTAATCAGCGAAAATACTTTGATCTTTTTCTGAGGAGACTTAATACCACGCACATTCCAGGTCATGCATATCAGTTCAGACCCCATACTCACTCATCAAGGTATAATAAACACACAGGAGAAGAGCTGCTGTCCGGGTAAGACCTAGGAACAACACATGGAGGGCAAGAGAACCATTGGCGGCGATTTCTACCTATAGAACAAAATAAACCAACATTGAAAACATGTGAGAAAGAACAGAACAAAAACCCAACAGTGTAGGAGCATAATCCAGCGCTCCTATTGATAAGTAAGATTGGGGATACCCTCGCTAAACTCAGCGTCCGGTATTGTTGTTAAGTTGACATCCACAAAAAGAGCTCTATTACGCGTTTGCCAGTATAAATGCATTAGGGTTTCTTTGTATTAGGGGTTTTGTGGACCCGAAGCCACTCAGCCGCCTCCTCCGGATTAGTGAAAAAAATAGATGAGCCCTCATAAACAACCCGCAGGCGAGCTGGATAAATCATGGAGTATATGATATTCTGGTCTCTCAGTTGTTTTTTGACCTCTATGAATCTCGCTCGCTGCTTCTGAAGCTCCATTGAAAAATCCGGAAAGATTGATATTGTGGCATTGTGGAGTTTAATGGGACTTTTTTGTCGTGCCAGTCGTAAAATGGTGTCCCTGTCTTTGCAGTTGAGAAGACGCGCCAGGAACGGTCTTGGCGGAGCTCCGGGAGGGAGGGGTCTTGTGGGGACCCTATGAGCCCTCTCCACAGCGAATGTTGAGGAGAATTCACCTCCTAAAGAAGTTTTAAGCCAATCTTCCAGAAATTCCTCCGGTTGTTGTCCCTCCGTTCGTTCCGGTAGACCAATGATTCGAATGTTGTTTCGCCGCAGTCTATTCTCTAAATCATCTGCTTTCTGTTTCCAAGCATTGATTGAGCCAGCCACTTTTGTCAATTTAGCTTCCATAGGCTCGATGGTATCCTCTATTTGTGACACTCTCGTTTCCACTTCTGTGATGCGTCCTCCCATAGTTTGCATGTCCTGTCTAAGACGGCCCACTTCAGTGTGCACATCTTCTATTTTTTCAGTGAGAGAAGATCTGGTTAGAGAAATAGCCTGCATTAGTTGTTCAGAGGCTTGCTTAAGGGTTAACTCATCTTGTTCCCCCTCCTCATTACTATCAGAGGGACGGCCTTTGCGTTGTATCTGTGAGGAGCTACCCCGAAGAGTCCGCACGCCCTCCGAGGAGTCCTCTCTGGCAAATTTTTTAAGTCTGTCAGCGGCTCCTGATCCCTTGGCGTGCTGCATAGTTGACATGAATAAGAGGGGCAGGAGAACGGCCCGATGTATATTGTGGAGTGGTGCAGAAATAAAGGCAACAGGGCCCGCAGGGAGCTGTATATGCTTAAAAGCGTTATTAGGCAGTCTCAAGAGCACTAAATGTATCCAATATGTCCGGAGAGGGGAGAAATCCCACAGTGCCGACAGATGGGGCAATAGGAGGGGGGCCAGACCCTCCAAATTACAAGCACCAGTGGGGACAGATGTCTCTCAAACAGGGGAACGCAGGGCCCAATCTTCCAGGGCGCTCACTGCTTGTCCCCTCAAGAAAAAGTTCAGGATATGTGCTCACCTCCCCAGTAGTGCTGCAGATCCGGACTTCTGCGTCGCTTCTCCACCGTCAGAGAGCGCGCTTATAGATAAGTTGCCTCCACCGCCCTGTAGGTCTCTCCGTCCAGGATTTCAAAGGCTGCCTCCTGCGGCATGCACACTGGAGCTCCCAGATCACCGGGGGGGAGACTCCAGCGCTGATGAGGCCGGCGCCGCTCTGCGTATCAGGGCGCGCGCCTGCAAGATGGCCGCCACCTCAATCCAGTTCCCGCGCTCCCGCGGGCTCCACTGACCTCCGCTCTCCGGTAATATGTACACCGGGAATCCCCAGAGCACCGGGGGGAGTCTCCGGTGTTGATGGAGGTTCGGCGCCGCTCTGTGTGTCAGAGCACGCGCCTGCAAGATGGCCGCCGCCTCACTCCGGCCGTGTTCCCGCGGGTCTCACCGACCTCCGCTCCCGTCCACACTCTCTCCGCTCTCCCACCGCCGCCAGGTGCCTTTCCGGGTCCAGAGGGACCATAAATCAGTCCAGAAATCTGGGCAGAATGGGGTCTAAATGGCAGGATTTCTGCAGGATAATGGGAGCTCTCCCTGGGTACGTCTGCCTCCTTCAGCTACATAGCCACGCCCCATGTCACTTCATTATTACATGCAGAAAAGCCGCAGAGACACCATCACGTGTTTCTCAACGCAAGCAATAAATAGCCAGGTCTTTCACCAGGAAGGAATAACCACGGGAAGGGCAGCATCCAAATGGAAAACCACCTATGCCAAAACATGGTATCCATCCACAGACAGCTGTTTCGGGGTATTTGCCCCTCATCAGTGTGGAGTAGGAAACTGGCTATTAGGAGCAGTGCCTGGTAAAAGGACTATAAACATAAGGATGAATGACCTCGGGGAGATCAAAACATCCAACACCGCGGAGACACCATCACGTGTTTCTCAACGCAGTGATCCAGAACACTGCCCCCATCCCTTATGGGAAATATGCAAATGCATGCAGAAAAGCCGCGGAGACACCATCACGTGTTTCTCAACGCAAGCAATAAATAGCCAGGTCTTTCACCAGGAAGGAACAACCTCGGGAAGGGCAGCATCCAAAAGGAAAACCACCTATACCACCTTTCTTTTGCATTTGCAAAACATCCAACACCGCGGAGACACCATCACGTGTTGAGAAACACGTGATGGTGTCTCCGCGGTGTTGGATGTTTTGATCTCCCCGAGGTCATTCATCCTTATGTTTATGTTAATTATTACATGTCACTTCATTATTACATGGCACCTCATTATTATATGTCACTTCATTATTACATGGCACCTTATTATCACTTGTCACTTCATTATTACATGGCACCTCATTATTACATGGCACTTCATTATTACATGGCACTTCATTATTACATGGCACTTCTTTATCTCATGTCACTTCATTATTACATGTTACTTCATTATTACATGGCACCTCATTGCTATATGTCACTTCATTATTACATGGCACCTCATTATCACTTGCCATTTCATTACTACATGTCACTTCATTATTACATGTCACTTCATTATTTCATGGCACCTCATTATTACATCACTTCATTATCACATGTCACTTAGTTATTACATGTTACTTCATTATTACATGGCACTTCATCTCATGTCACTTCATTATTACAAAGCACTTCATTTTTACATGGCACTTCATTATCTCGTCACTTCATTATTACATGGCACCACATTACATGTCACTTCATTATTACATGGCACCTCATTATTACGTCACTCCATTATTACATGGCACCTCATTATCACTTGTCACTTCATTACTACAGGCCGCTTCATTATTACATGGCAGCTCAATATTACATGGCACCTCATTATTACATGGCACTTCATTAGTACATGGCACCTCATTATTAAATGGCACTTCATTATTACATGGCACCTCATTATTACATGTCACTTCATTATTGCATGGCACCTCATTATCACTTGTCACTTCATTACTACATGTCGCTTCATTTTTACATGGCAGCTCATTACTACATGGCACCTCATTATTACATGGCACTTCAATATTACATGGCACTTCATTATTACATGGCACTTCTTTATCTCATGTCACTTCATTATTACATGTTACTTCATTATTACATGGCACCTCATTGCTATATGTCACTTCATGATTACATGGCACCTCATTATCACTTGCCATTTCATTACTACATGTCACTTCACTATTACATGTCACTTCATTATTTCATGGCACCTCATTATTACATCACTTCATTATTACACACCTCATTATCACGTCACTTAGTTATTACATGTTACTTCATTATTACATGGCACTTCATCTCGTCACTTCATTATTACATGGCACTTCATTATCTCGTCACTTCATTATTACATGGCACCACATTACTACATGTCACTTCATTATTACATGGCACCTCATTATTATGTCACTCCATTATTACATGGCACCTCATTATCACTTGTCACTTCATTACTACATGTCGCTTCATTATTACATGGCAGTTCAATATTACATGGCACCTCATTATTACATGGCACTTCATTAGTACATGGCACCTCATTATTACATGGCACTTCATTATTACATGGCACCTCATTATTACATGTCACTTATTACATGGCACCTCATTATTATGTCACTCCATTATTACATGGCACCTCATTATCACTTGTCACTTCAGTACTACATGTCGCTTCATTTTTACATGGCAGCTCATTACTACATGGCACCTCATTATTACATGGCACTTCATTAGTACATGGCACTTCATTATTACATGGCACCTAATTATTATACGTCACATTAGATTTGTACAATGCAGGATCCAACAGAAGGGGACAAAAAGGTCAATGAAGGATAATTTATCTTTACTAAATAAATACAAGCAGTAATAGCACACACTGAGCCCTCAGGGAGGTAGAGAGGCACTGTAGGACTTTTTATTCGACCCCTGAAATAACCATGTGACCTCATCTGACAACAGTCTGACACCGCCCACACATGAGTGATCACATGGTCATTACATCATCGCCAAGCAGTTACGGCCAATGGGGTATAGATCAGGCAGGGCGTCTTCATGTGATTGGTTGCCCCGTGCTTGTGTATCAGGGCGGCCGTAATAACCTCACTGACGGGCTCCAGCTACGCTTCACATGACCGCAGTAACCGCACTGGAATAAGCGGAAGTGACTAGAGCGCCACCAATCACTACTCAGCTTCTGGGCGTGGTTTTACATATTCACCAATCAGAGAGCGGCGGCTGGCGAAGCCGTGCTCACTGCTCCAATAGGTCACAGGTTAGTTGTTTCCGTGAATGCTCCGGTTAGTGAGCTCACTGCCTGTTCTGTCAGAGTGTCTGCTGCAGAATTATAGGGGCGAGAACCGTGTGTGTCCGCAAAGTAGCAGCAGTAATGCAGGAGCCGGAGCTCATGGCAGCCGTGTGCTTGTTATAGCTGGGGAGGAAGAAGAAGTCATATTATGGGAGTGATAGCCATATAGCACAATCACTAGCCACTGCCCTATGTATAGTCACATCCAGTGCTGGTGCCAACCACCATTTCCTCTTCTTAGCTGGGGAGGGGTCCGATTTCTAAAAACATTGAAAATTGTAGGGATTGCTTTAAAATATTCTATTATGAGCAGGGACGTACATAGAATGAAAGGGGCCCTATAGCAGAAGTCCTTATTGGCCTCCCTTCCAAAAAATAATATTTGTCGGGGTCACAGAAGAACATATTCCACAACTTTGCAGCCCTTATAATTGTAATTGTGCCCCTATTGAAGCCCCTTACTGTTCTCACACACCAACATAATGGTCTTCATAAAGTGTGATGCCAACAAATGTGGACCTCAAACACAGTAAGATGTTCCTCCACCGTACCCTCCACACACAATGTGATGACCCTACAGTACCCTTCACAAATAGCCCTCCACATAGTCTGATGGCCCCCACAAATAGTCCTCCACATAGTATGATGGCCCCCACTAATAGCCCTCCACATAGTATGATGGCCCCCCCACAAATAGCCCTCCACGTAGTAAGATGGTCTCCACATAGTCTGATGGCCCCCACAAATAGTACTCCACATAGAATGATGGCCCCCACTAATAGCCCTCCACATAGTATGATGATCCCCCACTAATAGCCCTCCGCATAGTAAGATGGCCCCCCACTAATAGCCCTCCGCATAGTATGATGCCCCATGGCAGCCTTGTGGTCTGGTGCTATTAGCTGAACGCCACTGATTATAGGGTATACTCTAACTGTTCCAATACAGGATGGCTTGTCGTTGCCCCCCAGATCATATGCTAATATGAATATAATATATTCGGAGTGCACACACTTTCCTTGAGGTGTGAGGCAGAAGTGGGATCCCAGTATATCTAGAAAGAAATGTCCACTGCACACTGGATTAGTGAAGCATATATGGTGAAGCTTTATTGATGAGGTACAGTAAGTGCATTGATGCAGGAGAAGAGCGCTGTAGTATTGTCTTTAGTAGGAAATGACTCCACCACAATACTACTGTATACCAACATTTTCAATAATTTGATGAAGGTCCGTGTAGGACCAAAATGCCATTAGCTGCTTCTCTCTGGTGCTGTCATGGGTACGTAATTATCCTTTTATTCTCTGATCCATAGACTTGCATAGCCGATTTTGATCTGACACGTCAGATTGATATTGGACATGTTTCCGCGATTTTAAACAGATCACTCCGTCCGAGGAAAACATTGCACATGTGAACAGCCCCATAGACTATCATAGTTATGAGTGCTTTCTGTGAGGTAAAAAAAATGGATAGCACTCATACATGAAAACCTGATGTGTGAATGATCCTCCATTCTGACGGAGTTATCCTTTAAAAGAAGTGCTTACCATTGCTCTATGTAAGGCCTGGGGACCCTAGACAGCCGCGGGGATGCAAACATATTTTTTGAGCACGCCAAAGACACTCGGTTACCACACATGCCTGCTCTGATAACACCTTATCCGAGCACGTTCGCTCATCACTAATCATAACCTTTGCTCTAATTAAGCTTTCCGGAACAATTAACCACAGCACTATGAATTATAAATGGAAAATTGACCTGACCTCCTGTTTCTACGTAGAGCTTAGAAGGACTCAGTCAGTTTAATCACGGGATATCATAGAACTGAAAAAGTGAAGAATCAGCTGGGTAGAAAGGTAAAATGAGCAATTGCAAGTGCACAGTGCTATATAATCTGATGATTATAGTAAGAGGATACAAACTTTAATGGGAGGAGTAATGCGCACAGTGTGTGCCTGTGTATTTTGGTTCCGGTGCCAGCCACTCCCTAACGCCAGAGGGAGATAACTTACTCTTCAAATTTAAAAACCACGAACAACAGGCTGTAAGGGGCTTCATAACAATTCTCCTGGAGCCCATCGTGTTTTTGCAGCAACAATAGTTCACTTTTGTATATTTTGCAGGACAATGTGTGAGGTAGAACTGAGTACACGTGTGTATGTGAAAATGATTCTACATGCAGCCCGCTACCCACACAGCACAGTGAGCGGGGCTCTTGTGGGGCGCAGGACACCCGGCTGCCTGACATTGTGTGATTGTGTGCCGATCGGTCACCAGCTGCCACTTGCGCTCAGCCTAGAGGTGGCTCTGACACAGGTACCTGGGCTTTCTTATTGATGTCGTTTCTGTCATTGCTGTATATTGTGAAATATCGAATATTGCACAGGCCTTATACGCCCGACATATTGTGGATCCTTGTTATAGGATATGTAATACCTATAATACCATCATAACAGGCAGGAGGTTTTTCCTTATTATTCATAAGGTTTAATGCTTTGAAGTGCTAAATTATTCCCTATATTTTATGTCATTGTTATTGCTTGTATTATTATTATTATTATTATTATTATTATACATTTTTATAGCGCCATTTATTCCATGGCGCTTTACATGTGAATACGGGGCAAATATAGACAAATACATTAAACATGAGCAGATAACAAGGCACACGAGTACATAAGGAGGGAGGACCCTGCCCGCGAGGGCTCACAGTCTGCAGGGGGTGGGTGAGGATACACTAGGAGAGGGTAGGGCAGGTTGCGCGGCTGTTCAGTAGGTTGAGGATCACTGCAGGCTGTAGGCTTGTCGGAAGAGGTGGGTCTTCAGGTTATTTTTGAAGGATTCTATGTTAGGCGAGAGTCTGATGTGTTGGGGTAGAGAGTTCCAGAGTATGGGGGAAGCACGGGAGAAGTCTTGGATGCGGTTATGGGAAGAAGAGATGAGAGGGGAGTAGAGAAGGAGGTCTTGGGAGGATCGGAGGTCGCGTGTAGGTAGGTACCGGGAGACCATGTCACAGATGTATGGAGGAGACAGGTTGTGGATGGCTTTGTATGTCAGTGTGAGGGTTTTGAACTGGAGTCTCTGGGCGATAGGAAGCCAGTGAAGGGCTTGACACAGGGGAGAGGCTGGGGAATAGCGGGGGGACAGGTGGATTAGTCGGGCAGCAGAGTGTAGGATGGATTGGAGTGGTGCCAGAGTGCTAGAGGGGAGTCCAGAGAGTAGGAGGTTGCAGTAGTCGAGGCGGGAGATGATAAGGGCATGCACTAGCGTTTTTGCAGTGTTGCGGTCAAGGAACACCTGCTTGTATCCTACCGTCTCTCTGTGTTCATGCCACTGTGCGCTATTGTCTCTGGATTTCATCCTCTTTGTTTTTTGCTTTTTATGTTGTTCTGACTTCCCACAGATAGACTCCTGGAGCGCTCTTCAAGGACTAGTTATCGCAGGGTTCTACCAAGCAAATGCCATCCTCAGAGATACTAGGTGAACAGCTCTATTTAACGTCACCATTGTCATGTCCTATATTTAATACGAAAATGGAAATGAACAAACCTTTTACGTATGCCGTATGAGTCTAAGCTTAAAGGGAATGTGTCAGCTGGATTTTACCTCAAATTATTTATATTCACACTTAACGCTTCCAAAGCCAAGTTCAGCAATGCCTTTACATGGCCAGTCCTTCCCCCCCGTTATTGTGAAATCAGTGTTTGAAATGATATATAAATGAGACTGCACAGCTGAAACCTCTGTCACTCCAGCTCTATTGCCTGCCCAGCATTACCTGCTGCTTAACTGACAGCCTCTGTGCTGTGTGACTTCAGGCCAAGGAGCTAGATCAGGCGGTGCTCCAAAGCGTGCGCTGCCAATCATCATGCAGGAGTGCAGAGTACTGAAATTGAGGGGATGGGACGGTGCAATAAAGCCCTTTCATTTATATATTTTATAAAACTATTTTTTCTGTAAAAACACATATACTAAATCTACAGTGCTAGACGTTGCATCTAGCGACCATCATTAGTCATTTAATTGCTTGCTTACACAAGCTGACCACACTCCCAATGCACAGTAACAGATAGTTCAGTGCCCATTGTTCTTGGCAGCACGTGTCCAGTTAATCTTTCAGTGTAAATTGACTTTTATTGAGAATGGGCGTTTTTAAGAACACTCCCGTCACAATATTTGTGCAATCTAAACAGTCTGCCGATCACCCCAATCATTGAGTAAAATGATTTTTTTGTGCTGCACAAATGAACATCGTTCGCTGCAGAACATCATCCTGTGTAAACAGGGCTCGTGCTGCCGAGAACAATGGCAGCCTGTGCACACTGAACAATCTATTACAGATCATTCAGTGCTCATTGTGTATCGCAGTCTGCCCGTGTAAATGGGCGAATAAATGGCCACAGTAGGCAAATATTTTCAGATTGGCAGTTGTTTAGTATCACCGATCCACCCGTGAATGGCCGAGAACGATGATCTTTTGCGCAAACAACCCGATGAGCGTTTTGCTCGTTCTTCAGTTGGTTTACACTGCCAGATTGTCGTGAAACGAGCGTTTCTAGGACCACTCGTTCACAGTAATCTTGTAAATGCCCCTTTAGTCATCAGGGGTAGGTGTTCTATTTCATGAAGTGTACAAATGATGTTATTAGATACCAATTCCAGATACCATATTTATATAAAATTATTGTCCAATTCTCTGTGAATAAACTGTAGATAAATAAAACCTTCGCACATTTATTCCTATGAGTGTTGTCTTTCAGTATCAACTCTGCTACCCTTCGCTCAGCCTCACTGATCGCTGAATACCAAGAGGATGCAGTGCTAATATTGGTAAGATAATGCGCTTAGATAACCGCTTGGCAAAGAAATCCTTTGTTTCTCTTCGTGTATTTTTCTCTACGTAGATGGATAATGAGCGTCTGTCGCCCTGTCCTGGGGTCCCTCCTCTCACAGTTCTACATCAAAACGGCTACAAGCAGTGGATTCCCAAAGACAAAACTCTGTAAGCACTTTGAACTTGTATGCATGATATAACAGAAAGCCACATTAATCTCCACAATGGTTCAAAAAAAACAAGTACTAATAACAGGGAGACAAAAGGAGCAACAGCAACTGTCTGAGGGATTTTAAGAAGTTTTCAATAGAGGCTGAAGCCCATATTTTAATGATTGCAGGAATTAGTAGCATACTGTATTACTGCAATTCTTGTTGGGGATCCAAGGGGTATTGTTTCTCCTTGCGGAAAGTGACATGTCAAGCATGCCGAGATGAGGAGATTTTTAAGTCGCCATGCTCCTTTGGGAAGCGGTACCTCTTGCATCCCGGTCACACAGCCAAACCAGATCTCACACTTTGCACTAATGAGGGGCGATGCCCCAAAACACAGTGTCTGCAAGTTGAGATTCTGGTTTGGGCTTTTATCCCAAGTCATGTGGCAAGGCTCGTTAAAGGGAACCTGTCAGCAGGATTGTGCACAGTAACCCACGCACAGTGTCAGGTCGGTGCCGTTATACTGATTAAAATGATACATTGGTTGATGAAATCTGTCTTGTGGTTATTGTGTAATCTTTATTTTCAGTTTTGAGTTAATGATATGTCGGTGTTCTGGGGCGGCCTGTGGGGGTCTTCATGTGGTGCTCTGATTAGGTATTCATAATAGCTATTGATCAGTATGGCTTCTGACTGATCACTGCTCCCTCACTGACCTGCCCCCTAGTTTACATAATGAATACCTGTACATACCGAAGAAAAGAAAAACCCTTCTGCAGGCAGGTGCTGGCCGTGGCCACTGCGCTGCAGCATGATCGTATGTTTCATGTGCAGCTAAAAACTGTGCTTGATGTTTTCCTGAGGAGTACACAATAAAATTTGTTTTAAAATGGCGCCCACCGCGATCAGATAGCTGCTACTGAACAGGCACGGGCGGAGCCATGTTGCTAGAGAAGAAAAAATAAAATTTCCTCCTCCAAGTTGGCGCCGCCCGAGTCTATTGCATGTGGCGGGCGCCCTTTTAAAATGGATATTTTTTATACTTCTCAGGAAAACATGAAGCACAGTTATTAACTGCACATGAAAAATGCAATTATGCTGCAGCGCAGGAGCCACGGTTCGCGCCTGCCTGCAGAAGGGTTGTTGTGTTTTTGGTTTTAACTTGTATGTACATATATTCATTATGCAAATTAGGGGGCAGGTCACTGGGGGACCAGTGACCTGTCAGCGGGCTGTATTATGAAAGCTAATCATAGCACATGAAGACCCCTACCCCCCCCCCCCCCAGAGGACCGCCCCAAAGCACGAGCATATCATAAACTGAAAATACAGATTAAACAACAACCACAAGATGGATTTTATCAACCAAGGTATCATTTTAACCCCTTTGCGACATTGGGCGTAATGGTGTGTCGGACACCCTCCCTTTGATGTGGTCTCCGGCACTGAGCCCACATCTTTTCCGGCACATGTCAGCTGTCTTTAACAGCTGACAAGTGCCTCTAACAGCTGCGGGTGGAATCACGATCCACCCATGGCTGTTAACTAGTTATATGCCACTGTCAATCTCTGACAGCGGCATTTAATGCGCTCTTCCGGCAAGTGCGCAGGAATTCCTGCCCATCGGAGACCCGGTCACTTGATCGCAGGTCACTGATGGGTCAGCATGACAACCAGAGGTCTCCTGCAGACCTCTGACGTTGACACTGCTGGATTGCTATGATCGCCACCCGGTGGTCGGCGCTCCTAGCAAGTCAGCCTGTATGTAGCAGAGCCGATCGGGTTATGGCATCCTCTAGTCTCCCATGCAGACTATTTGAAGCATGCCAAAAGTATAAAAAAAAAAAAAAAAATGTTTTTAAAATTATTTTTTTTAAAAAAGTTCAAATCGCACCCCTTTTGCCCCATTCAAACTAAAACAATAATTAAAAAAAAAATATCATACACATATTCGGTATCTCCGTGTTCAGAATTGCCCAGTCTATCAATATGAAGAAAAAATTAACCCGATCGCTAAACGGCATAATGAGAAAAAAAAATAAAAACGCCAGAATTGGGGTATGTGCGGATCCACAGCAGTTTTCCATGTGGTGTACAGTACCATATAAACCAATGGAAATCCAAATCCGCAGTGCACATGCTGCGGAAAATTCCACGCGGAAACGCTGCAGTTTATTTTCTGCAGCATGTCAATTCTTTGTGCGGATTCTGAAGCGTTTTACACCTGTTCCATAATAATAATCTGCAGGTGAAATCCGCACAAAATGCACAGTGAATCCGCAGGTAAAAAGCCCTGCGTTTCTGCAGAATAAGCGCGGAAAAATCCGCAATGGAATCCGCAAAGTGTGCACATAACCTTAAGGTTTTTTTGGTTGCCACAACATTGCATTAAAGTGCAATAAGGGGCTATCAAAAGAACGTATCTGCACCAAAATGGTATCAGTAAAAACGCCAGCTCAGCCCGCAAAAATTAAGCCCTTACCCAACCCGAGATCACGAAAAATGGAGACGCTACGGGTATTGGAAAATAGCGCAATTTTTTTAGCTTTAACAAACTTTGGATTTTTTTTTCACCACTTAAATAAGAAAGAACCTAGACATATTTGTTGTCTATGAACTTGTAATGACCGGGAGAATCAAAATGGCAGGTCAGTTTTAGCATTTAGTGAGTATGGTAAAAAAAAAAATTCCCCCAAAACAACTGTAGGGTTGCATTTTTTTTTTTTATTTTATTTATTTATTTTTTTGTAATTTCACTGCACTTGGAATTTTTTTCCTGTTTTTCGAGTACACGACATGGTAAAACCAGTTTTGTTGTTCAAAACTACAACTCGCCCCGCATAAAACAAGCCCTCACACGGCCATTTTTTAACCAAAAAATAAAAAAGTTATGGCTCTGGGAAGAAATGGAGCAAAAAATAGAAATCTAAAAATACCTCTGGTCATTAAGGGGTTAATCAGTATAATGGCGCCAACATGACGCTGTCTGTAAGTTACTGTGCACAATCCTGCTGACAGGTTCCCTTTTAAAGGGTCGACTTTGACTTCTTGGATTGCTACTTCCTATAGGTGGCACTAGAGTTCTAGTCCTCTTCCTCTCTGAAGAGACAATTTGCAATTCTTGTTAAGTTATCCAATTTGGAAAATAGAATACCTTTTGTAGGCAATCCATAATTCAAAGACGAGGCCCCTGTTTAGCTCTGGAAGACCTCTTCTGTCCTGCATTACACGGGCAACCAAATTTGATTGTGTTCTACCTATTGCTTCATGTTTCTTTAGTGCAACCATTAGGACATTGGACACCTACTTTCTCCTTCGCCTCATTGGGGAACACAGGACTGTGGGTGTATGCTTCTGCCGCCACGAGGCTGACACTAAGTAAACGTGAAAAAAAGTTAGCTCCTCCTCCGTAGTATACACCCTGACACTGGCTACCGGAGAATCCAGTTTATGCTTAGTGTCTCAAGGAGGCACATCTCTGTGTCCTGGATCCTTTGGACCCTATTTTCAACTTCTATGGATTGAGGGGGCGACGGGCCCTTTTGAGGGTCCGATGTCCCCAAAACCATCAACGGGCAAGTACGTGCGATCTCTCCACGTATCCGTTCCCGCTACGTGGGATCCTTCTCCGGACTTGGCCCTGACCACCCTGAGGTAGTTAGACTCCAGGCTGTATAGGTGCCCTTAGATCTCCGTGTGTTCCCCCCTGATTCCTACACCCCTGCTCTGCTGCGGTGATAGCTGGGGTGGTGGGCGGTCCCTCTCCTTATCCTGGGCAGATAATGGAGATAGGGTTCCTGCACCGTCATTTGATTCCCCCTCGCTGGAGGGGCAAGGGGGGCTCCTGGCACACAATGCATCTTTTTGGCTGATTTACCTGCCCTCCGGGAGTGCGGTGCCGCCGGTTCTATCGGCAGTCCGGTGCCGTTTTTCTCTGCTCTGCGGCAGTGCGGTGCCGCCGGCGCCGTTTCTGTCTCAGCGGCCGGCGCTGCGGTGGTATGGTGCGGCCGGCGCCGCTATCTTCCAGAGGCTTCAGGCTCTGCCTGGCCTCCTGCAGGCGTGGGACAAACTTCCTGGATAGACCAGGGCCCGAACTTCCGCCCCGCAGACCGCGCTGTGAGGCCCCGCCCCCTCCGGCGTGTCACTTCCGGTTCCGCCTTTCCTCTCTCAGGACCAAGATGAGAGGGGAAAAATTGAGGCCCCGGCTTCGGGCCTACTGCAGGCCGCATTGCTTCATGGTGGTCCCTCCCCCGGAGGCCGGCTGGGGATAAAAGGTAGCTCATTTGGCTCCGCATCGTGCGTTCGGATCCATCGCTGTAATCTTGGGGACACAGGACTGGGGTAAGTGCTTCTCCCTCCTGCTGACAGAAGCATTAATTTTTTCCCCAGTCTCAGGCCCTGGGTATAGCATTTACTGATCACTATGTCTAGAAGGATTAAAACTCACATGGTCCTATTTACCGGTTGTGTAGCTTGTCGTGCCCCATTCCCGCACACCCAGAGTAATCGCCGCTGCGAGGCCTGTGACTCTGAACGCGCCCAGGAGCCCCCCCCCCCACCCTCCCCCGCCAGCTCCCCAGCAATCTCTCCGACTCCTGCCCCTCAAGCAGAGGCTGGTTCAGTTCCGCCGGAATGGGTTACGTCCTTGTCGCAATCCATGGCGTCCCTTACTGAAGCAATCAAATCCCTTCAGATCCCTGCGGTCAGGGCCAGCAGTCCTTCTGTCTCGGAGAGGGCCTCGGGGTCTCAAGAACCTTCGGCCTGCAGGGGCCGCGCTCGAAGTAGACAGACGTGTGGAAAACGGATTCGCACAGCGTCGCCCAGGCCCTCAGGTGCTTCTGCATCCTGGAGTTCCGTATCACGTTCTCCTTCTAAGGCAGAAAACGGGGAAGTTGAGACTGACTATGAGGCTGCCGTCACACTAGCACTAGCAGTATTTGGTCAGTATTTTACGTCAGTATTTGTAAGCCAAAACCAGGAGTGGAACAATTGCAGGAAAAGTATAATAAAAACATATGCATCTGTTCTGTATTTATCACCCACTCCAGGTTTTGGCTTACAAATACTGATGTAAAATACTGACCAAATACTGCTAGTTTGACGGCAGCCTGAGTCAGAAGGGTCCCTTAATTTTGAGAATCCTGGGTTTCAGGAGTCGGTAGATAGACTGATTGAGGCTGTCAATCAGTCTATGGGGATAGAGGACGAGCTCGCCTCATCCTCAGATCATAAGGTCTCATTTAAGCGGGCCAAATGGGCCCATAGGGTGGTTTCCTCTCACCCTGAGTTTGAGGACCAGATTCGGCGTAACCGGGAGCACCCGGACAAGCGTTTTTCAGGGCAAAGGGCCCTGAAGGCTAGGTATCCCTTTGCTGCTGAACTTTGTAGTAAATAGGCAGAAAATCCTTCTGTGGATCCTCCAGTGTCCCATTTAGCCTCTAACACGTTGCTATCTCTCCCTAATGGCTTGTCAATTAAGGACCATACGGATCGTCTTATAGAGAGTTTGGCTCGTTCCGTTTTTGAGGCCTCAAGTTCGGCACTTTTTCCTTCTTTTGCGGCAACGTGGTTGCCAAATCTATGATGTCTTGGTCAGAGTCTTTAACAAAGGCTCTCCAAGAAGGCGATTTGGCAGCGGAATTGGCAGAAATGTCATCTCAGATAGCACTTGCTGGTAGCTATCTGATTAAGGCATCCCTTGATGCTGCAGATTGTGCCTCTTCGGCTGCGGCTAACGCTATCGCTATTAGAAGGGCTCTCTGGTTAAGAACATGGCGGGCTGACTCTACCTCTAAAAAATCGCTTACAACCCTACCCTATCAGGGAGGTTGTTTGTTCAGAGAGAAGCTGGATCAGCTTATCTCTGATTCCACAGGAGGGAAGAGTAAAGGTACCTTCACACATAACGATAGTGTTAACGATATCGTTGCATTTTGTGACGTAGCAACGATATCGTTGATGAAATCGTTATGTGTGACAGCGACCAACGATCAGGCCCCTGCTGGGAGATCGTTGGTCGCTGAAGAAAGTCCAGAACTTTATTTCGTCGCTGGATCTCCCGCGGACATCGCTGGATCGGCGTGTGTGACACCGATCCAGCGATGTCTTCACTGGTAACCAGGGTAAACATCGGGTAACTAAGCGCAGGGCCGCGCTTAGTAACCCGATGTTTACCCTGGTTACCATCCTAAAAGTAAAAAAACAAACACTACATACTTACCTACCGCTGTCTGTCCCCGGCGCTCTGCTCTGCACTCCTCCTGCACTGGCTGTGAGCGTCGGTCAGCCGGAAAACAGAGTGGTGACGTCACCGCTCTGCTTTCCGGCCGCTGTGCTCACACAGACAGTACAGGAGGAGTGCAGAGAAGCAGAGCGCCGGGGACAGACAGCGGTAGGTAAGTATGTAGTGTTTGTTTTTTTACTTTTAGGAAGGTAACCAGGGTAAACATCGGGTTACTAAGCACGGCCCTGCGCTTAGTTACCCGATGTTTACCCTGGTTACCGGCATCGTTGGTCGCTGGAGAGCGGTCTGTGTGACAGCTCTCCAGCGACCAAACAGCGACGCTGCAGCAATCCGGATCGTTGTCGGTATCGCTGCAGCGTCGCTTAATGTGAAGGGGCCTTAAGTTTCTTCCTCAGCAGAGGATTAGACAGCCTTTTCATCGCCAATTCCAGGCCCGTTTTAGAACCTTTCGCAATGCTATATGGGCCCCAGCATCGGGCTCTGCTGCGCAGGGTCGACCCAATCAGGACCGAGACGTTCGGATCTCTTATACGGCCAACCAGGGGGGAAGAATGCATTCCCAGTCAACTAGATCCAGAGGTTTTCGGCTAAGTGACTGGAGGCCTCCTCGGAGTGCCTCCAACAGAGTAGGCGGACGTCTTCCTTTGTTTCGCCAAGTCTGGCTTCAGGTAATCCACGACCGGTGGGTGGGAGAGCTCGTATCGTCAGGTTACAAAATAGAGCTGGTACGGCTGCCCCCTCCCCGGTTCTTTCCATCCCGTCTTCCCAGGTCCGAGTCCCTCCGACAAGACCTGTACAATTCCATAGAGTCCCTTCGTCTCAGCGGAGTCATTTCTCCGGTTCCAAGGGAGGAAAGGTTTCAAGGGTTTTATTCCAATCTTTTTGTAGTACCCAAAAAACACGGTACAGTAAGGCCTATTCTAGATCTAAAACTCTTAAACAGGTTTGTCCGCGTTCGTCACTTTCGGATGGAATCACTCCGGTCAGTCATCGCCTCACTGGAAAAGGGAGAGTTCTTGGCCTCAATAGACATTCAGGATGCCTACCTACATATTCCCATTTTTCCGCCTCATCAAAGATTTCTCCGGTTTGCCTTAAACAATCTACACTTCCAGTTCACGGCTTTACCCTTCGGGCTGGCCTCCGCTCCCAGGGTGTTCACAAAAGTCATGTCAACTGTGGTGTCCATTCTGCACTCCCGGGGCATAGTTGTCTTACCATACCCAGACGATCTGCTGATCAAGGGACCGACTTTTCAATCTTACAGGGAAAATGTCGGCATCGCTCTGGACACCCTTTCTCGTCTAGGTTGGCTAGTAAATTTAAGGAAGTCATCCCTACAACCATCTCGGAGGATCTCATTTCTAGGCATGATCTTCGACACCTCTCAAGCCCTATTAATCCTTCCCCAGGACAAGGTCCTAGCCCTTTGGCGGGAGGTGAGGAATCTTCAGCAACCGTACTCTAATACGATCCGGTCCTGCATGAGGGTATTAGGAAAGATGGTTGCAACTATAGAGGCAGTTCCATTTGCACAGCTACATCTTCGGCCTCTCCAACAGGCAATCCTAGCAGTATGGAACAGAAATCCACTCTCCCTCAACCGCAGATTTCGGTTGTCTCTCCAGGTCAGGCAGACCCTCTCTTGGTGGTTAAACAGCTCACCCCTACTCAGGGGGAAGCCCTTTCCCCCAACCAATTGGCTAGTTGTTACAACAGATGCCAGTCTCCTGGGTTGGCGAGCGGTGTTCTTTCACCACACAGCTCAGGGGCGCTGGTCTCCTTGGGAATCAGATCTCCCTTTCAATCTCTTAGAGATTCGAGCAGTTCAGCTAGCCTTGCAACATTTCTACCATCTTCTGGCGGGTCGCCCTGTCCGAATTCAATCGGACAACGCCACAGCAGTGGCCAACATAAATCACCAGGGGGGCACCCGCAGCAAGGCAGCCATGCAGGAAGTAAAACCAATACTGCTCTGGGCAGAGAGAAATCACTCAGTGATATCAGCAGTCCACATTCCGGGCGAAGAAAACTGAACGGCAGATTTCCTAAGCCATCAGGGTCTAGCGTCCGGGGAATGGTCTCTCCATCCCGAGGTATTTCGGCAGATATGTCATCTTTGGGGGACTCCGGACGTGGATCTAATGGCGTCCAAGGAGAATGCCAAGGTACCCAGATTTGTCTCTCGGTACCGAGACCCACAGGCAATCGCCGTGGATGCGCTAGTACTGTCTTGGAACCAATTTCATCTCTCTTACCTGTTCCCTCCTCTGGCGCAGCTCCCGAGGGTAATCAAGAAGATCAAATCAGAGAGAGTACCTGCTATTCTGATCTCCCCGGATTGGCCGCGACGGACCTGGTATGCAGACCTAGTTCAGCTTCTCGCCGGGGTTCCATGACGGCTCCCCGATCGGCCGGATCTTCTATCTCAAGGGCCGATCTACTACCAGAGCCCAGGGGTCCTTCGTTTGACGGCCTGGCCGTTGAATCTTGGGTTTTAACTCAGGCAGGGTTCTCCCAAGAGGTAGCAAATACCATGATCAGGGCACGTAAAACTTTCGGCCAGAATTTATTATCACACTTGGAAAGTTTTCCTTTCTTGGTGTAGAGAGCGCGGGCTGCCTCCTCTGCGTTTTTCCGTCCCAAACATTCTAGCTTTCCTTCAAGCAGGCCTGGATTCTGGGCTTGCTCCAAGTACCCTTAAAAGGCAGATTTCGGCTTTATCAGTCCTTTTTCAGCGCAGGATTGCTACTAACCGTCAGGTCAGGACTTTTTTTCAGGGAGTCGCTCATAAGGTCCCTCTTTATAAAACTCCCTTGGAAGCTTGGGACCTTAATTTGGTATTAAAGGCATTGCAGGAAGCTCCTTTTGAGCCTCTTCAAGATATTTCCTTGACGTTCCTTTCTTGGAAAGTCGTATTTTTAGTGGCCATAACTTCCATAAGGCGGGTATCAGAGCTGGCAGCCCTTTCCTGTCGTACCCCCTTTCTACGTTTTCATCAGGACAAGGTAGTGCTCAGACCAGCACCGTCCTTTTTGCCAAAGGTTGTTTTCTCTTTCCACATCAGTGAGGATATTGTTCTGCCCTCTTTTTGTCCGGCGCCTATGCACCGTGTAGAAAAAGCTCTCCATACGTTGGACCTGGTGAGAGCGCTGAGGAGGTACATTTCCCGAACGGCCCCTTTTCGCCAAACAGAACAGATTCTCTGTTTGTCCTTCCGGAGGGCCGCAGGAAGGGATGCGCGGCCTCAAAATCTACCCTGGCCAGGTGGATGCGGGCTACCATTCAGGAGGCCTATCGCACCAGGGGCGTGATGGTTCCGGCTGGAATCAAGGCTCACTCCACTAGAGCAGTGGGGGCTTCCTGGGCGATTCGGCATCAGGCCTCAGCAGAACAGGTTGGCAAAGCTGCGACCTGGTCTAGTCTTCATACGTTTGTCAAACATTATAATGTCCACTCCCAGATCTCTGCAGATGCAAATCTGGGTAGAAGGATTCTTCAAGCGGCAGTAGCGCATTTATAGACAACCGTTTATCTGGATGATTATTACTGGTGAGTTAATTTCCCACCCAGGGACTGCTTTAGGACATCCCACAGTCCTGTGTCCCCCAATGAGGCGAAGGAGAAATAGGGATTTTTGTGTTACTCACCGTAAAATCCTTTTCTCCGAGACGCTCATTGGGGGACACAGCTCCCTCCCTGGTAGCCTATGGCTGCTTTGGCTATATCTGATTTCATTAGTCAGTAGGATCTTTTCTAGACATAAGTTTTCTGTATTTATGCTGTTATATTAATTCTTGTGTTTTGTTCTCCTACTGCTTTTGCACCAAACTGGATTCTCCGGTAGCCAGTGTCGGGGTGTATACTACGAACGAGGAGCTAACTTTTTTTCACGTTTACTTAGTGTCAGCCTCCTGGCGGCAGAAGCATACACCCACAGTCCTGTGTCCCCCAATGAGCGTCTCGGAGAAAAGGATTTTACGGTGAGTAACACAAAAATGCCTATTTTAGACTTTTCCACAATTTTCAGCCGATAAATGTGAGTCTTTGGGTGGAGGGGTGAGCACTTTTGAACCGAACACTTCTAACAAAAAAAACCCAAAAGATTTGTCCAAAATGGCCGACCCCTTTTTAGAAGGTATTAAAAATGTACCATGCCTGTGGGAAGAATTCATCAAGACTGGCATTTCATACACCAGTCTTAATCAAAATCTTGTGTTGAGTTTTTTAAAGTTGCTTGAGTTCTGTGTTTTATATGCCAGGAAGGTAGCACAAATGTTTAGATGAATTGCCCCCTAAATGTATTGCAGCATACCCCCTGTAGTATTTACTGTACTTTATCCTATTATCTTTATAGAGTTATGTTGGGTCATTGGGAAGAAACTCAGCGTATCACAAGGCACCTTCTTCATGCTAAAGCTTACCAGCGACTTGTTGACTTTGACACTCACCTTGAAGATCTTAGATCTGACTGGACCAATGAAGAGCTGAATGTGGAAATAACCCATCTAGCTTCTGTAGCAAATGGAAACACATGAACTCTGAAAGTAACTGTTGAAGAATAAGGACTATGCTATACTCAATATTATACAAAATATTATAGTTGTAACTAAGTATGTTCCTATATACATTGTATGAACAAAAGTATTGGGATGCCTAGAAGAGCATTTATGACACTTCATTATAAAACCATAGGCACTCATATGGAGTTGGTTCCCCCATTGCAGCTATAACAGCTCCCACTCTTCTGTGAAGACTTCGTACAAGATTTTGGAGAGTGTCTGAGGGAATCTGTGCCTTTTCAGCCAGAAGAACATTTTTGAGGTCAGACACTAATGTAGGATGAGAGGACCTGGCTCACAATATCCTTTCTACTTCATCCCAAATGTGTTCAATGAGGTTTAGGTCCGAGTTTTGTGTGGCCAGTGAAGTTCTTCCACCCCAAATTCTCCCACCCATACCTTTATGGACCTTGAATTGTAAACTGGTGCTTGGTCTTGCTGGAACATTAAAGGGCCTTCTCCAAACTGTTCCCACAAAATTGGAAGCATACAATTGTCCAGTATTCTGAAATATTAAGATTTTACCCTTCGCCACGACAGCACCCACTTTGAGAGAGGGACCCGCCCATAGGAACAGGAAACCTACAGAGACAAAAGGGCGGCCCCCCTCTCCTCCTCAGTTGGTTTCCTGTTCCTATCGGAAATCCCGGGATTCCTACAGAGGAGGTGGTTTGGAGCACCTCCGGATTACCTGATGCCTGGCACCCGCCTGTGTGCTCCTGTGGAGACAGCAGGGGCTGCAGCGGCGGGGGAGCCACTGCACGCATCCTCCCCCCCTCGTCTGTTGCGATCCGGCAGGTTCCGGGCGATGGAGCCCAGCCTATGGAGGACCCAGGTGTGGGGTGTTCGTCGGCCGCCAGCGACATCCGCGCATTACAAATACAGGCCGGGGACGCTGAGCAAATCGCTCACCATGCTGTCCCCGGCACATGAGGAGCTCCGACCAGCGGTCGAGGATAGCGCCGGAAAAAGCAGCGCTAGATCATCTACAAAAAAAGAGTGGTCGTTCCATGGCAGGATCTGACACTCACTCCAGGAGCAAGACGAAGAGTAGAGATACAGATCTACTCACACCCCACACAGCGGCTTCACCTCCAAGACCGGTATGATGATAGCTTCACTGGGTGAGTGTCTATAATCCTCTACCTATAAGCTGATCCCCTCCTTCTCTACCTCTCCCCCTAGGCTAAGAAGACCAGTAAATCTAGGCATAAGCAGTGTGCCCTGTGTATGCAACCCCTGCCCGACACGTATCCCAAAAGGTTGTGTCAGAGCTGTATTAAACAGACTTTTCAGGATGAGGTGGCTGTTACTGCCACAAACATCCGATCCATGATAAGACAGGAGATCCAGTCTCTCGGATCAAAATCTCTTAAAAAACATGGAAGTAAGCACCTCTCGCCCGTCTCCAGTTCAGAGTCTGAAGAGGGCCTAATCCGATCCTCCAATACCTCAGGGTCATCCCCCAGCTCTTCTGAGGATGAAGGCGGAGCATGTTTTCCTGTCAACAGCATAGACAACCTCGTAAAAATCCGTTAGGAACACTATGGGGTGTCCGGATACTAAGGAGGTCAGGTCGGTTCAGGATATAATGTTTGCTGGACTAGGCCAACAAAAACGCTGTGTGTTGTGAATTCTGTGGCTGAGTTCACTTCTGTGGTCACAAGTGGTATTGCAGTCTCTGGGCTTCCTCCCTCAGGTGTTTTGGTGAGCTCGTTGGCTGCCTTGCTATTTAGCTCCACCTGAGTCTGTCTTCCTTGCTCCTTGTCAATGTTCCAGTGTTGGATCTGAGCTACTGCATCTTTCCTTGGGCCTGCTGCTCTGCTAGATAAGTGCTTCTAGTTTGTTTTCTGTTTTTTCTGTCCAGCTTGCTATTAACTTTTGCTGGAAGCTCTGAGAAGCAAAGGGGTGCACCGCCGTGCTGTTAGTTCGGCACGGTGGGTCTTTTTGCCCCTTTGCGTGGTTTTCGTTTTAGGGTTTTTTGTAGACTGCATAGTTCTCTTTGCTATCCTCGCTCTGTCTAGAATATCGGGCCTCACTTTGCTGAATCTATTTCATTCCTACGTTTGTCTTTTCATCTTGCTAACAGTCATTATATGTGGGGGGCTGCCTATTCCTTTGGGGTATTTCTCTGAGGTAAGTCAGGCTTGTATTTCTATCTTCAGGCTAGTCAGCTCCTCAGGCAGTGCCGAGTTGCATAGGTAGTTGATAGGCGCAATCCACTGCTGCTTATAGTTGTGTGAGGATAGATCAGGTACTGCAGTCTACAGAGATTCCACGTCTCAGAGCTCGTCCTATTGTTTTTGGTTATTGCCAGATCTCTGTATGTGCGCTGATTACTGCACGCTGTGTTGCCTGATTGCCAGCCATAACAGCTGTGCCTTTCCGGTCAATACCACTATTAAGGATCTTGTTAGGAAGGAATGGGACAAACAAGGGAAACGGTTTCTCCCATCATCTTCTAAAAGGCGTTACCCCTTTAGTGATGAGGATTTGGTGGTATGGTCCAAAGTCCCTAAAGTGGATGCGGCAGTGGCGTCAACCTGAAAACAATCTTCCCTTCCGGTAGAAGATGCAGGAGTTTTACTAGATCCACTAGATCGTTAAACAGAAGCTCTCCTCAAAAGATCTTGGGAGACAAACACAGGAGCCTTTAAGCCAGCAATATCAGGCATGTGCACAGCTGGGTAGACCAGCTGGAGCAGCAAGTAAAGGGCAAGGTGGCGAGAGAAAAAATTCTCCAAACTGTGCCTCTAATCAGGAGTGCTGCAGCATTTCTAGCCGACTCTTCAGCGGACTCCCTCCAGTTGGCAGCGAGGTCAGCAGGTCTGGTCAACGCGGCTCGTCGAGCCCTCTGGTTAAAAGGATGGAAGGGAGATGCACAATTAAAATCCAGATTATGTTCAATCCCGTGCCAGGGTGGGTGAGTTACTGTTTGGGAAGGTCCTGGATGACCTACTGAATAAAGCAGGAGAGAGAAGGAAGGTCTTTCCTAAACAGTTTCTTCCTTCTTATAGGAGAGTGTTTAGGAGACGGCCATTTAACAGGAGGCCGTACGAGCAACAGAAAGACCGTTGGGAATCAAAACCGAAAGGTGCCTTATACAGTAACCCTGAGACATCTAGACGTGGTAGATACCATCAGTAGAGAGATCCCAGTTGGTGGGAGACTGAAATATTTTTAGCACCAATGGGAAAACATAACCTCAAATCAATGGATCCTCCGTCTAATAAAATCTGGACTAAGATTAGATTTCTTTAAATTGCCACGAGATAAATTTATCATAACATCACTGAAAGCGCCGGATCAACAAGAAGCGCTTCAGTTAGAAATTCTGAGCCTTTTGGCTAAGAATGTTCTCATCGAAGTACCAAAAAATCAGGAAGGTCGGGGATTTTATTCCCCTTTATTTCTGGTTTCAAAACCTGATGGTACTTTTCGTACTATAATAAATCTGAAGAAACTAAATTCCTTTTTGTATGAAAACACCTTTAAAATGGAATCAATAAGATCTACTATTAAACTTTTGTTTCCTAGGTGCTTTATGACGGGTCTGGATTTAAAGAATGCATATTACCATCTTCCAATTCATGCAGACCACCAAAAATATCTGAGTGGCAGTAAACCTACAAGGCCGGATCCGTCACTTCCAGTTTATGGCCATGCCATTCGGCCTTTCTATGGCCCCTCGAGTTTTCACGAAAGTCATGCTAGAGGTGATGGCCTATCTACATCATCAGGACACGCTAATTGTGCCCTATTTAGATGATTTCCTAATAATTGGTAATTCAGCATCTCAGTGTGAAGAACGCTTGTCTAATACCATTTCATCATTACAGGCTCTAGGTTGGATTGTAAACTTCAAAAAATCAAGGCTGCATCCAGAAACTCTTCAGTCCTTCCTAGGACTAGTCTTGGACTCTGTAAGTCAAAAATGTCTCTTACCAGAATCCAAAAAATCTACCATAATTTCAAAAGTCACTATGGCAAGATCTAGTCCTCACACGTCTCTTAGAGATGCCATGTCTCTCTTAGGATCACTCTCCTCCTGTATTCCTGCGGTGCAATGGGCCCAATACCATACTAGGGCTTTACAACACCAGATACTTCATGCTCAAACACATTGCCTGGGTCATCTAAATACAAAGATCACTTTATCTGATGACGTGCTTCAATCTGTTCTTTGGTGGTTAAATAAAGACCATTTGTCCAGAGGAGTCTCATGGACAATTAGGTCCTCTAAAATACTCACTACCGACACAGGTCCAGAAGGGTGGGGGGGCCCATCTAGACCAAAATATAGCCCAAGGTCGCTGGAGTTCTTTAGAAATTCGGCACTCCTCAAATTGGAAGGAACTAAATGCAGTTTATTATGCCTTGAATTTTTTCCTTCCTCAGCTCCGAGGGCCTCATGTCAAAATCCTGTCGGACAATACAACAGTCGTCGCATATTTAAATCGGCAAGGCGGAACGCGATCAGGAAGTCTGATGTGTTCAGCGGCAGACATCTTCGATGTAGCAGAACCGAATTTACTTTCACTCACGGCTCTACACATCAGAGGAGTAGAAAATTTAAAAGCCGACTTCCTAAGTCGCCACACGCTTCGCCAGGGAGAATGGACTCTCAATCCTTGGATATTCAGGAAGATAGTGGACATATGGGGCCTTCCGCAGATAGATTTATTTGCGACCAGGAACAACAGGCAGGTACCGATGTTTGCTTCCCTGAATGTGTCCGATCATCCAGATATAGTAGACTCTCTCCAGTATTCATGGAAATACGATCTGGCCTACGCTTTCCCACCAATGATGCTACTTCCATTGGTAATCAAGAAAATAAGGGAAGAAAAAGCAAAAGTAATATTAATAGCTCCGTTTTGGCCAAAGAGACCCTGGTTCTCCTGTCTTCGAGCGATATCAGTTTGCGATCCCTGGATTCTGCCAATGACACCAGACCTCTTGTCTCAGGGTCCATTCTACCATCCACGAGTAAAGGGCCTCCACCTTACGGCGTGGAACTTGAGGCAGATTCTAACATTAAGAGGGTTCTCACAAGAATTGATTAATACCTTACTGTTAAGTAGAAAAAGATCCACGACTCTTTTATATATAGCAGAGTATGGAGGAAATTTCTCAACTTTTATACGGAACCCTTCTCTAACAAGGTTCCTATTAGAGCCATCCTTGAATTTTTACAAAAAGGTCATGAGCTGGGATTATCGGTTAATACCTTGAGAGTTCAAGTGTCTGCCTTAGGAGCCCTCTATAGTGCTAACATAGCGGGTAATAGATAGATAGCAAGATTTGTTAGAGCATGTGAACATAGTAACATAGTAACATAGTTAGTAAGGCCGAAAAAAGACATTTGTCCATCCAGTTCAGCCTATATTCCATCATAATAAATCCCCAGATCTACGTCCTTCTACAGAACCTAATAATTGTATGATACAATATTGTTCTGCTCCAGGAAGACATCCAGGCCTCTCTTGAACCCCTCGACTGAGTTCGCCATCACCACCTCCTCAGGCAAGCAATTCCAGATTCTCACTGCCCTAACAGTAAAGAATCCTCTTCTATGTTGGTGGAAAAACCTTCTCTCCTCCAGACGCAAAGAATGCCCCCTTGTGCCTGTCACCTTCCTTGGTATAAACAGATCCTCAGCGAGATATTTGTATTGTCCCCTTATATACTTATACATGGTTATTAGATCGCCCCTCAGTCGTCTTTTTTCTAGACTAAATAATCCTAATTTCGCTAATCTATCTGGGTATTGTAGTTCTCCCATCCCCTTTATTAATTTTGTTGCCCTCCTTTGTACTCTCTCTAGTTCCATTATATCCTTCCTGAGCACCGGTGCCCAAAACTGGACACAGTACTCCATGTGCGGTCTAACTAGGGATTTGTACAGAGGCAGTATAATGCTCTCATCATGTGTATCCAGACCTCTTTTAATGCACCCCATGATCCTGTTTGCCTTGGCAGCTGCTGCCTGGCACTGGCTGCTCCAGGTAAGTTTATCATTAACTAGGATCCCCAAGTCCTTCTCCCTGTCAGATTTACCCAGTGGTTTCCCGTTCAGTGTGTAATGGTGATATTGATTCCCTCTTCCCATGTGTATAACCTTACATTTATCATTGTTAAACCTCATCTGCCACCTTTCAGCCCAAGTTTCCAACTTATCCAGATCCATCTGTAGCAGAATACTATCTTCTCTTGTATTAACTGCTTTACATAGTTTTGTATCATCTGCAAATATCGATATTTTACTGTGTAAACCTTCTACCAGATCATTAATGAATATGTTGAAGAGAACAGGTCCCAATACTGACCCCTGCGGTACCCCACTGGTCACAGCGACCCAGTTAGAGACTATACCATTTATAACCACCCTCTGCTTTCTATCACTAAGCCAGTTACTAACCCATTTACACACATTTTCCCCCAGACCAAGCATTCTCATTTTGTGTACCAACCTCTTGTGCGGCACGGTATCAAACGCTTTGGAAAAATCGAGATATACCACGTCCAATGACTCACCGTGGTCCAGTCTATAGCTTACCTCTTCATAAAAACTGATTAGATTGGTTTGACAGGAGCGATTTCTCATAAACCCATGCTGATATGGAGTTAAACAGTTATTCTCATTGAGATAATCCAGAATAACATCCCTCAGAAACCCTTCAAATATTTTACCAACAATAGAGGTTAGACTTACTGGCCTATAATTTCCAGGTTCACTTTTAGAGCCCTTTTTGAATATTGGCACCACATTTGCTATGCGCCAGTCCTGCGGAACAGACCCTGTCGCTATAGAGTCACTAAAAATAAGAAATAATGGTTTATCTATTACATTACTTAGTTCTCTTAGTACTCGTGGGTGTATGCCATCCGGACCCGGAGATTTATCTATTTTAATCTTATTTAGCCGGTTTCGCACCTCTTCTTGGGTTAGATTGGTGACTCTTAATATAGGGTTTTCATTGTTTCTTGGGATTTCACCTAGCATTTCATTTTCCACCGTGAATACCGTGGAGAAGAAGGTGTTTAATATGTTAGCTTTTTCCTCGTCATCTACAACCATTCTTTCCTCACTATTTTTTAAGGGGCCTACATTTTCAGTTTTTATTCTTTTACTATTGATATAGTTGAAGAACAGTTTGGGATTAGTTTTACTCTCCTTAGCAATGTGCTTCTCTGTTTCCTTTTTGGCAGCTTTAATTAGTTTTTTAGATAAAGTATTTTTCTCCCTATAGTTTTTTAGAGCTTCAATGGTGCCATCCTGCTTTAGTAGTGCAAATGCTTTCTTTTTACTGTTAATTGCCTGTCTTACTTCTTTGTTTAGCCACATTGGGTTTTTCCTATTTCTAGTCCTTTTATTCCCACAAGGTATAAACCGCTTACACTGCCTATTTAGGATGTTCTTAAACATTTCCCATTTATTATCTGTATTCTCATTTCTGAGGATATTGTCCCAGTCTACCAGATTAAGGGCATCTCTAAGCTGTTCAAACTTTGCCTTCCTAAAGTTCAATGTTTTTGTGACTCCCTGACAAGTCCCCCTAGTGAAAGACAGGTGAAACTGCACAATATTGTGGTCGCTATTTCCTAAATGCCCAACCACCTGCAGATTTGTTATTCTGTCAGGTCTATTAGATAGTATTAGGTCTAAAAGTGCTGCTCCTCTGGTTGGATTCTGCACCAATTGTGAAAGATAATTTTTCTTGGTTATTAGCAGAAACCTGTTGCCTTTATGGGTTTCACAGGTTTCTGTTTCCCAGTTAATATCCGGGTAGTTAAAGTCCCCCATAACCAGGACCTCATTATGGGTTGCAGCTTCATCTATCTGCTTTAGAAGTAGACTTTCCATGCTTTCTGTTATATTTGGGGGTTTGTAACAGACCCCAATGAGAATTTTGTTACCATTTTTCCCTCCATGAATTTCAACCCATATGGACTCGACATCCTCATTCCCTTCGCTAATATCCTCCCTTAAAGTGGACTTTAGACAAGACTTTACATAGAGACAAACCCCTCCTCCTCTCCGATTTTTACGATCCTTTCTAAACAGACTGTAACCCTGTAAGTTAACTGCCCAGTCATAGCTTTCATCTAACCATGTCTCGGTTATTCCCACTATGTCAAAGTTACCTGTAGATATTTCTGCTTCTAGTTCTTCCATCTTGTTTGTCAGGCTTCTGGCGTTTGCGAGCATGCAGTTTAGTGGATTTTGTTTTGTTCCAATCTCCTCACTGTGGATTGTTTTAGAAATGTTCTTACCTCCCTTCTGAGTATGTTTTCCTGGGTCATCTTTGTTCGAGTCTAATGTTTTTCTTCCCGTCCCCTCTTCTTCTAGTTTAACGCCCTCCTGATGAGTGTAGCGAGTCTTCTGGCGAATGTGTGTTTCCCAGGTTTGTTGAGGTGTAGTCCGTCTCTGGCGAGGAGTCCATCATACCAGTAATTCACACCGTGGTCCAGGAATCCAAATCCTTGTTGTCTGCACCATCGTCTTAGCCAGTTGTTTGCATCAAGGATCCTGTTCCATCTCCTGGTGCCATGCCCATCTACTGGAAGGATAGAAGAAAAAACTACCTGTGCATCCAGTTCCTTTACTTTCTTCCCCAACTCTTCAAAGTCCTTGAAGAACAACATCTGCCATGTTGCTCCTAGATCCTGCTGACTTGCTGTGTGTTTTCCTTCTTGTGTAATCTACTCAGCCAAGCTCTCTTGCAATAATGTCCTACGGCGCGCGGTTTGGTGATGCTTTCGAAGCAGCTGGTCCCGGCTGTACCCAACGATCTTCTAGCTTAGGGAGACTTCGCTTCTCCCAGAAGGCACCTGGAATATGCAAATTTGCCTCCTGAAGCTTGAATCCCTGGTTTGGTGATGCTTTCGAAGCAGCTGGTCCCGGCTGTACCCAACGATCTTCTAGCTTAGGGAGACTTCGCTTCTCCCAGAAGGCACCTGGAATATGCAAATTTGCCTCCTGAAGCTTGAATCCCTGGTTTGGTGATGCTTTCGAAGCAGCTGGTCCCGGCTGTACCCAACGATCTTCTAGCTTAGGGAGACTTCGCTTCTCCCAGAAGGCACCTGGAATATGCAAATTTGCCTCCTGAAGCTTGAATCCCTGGTTTGGTGATGCTTTCGAAGCAGCTGGTCCCGGCTGTACCCAACGATCTTCTAGCTTAGGGAGACTTCGCTTCTCCCAGAAGGCACCTGGAATATGCAAATTTGCCTCCTGAAGCTTGAATCCCTGGTTTGGTGATGCTTTCGAAGCAGCTGGTCCCGGCTGTACCCAACGATCTTCTAGCTTAGGGAGACTTCGCTTCTCCCAGAAGGCACCTGGAATATGCAAATTTGCCTCCTGAAGCTTGAATCCCTGGTTTGGTGATGCTTTCGAAGCAGCTGGTCCCGGCTGTACCCAACGATCTTCTAGCTTAGGGAGACTTCGCTTCTCCCAGAAGGCACCTGGAATATGCAAATTTGCCTCCTGAAGCTTGAATCCCTGGTTTGGTGATGCTTTCGAAGCAGCTGGTCCCGGCTGTACCCAACGATCTTCTAGCTTAGGGAGACTTCGCTTCTCCCAGAAGGCACCTGGAATATGCAAATTTGCCTCCTGAAGCTTGAATCCCTGGTTTGGTGATGCTTTCGAAGCAGCTGGTCCCGGCTGTACCCAACGATCTTCTAGCTTAGGGAGACTTCGCTTCTCCCAGAAGGCACCTGGAATATGCAAATTTGCCTCCTGAAGCTTGAATCCCTGGTTTGGTGATGCTTTCGAAGCAGCTGGTCCCGGCTGTACCCAACGATCTTCTAGCTTAGGGAGACTTCGCTTCTCCCAGAAGGCACCTGGAATATGCAAATTTGCCTCCTGAAGCTTGAATCCCTGGTTTGGTGATGCTTTCGAAGCAGCTGGTCCCGGCTGTACCCAACGATCTTCTAGCTTAGGGAGACTTCGCTTCTCCCAGAAGGCACCTGGAATATGCAAATTTGCCTCCTGAAGCTTGAATCCCTGGTTTGGTGATGCTTTCGAAGCAGCTGGTCCCGGCTGTACCCAACGATCTTCTAGCTTAGGGAGACTTCGCTTCTCCCAGAAGGCACCTGGAATATGCAAATTTGCCTCCTGAAGCTTGAATCCCTGGTTTGGTGATGCTTTCGAAGCAGCTGGTCCCGGCTGTACCCAACGATCTTCTAGCTTAGGGAGACTTCGCTTCTCCCAGAAGGCACCTGGAATATGCAAATTAGCCTCCTGAAGCTTGAATCCCTGGTTTGGTGATGCTTTCGAAGCAGCTGGTCCCGGCTGTACCCAACGATCTTCTAGCTTAGGGAGACTTCGCTTTTCCCAGAAGGCACCTGGAATATGCAAATTAGCCTCCTGAAGCTTGAATCCCTGGTTTGGTGATGCTTTCGAAGCAGCTGGTCCCGGCTGTACCCAACGATCTTCTAGCTTAGGGAGACTTCGCTTCTCCCAGAAGGCACCTGGAATATGCAAATTTGCCTCCTGAAGCTTGAATCCCTGGTTTGGTGATGCTTTCGAAGCAGCTGGTCCCGGCTGTACCCAACGATCTTCTAGCTTAGGGAGACTTCGCTTCTCCCAGAAGGCACCTGGAATATGCAAATTTGCCTCCTGAAGCTTGAATCCCTGGTTTGGTGATGCTTTCGAAGCAGCTGGTCCCGGCTGTACCCAACGATCTTCTAGCTTAGGGAGACTTCGCTTCTCCCAGAAGGCACCTGGAATATGCAAATTTGCCTCCTGAAGCTTGAATCCCTGGTTTGGTGATGCTTTCGAAGCAGCTGGTCCCGGCTGTACCCAACGATCTTCTAGCTTAGGGAGACTTCGCTTCTCCCAGAAGGCACCTGGAATATGCAAATTTGCCTCCTGAAGCTTGAATCCCTGGTTTGGTGATGCTTTCGAAGCAGCTGGTCCCGGCTGTACCCAACGATCTTCTAGCTTAGGGAGACTTCGCTTCTCCCAGAAGGCACCTGGAATATGCAAATTTGCCTCCTGAAGCTTGAATCCCTGGTTTGGTGATGCTTTCGAAGCAGCTGGTCCCGGCTGTACCCAACGATCTTCTAGCTTAGGGAGACTTCGCTTCTCCCAGAAGGCACCTGGAATATGCAAATTTGCCTCCTGAAGCTTGAATCCCTGGTTTGGTGATGCTTTCGAAGCAGCTGGTCCCGGCTGTACCCAACGATCTTCTAGCTTAGGGAGACTTCGCTTCTCCCAGAAGGCACCTGGAATATGCAAATTTGCCTCCTGAAGCTTGAATCCCTGGTTTGGTGATGCTTTCGAAGCAGCTGGTCCCGGCTGTACCCAACGATCTTCTAGCTTAGGGAGACTTCGCTTCTCCCAGAAGGCACCTGGAATATGCAAATTTGCCTCCTGAAGCTTGAATCCCTGGTTTGGTGATGCTTTCGAAGCAGCTGGTCCCGGCTGTACCCAACGATCTTCTAGCTTAGGGAGACTTCGCTTCTCCCAGAAGGCACCTGGAATATGCAAATTAGCCTCCTGAAGCTTGAATCCCTGGTTTGGTGATGCTTTCGAAGCAGCTGGTCCCGGCTGTACCCAACGATCTTCTAGCTTAGGGAGACTTCGCTTCTCCCAGAAGGCACCTGGAATATGCAAATTTGCCTCCTGAAGCTTGAATCCCTGGTTTGGTGATGCTTTCGAAGCAGCTGGTCCCGGCTGTACCCAACGATCTTCTAGCTTAGGGAGACTTCGCTTCTCCCAGAAGGCACCTGGAATATGCAAATTTGCCTCCTGAAGCTTGAATCCCTGGTTTGGTGATGCTTTCGAAGCAGCTGGTCCCGGCTGTACCCAACGATCTTCTAGCTTAGGGAGACTTCGCTTCTCCCAGAAGGCACCTGGAATATGCAAATTTGCCTCCTGAAGCTTGAATCCCTGGTTTGGTGATGCTTTCGAAGCAGCTGGTCCCGGCTGTACCCAACGATCTTCTAGCTTAGGGAGACTTCGCTTCTCCCAGAAGGCACCTGGAATATGCAAATTTGCCTCCTGAAGCTTGAATCCCTGGTTTGGTGATGCTTTCGAAGCAGCTGGTCCCGGCTGTACCCAACGATCTTCTAGCTTAGGGAGACTTCGCTTCTCCCAGAAGGCACCTGGAATATGCAAATTTGCCTCCTGAAGCTTGAATCCCTGGTTTGGTGATGCTTTCGAAGCAGCTGGTCCCGGCTGTACCCAACGATCTTCTAGCTTAGGGAGACTTCGCTTCTCCCAGAAGGCACCTGGAATATGCAAATTTGCCTCCTGAAGCTTGAATCCCTGGTTTGGTGATGCTTTCGAAGCAGCTGGTCCCGGCTGTACCCAACGATCTTCTAGCTTAGGGAGACTTCGCTTCTCCCAGAAGGCACCTGGAATATGCAAATTTGCCTCCTGAAGCTTGAATCCCTGGTTTGGTGATGCTTTCGAAGCAGCTGGTCCCGGCTGTACCCAACGATCTTCTAGCTTAGGGAGACTTCGCTTCTCCCAGAAGGCACCTGGAATATGCAAATTAGCCTCCTGAAGCTTGAATCCCTGGTTTGGTGATGCTTTCGAAGCAGCTGGTCCCGGCTGTACCCAACGATCTTCTAGCTTAGGGAGACTTCGCTTCTCCCAGAAGGCACCTGGAATATGCAAATTTGCCTCCTGAAGCTTGAATCCCTGGTTTGGTGATGCTTTCGAAGCAGCTGGTCCCGGCTGTACCCAACGATCTTCTAGCTTAGGGAGACTTCGCTTCTCCCAGAAGGCACCTGGAATATGCAAATTTGCCTCCTGAAGCTTGAATCCCTGGTTTGGTGATGCTTTCGAAGCAGCTGGTCCCGGCTGTACCCAACGATCTTCTAGCTTAGGGAGACTTCGCTTCTCCCAGAAGGCACCTGGAATATGCAAATTTGCCTCCTGAAGCTTGAATCCCTGGTTTGGTGATGCTTTCGAAGCAGCTGGTCCCGGCTGTACCCAACGATCTTCTAGCTTAGGGGAGACTTCGCTTCTCCCAGAAGGCACCTGGAATATGCAAATTAGCCTCCTGAAGCTTGAATCCCTGGTTTGGTGATGCTTTCGAAGCAGCTGGTCCCGGCTGTACCCAACGATCTTCTAGCTTAGGGAGACTTCGCTTCTCCCAGAAGGCACCTGGAATATGCAAATTTGCCTCCTGAAGCTTGAATCCCTGGTTTGGTGATGCTTTCGAAGCAGCTGGTCCCGGCTGTACCCAACGATCTTCTAGCTTAGGGAGACTTCGCTTCTCCCAGAAGGCACCTGGAATATGCAAATTTGCCTCCTGAAGCTTGAATCCCTGGTTTGGTGATGCTTTCGAAGCAGCTGGTCCCGGCTGTACCCAACGATCTTCTAGCTTAGGGAGACTTCGCTTCTCCCAGAAGGCACCTGGAATATGCAAATTTGCCTCCTGAAGCTTGAATCCCTGGTTTGGTGATGCTTTCGAAGCAGCTGGTCCCGGCTGTACCCAACGATCTTCTAGCTTAGGGAGACTTCGCTTCTCCCAGAAGGCACCTGGAATATGCAAATTTGCCTCCTGAAGCTTGAATCCCTGGTTTGGTGATGCTTTCGAAGCAGCTGGTCCCGGCTGTACCCAACGATCTTCTAGCTTAGGGAGACTTCGCTTCTCCCAGAAGGCACCTGGAATATGCAAATTTGCCTCCTGAAGCTTGAATCCCTGGTTTGGTGATGCTTTCGAAGCAGCTGGTCCCGGCTGTACCCAACGATCTTCTAGCTTAGGGAGACTTCGCTTCTCCCAGAAGGCACCTGGAATATGCAAATTTGCCTCCTGAAGCTTGAATCCCTGGTTTGGTGATGCTTTCGAAGCAGCTGGTCCCGGCTGTACCCAACGATCTTCTAGCTTAGGGAGACTTCGCTTCTCCCAGAAGGCACCTGGAATATGCAAATTTGCCTCCTGAAGCTTGAATCCCTGGTTTGGTGATGCTTTCGAAGCAGCTGGTCCCGGCTGTACCCAACGATCTTCTAGCTTAGGGAGACTTCGCTTCTCCCAGAAGGCACCTGGAATATGCAAATTTGCCTCCTGAAGCTTGAATCCCTGGTTTGGTGATGCTTCGAAGCAGCTGGTCCCGGCTGTACCCAACGATCTTCTAGCTTAGGGAGACTTCGCTTCTCCCAGAAGGCACCTGGAATATGCAAATTTGCCTCCTGAAGCTTGAATCCCTGGTTTGGTGATGCTTTCGAAGCAGCTGGTCCCGGCTGTACCCAACGATCTTCTAGCTTAGGGAGACTTCGCTTCTCCCAGAAGGCACCTGGAATATGCAAATTAGCCTCCTGAAGCTTGAATCCCTGGTTTGGTGATGCTTTCGAAGCAGCTGGTCCCGGCTGTACCCAACGATCTTCTAGCTTAGGGAGACTTCGCTTCTCCCAGAAGGCACCTGGAATATGCAAATTTGCCTCCTGAAGCTTGAATCCCTGGTTTGGTGATGCTTTCGAAGCAGCTGGTCCCGGCTGTACCCAACGATCTTCTAGCTTAGGGAGACTTCGCTTCTCCCAGAAGGCACCTGGAATATGCAAATTTGCCTCCTGAAGCTTGAATCCCTGGTTTGGTGATGCTTTCGAAGCAGCTGGTCCCGGCTGTACCCAACGATCTTCTAGCTTAGGGAGACTTCGCTTCTCCCAGAAGGCACCTGGAATATGCAAATTTGCCTCCTGAAGCTTGAATCCCTGGTTTGGTGATGCTTTCGAAGCAGCTGGTCCCGGCTGTACCCAACGATCTTCTAGCTTAGGGAGACTTCGCTTCTCCCAGAAGGCACCTGGAATATGCAAATTAGCCTCCTGAAGCTTGAATCCCTGGTTTGGTGATGCTTTCGAAGCAGCTGGTCCCGGCTGTACCCAACGATCTTCTAGCTTAGGGAGACTTCGCTTCTCCCAGAAGGCACCTGGAATATGCAAATTTGCCTCCTGAAGCTTGAATCCCTGGTTTGGTGATGCTTTCGAAGCAGCTGGTCCCGGCTGTACCCAACGATCTTCTAGCTTAGGGAGACTTCGCTTCTCCCAGAAGGCACCTGGAATATGCAAATTTGCCTCCTGAAGCTTGAATCCCTGGTTTGGTGATGCTTTCGAAGCAGCTGGTCCCGGCTGTACCCAACGATCTTCTAGCTTAGGGAGACTTCGCTTCTCCCAGAAGGCACCTGGAATATGCAAATTTGCCTCCTGAAGCTTGAATCCCTGGTTTGGTGATGCTTTCGAAGCAGCTGGTCCCGGCTGTACCCAACGATCTTCTAGCTTAGGGAGACTTCGCTTCTCCCAGAAGGCACCTGGAATATGCAAATTTGCCTCCTGAAGCTTGAATCCCTGGTTTGGTGATGCTTTCGAAGCAGCTGGTCCCGGCTGTACCCAACGATCTTCTAGCTTAGGGAGACTTCGCTTCTCCCAGAAGGCACCTGGAATATGCAAATTTGCCTCCTGAAGCTTGAATCCCTGGTTTGGTGATGCTTTCGAAGCAGCTGGTCCCGGCTGTACCCAACGATCTTCTAGCTTAGGGAGACTTCGCTTCTCCCAGAAGGCACCTGGAATATGCAAATTTGCCTCCTGAAGCTTGAATCCCTGGTTTGGTGATGCTTTCGAAGCAGCTGGTCCCGGCTGTACCCAACGATCTTCTAGCTTAGGGAGACTTCGCTTCTCCCAGAAGGCACCTGGAATATGCAAATTTGCCTCCTGAAGCTTGAATCCCTGGTTTGGTGATGCTTTCGAAGCAGCTGGTCCCGGCTGTACCCAACGATCTTCTAGCTTAGGGAGACTTCGCTTCTCCCAGAAGGCACCTGGAATATGCAAATTAGCCTCCTGAAGCTTGAATCCCTGGTTTGGTGATGCTTTCGAAGCAGCTGGTCCCGGCTGTACCCAACGATCTTCTAGCTTAGGGAGACTTCGCTTCTCCCAGAAGGCACCTGGAATATGCAAATTTGCCTCCTGAAGCTTGAATCCCTGGTTTGGTGATGCTTTCGAAGCAGCTGGTCCCGGCTGTACCCAACGATCTTCTAGCTTAGGGAGACTTCGCTTCTCCCAGAAGGCACCTGGAATATGCAAATTTGCCTCCTGAAGCTTGAATCCCTGGTTTGGTGATGCTTTCGAAGCAGCTGGTCCCGGCTGTACCCAACGATCTTCTAGCTTAGGGAGACTTCGCTTCTCCCAGAAGGCACCTGGAATATGCAAATTAGCCTCCTGAAGCTTGAATCCCTGGTTTGGTGATGCTTTCGAAGCAGCTGGTCCCGGCTGTACCCAACGATCTTCTAGCTTAGGGAGACTTCGCTTCTCCCAGAAGGCACCTGGAATATGCAAATTTGCCTCCTGAAGCTTGAATCCCTGGTTTGGTGATGCTTTCGAAGCAGCTGGTCCCGGCTGTACCCAACGATCTTCTAGCTTAGGGAGACTTCGCTTCTCCCAGAAGGCACCTGGAATATGCAAATTTGCCTCCTGAAGCTTGAATCCCTGGTTTGGTGATGCTTTCGAAGCAGCTGGTCCCGGCTGTACCCAACGATCTTCTAGCTTAGGGAGACTTCGCTTCTCCCAGAAGGCACCTGGAATATGCAAATTTGCCTCCTGAAGCTTGAATCCCTGGTTTGGTGATGCTTTCGAAGCAGCTGGTCCCGGCTGTACCCAACGATCTTCTAGCTTAGGGAGACTTCGCTTCTCCCAGAAGGCACCTGGAATATGCAAATTAGCCTCCTGAAGCTTGAATCCCTGGTTTGGTGATGCTTTCGAAGCAGCTGGTCCCGGCTGTACCCAACGATCTTCTAGCTTAGGGAGACTTCGCTTCTCCCAGAAGGCACCTGGAATATGCAAATTAGCCTCCTGAAGCTTGAATCCCTGGTTACCGGTTCATGTCCCACGTCTAACACCCTGGGACTTGAATCTAGTCCTAGACGCCTTAACTGGACCTCCTTTTGAGCCTTTAGATTCTATCCCTCTAAAAAAATATCACATACAAGGTAGCTTTATTGATAGCCTTAACTTCGGCCAGAAGAGTAGGAGACATCCAGGCCCTCTCTATAGACCCTCCATTCTTACTGACATATCAGGACAGGGTGGTTCTCAAACCAGATCCATCATATCTCCCTAAAGTAGCAACAAAGTACCATAGACCTCAGGAAATTTTCCTACCTTCCTTTTATGATAATCCACTAAATCCAGAAGGGTAAAAAGCCGGATTACTTACCGGTAATGCCCTTTTAATGAGCCACGACAGCACCCTGTCACTTCCCACCCTAATAGATATATATAGTTATTGATACAAGATATTCTCATGGGTGAATATAGATATGATAAAATGTACTAACAATTACGGAGATATAATAATCTAACAACGGCGGTTCCTCTCGTACTCTGAAAAACAACTTAGGAGGAGAGGGGGGCCGCCCTTTTGTCTCTGTAGGTTTCCTGTTCCTATGGGCGGGTCACTCTCTCAAAGTGGGTGCTGTCGTGGCTCATTAAAAGGGCATTACCGGTAAGTAATCTGGCTTTTCCCTTCACTCGAAGGGGCCAAAGCCAATCCCTGAAAATTAACCCCCAGGTCATTATTCCCCACCAAACTTTACTGTTGGAACAATATAATCAGGTAACATTGTTATCATATTCACCAAAATCAAAAATGCATGCTTTACTGCACTTCATCCAAGACATGGCATTGTGGTTAGTAAGTTAAGGCTTGCATGCAGCTGCCCAACCATGGAAACACACATCAGGAAGCTACCCGCGCAGTTTTTTGTTCTCATATTACCAGTGGTGGCTTGGAAATTTAGAGATTAATGACTCGACCGAGTTTGGTCAAATTTTAGGTCATACTTGCCTCAGCAGTAGTTGACCCTACTCTGTAACTGTACGTGGTCTGTCAGTTTGTTGCTGAGATTCTGTAGTTCCTAAACACTTTCATTTTTCAGTAATATCACTCACAATTGATTGAGGAAGAACCTTCTCAAACCGACTTTTTGAAATGACATCCTATTATAGGACCACGTTCAAATTCAGTCGTCTCTTCCGATCAACACATTCTTTCACAAATGTCGAAGTTAGATGACATGGCTAGAGGCTGGATTTTATTCTCCTATGGCAATTGAACCGAATGAAAAACCTGAATTGTCGTGTGTCTCAAAACTTGTTCATAACAATATATTCACTGCTGTGCAAAGGTTTCAAGCGGCTGTGGAAAAAAAAAAACTGCAAAGTAAAAAGGCTTTAAAAACGAGAATTGTTAATAGTTTATTTTTATCAATTAACCCCTTCACTCCCAAGGTGGTTTACACGTTAATGACCAGGCCAATTTTTACAATTCTGACCACTGTCACTTTATCTACTATATAATTGTCTAAGGGGCACTTCTGTCTGTCTTTCTGTCTGTCTTTCTGTCTGTCTTTCTGTCTGTCTTTTCTGTCTGTCTTTCTGTCTGTCTTTCTGTCACGGATATTCATTGGTCGCGGCCTCTGTCTGTCATGGAAATCCAAGTCGCTGATTGGTCGTGGCAAAATGCCCACGACCATTGCCACGACCAATCAGCAACTGGCACAGTCCGGCGGCAACATGGCCGCTCCTTCCTCCCCGCAGTCAGTGCCCGCTCCATACTCCCTTCCAGTCAGCGCTCACACAGGGTTAATGGCAGCGTTAATGGACCGCGTTATGCCGCGGTGTAACGCACTCCATTAACGCTGCTATTAACCCTATGTGACCAAGTTTTTACTATTGATGCTGCCTATGCAGCATCAATAGTAAAAAGATCTAATGTTAAAAATAATAAAAACAGACATTTAAATCTAGTCTGTAATGTATAGACAACGTATGGACTGAAGACTAGGTAACAGCTCTGCAAATCTGCTTGATGGAAGCGCTGGCTTTTTCAGCCTAGGAGACCAATACCAGTGTAACAGGCCAGATTAACCCCCCCCACCCAGAATATACCCGGGGGCTAAAGTGGCCTAGGCCAGATTATACCCCGGGTATATTCTGGCCTAGCCCAAACTATACCCCGGGGTATAAATTGGAATAGTCCAGTTTATACCCCTCCAGGTCAGAATATACCCCAGCTGCTGTAGATCAGATTTTTCAGCCTTTTGAGAACTATTGAGTGATATAATCAATAACGGAGCCCCAGGCAGCGCAAAGGGCCTAAGGCAGCGCACAAGGCCCCAGGCACACACAGGCACCCCATGCAGAGTACAGGGCCCCAGGCAGCACATAGGGGCCCTAGGGAGCGCATAGCGCCCCAGGCAGTGCATGAGGCCCCAGGCAGCAACAGGGGCCCCAGACAGCACACAGGGGCCCCAGGCAGTGCATGGAACCCCAAACAGCGCACGGTGCCCCAGGCAGCCCACAGGGCTCTAGGCAGCGCACAGGGGTCTCAGGCAGTGCACGGGGCCCCAGGCAGCCCACAAGGCCTCAGGCAGCGCACATGGGCCTCAGGCAGCGCACAGGGGCCACTGGCAGAACACAGGGCCCCTGGAAGAGCACAGGGGCCCCAAACAGCGTACGGGGCCCCAGGCAGCGCACAGGACCCCAGGCAGTGCACAGGGCCCAGGTAGCGCACAGGACCCCAGGCAGCCCACAGGGCCCCAGGTAGCGCACACAGGGCCCCAGGTAGCGCACACAGGGCCCCAGGTAGCGCACAGGGCCCCAGGCAGCGCACAGGGGCCCCAGGCAGCGCACAGGACCCCAGGCAGCGCACAGGACCCCAGGCAGCACTGAGAGGCCCCAGGCAGTGCACGGGGCCCCAGGCAGAGCACAGGGGCCACAGGAAGTGCACGGGGCCCCAGGCAGCCCACAGGGACCCCAGGCAGCACACAGGGCTCCAGGCAGCCCGCAGGAGCCCCAGGCAGCCCACAGGACCCAGGCAGCCCACAAGGGGTCCCAGGGGGGCAGAGACAGTGAGCAAGGGGGTAAGAGATAGAGCGCATGTCCCCTGTGCGCTGTCTGGGACCCCCTGTGCGATGTCTGGGGCCCTTGTCTTGAGTATATCACTCAATCCTAGTTTCACATTTGCGTACAGCCGTGTGCATGCGTACGGTCTCAGTGAAGCATTGACCACTGCTGAGCCCCACCGGTTAAGCTCCGCCCACGTTCTTTTGACGGTGCTGCAACCCGCGGCGAAGGCAACAAGTTGGATTTTCTTGCGTTCACCGAATCGTCAAAACAACGCAGGCGGACGCAAACATCCGCAGGGCCTGCATAAAAATAGGGTACGCAGGCCGCATGCGGCCACATGCGTACCTGGGCGGAGCTTAACTGGTGGGCGCGGCAGAGGGCGGGGATTCACTGAGAGCGTACACAGCCGTGCGCAAATGTGAAACTAGCCTAAGATGTCTGTGGCCTCTGTGCGATGTTTGGGGCCCCGTTTTTGAGTACATCACTCAATGGTTCTCATAAGCATGAAAAATCTGATCTAATCTACAGCAGCAGGGGAATATTCTGGCCCGGAGGAGGATAATCTGGCCTAGGTATAATATACCCATGGTCTATACTCCTCTAGGGCAGAATATTAGTGTGTTTTTGCTGAGGGAGTGCTACAGTTTATATAGATGCACATACACAAACCATATACCATTTCATGCGGCTTTTGTCAGATTTTCATACAGACTGCAGCAGATTTCCCTCTTCCACGTGACACGGAGAAATCTGCTGTGCTTCTGCACAAAAAAATCCACATAGTTGGAATGCGGATTTTGACTGCTGATTTTTTCCCTGTTGAAAATCCGCAGCAAATCTAGTGCAAGGGAATGGGTGGACTAGACTTTTATAGCATGTGTTGGAGGCATTACATTGAACTGATAGTAGATGGTGCAGTTCCATCAGTGCATAGTTAATGTTATGTGTTGTAACTTGTTATGTATGTTTCTCCCTGCTCTCTATGATATGCACCTTAAGTTCTCAAGTGTGAGTTCCTATTCTATCCTGATAAGGTATGTAAAGTAAACTTGTAACACCTCCAACAAAAAAAAAAAAAGTTTTCCAATTTTAACAACAATGGAAGACCAACTATATGATCAGCTTTTGAGATTCTACACTGCAACAGAACAAAAGTACCCCTAGTGGATCTACAATCTACCTCCAGAGAAACGTTCAAATGCCAAGTCCCAGTTTAGACAAACATCTAAGCCATATCGAGCAGAGAAAGGGATAATTTACTATGGAAAAAAGGAGGTTCTCACTAAAAGCTGACTGCCGAATATCCTGAAGGCCTGTCACGACAACCCAACTTCTGGTGGCCATTTTGGCAGAGATAAAACATTTGCCAAAATTTCTGACCGTTATTACTGGAAGGGAATGAAGAATGATGTTTACCAACATGTCAAAGCCTGTCAAAAATGTTTTGTTACATGTCCCAAAATCAGCAAAGAAGCTCCACCACTCAACAGTATAACCAGTGCCTGGAAAAGTATGGAGCTTAGTTGGGATTGATATGATCGGTCCTCTTCAGGAAACATCAAACGGCAACAAATATATAGTTGCTGTCACTGATCATTTCTTGAAGTGGACTGAAGCAACAGATGTTCCAGACAAGAGAGCCATGTCAGTGGCAAAATTTTTGTACACCATTATTTGCCGCTTAGGCTGTATGGACACTCTGATTAGCAACCAGGGAAGAGAGTTTGTGAACTCGATCATCGACAACCAGATGGATCATTTTAAAACAGATCACCGCATTTCATCTGTCTACCACCCACAAACAAATGGCCAGCGGGAGCGTGACAATCGAACACTCAAAGAATCTCTTTGCAAGCTTGTCAATGACCAAGGAACCAACTGGAACCAGTTCATCCCTGGTGTTTTGTTTGCCTATCACACATCTGTGCATGCTTCAACCAAGTGCACTCCATTTCATGTCATGTATGGACAAAAGGCTAAGCTTCCTGTTGACCTCAATCCATCAGCAAATGACACTGTGGATGTCATGTCTCTTTCAGATGATGCCAACCCTTATGTGCTAAATACACTCACAACCATTCATAACAGGATAATAAGACTGATAAGATACTAAGCAATACCTACCATGTCAGCAACCTGAAGATTTACCAGGATGAAGAGACTTCTCTACCACCCCAGTCCCCTGATGACTGTCCCAGTGACTGCCACACAGAAACACCAGCAAACCAAGACTTTCAACCCACTACCAAGTTCAGGAAGGAAGTATCTTACCACCACTCTTGACCTTAAGTTTAATAGGGTTGTGTACTTTGGAGGCACAAGAGATCTTGGACAACCACGGCGTACATATAAAACCAAAGGTTATGGGAACTGCTATTTTCGGGCCATCAGCTATTTCCTGACAGGAACAGAGGACAACTACTCCCTTCTCAGAGCTAAAGTCATCCACCACATGAAAACTGACTTGTCCAAAAAACTGCAGGGCTACTGTAATCAAGATGTGAATGAATATGTGAACACCTCTGGCATCTCTCGTGATGGAGTCTGGGCAACTGATGCTGAAATCATGGCCACAGCAAATCTGTTGAGTTGTGACATCGTCATCCACACCAAAGTTGGTGACACCATGGATTGGTTGTTGGTTGACCTATCCCGCAAGCTTCAATCTGCAGTCAACAACAGAGCATGCACTTTATCTTGAAAACAATCATGATCATTTTAATGTTGTTATCAGTGATTACCTTTGAACGTTTATATTGTAGTGTCCTGTCACCAGCCATGTGTACGATTATCAGCTGAAAGCCTTTCTGGAACGAATAATCGCCCCATGTAAAAGTACCTTTATAAGTTGAAGTTTCAGAATGTTATAACTTTTATTATATCCTGAACAGTTTTTTTATGAACAGTCAAGGTTTTCAGGTTGAAGTAAAAAAAAAAAGTCTGTGTGTTTAGAGTTTTAAACAATAAAATGTTGAAAAATTTTGTAATTCTTGAGTATATCACTCAATGGTGCTCATAAACGTGAAAAATCTGATCTTTAGTATGCTTTAATCTTTAATATACTCAAGAACGTGGCCACAGTCATCACACAGGGGGTCCCAAACAGTGCACATGGGATCCCAGACAGCGCACAGGGGGCAGAGACAGTGCACAGGGGCCCTGCGCGCTGTCTCTTCCCCCCTTGCACACTGTCACTTCCCCCTCCCTTGTGCACTGTCTCTGCCCCCCTGTGCGCTGCCTGGGGCCCTGTGTGCTGCCTGGGTCCCCGTTCACTGTCTCTTCCCCCCTTGCACGCTGTCTCTTCCCCCTCCTTTGTGCACTGCCTCTGCCACTCCGTGTGCTGCCTGGGGTCTCGTGTGCTGCCAGGGACCCTTGCGTGTTGCCTGGCGCCCTGTGTGCTGCCTGGGGTCTCATTCGCTGTCTCTGCCCCGTGTGCTGCCTGGGGCCCCATGTGCTGCCTGGGGCCCCTGTGCGCTGCCTGGGGTCCCGTGTGCTGCCTGGGGCCCTGGGTGCTGCCTGGGGCCCTGGGTGCTGCCTGGGGCCCCGTTTTTAAGAATGTCAGTCAATGGTTCTCAAAAGCCTGAAAAATCTGATCTATAGTAGCTGGGGTATATTCTGACCTGGAGGGGTATAAACTGGACTAGTCCAACTTATACCCCGGGATATAGTTTGGGCTAGGCCAGAATATACCCGGGGTATAATCTGGCCCAGAGGGGTATAAACTGGACTAGTCCAATTTATACCCCGGGGTATAGTTTGGGCTAGGCCAGAATATACCCGGGGTATAATCTGGCCTAGGTCACTTTAACCCCGGGTATATTCTGGGCGGGGGGTTAATCTGGCCTGTTACAACGGTCTAGTAGAGTGAGCCGTGAGCTTATCCGGAGGCAGAAGGCCCTGGATCTGGTATACCTCAGCAATCTCTCTTGATCCAATTGGCGATTGTGGGTTTGGAAGTTTTCTTCACTTTTATTCTGGCCCTGAAGTTGGATAAACAGATTCTAGTCATTTTTATACTTCTTGGTTTCCTGGAGATAGTGAAGGACTATTCTCTGTATATCCAGAGTGTGGAATTCCTTTTGTTTCTCATGTTGGATCGTGACAAAAGGAGGGAAGGGTTATCTGTTGACACCTGTGAAATTCCGAGACCACCTTAGGTAGAAAGGATGAGTCTAACCAAAGGATAAGTCGGTCTTCCAGGACCCTCAGGAATGGCTCCGTTAAGGCTATGTACACAAATTGCGGATTTTGATGCGTTTCCCCAGCGTTTTTGGACGCGCGGAATAATTGCATCAAATCTGCAGTCTAGTGCACAAGCAATGTTAGTCAATGGGAAATTGAGAATTGGTGTGCACATGCTGTGGAAAAAAAGCACGGATTTGCAGCTTTTTATTTTCTGCAGCATGTACATTTTTTTTGCGGATCTGCAGTGTTTCTGCACCCGTTGACTGCCATTGATTCAGTCAAATACGCAGCAAAACCGCAGGTTTAAAAAGATCTGCGGAGTTTTGTGCGAGAAACGCTGCAGATCGGGAAGGAGGAAGAGTGTGTGGGTGGAGACTGTGTGTGTGTCTGTGTAGCCGGGCATCGTCTGATAGGACTACTGATCCCATCCAGCTATGAATGTTGTCACATATGACAGTGACAGCATTACTGATGATGGGACAGTAGTCCCATCAAACGATGCCTGTGTTCAATAGTATATATAAAAAAAAATACAGTACATACTCGCCATACACCTAGTCCCCGATGCCCTCGTTCACCTGTAATAAAAAAATAATAAATCAACAGTATACTCCCTGTTCTGCCGTAATCCATTTAATAACGAGTTTCCCACGATGATCTCCCGTGTAGAACAGTGACATTGGGAGATGTCACTGTTCTACAAGGCCCTCTGGCATGCACTGAGCGGAGGTGTATCCCTCTGCCACCTGGAGATCACTTGAGTTCATGCTGTCACCGGCAACGCTAGCGTGAGAAAATTCTCACGCAGCGCTACCATAAAGTGATAGTCTGAACTCCGGTAACCTCTTCAGTGATGCACTGCAGGAGCCATTATCTCCTTTCAGTGTGTCACTGGAGGCCCTGTAGAGCAGTCACATCTCCTGATGTGACAGTTCTATAGGGGAGATCGCCATGGGACAATCGTTATTAAATGGACTACATCTGAACAGGGAGTACGGAATTTTTGGACTATAAGACACACCGGACCATAACACGCACCTAGGTTTTAGAGGAGGAAATTAGAGGAAAAAAATTGAAGCAAAAAAATGGTAAATTCTGTACTCTTAATATCCCTTATCCTGGTATATATGGTCCCCTCATCCCCATTCAGGTTCCTAATATATCATACCTGCACCATGGAGATGGACTCCCAGTGTCAGACTACTTCCTGGGACCGGAACAGCACTGGGTTCTGCAGATGCAGAGCGGGAAGAACATGGAAACTCTTTGATAATAAACGGGGCTCGTCCTACCTTGAGGTATCTTCCTTATGTGGGAGACCGGATCCAGCACTTTTTCTCTCATTAGAGGATCTCCTTCTCCTGATGTCCAGGCGTGAGCGCAAGGCGCCCACACCTCTCGGCGCCCATTAGCGGTGATTCTCCACGATGCGTTCCAGGCTGGAACGCAGGAAACCAGAAGCCAGGTTGTAATCCGCCGACCGCTATGACCTGATGCGCCGGAGGGATCCCAGAGACAGTTTCTTCTTTCTCCGAGGAGATTAGGAGGAGGAGAAGATTGGCTGGAGACCTCAGACCTTGCCTGAAGGTGCGGTTTAGAGGGAAGTCTCGAGTCCATCATGGAGACGGTAGCAGCGTTCAAGGAGGAGAGGTAAGCCTGCTCGGTTCCCTGCTGCCCGGCTATTCTTAATCTTCCTGGTTGCCTGCTGCTGGCACACCACACCCTAGGATGACCTCTTCATCCCTGATAGGGACAGGACACAATACTGGTGGGAGGGGCTATTTGACCTGTTTTGTGTTTCTTGTCCCTATTAGAAAAGGGGTTACATCCTCTGGTGTGTTGTCGTGGGAGTTTATTAGAGGAAATTCAAATTTTTCACCAAAAATTTACTTTAGACACAATTTTTTTTTCACAAGGGTAACAGGAAAATGGACCCCAAAATTTATTGAACAATTTCTCCTGAGCATGTTGATACCCTGTATGAGGGGGAAAACCACTGTTTGGGCACACGGCAGAGCTCTGAAGAAAACGAGCACCATTTGACTTTTTGAAATCAAAATTTGCTGGATCAATTAGCGAATGCCATGTCGCCTTTGGAGAGACCCTGACATGCCTAAACAGTTAAAATCCCCCACAAGTGACACAATTTTGAAAACTAGACCCCTCAGGTAACTTATCTAGATGTGTGGTGAGCACCTTGAACCCCCAGGTGCTTTAGAGAAGTTTATAACGTTGAGCTGTGAAAATAAAAAAATCACATTTTGAAAACTAAGCCCCTCTGGGAACATAACTAGATCTGTGGTGAGCACATTAAACCCCCAGGTGCTTCATAGAAGTTTATAACGTTGAGCCGTGAAAATTTAAAAAAAAAATCTAATTTTCCCCACAAAAATGTTATTTTATCTCCATATATTTTTATTTTCACAAGGGTAACAGGAGAAATTACACCATACAATTTCTCCTGAGCTCGCCAATACCCCATATGTGGGGGAATGCTGCTTTTGAGGCAAAGTGAAAAGCTCAGAAGGGAAGTATTGGAGTTTAGATTTTGCTGGAATGGTTTGAGGGTGCCATGACAGTGGCAGAGCCCGTGAGGTGCCAGAACAACAGAAACTCCTCATATGTGAAATCATTTTACAAGCTACAATCTCCAATGAATTGATCTAGGAGTGCAGTGATCATATTGACACCACATGTGCCTCACAGAATTTTAAACCATTGAGTGGTAAAGAAAGAATAAATTACATTTTTACCACTAAAATGTTGTTTTAGCCCCAAGTTTTTAATTTTTCTTAGGGCTAATAGGAAAAATATTTAACAATAAACAGAGGTCCATTTTTTCCAGAGTGCACCAATAACCTACATGTAATTGGGAAATATTTTTCAGGCACAGAAGGGAAGGAGCGTACTATAGTGCAGATTTTACTGTTATGGTTTGCGGTACCATGACTGGGAGTCCGCCTGAGTTGCCAGAACAGCAGAAACCCCATTTTAGAACCTACACCTCTCAACAAATTTATCTGTGGGTGCAGTGGTCATATTGACACCAGGGGTGTGTCACAGAATTTTATTCCATTGGGCAGTGAAGAAAAAGTGACTACATTTTTTACCACAAAATTTTTGTCTCGGCCCCAGATTTTACATTTTCACTCAAGGGTAAAAATGGCACCATAATTTGTCCCACAATTTCTACTGAACGTGGCAATACCCCATATATTGCTGTACAGTACTGCTTAGCTATACAGAGAGAGTAGGGAGGAAAGGAGCGCTATTTGCCTCCTGGAGCACAGCTTTTCCTAGAATAGTTTGAGGACTCCATATACAGAGCACCTAAGTGCTAGAAGAGCAGAATCCCTTCAAGTGACCCTGTTTTGGAAATTATACCCCATTTGGAAATTTACAGGTGTAGTGACGATTTTGACTCCATGGGTGTTTTCCAGAAACAAGCAGTAATGAATGTTTGAGTGAAAATTGCGAACTACCATTGCAGTGACCAGTACCTTATAGAAACCAGTACGTTATGCCCAGTTCGTGCTTCTGCAGACATGCACCCATAAGTTAGGCGGGCTCTCATTGCTTAAGAAATGCCAAACTTGTTATCATGGGGTTACCACGACCGTGTGGAGACAGAAGACCGCAGCGTCTGATTGCTCCTACTCCGCCACTGAGAAGAAGCACTTCTCCGTTATATTAAACTAGCTATTGAACCCGTTCTACGCCCGGGTGGCGAGCATTTAATATTGGTATATGGTTTCCATCCTGGTATGTGCTGCTCCATCCTGCGTCCCCATCCTGTCATGTGCTGCTCCATCCTGCGTCCCCATCCTGTCATGTGCTGCACCCATCCTGCGTCCCCATCCTGTCATGTTCTGCACCCATCCTGCGTCCCCATTCTGTCATGTGCTGCACCCATCCTGCGTCCCCATCCTGTCATGTGCTGCTCCCATCCTGCGCCCCCATTCTGACATGTGCTGCTCCCATCCTGCGCCCCCATTCTGACATGTGCTGCACCCATCCTGCGCCTCCATTCTGACATGTGCTGCACCCATCCTGCGCCTCCATTCTGTCATTTACTGCTCTCATCCTACGCCCCCATCCTATCATGTGCTGCTCCCATCCTGCGCCCCCGTTCTGTCATGTGCTGCTTCCATCCTGCGCCCCTGTTCTGTCATGTGCTGCTGCCATCCTGTGCCCCCGTTCTGTCATGTGCTGCTCCCATCCTGCGCCACTGTTCTTTAATTTGCTGCTCAATAAAGGCCCCATACGCTGCTCAATAAAGGTTTATGGCCCCCATAAAATGCTCCATAGTATATGCCCCGTACACTGCTCCATAAAGGTTGATGGCCCCCATAAGATGCTCCATAGTATATGCCCCCGTACACTGCTCCATTATGGTTTATGGCCCCCATAAGATGCTCCATATTATATGCCCCCGTACACTGCTCCATTGTGGTTTATGGCCCCATAAGATGCTCCATTGTATATGCCCCGTATGCTGCTGCAATATATATAAAAAAAAAAAACCATACTCACCTATCGTCGCTGGGCGCCGAGTGCTGGGGGGCCTGAGCAGGCAGGGACACCGGCGCACTGTGGGGGTCAGGTGCCGGTATCACCGCCAGCTCAGGCCCCGCAGCACTTACTATATTCACATGGCCCCGTTCCACCGCTGCACGCCGCCATCTTTCCTGTCCTCTGGCTGTGACTGGTCAGTCAGAGGGCGGCGCCGGCACGCATTAAGCGCGTCATCGCGCCCTCTGAACTGAACGTCACAGGCCGAGGACCGGGAAGATGGCAGCGCGCAACGGTGGAACGGAGGACAGGTGAATATGGCCGATACTCACCCTCCTGGCGGTCCCTGCTTCTCTGTTGGAGATCGCGGTGTGCGTTCAGTGTTTACGCATACTGCGATCTCCTGGGAGCGTCACTCTGTGAGGCCCAGACTGCGCCGGCGCTTGCGCAGTCTATAAAGGCTTCGGACAGAGTGACGCTCCCAGCGTTATAGATGTGTTTATTTCTTCTGACAGAACAGGGGTTAATCGTCCATATTGGAAATCCCTGTGCTCAGCTGTGCTTGGTTAGCCACTCCTTTTCCCTTTATAATCTGGGCTCTGTTACTAATCCTCGTCAGAGGTAGCTTTATGAGAAGGAGAGTTGGAGGAGCTATTAGTGACTGTTGCTTGGTTTGTACGCGTGGTAATTCCGTATCCTTCTGTTTTGTTTTTCCCCCTTGCTGCACACCCCAGTGGATTCCTCTGTTATATGTCAGTGAATATTTTGTATGTCTGAAGTTTTCTGTTAACCCTTGTCTGTGTTGCCCTGTTTGTCAGGTTGGTGTACTGTGGTGCAGTAGTGTTAGGGACAGGGAAGGAGCACCTGGTCCTGGGATACCCGACAACAGAGTCCTGACAATTCTTATACTATTCAAACTGTCAGCCCTACACTGACAGACAAACTTGGTGATCATGCTCTGAGCATGATCAAGCAACTTTGCTAGCTCTGGTGACCAGAATGTCATCATGACAACTTCGGGTCACCATTAGTGATGAGCGAATATACTCGTTACTCGAGATTTTCCAAGCACGCTCGGGTGTCCTTCAAGTATTTGTAAGTGCTCGGAGATTTAGTTTTCCTTGCAGCAACTGAATAATTTACATCTAATAGCCTGCTTGATTACGGGGGATTGTGGGGATTCCCTAGCAACCACGTAACCCCCACATGTACTTATGCTGGCTAGTAGCTGTAAATCATTCAGCTGTGGCGAAGAAAACTAAATCTCCGAGCACTTACAAATACTCGGAGTAACGAGTATATTCGCTCATCAGTAGTCACCATAGCAACGATCGGGACCTTGCAATTACATTGTGGGGTTTCCTATCCAAGGGCAGAGGGGCTTCCTTCACTCTTCCTGCTCCCAGAATGATGCAATCGAGTTCAATCACAGCATTTAGGGACTTATAGTTCTGCTAGCTGTCAGAATCCGCTGACACTTGGCGGCAATCGCGCATGCACAGCTTCTGTGCACGCAAAATCACCGGGACGTATCCATACGTCCCAGGTCAATAAGTACCAGGTTACAGGGACGTATGGATACATCATGGGTGAGAAAGGGGATACCAAAATGCAAAATGAATGAATATAAGATAAATCTAAATCAATTCAATATTTGGAGTGACCATCCTTTACCTTCCAACAGAATAAATTCTTCTAGGTACATGTTCACACAGTTTCTGACGAAACTCTGCAAGGATGTTGTTCCAAACATCTTGGAGAATTAACAACAGATCTTCACTGGATGTAGGCTGGTGCCAATCCTTCTGTCTCTTAATGTAATTCCAGACAGACTGGAAGATGTTGAGATCAGGGCTCAGTACAGGCCATATACAGTCATGGCCAAAAGTATTGACACTCCTGGAATTCTGTCAGATAATACTCATTTTCTTCCTGAAAATGATTGCCAGCACAAATTATTTCGTATTATTATCTTCATTTAATTTGTCTTAAATGAAAAAACACAAAAGAGAATGAAGCAAAAAGCAAATCATTGATCATTTCACTCAAAACTCCAAAAATGGGCCAGACAAAAGTATTGGCACCCTCAGCCTAATACTTGCTTGCACAACTTTTAGCCAAAATAACTGCGACCAACCGCTTACGGTAACCATCAATGAGTTTCTTACAATACTCTGCTGGAATTTTAGACCATTCTTCTTTGGCAAACTGCTCCAGGTCCCTGATACTTGAAGGGTGCCTTCTCCAAACTGCCATTTTTAGATCTCTCCACAGGTATTCTATGGGATTCAGGTCTGGACTCATTGCTGGCCTCCTTAGAAGTCTGCAGTGCTTTCTCTCAAACCATTTTCTATTGCTTTTTGAAGTGTGTTTTGGGTAATTGTCCTGCTGGAAGACCCATGACCTCTGAGGGAGACCCAGCTCTCTCACACTGGGCCCTACATTATGCTGCAAAATTTGTTGGTAGTCTTCAGATTTCATAATGCCATGCACACGGTCAAGCAGTCCAGTGCCAGAGCCAGCAAAGCAACCCCAAAACATCAGGGTACCTCCGCCATGTTTGACTGTAGGGACCGTGTTCTTTTTTTTGAATGCCACTTTTTTCTCCTGTAAACTCTATGTTGATGCCTTTGCCCAAAAAGCTCTACTTTTGTCTCATCTGACCAGAGAACATTCTTCCAAAACGTTTTAGGCTTTTTCAGGTAAGTTTTGGCAAACTCCAGCCAGGCTTTTTTATGTCTCGGGATAAGAAGTGGGGTCTTCCTGGGTCTCCTACCATACAGTCCCTTTTCATTCAGATGCTGACAGATAGTACGGGTTGACACTGTTGTACCCTCTGACTGCAGGGCAGCTTGAACTTGTTTGGATGTTAGTCGAGATTCTTTATCCAACATCCGCACAATCTTGCATTGAAATCTCTTGTCAATTTTTCTTTTCCATCCACATCTAGGGAGGTTAGCCACAGTGCCATGGGCTTTAAACTTCTTGATGACACTGCGCACGGTAGACACAGGAACATTTAGGTCTTTAGAGATGGACTTGTAGCCTTGAGATTGCTCACAATTTGGTTTCTCAAGTCCTCAGACAGTTCTTTGGTCTTCTTTCTTTTCTCCATGCTCAATGTGTTACACACAAGGACACAGGACAGAGGTTGAGTCAACTTTAATCCATGTCAACTGGCGGCAAGTGTGATTTAGTTATTGCCAACACCTGTTAGGTGCCACAGGTAAGTTACAGGTGCTGTTAATTACACAAATTAGGGAAGCATCACATGATTTTTCTAACAGTGCCAATACTTTTGTCCACCCCCTTTTTTATGTTTGGTGTGGAATTATATCCAATTTGGCCTTAGGACAATTCTTTTTGTGTTTTTTCATTTAAGACAAATTAAATGAAGATAATACCAAATAATTTGTGTTTGCAATCATTTTCAGGAAGAAAATGAGTATTATCTGACAGAATTGCAGGGGTATCAATACTTTTGGCCATGACTGTAAATCAATTTCTCGACTCCTTGTTCTTCTTTACAATGAAGAAAATTCTTAAAGAGATTGTACGGGCTTTTTGGTTTTTTTTACCTATTGGGTTAAGAATTTACAGGCAAACTACCTGCTTGTTCTGCCCAACGTTATCTATCACAGCTCAGGCAATTAATTTCCTGCTTCTTTTGACCTCACATCAACAGAGCAGTTTTTCCTACTTTGCCCTGTCGATGGGGCATCACTGCCAACTTCATGATGATTTACAGCTGGTTCTCTGCAGTTTGACAGCCGGCTGTCTGCTGCCTATCAGCATGACATCAGCAGAGATGCCCCTTTGACAAAGCAGAGTGGAAGACAAGAAGCTGCTCTGTCAATGTGAGGTTACCAGAATTGTAGGCAGGAGCAGTCGATGACTGCATTTATCTTGAACAGATTGTTGCAGGTCAGAACAGGCAGATAATTAGTAACTGCCTGCCTGTAATTTCTTAGCTCAATGGGTTAAAAAAAAAAAAACAAGTTTAACCCCTTCATGACCGGGGGATTTTTCGTTTTTCCGTGTTCGTTTTTCGCTCCCCTCCTTCCCAAAGCCATAACTTTTTTATTTTTCCGTCAATTTGGCCATGTGAGGGCTTATTTTTTGCGGGACGAGTTGTACTTTTGAACGACATCATTGGTTTTAGCATGTCGTGTACTAGAAAACGGGAAAAAAATTCCAAGTGCGGTGAAACTGCAAAAAAAGTGCAATCCCACATTGGTTTTTTGTTTGGCTTTTTTGCTAGGTTCACTAAATGCTAAAAATGACCTGACATTATGATTCTCCAGGTCAGTACGAGTTCATAGACACCAAACATGACTAGGTTATTTTTTATCTAAGTGGTGAAAAAAAATTCCAAACTTTGCTAAAAAAAAAAAAAAAAAAAAAAATTGCGTCATTTTCCGATACTCGTAGCGTCTCCATTTTTCATCATCTGGGGTCGGTTGATGGCTTATTTTTTGCGTGCCGAGATGACGTTTTTAATGATAGCATTTTGGTGCAGATACGTTCTTTTGATCGCCCGTTATTGCATTTTAATTCAATGTCGCGGCGACCAAAAAAACGTAATTCTGGCGTTTCGAATTTTTTTCCCGCTACGCTGTTTAGCGATCAGGTTAATACTTTTTTTTATTTGATAGATCGGGCGATTCTGAGCGCGGCGATACCAAATATGCGTAGATTTGATATTTTTTTTATTGATTTATTTTGATTGGGGCGAAAGGGGGTGATTTAAACTTTTATGTTTTTTTTATTTTTTTCACATTTTTTTAAACTTTTTTTTTTAACTTTTGCCATGCTTCAATAGCCTCCATGAGAGGCTAGAAGCAGGCATAGCACGATCGGCTCTGCTACATAGCAGCGATCTGCTGATCGCTGCTATGTAGCAGAATTGCACGTGTGCTGTGAGCGCCGACCACAGGGTGGCGCTCACAGCGACGGGCAATCAGTAACCATAGAGGTCTCAAGGACCTCTATGGTTACCATTCACAAGCATCGCCGACCCCCGATCATGTGACGGGGGTCGGCGATGACGTCATTTCCGGCCGCCCGGCCGGAAGCGGTAGTTAAATGCCGCTGTCTGCGTTTGACAGCGGCATTTAACTAGTTAATAGGTGCGGGCAGATCGCGATTCTGCCCGCGCCTATTACGGGCACATGTCAGCTGTTCAAAACAGCTGACATGTCCCGGCTTTGGTGCGGGCTCACCGCGGAGCCCTGCATCAAAGCAGGGGAGCCGGCATCGGACGGTATAGTACATCCGATGCCGGTAAGGGGTTAAATAACCCCTTTAATGATACTGGTTGTATGTTTGGGGGTCATTGTTCTACTGCGGAATAAATTTGGAGCTAATCTGATTACTCTCAGATGGTATTGCATGATGGAGAAATATCTGCCTGTATTTCTCAGCATTGAGGGTTCCGAGAAGTGGCCATTATTGATGCATTGGTCAGTCAAGGAAACTTAATGCAGCAGATGAAAGACACATCATGCTTACTTCTTTTTAAATTGGAAGATGTCGAGCTGACAATCGTCAGTAACCAAATACATCCATCTGCTGTTCAGAAAAGTTTGAGCAGAAGTGTTCTTTACAGAAAATTTTCACGTAAAAACCAGTTATTCAACATGGAAACAAGGCCAAGTGCCTAAACTCTGCATGAAAACATCGGAACTGGGGTACAGAAAAATGTCAGCAGGTGCTATGTACTGATGAGTCAAAATGTGAAACATTTAGCTGTAACACAAGGCAGTTTGTTCACCAAAGGGCTGGAGAGTAATACGCTGAGTGTCTACAGACAACAGTTAGACATGTTGGAGGTTGCTTGCAAGTTTGGAGCTGCATTTCAGCAAGTGGAGTTAAGGATTTAGTAAAGATTAATGGCGTCAATAAAGAACAATTCAGGCATATGATTGTACACCATGCAGTACCATCAGGGAGGTATTTGATTGGCTCATCATTTATTCTGCAGCAAGATAACGACCCCCAAACATACATCCAATGTTATTAAGAACTATGCATAAAGAGCAACAACATGTCCTGGAAATTGTCTTTTATATGCGTCCATGTAACCAAGCAATTCCAGCCAGCGTCCTTCATTCAGACTCCAGCCAAAGCAGAGTAGACCTCCTGAAACACGGTGTAGTACTGAAAGAGGTACCCTATAGACCCCGTTACAGGAGTCCACACCTCAGCTTGGAGGGTAGCGGAGGCCACACTCCAATTTGGAGGGTAGCGGAGGTGACACCCCAACTCGGCGGGTAATCGGAGGCCACACCCCAACTCGAAGGATTTTGGAGGCCACACCCCAGCTCGGAGGGTAGCGGATGACACACCCTAACTCGAAGAATATTCCGGAGGCCACACCCTAACTTGGAGGGTATCGGAGGCCCCACCCCAGCTACTCGAAAGGTATCAGAGGCCACACCCCAGACTGGAGGGTACCGAAGGCCTCAACAGAATTCAGAAGGTATCGGAGGCTGCCCCAATGGGCCACATCCAAATTAAGAGGATACGGAAGGCTACACCCCAACTCGGAGGGTATGGGAGGCCACACCACAACTCGAAGGGTACCGAAGGCCACACCCAATCTCGGAGGGTATCAGAGGCCACACCCCAGGTCGGAGGGTATCAGAGGCCACACCCCAGCTCGGAGGATAGCAGAGGCGACACCCCAACACCAAGGGTACCCAGAGGCCACACACTAATCCAGAGAGCAACACTTCAATTCAGAGGGTAGCGGAGGCCACACACCACTGTACTCTCAGGGAAAGGCTACACCTCAACTCGGAGGGGACTGAAGGCCAAACCACACCCCAATTCAGAGAGTACAGAAACCACACCTTAATGCGGAAGTTATGGCAAGCCACACCCCAATACTCCATGCTCCAACTCTCAGGGTTCTGGAGGCTACACCGAAATTAGGAGGGTACTCGGAGGCCACACCCAAATTTGGAGGGTACCGAAGGGTACACCCCAACTCGGAGGGTATTGGAGGCCACACCCCAATTCAGAGGGTACAGAAACCACACCTTAACTCGAAGGGTATCGCAGGCCACCCCTAGAATCCACAGTCCAACTCTGAGGGTACTGGAGGCTACACCGCCATTCGGAGGGTACTCAGAGGCCACACCCACCCAAATTTGGACGGTAACGGAGGCCACACCCCAACTCGGAGGGTACCAGAGGCCACACCAGAATTCAGAGGGTATTGGAGGCTACACCCCAAGAGGCCACTCCCAAACTCAGAGGGTACCAAAGGCTGCACCCCAACTCGGAGGGTATCACAGGCCACCCTAAGAGTCCACACTCCAACTCTGAGGGTACTGGAGGCTACACCACAATTCGGAGGGTACTCGGAGGCCACACCCAAAATTGGAGGTTAACGGAGGCCACACCCCAACTCGGTGGGTAGCAGATGCCACATCCCAAGAGGCCCCAATTCGGAGGGTATCAAAGGCCACACCCCAACTTGGAGGGTACCGGAGACCACACCCCAATTCAGATGGTACCAGTGGCCACACCCCAACATGGAGGGTTCCCAGAGGTCACCCCAAATCGGAGTGTACTCCAAAGCTAAACCCCAACTCTGAGGGTAGCGGAGACCAAGAGGCCGCACCCCAACTCGGAGGATATCAAAGGCCACACCCCAACTCAGAGGGTACCAGAGGCCACACCCCAATTCAGATGGTAGTGCAGGCAACACCCCAACTCGAAGGGTACTAGGCCACACCCCTGCTTGGAGGAGATGCCACACCCCAACACCAAAGCTACCGGTTGTAGGTCACACCCTAACTCAGAGGGTATCGGAGGCCTGCCCCAACTCAGAGGGTACCAAAGGCCACACCCCAACTCATAGGGTATAAGATGCTATATATACCCCAACTCGGAGGGTAGCAGAGGCCAAACCCTAACTGAGTACTGGGAGGCTGGAAGGGCACCAGAGGCCACACCCCAATTTGGAGGTTACCAGAGGCCACACCCCAATTCGGAGGGTACCAGAGGCCACACCCCAACTCGGAAGGTACTGAAGGCTACATCCCAACTCAGATGGTACCAAAGGCCACACCCCAGCTCGGAAGGTATCGGAGGCCACACCCCAGCTCAGAGGGTAGCGGAGGCCACACCCCAACTCGGAGGGTAGCGGATGCAACACCCCAACACCAAGGGTACCCAGAGGCCACACACAAATTCAGAGGGGAACACTTCAATTCAGAGGGTAGCGGAGGCCACACACCACCACTGTACTCTCAGAGAAAGGCTGCAGTACCTCAACTTGGAGGGTACCGAAGGCCACACTCCTACTCAGCCACACCCCAACTTGCAGGGTACCCAACTTGGAAAGTAGGAGGCCACACCCCAGGGTATCAGAGGCCACACCCCAAACCGGAGTGTTCCGCATGCCAAACCCATCTCGGAGGGTACCAGAGGCCACACCCCAACTCGGAGGGTACCGGAGGCAACACCAGAATTTGGATTGTATCGGAGGCTGTCACGAGATTGTATGAAATATAATATGATTTTGGAGTTTGCCTGTCAGACCCATGCTGCGGGCTAAAAAGCCCTCCCTTCCCTCTGTGTTTCTGAATCTATGTGTAGAAGAGGTTTTTATTGCTCAGGCCATAAATTCCAAGCTTGGAGCAACTTACTTCCCCCCCTCCCATCTGTCCAGCTATGACTGGTATAGAAGTTCTCCAAAATCCATGAGGGTCTTTGTTCTAATATGATAAGATATTGGGCCGACTTGGGCTAGGAGAATAAAAAAATACATATTGCTAATGTCCATCGGCGGATCGGTCCGCCACTGTAAGCAGGAGCTTCTAACTCCATCAGTTACAAAGTATGGATTTCTCTGGAACTGTGCATCACAAATAGCACAAATTTGGTTTAATTAGAACGCCAATGTTAATACAAGATGAATGCTGGGTGTGTTATGATTCTGACATGTTCGGTAGCGGAGATATAGGCATTAGACAAACTTGTGTGAAATTTACTAAGACTGAAGAGAGAGTAGGGTCTGGGTAATCCCACCCTGTTGGTGATGTCACGGGCTTAGGTTTATAAGTTTCTGCCAGGCCCCCAGCAGTTTAGTTTTCACCTTAGGAGCCTGACTGCCCGTCCTGATGCACTGGGACAGATGGAAACTCCACCCACTAGCCTGGTTGCCTGCAATGCTCTGAACACATGTAAGTGTTGATTTCTAATGTAATCCCTGTTTTTTTTATAATTACCTTTGTACATATTTTCAATTGTCTCATATTGTAACATCTTTATATGCCTTCTTTATAAACACTGCCTTCTTTCGGAGTAAATTATATAAATTACTAGTTTTTGTTCTTCCTGCTCTAAAATGTACCCTAATTCTTCTGAAGGGAATTACGCTACTGTTTTGGGTTAGCTTTGGACCCGTTTAATCGAAGCTGGTGGCAGCATACCTTTGTACTGGGTAGTTGGGAGTCGTTGTAGCGACTGCGGTGTTGATAATTATTGTTCCTGCCTGAGCGGGAGTATTTATATCGCCTCGCTGCAGCGTGCCCAATAGCCAGTACATAGTAGGCAGCCTTTCTGGCGACTAATTACCCTAGGTTTCAAGTGGAACTGTAAGCGGGATATACATAAATCCCTGCAGTTCGTGGTATATTGAAGAGCAGTGGGATACCTAAGATAAGCCCCTGCTGTAATACAAGAGGTCAATAGCCTTGTGTGTTTTTTTTCATCACATTGTAGCAGTGGAGGGATAACTAAGATAAGCCCCCCTGCCCATGTGATAGCCATCTGTTGGCCTAAAGTCACCCCGATCCGTGACGGGGTGACGGTCACGGTGTGAATCGTGACAAATTGGTGGCAAGGCGGTGGGATCTTAGAGCATTATTGATTTGGTTTGAGCAATCATTCCTCTCACTAAAAACTTGCAAAGTTCTTGCGAGGACTCTGCGCAAATAAGTTTGGAGAACGAAATCCGTGTTTATTAGTCCTGAGACAATTGTGTGTACTGGTAATCATCTCTTCCCTTTCTCTTCGTTTTTCTATCCTATCTTTTATTTGGCAACCACGGCTGCGAAAGGAGAAGCCTGGTACGCCCAGCAGAAGAAGGACACTCTTGCTGGGATATGCACGTACCATGGCCTGGACTCCCATGGCAAGTCCAAGGCTTGAATGGTCGCTGACCTGGTGCAATTTGAAGCAGACCAAGCCAGGCCACAGAGACCAGAGGCCGCAGAAGCCAGCACGAGCAGAGGTGGTGCTGCAGCAGGGGTTCAACCACTGAATGCCGGCCTTACTTGCAACCAGGGGAGTGCAGACCTCCGCCTGCAGCTGGCTATGCAACAATGCTCCGCAGATGACCTAGAGAGACGTCTGCAGCTGGTCCTGCAATTCGAAGAGGCTGAGAGAGCCGAGTGGGAGGCTGAGAGAGCCGAGTGAAAGGCCCAGCGAGCTAAGCGCCAAGCCCAGCGAGAACAGGAACTGGAGATGCTCTGGCAGGGGGGATGCCCTCCACCGCCCAGAGCCGTGAGCCCAGCAGCGCTCAGATACTGAAGCCCCGGCCCGATCACTTTCCTGTTATGGAAAAGGACGGGGACTTGGACACTTTTCTGCGGGCCTTTAAGAAAGCCTGCAGACAGTACCATCTGCCTGCAGATGAATGGGCACAATACCTGACCCCAGGGCTGAGAGGCAAAGCTCTGGAGGTGTTTGCTGCCCTCCCTCAAGAACAAGATGGTGAATATGAGGCCATCCAGCAGGCCCTGGTAACAAAGTACCAGCTTACACCTGCAGTTTACCGTAGAAAGTTCCGGAACCTCCAACGTGGCCCACAAGACAGTTACAGTGATGTGGCCCATGGACTGGGGATCCACTTTGACCAGTGGACTCAAGGACTGTCAGTGACCACCTTTGCACAGCTGCGAGACCTGATGATCAAAGACCAGTTCTTACATCTTTGCCCAGCTGAGGTGCGACAGTTCGTGATGGACAGAGAACCCAAAGACGTGACGAAAGCAGCGCAGATTGCCGATGCCTATGAGGCCAACCGTAGATCGGAAATGCGGAAGCCCATCACCACCAGCTGGAGAGGGGGTAAGCCTGCAACCAACGCCAGTACCCCTGCCAGCCAACACACCAGAGGTCCTGTCCCCGTGGCCAACAGCACAAGACATACAACCCAACCACGCCAGTGTTTCTTTTGCAAGCAGACTGGTCATATCAGTCCCTACTGCCCAGACAAGCCAAAGAACCCCCCATCCAAGGCCCCAGGGCCTAATGCAGCAGTTGTTTTGGTGGGTGGTGTGGTTGGGAGGTGTGTGACAACGTACAGCACGTCACCGTGGGACGCCATGTTGCTACAGGCCTCAAGGACACCAGGGCTGAACGAACCCTCATCCAACCTGAACTGGCGGCCCCTGAAGAAATCATTCCGGGGAAAACCCTAACTGTCACTGGGATTGGGGGCATCAGCTGTCCCTTACCAATAGCCAGGGTTTATATTGATTGGGGTGCCGGGAGCGGGGTGAAGGAAGTGGGGCTGTCTGATAATTTGCCCACTGATGTTTTGTTGGGGACTGATTTGGGGAGGATGGTTGCATACTACGTTCCTGACACCCCTCCCCAATCTGCTAATGAGGGTAACGTTAACCCTGATGATGATGATGATGGGAAATCGCACGTGTTACCTGACCATGCTTTATCTTGTAATGATGCATCTGATAACCATTTTTTCCCTAGGATTGATGGTGAAAATGTTGTACCTGTGCCAACTGAACCTGATAACCATTTTTCTGCAATGTGTCCATAGGTACAGGCGTGCTCAGCCACGTCGCTCTGTGGAGTGAGACGGCTGAGGAACCCCTAGCAGGGGCAAGTGTCGGTGCTACAGGAAATGGGGAGAAGCATGGGAACCGTGAGAAAGGTGATGCCATGAAATTGACCAGTGCAACCGAGGAAGGTAACTGGCCCATAAGTAGCACTGCCCCTGGAGTGTGGGGGGTGGATGGGGAGGTAGAGCCCATAGCAGCGCCGGCTGATGGGTCTGTAGAAATCCCCGGGGAGACAGCCTACGTAGCTGCTGTCACCCGCAGTCAGAGTGCCCGGAATGCAGATAACTGCCTTCCGGACCCTCCTCAGTCATCATTGTGACTGAACCAGAGCAGGTCCCAGAGGGTTCCCATGGGGAAGGGACCCTGACGTCACTTCTGGCTTCCCCTAGCCAGGAGTTTCAGGCCGCTATGCGAGCTTAGAGAGTTTGAGACAACTCGCCGAGACGCCCACCTCCGTGACTGATAAGGAGAGGGTGTTCTGGGAACGAGGAAGGTTGTACCGAGAGACAGTACCCGGAAAATTGCAAAAGGAGTGGTTGAGGGAAAGACAGCTGGTCGTCCCGCAGCAATTCCGGGGTGAGTTGTTACGGATTGCCCATGAGATCCCGCTAGCTGGACACTTGGGGATCAGCAAAACTAAGGCCCGGCTGTCTCAACACTTCTATTGGCCTAAGATGGGGACAGATGTGTCAAACTACTGCCCCTCCTGTATCACCTGTCAAAGAGCGGGGAAGGCGGGGCCTGCTCTTAAGGCTCCCCTGATTCCTTTGCCAGTGATAGAGGAGCCTTTCCAGAGAATCGCGGTGGACATTGTGGACCCGCTGGCCGTCTCCAGCAGCTCTGGAAAGCAATACATCCTTACTGTGGTAGACTATACTACCCGGTACCCAGAGGCAGTAGCTCTGTCTTCAACTAGGGCAGATAAGGTGGCGGATGCCCTGTTGGCTATCTTTTCACGTGTAGGATTTCCCAGGGAGATGCTTACTGATCAAGGGACCCAATTTATGTCTCGCCTAATGGAGGCTCTCCGTAAGAGAATGCAGGTGAAGCACCTGGTATCGAGTGTGTATCACTTACAGACCAATGGCTTGTGTGAACGCTTCAATGGTACCCTCAAACAGATGCTACGCATGCTGGTTGAGACCCAAGGGCACGACTGGGAGCGGTACCTCCCACACCTGCTATTCGCTTGCCGAGAGGTTGCGCAGGCCTTGACGGGGTTCTCCACCTTCGAGCTCCTGTATGGCAGGCGAGTCCAGGGACCCCTAGGGTTGGTAAGAGAATCCTGGGAAGAGGAGCTGAACCCTTCTGAAGTGTCCATAGTAGAGTATGTCATGCGCTTCTGTGACAAGATGCAGACCTTGACGCAGTTGGTGCATGACAACATGACGCAGGCTCAGGCTGATCAGAAGCACTGGTACGACCAGAACGCCCGGGAGCGGACCTACCACGTGGGTCAAAAGGTGTGGGTGCTGGTCCCCGTACCAAAGGATAAGCTTCAGGCAGCCTGGGAGGGCCCGTACGTTGTCCACCAACAGCTCAAACCGGTCACCTACGTGGTCATGCTTGACCACGCTCGGGGTAGGCGAAAGGCCTTTCACGTCAACATAATGAAGGCTCATCACGAACGTGAACCTTTCGTCCTACCGGTCTGCAGCTTACCCAAAGACGGGGAGGAAGACACCCTCCTGGACATGCTGGCCCAAGCCAAGGCCGGTGGGTCCATCGAGGACGTGGAGGTAAGCGCCTCGTTAACTGAACCCCAGCAGTTGCAGTTGCAAACCACACTGGAACCCTTCCAGGTCGTGTTCTCCAACCGACCTGGGAGGACTGAGTTAGCAGTCCACGAGGTGGACACCGGGAATCACGCCCCACTACGGCGAACACCCTATCGAATCTCCGACCAGGTGCAGCAGGTTATGCGCCAGGAGATCGATGAGATGTTACAGCTGGGGTGATTTGATGGTCAAAGAGCGTGTGGGCCTCACCTGTAGTTCTCGTGCCAAAGAAGGACCGGACAACCCGATTCTGCGTGGACTACTGGGGGCTCAATGCCATCACAGCCTCTGACGTGCACCCAATGTCGCGCATCGAGGAGCTGCTTGAGAGGTTAGCTGGCGAAAAATACCTGACAATAATGGATCTGAGTCGAGGATATTGGCAGTATCCCCTTAGCCCCAAGGCGCAGGAGAAGTCCACCTTTATCACACCCTTTGGACTGTACGAGTCCACGGTCATGCCCTTCGGCATGAAGAATGCCCCTGCCACTTTTCAGCGGATGGTCAACCTCCTGCTTCAGGGAGTGGAGGAGTACGGAGTGGAGGAGTACGCAGTGGCGTACTTGGATGACATTGCCATCTTTAATTCCTCCTGGGAGGAACACCTGCAGCATCTCGAGGAGGTGCTCAGGCTAATTCACCGAGCTGGACTGACTATCAAGCCAGGAAAGTGCCAGATGGGCATGAGTGAGGTCCACTACCTGGGGCATCGGGTAGGCAGAGGCACCCTAAAGCCAGAGCCTGAGAAAGTGGGAGCGGTCATGAACTGGCCCACTCCCAGGACCAAGAAACAGGTGATGTCCTTCCTGGGCACTGCAGGGTACTATAGGCGCTTCGTACAGCACTATAGTAGCCTGGCAAAACCCTTGACGGACCTCACCAGGAAGAATCTACCCCACATCGTCAACTGGACCGATGGCTGTGAGGGGTCCTTCCAGGCTATGAAAACAGCACTGTGTGACGCCCCTGTGTTGAAAGCAGTAGACAGCAGTCGACCGTTCTTGGTATAGACTAACACCAGTGAGTTTGGCCTCAGTGCTGTGCTCAGCCAGGTTGACTCGGAGGACCAAGAACACCCCGTCTTGTACCTGAGACGGAAACTTTTGCCGAGGGAAGTGGCCTACTCCACCATTGAGAAGGAGTGCCTGGCCATAGTCTGGGCCCTGCAGCGCTTGCAGCCCTACTTGTACGGTCGCACCTTCACTGTGGTGACCGACCACAACCCTCTGCGCTGGCTTAACGCCATGTGTGGAACCAACGGCAGGTTGCTACGCTGGAGCCTTACCCTTCAGCAGTTTGACTTCAACAGTGAACACAAAACGAGCAGGGAGCATGGAAATGCAGATGGACTGTCCCGCCAGGGGGAACCTACTGAGGTGCGCATGGAGGCATACCGAGGGGTTCTGCCTCCGTAGCGCAGGCCAAAACGGGGAGGCTGTCACGAGATTACATGAAATATAATATGATTTTGGAGTTTGCCTGTCAGACCCATGCTGCGGGCTAAAAAGCCCTCCCTTCCCTCTGTGTTTCTGAATCTATGTGTAGAAGAGGTTTTTATTGCTCGGGCCATAAATTCCAAGCTTGGAGCAACTTACTTCCCCCCTCCCATCTGTCCAGCTATGACTGGTATAGAAGTTCTCCAAAATCCATGAGGGTCTTTGTTCTAATATGATAAGATATTGGGCCAACGACTTGGGCTAGGAGAATAATAAATACATATTGCTAACGTACATCGGCGGATCGGTTTGCCACTGTAAGCAGGAGCTTCTAACTCCATCAGTTACAAAGTATGGATTTCTCTGGAACTGTGCGTCACAAATAGCACAAATTTGGTTTAATTAGAACGCCAATGTTAATTCAAGATGAATGCTGGGTGTGTTATGATTCTGACATGTTCGGTAGCGGAGATACAGGCATTAGACAAACTTGTGTGAAATTTACTAAGACTGAAGAGAGAGGAGGGTCTGGGTAAACCCGCCTTGTTCGTGATATCACAGGCTTAGGTTTATAAGTTTCTGCCAGGCCCCCAGCAGTTTAGTTTTCACCTGAGGAGCCTGACTGCCCGTCCTGATGCACTGGGACAGATGGAAACTCCACCCAATAGCCTGGTTGTCTGCAATGCTCTGAACACATGTACGTGTTGATTTCTCATGTAATCCCTGTTTTTTTTATAATTACCTTTGTACATATTTTCAATTGTCTCATACTGTAACATCTTAATATGCCTTCTTTATAAACACTGCCTTCTTTCGGAGTAAACCTTTGTACTGGGTAGTTGGGAGTCGTTGTAGCGACTGCGGCGTTGATAATTATTGTTCCTGCCTGAGTGGGAGTATTTATATCGCCTCGCTGCAGCGTGCTCAATAGCCAGTACATAGTAGGCAGCCTTTCTGGCGACTAATTACCCTAGGTGTAGTACCTAGTCTGACCTGAGAGAAAAGGAGGTGTCAGAGAGCTGCAAGTTTCAAGTGGAACTATAAGCGGGATATACATAAATCCCTGCAGTTCGTGGTATATTGAAGAGCAGTAGGATACCTAAGATAAGCCCCTGCTGTAATACAAGAGGTCAATAGCCTTGTGTGTTTTTTTCATCACATTGTAGCAGTAGAGGGATAACTAAGATAAGCCCCCCTGCACATGTGATAGCCGTCTGTTGGCCTAAAGTCACCCTGATCCGTGATGTACGGGTGACGGTCACGGTGTGAATCGTGACAGAGGCCAAACCCCAAGAGGCCCCACCCAAACTCATAGGGTACCTACAGTAGAAGGCTACATTCCAATTCAGATGGTATCAAAGGCCACGCCCCTGCTCGAAGGGTACCAAAGGCCACACCCAAATTCAGAGGGAGGCAACAACCCCATCTCGGAGGGAGTGTACCAGAGGACACACCACAATTCGGACGGTACAGAGGCCACACCCAAAGGGTTCCGGAGGCCACTACCCAACTCAGAGGGTATAGGAGGCCACACCCCAGCTCAAAGGGTACCGGCAGTCACACCCCAACTTGGAGGGTATTGGAGGCCACACCCCTACTATGAGGGTATCGGACCCCACCCCAACTCGGAGGATACCGGAGGCAACACCAGAATTTTGATTGTATCGGAGGCCAAACCCCAAGAGGCTGCACCCAAAATCAGAGGGTAGAAGGCAGAGGCCACTCCCCTGCTCAAAGGGTACCGAAGACAACACCCAAACTTGGAGGGTAGTGGAGGCCACACCCCAACTCGAAGGGTGCCTGGGACCTCCGGAGGCCACACCTCAATTCAGGACACCACAATTCGGAGGGTACAAGAGGCACACCCCAACTCCGAGGGTGCCTGAGACGGAGTCCATGCCCCAATTCTGAGTGTAACAGAGACTCGGAGGGTACCGTAGACCACACCCCAACTCAAAGGGTATCGGAGGCCACACCCCATCTCAGAGAGTACCTAAGGCCACACCCAAACTCGGAGGGTACCAAAGGCTGCCCCAACTCGGAGGGCAGAATACCACACACCCCATGGGGCTCGGAGGGTATCAGAGGCCAAAGCCCAACTCGGAAAGTAGCAGAGGCCACATCCCAACTTGAAGGGTAGCGGAGGCCACACCCCAACTAAGAGGATAGAAGAGGCCACAATCCAACTCGGAAGGTAGCGAAGGCCACACCCCAACTCAGAGGGTAGTGGAGGCCACACTCCAACTCGGAGGGTACTCTGAGGCCACACCCCAATTGGGAGGGTACCGGAGGCCACATCGCAATTTGGAGGGTACCAAAGGCCACACCCCAATTCGGAAGGTATCAGATACCACATGCCCCAACTCAGAGGGTGCCCGAAGGCCATACCACAAATCCGAGGGTACGAGATGCCACACCTTAATTCAGTGGGTACCCTCAACACGCCAACTCAGAGGGTACCAGAGGCCACACCCAACCTTGGAGGGTACTGGAGGCCACACCCCAACTTGGAGGGTACCAGAGGCCACACTACAACACATACCAACTTTGAGGGTAGCAGAGGCCACACCCCATCTCAGAGGGTCAGAGGCTGTGCACACCCCAACTAGGAGTGTACCAGTAGTAGGGCACACCACTGGGACTCGGAGGGTACTCAGAGGCCACACCCAAATTTGAATGGTAGCAGAGGACACACCACAATTCAGAGGATATTGTATGCCAAACCCCAACTCGAAGGGTGGTGGAGGCCACACCCCAACTAGGAGGGTATCAGAGGCCACACCCCAACTCCGGGGGTACCAGAAGGTATGGATGCCACACCCCAACTGGGAGGGGTAACGGAGGCCACACAAGAAACTCGGAGGGTAGCGGAGGCCAAACCTCAATTCTGAGGCTACTCGGAGGACACACCCCATTTGGAAGGCCACGCCTCAACTCGGAGGATACCAAAGGCCACACCTCAACTTGGAGGGTACCAAAGGCCACACCCCAATTTGGAAGGTACCTGAGACCACACCCCAATTTAGAGGGTACCAGAGGCCACTTCCCAATTCAGAGGGTACCAGAGGACACACCCCAACTCGGAAGGTACTGAAGGCCACACCTCAACTTGGAGGGTACCAAAGGCCAAACCTCAACTTAGAGGGTACCAAAGGCCGCACCCCAATTTGGAGGGTAACAGAGACCACACCCCAATTTAGGGGGTAGCAGAGGCCACACCCCAACTCTGAGGTACCAGAGGCCACACCCCAATTTAGAGGGTAACAGAGGTCACACCCCAACTCGGAAGGTACTGGAGGCCACACCCCAACAAGGAGGGTATCGGACCACACCCCAGCTACTTGGAGGGTACCAAAGGCAACACCAGAATTTGGATTGTATCGGAGGCCAAACCCCAAGACGCCACACCCAAACTCAGAGGGTACCTGTAGAAGGCTACACTCCAACTCAGAGGGTACCGAAGGCCACACCCCCAACTCGGTGTGTATCAGATACCACATGCCCCAAATTGGAGGCCACACCCCATTTGGGAGGGTACCAGAGGCCGCACCCCAATTTGGAGGGTATTAGAGGCCACACCCAAATTTGTAGGGTACCAGAGGCCGCACCCCAATTTGGAGGATACCAGAGGCCACACTTCAATTTGGAGGGTACCAGAGGCCACACCCCAAGAGTCAACAAACTTGGAGGGTATCGGAGGCCACACCCCAATTTGGAGGGTAGTGGAGGCCATGCCCCAAATAGGAGGGTACCGGAGGCCACACTCCAACTTGGAGGGTACTTGGAGGCCACACCCCAACTCAGAGGGTGCCGGAGGCCACACCCCAAATTGGAGGGTACCCTAAGGCTACTCCCCAACTCCAAGGGTGCCTCGAACTCAGAGGGTATCGGAGGCCACACACCAGCTCGGAGAGTAGCGGAGGCCACACAAAAAACTGGTAGGGTACCAGAGGCCACACCCCAATTTGTAGGGCACCAGAGGCCACACCCCAATTCGGAGGGTACCAAAGGCCACACCTACCATAGGCCACACCCCAACTTGGAGGGTACCAAAGGCCACACCCCAATTTGTAGGGTACCAGAGGCCACACCCCTACTCAGAGGGCATAAGAGGCCGCACCCCAATTTGGAGGATACTAGAGGCCACACCTCAATTTGGAGGGTCCCAGAGGCCACACCCCAATTCAGAGGGTACCAGAGGCCACACCCCAACTCAGAAGGTACCGACACATCTCAACTCCTCCGTACCAAAGGCCACACCCCAACTCAGAGGGTATCAGATACCACACCCCAGCTCGGAGGGTACCGGAGGCCAAACCCCAACTCGGAGGATAGCAAAGCACACCCCAACTCAGAGGGTATCGGAGGCCACACTCCAACACTTGGGGTGCACGGAAGCCACACCCCAAATCGAAGGGTCCAGGATGCCACACACCAATTCGGGGGGATCGGAGGCCACACCCCAACTCTGAGAGAGGCCACACCCCAATTCAGAGGGTATCGGAGGTCACAAAAAAATTTGGAGGGTACTGGAGGCCACACCCCAACTCGGTAGGTACCAAAGGCCACACCCCCAACTCGGAGTGTATCAGATACCACATACCCCAACTCGGAGGTTGCACGGAGGCCACACCCCAAATCAGAGGGTACTCGGAGGCCACACCCCAATTTGAATGGTAGCAGTGGCCACACCACAATTCGAAGAATACCGTATGCCACACCCCAACTCGAAGGGTACTGGTGGCCACACCCCAGCTCTGAGGGTAGCAGAGGCCACACCCCAACTTGAAGGGTACCTACAGGAGGCCACACCCCAACTCTAAGGGTACCGGAGGCCACACCCCAACACGGAAGGTATCAGAGGCCACAATCCAACTCGGAGGGTATCGAAGGCTGTCACACCCCAACTCGGAGGTTGCACGGAGGCCACACCCCAAATCAGAGGGTCCTCGGAGGCCACACCCCAATTTGAATGGTAGCAGTGGCCACACCACAATTCGAAGAATACCGTATGCCACACCCCAACTCGGAGGGTACTGGTGGCCACACCCCAACTTAAAGGGTACCTACCGGAGGCCACACCCCAACTCTAAGGGTACCTACCGGAGGCCACACCCCAACACGGAAGGTATCCGAGGCCACAATCCAACTCGGAGGGTATCGAAGGCTGTCACACCCCAACTCGGGGGTACCGAAGGGTATGGAAACCACACCCCAACTCGGAGGGTAGACAAGGCCAAACCCCAACTCTGAGGCTACTCGAAGGCCGCACCCCAATTTGGAGGTTATCAGCCACACCTCAATATGGAGGGTACCAGAGGTGGTACCAGAGGGCACACCCCAACTCGGAAGGTACCAAAGGCCACCTCAACTTGGAGGGCACCAAAGGCCACACCAATTTGGAGGGTACCAGAGGCCACACCCCAATTTGGAGAGTACCAGAGGCCACACCGAAATTTGCAGTGTAACGGAGGCCACACTCCAACTTCTCGGAGGGTAGCAGAGGCCACACCCCAAGAGTCAACAAACTTGGAGGGTATCGGAGGCCACACCCCAATTCGAAGGGTAGTGGAGGCCATGTCCCAAATAGGAGGGTACCGGAGGCCACACTCCAACTTGGAGGGTACTTGGAGGCCACACCCCAACTCAGAGGGTGCCCAGAGGCCACACCCCAAATTGGAGGGTACCCTAAGGCTACTCCCCAACTCCAAGGGTGCCTCGAACTCAGAGGGTATCGGAGGCCACACCCCAGCTCAGAGAGTAGCAGAGGCCACACAAAAAACTGGTAGGGTACCAGAGGCCACACCCCAATTTGTAGGGCACCAGAGGCCACACCCCAATTCGAAGGGTACCATAGGCCACACCTACCGTAGGCCACACCCCAACTTGGAGGGTACCAAAGGCCACACTCCAACTCGGAGACCACACCCCAGCTCGGAGGGAAACGGAGGGCACACCTCAACTTGGAGGGTAGCGGAGTACACACCCCAATTTGGAGGGTAGCGGAGGCCACACCCCAGCTTGGAAAGTAGGGAAAGCCACACAAAAAACTGGTATGGTACTAATTTGGAGGGCACTATAGGCCACACCCCAATTTGCAGGGTGCCGGAGGCCACACCTCAACTTGGAGGTTATCTTCAGCTCAGAGGGTAGTAGAGGAGGTCACACCCCAACTCGGAAATCAGTAACAGATGCCACACCCCAACTTGGAGGGTACCAGAAGCCACACCCCAATTTGGAGGGTACCAGAGGCCACATCCCAATTTGGAGAGTACCAGAGGCCACACCCCAAATCGGAGGATACCAAAGGCCACACCCCAACTTGGAGGGTATCAGACGCCACGCCCCTGCTCGAAGGATATTGAAGGCCACACCCAAACTCAGAGGGTACCAGAGCCTACACCCCAACTTGAAGGGAGGGTAACAGAGGGCACACCGCAATTCGGAGGGTATGGAGGCCAAACCCCATCTCAGAAGGTATAGGAGGCCACAAAACAGCTTGACGGTTCCGGAGGATATAGGAGGGCACACCCCAGCTTGAAGGGTACCGGAGGTCACACCCCAACTCGGAGGGTATCGGACCACACCCCAGCTACTCTGAGGTAGGCCACACCTCAACTCGGAAGGTACCAGAGTCAACACCAGCATTCGGATTGTATTGGAGGCCAAACCCCAAGATGCCACACCCAAACTCAGAGGGTACCAGTAGAAGGCTACACCCCAACTCTGAGGGTACCGAAGGCCACACCCCTAACTCGGAGGGTAACAGATACCTCATGCCCAAACTCGGTGGGTGCCCGGAGGCCACACCCCAAATCAGAGGGTACGAGATGTCACACCCCAATTCGGTGGATACCGGAGGCCACACGCCAACTTGGAGGGTACTGGAAGCCACACCCCAACACATACCAAATTTGAGGGTAGCGGAGGCCACACCCCAACTCAAAGGGTCAGAGGCCACACCCCAACTAGGAGTGTACCAGTAGTAGGCAACACCTCTATTCTGATGGTACTCGGAGGCCACACCCCAATTTGAATGGTAGCAGAGGCCACACCACAATTCAGAGGATACTGTATGCCACACCCCAACTCGGAGGGTACTGATGACGACACCCCAGCTCGGAGGGTACCAGAGGCCATACCTCAACTCGAAAGGTACCGGAGGCCACACCCCAACTCGGAGTGTACCGGAGGCCACACTCCAACTCGGAAGGTATCGGAGGCCACACCCCCATCTCAGAGGGTGTCAGATACCACATGCCCCAACTCGGAGGGTGCCTGGAGGCCACACCACAAATCAGAGGGTACGAGATGCCACACCCTAATTCAGTGGGTACCGGAGACAACACGCCACTTTGGAGCGTACCAGAGGCCAGACCCCAACTTGGAGGGTACTGGAGGCCACATCCCAACTTGGAGGGTACCAACGTCAACACCCCAACACAAACCAACTTTGAGGGTAGCAGAGGCCACACCCCAACTCAGAGGGTCAGAGGCCACACCCGAACTAGGAGTGTACCAGTAGTAGGTACTCTTAAGGGTACTCGGAGGCCACACCCCAATTTGAAGGATACTGTATGCCACACTCCAACTCGGAGGGTAGGGGAGGCCACACCCCAACTCGGAGGGTATGGGAGGCCACACCCCAACTCAGAGGGTAACTGAGGCCACACCCCAAATTGGAGGGTACCAGAAGGCTACTCCCCAACTCCAAGGGTGCCTCGAACTCAGAGGGTATTGGAGGCCACACCCCAGCTCAGATAGTAGCGGAGGCCACACAAAAAACTGGTAGGGTACCAGAGGCCACACCACAATTTGTAGGGCACCAGAGGCCACACCCCAATTCGAAGGGTACCAAAGGCCACACCTACCATAGGCCACACCCCAACTTGGAGGGTACCAAAGGCCACACCCCAATTTGTAGGGTACCAGAGGCCACACCCCTACTCAGAGGGCATAAGAGGCTGCACCCCAATTTGGAGGATACCAGAGACCACACCACAATTTGGAGGGTACCAGAGGCCACACCCCAACTCAGAAGCTACCGACACATCTCAACTCCTCCGTACCAAAGGCCACGCCCCAACTCAGAGGGTATCAGATACCACACCCCAGCTAGGAGGGTACCGGAGGCCAAACCCCAACTCGGAGGGTAGCAAAGCACACCCCAACTCAGAGGGTATCGGAGGCCACACTCCAACACTTAGGGTGCACGGAAGCCACACCCCAAATCGAAGGGTCCAGGATGCCACACTTCAATTCAGGGGGATCGGAGGCCACACCCCAACTCTGAGAGAGGCCACACCCCAATTCAGAGGGTACCGGAGGTCACAAATCAAATTCGGAGGGTACCGGAGGCCACACCCCAACTCGGTAGGTACCGAAGGCCACACCCCCAACTCGGAGTGTATCAGATACCACATACCCCAACTCGGAGGCTGCACGGAGGCCACACCCCAAATCAGAGGGTACTCGGAAGCCACACCCCAATTTGAATGGTAGCATTGGCCACACCACAATTCGAAGAATACCGTATGCCACACCCCAGCTCTGAGGGTAGCAGAGGTCACACCCCAACTTGAAGGGTACCTACCAGAGGCCACACCCCAACTCTAAGGGTACCGGAGGCCACACCCCAACACGGACGGTATCAGAGGCCACAATCCAACTCGGAGGGTATCGAAGGCTGTCACACCCCAACTCAGGGGTACCGAACGGTATGGAGACCACACCCCAACTCGGAGGGTAGACAAGGCCAAACCCCAACTCTGAGGCTACTCGGAGGCCGCACCCCAATTTGGAGGGTATCAGCCACACTTCAATATGGAGGGTACCAGAGGACACACCCCAACTCGGAAGGTACCAAAGGCCACCTCACCTTGGAGGGCACCAAAGACCACACCAATTTGGAGGGTACCAGAGGCATACCCCAATTTGGAGGGTACCAGAGGCCACACTCCAATTTGGAGAGTACCAGAGGCCACACCGAAATTTGCAGTGTAACGGAGGCCACACTCCAACTTCTCGGGGGGTAGCAGAGGCCACCCCCCAAGAGTCAACAAACTTGGAGGGTATCGGAGGCCACACCCCAATTCGGAGGGTAGTGGAGGCCATGTCCCAAATAGGAGGGTACCGGAGGCCACACCCCAACTTGGAGGGTACTTGGAGGCCACACCCCAACTCAGAGGGTGCCCGGAGGCCACACCCCAAATTGGAGGGTACCAGAAGGCTACTCCCCAACTCCAAGGGTGCCTCGAACTCAGAGGGTATCGGAGGTCACACCCCAGCTTGGAGAGTAGCAGAGGCCACACAAAAAACTGGTAGGGTACCAGAGGCCACACCCCAATTTGTAGGGCATCAGAGGCGACACCCCAATTTGAAGGGTACCATAGGCCACACCTACCGTAGGCCACACCCCAACTTGGAGGGTACCAAAGGCCACACTCCAACTCGGAGACCACACCCCAGCTCGGAGGGAAGCGGAGGGCACACCTCAACTTGGAGGGTAGCGGAGTACACACCCCAATTTGGAGGGTAGCGGAGGCCATACCCCAGCTTGGAGAGCAGGGAAAGCCACACAAAAAACTGGTATGGTACTAATTTGGAGGGCACCATAGGCCACACCCCAATTTGCAGGGTGCCGGAGGCCACACCTGAACTTGGAGGGTACCAAAGGCCACACCACAACTTGGAGGTTATCTTCAGCTCAGAGGGTAGTAGAGGAGGTCACACCCCAACTCGGAAATCAGTAGCAGATGCCACACCCCAACTTGGAGGGTACCAGAAGCCACACCCCAATTTGGAGGGTACCAGAGGCCACATCCCAATTTGGAGAGTACCAGAGGCCACACCAAATTTGGAGGGTAACAGAGGTTACACCCCAACTTGGAGGGTATTGGAGGCCATGCCTGAAGAGGCAACACCCCAAATCGGAGGATACCAAAGGCCACACCCCAACTTGGGGGGTATCAGACGCCACGCCCCTGCTCGAAGGATATTGAAGGCCACACCCAAACTCAGAGGGTACCAGAGCCTACACCCCAACTTGAAGGGAGGGTAACAGAGGACACACCGCAATTCGGAGGGTATGGAGGCCACACTCCAAGGGTACCAGAGGCTACACCCCATCTCGGAAGGTATAGGAGGCCACACAACAGCTTGACGGTTCCGGAGCATATAGGAGGGCACACCCCAGCTTGAAGGGTACCGGAGGTCACACCCCAACTCGGAGGGTATCGGACCACACCCCAGCCACTCTGAGGTAGGCCACACTTCAACTCGGAAGGTACCAGAGTCAACACCAGCATTCGGATTGTATTGGAGGCCAAACCCCAAGATGCCACACCCAAACTCAGAGGGTACCAGTAGAAGGCTACACCCCAACTCGGAGGGTACCGAAGGCCACACCCCTAACTTGGAGGGTAACAGATACCTCATGCCCCAACTCGGTGGGTGCCCGGAGGCCACACCCCAAATCAGAGGGTACGAGATGTCACACCCCAATTCGGTGGATACCGGAGGCTACACGCCAACTTGGAGGGTACTGGAAGCCACACCCCAACTCGGAGGGTACCAGAGGCCACACCCCAACTAGGAGTGTACCAGTAGTAGGCCACACCCCTATTCTGATGGTACTCGGAGGCCACACCCCAATTTGAATGGTAGCAGAGGCCACACCACAATTCAGAGGATATTGTATGCCACACCCCAACTCGGAGGGTACTGATGGCAACACCCCAGCTCGGAGGGTACCAGAGGCCACACCCCAACTCGGAGTGTACCGGAGGCCACACTCCAACTCGCAAGGTATCGGAGGCCACACCCCCATCTCAGAGGGTGTCAGATACCACATGCCCCAACTCGGAGGGTGCCCGGAGGCCACACCACCAATCAGAGGGTACGAGATGCCACACCCTAATTCAGTGGATACCGGAGGCAACACGCCACTTTGGAGGGTATCAGAGGCCAGACCCCAACTTGGAGGGTACTGAAGGCCACATCCCAACTTGGAGGGTACCAACGTCAACACCCCAACACAAACCAACTTTGAGGGTAGCAGAGGTCACACCCCAACTCAGAGGGTCAGAGGCCACACCCAAACTAGGAGTGTAACAGTAGTAGGTACTCTAAGGGTACTCGGAGGCCACACCCCAATTTGAAGGATACTGTATGCCACACCCCAACTCGGGGGGTACCAGAGGGTATGGACACCACACCCCAACTCGGAGGGTAACGGAGGCCACACAAGAACGGTACCCTCTGAGTTGGGGTGTGGCCTCTGGTACCCTATGAGTTTTTGTGTGGCCTCCGCTACTCTCCGAGTTTAGGTGTGGTCTTTTGGCACACTCTGAGTTTTGGTGTGGCATCCGGGTACCCTCCCAGTTAAGGTGTGGCATCCTCTAGCCTCCAAGCTTGGATGTGGCCTCCGGTACCCTCCAATTTGGGGTGTGGCATCTGTTACCTTCGAGGCACCCTCGGAGTTGAGGTGTAGCCTTCGGGTACCCTCCGATTTGAAGTGTGGCCTCCAGGCACCCTCCGAGTTTGGGTGTGGCCTCTGGGTACCCTCCGAGTTGGAGTTTGGCCTCTGGTACCCTCCTATTTTGGGTTGTGGCCTCCGCTACCCTCCAAGTTGGGGTGTGGCCTCCATTACCCTCCAAATTTCGGTGTGGCCATTGGTACTCTCCAAATTGAGGTGTGGCTTCTGGTACCCTCCAAATTGGGGTGTGGCCTCTTGTACCCTCCTTGTTGGGGTGCGGCCTCTGGTACCCTACTAATTGGGGTGTGGCCTCTGGTACCCTCCAAATTGGGGTACCGAAGGCCACACCCCAACTTGGAGGGTACCAAAGGCCACACTTCAACTCGGAGAGTATCAGAGACCACACTCCAGCTCGGAGGGTAGCAGAGGACAGACCCCAACTTGGAGGGTAGCGGAGTATACAACCCAATTCGGAGGGTAGCGGAGGCCATACCCCAACTCTGAGGATACTCGCAGGCAACTCCCCAATTGGAAAAGTAGCAGATTCCACATCCCAACTAGTAGGGTAGCAGAGGCCACACCCCAAATTGGAGGGTATCGGAGGCCACACTGCAACCCGGAGGGTGCCCGGAGGCCACATCCCAGCTCAGAGGGTACCGGAGGCCACACCCCAACTCGGAGGGTATCAGACCACACCCCAGCTACTCGGAGGTAGGCAAAACCCCAACTCGGAGGGTAGCGGGGGCAACACCAGAATTCGGATTGTATTGGAGGCCAAACCCCAAGAGGCCACACCCAAACTCGGAGGGTACCGGTAGAAGGCTACACCCCAACTCGGAGGGTATCAGAGGCCGCGCCCCTGCTAAGGGTACCAAAGGCCACATTCAAACTCAGAGGGTATCGGAGGCCACACCCCATCTCAGAGGGAGGGTAACAGGCCACACCACAATTCGGAGGGTATGGAGGCCACACCCCAACTCGGAGGATATAGGAGGCTACACCCCAGCTCAAAGGTTCCAGAGGGTATAGGAGGCCACACACCAGCTTTAAGGGTACCGGAGGTCACACCCAACTTGGAGGGTACCGTAGGCCGCACCCCAACTCGGAGGGTACTGGAGGCAACACCAGAATTTGGATTGTATAGGAGGCCAAACCACAAGAAGCCACACCCAAACTCAGAGGGTATCGGTAGAAGGCTACACCCCATCTCAAAGGGTCTCAGAGGCCACGCCCCTGCTCGAAGGGTACCGAAGGCCACAGCCAAACTCGGAGGGTACCAAGGGCCACACCCCAATTCGGAGGGTGCCTTTGACCTCCAAAGACCACACCTCAATTCGGACACCACTATTCGGAGGGTACAAGAGGCACACCCCAAATTGGAGTGTACCCAAAGGCACCACTGTACCCAAAGGCCACAGCCCAACTCCAAGGGTGCCTGGGACGGAAGCCACACCCCAATTCAGAGGGTAACAGAGACTCGGAGGGTACCATAGACCACACCCCAACTCAGAGGGTATCGGAGGCCAAACCCCACTTCAGAGGGTACCAAAGGCTGCCCCAACTTGGAGGGTATCTGATATCACACAACACATGGTGCTCGCAGGGTATCAGAGGTCAAACCCCAACTCGGAAGGTAGCAGAGGCCACACCCCAACTAGAAGGGTACCTGAAATCCATACCCCAACTCAGAGGATGCCGGAGGCCACACCCTAAATCATAGGGTATGGGATTCCACACCCCAATTCGGTCGGAGGCCACATTCCAATTCAGAAGATACTCGGAGCCCACACCCCATATCGAAGGGTATTTTAGGATGCCACACCTCAATTCGGAGGGTAATAGAGGCCCAACCCCTACACGGAGGGTATCGGTAGTAGGCCACACCCCTACTCTGAGGGTACCCGGAGGCCACACCCCAACACGGAGGGTACCGGAGGCCACACCTTATCTCGGAGGGTGCTAAGGCCACACCCTAACTCGGAGGGTACCAGAGGCCACACCCCAACACATACCAACTTTCAGGTTACCAGAGGCCACACCCAAACTCAGAGGGTCAGAGGCCACACCCCAACTAGGAGGGTACTGGAAGCCACACCCCAACTCAGATGGTACCACAGGCCACACCCCAACACATACCAACTTTGAGGTTACCAGAGGCCACACCCCAACTAGGAGGGTACCAATAGTAGGCCACACCCCTACTCTGAGGGTACTCAGAGGCAACACCCCAATTTTAATGGTAGCAGAGGCCACACCACAATTCGGAGGATACAGTATGCCACACCCCAACTCAGAGGGTACTGGTGGCCACACCCCAACTCAGAGGGTACTGGTGGCCACACCCCAGCTCAGAGTGTACTGGAGGCCACACCCCAATTCGGAGGGTAGCGGAGGCCAAACCCCAACTCTGAGGCTACAAGGAGGCCACAACCCATTTGAGAGTGTACCAAAGGCAGCACCCCAATTTGGAGGGTACCAGAGGCCACACCCCAATTTGAAGGGTACCAGAGGCCACAACCCATCTCGGAGGGTACTGGAGGCCGCACCCCAACTACAAGAGTAGCGGAGATCACAAACCAACTCAAAGGGTAGCGGAGGCCACATTCCAGCTCGGAGGGTAGTGGAGGCCAAACCCCAACTCTAAGGGTACTCGGAGGTTGGGAGGATACCAGAGGTCACACCTCAATTTTGAGGGTACCAGAAACCACACCCCAATTTGGAGAGTACCAGAGGCCATACCACAACTCGGAGGGTACCAGAGGCCACACACCATTTTGGAGGGTACTAGAGGCCACACCCCAATTTGGAGGGTACAAGAGGCCACATCTCAATTCTAATGGTACCAGAGGCCGCATTCCCAACTCGGAGGGTACCGTATGCCACATCCCAACTTGGAGGGTGGCGGAGTACACACCCCAATTTGGAGGGTAGCAGAGGAACTACCCCAGCTCTGAGGATACTCAGAGGCAACACCCCAATTGGGAGAGTACCGGAGGCCACACCCCAATTTGGAGGGTACCAGAGGCCACACCCCAATTCGCAGAGTATCGGAGGCCACACCCCAACTTGGAGTGTACCAGAGGCCACACCCCAATTCGGAGGGTAGCGGAGGCCACACCCCAGCTCGAAGGGTAGAGGAGGCCACACCCCAACTTGAGGGGTACCGGAGGCAAACCTCAACTCGTAGGGTAGCAGAGGCCACACCCCAAATTGGAGGGTATCGGAGGCCACACTCAAACACGGAGGATACCTGGAGGCCACACCCCAACTCAGAGGGTGCCCAGAGGCCACACCCCAAATCGGAGGGTACAGGAGGCTACACCCCAAATTGGATGATACTGGGGGCCACACATTAACTCGGAGAGTACCTGAGGCCACACACCAAATTGGAGGTTGGGTATCCCAAGGCCACACCCAAACTCCAAGGGTCCCTGGAAAGTACCGGATGCCACACCACTACTCGGAAGGTACTGGAAGCCACACCCTAACTCGGAGGGTGCCCGGAGACCACACCCCAACTCAGAGGGTACTGGAGGCCACACCCAAACTTAGAGGCTGCCAGATTCCCCACCTCAATTCAGAAGGTACCGGATGCGACACCCACATTTTTGAAGGTTTTGGAGGCCACACCTCAACTCGGAGGGTACTGAAGGCAACACCCCAAATTTAGGGATACTGGAGGCCACATCCCAAGTTGGAGGGTATGGGAGGTCACACCACAACTCGGAGGGTAGCGGAGACCACACCCCAACCCGGAGGGTATCAGAGGCCAAACTCCAACTCTGAGGGTAGCGGAAGCCACACCCCAACTCAGAGGGTACAGCAGGCCACACCTCAACTAGTAGGGTAGCAGAGGCCACACCACAACTCTGAGAGTGTCGTAGGCCACACACAAATTGGAGGGTACCTGGAGGCCACAACACAACTTGGAGGGTGCAAGGAGGCCACACCCCAAATTGAAGGGTGCCCGGAAGCCACATTCCAACTAGGAGGGTGCCGGGAATCCACACCCCAACTCAGAAGCTACCAGAGGCCACACCCCAACATGAGGTTACAAGATTCCACATCCTACAAATTGCGTTGTGGCCTCCTGTACCCTCCGATTTGGGGTGTGGCCTCTGGTACCCTCAGAGTTGAGGTGTGGCCTCCGGGCACCCTCTGAGTTGTGGTGTGGCCTCCGGGTACTCTCTGAGTTGGGGTGTGGCCTCCGCTACCCTCCGAGATGGGGTGTGGCCTCCGCTACCCTCCGAGTGGGGTGTGACCTCCGCCACCTTCCAAGTTGGTGTGTGGCCTCCAGTACTCTCTGAGTTGGGGTGTGGCCTACGGTACCCTCTGAGTTGGCGTGTGGCCTCCGATACCCTCCGAGTTAGGGTGTGGCCTCCATGTACCCTCCAAATTGGGGTGTGGCCTCCATTACCCTCCTTGTTGGGGTGTGGACCCTTGGAGTGTGGTCTTCAGTACCCTCCAAGCTGGGGTGTGGCCTTCAACACCCTCCGAGTTGAGGTGTGTCCTCCGATACCCTCCGAGTTGGGGTGTGGTCTTCGGCACCTTCCAGGCACCCTCTGATTTTTTTATGTGGCCTCCGATACCTTCCGAGTTGAGGTGTGTGTTATGATGAGGTAATTCAGTACTACAATGGACATAGAAGTCAGAGCACATACAGTGATCTGACAATAACCCAAAAACATAGAACGAGCTCTGAGACGTGGGAACTCTGCTGACCGCAATCCCTAATCCTCTCCAACCACACTAGAGGCAGCCGTGGATTGCGCTTAACGCTCCCTATGCAACTCGGCACAGCCTGAGAAACTAGCTAGCCTGAAGATAGAAAATAAGCCTACCTTGCCTCAGAGAAATACCCCAAAGGAAAAGGCAGCCCCCACATATAATGACTGTAAGTTAAGATGAAAAGACAAACGTAGAGATGAAATAGATTTAGCAAAGTGAGGCCCGACTTACTAAACAGAGCGAGGATAGGAAAGGTAACTTTGCGGTCAACACAAAACCCTACAAACAACCACGCAAAGGGGCAAAAAGACCCTCCGTACTGAACTAACGGCACGGAGGTACACCCTCTGCGTCCCAGAGCTTCCAGCAAGCAAGAAAAAAACAAATAAGCAAGCTGGACAGAAAAAAGCAGAAAACAAAATAACAAAGCGGAACTAAGCTATGCAGAGCAGCAGGCCACAGGAACGATCCAGGAGGAAACAGGTCCAATACTAGAACATTGACTGGAGGCCAGGATCAAAGCACTAGGTGGAGTTAAATAGAGCAGCACCTAACGACTTCACCACATCACCTGAGGAAGGAAACTCAGAAGCCGCAGTACCACTCTCCTCCTGTTATGGCTGGCAATCAGGCAACACAGCGTGCAGTAATCAGCGCACATACAGAGATCTGGCAATAACCAAAAACAATAGGACGAGCTCTGAGACGTGGAATCTCTGTAGACTGCAGTACCTGATCTATCCTCACACAACTATAAGCAGCAGTGGATTGCGCCTAACAACTACCTATGCAACTCGGCACTGCCTGAGGAGCTGACTAGCCTGAAGATAGAAATACAAGCCTGACTTACCTCAGAGAAATACCCCAAAGGAATAGGCAGCCCCCCACATATAATGACTGTTAGCAAGATGAAAAGACAAACGTAGGAATGAAATAGATTCAGCAAAGTGAGGCCCGATATTCTAGACAGAGCGAGGATAGCAAAGAGAACTATGCAGTCTACAAAAAACCCTAAAACGAAAACCACGCAAAGGGGCAAAAAGACCCACCGTGCCGAACTAACAGCACGGCGGTGCACCCCTCTGCTTCTCAGAGCTTCCAGCAAAAGACAATAGCAAGCTGGACAGAAAAAAACAGAAAACAAACTAGAAGCACTTATCTAGCAGAGCAGCAGGCCCAAGGAAAGATGCAGTAGCTCAGATCCAACACTGGAACATTGACAAGGAGCAAGGAAGACAGACTCAGGTGGAGCTAAATAGCAAGGCAGCCAACGAGCTCACCAAAACACCTGAGGGAGGAAGCCCAGAGACTGCAATACCACTTGTGACCACAGAAGTGAACTCAGCCACAGAATTCACAACAGTACCCCCCCCTTGAGGAGGGGTCACCGAACCCTCACCAGAACCCCCAGGCCGACCAGGATGAGCCACATGAAAGGCACGAACAAGATCTGGGGCATGGACATCAGAGGCAAAAACCCAGGAATTATCTTCCTGAGCATAACCCTTCCATTTGACCAGATACTGGAGTTTCCGTCTAGAGACACGAGAATCCAAAATCTTCTCCACAATATACTCCAATTCCCCCTCCACCAAAACAGGGGCAGGAGGCTCCACAGATGGAACCATAGGTGCCACGTATCTCCTCAACAACGACCTATGGAATACATTATGTATGGAAAAGGAGTCTGGGAGGGTCAGACGAAAAGACACCGGATTGAGAATCTCAGAAATCCTATACGGACCAATAAAACGAGGTTTAAATTTAGGAGAGGAAACCTTCATAGGAATATGACGAGAAGATAACCAAACCAAATCCCCAACACGAAGTCGGGGTCCCACACGGCGTCTGCGATTAGCGAAAAGCTGAGCCTTCTCCTGGGACAAGGTCAAATTGTCCACTACCTGAGTCCAGATCTGCTGCAACCTGTCCACCACAGAATCCACACCAGGACAGTCCGAAGACTCAACCTGTCCTGAAGAGAAACGAGGATGGAACCCAGAATTGCAGAAAAATGGAGAGACCAAGGTAGCCGAGCTGGCCCGATTATTAAGGGCGAACTCAGCCAACGGCAAAAATGACACCCAATCATCCTGGTCAGCGGAAACAAAACATCTCAGATATGTTTCCAAGGTCTGATTGGTTCGTTCGGTCTGGCCATTAGTCTGAGGATGGAAGGCCGAGGAGAAAGATAGGTCAATGCCCATCCTACCACAAAAGGCTCGCCAGAACCTCGAGACAAACTGGGAACCTCTGTCAGAAACAATATTCTCAGGAATGCCATGTAAACGAACCACATGCTGGAAGAACAAAGGCACCAAATCAGAGGAGGAAGGCAATTTAACCAAGGGCACCAGATGGACCATTTTAGAAAAGCGATCACAGACCACCCAAATGACCGACATTTTTTGAGAAACGGGAAGGTCAGAAATGAAATCCATCGAAATATGTGTCCAAGGCCTCTTCGGGACCGGCAAGGGCAAAAGCAACCCACTGGCACGTGAACAGCAGGGCTTAGCCCTAGCACAAATTCCACAGGACTGCACAAAAGCACGCACATCCCGTGACAGAGATGGCCACCAGAAGGATCTAGCAACCAACTCCCTGGTACCAAAGATTCCTGGATGACCGGCCAGCACCGAACAATGAAGTTCAGAGATAACTTTACTAGTCCACCTATCAGGGACGAACAGTTTCTCGGCCGGACAACGATCAGGTTTATTAGCCTGAAATTTCTGCAACACTCTCCGCAAATCAGGGGAGATGGCAGACACAATGACTCCTTCCTTGAGGATACTCGCCGGCTCAGATAACCCCGGAGAGTCGGGCACAAAACTCCTAGACAGAGCATCCGCCTTCACATTTTTAGAGCCCGGAAGGTATGAAATCACAAAATCAAAACGAGCAAAAAATAACGACCAACGGGCCTGTCTAGGATTCAAGCGCTTGGCAGACTCGAGATAAGTCAAGTTCTTATGATCAGTCAATACCACCACGCGATGCTTAGCACCCTCAAGCCAATGACGCCACTCCTCGAATGCCCACTTCATGGCCAGCAACTCTCGGTTGCCCACATCATAATTACGCTCAGCAGCAGAAAATTTCCTGGAAAAGAAAGCACATGGTTTGAACACTGAGCAACCAGAACCTCTCTGTGACAAAACCGCCCCTGCACCAATCTCAGAAGCATCAACCTCGACCTGGAACGGAAGAGAAACATCAGGTTGACACAACACAGGGGCACAGCAAAAACGACGCTTCAACTCCTGAAAAGCTTCCACGGCAGCAGAAGACCAATTAACCAAATCAGCACCCTTCTTGGTCAAATCGGTCAATGGTCTGGCAATGCTAGAAAAATTACAGATGAAGCGACGATAAAAATTAGCAAAGCCCAGGAATTTCTGCAGACTTTTTAGAGATGTCGGCTGAGTCCAATCCTGGATGGCCTGAACCTTAACCGAATCCATCTCGATAGTAGAAGGGGAAAAGATGAACCCCAAAAATGAAACTTTCTGCACACCGAAGAGACACTTTGATCCCTTCACGAACAAGGAATTAGCACGCAGTACCTGGAAAACCATTCTGACTTACTTCACATGAGACTCCCAATCATCTGAGAAGATCAAAATGTCATCCAAGTAAACAATCAAGAATTTATCCAGATACTCACGGAAAATGTCATGCATAAAAGACTGAAAAACAGATGGAGCATTGGCAAGTCCGAACGGCATCACCAGATACTCAAAATGACCCTCGGGCGTATTAAATGCCGTTTTCCATTCATCTCCCTGCCTGATTCTCACCAGATTATACGCACCACGAAGATCAATCTTAGTAAACCAACTAGCCCCCTTAATCCGAGCAAACAAGTCAGAAATCAATGGCAAGGGATACTGAAACTTAACAGTGATCTTATTAAGAAGGCGGTAATCAATACACGGTCTTAGCGAACCATCCTTCTTGGCTACAAAAAAGAACCCTGCTCCCAATGGTGACGACGATGGGCGAATATGTCCCTTCTCCAGGGACTCCTTCACATAACTGCGCATAGCGGTGTGTTCAGGTACGGACAAATTAAATAAACGACCCTTAGGGAATTTACTACCAGGAATCAAATCGATAGCACAATCACAATTCCTATGCGGAGGTAGGGCATCAGACTTGGACTCTTCAAATACATCCTGAAAGTCCGACAAGAACTCTGGGATGTCAGAAGGAATGGATGACGAAATAGACAAAAATGGAACATCACCATGTACTCCCTGACAACCCCAGCTGGTTACCGACATAGAGTTCCAATCCAATACTGGATTATGGGTTTGTAGCCATGGCAACCCCAACACGACCACATCATGCAAATTATGCAGTACCAGAAAGCGAATAACTTCCTGATGTGCAGGAGCCATGCACATGGTCAGCTGGGCCCAGTACTGAGGCTTATTCTTGGCCAAAGGTGTAGCATCAATTCCTCTCAACGGAATAGGACACCGCAAAGGCTCCAAGAAAAATCCACAACGTTTAGCATAATCCAAATCCATCAGATTCAGGGCAGCGCCTGAATCCACAAACGCCATGACAGAATACGATGACAAAGAGCACATTAAGGTAATGGACAAAAGGAATTTGGACTGTACAGTACCAATAACGGCAGAGCTATCGAACCGCCTAGTGCGTTTAGGACAATTAGAAATAGCATGAGTAGAATCACCACAATAGAAACACAGTCTGTTCAGACGTCTGTGTTCTTGCCGTTCTACTTTAGTCATAGTCCTGTCGCACTGCATAGGCTCAGGTTTACTCTCAGGCAGTACCGCCAGATGGTGCACAGATTTACGCTCGCGCAAGCGACGACCGATCTGAATGGCCAAGGACATAGACTCATTCAAACCAGCAGGCATAGGAAATCCCACCATTACATCCTTAAGAGCTTCAGAGAGACCCTTTCTGAACAAAGCCGCTAGTGCAGATTCATTCCACAGAGTGAGTACTGACCATTTCCTAAATTTCTGACAATATACTTCTACATCATCCTGACCCTGGCATAAAGCCAGCAGATTTTTCTCAGCCTGATCCACTGAATTAGGCTCATCGTAAAGCAATCCGAGCGCCAGGAAAAATGCATCAACATTACTCAATGCAGAATCTCCTGGTGCAAGAGAAAACGCCCAGTCCTGTGGGTCGCCGCGCAAAAAAGAAATAATAATCAAAACCTGTTGAATAGGATTACCAGAAGAATGAGGTTTCAAGGCCAAAAATAGCTTACAATTATTTCTGAAGCTCAGGAACTTAGTTCTGTCACCAAAAAACAAATCAGGAATCGGAATTCTTGGTTCTAGCATCGATTTCTGATCAATAGTATCTTGAATCTTTTGTACATTTACAACGAGATTATCCATTGAGGAGCACAGAGCCTGAATATCCATGTCCACAGCTGTGTCCTGAAGCACTCTAATGTCTAGGGGAAAAAAAAGACTGAAGACAGAGCTAAGAAAAAAAAATGATGTCAGGATTTCTTTTTTCCCTCTATTGGGAATCATTGGTGGGGCTCCTTGTACTGTTATGGCTGGCAATCAGGCAACACAGCGTGCAGTAATCAGCGCACATACAGAGATCTGGCAATAACCAAAAACAATAGGACGAGCTCTGAGACGTGGAATCTCTGTAGACTGCAGTACCTGATCTATCCTCACACAACTATAAGCAGCAGTGGATTGCGCCTAACAACTACCTATGCAACTCGGCACTGCCTGAGGAGCTGACTAGCCTGAAGATAGAAATACAAGCCTGACTTACCTCAGAGAAATACCCCAAAGGAATAGGCAGCCCCCCACATATAATGACTGTTAGCAAGATGAAAAGACAAACGTAGGAATGAAATAGATTCAGCAAAGTGAGGCCCGATATTCTAGACAGAGCGAGGATAGCAAAGAGAACTATGCAGTCTACAAAAAACCCTAAAACGAAAACCACGCAAAGGGGCAAAAAGACCCACCGTGCCGAACTAACAGCACGGCGGTGCACCCCTCTGCTTCTCAGAGCTTCCAGCAAAAGACAATAGCAAGCTGGACAGAAAAAAACAGAAAACAAACTAGAAGCACTTATCTAGCAGAGCAGCAGGCCCAAGGAAAGATGCAGTAGCTCAGATCCAACACTGGAACATTGACAAGGAGCAAGGAAGACAGACTCAGGTGGAGCTAAATAGCAAGGCAGCCAACGAGCTCACCAAAACACCTGAGGGAGGAAGCCCAGAGACTGCAATACCACTTGTGACCACAGAAGTGAACTCAGCCACAGAATTCACAACACCTCCACCAACGGAAGCTCACAGAGAGAATCAGCTGAAGTACCACTTGTGACCACAGGAGGGAGCTCTGCCACAGAATTCACAACAGGTGTGGCCTCCAGTACCCTCAGAGTTAGGGTGTCGCCTCCGATACCTTCCGTGTTGTGTGGCCTCCGATACCCTCCGAGTTGTGGTATGGCCTCCGGTACGCTTTGAGCTGGGGTTTTGCCTCTGATACCCTTTGAGTTGGGGTGTAGCCTCTGTTACCCTCTGACCTGGGGTGTAGCCTCCGGTACCTTCCAGCCACCCTCCGAAATGGGGTGGGGCCTACAGATACCCTCTGGTTTGAGGTGTGGCCTCCAGTTCCCTCCGAATTGGGGAGTGTCCTCCGAGTAACCTCAGAGTTGGGGTGTGGTCTACGGTATCCTCCGAATTGGGGTGTGGCCTCGTACCCTCAGAGTTGAGGTGTGGCCTCCGATACACTCCAAGTTGGGGTGTTGCTCTAGGGGTGTTGTCTTCGATACCATGCCAGCTGGGGTGCATCCGCCGATACCCTCTGAGTTGGGGTGTGGCCTCCGATACCTTTTAGGCACCCTTCGAGTTGGGGTGTGGCCTCCGGGTACCCTCCGAGTTGGGGTGTGGCATCTGACACCCTCCAAGAAGGGGTGTGGCCTCCAGGTACCCTCTGAGTTGAGGATTGGCCTTCGGTACCCTCCGAGTTGGTGTGTGGCATCCGCCACCTATAAGGCACCCTCGTAGTTGGGGTGTGGCCTTCGGGTGTAGCCTTTGATACCCTCTGAGTTTGGGTGTGGCCCCTTGGGGTGTGGCCTCCGATACTCTCTGAATTCTGGTGTGGCATCCGCTACCCTCCGAGTTGGGGTGTGGCCTCTGGTACCCTCAGAGTTAGGGTGTGGCCCCTTGGGGTGTAGCCTTCGATAACATTCGAACTGAGGTTTGGCCTCCGATACCTTCCGAGTTTGGATGTGGCCTTCGGTACCCTCTGAGTTTGGGTGTGGCCTCCGGTACCCTTCGAGTAGCTGAGGTGTGGCCTCCGATACCCTCCAAGTTAGGGTGTGGCCTCTGTTACCCTTCGAGCTGGGGTGTGGCCTCCGATACCCTCTGAGTTGGGGTGTAGCTTTTGGTGCCCTCTGAGTTTGGGTGTGGCCTCTGATACCCTCTTAATTCTGGTGTGGACTCCGATATCCTCCGAGTTGGGGTGTGGCCTCCAGTACCCTTTGAGTAACTGGGGTGTGGCCTCTGATACCCTCTGAACTCTGGTGTGGACTCCTGGTACCCTCCAAGTTGGGGTGTGGCCTCTGGTACCCTCCGAGTTAGCGAGTGGCCCCTTGGAGTGTGGCCTCCGATACCCTCGGAGTTGGGGTGTGGCCTCCAGTACCCTTTGAGTAACTGGGGTGTGGCCTCCGATACCCTCTGAACTCTGGAGTGGACTCTGGTACCCTCCGAGTTGGAATGTGGCCTCTGGTACCCTCCGAGTTAGGGTGTGGCCCCTTTGGGTGTAACCTCCAATACCCTTCGAGCTTGGGTGTGGCCTCCGATAACCTCTTAGTTTGGGTGTAGCCTTTGGTAGCCTCTGAGTTTTGGTGTGGCCCCTTGGGATGTGGCCTCAGATACCCTCTGTATTCTGGTGTGGACTCCGATACCCTCCGAGTTGAGGTGTGGCCTCTGGTACCCTCCGAGTTAGTGTGTGGCCCCTTGGGATGTGGCCTCCGATACCCTCCGAATTGGGGTGTGGCTCCCGGTACCATTTGAGTAGCTGGGGTGTGGCCTCCAATACCCTCCAAGTAGGGGTGTGGCCTCTGGTACTCTTCGAGTTAGGGTGTGGCCCCTTGGGGTGTAACCTCCGATACACTTCGAGCTGGGGTGTGGACTCCGATACAGTCCAAGTTGGGGTGTAGCCTTCGGTACCCTCTGAGTTTTTGTGTGGCCCCTTGGGGTGTGGCCTCCGATACCCTCCGAGTTGGTGTGTGGCCTCCGCTACCCTCTGAGCTTAGATGTGGACTCTGATACCCTCGGAGCTGGGGTGTGACTTTTGGTACCCTATGAGTTTGGGTGTAGCCTTTGGTACCCTCTGAGCTAGGGTATGGCCTCTGGTACCCTTCCAGGTTCAGAGTACTCTTAGGCTGCCATCACACTAGCAGTATTTGGTCAGTATTTTACGTCAGTATTTGTAAGCCAAAACCAGGAGTGGGTGATAAATGCAGAAGTGGTGCATATGTTTCTATTATACTTTTCCTCTATTTGTTCCACTCCTGGTTTTGGCTTACAAATACTGATGTAAAATACTGACCAAATACTGCTAGTGTGACGACAGCTTTAGAGTTGGGGTTTGGCTTCCGCTACCCTCTGAGTTTGGGTGTGGCATCATGGGGTGTGGCGTCCGATACCAACTGAATTCTGTTGTGGCCTCCGCTACCCTCTGAGCTGGTGTATGGCCTCTGAAACCTTCTGAGTTGGGGTGTGGCCTCCAGGTACCCTCCAAGTTGGGGTGTCTCCTCCACTAGCTTCCAAATTGGGGTGTGGCTTCTGGTACCCTTCCAGTGTCTGAGTACTCTTAGCGTTTGGGTTTGGCCTCCGCTACCCTCTGAGTTGGGGTGTGGCTTCCACTACCATTTGAGCTTGTGTATGGCCTCTGATACCCTCCGAAATGAGGTGTGGCCTTTGGTACCCTCCAAGTTGGGGTGTGGCCTACAGCCACCCTCCGAGTTTAGGTGTGGCTTACGCTACCCTCCAAGCTGGGGTGTGGCCTCCGGTACCCTCCAATTTGGGGTGTAGCCTCCAGTACCCTCAGAGTTAAAGTGTGGACTCTTGGGGTGTGGCCCCGATACCCTTCGAGTTTGGGTGTAGCCTTCAATACCCCCTGAGTTTGGGTGTGGCCTCAAGTGGTGTGGCCTCCAATACCCTCTGAATTCTGGTGTGGCCTCTGCTACCCTCTGAGTTGGGTGTGGCTTCCGGTACCTTCTGAATAGCTGGGGTGTGGCCTTCGATACCCTCCGAGTTGGGGCGTGGCCTTTCGTACCCTTAAAATTGCAGTGTGGCCTCTGGTACCTTTCCAATTGGGGTGTGGCCTCAGAGTACCCTCAGATATGGGGTGTGGCCTCTGCTTCCCTCCGAGTTGGAGTGTTGCCTCCGCTACCCTCTGAATTGGGGTGTGGCTTCTGCTACCCTCCGAGTGGGGTGTGGCATTCTGTATCCTCCGAGGTTGGGGTGTAGCCTCCATTACCTTTCGAGTTGGGTTGTGGCCTCGGTTGTGGCCTCCGTGCATGCTCCAATTGGGGTGTGGTGTCTGGTATACTGAGTTGGAGTTTGGCCTCAGGCACCCTTCCAGTTGGGGTGTAGATTCCGGGCACCCTTTAAGTTGGGTGTGGCCTCTGGGCACCCTCCAAGTTGGGTGTGGCCTTTGGGTACCCTCCGAGTTGGGGTGAGGCCTTTGGTACCCTTCGAGCTAGGGTGTGGCCTCCGATACCCTCCGAGTTGGGGTCTGGCTTATGCTACCCTCAAAGCTGAGGTGTTGCCTCCGATACCCTCCGATTTGGGGTGCAGCCTCCAGTACCCTCAGAGTTGGAGTGTGGACTCTTGGGGTGTGACCTCCGATACCCTCCGAGTTAAGGTGTGGGTTCCATACCCTCCAAATTGGGGTGTGGCCTCCGATACCCTCCGAGTTTGAGATTGGCCTTCTGTACCCTGTGAGTTTGGGAGTGGCCCGTTGGGGTGTGGCATCCGATACCCTGTGAATTCTGGTGTGGACTTCGGTACCCTCCAAGTTGGAATGTGGCCTCTGGTAACCCTCCGTTACCCTCTGAGTTTGTGTGTGGCCTTTGGTACTCTTCGAGCTTAGGTGTGGCCTCCGATACCCTCCGAGTTGGGGTGTGGCTTACGCTACCCTCCAAGCTGGTGTGTGGCCTCCGATACCCTCCGAGTTAGGATGTGGCCTCCGATACTTCCCAAGTTGGGGTGTAGCCTTCTGTACTCTCTGAGTTTGGGTGTGGCCCCTTGGGGTGTGGACTCCGATACCCTCTGAACTCTTGTGTGGCCTCCGGTACCCTACGATTTGGAGTGTGGCCTCCGGTACCCTCCGAGTAGCTGGGGTGTGGCCTCCGATACCCTCTGAGTTGGGGTGTGGCCTCTGGTGCCCTCCTAGTTAGGGTGTGGCACCTTGGGGTGTGGTCTCCAATATCCTTCCAGCTGGGGTGTGGCCCCCGATACCCTCCGAGTTGGGGTGTTGCTTCTGGTACCCTCCAAGTTTGGGTGTGGCCCCTTGAGGTGTGGCCTCCGATACCTTCCAAGTTAAGGTGTGGTTTCCATACCCTCTGAATTGGGGTGTGGCCCCTGATACCCTCCAAGTTGGGGTGTGGTTTGGTCTTCGGTACCCTCCAAGTTAGGGTGCAGCCTCTCTCTCAGAGTCCCAGGAGTGGGAGATAAATGCAGAAGTGGTGCATATGTTTCTATTATACTTTTCCTCTATTTGTTCCACTCCTGGTTTTGGCTTACAAATACTGATGTAAAATACTGACCAAATACTGCTAGTGTGACGTCAGCTTTAGAGTTGGGGTTTGGCCTCCGCTACCCTCTGAGTTTGGGTGTGGCATCATGGGGTGTGGCGTCCGATACCAACTGAATTCTGTTGTGGCCTCCGCTACCCTCCGAGCTGGTGTATGGCCTCTGAAACCTGAGTTGGGGTGTGGCCTCCGGGTACCCTCCAAGTTGGGGTGTCGCCTCCACTACCTTCCAAATTGGGGTGTGGCTTCTGGTACCCTTCCAGTCTCTGAGTAATCTTAGCATTTGGGTTTGGCCTCCGCTACCCTCCGAGTTGGGGTGTAGCTTCCACTACCATTTGAGCTTGGGTATGGCCTCTGATACCCTCCGAAATGAGGTGTGGCCTTTGGTACCCTCCAAGTTGGGTTGTGGCCTACAGCCACCCTCCGAGTTTAGGTGTGGCTTATATTACACTCCAAGCTGGGGTGTGGCCTCCGGTACCCTCCAATTTGGGGTGTAGCCTCCAGTACCCTCAGAGTTAAAGTGTGGACTCTTGGGTTGTGTCATTCGATACCCTCCGAGTTGGGGTGTTACCTCCGTTACCCTCTGAGTTTGTGTGTGGCCTTTGGTACCCTTCGAGCTTAGGTGTGGCCTCCGATACCCTCCGAGTTGGGGTGTGGCTTACGCTACCCTCCAAGCTGGTGTGTGGCCTCTGATACCCTCTGATTTGGGGTGTAGCCTCCAGAACCCTCAGAATTGGAGTGTGGACTCTTGGGGTGTGGCCTCCGATACCCTCCGAGTTAGGGTGTGGCCTCCGATACTTCCCAAGTTGGGGTGTAGCCTTCTGTACCCTCTGAGTTTGGGTGTGGCCCCTTGGGGTGTGGACTCCGATACCCTCTGAACTCTTGTGTGGCCTCCGGTACCCTACGATTTGAAGTGTGGCCTCCGGTACCCTCCGAGTAGCTGGGGTGTGGCCTCCGATACCCTCTGAGTTGGGGTGTGGCCTCTGGTGCCCTCCTAGTTAGGGTGTGGCACCTTGGGGTGTGGTCTCCAATATCCTTCCAGCTGGGGAGTGGCCCCCGATACCCTCCGAGTTGGGGTGTGGCTTCTGGTACCCTCCAAGTTTGGGTGTGGCCCCTTAAGGTGTGGCCTCCGATACCCTCCAAGTTAAGGTGTGGTTTCCATACCCTCTGAATTGGGGTGTGGCCCCTGATACCCTCCAAGTTGGAGTGTGGTTTGGTCTTCGGTACCCTCCAAGTTAGGGTGCAGCCTCTCTCTCAGGGTACCAAGGTGTGTGGCCTCCGCTACCCTCTGATGTTGTCCTCTGATTTGGGGTGTGGCCTTTGGGTACCCTCCAAGTTGGGATGTCGCCTCCACCACCCTCCAAGTTGGGGTGTGGCCTCAGATACCCTCCAAGCTGGGGTTTGGACTCTGATACCCTCCGAGCTGGGGTGTGGCCTTTGGTACCCTCTGAGTTGGGATGTAGCCTTCGGTTCCCTTCGAGCTGGGGTGTGGCCTCTGATACACTCCGAATTGGGGTGTGGCCTCTGGTACCCTCCAAATTGGGGTGTGGCCTCTGGTACCCTCCGAGTTAGGGTGTGGCCACCGTTACCCTCCAAGTTGGGGTGTGGCCTCCACTACCCTCCGAGTTGGGATGTGGCCTCCAGGTACCCTATGAGCTGGCCTGTAGCCACCGCTATGCTCTGAGTTGAGGTGTGGCCTTCACTACCCTTCGACCTGGGGTATGACCTCTGGTAGCCTCCGAGTTGGGGTGTGGACTCTGGTACCCTTCGAGTTATGGTGTGGCCTCCTTTACTCTTGGAGTTGGGGTGTGGCCTTTGATACACTCCGAGTTGGAGTGTGGCCTCTGATACCTTCCAAATTTCAGTGTGGCATCCTTTGAATTGGGGTGTAACCTCCAGTACCCTCAGAGTTGGAGTGTGGACTCTTGGGGTGTGGCCTCCGATACCCTCTGAGCTAAGGTGTGGTTTCCATACCCTCTGAATTGGGGTGTGGCCTTTGGTACCCTTTGAGCTGGGGTGTGGCCTCCGATACCCTCCGAGTTGGAGTGTAGCCTTCGATACCCTCTGAGTTTGGGTTTGGCCTTTTGAGTGTGGCCTCCAATACCCTCTGAATTCTGGTGTGGCCTCCGGTACCCTGCAACTTGGGTGCGGCTTTCGGTACCCTCCGACTAGCTGGGGTGTGGCCTTCGATACCCTCCGAGTTTAGGTGTTGCCTTTGGTATCCTCCTAATTGCGGTGTGACCTCCAGTACCCTCCAATTGGGGTGTGGCCTCCGGTACCCTCTGAGTTTGGGAGTGGCCTTTGGTGCCCTTCGAGCTGGGGTGTAGCCTCTGATACCCTCTGAGTTGGGGTGTGGATTACGCTACCCTCCAAGCTGGGGTGTGGCCTCCGATACCCTCCGATTTGGGGTGTAGCCTCCAGTTCCCTCAGAGTTGGAGTGTGGACTCTTGGGGTGTGGCCCCGATACCCTTCGAGTTTGGGTGTAGCCTTCGATACCCCCTGAGTTTGAGTGTGGCCTCAAGTGGTGTGGCCTCCAATACCCTCTGAATTCTGGTGTGGCCTCTGCTACCCTCTGAGTTGGGTGTGGCTTCCGGTACCTTCCGAATAGCTGGGGTGTGGCCTTCGATACCCTCCGAGTTGGGGCGTGGCCTTTGGTACCCTTCAAATTGCAGTGTGGCCTCCGGTACCCTTCCAATTGGGGTGTGGCCTCAGAGTACCCTCAGATATGGGGTGTGGCCTCTGCTACCCTCCGAGTTGGAGTGTTGCCTCCGCTACCCTCTGAATTGGGGTGTGGCTTCTGCTACCCTCCGAGTGGGGTGTGGCATTCTGTATCCTCCGAGGTTGGGGTGTAGCCTCCATTACCTTTCGAGTTGGGTTGTGGCCTCGGTTGTGGCCTCCGTGCATGCTCCAATTGGGGTGTGGTGTCTGGTATACTGAGTTGGGGTTTGGCCTCAGGCACCCTTCCAGTTGGGGTATGGACTCCGGGCACCCTCTAAGTTGGGTGTGGCCTCTGGGCACCCTCCAAGTTGGGTGTGGCCTTTGGGTAGCCTCCGAGTTGGGGTGTGGCCTTTGGTACCCTTCGAGCTGGGGTGTGGCCTCCGATACCCTCCGAGTTGGGGTCTGGCTTATGCTACCCTCAAAGCTGAGGTGTTGCCTCCAATACCCTCCGATTTGGGGTGCAGCCTCCAGTACCCTCAGAGTTGGAGTGTGGACTCTTGGGGTGTGGCCTCCGATACCCTCCGAGTTAAGGTGTGGTTTCCATACCCTCCAAATTGGGGTGTGGCCTCCGATACCCTCCGAGTTTGAGATTGGCCTTCTGTACCCTGTGAGTTTGGGAGTGGCCCGTTGGGGTGTGGCGTCCGATACCCTGTGAATTCTGGTGTGGACTCCGGTACCCTCCGAGTTGAGGTGTGGCTTCCGGTACCCTTCGATTAGCTGGGGTGTGGCCTCCGATAGCCTGTGAGTTGGGGTGTGGCCTCTGGTGCCCTGCAAGTTAGGGTGTGGCCACTTGGCGTGTGGCCTCCAATACTCTCCGAGTTAGGGTGTGGCCTACGGTACCATTCGAGTAGCTAGGGTGTGGCCTCCGATACCTTCTGAGTTGGGGTGTGGCCTTTTGTACCCTATGAGTTAGGGTGTGGCCCTTTGGGGTGTGGCCTCCGATACCCTTCGAGCTGGATTGTGGCCTCCCTTACCCTCCGAGTTGGTGTGTAGCCTCCGCTACCCTCTGAGTTGGGTATGGCCTCTACTACCCTCTGAGCTTGGGTGTGGCCTTTGTAACCATCTGAGTTGAGGTATTGCCTTCGAATGCACTCCGATTTGGGGTGTGACCTCTGGTACCCTCCATGTTGGGGTGTGGCCTCTGGGCACATTCTGAGTTGGGGTGTGGCCTCTGGGTACCCTTCGAGTTGGGGTGTTGCCTCCGGCACCTTCCTTGTTAGAGTGTGGCCTCCGCTACCATCCAAATTAGGGTGTGGCATCCGTTTCCCTCCGGAAGTTGGGGTGTAGACTTTGATACTCTCTGAGATTGGGTGTGGTCTTCGGTACCCTTCAAGCTGGAGTGTGGCCTCCAATACCCTCAGAGTTGGGGTGTAGTCTTCGGTACCCTCTGAGTTTGGGTGTTGCCTTTTGGGGTGTGGCATCCAATACCCTTTCAATTCTGTTGTGGTCTCCGCTACCATCCGAATTGGAATGTGGCCTCTGGTTCCTTCCGAGTTGGGGTGTGCCCTCTTGGGGTGTGGCCTCCACTACATTCCAAGTTGGGGGTGTGGCCTCCGTTACCCTCCAAATTTGAGTGTGGCCTCCGCGTACCCTCCAAAATGGGGTGTAGCCTCCGATACCCTACGAGCTGGGGTGTGGCCTCCGATACCCTCCCAGTTTGGGTGTGGTCTTCGGCACCCTTCGAGCTGTGGTGTGGCCTCCGATACCCTCCGAGTTTGGATGTGGCCTCCGATACCCTCTGAGTTTGGGTGTGGTCTTCGTTACCTTTCAAGCTGGGGTGTGGCCTCCGATACCCTCCGATTTGGGGTGTAGTCTTTGGTACCCTCTGAGTTTGGGTGTGGCCTCTTGGAGTGTGGCATCCAATACTCTCCAAATTTGGGTGTGGCCTCCGTAACCCTCTAAACATGGGTGTGGCCTCAGTAATCCTCCTAATTTGGGTGTGGCTTCTGAGTACCCACCGAATTGGGGTGTAGCCTAAAGTACTCTCAGAGATGGAGTGTGGGCTCCAATACCCTCCGAGTTAAAGTGTGGTTTCCGTACCTTCCAAATTGGGGTGTGGCCTCCACTACCTTTCAAGCTGGGGTGTGGCCTAAGAAACACTCCTAGTTAGGGTGTCGCCTCCGCTACCCTCCGAGTTGGGGTGTGGCCTCAAACTACCCTCTGAGCTGGGGTGAGGCCTTTGTAACCCTCTGAGTTGGGGGTGTTGCCTTCGAGTGCAGTCCGATTTGGGGTGTGACCTCTGGTACCCTCCATGTTTGGGTGTGGCCTCTGGGCACCCTCTGAGTTGGGGTGTGGCCTCTGGGTACCGTCCGAGTTGGGGTGTTGCCTCCAGTACCCTCCTTGTTGGAGTGTGGCCTCCGCTACCATCTGAATTGGGGTGTGGCATCCGGTTTCCTCGGAGTTGGGGTGTGGCCTTTGATACTCTCCGAGTTGGGGTGTAGTGTTTGGTACCCTTCGAGCTGGGGTGTGGCCTCCGATACCCTCCAAATTTGGGTGTGGCCCCCGAGTGCCCTCCGAAATGGGGTTTAGCCTCCGATACCCTCCGAGTTGGGGTGTGGCCTCCGTTACCTTCCAAATTTGAGTGTGGCCTCGAATACCCTTCGAAATGGGGTGTAGCCTCCGATACCCTATGAGTTGGGGTGTGGCCTCTGTTACCCTCCGAGTTTGGGCGTGGTCTTTGGTACCCTTTGAGCTCGGATGTGGACTCCGATATCCTCCAAATTGGGATGTGGCCTCCGATACCCTCCGAGTTTGGGTGTAGTCTTTGGTACTTTTCGAGCAGGGGTGTGGCCTCCGATACCCTTCGAGTTGGAGTGTAGTTTTCGGTACCCTCTGAGTTTGGGTGTGGCCTCTTGGGGTGTGGCCTCCAATACTCTCCAAATTTGAGTGTGGCCTCTGTTACCCTGCAAATTTGGGTGTGGCCTCAGCTACCCTCCAAATTTGGGTGTGGCTTTCGAATACCCATCGAGATGGGGTGTAGCCTAAAGTACCCTCAGAGTTGGAGTGTGGACTCCAATACCCTCCGAATTAAAGTGTGGTTTCCGTACCCTCCAAATTGGGGTGTATCCTCCAATACCCTCTGAGTTGGGGTGTAGCCTCCTGTACCCTCCAAGATTGGGTGTGGCCTTTGGTACCCTTCGAGCTGGGGTGTGGCTGCCAATACCCTCCAAGTTGGGGTGTAGCTTTCCGTACCCTCTGAGTTTGAGTGTTGCCTTATGGGGTGTGGCCTCTAATACCCTCTGACTTCTGGTGTGGCCTCAATTACCCTCCGAGTTGGGGTGTGGCCTCCTGTACCCTCCAAGATTGGGCGTGGCCTTTGGTACCCTTCGAGCTGGGGTGTGGCCGCCGATACCCTCCAAGTTGGGGTGTAGCTTTCCGTACCCTCTGAGTTTGGGTGTTGCCTTGTGGGGTGTGGCCTCTAATACCCTCTGACTTCTGGTGTGGCCTCAATTACCCTCCGAGTTGGGGTGTGGCCTCCTGTACCCTCCAAGATTGGGTGTGGCCTTTGGTACCCTTCGAGCTGGGGTGTGGCCGCCGATACCCTCCAAGTTGGGGTGTGGCTTTCCGTACCCTCTGAGTTTGGGTGTTGCCTTGTGGGGTGTGGCCTCTAATACCCTCTGACTTCTGGTGTGGCCTCAATTACCCTCCGAGTTGGGGTGTGGCCTTTGGTACCCTTTAAGCTGGATTGTGGCCTCTGCTACTCTCTGGGTTGGGGTGTGGCCTCAGCTACCCTCCAAGTTGGGGTGTGGCCGCCGATACCCTCCAAGATGGGGTTTGGCCTGCGGAACCCTCCAGTCTGGGGGTGTGGCCTCCGATACCCTGGAGTGTGGCCTCCTACCTACCAAATTGGGTACCCTGCGAGTTGGGGTGTAGCCTTCGGTACCCTCCGAGTTGGGGTGTGGCCTTTGGTACCCTTCAAGCTGGATTGTGGCCTCTGCTACCCTCTGGGTTGGGGTGTGGCCTCAGCTACTTTCCAAGTTGGGGTGTGGCCGCCGATACCCTCCAAGATGAGGTTTGACCTGCGGAACCCTCCAGTTTGGGGGTGTGGCCTCCGATACCCTGGAGTGTGGCCTCCTACCTACCAAGTTGGGTACCCTCCGAGTTGGGGTGTAGACTCTCTCTAAATGGTGTGTGGCCTTCGCTACCCTCTAAATTAGAGTGGTGCCCTCTGAATTGGGGTGTGGCCTCCGGCTACCCTCCGTGTTGGGGTGTGGCCGACGATACCCTCTGAGTTGGGGTGTGGCCTCAGCTACCCTCTAAATTGAGCTGAGACCTGTGGTACACTCCGAGTTGGGGTGTGGCCTTAGTTACCCTCCGAATTGGGGTGTGACCTCTGGCACCCTCCATGTTGGGATGTGGCCTCTGGGCATCCTCTGAGTTGGGGTATGGTCTCTGGGTACCCTCCTTGTTGTAGTGTGGCCTTCGCTACCATCCGAATTGGGGTATGGCATCCGGTTCCCTCCGAGTTGGAGTATGACCTTTGATACTCTCCGAGTTGGGGTGTAGTGTTTGGAACCCTTCGAGCTGGGGTGTGGCCTCCAATACCCTCCAAATTTGGGTGTGGCCTCCGAGTACCCTCTGAAATGGGGTGTAGCCTCTGATACCCTCCAAAATTGGGTGTGGCCTCCGAATACCCTCCGAAATGGGGTGTGGCCTCTGTTACCCTCCGAATTTGGATGTGGTCTTCGGTACCCTTCAAGCTGGAGTGTGGCCTCCGATACCCTCCGAGTTGGGGTGTACTCTTCGGTACCCTCTGAGTTTGGATGTGGCCTCTTGGGGTGTGGCCTCCCATACCCTTTCAATTCTGGTGTGGCCTCCTCTACCATCCGAATTTGTGTGTGGCCTCTGGTTCCCTCTAAATTTGGATGTGGCCTTTGATACCCTCCAAGATGGGGTGTGGCCTCTGTTACCCTCCAAATGTTAGTGTGGCCTCCGAGTACCGTCTGAAATGGGGTGCTGTCTCCGATACCCTACGAGTTGGGGTGTGGCCTCCGTTACCCTTTTGAGTTTGGGTGTGGTCTTCGGTACCCTTCGAGCTGGGGTGTGGCCTACAATACCCTCCGAGTTGCGATGTGGCCTCCGGTACCCTACGAGATTGGGTGTGGCCTTCGGTACCCTTCAAGCTGGAGTGTGGCCTCCTATACCCTCCGAGTTTGGGTGTAGTCTTCGGTACCCTCTGAGTTTGGGTGTGGCCACTTGGGGTGTGGACTCCCATACTCTTTCAATTTTGGTATGGCCTCCGCTACCATCCGAATTCGAGTGTGGCCTCCGGTTCCCTCCGAGTTTGGGTGTGGCCTTTGATACCCTCCAAGTTTGAGTGTGGCCTCTTGGGGTGTGGCCTCCACTACCCTTCAAGTTGGGGTGTGGCCTCTGTTACCCTTCAAATTTTAGTGTGGCCTCCGAGTACCCTCTGAAATGGGGTGTCTCCGATACCATATGAGTTGGGGTGTGGCCTCCGTTACCATCCAAGTTTGGGTGTGGTCTTCGGTACCCTTCGAGCTGGGGTGTGGCCTCCGTTACCCTCCAATTGGGATGTGGCCTCCAATATCCTCCGAGTTTGGGTGTTGTCTTTGGTACCCTTCGAGCTGGGATGTGGCCTCTGATACCCTTCGAGTTGGGGTGCAGTCTTTGGTACCCTCTGAGTTTGGGTGTGGCATCCAATACCCTCCAAATTTGGGTGTGGCCTCCGTTACCCTCCAAATTTGGGTGTGGCCTCAGTTACCCTCCAAATTTGGGTGTGGCTTCCGAATACCCATCGAATTGGGGTGTAGCCTAAAGTACCCTCAGAGTTGGAGTGTGGACTCCAATAGCCTCCGTATTAAAGTGTGGTTTCCGTACCCTCTAAATTGGCATGTGGCCACTGATACCCTCCGAGTTGGGGTGTGGCCTCCGATACCCTCCAAGATTGGGTGTGGTCTTTGGTACCCTTCGAGCTGGGGTGTGGCCTCCAATACCCTCCAAGTTGTTGTGTAGCTTTCGGTACCCTCTGAGTTTGGGTGTGGCCTCTTGGGGTATGGCCTCCGATACCCTCTGAATTCTGGTGTGGCCTCCGGTACCCTCCGAGTTGGGGTGTGGCCTTTGGTACCCTTCGAACTGGATTGTGGCCTCAGCTACATTCCGAGTTGGGGTGTGGCCTCAGCTACCCGCCAAGTTGGAGTGTGGCCTTTTATGATCTGGTGGCCTAGGAGCAGCATGAGACGTACTCTGGAGAAGGTGGTACCTGTACTGACCGCAGACCCTGAACTTAGCACCGCAACTGGAAGTAGCCATGGGATGTACTGTACCTAACACTCCCTAGACACCTCGACACAGCCTAAGAACTAACTTCCCCTAAAGATAGAAACGGGGAAACTATCTTGCCTCAGAGAAAATCCCCAAAGGATAGACAGCCCCCCACAAATATTGACTGTGAGAGGAGAGGAAAAAGACATACGCAGACTGAAATCCGGATTTAGCAAAGGAGGCCATTCTAGCTAGAAAGAAAGAATAGGACAGAGTACTATGCAGTCAGTATTAAAACACTAGAAAATATCCACCACAGAAAATACAAATCTCCACATCTGACTAAAGACATGGAGGGTAGATCTGCATCTCCAGAGACACAGCTTGGCTGCAAAAAATCCTTCACAGACAAAGCTGGACAAGACAAAACAACAAAAGGCACTGAACTATAAGGTCCACAGCATGTGGACAGCAAAAACAAAGCCAGAACTTATCTTTGTTGAAATGAACAGCAAAACAGGAGAGACAAGGTATGGATGTGAATCCTCCAAAAACAATGGACAACTGGCACTGACTAAAGGATCAAGGAAGACTAAATAGCCCAGTCCAAATTGCAATAAGTGAACACACCTGATAACTGCTGCGATCCAAAGACAGCAGCACTACCACTCATAACCACCGGAAGGAGCCCAAGAGCAAAATTCTCAACAGTATCCCACCATTGAGGAGAAGTTACCGAACCCTCACCAGAGCCCCCAGGCCGATCAGGACGAGCCAAATGAAAGGCACGAACCAAATCGTCAGCATGAACATCGGAGGCAACAACCCAAGAATTATCCTCCTGGCCATAACCCTTCCATTTGACAAGATACTGAAGCTTCCGCCTCGAAAAACGAGAATCCAAAATCTTCTCAACCACATACTCCAACTCCCCATCAATCAACACCGGGGCCGGAGGATCAACAGAGGGAACAACGGGCACCACATACTTCCGCAACAAAGATCTATGGAAAACATTATGGATGGAAAAAGAGGCTGGAAGAGCCAAACGAAAAGACACTGGATTGATAATCTCAGAAGTCCTATAAGGACCAATAAACCGAGGCTTGAACTTAGGGGAAGAAACCTTCATAGGAACATGACGGGAAGACAACCAGACCAAATCCCCAACCCGAAGCCGGGAACCAACACACCGACGACGGTTAGCAAAACGCTGAGCCTCCTCCTGAGACAACACCAAATTGTCCACCACATGGGCCCAAATTTGCTGCAGCCTGTCAACCACAGAATCCACGCCAGGACAATCAGAAGGCACAACCTGCCCTGAAGAAAAACGAGGATGAAAACCAAAATTACAAAAAAAAGGCGAAACCAAGGTAGGAGAACTAGCCCGATTATTAAGGGCAAACTCGGCCAATGGCAAGAAAGCCACCCAATCATTCTGATCAGCAGACACAAAGCATCGCAAATAAGTTTCCAAAGTCTGATTAGTTCGCTCGGTTTGGCCATTTGTCTGAGGATGAAATGCGGAAGAAAAAGACAAATCAATGCCCAGCCTAGCACAAAAGGCCCGCCAAAACCTAGAAACAAACTGGGAACCTCTATCGGACACAATATTCTCCGGAATGCCATGCAAACGAACCACATGCTGAAAAAACAACGGAACCAAATCAGAAGAGGAAGGCAATTTAGGCAAAGGTACCAAATGAACCATCTTAGAAAACCGGTCACAAACCACCCAGATAACCGACATCCTCTGGGAAACCGGAAGATCTGAAATAAAATCCATAGAAATATGCGTCCAAGGTCTCTCAGGGACCGGCAAAGGCAACCCACTAGCGCGGGAACAGCAAGGCTTGGCCCGCGCACAAGTCCCACAGGACTGCACAAAAGAACGCCCATCCCGCGACAAAGAAGGCCACCAAAAGGACCTACCAACCAAATCTCTGGTACCAAAAATCCCAGGATGGCCAGCCAACACAGAACAATGAACCTCAGAAATCACTTTACTAGTCCATCTATCAGGAACAAACAGTTTCCCCACTGGACAGCGGTCATGTTTATTAGCCTGAAATTCCTGAAGAACCCGTCGTAAATCAGGGGAGATGGCAGAAAGAATCACCCCTTCCTTTAGAATGCCGACCGGCTCAAGGACCCCAGGAGAATCAGGCAAAAAACTCCTAGAGAGGGCATCAGCCTTAACATTCTTAGAACCCGGAAGATACGAGACCACAAAATCAAAACGAGAGAAAAACAGGGACCATCGAGCCTGTCTAGGATTCAGCCATTTGGCAGACTCGAGGTAAATCAGATTCTTATGATCGGTCAGGACCACAATACGGTGCTTGGCCCCCTCAAGCCAATGTCGCCACTCCTCAAATGCCCACTTCATAGCCAACAACTCCCGATTGCCGACGTCATAACTGCGTTCTGCAGGCGAAAACTTCTGAGAAAAGAAGGCACACGGTTTCATCAAGGAACCATCAGAATTCCTCTGAGACAAAACGGCCCCTGCCCCAATCTCAGACGCGTCAACCTCAACCTGAAATGGAAGAGAAACATCCGGCTAACGCAACACAGGGGCAGAAGTAAATCGGCGTTTAAGCTCCTGAAAGGCAGAAACAGCCGTGGAGGACCAATTCGTCACATCAGCGCCTTTCTTCGTCAAATCGGTCAGAGGTTTAACCACACTGGAGAAGTTGGCAATGAAACGACGATAAAAATTAGCAAAGCCCAAGAATTTCTGAAGACTCTTCACAGATGTGGGCTGAATCCAATCATGAATGTCCTGAACCTTAACCGGATCCATTTCTATAGATGAGGGAGAAAAAATGAAGCCCAAAAAAGAAACCTTCTGCACTCCAAAGAGGCACTTAGACCCCTTCACAAATAAAGCATTATCACGGAGGATCTGAAATACCATCCTGACCTGTTTCACATGAGACTCCCAATCATCGGAAAAAATCAAAATATCATCCAAATATACAATCATGAATCTATCAAGATAACTCCGAAAGATATCATGCATGAAGGACTGGAACACAGATGGGGCATTAGAGAGTCCGAATGGCATCACAAGGTATTCAAAATGGCCTTCGGGCATATTAAATGCAGTTTTCCATTTGTCACCCTGCTTAATACGAACAAGATTATATGCCCCTCGAAGGTCAATCCTAGTAAACCAACTAGCCCCCTTAATCCTAGCAAACAAATCAGTAAGCAAAGGCATAGGATATTGAAATTTGACCGTGATCTTATTCAAGAGGCGATAATCAATACAGGGTCTCAAGGAGCCATCCTTTTTGTCAACAAAAAAAAAACCTGCTCCCAATGGTGAAGAAGATGGCCGAATATGCCCCTTCTCCAAAGACTCCCTAATATAGCTCCTCATGGTGACATGTTCTGGCACAGACAGGTTGAAAAGTCGGCCCTTAGGGAACTTACAACCTGGAATCAAGTCAATAGCACAATCACAGTCCCTATGCGGTGGAAGGGAACTGGATTTGGGCTCATCGAATATATCCTGGAAATCTAACAAAAACTCAGGAATTTCAGAAGAGGGGGAAGAGGAAATTGACATCAAAGGAACGTGACCATGAACCCCCTGACAACCCCAACTAGTCACAGACATAGATTTCCAATCTAACACTGGATTATGTACCTGTAACCATGGAAAACCCAGCACAATATCATCATGCAAATTTTGCAACACCAGAAAACGACAATCTTCCTGATGGACTGGCGCCATGCGCATGGTCAGCTGTGTCCAAAACTGAGGTTTATTTCCAGCCAACGGTGTAGCATCAATGCCCCTTAAAGGAATAGGGTTCTGCAAAGGCTGCAAGGGGAAACCACAACGTCTGGCAAATTCTAAGTCCATTAAGTTCAGAGCGGCGCCTGAATCCACAAATGCCATGACAGAAAATGATGACAATGAGCAGATCAAGGTCACGGATAACAGAAATTTAGGTTGTACAGTACTGATGGTAACAGAACTAGCGATTCTCTTAGTACGCTTAGGGCAATCAGAAATAACCTGAGCAGAATCGCCGCATTAAAAACACAACCTATTCTGATGCCTGAATCTTTGTCGTTCAGCTATAGACAAAATCCTATCACATTGCATAGGCTCAGGGCTCCGCTCGGAGGACAATGCCACAGTGTGCACAACTCTGCGCTCGCGCAAGCGCCGATCAATCTGAATGGCCAGAAACATAGAATCACTCAGACCAGCAGGCGTGGGGAACCCCACCATAACATCTTTAACGGATTCAGAAAGACCCTTTCTGAAAACTGCCGCCAATGCATCCTTATTCCATTTAGTCAACACCGACCATTTTCTAAATTTCTGGCAATACGATTCTGCCGCTTCTTGACCCTGACACAGGGCCAACAAGGTCTTCTCTGCATGATCCACTGAATTAGGTTCATCATACAATAACCCTAGCACCTGAAAAAAGGTGTCTACATTAAGCAAAGCAGGATTCCCAGATTCCAGGGAAAATGCCCAATCCTGAGGATCACCACGCAGCAGGGAAATAACAATTTTAACCTGCTGAATGGAATCACCAGAAGAACGGGGTTTCAGAGCAAAAAACAGTTTACAGTTATTTTTAAAGCTCAAAAATTTGGACCTGTCCCCCAAAAACAAATCAGGAGTTGGAATTCTAGGCTCTAAAGCCGGAGTCTGAACGATATAATTGGAAATACCCTGTACTCTAGCAGCAAATTGGTCCACACGAGAAACCAATTCCTGAACCTCCATGTCAGCGCCGAACTCCTGAGCCACCCAGAGGAAAAGAGGGAAGGAAAGACAAAACAGACTACAGAAAAAAAAATGGCTCAGCACTTTCCTTCCCTTCTTCTGAGATGCGTTTAACTCATTTTTGGCCAGTTGTACTGTTATGATCTGGTGGCCTAGGAGCAGCATGAGACGTACTCTGGAGAAGGTGGTACCTGTACTGACCGCAGACCCTGAACTTAGCACCGCAACTAGAAGTAGCCGTGGGATGTACCTAACACTCCCTAGACACCTCGACACAGCCTAAGAACTAACTTCCCCTAAAGATAGAAACGGGAAAACTATCTTGCCTCAGAGAAAATCCCCAAAGGATAGACAGCCCCCCACAAATATTGACTGTGAGAGGAGAGGAAAAAGACATACGCAAACTGAAATCAGGATTTAGCAAAGGAGGCCATTCTAGCTAAAAAGAAAGAATAGGACAGAGTACTATGCGGTCAGTATTAAAACACTAGAAAATATCCACCACAGAAAATACAAACTCCACATCTGACTAAAGACATGGAGGGTATATCTGCATCTCCAGAGACACAGCTTGGCTGCAAAAAATCCTTCACAGACAAAGCTGGACAAGACAAAACAACAAAAGGCACTGAACTATAAGGTCCACAGCATGTGGACAGCAAAAACAAAGCCAGAACTTATCTTTGTTGAAAAGAACAGCAAAACAGGAGAGACCAGGCATGGATGTGAATCCTCCAAAAACAATGGACAACTGGCACTGACTAAAGGATCAAGGAAGACTAAATAGCCCAGTCCAAATTGCAATAAGTGAACACACCTGATAACTGCTGCGATCCAAAGACAGCAGCACTACCACTCATAACCACCGGAGGGAGCCCAAGAGCAGAATTCACAACAGTGGCCGCCGATACCCTCTTGACCTGCAAAACCCTCCGGTTTGGGGTGTGGCCTCCAATACCCTCTGAGTTGGGGTGTGGCCTCCGCTAATTTCTGAATTGGGGTGTGGCCTTTGGTACCCTCCAAATTAGGAAGTGGCCTCCGAATACCCTCTGAGTTGGAGTAAGGCCTCCAATACCCTCCGAAATGGGGTGTGTTCTCCGCTACCCTCCAAGTTGGTGTGTGACCTCCGCTACCCTACGAACTGGAATGTGGCCTCAAATACCCTCCGAGCTTGGGTGTGGCGTTCTGTACCTTTCGAGCTCAGGTGTGGCCTTCGATACCTTCCGAGTTGGGGTGTAGTCTTCGGTACCCTCTGAGTAGCTGGGGTGGGGCCTCCGATACCTTGAGTTGTGGAGTGGCCTTTGATACTCTCTGAGTTGGGGTGTAGTGTTTGGTACCCTTCGAGCTGGGATATGGCCCCTGATACCCTCCAAATTGGGTGTGGCCTCCGAGTACCCTCCAAAATGGGGTGCAGCCTCCGATACCCTCTGAGTTGGGGTGTGGGATCCGGCTCCCTTCGAGTTGGGATGCGTCATGATCCCAATGGCAGGGGATAACAAAAGGACAAGCACAAAAAAACAAAACAAGCTCTAGGGTGATGGAAACTGAGCTGACCGCGATCCTGAACCTAAACACACAACTAGCTGTAGCCGGGGAACGTGCCTACGATGATTCCTAGACGTCTCGCGCCAGCCGAAGGACTAACTTCCCCTATTAGAAGAAACACAGACCTCTCTTGCCTCCAGAGAAACACCCCACAGAAATAGCAGCCCCCCACATGTAATGACGGTGAAATGAGAGGAAAGCACATACGTAGTTATGAAAACAGATTCAGCAAAATGAGGCCCGCTAAAGCTAGATAGCAGAGGATACAAAAGTGAACTGCGCGGTCAGCGAAAAACCCTACAAAAAACCATCCTGAAATTACTTGAACTCATGTGCCAACTCATGGAACATGAGGAGTAATATCAGCCCACTAGAGCAACCAGCAAAAAGGAATCACATATCTGCAAGCTGGACTAAGACAAAAATTAAGCAAAACGTGGAACAGGAAAATCAAAAACTTAGCTTGTCCTGAAGATTACAGAAGCGGGAAGCAGAGGAAACAAGACACACTGATTACATTGATAGCCGGCGAGGAAATGACAAGAAAGCCAGGTTAAATAGGAAACTCCCATATCCTGATAGAACAGGTGGACACCAGAGACCGCAGAAAACACAAGTCACCCAGTACCATCTGTAACCACCAGAGGGAGCCCAAAAACAGAATCCACAACAGTATCCCCCCCTTGAGGAGGGGTCACCGAACCCTCACGAGAACCACCAGGGCGACCAGGATGAGCCCTATGAAAAGCACGGACCAAATCAGCAGCATGAACATCAGAGGCAACCACCCAAGAATTATCCTCCTGACCATAACCCTTGCACTTGACCAAATACTGGAGTTTCCGTCTGGAATCACGAGAATCCAAGATCTTCTCCACAACATACTCCAATTCTCCCTCCACCAGCACCGGAGCAGGAGGTTCAAGCGAAGGAACAACAGGTACCTCATACTTCCGCAACAACGACCGATGGAACACATTATGAATAGCAAACGATGCCGGGAGATCCAAACGAAACGACACAGGGTTAAGAATTTCCAAGATCCTATAGGGACCGATGAACCGAGGCTTGAACTTAGGAGAAGAGACCTTCATAGGAACAAAACGAGAAGACAACCACACCAAGTCCCCAACACGAAGTCGAGGACCCACGCGGCGACGGCGATTAGCAAACTGCTGAGCCGTCTCCTGGGACAACTTCAAATTGTCCACCACATGACTCCAAATCTGATGCAACCTATCCACCACCATGTCCACTCCAGGACAATCAGAAGGCTCCACCTGACCAGAGGAAAAACGAGGATGAAACCCCGAATTACAAAAGAAAGGAGAAACCAAGGTAGCAGAACTAGCCCGATTATTAAGGGCAAATTCAGCAAGCGGCAAAAAGGTAACCCAGTCATCTTGATCAGCAGAAACAAAACACCTTAAATAAGTTTCCAAGGTCTGATTAGTTCGTTCCGTCTGGCCATTCGTCTGAGGATGGAATGCAGACGAAAAGGACAAATCAATGCCCATCTTAGCACAGAACGTCCGCCAAAATCTAGACACAAACTGGGATCCCCTGTCAGAAACGATGTTCTCCGGAATCCCATGCAAACGAACCACGTTCTGAAAAAACAGAGGGACCAACTCAGAGGAGGAAGGTAACTTAGGCAAGGGTACCAGATGAACCATCTTAGAAAAGCGGTCAGACACAACCCAGATGACGGACATTTTTTGAGAGACAGGGAGATCCGAAATAAAGTCCATGGAAATGTGCGTCCAAGGCCTCTTCGGGATAGGCAAAGGTGACAACAATTCACTGGCCCGAGAACAGCAAGGCTTAGCCCGAGCGCAAACTTCACAAGACTGCACAAAAGAACGCACATCCCTCGACAAGGAAGGCCACCAAAAAGACCTGGCCACCAAGTCTCTAGTACCAAATATTCCAGGATGACCTGCCAACGCAGAAGAATGGACCTCGGAGATGACTCTACTGGTCCAATTATCGGGAACAAACAGTCTTTCAGGCGGACAACGATCAGGTTTATCCGACTGAAACTCCTGCAAAGCACGTCGCAAGTCTGGGGAGACAGCCGACAAAATCACCCCATCCCTAAGGATACCAGTGGGCTCAGAATTTCCAGGGGAGTCAGGCACAAAACTCCTAGAAAGAGCATCCGCCTTCACATTCTTTGAACCTGGCAGGTATGAAACCACAAAATCGAAACGGGAGAAAAACAGTGACCAACGAGCCTGTCTAGGATTCAGACGCTTGGCAGACTCAAGGTAAATCAGATTTTTGTGATCAGTCAAGACCACCACACGATGTCTAGCACCCTCAAGCCAATGACGCCACTCCTCAAATGCCCACTTCATGGCCAAAAGCTCCCGATTACCAACATCATAATTCCGCTCAGTGGGCGAAAACTTTCTAGAAAAGAACGCACATGGCTTCATCACTGAGCAATCGGAGCTTCTCTGCGACAAAACCGCCCCCGCTCCAATCTCGGAAGCATCAACCTCAACCTGAAAAGGAAGCGAAACATCTGGCTGACGCAACACAGGAGCAGAAGAAAACCGGCGCTTAAGTTCCTGAAAGGCCTCCACAGCCGCAGGAGACCAATCAGCAACATCAGCACCCTTCTTAGTCAAATCCGTCAAAGGCTTAACGACACTAGAAAAATTAGTTATGAAACGACGATAAAAATTAGCAAAGCCCAAGAACTTCTGCAGACTCTTAAGAGATGTAGGCTGCGTCCAGTCACAAATAGCCTGAACCTTGACGGGATCCATCTCAATAGTAGAAGGGGAAAAAATATACCCCAAAAAAGAAATCTTCTGGACTCCAAAGAGACACTTTGAACCTTTTACAAACAAAGAATTGGCCCGTAGGACCTGAAACACCTTCCTGACCTGCTGAACATAGGACTCCCAGTCATCAGAAAAAACCAAAACATCATCCAAATACACAATCATAAATTTATCCAGATATTCACGGAAAATATCGTGCATAAAGGACTGGAAGACCGAAGGAGCATTAGAAAGTCCAAAAGGCATCACCAAATACTCAAAATGGCCCTCAGGCGTATTAAATGCGGTTTTCCACTCATCACCCTGCTTTATCCGCACAAGATTATACGCACCCCGAAGATCAATCTTAGTGAACCATTTAGCCCCCTTAATGCGAGCGAACAAATCAGTTAACAATGGCAAAGGATACTGATATTTGACTGTAATCTTATTCAAAAGACGGTAATCTATACAAGGCCTCAAGGAACCATCTTTTTTGGCCACGAAAAAAAAACCTGCTCCCAAAGGGGACGAAGATGGACGGATATGTCCCTTTTCCAAGGACTCCTTAACATAATCCCGCATAGCAGTATGCTCTGGCACTGACAGATTGAACAAACGTCCTTTAGGAAATTTACTGCCAGGAATCAAATCTATAGCACAATCGCAATCCCTGTGAGGAGGAAGCGAATTAAGCTTAGGCTCCTCAAAAACATCCCGATAATCAGACAAAAATACAGGAACCTCAGAAGGAGTAGATGAAGCGATAGAAATCGGAGGTGCATCATCATGAACCCCCTGACATCCCCAGCTTAACACAGACATCGTTTTCCAGTCCAAGACTGGGTTATGAGTTTGTAACCATGGCAGACCAAGCACTAAGACATCATGTAAATTATACAGTACCAGGAAGCGAATCACCTCCTGATGAACGGGAGTCATACGCATGGTCACTTGTGTCCAGTACTGAGGATGGTTCATAGCCAAAGGTGTAGAGTCAATTCCTTTCAAAGGAATAGGGACTTCCAGAAGCTCCAGACTAAACCCACAGCGGTTGGCAAATGACCAATCCATAAGACTCAGGGCAGCGCCTGAATCCACATAGGCATCGACGGAAATGGCTGATAATGAACAAATCAGAGTCACAGACAGAATGAACTTAGACTGTAAAGTACTAATGGCAACAGACTTATCAACCTTTTTTGTGCGTTTAGAGCATGCTGATATAACATGAGCTGAATCACCACAATAAAAACACAACCCATTTTTCCGCCTATAGTTTTGCCGTTCACTTCTGGACTGAATTCTATCACATTGCATTGTCTCAGGTGCCTGTTCAGAAGACACCGCCAAAAGGTGCACAGGTTTGCGTTCCCGTAAACGCCGATCAATCTGAATAGCCATAGTCATAGACTCATTCAGACCTGTAGGCGCAGGGAACCCCACCATAACATCTTTAATGGCCTCAGAAAGGCCATCTCTGAATCTTGCAGCCAGGGCGCACTCATTCCACTGAGTAAGCACCGACCATTTCCGAAATTTCTGATAATATATTTCTGCTTCATCTTGCCCCTGAGAGAGAGCCAATAAAGCTTTTTCAGCCTGAATCTCTAGGTTAGGTTCCTCATAGAGCAAACCCAATGCCAGAAAAAACGCATCCACATTGAGCAACGCAGGATCCCCTGGTGCCAATGCAAATGCCCAATTCTGAGGGTCACCCCGCAGGAAAGATATAACAATTTTGACTTGCTGAGCAGGGTCTCCAGAGGAGCGAGATTTCAAAGAAAGAAACAACTTGCAATTGTTCCTAAAATTCAGAAAACTAGATCTATCTCCAGAAAAAAACTCTGGGATAGGAATTCTAGGTTCAGACATAGGAGCAAGTACAACAAAATCTTGTATATTTTGAACCTTAGCAGCAAGATTATTCAGGCTGGAAGCCAAACTCTGGACGTCCATGATAAACAGCTGAGGTCAGAGCCATTCAAGGATTAAGAGGAGGTAAGACGCAGCCAGGCTGCAATTAAGGCTAGGCAGCAAACTCTGAGGGGAGAAAAAAAAAAAAAAAACTTCCTCAGAATACTTTTCCTCCTACTTCAGCCAATACGATTACCACTTTTTGGCCGGCTATACTGTCATGATCCCAATGGCAGGGGATAACAAAAGGACAAGCACAAAAAAACAAAACAAGCTCTAGGGTGATGGAAACTGAGCTGACCGCGATCCTGAACCTAAACACACAACTAGCTGTAGCCGGGGAACGTGCCTACGATGATTCCTAGACGCCTCGCGCCAGCCGAAGGACTAACTTCCCCTATTAGAAGAAACACAGACCTCTCTTGCCTCCAGAGAAACACCCCAAAGAAATAGCAGCCCCCCACATGTACTGACGGTGAAATGAGAGGAAAGCACATACGTAGTTATGAAAACAGATTCAGCAAAATGAGGCCCGCTAAAGCTAGATAGCAGAGGATACAAAAGTGAACTGCGCGGTCAGCGAAAAACCCTACAAAAAACCATCCTGAAATTACTTGAACTCATGTGCCAACTCATGGAACATGAGGAGTAATATCAGCCCACTAGAGCAACCAGCAAAAAGGAATCACATATCTGCAAGCTGGACTAAGACAAAAATTAAGCAAAACGTGGAACAGGAAAATCAAAAACTTAGCTTGTCCTGAAGATTACAGAAGCGGGAAGCAGAGGAAACAAGACACACTGATTACATTGATAGCCGGCGAGGAAATGACAAGAAAGCCAGGTTAAATAGGAAACTCCCATATCCTGATAGAACAGGTGGACACCAGAGACCGCAGAAAACACAAGTCACCCAGTACCATCTGTAACCACCAGAGGGAGCCCAAAAACAGAATCCACAACAGGGATGTGGTGTTTGATACTCTCCGAGTTGGAGTGTAGTGTTCGGTACCCTTCGAGCTGGGGTGTGGCCTCCGATACCCTCCAAATATGGGTGTGGCCTCCGAGTACCCTCCAAAATAGGGTGTAGCCTCCACTACCATCTGAATTGGGGTGTGGCATCCGGTTCCCTCCGAGTTGGGATGTGGTCTTTGATACTCTCTGAGTTGGGGTGTAGTGTTCGGTACCCTTCGAGCTGGGGTGTGGCCTCTGATACCCTCCAAATTTGGGTGTGGCCTCCGAGTACCCTTCAAATTGGTTTGTAGCCTCCAGTACCCTACGACTTCGGGTGTGGACTCTTGGGGTGTGGCCTCCGATACCCTTCGAGTTGGGGTGTGGTTTTCGGTACCCTCCAAGTTTGGGTGTGGCCTTCGTTACCCTTCGAGCTGGGGTGTGGCCTCCGATACCCTCCGTGCTGGGGTGTGGCCTTCGGAACCCTCTGAGTTTGAGTGTGGCCTCTTAGGGTGTGGCCTCCGATACTCTCTGAATTCTGGTGTGGCTTCCAGTCCCCCCCAAGTTGGGGTGTAGCCTCCGGTACCCTCCGAGTAGCTGAGGTGTGGCCTTCGATATCCTCCGAGTTGGGGTGTGACCTTTGGTATCCTCCGATATTCTTTGGGATTGGGTGTGGCTTCCTTTACCCTCCGATACTTTTCAAGCTGGGGTATGGACTCTGATACCCTTGGGGTGTGGCCTTCAGTACCTTTCGAGCTGGGGTGTGGCCTCCCATACCCTTTAAATTCAGGTGTAGCCTACGGTACCCTCCTAGTTGGAATTTGTGTTATGAACAGGTAATTCAGAACCACAATGGACCTTGAAGTTCAGAGCACACAAATTGACCTGACAATTACCAAAAACATAGAACGAGCTCTGAGACGTGGGAACTCTGCTGACCGCAATCCCTAATCCTATCACACCACACTAGAGGTAGCCGTGGATTGCGCCTAACGCTCCCTATGCAACTCGGCACAGCCTGAGAAACTAACTAGCCCTGAAGATAGAAAAATAAGCCTACCTTGCCTCAGAGAAATTCCCCAAAGGAAAAGGCAGCCCCCCACATATAATGACTGTGAGTAAGATGAAAATACAAACACAGAGATGAAATAGATTTAGCAAAGTGAGGCCGACTTACTGAATAGACCGAGGATAGGAAAGATAGCTTTGCGGTCAACACAAAAACCTACAAACAACCACGCAGAGGGGCAAAAAGACCCTCCACACCGACTAACGGTACGGAGGTGCTCCCTCTGCGTCTCAGAGCTTCCAGCAAGCAAGAAAAACCAATATAGCAAGCTGGACAGAAAATATAGCAAACAAAAGTAACACAAGCAGAACTTAGCTTATGCAGGATAGAGAGGCCACAGGAACGATCCAGGAGAGAGCAAGACCAATACTAGAGCATTGACTGGAGGCCAGGATCAAAGCACCAGGTGGAGTTAAATAGAGCAGCACCTAACGACTTAACCTCATCACCTGAGGAAGGAAACTCAGAAGCCGCAGTACCACTCTCATCCGCCAAAGGAAGCTCATAGACAGAACCAGCCGAAGTATCACTCACGACCACAGGAGGGAGCTTGGCCACAGAATTCACAACAGTGCCCCCCCTTGACGAGGGGTCACCGAACCCTCACCAGAGCCCCCAGGCCGACCAGGATGAGCCACATGAAAGGCACGAACCAGATCGGCAGCATGGACATCAGAGGCAAAGACCCAGGAATTATCTTCCTGACCATAACCTTTCCACTTAACCAGATACTGGAGTTTCCGTCTCGAAACACGAGAATCCAAAATCTTCTCCACTATATACTCCAATTCCCCTTCAACCAAAACCGGAGCAGGAGGATCAATAGATGGAACCACAGGTGCCACGTATCTCCGCAACAATGACCTATGGAACACGTTATGGACGGAAAAAGAAGCTGGAAGAGTCAAACGAAAAGACACAGGATTAAGAACCTCAGAAATCCTATATGGACCAATGAAACGAGGCTTAAATTTAGGAGAGGAAACCTTCATAGGAATATGACGAGATGACAACCAAACCAAATCCCCAACACGAAGTCGGGGACCCACACAGCGCCTGCGGTTAGCGAAACGTTGAGCCTTCTCCTGGGACAATGTCAAATTGTCCACTACATGAGTCCAAATCTGCTGCAACCTATCCACCACAGCATCCACACCAGGACAGTCCGAAGACTCAACCTGCCCTGAAGAGAAACGAGGGTGGAACCCAGAATTGCAGAAAAACGGCGAAACCAAAGTAGCCGAGCTGGCCCGATTATTAAGGGCGAACTCAGCCAAAGGCAAAAAGGACACCCAATCATCCTGATCAGCAGAAACAAAACATCTCAGATATGTTTCCAAGGTCTGATTGGTTCGTTCAGTCTGGCCATTTGTCTGAGGATGGAAAGCCGAGGAAAAAGACAAATCAATGCCCATCCTAGCACAAAAGGCTCGCCAAAACCTCGAAACAAACTGGGAACCTCTGTCAGAAACGATGTTGTCTGGAATGCCATGTAAACGAACCACATGCTGGAAAAACAATGGCACCAAATCAGAGGAGGAAGGCAATTTAGACAAGGGCACCAAATGGACCATCTTAGAGAAGCAATCACAAACCACCCAAATGACCGACATTCTTTGAGAGACGGAAAGATCCGAAATAAAATCCATAGAGATATGTGTCCAAGGCCTCTTCGGGACCGGCAAGGGCAAAAGCAACCCACTGGCACGAGAACAGCAGGGCTTAGCCCGAGCACAAATCCCACAGGACTGCACAAAAGAACGCACATCCCGCGACAGAGACGGCCACCAAAAGGATCTAGCCACCAAATCTCTGGTACCAAAGATTCCAGAATGACCAGCCAACACCGAACAATGAACCTCAGAGATAACTTTATTTGTCTACCTATCAGGGACAAACAGTTTCTCCGCTGGGCAACGGTCAGGTCTATTAGCCTGAAATTTTTGCAGCACCCGCCGCAAATCAGGGGAGATGGCAGACAAAATTACCCCCTCTTTGAGAATACCCGCCGGCTCAGGCAAACCCGGAGAATCGGGCACAAAACTCCTAGACAGGGCATCCGCCTTCACATTTTTAGAGCCCGGAAGGTACGAAACCACAAAGTCAAAACGGGAGAAAAACAGCGACCAACGAGCCTGTCTAGGATTCAACCGTTTGGCAAACTCAAGATAAGTCAAGTTCTTGTGATCAGTCAAGACCACCACGCGATGCTTAGCTCCTTCAAGCCAATGACGCCACTCCTCAAATGCCCACTTCATGGCTAGCAACTCTCGATTGCCAACATCATAATTTCGCTCAGCAGGCGAAAATTTCCTGGAAAAGAAGGCGCATGGTTTCATCACCGAGCAATCAGAACTTCTCTGCGACAAAACAGCCCCTGCTCCAATTTCAGAAGCATCAACCTCGACCTGGAACGGAAGCGAAACATCTGGTTGGCACAACACAGGGGCAGAAGAAAAACGACGCTTCAACTCCTGAAAAGCTTCCACAGCAGCAGAAGACCAATTGACCACATCAGCACCCTTCTTGGTTAAATCAGTCAACGGTTTAGCAATACTAGAAAAGTTATTGATGAAGCAACGATAAAAATTAGCAAAGCCCAGGAACTTCTGCAGACTCTTCAGAGATGTTGGCTGAGTCCAATCATAAATGGCCTGAACTTTAACAGGGTCCATCTCAATAGTAGAAGTAGAAAAAATGAACCCCAAAAATGAAACCTTCTGAACACCAAAGAGACACTTTGACCCCTTCACAAACAAAGAATTAGCACGCAGGACCTGGAATACCATTCTGACCTGCTTCACATGAGACTCCCAATCATCCGAGAAGACCAAAATATCATCCAAGTATACAATCAGGAATTTATCCAGGTACTCTCGGAAGATGTCATGCATAAAGGACTGAAACACTGATGGAGCATTAGAAAGCCCGAATGGCATAACCAGGTACTCAAAATGGCCTTCGGGCGTATTAACCCCTTACCGGCATCGGACGTACTATACCGTCCGATGCCGGCTCCCCTGCTTTGATGCAGGGCTCCGCGGTGAGCCCGCACCAAAGCCGGGACATGTCAGCTGTTTTGAACAGCTGACATGTGCCCGTAATAGGCGCGGGCAGAATCGCGATCTGCCCGCACCTATTAACTAGTTAAATGCCGCTGTCAAACGCAGACAGCGGCATTTAACTACCGCTTCCGGCCAGGCGGCCGGAAATGACGTCATCGCCGACCCCCGTCACATGATCGGGGGTCGGCGATGCTTGTGAATGGTAACCATAGAGGTCCTTGAGACCTCTATGGTTACTGATTGCCCGTCGCTGTGAGCGCCACCCTGTGGTTGGCGCTCACAGCACACGTGCAATTCTGCTACATAGCAGCGATCAGCAGATCGCTGCTATGTAGCAGAGCCGATCGTGCTATGCCTGCTTCTAGCCTATCATGGAGGCTATTGAAGCATGGCAAAAGTAAAAAAAAAAAGTTTAAAAAATGTGAAAAAAATAAAAAAAACATAAAAGTTTAAATCACCCCCCTTTCGCCCCAATCAAAATAAATCAATAAAAAAAATATCAAATCTACGCATATTTGGTATCGCCGCGCTCAGAATCGCCCGATCTATCAATTAAAAAAAAGTATTAACCTGATCGCTAAACAGCGTAGCGGGAAAAAAATTCGAAACGCCAGAATTACGTTTTTTTGGTCGCCGCGACATTGCATTAAAATGCAATAACGGGCGATCAAAAGAACGTATCTGCACCGAAATGCTATCATTAAAAACGTCATCTCGGCACGCAAAAAATAAGCCCTCAACCGACCCCAGATGATGAAAAATGGAGACGCTACGAGTATCGGAAAATGGCGCAATTTTTTTTTTTTTTTTTTAGCAAAGTTTGGAATTTTTTTTCACCACTTAGATAAAAAATAACCTAGTCATGTTTGGTGTCTATGAACTCGTAATGACCTGGAGAATCATAATGGCAGGTCAGTTTTAGCATTTAGTGAACCTAGCAAAAAAGCCAAACAAAAAACCAATGTGGGATTGCACTTTTTTTGCAATTTCACCGCACTTGGAATTTTTTTCCCGTTTTCTAGTACACGACATGCTAAAACCAATGATGTCGTTCAAAAGTACAACTCGTCCCGCAAAAAATAAGCTCTCACATGGCCAAATTGACAGAAAAATAAAAAAGTTATGGCTCTGGGAAGGAGGGGAGCGAAAAACGAACACGGAAAAACGAAAAATCCCCCGGTCATGAAGGGGTTAAATGCTGTTTTCCATTCATCGCCCCGTTTAATACGCACAAGATTATACGCACCACGAAGATCTATCTTCGTGAACCAACTAGCCCCCTTAATCCGAGCAAACAAATCAGACAGCAGCGGCAAGGGGTACTGAAATTTGACCGTAATTTTATTTAGAAGGCGGTAATCAATACAAGGTCTCAGTGAACCATCCCTCTTGGCCACAAAAAAGAACCCCGCTCCCAATGGCGACGATGACGGGCGAATATGACCCTTCTCCAAAGACTCCTTCACGTAACTCCGCATAGCGGCGTGCTCAGGTACAGATAAATTAAACAGTCGACCCTTAGGAAACTTACTACCAGGAATCAAATCAATAGCACAATCACAATCCCTATGCGGAGGTAGGGCATTGGACTTGGGCTCATCGAATACATCCCGGTAATCAGACAAGAACTCTGGGACCTCAGGAGGGGTGGATGATGAGATAGACAGAAATGGAACATCACCATGTACCCCCTGACAACCCCAGCTGGACACAGACATTGATTTTTAATCTAATACTGGGTTATGGACTTGTAGCCATGGCAACCCCAACACAACCACATCATGCAGATTATGCAACACCAGAAAGCGAATATCCTCCTGGTGCGCAGGAGCCATGCACATGGTCAGCTGGGTCCAATACTGAGGCTTATTCTTGGCCAAAGGCGTAGCATCAATTCCTCTCAATGGAATAGGACACTGTAAGGGCTCCAAGACAAACCCACAGCGCCTAGCAAACTCCAAGTCCATCAAATTCAGGGCAGCGCCTGAATCCACAAATGCCATGACAGAATTGGAAGACAAAGAGCAGATCAAAGTAACGGACAAAAGATATTTCGACTGTACCATACCAATGGTGGCGGACCTAGCGAACCGCTTAGTGCGCTTAGGACAATCGGAGATAGCATGAGTGGAATCACCACAGTAGAAACACAGCCCATTCTGACGTCTGTGTTCTTGCCTTTCAGCTCTGGTCAAAGTCCTATCGCACTGCATAGGCTCAGGTTTATGCTCAGATAATACCGCCAAATGGTGCACAGATTTACGCTCACGCAAGCGTCGACCGATCTGAATGGCCAAAGACATAGACTCATTCAGACCAGCAGGCATAGGAAATCCCACCATGACATCCTTAAGGGCTTCAGAGAGACCCTTTCTGAAAATAGCTGCCAGCGCACATTCATTCCATTGAGTGAGCACGGACCACTTTCTAAACTTCTGACAATAAATCTCTATCTCATCCTGACCCTGACACAGAGCCAGCAAATTTTTCTCTGCCTGATCCACTGAATTAGGTTCGTCGTACAGCAATCCGAGCGCCAGAAAAAACACATCAACATTACATAATGCAGGATCTCCTGGCGCAAGGTAAAATGCCCAGTCTTGAGGGTCGCCACGTAATAAAGAAATAATGATCTTAACTTGTTGAACTGGGTCACCAGAGGAGCGGGGTTTCAAAGCCAGAAATAGTTTACAATTATTTTTAAAATTCAAAAACTTAGCTCTATCTCCAGAAAATAACTCATGAATAGGAATTTTAGGTTCAAACATAGGATTCTGAACCACCAAATCTTGAATGTTCTGTACACCTACAGTGAGATTATCCATCAAAGAGGACAGACCCTGAATGTCCATGTCCACACCTGTGTTCTGAACCACCCTGATGTAAAGGGGAAAAGAAAGACAGAACACAGTGCAAAGAAAAAAAAATGGTCTCAGAACTTCTCTTTTCCCTCTATTGAGAAGCATTAGTACTTTGGGCCTCCAGTACTGTTATGAACAGGTAATTCAGAACCACAATGGACCTTTAAGTTCAGAGCACACAAAGTGACCTGACAATTACCAAAAACATAGAACGAGCTCTGAGACGTGGGAACTCTGCTGACCGCAATCCCTAATCCTATCACACCACACTAGAGGTAGCCGTGGATTGCGCCTAACGCTCCCTATGCAACTCGGCACAGCCTGAGAAACTAACAAGCCCTGAAGATAGAAAAATAAGCCTTCCTTGCCTCAGAGAAATTCCCCAAAGGAAAAGGCAGCCCCCCACATATAATGACTGTGAGTAAGATGAAAATACAAACACAGAGATGAAATAGATTTAGCAAAGTGAGGCCCGACTTACTGAATAGACCGAAGATAGGAAAGATAGCTTTGCGGTCAACACAAAAACCTACAAACAACCACGCAGAGGGGCAAAAAGACCCTCCGCACCGACTAACGGTACGGAGGTGCTCCCTCTGCGTCTCAGAGCTTCCAGCAAGCAAGAAAAACCAATATAGCAAGCTGGACAGAAAATATAGCAAACAAAAGTAACACAAGCAGAACTTAGCTTATGCAGGATAGAAAGGCCACAGGAACGATCCAGGAGGAAGCAAGACCAATACTAGAACATTGACTGGAGGCCAGGATCAAAGCACCAGGTGGAGTTAAATAGAGCAGCAAAGAAAAAATCGTTCCAGCTCCAAATAGTAAAATCCAAATTCCAACTTTATTAAGCCAATATAAAAACAACGGTGGACATATGCTCTACATGTGCATATCAGGACACGAGCGACGTGTTTCGATCCTACACGGATCTTTATCAAAGCTACATATGAAATGGTCATCAACCAATATATAGACCCTATACACCAATGGCATTCAAATGAACGGTCACATGATCGTATGGGCGGTCCTTCATGAATACACATAGTAATGAAAAAAAAGAAGGAAAAAAAAGGAGAAAAAAAAGAGAAAGAAAACCACATAGCAACAACATATATAAACACATTCTAATAATGAAACATTAATTCGTTACGTCTATTCAAACCTGTGGGAGATCGAGTGCTGAGATGGTAAATCCAAAAGGCCTCACGGGTATGGAGGCAACGAATAGTGTCTCCACCTCGTAGAGGTTTATTAACACGTTCAATCCCGTATGCCCGAAAGAATTTGGTGCTGCGAGCATGAGCAGTTACAAAGTGTCTGGAAGCCGCTGATAAGGTACGTGTAGATTCACCTGTATAACCTATATCATAAAGATGTTCATTGATACGAATTTTCAACTTTCGTGACGGAGGTTAATAAACCTCTACGGGGTGGAGACACTATTCGTTGCCTCCATACCCGTGAGGCCTTTTGGATTTACCATCTCAGCACTCGATCTCCCACAGGTTTGAATAGACGTAACGAATTAATGTTTCATTATTAGAATGTGTTTATATATGTTGTTGCTATGTGGTTTATCACAGATTTGTTTTTATCATAGTGTGTATTGGTTTTTTTTTATTATTTTTTTTTTGTTTCCTTTTTTTATTTTCCCTTTTTTTTTTTTTTCTTTTTTTTTTTTATTACTTTTTTTTTTCCCTTTTTTTTTTTTTTCCTTTTTTTTTCTTTCTCTTTTTTTTCTTCTTTTTTTTCCTTCTTTTTTTTCATTACTATGTGTATTCATGAAGGACCGCCCATACGATCATGTGACCGTTCATTTGAATGCCATTGGTGTATAGGGTCTATATATTGGTTGATGACCATTTCATATGTAGCTTTGATAAAGATCCGTGTAGGATCGAAACGCGTCGCTCGTGTCCTGATATGCACATGTAGAGCATATGTCCACAGTTGTTTTTATATTGGCTTAATAAAGTTGGAATTTGGATTTTACTATTTGGAGCTGGAACGATTTTTTCTTTTCTTCATGAGATGACCGCGTGGATCAGCGTTGGGTTCCGTGCTCCTGCGGTGGCTACTTGGTGAGCTGGCATTTTTTCTTCTTTGTTAAATAGAGCAGCACCTAACGACTTAACCTCATCACCTGAGGAAGGAAACTCAGAAGCCACAGTACCACTCTCATCCACCAAAGGAAGCTCATAGACAGAACCAGCCGAAGTACCACTCACGACCACAGGAGGGAGCTTGGCCACAGAATTCACAACAGATTTGACCTAAGATACCCTCCAAGTAGCTGTTGTGTGGCTTCCGATACCCTCTGAGTTGGGTTGTGGCCTCTGGTACCTTCCGTGCTTGGGTGTGGCCTCCCATACCCTCCAAGTTGGGGTGTGGCCTCTGCTACCCTCCAAGCTGGGGTGTGGCTTCTGATACCCTCCAAGTTGGGGTGTGGCCTCTGCTACCCTTCGAGTTGGGGTTTGGCCTCCGGTACTCTCCAAGTTGGGGTGTGGCTATCGTTACCCTCTGAGTTGGGGTGTGACCTCTGGTACCCTCCGAGTCTGTGTGTGGCCTCAGGTACTCTTAGACCTGGGGTGTGGCCTCAGGTACCCTCCGATTTGGGGTGGAGCCTCCGGCTCCTTCCAAGTTGGGGTGTGGACTCTGATACCCTACGAATTGGGGTGTGGCCTCCGGTACGCTCTGAGTTGGGTTGTGGCCTCTGGTACCCTCCGACTTGGGGTGTTTTCTCCGCTACCCTCCAAGTTGGTGTGTGTCCTCCGCTACCCTACGAACTAGAAGTACCCTCCGAGCTTGGGTGTGGTCTTCTGTACCTTTCGAGCTCAGGTGTGGCCTCCAATACCTTCCTAGTTGGGGTGTAGCCTTCGGTACCCTCTGAGTATGGGTGTGGCCTCTTGGGGTGTGGCCTCCGATACCTTCTGAATTCTGGTGTGGCCTCTGGTACCCTCCGAGTTGGGGTGTGGCCTTCGTTACCCTCCGAGTAGCTGGGGTAGGGCCTCCGATACCCTCTGAGTTGTGGAGTGGCCTTTGATACTCTCCGAGTTGGGGTGTAGTGTTCGGTACCCTTCGAGCTGGGGTGTGGCCCCTGATACCCTCCAAATTGGGTGTGGCCTCCCAGTACCCTCCAAAATGGGGTGTAGCCTCCGATACCCTCTGAGTTGGGGTGTGGGATCCGATTCCCTTCGAGTTGGGATGTGGTGTTTGATACTCTCCGAGTTGGGGTGTACTGTTCGGTACCCTTCGAGCTGGGGTGTGGCCTCCGATACCCTCCAAATATGGGTGTGGCCTCCGAGTACCCTCCAAAATAGGGTGTAGCCTCCACTACCATCTGAATTGGGGTGTGGCATCCGGTTCCCTCCGAGTTGGGATGTGGTCTTTGATACTCTCCGAGTTGGGGTGTAGTGTTCGGTACCCTTCGAGCTGGGGTGTGGCCTCCGATACCCTCCAAATTTCAGTGTGGCCTCCGAGTACCCTTCAAATTGGTTTGTAGCCTCCAGTACCCTCCGAGTTGGGGTGTGGACTCTTGGGGTGTGGCCTCCGATACCCTCCGAGTTGGGGTGTGGTTTTCGGTACCATCCAAGTTTGGGTGTGGCCTTCGTTACCCTACGAGCTGGGGTGTGGCCTCCGATACCCTCCGTGCTGGGGTGTGGCCTTCGGAATCCTCTGAGTTTGAGTGTGGCCTCTTAGGGTGTGGCCTCCGATACTCTCTGAATTCTGGTGTGGCTTCCGGTCCCCCCCGAGTTGGGGTGTAGCCTCCGGTACCCTCCGAGTAGCTGGGGTGTGGCCTCCGATACCCTCCGAGTTGGGGTGTGGCCTCTGGTACCCTCCGAGTTGGGGTGTGTCCTTTTGTATCCTCCAATATTCTTTGGGATTGGGTGTGGCTTCTTTTACCCTCCGATACTTTTCAAGCTGGGGTATGGCCTCTGATACCCTTGGGGTGTGGCCTTCAGTACCTTTTGAGCTGGGGTGTGGCCTCCCATACCTTTTAAATTCAGGTGTAGCTTACGGTACCCTCCTAGTTGGGATTTGACCTCAGATACCCTCCAAGTACCTGTTGTGTGGCCTCCGATACCCTCTGAGTTGGGGTGTGGGCTCTGGTACCTTCCGTGCTTGGGTGTGGCTCCGATACCCTCCAAGTTGGGGTGTGGCCTCTGCTACCCTCCAAGCTGGGGTGTGGCTTCTGATACCCTCCAAGTTGGGGTGTGTCCTCCGCTACCCAACGAACTGGAATGTGGCGTCAAGTACCCTCCGAGCTTGGGTGTGGTCTTCTGTACCTTTCAAGCTCAGGTGTGGCCTCCAATACCTTCCGAGTTGGGGTGTAGTGTTCGGTACCCTTCGAGCTGGGGTGTGGCCCCTGATACCCTCCAAATTGGGTGTGGCCTCCCAGTACACTCCAAAATGGGGTGTAGCCTCCGATACCCTCTGAGTTGGGGTGTGGGATCCGGTTCCCTTCGAGTTGGGATGTGGTGTTTGATACTCTCCGAGTTGGGGTGTACTGTTCGGTACCCTTCGAGCTGGGGTGTGGCCTCCGATACCCTCCAAATATGGGTGTGGCCTCCGAGTACCCTCCAAAATAGGGTGTAGCCTCCACTACCATCTGAATTGGGGTGTGGCATCCGGTTCCCTCCGAGTTGGGATGTGGTCTTTGATACTCTCCGAGTTGGGGTGTAGTGTTCGGTACCCTTCGAGCTGGGGTGTGGCCTCAGATACCCTCCAAATTTCAGTGTGGCCTCCGAGTACCCTTCAAATTGGTTTGTAGCCTCCAGTACCCTCCGAGTTGGGGTGTGGACTCTTGGGGTGTGGCCTCCGATACCCTCCGAGTTGGGGTGTGGTTTTCGGTACCATCCAAGTTTGGGTGTGGCCTTCGTTACCCTTCGAGCTGGGGTGTGGCCTCCGATACCCTCCGTGCTGGGGTGTGGCCTTCGGAATCCTCTGAGTTTGAGTGTGGCCTCTTAGGGTGTGGCCTCCGATACTCTCTGAATTCTGGTGTGGCTTCCGGTCCCCCCCGAGTTGGGGTGTAGCCTCCGGTACCCTCCGAGTAGCTGAGGTGTGGCCTCCAATACCCTCCGAGCTGGGGTGTGGCCTCTGGTACCCTCCAAATTTGTGTGTGGCCTCCGAGTACCCTTCAAATTGGTTTGTAGCCTTCAGTACCTGAGTTGGGGTGTGGATTCTTGGAGTGTGGTTTTTGGTACCCTCCAAGTCTGGTTGTGGCCTTCGTTACCTTTCGAGCTGGGGTGTGGCCTTCGATACCCTCCGTGTTGGGGTGTGGCCTTCGGAATCCTCTGAGTTTGAGTGTGACCTCTTAGGGTGTGGCCCCTGAAACTCTCTGAATTCTGGTGTGGCTTCCGGTTCCCCCCGAGTTGGGGTGTAGCCTCCGGTACCCTCCGAGTAGCTGGGGTGTGGCCTCCGATACCCTCCGAGTTGGGGTGTGGCATCTGGTACCCTCCGAGTTGGGGTGTGTCCCTTGGTATCCTCCAATATTCTTTGGGATTGGGTGTGGCTTCTTTTACCCTCCGATACTTTTCAAGCTGGGGTATGGCCTCTGATACCCTTGGGGTGTGGCCTTCAGTACCTTTTGAGCTGGGGTGTGGCCTCCCATAGCTTTAAAAATTCAGGTGTAGCCTACGGTACCCTCCTAGTTGGGATTTGACCTCAGATACCCTCCAAGTACCTGTTGTGTGGCCTCCGATACCCTCTGAGTTGGGGTGTGGGCTCTGGTACCTTCCGTGCTTGGGTGTGGCTCCGATACCCTCCAAGTTGGGGTGTGGCCTCTGCTACCCTCCAAGCTGGGGTGTGGCTTCTGATACCCTCCAAGTTGGGGTGTGGCCTCTGCTACCCTTCAAGTTGGGGTTTGGCCTCCGATACCCTCCAAGTTCGGGTGTGGCTATCATTACCCTCCGAGTTGTGACCTCTGGTACCCTCCGAGTCTGTGTGTGGCCTCAGGTACTTTTTGACCTGGGGTGTGGCCTCAGGTACCCTCCGATTTGGGGTGGAGCCTCCGGCTCCTTCCAAGTTGGGGTGTGGACTCCGATACCCTACAAATTGGGGTGTGGCCTCCGGTACGCTCTGAGTTGGGTTGTGGCCTCCGGTACCCTCCGACTTGGGGTGTGGCCTCTGGTACCCTCCAAATTGGATTGTGGCCTTCTTTACCCTCCGAGTTGTGGTGTGGTCTCCGGTGCCCTCCTATTTGGGGTGTGGCATTCGTTACCTTACAGGCACCCTCAGACTTGGGGTGTAGCCTTCGGGTACCCTCCAATTTAGGGTGTGGCCTCTGGTACCCTCCGAGTTGGGGTGTGGCCTCCATACCCTGTGAGTCGGGGTGTGGCCTCCGCTACCCTCCTAGTTGGGGTGTGGCCTCCGCTACCCTCCAAATTGGGGTGTGGCCTCTGGTACACTCTGAGTTGGGGTGTGGCCTTTGGTACCCTCTGAGTTGGGGTGTGGCCTCTGGTACCCTCCAAATTGGGTTGTGGCCTCCGGTACCCTTCGAGTTTGGGTGTGGCCTCTGGTACCCTCCCAGTTGGGGTGTGGCCTCCGATACCCTCCGAGTTGGGTTGTGGCCTCTGGAACCCTCCCAGATGTGGTGTGGTCTCCGAATACCCTCAGGGTTGGGGTTTGGCCTCTGATACTCTCTGAATTGGGATGTGGCCTCCGGTCACACTCTTAGTTGGGGTGTGGCCTCCGGGTACCCTCCGAGTTGGAGTGTGGCGTCCGATACCCTCCAAGCTGGCGTGTGGCCTCAGTTAACCTCCAAGTTGGGGTGTGGCCTCTGTTACACTCCAAATTTGGGTGTGGCCTCCGGGCACACTCTGAATTGGGATGTCACCTGCGGGTACCCTCTGAGTTGGAGTGTGGCATCCAGTACCCTACAAGCTGGTGTGTTGTCTCCGGTACCCTCCTATTTGGGGTGTGGCATTCTTTACCTTACAGGCACCCTCAGACTTGGGGTGCAGCCTTTGGGTACCCTCCAATTTAGGGTGTGGCCTCTGGTACCCTCTGAGTTGGGGTGTAACCTCCGGTACCCTCCTAGTTGGGGTGTGGCCTCCGGTACCCTCCTAGTTGGGGTGTGGATTCCGGTACCCCCCAAATTGGGGTGTGGCATCCAGTATCCTCTGAATGGGGTGTGGCCTCAGCTACCCTCCAAATTGGGGTGTGGCCTCTGGTACGCTCCGAGTTAGGGTGTGGCCTCCGGTACCCTCCGAACTGGGGTGTGGCCTCTGGTACCCTCTGAATTGGGGTGTGACCTCTGGTACCCTCCAAATTGGGGTGTGGCCTTTGGCACCCTCCAAATTTGGGTGTTGCCTCTATTACCCTCTGTATTGGGATGTAGTCTGTGGTACCCTCCAAATTGAGGTGTGGCCTCTGGTACCCATCAAGTTGGGGTGTGGCCTTTGGTACCCTCTATGTTGGGGTGTGGCCTCCGCTACCCTCTGAGTTGGGGCGTCGCCTCTGGGTACCCTCTGAATTAGGGTATCGCATCCAGGTACCCTCCTATTTGGGGTGTGGCATCTGTTACCTTACAGGCACCCTTGGAGTTGGGGTGTAGCCTTCGAGTACCATCCAATTTAGGGTGTGGCCTCTGGTACCCTCCAAGATGGGGTGTGTGGCCTCCATACCCTCAGAGTTGGGGTGTGGCCTCCGGTACCCTCCTTGTTGGGGTGTGGTTTCCAGTACCCTCCTAATTGGGGTGTGACCTCGGTACTCTCTGAGTTGGGGTGTGGCCTCCGCTACCCTCCAAATTGGGGTGTGGTCTCCGACACCCTCTAAATTGGGGTGTGCCTCTGGTACCCTCAAAATTGGGGTGTAGCCTCTGGTACCCTCCCAATTGGGGTGTGGCCTCCGAGTACCCTTAGAGTTGGAGTTTGGCCTCCACTACCCTCCTAGTCGGGATGTGGCCTCCACTAGCCTTTGAGCTAGGGTGTGACATCTGATACCCTCCGAGTTGCGGTGTTGCCTCCGGGTACTCTCTATGTTGAGGTTTGGCCAGTGTCGGACTGGGGTGCTAAGGGCCCAACAGTAACATTGACTGTGGTGGCCCACTTTTCACTTGCAAATATTACACTACCCTTGTTCACAAATGTACCTATATCTCTATATAATAATAAACTGGGCAGTTTTGTTAATGAATGATATGCTGCTTTTTTATGGACAGAGTGAATCAATTCAATTATGCCAAAAAATGCCAGTATAGTGGAGTTGGGGGCCCAAATCTGCATCGGGGCCCTATGGGCCAGACCGAGACAGGGTATGGCATACGGCACCTTCCAGGCACCCTCGGAGTTGGGGTGTGGCCTTCAGGTACCCTCCAAGTTGGGATGTAGCCTCCGTTGCTGTCTGATTTGGAGTATGGCATCCGGCACCCTCCGAATTGGGGTGTGGCCTCCTAGTACCCTCCGAATTGCGGTGTGGCCTCCAATGCCCTCTGAGTTGGGGTGTATACTCCAATATCCTCCAAGCTACGGTGTGGCTTCCGATACCCTCCGTTTTGGGTGTGGCCTCTGAGACCCTCCAAGTTGGGGTGTGGCCTCTGATACCCCCTGAGCTGGGGTGTGGCTTCCAATACCCTCCGTGCTTGGGTGTGGCCTCCGATACCCTCCAAGTTGGGGTGTGGCCTCTGCTACCATTCGAGTTGGGGTTTGGCCTCCGGTACCCTCCAGGTTGGGGTGTGGCTTTCGTTACCCTCCGAGTTGGGGTGTGACCTCTGGTACTCTCCGAGTCTGTGTGTGGCCTCAGGTACTCTCAGACCTGGAATGTAGCCTCAGGTACCCTCTGATTTGGGGTGGAGCCTCCGGCTCCATCCAAGTTGGGGTGTGGACTCCGATACCCTATGAATTGGGGTGTGTCCTCTGGTACCCTCCGATTTGGGGTGTAGCCTCCGGTACCCTCCGAGTTGGGTTGTGGCCTCCGGTACCCTCTGAGTTGGGGTGTGGCCTCTGGTACCCTCCGAGTTGGGGTGTGGCCTCTGGTACCCTTCAAATTGGGTTGTGGCCTTCGGTACCCTCCCAGTTAGGGTGTGGCCTCCGGTACCCTCCCAGTTGGGGTGTGGCCTCCGGTACCCTCTGAGTTGGGGTGTGGTCTCTGGTACTCTCTAAATTGGGTTGTGGCCTCTGGAACCCTTCCAAATGGGGTGTGGCCTCCGAGTACCCTCAGAATTGGGGTTTGGCCTCCGCTACCCTCCAAGTTGGAGTGTGGCCTCCGATACCCTCCGAGTTGGAGTGTGGCCTTTGGTACCGACTGAGTTGGGGTGTGGCCTTTGGTACCCTCCGAGTTGGGGTGTGGCCTCTGGTACCCTTTGAGTTGGGGTGTGGCCTCCGGTACGCTCTGAGTTGGGGTGTGGCCTCTGGAACCCTTCCAAATGTGGTGTGGCCTCCTAGTGTCAAGGTAAAAATATACGTTTTTATACCCTTTTGTACTTTTATATATTCTTATGCTGTGAAACAATAAGTTTTTCCCCTTTGCTTGCTAAATGCAAATTTAACTGTATTTAAGATGGCTGCCAGTATTCACTTTTGCCTTAGTTTTTGTACTTGCCAAGAATCTACTTTCGTTTCTGAAGCTAAAGTATCGTTTCTGGAGAAATGGAAACTTAACAAGATGTGGACAAAGGAAGATTCATCAGATGATGTCATAGCCAATCAGAAGGACTGAATACTAGATACATTGCTTAAACCCCGCCTATCCCCGCCCTCTGCACACCTTCCCCCAATGGACTATATAATGTTATGTATATGAAATAAACAGTTCAGTTGCTGTGAGGTTACCACTACGTGTGGAAGCATAAGCAGACTCTGAGTTTGAACCAGCATTGTGTCTGACTCATTCTTCACTTCGGTACCACTGCTTTAAATCTGATTTGGAATGACTGGTGGATGAAGGGTATTGTCGTGACGACCCCGACAATTTGGCGCAACCAACGTGGGGCGTGGCCCGCGATCCGAGACCCCCTGGACCCATGCCTGGACGTCCGTGGACGACACCCGTAGTGGCTGACCTCGAGGACTGATCACCCTCCAAACACGGTAAGTGGAGATCGCATACTATGTATGTGTCACACTTGCTAGTGTTTCAGCCATTATTGGTTAGTCTGTGGTCTCCTTGGGTCTGGGGAGTGACTGGTCGAGTGGTGAGACCGAGCGCGATCCCGTGCCACGCTTCGAACCAGCAACTGAGAGACGTCGCACTCTGCGTGTCCTCGTGTACACCACACCTCCTCCACCGGTCATTGTACTCCATTCAACCACCCTACCCGTGACTGTTGCCTAGTAGTGATAGAGTGAAAGATTGAGAAGTTTGTGGATTGGGATAGGAGACGTAGCCTCTGTGATATTGCACGCACATACATCGGTAATTAAGACGTCCCAAGAGGGGGACCACCAGAAACACTTGCACACACTTGCACATATCGGTAATTAAGACGTCCCAAGAGGGGGACCACCAGAAACACTTGCACACACTTGCACATATCGGTAATTAAGACGTCCCAAGAGGGGGACCACCAGAAACACAGTGGAGGGGTCTCACTAGGAGACAGCCTCCCAACGTTTAGAATATCGTGACAGGACAGACTGTAATCACTGGTGTTCAGGTTAGGGAAAAATATTGAGCGCGAGGCTCTTTATTCATAACACGTGGAGCGCGAGGCTCCGTGTTAGGACACACGTGTTGCTGTCGCTGTCAGCGGCCTACTGCAGAAGGGCGTAGTATTCTGTGAGTCATGTTGCATCTCTTATGGAAGAAGAAGTCCGTGCCCCACGAGTTAGATGAGGATGCTGTGGAAGTCAAGACAATAGTAGAGTCACGGGAGGGCAAGAAGGCAGTCAAGAATGTCGAGAAGGTATACGAGCATGTAGGATTGCCCTCGACAGGGAGATTGCAGCTGTCTACATGGCACAATCTCATAAAGAACGAGCAAAAAGGTTGATGGAGAGGAAAGATGAAAGGATGCAGAGCCCGTGTTTGGCTATAAAATACCTCAATTATTAGTTTTTCTAGGGTGTTCTGGCAAATGAGTTGTGTGAAGGTTTTGTAGAAATTAATTGAGTCTGAGAACTGCTGTATTTTGTCACTCTGTGTGGTTTTCCGAGACACCCAATGGGAGGGTGGAGTCAAATAGCTGCGTTATTGTCTTCTTTTGTGTTAAGGAATGCTGTAAATTCTTGTCTGTGTGTTTGAAGCCGATGGGAGGGGTGAACCCCTGCGCAAATTGTTTTTTTTTTTTTTTTTTTTTTTTTGACTTCTCCTCTTCGTGCTGCCGGCCAGAGAAAGGGGGGCCAAAGTTTCCAGAAGAACTTAACCCAGTCTGTATCAGCAGCTGCAGCGATCCTCACTCGCTCTCTAGTCCCCCTCCCCTCGCAGCTTCAAGGACACAACTCGCAGCTCGCTTCCTTATCAGTGGCCCAAGAAGCAGAAGACTTCAGCTCCAGCTCCCCCTCCCTTACACAAATCCAGTCTTACGCTCCAATATTCATTTTAACCCTGTGTCTGGAAATCTCCCTCGCTATGTTAATTCTCAGACCAAGATAGGACAGATGGATTTGTAAATTTTGCGGTCAGACAAACCCAGACTGGAGAAATACTTGTATAATCTGTGCTGCAACCTAAGTGAATTACACTGATTCCTGTTCAGATAAGATCACATGTAGTGATGTAGTGATATAAGAAGCTGACACAGGATAGTGGGTAGTGGGGACATTAATTTTGGGAGTAAGCTGACAGTAATCCTTTTGGGAAGGAGCTGTAGACCAGCATGTCATGTCACCCCCAATCGGTCATCTAGTCACCCCCACCACCAGAGAACCAACCACACCAGGTAGTGTAAGACAGATACAGGAGTATTATCCCTGGAAGCCCTCTGACTAGCTAGCTACGCTAAAATAATTGGCTGACCCTGAGAACAAACCTTTCCCATTATACAGACAAAGACAATATGATGGACGTATAAGTGCACCTGAGCAGACCTAGAGAGTTGGTGAGCCAAGATGATGGTCAGATGGTATTTATGTTATATAACCCCTATGTAGATGAGTATAATGAGATGTGTATCTCACATGTCCTTTCCCAATCAGTTTAAAAAAAAAAAAAAAAATAGGGGGGATAGTGTCTCTAATCCTGTCAGTTAGAATATGCCTATGTCACGCTACTTCAGTATGTGGGTAATTTTTTTTGTTTTTTTGTTGTGTGCACAGACAGAGCAGGAAGCCATTGTTGCCACTGTTAGTTTTCGCAAGTATCTGGCAGATCTGAACTGTCGGGTTTCGGCCTTGAAACTTCGGTTCTGCCTTGGTCAAGTGATATTTTTGGGTCACTGTCTCCTTCAGGGTGCCAGACACCTCACAGAAGAAAGAAAAAAATAGCCGTCAGCTCCCTTCCATTCCCAAAAGATGAGACTGAACTCCAGCGTTTTCTTGGACTATGTACTTATTGTTGTCAGTGGATACCGGACGCATCCCGCATAATGTTACCTCTCTACAAGGCCCTGAAAGACTGTTCAAGATATGGTGATGATTTTGGCAGATTTCACACAGAATACGCTGTTACTACGGAAGATACTGTATTGCACGGAGCTGCACTCACTCCCTTCCACCCTGTCAGCGCAAGAAGCAGAACGTCAGGCTCTGCCTACTGCATGTACTTTGGCCAAGGACAGGCGGGCTAATAAATACACAGACTCACAGTAAGCATTTGGTATTGCTCATGATTTCGGAGCCCTATGGGCCAATCAAGGATTTGTTACTACTGCCGGGACTCAGTGAAGAATGTTGAAGCTGTTAAAGCCCTCATGGACTCAATCGAATTACCTACCCAGGTGGCCATTATCAAAGTTAAGGAGCACGGTACCATGGAACAGTCCACAGACTGTTGGTAATGCCTTTGCGGATATGCAAGTAAAAGCCGCTGCTCTCCTACCCGTTGAACTGACCATACCAGCTATGGTGACCACACGCTCTCTGCGTAAACAGTTACAAGAAACACTGACTCTACAGGAACCTGATGATCTATGCCAGACTGAGGTTTTCTACCGGACCCCGCGAGACCGCTTAATGACGATGCAGAGAATGTCTCCAAAGGAAGAAATGAAGCAGTGGAAAGCTGATGGAGCACGTATGGACATGGTCGCTGGAAAAAGGACCAACTTGTGTGTCTCCCTAAGCAGATGTACCCTGCTATTGTCACGTGGGCGCATGGTCCCACATATCGAGGTATCTGTCAGACCTGCAATCCCGGTCAACTTCAACGTGTACCCCCGAAGCATCTTGCTAAGCCTGACTATCCTTTCCAAAGGCTCCAGGTGGACCTCATCATGTTGCCGAAGTCTGGAAGGTATGAATATTGTCTGGTGGTTGTCGACATGTTCTCCAGTTGGCCAGAAGCATTCCCCGTTACCAACGTGACTGCAAAGATCACAGCAAAGAAACTGGTGATGGAACTTACATGCAGATATGGTGTTCCAGAAGTTGCTGAAAGTGACCAAGGCCCGGGCCTTTCCTTCTCGTGTATCAGGAGGTTCTGACAATGCTTGGATCCACTGTAGCCCTCCATACTCTTCACAATCCAGTGGGAAAGTTAAGAGGCTGAACGGCACACTGAAGGGACAATTGACCAAAATGATGCAGGAGACTACGGCTCCATGGCCAGGGCTCTTACACATTCGTACTACCCCTATTTCAAAACATAGCCTGTCCCCATATGAGATATTGTTTGGTGCTAGGTTCTCAGTTGTAAATTTTCAGTCTCAGTAGTTGTCAGAAGAAACTGACCGTGCTGTTCAATATGTTATTCAGCTTAGTAAAAATGTTGCTAACACCCATGTTTTAGTTTTTTCTTCCCTTCCAGGTTCAGCAGGAACCGACACTGGTCACAATTTGAAGCCTGGTGGTTTTATGGTCGTGAAAAGCTATGTCAGTAAAACTTGAAGGAAAGAGCACCTGAATCCACGCTTCACACTGCAAAAGAGACCGGACCAGCGTTTAGTCACAGTGGTGATCGAAGGAAAATGTTGCTGTTGTTTTTGGTCCCGAGCCTGGGGGCCATCCTCGCCCCTACCTCCTCGGCCCCTATTGTAAATAAGAATTCCGGTGCCACTATTCTCTGGGTAAACCTAACGGCCCCGGTAAATATCTGGAGATTTGATTTCTGCGATGTAGTCAAGTGCCCCGAGACTCAGCGGGTGGTAGATGGAATTATCCAGTATTATATATGTGTTACCAGAGATAACAATTGTGCTGGGAAGATATTTTCATAATGTGTTTAATAGTGGATACTATGGGAATTTAGGCCATATACAGCTCTAGGATATTAGCTTCAGACCAAACAAGGCCCCCGTTACCAGTACGGCTAAAACAGGCCCAGGTGAATGTTTGCAAAATATAGTTAACGAAGTAATCCCCATTCCAGGTCTCAGTTGGCAAGAAGTCTTCTCTATAGAAACACAAACAGTCCCAAGGACAAATTTATGGTTAGAATGGGTAAGATACAATGTACGAGTCCAGAATATCTCTGTAGGATATGTTGCTTGTGCTGCAGCGAATACACATCTATACACATATGCATTGTTTTTTCCTGATGACAATACCACTGTCTGTGTTATGAAACTGTTGAAGGGTCTAAAGCCCACTGATTGCTCAGATTATGTTCTCACTAATTCATGAAGCACCTAAATTAAAGGTCCCAGGAGGGATAACTGTGTTAGCTGATAATTATACCTGCTATAATTCCCATGACACTACAGGTACATCAGTAGGGGTCTTCAAGACAGGTTTGTGTAAAGAGAACAGTTCCCTGGATACTGATTTCCTAACTAAACATACACAGTATATGTACGATATTTATTGGTTGTGTGGAGATGGTAAGCTCCGTCCTAGGTTGCCTAATACCTGGACAGGTCAATGCACCCTTGTTAAACTAGCTATGCAGTTTAAGATTTTACCTTGGGATCCGGAGACACCTGATGAATATACCAGAATGAGGAGAAGCCTTGATCAGCTCCACATGAGTTATGAAGAAGATCCATTGGTATATGTCGATGGCATTAGAGTGCCAAGGGGGGTGCCTGACCAATTTAAAGCCCAGAACCAGATCTATGCTGGCTTTGCTTCTTTAATCCACAAGTGCAGATTAATAAAAATGTTGATGGGATCAATTACATATATTACAGTGAACAAAGGTTTGTCAATTTTACCTGTGATGCTTTGCAGGGTATAGTTGAGGAGTTGGGCCCTAATACTAGAATGACCCTCCAAAACCGACTAGCCCTTGATATGATCTTAGCTAAGGAAGGAGGAGTCTGTGGGATGGTGGGAGAGGAGTGTTGTACCTATATCCCTCAGAACTCTGGGGTAAATGGAAAGACCATGATAGCCCTTAAGAAGATAAATGGGTTAGTAGCAGAATTAAAATCTAATGCTGGAGTAGACACATCTTTCTTTTCCGGTTGGTTGGGTGGGCTCAAAGGATTCCTCCAACAAGCTTGTCTGGTACTGATTGCCCTTCTTGTAGTTGGATCGATAATCCTCTGTTGTGTTATTCCCCTGTATAAAAAGGTTATCACTGAGGCAACTCCGACTGGCACCTTCCCCAACCAAGAAGTAGACCCACCAGAGTACGATGGCACTGATCCAGGGGAAATCTCTAAGTACGCCCCCTCAAGATGTTAGACAAAACCCCTTACTCTCAGATGATGCAAAGAGATTTAGTTTAGGGACAGCAGGAGAACTCCATGTGAAGCTAGTGAAGGGTTCAGCTGCCTGGAGGCCTCTCACAAGGGGAGAGCATCTGAGGTGTCTGGATGAAGAAATCCACCTCCCCTTTCCCCATCACATGGACAGTCTCAAAGGATCTTTCTTTTTAGGGAAAAACTTAGTGTTTAGGGGGGATTGTCAAGGTAAAAATATACGTTTTTATACCCTTTTGTACTTTTATATATTCTTATGCTGTGAAACAATAAGTTTTTCCCCTTTGCTTGCTAAATGCAAATTTAACTGTATTTAAGATGGCTGCCAGTATTCACTTTTGCCTTAGTTTTTGTACTTGCCAAGAATCTACTTTCGTTTCTGAAGCTAAAGTATCGTTTCTGGAGAAATGGAAACTTAACAAGATGTGGACAAAGGAAGATTCATCAGATGATGTCATAGCCAATCAGAAGGACTGAATACTAGATACATTGCTTAAACCCCGCCTATCCCCGCCCTCTGCACACCTTCCCCCAATGGACTATATAATGTTATGTATATGAAATAAACAGTTCAGTTGCTGTGAGGTTACCACTACGTGTGGAAGCATAAGCAGACTCTGAGTTTGAACCAGCATTGTGTCTGACTCATTCTTCACTTCGGTACCACTGCTTTAAATCTGATTTGGAATGACTGGTGGATGAAGGGTATTGTCGTGACGACCCCGACACTAGTACCCTCAGAGTTGGGGTTTGGCCTCCGCTACCCTCCAAGCTGGGGTGTGGCCCCCGATACCCTCTAAATTGGGATGTGGCCTCCGGTCACACTCTTAGTTGTGGAGTGGCCTCTGGGTAACCTCCGAGTTGAAGTGTGGTGTCCGATACCCTCCAAGGGGTGTGGCCGGTACTCTCCAAATTGGGGTATGGCCTCCGAGTACCCTGAGTTGGGGTTTGGCCTCCAATACCCTCCGAGTTGGAGTGTGGCCTCCGGGCACACTCTGAATTGGGGTTTCACCTCCGGGTACCATCTGAGTTAGAGTGTGGCATCCGGTACCCTCCAAGCTGGTGTGTTGTCTCTGGTACTCTCTTATTTGAGGTGTGGCATCCGTTACCTTACAGGCACCCTCGGACTTGGGGTGTAACCTTCGGGTACCCTCCAATTTAGGGTGTGGCCTCTGGTACCCTCTGAGTTGGGGTGTGGCCTCCATACCCTGTGAGTTGGGGTGTGGCCTCCGGTACCCTCCTAGTTGGGGTGTTGTTTCCGGTACCCCCCGAATTGGGGTGTGGCCTCCAGTATCCTCCGAATGGGGTGTGGCCTCCAGTACCCTCCAAATTGGGGTGTGGCCTCTGGTACGCTCCGAGATGGGGTGTGGCCTCCGGTACCCTCCGAATTGGGGTGTGGCCTCCGGGACCTTCCGAATTGGGGTGTGGCCTCCGGCACCCTCCAAATTGGGGTGTGGCCTCTGGCACCCTCCAAATTGGGGTGTGGCCTCTATTACCCTCTGAATTGGGATGTGGCCTCTGGTACCCTCCAAATTGAGGTGTGGCATCTGGTACCCTCCAAATTGGGGTGTGGCCTCTGGTACCCTCCCAATTGGAGTGTGGCCTTCGAGTACCCTTAGAGTTGGGGTTTGGCCTCCGTTACCCTCTGACCTGGGGTGTAGCCTCTGATACCCTCCTAGTTAGGGTGTGGCTTTTGGTACCCTCCAAGTTGGGGTGTGGCCTCCGATACCCTCTGAGTTGGGATGTGGCCTCTGGTCTCACTCTGCATTGGGGTGTGGCGTCCGGTACCCTCCAAGCTGGGATGTGTACTCTGGTACCCTCCGATTTGGGGTGTGGTATCCGTTACCTTTCAGGCACCCTCAGATATGGGGTGTAGCCTTCGGGTTCCCTCCGATTTGGGGGTTTGGCCTCTGGTACCCTCCGTGTCGGGGTGGCCTCCGGGCACCCTCCGAGTTGGGGTGTGGCCTCCAGGTACCCTGCGAGTTGGGGTGTGGCCTCCGCTACCCTCCGAATTGTGTGGCCTCCTTTACCCTCTGAGTTGGGGTGTGGCCTTTGGTACCCACCAAGTTGGGGTGTGGCCTCTTGAGGTGTGGCCTCCGTTACCCTCCAAGTTGGGGTGTGGCCTCTGTTACCTTCCAAAGTTTGGTGTGGCCTCCGAGTACTCCCTGAATTGGAGTGTAGCCTCCAGTACCCTCTGAGTTGGCGTGTGGACTCTTGTGGCTTCTGGTACCCTCCGAGTTAGGGTGTGGCCTCTGATACCCTCTGATTTGGTGTGTGGTTTCCGGTACCCTCTGAATTGCGGTGTGGCCTCCGGTACCCTCCTAGTTTGGGGTGTGGCCTTCGGTACCCTCCTAGTTTGGGGTGTGGCCTCTGGTACCCTCCATATTGGGATTTGATCTCCGCTACCCTCCCAATTGGGGTGTGGCCTCTGAGTACCCTCAGAGTTGGGGTGTGGTCTCTGGTGCACTCTGAGTTGGGGTGTGGTCTACGGTACCCTCCAAGTTGGGGTGTAGCCTCTGGTACCCTTTGAGTTGGGGTGTGGCCTCTGGGTACCCTCCAAGTTGGGTTGTGGCCTCTGGCTACCCTCCGAGTTGGGGTGTGGCCTCCGGTACCTTCTGAGTTGGAGTGTGGCCTCCGGTACTCTCCGAGATGGGGTGTAGCCTCTGATGAACTAGGAGTTTGTTTGTGGCTTCCGATCCCCTCCCATCTGGGGTGCAGCCTCCCGTACCCTCCAAGTTCGGGTGCAGTCTTCGGTCGCCTCTGAGCTAGGGTGTGGCCTCCGGTCCCTTCACACACAGGGAACAGGAGGCCACAAACCAACACATAGGGGCTGTTGATTTTACCATAATTTGTATACACAGGTTACCATATAATAAATTGGGATCTGTTTGGAATCCAAATGATCCATCTCTCCAAAAAATGGCACGACTGCCCAATACTAGTTGTCCAATACTTCACAAGTCCCTGTCATGAGAACCACCTGCCCCAGAGAAGCTCCTGTGGACTTACCTTGCTTTCTGTCATCCCTCTGTTACTTGAGCTGCTGTCCTGGTCACTTGGCCTCTGTGTTCTGAATTCCTGTGATGTCATGTCTCCTTATCTCTGAGTTCCGGTCTCTGCAGTCTGTTGTGACATCACAGTCACGTGACATCATACCGTGTTGTGTGTGGGGTTCCATCCACCACCTTCTCGGCAGTATGTACAACCCTGCTATATACCTATGTAATATATACAGACCCTGCTGTATACCTCTATAATGTACAGTATATATACAGTATGTACACCCCTGCTATATACCTATGTAATATATACACACCCTGCTGTATACCGTAATGTACAATATATATATGTACACCCCTGCTATGTACCTGAGTAATATATACACACCCTGCTGTATACCCATATAATGTACAGTATATATGTACACCCCTGCTATATACTGGAGTAATATATATATACACCCTGTTGTATACCCCTATATTGTGTGTATATATATGTATGCCTCATGCTTTACACCTGCACAATATATACATACTCTGCTGTGTGTATATATATATATATATATATATATATATATATATATATATACAGGTCCTTCTCAAAAAATTAGCATATAGCATTAGCATATGCTATATTAGCATATAGCATTACACTGGCTACCCATCCACTCCAGAATCCAGTACAAAACTACTACCCTCATCCACAAAGCACTCCATGGCTCAGCACCACCCTACATCTCCTCCCTGGTATCAGTCTACCACCCTACCCGTGCCCTCCGCTCCGCTAATGACCTCAGGTTAGCATCCTCAATAATCAGAACCTCCCACTCCCGTCTCCAAGACTTTACACGTGCTGCGCCGATTCTTTGGAATGCACTACCTAGGTTAATACGATTAATCCCCAATCCCCACAGTTTTAAGCGTGCCCTAAAAACTCATTTGTTCAGACTGGCCTACCGCCTCAATGCATTAACCTAACGATCCCTGTGTGGCCTATTTATAATAAAAAAAAAAAAAAAAAAAAAAAGGTTCCTCGCATCATGTTCTCATACACTTTATGCAGTATTAGCCCTCTGTGTCTGTACTGCTACATACTTAGGCAGGTAACTGGTTCATGCAGCTTTACATGAACACCTGAGCCTTACACTATAGCTGGTCCGAATAACTAAAGCAATTGTTACCATCCACCTCTCGTGTCTCCCCTTTTCCCCATAGTTTGTAAGCTTGCGAGCAGGGCCCTCACTCCTCCTGGTATCTGTTTTGAACTGTATTTCTGTTATGCTGTAATGTCTATTGTCTGTACAAGTCCCCTCTATAATTTGTAAAGCGCTGCGGAATATGTTGGCGCTATATAAATAAAATTATTATTATTATTTATTATTATAGTGTTAAATTTCATTATTTACCATAATGTAATGATTACAATTAAACTTTCATATATTATAGATTCATTATCCACCAACTGAAATTTGTCAGGTCTTTTATTGTTTTAATACTGATGATTTTGGCATACAACTCCTGATAACCCAAAAAACCTGTCTCAATAAATTAGCATATCAAGAAAAGGTTCTCTAAACGACCTATTACCCTAATCTTCTGAATCAACTAATTAACTCTAAACACATGCAAAAGATACCTGAGGCTTTTATAAACTCCCTGCCTGGTTCATTACTCAAAACCCCCATCATGGGTAAGACTAGCGACCTGACAGATGTCAAGAAGGCCATCATTGACACCCTCAAGCAAGAGGGTAAGACCCAGAAAGAAATTTCTCAACAAATAGGCTGTTCCCAGAGTGCTGTATCAAGGCACCTCAATGGTAAGTCTGTTGGAAGGAAACAATGTGGCAGAAAACGCTGTACAACGAGAAGAGGAGACCGGACCCTGAGGAAGATTGTGGAGAAGGACCGATTCCAGACCTTGGGGAACCTGAGGAAGCAGTGGACTGAGTCTGGTGTGGAAACATCCAGAGCCACCGTGCACAGGCGTGTGCAGGAAATGGGCTACAGGTGCCGCATTCCCCAGGTAAAGCCACTTTTGAACCATAAACAGCGGCAGAGGCGCCTGACCTGGGCTACAGAGAAGCAGCACTGGACTGTTGCTAAGTGGTCCCAAGTACTTTTTTCTGATGAAAGCAAATTTTGCATGTCATTCGGAAATCAAGGTGCCAGAGTCTGGAGGAAGACTGGGGAGAAGGAAATGCCAAAATGCCTGAAGTCCAGTGTCAAGTACCCACAGTCAGTGATGGTGTGGGGTGCCATGTCAGCTGCTGGTGTTGGTCCACTGTGTTTCATCAAGGGCAGGGTCAATGCAGCTAGCTATCAGGAGATTTTGGAGCACTTCATGCTTCCATCGGCTGAAATGCTTTATGGAGATGAAGATTTCATTTTTCAGCACGACCTGGCACCTGCTCACAGTGCCAAAACCACTGGTAAATGGTTTACTGACCATGGTATTACTGTGCTCAATTGGCCTGCCAACTCTCCTGACCTGAACCCCATAGAGAATCTGTGGGATATTGTGAAGAGAAAGTTGAGAGACGCAAGACCCAACACTCTGGATGAGCTTAAGGCGGCTATTGAAGCATCCTGGGCCTCCATAACATCTCAGCAGTGTCACAGGCTGATTGCCTCCATGCCACGCCGCATTGAAGCAGTCATTTCTGCCAAAGGATTCCCGACCAAGTATTGAGTGCATAACTGAACATTATTATTTGATGGTTTTTTTGTTTGTTATTAAAAAACACTTTTATTTGATTGGATGGGTGAAATATGCTAATTTATTGAGACAGGTTTTTTGGGTTATCAGGAGTTGTATGCCAAAATCATCAGTATTAAAACAATAAAAGACCTGACAAATTTCAGTTGGTGGATAATGAATCTATAATATATGAAAGTTTAATTGTAATCATTACATTATGGTAAATAATGAAATGTAACACTATATGCTAATTTTTTGAGAAGGACCTGTGTATATATATATATATATATATATATATATATATATATACATATATATATATATAGCGATGAGTGTCGGCGACCCAGTAAGAGCCGCTTGCAGTCTCATGGGAAATAAAATAAAATGGCTATTGTTGGCAGCTGATGAAACTGACTGCCAGAAATCCACACTGCCCATCACTAGTTGTCCAATACTTCACAAGTCCCTGTCATGAGAACCACCTGCCCCAGAGAAGCTCCTGTGGACTTACCTTGCTTTCTCTCATCCCTCTGTTACCTGAGCTGCTGTCGTGGTCACTTGGTCTCTGTGTTCTGGCTTCCTGTGATGTCACGTCTCCTTATCTCTGAGTTCCGATCTCTGGAGTCTATTGTGACATCACAGTCACGTGACATCATACCGTGTTGTGTGTGGGGTTCCATCCACCAGCTCCTGTGCAGTATATACACCCCTGCTATATACCTATGTAATATATACACACCCTGCTGTATACCCATATAGTGTACAGTATATATATGTACACCCGTTATATACCCGAGTAATATAAACACAACCTGCTGTAAAACACTATAATGTACAGTATAAATATAGGTACACCCCTGCTATGTACCTGAGATACATATACCCCTTCTGCTGTATACCCATATAATGTACAGTATATATATATATATATACACACCCCTGCTATATACCTGAGTAATATATACACACCCTGCTGTACTGTATACCCATATAATGTACAGTATATATATATATATATATATATATACACACCCCTGCTATATACCTGAGTAATATATGCACACCCTGCTGTATACCCATATAATGTACAGTATATATGAACACCCCTGCTATATACCTGAGTAATATATATACACCCTGTTGTATACCCCTATATTGTGTGTATGTATATATATATATATATATATATATATATATATATGTATGCCCCATGCTTTACTCCTGCGCAATATATACATACTCTGCTATATTATATATAAGCGATGAGTGTCGGCGACCCAGTAAGAGCCGCTTGCAGTCTCATGGGAAATAAAATGGCTATTGTTGGCAGCTGATGAAACTGCCAGAAATCCACACTGCCCATCACTAGTTGTCCAATATTTCACAGATCCCTGTCATGAGAACCACCTGCCCCAGGGAAGCTCCTGTGGACTTACCTTGTTTCCTCTCATCCCTCTTGTTCTGTCTTCCTCCACGTAGGATGCTGTGTGGATTCCAACATACGGCTAAACCTTCATCCACATCCCAGTAAACAGACTGTGTTGATGCTTAAGTCTTATTTATTAGGGTGATGATAACCAAAACTATAACGTTGAACAACAATGGTGGACAGTATTCATAGTAGATGATCGAATAGTGAATGATGTTGATGTACAAGGTGGATGTTCAGTGAATAATCATAGTGGATGACTGATCATAGTGGATGACTGGTGAAAAACTGTAAAGAATAACAGCATTTCAGTATAAGCACATACAGGGTGCAATCACATAAATAACTGGGACATTACAGCAGAAATTATACAGAGTGCATTACACAGTAATTCTGCAGCACTGCCCTATTCTATACAAAGATGCATCTATCTAAATGCAGAGTACACATTAACCTAACTGCAAGCTGCAAAGCACAATCTGCCTAACTATATTTGACTATAGGAGCTGCATAAGGCTTAAATACTAACACAAACATAAGATGCATTAAACCTTTATAAACGTACCGAGATCCGTTAGGACAGGGGTAAGAAAGTAAGCGAGACAGGAGCACGTGTGCCTCTCTTCAGACCAGAGGAAAATGGCTACTGAAGCTTGTCTTCCACAAAAAGAATGAAGGCGGAACTTACCCAGAAGACATTGCTGTTCTGAGTGAAAGGTTGGTAAACAACATGAAAAGTAGGCAACTGATGACCTCCAGTGGCCACAACTTGAATTACAAGATAATTAACTTTCTGCACAATAAGATGGGCAGAACACTCCCAGCTTGGCGTCAATAGATGCCACAATTAGGTTCTTTTGGGAAAAATAATAATACAAGCTCGGTAATGGGCCTGAGGAACAGTTTGTTCTCCCCAAGCTTGCACACTCTGACCTCTACTTTCCGTACTTTCCCATCTTTACTGGGAAGGGTCTTAATGACTAGGCCGAGTGGCCACTCGTTCCGATGTGACTGACTGTCTTTGATGAGTACAACATCGCCAGATTGAATGTTTGGGCGTTCTTTCTGCCACTTTGTCGTGGTTTGCAGAGTGGAGAGATACTGTTTCCTCCATCTATCCCAGAAGACGTTGGACACGCTTTGTACTTGCCTCCATTGTCGTCTGTAGAGGTCTTTGTCATTGAATTCTCCGAGTGGAGCTTTCGGGACACAGGTTTTCTGTGTGAGTAACATTGCAGGAGTAAGGATGGATGGATCTCCAGAATCTCTAGAAAGTGCTGTCTTGTAGGACTGGGTTACATGAAATAGACAAGCTATAGCTCGAACAAGTGACTTCCAGGTGGAGAACCTGCTGAACCGGTGAGATTCGAGGTGGCAGCTTGAAATCTCTGTATGTAGAGCAGACACTTGAGGTCGGATCTCTTCGTCTGCGTCTGGACCCACTAGTTCGAAAGTTTCAGGCCTGCTGATGTGGGACATCGAACGGTACAAAGAGGTAGGACCTGTGAACCATGAAGTGTCCTTCAGATGACTGGGTGCAACGGATCTAGTCGCGTGGTCCGCAGGATTGTGGTAAGTAGGTACGTAGTGCCACTGATTAGGGTCGGTGGATCTTCTTACCCGAAGTACCCGGTTGCTGACGTAGGCGTAGAAACGTCGTGTCTCATTATAGATGTACCCCAGTACCACCTTGCTATCGGTGTAGAACTCTGCATCCTTGAACTTCAGGCTCATGGCATCCGAGATCAGTTCGGCAGCACAGAGTTCCAGTCTGGGTATCGTGTGTTCACGAAGTGGCGCCAATTTCGTCCGGCTCATAGCGAACCCGATATGGCATTGTCCGCTTACGTCTGTGGATTTGAGGTACGCTACTGCTGCAATCGCTTTGACTGATGCATCACATAAAATACAAAGTGTTTGCGTTTTGACCTCTGTGGATGGCACAGGAGCATACGGTCGTTTCACACGAAGGTTGGTCAGGGCTTCAAGAGACTTCCTCCACTCTGCCCACAGGCCAGCCTTTTCTGCTGGAAGTGGATCGTCCCAATCAGTAGTGTCTTGGGTGAAGTCCCTGAGCATCAGCTTCCCTTGGATGGTTACTGGAGCTACGAACCCCAAGGGGTCGTATAAACTATTCACGAAGGAAAGAACTCCTCTGCGCGTGAAGGGTTTCTCATCCTTGCTGATCTGAAAGGTGAAGGTATCTGTCTTCAGGTCCCACAGCAATCCAAGGCTCCGCTGCATGGGAAGGGGGTCGATGCTGAGGTCTAAATCCTTTAGACCGCTGGAATAGTCTTCAGAGGGAAAGGCTTCCATCAACTCTCGGCTGCTGGAAGAAATCTTGTGTAACCTTAGGTTAGACTGAGCGAGCATGTCACGAGTCCTCTTTAGTAGACTGATTGCGGCCTCACTTTTCGGTGTGGACTTCAAACAGTCATCCACGTAAAAACCCTTTTCCACAAAGGACCTGACGTCCGAGCCATACTCTTCTTCACCCTTTTTGGCAGAATGTCGGAGGCCGTAGATTGCGACCGCTGGGGAAGGACTGTTCCCAAAGATGTGTACCCGCATCCGGTACTCTGCGATGTCTTTGTCCGGGTCGTTGTCACGGTACCAGAAGAACCTCAGGTAGTTTCTGTGTTCCTCTTTGACGAGAAAACAGTGGAACATCTGTTGTATGTCAGCCATAAATGCCACTGAATCTCTACGGAAACAGAGTAATACTTCCAGAAGTCTGTTGTTGAGGTCTGGGCCCGACAGTAAGACATCATTCAATGACACGTCTTCGCATTTGGCACTTGAGTCGAATACCACTCTAATTTGACCTGGCTTCTTAGGATGGTACACTCCGAAGATGGGCAGGTACCAACACTCCTCTCCGTGTCGAAGTGCAGGTGCAATCTCTGCGTGGTTGTTCTGGAATATCTTTCCCATGAAGGTAAAGAAATGTTCCTTCGTCTCAGGTGACTTCTGAAGCTTGTGTCTTAGGGAGATGAATCTGCTGTAGACCAATTCCTTGTTGTTGGGTAGACGTCTCCTCTGAGGTCGAAATGGTAGAGGTGCGACCCAACTATTCGACGTATCCTTGACTATTTGTTCGTCCATGATGTCCAGGAATATCTTGTCTTCTATAGACATCGCTACCTTGTTGTCTTCCTTCATCCTGTGGAAGACTGTACATCCTATGTGGTCTTGTTCACCTTCACAGGCGTGGTCTTCGTTGATAGGAACTGAGAAAGGGCAAGGTAGGGGAGTGCTGCTCGGTAGTTCCTTTACCAGCAGACTATTGTGACACGGCTGGAAGAGAGATGGACGTCCATTTTCTAGTGTGCTGGTAAGCATACTGTTGACTGAGACCGGCTTGTGTGCTCCTCCTAGACAGACATCTCCTACAATGACCCATCCAAGGTCTTGCCTCTGCGCGTATGGAGCATTCTGTGAGCTGTTGATATATTCTCTAGTCTTGTGGACTCGTAGTATATCTCTTCCCAGAAGTAAAGCTATTGGCGCTTCTGGTTCCAACTCAGGTATCAGGTGGGCTATACGCTTCAGGTGGGGGTGATACGTTGCCACCTCTGGTGAAGGTATCTCAGACCTGTTGTCAGGAATCTGGTTGCACTCCAGGATGGTCGGTAGTGACAGACAGGTCTGGCCATCCATGGACTCCACTTTTTTATCCGGTTGCTTTCCTCCCCGCCGTCTCGACGGTACCTGAACATGTCCTAAGGGAGTAGGTAGAACCGGGGCCTACAATATTGAAGTTGTCAAAGAAGATGGACCTGGCTAAAGACCTATTACTTTGGTCATCTAGGATTGCATATATCTTGAGCGCTTTGTCTCTGTGGCCTGTTGGATAGACACGGACAAGGCAGGATTTTGAGCAGGATCTTCCTCCCTTGAGTCCCTTACAGATCTCCGTACATTGAGTGGTGACCGCAGGGGTGTCTTCGTCGGTGTTCTTCTGTTTCTCATCGTGCTCCTCTGCTTGTGACAACACTCCTGGAGGTGGTCCAGGATGCAAGGCTGTATTGTGATCCGTGCTGCTGCATTCTGCACATTTCACGCTAGCTTCACAGTTCCTGGCGAAGTGAGAGGTTGTAGCACAGCATTTGAAGCAGATGTTGTTTTCCTTGAGGAAACCTTTGCGATCCTCTAAAGTCTTCTCCCTGAAGGCTCTGCACTTTAGTAGAGGATGTGGTTTCCTGTGTAGAGGGCACAGCTTACTGACATCCTGAGGTTTGCTCTCTTCTGTAGGGGGCTTAGTTATCTTGTGTGGAGGACCTGTGGAATCAATATCAGTTTTATGGACTGCCACGGGTGTCTTACTGGGTTTGACACCAGGGGTAGTGGAACTTGACAGAGTGAAATCAAAACTAGGGTCATTTCTGATCTTGGCTTGCTGGGTGACAAACTCAACAAATACAGTAAAAGGAGGGAATGGTACGTTATGAATTTGTTTATACCGTGAACCATGTATAATCCACTTTTCTTGAAGATTGTAAGGAAGTTTCTGTACTATTGGATTGACACCCCTAGCAGTGTCTAAGAATGCCAATCCAGCCAAGTGACCTTCCTTCTGGGCGACCTGTAACTCTATCAATAAATCACTCAATTCTCTAAGTCTTTGATAACCCTTGGGCCCTATCTTAGGGAAATCATCAATTCTTTTGAATAAAGCATTCTCTATTACTTCTACGGACCCATAGCATTCGTCAAGTCTTTCCCACACTTTACGTAAACCTATGTGTGGGTATTCTATGTTAATGTCTCTTAGTCTTTTAGGATGCTCGACCGATTCAGTTCCAAGCCACTTTACCAGGAGATCTAACTCCTCACTACTAGAAAGGTCCAGTCCCTAAATGGCGTTCTGGAACGAAGCTCGCCACGACCTGTAGTTTTCGGCTTTGTCAGTGAACTTTACAAGTCCTTTTGTTACCAGTTCTCGGCGGGCAAAGAACTTTGCCAAGTCTATGGTGGCTTGATCAGTGTTGGTACGAGCCGGTATGTTATAGCCATGTCTAGTGTGTGGTGCATCACCATACCTGAGACGCTCTTGGCTTCGGACAGTCTGCATAGTACCTTTCTGGTGAAGAAGATGTGTCTTTAAGGTGAGGTGGGAGCTGTACCTTCTTCTCAGTGGAATGGTAGCCGTGGTCGACTCCTCTGTGTTGGACGTCTTCTTGTTTGTAGTAGTGAAGTTCGGGGTTGGATCGATGATAATCGGCGTAGGCTGATCGTTGTAGTCTATCTAGGGTGTTGTCCATGCTGGAGTGTCGATGAACGTACTCTGCGACGCGCTGAGCTGGATCTTGCTGCTCTAGATCTGTTCCAAGAACGTTGCTGCGTCTCTCATAATCAGGATCCTTCATGGCTTCCAAGTACTCTGCCTTAGCTATTGCAGCTGCTGCCTCTTTGTCTACCATAAGTCTTTCTAGAGACACTTGCAGGTGCGCACCTTCTGCTTCTTGCTCTGTTTGTCTCAGCTTTAGATGCATTTCTTTCTCGGCGAAGGAAGACCTCACTTTGGCTGCTTCAGCTTCAGCACGAGCGACAGCAGCCAGCTCTGCTAATGATGACCTGCTAGAGCTTGCTCGTGACCTCGTCTTGAGTGAGGATGTGCTGTTTCGAGACATTGTGCGCTTAGCTGCGTACTGCTGAGTGTTTTGGCAGGAAACTGAGTCTGTGTGCGGTGAGCTTCCGCGTGGCGGGAATAATGTAGCTCTTCTTGGCAGACTGCAGTATAGTTCTGCGGCTGTATGGCGGCTGCTGTGATACCCGAATGCGGAGCAGTGTGGGTGTTAGCGGTTCCGTACAGTCTGATCAACTACAGCCTGCGACCGGCTATCAGTTTCACTGAAGGCAGCTAATCTGTTCTTACTTTACAATCACCGCCTGCGACTGGCGGTCTCGTTTTTCACTGTTCTGTCTTCTTCCACGTAGGATGCTGTGTGGATTCCAACATACGGCTAAACCTTCATCCACATCCCAGTAAACAGACTGTGTTGATGCTTAAGTCTTATTTATTAGGGTGATGATAACCAAAACTATAACGTTGAACAACAATGGTGGACAGTATTCATAGTAGATGATCGAATAGTGAATGATGTTGATGTACAAGGTGGATGTTCAGTGAATAATCATAGTGGATGACTGATCATAGTAGATGACTGATCATAGTGGATGACTGGTGAAAAACTGTAAAGAATAACAGCATTTCAGTATAAGCTGTGATGTAGCGATGTCCTTGCTGTGCAGTGAATAGGCAGTGACCCATATAAAGTTCAAACAAAGTTCTGTTTATTTCACAGCATACTCACAAACCGGAAAAGAAAACAAACAAGTCCTTCGGTATGCAGCCGGGAAAAATAACAACAGTCCACAGTCCGCTGCCGTGAGCGTATTACACCCCCATGTACGCTGGGGTGTCTGGCTTTTCAGGCTCTGCCTGGACCGTGTTTCTCCACACGGAAGGAGCTCTGCACAAGCCTCCTGCAAGGTCTGACTCCCAGACCAGACTGACACACCCAAACTCTCTTGCTGGGGTTTTTTTTTTCTATCCTCCAGATTCTATGGCCATGAGCCACTATAAGATCTGGGCTGGAGGAAACGGACCGGCCCCACTACCATCCTGCAGTCCGTTTCAAAATAAAAGCCCATACCGGGTTTTCCTGAATAAATTCTGGGACAAATAACTTGACCCAGTTCACACTTACTTTTATTCTTCCCTGTGTCTCACAGGCAACCTGCTGTGAGCACAGGGCACTCCAGCGGATCTAATATGCTTCTAAGCACATCCTGGGGGACACATAGCGACCCTCACATATGACACCGGTCACTGCCTCACATACCCCCCCTCTGTTCAGACTTGTGGGGTTGAACATTTGTCAGCATACATGGTGCCCGTGACAGGGCATCTGCATTTCCCTGTGATTTCCCAGCCCGATGTTCCACAGAGAAGCTGAAATTTTGTAGGGACAAGAACCATCTGGTGACTCGGGCATTCCTTTCCTTTGCATTTCTCATCCAGACAAGGGGTGAATGGTCTGTTACCAACCGAAATTGACGCCCGAGCAAATAGTAGCGTAGGGACTCCAAGGCCCATTTAATCGCCAAGCACTCCTTCTCCACTACGCTATAATTTTCTCTGCCGGGGTCAGTTTCCTGCTTAAATAGGTGACTGGATGCTCATCCCCGTTCACCTCTTGCGACAGCACCGCTCCTAAGCCTACCTCTGAGGCATCGGTTTGCACAATAAAGGTTTTCTTGAAGTCGGGGCTGATGAGGACCGGCTGTCCACACAACGCCGACTTCAGAGACTGGAACGTTTCTTCCGCTTGAGGATTCCACTTGACCATCACCGTTTTCTTCCCTTTTAACAGGTCCGTTAGGGAAGCCGATTTACCAGCAAAATTGGGTATAAACCGACGGTAATACCCAATGATGCCAAGGAATGCCCTCACTTGTTTGGAACTTAAGGGCTTGGGCCAGTTTTGAATGGCCTCAATTTTGTTCACTTGAGGTTTGATAAACCCCCGGCCGATCACATATCCCAAGTACCGGGCTTCCGTGAGACCTATCGCACATTTCTTTGGGTTTGCTGTTAACCCTGCGGCTCTAAGAGACTCTAGCACTGCTTGTACCTGGGACAGATGGGTATCCCAGTCGGTACTAAAGATGACTATGTCATCCAAATTGGCCGATGCGTAATCTCTATGTGGTGCTAACACAATGTCCATCAGCCTCTGGAATGTGGCTGGAGCCCCATGTAACCCAAAAGGTAAGACAATATATTGAAAGAGACCCTCTGGGGTTATAAAAGCAGTCTTTTCCTTCGCTGACTCTGTTAAGGGAACCTGCCAGTAACCTTTCGTGAGATCCAGCGTGGTGAAGTACTGGGCCTTCCCCAGTCTCTCAATTAGCTCGTCCACCCGTGGCATGGGATACAGGTCAAATTTTGACACTTCATTTAACTTCCTAAAGTCATTACAGAAGCGTAATGACCCATCAGGTTTTGGTATAAGTACAATGGGGCTAGCCCACTCACTTCGGGACTCCTCAATGACTCCCAACTGAAGCATTTGCTTTACCTCGGCAGCGATGGCTTGCCTTCGGGCTTCTGGCACTCGGTACGGTTTCATCCGCACCTTTACCCGGGGCTCAGTGACAATGTCATGCTGAATCACTGAGGTTCGCCCCGGCAGCTCTGAGAATACATCCATATTCTGCTGTACCAAAGCTCGAGCCTCCCGCCGCTGCTGTCTTGTGAGGGCATCATTGACTTTTACCTCACACCTGGCTGTGTCCTTGGCCAGGGCCAGAGGGACCTCCGATTGTATGACCGTAGTTGCATCTGTGACCAAACATTCTCGGTCCTTCCAGGCCTTTAGCAGGTTTACATGGTACAACTGCTCGGGTTTTCTTTTCCCGGGTTGGTACACTTTGTAATTCACTTCCCCCACCTTTCCCCGTATCTCATACGGCCCTTGCCACTTGGCCATGAGTTTACTCTCTGGGGTGGGCACTAGTACCAACACCCGGTCTCCTTCTTTAAAGGACCTGACCGTGGCCCTTTTATTATAGGTACGGCTCTGAGCGGCCTGGGCATCCAACAGATGCTCCTTTACGATGGGTTGCACGACTGCAATCCGATCCTGCATACTTGCCACATACTCGATAACACTCTTATGTGGAGTGGGCTCCTGTTCCCACGTCTCTTTGGCTACATCCAGCAGCCCCCTCGGGTGCCTGCCATACAATAGCTCAAATGGGGAGAACCCCGTGGACGCCTGCGGTACCTCGCGTATGGCGAACATTAAATATGGCAATAACATATCCCAATCCTTCCCATCCTTGGCGACCACCTTTTTGAGCATGGCCTTGAGGGTCTTATTAAACCTCTCGACCAACCCATCGGTTTGTGGATGGTACACTGACGTACGCAACTGTTTAATTTGGAGCAATTTACATAGCTCCCTAGTCACTTTAGACATAAAAGGGGTTCCCTGATCTGTAAGGATCTCCTTGGGGAGCCCAAGACGACAAAACATGGCAAACAGTTCACGGGCTATTAGTTTAGCCGAAGTGTGCCGGAGCGGTATCGCCTCTGGATACCGGGTGGCGTAATCTACGACTACTAATATGTGCTGATGGCCCCGGGCGGATTTTACTATTGGTCCCACCAGATCCATCGCTATCCGCTCAAAGGGTACTTCTATGATGGGCAGAGGTACTAACGGACTCTGGTAGTTTGTGGTGGGTGAGGTTAGTTGACACTCAGGACAAGTGTCACAGTACTTTGTAACCTCAGCGTAGACACCAGGCCAAAAGAACCTCTGTAATATGCGCTCTAACGTCTTTTTGGCCCCCAAGTGCCCCCCCAACATGTGAGTGTGAGCCATGTCGAGCACCGCCCGACGATAGGGTTGGGGCACTACCAGTTGTTCCACCACCTCATCCCGGATTTTGTCAACCCTGTACAGTAACTCCTGGATGACCGCCATCCGGGGAAACTCCTTTTCTGCACCAGGTTGTTGTGCCACCCCATTTACCTCGATTACTCTTTCCCTTGCCCGGGTCAGAGTGGGATCCTGGAGCTGGGCAGTCCCAAACTTACCAGGTGACACCTCCAGCTCATGAATTGGTGGATTCTCTTCCACTTCCCCTGCCAATACCTCTAGGGGAAACCTATCGGGATTACACACTGTCCCTATTGTGGCGACCCCTACGGCAGGTATCCCTGACTCGGGATCTTCGGGTTCTGCACCCGGAATGCTTTTTACCCTGAGAGGGTTAACTCTGGTCTCCCAGAGGGACCAGAACAACGGTAAGTCTCTACCCAACAGTCCCATACGGAAGAGTTTTTACCACTCCCACCACATGTTTTATCTCTCCACATGGGGTGGAGAACGTGACCTCCGCAGTCGGGTACTCTCGGAGGTCCCCATGTATGCACACTACCCCCACCTTTCGTCCAATAGGACTGTCCCCAGCAACCAAGGACCCGTGTACCAGGGTCACCAAGCTCCCCGAGTCCAAGAGAGCATCCGTTTGGTACCCGTTAACGAGCACTCTGCACAGCTGAGGTTCGGTACCGGCAGGGTCTGTAGTGGCAATGCAGACTGGCTGGGCATACATAGACACGCGGCGGGTATACCCGCAGTCCATGGGTTCTGTTGTTAGGGGACAATTAGCAACCACATGTCCAGGTTCTTGGCACCGCCAACACGTAACGACTGTGGCACGAGGTAACCTTGGAGCCAGTTTAGGGGACACAGGTCTGTGGTCACTCTCTTTCCGAGACAATCCCTCAGCACGGACTCGGTCCGGTCTTGTCCCAGTGGAGGGCCGTGGACTTTTCTCAGACTCCTGAGCTGGCGGAGCCTTACGTGACAGCCGAAGCGGAGCAGTGTCCCGTATAAAGTCCTGGGTGGCCTTATATCGCTCTACCAGGCCTACAACCTGGTCTAGGGTACCCGGGTCCCCTTAACCCACCCAACGCTGAATGGCCGCTGGCAGAGCCCTCACCAGTCGGTCGACCACCACCCTCTCCACTATCTGACTATCTGGATAAAGTCTCAGGTTGGAGCCACCGTTTCACAAGCTGCAATAAGTCAAAAATCTGAGACCGGGCAGGCTGGGCTTCCACAAAAGTCCAAGAAAACACCCGTTGAGCTCTCACAAAAGTATTAACCCCCAGTCGGGCAAGGATCTCACCTTTTAACTTGGAATAGTCCTGGGCATCCTCCCGACTGAGGTCAAAGTAGGCCTTTAGCGCATCACCCCTCAAGAACGGAGCCACAACTTCAGCCCACTGTGCTGCTGGCAGATTCTCCCGTTCTGCCATGCGCTCATAGACGGTGAGGAAAGCTTCCACGTCATCTTCCGGACTCAATTTCCTCAAAGCGGAGCGGACCTTGTCACGGGCATCGCTACGTTCCGGGGTCGGTGCTGGAGGTGCCTCTCGCAGGGCTGTAATTTGCTGCAGCAACAGATTATTAGTTTGTTGCTGTTGTTGCTGTGTGAGGACTAGCTGCCTCAGGATCTCCTCCATTTTGTCTGTAGGCCTGAATTGCAATGTAGCAGGCTTAATAACAGACATGCAAATGGCGTTGGGGTATGCCTTAATTCACACTGCCCGCATTCTCCACCAATTGTGATGTAGCGATGTCCTTGCTGTGCAGTGAATAGGCAGTGACCCATATAAAGTTCAAACAAAGTTCTGTTTATTTCACAGCATACTCACAAACCGGAAAAGAAAACAAACAAGTCCTTCGGTATGCAGCCGGGAAAAATAACAATAGTCCACAGTCCGCTGCCGTGAGCGTATTACACCCCCATGTACGCTGGGGTGTCTGGCTTTTCAGGCTCTGCCTGGCCCGTGTTTCTCCACACGGAAGGAGCTCTGCACAAGCCTCCTGCAAGGTCTGACTCCCAGACCAGACTGACACACCCAAACTCTCTTGCTGGGGTTTTTTTTTTCTATCCTCCAGATTCTATGGCCATGAGCCACTATAAGATCTGGGCTGGAGGAAACGGACCGGCCCCACTACCATCCTGCAGTCCGTTTCACAATAAAAGCCCATACCGGCTTTTCCTGAATAAATTCTGGGACAAATAACTTGACCCAGTTCACACTTACTTTTATTCTTCCCTGTGTCTCACAGGCAACCTGCTGTGAGCACAGGGCACTCCAGCGGATCTAATATGCTTCTAAGCACATCCTGGGGGACACATAGCGACCCTCGCATATGACACCGGTCACTGCCTCACAAAGCACATACAGGGTGCAATCACATAAATAACTGGGACATTACAGCAGAAATTATACAGAGTGCATTACACAGTAATTCTGCAGCACTGCCCTATTCTATACAAAGATGCATCTATCTAAATGCAGAGTAGGCATTAACCTAACTGCAAGCTGCAAAGCACAATCTGCCTAACTATATTTGACTATAGGAGCTGCATAAGGCTTAAATACTAACACAAACATAAGATGCATTTAACCTTTATAAACGTACCGAGATCCGTTAGGACAGGGGTAAGAAAGTAAGCGAGACAGGAGCACGTGTGCCTCTCTTCAGACCAGAGGAAAATGGCTACTGAAGCTTGTCTTCCACAAAAAGAATGAGGGCGGAACTTACCCAGAAGACATTGCTGTTCTGAGTGAAAGGGTGGTAAACAACATGAAAAGTAGGCAACTGATGAACTCCAGTGGCCACAACTTGAATTACAAGATAATTAACTTTCTGCACAATAAGATGGGCAGAACACCTCTGTTACCTGAGCTGCTGTCCTGGTCACTTTGTCTCTGTGTTCTGACTTCCTGTGATGTCACGTCTCCTTATCTCTGAGTTCCGGTCTCTGGAGTCTATTGTGACATCACAGTGACGTGACATCATACCGTGTTGTGTGTGGGGTTCCATATTCCAGCTCCTGTGCAGTATGTACACCACTGCTGTATACCTACAGTATGTAATATATACACACCCTGCTGTACAACCATATAATGTACAGTATATATATGTACAACCCTGCGATATGCCTGAGTAATATATACACACCCTCCTGTGGGATCGCTTTCTGGTTGGCTGGGTGGAGGAGGAAGGATGGAAGGACTATTTCCTGTGTCCTATGGAAACCCCTGCTATGTACCTGAGTAATATATACACACCCTGCTGTATACCCATGTAATGTACAATATATATATGTACACCCCTGCTATGTACCTCATTAATATATACCCACCCATATAATGTACAGTGTATATATATGTACACCTCTACAGTATTCCTGAGTAATATATACACACCCTGCTGTATACCACTATAATGTGCAGCATATATATACATAATCTACTATATAATTGTCTAAGGGGTACTTCCATCTTTCTGTCTGTCCCGGATATTCATTGGTCGCGGCCAGCCAGTGGGCGTAGACAAAAGGGCTGGAGAGGCCAGGAAGTATGCAGAGTGAGTCACTGCCCACTCCGTACAGGCCCGGACAGAAGCGCTGTAAAGGGGGCGGAGTCGCCATGAGGACGGCGGAGCCGGCCGGGTTCATGGGCACTGTTGGGCCTAACCCGGCAAAAAGCAGAGGACTAAATTAGCGGCCGTGGGTCGCAGCGAGCCAGTACAGGCCCAGCCAGAAGCGCTGCAAAGGGGGCGGAGTCATCGTGAGGAAGGCGGAGCTGGCCGGGACCATGGACGCTGTTGGGCCTACCGCCGCCAGAATCCGGGGGACTAAATTTGCAGCCGCGGTCAGTGATGACGGCCGCGGTTATTCATAACGGCTGCAACAGAAGGAAACAGTGCAGCACATGCGGCGGTGACAGCTGCGGACGGAGGGTGAGTATATACTACTTGGGATGTGCTATTTACTCTGTGGCTGTGCTATATACTACATTGCTGTGCAATATACTACGTGGCTGTGCAATATACTACGTGGGCTGTGCAATATACTACGTGGGCTGTGCAATATACTATGTGGCTGGGCAATATCCTACGTGGCTGGCAAATATCCTACGTGGCTGGCCAACATACTACGTGGCTGGGCAATATACTACGTGGACATGCATATTCTAGAATACCCGATGCGTTAGAATCGGGCCACAATCTAGTGTGTATATGTATATATATATATACAGTATATATATATATATATATATATATATATATATATACAGTATATATATATACAGTGGGGCAAAAAACTATTTAGTCAGTCAGCAATAGTGCAAGTTCCACCACTTAAAAAGATGAGAGGCGTCTGTAATTTACATCATAGGTAGACCTCAACTATGGGAGACAAACTGAGAAAAAATAAATCCAGAAAATCACATTGTCTGTTTTTTTAACATTTTATTTGCATATTATGGTGAAAAATAAGTATTTGGTCAGAAACAAAATTTCATCTCAATACTTTGTAATATATCCTTTGTTGGCAATGACAGAGGTCAAACGTTTTCTGTAAGTCTTCACAAGGTTGCCACACACTGTTGTTGGTATGTTGGCCCATTCCTCCATGCAGATCTCCTCTAGAGCAGTGATGTTTTTGGCTTTTCGCTTGGCAACATGGACTTTCAACTCCCTCCAAAGGTTTTCTATAGGGTTGAGATCTGGAGACTGGCTAGGCCACTCCAGGACCTTGAAATGCTTCTTACGAAGCCACTCCTTCGTTGCCCTGGCGGTGTGCTTTGGATCATTGTCATGTTGAAAGACACAGCCACGTTTCATCTTCAATGCCCTTGCTGATGGAAGGAGGTTTGCACTCAAAATCTCACGATACATGGCCCCATTCATTCTTTCATGTACCCGGATCAGTCGTCCTGGCCCCTTTGCAGAGAAACAGCCCCAAAGCATGATGTTTCCACCACCATGCTTTACAGTAGGTATGGTGTTTGATGGATGCAACTCAGTATTCTTTTTCCTCCAAACACGACAAGTTGTGTTTCTACCAAACAGTTCCAGTTTGGTTTCATCAGACCATAGGACATTCTCCCAAAACTCCTCTGGATCATCCAAATGCTCTCTAGCAAACTTCAGACGGGCCCGGACATGTACTGGCTTAAGCAGTGGGACACGTCTGGCACTGCAGGATCTGAGTCCATGGTGGCGTAGTGTGTTACTTATGGTAGGCCTTGTTACATTGGTCCCAGCTCTCTGCAGTTCATTCACTAGGTCCCTCCGCGTGGTTCTGGGATTTTTGCTCACCGTTCTTGTGATCATTCTGACCCCACGGGGTGGGATTTTGCGTGGAGCCCCAGATCGAGGGAGATTATCAGTGGTCTTGTATGTCTTCCATTTTCTAGTTATTGCTCCCACTGTTGATTTCTTCACTCCAAGCTGGTTGGCTATTGCAGATTCAGTCTTCCCAGCCTGCTGCAGGGCTACAATTTTGTTTCTGGTGTCCTTTGACAGCTCTTTGGTCTTCACCATAGTGGAGTTTGGAGTCAGACTGTTTGAGGGTGTGCACAGGTGTCTTTTTATACTGATAACAAGTTTAAACAGGTGCCATTACTACAGGTAATGAGTGGAGGAAAGAGGAGACTCTTAAAGAAGAAGTTACAGTTCTGTGAGAGCCAGAAATCTTGATTGTTTGTTTCTGACCAAATACTTATTTTCCACCATAATATGTAAATAAAATGTTAAAAAAACAGACAATGTGATTTTCTGGATTTTTTTTTCTCAGTTTGTCTCCCATAGTTGAGGTCTACCTATGATGTAAATTACAGACGCCTCTCATCTTTTTAAGTGGTGGAACTTGCACTATTGCTGACTGACTAAATACTTTTTTGCCCCACTGTGTATATATATATATATATATTATATATATGTACACGCCTGCTATATACCTGAGTAATATATACACACCCTGCTGTATAACCATATAATGTACAGTATATATATGTACAACCCTGCGATATGCCTGAGTAATATATACACCCTGCTGTGGGATCGCTTTCTGGTTGGCTGGGTGGGGGAGGAAGGATGGAAGGACTATTTCCTGTGTCCTATGGAAACTGGAAGCTACTTTAGTTAATTATGCAGGATCAGGCCTACGAATTACCCTATCATCCTGGAACTGTGTATACAGAGGGAGTCTAGATAGTGCTTGAACATCACTCACCCTCCGAGCTGACGTCAGTGCTACCAAGAAAGCTACTTTGAGAGAAAGCATTTTCACCGAGGCTGATGAAATGGGCTCAAACGGGGCTTCAGTCATGGCCGTGAGAACTAGGTTTAAATCCGACGGCATTATCCTATCCCTAACTTTTGGCCTGGACCTACCTGTCGCTTTAATAAATCTACTAACCCAGTAGTTACCAGCGATATCATAGTAAAAAAAGGGGCCCCAGGGCTGATACCTGAACCTTCAGGGTACTGGTGGAAAGGCCCATATCTAAACCCCTCTGAAGGAACTCTAGGATCTGGGCTATTGGGACCTCTTTTCTAGCTTCCGCTCCTGAGTTATGTAAAAAAAAAATCAAGGTCCTGGCATAGATCCTGGTTGTAATTTATTTTCTGCTTTTAAGAAGGGTATTTATCAGGCCTGGAGAAACCCCCCCCCCCCTTTTTTTTTTTTTTCTTTTTAAGTAACGCCTGTTCAAACTCCATGCTGTCAAATGAAGGCCAGCCACCTGAGGATGGTAGACTGGGCCCTGGGATAGGAGATCTGGAACCTCTGGCAGTACCCAAGGGTCGGACACAGACATGGTCCTGAGGCAAAACATCCACAAAAAGAAATGGTGCAAAAAGTCCGAAAAATAAATGCTAAAAAAATCAATTTAATAAATATAAATACATAAATAAGACAACAGCGGGTTACAATTGCCGACAGAATACATGGAGCGCACAGAGTTCAGCTAACATCCCTAAAGCAGTCGCCAAAATACAAAACACCAGGTAAAGGTAATAATCATGTCCACATCCCTGCATGTTCAGTATTAATAATGATGTCACGTATGTTGCACCAAGAACACAAGTAAACCATTGCGCATGAGCGGAACTCAGGTCGCGGCCATTTTGGAAAAGGGTAAATCAACCTTTAGCCCACAGATCGTCACCGCATCCACAGAACGGATACAGAGAGGGGGTATATTTTACAACAGAATGCATATTTACAGCAGGAAAGGACATAAAGGGCAGGTAATATACAGTATAAAAAAAGTAGCCATATCAAATTAAATCACCTTGAATTAACCCCACAATCAGACCATACCGATCACTATATAATGCATATATACCATTGTAAAAATACTCCTCCATAACAGTATGCATCAGAAAAGATATATCAATATGTGCATATCCGTATTTATGGATATAAATATGTACCACAACATATGGCTACCAAATAGACAAGCAAAATAAATACATGCATATGAAAGATAGAAAAATAAAAACGAGACATACAGAAATAACAAAACAGACATCCAAATGCATAATGCAAACATCAACTAAAGGACTATAGACAAATATCCCACAAAAATCCATATATAAATATAAACAAGAGTTATAACGAGAGATGTATGTTCTTGAGTCCCTCTGATGGCGAGATGGTGTAATTGCAGTCTGTATATGGCTGTCATGACCGAAAAACAGCGAAGTACTAAAAAAGAGTAATAAAGTAAAAGGTAAAAAACCACACCAAGAAATAAAATAAAATAAACAAATCCATGCAGCAGACGGCAAAATATGGATACCCAGCAGCAAAATACAGGAAGGGAGCAAAAGAAAGGCATTAATTTAAGCCATGAGGATGGACCGTATTCAACTGCCAAATCCATCTCGCCTCCAGTCTACCCAGTCTATTATGATTGGACGTTTTTATTATTTTTGCCTGGTGTGTTTTCCTTGTATTCATCATGGCATGAGAACCGTGCCCTCCTGGGCCAAAATTGAGCGATTACTATTACCCTTGCTTTGTCCTTCCTGATTTTCCTCACCACTAGAAGTAGTAGAGATAAGGGAGGGAAGGCATAGGCTAGACTGAAGTCCCATTTTATGAGGAAGGCATTCACTACTAGCGGGTTTTCTTTGGGATCCAGTAAACAGAACTATTTCACTTTCCTGTTCTTTTTGGTGGCGAAGAGGTCAACATCCACCTGACCCCACTTCTGCACAATTAGATTGAAAATGGCAGTTTTTAGAGATCATTCGCCTTGTCTCAGAAGGTTGCGGCTTAAAAAGTCTGCTGCGGTATTGTCTCTCCCTCTTATATGCAGAACTGTTAAAGATAGAAAATGTTGTTCTGCAAGTTGGAACATGCGTTCTGTTACTTCCATCAGATGTTTGGAACGCGTTCCGCCCTGGTGGTTGATATAAGCCACTGTGACCTAATTGTCAGAGAGAACTCGCACGTGAAGACCCTGCAGATATACAAGAAGTTTTTTGACTGCCCGCTCTACTGCTGTTAATTCCCTCAGGTTAGAAGACGCCTCTACCTCATCATGTTCCCATAAGTCCTGGACCACAACCTCACTCATATGAGCCCCCGAAACCTGTAGGGCTTGCATCCGTAGTGACTATTCGGGTGATATTATACTCCCAGGGAACCCCTCTAGAAAGGTTTTTCTGGTCAAACCACCACTCAAGGGATTTTACAGAGGTCCAGGATAAAGTCATCAGACCTTCTAAATGACCCCCGAGAATTCTGTCATTCAAGAAAACATCCCTTTGTAGTGATCTCTTATAAAACTGCGACAAATGGACCGCGAGGATGAAGGATGAGAGAGCCCAACAGGGACATAGCTTTTCTCAGGGACATGGTGGGGTTATTAGAGGCGTTCTGGATCTGATAATGCAGGCAAATTAACTTGTCGGGCGGTAAACTGCACTCCTGACTCTATGAGTCTAAAACTAGGCCCAAAACTGTTGTACTCTTAGGGGCTGTAGGTATGATTTCTTGATATTTAGTACCCACCCTAAATGTTCCAGGATGGACATTGAAGTTTGTAGCTGCCCCAAACAATGGTCCGCTGATTTTCCTACAATAAGAAAGTCGTCAAGGTAAGGGACAATAAGGATATTGGATTCACGAATGTGGGCCATGGCCTCGGCTACAACCTTAGTGAACACACGAGGGGCAACTGCAAGGCCAAAGGGAAGGGCCCTATATTGGAAGTGCCGAACTGGTCCTTCTAAGAGAACTGCCACGCTAAGGAAACCCTGATGGGTTACGTGAATGGGTACAGGATAATAATCATCTTTTAGATCTAACACTACCATGAAGCAGTTTTCAAACAATAACTTTATTGTTGAACTGATGGTTTCCATTTTAAATGGACGTATTACCAGATATTTATTGAGGGCTCTTTGATTAATTATGGTTCTGAAGGAACCGTCTGGTTTTCGGACCAAAAATAGGGAAGAGTAGAAACCACATCTCTCCGTTTCCGGTACCTCCACCAGAACCCTTTTAAGACATAGATTTATGATTCCAGGGCAGCTTGTTCTAAAGAAGAGGATCTGAGGGGAGTAACCTTGAACCTATTCTGAGGCACAGAGGAGAATTCTAACTGGAGTCCTGATAATATTAGGCTTAGAATTCAGTTGCTGTTAGAGATCAGGGACCAGGCCAGGTAAAAGGCCGCCAGCCTACCTCCCAGAGGTACCACTAGTCATTGGGAAGATTTCTTATGGTCTCTGGAGGGGCCTCCAAACAGAAATCCTGTACCTTTTCTCTTCCTATCAACCCATTTAGCATGCTCCCTGGAAGGCCTCCTACGACTGAACCTTCTCCTACTGAAAGGGCGTCGGTAGGAAGTGGTTGGTAGTCTAGGGAACTTCTTTTTGTCATCCCCTGCTTTCTCTAAAAGTTTGTCCAGGACTGGACCAAAAAGGTACTCTCCTTCACATGGGATGGAGCAGAGTCGGGATCTGGCCTGGATGTCACCAGGCCAACATTTCAGCCATAGTGCCCTTCGAGCCGCATTGGACAGTCCTGCTGATCTAGCCACCATCCTTACAGAGTCCACTGAGGCGTCGGCTGGGAAAGCTGCAGCCCACTGAATTATAGGCAAGGCCTTTAAGATGGACTCTCGTGGGGCCCTGTCCTTTAACTGAGATTCTAGTTGATCCAGCCAGACCATCATGGATCTGGCTGTACAGGTAAAGGCTACTGCTGGTCTCAGGGAGCCAGCTGACATCTCCCAGGTCCCTTTTAGGAAGGATTCTTCCTTTTTATCTAAAGGGTCTTTCAAGGAGCCCATGTCCTCAAAGGACAGGGAAGATTTTTTAGAGACCACAGCATCTAGTTTCGGGGCTTTATCCCATCTAGTTACCACAGGAACCTCAAAGGGATATCCATGTTTAAATGCTGGAGGAAGGGACCCCTTTTGTTCCAGCCTCTTCTGTTCCCTGCCTTCTAAGCTCTGAATTTTACTATTAAGTTGAAAAGACCTGCGTTTTCTAGGATCTAATTCGCCGAACATTACGTCTTGTACAGAAGGTTCTGACCTAGAATCTGCCACACCCTGACCACTTTAATCAATTTTTCCATGCGGTCCAAAGGAAAACAGAAATGGCTAGAGGAGTCCTCTGAAGATGATGAAGAAGACGACCCCTCAGAATCCTCATCCCTTCTAAGGTCTACCGAGGAATCCAAATCTGTAAATTTCATATTACCACCACTCCCTTTCTTCTTAGAACTCTCCAGAGATAGGAATTTTAGGGACTCATTCACCTCCTTCCTAATAATCTCCCTTAGGCTTGTGGTGAAGTCGAGTGTTTCCTCCGCTACCTGTAGAAGGAGGAAGTATAAGGCACTGCGTTCCAGCTAAAAACTAATCTTCCCCCTCCTTGCACCCTACCATCTGCCGTACACAAGGCTAACAATCTTTTTGGGTAGGCGTCTGGCAGGGGACAGCTGCAAAGGACACATTCCCTGTGCCTCGATTTTCCAGAACACTTCTTCCCCTAGCAGGATAAAGAAAAATAAGGGGAAGACTGCATCACCGAGTGTACTTTCACGAATTCCTCTTACCTGTGTTGCAGATTAGTAGGTACCGGATCACGAGGTGGATATTTCTCTGTGGATGCTGCTGAATCCTCCACCCTGGCAGAGCTTCTGCGGCTGGACAGAACACTCGCCTGACCACTACCCGTTTCCCTGGACTTCTGTCAGGATTTTATATGGGGTCTCACGCAAGCATGCTGCTCTGCAATCGGATGCTGCAGGTTCTCGTGCTACTCCAAGGAAGCTTCTGCCACGTCCATCCTGGTAATGGCTCAGAGGCACTGTCTGCAGACGTCCAGGACCTTGTGTGGCTCCTCCCCCCTCGATATCCAGGTCAGCAGGTCTCTGGCCAGGGGTATCGCCCTCCCCTCTGGACCCGACACGCCTCCCAACTCCACGCCCCCCCCGCCTTGGCCCAGGCACCCCCGGTCTCTGGCCACCATCCCCCGGCGAGTCGTGACCCCGCGGTACACTGGGCAAAATCCGTACGGCACCCAACTTCCAGGATGGCCTTCCAGGCCTCGCCCCCCAACACCTTACTATCGCGACCACCTATGAGGTCGCAGGAGCACACGAGGGGGCAGTCCAACCACGTCACCAGCCGAGCCTCCGCACTGCCCCCAGCCGCATCACCCAGCCCGCCCCCAATGTCAGAACTGGAAGTGCCACAGCACGCCAGGGAGCACAGGACAGGAACGGCTGAATGCATCGGGGATAGTACTTACCTTCCGGTGCTGGCCCTCCGGAGACAGAATCCTCCGGACACCGTTCCACATGCTCTACTCACAGATGTGCAATCCTACCCGGACCCCCCGTGGTGCTTCCAGGGACCCCGCACCAGCCGAGGTAGGGGACCACCGGCTACCTAAAAACCTAAAACCCACCAGTCGGGCTTGGGATCCTCCAAGTATCTTGTAGGAATCCAGTCCTCTTCAGGAACAGGAAATGTGTGGAAGAGGTGCTGCCCTTTTGTATCTGTAGGTTTCCTGTTCCTGAAGGGCAGATCTCCTCTCTCGGTGTTGCTGTCATGGGCGATCAAATAAATAAAATATATTTCCCACGAAAATGTTGTTGTAGCCTTAATCTCTATTCTTGAGGCACAGTGCATAGCTCAGAAGGGAAGAAGCGCCATATGGAGTTAAGATTTTGCCGGAATGGCTTAAGGGTGCCATGTCACACCCTGAGGTGCCAAAAGAGCACAAACTTCAGATCCATGACCTCATTTTACAAACTACACCTACCCCCAATGAAATAATCTGGGGGTGCAGTGATCATATTGACACCACATGTGTGAAGAAGAATTACATTTTTACCACTAAGATGTTTTAGCCCCAAGTTTTACATTTTTCTAAGGGCTAATAGGAACAAATGGACGTTAGTTTGCTGTAAAAATTTCTCCTGAGTGCGCCAATACCCTACATATAATCAAGAAATACTTTTCAGGCACAGTGCAAAACTCAGAAGGGAGAAAGCACCATATTATAGTGCATATTTTACTGTTATGGTTTGAGGGTGCCATGACCCACTGGGAAAGCCCCTGAGGTGCCACAACAGAAGAATCCCTCATAACTGAAGCCATTTTACAAACTACACCTCTCAATGAATTCATCTAGGGGTGCAGTGTCCCTCCTCAAGTGACCACATTTTGGAAGTTATACCCCTTTGGGAATTTATCTACAGGTGTCATGACGATCCATGACCTCATTTTACAAACTACACCTACCCCCCAATGAAATAATCTGGGGGTGCAGTGATCATATTGACACCACATGTGTGAAGAAGAATTACATTTTTACCACTAAGATGTTTTAGCCCCAAGTTTTACATTTTTCTAAGGGCTAATAGGAACAAATGGACCTTAGTTTGCTGTAAAAATTTCTCCTGAGTGCGCCAATACCCTACATATAATCAAGAAATACTTTTCAGGCACAGTGCAAAACTCAGAAGGGAAAAAGCACCATATTATAGTGCATATTTTACTGTTATGGTTTGAGGGTGCCATGACCCACTGGGAAAGCCCCTGAGGTGCTACAACAGAAGAATCCCTCATAACTGAAGCCATTTTACAAACTACACCTCTCAATGAATTCATCTAGGGGTGCAGTGTCCCTCCTCAAGTGACCACATTTTGGAAGTTATACCCCTTTGGGAATTTATCTACAGGTGTCATGACGATTTTGACTCCATGGGTGTTTTCTAAAATCAAGCAGAAGTGGATGTTGCTGAGTGAAAATTGCAAACTACCATTGTAGTCTCCAGTACATTGTGCCCAGCTCGATTCTGGAGACATAGTAACATAGTAACATAGTTAGCAAGGCCGAAAAAAGACATTTGTCCATCTAGTTCAGCCTATATTCCATCATAATAAATCCCCAGATCTACGTCCTTCTACAGAACCTAATAATTGTATGATACAATATTGTTCTGCTCCAGGAAGACATCCAGGCCTCTCTTGAACCCCTCGACTGAGTTCGCCATCACCACCTCCTCAGGCAAGCAATTCCAGATTCTCACTGCCCTAACAGTAAAGAATCCTCTTCTATGTTGGTGGAAAAACCTTCTCTCCTCCAGACGCAAAGAATGCCTCCTTGTGCCAGTCAACTTCCTTGGTATAAACAGATCCTCAGTGAGATATTTGTATTGTCCCCTTATATACTTATACATGGTTATTAGATCGCCCCTCAGTCGTCTTTTTTCTAGACTAAATAATCCTAATTTCGCTAATCTATCTGGGTATTGTAGTTCTCCCATCCCCTTTATTAATTTTGTTGCCCTCCTTTGTACTCTCTCTAGCTCCATTATATTCTTCCTGAGCACCGGTGCCCAAAACTGGACACAGTACTCCATGTAACAACGCCCAATAGAGTTGAAAAAGGTACATTTATTACTTATAAACAAAATAATAATAAGACGGACTGGGATCAAGTAGTGAAGGCTACCAATGTCCAGACAAACAGAAACACAAATGGGCAGATACATAAAGTGCTTAGTGCATATTATATCCAGGGGAGCCGAATAGTACAGGGCATAAACAGTATAACACCGCAACAGCAGTGGAAAAAATGCGCGCACAGTAAATAAAGCCCCCGTTCCCCCATCTTAACCTTGCTTACCCATACTGTAACTGAGTCTGGACACACGCCAACACTGACGCGCGTTTCGCTCAGCTTTTTCATTTCTTCACAGTACCCCATGTGCGGTCTAACTAGGGATTTGTACAGAGGCAGTATAATGCTCTCATCATGTGTATCCAGACCTCTTTTAATGCACCCCATGATCCTGTTTGCCTTGGCAGCTGCTGCCTGGCACTGGCTGCTCCAGGTAAGTTTATCATTAACTAGGATCCCCAAGTCCTTCTCCCTGTCAGATTTACCCAGTGGTTTCCCGTTCAGTGTGTAATGGTGATATTGATTCCTTCTTCCCATGTGTATAACTTTACATTTATCATTGTTAAACCTCATCTGCCACCTTTCAGCCCAAGTTTCCAACTTATCCAGATCCATCTGTAGCAGAATACTATCTTCTCTTCTATTAACTGCTTTACATAGTTTTGTATCATCTGCAAATATCGATATTTTACTGTGTAAACCTTCTACCAGATCATTAATGAATATGTTGAAGAGAACAGGTCCCAATATTGACCCCTGCGGTATCCCACTGGTCACAGCGACCCAGTTAGAGACTATACCATTTTTAACCACCCTTTCTATCACTAAGCCAGTTACTAACCCATTTACACACATTTTCCCCCAGACCAAGCATTCTCATTTTGCGTACCAACCTCTCGTGCGGCACGGTATCAAACGCTTTGGAAAAATCGAGATATACCACGTCCAATGACTCACCGTGGTCCAGCCTATAGCTTACCTCTTCATAAAAACTGATTAGATTGGTTTGACAGGAGCGATTTCTCATAAACCCATGCTGATATGGAGTTAAACAGTTATTCTCATTGGGATAATACAGAATAACATCCTTCAGAAACCCTTCAAATATTTTACCAACAATAGAGGTTAGACTTACTGGCCTATAATTTCCAGGTTCACTTTTAGAGCCCTTTTTGAATATTGGCACCACATTTGCTATGCGCCAGTCCTGCGGAACAGACCCCGTCGCTATAGAGTCCCTAAATATAAGAAATAATGGTTTATCTATTACATTACTTAGTTCTCTTAGTACTCGTGGGTGTATGCCATCCGGACCCGGAGATTTATCTATTTTAATCTTATTTAGCCGGTTTCGCACCTCTTCTTGGGTTAGATTGGTGACCCTTAATATAGGGTTTTCATTGTTTCTTGGGATTTCACCTAGCATTTCATTTTCCACCGTGAATACCGTGGAGAAGAAGGTGTTTAATATGTTAGCTTTTTCCTCGTCATCTTCAACCATTCTTTCCTCACAATTCCTCACATGCACCCGTAAATTAGGCAGACTCTCATAGCTGCAGAAATGCCAAACATGTGGATGCTATATGTGGTTTAGGCACACTGGGGCTCAGAAAGGAGGGGGCATTTGGATTTGGGAGTGCAGAATATGTTGAATTTTTTTTCGGGGGGCGAGGAACCATTTCGCTATTCCAGAGCCTTTGAGCTGCCAATAACGTGGAAGCCCCCAATATTTCCATTTTCAGATGACTGACCTGAGTAGGGGCATTTTTTTGTGGATTGATTTGAAGCTTTGGTTAGCATAACATTAGTGATCATATTTATCGGACTCTTAAACTGAGCACTTATGTCAGGGTTTCCATCTAAATCTCCAAGAGATGGGATGCAGATGAAACCCCAGAGGGATCCATTCACTATAATGAGGCAGCAGAGTTACTCTTGTCTTCGTCTGGTCTCTGTTCAGCAGTGTCCTTTTTTCAGAGATGCACAAAAGTGGCACACTGCACTTTTATGCATGTCTAAGACCGGTGTCACACTAGCGAGTTTTATGGACGTATGAGCGCTGAAAATACGTCCAGAAAATACGCATTGCACACGGCCCAATGATTCTCTATGGGGCTGCTCCTATCTGCCATAAATTACGCATCCGTATTATGCGGTATTCTACGGCTGTAGAAAATCGCAGCATGCTGCGTTTGTCTGCGTATTGCGCAAAAAATACGCCAATGCAAGTCTATGGGGGTGCGCAAAATACGGAATGCATACGGACCATGCATGTAACTTGCGAGAAATACGCTAGACTCTGGCAGGTGTCAGGAAATGTCCCAAGGCCTCAATCAGGAAGCTGAGACATGCTAATTAGCTGAAAGGGTATGTGCACACGTCAGGATTTCTTGCAGAAATTTTCCTGACAAAAACCGGACATTTCTGCCAGAAATCCGCAGGCGTTTTTTTCATGCGTTTTTGACGTGTTTTTTGTGCGTTTTTCCCCAAATGCATAGAATAGCGGGAAAAATGCAGAAAATCCGCAAAATTAATGAACATGCTGTTTTTTACCGCGATGCGTTTTTTTTGCGGAAAAAAAAGGCATCATGTGCACAAAACATGCAGAATGCATTCTAAATGATAGGATGCATAATGTATGCATTTTTAATGAGTTTTTATAGGGTTTTTACCGCAAAAAAACCTGAACGTGTGCACATAGCCAAAAAGCCAGACAGAGATCCCGGAAGTCTGCCGCACGCCTCCACGGAGTCTGAATCAGCATGGCTACCATCATAAATGTTGACATGCTCATCATTTTGGTCGAGGAAAGGCCCGAAATTTGGGACCAGAGAGATCCCAACAGGGCCCAAAAAGAGGCAGCATGGAGGAGTATATGTGGGTCCCTATTCCCAAATTATGATCAGCGGCCACGTGAGGCACAGAGGCAAATACGTAAGTACACTCATGTTTGTACATGGATCTTTATGTGAATCAGCAGTACCTAACTCCTTTTAAGTAATTTTAAAATTATTTTTAAGTATTGCATATATTAATTTCTATAACAACATTAATTCCATGGTGCTGTACATGAGAAACGGGTTACATACAGGGTTATTATAGATGTCCCTTACAGTGTACAACTGAAAAAATACATACTGGGATAGAGGGGAGAGGACTCTGTCCTTGTGGCCTTACATTCTATGATGTTCATTTTTGTTGTTAAAAAAATACAAAATTTATATTAAATGCAGCTTCCTAGGCTACACTACAATCTGTGTAGTCAATTACACCTTGTGTGACCACTGTGCATAATGGTGTAATACATTATTTTACTCTCTTTTGTTGCAGTGGATGTAATGAAAAGATGGCGGAGCATCCGCGATCAGTACAGGAGGGAGAGGCAGCAGCGGGACAGGAGTGGGTCAGGCGCACCATCTAAAAAGAAAAAGTATATCTATTTTGATAGATTGACCTTTTTGAATCCCAGTATGGATCTCAGACCGTAAGTACAAACATCACAACACATTATACACATATGTTTAGAATGGTCAGACTTTTTTTTTTTTCCAACATACTTTCATAACAGAACACAGTCCAACCTCACAGAGAGGGAGACAGGATCCGATTCTGAGGTGGTCATAGACCCAGTTGAGGAAGGAGAAGAGGTGGCTGGCCCATCTTCTGATCTGTCATGCTCCATCCCTCCAGGATCCTCATCATCTGGGCATCCAGCAGCAACTGGCCAAGATTAGGCCCCACCACCAAGAGCAGCAGCAGCACAAGCAAGCCAGGATGATCTTGGCAACAGCAGCAGCCCAACTGTTCCCCTGGAGACCTCACCACAGGCTGCTGTGACGTCACGGCGTGCTCGCCGAAGGAGAGAGCTCCTCCAAAGTAGGAGGAATGTGGATGCTGGGGTCCTAAACTATCTGGCAAGGGTTACTGTGGATGAGGGGGAGGAGGCCTATACGAGGAGCCTGGCCCGATACTTACGCCCCCTAGCCCGTGAGGTGAGGCTACGTGTGAGAGGGTGTTTTCAAAGTCTTATTGATGCATGCACCCCCCCCAAATGACCCATATGAGCTGATGGAGTTTATTGATAGCTGTCATCATGTAACGTCCTGCGGCTGCCAAGATCTCAACAGGTGCATGCTCAACAGGGAATTGAAGCACCTCCTCCACGTGAGCCTACACCTCAACCCCTACCCACACAAAACCCACCATGGCAACCTCAGTACCATATGCCAGACTACCATCAATCTTCCCAATATGGCCACTTGTCTAGACCCATTGCTGGAGGCTGGTCCCAACCTGGGTTTGCACGACATGGCCATATTGGGGGTGGATATGAGTCAAGGCCATATTTTTAACAACATGAGGGCTACAGTCAGATTCCTTATGTCCAATACACAACTGGGCCACATGATCAAAGGCTGAATATTCCTCCGACCCACACAGCATCCACGAAGGGTGAAGGACAATTGGCCCAACAAAGGCCACCTGAGCAGGACCCTGAGCTTCCCCTATCACCTCCACCTACTTACCAAAACCTGTAATGTTTTGGGGTTTGTGACACATAACCATGTGTTCTATATGTTTGTGCTGTCATAGGACTTTGTTATGCTGTTCATGTTGTTAAAAAATTATGCCAGCTTGAATTGGCTGAAAAAAACATATGGAAAAAATATGGATTTGAGTTAAACAAAAAAGGCTTTTTCGGTAATTAAAAAATATTGTAAAAAGCCAAATTACTTTTGTGGGCCAATCATTCTTACATCACACACATATGCTCTGTTCATAACCATATGTGAATTAAGTAAATACAACACACAGAGTTCAGAATATTTTTTTTTTCTGGTAAACTTATAATATAGTTAAAAAGGAAAAAATCACAAATGAGAAACAGCATAATCTTGCCAGGGAGTCGCACCCTGAGAAACAAAATAATTGGTGAAAGCATCCCTAACTTTTGTGCCAGAAAGGGGACGCCGCGGAGGAGGGCCATGTGGTGTAGGCCTAATCACATTGCTCAACATGTGTTCAGCAATATCAGCTGAGGAGCAATCATGTATGCAGGTAAAATTGTGCAAAATAACACAGGCTTTTATGACTTCATTCACTGTAGCCTCACTGAGCTGAATGGCAGACTGGAGGAGACGCCATTTGGCTGCCAGAATACCAAAGGCGCACTCCACCAGTCTCCGCGCCCTGGAAAGCCGCAAATTAAAGACCCTCCGCCGGTGGTCCAGGTTGCGCCGGGGATAAGGCCTCATGACGTGCCTCGTCAGTTGGAACGCCTCATCTCCAACAAGAACAAAAGGCACTGCTTCCGCATTGGAGCCTGGGAGTTGTTGTGGTGGTGGGAGGTCTAACTGGTTGTCATGCAGCCGCCGACCCATAATGGACGAATTGAAGACCCTAGAGTCTCCAGTTCGGCCATAGGCCCCAATGTCTACAATTATAAACTTGTAGTTACTGTCAACTACAGCTAACAGAACTACAGAGAAAAACTGCTTATAATTGTAGAATTGGGAGCCAGAGTTCGGCGGCTTACGTACCCTGATATGTTTCCCATCCACGGCTCCAATGCAGTTTGGGAAGTCACAAGTGTTCTAGAAACCAAGGGCTATTTTGAGCCAATCAGCCTGTTTTGGCTCAGGCATCACAAGTTCCTGGAGTTTAGCCCATATTTGACTACAGGTTGACCGCACAATGCCCGAAATTGTCGACCGCCCAATCAGAAACTCCAGGTGTAGTCCTGCATACAACAAGCCAGTGGACAGGAAGCTGAAAGTGAAAAAGAAAAATTATTAGGTAGGTAACAAGAGGTCACACAAAACATGAAGAAGCACAAGTAGATTGTATATTGTAAAAAACATGATTAACGCTGTAAACTGAAAAATTTACCTAGGGTACTTAACTATAACATTTAACACACTTTTTTGGATCTGCTTGTGCCCTAATGTACACATATACTTGAAAAAACCTGCTAGAACACAACACATAAAAAAAAAAGATCATCAACATACAGTATGTGAGGATGTTGAATACATACCATAAGGTAAGGAGAAGATGCTCCTCTGCGGATATGGCTTTGCGCATCCTTGTGTCCTGATAGGTGATACCTGGACGTAATATCTCCAACAATATATCAAAGGTTCTGATGGTCATGCGACAGTACAGATAGAACTTGTCAGGATGTGCTCTCAGAGCTGTATAGAGCCTCTCAAAATGTCCTTTAGTGAGGCATTGGGTCAAAAGAGGATGCACCCACAACCTTCGTCTCCTCCTTCGCGGATCAACAATCACGGGATATGGCTGCCCAAATCGACGCGACAAGACCCAGTGAAACAACACCCGCTGAGTTGGGGTGAAAGACAGTAGGTCAGACATGGTTTTATGGTAATACCAACACACCCAAGAGATGCACACCAACTAAATGGCCAGATGGGAGGGTCCCACCTGTTGTAGAGGGCTTAAATAGGGTTAGTGATGATGATTTAAATTAATTGCAGGCCAGAAAACCGTTAATTGTCCATTTTGTGATGTTGCGTGTAAAATACGCATTACGGATTGCATACGGATCACATACGCAACATTACATGCGCAAAATACGCGGCCACACCTTGGCAACGGATTACCTAGGGAACACTATTTCTGGGATATTTCTGCGTATTACGTGGACCGTATTTGCCTACACTGAGTGTGACGCCGGCCTAAAAAGACGGACACCGCCGGATCACAAGTTAGACGGCGTCCACAGTGCTTCCATCTGCCTCATTATAAGGCATCATCTGCAGGGGGTTCCACCTGAATCACTTATTTCAGACATTTACATGGAGACTCCCACGTAAGCGCTCAGCACAGGATAAATGTGAGCCGAGCAGTACTGCAATTTTTGAAAGACAAAATAAAATCAACAGCAGATGAAAAATTGTTTATGTTTGACCGCCGTCAAACACTAAAAGATGCTTTTTTGTTTTTGCATCGCCATATTTTAAGAGGGAGAATTTTTCCAGAATTCATCTGACAGTCATGCGAGAGCTTTATTATTTTTTTTACAGGACGAGTTGATGTTTTTATTGGTATCATTTTCGGGCAAATGACAATTTTTGATCGTTTCCTATTTTTGAAAGGCAGATGAACAAAAACCAGCAATTTAGGCATTAGTTAATCTAAACATCATCACGTCTGTATGCGCTTACATGTACAGACAGAAGAATGTATGCAACCTTCAATCCACAGAGGATCTGTGGTTGGTTTTCCCAAGATATTTGGAGCAACCAGCCCTTGATACTTTGATGCGGTCTTGAAGACAGAAGGTGGTCACACCAATTATTGATTTTAGATCTCGCTCTTGTTCATTGCACTTTGCATTTCTATTAATTAATACACATAAATGATCACTTCTGCCTTTGAAAGCATTCTTACATTGCAACAATTTTTTTTCCACAGCTGCCTAAAACTATTACACAGTACTGTGTGTGTACATATCCATAAACTAGTGTATATAAGCTGTATCTATATACCTTACACTTGCCTGTTTATCCAGTTACATTAGTATATTGCACATATACAATGTGAGATTTTATTTATTGTTACAGACCATATTGAAACCTCGGTTCTCAAACCATTGATATATTTATTGATTTTGCTTCAAAGTATTTCATTGCACATGGATTGTGAAATAAAAAAAATGCAAATCTACATCTTATGCAAATATATTCTGTGACAATGTAATGTCTAAGAATAAGAATGAACGGTGCAGGAAATGCATTTAGTAGACGAGCCTCTTGCTGTCACCACGAGGTTTTTTAATCTTGCTGTAATTTTTGAAAATTATATCACATAGCGTAGCCTGAAGAAAGAAAGAAATCATGTCAGCAAAAAAGAAACGTACCACACCAAGCAATCTGGCTAGGTAAAGTCGTCAGTTTTAGTTAGAGCTGAATTATCGCCACACTGGGTAAGGGCAGCATAGTGTGTATATATATATATATATATATATATACATATATATATACATACATACACACACACTATATATAAGTGCTCTGTACTAAGACAAAGCCCCACCCCTGCAATACTCACATAGAAGTTCCTTATCTCCAAAGCTGTGATTCGGAGCTCAGAGTATTGGGATTCATCCAGCTGCTGAACTAGCGCTCGATAATCACCCTAAAAAAAGAAAAAAACAGGATTTTTGGTTGCTTACCGTAAAATCTGTTTCTTGGAGCCTCCATTGGGGGACACAGGAATCATGGGTGTATGCTGCTGCCACTAGGAGGATGACACTATGCAAATAAAAAAAGTTAGCTCCTCCTCTGCAGTGTACACCCCAACGACTGGCATTATACTCTTCAGTTAGTGAGAAAGCAGGAGATAAATAACAAGGTTGAAAACCATAACCACAAACTTGAGAACTGTAAACGTGAGAACAGTCATAGAACATAAAACAGCAGAAACTGAGAAACATTGGGAGGGTGTTGTGTCCCCCAATGGAGGCTCGAAGAAACAGATTTTACGGTAAGCAACCAAAAATCCTGTTTTCTTTATCGCCTCTCATTGGGGGACACAGAAACCATGGGACGTCCCAAAGCAGTCCCTAGGGCGGGAAAAGCAGACTTCCATCAGGTCAGAGGACTCACCACTGCCGCCTGCAAGATCCTTCTGCCTAGGCTGGCGTCCGCCGAGGCGTAGGTATGGACCTTGTAAAATTTGGCGAATGTGTGGATGGAAGACCAAGTTGCCGCTTTGCAAAGCTGTAGAGCGGAAGCCCTGTGGTGCACCGCCCAGGAGGCGCCGACTGCCCGGGCAGAGTGAGCCTTGAGCCCAGGAGGGGGCACTCTGTTCTTGACCCGGTAAGCCTCCAGAATTGCCATTCTGATCCAGCGAGCAATAGTCGCCTTAGAAGCCGGTTGGCCTCTGCGTGAGCCATCAGGAATGACGAAAAGAGAATCCGTCTTCCGGAAAGTGGACGTTCTATCCAGGTAGATCCTCACTGCCCTGACGAGGTCCAGCTTGTTCAACGATCGCTCCAGAGGATGAGTCGGAGCTGGACAAAAGGAAGGTAGAACGATGTCCTTGCTGAGGTGGAAGGTGGAAACCACCTTAGGAAGAAAGGAAGGCGGAGGCCTGAGGACCACCTTGTCCTGGTGAATGACCAAGAACGGCAAGACAGGGCCGCCAACTCGGAAACGCGGTGGATAGAAGTGATGGCCACAAGAAAGGCCACCTTCCAAGATAGAACTGACAGGGGAATCTCCCTGAGAGGCTCAAAGGGGGAAACCCTCAGAACGTCCAGTACCAGGTTTAAATCCCATGAATCCACAGGGGCCCTGTACGGAGGGACAGCATGGGCTACTCCTTGAAGGAAGGTCTTAACCTGTGGTCAAGAAGCTAAAGTCTTCTGAAAAAGGATGGAAAGCGCAGAGACCTGGCCCTTCAGGGAACTAAGAGCCAGGCCCGAATCCAGTCCTGCCTGAAGGAAGGCCAAAATGGAATGCAGGGAAAAGGACATAAATGAAACGCGGTGGGACTCGCACCAACGGAAGTAAGCCTTCCAGGTACGATAGTAGATCCTGGAAGACGAAGGCTTCCGAGCCTGAATCATGGTGTGAATCACCCTGTCCGAAAGGCCGGATGTTCTTAGAACTGCGGTCTCAACTGCCATGCCGTTAAACTGAGCGACCGAGAATTCGGGTGGCAGATCGGGCCTGTCTGGAAGGCGCCAGGGAGAATCCGCGAGAAGATTGACGAGCTCCGCGAACCAAGCTCTCCTGGGCCAATCCGGGGCGATCAGAATGACCGGCACCCCATCCGCCTTGATCTTTTTCAACAGTTTGGGAAGTAATGGAAGGGGTGGGAACAGGTAGGGCAGCACGAACTGTGACCAAGGAATGGCCAGAGCGTCAACGCCCACTGCAAGAGGATTGCGAGACCTGGAGACGAACTGCGGAACCTTCCTGATCATTCGAGATGCCGTGAGATCCACGTCCGGAGTCCCCCATCGAAGACAAATCTGATGGAAGACCTCCGGATGCAAGGACCATTCCCCTGCCGCGAGGCCCTCGCGGCTGAGGAAGTCGGCGGCCCAATTGTCCATGCCGGGGATATGCACCGCGGATATCACCGGAACCGTTGCCTCTGCCCAGAGGAGGATCTTGGATACCTCGGCCAAGGAGCTCTGAGTCCCCCTTTGATGGTTGACATATGCCACCGCCATGGCATTGTCCGTCTGGATTCGGATTGGAAGGCCCCTGAGAATCCCTTCCCAGTGACGAAGGGAGAGAAAAATGGCCCGGATCTCATAGTAACATAGTAACATAGTTAGTAAGGCCGAAAAAAGACATTTGTCCATCCAGTTCAGCCTATATTCCATTATAATAAATACCCAGATCTACGTCCTTCTACAGAACCTAATAATTGTATGATACAATATTGTTCTGCTCCAGGAAGACATCCAGGCCTCTCTTGAACCCCTCGACTGAGTTCGCCATCACCACCTCCTCAGGCAAGCAATTCCAGATTCTCACTGCCCTAACAGTAAAGAATCCTCTTCTATGTTGGTGGAAAAACCTTCTCTCCTCCAGACGCAAAGAATGCCCCCTTGTGCCCGTCACCTTCCTTGGTATAAACAGATCCTCAGCGAGATATTTGTATTGTCCCCTTATATACTTATACATGGTTATTAGATCGCCCCTCAGTCGTCTTTTTTCTAGACTAAATAATCCTAATTTCGCTAATCTATCTGGGTATTGTAGTTCTCCCATCCCCTTTATTAATTTTGTTGCCCTCCTTTGTACTCTCTCTAGTTCCATTATATCCTTCCTGAGCACCGGTGCCCAAAACTGGACACAGTACTCCATGTGCGGTCTAACTAGGGATTTGTACAGAGGCAGTATAATGCTCTCATCATGTGTATCCAGACCTCTTTTAATGCACCCCATGATCCTGTTTGCCTTGGCAGCTGCTGCCTGGCACTGGCAATCTCGAGGACATTGATCAGCAAAGTTGACTCCTGCGCCGACCAGCGGCCCTGTACAGTCAGGTGGCGAAACACCGCACCCCAGCCGAGCAGGCTGGCACCTGTCATCACCACTTGCCAGTGAACTGGAAGGAAAGACCTGCCCTGGGAGATGAGAGGTGACGTGAGTCACCAGTTGAGAGACCGTTTGACTCGGGGAGCGAGTCGGATCGGGGAATCCAGGGAGAAGACAGACCTGTTCCACTGAGACAGGATGGCTTGCTGAAGAGGTCGCGAGTGAAATTGGGCGAAGGGAATAGCTTCCAATGTTGCTACCATCCTCCCCAAAACCTTCATGGCCGATCGGAAGGAAGGAGACCGAGGGCCCTGGAGCACGCGTATGTCCCGACGAAGGATGGATCTCTTGTCTTCGGGAAGAAAGACCTTGGTCTGACGAGTGTCGAAGAGCATGCCCAGAAAGATGATGCGCTGAGAAGGAATAAGGCAGGACTTCTTCCGGTTGACCAGCCACCCGAAACGGGCTAGGGTGTCGAGAACGATGGACAGATTTCGTGGGCCTGAGAAAAGGACGGAGCCTTGATGAGGATGTCCTTGTGGTATGGAAAAAGAACCAGGCCTCTGACCCTCAAGATGGCCATCAGCGCCGCCATGATCTTCGTGAAAACTCTTGGGGCGGTTGCAAGACCGAACGGCAGGGCGACAAACTGAAAATGTTCCTGAAGCACTGCAAAGTGCAGGTATCGGTGATGTCCTGGGAATATCGGGACATGGAGGTAGGCATCCTGAATATCTATGGAACACAGAAATTCCTGAGCCTCCATGGAAGCAATCACTGAACGAAGGGATTCCATCCTGAAGTGCTTCAGACGAACTCTCTTGTTCAGCAATTTGAGATCCAGAATGGGATGCACCCTGCCGTCTTTTTTCGGTACCACAAAAAGGTTTGAATAGAAACTTGTGAACTGTTCTTTTTCTGGGACAGGAACAATTACTAAATACAGTGCAAGTGGAAATAAAACATAACTTTTACTAGAACAATATAAAAGTACAAATCAAAAAAGTCACCCAAAAGTGATATAAAAACACATGGGGTAAGGTCTCAACAAAGAGACACAGCAAAAAAAAACCTAAAAGGATTCAAAAGACACCGCCTGCAGAGGCGCTTGCGGATGAAAAGCAGACCAATATATGATTCACGCAATAGCTACCAGAAACAAATACATATGAGTCGTGAAGCAATAATACATATAATTGGTTGCATGTAAATAGACAAATTTCCTCCAAGCTAATCATCAGGGGACCTGCTTGATTGTAGAGATAAGTGCTCAAAAGGGAGACATAAGTTGCTGCCACCCCCTATGCTATCCTGCATCCCCTGATGATTAGCTTGGAGGAAACGCGTCGGGACTGACCACAGGGAGAGTGCTGGGCATGTTTGTGCAGGGGTAGCTGTGGACTGCCCTTGTAAGGGCAGGAGTTTTGGGGATAGACTACTGTTAGCCCCATAGGGAATGACAGAGTATTGTCAGTTCCCTTCATCATATTCCGGACCATTGCCTGAACAAGAGGTGTTCCGGGTCTCCTGCCTATTTATCCTGGAGTTGGTGAGAATGTTCCATTTTCTTTACCCTGACTCTTACTAATGAGGCCGGCGTCACACACAGCGTACAACAATACGGTCCGTATATTACGGCCGTAATACGCTGAAAAGTCCCGAAAAAAGTGGTCCGTAGCTCCTCCGTAGGCAGGGTGTGTCAGCGTTTTTTGCGCATGGCATCCTCCGTATGTAATCCGTATGGCATCCGTACTGCGTGGTTTTCTCGCAGGCTAGCAAAACCAACATACCGCTATAGAAGTGATCCATGTGTCCCAAAAAGAAAAGAAAATATATATATACTGTCTATATATATATATATATATATATATATATATATATATATATATATATATATATATATATATATGTCAGTAGACACATATATTAGAGACAAAAGCCGGTAATTCAGTGCGGTGTACAGTAAAATCACACTGACAGCTTACAGTAGAATAGGTAGAATAAATGTGTACACATAGAATAGGTATATATATATATATATATGTCAGTGAGACACATATATGTATATATATTAATATTTATTCCAGCGCTATACAGCTTGAAAGCCGGAAATTCAATTACCGGCTTTTTCTTTCTCCTTCCTAAAACCCGACATGATTTGAGACATGGTTTACATACAGTAAACCATGTCTTCTCTCCATTTTTTTTGCAGATTCCACACTACTAATGTCAGTAGTGTGTATCTGCAAAATTTGGCCGTTCTAGCTCTTAAAATAAAGGGTTAAATGGCGGAAAAAATTGGCGTGGGCTCCCGCGCAATTTTCTCCGCCGAGTAGTAAAGCCAGTGACTGAGGGCAGATATTAATAGCCTGGAGAGGGTCCACAGTTATTGGCCCCCCCCTGGCTAAAAATATCTGCCCCAGCCACCCCAGAAAAGGCACATCTGGAAGATGCGCCTATTCTGGCACTTGGCCACTCTCTTCCCATTCCCGTGTAGCGGTGGGATATGGGGTAATGAAGGGTTAATGCCACCTTGCTATTGTAAGGTGACATTAAGCCTAATTAATAATGGAGAGGCGTCAATTATGACACCTATCCATTATTAATCCAATTGTAGTGAAGGGTTAAATAAAACACAAACACATTATTTAAAATTATTTTAATGAAATAAAAACAATGGTTGTTGCAGTATTTTATTCAACGCCCAATCCAGTCACTGAAGATCCTCGTTCTGTGAGTAAAAAAACATAATAAACCAACAATATACTTACCCTCCGCAGATCTGTAACGTCCAACGATGTAAATCCTTCTGAAGGGGTTAAAACATTTTGCAGCAAGGAGCTGTGCTAATGCAGGCTGCTCCTCGCTGCAAAACCCCAGGGAATGAGGCTAAAAATAGATCAATGATCTATATTTAGCTTCATTTGCGGTGAGGCGCCCTCTGCTGGCTGTTCATAGATCGTGGGAAATTACCTAGAAAGCCAGGGAGCTATCATTGATCTATTTTTAGCATCATTCCCTGGGGTTTTGCAGCGAGGAGCAGCCTGCATTAGCACAGCTCCTTGCTGCAAAATGTTTTAACCCCTTCAGAAGGATTTACATCGTTGGACGTTACAGATCTGCGGAGGGTAAGTATATTGTTGGTTTATTATGTTTTTTTACTCACAGAACGAGGGTCTTCAGTGACTGGATTGGGCGTTGAATAAAATACTGCAACAACCATTGTTTTTATTTCATTAAAATAATTTTAAATAATGTGTTTGTGTTTTATTTAACCCTTCACTACAATTGGATTAATAATGGATAGGTGTCATAATTGACACCTCTCCATTATTAATTAGGCTTAATGTCACCTTACAATAGCAAGGTGGCATTAACCCTTCATTACCCCATATCCCACCGCTACACGGGAATGGGAAGAGAGTGGCCAAGTGCCAGAATAGGCGCATCTTCCAGATGTGCCTTTTCTGGGGTGGCTGGGGGCAGATATTTTTAGCCAGGGGGGGGCCAATAACCGTGGACCCTCTCCAGGCTATTAATATCTGCCCTCAGTCACTGGCTTTACTACTCTGGCGGAGAAAATTGCGCGGGAGCCCACGCCAATTTTTTCCGCCATTTAACCCTTTATTTTAAGAGCTAGAACGGCCAAATTTTGCAGATACACACTACTGACATTAGTAGTGTGGAATCTGCAAAAAAAATGGAGAGAAGACATGGTTTACTGTATGTAAACCATGTCTCAAATCATGTCGGGTTTTAGGAAGGAGAAAGAAAAAGCCGGTAATTGAATTTCCGGCTTTCAAGCTGTATAGCGCTGGAATAAATATTAATATATATACATATATGTGTCTCACTGACATATATATATATATATATACCTATTCTATGTGTACACATTTATTCTACCTATTCTACTGTAAGCTGTCAGTGTGATTTTACTGTACACCGCACTGAATTACCGGCTTTTATCTCTAACAGCGCTGCGTATTTCTCGCAAGTCACACTGCTTGTCCGTGTGTAATCCGTATTTTTCACGCTTCCATAGACTTTCATTGGCGTATTTCTTGCGCAGTACGGTGACAAACGCAGCATGCTGCGATTTTGTACGGCCGTAGAAAGCCGTATAATACTGATCAGTAAAATACGGCAAATAGGAGCAGGGGCATAGAGAATAATTGTGCCGTATTTTTTGCAAGTTTTACGGACGTAGATTCTGCGCTCTTACGTCCGTAAAACTCGCAAGTGTGACGCCGGCCTGACACCGTGGTATAGGTGCCATGTTTTTTGCCATTGCGCGATATTTGTCTATTTACATGCAACCAATTATATGTATTATTGCTTCACGACTCATATGTATTTGTTTCTGGTAGCTATTGCGTGAATCATATATTGGTCTGCTTTTCATCCGCAAGCGCCTCTGCAGGCGGTGTCTTTTGAATCCTTTTAGGTTTTTTTTTGCTGTGTCTCTTTGTTGAGACCTTACCCCATGTGTTTTTATATCACTTTTGGGTGACTTTTTTGATTTGTACTTTTATATTGTTCTAGTAAAAGTTATGTTTTATTTCTACTTGCGCTGTATTTAGTATTCATTGTTCTAGTGGGTATATCTGTGTAGTTCATCTACATACAGATTTTTTGCTATTTTTTGTACAGGAACAATTACCCCAGCTTTGAGGAGAGAAGTGATGGCGGCGAAGAAACCCGGAACTAGAGCGGGATCTCTTGGAGGTCGGGATTCGAAAAAACGATCCCGGGGTCGTGAAACGAACTCTATCTTGTATCCCGAGGATACAACTTCCCTGACCCATGCGTCCTCTACTGAGGAGATCCAGACGTCCCTGAAGAAGAGGAGATGGCCGCCCAGCCTGGGAGGTTGGTGGACAGTCTGGACACTGGAGGATCCACCGAAGGCGAAGCGGTCCAATTAGCGGTAAGCTCCGGAGAAAAGGGATCTAAAACGCCAAGTCGCTTTCCTCTCTGAAAGCGTCTGGTCGGGTTCTCTCTTTCTCTGATCATAATCTCCTCGAATTCCGGGTGAGGAGCGAAAAACTTGGAAGGTGGTTTAGCCCGTCTAAACAAAACCGCCTGATCTGCGGGTTCCGTAGAGGACTCCTTGATGCCACAGGTTAGATTTATCGCTCCAATGAGATTCTGAACCATATCCCTCATGGTAGCGATTTGGTTCGAATCCAGCTCCGAAACATCCTCCGAAGGCGCATCAGAGAACGCCTCGCCTGACTCAGGGGAGGAGGATCGGGAGGACGCCGACCGCAGAGGACCGTGTGGCGAGATGGAGCGAGAAGAGGACTCAGACCGTCGTTCTTGTCTGGACCTTTTGCGGTTTATCAAGGAGGGCTCGGACGGAGGCTCCTGCGACCCACTGGCTACTGCGGGGGTCTGCAGAGGTAATCGATCCAGCACAGATACAAGGGTTTGAGACACCCGTGTTAGATCGGCCACCGATTGTGACAGAGAGGAAGCCCAGCCTGGGATGGGGGTATCACTCTTGGGCGGATCGGCCGGGGGATCCTGGGCGGTGGGAACAATTGGGTTGCTGCAGGCCTGACAGAGCGGAGAGGACTGACCTGAGGGAAGTTTGCTGTTACAGGACAAACATGCAAAGTACTTCACTAAGGCAGAAGAGGAAGAAGTAGGTGGACGAGAGCGGCCCCCTTTAGAGTTAGACATTTTGAAGAGGTCCCTGAAGAAAATGCCAGCGGGTTAGGGGACAGTGGGGCAGAGGGGGGTGTCAGTCTGCAGTGCAGAGCTACTCACGGCAGACGAGAAAAAAACGGATACCAGGTTCCTGGAAGAAGACGTCCCGCTTGCGGATTGTCCACGCCGTGGATCTCCGGAGAAGAAGTGGAGCTCCTGCCCTGTGGTGCAATCCGCGCAGATGTGTGCCCACCGAAATGAGCGCTCTGCTTTGGCGAAAGTGCGGTACGATGTGTGAGCTCCTGCCCTGTGCGGCGTGGAGGAAGGGGCGGAGCCAGCCGAGATGGTGCCGTGGGCGGAGAGTGAGGACACAATTTGTCGGGCGGGAAAAAGCCCGCCTGATGAAGGCGGAAGTGGGGGAGGGCAGTACCGGAAGTAAATTAGGACCCGGCGGCCGATGAAAGAGCCGCGGCACTGGAATAGTGCGCCGCAGAAGAAAAAGCGGCGCAGCAGCCAGCCAAGGCTGTCCCGCTGAGTGCGGCCGCAGTGAAAATGCCCCCCCCACAGCGCCAGAGCAGCGCGCCTCAGGGAGAAGCGGTGCGGCAGCCTGTCAGGGCTGTCTCGCTGGGAAGAAAGTGCCCCATGAAAACCGCGGCGCCAAACCATGGGCAGTGCGCCGCAGGGAGAGCGGCACGGGAGCCGCGGCAGCCTGTCAGTGCCCCCTGCCTAGGGCTGAATCACAGGCGCCGGACAGTGGAGAAGGTCCGGTAATACGGGGCGGCGCGGCAGCCTGAAAGGGCCCCAGGTCGGATAGAAGGCAGAAAGGACCCCAGGCAGAAGAAACACGTCTGCCTGCTGCGCAATATATCTGCAAACCCGGATCGAGTGATGTAGGCGCAAGCGACGACAAGGTAAACTGGGAGCCCCTAGTAAGACCCCCCCTTGAAATATCTGGGATGGGATGGGGAAATACCTCAAACATCCCACACCGATACTAACCTGAAAAGGGAATGAGACGTCCAGGAGCTGATGGACGTCCTCGTCTCCGCAACCGACAGGCTCTGGTGGGCGAGTGGGTGGGGGACGGAGCCAGTACCGGACTTTTAAGCACGCTTGTGTGCTAAGCTCTTGGTCCTGGAGAGGGATTTATGAGGATACGGGGTGGCAGTACACGCCGTACTCATAGTCCGTATTGTGGGACTACAGGTGTGACTGTTCACCCTGTATCCCTCCGGGAAACCTGAAAGAAAACGACGCACATTGAGGTAGATAAGGGTCTAAAGAAAGACCCATGTCCACCTCCTACTGACGCTAAGCTAAACTGAAGAGTATAATGCCAGTCGGTGGGGTGTACACTGCAGAGGAGGAGCTAACTTTTTTATTTGCATAGTGTCAGCCTCCTAGTGGCAGCAGCATACACCCATGGTTCCTGTGTCCCCCAATGAGAGGCGATAAATAAAGAATCTTCAGTCATTATTTGGACCAAGACAACTGTTCTGGTGATATAAAAATCATCTATCATTGTATTGTATTCTAATTTAGAATATAAAATAACTTAGAGGGATTCTCCATTATAACAGTATCAAGACCAATCATTCTAAAAAAAATGTAATACCTTTAATTAGCAAATCACATTTGCCTACGAAGGTATTCACTATAGAATTAAAATGGCTGCCATCTTTTTACATTGACAAAAATATGTCCTAGATTTGTAAATAGAGGTGCCTGTGAATATATGCAGTAGGAAAATTGCCAATGCTGTGACCAGGAGATAAGTTTATACCGCGTATTCTCAAGCTATCTCCAGGTCAGTCATTCAGCATTCAGAAAGTCAGGGTGGACAGCTTCTTATCATCTCAGCACCACTGGTATCCATACCTCCCAACTTTTGAGGAAGGGAAAGAGCGGCAAATTTTAGCCACACCTCTGACCACACCCATTTCACAACTAGTCATGCCCCAACCACACCCATTTAGCACTTCTGATCACAATGTTTCGTAAACAATAATTATAAACCAAAAAAATATGGCCACACAGTGCTCCATACTGTATAATGGCCACACATGATGCTCCATACTGTATAATGGCCACACATGATGCTCCATACTGTAGAATGGCCACACATGATGCTCCATACTGTAGAATGGCCCCAAATGATGCTGCGTATAGTGTACTGGCCCCACGTGATGCTCCATACTGTATAATAGCCACACATGACGCTCCATACTGTATAATGGCCACACATGATGCTCCATACTGTATAATGGCCCCAAATGATGCTGCGTACAGTGCACTGGCCCCACGTGATGCTCCATACAGTATAATGGGCCTACATGATGCTGCATACTGTATAATGGCCACACATGATGCTCCATACTGTATAATGGCCCCACATGATGCTTCATACTGTATAATGGCCCCAAATGATGCTGCGTATAGTGTACTGGCCCCACGTGATGCTCCATACTGTATAATAGCCACACATGACGCTCCATACTGTATAATGGCCACACATGATGCTCCATACTGTATAATGGCCACAAATGATGCTGCGTACAGTGCACTGGCCCCACATGATGCTCCATACAGTATAATGGGCCTACATGATGCTGCATACTGTATAATGGCCACACATGATGCTCCATACTGTATAATGGCCCCAAATGATGCTGAGTACAGTGTACTGGCCCCAAGTGATGCTCCATACTGTATAATGGCCACACATGATGCTCCATACTGTATAATGGCCTCAAATGATGCCGCGTACAGTGTACTGGCCCACGTGATGCTCCATACAGTATAATGGGCCCACATGATGCTCCATACTGTATAATGGCCACACATGATGCTCCATACGGTATAATGGCCCCAAATGATGCTGCGTACAGTGTACTGGCCCCACGTGATGCTCCATACAGTATAATGGGCCCACATGATGCTGCATACTGTATAATGGCCACACATGATGCTCCATACTGTATAATGGCTCCACATGATGCTCCATACTGTATATTGGCCACACAGTGCTCCATACTGTATAATGGCCACACAGTGCTCCATACTGTATAATGGCCCCAAATGATGCTGCGTACAGTGCACTGGCCCCACGTGATGCTCCATACAGTATAATGGGCCCACATGATGCTGCATACTGTATAATGGCCACACATGATGCTCCATACTGTATAATGGCTCCACATGATGCTCCATACTGTATATTGGCCACACAGTGCTCCATACTGTATAATGGCCACACAGTGCTCCATACTGTATAATGGCCCCAAATGATGCTGCGTACAGTGCACTGGCCCCACGTGATGCTCCATACAGTATAATGGGCCCACATGATGCTGCATACTGTATAATGGCCACACATGATGCTCCATACTGTATAATGGCTCCACATGATGCTCCATACTGTATATTGGCCACACAGTGCTCCATACTGTATAATGGCCACACAGTGCTCCATACTGTATAATTGCCACACATGATACTCCTTACTGTATAGTGGCTCCAGATGGTGCTCCATACTGTATAATGGCCACACAGTGCCCCATACTGTATAATGGCCACACATAATGCTCTATACTGTATTAATGGCCACATTATGCTCTATACTGTATTAATGGCCACATTATGCTCCATACTGTATAATGGCCCCACATAATGCTCTATACTGTATTAATGGCCACATTATGCTCCATACTGTATAATGGCCCCACATGATGCTGCGTACAGTATACTTGCCCCACATGATGGTCCATACAGTATAATGGCCCCACACGATGCTCCATACAGTATAATGGCCCCACACAATGCTGAGTACAGTATAATGGCCACACATGGTTACCTCACCTCCATCATTGCCTTCTCCATCACTACACACACACACCTTTCACAGTGCACCCTCGCAGCAGCCGCAGCTTCTACTCCCACGGCGCTGAATGGTGTCATCCAGCTGCGCCGCTGACTGCTCACGTCGCTGCAGCTGTGATACGCCACTGATAAAGACCTCTCCGTGTCTCCTGTGCCGGTCAATGTCAGAGCGAGGAGCAATATCTGCTCTCCGATCCGACACAGCTAGTGTCCGCTCCGTACACCTCGTACACAGGCGACTCCGTTCCATACACCTTGCACATGCGGCTCTGCTCCGTACACCTCGTACACATGCGACTCCGCTCCATACACCTCGTACACATACGACTCCGCTCCATACACCTTGCACATGCGGCTCCACTCCGTACACCTCGTACACACATGGCTCCTCCCCGTACACCTCGTACACACACGGCTCCTCCCCATACACCTCATACACACGGCTCCTCTCCATACATCTCGTACACACACGGCTCCACTCCATACACCTCGCACACACACACGGCTCCGCTCCATACACCTCGTACACACACAACTGCACTCCATACACCTTGCACATGCGGCTCCGCTCCGTACACCTCGTACACACACGGCTCCGCTCCGTACACCTCATACACACACGGCTTCACTCCGTACACCTCGTACACACACGACTGCGTTCCATACACCTTGCACATGCAGCTCCGCTCCGTACACCTCGTACACACACGGCTCTGCTCCGTACACCTCACACACGGCTCCACTCCGTACACCTCCTACACACACGGCTCCGCTCCGTACACCTCGTACACACACGGTTCCTCTCCATACATTTCGTACACACACGACATCACTCCATACACTTCATACACACACGGCACCGCTCCATACACATTGCACACGCTGCTCCGCTCCATACACCTCGTACACACGTGACTCTGCTCCGTACACCTCATACACACACAGCTCCTCTCCACACATCTCGGACACACACGGCTCCGCTCCGTACACCTCGTACACACACGGCTCCGCTCCGTACACCTCGTACACACACGGCTCCGCTCCATACACCTCGTACACACATGGCTCCGCTCCATATACATTGCACACGCTGCTCTGCTCCGTATACCTTGCACACACACGGCTGCGCTCCGTACACCTCATACACACACGGCTCCTCTCCATACATTTCGTACACACACGGCACCACTCCGTACACCTCATCCAAACACGGCTCCGCTCCATACACATTGCACACGCTGCTCCGCTCCATACACCTCGTACACACATAACTCCGCTCCGTACACCTCGTACACACACGGCTCCGCTCCTTACACCTCATACACACACGGCTCCGCTCCATACACCTCGTACACACACGGCTCCGCTCCATACACCTCGTACACACATGGCTCCGCTCCATATACATTGCACACGCTGCTCTGCTCCGTATACCTTGCACACACACGGCTGCGCTCCGTACACCTCATACACACACGGCTCCTCTCCATACATTTCGTACACACACGGCACCACTCCGTACACCTCATCCATACACGGCTCCGCTCCATACACATTGCACACGCTGCTCCGCTCCATACACCTCGTACACACATAACTCCGCTCCATACACCTCGTACACACACGGCTCCGCTCCTTACACCTCATACACACATGGCTCTGCTCCATACACATTGCACACGCTGCTCCACTCCGTATACCTTGCACACACATGGCTCCACTCCGTACACCTCATACACACACGGCTCCTCTTCATACATCTCTGTCTTACACACGTCTTACACACACGACTCCGTTCCGTACACCTTTCACACGCTGCTCTGTACAGACCTCGCACACACGTGGCTGTGCTCCGTACACCTCGTACACACGCTGCTCCGCTCTGTATACCTTGTACACACACGGCTCCACTCCGTACACCTCGTACACACACGACTCCGCTACGTACACCTCGTACACACACGACTCTGCTACGTACACCTCGTACACACACGATTCCGCTCCGTACACCTTTCACACGCTGCTCTGCTCCGTACAGACCTCACACACACGGCTAAGCTCCGTACACCTTTCACATGCTGCTCCGCTCCGTACACTTCGTACACACGCGGCTGTGCTCCATACACATCGTACACACGACTCTGCTCCTTACACCTTTCACACTCTGCTCCGATCTGCACACCTCTTACACACATGGCTCCGCTCCGTACACGTCTTACACACACGACTCCGCTCCATACACCTTTCACACGCTGCTCCGATCCATACACCTCGTACACACACGACTCTGCTACGTACACCTCGTACACACACGATTCTGCTCCGTACACCTTTCACACGCTGCTCTGCTCCGTACAGACCTCACACACACATGGCTAAGCTCCGTACACCTTTCACATGCTGCTCCGCTCCGTACACTTCGTACACACGCGGCTGTGCTTCATACACATCGTACACACGACTCTGCTCCTTACACCTTTCACACTCTGCTCCGATCTGCACACCTCTTACACACATGGCTCCGCTCCGTACACGTCTTACACACACGACTCCGCTCCATACACCTTTCACACGCTGCTCCGATCCATACACCTCGTACACACACGGCTCTGCTACATCCACACTGTAAACACCTCCTGACCTCACACATACGCTTACCCTCGTCCAGCGTCATGACAACTAGCAGAGTCCTGTACACGGAGGTCCTCCCAATCATGTGACCCGCTGACTCCTCCCATCCTGTGACCTCATCACAGGTCCTGTGCGCACAGAGCAGCCAATATGTGGTGTGCTGCTCTGCGGGTGCAGGGACTCAGGGAGCTGACCGGGTGATATACACACCTCCCAACTAGTGCAGGACAACTAATCTCCTGCCCCGGATCGCAGGGCTGACTGTTATAATCGGGACAGTCCCGCTGGATCCGGGACGGTTGGGAGGTATGCTGGTATCTTCAGTATTATATTAAAACGACAGGGTTGTCAGCACTGTGAGAGCATACCTGCTATCTTCAGTACTAGATCAGAATGACAGAGTAGACAGCAGTGTCAGCAATCTCATCTTTCCTGTGCACACCTAGTTTCTCTAGTATTAAATCAGACAGGGTGAGAGCAGCTTCTTCCTACCTCACTATCTCTGGTATCTCCAGGGATCAGATCAGATTTCAGGGTAGACAGCAGTCTGAGCAGCTTCTTCTTACCTTAGCATTCCTGCCTGTATCTCCACTATTAGATATTAGATCATATAGATAGTGTGAGCAGCTTGTTCTTACCTCAGGACCCCTGTTTTCTTCAATATTAGACCAGAATATCTATGGTGAGCACATCTTCCTACACAAAAGGGAGCAGAGCTTTCTACTGCACATGCTCACGGTCAGCTACCCTATAAACCAGTGGTCTCCAACCTTTCTTACCTCGAAAGCCACATTCATCTATGATGAAGGGTCATAAGCAACTTCCAGAAGCCCCTGAGTAATGACATACAGCTCCTGCTTCTACCACAGTAGTGACACCCAGAGCCCCAATTGTCAGTATAATGACAACTAATGCTTTCCCACAGAAATCACAAGGAATCTGAATATTTACATCCAGACTCTCATTCAGTATACTCGCATGAAGCACTTGCATCAAGCTTCACCTCTTATGACTGGCAGTGTCATCCTATTTCCAGCCTACCTATCTAAACCCCCAAGACCAGCATATGCACATCCAGATCTGCACTTCTGTGTGGGGCTACTCACAAAAGTCACCATCTGGAGACCTGCTTTTCATAACAGTTAGAACTGGTGCTAATATAACAAGCTGGCATACATCTGTGAGGCACACATCATGGGCCCGCAAGTCACAGGTGGTTGGGGACAGCTGTTATAAGCATTGTAGGACATTCCTGTCAGAGGTAACAAAACGGCGAACATTTTAATTGCTGATTGAAGGTATTAAGGAATTTATTTATAATGATATTTCCTTTAGTTACTTGTATCTATTCCCTTTAAAAGGAAGCCATCATCAGAAAACACATTTTTGTGTCAAATGTATTGTTTCATTATTTTTTACAATGTTTTTTTTTTTACTATTTCAGAATCAGTATTAAAAATAAAAAAAAATAGAAATCTTGCAATTTTCTTACTGGTCATTGTGGCTGTGTAATCTTTCACTTTTGTTGTTTCAGGAAAGAACGCATGTACAGTGGGGCAAAAAAGTATTTAGTCAGTCAGCAATAGTGCAAGTTCCACCACTTAAAAAGATGAGAGGCGTCTGTAATTTACATCATAGGTAGACCTCAACTTTGGGAGACAAACTGAGAACAAAAAATCCAGAAAATCACATTGTCTGTTTTTTTAACATTTTATTTGCATATTATGGTGGAAAATAAGTATTTGCTCAGAAACAAACAATCAAGATTTCTGGCTGTCACAGACCTGTAACTTCTTCTTTAAGAGTCTCCTCTTTCCTCCACTCATTACCTGTAGTAATGGCACCTGTTTAAACTTGTTATCAGTATAAAAAGACACCTGTGCACACCCTCAAACAGTCTGACTCCAAACTCCACTATAGTGAAGACCAAAGAGCTGTCAAAGGACACCAGAAACAAAATTGTAGCCCTGCACCAGGCTGGGAAGACTGAATCTGCAATAGCCAACCAGCTTGGAGTGAAGAAATCAACAGTGAGAGCAATAATTAGAAAATGGAAGACATACAAGACCACTGATAATCTCCCTCGATCTGGGGCTCCACGCAAAATCCCACCCCGTGGGGTCAGAATGATCACAAGAACGGTGAGCAAAAATCCCAGAACCACGCGGAGGGACCTAGTGAATGAACTGCAGAGAGCTGGGACCAATGTAACAAGGCCTACCATAAGTAACACACTACGCCACCATGGACTCAGATCCTGCAGTGCCAGACGTGTCCCACTGCTTAAGCCAGTACATGTCTGGGCCCGTCTGAAGTTTGCTAGAGAGCATTTGGATGATCCAGAGGAGTTTTGGGAGAATGTCCTATGGTCTGATGAAACCAAACTGGAACTGTTTGGTAGAAACACAACTTGTCGTGTTTGGAGGAAAAAGAATACTGAGTTGCATCCATCAAACACCATACCTACTGTAAAGCATGGTGGTGGAAACATCATGCTTTGGGGCTGTTTCTCTGCAAAGGGGCCAGGACGACTGATCCGTGTACATGAAAGAATGAATGGGGCCATGTATCGTGAGATTTTGAGTGCAAACCTCCTTCCATCAGCAAGGGCATTGAAGATGAAACGTGGCTGGGTCTTTCAACATGACAATGATCCAAAGCACACCGCCAGGGCAACGAAGGAGTGGCTTCGTAAGAAGCATTTCAAGGTCCTGGAGTGGCCTAGCCAGTCTCCAGATCTCAACCCTATAGAAAACCTTTGGAGGGAGTTGAAAGTCCGTGTTGCCAAGCGAAAAGCCAAAAACATCACTGCTCTAGAGGAGATCTGCATGGAGGAATGGGCCAACATACCAACAACAGTGTGTGGCAACCTTGTGAAGACTTACAGAAAACGTTTGACCTCTGTCATTGCCAACAAAGGATATATTACAAAGTATTGAGATGAAATTTTGTTTCTGACCAAATACTTATTTTCCACCATAATATGCAAATAAAATGTTAAAAAAACAGACAATGTGATTTTCTGGATTTTTTTTCTCAGTTTGTCTCCCATAGTTGAGGTCTACCTATGATGTAAATTACAGACGCCTCTCATCTTTTTAAGTGGTGGAACTTGCACTATTGCTGACTGACTAAATACTTTTTTGCCCCACTGTACATAGCTACAATGGTCAGACCGTTACCCTATATTTTGTATTCAAGCATAAAATGAGCCCGGGCAAAGGTTATTATGAAGGGAAAGGATTGGGGACAGGTGTGACATTGCCAATTGTGAATGCCGGATGCTTTATCTGCTGTATGATATTGCTTATCATTAATCCTGCCTCTAATAGCCTTGCAGAAAACGCTTCCTGAAAGTACAGTGGGTACGGAAAGTATTCAGACCCCTTTAAAAATTTCACTCTTTGTTTCATTGAAGCCATTTGCTAAATTCAAAAAAGTTTATTTTTTTCCTCATTAATGTACACTCTGCACCCCATCTTGACTGAAAAAAAATCAGAAATGTAGCAATTTTTGCATATTTATTGAAAAAGAAAAACTGAAATATCACATGGTCATAAGTATTCAGACCCTTTGCTCAGACACTAATATGTAAGTCACATGCTGTCCATTCCCTTGTGATCCTCCTTGAGATGGTTCTACTCGTTCATTGGAGTCCAGCTGTATTTAATTAAACTGATAGGACTTGATTTGGAAAGGGACATGTCTATATAAGACCTCACAGTACATGTTAGACCAAATGAGAATCATGAGGTCAAAGGAACTGGCCAAGGAGCTCAGAGACAGAATTGTGGCACGGCACAGATCTGGCCAAGGATATAAAACAATTTCTGCAGTACTCAAGGTTCCTAAGAGCACAGTGGCCTCCATAATCATTAAATGGAAGAATTTGGGACCACCAGAAGTCTGGCCAAACTGAGCGATCGTCGGAGAAGAGCCTTGGTGAAAGAGGTAAAGAAGAACCCCAAGATCGCTGTGGCTGAGCTCCAGAAATGCAGTAGGGGGATGGGAAAAAGTTCCACAAAGTCAACTATCACTGCAGCCCTCTACCAGTCGGGCCTTTATGGCAGAGTGGCCCGATGGAAGCCTCTCCTCAGTGCAAGACATATGAAAGCCCGCATAGAGTTTGCTAAAAAACACATGACAGACTCCCAGACAATGGGAAATAAGATTCTTTGGTCTGATGAGACTAAGATAGACCTTTTTGGTGATAATTCTAAGCGGTATGTGTGGAGAAAACCAGGCACTTCTCATCACCTGCCCAATACAATCCCAACAGTGATACTTTGTTGTGGCATCATCATGCTATGGGGGTGTTTTTCAGCTGCAGGGACAGGACGACTGGTTGCCATTGAAGGAAACATGATTGTGGCCAAGTACATAGATATCCTGGATGAAAACCTCTTCCAGAGTGCTCTGGACCTCAGACTTGGCAGAAGGTTCACCTTCCAAGAAGACAATGACCCTAAGCACACAGCTAAAATAACAAAGGAGTGGCTTCAGAACATCTCTGTGACCATTCTTGACTGACCCAGTCAGAGCCCTGACCTAAACCCAATTGAGCTTCTCTGGAGAGACCTGAAAATGGCTGTCCACCAACGTTCACCATCCAACCTGACGGAACAGGAGATAATCTGCAAGAAAGAATGGCAGAGGATCCCCAAATCCAGGTGTGAAAAACTTGCTGCGTCATTTCCAAAAAGACTGTACTAGCTCAAAAGGGTGCTTCTACTCAATACTTAGCAAAGGGTCTGAATACTTCTGACCATTCAGTTTTTCTTTTTTAATACTTTTGCTAAATTTCTACATTTCTGGATGGGGTGCAGAGTGTACATTAATGAGAAAAAAATGAACTTTTTTGAATTTACCAAATGGCTGCAATGAAACAAAGAGTGAAAAATTTAAAGGGGTCTGAATACTTTCCGTACCCACTGTATGAGAATAAAAATTATGTACTGACAAGTGCAAGAAAAAAAGTTCACCAATGACAATTGCAGGATTACTAATTTCGTTTTTTTCTATTGTGATGCAAAAAAAATATAACCAGTTATTTTAAAAATGCATGAAAAGCAAAACCAGAATAAAACAACAGGTAATTTTCTGATGACAGCTTCCCTTTAAGGACAAGCAATGCTTAGGCTTACCACATGAGGGCTTACCAACCTGACGGAACAGGAGATAATCTGCAAGAAAGAATGGCAGAGGATCTCCAAATCCAGGTGTGAAAAACTTGCTGCGTCATTTCCAAAAAGACTACTAGCTCAAAAGGGTGCTTCTACTCAATATTTAGCAAAGGGTCTGAATACTTCTGACCATTCAGTTTTTCTTTTTTAAAGGGAACCTGTCACCCCGAAAATCGCGGGTGAGGTAAGCCCACCGGCATCAGGGGCTTATCTACAGCATTCTGTAATGCTGTAGATAAGCCCCCGATGTTACCTGAAAGAGGAGAAAAAGACGTTAGATTATACTTACCCAGGGGCGGTCCCGCTGCTGGTCAGGTCGGATGGGCGTCTCTGGTCCGCTGCGGCGCCTCCCATCTTCTATCCATGACGTCCTCTTCTGATCTTCAGCCACGGCTCCGGCGCAGGCGTACTTTGTCTGCCCTGTTAAGGGCAGAGCAAAGTACTGCAGTGCGCAGGCGCCGGGCCTCTCTGACCTTTCCGGCGCCTGCGCACTGCAGTACTTTGTTGTGCCCTCAACAGGGCAGACAAAGTACGCCTGTGCCGAAGCTGTGGCTGAAGATCAGAAGAGGACGTCTTGTAATAAAGATGGGAGGCGCCACAGCGGACCAGAGACGCCCATCTGACCTGACCAGCAGCGGGACCGCCCCTGGGTGAGTATAATATAACGTCTTTTTCTCCTCTTTCAGGTAACATCGGGGGCTTATCTACAGCATTACAGAATGCTGTAGACAAGCCCCTGATGCCGGTGGGCTTACCTCACCCGCGATTTTCGGGGTGACAGGTTCCCTTTAATACTTTTGCTAAATTTCTACATTTCTGGATGGGGTGCAGAGTGTACATTAATGAGAAAAAAAATAACTTTTTTGAATTTACCAAATGGCTGCAATGAAACAAAGAGTGAAAAATTTAAAGGGGTCTGAATACTTTCCGTACCCACTGTATGAGAATAAAAAATTATGTACTGACAAGTGCAAGAAAAAAAGTTCACCTATGACAATTGCAGGATTACTAATTTCGTTTTTTTCTATTGTGATGCAAAAAAAAATATAACCAGTTATTTTAAAAATGCATGAAAAGCAAAACCAGATTAAAACAATAGGTAATTTTCTGATGACAGCTTCCCTTTAAGGACAAGCAATGCTTAGGCTTACCACATGAGGGCTTTTTGACGCTTTGGCCACTGCATCTCCTCGATCAGAAAGATATCTAAAGAAGGCAATAATAACATGATTTCAAGTTTGTCATGTTTCTTCCATTCGCCATAGGAGTAGAAACATGCAGAAAGACACACACTTACACACCTTGGCATACTACTAATAAGGGTATTAATAGTGTGCTGCTATGCTGGATGTACTTGTATACGCAAATTCATCAAGATCCTCTGTTGGCAGTTCCTTTTGCAATTGCCAACCAGTGATGTCATAGATGTTGTAGGATAGCGTTTACTGCATGTGTTGGGGGACACTCGCTTGGCAATGGGATTGAAGCTCACAGAAACATATTCTCACAAAAACAGTCTATTCCGGTTTATTTAAACATCATAAACCGCACCGTAGGCCATGTTGCACATCAAAGAGCTAACACATAGTCGATAGCACTTCATATTAGACGGCTTTAACTCGCAGTCACTAAACACGCCGGACCTCTTTGTCCAATAAGCACCAACAGACATCATTAAGTTGCAGTCTCTAAACATGCTGGACCTTACTCCATCCAGTTACCATGAGTGACCGCACAGTTCATTAACTGACCCTCGTCAGTGCACACAGTTCCCCTAACTCTTGGTTACCTTCCTGGAGCTTCTGCTCCACATGCTGACTCCTTGTCAGTTCTCACTCCCAGGAAAACTGCCTTACTGGGATCACTGTCCCAGACCATGCCTTGCTCACCAGGCCACCTGACAGTCCAGACCCGCAGAAGGAACACTAGCTTCCCCAACGCAGTGCCGTCACAGACTCTGCACATAGGGCCTCTCCATGTGCTATTCAGGAAGTCCACTCCTTGGACCTTCCAACACACAGGCCTTCAGATCCATGGCCTCACTATGTGCTTTTCCAGGAATCTGATCCTACTCCCAGGATCTTCCAACACAGGCCATCCAGGACCTTACACTCTGACCATTCAGGTCCATACACTCTGAACACAGAGCCCATGTGACCCAAACCCTGGTCACATTATGTAGCTGTAACCACCTCCATAGGTGGGAGGTGTGTGGTTAGTCAGACCCGCCCAGCTCTCCGACCTGAAACCCTCCCTTTAAACTAAACAAATACTTGTCGGACTACAGGTCCCAGAACAACAACATTACTAGCTTACAGCGCAGAGGACCTCCTCTGCGACACATACCGGCCATCACAATTACTCCCATGGCCTCAATACACCTCCGTGTGTATTCTGAGAACATACAGCGTCCCCTAGCTGTAACAGGGGTCACTGCATGACAATGTGCTTAATTGGAGACAATTCCTGAGCCCTGTCTATTCAGACCAGCGGAAGGGGAGAAACCGCTGGTGACCTGCCGGTCTGACTAGTCTCCAGTGCAGCTTTTAAAATAAGTTTTTCTTTGAAACTCCACAGCATTTCAGAGTCAAACATATCTGCCAGAGAAAATAAAGCCAAAGCAGAAAAGCACAATGCAAAACTGCTCAGGTTTCTAGCTCAAGAATAAAAATGGAAGATAAAAATAATTTAATGGCTAGAAAAAGTGTTACTCTTTATATTCGCACACATGACAGCTTATCCTGAAAAGTTACCTAAAAGTGCAGTTATACGTTAGTGCTTTCGCTTGCCATTTAGAAATGACACTTACTTTGATATCTGAGTATGAGATGCATCTATCTTGGTCCTCACACTTGTCATTAGTTCAAATACTTTTTCCTAAGAACATAAGAAGATGAATTTGGTAACATTCAATATAAATTACAGTGTTACATCATGTACGAGGATCACTCGGCTCACCTGAACTGCAACGCCAAAGTTATTCCCGTCCTCAATCTGTGGAATCTGAAGCTGCAGCCAAAGAGTAATCTGAGAAGGACATAACATACAGAGTATAGAAGTGCTTATCCGACGTCTTGCCATTTTTCATTTTTAGCTACCACATTTTCTCATCTTCCAGCCTATACCCTCAATGCTATTATGTTCCAGCTTGCCACTATCTCTTACCGTAACCAAATTTTCCTTTAATTGCTGAATTTCTATCTTGATCTTTCTTTGCAAACTTGTGATTTTGTCATTGCAGGAAACTGGACCACAGGGAGGGCCTGAAGAAAGAAGTATAATACATTAAATGGAAACGTTTAGGATGGCTCCGAATGACCAATAAACTGCTATATAAAATAGGCCATACATTTTTGGTATTTATTGTCAAATATTTATTGCATGTGATAGGTGGTAGAATGGTTCTCAACATAAAAATGCTTTAACCCCTTAACATCCAATGACGTGCAGTGTTCGTCATTGGATGCCTCCCCCTATTTGGTGTGGGCTCCGGCGATGAGCCCGCACCTTTTCTGGCACATGATAGTTGATTCGATCAGCTTTCATGTGCCCCTAACAGCCGCGGGTGGAATGGCGATTCACCCGCAGCTGTTAACATGTTAAATGCCGCTGTCAAGCTCTGACAGCGGCATTTAACATGCACGTCCAGGAAGCGTGTCCTGACCTTCTCCCATTGGCACCCATGTCACATGACCGCAGGTCACAGATGGGTTGGCATGACAACCCGGGGTCTGAAGGAGACCCCTGTGGTTGTCATAGCCGGATAACTATGAGTGCCCCCCAACGGTCGGCATTCATAGCAAGTGAGCATTTCTGCTACATCGAGCAGAGCTGAAGCCCTGCTCTTTGTAGCAAAAACTATCAGATGATCGCAGCTTCTAGTCTTCCATGGGGACTATTGAAGCAAGTAAACAGTACAAAAAAATTTTTTTAAAAATATAAAAAATATTTGGTATCGCCGTATTCAGAATCGTCTGATCTATCAATATATAAAAAGAATTAATCCGATTGGTAAAAGGCATGAGAAAAAAAATCAAAACCTCAGAATTATGTTTTTTTGGTTGCTGCAACCTTGCAATAAAATGCAATAACAGGCGATCAAAAGAATGTATCTGCACCAAAATGGTATCATTAAAAACGTCAGCTCGCCATGCAAAAAATAAGCCGTCACCCAACCCCAGATCCCGAAAAATGGGTCTTGGAAAATGGTGACATTTTTTTTCTTTACAAACTTTGGATTTTTTTTTCACCACTTAAATAAAAAAGAGGGATTTTTGGTTCTTACCGTAAAATCTCTTTCTTGGAGCCTTCATTGGGGGACACAGGTAACCATGGGTGTATGCTGCTGTCACTAGGAGGCTGACACTATGCAAATAAAGAAGTAGCTCCTCCCCGGCAGTATACACCCTCCGACAGGCACCAGGCAACTCAGTTGGTGCAAAAGCAGTAGTAGGAACAGGTAATATAAAAACTCAACCTATGTACCAACCCACAACAACGGCACGTTAGCCAACACGGTACAACTTCAAGGGAGGGTGCTGTGTCCCTCAATGAAGGCTCCAAGAAAGAGATTTACGGTAAGAACCAAAAATCCCTCTTTCTTTCTCGCTTCATTGGGGGACACAGGTAACCATGAGACGTCCAAAAGCAGTCCCTAGGGCGGGATATTCTGCAGAAAAAGAGGAGTTAGGTCGGCCGGTGAGAAACCGCCGCCTGCAGTATCCTCCTACCCAGGCTCGCGTCCGCGGAAGCCTGAGTATGCACCCCGTAGAATTTAACAAAGGTGTGCATGGATGACCACGTTGCGGCCTTGCAAACCTGCGAGGCCGAAGCTTGGTGACGAACTGCCCAGGAAGCTCCCACTGGGTAGAGTGAGCCCTCACCCCCGAAGGAGACTGCTTGTCCTGGGCACGGTATGCCTCCAGAACCGCCGAACGGATCCAACGAGCAATCGTGGTCTTGGAGGCGGGAAGTCCCTTTCGACGCCCATCTGAGACGACGAACAGAGGATCGGCCTGACGAAAAGAGGCAGTTCTGGCGAGGTAAATCCGGATAGCCCTAACCACATCCAACATGTGAAGCGATTTCTCCAAGGGATGAACCGGGGAAGGGCAAAAGGAAGGGAGGACAATGTCCTCGTTGATGTGAAAGGATGAGACTACCTTCGTTAAGAAGGAAGGAACCGGACGAAGAACCACCTTGTCCTGATGCAGGACTAGAAAGGGAGAACGACAGGATAATGCCGCCAGTTCTGACACCCTTCTGATGGAGGTGATGGCGACCAAAAAGGCTACCTTCCAGGATAGAAGCGAGAAGGAAACGTCCTGAAGCGGTTCAAAGGGCGCCCGCTGGAGGGCGTCTAAGACGAGATTGAGATCCCAAGGCTTGACAGGAGAAAGGTAAGGGGGAGCTATATGAGCAACCCCCTGGATGAAGGTCCTCACCTGAGGTAGGGAAGCTAGGTCTCTTTGAAAAAGAATGGATAGGGCGGAAATCTGACCCTTCAAGGTGCTAAGGGAAAGACCCGAATCTAGGCCCGTTTGAAGGAAGCTGAGAAGGGAAGGAAGGGAAAAGGTCATAGGAAACAGATTGTTGTCCTGGCACCACTGAAAAAAGGCCTTCCAACATCTATGGTAAATACGCGAGGAAGCCGGTTTCCTCGCCCTTATCATAGTCTGGATGACGCTATGCGAAAAACCCGCGTTTATCAGGACCGCGGCCTCAACAGCCATACCGTTAAATTCAGAGACCGATAATTCGGGTGGGAGAGGGGCCCCTGCGAAAGAAGGTCCGGAAGATCTGGAAGCCTCCACGGAACGTCCGATAGCATGTTCACCAGTTCCGCGTACCAGGCCCTGCGAGGCCAATCTGGCGCTACCAAGAGTAGGGGGACTCCTTCTGTCTTGATCTTTTTTGCTACCCTTGGGATCAAGGGGAGAGGCGGGAACAGATAGGGCATCCGGAACTGGGCCCATGAGATCACGAGAGCGTCGCATCCGACGGCCCTCGGATCCCGAGATCTGGGGACGTATTGGGGAACCTTGTGGTTTGCCCGGGAGGCCATCAAGTCTACGTCTGGAACGCCCCACTGCTGGCAAATCTGGCTGAAGATTGCGGGAAGAAGAGACCACTCGCCCGCAACGATGCCCTGGCGACTTAGAAAGTCAACCTCCCAATTGTCCACCCCTGGAAGGTGGACGGCCGACAGAGAGGGGACGTGATCCTCCGCCCATCTGAGAATTTTTGCCACTTCAGTCATGACTTGACTACTGCGAGTGGTGGTTTATGTATGCCACGGCCGTGGCATTGTCCGACTGAATGCGGACCGACTTTTCAGAGAGGAGGGGCTCCCAGCAGATGAGGGCTAGGAAGATGGCTCTGATTTCCAAGAGGTTGATAGGGAGGTGCGCCTCCTGAGCCGTCCAGCGGCCCTGGGCTGTGAGGTGGAGAAAGACCGCTCCCCAACCCTGGAGACTGGCGTCGGTGGTAATCACCTGCCAGTGGGGAGGGAGGAATGACCTCCCGCGCAGAATGGAGGTGGACAGCGTCCACCAAGAGAGGGACTGCCTCACCTTGTAAGAGAGGCGAAAGGGACGGTCCAGGGAAAACGGATTCCTGTCCCAGGCAGATAGAAGGGCCAGCTGGAGGGGACGAGAGTGGAACTGGGCATAGGGGACCGCCTCGATAGAAGCGACCATTTTCCCCAGAACCCTCATAGCGAGGCGGAGAGACGGAGGATTCGGGCCCTTTAGTGCTCTGACACCCCGACGAAGAGAAAGGAACTTCCCCTTGGGGAGGAAGACCTGAGCCTGAGAGGTGTCGAATTCCATGCCCAGGAACTCCAGACGCTGGGTTGGAATCAAGGAAGACTTCTGGTAGTTGATTAACCAGCTGAGGCAAACTAGCGAGTCCAGAGTAAGCTGGAGGCTCTGGCTGCAATCCCGATGAGACGAGCCCTTGATAAAGAGGTCGTCGAGGTATGGGATTACTAGGATCCTCTTTGAGCGCAGAATGGCCATGACAGCTGCCATGACCTTCGTGAAGACCCTGGGAGCAGATGCCAGCCCGAAAGGGAGGGCCGTGAACTGGTAATGATGCTCGTGGATCGCGAACCGGAGGAACCTCTGATGCTGTACGCAAATCGGAACGTGAAGGTACGCATCCCGAATGTCCACTGAGCACAGAAACTCTCCCGGCTCCATGGACGCGATGACTGAGCGCAGAGATTCCATTTTGAAGCACCGAATCCGAAGATGGCGGTTCAATCGCTTGAGATCCAAAATCGGACGTAGAGAGCCGTCCTTTTTTGGAACCACGAACAGGTTTGAGTAAAAACCCGAAAATCGTTCGCAAGAAGGCACAGGTAATACGACTCCTGAGGTGAGGAGTGACTCGACGGCCTGGAGAAGCCCTTGGAGATGAGAGGGCTGTATGGGAGGACGAGAGAGCATGAAACGGCTTCCTGGGGGCGAAGAAAATTCTATTTTGTAGCCTGACGTGACGATCTCCCTGACCCAGGCGTCGTCGACTACTGAAAGCCAAACTTCTGAGAACAGAAGAACGCGGCCTCCCACCCTGGAAGGAGTTCCAGGTGGGGGCAACCCGTCATTTATTAGAAAACCTGTGGCCCCGAGATCCCGATTGTTTTGCGGGGTGGCTCTTGGCTCTCCAACGCGGTGGAGGCCTGAAAGAAGGTTTTCTTCTGTCCCCTTGTGACGAGGAACGGTCCTGGGTGGGATTTCCTGAAGAGGCAAAGGACCGAAAGGGATGAAAGGACTGAGGGCCCCTCCTCTTGAAGGGATGTTTCGGCTTGGACTGGGGTAAAGAGGTACTTTTACCTCTTATCATTTGATCTAGTTGTGTGCCGAAGAGTCTGGAACCCTGGAAAGGTAGACCAGTGAGCGATTTCTTAGAAGCGGGGTCAACGTTCCACGCCTTTAGCCAAGGAATCCGGCGAATGGAGACAATATTGCCGTTAGCCCTGGTAGAGCAGGCCGCTGCATCGAGGGAGGCATTCATGAGGTATTTTCCTGCCAGCAAAATCTGATCCGCTAATTCGGACAGTTCCTCAGCAGGAGCAGAAGCTAAAATGCCCCTGCGCAGGGTCTTGGCCCAGGCTGATACAGCCTTGGCTACCCATGACGAGGCGAAACTAGGGCAAAGGGAGGCTCCGGAAGCCTCAAATGCCGATTTTGCTAGTGCCTCGATCTGTCTGTCCGTGGGGTCCTCAAGGGAAGCCACGTCCGGGATAGACAGAACTGTCTGCGAGGATAGCCTGGACACAGGTGGGTCGACCTTAGGAGACTCGGACCATTTGGAGACAAGGTCGGAGTGAAAAGGGTATAATACGTCAAGCCGTTTCCTGCCAGGGAAACGCTTGCCAGGGTTTTCCCAGTGTGTAGAGGTAGTGTTGTCAAACTCCTTGTGATTAGGAAAAAACCTAGAGGGACGTTTAATCCGTTTAAACGCAACGGAGACGTCCTGAGAGCTTGCTTCAACCTCCTTAAGTTCCAGCATCTGAATGATAGCTGAAATAAGGCAATCAACCATCTCCTGTGTTCCGGAAGTCTGATCTGCATCCGAGTCAGATTCCGACTGAGAGGATAGATCAGACCCGACGTCCGCCTGCGAGGAGGGGGAACGGGCAGATAGAGGAATCCCATCCAGGGAACTGGACGAGGATCTAGATAAGGTCCGTTTTCTGTCTCTTTTGTCTGGTCTGCCTCTGTGAGGGTCCTGGACAGGTGCGAGCGAATCGCCGTGTGAGGCGTTCATGGCACTGGTGGCATTAGAGAGAAGCGGGATACGTTCAAGTGCCTGGACCAGGGACTGAGACACCTTAGTCAGGTCGGACACTGATTGAGACATTGCAACAGCCCACTCCGGGGGAGGGGGGGTGCACTCATCCCGGGACCTAGGAGCTTCCTGAGGGACGGACATGATGGGAGGAACACAGGCCGGGCAGAAGGGTGAAGGCTGACCTGAGGCCCACTTTTTCTTACAGTGAGCGCAGGCGTAATGGATGGCCGAGGGGCTAAAGGCCGGGGTGGGGTCAGACATAGGTGGATATTACCTTGTCCACGGAGAAATACTGCCAGGTGGAGTACTAGTAGCGCTGAGCCTGCTGACGGACAGCAACAGCGAAAGCCGCAGGTGCCTGTGTTCCCAGAGAAAATCCTCTGTCCCACGCGGTGAGCAGACACTGACAGGGAGCAGGAAGCAGGAGAAAAAAGCGCGGGGACAGTGCGACGCCGTGGGCGTGCACAGACACCAGGGGGATAGAAAGGAATGCCCCTTAAGACGCTGAGAACGTCCCGGCCGCAATACCGCCGGCCGCCACAAGAGGGCGCTCAAGCGCCAAAAAGAAAGAAAAAGACCGGGAGACAGAGGAGAAATGGCGGGCGCGCGCCTGCAAGTTTGAATAAAGAGGGGGAAAAAGATGCTAGCGTTTCTGCTCCCCTTCCTGCGGCGATAGCGCGTCCCGACGCTGAGAATGTGGCCCTCTCCCTCCTTGGTCCCCTTATCAGAAAGGAGGACTGGTAAGAGGCGATCACTGCTGGGCACAAGGGGGGGGGGGGGGAAGAGGTGGTTTGTTGATTAAAAATCCCCTACCTGAAGATGAGGAAACATCAGGATCCCTGGTGGAGTAGAGGGTCCTGGAAGAAGTCCTCCTTCCCGCGCCACAAACTCCGGCGCAGAAGGCGTCGATCCCTAAACAGGGGGAGAGGGTCACTTCCCGCCATCTTCCTCTCAGCCCACTCCGAGGAGAGGGATGAGGAGGGGAAAACGGGCAGGACTGGCCACCGAAAAGAAGGTCACCCTGAACACCCGAATGGGTGACAGGGGACGAAGTCCTGCCCAGCGGGTCCGAGAGGGTGCGATGTGGGTGATACCACACTGCTCTCTCGGCCGCTCAAAGTGGGGAAAACAGGGTGAGAAAACTGCACCCTGTTACCCTGAAGAAAATATCTGAAAAAGAAAGGGGAAATGATTAATAACACACAACAAATCCCTGTAAAAGAAATGCGGATCTGGGGTTAGATCCAGGTCCGCCTCCTACAGACACTAAGCAAAAACTGAGTTGCCTGGTGTCTGTCAGAGGGTGTATACTGCCGAGGAGGAGCTACTTCTTTATTTGCATAGTGTCAGCCTCCTAGTAACAGCAGCATACACCCATGGTTACCTGTGTCCCCCAATGAAGCGAGAAAGAAAAGAACCTAGACATGTTTGGTGTCTATGAGCTTGTAATGACCTGGAGAATCATAATGGCAGGTCAGTTTTGGCATTTAGTAAATATAGTAACAAAAAATCCCCAAAACTATTGTGGAATTGCACTTATTTTGCAATTTCACCGCACTTGGAATTTTTTTCCTGTTTTCCAGTACATGATATGGTAAAATCAATGGTGCCAATCAAAAGTAATAGACAAATAAATAGACTTGAGGAGACTAGAATACTTACTTTGTAGTTCCATGTCAGAATATCTGTGTAATCATTATAATAAAATAAGATTTTTTTTTATTTAGCTGAAGTGTGAAAGAGCTCATGATTCCAAATATATTCAACCTCCATCCAGCCTGAATGACAGCTGCAGCTTGTACTGAGCACTGTGAGATGTCATCAGTGGCAGGGAGGAGGGACACTGAGGAGCTGTCAATCAGGCTCGATGAGATTGAGTTTAAACTTTCAATTTTATTCAATTCAAACATGTAATAACATATGCAGTCTGTGTTATGAAATATTGTGACAGATCCACTTTAACCATTGAATAATACAACCCCAATTTCAAAAAAGTTGGAACGCTGTGCAAAATCCACCCCCCCCAAAAAAAAAAAATTTAATGATTTGAAAATTTCTTATAACCATATTGTATTCATAACTGAATACAGATAAGAAGTTGAAAATTAGACATTTCATTTGAATTAAAAATTAACTAATTTTGAAATTGATGGCAGTAACACATCTACAGTCATGGCCAAAAGTATTAACACCCCTGCAATTCTGTCAGATAATACTCAGTTTCTTCCTGAAAATGATTGCAATCACGAATTCTTTGGCATTATCATCTTCATTTAATTTGTCTTAAATGAAAAAACACAAAAGAGAATGAAGCAAAAAGCAAAACATCGATCATTTCACACAAAACTCCAAAAATGGGCCAGACAAAAGTATTGGCACCCTCAGCCTAATACTTGGTTGCACAACCTTTAGCCAAAATAACTGCGACCAACCGCTTCCAGTAACCATCAATGAGTTTCTTACAATGCTCTGCTGGAATTTTAGACCACTCTTCTTTGGCAAACTGCTCCAGGTCCCTGATATTTGAAGGGTGCCTTCCCCAAACTGCCATTTTTAGATCTCTCCACAGGTGTTCTATGGGATTCAGGTCTGAACTTATTGCTGGCCACCTTAGAAGTCTCCAGTGCTTTCTCTCAAACCATTTTCTAGTGCTTTTTGAAGTGTGTTTTGGGTCATTGTCCCGCTGGAAGACCCATGACCTCTGAGGGAGACCCAGCTTTCTTACACTGGGCCCTACATTATGCTGCAAAATTTGTTGGTAGTCTTCAGACTTCATAATGCCATGCACATGGTCAAGCAGTCCAGTGACAGAGGCAGCAAAGCAACCCCAAAACATCAGGGAACCTCCACCATGTTTGACTGTAGGGACCGTGTTCTTTTCTTTGAATGCCTCTTTTTTTCTCGTGTAAACTCTATGTTGATGCCTTTGCCCAAAAAGCTCTACTTTTGTCTCACCTGACCAGAGAATATTCTTCCAAAACGTTTTAGGCTTTTTCAGGTAAGTTTTGGCCAACTCCAGCCTGGCTTTTTTATGTCTCGGGATAAGAAGTGGGGTCTTCCTGTGTCTCCTATCATACAGTCCCTTTTCATTCAGACGCCGACGGATAGTACGGGTTGACACTGTTGTACCCTCGGACTGCAGGGCAGCTTGAACTTGTTTGGATGTTAAGGTACCGTCACATTAAGCGACGCTGCAGCGATCTAGACAACGATCCCGATCGCTGCAGCGTCGCTGTGTGGTCGCTGGAGAGCTGTCACACAGACAGCTCTCCAGCAACCAACTATGCGAAGTCCCCTGGTAACCAGGGTAAACATCGGGTTACTAAGCACAGGGCCGCTCTTAGTAACCCGATGTTTACCCTGGTTACCAGCGTAAACGTAAAAAAAAACACACTACATACTTACATTTCGGTGTCTGTCCTCTCCGGCGCTCTGCTTCTCTGCACTAAGCGCCGGCCGGAAAGCAGAGTACAGCGGTGACGTCACCGCTGTGCTTTCTGGCCGCTGCGCTTACACAGTGCAGAGAAGCAGAGCGCCGGAGAGGACAAAGAAAAGAACACGGTCCCTACAGTCAAACATGGTGGAGGTTCCCTGATGTTTTGGGGTTGCTTTGCTGCCTCTGGCACTGGACTGCTTGACCATGTGCATGGCATTATGAAGTCTGAAGACTACCAACAAATTTTGCAGCATAATGTAGGGCCCAGTGTGAGAAAGCTGGGTCTCCCTCAGAGGTCATGGGTCTTCCAGCAGGACAATGACCCAAAACACACTTCAAAAAGCACTAGAAAATGGTTTGAGAGAAAGCACTGGAGACTTCTAAGGTGGCCAGCAATGAGTTCAGACCTGAATCCCATAAAACACCTGTGGAGAGATCTAAAAATGGCAGTTTAGAGAAGGCACCCTTCAAATATCAGGGACCTGGAGCAGTTTGCCAAAGAAGAATGGTCTAAAATTCCAGCAGAGCATTGGAATTTAAGTATGTAGTGTTTGTTTTTTTTAACATTTACACTGGTAACCAGGGTAAACATTGGGTTACTAAGCACGGCCCTGCGCTTAGTAACCCGATGTTTACCCTGGTTACCAGTGAAGACATCGCTGAATCTGCGTCACACACGGGAGTCCAGCAACGAAATAAAGTTCTGGACTTTCTGCGCCGACCAACGATGGCACAGCAGGATCCTGATCGCTGCTGCGTGTCAAACTGAACGATATCGCTAGCCAGGACGCTGCAACGTCACGGATCGCTAGCGATATCGTTCAGTGTGAAGGTACCTTAAGTCTAGGTTCTTTATCCAACATCCGCACAATCTTGTGTTGAAATCTCTTGTCAATTTTTCTTTTCTGTCCACACCTAGGGAGGTTAGCCACAGTGCCATGGGCTTTAAACTTCTTGATGACACTGCGCACGGTAGACACAGGAACATTCAGGTCTTTGGAGATGGACTTGTAGCTTTGAGATTGCTCATGCTTTCTCACAATTTGGTTTCTCAAGTCCTCAGACAGTTTTTTGGTCTTCTTTCTTTTCTCCATGCTCAATGTGGAACACACAAGGACACAGGACAGAGGTTGAGTCAACTCTGTCTCAACTCTGCCTCAAGTCAACTCTGAGTCAACTCTGAGTCAACTCTGTCTCATAGATAAATCTCCGGGTCTGGATGGCATACACCCACGAGTACTAAGAGAACTAAGTAATGTAATAGATAAACCATTATTTCTTATTTTTAGGGACTCTATAGCGACAGGGTCTGTTCCGCAGGATTGGCGCATAGCAAATGTGGTGCCAATATTCAAAAAGGGCTCTAAAAGTGAACCTGGAAATTATAGGCCAGTAAGTCTAACCTCTATTGTTGGTAAAATATTTGAAGGGTTTCTGAGGGATGTTATTCTGGATTATCTCAATGAGAATAACTGTTTAACTCCATATTAGCATGGGTTTATGAGAAATCGCTCCTGTCAAACCAATCTAATCAGTTTTTATGAAGAGGTAAGCTATAGGCTGGACCACGGTGAGTCATTGGACGTGGTATATCTCGATTTTTCCAAAGCGTTTGATACCGTGCCGCACAAGAGGTTGGTACACAAAATGAGAATGCTTGGTCTGGGGGAAATTGTGTGTAAATGGGTTAGTAACTGGCTTAGTGATAGAAAGCAGAGGGTGGTTATAAATGGTATAGTCTCTAACTGGGTCGCTGTGACCAGTGGGGTACCGCAGGGGTCAGTATTGGGACCTGTTCTCTTCAACATATTCATTAATGATCTGGTAGAAGGTTTACACAGTAAAATATCGATATTTGCAGATGATACAAAACTATGTAAAGCAGTTAATACAAGAGAAGATAGTATTCTGCTACAGATGGATCTGGATAAGTTGGAAACTTGGGCTGAAAGGTGGCAGATGAGGTTTAACAATGATAAATGTAAGGTTATACACATGGGAAGAAGGAATCAATGTCACCATTACACACTGAATGGGAAACCACTGGGTAAATCTGACAGGGAGAAGGACTTGGGGATCCTAGTTAATGATAAACTTACCTGGAGCAGCCAGTGCCAGGCAGCAGCTGCCAAGGCAAACAGGATCATGGGGTGCATTAAAAGAGGTCTGGATACACATGATGAGAGCATTATACTGCCTCTGTACAAATCCCTAGTTAGACCGCACATGGAGTACTGTGTCCAGTTTTGGGCACCGGTGCTCAGGAAGGATATAATGGAACTAGAGAGAGTACAAAGGAGGGCAACAAAATTAATAAAGGGGATGGGAGAACTACAATACCCAGATAGATTAGCGAAATTAGGATTATTTAGTCTAGAAAAAAGACGACTGAGGGGCGATCTAATAACCATGTATAAGTATATAAGGGGACAATACAAATATCTCGCTGAGGATCTGTTTATACCAAGGAAGGTGACGGGCACAAGGGGGCATTCTTTGCGTCTGGAGGAGAGAAGGTTTTTCCACCAACATAGAAGAGGATTCTTTACTGTTAGGGCAGTGAGAATCTGGAATTGCTTGCCTGAGGAGGTGGTGATGGCGAACTCAGTCGAGGGGTTCAAGAGAGGCCTGGATGTCTTCCTGGAGCAGAACAATATTGTATCATACAATTAGGTTCTGTAGAAGGACGTAGATCTGGGGATTTATTATGATGGAATATAGGCTGAACTGGATGGACAAATGTCTTTTTTCGGCCTTACTAACTATGTTACTATGTTACTATGTAACTTTAATCCATGTCATCTGGCTGCAAGTGTGATTTAGTTCTTGCCAACACCTGTTAGGTGCTACAGGCAAGTTACAGGTGCTGTTAATTACACAAATTAGAGAAGCATCACATGATTTTTCGAACAGTGCCAATACTTTTGTCCACCCCCTTTTTTATGTTTGGTGTGGAATTATATCCAATTTGGCTTTAGGACAATTCTTTTTGTGTTTTTTCATTTAAGACAAATTAAATGAAAATAATAATACCAAACAATTTTTGATTGCAATCATTTTCAGGAAGAAATTGAGTATTATCTGACAGAATTGCAGGGGTGTTAATACTTTTGGCCATGACTGTAAAAACAGGTTGGGATACACTATGTCTATCATTGTGTAGCGTCCCCTCTTTTTTTTTTACAACAGTATGTAAATGGGACGTGAGGAGACCAATTGCTAGAGGTTTGGGAAATAATGTTGTCCCATTCTTATCTGATGTAGGATTCTTGCTGCTCTACAGTCCTGGGTCTATTTTTGCTACAATTTCAGTTTCATAATGCACAAAATGTTTTCTATTGGTGAAAAGTCTGGACTGCAACTGGACAGTTCATCATCACTTGAACTCTTCTTCTGTGAAGCCATGCTCTTGTGATGGATGCACTATATTTATCATTGTCTTTTTGAAATATACAAGGACTTTCCTGAAATAGACAATGTCTGCATGGGAGCATATGTTGTCACAAAACCTCTATATAATGCTCAGCATGTGTAAGCTGCCCATTCCATAGGTGCTAGTGCAATCCCATACCATCAGAAGTGCCCGCTTTTGACCTGTGCACTGAACAAGCTGGATTGTCCATCTCTTGAGTCACAGGAGATGGTGTCTGTAAATTCCATGAAGGATTTCACATTTTGCTTCATCTGATCACAAATATTTTTAATTTAACTTCAGTTATTTTTAAATTAACTTTGGTCCAGAGAAGACAGCAATATTTCTGGATGTTGATATATGGCTTCTAGAGATGGGCGAACCTGAATAGTAAAGTTCGCTGTCCGTACCAAACACCTACTGTTCGGGCACGGACTTCACCTGGAAGTCCGTGTTACTGTTCGGGATCGGCTGTCCGAACACCGGGTGTTTGTCACGCTGTCATATGCATGGCAGCGCAACAAACACCTCTTCTGATTGGAAGTGAAATCATCCCCATCGGTCAGAGAGCCGCGGTTCCCACACTGTCAAAACACAGCTTGAGCACTCAGCTGTGATCAGAGGTATATAGTTTACCTCCGGTCACTGGTGTCAGCTGATGGGATTACTACTCTCATCATCCCACACCTGCTGCTGCTAATAACAGTGACAGCATGAGCAGCAGATATAAATATTCATCAGCCACTCCTGCGCTGTAAATAAATAATTTAAAAAAAATGGTGTGGGTTCTCCTGTATTTTTGCTAACCAGCCAGGCAAAACTCACAGCTGGGGCCTGCAAGCCTCAGCTGTCAGCTTCAGCAAGGCTAGTTAATCAAGAATAGAGGGGTCCCCACACCGTATTTTTTAATTATTTAAATAAATTTTTTAAAAATGGCATGGGGTCCCCCCCATTTTTGACAACCAACCTTCCTAAAGCAGACAGCTGGGGGCATGGATATTGGCCTCCCCCAGTCTAAAAATAGCAGCCCACAGCTGCCCAGAAAAGGCACATCTATTAGATGTGCCAATTCTGGCACTTCACCCGGCTCTTCCCACTTGCCCTGTAGCGATGGCAAGTGGGGTTAATATTTGTGGGGTTGATGTCACCTTTGTATTGTCAGTTGACATTAAGCCCACGGCTTAGTAATGGAAAGGCGTCTATAAGACACCTATCCATTACTAATCCTATAGTTGTATGGTAAATAAAGACACAGCAAGAATAAAGTCCTTTAATTGAAAGAAAGACTCAGAATCCTTTAGTACTCTTAATTAAACTATACTTACGACCTCGCCTAATTCCACCGAAGCCATTGATCTCATGCAATAAAACTAAAATAAAAAAACAACAATATACCATACCTGTCTGTCATTTTGTCCCATGTAGTAATCCATGTCTGGGGGATAAACAGTTTTCAACCTGGAGGGTGCCAAGATGCAACCGTTCAGGCTGATCATCAGAAGAGGTGTTTGCCGTGCTGTCTTGCACATTACAGCACAGCAAACACTGGATGTTCAGGCCCCCCATTCAATTGAATTGGGTTTGGGTTTGGGTTCGGGTCTGGGTAGTGTTGTGATACCCGAACCCGAACTTTTTGTAACTGTTCGGCCGAACCCGCCGGAGCTGAACATCCAGGTGTCCGCCCATCTCTAATGGCTTCTTCTTTCCATTGTAGACCTTTAGCTTGCATTTGTGGATTGCACAGCAAACTGTGCTTACAGACAGTGATTTCTGGAAGTATTTCTGAGTCCATGCAGTTATCTGAACACCCAAATAATACCCGTTTTTAATGCAATGCCACCTAATGGCTCGAAGATCAGGAGCATCTAATATTGCTTGGCACAGGATCTGGGTGAAGTGTCAGTGGATGCGCTGCTGATGAATATATTCAGATAGTTGATATGATTTTCAAAAGCTTTATTGGACAGGTTTCAGGTCAACACATTTCAAAGTCATACACAGGACCTCTTTATCAGGACAAAACCTATATTGCTTGTCAGACTTGTTCCTTGCCACATGGATTTCTTCAGAATACTGAAATCTTTCATATTATATTATGTACTGAATATGGTGGGATATTCAATGTCTCCACAGTTTTACATTGAGGAATATTTTTTAAACATTTTTGCGCAATTTTTACATGCACATTTTTACAGTTCATAAATTGGTGACCTTCTGACCATCTTTGCTCCTGAGAGACTCTGCCTCTCTAACATACTTTTTGTATATACAGTTATGTGACTTAGTTGAAAATTGACCCTCCTGTTGTTTTTCATTAGTACCACTTACTTTTTCAACCTTCTGATAATCTTGCCTCAACATTTTTGAAGTGTGTTACTCCCATCAGTTTCTAACTTAGTTAATTTGTTCTAAATGAAATGTAAAAATGCCTAATGTTCAATTTCTGACATGTGTTCTATTGTGAATAAAATCTGGCTCTAAGATATTCCAAAACATTGTATTCTTGTTTTCTTTACATTTTACACAGCATCACAAAATGTTTGCAACTGGGAGTTTAATGTTTTTTAAAATGTTAGCTCTTTTCAAGGCACTGTAACAGTATTTCTCTCTCCATTACATAATCAAAAGTTTTATCAATTGCATGACAGCAAGCTAAGATCTTGACTGTGAAGAATCAATACCAAAAGTGGATTGGTGAAAATAGAAAATATTTCATTTTGCCAATAACCTTTATTTATTAAAGTCAGAATATCCCTTCAAGTGAATTTCGTGGACATAGTAAAATTAAGTGTGTTAAACAAGTTGCCATATAATTATGGTAGTTTTCAGTACAGCACTGTAAGTATGAATATAATATTTAAATTTATTTACCTTTTTCCTCGTCATCATCTTTTTTTTTTTTTTCATCCTTTTCATCCTTTTCTTTCTTCTGTATAATACAAATTTCAAGTAAATACCGTACATGCAATTATAAAAACTCTCTATCTTATTTTAAAAAATATTCAGTATTTTTTGCCTATTTAAAAGTATAATTGTATTTTATTCACTTGTATCGTACCATTAGTTTCATCAGCGCTTTACAGACATCATCATCACAATCCCTATTTGCGCTCACAATCTAAATTCCTCATCACTATGTCTTTGTAGTGTGCAGGAAACCCACGGAAACATGGGGAGAGCATACAAACTCCACTGAGCCACCATGCTGCCCATATAGCAAGAATGTTAATTGTTTAGGTATGCAAATTGCCTCTTCTGAGAAAAAGAGGACTTAAAGGTACCTAGTTAGACCGCACATGGAGTCCAGTTTTGGGCACCAGTGCTCAGGAAGGATATAATAGAACTAGAGAGAGTACAAAGGAGGGCAACAAAATTAATAAAGGGGATGAGAGAACAACAATACCCAGATAGATTAGTGAAATTAGGATTATTTAGTCTAGAAAAAAGACGACTGAGGAGCGATCTAATAACCATGTATAAGTATATAAGGGGACAATACAAATATCTCGCTGAGGATCTGTTTATACCAAGGAAGGTGACGGGCACAAGGGGGTATTCTTTGCGTCTGGAGGAGAGAAGGTTTTTCCACCAACATAGAAGAGGATTCTTTACTGTTAGGGCAGTGAGAATCTGGAATTGCTTGCCTGAGGAGGTGGTGATTTCGAACTCAGTCGAGGGGTTCAAGAGAGGCCTGGATGTCTTCCTGGAGCAGAACAATATTGTATCATACAATTATTAGGTTCTGTAGAAGGACGTAGATCGGGGGATTTATTATGATGGAATATAGGCTGAACTGGATGGACAAATGTCTTTTTTCGGCCTTACTAACTATGTTACTGTGTTACTATGTCACACTCAGCGACGCTGCAGCGATATAGACAACGAGACGACCTAAACTAGATTGCTGGAGTGTCGCTGTTTAGGTCGCTCTAGAGACGTCAAACACAGCAACTCCAGAACGATGCAGGAGTGATCCAGTGACATAACGGCGACTCACTTCTCGTTCTCGCTGGTTGTTAGCTCCATGTCAAACAGCCGGAGTGTACCAATCCGACACACATCTAGGGGCCCTATGCTCGTTGCTGGCGTCGTTGCTTTTGATGTCAAACATGACGATACACGCCGACCTGGCGACGAAATAAAGTTCTGGACTTCTAGCTCCGACCAGCGATGGCACAGCGGGATCCAGATCGCTGCTGCGTGTCAAACACAACGAGATCGATATCCAGGACGCTGCAACGTCACGGATTGTTGTCGTTCTCTTTGCAAAGTTGCTGAGTGTGACGGTACCTTAACTCTATAGCGCCACCTGTTGGAAGTAGCGATCCTACAAGTCACAATCAACCCTTTAACGAGTTGTGCAATATAACTTAGGATAAAAGCCAAATCAGTATCTCAATTCGCAGACACGGTGTTTCGGGCTGTTGGCCCTCGTCCGTGCGACGCATGAGAAGTTACACATCAGCCTGATAAAGCTTCTTACAGGAACGGCAATGCACGTGGGACAGGGCCTCAAGACAGAGAGCGTTACTATTATTGCCAAGAAGTCTTTTTTAATCTCCAACTTTGCATAGAGGTCTAAAGGGTAAGGTTTCTCCTTGTGGAGAGTGACCGAGTAGCTTGTCAAGGTAAGGAGGCTTATTCGCCATGCAATGCTTCTCTGGGAAATTTAATATGCAAATTGCCTCTTCAAAGAAAAAGAGGACTTGAACTCTATAGCGCCACCTCTTGGAAGTAGCGATTCTACTAGTCACAATCAACCCTTTAACGAGTCTTTGCAAGACTCGATTAAGGGTTGATTGTGACTTGTAGGATCACTACTTCCAACAGGTGGTGCTATAGAGTTCAAGTCCTCTTTTTCTCTGAAGAGGCAATTTGCATATTAACTTTGCATAGAGTTTTTATCTTGTTGATGTTGGCTATCTTTCCCTGTGCCTTATGGTATTTGTTTTAGTGCTTCAGTGTCCTTCTTCCTAAGATCCAAGAGGTAACGTTTCTCCTTGTGGAAAGTGACATGTCAGGCATGCCGTGGTGAGGAGACTTTTAAGCTGCAATTTTCCTCTAGGAAATATGCAAATTGTCTCTTCAGAGAGGAAGAGGACTAGAACTCTAGGGCCACCTATAGGAAGTAGCAATCCTAAAAGTCAATATCGACTCTCCAACGAGCCGTGTGAGATCTGGTTTGGCTGGGTGAGAGGCATCTGATGGGGATCCAAGAGGTAACATTTTTCCGTGCGGAGAGTGAAATGTCATGCCGATGTCAGGAGACTTTTAAGACTTTAATATTATTCCCATATTATTTCCCAGAAGAGCATTGCTGCTTAAAATTTGTGCGCCATGATTATTGCCCCTATTATTTTTTTTTCTGAACTGGCAGATGCTTTAACTTAGTTTTCTCAGTTTTTTTACATCAACACTACAGTCATGGACAAAAATTTTGAGAATGAGACAAATATTAATTTTTCCAAAGTCTACTGCTTCATTTTTTCCAATGGAAATTTGCATACACTCCTGAATGTCAGAGTGATCAGCTTAACAGCAATTACTGTACTTGCAAAGTCAATATTTGCCCAGAAAATTAACTTTAACCCCCAAAACACATTTCAACATCATTGCAGTCCTGCCTTAAAAGGAGCAGCTAACATCGTTTTAGTGATTGATCCATTAACACAGGTGTGGGTGTTGATGAGGACAGGGCTGGCGATCAATCAGTCATGATTAAGTAAGAATGACATCACTGAACCCTTTAAAAGGAGGCTGGTGCTTGGTATCATTGTTTCTCTTCAGTTAACCATGGTTATCTCTAAAGAAACACGTGCAGCCATCATTGCACTGCACAAAAATGGCCTAACAGGGAAGAGTATCGCAGCTACAAAGATTGCACCTCAGTCAACAATCTATCGCATCATCAAGAACTTCAAGGAGAGAGCTTCCATTGTTGTCAAAAAGGCTCCAGCGCGACCAAGAAAGACCAGCAAGCGCCAGGACCGTATCTTAATCGGCTCACTCACAGTCTTGCCTAAAAACACAGCCATGAATAAAGAATGGTACCAAAATGTCCTCCAAGAGCAACTTCTCCCAACCGTCCAAGAGCAGTTTGGCGCCCAACAATGCCTTTTCCAGCATGATGGAGCACCTTGCCATAAAGCAAAGGTGATAACTAAATGGCTCATGGAACAAAACATAGAGATTTTGGGTCCATGGCCTGGAAACTCCCCAGATCTTAATCCCATTGAGAACTTGTGGTCAATCATCAAGAGACGGCTGGACAAACAAAAACCAACATATTCTGGAAAATGCAAGCATTGATTATGCAAGAATGGACTGCTATCAATCAGGATTTGGTCCAGAAGTTGATTGAGAGCATGCCAGGGAGAATTGCAGAGGTCTTGAAGAAGGAGGGTCAACACTGCAAATATTGACTTGCTGCATTAACTCATTCTAACTGTCAATATAACCTATTGGTACTCATAATATGATTGCAATTCTATTTCTGTATGTGATATAAACATCACACAGACACTAATAAAAACCAGGGGGCAGCAGATCATGTGAAAATATAATTTTGGTGTCATTCTCAAAAAATTTTGGCCATGACTGTAGTGTTGAGCATTCCGATATTGCAAATATCGGGTATCGGCCGATATTCGCGGTATCAGAATTCCGATACTGAGTTCCGATACTTTTGCAATATCGAATACAGGAATCTGAAGTTCCCATAATGCTACGAGCCAGTTAGATTTAATTCAGCCAATGAGGAATCCTAAGAAGTGTGGGCACAGCCTGTTATGCATGTTAGGCATGTAACTACTGGCATGGCTGTGATTGGCTGCTGAAATTATGTCATGATGCACTATAAAAGCCGCCGCCGCCATTTTGGGTTCACTCTGCTGTGAATTCAGTTAGGGACAGGACGCTGCTGTTCTGACTGAGGGACAGTTTGAGATAGCGATTTGCTTCATTGTGCTTTACCCAGGCTACTGTTGCAACCGCTGTGTGAGAACCTTTTTTTTGCCTTGCAGCGCTGTTCACGGCTGTCTGCAAGGTCTCTGTGTGTGTGAGTGCAGCTCATGCTGCAGTGTGTTCTGCAGCCTCATCTGGTTGTAGTTCTTTCAGCGTGCGTCACTGCCTCATACTGTTCTATTGTCCTTTTTTGCATTTGTGCTGCTACACATTTTTGTTGATTTCTCCTATTATTGTGTTTCCATCCATATCCAGCTAGATAGCGTGCAAACACTATATAGGAGTAGATAGAGGAGCTTTTCTGCAGCCTTGCAGCGCCGTTCATGGCTGTCTGCAAGGTCTGTGTGTGTGAGTGCAGCTCTCGCTGCAGTGTGACCAAGACTTGCAGTGCCTGGTCCTTTTTTGACACAGTTGCAGATGACATTTGCTTTGTCAAATGCAAGCAGTGTCATCAGAAAGTCAAAAGAAAGAAAAGTGTCAGCAACCTCAATACCACAAATATGTGGAAACATGTGCGGACCAAGCACGTGGTGGAGTTACAAAAACACACTGAAGACCTAGGCCATCCTACAGCGCCACCTACCACCTCTTCAGCTCGTGTTGTAGCCTCTTCCTCCAGCTCACACACAGCTGGTTCAGCTTCCTCACAGGATTGCCATGGAAGAACCTCTGGCACTGTTGTACAGAGACCCACTGTAATTCCACACACAGCACCACGTTCCCTGTCATTCTCACTCTCCCAGCCCAGTCTACAGCCATCGGTAGCACAGGCATGGGAGAAAAGGCGGCCATTCTCGGCAAACCTCCCCCAAGCACAGACTCTGAATGCTTGCATTGCAAAACTACTGTCCCTTGAAATGCTATCATTCAGGCTGGTGGAGACTGACACCTTCCATAACTTCATGGCATTGGCAGTCCCACAATACAACGTGCCCAGTCGCTTTTATTTCAGCAGGCAAGCTGTCCCTGCCCTGCAAAAGCATGTGGAGGGAAACATTAAACATGCGCTACTAAACGCCGTCAGTAGCAAGGTCCACCTGACCACCGATGCGTGGACCAGTCACCATGGACAGGGCCGATACCTTTCCCTCACTGCCCATTGGGTAAACGTTGTGGAGCCGGATACAGATCTTGAGAGTGGCGCTGTACGTGTTCTGCCAACTCCAAGGATTGCAGGAATCCAGTCTGTACACATTGACTCCTCCTCATACTCCAGTTCCTCTGAATTAGCGCTGCAGGAGCCGTCACGGTCTACCTCCACATGGACCCGTTACGACCCATATGAGCACAGCCGTGGCCAAACGTCAACAGGCCGAATTAAATTTAATTTCTTTGGGGAATCGAAGCCACACAGCGCAGGAGCTCTGGAATGCCATCAAGCAGGAGAGCGACGTGTGGTTTGTGCCAGCGAATCTCCAGCCAGGCATGGTAGTGTGTGACAATGGCCGAAATCTGGTGGTAGCTCTGGGCCTAGGCAACCTCACTCACATTCCATGTCTGGCACATGTGCTCAACTTGGTTGTGCAGAGTTTTTTGAGGGACTATCCGGATCTTGATGCACTGCTGCACAAGGTCTGCCTAGAGTGCGCTCACTTGCAGCGTTCCAGCATGGCAAGATTGCGCATTGCAGCGCCGATTCCGCCTTCTGGAACATCGCATCATATGTGACCTACCCACCAGGTGGAATTCAACGTTACATATGTTGGAGCGGTTGTGTGAGCAGAAGGCAGCAGCAATGGAGTACCAGCTGCATCAGGCGAAACAAGTCGCACTGCACGCTGTTCACACTTCACCACCACTGAGTTGGCCTCTATGAAGGTTATCTGCCACGTTTTGCGTGCTTTTGAGGATTCCACGCGGATGGCGAGTGCAGATGATGCACTAATCAGCATGACTATCACCTTATCTGCCTGCTTGAAAAAACACTGCAAGCGCTAAGGGAGGAGGTTGTGGAAGAGGTGGAGGATGAGGAGTCACAAATGCCATCTGCTTCTGGACAGTCTGCGCAACGTGGTTCCTCACAAAGGCCTAGGCAGGAGACACTTTGTGAGGAGGATGAGGAGGAGTCAATGGAGGAGGAAGATATCTGTCCAGAGGAGGGAGTTACACAATGCTCTAGTAGCCAGTATGTAGCACGAGGGTGGGGTGATGCAGAGCAGGCAGAGATCACGCCTCAAGCAGGGGACAGCGTTTCTTGACCAGCTGGCAGTCTGCAGCACATGGTTGATTTCATGCTGCAGTGCCTGTTTGTACCACCTGAACTGTAATCCCTGGGCTCCAACACCGCCAGTTGCTGCTCAGAAGTACTGTCTGCACAGTCAACACTTGCTCCTGTGTTATTGGGGTTCAGTAACGCCAGCTGCTCCCCTGCTGTGTGTGCGGCAATTTCTCCTGCTCTGTCCACTCTCACACTGCAACAGATATTAAACTGCCTCCAATTAGGCCTCAACCTACACTCTGTTTCTAGCATTGACCCTGGGCTCCAACACTGCCAGTTGCTGCTCAGAAGTGCCGTCTGCACAGTCAACACTTGCTGCCATGTTATTGGGGTTCGGTAACTTCAGCTGCTCGCCTGCTGTGTATCCGGCAATTTCTCCTGCTCCGTCCACTCTCACACTGCAACAGATATTAAACTGCCTACAATTAGGCCTCAGCCTACACTCTGTTTCTCCTGTAATCCCTGGGTGTTATGGCTGGCAATCAGGCAACACAGCGTGCAGTAATCAGCGCACATACAGAGATCTGGCAATAACCAAAAACAATAGGATGAGCTCTGAGACGTGGAATCTCTGTAGACTGCAGTACCTGATCTATCCTCACACAACTATAAGCAGCAGTGGATTGCGCCTAACAACTACCTATGCAACTCGGCACTGCCTGAGGAGCTGACTAGCCTGAAGATAGAAATACAAGCCTGACTTACCTCAGAGAAATACCCCAAAGGAATAGGCAGCCCCCCACATATAATGACTGTTAGCAAGATGAAAAGACAAACGTAGGAATGAAATAGATTCAGCAAAGTGAGGCCCGATATTCTAGACAGAGCGAGGATAGCAAAGAGAACTATGCAGTCTACAAAAAACCCTAAAACGAAAACCACGCAAAGGGGCAAAAAGACCCACCGTGCCGAACTAACAGCACGGCGGTGCACCCCTCTGCTTCTCAGAGCTTCCAGCAAAAGACAATAGCAAGCTGGACAGAAAAAAACAGAAAACAAACTAGAAGCACTTATCTAGCAGAGCAGCAGGCCCAAGGAAAGATGCAGTAGCTCAGATCCAACACTGGAACATTGACAAGGAGCAAGGAAGACAGACTCAGGTGGAGCTAAATAGCAAGGCAGCCAACGAGCTCACCAAAACACCTGAGGGAGGAAGCCCAGAGACTGCAATACCACTTGTGACCACAGAAGTGAACTCAGCCACAGAATTCACAACAGTACCCCCCCCTTGAGGAGGGGTCACCGAACCCTCACCAGAACCCCCAGGCCGACCAGGATGAGCCACATGAAAGGCACGAACAAGATCTGGGGCATGGACATCAGAGGCAAAAACCCAGGAATTATCTTCCTGAGCATAACCCTTCCATTTGACCAGATACTGGAGTTTCCGTCTAGAGACACGAGAATCCAAAATCTTCTCCACAATATACTCCAATTCCCCCTCCACCAAAACAGGGGCAGGAGGCTCCACAGATGGAACCATAGGTGCCACGTATCTCCTCAACAACGACCTATGGAATACATTATGTATGGAAAAGGAGTCTGGGAGGGTCAGATGAAAAGACACCGGATTGAGAATCTCAGAAATCCTATACGGACCAATAAAACGAGGTTTAAATTTAGGAGAGGAAACCTTCATAGGAATATGACGAGAAGATAACCAAACCAAATCCCCAACACGAAGTCGGGGTCCCACACGGCGTCTGCGATTAGCGAAAAGCTGAGCCTTCTCCTGGGACAAGGTCAAATTGTCCACTACCTGAGTCCAGATCTGCTGCAACCTGTCCACCACAGAATCCACACCAGGACAGTCCGAAGACTCAACCTGTCCTGAAGAGAAACGAGGATGGAACTCAGAATTGCAGAAAAATGGAGAGACCAAGGTAGCCGAGCTGGCCCGATTATTAAGGGCGAACTCAGCCAACGGCAAAAATGACACCCAATCATCCTGGTCAGCGGAAACAAAACATCTCAGATATGTTTCCAAGGTCTGATTGGTTCGTTCGGTCTGGCCATTAGTCTGAGGATGGAAGGCCGAGGAGAAAGATAGGTCAATGCCCATCCTACCACAAAAGGCTCGCCAGAACCTCGAGACAAACTGGGAACCTCTGTCAGAAACAATATTCTCAGGAATGCCATGTAAACGAACCACATGCTGGAAGAACAAAGGCACCAAATCAGAGGAGGAAGGCAATTTAACCAAGGGCACCAGATGGACCATTTTAGAAAAGCGATCACAGACCACCCAAATGACCGACATATTTTGAGAAACGGGAAGGTCAGAAATGAAATCCATCGAAATATGTGTCCAAGGCCTCTTCGGGACCGGCAAGGGCAAAAGCAACCCACTGGCACGTGAACAGCAGGGCTTAGCCCTAGCACAAATTCCACAGGACTGCACAAAAGCACGCACATCCCGTGACAGAGATGGCCACCAGAAGGATCTAGCAACCAACTCCCTGGTACCAAAGATTCCTGGATGACCGGCCAGCACCGAACAATGAAGTTCAGAGATAACTTTACTAGTCCACCTATCAGGGACGAACAGTTTCTCGGCCGGACAACGATCAGGTTTATTAGCCTGAAATTTCTGCAACACTCTCCGCAAATCAGGGGAGATGGCAGACACAATGACTCCTTCCTTGAGGATACTCGCCGGCTCAGATAACCCCGGAGAGTCGGGCACAAAACTCCTAGACAGAGCATCCGCCTTCACATTTTTAGAGCCCGGAAGGTATGAAATCACAAAATCAAAACGAGCAAAAAATAACGACCAACGGGCCTGTCTAGGATTCAAGCGCTTGGCAGACTCGAGATAAGTCAAGTTCTTATGATCAGTCAATACCACCACGCGATGCTTAGCACCCTCAAGCCAATGACGCCACTCCTCGAATGCCCACTTCATGGCCAGCAACTCTCGGTTGCCCACATCATAATTACGCTCAGCAGCAGAAAATTTCCTGGAAAAGAAAGCACATGGTTTGAACACTGAGCAACCAGAACCTCTCTGTGACAAAACCGCCCCTGCACCAATCTCAGAAGCATCAACCTCGACCTGGAACGGAAGAGAAACATCAGGTTGACACAACACAGGGGCACAGCAAAAACGACGCTTCAACTCCTGAAAAGCTTCCACGGCAGCAGAAGACCAATTAACCAAATCAGCACCCTTCTTGGTCAAATCGGTCAATGGTCTGGCAATGCTAGAAAAATTACAGATGAAGCGACGATAAAAATTAGCAAAGCCCAGGAATTTCTGCAGACTTTTTAGAGATGTCGGCTGAGTCCAATCCTGGATGGCCTGAACCTTAACCGGATCCATCTCGATAGTAGAAGGGGAAAAGATGAACCCCAAAAATGAAACTTTCTGCACACCGAAGAGACACTTTGATCCCTTCACGAACAAGGAATTAGCACGCAGTACCTGGAAAACCATTCTGACTTGCTTCACATGAGACTCCCAATCATCTGAGAAGATCAAAATGTCATCCAAGTAAACAATCAAGAATTTATCCAGATACTCACGGAAAATGTCATGCATAAAAGACTGAAAAACAGATGGAGCATTGGCAAGTCCGAACGGCATCACCAGATACTCAAAATGACCCTCGGGCGTATTAAATGCCGTTTTCCATTCATCTCCCTGCCTGATTCTCACCAGATTATACGCACCACGAAGATCAATCTTAGTAAACCAACTAGCCCCCTTAATCCGAGCAAACAAGTCAGAAATCAATGGCAAGGGATACTGAAACTTAACAGTGATCTTATTAAGAAGGCGGTAATCAATACACGGTCTTAGCGAACCATCCTTCTTGGCTACAAAAAAGAACCCTGCTCCCAATGGTGACGACGATGGGCGAATATGTCCCTTCTCCAGGGACTCCTTCACATAACTGCGCATAGCGGTGTGTTCAGGTACGGACAAATTAAATAAACGACCCTTAGGGAATTTACTACCAGGAATCAAATCGATAGCACAATCACAATTCCTATGCGGAGGAAGGGCATCAGACTTGGACTCTTCAAATACATCCTGAAAGTCCGACAAGAACTCTGGGATGTCAGAAGGAATGGATGACGAAATAGACAAAAATGGAACATCACCATGTACTCCCTGACAACCCCAGCTGGTTACCGACATAGAGTTCCAATCCAATACTGGATTATGGGTTTGTAGCCATGGCAACCCCAACACGACCACATCATGCAAATTATGCAGTACCAGAAAGCGAATAACTTCCTGATGTGCAGGAGCCATGCACATGGTCAGCTGGGCCCAGTACTGAGGCTTATTCTTGGCCAAAGGTGTAACATCAATTCCTCTCAACGGAATAGGACACCGCAAAGGCTCCAAGAAAAATCCACAACGTTTAGCATAATCCAAATCCATCAGATTCAGGGCAGCGCCTGAATCCACAAACGCCATGACAGAATACGATGACAAAGAGCACATTAAGGTAATGGACAAAAGGAATTTGGACTGTACAGTACCAATAACGGCAGAGCTATCGAACCGCCTAGTGCGTTTAGGACAATTAGAAATAGCATGAGTAGAATCACCACAATAGAAACACAGTCTGTTCAGACGTCTGTGTTCTTGCCGTTCTACTTTAGTCATAGTCCTGTCGCACTGCATAGGCTCAGGTTTACTCTCAGGCAGTACCGCCAGATGGTGCACAGATTTACGCTCGCGCAAGCGACGACCGATCTGAATGGCCAAGGACATAGACTCATTCAAACCAGCAGGCATAGGAAATCCCACCATTACATCCTTAAGAGCTTCAGAGAGACCCTTTCTGAACAAAGCCGCTAGTGCAGATTCATTCCACAGAGTGAGTACTGACCATTTCCTAAATTTCTGACAATATACTTCTACATCATCCTGACCCTGGCATAAAGCCAGCAGATTTTTCTCAACCTGATCCACTGAATTAGGCTCATCGTAAAGCAATCCGAGCGCCAGGAAAAATGCATCAACATTACTCAATGCAGAATCTCCTGGTGCAAGAGAAAACGCCCAGTCCTGTGGGTCGCCGCGCAAAAAAGAAATAATAATCAAAACCTGTTGAATAGGATTACCAGAAGAATGAGGTTTCAAAGCCAAAAATAGCTTACAATTATTTCTGAAGCTCAGGAACTTAGTTCTGTCACCAAAAAACAAATCAGGAATCGGAATTCTTGGTTCTAGCATCGATTTCTGATCAATAGTATCTTGAATCTTTTGTACATTTACAACGAGATTATCCATTGAGGAGCACAGAGCCTGAATATCCATGTCCACAGCTGTGTCCTGAAGCACTCTAATGTCTAGGGGAAAAAAAAGACTGAAGACAGAGCTAAGAAAAAAAAATGATGTCAGGATTTCTTTTTTCCCTCTATTGGGAATCATTGGTGTGGCTCCTTGTACTGTTATGGCTGGCAATCAGGCAACACAGCGTGCAGTAATCAGCGCACATACAGAGATCTGGCAATAACCAAAAACAATAGGACGAGCTCTGAGACGTGGAATCTCTGTAGACTGCAGTACCTGATCTATCCTCACACAACTATAAGCAGCAGTGGATTGCGCCTAACAACTACCTATGCAACTCGGCACTGCCTGAGGAGCTGACTAGCCTGAAGATAGAAATACAAGCCTGACTTACCTCAGAGAAATACCCCAAAGGAATAGGCAGCCCCCCACATATAATGACTGTTAGCAAGATGAAAAGACAAACGTAGGAATGAAATAGATTCAGCAAAGTGAGGCCCGATATTCTAGACAGAGCGAGGATAGCAAAGAGAACTATGCAGTCTACAAAAAACCCTAAAACGAAAACCACGCAAAGGGGCAAAAAGACCCACCGTGCCGAACTAACAGCACGGCGGTGCACCCCTCTGCTTCTCAGAGCTTCCAGCAAAAGACAATAGCAAGCTGGACAGAAAAAAACAGAAAACAAACTAGAAGCACTTATCTAGCAGAGCAGCAGGCCCAAGGAAAGATGCAGTAGCTCAGATCCAACACTGGAACATTGACAAGGAGCAAGGAAGACAGACTCAGGTGGAGCTAAATAGCAAGGCAGCCAACGAGCTCACCAAAACACCTGAGGGAGGAAGCCCAGAGACTGCAATACCACTTGTGACCACAGAAGTGAACTCAGCCACAGAATTCACAACACCTGGGCTCCCACACCGCCAGTTGCTGCTCGGAAGTGCAATCTGCACAGTCAACACATGCTCCAGTGTTTTGGGGTTCAGTAACGTCAGCTGATCCCCAGCTGTGTGTGCAGCAATTTCTCCTGCTCCCTCCACATTCACACTACTACAGATTTTAAACTTGCTCCAATTAGGTCTCAGCCTACACTCTGTTTCTCCTGTAATCCTTGGGAGAAGTGTCTCTGGCACGGGTACTCCCTCCTGCCCAGACTGGTTCCAGCACACCAGCTGTTTCCGGGCAGTGTCAAGGTCACTTTGCCTCCAATCATGGTGGATTTGATTTAAATCTAACTGATTTAAATCACGATTTAAATCACTAGTCAGTAAGGCTTGATTTAAATCAGTGATTTAAATCAAAGTTTCTACCTAACTGAATTTGACTCCGCAGAGGTCCCAGCCTCTTCTTCACGGCAAAAATGTTACAACATGAACAGAGTTGAGAAAAAGACCTTAATCCTATTGTTCTATAAACCTATGAATACAGAATCAACCCCTTCAGTGCCAAGTCCAAGAAGTTAGACAATATGTTTCTGATTGTTTGGAGTGGAATAGATCTGCACAACACAAGAAGAATGTGAATCTAAGTGTGAGGAGGAGGAAGGGCAAGCAGACAAGAAAATGAAAGTGAAACTTTGAGCACAATACTGCAGCATAGCCACAGACAGACAAGTCTGGATCTGTTTGTGTGTACGATCTGAGGTTTATTACATTCTTTCCTTATAATGGCAGCAGGCCATAAAAGAGACCCAGTTTGGGAATATTTTCATGAAGCTCCTTCGCCTATCGGTAAGGCAGGCATGCGTGCAAAATGCAAACGATGCAACAAAGAGATGCAAGGCCTGGTGGCGCGAATGAGGCAACATCATGAGAAGTGCGGTGAGGAAGATGACTCATTCCCAAACTGGATCTCTTTTACGGCCTGCTGCCATTATAAGGAAAGAATGTAATAAACCTCAGATCGTACACACAAACAGATCCAGACTTGTCTGTCTGTGGCTATGCTGCAGTATTTTGCTCAAAGTTTCACTTTCATTTTCTTGTCTGCTTGCCCTTCCTCCTCCTCACACTTAGATTCACATTCTTCTTGTGTTGTGCAGATCTATTCCACTCCAAACAATCAGAAACATATTGTTGAACTTCTTGGACTTGGCACTGAAGGGGTTGATTCTGTATTCATAGGTTTGTAGAACAATAGGATTAAGGTCTTTTTCTCAACTCTGTTCATGTTGTAACATTTTTGCCATGAAGAAGAGGCTGGGACCTCTGCGGAGTCAAATTCACTTTTGAGAACTGCGTAAGTAAAGCGAGCTTCTGTGATAATATAGGAGAGAAACTGCCCACTAATCCTACAGAAACCTCTGGAAGAGAATGGCATTGTGAATGTTACACATATACAGCCTTTATTCTACTGAGTTAAACAACTCAGCTTTACCTCATGATGGAAGAACCTTTGGATGGTAAAATATTTTCCTTAAAAAGCAGTTTATTCAACAAAATCCGATTTAAATAAAAAAAATATGATTTAAATAAAAAAAATCCAATTTTTTTGATTTTTTTAAAAAAAACATTGATTTTTATCCACCCTGCCTCCAATACGGTGTCCTGTCAAGTTGCCGTCGGGTTAGCCAACTCTATGGTGCCTGCAGTTTAGGTGCTTCCTATGTGGTCTTCGGGAACTGGTAATCAAGGCTGGTTCTGTAGTGCCAATAGGACAACCTCCCCCTGTAGGACTGTGGGTTTTCGGTAACTCTGGCCAGCTCACTGCCTTGCAATTTTTTTTCATGTGGACCTTCTGCTGCCTGTCTGAGTTCCTGCACCATTAGCTGGATCTTTGGAAGTCAATCTTGAATAGGTCCCCCTGGGTTCCAGTACCGTCAGCTGGTTCCAGGCAAAGCCTTTGGCTTAGGTGCCTCCTTCTCGGTATCCGAGTTCCACCAATGTCTGGTGGTCCTTGGTAGTGCTTTCTGGCACGGGTACCTCCTGCTTAGTAACCGGGTTCCAGTACCATCAGCTGGTCCTCAGTAGTTCCATTGGCTCTTGCACCTTTGGCCACTCATCCGGGTTCCAGTACCATCAGCTGGTTCTCGGCAGTTCCTCAGCCTTCTTGTAACTTCTGCTACATTTCCAAGTTCAAGCTTTTTGAAATGGTTTTTGGTAATCACTCTGGATCTCCCTGACGATGACCCTAAAGACGACGACCCTGAAGACCACCCTGAAGAAGACGACGACCCCGGAGACGACGACCGCGGAGACGACGACCCTGGAGAAGACGACCCTGGATACGATGACCCTGAAGATCACCCCGCCTTGCGCAGGCGTGTACTACGGAGGACAGAGAATGAACTTCAATCCAATAATTCGGCCAGCATGCAGTCAGCGGGTAAGGAAAGGGTGAATCAAACACCCGAAAACTCCGCCCATATGACTCAAAACTGGTCCCGCCAAATTCAGGTGACAGGTTCCCTTTAAATGACCACCTATCTGCAGCCATTTAATGCAGCAGATTTAGTAAATTAAAGGCTAAGGCTTTATTCATTCATCATTGTCTTCTTTGTGTCTACAAAAAATGGATGATGTTTCATCCAAGTTATGGTCTATATTTTATCTGTCTGCATTTTTACCATCTGTGTGTAATTTGTTTTTCTTGTACAGATCAAAAGGAGGTTTCCAGAACTTCTAGAAGTAAGTAAACAGTAAAAGCAGACAGCACACGGATACCAACCATATGTTGTCCATTTTTTTTTACTGGCTCATTCACTCTGATGGGAAACTTCCATTTGTGAAACAGATTGTAGTAAGACATGTGTCATGTGAAAAATAACGCTAATATTCTGCAGGTTATTAGTATTCAGAAGCCTTGTAGTTGCCACACTAAAATCCCAGAAAACCAAGATGAAATTTACTTTATTCATCCCGGAAGCCTCAGGCTTTCAGTCACAAGAGTGGGCTGGCGTGGCTTCAGTTACCACTCAGTACATAGTGAACAGTGGCTGAAACCATGCTCGGCACTGATTGACAACCGCCTCTGTACTAATACACTGCTGAGAAACCTGTCAGTCAGTGCCAGGGCATGGTTACAGCCACCGCTCATTATGTACTAAGTGGTGACTGAAAGCTCAAGGCTGCCAGGAGAAATAAAGTTAATTTCCTCTCGGTAGTGGGGCTTTCAGTGCGACAAGACCTCTGAACGCTATTAACCTACAGATTAACCCCACATCAGCAGGTTGATAGCGTTTTTCCATGTGACAGGATCCTTTTATTTTACCTGTGACCAAATGAATAATACGCTTACCTCTTTCTCCTTTTGTTTTTCTTTCTCAGGGTCTGGGATTGGTATATCTAGCTCAGCTTTTAATGTTTTCAAATCAGAAACATTCAGTTCTGGAGACTGACAATATAAAAAATACACATTAAGGCCAAAAGACCGAACTATGGGGCATATTTATGAAGGAAAGTGCACATTCAAGATTATACATGTTTAAAAACTACATATTTGCACCACAAAGAATAGTATTTTTCCTGATGGGAACAAATTCTACCACTTTCAAACAGGAGAGGTTTGCTATAGTTAGCAGAATGTTGCCATTAACACCAGACAAGCATCCAAAGAAAAGTTATTTAAGTTATACTGAACAAAAATCACAATTAAAAAGTAAAGAAATCCGGCACTCTCAATTCATATGAAAAAAAAAGTTTGACAGAGTTTTATTGATCCACTGTGACAAATAATATGTTGACGTTTCGGCCAATACCTAGGCCATCATCAGAACTCTAGTAAATAAACATAAAAAAATGCATATCAGTGTAGAACACACAACATGAACATGAAGAAACCATAACAGTGGAAAAACATTGACTTTAGAAAAAAAGGGGAGGGGGGTTCTATAATGTAAGGCTAACAAATGCAAAGGATCTGTGGGATAAATGCACTTAAGACTATTGAGGCGGATCCTGGGACAATAATAGTATATGGAAATCACAGACCTAAATATGGCCATAGCCATAGGGTGATATAGGGCCATACAAACAGAGAGCCATACAGAAAGGGGATATCCCCTTTCTGTATGGCTCTCTGTTTGTATGGCCCTATAGTATTTGTCACAGTGGATCAATAAAACTCTGTCAAACTTTTTTTTGCATATGAATTGAGAGTGCCGGATTTCTTTACTTTATATTGGGATTGGTACCCTATTCGTGCACCTCACTATATAAGGAGTGCCGTGCTATTACCTTACCAAAAATCACAATTATGTCTGATTATTTTTTAATCTTTGGCGAAACATTTATGACTTTAAAATAACAGAGTTATGTACCGTATTTTTCGGACCATAAGACGCACTTTTTTCCCCAAATATTTTTCTGGAAAATTGGGGTGCGTCTTATGGTCAGAATATACTTACAAATCCTGTGGCGGCGGTCCCCCTAGCGGCGGTCCTGATGCAGCCTCCCTTTCCAGGCTGGTGCGAAGTTGGCAGTGCTCTGTGGTGCAGCACTGATGGCGCTCTGTGGTGTGGTGGCGGCGGGGCTCTGTGCTGCATGGGGGGCTCCGCCGGCATTTCATCAAAGCCCGGAGGTCTCCGCAGCTGCGATGCGGTGGCCTCGGGAAAATGGACGCCAGGGGCGGCGCATGCTCAGATTCAGATCACGGCATCTCAGGAGACGAGATCTCGTTGTCGAGATCTGAATCTAAGCATGCGCCGCCCCCGGCGGCCATATTCCCGGAGGCCATCGAATTGCAGCAACAGAGCCGCAGGGGCCTCCGGGCTTTGACTAAATGCCAGCGGAGCCCCCCATGCAGCACAAGAGCCCTGCCACCGCCACACCACAGAGCGCTGCCTCCCCACAGAGTGCTGCCGCCCCACAGAGCACAGCCACCCCACAGAGCACAGCAGCCCCATAGAGCACCACCACCGGACAGAGCACCGCCGCAACACAGAGCACCACCACCACACAGAGCACCGACAACGCACCAGCCTGGGATGGGATTTCCCAGAGGCCACAGCACCAGCCTGGACCACCGAACGACCCGTGACCACTCCTGAACCACCGAACGACCCGTGCCGATCCTTTCCCTGGTAAGCTGAATTCGGACTGTAAGATGGACCCCCATTTGACACTTTTTCCCCCCTATTTTCCTTCAGAAAATTTGGGGTGCGTCTTATGGTCCGATGCATCTTATAATCCGAAGTGCAACAGGCTGATCGCCTCAATTCCACACTGCATTGATGCAGTACTTAATGCAAAAGGAGCCCCGACCATGTATTGAGGGCATTTACTGTACATAAATTTCAGTAGGCAAACATTTCGGATTTTAAAATAATTTTTCAAGCTGGTGTTATGAAGTATTCTAATTTACTGAGATAATGACTTTTGGGTTTTCATTGGCTGTAAGCCATAATCATCAACATTAACAGAAATAAACACTTGAAATAGATCACTCTGTTTGTATTAACTCTATATAATATATGAGTGTCACTTTTTGTATTGAAGAACTGAAATAAGTTAACTTTTTGATTATATTCTAATTTTGTGAGAAGCACCTGTACATGAAATTGGGAGAGAAGGATCTGGCACATTACCAACGGATGATCTTTTTGTTCTCTGGCAAATATGCCACTGCTTGCCAAAGGGGTCTGGTTGTGGCTTTATCATAAACGAGCACTCCTGTGTGTTTGGTGGGAATTAAAACAATTTCTGGCCATTTCCCTCTGCAGGTTCTAATCACTAAAAGCTACAGCAATTTCTCTTTATGTAATTTTTCTCTAAAATTATATATTGCAAAGTTTTTCATCATCATTTGTACAGGTGATTTATTAAGTAATTACTCATACTTTACCTACTACTCTACATAAACAAGGAGTATCACTATTTATTTTGTAGGTGAAAAAAAGATATTGGAGGACGTTTATACCAAATTACAGTAATTGCCGTAAATGGATTTATTACATTATAACTTACACTGAGAAGTTTGTCTAACTCATCAATTTTCTTAGGAAATGCCACTGAGATTAGCCCGTCAGCCTAAAATATTGATAAAGAATGGAGAGTAAAAAGAACAAAGGTTATTGGGAAATCTAAAATACTAACAAAACATATAATATAGAGCCAGGGAAATTAATCAAATGTGTAACATGTAATCCCTTTAACCCCTTCCTGACATGCGTCGTAATACTGCTCTGCGGGAACTGAGTTCCCGCACACTGCAGTACTAGTACGGCGGCACAATCACGCGGTCTTACGGTGAACACCGAGGCGATCGCGTGCGGGTGTCAGCTGTATGTGACAGCTGACACCCCACAGCAATGCCCACGATCGGCGCTAGCACCGATCGTGGGCATTTAACCCCTCTGATGCCGATGTCAGTAGTGACAGCGACATAGAGGGGCATCGAGCAGGGACGGGGGCTCCCTGCACTCTCCCACCGGAACAATGCAATGCGATCGCGTTGTTCCGGTCTTCTAGAAGGAGTCCCCGAATCCAAAATGGCCGCGGAGCTCCTTCCGGGTCCTGAAGTGAGGTGGCTTCCTGCACTGCCTGTCAGATCGCTGATCTGACACAGTGCTATGCAAAGTGTCAGATCAGCGATCGGATGTAATAAAATGATGTCCCACCCTGGGACAATGTTATAAAGAAAAAAAAAATAGAATGTATAAAAAAAAAATCCCCAAATAAAGAAAAAAATAAATATTTTCCAATAAATCCATTTATTTATGTAAATTTTAAAAAAACCCAATAAAAGTACACATATTTGGTATCGCAACGTCCTTAACAACCTGCTCTATAAAACTATCCCACTAGTTAACCCCTTCAGTGAACACCGAAAAAAAAAAAAAAAGAGGCAAAAAAAATGCTTTATCATCATACTGCCAAACAAAAAATAAAATGTGATCAAAAAGACAGATATACAGTCATGGCCAAAAGTATTGACACCCCTGCAATTCTGTCAGATAATACTCATTTTCTTCCTGAAAATGATTGCAAACACAAATTAATTGGTATTTTTTTCTTCATTTAATTTGTCTTAAATAAAAAAACACAAAAGAGAATGAAGCAAAAAGCAAAACATTGATCATTTCACACAAAACTCCAAAAATGGGCCAGACAAAAGTATTGGCACCCTCAGCCTAATACTTGGTTGCACAACCTTTAGCCAAAATAACGGCGACTAACCGCTTCCGGTAACCATCAATGAGTTTCTTACAAAGCTCTGCTGGAATTTTAGACCATTCTTTGGAAAACTGCTCCAGGTCCCTGATATTTGAAGGCTGCCTTCTCCAAACTGCCATTTTTAGATCTCTTCACAGGTGTTCTATGGGATTCAGGTCTGGACTCATTGCTGGCCACCTTAGAAGTCTCCAGTGCTTTCTCTCAAACCATTTTCTAGTTCTTTTTGAAGTGTGTTTTGGGTCATTGTCCTGCTGGAAGACCCATGACCTCTGAGGGAGACCCAGCTTTCTCACACTGGGCCCTACATTATGCTGCAAAATTTGTTGGTAGTCTTCAGACTTCATAATGCCATGCACACGGTCAAGCAGTCCAGTGCCAGAGGCAGCAAAGCAACCCCCAAACATCAGGGAACCTCCGCCATGTTTGACTGTAGGGACCGTGTTCTTTTCTTTGAATGCCTCTTTTTTTTCCTCCTGTAAACTCTATGTTGATGCCTTTGCCCAAAAAGCTCTACTTTTGTCTCATCTGACCAGAGAACATTCTTCCAAAACGTTTTAGGCTTTTTCAGGTAAGTTTTGGAAAACTCCAGCCTGGTTTTTTTATGTCTCGGGGTAAGAAGTGGGGTCTTCCTGGGTCTCCTACCATACAGTCCCTTTTCATTCAGACACCGACGGATAGTACGGGTTGACACTGTTGTACCCTCGGACTGCAGGGCAGCTTGAACTTGTTTGGATGTTAGTCGAGGTTCTTTATCCAACATCCGCACAATCTTGCGTTGAAATCTCTTGTCAATTTTTCTTTTCTGTCCACATCTAGGGAGGTTAGCCACAGTGCCATGGGCTTTAAACTTCTTAATGACACTGTGCACGGTAGACACAGGAACATTCAGGTCTTTGGAGATGGACTTGTAGCCTTGAGATTGCTCATGCTTCCTCACAATTTGGTTTCTCAAGTCCTCAGAAAGTTCTTTGGTCGTCTTTCTTTTCTCCATGCTCAATGTGGTACACACAAGGACACAGGACAGCGGTTGAGTCAACTTTAATCCATGTCAACTGGCTGCATTGTGTGATTTAGTTATTGCCAACACCTGTCAGGTGCCACAGGTAAGTTACAGGTGCTGTTAATTACACAAATTAGAGAAGCATCACATGATCTTTCGAACAGAACAGTGCCAATACTTTTGTCCACCCCCTTTTTTATGTTCTGGTGTGGAATTATATCCAATTTGGCTTTAGGACAATTCTTTTTGTGTTTTTCCATTTAAGACAAATTAAATGAAGATAATAATACCAAATAATTTGTGTTTGCAATCATTTTCAGGAAGAAAATGAGTATTATCTGACAGAATTGCAGGGGTGTCCATACTTTTGGCCATGACTGTAAATAAACATGGTACCGCTGAAAACGTCATCTTGTCCCGCAAAAAAAAGCCACCATACAGCATCATCAGCAGAAAAATAAAAGTTATAGCTCTCAGAATGAAGCGATGCAAAAACAATTAAAAAAAAAAAAATAGATTTTACTGTGTAAAAGCGCCAAAACATAAAAAAATTATATAAATGAGGTATCGCTGTGATCGTACTAACCCGAAAAATAAAGCTGCTTTATCAATTTTACCACTCGCGGAACGGTATAAACGCCCCTCCAAAAGAAATTCAGGAATTGCTTGTTTTTGTTCATTCTGCCTCCCAAAAATCGGAATAAAAAGCGATCAAAAAATGTCATGTGCCCGAAAATGGTAAATAATAATAATCTTTATTTTTATATAGCGCTAATATATTCCGCAGCGCTTTACAGTTTGCACACATTATCATCACTGTCCCCGATGGGGCTCACAATCTAAATTCCCTATCAGTATGTCTTTGGAATGTGGGAGGAAACCGGAGTGCCCGGAGGAAACCCACGCAAACACGGAGAGAACATACAAACTCTTTGCAGATGTTGTCCTGGGTGGGATTAGAACCCAGGACCCCAGCGCTGCAAGGCTGCAGTGCTAACTACTGCGCCACCGTGCTGCCCACACCAATAAAAACGCCAACTCGTCCCGCAAAAAACAAGACCTCACATGACTCTGTGGGCCACAATATCGATAAATTATAGCTCTCAAAATGTGGTGATGCAAAAACTATTTTTTGCAATAAAAAGCATCTCTCAGCGTGTGACAGCTGCCAAACAAAAACCCGCTATAAAAATCCGCTATAAATAGTAAATCAAACCCCCCTTTATCACCCCCTTAGTTAGGGAAAAATAATAAAATTAAAAAAATGTATTTATTTCCATTTTCCCATTAGGGCTAGGGTTGGGGCTAACGTTAGGGTTAGGATTGGTGCTAAGTTAGGGTTGGGGCTAAAGTTAGGGATGGGGCTGGGGCTAAAGTTAGGGTTGGGGCTAAAGTTAGGGTTTGGGTTATGTTTACGGTTGGGGTTAGAGTTGGAATTAGGGTTAGGGGTGTGTCAGGGTTATGGTTAGGGTTGAGATTAGGGCTGGTGTTAGGGTTGTGTTGGGGTTAGGGGTGTGGTCAGGGTTATGGTTAGAGTTGGGATTAGGGTTAGGGGTGTGTTCGGGTTAGGGTGTGGTTAGGGTTATGGTTGGGATTAGGTTTAGGGGTGCGTTGGGGTTAGGGTTGGAGTTAGAATTGGGGGGTTTCCACTGTTTAGGCACATCAGGGGCTCTCTAAATGCAACATGGCGTCCGATCTCAATTCCAGCCAATTCTGCGTTGAAAAAGTAAAATGGTGCACCTTCCCTTCCGAGCTCTGCCGTGTACCCAAACAGTGGTTCCCTCCACATATGGGGTATCAGCGTACTCAGGACAAATTGGACAACAACTTTTGCAGTCCAATTTCTCCTGTTACCCCTGTGAAAATAAAAATTTGGAGGCTAAAATATCATTTTCGTGGAAAAAAATATATTTTTTATTTTCACGGCTCCGCATTATAAACTTTAGCGAAACACTTGGGGGTTCAAAGTTCTCACAACACATATAGATAAGTTCCTTGGGGGGGTCTAGTTTCCAATATGGGGTCACTTGTGGGGGTTTCTACTGTTTAGGTACATCAGGGGCTCTGCAAACGCAACGTGACGCCCGCAGACCATTCCATCAAAGTGTGCATTCCGAAACACCACTCCTTCCCTTCCGAGCTCTGCCATGAACCCAAACGGTGGTTCCCCCCACATATGGGGTATCAGCATACTCAGGACAAATTGGACAACTTTGGCAGTCCAATTTCTCCTGTCACGATTCACACCGTGACCGTCACCCCCACGTCACGGATCAGGGTGACTTTAGGCCAACAGACGGCTATCACATGTGCAGGGGGGCTTATCTTAGTTATCCCTCCACTCCACAATATACCCCGCTTACAGTTCCACTTAGAACTTGAAGCTCTCTGGCGCCCCCCTTTCTCTCAGGTCAGATTAGGTACTGCACCTAGGGTAATTAGTCGCCAGAAAGGCTGCCTGCTATGTACTGGCTATTGGGCATGCTGCAGCGACGCGATGAACTACTCCCACTCAGGCAGGAACAATAATTATCAACGCCGCAGTCGCTACAACGACACCCAAAGGCCTGCACATGGTAAGCTGCCACCAGCTTCGATTAAACGGGTACGAAGCTAACCCAAAACAGCAGCGTAATTCCCTTCAGAAGACTTAGGGTACGTTTTAGAGCAGGAAGAACGAAAACTAGTAATGTATATATTTTACTCCGAAAGAAGGCAGTGTTTATAAAAAGTTATATAAAGATGTTACAATATGAGACAATTGAAAATATCTACAAGGTAATTATAAAAATAACAGGGGTTAAATGAGAAATAACACTTACATGTGTTCAGATCATGTGAGGCAACCAGGCTAGTGGAGTTTCCATCTGTCCCAGTGCATCAGGACTCTGGATAGGAACAGCTCTTCAAGTCAGACTCACATGGGCTCCAGCAGACAGACTCACTGCTGGGGTCTGGCAAAACACTTATAGCCTGCAGCCCGTGACATCACAGAAAGGGCTGGCTATCCCAGACCCTCCTACCTCTTCAGTCTAAGTAAATTTAACCTAAATTTGTCTAATGCCTGTAACTCCGCTACAGAACATGTCATAGTCATAACAAACCCAGCATTCATCTCGTATTAACATTGGCATTCTAATGAGATCAAATATGTCCTATTTGTGATGCATAATTACAGAGAAATCCCTACTTTTTTACCTGATGGAGTTAGAAGCTCATGTTTACAGCGGGTGACAGATCCGCCGATGGACGTTAAGAATATATATTCAATATTCTCGTAGCCCAAGTCGTTGGCCCAATATCTTATCATATTAAAACAAAGACTCTCATGGATTCTGGAAGCTTCTCTACCAGTTTCAGCTAGTGCAGTTGGGAGGGGTACGAGTAACTTGGTTCGAGCCTGGAATTTATGGCCCGGGCAATAAAACCCCCTTCTACCATACATTCCGAAGCACACAGGGAAACAAAGAGAGCCAGAGAGAGAAGGGGGGGTTTTAGCCCCCAGCATGGGCTGAAGGACAAAGCTACAACATCATATTATATTTCATACAAAATCATGACAATTACCCTTGTGAAAATAAAAATTTAGGGGCTAAAATATCATTTTCGTGGAAAAATATATATTTTTTATTTTCATGGCTCTGCATTGTAAACTTTAGCGAAACACTTGGGGGTTCAAAGGTGTCACAACACATATAGATAAGTTCCTTGGGGGAGTCTAGTTTCCAATATGTGGGGGTTTCTACTGTTTAAGTACATCAGGGGCTCTGCAAACGCAACGTGACGCCCGCAGACCATTCCATCAAAGTCTGCATTCCAAAACACCACTCCTTCCCTTCTGAGCTCTGCCATGAGCCCAAACGGTGGTTTCCCCCACATATGGGGTATCAGCGTACTCAGGACAAATCGGACAACAACTTTTGGTGTCCAATTTTTCCTGTTACCCTTAGGAAAATTAAAAAATTGAGGGCTAAAAGATAATTTTGTGGAAAAAAAAGATTTTTTAATTTTCACGGCTCTTTCTAAACTTTGGTGAAACAATTGGGGGTGAAGGACAAAGCTACAACATCATATTATATTTCATACAATATCATGACAATTACCCTTGTGAAAATAAAAATTTGGGGGCTAAAATATCATTTTCGTGGAAAAATAGATATTTTTAATTTTCACGGCTCTACATTCTAAACTTTAGTGAAACAATTGGGGGTTCAAAGTGCTCACTACACATCTAGATTTGTTCCTTAGGGGGTCTACTTTCCAAAATGGTGTCACTTGTGGGGGGTTTCCATATTGTGCCTCCTGATGAACCGTATGACGGGGAAACGCGTCGAGGCTGGAAGCTAAATTTGGGATAACACCCAGCTATGTTCTTTTCAATTTCCTATCAATGTCCATTAATTGTATATTTATGTGTCCCTATGTGAACTATGGTGGACAGTTGATTTTTGGCTGAACCAGGCTGTTTGATTAGCTATTGATTGGCTATATGAGCCCTCTCACTAGGTGTACAAGTCCTGTTGAGCTGTGAAGAGACCATGTATGGGCATCACAGGATATGTTTATTTTTGAGAGACTAGTGCTCTGTGGATGAGGGTGTTTAATTTCTACAATGACCTACTTCTTTTAATTAATAAGCACTATCCCTTCATTTCTTTATATTGCTTATTGTTTTCCCACCAATAGCAAAATAAGATTTATCAGGGCTAGTCGAGGACAGCCGCTGCGGAGTGGGGGGCGCCAAACAACCGTATTTAATAGGGTGCCAACCTCCACTGCCAGGAAGGGACAGCAGATAAGTATAGGGAATTGCTAGGTTATTGTTAAGACCTCTATTATATTTGTTATTTGGTATTGTCGGCACTGGGAAAGGTATTTTTAAACCAAAAATTAAAGTTTTTGACTTTTAAAGAAATCTAAAATACATCAGAAATTTACACACCCCATAACAATAACATTGATAACTTACCTCCTTGGAGAGTTGGCTTTGGAATCCATTTACCTGTAACAAGAAGTATTAATACATGGCTTAGCATCATCTCAAAAATTGTGATATGTAAACCTCTATGTGATACTTTCTGTTGGCAGCCTACATGGTGTAATGCCATTCTGTGTGTGAGCAAACATGCTATAATCACCATATAGAGCTCTATATATTGAAGTAGCACTTCCAAACAGTTGCCTAAATAGCAATGCTTTAAACATGTTCGCATGTAGCAGTTTTTGCAGTGTTTTTTTTATGTAAATAAGAATCTGTGTTTTACAGTACCAGCAAAAGATATGAGACTCTTGAAACCTCATGCACACGTTTGTGTTTTTTTCCTGAATGAATTTGAGAACTGCAGTTTTTTAAATCTACAACATATGATTTGTTTAAGCGTTCTTGCAGCCTTTTTCACCCATAGGAATCAATGGGAAAGTGCAAAAAAGCAGCAAAAAAACCCGCAGCATTTTTTAAATGGTTTTATTCACTAAAAACACCAAAAAACAAACCTTATTAAAAATCACAACATAATATTGAACCAGCTAAAAAAATAATTAAGATGTCAGTAAATTTCATCTACATGTAGCTTGACATTTCTGTGCAGATATTGACCAGTGGATTTTAAAATCTGCACCATGTCAATTATTTGTACAGAAATCAGAGTCTAACAAGTGTGGATTTTACTGCAGGTACACTCCAGAAAAATCTTCACCAAATATGCAACATACATACGGTACTTACTGTTACTATGGGAACATTTTAAAAAAAATTGTAAAAGAGAAATATGTGACAAAAGTAGAAACCACATTAGTGCTATGAGTAAGGGACATCATTTACTTTAGACCAATGCTTTGTACAAAAAAAAAAAAAAAAGAGCATGAACCGCACATCCCAAAATCATACGTTGATCTAAAAAATTTATATACTGAACATGAGGTTTTCAGTTTAACATTCTGATCAGACTGTATGAAGCCCACTGCCACTTCACGGCAAACCTCGTAGTGGGTCCTACCGCCCTAATGGAGCAGAGCCGTGCGGCGACCACCGCCACAGCGGCCATGCACCAGCAGGGCGGACGGCCTGTTGCCCCACAGCACCCATGCTTCAAGACTGAGTCCCCATGACTCCAGACCGCGCTGCTCCACCAGCACAAAGCCACAGCAACAATGGCCGCCACACAGCACCAGGATGTGCGGTTTATGCTCTTTTTTTTTTTCTTTTTGTACAAAGCATGTTCTTGTCTTTTTCTTGGACCAGCACTCCTCCCATTTGGCACAGGTGATTTTAATTAGCAGGAGACTGCATAGTAAGGGGTCTAGCCCATTTTGGCTCTCACTGAAGAGCTGGAGGAAGGTGATTTTCAATGCTCCTTTCATTTTGGTGCTGGTGCTGTGTGGCGGCCATTGTTGCTGTGGCTTTGTGCTGGTGGGGCGGCGCGGTCTGGAGTCATGGGGGCTCAGTCTCGCAGCATGGGTGCTGTGGGGCAACAGGTCGTCCGCCCTGCTGGTGCATGGCCGCTGTGGCGGTGGTTGCCGCACGGCTCCGCTCCGTTAGGGCGGTAGGACCCACTACGAGGTTTGCCGTGAAGTGGCAGTGTGCTTCATACAGTCTGATCAGAATGTTAAACTGAAAACATGTTCAGTATATAAATTTTTGCCTAGCGGCTTTAGATCAACGTATGATTTTGGGATGTGCGGTTCATGCTCTTTTTTTTTCTTTTTGTACAAAGCATTTACTTTAGACCAATGTCAACTGAACCTGCTGATATTGATGGGTTCAGGTGACTGTGTATACGGACCACGGACAACTGATTGTTGGGGAAGATTTCGGACTACCGATGACTTGGTTCTCCCACAGACGGTGGCGGATCAGAGAGAAGAGCAAGAACACAAGTCCTTTGCATTGCAATAAAAGTGTCTGTGACAGAAGCTCCTTACTGTTTAGTAGGTAGAAGTGGGCCTTCTTACCTACTGAGTCCCTGTGCTACCACACAGGTTGCACTAATGGTATGTTGGCCCCTGCCCGGAGATATGTCTGGTGACATCTCCATCATAGAGAACATTGGAATACTCAGATGAATGAGTGCTCCTGTGTATGGTAAAGCCAACCAAGATGGCTGCTGGCCAACTGATCCATAGTTCAGCCAGGAGTCATCTATTGTGTATGGCGGGCCTTTACATGTGAAAGCTATATGATCATAGATACGAGTGGAACAAGCTGCATTGAGAGTTGGTGAGTTCTCCTTCAATGGAAGTCTTCAAACAGAGGCTGGAGAGACATCTGTCTGAGATGGTTTAATGAATCCTGCGCTGCATTGAGCAGGGGGTTGGACACGATGACCATGGAGATCCCTTCCAACCCTAACATTCTATGAACAAACAATTCCCAACTTCCTGTTCAGTGCAAACCAGACAATGTTGTGTACATGGTCCTGTAGTACCACAATCCCCATCATGTCTTGTACAGTTTTCATTCATTTCAATCATCAAACTATAGAGCAGGTTATGAGTCTACAGAAGGCCCCAGTAAAGCTGCCTATGATATTACTAGTGCCCACAAGGCCGCAACTCAGACGAGGCTGAAGTTGGTTTCTTAATCGTTCAGTTTCTTATTCGGAGCTGAAGTTGGTTTCTTATTGGTTGACTTCTTATTCGGCAATTGTTTCTTTTCTGTTTTTTATAGGTTTAACAGCAAAAAATAATCATCACAATAATAAAAGACAATGCAGCGAGGAGCCCTGATGTGAATACACTTAAAACGGCTACAAAAACAATAAAACTGGCACAAAAATGGGCATCAAAGTGGGCACCAAAGAGCACTGAAGAAAGGGTTAAATGCCTTTGGGCCACTGATCTCACATTGCAGACATATAGAACAGGGAGCCCCACATCAAAACCAGTTATCTCCAGCCTGGCCCAAATGGGTTCTGGGCATCAGAACTGGCATCAAAGTGGGCAGACAGTCAATTTTGGCCATTTGAATAAGTAACTGATGTTTTTAAGGGGTTAAATGCCTTTGGGCCACTGATACGACACTTAAAATACACAGAAAGTGATGCCCTGCATGAAACCCAGGTCCCTTCAGCCTGACCCAAATGGGTTCTGGGCACCAGAACTGGCATCAAAGTGGGCAAACAGCCCATTTTCACATATTTGAATAAGTAACTGATGTTTTTAAGGGGTTAAATGCCTTTGGGCCACTGACACGACACGTAAAATTGACAGACAGTGATGCTCTGCATCAAACCCAGGTCCCTTCGGCCTGGCCCAAATGGGTTCTGAGCACAAGAACTGGCATCAAAGTGGGCAAACAGCCCATTTTCACAGATTTGAATAAGTAACTGATGTTTTAAGGGGCTAAATGCCTTTGGGCCACTGATACCATAGCGCATACATATAGAACAGGGAGCCCAACATCAAAAACAGGTCTCTTCAGCCTGGCCCAAATGGGTTCTGGGCATCAGAACTGGCATCAAAGTGGGAAAACTGCCCATTTTCACGGATTTGAATAAGTAACTGATGTTTTTAAGGGGTTAAATGCCTTTGGGTCACTGATACGACACTTAAAATACACAGAAAATGATGCCCTGCATCAAACCAAGGTTCCTCCAGCCTGGCCCAAATGGGTTCTGGGCACCAGAACTGGCATTCACGTGGGCAAACAGCCCATTTTCACAGATTTGAATAAGTAACTGATGTTTTTAAGGGGTTAAATGCCTTTGGGCCACTGATACCACAGTGCATACATATAGAACATGGAGCCTCACATCAAAAACAAGGTCCCTCCAGCCTGGCCCAAATGGTTTCTGGGCACCAGATCTGGCATCAAAGTGGGCAAACGGCCCTTTTTCACAGATTTGAATAAGTAACTGATGTTTTTAAGGGGTTAAATGCCTTTGAGCCACTGATACCACAGTGCATATGTCAGGAAATAGGAAGAAGTCCTGATTACTTCAATTACACATACAGCGCTCTGAGCTGCAATTTCCTCTGCCTGCCCACACAAGGCTGGAATTCTAAGCCACTCTTTCTCCCTCCCCCCTCTATACAGCCGTAATGTAAGACGAGCCTGCCAGCTTCATTGAAGAATTTATATGGCCCTGTGCTGCTGTCACGATAATGCCAAAAATTGTCATATTGTGAGTGTAGTTTAAGAAGGACATGGCTAACCACACACACACACACACACTCACAATGCAGCTGCGACCCCTTTCTCTCCCCCCCCCCCCCTCAGCTTCACTCCTACCCGAAACAAAGCCTATGACAGAGACTGGGCAACCTGATACTAATGGTGGGCAGGGTGTGGCTTTAAGCTGCAGGTGACCAATCCTGCAAAGCCACCCGTTGTCCCTCCCCTCTCACTCAGGAATGCCTTTGTCTGACACCTTGGAATAATGTAAAGAACTATCCAATCAGTGCATATCATTAACCAGCCCTTTAGTGATGTCTCAAGCTCAGAAGTATAAGTCACTATAGTCTTAGACCAGCCTTCAGTCTTGGCCGGGAAGCGATCTAACACAGCTTGGCAAAGCTGTTCCATGCATCTGGATGTATTTATCCTCCTAAGCCACAGGCCAGCCAAGATGAAAAAGTTGTCTGCAGGAAGCGTTTTTTCCCCATAGACTAACATTACCAACATATTGCCACACGTCGCAACCGTCGTGCGACGGTTGCGCCGTGTTGTGGTGGACCGCCGGCACAAAAAAAAACGTTCAATGTAACTTTTTTTGTGCGTTGTGTCCGCCATACGCGGAGGAAGCTCCGCCCCCTCCTCCCCGCAACTCACAATGGGGCAGCGGATGCGTGGAAAAAATGCATCCGCTGCCCCGTTGTGCGGCGCTTCCACAGCATGCGTCGGTACCTGGGCCCGATGCTCTGCGACGGGCCGAGCCCGACGCTAATGTGAAAGTAGCCTAAGCCACAGGCCAGCCAAGATGATACCATGATATAACCTGTAAGTTCTCTTTTCAATGTTAATCGTTTTTTATTTTGTAATCTATAATGTACCGTATTTTCCGGCGTATAAGACGACTTTTTAACCCCTGCAAAGCATCTCAAAAGTCGGGGGTCGTCTTATATGCCGGGTACAGCATGTGCAGGGAGCAGTCCTGTATGGTTCCCAGGATCTAAAGGAGAGGAGACTCTCCTTCAGGCCCTGGGATCCATATTCATGTAAAAAACAAGAATAAAAATACAAAATATGGGATACACTTACCCATCGACGGCACGCGGCTCTCATCGGTGCAAGGGCCGGCCTCCAATCCTAAGGATGCATTGATCGAAGGACCTTCGGTGACGTCACGGTCACCCGACCGCGACATCAAAGGTCCTTCGTTCAATGCATCCTTAGGAATGGAGGCTGCCGCTTGCTCCACTGAGAGCCGCGGGCCGTCGGAGGGTAAGTATATCCCATATTTTTTATTTTTATTCTTTTTTTACATGAATATGGATCCCAGGGCCTGAAGGAGAGTCTCCTCTCCTCCAGACTCTGGGAACCTTCCGCACCGTACATGCCGTATAAGATGACTGGTCGTATAAGATGTCCCCCGTCTTATACGGCGAATATATCCCAAACTCCATATTTTATATGGAAACGTTGGGGGTCGTCTTATGTGCCCATTCGTCTTATACACAAGAAAATACGGTATATATGAATTGTCTCCTTTCTAATATTTTTTATACTTTGTAAACACTGCCTAATTTTTCATGGAGTAAAATATTTAATTGCTAGCTTGTCTCTTCTGCTCTATAACGAATTGTGTCCTCTGAAGTGAATTGCGCTACCGATTTGGGTTGGCTCCGGACCCGTTAATTGGAGTTGGTGGCAGCATACTTTGTTCTGTGCGATTGGGAATCTTTGCAGCGATGGCAGCGTTGATAATTATTGTTCCCGCCTGTGTGGGAGTAGTTATATCGCCCTCACTGCAGTGTGTCCAATAGCCAGTACATAGCAGGCAGCCTTTCTGGCGACTAAGTACCCTAGGTGCAGTACCCTGTTTGACCTGAGGGTAAGGGGGCGCCAGAGAATGTTATTCCAAGGTCTCAGACAAAGGCATTCCTAAGTGAGAGGGGAGGGACAATGGGTGGCTTTGCCGGATTGGTCACCTGCAGTTTAAAGCCACACCCTGCCCACCATTAGTATCAGGTTGCCCAGTCTATATCATAGGCTTTGTTTCGGGTAGGAGTGAAGCTGAGGGGGGGGTGGGGGGGAAGAGAAAGGGGTCGCAGCTGCATTGTGAGTGTGTGTGTGTAGTTAGCCATGTCCTTCTGAAACTACACTCACAATAAGACATTTTTTGGCATTATCGTGACAGCAGCACAGGGCCATATAAATTCTTCAATGACGCTGGCAGGCTCGTTGTACATTACGGCTGTATAGCGGGGGGAGGGAGAAAGAGTGGCTTAGAATTCCAGCCTTGTGCGGGCAGGCAGAGGAAATTGAAGCTGTATGTGTAATTGAAGTAATCAGGACTTCTTCCTATTTCCTGACATATGCACTGTGGTATCAGTGGCTCAAAGGCATTCAACCCCTTAAAAACATCAGTTACTTATTAATATCTGTAAAAAAGGGACGTTTGCCCACTTTGATGCCAGATCTGGTGCCCAGAACCCATTTGGGCCAGGCTGGAGGGACTTGTTTTTGATGTGAGGCTCCATGTTCGATATGTATGCACTGTGGTATCAGTGGCCCAAAGGCATTTAACCCCTTAAAAACATCAGTTACTTATTCAAATCAGTGAAAATGGGCTGTTTCCCCACTTTGATGCCAGTTCTGATGCCCAGAACCCATTTGGGCCAGGCTGAAGAGGCCTGTTTTTGATGTGGGGCACCCTGTTCTATATGTATGCATTGTGGTATCAGTGGACCAAAGGCATTTAACCCCCTTAAAAACATCAGTTACTTATTCAAATCTGTGAAAATGGGCTGTTTGCCCACTTTGATGCCAGTTCTGGTGCCTAGAACCCATTTGGGCCAGGCCGAAGGGATCTGGGTTTGATGCAGAGCATCACTTTTTGTGTATTTTAAGTGTCGTATCAGTGGCCTAAAGGCATTTAACCCTCATCCACAAAGCACTCCATGGCTCAGCACCACCCTACATCTCCTCCCTGGTATCAGTCTACCACCCTACCCGTGCCCTCCGCTCCGCTAATGACCTCAGGTTAGCATCCTCAATAATCAGAACCTCCCACTCCCGTCTCCAAGACTTTACACGTGCTGCGCCGATTCTTTGGAATGCACTACCTAGGTTAATACGATTAATCCCCAATCCCCACAGTTTTAAGCGTACCCTAAAAACTCATTTGTTCAGACTGGCCTACCGCCTCAATGCATTAACCTAACGATCCCTGTGTGGCCTATTTATAAAAAAAAAACAATCAGGTTCCTCACATCATGTTCTCATTCACTTTATGCAGTTAATAGCCCTCTGTGTCTGTACTGTTACATACTTAGGCAGTTAACTGGTTCATGCAGCTTTACATGAACACCTGAGCCTTACACTATGGCTGGTCCGAATAACTAAAGCAATTGTTACCATCCGCCTCTCGTGTCTCCCCTTTTCCTCATAGTTTGTAAGCTTGCGAGCAGGGCCCTCATTCCTCTTGGTATCTATTTTGAACTGTGATTTCTGTTATGCTGTAATGTCTATTGTCTGTACAAGTCCCCTCTATAATTTGTAAAGCGCTGCGGAATATGTTGGCGCTATATAAATAAAAATTATTATTATTAACCCCTTAAAAACATCACGTATTTAAATCTGTGTAAATGGGCTGTTTGCCCACTTTGATGCCAGTTCTGGTGCCCAGAACCCATTTGGGCCAGGCTGGAGGGACCTGGGTTTGATGCAGGGCATCACTGTCTGTGTATTTTAAGTGTCGTATCAGTGGCCCAAAGGCATTTAACCCCTTAAAAACATCAGTTACTTATTCAAATGGCCAAAATTGACTGTCTGCCCACTTTGATGCCAGTTCTGATGCCCAGAATCCATTTGGGCCAGGCTGGAGATAACTGGTTTTGATGTGGGGCTCCCTGTTCTATATGTCTGCAGTGTGAGATCAGTGGCCCAAAGGCATTTAACCCTTTCTTCAGCGCTCTTTGGTGCCCACTTTGATGCCCATTTTTGTGCCAGTTTTATTGTTTTTGTAGCCGTTTTTAAGTGTATTCACATCAGGGCTCCTCGCTGCATTGTCTTTTATTATTGTGATGATTATTTTTTGCTGTTAAACCTATAAAAAACAGAAAAGAAACAATTGCCGAATAAGAAACCGACAAATAAGAAACCAACTTCAGCCTCGTGCAACTCAGTAGGTTAGGAAACACGTAGTGCTTCATCTTGGCCTTGTTAACTTAACGCAGTGCATAATTCCATTTATATACCTCAGTAGACCTTAAGTTGCGCATATGAAAGCAAAAAACTGGCCTCGTACCAAAAATCTGCTGTGATATTCAATCTTCAGTCGGCAGGTCACTTAATCTACAAGTTTCTTGCCCCTAGACTCTTCTGTAGCGTAATTTCAGATCAGATTTCTTCCCTATTTCCAGACTGTAGGGCTTTGTGTTATGAAGCGGCCCTGTCCGTGTAACCCTAGTTCTCTGTCAATGCTATACCAATGTTACTAGCTCTGCCCCTACATGTATCAGATCTCCTAATGTTTCCTAAAAGTAATATATATTTATCCACTGTGTTCAAGGATGTGTCAACAACTTGTTATTGAGAGCAGGAAATGTAGACAGACAGACACATTCATGACAGGGCAGATTTAGGGCCTCATTGTTACTAGCTCTTAAGCCACGCAGACATACTCTGGGGTACCTCACCTTTTCGATGGCTGCTGGAGACACAGTTACATTTGCCATTCCTGACTATTTATTACAGAATAGTCCCAGTATCTGTATGGCTGCTTCTGCTTAGGATGTGGAGTCTTGAAGAGAAAGTGAAAGGAAAGGAAAAAGGGACTTTTCTGAAGGAGGAGCTAGTGAAAGAGGTTGTGTTCATTATAATAGAGATGAAGGAGTTAAAGTATATTAGCATGTGTATGCAGAAAGGTTGTGTGTACACAATTATTAGTAAGGAAAGACAGACACTTCTGCATATCATACATACCAAAGTGAGTTCAAGACTCAACTGAGTTGCTAAATGTTCTCCTTGTCCTATGGTTTTCTTTAGGGTATGTGCACACGTAGAATGGTCCACTGCGGATTTTTCCGCAGCGGATTTGATAAATCCGCAGGGCAAAACCGCTGCGGTTTTTCCTGCGGATTTATCGCGTTTTCTACTGTGGATTCCGCAGTTTTCTATTGGAGCAGATGTAAAAACACTGCGGATTCCGCACAGCTCTATTTAAATGGCATTCTCTCTGGTTCTCGGAATCATGGGGATCCCAGCGGTTGGACCTCCAGCAATTGTAAAGTTCTCAGGATAAAGGATTACTTGGGATAATCTATTTACCGTCAATGGGTTTTCCAATATTTGTTTTTATTTGCCCATAGGAATGCTGAAAATAATAAAACAATATTGACGCTGCCAAAGTCCAATGTCGCCTCACCCACAATGTATATAAATGACAGGAGAAATGGTACTGTGCAGTGTGAATATACAGGACAGGAAGAGTGGTCTTGTGCAGTGTATATACAGAACAGCAGAAGTAGTACTGTGCAGTGTATATATACAAACAGGAAAAGAAATACTGTGCAGTGTATATATACAAGACAAGAGGAGTGGTACTGTGCAGTGTATATATAAAGGACAGGAGCAGTGGTACTGTGCAGTGTATATATACAGGACAGGAGGAGCGGTACTGTGCAGTGTATATATACAGGATAGGAGGAGAGGTACTGTGCAGTGTATATATACAAGACAAGAGGAGTGGTACTGTGCAGTGTATATATAAAAGACAGGAGCAGTGGTACTGTGCAGTGTATATATACAGGACAGGAGGAGCGGTACTGTGCAGTGTATATATACAGGATAGGAGGAGCGGTACTGTGCAGTGTATATATACAGGATAGGAGGAGAGGTACTGTGCAGTGTATATATACAGGACAGGAGGAGTGGTACTGTGCAGTGTATATATAAAGGACAGGAGGAGTGGTACTGTGCAGTGTATATACACAGGACAGGAGGAGTGGTACTGTGCAGTGTATATATACAGGACAGGAGGAGTGGTACTGTGCAGTGTATATATACAGGACAGGAGAAGTGGTACTGTGCAGTGTATATATACAGGACAGGAGAAGTGGTACTATGCAGTGTATATACTGTATACAGGACAGGAGAAGGGGTACTGTGCAGTGTATATATACAGGACAGGAGGAGTGGTACTGTGCAGTGTATATATACAGAACAGGAGGAGTGGTACTGTGCAGTGTATATATACAGGACAGGAGAAGTGGTACTGTGCAGTGTATATATACAGGACAGGAGAAGTGGTACTGTGCAGTGTATATATACAGGACAGGAGAAGGAGTACTGTGCAGTGTATATATACAGGACAAGAGGAGTGGTACTGTGCAGTGTATATATAAAAGACAGGAGCAGTGGAACTGTGCAGTGTATATATACAGGACAGGAGGAGTGGTACTGTGCAGTGTATACATACAGGACAGGAGCAGTGGTACTGTGCAGTGTATATACAGGACAGGAGCAGTGGTACTGTGCAGTGTATATATAAAGGACAGGAGCAGTGGTACTGTGCTGTGTATATATATACAGGATGGGGAAAAGTGGTACTGTGCAGTGTATATATACAGGACAGGAAAAGTGGTACTGTGCAGTGTGTATATACAGGACAGGAGGAGTGGTACTGTGCTGTGTGTATATATACAGGACAGGAGAAGTGGTACTTTGCAGTGTATATAAACAGGACGGGAAAAGTGGTACTCTGCAGTGTGTATATACAGGACAGGAGGAGTGGTACTGTGCTGTGTATATATACAGGACAGGAGGAGTGGTACTGTGCAGTGCATATATACAGGACAGGAGGAGTGGTACTGTGCAGTGCATATATACAGGACAGGAGGAGTGGTACTGTGCAGTGTGTATATACAGGACAGGAGGAGTGGTACTGTGCTGTGTATATATACAGGACAGGAGGAGTGGTACTGTGCAGTGTATATATACAGGACGGGAAAAGTGATACTGTGCAGTGTATATATATAGGACAGGAGAAGTGGTACTGTGCAGTATATATATACAGGACAGGAGAAGTGGTACTGTGCAGTGTATATATACAGGACAGGAGGAGTGGTACTGTGCAGTATATATATAAAGTGTAAAGGAGAAAAAGGCCGGCGCACAGCCATAGGAATAGTATATAAACAGGGGGTGCAAGTAGTAGAATGAGTAAACAGAAAAAGGAAAGAAAAAGGGCACTACTACAATATGCACACCACCCAATGAACATGTAAACAAAAAAACACACTTTATTGGCACATATAAAAACAATTAAAAACACTATGCCACTACGTACAACCTAGGGCACATATCAATATGCAGTCAGCCTGAGATAGGACAATGAAATATACAATATATAGTCCAAACCCTTCCTAGCGGCTCATGGGGTATCTAGCAACAAATAACAAAACGTGAAGTAAACAGTTCAAAGAACCCTAGACTGGTGAAAAACCACCGAGCTATCCCCATAATGGTGGCCAGAGGATGCAGAAATAGCCCCAAGCCCCAGCATAAATCCGACAATGGTAACAATATGATATGTAATACAAACCAGCACAGGGAGAGCAGACTGCGGTGCCCAGGAGGACTAGTGGACCATAGCCCCACGCGTATCGCCTCCGAAGTGAGGCTTTGTCAGTGTATATATACAGGATGGGAAAAATGGTACTGTGCAGAGTGTATATACAGGACAGGAAGAGTGGTCTTGTGCAGTATATATACAGGACAGTAGAAGTAGTACTGTGCAGTGTATATATAAAAACAGGAGAAGTGGTACTGTGCAGTGTATATATAGAGGACAGGAGGAGTGGTACTGTGCAGTGTATATATACAGGACAGGATAAATGGTACTGTGCAGTGTGTATATAAAGGACAGGAGCAGTGGTACTGTGCAGTGTATATATACAGGACGGGAAAAGTGAAACTGTGCAATGTATATATATACAGGACGGGAAAAGTTATACTGTGCAGTGTATATATACAGGACAGGAGAAGTGGTACTGTGCAGTAGTATATATATACAGGACAGGAAAAGTGGTACTGTGCAGTGTATAGATACAGGACAGGAGAAGTGGTACTATGCAGTGTATATATACAGGACAGGAGAAGGGGTGCTGTGCAGTGTATATATAAAGGACAGGAGCAGTGGTACTGTGCAGTGTATATATACAGGACAGGAGGAGTGGTGCTGTGCAGTGTATATATAAAGGACAGGAGCAGTGGTACTGTGCTGTGTATATACAGGACAGGAGAAGTGGTACTGTGCAGTGTATATATATATATATATATATATATATATATATATATATATACAGTGGGGCAAAAAAGTATTTAGTCAGTCAGCAATAGTGCAAGTTCCACCACTTAAAAAGATGAGAGGCGTCTGTAATTTACATCATAGGTAGACCTCAACTATGGGAGACAAACTGAGAAAAAAAAATCCAGAAAATCACATTGTCTGTTTTTTTAACATTTTATTTGCATATTATGGTGGAAAATAAGTATTTGGTCAGAAACAAAATTTCATCTCAATACTTTGTAATATATCCTTTGTTGGCAATGACAGAGGTCAAACGTTTTCTGTAAGTCTTCACAAGGTTGTCACACACTGTTGTTGGTATGTTGGCCCATTCCTCCATGCAGATCTCCTCTAGAGCAGTGATGTTTTTGGCTTTTCGCTTGGCAACATGGACTTTCAACTCCCTCCAAAGGTTTTCTATAGGGTTGAGATCTGGAGACTGGCTAGGCCACTCTAGGACCTTGAAATGCTTCTTATGAAGCCACTCCTTCGTTGCCCTGGCGGTGTGCTTTGGATCATTGTCATGTTGAAAGACCCAGCCACATTTCATCTTCAATGCCCTTGCTGATGGAAGGACGTTTGCACTCAAAATCTCACGATACATGGCCCCATTCATTCTTTCATGTACCCGGATCAGTCGTCCTGGCCCCTTTGCAGAGAAACAGCCCCAAAGCATGATGTATCCACCACCATGCTTTACAGTAGGTATGGTGTTTGATGGATGCAACTCAGTATTCTTTTTCCTCCAAACACGACAAGTTGTGTTTCTACCAAACAGTTCCAGTTTGGTTTCATCAGACCATAGGACATTCTCCCAAAACTCCTCTGGATCATCCAAATGCTCTCTAGCAAACTTCAGACGGGCCCGGACATGTACTGGCTTAAGCAGTGGGACACGTCTGGCACTGCAGGATCTGAGTCCATGGTGGCGTAGTGTGTTACTTATGGTAGGCCTTGTTACATTGGTCCCAGCTCTCTGCAGTTCATTCACTAGGTCCCCCCGCGTGGTTCTGGGATTTTTGCTCACCGTTCTTGTGATCATTCTGACCCCACGGGGTGGGATTTTGCGTGGAGCCCCAGATCGAGGGAGATTATCAGTCGTCTTGTATGTCTTCCATTTTCTAATTATTGCTCCCACTGTTGATTTCTTCACTCCAAGCTGGTTGGCTATTGCAGATTCAGTCTTCCCAGCCTGGTGCAGGGCTACAATTTTGTTTCTGGTGTCCTTTGACAGCTCTTTGGTCTTCACCATAGTGGAGTTTGGAGTCAGACTGTTTGAGGGTGTGCACAGGTGTCTTTTTATACTGATAACAAGTTTAAACAGGTGCCATTACTACAGGTAATGAGTGGAGGAAAGAGGAGACTCTTAAAGAAGAAGTTACAGGTCTGTGAGAGCCAGAAATCTTGATTGTTTGTTTCTGACCAAATACTTATTTTCCACCATAATATGCAAATAAATTGTTAAAAAAACAGACAATGTGATTTTCTGGATTTTTATTTCTCAGTTTGTCTCCCATAGTTGAGGTCTACCTATGATGTAAATTACAGACGCCTCTCATCTTTTTAAGTGGTGGAACTTGCACTATTGCTGACTGACTAAATACTTTTTTGCCCCACTGTATATATATATATATAAAGGATGGGGAAAAGTGGTATTGTGCAGTGTATATATACAGGGTAGGAGGAGTGGTACTGTACAGTGTATATATACAGGATGGGAAAAGTGGTACTGTGCAGTGTATATATACACGACAGGAAAAGTGGTACTTTGCAGTGTATATACAGGATGGGAAAAGTGGTACTGTGCAGTGTATATATACAAGACAGGAGAAGGGGTACAGTGCAGTGTATACAGGATGGGAAAAGTGGTACTGTGCAGTGTATATACTGTAAACAGGATGGGAAAAGTGGTACTGTGCAGTGTATATATACAGGGCAGGAGGAGTGGTACTGTGCATTGTACATATACAGGACAGGAGAAGTGGTACTGTGCAGTGTATATATATATATACAGGATGGGAAAAGTGGTACTATGCAGTGTATATATACAGGACGGGAAAAGTGGTACTGTGCAGTGTATATATACAGGACGGGAAAAGTGGTACTGTGCAGTGTATATATACAGGACAGGAGAAGTGGTACTGTGCAGTGTAAATATACAGGACGGGAGAAGTGGTACTGTGCAGTGTACATATACAGGGCAAGAGGAGTGGTACTGTGCAGTGTATATATACAGGACGGGAAAAGTGGTACTGTGCAGTGTATATATACAGGAGGAGTGGTACTGTGCAGTGTATATATACAGGACAGGAGAAGTGGTACTGTGCACTGTATATATATATATATATATATACACAGGATGGGGAAAAGTGATACTGTGCAGTGTATATATACAGGACGGGAAAAGTGGTACTGTGCAGTGTATATATACAGGACAGGAGAAGTGGTAGTGTGCAGTATATATATACAGGACAGGAGAAGTGGTACTGTGCAGTGTATATATAAAGGACATGAGAAGTGGTACTTTGCAGTGTATATATACAGGACAGGAGGAGTGGTACTGTGCAGTGTATATATACAGGACAGGATGAGTGGTACTGTGCAGTGTATATACTGTATACAGGATGGGAAAAGTGGTACTGTGCAGTGTATATATACAGGACAGGAGGAGTAGTACTGTGCAGTGTATATATACAGGACAGGAGGAGTGGTACTGTGCAGTGTATATACAGGACAGGAGAAGTGGTACTATGCAGTGTATATATACAGGACAGGAGAAGTGGTACTGTGCAGTGTATATATAAAGGACAGGAGCAGTGGTGCTGTGCTGTGTATATACAGGACAGGAGAAGTGGTACTGTGCAGTGTATATATAAAGGACAGGAGCAGTGATACTGTGCAGTGTATAAATATACAGGGCAGGAGAAGTGGTACTGTGCAGTGTATATATACAGGACAGGAGAAGTGGTACTGTCCAGTGTATATATATGAAGGACATGAGCAGTGGTACTGTGCTGTGTATATATACAGGACAGGAGGAGTGGTACTGTGCAGTCTATATATACAGGACAGGAGAAGTGGTACTGTGCAGTATATATACTAGGTAGGAGGAGTGGTACTGTGCAGTATATATACAGAACAGGAGAAGTGGTACTGTGCAGTGTATATATACATGACAGGAGAAGTGGTACTGTGCAGTGTATATATACAGGACAGGAGAAGTGGTACTGTGCAGTATATATATACAGGACAGGAGGAGTGGTACTGTGCAGTGTATATACTGTATACAGGATGGGAAAAGTGGTACTGTGCAGTGTATATATACAGCACAGGAGGAGTGATACTGTGCAGTGTATATATACAGAACAGGAGAAGTGGTACTGTGCAGTGTATATATATACAGTGGGGCAAAAAAGTATTTAGTCAGTCAGCAATAGTGCAAGTTCCACCACTTAAAAAGATGAGAGGTGTCTGTAATTTACATCATAGGTAGACCTCAACTATGGGAGACAAACTGAGAAAAAAAAATCCAGAAAATCACATTGTCTGTTTTTTTATAATTTTTTTTGCATATTATGGTGGAAAATAAGTATTTGGTCAGAAACAAACAATCAAGATTTCTGGCTCTCACAGACCTGTAACTTCTTCTTTAAGAGTCTCCTCTTTCCTCCACTCATTACCTGTAGTAATGGCACCTGTTTAAACTTGTTATCAGTATAAAAAGACACCTGTCCACACCCTCAAACAGTCTGACTCCAAACTCCACTATGGTGAAGACCAAAGAGCTGTCAAAGGACACCAGAAACAAAATTGTAGCCCTGCACCAGGCTGGGAAGACTGAATCTGCAATAGCCAACCAGCTTGGAGTGAAGAAATCAACAGTGGGAGCAATAATTAGAAAATGGAAGACATACAAGACCACTGATAATCTCCCTCGATCTGGAGCTCCACGCAAAATCCCACCCCGTGGGGTCAGAATGATCACAAGAACGGTGAGCAAAAATCCCAGAACCACGCGGGGGGACCTAGTGAATGAACTGCAGAGAGCTGGGACCAATGTAACAAGGCCTACCATAAGTAACACACTACGCCACCATGGACTCAGATCCTGCAGTGCCAGACGTGTCCCACTGCTTAAGCCAGTACATGTCCGGGCCCGTCTGAAGTTTGCTAGAGAGCATTTGGATGATCCAGAGGAGTTTTGGGAGAATGTCCTATGGTCTGATGAATCCAAACTGGAACTGTTTGGTAGAAACACAACTTGTCGTGTTTGGAGGAAAAAGAATACTGAGTTGCATCCATCAAACACCATACCTACTGTAAAGCATGGTGGTGGAAACATCATGCTTTGGGGCTGTTTCTCTACAAAGGGGCCAGGACGACTGATCCGGGTACATGAAAGAATGAATGGGACCATGTATCGTGAGATTTTGAGTGCAAACCTCCTTCCATCAGCAAGGGCATTGAAGATGAAATGTGGCTGGGTCTTTCAACATGACAATGATCCAAAGCACACCGCCAGGGCAACGAAGGAGTGGCTTCGTAAGAAGCATTTCAAGGTCCTGGAGTGGCCTAGCCAGTCTCCAGATCTCAACCCTATAGAAAACCTTTAGAGGGAGTTGAAAGTCCGTGTTGCCAAGCGAAAAGCCAAAAACATCACTGCTCTAGAGGAGATCTGCATGGAGGAATGGGCCAACATACCAACAACAGTGTGTGGCAACCTTGTGAAGACTTACAGAAAACGTTTGACCTCTGTCATTGCCAACAAAGGATATATTACAAAGTATTGAGATGAAATTTTGTTTCTGACCAAATACTTATTTTCCACCATAATATGCAAATAAAATGTTAAAAAAACAGACAATGTGATTTTCTGGATTTTTTTTTTCTCAGTTTGTCTCCCATAGTTGAGGTCTACCTATGATGTAAATTACAGACACCTCTCATCTTTTTAAGTGGTGGAACTTGCACTATTGCTGACTGACTAAATACTTTTTTGCCCCACTGTATATATATATAAAGGATGGGGAAAAGTGGTATTGTGCAGTGTATATATACAGGGTAGGAGGAGTGGTACTGTACAGTGTATATATACAGGACAGGAGGAGTGGTACTGTGCTGTGTGTGTATATATACAGGACAGGAGAAGTGGTACTTTGCAGTGTATATATACAGGACAGGAGAAGTGGTACTGTGCAGTGTATATACAGGATGGGAAAAGTGGTACTGTGCAGTGTATATATACAGGACAGGAGAAGTGGTACTGTGCAGTGTATATACAGGATGGGAAAAGTGGTACTGTGCAGTGTATATATACAGGACAGGAGAAGGGGTACTGTGCAGTGTATATACAGGATGGGAAAAGTGGTACTGTGCAGTGTATACAGGATGGGAAAAGTGGTACTGTGCAGTGTATACGGTATATAGAGGACAGGAGAAGTGGTACTGTGCAGTATATAAATAGAGGACAGGAGAAGTGGTACTGTGCAGTGTATATACTGTAAACAGGATGGGAAAAGTGGTACTGTGCAGTGTATATATACAGGGCAGGAGTGGTACTGTGCATTGTACATATACAGGACAGGAGAAGTGGTACTGTGCAGTGTATATATATACAGGATGGGAAAAGTGGTACTGTGCAGTGTATATATACAGGACGGGAAAAGTGGTACTGTGCAGTGTATATATACAGGACGGGAAAAGTGGTACTGTGCAGTGTATATATACAGGACAGGAGAAGTGGTACTGTGCAGTGTATATATATACAGGATGGGAAAAGTGGTACTGTGCAGTGTATATATACAGGACGGGAAAAGTGGTACTGTGCAGTGTATATATACAGGACGGGAAAAGTGGTACTGTGCAGTGTATATATACAGGACAGGAGAAGTGGTACTGTGCAGTGTATATATACAGGACGGGAGAAGTGGTACTGTGCAGTGTACATATACAGGGCAAGAGGAGTGGTACTGTGCAGTGTATATATACAGGACGGGAAAAGTGGTACTGTGCAGTGTATATATGCAGGAGGAGTGGTACTGTGCAGTGTATATATACAGGACAGGAGAAGTGGTACTGTGCAGTGTATAGATACAGTTCCAAAGAGAAAAAAAAAAAAAAAAACTCCAAGTAAATGTGGCGCTAAGCACCTACGGATTTTTTGAATTCATCCACTTCAAGTGAAAAATGTTAAAAAATTCATTTATTTTCTCAAAATAAAATATATTTGTAAATTTTTTTAAAAAACAGTACAACGCGTTTCGGCTGCTATTTTTACAGTGCAGCCTTCATCAGGTAGTAAAAAAACAAAAAGAACAAACAATACAATAAGCACTATAAAAATTTATATAGTTTATAAGTTTTTATAGTGCTTATTGTATTGTTTGTTCTTTTTGTTTTTTTACTACCTGATGAAGGCTGCACTGTAAAAATAGCAGCCGAAACGCGTTGTACTGTTTTTTAAAAAAATTTACAAATATATTTTATTTTGAGAAAATAAATGAATTTTTTAACATTTTTCACTTGAAGTGGATGAATTCAAAAAATCCGTAGGTGCTTAGCGCCACATTTACTTGGAGTTTTTTTTTTTTTCTCTTTGAAATTGCCACCTATGTGGATCTGAAGCAGGATCAACACATAGTTCTCCAAAGTGAGCTGCACACCTTATTGGATTATACAACATACGAAGAAGAGTTGCCTAAAGAATTGATTCCTTGAGAATCTCAACGTGCATTTCTTACCGATAGAAGGTGAGCATAACTACAAATAAAAGAAATGTTTTTAACTTGTTGGTAAAAACGTATTACGCTCAGAGGAAGCGCCGCACTTGTCTCTTTTTTTTTTTTTTCCCCTCTTTCCCTAAACCAGGGTATTTCTAAAGAGTGTATAGATACAGGACAGGAGAAGTGGTACTGTGCAGTGTATATATACAGGACAGGAGGAGTGGTACTGTGCAGTGTATATACTGTATACAGGATGGGAAAAGTGGTACTGTGCAGTGTATATATACAGAACAGGAGAAGTGGTACTGTGCAGTGTATATACTGTATACAGGATGGGAAAAGTGGTGCTGTGCAGTGTATATATACAGGACAGGAGGAGTGGTACTGTGCAGTGTATATATACAGAACAGGAGAAGTGGTACTGTGCAGAGTATACAGTATATACAGGACAGGAGAAGTGGTACTGTGCAGTGTATATACAGGACAGGAGAAGTGGTACTATGCAGTGTATATATACAGGACAGGAGAAGTGGTACTGTGCAGTGTATATATAAAGGACAGGAGAAGTGGTACTGTGCAGTGTATATATAAAGGACAGGAGCAGTGATACTGTGCAGTGTATAAATATACAGGGCATGAGAAGTGGTACTGTGCAGTGTATATATAAAGGACAGGAGAAGTGGTACTGTCCAGTGTATATATATGAAGGACATGAGCAATGGTACTGTGCTGTGTATATATACAGTACAGGAGGAGTGACACTGTGCAGTGTATATATACAGGACAGGAGAAGTGGTACTGTGCAGTATATATACTGGGTAGGAGGAGTGGTACTGTGCAGTACATATACAGAACAGGAGAAGTGGTACTGTGCAGTGTATATATACATGACAGGAGAAGTGTTACTGTGCAGTGTATATATACAGGACAGGAGAAGTGGTACTGTGCAGTATATATATACAGGACAGGAGGAGTGGTACTGTGCAGTGTATATACTGTATACAGGACGGGAAAAGTGGTACTGTGCAGTGTATATATACAGGACAGGAGGAGTGGCACTGTGCAGTGTATATATACAGAACAGGAGAAGTGGTACTGTGCAGAGTATACAGTATATACAGGACAGGAGAAGTGGTACTGTGCAGTGTATATACAGGACAGGAGAAGTGGTACTATGCAGTGTATATATACAGGACAGGAGAAGTGGTACTGTGTAGTTTATATATAAAGGACAGGAGCAGTGATACTGTGCAGTGTATAAATATACAGGGCAGGAGAAGTGGTACTGTGCAGTGTATATATATGAAGGACATGAGCAGTGGTACTGTGCTGTGTATATATACAGGACAGGAGGAGTGGTACTGTGCAGTGTATATATACAGGACAGGAGAAGTGGTACTGTGCAGTATATATACTGGGTAGGAGGAGTGGTACTGTGCAGTGTATATATACAGAACAGGAGAAGTGGTACTGTGCAGTGTATATATACATGACAGGAGAAGTGGTACTGTGCAGACAGGGGTGGATTAAGGGTAGCCAGGGCCCCGGGCTGTTCAGACACTGTGGGCCCCCCGGTCATGTGACGGGGGTCATGTGACGGGGGTCATGATATGCCCAGACCAGATTATTCCAGAAAAATGGCCGGGCCCTACTCTACTGTAACCTATTAAATATTTGTTAAAATCTGCAATACAATTTAGGTATATTTTGACCAATAATATCACATACAAGGAACAAATACCACCGCACCATGACCAGACCACAAATTACAACCACAGTGATCGAATAATATCACATACAAGGAACAAATACCACCGCACCAGGTCAAGACCACATATTACCACCACTTGGTGACCAAATAGCACATACAAGGGACAAATATCCCAACACCATTTCCAGACCACATATTACCACCACATAGTGACTGAATACTGATCAGTAATAAAAAAACAAAACAAAAGACACAATACTATCACCATAAGTGCCAGTATTCACAGGAGATCTGTACTTAGTATGTAGTGTCTGTGTAGAGGTAATACATTGATCACTGGTGACATTGTACACAGGACCTCTGTATATAGTATACAGTGTATAGTGTCAGTGTATAGGTAACACTGACTCACCAGTGACATCTCTAGGTGAAATCCTTCATCCTTCATCCAGCACAGACCGCCATCATTTCTTCCAGCCAGGACTCGTTTCTGCAGGAAATAACACAGTTATCTCGAGCTCCGCTTGCAGAACACATTACTTAATTTTTCACAACTTCTACATTACACCACTGTTGTGAATTCTGTTGTCGGGCTCCCTCCTGTGGTCATGAATGGTACTTCGGCTGGTTCTGTCCATGGACTTCCTCTGGTGGGTGTTTCTGAGTTTCCTTCCACAGGTGACGAGGTTAATTCGTTAGCTGGCTGCTCTATTTAACTCCACTTAGATCTTTGCTCCATGCCACCTGTCAATGTTCCAGTATTGGTCTAGTTCACTCCTGGATCGTTCTTGTGACCTGTCTTCCCAGCAGAAGCTAAGTTCCAGCTTGTATTTCTTTGGTTTGCTATTTTTCTGTCCAGCTTGCTATTTTTATTGTTGTCTTGCTTGCTGGAAGCTCTGGGACGCAGAGGGAGCGCCTCCGCACCGTGAGTCGGTGCGGAGGGTCTTTTTGCGCCCTCTGCGTGGTCTTTTTGTAGGTTTTTGTGCTGACCGCAAAGTAACCTTTCCTATCCTCGGTCTGTTCAGTAAGTCGGGCCTCACTTTGCTAAATCTATTTCATCTCTGTGTTTGTATTTTCATCTTTACTCACAGGCAAGGTAGACTTTATTTTTCTATCTTCAGGGCTAGCTAGTTCCTTAGGCTGTGCCGAGTTGCATAGGGAGCGTTAGGCGCAATCCACGGCTATTTCTAGTGTGTTTGATAGGATTAGGGATTAGGGATTGCGGTCAGCAGAGTTCCCACGTCCCAGAGCTCGTCCTTTATTATCAGTAACTATCAGGTCATTCCATGTGCTCTTAACCACCAGGTCCATTATTGTCCTGACCACCAGGTCATAACACACCACATGAAGAAAAAAAGACGATATATTGTCACTCTGCACAGTAACAGGACCGCCCCCCATTTAAAACAGTATACTCAAAAAATAAAATAAATACATCACTGCAGTAATAATATCCCTTAATTAGCCCCTATGGTAATAATATTCCCCACCCTGGCCCCGTGTGTCTCATTCCTGGCTCCAGCCATATGTTCTCGCATCCTGTCCTCATGAGTATCCATTCTGCCCCATATGATCTCCCCATCCTGCACCATCAGTCTCCATCGTATCCATCCTGCCGCATGATCCAGCACGATCTGTCTACAATCCTGCCCCATGTCTTTCATTCTGCCCCTTGTATCCAATCATTCCCCGTGTCTATATGCTGCCCATGCCTCCAGTCCTGCCCCCAGTGTGTCCAGCAATCTGCCCCAGTGTGTCCAGCATATTACCCCCAGTGTGTCCAGCATATTACCCCCAGTGTGTCCAGCAATCTGCCCCAGTATGTCCAGCATATTGCCCCAGTATCCAGCAATCTGCCCCAGTGTGTCCAGCATTGCCCCCAGACAGTGTGTCCAGCAATCTGCCCCAGTGTATCCAGCAATCTGCCCCAGTGTCTGACTCCAGCATATTGGCCCCATTGTGTCCAGCAATCTACCCCAGTGTGTCCAGCATTGCCCCCAGACAGTGTGTCCAGCAATCTGCCCCAGTGTGTCCAGCATTCTGCCCCAGTGTGTCCAGCATTCTGCCCCAGTGTGTCCAGCATATTACCCCCAGTGTGTCCAGCAATCCGCCCCGGTATGTCCAGCATATTGCCCCAGTGTCCAGCATTGCCCCAAGTGTGTCCAGCAATCTGCCCCAGTGGGTCCAGCATATTACCACCAGTGTGTCCAGCAATCTGCCCCAGTAAGTCCAGCATTGCCCCCAGTGTGTCCAGCAATCTGCCCCAGTATGTCCAATTGTCCAGCATTGCCCACAAAGTGTCCAGCATTGCCCCAGTGTCTCCAGCATTGCCCCAGTGTCTCCAGCATTGCCCCAGTGTCTTCAGCAATCATCTGCCCCAGTGTTGTGAATTCCGCTCTTGGGCTCCCTCCGGTGGTTGTAAGTGGCACTTTTGTTAGTTCTGCTCTTGGGCTCCCTCTTGTGGTTTCAAGTGGTATGGCTGCTCCTTGGATTTAGCTGTCAGCAGCTGCTTCTACTGAATGTCTTTTCTGCTCGGCTATTTATGCCTGGCTCTTTCATTCAGCCAGTGCCACTTGTAAATGGTTCCTGGTTGGATTCACATCTCTTTGGATTTCCCTGTTATCCTGACCAGTTCAGCAAAGCTAAGTTCTTGCTTGCTCTTTTCTGTCCACAGATTGTGGACTTATCCGTTCTGTGCTTTCTATGTTTGTCCAGCTTATCAGTATGAATTATCTTTGTGTTGCTGGAAGCTCTGGGAAGCAGATTTACCCTCCACACCTTTAGTCAGGTGTGGAGATTTTTGTAATCTCTGCGTGGATTTTTGTAGTGTTTTATACTGACCGCACAGTATTCCATCCTGTCCTATCTATCTAGCTAGACTGGCCTCCTGTGCTCATCCTGGTTTCATTCTGTGTATGTCTTTTCCCTCTCCACTCACAGTCATTATTTGTGGGGGGGCTAATCTATCCTTTGGGGATTTTCTCTGAGGCAAGATAGTTTTCCTGCTTCTATCTTTAGGGGTAGTTAGCTCTTAGGCTGTGACGAGATGCCTAGGGAGAGTTAGGAGCATCCCACGGCTACTTCTAGTGTTGTGTTGAGCTTAGGGACTGCGGTCAGTACAGATACCACTTCCTTCAGAGCTCGTTCCATGTTGCTCCTAAACCACCAGATCATAACAGTACAAGTGGCCATAAATGAATTAAATGCATCTCAAAAAGAAGGAAAAAATTCTGAGCCAATTTTTTATCTGTGCTCTCTTTTTGTCTTTTTTTTTTCCTCTTGACCTTTGGGTGGTGCAGGATTTGTGCTCTGGCATGGATGTTCAGGGTTTGTTTTCTCATGTGGATCAACTTGCTGCAAGAGTACAGAGTATCCAAGATTATGTTGTCCAGACTCCGGCTTTGGAGCCTAAAATTCCTACTCCTGATTTGTTTTTTGGAGACAGATCCAAGTTTTTGAACTTTAAAAATAACTGCAAATTGTTTTTTGCTTTGAAACCCCGTTCTTCTGGCGATCCCATTCAGCAAATAAATATCATCATATCCTTGCTGCGTGGTGACCCTCAGGACTGGGCATTCTCCCTTGAATCATGGGATCCGGCATTGCTGAATGTAGACGCATTTTGTCAAGCGTTCGGATTATTGTATGATGAACCTAACTCTGTGGATCATGCAGAAAAGACCCTGTTGGCCTTGTGTCAAGGTCAGGAAGCGACAGAATTATACTGCCAGAAATTTAGGAAATGGTCTGTGCTTACTAAATGGAATGAGGATGCTCTGGCTGCTATTTTCAGAAAGGGTCTTTCTGAAGCCCTTAAAGATGTTATGGTGGGCTTCCCTACGCCTACTGGTTTGAGCGAGTCTATGTCTCTAGCCATTCAGATTGATCGGCGTTTGCGCGAGCGCAAAGCTGTGCACCATATGGCAGTGTCCTCTGAGCAGAGTCCTGAATCTATGCAATGTGATAGGATTTTGACTAAAACAGGACGGCAGGAATTCAGACGTCAGAATAGGCTGTGTTTTTACTGTGGTGATTCTGCTCATGTTATTTCTGATTGCCCTAAACGTACTAGGAGGGTCGCTAGGTCTGTTACCATTAGTACTGTACAGCCTAAATTTCTTTTATCTGTGACCCTGATTTGCTCATTGTCGTCCTTTTCTGTCATGGCATTTGTGGATTCAGGCGCTGCCCTGAACCTAATGGACTTAGAATTCGCCAAGCGCTGTGGTTTTTCCTTGCAGCCTTTACAGAGCCCTATTCCTTTGAGGGGCATTGATGCTACTCCATTGGCCATGGATAAACCTCAGTACTGGACGCAGATGACCATGTACATGGCTCCTGCACATCAGGAAAATTGCCGTTTTCTGGTGTTGCATAACCTGCATGATGTTGTTGTACTGGGTTTTCCATGGTTACAGGAACATAATCCGGTGCTGGATTGGAAAACTATGTCTGTGACTAGTTGGGGTTGTCAAGGGGTACATAGTGACGTTCCTTTGATGTCAATTTCCTCTTCCCCCTCTTCTGAGGTTCCTGAGTTTTTGTCGGATTTCCAGGATGTATTTGATGAGCCCAAGTCCAGTTCCCTTCCTCCACATAGGGACTGTGATTGTGCTATTAACTTGATTCCAGGTTGTAAGTTCCCTAAAGGCCGACTTTTCAATCTGTCTGTGCCAGAGCATGCCGCCATGCGGAGCTATGTTAAGGAATCTTTGGAGAAAGGGCATATTCGGCCGTCTTCATCACCATTGGGAGCGGGTTTCTTTTTTGTTGCTAAGAAGGATGGCTCCTTGAGACCCTGTATAGATTATCGTCTTCTTAATAAGATCACGGTCAAATTCCAATACCCCTTGCCTTTGCTTACTGATTTGTTTGCTCAGATTAAGGGGGCTAGTTGGTTTACTAAGATTGGCCTCTGAGGGGCATATAATCTTGTTCGTTTTAAACAGGGTGACGAATGGAAAACTGCATTTAATACGCCCGAAGGCCATTTTTAATACCTTGTGATGCCATTTGGGCTCTCTAATGCTCCATCTGTGTTCCAGTCCTTCATGCATGATATTTTCCGCAATTATCTTGATAAATTCATGGTTGTATATTTGGATGATATTTTGATTTTTTCCGATGATTGGGAGTCTCATGTGAAGCAGGTGAGGATGGTGTTCCAGATCCTTCGTGATAATGCTTTGATTGTGAAGGGGTCTAAGTGCCTATTCGGAGTTCAGAAGGTCTCTTTTTTGGGTTATATTTTTTCTCCCTCGTCTATAGAAATGGATCCTGTTAAGGTCCAAGCTATTCATGACTGGATTCAAGCCACATCTATGAAGGGCCTTCAAAAATTTTTGGGCTTTGCTAATTTCTATCGCCGTTTCATTGCCAACTTTTCCAGTGTGGTTAAGCCACTTACTGATTTGACGAAGAAAGGCGCTGATGTGACGAATTGGTCCTCTGCGGCTGTTGAGGCCTTTCAGGATCTTAAACGCCAATTTACTTCTGCCCCTGTGTTGCGTCAGCCGGATGTTTCTCTTTCTTTTCAGGTGGAGGTCGACGCTTCTGAGATTGGGGCAGGGGCCGTTTTGTCTCAGAGGGAATCTGATGGTTCTTTGATGAAACCGTGTGCTTTTTCTTCCAGAAAGTTTTCGCCTGCGGAACGCAATTATGATGTCGGCAATCGGGAGTTGTTGGCTATGAAGTGGGCGTTTGAGGAGTGGCGACATTGGCTTGAGGGAGCTAAGCACCGCGTTGTGGTCCTGACTGATCATAAGAATATAATTTACCTCGAGTTGGCCAAGCGGCTGAATCCTAGACAGGCTCGATGGTCCCTGTTTTTCTTCCGTTTTGATTTTCTGGTCTCGTATCTTCCGGGATCTAAGAATGTTAAGGCTGATGCCCTCTCTAGGAGTTTTTCGCCTGATTCTCCTGGAGTCCTTGAGCCGGTTGGCATTCTTAAGGAAGTGGTGATTCTTTCTGCCATCTCCCCTGATTTGCGGCGGGTGCTTCAGGAATTTCAGGCTGATAGGCCTGACCGCTGTCCTGTGGGGAAGCTGTTTGTTCCTGATGGATGGACAAGTAAGGTGATTTCTGAGGTTCATTGTTCAGTGTTGGCTGGTCATCCTGGGATTTTTGGTACCAGAGATTTCGTTGCTAGGTCCTTTTGGTGGCCTTCCTTGTCACGCTATGTCTGTGCTTTTGTGCAGGCCTGTGGGACTTGCACCCGAGCCAAGCCTTGCTGTTCCCGTGCTAGTGGGTTGCTTTTGCCTTTGCCGGTCCCTTTCGGATCTTCCTGTTTCCCAGAAGATGTCTGTTATCTGGGTTGTTTGTGACCGGTTCTCTAAAATGGTCCAACTGGTACCTTTGCCTAAGTTGCCTTCCTCCTCAGATCTGGTTCCATTGTTTTTTCAGCATGTGGTTCGTTTGCATGGCATTCCGGAGAATATTGTGTCTGACAGAGGTTCTCAGTTTGTCTCTAGGTTTTGGCGGGCCTTTTGTGCTAGGATGGGCATTGATTTGTTCATCCTCAGACTAATGGCCAAACTGAGCGAACTAATCAGACCTTGGAGACCTATTTGAGATGCTTTGTGTCTGCTGATCAGGATGATTGGGTGTCTTTCTTGCCGTTGGCCGAGTTTGCCCTTAATAATCGGGCTAGTTCGGCTACTTTGGTTTCACCTTTTTTTGTAATTTTGGTTTTCATCCTCGTTTTTCTTCTGGGCAGGTTGAGCCTTCTGATTGTCCTGGTGTTGATTCTGTGGTGGACAGGCTGCAGCAGATTTGGACTCATGTGGTGGACAATTTGACGTTGTCTCAGGAAAGGGCTCAACGTTTTGCCAAACACCGTCGGTTTGGTTGGATTTGGTTTGGTTGTCTTCTCGTCATGTTCCTATGAAGGTTTTTTCCCCTAAGTTTAAGCCTCGGTTTATTGGTCCTTATAAAATTTTTGAAATTATTAATCCGGTGTCTTTTCGTTTGGCTCTTCCAGCCTCTTTTGCCATTCATAATGTTTTCCATAGATCTTTGTTGCGGAGATATGGGGTGCCCGTTGTTCCCTCGGTTGACCCTCCTGCCCCGGTGTTGGCTGAGGGAGAGTTGGAATATGAGGTTGAGAAGATTTTGGATTCTCGTTTTTCGAGGCGGAGGCTTCAGTATCTTGTCAAGTGGAAGGGTTATGGCCAGGAGGATAATTCTTGGGTTGTTGCCTCCGATGTCCATGCCACCGATTTGGTTCGTGCTTTTCACTTGGCTCGTCCTGATCGGCCTGGGGGCTCTGGTGAGGGTTCGGTGACCCCTCCTCAAGGGGGGGGGGTACTGTTGTGAATTCCGCTCTTGGGCTCCCTCCGGTGGTTGTAAGTGGCACTTTTGTGAGTTCTGCTCTTGGGCTCCCTCTTGTGGTTTCAAGTGGTATGGCTGCTCCTTGGATTTAGCTGTCAGCAGCTGCTTCTACTGATAATAATAATAATAATAATTTTTATTTATATAGTGCCAACATATTCCGCAGCGCTTTACAAATTATAGAGGGGCTGATTGTCTGATTGTCTTTTCTGATTGTCTTTTCTGCTCGGCTATTTGTGCCTGGCTCTTTCCTTCAGCCAGTGCCACTTGTAAATGGTTCCTGGTTGGATTCACATCTCTTTGGATTTCCCTGTTATCCTGACCAGTTCAGCAAAGCTAAGTTCTTGCTTGCTCTTTTCTGTCCACAGATTGTGGACTTATCCGTTCTGTGCTTTCTATGTTTGTCCAGCTTATTAGTATAAATTATCTCTGTGTTGCTGGAAGCTCTGGGAAGCAGATTTACCCTCCACACCTTTAGTCAGGTGTGGAGATTTTTGTAATCTCTGCGTGGATTTTTGTAGTGTTTTATACTGACCGCACAGTATTCCATCCTGTCCTATCTATCTAGCTAGACTGGCCTCCTGTGCTCATCCTGGTTTCATTTTGTGTATGTCTTTTCCCTCTCCACTCACAGTCATTATTTGTGGGGGGCTAATCTATCCTTTGGGGATTTTCTCTGAGGCAAGATAGTTTTCCTGCTTCTATCTTTAAGGGTAGTTAGCTCTTAGGCTGTGACGAGATGCCTAGGGAGAGTTAGGAGCATCCCACGGCTACTTCTAGTGTTGTGTTGAGCTTAGGGACTGCGGTCAGTACAGATACCACTTCCTTCAGAGCTCGTTCCATGTTGCTCCTAAACCACCAGATCATAACACCCCAGTGTGTCCTTCAGCATTGCCCCCAGTGTGTCCAGCAATCTGCCCCAGTGTCTCCAGCATTGCCCCAGTGTCTCCAGCATTGCCCCAGTGTCTCCAGCATTGCCCCAGTGTCTCCAGCATTCTGCCCCAGTGTGTCCTCCAGCATTGCCCCAGTGTCTCCAGCATTGCCCCAGTGTCTCCAGCATTCTGCCCCAGTGTGTCCTCCAGCATTGCCCCAGTGTCTCCAGCATTGCCCCAGTGTCTCCAGCAATCATCTGCCCCAGTGTGTCCTCCAGCATTGCCCCCAGTGTTTTCAGCAATCTGCCCCAATGTCTCCAGCATTGCCCCCAGTGTCTCCAGCATTGCCCCCAGTGTCTCCAGCAATCTGTCCCAGTGTGTCCACCGTTAGCTTATCAAAAAACAAAACAAAAAAAACCAAACAGAGTCTCTTCACCTGACCAACGCTCCAGGCGGCGAGCTCCCTCCAGCAGCGCACACTCGCCGGCGACTGACACTGACGTCAGACGCCGGCGACGTGTGCACTGCGGCCGACTTCAGCTGCTAGCCTCCAATTGGCTGGTGGCTGTTGTTAACTATTGACGTGCGGGCGCGCGCCCACACGTCAATAGGAAACCGCCGCAGCGCCGGAAGGGGCCCGATGAGCAGATGAGAAGGGGCCCGATGCGGGCCCCCTCTCAATGCCCACCGGGTCTGGGGGCACATAAATGCCGGCGGGCAATCTGTGCGGTAGCCCAGGGCCTCCCCACACCACTGGGCTCTGGGCTACCACCCATATTGACCCTCTGATAATCCGCCCCTGTGTGCAGAGTATATACAGGATGGGGAAAGTGGTACTGTGCAGTGTATATATACAGTACATGAAGGGAAAAGTGGTACTGTGCAGTGTATATATACACACAGAACAGGAGAAGTGGTACTGTGCAGTGTATATATGCAGAACAGGAGAAGTGGTACTGTGCAGTGAATATATACAGGACAGGAGAAGTGGTACTGTGCAGTGTATATATACAGGACAGTAGAAGTGGTACTGTGCCGTGTATATATACAGGACAGGTGAAGTAGTACTGTGCAGTGTACATATACAGGACAGGAGAAGCGGTACTGTGCAGTATATATTGTTGTGAATTCTGCTCTTGGGTTCCCTCCAGTGGTTGTTGGTGGTAATGCAGTTGTCTCTGACTCGCAGTCCTGGCCAGGTGTATCGGATAATTACAATTCTGACTGGGATATTTAGGTGTGCAGGATCCTTTAGCCCTTGCCAGTTGTCAATGTTTCTTTGGAAGTGTTGGATCTCTGCTTGGCCTCTCCTGCTTATCTGCCAGTTCAGCAAAGATAAGTGTCTGTTTCTTTTCCTGTGGCACACATGCAGTGTGCTTATTTTCAGTACTGTTCGTTTGTTTTTCTTTTGTCCAGATTAGACTGTGTCTGTGTTTTCTCGGTCTGGTTGCTTTCACTGGAGATGCAGATATACGCTCCTACATCTTTATTTAGATGTAGGAAGTTTTTTGTATATTCTGCTGTGGATTTTTTGAAGGGTTTTAATACTGACCGCACAGAACTCTGTCCTATTCTGTCCTATCTAGCTAGAGTGGCCTCCTGTGCTAAATCCTGTTTTTTCTGTCTGTGTATGTTTTTTCCTCTCCGACTCACCGCCAATATTTGTGGGGGGCTGTCTATCCTTTGGGATTTTCTCTGAGGCAAGATAGTATTCCGATTTCCATCTTTAGGGGTATTTAGTCCTCCGGCTGTGGCGGGGTGTCTGGGTGTGTTGGGTGCACTCCACGGCTACTTCTAGTTGCGGTGTTGGGTTCGGGGTTGCGGTCAGTGTAGTGGCCACTTTCTCCAGTGGAAGTTCTCATGCAGCTCCAAGGTCACCGGATCATAACAGTACAACTGGCCCACAATGAGTTAAATGCATCTCAGAAGAAGGGAAGGAAGCTCTTGAGCCATTTTTTTTTTCTCCAGTCTGTTTTGTGTTCTCTTCCCTCTTAATATCTCGGTGACTGAGGAGCCTGGTGCAATCATGAATGTTCGGGAATTGGCTTCTCGTGTAGACCAGCTTGCTGCTAGGGTTCAAGGTATTTCTGATTATATTGTTCAGACTCCTGCTTTAGAACCGAAGATTCCTACTCCTGATTTGTTTTCTGGTGACAGGTCTAAATTTTTGAGTTTTAAAAACAACTGTAAACTGTTTTTTGACCTGAGACCTCGATCCTCTGGTGATTCCATTCAGCAGGTAAAAATCGTAATCTCCCTGCTGCGTGGCGACCCGCAGGATTAGGCGTTTTCCCTGGAATCTGGGAATCCGGCTTTGCTTAATATTGACTCCTTTTTTCAGGCTTTAGGACTATTATATGATGAACCTAATTCTGTGGATCAAGCTGAGAAGACCTTGTTGGCCCTGTCTCAGGGTCAAGAGGCGGCAGAATTGTATTGTCAGAAATTCAGAAAATGGTCTGTATTGACTAAATGGAATAATGATGCTTTGGCGGCAATTTTCAGAAGGGGGCTTTCTGAATCCGTTAAAGATGTTATGGGAATCTGAGTGATTTTATGTCTCTGGCCATTCAGATTGACCGACGCCTGCGGGAGCGCAGAACTGTGCGCGCTGTGGCGTTATCCTCAGAGCAAATTTCTGAGCCTATGCAATGTCATAGAATTCTGTCTAGAACGGAACGACAAGGTTTCAGACGTCAAAATAGGTTGTGTTATTATTGTGGCGACGCTTCTCATGTCATTTCTGTCTGCCCTAAGCGGACAAAGAGGATTGCCAGTTCAATTACCATCAGTACTGTACAACCTAAATTTCTGTGTCCTTGATCTGCTCATTGTCATCATTTTCTGTCATGGCGTTTGTGGATTCAGGCGCCGCCTTGAATTTAATGGATTTTGAGTTTGCCAAGCGTTGTGGTTTTCCCTTGCAGCCTTTGCAGAACCCTATTCCTTTGAGGGGCATTGATGCTACACCCTTGGCTAGAAATAAGCCCCAGTTTTGGACACAGGTAACCATGCGCATGGCGCTAGCCCATCAGGAAGATTGTTGATTTCTGGTGTTGCATAACTTGCATGATGTTATCGTGCTGGGTTTTCCATGGTTGCAGGTACATAATCCTGTGTTGGACTGGAAGTCCATGTCTGTGACTAGTTGGGGTTGTCAGGGGGTTCATAATGATGTTCCTTTGATGTCAATCTCCTCTTCTTCACCTTCTGAGATTCCAGAGTTTTTGTCTGATTTTCAGGATGTATTCGATGAGCCCAAGTCCAGTTTTCTTCCACCGCACAGGGACTGTGATTGTGCTATTGACTTGATTCCAGGCTGTAAGTTTCCTAAGGGTCGACTTTTTAATCTATCTGTGCCTGAACATACCGCCATGCGGAGCTATATTAAGGTGTCTTTGGAGAAAGGGCATATTCGGCCATCTTCTTCACCGTTGGGAGCGGGGCTCTTTTTTGTTGCTAAAAAAGATGGTTCCTTGAGACCCTATATAGATTATCGCCTCTTGAATAAAATCACGGTCAAGTTTCAATACCCGTTACCTTTGCTTTCCGATTTGTTTGCTAGGATTAAGGGAGCTAGTTGGTTTACCAACATTGACCTTCGAGGGGCATATAATCAGTGGTTGTTGGTGGGAATGCAGTTGTCTCTGACTCGCAGTCCTGGCCAGGTGTATCGGATAATTACAATTCTGACTGGGATATTTAGGTGTGCAGGATCCTTTAGCCCTTGCCAGTTGTCAATGTTTCTTTGGAAGTGTTGGATCTCTGCCTGGCCTCTCCTGCCTATCTGCCAGTTCAGCAAAGATAAGTGTCTGTTTCTTTTCCTGTGGCACACATGCAGTGTGCTTATTTTCAGTACTGGTCGTTTGTTTTTCTTTTGTCCAGATTAGACTGTGTCTGTGTTTTCTCGGTCTGGTTGCTTTCACTGGAGTTGCAGATATACGCTCCTACATCTTTAGTTAGATGTAGGAAGTTTTTTGTATATTCTGCTGTAAATTTTTTGAAGGGTTTTAATACTGACCGCACAGAACTCTGTCCTATTCTGTCCTATCTAGCTAGAGTGGCCTCCTGCGCTAAATCCTGTTTTTTCTGCCTGTGTATGTTTTTTCCTCTCCGACTCACTGCCAATATTTGTGTGGGGCTGTCTATCCTTTGGGGATTTTCTCTGAGGCAAGATAGTATTCCGATTTCCATCTTTAGGGGTATTTAGTCCTCCGGCTGTGGCGGGGTGTCTGGGTGTGTTGGGTGCACTCCACGGCTACTTCTAGTTGCACTGCCAATATTTGTGTGGGGCTGTCTATCCTTTGGGGATTTTCTCTGAGGCAAGATAGTATTCCGATTTCCATCTTTAGGGGTATTTAGTCCTCCGGCTGTGGCGGGGTGTCTGGGTGTGTTGGGTGCACTCCACGGCTACTTCTAGTTGCGGTGTTGGGTTCGGGGTTGCGGTCAGTGTAGTGGCCACTTTCTCCAGTGGAAGTTCTCATGCAGCTCCCCGGTCACCGGATCATAATATATATATATATATATATATATATATATATATACACAGGACGGGGAAAAGTGGTACTGTGCAGTGTATACAAGACGGGAAAAGTAGTACTGTGCGGTGTATATATACAGGACAGGAGGAGTGGTACTGTGCAGTGTATATGTTACTGTAAAAGTCAGAAGGACGGTAAAACCTAGGATTTACCGGTCTGTTATGAAGGCAATCCAGTAACACAGTGTGCCAGCAATCAGAGCACATACAGTGATCTGACAATAACCCAAAAACAATAGAACGAGCTCTGAGACGTGGAATCTCTGTAGACCGCAATACCTGAACCTATCCTAAACACAACTAAAGGCAGCTGTGGATTGCGCCTGACACTACCTATGCAACTCGGCACAGCCTGAGGAGCTGACTAGCCTGAAGATAGAAAAACAAGCCTGACTTGCCTCAGAGAAATACCCCAAAGGAAAAGGCAGCCCCCCACATATAATGACTGTTAGCAAGATGAAAAGACAAAACGTAGGGATGAAATAGATTCAGCAAAGTGAGGCCCGATATTCTAGATAGAGCGAGGATAGCAAAGAAAACCTTGCAGTCTACAAAAAACCCTAAAGCAAAAAACCACGCAAAGGGGGCAAAAAGACCCACCGTGCCGAACTAACGGCACGGCGGTACACCCTTTGCGTCTCAGAGCTTCCAGCAAAAACGAATAGACAAGCTGGACAGAAAAAACAGCAACAAAAACAAAGAAGCACTTATCTAAGCAGAGCAGCAGGCCACAGGAAAGATCCAGAAGCTCAGATCCAACACTGGAACATTGACAAGGAGCAAGGAAGACAGAATCAGGTGGAGTTAAATAACAAGGCAGCCAACGAGCTCACCAGAACACCTGAGGGAGGAAGCCCAGAAGCTGCAGTACCACTTGTGACCACAGGAGTGAATTCAGCCACAGAATTCACAACAGTACCCCCCCCTTGAGGAGGGGTCACCGAACCCTCACCAGAGCCCCCAGGCCGACCAGGATGAGCCACATGAAAGGTACGAACAAGATCTGGAGCATGGACATCAGAGGCAAAAACCCAGGAAATATCTTCCTGAGCATAACCCTTCCATTTAACCAGATACTGGAGTTTCCGTCTAGAGACACGAGAATCCAAAATTTTCTCCACAATATACTCCAATTCCCACTCCACCAAAACAGGGGCAGGAGGCTCAACAGATGGAACCATAGGTGCCACGTATCTCCGCAACAACGACCTATGGAATACATTATGTATGGAAAAGGAGTCCGGGAGGGTCAGACGAAAACCAGGGATTCAAGCTTCAGGAGGCTAATTTGCATATTCCAGGTGCCTTCTGGGAGAAGCGAAGTCTCCCTAAGCTAGAAGATCGTTGGGTACAGCCGGGACCAGCTGCTTCGAAAGCATCACCAAACCAGGGATTCAAGCTTCAGGAGGCTAATTTGCATATTCCAGGTGCCTTCTGGGAGAAGCGAAGTCTCCCTAAGCTAGAAGATCGTTGGGTACAGCCGGGACCAGCTGCTTCGAAAGCATCACCAAACCAGGGATTCAAGCTTCAGGAGGCTAATTTGCATATTCCAGGTGCCTTCTGGGAGAAGCGAAGTCTCCCTAAGCTAGAAGATCGTTGGGTACAGCCGGGACCAGCTGCTTCGAAAGCATCACCAAACCGCGCGCCGTAATTTTGCCTGTAGGACATTATTGCAAGAGAGCTTGGCTGAGTAGATTACACAAGAAGGAAAACACACAGCAAGTCAGCAGGATCTAGGAGCAACATGGCAGATGTGACAACCTACATGGTGAGCTGCAGCATGTGCTACATGTTCACAGATCGACCAGAAGAAGAATCCAATTTCACCTGTCAGAAGTGTAGACTAGTGGCCCTTTTAGAAGAAAAGGTGCGGGGTCTGGAAGAAAGAATAGCAACTTTGAAACTCATCAAAGAGAATGAAGACTTTCTAGACAGAACAGAAGCATCTCTACTGGTCACAGAAGGTGCAAAAAGTGTCAGAGAACCTCCAAAAGCAGATGAGTGGAAGCATGTGACCAAAAGAAGCAAGAAGACCATGGAGAAATCACCAACCACACAACTGAAGAACCGATATCAAATCTTTGTAGAGGATGAAGATGGCACACCTAAGAATGAAGCAATACCAGCAAGCAAAAAAGAAAAGGGCACACAGCAACAAGTGACAGCAAAAAGTACAGCCAAGAAGCAACGAAGAGTGGTGGTGGTGGTGGGAGACTCACTACTGAGAGGCACAGAAGCAGCCATCTGCAGACCGGACATAACTGCAAGAGAAGTATGCTGCCTTCCAGGTGCGATGATCAAGGATGTGACCGATAGGATACCAAAGCTCTTCAGCTCCAAGGACGTCCACCCATTTCTTCTGATACATGTTGGCACCAATGACACGGCAAGGAAGGACCTACCGACAATCTGCAAGGACTTTGAAGAGTTGGGGAAGAAAGTAAAGGAACTGGATGCACAGGTAGTTTTTTCTTCTATCCTTCCAGTAGATGGGCATGGCACCAGGAGATGGAACAGGATCCTTGATGCAAACAACTGGCTAAGACGATGGTGCAGACAACAAGGATTTGGATTCCTGGACCACGGTGTGAATTACTGGTATGATGGACTCCTCGCCAGAGACGGACTACACCTCAACAAACCTGGGAAACACACATTCGCCAGAAGACTCGCTACACTCATCAGGAGGGCGTTAAACTAGAAGAAGAGGGGACGGGAAGAAAAACATTAGACTCGAACAAAGACGACCCAGGAAAACATACTCAGAAGGGAGGTAAGAACATTTCTAAAACAATCCACAGTGAGGAGATTGGAACAAAACAAAATCCTCTAAACTGCATGCTCGCAAACGCCAGAAGCCTTACAAACAAGATGGAAGAACTAGAAGCAGAAATATCTACAGGTAACTTTGACATAGTGGGAATAACCGAGACATGGTTAGATGAAAGCTATGACTGGGCAGTTAACTTACAGGGTTACAGTCTGTTTAGAAAGGATCGTAAAAATCGGAGAGGAGGAGGGGTTTGTCTCTATGTAAAGTCTTGTCTAAAGTCCACTTTAAGGGAGGATATTAGCGAAGGGAATGAGGATGTCGAGTCCATATGGGTTGAAATTCATGGAGGGAAAAATGGTAACAAAATTCTCATTGGGGTCTGTTACAAACCCCCAAATATAACAGAAAGCATGGAAAGTCTACTTCTAAAGCAGATAGATGAAGCTGCAACCCATAATGAGGTCCTGGTTATGGGGGACTTTAACTACCCGGATATTAACTGGGAAACAGAAACCTGTGAAACCCATAAAGGCAACAGGTTTCTGCTAATAACCAAGAAAAATTATCTTTCACAATTGGTGCAGAATCCAACCAGAGGAGCAGCACTTTTAGACCTAATACTATCTAATAGACCTGACAGAATAACAAATCTGCAGGTGGTTGGGCATTTAGGAAATAGCGACCACAATATTGTGCAGTTTCACCTGTCTTTCACTAGGGGGACTTGTCAGGGAGTCACAAAAACATTGAACTTTAGGAAGGCAAAGTTTGAACAGCTTAGAGATGCCCTTAATCTGGTAGACTGGGACAATATCCTCAGAAATGAGAATACAGATAATAAATGGGAAATGTTTAAGAACATCCTAAATAGGCAGTGTAAGCGGTTTATACCTTGTGGGAATAAAAGGACTAGAAATAGGAAAAACCCAATGTGGCTAAACAAAGAAGTAAGACAGGCAATTAACAGTAAAAAGAAAGCATTTGCACTACTAAAGCAGGATGGCACCATTGAAGCTCTAAAAAACTATAGGGAGAAAAATACTTTATCTAAAAAACTAATTAAAGCTGCCAAAAAGGAAACAGAGAAGCACATTGCTAAGGAGAGTAAAACTAATCCCAAACTGTTCTTCAACTATATCAATAGTAAAAGAATAAAAACTGAAAATGTAGGCCCCTTAAAAAATAGTGAGGAAAGAATGGTTGTAGATGACGAGGAAAAAGCTAACATATTAAACACCTTCTTCTCCACGGTATTCACGGTGGAAAATGAAATGCTAGGTGAAATCCCAAGAAACAATGAAAACCCTATATTAAGAGTCACCAATCTAACCCAAGAAGAGGTGCGAAACCGGCTAAATAAGATTAAAATAGATAAATCTCCGGGTCCGGATGGCATACACCCACGAGTACTAAGAGAACTAAGTAATGTAATAGATAAACCATTATTTCTTATTTTTAGGGACTCTATAGCGACAGGGTCTGTTCCGCAGGACTGGCGCATAGCAAATGTGGTGCCAATATTCAAAAAGGGCTCTAAAAGTGAACCTGGAAATTATAGGCCAGTAAGTCTAACCTCTATTGTTGGTAAAATATTTGAAGGGTTTCTGAGGGATGTTATTCTGGATTATCTCAATGAGAATAACTGTTTAACTCCATATCAGCATGGGTTTATGAGAAATCGCTCCTGTCAAACCAATCTAATCAGTTTTTATGAAGAGGTAAGCTATAGGCTGGACCACGGTGAGTCATTGGACGTGGTATATCTCGATTTTTCCAAAGCGTTTGATACCGTGCCGCACAAGAGGTTGGTACACAAAATGAGAATGCTTGGTCTGGGGGAAATTGTGTGTAAATGGGTTAGTAACTGGCTTAGTGATAGAAAGCAGAGGGTGGTTATAAATGGTATAGTCTCTAACTGGGTCGCTGTGACCAGTGGGGTACCGCAGGGGTCAGTATTGGGACCTGTTCTCTTCAACATATTCATTAATGATCTGGTAGAAGGTTTACACAGTAAAATATCGATATTTGCAGATGATGCAAAACTATGTAAAGCAGTTAATACAAGAGAAGATAGTATTCTGCTACAGATGGATCTGGATAAGTTGGAAACTTGGGCTGAAAGGTGGCAGATGAGGTTTAACAATGATAAATGTAAGGTTATACACATGGGAAGAGGGAATCAATATCACCATTACACACTGAACGGGAAACCACTGGGTAAATCTGACAGGGAGAAGGACTTGGGGATCCTAGTTAATGATAAACTTACCTGGAGCAGCCAGTGCCAGGCAGCAGCTGCCAAGGCAAACAGGATCATGGGGTGCATTAAAAGAGGTCTGGATACACATGATGAGAGCATTATACTGCCTCTGTACAAATCCCTAGTTAGACCGCACATGGAGTACTGTGTCCAGTTTTGGGCACCGGTGCTCAGGAAGGATATAATGGAACTAGAGAGAGTACAAAGGAGGGCAACAAAATTAATAAAGGGGATGGGAGAACTACAATACCCAGATAGATTAGCGAAATTAGGATTATTTAGTCTAGAAAAAAGACGACTGAGGGGCGATCTAATAACCATGTATAAGTATATAAGGGGACAATACAAATATCTCGCTGAGGATCTGTTTATACCAAGGAAGGTGACGGGCACAAGGGGGCATTCTTTGCGTCTGGAGGAGAGAAGGTTTTTCCACCAACATAGAAGAGGATTCTTTACTGTTAGGGCAGTGAGAATCTGGAATTGCTTGCCTGAGGAGGTGGTGATGGCGAACTCAGTCGAGGGGTTCAAGAGAGGCCTGGATGTCTTCCTGGAGCAGAACAATATTGTATCATACAATTATTAGGTTCTGTAGAAGGACGTAGATCTGGGGATTTATTATGATGGAATATAGGCTGAACTGGATGGACAAATGTCTTTTTTCGGCCTTACTAACTATGTTACTATGTTACTATGTTACTATGACACAGGATTGAGAATCTCAGAAATCCTATACAGACCAATAAAACGAGGTTTAAATTTAGGAGAGGAAACCTTCATAGGAATATGACGAGAAGATAACCAAACCAGATCCCCAACACGAAGTCGGGGACCCACACGGCGTCTGCGATTAGCGAAAAGTTGAGCCTTCTCCTGGGACAAGGTCAAATTGTCCACTACCTGAGTCCAGATCTGCTGCAACCTGTCCACCACAGAATCCACACCAGGACAGTCCGAAGACTCAACCTGTCCTGAAGAGAAACGAGGATGGAACCCAGAATTGCAGAAAAATGGAGAGACCAAGGTAGCCGAGCTGGCCCGATTATTAAGGGCGAACTCAGCCAACGGCAAAAAGGACACCCAATCATCCTGGTCTGCAGAAACAAAACATCTCAGATATGTTTCCAAGGTCTGATTGGTTCGTTCGGTCTGGCCATTAGTCTGAGGATGGAAAGCCAAGGAAAAAGATAGATCAATGCCCATCCTACCACAAAAGGCTCGCCAGAACCTTGAAACAAACTGGGAACCTCTGTCAGAAACAATATTCTCAGGAATGCCATGCAAACGAACCACATGCTGGAAGAACAAAGGCACCAAATCAGAGGAGGAAGGCAATTTAACCCCTTCCCGACCTTTGACGCCACGTAGGCGTCATGAAAGTCGGTGCCATTCCGACCCATGACGCCTATGCGGCGTCATGGAAAGATCGCATCCCTGCAGATCGGGTGAAAGGGTTAACTCCCATTTCACCCGATCTGCAGGGACAGGGGGAGTGGTAGTTTAGCCCAGGGGGGGTGGCTTCACCCCCTCGTGGCTACGATCACTCTGATTGGCTGTTGAAAGTGAAACTGCCAATCAGAGCGATTTGTAATATTTCACCCATTATAACGGGTGAAATATTACAATCCAGCCATGGCCGATGCTGAAATATCATCGGCCATGGCTGGAAATACTAGTGTGCCCCCACCCCACCCCTCCGATCGCCCCCCCAGCCCTCCGATCTGGCCGGTACACTGCTCCGGCTCCCCTCCGTCCAGTGCTCCGCTCCCCCCCGTGCTCTTGTCCGCTCCCCCCGTGCTCCAATCACCCCCCCGTGCTCCAATCACCCCCCCTGCACTCCGATCCACCCCCCCGGTGCTCCGTTCCACCCCCCCGTGCTCCATTCCAGCCCCCCGTGCTCCGTTCCACCCCTCCCGCACTCCGATTCCCCCCCGTGCTCCGATCCCCCCCCCCCCCGTGGTCCCCCCCCACCCCATCATACTTACCGATCCAGCCGGGGTCCCGTCCGTCTTCTCCCTGGGCGCCGCCATCTTCCAAAATGGCGGGCGCATGCGCAGTGCGCCCGCCGAATCTGCCGGCCGGCAGATTCGTTCCAAAGTGCATTTTGATCACTGAGATATAATCTATCTCAGTGATCAAAATAAAAAAAATAATAAATGACCCCCCCCCTTTGTCACCCCCATAGGTAGGGACAATAAAAAAATAAAGAAATTTTTTTTTTCCACTAATGTTAGAATAGGGTTAGGGTTAGGGGTAGGGTTAGGGGTAGGGTTAGGGGTAGGGTTAGGGTTAGGGGTAGGGTTAGGGCTAGGGTTAGGGTTAGGGCTAGGGGTAGGGTTAGGGTTAGGGCTAGGGGTAGGGGTAGGGGTAGGGTTAGGGTTAGGGTTAGGGCTAGGGGTAGGGGTAGGGTTAGGGTATGTGCACACGTATTCTGGTCCTCTGCGGATTTTTCCGCTGCGGATTTGATAAATCCGCAGTGCTAAACCGCTGCGGATTTATGGCGGATTTACCGCGGTTTTTCTGCGCATTTCACTGCGGTTTTACAACTGCGATTTTCTATTTGAGCAGTTGTAAAACCGCTGCGGAATCCGCACAAAGAAGTGACATGCTGCGGAATGTAAACCGCTGCGTTTCCGTGCAGTTTTTCCGCAGCATGGGCACAGCGATTTTTGTTTCCCGTAGGTTTACATTGAACTGTAAACTCATGGGAAACTGCTGCGGATCCGCAGCGTTTTCCGCAGCGTGTGCACATACCTTTAGAATTAGGCTATGTGCACACGGTGCGGATTTGGCTGCGGATTCGCAGCAGTGTTCCATCAGGTTTACAGTACCATGTAAACATATGGAAACCAAATCCGCTGTGCCCATGGTGCAGAAAATACCACGCGGAAACGCTGCGTTGTATTTTCCGCAGCATGTCAATTCTTTGTGCGGATTCCGCAGCGTTTTACACCTGTTCCTCAATAGGAATCCGCAGGTGAAATCCGCACAAAAAACACTGGAAATCCGCGGAAAATCCGCAGGTAAAACGCAGTGCCTTTTACCCGCGGATTTTTCAAAAATGGTACGAAAATATCTCACACGAATCCGCAACGTGGGCACATAGCCTTAGGGTTAGGGTTGGAATTAGGGTTGTGGTTATGGTTAGGGGTGTGTTGGGGTTAGGGTTGTGGTTAGGGGTGTGTTGCGGTTAGGGTTGTGTTTAGGGTTATGGCTACAGTTGGGATTAGGGTTAGGGGTGTGTTGGGGTTAGTGTTGGAGGTAGAATTGAGGGGTTACCACTGTTTAGGCACATCAGGGGTCTCCAAACGCAACATGGCGCCACCATTGATTCCAGCCAATCTCGTATTCAAAAAGTCAAATGGTGCTCCCTCACTTCCGAGCCCTGATGTGTGCCCAAACAGTGGTTTACCCCCACATATGGGGTACCAGCATACTCAGGACAAACTGCGCAACAATTACTGGGGTCCAATTTCTCCTGTTACCCTTGTGAATCAAAAAAAATGCTTGCTAAAACATAATTTTTGAGGAAAGAAAAATGATTTTTTATTTTCACGGCTCTGCGTTGTAAACGTCTGTGAAGCACTTGGGGGTTCAAAGTGCTCACCACATATCTAGATAAGTTCCTTGGGGGGTCTAATTTCTAAAATGGGGTCACTTGTGGGGGTTTCTACTGTTTAGGCACACCAGGGGCTCTGCAAACGCAACGTGACACCCGCAGACCATTCCATCAAAGTCTGCATTTCAAAAGTCACTACTTCCCTTCTGAGCCCCGACGTGTGCCCAAACAGTGGTTTACCCCCACTCATGGGGTATCAGCGTACTCAGGAGAAACTGGACAACAACTTTTGGGGTCCAATTTCTCCTGTAACCCTTGGGAAAATAAAAAATTCTGGGCTAAATAATTATTTTTGAGGAAAGAAAACGTATTTATTATTTTCACGGCTCTGCATTATAAACTTCTATGAAGCACTTGGGGGATCAAAGTGCTCACCACACATCTAGATAAGTTCCTTTCGGGGTCTAGTTTCCAAAATGGGGTCACTTGTGGGGGGTTTCTACTGTTTAGGCACATCAGGGGCTCTGCAAACGCAACGTGACGCCCGCAGAGCATTCCATCAAAGTCTGCATTTCAAAACGTCACTACTTCAATTCCAAGCCCCGGCATGTGCCCAAACAGTAGTTTACCCCCACATATGGGGTATCACCATACTCAGGAGAAACTGGACAACAAATATTGGGGTCAAATTTCTCCTGTTACCCTTGGGAAAATTAAAAAATTCTGGGCTAAATAATTATTTTTGAGGAAAGAAAACGTATTTATTATTTTCACGGCTCTGCATTATAAACTTCTATGAAGCACTTGGGGGTTCAAAGTGCTCACCACACATCTAGATAAGTTCCTTTGGGGGTCTAGTTTCCAAAATGGGGTCACTTGTGGGGGGTTTCTACTGTTAAGCCACATCAGGGGCTCTGCAAGCGCAACGTGACGCCCACAGAGCATTCCATCAAAGTCTGCATTTCAAAACGTCACTACTTCACTTCCGAGCCCCGGCATGTGCCCAAACAGTGATTTACCCCCACATATGGGGTATCAGCGTACTCAGGAGAAACTGGACAACAACTTTTGGGGTCAAATATCTCCTGTTACCCTTGGGAAAATAAAAAATTGCAGGCTAAAAGATCATTTTTGAGAAAATAATTTTTTTTTTTTTTCATGGCTCTGCGTTATAAACTTCTGTGAAGCACTTGGGGGTTCAAAGTCCTCACCACACATCTAGATTAGTTCCTTTGGGGGTCTAGTTTCCAAAATGGTGTCATTTCTGGGGGATCTCCAATGTTTAGGCACACAGGGGCTCTCCAAACGTGACATGGTGTCCGCTAATGATTGGAGCTAATTTTCCATTTAAAAAGCCAAATGGCGTGCCATCCCTTCCGAGCCCTGCCGTGCGCCCAAACAGTGGTTTACCCCCACATATTGGGTATCTGCGTACTCAGGACAAACAGGACAACAATATTTGGGGTCCAATTTCTCCTATTATTCTTGGCAAAATAGGAAATTCCAGGCTAAAAAATCATTTTTGAGGAAAGAAAAATTATTTTTTATTTTCATGGCTCTGCGTTATAAACTTCTGTGAAGCACCTGGGGGTTTAAAGTGCTCAATATGCATCTAGATAAGTTCCTTGGGGGGTCTAGTTTCCAAAATGGGGTCACTTGTGGGGGAGCTCCAATGTTTAGGCACACAGGGGCTCTCCAAACGCGACATGGTGTCTGCTAACAATTAGAGCTAATTTTCCATTCAAAAAGTCAAATGGCGCGCCTTCCCTTCCGAGCCCTGCCGAGTGCCCAAACAGTGGTTTACCCCCACATATGAGGTATCGACGTACTCGGGAGAAATTGCCCAACAAATTTTATGATCCATTTTACCCTACTGCCCATGTGAAAATGAAAAAATTGAGGCGAAAAGAATTTTTTTGTGAAAAAAAAGTACTTTTTCATTTTTACAGATCAATTTGTGAAGCACCTGAGGGTTTAAAGTGCTCACTAGGCATCTAAATAAGTTCCTTGGGGGGTCTAGTTTCCAAAATGGGGTCACTTGTGGGGGAGCGCCAATGTTTAGGCACACAGGAGCTCTCCAAACGCGACATGGTGTCCGCTAACGATGGAAATAATTTTTCATTCCAAAAGTCAAATGGCGCTCCTTCCCTTCCGAGCCTTACCATGTGCCCAAACAGTGGTTTACCCCCACATGTGAGGTATTGGTGTACTCAGGAGAAATTGCCCAACACATTTTAGGATCCATTTTATCCTGTTGCCCATGTGAAAATGAAAAAATTGAGGCTAAAAGAATTTTTTTGTGATAAAAAAGTACTTTTTCATTTTTACGGATTAATTTGTGAAGCACCTGGGGGTTCAAAGTGCTCACTATGCATCTAGATAAGTTCCTTGGGGCGTCTAGTTTCCAAAATGGGGTCACTTGTGGGGGAGCTCCAATTTTTAGGCACACGGGGGCTCTCCAAACGTGACATGGTGTCCGCTAAAGAGTGGAGCCAATTTTTGATTCAAAAAGTCAAATGGCGCTCCTTCCCTTCCAAGCCCTGCCGTGCGCCCAAACAGTGGTTTACCCCCACATATGAGGTATCAGCGTACTCAGGACAAATTGGACAACAACTTTCGTGGTTCAGTTTCTCCTTTTACCATTGGGAAAATAAAAAAATTGTTGCTAAAAGATAATTTTTGTGACTAAAAAGTTAAATGTTCATTTTTTCCTTCCATGTTGCTTCTGCTGCTGTGAAGCACCTGAAGGGTTAATAAACTTCTTGAATGTGGTTTTGAGTACCTTGAGGGGTGCAGTTTTTAGAATGGTGTCACTTTTGGGTATTTTCAGCCATATAGACCCCTCAAACTGACTTCAAATGTGAGGTGGTCCCTAAAAAAAATGGTTTTGTAAATTTCGTTGTAAAAATGACAAATCGCTGGTCAAATTTTAACCCTTATAACTTCCTAACAAAAAAAAATTTTGTTTCCAAAATTGTGCTGATGTAAAGTAAACATGTGGGAAATGTTATTTATTAACTATTTTGTGTCACATATCTCTCTGGTTTAACAGAATAAAAATTCAAAATGTGAAAATTGCGAAATTTTCAAAATTGTCGCCAAATTTCCGTTTTTATCACAAATAAACGCAGAATTTATTGACCTAAATTTACCACTAACATGAAGCCCAATATGTCACGAAAAAACAATCTCAGAACCGCTAGGATCCGTTGAAGCGTTCCTGAGTTATTACCTCATAAAGGGACACTGGTCAGAATTGCAAAAAACGGCAAGGTCTTTAAGGTCAAAATAGGCTGGGTCATGAAGGGGTTAACCAAGGGCTCCAGATGGACCATTTTAGAAAAGCGATCACAGACCACCCAAATGACTGACATCTTCTGAGAAACGGGAAGGTCAGAAATGAAATCCATCGAAATATGTGTCCAAGGCCTCTTTGGGACCGGCAAGGGCAAAAGCAACCCACTGGCACGTGAACAGCAGGGCTTAGCCCTAGCACAAATCCCACAGGACTGCACAAAAGTACGTACATCCCGTGACAGAGATGGCCACCAGAAGGATCTAGCCACTAACTCTCTGGTACCAAAGATTCCAGGATGACCAGCCAGGACCGAACAATGAAGTTCAGAGATAACTTTACTAGTCCACCTATCAGGGACGAACAGTTTCTCCGCCGGACAACGATCAGGTTTATTCGCCTGAAATTTTTGCAACACTCGCCGCAAATCAGGGGAGATGGCAGACACAATGACTCCTTCCTTGAGGATACTCGCCGGCTCAGATAAACCCGGAGAGTCGGGCACAAAACTCCTAGACAGAGCATCCGCCTTCACATTTTTAGAGCCCGGAAGGTACGAAATCACAAAATCGAAGCGAGCAAAAAATAACGACCAACGGGCCTGTCTAGGATTTAAGCGCTTGGCAGACTCGAGATAAGTAAGCTTCTTATGATCAGTCAATACCACCACGCGATGCTTAGCTCCTTCAAGCCAATGACGCCACTCCTCAAATGCCCACTTCATGGCCAGCAACTCTCGGTTGCCCACATCATAATTACGCTCAGCAGCAGAAAACTTCCTGGAAAAGAAAGCACATGGTTTCAACACTGAGCAACCAGAAGCTCTCTGTGACAAAACCGCCCCTGCTCCAATCTCAGAAGCATCAACCTCGACCTGGAACGGAAGAGAAACATCTGGTTGACACAACACAGGGCAGAACAAAAACGACGCTTCAACTCCTGAAAAGCTTCCACGGCAGCAGAAGACCAATTAACCAAATCAGCACCCTTCTTAGTCAAATCGGTCAATGGTTTGGCAATGCTAGAAAAATTACAGATGAAGCGACGATAAAAATTAGCAAAGCCCAGGAACTTTTGCAGACTTTTCAGAGATGTCGGCTGAGTCCAATCCTGGATGGCTTGGACCTTAACCGGATCCATCTCGATAGTAGAAGGGGAAAAGATGAACCCCACAAATGAAACTTTCTGCACACCGAAGAGACACTTTGATCCCTTCACGAACAAAGAATTAGCACGCAGGACCTGGAAAACCATTCTGACCTGCTTCACATGAGACTCCCAATCATCTGAGAAGATCAAAATGTCATCCAAGTAAACAATCAGGAATTTATCCAGATACTCACGGAAGATGTCATGCATAAAAGACTGAAAAACAGATGGAGCATTGGCAAGTCCGAACGGCATCACTAGATACTCAAAATGACCCTCGGGCGTATTAAATGCCGTTTTCCATTCATCTCCTTGCCTGATTCTCACCAGATTATACGCACCACGAAGATCTATCTTAGTGAAGCAACTAGCCCCCTTAATCCGAGCAAACAAGTCAGATAACAATGGCAAGGGATACTGAAACTTAACAGTGATCTTATTAAGAAGGCGGTAATCAATACACGGTCTCAGCGAACCATCCTTCTTGGCTACAAAAAAGAACCCTGCTCCCAGTGGTGATGACGATGGGCGAATATGTCCCTTCTCCAGGGATTCCTTCACATAACTGCGCATAGCAGTGTGTTCAGGCACGGATAAATTAAATAAACGACCTTTAGGGAATTTACTACCAGGAATCAAATTGATAGCACAATCACAATCCCTATGCGGAGGTAGGGCATCGGACTTGGGCTCTTCAAATACATCCTGATAATCAGACAAGAACTCTGGGACCTCAGAAGGAGTGGATGACGAAATAGACAAAAATGGAACATCACCATGTACCCCCTGACAACCCCAGCTGGATACCGACATAGAGTTCCAATCCAATACTGGATTATGGGTTTGTAGCCATGGCAACCCCAACACGACCACATCATGCAGATTATGTAGCACCAGAAAGCGAATAACTTCCTGATGTGCAGGAGTCATGCACATGGTCAGCTGGGTCCAGTACTGAGGCTTATTCTTGGCCAAAGGTGTAGCATCAATTCCTCTCAACGGAATAGGACACCGCAAAGGCTCCAAGAAAAACCCACAACGTTTAGCATAATCCAAATCCATCAGATTCAGGGCAGCGCCTGAATCCACAAACGCCATGACAGAATACGATGACAAAGAGCATATCAAGGTAATGGACAGAAGGAATTTGGACTGTACAGTACCAATGACGGCAGACCTATCGAACCGCTTAGTGCGCTTAGGACAATCAGAAATAGCATGAGTGGAATCACCACAATAAAAACACAGCCCATTCAGACGTCTGTGTTCTTGCCGTTCAACTCTGGTCATAGTCCTATCGCACTGCATAGGCTCAGGTTTAATCTCAGACAATACCGCCAGATGGTGCACAGATTTACGCTCGCGCAAGCGACGACCGATCTGAATGGCCAAAGACATAGACTCATTCAAACCAGCAGTCATAGGAAAACCCACCATGACATCCTTAAGAGCCTCAGAGAGACCCTTTCTGAACAAAGCTGCCAGCGCAGATTCATTCCACAAAGTGAGTACTGACCACTTCCTAAATTTCTGACAATATACTTCTATCTCATCCTGACCCTGACACAAAGCCAGCAAATTTTTCTCAGCCTGATCCACTGAATTAGGCTCATCGTACAGCAATCCGAGCGCCAGGAAAAACGCATCGACACCACTCAATGCAGGGTCTCCTGGCGCAAGAGAAAATGCCCAGTCCTGAGGGTCGCCGCGCAAAAAAGAAATAATAATCAAAACCTGTTGAACTGAATTACTAGAAGAATGAGGTTTCAAGGCCAGAAATAGCTTACAATTATTTTTGAAGCTCAGAAACTTAGTTCTATCACCAAAAAACAAATCAGGAATAGGAATTCTTGGTTCTAGCATAGATTTCTGATCAATTGTATCTTGAATCTTTTGTACATTTATAACGAGATTATCCATTGAAGAGCACAGACCCTGAATATCCATGTCCACAGCTGTGTCCTGAAGCACCCTAATGTCTAGGGGAAAAAAAAAGACTGAACACAGAGCTGAGAAAAAAAAATGATGTCAGAACTTCTTTTTTCCCTCTATTGAGAATCATTAGTTTTGGCTCCTTGTACTGTTATGAAGGCAATCCAGTAACACAGTGTGCCAGCAATCAGAGCACATACAGTGATCTGACAATAACCCAAAAACAATAGAACGAGCTCTGAGACGTGGAATCTCTGTAGACCGCAATACCTGAACCTATCCTAAACACAACTAAAGGCAGCTGTGGATTGCGCCTGACACTACCTATGCAACTCGGCACAGCCTGAGGAGCTGACTAGCCTGAAGATAGAAAAACAAGCCTGACTTGCCTCAGAGAAATACCCCAAAGGAAAAGGCAGCCCCCCACATATAATGACTGTTAGCAAGATGAAAAGACAAAACGTAGGGATGAAATAGATTCAGCAAAGTGAGGCCCGATATTCTAGATAGAGCGAGGATAGCAAAGAAAACTTTGCAGTCTACAAAAAACCCTAAAGCAAAAAACCACGCAAAGGGGGCAAAAAGACCCACCGTGCCGAACTAACGGCACGGCGGTACACCCTTTGCGTCTCAGAGCTTCCAGCAAAAACGAATAGACAAGCTGGACAGAAAAAACAGCAACAAAAACAAAGAAGCACTTATATAAGCAGAGCAGCAGGCCACAGGAAAGATCCAGAAGCTCAGATCCAACACTGGAACATTGACAAGGAGCAAGGAAGACAGAATCAGGTGGAGTTAAATAACAAGGCAGCCAACGAGCTCACCAGAACACCTGAGGGAGGAAGCCCAGAAGCTGCAGTACCACTTGTGACCACAGGAGTGAATTCAGCCACAGAATTCACAACACCGGTCAATCTGGACATTCACTGAGGCCGTCGGTAAAAGCTCAAAATGAAAAGTAAAATTGGACTTTTACCGGTGAAGTCTTGGTAAATGTTAACATTTCTCAACAGCGTTGGTAAAAGTCAGAAATATCTGGTGTGAAGATGGAACATCTGACTTTAACCAAGCGCTGTTGGTAAATGTGCACATTTACCACGGCTTCTTGGTAAATATAGCTGAGAAGGGTGTAATAAAAAGTGTAAGCCACCGCGGGGGAGGAAATGGAGGACACAGTGTTCAAAGTTTTTATAAATGTAATAAGAGTAAATGGGGAAAATATGGTAATAACAATGAACAAAATCTGCCACCCTGTAAGGTATCTGCTACTCTGTAACGTATGTACGTTCTATATATACAGATGTCAATCCTGACTATCCTATGATTATTGTTCTGAAAAAGAAGATGACTTCTACCAAGTGGGGACTACCGCTGGGATCCTAAATGCATTATATTATCGCAATCAGTTCACCATCTGTCAGGAAAATTTCATAGGATTGCAGGATGTGAAAAAAGTTTAGATCAGCCTTCGCACGGTGGTTTCCCAACAATCGTTGGTGGGAGGTCAGGGATTGAAGAAATGCAACTGTTTAAAGAAGTGCCTAAACAAGAAATGTGTTTGTAGGCTGGCAAAAATGAAGTGCCATTCAAAGTGTCACAATTCCCAACCGTGTTGCAACAAATAGTTCCTCTTTTGTGTTTGTTGTATGTCTTTTTCATTGAGATGAAAAATTAAGTGCAATTTAACGGGTCACAATTAGAGTTGAGTGGATAGCTCAATATCCGTACGGATAAGACCGAGATACGAGAGGATCCAGATTCTATCCGTGTCCCATATAAGTCTATGGGACAACTATCCATGTGCAGGGACATCCCTCCTGCGTCACCAGTGATGCGGGGGAGACTCCCTGCACGCCGGCGGGCATCCCTGCCGTCACCAGTGATGCTGGGGACTCGGCCGGGGCATACCTGAGCGAGGAGATCCTCGCTGCGTCACTGCAGTGGGAACTCCCCGCCCACTAGGGTCATCCCGCACTCTGGCCGGACCCCCTTTCTCCGCCACTTAAAGAGCACTACTTACCGGAGGCTACCAGAGGCTTCCCAGGTCTCGTCGGCCGGCCACATCCTCCTTCCTCCGGGTCACATGACTGCATACGTCACCACGAAATTGACAGGTGCATAAGTCATGTGACACAATTTGTGTCACATGACTTACGCATGCGTCACTTGCGTGGTGACGTATGCAGTCATGTGACCCGGAAGGAGAACGTGGACGACGCGATCTGGGAAACCTCCGGTAAGTTGCAATTTAGCTTTATACCTGTCTGCCCTGCACACTCGCAACATCCATGCCTTCCAATGATGCATAAAACATGCATTATCGGAAGGCATGGATATATCCGACAGATATCGGGATTATCCATATCCGTACAGCCCGTTATTCGCTTGGATAACGGGTCTGGACGGATCTATCCACTTATTCCTAGTCACTATTACAGAATTACATAGTTTTGAAGTTGCATTATTCTTGTATTTGCGTTAATTTATCATTTTTGAGAAGTATTTTGCAACATAAATGTTTTCTATTTGCGTTTTCTTATTTGTCTTTGTTCATTTGCATTTTGAAGAATAAAAATATTTCTAACAATTAAGGCCTTCATCACAGTCGGAAATTGCGTTTAGTTAACTTTCACCACCATCATCTGCTGGTCAGAGTCAGAATTCTGTGACTCAAAGTTACTTTTACCAACACATGCTGGTAAATGTAAAGATTTACCAATTCGCCCAGGTAAAAGTCCAAAATCGTTCGTTTATATGGAATACATCTGAGTTTACCAACGCTGTTGAGAAATGTTAACATTTACCAAGACTTCACCGGTAAAAGTCCAATTTTACTTTTCATTTTGAGCTTTTACCGACGGCCTCGGTGAATGTCCAGATTGACTGGTAAATCCTAGGTTTTACCGTCCTTCTGACTTTTACTGTAACATATACACAGGTGTTGTAAAAGACATTTCATTGGAAGGCTTCTCTAAAATAAAAATAAGACAGGCGCTTCGCTGCAATCTTGGCTGCGTTTCAGGTTGCGTAGCCAACAATCACTGTATGCCAAAACCACATCATAGCATAGTGCAAATGGATGGCAACACATTGCGTTCTACAATGTAATGTGACCACAACAAGCAAGTTGCAAAGAGTCAGAATCATTTGGATATTTCTGACTTGCTTGGCGAGGTACCATGCAGGTTACAATGAGATCTCATTCACTTGCATCATGCTGCGATGTAGCTATGGCACACAGAGGTCTAGGGCTACACAGAAACGTTTGTGGAGCGACTTTAAGTTTGCAGTGTTACATCGCATCTCAAGATTTCCTATCTGTGGTCTACAAAGTGTGCGACTGAGACACAATTATTTCCAAATATGTTTGGATTACTGTCAGTAGTTGCAAGTTGCATGTGACTTACCTGCCGTAGACTTCAGTGCAAGTTGAATGTGGCTTGTCTGCGATTTGGATATTTTTTTCCCCAGAAAAATCACACCTATAAACTAGTCATGCAAAAACAAGTCGTACACAAGTTGCACAATGCTTTAGGTCATGCCACTTGTCTGAGAATTGTTATCACTTGATACATGTCGCTTATGCAGCCCCTGTCAAAGGCCTCCTTCCCACATCTGCTTAAAAAAAAAACTAACTCGTTTGACGGTCTGTTTTTACTATCTGTGTGATTTTTTTTCTGGCCATCCGTGTTTACCATCCGTGTGCGGACGGTCCATGTGACAGAAACTGGAATAGAATGCAGAATAGAAATTACAGAGTTTTATATGTTAAAGATGTGCAAAGATAGACAGATGATAAATAAATAGATAGACATCTGTGAGATACAGTATGTAATTAGTGCCTTGCATGTGTAGCTTACTGTACATGGATTAACCACTCTGATGAGCGGTAACATTATTGATGTCACCGCTGTTCAGATCCGCCATAAAGTGGTGAACAATGGAAAGTGTCTTTGTTTTATTTCTCTGTGTTTTGTGTGTATGTTCTTCAGGTTTCCATTTGCTGGACTACTTCCGATTGGCTGAACTATGGCGGACCCGTGTGTTTATATAGTGGTGAACCAGGAAAAGTGTCAGGAAGTGTTTATGTGAATAAATAAATGTTACTAACTCCAGGGCTTGATATCAGCTATGTTTTAGGACAATTTACAGCTGACAACAACCCCAAGCCCCATTACCCCGATTGCCACCACACCAGGGCAATTGGGAAGAGCGACAGCAGAGCATATCTTTAACACCTAAAAGTCTTTCATTTCTATTCTGCATTCTGTCCCAGTACGTGTCACAGGGATGGCAAACGGATGTCATCCATGTGCGCGTGTGCAGTTCATATTGTCATCTGTGCTGCCTGAAAAAAATGGACATGTCTATGTGTGCGTCACGGTATGTCCGTGTGAAAACATGGATATGTGCTCAGCCCCATAGATTATCATGGGTGTGCGTGTGTACATATCTCTGGTACATGTGAAAACGGACACCAAATGGACATGTGAAGGGGGCCTAAGTGTGAGGACGTCCGTTACATACATGCTGTGGGCATCAGGCCAAATGTCACAGGTCTGGATTTTGACTCTGTGGTTGGAATCTTTTTCCGCTGAGCCACAGCAGATACACCTTTTCTTTAGGTGTTTTAATTCTGTTATCTTTGTTTCTGTCGATTTTGGGTAACAGGTGTTTTTTATTAATAATAATAATCTTTATTTTTATATAGTTCTAACATGGTCTGCAGCGCTTCACAGTTTGCACACATTATCATCACTGTCCCCGATGAGGCTCACAATCTAAATTCCCTATCAGTATGTCTTTGTTTTTCATTTACTCTGTCTGTCCTATCACCTTTCGGATGCAGCTTTATATACCTTCTCCTGCCGGTGATACTACTTTGCTGTAGTTTTCGTTGGTTGCAGCTGTTTCATGAGTAATACTAGGAGCTGCTAAAGACAATCAGGGTGGGCCATCGTCAAGAGCGGGCACCATTGTGTTATCTTGGGGTGTCAACCTCTGAGGTCGAGCAGGGACAGACCAGGATCACAGAAAGGTTTTTCATAGTCTGAACAGCGATCTGTCAGGTTCAGGTATTTGTGTCCCTGGTTTGAATGCTACCTGTGTGATTGTGCTTTAGCAGTCATAACACCAAGAACTGCTGTGAGATAGCAACCAGAAGTTGAAACATGATAACATCTAGTATGATCAGTTCACTACTATATTTCCAGAACAAGGACAATTATTTACCAGAGAGAATTTTTTTGTTGTAGTATGAAAAACTTTTGGATGGTAAAGGACAGTAAATCAGGTGATCATTAGGGAATGACAGAATAGTAAAGAGGCATAGTACTGAATTATTCTAATATGATGTGCAATGGCAAAAAGTCACTAGGCTGACATGCATCACTGGTCTTAGGCTAGGTTCCCATTGCGTTAATGGGACCGCGCTAACGGACAGCGTTGCACGGCGAAATTAATGCCGTGCAACGCGTCCATTAGCGCGCCCATTAACAGCAATAGGGACGCGCATCACTAGCGCGTGACATTTTCGGCACGCGCTAGCGATGTGCCGGTGTTTTGTGGCGCGCCGTGGACGCTGCTTGCAGCGTCCGAGACGCGCCCGCGGTCCGTTCCCCGCTCTCGCAGATAGGAGATCTGCGAGAGCGGGGACGTTTAACGCGACCAATTTACAACACATTGCGTTAGCGCAATCCGCTAGCGCTACGCGCTAAACGGATTGCACTAACGCAATCTGAACCTAGCCTTATCTAAATGGTTATCTCCACCTGCAGTAGGCCACAGATAATATTAGATGCAGCAGAGAAGATAAGTAGATGCCATATACCACCATTTCCACTCATCTAATTTAGAAACAAAATCACTATCATTGAACACCTAAAATCCAACCTGTCCAATACATGTTTTCCACAGAGAAAAAGAGGCATGAAGGACATTTAATAATATAATATTGTTTTATTATATTCATGTAATCATATACTTCTTATATTACTTCATTGATAACTTCACCTATTAGTAGGCAAAGCTGAGGACAAACCAGATTTCTGTGAGATTTGCAAATTAAATCTGCAGCATATTCATAACATTAAAACCTTGCTACAGATGCCCTAAATTCCAACATGCCCTAAATTTCATGCAGATTTTTCTTTGATTTTTAATGAAAATCAAAATCAATGTATTGTGCTGTAAATTGTTGTGAATTTTCAGTGTGGAATCCGTAACAATTCTGACACATCTGAACTCACTCTAAGGCCGGAGTCACACTACAGCGAGATACGGCCGAGTCTCACAGGTTAAAATCAAGCTCTGGCACCGGCACTCGGGAGCGGAGCGTGCGGCTCCATGTGTTGCTATGCGGCCACACGCTTCGCTCTGGAGTGCCGGTGCCAGAGCTTGGTTTTAACCTGTGAGACTCGGCCGTATCTCGCTGTGTGATCCCGGCCTAAGGCCTGTGTCACACTTGCGAGTGTGATGCGAGAAACTCGCACAAGTCTCAAGCATCGGGTATTAATGCACTCGGACCGGAGCGTGCGGCTACATGTATTTCTATGTAGCCACACACTCCGGTCCCGAGTGCTGGCGGCAGTGCCGGGTATAGATGCGAGAGGCTCGGCGTGTTTCTCACATTACACTCGCAAGTGTTACCCCGGCCTAAGGTCGGGTTCAGCTGGATATACTAGAACTCGGTCCAGTTAGTTGTGCAAAGGTTACTTTAATTAGAGACAGTTACCCGTGCATAAAAAATGAGTGGCAATCTTCCTCCAGTGAGACAGTTAATAGTACTGATATATCACGGCTTATGCATGAATATGTAATTGGGCTGTACTCACTGTCTCGCTGGTATAGAGAGGACCGGTTCCGAGGAATCTGTGTTGCCGCTGTACCGCTGCCATAGCAGGACAGTGGGTTAGGATCATAGATGCGGCAAGAGCCACAAAACCGCAAAACCTCGCCTGCCCCGGCCGGAAGCAACACTGAGGTAGCGGTCGGAGAGGTGGGCGGAGCTACAGGTGACGTCACCAAGCTACGGGGCCAGAGAGAGCAGGTGTGCTAGAGCAGCTAACCAACCAATGCATTTCAAGGGCTCTAGCCCTCTTCGTCAGGGTTATTGCTGTTCCCAAGTTTGTCTGCTCTTATGTAGCGGTGTGCCCTCCACTCCTGTGTATAATTATTGGCGGCACTTGTTCAATTAAAGAATCGCACCTGCATAAAATAATTGGTTTGCACCTTTAAAGGAAAGTTGCTGTGTGTGTGTGTTTATGTGCTTGAATATGGATCTTAATGGAATTGCATACTAATTGAAGCTGAGATACATAATAATCTAAAACTTGAAATTGCTAAAAGGTCAATACTTTATTACTTTTAAATAGTTAAAAGCTTGAAAAATATTAAAATGGGGTTCTGTTTCTCAACCAGGCCAAGTAAATGCAGCCGAGAGACAAAAAAAAGGATATACCATATTAGTATAAATAGAGAAATAAAATGCACAAACATTAAAAGATATATAAAATATGTTTTAAAAAGTTAGATCCCTCTGACACTTGTTAGACGTCTGTCTTTATATGTAGTTACCAAGTTATGGTGTTAACATGGGATGCTCACCTGTTCACTAGATTATACTTTGCTGTATTGAAAGCTATTACAGTTAGTATCCTGAGGGATGGAATTTAGTTTGATATCGTGTCTAAAAAAAGGCATAGGGTTCAATTTCCTAGTTCAACCCCTTGGGTGCCAGGCAGTCCAGGGAGAAAATCCATTTTGATTCTATTCTTGACATGATTTTAATGTACCGTATTTTTCAGACTATAAGACGCACCGGAGTATAAGACGCACCCAGGTTTTAGAGGTGGAAAATAGGGGAAAAAATATTTGAAGCAAAAAAGGTGGTAAAATATTTAATAACATAAACATACTATTATATGTGTTGTTATTATATATAATAGTATGTTATGTTGGAAGCTGCGGGTAGAAGATGGTGCTGCGGGACCAGTGTGGTGTCTGTACTGTATGAAGATGCTGGAGGGTGAGTATAAGAATGTTGGCACAGGGCTTATATTTAAAGCACCACTCCAGCACTGAAAAATAACACTGGAGTGCTGCTTTGAGATCCCATTGGGAGAACTATAACTCCCAGCATGTCCTGCAGAGCCTATGGCATGCTGGTAGTTATAGTTCACCAAAGAAGTGGCAGAGTGCTTTATTGTGTGTGGTAGTGACTAACCTTTTAATTGTGGCAGCCAGCCACACTGTGGTGAGGTAAAATGCTGGAGCATCCCATCCCATGACACCACAGAGCGCTCCCTCTTGTTGCCTCTCCACAGCACAGGAGTAAGCTTGCAGATTGTAGTGTGGTGTCTGCAGGACCTGTGATGACATCAGAAGAGGGAGGGCTCTGTGCTGCCATGTGATGCCCCAGCCCGCCCTCTTCATCTCTTCATGACATCACATGGGTCTTTATGCCCAGCACTCAGAGTCAAGCCCAGCCTGTCAGGTATGCAGCGATCTTGTCCCCTATGGCCCCTGCTGCTGCCTCCTCCTCCACCGGACACAGCTCTCCCCAGCTGCTGCAGGAATCCAGTGCTGGGGAAACCATGTGTGTCCCTGTGAAGGAGTATTCATTTGCTGCTCCTGACTCACTGCTCAGCTGACAGGTGGGCGGGGAAGCAGCTAATGAATATTCACTGCACTTTAATGATCGGGACCATGTGGTTTCCCCAGCCTGATTCCTGAAGCCTGGCAGGGACATTTTTCTGCCTCCTGCCTCCCAGTACAATCCCACTCGCTGCTGCCCCCTCCCCACGTTACATCCCTACCATAAGACGCACCCACACTTTCCTCTCATATTTGGAGGAAAAAAAGTGTGTCTTATGGTCAGAAAAATACAGTAATTGCCACCCCTTGGCTTCTTGGGTACGGTTTGAATACCATAGAAGGAGATACCCTCACATGATTTGTTGTGTTTCTCCTGAAAGTGTCAAGAGAAGGGATGCCCTGTGAAGCCCTTCCGGATATTATCCAGATGTTCATTTATGCGGACTTTTAGGGGTCTTTTGGTTCAACCAACATAAATTTTCTCACATGGACAACGAAGGATGTAGATGACCCCTACAGAGTTACATGTGATGTTAAACTTGATGGGATATTTATGAACATTATTTGTATCTGTAAAAGATGTGTACATTTTCCTGCCACATTTTGCATGTTTGCAGCAAAAACATCTGCCGCATGATCTGAAACCTATCGTTCTGGTAGTTGGCACTTTATTCGTATTTATGGAATTAGATAGTACTGGTTTAGTAGTGGGGGCAAGAAAGAGACCCAAATTTTGCAGACGTGACTGACACCGTGCACAGCCATGTGTACTCATCCAGTATGTTGATGAGTACAGGAGCTGCCTGCTATTTACATGCACTCATTTGTCCTGTAAATTGGACGAGAATAGTTATGTTGACATTTTTTTATATGCAGATCATTGGCCCATGTGGAAAATCGGCCATGTGCACTGGCCCACTAATTTTAAGGGATATGTTCGCTCTCCATTTGCAGTCCGTGGTGCACACGGACAGCACATATCCATATAACGTGACTGTCTGAACGAGCCTTTTGTTTGTTTTTAATTTTACAATAATTAAATATTACAGATATAGAGGTAGCATTTTTTGTAGATCATCTTTATTATTAATTATTTCTTCTCATTGATAAGATTCTTCATTTATCTTCTCAGCTGTCCTGATGCTTTGTAATGTGTTTATCAAGAAATATATCAACTTTCCAGTTGGACTTCCAGTTTGGGTTCATAATCTTGAATTCTTAAAGTTTCTAATGGTAGACTCCAGGCTTGAGGCAAATAGTAATTAACTTTATTCATCCTAGTTTATTTCTTGCTCCAGCCAGTCTGGGAAACATTCCAAAACCAGGTGGTCCAGGTGAGTAGGGTGTACGGAACCAGCCGCGATAGGTGAGGTGCCAACACAGTGTCCCAATGGCTACCCCAACCACACATTGAGTATAGCTAGGAGCGTAAAGTGCAGTGGAAACTAAAAGCAGATTGTACAATCCCAGAAGACTGGCATTCAACAAAAAGACTAAACGCAGAGAAGTGCCAGCAGGATAGCCTCTTCGCAAATAGCGCACAAACACGGACAGTTCTTCTGCCAAAGAAAGACAGCACAATGTCAGTGTGAAGGTCTGTGGAGAAACATGGTAACCCTGCCAATGGTGCCCTTCTGCTTGACAACTTTGTCTAGTTTCAAGCCGATGGATTAATAGTGTACCAGGGGGCAATGGTTGATGACAGGAACCAGTTAGATCCTCCAAGAGTTGGAATAAATAGGGAATACCTTGGCAAACAGATGTACTTACTCCCAATCTTAAAAGGTGCTTCAGTGAGAGCAACGGGCGTCCAGTGGGTACCAAAGAAACCAGGAGAACAAATCCAGAGAGGAGCAAAAATGTCCATCCACAGGAACAACGAACAAACTTCCTGAAAAAGGATAGAGAGTTAAAGTTTATAAAATGCTAAATCATAAGGAAAATATGCACTTTACCTTGATTAAATTTTTATTGAAAATTGACAAATGTACATGCCTCCAAACAAAAAAAGACAAAACCAAAACCTAACAACCTGTATTGTACAGTCATCGGGATGTGGTATCGAGCTCGCTTAGGAGTTGAGCCTGCTCCCTACTAGGCAGATGCTGGCTGTGCTATACAACTGCCATATGTGTCATGGGTGCACTATTCGTGGAAGCCTGGCAGCTGATAATAGGGCGTCTATGGACAGGCTTAGTGTAAAGCCACTAGATCTCTGGGGTTGCCCTGGCCTTCACCCTTTAACTCTGATGGATTACCACAGCAGCCAGGGGACAGCTGAAGGCCTCCATGATTGTTGGACACAGGGGCAGAACGCTGGACACAGGGGCAGAATGCTGGACACAGGGGCAGAAAGTTGGACACAGGGGCAGAACGCTGGACACAGGGGCAGAACGCTGGACACAGGGGCAGAACGCTGGACACAGGGGCAGAACACTGGACACAGGGGCAGAAAGCTGGACACGGGCAGTACGCTGGACATAGGGGCAGAACGCTGGACATAAGGGCAGAACGCTGGACACAGGGGCAGAAAGCTGGACACAGGGGCAGAAAGCTGGACACAGGGGCAGAACGCTGGACACAGGGGCAGAACGCTGGACACAGGGCCAGAATGCTGGACACGGGGCAGAATTGAGATACGGGACATGATTGGAGACACAGGGGGCAGGATAAAAGACATGGCGGCATGACTGGAGACACTGGGGCATGACTGGAGACAGATGGGGCAGGATTGGAAACAGATGGGGCAGAATGGAGACACAGGGGGCATGATTGCAGACATGGGGGCATGATTGGAGATGGGGCAGAATGGAGATACGGGCATGATTGGAAACACTGGGGGCAGGATTGGAGACAGATGGGGCAGGATCATGGGGCAGGATGGATATGATGGAGACAGATGGGGCAGGATGGGGAGATCATATGGGGCAGAATGGATACTCATCAGGGCAGGATGGGAGAACATATGGCTGACGCCAGGAATGAGACACACGGGGGCTAGGATGGCGAAAATTATTACCATATGGGCTAATTAAGGGATATTATTACTGCAGTGATGTACTTATTTTATTTTTTGAGTATACTGTTTTAAATGGGGGGCGGTCCTGTTACTGTGTAGAGTGATACTTTGTCGCCTTCTTCATGTGGTGTAATGTAGAAGTTGGGAAAATGAAGTAATGTGTTCTGCAAGCGGAACTCGAGATAACGGTGTTATTTCCTGCAGAGACGAGTCCTGGCTGCATGAAGTGATGGTGGTCTGTGCTGGGTGAAAAATTAAAAACAAAGATGAAGGACTTCACCTAGAGGCATCACTGGTGAGTCAGTGTGTTACCTATACATTGACACTATACACTGTATACTATATACAGCGGTCCTGTGTATAATGTCACCAGTGATCACTGTATTACCTATACACTATATACAGAGCTCCTGTGTATAATGTCACTGGTGATCACTGTATTTCCTGTACACAGACACTGCATACTAAGTACAGATCTCCTGTGTATAATGGCACTGATGGTGATAGTATTGTGGGGTTTTTTTTATTACTGATCAGTATTGTAGTATTCAGTCACTATGTGGTGGTAATATGTGGTCTGGTCATGATGTTGTGGTATTTGTTCCTTGTATTTGTTATTATTCGATCACTGTGGTGGTAATATGTCATCTGGTCATAGTGCTGTGGTATTTGTTCCTTGTATGTGGTATTATAGGTCATTTTAAAAATTGAAAAATAAATAAAAATATACCTAATTTGTATTGCATATTTTAACAAATATTTAATAGGTTACAGTAGAGTAGGGCCTGGCCAAAAGTGCCTACCTTGTCATTTTGGTGGCTTAAAAAAGTCTTTTGGCCAAAACAAAAGCTGCCGGCTATATGTGTCATCTGGTGATGGGAACTGTCAATGTGTGATAGGTGAGAAGTGTAGATTTTCCAAGAGAGAGCGGTGGGACTGTGGACAGTTCGAGGGGTGGAGCGTGGAGGCAGGGCTGGGGTGGATCCTGGGCGGAGTCTCAAGGGGCCCCAAAAATTTTGCCAGTATGGGGCCCCAAAATTTCTAGTGGCAGCCCTGACCACAGCAGCCAGGGGACAGCTGAAGGCCCCCATGACAGCAATCTTAGATCTTAGCCTTGCTGGGATTCCTAGAAGAGTGTCAATTGCACGATATACTGCAATATTTTACTAGTGGTCCGGTGGCCGGCCATCTTCAGCAATGCGCCTTACCTAGGTAACTGGCCACTGTGAGACTGCAGAGTGGCTGTTGATTTATGCAACAAACTGCACACTATAGAATTAAAAATCCCTTGGTTCTTCGGAATGAAGAGGATTTTTAATAAGACAGAAATAGGAATGTTGCTGGTTTTTACAAGCTCTCTGCAATCTTAAACATTTAAGAACTTGAGAAAATTGGTTTAACTCCCCTCTGCCCTTCTATGTTTGTCTATATGTGCACTCTTCATGCTAACGTTATTAGTCATAAATGATCTCACTATCACAAAATTGTGAGTACTAAATTCTAACCCTTCTCTCCCCCCAAATACTACAGAGTATATCCTATATCACCCTCATCCATTACATTGTGACAACTAATAAATTGTTGTGCAATTTATGTCACTTATAGTAATTTTATAAGGAGATCACTAACACAGGAATACTCCTTCATCTGTACCCAATATTAAGTATTATTATGGCATTGGATGTAATCATTTTACAAATCCCTTTGCAATAAGTAGAATTTATTTATGTTTAAGCATGCAAACTCTATGAAAAATATGGCTCATAACCATATCCCTGTTTGTCATCCTCCTTGTGACCAGTATGTCTCTGACAACAGAGGACAGTGACAAATGTGAGTCTCACAGCTGTAATGAAAACTACAAACCAAGTTTTATGTAAATTTGTCTAACAAACAAAAGGAAAGATTAAAGGCTCAGTTCATTATTGTCTTGGCAGCTTTTTTTCCTGGAGTAAAAATGGTCCTAATAGTGAATTTTATGTCTGTGCTTTATTAATTTATTTAATTTGCAACTTTTATATTTTATTTACTTTGTTCTGTATGTTTCTTTTGCTTGGTATTATTTGGTTATCCAAGCACTGCAACCTTGCAGCGCTGGGGTCCTAGGTTCAAATCCCACAGAAGACAACATCTGCAAGGAGTTTCTATGTTCTCCCCATGTTTGCGTGGGTTTCCTCCAGGTACTCCGGTTTCCTCCCACACTCCAAGGACATACTGTTAGGGAATTTAGATTGTGATCCCCAATGGGGACACCAATGATAATGTATGTAAAACGCTGCAGAATAAGATAGTGCTACATAAGCAAAGCATAATAAATATATAATAAATAATATTTTAGCCTAATTTATCACTTGCGACTTCTCAAAATGTTGCAAATTTTTTGTGCAATTGCAATCGATTCCAATGCCCCGCTGGAGTGCAAAATCTGCCGAAATGTATTTTTGCGCAGTTGAAGACGAACATACAACATTTTAAAGGATCTTGTAACTTTAGGAGCTTTGATTTTGAGCAAAATGTATCACCATATTACCCCACTAACTATATTGGAGCTTGTCTGTAGCATCAGTAAATCTTATATGAGAGCAGCGAACATAGAGGAATCTTTACAACATGTAAATGTAAGGATGGTTCTAAATTAGGGTGTGGAAGCTGAGAGGAGGGCATGTAGCCGAAGGTATAGAATGAAAGGTCCTGGAAGGATATTTATAAGAAGATATATGGTTGTCAGAGCAATGCTCACTGACATTTTAGTGAAGCAGAAATTACTTGACATATTTATAGATTTTGCACTGATGGTAAAAGACAATATTACAAATGTCTTACCCTCAATAAGATGCAATATGATGGTTTACTATAATACTAACAAATAGAAATGATAGTACAAAGTTTTCTGGGAGTACGAATAGATTTTATGACATTGTATATAGCTTAATAAAAGATCATGTTTAATATACAGCGGCTGCAATAAGTATTGAACACGTCACCAATTTTCTAAGTAACTATATTTATAAAGACAGGAAATTCTCACCAGATGTCAGTAGCAACCCATCCAATCCACACAGGCAAAGAAATCAAACCATTGATTTTCATAAATTATGTTATGTATAATGATGAGAAATAACACAGGGAAAAAGTATTGAAAACACTTACTGAAATTTATTTCATGCTTTGTATAAAAGCCTTTGTTGATGATGACACATTTAAGACTCCTCCTTTATAGAAGAAGTAGTCTCATGCATTGCTCAGGTGTGATTTTGTCCCTTTCTTCCACACACACTTCAAATCATGAAGTTTCTGTATGCTCCTTCTATGAACTTTGAGCTTTAGTTCCTTCCATACATTTTCTATTATATTCAGGTCAGGTGATTGGCTGGGTCATTCTAGCAGCTGTATTTTATTTTTCTTAACCCCTTCCCGACCTTTGACGCCACGTAGGCGTCATGAAAGTCGGTGCCATTCCGACCCATGACGCCTATGCGGCGTCATGGAAAGATCGCGTCCCTGCAGATCGGGTGAAAGGGTTAACTCCCATTTCACCCGATCTGCAGGGACAGGGGGAGTGGTAGTTTAGCCCAGGGGGGGTGGCTTCACCCCCTCGTGGCTACGATCGCTCTGATTGGCTGTTGAAAGTGAAACTGCCAATCAGAGCGATTTGTAATATTTCACCCATTATAACGGGTGAAATATTACAATCCAGCCATGGCCGATGCTGAAATATCATCGGCCATGGCTGGAAATACTAGTGTGCCCCCACCCCACCCCTCCGATCGCCCCCCCAGCCCTCCGATCTGGCCGGTACACTGCTCCGGCTCCCCTCCGTCCAGTGCTCCGCTCCCCCCCGTGCTCTTGTCCGCTCCCCCCGTGCTCCAATCACCCCCCCGTGCTCCAATCACCCCCCCTGCACTCCGATCCACCCCCCCCGGTGCTCCGTTCCACCCCCCCGGTGCTCCATTCCAGCCCCCCCGTGCTCCGTTCCACGCCCCCCGTGCTCCGTTCCACCCCTCCCGCACTCCGATTCCCCCCCCGTGCTCCGATCCCCCCCCGCGTGGTCCCCCCCACCCCATCATACTTACCGATCCAGCCGGGGTCCCGTCCGTCTTCTCCCTGGGCGCCGCCATCTTCCAAAATGGCGGGCGCATGCGCAGTGCGCCCGCCGAATCTGCCGGCCGGCAGATTCGTTCCAAAGTGCATTTTGATCACTGAGATATAATCTATCTCAGTGATCAAAATAAAAAAAATAATAAATGACCCCCCCCCTTTGTCACCCCCACAGGTAGGGACAATAAAAAAATAAAGAAATTTTTTTTTTTCCACTAATGTTAGAATAGGGTTAGGGTTAGGGGTAGGGTTAGGGGTAGGGTTAGGGGTAGGGTTAGGGCTAGGGGTAGGGTTAGGGTTAGGGCTAGGGGTAGGGGTAGGGTTAGGGTTAGGGTTAGGGCTAGGGGTAGGGGTAGGGTTAGGGTTAGGGCTAGGGTTAGGGTTTCGGTATGTGCACACGTATTCTGGTCCTCTGCGGATTTTTCCGCTGCGGATTTGATAAATCCGCAGTGCTAACCGCTGCGGATTTATGGCGGATTTACCGCGGTTTTTCTGCGCATTTCACTGCGGTTTTACAACTGCGATTTTCTATTTGAGCAGTTGTAAAACCGCTGCGGAATCCGCACAAAGAAGTGACATGCTGCGGAATGTAAACCGCTGCGTTTCCGTGCAGTTTTTCTGCAGCATGGGCACAGCGATTTTTGTTTCCCGTAGGTTTACATTGAACTGTAAACTCATGGGAAACTGCTGCGGATCCGCAGCGTTTTCCGCAGCGTGTGCACATACCTTTAGAATTAGGCTATGTGCACACGGTGCGGATTTGGCTGCGGATTCGCAGCAGTGTTCCATCAGGTTTACAGTACCATGTAAACATATGGAAACCAAATCCGCTGTGCCCATGGTGCAGAAAATACCACGCGGAAACGCTGCGTTGTATTTTCCGCAGCATGTCAATTCTTTGTGCGGATTCCGCAGCGTTTTACACCTGTTCCTCAATAGGAATCCGCAGGTGAAATCCGCACAAAAAACACTGGAAATCCGCGGAAAATCCGCAGGTAAAACGCAGTGCCTTTTACCCGCGGATTTTTCAAAAATGGTGCGAAAATATCTCACACGAATCCGCAACGTGGGCACATAGCCTTAGGGTTAGGGTTGGAATTAGGGTTGTGGTTATGGTTAGGGGTGTGTTGGGGTTAGGGTTGTGGTTAGGGGTGTGTTGCGGTTAGGGTTGTGTTTAGGGTTATGGCTACAGTTGGGATTAGGGTTAGGGGTGTGTTGGGGTTAGTGTTGGAGGTAGAATTGAGGGGTTACCACTGTTTAGGCACATCAGGGGTCTCCAAACGCAACATGGCGCCACCATTGATTCCAGCCAATCTCGTATTCAAAAAGTCAAATGGTGCTCCCTCACTTCCGAGCCCTGACGTGTGCCCAAACAGTGGTTTACCCCCACATATGGGGTACCAGCATACTCAGGACAAACTGCGCAACAATTTCTGGGGTCCAATTTCTCCTGTTACCCTTGTGAATAAAAAAAAATGCTTGCTAAAACATAATTTTTGAGGAAAGAAAAATGATTTTTTATTTTCACGGCTCTGCGTTGTAAACGTCTGTGAAGCACTTGGGGGTTCAAAGTGCTCACCACATATCTAGATAAGTTCCTTGGGGGGTCTAATTTCTAAAATGGGGTCACTTGTGGGGGTTTCTACTGTTTAGGCACACCAGGGGCTCTGCAAACGCAACGTGACACCCGCAGACCATTCCATCAAAGTCTGCATTTCAAAAGTCACTACTTCCCTTCTGAGCCCCGACGTGTGCCCAAACAGTGGTTTACCCCCACTCATGGGGTATCAGCGTACTCAGGAGAAACTGGACAACAACTTTTGGGGTCCAATTTCTCCTGTAACCCTTGGGAAAATAAAAAATTCTGGGCTAAATAATTATTTTTGAGGAAAGAAAACGTATTTATTATTTTCATGGCTCTGCATTATAAACTTCTATGAAGCACTTGGGGGTCAAAATGCTCACCACACATCTAGATAAGTTCCTTTCGGGGTCTAGTTTCCAAAATGGGGTCACTTGTGGGGGGTTTCTACTGTTTAGGCACATCAGGGGCTCTGCAAACGCAACGTGACGCCCGCAGAGCATTCCATCAAAGTCTGCATTTCAAAACGTCACTACTTCAATTCCAAGCCCCGGCATGTGCCCAAACAGTAGTTTACCCCCACATATGGGGTATCACCATACTCAGGAGAAACTGGACAACAACTTTTGGGGTCAAATTTCTCCTGTTACCCTTGGGAAAATTAAAAAATTCTGGGCTAAATAATTATTTTTGAGGAAAGAAAACGTATTTATTATTTTCACGGCTCTGCATTATAAACTTCTATGAAGCGCTTGGGGGTTCAAAGTGCTCACCACACATCTAGATAAGTTCCTTTCGGGGTCTAGTTTCCAAAATGCGGTCACTTGTGGGGGGTTTCTACTGGTAAGCCACATCAGGGGCTCTGCAAACGCAACGTGACGCCCACAGAGCATTCCATCAAAGTCTGCATTTCAAAACGTCACTACTTCACTTCCGAGCCTCGGCATGTGCCCAAACAGTGGTTTACCCCCACATATGGGGTATCAGTGTACTCAGGAGAAACTGGACAACAACTTTTGGGGTCCAGTTTCTTCTGTAACCCTTGGGAAAATAAAAAATTCTGGGCTAAATAATTATTTTTGAGGAAAGAAAACGTATTTATTATTTTCACGGCTCTGCATTATAAACTTCTATGAAGCACTTGGGGGTTCAAAGTGCTCACCACACATCTAGATAAGTTCCTTTGGGGGTCTAGTTTCCAAAATGGGGTCACTTGTGGGGGGTTTCTACTGTTAAGCCACATCAGGGGCTCTGCAAACGCAACGTGACGCCCACAGAGCATTCCATCAAAGTCTGCATTTCAAAACGTCACTACTTCACTTCCGAGCCCCGGCATGTGCCCAAACAGTGATTTACCCCCACATATGGGGTATCAGCGTACTCAGGAGAAACTGGACAACAACTTTTGGGGTCAAATTTCTCCTGTTACCCTTGGGAAAATAAAAAATTGCAAGCTAAAAGATCATTTTTGAGAAAATAATTTTTTTTTTTTTTACATGGCTCTGCGTTATAAACTTCTGTGAAGCACTTGGGGGTTCAAAGTCCTCACCACACATCTAGATTAGTTCCTTTGGGGGTCTAGTTTCCAAAATGGTGTCATTTCTGGGGGATCTCCAATGTTTAGGCACACAGGGGCTCTCCAAACGTGACATGGTGTCCGCTAATGATTGGAGCTAATTTTCCATTTAAAAAGCCAAATGGCGTGCCATCCCTTCCGAGCCCTGCCGTGCGCCCAAACAGTGGTTTACCCCCACATATTGGGTATCTGCGTACTCAGGACAAACAGGACAACAATATTTGGGGTCCAATTTCTCCTATTATCCTTGGCAAAATAGGAAATTCCAGGCTAAAAAATCATTTTTGAGGAAAGAAAAATTATTTTTTATTTTCATGGCTCTGCGTTATAAACTTCTGTGAAGCACCTGGGGGTTTAAAGTGCTCAATATGCATCTAGATAAGTTCCTTGGGGGGTCTAGTTTCCAAAATGGGGTCACTTGTGGGGGAGCTCCAATGTTTAGGCACACAGGGGCTCTCCAAACGCGACATGGTGTCTGCTAACAATTGGAGCTAATTTTCCATTCAAAAAGTCAAATGGCGCGCCTTCCCTTCCGAGCCCTGCCGAGTGCCCAAACAGTGGTTTACCCCCACATATGAGGTATCGACGTACTCGGGAGAAATTGCCCAACAAATTTTATGATCCATTTTACCCTACTGCCCATGTGAAAATGAAAAAATTGAGGTGAAAAGAATTTTTTTGTGAAAAATAAGTACTTTTTCATTTTTACAGATCAATTTGTGAAGCACCTGAGGGTTTAAAGTGCTGACTAGGCATCTAAATAAGTTCCTTGGGGGGTCTAGTTTCCAAAATGGGGTCACTTGTGGGGGAGCGCCAATGTTTAGGCACACAGGAGCTCTCCAAACGCGACATGGTGTCCGCTAACGATGGAAATAATTTTTCATTCAAAAAGTCAAATGGCGCTCCTTCCCTTCCGAGCCTTACCATGTGCCCAAACAGTGGTTTACCCCCACATGTGAGGTATTGGTGTACTCAGGAGAAATTGCCCAACACATTTTAGGATCCATTTTATCCTGTTGCCCATGTGAAAATGAAAAAATTGAGGCTAAAAGAATTTTTTTGTGAAAAAAAAGTACTTTTTCATTTTACGGATTAATTTGTGAAGCACCTGGGGGTTCAAAGTGCTCACTATGCATCTAGATAAGTTCCTTGGGGCGTCTAGTTTCCAAAATGGGGTCACTTGTGGGGGAGCTCCAATTTTTAGGCACACGGGGGCTCTCCAAACGTGACATGGTGTCCGCTAAAGAGTGGAGCCAATTTTTGATTCAAAAAGTCAAATGGCGCTCCTTCCCTTCCAAGCCCTGCCGTGCGCCCAAACAGTGGTTTACCCCCACATATGAGGTATCAGCGTACTCAGGACAAATTGGACAACAACTTTCGTGGTTCAGTTTCTCCTTTTACCATTGGGAAAATAAAAAAATTGTTGCTAAAAGATAATTTTTGTGACTAAAAAGTTAAATGTTCATTTTTTCCTTCCATGTTGCTTCTGCTGCTGTGAAGCACCTGAAGGGTTAATAAACTTCTTGAATGTGGTTTTGAGTACCTTGAGGGGTGCAGTTTTTAGAATGGTGTCACTTTTGGGTATTTTCAGCCATATAGACCCCTCAAACTGACTTCAAATGTGAGGTGGTCCCTAAAAAAAATGGTTTTGTAAATTTCGTTGTAAAAATGACAAATCGCTGGTCAAATTTTAACCCTTATAACTTCCTAACAAAAAAAAATTTTGTTTCCAAAATTGTGCTGATGTAAAGTAAACATCTGGGAAATGTTATTTATTAACTATTTTGTGTCACATATCTCTCTGGTTTAACAGAACAAAAATTCAAAATGTGAAAATTGCGAAATTTTCAAAATTTTCGCCAAATTTCCGTTTTTATCACAAATAAACGCAGAATTTATTGACCTAAATTTACCACTAACATGAAGCCCAATATGTCACGAAAAAACAATCTCAGAACCGCTAGGATCCGTTGAAGCGTTCCTGAGTTATTACCTCATAAAGGGGCACTGGTCAGAATTGCAAAAAACGGCAAGGTCTTTAAGGTCAAAATAGGCTGGGTCATGAAGGGGTTAAACCAATTGAGGGTTTTCTTGGCTGTCTGTTTGGGATCATTGTCTTGCTGAAATGTCCACCCTTGTTTCATCTTCAGCATCCTGGTAGATGGCAGCAGGTTTTTATCAAGAATGTCTCAATACATTTGTCCATTCATCTTTCAATGATATGACGTTTGCCATTGTTGTATGCTGAATAACAGCCCCACACCATGATGTTTGCACCTTCCAGTATTTCACAGGCTAGTCTAAATGTTGTTGAGAAAACTGTAAATGGGGTTGAACATACTTTTTGTTCAGCAATGGAGTCTTGAGTGGTGAGCGTGCAGACAGGTCATGGAGGTTGAGTGCAATACTTAGTTTTCTTTGAAACAATTGTACCTGCTGATTCCAGATCTTTCTGTAGCTCTCCACAGGTGGTCCTCAGTTCTTTCAGCTCTTGGACAACGTTTTGATAATTCTTTTCACTCCCGTGTCTGAAATCTTGTCATAAGCACCTGATCATGGCTGGTTTATGGTGAAATAATGTTCTTTCCCCGTTTAGATTTTGACCCCAACAGTGCTACCTGGAACCTTCAGTAGTTTAGAATTTTGTCTGTAACCAATATTGTGGCATCCCAGGAGTTCAGGTACCACAGTGGTATTGCCTTCCTCTTGGGGAAGGCAATGCCATGCCTGGAAACGAGGAGGATCCCTTTGACAGGTAACCTGTACATTCAACACTTTCTGACTCCAGGCCAGAAGGGGAGCTCTGAACCAGGCTTTCAGGGGAGCTTTCCTAGATTATATACATTCTGGTCTGGAGGAGGAGTTAGTTAGTCTGGTGCAACCAAAGAATAGAGAAGGAGCACAGGAGAAGGCAGGCCCTAGAGGAGAGCAGCGAGTGGGCTCCCTCTAAGCTAGAGTACAGAAACCGGGCACTGGGAGCCCGAGGCTGTGTAGAACTACAAGTTCCATGGCAGAACTGGAGGGCAGGAAATTGGAAGTGACTTGTCCACATTACACCTGAGGTACAGCAACATCTAGAGCCCGGAGTCACGTGGATAGAGACCCCAAGGAAATGGCTCGAGTTGCCTACCACGCAGGTACTGTCGCAGGACAGGAGAGAAAGAGGACCTTGACAGGAAGCCGCAGGTAGCAAGGGACTAATATTCAGTGCATAGTGGAAGGCTCCCAATCTGACCTGACCAAGGGGGTTCAATTAGTTTCCAGGTTGCCTGGACTCCACCGTCATCTGTTGCCAGTACCCTGGACTGAGACTATCTATCAACAGTAAACCAGCTAAATAGATTGCAGGCCTGTGTCATCCGTTTATTTCTGGCACCACACCATCTTTACCCAAATACATCGGGAGTCCTGGGGACCCAACTTCACCTGTGGGAAGCGATACCATCTTTGCAGCATACTATCACCCCCAGAAGACTGTTATGAAAGGTAATTCAGTACCACAATGGACATAGAGGTCAGTGCTCATACAGTGACCTGGCAATAACCCAAAAAACAAGAACGAGCTCTGAGACGTGGGAACTCTGTTGACCGCAATCCCTAATCCTCTCCAACCACACTAAAGGCAGCCGTGGATTGCGCCTAACGCTCCCTATGCAACTCGGCACGGCCTGAGAAACTAGCTAGCCTGAAGATAGAAAATAAGCCTACCTTGCCTCAGAGAAATACCCCAAAGGAAAAGGCAGCCCCCACATATAATGACTGTGAGTTAAGATGAAAAGACAAACGTAGAGATGAAATAGATTTAGCAAAGTGAGGCCCAACTTTCTGAACAGAGCGAGAATAGGAAAGGTAACTTTGCGGTCAACACAAAACCCTACAAAAACCACGCAAAGGGGGCAAAAAGACCCTCCGTACCGAACTAACGGCACGGAGGTACACCCTCTGCGTCCCAGAGCTTCCAGCAAGCAGAAAAAAAAAAATTGACAAGCTGGACAGAAAAAAACAGCAAACAAATAGCAAAGAGGAACTTAGCTATGCAGAGCAGCAGGCCACAGGAACGATCCAGGAGGAAACAGGTCCAATACTAGAACATTGACTGGAGGCCAGGATCAAAGCACTAGGTGGAGTTAAACAGAGCAGCACCTAACGACTTCACCACATCACCTGAGGAAGGAAACTCAGAAGCCGCAGTACCACTTTCCTCCACCAACGGAAGCTCACAGAGAGAACCAGCCGAAGTACCACTTGTGACCACAGGAGGGAGCTCTGCCACAGAATTCACAACAGTACCCCCCCCTTGAGGAGGGGTCACCGAACCCTCACCAGAGCTCCCAGGACAACCAGGATGAGCCATATGAAAGGCACGAACAAGATCGGGAGCATGGACATCAGAGGCAAAGACCCAGGAATTATCTTCCTGAGCATAACCCTTCCACTTAACCAGATACTGGAGTTTCCGCCTTGAAACACGAGAATCCAAAATCTTCTCCACAATATACTCCAACTCCCCCTCCACCAAAACCGGGGCAGGAGGATCAACAGATGGAACCATAGGTGCCACGTATCTCCACAACAATGACCTATGGAATACGTTATGTATGGAAAAAGAATCTGGAAGGGTCAGACGAAAAGACACAGGATTAAGAACCTCAGAAATCCTATACGGACCAATAAAACGAGGTTTAAACTTAGGAGAGGAAACCTTCATAGGAATATGACGAGAAGATAACCAAACCAAGTCCCCAACCCGAAGTCGGGGACCCACACAGCGTCTGCGATTAGCGAAACGTTGAGCCTTCTCCTGGGACAAAGTCAAATTGTCCACTACATGAGTCCAAATCTGCTGCAACCTGTCCACCACAGTATCCACACCAGGACAGTCCGAAGACTCAACCTGCCCTGAAGAGAAACGAGGATGGAACCCAGAGTTGCAGAAAAATGGTGAAACCAAGGTAGCCGAGCTGGCCCGATTATTAAGGGCGAACTCAGCCAAAGGCAAAAAGGACACCCAGTCATCCTGATCAGCAGAAACAAAGCATCTCAGATATGTTTCCAAGGTCTGATTGGTTCGTTCGGTCTGGCCATTAGTCTGAGGATGGAAAGCCGAGGAAAAAGACAAGTCAATGCCCATCCTACCACAAAAGGCTCGCCAAAACCTCGAAACAAACTGGGAACCTCTGTCAGAAACGATATTCTCTGGAATGCCATGTAAACGAACCACATGCTGGAAAAACAATGGCACCAAATCAGAGGAGGAAGGCAATTTAGACAAGGGTACCAAATGGACCATCTTAGAGAAGCGATCACAGACCACCCAAATGACTGACATCTTTAGAGACGGGAAGATCTGAAATAAAATCCATAGAGATATGTGTCCAAGGCCTCTTCGGGACCGGCAAGGGCAAACGCAACCCACTGGCACGAGAACAGCAGGGCTTAGCCCGAGCACAAATCCCACAGGACTGCACAAAAGTACGCACATCCCGCAACAGAGATGGCCACCAAAAGGATCTAGCCACTAACTCTCTGGTACCAAAGATTCCAGGATGACCAGCCAACACCGAACAATGAACCTCAGAGATAACTTTATTCGTCCACCTATCAGGGACAAACAGTTTCTCCGCTGGGCAATGATCAGGTTTATTAGCCTGAAATTTTTGCAGCACCCGCCGCAAATCAGGGGAGATGGCAGACACAATTACTCCCTCTTTGAGGATACCCGCCGGCTCAGATACACCCGGAGAGTCGGGCACAAAACTCCTAGACAGAGCATCCGCCTTCACATTTTTAGAGCCCGGAAGGTATGAAATCACAAAGTCAAAACGGGCAAAAAACAACGACCAACGAGCTTGTCTAGGATTCAACCGCTTGGCGGACTCGAGATAAGTCAAGTTCTTATGATCAGTCAAGACCACCACGCGATGCTTAGCTCCTTCAAGCCAATGACGCCACTCCTCGAATGCCCACTTCATGGCCAGCAACTCTCGATTGCCCACATCATAATTTCGCTCAGCAGGTGAAAACTTCCTGGAAAAGAAGGCGCATGGTTTCATCACCGAGCAATCAGAACTTCTCTGCGACAAAACAGCCCCTCCAATCTCAGAAGCATCAACCTCGACCTGGAACGGAAGCGAAACATCTGGTTGACACAACACAGGGGCAGAAGAAAAACGACGCTTCAACTCCTGAAAAGCTTCCACCGCAGCAGAAGACCAATTGACCAAATCAGCACCTTTCTTGGTCAAATCGGTCAATGGTTTAGCAATACTAGAAAAATTGCAGATGAAGCGACGATAAAAATTAGCAAAGCCCAGGAACTTTTGCAGACTTTTCAGAGATGTCGGCTGAGTCCAATTATGGATGGCTTGGACCTTAACAGGGTCCATCTCGATAGTAGAAGGGGAAAAGATGAACCCCAAAAAATGAAACCTTCTGAACACCAAAGAGACACTTTGATCCCTTCACAAACCAAGAATTAGCACGCAGGACCTGAAACACCGTTCTGACCTGCTTCACATGAGACTCCCAATCATCCGAGAAGATCAAAATGTCATATAAGTACACAATCAGGAATTTATCCAGGTACTCTCGGAAGATGTCATGCATAAAGGACTGAAACACTGATGGAGCATTGGCAAGTCCGAATGGCATTACTAGATACTCAAAATGGCCCTCGGGCGTAATAAATGCAGTTTTCCACTCATCGCCTTGCTTAATACGCACAAGATTATACGCACCACGAAGATCTATCTTGGTGAACCAACTAGCCCCCTTAATCCGAGCAAACAAATCAGATAACAATGGCAAGGGGTACTGAAATTTAACCGTGATCTTATTTAGAAGGCGGTAATCTATACAAGGTCTCAGTGAACCATCCTTCTTGGCTACAAAAAAGAACCCTGCTCCTAATGGCGACGATGACGGGCGAATATGCCCCTTCTCCAAAGACTCCTTCACATAACTCCGCATTGTGGCGTGCTCAGGCACAGATAAATTAAACAGTCAACCTTTTGGGAATTTACTACCAGGAATCAAATCGATAGCACAATCACAATCCCTATGCGGAGGTAGGGTATCGGACTTGGGCTCATCAAATAAATCCCGGTAATCAGACAAGAACTCAGGAACCTCAGAAGGGGTGGATGACGAAATAGTCAGAAATGGGACATCACCATGTACCCCCTGACAACCCCAGCTGGACACAGACATGGATTTCCAATCTAATACTGGATTATGGACTTGTAGTCATGGCAACCCCAACACGACCACATCATGCAGATTATGCAACACCAGAAAGGGAATAACCTCCTGATGTGCAGGAGCCATGCACATGGTCAGCTGGGTCCAGTACTGAGGCTTATTCTTGGCCAAAGGCGTAGCATCAATTCCTCTCAATGGAATAGGACACTGCAAGGGCTCCAAGAAAAACCCACAACGCCTAGCATACTCCAAGTCCATCAAATTCAGGGCAGCGCCTGAATCCACAAATGCCATGACAGAATACGATGACAAAGAGCAGATCAAGGTAACAGACAGAATTAATTTTGACTGTACCGTACCAATGGTGGCAGACCTAGCGAACCGCTTAGTGCGCTTAGGACAATCAGAGATAGCATGAGTGGAATCACCACAGTAGAAACACAGCCCATTCAGACGTTTGTGTTCTTGCCGTTCAACTCTGGTCAAAGTCCTATCGCACTGCATAGGCTCAGGTTTAAGCTCAGGTAATACCGCCAAATGGTGCACAGATTTACGCTCGCGCAAGCGTCGACCGATCTGAATGGCCAAAGACATAGACTCATTCAGACCAGCAGGCATAGGAAATCCCACCATGACATCCTTAAGGGCTTCAGAGAGACCTTTTCTGAAAATAGCTGCGAGCGCACCTTCATTCCACTGAGTGAGTACGGACCACTTTCTAAATTTCTGACAATATACCTCTATTTCATCCTGACCCTGACACAGAGCCAGCAAATTCTTCTCTGCCTGATCCACAGAATTAGGCTCATCGTACAGCAATCCGAGCGCCAGGAAAAATGCATCGATATTACTTAATGCAGGATCTCCTGACGCAAGAGAAAATGCCCAGTCCTGAGGGTCGCCACGCAAAAAAGAAAAAACGATCCTAACTTGTTGAACTGGGTCACCAGAGGAGCGAGGTTTCAAAGCCAGAAATAGTTTACAATTATTTTTGAAACTCAGAAATTTAGTTCTATCTCCAAAAAACAAATCAGGAATAGGAATTCTCGGTTCTAACATAGAATTCTGAACCACAAAGTCTTGAATAGTTGTACTCTTGCCGTGAGCTGATCCACACATGAAGACAGACCTTTAATGTCCATTGCTACACCTGTGTCCTGAACCACCCAAATGTCTAGGGGAAAAAAAAGGCAAAACACAGTGCAAAGAAAAAAAATGGCCTCAGAACTTCTTTTTTCCCTCTATTGGGAATCATTAGTACTTTTGGCCTCCAGTACTGTTATGAAAGGTAATTCAGTACCACAATGGACATAGAGGTCAGTGCTCATACAGTGACCTGGCAATAACCCAAAAAACAAGAACGAGCTCTGAGACGTGGGAACTCTGTTGACCGCAATCCCTAATCCTCTCCAACCACACTAAAGGCAGCCGTGGATTGCGCCTAACGCTCCCTATGCAACTCGGCACGGCCTGAGAAACTAGCTAGCCTGAAGATAGAAAATAAGCCTACCTTGCCTCAGAGAAATACCCCAAAGGAAAAGGCAGCCCCCACATATAATGACTGTGAGTTAAGATGAAAAGACAAACGTAGAGATGAAATAGATTTAGCAAAGTGAGGCCCAACTTTCTGAACAGAGCGAGGATAGGAAAGGTAACTTTGCGGTCAACACAAAACCCTACAAAAACCACGCAAAGGGGGCAAAAAGACCCTCCGTACCGAACTAACGGCACGGAGGTACACCCTCTGCGTCCCAGAGCTTCCAGCAAGCAGAAAAAAAAAAATTGACAAGCTGGACAGAAAAAAACAGCAAACAAATAGCAAAGAGGAACTTAGCTATGCAGAGCAGCAGGCCACAGGAACGATCCAGGAGGAAACAGGTCCAATACTAGAACATTGACTGGAGGCCAGGATCAAAGCACTAGGTGGAGTTAAATAGAGCAGCACCTAACGACTTCACCACATCACCTGAGGAAGGAAACTCAGAAGCCGCAGTACCACTTTCCTCCACCAACGGAAGCTCACAGAGAGAACCAGCCGAAGTACCACTTGTGACCACAGGAGGGAGCTCTGCCACAGAATTCACAACAGAAGACCCCTTTAAGCAGCGTCGGTCACTCCTGACCGAGTACCACAGGTGGCATCACAAACTTTTTATTACTTTACAAATCCCTTTAAAGACTATCCCTTTTACTTTGGAGCCCAGGGCCACGGACCGGGTCGCTGCCACCGAGTACCCCACGGCCCTTTGGGGGCGTTCCAAATACCATCAGAATGTTTTGAAACAATAAGGTTTTGAAGGTCTTGAGACAGCTCACTGGTTTTACTAATCATGTGGCACCACGGTAATAAGGCACCTTTTTATAAGCCATTAGTTGAACCAGCTGATATTATTTTTCACTATATGGCAGGATTGCTTTCTAATAGATTTCAGTTGGTGTCATGACCTTCCATGGCTTTTTGCACCTGTCTTTCTTCATGTGTTCAATACTCTTTTCCTGTGTTATTACGCGTAACTTAATTTATGGACATCTATAGTTTGATTCCTTTGCCTGTGTGGATTGGATGGGCTTTTACTGACATCTAGTGAGAGTTTCATGACAATAGCACCTATAGAAATATATTTACTTCACCCACTGTATATCATTTATTTTTTTCACCTACTGTATATCTTTACTCCCATTTTGCAGAGAATTATAGAAAATTGTGAATGAAATAAAGCAAAACACAATATATAGAAGATATAATGTGCCTGGGCTCAATGGAGAGAAGAAAGGGGTATGTATAGAAAATTATATCACCTTCATTCATTAGATAGAGGGTTACAGTGAAAGGAAATCTGTTTTCTAGAGGATCCATACTGTACCTCCATATGTTTTGACTTACATAGGTTGAAAAAAAAAGACCTAGGCTCATTAAATTCAACCTTTCTCCACCAATTATAAATTCTTTGTCACTAAATTATCTATAACCCTTAAGGTCATTTGTGCTGCGAAAACCATCCACATAATACAGAGGCATACAAAAAATGTTGTGTTAAGAAGACATAATCCACCAAAATACTCTGTTAGGCCACGTTCACACGTTCAGTATTCGGCCAGTATTTTACATCAGCATTTGTAAGCTAAAACCAGGAGTGGAACAATTAGAGGAAAAGTATAATAGAAACATATGCACCACTTCTGTATTTATCACCCACTCCTGGTTTTGGCTTACCAATACTGATGTAAAATACAAACCAAATACTATAGCCCTATAACAGCCTCAAAAAATTCCCCTACCTTACCGTAGAGGTTGGCACCCTAGTGTTTTGATATGGCGCCCAAACTCATCGTTGGCTCTCCCTCCCTGACCCTATTATGCCCTCGATATACTAGAGAAAAATGATCAAAGTGATAAAGTGACAGTAACAGTGAATACAAAAATAAATATAATTATCCCGTCGCAAAAAAGGCCATCATTCAATAAGATGGTTTTGGAGCATCCGCACAAAGATTTATTTTTTATTTTGGTCACTCTTAATGGGAGGAACAAATTAGCTCAAAAGGATAAAAAAGGGTCCTAATCTCACAAATATACTGTTAGATTAATTGCTGCTATATAGGTGTATAGAGTAATCTGCTTGATAGTAATAGATAGCTTAGATGTCAACGCTATATCTGATATAAAGATCAAATGCACGCCTAAAGGTACCGTCACACTCAGCAACTTTGCAACGAGAACAACAACGATCCGTGACGTTGCAGCATCCTGGATAGCGATCTCGTTGTGTTCGACACGCAGCAGCGATCTGGATCCCGCTGTGCCATCGCTGGTCGCAGCTAGAAGTCCAGAACTTTATTTGGTCATCAGGTCGGCGTGTATCGTCATGTTTGACAGCAAAAGCAACGATGCCAGCAATGTTTTTACATGGAGCTAACAACCAGCGAGAACGATAAGTGAGTCGCCGTTACGTCACTGGATCGCTCCTGCATCGTTCTGGAGTTGCTGTGTTTGACGTCTCTACAGCGACCTAAACAGCGACGCTCCAGCGATCTAGTTTAGGTCGGCTCGTTGTCTATATCGCTGCAGCGTCGCTGAGTGTGACGGTACCTTAAGTCAGAACAGGTGATACAGATACTATCTGCTCAAACAACCGATTATACAGTGACCAAAGAATATTCCTGGACATAAAATAGTCAGAACACAGGATTTAGTATATGTAGTATACTCCCACATCCAGTGTAGATTTTATGCAAGGAGTCATATGCACCATTGTAAAAAATGTAATGGCTATAAGTCTGATGAATCAGATATCCATAAATCAGTCAGTTTCCAGATACAGGCAAAAAAAAGGAGACAGAGGGACAATGTTTGCTAAGTCTCAGCTAAATGTTCAGCGATTTTATGAATAATATTAGATATAGTAGAGACAATGGTGCATTTCTGACATAATTCATATCAGTTATCTCCATATCTACTATATAAAGCTGAATGTGTGTATGTGTGTGTGTATGTGTGTGTGTATGTCCGGGATTGGCATCTGCACCGTCGCAGCTACAGCCACAAAATTTTGCACAGTCACACATCTGGACCCCGAGAGCGTCATAGGCTATAATGTGAGGCGAAATTTTAACCCTGCGCGTTCCAATTCACCAAACAATTTTGCCCCTATCTACATAATGGGGAAAAAAGGGAAAGGAAAAGTGTTGGAAGCGTCGCAGCTACAGCAACAAAATTTTGCACAGTCACACGTCTGGACCCTGAGAGCGTCATAGGCTATGTTGTGAGGTGAAATTTTAACCCTGCGCTTTCCAATTCACCAAACAATTTTGCCCCTATCTACATAATGGGGAAAAAGTGAAATGAAAAGTGTTGGAGGCGTCGCAGCTACAGCCACAAAATTTTGCACAGTCACACGTCTGGACCCCGAGAGCGTCATAGGCTATGTTGTGAGGTGAAATTTTAACTCCGCGCTTTCCAATTCACCAAACTATTTTTCCCCTATCTACATAATGGGGAAAAGTGAAAGGAAAAGTGTAGGAGGCAAATTGACAGCTGCCAGATGTGAACAAGGGGGACTTAAAGAATGAGAGCGATGGCGCCAAAGAGTATATACCGTACAGTTGCTAAGGTGGGGCCCCGACATGAGATACTCACCACACATGGGGATATGAACACACACACAAAATGCGCCACACACTACCACGTGTTTGAACACATATACCACCCTCAGCACACATTTCACCACACATACACCAACCTCGCCACATAAAAGTCGAAACACAAAAGTCGCCGCTAAAAACTCACCACGTGCAAAACTTGCTGCACACAACTTGCTACACTAACCTGTTACATGCAACTCGACACACAAAAAGTTGCTACACGCATGTTGCCACACAAAACTCATCTCACAAAAGTCGCTACATGCATGTCGCCACACACAACTCAACACACACAACTTGACAAACGAAACTCGCCCTAAAACACACACAAGTCTGGTATTAGCCTTCAAAAATAAAAATCTGATTAATAAGCAGACAAACTACAAGAGCAACAAATGTACCATATAGGAAATACGGCAGCTGTCAGTCACATGACCTGTCTATTATGTGTATGTGTGAGCTAATATATACTGCCAGGGGGGAGGGCTTCCTGTTGGCTGGGGATCAGGCTGCCAATTTATCTTACAAATACTGAGGTAAAAATACTGAGCAAATAACGTGTGAACGAGGTCTAATACAGGAGATCACACAGGTATATACTATATACAAGGGAGATGACACACAGATATATACTATATACAGGAGAGATGACACACAGGTATATACTATATAGAGGAGATGACATACAGGTACATACTATATACAGGAGGAGATGACACACAGGTATATACTATATACAGGAGCAGATTGCCTACAGGTATATACTATATACAGGAGGAGATGACATACAGGTATATGCTATATACTAGATTGTGGCCCGATTCTAACGCATCGGGTATTCTAGAATATGCATGTCCCCGTAGTATATAGACAATGATGATTCCAGAATTCGCGGCACACTGTGCCCGTCGCTGATTGGTCGAGGCAACCTTTATGACATCATCGTCGCCATGGCAACCATTATGACATCTACGTCGATACTGTGCCCGTCGCTGAATCACAAACGTGAGAGGTCTACGTCCTTTATGACATCATCGTCGCTGTGCCTGTTGCTGATTGGTCGAGGCCTGGTGGTCTCGACCAATCAGACTCGGGATTTCTACGTCCTTTATGACATCATCGTCGCTGTGCCCGTTGCTGATTGGTCGAGGCCTGGCGGCCTTGACCAATCAGAGACGCGGGATTTCTACGTCGATGCTGTGCCGGTCTCTGATTGGTCGAGGCCTGGCGGCCTCGACCAATCAGAGAGCCGGGATTTCCAGGACAGACAGACAGACGGAAAAACCCTTAGACAATTATATATAGATAGAAGATGACATACAGGTATATACTATATACAGGAGGAGATGACACACAGATATATACTATATACAGGGGAGATGACACACAGGTATATACTATATACAGGAGGAGATGACATACAGGTATATACTATATATAGAAGATGACATACAGGTATATACTATATATAGGAGGAGATGACATACAGGTATATACTATATATAGGAGGAGATGACATACAGGTGTATACTATATATAAGGGAGATGACAAACATGTATATACTGAGGTGAAAATGAGAGGTGTGAGGTGAAAATGAAAAGGTGTGAGTGCAAAATGAGAGGAGTGAGGGAAAATAGTGTAGTGATCGGAAAATGACAGATGTGAGGTCGAAATGACAAGTGTTAGGCGGGAATGAGTGGAGTGAGGGAGAAAATGAAAGGTGTGAGGGAGAAAATGAGAGATGTGAGGGGGAAAATGAGAGGCGTGATGGGAAAATAAGAGAAGTGACGTGCTATAACTAACCACAGATATTTACTATGCCCAGGCAACGCCGGGCTCTTCAGCTAGTATATAAATATACATGATACTTATCATTTCTCCAAAGTATAATACACCATAGTTCCCAGCTCCCAACGCGTTTCCCCACAAGGGGTTCATCAAAGGAAAGGGTTTCAGATTAGTTGCCCAAAGCAATCAGAACATGGCTTCGGTTCCACTGGAGGATAAATATATCAGCGTCACTTGGTAGTGTGGACGTTTCAAATTGCGCTCCATGCTGATGGACCTCTCTTTATTATGTCTAATATGTATCTCAATATGTAGTAAGTATAGTAGTAATAGCAAATACCTCTCATTAGTAATGTAGTATAGTTCTTCTGAGTCGCTATGTTGCTTACCCAAGGTGCAGGGCATTGCTTTAGATAAGGTATCCATGGTTACAACCACTAACAACCAACTAACTGTCACTATATGAGTGGCCGTAATGATGGATACTTAAGCTACTACAATACTCTGCATATGTGGTAAGTGGCATAGCGAATCAGAAGAACTATTTTACATTTCTAATTGGAGGTCTTTGCTAATATTTTTATACCTACTACATATTCGGATAGGATCTTGGAGAAAGGAGATTTTCTCCACCATTAATTCTGTAGAAGACACATTTGGGACTATAAGAATCTTGCATACTGCTGTGGCAGTCGCTCTGATAGCCCTTTCTGACAACACATTAGATAGTTTGTATCAGAAATTAAAGTCACGCTTGTGAAACATGAATAAAAGATAAATAAAGCGGTTTAACTCAGAGCCTATATGGTGCATTATAAAGGAGTTTTAGCATATATTAGGGGCCGCTGCTTGCAGGATATTTATTTATACACTTTGCTGTGACAGTCATCTGGCAGCTCTTCTGCCTGGAAAGAGACCTACATAGAGATCTATGAATATATCTTGACCATGCAGAGATAATTCCAGGATGAACTCCCCTGTGTGAAAATCAATAAACTTAAAGAAGCACTCCCATTCAAATGTTGATGGCCTAAACTGTGTGTGAATGCATATATAGTGTAGTGTAGGTGTGGCACAGCAACATACGAAGAAGGGAGGAGAAAGTTCAACACGTTAAAACAAGTGGATCCATACAAGAGCACTAAAAACTGGCGCATTTCTGGGGCGACAAACTCCTTTAATCATAATCATGGTACAGTATGATGGAAAGAGTAATGGGCGTCTTGTTTTAAACTAGAAGGAACCAATCACTTGAATGTAGACCAATAAGGAACTACTAGATGTGTAGTGTCGCCATTATGCACCTTTGCTGTAAAGAACAAAACAATGTTTAATGTAAGATATCTCCATGGGATGAACTTTAAATGATGTTTTTCTAATTTATTAGTTTTCTCCATTGATTAAGCCGGCTATTTGCTTGCAACTGCAGTGGTTTGTCCTCTTCCCTCTGTACCCATCTACCTTTGTTAGTTAGTCTACTGTAAGTGATATTTGTATTTTGATATAACCCCTTCTTCATGTACAGCACCATGGAATCAATGGTACTATATAAATAAATAAATAGTATTTATTGGTCAAATATTCTACATTTATATGATTGGTTCCTTTTAGTTTAAAACAAGATGCCCATGACCCTTTCCTCCATACTATCAAAAACTGTCACCCCACACAGGACATCCCCACTTGCCACAATTATAGGACTATACGTGCCATTAACCCCTTAGTAACCTAGCCAATTTTGACCTTAATGACCAAGCCAAGTTTTACAATTCTGACCACTGTCACTTTAGGAAGTTATTGCTCTGGAACACTTCAACGTATCCCACTGATTCTGAGATTGTGTTTTCGTGACATATTGTACTTTATATTAGTGGTAAAATTTCTTCGATATGACTTGCGTTTATTTATGAAAAAAAAACCTGAAATTTGGCAAAACCTTTGAAAATTTTGCAATTTTCAAACTTTTAATTTTTGTACCCTTAACCCCTCTACCCCCAAGGGTGGTTTGCACGTTAATGACCGGGCCAATTTTTACATTTCTGATCACTGTCCCTTTATGAGGTTATAACTCCGAAACGCTTCAACGCATCTTGGCGATTCTGAGAATGTTTTCTTGTGACATATTGTACTTCATGACAGTGGTAACATTTCTTTGATATAACTTGCATTTATTTGTGAAAAAAAACAGAAATTTGGCGAAAATTTTGAAAATTTCACAATTTTCATATTTTGAATTTTTATTTTCTAAAACCACAGAGTTATGTGACACAAAATAGATAATAAATAACATTGCCCACATGCCTACTTTACATCAGCACAATTTTGGAAACAAAAATTTTTTTGCAAGGAAGTTATAGGCTGGTACCCCATATGTGGGAGAAAACTACTGTTTGGGCACACTTCGGGGCTCGGAAGGGAAGTAGTGACGTTTTGGAATGCAGACTTTGATGGAATGGTCTGCGGGCATCATGTTCCATTTGGTGAGCCCCTGATGTGCCAAAACAGTAGAAACTCCCCACAAGTGACCCCATTTTGGAAACTTGACCCCCTAAGGAACTTATCTAGGTGTGTGGTGAGAATTTTGAACCCCCAAGTGCTTCACTAAAGTTTATGGCGCCCGGTGTGAAAATAAAAAATTCTATTTTTTCCCCACAAAAATTATCTTTCAGTTCCCAATTTTTTATTTTCCCGAGGGTAACAAGAGAAATTGGACCCCAAAAGTTGCTGTCCAATTTGTTCTGAGTACGCTGGTACCCCATATGTGGGAAAAAACTGTTTGTGCACTTCGGGACTCAGAAGGGAAGCAGTGACGATTTGGAATGCAGACTTTGATGGACTGGTCTGAGGGCGTCATGTTCCGTTTGCAGAGCCCCTGATGTGCCTAAACAGTAAAAAAAAAAAACACAAGTGACATCATTTTGGAACCTAGACCCCCAAGGAACTTACTTAGATGTGCCCCCTCTTTGGAACTAATCTACTGGTTCCTGTTAAGTAAATTAGTAGTGCATGGAGGTTTGGTACAATTTGAAGCAATCCTTAATACACAGGCCAGGTTTGTCGGGGCAGGTGTCGCATTGATAGATGGTGTCCTTGCATATTCCTCTTTTGTAGCACACTCTGCACCTTTTTTGCGGTTTACCTTTTCTATCAGTTGGCGGGACCACCCCCGGAAAATGCTGACCTGATACGATACGAGCACCCTCAGTTCCGGAAGTACTGGGGCCCGCTCCTTATCTCGTGCCAAACATCAGGGCCTTAACCACTACCTCCTGAAACTGAAGGTATGACGTATCAGTGTGTCGTGCACATCGTGACAGCAGGAAAGCGTTGAGCATTGCCATTTGTACGATGTACACGGACAGCTTTTTGTACCACACCTTGGCCTTTCTCAAAGCACTGTGCGGTTGGAGGAGTTGATCGGAGAGATCAACGCCCCCCATGTTTTTGTTGTACCTCAGTACACAGTCTGGTTTGCAGACCTGTGTAGAGGTACCCCGTACACTGCTGAGGGCACTGCCATCACCGTGTATGGTGGTCAAGAGAAGGACATCCCTCTTGTCCTTGTACTTGACCACCAGCATGTGGTCGCTACATTGGGCTTTGCTCTCACCTTTTCTGAGCATCTGCCCAAGTAGCGTCTTCGGGAGGCCTCTGATTTTTGCGGACAGTACCGCAGGCTGCGGTACCTCGCGCAGAGAGGGAGTTCTAGAGCAGTGGGTGCAGCAAATCCCACACAATTTTCCCACTCACTCCCAGGATAGAAGGACACTCAGGCGGAACAATCCTGATGTCCTTCCCTTCGTAGACTCTAAAGCTGTAGGTGTACCCTGAGGTACTCGCACACAGCTTGTAGAGTTTGATTCCGTACCTGGCCCTCTTGTTGGGCAGGTATTGACAGAATCTGAGCCGCCCCTTAAAATGAACCAAGGACTGATCCACGCAGATGTCCCTTTTGGGCACATACACTTCAGCAAACTTTTTGCTGAAGTGTTCGATGACCGGCTGAACTTTGAATAGACAGTCAAAATTGGGGTCATCTCGTGTGGGACACCGTGCATTATCGTTGGAATGCAGGAACTTATGGATGGCCTCAAAACGCGTCCGAACCATGACCATTCGGAACACTGGAGTGTTATATAAAATATCTACACTCCAATATTGCCGAATTTCTGGCTTCTTCACGATCCCCATGTGGTGGACCAGGCCCCAAAACTGCATCATTTCAACTGTGTCTACAGGAGACCAGTTAGAAAATGATGAACCAGGGTTTTGCTCCAAAAATTGCCGAGCATACAAATTAGTTTGCTCCACCATGAGGTTAACAAAATCCTCAGAGAAAAAGACTTTTAAAAAGTCTATTTCTGTGAGGCCGGTGGTGTCAAACTTGATTCCTGGTTCTGCCACAAAATCAGGAATCAGTGGCTCGTAATTTTCGGGGGGCGAGGTCCATCTGGGGTCCAAAGAGGGGCGCGCTGGTTCATCTTCAGGAGTGGGTGCTGCCTCATCTTCTGTCCTGGGGCGTCTGCGTGGCGGTTCCGCAGGACCCGAGGAGGAAGATGAGGAGGAGGAAGAGGATGAAGAATCTGAAGAGTAAAGGAATGTGGGATCCTCTCCCTCGCTATCAGTGTCGGAGGCAAGGAAAGAATATGCCTCCTCCGCTGAATAGCGCTGCTGGGACAAACGAGCATGGTGCTTGGGTGTAATTTATTGGTAACTATGTGTACGTGTGGGGGGGATAGTGTTTGGTGCAAACTATTCTGAAAAGAAAAAGCTAAAGGTAAAAAAAGCAAATAGGGAGGAAAAAATACCTGTGAAAGGAAAAGTCTAAAACAGCAGGCCCTAGCTCTGATAAAGGTACCTTCACACTGAGCGACTTAACAACGATATCGCTAGCGATCCGTGACGTTGCAGCGTCCTGAATAGCGATATCGTTGTGTTCGACACGCAGCAGCGATCTGGATCCTGCTGTGACATCGTTGGTCGGAGTAGAAAGGCCAGAACTTTATTTCGTCGCTGGATCTCCCGCGTGACGCCGATTCAGCGATGTCTTCACTGGTAACCAGGGTAAACATCGGGTTACTAAGTGCAGGGCCGCGCTTAGTAACCCGATGTTTACCCTGGTTACCATTGTAAATGTAAATGTGTCTGTCCCCTCGCCGTCAGCTTCCCGCACTGACTGTGAGCGCCGGCCGGCCGTAAAGCACAGCGGTGACGTCACCGCTCTGCTTTACGGCCGGCCAGCGCTGAGACAGTGCAGGGAAGCTGAGGCCGGGGGACAGACACCGGAATGTAAGTATGTAGTGTTTGTTTTTTTTACATTTACAATGGTAACCAGGGTAAACATCGGGTTACTAAGCGCGGCCCTGCGCTTAGTAACCCGATGTTTACCCTGGTTACCAGGGGACTTCGGCATCGTTGGCACGAGAGCTCTGATAAGTGAACCGCGTCACTTATCAAAGTTTGGCGGCGGCTGGGTGTGCGCACAGGATGTGGAGGAAAACAGAAAAGAAACAAAAGGAACGGGTTTAGACGCAGCGGCTGTGTGCGTGCACGGGGATGTGAAAAAAAAAAAAGAAAGGCACGGGTTTAGACGCGGCAGCTGGGTGCACGGACGGGGATGTGAAAAAAAAAGAAAAGGCACGGGTTTAGACGCGGCTGCTGGGTGCGTGCACGGGGATGTGAAAAAATAAAAAAACGAACGAAAGGCATGGGTTTAGACGCAGCGGCTGGGTGCGTGCAAGGGGATGTGGAAAAAAAGAAAAGGCACGGGTTTAGACGCGGCGGCTGGGTGCGCGGACGGGGATGTGGAAAAAAAAGAAAAGAAAGGCACGGGTTTAGACGCGGCGGCTGGGTGCGCGGACGGGGATGTGGAAAAAAAGAAAAGAAAGGCACGGGTTAAGACGCGGCGGCTGGGTGCACGGACGGGGATGTGGAAAAGAAAAGTGAGCATGAGTGTTGATCGGTGAACTGCGTCACCAATCAACGCTTGGCGGCACTAAGGGGGGTGAAAAAGAAAAGCGAGCATAAGTGTTGATCGGAGAACTGCGTCACCAATCAACGCTCGGCGGCTGCTAAATTTGGGCATGGACGGACGCGGCGCAAAGTGGGGGTGGAGGGGGAAGGGGGGGATGGTGGGTGAAGAAAGATCGGGCCGGGATCGGTGATGAACACTTACGTTTGTAGTCTCTCTTCTTTCTTTTTTTTTAGCAACAATTATGGTGTCACAGGCTACTGAGGCATCACAAGTCTCAGCACAGCAGGGGATCTGTCAGCGTGACCGCTCTGCAGGAACCCTCAACAAGTGTAAGGATTCCTGAAGGGCAGTCAGACAGGTCAAGGAAAGGGGGGACAGGTCACAGAGCGGTCACACCGCTGTTGTGACCTGTGATTGGTGGGATCGAATGATCACATCGATCCCACCAATCAGAGGAGGCCCTGGTGACGCCGCTGTTGCTAGGCACCAGCTTATGATCGGAGCTCACAGCTCCGATCATAGGAAGGTCTCCGGCAGATCACCAGCAGGTCACCATCAGGGTACAGCGCGGTCATACCGCTGCTGTGCCCTGTGATTGGCGCGATCGACGATCACATCGATCGCGCCAATCAGAGCTGCAGGGCACAGAAGCAGGGCACAGGAGGCAGGCACCCTAAAGGCTCCTGAGCAGATAGTTACCGGCAGGGCACAGTGCGGTAACACTGCCCCTGTGCCCTGCGATTGGCGCGATCGATGCAATCTGGGGGGTTTTGGCCGATGCCTGGCGTTGCCAGGCACCAGCCCCAGGATCAAGTACATTGGTACTCGATCCTAGCCAGGGACCTCACTGTTTCAGCCAATCTGATTGGCTGAAACAATGAGAAAGGCTGTGATTGGCTGTTCAGAATTGAACAGCCAATCACAGCGATTGGGAGGCCGGGGGGGGGGGCGGCGCCATTCCCCAAGATGCCGAGGCCATCTTCCGTAAGATAAGATGGCGTCGGAATTTTAATGCGATCACCGCGACTTAAGTCGCGGTGTCGCATTAAAGGGCATGACGTACTATCCCGTCAGTGGTCATACGGGCCCATCCCACCTCAACGGGATAGTACGTCAGATGTCAGAAAGGGGTTAAATCAGAGGGGATTTGGATGTTTCGCCCCCAGCAGTTCGCCTCCAGCAGTTCTCCCTCGGGTACATTTCGCCCCTTGTACCATGTTTTGCCCCAAGAATTTTGTGTTTGGATGTTTCGCCAGTTTGTCCTTGTGGTTCATGAATTCCCATCCGTCATCAATCCACATGTCACAAAAGTACTGTACAGAGTGCTGCACTTTTGTGACATGTTAAACCAACTGTTTCCATTTGACGTCGCGGGGAACCGCTAGACTGCACTCCGTGACCCAAGGAGCTGTAGCTGCGACAGGTAAGTATCATCCTGGGGGACAAATGCAGGGGATACAGGGGGACAAAATGTGTGTGGCCGCAATGTACCGGGGGTGAACTGCTGGGGGCGAAACATCCTATAACCAAATCAGAGAGTGGTGTCACACAAAATAGTTAATAAATAACATTTCCCACATGTAAATTTTACATCAGCACAATTTTGGAAATATAATTTATTTTGTTAGGACGTTATAAGGGTTAAAAGTTGACCAGCGGATTTCTCACTTTTTCAAGAAAACGTACAAAACCATTTTTTAGGGACCACCACACATTTGAAGTGAGTTTGGGGGGGTGAATATAACAGAAGATACCCAAAAGTGACACCATTCTAAAAACTGCACCCCTCAAGGTGCGCAAACCCACATTCAATAAGTTTATTCACCCTTCAGGTGCTTGACAGTGACTTATATACCTGAACCACCCATATTTGTTATGTAATGTTGGTATACCTCTGCAAGATTTGTGTCCTAATATTTTATGTACTGCTGTTTGTATTGCTGCTGCAATACTGTAATTTCCCCCGGGATCAATAAAGTGTATCAGATCGTAAAGCAATGTGGAAGGAAAAAATTTACATTTTACTTTTTTCACAAAAAATGTACTTTGGAACCAAACTTTTTTATTTTCACAAGGGTATCAGGTGAAAATGGACCACAAAGTGTGTTGTGCAATTTCTCCTAAGTATGTGGATACCCTATATGTGGGGGAAAGCCATTATTTGGGTGCATGGCAGGGCTCAGAAGAGACGGAGCATCGTTTGACTTTTTGAACACAAAATTTGCTGGAATCAATGGTGGGTGCCATGTCGCGTTTGGAGTCCCCTGATGTACCTAAACAGTGGAAACCCCCCAATTCTAACTCCAAAACTCCTAAAACAGCCCTAACCCCAACACACCCCTAACCCTAATCCCAGCTCTAACCATAACCCCAACACAACCGTAACCCCAACACAACCCTAACCCCAACACAACCGTAACCCCAACACAGCCCTAACCCCAAGACCATCATAAACCCAACACCACCTTAACCTCAAAACCACCCTAACCCCAACACAACCATAAACCCAACACAACCATAACCACAACATAACTACAACCCCAACACCACCCTAACTCCAACCCCAACCCTATTACACACACACATACAGTATATATCTCCATATCAGTGATAAAATATAAATATATACAGTACAGACCAAAAGTTTGGACACACCTCATTTAAAGATTTTTCTGTATTTTCATGACTATGAAAATTGTACATTCTCACTGGAGGCATCAAAACTATGAATTAACACATGTGGAATTATATACTTAACAAAAAAGTGTGAAACAACTGAAATTATGTCTTATATTCTAGGTTCTTCAAAGTAGCCACCTTTTGCTTTGATGACTGCTTTGCACACTCTTGGCATTCTCTTGATGAGCTTCAAGAGTTAGTCACCAGGAATGGTCTTCCAACAATCTTGAAGGAGATCCCAGAGATGTTTAGCACTTGTTGGTCCTTTGCGTTCACTCTGCGATCCAGCTCACCCCAAGCCATCTCGATTGGGTTCAGGTCTGGTGACTGTGGAGGCCAGGTCATCTGGCGTAGCACCCCATCACTCTCCTTCTTGGTCAAATAGCCCTTACACAGCCTGGAGGTGTGTTTGGGGTCATTGTCCTGTTGAAAAATAAATTATGGTCCAACTAAATGCAAACCGGATGGAATAGCATGCCGCTCAAGATGCTGTGGTAGCCATGCTGGTTCAGTATGCCTTCAATTTTGAATAAATTCCCAACAGTGTCACCAGCAAAGCACCCCCGCACCATCACACCTCCCCCTCCATGCTTCACGGTGGGAACCAGGCATGTAGAGTCCATCCGTTCACCTTTTCTGCATTGTACAAAGACACGGTGGTTGGAACCAAAGATCTCAAATTTGGAATCATCAGACCATGAAAATACAGAAAAATCTTTAAATGAGAAAGTGTGTCCAAACTTTTGGTCTGTACTGTATATATATTTTTAGAGGTGTTGAGGCCCAAATAGAACTTTTGCAATGGGGCCATTTGATTGCTATGTACGACCCTGCTTTCAGGGCAGTAGTAATGAGGGCAACCTGTCTTGTTTCTCGGTGCCCTAGGCTCCAGGTGTCCCATTGCCAGATTGCCCTCATCATAAGCAGCATACCAGGCAGGGAAGTGGGCCCAGACACATTTCTTGCACAGGGACCCAAAGCTATTAGTGTCCGCCCCTGTAATACATAACTATCTGGCTTTCACCACTCCAAACAAGCCTACTTCAAAGCACTCATCACCTCACTATCCAAAAAACGACTCTGACACTTTTCATTCCCTCCTCAGTCTAATAAGAGTGCAGGCCACCACCACTAATCTCAGCGATCTAACCACTTAATTGACCACATCTGACAGGAAATTTTGTCCCAATACCCTTATATCATGCATTCCCTGCCTTCCTCCATTCATCTAGCTCACTCCTAGCACAAGCAGTTACCAGGATCCTCGCATTATCTCGCCCTACAACATGCACCAATGATTCTATTTCCTCCCATCTCCTTCAGTACCTTTCCCCAGCTGTCATCACTCACCTAACTAAAATATTTAACCTCTCTCTTTCTCATCTGGTATCTTTCCTTCATCCTTCAAACACACCAGCATGCACCCATTACATCAAAAAACATCCCTCGACCAGAAATGTGCTAACTACAGACATGTCTCTAATCTTCCCTTCATCTCTAAACTTCTGGAACTTCACTTTCTTCTTGACTCTTTGCAATCTGGTTTCTCCTCTTTACACTCTACTGAAACTGCCCTTACTCAAGTCTCTAATGATCTACTAACAGCTAAATCTAATGGTCTATACTCCCTGCTGATATTCCTGGATCTCTGTGTAGCATTCAACACTGTGGATCACCAGCTCCTCCTCACAAGGCTCCACTGTATTGGGCTTAAGGATACTGCTCTCTCTTTGTTCTGCCCCTCCATCTATGAATGCTCCATCACCAGTATCTTTTGCTGTCTCCTCTTCCCCTTACTGTCGGGGTTGCTCTGGGTTCAATTCCAAGTCCCTTCCTCTTCTTCTTTTATACTATTTGTATTGGACAAACCATCAGTTGATTTAGTTTTTAGTACCATCTCTATACTGATGACACCCACTTATACGAATTGCCCCCTTTCATAGCCCCTGTGTTACTACAACTACCAATGATTGTCTTTCTGCTGTCTCTAACATTATGTCCTCACTGTATCTAAAACTGAATCTGTAAAAAACTCCTTGTGTTTCCTCCATCTACTAACCTTCCCATACCCAATATTGCCATTTTTGTGTGTGGTTCTAGCATTACTCTACAAGCAGCATCCTTGGTGTCTTGCGGTTATATTTGACTTAGATCTTTTCTTCAATCCCTATATCCGATAACTCGCTCACTCATGTCACCTATACCTTAAAACATCTCTAGAATTTGACATTTTCGTAACTTTGACCCTGAAAAAAACTCTATTAGCTTAACCTGAATTATGCCCTTTCTTGGGGTCATGCGTTTCAAGGTGAGACGCACACTCCCAGTTATACGCCGTTACCACAGGTTATCACCTGATGGTTTTGACATGCACATTATCAGGTTGGATCTCTAGTGTCCAGAAATATGGTGCAGGTGCATGAGGAACATGAAGACAAACCGCAATACTGCTATATGTGAGGATACTCCCTTCCTAAGCAGAAATCAGGGGCTTTTTGGGGAGGAGCTTCACCGAGGGCACATAGTCATAAGACATAATATGCTGGACATCATGATTTACTAATGTATCAGTTATTCTAATGAGCCATGCAGGGAAAATGCATCGAGCACGATGATTTCAGACGTGTCTGGGTAAGTGCCGATTGATTACCCATATAAACATTTATATATCTGATGTATATGTTTAATAGGATTTTGCCTGGTGACTTTTTCTGCAATCAAGGACAGTTGTATTCCGTATCAAATCTGTGTGTTCATATTGCATATACTGTACACTCTTTCGTAAAGCAGTGTAGGATGTCCTAGCGATAGCCACCATGTGTCAGGCAGAGATCCAGAAATTAGGGAATTACCAGGGAGCAGTCCATACTTTCCAGTTATATATCTTAGCTGTATTGCACAGCCATATAACTTTTTTTAATTTGCCAACTCCCCTACTCTCCATTTTTGCTGGTTGATGTATGTGATTTTGATAGGGTATACCCTTCCCCTTTTTTACTAGTACAAAATTGCATATTTGGATACAATTGATTTATATTGCTTGTGGTTATAATATGTCTATATTTATGCCAGCACTAACAAGGGTGTATTAAAGATATAAGAGAGCGCCACTGAGGAGAGGGGGCACCATTGTCGCATTCTAAAGAGTGCCGCTGGTAGGTTATCAGGCAAGGGTATAATTCAGGATAAGCTAATAGGGTTAAATATCAGCTATATTTATCTATATTATATACACAAGTTTGTCGAGTGTGTGTCTTTAATGTTATTAGTCCTATTTTAACAACGTTGAATAAAAATTTATACAGTATAAGGGTCTATATATATTTCAAAACAAAAACAGGAAGATAGTACCCCGCACTGCTGTTGTAGTTAGACCCTATTATCAAAACAACCCTTTGTTCAGGAGAGGACCGAAAAAATTCCTTTATATAAAAACGGGGTGCAACTTTTGCAGTACAACATGAAAGTCCAAGAGAAAAAGCCAAAAAAAAGTGCACTTACCTGTGTGTGGTGGTCACAATTTTTATTCGGACATTTTTCAAAATATGCAGGGAGGGATGTGAACAGAGCGGACAACGGCCGTTTCGTAGGACCCGTTGAAGTGCTGAGGCACGAAACGGCTGTTGTCCGCTCTGTTCACATCCCTCCCTGCATATTTTGAAAAATGTCCGAATAAAAATTGTGACCACCACACACGGGTAAGTGCACTTTTTTTGGCTATATATATTTCAGCATTGCATAGGTTTCCCATCCATTACAGAGTACAATATAAACTTATCACTCTCACTCACAAATCTCTTCACAGTTCTGCACCACTCTACATCTTCTCCCTCGTCTCAGTCTACCACCCTACCCACGCCCTCTGTTTTGCTAATGACTTAAAACTAACATCCTCAATAGTCTGGACCTCTCACTCCCGTCTCCAAGACTTCTCGCGAGCTATGCAAATTCTCTGGAATGCACTACCCCGGACAATTTGATTAACTCCCAATACCCACAGTTTTAAGAATAGCCTAAAAATGCATTTCTTTAGATTCGCTCATTGCATCACCTCGCTTATATAACTATCCCCTCTTGCCCTTCCAAAATTTTCTTCCAAATCTGTTCCCTTCTAGCATCTGTTCGTACACCCTTAATAACTCTGTTTTGTACTTGTACACATTCTGACTGGTGACCGGTTCATGCAGCATTATGTGAATATTTATTATATTGATGGTTGGACCATATAAAACAAGCTCTTATTACCATTTACTTTTTGCATCCTCCCTATTTCCTCATAGATTGTAAGCTTGTGAGCACAGTCCTCACTTCTCTTGGTACCCACTGAAATGTGAAGTGCTGGGGAATATGTTGGTGCTATTGAAATAAAAAATATTATTATTATTACTACTATGATTAAGGATGTTTGTTGTGCCAGAAATGCATCAGTTTTTTTAATGCTCTTGTATGGATCCACTTGTTTTAATGGAATTTGGATAATGGACTTTTATCAGATGGATGTGCTGAACTTTCTCCTCTCTTCTTAGTATGTTGTTGTTCTACACCACCAGGACTCAGCACTCATAGGTCTCAAGGTTCTCAGCCATTCACATGATGAGAAAGCTTGTCGAGCCCCTACCCTGTCTTTATAGTGTAGGTGCAATAGTATACTCATCGATTGCCGTCTTCCTTGGTTCCAGCGCTGCTCCAGTTCTCTCCCGAGTTATCTGACGACTATTCCAACTGGCTGGATCACACTTGCCTCTATGTGTGAGCCAGAAGTCGCTTTTACAATGTAAGCCTAAGGAGACTTACTCTGATGCGTCATAAGCTTACAATGAAAAAGCGCCTTCCGGCTCACACACTGAGCCAAGTGTGAGCTGAAAAGTCGGAATTTAAGTCATGTGACCCAAGAAGATTGGAGCGGCACTGGAAACCGGAGAAAATGGCGATCAGTGAGTATATTAATACATCTACACTACACTACACTACATACACATAGGTTTAGCCCATAAAAAAAAATTAATGGAAGTATGGAGATTTTTTTAAGAATATTCCATCACATAACCATGTTTGGTAGATCTAGATAACGGTTAAGGCTACTTTCACACTGGTGTTTTTTGCCAGATGTCGCAATGCGTCGCTTATGGCAAAAAAACGCATCCTGCAAAGTTGTTTGCAGGATGCATTTTTGCCCCATAGATTAACATTAGCGACGCATTGCGACGCTTTGCCACACGTCGCAACCGTCGTGCGACGGTTGCGCCGTGTTGTGGCGGACCGCCGGGAGCAAAAAACGTTACATGTAAAGTTTTTTGCTCCTGACGGACCGCTTTTTCCGACCGCGCATGCGCGGCCGGAACTCCGCCCCCACCTCACAATGGGGCAGCGGATGCGCCGGAGAAATGCATCCGCTGCACCCGTTGTGCAGTGCGTCAAACGCTAGCGTCGGAATCTCTGCCCGACGCATTGCGACGGGGAGATTCCGACGCTAGTGTGAAAGCTATAGCTGACATCTTGTCAGAAAGGGACATGACTGTTTCCCTATACAGTGATTACTTAAATGTCACAGTGTGAGTTTATCTGGGACATGATGGGAGGAAGGACACTGCTTGGCAAGAGCATGGAATAAGCCTTTCGGTAGTATAAATAAGTATGACATGCTGAAGAAGACAACAGTGTGGAAGGATCAGGAGATGAAAAGCTTCTAAAATAGCAATTAACATACTTATTGAGTCGCCACTACATTATGCTTTTATAAATGGGTGCCACAGCTATTAGAATAGGAAAGGACTAGTCAGTATTTCAGAAGGTTGCCATTAAGCACTTCATCCAAGTAATAAGCAGACGGCATAGCTTATTACAGCTTATCAATAAGAAACAGATGCAGATGAAAATGAACAAATCCTTACAGTTTTTAATTTCTTAAACATATGTAACTGGCCGAATGGTTTAAGTGAAAATATATACTCACACATTGAAGAAGTTGTTGGAATTGGAGAAAATACTCCTGGGATTACTTAGTTCTTGTAGAAAGGGAGTCACACTGACCACAGCTGCCAGCCACAAGTGGTACCCTCGTCTCATACAAACACTGCCCAATATACGGGCACATATCTCTGAGCAGAGACCTACTAGGGCGCACATACAGTTGCTTAGAGCATCCATGTGAAAACCCACAATGCGAGTTAGTAGAAAAGTAAATCAGGAGAACAAGGCTAAATAGATTACAATGAGAAGAACAGATGCAGCCGTGGAAAGAACGCGAGAAAACTTTGCATAGAAAAAAATAAAATGTGCGAAAACGGAAAAATGTAACAACGATTTTCTGAGACAAACGGGTACAAAAAGATATCATAACAGCTCACTAAAGCAGAGACATGAAGCAACAGGCGCAAATCACACAAGCAGACCCCAACTGCTCACAAACTTCTCCACAGCAGCTGTTATCCTGCCCTTCACCCCCCAGGAAGGACAGCACAAATCCCATCCCCCTGTCAGCTGCCGAGTCCCCATACACATGACACTGGGACCCTGTCCATTTCACATTGCGTAGGTCCATGAAACGCTCTGTGCTTGCAGGTATGAAGAAGACACATGTTGGAAAGTACCTCTCATATCATTTGTAACTCCCTTGCTTACAGATGACAAGATGTTCTATTCTTTTTTTTTAAACCTTAGCAACAAATTATTGTTACATAAATATATTTTCTATGAGAAGAAAGAGCCTTTCAGCATTAATATTATAAACAACCACCAATATATGCAGAAAATGATTAGTTTGTAATGTGATAGATATGATCCTCCTGACCTTTTAAATTTTGAGACCCAATTTTAGAATTTCCAAATTCCTTTTAAATTCCTTTATCTAATAGCTCCTGCAAGATGTATATGAAAGATCCTTTAGGAAGAGTTAAAACGGCCAAAAACCAGCAATAGTTATAGGCTTTATGCAAAGTCACTCAACTTTTTAATATAACAGTCATGGCCGAAAGTGTTGGTACCCTTGAAATTGTTCCAGAAAATGAAGTATTTATCCCAGAAAATTATAGCAATTACAAGTTTTGTTATACACATGTTTATTTCCTTTGTGTGCATTGGAACACAAAAAGATATAAAAAAGGCAAATTAGACATAACATCACACAAAACCCCCGAAATTGAAGAAACAAAATTGTTGGCACCTTTCCAAAATTGTGGGTAAACAACTTTGTTTCAAGCATGTGATGATTGTACAAACGCACCTGTGGCAAGCAACAGGTGTGGGCAATATGAAAATCACATCTGAAACCTGATAAAAAGGGGAGAAGCTGACTCAATCTTTGCATTGTGTGTCTGTGTTTGCCACACTAAGTATGGAGAACAGAAAGAGAAGAGAACTGTCCAAGGACATGAGATCCAAAATTGTTGAAAAATATCAACAATCTCAAGAGATCTTGACGTTCCTTTGTCCACGGTGTGCAATATAATCAAGAACTTTACAACTTATAGCACTGTAGCTAATCTCCCTAGATGTAAATGGCAGAGAAAAATTGATGAAAGGTTGCAACGCAGGATAGTTCGGATGGTGGATAAGCAGCCCCAATCAATGTCCAAAGAAATAAAAGCTGTCCTGCAGGCTCAGGGTGCATCAGCGTCAGGGCGAACGATCAGACATTTGAATGAAATTAAACGCTATGCTAACAAAGAAACATAAAAAACTAGACTGCAGTTTGGCAAAATGTACTAGAGTAAGCCAAAATACTTCTGGGAAAGTGCCTTGAGGACAGAAGTGACCAAGATAGAGCTTTTTGGTATAGCACATTATTCTATTGTTTGCTGAAAACAGAATAAGACCTACAAAGAAAAGAACACAATACCTGCAGTCAAATATTGTGGAGGTTCAAAGTTATTTTGCTGCCTTCGGCACCGGGTTTCTTGACTGTGTGCAAGGCATCATGAAGTCTGAAGATTACCAAAGGATTTTTGGTTGCAATGTAGTGCGCAGTGTCAGAAAGCTGGGTTTGTGTCTTAGGTCATGATTCTTCCAGCAGGACAATGACCTCAAACATACTTCAAGAAGCAATCTATGGAAAAGTCACAACGGCGCTGGTATTCGCTGGTTCTAATTAGCAGCAAATAAAGGAAAAACCCACTTTTTGTCTGTTATAAAGTGCATAGAAATACTATCAATTTGTGCTTCACTAGAACCATATACAGAACAGACCAAAAGTTTGGACACCTCATTTAAAGATTTTTCTGTATTTTCATGACTATGAAAATTGTACATTCACACTGAAGGCATTAAAACTATGAATTAAAACATGTGGAATTATATACTTAACAAAAAAGTGTGAAACAACTGAAAATATGTCTTATACTCTAGGTTCTTCAAAGTAGCCACCTTTTGCTTTGATGACTGCTTTGCACACTCTTGATGAGCTTCAAGAAATAGTCACCGGGAATGGTTTTCACTTCACAGGAGGGCCCTGTCAGGCTTAATAAGTGGGATTTCTTGCCATATAAATGGGGTTGGGAACATCAGTTGTGTTGTGCAAAAGTCTGGTGGATGCACAGCTGATAGTCCTACTGAATAAACGGTTAGAATTTGTATTATGGCAAGAAAAACGCAGCTAAGTAAAGAAAAATGAGTGGCCATCATTACTTTAAGAAATGAAGGTCAGTCAGTCCAAAAAATTGGGAAAACTTTGAAAGTGTCCTCAAGTGCAGTGGAAGTTTAGTTGGACCATCATTTATTTTTCAACAGGACAATGACCCCAAACACACCTCCAGGCTGTGTAAGGGCTATTTGACCAAGAAGGAGAGTGATGGGGTGCTAGGCCAGATGACCTGGCCTCCACAGTCACCAGACCTGAACCCAATTGAGATGGTTTGGGGTGAGCTGGACCGCAGAGTGAGGGCAAAAGGGCCAACAAGTGCTAAGCATCTCTGGGAACTCCTTCAAGATTGTTGGAAGACCATTCCCGGTGACTACCTCTTGAAGCTCATCAAGAGAATGCCAAGAGTGTACAAAGCAGTCATCAAAGCAAAAGGTGGCTACTTTGAAGAACCTAGAATATAAGACATATTTTCTGTTTCACACTTTTTTGTTAAGTATATAATTCCACATGTGATAATTCATAGTTTTGATGTCTTCAGTGTGAATGTACAATTTTCATAGTCATGAAAATACAGAAAAAGCTTTAAATCAGAAGGTGTGTCCAAACTTTTGGTGTGTACTGTATATTGTTAATGGCTTCCTAGTTGATTGTCCCATAGGTCAGGACCTTTTGGCTTATAAGTGTCGAAATTCAAATATCCACTGGCTCTCAATATGGGATATCTGCTTAATATAGTCCCCGAGTCATCAATTCCTATTAACTTTCTGTATACCATATGGAGCCGCCATGCTTCTCTGCATAATGCTTAGATAAAGGGTGATTGTGGAATGTATTTTTTATTTTCCGCAAGTATTCACTTATATTTTTTGTCATAGACCGCTTTGTTCGTCCCATTTACAATTTTTTGCATGGACATTCAATGCAACACGTGACACCTTTTGTGTTGCAAAAAGGTCTAGTTGAGCGCTTCAACAAAACCATCAAATCCATCTTGAAGAAGGTAGTTTCCAAGGATGGAAAGGATTGGAACATGTTGTTGCCCTACTTGATATTTGCCATTCGCGAGGTACCGTAGACTTCCACAGGATTTTCACCCTTTGAGCTACTGTATGGCAGGCATCCTATGGGTCTGTTGGACGCAGCCAAAGAGACGTGGGAGCAGGAACCTACGCCACATAAGAGTGTCATTGAGCACGTGGCCAATATGCAGGACCGAATGGCAGCGATCATGCCTATAGTAAAAGAGCATTTGGGGAATGCTCAGGCAGCGCAGGGCCGCGTATAACAAAAATTCCACAGTCTGCAGCAGGAGATCGGGTTTTGGTGCCCACCATCGAAAGCAAGCTTATGGCCAAGTGGCAAGGGCCATATGAAGTTTGGGAAAAGTGGGGGAAGTAAACTACCGAGTTAACCAGCCCGGGAAAAGAAAACCCGAACAGTTGTATCACATCAATCTGTTGAAAGCGTGGAAGAATCAGGAGTATATGCTTACGGATGCAACTCTAGACATGTCCTCTGGGGACCCTCTGATATCAGCCCGGACAAAGGGCGACAGAGAGGTAAAGATAGGAGACACTCTCTCGAAACAGCAGCGGTGAGAGGTGCGGAAATTAGTACAACAGAATATGGATGTATTCTCGGGACTACCCGGTCGTACCTCTGTCCACCTAGCCTCATGTAAAGGTACGAATGAATCCGTACCATGTGTCTGAGGCCTGGAGACAAGCCATCGCGAGTGAGGTAAAACAAATGCTCCAGCTGGGAATAACTGAGGAGTCCCGAAGTGGGCTAATCTCATTGTACTGATCCCGAAGCCGGACGTATCATTATGGTTGTATAATGATTTCCGCAAGTTGAACGAGGAGTTGAAATTCGATCTTTATTCAATGCCCCGGGTGGACAAGCTGATCAAGCGACTGGGTCAGACCCAGTACTTTACCACGCTCGATCTGACCAAGAGTTATTGGCAGGTGCCTCTTACGGAGTCAGCAAAAGACAAGACCGCCTTCATAACTCCGGAGGGTCTATGTCATCTTGCCCTTTGGACTTCATGGGGCATCAGCCACATTCCAGAGGCTGATGTACATAGTGCTAGAACCCCATCGGACATATGCATCAGGGTACTTGGATAACATCTTTAGTACTGACTGGCATACCCACTTGTCCCGGGTACAAGTGGTAGTAGATTCGCCCTGAACTGCGGGCCTGACAGCGAATCCCAAAAAATGTGCTATAGGACTTGAGGAAGCCGGTACTTACTATACAGGATCGGCCATGGGATTATCAAATACCAAATAAACCTACCATTGGTTGTGTCATATACATAAATACATACAAATAAATGAGGGAACAGCACGAGATCCTTTAAATGATATCTGTACAACCGCAGTGCAACGGAGACGGGATCCTCCTCTATAGCCAGAGAAAAGAATGTTTCCTTCCAAACAGTGGGAGGTTCTCTACTGTGAGGGCAGTGGAACCATGGGTTCTTAACTGTAAGAGCAGCAACTATGGGTTCTTAACTGTAAGAGTAGCGAGTATGGGATTTTCTACCACGTGAAAGTGTGCTGCTGATCCACGATAAAAAATACAAAGTGGGCAGAGATGCCTTCCTTGATGAATATATTACAGGTTATGGGATTAGAATTTGTTAAGAATGGTAATGGAGGAAACTAATCTGATTGCCGTATGTGGAGTCGGGAAGGACCCCCCCAACAACATGAGAGAGTTAGCATCGACTTCACCGTGTTATAGGATGAACTCGATAGACATATGAAAGAGCATCCCAACTTTAGCCATTAAGGGTCAAGTCTGAGACTGCTGACAAAATAGTATGCTGAACTGAGACTCCTGTTCTACGAGGCCCCATAAAGCACCGAAGAGCTATGAAGTGCCCTAAAGCATTAAAGGTGCCATAAGACGCTATGAGGTCCTAAAGGTGCCATTAGGCGCTATGAGGCACTGAGGTGCCATGAGGCGCTGAGGCCCTGATGTGCCATGAGGCCGAGGTGTCATGACGTGCTATGAGGCACCGAGATGCCATGAGGCACCAGGAGACCCTGAGGTGCTACGAGACCCTAAGGTCCCATGAGGTGCTATGAGGCCATGAGGTGGTGGCTAGGGCTGCCCTTGAATGTGCGACACACGAGACCAGACTCAGGCTTACATGTAACAGGGTAATCCATCTGCATTCAGGATAATCCTTCACATTATTATTATTATTTATTATTATAGCGCCATTTATTCCATGGCGCTTTACATGTGAGGAGGGGTATACATAATAAAACAAGTACAATAATCTTGAACAATACAAGTCACAACTGGTACAGGAGGAGAGAGGACCCTGCCCGCGAGGGCTCACAATCTACAAGGGATGGGTGAGGATACAGTAGGTAGGGTAGAGCTGGCCGTGCAGCGGTTTGGTCGATCGGTGGTTACTGCAGGTTGTAGGCTTGTCGGAAGAGGTGGGTCTTCAGGTTCTTTTTCACATCACCATTGTCAGATTGGCCCCACCTGAAGGAGCTAATTAATGAGCCTCAGTTGGAGGGCAGTCTTCACGGAGATAATGTGCTGCTGTATTAACCCCATGTGCCCTCCTACAGACCTTGAGTAGTTAAGACTGATACTGGTCTGGTGGACAACAGAACCCTCTAAGTGTTCTTCAATGACAAAATGAGGATAACATGCTTGGCATAAGTTAATCTTTGAAGGCAAAATATCAGCACATGAGGCTCCCAGCCTAGCTTCGGCATAAAAGCATGAGACTAGTATCAGCCCAGAGGCCTTGCCTTTCGAGAGTTTTTACATTGTGCACTTACCTGTGCTGTTTCCCCTTCGCCTCCAAATATCATTAGAAGAACTGGGGAAGCTGGTAATACCGCGAGCCCACCATGGAGGGAAGCGGAATTGCAACCAGGAACACTGCGACAAAGTGCACTGGATGGCGGCTGGCTGAAGGACCTCCACCCAGAGAGGTGTCGGCCACAGACTGCTTGATAGGGTGTAAGCAAGGTCAATGTTTTATTCTTATTCAGCGAGGTGTCAGCCTTCGAACGGTGTCAGTAGGGAATGTATGGGATAGCTAAACTTTATCTACCCGAAGTGCGGCTTTAATGAAGCGCTCGCTGGAATACAGTGACCTGAGTTATTGAGCACTGTGCGCGGCTTAATGAATCAGGCACATCTGATTTCATCCAGCATGTCCGGTTACCAGAGATGTTCGCCGGGTGGGGATGGGGTATGTTTCTGGAGTGAAGTACGCCACTTTAGTAGGGGGACTTATGATAAATTTGACAGGTGGGCGTGACAACTCCCATTGTCACCCATGCTACGCCCATACTTCCATAGCTAGTCGGGACTGGCGTGTAAATGCCAAAAGTCACATTATTTTTGTGCAGCTGCTGAGCTGCTCCAAAATATTGTGCCTTATTAAGGTGTTTATGCCAGATTTCTGGCATAACCATTTTAATGAATCGCCTCCACAAATTCCAAATATTGGAGACTTGTTTCTACTATAAAAAATTCAATATCAATTAATTTGGGACAGATTTATTAAAGAAATTAAAGCCAGCAAACGACACACACCATAATACATTTTTCTGTAGGTCAATAACAGATGTCATTGTGGTCCCAGAATCCCACCACCAGATCTGACACCTGTCATTATCTCAGTCAGCAGGTTGCAACAGTCCAGTTATTTCAGTTCTGAAGAAATCTATTCTTCATCTCATTACATTCACCAAACTACACATACTAAGCATAAATTCATTGATGTCCCATTTATCTTCAATTTGATAGCAAGCCAAGTGTGTTTCTTGTTTGTGCAAGTGTGTTAGTGGTCATTGCTGTTGGCTACCAGGAGGAGGAACTGCTAGCGGGGCTTCCTTCAGACTCAAGTGGTGGGGTGCGTAAATCCTCTTCATAAAATTCAGACTGGCGGTGATCCCAGACTCGAACTGTACCATCCCACTGCAAGTACAATAAAGGTACTGTCAATTTTAGCTAATTGACAAATAATGAAGAGCCGTCAGTAAGTTGCATAAAGTTTTTTTCAATCACAATTGGACCCAATATAAAAATAAAAGACCCTGTAATCTGAATTCTGTAGTGTTATGGCGTTGTCATTACATTACTCTGTGGAGACAGGACTTCAATGTTAAAATTGGCAGGTCACTACCACAGTGAAATTTTGACTATAGTGACATCATATCAAGAAACCATTGCAGTCAGCAAGGATGTAACTTCACTATGCTCAGTGCGGATTAGTGAACACCAACGTGGGAACACCAAAGAATTTAAGGCAAATATATTGTAAATGCTTTTACTTTTTCACAAGTTTTGCAACCCAGAGAACCCGCTTTCATACAACTCTCTCAAAATATATTTCTGAGACATGAAACTTCTTCATCCTGGGAAAATCCCCTTTATTATTTAAATATACATCAAACATACAAGCACTGAAATTGCCGGTCTTCTCACACTGAGCCCGGACTTCCGAGAGTGATGAGGTTTGGGACGGGTTTATGCATTTGTGAGCAAGGTAATGGTTTCATGTTGTGAATTTCTGCGTGCTTGCACACAATCCCCAAGATCCAAATCAGAGCCGGAAGTCTTTGCACAGTGTGAGAGGCCGGAGGATTTCAACGTGAGTGTTGGGTATCTAAATATGCGATGAGGACGGGCGATAATGAGGAGGGTCCAGAAAGGTGAGTATAAGGATTTTTTACAGGGAGACCCCCGAATTTAGTAAGGGGCATTAAATTTGTGAAGACTAACTTCTATGCAAATTTAATTTCCTTGGAAAATCCACATATAAAGACAACATTGAATTTTGCCTGATGTGCGCATGTCTACTATAGATCTATCCTTTATGATATACAAAAAAATGACTCAAAAACTATCAAAATGTATTGAGTGGGTTGAGTGGGGAAGGCCAGCTTCTTTGTGGTTAGTATTAGAATGATACTTCCTTTACACTGAATGTATTTATCACTTACAGAGCTGCTCACAAGTCTGTTGTCACATGGATGCCAGCTTACGTCCCGCACACAGGCTTTATGATTCGACAGTTTCATCACTATCTTACCCGTTAACAAGTCGTAAACTGAGAAAACCAAAAAGATGAGAAATTATAACATGCTAATTAATAATACATTTTCAATTGCTCTGGAATAACCATTCATTCTTCTTTGCATAAAGGGGTTGTCCACTACTAGGAAAACCCCTTCTTGAACTAAATGTTTGGCCCCGATAAAATAAAAAATTTATACCATATATACTCGAGTATAAGCCGAGATTTTCAGCCCATTTTTTTTTAGTCTGAAAGTGCCCTTCTCGGCTTATACTTGAGTCATTGTCCCAGGGGGTCGGGGGAGAGGCGACTGTGACATACTCACCTACTCTTGGCGCGGTCCCTGCATTTCCGATGGTCTCCGGGCGCTGACCGCTTCTTCCAGCGTTGAGCAGTCACATGGTACCACTCATTACAGTAATGAATATGGACACGACTCCACTCCCATAGGGGTGGAGCCGCATATTCATTACTGTAATGAGCGGTACCGGTGACCGCTCAAAGCTGGAAGAAGCTGCCAACGCCGGAGAGTCCATCAGGGAAGCTGCCAGGGACTGCACCGGGAGCAGGCGAGTATAAAGGGGAGGGTGAGCAGCATTGCGCAATATTCACCTCTCCTCGTTCCACCGCCGGGCTCAGTCTTCCGCGTCCTCTGCTGTGATGCTCAGGTCAAAGGGCGCGATGACGTGGTTAGTGCGCGCCCTCTTCCTGAACGTCAGTGCAGAAGACGCGGAAGACACAGCGGCGCTTGGCGGTGGAACGAGGGCAGGTGAATGTTGCAAGTGCCGGGGGCCTGAGTGACGAGAGGTGAGTATGCCTTTTTTTTTTTTTACTGCAGCAACAGCATATGGGGCAAATTTCTCTATGGAGCATCTTATGAGGCCATAATTAGCATTTGTGCAGCATTATATGGGGCAAATATCTCTTTGGAGCATCTTAAGGGGCCATAATCAACATTTGTGCAGCATTATATGGGGCAAATGTCTCTATGGAGCATCTTATGGGGCCCTTATTAACCTTTATGCAGCACTGTATGGGGCAAATGTGCCTATGGAGCATCTTATGGGGCCATAATTAACCTTTGTGCAGCATTATATGGGGCATATTTTAATATGGAGTATCTTATGGGGTCCATCATAAACTTTATGGAGCATTATATGGGGCGTAGTTTGTATGGAGCATCTTATGGGCCCATCATGAACTGTATGGAGCATTATATGGGGCTCGTAATTCAATATGGATATTCAAAAACACTTAACCTACTGATGTCTCAATTAATTTTACTTTTATTGGCATCTATTTTTATTTTTGACATTTACCGGTAGCTGCTGCATTTTCCACCCCAGGCTTATACTCGAGTCATTAAGTTTTCCCAGTTATTTGTGGCAAAGTTAGTGGTCTCGGCTTATACTCGGGTCGGCTTATACTCGAGCATATACGGTACTCATTTCCCGTGCTGGCGCCGTTCCATAGGTATCAGAACTCACGGTCCCAGGGCTCTCATGTGGTGTTGTGACATGTGGTGCCCAGCGCACAATAAGAGCTGGCGCCACGGACTCCGCCTTTGTACGGATTGAACATGTCTGTAGTTGATCCCTTGCTTCCTCTTCATGTTCAATCTGTACGAAGGTTGAGACAGTGACGCCAGTGCTGATTGGGCACCACGTATCACAACACCGCAAAAGAGTCCTGGCACAGCGAGTATTGACACCACAGGAACAGTGCCAGCACAGGAGGGGAGTATAGGATTTTTAATTTTATCGGGGACAAACATTTCGTTCAAGAAGAGGTTGTGCTAGTAGGGGACAACCCCTTTAATATTTTAAATAACGGTAATCTATGTACTTACTCACAACTCGGCCAGTTGAGCACCCACTGTACACATATTGCTGTCCAGTGCTGTTCGCAGGTGAGAAGCGACACCTGATCAAAGTGTGCAGGACACCATGGCCACGATAAGTCATCAGAGATGTGTCCCCAGGAAGGCGCTTTTTCCTGAGAGCTGCAAAGTATACAAAGCAATACATGAAATAGAAAAGCAAAATAAAGTAAACACTATTGGTTTAACTGAAGTGATTAATTCACCTTTCCTGGGCACTTGTTGCCATCTGTAATCCCAATTCTGTTGGGTGATTGCTCTACGCGAGGCCTCAAGCCCTTCTGGACCTGAAAATCGCCGGATATCCCACAGCTTAATGCTTTGGTCTTTTGAGTTAGAAAGCAAATATCTTGCATCACCCTGGGATTTGTAAAAAAAATATTTTGTTATGAGAGGAGAAAAACCATTGGCCAAACTTAAAAAAACAAACAAAAAAAAAACCTGAAGATGGAGACATGAAAGGACAAGTAATGTTGGCCCAAGTTCATTCAAAATATGAAACCAGAAAAGACACATACTGTAGAGATGAGAATCTGGCCACAAAGAGTGAGGAACTGGAGATCAAAAGACATAACTCTGAAGTTAAAAGATAATATAAAAAAATGAAGTAATTCAGATCACAGTGAGAAGCAAAACGAAAAAGAAAAAAAATCAAAAGCAACACCGATATCCTAACTTCAAAGTATTCACCTTGCTGTCAATGAACGTGATACCATCCTGATGTCCAGCTAAGATTCCAACTGGTTTGGCATCATCCTCGCGCATTGTTCGACGATCCCAAACTTTACAAAGAGCATCATCACCGCCAGAATACAAGATGTGACAGCTGTCATCAGCAAAAGAGACAGCATTGACATCATCCTCATGAGCACCAATCTAGGAGGAAGGAGAAAAAATATAAATGGTGGCCAAAAACTGTAAACTTGGGGAATGGGTTAGAAAGAAAACAGAGCAACGGGATGAAAAGAGAGGACAGGGAAAACATTCAGGTTTCACTTTATGAAAATGTAATAAAATGTTGGTAAAGATGTTGTACCTTCAGTATGCGACAGTTTTGTTCTAAGTCGTACACATACACACATCCATCATTGGCTCTGTGAAGAGAAGGTACATGATCCATATAAATTCCTCATCTAGCTTTCCAGGATATATGTCCCTAGGTGTTTGCATTCTTGGAACTACTATTAATTAATTTCAAGACTTTAAATAAAAAGGTTATTCCCAACTCTGAGGCCTGTAACAATGTCGAGAATGTGGGTCCCTCGCCATTCAGTTATATCTGGGACACAACCAATTTGGCTGGTATGAAATGTTTCACAAGTTATCGTTTGGTGACAGGAAATGTATCTCTGCTTGACTAGGCAGCTTTGACATTTAGGACTATAAGATCTAAGGCATTTTATCAGTGCCCCGGCTTGACCCAAGAAGGCACGTGGTCATGTAATATGCAACAGAGTGTGTCTGATATATATACTTCTATTCATTGTGATGAGTGCCCTGCCCCCTAGAACAAGCCGGGTTATCAAGCGAAACGTGAGTTGGGACACTCTTCCTGGACAACTAGTGCGGGAAGAGGACCAGTGAGGGAAATAGTAGGAGCTCTGTTTTGCATACCATTGTTCATAAATATAAATATCTGAGGTCAGTCACAAATTTAACATCGGAATTTTGTCAGCATATTATGCGCTCACATACATATATAGATAAATATCAGTGTGCCACTTTTATTGTCATAGTTACAAGCACAATCATATTGAATAAAAGCATATTAATCGCACATGCAGACGATTGCATATCACATTACTACGTGTCATTTTGGGTGGAGCTGGGGGCTCATCATAATGTACAGCAGAGAGCACGGCATTCCCTTTAGTCTGATAGGATGCTGCACAGATCAAATAAACATGGCTGGAACAATATTTCAGCTTTCCTCCAACTAGTTACAAGACCGTAATAAATTACTAGAGATTACTACTTTGCTAGTGTCTTTCTGATATATTCCCTAGTATTAATCCATAAACAGGGAGGTCCTGTCTTATCACACCTATATATTACAGAGACATATTGTAGCCCATTGGGCATTGTCTGATGGCATTTTGTGTGTTAGTACTACCCTTTCTCCTTGCCAGATGGTGTACATTCAGCATTCAAGGAGCCACTTATATTCAGCTTGGTTGGGCATAATGAATATGGAAGGTACCCCAGCATACCACAAAACAGATATTATTTTTAATAGAGCGTGAATAAAAGTTCTATTTTAAAAAGACTACATTTAAGTCTTCCCCTCCCCCCTCTTTTAGACTTTCCTCTTTGTTTGCATTTATTATTACCATGTCGTCTACTAGATGTCAATGACATAGTGTATTAGAAGTCTCGGCAACACCTGAGCTGTTATTTTACATTTCTCTAACCCTATATGTTTTCAAGGACAACCCCTGGAAAACTTCATTTACCTGTACTGTATTTTGTTTTATACATTTTGAAAGAGTGACCTGCATGGTATGAAATTAATACACTAATTCCGACGGTGGCCTAAGGGCAAATGTTGTCATCTTAAATGGTTATACAATGGTTATATATTTTAAATGGGTTTAGTGGTTATAAAGGATCGAAAAAAACGCCTTTTTTTTAAGAAAGCAGAGCCATACCTGTGCACTAGCATCATTACAGCTCAGCCTCATATGTGCCAATGGAGCTGAGCTGTAATAATCTAACATATCCCTTGAACATTTGTGTTGGCATTTTTGGAAGAAAGTATTCATGTTTTCAAAGGCACAAAACTAACATTTGTATTTCTTACCATCTCTGCTACTCACACGTAAACATAATGTCGATACACAAGTAGATCCAATTCTCTCACTGTGGAGATCAGTATTGGATGTGTAAAGAGATATACTTGGCCCTCTCCTCTCACTGGATTACAAACTATGCTTGTTTGGAATTGTTGAATATATAGATTTTTGGACATTTCATCAGTAAATTATGCTCCATAAACTTTATAGCTTGCAAAATTATACTATTGACCTAGATGGCCTCATCTGACCCCTATATGTTCTCAATAAAAAAAAAATTAAGATATATGCTTTCCTATGAAAAATGTTCCCCCTTAGGCTCTCATCAGAGGCCTTTCATCCAGCCAAATCAGACCTCTTGCTTTGCACGAAGGAGGGGCGGACACCCCAAAGCACTTCTCTGCACATATAATGTCTGGTTTGGCTTTTATTCTAAGTCATATGGCAAGGCTTGTTAAAGGCTTGATATTGACTTTAAGGATTGCTACTTCCTAAAGGTGGCACTAAAGTTCAAGTTCTCTTCCTCTCTGAAGACACAACTTTCATCCATATGAAAAAAAGTATGAAAAAAGATTGGACACTTAGGAATGGTTCAAAGACAGGGACTATATATAACAGTTCTAGTTTTTTTTCTTCTGCACTTCTTATATTCAAATGACTTTTCTATATGCTCTTGTCAAGATATATGCAAACTGTCTCTACAGAGAGGAAGAGGACTTGAACTCTATCGCCACCTATTGGAAGAAGCAATCCTACAATTCAATATCGACCCTTTAACGAGCCTTGAAATAGGACTTAGGATAAAAGCCAAATCAGAATCTCAGTTTCTAGACACAGCGTTTCAAGGTATTGCTCCTCATCAGTACAAAGTATTATATCTGATTTGGCTAGGTGAGAGGCTAAGAATGGGATCTAAGGGGTAAAGTTTCTCCTTGTGGAGAGCAACATGCCAGGTCTGGCACGCCAGTATAAGGAGACAAACACCATGCAAGCAATTTGCATATTTAATTTCCCAGAGGAGCATGCAAGCTGTTTAACCCCTTACCGACCTCCGCCGTACTATTACAGCGGAGGTCGGATCCCCTGCTTTTATGTGGACTCCGATGCTGAGCCCACCTCAAAGCCGGGACATGTCAGCTGTTTTGAACAGCTGACATGTGCCCGCAACAGCAGCGGGTGAAATCGCGATTGACCCGCCACTATTAACTAGTTAAATGCACTGTCAAATACTGACAGCGGCATTTAACTGGCGCTTCCGGCCATCGGGCCGGAAATGAGCGCATCGCCGACCCCCGTCACATGATCGGGGGTCAGCGATGCTTCTGCATAGTAACCAGAGGTCTCCTTGAGTCCTCTACGGTTGCTGATGTCGGCTTGCTGTGAGAGCCACCTTGTGATAGGCGCTCATAGCAAGCCTGCAATTCAGCTACATAGGAGCGATCTGATTTTAAAAAAAGTTTTAAAAAAATATGAAAAAAAAAAAAAAAAAAAAAATTATAAAAGTTTAAATCACCCCCCTTTTGCCCCATTCAAAATAAAAAAAAATAAAAATCAAACCTACACATATTTGGTATCGCCGCGTTCAGAATCGCCCGATCAATAAGAAAAAGGATTAACCTGATCGCTAAACAGCCTAGTGAGAAAAAAAATTAGAAACGCCAGAATTACGTTTTTTTGGTCGCTGCGACATTGCATTAAAATGTAATAACGGCGATCAAAAGAACGTATCTGCACTAAAATGGTATCATTAAAAACGCCAGCTCGGCACGCAAAAAATAAGCCCTCACTCAACCCCAGATCCCAAAAAATGGAGACCGGTATTGAAAATTTGTGCAATTTTTTTTTTTTTTTTAGCAAAGTTTGGAATTTTTTTTTACCACTTAGATAAAACGTAACCTAGACATGTTTGGTGTCTATGAATTCGTAATGACCTAAAGAATCATAATGTCAGGTCAGTTTTAGCATTTAGTGAACCTAGCAAAAAAGCCAAACAAAAACAAGTGTGGGATTGCACTTTTTTTTGCAATTTCACCGCACTTGGAATTTTTTTTCCCGTTGTCTAGTACACGACATGCTAAAACCAATGAGGTCGTTGAAAAGTGCAACTTGTCCTGCAAAAAACAAGCCCTCACATGGCCAAATTGACGGAAAAAAAAAAAAAAAAAAAAATTTATGGCTCTGGGAAGGAGGGGAGCGAAAAACGAGAACGCAAAAACGGAAAAGGGCAAGGTCTTGAAGGGGTTAAGTCTCCTCATACTGGCATGCTAAACCTAGCAGGTCACTTTCCACAAAGAGAAACCTTACCCCTTAGATCCCAGTCTTAGCCTCTCACTTAGCCAAATCAGGTCTCATACTTTGTACTGACGAGGGGCAATACCCCGAAACACCATGCCTACAAATTGAGATTCTGATTTAGCTTTTATCCTAAGTCATACTTCAAGGCTCATTAAAGGGTCGATAATGACTTGCAAGATTGCCACTTCCAATCAGTGGCACTAGAGTTCAAATCCTCATCCTCTCTGAAGAGACAATTTACATATTTTATTTCCTAGAGGAGCATGCAAGGCGTTTAAGTCTCATACTGGCATTCCAGACTTGGCATGTCACTCTCCACAAGGAGAAACCTTACCTCTTAGATCCTTGCCAGGTATTGCACAGGTCTCGATATTACCGCTCATGTTTACTTGTGTATTCTGTATTTACAGCTGTCTTGCTTATTCATATAAACCAGAAAATACCATGTCTCTTGCACATCTATTGCCGCTCTTTCCTCTGTGGCATTGTACTCGACGTTGTATATTGGCACCATGATTATAAATGTTGGTACACTGTACCTGTTAATTTCCTTGTTGCTCTTTATGTTATTTATGCTCAAAACCTTGGAAATAACCATATTTAAAATATATATATGCAGACATATTTCTTATCATACTCGATCTGTGTACTCACCCACCAAGCACTTCCCGACAGTCACGGGATACAGTGAGGGAAAATACAGCAAAACGTCTCTCTGATGGACTATTTGGATCAAAGGAAAGATCAGACAAGAATTAAAAGGCTACCAAATATGCATATAGTGCAACAAAGATGCCATAATAAATGTAAATGCCTGAACTGTTACTAAATTGCTTGAAAAATACATGGTAAACATTTGTATGGCACAAGTCAAGAACCTAGAGTATGTTCACATTTTGTTCAGGCCACATGTTTCTGGTTATGTTGCAGCCACCATCTACAGCCCTAAAAAAAATGGATTTGTACAAGATCCCTGATGCAGCCATTCAATATAATGAGACAGAAGGAATCACTTTGTGCTCGGTCTAGCCTCTGTTCTGGCAGTCTCTGTCTTTTTTAGGAGAGCACAAAATCATGGTTAACTGCGCCTAAAAAAAAAGACAGTTGGAACAGAGGCTAGACAGAGCACGAAGTGACTCCTTCTGCCCCATTATAGTGAAATAGGGATTTTTGTGTACTCACCGTAAAATCCTTTTCTCCGAGCCATTCATTGGGGGACACAGACCATGGGTGTATGCTGCTGCCACCAGGAGGCTGACACTAAGTAATACAAAGAAAGTTAGCTCCTCCCCTGCAGTATACACCCTCCTGCTGGCCCCCAGCTAACCAGTTCGGTGCAAAAGCAGTAGGAGATCAATTAGAACATATAAGCGTATAGCATGTCACAATATATAGGAGAGTATAACATATCAAATGATAAAAACAAGTACAAACTACTAATAGGGAGGGAGCTGTGTCCCCCAATGAATGGCTCGGAGAAAAGGATTTTATGGTGAGTACACAAAAATCCCTATTTCTCCTTCGCCTCATTGGGGGACACAGACCATGGGACGTCCCAAAGCAGTCCCTGGGTGGGGATAACATCAGATCAGGCCGTGTAACCGCTACTGACAAGTGCGCCACCGCGGCCTGCAAAGTCCACCTGCCCAGACTCACATCTGTGGAAGTGTGTGAATTATAGTGCTGCAAGAATGCCTGCGGACTGGAGGAATTCGTAAGCTTGCAGTCGTGCTTCCGACGTCTGGAGCCTAGAGCCCTCAGACAGGGAGATAGGCTGACATCTAGCACGGAAGGACTCCTGGATGGAGAAAAGAATCCACCAGGCTAACATGGCCGATGAAACGGTTAAACACTTCCTGTGACCGTCAGGAAGCCTACTTACCATCGAGAAGCCCAAGTAAAGTGTCCAACCTTCGGAAGGATGCCGTCCTCGATACGTACCCGCTCGGAGCACTTATTTCTTCCAGATCATGGAGAACCCCTTCCGTCTTGTGGACTGAAGCCGAAGGAGATGAGAGGACGATGCTCCTGCAACAGTGGGAATACAAAACCACCTTGGCATCGAGGGAAGGGGATGGCTTGAGGGCAACCTTGCTTTGATGGTAATAAGAAAAAGAGACTGAAAGAAAACAGAGCGGCGAGCTCTGAAGACTCATCCGGATGACCAGAACGCAGAGAAAAAAGGGGAGTGACCTTCCCTGATAGTATGGTCTTTCTGGATCGAAAAAGGTCCCACAGATCTAACGGTACACGGTAGGGAAGAACTACAGGAGAAGGCTCCCTGCGAGAAAGACCATATTTCCAGTTTTGTCGAACTAAGACGGAAAAACACTAGCACCGCAAGTGAGAAAACCTGACATGGTCAGTGCGGGTCTCCCGGGATCACTGGGGCCCTTTCTGCTTCCAAAAGGACCTTAGACGTAGTGGAAGAGGGGTTATGGAAATTGGTACCATGGAAGAACAGAGCATGCACTGCGATGGTCTCTGATCTCGAAGCCAACCCATGAACTGGAGTACATTGGCGTTCAGCTTGGACGCCATCCGACCTACAACTGGAGTACTCCAGTGAAGGCAGATCTGAAGGAAGACTTCCGAGTGAAGTTCCCACTCACTTGAGGAGAAACCCTGACGGCTGAACATGTCATCCGCCCAGTGTTCTACTCCAGGGATATGTACTGTTGAGATCACCGAATGATAGATCTCGGCCCATCAGAGAGTGCGAGGTACCTCGGCCATGGCGCTTGACTGTGGGTACCTGCTAGATGATTGACGTATGGTACAGCCGTGGCATTATCCAATTGAAGACGGATCCATCTAAAGGCAGTGGACCTGCTGTAGGATTAGCCGTACCGTTCGGATGTCCAGAGAAATGATCGGGAGAAGAAGACTGGCATCGGTATTCCCTAATAACCATTGGACCAGGAGAAGGCTCTGGATGAGGATGGAGCTTAGAGACTAACTTTGAAAGCCTGATTCACTTGCTGCAAACGAGAGGAGCGAAAGATACTTCTTCCATTGTTGACTTTTTCCTCAGAACCCTCCTAGCGAATTGAATGAACCGAGGGAATGAGTGATCAAGTGCACAAGCTCCCTGTTGAAGGGCCACGACCTTGACTCGAGAGAGAATCAACATCCTTCTTGTGCAGGATCATCCTCAAAGAGGATCTGCTGGGCTGGGAATGAGGAAAAAAAAAAAAACTTGTCTAAGTTTAGCTGCTAGCCCAAGTGAGAGGGTATTGCAAGTGATATAGACGACTCAGCGTGGTCCCTGAAGAGCGGCTAGAAAGTCGACCAAGTAGGGCAGGACGACTATGCTTCTAGGATGCAAGAAGCACATGACCACCGCTATGACCCTTGCGACCACTCTGGTGCGGTAGCCAGGCCGAAGGGCAAGATCGTGACTTGAAAATGCTGTTCGCGAATGGAAAGGCGAAGAGATTATTGTAGAGGGGAAAAAATAGGCATGTGAGGGTAAGAATCCCGAATGTCGATGGCTGAGCGGAGGAACTCCATCTGAAAAAGGAGGACCCTGTGAAAGGTTGTTAGAAGTTTGAGGACCAGGAATGATCTTACTTTTCGTTGCCTCCTTTTTGAAACCAAGATTCCTTAGATCTAGACTGTCCTGGACAACGCTTCCACTGCTGGATGGGTCCGTAGAAAAGACACGATCCCTTGTTAGTCTCCCGCTCAGAAGATTTGATTTGAATTGAAGTAGTTAAGGTCTCTGACCAGGAGACTATTGGTCAAGCAACCCATGTGGTGGAGAGCGCTGAACCCGAAACCACAAGACGGAACGCACCAGATTTGCTATCCGACCGTCTGTGGTATTTTAATTGATGATACATCAGGCGGAGATACTGGTAGGTATACCACCAGAAATTCTACCCGATTAGTCTGCCAAGTGGCAAAAAGCGGGGCTGCAACCAGCAGGTCTCTTGCCATCGTCGTGCAGAGTAGAAAATTAGGAACCCTCGATCTATCATCCTCTTAACAGGGACGTGGAGAGGGAGCGTTCGCTTTCTTGCATCATCCGCTAAATAGTGGTGATACAAAGGTGGGTGCTCGGACGCCAAAAATATGTGCCTCTGTACATCCCCAGAGTTGAGGTCCCCGGGTGGGCAGGGCAGGTTGTCTGGCGTTAGGCCTGGATGCAGAAGAGGATACATGGAGGCGACACTGCATGTGTTCGTGTGTTGAAGGTGTGGGGGGGGGGGGAAATCAGTGCCTTTTAAAGGACCCGTCGCCCATAAAAAAAACAGACCAGGTATGGCAACCTACTTAGAGGCTTCTGTCCAGTGAATCACTCGTCAATTTGTTGATGGTATAAATAGGAGAGTCCCTCTTTTGCTGAAGCTCTGGCAATCCAAGGCAATATGCGATCCATATTCAGCGTTGTACTCAACAAATCATAGGGGAGAGATCAGGAAGTGAAAACTTCCGTTTTCTAGACGCCTGTACGAATTCCTAGAACACTTGCGGCCCCTGCTAGCCGACGGCTCCCATGTAGGAGAGAGACCATGTATATCGGTCCTGCGAGCACTCCGAGCCACAGAGGGTTCACAGAGGGATTCCATCTCTTGTCAGAGAAACCATGGGTTGTGGTTAGGGGATGAGCGGCGGAAGGCTCCAGAGCTCAGTTAGGGTGACCAGCCTCGGATTGATGATGTTCTCTTGAGACCAGTAAATACTGGTCATGCGCCTTTAAGACCAGGGAATACTGGTCATGTGCCTTTAAGAACCAGGGCCTACTGGTCATGTACCTTTAAATCAAGGACATACTGGTCATGTGCCTTTAAGAACCAGGACATACTTGTCATGTACCTTTAAAATCGAGGACATACTGGTCATGTGCCTTTAAAACCAGGGCATACTGGTCATGTGCCTTTAAGACCAGGGCATACTGGTCATGTGCTTTTACGACCAGGGCATACTGGTCATGATCCTTTAAAACCAGGGAATATTGGTTAAATGCCTTTAAGACCAGGGCATACTGGTCATGTGCCTTTAAGACCAGGGCCTACTGGTCACGTGCCTTTAAGACCAGGACATACTGGTCATGTGCCTTTAAGACCAGGTAATACTGGACATGTGCCCTTAAGACCAAGGAATACTGGTCATGCGCCTTTAAGACCAGGGAATACAGGCCACGTGCCCTTAAGACCAGGAATACTGGTCACGTGCCTTTAAGACCAAGAATACTGGTCACGTGCCCTTAAGACCAGGAATACTGGTCATGTGCCTTTAAGACCGGGGCATTTTTCAAAGATTATGCCAGAGGTGAAGCCCCTTGAGGGGAACCAGGTACTCTGGGAAGAGCCGGGATCGGCGGCGGCGGAGGGCTCCTGAGCTCATTTGAACTAAGTACTCTGTGGAAGGTGACCGGCTCCTGGCTGGTCATGACTTAAAGAGCAGAGAATGCTGGTAATGTGCCCCTTTTTAAAAACTAGGGAACCTTTAAGACCAGGGGATGCTGGTCATGAGTTAAAGCCAGGGAAAGCTGGACATGTACCTATAAGGTGCATGAGTCTTTAAGGCCAGGGAATGCGGTCATGTACCCTTAAGACCTGTGCCTTTAAGACCAGAGGCTGCTGGACAACCAGAGATTGCAGGTGTTAAGTATTAAAAAAGAGGGAACGCTAGTCCCTTTATGCTGCCGGGGTGCGTGCGGGGGAGGGGTGCGGAGGGAGGATTCTCCTTACCGAGATTTTGAGTCCCCCGTCTGGAATAGCGCTGAGTTCAGCGCTGAGTACCGCCGGTGCGATGCAGCAGCCACTTCCGGATGAGCTCGTGTCCGGAAATGGCAGGAGGATGAAGATGGCCGCCGAGAATAGAGCTCTCGTCCTGAAGGAGAGGCGCCTGAATAGGGGGGCGGAGCCTGAAGAGTTCCGGGTTGCGGCCTACACAAACCCGAAGCCGGGGCTAAATTTTTGAAGCCAGCCGGCGCCGAACGAGGGAATAAACCGCCAGATGCGCAGAGCCCTCCAACCGCTCGAGTCCCAGCACTTACCCCAGTATGCAGCTTTGTTCAGCAGGTCAGAGGTAGAGAAAAGATCCTGTGCTGTTGCTGCTGTTTGGACGGTGCAGGGGTAAGAAAAGTCCTCAATCCATCGTTCCTTTAGCAGGGAGGTGGAGAGGAACTGTCCGCCTCCATGTACCATCCGCTCTTAATAGTGGTGGTGCAGTGGGGGCTGCTCGGACGCCACGCTGAAAGGTGCCTCTGTACAGCCGAGGGTAAAACCTGGTGGACAGGGCTGAATGTCCGGCAATAGGCCTGGCTGCAGAAGAGGATACTGAAGGTGAAACTCCAGTGCTCGTCTGATAAGGGAGGGGGGAGATCGGTGCCCTAGAAGGGGCCCGTCGCCCCTAGAATCAGCTCAGGCAGTGGCTTCCCACGTCGCAGGAGAGGAAACGGAGAGGTAAAACTCCCGTGCTCGCCTGTTGTTGGTTTGGGGGAGATCGGAACATGAAAGAATCCGTCGCCCCCTTCGTCCGTTGTAAAAGGTTAAAGTAAAAAGAGTTCTTTGGGTCTGAATAGCAGACCCATCTGTGTGCCTCCTACGGACACTAAGCAAGAACTGGTTAGCTGGGGGCCAGCAGGAGGGTGTACAGGTCCTTCTCAAAAAATTAGCATATAGTGTTAAATTTCATTATTTACCATAATGTAATGATTACAATTAAACTTTCATATATTATAGATTCATTATCCATCAACTGAAATTTGTCAGGTCTTTTATTGTTTTAATACTGATGATTTTGGCATACAACTCCTGATAACCCAAAAAACCTGTCTCAATAAATTAGCATATTTCACCCATCCAATCAAATAAAAGTGTTTTTTAATAACAAACAATAAAACCAACAAATAATAATGTTCAGTTATGCACTCAATACTTGGTCGGGAATCCTTTGGCAGAAATGACTGCTTCAATGCGGCGTGGCATGGAGGCAATCAGCCTGTGACACTGCTGAGATGTTATTGAGGCCCAGGATGCTTCAATAGCGGCCTTAAGCTCATCCAGAGTGTTGGGTCTTGCGTCTCTCAACTTTCTCTTCACAATATCCCACAGATTCTCTATGGGGTTCAGGTCAGGAGAGTTGGCAGGCCAATTGAGCACAGTAATACCATGGTCAGTAAACCATTTACCAGTGGTTTTGGCACTGTGAGCAGGTGCCAGGTCGTGCTGAAAAATGAAATCTTCATCTCCATAAAGCATTTCAGCCGATGGAAGCATGAAGTGCTCCAAAATTTCCTGATAGCTAGCTGCATTGACCCTGCCCTTGATGAAACACAGTGGACCAACACCAGCAGCTGACATGGCACCCCACACCATCACTGACTGTGGGTACTTGACACTGGACTTCAGGCATTTTGGCATTTCCTTCTCCCCAGTCTTCCTCCAGACTCTGGCACCTTGATTTCCGAATGACATGCAAAATTTGCTTTCATCAGAAAAAAGTACTTGGGACCACTTAGCAACAGTCCAGTGCTGCTTCTCTGTAGCCCAGGTCAGGCGCCTCTGCCGCTGTTTATGGTTCAAAAGTGGCTTTACCTGGGGAATGCGGCACCTGTAGCCCATTTCCTGCACACGCCTGTGCACGGTGGCTCTGGATGTTTCCACACCAGACTCAGTCCACTGCTTCCTCAGGTTCCCCAAGGTCTGGAATCGGTCCTTCTCCACAATCTTCCTCAGGGTCCAGTCTCCTCTTCTCGTTGTACAGCGTTTTCTGCCACATTGTTTCCTTCCAACAGACTTACCATTGAGGTGCCTTGATACAGCACTCTGGGAACAGCCTATTTGTTGAGAAATTTCTTTCTGGGTCTTACCCTCTTGCTTGAGGGTGTCAATGATGGCCTTCTTGACATCTGTCAGGTCGCTAGTCTTACCCATGATGGGGGTTTTGAGTAATGAACCAGGCAGGGAGTTTATAAAAGCCTCAGGTATCTTTTGCATGTGTTTAGAGTTAATTAGTTGATTTAGAAGATTAGGGTAATAGGTCGTTTAGAGAACCTTTTCTTGATATGCTAATTTATTGAGACAGGTTTTTTGGGTTATCAGGAGTTGTATGCCAAAATCATCAGTATTAAAACAATAAAAGACCTGACAAATTTCAGTTGGTGGATAATGAATCTATAATATATGAAAGTTTAATTGTAATCATTACATTATGGTAAATAATGAAATTTAACACTATATGCTAATTTTTTGAGAAGGACCTGTATACTGCAGGGGAGGAGATCACTTTCTTTGTATTACTTAGTGTCAGCCTCCTGGTGGCAGCAGCATACACCCATGGTCTGTGTCCCCCAATGAGGCAAAGGAGAAAGGTGCTAGTGGGAGTTCTGCACAAATCCGTTTTTTTCAAGTGTGGTCTGAAAATAAAGTGACTATAGCCTTAGTCATAAAGATAAACAGTCGCACTCAAAAAATAATATCTAGAAAAGCAAAAGATTTATTTCAATCACAAAAAAAGTGCAATAAATTCACCACAGTCAGGTCAAATGAGGAAGGCAAAGGTAACGTTTTGACCCTATCTTGGGTCTTTTTCAAACCTTGCTCATATGGAAGGTCATAAAGAGAAATTGTGCACAAATGGTACAAGAATCCCGTTAGGGGCTTGCGATATGCGTTGAGGTAGATGGCTGCGGTGGAGTGACATCTAAAGGGTAACGTGACTGATGAAAGTTTTTCTCCATGCTGCTTACTGCAGCTAGAGGCTGTAATAAGTACTACAGGCTGTCTAGTCACTGGGCAGTGTGATGTACATGATAATGAACCCACACCAGCAGGGCAGGATTAAAATTACTTTCCTAGATGGAAGTACAATGCACAAAATCAACATGATCCAGAAAACATGCACGATATCCAGCATATTGTTGATGCAAATAGTACCTGAGATCAAGTGCAGTGTGCGATTCTGTGTCCTCATATATATTGCAGATGTGAACTGTGATCAAAAGAAAAACTTAAATTATTGCATATAAAAATATGTACTGTAATACTCTTAGCAATCTGCATATAATATTAATAACAAATGTGGACAAATCTAAGCCACCACTAGGAACCAGTTTTAGGATCAATGTTTGTCCATCACAGGCAGCTGTTACTCACCCTGGTGCTTCCCCACCACTGCTCCTGTTCTTTCTTTTTTAACAGTTTATAATACCACAAAACATTCTCTTACCCATACCTCCACACTGTCAACAAGGCCCACTTATATTCTTGTTGTTAAGCATACAATGAACTTATCAGAGTTTTCAAACTAATATGTCCATACAAGAGGTACCATATTTGCATTATCCATTCTCCGTCCCATAGTATTATTATACAAGGTGACATAAAACTGCTCTCCCTGATGTGTATAACAGAGTTTCAGTATATTCCTATGTGATGCAGTCCTTGCCTGTCTTCTGCTGATTGGTTTCTACCTGTCAGCTCTCACAAGCAGGAGGCAGGGGAAAAAGACTGAAGTTGAAGAATATTCTGCAGCTTTTATCAAGAATTTGGTGTCTCAGCTTTTCACTACTTTAAAGATTTGTAACGTACATTACAGGGTACAAGTTCCTATACTAAACATTCAAACAAAGTGAATGGTTACAATACATTCTTGTTTCCGTGGAATCACATGGCTTATGATTCCTCTTAGCCAGTCAGCAACTGTGAAAACACAGTAAGTCAATCTGTGACCCCTGGTTGGTGGAAGTGTGGGATCTATGTCAAATCATGATTTTCATGCTGCTGACTGTCTAAAAGGGATGATGTCATAAAAGGGATGTCTGTTACAGTGATAAGTCAGCTCAATGCAATTAAAGAGTGACAGATATTCAACTATTTTCTGTCCAATCTAAACGTGTGTGTCAATAGCCAACTCATCTGATCAAAGTTTGTAGTATCCTCCATCAAACTGATCTGAGGAGCGTAATAATTTGGCTACCAATCAGAAAGGTTAGAGTTAGTGATGAGCAAGTATACTCGTTGCTCAGGTTTTCCCGAGTATGCTCGGGTGGTCTCCGAGTATTTGTTAGTGCTTGGAGATTTAGATTTTGCCAACGCAGCTGCATGATTTACGGCTGCTAGCCAGCCGAAGTACATGTGAGGATTCCCTAGCAACCAGGCAACCCCCACATGTACTCAGGCTGGCTAGCAGCCGCAAATCATGCAGCTGTGTTGACAAAAACTAAATCTCCGAGCACTCACAAATACTCCGAGATCACACGAGCGTGCTTGGGAAAACCTGAGCAATGAGTATACTCGCTCATCACTAGTTAAGAGTGTGTAAACAGCATTTGAAAAACAACTTCAATAGAAAAGTATTATATTAGGCCTATTTTACCAGATGAGAAAGAAAAAAAAATAAATGTATTAAGCAAAATATCTGAAAGTGTAAAACGTCCTACTTGGACCAATTTCATCCTTTGTAAGATTATTCGGGTAGTTCAGAAAATGATCCTAGTATAAAGAATAGGCAGAGACAAATCTTTTTTTTTTTATACTTGGATAAATGGGTATATACTAACTGTAGTCAGACCAGCTGGAGTACAGGAAATGTCCTCCATCTGGAGTAAATGCTACATCAAGGACACTCCAGCCCACATCTCGAGCTTTTATTGTTCGAAACTTCTTGAAAGACCCATAGCGGCAGTTGTAAAGGCGAATATTCTGATCTGAGGTTGAATACAAAAGACAGGGTTCACAATGTTTGGGTGATTCACCCAATTGTCCACAGATATGAACAATTTGTTTTCTACTATAACTATAGGACAAGAGAAAGACATTAGGGCACAACCGAGGCACTCTGCGATATTCATTATGCAAAGTCATTTATGGTCTATATATACATTTTGTTAAAAACATTGGAACATACACACAAGTCCCTTCGTCCCTAATTCAAAAGGTGGAAAACACACTCAAAAAACTTTCAATTAATATGAACAATTATGTGTAGACAAGGAGTTAAACAAAAAGATTTTCAGGACCCTGGTCCAACAGGCATGTCGGTAGTTTGCAGCCACCCAACCAGCTAAAGATATCACATATGGACAATGAACACATAGCACATATAACGCGTAACCAAAAAGAATTGTCATTCGTTTCACATGAAAACACAGACTGAACATGTGTGCCAAAGTCAAATACTATAGTGTAATCCACACATTGCGTCATGGGCGAAAGTGTTGGCACCCTTGAAATTGTTCCAGAAAACAAAGTATTTCTCCCAGAGAATTATTGCCAATACACATATTTATTTCATTCGTGTGTATTGGAATAACACAAAAAACTCCAGAAAGAAAGGCAATTTGGACATAATTTCACACACAACTTCAAATTAATATTTGGTTGCACACCCTTTTGAATAGATAATAATCTTTATTTTTATATAGCGCTAACATATTCCGCAGCGCTTTACAGTTTGCACACATTATCATCACTGTCCCCGATTGGGCTCACAATCTAGAATTCCTATCAGTATGTCTTTGGCATGTGGGAGGAAACCGGAGTGCCCGGAGGAAACCCACGCAAACACGGAGAGAACATACAAACTCTTTGCAGATGTTGTCCTGGGTGGGATTAGAACCCAGGAACTGCTCCAGATCTCTCATTTGAAGGGTGCTTTCTCCCAACAGCAATTTTAAGATCTCTTCACATGTGTTCAATGTAATTTAGATCCGGACTCATTGCTGACTTCAGACCACTCCAGCGCTTTGTTTCCATCCATCTCTAGGAGCTTCCTGAAATATGTTTGGGGTCATTGTCCTGCTGGAATAACCTAGGAAGCAAACCCAGCTTTCTGACACTGGACACTACATTGCAACCAAAATTCTTTTGGTAATCTTGACTGTCAAGGCATCCACTGTTAAAGGCAGGTAAAAAAAAAAAAACATCATTGAACTTCCACCATATTTGACTGTGGATACTTTTTTTTTTTTCCTTTGTAGGCCTCAATCCATTTTTGGTAAACAGTAGAATGATGCGCTTTACCAAAAAGCTTTATCTTGGTCTCATCTGTCCACAAGACACTTTTCAGATTTTGGCTTACCCACGTCCATTTTGACAAACAGCAAGCTTTTTTATGTCTCTGTGTCAGCAGTGGAGTCCTCCTCGGTCTCCTGCCATAGCATTTCATTTTGTTTAAATGTCGACGTTCGTGTTGACACTGATGCACCCTGAGCCTGCAGGACATCTTGAATTTATTGGAACTGCTTATCCACCATCCAGACTATCCTTCATTGCAACCTGTCATCAATTTTTTTCTGCCGTCCATGTCCACATAGATTAGCTAAAGTGCCATGGGTTGTAAACTTCTTAATTATGTTGTGCACCGTGGATAAAGGAACATCAAGATCTCTGCAGACGGACTTGTAATCTTGAGATTGTTGATATTTTTCAACAATTTTAGTTCTTAAGTCCTCAGACAGTTCTCTTTCTGTTCTCCATGCTTAGTGTGGCACACACAGACACACAATGCAAAGGCTGAGTCAACTTCTCCCCTTGTTATCTGGTTTCAGGTGTGATTTTCATATTACCCACACTTGTTACTTGCCATAATAGAGTTTGAACAAGCATCACATGCTTGATACCAAGGTGTTTACCCCCAATTTTGAAATAGAAGGGTTAATGTTTTTCCTTTTTGTTCTATTAGTGTCGTAGCCTTATAGTCTCATATTCAAGGATTTTATACTTCTTATCTCATATGAAATGTTTTCAAGATTCTGCAAAAACATGTTTTGGGTACATGGTAAATAAAGTCATCATGACCTGGGTAACAGGGGGGCTACATTGGTTACATTGCTGTAAATGGTATAAGAGACCGCATTCTTGTGTGAATAAACAGAAAAGTGACTTGCTCACAACAAGTGTGCATCCTTTTCTCCGAACACACAAAGGAAATAAACATGTGTATAATAAAACGTGTGTAATTGCAATAATTTTCTGGGAGAAATACTTAATTTTCTGGAACAATTTCAAGGGTGCCAACACTTTCAGCCATCACTGCATATATAGCATGGTGGACAGTACAACTGGCTACAAAGTATGGGATTAAAAAACCCCGAAACAGCCTATGTCAAAATATTAAATTAGTGGGAGACCGACACCCAGCATCCCTTACCGATCAGCTGTTAATAGATCCGGTGGCAGCTGGATGTAAACAGTGAAATGCAGGTCTGGTCCTATTATCTTCAATCAGTGGCCATTACACTGAGTGCAGCAGAACAGATCCAGCGCCATTTACTAGTGACATCAACCTCAGAGAAGAGTTAATAACAACTGATTGGTGGCGGTGCTGGGTCTTGGACCATCAATTTGATACAGATGACATATTTAAAGGATAAGTCATCAAAATTATATGTCTGGACAATCCATTTAATGAGAAAATAAACTATAGAAAAAAAAATACTTATATCTTAATCCCAGGTTCATGCTCAAAAGAAGAATGGAATGCATCGCTTATCCCCAGTGTACTGTAAATATAAGAAGCAATTTAGAAAGCAAGGCAGACCCCTGGAGGCTTCTCCTTGCTCGCTCCTCTAGTCTGGCAGGTATGTCCCCATACACACACTGACGGAGAGACCTGCAGGGAGAAGACACTGGGGACCTGCCCTGGACTAGTCAGAGACCGATGTTTCCAAGACAGCTTCTCAAAGTATCTTTTCTCTGATATGCAGCAGAATAAAGCGCACACGGCTGAAATTTCCCAGCCAATGTGCGATTCATGCTGGTTGTGGACTATGGAGGACTTAACACACTAAATGGTTGTAGATAAGGCAAGAGGTAGTAATATAGAAAATACTATACCCTGGCAAGCAGACATAAAGATGGATCCATCTGAAGCATATACCCCACAGAAGGCCTTCTGAGAGTAAGAATCCGTGGCAGAAACATGGTTTGGCAGAAAGCTGCAACAAAGCAATTTTAAAGATTTTAACTGTTTGAGACAGACTGCTATAATGTATCTCATTGGGGAGTATTACCAAAACAGGCAAAGTCGCCATAAGCCTAAATAAATACTCACTGAGATGTCATGCGGCAGCGCACGCCATGCGAGAATCCACAACCTCCACGCTCTCTCTGTATTCAACAAAGTCAACAATGGTATAAAAATTTTAGTAAAATATTCAGATTTGTTACCAATAATTGGCAAAATAATAATAATAATAATAATAATAATTTGTGAAAACTTAAAGGGAACCTGTCGCCCCGTTTTTTCAGTATGAGATAAAAATACCGTTAAATAGGGCCTGAGCTGTGCTTTACAATAGGGTATTTTTTGTCCCCAGATTCCCCACCTATGCTGCCGAAATACCTTACAAAAGTCGCCGTTTTCGCCTGTCAATCAGGCTGGTCTGGTCAAAAGGGCGGTCACAGCGCTGTTTCTCCCTCACATCTTGCTTATGTTCCCGTTGATGGCGTAGTGCTTCTCGCATGCGCAAGTGCCGAATGCACTGCGCAGCTGTAGAAAAAGCAGTTTCTCAGTGTGCGCGGCCATCTACCTGAGGCCGCGTGTGCGCAGATGGAGTGTCCTGTTTCCCGGGGCTTCAGGAAAATGGCTGCGGGATGCCACGCGTGCGCAGATGGAGATTGCGGCGGCCATTTTCCTGAAGCAGAGTTCGCATCCCGCGGCCATTTTCCTGAAGCCCCAGGAAGCAGGACACTCCATCTGCGCACGCGCGGCCTCAGGAAGATGGCCGCGCCCACCGAGAAACCGCTGAATAGCGGAGAGCGCGCTCTTTTTCTACAGCTGCGCAGTGCATTCGGCACTTGCGCATGCGAGAAGCAGTACGCCACCAGTGGGAACATAAGCAAGATGTGGGGGGAGAAACAGCGCTGTGACCACGCCCTTTTGACCAGACCAGCCTGATTGACAGGCGAAAACGCCGACTTTTGTAAGGTATTTCGGCAGCATAGGTGGGGAATCAGAGGACAAAAAAACAGGATTTTTGGTTGCTTACCGTAAAATCTGTTTCTCGGAGCCTTCATTGGGGGACACAGGAACCATGGGTGTATGCTGCTGCCACTAGGAGGCTGACACTATGCAAATAAAAAAAGTTCGCTCCTCCTCTACAGTGTACACCACACTGACAGGAAGTAGGATATTCAGTTAGTGAGAAAGCAGTAGGAGAAGCAACATGTTAAAGATAGAAAGTCAAACTGTGACAATATAACACAATAAAACAGAGCTGTTCAACTTGGGAGGGTGCTGTGTCCCTCAATGAAGGCTCCAAGAAACAGATTTTACGGTAAGCAACCAAAAATCCTGTTTTCTCTATCGCCTCATTGGGGGACACAGGAACCATGGGACGTCCCAAAGCAGTCCCTGGGGTGGGAACAGCAGAAAAAAACTCCATTCAGGTCGGAGAACTTACCACTCCCGCCTGCAAGATCCTTCCGCCTAGGCTGGCAACTGCCGAAATGTAGGTATGGAGCTTATAACATTTGGCAAATGAGTGAATGGAACACCAGGTTGCCTTGCAAAGTTGTAGGGCGGATGCCCCATGGTGTACCGCCCAGGAGGCGCCCACTGCCCGGGGCAGAGTGAGTCTTAATCCCAGGAGGTGTCACTCTGTTCCTGACCCGGTAAGCCTCCAGAATAGCAGGTCTGATCCAGAGAACAATCATAACCTTGGAGGCTGGCAGGCCTCTTGGCGCACCATCTGGAATGACAAATAGACGGTCCGTCTTCCTAAAGAAGGTGGTCCTAGACAAATAGATCCTCACCGCCCTGACCAGGTCTGGCCTGTTCAGCGAACGCTCCAGAGAATAGGTCGGAGCAGAACAAAAAGGTGGGAAGGACGATCTTATTGAAGTAACGACGATGGCCGTAAAACTACCTTATCTTGGTGAAGAACCAAGAAATGGGGTGACAGGAGAGAGCCACCAACTCCGAGACGCGCCTAATGGAGGTGATGGCCACCAGAAACGACACCTTGCAGGACAGAACAGACAGTGAGGCCTCATGGGGAGGTTCAAGGGGGGGGAACCCCACTGAGCCTCCAGAACAAGATTAAGGTCCTTGGGATCCACGAGAGTCCGGTACAAGAGAGCTGCATGCACCACTCCTTGAAGAAAAGTTCTGACCTGAGAACGGGACGGATATATATCCTTGTACCGTGATAGCCAGTAGATAGACAAATATTTGGAATTGAACTAGTCTATGCCTGATGAAGAGGCCTGAGAAGTCTCGAAGGTTTGCAATTTGCTACCATCTTTTCAGTTAGCCATTAAGAGGTATCAACCACCGAGGTCTCTCAGATCTAAATATCTGACCTGAGAACAGGAAGTCAAGGACTTCTGAAATGGGACTTCAGAAAGAGAATGGAAATTGTTGCTACCTGACCCTTTAGAGGACTAAAGGCAAGGCCAGCATCAAGTCCCGCCTTGAGAAAAGGCCAAATGGAAGGATTCAACAGCCAAGATGTTAAATTGAGCAACCAAGAACGCTGGTGGCAGATCGGTCCTTGGGACAGAAGATCTGGCCTGTCTGGGGCCTCCAGTGGAAGTCCGCGAGGAGATTGACGATCTCAGCGAACCAGAACCTTCTGGGCCAATCTGGTGCGATCAGAAAGACCGGCACCCCCTCCGCAATGATCTTCAACAGCCTGGGAAGAAGGGAAGGGGAGAAAACAGATAGGGAAATACAAAATGCGACCCAGGAATGGCCAAAGCATCGGTCTCCACTACAAGAGGATCGCGGACATGGAAACAAACGGTGGAACCTTCCTAAGCAGTCGCGACGCCAAGAGATCCGCGTCCGGAGATCCCCATCAAAGGCAAATTTGAAGGAAGACCTCCCGATGGAGGGACCACTCTCCTGCCGAAAGGCCCTCGTGGCAGAGACTGATTCCCTCCTTGGTGTTTGACATATGCCACAGCCGTGGCATTGGACGTCTGGATTCTGACTGGCAGACCTCTGAGAACCTTTTCCCAGTGACTCAGGGACAGAAGAATGGCCGCTATCTCAAGGATGTCGATCGGCAGAGGAGAATCTTGCTCCGACCAACGCCCCTTTAACTGACGGATTGCGGGAAACCGCGCCCCAGCCGGGAAGGCTGGCGACCGTCGTCACCACCTGCCATGGGCGAGAAGGAAGGACCGGACCTGGGGAATGAGAGGGGATGACAGCCACCAGCTGAGAGACCATTTGAATCGGACGGAAGGCCGAATCGGACGATCCAGAGACAGCACAGACCTGTCCCACTGAGAAAGGATGGCCTGCTGAAGTGGAACAGCGCAAAAAGGGAACGCTTCCGATGCTGCCACCATTTGTCCCAGGACCTTCATTGCTGAACGGAAGGAACGCAGCCGAGGGCCTTGCAGAGAACTCCGTCCTGGAGAATTGCCCGTTTCTCCTTGAGAAGAAAAAATAACAAAAAACCCTCGACTGACAGGTGTCGAACAGCATGCCTTAGAAGACGAGGCACTGACTCGGAACAAGACAAGACTTTGTTCTGCTGACCAGCCACCAGAAACGGGACAGGGAGTCGAGGACGATTGTCACTCTCCTGGGCCTGAGAGGGGGGCGGAGCTTTGATGTCTTCGAGGTACAGAATGAGCACTAGGCCCCTGATCCTCAAAATGGCCATAAATGTAGCCATGATCTTTATGAAGACACTGGGTGCGGTCGCAAGACCGAGTGGCAGGGCGATGAACTGGAAATGACTCTTCTGCGCCACGAAACGCAGGAGACACAGGTGTGCTGGGAAAATCAGAACATCGAGATAGGCTTCTTGGATATCTATGGAGCACAGGAATTCCTGTGGTTCCATGCAAGCCAATACTGAACAGAGGGACTCCATCCTGAAATGCCGCAGGCGGAACCTTTCGTTCACTAACTTAGGAACCAGATGGGTCGAACTGCGCCGTTCTTCTTCGGCACTACAAGCAGGTTTGAATAGAAACCTGTGAAGCGTTCCTACTCTGAGATGGAAACGATAACCTCTGAACAAAGAAGGCAATGGACGCAAAGAAACCTGGGATCAGATTAGGATCTTTTAGAGGGTGGGATTCGAAGAAGCGATTCCGGGGCCGCGAAGCGAACCCCATCTTGTATCCAGTGGATACCACCTCCCTGACCTCGACTGAGGCAAGCCAAACGTCCCTCCAAAAAAGACGCCCGCCCAAACTGGGAGGAACGCTGGGCCCTTAGCACGAGTTATGCCAAGGAAGATCTGCCATGTCTGGGCCTGGTGGACCTACCATGGGAATTGAGGGAACGCCAGGAAGGGGTAGGCTTGAAGGAAGCCTTTTCTCTATCCAGGCGAGACCGCGGTCTGTGCTAGCCAGAGGAATATTCTGACGCCACGAACCAGCGAAAGGACAAAAAGGGAGCTGAACTGCCATATCAGGGGAGGCCAGCGACGCTCGTGCCTCCCGTGGCGTCCTTAATAATTTGTTCCAGCATGTAGTCAAAGACGGGCCCCCTTGAAAGGGAGGCTGGTAAGGGACTTCTTTGAAAACAAGTCCACCTGCCATGTCTTGAGCCAAATATTCCGCCAGATGGTCACCATATTGCTGGATACCTGAGCTGCACAAGACACGCATCTAGGGAGACAGCTACCAAATATTTCCCTGCATAGGAAATCTGGTCCGTCAGGTCAGCCAGCTCCCCCGGAAGAGGTCCAGCCGTGGAACCCTTACAAGGCTGTTTGGTCCATCTAGCTGTGGTCCTTGAGACCCAGGTAGAGGCAATGGCCGAGGCACAAAGCAGAAGCAGCCACTTCAAAAGGCTGATTTTTCCAGCGATTCTATAATTGTATCCTTGGAATCCATGAGGGATGCTGCATTAGAAAGTGGAAGGACCATGTTGGCGGACAGTCTGCGGACGGACGAGTCCGCTGCCGAGGAATCAGTCCAGTTAGCGATGAGCTCAGGGGAGAAGGGATATAGGATGCCGAGACGCTTCCCTGTCTGAAAGCATCTGGTATGGTTCACCTTTCCCCTGGCAAGTACCACAATAAATTCAGTGTGTGGAGCAAAGACCTTGGAAGTTGGTTTTGACCGTCTAAACGAAACCGCCTTTTCTGCGGGTTCCGTAGAGGTATCCATGATGCCTAAGGTCTGGTTGACTGCAACAATAAGGCTTTGCACCCTATCACTCATGCTAGAGGCCTGTAGTGAAACAAAGTCTGAATCTTCCTCTGAAAACATGACCGAGGACGCCCGTCTGACTCGGGAGAGGAGGATCTGGAAGAGGGATCTCACCGTGCCAGACCGGAGGGCGAGATGGATCGGGAAAAGGACAGAATTTCGCTCCTGTCTGGATCTCTTGTGACCGGTGTTGAAAAGGCCGGATGGAGAATCCTGTGACCCACTGGCAACTGCAGGGGGCTGGGAGGGACAATCTGTCAAGCACGGACACCAGGGACGTGACATCCTGGTGAGGTCCGCCACAGACCGAGACAGAAGGAAAGCCCACCCAGGGATAGGGGCCTCGGTCTCACCCGGGGTAGGAACTCCTGGGCGGTGGGTTCATGATGAGCAGACCCATTAACTGATGCCAGAACATTAGGGGATAGGAGAGCCGAGGAGAGTGTCGGGCTGCAGAGCAGCTACTCACAGTAGGTGCAGTCATCCTGTATTCAGCTCCAGACTGTAGGGCTGCTGTGCCAGGAAGAGAAGGCTCCACAGGAAACAAGTACAATCTGGATCAATAGGAAAAATGGCAGTCACAAGAGGGTGTCCAGGACCAGGAGTGAAAAAGCGCACACTGCAGGGACACATGCTGAAAAGCCTGCTCTGAGACAGGAAAAAGGGGCGGAGCTAAACCGCGGGACCAGGGGGCGGAGCCAAGTGCCGGGAGCGGAGCTAAGTCCCGGCAGGAAGGAGCTGACTAAGAGCTAGGTGGGAAAAAATCCCGCCCGAAAAGCAGGAAGAAGAGGGGTGGAGCCAGCCCTGCAGCTAGGCCCGAGTGAAGCCGGGACCTAAATTAGAGCTGGTGACCGCCGGAGGATGGGGGAGTGGTGCGGAGGATTGAAAAACGCTGCAAAACAATGCCCCACTCTGCAGCTAGGCCTGGAAGAGGCCGGGATCTAGATTACATCACATGACCACCGGAGCACGGGGGAAGTGTTGAGGAAAGCCCTAAAACTGCTGCAAAGGTAACCTGAATAAGGGGCCCACTATTAAAATAAAGGAATTTTTTTTTTTTTTTTCTTTCCCGATCTTCTTTCTTCTGTGATCTTCTTATCTCTGTACCTGGGGGGGAGAGAGAGAGAGAGTACCTCCCCATCCAAGATCGGATGTCCGATAATCCAGCATAGTGGGACGTCCGTGTCTCCTCGAACCGACAGGCACTGGTGGGCGAGTGGGTGGGAGACGGAGGCAGGCCCGGGTCTGAATCACCTCAACACGCTTCAGTGTTAGGGGCTGGGGTCCTGCCGACTAGACATATGAGGATACGGGGTGGCAGTACACGCCGTACTCATAGTCTCTTTGTGGGACTACAGGTGTGACTGACCACCCTGTATCCCTCCGTGGTACCTGAAAAGGAATGACGCACACTCAGGTAGATAGGGGTCTACTGAAAGACACATGTCCACCTCCTACTGACACTAAGCTAAACTGAATATCCTACTTCCTGTCAGTGGGGTGTACACTGCAGAGGAGGAGCGAACTTTTTTTTATTTGCATAGTGTCAGCCTCCTAGTGGCAGCAGCATACACCCATGGTTCCTGTGTCCCCCAATGAGGCGATAGAGAAATAACCTATTGTAAAGCACAGCTCAGGCCCTATTTAACGGTATTTTTATCTCATACTGAAAAAACGCGGTGACAGGTTCCCTTTAAGTAAAAAAGGGGGAATATTACAACAACTCATTGAGGCATATTTAGTAATACAGTCTAACTTTTGGGCAGTGTAAATTTAGACCTTAAAATGCCCCAGATTTATCGCTTATGATAAATGATGATGATTGTGTACCTGTCAACTGCCTGATATAACTAAAAAATACACATGGTGCAAGTGATGAAAACATTTTTATTTTTTATTTTTTGTAAATTCTACCAGAATTCTCACAAAGCTATCTTAAACCCTTCAGGACTAGGCAACTTTTCATTTTTGCCCCTTTTTTTCCCCCCAAGACCCTTAACTTGATTAATGTTCTACATAGCTGTATAAAAGCTTGTTTTTTTTGTGGGATGAGCTATAGTATTGAATGGAGCGCGATTCATTTTAGCGTAAAAGGAACTGGAAAAAATGGGGGGAAAAAAATACCAAGTAGAATAAATGGTGAAAAAAAATGTAATTCCACCATTGTTTTTTGAGCTTTGTATTAACGACCTTCGTTGGGTGGCAAAATAAACCAAATGACCTGTCAACATGATACTCCACATCAGTATGGTCATGGTGATTCCAAACTTGCATATATATTTTGTTTTTTTCTATTTACATGGAAAATAAAGAAGTACATATAAAAAAAATTTTTTGTTTCTGTCACCATTTTACATTTTTATTTTTCCATAGTTGTGAGGTTTGTATTTAGTGTGGCGAGCTGATGTTTTCACTGATTCAATCTTGGGGTCAATATGACATTTTAATCACTTTTTACTGTTTTTTTTTTTTTTGTGAGGCACAATGAATGAAAAACAGATTTCAGGCATTTTAATTTTTTTTTCTTTATAGTGTTCATTTTACATTTTGATAAACCTGATTTTTTTTACAGATGTTTCAATACCAGATGTTTATTTTTCTTATTTTATTTTTCAAGGAGGAAATGGATAGCGATTCCAATTTTTTTTTTTTTAAACTTTTTTTTTAATTTTTATTTGAGTTTTTAGTGCAATTTGGGGACTGGAACCTGTGAGTTTCTGATCCCTTATGCAATATACTTCAATACTACAGTATCAAAGTATACAGTAAAATCAAAGTCTGCTATAAAGCTTAGCCCATGGCTGAGCTCCTCTAGAGTACCAACATGACAGTCACGGGGCCTTCAGCCAGTCCCCAGCTGCCATGGCCACCCATCGGCACCCTGGAATCTAGTTGTGGTAGCCGATTCGCAGGCGCACCAGCTTCATTTAAATGCCACTGTCAGTGATCGACACAGGCAACTAAATGGTTAACAGTAGCAAACAACGTCCAGCTCTGCCATTAGACACAGATGCTGACTATATAATATACCCAGCATCAGACATGTATGGGGGAAGTTCAGCTTCTCAACACATTGTCACCCCAGCACAGAACGTAGAGTTAATATATGTGCCCCATTGTTCCTGGAGGCACAAGATCCAACCGTAATAATGCAAGTTTACCTCCAGAAGCTGACGGGTAATATTCTGTTGTCTGCGTGCTCCTAGCCTTCCAGTAGCTAGCAAGACCTGTGTTCTTATCTGGCTCTGATCCAGAACTGCAGTGTCTGGCATGGCATCAACTGCAAGAGCAGATAACGAAAAATTCATGCAGCATATAAAGAGGAAACGTTACTTAGACCGGCATTTCATACACTAATCTTAGAGCAAAAAGCTTTGGAGTAAAATGTCACAAGTTTATTAAGAAACGTGCAAATAGCTTCTGCAGGGAAGAAAAGGACTTGAACGCTAGTACAGCCTACTGGCTATAACAATCCTAAACGCCAATATTGAGCCTTCAACAAGCTTTAACTCATCACTTAGGATAAGAAACCAAACCAGAAACTCCACTTGTAGACATATTTTGGGGAGGTTTGAATGCAAAACAAAAGATCTGATTTGGCAAAATGAGAGTCCTCTGACAAGGCGTCTAACAAGGAACGTGGACAATGCATAAGGAGACTTATAGGCCATGTGACGCTGCTCTGGGAATTTATACATGAGAATAGCCTCTTCAGAGAGAAAGTGTACTTGAACTGCACTATTGGATGAAGCAATCCTAAAAGTCAATCCTTTCTGCATCTTTGCCTGTTTGCTTGCCAGAAAACCACCTAATTATAAATTATACACAATCTGTAGGGCAGAAGGAAGGTCTACCAAAAAAAGGCAGGCTAAAAGTCAATAGAAAATACTCCCACGATGGGGGACCTGACAAAAAAAGAGGGCTTTCCTGAAACCATGAACTGAAAAATAGCTATAAGCAGACAATGGTCTGAATTCCTGAACAAAAGAAAAACTGTAACCGAAGAGACAATTTTTTATGACTTAAACATTAATACAAGAATATCAGTAGGTTTTCTTGTAGGTATAAGAGGTTTAATTTAAAGGGAATCTGTCAGCAAGATTTTCACAAACCCAAAATATTTATAAGTGCATTTAACTATTTCGAAGACAAGTCAAGCAATACCTTTACATGGCCAGTCAGTTCCTCCAATACTGAGAAATTAGCATTTGAATTCATATGCAAATGACTCTGAAGAGCTATCTGTAGATCTGAAGCCTCTGTCACTCCAACTTAGGGTACCGTTACACTATACGATTTACCAACGATCACGACCAGCGATACGACCTGGCCGTGATCGTTGGTAAATCGTTGTGTGGTCGCTGGAGAGCTGTCACACAGACAGCTCTCCAGCGACCAACGATGCCGAGGTCCCCGGGTAACCAGGGTAAACATCGTGTTACTAAGCGCAGGGCCGCGCTTAGTAACCCGATGTTTATCCTGGTTACCTCGTAAATGTAAAAAAAAAAAAAAAAAAAAAAAAAAAAAAAACAGTACATACTTACATTCCGGTGTCCGTCAGGTCCCTTGCCGTCTGCTTCCCGCACTGACTGACTGCCGGCCGTAAAGTGAAAGCACAGCACAGCGCGCTGTGCTCTGCTTTCACTTTACGGCCGGCAGTCAGTCAGTGCGGGAAGCAGACGGCAAGGGACCTGACGGACACCGGAATGTAAGTATGTACTGTTTGTTTGTTTTTTACATTTACGATGGTAACCAGGATAAACATCGGGTTACTAAGCGCGGCCCTGCGCTTAGTAACCCGATGTTCACCCTGGTTACAAGCGAACGCATCGCTGGATCGGTGTCACACACACCGATCCAGCGATGACAGCGGGAGATCCAGCGACGAAAGAATGTTCCAAACAATCTGCTACGACGTACGATTCTCAGCAGGGTCCCTGTTCGCTGCTGCGTGTCAGACACAGCGATATCGTATGGATATCGCTGGAACGTCACGAATCGTACCGTCGTAGCGACAAAAGTGCCACTGTGAGACGGTACCCTTAGCTACCCAACAAGCGCCACCTCTACCATTTGATTGACGGCCTCTATGTTGTATGACTTGAGGCAAAAAAAACATCATCCAAGCTCAAGGAGGCAACGTTGGGCGGTGAACAGAGCTGGAGTGACAGTGTATAAAATGTTCCCACTTCAGTTCACCACTAGTGTTTAAAAGGGTATTTCAGGATAAAACATGTATTCACATCCAATGGATTTGTTGGAATACCACTTTAAAGTGGTTTTCCATCGTCTTTCGCATCTGCATCGGAAAATGAGTGGTGTTACTACGCACATGGCGGGTATCATGCGTGCAAGTAATAGGACAGGTGCTAGCCGTGCACAAGGCCTGGCATTGGTTGTGGGGACACCTAGGCAGCCTAGCCTCACGCCCACAGTACTAATGTTCCTATTCATCATGAATCAGCCAAAAAAAATCTAATGATTGGATCGATATTATTATATGGTCATGTGGATTTCAGAATAATTATACATTGAGACCTATAAGAAACAATTAATTGTGAGAAAAAAGTTCAAAGATGTTGAATTATTACTTACCAGGAGGATTATAGCGGTCTCCCAAGCAGTCCTCCCAAGCACTGTCATTGTCATCATCGGAATCTGACTGTGACTGCACCAAGTGCAAGCTGGCGGGCCCCCCTCCCTGCACTAGCCGAACCTGCCCCCTGAAATACAGAGGATAGAAAACATTAATAAGAATACAACATTCCTTTACTATAAATTGGGAGAATGAAAATATCCCTGACCAGTAAAGTGTTGAATAATGGGAGAATATTTGAGGAGGTGTATGATGTGTTTTTACTTTTGTAAAATTATAATGAAATGATTCTGAAAAGTGGATGTCAGGGTAGGATTCAACTAAATGGTTTAACGTTAACCGTAATTTGACTGATAAAGGCCAAAATATAATTTTACACTGGATTGTACACATTAGGCAATATGTAAGATATAATAATAAGGATCTCGGAACTAGACGGGGCACAGCAATTGTTTAAGTGCTAGGAGCCCTTTTTTATTTGGGTAAGCAATGGTGCCCTCATGTCCCACTAACATTAGATCTCTTAAGAGTCGTCTGAGGCTTGGATTTTGATGACCTACAGTATCTGTAAGATAGGTGGGGATCCATCATCCGGGCACTCTCACCAATCATTGATTCGTAGGTCCGGCGACGGCCAGAAGGATACCACAGCTCAGTCCACTGTTTAATGGTCATTCTCAGAATTTCTCTAATAAATATGCATTATTTAATATGCTCGGCTTCCTTAAAGATGTGTAAGAACGGAGTCATCAGCTATAGGAATTGAAAGAGCCCGAGCATTCAACCCAACTATTGACAATGCCTGGCTGAGCCATGGGTGGAAGTGACATGCTAATTGTTATTTGATGGATTGAAAATCTAATTTTTGGTTAACCCAACCCAAAAAACACCGGATTACGTACCGGTAATGCTCTTTTATAGAGCCACGACAGCACCCACTGAGAGAGGGGATCCGCCCCTAGGAACAGGAAACCCTACGGAGAGATAAAAGGGGCGGTCCCCCTCGCTCCCACAGTTTGGGTTACAGAGATTGCGAGGAACCGCCCACCAGTTTTAGTAGACAATTCTTTATCATCATTCATTATAATTTAACTATGTATAAGTACAAGAATCCACCACCCTTAACAGTGCTCATATGTACACTAATATATATAAATGGGAGGGAAGTGAAGGGGTGCTGTCGTGGCTCTATAAAAGAGCATTACCGGTACGTAATCCGGTGTTTTCTCTTCGCCACGACAGCACCCACTGAGAGACTTTCAGAGATAGTTATTTGGGGGGGATTATCGTATTAAGGACTGATCTACCGAAACACAAGTCAGTGGAGGCAGATAGATCTAATCTATAGTGACTATAGAAGGTAGAAGGAGAGGACCAGGTTGCGGAATTACATATGAGTTCTATAGGAACCTCTGCTCGTTCAGCCCAGGATGATGCTATCGCCCGGGTGGAATGTGCCTTCACAGTCTCAGGTGGATTCTCCCCTTTAGATGAATAGGCCAGGTATATCGCCTCCCGAATCCATCGGGATAGTGTGCCTTTTGTAACACCAGATCCTTTCCTTTGACCCTGGAAGGAAACAAAGAGAGCCCTGCTCTTCCTCCAGGCGCTAGTCCTATCCAGATAAGTTATTATAGCCCTTCTCACATCTAAAGTATGGTACTTCTCTTCTTCCTGGTCTGTAGGATTATTATAGAAAGAAGGAAGAAGGATCTCTTGAGATCTATGGAATTTTGTACACATTTTAGGTAGGTAGGAAGGGTCTGTTTTCAGGACAATTCTATCAGGAAATATTGACATAAAGGGAGGATCTACTGATAGCGCCTGTATGTCACCTACTCTTCTTGCCGATACTAACGCGACAAGAAGAACGGTCTTAAGTGAAATATATTTAATGTGAGCTAAGTCTAGAGGCTCAAATGGATGACCTGTTAAGGCTTCCAGGACCAAATTAATATCCCAAGGAGGCATCTGCGGAATCTGAACTGGCTCTGATCTCTGGCAAGCTGAAATAAATCTAGCTATCCATCTATTACCTGCAACATTGTGACTATACAAGGCCCCTAGAGCAGAAACTTGTACTTTCAGAGTATTAACTGAAAGGCCTAGGTCACGTCCTTTTTGAAGAAATTCTAGAATAGTGGAGACGGGAATTTCACTAGATAACGCCGATGGATAGAGATTTAGAAATTTCTTCCACACTCTCACATATATGTCAGTAGTGGATCTTTTTCTACTTGTTAACAAGGTATTAATTACACTATCGGAGAAGCCTCTTAGTTTTAACAGCTGCCTCTCAAATGCCAGGCTGTCAACCTTAGTCCCTTCACATGAGGGTGGTTGAAGGGCCCCTGGGAAAGAAGATCCTGATCCTCCGGGAGGATCCACGGATCCGAGATGGACATGGCTCTGAGCAGGGAAAACCATGGTCTTTTTGGCCAAAATGGGGCAATCAGGATTATATTTGCCCGGTCCTCCCTTATCTTCCTGATTACTGTTGGTAGAAGAATCAGAGGAGGAAAAGCGTATGCTTTCTGAAATGTCCAAGGAGTCTGAAGGGCATCGAGAATGTCGGGATTGTTGGCCCGGAACATTGAAGCGAATCTTTTTAGTTGTCGGTTTTGTCTTGTGGCGAAGAGATCTATCTCGGGTGTACCCCATTTCATAGTTATCATTTTGAAAATTTGATGATTTAGGACCCACTCTCCTTGGTGGAGGGTATGACGACTGAGGAAGTCTGCTCTTGAGTTGTCCACTCCTCTGACATGTAGCGCTGACAGGGACAGAAGATGTTCTTCGGCTATGGTTAGAATGTCTTCGGTTACAGACATGAGCGTTCCTGATCTTGTTCCTCCTTGATGATTGATATAGGCGACTGATGTCATGTTGTCGGACAGAATTCTGGTATGTGTCCCGTGTAGCTGCGGAAGGAATTCACATAGAGCATGATAGATAGCTTTTAGCTCTCTTATATTAGAAGAGTCGTCTGACTCCGTGACTGACCATAATCCTTGGACTAAATGGTCTTTTAAATGTGTGCCCCAGCCAGTAGGACTGGCATCAGTATATATTATATTTGAGGGTTTAACTACCCAGGGGACTCCACTGACCAGGTTTTTTGGATCTAGCCACCATATCAGAGATTGGATTACATTATTAGAAAGGGAAATTTTAATATTTAAATGACCATGAGATTTTTCTTCTTCATGTAAAATTGCATACTGTAAATGCCTCGAGTGAAATTGGGCCCATGGAACCGCTGAAATACATGACGTGAAGGAGCCAAGAAGGGACATGCCTTCTCTCAAAGAAATTAGGGGTTTATCTATTACTGACTGAACTTTATTCCTGACCGTTATCTGTTTATTTTCCGGAAGGAAACATTTCTGGCTTGTAGAATCTAATATAATCCCTAGGAAAATTTGCCGAGTTGTTGGGATAAGTCTAGATTTTTCCCAGTTTATTATCCAACCCAATCTTTGCAGAGATGCTATCATATCACACAACCGTTGTTGACATTGCGAAGGAGAATTTCCTACTACTAAGATGTCATCTAAGTAGGAAATTACGAGAGTGTCTTTTAGTCTTAGATATGACATTACCTCCGCCATTAGTTTAGTGAATACTCTTGGGGCTATAGATAGCCCAAAAGGCATTGCAGTATACTGAAAGTGTCGGACACACCCATTCAATACAATCGCTACCCGTAGATATTGTTGATGCTCTGCATAAATAGGTAGATGGTAATACGCATCTTTAAGGTCGAGAACCGTCATAAAGCAATAGGGAAACAGGAGTTTAATGGTGGACCGGATAGATTCCATCTTAAAGGTTTGATTTTCTAGGTAGATGTTTAATTTTTTAAGATTAATAATAGTTCTGAATGTTCCATCTGGTTTTGGAATCAAAAATAACGGGGAATAGAATCCCTTTCCCTCCTGTAGGAATGGAACCTCCACCAAGACTCCCTTAGCTAGGAGATTTATTACCTCCTGCTCCAATGCCTCTTGTTGTAACTGAGACTTTAATGAAGTGAATAGAAATGAGTCCGGAGGGACTCGGGAAAATTTTAATTGTAACCCAGAGGCAATAAGGTTATTTGCCCAAATATTTGCTGTTATGGCCCGCCATTCATTAGCGAAGGAGGACAATCTGCCTCCCACAGGTAGATCTGTCCTAACGGGGTTTTTCTTCAAACTTGAAAGGGCGCTTCCCAAAGAACGCACCCTTTTGTTTTGTGTCTCTTGTGGCCCAGCGATCCTGGTTCTTAAACTCCTTCCTTTTATTAAATGCGGGCTTTCGGAACGCTCTCCTATAAAATGGAACGTAATTATTACTATTTGGAAAGCCTTTCTTCCTTTCCCCTGCTTTAGTTAAGATCTCATCCAGTTTGGTACCAAACAGGTACTCCCCCTGACATGGGAGGCTGCATAACTTAGACTTGGTCTGAGGGTCACCTTTCCAGCCCTTAAGCCATACGGCCCTACGTGCTGCATTGGTTAATCCTGCCGACTTGGCTGCCAGGCGTATAGAGTCGGCAGATGAGTCCGCTAGAAAGGCTGTGGCACCTCTAATTAGGGGTATAGAGGACAATAATTTCTCTCTCTCTCTCTCTCTCTCTCTCTCTCTCTCTCTAGAGAGAGAGAGAGAGAGAGAGAGAGAGAGAGAGAGAGAGCCCTCCTTTCAGCCCTTCTTCCAAGTCACTCAGCCAAACAAGCATGGATCTTGCGGTGCATGTGGCTGAGATTGCCGGTTTAAAGGCCCCTGCAGAAGTCTCCCATGCTCTTTTAAGGAGCGAATCGGCTTTGCGATCTAGAGGATCTTGTAACAAGCCTGAATCCTCTACAGGGAGTAAGGATTTCTTTGATGTAGACGCCACAGCTGCGTCTACTTTTGGGGCTTTTGACCATGTTGTGAATTCTTCATCATTAAAGGGGTAGCGTCTCTTTGAGGATGGTGGTAACCCCCTCTGCCCCTGGCTTTCCCACTCTTTTTTGAGCAGACTTTTTACTGCCGTTATTACCGGAAAAGAGGGTCTCTTCTTTTCGGATAGGCCAGCAAACATAATGTCTTGCTGTGTTTTAGGGACTTTAAGATCTTCTATGCCCATGGTATTGTAAACTGATCTCACCAGATTGTCAATGCTCTCTGTGGGGAAGCACGTATCCTGATCCTCATCTGAGGATATCTCCTGCTGCGATCTATCTGAGTTTGCTTCCTCTCAGACGGCTGATCGGATACAGGTGAAACGTATCCTCTTTTCTCCTTAATACGTGGCTCTCTGTCAACGCTTTGTAGGGCTCGTAATTCTTCCCTAATCATGGCCCTTATATCCTCTGATTTAACTGAGGCTTCCTCACGTAACGTTGATTTTATACATGAATCACATAGCCTTTTAGTGTAACTATCCGGAAGGGGCTGGATACATAACGCACACTGCTTGTGTTTCGCTTTTTCCTTCCTTTTTGCCTATTATAAAGGGAGAGGGACAATAATCAGACTAGTGGGGTAGATGCACACTCACCCAGAAGCTGACCGATCAGGTACCGGCTGAGGAGGAGACAGATGCAGGTGGCTTCCTTTTGGACGATCCGCTCTGCCTAGAGCGGCTGCTGCTGCTGGCATGGCTGCGAGGGGTGACGGTGGTAACCTCTAGAGAAGGTACCGCAGGCTCTCTTGCAGAATCCATTCTGGACGCCGGGATGCAGCGCCGGCGTCCTTTTCACATGGGGGCCGCCATGTTCTTCCTGTTGAACCCGGAAGTGCTAACCACTTCCGGGTCGCGGCCATTTGGATACTCCGGCGCTGTTACCGGCTTCAGCGCCGGCGTCGTCTCACTCCTCCACACCCCGGAAGCTTACCAGCACTTCCGGGGGCATACACTGGGCTCCACACCGCACAGGCGTCCGCCGAGGACGGCGCGACGCTACCACCTGGTGCTTGCCCCGCAGACCGCCGGACATCTGCCGCGAACCGGCCCCCACGACCCGGTCTCGCGACGTCTGCCAGCAGAGGGGGGAAAACTGAATCAGCACCCCCGACGCTGCATCCAGTCCTGGAGCCCTTGCCGTCCTCACAGGTAAACTGCGCAAGCGGCGTCCAGGCTGGGAATCCTCTTCTCCGTGGATCTTCCCGTAGGAACAGGAAACCAAACTGTGGGAGCGAGGGGGACCGCCCCTTTTATCTCTCCGTAGGGTTTCCTGTTCCTAGGGGCGGATCCCCTCTCTCAGTGGGTGCTGTCGTGGCGAAGAGAAAAAATGGTTAGACAATATTTTGTGTAAAATGCATAACGTGAAACAGTCAGACATGTATTGAAACATCTGCACGATTCAGAGGATTCTCAGGACACCGAAAATCTCTGACCTCCTATACAATAATGGCCCGCTTACATGGACAGACTGGCGGTATGATATGACCGCGATCAGTGTAAGTACTGTTTACACAGGACAATGCACCGCCGAAAACTACGATCTTTAGTGATGCGTAAAAGATGATTTTACCCGATGAACAAGTGTTTTGCCTGTTAGTGTAAACAGGCTAACAGATAATTAAGAAACTAGAGTTTTTACGAATGCTTTTTCATTATTATTTTGCAGGATACATGCAGCTTAATTCAAGATCCACCACCACCCCTCCAACATAATGTAACCAGGAATCTGTCGTTCTTCCAAAGAAGCAAAATGACATTCTGTGTGTAAAGATGCTTCATACAAAAATCAATATCAGGCATTCAGGAAAATAGTATTCCGTGTTTTTTGTATCCATTAAAATATAAAACAGAAGTGCCTTATTAAATGTTATTTTAAAAGTTTTGGAAGCCAAATTAGTTTGTCAACATAGCACACATATTATGAGATCAAATATTTCAATAAAGCATATTCAATAGAACATTACATCTGATCAATGAGTCCCACCAACCTAGGAACAACCTGAAAAGGTCGTGTAGAGCCAAGTGCTAAAACAAAGTGCCTAGCAACATCGGATAGATAAATGTATCCTGCCCTCAGGTGGATAACTTGGAAAATTCCATCCGGTACTGCCTGAGAGAATAGCAATGCCATATCAAATGTATAAAACCTGCACCAGGGTACTGGCAACATAGACATGTCCTCTTCTTTTGGCTTCGTTTTAACTCGGGCCTCACCTGTGAAATTTTGTGAATCGCACTTTATGAAACATTTCCAATATTTCTATGTACGTTCAACCATTGTCTCTCCACCATTCTACTAATGTCCATTTCACACTTCCTCTAGCTAGCAAATTCAAGCTCTCTACTATATCCATGGAAAACAAAATTATACATGCACACTAAAGATTTCTTATGAGTATTACAGCTTATTAAATACGATACAATTTATTGATCCCGTGGGAAATTATGGAAATACTAATACCATTGATGCCTGGTTATGGTTGGATGCAATTAATATTATCTAAAAAAAAATATCCCATATTAGTTTGCACTCTTATGCCATCTCAATGCTAAAAAAACTTTTTCCATAAAACCCAGCTTTTAGTTAATGCAGAACAACTAGAGTGAACACTCCTCGGCCCAACTGACTTGACTCCAAAATTGAAAGATAGAGCTCCTCTTTTCCACTGTCCTTTAAATGGAAGCTAGTTCATTAGTTTTTACATAAAACATAAGGCAGTTGTGATAAAATTACCTTTCTAACCTAGATAGCGGTAACGAACCTCAAATTTTTATTGTATCTCCAATCTTTTAGACCAGTGGTAAGACATTCAAGGTTAAAAACCTCCCAACATCTAATTACCAAGATATTCAAAACTCAAAAATGATTTAGATTTAAAAATTTTTTTTTTAATATTTAACTCTGCTGATGAGAGATTACTACCATCATCAAGTGGAAGTAACACCAACTTCCCCCAATTAATTACCAAGCCATAATAGGAGGACATCAACAGCATGAATATTTTTAGGAAGAGTGTTACAGGTATCCTTTATACAAAATATACATCTGCATACAGCAGCATCTCATTCCCTCTCCACCACAACTTCCCCCAATTAATTACCAAGCCATAATAGAAAAATATTTAGAATTGAGAGTCCTCAGTGGTTGATACCTTTTAATGGCTAACTGAAAAGATGGTAACAAATTGCAAGCTTTCGAGACTACACAGGTCTCTTCATCAGGCAAAGACTAAAACAAATTCTGAAGAATCACATATTTATGCACAACATAGCACAGTGCAACATAAAGACGCCCATCTTCCAGAATCATATTGTCCAAATTTGCTACTAAATACAGACATTAAAATACTATCTAAAGTCCTTGCAAACCGCCTTGCTAAAGTCATTACACATATTATACATCCAGCACCCTGAACAAACATATTAATGGGTTCAAAGGAACGGGGATATGTACAAGGGAGGATAGTAACGATGTCACCTCACTCCAAAAGGATTGAATAACTGGACATCCCCAGACCATATGTAAAAAATCTGCTTCACCTATATGGCATCTCAGACATTCTAAAGAGTTAGTCCAACCCATTTTAAATAGTCGTGACGGGGTTAAATATGATTGATGTATTATATAAAGTTGGATCATCTTATTGTTGGCCGAAGGGGACACCCTAGATGGAGATTCAAGAATTGTCTCCCAGTCCTCATCTTGAAGATCAGGAACTAGGAGTTTCCATTTTTCCTTAACCGGCAATACCACTGAGTCCGCACTTACGGACAGCATAGGAGTGTACAATCTATATATATAATTGCCTAAGGGTTTTTCCGTCTGTCTGTCTGTCCTGGAAATCCCACGTCTCTGATTGGTCGAGGCTGCCAGGCCTCGACCAATCAGCGACGGGCACAGTATCGATGTAGAAATCCCGCGTCTCTGATTGGACCAATCAGCGATGGGCACAGCGACGATGATGTCATAAAGGACGTAGACATCCCGCGCCTCTGATTGGTCGAGGCCATCAGGCCTCGACCAATCAGCAACGGGCACAGTGACGGTGATGTCATAAAGGATGTAGAAATCCCACGTTTCTGATTCAGTGACGGGCACAGTATCGACGTAGATGTCATAATGGTTGCCATGGCGACGATGATGTCATAAAGGTTGCCTTGACCAATCAGCGACGGGCACAGTCTGCCGCGAATTCTGGAATCATCATTGTCCATATACTACGGGGACATGCATATTCTAGAACAGGAGTCCCCAACTCCAGTCCTCAAGGCCCACCAACAGGTCATGTTTTCAGGATTTCCTTTGCATTGCACAGGTGATGCAATTATTACCTGGGCAAGACTAAGGAAATCCTGAAAACATGACATGTTGGTGGGCCTTGAGGACTGGAGTTGGGGACCCCTGTTCTAGAATACCCGATGCGTTAGAATCGGGCCACAATCTAGTGTGGATATAAGACCCCAGGGTCCCTGTGATTTAAGGATCCCTATTAATGGAAAGGATATTATTAGCACGGCATTTACTCTGCGCATGTACGATTGTATTGCCGATCTGAGTTGCAGATAACAGAAGAATTGAGGCCTTGGGATATCATACTTAGTCTGTAACTGTTCGAAAGACATTAAGACGCCCTGCTCATACAAATTATTAACCCCTTCCCGACCTGTGACACAGCGTATGCGTCATGAAAGTCGGTGCCAATCCGACCTGTGACGCATATGCTGTGTCACAGAAAGATCGCGTCCCTGCAGGCCGGGTGAAAGGGTTAACTCCCATTTCACCCGATCTGCAGGGACAGGGGGAGTGGTAGTTTAGCCCAGGGGGGGTGGCTTCACCCCCTCGTGGCTACGATCGCTCTGATTGGCTGTTGAAAGTGAAACTGCCAATCAGAGCGATTTGTAATATTTCACCTAAAAAAATGGTGAAATATTACAATCCAGCCATGGCCGATGCTGCAATATCATCGGCCATGGCTGGAAATACTAATGTGCCCCCACCCCACCCCACCGATCGCCCCCCCAGCCCCCCGATCTGTGGCCCGCTCCCCTCCGTCCTGTGCTCCGCTCCCCCGTCCTCCTGCCCGCTCCCCCCGTGCACCAATCACACCCCCCCGTGCTCCAATCAAACCCCCCCGCACTCCGATCCCCCCCCCGTGCTCCGAACCACCCCCCCTGCACACCGATCCACCCCCCCTGCACACCGATCCACCCGCCCGCACACCGATCACTCTCCCCCATGCTCCGATCCCTCCCCCCCCGTGCTCCGACGCCCCCCGTGCCCTGATCTCCCCCCCCCTGTGCCCTGATCTCCCCCCCTTATACTTACCGATCCTGGCGGGGTCCCGTCCGTCTTCTTCCCCGAGCGCCGCCATGTTCCAAAATGGCGGGCGCATGCGCAGTGCGCCCGCCGAATCTGCCGGCCGGCAGATTCGTTCCAATGTGAATTTTGATCACTGTGATATAATCTATCACAGTGGTCAAAATAAAAAAAACAGTAAATGACCCCCCCCATTTGTCCCCCATAGATAGGGACAATAATAAAATAAAGAATTTTTTTTTTTTTTTCACTAAGGTTGGAGTTAGAACTAGGGTTAGGGTTAGGGTTAGGGGTAGGGTTAGGGGTAGGGTTAGGGGTAGGGTTAGGGGTAGGGGTAGGGTTAGGGGTAGGGTTAGGGGTAGGGTTAGGGTTAGAGCTAGGGTTAGGGTTAGGGTTTCGGTATGTGCACACGTATTCTGGTCCTCTGCGGATTTTTCCGCAGCGGATTTGATAAATCCGCAGTGCTAAACCGCTGCGGATTTATGGCAGATTTACCGCGGTTTTTCTGCGCATTTCACTGCGGTTTTACAACTGCGATTTTCTATTGGAGCAGTTGTAAAACCGCTGTGGAATCCGCAGAAAGAAGTGACATGCTGCGGAATGTAAACCGCTGCGTTTCCGTGCAGTTTTTCCGCAGCATGTGTACAGCGATTTTTGTTTCCCATAGGTTTACATTGAAATGTAAACTCATGGGAAACTGCTGCGGATCCGCAGCGTTTTCCGAAGCGTGTGCACATACCTTTAGAATTAGGCTATGTGCACACGGTGCGGATTTGGCTGCGGATCCGCAGCGGATTGGCCGCTGCGGATCCGCAGCAGTGTTCCATCAGGTTTACAGTACCATGTAAACCTATGGAAAACCAAATCCGCTGTGCCCATGGTGCGGAAAATACCGCACGGAAACGCTGCGTTGTATTTTCCGCAGCATGTCAATTCTTTGTGCGGATTCCGCAGCGTTTTACACCTATTCCTCAATAGGAATCCGCAGGTGAAATCCGCAGTAAATCCGCAGGTAAAACGCAGTGCCTTTTACCCGCGGATTTTTCAAAAATGGTGCGGAAAAATCTCACACGAATCCGCAAAGTGGGTACATAGCCTTAGGGTTAGGGTTGGGTTGGAATTAGGGTTGTGGTTAGGGTTAGGGGTGTGTTGGGGTTAGGGTTGTGGTTAGGGGTGTGTTGCGGTTAGGGTTGTGGTTAGGGTTACGGCTACAGTTGGGATAAGGGTTAGGGGTGTGTTGGCGTTAGAATTGAGGGGTTTCCACTGTTTAGGCACATCAGGGGGTCTCCAAACGCAACATGGCGCCACCATTGATTCCAGCCAATCTTTTATTCAAAAAGTCAAATGGTGCTCCTTCCCTTCCGAGCCCCGACGTGTGCCCAAACAGTGGTTTACCCCCACATATGGGGTATCAGTGTACTCAGGACAAACTGGGCAACAATTACTGGGGTCCAATTTCTCCTGTTACCCTTGAGAAAATAGAAAATTGCTTGCTAAAACATCATTTTTGAGGAAAGTAAAATGATTTTTTATTTTCACGGCTCTGCGTTGTAAACGTCTGTGAAGCACTTGGGGGTTCAAAGTGCTCACTACATATCTAGATAAGTTCCTTGGGGGGTCTAGTTTCCAAAATGGGGTCACTTGTGGGGGGTTTCTACTGTTTAGGCACACCAGGGGCTCTGCAAACGCAACGTGACGCCCGCAGACCATTCCATCAAAGTCTGCATTTCAAAACGTCACTACTTGACTTCCGAGCCCCAACATGTGCCCAAACAGTGGTTTACCCCCACATATGGGGTATCAGCGTACTCAAGAGAAACTGGACAACAACTTTTGGGGTCCAATTTCTCCTGTAACCCTTGGGAAAATAAAAAATTCTGGGCTAAAAAATTATTTTTGAGGAAAGAAAACATATTTATTATTTTCACTGCTCTGTGTTATAAACTTCTGTGAAGCACTTGGGGGTTCAAAGTGCTCACCTCACATCTAGATAAGTTCCTTTCGGGGTCTAGTTTCTAAAATGGGGTCACTTGTGGGGGGTTTCTACTGTTTAGCCACATCAGGGGCTCTGCAAACGCAACGTAACGCCCGCAGAGCATTCCATCAAAGTCTGCATTTCAAAATGTCACTACTTGACTTCCGAGCCCCGACATGTGCCCAAACTGTGGTTTACCCCCACATATGGGGTATCAGCGTACTCAGGAGAAACTGTACAACAACTTTTGGGGTCAAATTTCTCCTTTTACCCTTGGGAAAATAATAAATTGCAGGCTAAAAAATCATTTTAGAGAAAATAAAATTTTTATTTTATTTTCATGGCTCTGCGTTATAAACTTCTGTGAAGCACTTGGAAGTTCAAAGTCCTCACCACACATCTAGATTAGTTCCTTTGGGGGTCTAGTTTCCAAAATGGGGTCATATGTGGGGGATCTCCAATGTTTAGGCACACAGGGGCTCTCCAAACGTGACATGGTGTCCGCTAATGATTGGAGCTAATTTTCCATTTAAAAAGCCAATTGGCGTGCCTTCCCTTCCGAGCCCTGCCGTGCGCCCAAACAGTGGTTTACCCCCACATATGGGGTATCAGCGTACTCAGGACAAACTGGACAACAACATTTGCGGTCCAATTTCTCCTATTACCCTTGGCAAAATAGGAAATTCCAGGCTAAAAATCATTTTTGAGGAAAGAAAAATTATTTTTTATTTTCATGGCTCTGCATTATAAACTTCTGTGAAGCACCTGGGGGTTTAAAGTGCTCAATATGCATCTAGATAAGTTCCTTGGGGGGGTCTAGTTTCCAAAATGGGGTCACTTGTGGGGGAGCTCCAATGCATAGGCACACAGGGGCTCTCTAAACGCGACATGGTGTCCGCTAACAATTGGAGCTAATTTTCCATTCAAAAAGTCAAATGGCGCGCCTTCCCTTCCGAGCCCTGCCGTGTGCCCAAACAGTGGTTTACCCCCACATATGAGGTATCGGCGTACTCGGGAGAAATTGCCCAACAAATTTTAGGATTCATTTTATCCTATTGCCCATGTGAAAATGAAAAACTGAGGCGAAAAGAATTTTTTTGTGAAAAAAAAAGTACTTTTTCATTTTTACAGATCAATTTGTGAAGCACCTGAGGGTTTAAAGTGCTCAATATGCATCTAGATAAGTTCCTTGGGGGGTCTAGTTTCCAAAATGGGGTCATTTGTGGGGGAGCTCCAATGTTTAGGCACACGGGGGCTCTCCAAACACGACATGGTGTCCGCTAACGATGGAGATAATTTTTCATTCAAAAAGTCAAATGGCGCTCCTTCCCTTCCGAACCTTACCATGTGCCCAAACAGTGGTTTACCCCCACATGTGAGGTATCGGTGTACTCATGAGAAATTGCCCAACAAATTTTAGGATCCATTTTATCCTGTTACCCATGTGAAAATGAAAAAAATTGAGGCTAAAAGAATTTTTTTGTGAAAAAAAAGTACTTTTTCATTTTTACGGATCAATTTGTGAAGCCCCCGGGGGTTCAAAGTTCTCACTATGCATCTAGATAAGTTCCTTGGGGCGTCTAGTTTCCAAAATGGGGTCACGTGTGGGGGAGCTCCAATTTTTAGGCACACGGGGGCTCTCCAAACGTGACATGGTGTCCGCTAAAGAGTGGAGCCAATTTTTGATTCAAAAAGTCAAATGGCGCTCCTTCCCTTCCAAGCCCTGCCGTGCGCCCAAACAGTGGTTTACCCCCACATATGAGGTATCAGCGTACTCAGGACAAATTGGACAACAACTTTCGTGGTTCAGTTTCTCCTTGTACCATTGGGAAAATAAAAAAAATGTTGCTAAAAGATAATTTTTGTGACTAAAAAGTTAAATGTTCATTTTTTCCTTCCATGTTGCTTCTGCTGCTGTGAAGCACCTGAAGGGTTAAAAAACTTCTTGAATGTGGTTTTGAGCACCTTGAGGGGTGCATTTTTTAGAATGGTGTCACTTTTGGGTATTTTCAGCCATATAGACCCCTCAAACTGACTTCAAATGTGAGGTGGTCCCTAAAAAAAATGGTTTTGTAAATTTCGTTGTAAAAATGAGAAATCGCTTGTCAAATTTTAACTCTTATAACTTCCTAGCAAAAAAAAATTTTGTTTCCAAAATTGTGCTGGTGTAAAGTAGACATGTGGGAAATGTTATTTATTAACTATTTTGTGTCACATAACTCTCTGGTTTAACAGAATAAAAATTCAAAATGTGAAAATTGCGAAATTTTCAAAATTTTCGCCAAATTTCCGTTTTTATCACAAATAAACGCAGAATTTATTGACCTAAATTTACCACTAACATGAAGCCCAATATGTCACGAAAAAACAATCTCAGAACCGCTAGGATCCGTTGAAGCGTTCCTGAGTTATTACCTCATAAAGGGACACTGGTCAGAATTGCAAAAAACGGCCAGGTCATTAAGGTCAAAATAGGCTGGGTCATGAAGGGGTTAATGAAAACAACACCACATGAGGTCCAGAATTGAGTAGATGTACATATTATTCCATAATGGCATTTCGGCTATAATACCTTCAAAATGAATGGCCCTTTTCACCTGCTTCCAAACCAACCTCGCTAAGCGGAGAAGTGGTAATAATTTAGAGGTGTTGGGTCTATCAATCTCTAAAAAGCCTAACGGGCAATCAAGCTTCGCAGCGTGGGCCAGATGACTCTCCGAGTTTGGTAAATGACCCCTAGGCATCCACTTACCCAGAGCCCTAAAAGTTGTCCGGTCAAATAATACAGGAAAAAGTCAGGTAGCGCCACACCTCCCATTTGCTTGGATCTATGTAAAGTAGATAATATAAGTTTAGACCTGGCTTTTTGACTAGATCCAATAACGGGAGGACATGAAATTGTAGGTCAAATCTACTGTATTTTGGTATAATTATCCCTAAATATTTAAAGTTGGACACCACTGGCAATAAGGATAACTCTTTAAGATGATCTGCTGAAACATGGGAGAGAGGCATCAAAGCGGATTTGTCCCAATTTATATACAATCCCGAGCATTTACTAAATCTATTTATGGTGGTGATCACATGCGGCACTGTCTCCTCTACGTCATCCATGAATATTACCATATCAACGGCGTATAAGCCAATAACCTCCACGCGGTCTGCTATCTCAAAACCTTTAATGGATGGAGTGGATCTCATACGTATTGCTAGTGCTTCAATCGCAAGAGCAAAAAGGGCCGGTGAAAGGGGGCAACCCTGTTGGATTCCCCTATTCAGGGAGAATGTCTCTGGCATGGAGCTATTAATAATTATCCGGGCTTTAGGTTTCATGTATATTGCATTGATCCATTTTTGAAATTTGGGGCCAAATCGGTATCTCTGTAAACATGCGGACAGGAAGGGCCATTCAAGGGAGTCGAACGCCTTGGCCGCGTCCAGCGAGGCCAAAGCCCATCTATTCTCCAATACCAGGGAGCTATATTTGGCAACCTACTGAACCCTTCTAATATTAATGGACGTATTTTTACCTGGCATGAATCTGGTCTGGTCTGGGTGTATTATGTCTAGTATTACCGTATTTAACCTAGTGGCTAATATTTTAGAGAAAATTTTATAATCTACATTTACCAATGAGATCGGGTGATATGATCCACATTCCAGGGAATCCTTACCATCCTTTTTTAAAACTATAATATTTGCTTCATAATAGGAGTCTGGCAAAGAACCTCTCCTCCAAATCCCTTGAAACACCTTCAAAAGACACGGTGTTAAAATATCCCGGTATTGTCTATACATTTCTATGGGGAACCCGTCTGGGCCTGGTGCCTTTCCAGAAGCCATATCCGCTATAGCCGCATTAAACTTTTCCAGAGTGAAATCTGCATCTAGAAAAGCTTGTTGTGTAGGGCTCAACGTAGGGAACTCAATGTCTGATAAATAGTCTATACAACCTGGTGTATCGAGGTCCCCCTGTGAGCGATACAGCTCTTTATAATATTCCTGAAAGCATTGAAGAATATCATTTGTGGAAGTCACTATTGCACCATCTCGTTTCAGGATTTTAAGTATAGTATTAGATGTATTGTGTTGTCGTACCATGAATGCTAATAGTTTACTCGATTGATTCCCCAACTCAAAGTATGCTTGTCGAGTAAAAAAAAAAAAAAAGAGTTTACGTCTAGACTTGGTATCTACATATTGAGTATATAATCTATGGGAAAGTGACCACTCAGCCCTATTCTTGCTGGTTTGGCTAGTAATATAGGCCTCTTCTGAGTCTCTCAGTCGTCTCTCCATCTCATCATCTTCCCGTAAGGTCATACTTTTAATGTAGGAAATTGTAGAGGTCAAGCATCCTCTCATGTACGCCTTAAGAGCATCCCAAAACATATTTATATTCTGTGGCTCCGGATCAGTTATGAATCAGTCTAGTTGGTCTATAGTTCTATCATTAGGGCCTATCAGCTTGAACCAGAATGGATTTAGTTTCCAGACCGCATTATGTCTCGTCTGACCAAAGTTGAGCTTAAGTATTATTGGGCTATGGTGTAAAATGCCCATTTCCATGTTCTATCTCCCCCACCCACATCGCCAAGTTACTAGAGCCAAAAATATAATCCAAGCGGGATAGGGTGCGTCTAACGGACGAGTGGCAGGTGTATTCTTTTACATACGGATGACGTATTCTCAATAGATCTAGCCACCCACTACCCTCCATGAATGTGGACAAACGGGAAGGGGAGGGAGTCACCCCCAAAACCTCGCCATCCAGCCTGAGCCTATCAAGGCCCTCGTCCATAACCAAATTGAAGTCTCCCGTGCATAAGATATATGCATCTGGATAATTCAGAGCAAAACTCAGCACCTTATTTATGATGGACATATTAGCAGGAGGGGGGTTGTCTATACAAATTCTAACAGTCTTTCAAGTTAATCCACCCATGTACAAAGATAAACAGGCCCTCAGGATCCCTCCGTATCTCCCCAACCTCCCATCTAACATCCTTATGAATTAATAAAGAGACCCCCCCCCCCCTAGAATAACTAGTATGGAATGTATGTACAGACCATTGTACACACGGTTTTTGTACATAGCGGTCCGTCTCTGGTCAAGTGTGTTTCAACTAGGGTTACAATATGAGGATGGTGACGTCTTATTTGAGAAAATACTTTAACTCTCTTTCGGGGTGATCCAAGACCTCTCACATTTCAGGTCAAACATGTAAGATCAGATGCCATACGTCCTCATCCACAAATAATACACATTATCACGCCAATCACATTTCTGGTATACAATGGAAAAAAACATGGCAGCAATTCCTATATAACCAATTCCTAACAATACTAAAACAAGATAAAGCAAAATACGCTTCAAGAGAGAGCAAAGTTTCTTGCTCCTATCGCTGTCCAAAAAAAAAAAAAAAAAAAAAGAGGGTACCATCTCTGAAAGCAAGGTCCGGTAGTTGTTTTCTTGGACTTTGGCGGAAAGAGCTCTTATCATTAAAAATGGAAGAAAAAAATAAAAGGAGAAGAAAACCCAGTGAAAGAGTTCCATTTCCGGAGTATCTATATGTAAAGACGGCAGGTAATTTAGGATTCCCCCCCCCCTTATTCGCTCCCACGTGAGTTCGCATCCAATCTTCAGCTTCTGCTGGGGTCATAAAGAAAGAGGAAGAACCCTTGTAAATAATCTTGAGAAGGGCTGGAAAAATCATTGAATATAAAATGTTGTTTTCCCTGAGTGGTTTCTTTATCTCCATTAATTGGGCACGTTGTTTCTGCAATTCCATAGAAAAATCTGGGAATATTGATATAGTGGCATTATTACATTTTATGGGGCTTTTTTGTCTTGCCTTGCAGAGCACTGCATCTCTATCCCTGCAATACAAAAGGCGCGCCAAAAAGGGTCTTGGTGGGGCGCCCAGGGGAAGAGGTTTTGTTGGTACTCTGAGCCCTTTCCACAAAGAAGGTAGAGGAGAATTCGTCTCTCAAAGTATCTTTAAGCCAACTCTCAAGGAATTGTTCCGGTTGCTGACCCTCTGAGCGTTCTGGGAGCCCAATAATGCGGATATTATTCCGACGTAGTCTATTTTCCAGGTCGTCCACCTTTTGCTTCCAGGCATTTATAGAGCCAGACACTTTTGTCAATTTAGTTTCCATGGGCACAGAGTTGTCTTCCAGGTGAGATACCCGGGACTCCTCCTCCGTAATGCGGCCCCTCAGATTGCATGTCCTGTCGCAGGTGTCCCACCTCAGAGTGCACCTCCTCTATTTTCCCAGTTAAGGATGTCCTGGTTAGTGATATAGCCTGCATTAACTGCTCAGACGCTTGTTTCAAAGTTAAATCCTCCCGATCTCCATCCTCCTATCAGAAGCACATTTTTTGGCTGACTAGCAGTCTTGGCCCCAGGTGAATTATCTTTATTCGACCGCGGGTTATCAGGGGGGTCAGATCGTGCATATGTTCTCAACTTTGCAGTTGCACCGAGGTTCTTGGACGATGCATAGTCAATGTTTTGTGAACACACGCCGATCCAGCGAAGTGTTCACTTGTAACCAGGGTAAATATCGGGTTACTAAGCGCAGGGCCGTGCTTGGCAACCCGATATTTACCCTGGTTACCATTGTAAAAGTAAAAAAAAAAAAAAAACACTACATACTTACATTCTGATGTCTGTCACGTCGTTGGTCGCTGGAGAGAGCGTTGGTAAGTCGTTTAGTGTAACGGTACCTTAAGTATCTACAAAGCCTACAGAAGATCCTTACGGAGGAAGCAGCGTGTGGCATCAAGGATTTATTGCATGCAGCTGCTGCACTTCTTACCCTGGGGGGGAGGTGCAGGTCAGGGGGACAAAGCCGAGATAAATAAAGCTCAATGTTTATCAAGAGATATAGGGTCCTCCTCCAAACAATGTTTGTATGCGGTGAATTTATCTATATCTCAATCTCTGTGTGGTGCTCGGCAGGTCAACCACTCACCAGGCACTACAGTGTCCGCAGTTACACGCTGAATGACCGGAGCGGAGGGAGATACATCTGTTTGGGAGCAGACACTGGAGCTATCAGGAACTATACCGTATTGAGGATGGGGGGAGCGCAGGGCCCGTTTCTCAGGGCTCACACTGCACGGTCCCCCTGCTGTACCTCTCGGAGCTTCGCCTGCGTCCAGCTAACTCCCCTTGAGCCGAGTGCCGCCGCTCCACGTCCTTCACCGCCGGAGCACGCGGCAGGTAAAAATGGCCGCCGACTCCTTCAAGGCCCGTCCACCGTCCTTGGCTTCCCCGGTGCTAACCCAGCCGGAGCTTCACCGAACACCACCTCTGCAGCCGGGTGCCTCCAGGTATCCAGGGGAACACAGCAGCAGCCATAGGAACCCTCCTGGGTGAGTATATTGCAGGATTCCACTCAGGATCACAGGAGCTCCAGCCAGACACGTCCTCTCCGCTCGGCTACACAGCCACGTCCCCTCGTCTTCAAAATAGTTTTGTCTTTAGAAGAATTGCTTATTCCTGGCTTTAGTTAACATATGTTGAGCTAGCAGGTTTGGTGACTATCGGAGGGGTGAGATAAATATTGACTTTCAGCATTCTGTACCTCCATCTTAAGTGATTGTTCAAATACTCTGGAGGCATTCTTAATCCCACCCACCTCTTTAATTAGAAGACCTCTTAAAAGGGCATTCAAAGTGTTCCAGACCAATGCAGCTGCAGCAAAGCCCGTGGAAGAGCGCTAGGTTTAGAAAAATGATAAGCCAGTAAAGGCCCCTTCACATTAAGCGACGCTGCAGCGATACCGACAACGATCCGGATCGCTGCAGCGTCGCTGTTTGGTCGCTGGAGAGCTGTCACACAGACCGCTCTCCAGCGACCAACGATGCCGGTAACCAGGGTAAACATCGGGTAACTAAGCGCAGGGCCGCGCTTAGTAACCCGATGTTTACCCTGGTTACCATGCTAAAAGTAAAAAAAAACAAACACTAGATACTTACCTACAGCCGTCTGTCCTCCAGCGCTGTGCTCTGCTTCTCTGCTCTCCTCCTGTACTGTCTGGGAGCCGGAAAGCAGAGCGGTGACGTCACCGCTCTGCTTTCCGGCTCACAGACAGTACAGGAGGAGAGCAGAGCACAGCGCTGGAGGACAGATAGCGTTAGGTAAGTATCTAGTGTTTGTTTTTTTTTTACTTTTAGCATGGTATCCAGGGTAAACATCGGGTTACTAAGCGCGGCCCTGCGCTTAGTTACCCGATGTTTACCCTGGTTACCAGTGAAGACATCGCTGGATCGGTGTCACACACGCCGATCCAGCGATGTCAGCAGGAGTCCAGCGACGAAATAAAGTTCTGGACTTTCTTCAGCGACCAACGATCTCCCAGCAGGGGCCTGATCGTTGGTCGCTGTCACACAACGATTTCATTAACGATATCGTTGCTACGTCACAAATAGCAACGATATCGTTAACAATATCGTTATGTGTGAAGGTACCTTAAGAGTTAAATTGCCAGGGTGGGATAATTCCACGGTCTTGTGGGCTAGATTGAATGATCAGCTTAATTGGGACATGATACAAAAGGCTAAGGGGCAAATATTCCACTGAGTGTAGCAGCCTAGCCATCTTCACATTTAAAGGGCCAAATCTATACAGAAAAGGGAGCCATATGTGGGTGAGAAGCATGAATATAGCGTAAGACCTGCACTTGGACTCCCCAAAGATCCATTTCCTGTAAAAAAAATTTCCAAAGTACCCTGTCCCTTTTTAATTCTAAGCCCTTATCTATGGTGTTATTGAAATTGCCCAAGATTATATGCGCAGTTTGTGGGGCTTGGTCGATGAATTGCAAAATTTCCTGCAATACCATTCCAGAATACGGGGGCGGTATGTAGGTCGCCACAATAATACAGTCCCTACTATTTAATTTTCCCATAATACAAATATATTTCCCTTCTTTAACAAGTTTAACCAATTAGCAATACATTACGATGGATCAATACACTCCTTGAATATGCTTAGTATGTAGCATGAAAGTGTTGACGAATCCATGGTGCCAGTTAGATGACTTTCTTGAAGACAGATTGCAGGGTGGAAAGGTTTTGTATAGTCTAGAATAGCCCTGCATTTAACAGACCCATTAACTCCCCTAACATTCCATGACAAATAGGTTGTACTACTAGCCATTCTCTAGAGCATTAGCCATTCTCTCTTCAAATTTATACATTCCTCGCTTAACATCAGCAAATACAGCATTCCCAAACACAGATCCCAACCCAACTGTTACCTATCCACAGATAACTCCCCTATTAACACACAGGTTTCAGAGAGGACAGTGGAGTCTCTAGAAAAGTCCCCTCTCTAGGAGTCAAGATCAATTACCACTGTCTATGCACTAAACACCCCAAGTGTCATAATCTTGCAGAACAACCAGAGCAAAATTAACACAATCCTATATTGAGAAGAAATGCCAAAAATATCTAATAAATGTAAAATTAATGAATATAAATCAAACATGTAAACCCCCCAAAATCTTCATCAAGCACGTAAAAATGATATCATTTTATTAGCATATAAGGCAAAGATGACAACAATACATAATAAAAAAATATAAAAAACAAGGAATTTTATTAAAATAATAAAAATGCAAAGAAAAATAATAATACAAAGAAAAATAATATGACCTGTATGCGGAGGGCAGGGTACATGAGACCAATTGATAAAAAAATATTAAAATACATCTAATTATAGAGAACATATATATATTAAATATTAGAAGCTCTCTTATTTATTTTGAATAATGACTGATATTAGAAAAATATATTGAATACATAGATGTGAACACTATTAATAGTTAAATAAAGTGCAGTATTACCCCAAAACAATTCATAAATAGCAAAAGTGCACTTATAAAGAAGGGGGTATATATATTTACACATGTGTATAATTTTTTTTTATATATTTGTAACCCAAAAAAATATTAGTGAGCTCCATTAGGAAAGTGCCAGTGCATAAAAACTCTCCTGATTAAAGGGACTCTGTCACCTGAATTTGGCGGGACTGGTTTTGGGTCATATTGGCGGAGTTTTCAGGTGTTTGATTCACCCTTTCCTTACCCGCTGTCTGCATGCTGGCTGCAATATTGGATTGAAGTTCATTCTCTGTCCTCCATAGTACACGCCTGCGCAAAGCAATCTTGCCTTGTGCAGGCGTGTACTATGGAGGACAGAGAATGAACTTCAATCCAATATTGCAGCCAGCATGCAGCCAGCGGGTAAGGAAAGGGTGAATCAAACACCTGAAAACTCCGCCCATATGACCCAAAACCAGTCCCGCCAAATTCAGGTGACAGGTTCCCTTTAAAGTGCAGTTATATTAACAGGGAGAAAAAATGATAAATGAACCAGCCACAAATACCAACCGGTATGACGCACCGCTACCCCCGCACACACCACTTAAACGCACATTTCGCTTCCGCTGCCGAATTTTCTTTGTATTTTTTTTTTTTTTTTTAATTTTAATAAAATTCCTTGTTTTTTTTATATTTTTCATTATGTATTGTTGTGTCATCTTTGCCTTAAATGCTAATAAAATATTATAATTTTTACGTGCTTGAGGAATATTTTTTTAGGTTTACAAAATTAACATAACCCCGCATCTCTGGGTGCCAAGTATTGCAACCTTAACGGATTTATCCATATTGCCAGATTGGCCAATCGGCACCTACAAAGAGGGAAGTAAAAATAAAAAATAAGAGGCGTGGGGTGTAGTGGGAAGGAGGAGAAGGGTCCGCAACCCAGCATGACACTAATGAGTAGCATATATATTTCAGACGTGTGAGATGAGCATTATCACGACTTTAGAATCATGTAATTACTGAAATAAACGTTAGACAGTTCAAGCTGAATAAATCAATAGGGTCCAATGCCGCTAGACAGAAAGGGACTCCAACTCACAAATGATGAGAGAAAAGATCATTTTTATTCAATATAGAGATAAAAGACAAAAAAAAAAATAATTAAAAAAGACAGGGCCATGAATCTCCAAAAAGAGGGAAGAAAACACTATGAAGTAATATGGTCAATACTATGCATTGTAAAGGTGATAGCCAGTGCTAGTGGGCTAGGAGATGGTACTATGAAAGAACCTGTAATACTGTTTCCTGTTAAAGATGCTGTAAGTAAAGGAGGCAAAAGAAATGAAAAATCAGGCTGTCTGTGCTTCCCTCACACCCGAGGAGCGCCGTTTCGCTGCTTACTTCTTACGGGGGGCATGTACGAGGAAGAAACGAGCCTGGAAGAAGCTAGCAGCAAAATGGCGCCCGTAAGGATAGGGAAGAACAGACAGCCTCAATGATTACAGCACCATTTTTACCCAGGTAAAGGGCTCATTGTCCCTTTATTGCTCTTGTACTTTGGGTATTTTGGTGTAAAGTTACAGGACCGTCCTTGGAGTGCCTTTTATAGGGGTATTATATCAACGCAGAGCGGAGTTACTGCACTTGCACATAGCAGCCCCTGCATTTCTTTTGCCTCCTTTACTTATAGCATCTTTAACAGGAAGCAGTTTTACAGGTTCTTTCATAGCATCATCTCCTAGCCCACTAGCACTGGCTGGCACATACATGCAATACATTGCATAATATTGACCATATGAGGGCAGTCTCACACGTCCAGATAATTCCGGTACCGGAATTATCCGTGTCCGTGTGCCCCTACATTTTTGTGGCACATCAGTGTGGCACACATGCGGCGTGCCCACTGGGTACCACACGCACTGTGCCGGAGACAGGGGTGCGGGGACCTGGATATTGATTTTACACACTAATATTCATATCTTCTCTACAGCAAACGCTGCTGCAGGGAAGATATGAATGGGGCTTCAGCACCAGTGGGGGGGGGGGGACAGCGCTTAATGTAGCGCTGTCTCCTGCACGGCACACGGACAACGTCCGTGTGCGGTACGTGTTTTACACGGACCCATTGACTTTAATGGGTCCGTGTAATCCGTGCGCTCCCACGAACACCGACATGTCTCCGTGTTTGGCACACGGAGACACGGTCCACAAAAAATCAATGACATCTGAAAAGATGCATTGATTTAACTGTGTCTACGTGTGTCAGTGGCTCCGGTACGTGAGGAAACGGTCACCTCACGTACCAGAGCCACTGACGTGTGAAACCGGCCTTACTGGTAGCTTTTACTTATTTGCTTCTTTCAGTGGATCCCTGTGGGTTCTCTTACTGCCTATCCCTGTTTGTTGATCCCATCACCTCCGACATTGCTTTATTACTGTTTTTTCTTCCCTTTTTTTGGCGGTTCATTGCCCTGTCTTTTTTAATTATTTTGTCTTTTATCCCTATATTAAATAAAAATGATCTTTTAGCTAATCATTTGCGAGCTGGAGTCGCTTCCTGTCTAGCAACAATGGACCGCATTAGGCCTCTTTCAGACTTCCGTCTTTTTCCTCCCGTAGAAATCCATCGATTTTAGAAAAAACAGGATCCTGCAAATTTTTCTGTTTTTTCCCATAGACTTGTATTAGCGATGGATTGTGACGGATGGCCATCCGTTTCATGGGTTGTGCACTGGATCCGTTGGAAAATAGCGGTCCGTTGTGCGGAGAAAATGTTCAGAGGAACGTTTTTATGCACGTCGGAAAATCGCTCAGCGATAGGTCCTGCGCTGTCCGTCGTCAGCTATAATGGAAGCCTATGGGCGCAGGATGCGTCGCTGACCGTCAAACACAGGAATTTAGAGACGGATCCTGTTTTTTTCATTCTGAGCATGCCTGGAAGGATTTTTCAAGCCAGGGAAAAATTCTCTCATCTTACACCTGAAAATGCAGGCAGGAACTCCTTCGACGCATCCGTCATAACACTGGATGCGTTGCACACGGTTTCCACTATTTTAACAACATCCGTCGATACGTCGCTTCACTGCATTAGGACACACCCAGACCGAAGAAAGTGTGAAAGAGGCCTTAGACCATGTTGATTTATGACTTTAGAATCATGAATAACTTAACAAAAACACCAAAAGAAGTCCACATTATGCACTCATCTGACACATATCAAGGTGTTGACTGCCTTATGTGGGTGGCCCGAAGGTGTCTCTCCTGATCCATCTATGCAAGGGAGTCATTCGGCGTTTTGAAAAAGAAGGTGGAGTTCATTGCTGACACCCTAAGCCTCGCAGGCTATAACATTGAGTAAAGCACATTTACTGTATTTTCCGGCGTATAAGACGACTTTTTAACCCCTAAAAATCGTCCCAAAAGTCGGGGGTCGTCTTATACGCCGGGTACAGCTGCAGGGAGCGATCCTGGATGGTTCCCAGGGTCTGAAGGAGAGGAGACTCTGCTTCAGGCCCTGGGATCCATATTCATGTAAAAAATAAAGAATAAAAATAAAAAATATGGATATACTCACCCCTCCGCCGGACCCTGGCTCTCAGCGCTGCAAGCGTCTGCCTCCGTTCCTAAGAAGGCAGTGAGTGAAGGACCTTCAATGACGTCGCGGTCAGGTGATCGCTCACCTGTTTTGCTCGGATAATTTCTAGGATTTTACTTCTAGGATATACTTGTGATTAGATTTTATGTATATTTATTTGACATAAACTTGATGTATTTTTTGTATACACTTCATTGGTTCTAATGTAAATTAGTTGTGTAAGAAGTGTGACCTAGTGTGTTTAGGTTGTGTTGGGACTAATATGTATCAATTTAACAGCAGCACATACCAGGATGGAGACCATATATCAATATAAATGCTCGCCACCCTGGCGTAGAATGGGTTCAATAGCTAGTTATCTATAAGGCTGTGTGCACACGTTGCAGATTTTTCACTATAAAAACGCAAAAAAAACCGCATACATTATGCATGACATCATTTAGAATGCGTTCCGCAATTTTTGTGCACATGATGCGTATTTTTCGCGGTAAAAAACGCAGCATGTTCATTAATTTTGCAGATTTTTTGCGGATTTCCCACTATATTATTGCATTGGGAACCTCCGGAAAAATCTGCAAAACCACCCCCACCAAAAACGTGGTAAAAACGCGAGAAAAACACTCAAAAAACGCATGCGGATTTCTTGCAGAAAATGTCCGGTTTTGCTCAGGAAATTTCTGCAAGAGATCCTGAACGTGTGCACATAGCCTAAATGTTATCTATAATGTTATTTTAAAGCAAATATCGGATTGTTGTCTTAATCTTAAGCATCATCTGGAATCAGAAACTATTGGCAAGAATTACCACTCAACAATTGCCAATTGGCTATATGCAAGCTGATTGATGGTCATGTAATAGCCCGCTTAAAGGCGGACCACAACTTCACGATGACAGAACAATCATTATTACAGTCATTCTGTGAGCATAGAATAACATTGCTCTCGGCGGCACATTGTCCTGTTTACACAGGACAGTGTGGTGCCAATGATGATTTTTTAAGTGAGCTTAAAAATTCTTTCACCAGACGAACTAGCATTTTGCTCGTTTGTCACGGTGTTTACACAGGCCGATTACTGGGAAATTAGTGTTCAAGAGAATAAGGCTAGGTTCACATTGCGTTAGTGGGTGTCCGCTAACGGAATCCGTTACATGGCGCAAATGTCGCAACTAACGCAATGTAACGGATCCATTAGCGCACCCATTGACAGCAATGTGCTAACGGATCGCTAACGCATCGCTAAAGTATGCCATTTTCGGCATGCGTCAGCGATGTGCCGTTATTTTCTGATGGACCTCGAACGCTGCTTACAGCGTTCAGGGTCCGTTCTTCGCTAGCGCAGATCGGGCATCTGCGCTGGCGGGAACAGCAAACGCAATCCTTTTTTCGACATTGCGTTAGCGCATCCGCTAAATGGATTGCACTAACGCAATGTGAACCTAGCGTAATTGTACCCCATAAAAGTCCAGCATAAATGCACCCTTCGTTTGAATTGGAAGTTTGAGAGCAAAATGTTTGACATTGGCCTAGGAAGAAGTACTATAGTGCACAATATGTAGAACATTTGCTAATATTCACCTGTTTGTACCTCCTCATTTTCTCCATTTAGATGTATTTGGTTGTACAAACAAGCAATGCAATTATAAAGAAAGACATGAGCAGCACAGACCACCACAAAACTAACATAGTGCATGGCCTCCAGACGCCAACTATCCTCTCATAACAGTAATGCAACATTAAAAGATGGAAGTGTCATCCAAAATCCATGATTCCTCTTTTCACCCGCTGCAATGTTTCAGCTTACGGTGGAGGCTTTATCAAAGCAGATACAGAGGATTAAGTGGTCAACACCAAGACCCACAGGACTATATAAATTTGGGAAGAGGTGAGGGCATAATGCTTCATGTATGGATGAAATAGAAGGATATATATATGTGATCTGTACAATGACATGTGTGGGGTGTTGTTACCTGCGCAGAAGATACGCCAATACCTGCGCCAGGTCAACGTTCTCCTCGTCATCATCATCCCGTAGCCCACGCGATCCTGAGTTGTTGCGGGAGCCTCTTGGCGAATCCCCTGAAGATCCTCCTCCACCCGCACTGCTGCTACTGCGTGTTCCCATCCTCCATTCCCCTGTACACCATATAAGCCTTAATAAAACAGCCTTTGTCACACAGAAAAAAAAAGACAAAAATCAACATAACAGACATATATTTCTGCTGGCGGTTTTGATTATGGACCTTGTATTTCTCAGCGTTTCTCTTTCAGTGCACTCATAAACAACATATTTACATCAGAAAGATATCTAATGAAAAGCAAGTATTAAATTGGTAGTCTATAACCTGGAAAGCCATTTTAATATTAAAGTAGTCCCCCTTATAAAACAAAAAACAAAAAAAACAGACTCACCTCTCGTATCAATGCAAATCCAGCAATGTTGGCTCCAGTTCTGTAGGTTTTTTTTACGTGACATTGTTATGCCATGTGAGGCCTACAGCCAATTAGCAGCCACTACTAGCCTGACACTGAGCTCTTACCCTTGGATGAATGGTCGGACAGGCATAACAAGTAAGAATACAGCAGTCTCATACCAGCCGCTGATTAGCTGCTGGGTCTGATGAGACTAAATTTGAAAAGAGGTTCTCCGGATAGTGAACAATCCTTTTAATTATGGAACAAGTGAAACTAACGGATATTAATAAAGATAGTAAAGAAACAACGTAGTGAGTTATATACCAACACCTATAGATCTGAAACAGCTTAAAGGGAACCTGTCACCCCCAAAATCAAATGTGAGCTAAGCCCACCGGCATCTGGGGCTTATCTACAGCATTCTGTAATGCTGTAGATAAGCCTCCGATGTATCCTGAAAGATGAGAAAGAGGTTAGATTATACTCACCCAGGGGCGGTCCCGCTGCGGTTCTGGTCCGATGGGCGTGGTGGTCCGGGGTCTCCCATCTTCATAGGATCACGTCCTTTTCTTGTCTTCCTGCTGTGGCTCTGGCGCAGGCGTACTTTGCCCCGTTGAGGGCAGAGCAAAGTACTGCAGTGCGCCGAGAAAGGTCAGAGAGGCCCAGCGCCTGCGCACTGCAGTACTTTGCTCTGCTCTCATCAGGGCAGACAAAGTACGCCTGTGCTGGAGCCACAGCGTGAAGACAAGAAGAGGATGTCATCGTAAGAAGATGGGAGGCCCCGGACCGCGACACCCATCGGACCAGAACAGAACCGGGACTGCCCCTGGGTGAGTATAATCTAACCTCTTTTTCTCATCTTTGAAGATACATCGGGGGGGCTTATCTACAGCATTACAGAATGCTGTAGATAAGCCCCTGATTCCGATGGGCTTAGCTCACCTTCGATTTTGGGGGTGACAGGTTCCGTTTAAAAAGGTTTATTTAGCCCCATAGTGAGTGTTTTGGTCCTAGAATATTACTTGGCTTACTTTGTACCAGAAATATGAGCCAAAATGTGATGGTGGGGTGCGATTTAACCATGCCTTTCCAACTGTGGTGGAAAGCCATGCAAAGGTATCTAAACAAGTTTTTTTTCTTGGAGTGGATTTATTCTACAAACGCCTAAAAAACAGTTCATTTCTATGTTAAGACCGCTTTGCTGATAATATGTTCACTATTTTGAGCATTTTTTTTCCATTTCAGATTTTGAACAAGTCCTGGTAAAAAAAAAAAAAGAAAAAAAAAAAAAGAAAATACTTGTCAAGTCCGTGAATTGGCTCCTGATTGGAAAAAGCTCTAAACTAGGCAGTGTCCAATCAAACAGCAAAAAAACAAACAAAAACTCTTACCAACCTTTTCCTAAAGCAATTGCCACAAGAAAACTTTAGTTGTTAACGGACACAAACTTTGATGCCATAAAAGCTCTAGAGGAACATTTACTCTTTGGGCCGGATTTATCAAAACGCTTTTACTCCCCAAAAAAATGTCATAAAAGCTTTGACAAATTGCGCCAAAGTTTTACTATTCTTTCTGTTTTAATGCCAGTTTCTACCAGCTGGAAAAAGTCACAACGGAACGGTTGCGCAGCAGGAGTGTGACGTCACAGACTGTCTAATTCATCATGAGCTGTGGAGTTCTGTATGCAAGAAACCCTGACACAGGCGCTTGCCACTCATAAGAGGCTCCAGATTCATGAAGCGGAGTGCACCTCTTCATTAATCAGAAGCGTCTTGACTCAACTCTGCCCCTTCACCAAGACTGGCAAGAAAATAACTGGTCTGGATGAATCTGAGACATACGGTAATTTAGCAGTTTCCTACTGTAACTGGCATCCATTTAGATACCAATTTCACAGACCCACGAACTACACAAGAGAGAACCCTTCAATCCTTATAATGCCATAACATAAAGGACTTAGGCTATGTGCACACGTTGCTGAATTGCCGCTGAAATTTCCGCAACTCTCTGCCGCGGGTATAACGCATGCAGAATTGGCATGACAAGATATAGTGTTAAAAATAATAAAAAATCGTGATATTCTCACCTTCCGGTGTCCCCCGCAGCCTTCCCGATCCTCGCAATGCTTTCGTTCCCAGTGATGCCTCGCGACAATGACCCCAGATGACGTAGCATCACGCGAGACCCACGTCATCACAGGTCACTGTCGCAAGGCATCACTGGGAACGGGAGCTGCTGGGAGCATAGCTAAGGCCTGGGCTGGATCCGGAGCCGCCAGAAGGTGAGTTTTTTTTTTTTAACAGGTATATGGTTCTCAGGGCCTGGAGAAGAGTCTCCTCTCCTCCACACCCAGGTACCATCCGCACATGATCCACTTACTTTGCGCATGGTGGACATACCCCCTTGCAGGAAGTAAGCAGATCAATGCATTTCTATGTGTGCAGAATCGCCGCGATTCCGCACAAAGAATGAGCATGCTGCGTATTTTTCTGCAATGAGATTCTGCTGTGGAAAAACATGCAGCATTAGCAGAGCATTGTTGAATCCCACTGAATTCAATGGGCTGTGTTGTGTATGCATTTTCGCCGCGAAAAACGCATACAATCCGCAACGTGTGCACATAGCCTTACTGTCAAACATTTTCATGTAAATCATTCATGGCATATGTCTCAAGAATAACTAACACACTCTGTACAAAAATAAGGGTAGAGAGAAGCAAGTACTGCTGTAACTAGTACAGGATGCCAAATTACAGGGGACTAATAACTCCTACTGGTGACAATAGTGGCTGTTAGAGCGGATCTGGAAATGCCGAGACCTAACAGTTATGCCATGCCGGAGACAGACAATAATCATGTGATTGCTGAGTATCAGGGTATGTGCTAACGATCCGGGGTTGCTGCGGATTGGACGCTGCGTACTTGTGCAGCATCAAACCTGCAGCGACCATATGTTACAGCATAGTGGAGAGGATTTCAAGAAATCCCATGTCCACTAAGTGTCCACAGATGCCCACGGCTCACCCGTGGACACTGATATGAGGTGCGTCTTTCCAGACCGCAGCATGTCAATTTCTCTAGCGGAGACGCAAGAGAAGTTTCACCCATAGAATGTATTGAACTCAGTGAAGCCGCAAGGTTCAGTGATCACATGCGGATTCACCTGCGTTCAATTTTATTTTACTCATATTTCCTCTTCCTTCATGAAGAGTTCTCAGTTGTCTCATTATCATCACAGACAGCATTACAATGACAGCTGTCACCTCTATTCACATAGTTAGAGACCTGTAGGTCAATGGAATTGGTGCAGAGATAAGCTGGAATAGTTAGCTCTGACCGGCCTTGGAATAGTCAGCTCAGACACATAGTCCCCAGCTGGTTTTACAAAGTATGAATTCTCCAAGACACTGCGGTGTTTCAGAGTAAAACACAGAATGGCTGCAATAATACTGCCCAGATTGATTCATGTTGACCATTGTTTGCGCAGAGCCTTTAATGTCAAACTTCAATGATTGTGCACAGACCAGTTCACAACATTTACAGCTAGCTTTGCTGTGTAGTCCTCGGCTCTCCTAAATGTCTTCAGTAAGTATGACACTCCTTAATGGCAGGGAGGATCCACCAGTAAAAATTACCATCAGATCCTTGTTGCATTAGTTTAAGAACATGAACAGGAGGTATTCAAGAAATATTATTAGTGACTATGCATCTAAAGTAAGGAGAATGTCTCTTCTGAGAAAAAGAGGACTTAAACTCTATAGCGCCACCTGTTGGAAGTAGCAATCCTACAAGTCACAATCAACTCTTTAACGAGTCGTGCAATATGACTTAGGATAAAAGCCAAAATAGTATCTCAATTCGCAGACACGGTGTTTCGGGCTGTTGGCCCTCGTCAGTGCGAAGCATGAGAACTAATTTGGCTAGGTGAGAGGCTCTGGACTGGGATCTAAGGGGTATCGTTTCTCCTTATGGAGACTGACATACCATCTCTAAGTAAATAAGGCAGCACACTGCAGTGCTAGAACATACAAACTTGAAAAAACAAAATTTGAACTGCATTACTGCACTAGAAATATGAAAAATGAGAGCTTTTAGCGCATAAAAATGGCCAATTTTATGTGTACCTGGTAGCCCCTGGTACACTGAGAGGCAAGGCAAGTGTAGGACCTGGTATAAGAGAGATGCCGTAAAGGGGCTACCAGGTACACATAAAAGTGGCCATTTTTATGCGCTAAAAGCTCTCATTTTTCATATTTCTAGTGCAGTAATGCAGTTCAAATTTCGTTTTTCAAGTTTGTATATTCTAGCGCTGCAGTGTGCTGCCTTATTTACTTAACTATATACGAGTTGGCGACTCTAGGTTCAGCACCTGTTCACACTGAGTCTATGTTTGGATGTGCCAGTCAGGTTTTTGAAATGACATACCATCTCTGTCTTGTCATGGCATCTCTGGCTTGTTCTCATGCTTCGCACTGACGAGGGCCAATAGCCCGAAACACCGTGAATTGAGATACTAATTTGGCTTTTATCCTAAGTCATATTGCACGACTCGTTAAAGAATTGATTGTGACTTGTAGGATCGCTACTTCCAACAGGTGGCGCTATAGAGTTTAAGTCCTCTTTTTCTCAGAAGAGGCAATTTGCATATTATATTTCCCAGAGGAGCATAGCATGGCGAATAAGCCTCCTTACCTTGACAAGCCAGAGATGGTATCCATAAGGAGAAACAATACCCCTTAGACCCCTGCTATATACTACGTGGGCTGTGTTAGATACTGCGTGGGCTGTGCTATATACTGCATGGGCTGTTATATACTACGTCTCTGTGTTATATACTACGTGGGCTGTGCTATATACTACATCTCTGTGCTATATACTACGTGGGCTATGCAATATATTACGTGGCTGGGCAATATACTACGTGGCTGTGTTATATACTGCATGAGCTGTCCTATATACTACGTGTCTGTGTTATATACTACGTAGCTGTGCAATAAATGACAGCTGTGCAATATACATGGCTGGGCAATATACTACGTGGCTGTGCTATTTACTACAGCTGTTATATACACTGCGTGGGCTGTGCCATACACTGCGTGGGCTGTGCCATACACTGCGTGGGCTGTGCCATACACTGCGTGGGCTGTGCCATACACTGCGTGGGCTGTGCTATACACTGCGTGGGCTGTGCTATACACTGCGTGGGCTGTGCTATACACTGCGTGGGCTGTGCTATACACTGCGTGGGCGGCTGTGCTATATGCTACGTGGGCTGTGCTATATGCTACTTGGCTGTGGTATATTTCTCTGCTGTATCTGTGCATCATGAATCGTGGTATGTGTTAAAGAGGGGGCCCACTGAGACTCTTTCGCCCGGGGCCCTCAAAAACCTGGAGCCGGCCCTGGCTTTATTGATTGTTCGTGGTCGGCCGGGCGTGACCAATTAGCAACAGGCACAGTCCGACCGCGAATTGGCAAGGAATTTGAACCACGCTTCGCTAATTGGTCACGCCAGGCCGGCCGAATCCTGTGTATAAATTACATTATTCTGAAAACTTCAGAAATAAACGACATACATATTCTAGAATACCCGATGCGTTAGAATCGGGCCACCATCTAGTAATTCTATATTCAGCATCCTATGGAGCATGGTAGTACTGTATGCATGTGGTATTATCCACTAGAAGCAGTGATCGTTGTGTATATAACCCTGTATACTGCCCCCTACGGAGCATGGTAGTAATACAAGTAATTCTTACAAAATTAGAATATCAAAGTTAATTTATTTCAGTTCTTAAATACAAAAAGTGAAACTCATATATTATATAGAGTCATTACAAATAGAGTGATCTATTTCAAGTGTTTATTTCTGTTAATGTTGATGATTATGGCTTTCAGCCAATGAAAACCCAAAAGTCATTATCTCAGTAAATTAGAATACTTTATAACACCAGTTTGAAAAATTATTTTAAAATCTGAAATGTTGGCCTACTGAAATGTATGTTCAGTAAATGCACTCAATACTTGCTCAGGGCTCCATGTGCATCAATAACTGCATCATTGCGGCCTGGCATGGAGGTGATCAGACTGTGGCACTGCTGAGGTGTTATGGAAGCCCAGGTTGCTTTGATAGCTGCCTTCAGCTCATCTGCATTGTTGGGTCTGGTGTCTCATCTTCAAGCACAGTGATACTGTTGTTTTTAAACCAGGTATTGTAAGGGAGGTGGAGCCGCATATTCATCACTGTAATGTGCGGCACCACGTGACCGCTCATACAGGAAGAGCTGCGACGCTGAGAGGAAGCATCGAGGGAACTGGGTAAGTATTTTAATGCCAGCGGGCGGGCGCACAGGGGAAGGGAGATTACCGGGAACTTTATTTTAACAAAAAAAAAATTTTTTAAATGATTTTTCATTCCTTCGCTCCAGCGAACGCTGCAGGAGACAAGAAATGAATGGGGCTTCAGCACCACAAGCTGGGGGGACAGCGCTTACTGTAGCGCTGTCTTCTGCACGGCACACGGACAGAATCCGTGTGCGGTACGTGTTTTACACGGACCCATTGACTTTAATGGGTCCGTGTGATCCGTGCGCTCCCACGAACACTGACATGTCTCCGTGTTTTTCAAATGGACACACTGTCCGTGAAAACACGCTGACATATGCAGAGACACATTGATTTTAACCCCTTAAGCCCCGAGGGTGGTTTGCACGTTAATGACCGGGCCAATTTTTACAATTCTGACCACTGTCCCTTTATGAGGTTATAACTCTGGAACGCTTCAACAGATCCCAGTGATTCTGACATTGTTTTCTCGGGACATATTGTACTTCATGATAGTGGTAAAAATTCTTTGATAGTACCTGCGTTTGTTTGTGAAAAAAACGGAAATTTGGCGAAAATTATGAAAATTTCGCAATTTTCCAACTTTGAATTTTTATGCAATTAAATCACAGAGATATGTCACACAAAATACTTAATAAGTAACATTTCCCACATGTTTACTTTACATCAGCACAATTTTGGAACCAAAATTTTTTTTGTTAGGGAGTTATAAGGGTTAAAAGTTGACCAGCAATTTCTCATTTTTACAACACCATTATTTTTTCTCATTTGAAGTCATTTTGAGGGGTCTATATGATAGAAAATACCCAAGTGTGACACAATTCTAAAAACTGCACCCCTCAAGGTGCTCAAAACCATATTCAAGACGTTTATTAACCCTTCCGGTGCTTCACAGGAATTTTTGGAATGTTTAAATAAAAATGAACATTTAACTTTTTTTCACAAAAAATTTACTTCAGCTCCAATTTGTTTCATTTTACCAAGGGTAACAGGAGAAATGGACCCCAAAAGTTGTTGTACAATTTGTCCTGAGTACACCGATACCCCATATGTGGGGGTAAACCACTGTTTGGGCGAATGGGAGAGCTCGGAAGGGAAGGAGCGCCGTTTGACTTTTCAATGCAAAATTGACAGGAATTGAGATGGGACGCCATGTTGCTTTTGGAGAGCCACTGATGTGCCTAAACATTGAAACCCCCCACAAGTGACACTATTTTGGAAAGTAGACCCCCTAAGGAATTTATCTAGATGTGTTTTGAGCGCTTTGACCCACCAAGGGCTTCACAGAAGTTTATAATGCAGAGCCGTAAAAATAAAACAAAAATTTTTTCCCACAAAAATTATTTTTTAGCCCCCAGTTTTGTATTTTCCCGAGGGTAAGAGGAGAAATTCAACCCCAAAAGTTGTTGTCCAATTTGTCCTGATTGCGCTGATACCCCATATGTGGGGGGGGAACCACTGTTTGGCCGCATGGGAGGGCTCGGAAGGGAAGGAGCGCCATTTGGAATGCAGACTTAGATAGAATGGTCTGCAGGTGTCACATTGCGTTTGCAGAGCCCCTAATGTACCTAAACAGTAGAAACCCCCCACAAGTGACCCCATATTGGAAACTAGACCCCCCAGGGAACTCATCTAGATGTGTTGTGAGAACTTTGAACCCCCAAGTGTTTCAATACAGCTTATAACGCAGAGCCTTGAAAATAAAAAATCTTTTTTTTCCCACAAAAAATATTTTTTAGCCCCCAGTTTTGTATTTTCCCAAGGGTAACAGGAGAAATTGGACCCCAAAAGTTGTTGTCCTATTTGTCCTGAGTACGCTGATACCCCATATGTTGGGGTAAACCCTTGTTTGGCCGCACGGGAGAGCTCGGAAGGGAAGGAGCACTGTTTTACTTTTTCAACGCAGAATTAGCTGGAATTGAGATCGGACGCCATGTCGCGTTTGGAGAGCCCCTGATGTGCCTAAACAGTGGAAACCCCCCAATTATAACTGAAACCCTAATCCAAACACACCCCTAACCCTAATCCCAACAGTAACCCTAACCACACCTCTAACCCTGACACACCCCTAACCCTAATCCCAACCCTATTCCCAACTGTAAATGTAATCTAAACCCTAACCGTAACTTTAGCCCCAACCCCAACCCTAACTGTGGCCCCTAACCCTAGCCCTAACCCTAATGGGAAAATGGAAATAAATACATTTTTTTAATTTTTCCCTAACTAGGGGGGTGATGAAGGGGGGTTTGATTTACTTTTATAGCGGGTTTTTTAGCGGATTTTTATGATTGGCAGCCGTCACACACTGAAAGACGCTTTTTATTGCAAAAAATATTTTTTGCGTTACCACATTTTGAGAGCTATAATTTTTCCATATTTTGGTCCACAGAGTCATGTGAGGTCTTGCTTTTTGCGGGACGAGTTGACGTTTTTATTGGTAACATTTTCGGGCACGTGACATTTTTAGATCGCTTTTTATTATGATTTTTGTGAGGCAGAATGACTAAAAACCAGCTATTCATGAATTTCTTTTGGGGGGAGGCATTTATACCGTTCCGCGTTTGGTAAAATGGATAAAGCAGTTTTATTCTTCGGGTTAGTACGATTACAGCGATACCTCATTTATATCATTTTTTTATGTTTTGGCGCTTTTATACGATAAAAACTATTTTATAGAAAAAATAATTATTTTTGCATCGCTTTATTCTCAGGACTATAACTTTTTTGTTTTTTTGCTCATGATGCTGTATGGCGGCTCGTTTTTTGCGGGACAAGACGACGCTTTCAGCGGTACCATGGTTATTTATATCTGTCTTTTTGATCGCGTGTTATTCCACTTTTTGTTCGGCGGTATGATAATAAAGCGTTGTTTTTTGCCTCGTTTTTTTTTTTTTTCTTACGGTGTTTACTGAAGGGGTTAACTAGTGGGCCAGTTTTATAGGTCGGGTCGTTACGGACGCAGCGATACTAAATATGTGTACTTTTATTGTTTTTTTTTATTATTTAGATAAAGAAATGTATTTATGGGAATAATATTGGTAAGCCACCTCCCTCCCTGCAGGACCCGGATGCCGCGGCCATCTTGCATCCGGGTCCAGCAAGGAGGAAGGAGGTAGGAGACCCTCGCAGCAACGCGATCACATCGCGTTCCTGCGGGGGGGCTCAGGGAAGCCCGCAGGGAGCCCCCTCCCTGCGCGATGCTTCCCTATACCGCCGGCACATCGCGATCAGGTTTGATCGCGGTGTGCCGGGGGTTAATGTGTCGGGGCCGGTCCGTGACTGCTCCTGGCACATAGTGCCGGATGTCAGCTGCGATAGGCAGCTGACACCCGGCCGCGCTCCCCCCGTGAGCGCGGCTGATCGCCTATGACGTACTATCCCGTCGGTGGGAATTAAAGCCCACGCCACCTCGACGGGATAGTACGTCATATGGGATTAAGGGGTTAATGTGTCTACGTGAGTCACTGTGTCCGGTACGTGAGGAAACTGTCACCTCACGTACCGGAGCCACTGACGTGTGAAACCGGCCTAAGGGACATTTTTAAATGCTTAGGAAGCCTTTGCAGGTGTTTTTTATTATTCTAATTTACTGAGATAATGACTTTTGGGTTTTCATTGGTTGTAAGCCATAATCATCAACATTAACGGAAATAAACACTTGAAATAGATCAATGTTTGTAATAACTATGTGTTTCACTTTTTGTATTGAAGAACTGAAATAAATTAACTTTTTAATGATATTCTAATTTTGTGAGAAGCACCTGTATATGTGGTATTCTCCATTAGAAGAAGTGACCCCTTGTACACAGTATATGCTCCTGTAAACAGCCCCCTATGGAGCATGGTATTAATACATACATGTGGTGTTATCCACTAGAAGCAATGACCCCTTATACACAGTTTATGCTCCTGTATAGAGCCCCCATATGGGGCATGGAAGTAATACATACATGTGGTATACTCCACTATTAGCTGTGACTGCTTATACACAGTATATGCTCTTGTATACAGCTCTTATGGAGCATGGTAGTAATACATACCTGTGGTATTCCTCCCTAGAAGCAGTGACTGCTTATACACAGTATACGCTCCTGTATATAGCCCCCTATGGAGCATGGTAGTAATACATACATTTGGTATTCTCCACTATTAGCAGTGACTGCTTATACACAGTATACGCTCCTGTATATAGCCCCCTATGGAGCATGGTAGTAATACATACATTTGGTATTCTCCACTATTAGCAGTGACTGCTTATACACAGTATACGCTCCTGTATATAGCCCCCTATGGAGCATGGTAGTAATACATACATTTGGTATTCTCCACTATTAGCAGTGACTGCTTATACACAGTATATGCTCCTGGATACAGCCCGCTATGGAGCATAGTAGTAATACATGAGGTATTCTCCCCTAGAAGCAGCGACTGCTTATACACAGTATATGCTGCTATATATACCCCTATGGAGCATGGTAGTAATACATACATTCGGTATTCTCCACTAGAAGCAGTGATTGCTTATACACAGTATACGCTCCTGTATACACCCCTATGGAGCATGGTAGTAATACATACATGTGGTATTCTCCACCATTAGCAGTGACTGCTTATACACAGTATATGCTCCTGTATACACCCCTATGGAGCATGGTAGTAATACATACATGTGGTATTCTCCACCATTAGCAGTGACTGCTTATACACAGTATACGCTCCTGTAAACAGCCCCCTATGGAGCATGGTAGTAATACATACATGTGGTATTCTCCACCATTAGCAGTGATTGCTTATACACAGTATACGCTCCTGTATACACCCCTATGGAGCATGGTAGTAATACATACATGTGTTCTCCAATAGAAACAACGACCCCTTATACACAGTATACGCTCCTGTATACAGCTGTTTCTATGCTGCCTGCTCTCACTATCGGGGGTCTGCTCTATCAGGGGCCTCCTCATGCTAAAAGGCCTCCTCACGCTATTAGGGGCCGCTCACGCTATCGGGGGCCCGCTCAAACTATCAGGTGCCTCCTCACACTATCGGGGGCCCGCTCACACAGATCCCACCGCAGCCTGTGAGCACATCCCAACATTTTCAGGGTATGTGTCCACGTTCAGGATTGCATCAGGATTTGACGCAGGTAAAATCTGCACCTGAGGTCACTGTCAGGTCACTTGCGTTTTTTGACGCGTCGCCGCATTGTAAGGACACGCAGCGTTTCCTGAACGTGTGCACATACCCTCACACTACTCCTGAGAACTCTTGTCAGAACCAGTGCTGGACCGCCTGCAGCCCGGCTCACTAGCTCACAGCGGACGTTCCGTCCATGCTCCGGCTTTGTTGGCTCTCTCCCAGGAAGCCATACGGCACATAACCCCGCATGTGAACAGAGCCATAGCTGGGCCTCACGGCAGTGACGGTTGCACAATAAGGAGCCGGACCTGCCCGGTGACATGACGCGGGAAGGCACAGCACACGGCTGAGGGCCGGCTGCCCGGCACAGAGCCCGCGGAGGGATAATCATGCTATATATAAGGATACATACACACAGTGTTTACATCGCTCCAGAACGTCTCTCTGCAGCTTCCGGTTCCCAGACTGGGCACTGGGCACGTGACTGCTGCCTGATTGGGTAACAGGTCGCCTGAGTTTTCCAGCGCCGCCAGCAATTGGTTTCGGATTGTCCCGCCCCCTTGTTTACAATGTTTCGCTGTGGAAGAGCGATCACGTGCTCATTGGTCGGTTCGGTTACCGAGGTGACGGTTAACCTCTTCGTTACTAGAAATACCTTGGTGAATGCAGTCTATTGCTCCCTGTTATCACCTGTTTCAGACTATTTCTCAGTGAGATAACTAAGAGTAAGTCTTACATCGCCTTACATACAACCTCTAACGTCACTTCTGGTCAAGCGGCACTACTAGTGAGTTCTCTGACCAGGGAGTCCCTGTACACAACGAGGCTGAAGTTGGTTTCTTATTCGTCAATGTTTTCTTTTCTGTTTTTATAGGTTTAACAACAAATAATAATCATCGCAATAATAACATACACTGCAGTGAGGAGCCCTGATGTGAAAACAACAACAGCTACAAAAATTATAAAACTGGCACAAAAATGGGCATCAAAGTGGGCACTGAAGGGCATTAATGAAAGGGTTAAATGACTTTGGGCCGCTGATCTCACACTGCAGACATATAGAACAGGGAGCCCACATCAAACGCAGGACCCTCCAGCCTGACCCAAATGGGTTCTGGGCATCAGAACTGGCACCAAAGTGGGCATAAAGTGGATGGCACGGTGGCTCAGTGGTTAGCACTGCAGCGCTGGAGTCCTGGGTTCAAATCCCACCAGGGACAACATCTGTAAGGAGTTTGTATATTCTCCCCTTGTTTGCATGGGTTTTCCCTGGGTACTCCGGTTTAGATTGTGAGCCCCATCGGGGACAGTGATCATAATGTGTGTAAAGCGCTGCGGAATATGTTAGCGCTATATAAAGATTATTATTAAAGCCCATTTTCGCAGATTTCAATAAGTAACTGATGTTTTTAAGGGGTTACGTGATATGGGCCACTAATCCCACACTAATAATACATAGATGTAATTTAACCCCTTAAAAACACCTGTTACTTATTCAAATGGCTCAAATCGACTGCCCACTTTGATGCCAGCCCTGATGCCCAGAACCCATTTTGGCCAGGCTGGAGGGACCTGTGTTTGATGCAGGGACTCACTATCTGTGTATTCTTAGTGTGAGATCAGTGGCCCAAAGTCACTTAACCCCTTAAAAACATCACTTACGTATTCAAATCTTTAAAAATGGGCTTTAATAATAATAATCTTTATTTTTATATAGCGCTAACATATTCCGCAGCGCTTTACAGGTTGCACACATTATTATCACTGTCCCCATTGGGGCTCACAATCTAAATACCCTATCAGTATGTTTTTGGAATGTGGGAGGAAACCGGAGTGCCCGGAGAAAACCCACGCAAACACGGAGAGAACATACAAACTCTTTGCAGATGTTGTCCTTGGTGGGACTAGAACCCAGGACCCCAGTGCTGCAATGCTAATCACTGAGCCACCGTGCTGCCCACTTTGATGCCAATTCTGATGCTCAGAACCCATTTGGGCCAGGCTGGAGGGACCTGTGTTTGATGTAGGGCATCACTGTCTGTGTATTCTTAGGCCCCATACTGGTAACATTTTCGGGCCCCCTTGAGACTCTGCCCAGGATCCACCCCCGTGCTGCCTCTACCCCATGAACCTTACACACTTCCGCCTCGCCATCCAGCACGCTCTCACCTATCACACATTAACAGTTCCCATCACCAGATCACACATATAGCCGGCAGCTTTTGTTTTGGTCAAAAGGTTTTTTAATCCGCCATCGTGACAAGGTAGACTCTTGGCCTGGTCCTACTCTACTGTAACTTATTAAACATTTGTTAAAATATCCAATACTTTTTCTAAGTTTATTTTTTTTTAAGGGAATGAGTCACGTACATTTTTTTTAACCCTTTAGTGACCCTCAATACGTCTTTTTACTGACCTGAGATATAAGAGACTAGCATCCCCATACAGGTGACAATCCAGTAGCTTTTGGCTGTACACTATAAGGCCTCTTTCACACTTCCGTCAGCAGTGTCCTGTCGAAATGTGTCGCCGAGACGTAGCGATGTACGCTTAGAAAATAGTGTTAAAACGTACGCAACGTTTCCAGTATTCCAGCGGATGCGCCGCCTGAATTTTTATAGAAGGAGGATTCCGGGGACGAGAGAGAGATCATTTTTTTCCCCGGGTTGGAAAATGTTTCTAGGCATGCTCAAATGTAAAAACAGGATCCGTCACTGGATTCCTGCTTTTCACAGTGTGCACAGGATCCTGCGCCCATAGGCTCCCATTCTGTGGAACGACGTATGACGCAGGAGGCGTCCTGGCATGTTTTTCCACTGCAGACAAAAAACGTTTCTTTGAACGTTTTTTCCAAATGACAGGCCGTCAAATTCCGCAGGATCCAGTGCACGACGGACGAAACGTGTGGCCATACGTCGCGATATGTCGCTAATACAAGTCTATGAGAAAATGCAGGATCCTGCAAATTTTTTTGCTTTGCAGGATCCTGTTTTCTCAAAAAACGACGTATTTCGATTGGAGCTCAAAGATGGAAGTGTGAAAGAGGCCTAATCAACTGACAACTTGCATTAGTCAGGATCAGTGATGGCACCATCCATATCTGTTTAACCCATTAGTTGCTGCTTTCAAAAGTGACGACATCATATAAATGGTTAATAGATTGTAGGGGCCTCTGCTTTAATCTAATCAACAACCTGAGATCATGATTGTGTGGTCCTGATATTTGTCATGGCAATGCACGGCCAAATAGCTTCCTTAGAATCTGACGGCTATAGTGGCCTGTTCAGAAGTTACCACGTTCACGTCCCACGTTACCTACCAAGTTACCAGAAGTTCAGAAGCTTGTGAGGACCTAGGGAACCTTAGTAGTTCCTCTACAATGCAGACTGGCTGTAAGTCATGGGTTATATTCCTGGATATTTGGAAAATGTTAATTTATATTGCTGGAATAGAACAATTCTTCTATTGTATATGATAGTGGAGCGCCCCCAAGGGCAGCAGGATACTCGGTACCGGGTCCTTCGGTTCACAGGGGGGATGTCACGGTGGCTGACCCGGTCCATGGCTCTGGGACGTCCGTGTAAAAGGGAAAGGTCTTTAAAGGGATAAAGTTTGTGTTCGTGTTGCCACCTGTGGTATTCGGTCAGGAAGACCGATGCTGCTTTAAGGGGTCCACTGGGGTGATGTTATGGCAGCTTGATGGTATACCTTCCCACATGTGAAGTATATCCCCAGGGCTTCCCAGTGTGTAGGTGGTGAATGATGAATGGCGCAGTGAAGAATGAGGACACAAGGTTGCAGTCTCTTTACCTTTACTGAAGACTTCAGCATCCACAGTCCAGGGCACCAGATCACAGGGCAGGCAGAGTCCGGCCAGTTTGGAGGCAAGTCCAGAGTCCCCTTGTCCAGGTAGAAATCAGTAGCCTTCCTATAGCGCTGTGGTGTTGTAGTCCCTTACTGCTAAGCTTCTCATAAGGTCCTCACAGATGTTATAGATGTTATGTCTCTCTTTCTCTCTGTCCCCCGGATAGCATAGGACAAACCCATATGACCAGTGGCTTGAGGCGTTTTACAGGGACTCTTTCATGCCCCAGCCTCTAAGGGGTGCCACCTTGCCTCCTGGGTATAGGGCGGGCAGGTAACGTGAAATTAGCTGTCCTGCCGGTCTCTGGAGCAAGGCATAAAGGATCGTTGCTCCCTTGGTGTTTCGGCTACAGGGATCCTGCGCCTCAGAAGGAGGCAGCCTGTGTAGGCCTGTTCCCCTCCTGGTAGCCACTCCTTTGCTACGACTTCTTTCACCCTCTCTGTAATACAGTTCTCCTTCAGTGTCTCTTTTTGGAGGCTACAGCTCTCAGGGCATGCACAGCTCCATGTCCTTCTGTCTTAATCTCTGACAGGATCCCACCCCTGCCAGGGACCAACTACCTGAGCGAAGCTCAACCAGCAACTAACTCACTATCCCTCCAGGTCACCAGTTTTACCTAAGTGTGGGGAGTGACCTAGTAAATAGGAGCAGAGCTCACCCTGGTGGCCTGGAGTGTGAAATGTGATGCATGTTTCCTGGCTGTCCTGACTGCTTCTATGTTTACATCAATCGCTTCCCAGGAAGAACTGGTCTATACAGCTTGTCTTATTTCAGTCTGACAGGAGACTCTCTAACACACCTTACTCTTGGATGTCCAGAACACAATAACAACTTTCCCAGTATCCCCTGGGGCTGAGCTAATCACTCCCTGTCTGCTATAGCCATTTTAATCCCTATAGCTGCTGGATGATTGAAAATCAACAGTGTGGATTCTATCTGTCACATTGATTAGATAATCAGTTCTACAGGCCCCAATCACATTAGACTAATATTGTTGGTTATATCACCTGACAGTCTAATGTGTATGGGAGTCTCCCGACTTTCCCCTGACAGATGATTTTAAGATAGAGAAGAATCCGTCACATCAGATTTCATATGGCCGATCCATTTGTTCTCCAGGAGATAAGCCGCTGCTAGAGGAGTCCAGCAGTGGCTCAAACATAGAGAACACAATAACGTTTAGCCAAGGCAAGCACTACTGTGTATGGGGGAGCCAGGAGAGATTATGTACAGCAGGGGCTTTAACATTTCCAATCTATGATGCTTCAGTCTCAAAATGTTAGTTTTGTGTCTTGAAAAGATGCACTATTCAAGCCAAATTTAGAAGCAAAAGAAAATGTTTACTGGGTTAATTAGACTAATGATACTGACTAGAAACTTAAAAGGAACCTGTCAGCAGGATTGTGCACAGTAACCTACAGACACTGTCAGGTTGGCGCCGTTATACTGATTACAGTAATACCTTGGTTGATGAAATCCGTCTTATCGTTGTTCTTTAATCTTTATTTTCAGTTTTTAGTTAATGATATGCTCATGCTTCGGGGCGGCCTGTGGGGGGTCTTCATGTGGTGCTCTGATTATGTATTCATAATGCAGACTGCTGACCGGTCACTGATCCCTCACTGTCCTGCCCCCTAGTTTGCATAATGAATATCTGCGGGTAGATGCCAGCTATATCTGAGAGCTCCTACTGCACAGGCGGCGTCATCTTGGAGGAGGACATTTTTTTCTTCTTCAGTAAGATGGTGCTGCCGGCGCATGCGCAGTAGCAGCTATCAGATCACAGCTATATACGCCAATAGCTGCTTCTGTGCAGGTGCGGCGGACGCTGTTTTCAAATGTTTTATTTTTTATTTTCTAGCTGAATAACATGAAGAACAGTTATTATTACATAAATCATGCGATTATGCTGCAGAGTAGGTGCCACAGCTGACACCTGCCTGCAGGTTTTTGTTTTTTCTTTTAAGTATGTACAGATATTCACTATGGGAACTAGGGGGCAGGTCAGTGAGGGATCAGTGACCTGTCAGCAGGCTGCATTATGAATACCTATTCAGAGCACCACATGAAGACCCCCCCACAGTCCGCCCCGGAGCACGAGCATATCATTAACTCAAAACTGAAAATAAAGATTAAAGAACGACCACAAGACGGATTTCATCAACCAATGTATCATTTTAATCAGTATAACGGCACCGACCTGACACTGTCTGTAGGTTACTGTGCACAATCCTGCTGACAGGTTCCCTTTAAGTGACATTTAATATCATAATTTTTCCTGCTATCGTATGTAATGCAGTCCAGGTATCAAATCCTATCATGTGTGATACTGTTGTGAATTCTGCTCTTGGGTTCCCTCCAGTGGTTGTAGGTGGGAATGCAGTTGTCTCTGACTCGCAGTCCTGGCCAGGTGTATCGGATGATTACAATTCTGACTGGGATATTTAGGTGTGCAGGATCCTTTAGCCCTTGCCAGTTGTCAATGTTCCTTGCGAAGTGTTGGATCACTTTCTGGCTTCTCCTGCTTGCTGCCAAATTCAGCAAAGATAAGTGTTTGGTTTTTGTATCTGTGGCACACTGCTGTGTGCTTGTTACAGTTTTATTCCTGCTCTGATTGTAGGATTCGCCGGAGTTGCAGATATACGCTCCTACATCTTTAGTTAGATGTAGGAAGTTTTTGTATATTCTGCTGTGGATGTTTTGAAGGGTTTTAATACTGACCGCACAGAACTCTGTCCTATCCTTTCCTATCTAGCTAGAGTGGCCTCCTGTGCTAAATCCTGTTTTTCTGCCTGTGTATGTTTTTTCCACTCCGACTCACCACCAATATTTGTGGGGGGCTGTCTATCCTTTGGGGATTTTCTCTGAGGCAAGATAGTATTCCTATTTCCATCTTTAGGGGTATTTAGTCCTCCGGCTGTGACGAGGTGTCTAGGTGTGTTAGGTACACTCCACGGCTACTTCTAGTTGCGGTGTTAAGATCAGGATTGCGGTCAGTATAGGGGCCACCTTCTCCAGTGAAAGTTCTCATGCAGCTCCAAGGTCACCAGATCATAACAGTACAACTGGCCAACAATGAGTTAAATGCATCTCAGAAGAAGGGAAGGAAGCTCTTGAGCCATTTTTTTTTTCTCCAGTCTGTTTTGTGTTCTCTTCCCTCTTAAAATCTGGGTGGCTGAGGAGCCTGGTGCAAGCATGAATGTTCAGGAATTAGCTTCTCGTGTAGACCAGCTTGCTGCTAGGGTGCAAGGTATTTCTGTTTATATTGTTCAGACTCCTGCTTTAGAACCGAAGATTCCTACTCCTGATTTGTTTTCTGGTGACAGGTCTAAATTTTTGAGTTTTAAAAACAACTGTAAACTGTTTTTTGACCTGAGACCTCGATCCTCTGGTGATTCCATTCAGCAGGTAAAAATCGTAATCTCCCTGTTGCGTGGCGACCCGCAGGATTGGGCGTTTTCCCTGGAATCTGGGAATCCAGCTTTGCTTAATATTGAGACACGTTTTTGGCCTGATGCGGGCCTGCCAGATGACAGCTTTTGCGATGTAGATGGCTGCTGCACATCATCCTCCTCCGCTTCTGAGCTACAGCCAGCGGCACCCTCTTCCCCCAATGGCAGCCAATCTGTGTCAACAACTGGGTCATCTATCACCTCCTCTCCAATGTCATGTGCACCTTCCTCTGTGTCACCGTTTAAGGTGCTATAGCATTCGGGAATGGGCACCATAGTCTCGACATCAGGGTCAGATTCGGGCTCAGTACACTGCAAGGGCAAAGTAGTGATCTGAGTCAATGGAACAGCATAATAATCAAGCTGTGGCTGTGCATCTGTGCACTCCATGTCCAATTCATCCTGTAATGGGCTTTTAACAATTTCCCTCTCTAACCCAGGCAAGGTATGTGTAAAGAGCTCCATGGAGTAAAGTGTTGTGTTGCCTGCCGCATCCTTCACTTTTGTTTTTGTTGAAGGACACAAGGAAGCAACTTTTTCTGGACCTGGAGCAGCCTCTGACGATTCGCTGGTTTTAGTTTTCGAAGATTCTGAAGAGGAGGTGAAAGAGCTAGAGGCTGAGCAGCAAGGAAAGCCAAAACTTGTTCCTGCTGCTCCGGCTTTAAAAGCTGTTTTCCAACTCACAGATAAGGGAGCCTTCGAGGCCTTGTTGTTATGAAGGCAATCCAGTGACACAGTGTGCCAGCAATCAGAGCACATACAGTGATCTGACAATAACCCAAAAACAATAGAACGAGCTCTGAGACGTGGAATCTCTGTAGACCGCAATACCTGAACCTATCCTAAACACAACTAAAGGCAGCTGTGGATTGCACCTAACGCTACCTATGCAACTCGGCACAGCCTGAGGAACTGACTAGCCTGAAGATAGAAATACAAGCCTGACTTGCCTCAGAGAAATACCCCAAAGGAAAAGGCAGCCCCCCACATATAATGACTGTTAGCAAGATGAAAAGACAAACGTAGGGATGAAATAGATTCAGCAAAGTGAGGCCCGATATTCTAGATAGAGCGAGGATAGCAAAGAGAACTTTGCAGTCTACAAAAAACCCTAAAGCAAAAAACCACGCAAAGGGGGCAAAAAGACCCACCGTGCCGAACTAACGGCACGGCGGTACACCCTTTGCGTCTCAGAGCTTCCAGCAAAACGAAGTTACAAGCTGGACAGAAAAAGTAGCAACAAAAGCAAAGAAGCACTTATCTAAGCAGAGCAGCAGGCCACAGGAAAGATCCAGAAGCTCAAGGACAAGGAGCAAGGAAGACAGAATCAGGTGGAGTTAAATAACAAAGCAGCCAACGAGCTCACCAGAACACCTGAGGGAGGAAGCTCAGAAGCTGCAGTACCACTTGTGACCACAGGAGTGAATTCAGCCACAGAATTCACAACACTTGTGTAGCCAGACAATAACGCTGCCTCAACACCTCGAGCCTTTGGTGCTATCTTGCTTTTCCCACTACCACCAGATGCTCCACTACCACCACCACCATCAGTACCAGCTGGCAACGACCGCCCACGGCCTCTTCCACCAGACTTCCTCATTTTTGCGGAAATGTTAGAAAAAGAACAACCGTTATATGATACTGTTAAACAAGGTAGAAGGTGTAGATTAACTTTTGGAGAATTTAGATCTCCCTTATTTTTCATGAGACTGGAAGAAAAAACAGGCCTTGTGTGTTAACACACTGTACAAAGCAGAACGTGGGTGGCAGATATACGCCAAACAGAACTCACGTTAATCCACTTAGTGGCAATTTAAAGCCCCCTTTTTTTGTTTTTATTTGTGGGAGATGTTGTGAATTCTGCTTTTGGGCTCCCTCCGGTGGTTGTAGGTGGTAATGCAGTTGTCTCTGGGCTGCAGTCCTGGACAGGTGTATCTACTGATTGCAGTTCTGACTGGAGTATTTGGGTTTGCAGGACTCATTAGTCCTTTCCAGTTGTCAATGTTTCTTGGGAAGGATTTGATCTCTGTCTGGCTTCTCCTGCTTAGCTGCCAATTCAGCAAATATAAGTGTCTGTTTCTTTTTCTATGGCACACAAGCTGTGTGCTTGTTTTTGATTGTATTCCTGCTCTGAGTTTGGTAGTCTCTGGAGTTGCAGATATACTTTCCACGTCTTTAGTTAGATGGAGGAATTTTTGTATAATCTGCTGTGGATATTTTTGGAAGGGTTTTAATACTGACCGCACAGAACTCTGTCCTATCCTTTCCTATTTTAGCTAGAGCGGCCTCTTGTGCTAAATCCTGTTTTCTGACTGTGTGTGTCTTTCCTCTCCTACTCACAGCCAATATTTGTGGGGGGCTGCCTATCCTTTGGGGTTCTGCTCTGAGGCAAGATAGTATTCTTATTTCCATCTTTAGGGGTATTTAGTCCTCCGGCTGTGACGAGGTGTCTAGGGCTTGTTAGGTACACCCCACGGCTACTTCTAGTTGCGGTGTTAAGATCAGGATTTGCGGTCAGTATAGTTACCACCTACTCCAGTGAAAGTTTTCATGCTGCTCCAAGGTCACCGGATCATAACAGTACAACTGGCCAATAATGAGTTAAATGCATCTCAGAAGAAGGGAAGAAAGGTGTTGAGCCATTTTTTCTTCTTCAGTCTGCTTTATCTTCTCTTCCCCCTTTATCTCTGGGTGGCTGAGGAGCCTTGTGCAAGCATGGATGTTCAGGAATTAGTTTCTCGTGTAGACCAGCTTGCTGCTAGGGTACAGGGTATTTCTGATTATATTGTTCAAACTCCTGTTTTAGAGCCGAAGATTCCTACTCCTGATTTGTTTTTTTGGAGACAGGTCCAAATTTTTGAGTTTTAAAAACAACTGTAAACTATTTTTTGCTCTGAGACCTCGATCCTCTGGTGATTCCATTCAGCAGGTTAAAATCGTCATCTCCCTGCTGCGTGGCGACCCGCAGGATTGGGCGTTTTCCCTGGAATCTGGGAATCCGGCTTTGCTTAATGTAGACTCCTTTTTTCAGGCTTTAGGATTATTATATGATGAACCTAATTCTGTGGATCAAGCTGAGAAGACCTTGTTGGCCCTGTCTCAGGGTCAAGAGGCGGCAGAATTGTATTGTCAGAAATTCAGAAAATGGTCTGTGTTGACTAAATGGAATAATGATGCTTTGGCGGCAATTTTCAGAAAGGGTCTTTCTGAATCCGTTAAAGATGTTATGGTGGGGTTTCCCACGCCTTCTGGTCTGAGTGATTCTATGTCTCTGGCCATTCAGATTGACCGGCGCTTGCGGGAGCGCAGAACTGTGCGCGCTGTGGCGTTGTTCTCAGAGCAGACTCCTGAGCCAATGCAGTGTGATAGGATTCTGTCTAAAACGGAACGACAAGGATTCAGACGTCAGAATAGGTTGTGTTATTATTGTGGCGACGCTTCTCATGTCATTTCAGTCTGCCCTAAGTGGACAAAGAGGATCGCTAGTTCATTTACCATCAGTACTGTACAACCTAAATTTCTGTTATCTGTGTCCTTGATCTGCTCATTGTCATCATTTTCTGTCATGGCGTTTGTGGATTCAGGCGCCGCCTTGAACTTAATGGACTTTGAGTTTGCCAGGCGTTGTGGTTTTCCCTTGCAGCCTGTGCAGAACCTTATTCCTTTAAGGGGCATTGATGCTACACCCTTGGCTAAAAATAAGCCCCAGTTTTGGACACAGGTGACCATGCGCATGGCGCCAGCCCATCAGGAAGATTGTCGATTTCTGGTGTTGCATAATTTGCATGATGCTATCGTGCTGGGTTTTCCGTGGTTGCAGGTACATAATCCTGTGTTGGATTGGAAGTCCATGTCTGTGACTAGTTGGGGTTGTCAGGGGGTTCATAATTATGTTCCTTTGATGTCAATCTCCTCTTCTTCCTCTTCTGAAATTCCAGAGTTTCTGTCTGATTTTCAGGATGTATTCGATGAGCTCCAGTCCAGTTTCCTTCCACCGCACAGGGACTGCGATTGTGCTATTGACTTGATTCCAGGCTGTAAGTTTCCTAAGGGTCGACTTTTCAACCTGTCTGTGCCTGAACATACCGCCATGCTGAGCTATATAAAGGAGTCTTTGGAGAAACGGCATATTCGGCCATCTTCTTCACCGTTGGGAGCAGGGTTCTTTTTTGTTGCTAAAAAAGATGGTTCCTTGAGACCCTGTATTGATTATCGCCTCTTGAATCAAATCACGGTCAAGTTTCAATACCCTTTACCTTTGCTTACCGATTTGTTTGCTAAGATTAAGGTAGCTAGTTGGTTTATGAAGATTGACCTTCGGGGGGCATATAATCTTGTTCGTATTAAGCAGGGTGATGAATGGAAAACTGCGTTTAACACGCCCGAAGGCCATTTTGAATACTTTGTGATGCCATTCGGGCTCACTAATGCTCCATCTGTTTTTCAGTCCTTCATGCATGATATTTTCCGGACTTATATTGATAAGTTCTTGATTGTATATTTGGACGATATTTTGATTTTTTCCGATGATTGGGAGTCTCATGTGGAACAGGTCAGGATGGTATTTCAGATCCTTCGTGACAATGCCCTGTTTGTGAAAGGGTCTAAGTGTCTCTTTGGGGTGCAGAAGGTTTCTTTTTTGGGATTTATTTTTTGTCCCTCGTCTATAGAGATGGATCCGGTTAAGGTTCAGGCCATTCATGATTGGATTCAGCCCACATCCGTGAAGAGCCTTCAGAAATTTTGGGGTTTTGCAAATTTTTATCGCCGTTTCATTGCTAATTTTTCCAGCGTGGTTAAACCCTTGACCGATTTGACGAAGAAAGGCGCTGATGTTGCGAATTGGTCCTCTGCGGCTGTCTCTGCCTTTCAGGAGCTTAAACGTCGATTTACTTCTGCTCCGGTGTTGCGCAAACCGGATGTTTCTCTTCCGTTTCAGGTTGAGGTTGACGCTTCTGAGATTGGGGCAGGGGCAGTTTTGTCTCAGAGGGATCCTGTTGGTTCCTTAATGAAACCGTGTGCCTTCTTTTCCCGTAAGTTTTCGCCTGCTGAACGCAATTATGATCTCGGCAATCGGGAGTTGTTGGCTATGAAGTGGGCGTTTGAGGAGTGGCGACATTGGCTTGAGGGAGCTAAGCACCGTATTGTGGTCTTGACCGATCATAAGAATTTGATTTACCTCGAGTCTGCCAAACGGCTGAATCCTAGACAGGCTCGATGGTCCTTGTTTTTTTCCCGTTTTGATTTCGTGGTCTCGTACCTTCCGGGTTCTAAGAACATTAAGGCTGATGCCCTCTCTAGGAGTTTTTCGCCTGATTCTCCTGAGGTCTTAGAACCGGTCGGTATTCTGAAAGAAGGGGTGGTCCTTTCTGCCATTTCCCTGTCCTGTGGGGAAACTGTTTGTTCCTGACAGATGGACTAGTAGAGTGATTTCTGAGGTTCACTGTTCCGTGTTGGCTGGTCATCCTGGCATTTTTGGTATCAGAGACTTGGTTGGTAGGTCCTTTTGGTGGCCTTCTTCGTCGCGTGATGTGCGTTCTTTTGTGCAGTCCTGTGGGACTTGTGCGCGGGCCAAGCCTTGTTGTTCCCATGCTAGTGGGTTGCTTTTGCCATTACCGGTCCCTGAGAGGCCCTGGACGCATATTTCTATGGATTTTATTTCTGATCTTCCGGTTGCCCAGAGGATGTCGGTTATCTGGATTGTTTGTGACCGGTTCTCTAAGATGGTTCATTTGGTGCCTTTGCCTAAATTGCCTCCCTCTTCGGATTTGGTTCTGTTGTTTTTTCAGCATGTGGTCCGTTTGCATGGTATTCCGGAGAATATTGTGTCCGACAGAGGTTCCTAGTTTGTTTCTAGATTTTGGCGTGCCTTTTGTGCTAGGCTGGGCATTGATTTGTCTTTTTCTTCTGCGTTTCATCCTCAGACAAATGGTCAGACCGAGCGAACTAATCAGACTTTGGAGACTTATTTGAGATGCTTTGTGTCTGCTGATCAGGATGATTGGGTGGCTTTCTTGCCATTGGCCGAGTTTGCCCTTAATAATCGGGCTAGTTCGGCTACTTTGGTTTCGCCTTTCTTTTGTAATTTTGGTTTTCATCCTCGTTTTTCTTCTGGGCAGGTTGAGCCTTCTGACTGTCCTGGTGTGGATTCTGTGGTTGACAGGTTGCAGCAGATTTGGGCTCATGTGGTGGACAATTTGGTGTTGTCTCAGGAGGAGGCTCAACGTTTTGCTAACCGTCGTTGGTGTGTTGGTTCCCGGCTTCGGGTTGGGGATCTGGTCTGGTTGTCTTCCCGTCATGTTCCTATGAAGGTTTCTTCTCCTAAGTTTAAGCCTCGGTTTATTGGTCCTTATAGGATTTCTGAGATTATTAATCCGGTGTCTTTTCGACTGGCGCTTCCGGCCTCTTTTGCTATCCATAATGTCTTCCATAGATCTTTATTGCGGAAATATGTGGAGCCCGTTGTTCCCTCTGTTGATCCTCCGGCCCCTGTGTTGGTTGATGGGGAGTTGGAATATGTTGTTGAGAAGATTTTGGATTCCCGTTTTTCGAGGCGGAAGCTTCAGTACCTTGTCAAATGGAAGGGCTATGGCCAGGAGGATAATTCTTGGGTTTTTGCCTCTGATGTCCATGCCGCTAATTTGGGTCGTGCCTTTCATCTGGCTCATCCTGATCGGCCTGGGGGCTCTGGTGAGGGTTCGGTGACCCCTCCTCAAGGGGGGGTACTGTTGTGAATTCAGCTTTTGGGCTCCCTCCGGTGGTTGTAGGTGGTAATGCAGTTGTCTCTGGGCTGCAGTCCTGGACAGGTGTATCTACTGATTGCAGTTCTGACTGGAGTATTTAGGTTTGCAGGACTCATTAGTCCTTTCCAGTTGTCAATGTTTCTTGGGAAGGATTTGATCTCTGTCTGGCTTCTCCTGCTTAGCTGCCAATTCAGCAAAGATAAGTGTCTGTTTCTTTTTATATGGCACACAAGCTGTGTGCTTGTTTTTGATTGTATTCCTGCTCTGAGCTTAGTAGTCTCTGGAGTTGCAGATATACGTTCCACGTCTTTAGTTAGATGGAGGAATTTTTGTATAATCTGCTGTGGATATTTTTGGAAGGGTTTTAATACTGACCGCACAGAACTCTGTCCTATCCTTTCCTATTTTAGCTAGAGCGGCCTCTTGTGCTAAATCCTGTTTTCTGACTGTGTGTGTCTTTCCTCTCCTACTCACAGCCAATATTTGTGGGGGGCTGCCTATCATTTGGGGTTCTGCTCTGAGGCAAGATAGTATTCCTATTTCCATCTTTAGGGGTATTTAGTCCTCCGGCTGTGACGAGGTGTCTAGGGCTTGTTAGGTACACCCCACGGCTACTTCTAGTTGCGGTGTTAAGATCAGGATTTGCGGTCAGTATAGTTACCACCTACTCCAGTGAAAGTTTTCATGCTGCTCCAGGGTCACCGGATCATAACGGGGAGACTGCCGGAAAAAAACAGGCCCTGTGTGTTAAACTACACACACTGTACAAAGCAGAATGTGGGTGGCAGATATACGCCAAACAGAACTCACGTTAATCCACTTAGTGGCAATTTAAAGCCTCCTTTTTTACTTTTTTTGTGGGAGACTGCCAGAAAAAAAAGGCCCTGTGTGTTAAACTACACACACTGTACAAAGCAGAACGTGGGTGGCAGATATACGCCAAATACAACTCACGTTAATCCACTTAGTGGCAATTTAAAGCCCCCTTTTTTTCTTTTTTTTTTTGTGGGGGACTGCCAGAAAAAAACAGGCCCTGTGTGTTAAACTACACACACTATACAAAGCAGAACGTGGGTGGCAGATATACACCAAACAGAACTCACGTTAATCCACTTAGTGGCAATTTAAAGCCCCCTATTTTTCTTTTTTTGTGGGAGACTGCCGGAAAAAACAGGCCCTGTGTGTTAAACTACACACACTGTACAAAGCAGAACGTGGGTGGCAGATATACGCCAATCAGAACTCACGTTAATCCACTTTGTGGCAATTTAAAGCCCCCTTTTTTTCTTTTTTTTGTGGGAGACTGCCAGAAAAAACAGGCCCTGTGTGTTAAACTACACACACTGTACAAAGCAGAACGTGGGAGGCAGATATACGCCAAACAGAACTCACGTTAATCCACTTAGTGGCAATTTAAAGCCCCCTTTATTTCTTTTTTTTGTGGGAGACTGCCGGAAAAAATAGGCCCTGTGTGTTAAACTACACACACTGTACAAAGCAGAACGTGGGTGGCAGATATACGCCAAACACAACTCACGTTAATCCACTTAGTGGCAATTTAAAGCCCCCTTTTTTTCTTTTTTTTTGTGGGAGACTGCCAGAAAAAACAGGCCCTGTGTGTTAAACTACACACACTGTACAAAGCAGAACGTGGGTGGCAGATATACGCCAATCAGAACTCACGTTAATCCACTTAGTGGCAATTTAAAGCCCCCTATTTTTCTTTTTTTGTGTGTGAGACTGCAGGAAAAAAACAGGCCCAGTGTATGACACCACACTATGTACAAGGCAGAACGTGGCTGGCAGATATATAAAAAAATACAAGGGCTGTAGTAGAATTTCAATCTCCCTACAATGATCAAAGGACAAGTATGGCAGCAATAAAAAGGACTGCTGCACATAAAACAGTGTGGACCAAGAAAGAAGAGAACTGTGCAGAAAGAAGCAACAGGATTTTTGCTTTGGAAAAAAGCAGTTGGTTTGCACAGCGACGTACACACAGCAATGCAGCGATCAGGGAGCCTTATAAGGCAGCCTAAGCTACAGAGCTGATGCACCCAAAAAAAACAAAACACTGTCCCTGCAAAGGTGGTGTTAGACAGTGGAAATCGCAACAGCACAAGCGGTTTGGGGGTTAATATTCCCTGCCTAAGTATATCCCTGCTTCTGACAAAGCTGCAGCAACCTCTCCCTATGCTCAGATCGGCAGAAGTAAGATGGCGGTCGGCGTGCATGCCCCTTTATAGCCCCTGTGACGCCGCAGAAAGCAAGCCATTCACTGCCATGCCCTTCTCTACGATGGTGGGGACCAAGACCTATGTCATCACGCTGCCCACACTCTGCGTGCTCCTTCATTGGCTGAGAAATGGCGCTTAAAGCGTCATACGAAACGCGACTTTGGCGCGCAGATCGCCAACCTCATGGCCGATCCCACAGTGGGATCGGGTCGGGTTTCACGAAACCCGACTTGGCCAAAAGTCAGCAATTTATGAAAATGTCCGATCCGTTTCGCTCAACCCTACTGAGAAACAAAACAAAAATTAGAAAAATAAAAATAGGGTGAAGAGACTTAAACAGATCTATAATAACTGGGAGAAACAGAGAGCCTGCCGCACAGCAGAGAAGGACAGGGGGGGACAGGTCAGAGAATGATGCACAAGGACCAATCAGAAATACAATCACAAAAAGGGAACAAAAGTCAGCTTCTCATTAGGTCCCCTCGGGGTCATGGTGTCAAGGGTGACAATTGACAATCCACCTGCACTCACGTTGTGCTAGAATTTGGTTAACATTGCCACCCCTGACACCATCGTGAATCCTATCAATACCCCTCACCTTCAAGCCACTGGGGTCAAAACCGTGGAAGAGCCTGAAATGTCTTGGCAATGTTTTTAGGGATGATTTTTCCTCAACGTCCTCAACGTCTCTGGCGGCCAATATGTCCCGTACATGCTCTCGTGTCCTAACTTTCAACTCCCTCGATGTGAAGCCCACATAAACAAGGGAACATGGGCAGGTGGTGTAGTAGATTATATGAGTGGTATTCAGGGCCGGCGTCAGCACCCGGCGTACCCGGGCAAGTGCCGGGGCCCTGGCGAGATGGGGGGGCCCATTTACGGTGCGCAGCTGAAGCAGGAATACTCACCTCCAGGAGTCGGGACCATCACCATGGATACGCAGAGTGAGTCACTTCCGGACCGGGCGTGGGACTGAGTTTCACGCAGTTGCAAAACTCACCAGTCAAGGCCGGCGCCGCCATCACCATGGATACGAGTCACTTCCAGGCCGGCAGTCGCTCTGTCCTGCCACTTCCGGTCGTGTGAGAGCTCAGAGAAGAGATCCAGCTGCAGGCGCAGGCAGCGCCAACCAGAAAGAGGAGCAGGAGCAGCAGTCAGGTGCACGGACGGTGCACCCGGTCCCAGGCTGTGTCCACAAAGGAACGTAAGCAACGGCGAAGTGAAGCAGTGAGTGAAGAGTGAGTCTTCCTCCAAGTTTCTGGTCCCAATGCATTGCGGGGGGTGGGGGGTCGGATGCAGCCTGCTGTGAGCCTGGTTGTAGAGAAGCCATATTGCTGATAGGGTAGAAGTGCTTAGCCCATCAGCTACAGTATAATGGATATGTCTGCACTCTGTGTCACTCTATGCAGAATACATTCACTTCAGAAGAGATATTTAGTATGGCGGCTGGTAATGACAGGCTTGCATATGGAGCTGGTGTTTGGAAAACATGGCAGCATCAGGACACTGCCAGTCTTACGCATTCTATCAAGCAGGTGTAGCATTGACATAACATTTAGGACCCCCTCAGGACCTAGAAAAAGTGGCACACTGTGCTTCCTAAGCAATTGTTCTGCAGAACAGCGTCAGGACGCTTTTCTGGTGCTTGGATGAATGTGCGCCTCACTAAAAATCCTTCAGGTGTTCAGTTCATGCCCAAGATGGCTATGCGCTCCTGCTTAAACCTCCTGTGCTTCTATGGCGCTAAGGGAGGCTCTCTCCTACTATAACGGGTCCCATCTGGGCATGTCTGCCTTGTTCAGTCAGCCTCTTGTATGCTGATGGCCTGACTCTTCCAGGGGCCATAGTTTCTCCTATCCCACTCTGTTTTTCAGGAATTTCTCCCAACCAGACATGGTTGCAGAAGTGCAGCGTGTGCACCAAACATGCTGACTTTCCTGACATACAGTTAAACCCCAAGTCCATAACACGGGCTCCATGTCAGTAATACCGGTTCAACTGGTGTCAGCAGCACACCCTCAATGTAGACAGAAACGCAAAACACTTTCGCCTCTGACCCCTCGTTGGCAATGGCTTTATGTGTAGAAGTCACTACAAACTCTGTCCCGCTCACGCAGAAGCATCATCCAATCACAGCACAGACTTCCTCACAATCGGAGTTGTCCTTTGACTAGATCATGGGGTATCCTGTCTTTTGTGCTATGTAAACTGTTGTCCTCAGTGACTGACTATGCCCAAGCCTTGACTCGGTCTCACAGCAAGTTTTTCTGTTTCTCGTGCGTTTGCTGTAGACCTATTTATATAAGGTGCGATCACACATTATAGATATATTTCAGTCCTACCTACCAACCATGTGGCACAATGTAAAAATCACCATAATGTGAGAAGGTGGGCTCAGAGGTAATGGCCTCTTCTGACCGACACATTGTCCTGCGGGATGACCACTAGGATCGCTGCGAGGCCGCGATTTGCCAGCGCCTACTGCATCTAAATACATGTGGTGTAACTTATCAAATATCACAGTTTATCATTAGTACACGTAGACTCAGCAGTTACCAAGGCCAGTCCTAGCCTAGACTGTCTGTATATACTAAATGGCTGGCTGAGTTATATACTACGTACGAGGGCTGTGTTATATACTACGTCACGGCCCGGGCCTGTGCTATATACTACGTGGGTGGCTGTGTGTTATATACTACGTGGGCTGTCTGTGCTATATACTGCGTGGGCTGTGCTATATACTGCGTCTGCGTGGGCTGTGCTATATACTGCGTGGGCTGCTATATACTACGTGGCCTGTATTATATACTGCATGGGCAGTGTTATATACTACGTCTCTGTGCTATATACTACGTGGCTGTGCTATATACTACGTGGCTGTGCAATATACTATGTGGCTGTGCAATATACTACGTGGCTGTGCTATATACTACGTGGCTGTGCTATATACTACGTGGCTGTGCTATATACTACGTGGATGTGCTATATACTACGTGGCTGTGCTATATACTACATGGCTGTGTTATACGCTACTTGGCTGTGCTATATACTACTTGGCTGTGCAATACACTACGTGGCTGCAATATACTACGTGGCTGGGCAATATACTACGTGGCTGGGCAATATACTATGTGGCTGGGCAATATACTATGTGGCTGGGCAATATACTACGTGGCTGTGCTATATACTACGTGGCTGTGCTATATACTACATGGCTGTGCTATATACTACGTGGCTGTGTTATACACTACTTGGCTGTGCTATATACTACGTGGCTGGGCAATATACTACGTGGCTGTGCTATATACTATGTGGGCTGTGTTATATACTACGTGGGCTGTGTTATACGCTACTTGGCTGTGGTATGTTTCTCTGCTGTATCTGCATCATGAATCGTGGTATGTGTTAAAGAGGGGGGGCCCACTGAGACTCTTTCGCCCGGGGCCCTCAAAAACCTGGAGCCGGCCCTGGTGGTATTACACGAAATGTAATTGCGAATCTTAAACTCCCATCTGAAGATTTAAAGGTATGACATCTCAGGACATTGGGGCATGCGACACAAGAACCACAGGGGAAGCAGCCAACCCTAGGACCCCCAGAGTTGAAAATGGTCTGAGGTTTCATCACATAGTGGCTTTTTAACAAGATAGTCACTCAAATATTTCCCCCTGCGTTGTGTCACGTAAGGAAGTGGGGGCAAGTGTGCCGCCAGGGTGCCATCGGTGTATAGAACGAACTAGTGGTTGGACAGGATCCCATGGATCTGTTCCCAACGGCAGTTGGAAGTGGAGATAAACCTAATCTCATTTGATCCCTCTCGACGCTGACTCTTGGACACGAGAAGATCTTCTCTTCTCGTGAGTCTGGCCTGTCTATATGCCCTCTTAATGCACTGATGGCTATATCCCCTTTCCCTGAAATGGTCCGCAAGGATAGCTGACTGTTGCTCGAAGTGGGCCGCCATCGAACATACCCGCCTATTCATCAACAATTGACCAACTGGGATGGCTTGGATAGTAGAATTATGTGCTGAAGAGGCATGCAATAAGGAGTTAACCGCCGTGTCCTTGCGGTATAAGTCTGTTTCAATGTGTCTATCCTCCGCAACACATAAAGTTATATCGCGATGGTAAATTTGGTAAACGTTTAAACATAAACGTAAATTTAAATTTAAACGTAAATTGGTTACTATTGACATCGCGTCTTTATATACTTCCATCAGACATAATAATGGCCTTCGGGCTGCCCGCTTCTTTCTTGAGACTGCCAACTGGGATGGTCATTTTTCAGATTTTACTTTGACTTACTGGAATTTGTTCTAACACATAATTTTTTTGTCTTTAGGAATAGGTTTTATTTACAGACCCAGGGTACTGCCATGGGTGCGGCGTGTGCTCCGTCATATGCAAACCTGTTCCTCGGTTTTTGGGAGTGGCAGGTTTTCCAGGGTGACGGATCACACGCCGTCAACCCAGTGATGGGCTGGTTTTGTTACATCGGTGATGTTTTGATGATCTCGAGGGGTGACAAAGCCAGCCTATCCCAATTTATGCAATCATTGAATACCAATCCGTTTAATTTGAAATTTACGTTTAAATACCATTCACACCAAATTGACTTTCTCGATATAACTTTATGTGTTGCGCAGGATGGACACATTGAAACAGACTTATACCGCAATTACACATCGGTTAACTCCTTATTGCATGCCTCTTCAGCACATAATTATTCTACTATCCAAGCCATCCCAGTTTGTCAATTCTTGAGGAATAGGCGGGTATGCTCGACGGCGGCCCGCTTCTAGCGACAGTCAGCTATCCTTGTGGACCGTTTCAGGGAAAGGCGATATAGCAGTCGGTGCATTAAGAGGGGATATAGACAGGCCAGACTCATGAGAAGAGAAGATCTTCTTGTGCCGAAGAGTCAGCGTCGAGAGGGATCAAATGAGATCAGGTTTATCTCCACTTCCAACTGCCCTTGGGAACAGATCCATGGGATCCTGTCCGACCACTGGTCCGTTCTACCTATACGCTATACACAAGAGCTCTGTGTATAGTGTATAGGTATCACAGTGATCACCAGTGACATTATACATAAGTGCTTTGTATATAGTGTCATTGTACAGATAATGCAGAAATCACCAATGGCATTATACACAGGTACTATGTATATAATGTCAGTGCACAGGTAAAACGATGATCACCAGTGACATTATACACAGGAGCTCTGTATATAGTGTATGGTGTAAAGATATTACAGTGATCACCAGTGACATTATACACAGGAGTTCTGTATATAGTGTCAGTTATTACAGTGATCACCAGTGACATACGCAAGTGCTCTGTATATAGTGTCAGTGTACAGGTAACACACTGACTCACCAGTGATGTCTGTAGTTGAAGTAATTCATCTTCGCTTTTCTTCTTCATCCAGCACAAACTGCCATCACTTCTGTCAACTGAAATGATTTCCTATCAAACATGCAATCCCCCATGTGTTGCGTTTGTTGAACAGCTGCGAGACATGCAGCTGCGGGGACTCGAACATAGTTTTCGAGCAAGCCGAAGACACTCGGTTAGCACTCGAGCATGCTCAGAAAACATCTTATCCAAGCACTTTCGCTCAAAAACAGTGAAGTGTCTAAAATATGAGTTTGACTTTTCGCATGCAGAACAGGAGGCGAGGGTTATTAGCATATCGCATCTGATGCTCTCGCATCGGATGCCATACACTAGTCTGACCCCAGCCTTAAAGAAGAATTTCCATTAGTGCTGGATAGTGGAGAATTCTGCAATAGGTGAGTATGTTAACAAACACATTGCACTACTACATACACATATATATAGACTTAGGAAAAATAAAAACTTTATGAGAGTGATTCTTTAGCAACATGATAGTTCTGGTGCTATGTCAAAAAGGCCTCAAATAAAGAGAGTCTGTCAGCATGATTTCACATCTTAAACTATTATATGTGCATGAAAATCCTTGAAAGACAAGTCCAGCAATACCTTTACGTGACTAGTCTATTATTCTGTTACTGTGAAATCAGAATTTTAATTAACCCATTAACGTCAAGTGATGGATATATCCAACATTGGATGCCTTCCCCTATTTAGTGCGAGCTCCGGGGATGAGCCCGCACCTTTTCCGGCACATGACAGCTGATCTGATCAGCTGACATGTGCCCCTAACAGCCGTGGGTGGAATTGTGATCTAACCGCAGCTGTTAACATGTTAAATGCTGCTGTCAAACCCTGACAGCAGCATTTAACATGCACGCGCAGGAAGCATGTTGTCACGATATGGTATGAAATATCATAAGTAGTTCTCTTGCTAGCCTGCGTGGGCTAAGCCCCCCTTCTTGGAGTGATACTGCAACAGTTTGTAGCTGCAAATTCCTGGCTTTCCTTCTCAGAGAGTGTGGGGGTTAGGAGAGCCAAAGGTATTTATGACCGGCATTTCCTGTGTAAGCTCTTGTTCAGCTATAAGTGAAGTAGAAACTTCGAGGATCCATGAAAGATTCTTTGTTTAGTTTTTGTTAGATATTAGGCAAACGATTTAAGCTAGAAATACGAAAATATATATTCTTATTCTCACTCGGTGTATCTACCCATCCCGCGAAACACGGGCTTCTAACTCCATCTGGTAAAGAAGTAGGGATTTCTCTGTAAATATGTATCCCGGATAGGACATATTTGATCTCATTAGAATGCTCACGTTAATCCGAGATGAATGATGGATTTGTTAGGACTATAACATGTTTTGTAGCGGAGTTATCGAAATTAGATATAGATTAGAAAAAATGAGTTAACTGAAGAGGTAGGAGGGACGAGGTGATCCAACCCCTTTCTGGGATGTTACCGGCTTAAGCTATAACTGTCTGCACACATCTCCAGCTTCCTTCTTGTCCTATTTTCCTGGAAGAGCTGAGTACATCCCATGAGCTGGGACGTATGGAAAACTGCCCTAGCCTGGTTGCCTGTCATGCTTTGAACATGTGAGTGTTACTTTTTCTCATTTATTCCCTTTATGTTATAATTACCCTTGTACATATTTGCAATTGTCTCATTTGTAACATCTTTATAAAATATTTTTGATAAAGCACTGCCTAATTTTTTATGGGATATAATATTTAATATTAGTTCGTTCTCCTGTTCTAAACCGTACCCTAGGTCTTTTGAAGGGAAATACGCTACTGTTGTGTTGGGTTAGCTTCGGACCCGTTTAATCGAAGCTGGTGGCAGCAAGAGTGTGCTGACTGTTGAGTGATGCTGTAGCGACTGCGGCATTGATAATTATTGTTCCTGCCTGAGTGGGAGTAGTTATCGCGTCGCTGCAGCGTGCCCAATAGCCAGTATATAGCAGGCAGCCTTTCTGGCGACTAATTACCCAGGGTGCAGTACCTAATCTGACCTGAGAGTAAGGGGGGCGCCAGAGAGCTGCAAGTGTTAAGTGGAACTGTAAGCGGGATATACATAAATCCCTGCAGTTTGTGGTATATTGAAAGCAGTGGGATACCTAGAATAAGCCCCTGCTGTAAACTAAGAGGTCAATAGCCTTGTGTGTGTTTTCTCATCACATTGTTAGCAGTGGAGGGATAACTAAGATAAGCCCCCCTGCACATGTGATAGCCGACTGTTGGCCTAAAGTCACCTCAATCCGTGACGTAGGGGTGACGGTCACGGTGTGAATCCTGACCAATTGGTGACAGCGGTCAGGGGAATCGTGACACATGTCATTAACCCCACCCATCAGCGCCCGTGTCACATGACCACGGGTCGCTAATGGGTTGGCATAAGCAATGAAATAGGGCGCACTACCAAAATATAAACCTAATGTAAAAAATATATCCATAAATACGGGGTGCAAGCGAGTGAGAAAACGACTAAATTTAAACAGCAGAATGAAAAGTATCACTCCAGTTATGAACACCACGTATAAAAAATGAAAACATAATGTAGGAAAAAACAAGATTTTATTGACACACAACATAATAAAACATACTTAAAAACAGAAAGGCAAGGCCCTGTCCATAACATTCAGTAAATACAGAGTACAATGATATATATAACCCATAATAAGCATACTGATAACCAATGCTATAAGCCTGCCTGTACCCTAGGACTAGATGCAGACCATACGTGGCCAGCTCACAGGACAAACTAACCAACCCAGGCGGATGTATACAAAATCCTAAGTGGCCAGTAAACACCCAAATAGTGCATTTAGCACGGACGGCTCATGGGACAAAAATATCTACCCTAAGCCAGTAAGGCAACAGGATCCCAAAATAACAGTGGGGAAAAAAAAAAGCCCTGGAACCAGGAAAAACCTCAGAGCACTAGAAGAAGGGGTTACCCAAGTGGTGACCAGAACGGAGTCCGTGGGCAGCCAGGCAAGCAAGCAGGACAGGGACCAGAGCAGCCCCACGCGTATCGCCCTTCAAGAGAGGGCTTCGTCAGGGGAAGTACCAACATGTGTCCCAAACCCTGTATAAATACCATCCCAATAAATTAGAACAAACGGCCCACCTGTGACTGAGTAAAGAAGCCGCAAATGTGCAGAAAGTCCTGAAACGAAAGCGCCAGCCAAAATGCAGCCGGAGCTAGCTGAGATAAGGAGCCAGTCCCACGTCCAGCCGGGCGGGGAAGAGAAGGCGGCCGCTGTCAGATTGAGCGATGAAAGCCACACCCACACAGCAAGCTGAAGGAGAGCCAAAAACACAGGCGCAAAAGCACCAAAAGCCCAGCTGTGAAGCAACAGCTGGAACAAAGAATCCTGGCAACGGGAAAGCCCATAGTTATAAAAATATATGTATATGCACAGACACGGGAGAGAGGTATTAAGAAAATATATGTTATTATAAGGATGGTAGAGATCCTAAACAGGAACCGGGGAGCCTACAAAAGTGTGCCCAGTCAAGGGGTGATCAGTCCCAAGGCAAAATATCCATATATGCATGTATAAATATGCATATAAATGCATACACATACATAAATATACATATATACATACAGAAGAAGGAGCTAGATGGAGGTGCAATTATGCACCAGAGGCCCTAGTTATAGATGTAACCAGCGGAACGCTAAACCTAAGAAAAAATAATAATAAAAAATAATAAAAAATAATAAAAATAAATAACAAACCCAAGAGAAAATAAGAAAAAATAAATAATAATAAAGAAAAATAAAGAAAAATAAAAATAAATGAAAAATAAAAAATAAAAATATAAAAAAAAAAAAATATATATATATATAAAAAATAATCAAGAAACTGAAAAAAAGAAAGGCGTACCGAATGCCCAAAATGGACAAGAAACATGCACACACAGCAATCAACCCCGGGGGACAACCTCACAGGCATGCAATTTTAATAAACAACAAACACGCCAAGAGACAGCCACCAACCACATCCAACCCATACAATTGTATTGTAAACACGTCTGCAGCATAAATAATGTCATTATAAGCACCATCTTTATTGAATAAATATACAGCAAAATACATGTACCGTATATACTCGAGTATAAGCCGAGATTTTCAGCCTAAATTTTTGGGCTGAAAGTGCCCCTCTCGGCTTATACTCGAGTCACGGTGGGCGGCAGGGTCGGCGGGTGAGGGGGTGAGGGCGCTGAGGCATACTTACCTGCTTCCGGCGATCCTGGCGCTCCCCGCCTGTCCCACGGTCTTCGGTGCTGCAGTTCTTCCACTGTTCAGCGGTCACGTGGGACCGCTGATTAGAGAAATGAATAGGCGGCTCCACCTCCCATAGGGGTGGAGCCGCCTATTCATTTCTCTAATCAGCGGTAACGGTGACCGCTGATAGAGGAAGAGGCTGCAGCACCGAAGACAGCTGTCCGGGAGAAGGAGCCGGACGCCGGGACCAGGTAAGTATGTCATATTTACTTGTCCCCGTTCCACACGCCGGGCGTCGCTCCATCTTCCCAGCGCCGCTCTATCTTCCCAGCGTCTCTGCGCTCTGTGCAGTTCAGAGGGCGCGATGACGCATATAGTGTGCGCGCCGCCCTCTGTCTGATCAGTCAGTGCGCAGAGACGCCGGGACTGGACGCCGGGAGCTGCAAGCAAGAGAGGTGAGTATGGCATTTTTTTTTTTATTGCAGCAGCAGCAATGGCACAGATTTATGTGGAGCATCTATGGGGAAATATGAACGGCGCAGAGCACTATATGGCACAGCTATGGGGAAATATGAACGGTGCAGAGCACTATATGGCACAGCTATGGGGAAATATGAACGTGCAGAACACTATATGGCAGAGCTATGGGGCAATAATGAACAGTGCAGAACACTATATGGGGCACAGCTATGGGGAAATAATGAACGGTGCAGAGCACTATATGGCACAACTATGGGGCAATAATGAACAGTGCAGAGCACTATATGGCACAGCTATGGGGCAATAATGAACGGTGCAGAGCACTATATGGCACAGCTATGGGGCAATAATGAACAGTGCAGAGCACTATATGGCACAGCTATGGGGCAATAATGAACGGTGCAGAGCACTATATGGCACAGCTATGGGGCAATAATGAACGGTGCAGAGCACTATATGGCACAGCTATGGGGCAATAATGAACGGTGCAGAGCACTATATGGCACAGCTATGGGGCAATAATGAACGGTGCAGAGCACTATATGGCACAGCTATGGGGAAATATGAACGGTGCAGAGCACTATATGGCACAGCTATGGGGCAATAATGAACGGTGCAGAGCACTATATGGGGCACAGCTATGGGGAAATAATGAACAGTGCAGAGCACTATATGGCACAGCTATGGGACAAAAATGAACGGTGCAGAGCACTATATGGCACAACTATGGGGCAATAATGAACAGTGCAGAGCACTATATGGCACAGCTATGGGGCAATAATGAACGGTGCAGAGCACTATATGGCACAGCTATGGGGAAATATGAACGGTGCAGAGCACTATATGGCACAGCTATGGGGCAATAATGAACGGTGCAGAGCACTATATGGCACAGCTATGGGGAAATATGAACAGTGCAGAGCACTATATGGGGCACAGCTATGGGGCAATAATGAACGGTGCAGAGCACTATATGGCACAGTTATGGGGAAATATGAACAGTGCAGAGCACTATATGGGGCACAGCTATGAGGCAATAATGAACGGTGCAGAGCACTATATGGCACAGCTATGGGGAAATAATGAACGGTGCAGAGCACTATATGGCACAGCTATGGGGAAATAATGATCTATTTTTATTTTTGAAATTCACCGGTAAATGCTGCATTTCCACCCTAGGCTTATACTCGAGTCAATAAGTTTTCCCAGTTTTTTGTGGTAAAATTAGGGGGGTCGGCTTATACTCGGGTCGGCTTATACTCGAGTATATACGGTATATACTACACACAGACTAGTATGGGAAGGAAACGTAAGGACGACTGTAAGGCCGTTTGTTCTAATTTATTGGGATGGTATTTATACAGGGTTTGGGACACATGTTGGTACTTCCCCTGACGAAGCCCTCTCTTGAAGGGCGATACTCGTGGGGCTGCTCTGGTCCCTGTCCTGTTTGCTTGCCTGGCTGCCCACGGACTCCGTTCTGGTCACCACTTGGGTAACCCCTTCTTCTAGTGCTCTGAGGTTTTTCCTGGTTCCAGGGCTTTTTTTTTTTCCCCACTGTTATTTTGGGATCCTGTTGCCTTACTGGCTTAGGGTAGATATTTTTGTCCCATGAGCCGTCCGTGCTAAATGCACTATTTGGGTGTTTACTGGCCACTTAGGATTTTGTATACATCCGCCTGGGTTGGTTAGTTTGTCCTGTGAGCTGGCCACGTATGGTCTGCATCTAGTCCTAGGGTACAGGCAGGCTTATAGCATTGGTTATCAGTATGGTTATTATGGGTTATATATATCATTGTACTCTGTATTTACTGAATGTTATGGACAGGGCCTTGCCTTTCTGTTTTTAAGTATGTTTTATTATGTTGTGTGTCAATAAAATCTTGTGTTTTTTCCTACATTATGTTTTCATTTTTTTATACGTGGTGGTCATAACTGGAGTGATACTTTTCTTTCTGTTCGCTAATGGGTTGGCTTGACAACCTGGGATCTGCAGGAGACCCCTGTGGTTGACATAGCTAAATAGCTATGAGTGCCGCCCAGCAGTTGGCGCTCATAGCAAGTGAGCATTTCTGCTGCATAGAGCAGTGCTGCAGCCCTGCTCTATGTAGCACAAGCGATCTCGCAGCTTCTAGACTCCCATGGAGACTATTGAAGCAAGTAAAAAGTACAAAAAAAGTTTTTAAAAATATAAAAAAATAAAAAATATTCAAATCAAAAGTTCAAATCACCCCCTATTCGCCCCGTTCAAAATAAAACAATAAAAAAATCAAATATGCAAATATTTTATATCGCCGCATTCAGAATCGGCGGATCCATTAATATATAAAAAGAATTAGTCCGATCGGTAAGTGGCGTAGTGATAAAAAAAATCAAAATGCCAGAATTACGTTTTTTTGGGTCACTACAACATTGCAATGCAATTACAGACGATCAAAAGATCATATCTACACCAAAATGGTATCAATAAAAACGTCAGCTCAGAGTGCAAAAAAATAAGCCCTCACCCAACCCCAGATCCAGAGATGCTACGAGTCTCAGAAAATGGCAAATTTTTTTTTTTTTTTTACAAACTTTGGATTTTTTTCTCCACTTAAATAAAAAAGAACCTAGACATGTTTGGTGTCGGTGAACTCGTAATGACCTGGAGAATCACAGTGGCAGGTCAGTTTTAGCATTTAGTGAACATGGTAAAAGTAAAATCCAAAAAAAACTATTCTGGAATTGCACTTTTTGCAATTTCACCGCACTTGAAATTTTTCCCATTTCTCAGTACACGATATGGTAAAATTATGGTACCATTTAAATGAACAACTCGTCATGCAAAAATCATGCCCTCACATGGCCATATTGATGGAAAAACAAAAAAGTTATGGCTGTTTGAAGAAGGGAAGCAAAAAATGGAAACGCAAAATCGGAAATACCCCTGGTCCTTAAGGGGCTAATGTGAAAATAAGGCTGTAGATATGAAGCCTCTTTCTCTCCAGCTCTATTGCCCAGCACCACCTCCTCCTATTTGTATGAAAGCTTCTATGCCGTGTGACTGCCGGCAAAGAGGTCATATGGTGTATGCATGAGTTAATCTGTATTTTTGAATTATCTTCAATAAAATTAAAAAGTGAAAATATCCTAATAAATTGCCATTGTTTACAAGAGGAACACAATTTGATTAAAACCATGGTGATATCTTTATGTAAACTATGCCACATCATGTCCTGTGTCAACAGCGTACCTTTTACTTATTATTCTGTCAATCAGCGATAGATGGTAGGCTTATTGGTTTTGAAATGAAACATAATGCCGTATATCACAAGAGAGTGCACCATATCTGTCAGAAAAGTGTCATTTCCTCCTATCTCTAATTTACACCAGGATATAAAATATGATGTTATAGCCGTTTGCTTGTCCAAAGGGTATTCTTATATTGTTACCAGCTTTTGTATCTGCACTGCCTTTGTTGTTCAGCTTGTTTGTGCAATATTGTAGACATTCATCTGTCAGGAAACATGATACTGTGGAACAGGAATAATCTAAAGAGGATTTCCAAATTGTGATATAATTTAGTATAATACTTTATTGTATTTAGACATCACATTGTAATCAATTTTTCCTATGAAAGGGGTTATCCAGGACTAATTTATTTTTCTTACTATGGGCTTAAGAATTAACAGACAGATAGTCTGTTCTGCCTGCTGCCGATCTCTGCCGCCAATTATGTGGCTTCAGTTGACATAGCATGGACAGAGCAGCTGCTTTCGCGTAGCTCTGTTGATAGGGCATGACTGCCAATGTCATGCTGATTGACAGCCAGCTTCCCACTGCCTAAAGCCAGCTGTCAATCAGCATGATGTTGGCAGTCACACCTCATTTAAAGAACAGCCAGGAAGAGGAAGAGTAAGAGCTGCTCTGTTGATGTGAAGCATCAGAATTGCCAGCATGAGTAGTTCGGCCCCGCTCTGATCCAGTGCTGGGTAGATTTGGCAGATAGTTAACAACTACCTGCCTGTTAGTTCTTAGGCTCATAGTAAAAAAATAAAGTTTCACAAAAGTCCTTTAATTGTTAAAAGCCATGAAAGAAAATGAGTAACACTCTAAGCATATTATTGAATTGAGCTAAATTGTATTTAATTTTGGATCAATATAACATAGTTGTGTTTTGCAGGCAGTGAAAAATTGTTACCTTCCAGATGTAAAAGGGAAGCTGTCACCCCCAAAACGGAAATTGAACTATTTAGACTGTTATGATACGGTGGTCTAGGAGCAACATGGAACGAGCTCTGAAGGAAGTGGTAACTGTACTGACCGCAGTCCCTAAGCTCAACACAACACTAGAAGTAGCCGTGGAATGCTCCTAACTCTCCCTAGGCATCTCGTCACAGCCTAAGAGCTAACTACCCCTAAAGATAGAAGCAGGAAAGCTATCTTGCCTCAGAGAAAATCCCCAAAGGATAGATTAGCCCCACACAAATAATGACTGTGAGTGGAGAGGGAAAAGACATACACAGAATGAAACCAGGATGAGCACAGGAGGCCAGTCTAACTAAATAGATAGGACAGGATGGAATACTGTGCGGTCAGTATAAAACACTACAAAAATCCACGCAGAGTTTACAAAAAATCTCCACACCTGACTAAAGGTGTGGAGGGCAAATCTGCCTCCCAGAGCTTCCAGCAAGACAGAATTAATTCACACTGATAAGCTGGACAAACATAGAAAGCACAGAATGGATAAGTCCACAATCTATGGACAGAAAAGGGCAAGCAAAAACTTAGCTTAGCTGAACTGGTCAGGATAACAGGGAACTCCAAAGAGATGTGAATCCAACCAGGAACCATTTACAAGTGGCACTGGCTGAAGATAGAGCCAGACTTAAATAGCCGAGCAGAAGAGACGATAAGTGGAGGCAGCTGATGACAGCTAACTCCAAGGAGCAGCCATACCACTAGAAACCACAAGAGGGAGCCCAAGAGCAGAACTCACAAAAGTGCCACTTACAACCACCGGAGGGAGCCCAAGAGCGGAATTCACAACAGTACCCCCCCTTGAGGAGGGGTCACCGAACCCTCACCAGAGCCCCCAGGCCGATCAGGACGAGCCAAGTGAAAAACACGAACCAAATCGGTGGCATGGACATCGGAGGCAACAACCCAAGAATTATCCTCCTGGCCATAACCCTTCCACTTGACAAGATACTGAAGCCTCCGCCTCGAAAAACGAGAATCCAAAATCTTCTCAACCTCATATTCCAACTCTCCCTCAACCAACACCGGGGCAGGAGGGTCAACCGAGGGAACAACGGGCACCACATATCTCCGCAACAAAGATCTATGGAAAACATTATGAATGGCAAAAGAGGCAGGAAGAGCCAAACGAAAAGAAACCGGATTAATAATTTCAGAAATTTTATAAGGACCAATAAACCGAGGCTTAAACTTAGGAGAAGAAACCTTCATAGGAACATGACGAGAAGACAACCAAACCAAATCCCCCACACAAAGCCGGGGACCAACACACCGACGGCGGTTGGCAAAACGTTGAGCCCTTTCCTGAGACAACGTCAAATTGTCCACCACATGAGTCCAAATCTGCTGCAGCCTGTCCACCACAGAATCCACACCAGGAAGGTCAGAAGGCTCAACCTGCCCAGAAGAAAAACGAGGATGAAAACCAAAATTACAAAAGAAAGGTGAAGCCAAAGTAGCCGAACTAGCCCGATTATTAAGGGCAAACTCGGCCAACGGCAAGAAAGACACCCAATCATCCTGATCAGCAGACACAAAGCATCTCAAATAGGTCTCCAAGGTCTAATTAGTTCGCTCAGTTTGGCCATTAGTCTGAGGGTGAAACGCCGAAGAAAAAGACAAATCAATGCCCATCCTAGCACAAAAGGCCCGCCAAAATCTAGAGACAAACTGAAAACCTCTGTCAGACACAATATTCTCCGGAATGCCATGCAAACGAACCACATGCTGAAAAAAATAATGGAACCAGATCTGAGGAGGAAGGCAACTTAGGCAAAGGTACCAGATGGACCATTTTAGAGAACCGGTCACAAACAACCCAGATAACAGACATCTTCTGGGAAACAGGAAGATCCGAAATAAAATCCATGGAAATATGCGTCCAGGGCCTCTCAGGGACCGGCAAAGGCAAAAGCAACCCACTAGCGCGGGAACAGCAAGGCTTGGCCCGGGCGCAAGTCCCACAGGACTGCACAAAAGCATGCACATCGCGCGACAAGGAAGGCCACCAAAAGGACCTAGCAACCAAATCTCTGGTACCACAAATCCCAGGATGCCCAGCGAACACTGAACAATGAACCTCAGAAATTACCTTACTTGTCCATCTATCAGGAACAAACAGCTTCCCCACTGGACAGCGGTCAGGCCTATCAGCCTGAAATTCCTGAAGCACCCGCCGCAAATCAGGGGAGATAGCAGAAAGAATCACCCCCTCCTTAAGAATGCCAACCAGCTCAAGGACTCCAGGAGAATCAGGCAAAAAACTCCGAGAGAGGGCATCAGCCTTAACATTCTTAGATCCCGGAAGATACGAGACCACAAAATCAAAACGGGAGAAAAACAGGGACCATCGAGCCTGTCTAGGATTCAGCCACTTGGCCGACTCGAGGTAAATCAGATTCTTATGATCGGTCAGGACCACAACACGGTGTTTAGCTCCCTCAAGCCAATGTCGCCACTCCTCAAACGCCCACTTCATAGCCAACAACTCCCAATTGCCGACATCATAATTGCGTTATGCAGGCGAAAACTTTCTGGAAAAAAAAGCACACGGTTTCATTAAAGAACCATCAGACTCCCTCTGAGACAAAACGGCCCCTGCCCCAATCTCAGAAGCGTCGACCTCAACCTGAAAAGGAAGAGAAACATCCGGTTGACGCAACACAGGGGCAGAAGTAAATCGGCATTTAAGCTCCTGAAAAGCCTCAACAGCCTCAGAGGACCAATTCGTCACATCAGCGCCTTTCTTCGTCAAATCAGTAAGGGGCTTAACCACACTGGAAAAGTTGGCAATGAAACGGCGATAGAAATTAGCAAAACCCCAAAATTTTTGAAGACCCTTCACAGATGTGGGTTGGATCCAGTCATGAATAGCTTGGACCTTAACAGGATCCATTTCTATAGACGAGGGAGAAAAAATAAAACCCAAAAAAGAGACCTTCTGAACTCCGAATAGGCACTTAGACCCCTTGACAAATAAAGCATTATCACGAAGGATCTGGAACACCATCCTGACCTGCTTCACATGAGACTCCCAATCATCGGAAAAAATAAAAATATCATCCAAATATACGACCATGAATTTATCAAGATAATTGCGGAAAATATCATGCATGAAAGACTGGAACACAGATGGAGCATTAGAAAGCCCAAATGGCATCATAAGGTATTCAAAATGGCCTTCGGGCGTATTAAATGCAGTTTTCAATTCGTCACCCTGTTTAATACGAACAAGATTATATGCCCCTCAGAGGTCAATCTTAGTAAACCAACTAGCCCCCTTAATCTGAGCAAACAAATCAGTAAGCAAAGGCAAGGGGTATTGGAATTTGACCGTGATCTTATTAAGAAGATGATAATCAATACAGGGTCTCAAGGAGCCATCCTTCTTAGCAACAAAAAAGAAACCCGCTCCCAATGGTCACGAAAAGGGCCGAATATGCCCTTTCTCCAAAGATTCCTTAACATAGCTCCGCATGGCGGCATGCTCTGGCACAGACAGATTGAAAAGTCGGCCCTTAGGGAACTTACAACCAGGAATCAAGTTAATAGCACAATCACAGTCCCTGTGCGGAGGAAGGGAACTGGACTTGGGCTCATCAAATACATCCTGGAAATCCGACAAAAACTCAGGGACCTCAGAAGAGGGGGAAGAGGAAATTGACATCAAAGGAACGTCACTATGTACTCCTCGACAACCCCAACTAGTCACCGACATAGTTTTCCAATCCAGCACCGGATTATGTTCCTGTAACCATGGAAATCCCAGTACAACAACATCATGCAGGTTATGCAACACCAGAAAACGGCAATCTTCCTGATGTGCAGGAGCCATGTACATAGTCATCTGTGTCCAGTACTGAGGTTTATCCTTGGCCAAGGGTGTAGCATCAATACCCCTCAAAGGAATAGGGCTCTGCAAAGGCTGCAAGGAAAAACCACAGCGCCTGGCGAATTCTAAGTCCATTAAGTTCAGGGCAGCGCCTGAATCCACAAATGCCATGACAGAAAAGGACGACAATGAGCAAATCAGGGTCACAGATAAGAGAAATTTAGGCTGTACAGTACTAATGGTAACAGACCTAGCGACTCTCTTAGTACGCTTAGGGCAATCAGAGATAACATGAGCCGAATCACCACAGTAAAAACACAGCCTATTCTGACGTCTGAATTCCTGCCGTTCTATTCTAGTCAAAATCCTATCACATTGCATAGGTTCAGGACTTTGCTTAGAGGATACTGCCATATGGTGCACAGCTTTGCGCTCGCGCAGACGCCGATCAATCTGAATGGCTAGAGACATAGATTCGCTCAAACCGGCAGGCTTAGGAAAGCCCACCATAACATCTTTAAGGGTTTCAGAAAGACCTTTTCTGAAAATAGCAGCCAAAGCCTCTTCATTCCATTTAGTGAGCACAGACCATTTTCTAAATTTCTGGCAGTATAACTCTGCCGCTTCCTGACCTTGACACAAGGCCAACAGGGTTTTTTCCGCATGATCCACAGAATTAGGTTCGTCGTACAATAATCCGAGCGCTTGAAAAAATGCATCTACATTCAATAATGCCGGATCCCCTGTTTCAAGAGAAAAAGCCCAGTCTTGAGGGTCACCACGCAGCAAGGATATGATGATTTTTACCTGCTGAATGGGATCACCAGAAGAACGGGGTTTCAAAGCAAAAAACAATTTGCAGTTATTTTTAAAGTTCAAAAACTTGGATCTGTCCCTAAAAAACAAATCAGGAGTAGGAATTCTGGGCTCTAAAGCCGGAGCCTGGACAACATAGTCCTGGATACTCTGTACTCTTGCAGCAAGTTGATCCACACGAGAAAACAAACCCTGAACATCCATGCCAAAGCATAAATCCTGAACCACCCAGATATCAAGAGGAAAAGAAAAAAAAAAGACAAACTAGAGCACAGAAAAAAAAATGGTTCAGAACTTTCTTTTCCTTCTTTTGAGATGCATTTAATTCATTTTTGTCCACTTGTACTGTTATGATACGGTGGTCTAGGAGCAACATGGAATGAGCTCTGAAGGAAGTGGTAACTGTACTGACCGCAGTCCCTAAGCTCAACTCAACACTAGAAGTAGCCGTGGAATGCTCCTAACTCTCCCTAGGCATCTCGTCACAGCCTAAGAGCTAACTACCCCTAAAGATAGAAGCAGGAAAGCTATCTTGCCTCATAGAAAATCCCCAAAGGATAGATTAGCCCCCCACAAATAATGACTGTGAGTGGAGAGGGAAAAGACATACACAGAATGAAACCAGGATGAGCACAGGAGGCCAGTCTAACTAAATAGATAGGACAGGATGGAATACTGTGCGGTCAGTATAAAACACTACAAAAATCCACGCAGAGTTTACAAAAAATCTCCACACCTGACTAAAGGTGTGGAGGGCAAATGTGCCTCCCAGAGCTTCCAGCAAGACAGAATTAATTCACACTGATAAGCTGGACAAACATAGAAAGCACAGAATGGATAAGTCCACAATCTATGGACAGAAAAGGGCAAGCAAAAACTTAGCTTAGGTGAACTGGTCAGGATAACAGGGAACTCCAAAGAGATGTGAATCCAACCAGGAACCATTTACAAGTGGCACTGGCTGAAGATAGAGCCAGACTTAAATAGCCGAGCAGAAGAGACGATAAGTGGAGGCAGCTGATGACAGCTAACTCCAAGGAGCAGCCATACCACTAGAAACCACAAGAGAGAGCCCAAGAGCAGAACTCACAAAAGTGCCACTTACAACCACAGGAGGGAGCCCAAGAGTGGAATTCACAACATTAGACCTTCTTATAAGGGACGTAGCACGTATAAAAATCCTAGTGGTACTGCAAATTGTAATAAAATTTGTTGTATAGAATAACAATTTTATTTGTTATGTAAATGAGGGGGCTTCGGTGCACTTTTCCTATGGCCAAGTGCTGGGATGTCAGCTTTACAACCTACAGTACCAGTATGATTACTATAGGGTCAAAGTCCCCTATATGAAGGTCTAAATACAGGGTGGGCCATTTATATGGATACACCTAAATAAAATGGGAATGGTTGGTGATATCAACTTTCTGTTTGTGGCACATTAGTATATGGGAGGGGGAACGCTTTTCAAGATGGATGGTGACCATGGCGGCCATTTTGAAGTTGGCCATTTTGGATCCAACTTTATTTTTTTCAATGGGAAGAGGGTCATGTGACACATCAAACTAATTGAGAATTTCACACGAAAAACAATGATGTGCTTGGTTTTAACGTAACTTCTTTCATGAGTAATTTACAAGTTTATGACTACTTATAAAATGTTCAAAGTGCTGCCCAATAATAATAATAATCTTTATTTTTATATAGCGCTAACATATTCCGCAGAGCTTTACAGTTTTGCACACATTATCATTGCTGTCCCCGATGGGGCTCATGATCTAAGTTCCCTATCAGTATGTCTTTGGCATTGTATTGGATTGTCAATGCAACCCTCTTCTGCCACTCTTGACACACTGAAAGCAACACCGCAGAAGAAATACTAGCACCGGCTTCCAGTAGCCGTTGTTTCAGATGCTGCACATCTCAGATGACCCCAAAGATGACCCAAAGATGAAAGTATAATGGGGTCAGATAAGGAGACCTTGGTGACCATTCAACTGGCCCGCGACCACCAATCCACTTTCCAGAAAACTGATCATGTAGGAATGCGCGGACCTGACACCCATAATGTGGTGGTGCGCCATCTTGCTTCTAGTTTCCTAGAAAGTGGATTGGTTGTCGTGGTTCATTCCTAAGAATGCAGATATTATTGAATATAATGGCCAAAGAGGGATAAGATGGCGCTAGATCTGGAACGCACAATATTTTTTAGTCCATAGGCCACATTGCCGAACTGAACCAATCCCAAGGGCTGCAAATTTTTTAAAAACGGGTATTTATATGAATTCATCACCAGAACCAACATTAGTGCATTAATACATCACCACACCAAATTTTGAGCATTTGAGCAGGATTTGGAGAGTTTTTACTCCAAAAAAATCAGTCTGAATGTGTGCTAGCTTAAACTGAGTTTTGTAGCCAAATCCTCCTCCTAATCTCAAATCTCTAAGTTGTGACACTTTTTAAGTTTTAACATAGCCATGAAACACATTATGATTTGCAACATGTTTACAAGATCGGAACCATTATAAGCACATAAGCACAACACAAGAACCACCATCATTACATGAATGCGCATCAAAACCACCATCATTACATGAATGCAGCACCAGAACCACCATCAGAACATGAATTAAGCGACAGAACCACCATCTGTCCATGAATACAACCTCAGAATCACCTTCAGTACATGAATGCAGCGTCAGAAACACCAGCAGTACATGAATGCAGCACCAGAACTACCATATGTACATGAATACAGCGGCAGAACTGCAGTTAGTACATGAATGCAATGTCAGAATCACCATGAGTACATAACGCAGCACCAGAAATGCCATCAGTACATACATGTAGCACCAGAAACACCGCCAGTACATAAAAGCAGCACCACAACCACTGTCAGTACATGAATGCAATGCCAGAACCATCAATACATGAATGCAGCAAAATAAACATTATCAGTACATGAATACAGCGCCAGAAATACAGTCAGTACATGAATGCAGTGAAAGAACCTCTATCAGTACATGAATGCATCGACAAACTTAGTACAGTAATCACTTGTAATAACATGTCAGATCCATATACATTTGTATTGCATGAACCTACAATTTCCAGTATGTACTTAACAATAGTAAGGAGATGCTGGGAGTTGTTACCAGCCATCATCCGACTGCAGACTATAGAGGAACCACAGCACTGATGAGACATAGTCAGTATCACAAAAGCATTTACATCCAGCTATCATTCAGGTAACATTACATTCCTCTAACAGAGTCAAGCTTATGACTCTGTTAGAGGAAAAGGTGAAAGTCTTCAGAAGAGGATAGCTACATTGAAGCTCATCAAAGAAGATGAGGATTTCCTTGACAGAGCAGAAGAATGTCTTCAGAATGTTGCAAGAGAAGAACTTTTCAGTGTTCCTGCAGCAGCTAATAACAGAGTAGAAATAACTATTCAGAATGTTCGAAGAGAAGCATGTGATCCAAAGAAGCAGGAGGATGGGGAGGCAGTCAGCACTCATACCGCTTGAGAACTGCTACTCTCTCTTCTGGATAAGGTAGGAAGGAGATGTAAAAGAAAATTTACATGAAGCAAAAAAAGATGAAAAACTTACTTCGGTCCCTATCGAAACAGTTGTGTAATTTTACCTTAGGCTCAGATGACTGATTATTGTGGCGTAAAACCTCTGTAGAGGAGGAAAATGCAAGCTGTTATTGCTGCTTGATGTCTGCCACTTCCAAAGACAAAGATCTCTAGAACGGCACTGCCACCGGAAGTGAGTATAGGTGTGATTATTTTACATGGAAGAAACATAGGGATTGATAAAGGGTTGTACAAGTAGTGGACAACCCATTAAAACTATAAAAAAAAATCTATGGTAATCGATGAGTATACCATCTTACAGTTGTGCTCAAAAGTTAACATGCCCCAGCAAAATTTTTGCTTTCTTGGCATTTTTTCAGAGAATATGAATATGAATATTGTCAAACCACTGTCTTTTCACTTTTTAAATCATAATGACAACCCAAAACATCCAAATGACCCTGATCAAAAGTTTACATAACCCATTTCTTAATACTATGCATTGCCCCCTCTAACATCAATGACAGCTTGAAGTCTTTTGTAGTAGTGAATGAGGCTCTTTATTTTATCAGATGGTAAAGCTGCACACTTTTCTTGGCAAAAAGCCTCCAGTCCCTGTAAATTCCTGGGCTGTCTTGCATGAACTGTGAGCTTTAGATCTCCCCAGAGTGGTTCAATGATGTTGAGGTCAGGAGAATGAGATGGCCACTCCAGAACCTTCACTTTGTTCTGCTGTAGCCAATGACACGTCGACTTGGCCTTGTGTTTTGGATCGCTGTCATGTTGGAATGTCCAAGTATGTCCCATGCGTAGCTTCCAGGCTGATGAGTGCAAATGTGCCTCCAGTATTTGCAGATAACGTGCTGCATTCATCTTTCCTTCAACTGTGACCAAGTTTCTTGTGCCTTTGTAGCTCACACATCCCCAAAACATCAGCAATCCACCTCCATGCTTTACAGTAGGAATGGTGTTCTTTTCATCATAGGCCTTGTTGACCTCTCTCCAAATGTATCATTTATGGTTGTGGCCAAAAAGTTCAATTTTGGCCTCATCACTCCATATTTCCTTGTATCAGACGTTTTGAGGCTTGTCTGTGCTTTTTTGTGTATTGTAGGCCAGATACTTTGTGGCATTTGCGCAGTAATGGCTTTCTTCTTGGACTTGATCATGCAGCCCATTTTTCTTCAAGTGCCTCCTTATTGTGCATCTTGAAACAACCACTGCTCGCACTGGTTAGGGCTGGGACTGGTTAGGACCGAGCCCGTGCTGAGAGTGACAAGAGACCCGTTTCCCCTAAACCCATCTCGTGGTCTAGCTGTGCTGCAGCTATTAGGTGTTTGGGGTGCCAAGGGCCAGGACATGTGGCTGCCAACTGCCCCCTGACAGCTGAATCCATGGACTGCAGGTTTCCTCGCCGTGTATTGCTGTACGCCCGGGCCATCTTCACCGTGGATCTGTTCGTTCCAGTGGGTGAACCACATCTGTGCCAGGTGTGCATCAACAGACACTAGACCGAGGCTCTCCTGAACTCAGGGAGCCTAGTGACACTTGTGCATGGGTCATTAATCTCGGGGTTAGAACCCACTGGAAAAAAAATGGGTGTTGTATGCATTCATGGTGAACTTCGTGAGTATCTGACAGTGGAGGTTACATTTTTTTACACCATTCGGAGAGGTTAAACATGTGGTGGAGGTAGTGAAGACCCTTCCTTACGGCGCTGTCCTGGGGAGACACTTGCCCCTGTTCTGGTCCCTGGAGAAAAATAAAATGAACCCTCTCAGGGCAAATATTTTTCCGGGTGCAGAGCCCAAAGATCCCAAGACAGGGATTCCTGTCATAGGAGTCACCCCATCGGGAAAGAGTGTGAAAAGGATAGGTTTCCCCTATAGGTGACGGCAGGAGAGGTCAATGAGGCCCCACAATTCCAGAGCTGTAAGTGCCCCGGGGGACATTTGGGACAGCCCAGCTCCAGGATCCCACTCTGGTGTGGGCACTAGAAAGAGAGATAGAGGTCAGTAGCATAGCTACTGGGGGGGCAGAGGGGGTGGGAGCCCAGGGCCCCACGCTCTGAGGGGGCCCACCCGGAGCTACGCTATGTAACTGTACTGGCGTGCTCCGTGCGCCGATACAGTTACATTCTGCGGCAGAGCAGGGAGAATCGAACTCCCTGCTCTGCCGCCCAGCCGCAGTGCGGCCCCTGAGGCGGTGGGCCCTGTGCCAGCAGTGGGCCCCCGCCTGTCAACGCAGGGTCAGCTGTATAGGCTGCATGCCGATACAGCTGACCGCATTGATGAGAGAGGGAGCGTTACGCTCCTTCTCCCATCATCCTCCTGTCAGTGTATGACGTCACTGACGCCGACACTGAGAGGGGGTCGCGATGACATCAGTACTCGGTGCCCGCTGTCTGGAGATGAGCGGTAGCTCAGAGCACCGCGGGAACAAGGAGGAAGAAAGGTGAGTATTGGATTTTTTTTAATCAGGTGCATTATACTGTACTGGCTTCCTAATGGGGGTGCATTATATTATACAGACTGCCTATGGGCATACATTATTCTGTACTGGCTGCCTATGGAGGTGCATTATACTGTACTGGCTGCCTATTGAGGGTGCATTATACAGTACTGGCTGCCTAATGGGGGGCATTATACAGTACTGGCTGCCTATGGGGGTGTATTATACTGTACTGGCTGCCTATGGGGGTGCATTATACTGTACTGTCTGCCTATGGGGGTGCATTATACTGTACTCGCTGCCTATGGGGAGTGCATTATACTATACAGGCCTATGGGGACTGCTTTATACTATACACTAGACTGTGGCCCGATTCTAACGCATCGGGTATTCTAGAATATGCATGTCCCCGTAGTATATGGCCAATGATGATTCCAGAATTCGCGGCAGACTGTGCCCGTCGCTGATTGGTCGAGGCAACCTTTATGACATCATCGTCGCCATGGCAACCATTATGACATCATCGTCACTCTGCCCGTCTCTGATTGGTCGAGGCCTGGCGGCCTTCGACCAATCAGAGACGCGGGATGTCTACGTCCTTTATGACATCATCGTCGCTGTGCCCGTCGCTGATTGGTCGAGGCCGCCACGCAGGATTTCTACGTCGATACTGTGCCTGTCTCTGATTGGTCGAGGCCTGGCGGCCTCGACCAATCAGAGAGGCGGGATTTCCAGGACAGACAGACAGACAGAAAGACAGACAGACAGACAGACGGAAAAACCCTTAGACAATTATATATAGATGCCTATGGGGAGTGCATTATACTATACAGGCCTATGGGGAGTGCATTATACTATGCAGGCCTATGGGGAATGTATTACACTATGCAGACCTATAGGGAGTGCATTATACTATACAGGCCTAAGGGGAGAACATTATACTATACAGGCCTATGGGGAGTGCATTATACTATACAGGCCTATGGGGAGTGCATTATACTATACAGGCCTATGGGGAGTGCATTATATTGTACTGGCTGCCTAATGGGGGTGCATTATACTGGACTGGCTGCCTAATGGGGGTGCATTATACTGTACTGGCTGCCTAATGTGGGTGCATTATACTATACTGACTGCCTAATGGGGGTGCAATATACTATACAGACTGCCTAATGGGGGTGCATTATCCCCTTTCTGACCTCGGATGGGATAGTACTTCTGAGGTCACATCTGAGGTCACATCTCCTGCTCATCGCCGAAGCCCACATCAAAGCCGCGACATGTCAGCTGTTTTGAACAGCTGACATGTGCACGCAATAGCGGCGAGTGGAGTCGCGATACACCCGCCGCTATTAACTAGTTAAATGCCACTGTCAAACGCTGACAGCTGCATCTATCTACCGCATCCGGCCACGCGGCCGGAAATCCGCTCATCGCTGACCCCGTCACATGATCGGGGGTCAGCGATGCATCAGGATAGTAACTATAGAGGTCCTTGAGACCTCTATGGTTACTGATGCCGGCTTGCTGTGAGCGCCACCCTGTGGTCGGCGCTCATAGCAAGCCTGTATTAAGCTACCTAGGAGGGATCTGATGATCAGGCTATGCCAGCTTCTAGCCTCCCATAGAGGCTATTGAAGCATGGCAAAAGTTAAAAAAATGTTAAAAAAATATGAAATAAATAAAAAAAATATAAAAGTTTAAATCACTCCCCTTTCGCCCCATTCAAAATAAAACAATAAAAATAAAATCAAATATACACATATTTGGTATAGCCAGGTTCAGAATCGCCCGATCTATCAATAAAAAAAGATTAACCTGATGGTTAAATGGCGTAGAAAAAGATTTGAAACGCCAAAATTAGGTTTTTTAGGTCGCCGCGACATTGCATTAAAATCCAATAACGGGCGATCAAAAGATTGTATCTGCCCCAAAATTTATCACTAAAAATGTCAGCTTGGCATGCAAAAAATAAGCCCTCTCCCGACCCCAGATCACGAAAAATGGAGACGCTGCGGGTATCGGAAAATGGAGCTTTTTTTTTTTTTTTTTAGCAAAGTGTGGAATTTTTTTCACCACTTAGATAAAAAATAACCTAGACATGTTTGGTGTCTATGAACTCGTAATGATCTGGAGAATTATAATGGCAGGTCAGTTTTAGCATTTAGTGAAGCTAGCAAAAAAGCCAAACAGAAAACACGCATGGGACTGCACTTTTTTTTTGCAATTTCACCGCACTTGGATTTTTTTTCCCATTTTCTAGTACACGACATGGTAAAACCAATGATGTCTTTCAAAAGTACAACTCGTCCCACAAAAAGTAAGCCCTCACATAGCCATATTGATGGAAAAATAAATAAGTTATGGCTCTGGGAAGGAGGGGAGCGAAAAATGAACACGGAAAAACAGAAAATCCCAAGGTCATGAAGGGGTTATACTATATTGGCTGCCTAATGGGGGTGAATTATATTGTACTGGCTGCCTAATGGGGGTGCATTATACTATCCAGGCTGCCTAATGGGGGTGCATTATACTATACAGGCTGCCTAATGGGGGTACATTATATTGTACTGACTGCCAAATGGGAGTGCATTATACTATACAGACTGCCTAACGTGGTTGCATTATACTATACTGGCTGCCTAATGGGGTGCATTATACTATACAGACTGCCGAATGGGGGTGCATTATAATTTACTGGCTGCTTAATGGGGGTGCATTATACTATACAGGCTGCCTGATGGGGGACCATTATATTGTACTGGCTGCCAAATGGGAGTGCATTATACTATACAGACTGCCTAACGTGGTTGCATTATACTATACTGGCTGCCTAATGGGGTGCATTATACTATACAGACTGCCTATGGGGGTGCATTATACTCTACTGTCTGCCTAATGTGGGTGCATTATACTATACAGGCTGCCTAATGGGGTGCATTATACTGTACTGGATGCCTACTGGGGATGTATTATACTATACAGATTGCCTATTATGGGTGCATTATACTGTACTGGCTGCCTAATAGGTGTGCATTATACTATACAGACTGCTGAATGGGGGTGCATTATAATTTACTGGCTGCTTAATGGGGGTGCATTATACTATACAGGCTGCCTAATGGGGGAACATTATATTGTACTGGCTGCCTAAAAGGTGTGCATTATACTATACAGACTGCCGAATGAGGGTGCATTATAATGTACTAGCTGCCTATGTGGGTGCATTATACTGTACTGGCTACCTAATGAGGGTGCATTATACAGTACTGGCTGCCTAATGTAGGTGCTTTATACTGTACTGGCTGCCTATTGTGGGTGCATTATACTATACTGGCTGCCTATTGTGGGTGCATTATACTATACTGGCTGCCTAATGGGGTGCATCTATATATAATCGTCTAAGGGGTACTTCCATCTGTCTGCCTGTCTGTCTGTCTGTCTGTAACGGAAATGCTGCGTTGCTGATTGGTGACACTAAGCGACAGGCTTAGTCCGGCCGCAAATTGGCCCCTCCCTACTCTTCTCCAGTCAGTGCCCCTCCCTACTCCCCTCCAGTCAGTGCCAGTGTGTCGCCCGGACCAACTTTTTACTATTGATGCTGCCTATGCAGCATCAATAGTAAAGAGATATAATGTTAAAAATAATAAAAAAAATTGTTCTATTCTCACCTTCCGCTGTTGACCGATGCGTGCGATATTGCTGCCAGCTTCCGTTCCCAGTGATGCATTGCGAAATTACCCAGATGACTTAGCTGGCGGCAGCATCGCGCGCATTGAGACAGCTTCGGTGGACCCCGGAGGGTGAGTATATAACTATTTTTTATTTAATTTTTTTTAAAAACAGGGATATGGTGCCCACACTGCTGTATACTACGTGAGCAGTGTTATATACTGCGTGGCCTGTGTTATATACTACGTGGCCTGTGTTATATACTGCGTGGGCTGTGCTATATATTACGTGGGCTGTGCTATATATTACGTGGGCTGTGTTATATACTACATGGCTGCTATATACTACGTGGCTGCTATATACTACGTGGCTGTATTTTATACTACGTGGCTGACTGTTACATTGCCTGTGCTATATACTATGTGGCTGTTATATACTATATGGCTGCTATATACTATGTGACTGTGCTATATGCTACGTGGCTGTGCTATATACTACATGGCTGTCTGTGTTATATACGTGGCTGTGTTATATACTGCGTGGCTGTGCTATATACTGCGTGGCTGTGTTATATACTGCGTGGCTGTGCTATATACTACGTGGCTGTTCTAAGCGTGACGTACATACATATTCTAGAATACCGATGCATTAGAAACGGGCCACCATCTAGTTATACTATAAAGGCTGCCTAATGGGGGTACATTATACTATACAGACTGCCTAATGGAAGTGCATTATACTATACAGGCCGTCTAATGAAGGTGCATTATATTATACTGACTGCCTGTTGGGGGTGCATTATACTAAACAGACTACCTAATGGAGGTGCATTATACTGTACTGGCTGCCTAATGGGGGTGCATTATACTATACAGGCTGCCTAATGGGGGTGCATTATACTATACAGACTGCCTAATTGGGGTGCATTATACAGTACTGGCTGCCTGATGGGGGTGCATTGTACAGTACTGGCTGCCTATGGGGGTGCATTATACTGTACTGGCTGCCTATCGGGGTGCATTATATTGTACTGGCTGCCTATGGGGAGTGCATTATACTATACAGGCCTGTGGGGAGTGCATTATAGTATACAGGCTACCTATTGGGGTGCATTATATTGTACTGGCTGCCTATGGGGGTACATTATACTGTACTGGCTGCCTAATGGGGGTGCATTATACTATACAGATTGCCTAATGGGAGTGCATTATACTATGCAGACTGCCTATTGGGAGTGCATTATACTTTACAGACTGCCCAATGGGGGTGCATTATACTATACAGACTGCCTAATCTGGTGCATTATACTATACAGGCTGCCTATGGGGGTGCATTATTCTATTCAGGTTTCCTAATGTGGTGCATTATACTATACAGATTGCCTTATGGGGGCGCATTATACTATACAGGCTGGCTAATGGGGGTGCATTATACTAAACAGACAGCCTAATGGGGGTGCATTATACTGTACTCGCTGCCTGTGGTGGTGCATTATACTGTACTGGCTGCCTAATTGGGGTGCATTATACTATACAGTCTGCCTAATTGGGGTGCATTGTACAGTACTGGCTGCCTAATGGGGGTGCATTGTACAGTACTGGCTGCCTATGGGGGGTGCATTATACTGTACTGGCTGCCTATCAGGGTGCATTATATTGTACTGGCTGCATATGGGGAGTGCCATCAGTACATACATGTAGCACCAGAAACACCGCCAGTACATAAAAGCAGCACCACAACCACTGTCAGTACATGAATGCAATGCCAGAACCATCAATACATGAATGCAGCAAAATAAACACTATCAGTACATGAATACAGCGCCAGAAATACAGTCAGTACATGAATGCAGTGAAAGAACCTCTATCAGTACATGAATGCATCGACAAACTTAGTACAGTAATCACTTGTAATAACAGGTCAGATCCATATACATTTGTATTGCATGAACCTACAATTTCCAGTATGTACTTAACAATAGTAAGGAGATGCTGGGAGTTGTTACCAGCCATCATCCGACTGCAGACTATAGAGGAACCACAGCACTGATGAGACATAGTCAGTATCACAAAAGCATTTACATCCAGCTATCATTCAGGTAACATTACATTCCTCTAACAGAGTCAAGCTTATGACTCTGTTAGAGGAAAAGGTGAAAGTCTTCAGAAGAGGATAGCTACATTGAAGCTCATCAAAGAAGATGAGGATTTCCTTGACAGAGCAGAAGAATGTCTTCAGAATGTTGCAAGAGAAGAACTTTTCAGTGTTCCTGCAGCAGCTAATAACAGAGTAGAAATAACTATTCAGAATGTTCGAAGAGAAGCATGTGATCCAAAGAAGCAGGAGGATGGGGAGGCAGTCAGCACTCATACCGCTTGAGAACTGCTACTCTCTCTTCTGGATAAGGTAGGAAGGAGATGTAAAAGAAAATTTACATGAAGCAAAAAAAGATGAAAAACTTACTTCGGTCCCTATCGAAACAGTTGTGTAATTTTACCTTAGGCTCAGATGACTGATTATTGTGGCGTAAAACCTCTGTAGAGGAGGAAAATGCAAGCTGTTATTGCTGCTTGATGTCTGCCACTTCCAAAGACAAAGATCTCTAGAACGGCACTGCCACCGGAAGTGAGTATAGGTGTGATTATTTTACATGGAAGAAACATAGGGATTGATAAAGGGTTGTACAAGTAGTGGACAACCCATTAAACCATCTTACAGTTGTGCTCAAAAGTTAACATGCCCCAGCAAAATTTTTGCTTTCTTGGCATTTTTTCAGAGAATATGAATGATAACACCAAAACTTTTTCTACACTCATGGTTAGTGGTTGGGTGAAGCCATTTATTGTCAAACCACTGTCTTTTCACTTTTTAAATCATAATGACAACCCAAAACATTCAAATGACCCTGATCAAAAGTTTACATAACCCATTTCTTAATACTATGTATTGCCCCCTCTAACATCAATGACAGATTGAAGTCTTTTGTAGTAGTTGTGAATGAGGCTCTTTATTTTCTCAGATGGTAAAGCTGCACACTTTTCTTGGCAAAAAGCCTCCAGTCCCTGTAAATTCCTGGGCTGTCTTGCATGAACTGTGAGCTTTAGATCTCCCCAGAGTGGTTCAATGATGTTGAGGTCAGGAGAATGAGATGGCCACTCCAGAACCTTCACTTTGTTCTGCTGTAGCCAATGACACGTCGACTTGGCCTTGTGTTTTGGATCGCTGTCATGTTGGAATGTCCAAGTATGTCCCATGCGCAGCTTCCAGGCTGCTGAGTGCAAATATGCCTCCAGTATTTGCAGATAACGTGCTGCATTCATCTTTCCTTCAACTGTGACCAAGTTTCTTGTGCCTTTGTAGCTCACACATCCCCAAAACATCAGCAATCCACCTCCATGCTTTACAGTAGGAATGGTGTTCTTTTCATCATAGGCCTTGTTGACCTCTCTCCAAATGTATCATTTATGGTTGTGGCCAAAAAGTTCAATTTTGGCCTCATCACTCCATATTTCCTTGTATCAGACGTTTTGAGGCTTGTCTGTGCTTTTTTGTGTATTGTAGGCCAGATACTTTGTGGCATTTGCGCAGTAATGGCTTTCTTCTTGGACTTGATCATGCAGCCCATTTTTCTTCAAGTGCCTCCTTATTGTGCATCTTGAAACAACCACTGCTGGGACTGGTTAGGGCTGGGACTGGTTAGGACCGAGCCCGTGCTGAGAGTGACAAGAGACCCGTTTCCCCTAAACCCATCTCGTGGTCTAGCTGTGCCACAGCTATTAGGTGTTTGGGGTGCCAAGGGCCAGGACATGTGGCTGCCAACTGCCCCCTGACAGCTGAATCCATGGACTGCGGGTTTCCTCGCCGTGTATTGCTGTACGCCCGGGCCATCTTCACCGTGGATCTGTTCGTTCCAGTGGGTGAACCACATCTGTGCCAGGTGTGTATCAACAGACACTAGACCGAGGCTCTCCTGAACTCAGGGAGCCTAGTGACACTTGTGCATGGGTCATTAATCTCGGGGTTAGAACCCACTGGAAAAAAATGGGTGTTGTATGCATTCATGGTGAACTTCGTGAGTATCTGACAGTGGAGGTTACATTTTTTTACACCATTCGGAGAGGTTAAACATGTGGTGGAGGTAGTGAAGACCCTTCCTTACGGCGCTGTCCTGGGGAGACACTTGCCCCTGTTCTGGTCCCTGGAGAAAAATAAAATGAACCCTCTCAGGGCAAATATTTTTCCGGGTGCACAGCCCAAAGATCCCAAGACAGGGATTCCTGTCATAGGAGTCACCCCATCGGGAAAGAGTGTGAAAAGGATAGGTTTCCCCTATAGGTGACGGCAGGAGAGGTCAATGAGGCCCCACAATTCCAGAGCTGTAAGTGCCCGGGGGACATTTGGGACAGCCCAGCTCCAGGATCCCACTCTGGTGTGGGCACTAGAAAGAGAGATAGAGGTCAGTAGCATAGCTACTGGGGGGGCAGAGGGGGTGGGAGCCCAGGGCCCCACGCTCTGAGGGGGCCCACCCGGAGCTACGCTATGTAACTGTACTGGCGTGCTCAGTGCGCCGATACAGTTACATTCTGCGGCAGAGCAGGGAGAATCGAACTCCCTGCTCTGCCGCCCAGCCGCAGTGCGGCCCCTGAGGCGGTGGGCCCTGTGCCAGCAGTGGGCCCCCGCCTGTCAACGCAGGGTCAGCTGTATAGGCTGCATGCCGATACAGCTGACCGCATTGATGAGAGAGGGAGCGTTACGCTCCTTCTCCCATCATCCTCCTGTCAGTGTCTGACGTCACCGACGCCGACACTGAGAGGGGGTCGCGATGACATCAGTACTCGGTGCCCGCTGTCTGGAGATGAGCGGTAGCTCAGAGCGCCGCGGGAACAAGGAGGAAGAAAGGTGAGTATTGGATTTTTTTTAATCAGGTGCATTATACTGTACTGGCTTCCTAATGGGGGTGCATTATATTATACAGACTGCCTATGGGCATACATTATTCTGTACTGGCTGCCTATGGAGGTGCATTATACTGTACTGGCTGCCTATTGAGGGTGCATTATACAGTACTGGCTGCCTAATGGGGGGCATTATACAGTACTGGCTGCCTATGGGGGTGTATTATACTGTACTGGCTGCCTATGGGGGTGCATTATACTGTACTGTCTGCCTATGGGGGTGCATTATACTGTACTCGCTGCCTATGGGGAGTGCATTATACTATACAGGCCTATGGGGACTGCTTTATACTATACACTAGACTGTGGCCCGATTCTAACGCATCGGGTATTCTAGAATATGCATGTCCCCGTAGTATATGGACAATGATGATTCCAGAATTCGCGGCAGACTGTGCCCGTCGCTGATTGGTCGAGGCAACCTTTATGACATCATCGTCGCCATGGCAACCATTATGACATCATCGTCACTGTGCCCGTCTCTGATTGGTCGAGGCCTGGCGGCCTTCGACCAATCAGAGACGCGGGATGTCTACGTCCTTTATGACATCATCGTCGCTGTGCCCGTCGCTGATTGGTCGAGGCCGCCACGCAGGATTTCTACGTCGATACTGTGCCCGTCTCTGATTGCCTATGGGGAGTGCATTATACTATGCAGGCCTATGGGGAATGTATTACACTATGCAGACCTATAGGGAGTGCATTATACTACAGGTCCTTCTCAAAAAATTAGCATATAGTGTTAAATTTCATTATTTACCATAATGTAATGATTACAATTAAACTTTCATATATTATAGATTCATTATCCACCAACTGAAATTTGTCAGGTCTTTTATTGTTTTAATACTGATGATTTTGGCATACAACTCCTGATAACCCAAAAAACCTGTCTCAATAAATTAGCATATCAAGAAAAGGTTCTCTAAACGACCTATTACCCTAATCTTCTGAATCAACTAATTAACTCTAAACACATGCAAAAGATACCTGAGGCTTTTATAAACTCCCTGCCTGGTTCATTACTCAAAACCCCCATCATGGGTAAGACTAGCGACCTGACAGATGTCAAGAAGGCCATCATTGACACCCTCAAGCAAGAGGGTAAAGGTACCTTCACACTGAGCGACGCTGCAGCGATATAGACAACGATACGACCAAAAGGCGATCGCTGGAGCGTCGCTGTTTAGATCGCTGTAGAGACGTCAAACACACCAACGTTCGAACGATGCCGGAGCGATACAGTGACGTAACAGCGACTCACGGATCGTTGTCGCTGGTTGCTTGCTTCACGTCAAACAGCAGTGGTGTAAACGATCCGATGAATTGGCAGCGTAGTCAGATAGGTGTCACCCAGGTGGGTGACACCCAGATAGGTGTCACCCAGGATATGACGTCCCGGCGTCCCAGAATATAAACCGCGACTCTACAGCGATTGATTCACATTGTTCGAGAGCTGCGTATGCATGTTTTTCTGCATTTCTAGCGTCCTGTCCGGAACGATCCTTCTCCAGCTACGATCCTCTTCTACCGTGAACGTTCTGTTCGGAACGCCGTACTCCACTGCCGGCGTCTTCATCGGTTCTTTTATTGCTCATCAACGGTATGTTCAATTTTTTTTTTTTTTTCTGTATTGTAATGGCTATGTAGTAATGCTAGACGCAATGCTTATCTAAGTATATGGTATAGTAATGTATAAAACATATCTGGCAGCTATCTTGTGCATCTGGTAAGCGGACACACAAGATGGAGGCACTTTCGGATGCAGTTTGCAAACTCTTTGGCGCTGTGTAGCATTTTTTGCGCAAACTATATGGTAAGGCCAACCAACTCTTTTGTGTCTACCTTGGCTTAGCTGTCCCTGGCCTGCTCCGCAAGTAAATAAAACAGCTCACAACTGGTAAACTAATTTTTTTTTTTTTCCACAAACTGACCTTATTTTTTTTTGATCAAGAGACAATCACTGTCACGCTATCTATATTCATCAAGTACGGTGTCAGAAAAAATGAATTCATGATAAACATATACAGGCTCATGAATTCACTATTTCTGACACCTGGCAGGTGAGCATAGATATGTACCGTGTGACAACCATTGTCCCCTCAATTTGTGTGATTATGGAGATGCATGTAATATTTTTGGCCCACCTCATATCTGTATACTACAGACACACCAAGCTGCAGTCTTTTTATTTTTAACTACTGGAGATATTATGTGGGCCAAAAAGTGTGTGTGGCGACGTTTCTTGGCGCACGGTGTGTTGCCGGCGGCTATAGACACAATAAACCAAACATAATTGTGTCAAATCAAACTTTTTTTATGTTGTTAACTGAAAAATAACAAGTAACAGAACAATATCCCAAACCATGAAAGAAAAAAAAAAAAATCAGAACCTCCCACGCCTCAAGAGGTGTCGCAGCGTGCGGCCATGTTGCTGTACTTGTTGCAGCATGAGCGCTGCTGTCCGCTCCAGGCGGTCTTGCTTGGCCAGCAGCTCTCTCACGGTGTCCGGTTCTGTGATAGAAGAGGTGGGAGAATGGACAGTGATTAAGCTGCAACGGTGGCATGTGTTTACATAACCAGCAATTTAAGGTACCGTCAAAAATAACGATTTTTGTAACGATATCTTTGATTTCTGTGAAGTTGCAACGATATTGTTAACGCAATCGTTCTGTGTGACAGTGACCCAGCGACCACACAGTGACTTACCAACGATCACGACCAGGTCGTATAGCTGGTAATGATCGTTAGTAAATCGTTTATTGTAAAATGGTACTTTTAACTACACACTCAATTTTGTACTGCCCCAGAGGGCATTTTTTAGGTTCAATGTTTTAGGGTCCGTTTAGTCGTTGTCAAATGTGACATCCCACCGATAACCCCCTCCCACTTTCTCAATACTTACGGAAAAGGGACGCCTGTTGCTCATCCGCGGAGCTGCTGACCACCCATCCCCTGGCTCGGGCCACAGCTCCTGCTGCTGAAAGGAAGCAAATACATATCTGGTTAACAATTGAACTCACTGTGGTGAAGCGCTCGCTGGTTTTGTCACTTACGAATGCTTGTCGCTGGAGAGAATGACGCCGACCCGGGGGAGGAAGATGGGTGTTGAAAGGGCGGGGTTGTGGCCTGCGGTGGGGTTACTGCACCTGTAATGTACACAATATTTAACCTCCCTACTAATGGCCCATATGGCGTCATTAAATTCTAAAAAAGGGTGGTTAACTTACGTGACGACACTGGCTGTGGGCTTCCGCTGCTAGCCGCTGTACTGCTGGCTGCAGTGGGTGCTGTCCTCTGCCGGCGGCGTCTCTCTACACCCCAAAAAAAGACACGCAAGGTTTAGACACCAGAAGTACAGAGCTGTAGACTTAAATAAAAAATTAAGTAGGCGCCATCGCAATTGCCAGACATGAGGGGTAACTTACGTGACGGCCCTGGCTGTGGGCGTACGCTGCTGGCCGCTGTAGTCCTCTGCTGGCGTTGTCTCTCTATACACAAAAAATAAAGAAACACAATGTTTACACACCAAAGTACAGAGCTTCCGACACCCCCACAAATAACAAACCTAGGCCAGTGGCATAAAGGAATAAAATTTAAATTTAACTCCCCAAATCGAGGTACATATATAGAAGGTGGGAAGCGCCACACGGCAGTGCGAGTGTCCCTATTCCCCCCTCCCGATACTGTGTGTCTCCCAATTACACTATACTGTTACTTGCCTTGCCTGGTCTCTGCCCGCAACGTTGCCAGATAAAGTGGCTGTTTGTACCGGAGGTCGGCCCACTTTTTGCGCAGCTGCAGCGCACTGCGCCGGATGCCGAACCTCCGCTCCATCTTCTGGGCAATGTGGCGCAACACCTCATTCTTGTGTAGATTTGGGTGTGCTGGGCGACTCTCCCGGCCCTCATAGTCCATGGCATCCATTTTTTTAACAAAAAAGCGGACCTCTGTCTGCCCCAAAGGAGGACATCGCTGTCTCGCCGCCATTTTAGCAAGAGAGACGCTGTATGGCACCACCCAGCCACGCCCAGAGGAGGTCCTTGATTCTGCCGTTCTGGCGCGCGATTCGCAACGCTATAGCGTCTCCATTTATGCACACCGTCGCGGGTGTGACGTCGGCTCCAGAAGTCACTATTTGGCGTTCCCGTTATAAATCAGCAGCGCTCATCGTCCTGTTTGTTTCAGTGGATGGTACATTTAATGGAGGGTATCTATGGGGTATGGCTGTTGTGTTAACGTTGCTTACAATTAGCCATGTATATCTCTGTGTATGTATATATATGTGTGTGTATGTATGTATGTATATATATATATATATATATATATATATATATATATATATATATATATATAGTACCTTACATCCTATGTTAACATTTTTGTCAAATGGTGCAGCATCGGTGACGCAACGGAGAATGCATTACAGTATTGGATGTCTTGTGTAAGTTTTGAAAATGATATGTAGTAATTTTTTTTTCTTTTTTCCTTTCTCAGGTTGCCATGTCTCATTCGGATGTACCTGTGATTGTTGCGGCCGCGTTATTGGTAGAAGCTCACAACCAGCTGGAGGTTCAAGTGCGAAACAATCGTGTAAAGCGTCAGCGCCGCATGTGGACCAAACAGTGGCTGCAGAAGAGGAATCAATTGTCCCATATGGGCCTTATAAGGGAACTGCAGGATAACAACCCGCATGATTTTCATAACTACCTGAGAATGTCGGAGGACTCATTTAATGTCCTACTTGCAGCTGTAGAACCTTATATCAGGCAGCAAAATACACAGATGAGAGCAGCTGTCCCTGTGGATGAGAGGCTGGCTGTCACGCTGCGTTTCCTGGCGACTGGCAGGTCTATGCAAGACTTGCATTACAGCGCAGCTATATCCCGATCCCTACTCAGCGTCATCATCCCAGAGACATGCAAAGCTATTGTCTCAGTTTTACACCGCAGTTACATGCCTTTCCCACAGACCCCGGATGACTGGAAAGAGATTTCAAGGGGATTTGAGGAGCAATGGCAGTTCCCTAATTGCGGTGGGGCCTTGGATGGCAAACATGTACGCATCACCCAACCACCACACTCTGGCTCCTTTTATTATAACTATAAGGGATATTTCAGCATAATTCTCATGGCCCTCGTAAATGCTAACTATGATTTCATAAGTGTGTCTGTTGGGATTAACGGGAGAGTATCCGATGGAGGAGTTTTGGAGCACACAGATTTTGGGGAACGCTTGAAAAATAATAAACTTGCCTTGCCGCCCAACAGTGACACAACAGAAAACATGAACTTTGTCTTTTTCGGAGATGAGGCTTTCCCAGTGCATCCCAACCTTTTGAAGCCCTTCTCCCAGAAGACTCTGACACCGGAACGACGAATCTTTAATTACAGACTTTCAAGAGCTAGACGCGTTGTGGAAAATGCATTCGGAATTATGGCAAACCGATTTCGGGTTTTCCACACAGCACTAAACATGAAACTAACGTCTATTGACTCTGTGGTGCTTGCTTGTTGTGTCCTCCACAACTTTCTACGTCGCCGTGATGCCACTGCATACAGCCCTCCACAGTATGTAGACTCTGTGGACCAGGGTAACGGAGATGTAACCCAGGGCGAATGGCGTCTAGACGCGCACAGGGTTTGTGGTTTGGAAAGTCTGGGTTCTGGAAGGTACTGTGATGATGCAACGAATAGCAGGGACAAGTACTCTGACTTTTTCAATGGGCCAGGGGCTGTCCCATGGCAGTATCAACAGCTGTAACGTAACTGTTGGCATAACTTTTACCATGTATTATGGATGATATTTTTGGGGGGTTCAAGTGCTCTTGTGTAAAAGTGCTCATTTTTAACAATTTTTGGATGACCCATGATACTCCTTTTTCTGTAATAAATGTGAACATAACGATATATCTATTTGTTATTTCTTATTATTTTACATACATACCAATACATACCAATAAACATATATATCTATGAACATACTCTACTTCTGTATCAATCATATGAAACCTGTGAGTCTGCAGCATCCTATGCACTAGTGATTTCCTGATGTGTGTGTGTGTATATATATTAGTAGATGTTCACCGTATTCTAAAGGTACCTTCACACTCATCGACTCTGCAGCGATACCGACAATGATGTCGATCGCTGTTTGGTCGCTGGAGAGCTGTCACACAGACAGCTCTCCAGCGAGCACCGATCCAGAAGTCCACGGGTAACCAGGGTAAACATCGGGTTACTAAGTGCAGGGCCGCGATTATTAACCCGATGTTTACCCTGGTTACCGTTGTAAATGTTAAAAAAAAATTACAATACATACTTACATTCACGCTGTATGGTCATGTCCCTCGCCTTCAGCTTCCAGCACTGACTCAGCGCCGGGCGTAAAGTACAACGGTGATGTCAACGCTGTGCTTTACTACCGGACGGCGCTCACCAGTCAGTGCGGGAAGCCGAAGGCGAGGGACTTGACCATACAGCGGGAATGTATGTATTGTTTGTTTTTTTAACATTGACAACGGTAACCATGGTAAACATCACGTTACTAAGAGTGGCCCTGCACTTAGTAACCCAATGTTTCCCTTGTTTCTTGTGACGACATCGCTGAATCGGCGTTACACATGCTGTGTGTAACGCCGATTCAGCGATGTCAGCGGGAGATTCAGCAACCAAAAAAAGTGCTGTACTTTCCCCAGCAACCAATGATCTCCCAGCATGGGCCTGATCGCTGGACGCTGTCACACAACAATTTAGTTAACGATATCGTTGCTACGTCACAAAAAGCAACGATATCGTTAACAATATAGTTATGTGTGACGGTAATGTATTGGGTATTCTAGCATTTGCATGTCCCCGTCGCATATTGCCCAGCAACGTAGTATATTGACCAGCGGCGTCATTTATTGCCAAGCCAAAGAGACACGTAGTACATACACAAATTTAAGAAACCAAAAATTTAATAATTTGTATTAAAAATTTTATTATTTTTTATTACAATACTTTTTTAATGTTGATGAGGCATAGGGGATTAATGACCGGGTGCCAGGAGGATGCCTGCAGGGGAGAAGGCATAGGGGATTACTTGTGGAGCATCTAAAACACAAGTCTCATTTATTTCAACTACAACACTACAAATTTTGGTAGTAAGTGTCCATCTCACTGTAGTGGTGCGTGGCCATAGGAGGTCCTTGTGATAAGTCACCAAAAGAAGGGGGTGCAGGTGGTGTCCGGAACTGAGAATTATGTGGCCCAGGTCTGCGGACAGGAGTGCTGTGCATGGGCTCCTGTTGGTGTCCCCAATAAAAATGGGCACTGGGCTGACGGACGTCAATGCTCAATGTTGATGTGTCGCATAGTTTTCCTGCGGCTGCCGCGTTCATAACGTCAAACATTATTCTCTCCGCGTGAGATCTTTGGGTATCATCCAGTCTGTTTAAACGTTCCTCAACCAAGGATGCGAATGGGGAGAGTTTGGTTGTGACGTGCTTGGACAAGATGCTGTTGGCCACTGCCAGGAGATCCACAGGTGTGGCTGCTGTTGATTTTCTTTTTCTAGATGGGCGCAGTGGACATGTCTGCTCCTCGACAGACGGGCTACTGGAGGACTGAGGGGACTGGACATTGTTCGCTTCCGTTGTTTCCCGCTGTTGCAGAGGCACCTGCAATTACATGAAAAAGAAAAATTTAAAATAAATAACATACAAACGACTCTGCCACACAGCCCTAGAGAGCCCACACCTCCCCAAACACCTCTATGCCCATTGGAACCTATGAGGAACAGTTACCTGGGTTAAAAAACAAAGGGGTTAAAGAGCTGTGCTGAACTACATTGGCCGGCAATACTGTACGAATGTGCGGAAGACACAATATGTTAATTACGGACACAGGAAGTGGCAGCTGTTATCATCAGGGGGATTAAACATGAACAACGTGACTCACTATTACTGGAAGCCATGCAGTCTCATAAACATACAAGACACACGGCATGCTACAAGAAGGGAAGCTTGGGGCTACTTACATGGTCGTCAGGAGACTCAGGCAGGATATCTTCGGGCGATGGCTCACAAAGGCTAGTCACAGTCTGGCACGGGCGAGGGATCTCTTGGTCTCTAGTGAATGCCATCAGGTCGTAATACCACAGCCTGGGCACATAGACTTCCTCAGTTCCGGCCCCAGACTTCTTAGAATTTTCCACTTTGTTGACCTCTTTTTTGAAAACTGTGCGGAGAGCCTGGATCTTTTTCCTCACAATGTTTTCATCCACGGTCTCTGTGGGATGATACTCCCTGTAGACGGCCACCAGCTTCTCATACGCTTCTCTCTTCATGTAACGGTTGCTATAATCCTTAGATTTTATCTTCCACAAACAGGGCAGGGAGCGGTACATCTCTATGAGTGCCCGAACACAGTCCTGCTCATTTGTAGACATCTTTAAAAAATAAAAAAATAAAAGTTAAGAAACAGCAAAAATTAAAAGTTTGATGAGCCGTATGCCGTTCCTATTGTTATCAGTCATTTTTTGTATGGGATGGTCCGTGGGACTATTTCCACCATTTAGGGGATGGGATGGGGGCCGTTTGTGTGTTTCCCCATAGCCACCATTTGGGGATGGGATGAGGGCTATTTTTATCCATTTTGAGCGTTGAAAAATTTGTAAATTCTATTGGTTGCTATTTTGTCAATGGCCAATTTCATGTTGGTGAAACACACCATACTACAAAATCGTTTGCATTACCACTTAAAAGGGAAATACTACGACGCTAAAGCGTCTTTGGTTATAAACGTGAAAGCTCTAAAAAAAATCACTGCTGAGATGTAGTATACATCTATTTCTATACACATAAATTAGTATTGCTGCATGGCAAATGAATACAGCACAAGGATATACTCACCGTAGATGTACTAATTGAGAACGCTGCAGAGTTGAAGATCTACAAACAGGTCGCTCAAAAGTTACAGCCAAGACGCCCACGAGTTGATGGAGAAGGAACACGATGGATTTCGAACCAAGACGCACACGAGATGCTCGTGGATTGCAGAGTACGCACAAGTGATTGAAAAGTTGTAAAGTCGCGGTTTATATTTCGGAACGCAGGTACAGATGACCCCGATGTGACCTATCAGCGTTCTCAGTGAGACGTAACAACAAAGCCATTTGAAATCTATAACGTTATGGCGTCACCTTTTGTAATGTAATAATGTGATTTAAAGGGGTCTTCTTTTGTAATAGTGATGCATTGTAAATACGCCCTTATGTAAAGTTCACACCTACCTCCTAGGCTGTCGTGACAGTTGGCGTCACCTTTTGTAATGTAATGTAAAGGGGTGCCTTTTTTAATGTAATAATGTGATGTAGGCGTCACCTTTTGTCTTTGGAATGCATTTGGGAGTATGGTGATAATTACATTACTATAATAATGTTCACACCACCTCCCAGGCCATTATGACAGATGGCGTCTCCTTTTGTAATTTGTAATATATTGGGATCTTCGAAATAATTGCGTATCTATCTACGAGCGACATTGCTAAATTTAAAGGCGTCTCCTTTTGTAATGCATAACGCCTACCTGGCCACAACAAGACGCTGCGACGGCCCCTTTCATCGTTGCTGGCGTCGTTGCTTTTCATGTCAAACACAACGATTCAGGCTGATCTAACGACCAAATAAAGTTCTGAACTTTCGGCAACGACTAGCGATGTCACAGCGGGATCCGGATCGCTGCTGCGTGTCAAACACAACGATATCGTTATCCAGGACGCTGCAACGTCATAGATCGTTGTCGTTCTCGTAGTCGTTCTCGTTGTCGTTGTCGTTCTCGTTCTCGTTGTCGTTCTCGTTGTCGTAGAAGATAGTATTCTGCTACAGATGGATCTGGATAAGTTGGAAACTTGGGCTGAAAGGTGGCAGATGAGGTTTAACAATGATAAATGTAAGGTTATACACATGGGAAGAGGGAATCAATATCACCATTACACACTGAACGGGAAACCACTGGGTAAATCTGACAGGGAGAAGGACTTGGGGATCCTAGTTAATGATAAACTTACCTGGAGCAGCCAGTGCCAGGCAGCAGCTGCCAAGGCAAACAGGATCATGGGGTGCATTAAAAGAGGTCTGGATACACATGATGAGAGCATTATACTGCCTCTGTACAAATCCCTAGTTAGACCGCACATGGAGTACTGTGTCCAGTTTTGGGCACCGGTGCTCAGGAAGGATATAATGGAACTAGAGAGAGTACAAAGGAGGGCAACAAAATTAATAAAGGGGATGGGAGAACTACAATACCCAGATAGGTTAGCGAAATTAGGATTATTTAGTCTAGAAAAAAGACGACTGAGGGGCGATCTAATAACCATGTATAAGTATATAAGGGGACAATACAAATATCTCGCTGAGGATCTGTTTATACCAAGGAAGGTGACGGGCACAAGGGGGCATTCTTTGCGTCTGGAGGAGAGAAGGTTTTTCCACCAACATAGAAGAGGATTCTTTACTGTTAGGGCAGTGAGAATCTGGAATTGCTTGCCTGAGGAGGTGGTGATGGCGAACTCAGTCGAGGGGTTCAAGAGAGGCCTTGATGTCTTCCTGGAGCAGAACAATATTGTATCATACAATTATTAGGTTCTGTAGAAGGATGTAGATCTGGGTATTTATTATGATGGAATATAGGCTGAACTGGATGGACAAATGTCTTTTTTCGGCCTTACTAACTAACTAACTATGTTCTCGTTGCAATATTGCTCAGTGTGAAGGCACCTTAAGACCCAGAAAGAAATTTCTCAACAAATAGGCTGTTCCCAGAGTGCTGTATCAAGGCACCTCAATGGTAAGTCTGTTGGAAGGAAACAATGTGGCAGAAAACGCTGTACAACGAGAAGAGGAGACCGGACCCTGAGGAAGATTGTGGAGAAGGACCGATTCCAGACCTTGGGGAACCTGAGGAAGCAGTGGACTGAGTCTGGTGTGGAAACATCCAGAGCCACCGTGCACAGGCGTGTGCAGGAAATGGGCTACAGGTGCCGCATTCCCCAGGTAAAGCCACTTTTGAGCTACAGAGAAGCAGCACTGGACTGTTGCTAAGTGGTCCCAAGTACTTTTTTCTGATGAAAGCAAATTTTGCATGTCATTCGGAAATCAAGGTGCCAGAGTCTGGAGGAAGACTGGGGAGAAGGAAATGCCAAAATGCCTGAAGTCCAGTGTCAAGTACCCACAGTCAGTGATGGTGTGGGGTGCCATGTCAGCTGCTGGTGTTGGTCCACTGTGTTTCATCAAGGGCAGGGTCAATGCAGCTAGCTATCAGGAGATTTTGGAGCACTTCATGCTTCCATCGGCTGAAATGCTTTATGGAGATGAAGATTTCATTTTTCAGCACGACCTGGCACCTGCTCACAGTGCCAAAACCACTGGTAAATGGTTTACTGACCATGGTATTACTGTGCTCAATTGGCCTGCCAACTCTCCTGACCTGAACCCCATAGAGAATCTGTGGGATATTGTGAAGAGAAAGTTGAGAGACGCAAGACCCAACACTCTGGATGAGCTTAAGGCCGCTATTGAAGCATCCTGGGCCTCCATAACATCTCAGCAGTGTCACAGGCTGATTGCCTCCATGCCACGCCGCATTGAAGCAGTCATTTCTGCCAAAGGATTCCCGACCAAGTATTGAGTGCATAACTGAACATTATTATTTGTTGTTTTTTTTGTTTGTTATTAAAAAACACTTTTATTTGATTGGATGGGTGAAATATGCTAATTTATTGAGACAGGTTTTTTGGGTTATCAGGAGTTGTATGCCAAAATCATCAGTATTAAAACAATAAAAGACCTGACAAATTTCAGTTGGTGGATAATGAATCTATTATATATGAAAGTTTAATTGTAATCATTACATTATGGTAAATAATGAAATTTAACACTATATGCTAATTTTTTGAGAAGGACCTGTATACAGGCCTAAGGGGAGAACATTATACTATACAGGCCTATGGGGAGTGCATTATACTATACAGGCCTATGGGGAGTGCATTATACTATACAGGCCTATGGGGAGTGCATTATATTGTACTGGCTGCCTAATGGGGGTGCATTATACTGGACTGGCTGCCTAATGGGGGTGCATTATACTGTACTGGCTGCCTAATGTGGGTGCATTATACTATACTGACTGCCTAATGGGGGTGCAATATACTATACAGACTGCCTAATGGGGGTGCATTATCCCCTTTCTGACCTCGGATGGGATAGTACTTCTGAGGTCACATCTGAGGTCACATCTCCTGCTCATCGCCGAAGCCCACATCAAAGCCGCGACATGTCAGCTGTTTTGAACAGCTGACATGTGCACGCAATAGCGGCGAGTGGAGTCGCGATACACCCGCCGCTATTAACTAGTTAAATGCCACTGTCAAACGCTGACAGCTGCATCTATCTACCGCATCCGGCCACGCGGCCGGAAATCCGCTCATCGCTGACCCCGTCACATGATCGGGGGTCAGCGATGCATCAGGATAGTAACTATAGAGGTCCTTGAGACCTCTATGGTTACTGATGCCGGCTTGCTGTGAGCGCCACCCTGTGGTCGGCGCTCATAGCAAGCCTGTATTAAGCTACCTAGGAGGGATCTGATGATCAGGCTATGCCAGCTTCTAGCCTCCCATAGAGGCTATTGAAGCATGGCAAAAGTTAAAAAAATGTTAAAAAAATATGAAATAAATAAAAAAAATATAAAAGTTTAAATCACCCCCCTTTTGCCCCATTCAAAATAAAACAATAAAAATAAAATCAAATATACACATACTTGGTATAGCCAGGTTCAGAATCGCCCGATCTATCAATAAAAAAAGATTAACCTGATGGTTAAATGGCGTAGAAAAAGATTTGAAACGCCAAAATTAGGTTTTTTAGGTCGCCGCGACATTGCATTAAAATGCAATAACGGGCGATCAAAAGATTGTATCTGCCCCAAAATTTATCACTAAAAATGTCAGCTTGGCATGCAAAAAATAAGCCCTCTCCCGACCCCAGATCACGAAAAATGGAGACGCTGCGGGTATCGGAAAATGGCGCTTTTTTTTTTTTTTTTTTAGCAAAGTGTGGAATTTTTTTCACCACTTAGATAAAAGATAACCTAGACATGTTTGGTGTCTATGAACTCGTAATGATCTGGAGAATTATAATGGCAGGTCAGTTTTAGCATTTAGTGAAGCTAGCAAAAAAGCCAAACAGAAAACACGCATGGGACTGCACTTTTTTTTTGCAATTTCACCGCACTTGGATTTTTTTTCCCATTTTCTAGTACACGACATGGTAAAACCAATGACGTCTTTCAAAAGTACAACTCGTCCCACAAAAAGTAAGCCCTCACATAGCCATATAGATGGAAAAATAAATAAGTTATGGCTCTGGGAAGGAGGGGAGCGAAAAATGAACACGGAAAAACAGAAAATCCCAAGGTCATGAAGGGGTTATACTATATTGGCTGCCTAATGGGGGTGAATTATATTGTACTGGCTGCCTAATGGGGGTGCATTATACTATCCAGGCTGCCTAATGGGGGTGCATTATACTATACAGGCTGCCTAATGGGGGTACATTATATTGTACTGACTGCCAAATGGGAGTGCATTATACTATACAGACTGCCTAACGTGGTTGCATTATACTATACTGGCTGCCTAATGGGGTGCATTATACTATACAGACTGCCGAATGGGGGTGCATTATAATTTACTGGCTGCTTAATGGGGGTGCATTATACTATACAGGCTGCCTGATGGGGGACCATTATATTGTACTGGCTGCCAAATGGGAGTGCATTATACTATACAGACTGCCTAACGTGGTTGCATTATACTATACTGGCTGCCTAATGGGGTGCATTATACTATACAGACTGCCTATGGGGGTGCATTATACTCTACTGTCTGCCTAATGTGGGTGCATTATACTATACAGGCTGCCTAATGGGGTGCATTATACTGTACTGGATGCCTACTGGGGATGTATTATACTATACAGATTGCCTATTATGGGTGCATTATACTGTACTGGCTGCCTAATAGGTGTGCATTATACTATACAGACTGCTGAATGGGGGTGCATTATAATTTACTGGCTGCTTAATGGGGGTGCATTATACTATACAGGCTGCCTAATGGGGGAACATTATATTGTACTGGCTGCCTAAAAGGTGTGCATTATACTATACAGACTGCCGAATGAGGGTGCATTATAATGTACTAGCTGCCTATGTGGGTGCATTATACTGTACTGGCTACCTAATGAGGGTGCATTATACAGTACTGGCTGCCTAATGTAGGTGCTTTATACTGTACTGGCTGCCTATTGTGGGTGCATTATACTATACTGGCTGCCTATTGTGGGTGCATTATACTATACTGGCTGCCTAATGGGGTGCATCTATATATAATCGTCTAAGGGGTACTTCCATCTGTCTGCCTGTCTGTCTGTCTGTCTGTAACGGAAATGCTGCGTTGCTGATTGGTGACACTAAGCGACAGGCTTAGTCCGGCCGCAAATTGGCCCCTCCCTACTCTTCTCCAGTCAGTGCCCCTCCCTACTCCCCTCCAGTCAGTGCCAGTGTGTCGCCCGGACCAACTTTTTACTATTGATGCTGCCTATGCAGCATCAATAGTAAAGAGATATAATGTTAAAAATAATAAAAAAAATAAAAAATTGTTCTATTCTCACCTTCCGCTGTTGACCGATGCGTGCGATATTGCTGCCAGCTTCCGTTCCCAGTGATGCATTGCGAAATTACCCAGATGACTTAGCTGGCGGCAGCATCGCGCGCATTGAGACAGCTTCGGTGGACCCCGGAGGGTGAGTATATAACTACTTTTTATTTAATTTTTTTTTAAAACAGGGATATGGTGCCCACACTGCTGTATACTACGTGGGCAGTGTTATATACTGCGTGGCCTGTGTTATATACTACGTGGCCTGTGTTATATACTGCGTGGGCTGTGCTATATATTACGTGGGCTGTGCTATATATTACGTGGGCTGTGTTATATACTACATGGCTGCTATATACTACGTGGCTGCTATATACTACGTGGCTGTATTTTATACTACGTGGCTGACTGTTACATTGCCTGTGCTATATACTATGTGGCTGTTATATACTATATGGCTGCTATATACTATGTGACTGTGCTATATGCTACGTGGCTGTGCTATATACTACATGGCTGTCTGTGTTATATACTACGTGGCTGTGTTATATACTGCGTGGCTGTGCTATATACTACGTGGCTGTTCTAAGCGTGACGTACATACATATTCTAGAATACCGATGCATTAGAAACGGGCCACCATCTAGTTATACTATAAAGGCTGCCTAATGGGGGTACATTATACTATACAGACTGCCTAATGGAAGTGCATTATACTATACAGTCCGTCTAATGAAGGTGCATTATATTATACTGACTGCCTGTTGGGGGTGCATTATACTAAACAGACTACCTAATGGAGGTGCATTATACTGTACTGGCTGCCTAATGGGGGTGCATTATACTATACAGGCTGCCTAATGGGGGTGCATTATACTATACAGACTGCCTAATTGGGGTGCATTATACAGTACTGGCTGCCTATGGGGGTGCATTATACTGTACTGGCTGCCTATCGGGGTGCATTATATTGTACTGGCTGCCTATGGGGAGTGCATTATACTATACAGGCCTGTGGGGAGTGCATTATAGTATACAGGCTACCTATTGGGGTGCATTATATTGTACTGGCTGCCTATGGGGGTACATTATACTGTACTGGCTGCCTAATGGGGGTGCATTATACTATACAGATTGCCTAATGGGAGTGCATTATACTATGCAGACTGCCTATTGGGAGTGCATTATACTTTACAGACTGCCCAATGGGGGTGCATTATACTATACAGGCTGCCTATGGGGGTGCATTATTCTATTCAGGTTTCCTAATGTGGTGCATTATACTATACAGATTGCCTTATGGGGGCGCATTATACTATACAGGCTGGCTAATGGGGGTGCATTATACTAAACAGACAGCCTAATGGGGGTGCATTATACTGTACTCGCTGCCTGTGGTGGTGCATTATACTGTACTGGCTGCCTAATTGGGGTGCATTATACTATACAGTCTGCCTAATTGGGGTGCATAATACAGTACTGGCTGCCTAATGGGGGTGCATTGTACAGTACTGGCTGCCTATGGGGGGTGCATTATACTGTACTGGCTGCCTATCAGGGTGCATTATATTGTACTGGCTGCCTATGGGGAGTGCCATCAGTACATACATGTAGCACCAGAAACACCGCCAGTACATAAAAGCAGCACCACAACCACTGTCAGTACATGAATGCAATGCCAGAACCATCAATACATGAATGCAGCAAAATAAACACTATCAGTACATGAATACAGCGCCAGAAATACAGTCAGTACATGAATGCAGTGAAAGAACCTCTATCAGTACATGAATGCATCGACAAACTTAGTACAGTAATCACTTGTAATAACAGGTCAGATCCATATGCATTTGTATTGCATGAACCTACAATTTCCAGTATGTACTTAACAATAGTAAGGAGATGCTGGGAGTTGTTACCAGCCATCATCCGACTGCAGACTATAGAGGAACCACAGCACTGATGAGACATAGTCAGTATCACAAAAGCATTTACATCCAGCTATCATTCAGGTAACATTACATTCCTCTAACAGAGTCAAGCTTATGACTCTGTTAGAGGAAAAGGTGAAAGTCTTCAGAAGAGGATAGCTACATTGAAGCTCATCAAAGAAGATGAGGATTTCCTTGACAGAGCAGAAGAATGTCTTCAGAATGTTGCAAGAGAAGAACTTTTCAGTGTTCCTGCAGCAGCTAATAACAGAGTAGAAATAACTATTCAGAATGTTCGAAGAGAAGCATGTGATCCAAAGAAGCAGGAGGATGGGGAGGCAGTCAGCACTCATACCGCTTGAGAACTGCTACACTCTCTTCTGGATAAGGTAGGAAGGAGATGTAAAAGAAAATTTACATGAAGCAAAAAAAGATGAAAAACTTACTTCGGTCCCTATCGAAACAGTTGTGTAATTTTACCTTAGGCTCAGATGACTGATTATTGTGGCATAAAACCTCTGTAGAGGAGGAAAATGCAAGCTGTTATTGCTGCTTGATGTCTGCCACTTCCAAAGACAAAGATCTCTAGAACGGCACTGCCACCGGAAGTGAGTATAGGTGTGATTATTTTACATGGAAGAAACATAGGGATTGATAAAGGGTTGTACAAGTAGTGGACAACCCATTAAACCATCTTACAGTTGTGCTCAAAAGTTAACATGCCCCAGCAAAATTTTTGCTTTCTTGGCATTTTTTCAGAGAATATGAATGATAACACCAAAACTTTTTCTACACTCATGGTTAGTGGTTGGGTGAAGCCATTTATTGTCAAACCACTGTCTTTTCACTTTTTAAATCATAATGACAACCCAAAACATTCAAATGACCCTGATCAAAAGTTTACATAACCCATTTCTTAATACTATGTATTGCCCCCTCTAACATCAATGACAGATTGAAGTCTTTTGTAGTAGTTGTGAATGAGGCTCTTTATTTTCTCAGATGGTAAAGCTGCACACTTTTCTTGGCAAAAAGCCTCCAGTCCCTGTAAATTCCTGGGCTGTCTTGCATGAACTGTGAGCTTTAGATCTCCCCAGAGTGGTTCAATGATGTTGAGGTCAGGAGAATGAGATGGCCACTCCAGAACCTTCACTTTGTTCTGCTGTAGCCAATGACACGTCGACTTGGCCTTGTGTTTTGGATCGCTGTCATGTTGGAATGTCCAAGTATGTCCCATGTGCAGCTTCCAGGCTGATGAGTGCAAATATGCCTCCAGTATTTGCAGATAACGTGCTGCATTCATCTTTCCTTCAACTGTGACCAAGTTTCTTGTGCCTTTGTAGCTCACACATCGCCAAAACATCAGCAATCCACCTCCATGCTTTACAGTAGGAATGGTGTTCTTTTCATCATAGGCCTTGTTGACCTCTCTCCAAATGTATCATTTATGGTTGTGGCCAAAAAGTTCAATTTTGGCCTCATCACTCCATATTTCCTTGTATCAGACGTTTTGAGGCTTGTCTGTGCTTTTTTGTGTATTGTAGGCCAGATACTTTGTGGCATTTGCGCAGTAATGGCTTTCTTCTTGGACTTGATCATGCAGCCCATTTTTCTTCAAGTGCCTCCTTATTGTGCATCTTGAAACAACCACTGCTGGGACTGGTTAGGACCGAGCCCGTGCTGAGAGTGACAAGAGACCCGTTTCCCCTAAACCCATCTCGTGGTCTAGCTGTGCCGCAGCTATTAGGTGTTTGGGGTGCCAAGGGCCAGGATATGTGGCTGCCAACTGCCCCCTGACAGCTGAATCCATGGACTGCGGGTTTCCTCGCCGTGTATTGCTGTACGCCCGGGCCATCTTCACCGTGGATCTGTTCGTTCCAGTGGGTGAACCACATCTGTGCCAGGTGTGCATCAACAGACACTAGACCGAGGCTCTCCTGAACTCAGGGAGCCTAGTGACACTTGTGCATGGGTCATTAATCTCGGGGTTAGAACCCACTGGAAAAAAATGGGTGTTGTATGCATTCATGGTGAACTTCGTGAGTATCTGACAGTGGAGGTTACATTTTTTTACACCATTCGGAGAGGTTAAACATGTGGTGGAGGTAGTGAAGACCCTTCCTTACCGCGCTGTCCTGGGGAGACACTTGCCCCTGTTCTGGTCCCTGGAGAAAAATAAAATGAACCATCTCAGGGCAAATATTTTTCCGGGTGCACAGCCCAAAGATCCCAAGACAGGGATTCCTGTCATAGGAGTCACCCCATCGGGAAAGAGTGTGAAAAGGATAGGTTTCCCCTATAGGTGACGGCAGGAGAGGTCAATGAGGCCCCACAATTCCAGAGCTGTAAGTGCCCGGGGGACATTTGGGACAGCCCAGCTCCAGGATCCCACTCTGGTGTGGGCACTAGAAAGAGAGATAGAGGTCAGTAGCATAGCTACTGGGGGGGCAGAGGGGGTGGGAGCCCAGGGCCCCACGCTCTGAGGGGGCCCACCCGGAGCTACGCTATGTAACTGTACTGGCGTGCTCAGTGCGCCGATACAGTTACATTCTGCGGCAGAGCAGGGAGAATCGAACTCCCTGCTCTGCCGCCCAGCCGCAGTGCGGCCCCTGAGGCGGTGGGCCCTGTGCCAGCAGTGGGCCCCCGCCTGTCAACGCAGGGTCAGCTGTATAGGCTGCATGCCGATACAGCTGACCGCATTGATGAGAGAGGGAGCGTCACGCTCCTTCTCCCATCATCCTCCTGTCAGTGTCTGACGTCACCGACGCCGACACTGAGAGGGGGTCGCGATGACATCAGTACTCGGTGCCCGCTGTCTGGAGATGAGCGGTAGCTCAGAGCACCGCGGGAACAAGGAGGAAGAAAGGTGAGTATTGGATTTTTTTTAATCAGGTGCATTATACTGTACTGGCTTCCTAATGGGGGTGCATTATATTATACAGACTGCCTATGGGCATACATTATTCTGTACTGGCTGCCTATGGAGGTGCATTATACTGTACTGGCTGCCTATTGAGGGTGCATTATACAGTACTGGCTGCCTAATGGGGGCATTATACAGTACTGGCTGCCTATGGGGTTGTATTATACTGTACTGGCTGCCTATGGGGGTGCATTATACTGTACTGTCTGCCTATGGGGGTGCATTATACTGTACTCGCTGCCTATGGGGAGTGCATTATACTATACAGGCCTATGGGGACTGCTTTATACTATACACTAGACTGTGGCCCGATTCTAACGCATCGGGTATTCTAGAATATGCATGTCCCCGTAGTATATGGACAATGATGATTCCAGAATTCGCGGCAGACTGTGCCCGTCGCTGATTGGTCGAGGCAACCTTTATGACATCATCGTCGCCATGGCAACCATTATGACATCATCGTCACTGTGCCCGTCTCTGATTGGTCGAGGCCTGGCGGCCTTCGACCAATCAGAGACGCGGGATGTCTACGTCCTTTATGACATCATCGTCGCTGTGCCCGTCGCTGATTGGTCGAGGCCGCCACGCAGGATTTCTACGTCGATACTGTGCCCGTCTCTGATTGGTCGAGGCCTGGCGGCCTCGACCAATCAGAGAGGTGGGATTTCCAGGACAGACAGACAGACAGACAGAAAGACAGACAGACAGACAGACGGAAAAACCCTTAGACAATTATATATATAGATGCCTATGGGGAGTGCATTATACTATACAGGCCTATGGGGAGTGCATTATACTATGCAGGCCTATGGGGAATGTATTACACTATGCAGACCTATAGGGAGTGCATTATACTACAGGTCCTTCTCAAAAAATTAGCATATAGTGTTAAATTTCATTATTTACCATAATGTAATGATTACAATTAAACTTTCATATATTATAGATTCATTATCCACCAACTGAAATTTGTCAGGTCTTTTATTGTTTTAATACTGATGATTTTGGCATACAACTCCTGATAACCCAAATATCGGTCTCAATAAATTAGCATATCAAGAAAAGGTTCTCTAAACGACCTATTACCCTAATCTTCTGAATCAACTAATTAACTCTAAACACATGCAAAAGATACCTGAGGCTTTTATAAACTCCCTGCCTGGTTCATTACTCAAAACCCCCATCATGGGTAAAGGTACCGTCACACTAGACGATATCGCTAGCGATCCGTGACGTTGCAGCGTCCTCACTAGCGATATCGTCCAGTGTGACAGGCAGCAGCGATCAGGCCCCTGCTGTGCTGTCGCTGGTCGGGGAAGAAAGTCCAGAACTTTATTTCATCGCTGGACTCCCCGCAGACATCGCTGAATCGGTGTGTGTGACACCGATTCAGCGATGTCTTCACTGGTAACCAGGGTAAACATCGGGTAACTAAGCGCAGGGCCGCGCTTAGTAACCCGATGTTTACCCTGGTTACCATCGTAAAAAAACAAACAGTACATACTTACATTCAGCTGTCTGTCCCTTGCCGTCTATTTCCTGCACTGACTGCTGGCCGCAAAGTGAAAGTGAAAGCACAGCACAGCGGTGAGTCACACAGCGGTGACTCACCGCTGTGGCTGTGCTCTGCTTTCACTTTGCGGCCAGCAGTCAGTGCAGCAAACAGACGGCAAGGGACAGACAGCTGAATGTAAGTATGTACTGTTTGTTTTTTTACGATGGTAACCAGGGTAAACATCGGGTTACTAAGCGCGGCCCTGCGCTTAGTTACCCGATGTTTACCCTGGTTACCGGGGACCTCGGGATCGTTGGTCGCTGGAGAGCGGTCTGTGTGACAGCTCTCCAGCGACCAAACAGCGACGCTGCAGCGATCCGGATCGTTGTCGGTATCGCTGCAGCGTCGCTAAGTGTGACGGTACCTTAAGACTAGCGACCTGACAGATGTCAAGAAGGCCATCATTGACACCCTCAAGCAAGAGGGTAAGACCCAGAAAGAAATTTCTCAACAAATAGGCTGTTCCCAGAGTGCTGTATCAAGGCACCTCAATGGTAAGTCTGTTGGAAGGAAACAATGTGGCAGAAAACGCTGTACAACGAGAAGAGGAGACCGGACCCTGAGGAAGATTGTGGAGAAGGACCGATTCCAGACCTTGGGGAACCTGAGGAAGCAGTGGACTGAGTCTGGTGTGGAAACATCCAGAGCCACCGTGCGCTATTAACTAGTTAAATGCCACTGTCAAACGTTGACAGCTGCATCTATCTACCGCATCCGGCCACGCGGCCGGAAATCCGCTCATCGCTGACCCCGTCACATGATCGGGGGTCAGCGATGCATCAGGATAGTAACTATAGAGGTCCTTGAGACCTCTATGGTTACTGATGCCGGCTTGCTGTGAGCGCCACCCTGTGGTCGGCGCTCATAGCAAGCCTGTATTAAGCTACCTAGGAGGGATCTGATGATCAGGCTATGCCAGCTTCTAGCCTCCCATAGAGGCTATTGAAGCATGGCAAAAGTTAAAAAAATGTTAAAAAAATATGAAATAAATAAAAAAAATATAAAAGTTTAAATCACCCCCCTTTTGCCCCATTCAAAATAAAACAATAAAAATAAAATCAAATATACACATATTTGGTATAGCCAGGTTCAGAATCGCCCGATCTATCAATAAAAAAAGATTAACCTGATGGTTAAATGGCGTAGAAAAAGATTTGAAACGCCAAAATTAGGTTTTTTAGGTCGCCGCGACATTGCATTAAAATGCAATAACGGGCGATCAAAAGATTGTATCTGCCCCAAAATTTATCACTAAAAATGTCAGCTTGGCATGCAAAAAATAAGCCCTCACCCGACCCCAGATCACGAAAAATGGAGATGCTGCGGGTATCGGAAAATGGCGCTTTTTTTTTTTTTTTTTAGCAAAGTGTGGAATTTTTTTCACCACTTAGATAAAAAATAACCTAGACATGTTTGGTGTCTATGAACTCGTAATGATCTGGAGAATTATAATGGCAGGTCAGTTTTAGCATTTAGTGAAGCTAGCAAAAAAGCCAAACAGAAAACACGCATGGGACTGCACTTTTTTTTTGCAATTTCACCGCACTTGGATTTTTTTTCCCATTTTCTAGTACACGACATGGTAAAACCAATGACGTCTTTCAAAAGTACAACTCGTCCCACAAAAAGTAAGCCCTCACATAGCCATATTGATGGAAAAATAAATAAGTTATGGCTCTGGGAAGGAGGGGAGCGAAAAATGAACACGGAAAAACAGAAAATCCCAAGGTCATGAAGGGGTTATACTATATTGGCTGCCTAATGGGGGTGAATTATATTGTACTGGCTGCCTAATGGGGTGCATTATACTATCCAGGCTGCCTAATGGGGGTGCATTATACTATACAGACTGCCTAACGTGGTTGCATTATACTATACTGGCTGCCTAATGGGGTGCATTATACTATACAGACTGCCTAACGTGGTTGCATTATACTATACTGGCTGCCTAATGGGGTGCATTATACTATACAGACTGCCTATGGGGGTGCATTATACTCTACTGTCTGCCTAATGTGGGTGCATTATACTATACAGGCTGCCTAATGGGGTGCATTATACTGTACTGGATGCCTACTGGGGATGTATTATACTATACAGATTGCCTATTATGGGTGCATTATACTGTACTGGCTGCCTAATAGGTGTGCATTATACTATACAGACTGCTGAATGGGGGTGCATTATAATTTACTGGCTGCTTAATGGGGGTGCATTATACTATACAGGCTGCCTAATGGGGGAACATTATATTGTACTGGCTGCCTAAAAGGTGTGCATTATACTATACAGACTGCCGAATGAGGGTGCATTATAATGTACTAGCTGCCTATGTGGGTGCATTATACTGTACTGGCTACCTAATGAGGGTGCATTATACAGTACTGGCTGCCTAATGTAGGTGCTTTATACTGTACTGGCTGCCTATTGTGGGTGCATTATACTATACTGGCTGCCTATTGTGGGTGCATTATACTATACTGGCTGCCTAATGGGGTGCATCTATATATAATCGTCTAAGGGGTACTTCCATCTGTCTGCCTGTCTGTCTGTCTGTCTGTAACGGAAATGCTGCGTTGCTGATTGGTGACACTAAGCGACAGGCTTAGTCCGGCCGCAAATTGGCCCCTCCCTACTCTTCTCCAGTCAGTGCCCCTCCCTACTCCCCTCCAGTCAGTGCCAGTGTGTCGCCCGGACCAACTTTTTACTATTGATGCTGCCTATGCAGCATCAATAGTAAAGAGATATAATGTTAAAAATAATAAAAAAAATAAAAAATTGTTCTATTCTCACCTTCCGCTGTTGACCGATGCGTGCGATATTGCTGCCAGCTTCCGTTCCCAGTGATGCATTGCGAAATTACCCAGATGACTTAGCTGGCGGCAGCATCGCGAGCATTGAGACAGCTTCGGTGGACCCCGGAGGGTGAGTATATAACTATTTTTTATTTAATTTTTTTTTTAAAACAGGGATATGGTGCCCACACTGCTGTATACTGCGTGGCCTGTGTTATATACTGCGTGGCCTGTGTTATATACTGCGTGGGCTGTGCTATATATTGCGTGGGCTGTGCTATATATTACGTGGGCTGTGCTATATATTACGTGGGCTGTGTTATATACTACATGGCTGCTATATACTACGTGGCTGCTATATACTACGTGGCTGTATTTTATACTACGTGGCTGACTGTTACATTGCCTGTGCTATATACTATGTGGCTGTTATATACTATATGGCTGCTATATACTACGTGACTGTGCTATATGCTACGTGGCTGTGCTATATACTACATGGCTGTCTGTGTTATATACTACGTGGCTGTGTTATATACTGCGTGGCTGTGCTATATACTACGTGGCTGTTCTAAGCGTGACGTACATACATATTCTAGAATACCGATGCATTAGAAACGGGCCACCATCTAGTTATACTATAAAGGCTGCCTAATCGGGGTACATTATACTATACAGACTGCCTAATGGAAGTTCATTATACTATACAGGCTGTCTAATGAAGGTGCATTATATTATACTGACTGCCTGTTGGGGGTGCATTATACTAAACAGACTACCTAATGGAGGTGCATTATACTGTACTGGCTGCCTAATGGGGGTGCAGTATAGTTGGGTGCATTATAAAGTACTGGCTGCCTAATGGGGGTGCATTGTACAGTACTGGCTGCCTATGGGGGTGCATTATACTGTACTGGCTGCCTATCGGGGTGCATTATATTGTACTGGCTGCCTATGGGGAGTGCATTATACTATACAGGCCTGTGGGGAGTGCATTATAGTATACAGGCTACCTATTGGGGTGCATTATATTGTACTGGCTGCCCATGGGGGTACATTATGCTGTACTGGCTGCCTAATGGGGGTGCATTATACTATACAGATTGCCTAATGGGAGTGCATTATACTATGCAGACTGCCTATTGGGAGTGCATTATACTTTACAGACTGCCCAATGGGGGTGCATTATACTATACAGACTGCCTAATCTGGTGCATTATACTATACAGGCTGCCTATGGGGGTGCATTATTCTATTCAGGTTTCCTAATGTGGTGCATTATACTATACAGATTGCCTTATGGGGGCGCATTATACTATACAGGCTGGCTAATGGGGGTGCATTATACTAAACAGACAGCCTAATGGGGGTGCATTATACTGTACTCGCTGCCTGTGGTGGTGCATTATACTGTACTGGCTGCCTAATTGGGGTGCATTATACTATACAGTCTGCCTAATTGGGGTGCATTATACAGTACTGGCTGCCTAATGGGGGTGCATTGTACAGTACTGGCTGCCTATGGGGGGTGCATTATACTGTACTGGCTGCCTATCAGGGTGCATTATATTGTACTGGCTGCCTATGGGGAGTGCATTATACTATACAGGCCTGTGGGGAGTGCATTATACTATACAGGCTTATGGGGAATGTATTATACTATATTGATGACTATCTGGCACATTATACTATATTGGGGCTATCTAGGGGACCATTATACAGTATGCAGATTACAGTGAAGGGGCCATCACACAGTGTTGTTGCCATCAAGCAGTTTGGGGGCTACTAAGGGGTCAGTATACTGTGTGGGGGTACATTACAGTGAGGAGGCATCATGTTATGTATAAGAGAGCATCATGCTTTGTACAGGGGAGCTGTACAGGGGGGAGACTCGGGACATTATTCAATGTAAAGTGGGCATTTATTGTTATAGGGGAACTCAGATTACTGTGTCTATCAAAGTGGCACACACATGGCAATATTACTTTCTAGGGAGGAAAATGTGGGCACTGTTTTCTAGGGCACTTGCACCTGGCATTACTATATTCTAGATGGTCGCTTTAGAATTTAGAGGGCACAGAGAACCACACAGCAGGTGCAGTAATAGGGACACATTCGGCAGCAGCATTGGGGTACTAGTAGGATGAGGAGTTTGTGCAGGTTGGGAATAGATGGTAACATGCTGGAAATATGAGAAGTGAAATGTGTCTTTGTTGTATTCTCTGCAGATGAGTCCTGGGTGGAAGAAGTTGGGTCGGTCTGGGCCAGTGTTATGTTTGCTAATGACAGGTGTTATGAAGGCAATCCAGAAACACAGTGTGCTTAGCGATCAGAGCGCACACAGTGATCTGACAAATACCCAAAAATACAAGAACGAGCTCTGAGACGTGGAAACTCTGTAGACTGCACACCTGATCCTATCCTAAACACAACTAAAAGCGGCTGTGGATTGCGCCTAACAACTACCTAGGCAACTCGGCACAGCCTAAGAAACTAGCTAGCCTGAAGATAGAAAAATAGGCCTGACTTGCCCCAGAGAAATTCCCCAAAGGAAAAGGCAGCCCCCCACATATAATGACTGTGAGTAAGATGAAAAGACAAAACGTAGGGATGAAATAGATTCAGCAAAGTGGGGCCCGATATTCTAGGACAGAGCGAGGACAGTAAAGCGAACTTTGCAGTCTACAAAAAACCCTAAAGCAAAACCACACAAAGGGGGCAAAAAAAACCCACCGTGCCGAACTAACGGCACGGCGGTACACCCTTTGCGTCTCAGAGCTTTCAGCAAAACAAAAGACAAGCTGGACAGAAAAAAAGCAACAAAAAAACAAAAAGCACTTAGCTATACAGAGCAGCAGGTCACAGGAACAATCAGGAGAAGCTCAGATCCAACACTGAAACATTGACAAGGAGCAAGGATAGCAGCATCAGGCGGAGTTAAGTAATGAAGCAGTTAACGAGCTCACCAGAACACCTGAGGGAGGAAGCTCAGAAGCTGCAGTACCACTTGTGACCACAGGAGTGAATTCAGCCACAGAATTCACAACAGTACCCCCCCCTTGAGGAGGGGTCACCGAACCCTCACCAGAGCCCCCAGGCCGACCAGGATGAGCCGCATGAAAGGCACGAACAAGATCGGAAGCATGAACATCAGAGGCAAAAACCCAGGAATTATCTTCCTGAGCATAACCCTTCCATTTAACCAGATACTGGAGTTTCCGTCTAGAAACACGAGAATCCAAAATCTTCTCCACAATATACTCCAATTCCCCCTCCACCAAAACCGGGGCAGGAGGCTCAACAGATGGAACCATAGGTGCCACGTATCTCCGCAACAACGACCTATGGAATACATTATGTATGGAAAAGGAGTCTGGGAGGGTCAAACGAAAAGACACAGGATTGAGAACCTCAGAAATCCTATACGGACCAATAAAACGAGGTTTAAATTTAGGAGAGGAAACCTTCATAGGAATATGACGAGAAGATAACCAAACCAGATCCCCAACACGAAGTCGGGGACCCACACGGCGTCTGCGATTAGCGAAAAGTTGAGCTTTCTCCTGGGACAAGATCAAATTGTCCACTACCTGAGTCCAGATCTGCTGCAACCTATCCACCACAGAATCCACACCAGGACAGTCCGAAGACTCAACCTGTCCTGAAGAGAAACGAGGATGGAACCCAGAATTGCAAAAAAATGGAGAAACCAAGGTAGCCGAGCTGGCCCGATTATTAAGGGCGAACTCAGCCAACGGCAAAAAGGACACCCAATCATCCTGGTCTGCAGAAACAAAACATCTCAGATATGTTTCCAAGGTTTGATTGGTTCGTTCGGTCTGGCCATTAGTCTGAGGATGGAAAGCCGAGGAAAAGGATAGGTCAATGCCCATCCTACCACAAAAGGCTCGCCAAAACCTTGAAACAAACTGGGAACCTCTGTCAGAAACAATATTCTCAGGAATGCCATGCAACCGAACCACATGCTGAAAGAACAAAGGTACCAAATCAGAGGAGGAAGGCAATTTAGCCAAGGGCACCAGATGGACGATTTTAGAAAAGCGATCACAGACCACCCAAATGACTGACATCTTTTGAGAAACGGGAAGGTCAGAAATGAAATCCATCGAAATATGTGTCCAAGGCCTCTTTGGGACCGGCAAGGGCAAAAGCAACCCACTGGCACGAGAACAGCAGGGCTTAGCCCTAGCACAAATCCCACAGGACTGCACAAAAGTACGTACATCCCGTGACAGAGATGGCCACCAGAAGGATCTAGCCACTAACTCTCTGGTACCAAAGATTCCAGGATGACCAGCCAACACCGAACAATGAAGTTCAGAGATAAGTTTATTAGTCCACCTATCAGGGACGAACAGTTTCTCTGCTGGACAACGATCAGGTTTATTCGCCTGAAATTTTTGCAGCACCCGCCGCAAATCAGGGGAGATGGCAGACACAATTACTCCTTCCTTGAGGATACCCGCTGGCTCAGATAAACCCGGAGAGTCGGGCACAAAACTCCTAGACAGAGCATCCGCCTTCACATTTTTAGAGCCCGGAAGGTACGAAATCACAAAGTCGAAGCGGGCAAAAAATAATGACCAACGGGCCTGTCTAGGATTCAAGCGCTTGGCAGACTCGAGATAAGTCAAGTTCTTATGATCAGTCAATACCACCACGCGATGCTTAGCTCCTTCAAGCCAATGACGCCACTCCTCGAATGCCCACTTCATGGCCAGCAACTCTCGATTGCCCACATCATAATTACGCTCAGCGGGCGAAAACTTCCTGGAAAAGAAAGCACATGGTTTCATCACTGAGCAATCAGAACCTCTCTGTGACAAAACCGCCCCTGCTCCAATCTCAGAAGCATCAACCTCGACCTGGAACGGAAGAGAAACATCTGGCTGACACAACACAGGGGCAGAACAAAAACGACGCTTCAACTCCTGAAAAGCTTCCACAGCAGCAGAAGACCAATTAACCAAATCAGCACCCTTCTTGGTCAAATCGGTCAATGGTTTGGCAATGCTAGAAAAATTACAGATGAAGCGACGATAAAAATTAGCAAAGCCCAGGAACTTTTGCAGACTTTTCAGAGATGTCGGCTGAATCCAATCCTGGATGGCTTGGACCTTAACTGGATCCATCTCGATAGTAGAAGGGGTAAAGATGAACCCCAAAAATGAAACTTTCTGCACACCGAAGAGACACTTTGATCCCTTCACAAACAAAGAGTTAGCACGCAGGACCTGAAAAACCATTCTGACCTGCTTCACATGAGACTCCCAATCATCTGAGAAGATCAAAATGTCATCCAAGTAAACAATCAGGAATTTATCCAGATACTCACGGAAGATGTCATGCATAAAAGACTGAAACACAGATGGAGCATTGGCAAGTCCGAACGGCATCACTAGATACTCAAAATGACCCTCGGGCGTATTGAATGCAGTTTTCCATTCATCTCCTTGCCTGATTCTCACCAGATTATACGCACCACGAAGATCTATCTTAGTGAACCAACTAGCCCCCTTAATCCGAGCAAACAAGTCAGATAACAATGGCAAGGGATACTGAAATTTAACAGTGATCTTATTAAGAAGGCGGTAATCAATACACGGTCTCAGCGAACCATCCTTCTTGGCTACAAAGAAGAACCCTGCTCCCAGTGGTGATGACGATGGGCGAATATGTCCCTTCTCCAGGGATTCCTTCACATAACTGCGCATAGCGGCGTGTTTGGGCACGGATAAATTAAATAATCGACCTTTAGGGAATTTACTACCAGGAATCAAATTGATAGCACAATCACAATCCCTATGCGGAGGTAGAGCATCGGACTTGGGCTCTTCAAATACATCCTGATAATCAGACAAGAACTCTGGGACCTCAGAAGGGGTGGATGACGAAATCGACAAAAATGGAACATCACCATGTACCCCCTGACAACCCCAGCTGGATACCGACATGGAATTCCAATCCAATACTGGATTATGGGTTTGTAGCCATGGCAACCCCAACACGACCACATCATGCAGATTATGCAACACCAGAAAGCGAATAACTTCCTGATGTGCAGGAGCCATGCACATGGTCAGCTGGGCCCAGTATTGAGGTTTATTCTTGGCCAAAGGTGTAGCATCAATTCCTCTCAATGGAATAGGACACCGCAAAGGCTCCAAGAAAAACCCACAACGTTTAGCATAATCCAAATCCATCAGATTCAGGGCAGCGCCCGAATCCACAAACGCCATGACAGAAAACGACGACAAAGAGCATATCAAGGTAATGGACAGAAGGAATTTGGACTGTACAGTACCAATGACGGCAGACCTAGCGGACCGCTTAGTGCGCTTAGGACAATCAGAAATAGCATGAGTGGAATCACCACAGTAGAAACACAGACCATTCAGACGTCTGTATTCCTGCCGTTCAACTCTAGTCATAGTCCTATCGCACTGCATAGGCTCAGGTTTAACCTCAGGCAGTACCGCCAAATGGTGCACAGATTTACGCTCGCGCAAGCGTCGACCGATCTGAATGGCCAAAGACAAAGACTCATTCAAACCAGCAGGCATAGGAAATCCCACCATGACATCCTTAAGAGCCTCAGAGAGACCCTTTCTGAACAAAGCTGCCAGCGCAGATTCATTCCACTGAGTGAGTACTGACCATTTCCTAAATTTCTGACAATATACTTCTATATCATCCTGACCCTGGCACAAAGCCAGCAAATTTTTCTCAGCCTGATCCACTGAATTAGGCTCATCGTACAGCAATCCGAGCGCCAGGAAAAACGCATCGACACTACTCAATGCAGGGTCTCCTGGCGCAAGAGAAAATGCCCAGTCTTGAGGGTCGCCGCGCAAAAAAGAAATAATAATCAAAACCTGTTGAATAGGATTACCAGAAGAATGAGGTTTCAAGGCCAGAAATAGCTTACAATTATTTTTGAAACTTAGAAACTTAGTTCTATCTCCAAAAAAACAAATCAGGAATAGGAATTCTTGGTTCTAACATAGATTTCTGATCAATAGTATCTTGAATTTTTTGTACATTTATAACGAGATTATCCATTGAAGAGCACAGACCCTGAATATCCATGTCCACACCTGTGTCCAGAATCACCCAAATGTCTAGGGGAAAAAAAAAAAAAAATGATGTCAGAACTTTTTCTTTCCCTCTATTGAGAATCATTAGTTTGGCTCCTTGTACTGTTATGTTTGCTAATGACAGGTGTTATGAAGGCAATCCAGAAACACAGTGTGCTTAGCGATCAGAGCGCACACAGTGATCTGACAAATACCCAAAAATACAAGAACGAGCTCTGAGACGTGGAAACTCTGTAGACTGCACACCTGATCCTATCCTAAACACAACTAAAAGCGGCTGTGGATTGCGCCTAACAACTACCTAGGCAACTCGGCACAGCCTAAGAAACTAGCTAGCCTGAAGATAGAAAAATAGGCCTGACTTGCCCCAGAGAAATTCCCCAAAGGAAAAGGCAGCCCCCCACATATAATGACTGTGAGTAAGATGAAAAGACAAAACGTAGGGATGAAATAGATTCAGCAAAGTGGGGCCCGATATTCTAGGACAGAGCGAGGACAGTAAAGCGAACTTTGCAGTCTACAAAAAACCCTAAAGCAAAACCACGCAAAGGGGGCAAAAAAAACCCACCGTGCCGAACTAACGGCACGGCGGTACACCCTTTGCGTCTCAGAGCTTCCAGGAAAACAAAGACAAGCTGGACAGAAAAAAAGCAACAAAAAAACAAAAAGCACTTAGCTATACAGAGCAGCAGGTCACAGGAACAATCAGGAGAAGCTCAGATCCAACACTGAAACATTGACAAGGAGCAAGGATAGCAGCATCAGGCGGAGTTAAGTAATGAAGCAGTTAACGAGCTCACCAGAACACCTGAGGGAGGAAGCTCAGAAGCTGCAGTACCACTTGTGACCACAGGAGTGAATTCAGCCACAGAATTCACAACAGGCCAGATGGAAAAGACCAGAAAAGTGAGCAACTCCATCAGTAAGAACGTCAGCGGTAAGTCACCATCTGTAACTGTTCTTTGATCTGTTATATGTTCTGCAGGGCTGGTATCTACCACTGACCATATCAATGTTGCTCTTTGTATAGAGATTATTTTCAGCAACATCGCTGTCATCTGCTGAGGTTCTCCTCCACTATTAGGGTGCGTCACCCAGTTGTAATCAAGGTTACCTGGTTAGGGGCCCACTCAGAAGCTTCGCCCCCCCCCCCGAACCAAAACCCTAGCTACGTCTCTGATAGAGGTAAATGGGGTGACTCAGCAACTGGGCACGAAGGCGGTAATTTCACGCAGGACGGTCATCCAGGAGTTACTTATTATGGTTGACAAAATCTGGTGCTCGAGATGGCTCACACACAGGCTGGGTGGGTACTTAGGGGTCAAAAAGACACAGGAACATATTTTACAATGATTCTTTTTGCCTGGGGTCTACGCCGAGGTACAGAGGTTTTTTGAGACGTGTCCTGAGTGTCAACTGACCTCACCCACTGCCAGCTTCCGGAGTACATTGGTACCTCCACCCATTATAGAGGTACCTTTTGAGCGGATTGCTATGGATCTAGAGGGGCCAATAGTAAAATCCGCCAGTGGACACCAACATATATTAGTGGTAGTAGATTATGCCACTTGGCTCCCGGAGGCAATTTCGCTGAGTCATACCTCAGCTAAACTTATCGCCCGAGAGCTGTTTGCCATGTTCTGTCGCCTTGGGCTACCTAAGGAGATCCTTACTGATCAGAGGACCTCTTTTATGTCCAAGGTGACAAAAGAACTGTGCAAGCTTCTTTAAATAAAACAATTATGCAAGTAGGTGTGGGACTAACCCCCACACCAACAGATTAGTCAAAAGGTTCAACAAAACCCTCAAATCCATGCAAATAAAGGTGGTTTCCAAGGATGGAAGGGATTGGGACATGTTACTGCCCTATTTATTGTTTGCCATTCATGAGGGACCGCATACTTCCACAGGATTTTCACCCTTTGAGCTATTTGTTGGCAGGCGTGAGGCGAGTGTGCAGGACCAGATTGCAGCACTCATGCCTATAGTTAAAGAACATTTAGTGGATGGTCAGACAGTGCAGAACCGAGCGTATAACAGAAAGGCAACGGTACAGTCCTTTAAAGAAGGAGATCGGGTATGATTCTTAATACCCACTGCCTAAAGTAAGCTTATGGCTATGTGGCAAGGGCCGTATGAAGTTCGGGAAAAGGTTGGGGAGGTGAACTACTGAGTATTTAGAAAAAGAAATCTCTAACAGTTGTATCATATAGATTTGCTAAAAGTGTGGAAGGAGCAGGAGTGAATGATTACGGATGCGACGCCGGTTGTATCATCTGGGGACACTCCGATATCGGCCCGAACGGAGGACAAGAGAGAGATAAAGATAGGCGACACTCTCTCTAAAAAGGAGCAATGAGAGGCTTGGAAATTAATGCAAAAGAATTCGGATCTATTCTCAGAACCGCCTGGCTGTACTTTGGTAATCCAACTTGACATTGTCACCGAGCCTCAGGTAAGAGAGCGAATGAAACCGTACCATGTGCCAGAAGCCCGGAGACAAGCCATCGCGGGTGAGGTAAGGCAAATGCTCCAGTTATGAGTAATTGAGGAGTATAGGAGTGATGGGCTAGCCCATTGTACTGATTCCGAAACCGGATGGATCGTTACAATTCTATAATGATTTCCAAAAATTTAATGAAGTGTCAAAATTTCACCTTTATCCAATGCCCTGGGTGGATGAGCTGATTGAGCAAATGGGGCAGGCCCAGTACTTTACCACGTTCGATCTGACTAAAGGTTACTGGCAGGTGCCTCTTACAGAGTCAGCGAAAGAAAAAGCTGCCTTTATAACACTGGAGGGTCTTTATCACTATGTTTTCCTGCCTTTTAAATTGCATGGGGCCCCAGCCACGTTCCAGAGGCTGATGGACATAGTGTGAGAGCCCCATCCGAAGTATGCATCAGCGTACTTGGATGATATTATCATCTTTAGTACTGACTGGCATACCCACATGTCCCAGATACAAGCTGTAGTGAATTTGCTCAGAGACGCGGACTTGGCAGCGAATCAAAAAAAATGTGAAATAGGTTTTGAGAAAGCCTGGTATTTAGGGTTTGTGATCGGCCACAGGGTTATCAAACCCCAAATAAATAAGATTGAGGCCATTTTAAACTGCCCATGGCCTGCTATTACTAAACAGGTAAGAGCTCTCCTCAGCATCATTGGGTATTATCGATGGTTCATACTTAAATTTGCTGGGAGAACAGCATCCCTGACCAATCTCTAAAAGGGAAAGAAGATGGTCATGGTCCGGTGGAACCCTCAGGTGGAAGAAACATACCAATCTATGAAATTGGCGTTGTGCGGACAGCCCGACCTCACTAACCCCAACTTCAAGAAAGACTTCATCGTGCAAATGGATGCCTCTGATGTAGGTCTAGGAATGGTCCTGTCACAGAAGAAGAACGGAGAAAAACATGCGGTCACCTACCTGAGCAGGAAACTTAGCCCAGCCGAGAAAAATTATAGCATTGTGGAGAAGGAGTGCTTGGCCATCAAATGGGCCTCGGAGTCCCTATGCTATTATTTGCTAGGGAGACAGTTTTGCTTGGTGACAGACCATTCACATTGGTGTGGATGAGAAGAATGCTTGGGTCACCAGATGGTTCCTGTCACTTCAAAACTTTAGCTTCACAGTGGAACATCAAGCAGGGAAGACGCAAGGAAATGCGGATGCCCTGTATGGTGACAATTGTTCAACCCCACAAGTTTGAACAGAGATGGAGATATGTGAGGCAGTGAGGTGGATCATATACGAGGGTCGGTATGTGTCCCCAGGATGTGTACGGAGTCATATTAAACCCGCTGGAGTGCCTTGTGTATACAACAAAACGCATGTGAACTACAAGGCAAAATAAAAGTAAGCATTGATTTGGTCAAAGTAGTTGACTCAGTCAGATTTTAGGAACACCCGACATGGGCTTTTATTTTTAGAGGGATTTGCAGGTTTGGTAGTGGGGCGAATCTCTCTCAACACTTCGGGTTTTGGGAGTGGCTCTATGTCCATGATTCCCATTTAATATCTCAGTTTTGTCTTGGATGTGTCAGTTTTTAGTTTTGCAAGCTGCAGAGCAGGAGGCTCTCTGCACCCAGGCAGGTGTGAAGCTAACACGGAGCTAGGGACTTCAAAGCGACTGACGCACCAATGGTGGTGTGAGGGCCAGATGTCCACAAGTGGGTGTTGTGCTTACAGCCTAACACCATGCAGGGCAATTAGCATTTTCCAGAGAACATAATGATTGATAGATTCAACATTTGCACCCTTTTGCTCTTTACAATGAGAGCAGGTTCATACTCAGCGCATGTGACAGTCTTGAGATGCCGTGGAGAACGTTCTGCTGCCTACAACATCTTCTAGCATGACTAGTTTGGCAGTGGGTCTGTAATGGTGTGGGTAGTGTGATGCAGTGACCCCTGTTACAGGTAGGGGGTGCTGCATGGTCTTCCCAGAATACGCATGGAGGTGTATTGAGGCCATAGGAATGCATGGCAATCGCAGGCATAACTGTTGTAATGAGACAAAGTCTGGCACTATTGTGAATGGCCGGTATGTGTTTCGCACAGGAAGATACTCTGCACTGTCAGCCTGAAGTAAGGATGTTCTGGGACCTGTTGTCCCACAAGTAATTGTGCTGTTTGTATAATTATGAAGGGAGGCTGGCAGGGTAGTTATGAGAGATGGGCGGGTTGAACTAGTCACACAAACACTCCCATCTAGGTGAGTGGTTACAACCATATAATGTGACTGAGGTCTGGTCACATGGTCTCTGAGTATCGATCTGAATGGTCTGTGCTGAAGGTCCTGAAAGAGTCTATGTGTTGGGAGTGTTATATCCCTGAATAGCACATGGTGGGTTTTGGACCTGGTGGCCTCGGGTGTTGGACGAATGTCCTGAATAGCACCCGGACAGGCCACACACCTGTGTGTTGGACGGTCCCGGGTGGGGATGGACGTTCTGAATAGCGCACTGTGGAAGGCCTCTGTGTTGGGAGGTCCTGAGAGTAAGACTGGATCCCTGAAGTGCACAGAATGACCGTGGACCTGGATGGTCTGTGTTGGAAGCTCCGGTGAGTGGAGACTTCCTGGAAGCACCTGGAGAGACCGTGTTCCTAGATGGTCTGTGATGGCTTCTGTGCTGTGTGGGGAAGGTATCGTCCTGCGGTGGGTCTGGAACCGACTGGAGTATGTCTGTCAGGCAAGTTGGTGATCCCCGGAAGGCAGCTTTCCCAAGGAGAGTGGACTGACAGGAGTCAGCAGGTGGAGCAGGAGCTCCCGTAAGGTACCTCAATAAACTGTTGGTGCTTATGATGTACTATGAACTGTGTGGTAACCCACGGCAACTGGTCAGGAGAGGACCAGCGTGTTTAGTTGCCGCAGACTAATGATGCAAAACTTAATGTGATGTCCTGACAGAGTGTGTAATGGACTGTTCGTGATACGGTTTATGAGTCGTTAATGAACTGCATAGACTGTCTTAAGTGAAAAACCGTGCCTATCTGAGTGAATCCCGTTGCCAAGCGAGTGTCCCCAACACATGCAGTGAGCGCAATCTTACAGTAGGCATTTCTTTGGAGGGCCGCAGAGCCCTCCATGTGATAGCTAGAGGTACCTTGACTGTCATTAGGTACCGGGATGAAATCCTCAAACCCATTGTGAAACCATATGCAGATGCAGTGGGCCCTTGGTTCCTTCTGATGCATGACAATGCTAGGCCTCATTTACCTGAAGTGTGTCAGCAGTTCCTGCATGATGAAGGCGTTGATGCTATGGACTGGCTTTCCCGTTCCCCAGACCTGAATCCAATTGAGCATGTCTGGGACATCATATCTCGTTCCACCCACCAACGCCAGGTTTCACCACAGACTGTGAGTTGACCGATGCTTTAATCTAGGTCTGGGAGAAGATCCCTCAGGAGAACATTCTCTCATCAGTAGCATGCCCAGTAGTTGTAGGGAGGTCATTCAGGCACATGAAGGCCACACACACTACTGAGCATCATTTCCTTGTCTTGAGGCATTTTCACTGAAGTTGGATCAGCCTGTAATTTGATTTTGAGTAAATACAGACCTCCATAGGATATTCATTTTAATCTACATTGATCATTTTCATATTTCATTGTTCTCAAGGCATTCTGTAATAAATAAAGATTTGCAACTGAAATATTTTATTCAATGATATCTAGGATGTGGTATTTTAGTGTTCCCTTTATTTTTTGAGTGGTTTATATAAAAAAAAATGTGCATATGTTTCACTATATAGCTCTCCTGCACTGATAATCTATTTATTCAACATAAAAAAATAAGACTTTAGTTCCGCATAGTAAGTGAGATGTTCTTGTTATGTGCAGCCATCATCAGACTTTGGACCCTACAGAAACCACAGTGCTGTTTAGACATAAGTAGTGGCACTATTAAACATTTACAGGAAATCCGTCAGTAGGATCAACCTGCCTTGTGTGCACCAGCATTTCACCATGTTAGCTACTTAATTGGAGCTTGTGTACTGTATTTTTATAGATTTTTTTGTATATCAATTCTAAAAATGCACATAAAATGGGATATGTGTATTTGCTAAAAATTGTAGGTGTAGGTGAACAGTAAACAGTAAAAGTTAATTGTTTCCATAGCCCTTTTATCTTGTTCTGGCAGCTATCATCTTTCATGACAAGAAGATCAGACTCTGACCCTAGTTCCAACGTCACTTGTCCCTTCACAACAAGGGACAGGTCTGTTTGCAGTTTGCATAACCTGTTATTTCTCACTGCTGTCAGACTGCATTTGCCCAGCTGAGACTTGCCATTGTAGAAATAGGTAGTAATAAGAAACTAAATCCTGCTGCGTGGTCGATCTCAAGGACTGCTGTTCACCTAATGACTTTCAGGCCTGCAGACTCTTTGCTAATACATTCTTTGACATTACGATTTCATACATTAACTGTAAGTGCTAAGACTGGTATATGAGTCTGGAGTACTTTGTGCTGTATTCCATAGAACTGTACCATCCTGTTGGAAATAAAAACAGCACTTGACAATGAACTATGCAAGTTTGTAGCACTTTGAAAAAAAAAAGATAGCAAATCTTAACTAGGCAATTGTGTTTGATGTGTGGCCATTACCCTGCCTTCAGTGGGCAGAGCATTGGTCACGCTGCCACCATGGCCTCAGAGTCTGGGCATAGCCTAAATCAGTATCATAGTAGGCAATCCTTCCTCTGGAGCATTTTGCCCTCTTCAAAGGTAGGTAGTCACGTCAGTTATGAACATACCACAAGTCCAGTTCTGGGTAGTGCTTAAGTTATAGCATTTCCATACAGATGATCAAGAGAGTAAGCGTTAGGCTTATTTGCCACTTGAGCAATAGACTTAGCGGAACCGCGATATATTCTACTTCTAGATGCCACATTCTCTGTTTTAGACCAAGCAAAAGCAAAGAATTATATATATTTACATGAGTACTTAAAATAAATATGTAGTATAAATTTATGTAATACAACTCTTTATAGTCTTTGGGGTATGAGTGGATGTTGTAGGTGAGCTGGCTAGTGGTGAGCAAATATACTCGTTACTCGAGATTTCCCGAGCACTTTTTAGTGCTCGGAGATTTAGATTTCATCGCCGCAGCTGAATGATTTACATCTGTTAGCCAGCATAAGTACATGTGGGGGTTGCCTGGTTGCTAGGGAATCCCCACATGTAATCAAGCAGGCTAGTAGCTGTAAATCATCCAGCTGCGGCGAAGAAAACTAAATCTCCGAGCACTAAAAAATACTCGGGGGACCCCCGAGCGTGCTCTGGAAATCTCGAGCAACGAGTATATTCGGTCATCTCTAGAGCTGGCCACCACTTTTCCAAGTATCCATATCTATATAAATTAAAAATGTAAATGTCCGTTTTTGACACAACGTTGAATTCGAAGACGGGCGTGTTTTTATATACCTGTGATATAGATGCCAAGAAAAAAAATATCAGATTTTTTGAACAACGAAACAAAATTCATGACCGAAGGGGTTGAATTGAATTTTCATAGATTTCAAATTATGTTCATTTCAATTTTATTATTTTGTGTGACATAGCGTTGGAATTGAGCTGTATCATTTACCATAAAGTTCATTTCGGTAAATTAGGAACCATACGAATGCGTAACGGTGATATTGAAGTAGATAACCGATGGGTTGTTCCATATTCGCCGTAGCTATCAAAAACATACAAAGCGCACATAAACTTAGAATACTGAGACAAACAAGGGAACAGAAGGCGCAAACAATGGTGCACACCACTGAATAAAGTGTGAAACAGGCTTTATTAGGTAATCAATCAGTGCAACCATTAAAAACATTTAAAATTCACATATTCCACATATTCAAACAGCCTTAAATATCTCACTAAGTTAAAGAGCAGGAATCAAATTGGGAAATTCTGCAGGGCCAAACGTTGATAGACTTATGTGTCTCAGTAAGATCCCGGGTTAATTTGTTTCACATTATCTGTGAATAATTGCTCCACATGGCTGTTCCAGACCACCTCTCAGGCGTTGAGATCATAAGCCATGATAAATATGAACTACTAAATAGAAAAATGTATATATTAAAGACAAACAATTAGCCGACTGACATTTCTGTATGGGAGGTCCTGCAGATGGGCTATTCCTTTCTTTTTCCCCTATGTTAATATTTTGGTTTTGTCTGTATGTACCATATATACATGTTGTGTATATATGGGTGGCATCGTAATAACAAGGTGCTCTAGTGAGGATTGTATGGTGCATTTAATTAAATAAGGACACCCATATATATCTACATATTGATGTTGCTATATGTTAGCAGTGTTGTCAGCACTATACCCTTGGTAGGCATATTATTTTATTATACGTGCTCCTTTTTCATCATGAGTGTTCTAATCAGATGAGATGAAATGCAGGACCGCTTGGCCCTGCAGAATTTCCCAATTTGATTCCTGCTCTTTAACTTAGTGAGATATTTAAGGCTGTTTGAATATGTGGAGAGTTCAGGCTTAGATACACGCAAGCGCAATGGCACAGGAGGATCTACCTGGTAATCGTTCCTATACAATGCCATGGAGCGCATGCGCAGTGAGCCTCACTGGCTCTTAGATTGCAGCACTGACATGCACGCCGACTGGTAACTATGACAAATGACGCACTTCCTTCTGACTACTCCGCATGTGTTTCCGGAACGCTGACGCAGGTGTCGGCGATCTGCGTAACAATCGTAAGTGCACTTACAACTATTTCTATGTGACTTGACACACATAGTACTTACTTCCTCTGATGAAGCTATATGGCATAGCAACACGCGTTGGGACGCGGCACATCTTTTACCCCTCATAGGCCTGGGTAAGTATAGTTTGCTTTGACACATAGGATGCTATCATTTATCTTGGGATACTTGGGGCAGTATGTTCTTATCATGGTATCATGGTTTCCCTTTATATTCTTATAAGCTAAATTTTTGCTCATTTATCTGCACTTTATGATAGCACTATTAGCACTTCCTTTCATCTATCTATCAATCAATGAATCTATTTCTCATGCATATGATCATTATATGACCTATTATAGGGATGTGATTTACACTCTATCCCTTAAGCCCCCGTCACACATAGCGACGCTGCAGCGATACCGACAACGTTCCGGATCGCTGCAGCGTCGCTGTTTGGTCGCTGGGGAGCTGTCACACAGACAGCTCTCTCCAGCGACCAACGATCAGGGGAAAGACTTCGGCATCGTTGAAACTGTCTTCAACGATGCCGAAGTCCCCGGGTAACCAGGGTAAACATCGGGTTACTAAGCGCAGGGACGCGCTTAGTAACCCGATGTTTACCCTGGTTACCATCGTTAAAGTAAAAAAAACAAACGCTTCATACTTACCTACCGCTGTCTGTCCCCGGCGCTGTGCTTTCCTGTACTGACTGTGAGCACAGCGGCCGGAAAGCAGAGCGGTGACGTCACCGCTCTGCTTTCCGGCTGCCCGGCGCTCACAGCCAGAGCAGAGAAGCACAGCGCCGGGGACAGACAGCGGTAGGTAAGTATGAAGCGTTTGTTTTTTTTTACTTTAACGATGGTAACCAGGGTAAACATCGGGTTACTAAGCGCGGCCCTGCGCTTAGTAACCCGATGTTTACCCTGGTTACCAGCGAAGACATCGCTGAATCGGCGTCACATACGCCGATTCAGCGATGTCAGCGGGACCTCAACGATCAAAAAATGGCCCAGGCCATTCCGACACGACCAGCGATCTCACAGCAGGGGCCTGATCGCTGCTACGTGTCACACATAGCGAGATCGCTACTGAGGTCGCTGTTGCGTCACAAAACTTGTGACTCAGCAGCGATCTCGCTAGCGATCTCGCTATGTGTGACGGGGCCTTTACAGGCTTGGGCAAATGCAGTAAGATTTGACACATATATTATCATGCTCAGGATACATAGGCCATTCAGGTCTTATTACAGAGATCTGGTATTTTTATAGGCTTCTAAATATTTGTTGATAAGCACTATCATTCTTTAGTATTATTCAGAATTATTAAAAATATTGGTGTCCATATATGTGTCTTTAGCATAAGCCCATTAGGCAAAAGCTGTTTAAGCTAATTACATACCAACATTCTGCTTATATATCATATGCAAATTCTTGGAATCATCCCCTTGTGGGCATATGCTTTGATGTAATTGGTCCATCATAGCATTGCTGACATAGGCCTGGAGAGTTATTTTATTGTTATTGTGTATTTACTAACATGCCTTACTGTGAGTCATTACTATGCTTCACGTTTATGTGAATTTTAAAGGGAACCTGTCACCCCCCAAATCGAAGGTGAGCTAAAGGTACCGTCACACTAAGCGACGCTGCAGCGATACCGACAACGATGTCGATCGCTGCAGCGTCGCTGGAGAGCTGTCACACAGACAGCTCTCCAGCGACCAACGATCCTGAAGTCCCCGGGTAACCAGGGAAAACATCGGGTTACTAAGCGCAGGGCCGCGCTTAGTAACCCGATGTTTACCCTGGTTACCAGCGTAAAAGTAAAAAAAAACAAACAATACATACTTACCTACCGCTGTCTGTACTCCGGCGCTGTGCTTCTCTGCACTCCTCTGCACTGACTGTGAGCACAGCGGCCGGAAAGCAGAGCGGTGACGTCACCGCTCTGCTTTCCGGCCGCTGTGCTCACAGCCAGTGCAGAGGAGTGCAGAGAAGCACAGCGCCGGGGACTTACTTTTACGCTGGTAACCAGGGTAAACATCGGGTTACTAAGCGCGGCCCTGCGCTTAGTTACTCGATGTTTACCCTGGTTACCAGTGAAGACATCGCTGGATCGGTGTCACACACGCCGATCCAGGGATGTCAGCGGAAGATCCAGCGACGAAATAAAGTTCTGGACTTTCTTCAGCGACCAACGATCTCCCAGCAGGGGCCTGATCGTTGGTCGCTGTCACACATAACGATTTCCTTAACGATATCGTTGCTACGACACAAAAAGCAACGATATCGTTAACGATATCGTTATGTGTGACGGTACCTTAAGCCCACCAGCATCAGAGGCTTATCTACAGCATTCTGGAATGCTGTAGATAAGCCCCCGATGTATCCTGAAAGATGAGAAAAAGAGGTTAGATTATACTGACCCAGGGGCGGTCGGGCCTCTCTGACCTTTCCCGACACCTGCGCACTGCAGTACTTTGCTCTGCCCTCAACAGGTCAGACAAAGTACACCTGCCCCAGAGCCGCAGCAGGACTACAAGAAGAGGACGTCATCGTAAGAAGATGTGAGGCCCCGGACCGGACCGCGACGCCTATTGGACCGGACCGCAACGGGACCGCCCCTGGGTGAGTATAATCTAACTTCTTTTTCTCATCTTTTAGGATACATCGGGGGCTTATTTACAGCATTCCAGAATGCTGTAGATAAGCCCCTGATGCTGGTGGGCTTAGCTCATCTTCGATTTTGGGGGTGACAGGTTCCCTTTAAATGTTTTTAATCGTGGCACTGATTGATTACCTAATAAAGCCTGTTTCACACTTTATTCAGTGGTGTGCACCATTGTTTGTGCCTTCTTTTCCCTTCTTTGTCTCAGTATCCATTTGGGCGCAATGGTAGCACCCCGTCATCTACATTATTTCTTTATTTATGAGTGGTGCCCGCTTCTCCTTTATATCGCTAAACGTAGAATACTGTAACTCCGTTAAATCGATCAAATACATTTGTAAGTACGTGAAAAAAGGCAGCGACATGGCAGTTTTTAGCGTGCAACCAGAAAGAAGTGATAGGAATGCGGTCATACATAAAGATGAAATCGCACAGTATCAGGCTGGAAGATACATAAGCAGCAATGAAGCAGTATGGCAAATTCTTTCATTTCCCATACATGAACGAAATCTAGCTGTTGCTCACTTAGCAGAAAATGGACAACTCGTTTATTTCACAGCTGCAAATGTGCAACAAATAGCCCTGAATTCACCAGCTACAACGTTAACTGCTTTCTTCACGTTATGTCGAAATAACGTGTTTGCAAAAACGCTGCTGTATTCGGAAGTGCCTATGTACTACACATGGGATGCGAGTAGAAGATCAGATGAACGATGCAAACGAGGAGAGCCAGTCAACGGACAACCTTGCATATTCTAGAAAACAACGATAGGCAGACTGTACACCGTGTATCCCAATCAAGATGAATGCTTTTTTCTTTGCGTGCTGTGGGTAAATGTGCCTGGTCCAACTTCTTTCCAACAATTGAGAATTGTCAACGGTGTTACACATGCCACTTTCCGCAGTGCATGTCAAGCTTTGAATTTATTGGAGAACGACCAACACTGGGATGTATGCATTAATGATGCGTGCAATACGTCACATTCAAATCAAATTTTTGCATTGTTTGCAATCATATCGATTGCCTGCTCTCCTTCATCTCCAGCAGAGCTATGGGAGAAATATAAATCGCACATAGCTGTAGATATTTTCCGTCGAATATGCAAGGAAAATTCAAATATGAACATAGAGTTCACAGCAGAAATCTACAACGAAGCGTTGATAATTATTGACGAAATCGCGAACAAAGTTCTCAATCAATTGGGAACAAAATTACAACACGAGTGATCCGCACATTCCTAAACCAAGAATCCGCAAAGACCCTAGTCCTTGCCCTCATCATCTCCCGCCTTGACTACTGCAACCTCCTGCTCTGTGGCCTCCCCTCTAACACTCTTGCACCCCTCCAATCCATTCTAAACTCTGCTGCCCGACTAATCCACCTGTCCCCCCGCTATTGCCCGGCCTCTCCCCTCTGTCAATCCCTGCACTGGCTCCCCATCACCCAGAGACTCCAGTACAAAAGCCTAACCATGACATACAAAGCCATCCACAACCTGTCTCCTCCATACATCTGCGACCTCGTCTCCCGGTACTCTCCTGCACGCAACCTCCGATCCTCACAAGATCTCCTTCTCTACTCCCCTATTATCTCCTCTTCCCACAATCGCATACAAGATTTCTCTCGTGCATCCCCCCTACTCTGGAATTCTCTACCACAACATATCAGACTCTCGCCTACCATCGAAACCTTCAAAAAGAACCTGAAGACCCCCCTCTTCCGACAAGCCTACAACCTGCAGTAACCACCGATCGACCAAACCGCTGCACGGCCAGCTCTACCCTACCTACTGTATCCTCACCCATCCCTTGTAGATTGTGAGCCCTCGCGGGCAGGGTCCTCTCTCCTCCTGTACCAGTTGTGACTTGTATTGTTCAAGATTATTGTACTTGTTTTATTATGTATACCCCTCCTCACATGTAAAGCGCCATGGAATAAATGGCGCTATAATAATAAATAATAATAATAATAATCTTTTGTCGTATGTGCAATCAAATATTCCTAAGCTAATGCTTGAGCAAAAAGGCATTTACGATCAAATAATGCAAAATGTCAGTAACGGGGTTGGAGAAATATTATTCTTAGATGTGCCAGGAGGAACTGACAAAATGTTCCTAATTAGATTGATTTTGGCAGCAATTCAATCGGAAAATGACATAGCCTTAGCTCTTGCATTGTCCGGAATAGCTGCAACATTGTTATCAGATGGAAGAACTACCGTATTTTCTGGCATATAAGACGACTGGGCATATAAGACGACCCCCCAACTTTTCCAGTTAAAATATAAAATCTTCTTAAAAGTCGGGGGTTTTATTATATGCCATGTGTTGTCTTATAGGACCGGTGACTAATGTGCCTTTTGGGGGGGAGTGGTCCTGATGACGAAGAGAGGGGGCATCTCACAGGAAAGTGTGAGTGGAGTATCCCCCTATTACCTCATTGTGGCAGCGTGGGGTCTCTGTGCTGGGGAGCGGCTGCGGCGGCTCCCCTTTATGCCGCGTGGGTGCTCTGTGCTGTGGGGCGGCGGCGTATCTTCGTGCCGCATCGGGGCTCTGTGCTGTGGGGCGACGGCGGCGTATCTTCGTGCAGCATCAGGGCTCCTCCAGCATTTCCTCAAAGCCCGGAGGCACGGCAGCTCCATTGCAGCAATGCGGGAAAATGGCAGCGGGGGGCGGCGCATGCTCACATTCAGATCTCGTCTCCCGAGAATTCACTTAGTCTGCCACCACACCTACTGCAATTGAAAATCGGCATGCCAATTATCATGTTGCAAAATATCAAACCAGCCGTTTTGCAACGGCACGCGGCATGCAGTAAAAAAATTAATGAGCAACGTCGTAGAAGTAACAATCTTGACTGGACCTTTCAAAGGTGAAGATGTCCTTGTTTCTCGCATTCCTATGATTCCAACAGATATGCCATTTCAATTTAAGAGATTGCAATTCCCAATTCGATTGGCGTTTGCAATCACCATCAACAAAGCTCAGGGCCAATCTTTAGAATTGTGCTGTTTAGATCTAGACACAGATTGCTTCTCACATGGACAATTATACATTGCATGTTCTAGAGTCAGCAAACCAGACAATCTCTATATCTAACAGACAATGGAACAGCAAAAAAATATTGTATACCCACTAGCATTGTAAAATTAAACATATTAGAAACGTGCGTTTTCTCTTTTCTTTTTTTCCATTTAACCAGACTGAGCCACAGCAACGTGTGGCTGGGTACAGCTAGTATATATATTGAGAAGTAGAATTTCCCTCCAGAGTCCTACAGGTTTGTCTCAACCATAGATTTTAAAAAATATTCAGATCCAACAAAACACCACTTTTGCAGTTCTTATTCATTACATGCATAGTCAAGAAACCCTTCATCAGGCGGGAGTCAAGAGATCATGAGGGTTTTGTTGAGATGACACTAAGGGTGGTATCCCTGGTGTTATGGACTTGATAGTATGTAGATTGCTAGTTTGCTGAAGCAGATTACGTTGTTAGGCTAAGGGGTGGAACTAGATGGACTTAAAGTCTTCCTTCAACCTTAATAACTATGTAACTAGTAATATACATACAGTACCTTCAGATCCATAACACAACTCTTCTTCAGTAGTTCTTCACTGGGACAAGAGATCTTGCGACACTTAGCTGATCCACCAAGAGTCTGGTTATTTTTCAAGAGTCGAGCTTTGTGATTCTCCTCCACTGCCATTGACCACTGCCTTATAGGACTGGATCATAAATGCGAAATGGAGCAGCCAAGCTCCCACCGTGGACATTGATACTTGCATAATTTCAGGAATGATGGATTCAGGCTGTGTTCACAGAACATTTTAGCCTACGATCAGTGGCTATGTCGTGGCTCACATCTGAAGCCCTGAAAAATGGGACTTAGGTATATGAGCTGACGAGGCCATTGTCTGTAATGATGCATGCAGAGTCACTTGCTTTGTTTGCTTTGTTGAACATCATTTTCAGCCATATATGTCTATTTGAGAGGGCTCCAAGATGTGGTCAACTGCATTTTGGAGTATGCCTCAAATAGGAAGATGTGGCTGAAAATGAAGTCTGACAAAGCACACAGTGACTCCATCTACATGTACATCATTGCAGTCAAAGCAATCATCGCGTACTCCAGTGCTTCAGACATAAACCCCTACAGAGTCACTGACCCGTAGACTAAAACATGGTGTGAACATAGCCTCAAAGGTTCCACACAAGCCTTCCTATGACTTTTCACAGGACTAAAGTTATAATACATTCATAGAGACTCTCAGTGCTAGTTACCACCAGAAGCTGTCACACACTCCAGCAATATGCAGACCACATTCCTCAGCCAGCCTATCAGCTGCCTCTTCATGACAATACTCAAGCTTCAGAGCATGGCATCACTCTGACACTTTTCCAACTCTAAGGACCCAATTCGCCAAGACCAATCGTTGTTCACACCGGTCTTGACGAGGCGGCGTGCTGGAGTCAGATGATTCATGAAGAGGCATACCCTAGATGAGCGGCATACAACTCTGTATATGTCTCACCATAAATCCTACGCTAGCCCCTGCTGAAGTTAGATTTGTGATGTAGTGAATGTCATCATTCATCATGAATTTAATAAGCAGTGGTCGTCCTGCATTAGTGTAACACCCCAGTTTCCTGGTTGTTGCAGTGGCATTGTTTTCCTCACCGGGAGAGTGATGTCACGCTAGGAAGCAATCGAGGAAGGATCTCTTTTATCAGGTAATCACAAGCATGCAACATGTTAATACTCCAGGCCAGAAGGGGGAGCTCTGATCAAGCTTGTGGGTGGTTCCCCTATATATATATTCTGGTCTGGAAAGACAGAGAAGAGAGTAGTCAGACAGTGAAAGTCAGGAAGACTGAAGGGGCCATGCAACCACGAGAAGTGCTGAAGCTCCCGGAAGGAGATAGAACAGATTGTAGTGAACGTGAAGGGGAAGTGGAGCACAGGGGAGTGAAGAACTGGGGAGTTAGCTGTGACTGGGCTACCTCCCTACTGAACGCAGACACCGGTAGCCGGAGACCGAGGTTGTGGGGGACTCCACATCTCACAGAAGAAACCGGCAGGACAGCTGGATTACAAGTACCCTGTCTGCCTATACACCTGAGGACACAGTAGCGCATAGAGCCTGGGGTCGTGATAGAGACCCTGTAAAAAGGCTCGAGCTACCTGTCGTATGGGTAGTGTCCTACCAACCTGGAGCACAGAGGGAACATGCGAGGACCCTGTGAGAGGCTTAAGGCAGCAAGGGACTACACCACAGTGCTACAAGGAAGGCTTCTAATCCCAAGTAGTAAGGGGGACTCCCAACTTGCTTCTAAGCGGCCGGACCATTGACACCTGTGATCCGGTACCCTGGACTGTGGCTGCCTGAATTCATCAGTAAACCAGGTAAAGAGATTGCAAACCTGTGTCCTTCGTTTCTTGCTACACCACCCACCATCTTTATCTATACACTGGGAGCTCTGGGGACTGTTATGAACTGGTGGCCTAGGAGCAGCATGAGATGAACTCTGGAGAAGGTGGTCCCTGTACTGACCGCAAACCCTGAACCTAGCAGCGCAACTAGAATTAGCCGTGGGGGGTACCTAACACTCCCTAGACCCCTCGGCACAGCCTCAGAACTAACTTCCCCTAAAGACAGAAACAGGAAACCTATCTTGCCTCAGAGAAAATCCCCAAAGGATAGATAGCCCCCCACAAATATTGACGGTGAGAGGAGAGGGAAATAACATACGCAGATATGAAATCAGATATTAGCATAGGAGGCCATACTAGCTAAAAAGAAAGAATAGAACAGAGTACTATGCGGTCAGTATTAAAACACTAGAAAATATCCACCACAGAAAATACAGATCGCCACATCCGACTAAAGACATGGAGGGTATATCTGCATCTCCAGAGACACAGTTTGGCTGCAAAAAAAAATCCTTCACAGACAAAGCTGGACAAGACAAAAACATGAATATGCACAGAACTATAAGGTCCACAGCAGGTGGACAGCAAAAACAAAGCCAGGACTTATCTTTGTAGAAAAGCACAGCAAACTGGAGAGACTAGCAGGGAAGTGAATCCCCCAAAAACAATGGACAACTGGCAGGGACTAAAGAGTCCTGGAAAGCTATATACCCCAGTCAGTTTTGCAATTAGTAGATACACCTGTCCAATTCTGCAGTCCAGGCACAACTGCATTACCCTCTACAACCACGGGAGGGAGCCCAAAAGCTGAATTCACAACAGTACCCCCCCTTGAGGAGGGGTCACCGAACCCTCACCAGAGCCCCCAGGCCGATCAGGATGAGCCCGATGAAAGGTACGAACCAAATCAGCGGCATGGACATCAGAGGCAGAAACCCAAGAATTATCCTCCTGGCCATAACCCTTCCATTTGACAAGGTACTGAAGCTTCCGCCTCGAAAAACGAGAATCCAAAATCTTCTCAACAACATATTCCAACTCCCCATCGACCAACACAGGGGCCGGAGGATCAACAGAGGGAACAACGGGCTCCACATATTTCCGCAACAAAGATCTATGGAAGACATTATGAATAGCAAAAGAGGCCGGAAGCGCCAGGCGAAAGGACACCAGATTAATAATCTCAGAAATCCTATAAGGACCAATAAATCGAGGCTTAAACTTAGGGAAAGAAACCTTCATAGGAACATGACGGGAAGATAACCAAACCAGATCCCCAACCCGAAGCCGGGAACCAACACACCGACGACGGTTAGCAAAACGTTGAGCCTCCTCCTGAGACAGCACCAAATTGTCCACCACATGAGCCCAAATCTGCTGCAACCTGTCGACCACAGAATCCACACCAGGAAGGTCAGAAGGCTCAACCTGCCCAGAAGAAAAACGAGGATGAAAACCAAAATTACAAAAAAAAGGCGAAACCAAAGTAGGCGAACTAGCCCGATTATTAAGGGCAAACTCGGCCAATGGCAAGAAGGCCACCCAATCATCCTGATCAGCAGACACAAAGCATCTCAAATAGGTCTCCAAGGTCTGATTAGTTCGCTCAGTCTGGCCATTTGTCTGAGGATTAAATGCAGAAGAAAAAGACAAATCAATGCCCAGCTTGGCACAAAAGGCCCGCCAAAACCTAGAAACAAACTGGGAACCTCTATCGGACACAATATTCTCCGGAATGCCATGCAAACAAACCACATGCTGAAAAAACAACGGAACCAAATCCGAAGAAGAAGGCAATTTAGGCAAAGGCACCAAATGAACCATCTTAGAAAATCGGTCACAGACAACTCAGATAACCGACATTCTTTGGGAAACAGGAAGATCGGAAATAAAATCCATAGAAATATGTGTCCAGGGCCTCTCGGGGACCGGTAATGGCAAAAGCAACCCACTAGCGCGGGAACAGCAAGGCTTAGCCCGCGCACAAATCCCACAGGACTGCAGAAAAGAACGCACATCCCGCGACAAAGAAGGCCACCAAAAGGACCTACCAACCAAATCTCTGGTACCAAAAATCCCAGGATGGCCAGCCAACACAGAACAATGAACCTCAGAAATCACTTTACTAGTTCATCTATCAGGAACAAACAGTTTCCCCACTGGACAGCGGTCAGGTTTATTAGCCTGAAATTCCTGAAGAACCCGTCGTAAATCAGGGGAGATGGCAGAAAGAATCACCCCTTCCTTCAGAATGCTGACCGGCTCAAGAACCCCAGGGGCGTCAGGAAGAAAACTCCTAGAGAGGGCATCCGCCTTAACATTCTTAGTACCAGGAATCTACGGGACCACAAAATCAAATCGGGAGAAAAACAGGGACTATCGAGCCTGTCTAGGATTCAGCCGTTTGGCAGACTCGAGGTAAATCAGATTCTTATGATCGGTCAGGACCACAATACGGTGCTTGGCCCCCTCAAGCCAATGTCGCCACTCCTCAAATGCCCACTTCATAGCCAACAACTCCCGATTGCCGACATCATAATTGCGTTCCGCAGGAACAACCTGGAATCAAGTCAATAGCACAATCACAGTCCCTATGCGGTGGAAGGGAACTGGATTTGGGCTCATCGAATACATCCTGGAAGTCTGACAAAAACTCAGGAATTTCAGAAGAGGGGGAAGAGGAAATTGACATCAAAGGAACATGATCATGAACCCCTGACAACCCCAACTAGTCACAGACATGGATTTCCAATCTAACACCGGATTATGTAGCTGCAACCATGGAAAACCCAGCACAATATCATCATGCAAATTATGCAACACCAAAAAACGACAATCTTCCTGATGGGCTGGCGCCATGCGCATGGTCAGCTGTGTCAAAAACTGAGGTTTATTTTTAGCCAACGGTGTAGCATCGATGCCCCTCAAAGGAATAGGGTTCTGCAAAGGCTGCAATAGGAAACCACAACGTCTGGCAAATTCTAAGTCCATTAAGTTCAGAGCGGCGCCTGAATCCACAAATGCCATGACAGAAAATGATGATAATGAGCAGATCAAGGTCACAGATAACAGAAATTTAGGTTGTATAGTACTGATGGTAACAGAACTAGCGATTGTCTTTGTACACTTAGGGCAATCAGAAATAACATAAGCAGAATCGGTGCAGGAAAAACACAACCTATTCTGACGCCTGAATCTTTGACGTTCAGCTCTAGACAAAATCCTATCACACTGCATAGGCTCAGGGCTCCGCTCAGAGGACAACACCACAGGGTGCACAACTCTGCGCTCGCGCAAGCGCCGATCAATCTGAATGGCCAGAGACATAGAATCACTCAGACCAGCAGGCGTGGGGAACCCCACCATAACATCTTTAATGGATTCAGAAAGACCCTTTCTGAAAATTGCCGCCAAGGCATCCTCATTCCATTTAGTCAGTACAGACCATTTTCTAAATTTCTGGCAATACGATTCTGCCGCTTCTTGACCTAGACACAGGGCCAACAAGATTTTCTCAGCCTGATCCACAGAATTAGGCTCATCATACAACAACCCCAATGCCTGAAAGAAAGAATCAACATCAAGCAAAGCAAGATTGCTAGTTTCCAGGGAAAATGCCCAATCCTGTGGGTCACCACGCAGCAGAGATATGATGATTTTAACCTGCTGAATGGGATCACCAGAAGACCGGGGTCTTAATGCAAAAAACAGTTTACAGTTATTTTTGAAACTCAAAAATTTGGATCTGTCACCAAAGAATAAATCAGGAGTGGGAATCTTAGGTTCTAAGGCAGAAGTCTGAACAATATAATCTGAAATACCCTTTACCCTAGCAGCAAGCTGATCCACCCGAGAAACTAACTCCTGAACATTCATGTTATTACTAGATTCAGTAGCCACCCATAGATTAAGATGGAAGAGAACACAGAATAGACTGGAGAAAAAAAAATGGCTCAAGAGCTTCCTTCCCTTCTTCTGAGATGCATTTAATTCATTATTGGCCAGTTGTACTGTTATAAACTGGTGGCCTAGGAGCAGCATGAGATGGACTCTGGAGAAGGTTGTCCCTGTACTGACCGCAAACCCTGAACCTAGCAGCGCAACTAGAATTAGCCGTGGGGGGTACCTAACACTCCCTAGACCCCTCGGCACAGCCTCAGAACTAACTTCCCCTAAAGACAGAAACAGGAAACCTATCTTACCTCAGAGAAAATCCCCAAAGGATAGATAGCCCCCCACAAATATTGACGGTGAGAGGAGAGGGAAATAACATACGCAGATATGAAATCAGATTTTAGCATAGGAGGCCATACTAGCTAAAAAGAAAGAATAGAACAGAGTACTATGCGGTCAGTATTAAAACACTAGAAAATATCCACCACAGAAAATACAGATCGCCACATCTGACAAAAACATGAATATGCACAGAACTATAAGGTCCACAGCAGGTGGACAGCAAAAACAAAGCCAGGACTTATCTTTGTAGAAAAGCACAGCAAACTGGAGAGACCAGCAGGGAAGTGAATTCTCCAAAAACAATGGACAACTGGCAGGGACTAAAGAGTCCTGCAAAGCTATATACCCCAGTCAGTTTTGCAATTAGTAGATACACCTGTCCAATCCTGCAGTCCAGGCACAACTGCATTACCCTCTACAACCACCGGAAAGAGCCCAAAAGCTGAATTCACAACAGGGGACCCAGCTTCACCTGTGGGAAGCCATACCATCTTAGCTGCCATAACATCACCACAGTGGACCCCTTTTAGCAGTGTTGGTCACCTCTGACCGAGAATCACAGGTGGCGTCACGAACACAAACTTTATTCATAACTCCTTTAAAGACTTTTCACTTAACATGGGCACCCAGGGCCATGGACCAGGTCGACGCTGCCGTGACACATCCCTTTAAGTACCGGACCTGGTACCGAGTACCCCACGTCCCTAGTGGGCATTCCAGCTTGGTATCACGAACAGGATGGACCGACCCATTGAAAAGGGTCTTGTGTGCCTTAGAGACTGTGATTTGTTGAAAGACGACTGAACAGTAAATTGCCGACAAAACTGCCATTATAGCACCATGTGGCATGCAGGAGGAGAATGGCATGCTGTCGTGGGGGGCACCGGGAGAAACGGAGCGAGAACTATGGCTGCTGTGAATTCTGCTCTTGGGTTCCCTCCAGTGGTTGTAGGTGGGAATGCAGTTGTCTCTGAGTCACAGTCCTGGCCAGGTGTATCTGCTGATTGCTGCTCTGACTGGGATATTTAAGTGAGCAGGATTCATTAGCCCTTGCCAGTTGTCAATGTTTCTTCTGAAGTGTTGGATCACTTTCTGGCTTCTCCTGCTCAGCTGTCAATTCAGCAAAGATAAGTGTCTGGTTTTTGTTCCTGTGGCACACATGCAGTGTGCTTATATTCTGTGCTATTCATTTGTTTTTCTCTTGTCCAGCTTAGACTGTGTCAGTGTTTTATCGGTCTTGTTGGATTCTCTGGAGATGCAGATATACGCTCCACATCTTTAGTTAGATGGTGGAGTTTTTGTATTTTCTGCTGTGGATATTTTTGGAAGGATTTTTAATACTGACCGTTTAGTATCCTGTCCTATCCTTTCCTATTTAGCTAGTGTGTGCCTCATTTGCTAAATCCTGTTTTCTGCCTACGTGTGTCTTTCCCTCTACTACTCACAGTCAATATTTGTGGGGGGCTGCCTATGCTTTGGGGTTCTGCTCTGAGGCAAGGTAGAAATTCCTATTTCCATCTTTAGGGGTATTTAGTCCTCCGGCTGTGTCAAGGTGTCTAGGTTTTGTTAGGTACACCCCACGGCTACTTCTAGTTGCGGTGATAAGATCAGGGTTTGCGGTCAGTATAGTTACCACCTACTCCAGTGAAAGTTTTCATGCTGCTCTAAGGTCACCTGATCATAACAGTACAACTGGCCCATAATGAGTTAAATGCATCTCAGAAGAAGGGAAGAAAGGTCTTGAGCCATTTTTTTTTCTTCAGTCTACTTTGTCTTCTCCTCCCTCTTTATCTCTGGGTGGCTGAAGAGCCTTGTGCTAGCATGAATGTTCAGGAATTAGCTTCTCGTGTAGACCAGCTTGCTGCTCGGGTACAGGGTATTTCTGATTATATTGTTCAGACTCCTGTTTTAGAACCGAAGATTCCTACTTCTGATTTGCTTTTTGGTGACAGGTCCAAATTTTTGAGTTTTAAAAACAACTGTAAACTGTTTTTTGCTTTGAGACCTCGATCCTCCGGTGATTCCATTCAGCAAGTAAAAATTGTCATTTCCCTGCTGCGTGGCGACCCGCAGGATTGGGCATTTTCCCTGGAATCTGGGAATCCGGCTTTGCTTGATGTAGACTCCTTTTTTCAGGCCTTGGGATTGTTATATGATGAATCTAATTCTGTGGATCAAGCTGAAAAGACCTTGTTGGCCCTGTCTCAGGGTCAAGAGGCGGCAGAATTGTATTGTCAGAAATTCAGAAAATGGTCGGTGTTGACTAAATGGAATAATGATGCTTTGGCGGCAATTTTCAGAAAGGGTCTTTCTGAATCCGTTAAAGATGTTATGGTGGGGTTTCCCACGCCTTCCGGTCTGAGTGATTCTATGTCTCTGGCCATTCAGATTGACCGGCGCTTGCGGGAGCGCAGAACTGTGCGCGCTGTGGCATTATCCTCAGAGCAAATTCCTGAGCCAATGCAATGTGATAGGATTCTGTCTAGAACGGAACGACAAGGTTTCAGACGTCAGAATAGGTTGTGTTATTATTGTGGCGACGCTTCTCATGTCATTTCTGTCTGTCCTAAGCGGACAAAGAGGATCGCCAGTTCAATTACCATCAGTACTGTACAACCTAAATTTTTATTATCTGTGTCCTTGATCTGCTCATTGTCATCATTTTCTGTCATGGCGCTTGTGGATTCAGGCGCCACCTTGAACTTAATGGACTTCGAGTTTGCCAAGCGTTGTGATTTTCCCTTGCAGCCTTTGCAGAACCCTATTCCTTTAAGGGGCATTGATGCTACACCCTTGGATAAAAATAAACCCCAGTTTTGGACACAGGTTACCATGCGCATGGCGCCAGTCCATCAGGAAGATTGTCGATTTCTGGTGTTGCATAATTTGCATGATGCTATCGTGCTGGGTTTTCCGTGGTTGCAGGTACATAATCCTGTGTTGGATTGGAAGTCCATGTCTGTGACTAGTTGGGGTTGTCAGGGGGTTCATAATGATGTTCCTTTGATGTCAATCTCCTCTTCTTCCTCTTCTGAAATTCCAGAGTTTTTGTCTGATTTTCAGGATGTATTCGATGAGCCCAAGTCCAGTTTCCTTCCACCGCACAGGGACTGCGATTGTGCTATTGACTTGATTCCAGGCTGTAAGTTTCCTAAGGGTCGACTTTTCAACCTGTCTGTGCCTGAACATACCGCAATGCGGAGCTATATTAAGGAGTCTTTGGAGAGAGGGCATATTCGGCCATCTTTTTCACTGTTGGGAGCGGGGTTCTTTTTTGTTGCTAAAAAAGATGGTTCCTTGAGACCCTGTATTGATTATCGCCTCTTGAATAAGATCACGGTCAAGTTTCAATACCCTTTACCTTTGCTTTCCGATTTGTTTGCTAGGATTAAGGGAGCTAGTTGGTTTACTAAGATTGACCTTCGGGGGGCATATAATCTTGTTCGTATTAAGCAGGGTGATGAATGGAAAACTGCGTTTAACACGCCTGAAGGCCATTTTGAATACCTTGTGATGCCATTCGGACTCTCTAATGCTCCATCTGTTTTTCAGTCCTTCATGCATGATATCTTCCAGACTTATCTTGATAAATTCTTGATTATATATTTGGACGATATTTTGATTTTTTCAGATGATTGGGAGTCTCATGTGCAACAGGTTAGGATGGTATTTCAGATCCTTCGTGACAATGCTTTGTTTGTGAAAGGGTCTAAGTGTCTTTTTGGGGTGCAGAAGGTTTCTTTTTTGGGCTTTATTTTTTCTCCCTCGTCTATAGAGATGGATCCGGTTAAGGTTCAGGCCATTCATGATTGGATTCAGCCAACATCCGTGAAGAGCCTTCAGAAATTTTGGGGTTTTGCAAATTTTTATCGTCATTTCATTGCTAATTTTTCCAGTGTGGTTAAACCCTTGACCGATTTGACGAAGAAAGGCACTGATGTGGCGAATTGGTCCTCTGCGCCTGTCTCTGCCTTTCAGGAGCTTAAACGTCTATTTACTTCTGCTCCGCTGTTGCGCCAACCGGATGTTTCTCTTCCATTTCAGGTTGAGGTTGACGCTTCTGAGATTGGGGCAGGGGCCGTTTTGTCTCAGAGGGATCCTGTTGGTTCCTTGATGAAACCGTGTGCCTTCTTTTCCCGTAAGTTTTCGCCTGCTGAACGCAATTATGATGTCGGCAATCGGGAGTTGTTGGCTATGAAGTGGGCGTTTGAGGAGTGGCGACATTGGCTTGAGGGAGCTAAGCACCGTATTGTGGTCTTGACCGATCATAAGAATCTTATTTACCTCGAGTCTGCCAAACGGCTGAATCCTAGACAGGTTCGATGGTCCTTGTTTTTTTCCCGTTTTGATTTCGTGGCCTCGTACCTTCCGGGTTCTAAGAATATTAAGGCTGATGCCCTCTCTAGGAGTTTTTTGCCTGATTCTCCTGAGGTCTTAGAACCGGTCGGTATTCTGAAAGAAGGGGTGGTCCTTTCTGCCATTTCCCCTGATTTACGACGGGTTCTTCCGGAATTTCAGGCTGACAAACCTGACCGCTGTCCTGTGGGGAAACTGTTTGTTCCTGACAGATGGACTAGTAGAGTGATTTCTGAGGTTCACTGTTCCGTGTTGGCTGGTCATCTTGGCATTTTTGGTACCAGAGACTTGGTTGGTAGGTCCTTTTGGTGACCTTCTTTGTCGCGTGATGTGCTTTTTTTTTGTGCAGTCCTGTGGGACTTGTGCACGGGTCAAGCCTTGTTGTTCCCGTGCTAGTGGGTTGCTTTTGCCATTGCCAGTCCTTGAGAGGCCCTGGACGCATATTTTGATGGATTTTATTTCTGATCTTCCGGTTTCCCAGAAAATGTCTGTTATCTGAGTTGTTTGTGACTGGTTCTCTAAGATGGTTCATTTGGTGCCTTTGCCTAAATTGCCTTCTTCTTCAGATTTAGATTTGGTTCCGTTGTTTTTTCAGCATGTGGTTAGTTTGCATGGGATTCCGGAGAATATTGTGTCCGACAGAGGTTCCCAGTTTGTTTCTAGGTTTTGGCGGGCCTTTTGTGCTAGGCTGGGCATTGATTTGTCTTTTTCTTCTGCATTTCATCCTCAGACAAATGGCCAGACCGAGCGAACTAATCAGAGTTTGGAAACTTATTTGAGATGCTTTGTGTCTGCTGATCAGGATGATTGGGTGGCCTTCTTGCCATTGGCCGAGTTTGCCCTTAATAATCGGGCTAGTTCGGCTACTTTGGTTTCGCCTTTCTTTTGTAATTTTGGTTTTCATCCTCGTTTTTCTTCTGGGCAGATTGAGCCTTCTGACTGTCCTGGTGTGGATTCTGTGGTTGACAGGTTGCAGCAGATTTGGGCTCATGTGGTGGACAATTTGGTGTTGTCTCAGGAGGAGGCTCAACGTTTTGCTAACCGTCGTCGGTGTGTTGGTTCCCGGCTTCGGGTTGGGGATCTGGTCTGGTTGTCTTCCCGTCATGTTCCTATGAAGGTTTCTTCCCCTAAGTTTAAGCCTCGGTTTATTGGTCCATATAAGATTTCTGAGATTATTAATCCAGTGTCTTTTCATTTGGCGCTTCCGGCCTCTTTTGCTATCCATAATGTCTTCCATAGATCTTTATTGCGGAAATATGTGGTGCCCGTTGTTCCCTCTGTTGATCCTCCGGCCCCTGTGTTGGTTGATGGTGAGTTGGAGTATGTGGTTTAGAAGATTTTGGATTCTCGTTTTTTGAGGCGGAGGCTTCAGTACCTTGTCAAATGGAAGGGTTATGGCCAGGAGGATAATTCTTGGGTTTTTGCCTCTGATGTCCATGCTGCTGATTTGGTCCGTGCCTTTCATCTGGCTCATCCTGATCGTCCTGGAGGCCCTGGTGAGGGTTTGGTGACCCCTCCTCAAGGGGGGGGGGGTACTGTTGTGAATTCTGCTCTTGGGTTCCCTCCAGTGGTTGTAGGTGGGAATGCAGTTGTCTCTGAGTCACAGTCCTGGCCAGGTGTATCTGCTGATTGCTGCTCTGACTGGGATATTTAAGTGTGCAGGATTCATTAGCCCTTACCAGTTGTCAATGTTTCTTCTGAAGTGTTGGATCACTTTCTGGCTTCTCCTGCTCAGCTGTCAATTCAGCAAAGATAAGTGTCTGGTTTTTGTTCCTGTGGCACACATGCAGTGTTCTTATATTCTGTGCTATTCATTTGTTTTTCTCTTGTCCAGCTTAGACTGTGTCAGTGTTTTCTTGGTCTTGTTGGATTCTCTGGAGATGCAGATATACGCTCCACATCTTTAGTTAGATGGTGGAGTTTTTGTATTTTCTGCTGTGGATATTTTTGGAAGGATTTTTAATACTGACCGCTTAGTATCCTGTCCTATCCTTTCCTATTTAGCTAGTGTGTGCCTCATTTGCTAAATCCTGTTTTCTGCCTACTTGTGTCTTTTCCTCTACTACTCACAGTCAATATTTGTGGGGGGCTGCCTATCCTTTGGGGTTCTGCTCTGAGGCAAGGTAGAAATTCCTATTTCCATCTTTAGGGGTATTTAGATCTCCGGCTGTGTCGAGGTGTCTAGGTTTTGTTAGGTACACCCCACGGCTACTTCTAGTTGCGATGATAAGATCAGGGTTTGCGGTCAGTATAGTTACCACCTACTCCAGTGAAAGCTTTCATGCTGCTCTAAGGTCACCTGATCATAACATATGGCCACCCCTCACCAATACTACTACGTCCGAGAAGTATGCCCATCAACTACAGAAGTCCTCCTCCTGGTCTGGGATGGCGGGAAGAAGAGGAACCACCCACGAAGACAGGCATGGAGGAGTGAAACCCCAGGAAATCGGACCGATGAGGATATACCGGAAAGCAACATGGCGGAGGGAGGTGAGCGAGTAGCGGAGCGTGGGGTGGAGCAGGAGGACTCCCCTTGCCAAGACCTGCAAGAACTGTACCCATGACCGAAGCTGGATCCGGACCTCCTGTGGAGAGAGGTGGAAGCACTTACCTGGCAGCTGGTGCGGATGCAGCTGGAGGCTGTAGCCGAGTGGAAGGAGGCCTTCATCGAGAGCCTTGCCGTATGACCGTCGGCAGCCTAGTCAAGCCCGGAGCAGAAAAGAAGATCCGGCGCTCCGGAAGGAGAGGTAAGGGGCATGACCCTGACCCCAGCGGCGGAAGGCCTGACAGCTAGGCCCGAGTCACCCCCACCGCTGTACACCCCCGACCAGGGTTTTGGGTTCCTCGGTGAAATGTCACCATACGCCGAGGGTACCTCGGCCTCCAGTCCTGCATCAAACCCTATGCCGGATGACACCCTGGTGGGCCACTTACCTGACCCACTGACTCCAAGGCCTGGAGGAGTACGTCTTTGGCAACACAGGGACTGGGGGACAACAGCTTGGGTCAGATGGCAGCCCCACTTATTCCAACCAGTGTGCCCAGGGTTAGTTCTCCAGAACCCGTAGTATTTGTAGAAGGACCCACAGGGAGGAAATGATCGCGCTGCAAGGGGAGATCCCCACTGGTGGGAGCATTGCAGAAGGAGAAGTAGAGACAGGAATCCTTGGCCCAGAAAGCAGCCTTTGAGGAAGGGACTTAGAGGCCAAGGCTCAAGTGCACAAGATCTCACGGGCAGAAAGGGGACCTATGCGGCAGGGAGAGGTAGTGGTCTTCAATCAGCAGAGATGCTGGGGTTTCATTAGGGAGACAGGAATGAACAACAAAATCTTTGTTAACCTGAGGGATGTGGAATCCCAAATGATGGAGGGACATCCTGACAGGGACCTGAACCCCGGTGACAAAGTGACATATACCCACCATATCGGCGACAAAGGGTGGTACGCTCTGGACTGCAGAAATTGCGTACCAGTGCAAAAGCAGTCAAAGCAAACAGGCCAGACTGAAATATCAGTCCCTGCAGAAGCAGCAGCAGGCCAGGCCAGGCCAACTACTAAATGCCACCAATCCACCCAGACACCAGTGGTGGAACCAGCCAGTAGGCCCTGGTATGCCGTACCAGTGGAACAATATGATCCTGAATTTTCCCAGTCAGGGAGTAGCAGCCGTCCAGAGCTACCCTGGCAAAGGAGATAAACAGTTTTTGCTTGCACGTTTGAATATGACTGAAGAGAGTTAAGTTAACCCTGTTGGGTTATGGCCTTGTTGTTACAGTTGAAAGAACTGCAGAATCATGAACTAAGCATGATAAAAACTTTCCTGTACATAGCTGGCACCTCTTTAGGTGCTTTCTACTTGTTTTACAAGGAGCCGCTAAAGAAACTGTTTGCTAATGTTTGCCTCAAAAAGGATCTCTTTTATCAGGTAATCACAAGCATGCAACATGTTAATACTCCAGGCCAGAATGGGGAGCTCTGAGCCAGCTTGTGGCTGGCTCCCCTATATATATTCTGGTCTGGAGGGAAAGGTAGTCAGTCTGTCAGAGGGACAGTCAGACAGTGAAAGTCAGGAAGACTGAAGGGGCCGTTGTTATGATCTGGTGGCCTAGGAGCAGCATGTGACGTACTCTGGAGAAGGTGGTACCTGTACTGACCGCAGACCCTGAACTTAGCAGCGCAACTAGAAATAGCCGTGGGAAGTACCTAACACTCCCTAGACACCTTGACACAGCCTAAGGACTAACTTCCCCTAAAGATAGAAACGGAAAACTATCTTGCCTCAGAGAAAATCCCCAAAGGATAGACAGACCCCCACAAAAATTGACTGTGAGAGGAGAGGGAAATGACAAACGCAGACTGAAATCAGGATAAGCAAAGGAGGCCTTACTAGCTAAAAAGAAAGAATAGGACAGAGAACTATGCGGTCAGTATTAAAACACTAGAAAATATCCACCACAGAAAATACAAAACTCCACATCTGACTAAAGACATGGAGGGTATATCTGCATCTCCAGAGATACCGCTTGGCTGCAAAAAATCCTTTCACAGACAAGCTGGACAAGACAAAACATGAAAATGCACTGAACTATAAGGCCCACAGCATGTGGACAGCAGAAACAAAGCCAGGACTTATCTTTGTTGAAAAGCACAGCAAACAGGAGAGACCAGTAAGGGATGTGAATCCTCCAAAAACAATGGACAACTGGCACTGACTAAAGGATCAAGCAGGACTAAAAGCTGAGTCCAAATTGCAAAAAGTGAACACACCTGATAAATGCTGCGATCCACAGACCGCAGCACTACCACTCATAACCACCGGAGGGAGCCCAAGAGCAGAATTCACAACAGGCCGTGCAGTCACGAGAAGTGCTGCAGCTCCTGGAAGGAGACAGAACAGAAAGAAGAACAGATTGTAGTGAATGTGAAGGGGAAGTGGAGCACAGGTGAGTGAAGAAGTGGGGAGTTAGCTGCGACTGGGCTACCTCCCTACTGAGCGCAGTCACCAGTAGCTAGAAGACCAAGGTTGTAAGGGACTCAACGTCTCACAGCAGAAACCGGCAGGACAGCTACAAGGAAGGTTTCTAACCCCACCTGGTAAGGGGGACTCCAAACTCACTTCTAAGTCAGCCGGACCATTGACACCTGTGATCCGGTACCCTGGACTGTGGCTGCCTGAATTCATCAGTAAACCAGGTAAAGAGATTGCAAACCTGTGTCCTCCGTTTCTTACTACACCACCCACCGTCTTCATCTATACACTGGGAGCCCTGGGGACCCAGCTTCACCTGTTAGAAGCTATACCATCTTAGCTGCCATAACATCACCTTAGTGGACCCCTTTTAGCAGCGTCAGTCACCTCTGACCAAGAACCACAGGTGGTGTCACAAACACAAACTTTATTCATAACTCCTTTAAAGTCTTTTCCCTTAACATGGGCGCCCAGGGCCACGGACCGGGTCGCCGCAGCTGTGACACATCCCTTTAAGTACTGGACCTGGTACCGAGTACCCCACGGCCTTGGCGGGCATTCCAATAGCACCATCTATTTTGTCGGTGCTGGAAAAAACTGGCGTGAGATGGCCAAAGTTCGCAATCTTTTCAATGCTTTTATGACAAAATTCTGGTATGAAAGCTTCAATAAATTGAGCCCTTAAGGCCCCTTCACATTAAGCGACGCTGCAGCGATACCGACAACGATCCGGATCGCTGCAACGTCGCTGTTTGGTCGCTGGAGAGCTGTCACACAGACAGCTCTCCAGCGACCAACGATGCCGGTAACCAGGGTAAACATCAGGTTACTAAGTGCAGGGCCGCGCTTAGTAACCCGATGTTTACCCTGGTTACCAGCGTAAAAGTAAAAAAAAAACAAACAGCACATACTTACCTACCGCTGTCTGTCCCCGGCGCTCAGCTGCTCTGCACTCCTCCTGCACTGGCTGTGAGCACAGCGGCCAGAAAGCAGAGCGGTGACGTCACCGCTCTGCTTTCCGGCTGACCGACGCTCACAGCCAGTACAGGAGGAGTGCAGAGCACAGCGCCGGGGACCGACAGCGGTAGGTAAGTATGTGCTGTTTGTTTTTTTTTACTTTTACGCTGGTAACCAGGGTAAACATCGGGTTACTAAGCGCGGCCCTGCGCTTAGTTACCCGATGCTTACCCTGGTTACCAGTAAAGACATCGCTGGATCGGTGTCACACACGCCGATCCAGCGATGTCCACGGGAGATTCAGCGACGAAATAAAGTTCTGGACTTTGTTCAGCGACCAACGATCTCCCAGCAGGGGCCTGATCGTTGGTCGCTGTCACACATAACGATTTCCTTAACGATATCGTTGCTACGTCACAAAAAGCAACGATATCGTTAACGATATCGTTATGTGTGAAGGTACCTTAAGACTGCTACCATTGTGGCCTGATAACTCATCCTTAGGCTGGAGTCACACTCAGCGTAAGACAATACGGTCCGTATATTACGGCCGTAATACGCTGAAAAGTCCCCAAAATAGTGGTCCGTAGCTGCTCCGTAGGCAGGGTGTGTCAGCGTATTTTGCGCATGGCATCTTCCGTATGTAATCCGTATGGCATCCGTACTGCGTGCTTTTCTCGCAGGCTTGCAAAACCGACATACGGCTATACAAGGGATCCATGTGTAAAAAAAAAAAAAACATATATACTTTCTATATACAGTATATATATATATTTATATATATGTCAGTAGACACATATATGTATATATATTATTACTTCATATAGCGTTAGATAGCTTTAAAACCGGTAATTCAATTACCGGCTTTTGCTATCTCCTTCCTAAACCCGACATGATATGAGACATGGTTTACATACAGTAAACCATCTCATATCCCCATTTTTTTTTGCATATTCCACACTACTAATGTTAGTAGTGTGTATATGCAAAATGTGGCCGTTCTAGCTATAAAATTAAAGGGTTAAATGGCGGAAAAAATTGGTGTGGGCTCCCGCACAATTTTCTCCGCCAGAGTAGTAAAGCCAGTGACTGAGGGCAGATATTAATAGCCTGGAGAGGGTCAAAAGGGTTAAAATATTTTGCAGCCAGGAGCTCTGCTAATGCAGCGCTGCTCCTTGCTGCAAAACCCCGGGGAATGAAGGTAATGTAGGTCAATGACCTATATTTACCTTCATTTGCGGTGAGGCGCCCTCTGCTGGCTGTTCCTGGAGCGTGGGAACTTTCCTAGAAAGCTCCCAGGCTCGAGTTCATATGAGGGCGCCTTCTGCTGGTTGTCCTCATATGAACTCGAGCCTGGGAGCTTTCTAGGAAAGTTCCCACGCTCCAGGAACAGCCAGCAGAGGGCGCCTCACCGCAAATGAAGGTAAATATAGGTCATTGACCTACATTACCTTCATTCCCCGGGGTTTTGCAGCCAGGAGCAGCTGCATTAGCAGAGCTCCTGGCTGCAAAATATTTTAACCCCTTCAGATGGATTTACATCGTGGGACGTTACAGATCTTCGAAAGGTATGTATATTGTTGGTTTATTATTTTTTCTTTGTCACAGAGCGAGGGTCTTCAGAAGGATTGAGCGAAGAATAAATTATTACAGCAACCTTTGTTTTTATTTCATTAAAATAATTTTTATTAATGTGTGTGTTTTTTTTAACCCTTTACTAGTATTGGATTAATAATGGATAGGTGTCATAATTGACGCCTCTCCATTATTAATTTGGCTTAATGTCACCTTACAATAGCAAGGTGGCATTAACCCTTCATTACCCCTTATCCCACCGCTACACGGGAATGGGAAGAGAGTGGCCAAGTGCCAGAATAGGCGCATCTTCCAGATGTGCCTTTTCTGGGGTGGCTGGGGACAGATGTTTTTAGCCAGGGGAGGGGGGGCAATAACCATGGACCCTCTCCAGGCTATTAATATCTGCCCTCAGTCACTGGCTTTACTACTCTGGCGGAGAAAATTGTGCGGGAGCCCACGCCAATTTTTTCCGCCATTTAACCCTTTAATTTAATAGCTAGAACGGCCAAATTTTGCATATACACACTACTAACATTAGTAGTGTGGAATATGCAAAAAAAGGGGGATATGAGATGGTTTACTATATGTATACCATGTCTCATATCATGTCGGGTTTAGGAAGGAGATAGCAAAAGCCGGTAATTGAATTACCGGCTTTAAAGCTATCTAGCGCTGTATGAAATAATAATATATATACATATATGTGTCTCACTGACATATATATATATATATATATATATATATATACATATATATATATATATATATACCTATTCTATGTGTACACATTTATTCTACCTATTCTATTGTAAGCTGTCAGTGTGATTTTACTGTACACCGCACTGAATTGCCGGCTTTTCTCTCTAACACCGCTGCGTATTTCTCACAAGTCACACTGCTGGTCCGTGTATAATCCGTATTTTTGGGGCTTCCATAGACTTTCATTGGCGTTTTTTTGCGCAATACGGTGACAAACGCAGCATGCTGCGATTTTCTACGGCCGTAGAAAACCGTATAATACTGATCAGTAAAATACGGCAGATAGGAGCAGGGGCATAGAGAATAATTGTGCCGTTTGTTTGGCGAGTTTTACGGACGTATTTTCTGCGCTCTTACGTCCGTAAAACTCGCTAGTGTGACTCCAGCCTTAGAGGTCATCTATATCTGATCGTGGATGTCTGATTTCTGGCACGGCAAAGATCATATGTTTGCAACTCCAGCAGCAGCCAGATATTCATAGTGTAGAAAGGCAAAACAGCATGTGCTATGTGTAGTAGCCTTTACTCGATGATGACACTCATCCCCCATTGAAGTGAATGGGAACTGATCTGTAATACCTAAGATTGCTTACTTTACAGTGTAGAGAGCCAAACAGTGTATCGATCCAAGCTATCCTAAGACACATACAGCATATACATATTTATATGGCAAATGCACACAACAAGTACAATAAAATGTAAAAAAAAAGGTTTTCAATGTACATATAATAGAGATTTATGTGTGGAATAAAGTTTTACCCCTTACAAGATCAGAGTCATAAAGCCAGATAAATAGTATAAATAGTATTAAAACAGTGCATACAATGACTTATTGGGATATGCAGTTTTTCAATAAATACCGTGTATTGCCATTTCCCATAAGTGCCAAACAGAATCTCTTTGTACAAACAGAACACAGTGATATGATCTTAGCCACCTTTATCTGAACCATGGCCAGCTTGCCTGCAGCCTATATGAATTGCAGAGCAGGGAGCCAAAAGTAGTTTAATAGTTTAGTACTGTTTGGAATTGAAATGTAAAGACGGCTTCATACTATACAGTGGGGCAAAAAAGTATTTAGTCAGTCAGCAATAGTGCAAGTTCCACCACTTAAAAAGATGAGAGGCGTCTGTAATTTACATCATAGGTAGACCTCAACTATGGGAGACAAACTGAGAAAAAAAAATCCAGAAAATCACATTGTCTGTTTTTTTTTATCATTTTATTTGCATATTATGGTGGAAAATAAGTATTTGGTCAGAAACAAGCAATCAAGATTTCTGGCTCTCACAGACCTGTAACTTCTTCTTTAAGAGTCTCCTCTTTCCTCCACTCATTACCTGTAGTAATGGCACCTGTTTAAACTTGTTATCAGTATAAAAAGACACCTGTGCACACCCTCAAACAGTCTGACTCCAAACTCCACTATGGTGAAGACCAAAGAGCTGTCAAAGGACACCAGAAACAAAATTGTAGCCCTGCACCAGGCTGGGAAGACTGAATCTGCAATAGCCAACCAGCTTGGAGTGAAGAAATCAACAGTGGGAGCAATAATTAGAAAATGGAAGACATACAAGACCACTGATAATCTCCCTCGATCTGGGGCTCCACGCAAAATCCCACCCCGTGGGGTCAGAATGATCACAAGAACGGTGAGCAAAAATCCCAGAACCACGCGGGGGGATCTAGTGAATGAACTGCAGAGAGCTAGGACCAATGTAACAAGGCCTACCATAAGTAACACACTACGCCACCATGGACTCAGATCCTGCAGTGCCAGACGTGTCCCACTGCTTAAGCCAGTACATGTCCGGGCCCGTCTGAAGTTTGCTAGAGAGCATTTGGATGATCCAGAGGAGTTTTGGGAGAATGTCCTATGGTCTGATGAAACCAAACTGGAACTGTTTGGTAGAAACACAACTTGTCGTGTTTGGAGGAAAAAGAATACTGAGTTGCATCCATCAAACACCATACCTACTGTAAAGCATGGTGGTGGAAACATCATGCTTTGGGGCTGTTTCTCTGCAAAGGGGCCAGGACGACTGATCCGGGTACATGAAAGAATGAATGGGGCCATGTATCGTGAGATTTTGAGTGCAAACCTCCTTCCATCAGCAAGGGCATTGAAGATGAAACGTGGCTGGGTCTTTCAACATGACAATGATCCAAAGCACACCGCCAGGGCAACGAAGGAGTGGCTTCGTAAGAAGCATTTCAAGGTCCTGGAGTGGCCTAGCCAGTCTCCAGATCTCAACCCTATAGAAAACCTTTGGAGGGAGTTGAAAGTCCATGTTGCCAAGCGAAAAGCCAAAAACATCACTGCTCTAGAGGAGATCTGCATGGAGGAATGGGCCAACATATCAACAACAGTGTGTGGCAACCTTGTGAAGACTTACAGAAAACGTTTGACCTCTGTCATTGCCAACAAAGGATATATTACAAAGTATTGAGATGAAATTTTGTTTCTGACCAAATACTTATTTTCCACCATAATATGCAAATAAAATGATAAAAAAAACAGACAATGTGATTTTCTGGATTTTTTTTTCTCAGTTTGTCTCCCATAGTTGAGGTCTACCTATGATGTAAATTACAGACGCCTCTCATCTTTTTAAGTGGTGGAACTTGCACTACTGCTGACTGACTAAATACTTTTTTGCCCCACTGTATATTGATTGCATTGTGGCTGATTCCAATCAGTTATATGTCAGAATGTTTTTTACTAAAAAGCTGACTGTCAATCATCAACATTAGTCTTGGGTCCTCTGAATATGCTAATATTGGCAGGTTCAGTTGACAGTCTACTGTGTATGGGGGCCTGCTGACCCTCCCCCAACAGATAATGTGTATGGGGGCCTGCCAGCTCTCCCCCAACAGCTAATGTGTATGGGGGCCTGCTGACTCGCCTCCAACAGCTAATGTGTATGGGAGCCAGCCGACTCTCTCCCAACCCAACAGCTAATGTGAATGGGGCCTGCTGACTCTCCCCCAACAGCTAATGTGTATTGGGGCCTTGCCGGCTCTCCCCCAACAGCTAATGTGTATGGGGGCCTGCCGACTCTCCCCCAACAGCTAATGTGTATGGGGGCCTGCCGACTCTCCCCCAACAGCTAATGTGTATGGGGGCTTGCTGACTCTCCCCCAACAGCTAATGTGTAAGGGGGCCTGCCGGCTCTCCCCCAACAGCTAATGTGTATGGGGGCTTGCTGACTCTCCCCCAACAGCTAATGTGTATGGGGGCCTGCCGGCTCTCCCCAACAGCTAATGTGTATGGGGGCCTGCCGGCTCTCCCCAACAGCTAATGTGTATGGGGGCCTGCTGACTCTCCTCCAACAGCTAATGTGTATGGGGGCCTGCTGACTCGCCTCCAACCGCTAATGTGTATGGGAGCCAGCCGACTCTCTCCCAACCCAACAGCTAATGTGAATGGGGCCTGCTGACTCTCCCCCAACAGCTAATGTGTATTGGGGCCTTGCCAGCTCTCCCCCAACAGCTAATGTGTATGGGGGCCTGCCGACTCTCCCCCAACAGCTAATGTGTATGGGGGCCTGCCGGCTCTCCCCAACAGCTAATGTGTATGGGGGCTTGCTGACTCTCCCCCAACAGCTAATGTGTAAGGGGGCCTGCTGACTGTCCACCAACAGCTAATGTGTATGGGGGCCTGCCGGCTCTCCCCAACAGCTAATGTGTATGGGGGCCTGCTGACTCTCCTACAACAGCTAATGTGTATGGGGGCTGCTGACTCTCCTCCAACAGCTACTGTGTATGGGGGCTGCTGACTCTCCCCCAACAGCTAATGTGTATGGGGGCCTGCCGGCTCTCCCCCAACAGCTAATGTGTAAGGGGGCCTGCTGACTCTCCACCAACAGCTAATGTGTATGGGGGCCTGCTGACTCTCCTCCAACAGCTAATGTGTATGGGGGCTGCTGACTCTCCCCCAACAGCTAATGTGTATGGGGGCCTGCCGGCTCTCCCCCAACAGCTAATGTGTATGGGGGCCTGCTGGCTCTCCCCAACAGCTAATGTGTATGGGGGCTTGCTGACTCTCCCCCAACAGCTAATGTGTAAGGGGGCCTGCCGCCTCTCCCCCAACAGCTAATGTGAATGGGGGCCTGCCAACTCTCCCCAACAGCTAATGTGTAAGGGGGCCTGCTGACTCTCCTCCAACAGCTAATGTGTATGGGGGCTGCTGACTCTCCCCCAACAGCTAATGTGTATGGGGGCCTGCCACCTCTCCCCCAACAGCTAATGTGTATGGGAGCTTGCTGACTCTCCCCCAACAGCTAAAGTGTAAGGGGGCCTGGTGACTATCCACCAACAGCTAATGTGTATGGGGGCCTGCCGCCTCTCCCCCAACAGCTAATGTGTATGGGGGCCTGCCAGCTCTCCCCAACAGCTAATGTGTATGGGGGCCTGCTGACTCTCCCCAACAGCTAATGTGTATGGGGGCCTGCTGACTCTCCTACAACAGCTAATGTGTATGGGGGCTTGCTGACTCTCCCCCAACAGCTAATGTGTAAGGGGGCCTGCTGACTCTCCACCAACAGCTAATGTGTATGGGGGCCTGCTGACTCTCCTCCAACAGCTAATGTGTATGGGGCCTGCTGACTCTCCTCCAACAGCTAATGTGTATGGGGGCTGCTGACTCTCCCCCAACAGCTAATGTGTATGGGGGCATGCTGGCTCTCCCCCAACAGCTAATGTGTATAGGGCCTGCTGACTCTCACCAACAGCTAATATGTATGGGGGCCTGCCGGCGGTCCTCCAACAGCTAATGTGTATGGGGGCCTGCTGACTCTCCCCAACAGCTAATGTGTATGGGGGCCTGTTGACTCTCCTCCAACAGTTAATGTGTATGGGGGCCTGCCGTCTCTCCCCCAACAACTAATGTGTATGGGGGCCTGCTGACTCTCCACCAACAGCTAATGTGTATGGGGGCCTGCTGACTCTCCTCCAACAGCTAATGTGTATGGGGGCTGCTGACTCTCCCCCAACAGCTAATGTGTATGGGGGCATGCTGGCTCTCCCCCAACAGCTAATGTGTATAGGGCCTGCTGACTCTCACCAACAGCTAATATGTATGGGGGCCTGCCGGCGGTCCTCCAACAGCTAATGTGTATGGGGGCCTGCTGACTCTCCCCAACAGCTAATGTGTATGGGGGCCTGCTGACTCTCCTACAACAGCTAATGTGTATGGGGGCTTGCTGACTCTCCCCCAACAGCTAATGTGTATGGGGGCCTGTTGACTCTCCTCCAACAGTTAATGTGTATGGGGGCCTGCCGTCTCTCCCCCAACAACTAATGTGTATGGGGGCCTGCTGACTCTCCTCCAACAGCTAATGTGTATGGGGGCATGCTGGCTCTCCCCCAACAGCTAATGTGTATGGGGCCTGCTGACTCTCACCAACAGCTAATATGTATGGGGGCCTGCCGGCGGTCCTCCAACAGCTAATGTGTATGGGGGCCTGCTGACTCTCCCCAACAGCTAATGTATATGGGGGCCTGCTGACTCTCCTCCAACAGTTAATGTGTATGGGGGCCTGCCGGCTCTCCCCCAACAACTAAAGGTACCTTCACACTAAACGACGCTGCAGCGATTCAGACAACGATCCGGATCGCTGCAGCGTCGCTGTTTGGTCGCTGGAGAGCTGTCACATAGACCGCTCTCCAGCGACCAATGATGCCGGTAACCAGGGTAAACATCGGGTTACTAAGCGCAGGGCCGCGCTTAGTAACCCGATGTTTACCCTGGTTACCATCCTAAAACTAAAAAAAACAAACGCTTCATACTTACCTTCCACTGTCTGTCCCCGGCGCTCTGCTTCTCTGTACTGGCTGTGAGCACAGGGGCCGGAAAGCAGAGCGGTGACGTCAGACAGCTGAAGGTAAGTATGAAGCGTTTGTTTTTTTTACTTTTAGGATGGTAACCAGGGTAAACATCGGGTTACTAAGCGCTGCCCTGCGCTTAGTAACTCGATGTTTACCCTGGTTACCAGCGAAGACATCGCTGAATCGGCGTCACACACGCCGATTCAGCGATGTCAGCGGGAGAGCCAGCGACCAAATAAAGTTCTGGCCTTCTAGCCCCGACCAACGACATCACAGCAGGATTCTGATCGCTGCTGCATGTCAAACTGAACGATATCGCTAGCCAGGACGCTGCAACGTCACAGATCGCTAGCGATATCGTTTAGTGTGAAGGTACCTTAATATGTATGGGGGCCTGCTGACTCTCCCCCAACAGCTAATGTGTATGGGGGCCTCCTTGCTGTCCCACAACAGCTGAGAGATAACCAGCTGGTCTGATTTCAGACTGTTGACCCTATTGTCCTCTGTGAGATTAGCCAGTCTCTCTAGAGAACACAAGGAGAGATTTTCTCTGAAGAGGCAATTTGCATACAACGAGAGATAGACAGTTATCTATTGTTTATGGGCGGCTTTATCTGGCAGTAAAAGGACATAGTTAAAGTATGTAAAAAAACAAAACGAGAATGTATTTGCACAAAATAGTAATTGTCCAATATTGCCAAACATGCCAAGATCCAACCAATGATAGCTGAAAAAATCCCACTCACAGATGATGTTTAGTGATAAATCAATTGAACATACCGTAGTTTAAAGATACTGTAATGGTTAGAATCAGCTCTAATCAGTTCTAATGACTTTTTACAGTATATTCTATGTGTCTGGCCAGCTTGATACAAAGATGCTTAAAAGGAACCTATTCCCAGGGTTTCTTTCCTAATATAAAGTACAAACATCATCTTAAGGCCTCTTTTTACAGTATTCTAATAATCTGTATGTAAGTCCCCAATCCCTTCTGCATAACACACAATTTTTTATTATATCCTCATACGGTGATGTCAGGTCTGATGGGCATTGCTGGTCTTGCTTCGGCACCTCCTCGCTCGGGCAGATCAAAGTACTGTAATGTGGATGTGCCGACTTTATTTCTGGGTTATCGGCGCTCTTTGCCATTACAGTGCTTTGCTTTGCCCAAACTGTAAAGCGCTGCGGAATATGTTGGCGCTATATAAATAAAGATTATTATTATTATTATATATATTAGAACATCACATTTATTTAGTACATTAAAACCAGTAATAAAAATAAACACACATGAAAAAAAGAAAGACACTGGGTCTACACATTTTTAGCTACTAGCGCTTAGTCCTGCCAAGGTATGTCTAAGGTAAAGAGGGATTAATATCTAATAGCCCTGGAGGAAGGAAGAAGGGACGGGGGAAAGCAAAATGCCTATAGAGCACAGAAAATATTAACCCTTTACTGTATAGGGATGATAATAATAACAAAGTATACAAATATTTCTGTAGAAATAAATATGAATATCTATAACATGTAGGCTGAAAAAATTAATTAACTATCATAGAAAACATTACATGTGTATACTGATGACATGGGTATCGATACACATACATGAGGTCAGTTTTAAGGCTACTTTCACACTAGCGTTGTTTGCTGTACGTCGCAATACGTCATTTTGGAGAAAAACGCATCCTGCAAAGTTCCCCGCAGGATGCGTTTTTTCTCCATAGACTTGCATTAGCCGACGCATTGCGACGTATGGCCACACGTCGCATCCGTCGGATCAAGTATAGTGTCATGTATGTGTTCTGCTATCCTAGTTTTAAGTTTACGTTTGATACACTCTATGTACTGCAAAGAACAGATATTGCACTGAGCTGAGTAAACAACATGGATGGTGCTACAATTAATGAATTACTTTATGCTATATGAAAATCTGAAATCACGTGAAGAAAAAAGTGAAATTTGAAATTACTCATGAAGGATGACCAAGTCTTATTAGATTTGTTATTAATATTTGCGAACAGACTGGGAGAAAGGATGTTATCCAGAGAGATAGCTCGACAAGCAGAATATCTGACTTCTGAGGACAAGATCTGTGCTAAGATATTACCCTGATATAACATAGGTAAGTTCCTCTCAATGATATTCAGAATGCAATTATAAATTGTGCTTTATCCAGTAGTAAAACTAATTTCATTAGCTGACAGAGATACAATATCACTTTTCTTATTGTTATGACAGAGTAATTGTAGGCAATTTATAGATTCTGCTTTAGCTTTGGTTCCAGTTTGTAATGATTTATTGTACCCTCTAGTCATGAACCTATCTCTGATGATTTTACATTCATTATTAAAAGAGGCGTCACTTTAACATGTCCTACAGGTGTAGGAGTGGTGGAGCTTATGGTCTTCTCCCTGACACTCCAAGGGATTAAATGTATTTTATATTCATGCATGTTATCAAGGGTAACACCCACTGGGGCTACAGTCTAGGTGGGGGAACTGAGAGTTAGCGCCAAGTTCAGGAAGTGACAGTTCAGTGCAGGATAATAGTGTGAAGTGACAGCAGCAGTCTGACGCATGGGCTGCTAGGGACAACGTGGCCTAATATTCGGGGTAGTGGATTGCCAAAAATATCCTTCCGTGTGATTCCGTCTGTCAGCCTGGGGAACCTCGAGATGGACAATGAGGCCCTTGGGTGAACTCAGCCTGTAAAGCTACAGGTAAAGATGGACTCAGACTCTATGACACGGGAGGTGTTGCAATCCAGATGCACTGCTGCTACTAGTACTAGTGAAGATAGCAAGAAGGACACTCTTCCTATACCGAGAACCAGGGCTGAAGTTGTGTCCTGTACATGTGGGAAAGATGACAATCCATTGGGCCTTATCCTATATGGCTGTTTGTAAAGACTGTCATATGTCCAGTAAAAGTTTGAATATTTTTACAAAACCTGTGTTCCCTGGACTGATTGCTGCCAAGGTTCCGAAAGAGGATAATTGGAGCCAATGGAGGCCTGCAGGTGAGAAGTAAGTGTGATGTACGCCGCACACAGCTGCATACCGGGCCGAGGACATGTGTTGTCTGTAGAGTGCCAGAGCGAGTGGGATCAGCAACTTGCCCACAACTACCTTGCTTAGGCACTTTACACGATCTTATATAAATTCTCCCACTGGGATGCTTTTTATGATGTGATGCTACTGGTTGGCCTTCTACATACTTCAGTATCAACTTTGTTGTTAACAATGTTATCTGATAAGAAAAAAGTCTAAAAAGGATGTTTGCTTATCTAGATTTTTCTCCTGGTACATTTTTCACCTTTACAACTCATGAGCATAAAAAGTGCAAACGCATGCAAAACGCATGCAAACGTTGCTTTTTTTACCACATGCATAAGCTGATGTGTCTAAAAAACGCTGCGTTGGCATGCGGTTTTCTGTGCGTTTGTGGTTGCGGACGATACGCTGCGGACACAACTGCAAATGTGAAACCAGCCTTAGATGGTTCCTCTGATGAACAGCAATCTTCAAGTCTGACCAAAGATTCTTGGTTTTGACTGGGCCACGCCAAAACATTTACACTACAGTGTGTTCCAAATTATTATTTGGAGCAAGCTTTGCTCAGGGTATTTTATCCATCCATCACTCCTGTGTTTTTATTTTTTATTTTTTCCCTCTGTTTTTGGTTTCTGATTTAAAGTGTTCAAAGCTATTTTTTTTTTCCTCCTTCACACTGTTTTATGGCTTTTTTCAGCATTGGTTGTTTACCCTGCATAGTAATGCCTGCTCTGGCCTTATGCTAATTGGTTGATTGCTGATTGGGACCATTTGCTTTCTGATGCTAGCAGTCACTCCATTTCATATATAGTTAGTCTGGCTGGGATAGCACGCGTGCGGGTTCGCGTGTGCAACAGATTTTAAGTGCGACAGTTTAAAGTGCTTTGCAGTTAGACAATGGCAGTTGGACAGGGCAGGAGACAGGTAAGGTGCATAAGTTTTTCAAACAATCATGCTTCTTGGTCAGTCATACTTCATTATGCATTGATAATATCAATCTGCTTCTTATTTGTTTTAACTTCTGCTTTCTCACAACTCGCCCGCCCTTTAACACATTCTGGGCACTCTCTCTATATCCACCCCTCCCTTCTCCCCTCTCCCATGTATAACTCTGAGGCTCTACTGACATTTCTTACCCACTCCAAACCAGCCACTACCGCCATGCAGCACTCAAAACGTTCATAAAAATCATCTCACCACCTGCTCTTTCTGTTTTTTCTCCTTCTACTAGTTGCAGGTGACATCTCCCCAAACCCTGGACCTCCCTCCACCAGCATACATTACTCTCCTCCAGCTACATATAGAAACCCTGCTAATCTTATTAACATTCAGTGTATGCCTTCTCCTACTGCTTTCCACTGTGCTCTCTGGAATGCACGGTCTGTGTGTAACAAACTAACTTACATTCACGATCTTTTCCACTCTAATTCCCTTAACCTTCTGGCTATTACAGAAACCTGGATCCAGCACTCAGACACCACCGCCGCTGCCGCTCTCTCGTTTGGTGGGCTGAAATTTTCACATACCACCAGACCTGAGAACAGATAGGGTGGAGGTGTTGGTTTACTCCTTTCATCACAATGTGCTTTCCAGGTCATCCCCCCGGTTCCCTCACTTACATTTCCTTCCTTTGAAGTCCACGCTGTCAGACTCTATAAGCCCTTCCACTTGCGGGTGGCGGTTGTTTATCGCCCTCCAGGCTCCTCCCGCCTGTTTCTAGACCACTTTGCCACCTGGCTTACTCACTTTCTATCCTGTGACATCCCCACCCTCATCATGGGAGACTTTAACATCCCCATCAATGATCCCCTCTCCCAATCTGCCTCTCATCTTCTCTCTCTAACTTCTTAATTCAACCTCTCACAGTTTACTAATTCTCCTACGCATGAGGATGGGAATACTCTGGACCTGGTTTTCTCCCGTCCCGGATCGCTGCACAACTTTACTAACTCCACTCTCCCGCTCTCGGACCACAACCTTCTTTCCTTCTCTGTCAACAATTGTCTCCTCACCCCGGACACCCCCACTTACAACACTTATCGGAATACACGTACCATTAATACCCAGCAGCTTATGGACAACATCCACACATCTTTAGCCCCCATCTCCTCACTCTCCTGTCCAGACTTAGCATTGTCACATTTCAATATTACACTTAAGAATGCCCTGGATGAAGCAGCACCTTCTACACGCAGAAAGACCCAACACAGACAACGGCAGCCCTGGCACACTATGCAAACACGCTTTCTTCAGCGTTGCTCAAGGTGTGCAGAGCGGCAGTGGAGAAAATCTCCCTTAGCAGAAGACTTCATCCACTATAAGTTCATGCTCAAAACCTATAACTCTGCCCTTTCTCTGGTCAAACAATCCTACTTCACCACCCTCATCACCTCACTCTCCAACTACACAAAACGACTTTGTGAAACCTTAAACTCCCTCCTGAAATCTAAAGTACAGGCCCCCATCACCAACCTCAGCGGTGAGGATCTGGCCACTTATTTCCTAGAAAAAATCAACCACATCCATCAGGATATCTCAGCCCAATCTCCTCAGTGCCTGGAGCCCCTGCCCTGCCGCACCTCAAGCTCATTAGACATCTTTAAGCCTGTTTCAGAAGAACCCACACAAAACTCACAAAAATTAACATAAATTTTTGGCCGAGAGAAAATAAATATATCTCTCCCAATATTTTTGCCCAAATCTCTGGGACAGCCTAGGATACTCCCCAATATATATAAAACAAAAAAACGGAGTATATAGATCCCAATACACATATTTAAAAATATACGTTTTTTATTAATCAACAATATTCTGAAAACATTACATCAGTAAATACATATATAGCACAGGATAAAGTGAGGAGGAAACAGATGGTAGCGTCGAAACAGAAAGAAAAGTATATATCACATCCCTGGGGCTGCTAGTACAAGATCACTAGTATAAGGATTTCATGTGACAAATGCCACAATCTCCCATAGTTAAATTATTAGTTAAAGTGCCACAGTGCAAAGATATTACCATTCATAAGTACCAAGCAGCTTACCCATCGTGTATGGATGTCTTTCCAAGTTCCACACGCAGCCCCCCTCAGGGAGATTGTGGCATTTGTCACATGAAATCCTTATACTAGTGATCTTGTACTAGCAGCCCCAGGGATGTGATATATACTTTTCTTTCTGTTTCGCCGCTACCATCTGTTTCCTCCTCACTTTATCCTGTGCTATATATGTATTTACTGATGTAATGTTTTCAGAATATTGTTGATTAATAAAAAACGTATATTTTTAAATATGTGTATTGGGATCTATATACTCCGTTTTTTTTGTTTTATATGTTTCAGAAGAAGAAGTTTCCAAGCTCCTCGCTTCTGCCCGGCCTACAACCTGCAATAGTGACCCCATTCCTTCACCTCTCCTGCAGTCTCTGTCACCAGTGGTCACCACTCACCTGACTAAAATATTTAACCTCTCTCTTTCCTCAGGCATCTTTCCCTCCTCATTTAAACATGCCATCATTACCCCTTTACTTAAAAAGCCATCCCTGGACCAGAACTGCACGGCTAACTACAGACCTGTCTCTAACCTTTCCTTCATCTCTAAACTCCTGGAACGCTTGGTCCATTCCCGTCTAATCCGCTATCTCTCGGATAACTCTCTTCTTGACCCCTTACAATCTGGTTTATGCTCTTTACACTCCACTGAAACTGCCCTCACTAAAGTCTCTAATGACCTAATAACAGCTAAATCCAAAGGTCATTGCTCTCTGCTGATTCTCCTGGATCTATCTGCCGCATTTGATACTGTGGATCACCAGCTCCTTCTCACCATGCTCCGCTCCATAAGCCTCAAGGACACAGCCCTCTCCTGGTTCTCCTCCTACCTCTCTGACCGCTCCTTCACTGTATCTTTTGCCGGCTCCTCTTCCTCTCCTCGTCCCCTTACTATCGGGGTTCCGCAGGGTCAGTCCTGGGCCCCCTCCTCTTCTCTCTATACACTGCCCCTATTGGACAAATAATCAGCAGATTTGGGTTCCAGTACCATCTCTATGCTGACGACACCCAATTATACACTTCTTCCCCCGACATCACTCCTACCCTAATTTAAAATACCAAGGATTGTCTGTCTGCTGTCTCTAACATCATATCCTCCCTCTATCTGAAACTAAATCTCTCCAAAACTGAACTACTTGTGTTTCTCCCTTCTACTAAACTCACTCTACCCAACATCGAAATTACCCTGGAGGGTTCAACCATAAATCCCAAGCAGCATGCCCGCTGTCTTGGGGTCATATTCGACACCGAACTTTCCTTTACTCCCTATATCCGATCACTCACTCGCTCCTGTCACCTGCATCTTAAAAACATCTCCAGAATCCGACCTTTTCTCACCTTTGAAACTGCTAAGACTCTTACTGTCGCTCTTATTCATTCTCGTCTGGACTACTGCAACTCTCTTCTAATCTGTCTCCCTCTTTCCAAACTTTCTCCTCTCCAATCCATCTTGAATGCGGCAGCCAGGGTCATATTTCTGTCTAACCGCTTCACCGATGCCTCCATCTTGTGCCAGTCATTACACTGGCTACCCATTCGCTACAGGGTCCAGTATAAACTCATCTCTCTCACCCACAAAGCTCTCCACAGTTCTGCACCGCCTTATATCTCCTCTCTCATCTCCGTCTATCGCCCTACACGTGCCCTCCATTCTACAAATGACCTAAGACTAACATCCCCCGTAATCCGAACCTCGCACCTCCGTCTCCAAGACTTCTCTCGTGCTGCGCCAGCTCTCTGGAATGCACTTCCCCAGACGATCAGACTGATACCTAGCCCCGACCTATTCAAGCGCGCTCTGAAAACCCATCTCTTCAAACAAGCCTACCACATCAACTACTCAGTAAACTAACTTTGTCCTGTTCCCTCCTTCCAAATATTATCTGCATGTGAATCTGCACCCTACTATTCATCTGTCTCCACACCCTCCATGCACACGATAACTGCACTTGACACTTGACTATTGCACTTAAACACACGGGCTGATGACCGGATCATGCAGCTTCATATGAAAATCCCTATTTATTATAATTGCCAGACCTGAAATAACAAGCACTTTTCACCTATTGTGTCCCCCCATTTCCTTGCAGATTGTAAGCTTGCGAGCAGGGACCTCATCCCTAATGTCACTGGTTAAATTGTCTTAACATACTGAATTTATTGTCTGTACATGTCCCCGCTTAATTGTAAAGTGCTGCAGAATATGTTGGCGCTATATAAATAAAAATTATTATTATTATAATGCAAATTGGATTTAAGTGTTATAAAGATTTAATTGTTTTGTTTTTCAAATAAACTCGTGGATGGTATTGTGTCTCAGGGCTCAATGGATCACTGAAATCAGTCTTAAACACGTAATAATTAGTTTTCCAGGTGATTCTCATGAAAGGAAAACTACTTAAAAATGATGTTCCATTTTATTAAGCAGGCCACAGGTTTCAAGCAATATGGGAAATAAAAAGGATCTCTCTGCTGCTGAAAAGCGTTAAATAGTGCAATGCCTTGGACAAGGTATGAAAACATTAAATATTTCACGAAAACCTAAGTGTGATCACATACTGTGAAGAGATTTGTGACTGAAACAGAGCACAGACAGAGTTCATGCAGATAAAGGCATAATGAGGAAGGTTTCTGCCAGACAAATTCATTGGATTAAGCGAGCTGCCAAAATACCATTACAAAGCAGCAAACAGTTATTTGAAGCTGCTGGTGCCTCTGGAGTCCCTCGAACCTCAAGGTGTAGGATCCTTCAAAGGCTTGCTGTGGTGTATTCGGCCACCCCTACACAGTGTTCACGAGCAAAAATGGTTGCAGTGGGCCCAGACATACATGAAGAATAATTTTCAAACATTCTTGTTTACTGATGAGTGTCGAGCTACACTGGATGGTCCAGATGGATGGAGTAGTGGATGGTTGATGGATGGCCACCATGTCCCAACAAGGCTGCGACGTCAGCAAGGAGGTGGAGGAGTCATGTTTTTGGGCCAGAATCATGTGGAAACAGCTGGTAGGGCCCTTTAAGGTTCCTGAAGGTGTGAAAATGACCTCTGCAAAGTATATAGAGTTTCTGACTGACAACTTTCTTCCATGGTATAAAAAGCAGAAACGTGCCTTCAGGAGCAAAATCATCTTCATGCATGACAATGCACCATCTCATGCTGCAAAGAATACCTCTGAGTCATTGGCTGCTATGGGCATAAAAGGAGATAAACTCATGATGTGGCCTCCATCTTCCCCTGACCTCAACCCTATAGAGAACCTTTGGAGAACCATCAAGCAAAAGATCTATTAGGGTGGGAGGCAGTTCACATCAAAACAGCAGCTCTGGGAAGCTATTCTGACTTCATGCAAAGAAATACAAGCAGAAACTCTCCAAAAGCTCACAAGTTCAATGGATTCAAGAATTGTGAAGGTGATATCAAAGAAGGGTTCCTATGTTAACATGTAACTTGGCATGTTAGGATGTTTTGGAGTTGAATAGCTTTTTTTCAGTGAATGTGACTTCCTAATGCTGCAAATTCAACAAATGAGCATTTTCAGTCCTTTAATCGTATCAAATGTTTAGAAATTCTACTGTGCATAATAATTTGGAACAGTGCATTTTGAGTTTTTATTCTTTTTGTAGATTATACTGTTATCATTGGGAGGTTAAAATTTGATGTATACTCTAACGAATGATGACTTTTATTAAACTGACTGTCATTTGAACCGACCATTTAGGAAAATCCAAGAAAAATATAATTTGTATAATAATTTGAAACATGGTATAGTGTTGATCGAAAAGCTTCGGATAAGTGCTTACCCGAATAGCTATAGCGCTTACTACATAGGAGCCTCGGGATCCTGGATACCTGGAGCGCTCCTGATAAACAACTGTTCGGTGCCGCAGCTGCATGCATATGCAGCTTCTGCGCCGAACAGCTGATTATCTGGATTGCTCCAGGTTCCCGAGGCAGCTATTCAGTAAGCGCTATAGCTATTTGAATAAGCTGTTATCCAAAGCTATTCTATCAACACTAATTTACACGTTTCCCCTTAAACCACTCGAGTGTTGCTTTAGCAGTATGCTTTGAATCATTGTCTTCTTGGAAGGTGAACCTCCATGCCAGTCTCAAATCACTGACACTGAAACAGTTTTTTCGCACCATCTATTTTCCCATCAACTCAGACCATTTTCCTTATCTTTGCTGCCGAAAACATCCCCACATCATGATACTGCCACCACCATATTTCTGTGGGGATGCTATTCTTGAGGTGATGAGTAGTGTTGAGCGATACCTTCCGATATCGGAAAGTATCGGTATCGGTTTGGATCGGCCGATATTCAAAAAATATCGGATATCGCCGATACCGATACCCGATCCCAATGCAAGTCAATGGGACCAAAATATCGGAATTAAAATAAACCCTTTCTTTCCTTGTAGGTTCATTCTACATGAAGGAAAACAACTAAGAATAATGTAGGATGTATGGGGGAGGTGGCGGAGACATTAAAGGCAATGAGGATTAGTCCAATCAAATAGAATAGCATGTTTTTTTTTTTTTTTTAAAGACGTTCGGATTGAAAAAGATATTGACTATGTAAATTTTTTTTATTTTGTCAGATATTGATGTTTCACTATTCCACGCCCTTCCCCTTCTTTTTTTTCTTTTTTTTTTTTTCTTTTCCCACACTTTCATCTTCATCATCATCAGCATCCTTGACATCAACTTCTTCACCTTATTCATCTTCTTCTTCATCTTCTACCTATTTTTTTTTTTATTACATTCTTCATATTCATTTTCTTCAACTATTATTATTCTTCCTATTCTACATATTCTTTTTATTCCACTGTTATTATTCTTCCTATTCTACTTCTTCATCATATTCTCATTTGTGACAGGCATTCCCGTAGTTGTTATCTATAAAAGTTGGAAGATTACACCTTCCGTTCTGCCAGTCACAAAAGTTACATTTGTCCGCGTTCAGTTTGGCCTGCAGCATCAGGCTTTATCCAGGGGCACCACGAGGAGGAACGGACTCACCCCCATACACTGCTTAGTCTTCTTCTGCATATAATTTAGATAATATCTTTTGCTCTGATATTAAGTCTTATGCTTAATGTTCTTCTGCTCTTTGTTCTGCAGCCTCTTGTTCTTCTGCTTCTCGGTCTTCCATGTTGTCGTCTCCAGGGTCTTCGTCTCCAGTGTCGTCATCTCCGCCGTCGTCGTCTCAGCCGTCGTCGTCTCCGCCGTCGTCGTCGTCGTCATCGGGGTGGTCTTCCAGGTCGTCGTCATCGGGGTGGTCTTCCGGGTTGTCGACGTTAGGGTCTTCAACTTGGAAATGTAGCAGAAGGTACAAGAAGGCTGAGAAAATGCCAAGAACCAGCTGATGGAACTGGAACTCGGATGGCTACCCGAAGGTTCAAGAGCCTATGGAACTACCGAGGACCAGCTGACGTTACTGGAACCCGGTTACTAAGCAGGAGGTACCCGTGCTAAAAAGCACTACCAAGGACCGCCTGACGTTGGCGGAACTCGGATACCCAGAAGGAGGCACCTAAGCCAAAGGCTCTGCCCGGAACCAGATGACGTTACTGGAACCAGGATGGGGAGCAGAAGGTACAAGAGCAAAAGACACTGCCGAGAACCAGCTGACGGTACTGGAACCCGGATGGGTAGCCGAATGTCCAAGAGCCAATGGAACTACCAAGGACCAGCTGACGTTACTGGAACCCGGTTACTAAGCAGGAGGTACCCGTGCCTGAAAGCACTACCAAGGACCACCTGACATTGGTGGAACTTGGATACCCAGAAGGAGGCACCTAAGCCAAAGGCTCTGCCCGGAACCAGCTGACGGTACTGGAACCAGGATGGGGAGCAGAAGGTACAAGAGCAAAAGACACTGCCGAGAACCAGCTGACGGTGCTGGAACCAGGTGGTGGACCCGAAGGCCCACAGGAGAGGAGAGAACAGCTAGGCCGCGAGGCAGCCGCAGTTACCGAACCCCAACAGTCCTACAGGGGGAGCTGGGCCTACTGGCACTACAGAACCAGCCTTGACTACCAGTTCACGCAGCCCACATAGGAAGCTCCTAAACTGGAGGCACCCTGGAGTTGGCTAACTCGACCGCCCCACGACGGGGCAAGCATAGGCGTCTCAGTGAAGTTGACACAACCCGGAAACAGCTGACGGTGCTGAAACCAGGCTTGGCACGAGGGAGTACCTGTGACAAGAACACTGCCGAGAACCAGCTGGCGGTGCTGGAACCCGGATGCGTTGCCCCAGTGTGCAAGAGCCAATGGCACGACCGAGGACCAGCTGACGGTGCTGGAACCCGGTTACTAAGCTGTAGGTGCCCGCGCTTAAAAGCACTACCAAGGACCGCCTGGCGTTGGCGGAACTCGGATACCCAGGAGGAGGCACCTAAGCCAAAGGCTCGGCCCGGAACCAGCTGACGGTGCTGGAACCAGGTGGTGGACCCGAAGGCCCACAGGAGAGGAGAGAACAGCTAGGCCGCGAGGCAGCCGCAGTTACCGAACCCCAACAGTCCTACAGGGGGAGCTGGGCCTACTGGCACTACAGAACCAGCCTTGACTACCAGTTCACGCAGCCCACATAGGAAGCTCCTAAACTGGAGGCACCCTGGAGTTGGCTAACTCGACCGCCCCACGACGGGGCAAGCATAGGCGTCTCAGTGAAGTTGACACAACCCGGAAACAGCTGACGGTGCTGAAACCAGGCTTGGCACGAGGGAGTACCTGTGACAAGAACACTGCCGAGAACCAGCTGGCGGTGCTGGAACCCGGATGCGTTGCCCCAGTGTGCAAGAGCCAATGGCACGACCGAGGACCAGCTGACGGTGCTGGAACCCGGTTACTAAGCTGTAGGTGCCCGCGCTTAAAAGCACTACCAAGGACCGCCTGGCGTTGGCGGAACTCGGATACCCAGGAGGAGGCACCTAAGCCAAAGGCTCGGCCCGGAACCAGCTGACGGTGCTGGAACCAGGTGGTGGACCCCAAGGCCCACAGGAGAGGAGAGAACAGCTAGGCCGCGAGGCAGCCGCAGTTACCGAACCCCAACAGTCCTACAGGGGGAGCTGGGCCTACTGGCACTACAGAACCAGCCTTGACTACCAGTTCACGCAGCCCACATAGGAAGCTCCTAAACTGGAGGCACCCTGGAGTTGGCTAACTCGACCGCCCCACGACGGGGCAAGCATAGGCGTCTCAGTGAAGTTGACACAACCCGGAAACAGCTGACGGTGCTGAAACCAGGCTTGGCACGAGGGAGTACCTGTGACAAGAACACTGCCGAGAACCAGCTGGCGGTGCTGGAACCCGGATGCGTTGCCCCAGTGTGCAAGAGCCAATGGCACGACCGAGGACCAGCTGACGGTGCTGGAACCCGGTTACTAAGCTGTAGGTGCCCGCGCTTAAAAGCACTACCAAGGACCGCCTGGCGTTGGCGGAACTCGGATACCCAGGAGGAGGCACCTAAGCCAAAGGCTCGGCCCGGAACCAGCTGACGGTGCTGGAACCAGGTGGTGGACCCCAAGGCCCACAGGAGAGGAGAGAACAGCTAGGCCGCGAGGCAGCCGCAGTTACCGAACCCCAACAGTCCTACAGGGGGAGCTGGGCCTACTGGCACTACAGAACCAGCCTTGACTACCAGTTCACGCAGCCCACATAGGAAGCTCCTAAACTGGAGGCACCCTGGAGTTGGCTAACTCGACCGCCCCACGACGGGGCAAGCATAGGCGTCTCAGTGAAGTTGACACAACCCGGAAACAGCTGACGGTGCTGAAACCAGGCTTGGCACGAGGGAGTACCTGTGACAAGAACACTGCCGAGAACCAGCTGGCGGTGCTGGAACCCGGATGCGTTGCCTTGCCTATTAAAGATTGTCTTCCTAGAGCCCCAACTAGCGGTGTTGGAGCAAAGGGTAAGCAGGGGGAGATGAGTGTAGGCCGAAGCCTGCACTGGAGGCAGCTTTGTGTCTGCGTTGCGTTTGCAGGACACTTTGCCGGCTACACACTGGGGGAACAGCTGGCGTTGCTGAACCCCACTAACACAATGGCGTGTGTTTTTATCTGTGCAGCTAGCACTTGCGGGCAAAAACTAGCGATGTTAGAGCCCGTGTTGAAGCAGGAGGAGGAGGAGAGGAGCAGAGTGTAGGCCGAAGCCTAGTTGAACCAATTTCAAAGGAAACCTTTAACCCCCCCCTCAGGTGTTACAAAGTACAAGAGACACACCTTGTGCAGTATTAATGCTGCACAAGTGAAAGGTTGCTCTATTAATTTGTCTACTTGCACACGCTGAATGAAAGACATACACAATTTACCCCATTCTACAGTCAAACTGTAGTGGATGCGTGACTTGGTTTTTTGATGAGACGCAGCACAGGTGTCCAAAATAACGCCTTGGTGCTTGGCGCAGCTTCCTGAGCGTTGTTATTTGCTGTACAGGAGTCTGCGCTCTTGTGTTATCCCTTGGCAATGCCCTGTTAGCGCTGCCCATCTTATGACATCATTTCATGTTGGCCGGTGCGGTTAACGATGGCCATAAATCCCAGACCCACAGTGTCTTTTCATAAAGCCACACTGCGGTGCTGGGATTCGTGGCCTTGAGCAGTAAATATTTTGGCCGCTCACACACGTCCTTACACCTGCTTCAGACTGGGCGGCCTCTGCTGATCCCTTCTCGCATGCCGCGGCCATGAGGCTGCACAGTCTGAAGAAGGCGGAAGGAGATGAGTTAAGACAGGCGAAGATATGCACTGCTCGTGCCCATCAATCACACCCTCGCAGTCAAAATAATTAAGACAACGAGGAGCATTTTATTCAGGCAGGGCGGACGAACAGGCGCAAGTAGCCAACCAATGATGTCAGAAGACGGGAAGCGCTACCAAGGGGGGTGCTGCGTATCATTAGAAAGGAAAGTCACACCTCAGGGACAGTGGAATGGTCTCAAAGAGACACATTTTGTACGTGTTGAGTTCCACGTGGGCAAGGAGAAAACATCAGCCACCTTGTACAAATGCAGCAGTACTGCTGTACAAGGTGGCTGTTATACATAGAAACACCTGGGGGTGGGGGCCAGGCTCCCTTCAATTTCAGTTCATGTGCCTGCGTGGCGTTTGCAGGTCACGTTGCAAGCTGCACAGCAGGGGAACAGCTGGCGGTGCTGAACCCCACTAACACATTGGCTGGTGTTTTTCTCTGTGCAGCTAGCATTTCCGGGCAAAAACTAGCGGTGTTTGAGCCCAGGGTCAGCAGGAGGAGTAGAGGAGCAGAGTGTTGGCCAAAGCCTAGTTGAACCAATTTCAAAGGTTACCTTTAACCCCCCCCTCAGGTGTTGCAAGGTACAAGAGCCACACCTTGAACAGCATTATTGATGCACAAGTCAAAGGTTGCTCTATTTAATTTTGTTCCTTGCACACGCTGAATTAAACACGTACACTATTTAGCCCATTATACTGTCAAACAGTAGTGGAGGCGTGACTACTAGTCTTTTTAAGGAGACGCAGCACAGGTGTACAAATTTACACCTAGGTGCTGTGCGCAGATTCCTTACCGTTGTTATTTGCAGTACAGGAAACTGCGCTCTTGTGTTATCCCTTGGCAATACCCTGTTAGTGCAGGCCGTCTCATGACCTCATTTCATGTTGGCCGGTGCGGTTAACGATGGCCATAAATCCCAGACCCACAGTGGCTTTTCCTAAAGTCACACTGCGGTGCTGGGATTCGTGGCCTTGTGCAGTAAATATGTTCGCCGCTCACACATGTCCTTACACCTGCTTCAGACTGGGCGGCCTCAGCTGATCCCTTATCGCATGCCGCGGCCATGAGGCCGCACAGTCAGAAGAAGGCGGAAGGAGGGGAGTGAAAACAGGGGAACATATGCACTGCTCGTGCCCATCAATCACACCCTCGCAGTCAAAATATATGAGACAACGGGGGGCGTTGTGTCGGGCAGGGGGGACGCACAGGCACAGCCAGCCAACCAATGATGTCAGGAGACGGGCAGCGCTAACAATGGGGGTGCTGCGTGTCATTAAAAAGGAAAGTCACACCTCAGGGACATTGTAATGGTCTGTAATGAGACACATTTTGTACTTGTTGAGTTCCACGTGTGCAAGGAGAAAAAGTCAGCCACCTTGTACAAATGCAGCAGTACTGCTGTACAAGGTGGCTGTTATACATAGAAACACCTGGGGGGGTGGGGGGCAGGCTCCCTTCAATTTCAGTTCATGTGCCTGCGTGGCGTTTGCAGGTCACGTTGCAAGCTACACAGCAGGGGAACAGCTGGCGTTGCTGAACCCCACTGACACATTGACTGGTGTTTTTCTCTGTGCAGATTGCATGTCCGGGCAAAAACTAGCGGTGTTAGAGCCCAGGGTCAGCAGGAGGAGGAGGAGAGGAGCAAAGTGTAGGCCGAAGCCTGCACTGGTGGCAGCTTTTGGTCGGTTGTGCCAGCGTGGCTTGTGCTGGACACGATGCCGGCTACACAGCGGGGGAACAGCTGGCGGTGCTGAACCCCTCTAACACATTGGCTGGTGTTTTTCTCTGTGCAGCTAGCATGTCCGGGCAGAAACTGGCGTTGTTTGAGCCCAGGGTCAGCAGGAGGAGGAGAGGAGCAAAGTGTAGGCCGAAGCCTGCACTGGTGGCAGCTTTTGTTCTGTTGTGCCAGCGTGGCTTGTGCTGGACACGTTGCCGACTACACAGCAGGGGAACAGCTGGCGGTGCTGAACCCCACTAACACATTGGCTGGTGTTTTTCTCTGTGCAGCTAGCATTTCCGGGCAAAAACTAGCGGTGTTTGAGCCCAGGGTCAGCAGGAGGAGTAGAGGAGCAGAGTGTAGGCCGAAGCCTAGTTGAACCAATTTCAAAGGTTACCTTTAACCCCCCCTCAGGTGTTGCAAGGTACAAGAGCCACACCTTGTGCAGCATTAATGCTGCACAAGTAAAAGGTTGCTCTATTTGTTTTGCTCCTTGCACACGCTGACTAAAACACGTACACTATTTAGCCCATTATACTGTCAAACAGTTGTGGAGGCGTGACTTGTCTTTTTAACGAGACGCAGCACAGGTGTCAAAATTTGCACCTAGGTACTGGGCGCAGATTCCTGAGCGTTGTTATTTGCTGTACAGGAGTCTGCGCTATTGTGATCCCTTGGCCATGCGCTGTGAGCGCTTCCTGTCTTCTGACCTCATTTCATGTCGGCCGTTGCGGTTAGCGATGGACATGAATCCCAGACCCACAGTGTGTTTTTAAAAAATCACACTGCGGTGCTGGGATTCGTGCCCTGGTGCACTAAATATGTTTGCCGCTCACACATGTCCTTACACCTGCTTCAGACTGGGCGGCCTCATCTGATCCCTTATCGCCTGCCGCGGCCATGAGGACACCCAGTCTGAAGAAGGCGGAAGGAGATGAGTGAACACAGGCAAACATATGCACTGCACATGCCCATCAATCACACCCTCGCTGACAAAATAAATATGACAACGAGGGGCGTTGTTTCTAGCAGGGCGGATGCACAGGCGCAGCCAGCTAACCATGATGACAAAAGACGGGAAACGCTACCAAGGGGGGTGCTGCGTATCATTACAAAGGAAAGTCACACCTCAGGGACAGTGGAATGGTCTCAATGAGACACATTTTGTACGTGTTGAGTTCCACGTGGGCAAGGAGAAAAAGTCAGCCACCTTGTACAAATGCAGCAGTACTGCTGTACTAGGTGGCTGTTATACATAGAAACACCTGGGGGGGTGGGGCCAGGTTCCCTTTTAATTTCAGTTCCTGTGCCTGCATGGCGTTTGCAGGTCACGTTGCCGGCTACACAGCAGGGGAACAGCTGGCGTTGCTGAACCCCACTAACACATTGGCTGGTGTTTTTCTCTGTGCAGCTAGCACTTCCGGGCAAAAACTAGCGGTGTTTGAGCCCAGGGTCAGCAGGAGGAGGAGAGGAGCAGAGTGTAGGCCGAAGCCTGCACTGGTGGCAGCTTTTGTTCTGTTGTGCCAGCGTGGCTTGTGCTGGACACGTTGCCGACTACACAGCAGGGGAACAGCTGGCGGTGCTGAACCCCACTGACACATCACCTAGTGTTTTTTTCTGTGTAGACAACACTTCCAGGTGGCAACTGACAGTGTTGAAACCCAGGGAATCAAAGAGGAGCAGAGTGTAGGCCGAAGCCTGCAGTGGAGCAAGTTGAAAGGGAACCTTTAACCCCCCCCCCCAGGCATTTGTTGCTGAAAGAGCCATCTTGTACAGCAGTAATACTGCACATGGAAAATGGTGGCTCCGAAAATTATGCTCCTTGCAAACGCTGAAGTACACACTCATATAATGTGTCCCCTCACACCGTCAAACCATCCCGGAAGTGGGACTTTCCTTTGTAATGTGACACAGCACAGCCGTCATTCCAACCCCCTTGGTGCCGGGCACCACCTCCTCAACGTTGTTTGGTTCTGTCACGGAGCCCGCACTGTAATGTTATCCCTTGGCCATGCACAGTTAGCGGTGCCCGTCTTCTGACATCATGTAGGTGTCAGGCTGGCAGTGCCTGTGCGTCCAAGCTGCCCGAGATCCAACCTTGCAGTGTCATCTAATGTAGTCCCACTGCGGGCCAGGGATCCATGGGCATGCGCAGTGCATATCATCGCCTCTCACTCACCTCCTTCCTGCTTCTTCAGACTGTGCGGCGTCACGGCCGTGGCATGCTATTAGGGATCAGCTGACGCCGCCTAGTCTGAAGAAGCGTGAAGAAGGGGAGTGAGAGGCTAGTATATGCACTGCGCATGGCCATGGATACCAGGCCCACTGTGGGATCACATTAGACGACACTGCGAGGTGTGATTTCGGGCAGCGTGGACGCACAGGCGCAGCCAGGACGACAACAAATGATGTCAGAGGACGGGCAGCGCAAACTGTGCATGGCCAAGGGATAACATAACAGCGCAGGGTCCATGACGGAATCAAACAACGCTAAGGAGGCAGCGCACGGTGCCAAGGGGGTAGCAATGACGGCTGTGCTGCGTCACATTACAAAGGAAAGTCCCACCTCCGGGACGGTTGGACGGTGTGAGGGGACACATTACATGAGTGTGTAGTTCAGCGTTTGCAAGGAGCATAATTTCAAGAGCGACCTTTCCCTTGTGCAGTATTAGTGCTGCACATGGTGGCTCTTTCAGTAACAAACGCCTAGGGGGGGGGGGGACAGGTCCCCTTACATTTTAGTTGTGCCAGCGTGGCGGTCGCATGACACGTTGCCGGATACACAGCTGGGGATCAGCTGACGTTACTGAACCCCAATAACAGAGGAGCGACTGTTGACTGTGCACACAGCACTTCCAGGCACCAACTGGCGGTGTTAGAGCCCAGGGACAGCAGGAGGAGCAGATTGGAGGTATTGCCGCACACACAGCTGGGGATCAGCTGACGTTACTGAACCCCAATAACAGAGGAGCGACTGTTGACTGTGCACACAGCACTTCCAGGCACCAACTGGCGGTGTTAGAGCCCAGGGACAGCAGGAGGAGCAGATTGGAGGTATTGCCGCACACACAGCTGGGGATCAGCTGACGTTACTGAACCCCAATAACAGAGGAGCGACTGTTGACTGTGCACACAGCACTTCCAGGCACCAACTGGCAGTGTTAGAGCCCAGGGACAGCAGGAGGAGCAGAGGAACAGAGTGTAGGCCGAAGCCTGATTGGAGCAAGTTGAAAGGAAACCTTTAACCCCCCCCCCCCAAGACGTTTGTAGCTGAAAGAGCCATGTTGTGCAGCACTAAGGATGCAAAAGGAAAAGGTTGCTCTTTTAATTATGCTCCTTGCAAACACCGAAGTAAACACTAAAAATGTGTCCCTTTATACCGTTAAACCGTTCCGGAGGTGCGAATTTCCTTCGTAATGGGACACAGCACAGCTGTCATTCCTATCCCCTTGATGCCGTGCGCTGCCTCCTCAGCGTTGTTTTAAGCTGTCACGGAGCCTGCGCTGTTCTGTTAGCCCTTGGCCATGCCCAATTAGCGCTGCCTGTCTTCTGACATAATTTGGTGTCAGGCTGTCAGTGCCTGTGCGTCCACGCTGCTCCAGATCCCACCTCGCAGTCTCATCTAACGTAATCCCACTGCGGGCCTTGGAACCATGGGCATGCACAGTGCATAACCTCGACTCTCACTCCCCTCCTTCCCTCTTCTTCAGACTGTGCGGTGTCACGGCCGTGGCATGCTAGGGATCAGCTGACGGCGCACAGTCTAAAGAAGGCGGAGGGAAATGAGCGAGAGCCCGAGGGGAAGATATGCACTGCGCATGCCCATGGATCCCAGGCCCGCAGTGTGACTCAATCAGAAGACACTGCGAGGCGGGATCTCGGGCACCGCGGCCGCACAGGCGCAGCCAGCCTGACACCAAATTATGTCAGAAGACAGGCAGCGCAAATAGGGCATGCCCAAGGGATAACAGAACAGCGCAGGCTCCGTGACAGCTTAAAACAACGCTGAGGAGGCAGCGCATGGCACCAAGGGGGTAGGAATGACGGCTGTGCTGCGTCACATTACGAAGGAAAGTCCCAGCTCCGGGACGGTATAACGGTATCAGTGAACACATTTTATAAGTGTTAAGTTCTGCGTGTGCAAAGAGCTAAAAAAAAAAGAGCTACCTTTTCCTTGCGCAGCATTACTGCTGCACAAGATGGCTCTTTCAGTAACAAACGACGGGGGGGGGGGGGGGGGGGGACAGGTTCCCTTACATTTAGGTTGTTGTGCCAGCGTGGCGGTCGCAGGACACATTGCCGGCTACACAGCTGGGGATCAGCTGACGTTACTGAAACCCAATAACACTGGGTCGTATGTTTTTACTGTGCAGCCTGCACTTCTGAGCCGCAACTGGCGGTGTTGGAGCCCAGGAATAGCAGTTCAGGTGGTAGAAAGATGAACACAGCAGGAGACCTGGATGACACCCAATTACTTAATCAGGCAGAGGAGTGGCAAATTCCTGCGAGATCCAGGCCTGGTTCATTTTCAGGAAAGTAAGCCGGTCAACGTTATCGGAGGATAGTCGCATGCGACGGTCTGTTAGTACACCACCTGCGGCACTAAAGACACGTTCCGATAAGACACTAGCCGCAGGGCAAGCCAGCACCTCCAATGCATACTGGCTTAGCTCTGGCCATGTATCCAGCTTAGAGACCCAAAACTTGAACGGGGAAGAGCCGTCTGGGAGTACAGTAAGAGGGCAAGCCATGTAGTCTGTCACCATCTGACGGAACCGTTGCCTCCTGCTGACTGGAGCCGCCGGTGATGGTGTAGACATTTGGGGCGGGCACACAAAAGTGTGCCAGAGTTGTGCCATACTGGGCTTGCCTTGGGCAGAGGCACTGCTTCTGCTCCCTCTTTGGGCAGAGCCTCCCCCACTGCCTCGACGCACTGAGCTGCTTTGTAAAGCACTAGCAGCACTCCTCTCAGTTGGACAGGAGAAGATGATGGAATTCACCAGTGTGTCGTGGTACTCCCGCAATTTACGCTCCCGGGTCAACGCAGGGATGAGGTTTTGGACGTTGTCCCGGTAGCGAGGATCGAGGAGGGTGAACACCCAATAATCAGGCATGTTGAGAATGTGGTCGATGTGGCGGTCGTTTCTCAGGCACTGCAGCATGAAATCCACCATGTGCTGCAGAGTGCCAACCGGCCCAGAAACGCTGTCCCCTGCTTGAGACATGATCTCTGCCCGCTCGTCATCACCCCACCCTCGCTGTACACACTGACCACTGGACAATTGTGTCGCTCCCTCCTCTGGACGGAGCTCTTCCTCCTCCATTGACTCCTCCTCATCCTCCTCACAAATTGGCCCCTGCGTACCCCTTTGTGAGGAACCACGTGGCGCTGACTCTCCAGAAGCTGATGGAAAAGGTGACTCCTCATCCTCCACCTCTTCCACCACATCATCCCTTAACCCTTGCAAAGTTTGCTGAAGCAGGCAGATAAGGGGGACAGTCATGCTGACTAGTGCATCATCTGCACTTGCCATCCGCGTGGAATAATCAAAAGGACGCAAAACCTGGCAGACGTCCTTCATAGTGGCCCACTCTGTGGTTGTGAAGTCTGATCGGCGCTGACTGCGACTTCTTTGCGCCTGATGCAGCTGGTACTCCATAACTGCTTGCTGCTGCTCACACAACCGCTCCAACATATGTAACGTGGAATTCCACCGGGTAGGTAGGTCACATATGATGCGGTGTTCCGGAAGGCGGAATCGGCGCTGCAGAGCAGCAATGCGGGATCTGGCCAAGCTGGAACGCCGCAAGTGAGCACACTCTAGGCGGACCTTGTGCAGCAGGGCATCAAGATCCGGATAGTCCCTCAGAAAACTCTGCACAACCAAATTGAGCACATGTGCCAGACATGGGATGTGAGTGAGGTTGCCAAGGGCCAAAGCTGCCACCAGATTTCGGCCATTGTCACACACTACCATGCCTGGCTGGAGATTCGCTGGCAGTAACCACACATCGCTCTCCTGCTTTATGGCATTCCAGAGCTCCTGCGCTGTGTGGCTTCGATGCCCCAATGAAACTAGTTTCAAGACGGCCTGCTGACGTTTGGCCACGGCTGTGCTCATGTCGGTCATAGGTAAACGTTCACGGGTCCATGTGGGGGTGGACTGTGACGGATCCTGCAGAGAGGAATCAGAGGAACTGGTGTAAGAGGAGGAGTCGATGCGTACAGACTGGATTCCTGCAATCCTTGGAGTGGGCAGGACACGTCCTGCGCCACTCGCACGATCTGTACCTGGCTCAACAACATTAACCCAATGGGCAGTGAGGGAAACATATCGCCCCTGTCCATGCTGACTGGTCCACGCATCGGTGGTGAGGTGGACCTTGCTACTGACGGCGTTCAGTAGCGCATGTTTTATGTTTGCCTCAACATGCCTGTGCAGGGCAGGGACAGCCTGCCTGCTGAAGTAAAAGCGGCTGGGCACCTTGTACTGTGGGACTGCCAATGCCATCAAGTCACGGAAGCTGTCAGTCTCCACCAGCCTGAACGAGAGCATTTCCAGGGACAACAGTTTGGCAATGCCTGCATTCAGAGCCTGTGCTCGGGGGTGGTTGGCCGAGAATGCCCGCCTTTTCTCCCATGCCTGTACTACCGATGGCTGTAGAGTAGACTGGGAGTGTGAGGATGACTGGGAAGGTGGTGCTGTGGGTGAAATTACACAAGGTCTCTGGGAGGAAGCCAAACCAGCTGTGCGTGAGCTGGAGGAAGAGGCAACACGAGCTGAAGAGGTGGTAGCTGCCGCTGTTGGTTGGCCTACATCTTCAGTGTGTTTCTGTAACTCCACCGCGTGCCTGGTCCGCACATGTTTCCACATATTTGTGGTATTGAGGTTGCTGACATTTTTCCCTCTTTTTACTTTATGATGACACAGCTTGCATTTGACAAAACAAATGTCATCTGCAACTGTGTCAAAAAAGGACCAGGCACTGCAAGTCTTGGGAGCGCCCTTTTTGGCTTTGGAAAGAGACAGGCTCCTAACGGGTGCCAAAGTGGAGGCTACAGGCTCCGCAGTCTTCCCCCTCCCTCTCCCTCTTTGGCCCGTAAGAGGAAGCTCTTCCTCTGAGCTGCTCCCACCACCTTCCTGTTCCTCACGCCACGATGGGTCAAGGACCTCATCATCTCCACTACCCTCTGCCACCAACTGCTCCTCCTGGGTAGTCTCAGCAGCACAGTACGCACGAGAAAGCGGCACCTGAGTTTCATCATCAGATGCGTACTGCGCTGTGGTCACCGGAGGCACTGGCCCACCTGCCTCTTCAGAGTCAGAGAGAAAAAGGTGTTGGGCATCACTGCACACTGCCTCTTCTTCCATTTCTCCAATGCTGCTTGGCTGGCCCCCTGTTTCCAAGCCAAGAGATTCAGAGAACAGAAGTAGAGACGGCTCCTGTCCTGGGCTCTCTGACTGCCTGGCCAATTTGGCAGGTGGTGAAGAGACAGATGGCTGCTCTCCAGTGCTCTGTGCCTGAGAGCATGTGGCACTAACTGAAGTCGATGCCGAGGCGTTAGCTGCCATCCACCCGACAACGGCTTCAATTTGGTCTTCACGCAGCAGCGGTGCACGGCGCTCTCCGACAAAGCTGCGCATGAAGGACTGTTCCCTGCTGAAACTGAGTGACGACGAGTCACCGGCGCCCGCAGCAGGCACAGAATCACCACGTCCTCTCCCTGCTCCTCTCCCTGCTCCGCGCCCACGCCCACGTGCCTTACTCCCTGCCCTCTTCATCTTGGTTGACAGATAAAGATAAGCAGAAAAGTACTAAGGCCTTAGTGTGCTTATTCCTGTAATGCTCCTCCTAACAGGTGTAAGAAACACTAATGTTGTAAATTGTGGACTAAACTTTATTATTTTTCAAATGTGGCCTACACAAGTGTAAGTTGTGTTTGGTGAACTTAACCTTTTTTTTGGTGCAGATCGGGCTACAGAGCTAGTTTAAATCACACGGAGACCGTGCAGACAGCCGTAAACGGCGCTGCAAGGCCAAGAAACCCTCCTCTAGGTTATCCTATATAGTGTTTTTCCACTATTTAGCTGGATACAAGTGGAAAGACACTAATAGGAATTTTTTTTTTCAAATTTTAAACTGGCTGCACTATTTGAAAAAAAGGAAATTGTTTTTCAAGGTATGAGGCAGTAACGCACCCTGAGCTGAATCCAACCGGCTATGGCTGCACACAGACTACAGAGCGAGCTGCGCTCACACAGAGACCGTGCAGACAGCCGTAAACGGCGCTGCAAGGCCCCAAAAAAACCCTCTAGGTTATCCTATGTAGTGTTTTTCCACAATTGAGCTGGAGACTGGTGGAAAGACACTAATAGGAATTTTTTTTTTTCAAATTTTAAACAGGCTGCACTATTTGAAAAAAAGGAAAATTTTTCTCAAGGTATGAGCCAGTAACGAACCCTGAGCTGAATCCAACCGGCTATGGCTGCACACAGACTACAGGGCGAGCTGGGCTCACACGGAGACCGTGCAGACAGCCGTAAACGGCGCTGCAAGGCCAAAAAACCCTCCTCTAGGTTATCCTATATAGTGTTTTTCCACTATTTAGCTGGATACGAGTGGAAAGACACTAATAGGAATTTTTTTTTTCAAATTTTAAACAGGCTGCACTATTTGAAAAAAAGGAAAATTTTTCTCAAGGTATGAGCCAGTAACGAACCCTGAGCTGAATCCAACCGGCTATGGCTGCACACAGACTACAGGGCGAGCTGGGCTCACACGGAGACCGTGCAGACAGCCGTAAACGGCGCTGCAAGGCCCAAAAACCCCCCTCTAGGTTATCCTATGTAGTGTTTTTCCACAATAGAGCTGGAGACTGGTGGAAAAACACTAATAGGAAATTTGAGAAAAAATGTGCAGCAGGCTGCACTAAGAGCAAAAAAGAACAACTGTGTGAGGCAGTGTGAACCCCCCCTGAGCTGAATACAACCGGGTATATGGCTGCACACAGACTACAGAGTGAGCTGCACACACACACACACACACAGAGACCTTGCAGAACGCTGTTAAAACAGCGCTGCAAGGCAAGAGCAAGGTGAACAGTGAAGAACACACAGCGTTTTGCTAAATTAGCCTTTGGAAAGGAAAATAAAGCAATTAGCAAGCTCAACTGGCCCTCAGTTAGAACACAGCGTCCTGTCCCTAACTGAAATCACAGCAGAGTGAGCGCAAAATGGCGGCAGCGCTTTTTTATAGTGCAGAGTGACATCATTTCAGCAGCCAATCCAAGCCTTGCCAGTACTTACATGCCCACCATGCTAAACAGGATGTGCCCACACTTTCATTCATTCCTCATTGGCTGCTGCGTTCAATTTGAATTCTGGGAACTTCCGATTCCGGTATCCGATACGCGGGAAGTATCGGAATTCAGTATCGGAATTCCGATACCGCAAATATCGGCCGATACCCGATACTTGCGGTATCGGAATGCTCAACACTAGTGATGAGCTGTATTGGTTTGGTGCCAGATATAGCGATTAACTTGGTGGCCAGAAAGTTCAATTCTGGTCTCATCTGACCAGAGCACCTTCCTCCATACATTTGGGGAGCCTTCCACATGTCATTTAACAAACGTAAAACGAGCTTTACAATTTTTGTGTGTAAGTAAAGGCTTTTTTTCCCCCTCTTTGACTACGTCTATGGAGTGTAAGGCCTATTGTGATTGTATGGACAAATACTCCAGTCTCTGCTTGGGAACTCTGCTGCTTCATCAGAGTTACCTTTGGCCTCTGTGCTGCCTGTGATTAATGCCCTTCTTGCAGTAGCGTAGCTACCGGTGGGGCCATCCCAGGGCCCCGCGCTCTGAGGGGGCCCATCTGGAGCTACGCTACTGTAACTGCATAGGCACGCGCAGAGGCTCAGTATTGGGGTATCAGGTGCAGTAATAGGGACACATACGGCAGCAGAGGCTCAGTATCGGGGTATCAGGTGGCGTAATAGGGACATATACGGCAGCAGCGGCTCAGTATTGGGATATCAGGTGCAGTAATAGGGACACATACGGCAGCATCGGCTCAGTATTGGGATATGAGGTGCAGTAATAGGGACACATACGGCAGTGGCTCAGTATTGGGGTATCAGGTGCAGTAATAGGGATACATACGCCAGCAGCGGCTCAGTATTGGAGTATCGGGTGTAGTAATAGGGACACATACGGCAGCAGGGGCTCAATATTGGGGTATCAGCAGGATGAGGGGTTTGTGCAGGTTGGGAATAGATGGTGATGGCTGGAATGTGAGAAGTGAGACGTGTCTTTGTTGTTTTTTCTACAGATGAGTTGTAGCTGGAAGAAGTTGTCATGTCGGTCTGGGCCAGATGGAAAAGATGGGAAAAATGAACGATTCCATCATAAAGAACGTCGATGGTAAGTCATTACCTATAACTGTGCTGTGATCTCTTATATGTTCTGTAGGACTGGTATCTACCACTGATCATATGGCGGTAATATCCATGTTGGTCGTTATATACAGATAATCTTTAGTAACAGCGCCGTCATCTGCTGAGGTTCTCCTCCACTATTAGGGGGTGTCATCGAGTTGTAATCAAGGTTACCTGGTTAGGGGCCCACTCTGAAGCTTCGCCCCCCCCCTGTACCAAATCCCTAGCTACGCCTCTGCCTCCTTGCCAGGGCTGAGCGTTTTGGTGGGTGCCCCTCTCTTGGCAGATTTGTTGTGCTACCATGCTCTTTCCATTTGATGATGTTCCAGGGGATCATCAGAGATTGGATATTTTTTAAAATTGTAATTTTTATTGAAAATGTTTCTAAATTTACAGGAAAAGAAAATATAATTAGGCATTTTAGATTTTTCACTATCATTTATAGGTTAACAATCAATCTTATACTATAGCATAAGTTAAACATTTTCAAGTAAAGAGTAAAATTTTACAAACAAACACACAGACTCAGACAAAAGGGGGGGAAATTATGTGGAATATTACGACCTAGTTATGGCCATCTCGTACAGGTCATATATTTAACATGGACCAAAAGGAAAAGATTGGGATATGCTTTTAATAACCAAACCCTGTCTTGTACTTCTCAACAACTTTGTCCCTAACTTGTTTGGAGATCTCCTTGGTCTTCATGGTGTTTGGTTATTGGTGCCTCTTGCTTAATGGTGTTGCAGCCTCTGTGGCCTTTCAGAAAAGGTGTGTATATACTGACAGACCATGGGACTCTTCGATTTCGCACAGGTCGACTTCCTTTCACTAAGCATGTAATTTATGAAGATAATTAATTGCACCAGAATTTTTTAGGGGCTTCATAGCAAAAGGGGTGAATACACATGCACATGCCAATTTTTTGTTATTTGATCCCATAAATTTTACTTATGCCTATATTTTTCTCACTTCACTAACTAGTGCTGATGCATCTAACACAAATTGGATTACAAAAATATTGAAACACAGGTTGTAATGTTACAGGTAAAAAGCCAAGGGGGGTGATAAGCTGTATGTGCAGTGGCTTGTGAAAGTTATTAGAATACTAATAAGAGGGATTAAATGTGGTGGCCGTACTTAATATTGGGAGAAACTGGTTCACTTTAAAATAGCACACATTAATAAATTACAGTACATATTTAATTCACTTATGTACTGGTGGATTATTTTAGTTTGACAGTGTCTCTCTTGTGGAGAACCCAGGGGCACTCTGCAAAGTGAGCACTTGTGGGTAAGGAGGAGTCGGGAGAAATTGGCCAAACCAACAGCTTTCAATTGTGTATGGGCCTCCTTGAGGCCCCTATACTAATGTCGCTAATATCGACGGGTCCAGCTGACTAATGTGTATATGAGCGCCGGTCGACTGATTGTCAGTGAAGATGTCAGTTGAACATGTCTAATTTTGGACTACCGATTGCATTGTTCTCTGGAGACAAGCCGCCAGCGAACATGTCCGCCAGCGAACATGTCAGCCAGTGGTTTTCTCATAAAGAACACAGAAGGGCTCATTCGGCTGAGTGCTTCTGAGTATGGGAAAATTGTCTGACATGGCTTTTTTTTTTGTTTGGCTGAAGCATCATTCGTCCGAAAGCCATCTAATGTGTATGGACGGCTTTAGGCTGTGGCAGGTATAGCTGTAACTCTGCATAACTATACACGCAGTGCTGATCATCGGCTGAAAGAATCCAACATTTCAAACAATCATCAATTGACACAACGGACCGTTTGTTGTGGTCAAACTCCACCATTTCATACAACTTTGATCCAATGTGTATAGGCTTCCTTACCCACGCATTTACTCACAGAGTGAGCTTCACAAAGAGCAGTAATTTATCAGATAGATGAATAACAGAAGCATTGCACTAGAAACTAGATCAGGAACTTAGAACTGAAGGAGAATGATAGGGAAATTTAATTAAGAACAAGACAAAGCACAAAATATATTAGAGTATTATAACTACCCCCATGCAATAATTATCACAATATTACCATCAAGTATGATGGATAGGTTTTACAGATATGATAAGGTACTTTTCCTTTTAATCATATTTTGTGCAAACCATTGCATTTTCAGTAATCTTGCAAAGAGACTGAAATAGTGGAAATTCCGCACCATATGGAGAGAAGTCAGTATGAAATCATAGTCGTAGATGGAATCATTGGCATACAATTACATTACGAATACGTCCTACCAACAGGCAGGACTGGACTGGCCCACCAGAGAATCGGAGAATCCTCCGGTGGGCCCCGACTTCTCTTTCAGGAGAGTTAATAGTGCAAACCTTAAGGCTGCTTTTGGGCTCTTGAGTGAGGGAGAAAGGTGGGCCTTCAGAATCAAATCCTCTGGTGAACCCAATGTTCTTCAGTCTGACTCTGCCAACAGGTAATGATTTCTGCCTATTTACAACCATCCGGTCACTAGGGGCTTATTGTAAGCACATGCAGCACTATTTTTCCCAATGGACATCATTTATATTGACCTATGCTAAGTACTGGAATAAAGCCTTGTAGAGAAAATCACCAGTCACTGCTATAAATGATAATTTCACTCTTTGCAGAACACATTACTCTCCTGTAATGGGGTTACATAGAGGTAATGAGAATCGGTTAAGCACTTTTCAATGTGACAATTATCTTCTGACTTATCATCTAAATTGAAAAATTATTGTGTAACCAGAGCAAGATTGGTTTAAAAAATATCTAGATGCCTTTTACTGTAAGTAGCAGTGAAAATGCCACACTGCAGGTTTGAGACTGTGTGATCCTCCAAATCACTAGTAAAAGGAAATGGACGCATTTCTTAAAAAAATAGTAGATGGATAAGTCTGCAGTTACTGCCCTCCAGTTGAAAGCGATCATCCAACCAACCTTTGGACCAAAAAATTAAACAGAAATTTTAGTATGCTTAAGACTACTTATCCTTTTCCACTACTCCTGTGTCCTGAACCACAATACGAACCTGGAATAATTTTGTACCATATATTGCCCAGTTAGGAACAATCCACTAAGGCCTTCCTTGCCATAATTAGCATACTATCAGTTTTGTGTAAGTGTAGATGCCATATATCCTGCTGACGAGAAATAGGATTACACGTTCCATTGTAGAAACTGTTTAGTTGTCTGAGAGAATGCTGAGCTGAGTGAATACTGCGTTATTTGTTCTTACCCTGATAAATATGTATATTTTAGGCATTGTGATGTTCTGTTATAGGAGAATTGTACAGTTTTGGTCCTGGGCTGCTGCACTGGTGGGCTCAGTACTTGGTGGGCATCAATACATCGTTGGCAGCTCAGTGGTTAGCACTGTTGCTTTGCAGAACTGGGGATCTGGATTCAAATCCCATCAAAGACAACATCTGCGAGGGGTTTTTATACTCTTCCTGCGTTTCATCCGGTCTCCTCACACCCTCCAGAATGTGAGCCCCGCTAGGGACAGTGCTGATTGTGTGTAAAGCGTGTCGGAATATGATGGCGCTATACAAGTAACATAGTGTATTTATTTATCAGCATAGCTACAAGCAAGAATGGTTTCTCACCTGTCATATAAAAGGACGACTTGTAATGATGGAACAATGCGCCACAGCAATGAAGTGAGAGGCAGAGAGATTCTGGTAAAGGGGACAGATTGCAAATCATGTTTGTGGTGTCAAGTAGTCCTGCAGTTGGCCTATGTAGCGGGTTGGGCTTGCAAATTGCCTCTTGGGGGATCATCAGTAAATTGGAAACCAGTATGGGCTTAGTCATTACTGTGGGCAGTGGGATGTAATGATCATGCAATAGATCATCTGGATCTACCCTTCTGCTCTTCTTACAGAGCCTAGTCTACACCAGCTGTAGCATATGTAAATGGACATACCGTATATCCCGGATGTGGCAGATTACTGATCTTCCCCCTTTAGGACTTGTCTGCTATCAGGTGAATTATGGGTCTTATCACACCTCAGTACATAGCGTTATTCCTTTAAAGTCTTTTATTTTACACTTAATAATGGTGGCACGTGATTGCATTGCTCTATTTATGGAAAAATTATCTGCTTTTAATCTCCATGTTGTTTACCAATGTAGATCACAAAATGCTCATGGTTTTAAAGGGGTCTGGATAGAACACCACTGCCACTATCATGGAAAACTCTATGGTTTTCCATGATGATGCCCCGAAAGACAGTGAGCTATTGGCAGTGCCCTTTTGATCATACGTAGTGTGACTTCTCCATCCTACTGAAGACATCAGACTTTCATTTTTGACTCTTTTTGCTCTATTTTGTTATCTTGATGTCTTGTAGTGTATATTCATACAACCCACCATGGTTCATCTTCATTCTACTATGTCCTGTCTCATGCTCAGAACTTGGATTTCTTACACCCTCCTCCGCCTCCATGCTTCTGCTTCCCACTTTCTCCCCTCTCCCTGTTGTTACACAACATAGAAGGGCTGGCATGGGTCGGCCATTATTCCCTGGTTTGATCATGCATTCTTGCTGGTTTGTCATATTACCCATAAAAATGTTTGATTATTCATAATTTAGGATTCTGTACCTGTCATTTCTCTGTGTTGGTGGTATTGCCCACATGAACTCTTAGGCCGGGGTCACAAGTGTGTGTGCAATGTGAGAAATTCGCGCATCAATACCCAGCACTGACACCTTCACTCGGGACCGGAGTGTGCGGCTGCATGTATTTCTATGTAGCTGAATGCTACGGTCCGAACCGCCAGTGGCCGGAATTGATGCAAGAGACTCTCACAAGTTTCTCGCATTGCACAGGCGAGTGTGACACCGACCTTATTATATTTAGTAAGGAAATAAAAAAAACAAACTAGAAAACCAGGGGCAGAAAACAGGGCAATAGGGTCTTATCCGGTAGACAATTAAATGTTAACAAAGGTTATGCTAATGTGAGATGTGTGTCGGCTCACCATGGCAGTATAATTGAAGATAAAGGTAATTGTACTCACTCCTGGATAATCTGGGTCAATAGATTTGTTTCTTTATATAATTGGGCAGCACGGTAGCTCAGTGGTTAGCACTGCAGCCTTGCAGCGCTGGGGTCCTGGGTTCTAATCCCACCCAGGACAACATCTGCAAAGAGTTTGTATGTTCTCTCCGTGTTTGCGTGGGTTTCCTCCCACATTCCAAAGACATACTGATAGGGATTCTAGATTGTGAGCCCCAACGGGGACAGTGATGATAATGTGTACAAACTGTAAAGCACTGCGGAATATGTTAGCGCTATATAAAAATAAAGATTATTATTATTTATTAATTAATGGTGTTTTAGCCCCTAGATGGCAGCGGTTTGCGGATTCATACGACTGTCACCTGTATGTCAGCAGGCACACAGGGAGATTCCTCTAGTTTCTTGAGTTTATATGGGGGCGGGAGGGGACCGTTTGGTTTAGAAATATAAATATCCTTAAGATTGTGAACCACTATGCTAGACCGCAGGCGAGCCCGTGCTTTGCACTCAATTAAACCAGTTTGCTCTCAGGGTGTAATAAGGTAACGGCGGCCGGTTCAGATGGGCACGCCAACAGGTACATTCCCAAAGAGTAAATAGGAAAAACAGTTCTCTTGGGTGCCGAGCTTCTGGCAAAATGTTTGTTTCATGTATTTTCTTCATTTCTAAGCAAAATAGTGTGGAAATTAGTTATTTTCTCATCGGTGATGCCGCTGTATTCTGAATAAACACCATCGGTACATGATTTACACTAACCTGGTCTGGTTGTGTTCACACAGCATTATTAAGGCATAGAAATTCAGCTGTGGCAGGTCCAAAGGGTCCTCAGACCAAAGAAATCACAGAATCAATCATGGTTTTTGGTCCTAATGAAGAGGTGTGTAATACTTTGGAACACGTTGACAAAATATGAATCACAAACCCACTAGTGTGGATCTGGATTTACCATTTTGATTCCCAGCAATGTGGATTTTCCACAATTTTCCTTTTCTGTGCGACCTTGTGGATGGCACAGCTTCTCATTGACTCTTCGGCAGCACGAATACTACTAATGCACATGCTCAGGCACAAGAAACACGAAGCACTACTGTCAGGGGCATAGTGCTACTTTATTAGGACTTTTCCCTGTCTATTACTGGTTTCTGCTCTGATCATAATGTTCTCAAGCTGATCAGAGACCAGTGTGATAATATTAGACAGTAAAGCGCTTTGGAGATGCAGGAAAAACCCTTCAAACAAGGTGAAGCTATGTCCCTGGCAGAAGCACACAGATTACTGGTGTACAACAGCCCTGAACATGATCTGTCTGCTCTAGGCATCGAGATCACAGTGTTCAGAGCAGATGGATCACTTCTGGGCAGTAGAGTGATGTATCTCCGCTAAGAACGTTGGGAGCTGTCAATGACTTTCAGCAGATAGTCGAATTTGCATACCATGCGTATGCCCTTCCCATGGTGTGTAAATGCCTTTAGCTATCAATTTAATTATATTTAGACAAGGTTTTTTTTATGTGAAATATATTAAAATAATACAAACTAGGGATGAGTTTTCATGATCGGTAACCTTTAAAATACCAATCCAGCATTTTTTTAATTATACCCCTGGAATGGTGTTACCAATGCATGTTCTCTGCCCTTAGCAATATACTTACCAGCCACTATCTTCTATTCTTCCTGGCACTACTCCTGAACTGTTCCGCCATCTTGTGACCACAGCCCCTGACTGTTCGTAAATCAGCGGTAACAGTCCCAAGCTCCCAATGCAAGTCTATAAGAGCTTTGTTCTGGATCTAATAGACTTACATTGAGAAGTGACCTTCGACAAACACTGTAGCGATCCGGCAGGTCACAACCAGCAGAAAACGACCGAACTGATAAAAGATGAAGGCAGTGGCTAGTAAGTATTTTACTATGGGCAGGGAACATGCATAAGTAATATCATACTGGTGGTGAAATAAAAAAATAACCTCGGAGTGGTGCTTTATGGGTGGTGAAGGTGGTTAAATGAAGAAGACCACAAATAAGAAAAACATTTTTATTCCCATTAAAAAAAACAAAGATGGACAGGCTAAAAAAAAAAAAGAAAGAAAGAATTCCTGAGGTCATATCCATGGAAATGGTCAGATTGAGATTTATGGAACCATTATACTGTACAACTGTGCTTTTCTTTGCTGCGTGGGCTGATTTACTTGGCTTAGTATTTGCAAAAATATTTGGCCAAATTGATAGCTTGTTATAAGAATGTCATAGTTTTATTTTCCATGAAGTGATAGAAGTGTGAAATAAGGCACTTCATCTCCACAAACTTTGAGAAACGTTCCTCACTATTTTTATGGCTTTTTCATTCAGTTATTATTGCTTTCACATGCTTTTCACCCTGGTGTCCAGACCATTTAGCTCTTGCATAATTTGTGGAGGCAAGTCATCAGGCACTTGCTCCTTCAGGTATTTTCCAACTTCTTGCACTTCTTTTTCCCAGAATCCTTTGGGGAGGGAAAACAGCTGGTTTGTATCGACGGCACCCAGCCCTTCTAGGTTCAATGCCCCCTCAGCAGGAAGATATCCAATGGGTGTTTGTCGAGCACTCTCTTCTCCTTCTACCCTACGGAAGATCCAGTCTAGTACCCTGGAATTCTCCCCAAAGCCTGGCCATAAGAACTGTCCTTTGTCATCTTTTCGGAACCAGTTAACATGGAAGATTTTGGGAAGACGTAGTCCTGGTCTTTTTTGCAGACTCAGCCAGTGAGAAAGGTAATGGCCGAAATTATATCCGAAGAAGGGTCTCATTGCAAAAGGATCGTGCATGATAACTTTGCCTACATAAAAGATACATGAGTGAAATATAATAAATAAAATGGTAATACAACAAAATTAGAAACCAGAATTGGAGCAAATTGGAGAAGTACAAAGAATAGAAATCAAGAATAAATATTAGCAATAGAAGAAATGAACAAGATAATGTTGTTATGGTGAGATGTTAGGCTTTCACACTTACCTTTGTGTTCAGCAGCTGCAGTAGCCTCAGACCTCATGGCTGCTCCAACAAACACTCCATGGCTCCAGTCAAAGCTCTCATAGACCAGAGGTACACCTTGAAAAAAACATTTATTTCTTTATACGATTACTTATTACCTTTAGTACCATCTAGTATAAACGTATCTGTGGCATCGGAGAAAGGGCAGTGTTTTCTGAATGCCACATGTGCTGTTCTGTCACCCAGTTAGATAACGTTACTTAAGCTCCCAAAAATGTAGATATCATACTGTACATGTATGGCCAATGTGGTCATAGACAATTCTGATTGGCGTAAAAATGACACCAGACATAGATGAAATTCTACAATTATGCACATTTCAATGCTTAACTCCAATATTCACATATTGATGGAGACCAGAAGTCAAGTAAATTCAGAAAATGCCTTACCCTCAGGCCTTCTCCCACCAAAGATAATAGCATCTATAGGAACACCCTCTGGTGACTCCCAAGCTTCATCCATAATAGGGCACTGAGCAGCAGGGGCGCAGAAACGAGAGTTAGGGTGTGCACTGGGTTCTTTATCTCCTGTAAAAAAGAAACTTGCTTTACATAAGCTGGAAGCGTCAAGAAACAATACTTGTAAAGAAGAAGACTGTTTGCCTCACCTTTCTTCCAAGGTTTTCCTAGCCAGGATGTGACTGTCACGCCAGGTGGAAGATCTTGGTCTAATCCTTCCCAGTATACACCTCCATCACTTGTCTCTGCCACATTAGTGAAGATGGTATTCTTTTCAACTGTATGCAAGGCATTGGGATTTGTTTTTACCGACGTTCCAGGAGCCACACCAAAAAAGCCATTCTCTGGGTTGATAGCCCGAAGGCGTCCTATTAAGAAAATAAAAGTTTTAGCTATCTTAGGGGAATGTTTAACAACACAATCTTTGGTACATGATGATGTCAATCAGGGGAAAATTTTGTACTACTGCTGTTATTTATTGTCTTCACATCCATAATTGGGCAGCATGGCGGCCTTGAGGTGCTAGGGTCCTGGGTTCAAATCCCAGGGAGCTTGTATGTTTTCTCCATATTTCACACTCCAAAAACATATTAATAGGAGGTTTAGATTATGAGCTTCAATGGGTCAGTGACGATAATGTCTGTAAAGCGCAGTGGAATTAGTGACTCTATATAAGCATATCAAATAAATAAATAATAGGTTGCAAACCTTCACTATCAAATTTCATCCAGGCAATGTCATCCCCCACACATTGTACTTTCCAGCCAGGCAACGCTGGCCGCATCATTGCAAGATTTGTTTTCCCGCAGGCACTTGGGAAAGCTGCAGCGATATATCTCTTACGACCAGCAGGGTTTGTGATCCCCAAAATCTAATATGGGAAAGAAACCCCACAACAGGACAATGTACAAACAGCACAGACAAGATGGCTCAGGAAACAGAAGACAGAGGATCTAGTGCAGGAGAGAGTGTACAAGGGGCTAAAGGCTCCTCTCTCACCAGCATATGCTCAGCCAACCATCCCTCATCCTTGGCAATTCGGGAGGCTATGCGCAGAGCGAAGCATTTTTTTCCCAAGAGAGAATTTCCTCCATATCCACTACCAAAAGAGATGATCTCACGGTTATCAGGAACGTGAGCAATAAGTGTTTTTTCAGGGTTGCAGGGCCATGAATTCACCAGAGGGGCTGTAAAGAAGACATAAAGGCACCTGTTTAGTAGTTGCATCTGTATACTGTAAAACTCCATAATACTGTGGGAATATGCTTACCTTTCAGGGGCAGTGGTTGCCCCACAGAGTGTAAACATTTTACAAAGTCACCATCTCCCAGTGCGTCCAAGACTGGTGTACCCATACGGGTCATGATGCGCATGCTGGCAACTACATATGGGGAGTCCGTGAGCTGAACCCCATATTTAGATAGAGGGGAGCCAACCGGGCCCATACTGAATGGTAATACATACATCGTACGACCTAGGGAAAGAGAAGGAAGTCAAACCATGACCAATTAACACAACTAATTAAGTACCGTATATACTCGAGTATAAGCCGAGATTTTCAGCCCATTTTTGGGGGTTGAAAGTCCCCCTCTCGGCTTATGCTCGAGTCATACCCGGGGGTCGGCATGGGAGGGGGAGCGGGGGCTGTCTAATTATACTTACCTGCTCCCAGCGTGGTCCCTGGACATCCCTGCTTCTTCCAGTGCTGCAGCTTCTTCCTGTATTGAGCGGTCACATGGCACCGCTCATTACAGAAATGAATATGCGGCTCCACCTCCCGTAGAGGTGGAGCCGCATATTCATTACTGTATATGAGCGGTAACGCTGCCCGCTCAATACAGGAAGAAGATGCAGCGCCGGGGAAGAAGCAGGGACGCAGCGCCAGGACCAGGTAAGTATACGGGGAGGGGGAGCGCTGCGCGATAGTCACCTGCTCCTCGGTCCGGGTGTCGCTCTGTCTTCAGCAGTGACGCTCAGGTTAGAGGGCGCGGTGACGTAGTCAGTGCGCGCCTTCTGCTGAACGTCTGTGCCGAAGACGGAGCCGCACGAGGAACAGGTAAAAGTGCCGAGGTCCTGAGCGACGGAGAGGTGAGTATGTGATTTTTTTTTTTTATGGCAGCAAAAGCAAATGGGGCAAGTGGCTGTGCGGAGCATCTTATGGGGCCATACTTGTGCAGCACTATAAGGGGCAAGTGACTGTGCAGAGCATCTTATGGGGCCATAAAACTTGTGCAGCATTATGAGGGGCAAGTGACTGTGCAGAGCATCTTATGGGGCCATACTTGTGCAGCACTATAAGGGGCAAGTGGCTGTGCGGAGCATCTGTATGGGGCCATAACGCTTGTGCAGCACTATATGGGGCAAGTGGCTGTACGGAGCACTATAATGGGGCCATAACACTTGTGCAGCATTATATGGGGCAAGTGGCTGTGCGGAGCATCTGTATGGGGCCATAACACTTGTGCAGCATTATATGGGGCAAGTGGCTGTGCGGAGCATCTGTATGGGGCCATAACACTTGTGCAGCATTATATGGGGCAAGTGGCTGTGCGGAGCATCTGTATGGGGCCATAACACTTGTGCAGCACTATAAGGGGCAAGTGACTGTACGGAGCATCTTAAGGGGCCATAACGCTTGTGCAGCACTATATAGGGCAAATATCTCTATGGAGCGTCTTATGAGGCCCTTATTACCCTTTATGCAGCATTATATGGGGCATATTTTAATATGGAGCATCTAATGGGGCCCATCAAACTTTATGGAGCATTATATGGGGCTCCTGATTCAATATGGATATTCAAAAACACTTAACCTACTGATGTCTCAATTAATTTTACTTTTATTGGTATCTATTTTTACTTTTGAAATTTACCGTAGCTGCTGCATTTCCCACCCTAGGCTTATACTCGAGTCATTAAGTTTTCCCAGTTTTTTGTGGCAAAATTAGGGGGTCGGCTTATACTCGGGTCGGCTTATACTCGAGTATATACGTTAGCTATTTTCACACGAACTACATGCATTCTGTGAGTTGGGATAAGCCTGGTAGCCATGGATGGACATTACAGACTGACATCAGGAATAAAATAAGCTCAAGTATTTTACAAACCTTTCATGCAACCAGGAAACCGATCATTCTTGGCTCTCTCAAAATCTCCGGGGGACATCCAGTTCCCCAGTTGCCCTGCTGCTCCTTCTGCAGGAATGGGAACAGTGTCCCGCTTGTTATTAGTTACTATCACTGTCTTACTCTCCACTCGAGCAACATCCTTTGGGTCAGTTCTTGCCAACCAGCTGGAGAGATAAGAACACGAAGCGATAAGAAAAACGAAGAGATGTCAAAGGCACCCAAACAGAGATGACAAGCATTAGACTATAATACGCATGCAGGCACAATTATAAATTAATGCTAAACACTGGACTGGTAAGGTTACAGGCAGGGGAATCGGGGTGTGATGATGGGGAACAAAGGCTAAAAACCAGACTCACCAGTTGGGGTACTTGTGCAGCTTCTTTATCATACCCTCTTGTTGTAATACAGTAAGGATGGTGTCATTTTCGGAGGCGGTGCCATCACATATATGGATGTTTTGGGGGTCACACAGTTCAGCTCCTCTTATCACAAATTCGCGGACAGCAGGAGGAAGTCGCTCTATCTGACCACTCAGGACCCGCAGAGCATGGGCGTTTCGACTGCTTACCTGCTGTGACTGCGCCCATGCTCGTACAGCCCGGGAGCATGGCCTGTGCAGAGAAGAAATTTGACATTTCTTAAAACCAACTGGGAATGGAAATAATTCATGTACAGAATGTCCTCCATCTAGACTGGTCAATCACGTATGCAGTTTTTTTTTAATGCTGAGCATTCACAATGCTCTGTGAATATCTAGCGGGATTCATTATCTTAATAGTCATGCAGCATTTTTCTACTAGAAGGCTGCTTTATCATTTTTTACAGTAATTTTACCACTGGGAGGAGCTATTGCACTGAAAGCTGTTTAGATGTTAAAACATTTTTTTATAGAGTCCTTGGGAAAAAATAAATGACTGAGTCATCTAAGATACAGGAAAGAAATATATCTTGGTACCGTGTTAGCCAGTAGATAGAAAAATATTTAGAATTGAGAGTCCCAGTGGGTATACTTTGGCCTAGGCCAGAATATACCTGGGGTATATTCTCGCCTAGGCCACTTTAACCCCGGGCATAGTCTGGGACGGGGTATATTCTGGCCTGTTACACCGGCTTTATACATTGTGTACATCTGGAATAACGTGTTAAAATCTGATCAATGGTGGGGGACCCTACCAATCTGAAATTCATGACACCGATCTGATATTCATGATGACTTTTAACTCTGATGTATGTTCCTTTTGGAATTGATGGCTACCCAAGGCTTCACTTGAAAGGGATGTGTCAGAAGGATCAATCCTCCTGAGCCGTCTATATGGGCATGTAGGTCATAGGAATCTGAATAAAATGGTACCTTGATAGCTGATCTGATGTCTTATTCCTGAGAAATCCACATTTTTCTTAATATGTGAGTATGTAATATGTAGATGGGGAGCGCAGATTGTCAGTCATTACATGTCTCATCGGATCGCAGATATCAAGGTATAATTTTATTTCTATGAGCTACATGTCCATATAGATGACGTAGGAGGGTTGATTCTACTGAGAAATGTATGTATTATATTTCTAATATAAATATTGTGCGTGTATGTTTGTGTGTGTGTATATATGTATATATATATATATGTATATATGTATATATATATATATATATATATACTGTATATGTGTGTGTGTGTTACAGAGAGTGTAGAATAAGTGAAATCGTGCTTTTGCCTAGTATGTCATGACCTCAAGTAATTTCAAGATATACTAAGATACCCCTTGCTTCCTTGATCAGTATACTGATTTAATAGCAGTATATTTAAAAACTGATAAATGAAGCTGTGGTAGGTAAATGCTGAGTGCATGTTTGTCCTGTGTTTCTGCATATCTTGTCAATGAACTTAGCACTTTGTACGTGCTGTTTATCGAATGCTAGGGTTAAAGGTTGCAGGTGGAGGAACGTAATTGCAGGAGTTTAGCAAAACAAGATGCATAGAGCCTCTGACTTAGATGACTCATATTTAGAATTGAGAGTCCTCAGTGGTTCATACCTTTTAATGGCCAACTGAAAAGATGGTAATAAATTGCAAGCATACGTCTCTTCATCAGGCAAAGACTGATGAAGAGACGTATGTAGTCTCGAAAGCTTGCAATTTATTACCATCTTTTCAGTTAGCCATTAAAAGGTATCAACCACTGAGGGATGTAAAATAGCCTGTGCCAGACTATGCCCGGGGTTAAAGTGGCCTAGGCCAGAGTATACCCTGGATATATTGTAGCCTAGGCTAAACTATACGCCTCCAACTCAGAATATTGGTGTGTTTTTCCTAATGTAGTTGTTCTACAGAATGACTACAAAGGCAGAAAGTAGGGCTAAACTTAGTCCGGGGTCACACTTGCGAGTTCAATGCGAGTCTCTCGCATCAATACCCGGCACTGCCGCCGGCACTCGGGACCGGAGCGTTCAGCTGCATAGAAATACATACAGCCACACACTCCGGTCCAGAGTGGCGGCGGCAGTGCCGGGTATTGATGCGAGAGACTTGCACGAGCTTCTCACATTGAACTCGCAAGTGTGACCCCGGCCTTACAGTATGTGTTGGAGAAGTTACATTACACGGACAGAAGATGACTGAATCAAAATGTGAATGAATATGTGAACACCTCTGGCATTTCTCGTAATAGGGTCTGGGCAACTGATGAAGAGATCATGGCCACAGCGAATCTGTTGAATTGCGACATTGTCATCCACACAAAAGTCGGTGACTCCATGGATTGGTTGACATATCCTGCAAGCTTCAATCTGCAGTCAACAATAGAACATGCACTTTATCATGAAAATAGGCATGATCATTTTAATGTTGTTATCAGTGTTTGTCTTTAAACGTTTATATTGTTGCAAAGACTTGCTTGCCTAAGGCCAGAGATAAAAATTTGCATGCGACAATTGCATACAAAGTCGCCGTGTACCTCTCCTAAAGGTCCGAATACACGGGACAACTATTATGTGATTTGGGTGGGTGAGCAGGAAAAACACCAATATTCGGGCTTGGAGGGGTATAGTTTAGCCTAGGCTAGAATATACATGGGGTATACTTTGGCCTACACCACTTTAACCCAAGGCATAGTCTGGGAAGGGGTATATTCTGACCTGTTACACCGGAACACCACAACCAGGTCTCCGGTGGGACCAGACACTGACACCTGCTGGCATACTGGCCAACAGCTGCTTGCTCCAGGGGTCCGCAGACAGTGGTGTGTCGCTAATAGCGGCACACCCAGCAGATATGGGGCTCCTGAGTCAAGGGGGCCGGCCCGGTGCCAGCAGAGCAGCAGCTGGAGACAAGTGAAGTGAATGAATATTCACGCTTACATGGGCGTGGAGAGGAGTGAACATTCATTTCACTTTAATAGCGGGCAGTGTCAGCTGCAGGCTGAGGCTAACACTGCCCGCATGTAAAGCTGATGCAGCCATATTGGGCCCCTGCAGGGCAGCTAACCCTGAAGCAATCAGCGGGCAGGGAGCGATCCCTGCAGCTTGGCAGCAGAGTGGAGCTGCAGGGATCCAATGGCGTCCTGCCCGGCGCTTCCTTTCTGACACAGCGCGGCTGGATAATGTCATCATTCAGCACGCGGCTGTTTCAGACAGAAAGCTGCTGGCGAGGAAGATGCTTCCGGGATGTGGTGCGGCAGCGGGGAACGTGCGGAGAGGTGAGTGGTGCTGTGTGTCTGTCTGCGTGTGTGTATGTGGTGCGGTGGTGTGTGTGTACTGGAGATGTGTGTATTGGAGATTGGCAATGATGTGGGTGATGGAGAGAGCAGTGACATAGCTGCTGACTTCCCTGGGGATGCTTTTTCCAAGATGGAAGACGCTGTGGCTCCTCCAGGTGCTGCTGTATAGGGGGCTGTTGTGACTCCATAGCGGACACAAGCGCCCCTGCCTGTCCGGCGATCCTCCTTATGTATACCACAACCCGGGATCTGCTGGCCGGTGCGCTCCTGAAGCTTCAGGTACAGCCCACCGGAAGCTCAGCTCCGAGTGAAAGGTCTCGGCGCACGTCATAGGGGTGTGACTTCCGGTTTGCGTCCCGTAATCTGCGGATCTGGGAACTGTGCGGTTGCTGGACCCCATACTGTGATAGCTCTGCAACCAATGCTCCCTCCGACGGATGAGACCCCATTGGGCCCCCCGAGGAGCTTCCAGCCTCCAGGCGTCGCGGCAGCAGAGACTGTGCTCTGCTGGAACACCAGACGGCCCTGGTCTGGGAATTCATCCACTTCTTTCTCCTTATCCTGCCGTCATCAAGAAGGCTCCCCTGCCGAAGACAGGAATCCACTGATGTGGAGAGAAGCGCCTCCTTTTTATCTTGAAGGTTTCCTGTCCTTGAAGGGCGAAGCCCCTCTCTCGTTGGTGCTGTCATGGGTGACAGAAAAATCATCCGTTTTCCATCCCAGAAAAAAAGAATTGGCCGATTTTCATTGACATTCCATCTGTGTGTCATCTGTGTACGTCTGTCTCTTATATCTCTTATTATACATCAACAGTTAATGATACTAACAATACCAAATACCATTTCCTATGTTAATTATTTCAATATATGTGGAAAAAAATCAGATGCAAGATGGATGATCTGTGTGGGCTTCATTTTTTTTTCTTCGCACCCATAGCGTTGAATAAGCTAGTCTCACCTGATATACATTAGAGACTACTGCATGCTGTCATTTCTTCTCACATGGACAATGTCTTCTGCAGAGCTGTGTTATTAATCCCCGTGTTATCCATTTTTAACATGGACCGCACTCGTCTGAATGAACCCCAATTCTCAGCCATGACCATCTCTAAACTGCATCCTCTACATCCCATGCTGCCGAGCTATCCGCACTGCTGGAGCCTGTCCTGGGTATATGTGATCGCAGTATACTATGGGCACCATGTACAACCACAATTTCACTATAAGTAGTGACTGCGCCGGACCAAATACCTGCCTATCCTGTGCTGTAATGTATGGTGAATGCAGATTTGCATTATCAGAAATATTTGCAACTCTTTCTACTTTGAATGCACTGACTTGTGTACCTGGATGGCTGCCCATGCATGATTTCCTATAACAATTATCGTTACATGAAGGATCTTATGACACCACACAAGCTGCAAGTTTGTTTGCTAAGGCTTTCTCCACTGCTGGCTCGGTCTCATTGCACATATACCATGGGGAGGTGATGCAATATTATACATAAATCCAGAGATGTGCTGGTAGACTTTCTGATCACCCAACCATATCTTATAGCAACCCCGGTTACAAGAACTTGTCCTGAACATGTACTTTATCACATCATACCTTGCCAAATAATGTACCTGAGACCCAATAGTACTAAACGTATCATCGTCACACACTAATCATATATTACTGATCATATAGCGCTAACCCTCACCTGATCATTTACTACTGAGCCTGTCCTCACCATATTTTACTGAACTGAACACGCATCCATCATACAGTATTGAACCTGCCATGGCCATAAATTATTGTCCTGACCATATATTCGTCACACAGTACTGGACCTGTCCTGACCATACACCCATCACATAGTACCAGACCTGTCCTGACCATACACCCATCATATAGTACTGGACCTGTCCGGACCATACACCCATCACATAGTACTGGACCTGTCCTGACCATACACCCATCACATAGTACTGGACCTGTCCTGACCATACACCCATCACATAGTACTGGATCTGTCCGGACCATACACCCATCACATAGTACTGGACCTGTCCTGACCATACACCAAATCACATAGTACTGGACCTGTCCTGACCATACACCCATCACATAGTACCAGACCTGTCCTGACCATACACCCATCACATAGTACTGGATCTGTCCGGACCATACACCCATCACATAGTACTGGATCTGTCCGGACCATACACCCATCACATAGTACTGGATCTGTCCGGACCATACACCCATCACATAGTACTGGACCTGTCCTGACCATACACCAAATCACATAGTACTGGACCTGTCCTGACCATACACCCATCACATAGTACCAGACCTGTCCTGACCATACACCCATCACATAGTACTGGACCTGTCCTGACCATACACCCATCACATAGTACCGGACCTGTCCTGACCATACACCCATCACATAGTACCAGACCTGTCCTGACCATACACCCATCACATAGTACTGGACCTGTCCTGACCATACACCAAATCACATAGTACCGGACCTGTCCTGACCATACACCCATCACATAGTACCAGACCTGTCCTGACCATACACCCATCACATAGTACTGGACCTGTCCTGACCATACACCCATCACATAGTACTGGACCTGTCCTGACCATACACCCATCACATAGTACTGGACCTGTCCTGACCATACACCAAATCACATAGTACTGGACCTGTCCTGACCATACACCCATCACATAGTACCAGACCTGTCCTGACCATACACCCATCATATAGTACTGGACCTGTCCGGACCATACACCCATCACATAGTACTGGACCTGTCCTGACCATACACCCATCACATAGTACTGGACCTGTCCTGACCATACACCCATCACATAGTACTGGATCTGTCCGGACCATACACCCATCACATAGTACTGGACCTGTCCTGACCATACACCAAATCACATAGTACTGGACCTGTCCTGACCATACACCCATCACATAGTACCAGACCTGTCCTGACCATACACCCATCACATAGTACTGGACCTGTCCTGACCATACACCCATCACATAGTACCGGACCTGTCCTGACCATACACCCATCACATAGTACTGGATCTGTCCGGACCATACACCCATCACATAGTACTGGATCTGTCCGGACCATACACCCATCACATAGTACTGGATCTGTCCGGACCATACACCCATCACATAGTACTGGACCTGTCCTGACCATACACCCATCACATAGTACTGGACCTGTCCTGACCATACACCCATCACATAGTACTGGATCTGTCCGGACCATACACCCATCACATAGTACTGGATCTGTCCGGACCATACACCCATCACATAGTACTGGATCTGTCCGGACCATACACCCATCACATAGTGCTGGGCCATATGCTGATTTGTTATGGAGCTTGTGATGATACATACCCAGCCCCTCCTCATCATGTACCTCTGACATACACTGACCCTGGCCCATGATACACCCCTGGACCTGTCCTGACCCGCCACTAGGACCATCATCTGTCCATGCAGAGCAGTCTGCCCTTCACACGGAGTCCTGGTCCCAGCACAGGGCATCACTAGCACGAAGTAAATGAATGACATGCCAGCTTCCCCCTCTGCCCCGGACACTTACCCCACCACACGCACTGAGAAGGAGGGCATGGCAGCGGGAGACAGTCAGCAGGCGGACAGTGAGCTCCTGCAGGATGAGGAGCAGGGGGAGGTGCGGGGATACACCGGCCAGGGAGGGACTGGGGGTAGGGACACCAGCAGGGGGCAGGACAGCACGGGGACCGGTTTGGGGTGGTGAAATTAGACCAAAGGTCTTGTTTGTCGCTACGTGTGTTACATCCTGTACCGCAGCCCAAGTGCACACACCCCATGGCATCGTGTCACCGCCTGCCCCTCCCCCACCCGGCCACAACTTCCTCGAAGAGCCGGGAATGTGACCATTGGCTGCTGGATGCCGAGCCCCTGTGCCCTGCACCGTGCCCACCCCCCGACACACATGTGGAGGAGCCGACCAGTCACCTCCTTCCACAGGCTGCCCCCCAGAGCTGCCTCCTCCCCTCCAGAGCTGATGTAACAATGTCCTGCTCTTAGCAGTCTGCTCCACATGTGCACATACCTACACGTAGCAGTGTGTGACGGGTCCACATGGCCGACATGTCAGGGTGGGGAGGACCCCCAGGTGATACAATAAAGGGTGTCCTACTGCTATACTGCAGTGCTACTCTTGTTATTGGGGCCATGTTATGTCCTTAGGGGAAAACACTTGAATTAAAGGGTTAATCGCATCTGCATACTTGGATGTTATAGAGCACTTTTTACATTTACAACTTGTGAAAATTTGCAGCTCTTCTTGAGATATTAATACTATAAAAACAAACACTACATACTTAATTCCGGTGTCTGTCGCGTCCCCCGGCGTTCTGCTTCCCTGCACTGTGTCAGCGCCGGCCGGCCGTAAAGCAGAGCACAGCTGTGACGTGACCTCTCTGCTTTACGGCTGGCGCTTACACCGGAATGTAAGTATGTAGTGTTTGTTTTTTTTTTACATTTACACTGGTAACCAGGGTAAACATCGGGTTACTAAGCGCGGCCCTACGCTTAGTAACCCGATGTTTACCCTGGTTACACGGGGACTTCGGCATCGTTGGTCGCTGGAGAGCTGTCTGTGTGAAATGCTGTCTGTCGCTAAATGTGACGGTACCTTAAGACAAAACCAGGAGTCGGTGATAAATACAGAAGTGGTGACGTGTTTCTATTATACTTTTCCTCTGATTGTTCCTCTGATTTTGGCTTACAAATACTGAGGTAAAATACTGACCAAATACTGATGGTGTGAATGTCGCTTTAATTGTAAACTGGAGCATTCCAGGCATAGGTGGTAACTAGGGTTGAGCGACTTTTACTTTTTTTATCTCTAAAGTCGAGTGAAATCGGCCGATTATGGCGAAAAGTCGGGGATCAATCGAAACTATCTCTCTCTCTCTCTCATCTTTCAAATCGCTGCAGCGCACAAGCGACAAGACGACGATAGGCGTCCACGCCCCTAAGACCTATGTCATCACTCTGCCCACGCTCCTTCATTGGCTGAAAAAATGGCGCCAAGCGCGTCATACGAAACGCGACTTTGGCGCGAAAGTCGCGTACCGCATAGCCGACCCCACACAGGGATCGGGTCGGGTTTCATGAAACCCGACTTTGCCAAAAGTCGGCGACTTTTGAAAATGAACGATCCGTTTCGCTCAACCCTAGTGGTAACGGTTAGCTCCAGAGATCCTGGCCAACGTCAAAGCAGTCCTTACAAGCTCAATAGGAAAGAGTTTGTAAGCACTGCACATGTTCTGCTGTCTAGCAGAGGAGGTCAGGCTACAAGTTGTAAGGGCTCCTTCAGATGAGAGTATCATACGGACATGTGCTGTCCGATTTAAAAGCTTATACTCACCTCCTGTGCCTGCACTGTTCCTGTGGTGTCGGTACTCACTCTCTCCAGGCCTCCTGTGCTGGCGCCGTTCCCGCGGTGTCGGTACTCACTTCAGGCCTCCTGTTCTGGCACTGTTCCCGCGGTGTCGGTACTCACTCTCTCCAGAACTCCTGTGCCGGCACCGTTCCCGCGGTGTCGGTACTCGCTCTCTCCAGGCCTCCTATGCTGGCACTGTTCCCGCGGTGTCGGTACTCGCTCTCTCCAGGCCTCCTATGCTGGCACTGTTCCCGCGGTGTCGGTACTCGCTCTCTCCAGGCCTCTTGTGCCTGCACCGCTACCGCGGTGTCGGTACTCGCTCTCTCCAGGCCTCCTTTGCTGGCACCGTTCCCACGCTGTCGCTATTCGCTCTCTCTAGTCCTCCTGTGCTGGCGCCATTCCTGCAGTGTCGGTACTCGCTCTCTCCACCCCTCCTGTGCCGGCACCGTTCCCGCAGTGTTGGTACTCGCTCTCTCCAGCCCTCCTGTGCTGTTGCTGTGACACGTGACCCCGGCGCCCAATCTGCGCTGGCGTCACTGTCTCCACCTCCTGTCAAACGGAACATGAAGAGGAAGTGAGAGCAGCCACAGCCTTTTCATGTTCGATTTGTCCGAAGGCAGAGACAGTGACGCCAGCGCTGATTGGGCGCCGAGGTCATGTGTCACAACAACTGCACGGGAGCCCCGGGAACGCAAGTGCTGACACCGCAGGATTGGCGCTGGCACAGGAGGAGGGTATTAGCTTTTTTATTTTATTGGGGCCAAGCGTGGGGTATGAGAGGGTTTTCCTAGTTATGGACAACTCCTTTATCCACGGAATCTGTATTGCATCATGTACATTTTAAAGGAAATCTGTCATCCCCAAAATGTAAATCCAGCTACTTATCCCCTTTAGAATATAGGATAGTGTTCTAGTTTCAGATAAATCCACTTTTAATCGATATGCAAATGTGGATGCTTCGGTGCCCCCTTGTCTCGGTGCACTGTTACACCCGAGTCTGATCTGCATATCCAGCGCTGTCCCTGATCCCTTAGCTCCCCCTGGTGGACTGGCGTGTGAAGTGTGTGTGTGGCTGTGATACCTGGCAGGGTGAACTCCTTTGGTGCCATCAGACGTAACATCACTCCCCCTGGTGGAAGAACGACATTACTGCAACGACCAGGACTCTGGGGCGCTGCACTCCCCCCTTCGCCGTTAAATCCAGCACTCCCGGGCTGGGAAAACAACACAACAATTACAGGTTAACAAAAGACATGCAAAATTTTGGAAATGCTATAAAACAAATTAACAGTGCTCCCCTTTATGGGAGGTGAGAACACTTGAACGTTGCAAACAAGAACATATTTACATTGTGCATTTGACTTTTAAAGGCAAATTGGAAAACAGTTACTATCTAACTATGAAACATAATTACTCATACAGGTATTCTATCCTACTAAGTGCAAGTACCCTCTAAGGGTATACTATCCTTAACCCTTAATGTGCTATTCAACATTTTCTTTATTTTTCTTCTTCACATGCAGGACTATCTGTCTACCCCCACGGGCCTACTGCATCTTTCTTCCTAAGACCTCAATTTTATTTGAAGTACGTCATTAAACATTCTATCACTATCTAGCTACATACTATCAGTTATGTAAACATTATTACTATTTAACTTCTAAAAGTAACACTACCAAGGTGCAACAAGTAAACATTCCCTTTAAGAGGAAACTCAAGTCTTTTCTGAGGTAGTGCAAACAATCAACAAGTCAGTTATAAACTTTAAGACTATAGAAACTTTCATGTCATCATCAGGAACAGTTTCTTCGCAAAGTCTTCTTTCTTGTAAAACCAGTAGAGAGCACCTTTAAGAAGGTGCAAACTATGTACAGGAACAGTTTGTGACCATGCTGAGTTCATGATTCCGCAGTTCTTTAAAAAACAATAAGAACTTGTACAAAACTGGAACAAATAGGGATCCCGGGTAAACGAAGGGATCCCTTTAAGGATTAACCCTGGATGGGTTTGAAGCAGCAAAGAAGGAACAGTTTAAAAGAACTATATACAGTTTCGGTTTTCCGAGGTTTACTCACGTTCTGGAAGTAGCAATGATCGAGGTAGCCCAGCCGGATACTGGCGGCTACCAGGTGGTACGTAAGGGGCTCCCTCACTCCAGATGGAGGTCTGTGTAGCTTGGGTATGGGTATTTGCTGCAGCAAAGGTAGCGGCTGCTGCAAGATCAGTCACTGGAGTGGTGTCGGTCACCGGGGCAGGGTCGTTCCTCATACCTGCTTCAGATGTGGTCCCTCCGGTGCTGGTCTGCTCCGTCTCCGCTATGGTCTGGAACGCTGGTTGCAGGGCCTTATGCTGCGGCGTTGTCATCTCTGTTTGCAGCATCTCGCTTTCCGACAGGGCCTTGGTTTCTGGCTTCGGAGCGACAGAAGTTAATTCTTGCTCCGGACCAGACGAGGCTGCCGACAGGCGTCTGGTGAGGCTCCCGATGAAGGTCTTCTTCCACCCGGCCACAGTGCTCAGCTGCATCCACAGGAGTTGGTCACTGAGCTCTTCCACCCCGGCCTGCAGGAAGTCAGGGCCAACGGGTGATGACTGGCCGCGGTGTCTCTCCAGGTGGCTGGGGGAGTCCTCTACTCCGACCCCACGCTCTGGCTCCGGGGTGCTGGCCATGGCGTCCTCCACGTGGCTCACTTCCTCGTCCTTTTCCCGCTCTCTTGGGGCGGTTTCGTTTTCTTTGTCTCCGCCCACCATTGAGGATCAGGAGGCGGATCTCGGCTGCTGATGGACACGTCCTCAAGGTATAGAGATATTTAGACTGGGCGGCCATTGTTTTTCGCGCTTCTCAGTTCATTCACGCCCACAACTCCACGCCCTTCTTCTTCTGCGCTCCTCGTGGCGCTGTAATGGCGGCAGTTTTGGCGGGAATTTTTGGCGGTAACTTGCAATACACAGTCCTTTCAGCAGAAACAGTTCAAACACAATTCTGGCACAGTTCTAAGGCACACATGACCCGATTCTTCAAGCTTAAGTAGATCCTGTTCGTGACGCCAAGATTTGGATCGCCCCCACGTAAGGGCAATGGGATACTCGGTACCGGGTCCTTCTGTTCCCTCAGCGAGGACGTCACGGTGGCCCGACCTGGACCGTGCCCCTATGAGGGGCGCCCAATAAAAGGCAGAGTTTGTAGATAACAGTAGTGTTCGTGACGCCACCTGTGGTATTCGGTCAGGGTGACCGACGCTGCTTAGGGGTCCGCTGGGGTGATGGAATGGCAGCTAGATGTATACCTTCCCACAGGTGAAGTATTTCCCCAGGGCTTCCCAGTAGTGTAGGTGGCGATGGTGTGAGGCGTAGTTAATAACGAGGACACAGGGTTGCAGTCTCTTTACCTCTTTACTGGTGACTTCAGGATCCTCAATCCGGAGCACTGTCAACAGGGCTGTCTGAGACCGGCCGGTCCGAAGGCACATCCAGAGTTCGCTTTGCAGGTGGAAATCAGTGCCTACCAACTAGTGCCTGACAGGTATTCCCAGGGCCGAGCCCAGTCTGCTTCTCTCCTTCTCCTTCTTCTTCCGACTCTCTCTCTCTGACTGACTTCCTAACCAACCCACCAGTTTTACCCTATGTGAGGAGTGGCCTAGTGAACAGAACCGTTAGCTCCCCCTGGTGGACTGGCGTGTGAAGTGTGTGTGTGACTTTGATACCTGGCAGGGTGAACTCCTTTGGTGCCATCAGACGTAACATCACTCCCCCTGGTGGAAGAACGACATTACTGCAACGACCAGGACTCTGGGGCGCTGCACTCACATGTCCCTGTTCCTGCTCGTGTACTCTGTTATGAAAGGCAATTCAGAATCACAATGGACATGGAGGTCAGAGCACATACAGTGAACTGACAATAACCCAAAATAATAGAACGAGCTCTGAGACGTGGGAACTCTGCAGACCGCAATCCCTAAGCCTATCAAACCACACTAAAGGAAGCCGTGGAGCGCTCCTGACCAGAACCTAGGCGCCTCGTCACAGCCTGAGAAACTAGCTAATCCTGAAGATAGAAAAATAAGCCTACCTTGCCTCAGAGAAATTCCCCAAAGGAAAAGGCAGCCCCCCACATATAATGACTGTGAGTAAGATGAAAACACAAACATAGAGATGAAACAGATTTAGCAAAGTGAGGCCCGACTAGCTGAACAGAACGAGGATAGGGAAGATAACTTTGCGGTCAGCACAAAAACCTATAAAAAACCACGCAGAGGGGACAAAAAGACCCTCCGCACCGACTAACGGTACGGAGGTGGTCCCTCTGCATCTCAGAGCTTCCAGCAGGCGAGAAAAACCAATAAAGCAAGCTGGACAGAAAAATAGCAACAAAATAACATAAGCAAAACTTAGATTTGCAGAGCAGCAGGCCACAGGAATGATCCAGGGAAAAAACAAGTCCCACACTGAAACATTGACAGGAAGCATAGATCAAAGCATCAGGTGGAGTTAAGTAGAGAAGAAGCTAACGAGCTCACCAGATCACCTGAGGGAGGAAACTCAGAAGCTGCAGTACCACTTTCCTCCACAAACGGAAGATCCCAGAGAGAATCAGCCGAAGTACCACTTGTGACCACAGGAGTGAACTCTGCCACAGAATTCACAACAGTACCCCCCCCTTGAGGAGGGGTCACCGAACCCTCACCAGAGCCCCCAGGCCGACCAGGATGAGCCACATGAAAGGCACGAACAAGATCGGGAGCATGGACATCAGAGGCAAAAACCCAGGAATTATCCTCCTGAGCATAACCCTTCCATTTAACCAGATACTGGAGTTTCCGTCTTGAAACACGAGAATCCAAAATCTTCTCCACAATATACTCCAATTCCCCCTCCACCAAAACCGGGGCAGGAGGCTCAACAGATGGAACCATAGGTGCCACGTATCTCCGCAACAATGACCTATGGAATACGTTATGTATGGAAAAAGAATCTGGAAGGGTCAGACGAAAAGACACAGGATTAAGAACCTCAGAAATCCTATACGGACCAATAAAACGAGGTTTAAACTTAGGAGAGGAAACCTTCATAGGAATATGACGAGAAGATAACCAAACCAAATCCCCAACACAAAGTCGGGGACCCACACGGCATCTGCGATTAGCGAAAAGTTGAGCCTTCTCCTGGGACAAGGTCAAATTGTCCACTACCTGAGTCCAAATCTGCTGCAACCTGTCCACCACAGAATCCACACCAGGACAGTCCGAAGACTCAACCTGTCCAGAAGAGAAACGAGGATGGAACCCAGAATTGCAGAAAAACGGCGAAACCAAGGTAGCCGAGCTGGCCCGATTATTAAGGGCGAACTCAGCCAAAGGCAAAAAGGACACCCAGTCATCCTGATCAGCAGAAACAAAGCACCTCAGATATGTTTCCAAGGTCTGATTGGTTCGCTCGGTCTGGCCATTAGTCTGAGGATGGAAAGCCGAGGAAAAAGACAAGTCAATGCCCATCCTACCACAAAAGGCTCGCCAAAACCTCGAAACAAACTGGGAACCTCTGTCAGAAACAATATTCTCTGGAATGCCATGCAAACGAACCACATGCTGGAAGAACAAAGGCACCAAATCAGAGGAGGAAGGCAATTTAGACAAGGGTACCAGATGGACCATCTTAGAAAAGCGATCACAGACCACCCAAATGACTGACATCTTTTGAGAAACGGGAAGGTCAGAAATAAAATCCATAGAGATATGTGTCCAAGGCCTCTTCGGGACCGGCAAGGGCAAAAGCAACCCACTGGCACGAGAACAGCAGGGCTTAGCCCGAGCACAAATCCCACAGGACTGCACAAAAGCACGCACATCCCGCGACAGAGAGGGCCACCAAAAGGATCTAGCCACTAACTCTCTGGTACCAAAGATTCCAGGATGACCAGCCAACACCGAACAATGAAGTTCAGAGATAACTCTATTCGTCCACCTATCAGGGACAAACAGTTTCTCCGCTGGGCAACGATCAGGTTTATTAGCCTGAAATTTTTGCAGCACCCGCCGCAAATCAGGGGAGATGGCAGACACAATTTCTCCTTCCTTGAGGATACCCGCCGGCTCAGATAAACCCGGAGAGTCGGGTACAAAACTCCTAGACAGAGCACCCGCCTTCACATTTTTAGAGCCCAGAAGGTACGAAATCACAAAGTCAAAACGGGCAAAAAACAACGACCAACGAGCTTGTCTAGGATTCAAGCGCTTGGCAGACTCGAGATAAGTCAAGTTCTTATGATCAGTCAATACCACCACGCGATGCTTAGCTCCTTCAAGCCAATGACGCCACTCCTCGAATGCCCACTTCATGGCCAGCAACTCTCGGTTGCCCACATCATAATTACGCTCAGCAGGCGAAAACTTCCTGGAAAAGAAAGCGCATGGTTTCATCACTGAGCAACCAGAACCTCTCTGCGACAAAACAGCCCCTGCTCCAATCTCAGAAGCATCAACCTCGACTTGGAACGGAAGAGAAACATCTGGTTGACACAACACAGGGGCAGAAGAAAAACGACGCTTCAACTCTTGAAAAGCTTCCACAGCAGCAGAAGACCAATTGACCACATCAGCACCCTTCTTGGTCAAATCGGTCAATGGTTTAGCAATACTAGAAAAATTGCAGATGAAGCAACGATAAAAATTAGCAAAGCCCAGGAACTTTTGCAGACTTTTCAGAGATGTCGGCTGAGTCCAATCATGGATGGCGTGGACCTTAACAGGATCCATCTCGATAGTAGAAGGGGAAAAGATGAACCCCAAAAATGAAACCTTCTGCACACCAAAGAGACACTTTGATCCCTTCACAAACAAAGAATTAGCACGCAGGACCTGAAAAACCGTTCTGACCTGCTTCACATGAGACTCCCAATCATCCGAGAAGATCAAAATGTCATCCAAGTACACAATCAGGAATTTATCCAGGTACTCTCGGAAGATGTCATGCATAAAGGACTGAAACACTGATGGAGCATTGGCAAGTCCGAACGGCATCACGAGATACTCAAAATGACCCTCGGGCGTATTAAATGCAGTTTTCCATTCATCACCTTGCTTAATTCGCACCAGATTATACGCACCACGAAGATCTATCTTTGTGAACCAACTAGCCCCCTTAATCCGAGCAAACAGATCAGATAACAATGGCAAGGGGTACTGAAATTTAACCGTGATCTTATTAAGAAGGCGGTAATCTATACAAGGTCTCAGCGAACCATCCTTCTTGGCTACAAAAAAGAACCCTGCTCCTAATGGCGACGATGACGGGCGAATATGCCCCTTCTCCAGGGATTCCTTCACATAACTGCGCATAGCGGTGTGCTCAGGCACGGATAAATTAAACAATCGACCTTTTGGTAATTTACTACCAGGAATCAAATTGATAGCACAATCACAATCCCTATGCGGAGGTAGGGTATTGGACTTGGGCTCATCAAATACATCCCGGTAATCAGACAAGAACTCTGGGACCTCAGAAGGAGTGGATGACGAAATTGACAGAAATGGAACATCACCATGTACCCCCTGACAACCCCAGCTGGACACCGACATGGATTTCCAATCTAATACTGGATTATGGGCTTGTAGCCATGGCAACCCCAACACGACCACATCATGCAGATTATGCAACACCAGAAAGCGAATAACCTCCTGATGTGCAGGAGCCATGCACATGGTCAGCTGGGTCCAGTATTGAGGCTTATTCTTGGCCAAAGGCGTAGCATCAATTCCTCTCAATGGAATAGGACACTGCAAGGGCTCCAAGAAAAACCCACAACGCTTAGCATATTCCAAGTCCATCAAATTCAGGGCAGCGCCTGAATCCACAAATGCCATGACAGAATATGATGACAAAGAGCAGATCAAGGTAACGGACAGAAGAAATTTTGACTGTACATTACCAATGGTGGCAGACCTAGCGAACCGCTTAGTGCGCTTAGGACAATCAGAGATAGCATGAGTGGAATCACCACAGTAGAAACACAGACCATTCAGACGTCTATGTTCTTGCCGTTCAACTCTGGTCAAGGTCCTATCACACTGCATAGGCTCAGGTTTAAGCTCAGGTAATACCGCCAAATGGTGCACAGGTTTACGCTCACGCAAGCGTCGACCGATCTGAATGGCCAAAGACATAGACTCATTCAAACCAGCAGGCATAGGAAATCCCACCATGACATCCTTAAGGGCTTCAGAGAGACCCTTTCTGAATATTGCTGCCAGCGCAGATTCATTCCATTGAGTGAGCACTGACCACTTTCTAAATTTCTGACAATATACCTCTATCTCATCCTGAGCCTGACAAAGAGCCAGCAAATTTTTTTCTGCCTGATCCACTGAATTAGGCTCATCGTACAGCAACCCAAGCGCCAGGAAAAACGCATCGATATTACTCAATGCAGGATCTCCTGACGCAGAGAAAACGCCCAGTCCTGAGGGTCGCCGCGCAAAAAAGAAATGACGATCCTAACCTGTTGAATTGGGTCACCAGAAGAGCGAGGTTTCAAAGCCAGAAATAGTTTACAATTATTTTTGAAACTCAGAAATTTAGTTCTATCTCCAAAAAACAAATCTGGAATAGGAATTCTCGGTTCAAGCAAAGAATTCTGGACCACAAAATCTTGAATATTTTGAACTCTTGCCGTGAGCTGATCCACACATGAAGACAGACCTTTAATGTCCATTGCTACACCTGTGTCCTGAACCACCCAAATGTCTAGGGGAAAAAAAAGACAAAACACAGTGCAAAGAAAAAAAAAATGGTCTCAGAACTTCTTTTTTCCCTCTATTGAGAATCATTAGCACTTTTGGCTTCCTGTACTGTTATGAAAGGCAATTCAGAATCACAATGGACATGGAGGTCAGAGCACATACAGTGAACTGACAATAACCCAAAATAATAGAACGAGCTCTGAGACGTGGGAACTCTGCAGACTGCAATCCCTAAGCCTATCAAACCACACTAAAGGTAGCCGCGGAGCGCTCCTGACCAGAACCTAGGCGCCTCGTCACAGCCTGAGAAACTAGCTAATCCTGAAGATAGAAAAATAAGCCTACCTTGCCTCAGAGAAATTCCCCAAAGGAAAAGGCAGCCCCCCACATATAATGACTGTGAGTAAGATGAAAACACAAACATAGAGATGAAACAGATTTAGCAAAGTGAGGCCCGACTAGCTGAACAGAACGAGGATAGGGAAGATAACTTTGCGGTCAGCACAAAAACCTATAAAAAACCACGCAGAGGGGACAAAAAGACCCTCCGCACCGACTAACGGTACGGAGGTGGTCCCTCTGCGTCTCAGAGCTTCCAGCAGGCGAGAAAAACCAATAAAGCAAGCTGGACAGAAAAATAGCAACAAAATAACATAAGCAAAACTTAGCTTTGCAGAGCAGCAGGCCACAGGAATGATCCAGGGAAAAAACAAGTCCCACACTGAAACATTGACAGGAAGCATAGATCAAAGCATCAGGTGGAGTTAAGTAGAGAAGAAGCTAACGAGCTCACCAGATCACCTGAGGGAGGAAACTCAGAAGCAGCAGTACCACTTTCCTCCACTAACGGAAGATCCCAGAGAGAATCAGCCGAAGTACCACTTGTGACCACAGGAGTGAACTCTGCCACAGAATTCACAACAGTACTCTGACTCTGGAGGAGACCAGCAGCGCCATCACAATATCGGCTCGGACATACCGTGATCTCCTGATCCTCTCTGGAGCCACTGGCTCGCTGTAGTGTGAACATCGACTAATATAGGCAATACTGTAAGAATTTGATTAAATGTAAACTATTTTAAGTTTGGCCTTTGGGCCATGTAGAGAATTGTAAGGTTACAGAAAAGGGAGCAATCAGCTGTTAGCAAGTTCTGTGGCTGCCGGTGGTCCACAGCACTGTATAGCTGGCTCTTGGCTTAAGTACAGCTGTCAGGTTTTTGACCCATCTGAACAAGCCCTGTATTCTTTTTGGATACCTTACAATGGTTTTACGCCTTAGGGCTCATTCACACGTCCATGTTTAAACACGTAAAAAAAATGGTACCAGTGTGATCAGTGGTTTGGATAAGTGCAAAGCTTCTCCTATACTTTGCAATGTTATACCCTCTAAAAATCACTTTTATTCATTCATTAGGCCATGTTCACACAGTGCGTTTTTTACTGCGGAGCCGCAGCGTTTTTGCCGCTGCGGTTCCGCAGCTGTTTTCCATGCAGGGTACAGTACAATGTACCCTATGGAAAACAGGAACCGCTGTGCACATGATCCTGAATTTCAAAAAAAAAGCCGCGCTGAATAGCTGCGGGAAAAAAGAAGGAGCATGTCACTTCTTTTTTCGGAGCCGCAGCGGTTCTGCACCCATAGACCTCCATTGTGAGGTCAAACCCGCAGTAAAACCCGCAGATCAAAAATATATCTGCGGGTTTTATTGCGGTTTGTGGTGCCGAACCGCTGCAGCAGGAAGTGCGGGGAAGCGGGCGGAAGTGCGTGGGCGGAGTGTGGCTGCCCCGATCCCACCCCCCCATGCTCCGATGCCCCCCCCGTGCTCCGATGCCCCCCCGTGCTCCGATGCCCCCCCCCCGTGCTCCGATGCCCCCCCGTGCCCTAATCTCCCCCCCTTATACTTACCCGGCCTCCCGGTGTCCGTCCGGCCGTCTTCTCCCTGGGCGCCGCCATCTTGCAAAATGGCGGGCGCATGCGCAGTGCGCCCGCCGAATCTGCCGGCCGGCAGATTCGTTCCAAAGTGCATTTTGATCACTGAGATATAACCTATCTCTGATCAAAATAAAAAAATAGTAAATGACACCCCCCCCTTTGTCACCCCCATAGGTAGGGACAATAAAAAAATTAAGAATTTTTTTTTTTTTCCACTAAGGTTAGAATAGGGTTAGGGTTAGGGGTAGGGTTAGGGGTAGGAGTAGGGTTAGGGGTAGGGTTAGGGGTAGGGTTAGGGTATTTTCAACCATTTTAACCCTAAAAAACTTCCTAGAAAACACACAGACTCTGCATAGAAAACTGCATAAAAAAAAGGATCAAAAAACGCATCAAAAAACGCACCAAAAAAGCACAAAAAAAGGACCAAAAAAAGGACCTGCGTTTTCTGCCAAGAGCTGCGGTTTCAGTCCTGAAAAAAAAAGGATGTAAATCAGGAACGTGTGAACATACCCTTAAAAAACGTATATTTAAAATTAGCCTCGGTTCAGAGGTATATAATTATCCACAAATGTTTGACAGAATGAGACCCCAAACCAAAGGTACAGAGGATGTATATAGTACAACTATCTGGCCCTTTTGTGTCTCTGTGCTGAAACAACTAGCTAGCAGCAGAGGTTGACACCCTATTGATAAGATGCAAATGGCGCCCCCACATCGACTGACCCTAACTGGTCCTGTTGAACCCTAATCCAGTATGATGAAATTAGATCAGACCCAACCAGAACACAAAGGGACATCAAGTACTATTATCAGCCAACCAGGGTAAAGAGGGGGCTGAGTAGTTCATACCCATTAATACAAGTCATCTGTTGTGTGTGGTTTTATGGGGAAAAGAAACAAAAATATAAAAAACAAATGCATATAATAAACCCCTAGATGAAATGTGGTTGTAACTTCCGAACTATCCCAAGTCACAGCACAGCGGCCGGAAAGCACAGCGGTGACGTCACCGTTGTACTTTCCGGCTGGCCGGCGCACACAGCCAGTGCAGGAAAGCACAGCGCCGGGGACAGACAGCGGAAGGTAAGTATGTAGTGTTTGTTTTTTTTACTTTTACGATGGTAACCAGGGTAAACATCGGGTTACTAAGCGCGGCCCTGCGCTTAGTAACCCGATGTTTACCCTGGTTACCAGTGAAGACATCGCTGAATCGGCGTCACACACGCCGATTCAGTGATGACAAAGTTCTGGACTTTCTGCAGCGACCAACGACATCACAGCAGGATCCTGATCGCTGCTGCGTGTCAAACTGAACGATATCGCTAGCCAAGACGCTGCAACGTCACGGAGCGCTAGCGATATCGTTCACTGTGACGGTACCTTTAGCCTCGACGCGTTTCACCTCCGTCATCAGGTTCATCTGGAGGCTCCAGGAAAAGAAGACTGACATCAGATGTACACGATGAGTTGTGGCGTAATTGTAGAGCTGTGTGCATGTAGTCAGTGTGAGTGCTATTATGGCTGCCATATATATATTTTTTTGTAGAATGAGAATTTTGGGTGGCGTTTTATACATGTGAGGGCTCAAGATCATATTCAGCTAACCTAGGTACTTCTAGGGCTCTTCTCTGGGCATCAGTCTAAGCAATTGCGAAGATAATATTGAGGATGGAACATCATGCTTGTGGTTTACAGGTTCCCAATAATTCCATATTTCAGTATTGTGTTTGTTTTTTACGTATTGGTTTGTCATTATTTTATCTATATTCCTCCCTTTTTTAGATACAAATCAAATATCTATAGGATATAAATGTAAAATGATGATTCCGATGTGTCAGATAGCTGCTTAGCTCTCTTCACATAGAAATAACACTAAAAATGGGCATGTCAAAGGGGAAATGCATAAAACGCTTTTGTCTAAACAATCCTTCCAATGACAGCTATCATATGTCTACTGCCATCTTAAGTATTTGACCGCTATGCTACATACAAGCACACTGCTATGACAGCTTTTATAGCCACCGACATAGCAAATAGCATAAGAGGATTCTCAGACGCTGAAACCTGCTCCTTTTACACTCACAGGGTGGTGAAAACTGGACATCGCAGAAATGTAGACATATGTATGTGCCGTGTAGCTTGAGGTACCAGATAATAAAGCACTGGACAACTAACCATGTGAGCCAGAAGATACTTGTCCACAGTATTAGTAGTATACAGAGCCGACACAACTCACCATGGAAGTTGGAAACCAAAGCCTGAAATATATGTGAAAAACCTTGAAACTCAGCGTGAAAAAATCCTCAAAGTGCATGAAATGAATATGAAAATTTCTCTCCATGTGGCGACCACATGGCAGTGTATGAAATCTGTACATAGACGCAAAGTAGCTATCTGTTTTCACATGACCGCCCTGTGTGAACACATGAGGAAAATAAGAAAGATTACAAGACAATGGATGAACTTTACCTCGCATGAAGTGTTTGGGTTTGGCAGTAGAATATCAGTCTGATTTTGGCTTTAATCAGTGGGATCAATGCTCCTATCTTTTGCGATGGTCCCAAGGTCTCTCTAGCTAAAGTTTGGGAAGATAAAGCGAAACTTTGAAATGTATTTACCCACCACTCACCAGGAGTGGTGGTTGAGCCGTCTGTGTTGTATGCCTAAAGTCTCAGGAATCCTTGGTGGCACTTTTCTCGTCCATGTTGTGTATATGGTATCAACTGTTTTGACTGTGTACACACGTACTCAAAATTGTTGGTACCCCTCGTTTAATGACCCACAATTGTCACAAAAATAAATTGAATATGACAAAAGTAATAGAAAATAAAAAATCTATGAAAATGATTAAATGAAAGTCAGACATTGCTTTTCAACTATGCTTCCACAGAATTAAAGAAAAAAAACCTCATGAAATAGGCCTGGACAGAAATGATGGTACCCCTAACTTAATATTTTGTTGCACAACCTTTTGAGGCAATCACTGCAATCAAACGATTCCTGTAACTGTCAGGCTATGTGCACACGTTCACACGTTGCTATAAAAACTCATTAAAAAGCATACATTATGCATCCTATCATTTAGAATGCATTCTGCATGTTTTGTGCACATGATGCTTTTTTTTCCGCGAAAAAAACGCTTCGCAGTAAAAAAAGCAGCATGTTCATTAATTTTGCGGATTTTCTGCGTTCTTCCCGCTATTCCATGCATTTAGGAAAAAACGCACAAAAAAGCGTCAAAAACGCATGCGGATTTCTGGCAGAAATGTCCGGTTTTTGTCAGGAACATTTTTGCAAGAAATCCTGACGTGTGCACATACCCTCAATGAGACTTCTGCACCACTGGACAGGTATTTTGTGCCACTCCTCAAGAAGCAAACTGCTCCAGTTGTCTTGTGTTTGAAGGTTGCCTTTTCCAGCTCTTTCCAAAGATGCTCAATAGGATTTAGGTCAGGGCTCATAGAAGGCCACTTCAGAATAGTCTAATGTTTTCCTCTTAGCCATTATTGTGTGTTTTTAGCTGTGTGTTTTGGGTCATTATCCTGTTGCAAATGCATGTAGAAAAGCTGCGGAGACACCATCACGTGTTTCTCAACGCAAGCAATAAATAGCCAGGTCTGTCACCGGGAAGGAACAACCACGGGAAGGGCAGCATCCAAAAGGAAAACCACCTATGCCAAAACATGGTATCCATCCACAGACAGCTGTTTCTTTTTTTTTTTTTCCCTCAGATGGGAAAATCCACGGTCCAGAAATCCAAGACCAAAGAAAAATCCCAAACAGCTGCGTCAAATCCAAAACACAAAAGCTGTTCCCATCATCATCGGAAAATTTCAGTTTAATACAACATCAGAAAAAACAAATCAAGACATATTTACAAGGTATCTCCACTTCTTCACCTTCCAAATCCCTTCGGCATCCACCTCCCCCCTTCTTCTTTTATCCCATAGAAAACACACATACATCTTCCCCAAAATCACTTTTAGACTATTCTTTACTACAATTTCCTTTCTCTTAAAAACATACACATTCCTCACATCCCATAATACTTCCTTTATACATGCAACTATTAACCACAACACTCTCTCCTTCACTCCATCACACATTCCCAAGCCAAACATGAACAACTCGAATGATAACAAGCTCACACCACACAATTCTTTACACAACGGTCCCATTCTTCCAATCACCTCCCTAGCATAATGACAATTCCAAAACACATGTATTACACTTTCCCTTCCACCACACCCACCTCTCGGACACATATCACTTCTCCCCAACCCACGATTCTTCTGAAATTCTCTAACTGGTAACACTCCATGCAAAGACTGCCACACAATCTCACTCTGCCTATTCGTCATACCGTCCAACCGCACTTTCTTCCATACTTTTTCTATATCATTCCCTCTAACCATGTTTACTCCACACTCTGTCTCTCTACATTCAAGCATCCTATACACAGCCTTCTTATTACTCAACAACCTAACATCCACATCACACAACTCATACTTCACCAAAAATTTATAAACCCACACATACCATCTAGGCACGTCAAAAGCAACCGGATACCTCAGATCCCTCTCTCGCCACTTCAAACGAAATAAATACGCCCCAAACAAAAACCTACACAGACAAGAAAACTTGCCATCCATCCTAATCATCCTCAACACAAAAACCACAATATTTACACCAAAAAACACCTCAAGGTTTGGAAAACCCAACCCACCTTTTTCTAAACGTTTCACCAAAACCTCCCTCCTAGCCCTCTCCATTCTAGAATTCCACAAAAACACAAACAGAATCCTATTTAACCCCCTCATACACATATACCCCGGCGGAAAGACCACTGCAATATATAAGAAAATAGGCAAAATCACACTTTTAATAACTAAGATTTTTCCAAAAAACGAAAGACTTCTCATCTTCCAAAAACATAGCTTCCGCTCAACCTTTCCTTTCGCATCATCCCAACTTTCTTTCCCATCCAAACTCTCTGAAAATGTCACCCCCAAAACCTTAATAGACCCAGTCACCTCATTCACTCCTACATCCTTACTTAAAACCCCTCCCCCAAAAACCTTACACTCACTCTTCTCCCAATTCACCTTAAATGCTGACGCACCACAAAAAATAGATGCTAATAACTTCACCCGCCTCACAGAATACTCTGAATCACACAACACACACACGTCATCCATATAAGCACTAACCTTCCATTCCCTCCCTCCACCTCCTGGCACTTGTACTCCTCTAATCATTTTATCTTTCCTCAACATACAAAGCAACGGTTCAATCGCACAAATAAAAACCACAGGAGACAAAGGACAACCTTGTCTCACACCTGAAAAAACATTCACTCTTCTACCCACAGAACCATTCATCAAAACACAACTATAAATGTCTTTATATAAGCTCCTCACCCTCCAAACAAAATCAGGCGGAAACCCCATTCTCAATAATACCCGGAACAAAAAACTATGTGATAACCGATCATACGCCTTTTCAAAGTCCAAACTCAAAACAAATACACTCTTCTTCCGACTCATACAGTCCCACAAACAATCTCTCAACATACACACACACTCATGTATACGTCTCCCAGGCACTGCACAACACTGTTCATCCCCAATCACACTCTCTATCACGTCACGCATCCTATTCGCCATTACTTTCGCATAGATCTTATAATCGCAATTCAACAATGTTATCGGTCTCCAATTTTTTAAACTCTTCAAATCTCCTTTTTTAGGTATTAACACAACCATCCCTGCACGCATACTCTCAGCCACCTCCATACTAGACCACATATACTTACACACATCCACAAAATCCTTACCAATCACATGCCACATCACCCTATAAAACTCTATAGGAAGACCATCCTCTCCTGGAGTCTTATTTAACGCCATGCTATTCATTACCTTCCATACCTCATCACCTGTCACCTCACCCATCACTCTCTCTCTCTCCATCTCACTCAATTTATTTTCTAATACACTTAGTACATCCTCCTCCAAAGCCTCATCCCTCCACTTCACTGCATACAGCTCCTCATAAAACTTAGCCACATGTTCACACATATCCTCCCCACTTACCTCTCTTCCATCCTCTGCATTCAAAACACTCATACTCTGCTTTTTCCCAAAAACCTTTTTGAAGAAAAACCTTGAACACCTTTCATCTTGCTCCATTCTATCAATTTTTGACCTAAAAATAATACTCTTCCCTTTCTCCTCCAAAAACTCATTAATTTCTTTTTTAACCTTTTTTATCCCCTCCTCCACCTCCATTCCTCCTTCCCTCAATTTATACAATAAACATAAACGGGCATTCAACTTAACAAACTTTTCCCTCTTAATTGCCGCAAATTCATACCCCACACTTTTAAAAAACTTTTTTGTCTGCCTCTTAACCCAATCCCACCACTCACAAACATTCCCAAAACTTTCCTTACTTTTACACCACTGTTCATACTTTCTCACATACTCCTTCCTCACAGCTTCATTTTCCAACAATTTCACATTTAATTTCCACAAACCCTTTCCAAACACACCACTAACATTAATATCTAACTCGCACAACACACAAACATGGTCCGAAAAAACGACCCTATCCTGCTTATATCCAACAGGAATAATATTTTTAGAAATAAAACAATAATCCAACCTGGACTGTGCTCTTCCACTATCAGAAAAAAAGGTATCTAACAAAGGGTTAACCTTACACACACGCTGCATATCACTCAAATCAAAGTCAGTAACTAACTCCAGCAAAACTTTTCCAGACACGTCCACATTCACTCCCCCCACATCACAATTCATATCACCCACAATCACCACAGGCACTCTTCCTGGAACAAAAAGCTTCACTTTTTCAAATAATAACTTACGCTCATTTTTTTCTACTGGCGCATAAATATTGATAACACAAAACTTAGCATTTTTATATTCAAAATTTGCTAAGATACACCTCCACCACCAAATAATTATTCAAAACCACCTCCTGCCCCTTAACTAAAATACCCACACCATCATTTCTATTATTTGCACTACCAGACCATACAGACGCACCATAAGACCACTCATCCCCTTTCACACCATCCACAATCCCACATTCTTGCAAACAAAAAATAGATGCACTCTGCATAGCTAAAAAATCCAAAATTGCTGCTCTCCTCCTTGCTTTCTTAAAAACTCTCACATTTTGAGAAACTATAGAAAAACCCATACTATAAAAACAAAAAACAATGCAAAAATTACCACAAAACTACACACATTACACAAAAAGCCCTTGACAAAGGTCAAGACTCACAGAAAGGAGAGAAAAAAAAACAACAGATCCACTGAGCTTTCATTTTACCCAGTATCACCATTGTCCTCCTCTGCCATTCGGACTGAACAGCAAGTCTCTGAACCACTAGCCCCTTCGTGCTCACTCCATTTTTTTATAGCCGGCCCAATTTTTCTCTTAGGCATACTAGTGCATGCCTCATCACTTTCCCCATCCTCCTCCCTCTGACACTTATTCCCACCCCTGTCCTCATCTGAAGAAAGCCCTCCAATATTCTGAGGATCTGAGGGGTGCACAGGGCTCTCAGCTTCAGAAATGCGCACGTCTTCCTCCGTTGCATCCATTGCTTACTCAAGAGAAAACATTTCAGGCACAGTAGAGTCATCATCTTCTTCCTCATCTTCTTCCTGATCTTCTTCCTTCTTCTTAAACCCCTTCTCTACTTTTTTTGCCGCCAACCAAAACCTTATCTTCCTTCTGTACATCACTCATAGCACCACGGGGTGCTAACACAATGTCATCTGGAGTCACAGAGCGTCTTTCCCTCTCCCTCTCCCTCTCCCTCCTTTCCTCTCTCTCCATTCTTTCAGATTCCTTTCTGATAATCGCCAACCTCCTCCTTCTCTCCTCCTCCTCTCTCCATTCACTCTCTGAGCGTCTAGGCGCTCTCTGCGGACAATCCTTATACATGTGGTCACTACTACCACACACGTCACAGGTCTTAGCGATCGGGCAATCACCAGCCATATGCCCCTCCTTCTTGCAGTTTCGGCAACACTGCCCCTTCTGGCAGTCTGCCTGGACATGTCCAAAAGAGAAACATCTCCTGCAAAACAGAGGCTGCCCAGGGTACGTCAGGAAACCCCTATGCCCTGCCACAGAGAAGTTCACCGGAGGGTGTCTGAACCCACCCACACTGCCAGGATCTCTTCTGAACCTTACACGATACTTGTATCGACAATTAAAGATTCCTAAGCAGTTCACTTGCTTCTCTCCCCTTGAAACAAAGTCACAATACTGTGAGAGGAAGCTCTCCAACAATGCAGGTTCAGTAAAGGGGTTATAGACAGTGATAGTCACCTGCCTTTCCTGAAGACCAAACAGTGGTTCACATTTCACTCCCTTCAAACAGGGATCTCTGGCATGATTCCGGAACCACTCATAGATGTTCAGGCAATAATGCTCTGACATAAAAGTAATGTCGTAGTTACCTTGATTAGGGAACTAATTGATACTAAAGATGTTTTCTCGCTTTCCTCCAGCCTTTTCCTCAATAAGGTCACGAACAATAAAGACCACGCTGTTCCTTGCCCGGATAGATGGCTCCAACGTCACTCGGATGGTGTTCCTCACATAACTCATCTTCAAAGCTGTCGGTACAAACGACCACAGAAAAAAACAGAATTCTCTGCAAAAGGGTCTGGATTGCTCCAGAAAACCTCACTCCAGACAGCTGTTTCGGGGTTTTTGCCCCTCATCAGTGTGGAGTAGGAAACTAGCTATTAGGAGCAGTGCCTGGTAAAGGACTATAAACATAAGGATGAATGACCTCGGGGAGATCAAAACATCCAACACCGCGGAGACACCATCATGTGTTTCTCAACGCAGTGATCCAGAACACTGCCCCCATCCCTTATGGGAAATATGCAAATACATGTAGAAAAGCCGCGGAGACACCATCACATGTTTCTCAACGCAAGCAATAAATAGCCAGGTCTTTCACCGGGAAGGAACAACCACGGGATTGGCAGAATCCAAAAGGAAAACCACCGATGCCAAAACATGGTATCCATCCACAGACAGCTGTTTTGGGGTATTTGCCCCTCATCAGTGTGGAGTAGGAAACTGGCTATTAAGAGCAGTGCCTGGTAAAAGGACTATAAACATAAGGATGAATGACCTCGGGGAGATCAAAACATCCAACACCGCGGAGACACCATCACGTGTTTCTCAACGCAGTGATCCAGAACACTGCCCCTGTTGTGAATTCTGTTGTCAGGCTCCCTCCTGTGGTCATGAATGGTACTTCGGCTGGTCCTGTCCATGGACTTCCTCTGGTGGGTGTTTCTGAGTTTCCTTCCACAGGTGACGAGGTTAATTCGTTAGCTGGCTGCTCTATTTAACTCCACTTAGATCTTTGCTCCATGCCACCTGTCAATGTTCCAGTATTGGTCTAGTTCACTCCTGGATCGTTCTTGTGACCTGTCTTCCCAGCAGAAGCTAAGTTCCAGCTTGTATTTCTTTGGCTTGCTATTTTTCTGTCCATTTTGCTATTTTTATTGTTGTCTTGCTTGCTGGAAGCTCTGGGACGCAGAGGGAGCGCCTCCGCACCGTGAGTCGGTGCGGAGGGTCTTTTTGCGCCCTCTGCATGGTCCTTTTGTAGGTTTTTGTGCTGACCGCAAAGTAACCTTTCCTATCCTCGGTCTGTTCAGTAAGTCGGGCCTCACTTTGTTAAATCTATTTCATCTCTGTGTTTGTATTTTCATCTTTACTCACAGTCATTATATGTGGGGGGCTGCCTTTTCCTTTGGGGAATTTATCTGAGGCAAGGTAGGCTTTATTTTTCTATCTTCAGGGCTAGCTAGTTCCTTAGGCTGTGCCGAGTTGCATAGGGAGCGTTAGGCGCAATCCACGGCTATTTCTAGTGTGTTTGATAGGATTAGGGATTGCGGTCAGCAGAGTTCCCATGTCCCAGAGCTCGTCCTTTATTATCAGTAACTATCAGGTCATTTTGTGAGCTCTTAACCACCAGGTCCATTATTGTCCTGACCACCAGGTCATAACAGTACAGGTGGCCCAAAGTACTATTGCATCTCAATAGAGGGATAAGAGAAGTTCTGAGACCATTTTTTTTTCTTTGCAGTGTGTTTTGTCTCTCTTTTCCCCTTGACCTCTGGGTGGTTCAGGACACAGGTGTAAACATGGACATTCAAGGTCTGTCCTCTTGGATGGATAATCTCACTACAAGGGTACAAAACATTCAAGATTTTGTGGTTCAGAATCCGATGTCAGAGCCTAGGATTCCAATTCCTGATTTGTTTTTTGGTGATAGATCTAAGTTCTTGAATTTCAAAAATAATTGTAAATTGTTTCTTGCCTTGAAACCTCGCTCCTCAGGTGGCCCTGTTCAACAAGTAAAGATCATTATTTCTTTGTTACGTGGTGACCCTCAAGACTGGGCATTTTCCCTTGCGCCAGGAGATCCGGCATTGCGTGATGTTGATGCGTTTTTCCTGGCGCTTGGATTGCTTTATGACGAACCTAATTCAGTGGATCAGGCAGATCTTGCTGGCTCTGTGTCAGGGTCAGGATGAAGCGGAGATATATTGTCAGAAGTTTAGAAAGTGGTCTGTGCTCACTCAGTGGAATGAATGTGCCCTGGCATCAATCTTCAGAAAGGGTCTCTCTGAAGCCCTTAAGGATGTCATGGTGGGATTTCCCATGCCTGCTGGTCTGAATGAGTCTATGTCCTTGGCCATTCAGATCGATCGACGCTTGCGTGAGCGTAAAGCTGTGCACCATTTGGCGGTACTATCTGAGCATGGGCCTGAGCCTATGCAATGTGATAGGACTTTGACCAGAGCTGAACGGCAAGAACACAGACGTCGGAATGGGCTATGTTTTTACTGTGGTGATTCCACTCATGCTATCTCCGATTGTCCTAAGCGCACTAAGCGGTTCGCTAGGTCTGCCACCATTGGTACGGTACAGTCTAAATTTCTATTGTCCGTTACTCTGATTTGCTCTTTGTCATCCTATTCTGTTATGGCATTTGTGGATTCAGGCGCTGCCCTGAATTTGATGGACTTGGAGTATGCTAGGCGCTGTGGTTTTTTCTTGGAGCCCTTGCAGTATCCTATTCCATTGAGAGGAATTGATGCTACGCCTTTGGCCAAGAATAAGCCTCAGTACTGGACCCAATTGACCATGTGCATGGCTCCTGCACATCAGGAGGATATCCGCTTTCTGGTGTTGCATAATCTGCATGATGTGGTCGTTTTGGGGTTAACATGGCTACAGGTTCATAATCCAGTATTGGACTAAAAATCTATGTCTGTGTCCAGCTGGGGTTGCCAGGGGGTACATGGTGATGTTCCATTTTTGTCTATTTCGTCTTCCACTCCTTCTGAAGTTCCAGAGTTTTTGTCGGATTATCGGGATGTATTTGATGAGCCCAAAGCCAGTGTCCTACCTCCTCATAGGGATTGCGATTGTGCAATTAATTTGATTCCTGGTAGTAAGTTTCCTAAGGGCCGATTGTTCAATTTATCTGTGCCAGAACACGCCGCTATGCAGAGTTATATAAAGGAGTCCTTGGAGAAAGGCCATATTCGCCCGTCGTCATCACCGTTAGGAGCAGGGTTCTTTTTTGTGGCCAAGAAGGATGGTTCTTTGAGACCTTGTATTGATTACCGCCTTCTTAATAAAATTACAGTCAAATTTCAGTATCCTTTGTGTTGCTGTCTGATTTGTTTGCTCGTATTAAAGGGGCTAGTTGGTTCACCAAGATAGATCTTCGAGGGGCGTATAATCTTGTGCGTATTAAACAAGGCGATGAATGGAAAACAGCATTTAATACGCCCGAGGGCCATTTTGAGTACCTGGTTATGCCATTCGGGCTTTCCAATGCTCCATCAGTATTTCAGTCCTTTATGCATGACATCTTCCGAGAGTACCTGGATAAATTCCTGATTGTGTATTTGGATGATATTTTGGTCTTTTCGGATGATTGGGAGTCTCATGTGAAGCAGGTCAGAATGGTGTTCCAGGTCCTTCGTGCGAATTCCTTGTTTGTGAAGGGGTCAAAGTGTCTCTTTGGAGTTCAGAAGGTTTCATTTTTGGGGTTCATTTTTTCCCCTTCTACTATCAAGATGGACCCTGTTAAAGTCCAGGCCATTTACGATTGGACTCAGCCGACATCTGTGAAGAGCCTGCAAAAGTTCCTGGGCTTTCCTAATTTTTGTCGGCGCTTCATCGCTAATTTTTCTACTGTTGCTAAACCGTTGACTGATTTGACCAAGAAGGGTGCTGATGTGGTCAATTGGTCTTCTGCAGCTGTAGAGGCTTTTCAGGAGTTGAAGCGTCGTTTTTCTTCTGCCCCTGTGTTGTGCCAGCCAGATGTTTCGCTCCCGTTTCAGGTTGAGGTTGATGCTTCTGAGATTGGAGCAGGGGCTGTTTTGTCGCAAAGAAGTTCTGATGGCTCGGTGATGAAGCCATGTGCTTTCTTTTCTAGAAAGTTTTCGCCTGCTGAGCGTAATTATGATGTTGGTAATCGTGAGTTGTTGGCCATGAAGTGGGGATTCGAGGAGTGGCGTCATTGGCTTGAAGGAGCCAAGCATCGCGTGGTGGTCTTGACAGATCACAAGAATTTGACTTATCTTGAGTCTGCCAAACGGTTGAATCCCAGACAGGCTCGATGGTCGTTATTTTTCTCCCGTTTTGATTTTGTGGTTTCGTACCTTCCGGGCTCTAAGAATGTGAAGGCTGATGCCCTGTCAAGGAGTTTTGTGCCTGACTCTCCGGGTGTTCCTGAGCCGGCGGGTATTCTCAAAGAGGGGGTAATTTTGTCTGCCATCTCCCCTGATTTGCGGTGGGTGCTGCAAAAATTTCAGGCTAATAAACCTGATCGTTGCCCAGTGGAGAAACTGTTTGTCCCTGATAGATGGACTAGTAGAGTTATCTCTGAGATTCATTGTTCAGTGTTGGCTGGGCATCCTGGAATCTTTGGTACCAGAGATTTGGTGGCTAGATCCTTTTGGTGGCCGTCTTTGTCACGGGATGTGCGTTCTTTTGTGCAGTCCTGTGGGACTTGTGCTCGGGCTAAGCCCTGCTGTTCTTGTGCCAGTGGGTTGCTTTTGCCCTTGCCGGTCCCGAAGAGGCCCTGGACGCATATTTCTATGGATTTTATTTCGGATCTCCCCGTCTCTCAAAAGATGTCGGTCATTTGGGTGGTTTGTGATCGCTTTTCTAAGATGGTCCATTTGGTACCTTTGTCTAAATTGCCTTCCTCCTCTGATTTGGTGCCATTATTTTTCCAGCATGTGGTTCGTTTACATGGTATCCCGGAGAACATCGTTTCTGACAGAGGTTCCCAGTTTGTTTCGAGGTTTTGGCGATCCTTTTGTGCAAGGATGGGCATTGATTTGTCTTTTTCCTCGGCTTTCCATCCTCAGACAAATGGCCAAACCGAACGAACTAATCAAACTTTGGAAACATATCTGAGATGCTTTGTTTCTGCTGATCAGGATGATTGGGTGTCCTTTTTGCCGTTGGCTGAGTTCGCCCTTAATAATCGGGCCAGCTCGGCTACTTTGGTTTCGCCGTTTTTCTGCAATTCTGGTTTCCATCCTCGTTTCTCTTCAGGGCAGGTTGAGTCTTCGGACTGTCCTGGTGTAGATACTGTGGTGGATAGGTTGCAGCAGATTTGGACTCATGTGGTGGACAATTTGACATTGTCCCAGGAGAAGGCTCAACGTTTCGCTGTGTGGGTCCCCGACTTCGTGTTGGGGATTTGGTTTGGTTGTCGTCTCGTTATGTTCCTATGAAGGTTTCCTCTCCTAAGTTTAAGCCTCGTTTCATTGGTCCGTATAAGATTTCTGAGGTTATCAATCCTGTGTCATTTCGTTTGGCCCTTCCTGCTTCTTTTGCCATCCATAATGTGTTCCATAGGTCGTTATTGCGGAGATACGTGGCGCCTGTGGTTCCATCCGTTGATCCTCCTGCCCCGGTGTTGGTTGAGGGGGAGTTGGAGTATGTGGTGGAGAAGATTTTGGATTCTCGTGTTTCGAGACGGAAACTCCAGTACCTGGTCAAGTGGAAGGGTTATGGTCAGGAAGATAATTCCTGGGTTTTTGCCTCTGATGTTCATGCTGCCGATCTGGTTCGTGCCTTTCATTTGGCTCATCCTGGTCGGCCTGGGGGCTCTGGTGAGGGTTCGGTGACCCCTCCTCAAGGGGGGGTACTGTTGTGAATTCTGTTGTCGGGCTCCCTCTTGTGGTCATGAATGGTACTTCGGCTGGTTCTGTCCATGGACTTCCTCTGGTGGGTGTTTCTGAGTTTCCTTCCACAGGTGACGAGGTTAATTCGTTAGCTGGCTGCTCTATTTAACTCCACTTAGATCTTTGCTCCATGCCACCTGTCAATGTTCCAGTATTGGTCTAGTTCACTCCTGGATCGTTCTTGTGACCTGTCTTCCCAGCAGAAGCTAAGTTCCAGCTTGTATTTCTTTGGTTTGCTATTTTTCTGTCCAGCTTGCTATTTTTATTGTTGTCTTGCTTGCTGGAAGCTCTGGGACGCAGAGGGAACGCCTCCGCACCGTGAGTCGGTGCGGAGGGTCTTTTTGCGCCCTCTGCGTGGTCCTTTTGTAGGTTTTTGTGCTGACCGCAAAGTAACCTTTCCTATCCTCGGTCTGTTCAGTAAGTTGGGCCTCACTTTGCTAAATCTATTTCATCTCTGTGTTTGTATTTTCATCTTTACTCACAGTCATTATATGTGGGGGGCTGCCTTTTCCTTTGGGGAATTTCTCTGAGGCAAGGTAGGCTTTATTTTTCTATCTTCAGGGCTAGCTAGTTCCTTAGGCTGTGCCGAGTTGCATAGGGAGCGTTAGGCGCAATCCACGGCTATTTCTAGTGTGTTTGATAGGATTAGGGATTGCGGTCAGCAGAGTTCCTACGTCCCAGAGCTCGTCCTTTATTATCAGTAACTATCAGGTCATTCCGTGTGCTCTTAACCACCAGGTCCATTATTGTCCTGACCACCAGGTCATAACATGTCCCCATCCCTTATGGGAAATATGCAAATGCATGTAGAAAAGCCACGAAGACACCATCACGTGTTTCTCAACGCAAGCAATAAATAGCCAGGTCTTTCACCGGGAAGGAACAACCACGGGAAGGGCAGCATCCAAAAGGAAAACCACCTATGCCAAAACATGGTATCCATCCACAGACAGCTGTTTCCGGGTATTTGCATTCATCCTTATGTTTATATTATCCTTTTGCAAGACCCATAACCTGCAACTGAAACCAAGTTTTCTGACACAGGGCAGCACATTTCTCTCTAGAATCCCTTGATAATCTTGAGATTTCATTGCACCCTGCACAGATTCTAGACACCCTGTGCAAGATGCAGTAAAGCAGCCCCAGAACATAACAGAGCCTCCTTCATGTTTCCCAGTAGGGACAGTGTTCTTTTCTTGATATGCTTCATTTTTCCGTCTGTGAACATAGAGCTGATGTGCCTTGCCAAAAATTTGCATTTTTGTCTCATCTGTCCATAGGACATTCTCCCAGAAGCTTTGTGGCTTGTCAACATGTAGTTGGCAAATTCCAGTCTGGCTTTTTTATGATTTTTTTTTTAAACAACTGTGTCCTCCTTGGTCGTCTCCCATGAAGTCCACTTTGGCTCAGACAACGACGGATGGTGCGATCTGACACTAATGTTCCTTGAGCTTGAAGTTCACCTATAATCTGTTTAGAAGTTTTTCTGGGCTCTTTTGTTACCATTCGTATTATCCTCTTTGATTTGTCATCAATTTTCCTCCTGCAGCCACATCCAGGGAGGCTGGCTACAGTCCTATGGATCTTAAATTTCTGAATAATATGTGCAACTTGTCACGGCCTCGGATACTTACCTGCCTTCTCCCATCCCTCGGCGCACTCCCGACTTAGTCCCTCGCCGCTCCTCCTCCGTCTTCTCTGGATCCCGGCGCGTCGTCCCCTCGTGCATGCGCGGTCGCGTCTCCTCCGCCACTGGGTTCCCTGGGAGGTCGCGACCTGGTGGCTCCTCCCCAACATGGCAGCGTCTAAAGGCTATTTCTTCCCGTCGTCTTCCTAGGTTAGACGCCTGTGATTCTTAGGGTAAACATTGTGTTTCTTGCCAGCGCCTTCCTTATCCTCAGGCTCCTTTTTGTCTCTGCCCTTCCAGCCCTGAATCTCTGCCGTGCCTGCCCTGAGTCTCTGCCGTGCCTGCCTAGTGTCTCTGCCTTTCCAGTCCTGTGTCTCTGCCATTCCGGCCCTGTGTCTCTGCTGTGCCTGCCCTGTGCCTCTGCCAAGCCAGCCTTGTGCCTCTGCCGCACTTGCCCTGTGTCTCAGCCATACCAGTCCCGTGTCTCTGCTGAGCCTGCCTTGTGTCTCTGCGGTGCCACTCCCATGTCTGAACCATATCAGTCTGGCATCAAGACTCGTCTCCCAATTCTCTCTGCATCTTTTCGTTTCCTTCAGTCCTCAGTCCCTTTTCCTCTCCTCCTTGTAGTCGCCTCTTTGGCTCTAGCAGTTGTGTCTCCATCCCTCTTGGGCCTGCTCCTAACGCTCCCTGTATAGGGGGTGGTTCCATCTGGTCCGCTCGCCCTCGGGGGCTCTAGAGCCACGACCCAGAGGGTCCACTCTCAGATTCTTATTCTGAATCCTAATAGTAAGCACAGGGCATGGACCCTGCTGGAGCTTCTGCCGCTCAGAAAGAGCTGGTATTTTTACGGGAGAATCAAACCCGTATCATGTCCTTCATGAAAACGATGGACACCCGACTCTCCTTGCTACAGTCTACAGATCCTGGGAATGCTTCTCAGCTAGCTGGCCTACAGCAGGAGATGACTCAGCAGCGTGACACCCAGGCTCATATTCTTAGTTATATGGCTTTGGTGGATGACCGGTGGCTCTCTTTGCAGTCGGCCACTTCTACATCTGCCTCTGCTTCTGCTCCCCACCCTCCTCCCCGTTTGGCTAAACCACCTCGGTACAGTGATGATCCAAAACTGTGTCGGGGTTTTCTAAATCAATGTCGCCTCCATTTTGAACTTTTGCCCCAGCAATACCCTACTGATCGGGCAAAAGTGGCCTTTTTGATTTCCCATCTGGAAGGGGACGCCTTGGCATGGGTTAATCCTCTCTGGGAGCGAGACGATCCCGTAGTCTCCCAGTTGTCTGTATTTTTTGAGACTTTTCTTCGTGTTCTCGATGAACCGGGACATCTTGCCTCTACTACTGAGGCTCTTTTTAACCTCCACTAAGGGTCCCTAACTGTTGAGCAGTTCGCTATCCAGTTTCGTACTCTGTCATCTGATTTAGGCTGGAATAATGAGTCTTTGGTAGGTGCCTTCTGGCGGGGCCTCTCCGGTCGAATAAAAGGCGAACTAGCAGGTCGTGACACCCCAACTTTCTTGGAGGATTTGATTTCCCTGGCTACCTGTATTGATCTTCATTTCCAGGAGCGTGCCTGAGAGAGGAGACTTCTTCGCCCTTCACCTTCCACTCGTAGACCATCCAGTCCTAGACCCGGAACGTCCTCCATGGCGTCTGCTCCTGAACCGATGCAAGTTGATCGTCTCAGGATGTTGGAACAGGGACGTAAGGAGAGACGTACTCAAGGACTTTGTTTCTATTGTGAGAGTGCCTCCCATCTGCTGCGGGCTTGTCCAGAACGTCCGGAAAACTTCTCCGCCTAGGTCAGGTAATAGAGGCCTCCATACCTCTCTACCTCTTACTTTATCTGTCTTATTGCATGTGGGTGGTAAAGGTTTTTCACTAGCCACTTATGTAGATTCAGGCGCTGCAGGGAATTTTATTAGGCTCGAGGAGGTCATTAAATTCTCTGTTCCTGTGAGGACCTTGGAAAATCCCCGAATCCTTGCGTCCGTTGATGGTAAACCTTTACAGGAGACCATTACTCAATTTACTCATGAGGTGGAGCTTCAAGTAGGAGCTTTGCATAGGGAGAAAATGGCATTTTATATTTTAGCCTGTCTTTCTCATCCAGTACTTCTTGGTCTTCAATGGTTGCAGATCCACGAGCCCTTTATAGATTGGCATAATGGTAATATTTTGCGCTGGGGAGAGTTCTGTCAGGGGAGTTGTCTGCTGCCGGTGCATCCAGTAGGTGCTCCTTCTCCTTCTTTCTCTTCCGGATTGCCCTGCATCTATAGTTCCTTATCGGATGTCTTCTACAAAAGGGAGGCTGTGAGTCTTCCCCTGCACCGACCCTACGACTGCAGCATTGATCTCGTTCCTGGTGCTACTCCTCCTAGAGGAAGGATCTACCCCCTCTCGCCTAGAAAGACGCAAGCCATGTCGGAATATGTTCAAGAGAATCTTGCCAAGGGTTTAATTCGGAAGTCCTCTTCTCCTGCCAGAGCAGGCTTCTTCTTCGTAAAGAAAAAGGATGGCTCTCTTCGTCCTTGTATTGACTACAGAGGCCTAAACAACATTACGGTGTAGAACAAATGCCCACTTATTCCTGAGCTCTTCGATCGCTTTAGGGGAGCACAGATATTTACCAAGCTTGATCTGCATGGAGCTTATAATCTCATTAGAATTCCTGCTGGGGATGAGTGGAAGACCGCATTCAACACTCGTGACGGTCACTATGAGTATTTAGTTATGCCATCTGGCCTCTGTAATGCTCCTGCGGTATTCCAAGAGTTCGTAAATGACATTTTCCAGGATCTCTTCTAGTCCAGTGTTGTGGTTTATCTAGACAACATTCTCATCTTTTCTCCAAATCTCTCCACCCATAGATGAGATATTCGTCAAGTTTTCCAACGACTAAGGGAGAATCATCTTTTTTGCCAAGATCAAAAAGTGCGTCTTTAAGCAGTCCTCTCTGCCCTTCCTTGGTTTTATTGTCTCGAAGTCTGGTCTGGAGATGAATACCGAGAAGGTATCTGCTGTTCTCAACTGGCCTCGTTCTCTTGGAATAAAAGCAATCCAACATTTTCTTGGCTTTGCCAATTATTATAGACAATTCATCCCTCATTTTTTCTTCTATTGCCAAGCCTATTTCTGCTCTTGTTTGCAAAGGAGTCAACTCCAATCATTGGTCCTCTGAAGCTGAAGATGCTTTCCAGACTCTGAAGCAAAAGTTCTCTGCTGCTCCTGTGCTTCATCGCTCAGATGCCAATAGGCCATTTATCCTCGAGGTCGATGCATCATCTGTTGGAGCGGGTGCCGTCCTTTTGCAAAGATCTTCCTCTAACCATTTAGTCACTTGTGGTTTCTTCTCCAAAGCCTTCACCTCTCCTGAACGAAATTATTCTATTGGAGATAAGGAGCTACTAGCTATTAAGTTAGCTTCAGGGTACCGTCACACAGTGGCATTTTGATCGCTACGACGGCACGATTCGTGATGTTCCAGCGATATATCCGTGACGTTCCAGCGATCTCGCTGTGTCTGACACGCTCCTGCGATCAGGGACCCCGCTGAGAATCGTACGTCGTAGCAGATCGTTTGAAACTTTCTTTCGTCGTCTAGTGTCCTGCTGTGGCGGCATGATCGCATGGTGTAACAAAGGTGTGCACGATATTGTACACGATGTGCGCATAGTAACCAACGGCTTCTACATCGCACATACGTCATGAAATTATCGCTCCAGCGTCGTACATTGCAAAGTGTGACAGCAGTCTACGACGCTGGAGCGATATTGTTACGATGCTGGAGCGTCACGGATCGTGCCGTCGTAGCGATCAAAATGCCACTGTGTGACGGTACCGTTAGAGGAGTGGCGCTATCTTCTTGAAGGAGCCGTTCATTCTTTCATCATATACACAGATCACAAGAATTTAGCTTATCTTCAGTCTGCTCAAAGGCTCAATCCACGGCAAGCTAGGTGGTCTTTGTTCTTCGGACAGTTTGAATTTGAACTTCATTTTCAACCCTGTAATAAGAACGTCAAGGCGGATGCACTTTCCAGATCTTTTTTGTCAATGGATGTTGAGGAAAATCCGGCACATATCATCGATCCGGCTAGGATCAGCACTCTAGCGCCCCTGAGAGTGACTTCTCCACCACCTGGCAAGACATTAGCTCTGGATCAAGACAGACAGAGAGTTTTGCGCTGGGGACACTCTTCCAAGATTGCAGGTCATGTTGGAGTCAAGAAGACTCTCTCTTATTTCCCGCCATTATTTGTGGCCGTCTCTTCGTCTTGATATCTCAGAGTTCATTGCTTCTTGTCCTTCCTGTGCCAAGAACAAGGTCCCCAGACAGATTTTGTAGAAGGGCAGCGTGCGGGAGATATTATGAAGATTGGTACTGTGCGGGGGATGTTTTGAAGAGGGGAAGTGTGTGCTGCGGATATTTTGCAGAGGGACACTGTGCAGAGTATAGAGGTTTTTACTCAGCTGCGGTTGAGGTAGGCACAGAAAATGGTATTGCTGAAATGTCCAGGCAGGTTTATTTAGGCTATGTGCCCACGTTGCGGATTTCTGTGCGGATTTTTCCGCTCAGTTTTTGCAAAATCCACAGGTAAAACGCACTGTGTTTTACCTGCGGATTACCCGCGGATTTACCGCGGATTTCCTGCGTTTTTTGTGCATATTTAACCTGCGTTTTCACACCTGCGGATTCCTATTGAGGAGCAGGTGTAAAATGCTGCAGAATCCGCACAAAGAATTGATATGCTGCGGAAAATAATCCGCAGCGTTTCCGCGCGGTATTTTCTGCAGCATGTGCACTGCGGATTTTGATTTTCATAGGTTTACATTGTACTGTAAACTGCATGGAAAACTTCTGCGAATCCGCAGCCAAATCAGCAATGTGTGCACATACCCTGAGACTGCATAAACCGCTCAGGGATAATTTAGAAAGGGTCAGCGTGCGGGGGGGATTTTTTGGAGAGGGGCAGTTTGCGGGGGATATTTTGCAGAGGGATAGTTTGTGGGGGATGTTTTGCAGAGGGGCAGTGTGTGGGGAATATTTTCCAGAGGGGCAGCATGCGGGGGATATTATGAATATTGGCACTATGCAGGGGATGTTTTGAAGAGGGGCAGTGTGTGCAGAGGATATTTTGGGGAGGAGCACTGTGCGGGGATATTATGGAGTGGGGCAGAATGCAAGGTATATTTTGAACGAGGCTGAAGTTGGTTTCTTATTCGTTCAGTTTCTTATTCGGAGCTGAAGTTGATTTCTTATTCGTCAGTTTCTTATTCGGCAATTTTTTCTTTTCTGTTTTTTATAGGTTTATCAACAAAAAATAAGCATCACAATAATAAAAGACAATGCAGTGAGGTGCGCTGATCTGAATACACTTAAAAATGGCTACAAAAACAATAAAACTGGCACAAAAATGGGCATCAAAGTGGGCACCAAAGAGCACTGAAGAAAGGGTTAAATGCCTTTGGGCCACTGATCTCACACTGCAGACATATAGAACAGGGCGCCCCACATCAAAACCAGTTATCTCCAGCCTGGCCCAAATGGGTTCTGGGCATAAGAACTGGCATCAAAGTGGGCAGACAGTCAATTTTGGCCATTTGAATAAGTAACTGATGTTTTTAAGGGGTTAAATGCCTTTGGCCACTGATCTGACATTTAAAATATACAGATAGTGATTCCCTGCATCAAACCAAGGTCCCTTCAGCCTGGCCCAAATGGGGTCTGGGCACCAGAACTGGCATCAAATTGAGCAAACAGCCCATGTTCACAGATTTGAATAAGTAACTGATGTTTTTAAGGGGTTAAATGCCTTTGGGCCATTGATCTGACACATAAAATACACAGATAGTGATGCCCTGCATCAAGTACAGGTCCCTCCAGCCTGGCCCAAATGGGTTCTAGGCACCAGAACTGGCATCAAAGTGGGCAAACAAGCCCATTTTCGCAGATTTGAATAAGAAACTGATGTTTTTAAGGGGTTAAATGCCTTTGGGCCACTGATACCACAGTGAATACATATAGAACAGTGAGCCCCACATCAAAAACAGGTCCCTCCAGCCTGGCCCAAATAGATTCTGGGCATCAGAACTATCATCAAAGTGGGCACACAGCCCATTTTCACACATTTGAATAAGTAACTGATATTTTTAAGGGGTTAAATGTCTTTGTGCCACTGATCTGACACTTAAAATACACAGACAGTGATGCCCTGCATCAAACCCAGGTCCCTCCAGCCTGGCCCAAATGGGTTCTTGGCACCAGAATTGGCATCAAAGTGGGCAAACAGCCCATTTTCACGGATTTAAATAAGTAACTGATGTTTTTAAAGGGTTAAATTCCTTTGTGCCACTGATCTGGCACATGAAATACACAGAAAGAAATGCCATTCATCAAACCCAGGTTCCTTCAGCATGGCCCAAATGCGTTCTGGGCACCTTAACTGGCATCAAATTGGGCAAACATCCCGCTTTCGCAGATTTGAATAAGTAACTGATATTTTTAAGGGGTTAAATGCGTTTGTACTACTGATCTGACACTTAAAATACACAAACAGTGATGCCCTGCATCAAACCCAGGTCCCTCCAGCCTGACCCAAATGGGTTCTGGGCATCAGAACTGGCATCAAAGTGGCCAAACAGCCCATTTTCACACATTTGAATAAGTAACTGATGTTTTTAAGGAGTTAAATGCCTTTGGGCCACAGATACCACAGTGCATACTTGTAGAAAAGTGAGCCCCGCATCAAAAACAGGTCCCTCCAGACTGGCCCAAATGGGTTCTGGGCATCAGAACTGCCATCAAAGTGGGCACACAGTCCATTTTCACACATTTGAGTAAGTAACTGATGTTTTTAAGGAGTTAAATGCCTTTGGGCCACTGATCTGACACTTTAAATGCACAGATATTGATGCCCTGCATCAAACCCAGGTCCCTCCAGCTTGGCCCAAAAGGGTTCTGGTCACCAGAACTGGCATCAAAGTGGGCAAACAGCCCATTTTCACGCATTTGAATAAGTAACTGATGTTTTTATGTTTTTAAGGGGTTAAATGCCTTTGGACCACTGATGCCACAGTGCATACATATAGAACAGGGAGCCGCTCATCAAAAACAGGTCTCTTCAGCCTGGCCCAAATGGGTTCTGGGAATCAGAACTTGCATCAAAGTGGGCAAACAGCGATTAAGTGATTAACAGCGATGTGATTAAGTAATTGATGTTTTTAAGGGGTTAAATGCCTTTGGGCCACTGATCTGACACTTAAAATACACAAATATTGATTCCTTACATCAAACCCAGGTCACTGTTCTATATGTATGCACTGTGGTATCAGTGGCCCAAAGGCATTTAACCCCTTAAAAACATCAGTTACTTATTCAAATGTGTGAAAATGGGCTGTTTGCCCACTTTGATGCCAGTTCTGATGCCCAGAACCCTTTTGGGCCAAGCTGGAGGGACCTGGGATTGATGCAGGGCATCACTGTTTGTGTATTTTAAGTGTCAGATCAGTGACCCAAAGGCATTTAACCCCTTAAAAACATCAGTTACTTATTCAAATCTGAGAAAATGGGCTGTTTGCCCACTTTGATGCCAGTTCTGATGCCCAGAAACCATTTAGGCCAGGCTAGAGGGACCTGGGTTTGATGCAGGGCATCACTGTCTGTGTATTTTAGGTGTCAGATCAGTGGCCCAAAGTCATTTAACACCTTAAAAACATCAGTTACTTATTCAAATGGCAAAAATTGACTGTCTGCCCACTTTGATGCCAGTTCTGATGCCCAGAACCCATTTGGGCCAGGCTGGAAATAACTGGTTTGGATGTGGGGCACCCTGTTCTATATGTCTGCAGTGTGAGATCAGTGGCCCAAAGGCATTTAACTATTTCTTCAGTGCTCTTTTTTGCCCACTTTGATGCCCATTTTTGTGCCAGTTTTATTGTTTTTATAGCCGTTTTTAAGCGTATTCATATCAGGGCACCTCACTGCATTGTCTTTTGTTATTGTGATGCTTATTTTTTGTTGTTAAACCTATAAAAAACAGAAAAGAAAAAATTGCCGAATAAGAAACTGACGAATAAGAAACCAACTTCAGCTCCGAATAAGAAACTGAACGAATAAGAAACCAACTTCAGCCTCGTTCTGCTGACTCACCGAGTTTAGATCAGCTGCGACTTTGGGGCTTCTGAGTCGCCCGCCAGGGCTGTGAGGTACTCGGTACTGGGTCCTGCGTTCACAAGGGGATGTCACGGTGGCGACCCGGTCGGTGGCCCTGGGCGCCCATGTAAAAGGGAAAGGTCTTTAACCCCTTAGCGACCGCCGATACGCCTTTTAACGGCGGCCGCTAAGGGTACTTAAACCACAGCGCCGTTAATTAACGGCGCTGTGGAAAAAGTACATAGCGCCCCCCAGAGGCCGATTTTCTCCGGGGTCTCGGCTGCCGGGGGTAGCCGAGACCCCAGAGAACATGATTCGGGGGGTTTTTAACCCACCCCGCATTTGCGATCGCCGGTAATTAACTGTTTACCGGCGATCGCAAAAAAAAACCAAAAAACAAAACGCGATCTCTTTTTAATTTCTCTGTCCTCCGATGTGATCGCACATCGGAGGACAGAGAAAAGGGGTCCCAGGTGGCCCCCCAATACTCACCTAGCTCCCCCGATGCTCCTCGTGGCTCCCGGTGGGCGCCGCCATCTTAAAAATGGCGGGCGCATGCGCAGTGCGCCCGCCGGCTGGCCCCGCGAGAATCTTTGGGGTCTCGGCTGCCGGGGGTAGCCGAGACCCCAAAGAGCATGATTGGGGTCGGTTTTACGGACCCCTGTTTTGCGATCGCCGGTAATTAACTGTTTACCGGCGACCGCAAAAAAAAAAAAAAAAAAGTAAAGTGTAATTCTCTGTCCTCTGATGTGATCGCACATCAGAGGACAGAGAAATAGGGGGATTCGGGGACCCTACAATATTCACCTGTGTCCCTGGATCCTCTTGCTGCTCCTGCTGGCCGCCGGCAGAAGAAAATGGCGGGCGCATGCGCAGTGCGCCCGCCATCTGTCTCCATCTGCCGGCCGGCAGGAGAACAGCAGTTGGGGCTAAAATTAGGACATAGAGGTCAGAGCACATTCAGTGACCTGACAATAACCCAAAAACATAGAACGAGCTCTGAGACGTGGGAACTCTGCTGACCGCAATCCCTAATCCTCTCCAACCACACTAGAGGCAGCCGTGGATTGCGCCTAACGCTCCCTATGCAACTCGGCACAGCCTGAGAAACTAGCTAGCCTGAAGATAGAAAATAGGCCTACCTTGCCTCAGAGAAATACCCCAAAGGAAAAGGCAGCCCCCACATGTAATGACTGTGAGTTAAAGGGAACCTGTCACCCTGTTTTTTGAGATTGAGATATAAATACTGTTAAATAGGGCCTGCGCTGTGCGTTACTATAGTGTATGTAGTGTACCCTGATTCCCCACCTACGCTGCGCAATACATTACCAAAGTCGCCGTTTTCGCCTGTCAATCAGGCTGGTCAGGTCGGGTGGGCGTGTTCACAGCGCTGTTTCTTCCTCAGCTTTACGTTGGTGGCGTAGTGGTGTCCGCACGTTGAGGTGACTAATCCACTGTGGGCACGTGAACAAGGAGCGCGGGATCTGCGCTATCACCCCCTGTCATCGGTGGGGGCGGCCATCTTCCTGGGGCCGCGCGTGCGCAGATGTAGTGCTCTGCCCCACCCGACCTGACCAGCCTGATTGACAGGCGAAAACGGCGACTTTGGTAATGTATTGCGCAGCGTAGGTGGGGAATCAGGGTACACTACATACACTATAGTAACGCACAGCGCAGGCCCTATTTAACAGTATTTATATCTCAATCTCAAAAAACGGGGTGACAGGTTCCCTTTAAGATGAAAAGACAAACGTAGAGATGAAATAGATTTAGCAAAGTGAGGCCCGACTTTCTGAAAAGAGCGAGGATAGGAAAGGTAACTTTGCGGTCAACACAAAACCCTACAAAAACCACGCAAAGGGGGCAAAAAGACCCTCCGTACCGAACTAACGGCACGGAGGTACACCCTCTGCGTCCCAGAGCTTCCAGCAAGCAGGAAAAACAAATAGACAAGCTGGACAGAAAAAAACAGCAAACAAAATAGCAAAGCAGAACTTAGCTATGCAGAGCAGCAGGCCACAGGAACGATCCAGGAGGAAACAGGTCCAATACTAGAACATTGACTGGAGGCCAGGATCAAAGCACTAGGTGGAGTTAAATAGAGCAGCACCTAACGACTTCACCACATCACCTGAGGAAGGGAACTCAGAAGCCGCAGTACCACTTTCCTCCACCAACGGAAGCTCACAGAGAGAATCAGCCGAAGTACCACTTGTGACCACAGGAGGGAGCTCTGCCACAGAATTCACAACAGTACCCCCCTTGAGGAGGGGTCACCGAACCCTCACCAGAGCCCCCAGGACGACCAGGATGAGCCATATGAAAGGCACGAACAAGATCGGGAGCATGGACATCAGAGGCAAAGACCCAGGAATTATCTTCCTGAGCATAACCCTTCCACTTAACCAGATACTGGAGTTTCCGTCTTGAAACACGAGAATCCAAAATCTTCTCCACAATATACTCCAACTCCCCCTCCACCAAAACCGGGGCAGGAGAATCAACAGATGGAACCATAGGTGCCACGTATCTCCGCAACAATGACCTATGGAATACGTTATATATGGAAAAAGAATCTGGAAGGGTCAGACGAAAAGACACAGGATTAAGAACCTCAGAAATCCTATACGGACCAATGAAACGAAGTTTAAACTTAGGAGAGGAAACCTTCATAGGAATATGACGAGAAGATAACCAAACCAAATCCCCAACACGAAGTCGGGGACCCACACAGCGTCTGCGATTAGCGAAACGTTGAGCCTTCTCCTGGGACAAGGTCAAATTGTCCACTACATGAGTCCAAATCTGCTGCAAACTGTCCACCACAGTATCCACACCAGGACAGTCCGAAGACTCAACCTGTCCTGAAGAGAAACGAGGATGGAACCCAGAATTGCAGAAAAATGGCGAAACCAAGGTAGCCGAGCTGGCCCGATTATTAAGGGCGAAATCAGCCAAAGGCAAAAAGGACACCCAGTCATCCTGATCGGCAGAAACAAAGCATCTCAGATATGTTTCCAAGGTCTGATTGGTTCGTTCGGTCTGGCCATTAGTCTGAGGATGGAAAGCCGAGGAAAAAGACAAGTCAATGCCCATCCTACCACAAAAGGCTCGCCAAAACCTCGAAACAAACTGGGAACCTCTGTCAGAAACGATATTCTCTGGAATGCCATGTAAACGAACCACATGCTGGAAGAACAATGGCACCAAATCAGAGGAGGAAGGTAATTTAGACAAGGGTACCAAATGGACCATCTTAGAGAAGCGATCACAAACCACCCAAATGACTGACATCTTTTGAGAGACGGGAAGATCTGAAATAAAATCCATAGAGATATGTGTCCAAGGCCTCTTCGGGACCGGCAAGGGCAAAAGCAACCCACTGGCACGAGAACAGCAGGGCTTAGCCCGAGCACAAATCCCACAGGACTGCACAAAAGTACGCACATCCCGCGACAGAGATGGCCACCAAAAGGATCTAGCCACCAAATCTCTGGTACCAAAGATTCCAGGATGACCAGCCAACACCGAACAATGAACCTCAGAGATAACTTTATTCGTCCACCTATCAGGGACAAACAGTTTCTCCGCTGGGCAACGATCAGGTTTATTAGCCTGAAATTTTTGCAGCACCCGCCGCAAATCAGGGGAGATGGCAGACACAATTACTCCCTCTTTGAGGATACCCGCCGGCTCAGATAAACCCGGAGAGTCGGGCACAAAACTCCTAGACAGAGCATCCGCCTTCACATTTTTAGAGCCCAGAAGGTACGAAATCACAAAGTCAAAACGGGCAAAAAACAGCGACCAACGAGCCTGTCTAGGATTCAACCGCTTGGCAGACTCGAGATAAGTCAAGTTCTTATGATCAGTCAAGACCACCACGCGATGCTTAGCTCCTTCAAGCCAATGACGCCACTCCTCGAATGCCCACTTCATGGCTAGCAACTCTCGATTGCCCACATCATAATTTCGCTCAGCAGGCGAAAACTTCCTGGAAAAGAAGGCGCATGGTTTCATCACCGAGCAATCAGAACTTCTCTGCGACAAAACAGCCCCTGCTCCAATCTCAGAAGCATCAACCTCGACCTGGAACGGAAGCGAAACATCTGGTTGACACAACACAGGGGCAGAAGAAAAACGACGCTTCAACTCTTGAAAAGCTTCCACAGCAGCAGAAGACCAATTGACCACATCAGCACCCTTCTTGGTCAAATCGGTCAATGGTTTAGCAATACTAGAAAAATTGCAGATGCAGCGACGATAAAAATTAGCAAAGCCCAGGAACTTTTGCAGACTTTTCAGAGATGTCGGCTGAGTCCAATCATGGATGGCTTGGACCTTAACAGGGTCCATCTCGATGGTAGAAGGGGAAAAGATGAACCCCAAAAATGAAACCTTCTGAACACCAAAGAGACACTTTGATCCCTTCACAAACAAAGAATTAGCACGCAGGACCTGAAACACCGTTCTGACCTGCTTCACATGAGACTCCCAATCATCCGAGAAGATCAAAATGTCATCCAAGTACACAATCAGGAATTTATCCAGGTACTCTCGGAAGATGTCATGCATAAAGGACTGAAACACTGATGGAGCATTGGCAAGTCCGAATGGCATTACTAGATACTCAAAATGGCCCTCGGGCGTATTAAATGCAGTTTTCCATTCATCGCCTCGCTTAATACGCACAAGATTATACGCACCACGAAGATCTATCTTGGTGAACCAACTAGCCCCCTTAATCCGAGCAAACAAATCAGATAACAACGGCAAGGGGTACTGAAATTTAACCGTGATCTTATTTAGAAGGCGGTAATCTATAAAAGGTCTCAGTGAACCATCCTTCTTGGCTACAAAAAAGAACCCTGCTCCTAATGGCGACGATGACGGGCGAATATGCCCCTTCTCCAAGGACTCCTTCACATAACTCCGCATAGCGGCGTGCTCAGGCACAGATAAATTAAACAGTGGACCTTTTGGGAATTTACTACCAGGAATCAAATTGATAGCACAATCACAATCCCTATGCGGAGGTAGGGTATCGGACTTGGGCTCATCAAATACATCCCGGTAATCAGACAAGAACTCTGGAACCTCAGAAGGGGTGGATGACGAAATAGTCAGAAATGGGACATCACCATGTACCCCCTGACAACCCCAGCTGGACACAGACATGGATTTCCAATCTAATACTGGATTATGGACTTGTAGCCATGGCAACCCCAACACGACCACATCATGCAGATTATGCAACACCAGAAAGCGAATAACCTCCTGATGTGCAGGAGCCATGCACATGGTCAGCTGGGTCCAGTACTGAGGCTTATTCTTGGCCAAAGGCGTAGCATCAATTCCTCTCAATGGAATAGGACACTGCAAGGGCTCCAAGAAAAACCCACAACGCCTAGCATACTCCAAGTCCATCAAATTCAGGGCAGCGCCTAAATCCACAAATGCCATGACAGAATACGATGACAAAGAGCAGATCAAGGTAACGGACAGAAGAAATTTTGACTGTACCGTACCAATGGTGGCAGACCTAGCGAACCGCTTAGTGCGCTTAGGACAATCAGAGATAGCATGAGTGGAATCACCACAGTAGAAACACAGCCCATTCAGACGTCTGTGTTCTTGCCGTTCAACTCTGGTCAAAGTCCTATCGCACTGCATAGGCTCAGGTTTAAGCTCAGGTAATACCGCCAAATGGTGCACAGATTTACGCTCACGCAAGCGTCGACCGATCTGAATGGCCAAAGACATAGACTCATTCAGACCAGCAGGCTTAGGAAATCCCACCATGACTGTTATGAAAGGCAATTCAGTACTACATTGGACATAGCGGTCAGAGCACATACAGTGATCTGACAATAACCCAAAATCATAGAACGAGCTCTGAGACGTGGGAACTCTGCGGACCGCAATCCCTAATCCTCTCCAAACAACACTAGAGGCAGCCGTGGATTGCGCCTAACTCTGCCTATGCAACTCGGCACAGCCTGAGAAACTAACTAGCCTGAAGATAGAAAATAAGCCTACCTTGCCTCAGAGAAATACCCCAAAGGAAAAGGCAGCCCCCCACATATAATGACTGTGAGTTAAGATGAAAAGACAAACGTAGAGATTAAATAGATTCAGCAAAGTGAGGCCCGACTTTCTTAACAGATCGAGGATAGAAAAGGTAACTTTGCGGTCTACACAAAACCCTAAAGAAAACCACGCAAAGGGGGCAAAAAGACCCTCCGTACCGAACTAACGGCACGGAGGTACACCCTTTGTGTCCCAGAGCTTCCAGCAACAAATTGGACAAGCTGGACAGAAAAAATAGCAAACAAATAGCAAAGAAGAACTTAGCTATGCAGAGCAGCAGGCCACAGGAATGATCCAGGGAAAAGCAAGTCCAACACTGGAACATTGACAGGAAGCCAGGATCAAAGCATTAGGTGGAGTTAAGTAGAGAAGCACCTAACGACCTCACCAGATCACCTGAGGGAAGAAACTCAGAAGCCGCAGTACCACTTCCCTCCACCAACAGAAGCTCACAGAGAGAATCAGCCGAAGTACCACTTGTGACCACAGGAGGGAGCTCTGCCACAGAATTCACAACAGTACCCCCCCTTGAGGAGGGGTCACCGAACCCTCACCAGAGCCCCCAGGCCGACCAGGATGAGCCACATGAAAGGCACGAACAAGATCGGGAGCATGGACATCAGAGGCAAAAACCCAGGAATTATCTTCCTGAGCATAACCCTTCCATTTAACCAGATACTGGAGTTTCCGTCTAGAAACACGAGAATCCAAAATCTTCTCCACAATATACTCCAATTCCCCCTCCACCAAAACCGGGGCAGGAGGATCAACAGATGGAACCATAGGTGCCACGTATCTCCGCAACAATGACCTATGGAATACGTTATGTATGGAAAAAGAATCTGGAAGGGTCAGACGAAAAGACACAGGATTAAGAACCTCAGAAATCCTATACGGACCAATGAAACGAGGTTTAAACTTAGGAGAGGAAACCTTCATAGGAACATGACGAGAAGATAACCAAACCAGATCCCCAACACGAAGTCGGGGACCCACACGGCGTCTGCGATTAGCGAAACGTTGAGCCTTCTCCTGGGACAAGGTCAAATTGTCCACTACATGAGTCCAAATCTGCTGCAACCTGTCTACCACAGTATCCACACCAGGACAGTCCGAAGACTCAACCTGTCCTGAAGAGAAACGAGGATGGAACCCAGAATTGCAGAAAAATGGCGAAACCAAGGTAGCCGAGCTGGCCCGATTATTAAGGGCGAACTCAGCCAAAGGCAAAAAGAACACCCAGTCATCCTGATCGGCAGAAACAAAGCATCTCAGATATGTTTCCAAGGTCTGATTGGTTCGTTCGGTCTGGCCATTAGTCTGAGGATGGAAAGCCGAGGAAAAAGACAAGTCAATGCCCATCCTACCACAAAAGGCTCGCCAAAACCTTGAAACAAACTGGGAACCTCTGTCAGAAACGATATTCTCTGGAATGCCATGTAAACGAACCACATGCTGGAAGAACAATGGCACCAAATCAGAGGAGGAAGGCAATTTAGACAAGGGTACCAGATGGACCATCTTAGAAAAGCGATCACAGACCACCCAAATGACTGACATCTTTTGAGAAACGGGAAGATCAGAAATAAAATCCATAGAGATATGTGTCCAAGGCCTCTTCGGGACCGGCAAGGGCAAAAGCAACCCACTGGCACGAGAACAGCAGGGCTTAGCCCGAGCACAAATCCCACAGCACTGCACAAAAACACGCACATCCCGCGACAGAGACGGCCACCAAAAGGATCTAGCCACCAACTCTCTGGTACCAAAGATTCCAGGATGACCAGCCAACACCGAACAATGAACCTCAGAGATAACTTTATTGGTCCACCTATCAGGGACAAACAGTCTCTCCGCTGGACAACGATCAGGTTTATTAGCCTGAAATTTTTGCAGCACCCGCCGCAAATCAGGGGAGATGGCAGACACAATTACTCCTTCCTTGAGGATACCCGCCGGCTCAGACAAACCCGGAGAGTCGGGCACAAAACTCCTAGACAGAGCATCCGCCTTCACATTTTTAGAGCCCGGAAGGTACGAAATCACAAAGTCAAAACGGGCAAAAAACAGCGACCAACGAGCCTGTCTAGGATTCAACCGCTTAGCAGACTCAAGATAAGTCAAGTTCTTATGATCAGTCAATACCACCACGCGATGCTTAGCTCCTTCAAGCCAATGACGCCACTCCTCGAATGCCCACTTCATGGCCAGCAACTCTCGGTTGCCCACATCATAATTTCGCTCAGCAGGCGAAAACTTCCTGGAAAAAAAGGCGCATGGTTTCATCACTGAGCAATCAGAACCTCTCTGCGACAAAACAGCCCCTGCTCCAATCTCAGAAGCATCAACCTCGACCTGGAACGGAAGAGAAGCATCTGGTTGACACAACACAGGGGCAGAAGAAAAACGACGCTTCAAGTCTTGAAAAGCTTCCACAGCAGCAGAAGACCAATTGACCAAATCAGCACCCTTCTTGGTCAAATCGGTCAATGGTTTGGCAATACTAGAAAAATTGCAGATGAAGCGACGATAAAAATTAGCAAAGCCCAGGAACTTTTGCAGACTTTTCAGAGATGTCGGCTGAGTCCAATCATGGATGGCTTGGACCTTAACATGATCCATCTCGATAGTAGAAGGGGAAAAGATGAACCCCAAAAATGAAACCTTCTGCACACCAAAGAGACACTTTGATCCCTTCACAAACAAAGAATTAGCACGCAGGACCTGAAAAACAGTTCTGACCTGCTTCACATGAGACTCCCAATCATCCGAGAAGATCAAAATGTCATCCAAGTACACAATCAGGAATTTATCCAGGTACTCTCGGAAGATGTCATGCATAAAGGACTGAAACACTGATGGAGCATTGGCAAGTCCGAATGGCATCACCAGATACTCAAAATGACCCTCGGGCGTATTAAATGCAGTTTTCCATTCATCTCCTCGCCTGATTCGCACCAGATTATACGCACCACGAAGATCTATCTTGGTGAACCAACTAGCCCCCTTAATCCGAGCAAACAAATCAGATAACAATGGCAAGGGGTACTGAAATTTAACCGTGATCTTATTTAGAAGGCGGTAATCTATACAAGGTCTCAGCGAACCATCCTTCTTGGCTACAAAAAAGAACCCTGCTCCTAATGGTGACGATGACGGGCGAATATGCCCCTTCTCCAGGGATTCCTTCACATAACTGCGCATAGCGGCGTGCTCAGGCACGGATAAATTAAACAGTCGACCTTTTGGGAATTTACTACCAGGAATCAAATTGATAGCACAATCTCAATCCCTATGCGGAGGTAGGGCATCGGACTTGGGCTTATCAAATACATCCCGGTAATCAGACAAGAACTCTGGAACCTCAGAAAGGGTGGATGACGAAATTGACAGAAATGGAACATCACCATGTACCCCCTGACAACCCCAGCTGGACACCGACATGGATTTCCAATCTAATACTGGATTATGGGCTTGTAGCCATGGCAACCCCAACACGACCACATCATGGAGATTATGCAACACCAGAAAGCGAATAACCTACTGATGTGCAGGAGCCATGCACATGGTCAGCTGGGTCCAGTATTGAGGCTTATTCTTGGCCAAAGGCGTGGCATCAATTCCTCTCAATGGAATAGGACACTGCAAGGGCTCTAAGAGAAACCCACAACGCTTAGCATACTCCAAGTCCATCAAATTCAGGGCAGCGCCTGAATCCACAAATGCCATGACAGAATACGATGACAAAGAGCAGATCAAGGTAACGGACAGAAGAAATTTTGACTGTACCGTACCAATGGTGGCAGACCTAGCGAACCGCTTAGTACGCTTAGGACAATCAGAGATAGCATGAGTGGAATCACCACAGTAGAAACACAGCCCATTCAGACGTCTGTGTTCTTGCCGTTTAACTCTGGTCAAAGTCCTATCGCACTGCATAGGCTCAGGTTTAAGCTCAGGTAATACCGCCAAATGGTGCACAGATTTACGCTCACGCAAGCATCGACAGATCTGAATGGCCAAAGACATAGACTCATTCAAACCAGCAGGCATAGGAAATCCCACCATGACATCCTTAAGGGCTTCAGAGAGACCCTTTCTGAACATCGCTGCCAGCGCAGATTCATTCCATTGAGTGAGCACGGACCACTTTCTAAATTTCTGACAATATACCTCTATCTCATCCTGACCCTGACAAAGAGCCAGCAAATTTTTCTCTGCCTGATCCACTGAATTAGGTTCATCGTACAGCAATCCGAGCGCCAGGAAAAACGCATCGATATTACTCAATGCAGGATCTCCTGGCGCAAGAGAAAATGCCCAGTCCTGAGGGTTGCCGCGCAAAAAAGAAATAACAATTAAAACCTGTTGAACTGGATCACCAGAGGAGCGAGGTTTCAAGGCCAGAAATAATTTACAATTATTTTTGAAACTCAGAAACTTAGTTCTATCTCCAAAAAACAAATCAGGAATAGGAATTCTTGGTTCCAACATAGCTTTCTGATCAATAGTGTCTTGAATCTTTTGTACTCTTGCCGAGAGCTGATCCACAAATGAAGACAGACTTCTAATGTCCATCGCTACACCTGTGTACTGAACCACCCAAATGTCTAGGGGAAAAAAAAGGCAAAACACAGTGCAAAGAAAAAAAAATGGTCTCAGAACTTCTTTTTTCCCTCTATTGAGAATCATTAGTACTTTGGGCTTCCTGTACTGTTATGAAAGGCAATTCAGTACTACAATGGACATAGCGGTCAGAGCACATACAGTGATCTGACAATAACCCAAAATCATAGAACGAGCTCTGAGACGTGGGAACTCTGCGGACCGCAATCCCTAATCCTCTCCAAACAACACTAGAGGCAGCCGTGGATTGCGCCTAACTCTGCCTATGCAACTCGGCACAGCCTGAGAAACTAACTAGCCTGAAGATAGAAAATAAGCCTACCTTGCCTCAGAGAAATACCCCAAAGGAAAAGGCAGCCCCCCACATATAATGACTGTGAGTTAAGATGAAAAGACAAACGTAGAGATGAAATAGATTCAGCAAAGTGAGGCCCGACTTTCTTAACAGATCGAGGATAGAAAAGGTAACTTTGCGGTCTACACAAAACCCTAAAGAAAACCACGCAAAGGGGGCAAAAAGACCCTCCGTACCGAACTAACGGCACGGAGGTACACCCTTTGCGTCCCAGAGCTTCCAGCAACAAATTGGACAAGCTGGACAGAAAAAATAGCAAACAAATAGCAAAGAAGAACTTAGCTATGCAGAGCAGCAGGCCACAGGAATGATCCAGGGAAAAGCAAGTCCAACACTGGAACATTGACAGGAAGCCAGGATCAAAGCATTAGGTGGAGTTAAGTAGAGAAGCACCTAACGACCTCACCAGATCACCTGAGGGAGGAAACTCAGAAGCCGCAGTACCACTTCCATCCACCAACAGAAGCTCACAGAGAGAATCAGCCGAAGTACCACTTGTGACCACAGGAGGGAGCTCTGCCACAGAATTCACAACACATGACATCCTTAAGGGCTTCAGAGAGACCTTTTCTGAAAATAGCTGCGAACGCACCTTCATTCCATTGAGTGAGTACGGACCACTTTCTAAATTTCTGACAATATACCTCTATCTCATCCTGACCCTGACACAGAGCCAGCAAATTTTTCTCTGCCTGATCCACTGAATTAGGTTCATCGTACAGTAATCCGAGCGCCAGGAAAAACGCATCGATATTACTTAATGCAGGATCTCCTGACGCAAGAGAAAATGCCCAGTCCTGAGGGTCGCCACATAAAAAAGAAATAATGATCCTAACTTGTTGAACTGGGTCACCAGAGGAGCGAGGATTCAAAGCCAGAAATAGTTTACAATTATTTTTGAAACTCAGAAATTTAGTTCTATCTCCAAAAAACAAATCAGGAATAGGAATTCTCGGTTCTAACATAGAATTCTGAACCACAAAGTCTTGAATAGTTTGTACTCTTGCCGTGAGCTGATCCACACATGAAGACAGACCTTTAATGTCCATCGCTACACCTGTGTCCTGAACCACCCAAATATCTAGGGGAAAAAAAGGCAAAACACAGTGCAGAGAAAAAAAAATGGTCTCAGAACTTCTTTTTTCCCTCTATTGAGAATCATTAGTACTTTGAGCCTCCAGTACTGTTATGATAAGGTAATTCAGTACCACAATGGACATAGAGGTCAGAGCACATTCAGTGACCTGACAATAACCCAAAAACATAGAACGAGCTCTGAGACGTGGGAACTCTGCTGACCGCAATCCCTAATCCTCTCCAACCACACTAGAGGCAGCCGTGGATTGCGCCTAACGCTCCCTATGCAACTCGGCACAGCCTGAGAAACTAGCTAGCCTGAAGATAGAAAATAAGCCTACCTTGCCTCAGAGAAATACCCCAAAGGAAAAGGCAGCCCCCACATATAATGACTGTGAGTTAAGATGAAAAGACAAACGTAGAGATGAAATAGATTTAGCAAAGTGAGGCCCGACTTTCTGAACAGAGCGAGGATAGGAAAGGTAACTTTGCGGTCAACACAAAACCCTACAAAAACCACGCAAAGGGGGCAAAAAGACCCTCCGTACTGAACTAACGGCACGGAGGTACACCCTCTGCGTCCCAGAGCTTCCAGCAAGCAGGAAAAAACAAATAGACACGCTGGACAGAAAAAAACAGCAAACAAAATAGCAAAGCAGAACTTAGCTATGCAGAGCAGCAGGCCACAGGAACAATCCAGGAGGAAACAGGTCCAATACTAGAACATTGACTGGAGGCCAGGATCAAAGCACTAGGTGGAGTTAAATAGAGCAGCACCTAACGACTTCACCACACGACCTGAGGAAGGGAACTCAGAAGCCGCAGTACCACTTTCCTCCACCAACGGAAGCTCACAGAGAGAATCAGCCGAAGTACCACTTGTGACCACAGGAGGGAGCTCTGCCACAGAATTCACAACAGTAGGGTTAGGGTTAGGGTTAGGGGTAGGGTTAGGGGTAGGGTTAGGGGTAGGGTTAGGGGTAGGGTTAGGGCTAGGGTTGGGGCTAAATTTAGGGTTAGGGTTGGGGCTAAATTTAGGGTTAGGGTTGGGGCTAAATTTAGGGTTAGGCTTCTTTCACACTTACGTCGGTACGGGGCCGTCGCAATGCGTCGGCCCGACATACCGACGCACGTTGTGAAAATTGTGCACAATGTGGGCAGCAGCTGTAGTTTTTCAACGCATCTGATGCCCAATCTATGTCCTGGGGAGGAGGGGGCAGAGTTACGGCCACGCATGCGCGGTCAGAAATGGCGGATGCGACGTACAATAAAACGTTTCATTGAACGTTTTTTTGTGCCGACGGTCCGCCAAAACACAACTGATCCAGTGCACGACGGACGCGACGTGTTGCCATCCGTCAAGATCCGTCGGCAATACAAGTCTATGGGCAAAAAACGCATCCTGAGGGCACATTTGCAGGATCCGTTTCTTGTCCAAAACGACGGATTGCGATGGATGCCAAATGACGCAAGTGTGAAAGTAGCCTTAGGGCTAGGGTTAGGGTTGGGGCTAAAGTTAGGGCTAGGGTTGGGGCTAAAGTTAGGGTTAGAGCTGGGATTAGGGTTAGGGTTTGGATTAGGGTTGGTATTAGGGTTAAGGTTGGCATTAGGGTTACGCTTGGGATTAGGGTTAGGTTTGGGATTAGGGTTAAGGTTAGGGTTGTGATTAGGGTTAGGGTTGTGATTAGGGGTGTATTGGGATTAGGGTTAGGTTTGAGGTTAGGGTTGAGATTAGGATTAGGGGTGTGTTGGATTTAGGGTTTTGATTAGGGTTATGGTTAGGGTTGACATTAGGGTTGTTTTGGGGTAAGGGTTGTGATTATGGTTAGGGTAAGTGATTAGGATTATGGATCAGGTTGGGATTAGGGTTAGGGGTGTGTTGGGGTTAGGGTTGGAGCTAGAATTGGGGGGTTTCCACTGTTTAGGTACATCAGGGGGTCTCCAAACACGACAGCCAATTTTGCGCTCAAAAAGTCAAATGGTGCTCCCTCCCTTCTGAGCTCTGCCGTGCGCCCAAACAGTGGGTTACCCCCACATATGGGGCATCAGCGTACTCGGGATAAATTGGACAACAACTTCTGGGGTCCAATTTTTCTTGTTACCCTTGTGAAAATAAAAACTTGGGGGCTACAATATCTTTTTTGTGAAAAAAAAAAATTTTTTATTTTCACGACTCTGCATTCTAAACTTCTGTGAAGCACTTGGGCATTCAAAGTTCTCACCACACATCTAGATAAGTTCCTTGGGAGTCTAGTTTCCAAAATGGGGTCACTTGTGGGGGGTTACTACAGTTTAGGTACATCAGGGGCTCTGCAATCGCAACATAATGCCCACAGACCATTCTATCAAAGTCTGCATTCCAAAAAGGCGCTCCTTCCCTTCCGAGCTCTGCCGTGCGCCCAAACAGTGGTTTACCCCCACATATGGCGCATCATCGTACTCGGGATAAATTGGACAACAACTATTGCAGTCCAATTTCTCATGTTACCCTTGTGAAAATAAAAACTTGGGGGCTACAATATCTTTTTTGTGGAAAAAAAAATATTTTTTATTTTCACGACTCTGCATTCTAAACTTCTGTGAAGCACTTGGGCATTCAAAGTTCTCACCCCACATCTAGATAAGTTCCTTGGGGGGTCTAGTTTCCAAAATGGGGTCACTTGTGGGGGGTTACTACAGTTTAGGTACATCAGGGGCTCTGCAATCGCAACATAATGTCCACAGACCATTCTATCAAAGTCTGCATTCCAAAAAGGCGCTCCTTCCCTTCCGAGCTCTGCCGTGCGCCCAAACAGTGGTTTACCCCCACATATGGCGCATCAGCGTACTCGGGATAAATTGGACAACAACTATTGCAGTCCAATTTCTCCTGTTACCCTTGTGAAAATAAAAACTTGGGGGCTACAATATCTTTTTTGTGGAAAAAAAAAATATTTTTTATTTTCACGACTCTGCATTCTAAACTTCTGTGAAGCACTTGGGCATTCAAAGTTCTCACCACACATCTAGATAAGTTCCTTGGGGGGTCTAGTTTCCAAAATGGGGTCACTTGTGGGGGATTTCTACTGTTTAGGTACATCAGGGGCTCTGCAAACGCAACATAATGCCCGCAGACCATTCTATCAAAGTCTGCATTCCAAAACGGCGCTCCTTCCTTCCGAGCTCTGCCGTGCGCCCAAACAGTGGTTTACCCCCACATATGGGGTACCAGCATACTCAGGACAAATTGGACAACAACTTTTGGGGTCCAATTTCTCTTGTTACCCTTGTGAAAATAAAAACTTGGGGGCTAAAAAATCTTTTTTGTGGAAAAAAAAATATTTTTTATTTTCACGGCTCTGCATTATAAACTTCTGTGAAGCACTTGGGCATTCAAGGTTCTCACCACACATCTAGATAAGTTCCATGGGGGTCTAGTTTCCAAAATGGGGTCACTTGTGGGGGATTTCTACTGTTTAGGCACATCAGGGGCTCTCAAAACGCGACATGGCGTCCGATCTCAATTCCAGCCAATTTAACATTGAAAAAGTAAAACGGCACTCTTTCTCTTCCAAGCTCTGCGGTGCGCCCAAACAGTGGTTTACCCCCACATATTGGGTATCGACGTACTCAGGAGAAATTGCACAACAACTTTAGTGGTCTAATTTCTCCTGTTACCCTTGTGAAAATAACAATTTGTGTGCAAAAAGATCATTTTTGTAGAAAAAATGCAAATTTTTTTTTTCACGGCTCTACGTTATAAACTTCTGTGAAGCACATGGGGGTTCAAAGTGCTCGCCACACATCTAGATAAGTTCCTTAAGGGGTCTAGTTTCCAAAATGGTGTCACTTGTGGGGGGTTTCCACTGTTTAGGCACATCAGGGGCTCTCCAAACGCGACATGGCGTCCAATCTCAATTCCAGCCAATTCTACATTGAAAAAGTAAAACGGCACTCCTCTTCCAAGCTCTGCGGTGCGCCCTAACAGTGGTTTACCCCCACATATTGGGTATCAGCGTACTCAGGAGAAATTGCACAACAACTTTTGTGGTCTAATTTCTCCTGTTACCCTTGTGAAAATAAAAATTTGTGGGCAAAAAGATCATTTTTGTAGAAAAAATGCGATTTTTTTTTTCACGGCTCTACATTATAAACTTCTGTGAAGCACATGGGGGTTCAAAGTGCTCACCACACATCTAGATATGTTCCTTAAGGGGTCTAGTTTCCAAAATGGGGTCACTTGTGGGGGGTTTCCACTGTTTAGGCACATCAGAGGCTCTCCAAACGCGACATGGCGTCCAATCTCAATTCCAGCCAATTCTACCTTGAAAAAGTAAAACGGCGCTCCTTCACTTCCAAGCTCTGCGGTGCGCCCAAACAGTGGTTTACCCTCACATATGGGGTATCGACGTATTCAGGAGAAATCGCACAACAACTTTTGTGGTCTAATTTCTCCTGTTACCCTTGTGAAAATAAGAATTTGTGGGCGAAAAGATCATTTTTGTGTAAACAAAAGAGATTTTTTATTTTCACGGCTCTACGTTATAAACTTCTGTGAAGCACTTGGGGGTTCAAAGTGCTCACCACACATCTAGATAAGTTCCTTAAGGGGTCTAGTTTCCAAAATGGTGCCACTTGTGGGGGGTTTCCACTGTTTAGGCACATCAGGGGCTCTCTAAATTCTGCATTGAAAAAGTCAAACGGCGCTCCTTCACTTCTAAGTTCTGCGGTGCGCCCAAAAAGTGGTTTACCCCCACATATGGGGTATTGGCGTATTCAGGAGAAATTGCATAACAAAATTTTTGGTTACATTTCTGTTTTTACACTTATGAAAATAAAAAAATGGTTCTGAATTAAGATGTTTTCAAAAAAAATTTAAATGTTCATTTTTTCCTTCCACATTGTTTCAGTTCCTGTGAAGCACGTAAAGGGTTAATAAACTTCTTGAAAGTGGTTTTGAGAACCTTGAGGGGTGTAGTTTTTAGAATGGTGTCACACTTCATTATTTTCTATCATATAGACCCCTCAAAATGACTTCAAATGTGATGTGGTCCCTAAAAAAAAATGGTGTTGTAAAAATGAGAAATTGCTGGTCAACTTTTAACCCTTATAACTCCCTAACAAAAAAAAATTTAGTTTCCAAAATTGTGCTGATGTAAAGTAGACATGTTGGAAATGTTATTTATTAACTATTTTTCGTGACATATCTCTCTGATTTAAGGGCATAAAAATACAAAGTTTGAAAATTGCAAAATTTTAAAAATTTTCGCCATATTTCCGTTTTTTTCATAAATAATCGCAAGTAATATCGAAGAAATGTTACCACTAACATGAAGTACAATATGTCACGAAAAAACAATCTCAGAATCAGCGGAATCCATTGAAGCGTTCCAGAGTTATAACCTCATAAAGTGACAGTGGTCAGAATTGCAAAAATTGGCCCGTTCATTAAGTACCAAATTGGCTCTGTCACTAAGGGGTTAAAGGGAATAAAGTTTATATTCGTGACTCCACCTGTGGTATTCGGTCAGTGGGGATCGACGCTGCTTTAAGGGGTCCTCTGGGGTGATGTTATGGCAGTTAGATGGTATAACTTCCCACAGGTGAAGTATATCCCCAGGGCTCCCGGTGTGTAGATGGAAGATGGTGAGGCGTGCAGTGAAGAACGAGGACACAGGTTTGCAGCCTCTTTACCTTATTTACTGAAGACTTCAGCAGCCACAGTCCAGAGCACCAGATCACAGGGCAGGCAGGGTCCGGCCGGCTTGAAAGCGAATCCAGAGTCCCCATTACCAGGTGGAGTTAAAAGCCTTCCTCTAGGGCGGTGGTGTTGTAGTCCCTTACTGCCTATGGCTTAATATAAGGTCCTCACAGATGTTCTCTCTCTGTCCCCTGTATATGATAGGACCTAACCCGTATGACTGGTGACTTGAGCCTGTTTATAGGCACTCTAGCACACCCCGGTCTCTAAGGGTGTCACCCTGCCTCCTGGGTATTAAGGTGGACAGGTAACTTGGAGTTCAGCTGTCCTGCCGGTCTCTGCTGTAAGTCGTGGAGTCCCTTACAGTCCTTGGTGTTCCAGCTACCGGTTATCTGTGCTTCAGAAGGAGATATCTCATTTGCAGCTGGTCTCCCCTGATGCCACTCTCCTGTGCTTTGCTCCCTGCACACTCACTGAATGTTCAGCTTTCTGTACACTATGTCTCTTTCCAGGAGCTGTAGTGTTTTAGACTACACGGCCCCTTCAGACCTTCTGACACTCTATGTCGGTCTGCTCTCTTCTGTGTCTCTCACTTTCTGATCCTCTTCCCTCCAGATCAGGATGTAGTTATAGGGGAGTTCACCTTAAACAGGTTTAGAGCTACCCCTTCTGGCTTGGAGTGTGAACATGTTGTATGCATTGTGGTTACCTGATAAAAGATCTCCTTCATCGCTTCCAAACATAACATCACTCTCCCCATGAGGAAAGTAATGTCACTGTGACAACCCAGGACCCTGGAGCGTCACACTTCCATGGTCGACTTCCCCCACCAGTGGCAGCGTGCTTCTGGCAGGCACCCACAGAGAGGAGGTGATAACAGCAAGCTGAGAATGCTGACAATCCATTGAGGCACGTGGCCAGGTGAACAGAGGGTCCCAACTGGGCTTCTCTGAATGTCTCAATGGAGCCAGGTGACCAGAGGGTCCCCACCTGGCTTCTCCAAATGTATCCATGGGGCCAAGTGACCGGAGGGTCTGAACCTGGCTTTCCCAAATGTCTCCATGGGTTCTGTGATGGTCAATGGAGCAGATCTGTATTCTTACAGCTAGGGCTATGGTCCTTTAGGTTGGCATCCTGTAGAATGTCAAATCTGAGACTCTGTCCCTCATCTCTCATTTTTTGAGTATTTAATCAATCTTCATAATTTGTTATTCAGTGTTTGCAAGTCAACAAACTGCAAAGCCTGGTACAATGGGCAATCAACATATTAGCTGCAATGACACCTAAGATTTCACTGGCGCTGCCGAGGGGGCGCTATCAGGGGGTGTGTGAATGAACGCAGGGAGTGCAGGCAGAAGGAACGCAGTGCACAAGGACCTTAGACTAGTGTAGTGAGCACAGGACCTGGCACTGAGCGATCACATGACCAGGGGTGGAGCCACGGTGGGGGAAGTCGGACATGGAAGTGTGACACCCCAGGGTCCTGGTTGTCACAGTGACATTGCTTTCCTCACGGAAAGGACACTGAGCATGCAGAGCACAGGGTAAAGACAGTAATCGTGGTCAAGGAGAGCCGAGAGTCAGAAGCCAGATGAATACACAGTACCTAGGGACAAGACAAAGAGTAAACGGGGACAAGCCAAGGGAGTCAGATAACCAGGAGAGACAGAGCATTACAAAAGCAGGATACAGAGGCAGAAGTCAGGGGACAAACCAAATCATACACAGCAAGGCACACAAGCACAGAGGCACACGTTTAACGACGAGTCACCTTGGGCAGCAACCACTAACTGAGTATACGGAAGTATCACCGACACTAAATGCAGGTACTGCCAACATTAAATAGCCGCCCCAAAACCAACAAGAGGCGGACTGAATTAACCCTGACCTGACCAGGATGGAGGTGGAACCATCCTGTCCAGAGTCATGACAGTAGCTTCCTCTCAATGAGGGCCCCCCGGACCCCAGGTTTCCCAGTAAACTGGGCATGAAAGGAGCGCACCAGATGATCGGCATGAACCGATTGGGCAGGACCCCAGGATCGGTCCTCAGGACTAGAGTTGAGCGACCTTGACCTTTTTAGAGTCGAGCCGGGTTTCGCGAAACCCGACTATCTCAAAAGTCGGGTCGAGTGAAATCGGCCGATTATGACGTAAAGTCGGGATCGACCGAAACACGAAACCCAATGCAAGTCAATGGGGCAGCATAGTCGGCAGTGAGTGGGGGCCAGGAAAACACCTAGAGTGCCCATTTTAATGTCAAAACCATCCATTCTTCTTAATGAAGCTTGTCAAGCGTAATTTACCTTATAATAATTGGAAGGCATTTGAAATTGGGGGTCATTTGGCTAAAGTTGTGGTGGGTAGGGCTGGTTCAAGTAATTAGTGGGCCCAGGAAATCTGGACCACGTCACGGCAGTGGAGCAGGGAGAGGTAAGTATTTCAACTTTGCAAGTGCTGTGAACCTGAGCAAGCAGGGGGGGGCCACTCGTTGGCATTGGCACTGGCACAGGGCCCCTCAAAGTACAGCGGTGTGTTTGCACGGCGGGGGCGCCTCCCACCGGCAGCAACACTTTTGCGTACCATGAGAGGCCCTGTGCCAGTGACGTCGCCAACTAGTATTCCTCCCCCCACCTGATGAAGGAACCTGCACTTTCATCTGCACCTTCCTGTTTGTCCCCGTGTAAGGTGGTATGGTATGCGGGAAGGGGGACCTGACTTTCAGCAGGGTCACAATCTTGCAGTGTAGCGTGCACGGGAAATGTTGCGTTATGGGTCAATGTACCAGCAGACTCATCTATCACTGGCTGGGCAATGGGCAGGATGAGGAGGAAACACAGATATAGGCCCAAAGAATAAAGTGGGCTAAATGCAGTTCAAAATTGGTAACACAGGACTAATCAGGGGGCATTGCAGTGGAGGACAACTGGAATGAGAGGCTGACACAGAGAGTAGGCCCAAATCAGTAAGTAGTCGAAATGCAGTTCAAAATTGGCAACAGTAGTAAACAGGCGGCACAGCTTTGTTCAGTGGAGGAGAACAGCAAGGAGTGGCAGACACCGATAGTAGGCCCCAACCCAACTAGTAGGCCAAATGCAGTCTAACATTAACAACTACTTAACGAGCGCCTGAAAATGGAATTTCAGGACAGGAAACCAGGAGAACAGCAAGGAGCGGCAGACACCGATAGTAGGCCCCAAACCAACTAGTACGCCAAATGCAGTTGTTCCGTTTAACCACAATTTAATGAGAGCCTGAAGATAGAAGTTCAGGAAAGGCAACCTGGAGAACACCTTGGAGTGGAACACACCATCTCTCTACACCCCATACCCAATTTGTAGGTCTAATGCAGCGTAGTTTCCAACAACTACTAAACGAGAGCATGATGATCGAATCATTGGCAAGGAAACCTGGGGAACACCTTGGAGTGGAACACACCATCTCTCTACACCCCATACCCAATTTGTAGGCCTAATGCAGCGTAGTTTCCAACAACTACTAAACGAGAGCATGATGATCGAAGCATTGGCGAGGAAACCTGGGGAACACCTTGGAGTGGAACACGCCATGTCTCTACAGTGGAACACACCATCTCTCTACACCCCATACCCAATTTGTAGGCCTAATGCAGCGTAGTTTCCAACAACTACTAAACGAGAGCCGGAAGATCGAAGCTCAGGAAAGGCAACCTGGAGAACACCTTGGAGTGGAACACACCATCTCTCTACACCCCATACCCAATTTGTAGGCCCAATGCAGCGTAGTTTCCAACAACTACTAAACGAGAGCCGGAAGATCGAAGCAATGGAGAGGAAACCTGGGGAACACCTTGGAGTGTAACACACCATCTCTCTACACCCCATACCCAATTTGTAGGCCTAATGCAGCGTAGTTTCCAACAACTACTAAACGAGAGCCGGAAGATCGAAGCAATGGAGAGGAAACCTGGGGAACACCTTGGAGTGTAACACACCATCTCTCTACACCCCATACCCAATTTGTAGGCCTAATGCAGCGTAGTTTCCAACAACTACTAAACGAGAGCCGGAAGATCGAAGCAATGGAGAGGAAACCTGGGGAACACCTTGGAGTGTAACACACCATCTCTCTACACCCCATACCCAATTTGTAGGCCTAATGCAGCGTAGTTTCCAACAACTACTAAACGAGAGCATGAAGATCGAAGCAATGGAGAGGAAACCTGGGGAACACCTTGGAGTGGAACACACCATCTCTCTACACCCCATACCCAATTTGTAGGCCTAATGCAGCGTAGTTTCCAACAACTACTAAACGAGAGCATGATGATCGAAGCATTGGCGAGGAAACCTGGGGAACACCTTGGAGTGGAACACACCATCTCTCTACAGTGGAACACACCATCTCTCTACACCCCATACCCAATTTGTAGGCCTAATGCAGCGTAGTTTCCAACAACTACTAAACGAGAGCCGGAAGATCGAAGCTCAGGAAAGGCAACCTGGGGAACACCTTGGAGTGGAACACACCATCTCTCTACACCCCATACCCAATTTGTAGGCCTAATGCAGCGTAGTTTCCAACAACTACTAAACGAGAGCCGGAAGATCGAAGCAATGGAGAGGAAACCTGGGGAACACCTTGGAGTGTAACACACCATCTCTCTACACCCCATACCCAATTTGTAGGCCTAATGCAGCGTAGTTTCCAACAACTACTAAACGAGAGCCGGAAGATCGAAGCTCAGGAAAGGCAACCTGGGGAACACCTTGGAGTGGAACACACCATCTCTCTACACCCCATACCCAATTTGTAGGCCCAATGCAGCGTAGTTTCCAACAACTACTAAACGAGAGCCGGAAGATCGAAGCTCAGGAAAGGCAACCTGGGGAACACCTTGGAGTGTAACAAACCCTCTCTCTACACAACAGAAGGGCTGATTCTTAGGAAGGAAGGCTGTCGGAAAGAAGCAGGGCGCGTCCGAGGGTGATTATATTCTTATTAGGTATATACTCACCCTCGGACGCGCCCTGCTTCTTTATTTGTAATGAATGTTTATTTGCAATGTGGTTTTGACTTACTCTATTTTTTTGGTAAATAATGATTTTATTATTTTCATTGTTTTGCATCTTCTTGGCAATAATATAAAGAAGACGCGACAGGACAACACTCGGTGGATGCCATATCTGTGTTTAAAATTGAAAAAACCTTTCAGTTAACTACTTGCAGGAGAAAGTTATTGTAGCTGGTGGCCATTTTTAGTACTGTACCAGATTTTTGTTGTATGTGTTTGTTTTTAATGTTAAAATGTCTGCATTTGATATCTCTCCAGTATTTTCTTTTTTATAAGCAAAATACTTATTTTTATATTTTCTGATGTTGGTTCCAAGGGTACACGGGCAGCAGTGGTGTGGTCAGTGGAGGCCTAGTGGAAGGAGTGACCGCAGACAGGCATCGAAGGCCTAAAATAATAACACATGGCTGTAGGCAATTTTAAATTGGTTCCAGGGGTACACGGGCAGCAGTTGTGTGGTCAGTGGAGGCCTAGTGGAAGGAGTGACCGCAGACAGGCATCGAAGGCCTAAAATAATAACACATGGCTGTAGGCAATTTTAAATTGGTTCCAGGGGTACACGGGCAGCAGTGGTGTGGTCAGTGGAGGCCTAGTGGAAGGAGTGACCGCAGACAGGCATCGAAGGCCTAAAATAATAACACATGGCTGTAGGCAATTTTAAATTGGTTCCAGGGGTACACGGGCAGCAGTTGTGTGGTCAGTGGAGGCCTAGTGGAAGGAGTGACCGCAGACAGGCATCGAAGGCCTAAAATAATAACACATGGCTGTAGGCAATTTTAAATTGGTTCCAGGGGTACACGGGCAGCATTGGTGTGGTCAGTGGAGGCCTAGTGGAAGGAGTGACCGCAGACAGGCATCGAAGGCCTAAAATAATAACACATGGCTGTAGGCAATTTTAAATTGGTTCCAGGGGTACACGGGCAGCAGTGGTGTGGTCAGTGGAGGCCTAGTGGAAGGAGTGACCGCAGACAGGCATCGAAGGCCTAAAATAATAACACATGGCTGTAGGCAATTTTAAATTGGTTCCAGGGGTACACGGGCAGCATTGGTGTGGTCAGTGGAGGCCTAGTGGAAGGAGTGACCGCAGACAGGCATCGAAGGCCTAAAATAATAACACATGGCTGTAGGCAATTTTAAATTGGTTCCAGGGGTACACGGGCAGCAGTGGTGTGGTCAATGGAGGCCTAGTGGAAGGAGTGACCGCAGACAGGCATCGAAGGCCTAAAATAATAACACATGGCTGTAGGCAATTTTAAATTGGTTCCAGGGGTACACGGGCAGCAGTGGTGTGGTCAATGGAGGCCTAGTGGAAGGAGTGACCGCAGACAGGCATCGAAGGCCTAAAATAATAACACATGGCTGTAGGCAATTTTAAATTGGTTCCAGGGGTACACGGGCAGCAGTGGTGTGGTCAGTGGAGGCCTAGTGGAAGGAGTGACCGCAGACAGGCATCGAAGGCCTAAAATAATAACACATGGCTGTAGGCAATTTTAAATTGGTTACAGGGGTACACGGGCAGCAGTGGTGTGGTCAGTGGAGGCCTAGTGGAAGGAGTGACCGCAGACAGGCATCGAAGGCCTAAAATAATAACACATGGCTGTAGGCAATTTTAAATTGGTTCCAGGGGTACACGGGCAGCAGTGGTGTGGTCAGTGGAGGCCTAGTGGAAGGAGTCACCGCAGACAGGCCTCGAAGGCCTAAAATAATAACACATGGCTGTAGGCAATTTTAAATTGGTTACAGGGGTACACGGGCAGCAGTGGTGTGGTCAGTGGAGGCCTAGTGGAAGGAGTCACCGCAGACAGGCATCGAAGGCCAAAAATAATAACACATGGCTGTAGGCAATTTTAAATTGGTTACAGGGGTACACGGGCAGCAGTGGTGTGGTCAGTGGAGGCCTAGTGGAAGGAGTGACCACAGACAGGCATCGAAGGCCTAACATAACAAAAATGTCAATACAATGGTATTGTCAGTGGCAGGCATTGAAGGATGTCAGCGCATAGACTAAACATTGGTGGAGCTGTGAGATAATTTTGCCAAGTGGTAGAGCACTGTTTGAGCTGGGGTGGGGGGAAACTGTCTTGTGGCCGGCGGTACAGGCCCAGGGCCCCTCATATTACAACGGTGTGTCTGACGTTGGGTGCGCACCACCACCGCCAGAGACACTTTATTGTACTAGGAGGGACCCAGTGGCAGTGCCGTCGACCAAAAGCGGGCTCACCCACCTCTTCAGACAAACTGCACTCTCACGGGTGCTGTCGCCAAGTGTCGATACCACGGCCCCGTGTGGGGAGTTTGGCCATTTAGTGAGGTGTAAACATGTCGTATGCTGGACAATCAGGTGCAGAAGATTACGAGATTGGAAAAGGCATTCAGAATAGTCCACAGGCAAGACCTTTTCATAGGAAAGCTAGGTGTCAGCCGGGCAAGGTGGGGCAAAAGATTTCGAAATCCAGTTGTGGTTCATTTTAATGAAGGTTAGATCATCTACATTTTGGGTAGCCAGACGAGTCCTTTTTTCTGTTAGTATTGAACCTGCAGCACTGAATACTCTTTCTGATAGGACACTAGCTGCCGGGCAAGCAAGCTCCTGCAATGCATATTCTGCCAATTCTGGCCAGGTGTCTAATTTTGATGCCCAGTAATCAAATGGGAATGACGGTTGAGGGAGAACATCGATAAGGGATGAAAATAGTTTGTAACCATACTGGACAAATGTTGTCTCCTGTCACTTTGAATTGATGCTGCAGTACCTGTCCTGTCTGCGGTCATAGCAAAATCACTCCACAACCTGGTCAGAAAACCCCTCTGGCCAACGCCACTTCTGATTTCTGCCCCTCTAACTCCTCTGGTCTGCTGGCCCCTGCAGCTCGTGTGAGAACGATCACGGGCGCTGTGTGCAGGGAATGCCAGAAGCAAACGGTCAACAAGAGTTGATTGTTTGGTTGCTAATATTAGTTCCAAGTTCTCATGTGGCATTATATTTTGCAATTTGCCTTTATAGCGAGGATCAAGGAGGCAGGCCAACCAGTAATCGTCATCATTCATCATTTTAGTTATGCGTGTGTCCCTTTTGAGGATACGTAGGGCATAATCCGCCATGTGGGCCAAAGTTCCAGTTCTCAAATCTGCGGTTGTGCTTGGTTGAGGGGCAGTTTCAGGCAAATCCACGTCACTTGTGTCCCTCAAAAAACCAGAACCCGGCCTTGCCGCGCCACCAATTTCCAGTGGCCCCGGAAAAGCTTCCTCATTAAAAATATAATCATCCCCATCATCCTCCTCGTCCTCCTCCTCCTCTTCGCCCGCTACCTCGTCCTGTACACTGCCCTGGCCAGACAATGGCTGACTGTCATCAAGGCTTTCCTCTTCCTCAGCTGCAGACGCCTGATCCTTTATGTGCGTCAAACTTTGCATCAGCAGACGCATTAGGGGGATGCTCATGCTTATTATGGCGTTGTCTGCACTAACCAGCCGTGTGCATTCCTCAAAACACTGAAGGACTTGACACATGTCTTGATTCTTCGACCACTGCACACCTGACAACTCCATGTCTGCCATCCTACTGCCTGCCCGTGTATGTGTATCCTCCCACAAAAACATAACAGCCCGCCTCTGTTCACACAGTCTCTGAAGCATGTGCAGTGTTGAGTTCCACCTTGTTGCAACGTCTATGATTAGGCGATGCTGGGGAAGGTTCAAAGAACGCTGATAGGTCTGCATACGGCTGGAGTGTACGGGCGAACGGCGGATATGTGAGCAAAGTCCACGCACTTTGAGGAGCAGGTCGGATAACCCCGGATAACTTTTCAGGAAGCACTGCACCACCAGGTTTAAGGTGTGAGCCAGGCAAGGAATGTGTTTCAGTTGGGAAAGGGAGATGGCAGCCATGAAATTCCTTCCGTTATCACTCACTACCTTGCCTGCCTCAAGATCTACAGTGCCCAGCCACGACTGCGTTTCTTTCTGAAAGAACTCGGACAGAACTTCCGCGGTGTGTCTGTTGTCGCCCAAACACTTCATAGCCAATACAGCCTGCTGACGTTTGCCAGTAGCTGCCCCATAATGGGAGACCTGGTGTGCAACAGTGGCAGCTGCGGATGGAGTGGTTGTGCGACTGCGGTCTGTGGACGAGCTCTCGCTTCTGCAGGAGGACGAAGAGGAGGAGGAGGGGGTGCGAACGGCTACAGCCAATTGTTTCCTAGACCGTGGGCTAGGCAGAACTGTCCCAAACTTGCTGTCCCCTGTGGACCCTGCATCCACCACATTTACCCAGTGTGCCGTGATGGACACGTAACGTCCCTGGCCATGCCTACTGGTCCATGCATCTGTTGTCAGGTGCACCTTTGTGCTCACAGATTGCCTGAGTGCATGGACGATGCGCTCTTTAACATGCTGGTGGAGGGCTGGGATGGCTTTTCTGGAAAAAAAGTGTCGACTGGGTAGCTCGTAGCGTGGTACAGCGTAGTCCATCAGGGCTTTGAAAGCTTTGCTTTCAACTAACCGGTAGGGCATCATCTCTAACGAGATTAGTCTAGCTATGTGTGCGTTCAAACCCTGTGTACGCGGATGCGAGGCTAAGTACTTCCTTTTTCTAACCATAGTCTCATGTAGGGTGAGCTGGACTGGAGAGCTGGAGATCGTGGAACTAGCGGGGGTGCCGGTGGACATGGCAGACTGAGAGACGGTGGGAGATGGTATTGTTGCCACCGGTGCCCTAGATGCAGTGTTTCCTACTACGAAACTGGTGATTCCCTGACCCTGACTGCTTTGGCCTGGCAAAGAAACCTGCACAGATACTGCAGGTGGTGCGGAAAAGGGTGGCCCTACACTGCCGGAAGGGATGTTGCGTTGCTGACTAGCTTCATTGGCCGAGGGTGCTACAACCTTAAGGGACGTTTGGTAGTTAGTCCAGGCTTGCAAATGCATGGTGGTTAAATGTCTATGCATGCAACTTGTATTGAGACTTTTCAGATTCTGTCCTCTGCTTAAGGTAGTTGAACATTTTTGACAGATGACTTTGCGCTGATCAATTGGATGTTGTTTAAAAAAATGCCAGACTGCACTCTTTCTAGCATCGGATACCTTTTCAGGCATTGCAGACTGAGCTTTAACCGGATGGCCACGCTGTCCTCCAACAGGTTTTGGCTTTGCCACGCGTTTTGGGCAAGATACGGGCCCGGCAGATGGAACCTGTTGCGATGTTGATGCCTGCTGCGGCCCCTCCTCCTCTGCTTCAGAACTGCTGCCGCCTGCACCCTGTTCCCCCAATGGCTGCCAATCGGGGTCAAGAACTGGGTCATCTATTACCTCTTCTTGTAGCTCGTGTGCAACTTCGTCTGTGTCACCGTGTCGGTCGGTGGTATAGCGTTCGTGATGGGGCAACATAGTCTCATCAGGGTCTGATTCTTGATCAGCACCCTGCGAGGGCAATGTTGTGGTCTGAGTCAAAGGACCAGCATAGTAGTCTGGCTGTGGCTGTGCATCAGTGCACTCCATGTCAGATTCAACTTGTAATGGGCATGGACTGTTAACTGCTTCACTTTCTAAGCCAGGGATGGTATGTGTAAAGAGCTCCATGGAGTAACCCGTTGTGTCGCCTGCTGCATTCTTCTCTGTTGTTGTTTTTGCTGAAGAGGACAAGGAAGCGACTTGTCCCTGACCGTGAACATCCACTAACGACGCGCTGCTTTGACATTTACCAGTTTCACGAGAGGAGGCAAAAGAGCTAGAGGCTGAGTCAGCAAGATAAGCCAAAACTTGCTCTTGCTGCTCCGGCTTTAAAAGCGTTTTTCCTACTCCCAGAAAAGGGAGCGTTCGAGGCCTTGTGTAGCCAGACGACGAACCTGGCTCCACAGCTCCAGACTTAGGTGCAATATTTTTTTTCCCACGACCAGCTGATGCTCCACCACTACCACTACCCTCATTACCAGCTGACAATGAACGCCCCCGGCCACGACCTCTTCCACCATACTTCCTCATTGTTTTAAAAACGTAAACAAACTAACGGTATTTGTTGCTGTCACACAAATTACACGGTGAGCTATAACTTCAGTATGATTTAGCTACCCCTTTACAGGTGAGTGAGACCACAACGAAAATCAGGCACAATGTTACACACTCTGTTGTTGGTGGCAACAAATGAGAGAGATGCCACACACGCAGGACTGTCACTGAAGCACAAATGTAAATATTAATCTCCCACTGATTTGATTTTTTTTTTTTTTTAAGGGAGACTTTAGGAAAAAAAAATAATAGAATAAAATGATTTTTTCAGGAAGAATTTAGAAACCAAATAAAATAAAATGATTTTTTCAGGGAGAATTTAGAAAACAAATAAAACAAAAAAAGGCTTTCTATGGCCCACTGAGTGAGAGATGACGCACACAGGAGTCAGGAGTGGCACACAAGCCCAGAGGCCAATATTTATCTCCCACTGATTGATGTAGTGATTTTCTCAGGTAGATTTTGGAACCCAAATCAAGCTAAAAAAAAATAATAGGCTTTCTATGGCCCACAACTGGAGAGAGAGAGATGGCACACCCAGGAGTCAAGACTGGCACACAAGCAGAAAGGGCAATATTAATCTCCCAGTGATTTGTTTTTTTGTTTTTTTTTCAGGGAGACTTTAGGAAAAAAAAAATAGAATAAAATGATTTTTTCAGGAAGAATTTAGAAACCAAATAAAATAAAATGATTTTTTTCAGGGAGAATTTAGAAAACAAATAAAACAAAAAAAGGCTTTCTATGGCCCACTGAGTGAGAGATGACGCACACAGGAGTCAGGAGTGGCACACAAGCCCAGAGGCCAATATTTATCTCCCACTGATTGATGTAGTGATTTTTTCAGGTAGATTTTGGAACCCAAATCAAGCTAAAAAAATAATAGGCTTTCTATGGCCCACAATTGGAGAGAGAGAGAGAGATGGCACACCCAGGAGTCAAGACTGGCACACAAGCAGAAAGGGCAATATTAATCTCCCACTGATTTGTTTTTTTTTTTCAGGGAGACTTTAGGAAAAAAAAAAAAATAGAATAAAATGATTTTTTCAGGAAGAATTTAGAAACCAAAGAAAATAAAATGATTTTTTCAGGGAGAATTTAGAAAACAAATAAAACAAAAAAAGGCTTTCTATGGCCCACTGAGTGAGAGATGACGCACACAGGAGTCAGGAGTGGCACACAAGCCCAGAGGCCAATATTTATCTCCCACTGATTGATGTAGTGATTTTTTCAGGTAGATTTTGGAACCCAAATCAAGCTAAAAAAAATAATAGGCTTTCTATGGCCCACAATTGGAGAGAGAGAGAGAGATGGCACACCCAGGAGTCAAGACTGGCACACAAGCAGAAAGGGCAATATTAATCTCCCACTGATTTGTTTTTGTTTGTTTTTTTTTCAGGGAGACTTTAGGAAAAAAAAATAGAATAAAATGATTTTTTCAGGAAGAATTTAGAAACCAAAGAAAATAAAATGATTTTTTCAGGGAGAATTTAGAAAACAAATAAAACAAAAAAAGGCTTTCTATGGCCCACTGAGTGAGAGATGACGCACACAGGAGTCAGGAGTGGCACACAAGCCCAGAGGCCAATATTTATCTCCCACTGATTGATGTAGTGATTTTTTCAGGTAGATTTTGGAACCCAAATCAAGCTAAAAAAATAATAGGCTTTCTATGGCCCACAATTGGAGAGAGAGAGAGAGATGGCACACCCAGGAGTCAAGACTGGCACACAAGCAGAAAGGGCAATATTAATCTCCCACTGATTTGTTTTTTTTTTGTTTTTTTTTCAGGGAGATTTTAGGAAAAAAAAAAAATAGAATAAAATGATTTTTTCAGGAAGAATTTAGAAACCAAAGAAAATAAAATGATTTTTTCAGGGAGAATTTAGAAAACAAATAAAACAAAAAAAGGCTTTCTATGGCCCACTGAGTGAGAGATGACGCACACAGGAGTCAGGAGTGGCACACAAGCCCAGAGGCCAATATTTATCTCCCACTGATTGATGTAGTGATTTTTTCAGGTAGATTTTGGAACCCAAATCAAGCTAAAAAAGATAATAGGCTTTCTATGGCCCACAATTGGAGAGAGAGAGAGAGATGGCACACCCAGGAGTCAAGACTGGCACACAAGCAGAAAGGGCAATATTAATCTCCCACTTATTTGTTTTTTTTTGTTTTTTTTTTCAGGGAGACTTTAGGAAAAAAAAAAATAGAATAAAATGATTTTTTCAGGAAGAATTTAGAAACCAAATAAAATAAAATGATTTTTTCAGGGAGAATTTAGAAAACAAATAAAACAAAAAAAGGCTTTCTATGGCCCACTGAGTGAGAGATGACGCACACAGGAGTCAGGAGTGGCACACAAGCCCAGAGGCCAATATTTATCTCCCACTGATTGATGTAGTGATTTTTTCAGGTAGATTTTGGAACCCAAATCAAGCTAAAAAAATAATAGGCTTTCTATGGCCCACAATTGGAGAGAGAGAGAGAGATGGCACACCCAGGAGTCAAGACTGGCACACAAGCAGAAAGGGCAATATTAATCTCCCACTGATTTTTTTTTTTTTTTTTCTGGGAGACTTTAGGAAAAAAAAAAATAGAATAAAATGATTTTTTCAGGAAGAATTTAGAAACCAAAGAAAATAAAATGATTTTTTCAGGGAGAATTTAGAAAACAAATAAAACAAAAAAAGGCTTTCTATGGCCCACTGAGTGAGAGATGACGCACACAGGAGTCAGGAGTGGCACACAAGCCCAGAGGCCAATATTTATCTCCCACTGATTGATGTAGTGATTTTTTCAGGTAGATTTTGGAACCCAAATCAAGCTAAAAAAATAATAGGCTTTCTATGGCCCACAATTGGAGAGAGAGAGAGAGATGGCACACCCAGGAGTCAAGACTGGCACACAAGCAGAAAGGGCAATATTAATCTCCCACTGATTTGTTTTTTTTTGTTTTTTTTTTCAGGGAGACTTTAGGAATAAAAAAAAAAATAGAATAAAATGATTTTTTCAGGAAGAATTTAGAAACCAAAGAAAATAAAATGATTTTTTCAGGGAGAATTTAGAAAACAAATAAAACAAAAAAAGGCATTCTATGGCCCACTGAGTGAGAGATGACGCACACAGGAGTCAGGAGTGGCACACAAGCCCAGAGGCCAATATTTATCTCCCACTTTTTTTTTTTGTTCCAGGGAAAATTTATAAACCCAATAAAAAAAATAATAAATAGGCTTTCTATGGCCCACTATCTGAGAGACAGAGAGAGATGGCACGCTTAGGACTGGCACACAAGCCCAAAGGCCAATATTAATCTCCCTTTTTTTTTTAAGGGAGAATTTATAAAACCAAAAAAAAAAAAATAAATAGGCTTTCTATGGCCCACTATTTGTGAGAGAGATGGCACGCTCAGGACTGGCACACAAGCCCAGAGGCCAATATTAATCTCCCACTTTTTTTTTTTTTTCCAGGGAAAATTTATAAACCCAATAAAAAAATAAAAAATAAATAGGCTTTCTATGGCCCACTATCTGAGAGAGAGAGATGGCACGCTTAGGACTGGCACACAAGCCCAAAGGCCAATATTAATCTCCCACTGATTGATTTATTGATTTTTTCAGGTAGAATTTAGAACCCAAATAAAGCAAAAAACAAAACAAAATGGGCTTTCTATGGCCCACTGAGTGAGTGATGATGCACACAGGAGTCAGGAGTGGCACACAAGCCCTGAGGCCAATATTTTTCTCCCACTGATTGATGTAGTGATTTTTTCAGGTAGATTTTAGAACCAAAATCAAGCAAAAAAATAAATAGGCTTTCTATGGCCCACTGAGTGAGTGATGATGCACACAGGAGTCAAGAGTGGCACACAAGCCCTGAGGCCAATATTTTTCTCCCACTGATTGATGTAGTGATTTTTTCAGGTAGATTTTATAACCCAAATCAAGCAAAAAAATAAATAGGCTTTCTATGGCCCACTGAGTGAGAGATGACACAGACAGGGATGGCACTCTAGCAGAAATGTCAATCTTAATCTCCCACAAAAAAAAAAAAAAAAACAGGGAGTGTCCTTCAATTACTATCTCCCTGCAGTAATCTCAGCCAGGTATGGCAGGCAGCAATAAGGAGTGGACTGATGCACAAATTAAATAAAAAGTGTGTACAAACCAAAAAGATAGCTGTGCAGAAAGGAAGGAACAAGAGGATTTGTGCTTTGAAAAAAGCAGTTGGTTTGCACAGCGGCGTACACACAGCAATGCAGCTATCAGGGAGCCTTCTAGGGCAGCCCAATGAGCTACAGCGCTGAGGGGGAAAAAAAAAAAATGTAGCTTCCACTGTCCCTGCACACCGAAGGTGGTGTTGGGCAGTGGAAATCGCTACAGCACAAGCGGTTTGGTGGTTAATGGACCCTGCCTAACGCTATCCCTGCTTCTGACGAAGCGGCAGCAACCTCTCCCTAAGCTCAGATCAGCAGCAGTAACATGGCGGTCGGCGGGAACTCCCCTTTATAGCCCCTGTGACGCCGCAGACAGCAAGCCAATCACTGCAATGCCCTTCTCTAAGATGGTGGGGACCAGGACCTATGTCATCACGCTGCCCACACTCTGCGTTTACCTTCATTGGCTGAGAAATGGCGCTTTTCGCGTCATTGAAACGTGACTTTGGCGCGAAAGTCGCGTACCGCATGGCCGACCACGCACAGGGGTCGGATCGGGTTTCATGAAACCCGACTTTGCCAAAAGTCGGCGACTTTTGAAAATGAACGACCCGTTTCGCTCAACCCTACTCAGGACCATACCCCTTCCAGTGCACAAGATACTGGAGGGAACGGTGGACCAACCGGGATTCCACGATTCGCTTCACCTCCAACTCCTCCTGACTATCCACCAACACAGGCATCGAAGGACCCAATGACGCTTCTTCCACAGCCCCCAATGGTTTCAGCAGGGCCCTATGAAATACATTGGGTATCTTAAAAGACGCTAGAAAACACAAACAAAACGCCACTGGGTTAACCACCTCCGTGATCTAATGAGCGCTAATAAACTTAGGCCCCAATTTAGCTGAAGGAACCTTAAGTTTAATGTCCCTGGTGGACAGCCACACTTTATCCCTAACCCGAAGAGTGGCTCCCACAGTCCGTCTCCTGTCTGCAAAAAGCTCAAATTTCCTCTGAGCCTCTCCAATATTCTTTTGGCTCTCCTGCCATAAATTCCCTAACTGCTGTACAGCTAAATCAGCCCCCGGGCAACCGGAGTCCAGGCGACGAAACTCCCCAAAGTGTGGATTAAACCCACAGTTACAGAAGAAAGAGGAGTTACCTGTGGAGTGGTTAACATGGTTATTAAACTCAAATTCCGCTAAAGGTAAGGCATCGGACCAGTCCTCTTGACTGGAAGTGGTAAGGCAGCGCAAAATCTGTTCTAACGACTGATTGATCCGTTTGGGTTTGGTCTGACCATTGGTCTCTGGATGGTAAGCAGATGAGAAAGACAACTCAATACCCAACTTTTTACAGAACGCCCTCCAAAACTTGGACAGAAACTGCTCGCCACGGTCAGACACCACATTCAAGGGCACACCATGCAAACAAACCACATGTTGAACGAACAACCTAGACAAGGTCTCGGCAGATGTTAGTGCCACTAAGGGTACAAAGTGTGCTTGCTTAGTAAACCTGTCCACCACCACCCAGATGACAGTATTACCCTCAGAGGGAGGAAGATTGGTGATAAAGTCCATGGACAGATGTGTCCATGGTCAATCAGGAACTGGCAAAGGCACCAATTCCCCAGCCGGTTATGAGAGTTCTTAGCGCGGGCACAAACTTCACAGGTAGATGAAAACTTTTTAACATCAGATGTAAGTGAGGCCGACCAAAAAACCCTCGCGATTGCCCCATGAGTGGCCGAAATCCCCAAATGTCCACTCAGCGACAAATCATGGAACTCCTGGAGGAATTTGAGTTGAAGTTGGACCGGAACAAACAATTTTCCCACCGGTTTGGATGAGGGGCCTGGGACTGGGCGTCCAGAATCTCCCATTCCAAACCTGCAGACACATCAGCCACCACCACCCGAGGTTGAAGAACGGAGGATGGAGGCTCAGGGGAAGAAACTGGATCCAGACTCCGGGACAGGGCATCAGCCTTCACATTCTTAGATCCCAGATGAAAAGGGATCGATAACTGAAACCGGTGACCATCTGGCTTGCCTGGGGGTCAGCCTTTTAGCAGACTCAATATACGCCAGGTTCTTATGGTCAGTAACTACAGTAATGGGATGAACTGCCCTCTCCAAAAATGCCTCCATTCTTCAAAGGCCAACTTAACCGCAAGACGTTACTGATAACCCATGTCATAATTTCCTTCCGCTTGGGAGAACTTCCTGGAGAAGGCGAATGGTCTCAGATTGGTCAAGGTGGTGGGCCCCTGGGACAAAACCCACCCCCACCCCCACCTCCGAGATGTCAACCTCCACCACAAAAGGTTCAGATGGATCCGGTTGAACCAGAAGCGGGGCAGTCATAAGACATTTTTTGAGAGTGAGAAACGCCGCTACCGCTGAGACAGACCAGTTCTTAACATCAGCCCCCTTCTGTGTCAAGTCAGTGAGGGGCTTGGCCACCTGAGAGAACTCTTTAATAAACCTCCGGTAGTAATTGGCGAATCCCAAGAAGCGCTGAAGGCCCTTCAGGTCCCGGGGTTGATCCCAATTAACAATGACCTGCACCTTTTTGGGATCCATATGAAAGCCCTCACTAGAGATAATGAACCCCAAGAAAGGCAATTCCTGGGTGAAAAACGAGCATTCCTCTAGCTTGGTGAAAAGTTTATTCTCCTTGAGTCTCTGAAGAACTGCCCGAAGGTGACCAGTATATGATTGCTTATTAAGTGAATAAACCAGAATGTCATCCAAGTATATAACCACAAACCTCCCAATACAATCAGAGAACACATGATTGATGAAGTTTTGGAAAACCGCAGGGGCATTGGTCCGACCAAACGGCATAACTAAATTTTCAAACAGCCCTTCTGAGGTGAGAAATGCAGATTTCCACTTATCCCCCTCCCGCACCCGGATGAGTTTGTATGCCCCCCGCAAATCTAATTTTGAAAACCATTTGGCCCTGGACAATTAGTTACACAAATTGGCAATGAGTGGGAGGGCATATATGTTTCTTACAGTAATTTTATTTATTTCCCGAAAGTCAAGGCATGGGCAGAGACCACGTCTTTTTTTTTTTTACAAAAAAACCCCCTGCAGCAACAGGAGACACGGAAGGGTGGATATGCCCCTTGCGGAGACTCTCAGATATGTACTCCTTCATGGCGACCCGCTTGGGACCAGAAAGGTTATACAAACAGGCTTTTCACAATTTAGCCCCAGGAATCAAGTCAATGGCACAATCAAAAGTGCGGTGCGGTGGTAACCCCTCGGCCTGACTTTCGGAGAACACATCCTCGAAGTCCTTCAGGTACTCCGGAATACCCTCCAGACCAATGGACGATACAGACACAGAATTCAGACATTTGTTTTCACAGTTTGACCCCCATTTCACAATTTCCCGTGCCTCCCAGTCAATGACTGGATTATGACATTGCAGCCAAGGAAACCCCAAGACCAAACCAGCAGGGAGGTTGTCCAGAACGAAACAGGCTATCTGCTGAAAATGAACAGACCCCTCCTTAAGGATGAATTCTTTAGTAACAGAGCGGATCCCGTACTTGCTGAACGAGGTTGAGTCAATAGCCACCACTCATGGGTTTGTCCAACCTCACTGTCCCTATCTCACAATGGGCCACCAACCTTTGTAAATCAAGGTCAGTGAAGACCCACAATCCAAAAAAGCAGAAGAGGCAAAAAAAAAACAATTGTTCACACCAACCTCCACTCTTAACAATAGTTTGAAGGCTGAGGAAAAAAGTACCTGTGGGTCTGGATAACCTCCTCAGCCATTACCCAGACCTAGTCATTTCCCGAGACCTTGGAATCTCGGGGGGGGGGGGGGGGGAGGGGGGGGCAGGAGGGACAGTCCTTTATCCAATGACCCGGCTCTCCACAATAGAGACTGGGTCATAGCCTCCTCCAGAGAGTCAGGCGGTGGGTGCAGTGCCAAGGCATCCTTTAGATGCTCGAAGAGACCCCATCGGAATAGCCCCCTGAGTGCCGAGTCATTCCAGGAAACTTGAGGTGCCCTTCGCCTGTACTCAGAACAGTACCACTCAGCTGAGCGCTTTCCCTGGGTAAGACTCATCATCGTGTCCTCTGCCAATCTAACCCGATCAGGTTCATTGTATATAAGACCCAAGGCCTCGAAGAACCGATCCAGAGACATTCTCTCAGGGGAGGTAGGAGATAGGGAGAAATCCCAGGATTGCGGCCCCTCAGGTAACAGGGAAATAACTATCCCCACCCTTTGGCTTTCATCACCCGAGGACCGAGGATGCAGAGAAAAAAGTATTTTATAACTCTCTTTAAATACCCAGAATTTTTTCTTATCCCCATAAAAATTATCCAGAAGTTTGACAGAGGGTTCCAGAGAGGATAAGGCCACATCAGACACGATACGCTCCCCACTGCCAGACGCGGAAGAGGCACCCGAACAGCATTAACAGTATCTGCCAATTCTGTACCTGTTGGTGAGAAGCAACCAGCGCTCTTTGCTCAACAGATAGGTTCTGCATCATCTTGGTCAGGTTAGATACCTGATCTGACAGAGCACGCAGCGGGTCCATAGAAAACACACACACACAAAACAAAAACCCTGAAAAATTGTAGGGGTCGGTGATAATGTAATGACATCTAAGGTGTCACTGGCGCTGCCAAGGGGGCGCTATCAGGGGGTGCGTGAATGAGCGCAGGAAGTGCAGGCAGAAGGAACGCAGTGCACAAGGACCTTAGACTAGTGTAGTGAGCACAGGACCTGGCACTGAGCGATCACGTGACCAGAGGGCGGAGCCACCGCACGTGAGTGCAGGGAAGGACACTGGGTACGCAGAGCACAGGGCATAGACAGTAAACATGGTCAAAGAGAGCCGAGAGTAACAAGCCAGACGAACGCGCAGTACCTAGGGACAAGACAAAGAATAAACGGGGACAAGCCAAGGGAGTCAGATAACCAGGAGAGACAGAGCAGTACAAAAGCAGGATACAGAGGCAGAAGTAAGGGGACAAACCGAATCAGACACAGCAAGGCACACAAGCACAGAGGCACAGGTTTAAGGACGAGTCACCTTGGTCATAAACCACTAACCAAGTATATGGAAGTATCACCAACACTAAATGCAGATACTGCCAACATTAACCCCTTTCTGACATCGGACGTACTATCCCGTCGAGGTGGGGTGGGCCCCTATGACCACGGACGGGATAGTACGTCCAGCGCGATCGGCGGCGCTCACGGGGGGAGCGCGGCCGATCGCGGCCGGGTGTCAGCTGCCTATCACAGCTGACATCCGGCACTATGTGCCAGGAGCGGTCACGGACCGCCCCCGGCACATTAACCCCTGGCACACCGCGATCAAAGATGATCGCGATGTGCCGGCGGTGCAGGGAAGCATCGCGCAGGGAGGGGGCTCCCTGCGGGCTTCCCTGAGCCCCACGCAGCAACGCGATGTGATCGCGTTGCTGCGAGGGTCTTACCTCCCTCCCTCCCTGCCTGCTCAAGCCCCGGATCCAAGATGGCCGCGGATCCGGGTCCTGCAGGGAGGGAGGTGGCTTCACAGAGCCTGCTCAGAGCAGGCACTGTGAAGCAGCCTGCACTGCTATCAGATCGGTGATCTGACAGAGTGCTGTGCAAACTGTCAGATCATCGATCTGTGATGTCCCCCCCTGGGACAAAGTAAAAAAGTAAAAAAAAAAATTTCCAAATGTGTAAAAAAAAATAAAAAAAAAATATTCCTAAATAATGAAAAAAAAAAATACTATTCCCATAAATGAATTTATTTATCTAAATAAATTAAAAAAAACAATAAAAGTACACATATTTAGTATCGCCGCGTCCGTAACGGCCCGACCTATAAAACTGGCCCACTAGTTAACCCCTTCAGTAATCACCGTAAGAAAAAAAAAAAAAAACGAGGCAAAAAACAACGCTTTATTATCATACCGCCGAATAAAAAGTGGAATAACACGCGATCAAAAAGACAGATGTAAATAACCATGGTACCGCTGAAAGCATCATCTTGTCCCGCAAAAACGAGCCACCATACAGCATCATCAGCAAAAAAATAAAAAAGTTATAGTCCTGAGAATAAAGCGATGCAAAAATAATTATTTTTTCTGTAAAATAGTTTTTATCGTATAAAAGCGCCAAAACATAAAAAAATGATATAAATGCAGTGTCACTGTAATTGTACTAACCCGAAGAATAAAACTGCTTTATCAATTTTACCAAACGTGGAACGGTATAAACGCCTCCCCCAAAAGAAATTCATGAATAGCTGGTTTTTGGTCATTCTGCCTCACAAAAATCGGAATAAAAAGCGATCAAAAAATGTCACGTGCCCGAAAATGTTACCAATAAAAACGTCAACTCGTCCTGCAAAAAACAAGACCTCACATGACTCTGTGGACCAAAATATGGAAAAATTATAGCTCTCAAAATGTGGTAACGCAAAAAATATTTTTTGCAATAAAAAGCGTCTTTCAGTGTGTGACGGCTGCCAATCATAAAAATCCGCTGAAAAAACCCGCTATAAAAGTAAATCAAACCCCCCTTCATCACCCCCTTAGTTAGGGAAAAATTAAAAAAAATGTATTTATTTCCATTTTCCCATTAGGGCTAGGGTTAGGGCTAGGGTTAAGGCTAGGGTTAGGGCTTGGGTTAGGGTTAGGGCTAGGGTTAGGGTTAAGGCTAGGGTTAGGGTTAGGTCTAGGGTTAGGGCTAGGGTTAGGGCTAGGGTTAGGGCTAGGGTTAGGGTTAGGGCTAGGGTTAGGGCTAGGGTTATGGCTAGGGCTACAGTTTGGGTATGGGCTAAAGTTACAGTTAGGCTATATTCACACTTTGCGGATTTTGCTGCGGATCCGCAGCGGATTTGACAGCTGCGGATCTGCAGCAGTTTCCCATGAGTTTACAGAACAATGTAAACCTATGGGAAACAAAAAACGCAGTGCACATGCTGCGGAAAAAAACGCGCGGAAACGCTGCGGATTACATTCCGCAGCATGTCACTTCTTTTCTGCGGATTTTCACCTGCTCCAATAGAAAACTGCAGATGAAAATCCGCAGAAGAAACCGCAGTAAAAACCGCGATAAATCCGCAGTAAAAACCGCAACGGGTTTTCACTGCGGATTTTGGAATTCTGCTGCGGAAAAATCCGCAGTGGAATCTGCAAAGTGTGAACATAGCCTTAGGGTTTAGATTACATTTACAGTTGGGAATAGGGTTGGGATTAGGGTTAGGGGTGTGTCAGGGTTAGAGGTGTGGTTAGGGTTACCATTGGAATTAGGGTTAGGGGTGTTAGGAGTCGAGTTTCCTCTGCTGCACAGGGGGAATCTCGATCCGTGTCTGCTGCGGTCTCTCATTCTGCTTCGGCCGCAGTGGGCTCTGCTCAGCGGAGGCGTCGCTCCCAGCGTCTCGCTGGGACTGATTCTGTGCAGAGGGTTACTGCTGCCTTTTCTGGCTCTCCTGTTGTACCCTGCACTGATCTGCGGCGAGCGAGCTTCTCTGGGACTAAGTCCATATTTGCACACACTGAGCATGCCCAGGGCAAGATCTCCCATTGGAGATCGAGGGTCACATGCTCAGGTACTGCAGCACATCCCATTGGTCCTCCTGGCAGGTCCTGAAAGGGCAAAACTTCTCTAGCAGCTTCCTGTGCTGCAACTATATAAACTGCGCATGACCGCACGGCCATGCGCTAGTATTGTCTTGATAATGTGTGTGTGTAGATGGATGTATGTCGATGGATGAAAGCTCCTAAGTATCCCTCCCTAGTGTTGTTGACTGCTCGCGGATGATGGTAGCTATCTAGCGCCCGACTAGCCATCTGCACGTAACACACATCACAGTGTCCAGTTGCTGTGTCCTCCAGTACGGCGCCGTGCGCTTCCTTTGCGCTTTCCTTACACAAGCCTGGGTGGTTAGTGGCGTCCGTCAGTGCGGCACCGCACGCACTCTCGTGCCTTTATATTCTATTTATTAGTTTCCTTACACACCCAGTTGCGGTGTTGTGCCAGCAAGTGTATAATCGGACTTCAATCCTGAGCAGGGGTTGAGTTCGCTGACTTCTTGCTCGCGCTCTATGTGCGGTACTGCGGTCCTGTGACGCAACAGGATCGCTTCCTTCATGCAGGGTGAAGTTAACCCATGTGTGTATACTTAGTACCGCCATATAGTCCGTCTTACTAGCAGCAGGGTCTTTACCTGCACGGTGGACCTCGGACTGCGAACGCACCTAGTTTCATATCATCTATACTTGGTGCGTTCCGCCGGTCCTTAACAAGGGGAGTGTTTGGATTAGGGTTTCAGTTATAATTGGGGGGTTTCCACTGTTTAGGCACATCAGGGGCTCTCCAAAAGCGACATGGCGTCCGATCTCAATTCCAGCCAATTCTGCGTTGAAAAAGTAAAACAGTGCTTCTTCCCTTCCGAGCTCTCCCGTGTGCCCAAACAGGGGTTTACCCCAACATATGGGGTATCAGCGTACTCAGGACAAATAGGACAACAACTGTTGGGGTCCAATTTCTCCTGTTACCCTTGGGAAAATACAAAACTGGGGGCTAAAAAATAATTTTTGTGGGAAAAAAAAGATTTTTTATTTTTACGGCTCTGCGTTATAAACTGTAGTGAAACACTTGGGGGTTCAAAGTTCTCACAACATATCTAGATAAGTTCCCTGGGGGGTCTAGTTTCCAATATGGGGTCACTTGTGGGGGGTTCCTACTGTTTAGGTACATTAGGGGTTCTGCAAACGCAATGTGACGCCTGCAGACCATTCCATCTAAGTCTGAATTCCAAATGGCACTCCTTCCCTTCCGAGCCCTCCCATGCGCCCAAACGGTGGTTCCCCCCAACATATGGGGTATCAGCGTACTCAGGACAAATTGGACAACAACTTTTGGGGTCGAATTTCTCCTCTTACCCTCGGGAAAATACAAAACTGGGGGCTAAAAAATAATTTTGGGGAGAAAGATTTTTTTTTTAATTTTCACGGCTCTGCGTTACAAACTGTAGTGAAACACTTGGGGGTTCAAAGCTCTCACAACACATCTAGATGAGTTCCTTAGGGGGTCTACTTTCCAAAATGGTGTCACTTGTGGGGGGTTTCAATGTTTAGGCACATCAGTGGCTCTCCAAACGCAACATGGCGTCCCATCTCAATTCCTGTCAATTTTGCATTGAAAAGTCAAACGGCGCTCCTTCCCTTCCGAGCTCTCCCATCCGCCCAAACAGTGGTTTACCCCCACATATGGGGTATCAGCGTACTCAGGACAAATTGTACAACAACTTTTGGGATCCAATTTCTTCTCTTACCCTTGGGAAAATAAAAAATTGGGGGCGAAAAGATAATTTTTGTGAAAAAATATGATTTTTTATTTTTACGGTTCTACATTATAAACTTCTGTGAAGCACTTGGTGGGTCAAAGTGCTCACCACACCTCTAGATAAGTTCCTTAGGGGGTCTACTTTCCAAAATGGTGTCACTTGTGGGGGGTTTCAATGTTTAGGCACATCAGGGGCTCTCCAAACGAAACATGGCGTCCCATCTCAATTCCAGTCAATTTTGCATTGAAAAGTCAAATGGCGCTCCTTCGCTTCCGAGCTGTGCCATGCGCCCAAACAGTGGTTTACCCCCACATGTGGGGTATTGGCGTACTCAGGACAAATTGTACAACAATGTTTGGGGTCCATTTTCTCCTGTTACCCTTGGTAAAATAAAAGAAATTGGAGCTGAATTAAATTTTTTGTGAAAAAAGTTAAATGTTCATTTTTATTTAAACATTCAAAAAATTCCTGTGAAGCACCAGAAGGGTTAATAAACTTCTTGAATGTGGTTTTGAGCACCTTGAGGGGTGTAGTTTTTAAAATGGTGTCACACTTGGGCATTTTCTATCATATAGACCCCTCAAAATGACTTCAAATGAGATGTGGTCCCTAAAAAAAAAAATGGTGTTGTAGAAATGAGAAATTGCTGGTCAACTTTTCACCCTTATAACTCCCTAACAAAAAAAAATTTTGGTTCCAAAATTGTGCTGATGTAAAGTAGACATGTGGGAAATGTTACTTATTAAGTATTTTGTGTGACATATCTCTTTGATTTAATTGCAGAAAAATTCAAAGTTGGAAAATTGCGAAATTTTCATAATTTTCGCCAAATTTCCGTTTTTTTTCAAAAATAAACGCAGGTACTATCAAAGAATTTTTACCATTGTCATGAAGTACAATATGTCACGAGAAAACAATGTCAGAATCACTGGGATCCGTTGAAGCGTTCCAGAGTTATAACCTCATAAAGGGACAGTGGTCAGAATTGTAAAAATTGGCCCGGTCATTAAAGTGCAAACCACCCTTGGGGGTAAAGGGGTTAAATAGCCACCCCAAACCAAAGAGAGGCGGACTGAATTAACCCTGACCTGACCAGGATGGAGGCAGAACCATCCTGTCAAGAGTCATGACATTAACAAACACTGATTGTTCAATGACACTGCTTCCCTGTCTTGCAAGGATAGCACACAATAAATTGCAGTAACCATCAATTCCACCTACAAGAAGAGTTAACATTCAGTCTCATATGAACAATAGCTCATGACTTTTGACCCACTGAAGATAAACACATAAATTCAATATCCAATGTTCAGATAATAGCCTTTGTCTCCTGGCCTACTGAAACAATAGGTCTGATATAATTAAGATTAAATGCTGTGTCGTCGCATTAGTCAGTTGCTATGGAGTGGTGATATGTGATCTGGTCATGGTGTAGTAGTATTTATCCCTTGTATGTGGTATCATTGGTATATTGATCTTGGTATAGTAGAATATGCTCAATAACAGAGTGGTGGTTGTACCGAGATACTTTGTGGTGATTACATATGGTCATAGTGTGGTGGCATTTATCCCCTTTATGTGGTTTACTATTGGTATATTAGATTTATGCATAGCGGACTTGATCAGTAAGAATATGGTGATATTTCTTATTTGGCAACTGTATGACTATTATTTAGAGTATTACTTAGAAAATGATCTTATTGCTGTGTTTTCTATAAAATTTATATAATTTATCTGCAGTCTCTTTTTTTATGGGGAAGTGAACACATGTCTTTATATGATCTGTAACCCTACAGGGGCCCATACATCTGAACAACATGCTGGATTATGGCCCAGGTGAAAATTTTGCATCTCAGCAGCCCTAGTTAAGCTGCTGAACACACACCTATAAATTATTATATGTGTTTGGAAAAAAACATCTGCATGTTTTCATGTAAAGTATGAGAGACTTCTAGGAGATAGGAAGATGATAATACTTTTTTTTTATATATACAGTGCCTTGCGAAAGTATTCGGCCCCCTGGAACTTTTCAACCTTTTCCCACATATCATGCTTCAAACATAAAGATACCAAATGTAAATTTTTGGTGAAGAATCAACAACAAGTGGAACACAATTGTGAAGTTGAACAAAATTTATTGCTTTTTTAAATTTTTGTGGAAATTCAAAAACTGAAAAGTGGGGCATGCATTATTATTCAGCCCCTTTAACTTAAAGGGAACCTGTCACCCCCCTCAGGCGTTTGTAACGAAAAGAGCCACCTTGTGCAGCACAAATGCTGCATTCTGAAAAGGTGGCTCTTTTAGTTATGATGCCTGCACACGCTGAAATAATCACTTATAAAATGTGCCCCCTCTTATCCTGAAATGTTCATGTGCACAAGGTGGCTCTTTTAGTTAAAAATCAAAAACAGCGGTGTGTCACCAGTCAAAAAAATGTATCAAAGCAGGGTGTGACTAATGATAAAAATTAACTTTTAATATATAAGGCTAAAATCGGTATAATCAACCACATATAGGTAAACAAACAAAGGACTCACAGAATAGATTCCCATATACATGGAATCTGCGGATAGTAGAATCCCTCAGACTGTCCACATGGACGCCTCAGTGTCAGTCTTGAAAGGGCAAAATCTCCCAAGAAGGAGCATGTAACATGTACAAATAGTGTCTCTCACCGCATATAAAAAACCATGAAGGTGCGGTGAAGGTGCATGTATCCTGTCTTTGTAGTTAATGCAGAGCCATACACAGTACATAAAGAAAAATTGGAACGATCTCACCTCTAGTTCCCTTGTAACGGCAAGATCTATTCACATCCGCAGCATCTGGGAGGGGGGGGTCCACAGTTTTGACCACACATATACCCATCCAAGCTGTCAGGCGTGTGAATTAACCCCAAAACATCAACCGCATTCTTCCCTACGCGTTTCGTTTTATGGACTCATCAGGGGAAACCGATATGACGTCCCTCCACCTCCGTGGGGGACCTTAAACCTAAACCTAAAACGCCTGAGGGGGGTGACAGGTTCCCTTTAATACTTTGTTGCGCCACCTTTTGCTGCGAATACAGCTGCAAGTCGCTTCGGGTATATCTCTATCAGTTTTGTACATTCGGAGACTGAAATTCTTGCCCATTCTTCCTTGGCAAACAGCTCGAGCTCAGTGAGGTTTGATGGAGATCGTTTGTGAACAGCAGTTTTCAGCTCTTTCCACAGATTCTCGATTGGATTGAGGTCTGGACTTTGACTTGGCCATTCTAACACGTGGATACGTTTATTTGTGAACCATTCCATTGTAGATTTTGCTTTATGTTTGGGATCATTTTCTTGTTGGAAGACAAATCTCCGTCCCAGTCTCAGGTCTTTTGCAGACTCCAACAGGTTTTATTCAAGAATGGTCCTGTATTTGGCTCCATCCATCTTCCTATATTAACCATCTTCCCTGTCTCTGCTGAAGAAAAGCAGGCCCAAACCATGACGCTGCCACAACCATGTTTGACAGTGGGGATGGTGTGTTCAGGGTGATGAGCTGTGTTGCCTTTACGCCAAACATATCGTTCGGCATTGTTGCTAAAAAGTTCGATTTTGGTTTCATCTGACAGAGCACCTTCTCCCACATGTTTGGTGTGTCTCCCAGGTGGCGTGTTGTAAACTTTAACCCACACTTTTTATGGATATCTTTGAGAAATGGCTTTCTTGCCACTCTTCCATAAAGGCCAGGTTTGTGCAGTGTACAACTGATTGTTGTCCTATGGACTGTCCCACCTCAGCTGTAGATCTCTGCACTTCATCCAGAGTGATCATGGGCCTCTTGGCTGCATGTCTGATCAATCTTCTCCTTGTTTGAGATGAAAGTTTAGAGGGACGGCCGGGTCTTTGTAGATTTGCAGTGGTATGATACTCCTTCCATGTCAATATGATCGCTTGCACAGTGCTCCTTGGCATGTTTAAAGTTTTGGAAATCATTTTGTATCCAAATCCGGTTTTAAACTTCTCCACAATAGTATCACGGACCTGCCTGTTGTGTTCCTTGGTCTTCATGATGCTCTCTGTGCTTCAAACAGAACCCTGAGACTATCACAGAGCAGGTGCATTTATACGGAGACTTGATTACACACAGGTGGATTATATTTATCATCATTAGGCATTTAGGACAACATTGGATCATTCAGAGATCCACAATGAACTTCTGGAGTGAGTTTGCTGCACTGAAAGTAAAGGGGCCGAATAATATTGCCCGCCCCACTTTTTAGTTTTTGAATTTCCACAAAAATTTAAAATAACCAATAAATTTAATTTAACTTCACAATTGTGTTCCACTTGTTGTTCATTCTTCACCAAAAATTTACATTTGGCATCTTTATGTTTAAAGCATGATATGTGGGAAAAGGTTAAAAAGTTCCAGGGGGCCAAATACTTTCGCAAGGCACTGTACTCATATCACAGTATATATTCATGTAGCTTATTAATTTCAAACAAAATATTTAGTGACCATTCTAAATGTATTCTAAAGTCAGTCCTTTGTACTGTGACCTATATTATTATGATAGCTTGGAATGTAGCCCAGCAAGATTGTACATTAACTTCATTTTGTTCTGTACTTGCGTACACAAGTCAGTGCATAAATAAATTTGACAAAGTTAGCACATCCTGTCATCTGTTTTGCTGAATATATAAACTAAAAATAGACAGAAAAATGTGTGTGATAAAGGCCTGCTATCAATCATGTAGTTATAGTCAGGGTCAGACTGGCCCACCAGAGAACCGGAGGATTCTCTGGCGGGCCCAGGTTCTGACATCTGCTGGCATACAGGGCCGGCAGCTGCCTAGGGTCCCCACTTCCCCAGGGGCCCACAGACAGTGGCACACTACACAGCTGCTATGGGCCCCTGAGTCAGGGTGGCCCACCCGGCGCCAGTGGAGCTGCAGTGGTGAAGCAGCGGGTGACAGGAGGCAGGAGCCGGCTGCTGCGGCTAAAGCCAAGCCTGTGTCCGCTGCTAAAGAGAAATCAATATTCACTGCTCCCCACACCCATGGCCGTAGAGAGGAGTGAATAAATAATTTACTTTACTAAGGAGAATGAATATTCACTCCTCTCCTTGCCCATGGGAGTGGGGAGCAGTGAATATTAATTTCTCTTTAGCAGTGGGCACAGGCTTTAGCTGTAGCATTCAGCTCCTGCCTCCTGTCACCCACTGCTCTATCGCTGCCGACTCCCAGCACGTGCTGCGTTCAACTGTATAGGCATTATAGATGCCGATACAGTCAAAAGCAATAATGGAAGAGAGGGCATCAGATGGCACTCCCTCCCCATCATTCCTCTCTGACACAGGTGGTGCATGATTAAGTCACTTCATCGCGCACCATGCTGTGTGTGCCGAGCAGACGACAGTACAGCTGCTGAGACTGGAGCAGAGCCGGGATCAGCGGGGGAATGAGAAGGAGAGGTGAGTATTATGTGTGTGTATACATATATATATATACTAGATGGTGGCCCGGTTCTAACACATCGGGTATTCTAGAATATGTATGTATGTATGTACAGTTAGGGCCAGAAATATTTGGACAGTGACACAATTTTCGCGAGTTGGGCTCTGCATGCCACCACATTGGATTTGAAATGAAACCTCTACAACAGAATTCAAGTGCAGATTGTAACGTTAAATTTGAAGGGTTGAACAAAAATATCTGATAGAAAATGTAGGAATTGTACACATTTCTTTACAAACACTCCACATTTTAGGAGGTCAAAAGCAATTGGACAAATAAACATAACCCAAACAAAATATTTTTATTTTCAATATTTTGTTGCAAATCCTTTGGAGGCAATCACTGCCTTAAGTCTGGAACCCATGGACATCACCAAACGCTGGGTTTCCTCCTTCTTAATGCTTTGCCAGGCCTTTACAGCCGCAGCCTTCAGGTCTTGCTTGTTTGTGGGTCTTTCCGTCTTAAGTCTGGATTTGAGCAAGTGAAATGCATGCTCAATTGGGTTTAGATCTGGAGATTGACTTGGCCATTGCAGAATGTTCCACTTTTTGGCACTCATGAACTCCTGGGTAGCTTTGGATGTATGCTTGGGGTCATTGTCCATCTGTACTATGAAGCGCCGTCCAATCAACTTTGCAGCATTTGGCTGAATCTGGGCTGAAAGTATATCCCGGTACACTTCAGAATTCATCCGGCAACTCTTGTCTGCTCTTATGTCATCAATAAACACAAGTGACCCAGTGCCATTGAAAGCCATGCATGCCCAAGCCATCACGTTGCCTCCACCATGTTTTACAGAGGATGTGGTGTGCCTTGGATCATGTGCCGTTCCCTTTCTTCTCCAAACTTTTCTTCCCATCATTCTGGTACAGGTTGATCTTTGTCTCATCTGTCCATAGAATACTTTTCCAGAACTGAGCTGGCTTCTTGAGGTGTTTTTCTGCAAATTTAACTCTGGCCTGTCTATTTTTGGTATTGATGAATGGTTTGCATCTAGATGTGAACCCTTTGTATTTACTGTCATGGAGTCTTCTCTTTACTGTTGACTTAGAGACAGATACACCTACTTCACTGAGAGTGTTCTGGACTTCAGTTGATGTTGTGAACGGGTTCTTCTTCACCAAATTAAGTATGCGGCGATCATCCACCACTGTTGTCATCCGTGGACGCCCAGGCCTTTTTGAGTTCCCAAGCTCACCAGTCAATTCCTTTTTTCTCAGAATGTACCCAACTGTTGATTTTGCTACTCCAAGCATGTCTGCTATCTCTCTGATGGATTTTTTCTTTTTTTTCACCCTCAGGATGTTCTGCTTCACCTCAATTGAGAGTTCCTTTGACCGCGTGTTGTCTGTTCACAGCAACAGCTTCCAAATGCAAAACCACACACCTGGAATCCACCCCTGACCTTTTAACTACTTCATTGATTACAGGTTAACGAGGGAGATGCCTTCAGAGTTAATTGCAGCCCTTAGAGTCCATTGTCCAATTACTTTTGGTCCCTTGAAAAAGAGGATGCTATGCATTACAGAGCTATGATTCCTAAACCCTTTCTCCGATTTGGATGTGGAAACTATCATATTGCAGCTGGGAGTGTGCACTTTCAGCTCATATCTAATATATAATTGCCTAGAATACTACTTCCTGCAATTTGTGCCAACTTCCGTGGCTTTGTCCGGAGCTAATGTCCGGAGCTAATGTCCGGAGCTAATGTCCGGAGATAAGTGACGTCAACAGTGTCCAGTGTCTGATTGGTTGCCGCCTGCTGCGAGCGACCAATCAGAAACGTGCCGTACTGTGACACACTCCGCCCGCCATTTTGGTGTGATTTTTGAATTTTTACCTCACAGCAAGTTTCTACTGCGTGGAGGCGGGCCCAGTGACGTTGCTCTTCAAGCTCCTGCCGAATTTCGTCAAAAAAATGATAATACCATTTACCAAAACTATATATATTTAGTTGTGAAGTGGTTCAGTGACATTTTCACACCAATTTTGAACTTTTGTTTGGTGTTTTCTCCATATACTGCCTATTATTTTTGTTCTTTCTTACTATTATTTATTAATTGTATTATTCTTACATTTGAATAAATAAAGTATATATGGATTCTAGACTCCCGATTCTTTAGAATCGGGCTGCCATCTAGTTATATATATAATTGTATTTCTGAACATGTTTTTGTAAACAGCTAAAATAACAAAACTTGTGTCACTGTCCAAATATTTCTGGCCCTAACTGTATATAGCAGCCACATAGTATATAGCACAGGCCACGTAGCAAACAGTATATAACACAGCCCACGCAGTAAATAACATTGCCCACGCAGTATATAACATTGCCCACGTAGTATATAACACTGCCCACGAAGTATATAGCAGCCACATAGTATATAACACTGCCCATGTAGTATATAGCAGCCACGCAGTATATAACACTGCCCACACAGTATATAACACAGCCCACGCAGTATATAGCACAGTCCACGCAGTATATAGCACAGCCCACGCAGTATATAACACAGGCCACGCAGTATATAACACTATATAGCACAGCCCACGTAGTATATTGCCCAGCCACGTAGTATATAACACAGCCACATAGTATGTAGCACAGCCACGTAGTATATAACACAGCCACGTAGTTTATAAAACAGCCATGTAGTACATTTCCCAGCCACGTAGTATATAGCACAGCACACGTAGTATATTGGCCAGCCACGTAGTATATTGCCCAGCCACGTAGTATATTGCACAGACACGCAGTATATTGCTCAGCCACGTACTATATTGCCCAGCCATGTAGTATATTGCCCAGCTACGTAGTATATTGCCCAGCCACGTAGTATATTGCACAGACACGTAGTATATAGCACAGACACGTAGTATGTTGCCCAGCCACGTAGTATATAGCCCAGACACATAGTATATAGCACAGACACGTAGTATATTGCATAGCCACGTAGTATATTGCACAGCCACGTATTATATAGCACAGACACGTAGTATATAGCACAGACACATGGTATATAGTGCAGATACGTAGTATATTGCCCAGCCACGTAGTATATTGCCCAGCCACATAGTATATAGCACAGACAGGTAGTATATAGCACAGACACGTAGTATATAGCACAGACACATAGTATATTGTCCAGCCACGTAGTATATTGCACAGCCACGTAATATATTGCACAGCCACTTAGTATATAGCACAGCCACGTAGTATATAGCACAGAGACGTTGTATATAACACAGCCCATGCAATATATAACACAGGTCACGGAGTATATAACACTGCCCATGCAGTATATAACACAGGTCACGTAGTATAGAGCACAGCGATGTAGTATATTGCCCAGCCACGTAATATATACCACAGCCACATAGTATATAGCACAGCCCATATAGTACTGTATATAGCACAGAGATGTAGTATATAACACAGCCCATGCAGTATATAGCAATGTGGGCACCATATCCCTGTTAAAAAAAGAATTAAAATAAAAAATAGTTATATACTCACCCTCCGTCGGCCCCCCGGATCCAGGCGAGGCATTTACCGATGCTCCTCGCGACGCTCCGGTCCCAAGAGTGCATTGCGGTCTCGCGAGATGATTACGTAGCGGTCTCGCGAGAAGCAGGAAAGGCCTCGGCTGGATACGGGGGCCCACGGAGGGTGAGTATATAATGATTTTTTTTAAAATTATTTTTAACATTAGATCTTTTTACTATTGATGCCGCATAGGCAGCATCAATAGTAAAAAGTTGGTCACACAGGGTTAATAGCAGCGTTAACGGACTGCGTTACCCGCGGCATAATGCGGTCCGTTAACGCTGCCATTAACCCTGTGTGAGCACTGACTGGGGGGAGTATGGAGCGGGCACTAACGGCTGGGGAGTAGGGAGGGACTAATTCTCGGCCGGACTTTGCCCGTCGCTGATTGGTCTCGGCCTGACGGCCACGACCAATCAGCGACGTGGGATTTCCAGGACAGAAAGACAGACGGAAGTGACTCTTAGACCATTATATAGTAGATATATATTTTATTTTTATTTTTTTACACACACAAGTGCTTCTCACAAAATTAGAATATCATCAAAAAGTTAATTTATTTCAGTTCAAAACAAAAAATGAATCTGATATATTATATAGAGTCATTACAAACAGAGTGATCTATTTCAAGTATTTATTTCTGTTAATGTTGATGATTATGGCTTACAGGCTGCATTATACCCTATGAGGGGGCTGCATTATACCCTAAGAGGGGGCCTCATTATATTCTATGGAGGGGGTTGCATTATACTCTGATACATTATATTCTGTGGGGGCTGCATGATACTATATGAGGGGGTTGCATTATACCCTATGAGGTGGCTACATTATGGTCTATAGGGGACTGTATTATACCCTATGAGAGGGCTACATTATATTCTATGGGGGGACTGCCTTTTATGCTATGAGGGGGCTGCATTATACTATTTGAGGGGGGCTACATTATATTCTAGGGGGCTGCATTATACCCTATGAAGGGGCTTCATCATACCATATGAGGGGGCTACATAATATTCTATGAAGGGGCTGCATTATACTCTGAGGGTCTACATTTTATTCTATGGGGGGCTGCATGATACTATATAGTGGGGTCTGCATTATACCCTATGAGGGGGCTATATTATATTCTATAGGGGGCTACATTATACTCTATGGGGGCTGCATTATATTCTATGGGGAGGGCTGCTTTATACTATATTAGGGGGCTGCATATATTCTATGGGGAGGGCTACCTTATACCATATGAAGGAGCTGCATAACACCCTATGAGGGGACTGCTTTATACCCTATGTGGGGGCTACATTATATTCTATGGGGGGCTGTATTATATTCTATGAGGGGGCTACATTATATTCTATGAGGGGGCTACATTATATTCTATGAGGGGGCTACATTATATTCTATGAGGGGGCTACATTATATTCTATGAGGGGGCTACATTATATTCTATGAGGGTGCTGCATTATGTTATATGAGGGTGCTACATTATATTCTATGAGGGGGGCTACATTATATTCTATGAGGGGGCTTCCCCAACTCCTGCTATATCATTAAGATGTGTAATACCTTAAATTATACCCTGATATTAGTGTGTTTTACCACACAATTGGTGAACTTGTATTTATTTCTATGTAGCTGTATTGTGGGCCCAAAGCGCTTCAATCCAGCGCTAGTTATAGTACTCTAGGTGCTCTCAATTTACATACTATTGCTATTGTATAGTACATGTGATAAGGATTTGTCCGATGAAAACCAGTTGTCACCAATCCATCCCTAGGTGATAATGTAAAGGTCGGCCTGGGCCATAGTCGTGGCTGAGCTTTTTGGGCATGCCCTGGCCTCCCTCTACATAAAAATCTAATCTCCCTGGCAGCTTACTTGTCTCTCCATTTTCTGCAATGGCAGGGCCCCTCTTCTGTTTCTTGGACTCTCCTCCGGTCGCTTGTGAGTAAACAGAGGCGCAGTCCAGGTACAACTCGAAATGCAAAACTTTCCTCTCACTTCTTCGCAGCACATCCAGATCCGTTACAACATTAATATCAAATTTCACATTATATGTCACTTCAGCTTTCCCTTCACTCCTCTCCCTGTCACACGGCTCAAGACCGGGTCCCACCATATCACAGAGTATCTCAGCGTCCTCCCTGTCCAGACTTTCCGCATTTGGGATATACAAAAAAAGTGTGTCCACATTCACCCAAGCATACAAACATTTGCCTTCGGTAAGTGTTCACATTTGGACAGGGAGGTCAGGGACCCATCAGATTAATGAGACCACCTTGACAATGGTTGATGGGCTCACACTATTTGGCCAAACTCTGTGCAAAGCGTCTCACAAATTTTTCCTAATGCTCAAAAAGCCATTTTGCTATTCATATTTAATGTATTTCATTTTTGACATGCTTTGGCACGATAGAGTGCAACCTTTTTTTGTATATTGTATATGGAGGTAGCTGCTCCTGGTATGCACCTATTCACAATAGTTTGGATGTGCCAGTTGTTTTTCTGTCATTTCTATGTTAGCTTACTCACTGAGCACTCCTCCCTTCACCATCGGGTTTTTAATTACATGTAATCACACTTGGTTCCGGCCAACCCATATGTTGCCATTAGCCTTCGGTAAGTGTTCATGCAGCGCCCCAGAGTCCTGGTCGTTGCAGTAATGTCGCTCTGCCGCTAAGGGGAGTGATGTTATGTCTGATTGCACTAAAGGAGTTCACCTGACCAGGTATCACAGCACACATTACACTTCACACTCCGGCCACTAGGGGGAGCAAATGGCACTATGTATTAGGCCACTCCTCACACTGATAAAACTAGATGTCGGATAGGAAGTTAGATCAGAATGCAGCCTGGGAGAGCTCCAGGAAGGGGTGGGTTCCTGACAGGGGCCTAGCAGAACGAATAGAAAGCAACGGAACCGCGCCTGCACTACCTTGTGGCGGTATCCTAAGAAAGGACACGAAGAGAAGGATATTGTGGAAAGTGAGAAACGAGATCAAGCACAAAGGAGAGCCAGTAGGAGTCGTGCCTCGAGAACGGAAACTTCCTACTGAGGCGCGTAGCCGGTGACCGGAACACCGAGGAAGTAACTGACTTTATGCCTTACTTCAAATACCGCAGGACAGTTAATTATAGGTTGGCTGTCTACCATACATTACCTAAGCAGACATAGGGGACAAGCGTGGAGAGGGGCGTCTCTAGGGTCCCAGAATAGCTCCGAGCCTTCCTGTCAAACGGGTGCGTCCTATCCAGATAAACTTGGGGGGACGGAGAGAGAGAGAGAAAGAGAAAGAACGAGAACAGAAGTTGTGAGGACTATCCCGAATGCTCAGCAGGGAAGAACTACAACACACAAGCGCTAGTGGTAGGCACTGATTTCCACCTGCAAAGGGAACTCTGGATGTGCCTTCGGACCGGCCGGTCTCAGACAGCCCTGTTAACAGTGCTCTGGATTGCGGATCCCGAAGTCTACAGTAAAAGGTGAAGAGACTGCAACCCTGTGTGCTCGTTATTACCTGCGCCTCACACCATCGCCACCTACATTACTGGGAAGCCCTGGGGACACACTTCGCCTGTGGGAAGGTATACCATCTAGCTGCCATTCCATCACCCCAGCGGACCCCTCAGCAGCGTCGGTCACCCTGACCGAATACCTCAGGTGGCGTCACGAACCCTTGACAAACTACCATCACCCCTTTTATTGGACGCCCCTTAGCAGGGTCACGGACCGGGTCCAGCCACCGTGACAACCCCAGCACCGAGATAGAGAGGACCGTTACCGAGAACCCGCGGCCCTGCGTCTGGGGGCGCTCCGAAACTTGGCGTCATGAACAGGATCGTACTTAAGCCTGAAGAATCAGGTCATGTGTGCCTTGGAACTGTGATTGAATTGTGCTTGAACTGTGATTTATTGCAAAGACTGTGTATTGCTAACTGCCTCAAGGATTCCAGCCAAAACCGCCGCCATTGCCGCACCACGAGGAGCATAGGAGAAGAAGGAGGGCGTGCCATGGGAGGAGACTGCCAAAGAGGCGCCAAAAGTGACAACCGCCCTCTCCGACTACAGCTACATGATGACGAGTTCAGGCATGGAGGAGTTCAAACCCCAAAAAATGGAGGAGCCACGTGTGGGTGCCGTCGCAGATCAAGGACCCGGGATCGCCCATGCTCACCAGAGGCGAACCAGAGCCTGCCGCTGCTGGAGATGCCAGACCACCCGACTCCGGATGTGGGGTCGGCGACGGTGAAGAAATGGAAGTCGGAGCTGTGCAAGAAGATCGCACAGGGAGAGCCGTGGTCAGAGCCGCAGCAGACTCCATTGTCCTCGTCAGCGGAGTCGATCGACATCGGTGGAACCACATCAGACGCAGGTACCAAAAACGACGCTGCCCCACCGACCGATCCAGCTCCAGCGACTGCTCCCCATCCCATCTATAACCGATCTCCCGCTGCCGAGATGATCATGGTAGCAGCCCTTTACGCCATGAAGGGGATATTTCCCACGCTACCGACATCTATGGGTGAACCGTTAGACATGAGTCCCGAGGGGGTGATCTTTGAATGGGATGCTGCAAGGATCCAACCAGACGGGTCCAGACAGGAAGGCTCCTACGTCATCGGGCTCACCTGGGAACAGTATAGACGATGCTTAATTTCACAATGGAAGGACCGAGAACGAACAGAACAGACTGCTCGACCAGAGGCACAAACGCGCTTCTGCCACTGCTGCCCTGAGAGTGCAGTGAAACAGGGGATAGTATTAGCCTTTCACCTGAGAAGGGGTTGCGGCTTCATACTGGAACCAGGGCTGCCGACTGAAGTCTTTGTTACTAGCTGTAACGTGGAAGCCCAATCCCACAGCGTACCTCCTACTCGAAACTTGTACAGGGGGGACCATGTGACCTACACCCGCCACTGGAGTGAGCGGGGATGGTATGCCAAGAGAGTCAGACGATGTGAGCCTGAGGTAGCGCCATCTACTGTCACGACCGAAACTAGTGACGGTATCTGTTATGACCTGGTGGTGAGGACAATAATGGACCTGGTGGTTAAGAGCACACGGAATGACCTGATAGTTACTAATAATACAGGACAAGCTCTGAGACGTGGGAACTCTGCTGACCGCAATCCCTAATCCTATCACACAGACTAGAAATAGCCGTGGAGCGCTCCTGACGCTCCCTAGGCGCCTCGTCACAGCCTAAGGAACTAGCTAGCCCTAAAGATAGAAAAATAAAGCCTACCTTGCCTCAGAGAAATTCCCCAAAGGAACAGGCAGCCCCCCACATATAATGACTGTGAGTTAAGATGAAAATTACAAACACAGAGATGAAATAGATTTAGCAAAGTGAGGCCCGACTTACTGAACAGACAGAGGATAGGAAAGGTAACTTTGCGGTCAGCACAAAAAACTACAAAAAGACCACGCAGAGGGCGCAAAAAGACCCTCCGCACCGACTCACGGTGCGGAAGCGCTCCCTCTGCGTCCCAGAGCTTCCAGCAAGCAAGACAAAAATCAAAATAGCAAGCTGGACAGAAAAAATAGCAAACAGAGAAAAACAAGCAGGAACTTAGCTGGGAAGACAGGTCACAAGAACGATCCAGGAGCGAACTAGACCAATACTAGAACATTGACAGGTGGCATGGAGCAATGATCTAGGTGGAGTTAAATAGAGCAGCCAGCTAACGAATTAACCTCGTCACCTGTGGAAGGAACCTCAGAAGCCGCCGCCCCACTCACAACCACCAGAGGAAGCCCATGGACAGAACCAGCCGAAGTACCATTCATGACCACAGGAGGGAGCTTAACAACAGAATTCACAACAGGTATCCCGTCGATCCCCGAACCCGCGGGACCCAGTACTACTACCCCTGGGTATAGCATCCTGCTGGCAGAGGCTGCCACTGACACTGTCGTCCGTACCCAGACCACTAATGACTTGATTGTGCCTAAGAGACAACCCAGAGACGTCCACAGGGCATCGGATGAGAGCACGGATCCAGACCTTCCCCGGCCAGGAAGTGTTCACTTCCGACTGATGTCGTGTCACCTATTATAGAAGCAAACCTCGGAGAAACGAAACTGTAAATAGCTAACTGTTTCCTGCCCTTTTGCTGCTAAACCCGTCTAGGGTTATTTCTTAAAGGGATCCCTTTGTTGACCCGGGATCCCTATTGTTTTACATTTTTAATTTGCACAAAGTTATCAGTGTTATAAAAGACTGCCGAATCATGGACGGTGAATGATTCTCGAACTGGTGTTGTAAATAGTTTGCACCTTATAAAGGTGCTCCCTACTGGTTTTACAAAGGCAGAAGACTTTGCGAAGAAACTGTTCCTGATGACGATGTGAAAGTTTCTCTTGTCTTAAAGTTTATTAGTGACTTGTTGATTGATTGCACTACCTCAGAGAAGACTGATTTTTCCCCTCTTAAAGGGAATGTTATTTGTTGCTTTTTGATAATGATGTCTTAAGTAGTAAGATAGTGATAATGTTTGCATAGTAGATGCCATGTAGCTAGAGAGCTAGAAAGTGAACCCGTAGGGGTTAGTGAGTCTGAGAACCATAGAGAGATGGTTTGCCGTGGACCTAGAAGAAGGGATGCAGTAGGCCCAGACGAGTAGCTAGGCGGCCCTGCGTCTGGGGGCGCTCCATTCACATTTGGACAGGGCGGTCAGGGGCCCATCAGATTAATGAGACCACGTTGATGATGGTTGATGGGCTCACACTATTTGGCCAAATTCTGTGCAAAGCGTCTCACAAATTTTTCCTAATGTTCAAAAAGCCATTTTGCTATTCATATTTCATGGATTTCATATTCGACATGCTTTGGCATGATAGAGTGCAACCTTTTTTTGTATATTGTATATGGAGGTAGCTGCTCCTGGTATGCACCTATTCACACTAGTTTGGATGTGCCAGTCGTTTTTCTGTCATTTTCGCATTTGGGGACTCCCTCGTTTTGCAGCGGTTCTAAGGGCATCATCCCATGCTATCATCTGCCACACGGTGAGCGACCTGCCCGTCTTTCCTGCCGTCTCCTTTCACTGTAGTTTTCGTTCACTGATGCTAGTGTTGCAGGGGCTATACTAGTCCCCTAGTTCTGGATGGCTGGGCACTTTTCTTAGTTCAATGTTGCAGGGTATCTATTCTGCTCGTGCTGAAAGCCCACCCAATCTCTATGGGCGCCCAGGCCCTACTTACTCTATTTAGGAAGCTATCTTCCCCTAACTACAATGACCCCTCCTACAATTTAACTATTCACAGTACTATAGCTAAAACGGAGCTGTACCCCATCTTGTGGCAAAACTAAGGTACTGAACTTCCCCTATAAACAAAAGCAGCAATCACATGTAAGACATTACAAATGGTTATAAATATGTTACATATCACATTACATTTACAGATCAGTGAAATAACTATTTACCCAGAATGTGCAAAGGGAATTTTCATCAACCTCTTTACATTCCCTCTTCCTTTAACCCCTTCCCGACATGCGCCGTACTATCACTGCTCTGCAGGAACTGAGTTCCCGCAAACCACAGTACTACTATGGCGGCACAATCATGCGGTCTCACAGTGAGCACTGCGGCAATCACGTGCGAGTGTCAGTTGTATGTGACAGCCACGGGGCTCCTTCTGGGTCCTTCACTGAGCCTCCTGCACTGCCTGTTAGATCGCTGATCTGACACAGTGCTATGCAAAGTGTTAGATCAGCGATCTGATGTAATATAGTAATGTCCCCCACAGGGGCAATGTTCTAAAGTAAAAAAAAAAATCCTCAAATAAAGAAAAAAATAAATAAATAAATATTTTCCAATAAATCTATTTATTTATGTAAATGAAAAAAACAATAAAAGTATGCATATTTGGTATCGCCACGTCCATAACGACCCGCTCTATAAAACTATCCCACTAGTTAACTCCATCAGTGAATATTGCAAAAATAAATATATAAAAAACGAGGCAAAAAACAATGCTTTATCATCATACTGCCGAACAAAAAGTGCAATAAAATGTGATAAAAAAGACGGATATAAATAAACATGGTACCGCTGAAAACGTCATCTTGTCCTGGAAAAAAAAAGCCACCATACAGTGTCATCAGCAGAAAAATAAAAATGTTAGAGCTCTCAGAGTAAAGCGATGCAAAAACAATTATTTTTTATATAAAATAGTTTTTATTGTATAAAAGCGCCAAAACATAAAAAAATGATATACATGAGGTATCGCTGTAATCATACTAACCCAAAGAATAAATCTGCTTTATCAATTTTAGCACACGTGGAATGGTATAAATGCCCCCCCCTAAAAGAAATTCAGGAACTGCTGGTTTTTGGTCATTCTGCCTCACAAAAATCGGAATAAAAAGCGATCAAAAAATGTCATGTGCCCGAAAATGATACCAATAAAAACGTCAACTCGTCCCGCAAAAAACAGGACCTCACATGACTCTGTGGGCCAAAATATGGATAAATTATAGCTCTCAAAATGTGGTGATGCAAAAAACTATTTTTTGCAATAAAAAGCGTCTCTTAGCGTGTGACAGCTGCCAAACAAAATCCCGCTATAAAAACCCACTATAAATAGTAAATCAAACCCCCTTTATCACTCCCTTAGTTAGGGAAAAATAATAAAATTAAAAATTTTTATTTATTTCCATTTTCCCATTAGGATTAGGGTTGGGGCTAAAATTATGGTTACGATTGGGGTTAAAGTTAGGAATAATATAGGGCACGGCACTCTTGGCTTCTAGGAGGTGCACAAGTTGGGTTTCCAACCCGTCAAATCAATGCAATAAATACTTGGCACTCAGGAGATGATAGAAAGTGAACAATTCGTTTATTGGGTGCATCCACAGTTTAAACGTTTTCGGTCTATTAAACAGACCTTCATCAGAAAATAGGTGCTGGATTACTGAAATATATATGTAAAAAGTACAAAGACATAATGTTAAGCACGGTAACATGATGCACAGTCTTTACACAAGCAGAACACATTATAATGGAGATGAATAATCACATCATAGGAACAAAGATACACAACGACTGTGGCGGACCGGACGAATCCGACCTGGTGTCCCGTGGGTCGTGAGCTTCGTTACACAAGATGCTGTGGACTGTGAACGTGTATAGGAGAAGAATAAGATTAGATGATGACCTCAAGTCCCATTAAAGAAACAACCAAGTGGGCTATGAATCTAGCCACCCCACTGAAAAACTGGAGGATACTGTAAATAACGTGACTGCCCAATATGCGGGATCTGAGAGGTGCCTATAACATAGAAACAAAGGTTAAGAGCACATAACAAGAACAAGTGAAACCACATAAACATGCCACATAGCAGGGATCATCTAGGATAACTAGATGTGAAGCCCGGGTGGGCATGCTACATATAGAGACTAGTCCAGATGTGACCACCAGAAATCTAAACGACCAAGAAACCCACCTACAGGCCGAGAATACTGCCCGTAACTATGGGAAAACAGATAAGGCGAAGAAAAAATAAGCAAGGGAAAAAGGAAGACAAACAGAGCCAAATGTAAACCCCCCTAAAAGATACCTGGAAGCCACGAGTAGAGTGGGCCCACAGGGGTGCCACTTATAGGGCAAGTCCAGGAGAACTGGGCGCCTGAATAAAAAAGTAGAAACTAGGTGAGACCCATGAAGAGGGGCCTGGGGTAGAAGAGTACATGCTAGAACTGCGGTGGTTACCTAGGAGAGACTGGAGCTGCAGGAGTGGAGCGCTATAAGGAGGCGAGACACTCGCAAGGGAAGTAGCGCTGGAGAGACATAAAGCAGAGACAGCGTCTAGAATGGCAAGAGGGATTAGGATGAGAACGTCGCAGGAGAAGGGGCGATACTCTACCTGAGGAATCCAGAGAGACAGGCACCGGACCGCTGTGGTAGCGTCACACCTGTGGAATGCTGACCAGCGGCGGCACTTCCGGGTTTAAGTGCCCGCCGCCATACGGTCAGCTGACATGTCGCGTCACCCGGTCACCTGACCGCCGTGATCGCGCATGCGTGGAGAAGGCTAGGCGAGGACTAGGGGGGAGGGCCGAGGGGAGGCGGCGCCTACGTAGTAGAGAGAAGGGTTGGCCGACGGGCCAGAAGGCCGTGTTCGGCCAAAAGAGATCGCGCAGGCGTAAAGGGAGGGACAGGGATGTTTGCACAGGGAAAAGAGGCCAACGGAGCCTGTACCTCCGAGAGGGAATAAAGTGGCGGATACCGGCTAGGCTATCTGGTCGTTAAAAAGTATAAAGGAAGTATAAGCTGACAGCAGCACCACGATGTGGAGTCAGAAAAAGAGACATAAAGGTTTATTAGAAGGTGGTCACATTGGAACGTTATGTAGAGAAGAGACTAACACTCTACATAAGGATAATGTTGTGAATACTGTACCATGTGAGGGAAGGACAGTGCTCAACACGTGGGGTGTGACTAGCGATTCTGAAATGAAAGGGACAAAAGACAGTTAAAAACAGGACATGATAAAAGGTCAGTATGCAATGCAAACATAATAAAACCGTACACAGTATTTTACAAAAAAGCTGATACATCATAGTCCCTGTTCAATCCCCTAGGTTCTAGGGTTTGTAGCGTATATATCCAATATGCCTCCCTCTTCTGAAGCATTTTGGTGCGGTTTTGACCCCTTCTGGGGATATCAACCTGTTCAAGAACCTGGAACCGGAGTTGGGCGATATTGTGATTTTTTTCAGAAAAATGGAAAGGAAGGGGGAGGTGTGCCTTATTGCATCGGATCGTGGACTTATGTTGGGCCACCCTATCCCTTACCGCTTGCGTGGTTTCCCCTATATAGGCCAAGCCACATGGGCATTTGATAATATAGACCACAAAAGTCGATTCGCAGGTATAGAAGCCCTTGATGGGAATGGCCTTACCAGTTTGTGGGTGAAAGACCGACGGGCCCTTTTGCACATTGCTGCACTGTAAGCAGTTAAGGCAGGGGAATGTGCCCCGTTTCTGAGTGTGGAGAAAAACCTGTTTAGGAAGCAGAGTGCTCGGGCCAATATCGGCCTTTACTAATCTATCCTTGAGATTCCTGGCACGCTTAAAGCATGACAAAAAGGGCAATCTGAACTCTGCAATGTTAGGGTAGCTTTTTGACAGAATATTCCAGTGCCTACGTATGGTCGACTGTACTAGGCCAGAGAAGGGATGGAAAGTGGTGACAAATGGGATTCTTTTAGAGATATCTCTAGTTTTACTACTAGACATGTTGCGTTTAGCCTCTGACAGTATCCCCTTGGGGTATCCCCTATCAATGAATTTGTGTTCCATCTCGATGAGTCTGGTTTGTTTAAGATTTTCATCAGAGACTATCCTGTCGACCCTATGGAATTGCGATTTAGGGATAGAGTTCTTAATGGAAGGTGGGTGGCAGCTGGTGAAGAGCAGGAGGCCATTGCGATCTGTCGGTTTTGTGTATAAGTCGATAGCCAAATGATCCCCCCTTTTTTCCTTGTAGACCAGAGTGTCCAAGAAGCTAATCCTGTGTGTATCATGTTGTATCGAGAATTTTAATTCAGGCCAGATACCATTGATATGTTGATCAAAGGACAGGAGCGACTCAATTGGGCCATCCCAGATACAGAATATATCGTCGATATATCTCCGCCATACTCTACAGTGACTCATAAAAAGAGGGTGATCATATACAAAATCCTGTTCAAAAATAGCCATATATGCTACAGCGTAAGGAGGCGCTACATTGGCGCCCATTGCGGTGCCTTGTTGTTGGGCATAGAAGGTGTCCTGGAACAAGAAATAATTCTCTTTGAGTACCAGACCCAAAAGATCGGCACATAGGTGACGGATTTTAATATCTATTTTATTGTCATGTAAGAGTCTGTCGGAAGCTGCTAAACCTTTCTCGTGGACTATTGATGTATAGAGGCTGTTGACATCCCAGGTTATCAGGAGGGAAGAGGGGGATATGGGGCCCAAAGATTTAATGACCTGAATGAAATCATTGGTGTCCAATAGGAAAGAACGAGTGGTTTTAACTAGCGGTGTGAGGATTTTTTCCAATACCATCGACAAAGGTGATAAGACAGAGTCGGTCAGGGACACAATGGGTCGGCCAGGTGGTTTAATCAATGTTTTGTGTATTTTAGGTAGGATATAGAATATAGGGGTAATCGGATCCCGTTTGATGAGAAAATCTCTCAATTTACCATCAATGGTGCCTGCTTGATAGTGAAAATCTATGATGGGTGCGATTTTATTGATCAACTGATTCAGAGGGTTCTGTGGTATTTTTTTGTACACTGTAGTGTCCCCCAGCTGTCTGAACACCTCCTCAAGATAGTCTGACCTATCCATGATTACTGTGGCCCCGCCCTTATCTGCCGGTTTGATAATTAAGGACTTATCCGATGAGAGCTGTTCCAATGAAAGTCTCTCTGCCTGTGTTAGGTTGGTGTGGAACTGGAACTTCCCACGGTCCATCTCTCGAGTCAATGTGTGGATGTCCCTCTCAACAAGGGAAACGAAGGTCTCCACTGGTGGGTTGGACCGTGGTGGCATGTAGGAGCTTGGAGTCCGTAGCCCCAAGTCACGCAGTTCAAGTAGAGTCTTATCACGTCCGGAGCAGATAGGTATGGCAGGTTGTTCTGAAAAGTGTACACGCAATCTGATGTTGCGATAGAACCTCTGTAGGTCCATGTTAAGTTCAAATGAATTGAACTTATACATAGGGCAGAAAGATAAGCCCTTCTGGAGTACAGCCAGTTGATGTGTGTCTAGGTTTTTGGAGGAGATGTTGACTACCAGCGGGAGGTCCTTACCTGTGAGCGTGTTGCCATATGATTTCTGGGTTCCCCTGCGGCATTGGCCCCCCCGCCTCGTCTTCCTTTTGGACGACTGCGGTTGTTCCCTAAAAAAGAAGAAGAATGGGAGGAAAAAGAATTTGAGGTGCCGGGCCTGCTGTCGATGGAACCAGAGGAGCTTAGTGAGCTGTGGCGCCTGGTGGAATGCTGAGTATCTCGCCACTGGTAGACGCGGTTCTGCAGGTAGTCCTCGGTATCCCTCAAAAATTTGGATCTTTTTCTCTTCTCCAATTCTGATCTGTGTGACCGTAGTATTTCCTGATTCTTTGTCTTGAGTTCCTGGAATTCTTCCTGAGGCAGGGTACTGGTCAGTTGAGTCTCGATCGCGTTGATTTGGGCATTCACTGTTTCCAGGTTCTTTTGAAGGTAAGAAAGGGTTAAAGTCATGAGATCCGCCGAACATTTGTTCAGGATATGTTCAAACTTTGTGCAATAGTCTTTATCTTCCCTGAAGAAGGTCGGTTGTAAGGGGACCCGCAAACCCCGTGGGATCCTCTGGACACGGAGGTATTCAGCTATTGTAATGATGTGCAGTTCTAGGTTAACTGCTCTTCTAGACTCGCGTTCCAAGTCGCGATTCTTAAGTTCTTTGGCAGGAATCTGCAGAAAGTCGCTGGGCGCGGTAACTTTGGATAGAATCTCCGCCGCCTCTGTTGCGTTGAAAGAGAAGGTCTCACTCGACATCATCCAAGGTGCTCGTGGAAGGATAGAGCATGTAATAATATAGGGCACGGCACTCTTGGCTTCTAGGAGGTGCACAAGTTGGGTTTCCAACCCGTCAAATCAATGCAATAAATACTTGGCACTCAGGAGATGATAGAAAGTGAACAATTCGTTTATTGGGTGCATCCACAGTTTAAACGTTTTCGGTCTATTAAACAGACCTTCATCAGAAAATAGGTGCTGGATTACTGAAATATATATGTAAAAAGTACAAAGACATAATGTTAAGCACGGTAACATGATGCACAGTCTTTACACAAGCAGAACACATTATAATGGAGATGAATAATCACATCATAGGAACAAAGATACACAACGACTGTGGCGGACCGGACGAATCCGACCTGGTGTCCCGTGGGTCGTGAGCTTCGTTACACAAGATGCTGTGGACTGTGAACGTGTATAGGAGAAGAATAAGATTAGATGATGACCTCAAGTCCCATTAAAGAAACAACCAAGTGGGCTATGAATCTAGCCACCCCACTGAAAAACTGGAGGATACTGTAAATAACGTGACTGCCCAATATGCGGGATCTGAGAGGTGCCTATAACATAGAAACAAAGGTTAAGAGCACATAACAAGAACAAGTGAAACCACATAAACATGCCACATAGCAGGGATCATCTAGGATAACTAGATGTGAAGCCCGGGTGGGCATGCTACATATAGAGACTAGTCCAGATGTGACCACCAGAAATCTAAACGACCAAGAAACCCACCTACAGGCCGAGAATACTGCCCGTAACTATGGGAAAACAGATAAGGCGAAGAAAAAATAAGCAAGGGAAAAAGGAAGACAAACAGAGCCAAATGTAAACCCCCCTAAAAGATACCTGGAAGCCACGAGTAGAGTGGGCCCACAGGGGTGCCACTTATAGGGCAAGTCCAGGAGAACTGGGCGCCTGAATAAAAAAGTAGAAACTAGGTGAGACCCATGAAGAGGGGCCTGGGGTAGAAGAGTACATGCTAGAACTGCGGTGGTTACCTAGGAGAGACTGGAGCTGCAGGAGTGGAGCGCTATAAGGAGGCGAGACACTCGCAAGGGAAGTAGCGCTGGAGAGACATAAAGCAGAGACAGCGTCTAGAATGGCAAGAGGGATTAGGATGAGAACGTCGCAGGAGAAGGGGCGATACTCTACCTGAGGAATCCAGAGAGACAGGCACCGGACCGCTGTGGTAGCGTCACACCTGTGGAATGCTGACCAGCGGCGGCACTTCCGGGTTTAAGTGCCCGCCGCCATACGGTCAGCATCATGTTACCGTGCTTAACATTATGTCTTTGTACTTTTTACATATATATTTCAGTAATCCAGCACCTATTTTCTGATGAAGGTCTGTTTAATAGACCGAAAACGTTTAAACTGTGGATGCACCCAATAAACGAATTGTTCACTTTCTATCATCTCCTGAGTGCCAAGTATTTATTGCATTGATTTGACGGGTTGGAAACCCAACTTGTGCACCTCCTAGAAGCCAAGAGTGCCGTGCCCTATATTATTACATGCTCTATCCTTCCACGAGCACCTTGGATGATGTCGAGTGAGACCTTCTCTTTCAACGCAACAGAGGCGGCGGAGATTCTATCCAAAGTTACCGCGCCCAGCGACTTTCTGCAGATTCCTGCCAAAGAACTTAAGAATCGCGACTTGGAACGCGAGTCTAGAAGAGCAGTTAACCTAGAACTGCACATCATTACAATAGCTGAATACCTCCGTGTTCAGAGGATCCCACGGGGTTTGCGGGTCCCCTTACAACCGACCTTCTTCAGGGAAGATAAAGACTATTGCACAAAGTTTGAACATATCCTGAACAAATGTTCGGCGGATCTCATGACTTTAACCCTTTCTTACCTTCAAAAGAACCTGGAAACAGTGAATGCCCAAATCAACGCGATCGAGACTCAACTGACCAGTACCCTGCCTCAGGAAGAATTCCAGGAACTCAAGACAAAGAATCAGGAAATACTACGGTCACACAGATCAGAATTGGAGAAGAGAAAAAGATCCAAATTTTTGAGGGATACCGAGGACTACCTGCAGAACCGCGTCTACCAGTGGCGAGATACTCAGCATTCCACCAGGCGCCACAGCTCACTAAGCTCCTCTGGTTCCATCGACAGCAGGCCCGGCACCTCAAATTCTTTTTCCTCCCATTCTTCTTCTTTTTTAGGGAACAACCGCAGTCGTCCAAAAGGAAGACGAGGCGGGGGGGCCAATGCCGCAGGGGAACCCAGAAATCATATGGCAACACGCTCACAGGTAAGGACCTCCCGCTGGTAGTCAACATCTCCTCCAAAAACCTAGACACACATCAACTGGCTGTACTCCAGAAGGGCTTATCTTTCTGCCCTATGTATAAGTTCAATTCATTTGAACTTAACATGGACCTACAGAGGTTCTATCGCAACATCAGATTGCGTGTACACTTTTCAGAACAACCTGCCATACCTATCTGCTCCGGACGTGATAAGACTCTACTTGAACTGCGTGACTTGGGGCTACGGACTCCAAGCTCCTACATGCCACCACGGTCCAACCCACCAGTGGAGACCTTCGTTTCCCTTGTTGAGAGGGACATCCACACATTGACTCGAGAGATGGACCGTGGGAAGTTCCAGTTCCACACCAACCTAACACAGGCAGAGAGACTTTCATTGGAACAGCTCTCATCGGATAAGTCCTTAATTATCAAACCGGCAGATAAGGGCGGGGCCACAGTAATCATGGATAGGTCAGACTATCTTGAGGAGGTGTTCAGACAGCTGGGGGACACTACAGTGTACAAAAAAATACCACAGAACCCTCTGAATCAGTTGATCAATAAAATCGCACCCATCATAGATTTTCACTATCAAGCAGGCACCATTGATGGTAAATTGAGAGATTTTCTCATCAAACGGGATCCGATTACCCCTATATTCTATATCCTACCTAAAATACACAAAACATTGATTAAACCACCTGGCCGACCCATTGTGTCCCTGACCGACTCTGTCTTATCACCTTTGTCGATGGTATTGGAAAAAATCCTCACACCGCTAGTTAAAACCACTCGTTCTTTCCTATTGGACACCAATGATTTCATTCAGGTCATTAAATCTTTGGGCCCCATATCCCCCTCTTCCCTCCTGATAACCTGGGATGTCAACAGCCTCTATACATCAATAGTCCACGAGAAAGGTTTAGCAGCTTCCGACAGACTCTTACATGACAATAAAATAGATATTAAAATCCGTCACCTATGTGCCGATCTTTTGGGTCTGGTACTCAAAGAGAATTATTTCTTGTTCCAGGACACCTTCTATGCCCAACAACAAGGCACCGCAATGGGCGCCAATGTAGCGCCTCCTTACGCTGTAGCATATATGGCTATTTTTGAACAGGATTTTGTATATGATCACCCTCTTTTTATGAGTCACTGTAGAGTATGGCGGAGATATATCGACGATATATTCTGTATCTGGGATGGCCCAATTGAGTCGCTCCTGTCCTTTGATCAACATATCAATGGTATCTGGCCTGAATTAAAATTCTCGATACAACATGATACACACAGGATTAGCTTCTTGGACACTCTGGTCTACAAGGAAAAAAGGGGGGATCATTTGGCTATCGACTTATACACAAAACCGACAGATCGCAATGGCCTCCTGCTCTTCACCAGCTGCCACCCACCTTCCATTAAGAACTCTATCCCTAAATCGCAATTCCATAGGGTCGACAGGATAGTCTCTGATGAAAATCTTAAACAAACCAGACTCATCGAGATGGAACACAAATTCATTGATAGGGGATACCCCAAGGGGATACTGTCAGAGGCTAAACGCAACATGTCTAGTAGTAAAACTAGAGATATCTCTAAAAGAATCCCATTTGTCACCACTTTCCATCCCTTCTCTGGCCTAGTACAGTCGACCATACGTAGGCACTGGAATATTCTGTCAAAAAGCTACCCTAACATTGCAGAGTTCAGATTGCCCTTTTTGTCATGCTTTAAGCGTGCCAGGAATCTCAAGGATAGATTAGTAAAGGCCAATATTGGCCCGAGCACTCTGCTTCCTAAACAGGTTTTTCTCCACACTCAGAAACGGGGCACATTCCCCTGCCTTAACTGCTTACAGTGCAGCAATGTGCAAAAGGGCCCGTCGGTCTTTCACCCACAAACTGGTAAGGCCATTCCCATCAAGGGCTTCTATACCTGCGAATCGACTTTTGTGGTCTATATTATCAAATGCCCTTGTGGCTTGGCCTATATAGGGGAAACCACGCAAGCGGTAAGGGATAGGGTGGCCCAACATAAGTCCACGATCCGATGCAATAAGGCACACCTCCCCCTTCCTTTCCATTTTTCTGAAAAAAATCACAATATCGCCCAACTCCGGTTCCAGGTTCTTGAACAGGTTGATATCCCCAGAAGGGGTCAAAACCGCACCAAAATGCTTCAGAAGAGGGAGGCATATTGGATATATACGCTACAAACCCTAGAACCTAGGGGATTGAACAGGGACTATGATGTATCAGCTTTTTTGTAAAATACTGTGTACGGTTTTATTATGTTTGCATTGCATACTGACCTTTTATCATGTCCTGTTTTTAACTGTCTTTTGTCCCTTTCATTTCAGAATCGCTAGTCACACCCCACGTGTTGAGCACTGTCCTTCCCTCACATGGTACAGTATTCACAACATTATCCTTATGTAGAGTGTTAGTCTCTTCTCTACATTACGTTCCAATGTGACCACCTTCTAATAAACCTTTATGTCTCTTTTTCTGACTCCACATCGTGGTGCTGCTGTCAGCTTATACTTCCTTTATACTTTTTAACGACCAGATAGCCTAGCCGGTATCCGCCACTTTATTCCCTCTCGGAGGTACAGGCTCCGTTGGCCTCTTTTCCCTGTGCAAACATCCCTGTCCCTCCCTTTACGCCTGCGCGATCTCTTTTGGCCGAACACGGCCTTCTGGCCCGTCGGCCAACCCTTCTCTCTACTACGTAGGCGCCGCCTCCCCTCGGCCCTCCCCCCTAGTCCTCGCCTAGCCTTCTCCACGCATGCGCGATCACGGCGGTCAGGTGACCGGGTGACGCGACATGTCAGCTGACCGTATGGCGGCGGGCACTTAAACCCGGAAGTGCCGCCGCTGGTCAGCATTCCACAGGTGTGACGCTACCACAGCGGTCCGGTGCCTGTCTCTCTGGATTCCTCAGGTAGAGTATCGCCCCTTCTCCTGCGACGTTCTCATCCTAATCCCTCTTGCCATTCTAGACGCTGTCTCTGCTTTATGTCTCTCCAGCGCTACTTCCCTTGCGAGTGTCTCGCCTCCTTATAGCGCTCCACTCCTGCAGCTCCAGTCTCTCCTAGGTAACCACCGCAGTTCTAGCATGTACTCTTCTACCCCAGGCCCCTCTTCATGGGTCTCACCTAGTTTCTACTTTTTTATTCAGGCGCCCAGTTCTCCTGGACTTGCCCTATAAGTGGCACCCCTGTGGGCCCACTCTACTCGTGGCTTCCAGGTATCTTTTAGGGGGGTTTACATTTGGCTCTGTTTGTCTTCCTTTTTCCCTTGCTTATTTTTTCTTCGCCTTATCTGTTTTCCCATAGTTACGGGCAGTATTCTCGGCCTGTAGGTGGGTTTCTTGGTCGTTTAGATTTCTGGTGGTCACATCTGGACTAGTCTCTATATGTAGCATGCCCACCCGGGCTTCACATCTAGTTATCCTAGATGATCCCTGCTATGTGGCATGTTTATGTGGTTTCACTTGTTCTTGTTATGTGCTCTTAACCTTTGTTTCTATGTTATAGGCACCTCTCAGATCCCGCATATTGGGCAGTCACGTTATTTACAGTATCCTCCAGTTTTTCAGTGGGGTGGCTAGATTCATAGCCCACTTGGTTGTTTCTTTAATGGGACTTGAGGTCATCATCTAATCTTATTCTTCTCCTATACACGTTCACAGTCCACAGCATCTTGTGTAACGAAGCTCACGACCCACGGGACACCAGGTCGGATTCGTCCGGTCCGCCACAGTCGTTGTGTATCTTTGTTCCTATGATGTGATTATTCATCTCCATTATAATGTGTTCTGCTTGTGTAAAGACTGTGCATCATGTTACCGTGCTTAACATTATGTCTTTGTACTTTTTACATATATATTTCAGTAATCCAGCACCTATTTTCTGATGAAGGTCTGTTTAATAGACCGAAAACGTTTAAACTGTGGATGCACCCAATAAACGAATTGTTCACTTTCTATCATCTCCTGAGTGCCAAGTATTTATTGCATTGCATGGGGTTAAAGTTAGGGTTAGGGTTGGGGCTAAATTTAGGGATAGGTTTGGGGCTAAAGTTAGGGTTTGGATTATGTTTACGGTTGGGGTTAGGGTTGGGAATAGGGTTAGGGGTGTGTCAGGGTTAGGGGTGTTGTTAGTGTTATGGTTAGGGTTGAGATTAGGACTGGTATTAGGGTTAGGGGTGTGTTGGTGTTAGGGGTGTGGTCAGGGTTATGGTTAGGGTTGGGATTAGGGTTAGGGGTGTGTTTGGGTTAAGGGTGTGGTTAGGGTTATGGTTGGGATTAGGCTTAGGAGTGCGTTGGGTTTAGGGTTGGGGTTAAAATTGGGTGGGTTTCCACTGTTTAGGCACATCAGGGGCTCTCCAAATGCGACATGGCATCCGATCTCAATTCCAGCCAATTCTGCGTTAAAAAAGTAAAATGGTGCTCTTTCCCTTCCGAGCTCTGCTGTGCGCCCAAACAGTGGTCCCCCCCACATATGGGTTATCAGCATACTCAGGACAAATTGGAAAACAACTGTTGCAGTCCAATTTCTCCTGTTACCCTTGTGAAAATAAAAAGTTTGGAGATAAAATATCATTTTCGTTGAAAAAAAATATTTTTTATTTTCACGACACTGCGTTATAAACTTTAGCGAAACACTTTGGGGTTTAAAGTTCTCACAACATATCTAGATAAGTTCCTTGGGGGGTCTAGTTTCCAATATTGGGTCACTTGTGGGAGTTTCTACTGTTTAGGTACATAAGGGGCTCTGCAAACACAACGTGACGCCCGCAGACCATTCCATCAAAGTCTGCATTCCAAAACAGCGCTCCTTCCCTTCCGAGCTCTGCCATGCACCCAAACAGTGGTTCCCTCCCACATATGGAGTATCAGCGTACTCAGGACAAATTGGACAACAACTTTTGGGGTCCAATTTCTCCTGTTACCCTTGGGGTAATTGCGGGCTAAAAATCATTTTGTGGAAAAAAAATGATTTTTTAATTTTCACGGCTCTACATCCGAAACTTTAGTGAAACAATTGGGGGTTCAAAATGCTCACCACACATCTAGATAAGTTCCTTAGGGGGTCTTCTTTCCAAAATGGGGTCACTTGTGGGGGGTTTCCACTGTTTAGGCACATCAGGGGCTCTCCAAATGCGACATGGGTTCCGATCTCAATTCCAGCCAATTTTGCATTGAAAAGTCAAACGGCGCTCTTTCCCTTCCGAGCTCTGCCATGCACCCAAAAAGTGGTTTACCCCCATATATGGGGTATCAGCGTACTCAGGACAAATTGAACAACAACTTTTGGGGTCCAATTTGTCCTGTTACCCATGGGAAATAAAATATTTGGGGCAAAAAGATCATTTTTGTGAAAAAAATATGATTTTTTTTCACGGTTCTACATTATAAACTTCTGTGAAGCACTTGGAGGTTCAAAGTGCTCACCACACATTTAGATTAGTTCCTTAGGGGGTCTACTTTCCAAAATGGTGTCACTTGTGGGGGGTTTCCACTGTTTAGGCACATCAGAGGCTCTCCAAACGCTATCTCAATTCCAGCAAATTTTGCATTGAAAAGTCAAATGGCGCTCCTTCCTTTCCGAGTTCTGCCATGTGCCCAAACAGTGGTTTTCAACCACATGTTGGGTATCGGCGTACTCTGGACGACTTTTGTGGTCCAATTTCTCCTGTTACCCTTGGTAAAATAAAACAAATTGTATCTGAAGTAAAAAATTTGTGAAAAAAAGTTAAATGTTCAATTTTTTTTAAACATTCCAAAAATTCCTGTGAAGCACCTGAAGGGTTAATAAATTTCTTGAATGTGGCTTTGAGTACCTTGAGGGGTGCAGTTTTTAGAATGGTGTCACTTTTGGGCATTTTCTGTCATATAGGCCCTTGAAAGTCACTTCAAGTGTGAGGTGGTCCCTAAAAAAATGGTTGTGCAAATTTCGTTGTAAAAATGAGAAATCGCTGGTCAACTTTTAACCCTTATAACTTCCTAACAAAAAAATTATGTTTCCAAAATTGTGCTAATGTAAAGCAGACATGTGGGTAATGTTATTTATTAACTATTTTTTATGATATGACTCTAATTTAAGGGCATAAGAACTAAAAGTTTAAAAATTGCTAAATTTTCTAAATTTTTGCTAAATTTCTGTTTTTTTTCACAAATAAATGCAAGTCATCGAAGAAAGTTTACAACTATCATAAAGTACCATATGTCACAAGAAAACATTCTCAGAATCTCTAGGATCCGTTGAAGCGTTTTTGAGTTATGACGTCATAAAGAGACAGTGGTCATAATTGAAAAAAATGGCCTGCTCAGGAGGTTGAAAACAGGGTGAAGGGGTTAAGATTGGTCGTTCCCGACCAAGGCATAAGTAAACTTTGTTTTCTTTATTATTCTATACAAATTATACTCTACAGCATGGAGAAAATGAGGTAGTCTGTGCAATAATATTAACTCAATATGAGCCGAGTCCATGCATTGACGCACCACAATCTGGCTCACAGTTCTCCAGGTGACATTCACATTACAACAACTCCGGTATCATCCTCTGAAGTCAAACGTATATACATGGTGACCCAATAGTGAGGTCTACAGTTTCTGGGGGTGTGCCCCCCTTCCTTTGAGCGGAGGAGGAGTAGAGAGGTGACTAATGTAAGATTGCTGTCTTTAATGCAGGTAACGAGTTGATTAAGAACGTATAACTGGTCTGTAGGAGCCAGAGCTCTTAATGGTTGGTAGGGGATCTAATACTTATTTCTCACTTCAAAATGCAAATAAATTTATATAATTTATACAATGTGATTTTCTGGATTTTATTTTTGATATTCTATCTCTCAATGTTGGGATCCAAGAAGTATCGTTTCTCCTTGCGGAGAGTGACATGTTAAGCATGCCGAGATGAGGAGACTTAAAGCCTCAATGCTCCTCTGGGAAATAAGCAAATTGTCTCTTCAGAAAGGAAGAGACTGAAGACTCTGAAGAGACAATTTGTATATTTCCCAGTGTCTGCAAATTGAGATTCTGGTTTGGTATTTATCCTAAGTCATGTGACAAGGCTCGTTAAAGTGTTGACATTGACTGTTAGGATTGCTACTTCCAATAGGTGGCACTAGAGTTCTAGCCCTCTTCTCTGAAAAGACAATTTGCATCTCTCAATGTTAAAATTAACCTACCCTTAAAATTATAGACTGTTCAGGTCTTTGTCAGTTCGCAAACTTACAAAATCTCAAGGGATCAAATACTTATTTTCCCCACTGTATATACTGTATATTGTGGTATATTGGCTCACTTAGCGGTATATGGCGGTATATGGAGCGGTATCGTTCACTGGTTTATTAGGTGCATGCGGCATAAATCATCGTTAAGTAAAATAAATGTAGCCCTTCGGGCACAACAGTAAAACAAAACAAAAATGGTATCTCACAGTTCATACGTCTGCTGGGATCCACCGCAGAGGGTTAGCAAAAACACATGGTTCATTTTAGCATCAACACAAGCACTTTCCTGGAGTTACTCTCTCCAACCACGCTGAACATTGAATGCCTCTGGAGGCCAACTATTTAAGCCCCAGACCACAACCTGTGGTGGAGATAAGGTGGGCAACCTCCCACCTGCTCTATAGGCATCTACAAAAACCCAGCCCTTAACCCCTTAGTGACCAGGTGTATTTCAGTTTTTGAATTTCTGTTTTTTGCTCCCCTTCTACCCAAAGCCATAACTTTTTTATTTTTAGGTCAATATGGCCATGTGAGGGCTTATTATTTGCGGGGCAAGTTATGATTTTGAACGACACAATTAGTTTTAACATATCATGGACTGGAAAACGGGAAAAAAATTCCAAGTGTGGTGAAATTGCAAAAAAAGTGCAATTCTACAGTCGTTTGGTTTTTTTTTCGTTTTTTTTACCATGTTCACTAAATGCCAAAACTGACCTGCTGTTATGATTCTCCAGGTTATTACGAGTTCACAGACACCAAACATGTATAGGTTTTGTTTTATTTAAGTGGTGAATTTATTAAAAAAAAGAAAAAGGGGGGCTAGGGGTTAAAGGGAACCTTTCACCCCGATTTGTCGATGAGATAAAAATATGGTTCAATAGGGCCTGAGCTCTGCTTTACATCAGTACCTTTCATATCCCCCCGATTCCCCACCTTTGCTGAGAAAATACCTTAGTAATCGCTCCGTTTTTGTATGTCAATCACCCCGGTCCGATGGGCAGGGCCTAATCGCCATTTTTCCCTACCTCCTGCCTTGCTCTACACATTAATTTATCTTCAGTCCTGCGTTGCCGTTGTTTTCTGCGCCTGCACATTGAAGTGGCCTCTCGCGCGTGCGCAGTATGTTCCGGGGCACAGAGCATTGGGTTAAAAGCCAGCGCATGTGCAATAATGATTTCATGCTTTGCCCACAGTTGGTCAAAGCATACTGTGCAGGCGCTAGAGGCAAATTCAATGCACACGCGCAGAAACTGAACAGGATCTGTGCTATTAACAGATCTAGTTACGTCAAACACGCCGAGGAGCCGGGGGAGAGACGGCGATTAGGCCACACCCATCATACCGGACCAGGGTGATTGACATACGAAAACAGAGAGATTACTAAGGTATTTTCTAAGCAAAGGTGGGGAATCGGGGGATATGAAAGGTACTGATGTAAACAAAAGCTCAGGCCCTATTGAACCATATTTTTATCTCATATCGAAAAAACGGGGTGACAGGTTCCTTTTAACCAAGATAGTTGATTAAACCCTCTCAACACTTAGTGGGTTTCAAATCTCTGAAGCCAATAGCCTCTGCGAAACACATCTCCCCTCCAGCACTTTGCCAGTGGCTTTGTCACATATCCCCCTGAGTCACCCGCCAAGGCCATGGGGTACTCGGTACCGGGTCCGTTACTTAAAGGGATGTGTCACGGTGGCAGCGACCCGGTCAGTGGCCCTGGGTGCCCATATTAAAGGGAAGGTCTTTAAAGGGGTTGTGGAAATAAGGAATGTTCGTGACGCCACCTGTGGTATTCGCAGGGGCTGGCTGGCACTTTTCAGCCTGGGGGGCAATCACAAGGTGGTGGCCCTCCTTTTCCCTGCTTATATCTGGCCACTGCATTAAAGTAGCAGAGATAATAGGCTTTAAAAACAGGCTGGTACACAGATATGGGAACAGAACGGTGCTTGCTGCATATATATGGTAGCAGAACCAAGCTTACTCCAGAGATATGGTAGCAGAATCGAGCTTACTCCAGAGATATGGGAACAGGGCGGAGCTTACTACAGAGATATCTGAGCAGAACAGAGCTTACTAAAGAGATATGGGAGCGGAACCGAGCTTACTCCGGAGATATGGGAGAAGAACAGAGCTTACTAAAGAGATATGGGAGCAGAACCGAGCTTACTCCGGAGATATGGGAGAAGAACCAAGCTTACTACAGAGATAAGGGAACAGAACAGAGCTCACTATAGAGATATGGGAGCAGAACCGAGCTTACTGCAGAGATATGGGAACAGAACCGAGCTTACTGCAGAGATATGGGAGCAGAACCGATCTTACTCCAGAGATATGGGAGCAGAACCGGGCTTACTACAGAGATAATATGGGAGCAGAACCGAGCTTACTACAAAGATATGGGAGCAGAACCGAGCTTACTGCAGAGATAAGGAAGCAGGACCAAGCTTAATGCAGAGATATGGGAGCAGAACCGAGCTTACTACAGAGATAAGGGAGCAGAACCGGGCTTACTAGAGAGATAAGGGAGCAGGAGCAAGCTTACTACAGAGATATGGGAGCAGAACCGAGCTTACTGCAGAGATATGGGAGCAGAACCGAGCTTACTACAGAGATATGGGAGCCGAACCGAGCTTACTACAGAGATAAGGGAGCAGAACTGAGCCTACTGCAGAGATATGGGAGCAGAACCGAGCTTACTACAGAGATATGGGAGCAGAACCGAGCTTACTACAGAGATATGGGAGCAGAACCAAGCTTACTGCAGAGATATGGGAGCATAACCGAGCTTACTACAGACATAAGGGAGCAGAACCGAGCTTAATAAGTCTACTACATGGAACCAAGCCTGCTACATAGAAATTGGAGCAGAACCGAGATTACGACATACATACGGTACCATAATTGTTATGATCTGGTGATTAAGGAGCGACATGCGTCTAGCTCTGAGCAGGTGGCAACTATACTGACCGCAGTCCCTAAGCTCAACACAACACTAGAAGTAGCCGTGGAATGCTCCTAACACTGCCTAGGCATCTCGTCACAGCCTAAGAGCTAACTACCCCTAAAGATAGAAGCAGGAAAACTGCCTGCAACCTGCTCTTGCCTCAGAGAAAATCCCCAAAGGATAGATAAGCCCCCCACAAATAATGACTGTGAGAGGAGAAGGAATTTACATACGTAGTATGAAACAAGATTTAGCACAGGAGGCCACTTCTAGCAAGATAGAAAATAGTACAGGACAGAACGCTGTCTAAAAACTAGAAAACGTCCACCGCAGAGAAATGCAAAAATCTCCACACCTGACTAAAGGTGTGGAGGGCAAACTCTGCTGCCCAGAGCTTCCAGCTTAGCTGAATAGATCCATACTGAAAAGCTGGACAAAAGAACAAAAACAAAGAAAGTGCTGAACAACAAGTCCACAACAAGAGAACCGCAAAAGGACAAGCAAGGACTTAGCTTTGATGAACTGGTCAGAGTGTCAGGAAAGTCCTAAGAGCAATGACTCCAGGCAGGAACAATTGACAACTGGCATTGAATGAGGGATAAGGCCAGACTAATATAGCCGAGCCAGAAAGACGATCAGTGAAAACAGCTGCTGAAGCTAAATCCAAGAAGCAGCCATACCACTCAAAACCACAGGAGGGAGCCAAAGAGCAGAACTCACAAAAATGCTACTTACAACCACCGGAGGGAGCCCAAGAGCGGAATTCACAACAGTACCCCCCCTTAAGGAGGGGTCACCGAACCCTCACCAGAGCCCCCAGGCCGATCAGGATGAGCCAAATGAAAAGCACGAACCAAATCGGCGGCATGAACATCGGAGGCAACAACCCAAGAATTATCCTCCTGGCCATAACCCTTCCACTTGATAAGATACTGAAGCTTCCGCCTCGAAAAACGAGAATCCAAAATTTTCTCAACCACATATTCCAACTCCCCATCAACCAACACCAGGGCAGGAGGATCAACAGATGGAACAACGGGCACCACATATCTCCGCAACAAAGATCTATGGAAAACATTGTGGATGGCAAAAGAGGCTGGAAGGGCCAAACGAAAAGACACAGGATTGATAATCTCAGAAATCTTATAAGGACCAAGAAACCGAGGCTTGAACTTAGGGGAAGAAGCCTTCATAGGAACATGACGAGAGGACAACCAAACCAAATCCCCCACATGAAGCCGAGGCCCAACACACCGACGGCGGTTAGCAAAACGCTGAGCCTTTTCCTGGGACAACGTCAAATTGTCTACCACATGAGTCCAAATCTGTTGTAACCTGTCCATCACAGAATCAACACCAGGACAATCAGAAGGCTCAACCTGCCCTGAAGAAAAACGAGGATGGAAACCAAAATGACAAAAGAAAGGCGAAACCAAAGTACCATAGCCGAACTGGCCCGATTATTAAGCGCAAACTCGGCCAACGGCAAGAAAGTCACCCAATCATCCTGATCAGCAGACACAAAGCATCTCAAATAGGTTTCCAAGTTCTGATTAGATGGCTCAGTTTGGCCATTGGTCTGAGGATGGAACGCCGAAGAAAAAGACAAATCAATACCCATCCTAGCACAAAAGGCCCGCCAAAACCTGGAAACAAACTGGGAACCTCTGTCAGACACAATATTCTCCAGAATGCCATGCAAACGAACCACATGCTGAAAAAACAATGGAACCAAATCAGAGGAGGAAGGCAATTTAGGCAAAGGTACCAAATGGACCATTTTAGAGAACCGGTCACAAACCACCCAGATAACAGACATTGTTCTGTCCTCACTAGCTGAGGCAGGCTCATACGTAGCTATACAGTCAGCTAAACCGCTATACCGGGGTCCAATAAGGAGACTGTGGTTGAGTCTGTGCTTTATTAAACGTAGTGGTATATTGATGCGGTGAAACTGTGAACAATGATATACATAGAATCAGTGCATGGCATAGAACAGATACATAATACACATGATATACATTATGCATAACATTTAGAAAGCTAGTGACTAAACTGGGGGTATAACTGGCTAAGCTAGGCTAATATAGAGCAGGGATTATCTAGAGAAGGCATAAAGACATACCGGCAATGCAATCGCAAGGGGGATGAAGTGAAACGTCTTTCCTTGAAGGCAAACTGACGAAAGTGAAAGGAAAAATGGAGGGAAATGGAGGCTGAGCTACCATAATGCATTGCAAAGAAGGAGGAGAATCAGACATGGATAATACAAACACAGAAGATTGAACTGTCAACATAACTCTGACCGCTAGAGGGAGCCAAAGCACTAAAAACAAATAAAGATATGAACATCTATACTGAGAAACCTGCAATTACGCAAGCAAATAATCAGGGCAACAATATTAGATGGCGGAGACAGAACACTCCCCGTCTGGCATCAACGGATGTCACTACTCCTTTCTTCCGAAGGCAACAATAGGACCAGTTCAGATACCGGTCTGGAAAATGTCTTAGGTTCATTCCCTTTGGTCATCCTTAGCTCAACTTTGCGGACGTTGCCGTCCTTGCTCGGGAACGTTGCGGTAACTAGACCAAGTGGCCACTGGTTCCGGTGAATCTGACAGTCTTTCACAAGAACAAGGTCACCTATGTTCAGATTAGGTTTAGTAGATTGCCACTTTGTCCGTGGCTGCAGGGTAGACAAATATTGTTTGCGCCACCTGTCCCAGAAAGTATTTGCAAGACTTTGTACCTGTCTCCATTGGCACTTGTAGAGGTCCTTAGCGTCGAATCCTCCTGGAGGGGCACTGGACAGTCCCGTTTTCTGGGTAAGTAGAGTAGCTGGAGTCAATAACAAGGGTTCCTCAGGGTCGTTAGGAACTGGAACCAGGGGTCTTGCATTGATTATAGCTGCAGCTTCAGCCATGAAGGTGATTAGGCTTTTGTGGGTAAGCCTCGCTGCTCCTTTACATTTTTCCATATCACGAGTTCTGGTGGTCCTGAATGAGCGAGCTATATGAGTCAGGCAGGTGATGGCTCGAGTAAGTGACTTCCAACTTGAGAATCTGTCGAACCTGCAAGATCCGAGCTGGATAACAGAGGTCATTGTATGTAGTGTAGACACCTGAGGGCGGATTTCAGCATCTGAGTCCTCTCCTACTAGTTCAAAGGTGTCTGGAAAACATTCCTCAATGTACAATAGTTTTGGTCCCGAGAGCCACGTTGTGCTTCCTAGTCGACTTGCGTCAACTGCTCTAGTTGCATGATCTGCGGGATTCTGGTCTGTGGGTATGTAATGCCACTGCTTTGGATGAACTGATCTCCTGATTCGTAGCACTCTGTTATTGACATAAACGTAGAATCGCCTGGTTTCGTTGTGGATATATCCCAGGACTACTTTGCTGTCTGAGTAGAACTTGGCTTGTGTCAGGTCGATATCCATTTCGGATGCGATGAACTCCGCTAACTCAACGGCTAAGACTGCGGCACAAAGCTCTAACCTGGGTATAGTGTGCTCTGGTTGTGGTGCGAGTTTGGCCTTTCCCATGACGAAACCAATGTGGCACTGACATTTGGAGTCTACAGTTTTGAGGTAGGCAACAGCGGCAATTGCTTTGACAGAAGCATCTGCAAATACGTACAGTCTTTGGCTCTGTATCTCAGTAGATGGCACAGGGGTGTATGGTCTCGGCATATGCAAGTTGGAGAGTGCCGCTAACGAGTTCTTCCACTCTTCCCACTGGATCCTCTTATCAGGTGGCAGAGGTGCATCCCAGTCAGATGTTTCCCTAGTTAAGTCTCTTAGTAGGGCCTTGCCTTGTATAGTAACAGGAGCTGCGAAACCCAAGGGGTCGTACAGACTGTTGATGGTAGACAGGATGCCTCTACGTGTGAAAGGCCTTTCTTCCTGGCTGACCTGAAAGGTGAAAGTGTCTGATTGTAGATTCCAGAGAAGCCCGAGGCTGCGTTGCATTGGTGCGGGGTCTGACCCCAGGTCCAGGTCTCTGAGACCATTACATAGGTCTTGAGAAGGGAACGCTTCCATGAGTTCTTGGCTGTTTGAGGCTATTTTATGAAGCCTAAGGTTCGAGCAGGCAAGCATGTCCTGAGCTCTCCTGAGAAGACTGATGGCAGTCTCATTTGAAGGCATGGCTTTTAGACAGTCGTCGACATAAAAGTCCTTTTCTATGAATTGTCTGACATCTGCTCCGTATTCTGGTTCTCCTTCCTGAGCTGACCTTTTGAGTCTGTAAATGGCGACTGCAGGTGAAGGACTGTTGCCAAAGATGTGCACTCTCATGCGATACTCTGTCACTTCTTTAGTAGGATCATTGTCTCTGTACCAGAAGAATCTTAGGAAGTTCCTGTCTCTCTCTCTCACAAGGAAACAATGGAACATTTGCTGGATGTCAGCGATGAAGGCAATGGAATCCTTACGGAAGCGCATAAGTACACCCAGTAGTTTGTTATTGAGGTCTGGTCCTGTCAGCAGAACATCATTCAGGGAGACATCATTAAATTTAGCACTGGAATCAAACACGACTCTGATCTGGCCTGGTTTCTTAGGGTGGTATACTCCGAACATGGGTAGGAACCAGCATTCTTCAGAGTCTTTGAGAGTGGGAGCTAGTTCTGCGTGACGGTTTTCAAAAATCTTTGACATGAAGGAGAAAAAGTGATCTTTCATCTCTGGTTTCTTTTGCAGATTACGAATGAGAGAGGAGAAACGTTGTAATGCCTGATTTCTGTTGTTTGGTAGACGTGGTCTGTGGGTTTTGAAGGGAAGAGGTGCGACCCAGCTGTTGGTCTCATCTTTAACGAGTCTCTTGTCCATTACCTCTAAGAACAACTTGTCCTCTACCGACATTGCCACTTGGTTGTCCTGCTTAGTTCTCTGGAAGACTGTGCCCCCTAACTGATCCTCATAGCTTCCCGACACTATACTGCTGTCGAGAGTAAAGTCTATTAAATGATCAGGTAGTTGGATGCTGTGTGGCAGTTCCCTGACATGGAACTCATTGTTACAAGGTTGAAACAGAGATGGACGTCCTTTCTCCAATGTATTTGTCAGCATGCTTGTCACAGAAGATGGGGCGTGCATGCGTCCCAAGCATACGTTGCCAATTATGACCCATCCTAGGTCTAGCCTTTGGGCATAGGGAGCATTGTGAAGTCCATTGATATGACGTCTCACTTTATGAACCTGTAGGATATCTCTCCCCAACAGCAGAATTATCTGGGCCTGATGGTCGAGTTCCGGTATGAGGTGTGCTATTTGTTTTAAGTGAGCGTGATGGATTGCTACATCTGGCGTAGGGATTTCAGATCTTTTGTCTGGGATCTGGTTACATTCGATGATCGTAGGTAGCGGTAGGCAGAATTGTCCGTCTAAAGACTCGATCTGGTAGTCAGTAGCTTTCCTGCCTGCTGTTGTCACAGTACCTGCACACGTCTTTAAGGAGTAGGGAGTGTTTGGCCCTTTGATGTTGAATAGGTCAAAGAACGTTGATCTAGCCAAGGATCGATTACTTTGATCATCCAAGATAGCATACAGTCTTACAGCTTGGTCTCTATGGCCCTTCGGGTATACTTTGACGAGGCATATTTTTGAACAGGACCTACTGTCTATTGTCCCTTTGCAGACCTCGGTGCATTGTGAAGTGATCTCTGGCGTAGCTGTATCAGTGTTCCTTTCCTCCCCGCCATGCTCACTGTCAGCTGGCGTGTTTTGTGTACTCCATGGAGCTGGGCCAGGGTGTAGAGCGGTGTTATGATCTGTGGTGCCACATTCTGTGCATTTTACACTGACCTTGCAATCCTTGGCGAGATGAGCTGTGGACGAGCAGCACTTGTAGCAGATACCGTTTTCTTTCAGGAAGCTTCTGCGATCTGGCATAGATTTTCCTCTGAAGGCTCTGCATTTCAGGAGAGGATGAGGCTTCTGATGAAGTGGGCACTGCTTGTCAGGGTCCTGCACCTTTGTCTCTGATTGGGAGCAGCCAGCAGACCTGTAATTAGAACCTGAAGAAGAAACATAAGTCTTGTGTACTGCCACAGATGTTCTGCGTGGATTTGCAGGTGGTGACGGTGTGGCATATGGTATTGCAAAGTCAAAGCTGGGATCGTTTCTAATTCTTGCTTGTTGGTGTATGAAGTCAACAAAAACTGAGAAGGGAGGGAATGGAACGCTGTGTTTGTATTTGTACGTGGAACCATGTGTGAGCCACCTCTCCTGTAGATTGTAGGGCAAATTCTGGACTATAGGGTTAACACCTCTGGCTGTGTCGAGAAATGCAAGTCCCTGTAGGTCGTCCTCGTATTTGGCAACTTGGACTTCCTTTAGCAAGTCGCTTAGCTCTCTAAGTTTCTGGAGACCTTTGTTAGATATTTTAGGAAAGTCATCGATTCTTTTGAACAAGGCTCTTTCTATTACTTCTGCTGAGCCGTAACACTCATCCAGCCTTTTCCAGATCTCTTTGAGGCCAGTCTCAGGGCGGTTTATATTAATGTCTCTGATCCTTACTGCGTGTTTGACTGACTCTTCTCCCAGGTATTTGACTAACAGGTCTATCTCTTCCCTGTGTTGTAGCCCCAAGTCTCTAATGACATTTTGGAAGGAAGCTTTCCAAGCTCTGTAACCTTCAGCTCGGTCAGTGAATTTCATGAGTCCCTTGGCAACCAGTTCACGTCGTGTGAAGAACTTGGCAAATTCTGTCGTGAACCGGTTGTCAGCAGAGTATACTGGTGATGGGTCGCCCTGATAGTGATGTGAGGTGCGTTCGTACCTGTTAGTGTCCTCATGGTGGCGCCAGCCGGTGTCGTATTGCTTCGGCCTGATGTACGGTGCGTCAGCAGGGTGATCCACGTTGGTTACCTGATGAGGGGCAAGGTAGTCATTAGCAGAGTTGTTTTGCCTCACATTTTCGAGTTTGTTTCTGTCCTGAGCCTCGTGACGACTCTCGCTCACTTCGCTGGAGGTGTCGTATTCTGGTTTTGGTACTGGTTCAGGGTTATAGTTTGGATCAGGAAGGTCATTAACATACTGAGATGTGCGTTGTGGTGAGTCTTGCAGTGGGAACTCCAGACTCGACATACTGCTTTGGCTATGCAGCTTTGGATTTTGCGCGGCTTCTAGCGATTCTGCTTCGGCGAGGGCTGCGGCAGCTTCCCTTTTTGCTGCTAGGCTTTCTAAGGCGGCATCCACACGTGCCTTCTCTAACTGAGTTCTTCTCTCTTGGTCGGCTCTCTCTAAGCGTGACCTTCTCTCTTGCTCGTCTCTCTCTAAGCGCGACCTTCTCTCTTGCTCGTCTCTCTCTAAGCGCGACCTTCTCTCTTGCTCGTCTCTCTAAGAGTGACCTTCTCTCTTCGTCATCTAGGCGTGCTTTTTCTAATTTAAGTTGCATCTCTTGGTCAGCAAAGCTCGCTCGTATTTTGGCGGCTTCAGCATTTGCGCGGGCAATGGCGACCGCGCTGCTGATGGATGTTGTCTTTGAGGAGACGGAAGTAACAGATCTTGTCCTATGTGATTTGTGAGACATGGTGTCTTGGGAGAGTGCTTGGCTGTGCAGAGATTGCTGCAGCTGTATTCAGTCTCTGTGTAGCCGGTGACTTGAATCCCACTAGTTGGATGGCTGCCGTTTCACTGTTCTGTCCTCACTAGCTGAGGCAGGCTCATACGTAGCTATACAGTCAGCTAAACCGCTATACCGGGGTCTAATAAGGAGTCTGTGCTTTATTAAACGTAGTGGTACATTGATGCGGTGAAACTGTGAACAATGATATACATAGAATCAGTGCATGGCATAGAACAGATGCATAATACACATGATATACATTATGCATAACATTTAGAAAGCTAGTGACTAAACTGGGGGTATAACTGGCTAAGCTAGGCTAATATAGAGCAGGGATTATCTAGAGAAGGCATAAAGACATACCGGCAATGCAATCGCAAGGGGGATGAAGTGAAGCGTCTTTCCTTGAAGGCAAACTGACGAAAGTGAAAGGAAAAATGGAGGGAAATGGAGGCTGAGCTACCATAATGCATTGCAAAGAAGGAGGAGAATCAGACATGGATAATACAAACACAGAAGATTGAACTGTCAACATAACTCTGACCGCTAGAGGGAGCCAAAGCACTAAAAACAAATAAAGATATGAACATCTATACTGAGAAACCTGCAATTACGCAAGCAAATAATCAGGGCAACAATATTAGATGGCGGAGACAGAACAGACATCCTCTGGGACACAGGAAGATCTGAAAAAAAAAACAAAGGAAATATGCGTCCAAGGCCTCTCCGGGACGGGCAAAGGCAAAAGCAACCCACTAGCGCGGGAACAGCAAGGCTTGGCTCGGGCGCAAGTCCCACAGGACTGCACAAAAGCACGGACATCGTGTGACAAGGAAGGCCACCAAAAGGACCTAGCAACCAAATCTCTGGTACCAAAAATCCCAGGATGACCAGCCAACATTGAACAATGGACCTCAGAAATCACCTTACTCGTCCATCTATCAGGAACAAACAGCTTCCCCACAGGACAGCGGTCAGGCCTATCAGCCTGAAATTCCTGAAGCACCCGCCGCAAATCAGGGGAGATGGCAGAAAGAATCACCCCTTCCTTAAGAATGCCAACCAGCTCAAGGACTCCAGGAGAATCCGGCAAAAAACTCCTAGAGAGGGCATCCGCCTTAACATTCTTAGATCCTGGAAGATACGAGACCACAAAATCAAAACGGGAGTAAAACAGGGACCACCGAGCCTGTCTAGGGTTCAGCCACTTGGCCGACTCAAGGTAAATCAAATTCTTATGATCGGTCAAGACCACAATGCGGTGCTTGACTCCCTCAAGCCAATGTCGCCACTCCTCAAATGCCCACTTCATAGCCAACAACTCCCGATTGCCGACATCATAATTGCGTTCCGCAGGCGAAAACTTTCGGGAAAAGAAGGCACATGGCTTCATCAAGGAACCATCAGAATTCCTCTGTGACAAAACGGCCCCTGCCCCAATCTCAGAAGCGTCAACCTCAACCTGAAAAGGAAGGGAAACATCCGGTGACGCAACACAGGGGCAGAAGTAAATCGCCGTTTAAGCTCCTGAAAGGCCTCAACAGCCTCAGAGGACCAATTAGTCACATCAGCGCCTTTCTTCGTCAAATCGGTCAGGGGTTTAACCACACTAGAGAAGTTGGCAATGAAACGGCGATAAAAATTAGCAAAGCCCCAAAATTTCTGAAGGCTCTTCACAGATGTGGGTTGAATCCAGTCATGAATGGCTTGGACCTTAACAGGATCCATTTCTATAGACGAAGGAGAAAAAATAAACCCCAAAAAAGAGACCTTCTGAACTCCAAATAGGCACTTAGACCCCTTTACAAATAGAGCATTATCACGAAGGATCTGGCATACCATCCTGACCTGCTTCACATGAGACTCCCAATCATCGGAAAAAATCAAAATATCATCCAAATACACAATCAAGAATTTGTCAAGATAACTGCGGAAAATATCATGCATGAAAGACTGGAACACAGATGGAGCATTAGAGAGCCCAAATGGCATCACAAGGTATTCAAAATGGCCTTCGGGCATATTAAATGCAGTCTTCCATTCGTCACCCTGTTTAATACGAACAAGATTACTGTATATGCCCCTCGAAGGTCAATCTTGGTAAACCAACTAGCCCCCTTAATCCTAGCAAACAAATCAGAGAGCAAAGGTAAAGGGTATTGGAATTTGACCGTGATCTTATTAAGAAGGCGATAATCAATACAGGGTCTTAAGGAGCCATCCTTCTTGGCAACAAAAAAGAATCCCGCTCCCAATGGTGACGAAGACGGCCGAATATGCCCCTTCTCTAAAGACTCCTTAACATAGCTCCGCATGGCGGCATGCTCTGGCACAGACAGGTTGAAAAGTCGGCCCTTAGGGAACTTACAGCCAGGAATCAAGTCAATAGCACAATCACAGTCCGTATGTGGAGGAAGGGAACTGGACTTGGGCTCATCGAATACATCCTGGAAATCTAACAAAAATTCAGGAACATCAGAAGAGGGGGAAGAGGAAATTGACATCAAAGGAACGTCACTATGTACCCCTTGACAACCCCAACTAGTCACAGACATTGATTTCCAATCCAGCACCGGATTGCGTACCTGCAACCATGGAAAACCCAGTACAACAACATCATGTAAATTATGCAACACCAGAAAACGGCAATCTTCCTGATGTGCAGGAGCCATGTACATAGTCATCTGCGTCCAGTACTGAGGTTTATTCTTGGCCAATGGTGTAGCATCAATACCCCTCAAGGGTATGGGACTCTGCAAAGGCTGCAAAGAAAAACCACAGCGCCTAGCGAATTCTAAGTCCATTAAGTTCAGAGCAGCGCCTGAATCCACAAATGCCATGACAGAAAAAGATGACAATGAGCAAATCAGGGTCACAGACAGGAGAAACTTAGGCTGCACAGTACTAATGGTAACAGATCTAGCGACCCTCTTAATACGCTTAGGGCAATCAGAAATAGTATGAGCAGAATCACCACAGTAAAAACACAGCCCATTCTGACGTCTGTATCCCCTCTGTACTGCTCTAGTCAAAATCCTATCACATTGCATGGCCTCAGGACTTTGCTCAGAGGACACTTCCATATGGTGCACCACTTTGCGTTCGCGCAGGCGCCGATCAATCTGAATGGCCAGAGACATAGATTCGCTCAAACCAACAGGCGTGGGAAACCCCACCATAACATCTTTAAGGGCTTCAGAAAGGCCCTTTCTGAAAATTGCTGCCAGAGCCTCCTCATTCCATTTAGTGAGCACAGACCATTTTCTAAATTTCTGGCAGTATAATTCTGCTGCTTCCTGACCCTGACACAGGGCCAACAGTGTTTTCTCAGCATGCTCTACAGAGTTAGGTTCGTCATACAATAATCCGAGTGATTGAAAAAATGCATCTACATTAAGCAATGCCGGATTCCCTGACTCAAGTGAGAATGCCCAGTCCTGAGGGTCGCCATGCAGAAGAGAAATAACTATCTTTACTTGCTGAATGGGGTCACCAGAGGAACGGGGTTTCAGAGCAAAAAACAATTTGCAATTATTTTTAAAGTTCAAAAACTCAGATCTATCCCCGTAAAACAAATCCGGAGTAGGAATTCTAGGTTCTAAGGCCAGAGTCTGAACCACATAATCTTGAATACTCTGTACTCTTGCAGCAAGCTGATCCACACGAGAAAACAAACCCTGAACATCCATGCCTGCATCCAAATCCCGAATCACCCAGAGATCAAGAGGAAGGAAAAACACAAAACAAACTAAAGAAAGAAAAAAAATGGCTCAGAACTCTTTTTCTCTTCCTTCTTTTGAGAGGCATTCAGCTCATTGTGGGCCAGTTGTACTGTTATGATCTGGTGATTAAGGAGCGACATGCGTCTAGCTCTGAGCAGTTGGCAACTATACTAACCGCAGTCCCTAAGCTCAACACAACACTAGAAGTAGCCGTGGAATGCTCCTAACACTGCCTAGGCATCTCGTCACAGCCTAAGAGCTAACTACCCCTAAAGATAGAAGCAGGAAAACTCTCTTGCCTCAGAGAAAATCCCCAAAGGATAGATAAGCCCCCCACAAATAATGACTGTGAGAGGAGAAGGAAATGACATACGTAGTATGAAACAAGATTTAGCACAGGAGGCCACTTCTAGCTAGATAGAAAATAGTACAGGACAGAACGCTGTGCGGTCAGTAATAAAAACTAGAAAAAGTCCACCGCAGAGAAATGCAAAAATCTCCACACCTGACTAAAGGTGTGGAGGGCAAACTCTGCTGCCCAGAGCTTCCAGCTTAGCTGAATAGATCCATACTGAAAAGCTGGACAAAAGAACAAAAACAAAGAAAGTGCTGAACAACAAGTCCACAACAAGAGAACCGCAAAAGGACAAGCAAGGACTTAGCTTTGATGAACTGGTCAGAGTGTCAGGAAAGTCCTAAGAGCAATGACTCTAGGCAGGAACAATTGACAACTGGCATTGAATAAGGGATAAGGCCAGACTAATATAGCCGAGCCAGAAAGACGATCAGTGAAAACAGCTACTGAAGCTAAATCCAAGAAGCAGCCATACCACTCAAAACCACAGGAGGGAGCCAAAGAGCAGAACTCACAAAAATGCTACTTACAACCACCGGAGGGAGCCCAAGAGCGGAATTCACAACACATAATATAGATTACTACATTGATACAGTACCAGAACCAAGCTTACTGCTTAGATATGGTGCCATAACGGAGCATACTTACAAACATACATACAACAATATGGTTACACAGTGCTTAGTACTATCACCACTACACAGCGAATACATAATATTATAATATCACCATTACCTCTACATGAAACTACACTCTATACAAAGACCAATCATGCCACCATACACTCCCTGACAGGAGTTATGTCGCTTATCCATGTTATGTAAATAAAAGCTTATAACCTGACGTTAAATTCATCCATTGGTTGTATAAATTATTCTTTTGAAAGTTGAAACCCTCCAAAATGTGGTTTAGGTTAAGAAAATAAATTGTCATCAATGCAGAAATATTGATCAGTTAACCCCTTAATCCCATATGACGTACTATCCCGTCCAGGTGACCTGGGACTTAATTCCCAGTGACGGGATAGTACGTCATATGCGATCGGCCGCGCTCACGGGGGGAACGCGGACGATCGCGGCCGGGTGTCAGCTGCCTATTGCAGCTGACATCCGGCACTATGTGCCAGGAGCGGTCACGGACCGCTCCCGGCACATTAACCCTCGGCACACCGCGATCAAAGATGATCGCGGTGTGCCGGCGGTGCAGGGAAGCATCGCGCAGGGAGGGGGCTCCCTGCGGGCTTCCCTGAGACGATCGGTACACGGTGATGTACTCACCGTGTACCGAGCGTCTTCTCCCTGCAGTCCCCGGATCCAAAATGGCCGCGGGGCTGCATCCGGGTCCTGCAGGGAGCACTTCCGGGTCAGGATCAGGCTGCAGCTGCAGCTCTAATCCTGCCTGGCTGTATGTCAAATCACCTATCTGACAGAGTGCTGTGCACACTGTCAGATCGGTGATCTGTGATGTCCCCCCCTGGGACGAAGTGAAATAGTAAAAAAAAAAATTTCCACAAGTGTAAAAAAAAAAAAAAAAAAAAAAAAATTCCTAAATAAAGAAGAAAAAAAAAAATATTATTCCCATAAATACATTTCTTTATCAAAAAAAAAAAAAAGTACACATATTTAGTATCGCCGCGTCCGTAACGACCCGACCTATAAAACTGGCCCACTAGTTAACCCCTTCAGTGAACACCGTAAGAAAAAAAAAAAAAAAACGAGCCAAAAAACAACGCTTTATTATCATAACGCTGAACAAAAAGTGAAATAACACGCGATCAAAAAGACGGATATAAATAACCATGGTACCTCTGAAAACGTCATCTTGTCCTGCAAAAAACGAGCCGCCATACAGCATCATAACCAAAAAAATAAAAAAGTTATAGTCCTCAGAATAAAGCGATGCCAAAATAATTATTTTTTCTATAAAATAGCTTTTATCGTATAAAAGCGCCAAAACATAAAAAAAATGATATAAATAAGGTATCGCTGTAATCGTACTGACCCGAAGAATAAAACTGCTTCATCAATTTTACCAAACGCGGAACGGTATAAACGCCTCCCCCAAAAGAAATTCATGAATAGCTGGTTTTTGGTCATTCTGCCTCACAAAAAATCGGAATAAAAAGCGATCAAAAACTGTCACGTGTCCGAAAATGTTACCGATAAAAACGTCAACTCGTCCCGCAAAAAACAAGACCTCACATGACTCTGTGGACCAAAATATGGAAAAATTATAGGTCTCAAAATGTGGAGAAGCAAAAACTTTTTTGCTATAAAAAGCGTCTTTTAGTGTGTGAAGGCTGCCAATCATAAAAATCCGATATAAAAAACACTATAAAAGTAAATCAAACCCCCCTTCATCACCCCCTTAGTTAGGCTAGGTTCACATTGCGTTAATGGGTTAACGCTAACGGACAGCGTTGCACGGCGAAAATGTCACAATTAACGCCGTGCAGCGGGTCCGTTAGCACACCCATTGACAGCAATGTGATTTTCGGGTGTAGCGCATCGCTAGAGCGTGCCATTTTCGGCTCGCGCTAGCAAGGTGCCGTTCTTTTGTGGCGCGCCTCGGATGCTGCTTGCAGCGTCCGCGGCGCGCCCGAGGTCCGATCCCCGATCTTCCAGAGCGGGGACGTTAACGCGAACACTAAACACGACACCTAAAAAGACATTGCGTTAGCGCAATCCGCTAGTGCTAAACGGATTTCCCTAACGCAATGTGAACCTAGCCTTAGGGAAAAATAATAAAATAAAAAAAAATGTATTTATTTCCATTTTCCCATTAGGGTTAGGGTTAGGGCTAGGGTTAGGGCTAGGGTTAGGGTTTGGATTACATTTACGGTTGGGATTAGGGTTGGGATTAGAATTAGGGGTGTGTCAGGGTTAGGTGTGTGGTTAGGGTTACAGTTGGGATTAGGGTTAGGGGTGCGTTTGGATTAGGGTTTCATTTATAATTGGGGGGTTTCCACTGTTTAGGCACATCAGGGGCTCTCCAAACGCGACATAGCGTCCGATCTCAATTCCAGCCAATTCTGCATTGAAAAAGTAAAACAGTGCTCCTTCACTTCCGAGCTCTCCCGTGCGCCCAAACAGGGGTTTACCCCAACATATGGGGTATCATCGTACTCGAGACAAATTGGACAACAACTTTTTGGGTCCAAGTTCTCTTGTTATCCTTGGGAAAATAAAAATTTGGGGGGCTAAAAATCATTTTTGTGGGAAAAAAAAGGATTTTTTATTTTCACGGCTCTGCATTGTAAACTGTAGTGAAACACTTGGGGGTTCAAAGTTTTCACAACACATCTAGATAAGTTCTGTGGGAGGTCTAGTTTCCAATATGAGGTCACTTGTGGGGGGTTTGTACTGTTTGGGTACATCAGGGGCTCTGCAAATGCAACGTGACTCCTGCCGACCAATCCATCTAAGTCTGCATTCCAAATGGCGCTCCTTCCCTTCCGAGCTCTGCCATGCGCCCAAACAGTGGTTCTTCCCCACATATGGGGTATCAGCGTACTCAGGACAAATTGGACAACAACTTTTGGGGTCCAATTTATTCTGTTACCCTTGTAAAAATACAAAGCTGGGGGCTAAAAAAATCATTTTTGTGAAAAAAAAAAAAGAATTTTTATTTTCACGGCTCTGCGTTATAAACTGTAGTGAAACACTTAGGGGTTCAAAGTTCTCACAACACATCTAGATAAGTTCCTTGGGAGGTCTAGTTTCTAATATGGGGTCACTTGTGGGGGGTTTGTACTGTTTGGGTACATCAGGGGCTCTGCAAATGCAACGTGACTCCTGCAGACCAATCCATCTAAGTCTGCATTCCAAATGGCGCTCCTTCCCTTCCGAGCTCTGCCATGCGCCCAAACAGTGGTTCCCCCCCACATATTGGGTATCAGCGTACTCAGGAAAAATTGCACAACAACTTTTGGGGTCCAATTTATTCTGTTACCCTTGTGAAAATACAAAACTGGGGGCTAAAAAATAATTTTTGCGAAAAAAAAAAAATTATTTTAACGGCTCTGCGTTATAAACTGTAGTGAAACACTTGGGGGTTCAAAGCTCTCAAAACACATCTAGATAAGTTCCTTAGGGGGTCTAGTTTCCAAAATGGTGTCACTTGTGGGGGGTTTTAATGTTTAGGCACATCAGGGGCTCTCCAAACCAACATGGCGTCCCATCTTAATTCCAGTCAATTTTGCATTGAAAAGTCAAATGGCGCTCCTTCCCTTCCGAGCTCTGCTATGCGCACAAAAAGTGGTTTACCCCCACATATGGGGTATCGTCGCACTCAGGACAAATTGCACAACAACTTTTGTGGTCTAATTTCTTCTCTTACCCTTGGGAAAATAAAAAATTGGGGGCGAAAAGATCATTTTTGTGAAAAAATAAGATTTTTTATTTTTACGGCTCTGCATTATAAACTTCTGTGAAGCACTTGTTGGGTCAAAGTGCTCACCACACATCTAGATAAGTTCCTTAAGGGGTCTACTTTTCAAAATGGTGTCACTTGTGAGGGGTTCCAATGTTTAGGCACATCAGGGGCTCTCCAAACGCAACATGGCGTCCCATCTCAATTCCAGTCAATTTGGCATTGAAAAGTCAAATGGCGCTCCTTTCCTTCCGAGCTCTGCCATGCGCCCAAACAGTGGTTTACCCCCACATATGGGGTATCGTCGCACTCAGGACAAATTGCACAACAACTTTTGTGGTCTAATTTCTTCTCTTACCCTTGGGAAAATAAAAAATTGGTGGCGAAAAGATCATTTTTGTGAAAAAATATGATTTTTTATTTTTACGGCTCTGCATTATAAACTTCTGTGAAGCACTTGTTGGGTCAAAGTGCTCACCACACCTCTAGATAAGTTCCTTAAGGGGTCTACTTTCCAAAATGGTGTCACTTGTGGGGATTTCAATGTTTAGGCACATCAGGGGCTCTCCAAACGCAACATGGCATCCCATCTCAATTCCAGTCAATTTTGCATTGAAAAGTCAAATGGCGCTCCTTCCCTTCTGAGCTCTGCCATACGCCCAAACAATGGTTTACACCCATATATGGTGTATCAGCGTACTCAGGACAAATTGGACAACAATTTTTGAGGTCCAATTTCTTCTCTTACTCTTGGGAAAATAAAAAATTGGGGGCGAAAAGATCATTTTTGTGAAAAAATATGATTTTTTATTTTTACGGCTCTGCATTATAAACTTCTGTGAAGCAATTGGTGGGTCAAAGTGGTCACCACACATCTAGATAAGTTCCTTAGGGGGTCTACTTTCCAAAATGGTGTCACTTGTGGGGGGTTTCAATGTTTAGGCACATGAGGGGCTCTCCAAACGCAACATGGCGTCCCATCTCAATTCCTGTCAATTTTGCATTGAAAAGTCAAATGTCGCTCCTTTCCTTCCGAGCTCTGCCATGCGCCCAAACAGTGGTTTACCCCCACATATGGGGTATCAGCGCACTCAGTACAGATTGTACAACAACGTTTGGCATCCATTTTATTCTGTTACCCTTGGTAAAATTAAACAAATTGGAGCTGAAATAAATTTTGTGTGAAAAAAAGTTAAATATTCATTTTTATTTAAACATTCCAAAAATTCCTGTGAAACCCCTGAAGGGTTAATAAACTTCTTGAATGTGGTTTTGAGCACCTTGAGGGATGCAGTTTTTAGAATTGTGTCACACTTGGGTATTTTCTATCATATAGACCCCTCAAAATGACTTCAAATGAGATGTGGTCCCTAAAAAAAAATGGTGTTGTAAAAATGAGAAATTGCTGGTCAACTTTTAACCCTTATAACTCCCTAACAAAAAAAATTTTGGTTTCAAAATTGTGCTGATGTAAAGTAGACATGTGGGAAATGTTACTTATTAAGTATTTTGCATGACATATCTCTGATTTAAGGGCATAAAAATTTAAAGTTGGAAAATTGCGAAATTTTCTAAATTTTTGCCAAATTTCCATTTTTTTCACAAATAAACGCAATTTATATCGAATAAATGTTACCACTAAAATGAAGTACAATATGTCACGAGAAAACAATCTCAGAATCACTGGGATCCATTGAAGCGTTCCAGAGTTATAACCTCATAAAAGGACAGTGGTCAGAATTGTAAAAATTGGCCCGGTCATTAACGTGCAAACCTGTTGTGAGTTCTGTTTTTGGGCTCCCTCTGGTGGTTACTGATGGTACTGGGTGACTTGTCTTTCCTGGGTTTCTGGGTTCCACCTGTTCCATCAGCATATGGGAGTTTCCTATTTAACCTGGCTTTGCTGGCATTTCCTCGCCGGTTATCAATGTATCTAGTGTGTCTTGTTACCTCTGCTCCCTGCTCCTAGAACCTTCTGGACAAGCTAAGTTTGGATTTTCCTGTTTTGTGTTTTGCTTAATTTGGTTTTTAGTCCAGCCTGCAGATATGTGATTCTCTGCTGCTGGTTGCTCTAGTGGGCTGAAATTGCTTTTCATGTACCATGAGTTGGCACATGAGTTCAAGTAATTTCAGGATGGTTTTTTGAAGGGTTTTTCGCTGACCGCGCAGTTCACTTTTGTATCCTCTGCTATCTAGCTTTAGCGGGCCTCATTTTGCTGAAACTGTTTTCATACTACGTATGTGCTTTCCTCTCATTTCACCGTCATTATATGTGGGGGGCTGCTATTTGCTGTGGGGTATTTCTCTGGAGGCAAGAGAGGTCTGTGTTTCTTCTGATAGGGGAAGTTAGATCTTCGGCTGGAGCGAGACGTCTAGGATCATCGTAGGCACGTTCCCCGGCTACTTTTATTTGTGTGTTAGGTTCAGGGTCGCGGTCAGCTCAGGTTCCATCGCCCTAGAGCTTGTTTGTATCTGTGCTTGTCCTTTTTGTGATCCCCTGCCATTGGGATCATGACAGTATAACCGGCCCACAAAGTGTTAATTGTATTGGCTGAAGTAGGAGGATAAGTAGTCTGAGGAAGTTTTTTTTTTTTTTTTTCCCCTCAGAGTTTGCTGCCTAGCCTTATTGCAGCCTGGCTACTTCCTCCTCCTCTTAATCTTTGAATGGCTCTGATCTCAGCTGTTTATCATGGACGTCCAGAGTTTGGCTTCCAGCCTGAATAATCTTGCCACTAAGGTTCAAAATATACAGGATTTTGTTGTAGATGCTCCTATGTCTGAACCTAGAATTCCTGTCCCAGAGTTTTTTTCTGGAGATAGATCTCGTTTTCTGAATTTTAGGAACAATTGCAAGTTGTTTCTTTCTTTGAAATCTCGCTCCTCTGGAGACCCTGCTCAGCAAGTCAAGATAATTATATCTTTCCTGCGGGGTGACCCTCAGGATTGGGCATTTGCATTGGCACCAGGGGACCCTGCGTTGCTTAATGCAGATGCGTTTTTTCTGGCATTGGGTTTGCTCTATGAGGAACCTAACCAAGAGATTCAGGCTGAAAAAGCTTTGTTGGCCCTCTCTCAGGGGCAAGATGAAGCAGAAATTTATTGTCAAAAATTTCGGAAGTGGTCGGTACTTACTCAGTGGAATGAGTGCGCTCTGGCTGCAAAGTTTAGAGATGGCCTTTCTGAGGCCATTAAAGATGTTATGGTGGGGTTCCCTGCGCCTGCTGGTCTGAATGAGTCTATGACTATGGCTGTTCAGATTGATCGGCGTTTACGGGAGCGCAAACCTGTGCATCATTTGGCGGTGTCGTCTGAACCGTCACCTGAGATAATGCAATGTGATAGAATTCAGTCCAGAAGTGAACGGCAAAAGTATAGGCGGAAAAAAGGGTTGTGCTTTTATTGTGGTGATTCAGCTCATGTTATATCAGCATGCTCTAAACGCACAAAAAAGGTTGATAAGTCTGTTGCCATTAGTACTTTACAGTCTAAGTTCATTCTGTCTGTGACTCTGATTTGTTCATTATCATCCATTTCCGTCGATGCCTATGTGGATTCAGGCGCTGCCCTGAGTCTTATGGATTGGTCATTTGCCAATCGCTGTGGGTTTAGTCTGGAGCCTCTGGAAGTCCCTATTCCTTTGAAGGGAATTGACTCTACACCTTTGGCTATGAATAAACCTCAGTACTGGACACAAGTGACCATGCGTATGACTCCCGTTCATCAGGAGGTGATTCGCTTCCTGGTACTGTATAATTTGCATGATGTTCTAGTACTTGGTCTGCCATGGTTACAAACTCATAATCCAGTCCTTGACTGGAAATCAGTGTCTGTGTTAAGCTGGGGTTGTCAGGGGGTTCATGATGATGCACCTCCGATTTCTATCGCTTCATCTACTCCTTCTGAGATTCCTGTGTTTTTGTCTGACTATCGGGATGTTTTTGAGGAGCCTAAGCTCAGTTCGCTTCCTCCTCACAGGGATTGCGATTGTGCTATAAATTTAATTCCGGGCAGTAAATTTCCTAAAGGTCGTTTGTTCAATCTGTCAGTGCCAGAGCATACTGCTATGCGGGATTATGTTAAGGAGTCCTTGGAAAAGGGACATATCCGTCCATCTTTGTCCCCTTTGGGAGCAGGTTTTTTTTTCGTGGGCAAGAAAGATGGTTTCTTGAGGCCTTGTATAGATTATCGTCTTTTGAATAAGATTACCGTAAAATATCAGTATCCTTTGCCATTGTTGACTGATTTGTTTGCTCGCATTAAGGGGGCTAAATGGTTCACTAAGATTGATCTTCGGGGTGCGTATAATCTTATACGAATAAAGCAAGGTGATGAGTGGAAAACCGCATTTAATACGCCTGAGGGCCATTTTGAGTATTTGGTAATGCCTTTTGGACTTTCTAATGCTCCTTCAGTCTTCCAGTCCTTTATGCACGATATTTTCCGTGAATATCTGGATAAATTTATGATTGTGTATTTGGATGATATTTTGGTTTTTTCTGATGACTGGCAGTCTCATGTTCAGCAGGTCAGGAAGGTGTTTCAGGTCCTGCGGGCCAATTCCTTGTTTGTAAAAGGCTCAAAGTGTCTCTTTGGAGTCCAGAAGATTTCTTTCTTGGGGTATATTTTTTCCCCTTCTACTATTGAGATGGATCCCGTCAAGGTTCAGGCTATTTGTGACTGGACGCAGCCTACATCTCTTAAGAGTCTACAGAAGTTCTTGGGCTTTGCTAATTTCTATCGTCGTTTTATAACTAATTTTTCTAGTGTTGTTAAGCCTTTGACGGATTTGACTAAGAAGGGTGCTGATGTTGCTGATTGGTCTCCTGCGGCTGTGGAGGCCTTTCAGGAACTGAAGCGCCGGTTTTCTTCTGCTCCTGTGTTGCGTCAGCCAGATGTTTCGCTCCCTTTTCAGGTTGAGGTTGATGCTTCCGAGATTGGAGCGGGGGCGGTTTTGTCACAGAGAAGCTCCGATGGCTCAGTGATGAAGCCATGCGCGTTTTTTTCTAGAAAGTTTTCGCTGGCTGAGCGGAATTATGATGTTGGTAATCGGGAACTTTTGGCCATGAAGTGGGCATTTGAGGAGTGGCGTCATTGGCTAGAGGGTGCTAGACATCGTGTGGTGGTCTTGACTGATCACAAAAATTTGATTTACCTTGAGTCTGCCAGGCGTCTGAATCCTAGACAGGCTCGTTGGTTACTGTTTTTCTCTCGTTTCAATTTTGTGGTTTCATACCTGCCAGGTTCAAAGAATGTGAAGGCGGATGCTCTTTCTAGGAGTTTTGTGCCTGACTCCCTTGGAAATTCTGAGCCCTCTGGTATCCTTAGGGATGGGGTGATTTTGTCTGCTGTCTCCCCAGACTTGCGACGTGCTTTGCAGGAGTTTCAGGTGGCTAAACCTGATCGTTGTCCGCCTGAGAGACTGTTTGTTCCGGATAATTGGACCAGTAGAGTCATCTCCGAGGTCCATTCTTCTGCTTTGGCAGGTCATCCTGGAATATTTGGTACTAGAGACTTGGTGGCCAGGTCTTTTTGGTGGCCTTCCTTGTCGAGGGATGTGCGTTCTTTTGTGCAGTCTTGTGAGGTTTGTGCTCGGGCTAAGCCTTGCTGTTCTCGGGCAAGTGGATTGTTGTCACCTTTGCCTATCCCGAAGAGGCCTTGGACGCACATTTCCATGGACTTTATTTCGGATCTCCTTGTCTCTCAAAAAATGTCCGTCATCTGGGTTGTGTGTGATCGCTTTTCTAAAATGGTTCATCTGGTACCCTTGCCTAAGTTGCCTTCCTCCTCTGAGTTGGTCCCTCTGTTTTTTCAGAATGTGGTTCGTTTGCATGGGATTCCTGAGAACATCGTTTCTGACAGGGGATCCCAGTTTGTGTCTAGATTTTGGCGGACTTTCTGTGCTAAGATGGGCATTGATTTGTCCTTTTCGTCTGCATTCCATCCTCAGACGAATGGCCAGACTGAACGAACTAATCAGACCTTGGAAACTTATTTAAGGTGTTTTGTTTCTGCTGATCAGGATGACTGGGTTACCTTTTTGCCGCTGGCCGAGTTTGCCCTTAATAATCGGGCTAGTTCTGCTACCTTGGTTTCTCCTTTCTTTTGTAATTCGGGGTTTCATCCTCGTTTTTCCTCTGGTCAGGTGGAACCTTCTGATTGTCCTGGAGTGGACATGGTGGTGGATAGGTTGCACCGGATTTGGAGTCATGTGGTGGACAATTTGAAGTTGTCCCAGGAGAAGGCTCAGCAGTTTGCTAATCGCCGTCGCCGCGTGGGTCCTCGACTTCTTGTTGGTGACTTGGTGTGGTTGTCTTCTCGTTTTGTTCCTATGAAGGTCTCTTCTCCTAAGTTCAAGCCTCGGTTCATCGGTCCCTATAGGATCTTGGAAATTCTTAACCCTGTGTCGTTTCGTTTGGATCTCCCGGCATCGTTTGCTATTCATAATGTGTTCCATCGGTCGTTGTTGCGGAAGTATGAGGTACCTGTTGTTCCTTCGCTTGAGCCTCCTGCTCCAGTGCTGGTGGAGGGAGAATTGGAGTATGTTGTGGAGAAGATCTTGGATTCTCGTGTTTCCAGACGGAAACTCCAGTATTTGGTCAAGTGGAAGGGTTATGGTCAGGAGGATAATTCTTGGGTGGTTGCCTCGGATGTTCATGCTGATGATTTGGTTCGCGCTTTTCATAGGGCTCATCCTGGTCGCCCTGGTGGTTCTCGTGAGGGTTCGGTGACCCCTCCTCAAGGGGGGGGTACTGTTGTGAGTTCTGTTTTTGGGCTCCCTCTGGTGGTTACTGATGGTACTGGGTGACTTGTCTTTCCTGGGTTTCTGGGTTCCACCTGTTCCATCAGCATATGGGAGTTTCCTATTTAACCTGGCTTTGCTGGTATTTCCTCGCCGGTTATCAATGTATCCAGTGTGTCTTGTTACCTCTGCTCCCTGCTCCTAGAACCTTCTGGACAAGCTAAGTTTGGATTTTCCTGTTTTGTGTTTTGCTTAATTTGGTTTTTAGTCCAGCCTGCAGATATGTGATTCTCTGCTGCTGGTTGCTCTAGTGGGCTGAAATTGCTTTTCATGTACCATGAGTTGGCACATGAGTTCAAGTAATTTCAGGATGGTTTTTTGAAGGGTTTTTCGCTGACCGCGCAGTTCACTTTTGTATCCTCTGCTATCTAGCTTTAGCGGGCCTCATTTTGCTGAAACTGTTTTCATACTACGTATGTGCTTTCCTCTCATTTCACCGTCATTATATGTGGGGGGCTGCTATTTGCTGTGGGGTATTTCTCTGGAGGCAAGAGAGGTCTGTGTTTCTTCTGATAGGGGAAGTTAGATCTTCGGCTGGAGCGAGACGTCTAGGATCATCGTAGGCACGTTCCCCGGCTACTTTTATTTGTGTGTTAGGTTCAGGGTCACGGTCAGCTCAGGTTCCATCGCCCTAGAGCTTGTTTGTATCTGTGCTTGTCCTTTTTGTGATCCCCTGCCATTGGGATCATGACACAAACCACCCTCGGGGCTTAAGGGGTTAATGGACACAGAATGGTCAGATTTTGGGAAGACAAAATTTTTGAAGCCCACAGAAAGTAATGTGATATTCAAACAAATAATTAACTTAAAATACAAATATATATTGCATAACATTGGTGAATGAAGTTATTAGAGTCATATTTAATATTTTGTGTGACTTCCATGAGCTTGAAGGACTGCATCCATGTGGTTCAACAATGATTCATACAATTTATTAATGAAGTCATCAGGAATAGCACAGAATGCAGTCTTCCATGCCTCCCAGAGTTCATCTATATTCTTTGGTTTTGTCTTCCAACCCTCCTCTTTCATCCTACCCCAAACAAGCTCAATGACGTTCATGTCTGGTGACTGGGCTGGCCAGTCCTTGAGCACCTTGATCTTTTTTGCCTGGAGGAACTTTGTTGTAGAGAAGGATGTATGAGATGGAGCACCATCATGCTGCAGAATTTGACCCCTTTTATGATGTGGAATATAAGAGGTAGCTAATACTTCTTGATATTTTAGGCTATTGATATTGCCTTCCACCTTACAAACGTTTTGCACACCCCCATACTGAATGTAACCCCAGACCATGATCTTTCCACCACCAAATTTAACTGTTTTCTGGGTGTATTTTGGATCCATACAGGCTCCAGTAGGTCTCCTGCAGTATTTGCGGCTGCTGTGCTGTAATTCTACTGAAGATTCATCAGAGAAATCCACCTTCTGCCACTTTTCCAGCGTCCATCTGTTTAGCAGGCTGTGGGGCGTTGCAAATGTCACACGGTTTTTTATTTGCCTTTTGTTTAGTGCTGGCTTCTGGGCACTCATTAGATCATGGAGGCCATTTCGAGAAAGAATCCTACAAACTGTTCTAGTTGACACAGGGACTTAAGGTGACCAGGCCTGTTGGAGCTCTCCTGCAGTGGAAGAGGGGCTTGCTTTGGATTTTCTAACCAAAAAACATTCCTCCTGAGCAGTTGTCTTGCGGCGTCTGCCGGACATGGGCTTATCAAACACATCTCCAGTCTCTTCAAATCTTTTTTTAATTCTTTGTACTTGACGCTGAGACACATTAAAGGTGCCCGCCACCTCTGCAGTGGATCTGGTCTCTTGATAATCCAGGCTTTGGTCGCAGGGTGGATTTTTGGCATGTTGTCAGAGCCTAAGTTGCAGTTCAAGTGAAGGTCTGGGGTGCTGGGTTTCTTTTTATACACACACTAATTAACCGATCATTTACTGAGCACACGTGAGGATGTAAACTAGGATTGGGTGCATTATATGACCAGGCGACAAAACTTTTGTCTTGCTAAAATCTGACCATTCTGTGTCCATTAACTGATCAATATTTCTGCATTGATGCCAATTTATTTTCGTAACCTAAACCACATTTTGGAGGGTTTCAACTTTCAAAAGAGTAATTTATACAACCGATGGATGAATTTAACGTCAGGTTATAAGCTTTTATTTACATAACATAGATAAGCGACATAACTTCTGTCAGGGAGTGTACACCTTTTACTACTTGTATACTACAATACTGATCATTAATTTTAAAAAATCACAATACTAAGTGCCATTGTATACAGGAACTCTGTATTTACTGTCAGTGTAAAGATAATACAGTGATCACTGGTGACATTATACACAGGAGATCTGTATAAGGTGTCGGTGTACAGGTAATACAGTGATCACCACTGCCAGTGACATTATACACAGGAGCTTTGTATATAATATACAGTGTATAGTTAATACACTAACTCACTAGTGACGTCTCTAGCTGAAGTCCTTCATCTTTGCTTTTCATTTTCATCCAGCACAGACCGCCGTCACTTCTTCCAGCCAGGACTTGTCTCTGCACAAAATAACACAGTTACCTAGAGCACGGCTTCCAGTGCACATTCCCCACTTTTTCCTTTTCTTCTACACTACACATCTGAATATAGAGGTGCACCCAAAATCAATATATAATTGGTTATTATGCAACCTCATAGATTGTAAGCTTGCGAGAAGGGCCCTCGTTCCTTTTGGTATCTGTTGATCTATGTGCTTATTGTTATGCTAAATGTCCATTGTCTGTACAAGTCCCCTCTAAAATGTAAAGTGTTGCGGAATATGTTGGTGGAGCGCCCCCAGACGCAGGGCCGCAGGGTACTCGGTACCGGTTCTCTCTGTCTCGGTTCTAGGGTTGCCACGGTGGCTGGACCCGGTCCGTAACCCTGCTAAGGGGCGTCCAATGGAAGTTGATGCAAGTTTGTCAAGGTTTCGTGATGCCACCTGTGGTATTCAGTCAGGGTGACCGACGCTGCTTGGGGCCCACTGGCGTGGTGTTATGGCAGCTAGATGGTATACCTTTCCACAGGTGAAGTATATCCCCAGGGCTTCCCAGTAGTGTAAGTGGTGATGATGTGAGGCGCGGTTAATAACGAGGACACAGGGTTGCAGTCTCTTTACCTTTTACTGAAGACTTCGGGATCCGCAATCCAGAGCACTGCTAACAGGGCTGGCTGAGACCGGCCGGTCCGAAGGCACATCCAGAATTCCCTTTGCAGGTGGAAATCAGTGCCTACCAACTAGCGCCTGTGTGTTGTAGTTCTTCCCTGCTGAGCATTCGGGATAGTCCTCACAACTTTCGTATTCGTTCTTTCTCTCTTTTTCCGTCCCCCAAGTTTATCTGGATAGGACGCACCCTTTTGACAGGAAGGCTCAGAGCTATTCTGGGACCCTAGAGACGCCCCTCTCCACGCTTGCCCCCTATGTCTTCTTAGGTGATATATGGTAGACAGCCAACCTATAATCAACTGTCCAGTTGCTGTTTGAAGTAATGCTTGGAGCCAGTTACTTCCTCGGCGTTCCGGCCACCGGCTATGCGCCTCAGTAGGATGTTGCCGATATCGGGGCACGACTCCTACTGGCTCTCCTTTGGGCTGTGATCTCGTTTCTCACTTCTCCACAATATCCTTCGCTTCGTGTCCTTTCTTAGGATGCCGCCGCAAGGTAGTGAAGGCGCGGCTCCGTCACGTTCTGTACTTTCTGCTAGGTACCTGCCAGGAACCCACCCCTGACAGGTCCTCCCTGGAGCTCTCCCAGGCTGCTTTCTGATCTAACTTCCTATCCAACCCCCAGTTTTACCAGTGTGAGGAGTGGCCTAATACATAGTGCTTTTTGCTCCCCCTGGTGGCCGGAGTGTGAAGTGTAATGTGTGACTTTGTTACCTGGTCAGGTGAACTCCTTTAGTGCAATCAGACATAACATCACTCCAGGGCCGGCTCCAGGTTTTTGAGGGCCCCGGGCGAAAGAGTCTCAGTGGGCCCCCCCTTTAACACATACCACGATTCATGATCGCTTATAACACAGCCATGTAGTATATAACACAGCCCACTTAGCATATAACAGCCCACGTAGTATATAACACGGCCCACGTAGTATATAGAACAGCCATGTAGTATATAGCAGAGCCCACGTAGCATATAACAGCACACGTAGTATATAACACGGCCCACGTAGTATGTAGAACAGCCATGTAGAATATAGCACAGCCCACGTAGCATATAACAGCCCTTTTAGTATATAGCACAGGCATAGTATATAACACAGGCTCTACACACAGCCTTCGTGCACCATCACACAAGCTTTATCCACTATCAGACAGGCTCTTTACATTGCTAGACAGCCTTCTTGCATAACCATACTGGCTTTATCCATTACCGTACAGGCTGCACACACTGCCATACAGCCGTTGTGCATCACCATGCAGGCTTTATCCTTTACTGTACCGTCTCTGCACACTGCCATACAGGCTCTACACATTGCCATAAAGCCATCATGCACGATCATACAGGCTTTATCCACTACCGTACAGGTTCTACACGCTGCCATTAAGGCTCTACACACTGCCATACAGGCTACATGTGTGGAAATCCTTACACTGCCATATAGGCTCCATGCACTGCAGTAATGGCTTTATACATTGCCATATAAGCTCAGTCCACTATACAGATACCCTGAGTTACCATTTAGGTTCTTTTAACTGATGGACAGCCACCCACAAGATCCATGCATTGGCATACTGGCTCCATGCACTGCAATACAGATTGCACTGCCATGCAAGCTTCATGCACTGTAATACAGGCTCCTTGTGTTGCCATGCACAGGCTTCTTGCCTAATGCAGAGGCTCCATTTGTGAAAGTTCCAGCTTCATACACATGTACAGAATCGCAGCTTTGCCACACAGACTCTGTACACTGCTGTACAGTTTCTGTGCACTACCATGATTCATGGTAGTGCACAGAGACTGTACAGCAGTGTACAGAGTCTGTGTGGCAAAGCTGCGATTCTGTACATGTGTTCCATGATACATGCTCCATTGCTCTATGCATTGCCGTATACACTCCCACAAAGGCTCTCTGTGTTGCCATACAGGCTTCATGTACTCCCATGCAATGCTGTGATTGGTGTTCCAGGCTCAGCAGGCTGCATCCCCCCGCCCTCGCAATGAATTGGGACTGAAGACTCACTCACTGCTAGACACGGCGCCGTTGCCCCTTTGTGGACACAGGGACAGGGTACACCGACCGTGCAGCTGCTGCTCGTCTTCTGCTTAGCGCTGCCGCTGGACCTGTCCTGGAGGGTGGACGAGGAATCATGGATGATCTTCTCTGAGCGCTTGCCTCTTAGAACGACGAGCTCTCACCCGACCGGAAGTGACAGGACAGATGACCGCTGGCCCGGAAGTGACTCTCTTCGTATCCATGGTGACGGCAGAGGTATGTATTGCCGCTGTGCAGCGCCAGCGAAACCCTCAGAGAGCTCTGTGGATGTGCTCCGCCAGGCTCCGAGTCCTGGCTGGGAGAGGGATTTGAATGACTGAGTGACAGTCACACACAGCAGGGATGTACTCCGGCTGCGGGGCCCCCAGCGCATGTGTGTGTACAGCACTTGTAAAGTTACTACCATAAATGGGCCCCCCTGTCTCGCCAGGGCCCCGGCATTTGCCCGGGTACGCCGGGTGCTGACGCCGGCCCTGCATCACTCCCCTTAGTGGCAGAGCGACATTACTGCAACGACCAGGACTCTGGGGCGCTGCATTGGCACTATAGAAATAAATTATAATTATTATTTATTATTATTAACCCACCATTCCAAATATAAATTATAATCCACCACTGTGCACCCACTAACTATAAATAGCCACTTTCCCCATTTAATATATAAATTAATTAGCACCTGTTCTCTTTCCGCCAATTCATTACCAGTCACTTCATCCTCAACGCCCCCCACTATGTACCTACCACTCTAACCCTAACCCCGATTTATTATAGTTACATGCCCCTCCCGCACCAATTCATTGTCATGTCTTTCTCTCCCACCCTCTATTCATTATCAACTGCTCTATCCCACATTCAATACATCATTTACTACCCCACCCTTAAAATTCATTATTTGTTCCCCTAGATCATCATTTGCTCTCCCCACCCCCTCTTCAATGATCATTTGCACTCCCCACCCCCACCTTCAATTTAATTGCTGTCCCCTGTCCCTCACACTGAATTCATCATTTGCAGTCCCCCACTTTAATTTGAAGTCCCCTTACTTCATTCATTGCAGTCCCCTATCACACCCTCACTTCACCTGCAGTACCCCTTCATCATTTGCAGCCCCCTATCCCCCTTCCATTTAATCATGAGCAGTCCCACCTCAGGCACACTTCATCATGTGCAGTCTTGCAGTCCCCTTCCCCCCACTTCATCATGTGCAGTCCCCATTACCCACCCACTTCATCATGTGCAGTCCCCTTACCCCCCAATTCATCATGTGCAGTCAACCTTACCCCCCACTTCATGTGCAGTCCATCTTACCCCTCACTTTACATGTGCAGTCCCCATTACCCCCCACTTCATGTGTAGTTCACCTTACCCCCCACTTCATCATGTGCAGTCCCACTTAACCCCCAATTCATCATATGCAGTCCCCCTTACTCCCTCCCACTTCATCATGTGCAGTCCCCCATACTCCCTCCCACTTCATCATGTGCAGTCCCCCTTACCCCCCACTTCATGTGCAGCCCCACTCTCCCTTCATCATGCGCAATCCCCCTTACCCCCACATCATCATGTGCGGCCCCATTCCACCATGTACAGCCCCACTCTCCCCACTTCATCATGTGCAGTCTCCTTTATCCACTAAACTCCATCATGTCCAGCCCCACTCCCCCTTCATCATGTGCAACCCCACTCCATCATGTACAGCCCCACTTACCCCCTCACTCCATCATGTGCAGTCTCCTTTAACCCCCAAATTCCATCATGTGTAGTCTCCTTACACCCCCCCCCCCCGCCTTAATCACTAGCAGTTACCCACCATTAAATTTATTTTATAAAGAAAACAAAAAAGTTTTTCATACTTACCTCACCAGTCGCTCCCCTGCAGCACCTCTCTGCTTTTAGCTTTCGGGACATGTCGGCGCGTGCGTGATGATGCCATCGCGCATGTTCAATACCTAACCTGGAAGTATAGAGAACATGATGGGAGCAGAAGCTGTGCAGCCATCAAGGTGACAGCAAAGCATAGCTCCCGGCCCCAGCGCAGACGTGTGCGTTGTGATGCGGCTGTGTCTGCTTCTGACCGCGTCACAGTACAGCGGACATGGCTGCGCACAATTTGCTGTGTGGCTGTAGCCACCACCAGGCAGCCGGCCCTGAACAGCTGCTGGGGGAGTGGCCTGGGGGGCATTTGCCTCTTTGCCACCTGGGCCAGACAGCCCCTGGGTATTCGGTTATTGGGGACCAATGCTGCTTTAAGGGGTCTTCTGGGGTGATGTTATGGCAGCCGGATGGTATAACTTCCCACAGGTGAGTGGTGCAGTAAAGAACGAATTACACAGTTGTGCAGTCTTTTTACCTTGTTTACTGATGGTAGCAGGTAGCCACAGTCCAGTACACCAGATCACAGGTACAGGCAGGGTCCGGCCGGCTTGGAAGCGAGTTCAGAGTCCAGCTTTATCAGGTGGAATTAAAAGCCTTCCTTTTAGTGCTGTTATAGTCCCTTACTGCCTAAGGCTTCTGCCAAGGTCCTCTCAGTTCTCTCTGTCCCCCTTTAGGTAGGACTCAAACCCGTATGACAGGTGACTCAAGCCTTTTTACAGGGTCTCTATCACGACCCGGGGTCTATGTGTTACTGTGTCTCCTGGGTGTTAGGGTGAACAGGTGATGTATAATCCAGCTGTCCTGCTGGTTTCTGCTATGTGTCTAAGGATATGTGCACAAGTAGAATGGACCTCTGCGGAATTTTCCGCAGCGGATTTTAGAAATCCGCAGTTAAAAGGCACTGCGTTTTACCTGCGGATTTACCGCGGTTTGTATGCGGATTTTGTGTGGATTCCCCTGCGGTTTTACACCTGCGGATCCGCAGCAAAATCCGCAACGTGTGCACATAGCCTTAGAGTCCCACAAAAGCCTCGGTTTGCTGGCTACCGGTGTCTGAGCTCAATCAGGGATGTAGCCTAGTCCCAGCGATTCTCCCCTGTTGTCACACTCCTGTGCTTCGCTCTCCAGCACGTTAGCTAAAGGCTGTTCTTCCTTCTGTATCTCGCTATCTAGGAGCTACAGCACCTCAGGCTGTACGGACCCTCACCCGTCCTTCTGCCTCAGACTGCTCCAGTCTGCTGTCTGGCACCAACTGTCAACTGTCTGTTTGTCTGCCTACCAACTGCCTAGCAACTAACTCCTCCCGACCAGAGAGAGCAGCTTCCCTGAAGTCGGGTGTAGAGCTCCCCCTTCTGGCCTGGAATCAGAACGGTGTTGTATGTGCTAATTACATGTTAAAAGGAATCTTACATCACTTCCAAGCATGACATCACTCTCCCCGTGAGGAAAGCAACCCCACTGTGACAACCGGGACCCTGGGACGCCACACTCCCCCCCATTAAATCCAGTACCCCAAGACTGGGAAAACAAAAAGACAATAAATGGCTTAAATACATATGCAAAAATTGTAAAATATACATTACAATAAGTTAGGTAAACTTTTTTTCCCTTTATGGGAGGCTGTTTTCTTAAACGTTGCAGGAACATATATACAAGTGCAGAAAATTACTTTGCTTCCCTTAATGGGAGGTAATTTATTAAACATTACATAAAACAAGTGCAAACATTTTTCAGGTGCACAACATTACATTAATAACATTTTTGCTTCTTGTTCTAGGGCAGGTCCTCAAGCCTGCATCCTCCTGGACTGGAGGCCAGCTGGCTCTGTTCCTTTGGGGGAACTTGCATGGACTTCACAATTTTGGTTAGTGCAGCTACACTTTTGGTCAGTTCCTCAACCTGGAGGCACAGTCCTGCGGAGGGTTCATCATCTAAAGTCTGTGCGTCAGCCTCAACAGGGACCTGATGGAAGGATGCTGCTTCCTGATGGTAGTTGATTGCTGGGCCTATCTTTGAATTGTGCAAAGTGCAGGTCAGGGTTTTGCAGGGCAAGGATGCGTAGCTGTGTTCTGTGGGTGTTAGGGTGAACAGGTGATATATAATCCAGCTGTCCTACCGGTTTCTGCTATGTGTCTTAGAGTCCCACAAAAGCCTCGGTCTTCCAGCTACCAGTGTCTGCGCTCAATCAGGGATATAGCCCAGTCCCAGCTATTCTCCCCTGTTGTCACACTCCTGTGCTTCGCTCTCCGGCAGGTTAGCTAAAGGCTGTTCTTCCTTCTGTATCTCGCTATCTAGGAGCTACAGCACCTCAGGCAGTACGGACCCTCACCCGTCCTTCTGCCTCAGACTGCTCCAGTCTGCTGTCTGGCACCAACTGTCAACTGTCTGTTTGTCTGCCTAGCAACTGCCTAGCAACTAACTCCTCCTCCCGACCAGAGAGAGCAGCTTCCCTGAAGTCGAGTGTAGAGCTCCCCCTTCTGACCTGGAATCAGAACGGTGTTGTATGTGCTAATTACCTGTTAGAAGGAATCTTCCATCACTTCCAAGCGTGACATCTCTCTCCCTGTGAGGAAAGCAATGCCACTGTGACAACCAGGACCCTGGGGCGCCACACCCCCTCTGCCCAAGCCATTTTCTTGCTCGTTATTTGACATGGCTCCCTGTCTACGGTTCACGGTGGAACCTACAGCCATTTCCCGTGCGTTCCATCATGACATGCAGGGTATTCTCCTTCTCTCTCCTTTTTTCAAATTAGGGAGGGAGGTGCCACGGCTATATCCGTGTTACTTTTGGTGACGTGTTATCTTGCGATATGCATACATCTACATCACTTCTGGCAGTGACACGCACACCGCTGACATATTAATGTATCTCAGGAATTTTCCTATGCTTGGCCCCGGATCTTCGCCGTCTCACTGAGTAATTACTGGTTAATTATCTGCACATGGGACACCTTCTACTTATACCTACTCTGCACAAAGCACTAGCACTTTACCCCTGAGGAAGCCACATGGTTGTGGTGTAACGCGTGGGTTCCTTGACTCTCTCCCTTCTACAGGTCTATAAAGTGGGTTGCGTATCAGTGGCCTGTATGGATGTTTTATTACTAGCTAAATATCTCCACTTAGTTAATGATGTCATAACTTAACTTTTTCTTTCCAGCATGCCACTGTCTTTTGAGTATTATACTCAGATAGGTATCTTGACTTGTATGATTTATAGCAAGTCATTGTATTTATTGTGACAGATTGAATACTTTTGTACAAAAATTGATTTATGGTGCTGTGTACTATTTAATTTTTATCATTAAGTTTGTATGTACTATTCTTGTCGGAGTTAATCTTGCGCCTTTAGCCTTTCCTATTAGAACATGGTAAATATGCTTTGTTGTATAAGGTTAATCTTTCACTATTTGCTTGCCCTTTTTTAAATGTTTTTTTATATGTTTACTTTGTGTATGTGTTTGGTATCAATAAAGTGTTCTTTTAATTTTTTTATGATACACTCTTGCATTCATTGGATTATTATGGATGTTTGGTGCCTAATATATACCTTTTTCTCTTCCATTTAACAAGGTCTTAGACCTCACATGGAGTCAAGGTCATCCAAGTGTGTTGCGCTGCTTTAAGTACTCCACAAGCATGGCCAGCGCTGATGACGCCATCAACAGCTTTACTATCCCACTTCTATGCCTCCTTGAAAAATGCTTCAGACTCTGATGGATGAGGTGGTGCTACAAGACGAAGAGGAACAGGGATCATTCACACCATTATCAGGCCAGTTGTCCACACCTGGCTGGGAGGGTGGGTTCCTGTACCAACTGCGGCCAGGTACACAAATGTCCAACAGGTGACAGTTTTGGAGGATGAGGAGAAACCGTGTCCATAGCAGCGTGGTACTCAAAGCTGCTCATAGGCCTAACAAAAACATGACATGACTGGTGGGATACAGAGGACAAAGACAATACACCTCCCACCGAGGACAGCTTGTTGCCTCTGGCAGCCTGGCACACATGAGCAACTACATGCTGCAGTGCCTGTGCAATGTCCGTCAAGTTGCTCGAATTGTTACCAATGCTAATTACTTCGTGACCAACCTGCTGGGTCCCCACTACTAGGACAATATGCCATCCTTACTTCCATCACTGGAGCATGTTTGAAAAATGCAGGAATACAAGTGCATACTGGTAGAGGCACTACTGACGACATTCCCACCTGACAGCGGGAGGCTCAGGGGAATCACAAGGCAAAGGAGAAGGAAGAAGTCCCCGATGCAGTGGGGCACAAGGGAGAGTTAGTATTGCCGAAATATGAAAAACCTTACTCAGCACGCCACAACCATCTGATACGATCCTTTAGCAGGAGGCAACGTTTCAACAACATAGTGAAAGAGTCCACATGTCTCCATGTTCTGAGTGATAGGTGTGCCCCATTTAACTTTCGGGTCTCCAAATTCTTGGCCTGAGCTTGTCCTTTACACCTTCCAGGTGCCGGCTTGTTCGCGGCAAGTGTACTGTTAGAACATGTGTTTACCACTGCAAGGGGTGTGATAACAGAGAGGCTCATCCGCCTGTCCACAGCCAAACTCGCTTTCATTACAATGAACAGGCATGGATTTCACAGGACTTGTCTGTACCTTTGGTTGAATAGAAAAATATACCAGCCGCTCCCATACATTGTTATATTCCACTGTAGTTTGGTCATTCCATTTGCCATTCCCAATGTTTTGGGGTCTCCCCAAATTATATATATATATAACAAAAAACATTTTTGACTTCTTCCTTCTCTGCCTTTTTCATCTACACCACCACCTCCTCCTCAACCTCCTCCTCCACTTGGACCTCCGCCTCCTGGTTGAAGATTATTATTTTTTATTTTTCTAATCCTATGTTATTTCCCTGTCCATATTTGTTTGCAGGGCAATTGATCTGGTCTTATTCCCATTTTGCTTCATTTTACACCCCCCAGCCCTTACCATGGCCATTTTACAGCACAAAAGTTCGGGTCCCCATTGAGGTCTATGGAGTTTGGGTTCACATTTGGGTAGAGTTCTGATACGAGAACCAAACTTTGGACTACATCCTCAGATTGGTTCATCCCTACAGGACATGACTTTTCACCTTTGAATCAATGAGTCTTGCTCATCCCACTAAGGCGCTGCAGTAGGCATAACTCAGTTTATTGGATTTGCCTGCAGTATTCTATTAACTCTGTGGTAACTGGCGACCAACCCGTATATGATTAGGCTATACAGTATACTGTGTAGTTATCTAAGCTACATTCTTTTATTGGTTCTATTAGCTGGAAAATTTATACAAAGACTAAAGGCCCCTTCACATTTAGCGACGCTGCAGCGATACCGACAACGATCCGGATCGCTGCAGCGTCGCTGTTTGGTCGCTGGAGAGCTGTCACACAGACAGATCTCCAGCGACCAACGATGCCGGTAACCAGGGTAAACATCGGGTAACTAAGCGCAGGGCCGCGCTTAGTAACCCGATGTTTACCCTGGTTACCATGCTAAAAGTAAAAAAAAACAAACACTACATACTTACCTACAGCCGTCTGTCCTCCAGCGCTGCGCTCTGCTTCTCTGCTCTCCTCCTGTACTGGCTGTGAGCCGGAAAGCAGAGCGGTGACGTCACCGCTCTGCTTTCCGGCTCACAGCCAGTACAGGAGGAGTGCAGAGCACAGCGCTGGAGGACAGACAGCGGTAGGTAAGTATGTAGTGTTTGTTTTTTTTTACTTTTAGCATGGTAACCAGGGTAAACATCGGGTTACTAAGCGCGGCCCTGCGCTTAGTTACCCGATGTTTACCCTGGTTACCAGTGAAGACATCGCTGGATCGGTGTCACACACGCCGATCCAGCGATGTCAGCAGGGAGTCCAGCGACGAAATAAAGTTCTGGACTTTATTCAGCGACCAACGATCTCCCAGCAGGGGCCTGCTCGTTGGTCGCTGTCACACATAACGATTTAATTAACGATACCGTTGCTACGTCACAAATAGCAACGATATCGTTAACAATATCGTTATGTGTGAAGGTACCTTAAGGAAAGTGAAAAACTGGGTGGATTACTGAGAAAGAACAAGCAACAGAAATGCTAAGCAATCATTCTAATGTTCAGAAATGTCAATATTATTGCTTAATTGACAGAATGTTTGTTGGTTATGGGATGATGCCAGATTTTATCATTTGAACTCTGGACCTTAATGCTGATAACAATCTGTTCGTGAGTTGTGTTCTTCTGTTTTCCCAATCTAGCAACAAAGATATCTTTCACACTTCTGATGTTTATAGCACTCTTGTTTTTCTTTCTTTACAGGGGTTGTCTCATCATTAAAGGTTACAATTGCAAAGAGCATGAGAAAGCATTTTTTGTAATCTGCTCGTTATTAAAAATCCACTCTTTTTTTAATTCTATTGTTTACTGCTCATTGCCTAGGTCACCGGCCACCACTGGAGTGTAATAAGGCTTGTAAGCACTGCTCTGAAGTTGCTTGCTGGAAAGTACTGAAAGCTCTGGATTTGAGTTGATTTAATGCCAACTGTGCTGCTCAGAAGCTGCAGAAACAAGAGCAATAGAAAGAAGAAAGGGGGTAGAAAGGAGGTATTCAAACAGGTACACTCGAAAATTAATCTGTGAATATTACTACTCAAATAATAAGGGCATGTGCACATGATCAGTATTTGCAGTAGAAAATGCTTCTGGAAATACTGATTGTTGACAGGAATTACACTCTGTAAAATATGCACGTTTTCACATCGCTATTGATGCATTTTATAGATCTTTTTTTATTTGTTTTTTTCCCATTCATTACAATGGGTGATAAACGCTGCAAAAATGCTAAAGGAATTGACTTAGTGCAGATTTGAAACTGCTTCAAATCTGCTAGGAAAAATAAGCAACATGCATAAGATTTCAGAAATATCACTGACATTGCTGGTACTTTAAAATGCTCCATTGTTTTTATCGGCAAAAATGCAATGCAAAGATTTTTCTGTATTTTCATGACTATGAAAATTGTAAATTCACACTGAAGGCATCAAAACTATGAATACGGAATTATATGCTTAACAAAAAAGTGTGAAACAACTGAAAATATGTCTTATATTCTAGGTTCTTCAAAGTAGCCACCTTTTTGCTTTGATGACTGCTTTGCACACTCTTGGCATTCTCTTGATGAGCTTCAAGAGGTAGTCACCGGAAATGGTTTTCACTTCACAGGTGTGCCCTGTCAGGTTTAATAAGTGGGATTTATTGCCTTATAAATGGGGTTGGGACCATCATTTGTGTTGAGCAGAAGTCTGGTGGATAGACAGCTGATAGTCCTACTGAATAGTCTGTTAGAATTTGTATTATGGCAAGAAAAAAGCAGCTAAGTAAAGAAAAATGAGTGGCCATCATTACTTTAAGAAATGAAGGTCAGTCAGTCTGAAAAATTGGGAAAACTTTGAAAGTTTCCCCAAGTGCAGTTGCAAAAACCATCAAGTGCTACAAAGAAACTGGCTCACACGAGGACAGCCCCAGGAAAGGAAGACCAAGAGTCACCTCTGCTTCTGAGGATAAGTTTATCCAAGTCACCAGCCTCAGAAATCGCAGGTTAACAGCAGCTCAGATTAGAGACCAGGTCAATGCCAAACAGAGTTCTAGCAGCAGACACAACTCTACAACAACTGTTAAGAGGAGACTTTGTGCAGCAGGCCTTCATGGTAAAATAGCTGCTAGGAAACCACTGCTAAGGACAGGAAACAAGCAGAAGAGACTTGTTTGGGTTAAAGAACACAAGGAATGGACATTAGACCAGTGGAAATCTGTACTTTGGTCTGATGAGTCCAACTTTGGTTCCAACAACCGTTTCTTTGTGCGACACAGAAAAGGTGAACTGACGGACTCTACATGCCTGGTTCCCACTATGAAGCATGGAGGATGAGGTATGATGGTGTGGGGGTGCTTTGCTAGTGACACTGTTGGGGATTTATTCAAAATTGAAGGCATACTGAACCAGCTTGGTTATCACAGCATCTTGCAGCGGCATGCTATTCCATCCAGTTTGCATTTGGTTGGACCATCATTTATTTTTCAACAGGACAATGACCCCAAACACACCTCCAGGCTGTGTAAGGGCTATTTGACCAAGACAGAGAGTGATGGGGTGCTACGCCAGATGACTTGGCCTCCACAGTCACCAGACCTGAACCCAATCAAGATGGTTTGGGGTGAGATGGACCTCAGAGTGAAGGCAAAAGGGCCACCAATTGCTAAGCATCTCTGGGAACTCCTTCAAGATTGTTGGAAGACCATTTCCGGTGACTACCTCTTGAAGCTCATCAAGAGAATGCCAAGAGTGTGCAAAGCAGTCATCAAAGCAAAAGGTGGCTACTTTGAAGAACCTAGAATATAAGACATATTTTCAGTTGTTTCACACTTTTTTGTTAAGTATATAATTCCACATGTATTAATTCATAGTTTTGATGCCTTCAGTGTGAATGTACAATTTTCATAGTCATGAAAATACAGAAAAATCTTTAAATGAAAAGGTGTGTCCAAACTTTTGGTCTGTACTGTATGTCTTCTATCCTGGTATATATGTCCCTTATCCTTATACATATATCTCCCATCCTGGTATAAGCTGTATGTCACTTATCCTTGGCCCCATCCTGACATGTGTTTTCCCCATCCTGGTATATGTCCCTCGTTCTGACACGGTTCTTTAATGTATAGAAAAAAATAAACAATTATATTCACCTCCCATCCCCCTCCACCCGCCACGCGGTGTCATCTTCTGAGGCCCTCTTCTTGACTGGGACCCCCATCTGTTCTAATTATATCTGTATATACATTACTGTTATCTATGTGTAGACACTTCACAGCTATTATATCTGTATAATTACTGACCGTGTTAGTACTTTATATATGCCATGTGTCTTATATTCTTATTATTTGGATATTGTGATACTATTATCTTCTATTACCTACTTTATCTAATATCCAGAAATGATTTTATATTGCAGGTCTACTATTTACAATACATGGGGGTGCCCCCTTTTGGGGTATTGATTTAATACTTCATCATGTTATAATGCATTTTGTCTGTCCCTCGCTCAATCAATTATCTATGGTATGATTACCCTGGTCTTTAAATTGTGTGCTTATGTTATGGTCTTTGTTTATATTGCACAAATTTTATTGCAGCCTTTATGCATATATCCACGTTTGGTTGTCTATTGGTTTTGTTATCACAATAGGTAACGCTTGTTTTTAGTCTGCCCATACGTAATATGTCCCATATTGTACCTGGCTCGTTCTGCACAAGCGCCGTTTTTCTTTTATGTCTCTGGCTCCCGCAGTTTGTCTGTTGTCCGGTCACATGGGGCCCCACGTGTTCCGGCATCAGCTGATCGGGCGGTGATGCATCCAGCTGGCATAGTCATCACTATGGCGATGTTACCTCATTTCCTGTCGCGGCCGCACACTATATATTTCTGAGCACATGGTACTAAGACACGCCCCCTGAGGAAGGTTTCATTCCGAAACGCGCGTCGGGGTGGGCTGTGGACGGCGCGGTGGTTGGAGTCTATATCAAGGGTATGTGTGTTGGCAATTTCCCCATTTATGTTTCATCCTTCCTGATTGTTGAGGTGTTATTTAGCCTTGGACGATAGCCCATTGCCGGCTGTTATATACCAGCCTCATTATGGCTGTGTCTGGTGGAATTGCCCCCTTACACCTATGATTAACCCCTTGTGCTATCTACCGCTCTTATGTGCACATTCATGTGCCGCAATGCTGCATGCCTCTCCTGTTTTGCCTTGTACCTGTTGTGCTTTGTTTTTTCTCAGTGAATATTGCAGTTTGTCCTGCATTTGTCCATAAATGCATTAGGGTGACTACTTGGTTATAATACTTTTGGACTTTTTTTCAATTATTTATTTCCCATTTTGCATATGATGTCATTACTTTTAATTTAATTATTGATTTTTTCTGTGTTATGCACAGGTGTGCTGGATGACATTATGGACTATCGAGCCAAAGAACAATCCTGGCTCAATCAGATGGATCAGGTCTTTGGTAATGGAGGGAGTGTTGCACAGCAGTCGGGCGATCCTAGATGGGATGAGAGATTGTCGTCTATTAAGACCATGATTAACAAACGCACCAGAATATGGTGGAATTAATCATTTATGGAGAAATATGTAAATAATAAGATGATCCTTAGGGGTCTTAGAGTTCGTGTTATTCCATCATCTCCAGTGGAGGATGAACAATTTATTGCGAAATGGGAAGATACTTATAATACATGTTCATTGCCCTTATGCAGTTACTTATTAATCTCAACACTACTAGTATTGTCGAATTGAATGACTTGATCGATAAAACACAAGTAGAAATACGGGCAAGTTGCCCAATGGATAAAATCCAACAATTTGATACTGAGTTGGATAAATCCATGGATATGTTGGTTAAAAAAATCCAGGAATCCCAAATTTTCAAATATAATACAGACCTTCGGGATTACCAAATGAAAATAGTGTATCTTTGGAGAAATAAAAACAATCAAGGCCTCCGCAGAACTCCATCGAATGTTTCTATATCCTCAACGAGTGAACGATCTGATATATCTTCTGTATCTGAGGGAGCAGCTGGAATGTCTGATAGAACCAGATTACGTGATCATTCATTCCACCCGTATAAAAGATCTGCTACAACATCATCTTTTTCCAAGAACAGGGATAATAAGGTGATCAATTTGAGTGGCTATAGTCTGTCTGATACCGACCTTCAACTCCTTGGTAAGGGTCTGTCCTTTTCACCTTCATCCAAATTTGACACTTTCACAGTGGTGAAATACTTACATATTTTTGCGAGGTCGCTGTTGTTCTAACGTATTTTTCATATTAATGATTTACAATTGTTATTCCCCACATAGGAGGAACAAGATGCATTAAGGATTTTGGAGGAATTGGCAGTTGAACATCTATACGAAGGTGGTAAGGTTCCTCCCTCCATACGTCCTCGCTCTAGAAAGTTTCCCCCTCTATCATCTTGTGCCAATATTGATTTATTAGTCCAGGTGGTGACGGATGAGCTCGGTAAAATCCCGAGATTTATTTCTCATGACAATTTGTCACGGGAGGAGAGAGTTAGACTTGACAGTCTTCAGAATCTGCCAGGTGTGTTGCTGAAGCCAGCGAACAAGGGTGGTAACGTCATTCTGTGGCCAACAGTTATGTAGGAGAGGGAGGCGTTTCGGCAGTTAAATAATACAACCTGCTATAAAAAGCTGACCTACAACCCCCTCTCTGCATATTGTGCCCAGTTGGACACCATCATTAAACGGGCTCTGCAGAATGACGTTACCACCAAGGACCTGGCTTCCGCATTGGTGGTATCTTAACTGTTATGAACAGGTGATTCAGAACCCCAATGGACCTGGTGGTTACGAGCACAGAAAATGACCTGATAGTTGCTAATCACATTGGACGAGCTCTGAGACGTGGGAACTCTGCTGACCGCAATCCCTAATCCTATCACACCACACTAGAGGTAGCCGTGGATTGCTCCTAACGCTCCCAATGCAACTCGGCACAGCCTGAGAAACTAGCTAGCCCTGAAGATAGAAAAATAAGCCTACCTTGCCTCAGAGAAATTCCCCAAAGAAAGAGGCAGCCCCCCACATATAATGACTGTGAGCAAAGATGAAAACACAAACACAGAGATGAAATAGATTTTAGCAAAGTGAGGCCCGACTTACTAAATAGACTGAGGATAGGAAAGATAGCTTTGCCGTCAGCACAAAAACCTACAAACAACCACGCAGAGGGCGCAAAAAGACCCTCCGCACCGACTAACGGTACGGAGGTGCTTCCTCTGCATCCCAGAGCTTCCAGCAAGCAAGACAAACCAATATAGCAAGCTGGACAGAAAAAATAGCAAACAAAAGTAACACAAGCAGAACTTAGCTTATGCAGGGCAGACAGGCCACAAGAACGATCCAGGAGAGAGCAAAACCAATACTGGAACATTGACTGGAGGCCAGGAACAAAGAACTAGGTGGAGTTAAATAGAGCAGCACCTAACGACTTAACCTCGTCACCTGAGGAAGGAAACTCAGAAGCCGCAGCCCCACTCACATCCACCAGAGGAAGCTCATAGACAGAACCAGCCGAAGTACCGCTCATGACCACAGGAGGGAGCTTGACCACAGAATTCACAACAGTACCCCCCCCTTGAGGAGGGGTCACCGAACCCTCACCAGAGCCCCCAGGCCGACCAGGATGAGCCAAATGAAAGGCACGAACCAGATTGGCAGCATGAACATCAGAGGCAAAGACCCAGGAATTATCTTCCTGACCATAACCCTTCCACTTAACCAGGTACTGGAGTTTCCGTCTCGAAATACGAGAATCCAAAATCTTCTCCACTATATACTCCAACTCCCCCTCAACCAAAACCGGGGCAGGAGGATCAACGGATGGAACCACAGGTGCCACGTATCTCCGCAACAATGACCTATGGAATACGTTATGGATGGAAAAAGAAGCTGGAAGGGTCAAACGAAAAGACACAGGATTAAGAACCTCAGAAATCCTATACGGACCAATGAAACGAGGCTTAAACTTAGGAGAGGAAAATTTCATAGGAATATAACGAGATGACGACCAAACCAAATCCCCAACACGAAGTCGGGGACCCACACAGCGCCTGCGGTTAGCGAAACGTTGAGCCTTCTCCTGAGACAATGTCAAATTGTCCACTACATGAGTCCAAATCTGCTGCAACCTATCCACCACAGTATCCACACCAGGACAGTCAGAAGACTCAACCTGCCCTGAAGAGAAACGAGGATGGAAACCAGAATTGCAGAAAAACGTCGAAACCAAAGTAGCTGAGCTGGCCCGATTATTAAGGGCGAACTCAGCCAAAGGCAAAAAGGACACCCAATCATCCTGATCAGCAGAAACAAAACATCTCAGATATGTTTCCAAGGTCTGATTGGTTCGTTCAGTCTGGCCATTTGTCTGAGGATGGAAAGCCGAGGAAAAAGACAAATCAATGCCTATCCTAGCACAAAAGGCTCGCCAAAACCTCGAAACAAACTGGGAACCTGTCGGAAACGATGTTCTCCGGAATGCCATGTAAACGAACCACATGCTGGAAGAACAATGGCACCAAATCAGAGGAGGAAGGCAATTTAGACAAGGGTACCAAATGGACCATCTTAGAAAAGCGATCACAAACCACCCAAATGACCGACATTTTTTGAGAGACGGGGAGATCCGAAATAAAATCCATAGAGATATGTGTCCAGGGCCTCTTCGGGACTGGCAAGGGCAATAGCAACCCACTGGCACGAGAACAGCAGGGCTTAGCCCGAGCACAAATCCCACAGGACTGCACAAACGAACGCACATCCCGTGACAGAGACAGCCACCAAAAGGATCTAGCCACCAAATCTCTGATGCCAAAGATTCCAGGATGACCAGCCAACACCGAACAATGAACCTCAGAGATAACTCTACTCGTCCATTTATCAGGAACAAACAGTTTCTCAACTGGGCAACGATCAGGTCTATTAGCCTGAAATTTTTGCAGCACCCGCCGCAAATCAGGGGAGATGGCAGACAAAATTACCCCTTCCTTGAGAATACCCGCCGGCTCAGGCAAACCCGGAGAGTCGGGCACAAAACTCCTAGACAGGGCATCCGCCTTCACATTTTTAGAGCCCGGAAGGTACGAAGCCACAAAGTCAAAACGGGAGAAAAACAGCAACCAACGAACCTGTCTAGGATTCAACCGTTTGGCAGACTCGAGATAAGTCAAGTTCTTGTGATCAGTCAAGACCACCACGCGATGCTTAGCTCCTTCAAGCCAATGACGCCACTCTTCGAATGCCCACTTCATGGCCAGCAACTCTAGATTGCCAACATCATAATTACGCTCAGCAGGCGAAAACTTCCTGGAAAAGAAGGCGCATGGTTTCATCACCGAGCCATCAGAACTTCTTTGCGACAAAACAGCCCCTGCTCCAATCTCAGAAGCATCAACCTCGACCTGGAACAGGAGCGAAACATCTGGTTGGCACATCACAGGGGCAGAAGAAAAACGACGCTTCAACTCTTGAAATGCTTCCACAGCAGCAGAAGACCAATTGACCACATCAGCACCCTTCTTGGTTAAATCAGTCAACGGTTTAGCAATACTAGAAAAATTATTGATGAAGCGACGATAAAAATTAGCAAAGCCCAGGAACTTTTGCAGACTCTTCAGAGATGTCAGCTGAGTCCAATCATAAATGGCCTGAACTTTAACAGGGTCCATCTCGATAGTAGAAGGGGAAAAAATGAAACCCAAAAATGAAACCTTCTGAACACCAAAGAGACACTTTGACCTCTTCACAAACAAAGAATTCGCACGCAGGACCTGGAACACCATTCTGACCTGCTTCACGTGAGACTCCCAATCATCCGAGAAGACCAAAATATCATCCAAGTATACAATCAGGAATTTATCCAGGTACTCTCGGAAGATGTCATGCATAAAGGACTGAAACACTGATGGAGCATTAGAAAGCCCGAATGGCATAACCAGGTACTCAAAATGGCCCTCGGGCGTATTAAATGCTGTTTTCCATTCATCGCCCTGTTTAATACGCACAAGATTATACGCACCACGAAGATCTATCTTGGTGAACCAACTAGCCCCCTTAATCCGAGCAAACAAATCAGACAGCAGCGGCAAGGGGTACTGAAATTTGACTGTGATTTTATTTAGAAGGCGGTAATCAATACAAGGTCTCAACGGACCATCCTTCTTGGCCACAAAAAAGAACCCTGCCCCCAATGGCGACGACGAGGGGCGAATATGACCCTTCTCCAAGGATTCCTTTACGTAACTCCGCATAGCGGCGTGCTCAGGTACAGACAAATTAAACAGTCGACCTTTAGGAAACTTACTACCAGGAATCAAATCGATAGCACAATCGCAATCCCTATGCGGAGGTAGGGCACTGGACTTGGGCTCATCAAATACATCCCGGTAATCTGACAAGAACTCTGGGACCTCAGAAGGGGTGGATGATGAAATAGACAGAAATGGAACATTACCATGTACCCCCTGACAACCCCAGCTGGACACAGACATTGACTTCCAATCTAATACTGGGTTATGGACTTGTAGCCATGGCAACCCCAACACGACCACATCATGCAGATTCTGCAACACCAAAAAGCGAATATCCTCCTGATGCGCAGGAGCCATGCACATGGTCAGTTGGGTCCAATACTGAGGCTTATTCTTGGCCAAAGGCGTAGCATCAATTCCTCTCAATGGAATAGGATGCTGCAAGGGCTCCAAGAAAAACCCACAGCGCCTAGCAAACTCCAAGTCCATCAAATTCAGGGCAACGCCTGAATCCACAAATGCCATGACAGAAAAGGATGACAAAGAGCAGATCAAAGTAACGGACAAAAGAAATTTCGACTGTACCGTACCAATGGTGGCAGACCTAGCGAAACGCTTAATGCGCTTAGGACAATCAGAGATAGCATGAGTGGAATCACCACAGTAAAAACACAGCCCATTCCGTCATCTGTGTTCTTGCCGTTCAGCTCTGGTCAAAGTCCTATTACATTGCATAGGCTCAGGTTTATGCTCAGGTAATACCGCCAAATGGTGCACAGTTTTACGCTCACGCAAGCGTCGATCGATCTGAATGGCCAAAGACATAGACTCATTCAGACCAGCAGGCATAGGAAATCCCACCATGACATCCTTAAGGGCTTCAGATAGACCCTTTCTGAAAATTGCTGCCAGAGCACATTCATTCCATTGAGTGAGCACAGACCACTTCCTAAATTTCTGACAATATATCTCTACCTCATCCTGACCCTGACACAGAGCCAGCAAGATTTTCTCTGCCTGATCCACTGAATTAGGTTCATCATAAAGCAACCCGAGCGCCAGAAAAAACGCATCAATATCACATAATGCAGGATCTCCTGGCGCAAGGGAAAATGCCCAGTCTTGAGGGTCGCCACGTAATAAAGAAATAATGATCTTTACTTGTTGAACTGGGTCACCAGAGGAGCGGGGTTTCAAAGCCAGAAATAGTTTACAATTATTTTTGAAATTCAGAAACTTAGCTCTATCTCCAGAAAATAACTTAGGAATAGGAATTTTAGGTTCTAACATAGGATTCTGAACCACTAAATCTTGAATGTTCTGTACACTTATAGCGAGATTATCCATCAAAGACGACAGACCTTGAATGTCCATGTCTACACCTGTGTTCTGAACCACCCTGATGTAAAGGGGAAAAGAAAGACAAAACACAGTGCAAAGAAAAAAAAAATGGTCTCAGAACTTCTCTTTTCCCTCTATTGAGAAGCATTAGTACTTTGGGCCTCCAGTACTGTTATGAACAGGTGATTCAGAACCCCAATGAACCTGGTGGTTACGAGCACAGAAAATGACCTGATAGTTGCTCATCACATAGGACGAGCTCTGAGACGTGGGAACTCTGCTGACCGCAATCCCTAATCCTATCACACCACACTAGAGGTAGCCGTGGATTGCTCCTAACGCTCCCTATGCAACTCGGCACAGCCTGAGAAACTAGCTAGCCCTGAAGATAGAAAAATAAGCCTACATTGCCTCAGAGAAATTCCCCAAAGAAAAAGACAGCCCCCCACATATAATGACTGTGAGCAAAGATGAAAACACAAACACAGAGATGAAATAGATTTTAGCAAAGTGAGGCCCGACTTACTAAATAGACCGAGGATAGGAAAGATAGCTTTGCGGTCAGCACAAAAACCTACAAACAACCACGCAGAGGGCGCAAAAAGACCCTCCGCACCGACTAACGGTACGGAGGTGCTTCCTCTGCGTCCCATAGCTTCCAGCAAGCAAGACAAACCAATATAGCAAGCTGGACAGAAAAAATAGCAAACAGAAGTAACACAAGCAGAACTTAGCTTATGCAGGGCAGACAGGCCACAAGAACGATCCAGGAGAGAGCAAAACCAATACTGGAACATTGACTGGAGGCCAGGAACAAAGAACTAGGTGGAGTTAAATAGAGCAGCACCTAACGACTTAACCTCGTCACCTGAGGAAGGAAACTCAGAAGCCGCAGCCCCACTCACATCCACCAGAGGAAGCTCATAGACAGAACCAGCCGAAGTACCGCTCATGACCACAGGAGGGAGCTTGACCACAGAATTCACAACACTTAACCCACCATAGCTACCTTATACCTCCTCCCAAAAATCCATAAGAGCATCACGGCACCACCTGGCAGGCCAATAATTTCTGGCAGGGGAAACTTCCTTGAGAACATTAATAGATGGATCGACTTCCACCTCCAACCCTTGGTTATTAATCTTCCGTCTTTCCTCAAGGACACCGGGGAGTTGTTGCGCAAGGTCAATGGATTGTGTTTTGTGGGTGACACTCTATTGGTTTCGGCAGATGTCGAATCCCTGTATACTAGTATCAAACATTGTGATGGTATTTCCGCTGTGAGATACTTTCTGGGCACATCCACGCTTTCTCATGGCATAAGGGAACTTCTGCTGGAACTACTGGAGTTCACCCTCACCCACAACTTTTTGTATACCTACAGCTCCAGGGGACTGCTACGGGGGCGACTTTAGCACCATCCTACGTTTGTCTTTTCTTGGGGCTGTGGGAGAGGGACCTCCTCATGTCGGACAAACAGGGGTCAGTGGACCGTGTCCCATTATGGACACGGTACATTGACGATATCTTCTTCATCTGGCAGGGCACATCCACCGACCTTGCGCAATTTATTTCTACGTTGAACAGCAACGACCTCAACATCCGTTTGACATTCACATGGAGTAAGAATAGAATAGATTTTTTGGATGTTACCATTTCCAGGGATGTTGGGGGTATGGTACAGACAGATATTTTCAGGAAAACGACTGCCACCAATACACTCCTTCATGCATCCTCTGGTCACCCATCCCACATGATCAGGTCGATTCCTATTGGACAATTTTTGAGGTTACGTTGTATATGCTCAACTGACACAGATTTCGAAAAGAGGGCCTCGGAATTAAGGGAGCAGTTTTTGTCACGTGGATACAGTGGTAGGGCGATAGCAAGAGCATACCACAGGGCAAAACACACGTCTTGCCATGATTTACTATATGGGGTTAAACCTGACTTAAGGCATCAAGGTGAGAAAGTGAGATTCATTACATCTTTCAACTCACAATAACAGAGTGAGATCTGCATTGAAAAAAGCATGGCCTATTCTTATGGTAGACCCCATAATAAGTAAATTTCTCCCGGACAAACCGTCCATTACTTTTCGTCGCACAAAAAATCTAAGAGATTATCTTACACGAAGTTATTACTGTCATGATCCATTCCGGAGTTTAGTCCTGCCTGCTCTTTCTCTGGGTGGATCATGTCAAGGGTTAACTTTGATCTGCCTCATTCTGGGCTCGGGTTTGCTATTTAGCTCCCAGGTATCCTGAGGCTGGTGTCAGCTATAGCTCTGTCTTTGGCGTGTGAACCTGACTCTGGAAGCCCTTGGTTTGTCCTACTGTGAACCCTGACTTGTCCTGTGTCTGTTATCTCCCCCTGCCTGCCCTTTCCCAGTGTCTCTTTGTTTGTTTGTATATCTGCTTGACTCCCTGGTTATGATCTTGGCTTGGCTCTTTTGTACCGTATTTTGCCCGTCCTGGTTTACTTATCCCTTGCTATGCCCTGACCATTCATTCTGTCTAACTCCATTTGTATTATTGTGCTTTCTTGTAATCTGACTCGGCTTTCCTGACCTCGCTCTCGCCACTAGGTGGCGTCTGTTCAGTTGCTCTGTGGGTGCAGTCTGGCTTCCCTACCAAGCTCCCCCTGGTGGAGGTTGTGCTGTACTGCACTGCAGCTGCATGACATTATAGCTGACCAACACATTTAAAGGGATTTCTGCATTTTTTTTCTCTGCTCTGTTTGCTATGGATCCGCTCCATACCTTGGTAGATCAAATGGATAGCTTGACTGTTATGATACAAGTCAAAAACCTGACCTGCACATCCAAACATAGACTGAGTGTGAACAGGTGCTGAACCCAGAGTCGCCAACTCGTATATAGTTAAGTAAAAAGGGCAGCACACTGCAGCGCCAAAACATGCAAACTTGAAAACACGAAATTTGAACTGCATCACTGCACTAGAAATATGAAAAATGAGAGCTTTTAGCGCATAAAAATGGCCATATTTATGTGTACCTTGTAGCCACTTTACGGCATCTCTCTTATACGAGGTCCTACGCTTGACCTACCTCACCGAGAATAAACGTCTCCATCTGAATGGGTACATGTGAAACCTCTTCTTGGACTCAAATTCTCTCTTTCTGTGGAGGGGTATTGGACCTACTATAATTAAAACACCTGTGGCTAGGAGGCGGGGAGTGCACGATCAGAAGGCTAAAGAATACATTTCAAAAACCTGACCTGCACATCCAAACATAGACTGAGTGTGAACAGGTGCTGAACCCAGAGTCGCCAACTCGTATATAGTTAAGTAAAAAGGGCAGCACACTGCAGCGCCAAAACATGCAAACTTGAAAACATGAAATTTGAACTGCATCACTGCACTAGAAATATGAAAAATGAGAGCTTTTAGCGCATAAAAATGGCCATATTTATGTGTACCTCGTAGCCACTTTACGGCATCTCTCTTATACGAGGTCCTACGCTTGACCTACCTCACCGAGAATAAACGTCTCCATCTGAATGGGTACATGTGAAACCTCTTCTTGGACTCAAATTCTCTCTTTCTGTGGAGGGGTATTGGACCTACTATAATTAAAACACCTGTGGCTAGGAGGCGGGGAGTGCACGATCAGAAGGCTAAAGAATACATTTAAAAAACCTGACCTGCACATCCAAACATAGACTGAGTGTGAACAGGTGCTGAACCCAGAGTCGCCAACTCGTATATAGTTAAGTAAAAAGGGCAGCACACTGCAGCGCCAAAACATGCAAACTTGAAAACACGAAATTTGAACTGCATCACTGCACTAGAAATATGAAAAATGAGAGCTTTTAGCGCATAAAATGGCCATATTTATGTGTACCTCGTAGCCACTTTACGGCATCTCTCTTATACGAGGTCCTACGCTTGACCTACCTCACCGAGAATAAACGTCTCCATCTGAATGGGTACATGTGAAACCTCTTCTTGGACTCAAATTCTCTCTTTCTGTGGAGGGGTATTGGACCTACTATAATTAAAACACCTGTGGCTAGGAGGCGGGGAGTGCACGATCAGAAGGCTAAAGAATACATTTCAAAAACCGAGTTGGCGACTCTGGGTTCAGCACCTGTTCACACTCAGTCTATGTTTGGATGTGCAGGTCAGGTTTTTGAAATGTATTCTTTAGCCTTCTGATCGTGCACTCCCCGCCTCCTAGCCACAGGTGTTTTAATTATAGTAGGTCCAATACCCCTCCACAGAAAGAGAGAATTTGAGTCCAAGAAGAGGTTTCACATGTACCCATTCAGATGGAGACGTTTATTCTCGGTGAGGTAGGTCAAGCGTAGGACCTCGTATAAGAGAGATGCCGTAAAGTGGCTACGAGGTACACATAAATATGACCATTTTTATGCGCTAAAAGCTCTCATTTTTCATATTTCTAGTGCAGTGATGCAGTTCAAATCTCGTGTTTTCAAGTTTGCATGTTTTGGCGCTGCAGTGTGCTGCCCTTTTTACTTAACTAATGTTATGATACAAGACCTGTTTGTGGAACAGAGGGCCTTGTCCTCTTCTCATAACCACTTGCAAAGGGAGCTTTCAGACACAGTTAAATCATTGCAGACTGACTTCAAACGATCTGACACTGTTGATGTCTCTTTGCACTCTCCTGAACCTACAGTCCCAGATACCTTCTCTGGGGAGAGGGAGAGATTTTTTACTTTTAAGGAGAGTTGCAAGCTTTTTTTTTCTCTTAGACCCAGATCTTCTGGAGATGAGAGACAGCGAGTGGGGATAATTATTTCCTTACTGCGGGAGGGACCTCAGTCATGGGCCTTCTCTTTACCTGCTTCTGCCCCTGAACGTGTGTCTGTGGACAAATTCTTTGAGGCTGTGGGACTGATTTATGACGAACCAGACCGGGTCAGGGTAGCAGAGGACATGATCATGAGTCTCTCCCAGACTGAACTCACCGCCGAACAGTATTGTTCTGAGTTTAGGCGGTGGTCCATTGAGGTGTCTTGGGGTGACTCTGCTCTGAAGCGCCTATTTGAGAGAGGACTTTCAGATCATCTCAAGGATGCGCTGGCCCTTCATACGCCACCCAGTTCCGTGGTAGAGGCCATGACTCAGGCCATTCGTATGGACCGGAGGTTACGGGAGAGAAGAATTATCCAGCGTGAGATTCCTGTTTTGCCTGCCAAGTCTGAGGTGATGTCATTCAAGGAGACTATGGAAATTGGTGCCATCAATTTCAAGGAGAAGGAGAGGAAACGGCGACGTGATGGGAAACTATGTTTTTACTGTGGAGATCTGGGACATTGGAAGAAGGACTGCCCCTCTTGTCCATCGAGTAACAAGCTGCCGAGTCTGGGTGATGGTCTAGGAGGTCTTCCAGACTCACAGGTACCATTTTCGTCATTTCAAAAAGTTTTGTTAGAGGTGGAACTGTGTTATGGAGGTGTTTTTGTATTCATTTCAGTATTTGTGGACTGTGGATCTTCTATGAACTTCATTGACTATAGTCTGGTGTCCAAGTTAAAGTTAGGGACAGTTAGGCTAGAGACTCCCATCCATATCGTTGCCATTGATAAGACACCGTTGGCTCAAAATGTCCTTAAATTTGTCTCTGAGGAGTTCCTCCTCAAGGTGGGTTCTTTGCACCAGGAACGAATTTCATGTTATGTTATGAATAATCTTCCTGCGAGACTGGTGCTGGGGTTCCCCTGGCTGCAGAGACATAATCCTGTTATAGACTGGGGATCTCGTGATATTGTTAAATGGGGTCCTAATTGTTCCAATGGTTGTCTGTCTGCTGTGTTTGTGTCCACCATTAATCTGGAGGGTATTCCGGAGTACCTAAAGGACTTTGGTGACGTGTTCTCCAAAAAAGAGGCTGAGGTCTTACCACCCCATCGTCCTTATGATTGTACCATCAACCTTATTCCGGGTTCTAAATTGCCCAAAGCCCGTTTGTACAATCTTCCTGGCCCGAAACGTACTGCTATGAAAAACTATATCTCTGATAGTCTACGCAAAGGTCACATCCATCCCTCTGTCTCACCTGTGGTCGCGGGTTTTTTTTTGTCAAGAAAAAAGATGGTGGTTTACGCCCATGTCTCGATTTCCGGGAACTAAATAAAATTACGGTGAGAAATACCTACCCTCTCCCACTCATTCCTGATCTCTATAACCAATTGTCTGGGGCTAAGTGGTTTTCCAAACTCGATCTTAGGGGAGCATATAACCTTATCCGCATTCAGGAAGGGGATGAGTGGAAAACAGCATTTCTCACCTCCGAGGGCCTGTTTGAAAATTTGGTCATGCCCTTTGGTCTCACAAATGCGCCCGCGGTGTTTCAGAACTTCATGAATGATGTGTTTTCTGATTTTATCGGGCGCTTTATGGTTGTATACCTGGATGATATCTTTGTTTTCTCACCTGACAAGGAATCTCACATTGGTTATTTACGTGCTGTTCTTCACCGGTTTGTTTTGTGTCCAGGAGCTTTCTATTCTGGGGATCATCCTTTCTGTGAATGGGTTTCGGATGGATCCCGGAAAGGTACAGGCCATTGTTGATTGGGTGCAACCCAGAGACCTCAAGGGGTTGCAGCGTATTCTTGGTTTTGCCAATTATTACCGAAAATTCATCAAAGGGTTTTCTCAGGTAGTCAAGCCACTCACCGATCTCACTTGCAAAGGGGCTGATCTCAAAGTTTGGTCATCCTTGGCAGTTGAAACATTTATTACATTAAAAAAATGTTTTATGTCTGCCCCTGTATTAGTTCAGCCCGATCCATCTAAACCATTCATTGTAGAGGTGGACGCATCAGAGGTGGGAGTAGGGGCGATGTTGTCTCAGGGACCCGTTACTTTGACCAACTTGAGACCATGTGCCTTTTTCTCCCGTAAGTTTTCTTCTGCTGAGAGGAACTATGATGTTGGGAACCAGGAGTTATTGGCTATAAAATTGGCTTTTGAAGATTGGAGGCATTTTTTGGAGGGGGCGGTTCATCAGATCACGGTGATTACTGACCACAAGAATTTGTCTTATATTGAAACCGCCAAACGGTTAACTCCTAGACAGGCTAGGTGGTCGCTGTTTTTCTCTCATTTTCATTTTTCAATCACTTTTTGGCCTGGTTCCAAGAATGTCAAGGCTGATGCCTTATCTCGCAGTTTTGATCCGATATCACCCCCGAACCTCCTTCCTCCATTCTTCAGCATGGGGTGGTTGTTGCGGGGGTATCCTCTCAATTGGAGCAGGAGATTCGAAAGGCTGTCTCTTGCTCCTCCCTCTTTGCCTGACAATAAGCTTTTTGTCCCAGTTCAGTACCGATTGAGGATTCTCCGGGAGTTCCACGATTCTGCTTTTAGGGGTCACCCGGGGATCTCTGCCACCCGTAAAGCTATTGCTAGGCTGTTTTGGTGGCTCTCCATGAATTCTGATATTATTGAGTTTGTGTCTGCTTGTGATACTTGTGCCCGTGCTAAGAGCTCCCATAACCGGCCGGCTGGGGAATTGGTGCCATTGCCAATTCCAGATAGACCTTGGACTCATTTGTCTATGGATTTTATTACTGATCTCCCTCCTTCCAATGGCAAAACTGTAATCTGGGTAGTGGTTGACAGATTCAGTAAGCAAGCACATTTTGTACCTCTGGCAGGATTGCCTAATGCTGAGACACTATCTAGATTGTTTGTTGAGCATGTTGTACGGCTGCATGGTGTGCCTTTGAGTGTGGTCTCTGATAGAGGAGTACAATTTGTGTCCAAATTTTGGAGGGCATTTTGTAAAAGATTGGGTATTTGTTTAACTTTCTCCTCTGCTTACCATCCTGAGACCAACGGGCAGACGGAGAGAACCAATCAGTCACTTGAACAGATTTTGAGGTGTCTTGCTACATCTCAGCAGGATGATTGGTGTTCTTCATTGCCTGTGGCTGAATTTGCATTTAATAATCGGATTAACCAGTCCACGGGCACCTCTCCATTCTTCTGTAACTACGGTTTTCATCCCCATTTTGGTGAATTTTCTAGGCTGGATTCAGGATGTCCAGGGGCTGATACGGCAGTGCAACAGTTGGGGGAGGTGTGGAGGGAGGTCTAGAAGAACATTGGGAAGGCTCAGGGCAAACATAAACTTTTTGCTGATAAGCGACGGTCTGTAGGACCTATATTCCTGGTAGGAGAAAGTGTGGTTGTCTACCAAGAACATTCGTCTAAAGATTCCTTCTGCTAAGCTTGGTCCCAGGTTTATTGGTCCTTACGAGATCATTGAGGTGGTCAATCCAGTTGCCTTTCGTTTACGCCTTCCTCAGTCGCTTCAGATCCCCAATGTGTTCCATAAATCCCTTCTTAAGTCCTTTGTACCATCTTCCGCTGGGTCTCCATCCCCTCCACCTCCTGTCTCTGTGGATGGTCAGACCGAGTTTGAAGTAGAACGGATCGTGGATTCTCGCATGGTCCGTAGTTCTCTTCAGTATTTGGTCCATTGGAGGGGTTATGGTCCTGAGGATCGATCTTGGGTCCCAGCGCGATCTGTCCATGCTGATCGATTGGTCCGGGCATTTCATGCATGTTATCCTGGGAAACCTGGGGGTCCGGTGGCCCCCCCTTGAGAGGAGGGTACTGTCATGATCCGTTCCGGAGTTTAGTCCTGTCTGCTCTTTCTCTGGGTGGATCATGTCAAGGGTTAACTTTGATCTGACTCATTCTGGGCTCAGCTATAGCTCTGTCTTTGGCATGTGAACCTGACTCTGGAAGCCCTTGGTTTGTCCTACTGTGAACCCTGTCTTGTCCTGTGTCTGTTATCTCCCCCTGCCTGCCCTTTCCCAGTGTTTCTTTGTTTGTTTGTATATCTGCTTGACTCCCTGGTTATGATCTTGGCTTGGCTCTTTTGACTCTGTTTCAGTTTGTCGCTATTGTACTATATTTTGCCCGTCCTGGTTTACTTATCCCTTGCTATGCCCTGAACATTCATTCTGTCTAACTCCATTTGTATTATTATGCTTTCTTGTAATCTGACTCAGCTTTCCTGACCTCGCTCTCGCCACTAAGTGGCGTCTGTTCAGTTGCTCTGTGTGTGCAATCTGGCTTCCCTACCAAGCTCCCCCTGGTGGAGGTTGCGCTATACTGCACTGCAGCTGCATGACAATTACATTGGGTCACGTCCACCTACGTTTCTGGACAGTCTTTCCATTGGGGGTGGTTGTGTTCCCTGTGGTACATGTATTGCCTGTCCTAATATAGATCGATGTGCTTCCTTCACGGACTCCAGTGGTAAGAAAACTTTTGAGATCAGACAACGTATTACATGTACTACGAGATATGTCATATATCATGCTACGTGCCCATGTGACCTAATATACGTTGGTCTGACAACACGCCAACTGAAGGTCCGTGTTAGGGAGCACGTCCTAGGCATTCAGGCAGCATCTACACACAGGGACACTTTCACCCTCAAGACATTACCATGCCATTTTAAGACCATTCATGCCTGTGATAGCTCGTTGCTAAGGGTGCGTGGTATTGATGCCCTCCACATTAACATCCGGGGGGGGGGGGGCAATTATCTAAACGTCTCGGTATGATGGAAGCACTTTGGATTTGGATGTTGGATTTGGACCTTAGAGATGGTCCATCCATACGGTTTAAATGAGAATCTCTCTTTCGCTCCATTCTTGTGATCGCTCCGTTGCTGTGTAATTTGCTCCATCATGCTTCTACAGAGTGTGGTCTAAGCTTCTCAGGACTCTTTCATCACATCCAGGAGACCTTGAGTGTGTCAGCCATAGAGTAGTTCGAATGGGGAGAAGCCTGTAGAAGTTTGGGGAACTTCCCTGATTGAGAATTACAAATAAAGAAGCAGACAGTTCCAGTATTGTTAAATCTCTTCACCAGTCCATCCGTCTGGGGATTGGATGCTGAGGTTAAGAGTTGTGAAATCTACACAACATGACCTTAGACATGAAGGGTGTCCCTTGATACATCAGTATCTCCTTTGACAGACAGGTTCGAGAGAAGATATGGAGCAGCTCCTGAGAGATACACTTTGCTGAGGAATTTCTTAGGGGTACCGCCTTAGGGTACCAGGTAGCATAATCTAGGACCACCAATATATATATTGATGTCCTTCTGGAGACTTCACCAGAGGCCCCACTAAATCTATCATTATGCGCTCGAATGGAACCTCGATGATGGGTGACAGTACTAGGAGACTGTGGAAGTGGGCCACCTGGGAGGTTAGGTGGCAGCTGGGGCAGGAACGACAATAGCTCATAATTTCTTTGTAGCACCCAGGCCAGTAGAATCTCTGGGGGATACGTTCGAGTGTCTTATCTGCCTCCAGGTGCCCACCCAACACATGGGAATGAGCCATTTCTAACACCCTTTGTCTATAGGGCCCTGACATCATTAACTGCTTTATCACCTGACCCTGTGGCTTGGTTACTCTATTAAGCAGGTTCCCATTCATAGTAAAATGTGAGAACCAATTGTCGGCCCCTGGCTCCTGAGGCACCCCATTTAGCACTGTCACATTTTCAAATGCCCCTTTAAGTGTCTGAGTTGGACAGGTCCAATCTTTCCTTAATAAGCTCAGGGATGTTGGCCTTATGGAATGCTACCTCATCCTTATCGCCATAAGCACATACAAGGGAAACTCAACCGCTACAACCTGATTCTTTAGGGGTGATCTGGCTGGTGTCAGAGCAATCAGGGGTCTTTGCTTTTTCCCACATGTCCCAGAACAATGCAAAGTCGCGTCCAATTATTATGGGGTGCAAGAAGTCCTTGACGAACCCCACTTCCTGAGATGTGTTGCCACAGTCCGTGCTTACATCCACCCGTGCCACTGCATAGTTCTACACCGGCCACCCACCACCTTCCCAGGCACCAGTCAACGAGGAAGTGTGGCCCTTATCAGGGTCACCAAACTTCTTGACTCCAACAGTCCAGTCATTCGCACCCCGTTTACAGACACTGAGCATGCCTGAGGGCATTCGCCAGGTTGAGGAACCGCGCTGCAGGCAGGGTAGGCAAAATAGGAGCAACGCTGACCTATGCTGCAGTCCATTGGCTCCAAGTTCAAGGGACAATGGGAGGCTATATGGCCTGGGCCGTGACATTTCCAGCATGCAATGTTCCCCCGCCCCTTTATCCCTTGGACACACCACCTCCTTTTGGGCCTCCAACCCATGTTGGGACCCACAGTATGGAGTGGGCTGTTTTCTCAAAGAACTCTCAACCCCTTGATACCTCTGGACCAGTCCAACCAGTTAATCTGCGTTCCTGGGATCACCTTGGGCGACCCAAGTCTGTATTGGCCTCGGAAGGGAATGCATGAATCAGTCCATCACCACTTGTTCTACCATCTGTGCCGGAGTAGAGGACTCTGGCTGCAATAATTTTTGGACCAGGTGCAGTGGGTTAAAAAGTTAGGGTGTGAGGGAGTTGGTCCCTGTGATACGCCCAGAAGTGGAACCGCTGTGACCGAACAGTCATTGTCACTTTTCAAGTGCACCAAAATTTCAGTTTTTAGCTTACCATATTCCTTGGCAGGCAAGTCATAGTAGGCTTCCTGGGCAAGTATAGCACCAGAACCTCTGCCTATTGATCTGGCGGACGTTTCTCCTTCTCGGCAACCTTTTCAAAGATGGTCAGAAAGGCCGCTATGTTGTCACCTGGGGTCATTTTCTATAGGGCTCTCCTTACCAACTTCCGGATGTAAAAATCGCCTCTGACCTTGAAGTCGGAGCTGTCATTGTGCCACGAACCACCTCTGTGAGCAAATCAAACTGCTGCTGCTGTTGGAGGTGCTGGTCCTGTTGTTGCTGCAGCTGGAGCTGGATATGCTACATGAGATGCTTACTCTTTTCCTGTTGCACCAGCTGTTGTTGTAGCTGTTGCTGTTGGGCTTTCACCATTTGTGTCAGCAGGTTCTCTGTTGTGAATTCTGTTGTCGAGCTCCTTCCTGTGGTCATGAATGGTACTTTGGTGAGTTCGGTCCGTGGGCTCCCTCTGGTGGCTGTGAGTGGAGCTGCTGCTTCTGAGGTTCCTTACACAGGTGACGTGGTTTATCTTTTGGTTGGCTTCTCTATTTAACTCCACTCAGATCGTTTCTCCATGCCAGCTGTCAATGTTTTAGCATTGGTTCAGTTCGCTCCTGGATCTGTCTAGTGTCCTGTCTTCTCCTGCAGAAGCTAAGTTCCTGATTGTTATTATTGTTCTTGTTTCTTTGTCCAGCTGGTTATCTTGATTTTGTCTTGCTAGCTGGAAGCTCTGGGATGCAGGGTGGCACCCCCGCACCGTGAGTCGGTGCGGAGGACCCTTTTGCACACTCTGCGTGGTCTTTTGTAGGTTTTGTGCTGACCGCAAAGATTCCTTTCCTATCCTCTGTCTATTTAGTAAGTTGTGCCTCCCTTTGCTGAAACCTATCTCATTTCTGCGTTTGTGACTTTCATCTTTACTCACAGTCATTACATGTGGGGGCTGCCTATTCCTTTGGGGAATTTCTCTGAGGCAAGGTAGGCTTTATTTTCTTCTCTAGGGCTAGCTAGCTCTTAGGCTGTGACGAGGCGCCTAGGGAGCGTCAGGAGCGCTCCACGGCTATTTCTAGTGTGTGCGATAGGATTAGGGCTTGCGGTCAGCAGAGATCCCACATCCCAGAGCTCGTCCTGTATGAGTTTAACTATCAGGTCGGGTGCTCCTAACCACCAGGTCATAACAGTTCTCCATATCAGTCGCCCCTGTAGGGCAGTGGGGCACTCGGTACCAGGTCCGGTCTGCAGGGGGGATGTCACAGTGGCTGCGACCTGGTACCTGGGGCTCAACGTTAAAGGGGAATGGTCTTTAAAGGGGAAAATGTTCAAAGTCTGTTGTTACGCCACCTGTGGTGTTCAGTCAGTAGTGGGACCGACGCTGCATTGAAGGGGTCCTGTTATGATCTGGTGGTTTAGGAACAACATGAGACAAGCTCTGAAGGAGGTGGTATCTGTACTGACCGCAGACCATGAACCTAGCAGCGCAGCTAGAAATAGCCGTGGGGGGTACCTGACGCTCCCTAGACCCCTCGGCACAGCCTAAGATCTAACTTCCCCTAAAGATGGAAACAGGAAACCTATCTTGCCTTAGAGAAAATCCCCAAAGGAAAGATAGCCCCCCACAAATATTGACGGTGAGAGGAGGGGAAAATAACATACGCAGAGATGAAATCAGATTTTAGCATAGGAGGCCAGTCTAGCTTGATACATAGGACAGGAAAGAATACTGTGCGGTCAGTATAAAAACTACAAAACAATCCACACAGAGTTTACAAAATCTCCACACCTGACTAAAGGTGTGGAGGGTAAATCTGTTTCCCAGAGCTTCCAGTTAACAGAAAAAATCCATAATGACAAGCTGGACAAAAATAGAATGCACAGAACAATAAGTCCACAACATGTGGACTGAAATGAGCAAAGCCAGAACTTATCTTTGCAGAACTGATCAGGAAACCAGGAGAATCCAAGCAGAGATGTGAATCCAGCCAGAGAACATTGACAAGTGGCATAGGCTGAAGACTAGAGCCAGGTTAAATAGCAGAGCCAGGAGAGACGATTAGTGAAAGCAGCTGCAAAGCTAAACCCAAGGAGCAGCAGTTCCACTCAAAACCACCAGAGGGGGCCCAAGGGCAGAATTCACAAAAGTGCCATTTACAACCACCAGAGGGAGCCCAAGAACGGAATTCACAACAGGGTCCCCTGGGGGATGTTGAGGCAGCATGGGTATTACACTTCCCACAGGTGAAGCGGGGTCCCCAGGGGTCCTATAGTGTGTGGCTAAGATAATGTGTGCTGGTGAATAAATGGAAACAGACAAGTTGTAAGTCTTTACCTGGTTTACTGTAGGTTGCTGGCCACAGTCCAGGGTACCAGGCATGGGTGATGGTGGTCCGGCTGGCTCAGAGGCAATGGAGGGTTCCCTTTTCCAGTAGAGGTCCGTGAGCCTTTCCAACTAGCGCCGTTAAAGGTGAGGTCCCTGCTGCATGAATCTTCCTGCAGAGTCCTCTATTCCCCCTGTCCTGAGACAGGTACCTGCATGACGGGCAGCTTGAGCCTTTTTACAGGGACTCTATCATACCCCGGGCTCCTCAGGTGCTGCTGCATCTCAGGCGTGGTGCAGGCAGTTAATGTGTAGTGTTGTGCCCTTCGGTTCTGCTCTGTGTCCTAGAGTTCCACAAAAGCCTCGGGTTCCCAGTTCCCAGTACTGCACTTCGGCTCTGAGGGTGCCCAGTCACAGTTCCCCTGAGCCCTGTTCCTCTCCTGTGCTCCTTCCCTTCCAGCTACTCCACATCCAACTCTTCCAGGTTATCTGTCCTTCCAGTGGCTGCAGCTCCCTAGTGGCTGCCAGGCCTCTCTACCTGCACTCAGTTCCAGACTTCCTTCTACTTCAGTGTCTCTCTCAAACTGTTCTGCTTGGTCTCCCAGGACCAACTAACTAGTTCCTCCTCCAGGTCAGGATACATAAAGCTTGGGGAAGCACCCCAGGATCTGGGTATTGAGCTCCCCCTCCTGGCCTGAATTTCAAATATGTTGTGTGTAGGTGCCTTACCTGGTGAAGAGAACTTCATTGCCTCTGAGCATGACATTACCCTCCCCATAGGAAAAACAACAACACTGCAGCAACCGGTCACCTGGGGTGCTGCACTCCACCACCCCCGTTAACACCAGTACTCCCGAACTGGAAAAAGAAAAACAGGAATTACAGGTTAAGACAATTTTTGGAAATGCATTTCAATAGGTAAAACAGGTTAACTTAAGCATCCCTTTATGGGAGGTACGATTCTTGAACGTTGCAAAAATATAACAATAACATTAAACATAAGTGCACACAGGTAAATGTGCAAACATTGTAGTAAGCAAGGCACATTGACCTGTCCTGGTCTCTTCTGTGCCATGCGGTTCTGCTCCTGAAAAGCAAAACAGGTATTCACATACAGTTCTGCTCACGCTACCAGCGCGCGGCAACATCTAAGCAAAGGGGCACCGTAACAGGTGCCAGACTATTTAGAAAACAGTTTCAAGAGAACATCTTGTCCATAAGTACTGCAAAAGAAAAGCATCAAAGCAACATATTTACAGCAGTTAGTTCACGCAGGTGAATGTCCTTTCAGCACAAGTATGCGATTTGTGTACTTCTGGCCACATTCAGACTAGACGTGCCCGGCCTCACTCAGTTCATTTTCATTGACTAAGGCCACACATGTATAGTCAGCACGTGACCACATGTATGTAAATCGCCGGTACGAGAGAATCCTGACAGCGTGCAGTGTGCACTGTGAGAAGTCAGAAGTCTGCAGTCACAAAGAATGACTGCAGAAGACTAATTAGAAACCTGAATATCCCCTTTAATACTCCTAACATAAATAAAAACATGAGAGTTAGTTAGTATCACAAATAACATTTACATACAGGTACCTTATAGATGACGTTGTCTCTGGAGTCGTTCTCTTCTTTTCTCTTCCCCCACCACCCCATCATTGTCTTTTCCCCCCACCAATCCCATCATTGCCTATTCCACCACCTCCATCATTTCCTCCCCACCACCCCTATTATTGCCTTTTCCATCACTACCATCATTATCCTTTCCACCACCACAATCATTGCATTCTCCCCACCACCTCCATCATTGCTTTTTTCCCCATCACCTCATTATTGCCCTTTCCCCCACCTCCATCATTTCCTCCACCTCCACCACCCCCCCCATTACTGCCCTTTCCATCACCACCATCATTGCATTCTCCCCCACCACCCCTATCATTGCTCTTTCTATCACCCTATCATTGCCTTCTCCTCCCCTTACACACACACACAAACACACACAGCACCATTCACCTCTCTGCACATTCCCCCCGCAGCGCTATACACACACACTCACTGCTCTGCTGCAACATCACCGTCGGCAGCTTCCTCTCTCTGACACAGCCAGCCGCTGAATGATTACTTCATCCAGCGGCGCTGCTCTCTGTGTAAGAGGAAGCGCAGGCGCGCTGCAGCTTCTCTGTGCCGGCTGTCAGCTTGACAGTCGGCACAGAGAACAGCAGACTCTCAGTCCTGGTGGGCGGCAGAATGCAGCCGCTGGGGGAGACACTGCGGGCCGCAGAACAGCAGACTCTCAGTCCTGGTGGGCGGCAGAATGTAGCCGCTGGGGGAGACACTGCGGGCCGCCACGTTAGGCGGCCCGACTGAGCCCCCCTGCCGGCTTATGCCCCTAGATACGCCTCTGTTTGCATTGCAGCCACAATGTGCTTGCAGCTTTTTATTAAATTTATTAAATACTATAGGTAGTGCTAGCCAATTTGTATGTAGATTTTCTGCAGTGTGCATTGGATGGGGTGGGGATAGTATGTCTGTACCCTATCCAACCATCTTTTCATGACGGTTGTTAAATAATGTATAGCTGTAACTTTTCTTGCACATTCATTTGAGGCCTGGGCAGAAAAAGAGGTGAGTGTAGTTTACGGTTCCATCTGTCAGGAGGTCACTCGGTGTTTGGCAAAAAGGTTTATATAATCTGATCAAACGTGTGTAGGAACTTCATGTTGTAAAGTGTCTTGCAATAATCTACGTGACGTCCCGATGACAGGTCAGGGCTGAAGAGCAGGAAATTCTCTGTCGACGTGATGTCATATGAAGTGGGAGAATCGTTGCCAGAAGCGATTCTGTGACCGTTCTGAGCTGGGAAAGATCGGCACAGGACAAAACAGGAAGGTAGTTAGCAACAACCTGCCAATAAGTGCTTATCATATCACCTTAGAAAATGAAAAGTCCAGGATAACCCCTTTAGGTGTACTGTTGGTTAGGTAACAAGGGTGATAAAAATAAGGAGATCTCACCAGAGGCGTAGCTAGAGCTTTTGCCGCCCGGGGCTGTTCCCGAGTTTGGCGCCCCCCCCCCTATCCCCCCCCCCCAGCTCAATACACACAAAGGTTACCAAAAATGGTTTTCCTGTTTTGTAGAACTTAAACTGGGCCTAATGGTGTCACCCCCACATGCCACACCTGTGACTTAATACCACCACACCATGACCAGGCCACATAGTGACCGAATAATACTACATACAAGGGACAAATACCACCGCACCATTTCCAGACCACATATTACCACCACATAGTGACTGAATACTACAATACTGATCAGTAATAAAAAAAAAACCACAATACTATCACCATAAGTGCCAGTATTCACAGGAGATCTGTACTTAGTATGCAGTGTCTGTGTAGAGGTAATACAGAGATCACTGGTGACATTATACACAGGACCTCTATATAGTATACAGTGTATAGTGTCAGTGTATAGGTAACACTGACTCACCAGTGACGTCTCTAGGTGAAGTCCTTCATCTTTCATCCAGCACAGACCGCCATCATTCCTTCCAGCCAGGACTCGTTTCTGCAGGAAATAACACAGTTATCTCGAGCTCCGCTTGCAGAACACATTACTTAATTTTTCACAACTTCTACATTACACCACATGAAGAAAAAAAGGTGATATAGTGTCACTCTGCACAGTAACAGGACCGCCCCCCCATTTAAAACAGTATACTCAAAAAATAAAATAAATACATCACTGCAGTAACAATATCCCTTAATTATCCCCTATGGTAATAATATTCCCAACCCTGGCCCCGTTTATCTCATTCCTGGCTCCAGCCATATGTTGTCGTATCCTGCCCTCATGAGTATCCATTCTACCCCATATGATCTCCCCATCCTGCCCCACCAGCCTCCATCGTATCCGTCCTGCCCCATGATCCAATCCTGCCCCGTGTCTCCAATCATGCCCCGTATCTACATTCTGCCCATGCCTCAAGTCCTGCCCCCAGTGTGTCCAGCATATTACCCCCATGTTGTCCAGCAATCTGCCCCAGTGTGTCCAGCATATTACCCCCATGTTGTCCAGCAATCTGCCCCAGTGTGTCCAGCATATTACCCCCAGTGTGTCCAGCAATCTGCCCCAGTATGTCCAGCATATTACCCCCAGTGTGTCCAGCAATCTGCCCTCAGTGTGTCCAGCAATCTGCCCCAGTGTCCAGCCTTTCCCCAGTGTGTCCAGCAGTCTGCCCCAGTGTGTCCAGCATATTACCCCCAGTGTCCAGCATTGCCCCAGTGTGTCCAGTATATTACCCCCAGTGTGTCCAGCAATCTGCCCCAGTGTCCAGCATTGCCCCAGTGTGTCCAGAAGTCTGCCCCAGGGTCTCCAGCATTGCCTCAATGTGTCCAGAAATCTGCCCCAGGGTCTCCAGTATTGCCCCAGTGTGTCCAGCAATCTGCCCCAGGGTCTCCAGTATTGCCCCAGTGTGTCCAGCATTCTGCCCCATAGTCTCCTGTACTGCCCCAGTGTGTCCAGCATTCTGCCCCATGGTCTCCAGTATTGCCCCAGTGTGTCCACCAATCTGCCCCATGGTCTCCTGTATTGCCCCAGTGTGTCCAGCATTCTGCTCCATGGTCTCCAGTATTGCCCCGGTGTGTCCAGCAATCTGCCCCATGGTCTCCAGTATTGCCCCAGTATGTCCAGAAGTCTGCCCCAGGGTCTCCAGCATTGCCTCAATGTGTCCTGAGATCTGCCCCATGGTCTCCAGTATTCAGTGTGTCCAGCATTCTGCCCCATAGTCTCCTGTACTGCCCCAGTGTGTCCAGCATTCTGCCCCATGGTCTCCAGTATTGCCCCAGTGTGTCCAGCATTCTGCCCCATGGTCTCCAGTATTGCCCCAGTGTGTCCAGCATTCTGCCCCATGGTCTCCAGTATTGCCCCAGTGTGTCCAGCATTCTGCCCCATGGTCTCCAGTATTGCCCCAGTGTGTCCAGCAATCTGCCCCATAGTCTCCTGTATTGCCCCAGTGTGTCCAGCAATCTGCCCCATGGTCTCCTGTATTGCCCCAGTGTGTCCAGCAATCTGCCCCATGGTCTCCTGTATTGCCCCAGTGTGTCCAGCAATCTGCCCCATGGTCTCCTGTATTGCCCCAGTGTGTCCAGCAATCTGCCCCATGGTCTCCTGTATTGCCCCAGTGTGTCCAGCATTCTGCCCCATGGTCTCCAGTACTGCCCCAGTGTGTCCAGCAATCTGCCCCATGGTCTCCAGCATTGCCCCAGCCCCAGACAGTCAGAAATAAAGAAAAAAAAAAAAGTAAAATCCTCACCTCTCCCGTTCCCAGCGCAGGTCCGGTGCAGTCAGCGTCTCTCCGGCTCTGCGACGCTCAGGACAGAGAGGCAGAGCGGCGCGCACAGTAGTGACGTCATCGCGCCCTCTGCTCTGAGACGTCGCAGAGTCAGAGGACGCTGCAGCCGCAGGAACCAGGAGAGGTGAGTATTAGAGCGGGGGCGGGGGCGGGGGCGGGACCCGGGGGTGGGGGGAGCTGGCCCTGGTCGTGGCGGCGGACGGCGCCGCCCGAAGATTTAAAGGGGCGTCTTTTTTATATATTTTTTTTTTATTTTTTATCTTCTTCTCCTGCAGCGCCGGCCGCCCCCAGCATTGTGCCGCCCGGGGCGGACCGGCCCCCCCGCACCCCCCTACCTACGCCACTGGATCTCACCTGTTTAAGGCCTGTTTCACACGTCATTCACTCCTTATTTTTATTCATTACTGGGGGAGACACTGCGGGCGGAGTGGATGGAGCCGCATATTCATTACTTTAATCGGCGGCCCCACGTGACCGCATACAGGAGAAGATGCGGCCAGAACAGGAAGCAGCGACAGCCAACGAGGGAGCTTGGTGAGTATTTTCAGAACAGCGGGGGGGCACACAGGGGGTGGGAGGGCGGGAGGCACATAGATCTTTATTTTAAACACTATTATTCATATCTTCTCTGCAGCAAACGCTGCTGCAGGGAAGATATGAATCGCGGCTTCAGCACCAGATGCTTGTGGTACCGAGTGGGCACACGGGCGGGACACGTGTGCCGCACGTGTGCCACACTGATGTGCCACAGAAACATAGGGGCACACGGACACGGATAATTCCGGTACCGATTTTTTCCTGTACTGGAATTATCTGGACGTGTGAAACCGGCCTAAAGATGGCTGGTTAATCTCCTCAGATTATTTTACTATATTTCTATGTGTTCCTATTAATGTATACTCCCAATCCAGTAAGCAGGTGAAAGCAAGAACATTTTCATACAGGCAGCAGCTTGGTTCACACCTCCCCGAGAACAAACTATGCTGAGGGACAGCTGTGAACTAACACATGATAAGAAATGCAATTCTGTATAAACACATTCAGTTCGATGTAAACAGTGGTATTCATGGTTAGAAGCTAGAACACGCATACACAGTATTGCACCATGGTGATATCTTTTCTTCTTTGTGCACAATTAATTTATGTTTCTTAGGCTACTTTCACACTTGCGTCGTGCACTGCACATCGTTATGCGACGTTGCGGCGCACCGACGGAAACAGTGAAAGCGCCGCACAACGGGGGCAGCGGATGCATTTTTCCAGCGCATCCACTGCCCCATTGTGAGGTGCGGGGAGGCGGAGGCGGAGTTCCGGCCACGCATGCGCGGTCGGAAATGGCGGAAACAGCACAGTAAAAAACGTTACATGTAATGTTTTTTGCTGCCGGCGGTCCGCCACAACACGGCGCAACCGTCGAACGACGGTTGCGCCGTGTGTCAATGCGTCGCTAATGTTAGTCTATGGTGAAAAAACACATCCTGCAGACAACTTTGCAGGATGCGTTTTTTCCCCTAAATGACGCATTGTGACGTATTGAAAATGACGCTAGTGTGAAAGTAGCCTTACTGAATCTTGTTTGTTTTCATAATCCAGCAATTAAGCTGTATAAATGAGAACCTGTCACCAGGTTTTCCCAATATAAAGTACAGCCAGTCAGCCACCTCCTTTAATGCATTTTTACAGCATTCTAGTAAACTGTATGTAAATTCTCAATCCCTTCTACATAGCACAAAACTACTGTTTATTACCCCCTGTAACGATGATCCTCGCTTTCTTGCAGCAGTACACACAGGCATAAAGCCTTTATGACCAACATAAAGCTTTATTACAGTTCATAAGCCTCTAACAAACAGAAAACAGCCAATTAGAAAACAAACAAAAACAGTCAATATGGCAATTCCAAGCTCCAGCAATGCGGGCTCACCCCTTTACAATTAGGGTCACATCTAGTCAGACTTACGACAAAACTGGCCAGCAAACTATAGTTACAGTCATGGCCAAAAGTATTGACACCCCTGCAATTCTGTCAGATAATACTCATTTTCTTCCTGAAAATGATTGCAAACACAAATTGTTTGGTATTAGTATCTTCATTTAATTTTTCTTAAATGAAAAAACACAAAAAGGGTTGTCCTAAAGCCAAATTGGATATAATTCCACACCAAACATAAAAAAGGGGGTGGACAAAAGTATTGGCACTATTTGAAAAATCATATGATGCTTCTCTAATTTGTGTAAATAACAGCACCTGTAACTTACCTGTGGTACCTAACAGGTGTTGGCAATAACTAAATCACACTTGCAGCCAGTTGACATAGATTAAAGTTGACTCAACCTCTGTCCTGTGTCCTTGTGTGTACCACATTGAGCATGGAGAAAAGAAAGAAGACCAAAGAACTGTCTGAGGACTTGAGAAACCAAATTATGAGGAAGCATGAGCAATCTCAAGGCTACAAGTCCATCTCCAAAGACCTGAATGTTCCTGTGTCTACCGTGCGCAGTGTCATCAAGAAGTTTAAAGCCCATGGCACTGTGGCTAACCTCCCTAGATGTGGATGGAAAAGAAAAATTGACAAGAGATTTCAACGCAAGATTGTACGGATGTTGAATAAAGAACCTCGACTAACATCTAAACAAGTTCAAGCTGCCCTGCAGTCCAAGGGTACAACAGTGTCAACCCGTACTATCCGTCGGCGTCTGAATGAAAAGGGACTGTATGGTAAGAGACCCATGAAGACCCCACTTCTTACCCCGAGACATAAAAAAGCCAGGCTGGAGTTTGCCAAAACTTACCTGAAAAAGCCTAAAACGTTTTGGAAGAATGTTCTCTGGTCAGATGGGACAAAAGTAGAGCTTTTTGGGCAAAGGCATCAACATAGAGTTTACAGGAGAAAAAAAAGAGGCATTCAAAGAAAAGAACACGGCCCCTACAGTCAAACATGGCGGAGGTTCCCTGATGTTTTGGGGTTGCTTTGCTGCCTCTGGCACTGGACTGCTTGACCTTGTGCATGGCATTATGAAGTCTCAAATTTTGCAGCATAATGTAGGGCCCAGTGTGAGAAAGCTGGGTCCCCTCAGAGGTCATGGGTCTTCCAGCAAGACAATGACCCAAAACACACTTCAAAAAGCACTAGAAAATGGTTTGAGAGAAAGCACTGGAGACTTCTAAGGTGGCCAGGAATGAGTCCAGACCTGAATCCCATAGAACACCTGTGGAGAGATCTAAAAATGGCAGTTTGGAGAAGGCACCCTTCAAATATCAGGGACCTGGAGCAGTTTGCCAAAGAAGAATGGTCTAAAATTCCAGCAGAGCATTGTAAGTAACTCATTGATGGTTACCGGAAGCGGTTGGTCGCAGTTATTTTGGCTAAAGGTTGTGCAACCAATTAGTAGGCTGAGGGTGCCAATACTTTTGTCTGGCCCATTTTTCGAGTTTTGTGTGAAATGATCAATGTTTTGCGTTTTGCTTCATTCTCTTTTGTGTTTTTTCATTTAAGACAAATTAAATGAAGATAATAATAATAAAAATTATTTGTGTTTGCAATCATTTTCAGGAAGAAACTGAGTATTATCTGACAGAATTGCAGGGGTGTCAATACTTTTGGCCATGACTGTATGTCCGGCTTTGCTCCCAGACAATACTGAGACAGCACAGTTGCCTTAAATAGACTGTTCAAGCCCCGTAGTGGTCATATGGGAACAACCATTCCCACCCAGCTCTTCTGGCCATTCCCAAAACCCAAACCCAAGATCCTGGCCCATTAAAAAAGCAGGGCAAAGCGAAGTACATCTGTACAGGAGCACATTTGGGAGACACTGTGTAGATGCAGCATCAGTATGAAGCAAGCAGGAGGATGACGATTGCGACGAGAGAGGAGACGTAAAGGCAAGGCAAGCGACACCCATCGAACCAGACTTCACCATATTGGGGGATAATAAAAGGTATTTTTTTGTGCTATGCAGAGGGGATTTGGGCATGTGGAAGTGAAAAGGAAATCCAGCTTCAATAAATAAAATCAATCTTTTTATTTATGTCCATTTAAAATATATCTGCTGAAACATATGTGACCGGTCAAACTGGAGGAAGAGTGCCTGGCAGGGCCATATTTGCCACAAGGCACTTGAGGGCATGTGCCTAGGGTGCCAGTATGCGGGGGGCGGCACCTGAGCATGTTTTTCTTAGTCTGGTGGTGTGTCCGTTTCTGAAGACAGGGGGTGGCAGAGAGGCAGTCAGAACACGTGGTGCTGGTGCCGGCTCTCCCTACTGAGTGAGACACAGTGACATTTGGTGCACGCGCACGCCCCTGCTCACAGACTCGTGCCCGGAAGCAAGGCCATATTTGCCACTAGGCACTTGAGGCCACGTGCCTAGGGCGCCAGGATGTGGGGGTGGGTGGCACCTGAGCATATTTTTTTTTTAGTCTGGCGGTGTGTCTGTTCCTGAAGACAGGGGATGGCAGAGCGGCAGTCAGAACACGGAGTGTTGGTGCCGACTCTCCCTACTCCCTGCTGAGTGAGACACACTGACATTTGGTGCATATGCACGCCCCTGCTCACAGACTCGTGCTTAGAAGGTGACTGTTACCAGTCCACTTACCGGGGCTGAGGTGAAGTGGCGGCGCCCTATTTCCTGACCCTGGGACACACATTGCTGGCCTGGCCTTGGACTCACAGAGCAGTACACAGTAAGCATGATCTCCCTCCCACCTGTGCGCTGCCTGCTGCACGGCTCTGTTCGTGACTCACCAGTCACCACTTCCCTCAAACTCCTCAGCCTCATTTCTGCATGGAGGCTGGAGCACATACAGAAGCAGCACTGGAATGTTCCATGTTTGCTGGCAGGAGTCAGACCCAGATAGAGTGAGTGGGGGTGTATAATATACCCCAATCACTCTATCTGGGTCCTGGGAGCAAACATTGGCAGTGCTACTGTGTGTGTGTGTGTGTGTGTGAAGCGATGGCTGGGGGACCACCACGGTGCAGGAAGACTACTGTACACAAGATGAGGTGCAAACAACAAAGGGTAGATTTATTGGAGGGCAAGGAATGAAGGGAATGAGGAAGATGCAAACAGGGGTATACAATGGCAAAAGACAATTTACAAGAGCAATAAACTTTATCTTTTCCGTAAAATAGCACGGTGCTCCAACTATTTAAGACTCAAAATATGTCTAACAAGCAAATGTAAACAATAAACAAGTGATGATGCTACTCTACGTATAACCTCCCTGGCCTCTACTAAGCAGGCCACATGGCTCCCGTGTACTGACTATTGAAGCCTACACTAGGCCCTAACAGGTGCACCAAACAGGAACAAACTCACAGTGATGTTGGAGAATCAGGTCCAGTCCCAGGGGGGCCCCCAGCAGTTCAATATGGTGCTCACGGCTTTCTGTCAGCTCTGTGAAACGTGGTCTTCTCCTTGCTTCTGAATCCTAGGGATGCTCCTGGAAACTGTAAATCCCTTTCTCTGTATCTTCGTGGCTCTCTTGCAACTATATCAGGACACAGTTCTTCTCTCTTTCAGCTATCAGCACAAAAAGTCCTCTCTCCAGCAGCCTCAGCTCACACATGCTGCTCCAGCTCCACACTTGCACTCTGCACAGACTAGTTCATTACATCGATTATTGCAGGGGAGAAGCAGAACATTCCATCATGCCAGACAAGGGGGTGCAGCCTCTTAAAATGACAGCGTGTTCCTTACTGTCCATAACAGCACCACCCTCTTACATGTGTGTGTGCTCCAGGCAAATTTAGAATATACACTATAATGACCAGAGTCAGAGATATATTTATACACCGTGTATAAATATATCTCTGCCTCTGGTCTGGACAATATAGTATAGATTTGCCTGGAGCACACACAGCAGCAGCACTGGCAAAGTTTGCTCCCAGATAGAGTGAGTGGGGGTGTGAGTCACCCACCAGGGCGGGGTAATCAGCATCGGGTCCGGTCGCATTTAAAGGGGATGTCACGGTGGCTCCGACCCGGCCCGTAGCCCTGGGACTCACTGTAAAAGGGAACGGTCTTTAAAGGGGAATTGTGAATAAGTCTGTTGTGACGCCACCTGTGGTGTTCGGTCAATAGGGGGACCGGCGCTGCTTTAACCCTGCTGTACTGTTTGGGTCAATATGACCCGAAATGATTTTTGAGACCCTGTAGATTTTTTTATATGAGGATTTGAAACTAGTGGTATCTTGACTTCTCCTCATTTGTGGAGCACTACAGTTAGGTCCATATATATTTGGACAGAGACAGCATTTTTCTAATTTTGGTTATAGACATTACCACAATGAATTTTAAACAAAACAATTCAGATGCAGTTGAAGTTCAGACTTTCAGCTTTCATTTGAGGGTATCCACATTAAAATTGGATGACGGGTTTAGGAGTTTCAGCTCCTTAACATGTGCCACCCTGTTTTTAAAGGGACCAAAAGTAATTGGACAATTGACTCCAAGGCTATTTCATGGACAGATATGGTCAATCCCTTCGTTATGTCATTCTCAATTAAGCAGACAAAAGGCCTGGAGTTGATTTGAGGTGTGGTGCTTGCTTTTGGAAGGTTTTGCTGTGAAGTAAACATTTGGTCAAAGGAGCTCTCCATGCAGGGGAAACAAGCCATCCTTAAGCTGCGAAAACAGAAAAAACCCATCTGAGAAATTGCTACAATATTAGGAGTGGCAAAATCTACAGATTGGTGTATCCTGAGAAAGAAAGAAAGCACTGGTGAACTCATCAATGCAAAAAGACCTGGGCGCCCACGGAAGATAACAGTGGTGGATGATCGCAGAATAATCTCCATGGTGAAGAGAAACCCCTTCACAACAGCCAACCAAGTGAACAACACTCTCCAGGAGGTAGCCGTATCAAAATCCAAATCTACCATAAAGAGAAGACTACATGAAAGTAAGTACAGAGGGTTCACTGCACGGTGCAAGCCACTCATAAGCATCAAGAATAAAAAGGCTAGACTGGACTTTGCTAAAAAAACATCTAAAAAAGCCAGCACAGTTCTGGAAGAACATTCTTTGGAGAGATGAAACCAAGATCAACCTCTACCAGAATGATGGAAAGAGAAAAGTATGGTGAAGGCGTGATACAGCTCATGATCCAAAGCATACCACATCATCTGTAAAACACGGCGGAGGCAGTGTGATGGCTTGGGCATGCATAGCTGCCAGTGGCACTGGGTCACTAGTGTTTATTGATGATGTGACACAGGACAGAAGCAGCCGAATTTATTCTGAGGTATTCAGAGCCATATTGTGTGGTCAGATCCAGCCAAATGCAGCCAAACTGATTGGTCGTCGTTTCATACTACAGATGGACAATGACCTATAAACATAAAGCCAAAGCACTCCAGGAGATTATTAAAGCAAAGAAGTGGAATATTCTTGAATGGCCAAGTCAATCACCTGATCTCAACCCAATTGAGCATGCATTTCACTTGTTAAAGACTAAACTTCAGACAGAAAGGCCCACAAGCAAACAGCAACTGAAAACCACCACAGGGAAGGCCTGGTAGAGCATCAAAAAGGAGGAAACACAGCGTCTGGTGATGTCCATGAGTTCCCGACTTCAGGCAGTCATTGCCAACAAAGGGTTTTCAACCAAGTACTAAAAATGAACATTTTATTTAAAATTATTGAATCTGTCCAATTACTTTTGGTCCCTTTAAAAACAGGGTGGCACATGTTAAGGAGCTGAAACTCCTAAACCCTTCATCCATTTTTAATGTGGATACCCTCAAATGAAAGCTGAAAGTCTGAACTTCAACTGCATCTGAATTGTTTTGTTTAAAATTCATTGTTGTAAAGTATATAACCAAAATTAGAAAAATGTTGCCTCTGTCCAAATATATATGGACCTAACTGTATATATTTTTGTTGTTTTTGCTTTTTTTTTGTTTACATTTTGCTACACGCTGATTGTTACACTTGTACTGTTCGGGTCAATATGACCCAATAGCATTTTATACTGTTCTACAGGTCTCTGATTATTTCTGACTGCAAAAGTTATGTTTTTTTTATGTGTACTTCATCTCAAAATGGTGGTGGTTTCACTGTTCTTATCAGTAAACAAGTAATTATCTAGTATTATCCATTTGCTGTTTGTGAGAGAGGAGACTGGTTGTCTATCATTCAAAGGCTGGGGGTATGCGTGTTGTTCTCGATTTGACTCATGGACTAAAAGGACAAAATGTCACATGTGACAACTTTTTTACATCCTATCAACTAGGCCAGATGTTGAAGAAAAAAACAACTTACCATGCTGGGTACTATAAGAAAAAACAAACCTGAACTACCGCAAGGTATCCTTAGCAAGAGAGAGCGTTGTACAGTTCTACTTTTTTTATTCTGGAAATACAACTGTTGTTTCTTATGTTCCAAAAAAAAACAACAAGCAGGTAATTCTAATGAGCACAATGCACCATGACAATGCTGTAAAAGTGATAGAGAAGACAGAAAGCCTGACATTATTTTGGATTATAATGCCACAAAGGGAGCACTTGATACTTTAGACCAAGCAATATCAACATATACATGCAAAAGCAAAACCAATCGGTGGCCAATGATTTTATTTTATAACATACTGGACGTTTCTGCATACAATGCATTCAGGGGCGCCGCTATAATGAGGCAAGTTGAGCACTTCGCCTCAAGTGGCATCCAGTCCCTCAAAACAGGGAGCGGCAGCGCGGCGCCGCCCCCTGCAGTCAGATGTGCCGGGTACTAGGCATGAGCATGAGGCTGTGTCACCAGCAGGAGGCGGCGGGGATGCCGGGCGCGGTGCTACCTCCTCACACACTAACTCATCCGGTTATAAGTACTGAGGGATGGGGTGGGGAAGGGGTGAGCGGCCCCTGCCATGGAAGACGAGTTACTGTACTTGTGATTGAAGCACAGCCTGTGTGCGGGGACTGTGGCTGCTTGCCTGCGTAGCTACTGGGGGGCAGAGGGGCCATCGCCCCGGGGCCTGTCACATGAAGGGGCCCACCAGGGCCAGGGCCACTTCTGTGATGAGGCAGAACATAGCATAGGAGCAGAGCAGTATAATGTCTGCTCCCGTCTGACAGAGACTCTGCACGCTACTAGCACAGTGGCCGGCTGCAGTCTCCCTCCTGCAGTGAATGGTTTCGCTTGTCTGACCTGATCATGAAGCTTTTTCCCAGCTGCAGTTTCTTCACTCTGTGCACGCTGGGATTGGCTCAGGCACGCTGGGTCCTAGTGCCCACAACTTGCATTTCAGTAGACACTTCCTGGTCCTGCCTGCAAACTTTATCAGTAAGTGGGGATGGAACATTTTAGGTTTATTAAATTCAGGTATGTCACTGTGATGTGAATGTGAGACTATTGGGGTATTGTGGGCGCTGAAAGTGGGTGAGGGGGGACAAGGTACTGAGGGGGTGGATGTGAGATAATGGGCGTATTGTGGGGGAGGGGAGACAGGGCACTGGGGGGTAAATCTGAGACCATGGGGGTGTTGTGGGGGTTGAAGGTGGGTGAAGTGGGACAGGGCACTGAGGGGGAGGTCACTAATCAATGTGAGTCTATGGGAGCCTCGTTCTGGCCTCTTTCTCACTCTCGGGCTATGTGCACATGGTGCGGATTTTGTTGCAGATCCGCAGCAGTTTTCCATGCGGTGTATAGTACCATATAAACCTATGGAAAACCAAATCCGCTGTGCACATGCTGCCGAAAATACCGTGCAGAAATGCACCGGTTTATTTTCCACTGCATGTCAATTCTTTGTGCGCAATCTGCAGCGTTTTACACCTATTCCATAATAGGAATCCACAGGTGTAAAAACGCAGGTGAAATCCTCACACAAAACGCAGGAAATCCGCGGTAAATCCACAGGTAAAACGTAGCACGTTTTACCTGTGGACTTTGCAACAACGGTGAGGAAAAATCCGCACACGAATCCTAAATGTATGCACATAACCTCACAGTCTTACATTGAGTGCTTGTGGCATAACTTCTAACTTCTGGCCTGTCAGAAGCTGCGCTCATAAGTTTGAGCCGCAGGACTGCAGCAGTGCCACAAAATAGTCAATACGGCAGATGATGAGTAAATGACCGGGGACGGGGACTTGCACTTAAAACACCACTCCAACGGTGGAAAAAAAACCCTGCTAGAGTGGTGCTTTAATAATTTAATAATAAGCAATTTAATACTATAAAGTTGATAAAGGCTTGGAATAAATGTCTGCAGTCACTTTGTGACTGCAGACTGCTAAATCATGACAGGGAGCTGCAGGCCCATCATACTGTGTATAAAGGAGCTGCGGGCTCATCATACTGTGTATAAGGGAGCTGCGGGTCCATCATACTGTGTATAAGGGAGCTGCGGGCCCATCATACTGTGTATAGGGGAGCTGCGGGCCCATCATACTGTGTATAAGGGAGCTGTGGGCCCATCATGCTGTGTATAAGGGAGCTGCGGGCCCATCATGCTGTGTATAAGGGAGCTGGGGGCCCATCATACTGTGTATAGGGGAGCTGCGGGCCCATCATATTGTGTATAAGGGAGCTGGGGGCCCATCATACTGTGTATAAGGGAGCTGCGGGCCCATCATACTGTGTATAAGTGAGCTGCGGGCCCATCATACTGTGTATAAGGGAGCTGCGGGCCCATCATACTGTGTATAAGGGAGCTGCGAGCCCATCATACTGGGTATAGGGGAGCTGCGGGCCCATCATATTGTGTATAAGGGAGCTGCGGGCCCATCATACTGTGTATAAGGGAGCTGTGGGCCCATCATACTGTGTATAAGGAAGCTATGGCCCCATCATACTGTGTATAAGGGAGCTGCGGGCTCATCATACTGTGTATAGGGGAGCTGCGGGCCCATCATACTGTGTATTAGGGAGCTGTGGGCCCATCATGCTGTGTATAAGGGAGCTGCGGGCCCATCATACTGTGTATAAGGGAGCTGGGGGCCCATCATACTGTGTATAGGGGAGCTGCGGGCCCATCATATTGTGTATAAGGGAGCTGGGGGCCCATCATACTGTGTATAAGGGAGCTGCGGGCCCATCATACTGTGTATAAGTGAGCTGCGGGCCCATCATACTGTGTATAAGGGAGCTGCGGGCCCATCATACTGTGTATAAGGGAGCTGCGAGCCCATCATACTGGGTATAGGGGAGCTGCGGGCCCATCATATTGTGTATAAGGGAGCTGCGGGCCCATCATACTGTGTATAAGGGAGCTGTGGGCCCATCATACTGTGTATAAGGAAGCTATGGCCCCATCATACTGTGTATAAGGGAGCTGCGGGCTCATCATACTGTGTATAAGGGAGCTGTGGGCCCATCATACTGTGTATAAGGAAGCTGTGGCCTCATCATACTGTGTATTAGGGAGCTGCGGGCTCATCATACTGTGTATAAGGGAGCTGCGGGCTCATAATACTGTGTATAAGGGAGCTGCGGGCCCATCATACTGTGTATAAGGGAGCTGTGGGCCCATCATACTGTGTATAAGGAAGCTGTTGCCTCATCATACTGTGTATAAGGGAGCTGCGGGCTCATCATACTGTGTATAAGGGAGCTGTAGGCCCATCATACTGTGTATAAGGGAGCTGCGGGCTCATCATACTGTGTATAAGAGAGCTGCGGGCTCATCATACTGTGTATAAGGGAGCTGCGGGCTCATAATACTGTGTATAAGGGAGCTGCGGGCCCATCATACTGTGTATAATGGAGCTGCGGGCCCATCATACTGTGTATAAGGGAGCTGTGGGCCCATCGCACTGTGTATAAGGGAGCTGCGGGCCCATCACACTGTGTATAAGGTAGCTGTGGGCCCATCACACTGTGTATAAGGGTGCTGTGGGCTCATCATACTGTGTATAAGGGTGCTGTGGGCTCATCATACTGTGTATAAGGGTGCTGTGGGCTCATCATACTGTGTATAAGGGAGCTGCGGGCCCATCACACTGTGTATAAGGTAGCTGTGGCCCCATCACACTGTGTATAAGGGTGCTGTGGGCTCATCATACTGTGTATAAGGGAGCTGCGGGCTCATCATACTGTGTATAAGGGAGCTGTGGGCCCATCACACTGTGTATAAGGGTGCTGTGGGCTCATCATACTGTGTATAAGGGAGCTGCGGGCTCATAATACTGTGTATAAGGTGGCTGCAGGCTCTTCATACTGTGTATAAGGGAGCTGTGGACCCACCATACTGTGTATAGGGAACTGTGAAGGCATATTGTGCATATGGGAGCTGTTGGCCCATTACACTGTATATAGGGGAGCTCTGGGGGGCATTATACTTTCTATAGTGGAGTTCTGTCAGCATTATACTGTGTATAGGGGAGCATTGGGCTCATACTATCTATAGGGGAGCAGTGGGATCATACTGTGTAAAGGAGAGCAGTGAGAACATCATACGGTGTATCGGGGAGTTATAGAATCATCAAACTGTGTATAGGTGAGTGGTGGGGGCCTTATACTGTGTATAGAGAAGCTTTGAGCTCACCATACTGTGTATATTGGAGCAGTACATGAGGGAACTTAGGGGACATTATTAAATGTAAAGTGGGCACTTAAGCATTGCTGTATTGTTATAGGGGCACTCATAGTATTGCGACCATCAAAGTTGCCTATCGTCACAATATGGCGGTAAAATCAATGTTCGTTTTTGTATATAGATTTATTTTCAATAACAGAGCGGTCATATTCTGAGGTTCCACTATATTCACAATTAGAGTGTGCAAGCGTAACTATAATTCTCTCGTGCCCCCCCCTCTGTTCTCTCATACCCCCCCTGTTCTCTCGTGCCCCCCTCTGTTCTCCTATGCCCCCGGTATTATGCGCTTGTCACTAGAATATAGCAGTGATGCCAACAGGGTAAATCCCAAGTCATAAATTGCTTCCCTAATATATGACAATGGTATCAGTCCCCCCTGGCTGCCTGCTGTGTGCCCTCTTTGGTATACACCAGGTAAGCACAGGAGCCACAGGCAGCAGGAGACTGTGTGACCATGAAGGTAAATAGAAGAGGATGTGTTATGTTTGTATTGTATCCTGCCTGGCATTAAAGGGGTCATCTGAGACGGGGAAAATACACAGTATATTCATAAATCCTACAGAGAGATATTGCCCTCCTATCACCCCTGGGAATTCAGCCACAGACCTCTCTGGTGGTCGACAGCAGCTTTGGAAGTGATGACTGCACCATCTGGATGTAACAGAACAGATAAAACCTGTGATTAACTGCAGCGGTCAGGTGACTGTGAGGCTATGTGCACACGTATTTTTGAGGGCTGCAGATTTTTCCGCAGCAAATTTTAGAAATCCGCAGGTAAAAGACACTGCGTTTTGCCGTGGATTTACCATGTTTTTTTGCGTATTTTGAGCGGATTCCATCTGCGGTTTTACCCCTGCAGATTCCTATTATGGAGCAGATGTAAACCGCTGCAGAAACCACACAAAGAATTGACATGCTGCGGAATGTAACCCGCTATGTTTCCGCGTGTTTTTTTCCGCAGCATGTGCACTGCGGATTCCGTTTTCCATAGGTTTACATTGTACTGTAAACGCATAGAAAGCTGCTGTGGACCTGCAGCGGCGGATCCGCAACGTGTGCACATAGCCTTAGACGTTTCTCTGAAGGGGGGCCTGTGCCAGTCACCTGACAGTTGTGGGCTTTAATTTTCTCTTATTTTGCCAAATTTTCAAAAGAGTAAGGGATGGTCTTAAAAAATAAAATTAAAAAAACCCTATTACATTACTTAGTGATTCTCATTCGTGTCGGTGTTCCCCTGTGGTACCAAAAGTTATGTCGACCTGTGCATTATTTACATGACCGCTGCAGCCAATCATTGACCTCACAGTCATTTGCTATACATAATAGTACGACCACTGCAGCGTGTGATTGGTGGGGGTCAAATGGTGAAGGCCCCTGCAATCATTATTATTTATCGTACATCTGGAAAAAGATCTACAGTACGTAGCAATTAAAGGGGTGTTCAGGGCTGTAGTAATATTTCTGCACTCTATGTGACTTCAAACTACTGAATGCATGTAAAGAGTAAATGTAATGTAAACTGAATGTAAGTAAAGAGTAAACCAGATTTTTTTATACTGAGGAATTGGGCAAATCCCTGGTTAGGACATATATTGAAAGCAGAAAAGTGACCCCCAGAAGTGAAGGAGCAACAGCCATTGTAAAAAGTGTCCAGCATGCTCCAGAAAGAGACTCCACATCCACGGCCTCCACCAGCACAGCTACCAGCAAAAAAAGGAAGAGATGTAGCTTATGTCCATCTTCCTGTGACAATAAGACTAATCTGACATGTGCTGGATGTTCAAAATATCTGTGTAAAGGACATGAGTCTTATTATTGTGTTCAGTGTAAAAACGCATGAACATGTTCAGTTTTTCTTTTTTTCTAAAAAGGTTGAAGTTTTTATGATTTTTCATTTGTTGATTTATAAATATTGTTTTCAAAAAGTTAAATTTCATGTTTTAGTAATAGTAATGTAAGGCTATGTTCACACTTTGCGGATTTGACCGTTGCGGATCCGCAGCAGTTTCCCATGAGTTTACAGTACAATGTAAACTTACGGGAAACAAAAAATGCTGTGCACATGCTGCAGAAAAAAACGTGCAGAAACGCTGCAGATTACATTCCGCAGCATGTCACTTTTCTGCGGATTTTCACCTGCTCCAATAGGAAACTGCAGATGAAAATCCGCATAAGAATCCGCAGTAAAAACCGCGATACATCCGCAGTAAAAACCGCAACGGGTTTTCACTGCGGATTTTGGAATTCCGCTGCGGAAAAATGAAAGTGTGAACTTAGCCTAAAGCTTCTTTGTTATTTGTGTGCAGAATGCCAACAATCAAAGATAATTGTAAAAAGCCTGTGTAACCTTTTTATGAAAAAAAAAATAAATTATTAAGTTTAAATTTAAATTTTTCATTTGTTTATGATCAACCATGTTCACATACAGTATAATAATGAAAAAAGTATTCAAATTAAACACTTAGAGTAGCTAAAAATCAAGAATTAATAGGTCGGGTCATATTGAACCGGGAACAGTACAAGTGTATAGCAAATGCGAACAGAACAGCAGGGTTAAAGGGGTCCTCTGGGGGATGTTGTCGCAGCAATGATGGTGACGCTTCCCACAGGTGAAGCGGGGTCCGCAGGGGTCCTAGAGTGTATGGTGATGCTGGTGTTTGCCGGTCAATGAGTAAAGGACACAAGTACCTGGTTTACTGTAGTTGGCAGGCCACAATCTAGGGTACCGGCAACAGGTACATTAGGAGTCCAGGCAGCCCAGAAACAAGTGAAATCCCCTTGGCAAGACAGGTTGGGTGCCTTCCACTGTGTACAGTACTTGCTATAGTCCCTTGCTGTCTGTAATGTCCTAACAAGATCCTGGTACCTTCCCCTTTCCTGGGACAGGTACCTGTATGGTAGGCAGCTTGAGCCGTTCCTTCTGGGGTGTCTGCACAGTGACTCCAGGCTCCAGGGTGCTGCTGTACCACAGGCTTAATTTGGGCAGTATACGTGTAGTTCTGTGCCCTCCAGTTCTGCTAGGTGTCCTACAGTTCCACTCTAGCCTTGGGCCCCTGGTACCCAGTTTCTGCGCTTTGGCTCCTCAAAGGCCCACTTGCAGCCTCCTTGAGCCCTAAAATCTCTCCTCTGCTCCTTTCTTGTCTCTGTTCACTCTCAGACTCAACTGCACTCACTGGTCTCTCTGGACCAACTGTCTGACTCCTACTCCAAACCAGGATCTTTATTCAGGGAGACTGCCCTAAAACAGGGTTTTGAGCTCCCCCTCCTGGCCTGGATTCAGAAGGTGTTGTGTATGTGATTTACCTGCCAAAGAGATCCCTCTTGTTTCCAGACCTAGCACTACCCTCCCCTAGAGGAAGGCAGCACTACTGTGGTACCCGAACCTCTGGGGTGCCACAGGTGTATAAGGCTATGTGCACAGGTTGCAGATTTTGATGTGGAATTGCATCAAATTTGAAGTGTAGTGCACAAGCATGTGAAATTGACATTTGTTGCGTACATGCTGTGGAAAAAAGTGCAGAATTGCCATTAATATCTATCTTTTATCTATCTATTATCTATCTATCTATCTATCTATCTATCTATCTATCTATCTATCTATCTATCTATCATTTATCTATTTATGTAATATCTATCTATCTATCTATCTATCTATCTATCTATAGATCTATCTATCTATTATCTATATCATCTATCTATCTATCTATCTATCTATTATCTATCTATGATCTACTTAGCTGTGTGTGTAAACATTATTCTTCAATAAATCTAAATAATAGATCTTTATTTAACCCCTTTCTGACATCGGACGTACTATCCCGTCAAGGTGGGGTGGGCCCCTATGACCACCGACGGGATAGTACGTCCAGCGCGATCGGCGGCGCTCACGGGGGGAGCTACCGTACTATCCCGTCGGTGGCCTATCGCAGCTGACATCCGGCACTCCCTGCCTGCTCCAGACCCGGATTCAAGATGGCCGCGGATCCGGGTCCTGCAGACAGGGAGGTGGCTTCACAGAGCCTGCTCAGAGCAGTCACTGTGAAGGCTGTACTGCTCTAAGTGAGATCAGTGATCTGATAGAGTGCTGTGCACACTGTCAGATCACCGATCTGTGATGTCCCCCCCTGGGACAAAGTAAAAAAGTAAAAAAAAATTTTTCCAAATGTGTAAAAAAAAATAAAAAAAAATATTCCTAAATAATGAAAAAAAAATATATATATTATTCCCATAAATACATTTCTTTATCTAAATAAATAAAAAAAAACAATAAAAGTACATATATTTAGTATCGCCGCATCCGTAACGGCCCGACCTATGAAACTGGCCCACTAGTTAAACCCTTCAGTAAACACCGTAAGAAAAAAAAAAAAGAGGCAAAAAACAACGCTTTATTATCATACCGCCGAACAAAAAGTGGAATAACACGCGATCAAAAAGACAGATATACAGTTAGGGCCAGAAATATTTGGACAGTGACACAATTTTCGCGAGTTGGGCTCTGCATGCCACCACATTGGATTTGAAATGAAACCTCTACAACAGAATTCAAGTGCAGATTGTAACGTTTAATTTGAAGGGTTGAACAAAAATATCTGATAGAAAATGTAGGAATTGTACACATTTCTTTACAAACACTCCACATTTTAGGAGGTCAAAAGTAATTGGACAAATAAACATAACCCAAACAAAATATTTTTATTTTCAATATTTTGTTGCAAATCCTTTGGAGGCAATCACTGCCTTAAGTCTGGAACCCATGGACATCACCAAACGCTGGGTTTCCTCCTTCTTAATGCTTTGCCAGGCCTTTACAGCCGCAGCCTTCAGGTCTTGCTTGTTTGTGGGTCTTTCCGTCTTAAGTCTGGATTTGAGAAAGTGAAATGCATGCTCAATTGGGTTTAGATCTGGAGATTGACTTGGCCATTGCAGAATGTTCCACTTTTTGGCACTCATGAACTCCTGGGTAGCTTTGGATGTATGCTTGGGGTCATTGTCCATCTATACTATGAAGCGCCGTCCAATCAACTTTGCAGCATTTGGCTGAATCTGGGCTGAAAGTATATCCCGGTACACTTCAGAATTCATCCGGCTACTCTTGTCTGCTCTTATGTCATCAATAAACACAAGTGACCCAGTGCCATTGAAAGCCATGCATGCCCATGCCATCACGTTGCCTCCACCATGTTTTACAGAGGATGTGGTGTGCCTTGGATCATGTGCCGTTCCCTTTCTTCTCCAAACTTTTTTCTTCCCATCATTCTGGTACAGGTTGATCTTTGTCTCATCTGTCCATAGAATACTTTTCCAGAACTGAGCTGGCTTCTTGAGGTGTTTTTCTGCAAATTTAACTCTGGCCTGTCTATTTTTGGTATTGATGAATGGTTTGCATCTAGATGTGAACCCTTTGTATTTACTGTCATGGAGTCTTCTCTTTACTGTTGACTTAGAGACAGATACACCTACTTCACTGAGAGTGTTCTGGACTTCAGTTGATGCTGTGAACGGGTTCTTCTTCACCAAATTAAGTATGCGGCGATCATCCACCACTGTTGTCATCCGTGGACGCCCAGGCCTTTTTGAGTTCCTAAGCTCACCAGTCAATTCCTTTTTTCTCAGAATGTACCCAACTGTTGATTTTGCTACTCCAAGCATGTCTGCTATCTCTCTGATGGATTTTTTCTTTTTTTTCAGCCTCAGGATGTTCTGCTTCACCTCAATTGAGAGTTCCTTTGACCGCATGTTGTCTGCTCACAGCAACAGCTTCCAAATGCAAAACCACACACCTGGAATCCACCCCATACCTTTTAACTACTTCATTGATTACAGGTTAACGAGGGAGACGCCTTCAGAGTTAATTGCAGCCCTTAGAGTCCATTGTCCAATTACTTTTGGTCCCTTGAAAAAGAGGACGCTATGCATTACAGAGCTATGATTCCTAAACCCTTTCTCCGATTTGGATGTGGAAACTATCATATTGCAGCTGGGAGTGTGCACTTTCAGCCCATATTATATATATAATTGTATTTCTGAACATGTTTTTGTAAACAGCTAAAATAACAAAACTTGTGTCACTGTCCAAATATTTCTGGCCCTAACTGTAAATAAACATGGTACCGCTGAAAGCGTCATCTTGTCCCGCAAAAAACGAGCTGCCATACAGCATCATCAGCAAAAAAATAAAAAAGTTATAGTCCTGAGAATAAAGCGATGCAAAAATAATTATTTTTTCTATAAAATAGTTTTTATCGTATAAAAGCGCCAAAACATAAAAAAATGATATAAATGAGGTGTCGCTGTAATTGTACTGACCCGAAGAATAAAACTGCTTTATCAATTTTACCAAATGCGGAACGGTATAAACACCTCCCCCAAAAGAAATTCATGAATAGCTGGTTTTTGGTTATTCTGCCTCACAAAAATCGGAATAAAAAGCGATCAAAAAATGTCACGTGCCCGAAAATGTTACCAATAAAAACGTCAACTCGTCCCGCAAAAAACAAGACCTCACATGACTCTGTGGACCAAAATATGGAAAAATTATAGCTCTCAAAATGTGGTAACGCAAAAAATATTTTTTGCAATAAAAAGCGTCTTTCAGTGTGTGACGGCTGCCAATCATAAAAATCCGCTAAAAAACCCACTATAAAAGTAAATCAAACCCCCCTTCTGTTGTGAATTCTGTGGCTGAATTCACTCCTGTGGTCACAAGTGGTACTGCAGCTTCTGGGCTTCCTCCCTCAGGTGTTCTGGTGAGCTCGTTGGCTGCTTTGTTATTTAACTCCACCTGATTCTGTCTTCCTTGCTCCTTGTCAATGTTCCAGTGTTGGATCTGAGCTTTGGATCTTTCCTGTGGCCTGCTGCTCTGCTTAGATACAGTTAGGTCCATATATATTTGGACAGAGACAACATTTTTCTAATTTTGGTTATAGACATTACCACAATGAATTTTAAACAAAACAATTCAGATGCAGTTGAAGTTCAGACTTTCAGCTTTCATTTGAGGGTATCCGCATTTAAATTGGATGAAGGGTTTAGGAGTTTCAGCTCCTTAACATGTGCCACCCTGTTTTTAAAGGGACCAAAAGTAATTGGACAATTGACTCCAAGGCAATTTCATGGACAGGTGTGGGCAATCCCTTCGTTATGTCATTCTCAATTAATCATATGAAAGGCCTGGAGTTGATTTGAGTTGTGGTGCTTGCATTTGGAAGGTTTTGCTGTGAAGTAAACATCTGGTCAAAAGAGCTCTCCATGCAGGTGAAACAAGCCATCCTTAAGCTGCGAAAACAGAAAAACCTCATCTGAGAAATTGCTACAATATTAGGAGTGGCAAAATCTACAGTTTGGTACATCCTGAGAAAGAAAGAAAGCACTGGTGAACTCATCAATGCAAAAAGACCTGGGCGCCCACAGAAGACAACAGTGGCGGATGATCGCATAATAATCTCCATGGTGAAGAGAAACCCCTTCACAACAGCCAACCAAGTGAACAACACTCTCCAGGAGGTCGGCGTATCAATATCCAAATCTACCATAAAGAGAAGACTGCATGAAAGTAAATACAGAGGGTTCACTGCACGGTGCAAGCCACTCATAAGCATCAAGAATAAAAAGGCTAAACTGGACTTTGCTAAAAACATCTAAAAAAGCCAGCACAGTTCTGGAAGAACATTCTTTGGACAGATGAAACCAAGATCAACTTCTACCAGAATGATGGAAAGAGAAAAGTATGGTGAAGGTGTGGTACAGCTCATGAGCCAAAGCATACCACATCATATGTAAAACATGGCAGAGGCAGTGTGATGCCTTGGGCATGCATGGCTGCCAGTGGCACTGGGTCACTAGTGTTTATTGATGATGTGACACAGGACAGAAGCAACCGAATGAATTCTGAGGTATTCAGAGCCATACTGTGTGCCCAGATCCAGCCAAATGCAGCCAAACTGATTGGTCGTCGTTTCATACTACAGATGGACAATGACCCAAAACATAAAGCCAAAGCAACCCAGGAGTTTATTAAAGCAAAGAAGTGGAATATTCTTGAATGGCCAAGTCAGTCACCTGATCTCAACCCAATTGAGCATGCATTTCACTTGTTAAAGACTAAACTTCAGACAGAAAGGCCCACCATCAAACTGCAACTGAAAACCACCGCAGTGAAGGCCTGGCAGAGCATCAAAAAGGAGGAAACACAGCGTCTGGGGATGTCCATGAGTTCAAGACTTCAGGCAGTCGTTGCCAACAAAGGGTTTTCAACCAAGTACTAAAAATTAACATTTTATTTTAAAATTATTGAATCTGTCCAATTACTTTTGGTCCCTTCAAAAACAGGGTGGCACAAGTTAGGGAGCTGAAACTCCTTAACCCTTCATCCAATTTTAATGTGGATACCCTCAAATGAAAGCTGAAAGTCTGAACTTCAACTGCATCTGAATTGTTTTGTTTAAAATTCATTGTGGTAATGACTACAGCCAAAATTAGAAAAATGTTGTCTCTGTCCAAATATATATGGACCTAACTGTAAGTGCTTCTTTGCTTTTGTTGCTATTTTGTCTGTCCAGCTTGTCTATTCGTTTTGCTGGAAGCTCTGAGACGCAAAGGGTGCACCGCCGTGCCGTTAGTTCGGCACGGTGGGTCTTTTTGCCCCCTTTGCGTGGTTTTTTGCTTTAGGGTTTTTTGTAGACTGCAAAGTTCTCTTTGCTATCCTCGCTCTATCTAGAATATCGGGCCTCACTTTGCTGAATCTATTTCATCCCTACGTTTTGTCTTTTCCTCTTGCTAACAGTCATTATATGTGGGGGGCTGCCTTTTCCTTTGGGGTATTTCTCTGAGGCAAGCCAGGCTTGTATTTCTATCTTCAGGCTAGTCAGTTCCTCAGGCTGTGCCGAGTTGCATAGGTAGTGCCAGGCGCAATCCACAGCTGCCTTTAGTTGTGTTTAGGATAGGTTCAGGTATTGCGGTCTACAGAGATTCCACGTCTCAGAGCTCGTTCTATTGTTTTTGGGTTATTGTCAGATCACTGTATGTGCTCTGATTGCTGGCACACTGTGTCACTGGATTGCCTACACAACAGTACAAGGAGACGAATGGAAAACTGCATTTAATACGCCCGAGGGTCATTTTGAGTATCTAGTGATGCCATTCGGACTTGCCAATGCTCCATCTGTGTTTCAGTCTTTTATGCATGACATCTTCCGTGAGTATCTGGATAAATTCCTGATTGTTTACTTGGATGACATTTTGATCTTCTCAGATGATTGGGAGTCTCATGTGAAGCAGGTCAGAATGGTTTTCCAGGTCCTGCGTGCTAATTCTTTGTTCGTGAAGGGATCAAAGTGTCTCTTCGGTGTGCAGAAAGTTTCATTTTTGGGGTTCATCTTTTCCCCTTCTACTATCGAGATGGATCCGGTTAAGGTCCAAGCCATCCAGGATTGGACTCAGCCGACATCTCTGAAAAGTCTGCAAAAGTTCCTGGGCTTTGCTAATTTTTATCGTCGCTTCATCTGTAATTTCTCTAGCATTGCCAAACCATTGACCGATTTGACCAAGAAGGGTGCTGATTTGGTTAATTGGTCTTCTGCTGCCGTGGAAGCTTTTCAGGAGTTGAAGCGTCGTTTTTGTTCTGCCCCTGTGTTGTGTCAACCAGATGTTTCTCTTCCATTCCAGGTCGAGGTTGATACTTCTGAGATTGGAGCAGGGGCGGTTTTGTCACAGAGAGGTTCTGGTTGCTCAGTGTTTAAACCATGTGCTTTCTTTTCCAGGAAGTTTTCTGCTGCTGAGCGTAATTATGATGTGGGCAACCGAGAGTTGCTGGCCATGAAGTGGGCATTCGAGGAGTGGCGTCATTGGCTTGAAGGAGCTAAGCATCGCGTGGTGGTATTGACTGATCATAAGAACCTTACTTATCTCGAGTCTGCCAAGCGCTTGAATCCTAGACAGGCCCGTTGGTCGTTATTTTTTGCTCGCTTCGATTTTGTGATTTCGTACCTTCCGGGCTCTAAAAATGTGAAGGCGGATGCTCTGTCTAGGAGTTTTGTGCCTGACTCTCCGGGTTTATCTGAGCCGGCGAGTATCCTTAAGGAAGGAGTCATTGTGTCTGCCATCTCCCCTGATTTGCGGCGAGTGTTGCAAAAATTTCAGGCGAATAAACCTGATCGTTGTCCGGCGGAGAAACTGTTCGTCCCTGATAGGTGGACTAGTAAAGTTATCTCTGAACTTCATTGTTCGGTGTTGGCTGGTCATCCTGGAATCTTTGGTACCAGAGAGTTAGTGGCTAGATCCTTCTGGTGGCCATCTCTGTCACGGGATGTACGTACTTTTGTGCAGTCCTGTGGGATTTGTGCTAGGGCTAAGCCCTGCTGTTCACGTGCCAGTGGGTTGCTTTTGCCCTTGCCGCTCCCGAAGAGGCCTTGGACACATATTTCGATGGATTTCATTTCTGACCTTCCCGTTTCTCAAAAGATGTCAGTCATTTGGGTGGTCTGTGATCGCTTTTCTAAAATGGTCCATCTGGTGCCCTTGGTTAAATTGCCTTCCTCCTCTGATTTGGTGCCTTTGTTCTTCCAGCATGTGGTTCGTTTGCATGGCATTCCTGAGAATATTGTTTCTGACAGAGGTTCCCAGTTTGTTTCAAGGTTCTGGCGAGCCTTTTGTGGTAGGATGGGCATTGACCTATCTTTTTCCTCGGCTTTCCATCCTCAGACTAATGGCCAGACCGAACGAACCAATCAGACCTTGGAAACATATCTGAGATGTTTTGTTTCTGCAGACCAGGATGATTGGGTGTCCTTTTTGCCGTTGGCTGAGTTCGCCCTTAATAATCGGGCCAGCTCGGCTACCTTGGTCTCTCCATTTTTCTGCAATTCTGGGTTCCATCCTCGTTTCTCTTCAGGACAGGTTGAGTCTTCGGACTGTCTTGGTGTGGATTCTGTGGTGGACAGGTTGCAGCAGATCTGGACTCAGGTAGTGGACAATTTGACCTTGTCCCAGGAGAAGGCTCAACTTTTCGCTAATCGCAGACGCCGTGTGGGTCCCCGACTTCGTGTTGGGGATCTGGTTTGGTTATCTTCTCGTCATATTCCTATGAAGGTTTCCTCTCCTAAATTTAAACCTCGTTTTATTGGTCCGTATAGGATTTCTGAGATTCTCAATCCTGTGTCCTTTCGTCTGACCCTCCCGGACTCCTTTTCCATACATAATGTATTCCATAGGTCGTTGTTGCGGAGATACGTGGCACCTATGGTTCCATCTGTTGAGCCTCCTGCCCCGGTTTTGGTGGAGGGGGAATTGGAGTATATTGTGGAGAAAATTTTGGATTCTCGTGTCTCTAGACGGAAACTCCAGTATCTGGTTAAATGGAAGGGTTATGCTCAGGAAGATAATTCCTGGGTTTTTGCCTCTGATGTCCATGCTCCAGATCTTGTTCGTGCCTTTCATGTGGCTCATCCTGGTCGGCCTGGGGGCTCTGGTGAGGGTTCGGTGACCCCTCCTCAAGGGGGGGGTACTGTTGTGAATTCTGTGGCTGAATTCACTCCTGTGGTTACAAGTGGTACTGCAGCTTCTGGGCTTCCTCCCTCAGGTGTTCTGGTGAGCTCGTTGGCTGCCTTGTTATTTAACTCCACCTGATTCTGTCTTCCTTGCTCCTTGTCAATGTTCCAGTGTTGGATCTGAGCTTCTGGATCTTTCCTGTGGCCTGCTGCTCTGCTTAGATAAGTGTTTCTTTGCTTTTGTTGCTATTTTGTCTGTCCAGCTTGTCTATTCGTTTTGCTGGAAGCTCTGAGACGCAAAGGGTGCACTGCCGTGCCGTTAGTTCGGCACGGTGGGTCTTTTTGCCCCCTTTGCGTGGTTTTTTGCTTTAGGGTTTTTTGTAGACTGCAAAGTTCTCTTTGCTATCCTCGCTCTATCTAAAATATCGGGCCTCACTTTGCTGAATCTATTTCATCCCTACGTTTTGTCTTTTCCTCTTGCTAACAGTCATTATATGTGGGGGGCTGCCTTTTCCTTTGGGGTATTTCTCTGAGGCAAGCCAGGCTTGTATTTCTATCTTCAGGCTAGTCAGTTCCTCAGGCTGTGCCGAGTTGCATAGGTAGTGCCAGGCGCAATCCACAGCTGCCTTTAGTTGTGTTTAGGATAGGTTCAGGTATTGCGGTCTACAGAGATTCCACGTCTCAGAGCTCGTTCTATTGTTTTTGGGTTATTGTCAGATCACTGTATGTGCTCTGATTGCTGGCACACTGTGTCACTGGATTGCCTACACAACACCCTTCATCACCCCCTTAGTTAGGGAAAAATTAAAAAAATGTATTTATTTCCATTTTCCCATTAGGGCTAGGGTTAGGGCTAGGGCTAGGGCTAGGGTTAGGGTTAGGGTTAGGGCTAGGGTTAGGGTTAGGGCTAGGGCTAGGGTTAGGGCTAGGGTTAGGGTTAGGGTTAGGGCTAGGGTTAGGGCTAGGGTTAGGGCTAGGGTTAGGGTTAGGGCTAGGGTTAGGGCTAGGGGTAGGGCTAGGGCTACAGTTTGGGTTGGGGCTAAAGTTAGGGTTAGGGTTGGGGCTAAAGTTACAGTTAGGGTTTAGATTACATTTACAGTTGGGAATAGGGTTGGGATTAGTGTTAGGGGTGTGTCAGGGTTAGAGGTGTGGTTAGGGTTACCGTTGGAATTAGGGTTAGGGGTGTGTTTGGATTAGGGTTTCAGTTACAATTGGGGGGTTTCCACTGTTTAGGCACATCAGGGGCTCTCCAAACGCGACATGGCGTCCGATCTCAATTCCAGCCAATTCTGCGTTGAAAAAGTAAAACAGTGCTTCTTCCCTTCCGAGCTCTCCCGTGTGCCCAAACAGGGGTTTACCCCAACATATGGGGTATCAGCGTACTCAGGACAAATAGGACAACAACTTTTGGGGTCCAATTTCTCCTGTTACCCTTGGGAAAATACAAAACTGGGGGCTAAAAAATAATTTTTGTGGGAAAAAAAAGATTTTTTATTTTTACGGCTCTGCGTTATAAACTGTAGTGAAACACTTGGGGGTTCAAAGTTCTCACAACACATCTAGATAAGTTCCCTGGGGGGGGGGGTCTAGTTTCAAATATGGTGTCACTTGTGGGGGGTTTCTACTGTTTAGGTACATTAGGGGTTCTGCAAACGCAATGTGACGCCTGCAGACCATTCCATCTAAGTCTGCATTCCAAATGGCACTCCTTCCCTTCCGAGCCTTCCCATGCACCCAAACAGTGGTTCCCCCCCACATATGGGGTATCAGCGCACTCAGGACAAATTGGACAACAACTTTTGGGGTCGAATTTCTCCTCTTACCCTCGGGAAAATACAAAACTGGGGGCTAAAAAATAATTTTTCAGGGAAAGATTTTTTTTTTAATTTTCACGGCTCTGCGTTACAAACTGTAGTGAAACACTTGGGGGTTCAAAGCTCTCACAACACATCTAGATGAGTTCCTTAGGGGGTCTAGTTTCCAAAATGGTGTCACTTATGGGGGGTTTCCACTGTTTAGGTACATTAGGGGTTCTGCAAACGCAATGTGACGCCTGCAGACCATTCCATCTAAGTCTGCATTCCAAATGGCACTCCTTCCCTTCCGAGCCTTCCCATACACCCAAACGGTGGTTCCCCCCAACATCTGGGGTATCAGCGTACTCAGGACAAATTGGACAACAACTTTTGGGGTCAAATTTCTCCTCTTACCCTCGGGAAAATACAAAACTGGGGGCTAATAAATAATTTTTGGGGGAAAGATTTTTTTTTTAATTTTCACGGCTCTGCGTTACAAACTGTAGTGAAACACTTGGGGGTTCAAAGCTCTCACAACACATCTAGATGAGTTCCTTAGGGGGTCTAGTTTCCAAAATGGTGTCACTTGTGGGGGGTTTCCACTGTTTAGGTACATTAGGGGCTCTGCAAATGCAATGTGACACCTGCAGACCATTCCATCTAAGTCTGCATTCAAATGGCACTCCTTCCCTTCCGAGCCCTCCCATGCGCCCAAACAGGGGTTTCCCCCCACATATGTGGTATCAGCGCACTCAGGACAAATTGGACAACAAATTTTGGTGTCCAATTTCTCCTGTTACCCTCTGGAAAATACAAAACTGGGGGCTAAAAAATAATTTTTGTGGGACAAAATTTTTGTTTTATTTTTACGGCTCTCCATTATAAACTTCTGTGAAGCCCTTGGTGGGTCAAAGCGCTCACCACACATCTAGATAAGTTCCTTAGGGGGTCTACTTTCCAAAATGGTGTCACTTGTGAGGGGTTTCTACTGTTTAGGTACATTAGGGGCTCTGCAAACGCAACATGGCGTCCCATCTCAATTCCTGTCAATTTTGCATTGAAAAGTCAAACGGCGCTCCTTCCTTTCCGAGCTCTCCCATCCGCCCAAACAGTGGTTTACCCCCACATATGGGGTATCAGCGTACTCAGGACAAATTGTACAACAACGTTTGGGGTCCAATTTCTTCTCTTACCCTTGGGAAAATAAAAAATTGGGGGCGAAAAGATAATTTTTGTGAAAAAATATGATTTTTTTTTTTTACGGTTCTGCATTATAAACTTCTGTGAAGCACTTGGTGGGTCAAAGTGCTCACCACACCTCTAGATAAGTTCCTTAGGGGGTCTACTTTCCAAAATGGTGTCACTTGTGGGGGGTTTCAATGTTTAGGCACATCAGTGGCTCTCCAAACACAACATGGCGTCCCATCTCAATTCCTGTCAATTTTGCATTGAAAAGTCAAATGGCACTCCTTCGCTTCCGAGCTGTGCCATGAGCCCAAACAGTGGTTTACCCCCACATGTGGGGTATTGGCGTACTCAGGACAAATTGTACAACAATGTTTGGGGTCCATTTTCTACTGTTACCCTTGGTAAAATAAAACAAATTGGAGCTGAATTAAATTTTTTGTGAAAAAAAGTTAAATGTTCATTTTTATTTAAACATTCAAAAAATTCCTGTGAAGCACTAGAAGGGTTAATAAACTTTTTGAATATGGTTTTGAGCACCTTGAGGGGTGTAGTTTTTAGAATAGTGTCGCACTTGGGTATTTTCTATCATATAGACCCCTCAAAATGACTTCAAATGAGATGTGGTCCCTAAAAAAAAATTGTGACGCCCAAGAGACCGGGGTACCCAGCACCGGACCAATGGGGTCTGTCTCTTGAGGGGGGTGTCACGGGTGGCTTGACCCGGTGCTGTGGCCTCAGGCAATGCACAGTGTAAAGGATATCGTGAGGGAACAGGCACTTACTTGATCAGCAGAAGGTTCTCCCAGCGGTGATGATCCCAATCCTGGATAGATGGCTATTGTCCAAATGAAAGACTGAGGCACTGAAACATTTAACCAGTTTACTTTAACAAAAAAGGATTTACAACCAGTCCTGTCACCGGAGTCTGTATGGGAACTCTGAGTTACTTTGACCCTGCCGGGATCTTCGCCTCTTATTGTACGCAATATCTGTGTGGCCCTGCTGCTGTATGTGAACTGGCTGCCGGCCCAATCTGTCCCCTCCGGGTCCTGGTTCGACGGGCAACCCGAGTCCTTTTATCGGCTTACCCCCTCCAGGAGTACCGCTGAACTCTGTGTCTGTTGCTGCGTCCGACCCTAGTGAAGCTGATATCACCTCACGTTTTTCCGGTTGCTGTATTATATGTAATGAATACAGCCACGGATCCGGTATCCGTCTTTGCGCCTGTTCTGGGTAGTGATTAATGCTACCCGGTTCTCACAATGTCCTTTTTCTCTATCCCTCTTCTCCTCAGGCCGGTGATTTAGGCCTGGTAACAGTCACAGGGCTGTTAGAGATTCAACTGTATGACCTCTCACTTTCAGCTCCTTAGCCCAACTGCCAGTTCTTCTCTCAGACCAGAATGGATCAAGGGGAGTCTCTGGAGCTCCCCCTTCTGGCCGGAGGTGGTAGTGCAGTCTTGCTATTTTAGTATTTGCATTTACTGTCAGTAACTATTTTTGTGGCAAATACCCCTAGGGGTGCCACATTCCCCCTTAGTTAAGAACAGTACTCCGGGACTGTGGGACAATAACATTTTGAAATAACAATTAATATGTACAGAGTCTTAAAAATGAAAAGTTACAAAAACCACTCGAGGAAACAAAAATATAGTTCTGTACAAAGTCACTTCAAATAGCGTCCATTAATACAGTTCTATCCTTGAAGGTATTAGGAAAGGCACTGTACTTAGTGTCCAGGAATTTAGTTCCATTTTTCCAACGGAGTTATCAATATAAAGTCTAAAGAAAGTTCAAAAAGAGCGAGGAGCAAAGTTCAAAAAGCAGTCTTTCCGGAGCTTTGATTTAGTGCCTCCGGGCTGATAAAAAGTTCAAGAATATGCAAGAAGTTCATACAGACAAGTCTCTGTAGGCACTGGGCTTAAACGTTGCAGACTGATAACAATGACTATACTACATTTTCTGTTTAACTATATACGGCATAACATATATACAATTCACATTATGAGCTTTATAGTTGGTAATCTGCATACCTGGCCGGTAATTGACCCTGGGTACTACGCTGTGATCTACGTAATAGCGGTGTCTCTTCATGTGGTGTACTACTGTCTACTGCGGATGTAGTATCTGCCCGCTCTGCTAAAGATAATTCCACGACTATGGAGTTGGCAAGTCCACCGTGAATGGGATTACTCTGACCAGGAATCTGTTCTTCCTGGCCTGGAACCTCCTGTAGTACGGGGTCAGCCTCTTCCTGTCTTGGGACTTCTGGTATTGGGTTTGGTGTTGGGTAAAAGGCCACCATGGGAACCACTACTGCACCATGGTATGTTAGTAGGGTTTTGGGAAAGTCTCCTATACAGGTGTGATACACTTCCTCTTCTTTTTCCTTTACTGGTTGAACCTGTATGGGTTGAATAACTTCTGGTTCTGGCTGGACAACGTCTGGCTCTTTCAATGCTTCCGGACATAATTTAAGATTGTCTCTTGACACTAGTACAGATGTTAAGCCTCCGTTTTTGCTAATGAGACACATTTTAGGATTATCCACTCTTGTTGGTAAAACTGTGTAGGGTACGGCTTCCCACTGATTGTCCAGTTTATTGGTTCGACGATTTCTCTTGAGCACTTGGTCACCTGGTCTTAATGGGGTCGCTAGAGCATTCTGGTTGAAAGTTCGCTCTTGTCTTTCTCTAGTTTGCTGAAGGCTTCTTTCCACACTCTCTTGCACTTGGCGATACTGCTTTTGCCGTATGATATCCCAATTGGAGTCTTGGACTTCTGCGTCTGGTTTCAGAATTCCCATTTCTAGATCGATTGGTAATTGGCCGGGTCTTGCACGCATAAGGTAAGCTGGGGTGCAATTGGTGGAACTCACCGGGACATGATTATACAGATCCACCAAGTCAGGCAATTTCTCTGGCCATTGATTCCTTTCTGCCTCAGGTAAAGTCTTTAGTAGTTCTATTACAATATGGTTCATCTTCTCGCATAAGCCGTTTGTTTGTGGATGATAGGCCGTCGTCCGGATCTTTTTGCAACCATACATATTACAGAATTCTCTGAAGATCTCTGATTCAAAGGCTGTACCTTGGTCGGTGAGAACCTGTTCCGGATATCCATGGGGTCTACAAAAGTACGTTTGGAACGCTTTGGCTGCTGTTTTTGCTGTCAGATCTTTTACGGGTACTACTACCAAGAAGCGTGAATAATGGTCCACGATGGTCAAGGCATAGACATAGCCAGACCGGCTTGGTGTCAACTTCACGTGGTCCATGGCTACAAGTTCAAGTGGTTGTTTGGTGATTATGGGCTGCAGTGGTGCTCTTTGGTTCTTTTGATCGTTTCTTCTGAGGTTGCACGGGCCACAATTTCTGCACCACTGTTCGATTGATTTTCTCATCCCGACCCAATAAAATCTTTCTCTTAGAAGTGCTTCTAACTTTTTCCAACCGAAGTGACCAGCACCATTATGGTAAGCTTCGAGGACCATCTTGACATCTTGTTTAGGCACGATAATCTGCCAAACCAATTCATGTGTTTTCGGATTGGTGTACCTTCTACAGAGCTTCCCTTGATACAGGAACATTTTGCCTCTCTCTTTCCAGAGTTGATGCGTCTCTTCTGGGGCATCCTCATCGGGATATGCACTTTGCTCAGTTAACAGTTCCTTCACCAACTTCACAGCCGGATTGCTGTCTTGGGTGTCAGCCCATCTATGGTGTGCTAACGGATTTAAATTCACCTCTTGTTGTTTCTGATAGGTACTTGACTGATGATGTTTTGCCTTGGGATGATGGAAGGCTGGTAGTTCAATTTCTTCAAGCTCCCCCATTTCTTCTTCTACATCTCTCAAGTGTGGCATCCGGGATAGGGCATCGGCATTTCCATTCTTGCGACCTGCTCGATACTTGATCTTGAAGTTGTAATTAGATAACCGGGTTATCCATCGCTGTTCTAACGCACCTAATTTGGCTGTGTCCAGGTGGGTCAACGGATTGTTGTCAGTATAGACAATAAATTCTGCAGTGGCCAGATACTGTTTGAAACGTTCAGTCACAGCCCAAACTACTGCCAGTAGTTCCAATTTGAAGGAGCTGTAATTTTCTGAATTTCTTTCAGTAGGCCGGAGCTTTCTACTTGCAAAGGCGATGACTTTCTCCCGACCTTCTTGCTTTTGTGACAGCACCGCTCCTAGTCCCACATTACTGGCATCGGTGTAGAGGATGAAAGGTTGATGGTAATCTGGGTATGCCAGAACCTCTTCTCCGGTTAGTGCCTTCTTTAGTTGTTCAAAGGAGTCTTCCCTTTCGTCGTTCCACTGAAAAGGAGGGTTTCGGTTTGAAGGTTTCTTCGTCTGCCCTACCAAGGTGTCTTGCAAGGGTGCTGCCAACTTGGTAAATTCTTTTATAAATCTGCGATAGTAACCCACCAATCCCAGGAATTGTCTCACTTCTTTTGCGCTGGTAGGTCTTGGCCAATCCCTTATGGCGCTTATTTTCTCGGGATCTGGTGCTACTCCCTCCGAACTCACGATGTGTCCCAGGTACTGTACCTTTGGCTTGAGAAGGTGACATTTGGATGGCTTGACTTTCATGCCATACCTGGATAAGGCTTCGAACACTTCTGCCAGGTCTATTAAGTGTTGTTCGTAAGTCTTTGAGTAGACGATCACATCATCTAGGTACAGGAGGACGGTCTCGAAGTTCTTGTGTCCGAGGCAGCATTCCATCAGCCGCTGGAAGGTACCGGATGCGTTGCAGAGTCCGAACGGCATGCGATTAAATTCACATAGACCCATTGGTGTGGTGAATGCCGTCTTTTCCTTATCTCGCTCAGCCACAGGGACTTGCCAATACCCGCTTGTTAAGTCTAAGGTGGAAAAATAATTAGCAGATTTCAAAGCAGTTAAGGACTCTTCTATCCTAGGCAAGGGGTAGGCGTCTTTATGGGTGATGTTATTAATCTTCCGGTAGTCTACGCACATTCTCATGGTTCCGTCCTTTTTTTTGACAATCACTAGAGGGGCCGCCCAGGGGCTACAGCTGTCTCTTATTACCCCGGCCTGTTTCATCTCCCTCAGCATATCTTTTGCACATTGATAGTGAGCGGGCGGTATGGGTCTATATCTTTCTTTTATTGGGGGATGGTCACTGGTGGGGATTGTGTGTTCTACCCCTTCTATCCGTCCGAAGTCCAATGGGTGTTTACTGAAGACTTGTTCATATTCCGTCACTAGCCTATACACCCCTTGTTTTTGATGGGTAGGTGTTGAATTTATGCCCACGTGTAGCTGTTGGCACCAATCCTCCATTTCTCCATCTGAGCCATTGCCTTCCACCTGACAGGTTGGTTCTAAGGGCTCAATGGTTGTGATGGCATTGCTGTCAACAGTATATAGCTTTGCCATTGTAGCATACCTTGGCAAAGTGACCTCTTCCTCTCCACAGTTCAAAAGTCGTACCGGCACTCGTCCCCGGTGTACCTCGACTATCCCTCGTGCTGTGAGTATAGTGGGCCTGCTGTCGGTGTACACTGGTTCTATTAAGGCTTGATAATCTCGTCCCTTAGTACCAATGGCTGCTCTACACCATACCAGCATTTCTGTTTTTGGTGGGATTACAATAGATGTTGGATCACTTACCCTCACACTGCCGATTTCTCCACCTGCAACTTCTACCTGTTGTCTTAACATCAATACTTTTATTTCCCTCCGGAGAACTCTCTGCTGGCAGGATTGGGCAGTTTCAGCAATTTGCTGTAAGACAGAAATGACTTCGGAAAAGCAGTTCTCTAACACATTCATTCCTATCAATACAGTTGGTTCACAGTTCCGCCGGTCAACATCAACAACAATTATACCCTGTTTCTTCAATTCTACTTTACCAATCTTTATGGTCATCTCCCTGAATCCTAGTTTCGGTACCAACTTACCATTACTGGCCCATATATCTAGTTCAACATCAGAGGGCCCTTTATCAATATCTGCATCAGCCCAGTACCTCTTATAAAGGATATACGGTATAGATGAAATCTGGGAACCTGTGTCCAGCAAAGCGTTGAGGGGCATTCCGTCCAGCACGATAGGGATAATGGGTCGTCCTCCGATGTACCTGTCGTGCCAGGGTGTTGGGCCTTGAAAGTTCATTCCTGCGAAGCGGCCCGCATTCCCAGGGGATTCCCGTTTAAATCACAATCTCGTGCAAAGTGGCCTGGCTGCTGGCAACGGCGGCAAATGGGCTGTCCATCCGGTTGGTAGCGGTCGCGGGGTCGTCCTCTCCATGTCGGGTATCTCCGGGGTCTCATCCATGGAACACCTTCTCTACGGTTTGACAACTCCATCTTGGGTCCTCTCATCTCCTGCATGGTTTTAGCCATTGAAGCAACAACATCAGTTAAAGAGTCAAGCTTTTGTTGAAGAGCCTCATTAGTACTGGGCCCCAGGGGCTTAGCAATGGCCCCGGACATAGCTGATGTCACTGGTACTCCATGTTGTTGAGGAGCCTCTGCCATGAGTTGCGCAGGATCCTGATCCCGAGGTGCCTCTGCCAGCTGGAGACGTATAACGCTCTCCTTTAATTGGGCAAATGTCAATTCAGGGTTCTTAAAAACAAGCATGCTCACATGCCCCCGGTGAGAAGGGGTGTAGAGTCCCTCAATAAATTGATCTCTTAGCAGTTTATCCGCTCCGGTGTTAAAAATGGGTTCAGCCAGTGTAAGTGATTTAAGGGCTTCCTGCAGGTTTAAGGCAAAGTCTCTCACGCCCTCATTAACTTTTTGTTTGCAATTAAAGAATCGTACTTTAGCTTTGCTGCTGGCAGTGGTTTCAAATGTAGCTTTTAATCCAGCAAATATGCGTTCAACAGTGCCTTTTAGATCAGCTGCCCATGCTGTGACTTCTCGCTTAGCATGGCCACTTAACTGCATCATCAGGAGACTAACACGCTGAACTTCACCCACAGGGAACATGTCAAAATGGGCCATCATCTTTTCTCTGAAATCGTCAAGGGTATTAGGCTCACCTTCATACATTGGAAGCCATGGGCCACCCGGGGTATATGGCATCAGCACCGGCATGATGGGCGCCACTCCTTGCACCGCTGCGCTACCGGACTCTCTATCGACACTCTGTCTTTCAGCTGCATTAGCGTCGCCGGGTGCTGCGGCGTCTCCGTGCTGCGACATACTGTGCCCCCTTAGTTAATCCGGACCCTTCCGGTCCTCCGCTTCCGTCGGGATAGTGTAGATTCGTTCCGCTGTGCAGCAGGATCGATTTTCCCCTTGCTCTGATGTCAGAGCGCTCAGCTTGGTGCCGCCCACAATGACACGCCCCCTGCTGCTCCCACCCACCGCGCTCTGTAATGGCGGATTCTGAAGTTTTTCAGTTAGACTGGGGCTCAGGTGATGGCGTAGCTCAATTAACAGTCTCGTGCCTAACGGTTATGAAGTGATTACCTCAGGGGATGGCGGCCATCTTTACTCCATTATAACCAATGGGGAAAAGTCACTTTCAATAGTTTTCAATGGAGAATGGATTTTTCTTTAATAAAGTCAATTTTCAAGATTTTTCATCCAAGTTTTCACAGTTTTGGGCTCCAATCACGGCACACAATACCCGGTATACGGGCTGGCTAGATCCTGTTCGTGACGCCAATTGTGACGCCCAAGAGACCGGGGTACCCAGCACCGGACCAATGGGGTCTGTCTCTTGAGGGGGGTGTCACGGGTGGCTTGACCCGGTGCTGTGGCCTCAGGCAATGCACAGTGTAAAGGATATCGTGAGGGAACAGGCACTTACTTGATCAGCAGCAGGTTCTCCCAGCGGTGATGATCCCAATCCTGGATAGAAGGCTATTGTCCAAATGAAAGACTGAGGCACTGAAACGTTTAACCAGTTTACTTTAACAAAAAAGGATTTACAACCAGTCCTGTCACCGGAGTCTGTATGGGAACTCTGAGTTACTTTGACCCTGCCGGGATCTTCGCCTCTTATTATACGCAATATCTGTGTGGCCCTGCTGCTGTATGTGAACTGGCTGCCGGCCCAATCTGTCCCCTCCGGGTCCTGGTTCGACGGGCAACCCGAGTCCTTTTATCGGCTTACCCCCTCCAGGAGTACCGCTGAACTCTGTGTCTGTTGCTGCGTCCGACCCTAGTGAAGCTGATATCACCTCACGTTTTTCCGGTTGCTGTATTATATGTAATGAATACAGCCACGGATCCGGTATCCGTCTTTGCGCCTGTTCTGGGTAGTGATTAATGCTACCCGGTTCTCACAATGTCCTTTTTCTCTATCCCTCTTCTCCTCAGGCCGGTGATTTAGGCCTGGTAACAGTCACAGGGCTGTTAGAGATTCAACTGTATGACCTCTCACTATCAGCTCCTTAGCCCAACTGCCAGTTCTTCTCTCAGACCAGAATGGATCAAGGGGAGTCTCTGGAGCTCCCCCTTCTGGCCGGAGGTGGTAGTGCAGTCTTGCTATTTTAGTATTTGCATTTACTGTCAGTAACTATTTTTGTGGCAAATACCCCTAGGGGTGCCACAAAATGGTGTTGTAGAAATGAGAAATTGCTGGTCAACTTTTCACCCTTATAACTCCCTAACAAAAAAAAATTTTGGTTCCAAAATTGTGCTGATGTAAAGTAGACATGTGGGAAATGTTACTTATTAAGTATTTTGTGTGACATATCTCTGTGATTTAATTGCATAAAAATTCAAAGTTGGAAAATTGCGAAATGTTCATAATTTTCGCCAAATTTCCGTTTTTTTCACAAATAAACGCAGGTACTATCAAAGAATTTTTACCATTGTCATGAAGTACAATATGTCACGAGAAAACATTGTCAGATTCACTGGGATCCGTTGAAGCGTTCCAGAGTTATAACCTCATAAAGGGACAGTGGTCAGAATTGTAAAAATTGGCCCGGTCATTAACGTGCAAACCACCCTTGGGGGTAAAGGGGTTAACCTACAAAACCGTATACAAATCCGCATGAAAATCCACATCAAAAACACACCAAAAACACGCAGATTTTTACCTGCGTTTTCTGCCAAGAGATGCAGAATCTGAACAGAAAATTCCACAGGCAAATCTGCAACATGTGCACATATCCTAAAGCTATGTTTACATAGGATACAGCTCCGCCCAAAGCGCTGCCCCCTTTTGTACGTGCGGTTATTCCGCATATGTTCATTGAACCATGCAGATTGACAGCATCCTATTCATAGAACTGTGTTAATTATCTTGCAGAGACTGAGCATCTCTGCAAGATATATAGACAGGCTGCAGTCTAAAAAAAACGAGACGCATGTCCGGTTACGCGGGTCTGCCCCCCAGCGTGTTTGAACACATAGTGGAGATGACATTCCATAAAATCCCCTCCACTATGCTCAGTGGCCGACACTGACAGTTTTGGGCCCCTGTGCAAGCAATGTGTCTGGGCCCCTTCCCTGCCCAGCATGCTGCTTATGATGAGGGCAATCTGGCTCTGAGCAACAAGCCAGATTACCCTCATTATCAAAGCCCTGGTTAATATTTGGCTCTGCTGGTTCCAGCGCAGTCAGACTTACAGTCAGGTGACAACTAGTGTCCTTTCTCAGTGAATAGAGCACTGCAGACTCTAAAGTCGGCACATGACAGCAAGTGTGTGAAGCGCCTCCTTCTGGTTATGTGATAACTGCTAGAACTGGCAGAGCCCAACCATGTATATATTATATTATATTATATGTCTGGTATCTGATAGTATACTACAAATAAAAGTAAGATATAGTGTAGAAGACTGCATTATTCCATGCAACAGAATCCTGTAAAAGACGTACTACAGGGAGAGCCCCCACACAGCTCTTCCTATATATAATATGTGCCCCCACAGAGCCTCCTATACACAGTTTGAGCCCTCAGAGAGTATCTTATATACAGCAGGAGCCCTCACAAAGCGTCCTATATACAGCAGAAGCCCTCACAGAATCTCTTATATAGAGCAGTAGCCCTCACAGAGCCCCCTATGTACAGCAGGAGCCCTCACAGAGCCCCATATATAAAGTAGGAGCCCTCAAAGAGTCTACTATATAGAGCAGGAGCCTTACCAAATCTCTTATATAGAGCAGTAGCCCTCACAAAGCCCCCATACACAGCAGGAGCCATCACAAAGACCCCTATGTACAGCATGAGCCCTCACAGAGTATCTTATACACAGCAGGAGGCACCATGCTTCTGTAAGAGGGTGGTGCTGTTATGGACAATAAGAAACACACTATCACTTTAAGAGGCTGCATCCCCTTGTCTGGTGTGATGGTATGTTCTGCTTTTCTCCCCTACTCTTATGGGTGTTATGAGCTGGTCGGTGCTGTATGCAGGGAGCTGAAGCAGCGTGGAGGGAGGAAGTTTCTAGAGAGGACTGAGAGAACTTTGTGCTGTTCTGGCCGGAAGAAGGAACTTTGGCTGCAAGAAAGATTACGCAGCTTGAGACTAACTGCGTTTGCTAAACAGACTTTCCCGGTTACAGCAAAGGGTGGCTGTTCTGTGCTGGTTTGTGAAGCCAGGAAGATACTGAGAAGGGGACTTACAGTTTCCAGGAGCAAGGAGAAGACCACGCTTTGCCGAGCTGACAGGAATCCGTGCGCACCACCGTTTTGGACTTCGGGGGCCCCCTGGGACTGGACCTGTGTCCCCAACATCACAGTGAGTTTGTTCCTGTTTGGTGCACCAGTGAGGGCCTAGTGCAGGCTTCAGTAGCTAGAGCACGGTAGCCGTGTGGCCTGCATAGTAAAGGCCAGGGAGGTTATATGCAGAGTAGCATTGATATTTGTTTTGTTGTGTAAACTTGCTTTTGAGACAGACTCTGAGTTTGTAATTGTTGAAGCACGGTGCTATTTTACAGACAAGATAACTCATGTGCATTATCTTTTGTTATTGTAAACCCCTGTTTGCACCTTCCCTGTCCTTTACATTCCCTGTCTCCCAATAAATCTATCCTTTGTTGTTTGCACCTCATCTTTTGTACAGTAGTCTTCCTGCACCGTGGTGGTCCCCCGGCCATCGCTTCAAGTGGCACTGCGAGCAGGGTACTGTCACCAAGATGGAGGCAGCAGACAGCAATGGCGGGAATGCTAACATTAATGGGGATGCTGTGGGCATTGGTGGAACCCCTGCAAGGACACTCCCTATATTTAGTGTCCTCCCAAAGTTTGACGGCAAGAATATGCCACTGTCCGACTGGGTGTCCCGGCTGCAATGCACCCTGAAGATTTATAACATCAGCCCAGACCTTGAAGCGGACATTGCTTTAACTGCCCTAGAGGGGGAAGCCCGCAGAAACGTCTGCCTACAACCAGAACTCATCCGCAGTACCCTGAAGGAGCTAGTGAAGTTCCTGGAAGAGATCTACGGCGAGACTGCTAGCGCGGGACATCTTCGCGCCAAATTTTTCTCTAGGCTGCAGCGGGAAGAAGAAGGAATTTCTCAGTATGCAACAGCACTGCAAGAAGTGTTCGAAGAGGTGCAGAGAAAGGAGGCAGATGGATTTGGCGGCATGGGCTCTAAAGACCGGATACTGCGGGAGCAATTCATTCTGGGACTACACAGCACATCCTTGAGGCGAGCACTGTCAGAACGGGTCCGGGCAGATCCAGCCCTTATGTTTCGTTAAGTTCTGGCGGAAACAGTGGCCCGAAGTAAAGAAGAAAGCTATGCGTCTGGAGTGATGCGTGTCCAAAGCGCCAATTCCAGAGGGGACCCAAACCATCAAGAGGTGCTGGTCCAGGTAGTGCAAGACTTGCAGCGGTCCCTTGTTAACGTGCAAGAGAAACTGACCCAGATGGAGCGAAGAGTGGGGGAACTACAAGAGACTGACCCACCATACTCATGCAACCATTCTTCCCGATCGACAAGGGATCAGTGGGAACAAGCCCCCTCCCGTCAGGCATCGGCGGCACGAGGACATGCTCGAAGTACCCCTCGGCGAGGAGGAGGCATTCATTGCTGGGAGTGTGGAGGACGGGGGCACCTTGCCAGAGACTGTCGGAACTATACTCAAGGCCAGTGGAAGCCGCCGTTAAACTGCCAACCCCCGCAGTAGTGCGGCACTCTGCGGGGGAGGCGAGAAGAGAGGCCGCTCCATATCATAACGAACACTTGATCGCTGGGAGCCCCACCCTACGTGCTGAATTTGAAGGAGTTCTGGGGGATTGCCTGGTAGATACCGGGTCACAAGTGACAACGATGTCAGAAGCGTACTTCAAGCAGCATTTCCAGAACCTGGCCAAGCCAGAAAAAAGAGACATTGATTTGCTTGTTTGCTGCCAACCAACAACGGATTCCGGTCACAGGGGTCGTGTGGATGAATATTCGAATCTGTGGGCAAGAAGTTGGAAGAAAAGGGATCCTGCTAGTCCCTGAGCCTGTCAAGAAAGATGTGCCTGTAGTACTGGGAATGAATATCCTACGTGAACTCGATCAGATTATGTTTACCAAACGGGGACCTGAATATTGGAAGAAGGCTACTCCACATAAGCCTACTCAAGAAGCCCTTCAACGACTGATCCGCATCTGTGGGACGCAGAAGAGTGTGCCATCTTATCAGACGGTAGGGGTCATCCGGGCTCCTGGTAAAGAACTTGTAATCCTACCTCCTGAGCGAGAAACTATAGTATACCTTCCAGTGGGGACTCACCGCAACCTTGATGGGTTGGAAGTGGTTGTTCAGCCTGTGGTAGGCGGAGGAGTGGATCAAGAAGTCATGATAGCTCGTACGATAGCTGTGGTCCAGCGAGGACATGTCCCCATAAGAGCTTTGAATGTGAGCCCCAGGGAGGTCACCTTGCCACGAGGGACAGAGCTGGCCCTGGTGTACCTACATAAGGGTGAAGTGGTGAGTCAGAAGGAGATGTCTTTATCACGGAAAGAAGGCGTGGGGTGGACCCTAGCAGTTGCTGCTGGAGACGAAGAAACACCATCACCGGAGTGGAGTGGACGGGTCATCCTTGAGCAAATGGAAGTGGATGTGAAGGCTATGGGCCCTGAGCGTGTGCAAGCAATAGAAACTATGCTGTGGGAAAATCAGGCCGCATTTGCCCATCACGCCGAAGATTTCGGCTGTACTGAAGCCATCACGCATGAGATCCTGACTGGGAAAGCTCGTCCAATTCGAGAACGATACCGGCAGATCCCGCCCAAGATGTACCAAGAGGTGAAAACATTACTGAGGCAGATGCTGGATTCAGGAGTGATGCAGAGTAGTCAGAGCCCTTGGGCAGCCCCGGTGGTGCTCGTCAAGAAAAAGGATGGGACCATCCGGTTCTGTGTAGATTACAGGAAACTCAATGCCTGCACTGTTCGAGACTCGTATCCGTTGCCCCGCATCGAGGAATCCTTGACAGCGTTGAGGAAAGCCAAGTACTTCTCCACCCTGGACCTAGCAAGCGGATACTGGCAAGTAGCCGTGGCAGAGAAAGACAGAGAGAAAACCGCCTTCATCCTCCCTATGGGACTGTTCGAGTTTAACCGGATGCCCTTCGGGCTCTCCAATGCTCCAGGCACCTTTCAACGGCTGATGGAAAAGTGTTTGGGAGATTTAAATTTCGAGGCTACCCTGATCTATCTGGATGACATCATTGTGTTTTCATCCACATTCGAAAACCACCTTGCCCGGCTTGGACAGGTACTCGGAAGACTGCGGGCTCATAACCTGAAGTTGAAGCCAAAAAATGCCACCTCTTCAAGAGGGAGATCGAGTACCTAGGCCACATAGTGTCACAAGATGGAGTTCTACCCTCGCCAGAAAAAGTGGCTGCTATCCAGAAGTGGCCAGTCCCTCACATAGTGAGAGAACTCCAGGCCTTCCTGGGACTCGCGGGGTACTACCGCCGGTTTGTTAAAGACTTCGCGAAGGTGGCCGGTCCTCTCAATGAGGTGCTGAGGGGGACCGCTGGAGTGCCGAAGACCCAGCGCATCCCCTGGGCACAGGGACAACACGAGGCCTTCCAGGCTATAAAGAATGCCCTTACTTCGGCCCCGATTTTGGCCTACGCAGACTTCGATCAACCGTTCCTGTTGTACACCGATGGTAGCCTTCATGGACTCGGTGCAGTACTTTCTCAGATACAGGATGGACATGAGAGAGTTCCACCAACATAGAAGAGGATTCTTTACTGTTAGGGCAGTGAGAATCTGGAATTGCTTGCCTGAGGAGGTGGTGATGGCGAACTCAGTCGAGGGGTTCAAGAGAGGCCTGGATGTCTTCCTGGAGCAGAACAATATTGTATCATACAATTATTAGGTTCTGTAGAAGGACGTAGATCTGGGGATTTATTATGATGGAATATAGGCTGAACTGGATGGACAAATGTCTTTTTTCGGCCTTACTAACTATGTTACTATGTTACTATGTTACTATGAGTTATCGGGCATGCTAGCAGGTCCCTGCGAGACAGCGAAAGAAACCCTCACAATTACAGCTCCTTCCGGTTAGAGCTCCTGGCCCTGGAGTGGGCCATGACAGAAAAGTTTGCAGGCTTCCTGACAGGTACCAAAATTCAAGTTCGAACAGACAGTAATCCCCTGGCCCACCTTGAGAATGCTAAACTGGGGGCCTTAGAACAACGGTGGATGGCTCGCCTAACCAAGTTCGACTTTACCATCCGTTATCGCTCTGCTACCGAAAACGCAAATGCGGATGGGCTGTCAAGAGTGCCTGTGGAGACTCCAGTGGGGGATCTTGATGAGCAACTCGAAGAGGAGGAAACCCCAGACTTCAATAAGTTCAAGCCCCCAATGGTTGTGGCCCAGTCAAGAAGGGAGGCCTGCGCATTACCCCGGTCCCTGGGGAGAACCAATGAGGAATGGGGACACGTTCAGGATGATGACGAAGGGCTGAGACAGATGAAATGGTGGGTAACGCAAAGGCGGAAGCCTGGCAAACAAGAGATAGATAATCTGGACTCTGAAATGAGGAGTGTGTTGCACCAGTGGGATAGACTGGAATTGCGAGAGTCAGTACTATATCGTAAGAGGCAACAGCCAAAAGATATGGCAGTAAGGTGGCAAGTGGTCATCCCAGGAAGAATGGCTCAAGAAATAGCTAAAGAAGCCCACGAATTCGGAGCGCACTTTGGCCCTACAAAGACCCACCAATGGTTGCAGCGGTATGTGTATTGCCCCCGGTTGGAGCTTATGGTGGAAGAGGTTTGCCGGCAGTGTCGAGTATATGACCTCATTAAGAGTACTGAACAGAGGGCACCCATCCAGACCATACAAACTAAGGAACCGTTGGAAGTCTTGATGATCGACTATCTCCTCGTGGGACACTCGGCACGGGGGCTGCAATACTGTTTGGTGATGACCGATCATTTCTCTAAGTTCGCAGTAGTCACTCCGACTAGAGACCAGACTGCGAAATCGGTGGCGCGAGCCATCTGTCAAGACTTCATCCGGGTGTATGGGTGTCCAAAGCGCCTCCACTCCGACCAAGGCGCATGTTTCCAAGGCAAGGTGATGGAAGAATTGTATCGCATGTATGGCATCGAGCGGTCCCGGACCACCCCTTACCATCCTCAAGGCAATGGAGCTTGCGAACGCTTCAACAGAACCTTGCTTCAGATGCTGAGAACATTGGAGGAGGATAAGAAGGTGTGTTGGGCAGACTATCTGCCAGAATTGGTCTGGACCTACAACAATCGGGTCCACTCCACCACGGGTTATACCCCCTATCTACTGTTGTTTGGAAGAGCTGGACGAGAGATCATTGAGCTGAATTTGGAACAGCCAGAGGAGCTGATGGAGCGAACTGTCACCTCATGGGTGAAAGAGCATCGGCAACATTTGCAAACGATACGGCAGTTGGCGGGTCAGCAACTGCAAGAAAAAGAACATACGGCCCGCAAACCAACTCAAGAGTTACCGCTCCAACCTGGAGACCGAGTATTGGTCAGAGAGAAACGCCCTAAGGGAAAACTAAGTGAGAGATGGGAAGTACAGCCGTACAAGGTTATCGAGCGAGTGTATGCTAACGGCCCTGTCTACAAGGTACAGATTGAAGATGGGGCATCTGCCCCTAGAGTACTTCACAGAAATATGCTGCGGCCTTGCCTTGGTTTTTGAAATGTATTCTTTAGCCTTCTGATTTAGCCTCCTAGCTTCAGGTGTTTTAATTACAGCAGGTCCAATACCCCTCCACAGAGAGAGAGAATTTTAATCTAAGAAGAGGTTTCACATGTACCCGTTCAGATGGAGACGTTTATTCTCAGCGAGGTAAGGCAAGTTTAGGACCTGGTATAAGAGAGATGCCGTAAAGGGGCTACCAGGTACACATAAAATTGGCCATTTTTATGCGCTAAACGCTCTCATTTTTCATATTTCTAGTGCAGTAATGCAGTTCAAATTTCGTGTTTTCAAGTTTGCATGTTCTAGCGCTGCAGTGTGCTGCCTTATTTACTTAACTATATACGAGTTGGCGACTCTAGGTTCAGCACCTGTTCACACTTAGTCTATGTTTGGATGTGCAGGTCAGGTTTTTGAAATACAGTGGGGGAGGGGGCCCACAGGAAAATAGAGGTAGCACAGTGGGGGAGGGGGCCCACAGGATATTGGGTAACACAGTGGTGAAGGGGGTCCTCAGGTAACACCTTTACGACATCAGCCTTACATGTAAGGCGCGTGTTAAATGCCAGTGTCAATCTCTGACAGCAGCATATAACACATGCCAACATGTGTGCGCATCATTCTCTCACCCATTGGCTCCCATGTTGTGATCGTGGGTCACCTATGGGTTGTCATGACAGCCTGGGGTCTTCTTCCTGTAGCCGGGCTTTAAAGGAGACTGTGATTTCTGCTATATGCAGTGATGCTGTGGCATCACTGTATATAATAGCACATGCGATCGGATGATCGCATCCTCATGTCCTCTAAGGGGGCTAACTGTACCAGTGAAAGGTAAAAACAAAATTTAAAAAATTCCTAAAAGTTTAAATCACCCCTTTTTATTCAATTGAAAATAAATATATTAAAAAAATAAAAAAACAACACATATTTGGCATTGCTGGGTTCAGAAAAGTCTGATCTATCAAAATATAAAAACAATTAACTCGATCAGTAAACACCGTAAACAGAAACAACTCAAGAATTCCAAATGTCCTTTTTTCGGGTCGCCACAATTCCACAAAAAAAGCTATAACAAGTGATGAAAAAAATCAAATCTATACCAAAATCATACTAATGAAAACAATGTCTCACCCCCAACAGAAAGCTTCCTTGTGTGTAATAAAATACGCAGCAGTCGCCGTCTTCTGCCGCTGTGTCGTTGCTTGTGTCTTCATTGCAGTGGAATATATCCACCGGTAGGTATTTTACTACACACACTGGACCTACATTACTGCTCTCCTGTGTGGTGTAGTATATAGAGATGTATGTATATATATATATATATATGTATGTATATAAAGGATTTGTCAGCTCTCCCATGTGGTGTAGTATATAGAGGATCTGTCAGCTCTCCCGTGTGGTGTAGTATATAGAGGATCTGTCAGCTCTCCTGTGTGGTGTAGTATATAGAGGATCTGTCAGCTCTTCTGTGTGGTGTAGTATATAGAGGATCTGTCAGCTCTCCTGTGTGGTGTAGTATATAGAGGATCTGTCAGCTCTCCTGTGTGGTGTAGTATATAGAGGATCTGTCAGCTCTCCTGTGTGGTGTAGTATATAGAGGATCTGTCAGCTCTCCTGTGTGGTGTAGTATATAGAGGATCTGTCGGCTCTCCCGTGTGGTGTAGTATATAGAGGATCTGTCGGCTCTCCCGTGTGGTGTAGTATATAGAGGATCTGTCAGCTCTCCTGTGTGGTGTAGTATATAGAGGATCTGTCAGCTCTCCTGTGTGGTGTAGTATATAGAGGATCTGTCAGCTCTCCCGTGTGGTGCAGTATATAGAGGATCTGTCAGCTCTCCCGTGTGGTGTAGTATATAGAGGATCTGTCAGCTCTCCTGTGTGGTGTAGTATATAGAGGATCTGTCAGCTCTCCTGTGTGATGTAGTATATAGCGGATCTGTCAGCTCTCCCGTGTGGTGTAGTATATAGAGGATCTGTCAGCTCTCCCGTGTGGTGTGGTATATAGAGGATCTGTCAGCTCTCCCATGTGTTGTAGTATATAGAGGATCTGTCAGCTCTCCCATGTGTTGTAGTATATAGAGGATCTGTCAGCTCTCCCGTGTGGTGTAGTATATAGAGGATCTGTCAGCTCTCCCGTGTGGTGCAGTATATAGAGGATCTGTCAGCTCTCCTGTGTGGTGTAGTATATAGAGGATTTGTCAGCTCTCCCGTGTGTTGTAGTATATAGAGGATCTGTCAGCTCTCCTGTGTGGTGTAGTATATAGAGGATCTGTCAGCTCTCCCGTGTGGTGTAGTATATAGAGGATCTGTCAGCTCTCCTGTGTGGTGTAGTATATAGAGGATCTGTCAGCTCTCCCGTGTGGTGTAGTATATAGAGGATTTGTCAGCTCTCCCGTGTGTTGTAGTATATAGAGGATCTGTCAGCTCTCCCGTGTGTTGTAGTATATAGAGGATCTGTCAGCTCTCCTGTGTGGTGTAGTATATAGAGGATCTGTCAGCTCTCCTGTGTGGTGCAGTATATAGAGGATCTGTCAGCTCTCCTGTGTGGTGTAGTATATAGAGGATTTGTCAGCTCTCCCGTGTGTTGTAGTATATAGAGGATCTGTCAGCTCTCCTGTGTGGTGTAGTATATAGAGGATCTGTCAGCTCTCCCGTGTGGTGTAGTATATAGAGGATCTGTCAGCTCTCCTGTGTGGTGTAGTATATAGAGGATCTGTCAGCTCTCCCGTGTGGTGTAGTATATAGAGGATTTGTCAGCTCTCCCGTGTGTTGTAGTATATAGAGGATCTGTCAGCTCTCCCGTGTGTTGTAGTATATAGAGGATCTGTCAGCTCTCCTGTGTGGTGTAGTATATAGACGATCTGTCAGCTCTCCTGTGTGGTGTAGTACATAGAGGATCTGTCAGCTCTCCTGTGTGATGTAGTATATAGAAGATCTGTCAGCTCTCATGTGTGGTGTAGTATATAGAGGATCTGTCAGCTCTCATGTGTGGTGTAGAATATAGAGGATCTGTCTGCTCTCCCATGTAGTGTAGTATATAGAGGATCTGTCAGCTCTCCTGTGTGGTGTAGTACATAGAGGATCTGTCAGCTCTCCCGTGTAGTGTAGTATATAGAGGATCTGTCAGCTCTCCCGTGTAGTGTAGTATATAGAGGATCTGTCAGCTCTCCTGTGGGGTGTAGTATATAGAGGATCTGTCAGCTCTCATGTGTAGTGTAGTATATAGAGGATCTGTCAGCTCTCCTGTGTGGTGTAGTATATAGAGGATCTGTCAGCTCTCATGTGTGGTGTAGTATATAGAGGATCTGTCAGCTCTCCTGTGTGGTGTAGTATATAGAGGATCTGTCAGCTCTTCTGTGTGGTGTAGTATATAGAGGATCTGTCAGCTCTCCTGTGTGGTGTAGTACATAGAGGATCTGTCAGCTCTCCCATGTGTTGTAGTATATAGAGGATATGTCAGCTCTCCTGTGTGGTGTAGTATATAGAGGATCTGTCAGCTCTCCTGTGTGGTGTAGTATATAGAGGATCTGTCAGCTCTCCTGTGTGGTGTAGTATATAGAGGATCTGTCAGCTCTCCTGTGTGGTGTAGTATATAGAGGATCTGTCAGCTCTCATGTGTAGTGTAGTATATAGAGGATCTGTCAGCTCTCCCGTGTGTTGTAGTATATAGAGGATCTGTCAGCTCTCCTGTGTGGTGTAGTATTTAGAGGATCTGTCAGCTCTCCCGTGTGGTGTAGTATATAGAGGATCTGTCAGCTCTCCCGTGTGTTGTAGTATATAGAGGATCTGTCAGCTCTCCTGTGTGGTGTAGTATTTAGAGGATCTGTCAGCTCTCCTGTGTGGTGTTGTATATAGAGGATCTATCCTGTGTGGTGCAGTATATAGAGGATCTGTCCTGTGTGGTGTAGTATATAGAGGATCTGTCAGCTCTCCTGTGTGGTGTAGTATATAGAGGATCTGTCAGCTCTTGTGTGTGGGGTGGTATATAGGATCTATCCTGTGTGGCATTTTTAAACGGCATGGTGGGCCCCAAGAATGATTTTTCTCTGGTGGGCCCAAGGTACTCCAGTCCGACGCTGCCTATGCCCCAACAATAGCACAGTGTGTAATATAATTCAAAGAGCATGGAATATAGAACATAGTGGCAAAAAGACACACACCTTACTGGCAAAACTAGTTATAAAAGTAAAGTATTAAAGTGACTAGTGCACAATACAGAGAGTAGATAATGCCAGATAGGGAAAGGGGCTGCTTACCCGCTCAGACCAACGCACGTTTCGCCGCAGGTTTCACAATGTCTGAAATAAATATTAAATATTCAAATTTATTGTAGTTGTGTTTCCACTATATAGGTATATAAATATCATATTCCTGTGTGACATTGAGATAAGTGTACCCAAATAATGGTTTCTTTACCCCCAGAAAAAGTAACTTATTAAAGACAACACATGTGTTACTGACCTAGTTAGAGGCTGTAACACGTTCTGTCATGAAAAATGTATTCCCAAACATGGCTATGTGGTATAATACAGTTTTGGATTATATATTACCTTCAGATTCACTGCTAGCCCTTGGCTAAAAAACTGCAATTGTGATTTCAGACAAGGATATGTGAACACAACGTCTTATAGATGTCGGTGAACCTGCAAAGTTTTTGTAACCGTCTGTGGTGTTTTTCCTGAAGTGTCTTCTCTGTTGGCACCAGGGTCTTTAAACTGAACTTGACATGTTGGATAGCATTAGTGACCTGCAGATATGTGGTCAACCTGCAGGTTAATAGCGTTAGAAATTTACCCAGCCACCTTATTGATAGTGTGGCTCCTGGTAGAAAATGAACTTTATTCTCCCAGGAACCATCGGCTTTCAGTCATGCAGGGCTGCCGGTGGCACCACAGTCACCATTCAGAGTGAGCTGTCAGACAAAGTACCATGGCATGCTTACAACCACTGCTTGCAAGGCTATGAGGGTGACTGTTGCTGCGCCGGCACGCCTGCATGACTGAAAGCTGGCAGCTCCCAGGAGGAATAAAGTTTATTTTCTTATGAGAGCTGCTACTTAAGTACAGAGGCCGGGCACCTTTATAATGCTATTTTTCTGCCCAATAACCCTATATTTGAAGGATAGTGGCATTATTCTATATAACGCTGGGAGCATCACTCTGTCCAAAACCTTTATAGACTGCGCAAGCGCCGGCGCAGTCTGGCCCCCACTGAGTGACGCAGCCCAGGAGATCGCGGTATGCGTAAGCACTGAACGCACACCGCAATCTCCAACGGAGAAGCAGGGTCGTGCCAGGAGGGTGAGTATGCTATATTCACCTGTCCCGTTCCAGCGCTGCGTGCCGCTCCATCTTCCAGGTCCTCTGCCTGTGACATTCAGTTCAGAGGACGCGATGACGCGCTTAATGCGCGCCGCCTTCTGACTGAACAGTCACAGCCAGAGGATCCGGAAGACGGAGCGGCGCGCAGCGCTGGAACGGGACAGGTGAATATAGCAAGTGTCGGGGGCCTGGGCTAGCGGCGACTCCAGCATCTGATCCCCACAGCGCGCCGGTGTCCCCGCCTGCTGAGGCCCCCCAGCACTCGGCGCCCAGCGACGATAGGTGAGTATGTTATTTTTTTTTATATATCGCAGCAGCATACGGGGCATATACTATGGAGCATCTTATGGGGGCCATCAACATTTATGGAGCAGTGCACGGGGCATATACTATGGAGCATCTTATGGGGGCCATAAACCTTTATGGAGCAGCATACGGGGCATATACTATGGAGCATCTTATGGGGGCCATCAACCATAATGCAGCAGCATATGGGGCATATACTATGGAGCATCTTATGGGGGCCATCAACCATAATGCAGCAGCATACGGGGCATATACTATGGAGCATCTTATGGGGGCCATCAACCATAATGCAGCAGCATATGGGGTATATACTATGGAGCATCTTATGGGGGCCATCAACCATTATGCAGCAGCATACGGGGCATATACTATGGAGCATCTTATGGGGGCCATCAACCATAATGGAGCAACATACGGGGCATATACTATGGAGCATCTTATGGGGGCCAACAACCATAATGCAGCAGCATATGGGGCATATACTATGGAGCATCTTATGGGGGCCATCAACCATAATGGAGCAACATACGGGGCATATACTATGGAGCATCTTATGGGGGACATCAACCATAATGCAGCAGCATACGGGGCATATACTATGAAGCATCTTATGGGGGCCATCAACCATAATGGAGCAGCATACGGGGCATATACTATGGAGCATCTTATGGGGGCCATCAGCCATAATGCAGCAGCATACGGGGCATATACTATGGAGCATCTTATGGGGGCCATCAACCATAATGCAGCAGCATACGGGCATATACTATGGAGCATCTTATGGGGGCCATCAACCATAATGGAGCAGCATACGGGGCATATACTATGGAGCATCTTATGGGGGCCATCAACCATACTGGAGCAGCATATGGGGCATATACTATGGAGCATCTTATGGGGGCCATCAACCATAATGCAGAAGCATACGAGGCATAAACTATGGAGCATCTTATGGGGGCCATCAACCATAATGCAGCAGCATACGAGGCATATACTATGGAGCATCTTATGGGGGCCATCAACCATAATGCAGCAGCATATGAGGCATATGCTATGGAGCATCTTATGGTGGCCATCAACCATAATGGAGCAGCATATGAGGCATATGCTATGGAGCATCTTATGGGGGCCATCAACCATAATGGAGCAGCATATGAGGCATATGCTAGGGAGCATCTTATGGGGGCTATCAACCATAATGGAGCAGCATATGAGGCATATACTATGGAGCATCTTATGGGGGCCATCAACCTTTATGGAGCAGCGTATGGGGCATATGGATGGGAGCAGCAAATTACAGAATGGTGGCGCAGGATGGGAGCAGCCCATTACAGAACTGTGGCGCAGGATGGGAGGATGGGAGCAGCACATGACAGAATAGGGCAGCACATGACAGAACGGGGGCGCAGGATGGCAGGATGGGAGCAGCACATGACAGGATGGGGGCGCAGGATGGGAGCAGCAAATGACAGAATGGAGGCGCAGGATGGGTGCAGCACATGACAGGATGGGGGCGCAGGATGGAGCAGCACATGACAGGATGGGGGCGCAGGGTGGAGCAGCACATGACAGGATGGGGACGCAGGATGGAGCAGCTCATGACAGGATGGGGATGCAGGATGGAGCAGCACATGACAGGATGGGGACGCAGGATGGAGCAGCTCATGACAGGATGGAGACCATATACCAATATAAATGCTCGCCACCCGGGCGTAGAACGGGTTCAATAGCTAGTTATTCTATATGACAGGTTCCCTTTAACATTTTATATATAAAATATTGGTGGCTTTCAAGCGGAATCTGACCTGAACAATGGTCATTTCACTTCTTGTAGCCAATTCATGGCTTTTAAGCTTGAAGTGGTTCAAATAAGTAAAAAAAAAAGAACTACACAGCAAGTCGCTTTACATGGCTGTTCGTCTGTTCATTATTTTGATCGCTTATTGAGTGCTTTTTCAGGTAGGTTCTGTTGGCATATGCAACAGATTGGGACTTATTATAAGTGAAAGGAGGACTTTATACTAACCAGACAGCAGATGGCGATAGTGTGTAAAGTCATATACTTGCTGTAATGTGGGGAGGGAAGCTCTCAGTGGTTGGTTGTTTTCTTACTTTCGGTTTTGCTTTTCTTCATGAATGTGTTGTCTTCAGTGCACGGACTGTGTGACACTGAATTGTATCTCATGTTTATCCAGTATGAAGTAAATACTGTTTACTCAAGATATCTTGCTGATTGAAGCTCTCCTAAGTACAGCGCTGACTGCAAGAAGACGCACTCTGCAACAGGTTATGGGCCCAGATAACCCCAGGCATCCCAGATAACCCCAGGCAACCCCAGGCACCCCAGGAGGAAAAAGGAGCATGAAGAATATATTTTTTTAAATAAACAAATGTCTTTATTAGTACAAAAAGATAAAAGGCAATAGGACAATTACATTTAGCGTGTAATCCACTCAAGCACGGGGGGGAAGACCACCCCCTGCAACCCCCATGTTACATATAAAGGTAATGATCAAGGGGAAAAAGAAACCCCACATAAGAATCACCAGGAAGATTAGACCCACATGTACCTAGATCAATATCATGGCGAACAATGATGCTAAACCAGAGGTAATACATGGTACATAATGAGGTAACAGGTACCGTGGCCAAGCTTACCAACGAGGGGTGCAGGAGGAGAGTCCCACCGGAAAAGAAAAGCGCCCCGACGCGCGTTTCGCGGCTCTGATGTGCCGCTTTCTCAAGGGGATGACAGTCCACCGGTGCAGGACCTGCTAATAACCCCCCTGACCCTGGTCACGTGTGCAATCACAGCCAATCCGCGCGGCCACTGCGGCGCATGCGCACCATGGAAAAAGGCACCATGTCATCTACCCACAATATGCACAATGTATCAAAGGGCACACAATGTCAATCCATACCTACGATGGTGTCAGCAATATATATGGAACACCATACTGCCAACAGGCGCTGGCGTACTATATGCCCATATGTCACTGTCAAAACCTATCTATCCCCGATATGGACAATCCCAAAAGAGAGGGGGGGGAGCAGAGAGACAGCGATACATAATACACAAAGACTAACATGGGAGGTACCCATATAAATATATATAGAGACAAGAGCAATGTGTGTAAAACATGATATACACAAACGCAGTATACATAGACAAATATTTCATGTAGATATATGCCTGTGCACATTGTCCATGATGTCTCCAATATTGCCAGGTGATGAACACTATACGGTCACACATTGATATTCAGCGGATGGCAGAGAATATATAAAACGTTCACTCCACACGAGGCCGGGATCAGAGGGGAGCCGTGTGCAAAAGATATTACTATAAATGAAAAAATGACAAAAAATTAAAATAAAAAAACAGAACAGAATAATACAATAAAAGAAATAAGAACAGATAATCCGGAGGGACAGTAATGAGACACAACAGAGACTCATATAAGGCTACGCTAGAGGTAAGGGGCGAAGCTCAAGGATTCATTGAGACCCCTGGGTGTCAAGGTGTCAAGCAGAACAATCCACTTCGACTCGATCTGTGCGAGTCGTTTCTTATAGTCACCACCTCTGATACCAAGGTGAAGAGCGTCAATCCACCTAACAGAAAATAGTTTGTCATTGCAGTTATGGTACTGCCTGAAATGGCGTGGAACCGTTTTCAAATCCACTAGGGTAGGCGCTGTCCTGGCCGCGCCAATGTCCCGCACATGCTCACGAACCCGAACCCTAAGTTCGCGAGTGGTAAGCCCAACGTATATTTTAGGGCACGGACAGGTTGCATAATAGATGACATTGGTGGTGTTACAAGTTATGCGCTGTCTAATTTGAAATGTTTTCGTACCATCACTCGGGGCAAAGTCAGAGCAGCGGAGGACATTGGCGCAGGCAAGACAGCGCCCACACGGAACACATCCCGGACGGCGGCCCCCCGTACCAAAAACATTTGTTGGGGCTGGAATGTAGTGACTCCTCACTAGCATATCATTCAAGCTCTTACACCTTTTAGGGGTCATCAGAGGAAAGTTCCCCAGGGCAGCACGCAGGGAGGGCTCAGTATGTAACACAGGCCACGGTACCTGTTACCTCATTATGTACCATGTATTACCTCTGGTTTAGCGTCATTGTTCGCCATGATATTGATCTAGGTACATGTGGGTCTAATCTTCCTGGTGATTCTTATGTGGGGTTTCTTTTTCCCCTTGATCATTACCTTTATATGTAACATGGGGGTTGCAGGGGGTGGTCTTCCCCCCCGTGCTTGACTGGATTACACCCTAAATGTAATTGTCCTATTACCTTTTATCTTTTTGTACTAATAAAGACATTTGTTTATTTAAAAAAATATATTCTGCATGCTCCTTTTTCCTCCTATTTATAGACAAAATCTATCTAGGAGCCAGGGGAGGTAACATAAAAAAACTCCTGGAACAGAAGGAAGTTAAATGGATCACTATTTTAGACACCGGCAAACCAAAAGGTTTAAATCATTTTGTCAGTTTTGCTTAATTTCTTCCGATTCCCGATATTGCTGTGGGTTCTTGGGTTTAAGCCTTTTGTAGAGTTCATTTTTTAGTCATTTTTTAGTAATTTCACTGTACTCTGGACTAATTTTATGCTGTGTTATTATTTTTATCGAAAGTGCGAATGGGATGATGAGTTGGTTTCATCTTTGAATACGAAATTGGATTGAAGAGCACCATTCACAAGTATTTTGTATTTTTGTGTATCCGTATCTGGATTGTTTATCTTTATTATTGTACATAATAATTTAATTTATGTTATTATTGATATTCATTTTTTTTCACTCACACACTTCACTTATTCAAAAGCCTTCCCATGTGTTTCATTCAGAAGCATGACAAAAAAATCCACAAGTTGGCAGTATGTCTGCAAAATCAGAGTAAACAGTAAAATAAGATTAGTGTCTTCTGAATGTCATTATATACACATTTATAACTTTGATATAGCTCTCTTATCTGTAAAGATTTAAAATGTGGAGGCTTAAAACAGTTGTGCCATTTGTATACTTATAACCTCATCCCATCTCTAAGATGGAGATTTCTGGTTCTCTGTGGGCACGCGCGTGTTTCTTGTCATCGCCGCCTCCCTTGCCGGCCCAACGACCTATCGGGGCTCGTCCTGTGCTTTCATGCAGTGTGACACTGAGCCTCTGTGCTACTGAATCGCCCGCCAGGGCTGTGGGGTACTCGGTACCAGGTCCGGTACTTAAGGAGAGATGTCACGGTGGCAGTGACCCGGTCCGTGGCCCTGGGTGCCCATGTAAAGGGAAAGGTCTTTTAAGGGTTTAATAAAATTTGTGTTCGTGACGCCACTTGTGGTATTCGGTCAGAGGGGACCGACGCTGCTTAAAGGGATCCACTGGGGTGATGTTAAGGCAGCTAAGATGGTATAAGCTCCCGATGTGTAACTGGTGATGGTTGGTAGTGTATAAAGAAACGGAGGACACGAGTTTGCAGTCTCTATACCTGGTTTACTGAAGACTTCAGGCAGCCACAGTCCAGGGCACCAGATCACAGGCACAGGCAGGGCCCGGCCAGCTTGGAAGCGAATCCAGAGTCCCCTTTACCAGATGGAGTTAGAAGCCTTCCTACTAGCGCGGTGATGTTGTAGTCCCTTGCTGCCTGTGGCTTCAATCACGGTCCTCACTGTTCTCTCTGTCCTCCTTAAAGGTGGGACACAAACCCGTATGACAGGTGGCTCGAGCCTTTTTATAGGGTCCCTATATGCCCCTTGCCCCCTTTTTCAGTCATGACGCGTAGGGTAATTGAGATTATTTTGTTTGGTCACATATGATTGCATGCATTATGTTCAGTTAACTCGCACCCCCTGAATAGGCCAGTACAGCAGGAATCAATGGTGTTGCATCAGGCTCCTAGGTCTGGTTTTCTCATTATAATTTGCTATAGGACTCAACTGTTGAAATTCTAGTAAGACATCTTCATTGGTGCCTCTTGGGTATTGCTCATGAATATCCACATAATTATGTCGCCATTGATAGCAATTTGTTTAACTTACTTCAGGCTACCAGTTGCAAGCATATAAATGACCAGCACATATAAATACCTGTGGTTTGTTCCTGGTTTATCCATACATGTCTACCATTACGGGTTGTTTGTTCATATAATACTATACTTGGACTTACCTCACAGCACGTGTAGTATGTAAGTTACATGTCCAGAGTGCATTTATTTGGGTATTGCAATATTACCACCATTGACATTTATTCATTGTATTCAGGTCCAGGGGGGTCTACCTCATAATGGGGTCACTTGTCAACTGTTTTTAATGCTTTTAATCTGGTGTTGTTGTTTTTTTGGACTCTAATAAAACGTATAATTGTATATATTATATATTGTGAGTGTTCCCCGGTTTTTGGTATGTCTCCTTTTTCTTAGCCTCAACTCTAGATTGGCATACTCTAGGTAGATCCCCTTTGTCTAATTGTTGATGGTGCCCTCCACCCCCCTTTTTTTCTATTAGGGCAGACAGGTTACGTGTAATAATCCAGCTGTCCTGACGGTTTCTGCTGTGCCACCTATAGTCTGACACAACCTCGGTCTTCCGGCTACACGGCCCCTCACACGTCTCTCTTCTTTCCTCTTTCCGTCAGTAGCTGCAGACCCCCACGTCTGCTCAGCTATTCTCCTATTGTACCAGCTCTGCCTCAGCTGAAGCTCTGTGACAAGCTCCTCTCTGGCTTTCTCTAACTCTCCTTCCGGCCTCAGACTGCTCCAGTCGGTTGTCTGGCTTTGTCTCTCTGCTCTGCCCCTCTGACAGACTACTCACTGACTTCGCCTCCAGCCAGAATATATATAGGGGAGCCACCCACAAACTGGGCCAGGGCTCCCCCTTCTGGCCTGGAGTGTGAACATGTTGTGTGATTTGTGGTTACCTGATAGAAGAGATCTTCCCTTGCTTCCAAGCGTGACATCACGCTCCCTGTGAGGAAAGCGATGTCGCTGTGACAACCAGGGCCCTGGGGTGTCACACTGCCCTGTATAAATGTATGCATTTTGTATGGTAGGCTTACTATCTACATGTATCTGACTAAAACCGTAAAGTGGAGAACTACGGTTCTCAGTTCAGATGCTGAGTAGTGGAAACCTCCTGCAATGACCCAGCTCTCCGCAGTCAATTCTGCCAGGGTATTTTTAGCCAGATTTGCAAAATAATGGTTTATAGTCCCTCCCGATGTCTCTGGAAGAGTGTAACATCCCTGATGGCATCACTGCATGGCTTTCCATCTGCTATCAGGCAGATACATCATCTTACTTAGCCCTCTGGGCCATGCTGTGAGTTCTGTCCTCTGCTGGCTCCATGCTCTGGTCCTCATGTCCTTGCTTGCTGTATACTTTCTGGCTGTATGCTTAGGGCGGCGGCTCTGAAGTAGTCTGAAGTAAGTCGTATACCTGTGTCCATTTGTATCCCTGTCTGTAGCCTTCCCTATCCCGCTGTGTATTTCCTTGTGTTCACTCCCACCTCTGGCTCTGTTCCTTGCTCCACAACCTGCGGCTCTGTTCTGCTCTCTGCTCTGTTACCTGCGGCTCTGCTTTGCTCTCTGCTCCGCAACCTGCGGCTCTACTCTGCTCTTTGTTCCACAACCTGCGGCTATGCTCTTTGCTCTGCATCCTGCGGCTCTGCTCCTTGCTCTGCATCCTGCGGCCCTCTCTTAGCCCCAGCAGCTCAGCTCTCTGCTCCGCACTCTGCGGCCCTGCTCTCTGTTCCGCACCCTGCGGCTTTAGGTTGCTGCTCTCCTCTGCTCCCTGCTCCTCAACCTGCAGCTCTGCTCTGCCCTCTGCTCTGCACTCTGCGGCTTTACTCTGCTCTCTGCTCTGCACTCTGTAGCCAGAGGTGCTGCAGCTCCTGGATACAGAGAATACAGATGGAAAGAACAGATTGTAGAGAGCGTACAGGAGAGCGCAGCACAGGAGAGTGACAACTGGGGATTATAGCTGTGACTAGCCTACCTCCATGCAGAGCGCAGATTCCGGTAGCCGGAAGACCGAGGTTGTGTCGGACTCTAGTAGGCAGAGCATAAACCGACAGGTCAGCTGGACTACATGTAACCTGTCCGCCCTAACACCCAGGAGCCACAGTGGCACACAGAGCTCAGGTCGTGATAGAGACCCTGTAAAAAGGCTCGAGCCACCTGTCATATGGGTTAGTGTCCCACCTTTATGGAGGACAGAGAGAACTGTGAGGACCTTGATTGAAGCCACAGGCAGCAAGGGACTACACCAAAGCACTGGTAGGAAGGCTTTCATCTCCACCTGGTAAAGGGGACTCTGAACTTGCTTCCAGGCCGGCCAGACCCTGCCTGTACCTGTGATCTGGTGTCCTGGACTGCGGTTGCCTGAAGCCTTCAGTAAACCAGGTAAAGAGACTGCAAACCTGTGTACTCTGTTTCTTATCACACCACCCACCATCTTCACCTACACACCAGGAGCCTTGAGGACCCAACTTCACCTGTGGGAATTTATACCATCTTAGCTGCCTTATCATCACCCCAGAGAACCCCTCTAAGCAGCGTCGGTCCCCACTGACCGAACACCACAGGTGGCATCACGAACATAAACTTTATTCATCAAAACCCCTTTTAAAGACATTCCCTTTTACATGGGCGCCCAGGGCCACGGACCGGGTCGCCGCCACCGTGACACATCTCCTTAAGTACCGGACCTGGTACCGAGTACCGAATGGCTCTGGCAGGCTTTCCATTTTGGCATCACGAACAGGATGGACTGACCCATTGAAGTGGTTCATGTGCACCTAAGAAACTGTGATTTATTGTGAGACTGTTGAACTGTGAATTGCCTCCCAAACCGCCGGCATTATAGCACCATGTGGCATGCAGGAAGAAAAGGGCGCGTTGTTTTGGGCAGCACCTGGAGGAATGGCGCGAAAATCAAGGCCGCCCCTCATTAATATTACTATGTCCGGGAAATATGCCCATCAGCAAGAGAAGTCTGCCTCCTAGTCTGGGATGGTGGGGAGAGGAGGAAGAACCGCCCATGAAGATGGGCGTGGTGGAATTAAACCACGGGAAACGAGACTGAGGAGAAAGAAACAACATGGCGGAGGGAGGTGAGGGGACACTGGAGTGTGGGGTGGAGCAGAAGGACTTCCCCAGCTGGAACCTGCAAGACCCATACCCGTCACCAAAGCTGGATGCGGACCTCCTGCAGAGAGAGGTAGAAGAGCTCGTACGGATGCAAATGGAAGCTGTGGCCGGGTGGAAGGAGGCCTTCATCGGGAGCCTTACCAGACGACCGTCAGTAGCCTTGTCTTGCCCGGAGCAGGAAAGAAGATCCGGCGCTCCAGAAGAGAAGCTAAGTGGCATGACCCTGACCCCGCGAGCGGAAGGCCCAATGGCTAAGCCCAAGCCACCACCACCGTTGTACACCACCGACCAGGGTTTTGGGTCCCTCGGTAAAAGGTCACCGTACGCCAAGGATACCCCAGCTGCCAGTCCCACAGCAACCTCTGAGCTAGATGACACCCTGGTCGGCCCCCTACCGACCCCGCCAACTCCAAGGCCTGCAGGAGTACACCATCGGATATATCGGGACCGGGAGGGCAGCGGCCTGGGTCAGACAGCAGCCCCACTTATCCCAGCTTGTGGATCCCAGGCTAGCTCTCCGGAACCCATAGTGTTCACAGAGGGACCCACGGGTGAGGACATGATCCCGTTGCAGGGGGAGATCCTCATGATAACCTGGAAGCCACAGGCAGCAAGGGACTACACCAAAGAACTAGTAGGAAGGCTTTCATCTCCAACTAGTAAAGGGGACTCTGAACTTGCTTCCAAGCTGGCCAGACCCTGCCTGTACCTGTGATCTGGACTGCAGTTGCCTGAAACCTGCAGTAAACCAGGTAAAGAGACTGCAAAACTGTGTCCTCCGTTTCTTACCGCACCAGCCACCATCTTCACCTACACACCGGGAGCCCTGGGGACACAACTTCACCTGTGGGAAGTTATACCATCTTAGCTGCCATAACATCACCCCAGAGGACCCCTCTAAGCAGCGTCGGTCCCCACTGACCGAACACCACAGGTTGCGTCACGAACATAAATTTTATTCATCAAAACCCCTTTTAAAGACATTCCCTTTTATATGGGCACCGAGAGCCACGGACTGGGTCGCCGCCACTGTGACACATCCCCTTAAGTACCGAATCTGAGTACCCCATGGCCCTGGCGGGCTTTCCTTGAGCGTAACAAAGAGGCCCCCCCCATCCCCCCCCTGGTGCCAGCACTGGCATTGGGCCCCCCTTCTAATACTCACATCTCCTGGTTCCTGCGGCAGCTGCTGCGTCTTCAGTGCCCTCTAACTCTGCAATGTCTCAGGTCAGAGGGTGCGATGATGTCATCACTGCGCGCTCAGCCTCTCTGTCCTGAGCGTTGCAGAGCCGGAGAGACGCTGAGTGCACCGGACCTGCGCTGGGAATGGGAGAGGCGATGATTTTACTTTTTTTTTTCTTTATGTCTGACTCAGACAGACTGGTGATAATATGCTGGACACACTGGGGCAGATTGCTGGACACTGGGCATATTGTTGGACACACTGGGGGCAGTGCTGGACATACTGGGGCAGATTGCTGGACACACTGGGGGTAATATGCTGGACACACTGGGGGTAATATGCTGGACACACTGGGGCAGATTGCTGGACATACTGCGGCAGATTGCTGGACACACTGGGGGCAGTGTTATGAACAGGTAATTCAGAACCACAATGGACCTTGAAGTTCAGAGCACACAAAGTGACCTGACATTTACCAAAAACATAGGACAAGCTCTGAGACGTGGAAACTCTGCTGACCGCAATCCCTAATCCTATCACACCACACTAGAGGTAGCCGTGGACTGCGCCTAACGCTCCCTATGCAACTCGGCACAGCCTGAGAAACTAACTAGCCCTGAAGATAGAAAAATAAGCCTACCTTGCCTCAGAGAAATTCCCCAAAGGAAAAGGCAGCCCCCCACATATAATGACTGTGAGTAAAGATGAAATACAAACACAGAGATGAAATAGATTTAGCAAAGTGAGGCCCGACTTACTGAATAGACCGAGGATAGGAAAGATAGCTTTGCGGTCAACACAAAAACCTACAAACAACCACGCAGAGGGGCAAAAAGACCCTCCGCACCGACTAACGGTACGGAGGTGCTCCCTCTGCATCTCAGAGCTTCCAGCAAGCAAGAAAAACCAATATAGCAAGCTGGACAGAAAATATAGCAAACAAAAATAACACAAGCAGAACTTAGCTTATGCAGGATAGGCAGGCCACAGGAACGATCCAGGAGGAAGCAAGACCAATACTAGAACATTGACTGGAGGCCAGGATCAAAGCACCAGGCGGAGTTAAATAGAGCAGCACCTAACGACTTAACCTCATCACCTGAGGAAGGAAACTCAGAAGCCGCAGTACCACTCTCATCCACCAAAGGAAGCTCATAGACAGAATCAGCCGAAGTACCACTCATGACCACAGGAGGGAGCTTGACCACAGAATTCACAACAGTACCCCCCCCTTGAGGAGGGGTCACCGAACCCTCACCAGAGCCCCCACGCCGACCAGGATGAGCCACATGAAAGGCATGAACCAGATCGGCCGCATGGACATCAGAGGCAAAGACCCAGGAATTATCTTCCTGACCATAACCTTTCCACTTAACCAGATACTGGAGTTTCCGTCTCGAAACACGAGAATCCAAAATCTTCTCCACTATATACTCCAATTCCCCTTCAACCAAAACCGGAGCAGGAGGATCAATAGATGGAACCACAGGTGCCACGTATCTCCGCAACAATGACCTATGGAACACGTTATGGATGGAAAAAGAAGCCGGAAGAGTCAAACGAAAAGACACAGGATTAAGAACCTCAGAAATCCTATATGGACCAATGAAACGAGGCTTAAATTTAGGAGAGGAAACCTTCATAGGAATATAACGAGATGACAACCAAACCAAATCCCCAACACGAAGTCGGGGACCCACACAGCGCCTGCGGTTAGCGAAACGTTGAGCCTTCTCCTGGGACAAAGTCAAATTGTCCACTACATGAGTCCAAATCTGCTGCAACCTATCCACCACAGTATCCACACCAGGACAGTCCGAAGACTCAACCTGCCCTGAAGAGAAACGAGGGTGGAACCCAGAATTGCAGAAAAACGGCGAAACCAAAGTAGCCGAGCCGGCCCGATTATTAAGGGCGAACTCGGCCAAAGGCAAAAAGGACACCCAATCATCCTGATCAGCAGAAACAAAACATCTCAGATATGTTTCCAAGGTCTGATTGGTTCGTTCAGTCTGGCCATTTGTCTGAGGATGGAAAGCCGAGGAAAAAGACAAATCAATGCCCATCCTAGCACAAAAGGCTCGCCAAAACCTCGAAACAAACTGGGAACTTCTGTCAGAAACGATGTTCTCTGGAATGCCATGTAAACGAACCACATGCTGGAAAAACAATGGCACCAAATCAGAGGAGGAAGGCAATTTAGACAAGGGCACCAAATGGACCATCTTAGAGAAGCGATCACAAACCACCCAAATGACCGACATTCTTTGAGAGACGGGGAGATCCGAAATAAAATCCATAGAGATATGTGTCCAAGGCCTCTTCGGGACCGGCAAGGGCAAAAGCAACCCACTGGCACGAGAACAGCAGGGCTTAGCCCGAGCACAAATCCCACAGGACTGCACAAAAGAACGCACATCCCGCGACAGAGACGGCCACCAAAAGGATCTAGCCACCAAATCTCTGGTACCAAAGATTCCAGGATGACCAGCCAACACCGAACAATGAACCTCAGAGATAACTTTATTCGTCCACCTATCAGGGACAAACAGTTTCTCCGCTGGGCAACGGTCAGGTCTATTAGCCTGAAATTTTTGCAGCACCCGCCGCAAATCAGGGGAGATGGCAGACAAAATTACCCCCTCTTTGAGAATACCCGCCGGCTCAGGCAAACCCGGAGAATCGGGCACAAAACTCCTAGACAGGGCATCCGCCTTCACATTTTTAGAGCCCGGAAGGTACGAAACCACAAAGTCAAAACGGGAGAAAAACAGCGACCAACGAGCCTGTCTAGGATTCAACCGTTTGGCAGACTCGAGATAAGTCAAATTTTGGTGATCAGTCAAGACCACCACGCGATGCTTAGCTCCTTCAAGCCAATGACGCCACTCCTCGAATGCCCACTTCATGGCTAGCAACTCTCGATTGCCAACATCATAATTTCGCTCAGCAGGCGAAAATTTCCTGGAAAAGAAGGCGCATGGTTTCATCACCGAGCAATCAGAACTTCTCTGCAACAAAACAGCCCCTGCTCCAATTTCAGAAGCATCAACCTCGACCTGGAATGGAAGCGAAACATCTGGTGGGTACAACACAGGGGCAGAAGAAAAACGACGCTTCAACTCCTGAAAAGCTTCCACAGCAGCAGAAGACCAATTGACCACATCAGCACCCTTCTTGGTTAAATCAGTCAACGGTTTAGCAATACTAGAAAAATTATTGATGAAGCGACGATAAAAATTAGCAAAGCCCAGGAACTTCTGCAGACTCTTCAGGGATGTTGGCTGAGTCCAATCATAAATGGCCTGAACTTTAACAGGGTCCATCTCGATAGTAGAAGGAGAAAAGATGAACCCCAAAAATGAAACCTTCTCAACACCAAAGAGACACTTTGACCCCTTCACAAACAAAGAATTAGCACGCAGGACCTGGAACACCATTCTGACCTGCTTCACATGAGACTCCCAATCATCCGAGAAGACCAAAATATCATCCAAGTATACAATCAGGAATTTATCCAGGTACTCTCGGAAGATGTCATGCATAAAGGACTGAAACACTGATGGAGCATTAGAAAGCCCGAATGGCATAACCAGGTACTCAAAATGGCCTTCGGGCGTATTAAATGCTGTTTTCCATTCATCGCCCCGTTTAATACGCACAAGATTATACGCACCACGAAGATCTATCTTGGTGAACCAACTAGCCCCCTTAATCCGAGCAAACAAATCAGACAGCAGCGGCAAGGGGTACTGAAATTTGACCGTAATTTTATTTAGAAGGCAGTAATCAATACAAGGTCTCAGCGAACCATCCTTCTTGGCCACAAAAAAGAACCCCGCTCCCAATGGCGACGATGACGGGCGAATATGACCCTTCTCCAAAGACTCCTTCACGTAACTCCGCATAGCGGCGTGCTCAGGTACAGATAAATTAAACAGTCGACCCTTAGGAAACTTACTACCAGGAATCAAATCGATAGCACAATCACAATCCCTATGCGGAGGTAGGGCATTGGACTTGGGCTCATCGAATACATCCCGGTAATCAGACAAAAACTCTGGGACCTCAGAAGGGGTGGATGATGAGATAGACAGAAATGGAACATCACCATGCACCCCCTGACAACCCCAGCTGGACACAGACATTGATTTCCAATCTAATACTGGGTTATGGACTTGTAGCCATGGCAACCCCAACACGACCACATCATGCAGATTATGCAACACCAGAAAGCGAATATCCTCCTGGTGCACAGGAGCCATGCACATGGTCAGCTGGGTCCAATACTGAGGCTTATTCTTGGCCAAAGGCGTAGCATCAATTCCTCTCAATGGAATAAGACACTGCAAGGGCTCCAAGACAAACCCACAGCGCCTAGCAAACTCCAAGTCCATCAAATTCAGGGCAGCGCCTGAATCCACAAATGCCATGACAGAATAGGAAGACAAAGAGCAGATCAAAGTAACGGACAAAAGAAATTTCGACTGTACCGTACCAATGGTGGCGGACCTAGCGAACCGCTTAGTGTGCTTAGGACAATCGGAGATAGCATGAGTGGAATCACCACAGTAGAAACACAGCCCATTCTGACATCTGTGTTCTTGCCTTTCAGCTCTGGTCAAAGTCCTATCGCACTGCATAGGCTCAGGTTTATGCTCAGATAATATCGCCAAATGGTGCACAGATTTACGCTCGCGCAAGCGTTGACCGATCTGAATGGCCAAAGACATAGACTCATTCAGACCAGCAGGCATAGGAAATCCCACCATGACATCCTTAAGGGCTTCAGAGAGACCCTTTCTGAAAATAGCTGCCAGCGCACATTCATTCCATTGAGTGAGCACGGACCACTTTCTAAACTTCTGACAATAAATCTCTATCTCATCCTGACCCTGACACAGAGCCAGCAAATTTTTCTCTGCCTGATCCACTGAATTAGGTTCGTCGTACAGCAATCCGAGCGCCAGAAAAAACGCATCAATATTACATAATGCAGGATCTCCTGGCGCAAGGGAAAATGCCCAGTCTTGAGGGTCGCCACGTAATAAAGAAATAATGATCTTAACTTGTTGAACTGGGTCACCAGAGGAGCGGGGTTTCAAAGCCAGAAATAGTTTACAATTATTTTTAAAATTCAAAAACTTAGCTCTATCTCCAGAAAATAACTCAGGAATAGGAATTTTAGGTTCTAACATAGGATTCTGAACCACTAAATCTTGAATGTTCTGTACTCTTATAGTGAGATTATCCATCAAAGAGGACAGACCCTGAATGTCCATGTCCACACCTGTGTTCTGAACCACCCTGATGTAAAGGGGAAAAGAAAGACAGAACACAGTGCAAAGAAAAAAAAATGGTCTCAGAACTTCTCTTTTCCCTCTATTGAGAAGCATTAGTACTTTGGGCCTCCAGTACTGTTATGAACAGGTAATTCAGAACCACAATGGACCTTGAAGTTCAGAGCACACAAAGTGACCTGACATTTACCAAAACATAGGACGAGCTCTGAGACGTGGAAACTCTGCTGACTGCAATCCCTAATCCTATCACACCACACTAGAGGTAGCCATGGACTGCGCCTAACGCTCCCTATGCAACTCGGCACAGCCTGAGAAACTAACTAGCCCTGAAGATAGAAAAATAAGCCTACCTTGCCTCAGAGAAATTCCCCAAAGGTAAAGGCAGCCCCCCACATATAATGACTGTGAGTAAAGATGAAATACAAACACAGAGATGAAATAGATTTAGCAAAGTGAGGCCCGACTTACTGAATAGACCGAGGATAGGAAAGATAGCTTTGCGGTCAACACAAAAACCTACAAACAACCACGCAGAGGGGCAAAAAGACCCTCCGCACCGACTAACGGTACGGAGGTGCTCCCTCTGCGTCTCAGAGCTTCCAGCAAGCAAGAAAAACCAATATAGCAAGCTGGACAGAAAATATAGCAAACAAAAATAACACAAGCAGAACTTAGCTTATGCAGGATAGGCAGGCCACAGGAACGATCCAGGAGGAAGCAAGACCAATACTAGAACATTGACTGGAGGCCAGGATCAAAGCACCAGGTGGAGTTAAATAGAGCAGCACCTAACGACTTAACCTCAACACCTGAGGAAGGAAACTCAGAAGCCGCAGTACCACTCTCATCCACCAAAGGAAGCTCATAGACAGAACCAGCCGAAGTACCACTCATGACCACAGGAGGGAGCTTGGCCACAGAATTCACAACAGGGCAGTGCTGGACATACTGGGGCAGATTGCTGGACACACTGGGGGTAATATGCTGGACACACTGGGGCAGATTGCTGGACAACCTGGGGGTAATATGCTGGACACACTGGGGCAGATTGCTGGACACACTGGGGCAGATTGCTGGACACACTGTCTGGGGGCAATGCTGGACACACTGGGGCAATGCTGGAGACACTGGGGCAGATTGCTGGACACACTGGGGCAATGCAGGACACTGGGGCAGATTGCTGGACACACTGGGGCAATGCTGGACACACTGGGGCAATGCTGGAGACACTGGGGCAATGCTGGACACTGGGGCAGATTGCTGGACACACTGTGGGCAATGCTGGACAATTGGACATACTGGGGCAGATTGCTGGACACACTGGGGGCAGTGCTGGACATACTGGGGCAGATTGCTGGACACACTGGGGGTAATATGCTGGACACACTGGGGCAGATTGCTTGACAACCTGGGGGTAATATGCTGGATACACTGGGGATAATATGCTGGACACACTGGGGCAGATTGCTGGACACACTGGGGCATATTGCTGGACACACTGGGGCAATGCTGTACACTGGGGCAGATTGCTGGACACACTGTGGCAATGCTGGACAATTGGACATACTGGGGCAGATTGCTGGACACACTGGGGCAATGCTGGACACTGGGGCAGATTGCTGGACACACTGTGGCAATGCTGGACAATTGGACATACTGGGGCAGATTGCTGGACACACTGGGGGCAAATCTGGACACACTGGAGCATTATGCTGGACATACTGGGGCAGATTGCTGGACACACTGTCTGGGGGAAATTCTGGACACACCGGGGCAATATGCTTGACATACTGGGGAAGATTGCTGGACACACTGTATGGGGGCAATGCTGGACATACTGGGGCAGATTGCTGGACACACTGGGGGTAATATACTGGACACACTGGGGGTTATATGCTGGACACACTGGGGCAATATGCTGGACATACTGGGGCAGATTGCTGGACACACTGGGGGTAATATACTGGACACACTGGGGGCAATGCTGGACACTCTGGGGCAATATGCTGGACATACTGGGGCAGATTGTTGAACACACTGTCTGGGGGCAAATCTGGACACACTGGGGCAATATGCTGGACATACTGGGGCAGATTGCTGGACACACTGGGGCAGATTGCTGGACACACTGTCCGGGGGCAATACTGGACACACTGGGGCAATATGCTTGACACACTGGGGCAGATAGCTGGACACTGGGGCAATATGCTGGACATACTGGGGCAGGTTGCTGGACAGACTGGGGGTAATATGCTGGACACACTAGGGGTAATATGCTGGACACACTGGGGCAGATTGCTGGACACACTGGGGGCAGGACTGGAGGCATGGGCAGAATGTAGATACGGGGCATGATTGGAGACATGGGGCAGAATGAAAGACATGGGGCAGGATTGGATCATGGGGCAGGATGGATACGATGGAGACAGATGGGGCAGGATGAGGAGATCATATGGGGTAGAATGGATACTCATGAGGGCAGGATGCGAGAACATGTGGCTGGAGCCAGGAATGAGATAAACGGGGCCAGGGTGGGGAATATTATTACCATAGGGGCTAATTAAAGGATATTATTACTGCAGTGATGAATTTATTTTATTTTTTGAGTATACTGTTTTAAATGGGGGGGGGGCGGTCCTGTTACTGTGCAGAGTGACATTATATCGCCTTTTTTTCTTGATGTGGTGTAATGTAGAAGTTGTGAAAAATTAAGTAATGTGTTCTACAACCGGAGCTTGAGATAACCGTGTTATTTCCTGCAGAATCGAGTCCTGGCTGGAAGAAATGACGGCGGTCTGTGCTGGATGAAAGATGAAGGACTTCACCTAGAGACGTCACTGGTGAGTCAGTGTTACGTATACACTGACACTATACGCTGTATACTATATACAGCGGTCCTGTGTACAATGTCACCAGTGATCACTGTATTACCTATACATTATATACAGAGCTCCTGTGTATAATACCACCAGTGATCTCTGTATTACCTCTACACAGACACTGCATACTAAGTACAGATCTCCTGTGAATACTGGCACTTATGGTGATAGTATTGTGTTTTTTGTTTTTTTTATTACTGATCAGTATTGTAGTATTCAGTCACTATGTGGTGGTAATATGTGGTCTGGAAATGGTGTTGTGGTATTTGTCCCTTGTATGTGCTATTTGGTCACCAAGTGGTGGTAATATGTGGTCTTGACATGGTGCGGTGGTATTTGTCCCTTGTATGTAGTATTATTCGGTCACTATGTGGTCTGGTTATGGTGTGGTGGTATTTCATCCTGTATGTGGTATTATTGGTCTTGGTATAGTGGATTGTGTTGTGTATGGCGGTAATTTGTTCTCTCTGATATTAATTAGGAGAAGATTCTTTATTTCCATTAGAGTTTTAATTCTTTGTACACAGCAGCGGAGATGCACTTACAGGGGGTTTCCTGTGGAAAAAAGTAATCACCTCTCCACAGGATAAGTGATAACATATTGATTGGTGGGGTCTGACTGCTTGGACCCATTCAGCAAAATGTGGAACTTTTTATCCCCATTAGACTGGAGTGGCATGTCCCACTAGATCACTGATCCATTCATTCCCTTAGTGGCTGCACTTATTTTTTTCTGGAAGCCCCAAAGAGAATGAATGGAGCTGCGGTCAGAAATCCCACCTTCCGCTGCATTTTAAAATAGTGATAATAGTGTCCTGTCAAGGATAAAACTTCCCCATTCTTCCGATCGGTGCAGTTTCTAATGGTCGGATCTAAGCGATCACCTATCCTGTGGAGCCCATGGATCAGTGATAACTTGTTTTAACCAAGAACCCCATTAATGTAAACTACCGTAATTATACATCCCAGTTATTGGGGCACACGGCAGATGTGCAGCAGCCGCCGGTGTTTTACAGCCGATGTTCCACTATAATGACAGATATTTGCATATAGCTGTAGGGTGGGCCCCTAGAGTCCATTCCTCTGGTGGGCCCCAGACACCCCAGTCAGACCCTGGACCTGACACTGATTTTCCTTGAGCTTGAAGTTCTCCTTAATCCGTTTAGAAGTTTTTCTGGGCTCTTTTGTTACATTCGTATTATCCGTCTCTTTGATTTGTCATTAATTTTCCTCATGCGGCCATGTCCAGAGAGGTTGGCTACAGTCCCATGGATCTTAAATTTCTGAATAATATGTGCAACTGTAGTCACAGGAACATCAAGCTGCTTGGAGATGGTCTTATAACTTTTGCTTTTAACGTGTTAGTGTGTAATTTTCTTTCTAATCTCCTGAGACAACTCTTTCCTTTGCTTCCTCTGGTCCAGGTTGAGTGTGGTACACACCATGTCACCAAACAGCACAGTGAGTATCTGTAGCCCTATATACAGGTTCAGTGTAACGCAATTAACCTATACTCTAAAAATATATATACAGTACCTATTTTATTTAATTACATGAATCCATAAAAACAACCACAGACATAATAACACAAATAACCGTGCTCTCTGTCTAACCCTAGAAAGAGGGCCCTCAATGACCACTACCTGTCAGCGGAGGTTGGCACCCTACACACAATCGAGATTGGCGCCCCCACTCAACGTCGGCTCACCCTATTTCTCCTATTGGTGCCCTAAACAAATGTGTCACAATTGGGCCTCCATTTACTCAACAGGAAATGATAGGGTATTTGATGAATTAGTGGCCGATATAGCCCATGATGGTTTTGGGCTAACCAAAAAAATATATTATTGACAGGGTGAGAGACACAGACTCACAAAGTGCAAAACAGTGCAAAAAATAAAGTGCAATTAGTGAAAGAAAAAATCCTTGCTAGACTGCTCCCTATAGTCTTAATACCTGCCTAGCCGCGGGGGTTGGAACCCTACTGTTCAGCGGAAATGGCGCCCCCACTCCACGTCGGCTATCCCTGAAAGTCCCTATGAGTGACTATATCGATAGACAGGGAAAAATACATATATCTCTTATCTCATATACGGCAAGTATACTGAAACAACACATCAACTAAAATACAGACTACGTCTATATACAGAGATGAAGCAATAGAGCAATATATATACAAATATTTTAGAGAATACCCATTAGCGTGCCTCCATATACTTATATGCTAAAATATTGCACACAGTTGGAGATCACATATCAAAGAAAAAAATATCAGATAAACAGATAGAATACCTTAAATATCATTAGATATCCCATATATATATATGCAAACATAGCTTAATTAATCACTCTCATCTGATAAATGTGTACAAAATGATATTCTCTATGGAGCAGTTAGCAAGGAAATGATACTCATCGTTCTGGAGATGTCATAATGCGCCTCTACGCGTTTCACCTAACGGATCATCAGGAGGCATAGATGAATGGATGTATGTATCTATCTGTTTATCTGATATTTTTTTCTTTGATATGTGATCTCCAACTGTGTGCAATATTTTAGCATATAAGTATATGGAGGCACGCTAATGGGTATTCTCTAAAATATTTGTATATATATTGCTCTATTGCTTCATCTCTGTATATAGACGTAGTCTGTATTTTAGTTGATGTGTTGTTTCAGTATACTTGCCGTATATGAGATAAGAGATATATGTATTTTTCCCTGTCTATCGATATAGTCACTCATAGGGACTTTCAGGGATAGCCGACGTGGAGTGGGGGCGCCATTTCCGCTGAACAGTAGGGTGCCAACCCCCGCGGCTAGGCAGGTATTAAGACTATAGGGAGCAGTCTAGCAAGGATTTTTTCTTTCACTAATTGCACTTTATTTTTTGCACTGTTTTGCACTTTGTGAGTCTGTGTCTCTCACCGTCAATAATATATTTTTTTGGTTAGCCCAAAACCATCATGGGCTATATCGGCCACTAATTCATCAAATACCCTATCATTTCCTGTTGAGTAAATGGAGGCCCAATTGTGACACATTTGTTTAGGGCACCAATAGGAGAAATAGGGTGAGGCGACGTTGAGTGGGGGCGCCAATCTCGATTGTGTGTAGGGTGCCAACCTCCGCTGACAGGTAGTGGTCATTGAGGGCCCTCTTTCTAGGGTTAGACAGAGAGCACGGTTATTTGTGTTATTATGTCTGTGGTTGTTTTTATGGATTCATGTCATTAAATAAAATAGGTACTGTATATATATTTTTAGAGTATAGGTTAATTGCGTTACACTAAATTTCCCTGACCTATAACCAGTATTAGTTCTAGGCTTTACTATATACAGGCTCACTCACTGATTCCAAGATTGTAGACACCTGTGATGCTAATTATTGGAGTGGACACACCTTGATTTAACATGTCTCTTTTGTCACATTATTTTCAGGGCTATCATCATTTCTGTCTAGGCCTATTTCATGAGTTTTATTTTTTTTTTAATTCTGTGGAAGCATGGTTGAAAAGCAATGTCTGACTTTCATTTGTTCATTTTCATAGATCTTTCATTTGTTATCACTTTTGTCACTTCTGCACACACTGCAGAGGGGCAGTGCGTGCAAAATATCCCCTGCACACACTGCCCCTCCTCAAAAAATATCCCCACACACTGTCCCTCTGTAAAATATCTCCTGCACACTGCAACTCTGCAAAATATACCTTGCACACTATCCCTCTGCAAAATATCCCCTGCACCGCTCTTCTGCACAATATCTCTTGCACACTACCAATCTCCATAATATCCCCCGCACTCTGCCCCTCTACAAAAAATCCTCAGCGCACAGCCCTTCTGCAAAATATCTTTTGTGCTGCCCCTCTCCAAAATATCCCCCCTCTAACCTTCTCCAAAATTTCCCCCCACACAGCCCTTTTGCAAAATATTTCCACACCACACTGCCCTTCTGAAAAATAACCCCAGCACACACAGTTCTTCTTGAAAATATCCCTTTGCAAAATATCCACTGTATCTACTGCTCCTCAGCGAAAAATATCCCCACACACTGCCCCTCTGCAAAATATCCCCTGCACACTACTCCTTTGCAAAATATCCCTTGCACACTGCCCCTATGCAAAATATCCCCTGCATACTTCCCCTCTGTAAAATATCCTCTGCACACAGCTTTTCTGCAAAATATCCCTTGCGCTGCCCCTGTCCAAATATTCCCCCACTAACCTTCTCCAAAATATTCCCCACACTGTCCCTTTGCAAAATATCCCCCCCCACACACACACACACTGTCCCACTGCAAAATATCCCCCAACACACGCTGCCCTTCTTGAAAATATTCCCTGCACTCTTCCCCTCTTCAAAATATCCTCCCACCAAGCTTCTCCAAAATATCCTCCCCAGATTGCTTCTTTGCAAAATATTTCCCCCACACACACTGCCTCTCAGCAAAATATCTCATTAACTCTGCAAAATATCCCCCCCACACACTGCCCTTCTCCATAATATACCACCACACTGCCTCTCCAAAATATCCCTCACACTCTGCCCCTCTGCAAAATATCCCCTGCACACTGCCCCTCTCTTTAACCCCTTTACGCCCAAGCTTGTTTTCACCTTCATGACCAGGCCAAATTTTACAATTCTGACCAGTGTCACTTTATGTGGTAATAATTCTGGAACTCTTCAACAAATCCCACTGATTTGTAAGAGGGTAGTGCTGTTATGGACGGAAACACACTGCCACTTTAATAGACAGCACCCCCTTGTCTGGTACGATGGAATGTCCTGCTTCCCCCTGCTAGACGGTGGAGATAAACTGCCCCAGGAGGAGGGGAGGTGTTGAGCCTGAACTGTGCTGGTGTTCAGAAGCTGCAAGAGAGAGAGAACTGTGTGTTATTTTGCTACAAGAAAGGTCCCACAGCTTGGGACGAAAGCTTACTTGTGAACTTTGCAAGACTTTTCTGGGTTACAGCAGAGGTGGCTGTCCTGTGCTAGTTTGTGAAGCCACGAAGATACTGAGAAGGGGACTTACAATTTCCGGGAGCATCCTTAGGAATCAGAGGCAAGGAGAAGACCACGCTTCGTAGAGCTGACAGGAATCTGTGCGCACCACCGTTTTGGACTTCGGGGGCCCCCTGGGACTGTACTGGTGTCCCCAACATCACCGTGAGGTGTTCCTGTTTGGTGCACCTGTTAGGGCCTAGTGCAGGCTTCAGTAGTTAGAGCACGGTAGCCGTGTGGCCTGCGTAGTAAAGGCCAGGAAGGCTATATGCAGAGTAGCATCAATATACCTGTTATTGTGTAAAGTTGCTTGTGAGACAGATACTGAGTTTCTAATTGTTTAAGCACTGGGTTATTTTACAGAGGAGATTACTCATGTGCAATATCTTTTGTTATTGTAATCCCCTGTTTGCACCTTCCTTGTCCCTTCCATTCCCTGTCTCCCAATAAATCTACCCTTTGTTGTTTGCACCTCATCTTGTGTACAGTAGTCTTCCTGCACTGTGGTGGTCCCACGGCCATCGCTTCAAGTGGCGCTGCGAGCAGGGTACTGTCACCAGGATTGAGGCAGCAGATAGCAATGGCGGGAATGCTAACATTAATGGGGATGCTGTGGGCATTGGTGGAACCCCTGCAAGGACACTCCCTATGGGCACCATATTTAGTGTGCTCCCAAAGTTTGACGGCAAGAATATGCCACTGTTCGACTGGGTGTCCCGGCTGCAATGCACCCTGAAGATTTATAACATCAGCCCAGACCTTGAAGCGGACATTGCTTTAACTGCCCTAGAGGGGGAAGCCCGCAGAAACGTATGCCTACAACCAGAACTCACCCGCAGCACCCTGAAGGAGCTAGTGAAGTTCCTGGAAGAGATCTACGGCGAGACTGCTAGCGCGGGACATCTTCGCGCCAAATTTTTCTCTAGGCTGCAGCGGGAAGAAGAAGGAATTTCTCAGTATGCAACAGCACTGCAAGAAGTGTTCGAAGAGGTGCAGAGAAAGGAGGCAGATGGATTTGGCGGCATGGGCTCTAAAGACCGGATACTCCAGAAGCAATTCATCCTGGGACTACACAGCACATCCTTGAGGCGAGCACTGTCAGAACGGGTCCGGACAGATCCAGCCCTTACGTTTCGTCAAGTTCTGGCGGAAACAGTGGCCCGAAGTAAAGAAGAAAGCTATGTGTCTGGAGTGATGCGTGTCCAGGGCGCCAATTCCAGAGGGGACCCAAACCATCAAGAGGTGCTGGTCCAGGTAGTGCAAGACTTGCAGCGGTCCCTTGTTAACGTGCAGGAGAAAATGACCCAGATGGAGCGAAGAGTGGGGGAACTACAAGAGACTGACCCACCATACTCATGCAACCGTTCTTCAGCCCGATCGACAAGGGAGCAGTGGGAACAAGCCCCCTCCCGTCAGGCATCGGCGGCACGAGGACAGGCTCGAAGTACCCCTCGGCGAGGAGGAGGCATTCAATGCTGGGAGTGTGGAGGACGGGGGCACCTTGCCAGAGACTGTCGGAACTATACTCAAGGCCAGTGGAAGCCGCCGTTAAACTACCAACCCCCGCAGTAGTGCGGCACTCTGCGGGGGAGGCGAGAAGAGAGGCAGCTCCATATCATAACGAACACTTGATCGCTGGGAGCCCCATCCTACGTGCTGAATTTGAAGGAGTTCTGGTTGATTGCCTGGTAGATACCGGGTCACAAGTGACAACGATGCCAGAAGCGTACTTTAAGCAGCATTTCCAGAACCTGGCCAAGCCAGAAAAAGAGACATTGATTCGCTTGTTTGCTGCTAACCAACAACCGATTCCGTTCACAGGGGTCGTGTGGATGAATATTCGAATCTGTGGGCAAGAAGTTGGAAGAAAAGGGATCCTGCTAGTCCCTGAGCCTGTCAAGGAAGATGTGCCTGTAGTACTGGGAATGACTATCCTACGTGAACTCGATCAGATTATGTTTGCCAAACGGGGACCTGGATATTGGAAGAAGGCTACTCCACATAAGCCTATTCAAGAAGCCCGACGATTAGTGTCTGCAATTATAGGTAGAGACATCACCTTCTTTACTTTATCTCTCTCTACCCTCCTTTTCCTTTATCCTATATGGCCCGATTCTCTGTTGACTGGTTTATTTGTTGTGTATTAGTTGTATATCTATCACCTTTCTGGGGTTCAACAGATTGTATCTAGGGTGAGCCATCGGTGAGCGGGGGCGCCACATTGCGTACAAGCTAGGGTGCCAACCTTCACTGTTAGGAAGGGTACAGTAGGGAGTAGTAGGGTGTATTAGGAGCTCTTTGTGTGATTTATTTGTTTTTCAGGCTGCTGGTTTGTGGCAATTTGTCTAAAAGGTTTTATTAATTATCAATAAAGAATATATTTTAGGTATTAGTTATTATGTTAAGTTGCTAGATTACTATACCAATTTATCTTTTGCATAAGAATACTCTGAGCAGAAGGAATCAACTGTTTTTCCAGGATAACCTTGTATGCGACTTGATTCATACGTCCTTCGCAAAGAGCAACCTGCCCAATCCCAGCTTTGCTGAAGCATCTCCAGATCATCACCTATCCTCCACCAAATTTCACAGTGGGTGCAAGACATTGTGGCTTGTACATCTCTCCAGGTCTCTGTGTTGAGCAAAGCTGAAGATTCATCAGAGAAGATTACCCTACTCCAGTCCTCTATGGTCCAATCCTTATGTTCTTTGGCAAATTTCAGCCTGACTCTCCTTTACTTCTCATTGATGAAAGGCTTTTTTCTAGGTTGACATGACTTGAGTCCTGCCTCTATGAGCCTGTCATGAACTGTTCTTGCCATGAACTTCACCCCAGGTGCCATTTGCCTTTCCTTTTGTAGGTCACTTGATATCATCCTGCAGTTGCTGAGTGACATTGGAATAAGATGACGGTCATCCCGGTCAGTGGAGAGTCATTTTCGGCCTCTGCTGGTCTGTGGCTTTGTTGACCCCAATGTCTACTGCTTGACCTTGTTGTAGTGGACTGCAATCTTAGACATTTTATGGATGGAGGCAACATGACACTCACTGTGTCCCTCTGCTAGTAAAGCCAGAATTGAGCCCTTATTTTCTCCACTCAAGACTTTTCTTTTCAACTCCTTTGGCATGGTTAAAAGTTTTATTTTCATTCCTATTACTTTTTGGATATTACTAGCACTAGTTTTGCCATCCAGCTTGTCCTATTGAAAGCGGATTGTGAACACCACAGCAGTGTTTTTTTTATACTTTCCTTCATTAAGTAAGATTTGGTTCAGGTGATCACCTAATCAGAAGCACATTAAGTAGAATGAGGTGTACTCTGGTTGGAATTCAACTGACACTGGAATGGAATGGCTGTCAGACATGTAGGGAAGCTGATTTTTATAAAACTGTGCAGTGGTCTCTTAATTTTTGCCAGAGCTGTATAAGCCAGCCCTTGGTTATTTTGTGTATTCTTGATAAAGAATTGTTATTGGTCGAAACATTGGAATTTGTTGGAGGAATAAAGAATTTTTCTTCTTTGAAACTCAGCACCTGGGACTGAACACTGTTTTGTTCTATTAGCGATGTTCCTCATTTTCCAAGTGAGTTCCATTTAATTTGAATGAGCGTCCAAACTTAGTAAGTGCTGTCAGCCTTCTTTTTTCATCTGGACCCTCAGCGTGAGCCTGTGCGATCACGGCACCATACATATACTGCGGTTTGCGGGAATGCAGCTGCCGCAGCGCTATACATGTACCGCGCATTTCAGAAAGGGGTTAAGGGTGTATGGATGACCCTGCTTGTTGTTTTTGCCAGGCTTTACCCTGGACAGAACTTTTATGAGTATAGGAGTACCACAACTACACTTTGTTCAGAATATTTGAATGCGGTAGTAGAGTTGGTGCCTTTATGGATGTATGGATGACCCTTATTGTAATTTTCAGCAGGCTTTGCACTGTGTGCAGAGCTTTTATGAGAGTATGAGTACCACAACTATACTTTGTTCATAATATTTGAATGATACACTACAGTTGGTGCCTTCAAGGGTGTGTAGATGTGTAGATGACCCTGCTTTTAATTTATGGCAGACTTTGCACTTGAATGTGTATGACACCCTTCTTTATGTCTAATTCAGGGTGTATCTGGCTCCCTCTTCCATCACATTTTTTGGCCGTTCTTGCTTCCTTCATAAATTTCACTGAAATTCCATGTTTTTAATAAAAATTTCAATTTTGGTTTGCTTAAATTATTATTTTTTGGAAATACTTTGTACATTTTTCAGCTTCGGAGAACCATCTAATACTGTGGACTCCAGCATCTGGCTATAGAGGTAACCCTAACTATATACAGCTGATTCAACTCTATCTAGTGTTCAGGACTCCATGCATTTATCGGTCTAACTTCATAAGCTTCAGAGCTAATTCACTCAACTTTTTTGGGACTTTTCTCACGTTCATTTATGTGGTTTTAATATGACCAGTCGATTGACTGATCTCAGTGTTTTATAGTCTTTATAATAAATTTGTTATGTTCTTTGTACTAGGTATTTTTGCGCAAACTATTTAGTCTATTTTGTTTGTTTTTTTATTGACAAGTTTGTGGTATTGTCTGTGCCAACCCATTTCATTTTATTTGTAATACTTTGTAAATTTTGCCTTTATGTAACTCATTAAACAGGAAAGAATATTTCTTACATTTTTTCCTGTAAACTCCAATTTAGCATCAATTTTGAATGTTTTATTATCAATCCTTAAAGTGGAGTAAAAGTGTGACACTATTGTTCTCTGCAGCAATCTGGGAGTCATAGATGCTTCCACGGGTCTTCCCCATGCTGTTCTCTTTCCATTCAGCACTTTTTCCACCCATTTCAACATTTTCACTGCCTCCCAGATCTCCTTGTAGTGTCTGCTGGTAGTGTCTGCTGGAGTTCCCATTGACTCCCATTAAACTCGTTACTTGAAACGAGCATACGAGCATTAGGAATTGATTAGTACAAGCAACGAGAATCTGAGCATTTTTGTAATCAGCATTCTCGTACAAATGAAAAGAAATTCCGACCAACTCTACACTGACAGCGGCAGAGATCAGAGCCACGTTCTTAAACAAGATGCAGGTCTCTGGTTTACTATACTTTTATGGGAAATGCTGTGGATTTGTCATAAATGTAGCAAATGGGTGTACCGCTTTAACACAGATTAATATATATAAACATATTCAAATATTTGACATGTTCTGTGGATTATCTGTATATTGTGTAAGAGGCATATACTGTATAAACACAGGAAGGTTAGGCTATCAGATTCTGCACAATGAAGATAAAAACTAAAAAAAAAAAAAAAAAACTATTCTCAGGTAACTGGTAATACCTGCTTTGTCTTCTCTTTTTCATGTCTTTCTCAATCATTTCCTTACACGGTTTTGCCTGATCTTAACTGTCTGTCTTGCCTAATCTTTTTTGTATATTTGGCAACAAAAGTAATGTATTTCTTAAAGGAAACTAACTAGAATAACACTGAAAAGGGGTTCTTTAGTATACGTAGGAAAATGTTAAAGCTGTTTTACTACTGTGCTAAGGTACGATTGCTAATGGCTTAAAGGGACTCTGTCAGTACAGGATGACTGTTCAAACTAAGTCCCGCAGCTCAGTGCTTCATGGCGAGTCCAATCATTTAGCTACACCTTTCCACCTGCCTCTTTCTATTGCCACACCTTCCACCTTCATTGATTAATAGCTCTGACTCCATAGAGCCAGAGAAGGGTTAAGATAGATGGAAACCAAGTAGGTGGGAAGGTATAGGTAAATGATTGGCCCCGCAATGAAGCATTGAGTTCCTGTACTTGGTTCGAACAGTTATTCTGTGCTGACAGAGTCCCCTTAACCACTTTACAACCGCTGATGGTAAATAAACATCTGCCCTTGCTGGGCTTTCTGCAGTGCCAAAGTTTGATTACAGGTCAGCGGCCTTGGGACCACCACACACCTCCAGCTCATGTCCCAATGATGTTAACCATGTGTTATCTTCTAGATGCCACGATCAATATCGATCGCGGCATTTAGAAGATTGTGAAAGGCAGTGGACACCTTCTCTCACTCCTCCGGCACCCTCACAACGTGATCATGGGGGAGTTGAGGGTAGTCATGGCAGCCAGAGGTCAAATGATGACCTCGTGGTCAGCCAGCTTCTGTGGCCTGTTAGTATACATGTGTATTGCAATGCATGAGAACAGCAATCAAAAATAAAAGTCCAAATAGAGGGACAAAGTTAAAAAGTAAACTCAGGTACAATTTTTTAAAAGAATATTAACAAAAAATATCACTAAATAAAATGGAAATGAAAAACAATATTATACCAATAAATACTTATGCTTATGTAAAAACAAAAAGGTCACAAACTTTCACATTAACCTCTTCAGTGAACACTGTAAAAAACAAAAAAAACAAAAACGTGACATCATAATGTTAGGGCTCGCGGAACGCACCAAATAATAAGATAGGTAGAATAAGGTGCATTCGCAGCCCGGGGTCCACTGTGCAGAGATGGAACCTGCTGCCAAGTAATGACGGACTATATGGCGGTACAATGTGTCTACACACACGGGTTAACTTCACCCTGTGTGAAGGAAGCGAACCCTGTTAAGTCACAGGGCTGCGGTACCGCACACAAGAGCACAAGCAAGGAGTCTCCGAGCTCAGTCCTAAGACTTGGGAACTGAGTCTGTGTAGACTACTTGCAGTTGACACCGTAACTGAGGTGTCAGCGTAACCAAAATAATAACTAAAGAATGCACGAGAGTGCGTGCGGTGCCACACTGGCGAACGCCACTAACCACCCAGGCTTGGGTCAGGAAAGCGCTGTGAAAGTGCATAGCGCCGCACTGGTGGACACAGCAACTAGACGCTGTATTGGTGTGTAACGTGCTGTTGGGTAAGTCGGACTCTAGACAGCAATCATACACCTTCCATGAACAGTCATCCAATAGGGAGGGTTTTTTAAGGAACAACTTTCACTCACAACACACACACGTTTACAAATGTACACTAGCGCATGGCCGTGCGGCCATGCAAGCCTTAAATAGCTGCAGCACGTATAGGACCTTTCAGAGAAGGACAAATGGAATTGCTGCAGTATCTGAGCATGTGACCCTAGATTTCCACTGAGAGATCTTGCCCTGGGCATGCTCAGTGTGTGCAAAGTAGGACTTAGTCCCAGAAGCGTCTGCACGCCGCTGCCCAGCACTGGCTTCAATGGCAGAAGCTGGAAAAGCAGCAGTAACCCTATGCACAGAGTGAGACTGAGCAAGACGCTGGGATCGACATCTCCGCTGAGCAGACTCCACTGCGGCTGGAGAAGAATGGGAGACTGCAGCAGAGATGGTTTGAGATTCCCCCTGTGCAGAGGCGGGAACTCGACACCTAACATTGCCCCCCCTCCCTGGACCTCGCTACGCTCAAAGGTCTCAATGAGCTGTGGAACTCGAATGTGTTCAGCAGGCTCCCAGGACCTGTCCTCTGGGCCATAACCCTTCCAATCCACCAAATAGAATTTTTTGCCACGTACCACCTTGCACCCCAAAATATCGTTCAACTCGTAATCGTCCGTAGACGAACACGATGTCCCGGCAGATGACTTGGAAAACCGGGGTTTCAAGAGGGACACATGAAAGGTGTTGGTGATACCCAGGCATGGAGGAAGGGCCAGACGGTAGACCACAGGGTTAACCTGTTCGAGGACCTTGAAGGGACCCAAGTAGCGAGGTGAAAACTTAGTGGACTCAACACACAGCCTGATGTTACGGGCGGAGAGCCACACTAAGTCGCCAGGAGCAAAGGTCGGAGCGGGGCACCGATGAGCATCGGCGAAGGACCTCATTCTCTCCTTGGAGGCCCGAATGGCATCCTGAGTGCGGTCCCAAATGTCCCATGCCTCCACAGCCCAGTCTGCCACCCTGGAGTCGGCAGAAGACACGGGCATGGGCACAGGGACACGCGGATGCTGGCCGTAATTCAGGAGGAATGGAGTCTGACCGGTGGAGTCGGCTACAGCGTTGTTAAGCACAAACTCTGCCCATGGTAGCAAGGATGCCCAGTCATCCTGCCTGGCAGAAACAAAATGTCGTAAATATGTGACCAGGGTCTGGTTGGCCCTCTCTACCAACCCATTCGTCTCGGGATGATATGCCGAAGAGAGATTCAACTCAATACTGAGTAGACGACAAAGCTCTCTCCAGAATCGAGACGCAAAATGGGGACCCCGGTCACTAACAATTTTGTCTGGCATACCGTGTAGGCGAAAGATATGCTTGATGAACACAGCCAGAGCCCGTGCAGAAGGTAGCCGCGGAAGAGGCACCAAGTGCACCATTTTGGAAAAATGGTCGGTGATCACCCAGATAATGGTGCCGTTACGGGACTTGGGTAAGCCCACCACAAAATCCATCCTGACCATCTCCCAGGGCCTGTCAGCCACTGGCATGGGGTAAAGCAACCCAGCTGGCCGTTGCCGAGGAGACTTGTTCTTGGCGCAGGAGACACATGCCCGAACATAGTCTGCGACGTCACGAGCCATATGCGGCCACCAGTACGTCCTCGCCAAGAGCTCAGATGTCCTCTTGGTCCCAAAGTGTCCACCCACCATGGACGAGTGAGCCCAAGAGAGAACCTCCGGTCGCAAATTAGATGGAACGCCACTAACCACCCAGGCTTGGGTCAGGAAAGCGCTGTGAAAGCGCACAGCGCCGCACTGGCAGACACAGCAACTAGACGCTGTATTGGTGTGTAACGTGCTGTTGGGTAAGTCAGGCGCTAGACAGCAATCATACACCTTCCGCGAACAGTCATCCAATAGGGAGGGTTTTTTAAGGAACGACTTTCACTCACAACACACACACGTTTACAAATGTACACTAGCGCATGGCCATGCGGCCATGCGAGCCTTAAATAGCTGCAGCACTTATAGGACCTTTCAAAGAAGGACCAATGGAATTGCTGCAGTATCTGAGCATGTGACCCTAGATCTCCACTGAGAGATCTTGCCCTGGGCATGCTCAGTGTGCAAAGCAGAACTTAGTCCTAGTACCTACAGGACCTTCCGTGAGAAGGACCAATGGAAGTCGCTGCAATGGACGAGTGAGCCCAAGAGAGAACCTCCGGTCGCAAATTAGATGGAACGCCACTAACCACCCAGGCTTGGGTCAGGAAAGCGCTGTGAAAGCGCACAGCGCCGCACTGGCAGACACAGCAACTAGACGCTGTATTGGTGTGTAACGTGCTGTTGGGTAAGTCAGGCGCTAGACAGCAATCATACACCTTCCGCGAACAGTCATCCAATAGGGAGGGTTTTTTAAGGAACGACTTTCACTCACAACACACACACGTTTACAAATGTACACTAGCGCATGGCCATGCGGCCATGCGAGCCTTAAATAGCTGCAGCACTTATAGGACCTTTCAAAGAAGGACCAATGGAATTGCTGCAGTATCTGAGCATGTGACCCTAGATCTCCACTGAGAGATCTTGCCCTGGGCATGCTCAGTGTGCAAAGCAGAACTTAGTCCTAGTACCTACAGGACCTTCCGTGAGAAGGACCAATGGAAGTCGCTGCAGTACCTGAGCATGTGACCCTAGATCTCCACTGAGAGATCTTGCCCCGAGCATGCTCAGTGTGTGCAAAGTAGGACTTAGTCCCAGAAGCGTCTGCTCGCCGCTGCCCAGCACTGGCTTCAATGGCAGAAGCTGGAAAAGCAGCAGTAACCCTATGCAGAGTGAGACTGAGCAAGACGCTGGGACCGATGTCTCCGCTAAGCAGACTTCACTGCGGCTGGAGAAGAATGGGAGACCACAGCGGAGATGGTTCGAGATTCCCCCTGTGCAGAGGCGGGAACTCGAAACCTAACACATAATGCCCACAAAAAAGGAATGAAACGTAATCAACAAATCAAATGTAAATAAAAATTGTATAGTTGAAAACATCATCTTGTCCTGCAAAAAACAAGCTGCCATACAGCTTCAATAGTGGAGAAATAAAAAATCTATACCTCTCAGAATAAAGCAATTCAAAAACAATTATTTTTTTCTACAAAATCGTTTTTATTGTATAAAAGCACTAAAACATAAAAAACTATATACCGTATATACTCGAATATAAGACGACCCGCATATAAGCCGAGGCACCTACTTTTGCCACGGAAAACTGGGTAAGCTTATTGACTCCACTATAAGCCGGGTATGCATTGTCCCCTGATCCCTGTCCTGCTATACATGGCTCCCCCTTCCCTGTCCTGGTATGAATGCCTCCCCATCCCTGTCCCTGTATGCATGCCTCCCTGTCCCTGTCATTGTATGCATGCCTCCCCCTTCCCTGTCCCTGTATGCATGCGTCCCCTGTTCCATCCCTGTATGCATTCCTCCTTATCCCCTATCCCTGTGTGCATGTTTCCTATTGAAAAAAAACCCAAAACATTATACTCACCTACCTGCGCGCCCTGGGTGCTGGCACTGCATCTCGTTCTGGCCGGCCGCCACCTGCAGCTCTTCCTGTGCTCTGCAGGCATGTAGTACTGCTCATTAAGGTGATGAATATGCGCTCTATTTCTATGGAAGTAGAGACACGTCAATATTCATCACCTTAATGAGCAGTACCACGTGACCACTGAGCACAGGAAGAGCTGCAGGCAGGCGCCGGCAGCCGGAATGAGATGCAGTGCCAGCACCGAGGGCGCGCTGGTAGGTGAGAATGATGTGTGCGCTGGCTCCTGGCTCCCGCTGCTCCTCTGCCCCCCCTCCACCGCCGGCTTTCTGTACCGTGACTCGTGTATAAGCCAAGGGGGCATTTTCAGCACAAAAAACTCGGCTTATACATGAGTGTATACGGTAAATGTGGTATCGCTGTAATCGTACTGACCCGAAGAATAAAGCTGTCTTATCACTTTTACCATACGGCGAACAGCATAAAAATAAATCCTGAATTGCTGTTTTTTGTTCATTCTATTTCCAAAAAATCAGAACAGTACGCGATTGAAAAATGTCATGTGCCTGAAAATTTTTAAAAATAAAAAGGTTAACTCATCCTGCAATAAAACAAGCCCTCACATGACTTTGTTGTCAGAAATATAGAAAAATTATAGCTTTCAAAATATGGCGATGCAAACACCTTCTTTTTATAAATAGCATTTAGTGCGCGATAGCATCCAAACATATAAAAAAATTACCGTATATACTCGAGTATAAGCCGACCCCCCTAATTTTGCCACAAAAAATTGGGAAAACTTATTGACTCAAGTATAAGCCTAGGGTGGAAAATGCAGCAGCTACCAGTGAATTTCAAAAATAAAAATAGATGCTCCATACCGTTCATTATGGCCCCATAGCTGTGCCATATAGTGCTCTGCACCGTTCATTATTGCCCCATAGCTGTACCATAGAAAGCTGTGCCATATAGTGCTCTGCACCGTTCATTATTGCCCCATAGCTGTGCCATATAGTGCTCTGCACCGTTCATTATGGCCCCATAGCTGTGCCATAGAGTGCTCTGCACCGTTCATTATTGCCCCATAGCTGTGCCATATAGTGCTCTGCACCGTTCATTATTGTCCCATAGATGTACCATAGAAAGCTGTGCCATATAGTGCTCTGCACCGTTCATTATTGCCCCATAGCTGTGCCATATAGTGCTCTGCACCGTTCATTATTGCCCCATAGCTGTGCCATATAGTGCTCTGCACCGTTCATTATTGCCCCATAGCTGTGCCATATAGTGCTCTGCACCGTTCATTATTGCCCCATAGATGTACCATAGAAAGCTGTGCCATATAGTGCTCTGCTCCGTTCATTATTGCCCCATAGCTGTGCCATATAGTGCTCTGCACTGTTCATTATTGCCTCATAGCTGTGCCATATAGTGCTCTGCACCGTTCATTATTGCCCCATAGCTGTGCCATATAGTGCTCTGCACCGTTCATTATTGCCCCATAGCTGTGCCATATAGTGCTCTGCACCGTTCATTATTTCCCCATAGATGTACCATAGAAAACTGTGCCATTGCTGCTGCTGCAATAAAAAAAAAATGCCATACTCACCTATCTTGCTTGCAGCTCCTCAGCGTCCCGTCTCGGCGTCTCTCCGCACTGACTGATCAGGCAGAGGGTGGCGCACACACTATATGTCATCGCGCCCTCTGACCTGAACAGTCAGTGCAAGAGGACGCGAAGACAGAGCGGCGCCCGGCGTGTGGAACGCGGACAGGCGAATATGTAATACCTGCTCCCGGCGTCCCGCTCCTTCCCCCGGATAGCTGGTCTTCGGTGCCGCAGCTTCTTCCTCTATCAGCGGTCACCGCTACCGCTCATTAGAGAAATGAATATGCGGCTCCACCCCTATGGGAGTGGAGTCGCATATTAATTTCTCTAATGAGCGGTCCCACGTGACCGCTGAACAGGGGAAGAGCTGCAGCACCCGGAGACCGTGGGACTTCAGGGACAGCGCCTGGAGCCCCGGAAGCAGGTAAGTATGCCTCAGCGCCCTCTCCCCCTCACCCGCCGACCGTGACTCGAGTATAAGCTGAGAGGGGCACTTTCAGCCCAAAAATTTGGGCTGAAAATCTCGGCTTATACTCGAGTATATACGTATATAAATCCGTTATCGCCGTAATAGCAGCAACCCAAAGAATAAAGTCGTCTAATCATTACTGTAACGTGTGAAAGGTATCCCTTAAGGAGCTGCAGAGTTTGCAAGCGGAGCCTGGAGTACCTGTCAATATAACCACAATAAGCCGTAGGTTTCATAGAGGTGGTCTTTATGGAAGAGTGGGCAGAAAAAAGCTTTTACTTACACACAAAAATTGTAAGCCTTGTTTTCAGTTTTCCAAAGACTCGAGGGAGACTCGTGGAGGAAGGAGTTGTGGCCAGATGAGAGCAAAAACGAACTTTTGGCCACCAAGGTGAACGCTATGTTTTGCAGAAAACCAATCCAGCTCATCACCTCAGGAACAACATCCCCACAGTGAAGCATGGTGAGCGCAGCAACATGATGTGGAATGTTTTTCGGCATCAGGGACAAGGAAACAAAGGGAAGATGGATGGGATGGTGCAAAATACAGGGATATTCTTGAGCAAAACCTGTTTCAGTCTGTCAGTGATTTGAGACTGGGACGGAGGTTCAACTTCCAACAGGACAGTAACCCAAAGCATACTGCTTAAGCAACACTCAAGTGGTTTAAAGGGAACCTGTCAGCATGATGCGCAATGTGTATATAATTCATTACATATGCGCTCATGCTGCAGCGTAGGCGCCACCGCCGTCACCTGCCTACAGAAGGGGTTTTTCTTTTTTTTCCACAATATATATAATGAAATGAAATGAAAATCAAGATTACACAACAAGCACAAGACGGATTTCATCAACCAAGGTATGATTTTAATCAGTATAACGGTGCAAACCTGACACTGTCTGTAGGTTACTGTGCACAATCCTGCTGACAGGTTCCCTTTAAGGGGAAACATGTAAATGTTCTGGAGTGGCCTAGTCAAAGCCTGGATTTTAAACCAACTGAGCATGTGTGGTCAGATTTGAAGATTACTGTTCACCAGAGGAAACCATCTAACTTGAAGGAGCTTTAGTAGTTTTGCCTTGATGAATGGGCAAAAATCCCAGTGGCAATATGTGTAAAGCTCATAGATACATATCCAAAGCAACTTGGCTGTGCAATAGCTGCAAAAGGAGGCTCTACAAAGTACTGAATTAGGGGGGTGAATAGATATGCACACAGAAGTTTTCAGTTATTTTATCCTATTTGTTGTTTGCTTCACAATTATAAAGAAAACCAAATGTTCATAGTTGTAGGTATGTTCTTTACATGAGCTGATACAAACGCTACAAAAAAACAGCTGGCATTTTCCCAAGCTGAAGAATTAATTTGAGTTCATACCGCCAGGGGGCGCAGCTTCGGTGATGTCACCGCTAGTCACCGAAGCTCCGCTCCCTGTATTTCATTCTTTCCCCAGTCGTTTACAGCCGGGAGCGACCGCAATAGCAGCGCTCCCGGTTGTAAAATGTAAATGCCATCAGATATGGATTACTGCGTGGGACTTGACTGTATAGCAGACAGGTATGGGACATTGTTGCTTTTTTATTTTGGAATTTTTTACAGGAGATCGAGGGCTTTGCTTGGCTTGAGCATGCAATAAAGTTATGTTAAAACCAAGCACACCATTGTTTTTTTGTGAAATGCTCAATAAGTTTGATGTTTCGCATGACCCTCTTCCCATTGAAAAAAATAAAATATGATAAAAAAAAATAGACGACTTCAAAATGGCCGCCATGGCCACCACCCATCTTGAAAAGCTTTCCCCCTCCCACTAATACTAATGTGCCACAAACAGGAAGTTGATATCACCAACCATTCCCATTTTATTTAGGTGTAGCCATATAAATGGCCCACCCTGTAGTATTACAGAAAAGAAAGGAAAAACAAGGTCCTTTAATACAAAAACATATTTCTAGAGGTAACAAGAATAGACGCAACCTCTAACAATAAAAAAATCTATCATCAATATTGAGTATGTGCAAAGTGATAAGTATACAGTAGGGTTGAGCGAAACGGGTCGAACATTTTCAAAAGTCGCCGACTTTTGGCGAAGTCGAGTTTCATGAAACCCGATCCGACCCCTGTGCGTGGTCGGCCATGCGGTACGCGACTTTCGCGCCAAAGTCGCGTTTCAATGACGCGAAAAGCGCCATTTCTCAGCCAATGAAGGTAAACGCAGAGTGTGGGCAGCGTGATGACATAGGTCCTGGTCCCCACCATCTTAGAGAAGGGCATTGCAGTGATTGGCTTGCTGTCTGCGGCGTCACAGGGGCTATAAAGGGGAGTTCCCGCCGACCGCCATGTTACTGCTGCTGATCTGAGCTTAGGGAGAGGTTGCTGCCGCTTCATCAGAAGCAGGGATAGCGTTAGGCAGGGTCCATTAACCACAAAACCGCTTGTGCTGTAGCGATTTCCACTGCCCAACACCACCTTCGGTGTGCAGGGACAGTGGAAGCTCCTTTTTTTTTTTTTTTTCCTCAGCGCTGTAGCTCATTGGGCTGCCCTAGAAGGCTCCCTGATAGCTGCATTGCTGTGTGTACGCCGCTGTGCAAACCAACTGCTTTTTTCAAAGCACAAATCCTCTTGTTCCTTCCTTTCTGCACAGCTATCTTGTTTGTTTGTCCACACTTTTTATTTAATTTGTGCATCAGTCCACTCCTTATTGCTGCCTGCCATACCTGGCTGAGATTACTGCAGGGAGATAGTAATTGAAGGACAGTTCCTTTTTTTTTTTTTTTTGGTGGGAGATTAAGATTGACATTTCTGCTAGAGTGCCATCTCTGTCTGTGTCATCTCTCACTCAGTGGGCCATAGAAAGCCTATTTATTTTTTTGCTTGATTTGGGTTCCAAAATCTACCAGAAAAAATCACAACATCAATCAGTGGGAGAAAAATATTGGCCTCAGGGCTTGTGTGCCACTCCTTACTCCTGTGTGTGCCATCTCTCACTCAGTGGGCCATAGAAAGCCTATTAATTTTTTTGCTTGATTTGGGTTCTAAATTCTACCTGAAAAAATCAATAAATCAATCAGTGGGAGATTAATATTGGCCTTTGGGCTTGTGTGCCAGTCCTAATCGTGCCATCTCTCTCTCTCTCAGATAGTGGGCCATAGAAAGCCTATTTTTTTATTATTTTATTGGGTTTATAAATTTTCCCTGGAAAAAAAAAAAAAGTGGGAGATTAATATTGGCCTCTGGGCTTGTGTGCCAGTCCTGAGCGTGCCATCTCTCTCACAAATAGTGGGCCATAGAAAGCCTATTTATTTTTTTGGTTGATTTGGGTTCATAATTCTACCTTAAAAAATCAATCAATCAATCAGTGGGAGATTAGTATTGGCCTTTGGGCTTGTGTGCCAGTCCTAAGCGTGCCATCTCTCTCTCTCAGATAGTGGGCCATAGAAAGCCTATTTATTATTATTTTTTTTATTGGGTTTATAAATTTTCCCTGGAAAAAAAAAAAATGGGAGATTAATATTGGCCTCTGGGCTTGTGTGCCACTCCTGACTCCTGTGTGCGTCATCTGTCACTCAGTGGGCCCTAGAAAGCCTATTTTTTGTTTTATTTGTTTTCTAAATTCTCCCTGAAACAATCATTTTATTTTCTTTGGTTTCTAAATTATTCCTGAAAAAAATCATTTTTTTGGTATTTTTTTTTCTCTCAAGTCTCCCTGAAAAAAAAAAAAAAATCTGTGGGAGATTCATATTGCCCCTTCTGCTTGTGTGCCAGTCTTGACTCCTTGGTGTGCCATCTCTCTCTCTCTCCCCAATTGTGGGCCATAGAAAGCCTATTAATTTTTTTGCTTGATTTGGGTTCCAAAATCTACCTGAAAAAAATCACTAAATCAATCAGTGGGAGATTAATATTGGCCTCTGGGCTTGTGTGCCACTCCTGACTCCTGTGTGCGTCATCTGTCACTCAGTGGGCCCTAGAAAGCCTATTTTTTGTTTTATTTGTTTTCTAAATTCTCCCTGAAACAATCATTTTATTTTCTTTGGTTTCTAAATTATTCCTGAAAAAAATCATTTTTTTGGTATTTTTTTTTCTCTCAAGTCTCCCTGAAAAAAAAAAAAAAAAATCTGTGGGAGATTCATATTGCCCCTTCTGCTTGTGTGCCAGTCTTGACTCCTGGGTGTGCCATCTCTCTCTCTCTCCCCAATTGTGGGCCATAGAAAGCCTATTAATTTTTTTGCTTGATTTGGGTTCCAAAATCTACCGAAAAAAATCACTAAATCAATCAGTGGGAGATTAATATTGGCCTCTGGGCTTGTGTGCCACTCCTGACTCCTGTGTGCGTCATCTGTCACTCAGTGGGCCCTAGAAAGCCTATTTTTTGTTTTATTTGTTTTCTAAATTCTCCCTGAAACAATCATTTTATTTTCTTTGGTTTCTAAATTATTCCTGAAAAAAATCATTTTTTTGGTATTTTTTTTTCTCTCAAGTCTCCCTGGAAAAAAAAAAAAAAAATCTGTGGGAGATTCATATTGCCCCTTCTGCTTGTGTGCCAGTCTTGACTCCTGGGTGTGCCATCTCTCTCTCTCTCCCCAATTGTGGGCCATAGAAAGCCTATTAATTTTTTTGCTTGATTTGGGTTCCAAAATCTACCTGAAAAAAATCACTAAACCAATCAGTGGGAGATTAATATTGGCCTCTGGGCTTGTGTGCCACTCCTGACTCCTGTGTGCGTCATCTGTCACTCAGTGGGCCCTAGAAAGCCTATTTTTTGTTTTATTTGTTTTCTAAATTCTCCCTGAAACAATCATTTTATTTTCTTTGGTTTCTAAATTATTCCTGAAAAAAATCATTTTTTTGGTATTTTTTTTTCTCTCAAGTCTCCCTGAAAAAAAAAAAAAAAAAATCTGTGGGAGATTCATATTGCCCCTTCTGCTTGTGTGCCAGTCTTGACTCCTGGGTGTGCCATCTCTCTCTCTCTCCCCAATTGTGGGCCATAGAAAGCCTATTATTTTTTTTAGCTTGATTTGGGTTCCAAAATCTACCTGAAAAAATCACTACATCAATCAGTGGGAGATAAATATTGGCCTCTGGGCTTGTGTGCCACTCCTGACTCCTGTGTGCGTCATCTGTCACTCAGTGGGCCCTAGAAAGCCTATTTTTTGTTTTATTTGTTTTCTAAATTCTCCCTGAAACAATCATTTTATTTTCTTTGGTTTCTAAATTATTCCTGAAAAAAATCATTTTTTTGGTATTTTTTTTTCTCTCAAGTCTCCCTGAAAAAAAAAAAAAAAAAAAAAATCTGTGGGAGATTCATATTGCCCCTTCTGCTTGTGTGCCAGTCTTGACTCCTGGGTGTGCCATCTCTCTCTCTCTCCCCAATTGTGGGCCATAGAAAGCCTATTAATTTTTTTGCTTGATTTGGGTTCCAAAATCTACCGAAAAAAATCACTAAATCAATCAGTGGGAGATTAATATTGGCCTCTGGGCTTGTGTGCCACTCCTGACTCCTGTGTGCGTCATCTGTCACTCAGTGGGCCCTAGAAAGCCTATTTTTTGTTTTATTTGTTTTCTAAATTCTCCCTGAAACAATCATTTTATTTTCTTTGGTTTCTAAATTATTCCTGAAAAAAATCATTTTTTTGGTATTTTTTTTTCTCTCAAGTCTCCCTGGAAAAAAAAAAAAAATCTGTGGGAGATTCATATTGCCCCTTCTGCTTGTGTGCCAGTCTTGACTCCTGGGTGTGCCATCTCTCTCTCTCTCCCCAATTGTGGGCCATAGAAAGCCTATTATTTTTTTTAGCTTGATTTGGGTTCCAAAATTTACCTGAAAAAATCACTACATCAATCAGTGGGAGATAAATATTGGCCTCTGGGCTTGTGTGCCACTCCTGACTCCTGTGTGCGTCCTCTCTCACTCAGTGGGCCCTACAAAGCCTTTTTTTTTTTTTTTTTTTCCTAAATTCTCCCTGAAACAATCATTTCATTTTATTTGTTTTATAAATTCTTCTGTAAAAAATAATTTTTTTTTATTTTTTTTTTTTTCTGAAGTCTCCCTTTTAAAAAAAACAAACACAAATCAGTGGGAGATAAATATTTACATTTGCGCTTCAGTGACAGTCCTGCGTGTGTGCCATCTCATTTGTTGCCAACAACAACAGAGTGTGTAACATTGTGGCTGATTTTCGTTGTGGTCTCACCCACCTGTAAAGGGGTAGCTAAATCATACTGAAGTTATAGCTCACCGTGTAAGTTGTGTGACAGCAACAAATACCGTTCGTTTGTTAACGTTTTTAAAACAATGAGGAAGTCTGGTGGAAGAGGTCGTGGCCGGGGGCGTTCATTGTCAGCTGGTAATGAGGGTAGTGGTAGTGGTGGAGCATCAGCTGGTCGTGGGAAAAAAAATATTGCACCTAAGTCTGGAGCTGTGGAGCCAGGTTCGTCGTCTGGCTACACAAGGCCTCGAACGCTCCCTTTTCTGGGAGTAGGAAAACCGCTTTTAAAGCCGGAGCAGCAAGAGCAAGTTTTGGCTTATCTTGCTGACTCAGCCTCTAGCTCTTTTGCCTCCTCTCGTGAAACTGGTAAATGTCAAAGCAGCGCGTCGTTAGTGGATGTTCACGGTCAGGGACAAGTCGCTTCCTTGTCCTCTTCAGCAAAAACAACAACAGAGAAGAATGCAGCAAGCGACACAATGGGTTACTCCATGGAGCTCTTTACACATACCGTCCCTGGCTTAGAAAGTGAAGCAGTTAACAGTCCATGCCCATTACAAGTTGAATCTGACATGGAGTGCACTGATGCACAGCCACAGCCAGACTACTATCCTGGTCCTTTGACTCAGACCACAACATTGCCCTCGCAGGGTGCTGATCAAGAATCAGACCCTGATGAGACTATGTTGCCCCATCACGAACGCTATACCACCGACCGACACGGTGACACAGACGAAGTTGCACACGAGCTACAAGAAGAGGTAATAGATGACCCAGTTCTTGACCCCGATTGGCAGCCATTGGGGGAACAGGGTGCAGGCGGCAGCAGTTCTGAAGCGGAGGAGGAGGGGCCGCAGCAGGCATCAACATCGCAACAGGTTCCATCTGCCGGGCCCGTATCTTGCCCAAAACGCGTGGCAAAGCCAAAACTTGTTGGAGGACAGCGTGGCCATCCGGTTAAAGCTCAGTCTGCAATGCCTGAAAAGGTATCCGATGCTAGAAAGAGTGCAGTCTGGCATTTTTTTAAACAATATCCAATTGATCAGCGCAAAGTCATCTGTCAAAAATGTTCAACTACCTTAAGCAGAGGACAGAATCTGAAAAGTCTCAATACAAGTTGCATGCATAGACATTTAACCACCATGCATTTGCAAGCCTGGACTAACTACCAAACGTCCCTTAAGGTTGTAGCACCCTCGGCCAATGAAGCTAGTCAGCAACGCAACATCCCTTCCGGCAGTGTAGGGCCACCATTTTCCGCACCACCTGCAGTATCTGTGCAGGTTTCTTTGCCAGGCCAAAGCAGTCAGGGTCAGGGAATCACCAGTTTCGTAGTAGGAAACACTGCATCTAGGGCACCGGTGGCAACAATACCATCTCCCACCGTCTCTCAGTCTGCCATGTCCACCGGCACCCCCGCTAGTTCCACGATCTCCAGCTCTCCAGTCCAGCTCACCCTACATGAGACTATGGTTAGAAAAAGGAAGTACTTAGCCTCGCATCCGCGTACACAGGGTTTGAACGCACACATAGCTAGACTAATCTCGTTAGAGATGATGCCCTACCGGTTAGTTGAAAGCGAAGCTTTCAAAGCCCTGATGGACTATGCTGTACCACGCTACGAGCTACCCAGTCGACACTTTTTTTCCAGAAAAGCCATCCCAGCCCTCCACCAGCATGTTAAAGAGCGCATCGTCCATGCACTCAGGCAATCTGTGAGCACAAAGGTGCACCTGACAACAGATGCATGGACCAGTAGGCATGGCCAGGGACGTTACGTGTCCATCACGGCACACTGGGTAAATGTGGTGGATGCAGGGTCCACAGGGGACAGCAAGTTTGGGACAGTTCTGCCTAGCCCACGGTCTAGGAAACAATTGGCTGTAGCCGTTCGCACCCCCTCCTCCTCCTCTTCGTCCTCCTGCAGAAGCGAGAGCTCGTCCACAGACCGCAGTCGCACAACCACTCCATCCGCAGCTGCCACTGTTGCACACCAGGTCTCCCATTATGGGGCAGCTACTGGCAAACGTCAGCAGGCTGTATTGGCTATGAAGTGTTTGGGCGACAACAGACACACCGCGGAAGTTCTGTCCGAGTTCTTGCAGAAAGAAACGCAGTCGTGGCTGGGCACTGTAGATCTTGAGGCAGGCAAGGTAGTGAGTGATAACGGAAGGAATTTCATGGCTGCCATCTCCCTTTCCCAACTGAAACACATTCCTTGCCTGGCTCACACCTTAAACCTGGTGGTGCAGTGCTTCCTGAAAAGTTATCCGGGGTTATCCGACCTGCTCCTCAAAGTGCGTGGACTTTGCTCACATATCCGCCGTTCGCCCGTACACTCCAGCCGTATGCAGACCTATCAGCGTTCTTTGAACCTTCCCCAGCATCGCCTAATCATAGACGTTGCAACAAGGTGGAACTCAACACTGCACATGCTTCAGAGACTGTGTGAACAGAGGCGGGCTGTTATGTTTTTGTGGGAGGATACACATACACGGGCAGGCAGTAGGATGGCAGACATGGAGTTGTCAGGTGTGCAGTGGTCGAAGATTCAAGACATGTGTCAAGTCCTTCAGTGTTTTGAGGAATGCACACGGCTGGTTAGTGCAGACAACGCCATAATAAGCATGAGCATCCCCCTAATGCGTCTGCTGATGCAAAGTTTGACGCACATAAAGGATCAGGCGTCTGCAGCTGAGGAAGAGGAAAGCCTTGATGACAGTCAGCCATTGTCTGGCCAGGGCAGTGTACAGGACGAGGTAGCGGGCGAAGAGGAGGACGAGGAGGATGATGGGGATGATTATATTTTTAATGAGGAAGCTTTTCCGGGGCCACTGGAAATTGGTGGCGCGGCAAGGCCGGGTTCTGGTTTTTTGAGGGACACAAGTGACGTGGATTTGCCTGAAACTGCCCCTCAACCAAGCACAACCGCAGATTTGAGAACTGGAACTTTGGCCCACATGGCGGATTATGCCTTACGTATCCTCAAAAGGGACACACGCATAACTAAAATGATGAATGATGACGATTACTGGTTGGCCTGCCTCCTTGATCCTCGCTATAAAGGCAAATTGCAAAATATAATGCCACATGAGAACTTGGAACTAATATTAGCAACCAAACAATCAACTCTTGTTGACCGTTTGCTTCTGGCATTCCCTGCACACAGCGCCCGTGATCGTTCTCACACGAGCTGCAGGGGCCAGCAGACCAGAGGAGTTAGAGGGGCAGAAATCAGAAGTGGCGTTGGCCAGAGGGGTTTTCTGACCAGGTTGTGGAGTGATTTTGCTATGACCGCAGACAGGACAGGTACTGCAGCATCAATTCAAAGTGACAGGAGACAACATTTGTCCAGTATGGTTACAAACTATTTTTCATCCCTTATCGATGTTCTCCCTCAACCGTCATTCCCATTTGATTACTGGGCATCAAAATTAGACACCTGGCCAGAATTGGCAGAATATGCATTGCAGGAGCTTGCTTGCCCGGCAGCTAGTGTCCTATCAGAAAGAGTATTCAGTGCTGCAGGTTCAATACTAACAGAAAAAAGGACTCGTCTGGCTACCCAAAATGTAGATGATCTAACCTTCATTAAAATGAACCACAACTGGATTTCGAAATCTTTTGCCCCACCTTGCCCGGCTGACACCTAGCTTTCCTATGAAAAGGTCTTGCCTGTGGACTATTCTGAATGCCTTTTCCAATCTCGTAATTTTCAGCACCTGATTGTCCAGCATACGACATGTTTACACCTCACTAAATGGCCAAACTCCCCACACGGGGCCGTGGTATCGACACTTGGCGACAGCACCCGTGAGAGTGCAGTTTGTCTGAAGAGGTGGGTGAGCCCGCTTTTGGTCGACGGCACTGCCACTGGGTCCCTCCTAGTACAATAAAGTGTCTCTGGCGGTGGTGGTGCGCACCCAACGTCAGACACACCGTTGTAATATGAGGGGCCCTGGGCCTGTACCGCCGGCCACAAGACAGTTTCCCCCCACCCCAGCTCAAACAGTGCTCTACCACTTGCAAAATTATCTCACAGCTCCACCAATGTTTAGTCTATGCGCTGACATCCTTCAATGCCTGCCACTGACAATACCATTGTATTGACATTTTTGTTATGTTAGGCCTTCGATGCCTGTCTGTGGTCACTCCTTCCACTAGGCCTCCACTTACCACACCACTGCTGCCTGTGTACCTCTGGAACCAATTTAAAATTGCCTACAGCCATGTGTTATTATTTTAGGCCTTCGATGCCTGTCTGCGGTGACTCCTTCCACTAGGCCTCCACTGACCACACCACTGCTGCCCGTGTACCCCTGGAACCAATTTAAAATTGCCTACAGCCATGTGTTATTATTTTAGGCCTTCGATGCCTGTCTGCGGTGACTCCTTCCACTAGGCCTCCACTGACCACACCACTGCTGCCCGTGTACCCCTGGAACCAATGTAAAATTGCCTACAGCCATGTGTTATTATTTTAGGCCTTCGATGCCTGTCTGCGGTGACTCCTTCCACTAGGCCTCCACTGACCACACCACTGCTGCCCGTGTACCCCTGGAACCAATTTAAAATTGCCTACAGCCATGTGTTATTATTTTAGGCCTTCGATGCCTGTCTGCGGTGACTCCTTCCACTAGGCCTCCACTGACCACACCACTGCTGCCCGTGTACCCCTGGAACCAATTTAAAATTGCCTACAGCCATGTGTTAATATTTTAGGCCTTCGATGCCTGTCTGCGGTCACTCCTTCCACTAGGCCTCCACTGACCACACCACTGCTGCCCGTGTACCCCTGGAACCAATTTAAAATTGCCTACAGCCATGTGTTATTATTTTAGGCCTTCGATGCCTGTCTGCGGTGACTCCTTCCACTAGGCCTCCACTGACCACACCACTGCTGCCCGTGTACCCCTGAAACCAATTTAAAATTGCCTACAGCCATGTGTTATTATTTTAGGCCTTCGATGCCTGTCTGCGGTGACTCCTTCCACTAGGCCTCCACTGACCACACCACTGCTGCCCGTGTACCCCTGTAACCAATTTAAAATTGCCTACAGCCAGCCCAATTTTTTTATTTTAGGCCTTCGATGCCTGTCTGCGGTCCATTCTTTCAACTACTACTACACTGACCAGGGCACTGCTGCCCGTGTACCCCTGGAACCAACATCAGAAAATATAAAAATAAGTATTTTGCTTACAAAAAAGAAAATACTGGAGAGATATCAAATGCAGACATTTTAACATTAAAAACAAACACACAACTAAAATCTGGTACAGTACTAAAAATGGCCACCAGCTACAATTACTTTCTCCTACAAGTAGTTAACTGAAAGGTTTTTTCAATTGAAAACACACATATGGCATCCACCGAGTGTTGTCCTGTCGCGTCTTCTTTATATTATTGCCGAGAAGATGCAAAACAATGAAAATAATAAAATCATTAATTACCAAAATAATAGAGAAAGTCAACACCACATTGCAAATAAACATTCATTCCAAATAAAGAAGCAGGGCGCGTCCGAGGGTGAGTATATACCTAATAAGAATATAATCACCCTCGGATGCGCAATGCTTATTTCCAACAGCCTTCCTTCCTAAGAATCAGCCCTTCCGTGGTGTAGAGAGACGTTGTGTTACACTCCAAGGTGTTCCCCAGGTTGCCTTTCCTGAGCTTCGATCTTCCGGCTCTCGTTTAGTAGTTGTTGGAAACTACGCTGCATTAGGCCTTCAAATTGGGTATGGGGTGTAGAGAGATGGTGTGTTCCACTCCAAGGTGTTCCCCAGGTTGCCTTTCCTGAGCTTCGATCTTCCGGCTCTCGTTTAGTAGTTGTTGGAAACTACGCTGCATTAGGCCTTCAAATTGGGTATGGGGTGTAGAGAGATGGTGTGTTCCACTCCAAGGTGTTCCCCAGGTTGCCTTTCCTGAGCTTCGATCTTCCGGCTCTCGTTTACTAGTTCTTGGAAACTACACTGCATTAGGCCTTCAAATTGGGTATGGGGTGTAGAGAGAGGGTGTGTTACACTCCAAGGTGTTCCCCAGGTTGCCTTTCCTGAGCTTCGATCTTCCGGCTCTCGTTTAGTAGTTGTTGGAAACTACGCTGCATTAGGCCTTCAAATTGGGTATGGGGTGTAGAGAGATGGTGTGTTCCACTCTAAGGTGTTCCCCAGGTTGCCTTTCCTGAGCTTCGATCTTCCGGCTCTCGTTTACTAGTTCTTGGAAACTACACTGCATTAGGCCTTCAAATTGGGTATGGGGTGTAGAGAGAGGGTGTGTTACACTCCAAGGTGTTCCCCAGGTTGCCTTTCCTGAGCTTCGATCTTCCGGCTCTCGTTTAGTAGTTGTTGGAAACTACGCTGCATTAGGCCTTCAAATTGGGTATGGGGTGTAGAGAGATGGTGTGTTCCACTCCAAGGTGTTCCCCAGGTTGCCTTTCCTGAGCTTCGATCTTTCGGCTCTCGTTTAGTAGTTGTTGGAAACTACGCTGCATTAGGCCTTCAAATTGGGTATGGGGTGTAGAGAGATGGTGTGTTCCACTCCAAGGTGTTCCCCAGGTTGCCTTTCCTGAGCTTCGATCTTCCGGCTCTCGTTTAGTAGTTCTTGGAAACTACGCTGCATTAAGTGTTATGACCCCAATGGCGAGGGTCTCAGAGGAACGTGGAAGTCTGCAAGATACAAAAATCCAGCTCATAGGGCAGTGGTAACTGGGTTGACCATATATCTACTCCTAACGCCAACACTAGAAGTAGCCGGGGGTCATACCTACGTTGATCCTAGATGACTCGCGCCAGCCGGAGAATCTAAATACCCCTAGTAGAGGAAAACAAAGACCTCTCTTGCCTCCAGAGAAAGGGACCCCAAAGCAGGATAGAAGCCCCCCACAAATAATAACGGTGAGGTAAGAGGAAATGACAAACACAGAAATGAACCAGGTTTAGCACAGAGAGGCCCGCTAACTAATAGCAGAATATAGAAAGGTAACTTATATGGTCAACAAAAAACCCTATCAAAAATCCACACTGGAAATTCAAGAACCCCCGAACCGTCTAACGGTCCGGGGGGAGAACACCAGCGCCCTAGAGCTTCCAGCAAAAGTCAGGATACAGATAAGGAACAAGCTGGACAAAAATACCAAACCAAAAACAAATAGCAAAAAGCAAAGTAAATGACTTAGCTGAATAACCGGACCAGGATCAGTAGACAAGAGCACAGCAGATTAGCTCTGATAACTACGTTGCCAGGCATAGAACTGAGTGTCCAGGGAGCTTATAAAGCAACGCCCCTAACTAACGACCCAGGTGCGGATAAAAGGAAAGACAGAAAAACCAGAGTCAAAAAACTAGTAACCACTAGAGGGAGCCAAAAAGCAAATTCACAACAGTACCCCCCCCTTAGTGAGGGGTCACCGAACCCTCACCACGACCACCAGGGCGATCAGGATGAGCGGCATGAAAGGCACGAACTAAATCGGCCGCATGAACATCAGAGGCGACCACCCAGGAATTATCCTCCTGACCATAGCCCTTCCACTTGACCAGGTACTGAAGTCTTCGCCTGGAGAGGCGAGAATCCAAGATCTTCTCCACCACGTACTCCAACTCGCCCTCAACCAACACCGGAGCAGGAGGCTCAGCAGAAGGAACTACAGGCACAACGTACCGCCGCAACAAGGACCTATGAAATACATTGTGAATAGCAAACGACACAGGAAGATCCAGACGAAAAGATACAGGATTAAGGATTTCCAATATCTTGTAAGGACCAATAAAACGAGGTTTAAATTTGGGAGAGGAGACCTTCATAGGAACAAAGCGGGAAGAAAGCCATACCAAATCCCCAACGCGTAGTCGGGGACCCACACCGCGGCGGCGGTTGGCAAAGCGCTGAGCCCTCTCCTGTGACAACTTCAAGTTGTCCACCACATGATTCCAGATCCGCTGCAACCTATCCACCACAGAATCCACCCCAGGACAGTCAGAAGACTCCACATGACCTGAAGAAAAGCGAGGATGGAAACCAGTGTTGCAGAAAAAAGGCGAAACCAAGGTGGCGGAACTAGCCCGATTATTAAGGGCAAACTCAGCCAACGGCAAGAATGTCACCCAATCGTCCTGATCAGCAGAGACAAAACACCTCAAATAAGCCTCCAAAGTCTGATTGGTTCGCTCCGTCTGTCCATTAGTCTGAGGATGGAAAGCAGAGGAAAACGACAAATCAATGCCCATCCTACTACAAAAGGATCGCCAGAACCTGGAAACGAACTGAGATCCTCTATCTGACACAATATTCTCAGGGATGCCGTGCAAACGAACCACGTTCTGGAAAAACACAGGAACCAGATCGGAAGAGGAAGGCAGCTTAGGCAAAGGAACCAAATGGACCATCTTGGAGAAGCGATCACATATCACCCAGATAACAGACATGCCCTGAGATAGCGGAAGATCAGAAATGAAATCCATGGAGATATGTGTCCAAGGTCTCTTCGGGACAGGCAAGGGCAAGAGCAACCCGCTGGCACGAGAACAGCAAGGCTTAGCTCTAGCACAAGTCCCACAGGACTGCACAAATGACCGCACATCCCTTGACAAAGAAGGCCACCAAAAGGACCTGGCCACCAGATCTCTGGTGCCAAAAATTCCCGGGTGACCTGCCAACACCGAGGAATGAACCTCGGAAATGACTCTGCTGGTCCACTTATCCGGAACAAACAGTCTGTCAGGTGGACAAGACTCAGGCCTATCAGCTTGAAATCTCTGCAACACACGTCGCAGATCCGGAGAAATAGCTGATAAGATAACTCCATCCTTAAGAATACCAACAGGATCAGCGACTCCAGGAGCATCAGGCACAAAGCTCCTAGAAAGAGCATCGGCCTTCACATTCTTTGAACCTGGTAAATACGAGACAACAAAATCAAAGCGGGAGAAAAACAATGACCAGCGGGCCTGTCTCGGATTAAGGCGTTTAGCAGACTCGAGATACATCAGATTTTTGTGATCAGTCAAGACCACCACACGATGCTTAGCACCCTCGAGCCAATGACGCCACTCCTCAAATGCCCACTTCATGGCCAACAACTCCCGATTGCCCACATCATAATTTCGCTCGGCAGGCGAAAACTTCCTAGAGAAAAAGGCACAAGGTTTCATAACAGAGCAACCAGGGCCTCTCTGCGACAAAACGGCCCCTGCTCCAATCTCCGAAGCATCCACCTCAACCTGAAAGGGAAGTGAGACATCGGGCTGGCACAAAACAGGCGCCGAAGTAAACCGGCGTTTCAACTCCTGGAAAGCCTCCACGGCAGCAGGAGCCCAGTTAGCTACATCGGAGCCCTTCTTGGTCATATCCGTCAAAGGTTTCACAACGCTAGAAAAATTAGCGATAAAACGACGGTAGAAGTTAGCGAAACCCAAGAACTTCTGAAGACTCTTAACTGACGAGGGCTGAGTCCAATCAAGAATAGCTCGGACCTTGACCGGGTCCATCTCCACAGCAGAAGGGGAAAAAATAAACCCCAAAAAGGGAACCTTCTGTACACCAAAGAGACACTTTGAGCCTTTGACAAACAAAGAATTTTCACGCAAAATTTTAAAGACCAACCTGACCTGCTCCACATGCGAGTCCCAATCATCAGAAAAAACCAAAATATCATCCAGATAAACGATCAAAAATTTATCCAGATACTTCCGGAAAATGTCATGCATAAAGGACTGAAAAACTGAAGGCGCATTGGAGAGCCCAAAAGGCATCACCAAGTACTCAAAATGACCTTCGGGCGTATTGAATGCGGTTTTCCATTCATCACCTTGCTTAATGCGCACAAGGTTGTACGCACCACGAAGGTCTATCTTGGTGAACCACTTGGCACCTTTAATTCGGGCAAACAAGTCAGACAACAGCGGCAGAGGATACTGAAATTTGACAGTGATCTTATTTAAAAGCCGATAATCAATACAAGGCCTCAAAGATCCGTCCTTTTTAGCCACAAAAAAGAATCCTGCACCAAGAGGGGAAGAAGACGGACGAATATGTCCTTTCTCCAAAGACTCCTTGATATACGAACGCATAGCGGTATGTTCAGGTACCGACAGATTAAAGAGTCTTCCCTTAGGAAATTTACTGCCTGGAATCAAATCTATAGCACAGTCACAGTCCCTATGAGGAGGCAATGCACTGGACCTGGACTCGCTAAAGACATCCTGATAATCAGACAAATACTCCGGAACTTCCGAAGGCGTAGAAGAAGCAATAGACACAGGCAGGATATCCCCATGAATACCACGACAGCCCCAACTAGAAACTGACATAGCCTTCCAGTCCAGGACGGGATTATGGGTCTGTAACCATGGCAGCCCTAAAACAACCAAATCATGCATTTTATGTAAAACAAGAAAACGTATCACCTCGCGGTGTTCAGGAGTCATGCACATGGTAACCTGTGTCCAATACTGCGGTTTATTTGCTGCCAATGGCGTAGCATCAATACCCCTAAGAGGAATAGGATTTTCTAATGGTTCAAGAGTAAAACCACAGCGCTTAGCAAATGACAGATCCATAAGACTCAGGGCAGCACCTGAATCTACAAACGCCATGACAGGATAAGACGACAGTGAGCAAATCAAAGTTACAGACAGAATAAATTTAGGTTGCAAATTTCCAGCGGTGACCGGACCAACAACCTTAGCTATACGTTTAGAGCATGCTGAGATAACATGTGTAGAATCACCACAGTAGTAGCACAAGCCATTCCGGCGTCTATGAATTTTCCGCTCATTTCTGGTCAGGATTCTATCACATTGCATTAAATCAGGTGTCTGTTCAGACAACACCATGAGGGAATTTGCGGTTTTTCTATCACATTGCACCGAATTAGGTGTCTGTTCAGACAACACCATGAGGGAATTTGCGGTCTTGCGCTCCCGCAATCGCCGGTCAATTTGAATAGCCAGTGCCATAGCATCATTCAGACCTGTGGGAATGGGAAAACCCACCATAACATCTTTAATGGCATCAGAAAGACCATTTCTAAAATTAGCGGCCAGTGCACAGTCGTTCCAATGTGTCAGCACGGACCATTTCCGAAATTTTTGGCAATACACTTCAGCCTCGTCCTGCCCCTGAGACATAGCCAGCAGGGCCTTTTCTGCCTGAATCTCAAGATTGGGTTCCTCATAAAGTAAACCGAGCGCCAGAAAAAACGCATCAATATCAGCCAATGCCGGATCTCCTGGCGCCAGCGAAAAAGCCCAATCTTGAGGGTCACCCCGTAAGAACGAAATAACAATTTTTACTTGCTGAGCGGAGTCTCCAGATGAACAGGGTCTCAGGGACAAAAACAATTTACAATTATTCTTGAAATTCCTAAACTTAAACCTGTCTCCGGAAAACAGTTCAGGAATCGGTATCTTAGGTTCTGACCCAGGACTTCTGATAACATAATCTTGTATGCCCTGCACACGAGTAGCCAGCTGGTCCACACTTGTAATCAAGGTCTGGACATTCATGTCTGCAGCAAGCATAAGCCACTCTGAGGTAAAGGGGATGAAGAAAAAAAAAAAAAAATGAGAGAGGAGAAAAAAAAAAAACTCAGAATCTTCTTTCTTATAATCCCTCTTTTGCAATGCATTAAACATTTAATATTGGCCTGGCAAACTGTTATGACCCCAATGGCGAGGGTCTCAGAGGAACGTGGAAGTCTGCAAGATACAAAAATCCAGCTCATAGGGCAGTGGTAACTGGGTTGACCATATATCTACTCCTAACGCCAACACTAGAAGTAGCCGGGGGTCATACCTACGTTGATCCTAGATGACTCGCGCCAGCCGGAGAATCTAAATACCCCTAGTAGAGGAAAACAAAGACCTCTCTTGCCTCCAGAGAAAGGGACCCCAAAGCAGGATAGAAGCCCCCCACAAATAATAACGGTGAGGTAAGAGGAAATGACAAACACAGAAATGAACCAGGTTTAGCACAGAGAGGCCCGCTAACTAATAGCAGAATATAGAAAGGTAACTTATATGGTCAACAAAAAACCCTATCAAAAATCCACACTGGAAATTCAAGAACCCCCGAACCGTCTAACGGTCCGGGGGGAGAACACCAGCGCCCTAGAGCTTCCAGCAAAAGTCAGGATACAGATAAGGAACAAGCTGGACAAAAATACCAAACCAAAAACAAATAGCAAAAAGCAAAGTAAATGACTTAGCTGAATAACCGGACCAGGATCAGTAGACAAGAGCACAGCAGATTAGCTCTGATAACTACGTTGCCAGGCATAGAACTGAGTGTCCAGGGAGCTTATAAAGCAACGCCCCTAACTAACGACCCAGGTGCGGATAAAAGGAAAGACAGAAAAACCAGAGTCAAAAAACTAGTAACCACTAGAGGGAGCCAAAAAGCAAATTCACAACAATTAAGCCTTCAAATTGGGTATGGGGTGTAGAGAGAGGGTGTGTTACACTCCAAGGTGTTCCCCAGGTTGCCTTTCCTGAGCTTCGATCTTCCGGCTCTCGTTTAGTAGTTCTTGGAAACTACACTGCATTAGGCCTACAAATTTGGTATGGGGGAAACATTGGCGCATCTGCGGTCCCTCCTTCCTCTAGGCCTCCACTGACCTGTCTACTGCTGCCCGTGTTCCCCTGGAACCAATTTTAAATTGCCTACAGGCAGCCCAATTTATTATGTTAGGGCTTCGAAGCCTGTCTGCGGTCCCTCCTTCCACTAGGCCTCCACTGACCTGTCTACTGCTGCCCGTGTACCCCTTGAACCAACATCATAAAATAAAAAAAAAAGTATTTTGCTTATAAAAAGAAAATACTGGTGAGATATCAAATGCAGACATTTTAACATTAAAAACAAACACACAACTAAAATCTGGTACAGTACTAAAAATGGCCACCAGCTACAATTACTTTCTCCTGCAAGTAGTTAACTGAAAGGTTTTTTCAATTGAAAACACACATATGGCATCCACCGAGTGTTGTCCTGTCGCGTCTTCTTTATATTATTGCCGAGAAGATGCAAAACAATGAAAATAATAAAATCATTAATTACCAAAATAATAGAGAAAGTCAACACCACATTGCAAATAAACATTCATTCCAAATAAAGAAGCAGGGCGCGTCCGAGGGTGAGTATATACCTAATAAGAATATAATCACCCTCGGACGCGCAATGCTTATTTCCAACAGCCTTCCTTCCTAAGAATCAGCCCTTCCATGGTGTAGAGAGACGTTGTGTTACACTCCAAGGTGTTCCCCAGGTTGCCTTTCCTGAGCTTCGATCTTCCGGCTCTCGTTTAGTAGTTCTTGGAAACTACACTGCATTAGGCCTTCAAATTGGGTATGGGGTGTAGAGAGAGGGTGTGTTCCACTCCAAGGTGTTCCCCAGGTTGCCTTTCCTGAGCTTCGATCTTCCGGCTCTCGTTTAGTAGTTGTTGGAAACTACGCTGCATTAGGCCTTCAAATTGGGTATGGGGTGTAGAGAGAGGGTGTGTTACACTCCAAGGTGTTCCCCAGGTTGCCTTTCCTGAGCTTCGATCTTCCGGCTCTCGTTTAGTAGTTCTTGGAAACTACACTGCATTAGGCCTACAAATTGGGTATGGGGTGGAGAGAGATGGTGTGTTACACTCCAAGGTGTTCCCCAGGTTTCCTTGCCATTGCTTCGGTCTTCCGACTCTCGTTTAGTAGTTGTAGAAAAGTACACTGCATTAGGCCTACAAAATGGGTATGGGGTGGAGAGAGATGGTGTGTTACACTCCAAGGTGTTCCCCAGGTTGCCTTTCCTGAGCTTCTATCTTCAGGCTCTCATTAAATTGTGGTTAAATGGAACAACGGCATTTGGCATACTAGTTGGTTTGGGGCCTACTATCGGTGTCTGCCACTCCTTGCTGTTCTCCTAGTTTCCTGTCCTGAAATTCCATTTTCAGGCTCTCGTTAAGTAGTTGTTAATGTTAGACTGCATTTGGCCTACTAGTTGGGTTGGGGCCTACTATCGGTGTCTGCCACTCCTTGCTGTTCTCCTCCACTGAACAAAGCTGTGCCGCCTGTTTACTACGGTTGCCAATTTTGAACTGCATTTCGACTACTTACTGATTTGGCCCTACTCTCTGTGTCAGCCTCTCATTCCAGTTGTCCTCCACTGCAATGCCCCCTGGTTATTCCTGTGTTACCAATTTTGAACTGCATTTAGCCCACTTTATTCTTTGGGCCTATATCTGTGTTTCCACTTCATCGTGCCCATTGCCCAGCCAGTGATAGATGAGTCTGCTGGTACATTGACCCATAACGCAACATTCCCCGTGCATGCTACACAACAACATTGTGACCCTGCTGAAAGTCAGGTTGCTCTTCCCGCATACCATACCACCTTACACGGGGACAAAGAGGAAGGTGCAGATGAAAGTGCAGGTTCCTTCATCAGGTGGGGGGAGGAATACTAGTTGGCGACGTCACTGGCACAGGGCCTCTCATAGTACGCAAAAGTGTTGCTGCCGGTGGGAGGCGCCCCCGCCGTGCAAACACACCGCTGTACTTTGAGGGGCCCTGTGCCAGTGCCAATGCCAACAAGTGGGCCCCCCCTGCTTGCTCAGGATCACAGCACTTGCAAAGTTGAAATACTTACCTCTCCCTGCTCCACTGCCGTGACATGGTCCAGATTTCCTGGGCCCACTAATTACTTGAACCAGCCCTACCCCACACAACTTTAGCCAAATGACCCCCAATTTCAAATGCCTTCCAATTATTATAAGGTAAATTACGCTTGACAAGCTTCATTAAGAAGAATGGATGGTTTTTACATTAAAATGGGCACTCTAGGTGTTTTCCTGGCCCCCACTCACTGCCGACTATGCTGCCCCATTGACTTGCATTGGGTTTCGTGTTTCGGTCGATCCCGACTTTACGTCATAATCGGCCGATTTCACTCGACCCGACTTTTCAGATAGTCGGGTTTCGCGAAACCCGGCTCGACTCTAAAAAGGTCAAGGTCGCTCAACTCTAGTATACAGTACATCTCAATGCATAGCTTAAGCAAAAACAGAAATCCTACAAGACAGAAGGGGAGGGGGGAGAAAGTAAAATCTATACTTATTATATGACCCATAGCAACTATTTTTCATCTCATTTATTAGTAGTCTCTCTGAACCTGATATGTGTCCCAAGGAGATGCCTGCTGTTATTGCAAGATCTCAGACACCGAGCACAGCACATCTTTCTCAATACACCAAAACGTCTCCGCCTGCACCTCACTCACAGTCCAGCAGTTTTTCATGTTCACCATACTCCGCCCTCTCTCAGCACAGCAGCTGGCCCTCGGTCCCGCCGTTGTGGTCACGTAAAAGATTGTTTCCTTCTACATATGCCAAAGCTAAGAGCCTGAACTTCACCATCTCCTATCTGTTGGCCATTTAAATTCTGCATTTCCGCCTGGTGTATACAGACAGTTTCCAAAATCTGATGGCTGTCGCAGTCCCCTAGTATCAGCAGCCCAGACACCATTACTTCTCTAAGAAAGATCTGTGTCTGCCAGGGTGCATTTCACCACTGACACCTGGATGAGCAAGCCTAGCCATGGGCATTACATCCCAGTGACTGGACACTAGGTGACTCTGGTGGCTGTGGGGACAGGCAGAGAAGGGTCTGCTCCACAAGTCTTGGAATCCCCAAGGCTTGCAGGGTGCTTGGGGATGGAGAAATAGGCCATTACACACCAGAGGATGGAGAAATAAAGTAATAGACAACAAGGGTTGGAGAACTAAACTACTAAAAACACCTAGGGTTGGTTAACAAAGCCACTACACACCAAACGCTGGTGAACTAAACCACTAGACACCAAGGGATAGAGAACTAAACCATTACACAGCAGAAGATGGAGAACTAAACTGCTGGAGAACAGGGGTCAGAGAACTAAACTACTAAATAACTAGGGTTAGAGAACTAAACCACTACACACCAGGGGATGGAGAGCTAAACCACTAAACACCAAGGGATTTTGAACTAAACTGCCAAACACCAAGGTGACTCTAGACACCAAGTCTTGAAATCCCCAAGGCTTGTGGGACAAACCACAAATTCCGGACTGTCGTCCATGGGAGAGTGGATTACAACGATCAAGGGGGGCTCATGGTACCAGACAAACTGTTAGTGAAGATGCAGGAGCTGAGGAACAAATGGAGGAGGGGGAAACTGTGATGGGCGCGCAATATTCAGAAGATGAAGAGGATAATGATCCCCTCTTTATTGTCTGTGGTTGATGGGAGTGGATGGAAGAAGCAAGTTTGAGTGTTACCTCGCCACCAACACACCATGAACTTGGACCTCATTGAAGCTCCCGACACATGAGTGTAAATTTTGCCAGATGCTTCCTCCCCTGGAAAGGGACGTGCCCATGTTGGACTATCGAAAAACGTTTGTAAACAATCTGAAGTTCCCGTGTGTGTCCTGCACCGCTGTAACACAGTCTCTTTACTTACACAGCCGTATACAGCCCAGGATATCCTCCGGATAGCAGCCAGGCACCATATCCACCTGTTTGCAAATGCTACACATGCCAGTCCTCTTTCGGGCACAGGACATTCACCTCCGGTACACCACCGGACACAGGACTGCTCACATCAGAGACCAGTTACTATGGACGACTTGCATCGCTGTATACGCTGCGGGTGCCAGGCTATTCAGCTGCCATAGCTGTTGGCTCCGCTGGCCTGTGCTGCTTCACACACAAAGCCAGCAGGCCTCTGCTCTCCACACACCAGACTGACACTGACGTTACACCTGACACACCCATACCCCTTACTGCAGGGTTTTTACAAACAAACCTGTGGCTTTCAGCCACATGGAAGACCCGAAACGGAAATCTGTGACTGCCATGCACACCTATGAACTTCATCCGTCTCCATGCACAACCTGGGGAGAACAAACAGCGACCCCTACTTGTGACACGAGTCACTGCCTCACAATACTTATTCATACGTATTCATGTTTTTGAATATGGGTCCCACTTCATTACTTTAAGGTAATTTTGAACAGCTTCTAATATAAAATTACTTTTTGATGCAACTTTTTTGGGTCATGTTAAGGAGAATTCATTGTACTTGCATATTTGCATCTGACAATTTGCTTGTAAAAGTAGGTTGAGAGAGGTCAATTGGCTGAGACTAAATTAGTAAGATTTGGCCTTTCAATAAATTATTATTAACATTGAAGTTATTCAGTGTTTATGGGTATGAGTTATGGGGACCCTGTAGATATAATTCTGTTCTTTGAAATTCTTGATGATGCTTTTGAATTAGTTCAAAATGACCCTTATTAAATAAGTCTTGAATAAGAGTGAGCCTACAGCCATGGTGATGAAGAGCTGAATCATTCATTATTTCATTTGTGACTTGGTGTTTTTTAAAATTTGTGAGCATGATTAAATGTGTCTGTTACTTAATGTCACTTTTATGCACTGATATATTTCGTTTTAAGGTAAAATCATTTATCTTCAGGAAAAAGTCTACTTTGATGTATTTTTGTGTGCTGCCATCAGTGAATAAATTAGGACACTTGCATTTTTTATGTTATATAGTGTTTATTGGAAATCAAGTACCGTATTCTATTTATAATCACTGTTAAATTTCACATGTGTAACATATCCCTAATGAAGTTGTACAATACATGCAAGTAACTGGAGTCTGTAATGTGAAGTAATCACTACATAATTAAAGAAATTGCAACACATCTGGCCGTTTTCAACCGATTTCACAACCTTTTTGTGTTAATAAATGAGAAAAATGTCTGATTCAATAGTCACAAAGTTTTAGAAGCATAAATGTACTATGGTATTAAAAAATAATTTGATATGAGATGTTATATGTAGAACACATGTACAAGCGTTGCATTTTGTAAAATATGCTTATTTTGCACATTCATTTAATCAGGACTCTTTACCAGATGCGTTACTCTTAAAGGGAACCTGTCACCTGAATTTGGCGGGACCAGTTTTGGGTCATATGGGCGGAGTTTTCGGGTGTTTGATTCACCCTTTCCTTACCTGCTGGCTGCATGCTGGCCGAAATATTGGATTGAAGTTCATTCTCTGTCCTCCATAGTACACGCCTGTGCAAGGTAAGATTACTTTGCGCAGGTGTGTACTACGGAGGACAGAGAATGAACTTCAATCCAATATTGCAGCCAGCATGCAGCCAGCAGGTAAGGAAAGGGTGAATCAAACACCCGAAAACTCCGCCCATATGACCCAAAACCAGTCCCGCCAAATTCAGGTGACAGGTTCCCTTTAAAGAAAAATGTCATGATATTTTCATAAAAAATGTAGTGGTTTATTGGATTGTCCCCAGAAAAACCACATTGCAGTAAAACATAAAATAGGTAAAGTAGTTACGAACAGATTGTCCATTTGTTCCTCATCTTTCCTGAGATGGTAAAAAGCGTCTGTCTTTCTGTCATGGAATAGAAGTCATCATGGCTACCAGTTGTTCATTTCTTCTGTGAGTTGCCTGAAGTCCATGAAGAATGATAGAGAAGCAGGCAGGAGGTGACCCCCATGTGACAGCCCCCTCCTCCTAAGAGCTGTCATTATAAATGTGTCCCATAGACCACGTGTTCTCTCTATATGGTGTTGACTTATACTCTGAGCTATATATACAGAAATAGCTTATTGTAATGTCAGCGAAAGACAATTTGCTCAGTACAGAATTGAGAATAAGAATAATTCAATTAATAATTAATATTTAACACTTTTATTTTTCTGATCAACATAAGTCCTCCAGCTCCCATGTTATTAATTTTCTGTGTTTATGGTTGTAAAAAAATGTATCTTGGGAATATAAACTGCGACAACACAAATGGATATTTGATCTGAAAGCAATCACTCGATCTTTATTACATATTGTAGTTATCATGAGCCCCTTCCCTTTGTCTTTTCCCATCTCTCGATTTAATTTGATAGACATTTAACTTTTTTCAACAGTATTAAAGATTTAAACAATTAAACTAATAATATTGGGATGAGTAAAGAAGAATGTACCCTGTGTTGAATATTAAACCCTTTACAACACGGCCATTTCTGTTTTTTCTTTTCCATTTTTTCCTTCCCTTTTTCCTAGTGTCATAACTCCATTATTTTTCTGTCCACGTAAACATATGAGGTCTTGCTTTTTGCAGAACGAGTTGTACTTTTGAGTGACATTATACCGCATAGTGTACTGGAAAATGGGGGAAAAAATCCAAGTGCGGTAAAATTGTGAAAAAAGCGTAGTACTGACATTGTTTTTTGGGGAATTGTTTTAATGGTGTACATTTTGTGGTAAAAATTACAATGTAATTTGATTCTCCTCGTCAATATGATTATAGCGATACCCAACATGTCCAGCTTTTTTATTATTTTAGTGGTGGAAAAAATCTAAAGTTTGTAAAAAAAAATTGGGGGGGAGGGTCGTGTGATCATTTTCCGAGACCTGTAACATTTTTATTTTTCAGTCAATGGAGCTGTGTGATGGCTTATTTTCTGCGAGGCGAGACGACGTTTTTATTATTTTCATTTTGAGATAGATGTGACTTTTTGATCGCTTCTTACAGCCTTCTTGCGGAAAAAAAATGGAAATTTGGTGTTCTTGAATTTTTCCCGTTTACGGGGTTTAATTGTTTTCATATTTTGCTACATCGGACTTTTCTGAATGCAGCGATACCCCATATGTGTATATTCTATTTTTTATATCTTTATTTTTAATGGAGGAAAAGTGAGACAATTTGAACATTTATTTATTTATTTTCATTTTTGAAAACTTTTTTTTATACTTTTCACTGTTATTGTTAGCCCCCTTAGGGCACTTGAAGATGTGATTGTCCAATAGTTTCTGGTATATACAGCGTTGTGACAGCATTGCTGTATATAGCAGAAAGCACGATCTTCTTCAAAGCCCTACCACAGGCAGGGTTCCTAAGGAGCTCCGTAATGACAGGCACAGGGGTCGTCATCAGCTGATCCTCGGCTGTTATGACAACCCATCGGTCACCTGCGATCAAGTCATGGGTGCGCAGATGGGAGCAGAAAATGACGCGCACGCATGTCGGCGCTTGTTAAGTGCCGCTGTCAGAGATTGACAGCGGCATTTAACAGGTTAACAATCGTGGGCAGAGCACGACTCCACTCGCCATTGTTAGCGGCAGGTTTTGGCTGTATTACACAGCCATCACCTGCCAGGTATGGGGCAGCTCGCTGCAGGAGCCCGCTCCATGCACCCGCTTTCAACACGTGCCGCACATGTACGGTGTATGTCATGAAGGGGCTAAGTATTTTACAAGATTTATGATCATTAAAACTTTACATTTGGCTTATTAGACTTGAAAATAAGATCTTAATCCCTTATCTAGGAGAGTAAGCATGGCTCAATTTCAACAACTTAACAATATGCTCATTAGGCTCCATTCACACATCTGTTGTAACCATCTGCATACTGTCTATTTTTTAAATGGAAAGCTTACTAACCAATAGAGTTTCATTGATCCTTACATACATTTGTTTTAAAAACGGATCTGAGAAACTCAGAACACAGCCTATCCACTGCCTGGACACACGATAGTGTCGGCTCCCTCCTCTTGGCCACCAACGCTCGCCCCAGGTGCAGAAAACGTGGTAACTTGGATCGCTATCACCCCCTGTTCCCCTTGGGATATGCCAAACCACACAGGGACCATACAGGATTGATCCCAGCTGGAACTACGTTCATATTGCACTGGCGAGCACCTAGACCATACCAGTTTGGTTACACAACTGTGTCCTTTACCAGACTCACCAAGCACACAGTATTCTTACTGTGATGAAGTCTATTTGGGCGATTTTGTGATCAAGGCCACGGGCTGGCCGAAACGTTATTATCGCCTATCGCTATTATCACAAACTTTTATCCGAATAAACTTTTGACATAAGCAACTTGAAATATACAAGTGCAGTGATCTTTTTTCTACACATCCTATTCTCATCCATTTTGCGGATCAGACTCATTTAAAATCTATGGAGATCCATTAGACATGGATACAAACTGAAGACATACTTTTTCCTTCAGTATTCAATATATGTGTTATCCATTTTTAACTGGTCCATTCTTAACATGGAATAGACAAATACAATTTCTGGCAGTCTATCTTCTTCAGTTTAAAATGGAAGAGAAAAAAAACAGATGCAAATTGAAATCTAAAATGGAGACAAAATAGATGATACATTAGAGAAAAATGTGATATACATGTGAAAATAGGCATGTATGTGTGAATGTAGCCTTAGTGTATTATAAACACAGGAATTAGAAATGAAAGAAACCGGACAGAATTTGGAAGTATTGGATAACCTAAAGAGGTATTAAATAAAGTTTGTATTTTGAGTTTTATAAATATCTTTCATATGTGACGGAATAAATATTACATTTATATTAAAAAAAAAATCTTTTCAAACTACTTACAATTCAGTTCAGGAAATAAAATATCTGACACTCATCACCCAACAAGAAGCAAATAAGTATTTAAAAACATTGTTTTCTGCCATCCTATAAATATACTGTTTGCATCAAGTTCATCTTGTACAATGCAGCAAAAAGTTGATCAAGTGACCTTTTACATTTTCATTTGAATACGAAATGGGATGTGGTGCAACATACTTGCGCCATGGTCTTTTCCCTTTATATGTCTTAAACATGTTACACTATTTTCTAAGACTCAGAATCATTGTCTATCCTTATTTTACCTTTTAAATACGGCAAATTTTTGACTGGTTGATGGCGCCAGACTGGCCCACCGCAAAACCATAGACCCTTCTGTTGGTCTCATGCTCTGACACAACTGTTGGCAGCTGCAGGTACTATTCTGTGTTAGTGGCACCGGGGATATAATATCATTAATAGAACTAGCCACCTATAAGGATGCATTTAAAAGTGTATGTGAACATGTTCTTCATAGATAAAGGAAGGGTGGACCTCCAGGGAAATTTCCCCATGTGGACTCAAGGAACTCTAGGTCAAAATTGCTGACAGAGTCCCTGATTAATGAAAGCACTTAATACGTTAGTCTTGGTGAAAAATCAGCTGGAGTAAGATGCATCAAATTCATCAAGAGATGTGTCTCTCAATGAATTTGACGCATCTTTCAGCTTCCGTGCAGGACTGCAAGACCTGCACTTCAGTCAGAGTACTGGATACATTCATGTCATCATTTATGCCACTTTTTTGGCATAAATTTTGACAAATTTTTCGGCTGTGCTCCTTTCCCACAGAGCCACACCCACATTTCAAAAAGTTGATAGGGCCGGCTGGGACTGGTATAAAAAAGTTGCAACATTTCTGCAAAACTATAAGTTGTACGAAGTTTTTAGACATTTCAAAAAGTTTTACACTAGCATTCTGGCAAAAACTATTTGATGAATCGTCACTATGTTTCAAATCTACTGTACAAAGCACAAATTTTCACCTTGACCTTCTATTTCCTTATATGTCTGTTCAGAAAACCCATTTCTTCTTTGTTTTTGTTAATGTGTATATAACATTTGTTATTTATCCTAGAGATGTAAAATTATCATTTACCACAGATTATCACTACATCACAATGTGCTATCTATAGTTTTATACAGGACTGCAGATAAAACTAATATCTTAACTCTAAGTTAAAATGAGGCTCTAAAATGAAGCACACAAGAGTAAACTTCTTTAAAAAAGCATTCAATTTCTGCTTTTACTAGGAGAAGCATCTTAAAGGGAATCTGTCAGTAGAATCAAATCAACCCACCTAAGCCGTTTACATGGGTATGCAGGTTAATATTACTAATAAATCCTCATTTTTCCTAAAATGTAAATGAGTTGTTAAGATCTATGGGCCGGACATAGATCTCTCTGAGAATCTGCCTCCAAAGCTTATTTTAAATTAAAGAGGACATTATCAGTGTTAGACATGGAGATCAGAAGACTGTCAGTCATTACATGTCTCACACTGGTAACTCCCCTTTTTCATTTAGAATAAGCTCTGGAAGCAGATTCTCAGGGAGATCTATGTCCAGCCCTGAGATCTTAACAGCTCATTTACATATTAAGAAAAATGTGGATTTCTCTGGGATAGGATTTCAGATCACAGATATCAAGGTATCATTTTATTCAACTCTCTATGACCTGCATGCCCATGTACATGGCTTAGGAATGTTGATTCTACTGATAGATTCCCTGTAGCGGTGTATTCACAGCAGAATTTGATAAATATTTTGTTAAAAATGGTATTCCTATCAAGATAAAACCATTGTTAGAAAGCTCTGACGAAGAAGGAGTGTTTCCTTCGAAACGCGTCGGATTGGTTGCCCTGTCTCGCGCCCGCCCATTTTTGTGACGTCACAGTTTAGGCCACGCCCCCTCCACACACCGCTCCTGCTCCGGCGTTGCTTCCGGCCGGGGCACGCTAGGAGTTGGCGGTTTCTTGTCCCTGCCAGCCGCCCAGCAAGTAGAGACTGTTTTGGAGGATAGCCAGTCCCGTCACTCCTCCGCAGATTTGCGGTACAGCCCGACACACCGATTCCTGGAGCAGCCCGGTCACCTACTTCACTATCCAGGTACCTTTATCACTCCAGCCATTTATTGTATGTGGGTCTGCTGTATAGTGCTCACATTATCTGCATTAAGTGGATTGATTATTATCCTGCTGGGGTGGAGGCCCAGCCAGACCATTTTATTGTGCTACTATACAGCATCCTGTGTTGGGGCTCTTGCATTTTATCCACCTATTTCTCTATCCATTTTACCCCATAAGCGCAGGTGATTTATGTAATCTATTTTATATTGTTTTATCCTAGACAGAGTATAGCGCAGACTCTGTCACCTCACCAGCAGCTTATTTTCCTTCCCTCTTTATGCACATTTAGTTTCTCTTCTTCCTGTCTGCAGCATTCTTGTCGGCGCAGCGCCGGTGTATACTAGTTTTATTCATTGTTAGAAAGCTGCCTTGATTGTCGTAAATCTGTATGCTGAAAAATCATCTGTTAATATCAGAGAAAGCTCAAGGAGGCCACACATTTCCAATGGTCGCTCAGCATTTATCACTGTCTCTTTGCAGTTGTCCAGTTATGATTTTGATTCCATAATATAATAAGTTATAGCTCAAATGAATGTCTACTGAGTAGTGATGAGCGAGTGTACTCGTTGCTCGGGATTTCCCTAGCACGCTCGGGGGTCCTCAGAGTATTTTTTAGTGCTCGGAGATTTAGTTTTTCTTGCCGCAGCTGAATGATTTACATCTGTTTGCCAGCATAAGTACATGTGGGGATTCCCTAGCAACCAGGCAACCCCCGCATGTATTTATGCTGGCTAGTCGCTGTAAATCATTTAGCTAAATCATTTAACTAAATCTCCGAGCACTAAAAAATACTCGGAGGACACCCGAGCATGCTCGAGAAATCTCGAGTAACAAGTACACTTGCTGATCACTTCTACTGAGCTGTCCCTTATTTTTTGAGTGTGTTTGAGATTGTAAAAATTGATAGCAAATTCCACTGGAGACAAGGACTAAAGTGACTGACGACAGAGTGTCCATGATGCTGCCAAATATGTCAGAAAGACAATTGTTTTTCCAAGTGACTTTCCTGTGTCTAATAAACTTGGGTCTCTATCAGAAGCATTCTTAAAGGCAGTATCCAGAAAGAAGCTATGCTGTTATGTCCATTTGCCAAAACTATTTGTGAGTCCTAAATCATATATCTCAAGCTAGCAAGTCATCTTAAGTTATTTGATAATTTGTTAATATCATCTATTGCTCTACTGTATATGTTTGCATTTGTCACAATTTCAAATTTCTATGCATCAAAATTCTTTTATTTTGAAAATGGATATTCATAATTATTATTTGCATAAATCAATATATTTCATTATTTAGAGAATTAAAATAATTATATTGTAATAGAACACAGTATGGTGAAAAATGTTTAAAAATGAAACTTCTAAGCTAATAATACAATAAAAGTCTGAGCCATTAACAGTTTGCACACAGAATAAAAATATTGCATATGAGCATAGACGCAGACTATCACATTCTGAGTCACATATTCATATTAACCCCCCGCCCCACCGTGTGTCATCTGCCTCTCCCCACCCTAATGATATTTCCCCCACCGCCCCCTCCAACAGGATGATGAACTAACTTTGTGGTCACCATTAGCTGCAAACATATGTTGTAATAGGAACATCTCCCTGAGACTTTCAGAGAAAAGTAGATGATGGGGAGAGGTGAAGAAGAGAGAAAGAGAATAGATAAGAGGGGGGATTAGATGGTGGAAGAAAAAATGGAAGGTGGATTTATAAGAATGTGAATACAGGTGTGATGGGACACAGCTTGGATGATGTAACACCAAAAACAGGAAAGATTGGTGAGAACATGACCAGCAAAGAAGAGTTCAAGTGAAGAGAGAGGAGCAGAGACACATTTAGTCATTAATGTGTTTCACTTCTTCTTGTCTTTGCTTCCTTTTGCATATATAGAAGTATATTGCTATATATATGTATACCTATATTTATAGACATATCACACGATTTCCCTTGGCTTCTAATCCTGTCTGTCACAAATATATACAAGTGAAACAAAAAAGGAGTCTGTAGACTGGTCCACTGGAGAATTAGATATGGAGTCACCTAGAGACCACAATACTTAAAACATAAATGTTGCTCTCCATGCGGCATTCATTTTTCCTGGACTAACACTGATACAAGAAAAAATCTGTGAGTCCTTTCCACAATTGTGAACAGACAACTTCAATCTTACGGAGAAATCTTCCCTTAATATTTGGTTGCGAGTCTTTGCGTTTCAGCCAATTCTTGGAAGTGGACCTTAGTTGAGATATCTTCAGCTGCAAGCTCCAGATGCCTTGGCCAATGCAGCAGCTTCTGGGATTTGTCTGAAAACACCTCTCAAAGCTTCGAGCTCCTGAGTCAGCTGCTGGATACGGTTACGTAGCTTTTCATTTTCTGCCATGAATTCTAGAGCTCGTTGTTGAGTCTCCAGGTTCCTCCGTTTGGCTTTATCACGGCTCTTGCGGACAGCAATGTTATTTCTTTCACGACGCAGGCGATATTCTAGGCTGTCTTTACTCAGTGACTTCTTACCCTTATGGCTTTGTTCTTTTAATGGAGGGGCAGGCAACATCCCAGATAGAGAACCCTGGAAATGCAGATTTGAAGAGATAAATACATTTACAGATGCAGATTGTGAGTTATTGCAATCAGTATCAAGGTGTCATCCAGATATCCATGTGTCTCATGTATATCTCTCTTTATGTGGCTGTTATTGGGAAATTGCACTTTTGAGTACTTTTCATTGCTACAATGCAAGTAGAACTACATGCATTCATTCAGATAATGAAGACACACACAAACATGGTCAACATCTTTGGTTGGAATTTATCTGGACTTATAAGCCATTTTAAACCAGGGCACACTGGAACAAAATGTGGAAATTTTTTATAATGCATACACCTTCTATCAATTTTTTAAAAATCTTTAGCCTTTTTGTGCGTCAGAAAGTAAAAACTATACAAGCCGTGGGCCATTTTCTAACATAAATTATAGTAAATTTGTTGGATTGTGGAAGCCCTGCACCCTGATGAAACTCTCACCTACTTTTTAGAAAAGTGACGTGAACAGTGAAAAGTGAGGAAAATAATTCACACACAACTGATGTGAACAAAAGATTCTGCTTTTTCTGACCATAAACTTGTCTCAAGCTATTTACTAAATTTTTGGCTTATTCTTCATAGGCCATTGTTCCTTTAACAAGTGGCTTGAGAACTAAATTTGGCTCTCAGACCCACTGCATGTGGCTCCGCAAGGGTCCATTCATAGATGTGGGTTTGTTACAAACGTCACCTCAAATTCCAGATAGAAATCTTTATTGAATCTAATTACAATCCATATCCCATGTATGTGAATAGGGTTGTTGCCACATTGCTTTATGCTATGGGAAATGTCTGCATGGATTCTTGTCCATGCCATTGTAAAATTCAGTACTGCTCTAAGCGCCTGTCATTATCTATAGTGCTTCACATTTACCTTGCTGCAGCCAATCAGTGAGCTCAGTGGCTCTGAGTGGCTTATACCATCAATTCAGGCCGATCCATTGAGCTCATTGATTGGCTGCACAGGTATCAAGGTGACGTCAGCTCTGCAGACAATAGCATTATCGGGAGCAGTGGAGGAGACTGAGCGCTGGACCTGGGAGGGGGACTAAAAACTGCAGTCAGGGAACAGGGGTTTTCTGAACCTGGAGGCCCCTTCAATGCCAATGTGTGGACAGAGAAGAGCTGTTGGCAGCTGCATATACCGTAATCATAAACTTGAGGGGCCTTATACGGTAAAGCATTACTAGAAGTTAACACTCTATCATTTAGTCATCTTTTGCATTTCTAACAAGAAGTGTGGCTCAATGTCATTTGTCATGCATAAAGGTGGCTTGCAAGCAAAAAAAGAGTTGGAAACTACTGTTTTAACATTTAAAAAAATAGTGAATTTTGCATTTTTTGCACTTTGGAGAACATTAGTTTGTCCAGCACTTATGAGACGTGCCAAAAAAACAGAAGCAGACATTTTTATTACAAAAATGTAAACATTACACCTAAATGCAACTTCCTTCTTTATTAGACCTAATAAATCTAACAAAGATTAAACAATGATCATAAAATGCAAAAAAAAACTCAATATATCTGTACCACCTTTGCTAGGTCTTACGTCTGCCACTTTAATTTAGGCTGGATCCTCAATTGCTCCTGATATTGAAATGTTTTACCAGTGGTTACTGGCATTATCAACATTCAAAACAAAAGAAAAAAATGTTTGTTGTCTTTATTTATAGAGCCCTTATCTAACACTTTCTATAACTGATGATGCGTCGCACTGGATATTAAAGGGGACCTGTCACTTACCATACATATGTATTTTTTAATCTGGAGTAAATGGAGCTGTTCTCCTGAATCTGGAGTTGTTTTTGTCTTTTTTTTTGTTCCTGTGTCTCTCTGTTACTGACATATGGCACTCTATTCCTATTTTCCCCAGTATCTAGATCTAGTCATGTGACAGGACAAAATATCATCATTCTTGGCGGTGCATCATCCTGTGTAAACAAGACTCGCGCTACTGAGAACAATGGCAGCCTACGCGCACTGAACGATCTTTTTCAGATTGTTCAGTGCTCATCATTTCCCATGGTCTGCCTGTGTAAACAAGTTATTACAGACCACTGATTAGTCCATGGAAACAGACCTTTGCAAACAGAAAGATGAGGGATAAAAGAAATACACCATGTTCATTAGATCAGTGGCACTTAAAAATACATAGTTATGTCTTATTTAAATGGGAAAACATTTTTCCAGAGTCATGGCTCTGACCCTAACATGGTGATAAGCCTAAAAGCTTAGAGCCGAGTTTCATTAACAGTATGTGTCCTTTTAGAGAATTCTCAGTTAAGGGGGTATTCTCGTGTTATTAAATTGCTTTAGTTAGACTGGATGAAAATAAGGAAGTTTGCATTTGACTTGCTTTTCCTATCTGCTATCATTCTATTTATATGAGAGCTTTTATCTTGCATAGTGTACTGCTTCTTTCCATGAAACTCGGCCACTTGTGCCTGGCCATTCCGTGGCCCTCTGTGTTATGTAGTTACATTCCTCCTCACCTCCTTTACCCTCCCTCTGAGCTCCTGACAGAGCTCTTATCAGTCCTGTAGAATCATAATATGTGGGCCCCCAGCAATAGCAGTTTCCAAAGCAGTTCTCTTAGGGTACCGTCACACAGTGGCATTTTGATCTCTACGACGGCACGATTTGTGACGTTCCAGCGATATATACGTGACGTTCCAGCGATCTCGCTGTGTCTGACACGCTCCTGCGATCAGGGACCCCGCTGAGAATCGTACGTCGTAGCAGATCGTTTGAAACTTTCTTTCTTCGTCTAGTGTCCCGCTGTGGCGGCATGATCGCATGGTGTAACAAAGGTGTGCACGATATTGTATACGATGTGCGCATAGTAACCAACGGCTTCTACATCGCACATACGTCATGAAATTATCGCTCCAGCGTCGTACATTGCAAAGTGTGACAGCAGTCTACGACGCTGGAGCGATATTGTTACGATGCTGGAGCGTCACGGATCGTGCCGTCGTAGTGATCAAAATGCCACTGTGTGACGCTACCCTTAATCAGGGCTCTTACTTTCTTAAACTTTATGCTTTTTCAAAGCTCCTGTTATCTCTATATGTGAATGCAGTGATAACAGTTTAAACTGAAAACAAGCACTGACCCTAAATGTGTAGTACCAGAATGAAACTACAACATTTTTGCTGTCACTCTATTTGACTGCAGATTGCTGAATCATGACACTGTACAATATACTCACTGTCAGGACTATCATCTAATGCTAGATAAAGTAGTCATCATGTAACAGAAAGTAAGCTTTGCATAGTTGTGGTCACGTGCTGACTATCTGCTTTTCAGGCTTCTCTCAATTGTCTTTTGACAGAAACAGATGAGAACCTAGTTAGCATATTACCATAGCTATGCAGAGCGCATCCTCTGTGGTCATCTGACGACTGCTCAAACTGACAGTAGAGGTGAATACTGACAGTGTGCATATTGCACACCATAAGGATTCAGCAATCTGCAGTCACATAAAGATACTACAATAATTTATGCTGAGCCCGAAAACCCCCCTTAATGGAGCCATATTTCAGTGAAGGGAGGAGACTAAACAACGGCTCTAGGCATGAATCTTGCTGCACTCTGTAAAACCCTTCCATTTAGTTAGTAAAAGGTGGAAATTGGTAGAAAAATCATATATCTGGTCATGCCGTTCTTTGCTTTCCTCTAAAAAAACTATTTGCTTGAGCAATGCCATATGAATTTAGTCATAAGACAATTCAGTTGCCTACTTTTTAACCAATTTTTGCATTTTAATGATCTAGATTTATTGGGCTTTGCAAGGTTCTCTGTGTAAAGTTTGTTTGCTAATTCTGAACAAAATGGTAAATAGCAGCAGTAAAAAAGAAAAATGATTATTATGCCATTCTAAGTGAAAAAACTTCAAAGCAAAAAATATCTTTCGAAAATTATTCTCACAATTTTTCAAGATAGATGGCATTTTTTTTCCCATTCTGGCAGTTAAAGATTTAAATGGGCTTCACTGGGCATTTGGTATTGATCAATATCAGATTGGTCGGGGTCTGACACCAAGCACCTTCCTAATCAATTCCTCCCTAGTGGCCTCTGCTGGCACTGAAGGTCAGCTCACATACTCTTGAATTGGAGCTTATCTGCAGTATGGGGCCTATACATGTTGAACGGACAGAACATCAGTTTCATATGACCACATAATCCCTTTAAAGATTGCCTCAAATTGTTTTTCCCGATTAAACAGTCAGAGAGAGATTAGACATACGAGAAAGTGGAGTTCTTAATGTGAGCTGTAATGAATGAATATGCATATTAACTTATGAGTTATGCCATGAAGTTACTGGCTAACACGGTACCAAGATATATATCTTTCCTGCCATGAAGTTAGAAATTTTTTTTTTCTTGGCATCACCCACATAACTGAACGTGATAAACCAAGAGACGTCACCAAAGAAACATGTCCCTATACCCTAGAACACTGTTTGATCAAGAATGATGACACCTGGTTGTTAAAGAATTCATACGTTTCTTGGAGATATAAAAAAGCGCAAAGAAAAGTTGCTCTAGAACCAATACACTCTGGTAAAGTATTTGGGGAATTTTCGTGGAGTGAAGATCTCTCACCTTCAACACACGGAGTGCAGGGTGTACTCCCTCCATCTGAGGAGGAAGATGCATTGCTGTCTGTGCACATTGTGCAGCCTGGTATTGTAGAGTATTGCACACAGTCCTGTGTGATCCACGTGTCTCCTCCTTCACAATCACTCCGCCAGACTCATATCCTCCTATTCGACGTTCTGGCATCATGCCGTGTGGGTAGGCATACAAAGCAGCTCCCGATAGCCCTTCTGAGGAAAGATATTGATATGATGGCTTCCTCAAAGGAAAGAGATCAGACAAAAGTTCATCTCCTGATTCAATGTATGTGGATAAATCCACAGAGGTCTCAGGGTCACAGAGATTGCCTCCTACAATCTCTGCTTGAGATGCTGCCATACGGGAAGGATAGCCTGAAACTTGACCACGTTTTTCACACTCAAAGTAGCTGTTTAGAGACATTCTTTGTACAGGAGTCTTCTTTCCCAGCCTTATACCACACTTCTCTACTCAAAAAAAGGTAAGACCTCTGCGGAGACAAAGAGTTTGGATTTAGTTACATGCTAAACATTAAAGGAAGTATATCGGCACAGAATGACTGTTCAAATTAAGAACAGGCGCTCGGTGCACCCTAGGCCTTTCCCAACATTTAAAAGCACCTTCCCACCTGCTTGTTTTCCATCGATTTCTTCATCCTCTGGCTTTATAAAGTCAAAGCTGACAATCAAATAGGGGACAGGGTTATAGAGAAAACAAGTAAGTAATTGGGCATGTGCCGACGATCTAGAACTGGCTGCGCTTTGGACGCAGTGCATGTTTGCTGCGTCCAAAGAGCTGCCGGCTATTGAATGTAGGTGAATCCTCATGTGTTCACTGAACCATACAGATTCACCATTTTCAAAACATTGTACGGGTGAAATTTATCTTGCGGAGACTCGCAACTCCACAAGAGAAGTTGACATGCTGCAGTCTGGAGAGACACGGCGTATGTCCATCTCCGCAGGTGAGCTACGAGTGTCTGTGAATGCATAGTGGGCATGGAATTTCTTGAAATCCCATCCGCTATGCTGTAACATCTGGACGCTGCATTTACTGATTGTCTGCACATACCCATAAAGAAAAAAGGAATGGAAAAGTAAGGAAAAAAGGTAGGTGGGAAGGTTCACTCAAATGTCTGTGCATGCCAAGGATGCACCAAGCGCCTGTGCTTGCTTTGAATCGTCATTCTGTGCCTACCGACTCCCTTCAACACATAATTACCTCTATATGTTAAAGATTTATTAAACATACTGTATATGTCATACAATCAGCGCTAATATATAAAAACTTTGTCAATTTATTTCATTATTTAATTAATAATATAAAAGGTACTGGTCATACAACAGCTGACAAAGAGTTGTGCAACCTGTGCAGTTAAATAAGAGGCACATACGCTGTCCTGCAGAATAAACCTTCATCAATGCCCGTGCAACGGAGGCTTATGATCACTATGACCCTTAATATGAATTGTGTAGCAATGCTATTTAGACATTACATAACAATGGTGTTAGTTTGTGTATGAATCTTTTATTTGGTTATTATATTTGGTTATTAATCTTGATATTATGTTATTATACTAGTTAAGGATTCAAATTTGCTTCCTCGGTCATCTTCATTCTTAGTAAAGAGACCAACTCATCAAATATCTAGGCTACATTCACACGTTGCTTTTTTGCTGCATTTTTTTTAATGCAAATTAAAAGCTGCTTTTTACTGTACCAGCAAAAGCTATGATATTTCAGAAATCTCATGCACACGCTTGTTTTGCCTGACTGAATTGGAAAACTGTTGCTGTTTTAAATCCACCGCATGACACTTTTTTCAGCAACTTTTGCTGCGTTTTTTTCACCCATAGAAAGCAATGGGTCAGTGCAAAACAGCAGCAAAAACACATCAAGAAACATTGTCATGAGTTTTTGCTGAGATTTTAGTGGAAAAAACAGGTACAGCAGGAAGTGAAACACATTTATTTTTTGTGATTTTCCCACATTTAAATCAAAATGTCTTGGCCGTTATTATTAGCACAGTTTAGTTAAGTTAGTAATATGGGTTAAAGTAAATGATGTCTAACCATCGAATTGCTCGACCAATGCCGGAAAGTAAGCAATGTCTACCAACTCAATGCGCTAACAATTTCTTAGGTAAACTATGCCTGACCATTTCTTCTCCCCCCGCTTTTCATGAACTCATATTAACTTTTTTTGTTTAGAAGTCACTATTCTTTTTGACATAAAAAACATTTTCCTCTATATAATTTGATCAAATTGCCCTTTTTTTCAAAACATGTTTTATGGTTTCACATACGTCTTGCATTGGTGGCCTAACACCTTGTACTGTTCATGCTTGTGCGATGGAAGCAAAGCTGAACTTTGAGATCCTGAAAAAAGCAGCCAAAAAGACAGCAAGAAAAACAGCAAAACAGCAGCAAAAACCTGCTTTTTGTCTGCAGTTTTTTTACTGCCAAGAAATCAGGTTTTAGCTGCAGAAAACAGCAGCAAAAAAGCAACGTGCAAACATATCCTACATGTTTTAGGCATAATGCATATCGTGCCCTTCAGTCTGCTTTGATGTCTTAGGCTGCCGTCACACTAGCAGTATTTGGTCAGTGGTATAAAAGAAAACACACAAGCCCTACTCAAATGGAAAATACCCTTGGCAGCTGGAATCAAGGCAGGTAGACGCCAATCCTGTCATACAAAATACAAATAGAAAAGAACTGAAACCGCGCATAAGGAGATAAAAAGCTAAAAACACGTAAAAATACCAAAACATGTGATAAATGTGGTTTGTATAAAGAAACCCCTAGAAGCAATATAGCCACTCTCAGACGGTGAGCAGTGATACAAACAGGCCTATTTGGAGGTAATAATGCACATTAGTACCTGAAGAGCAATAGTGCAAGAGGCCCCCTCAGGGTTAATAGTGAACGTACCTGTTAGGTCATGTAGGCCACATAAGGAGGCTGTAAGTATAGTGGTGGATAGTGATATACAAGAAGCCGGGGTCCAGATGCAGCGATACCAGGTATGAAGCTGTGCGTAGGGTCCTGCAGTGGAGTACCCGGCATCTGGTGTGTGAATGGGATTACAGGCAGGCAAATCCCGAAATGCTGCAGCACAGTGGCGCTCCAAGGAGGCTGCGTAGAACCAGGGAAAGCCCCGGCTGGTTGCGTCACTGGATACGAGCACAAGGGAAGATGGCCGACAGGGAACTGAGCGTGTTACATCACAGCTACAGAGCTACGGAGCGGTACTGAGACCAGATTGCTACCAACGCGTTTCAAAGGAACAGCTTCCTTCTTCGTCAGGGTTACCAGTCCCTAGGTGCTCGAGAGTATTTATGCTAGTAACCTGTCAGTCAACCCCAAAAACGCCCACCCATATGCCTGGTTACATGAATGGCTTGTACATACTAAGGCCGGTTTCACACGTCAGTGGCTGCGGTACGTGAGGTGACAGTTTCCTCACGTACCGGAGCCACTGACACACGTAGACACATTGAAATCAATGCATCTGTGCAGATGTCATTGATTTTTTGCGGGCCGTGTCTCTGTGTGCCAAACACGGAGACATGTCAGTGTTTGTTGGGAGCGTACGGATTACGTGGACCCATTAAAGTCAATGGGTCCGTGTAAAACACGTACCGCACATGGACGTTGTCCTTGTGCAGTCCGTGTGTCGTGCAGGAGACAGCGCTACAGTAAGCGCTGTCCCCCCCACTGGTGCTGAAGCCGCCATTCATATCTTCTTTGCAGCAGCGTTTGCTGTAGAGAAGATATGAATATTCCTTTTTTTTTGTTTCTCGTGCTTAAAATAAAGATCCATGTGCCCACCCCCTGTGCGCCCGCCCGCTGTTCTTAAAATACTCACCCGGCTCCCTTGCTGGCTGGCGCTGCTTCCTGTCCTGGCCGCACCTTCTACTGTATGAGTGGTCACGTGGGGCCGCCGATTACAGTCATGAATATGCGGCTCCACCTCCCATAGGGGTGGAGCCGCATATTCATTACTGTAAATGAGCGGCCCTACGTGACCGCTCATACAGTAGAAGGTGCGGCCAGGACAGGAAGCAGCGCCAGCCAGCGAGGGAGCCGGGTGAGTATTTTAAGAACAGCGGGCGGGCGCACAGGGGGTGGGAGGGGGTGGGCACATGGATCTTTATTTTAAACACGAGAAACAAAAAAAAGGAATATTCATATCTTCTCTACTGCTGCTGCAAAGAAGATATGAATGGCAGCTTCAGCACCAGATGCAGGGTGTCATGATATGTACTTTTGCCCTGTCCTGTATTTGAATAATATGCCATTTGATGTATGTAACTGGTCTCTGGTTTCTATTAGCTGTAATTTATGTATTCTCTTGTGCTGGGAGTTCACCTGTAACAATATGTCTCCTTCCCCCAATACTTGCAGCCCTAAGCTCTAATGTAATTAAGCTTTGTCAACATCACTAGTGGAGGAATAGCCATTCTTCCTCACAGCAGGTGGCTAGTCAAATGTACATACTACATAGATTAAGCAGAGCCCACCAGTCTAGAATCTTCTGGTGGACCCAACCATTGAATAGAAGGTGTGACCCCTACCCCCCTTCATGGGCGGATCCCAGGAGCTCAGACAATCCATTCTTATTTTGAGATCAGATGTGAGTTGATTTTTGAAGGAGAAGGAGTGGGGATTCTTAGCTGAGGCAAGACCCCAAGCCCATCTGGGACTGCGGAAGCGAACGGGGCGAGACTTGAGCTGAGGACATATCTCGTTGTTCGTGAGATTGTTTTGGGATCCCTTGGACTCGTGTGGACTATTGCTTTGTTGCCTGGCACAAGGATTATCGGGAGGTGCCCCCGAACCTGTTCCGTTGGACTAATTGTGGACTCTGTAGATCTACCTGCATGTGTTGTTCCAGCGTTCTTGATAATAAATCTGTGGAATCATCCCTTGGCCTGTTGTCCCTTCTTGCTCTGCCGTACACCCTGTCACAAACTGGTTGGCAGCAGAGGGACCAGAGCAGAAGGAATGGAGGACAATGGCCCAACATCAGGAACCAACACCGCAGAGTACAAGAACTGGACTTTGGGGAGCCTACAATCAAAGGCCCGTGAAGTAGGAGTCCGTTTTAAGGGGTTCTCCAAGGAGCAGCTTATTGAGGCTTTGGAAGGAGTTCGCCTGCAAGATGACGCTGAGGAAGGACCCTCACAGCAAATGGAGGAAAGACTGCAGCCGGAGGTAAATACCCAAAAAAGTCAGTGGGTTATGTGGTACGAGGAGGAGTTGGCATTGCTGGGAGAAGAGGCCACCATAGACGATAAGAGGGAGGCCATTCACAGAGCTCAGGAGAGGGAGGCCATTCACAGAGCCGAGGAGAGGGAGACCATTCACAGAGCCGAGGACAGAGCTCAGGAGATGGCATTGCTGGAGAGGCAGATCACTTTGGAAGCAGCTAGAAGCTCCAGACAGACTGTAACCCCAGCACCCACCATGAGGGAACTCCCCAGAGTGTCTCGCAAAGACTTCAAGCCCTTTAATGAGGCTGCAGGCGACATTGAGGGCTTCTTCCAGGACTTTGAGCATCAGTGTCGATTAATGGAAGTCCCGGAAAGGGACCGAGTCCGACATCTGGTGGGGCTCTTAGAGGGTGGAGCTGCTGCAGCCTATAGAGCTATGGACCCTCAGGGGAACTGTGAGTATGCGGAGATTAAACGGACTATTCTAGAACATTATGCTGTTACCCCAGACACTTACAGGACTCAGTTCCGTACTTTAGCCTGTGATGAGGAAGTGTCTTTCAAGATGTATGCCCACAGACTCAAACAAATATGTCATCGCTGGCTGGAGGCAGAGGAGGCCTTAACCTGGGAGACCTTCCTCCAGGTTATCCTAAAAGAGCAGTTTTACTTCAAGTGTCCTGCTGAGATCAGGGAATGGGTGCGTGAGAGGAGACCAGCCACTGTGGAGGAAGCTGCAGCTCTAGCTGATGAGGCTCTCACCATCAAGCCTCAGTGGAGGGTTCTGTTGGAGGATGGAGAGAGGCCTACCAGCTCCCCAACACCGGAGCCCCCTGTTCTTCTGTCCCCATTGTTCCCCGTTCCTCTAAGCCACCACCTCATGCTGATACCCATGTAAATGTGCCTCCAGTTGCTTCTACTGCGTTTTCTGGAATACGATGAGGAGAGGAAGTAGCAGAGCGCAGGTGTTATGGTTGTGGGCATCTGGGGCATCTGCAGGCCTCATGCCCAACCAGCCCATGGAGGAGTCGTCCTCAAAACCCTACAGCACCTTCAGGTGGGGGCCGGCCTCCAGGTTCCCTTACCCCTCGCCCAAGAGGACGCCTTGGATGGAGTGAGACCCAGCACAGATGCTATCGATGTGGACAGCCGGGGCATCTGCAAGCCTCCTGCCCAGCTGTTCAAATGTACCCAGTCGTATTATTAATTATGTACAGCCAAGTGCCATGGAGGATGACGTGTCACCACTACGTGAGGACTGGCCTTGTGCCTCACCCACCCATGTTGCACCACTAGGAGTTTATGGTGTGCGACCTGCAGCTATGACGACTTCTGCTCATCGAGGTAAGCACTTGCAGGAGGTCATGCTGGATGGACAGAGACTTATTGGATTTTGTGACTCAGGGGCTTTCCTCACACTGGCTGATCCCCGAGTGGTTCGGCCTGAGGCAATCCATCGAGGACCTGGGATTGTCATTGAACTGGCTGGTGGACAATGGAGGACTATTCCCACAGCCACTGTGGATCTGAACTTTGGTTTTGGGGTCAGGCGATGTGTGGTTGGGGTGATGGGTGGTCTGCCTGCAGATGTTCTCCTGGGCAATGATGTGGGAGAGCTACGATGCCAATTTGTGGCTGCATGAAGCCACATGTAAGTTACGCTCTACCTGTGTGTACTTAACCAACGACCTGTAGAGGTCCCAGGTACGTACACAAATTGGGAGGGGAAGGGATTGTCATGATATGTACATTTGCCCTGTCCTGTATTTGAATAATATGCCATTTGATGTATGTAACTGTTCTCTGGTTTCTATTAGCTGTAATTTATGTATTCTCTTGTGCTGGGAGTTCACCTGTAACAATATGTCTCCTTCCCCCAATACTTGCAGCCCTAAGCTCTAATGTAATTAAGCTTTGTCCACATCACTAGTGGAGGAATAGCCATTCTTCCTCACAGCAGGTGGCTAGTCAAATGTACATACTACATAGATTAAACGGAGCCCACCAGTATAGAATCTTCTGGTGGACCCAACCATTGAATAGAAGGTGTGACCCCTACCCCCCTTCATGGGCGGATCCCAGGAGCTCAGACAATCCATTCTTATTTTGAGATCAGATGTGAGTTGATTTTTGAAGGAGAAGGAGTGGGGATTCTTAGCTGAGGCAAGACCCCAAGCCCATCTGGGACTGCGGAAGCGAACGGGGCGAGACTTGAGCTGAGAACATATCTCCTTGTTCGTGAGATTGTTTTGGGATCCCTTGGACTCGTGTGGACTATTGCTTTGTTACCTGGCACAAGGATTATCGGGAGGTGCCCCCGAACCTGTTCCATTGGACTAATTGTGGACTATTGCTTTGTTACCTGGCACAAGGATTATTGGGAGGTGCCCCCGAACCTGTTCCATTGGACTAATTGTGGACTCTGTAGATCTACCTGCATGTGTTGTTCCAGCGTTCTTGATAATAAATCTGTGGAATCATCCATTGGCCTGTTGTTCCTTCTTGCTCTGCCGTACACCCCGTCACACAGGGGACAGGGCTAAACTTTAGCGCTGTCTCCTGCACAGTGCAGGAGAAAAATCTGTGCCTTAAGGGCCAGTCCCTTGGAGTTTTAAACAAAAAGGAATTTCAATTTGTATTAAACAAAGATCCCAGTGTAGCTATTTTTTACCACTACCCCAAAATCCATAAGAGCTCGACATGCACTCCGGGGAGACCCATTATTTTCGGTATTAATAGCCTTACAGCCAACCTGTCACGATACTTGGACATGCATTTGCAAAAATGCATGCAACTTATACCGGCCTACCTAAAAGATACATGCCATATTTTACAAGTTTTTGAGAAGGTCGAGTGGAAATCTAACTATATCTTAGATACTTTGGACATAAAATCCCTATATACGGTAATTGACCAAAAGATGGGTTGCCACATTGCAGGCCACTTTCTCAAAACACTGGGGACATATCCAAAAACCCAGGTATCATTCATTAAGGAATGTATTGATTTTATACTACAACACAATTATTTATTGTATGAAGGGGAGTTCTTTTTACAGGTCTGGGGCACTGCGATGGGCACACGCTTTGCTCCCAGCTATGCTAATTTGTTCATGGCCAAGTGGGAGGAGTCTTACATTTATACCACCGGAAATCTACATCCAGGGTTAGTTCTTTGACGTAGATTCATTGATGATGTGTTGTTCATTTGGGATGGCCCAAGAAATGATCTGGACCGGTTAATTTCCAGTCTGAACGACAATAATTTCGGATTAGAATTTATACCAACAATCAGTGCCACAAGTATTAATTTTCTGGACCTCAATGTATACATAAAAGACTCCCAGTTACTCACAAAATGATACTGAAAGGAAGTGGACTCCAACAGCTTCATCAACATTATCAGCTGCCACTTACCCGTGTGGCTCACCAACATCCCTAAAGGTCAGTATACAAGGATCAGACGCAACTGTACAACCCTGGACGACTATAATAAGGAATCAGAAGCTTTGGCCCAACAATTCCTCGACAAAGGCTATCCATGTTAATTGTTGGAACAAGCAAAGCAGGAGGTGAGGGCTACATCAAGAAATTCCCTGCTACATAGAGAGAAATCCACCAATCTAACTACCATGAGTATGTGTGATCAAACTCAGAAACTACCATTCATCACACAATTTCATGCGGACCATTCTAAATTCAGGTCTATCATCCGGAAACATTGACCCATTTTACAAAGGGACAAAATCATAGGGGAACATTAACCGGTTGTCCCAGATTTATGTTCAGGAAGGCCCATTCCTTGGATAGCTTAATAACTCCTACTATAAAATCGTCTAGCAATCAGAAACCACGAATTGGCACCCCCAAGGGTATTGGGCCTGGATTCACACCTAGTGGCAGCTGCTATCGCTGTAGGAACACCTCCTTTGAAAAGACATGCCACTATACATTTACAGATTCGGATTCTGTGAATGAGTTCAGCATTAAGGAGACAATCACATGCTCCACCACAAAAGTTATCTACTTAATTGAGTGTCCGTGTAAAAAATTGTATGTGGGCCGTACTAAGAGGCCCCTCATGGTACGAATTAAGGAGCACCTGATGAATATCCAAAGAGGTTTTGTTGGCCACCACCTCTCACGACATTTCAGTGAGAAACATAATAAATCCATAAAAAATGTATGTTTCCTCAGGATCCAAAGAATCCAACAAAACGTAAGAGGGGGTAACTTAATACAGGTCATGTCCAGGACCGAATCTAAATGGATATTTTCCTTGGATTGCTTTGCACCTAAGGGCCTAAATTATGGGCTAGAACGATATGCCTTTTGATTAGGCATAGAGGTATATTCTAGTCCTTATATCCATCATTGACCTCCCTTTCTCCCTCCTTCCTTCATTTCCGGTCCCTTTTCCCTCTCCCTGTTCACCCCTCCCTTTTCGTGTATCTAGTTGGGGTATATATTTGTAATGAGGAATTATCTATTTATATTTATTTTTATCATTAGCATATTATTTATTATTTTGGCGGCACATGCAGGTATGGAAGTCCATTAAGGCTTTGCCAGTGGAATACCTGTACATGCACGCACATTTAATCTGTACCGCGCAGGTCCATAGACTAATTTTAGATTAACACTATCCTGCTTCCAATCTTAGTTTTTATTCTCATTTTTATTGTCATGTAATTATTATTATTATTATCGTCAGGTATTTCCCTTTTAACTAATAAATTATTAAAAGTTGTTTTTACAATTCTCATATATTTACATATCACTTACTCGCGTATTCGTATCTATTTATCCAACATGCGATATAACGCATTTGTAGTTGTTTTTTTTTATTTTTCATTTTTTGCACATATTGCCATCTGTTATTTCTTGGTATTTATCATATTTCCTCTTTATTCCGCACAAAGTCCTGTTTTTGTAGACAATACATTTTTATTGGCTATCTTTCCATAAGTCTGAATTTATATCACTAGGGTCCCTTTCAGGGCCCACTATTAGTATGTACAGGTCATTCATGTAACCAGGCATATGGGCGGTCGCTTTGGGGGTTGACTGACAGGTTACTAGCGTAAATTCTCTCAAGCACCTAGGGACTGGTAACACTGACGAAGAAGGACGCTGTTCCTTTGAAACGCGTTGGTAGCAATCTGGTCCCAGTACTGCTCCGTAGCTCTGTAGCTGTGACGTCACACGCTCAGTTCCCTGTCAGCCATCTTCCCTCGTGCTCGTATCCAGGGACGCCACTGGCCGGGGCTATCCCTGGCTCTACGCAGCCTCCTCGCAGCGCCACTGTGCTGCAGCATTTCTGGATTTGCCTGCCCGTAATCCCATTCACACACCAGATGCCGGGTACTCCACTACAGGACCCCACGCTCAGCTCCATACCTGGTATCGCTGCATCTGGACCCCGGCTTCTTGTATATCACTATCCACTACTATACTTACAGCCTCCTTATGTGGCCTACATGACCTAACAGGTACGTTCACTATTAACCCTGAGGGAGCCTCTTGCACTATTGCTCATCATGCACTAATGTGCATTACTACCTCCAAATAGGCCTGTTTGTTTAACTACTCACCGTCTGAGAGTGGCTATATTGCTTCTAGGGGTTTCTTTATCCAAACCACATTTATCACGTGTTTTGTATTTTTACGTGTTTTTAGCTTTTTATCTCCTTATGCGCGGTTTCAGTTCTTTTCTATTAGTATTTGGTCAGTATTATACATCAGTATTTGTAAGCCAAAACCAGGAGTGGGTGATAAATGCAGAAGTGGTGCATATGTTTCTATTATACTTTTCCTCTAATTGTTCCACTCCTGGTTTTGGCTTACAAATACTGATGTAAAATACTGACCGAATACTGCTAGTGTGACGGCAGCCTTATAGTGACTTATACATGTAATGAACTGAAGCCTTCTGCTCCTGGATGTTGCCAGCCAGCCGGCTGCAGTGTCACACCATTGTGTGCGAGAGCCGCACACTCCTCCTACAGCACGAGGATTGTGTGCACCACAGAGATATACTACTCATGCAGTGTCTACCGGCGCAGAACATAGTAAGGCTACTTTCACACTAGCGTCGGTACGGGGCCGTCGCCATGCGTTGGACCGACGTACCGACGCAAACTGCGAAAAAAATGGACAACAGGGCAGAGGATGCAGTTTTACAACGCATCCGCTGCCCCATTGTAAGGTCCGGGGAGGAGGGGGTGTAGTTCCGGCCGCGCATGCGCGGTCAGAAATGGCGGACTCGACGCACAAAAAAAGTTACATGTAACTTTTTTGTGCCGACGGTGCGCCAAAACACGACACATTCGTCGCACGACGGATGTGACGTGTGGCGATACGTCGCAATGGGTCACTAATGAAAGTCTATGGAGAAAAAACGCATCCTGCGGGCAACTTTGCAGGATACGTTTTTACTCCAAAACGACGCATTGCGACATACGTCAAAAAAACGCTAGTGTGAAAGTAGCCTAATGCTGCAGTGCTGGCTGGCAGGTCAGGAGCAACCCTTCTCTGGATGCTACCCTGCCTGCCTGCTGCTGGAGCATCATTATGTTCTGCGTAGGCTGGGCAGAAGTTGCCTAAGTTATAGTGATTATAAAAAATGAAAAGAGTCACCCAGAAATGTACGTATAAGTTGATTAAGTGGGCATACGTGTGTTTATATCATGATCATATAATGAGCATTTATTGCACAGTATGTGAATAATATGCACATTTATAGGTTAATATGTATGAGTTATGTACATAGCATCATTCAAGGATACAGTATATATTTTAAAGGGGTTTTCTGGGGAAAAAAATTATGTTTATCGACTTTATCACCCATAAAAACCTTTCATATTTCCCCCGCGATGTAAGTTAATAGGGTCCATCCGGTTCGATGGGTGTGGCTTCGGTTCACTCACTCTACCCCTTTCCTCGGCATGGATGACGCAGACTGCTGTGAGATATCTCGCCTGCGCAGTCAAATGGTTTCTCACGCCCATCGGACCGGACGGGTGATGCGTCAGGGGGTTACATAAGTATTTAGGGAATGCATAGCTGACACTGAATAAAATGATATTTTTAGCTGGTAGAGCAGAAAAGTGGTGACAGGTTCCCTGTAAATTTTAAGCTTTTAATGAGTTAGTTACACTGCTTATTTTTGCAAAAAATGCAAGTTACCTATTTTACCTAATGGATGCAGAAATAGTACAGAAAATCTGCAAAATCAAAAACTCACCAAATGCTCATCGTGGGAACATAGGCTGAAAGATCGTTTCTGGGAAACTCCTATAAAATATGGATATTGAATGATGCTATACACTGTACATAAAAGATATACACTTATACATATGTTTGTGGTTGACTCATTGTTATGTTGTATATTTATGTATGTGGTTTATATTTATGCATTTTTTTATTTCTGGTATATCTTCAATATTGAAATTGCAGTACCAAGAAAGAAACATTGTTGAATTATGGAAATCACACGATCTATCGCCATGTTAATAATATGCAAATTATGAAAAATGGAAACATCTCATTTTATTTAGTACTGCATATGAGCAAAATGAGCATAAATACATGCATTTGGCAAGTTGTCAATGATGGTACTATTGGTGGTCTGAAGAATGTTCTGCCACACTGAATGCACTTGGGAATGTGATTCATCAAGATCTGCTGCTGACAGCTCCATTTGAGACGTGCTCAGTTGGAAACAAGTCTAGATATGCTGCGGGGAATGGTAGCACAATTAGATGAGGCAGGCTGCTCACAATTGCACATGTGGCCTGGCATTGTCATGTTGAAACATGGAACACTTTGAAGACGTGGTCAAACCACTGGTTCTACAATTGATCCATTCTGTGTTGTAAATGAAATTGGACATCACATATCAAACTTAAGATGTAAAATGATGTCACAAACCATCAGAACCCCCCGCTCAGTGCAGGATTCACTGAACCATCTCAGACAGATGCCTGTCCAGCCTCTGTTTGAAGACTTCCATTGAAGGAGAACTCACCCACCACCTCTCGTGGCAGCCTGTTCCACTCATTGATCACCCTCACTGTCAAAAAGTTTTTTCTAATATCTAATCTGTATCTTTTCCCTTTCAGTGTCACTCCATTTCTTCTCATGTTTCCATGTGCAATTGAGAAAAAGGATTATCCCTCCAGACCTGGGCAAGATGCGGCCCGCGGGTCGCATCCGGCCCGCCTGATGATTTTAAACGGCCCGCCAGCTAGCTGTCACTTCTGACAGCCACCCCCGGCATCGCTCGGCCAGCCGCCAGACGCTTCTGAGGAGGACCGCTGGCGGCTGGAGTGAAGGCCCCGAGCTCATACGCATCGGCCCTGTACGTCACGTGCAATGTGAGCAGCGGAGCCGGGTTGATCACCTGTTTATCGGTGGCAGCGGCCATCTTCCCGAGGCCGCGCGTGCGCAGATGGAGTGCTCTGCTTCACGGGGCTTCAGGAAAATAGCCGCGAGAGGCCGCACGTGCGCAGATGGAGATCGCGGCGGCCATTTTCCTGAAGCAGAGTTTGCAGATTTAGATCTCACTGAGGATCTGTTTATACCAAGGAAGGTGACGGGCACAAGGGGGCATTCTTTGCGTCTGGAGGAGAGAAGGTTTTTCCACCAACATAGAAGAGGATTCTTTACTGTTAGGGCAGTGAGAATCTGGAATTGTTTGCCTGAGGAGGTGGTGATGGCGAACTCAGTCGAGGGGTTCAAGAGAGGCCTGGATGTCTTCCTGGAGCAGAACAATATTGTATCATACAATTAGGTTCTGTAGAAGGACGTAGATCTGGGGATTTATTATGATGGAATATGGGCTGAATTGGATGGACAAATGTCTTTTTTCGGCCTTACTTACTTACTAACTATGTTACTATGATCTCGGCTTCAGGAAAATGGCCGCCACAATCTCTATCGGCGCACGTGCGGCCTCCCGCGGTCATTTTCCTGAAGCACTGTGAAGCAGAGCACTCCATCTGCGCACACGTGGCCTTGGGAAGATGGCCGCCACCACCGATATTCAACCCAACTCTGCTGCTCACATTGCATTCCGGGCCACTGCGTCACCTCACCGGTGGAAGGGACCCTGCGCACTCCATACCGCACCTATGCCGTCGACACACCACTGCTGCAACCCCCCATGGACACCAGGCCGTGGCGTCGCCCACCTAAGCAGGAAGGGACCCTGCTCAGGTGCACGCCACACCGCATCATTCCACCTCTGCCGACACCATGCCTCCTGTGACCCTCCTCTGCCACCGCCAGCCCTCAGGTAAGATACTGTAAATTCGGACAATAAGACGGACCCCCATCTTATAAAAAATCTTTTTTCTGCAATTTTCACCCCAAATTTGGGGTGCGTCTTATAGTCCAAAAAATACGGTAATTATATTAGTCCGGCCCTCTAAAACCATCCCAATTTCTCATGCGGCCCCATGGCAAAATTAATTGCCCACCCCTGCTCTACACGGTGACAGCCCCTCAGATATTTGTAGACAGCCATTGAATCTCCTCATAGCTTTCTTTTTTGCAAGCTAAACATTCTCAGATCATTTAACCATTCTATGGGACTTCATTGGTTGGCAGTTGTCAAGATCTTGTTGAGTTGCATGTCCAACTGCACTCAGGGTATGTGCACACGTTCAGGATTTCTTGCAGAAATTTGCTGCGAAAAAACGGACATTTCTGCCAGAAATCCGCATGCTTTTTTTTCGCGGTTTTTATGCGTTTTTTTTTTATACATTTTTGTGTGGGTTTTTTTGCGTTTTTTTCCAGAGTTTTCCCAATGTATTAAATAGCGGGAAAAAACTCGAAAAATCCGCACAATTAATGAACATGCTGCTTTTTTACCGCGATGCGTTTTTTTTCACGGAAAAAAACGCATCCTGTGCACAAAAATTGCGGAATGCATTCTAAATAATAGGATGCATATGTATGTGTTTTTTTATGCATTTTTATCGTGAAAAAATCCTGAACGTGTGCACATACCCTCAGGGTGGCACAACATTCCTCAGACAGCCATTAATAATCTCATTAATGTCATGGCATGTACGTTTGTGTATTTCTGCGGATGGCATTCATACTGAATTAATTGAGAAATTTTGATAAATTAGGTTCCATCTTTTCATAATTGGCATATGATTAACATGTTGTCTATCGATCCTGTGATTTCCACAATTTAATGACTTTTCTTTCTTGGTGATGCAAATTTAATGTTGAGAAGTGTACATATATTTGTTGTACAACTTGTTCTTTAATTTTTTTGCCAATTACATTATTAATTTTCAGACTTTTTTTATTTACATTTTTTTTAGGGTAGCATAAACTATAGTGTATTTAAAAAAGATGACACATCTCTGTTAAAATGGTAAATTTTTTTGTCATGTAAAAAACTCTTACCAAGAAGAAATGTTTCAGAACTTTTTCCACCTTTAATGTCACCCGTAATCTGTACAAATTCACTGAGAAACAAACTAAAATAATTTTTTTGATAGGGAAAAATAAAAAATAACAAAATTAAAATAATATGGTTGCATGAGTGTGAACACTCTAATAATTGGGTCGTGTTCAGAATTAGCCAGTCATATTTTGTGCTCCATGACAAAGGCGCAGCATTCGAACCAATGTTCGAATGGGGCAGTGCTGATCAACATTTTTTTTTCTCATGCCAATTCGGCATGAGATAAAAAATTGCAGCATGCTTCGAGTTGCTTCACAAATTGGATTACATGCACCCGTTCAAGTCTATGGGTGTGTGTGAAACATTGGACTGCACTTGGATGTCATCCGAGTGCATTCTCACATCCGCAAACTCAGACAATGGAAAAGAAGGAGAAATTACGTTCTCCATCTTCTCGCCTGTGCTACGAGCAGACACTCTGATCAAGCTCGGATCAAAGTTTTATTAGCATAATTGAGATAATTCTCCCAAATGAGAGAATCAAGGCTCCTGTGAGTCCATAAACTGACGTTAGATAATAATCTGTACACAGCTGCCATCATTTAAAGTGATTCTGATTAACCTTATATAAAGTTTAACCGTTCTAGCAGGATTTTCCTGACATTTTATTAGTCATTTTACAACAAAATCCATGGTTCGCAAACAGCTTGCAATACAACAAAGGCATCCCATTGTTGAAAGTTATCAGTCAGTGGACGGTTACCACATTTTTTCTAAGATATTAGATATGCCATGGAACAATGTGAAGACGGTCATCAAGAAGTGCCCTAAATTTTACGCAAGCATGATTACCTAGAACTGGATGTCCCACATCCAATTGCTGAAAAAAATAAGAAAACTGGTCCTAGAAATTTCTGGCAAGTACTGGCTGTGTTCTGCATGTGACAACAATCTACCGAATGGAAAAACTTTTACAAGAAAAATATCTAAGCACGGCTATGTTTTGCCAAAACATAAATCAAGTCTCCCACAAGAATATGGTAAAATTTGTTACGGTCTAACAAGACCAAGGTTGAACTTTTTGGCCACATTTCCAATCCAAAAAGTTATATAGGTGCAAAGCCAACAGTGCGCATCGCCAAAAGAACTCCATACCGTGAAGCATGGTGGAGGCAGCCTTATACTTTGGGGCTGCTGTTGAGAGTTGGAAATGGAGCTTTAGACAAAATGGAGGGAATTATGAACAGTCCCCAAATATTAGTCAATTTTGCATCAAAACCTTCAAGTCTGTGCTAAAAAGCTGAATATGAGGAGAAATTTCACCTTTCAGCTCAAAAACTACCCTAAGCATACCTCCAAATCAGCAAAAGAATGGCTTGATCAAAATAAAATCAACGTTTTGGAATGGCCCAACCCGAGTCCAGATCTGAATCCAATAGAAAAATGCTCACTCTAGATGTGCCATGTTGATAGACTGCCACCCAAAAAGACTGAATGTTGTTATAAATTCAAAGGATACTTCAACATTATTAGCATAAGGGTGTGCATATTTATGCAACCACATTATTTTAGTTCTTTTTCTTCTTCCACCCAAATATATTTCAGTTTACCAGTCAATTGAATTGTAAAGATTATAGGTGACATTAAAGGTGGAAAAAGTTGTGAAATTATTCTCCTTGGTATGATTTTTTTTACAAGGTGAAAACCTGGCATTGTAATCGTGATTGATGTGTAGACTTTTTACATCCACTCTACATACATACTGTATAAATATGAGAACTTTTCTTAATTAAATTAATCTAATAGCAGACCTAATCTTCACTCATATCATACTGGATGGAGAATATCATTAATTTACATATTAGCCAATGTGATACTGAATAAATAATATACAATACACAGATTATCTGTAGTAAGTATATACATATATAAATGTTTCATGTTTGTCACTGTATGATTAATGTTATTTGGCAAAGGTAATTTTGATACAAGGGGTGGAGTGCTGCTTATAGCACAAGCATTTTATATATGAGTTAAGGAAAATATTACATAAATATAAATGAAGCTCATTGAGGCACACTGACATAGTTGTACACCCAGAATTGTATTTGATCTCTCTGCTTCTTAACCCCTAAATCTAGGTGACATTTATTATATTAAAAGAACTTCCAATAAAATATAAACTAAATCTTTTTTGTGAATACACTGAAGTCTAACTAACACTGAAAATCCTAAAAAAAATATTTATTTATATTAAACTCCACGAAACCATAAAGCATCACAATAATTAAGCGTGTGGTTTTACGCCAAACGCTCAGCATTAGGAAAATGAGATGGGGCGATGTAATATTTACTCTTGGTGACTTCTATAAATTATAATATAAATATAATCTATACCATATTTATATCTAGTACTTATGTATCCATTTGATACCTTTATATCAATCATCTATGGTATGAAAACCAGTACAGGGTGTGTTTGCTGGTAGATTTTACCTGTGTTAATCGATTGTTCTCTTTCTCACACGTCTCACTCTCACAATGTGCCCCTTTGGAGAAAAGGTTTTCTGTCTCACACCCCGACTTAATCCCAGGGGATGACACCTGATGCTGACTCTGAGTCTGAAGAAGAGCACTATGGGGGGGTTATCATCTATATTACTATCTGTCCCCTCCCTGTGGCTGACAGATTCCGCTCCCCCATGATCTCCTCATCAGGAAGACAACTGATTTCCCAATGGGGCTGGTGCAATCCAGACACTGCTCTCAGTTTATCAGTTCTCACCACATGGTCCCACACCACCAAGTAACGGCTACCTTACAGTACATCTCTACGTGGATGAGATATTAACCCATTGCCAACTAATGTGATGTTAAAAGATATGACAGTGAGAAGGAAGTGTAAGGGTATTTGTTCTTGTCATAGAGCTTTATCACAGCAATAGATGTGTGATGCACATATGTGAGTCGCTGGTTTACAGTACACTTTATACAGATATTACCTTTACTAGATGGTGGCCCGATTCTAACGCATCGGGTATTCTAGAATATGCATGTCCACGTAGTATATTGCACAGTCCACGTAGTATATTGCCCAGCCACGTAGTATATTGCCCAACCACGTAGTATATTGCCCAGCCACGTAGTATATTGCCCAGTCACGTAGTATATTGCCCAGCCACGTAGTATATTGGCCAGTCACGTAGTATATTGCCCAGCCACGTAGTATATTGCCCAGTCACGTAGTATATTGCCCAGCCACGTAGTATATTGCACAGCCCACGTAGTATATTGCCCAGCCACGTAGTATATTGGCTAGTCACGTAGTATATTGCCCAGCCACGTAGTATATTGCCCAGCCATGTAGTATATTGCCCAGTCACGTAGTATATTGCCCAGCCACGTAGTATATTGGCCAGTCACGTAGTATATTGCCCAGCCACGTAGTATATTGGCCAGTCACGTAGTATATTGCCCAGCCACGTAGTATATTGCACAGCCAAATAGTATATTGCCCAGCCACGTAGTATATTGCCCACCCACGTAGTATATTGCCCAGCCACGTAGTATATTGCCCAGCCACGTAGTATATTGCACAGCCAAGTAGTATATTGCCCAGCAATGTAGTATATTTCACAGCCCACGTATTATATAGCACAGGCAACGGAGTATAGTGCAGAGCCCACGTAATATGTAGCACAGCCCACGGAGTATATTGCCCAGCCACGTAGTATATAGCACAGGCCACAGAGTATATTGCACAGCCCATGGAGTATATTGCACAGCCCACGGAGTATATTGCAAAGCTACGTAGTATATACTCTCCTTCCGTCCGCAGCTGTCACCGCCGCATGTGCTGCGCTGTTTCCTGCTGTCGTGGCCATCATCAATGACCGCAGCCGTCATCACTGACCGCAGCCGCTAATTTGGTCCCCGGCTTTTGGCCGCGGTAGGCCCAACAGCGCCCATGGTCCCGACCGGCTCCGCCTTCCTCACGACGACTCCGCGCCCATGGTCCCGACCGGCTCCGCCCTCTTCATAGTGACTCCGCCCCCTTTGTAGCTCTTCTGGTTAGGCCTATACGGAGTGGGCAAGGACTCGCTCTGCATACTTCCTGGCCTCCCCTGCCATTTTGTCTACGCCCACTGGCTGGCCACAACCAATGAATATCCGCGACAGACAGAAAGAAAGACAGACAGACAGAAAGACGGAAGTGACCCTTAGACAATTATATAGTAGATGCCACTAGATTAGACTGTACCTTTTTTTGCCTAAAGGTGTTTGTATCAGCACTATATTTAGCAGTAAGTACATTCCCAGGGGAATCTCATAACGGCAACCCAATTTCAGGTTACAGCTGGTGATCAGCTTTTTGCCCAGGTTCAGAGAGGGCAGTGTATAACTCATTGGAGTTTGGTAACAGGACTATACTGTGGTTCCAGAACCAAGAGACCAGAAACAGACCAGGAACTGGAACCAAGGGGAAGAAAGACTAGCAACAGTGTCTGACAAAGTACCAGGAACATTGACCTAGAACAGGACTCAGAAGCAGATTTAACAGGGAAAAGTGATCAGAAATCAGGCTTAGGCACGATCAGGAGGTACCAGAAACATCAACAAAAACATGCCTACTTCCCACTGAGCCTGGTCAGGACTGGATGGTGGTCAGATGAAAACATCAGAACCAGGAGCGAGCTCAGGACTTGAAGTAGCCCTACAGATATGAGGTGTAGTATCCAATAGTCCACAGGTCATGTCAGCCGGAGTATGCAATCTACACATGTGGTCAAAACTGTTGGTACTTCTTGGTTAATGACAGAAAAACCCACAATGGTCACAGAAATAACTTGAATCTGACAAAAGTAATAATAAATTAAAAATGTATGAAGATGAACACATGAAAGTCAGACATTGCTTTTCATCCATGCTTCCACAGAATTAAAAAAAAAAATAAAACTCATGAAATAGGCCTGGACAGAAATGATGGCACCTTTAACTTAATATTTTGTTGCACAACCTTTTTATACAATCACTGCAATCAAACGATTCCTTTAACTGTTAATGAGACTTCTGCACTTCTCAACAGGTATTTTGGCCCACTCCTCAAGAGCAAACTGCTCCAGTTTTCTCGTGTTTGAAGGTTGCCTTTTCCAGACGGCATGTTTCAGCTCTTTCCAAAGGTGCTCAATAGGATTTAGGTCAGGGCTCATAAAAGGCCACTTCAGAATAGTCCAGTGTTTTCCTCTTAGCCATTCTTGGGTGTTTTTAGCTGTGTGTTTTGGGTCATTATCCTGTTGAAAAGACCCATGACCTGCGACTGAGACAAAGCTTTCTGACACTGGGCAGCACATTTCTCTCTAGAACCCCTTGATAGTCTTGAGATTTCATTGTACCCTGCACAGATTCTAAACACCCTGTGCCAGATGCAGCAAACCATCCCCAGAACATAACAGAACCTCCACCATGTTTCACAGTAGGGACATCGTTCTTTTTTTGATATGTTTCATTTTTCAGTCTGTGAACATAGAGCTAATGTGCCTTATCAAAAAGTTCAATTTTTGTCTCATCTGTCCATAGGACATTCTCCCAGAAGCTTTGTGGTTTGTCACCATAAAGTTGGCAAATTCCAGTCTGGCTTTTTATGATTTTTTTTTCAACAATAGTTTCCTCCTTAGTTGTCTCCCATGAAGTCCACTTTGGCTCAGACAATGACGGATGGTGCGATCTGACACTGATGTACCTTGAGCTTGAAGTTCACCTTTAATCTATTTAGAAGTTTTTCTGGTCTCTTTTGTATTATTTTCCTCCTGCGACCACATCCAGAGAGGTTGGCTACAGTCCCATGGATCTTAAATTTCTGAATAATATGTGCAACTGTAGTCACAGGAATATCAAGCTACTTGGAGATGGTCTTATAACTTTTACCTTTAACATGTTTATCTATAATTTTCTTTCTAATCTCCTGAGACAACGCTTTCCTTTGCTTCCTCTGTTCCATATTGAGTGTGATACACACAATGTCACCAAACAGCACGATGAGTTTCTGTAGCCCTATATACAGGTCCATTCACTGATTCCAAGATCGTAGACACATGTGATGCTAATTAGTGGAAACACCGTGAATTAACATGTCTCTTTTGTCACATTATTTTCAGGGGTACCATCATTTCTGTCCAGGCCTTTTTCATGAGTTTTATTTCTTTTTTTAAGTCTGTGGAAGCATGGTTGAAAAGCAATGTCTGACTTTCATTTATTCATTCTAATAGATTTTTAATTTATTATTACTTTTGTCAGATTTAAGATATTTCTGTGACCATGGTGGGTTTTTCTTTCATTAAATGAGGGGTACCAACAATTTTGACCACATGTGTAAATAAGCAATGAAGATATATTACACTGCACAGACGTTTTGGAAATATTAACTGGAGTTAATAGTTCAACTCTTCTGTGCTGTGTAATATACAGTATATTCATTGCTTATTTAGGGTATGTGCACACGTTGCAGATAAAAAACATCTGCGGTTTTGCTGCGGATGTGCCTGCGAGAAACGCTGCAGATCAGGAGGGGGAAGAGTGTGTGGGCAGAGTGTGGGTAGAGACTGTGTGTGTGGGTGGAGACTGTGTGTGTGCGGAGAAGATGTGCGTGTCTCTGTGCAGGTGTTTGTGTGTATCTGTGTGTCTGTGGGGCTGTGCTGGGCTGTGCGGGGGTCTTCTGTGCTGTTCGGGTGACTATGGGGCTGTGTGGGGGTCTGTGGGGTTGTGACAGGATGTGGGGGTCTGCAGGGCTGTGCTGTGCGGGGATCTGTGGGTCTGTGCCGGGCTGTCCGGGAGTCTGCGGGTCTGTGCCGGGCTGTGCGGGGGTCTGCAGGTCTGTGCCGGGCTGTGCGAGGGTCTGTGTGCAGGGATCTGCTGGGCTGTGTGAGGGTCTCCGGGGCTGTGCAGGGGTTTGCGGGGCTGTGTGTGTGTTTGTGTATGTATGGGGCTGTGTGTGTGTGCGTGCGAGTCTTTGTGTAGGCAGGCATCGTCCGATGTAGTCCCATCATCCGGCTACTGTGTTCAAGTGTAAAAAAAAACAAGCAAAAAAAACCACATACACACATATAGACATACAGTACATACAACATACAGTACATACTCACCACACAGCTAATCCCTGAAGCCATCGATCACCTGTAAGAAATATAAAAATAATAAACCAACAATATACTTCCTGATCCGCAGTAATCCATGTAATAACGATCTCTCGTGGAAAGCTGTCACATCGGCAGATGCGACCGCTCTCCAGGGGCATCGGTGATACAATGATGGAAGGTATCCTTCCGCACTGTATCCCTCCGCCGCTGTGAGTACAATATAGTTCATACTGTCACTTGCAGCACGGCTGCATGGGAAAATTCTCACGCAGCAGTGCCGTAAAGTGAGAGCAATGAACTTATTGAACCCTCAGTGATAACACTGCAGGAGCCATTGTCTCCTGTCAGTGTGTCACTGGAGGTTTATAGAGCAGTGACATCACCCGATGTCACTGTTCTATAGGGGAGATCGTCGTGGGACACTCGTTATTAATTGGACTGCATCAGACAGAGAGTAGACGGTTGGTTTATTATTTTTTATTTTTTGCAGGTGATCGATGGTTGTTGTAAGTATAAAGAAATTAAGAATATTTAAATACTTTTTTCTGGCTGTATATTTTTTTAACTCTTTCACTACTATAGGATTAATAATGGAAAGGCGTCTTATTGACACCTCTCCATTGCTAACCGGGCTTAATATCACCTTACAGTCAAAGGTGACATTAATCCCTTATTACCCCATATGTCACCGCTACAGGGCAGTGGAAAGAGAGAGGCTAAGTGCCGGAATTAGTGCATCCTACAGATGCGCCATTTCTGGGGTGGCTGGGAGCTGGTATTTGTAGCCGGGGGGGGGGGGGTTGGGGGCAATATCCATGGTCCCTCTCTAGGCTATGAATATTAGCCCGCAGACAGCCTTTCTGGCTATAAATTATAGGGGGATCCCACATCATTTTTTTTGGGGTTCCCCTATTTTAATAGCCAGTAAAGGCTGAATATATAGCTGCGGGATGATATTCATAGCCTGGGAAGCCTTCCCAGGCTATAAACATCGGCCCCAAGTCGCTGACTTTCCCACTCTGGACTTGAAAATTGTGCGGGAGCCCATGCAATTTTTTAAAATTAAACATATTGCATTTAAGGCCGGGGTCACACTTGCGAGAAACTTGCACGAGTCTCGCACCTCAATACCCGGCACTGCCACCGGCACTTGGGACCGGACTGGGCGGCTGCATGTATTTCTATAACGGTCCCAGTGCCGGCGGCAGTGCAGGGTATTGAGGTGCAAAAATCGTGATCTCAAGATGAGATCTCGTAGTCGAGATCTCAATCTGAGATTGTGCCATCCCTGGCAGTCATTTTCCCAGAGGCCACAGCATCGCATTAATGGATATGCTGAGGGACTCTGGGCTTTCATAAAATGCTGGCGGAGCCCCCCACACTGCAGGACACCGCAGCCATTTTCAACTGCAGCGGCACACATCGGCACACCCCCTCCTAGCCTGCGGCCTGCAGCATCGCTCCACTCTTGCCTCCTCCAGCATCAACCCTGGGACCCTGCTCCACCGCGGCCGGTAAGGTATTTCTGCATTATAAGATGCACCCCCATTTTCTCCCCAAATTTAGGGGAGAAAAGTGTGTCTTATAATCTGAAAAATATGGTAGATTATTTCTAGACATATCCAGTAGTCATGCTGATATATTAATCTTGGAATATAAGTGTACCTACAACAATGTCAATAAGGTGAGTGACCATTTAGAATGGATTTTTAACACCCCAGGTAACCGGTTGTTTCAGAGGTATTGCTTTCCTCACAGGGAGAGTGAAGCCATGCTTGGAAGCGATGAAGGATTCCTTTAACAGGTAACCAGTACATGCAACACTGTTCTGACTCCAGGCCAGAAGGGGGAGCTCTGAACCCGGTTTCAAGGGAGCTTCCCTAGATATATATTCTGACCTGGGGGAGGAGTTAAGTCAGTCTGTCAGAGACAGGGAAGGAGTTCAGTCTGTGAGGAGATTGTGAGAGGAGAGGGAAGAGAGTGGGAGCAGACAGAGAGAGTCTGAGAAAGGAAAGCTGGGGCCGTGCAGACGAGTGATTCTGCAGCTCCTGGAAGGAAAGAGAAAAGCAGAGCAGTCTGTGGGAGACTGGCAGGGAAGAGATGCAAAGGAAAGTAAAGAGCTAAAGGGAAGCTGCGACTAAGCTTCTTCCACGCTGAAGCGCAGAATTCCAGTAGTCGGAAGACTGAGGTTGTGGGGGGTAACTCTAGCCCCACGGCAGAAACCGGCAGACAGGAGATTGCAGGTTGCCTGTCCACCATTAACACCCGAAGGCACAGTAACAGATAGAGCCCAGAGTGTTGTGAATTCTGTGGCCAAGCTCCCTCCTGTGGTCATGAGTGGTACTTCGGCTGGTTCTGTCTATGAGCTTCCTTTGGTGGATGAGAGTGATACTGCGGCTTCTGAGTTTCCTTCCTCAGGTGATGAGGTTAAGTCGTTAGGTGCTGCTCTATTTAACTCCACCTAGTGCTTTGATCCTGGCCTCCAGTCAATGTTCTAGTATTGGTCTTGCTTTCTCCTGGATCGTTCCTGTGGCCTGTCTATCCTGCATAAGCTAAGTTTTGCTTGTGGTATTTTTGTTTGCTATTTTTTCTGTCCAGCTTGGTATATTGGATTTTCTTGCTTGCTGGAAGCTCTGGGACGCAGAGGGAGCACCTCCGTACCGTTAGTCAGTGCGGAGGGTCTTTTTGCCCCCTCTGCGTGGTTGTTTGTAGGGTTTTGTGTTGACCGCAAAGCAATCTTTCCTATCTTCGGTCTGTTCAGTAAGTTGGGCCTCACTTTGCTAAATCTATTTCATCTCTGCGTTTGTATTTTCATCTCAACTCACAGTCATTATATGTGGGGGGCTGCCTTTTCCTTTGGGGTATTTCTCTGAGGCAAGCTAGGCTTATTTTTCTTTCTTAGGGCTAGCTAGTTTCTCAGGCTGTGCTCGAGGCGCATAGGACTGGTCAGGAGCGCTCCACGGCTACCTCTAGTGTGGTTGGATAGGATTAGGGATTGCGGTCAGCAGAATTCCCACGTCTCAGAGCTCGTCCTATGTTTTTGGTAATTGTCAGGTCACTTTGTGTGCTCTGAACTTCAAGGTCCATTGTGGTTCTGAATCACCTGTTTATAACAGTACTGGAGGCCCAAAGTACTAATGCTTCTCAATAGAGGGAAAAGAGAAGTTCTGAGACCATTTTTTTTCCTTTGCACTGTGTTCTGTCTTTCTTTTCCCCTTTACATCAGGGTGGTTCAGAACACAGGTGTGGACATGGACATTCAGGGTCTGTTCTCTTTGATGGATAATCTCGCTATAAATGTACAGAATATTCAAGATTTAGTGGTTCAGAATCCTATGTTAGAACCTAAAATTCCTATTCCTGAGTTATTTTCTGGAGATAGAGCTAAGTTTTTGAATTTTAAAAATAATTGTAAACTATTTCTGGCTTTGAAACCCCGCTCCTCTGGTGACCCAGTTCAACAAATTAAGATCATTATTTCTTTATTACGTGGCGACCCTCAAGACTGGGCATTTTCCCTTGCGCCAGGAGATCCTGCATTATGTAATATTGATGCGTTTTTTCTGGCGCTCGGATTGCTGTACGATGAACCTAATTCAGTGGATCAGGCAGAGAAAAATTTGCTGGCTCTGTGTCAGGGTCAGGATGAGATAGAGATTTATTGTCAGAAGTTTAGAAAGTGGTCCGTGCTCACTCAATGGAATGAATGTGCGCTGGCAGCTATTTTCAGAAAGGGTCTCTCTGAAGCCCTTAAGGATGTCATGGTGGGATTTCCTATGCCTGCTGGTCTGAATGAGTCTATGTCTTTGGCCATTCAGATCGGTCGATGCTTGCGTGAGCGTAAATCTGTGCACCATTTGGTGGTATTATCTGAGCATAAACCTGAGCCTATGCAGTGCGATAGGACTTTGACCAGAGCTGAAAGGCAAGAACACAGACGTCAGAATGGGCTGTGTTTCTACCTGTGGTGATTCCACTCATGCTATCTCCGATTGTCCTAAGCGCACTAAGCAGTTCGCTAGGTCTGCCACCATTGGTACGGTACAGTCGAAATTTCTTTTGTCCGTTACTTTGATCTGCTCTTTGTCTTCCTATTCTGTCATGGCATTTGTGGATTCAGGCGCTGCCCTGAATTTGATGGACTTGGAGTTTGCTAGGCGCTGTGGGTTTGTCTTGGAGCCCTTGCAGTGTCCTATTCCATTGAGAGGAATTGATGCTACGCCTTTGGCCAAGAATAAGCCTCAGTATTGGACCCAGCTGACCATGTGCATGGTTCCTGCGCACCAGGAGGATATTCGCTTTCTGGTGTTGCATAATCTGCATGATGTGGTCGTGTTGAGGTTGCCATGGCTACAAGTCCATAACCCAGTATTAGATTGGAAATCAATGTCTGTGTCCAGCTGGGGTTGTCAGGGGGTACATGGTGATGTTCCATTTCTGTCTATCTCATCATCCACCCCTTCTGAGGTCCCAGAGTTCTTGTCTGATTACCGGGATGTATTCGATGAGCCCAAGTCCAATGCCCTACCTCCGCATAGGGATTGTGATTGTGCTATCGATTTGATTCCTGGTAGTAAGTTTCCTAAGGGTTGACTGTTTAATTTATCTGTACCTGAGCACGTCGCTATGCGGAGTTACGTGAAGGAGTCTTTGGAGAAGGGTCATATTCGCCCGTCATCGTCGCCATTGTGAGCAGGGTTCTTTTTTGTGGCCAAGAAGGATGGTTCGCTGAGACCTTGTATTGATTACCGCCTTCTAAATAAAATTACGGTCAAATTTCAGTACCCCTTGCCGCTGCTGTCTGATTTGTTTATTCGGATTAAGGGGGCTAGTTGGTTCACCAAGATAGATCTTCGTGGTGCATATAATCTTGTGCGTATTAAACGGGGCGATGAATGGAAAACAGCATTTAATACGCCCGAAGGCCATTTTGAGTACCTGGTTATGCCATTCGGGCTTTCTAATGCTCCATCAGTGTTTCAGTCCTTTATGCATGACATCTTCCGAAAGTACCTGGATAAATTCCTGATTGTATACTTGGATGATATTTTGGTCTTCTCGGATGATTGGGAGTCTCATGTGAAGCAGGTCAGAATGGTGTTCCAGGTCCTGCGTGCTAATTCTTTGTTTGTGAAGGGGTCAAAGTGTCTCTTTGGTGTTCAGAAGGTTTCATTTTTGGGGTTCATTTTTTCTCCTTCTACTATCGAGATGGACCCTGTTAAAGTTCAGGCCATTTATGATTGGACTCAGCCAACATCTCTGAAGAGTCTGCAGAAGTTCCTGGGCTTTGCTAATTTTTATCGTCGCTTCATCAATAATTTTTCTAGTATTGCTAAACCGTTGACTGATTTAACCAAGAAGGGTGCTGATGTGGTCAATTGGTCTTCTGCTGCTGTGGAAGCTTTTCAAGACTTGAAGCGTCGTTTTTCTTCTGCCCCTGTGTTGTGCCAACCAGATGTTTCGCTTCCGTTCCAGGTCGAGGTTGATGCTTCTGAAATTGGAGCAGGGGCTGTTTTGTCACAGAGAAGTTCTGATTGCTCGGTGATGAAACCATGCACCATCTTTTCCAGGAAATTTTCGCCTGCTGAGCGAAATTATGATGTTGGCAATCGAGAGTTGCTAGCCATGAAGTGGGCATTCGAGGAGTGGCGTCATTGGCTTGAAGGAGCTAAGCATCGCGTGGTGGTCTTGACTGATCACAAGAACTTGACTTATCTCGAGTCTGCCAAACGGTTGAATCCTAGACAGGCTCGTTGGTCGCTGTTTTTCTCCCGTTTTGACTTTGTGGTTTCGTACCTTCCGGGTTCTAAAAATGTGAAGGCGGATGCCCTGTCTAGGAGTTTTGTGCCCGATTCTCCGGGTTTGCCTGAGCCGGCGGGTGTTCTCAAAGAGGGGGTAATTTTGTCTGCCATCTCCCCTGATTTGCGGCGGGTGCTGCAAAAATTTCAGGCTAATAGACCTGACCGTTGCCCAGCGGAGAAACTGTTTGTCCCTGATAGGTGGACGAATAAAGTTATCTCTGAGGTTCATTGTTCGGTGTTGGCTGGTCATCCTGGAATCTTTGGTACCAGAGATTTGGTGGCTAGATCCTTTTGGTGGCCGTCTCTGTCGCGGGATGTGCGTTCTTTCGTGCAGTCAAGTGGGATTTGTGCTCGGGCTAAGCCCTGCTGTTCTCGTGCCAGTGGGTTGCTTTTGCTCTTGCCGGTCCCGAAGAGGCCTTGGACACATATCTCTATGGATTTTATTTCGGATCTCCCCGTCTCTCAAAGAATGTCGGTCATTTGGGTGGTTTGTGATCGCTTCTCTAAGATGGTCCATTTGGTGCCCTTGTCTAAATTGCCTTCCTCCTCTGATTTGGTGCCATTGTTTTTCCAGCATGTGGTTCGTTTACATGGCATTCCAGAGAACATCGTTTCTGACAGAGGTTCCCAGTTTGTTTCGAGGTTTTGGTGAGCCTTTTGTGCTAGGATGGGCATTGATTTGTCTTTTTCCTCGGCTTTCGATCCTCAGACAAATGGCCAGACTGAACGAACCAATCAGACCTTGGAAACATATCTGAGATGTTTTGTTTCTGCTGATCAGGATGATTGGGTGTCCTTTTTGCCTTTGGCTGAGTTCGCCCTTAATAATCGGGCCAGCTCGGCTACTTTGGTTTCGCCGTTTTTCTGCAATTCTGGGTTCCACCCTCGTTTCTCTTCAGGGCAGGTTGAGTCTTCGGACTGTCCTGGTGTGGATACTGTGGTTGGTGGATAGGTTGCAGCAGATTTGGACTCATGTAGTGGACAATTTGACTTTGTCCCAGGAGAAGGCTCAACGTTTCGCTAACCGCAGGCGCTGTGTGGGTCCCCGACTTCGTGTTGGGGATTTGGTTTGGTTGTCATCTCGTTATATTCCTATGAAGGTTTCCTCTCCTAAGTTTAAGCCTCGTTTCATTGGTCCATATAGGATTTCTGAGGTTCTTAATCCTGTGTCTTTTCGTTTGACTCTTCCAGCTTCTTTTTCCATCCATAACGTGTTCCATAGGTCATTGTTGCGGAGATACGTGGCACCTGTGGTTCCATCTATTGATCCTCCTGCTCCGGTTTTGGTTGAAGGGGAGTTGGAGTATATAGTGGAGAAGATTTTGGATTCTCGTGTTTCGAGACGGAAACTCCAGTATCTGGTTAAGTGGAAAGGTTATGGTCAGGAAGATAATTCCTGGGTCTTTGCCTCTGATGTCCATGCTGCCGATCTGGTTCGTGCCTTTCATGTGGCTCATCCTGGTCGGCCTGGGGGCTCTGGTGAGGGTTCGGTGAACCCTCCTCAAGGGGGGGTACTGTTGTGAATTCTGTGGCCAAGCTCCCTCCTGTGGTCGTGAGTGGTACTTCGGCTGGTTCTGTCTATGAGCTTCCTTTGGTGGATAAGAGTGGTACTGCGGCTTCTGAGTTTCCTTCCTCAGGTGATGAGGTTAAGTCGTTAGGTGCTGCTCTATTTAACTCCACCTAGTGCTTTGATCCTGGCCTCCAGTCAATGTTCTAGTATTGGTCTTGCTTTCTCCTGGATCGTTCCTGTGGCCTGTCTAACCTGCATAAGCTAAGTTTTGCTTGTGTTATTTTTGTTTGCTATTTTTTCTGTCCAGCTTGGTATATTGGATTTTCTTGCTTGCTGGAAGCTCTGGGACGCAGAGGGAGCACCTCCGTACCGTTAGTCGGTGCGGAGGGTCTTTTTGCCCCCTCTGCGTGGTTGTTTGTAGGGTTTTGTGTTGACCGCAAAGCAATCTTTCCTATCTTCGGTCTGTTCAGTAAGTTGGGCCTCACTTTGCTAAATCTATTTCATCTCTGCGTTTGTATTTTCATCTCAACTCACAGTCATTATATGTGGGGGGCTGCCTTTTCCTTTGGGGTATTTCTCTGAGGCAAGCTAGGCTTATTTTTCTTTCTTAGGGCTAGCTAGTTTCTCAGGCTGTGCTCGAGGCGCATAGGACTGGTCAGGAGCGCTCCACGGCTACCTCTAGTGTGGTTGGATAGGATTAGGGATTGCGGTCAGCAGAGTTCCCACGTCTCAGAGCTCGTCCTATGTTTTTGGTAATTGTCAGGTCACTTTGTGTGCTCTGAACTTCAAGGTCCATTGTGGTTCTGAATCACCTGTTTATAACACCAGAGTCATCCTGAGAGTCCCTGTAAAAAGGCTTGAGTTACTAGCGTAACTTTCAAAAGTTTAGGGTCACCCAGACAATTTTGTGTTTTCCACGGAAACTCATACTTTTATTAATCAAATGAGTTTCCAAATGAATTGAAAATCTAGTCCAGACATTGACAAGATTAAAAAAAAAGATATTTATTTGAAATAATAATTTTCTACTTCAAACTTTGCTTTTGTCAAAGAATGCTCCCTTTGCAGCAATTACAGCATTGCAGACCTTTGTCATTCTAGCAGTTTATTTTCTGAGGTAATCTGGAGAAATTTCACCCCATGCTTCCAGAAGCCCCTCCCACAAGTTGGTTTGGCTTGATGAGTATGTTACAGAACCCCCCAGCACCAAGAATGTTATGCAGTATATGTATGTATAATAGTTTCCATGTGAAATGCATCAGTCCACAGGCTGCGCCACTGGGCAGAGAGGACAAGATATCCCCCTTCTGTCCTCCCCCACCTTTGTAATTCCCCCAGTAAATATCAGCAGGCTCCGGCCCCCTGTGGCTATTGTAATGTATGTCTGGCCTGCTTTTTCTATTGGCCTGCCCTGTGTATCTGTGTTATATATTCTGTGTGCTGTAAATAAAGTGACTTCTTTTAGACTGGAAATACGTGGGGTAGCAGTCAGCTTTTATATGCTCTCACGTAACCAAGGAATTCCAGCCAGCGTCCTTCATTCAGAATCCAGCAAAAGCAGAGTGGACCTCCTGAAACACGGGGTGGTACTGAAAGAGGTACCCCAGCTTGTTAGACCCCGTTACACTGGTGGCAGACAGCGGGATCTGATACCCCTTCTACAGGAGGAAAGGAATGAATGTAAGACAACTACCTGAAGTTAAAGAGGACTACATTAAAAGATCTGGTGGAAGCCCGAGCGTTAATCGCCAGCAACAAAACAAAAGCGGATTTGATAGCAGCCATCATGGAACACGACAGTGCAGCGCCCCCCAATGTGAACGTGGAGGAGACTGAATTCCAGCGTTAGGTAAAGAACAGACTGGCGTTCTATGGCCAAAACCCTGCAGTAGAGATCATATGAGAGGTGATGGCTGATTTGCGTACTGATCTGAAGGAAAAGATGGCCGAGCGGACCAGGATATAGCTGGCCAAGATGGGGATGGCAGAACGGACCAAAGTGGAGCTGGCCAAGATGGAGATGGCAGAGCGGAGAGAGGAGAGTCAGCGAGCAGGGGGAGCTCTGGCTTCCGCCCAGGTACCTTCAACAGTAAGCCACAAAAAGATCCAGTATAATGCCTTCCGACAGTTGGGGGAGGCAGAGGAAGACATTGATGGCTTTCTGCAGGACTTTGAGCGGCAGTGTGCCCTTCATCAAGTGAAGCCGGAGGAACGGGTTCAGATTCTGGCCAGCAAGCTGACAGGCCGGGCAGCGGACACCTATCGCACGGTACCTGATGAGGACTGTATGGACTATGAGCGGATCAAAGAAGTGATCTTGGCCCGGTATGTGCTGACACCAGAGGCATACCGCCAAAAGTTCCACGGACTTATAAAACGAGTAACCGATACCCACGCTGAATGGGCCTGTACATTACGGCGGTCACTGCTACAGTGGGTACAAGTGAGCCAAGCAACCACTAAGGAGGACATCCTCCAGCTCTTCTTGTTAGAACGATTCTTTAATGGACTAAACCCCGAGACACAGGAATGGCTTCAGGACAGGCGGCCAATGACTCTTGAGGAAGCCGCTCGTCTTGCCGATGAACATCATGACGCCAGGAGGCCTCAGTTGTCAGGATCAAAGATGGTCACTAGGGGTCCGCCCATGGACCTGGAGGGCCCCAAACCACCGAGGATTGTAGTGGGACCAGGTAGAAACCCGGCCTACCACAGTTCCCCTGGGGCGCGATGCCACACCTGCCATCAGCTGGGCCACCTGCAAAGACAATGTCCCAACCGGACTCAGCATACCCAGTGGCCAAAGGCGGGAACAGCTACCTTCCGCCGGGCCGCTGTACACTGCTACCAAGGCGAAGCTGACCCGGCATTGGGGGCTACAACTAACCAAGGGGTGGAAGACATGGAGGAAGTGCTGCATGAAGTAGACCCCGTGCAGGCAGCCCGGGCAGATAATCGACAACAGCATCGACAGGTCGTGTGGGTTAATGGGAAACGCATGCAGGGACTAAGATTCCGGAGCAACTTTGACCCTTGTGAAGCCTCATCTCGTCCGGGACCAAGAGAAGACGGACCGGACAGTGGGCAGTCCATGTAGCAGGGGGAGCCATACATCGACTGCCCACTGCCAGGATTCACCTGAACTGAGGAGTTGGGGATGGCCTTGTTGAGGTCGGCTTGATGGAGGATTTGCCTGCAGACGTTTTGCTGGGAAATGACTTGGGGCCCATGTTGTCTGCCTTCTCGGTTGCCCCTCTGGCTGAGACATATCCTGTGACCACCCGGAGACAAGCTCGAGCTCCGGAGGCGGAATCACACTCAGAGGAGGCCCAGGTAAGACATCCCAGCCCTACACGTATTCCCATAGCCAGACACATTTCTTGGGCCACCCCAGATGAATTTAAGAGGGAGTTACTTGAGGATCCTTCATTGGAGGGATATCGTGGGAAGGCACAGTAGGGGAGAGGGGTACTGGAAGGGGAACAGTTTATATGGAAGCAGGGACTCCTCTACCGGATCACAGAGCAGCATCACACAGGGATGAGCCCCACTATAAAACGACAGCTGGTAGTTCCCAAGAAGTATAGGCAGGAGTTACTGCGAATCTCTCATGACATACCCTTGGCCGGGCACTTCGGCGTCAGTCGCACCAGGCATCGTCTGACACAAAACTTCTTTTGGCCGGGGGTAACCTATGATGTTCGTCAATACTGCCAGACCTGTGACAGTTGCCAGCGCATTGGCAAGAGGGGAGATCGACGCAAGGCCAAATTACGCCCCCTCCCCATTGTGGAGGAACCATTTAGCCGAGTAGCGGTCAATCTGATAGGGCCGTTAGCCAAACCCAGTCCGTCAGGAAAAAGGTATAAATTGACAGTGGTAGATTATGCCACACGGTATCCAGAGGCGGTTGCGTTACCTAACATACTGGCAGAGACAGTGGTGGCTGCCCTGCTCCAGGTTTTCTCATGGGTTGGATTTCCCCGGGAGATTATCTCAGACCAGGGTACCCAGTTTACAGCAGAGGTGACCAACCAACTGTGGAAGCTGTGCAGCGTAAAGTCCATTAGAAGCGCCCCGTACCACCTGCAAACCAATGGGTTGTGTGAACGCTTTAACGGGACGTTAAAACAACTCATTGGGACTTTTACCAGGACATACAGGGACTGGGAGAAATTCTTGCCTCACCTCCTGTTTGCCTATCGAGAGGTGCCCCAAGAATCCACGGGGTTCTCCCCATTCGAACTGGTATACGGGAGATGGGTAAGGGGACCCCTAGACTTAGTGCTAGAACACTGGGAAAGGGAGGGCATCATAGATGGGGTACCTATTGTACCCTATGTGCTGGAATTCCGGGACCGCCTACAGGAGCTGACCCAGGCTGTACGTGGGAACATGCAGGTGGCCCAGCAGCGCCAGCGTGTATGGTACGATCGGAGGGCCAGAGAGCGCACCTTGGAAATAGGGCAGAAGGTGTTAGAGCCCACTAGGCAGAACAAGTTCCAAGCTGCATAGCAGGGGCCCTGCCAGGTAGTGAGGAAAATAGCCGACACCACCTATAATGTCGCCGATTGTGACGACCCCAGGGTTATCCGCATGTTCCATATGAATATGCTGAAGCCCTATCGGAAGCGCCCTGAAGAGGTAGTGGCCATCTGTGCACCTGAAGCAGAGGGTTTAGCCGGACTTTCCTTGCCTGATGTCTTAGGGGTGAGGACTCAGTCTAAAATATGGGACCAGGTACACTGGGGTGAAGACTTAGGTCCCTGTTGTGAATTCTGCTCTTGGGCTCCCTGCAGTGGTTGATGATGGTAATGCAGTTATTCCTGAGCAGCAGCCTTGGACAGGTGTTTCTGCTAATTGCAATTTCGACTGGGGTATTTAGCTGTGCAGGACTCATTAGTCCTTGCCAGTAGTCAATGTTCCTTTGGAAGTGTTGGTCCTCTGCCTGGCCCCTCCTGTTTGCTGCCAATTCAGCTAAGATATGTGTTTTCTTCATTTTTTTAGACACACTGCTGTGTGTTTATTTTCTGTGCTTATCTTGTTTCTATTTTGTTCCTGCTAGACTGTGCCTGATGTTTTTCTCAGTCTAGTTGGACTCGCTGGATTCGCAGATATACTCTCCACATCTTTAGTTAGGTGGTGGAGTTTTTGTATTTTTCTGCTGTGGATATTTTGTAGTGTTTTATGCTGACCGCATAGTATCCTGTACTATCCTTTCCTATCTAGGTAGAAGTGGCCTCCTTCGCTTATCCCTGTTTTCTGTCTGCGTGTGTCTTTTCCTCTCCTACTCACAGTCATTATTTGTGGGGGGCTACCTATCCTTTGGGGGTCTACTCTGAGGCAAGAGAGTTTTCCCATTTCCATCTTTAGGGATATTTAGTCCTTAGGCTGTGTCGAGGTGTCTAGGTCTGGTTAGGCACACCCCACGGCTACTTCTAGTTGCGGTAATAGGATCAGGGATTGCGGTCAGTAAAGTTACCACTGCTCCAGCGAAGGTCATTTCCTGCTGCCTCAAGGCCACCTGATCATAACAGTACTACTGGCCAACAATGAGTTAATTGCATCTCAGAAGAAGGGAGGAAAGATCCTGAGACATTTTTTTTTCTTCAGTCTGTTTTGTCTTATCCTCCCTCTTTATCTCTGGGTGGCTGAAGAGCCTTGTGCTAGAATGAGTGTTCAGGAATTAGCTTCTCGTGTAGACCAGCTTGCTGCTAGAGTAAAGGGTATTTCTGATTACATTGTTCAGACTCCTGCTTTAGAACCGAAGATACCTACTCCTGATTTGTTTTTTGGTGACAGGTCCAAATTTTTGAGTTTTAAAAACAACTGTAAACTGTTTTTTTGCATTGAAACCTCGATCCTCCGGTGATTCCATTCAACAAGTTAAAATCATCATTTCCCTGCTGCCTGGTGATCCACAGGATTGGGCATTTTCCCTGGAATCTGGGGATCCTGCTTTGCTTAATGTAGGCTCCTTCTTTCAGGCGTTAGGATTACTTTATGATGAACCTAATTCGGTGGATCAAGCTGAGAAGACCTTGTTGGCCCTGTCTCAGGGTCAAGAGGCGGCAGAATTGTATTGTCAGAAATTCAGAAAATGGTCTGTATTGACTAAATGGAATAATGATGCTTTGGTGGCAATTTTCAGAAAGGGTCTTTCTGAATTCGTTAAAGATGTTATGGTGGGGTTACCCACACCCTCCAATCTGAGTGATTCTATGTCTCTGGCCATTCAGATTGATCGGCGCTTGCGGGAGCGCAGAACTGTGCACGCTGTGGCGTTATCCTCAGAGCAAATTCCTGAGCCAATGCAGTGTGATAGGATTCTGTCTAGAACAGAACGACAAGGTTTCAGACGTCAGAATAGGTTGTGTTATTATTGTGGCGACGCTTCCCATGTCATTTCTGTCTGCCCTAAGTGGACCAAGAGGATCGCCAGTTCATTTACCATCAGTACTGTACAACCTAAATTTCTGTTATCTGTGTCCTTGATCTGTTCATTGTCATCATTTTCTGTCATGGCGTTTGTGGATTCAGGCGCCGCCTTGAACTTATTGGACTTTGAGTTTGCCAGGCGTTGTGGTTTTCCCTTGCAGCCTTTGCAGAACCCTATTCCTTTAAGGGGCATTGATGCTACACCCTTGGCTAAAAATAAGCCCCAGTTTTGGACACAGGTGACTATGCGCATGGCGCCAGCCCATCATGTAGATGGTCGATTTCTGGTGTTGCATAATTTGCATGATGCTATCGTGCTGGGTTTTCCATGGTTGCAAGTACATAATCCTGTTTTGGATTGGAAGTCCATGTCTGTGACTAGTTGGGGTTGTCAGGGGGTTCATAATGATGTTCCTCTGATGTCTATCGCCCCTTCTCCCTCTTCTGAAATTCTGGAGTTTTTGTCTGATTTTCAGGATGTATTCGATGAGCCCAAGTCCAGTTTCCTTCCACCACACAGGGACTGCGATTGTGCTATTGACTTGATTCCAGGCTGTAAGTTTCCTAAGGGCCGACTTTTCAACCTGTCTGTACCTGTACATACCGCCATGCGGAGCTATATTAAAGAGTCTTTGGAGAAAGGGCATATTCTGCCATCTTCTTCACCGTTGTGAGCGGGGTTCTTTTTTGTTGCTAAAAAAGATGGTTCTTTAAGACCCTGTATTGATTATCGCCTCTTGAATAAGATCACGGTCAAGTTTCAATATCCTTTACCTTTGCTTTCCGATTTGTTTGCTAGGATTAAGGGAGCTAGTTGGTTTACTAAGATTGACCTTCGGGGGGTTTATAATCTTGCTCGTATTAAGCAGGGTGATGAATGGAAAACTGTGTTTAACACGCCCGAGGGCCATTTTGAATACCTTGTGATGCCATTCGGACTCTCTAATGCTCCATCTGTTTTTCAGTCCTTCATGCATGATATCTTCCGGGATTATCTTGATAAATTCCTGATTGTATATTTGGACGATATTTTGATTTTTTCCGATGATTGGAAGTCTCATGTGCAGCAGGTCAGGATGGTATTTCAGATCCTTCGTGACAATGCCTTGTTTGTGAAAGGGTCTAAGTTTCTTTTTGGGGTGCAGAAGGTTTCCTTTTTGGGCTTTATTTTTTCTCCCTCGTCTATAGAGATGGATCCGGTTAAGGTTCAGGCCATTCATGATTGGATTCAGCCCACATCCGTGAAGAGCCTTCAGAAATTTTTGGGTTTTGCTAATTTTTATCGCCGTTTCATTGCTAATTTTTCCAGCGTGGTTAAACCCTTGACTGATTTGACGAAGAAGGGCGCTGATGTGGCGAATTGGTCCCATGCAGCTGTCTCTGCCTTTCAGGAACTTAAGCATCGCTTTACTTCTGCTCCTGTGTTGCGTCAACCGGATGTTTCTCCTCCATTTCAGGTTGAGGTTGACGCTTCTGAGATTGGGGCAGGGGCTGTTTTGTCTCAGAGGGATCCTGTTGGTTCCATAATGAAACCATGTGCCTTCTTTTCCCGTAAGTTTTCGCCTGCTGAACGCAATTATGATGTTGGCAATCGGGAGTTGTTGGCTATGAAGTGGGCGTTTGAGGAGTGGCGACATTGGCTTGAGGGAGCTAAGCATCGTATTGTGGTCTTGACCGATCATAAGAATCTGATTTACCTCGAGTCTGCCAAACGGTTGAATCCTAGACAGGCTCGATGGTCCTTGTTTTTTTCTCGTTTTGATTTCGTGGTCTCGTACCTTCCGGGTTCTAAGAATATTAAGGCTGATGCCCTCTCTAGGAGTTTTTTGCCTGAGTCTCCTGAGGTCTTGGAACCAGTCGGTATTTTGAAGGAAGGGGTAGTCCTTTCTGCCGTTTCTCCTGATTTACGACGCGTTCTTCAGAAATTTCAGGCTGACAAACCTGATCGTTGTCCTGTGGGGAAGCTGTTTGTTCCTGACAGATGGACTAGTAGAGTGATTTCTGAGGTTCACTGTTCTGTGTTGGCTGGTCATCCTGGCATTTTTGGTACCAGAGACTTGGTTGGTAGGTCATTTTGGTGGCCTTCTTTATCGTGTGATGTGCGGTCTTTTGTGCAGTCCTGTGGGACTTGTGCGCGGGCCAAGCCTTGTTGCTCCCGTGCTAGTGGGTTGCTTTTGCCATTGCCGGTCCCTGAGAGGCCCTGGACGCATATTTCTATGGATTTTATTTCCGATCTTCCTGTTTCCCAGAGGATGTCGGTTATTTGGGTTGTTTGTGACCGATTCTCTAAGATGGTTCATTTGGTGCCTTTGCCTAAATTGCCTTCTTCTTCTGATTTGGTTCCGTTGTTTTTTCAGCATGTGGTCCGTTTGCATGGTATTCCGGAGAATATTGTGTCCGACAGAGGTTCCCAGTTTGTTTCTAGGTTTTGGCGGGCCTTTTGTGCTAGGCTGGGCATTGATTTGTCTTTTTCTTCTGCATTTCATCCTCAGACAAATGGCCAGACCGAGCGTACTAATCAGACTTTGGAGACTTATTTGAGATGCTTTGTGTCTGCTGATCAGGATGATTGGGTGGCTTTTTTGCCATTGGCCGAGTTTGCCCTTAATAATCGGGCTAGTTCGGCTACTTTGGTTTCGCCTTTTTTTTGTAATTTTGGTTTTCATCCTCGTTTTTCTTCTGGGCAGGTTGAGTCTTCTGACTTTCCTGGTGTGGATTCTGTGGTTGACAGGTTGCAGCAGATTTGGGCTCAGGTGGTGGTCAATTTGGTGTTGTCTCAGGAGGAGGCTCAACGTTTTGCTAACCGACGTCGCTGTGTTGGTTCCCGGCTTCGGGTTGGGGATCTGGTTTGGTTATCTTCCCGTCATGTTCCTATAAAGGTTTCTTCTCCTAAGTTTAAGCCTCGGTTTATTGGTCCTTATAGGATTTCTGAGATTATTAATCCGGTGTCTTTTCGCCTGGCGCTTCCGGCCTCTTTTGCTATCCATAATGTCTTCCATAGATCTTTGTTGCGGAAATATGTGGAGCCCGTTGTTCCCTCTGTTGATCCTCCGGCCCCTGTGTTGGTCGATGGGGAGTTGGAATATGTGGTTGAGAAGATTTTGGATTCTCGTTTTTCGAGGTGGAAGCTTCAGTACCTTGTCAAATGGAAGGGTTATGGCCAGGAGGATAATTCTTGGGTTTCGGCCTCTGATGTCCATGCCGCTGATTTGGTTCGTGCCTTTCATCTTGCTCGTCCTGACCGGCCTGGGGGCTCTGGTGAGGGTTCGGTGACCCCTCCTCAAGGGGGGATACTGTTGTGAATTCTGCTCTTGGGCTCCCTCTGGTGGTTGTTGATGGTAATGCAGTTATTCCTGAGCAGCAGTCTTGGACAGGTGTTTCTGCTAATTGCAATTTGGACTGGGGTATTTAGCTGTGCAGGACTCATTAGTTCTCGCCAGTAGTCAATGTTCCTTTGGAAGTGTTGGTCCTCTGCCTGGCCCCTCCTGTTTGCTGCCAATTCAGCTAAGATAAGTGTTTTCTTCATTTTTTTAGACACACTGCTGTGTGTTTATTTTCTGTGCTTATCTTGTTTCTATTTTGTTCCTGCTAGACTGTGCCTGATGTTTTTCTCAGTCTAGTTGGACTCGCTGGAGTCGCAGATATACTCTCCACATCTTTAATTAGGTGGTAGAGTTTTTGTATTTTTCTGCTGTGGATATTTTGTAGTGTTTTATGCTGACCGCATAGTATCCTGTACTATCCTTTCCTATCAAAGGTAGAAGTGGACTCCTTTGCTTATCCATGTTTTCTGTCTGCGTGTGTCTTTTCCTCTCCTACTCACAGTCATTATTTGTGGGGGGCTACCTATCCTTTGGGGGTCTACTCTGAGGCAAGAGAGTTTTCCTATTTCCATCTTTAGGGATATTTAGTCCTTAGGCTGTGTCGAGGTGTCTAGGTCTGGTTAGGCACACCCCACGGCTACTTCTAGTTGCGTTGATAGGATCAGGGATTGCGGTCAGTAAAGTTACCACTGCTCCAGCGAAGGTCATTTCATGCTGCTCCAAGGCCACCTGATCATAACAGGTCCCCGGGAGAGACAGCAGGTGGAGGAGTTGTTGAGGCAGCGACAGAGGATGTTTTCGGGGAAACCCGGGTACACTCACCTGGCACAACACAAGGTTGAGACCAAGGATCAGAACCCCCTGCGACAACCCCTCTTCCGCGTCCCTGAGTCTGTACGAGAAGGGATGCGACAAGAGATACAAGAGATGTTGCGTTTAGGGGTCATTGAAGAGTCAGATAGTCCCTGGGCATCCCCCGTAGTGTTAGTGCCCAAGAAGGATGGGAGTACACGGTTTTGTGTAGACTATCGTAAGCTCAATGTAAAAACAGTGACGGATGCGTATCCCATGCCGCGTGTGGATGACTTGTTAGATCGGCTGGCAGGGGCAAAGTATTTGACCACCATCGATCTATGCAAAGGCTACTGGCAGATTCCCCTTAGTCCTGATGCTATTCCCAAGTCAGCATTTGTCACCCAGTTTGGCTTATTCCAGTTTTGAGTTATGCCATTCGGGATGAAGACTGCCCCGGCGACCTTCCAGAGGCTGGCTGACTGGCTTCTGGATGGTCTCCAGGACTATGCGTGTGCCTACCTGGATGACATCGCCATCTACAGCGCGACATGGGAAGAGCATCGAAGTCACCTAGAGACAGTATTAGACAGGATCCACAAGGCCGGAATCACCCTGAACCCAAACAAGTGTCACGTGGGCAAAGCAGAGATTCAGTATTTAAGGCATTGAGTGGGAAGTGGGAAACAGCGACCAGAACCAGCCAAGATTGAGGCCATAGCCAAATGGCCCACCCCACGCACTAAAACCCAGATCATGGCGTTTCTCGGGACAGTGGGGTATTACAGGAAATTTGTTCCCAATTACAGCAGCGTGGCCAAGCCCCTCACTGATCTGACCCGTAAGAACCAACCCCGCCAGGTAACCTGGACCCCAGAGTGTGAGGAAGCCTTCCGCCAGCTAAAGGACGCCCTCACCAATACCCCTGTATTGGCCGCACCAATCCAACTAAACGTTTCCTTGTTCACACAGACGCTTCTATGTTTGGATTGGGGGCAGTACTAAGCCAAGTCGGGCGGACGGCCAAGAGCACCCGGTAGCTTACCTGAGTCGGAAACTACTGCCCCGTGAAGTGAGCTATGCGGCCATCGAGAAGGAGTGCCTGGCAATAGTATGGGCACTCAAAAAGTTACAACCATATTTGTGGGACGACAGTTTTCCCTCCTAACGGACCATAATCCCCTAGTCTGGCTTAATCGGGTCTCCGGAGACAATACCAGATTACTTCGGTGGAGTTTAGCGCTACAACCTCTAGACTTCACCATCCACTACAGACCCGGCAAACAAAACGGTAACGCCGATGGACTAAGTCGACAAACGGAACTTGTACCAACCCCATAAACTTCGGTCATCCCCAAACTGATCCGTTAAGGATCAGACTGTGTATGCCGATCGCGTCGCTGAAAAGGGGAGCCGTGTTACCCCCCAGCACCAAGAATGTTATGCAGTATATGTATGTATAATAGTTTCCATGTGAAATGCATCAGTCCACAGGCTGCGCCACTGGGCAGAGAGGACAAGATATCCCCCTTCTGTCCTCCCCCACCTTTGTAATTCCTCCAGTAAATATCAGCAGGCTCCGGCCCCCTGCGGCTATTGTAATGTATGTCTGGCCTGCTTTTTCTATTGGCCTGCCCTGTGTATCTGTGTTATATATTCTGTGTGCTGTAAATAAAGTGACTTCTTTTAGACTGGAAATACGTGGGGTAGCAGTCAGCTTTTATATGCTCTCACGTAACCAAGGAATTCCAGCCAGTGTCCTTCATTCAGAATCCAGCAAAAGCAGAGTGGACCTCCTGAAACACGGGGTGGTACTGAAAGAGGTACCCCAGCTTGTTAGACCCCGTTACAGGGTACTTTTTGCATACCATACGGTCAAGCTGCTCCCACAACAGCTCAATGGGGTTGAGATCTGGTGACTGCGCTGGCCACTCCATTATAGATAGAATACCAGCTGCCTGCTTCTTCCCTAAATATTTCTTGCATAAATTGGAGGTGTGTTTTGGGTCATTGTCCTGTTGTAGGATGAAATTGGCTCCAATCAAGCGCTGTCCACAGGGTATGGCATGGCGTTGCAAAATGGAGTGATAGCCTTCCTTATTCAAAATCCATTTTACCTTGTATGAATCTCCCACTTTAGCAGCACCAAAGCAACCCCAGACCATCACATTACCTCCACCATGCTTGACAAATGGCTTCAGGCACTCTTCCAGCATCTTTTCAGTTCTGTGTCTCATAAATGTTCTTCTGTGTGAGCCAAACAACTCAAACTTGGATTCGTCTGTCCATAACACTTTTTTCCAATCTTCCTCTGTCCAATGTCTGTGCTCTTTTGCCTATATTAATCTTTTCCTTTTATCAGTCAGTCTCAGATATGGCTTTTTCTTTGCTACTCTGCCCTGATGGCCAGCATCCCGGAGTCGCTTCTTCACTGTAGATGTTGACACTGACACTTTGCGTGTTCTATTTAATGAAGCTGCCAGTTGAGGACCTGTGAGGCATCTATTTCTCAAAATACAGACTCTAATGTACTTGTCTTGTTGCTCAGTTGTGCAGCGGGGCCTCCCACTTCTCTTTCTTCTCTGGTTAGAGCCTGTTTGTGCTCTCCTCTGAAGGGAGTAGTACACACTGTTGTAGGAAATCTTCAGTTTCTTGGCAATTTCTCACATGGAATTTTTGAGAGTTAAATGGAACCAACAAATGTAATGATCCAGATTCTCAACTAGCTCAAAGGAAGGTCAGGTTTATAGGTTCTCTAATTAGCCTAACTGTTTTCAGCTGTGCTAACATACTTGCAAAAGGGTTTTCAAGGGTATTCTAACCATCCATTAACCTTCTTACACAGTTAGCAAATGGATCACCCCCAGACACAGGGCCACAGGTTACTCGGTACCGGTCCTTTCTGTCTCAGTTCTGGGGCTGTCACGGTGGCTGGACCCGGTCCGTGACCCTGCTAAGGGGCATCCAATAAAAGGTGATAGGAGTCTGTCAAGGTTTCGTGATGCCACCTGTGGTGTTCGGTCAGGGTGACCGACGCTGCTTGGGGTCCACTGGGGTGATGTGATGGCAGCTAGATGGTAAACCTTCCCCCAGGTGAAGTATGTCCCCAGGGCTTCCCAGTAAGGTGGATGGTGATGGTGTGAGGTGCAGGCAATAACGAGGACACAGGGTTGCAGTCTCTTTACCTCTTTACTGAAGACTTCAGGATCCTCAATCCAGAGCATGATTAACAGGGCTGTCGGAGACCGGCCGGTCCGATGGCACATCCAGAGTTCCCTTTACAGGTGGAAATCGTTGCCTACCAATAGCGCCTGTGTGTTGTAGTGCTACCCTGCTGAGCATTCGGTATAGTCCTCACAACTTCTGTTCTAGTTCGTTCGTTCTTTCTAGTTCTTTCTCTTTCTTTCTATTTCGTTCCAGATGTTACTAGTTTCTCGTCCCCGAGGTATGTTATGGCTAGGACGCACCCGTATGACGGGAAGGCTCGGAGCTCTTCCGGGACCCTAGAGACGCCCCTCTCCACGTGTTGCCCCCTATGTCTTCGTAGGAAATTTAAGGTAGACAGCCAACCTATAATTAACTGTCCTGCGGAGTTTGAAGTAAAGCATAGAGTCAGTTACTTCCTCGGTGTTCCGGCCACCGGCTACGCGCCTCAGTAGGATGTTGCCGTTCTCGGGGCACAACTCCTACTGCATTTCCTTTGTGCTGATCTCGTTTCTCACTGTTCCACAATATCCTTCGCTTCGTGTCTCTTAGGATACCGCCGCAAGGTAGTTCCGTAACATTCTGTTCTGTTCGCTAGGTACCTGCCAGGTTCCCACGCCTGACAGGCACCCCCCTGAATCTTCTCCCTGCAACACCCCCTGCCACGGGATGTTGCCTGAATCCAACTCAGTCAGCTTCTGACTAACTTCCTATCCAACCTTAGTTTTACCAGTGTGAGGAGTGGCCCAATAAATAAAGCCTTTTTCTCCCCCTAGTGGCCGGAGTGTGAAGTGTAATGTGTGCTGGTGATACCTGGTCAGGAGAATTCCTTCAGTGCCATCAGACGTACCATCACTCCCCTCAGCGGCAGAGTGTCAAACTGCAACGACCAGATCTCTGGGGCACTGCACAAACACAAAGTACCATGAGAACACTGGAGTGATAGTTTGTTGGAAATGGGCCTCTATACACCTTTGAAGATATTGCATTACAAACTAGACGTTTGCAGCTAGAATAGTCATTGACCACATTAACAATGTATAGAGTGTATTTCTGAATCATTTGCTTTTCTTTCAAAAATAAGGAAATTTCTAGGTGACCCTAAACTTTTGCATGGTAGTGTACCTGCCATGCGGGTAGTGGCCTACCAGCAAGGGGGACAGAGAAAACGTGAGGACCTTGTGTGAGGCCTAAAGCAGCAAGTGACTACAACACAGCACAGAAGGGAAGGCTTCCAACCCCACCTGGTTAGGGGGATTCTTGAGTCGCTTCCAAGCCGGCCGGACCGTACCAGTACCTGAGATCGGGTGACCTGGACTGTGGCTGCCTTACACCAGTAAAGAAGTATAGAGACTGCAACCTTGTGTCCTGTTTTTTACCATCTTGTGACATCACTACACTGTGACGCGCCCACTGCTGCATCTCATAGAAGAGGAAACGGTGGATGGGGAGCCTAGATTAAGTAAGTATAAGCTTCTTTTTTTCCATGTATTACTTGACTATAAAATGAGGGACTTTGGAGCATAAAATGAGGGGCTTTGTGGGGGCAGCATAAAATAAGGGGCTGTACAGGGGGGACATAAAATGAAGGACTGCGCAGGGATGGGCACAAAATGAGGGGCTGTGCAGGATGGGAAATAAGCCAAATATAGGGTGTATCCCAGTTTGATACCCCTGGAGGTCCTCTAATTGTAAATATCCAGACTAGCTAGGAGAACACCTTACATAGATTAAAACATAACCTTTAATGGTAAATGTCTAAAAGATCAATGGATAATGCAAGACAACACAGTGATAAAGTGCAGAAAGTGCTTATGTAACCAGTGCTCGGTAAAAAAAAATGGTTTTATCTCACCAAATATGTAGTTTCCTTCACGGGAGCATCCATATACATTGAGGGGAAGGGGGAAACAGTTTCTATACTACCCCAGTCGTGCCCCTGTGTTGCTCCCACCCTGACAAGGTCAGTCCCCAAGTCAGGCTAGTAAATTGTTCCCACCATAACCATGTAAAATTCCCTACGCGTTTCCTCTCCCATAGGGGAGATTCATGAGGGGAAAAATATGTAAGAATTGTTGGATCTTCTTCTCTGAAAAAGGGAGCCCCTACATCGGGAGGAAGCTCCTGTGTCCGATGCACCTAGTTATGGGTACGGACTATGGTAGGGTGAGATGAAAGAGGGTGAACTGCCACTTAAATAGTTTCCTGTTTTCAACAATTACACAGCGTCCTACCTCATTTCCATCAGGTCACGTGCTCGAGATAACCACTGACATCATCAGCGGTAATGGCGCTGTGTCGCTGTTCTCCCTCCATTAGATCTGTGTACACTTCCGGTATCAGTGCCGCTCGCTACTGCGCATGCGGCACCCAGTGTGGTACATGAATCATGATCTGCCGATTGTGCTGACATTTCCGGTTCGTGTTCCCTGGGCTGCACGCTAATGCGCATGCGGCACCTAGGGGATAAACAAATGCAGACCAGCTGATTGTGTCGCTGTTATCCCTCAATTAGATCTACGTATAATTCCGGTATCAGTGCCGCCCGCTAGTGCGCATGCGGCACCCAGTATGCTACGTGATTTTACTGGCATTTCCGGCTGTGCAGGATGGGGCATAAAATTAGGGGCTGTGTAGGATGGGACATAAAATGAGGGGCTGTATGGGGGGGGGCATAAAATGAAGAACTGTGTGGGGGGGCAGGAAATGATGGGTTGTGTAGAAGGACCATGAAATAAGGGGCTGTGCGAGGGGGGCGTAAATTGATGGACTCTGTAGGGAGGCATGAAATGAGTGTCTGTGTGGGGGGGGTCATGAAATTAGGGGCTGTGTGGAGGCATGAAATGAGGGGCTGTGCGGGTGCCAAGAAAGGTGGGACTGGGTGGGGAAACGTAAAATGAGGAGCTGTGCAGAGTGGACAGCAAATGAGGGACTGTACAGGGGTGTCATAAAATGAGGGGCTGTGTGCAGGGGCATGAAATGAGGGGCTGTGCGGGGGCATGAAAAGTACAGTATATAAAGAGCTGTGGTGACCATACAGTATATGAGGCTGTGGTGGACATTATACTGGGGGCTGTGATAACCATACTAGATATGGGCTGTGGGGACTATTTTACTGTTTGGGGTGCTGTTTGTTGGCCATAATACTGTATGGGGTGCTGCTGGGGCCATCATAGTTTACATGGGTTTTTTTTGAACACCATACATACTACTGGGGGGGCTGTGGTGAATCATACTATAGGGGTGACTGTACATCATACTATATATGGGGAGCTGTGTTGGTGACCACACTATATATTAATGGCGTGTTGTGGATATCATACCATATGGGTGGCTGTGACCATCATACTGCGTAGAGGGACTGTGTGAGTGTCACAATCAATTTTTGTTTTTGTGGCAGCTCTGGTTCCACTATGTTTAAATGTAGCTTTTTTTCCTTTCAGTCCATCGGGGGTTAATGTCAGTTTTTTCCCTCTGCTGGCAACCTGGTGTAACTGCACTGTTGCTGTCTCAGCTGATGTGGTGGTGACCACTCCCACCATCCTTTAAATGGTCACCTGATGCATCAGCTGACTGTTGGTGATAGAGTTTATCTTTGGAGACCAGTCTAGGAGGAGCAGCTCTCTGCCACTTCTGGTGTTTGGAGTCCTCTTACCAGCGTCGGACTGGAGCACCTTGGGCCCACCAGAGAAAATCATTCTTGGGGCCCACTATGTAGCTACATAGAAATAGATACAAGACCACCAATTGTGCAGTGAAAAAGTGCCAATATCAGGGTATAATATAAGGTAGTTCACATCTTAATTATGTAGCAGGGTTGGGGTAGCCCCCTCATAGAATATAATTTAGCCCCCTCATAAAATATAACACAGTCCCCTCTCATAGAATATAATGCAGCACCCCACAAAATATAATGCAACCCCCTCAGGTATAATGCAGTCCCCACCATAGAATATAATGTAGCACCCTCATAGGGTATAATGCAGCCCCCCTCATATAGTTTAATGCAGCCACCACAGAATATAATGTCAACTGAGAGAATGCAGCCCCACCACAGAATATAATGCAGCCCCCCATAGAGTATACTGTAGCCCCCTCACACAGTATGATGTAGCCTCCCATAATATAATGTAGTCCCCTGAGAATAATGCAGTCCCCCCACAGAATATAATGTAGCCCCCTCATAAAGTATAATGCAGCCCCTCTCCACCCCATCAAAAGTATAATGTTACAGGGTATATACACTAGATTCCTTGATAGGGCTTTGATCCAGGGAACTAGTCTGATTGCCGTATGTGGAGTCGGGAAGGAATTTTTTTCCCCAATGTGGAGCTTACTCTTTGCCACATGGTTTTTTTTGCCTTCCTCTGGATCAACATGTTAGGGCATGTTAGGTTAGACTATGGGTTGAACTAGATGGACTTATAGTCTTCCTTCAACCTTAATAACTATGTAACTAATAATTATGTAACTATCATTGTCCTCATCACCACCTCCATCATTGCCTTCTCCCCTACCACCTCCATCACTGCCCATTCCACCACCTGCATCACTGCCTCCTCCCCCACCATCATTGTCCATTTCATCACCTCCATCATTGCCCATCACCTCCATCATTGCCTCCCCCACCACCATTGCCTCCCACCTCCATCATTGCCTCCTCCCACCACCATCATTGCCCATCACCTCCATCATTGTCTCCCCACCATCATTGCCCATCACCTCCATCATTCCCTCCCTCACCATGATTGCCCATCACCTACATCATTGTCTCCCCCACCACCAGCATTGCCCATCATCTCCATTATTGCCTCCCCCACCACCATTGCCCATCACCTCCATCATTGCCTATCACCTCCATCATTGCCTCCCATACCATCATCATTGCCCATCACCTCCATCATTGCCTCCCCACCATCATTGCCCATCACCTCCATCATTCCCTCCCTCACCATCATTGCCTATCACCTCCATCATTCCCTCCCTCACCATAATTGCCCATCACTTCCATCATTGCCTGCCCATCACCTCCATCCAGAGGCGTAACTACAAAGTTATGGGCCCCAATGCGAATTCATTTCACACACTATAGTTTTGTTGCAATTTTTTACAGTGCAATATTTAATAAGTATAGGTTCCTATGTTTAATTTCTTAGAAATAAAAAATTACAGTACAAAAAATGCGTATATATATATATATGTATATATATATATATATATATTAATCTGAAAAATGCAACATGAATTGACATGCTCTTTTTTTGTGAGGATCAGTTTTCCACCAAAAAATACGGATTCTCACAAAAGGTCATGTCTGAATAGCAATTCTGGGAAACTCATTGACTTTGTTGGGATGTTGGGAGGTCAGTGCAGTGCACTGCAAAAAAATGATCCGTAAAAAACGCCTAAGGCTACGTTCACACACAGCATTTTGACTGCATCCTCACAAAGTGCAGTCTTGTGTGTGTGAATGCTGCTATGCTAATTACTCACCTTCCCCGCACCCCCACGGTGATGTCCAGCGATGTCCCCTCGTCTCGGAGGCTGCAGCATTCTGTGCCTCTAGGTCCCTGCTCAGTCACATAGTGTTGTGCCAGGTCATCTCAAAGGTTCTGCAGCCTCCGGACCTGCGAGATCACCGTGGGAGCGCAGGGAAGGTGAGTAAAAGCTCATCCAAAAAGCACAAAAATAATTTAAATGCTCATTCTTTTTACGGATCCGTTCTTGAGCCCACAAACAAACCTGTAAAAAGCACAGTGTGTGATTGCAGAATTGTGAAATGCACTGACTTGGCTGTCACAGCCAACGTCACTGCATGCCACTGCAAGAGCGGATCCGTACAAAAAGGGACACTGCCACACACACATACACACACACAGTGCAACACTGCCACACACACAGTACAACACTGCCACACACACAGTACAACACTGCCACACACACAGTACAACACTGCCACACACACAGTACAACACTGCCACACACACACACAGTACAACACTGCCACACACACAGTACAACACTGCCACACACACAGTACAACACTGCCACACACACACACACACAGTACAACACTGCCACACGCACACACAGAGTACAACACTGCCACACACAGTACAACACTGCCACACGCACACACAGAGTACAACACTGCCACACACAGTACAACACTGCCACACACACATACACACACAGTACAACACTGCCACACAGAGTACAACACTGCCACACACTATAAAAGGCTCACTCACACAAGTGTATAACATGGCCGAGTGCTATGTGGTATTTTAATGTTACACTATGGGGAATTGTAGATCTGCAACTCTTTTTTTCATGCATAATGCAAATTGCTGCCCAAATCGGATGGCACACACCGACTCATTCAAGTCTATGGGTGCGTGTATAAAATTGATCTGCACTTGGATGACATTTAAGAGCAGTCAGATTTCCGCAGACTGACAAAATGGAGACATTTGCTTTTCCATCTTCTCTGAGAGAAGTGTGATTGGAGTATTTCCATAACGGAGCCGATTCTCTTAGAAGAGACAATATGCACAGGTGTTGCCCTGGCCTAAGAGGAGACAGACTGCTGCGCTAGGACACATCTCCTGATGTGATGAACGGGGCAAGAATCTGGAGTCACTGAAGTCCAGGCTGGATGATTCCACTATCACTGATCTACAGTGACACAGAACATTGGGGCACAGAGGAACATGATGGCTGCCAATGTTTATAAGAGCACTATGGACTGGTGCAAACTATGGGGGCAGTCACTATCGGGTACTATGTATGGTGGCATTTTTTTCTAGTTCACATGGTGCATAGGGGCGTTTGGTATAAGGGGAACTCCTCACTAGCGCACACTAAATGTGAGGCTCTGTAGCTGGTATTACTTACAGGGGGCTCCTCTCTGCCTCGCACCGCACATGCAGGGGGCACCCTTCTTTGCCCCGCCACCACACACGCAGGGGGCGCCCCTCTCTGCCCACGTCTCAATATCACACAGGGGACGCCTCTCTCTGCTTTGCCACCTCACAGAGGGTGTGCCCCTCTCTGCCCACATCTTAGCACCACACAGGGGGCCCCTCTCTGCCCTGCCACCTCATAGAGGGAGCGCCCCCTCTCTGCCCCGCCACCTCACACATGGGGCCCCTCTATGCACACGTCTCCAGGATCTATATCACGACACCCGGGGGGGGAGGGATGATGAGCCAGCACCCACACACACAGGCACACAGCACAGCTCACCTCCCTGCAGCACACACACACACACACACCTCACCTCCCTGTAGCACACACACACACACACACACAGCACAGCTCACCTCCCTGCAGCACACACACACACCTCACCTCCCTGCAGCACACACACACCTCACCTCCCTGCAGCACACACACACACAGCACAGCTCACCTCCCAGCAGCAGCAACACACACACACAGCTCACCTCCCTGCAGCACACACACACCTCACCTCACTGCAGCACACACCTCACCTCCCTGCTGCACACATACACACACACAGCACAGCTCACCTCCCAGCAGCAGCAGCAACACACACAGCACAGCTCACCTCCCTGCAGCAGCAGCACCACACACACACACACACACACATGCACACACAGCACAGCTCACCTCCCTGCAGCAGCAGCAACACACACACACAGCACAGCTCACCTCCCTGCAGCAGCAACACACACACAACACAGCACAGCACAGCTCACCCCAACAGCCTCTTCATTCCAAGCAGCGTTCTGACTGAGACAGCAGAGCGTTCTGACTGAGACAGCAGCACGCTGGATGATGACGTCATCCAGCTGGGCTGCCTCAGACAGGAAGCAGGACGCTGGGAGCCGGTGAGCTGCTCTGTGTGAGTCTGTGTGCCTGCGTGTGTGTATGTGTGCGGTGCTGTGCTGTGTGTGTGCTACTTTGTGAGTGTGTGTGTGGGGGGGCTTTACATGCGGGCAGTGTTAGCAGCACCCTGCGGCTAACGCTGCCTGCTATTAAAGAGAAATGGAATTCACTCCTCTCCACGCCCATAGGGGCGTGGGGAAGGGTGAATATTCATTCTGCTTTAGCAGCGGGGACAGGATCCTGTCTCCAGCTGCCGCTACTGGCACAGGGCGGGCCCCCTTGACCCAGGGGCCCTATAGCCACTGGCAAGGGGCCCCTGGAGCAGTGGGGGCCCTAGGCAGCTGCTGGTCAGTATGCCAGCAGGTGTCAGTGCCAGGGCCCACCGGAGAATCCTCCGGTTCTCCGGTGGGCCAGTCCGAGCCTGCCTGTTACTGTGCTATCCACGGTGTGGAGCTTGGCTGCAGTGTCTGGAAGCTAAGTGCTGTATTTTTACCTTGTGCCTTTGGTGTTTGTCACTGTCACCTGTGTTGTATTATCTGGTATTATCTGCAGTGGTAAGGCTAGTGCCCCTTGCCGGCCAATGCACTAGCCAGTGCATTATTAGGTGACAGCGAGGGACTTAGGTTTGTGATGGCAGGGAGAAGGACCCACTTAAGGTGTTAGGGGAGTGCAGGGACAGGCTCAAGTTTGAGCTCAGGTGATGACCATCCCTCATTTCCCTATCTGTGGGACCTTCCTCTTCCCAATACCATCCCATTGTGTGTGCTGCACCATCCGCTGATCAACCACCTGGGACATTATTACTGTCACATTTTTCCGGTGAATAATGGCTCAATTGCAGGCCTTCGCTCAACTGATCCAGACCCTCACTAATGAGCTTAAGGAGCTGCGGTCTCAGGTGGTGCAGCAGCTTCAGCAGTTGTCAGGGTTCGGGGTCTCGGCTCATGTGCAGGTTCAACCGGAACCCAAGATATCTCTCCCTGACAGGTTCTCTGGAGGGAGAGATACATTATTGGTTTCTGCCCTCATTTTTCAGGGAGTGAGGAACAGCATGTGGGGATAATAGTCTCCCTTGACAAGGGTGATCCCCAATCCTGGGCCTTCTCCCTGCCATCCGATTCACCATCTTTGCGGTTGGTGGATGAGTTTTTCACAGCATTGGCGCTGGTGTGTGGGGATCCTGATGGCGTCTCCCTGGCTGAGTCTTGACTCCACAAAATCAAGCAGGGGGGCTGGGCGGCTGAGCAGTACTGCTCAGAGTTCAAGAGGTGGGCTACTGACACGCAGTGGAATGACCCTGCCCTTAGGAGCATTTTTTGTCAGGGTCTATCACCTAGGCTGCAAGATACTCTGGTTCAGTCTGCTACTTCTGGGTTGTTGGAAGCCACCATGGCCCTTGCTATTCAGGTGGATAGACACCTCAAGGAGAGACATACACCAAATCTGCCTCCTGTTGTCCTTTCTATGGAGGAGGACACATCAGTGCAGACAGACGAACCTATGCAGGTGGATTCTCCCTTTGTCCAGACCCATGGTCTGAGGGGTAGGACGTTGGCAAGACCCCTAAGCATTCAGGCCAGGCAATTGATACTGTCCCACTCAGCGAGGGGAGGGTGACCCAAGTCATAGATAATATAAATCTGCTTATAGGGACTCATCATGAAGAGTTCCTGTCATGCTACGTCTTGGAGGGTATGCCAACCTCCATCGTCTTGGGCCTCCCTTGGTTGAAGAAACACAACCCAGTCATAGACTGGCGGTCCAGGGAAGTAGTCAGCTGGGACCAGTCGTGTAAGGACTGCTGCCCGGGAGCTACGATCTCTGCCATCCTTCTTCAACCTACCCGTTCTTCTCCGGTGGGGGCAGCTGAGGTGCTGCCAGTGAGTAGGGGCAAAACTCAACTCTCACTCCAAGTAAACCCTGTGTCTCGGAGTCCTCTTAGGAGGAGGGGTCAGGGAAGGGTGGTGGTTCCCTCTGTGGGTAGTGGAGGTATGAGTTTGGTAACACAGGGGGACGCCTCTGTTGTTGGTTCCTCAAACAGTTCACCATCTTGTGGCAAACGCATGCGTGGAAATAAACGTTCAGGTTCGGACCTGTGTGTGAATGAGTACGTGTGGATGTCCACCAAAAACATCATGTGGAAGTGCAGCTCCCCAGAGTCCTGGTCGCTGCAGTAATGTCATTCTTCCACCAGGGGGAGCATCAAAGGAGTTCACCCTACGTATCACATCCACACACACACTTCACATGCCGGCCACCAGGGGGAGCAAAAGGTTCTATCTATTAGGCCACTCCTCACACTTGGGTAATACTGGGGGTTTGGTTAGGAAGTGAGGCAGTCAGTGGCAGTGAGAGTTGGAGCCAGGAGAAGAGGAGAGGAGCAGCCTGGGCTCGGCCCAGAAAAGGGAAAGAAGGACACGGAGCTGCGCCTGCAACCCATGCGGCAGCCTCCTAAGAAAGGACAAGAAAGGAAGTGTGCCGTAGTGAGTGAGCACAGAAGTCGTAGCAACAGGAGTGAAACATCAGTGGGAGACCAGCTAGAAGCAGGCTGCCTCCCACTGAGCGCAGATCCAGTGGCCGGAACACCGAGGGAGTAATAGACTCTACACTTTACTACAGAGACCGGCAGGACAGTCGATTCCAAGTTGGCTGTCTGCCCTAAGAACCTAAGCAGACAAGGTGGCAACGCGGAGGAGGGGTGACGCTAGGGTCCCTATAAAATAGCCTCAGGCCACCACCGTCATACGGGTTTGTCCTATCCATCTGGGGGACAGAGAGAAGAGTAACAAGAGTGAGGACCTTATGGTAGCTAATGCAAGTAAGGACCTACTACGTTACTGTGCGCAAGGGGTAGGCTACTGATTTCCACCTGGATAAGGGGACTCTGGAATTGCCATCAGACCGTCCAGACTCTGCCTACCCTATCATCCGGCACCCTGGACTGTGGATGCTGAAGCCTTCAGTAAAGGTAAAGAGACTGCACCCATTGTGTCCTCGTTATTTACCGCACCTTGCACCATCCACCATCAACATCTACATTTCTGGGAAGCCCTGGGGATATACTTCACCTGTGGGAAGGTATACCATCTAGCTGCCATTCCATCACCCCAGCGGACCCCTAAGCAGCGTCGGTCACCCTGACCGAATACCACAGGTGGCGTCACGAACACTACCGTTATCTACGAACTTTACCCTTTTATTGGGCGCCCCTCATAGGGCCACGGTCCGGGTCGGGCCACCGTGAAATCCTCACTGAGGGAACTGAAGGACCCGGTACCGAATACCCCATTGCCCTTACGTGGGGGCGATCCAAATCTTGGCTTCATGAACAGGATCTACTTAAGTCTGAGAATTTGGGTCATGTGCGCCTAAGAACTGTGTCAGAATTGTATTGGAACTGTGAATTGCTTAAAGACTGTGTGTTGCTGGTTACCGCAAAGATTCCCGCCAAAACAGCCACCATTATCGCACCACGAGGAGCGCTGGAGAAGAAGGAGGGCGTGCTATGGGAGGAGACCGTGAAAGCAGCACCAAAAATAGTGACCGCCCCCTCTGACTACAGCTGCAGGATGACGAGCTCAGAAATGCAGGAGCCGAAACCCCAGAAAATGGAGGAGCAGCGTGTGTGTGCCACTGCAGATCTAGAAGCCAAGATGGTGACCAGCGGGTACCTGAACGACGACGAAGTGACCCAGGGCCACCCCAGCCCACCGGATGCGAACCAGAGCTTGCCGCTACTGGAGGCATCGAACCTCCCAACCCCGGACGCGGAGCCGGCAAAAGTGAAGAAATGGAAGTCGGAGCTGTGCAAGAAGATCGCACAGGAGGAACCGTGGTCAGAGCCGCAGTGGACTCCAGTGTCCTCATCAGCGGAGCCGATCGACATCGGTGGAACCACATCAGATGCAGGTACAAAAAATGTCCCTTCCCCACTGACCGATCTTCCTCCGGTGACCGCTCCCCGTCCCGACTGTGACCAGCCGCCCGTTCCCGAAATCATAGCACCCCTCGACTCAATGGAAGGGATACTGCCCCCGCTCCCGACATCTATGGGTGAACTGCTTGACGTGAGGGGTGATCTTTAAATGGGACGCTCCAAAGATCCGACCGGATGGGTCCAGACAGGAGGGCTCCTATAGCGTAGTGCTCACCTGGGAGCAATAGAAACAATGCCTAGTTTCGCAATGGAAAGAGCGGAATAAACCGAACGCTCAAAGTGATACATCGACCACTAGAGCTCAAAGAGATGACAGTCCCCCGGTGAGCCACGGTATAGTGGTGACCTACCATCTCCAAAGAGGGAAAGACTTTTTCAGGAATCCGGGATGGTACCGAAAGTTTAGGTTGACAGATACGAAGTGGAGTCGCATCTAGGAAAGGGGCATCCAGACGGAGACCTGCGACCCGGAGACCCGGTGACTTACACCCGTCATTGGGGAAATAAAGGTTGGTACAACCGAAACGTTAAGAGGTGCGCGCCATTGACAGCGCCACCTAGTGTCAAAGAAATGACCCCGATCGCCACAGCTATTGAACCACCGAGGGTCCTGCAGATTAACGTCACCCCTATTGTATATCCAGCTACCACTGTAGTGATTACGGAACTAACGCCTGCGATGGCCCGTGCTTCGCCCGACCTTGAGCGGAACATTGGGGGTGCTCAGGCTCCCGTCGGGAGTGAGCGAGCCCCTTATGTAGCACCTGGTAGCCGCCAGTACCCGGCTGGGCTACCTCGACCTTTACTACCACCAGAACTCGAGTAAACCTCGAAGCCCTGAAAAACTGTACATAGTTAACTGTTCTTTCATTGCTGCTTTAAACCAGTCCAGGGTTAATTCTTAAAGGGATCCCTTAGTTTACCCGGGATCCCTATTTTGTTCCAGTTTGCACAAAAGTTCATCATGGTTTTAAAGGAACATTGGAATCATGGACGGTGAATGGTTCCTGAACTGTCCACTGTAAATAGTTTGCACCTTCTTAAAGGTGCTCTCTCCTGGTTTTACAAGCAAGAAGACTTTGCGAAGAATCTGTTCCTGATAACGACATGAAAGTTTCTATGGTCTTAAAGTTATTACTGACTTACTGACTTGAAGATTGTTTGCACTACCTCAGAAAGGACTAGTTTCTCTCTTAAAGGGAATGTTCGGTTGTTGCACATTAATAATGTTTACATAGCTGTTAGTATGTAGCTAGATAGCGATAGAATGTTTAATGACGCACTTTAAATAAAAGTAAGGTTTTAGGAAGAAAGATGCAGTAGACCCGTAGGGGTAGACAGATAGTCCTGCATGTGAAGAAGAATAAAGAAAAGGTTAAATTGCACATTAAGGGTTAATGATACTATACCCTTAGAGGGTACTTGCACTTAGTAGATAGGACACCTGTATGGGTAATTGTATTTCATAGTAAGTTAGTAATTGTTCTGTTTTACAATATGCACAATGTGAATATGTTTTTGTTTGCAACGTTCAAGTGTTCTCACCTCCCATAAAGGGAAGCAATGTTAATTTGTTTAAAGCATTCCAAAATTTTGCATGTCTTTTACTAACCTGTAATTGTTGTGTTCTTTTCCCGGCCGGGGAGTGCTGGATTTAACGGTGAAGGGGGTGGGGGGTGGGGAAGAGAGTGCAGCGCCCCAGAGTCCTGGTCGTTGCAGTAATGTAATTCTTCCACCAGGGGGAGCGATGTTGTGTCTGATGGCACCAAAGGAGTTCACCCTGCCAGGTATCACAGCCACACACACACTTCACACACCGGCCACCAAGGGGAGCAAAAGGTTCTATCTATTAGGCCACTCCTCACACTTGGGTAAAACTGGGGGTTTGGTTAGGAAGTGAGGCAGTCAGTGGCAGTGAGAGTTGGAGCCAGGAGGAGAGGAGAGGAGCAGCCTGGGCTCGACCCAGAAAAGGGAAAGAAGGACACGGAGCTGCGCCTGCAACCCATGCGGCAGCCTCCTAAGAAAGGACAAGAAAGGAAGTGTGCCGTAGTGAGTGAGCACAGAAGTCGTAGCAACAGGAGTGAAACATCAGTGGGAGACCAGCTAGAAGCAGGCTGCCTCCCACTGAGCGCAGATCCAGTGGCCGGAACACCGAGGGAGTAATAGACTCTACACTTTACTTCAGAGACCGGCAGGACAGTCAATTCCAAGTTGGCTGTCCGCCCTAAGAACCTAAGCAGACAAGGTGGCAACGCGGAGGAGGGGCAATGCTAGGGTCCCTATAAAATAGCCTCAGGCCACACCGTCATATGGATTTGCCCTATTCATCTGGGGGACAGAGAGAAGAGTAACAAGAGTGAGGACCTTATGGTAGCTAATGCAAGTAAGGAGCTACTATGTTACTGTGTGCAAGGGGTAGGCTACTGATTTCCACCTGGATAAGCGGACTCTGGAATTGCCACCAGACCGTCCGGACTCTGCCCCTGACAGTGACCTGAGCGCGCAGCCCCGGTGACCGCAGTGACAAGCCAGGACCCCTGAGTGTGACAAGTAAACTGCTCAGTTTGTGTGTAGCATTGCTACTGCAGAGAGACTGCCAGGCTAATATACAGAGACTGATGCAGCAGAGTGGCTGTGTTACTTCCTGCTTCCAGCTTTACTGGGAGAAAAGACTGCAGAGACTTAACCCCCGGAGTCCCCAGTTCCCTGGAGACAGCGGAGAGACTTCAGGATCTTAAGCGCTGCTGGTGACTGTACCCACATTGGAATAAGGACCCTCCAGTCAGGACCTCCCTGGACTGATAAGTTACAAGAACACTCGTTAACCCTTTCTATTCTGCTTAACTGTTTACTGTTTGCTTTATCTCTATTAACCCCCTGTTTACTCCCAGTGAGGAGAATCTTACTCCTGTTAATAAATTCCCCTCAACAGTTGGTCTGTCTGTTCCGTGGTGACATACTCAACCCTGCACTCTATTACACCTACGTTACTGTCATCCCCACGGATGCGAAAAAAAGATGAAATGGAGAATAGATGTAACAGGAAAATCCTCTCTCCAGCTCTGATGCATGTTTCTGCCAAGATGGCATTGACCAGAAAGAATAGGATGTGAGGAAACAAGATAGAAGTATTTACAGAGAGAGAGAGGCATTGTGGAATATTACAGCTACAATATACGAAAACATATATATACAGTACTGACCAAACGTTTGGACCAAACTTTTGGACACACCTCATTTAAAGATTTTTCTGTATTTTCGTGACTATGAAAATTGCACATTCACACTGAAGGCATCAGAACTATGAATTAACTCATGTGGAATTATATACTTAACAAAAAAGTGTGAAACAACTGAAATTATGTCTTATATTCTAGGTTCTTCAAACTAGCCACCTTTTGCTTTGATGACATTGTCTTGATGAGCTTCAAGAGGTAGTCACCAGGGATGGTTTTCACTTCACAGGTGTGTCCTGTCAGGTTTAATATTTGGGATTTCTTGCCTTATGAAAGGGGTTGGGACCATCAGTTGTGTTGTGCAGAAGTCTGGTGGATACACAGCTGGTAGTCCTACTGAATAGACTGTTAGAATTTGTATTATGGCAAGAAAAAAGCAGCTAAGTAAAGTAAAATGAGTGGCCATCATTACTGTAAGAAATGAAGGTCAGTCAGTCCAAAAAATTGGGCAAACTTTGAAAGTGCCCCCAAGTGCACTTTTTTGTTAAGTACCGTATATAATTCCACATCTGTTATTTCATAGTTTTGATGCCTTCAGTGTGAATATACAATTTTCATAGTCATAAAAATACAGAAAAATATTTAAATGGGAAGGTGTGTCCAAACTTTTGGTCTGTACGGAGTATATATATATATATATATATATATATATATATATATATATACACATATTTATATATATATATATTTATTTATTTAGATAAAGCTGAGTGTATGTATGTATGTATGTATCAAGCCATGCCCATTCCACATATCCCCACCTACTCCGCATATCCACACTCACTCCACACGCAAAGCCCAATCCACACGGCCCACATTTTTAGCAAACACAGGTGGAGACACATTCACCTCGAAAGCCACCCTGCAAAACTCACTGGCTGTGACGTCCCAGCCACTGCAAGCTACAATCAGGGCCGCCGCCTTTAGAGTATCAGTGCATGTCAGGCACAGGCCACATCTAGCTCCATCGTGTCTAGAATGGAGTTGCTCCTGTGAGGCATGACGTCAAGGGAAAGGGAGGAGCCTCATGGATTACACCGCTGTGCTCATAACAGGAAGTAGCTGTGCACGTGTGAGGGGAAGAGAGGAGTGAGTGGAAAATGAGAGGAGTGAGGAGAAATTGTGAGGTGTGAGGTGAAAATGAAGAGGTGAAAGTGGAAAATGAGAGGAGTGAGGAGAAAATAGTGGAGTGATTGGAAAATGACAGGTGTGAGGTCAAAATGACAGGTGTGAGGGGGAAAATGAGGGGAGTGAGGGGGAAAATGAGAGGTGTGAGGGGAAAAATGACAGATGTGAGAGGGAAAATGAGAGGCATGATGAGAAAATGAGAGAAGTGAGGTGCTGCTACATTATGAGGCTGTGTATAGAAAAGAGTGAAGTGGAGTAAATGATGCGCACTCTGTAGAGTTGGGTGGTGCAGGCTGGACTTGGAGACGAATCCAAAATAGTTGCAAGAGTAGGAAGCAGCCGCATTCAAGAATTGATTATATTTGCAAAAAGTGTCAATATTTATTACAAGTACACAAAATTATATGAGCATCAAGAAGAGTGGAGGTAAGGTTACTTTTCAACCCTACCCAGGTCTTTATCAAACCTCACTATTGTAGAGGGATAGAGACAAGCTGCATGTAGAGATATAGAAACAAGAAATCCCCTCTGATGCTTTTACGTGTGGCAATTGTACTTGCAGCATATCCAACTCCCCCTTTTCTTGTTAAATATATGATGTGAAATGGTTTTATGTGGCAATATAATCATTATAATTTGTTATAACTAACCACAGTTAGTTACTATGCCGGGCCAACGCCGGACTCTTCAGCTAGTATATTATAACAATGGCCAGTAGACAGCAGCAAAGGGCAACAAACACTGAACAACCATCACAGCGATATATAATGAATGAAACAAGACATATTACATTAGGCTTATGTGCCTGTAATGGCAATAAGCTTTTGCAGAGGATTGGCTCGATAGCACGTTTTAGTTTAACAATTAATTAGGAGCTGTAGAGGTAGAAAAAGGTCAGCACGAACTCTAGACAATGCTATACTCTGATCAGAATGTTAGAGTGTCAGCTTAGTGTGATCCAATTCTCTCACGTGATTGTCACACAGGTGAAGAGAAGATTGACAAGAAAATCTTTCCATCTTATCCATTCTGTGAGTCTGCGGAAATAGGGCTGCATTTTGGAGTCATCTGAGTGCAGTTTGATGATTTCCATGCACACACAGACTTGAATCGGTTTGCACTGCACATCGCAGCATGCTGCCACTTTTTTCTGATAAAACATCGAATAGCACTCTTCCAATGTATACACTCATGTGAGTGAGCCCTAAATGTAGAACTATTCTGTGTTACCCCAATGAAAACCAGACAATTTTCCTGAACTGCATCAGTTTTGTGTTATTCGCAGATTGAGTTGCACCAAAATAGTGCATATTAGTTTTGTTTAAAAAAAAAGTCACAAGTGAATTGGCCTCTGCATGCATAGGTCCTTAACCCCTTCATGACCCAGCCTATTTTGACCTTAAAGACCTTGCCGTTTTTTGCAATTCTGACCAGTGTCCCTTTATGAGGTAATAACTCAGGAACGCTTCAACGGATCCTAGCGGTTCTGAGATTGTTTTTTCGTGACATATTGGGCTTCATGTTAGTGGTAAATTTAGGTCAATAAATTCTGCGTTTATTTGTGATAAAAACGGAAATTTGGCGAAAATTTTGAAAATTTCGCAATTTTCACATTTTGAATTTTTATTCTGTTAAACCAGAGAGATATGTGACACAAAATAGTTAATAAATAACATTTCCCACATGTTTACTTTACATCAGCACAATTTTGGAAACAAAATTTTTTTTTGTTAGGAAGTTATAAGGGTTAAAATTTGACCAGCGATTTGTCATTTTTACAACGAAATTTACAAAACCATTTTTTTTAGGGACCACCTCACATTTGAAGTCAGTTTGAGGGGTCTATATGGCTGAAAATACCCAAAAGTGACACCATTCTAAAAACTGCACCCCTCAAGGTACTCAAAACCACATTCAAGAAGTTTATTAACCCTTCAGGTGCTTCACAGCAGCAGAAGCAACATGGAAGGAAAAAATGAACATTTAACTTTTTAGTCACAAAAATTATCTTTTAGCAACAATTTTTTTATTTTCCCAATGGTAAAAGGAGAAACTGAACCACGAAAGTTGTTGTCCAATTTGTCCTGAGTACGCTGATACCTCATATGTGGGGGTAAACCACTGTTTGGGCGCACGGCAGGGCTTGGAAGGGAAGGAGCGCCATTTGACTTTTTGAATCAAAAATTGGCTCCACTCTTTAGCGGACACCATGTCACGTTTGGAGAGCCCCCGTGTGCCTAAAAATTGGAGCTCCCCCACAAGTGACCCCATTTTGGAAACTAGACGCCCCAAGGAACTTATCTAGATGCATAGTGAGCACTTTGAACCCCCAGGTGCTTCACAAATTAATCCGTAAAAATGAAAAAGTACTTTTTTTTTACAAAAAAATTATTTTCGCCTCAATTTTTTCATTTTCACATGGGCAGTAGGGTAAAATGGATCATAAAATTTGTTGGGCAATTTCTCCCGAGTACGTCGATACCTCATATGTGTGGGTAAACCACTGTTTGGGCACTCGGCAGGGCTCGGAAGGGAAGGCGCGCCATTTGACTTTTTGAATTGAAAATTAGCTCCAATTGTTAGCGGACACCATGTCGCGTTTGGAGAGCCCCTGTGTGCCTAAACATTGGAGCTCCCCCACAAGTGACCCCATTTTGGAAACTAGACCCCCCAAGGAACTTATCTAGATGCATATTGAGCACTTTAAACCCCCAGGTGCTTCACAGAAGTTTATAACGCAGAGCCATGAAAATAAAAAATAATTTTTCTTTCCTCAAAAATGATTTTTTAGCCTGGAATTTCCTATTTTGCCAAGGATAATAGGAGAAATTGGACCCCAAATATTGTTGTCCTGTTTGTCCTGAGTACGCAGATACCCAATATGTTGGGGTAAACCACTGTTTGGGCGCACGGCAGGGCTCGGAAGGGATGGCACGCCATTTGGCTTTTTAAATGGAAAATTAGCTCCAATCATTAGCGGACACCATGTCACGTTTGGAGAGCCCCTGTGTGCCTAAACATTGGAGATCCCCCAGAAATGACACCATTTTGGAAACTAGACCCCCAAAGGAACTAATCTAGATATGTGGTGAGGACTTTGAACCCCCAAGTGCTTCACAGAAGTTTATAACGCAGAGCCATGAAAAAAAAAAAAAATTATTTTCTCAAAAATGATCTTTTAGCCTGCAATTTTTTATTTTCCCAAGGGTAACAGGAGAAATTTGACCCCAAAAGTTGTTGTCCAGTTTCTCCTGAGTACGCTGATACCCCATATGTGGGGGTAAATCACTGTTTGGGCACATGCCGGGGCTCGGAAGTGAAGTAGTGACGTTTTGAAATGCAGACTTTGATGGAATGCTCTGTGGGCGTCACGTTGCGTTTGCAGAGCCCCTGATGTGGCTTAACAGTAGAAACCCCCCACAAGTGACCCCATTTTGGAAACTAGACCCCCAAAGGAACTTATCTAGATGTGTGGTGAGCACTTTGAACCCCCAAGTGCTTCATAGAAGTTTATAATGCAGAGCCGTGAAAATAATAAATACGTTTTCTTTCCTCAAAAATAATTATTTAGCCCAGAATTTTTTATTTTCCCAAGGGTTACAGAAGAAACTGGACCCCAAAAGTTGTTGTCCAGTTTCTCCTGAGTACGCTGATACCCCATATGTGGGGGTAAACCACTGTTTGGGCACATGCCGAGGCTCGGAAGTGAAGTAGTGACGTTTTGAAATGCAGACTTTGATGGAATGCTCTGTGGGCGTCACGTTGCGTTTGCAGAGCTCCTGATGTGGCTTACCAGTAGAAACCCCCCACAAGTGACCGCATTTTGGAAACTACACCCCGAAAGGAACTTATCTAGATGTGTGGTGAGCACTTTGAACCCCCAAGCGCTTCATAGAAGTTTATAATGCAGAGCCGTGAAAATAATAAATACGTTTTCTTTCCTCAAAAATAATTATTTAGCCCAAAATTTTTTAATTTTCCCAAGGGTAACAGGAGAAATTTGACCCCAATATTTGTTGTCCAGTTTCTCCTGAGTACGCTGATACCCCATATGTGGGGGTAAACCACTGTTTGGGCACATGCCGGGGCTTGGAATTGAAGTAGTGACGTTTTGAAATGCAGACTTTGATGGAATGCTCTGCGGGCGTCACGTTGCGTTTGCAGAGCCCCTGATGTGCCTAAACAGTAGAAACCCCCCACAAGTGACCCCATTTTGGAAACTAGACCCCGAAAGGAACTTATCTAGATATGTGGTGAGCACTTTGAACCCCCAAGTGCTTCATAGAAGTTTATAATGCAGAGCCGTGAAAATAATAAATACGTTTTCTTTCCTCAAAAATAATTATTTAGCCCAGAATTTTTTATTTTCCCAAGGGTTACAGGAGAAATTGGACCCCAAAAGTTGTTGTCCAGTTTCTCCTGAGTACGCTGATACCCCATGAGTGGGGGTAAACCACTGTTTGGGCACACGTCGGGGCTCAGAAGGGAAGTAGTGACTTTTGAAATGCAGACTTTGATGGAATGGTCTGCGGGTGTCACGTTGCGTTTGCAGAGCCCCTGGTGTGCCTAAACAGTAGAAACCCCCACAAGTGACCCCATTTTAGAAATTAGACCCCCCAAGGAACTTATCTAGATATGTGGTGAGCACTTTGAACCCCCAAGTGCTTCACAGACGTTTACAACGCAGAGCCGTGAAAATAAAAAATCATTTTTCTTTCCTCAAAAATTATGTTTTAGCAAGCATTTTTTTTTATTCACAAGGGTAACAGGAGAAATTGGACCCCAGTAATTGTTGCGCAGTTTGTCCTGAGTATGCTGGTACCCCATATGTGGGGGTAAACCACTGTTTGGGCACACGTCAGGGCTCGGAAGTGAGGGAGCACCATTTGACTTTTTGAATACGAGATTGGCTGGAATCAATGGTGGCGCCATGTTGCGTTTGGAGACCCCTGATGTGCCTAAACAGTGGTAACCCCTCAATTCTACCTCCAACACTAACCCCAACACACCCCTAACCCTAATCCCAACTGTAGCCATAACCCTAAACACAACCCTAACCGCAACACACCCCTAACCACAACCCTAACCCCAACACACCCCTAACCATAACCACAACCCTAATTCCAACCCTAACCCTAAGGCTATGTGCCCACGTTGCGGATTCGTGTGAGATATTTTCGCACCATTTTTGAAAAATCCGCGGGTAAAAGGCACTGCGTTTTACCTGCGGATTTTCCGCGGATTTCCAGTGTTTTTTGTGCGGATTTCACCTGCGGATTCCTATTGAGGAACAGGTGTAAAACGCTGCGGAATCCGCACAAAGAATTGACATGCTGCGGAAAATACAACGCAGCGTTTCCGCGTGGTATTTTCTGCACCATGGGCACAGCGGATTTGGTTTCCATATGTTTACATGGTACTGTAAACCTGATGGAACACTGCTGCGAATCCGCAGCCAAATCCGCACCGTGTGCACATAGCCTAATTCTAAAGGTATGTGCACACGCTGCGGAAAACGCTGCGGATCCGCAGCAGTTTCCCATGAGTTTACAGTTCAATGTAAACCTACGGGAAACAAAAATCGCTGTGCCCATGCTGCGGAAAAACTGCACGGAAACGCAGCGGTTTACATTCCGCAGCATGTCACTTCTTTGTGCGGATTCCGCAGCGGTTTTACAACTGCTCCAATAGAAAATCGCAGTTGTAAAACCGCAGTGAAATGCGCAGAAAAACCGCGGTAAATCCGCCATAAATCCGCAGCGGTTTAGCACTGCGGATTTATCAAATCCGCAGCGGAAAAATCCGCAGAGGACCAGAATACGTGTGCACATACCGAAACCCTAACCCTAGCCCTAACCCTAACCCTACCCCTACCCCTAACCCTAACCCTAACCCTACCCCTACCCCTAACCCTAACCCTACCCCTAACCCTACCCCTAACCCTAACCCTACCCCTAACCCTACCCCTAACCCTAACCCTAACCCTAACCCTAACCCTATTCTAACATTAGTGGAAAAAAAAAATTTCTTTATTTTTTTATTGTCCCTACCTATGGGGGTGACAAAGGGGGGGGGTCATTTATTATTTTTTTTATTTTGATCACTGAGATAGATTATATCTCAGTGATCAAAATGCACTTTGGAACGAATCTGCCGGCCAGCAGATTCGGCGGGCGCACTGCGCATGCGCCCGCCATTTTGGAAGATGGCGGCGCCCAGGGAGAAGACGGACGGGACCCCGGCTGGATCGGTAAGTATGATGGGGTGGGGGGGGACCACGGGGGGGGGGGGATCGGAGCGCGCGGGGGGAAATCGGAGTGCGGGAGGGGTGGAACGGAGCACGGGGGGCGTGGAACGGAGCACGGGGGGGCTGGAATGGAGCACGGGGGGGTGGAACGGAGCACCGGGGGGGGGTGGATCGGAGTGCAGGGGGGGTGATTGGAGCACGGGGGGGTGATTGGAGCACGGGGGGAGCGGAGCACTGGACGGAGGGGAGCCGGAGCAGTGTATCGGCCAGATCGGAGGGCTGGGGGGGCGATCGGAGGGGTGGGGTGGGGGCACACTAGTATTTCCAGCCATGGCCGATGATATTTCAGCATCGGCCATGGCTGGATTGTAATATTTCACCCGTTATAATGGGTGAAATATTACAAATCGCTCTGATTGGCAGTTTCACTTTCAACAGCCAATCAGAGCGATCGTAGCCACGAGGGGGTGAAGCCACCCCCCCTGGGCTAAACTACCACTCCCCCTGTCCCTGCAGATCGGGTGAAATGGGAGTTAACCCTTTCACCCGATCTGCAGGGACGCGATCTTTCCATGACGCCGCATAGGCGTCATGGGTCGGAATGGCACCGACTTTCATGACGCCTACGTGGCGTCAAAGGTCGGGAAGGGGTTAAAGGGATCCTGTCACCCCGTTTTTTCAGTATGAGATAAAAATACTGTTAAATAGGGCCTGAGCTGTGCGTTACTATAGTGTATTTTGTGCATCCTGATTCCCCACCTATGGGCGTGGTGACATCGCTGTTTCTTCCCCCAGATATGCATATCTTTCCGTTGGTGGCGTAGTGGTTTGCGCATGCCCAACTTCTGAATCCACTGCGCAGGCGAAGAAAAAACGCGCGATCGGCGCTATTTCCCTGGTGATCGGTGGGGCGGCCATCTTCCTGAGGCCGCGCGTGCGCATATGGAGTCCTCTGCTGCCCGGGGCTTCAGGAAAATGGCCGCGGGATGCCGCGCATGCGCAGATGGAGATCGCGGTGGCCATTTTCCTGAAGCCGAGATGCGAACTCGCCTGCGCAGTGGATTCAGAAGTTGGGCATGCGCAAACCACTACGCCACCAACGGAAAGATATGCAAGATCTGGGGGAAGAAACAGCGATGTCACCATGCCCATCTGACCAGACCAGCCTGATTGACAGGCGAAAATGGCGACTTTGGTAAGTTATTTCGGCAGCATAAGGTGGGGAATCAGGGTACACAAAATACACTATAGTAACGCACAGCTCAGGCCCTATTTAACAGTATTTTTATCTCATACTGAAAAAACAGGGTGACAGGTTCCCTTTAAAATCACTGTATTTTTTTCCTGTGAAGAAAAAAATATAAGGTGTGAAAACTACATGAAAGTGAAAAAAGCCCGAAATTGCATCCAAGCGTAAACTAATACAATATCAATTTTGAGTAAGCATAAACCAAACATGTACAAAGTCAATGGTTATCTATCTACTATATAATTGTCTAAGGGTCACTTCCATCTTTCTGTCCTTCTGTCTGTCTGTCATGGATATTCATTGGTCGCGGCCTCTGTCTGTCATGGAAATCCAAGTCGCAGATTGGTCGCGGCAAAACAGCCACGACCAATCAGCGACGGGCACAGTCCGGAAGAAAATGGCCGCTCCTTACTCCCCGTGCCCAGTGCCCGGAGCCCGCATTCTCCCCTCTGGTCACCGCTCACACAGGGTTAATGCCAGTGGTAACGGACCATGTTATGCCGCGGGTAACACACTCCATTACCGCCGCTATTAACCCTGTGTGTCCCCAACTTTTTACTATGGATGCTGCCTATGCGGCATCAATAGTAAATAAATGTAATGTTAAAAGTAATAAAAAAACAAAACACCTTCTATACTCACCCTCCGATGTCCGCCGAGCCGCTCGCGCCTGCTGCCATCTTCCATTCCCAGCGATGCATTGCGAAATTACACAGAAGACTTAGCGGTCTTGTGAGACCGCTAAGTCATCTGGGTAATTTCGCAATGCATCCTGGGAACGGAAGATCGCGGCAGCCGCGCGCTCATCGCCTGCGCCAGAGCCTCGCTGGATTCGATCCCGGCGGGTGAGTATATAACTATTTTTTATTTTAATTATTTTTTTAACAGGGATATGGTGCCCACACTGCTGTATACTATGTGGGCTGTGTTAGGCCGCCATCACACTTGCGAGTTTTACGGACGTAAGAGCGCAGAAACTACGTCCGTAAAACTTGCATAACATACGGCACAATGATTCTCAATGGGTCTAGTCCTATCAGCCGTATATTACGGATCCGTAATATACGGCGTTCTACGGCCGTAGAAAATCGCAGCATGCTGCGTTTGGCACCGTATTGCGCAAAAAAAAAAACGCCAATGAAAGTCTATGGAAGCCCCAAAAATACGGATTACACGCGGACCAGCAGTGTGACTTGCGAGAAATACGCAGCGGTGTTAGAGTGAAAAGCCGGCAATTCAGTGCGGTGTACAGTAAAATCACACTGACAGCTTACAGTAGAATAGGTAGAATAAATGTGTACACATAGAATAGGTATATATATATATATATATATATATATATATATATATATACATATATGTCAGTGAGACACATATACGAGGGGCGATCCAAAAGTAATGATAATCGGTTATTTCTATTGCACACAGAAATTAAAATAAAATGTTTTCTTCTCTCTTAGGTACCCACTAGTCCAGGAAAAAAAAAATCACTTAAATAGACCACGATTCCCGGGAGCTACATTCATTTGAATATGAACTGCCGAGGAGTGAACATCAAAATGGAAAAAAACCAGCTCAGAGCTGTCATCAAATACCTCTGCTTGAAAAAAATGACTAACAAACACATACACAGCGACTTGGTGGAAACATTGGGGGACTCTTCTCCTCCATATTCCACAGTTGCATGCTGGGCCAAGGAATTTAAGCTGGGAAGAACATCGACGGAAGATGAACATCGTGAAGGACGCCCATCCACGTCCCTCAATGAAGAAAACGTGAAAAAAGTTGAAGAAATTGTATTGGCAGATCGAAGAGTGACTATCAGGCATGTAGCTGAGGTCACAGGGATCTCATATGGCAGTATTCAAAGAATCCTTGCAAAAGAATTGCATATGAGAAAGGTCTCCGTGCGTTAGGTGCCAAAAATGTTAACCGACGAGCAAAAGAAGAAACGAGTTGACATTTCAATAGCAAATCTCGAAAAGTTCCAAGCAGACAAGGACATTTTTTTGTCACGTTTTTTGACCATGGACAAGACCTGGATCCACCACTTTGATCCCGAAACTAAACAACAATCGATGACATGGAAACGAGCCGACGAACCGACGCCGAAGAAATTCAAAGTGTCAAGCTCAGCAGGGAAGGTTATGGCGTCCGTTTTTTGGGACGCTGAAGGAATTATTATGGTAGACTATTTGGAGAAGGGAGCACCTATTACGGGCTCCTACTACGCAGAACAAATAAGATTGCAGGAGGCTATCAAGGAGAAAAGGCGCGGCAAACTGCGGGCTGGAGTGCTGTTTCACCAAGATAACGCGCCGGCTCACAAAGCTGCAGTTGCCATGGCTACCATTCAAGAAGCGGGCTTTGAACTGGTGGAACATTGGCCAGATCTAGCCCCCAGTGACTTCTTTCTCTTTCCTCGGCTCAAGGAACACCTCCTGGGCAAGAAATTTGATGACAATAGCGACGTGATAACCGCTGTTGGGGATTTTTTTGAGGGTCAAGATCAAGAATTTTTTTCTAAGGGAATTCTAAGTTTAGAAAAGAGATGGACTAAATGTATAGACTTGTTAGGAGACTATGTAAAAAAATAAAAACAGTTTTGACTATATTCATTGTGTTTAGTATTGATTATCATTACTTTTGGATCGCCCCTCGTATGTATATATATTATTACTTCATACAGCGCTAGATAGCTTTAAAGCCGGTAATTCAATTACCGGCTTTTGCTATCTCCTTCCTAAACCCGACATGATATGAGACATGGTTTACATACAGTAAACCATCTCATATCACTTTTTTTTGCATATTCCACACTACTAATGTTAGTAGTGTGTATATGCAAAATTTGGCCGTTCTAGCTATTAAATTAAAGGGTTAAATGGCGGAAAAAATTGGCGTGGGCTCCTGCGCAATTTTCTCCGCCAGAGTAGTAAAGCCAGTGACAGAGGGCAGATATTAATAGCCTGGAGAGGGTCCACGGTTATTGGCCCCCCCTGGCTAAAAACATCTGCCCCCAGCCACCCCAGAAAAGGCACATCTGGAAGATGCGCCTATTCTGGCACTTGGCCACTCTCTTCCCATTGTAGCGGTAGGATATGGGGTAATGAAGGGTTAATGCCACCTTGCTATTGTAAGGTGACATTAAGCCTGATTAATAATGGAGAGGCGTCAATTATGACACCTATCCATTATTAATCCAATACTAGTAAAGGGTTAAAAAAAAACACACACACGTTATTAAAAATTATTTTAATGAAAAAATCACAAAGGTTGTTGTAATAATTTATTCTACGCTCAATCCACTCACTGAAGACCCTCGATCTGTAACAAAGTCAAAATAATAAACCAACAATATACATACCTTCCGAAGATCTGTATAGTCCCACGATGTAAATCCATCTGAAGGGGTTACAAAATTTTGCAGCCAGGAGTTCTGCTAATGCAGCGATGCTCCTTGCTGCAAAACCCCGGAGAATGAAGGTAAAGTAGGTCAATGACCTATATTTACCTGCATTTGCGGTAAGGCGCCCTCTGCTGGTTGTCCCTAGATCGTGGGAACTTTCCTAGAAAGCTCCCAGGCTCGAGTTCATATGAGGACAACCAGCAGAGGGCAACTCATATGAACTCGAGCCTGGGAGCTTTCTAGGAAAGTTCCCACGATCTAGGAACAACCAGCAGAAGGCGCCTCACCGCAAATGAAGGTGAATATAGGTCATTGACCTACTTTACCTTCATTCCCCGGGGTTTTGCAGCAAGGAGCAACGCTGCATTAGCAGAGCTCCTTGCTGCAAAATATTTTAACCCCTTCAGATGGATTTACATCGTTGGACGTTACAGATCTGCGGAAGGTATGGATATTGTTGGTTTATTTTATTTTATTTTTTTTACAGATCGAGGGTCTTCAGTGATTGGATTGAGCGTAGAATAAAATATTACAACAACCTTTGTTTTTATTTCATTAAAATAAATTTTTGTGTATTTTTCAACCCTTTACTAGTATTGGATTAATAATGGATAGGTGTCATAATTGACGCCTCTCCATTATTAATTTGGCTTAATGTCACCTTACAATAGCAAGGTGGCATTAACCCTTCATTACCCCATATCCCACCGCTACACGGGAATGGGAAGAGAGTGGCCAAGTGCCAGAATAGGCGCATCTTCCAGATGTGCCTTTTCTAGGGTGGCTGGGGGCAGATGTTTTTAGCCAGGGGGGGGAGGGCAATAACCGTGGACCCTCTCCAGGCTATTAATATCTGCCCTCAGTCACTGGCTTTACTACTCTGGCGGAGAAAATTTCGCAGGAGCCCACACCAATTTTTTCCGCCATTTAACCCTTTAATTTAGTAGATAGAACGGCCAAATTTTGCATATACACACTACTAACATTAGTAGTGTGGAATATGCAAAAAAAATGGTGATATGAGATGGTTTACTGTATGTAAACCATGTCTCATATCATGTTGGGTTTAGGAAGGAGATAGCAAAAGCCGGCAATTGAATTACCGGCTTTAAAGCTATCTAGCGCTGTATGAAGTAATAATATATATACATATATGTGTCTAATGACACATATATATATAGACAGTATATATATATATATTTTTTTTTAACACATGGATCCCTTGTATAGCCGTGTGTTGGTTTTGCAAGCCTGCGAGAAAAACACGCAGTACGGATGCCATACGGATTACATACGGAGGATGCCATGCGCAAAATACGCTGACACACCCTGCCTACGGAGGAGCTACGGACCACTTTTTTGGGGACTTTTCAGCGTATTACGGCCGTAATATACGGACCGTATTGTCTTACGCCAAGTGTGACGCCGGCCTTAGATACCACGTGGCTGCTATATACTACATAGGCAGTGTTATATACTATGTGGGCTGTGTGATATACTCCGTGGGCTGTGCTAGATATTACGTGGCCACTGTAATATACTGTGTGGGCAGTGTTATATACTACGTGACTGGACAATATACTAGGTGACTGGGCAATATACTACGTGGCTCTGTGCTGTATACTACGTAGCTTTGTGCTGTATATTCCTTCGCTGGGCAATATACTACCTGACTGCGCAATATACTACGTGGCTCTGTGCTGTATACTACGTCGCTGGGCAATGTACTACGTGACTGGGCAATATACAACGTGACTGGGCAATATACTACGTGACCGGGCAATATACTACGTAGCTGGCCAATATACTACGTGACTGGGCAATATACTACGTAGCTGAGCAATATACTGCGTGGCTGGGCAATATAATAGGTAGCTGGGCAATATACTATGTGGCTGGGCAATATACTGCGTGGCTGGGCAATATACTACGTAGCTGGGCAATATACTACGTGGCTGTGCAATATACTACGTGTCTGGGCAACATACTACATGGCTGGGCAATATACTACGTGGCTGGGCAATATACTACGTGGGCTGTGCAATATACTACGTGGACATGCATATTCTAGAATACCCTATGCGTTAGAATCGGGCCACCATCTAGTAGTCTAATATTTCCATAGAATTTCATTTGAGGAACTGCTTAAATGAGGGTTGTAAGTTGTAACCCTTTCATGACCTAAAAAGATTAAAAGGGAATAACTTTTTTTTTCAAAAATAAAAAAAATGAAAGTATTATTATTATTTTTTTATGGAATAAAATTTTAAAAATTGTAAAATTTTTTACATTTTTATAAAAATAATTGTAAAAGTTTAGGATCACAGCGCGGAGACATTTTTTTGTGACTGCAAAATTATACTGATGTGGACAGTGTCACCAAGGATGGCTAGTAGCACCAATTCCGTTAGTTGGCGCTGCCACTGCTCAGTATCACACATGATAAGATCTGATACACGGCTGAGCAGACTGTATCTGTATCACACATAAGATGTGATACCCATACTGTAAGGCCGGGATCACACACAGCGAAATACAGCCGAGTCTCACAGGTTAAAAACAAGCTTTGGCACCTGCACTCCGGAGCGGAGCGTGCAGCCGCATAGCAATACATGGAGCCGCACGCTCCGCTCCGGAGTGCCGGTGCCAGAGCTTGTTTTTAACCTGTGAGACTCAGCCGTATTTCGCTGTAGTGTGATCCCGGCCTAACACACATAGTAGGATTAGATACATGGCTCAGCAGACTGTATCACACATAAGATGTGATATCCATACTGTAACACACATAGTAGGATTATATACATGGTTCAGCAGACTGTATCACACATGATAGGATTTGATATCTGGACTGCATTACATACGATAGAAGGAAAAATTATGATATTAAATGTCACTTAAAGGGAACCGGTTAGCAGGATTGTGCACAGTAACCTACAGACAGTGTCAGGTCGGTGCCGTTATACTGATTAAAATGATACATTGGTTGATGAAATCCGTCTTGTGGTCGTTCTTTAATCTTTATTTTCAGTTTTGAGTTAATGATATGCTCGTGCTCCGGGGCGGACTGTGGGGGGTCTTCATGTGGTGCTCTGAATAGGTATTCATAATGCAGCCTGCTGACAGGTCACTGATCCCTCACTGTCCTGCCCCCTAATTCCCATAGTGAATATCTGTACATACTTCAAAGAAAAAACCTGCAGGCACGTGTCATCTGTGGCACCTACTCTGCAGCATAATCGCATGATTTATGTAATAATAACTGTTCTTCATGTTATTCAGCTAGAAAATAAAAAATAAAACATTTGAAAACAGCGTCCGCCGCACCTGCACAGAAGCAGCTATTGGCGTATATAGCTGTAATCTGATAGCTGCTACTGCGCATGCGCCGGCAGCACCATCTTACTGAAGAAGGAAAAAATGTCCTCCTCCAAGATGACGCCGCCTGTGCAGTAGGAGCTCTCAGATATAGCTGGCATCTACCCGCAGATATTCATTATGCAAACTAGGGGGCAGGACAGTGAGGGATCAGTGACCGGTCAGCAGTCTGCATTATGAATACATAATCAGAGCACCACATGAAGACCCCCCACAGGCCGCCCCGAAGCATGAGCATATCATTAACTAAAAACTGAAAATAAAGATTAAAGAACAACGATAAGACGGATTTCATCAACCAAGGTATTACTGTAATCAGTATAACGGCGCCAACCTGACAGTGTCTGTAGGTTACTGTGCACAATCCTGCTGACAGGTTCCTTTTAAGTTTCTAGTCAGTATCATTAGTCTAATTAACCCAGTAAACATTTTCTTTTGCTTCTAAATTTGGCTTGAATAGTGCATCTTTTCAAGACACAAAACTAACATTTTGAGACTGAAGCATCATAGATTGGAAATGTTAAAGCCCCTGCTGTACATAATCTCTCCTGGCTCCCCCATACACAGTAGTGCTTGCCTTGGCTAAACGTTATTGTGTTCTCTATGTTTGAGCCACTGCTGGACTCCTCTAGCAGCGGCTTATCTCCTGGAGAACAAATGGATCGGCCATATGAAATCTGATGTGACGGATTCTTCTCTATCTTAAAATCATCTGTCAGGGGAAAGTCGGGAGACTCCCATACACATTAGACTGTCAGGTGATATAACCAACAATATTAGTCTAATGTGATTGGGGCCTGTAGAACTGATTATCTAATCAATGTGACAGATAGAATCCACACTGTTGATTTTCAATCATCCAGCAGCTATAGGGATTAAAATGGCTATAGCAGACAGGGAGTGATTAGCTCAGCCCCAGGGGATACTGGGAAAGTTGTTATTGTGTTCTGGACATCCAAGAGTAAAGGCCCCGTCACACATAGCGAGATCGCTAGCGAGATCGCTGCTGAGTCACAAGTTTTGTGACGCAACAGCGATCTCAGTAGCGATCTCGCTATGTGTGACACGTACCAGCGATCAGGCCCCTGCTGTGAGATCGCTGGTCGTGTCGGAATGGCCTGGGCCATTTTTTGATCGTTGAGGTCCCGCTGACATCGCTGAATCGGCGTGTGTGACGCCGATTCAGCGATGTCTTCGCTGGTAACCAGGGTAAACATCGGGTAACTAAGCGCAGGGCCGCGCTTAGTAACCCGATGTTTACCCTGGTTACCATCGTTAAAGTAAAAAAAAACGCTACATACTTACCTACCGCTGTCTGTCCCCGTCGCTCTGCTTCTCTGGTCTGGCTGTGAGCGCCGGGCAGCCGGAAAGCAGAGCGGTGACGTCACCGCTCTGCTTTCCGGCCGCTGTGCTCACAGCCAGACCAGAGAAGCAGAGCGCCGGGGACAGACAGCGGTAGGTAAGTATGTAGCGTTTGTTTTTTTTTACTTTAACGATGGTAACCAGGGTAAACATCGGGTTACTAAGTGCGGCCCTGCGCTTAGTTACCCGATGTTTACCCTGGTTACCGGGGACCTTGGGATCGTTGGTCGCTGGAGAGCTGTCTGTGTGACAGCTCTCCAGCGATCAAACAGCGACGCTGCAGCGATCCGGATCGTTGTCGGTATCGCTGCAGCGTCGCTATGTGTGACGGGGCCTTAAGGTGTGTTAGAGAGTCTCCTGTCAGACTGAAATAAGACAAGATGTATAGACCAGTTCTTCCTGGGAAGCGATTGATGTAAACATAGAAGCAGTCAGGACAGCCAGGAGCATCTTTACTACCATAAGATAGAAGTGATAGAGCTACAGCACCAGACTCATCCCCTCCCCCACCTCACTGCATAAGCAAGGTACAGTTCTGCTTAGGTTAAGACACTGTGTGTGAAAAGAAGTTGCCTGTGTAGAGAAGTTTTCTGCAAAGATACTTTCATATATGTTGATGAAGCATTGCAGGAAGAGAAGTGATTCTGTGTGATGAAAAGAAGCTTGAATAAAACCCCTTTGATTAACTTCAGCTCAGAACTGTGTCATAGCTGTGTGCCTGAATACCAGTACCTCCCCTCTACTGTGAATAATTATAATTAATGGTAAGATGAGTAAGAGTTCCCCATGATTCCAACAATAACTCTTGTTTGTTTTATATCGCCCTCATATCCTGAGTGGCATGTATGCAACATCAAGTACATATGGCAATAACACATTAGGAATTAACATAGAATTTAGTAATGCACCGCATGTATTATTAACATATATTTACTCTACAAAGGGTACAATGAATAGTGTTAAGAACAGTCTCTTGGCTTATCACTTTATATGCCAGTCATTTATAAATGGCATGTCATCTCGTAATGTACTTCTATTAAGAGCATAGTCTCAAATTATGCATTATACGGTGGGGAAAAAAAGTATTTGGTCAGCCACCAATTGTGCAAGTTCTCCCACTTAAAAAGATGAGAGAGGCCTGTAATTGAGTAAATACTTTTTCCCCACTGTATACAGTTCTCGATAAAACAAATTCCTATTGCAGCGCCCCAGGGTCCTGGTCATTGCAGTAATATCATTCTCCTCTAGGGGGGAGTGGTGTTACAATTGGAGGCACAGAAGGACAACCGCATCTAGGTATCACAAACATGCATCACATTTCACACTCCAGGCCACCAGGGTGAGCTCTGCTCCTATTTACTAGGTCACTCCCCACACTTAGGTAAAACTGGTGACCTGGAGGGATAGTGAGATAGTTGCTGGTTGAGCTTCACTCAGGTAGTTGGTCCCTGGCAGGGGTGGGATTCTGTCAGAGATTAAGACAGAAGGACATGGAGCTGTGCATGCCCTGAGAGCTGCATCCTCCAAAAAGAGACACTGAAGGAGAACTGTATTGCAGAGAGGGTGAAAGAAGTCGTAGCAAAGGAGTGGCTACCAGGAGGGGAACAGGCCTACACAGGCTGCCTCCTTCTGAGGCGCAGGATCCCTGTAGCCGAAACACCAAGGGAGCAACGATCCTTTATGCCTTGCTCCAGAGACCGGCAGGACAGCTAATTTCACGTTACCTGCCCGCCCTATACCCAGGAGGCAAGGTGGCACCCCTTAGAGGCTGGGGCATGAAAGAGTCCCTGTAAAACGCCTCAAGCCACTGGTCATATGGGTTTGTCCTATGCTATCCGGGGGACAGAGAGAAAGAGAGACATAACATCTATAACATCTGTGAGGACCTTATGAGAAGCTTAGCAGTAAGGGACTACAACACCACAGCGCTATAGGAAGGCTACTGATTTCTACCTGGACAAGGGGACTCTGGACTTGCCTCCAAACTGGCTGGACTCTGCCTGCCCTGTGATCTGGTGCCCTGGACTGTGGATGCTGAAGCCTTCAGTAAAGGTAAAGAGACTGCAACCTCGTGTCCTCGTTCTTCACTGCGCCTCTCACCATCCACCATCTACACACTGGGAAGCCCTGGGAACATACTTCACCTGTGGGAAGGTATACCATCAAGCTGCCATAACATCACCCCAATGGACCCCTTAAAGCAGCATCGGTCTTCCTGACCGAATACCACAGGTGGCAACACAAACACAAACTTTATCCCTTTAAAGACCTTTCCCTTTTACACGGATGTCCCAGAGCCATGGACCGGGTCAGCCACCGTGACATCCCCCCTGTGAACCGAAGGACCAGGTACCGAGTATCCTGCTGCCCTTGGGGGCGCTCCACTATCATATACAATAGAAGAATTGTTCTATTCCAGCAATATAAATTAACATTTTCCAAATATCCAGGAATATAACCCATGACTTACAGCCAGTCTGCATTGTAGAGGAACTACTAAGGTTCCCTAGGTCCTCACAAGCTTTTCCAAAACATACCACTTCTTAGTTCTCCTTTTCCCATGAATACTGAGAAGTCTGTAGCATACAAATCATTCTTTCACTTTTGGTCTCTTAAGATGGGAAAGTGCAAAAGGTCAAAATAAATAAAACATGCCTATTATACAACCACAATTCCAGAAAAGTTGGGATGCTGTATAAGATATAAAGTAAACAAGAATGATGTGGAAATCTCTTATAGTCAGATTTTATTCACAACAAAACACATATCAGAAGGTAAAAAGTTAGACATTTTTCTATTTCATTTGAAAAAAATAACTAATTTAGAAATTGATGGGACAAGATTAACAAAAGGCTGGAAAAATTAGTGGTACTAATGAAAAGAAGTTGACTAAGTCACATGACATTGTATAAAAATAGCGAAGAGGGTCACCAATCTGTGAACAACTATATCTAAAAATTGTAGCACAATTCCAGAAAGATGTTCCTCAATGTAAAATTGCAGATACTTTAAATATCCCACCATCTACGGTAGATTATATTATAAAAAGATTCAGAGATTCTGGAGAAATCCTTGTACACAAGGAACCAAGCCTTCGGTCAATATTGGATGCTTATGATCTACGGGCCATCAATTTCTAAATGAGCCAATTTTTTCATATGAAATAGTAAAATGTCTAACTTTTAACATAGTAACATAGTAAACATAGTTAGTAAGGCCGAAAAAAGACATTTGTCCATCCAGTTCAGCCTATATTCCATCATAATAAATCCCCAGATCTACGTCCTTCTACAGAACCTAATTGTATGATACAATATTGTTCTGCTCCAGGAAGACATCCAGGCCTCTCTTGAACCCCTCGACTGAGTTCACCATCACCACCTCCTCAGGCAAGCAATTCCAGATTCTCACTGCCCTAACAGTAAAGAATCCTCTTCTATGTTGGTGGAAAAACCTTCTCTCCTCCAGACGCAAGGAATGCCCCCTTGTGCCCGTCACCTTCCTTGGTATAAACAGATCCTCAGCGAGATATTTGTATTGTCCCCTTATATACTTATACATGGTTATTAGATCGCCCCTCAGTCGTCTTTTTTCTAGACTAAATAATCCTAATTTCGCTAATCTATCTGGGTATTGTAGTTCTCCCATCCCCTTCATTAATTTTGTTGCCCTCCTTTGTACTCTCTCTAGTTCCATTATATCCTTCCTGAGCACCGGTGCCCAAAACTGGACACAGTACTCCATGTGCGGTCTAACTAGGGATTTGTACAGAGGCAGTATAATGCTCTCATCATGTGTATCCAGACCTCTTTTAATGCACCCCATGATCCTGTTTGCCTTGGCAGCTGCTGCCTGACACTGGCTGCTCCAGGTAAGTTTATCATTAACTAGGTAACTTTTACCTTCTGATATGTGTTATGTGATATGTGTGGAGGCCTCCCAAAGAAGCAAAGCTAAATGAGCGTTGGGGCAGAGGGACCTCACCGCATTCATCAGGTTCAGTGCAATACAGGTATAGGCATCACCTATACTGTCTCAGCAGTCTTATATTTGATTTCTGTGTGGGCCGGGCTATATGTACTTTAAAGTTACAACACCATATTCAGTGCAATATTGGCACATCCTTCACACACACTCTCACATCAGCCTTACCATTGATTTTCAGGTTGGCCATATTATATATTATTAAGATTGCGACAGACAGTGTGTTAGTTTTTTATCATAGTACCCAGCAGATGTTTATACTTTTTCATAAGGTATGTTTGTAAAGCAGTCATTGTCTTTATTTACCATGTAACTATAGGATTAGTAATAGATAGGTGTCTTATAGACGCCTCTTCATTACTAAGCTGTGGGCTTGATGTCACCTGACAATACAAAGGTGACATTAACCCCACAAATATGAACCCCACTTGACACTGCTACAGGGCGAGTAGGCAGAGCCAGGCAAAGCGCCAGAATTAGCGCATCTAATAGATGAGCCTTTTCTGGGCAGCTGCAGGCTGCTTTTTTTAGGCTGGGGGGTCAATATCCATGGCCCCTTACCAGCCTGAGAATACCAGCCCCCCCGCTGTGAGCTTTAGCAAGGCTGGTTGTCAAAAATGGGGGGGACCCCATGCCATTTTTTTAATTATTTATTTAAATAATTAAAAAAAAATCGACATGACATGACAGCTGAGGGTTGAAGCCCCCGAGCTGTGAGTTTTGCCTGGCTGGTTATAGAAAATACAAGGGAACCCATGCCGTTTTTTTCATTTATGTATTTATTTATAGCGCAGGCGGCAGCTGATGAATACCCCCATCAGCCGTTCCTGCTGTCACTATTATTATAAAACCAAAAACACATGGGCCACCTGCATAGCGAACAAGTCTGTAGGAACCTGTTCACACCACCAAAGAACTTGAAAACACAAAAGCGCACAGAGAGGTAAAAAAATACTCTGTTGTAAAAAAAAAAGTCACAGTAAATAAGCAAGTGCTATTCACAAAATGAAAAAATACAGGGTATTTAGTTAATATGTTTTTTTTGCAAAAAAAAGTATGTTAAGCTGCTCCACCAATCGCCAATAATAATAGAGCAGTCCTGTCTAATGTATATAATCCCTATCTGATGTATTTAAAAACCTGATCATCTGTATAGTACCTGTATGAACAGGGCTCAGAGAGAAAATATCCACGTTGAACATGCGAGATGGAACAGCTACAATGCAAATGACCCACAGAGGAGTGGTGAACTCCCCAGTCTTGTAGAAACAAGAGAACAATTATAAAACCAAAAACACATGGGCCACCTGCATAGCGAACAAGTCTGTAGGAACCTGTTCACACCGCCAAAGAAATTGAAAACACAAAAGCGCACAGAGAGGTAAAAAAAATACTCTGTTGTAAAAAAAAGTCACAGTAAATAAACAAGTACTAGTCAAAAAATGAAAAAATACAGGGTATTTAGTTAATACGTTTTTTTTTGCAAAAAAAGTATGTTAAGCTGCTCCACCAATCGCCAAGGTATACCCATAATAGAGCAGTCCTGTCTAATGTATATAATCCCTATCTGATGTATTTAAAAACCTGATCATCTGTATAGTACCTGTATGGACAGGGCTCAGAGAGAAAATATCCACGTTGAACATGCGAGATAGAACAGCTACAATGCAAATGACCCACAGAGGAGTGGTGAACTCCACAGTCTTGTAGAAACAAGAGAACAATTATAAAACCAAAAACACATGGGCCACCTGCATAGCGAACAAGTCTATAGGAACCTGTTCACACCACCAAAGAACTTGAAAACACAAAAGTGCACAAAAAATACTCTGTTGTAAAAAAAGTCACAGTAAATAAGCAAGTGCTAGTCAAAAAAGCTATTATTAGCAGCAGCAGTGGGAATCACTTAAATGTAACTCTCATCATTCTCCCCTACTCGCGCCGATCGCCGGCAGAGCAGGGGAGGATGATGAGAACCGTGTTCAGTAGGGTTGAGCGAAACGTGTTATGTTTGCTAATGACAGGTGTTATGAAGGCAATCCAGAAACACAGTGTGCTTAGCGATCAGAGCGCACACAGTGATCTGACAAATACCCAAAAATACAAGAACGAGCTCTGAGACGTGGAAACTCTGTAGACTGCACACCTGATCCTATCCTAAACACAACTAAAAGCGGCTGTGGATTGCGCCTAACAACTACCTAGGCAACTCGGCACAGCCTAAGAAACTAGCTAGCCTGAAGATAGAAAAATAGGCCTGACTTGCCCCAGAGAAATTCCCCAAAGGAAAAGGCAGCCCCCCACATATAATGACCGTGAGTAAGATGAAAAGACAAAACGTAGGGATGAAACAGACTCAGCAAAGTGGGGCCCGATATTCTAGGACAGAGCGAGGACAGCAAAGCGAACTTTGCAGTCTACAAAAAACCCTAAAGCAAAACCACGCAAAGGGGGCAAAAAAAACCCACCGTGCCGAACTAACGGCACGGCGGTACACCCTTTGCATCTCAGAGCTTCCAGCAAAACAAAAGACAAGCTGGACAGAAAAAAAGCAACAAAAAAGCAAAAAGCACTTAGCTATACAGAGCAGCAGGTCACAGAAACAATCAGGAGAAGCTCAGATCCAACACTGAAACATTGACAAGGAGCAAGGATAGCAGCATCAGGCGGAGTTAAGTAATGAAGCAGTTAACGAGCTCACCAGAACACCTGAGGGAGGAAGCTCAGAAGCTGCAGTACCACTTGTGACCACAGGAGTGAATTCAGCCACAGAATTCACAACAGTACCCCCCCCTTGAGGAGGGGTCACCGAACCCTCACCAGAGCCCCCAGGCCGACCAGGATGAGCCGCATGAAAGGCACGAACAAGATCGGAAGCATGAACATCAGAGGCAAAAACCCAGGAATTATCTTCCTGAGCATAACCCTTCCATTTAACCAGATACTGGAGTTTCCGTCTAGAAACACGAGAATCCAAAATCTTCTCCACAATATACTCCAATTCCCCCTCCACCAAAACCGGGGCAGGAGGCTCAACAGATGGAACCATAGGTGCCACGTATCTCCGCAACAACGACCTATGGAATACATTATGTATGGAAAAGGAGTCTGGGAGGGTCAAACGAAAAGACACAGGATTGAGAACCTCAGAAATCCTATACGGACCAATAAAACGAGGTTTAAATTTAGGAGAGGAAACCTTCATAGGAATATGACGAGAAGATAACCAAACCAGATCCCCAACACGAAGTCGGGGACCCACACGGCGTCTGCGATTAGCGAAAAGTTGAGCTTTCTCCTGGGACAAGATCAAATTGTCCACTACCTGAGTCCAGATCTGCTGCAACCTATCCACCACAGAATCCACACCAGGACAGTCCGAAGACTCAACCTGTCCTGAAGAGAAACGAGGATGGAACCCAGAATTGCAAAAAAATGGAGAAACCAAGGTAGCCGAGCTGGCCCGATTATTAAGGGCGAACTCAGCCAACGGCAAAAAGGACACCCAATCATCCTGGTCTGCAGAAACAAAACATCTCAGATATATTTCCAAGGTCTGATTGGTTCGTTCGGTCTGGCCATTAGTCTGAGGATGGAAAGCCGAGGAAAAGGACAGGTCAATGCCCATCCTACCACAAAAGGCTCGCCAGAACCTCGAAACAAACTGGGAACCTCTGTCAGAAACAATATTCTCAGGAATGCCATGCAACCGAACCACATGCTGAAAGAACAAAGGCACCAAATCAGAGGAGGAAGGCAATTTAGCCAAGGGCACCAGATGGACCATTTTAGAAAAGCGATCACAGACCACCCAAATGACTGACATCTTTTGAGAAACGGGAAGGTCAGAAATGAAATCCATCGAAATATGTGTCCAAGGCCTCTTTGGGACCGGCAAGGGCAAAAGCAACCCACTGGCACGAGAACAGCAGGGCTTAGCCCTAGCACAAATCCCACAGGACTGCACAAAAGTACGTACATCCCGTGACAGAGATGGCCACCAGAAGGATCTAGCCACTAACTCTCTGGTACCAAAGATTCCAGGATGACCAGCCAACACCGAACAATGAAGTTCAGAGATAAGTTTATTAGTCCACCTATCAGGGACGAACAGTTTCTCTGCTGGACAACGATCAGGTTTATTCGCCTGAAATTTTTGCAGCACCCGCCGCAAATCAGGGGAGATGGCAGACACAATGACTCCTTCCTTGAGGATACCCGCTGGCTCAGATAAACCCGGAGAGTCGGGCACAAAACTCCTAGACAGAGCATCCGCCTTCACATTTTTAGAGCCCGGAAGGTACGAAATCACAAAGTCGAAGCGGGCAAAAAATAACGACCAACGGGCCTGTCTAGGATTCAAGCGCTTGGCAGACTCGAGATAAGTCAAGTTCTTATGATCAGTCAATACCACCACGCGATGCTTAGCTCCTTCAAGCCAATGACGCCACTCCTCGAATGCCCACTTCATGGCCAGCAACTCTCGATTGCCCACATCATAATTACGCTCAGCGGGCGAAAACTTCCTGGAAAAGAAAGCACATGGTTTCATCACTGAGCAATCAGAACCTCTCTGTGACAAAACCGCCCCTGCTCCAATCTCAGAAGCATCAACCTCGACCTGGAACGGAAGAGAAACATCTGGCTGACACAACACAGGGGCAGAACAAAAACGACGCTTCAACTCCTGAAAAGCATCCACAGCAGCAGAAGACCAATTAACCAAATCAGCACCCTTCTTGGTCAAATCGGTCAATGGTTTGGCAATGCTAGAAAAATTACAGATGAAGCGACGATAAAAATTAGCAAAGCCCAGGAACTTTTGCAGACTTTTCAGAGATGTCGGCTGAATCCAATCCTGGATGGATTGGACCTTAACTGGATCCATCTCGATAGTAGAAGGGGTAAAGATGAACCCCAAAAATGAAACTTTCTGCACACCGAAGAGACACTTTGATCCCTTCACAAACAAAGAGTTAGCACGCAGGACCTGAAAAACCATTCTGACCTGCTTCACATGAGACTCCCAATCATCTGAGAAGATCAAAATGTCATCCAAGTAAACAATCAGGAATTTATCCAGATACTCACGGAAGATGTCATGCATAAAAGACTGAAACACAGATGGAGCATTGGCAAGTCCGAACGGCATCACTAGATACTCAAAATGACCCTCGGGCGTATTGAATGCAGTTTTCCATTCATCTCCTTGCCTGATTCTCACCAGATTATACGCACCACGAAGATCTATCTTAGTGAACCAACTAGCCCCCTTAATCCGAGCAAACAAGTCAGATAACAATGGCAAGGGATACTGAAATTTAACAGTGATCTTATTAAGAAGGCGGTAATCAATACACGGTCTCAGCGAACCATCCTTCTTGGCTACAAAGAAGAACCCTGCTCCCAGTGGTGATGACGATGGGCGAATATGTCCCTTCTCCAGGGATTCCTTCACATAACTGCGCATAGCGGCGTGTTCGGGCACGGATAAATTAAATAATCGACCTTTAGGGAATTTACTACCAGGAATCAAATTGATAGCACAATCACAATCCCTATGCGGAGGTAGAGCATCGGACTTGGGCTCTTCAAATACATCCTGATAATCAGACAAGAATTCTGGGACCTCAGAAGGGGTGGATGACGAAATCGACAAAAATGGAACCTCACCATGTACCCCCTGACAACCCCAGCTGGATACCGACATGGAATTCCAATCCAATACTGGATTATGGGTTTGTAGCCATGGCAACCCCAACACGACCACATCATGCAGATTATGCAACACCAGAAAGCGAATAACTTGCTGATGTGCAGGAGCCATGCACATGGTCAGCTGGGCCCAGTATTGAGGTTTATTCTTGGCCAAAGGTGTAGCATCAATTCCTCTCAATGGAATAGGACACCGCAAAGGCTCCAAGAAAAACCCACAACGTTTAGCATAATCCAAATCCATCAGATTCAGGGCAGCGCCCGAATCCACAAACGCCATGACAGAAAACGACGACAAAGAGCATATCAAGGTAATGGACAGAAGGAATTTGGACTGTACAGTACCAATGACGGCAGACCTAGCGGACCGCTTAGTGCGCTTAGGACAATCAGAAATAGCATGAGTGGAATCACCACAGTAGAAACACAGACCATTCAGACGTCTGTATTCCTGCCGTTCAACTCTAGTCATAGTCCTATCGCACTGCATAGGCTCAGGTTTAACCTCAGGCAGTACCGCCAAATGGTGCACAGATTTACGCTCGCGCAAGCGTCGACCGATCTGAATGGCCAAAGACAAAGACTCATTCAAACCAGCAGGCATAGGAAATCCCACCATGACATCCTTAAGAGCCTCAGAGAGACCCTTTCTGAACATCGCTGCCAGCGCAGATTCATTCCACTGAGTGAGTACTGACCATTTCCTAAATTTCTGACAATATACTTCTATATCATCCTGACCCTGGCACAAAGCCAGCAAATTTTTCTCAGCCTGATCCACTGAATTAGGCTCATCGTACAGCAATCCGAGCGCCAGGAAAAACGCATCGACACTACTCAATGCAGGGTCTCCTGGCGCAAGAGAAAATGCCCAGTCTTGAGGGTCGCCGCGCAAAAAAGAAATAATAATCAAAACCTGTTGAATAGGATTACCAGAAGAATGAGGTTTCAAGGCCAGAAATAGCTTACAATTATTTTTGAAACTTAGAAACTTAGTTCTATCTCCAAAAAACAAATCAGGAATAGGAATTCTTGGTTCTAACATAGATTTCTGATCAATAGTATCTTGAATTTTTTGTACATTTATAACGAGATTATCCATTGAAGAGCACAGACCCTGAATATCCATGTCCACACCTGTGTCCAGAATCACCCAAATGTCTAGGGGAAAAAAAAAAAAGTGAACACAGAGCAGAAAAAAAAAAAATGATGTCAGAACTTTTTCTTTCCCTCTATTGAGAATCATTAGTTGGGCTCCTTGTACTGTTATGTTTGCTAATGACAGGTGTTATGAAGGCAATCCAGAAACACAGTGTGCTTAGCGATCAGAGCGCACACAGTGATCTGACAAATACCCAAAAATACAAGAACGAGCTCTGAGACGTGGAAACTCTGTAGACTGCACACCTGATCCTATCCTAAACACAACTAAAAGCGGCTGTGGATTGCGCCTAACAACTACCTAGGCAACTCGGCACAGCCTAAGAAACTAGCTAGCCTGAAGATAGAAAAATAGGCCTGACTTGCCCCAGAGAAATTCCCCAAAGGAAAAGGCAGCCCCCCACATATAATGACCGTGAGTAAGATGAAAAGACAAAACGTAGGGATGAAACAGACTCAGCAAAGTGGGGCCCGATATTCTAGGACAGAGCGAGGACAGCAAAGCGAACTTTGCAGTCTACAAAAAACCCTAAAGCAAAACCACGCAAAGGGGGCAAAAAAAACCCACCGTGCCGAACTAACGGCACGGCGGTACACCCTTTGCGTCTCAGAACTTCCAGCAAAACAAAAGACAAGCTGGACAGAAAAAAAGCAACAAAAAAGCAAAAAGCACTTAGCTATACAGAGCAGCAGGTCACAGGAACAATCAGGAGAAGCTCAGATCCAACACTGAAACATTGACAAGGAGCAAGGATAGCAGCATCAGGCGGAGTTAAGTAATGAAGCAGTTAACGAGCTCACCAGAACACCTGAGGGAGGAAGCTCAGAAGCTGCAGTACCACTTGTGACCACAGGAGTGAATTCAGCCACAGAATTCACAACAGAAACGGGTCGTTCATTTTCAAAAGTCGCCGACTTTTGGCAAAGTCGGGTTTCATGAAACCCGATCCGACCCCTGTGCGGGGTCGGCCATGCGGTACGCGACTTTCGCGCCAAAGTCGCGTTTCAATGACGCGAAAAGCGCCATTTCTCAGCCAATGAAGGTGGACGCAGAGTGTGGGCAGCGTGATGACGTAGGTCCTGGTCCCCACCATCTTAGAGAAGGGCATTGCAGTGATTGGCTTGCTGTCTGCGGCGTCACAGGGGCTATAAAGGGGCGTTCCCGCCGACCGCCATCTTACTGCTGCTGATCTGAGCTTAGGGAGAGGTTGCTGCCGCTTCGTCAGAAGCAGGGATAGTGTTAGGCAGGGTCCATTAACCACCAAACCGCTTGTGCTGTAAACAGCAATGAGAATAACTGTTTAACTCCATATCAGCATGGGTTTATGAGAAATCGCTCCTGTCAAACCAATCTAATCAGTTTTTATGAAGAGGTAAGCTATAGGCTGGACCACGGTGAGTCATTGGACGTGGTATATCTCGATTTTTCCAAAGCGTTTGATACCGTGCCGCACAAGAGGTTGGTACACAAAATGAGAATGCTTGGTCTGGGGGAAAATGTGTGTAAATGGGTTAGTAACTGGCTTAGTGATAGAAAGCAGAGGGTGGTTATAAATGGTATAGTCTCTAACTGGGTCGCTGTGACCAGTGGGGTACCGCAGGGGTCAGTATTGGGACCTGTTCTCTTCAACATATTCATTAATGATCTGGTAGAAGGTTTACACAGTAAAATATCGATATTTGCAGATGATACAAAACTATGTAAAGCAGTTAATACAAGAGAAGATAGTATTCTGCTACAGATGGATCTGGATAAGTTGGAAACTTGGGCTGAAAGGTGGCAGATGAGGTTTAACAATGATAAATGTAAGGTTATACACATGGGAAGAAGGAATCAATATCACCATTACACACTGAATGGGAAACCACTGGGTAAATCTGACAGGGAGAAGGACTTGGGGATCCTAGTTAATGATAAACTTACCTGGAGCAGCCAGTGCCAGGCAGCAGCTGCCAAGGCAAACAGGATCATGGGGTGCATTAAAAGAGGTCTGGATACACATGATGAGAGCATTATACTGCCTCTGTACAAATCCCTAGTTAGACCGCACATGGAGTACTGTGTCCAGTTCTGGGCACCGGTGCTCAGGAAGGATATAATGGAACTAGAGAGAGTACAAAGGAGGGCAACAAAATTAATAAAGGGGATGGGAGAACTACAATACCCAGATAGATTAGCGAAATTAGGATTATTTAGTCTAGAAAAAAGACGACTGAGGGGCGATCTAATAACCATGTATAAGTATATAAGGGGACAATACAAATATCTCGCTGAGGATCTGTTTATACCAAGGAAGGTGACGGGCACAAGGGGGCATTCTTTGCGTCTGGAGGAGAGAAGGTTTTTCCACCAACATAGAAGAGGATTCTTTACTGTTAGGGCAGTGAGAATCTGGAATTGCTTGCCTGAGGAGGTGGTGATGGCGAACTCAGTCGAGGGGTTCAAGAGAGGCCTGGATGTCTTCCTGGAGCAGAACAATATTGTATCATACAATTATTAGGTTCTGTAGAAGGACGTAGATCTGGGTATTTATTATGATGGAATATAGGCTGAACTGGATGGACAAATGTCTTTTTTCGGCCTTACTAACTATGTTACTATGTTACTATGTTACTATGTTACATTGTCTGTTTTTTTAACATTTTATTTGCATATTATGGTGGAAAATAAGTATTTGGTCAAAAACAAACAATCAAGATTTCTGGCTCTCACAGACCTGTAACTTCTTCTTTAAGAGTCTCCTCTTTCCTCCACTCATTACCTGTAGTAATGGCACCTGTTTAAACTTGTTATCAGTATAAAAAGACACCTGTCCACACCCTCAAACAGTCTGACTCCAAACTCCACTATGGTGAAGACCAAAGAGCTGTCAAAGGACACCAGAAACAAAATTGTAGCCCTGCACCAGGCTGGGAAGACTGAATCTGCAATAGCCAACCAGCTTGGAGTGAAGAAATCAACAGTGGGAGCAATAATTAGAAAATGGAAGACATACAAGACCACTGATAATCTCCCTCGATCTGGGGCTCCACGCAAAATCCCACCCCGTGGGGTCAGAATGATCACAAGAACGGTGAGCAAAAATCCCAGAACCACGCGGGGGGACCTAGTGAATGAACTGCAGAGAGCTGGGACCAATGTAACAAGGCCTACCATAAGTAACACACTACGCCACCATGGACTCAGATCCTGCAGTGCCAGACATGTCCCACTGCTTAAGCCAGTACATGTCCGGGCCCGTCTGAAGTTTGCTAGAGAGCATTTGGATGATCCAGAGGAGTTTTGGGAGAATGTCCTATGGTCTGATGAAACCAAACTGGAACTGTTTGGTAGAAACACAACTTGTCGTGTTTGGAGGAAAAAGAATACTGAGTTGCATCCATCAAATACCATACCTACTGTAAAGCATGGTGGTGGAAACATCATGCTTTGGGGCTGTTTCTCTGCAAAGGGGCCAGGACGACTGATCCGGGTACATGAAAGAATGAATGGGGACATGTATTGTGAGATTTTGAGTGCAAACCTCCTTCCATCAGCAAGGGCATTGAAGATGAAACGTGGCTGGGTCTTTCAACATGACAATGATCCAAAGCACACCGCCAGGGCAACGAAGGAGTGGCTTCGTAAGAAGCAGTTCAAGGTCCTGGAGTGGCCTAGCCAGTCTCCAGATCTCAACCCTATAGAAAACCTTTGGAGGGAGTTGAAAGTCCGTGTTGCCAAGCGAAAAGCCAAAAACATCACTGCTCTAGAGGAGATCTGCATGGAGGAATGGGCCAACATACCAACAACAGTGTGTGGCAACCTTGTGAAGACTTACAGAAAACGTTTGACCTCTGTCATTGCCAACAAAGGATATATTACAAAGTATTGAGATGAAATTTTGTTTCTGACCAAATACTTATTTTCCACCATAATATGCAAATAAATTGTTAAAAAAACAGACAATGTGATTTTCTGGATTTTTTTTTCTCAGTTTGTCTCCCATAGTTGAGGTCTACCTATGATGTAAATTACAGACGCCTCTCATCTTTTTAAGTGGTGGAACTTGCACTATTGCTGACTGACTAAATACTTTTTTGCCCCACTGTATGTTACTATGTTACTATGATTTCCACTGTCCAACACCACCTTTGGTGTGCAGGGACAGTGGAAGCTACATTTTTTTTTTTTTCTCAGCGCTGTAGCTCATTGGGCTGCCCTAGAAGGCTCCGTGATAGCTGTATAGCTGTGTGTACGCCGCTGTGCAAACCAACTGCTTTTTTCAAAGCACAAATCCTGTTGTTCTGCACAGCTATCTTGTTTGTTTGTCCACACTTTTTATTTAATTTGTGCATCAGTCCACTCCTTATTGCTGCCTGCCATACCTGGCTGAGATTACTGCAGGGAGATAGTAATTGTAGGACAGTCCCTGTTTTTTTTTTTTTTTTTTGTGGGAGATTAAGATTGGCATTTCTGCTAGAGTGCCATCCCTGTGTGTGCCATCTCTCACTCAGTGGGCCATAGAAAGCCTATTTATTTTTTTGCTTGATTTGGGTTCTAAATCCTACCTGAAAAAATCACTACATCAATCAGTGGGAGATAAATATTGGCCTCAGGGCTTGTGTGCCACTCCTGACTCCTGTGTGTGCCATCTCTCACTCAGTGGGCCATAGAAAGCCTATTTATTTTTTTGCTTGATTTGGGTTCTAAAATCTACCTGAAAAAATCACTACATCAATCAGTGGGAGAAAAATATTGGCCTCAGGGCTTGTGTGCCACTCCTGACTCCTGTGTGTGCCATCTCTCACTCAGTGGGCCATAGAAAGCCTATTTATTTTTTTGCTTGATTTGGGTTCTAAAATCTACCTGAAAAAATCACTACATCAATCAGTGGGAGAAAAATATTGGCCTCAGGGCTTGTGTGCCACTCCTGACTCCTGTGTGTGCCATCTCTCACTCAGTGGGCCATAGAAAGCCTATTTATTTTTTTGCTTGATTTGGGTTCTAAAATCTACCTGAAAAAATCACTACATCAATCAGTGGGAGAAAAATATTGGCCTCAGGGCTTGTGTGCCACTCCTGACTCCTGTGTGTGCCATCTCTCACTCAGTGGGCCATAGAAAGCCTATTAATTTTTTTGCTTGATTTGGGTTCTAAAATCTACCTGAAAAAATCACTACATCAATCAGTGGGAGATAAATATTGGCCTCTGGGCTTGTGTGCCACTCCTGACTCCTGTGTGTGCCATCTCTCACTCAGTGGGCCATAGAAAGCCTATTTAGTTTTTTGCTTGATTTGGGTTCTAAAATCTACCTGAAAAAATCACTACATCAATCAGTGGGAGAAAAATATTGGCCTCGGGGCTTGTGTGCCACTCCTGACTCCTGTGTGTGCCATCTCTCTCTCAGTGGGCCATAGAAAGCCTATTTATTTTTTTGCTTGATTTGGGTTCTAAAATCTACCTGAAAAAATCACTACATCAATCAGTGGGAGAAAAATATTGGCCTCAGGGCTTGTGTGCCACTCCTGACTCCTGTGTGTGCCATCTCTCACTCAGTGGGCCATAGAAAGCCTATTTATTTTTTTGCTTGATTTGGGTTCTAAAATCTACCTGAAAAAATCACTACATCAATCAGTGGGAGATAAATATTGGCCTCAGGGCTTGTGTGCCACTCCTGACTCCTGTGTGTGCCATCTCTCACTCAGTGGGGCATAGACAGAATTTTTTTTTTTTTGGTTTCTAAATTGTCCTTGAAAAAATCATTTTATTTTATTTGGTTTCTAAATTCTTCCTGAAAAAATCATTTTATTTTATTTTGTTTCTAAAGTCTCCCTGAAAAAAAAAATAAAACAGTGGGAGATTAATATTGCCCTTTCTGCTTGTGTGCCAGTCTTGACTCCTGGGTGTGCCATCTCTCTCTCTCTCTCTCTCTCAAATTGTGGGCCATAGAAAGCCTATTTATTTTTTTGCTTGATTTGGGTTCCAAAATCTACCTGAAAAAATCACTACATCAATCAGTGGGAGATAAATATTGGCCTCTGGGCTTGTGTGCCACTCCTGACTCCTGTGTGTGCCATCTCTCACTCAGTGGGGCATAGACAGCCTTTTTTTTTTTTTTGGTTTCTAAATTGTCCTTGAAAAAATCATTTTATTTTATTTGGTTTCTAAATTCTTCCTGAAAAAATCATTTTATTTTATTTTGTTTCTAAAGTCTCCCTGAAAAAAAAAAAATAAATAAAACAGTGGGAGATTAATATTGCCCTTTCTGCTTGTGTGCCAGTCTTGACTCCTGGGTGTGCCATCTCTCTCTCTCTCTCTCAAATTGTGGGCCATAGAAAGCCTATTTATTTTTTTGCTTGATTTGGGTTCCAAAATCTACCTGAAAAAATCACTACATCAATCAGTGGGAGAAAAATATTGGCCTCTGAGCTTGTGTGCCACTCCTGACTCCTGTGTGTGCCATCTCTCACTCAGTGGGCCATAGAAAGCCTATTTATTTTTTTGCTTGATTTGGGTTCTAAAATCTACCTGAAATAATCACTACATCAATCAGTGGGAGAAAAATATTGGCCTCAGGGCTTGTGTGCCACTCCTGACTCCTGTGTGTGCCATCTCTCACTCAGTGGGCCATAGAAAGCCTATTTATTTTTTTGCTTGATTTGGGTTCTAAAATCTACCTGAAAAAATCACTACATCAATCAGTGGGAGAAAAATATTGGCCTCAGGGCTTGTGTGCCACTCCTGACTCCTGTGTGTGCCATCTCTCACTCAGTGGGCCATAGAAAGCCTATTTATTTTTTTGCTTGATTTGGGTTCTAAAATCTACCTGAAAAAATCACTACATCAATCAGTGGGAGAAAAATATTGGCCTCAGGGCTTGTGTGCCACTCCTGACTCCTGTGTGTGCCATCTCTCACTCAGTGGGCCATAGAAAGCCTATTTATTTTTTTGCTTGATTTGGGTTCTAAAATCTACCTGAAAAAATCACTACATCAATCAGTGGGAGAAAAATATTGGCCTCAGGGCTTGTGTGCCACTCCTGACTCCTGTGTGTGCCATCTCTCTCTCAGTGGGCCATAGAAAGCCTATTTATTTTTTTGCTTGATTTGGGTTCTAAAATCTACCTGAAAAAATCACTACATCAATCAGTGGGAGAAAAATATTGGCCTCAGGGCTTGTGTGCCACTCCTGACTCCTGTGTGTGCCATCTCTCACTCAGTGGGCCATAGAAAGCCTATTTATTTTTTTGCTTGATTTGGGTTCTAAAATCTACCTGAAAAAATCACTACATCAATCAGTGGGAGAAAAATATTGGCCTCAGGGCTTGTGTGCCACTCCTGACTCCTGTGTGTGCCATCTCTCACTCAGTGGGCCATAGAAAGCCTATTTATTTTTTTGCTTGATTTGGGTTCTAAAATCTACCTGAAAAAATCACTACATCAATCAGTGGGAAATAAATATTGGCCTCAGGGCTTGTGTGCCACTCCTGACTCCTGTGTGTGCCATCTCTCACTCAGTGGGCCATAGAAAGCCTATTTATTTTTTTGCTTGATTTGGGTTCTAAAATCTACCTGAAAAAATCACTACATCAATCAGTGGGAGAAAAATATTGGCCTCAGGGCTTGTGTGCCACTCTTGACTCCTGTGTGTGCCATCTCTCACTCAGTGGGCCATAGAAAGCCTATTAATTTTTTTGCTTGATTTGGGTTCTAAAATCTACCTGAAAAAATCACTACATCAATCAGTGGGAGATAAATATTGGCCTCTGGGCTTGTGTGCCACTCCTGACTCCTGTGTGTGCCATCTCTCACTCAGTGGGCCATAGAAAGCCTATTTATTTTTTTGCTTGATTTGGGTTCTAAAATCTACCTGAAAAAATCACTACATCAATCAGTGGGAGAAAAATATTGGCCTCGGGGCTTGTGTGCCACTCCTGACTCCTGTGTGTGCCATCTCTCTCTCAGTGGGCCATAGAAAGCCTATTTATTTTTTTGCTTGATTTGGGTTCTAAAATCTACCTGAAAAAATCACTACATCAATCAGTGGGAGAAAAATATTGGCCTCAGGGCTTGTGTGCCACTCCTGACTCCTGTGTGTGCCATCTCTCACTCAGTGGGCCATAGAAAGCCTATTTATTTTTTTGCTTGATTTGGGTTCTAAAATCTACCTGAAAAAATCACTACATCAATCAGTGGGAGAAAAATATTGGCCTCAGGGCTTGTGTGCCACTCCTGACTCCTGTGTGTGCCATCTCTCACTCAGTGGGCCATAGAAAGCCTATTTATTTTTTTGCTTGATTTGGGTTCTAAAATCTACCTGAAAAAATCACTACATCAATCAGTGGGAGATAAATATTGGCCTCAGGGCTTGTGTGCCACTCCTGACTCCTGTGTGTGCCATCTCTCACTCAGTGGGCCATAGAAAGCCTATTTATTTTTTTGCTTGATTTGGGTTCTAAAATCTACCTGAAAAAATCACCACATCAATTAGTGGGAGAAAAATATTGGCCTCAGGGCTTGTGTGCCACTCCTGACTCCTGTGTGTGCCATCTCTCACTCAGTGGGCCATAGAAAGCCTATTAATTTTTTTGCTTGATTTGGGTTCTAAAATCTACCTGAAAAAATCACTACATCAATCAGTGGGAGATAAATATTGGCCTCTGGGCTTGTGTGCCACTCCTGACTCCTGTGTGTGCCATCTCTCACTCAGTGGGGCATAGACAGCCTTTTTTTTTTTTTGGTTTCTAAATTGTCCTTGAAAAAATCATTTTATTTTATTTGGTTTCTAAATTCTTCCTGAAAAAATCATTTTATTTTATTTTGTTTCTAAAGTCTCCCTGAAAAAAAAATAAAACAGTGGGAGATTAATATTGCCCTTTCTGCTTGTGTGCCAGTCTTGACTCCTGGGTGTGCCATCTCTCTCTCTCTCTCTCTCTCTCAAATTGTGGGCCATAGAAAGCCTATTTATTTTTTTGCTTGATTTGGGTTCCAAAATCTACCTGAAAAAATCACTACATCAATCAGTGGGAGATAAATATTGGCCTCTGGGCTTGTGTGCCACTCCTGACTCCTGTGTGTGCCATCTCTCACTCAGTGGGGCATAGACAGCCTTTTTTTTTTTTTTGGTTTCTAAATTGTCCTTGAAAAAATCATTTTATTTTATTTGGTTTCTAAATTCTTCCTGAAAAAATCATTTTATTTTATTTTGTTTCTAAAGTCTCCCTGAAAAAAAATAAAATAAATAAAACAGTGGGAGATTAATATTGCCCTTTCTGCTTGTGTGCCAGTCTTGACTCCTGGGTGTGCCATCTCTCTCTCTCTCTCTCAAATTGTGGGCCATAGAAAGCCTATTTATTTTTTTGCTTGATTTGGGTTCCAAAATCTACCTGAAAAAATCACTACATCAATCAGTGGGAGAAAAATATTGGCCTCTGGGCTTGTGTGCCACTCCTGACTCCTGTGTGTGCCATCTCTCACTCAGTGGGGCATAGAAAGCCTTTTTTTTTTTTTATTTGGTTTCTAAATTGTCCTTGAAAAAATCATTTTATTTTATTTGGTTTCTAAATTCTTCCTGAAAAAATCATTTTATTTTATTTTGTTTCTAAAGTCTCCCTGAAAAAAAAAAAAAAATAAATAAAACAGTGGGAGATTAATATTGACATTTGTGCTTGAGTGACAGTCCTGCGTGTGTGGCATCTCTGTGATTTGGTGCCACAGAAAACAGAGTGTGTAACATTGTGACTGATTTTCCTTGTGGTCTCACCAACCTATAAAGGGATATTGAAATCATACTGAAGTTATAGGTCACCGTGTAAGTTGTTTGACAGCAACAAATAAAGTTACTTTGGTTAAGTTTTTAAAACAATGAGGAAGTCTGGAGCAAGAGGTCGTGGCCGTGGGCGTTCATTGTCAGCTGGTAATGATGGTAGTGGTAGTGGAGCATCAGGTGGTCGTGGGAAAAAAAATATCCACCTAAGTCTGGAGCTGTGGAGCCAGGTTCGTCGTCTGGCTACACAAGGCCTCGAACGCTCTCTTTTCTGGGAGTAGGAAAACCGCTTTTAAAGCCGGAGCAGCAACAGCAAGTTTTGGCTTACCTTGCAGACTCAGCCTCTAGCTCTTTTGCCTCCTCTTCTGAAACTGGTAAATGTAAAAGCAGCGCGTCGCTTGTGGATGTTCACGGTCAGGGACAAGTCGCTTCCTTGTCCTCTTCAGCAAAAACAACAACAAGAGAGAAGGATGCAGCAGGCGACACAACGGGTTACTCCATGGAGCTCTTTACACATACCGTCCCTGGCTTAGAAAGTGAAACACTTAACAGGCCATGCCCATTACAAGTAGATTCTGACATGGAGTGCACTGATGCACAGCCACAGCCTGACTACTATGCTGGTCCTTTGACTCAGACCACAACATTGCCCTCTCAGGGTACTGATCCACAATCAGACCCTGATGAGACTATGTTGCCCCGGCACGAACGCTATACCACCGACCGACACAGTGACACAGACGAAGTGGCACACGAGCTAGAAGAGGAGGTAATAGATGACCCAGTTGTTGACTCCGATTGGCAGCCATTGGGGGAACAGGGTGCAGGCGGCAGTAGTTCAGAAGCGGAGGTGGAGGAGGGGCCGCAGCAGGCATCAACATCGCAACAGTTTCCATCTGCCGGGCCCGTATCTGGCCCAAAACTCGTGTCAAAGCCAAAACCTGTTGGAGGACAGCGTGGCCATCCGGTTAAAGCTCAGTCTGCAATCCCTGAAAAGGGATCCGATGCTAGGAAGAGTGCAGTCTGGCATTTTTTTAAACAACATCCAATTGATCAGCGCAAAGTCATCTGTCAAAAATGTTCAACTAGCTTAAGCAGAGGTCAGAATCTGAAAAGTCTAAATACAAGTTGCATTGATAGACATTTAACCACCAAGCATTTTCAAGCCTGGACTAACTACCAAACGTCCCTTAAGGTTGTAGCACCCTCGGCCAATGAAGCTAGTCAGCAAAGCAACATCCCTTCCGTCACTGTAAGACCACCATTTTCCGCACCACCGGCAGTATCTGTGCAGGTTTCTTTGCCAGCCAAAAGCAGTCAGGGTCAGGGAATCACCAGTTTTGTAGGAGGAAATATTGCATCTAGGGCACCGGCGGAAATAATACCGTCTCCAACCGTCTCTCAGTCTGCCATGTCCACCGGCACACCCGCAAGTTCCACGATCTCCAGCTCTCCAGTCCAGCTCACCCTACATGAGACTCTGGTTAGAAAAAGGAAGTACTTATCCTCGCATCCGCGTACACAGGGTTTTAACGCCCACATAGCTAGACTAATCTCGTTAGAGATGATGCCCTACCGGTTAGTTGAAAGTGAAGCTTTCAAAGCCCTGATGGAGTACGCTGAACCACGCTACGAGCTACCCAGTCGACACTTTTTTTCCAGAAAAGCCATCCCAGCCCTGCACCAGCATGTTAAACAGTGCATCGTCCATGCACTCAGGCAATCTATGAGTACAAAGGTGCACCTGACTACAGATGCATGGACCAGTAGGCATGGCCAGGGACGTTACGTGTCCATCACGGCACACTGGGTGAATGTGGTGGATGCAGGGTCCACAGGGGACATCAATTTCGGGACAGTTGTGCCTAGCCCACGGTCTAGGAAACAGTTGGCTGTAGGCGTTCGCACCCCCTCCTCCTCGTCCTCCTGCAGAAGCGACAGCTCTTCCACAGACCGCAGTCGGCCAACCACTCCATCAGCAGCTGACACTATTGCACACCAGTTGTCCCATTATGGGCCAGCTACTGGCAAGCGTCAGCAGGCTGTATTGGCTATGAAGTGTTTGGACGACAACAGACACACCGCGGAAGTTCTGTCCGAGTTCTTGCAACAAGAAACGCAGTCGTGGCTGGGCACAGTAGATCTTGAGGCAGGCAAGGTAGTGAGTGATAACGGAAGGAATTTCATGGCTGCCATCTCCCTTTCCCAACTGAAACACATTCCTTGCCTGGCTCACACCTTAAACCTGGTGGTGCAGTGCTTATTGAAAACTTATCCTGGGTTCTCCGACCTGCTCCTCAAAGTGCGTGGACTTTGCTCACATATCCGACGTTCGCCTGTACACTCCAGCCGTATGCAGACCTATCAGCGGTCTTTGAACCTTCCCCAGCATCGCCTAATCATAGACGTTGCAACAAGGTGGAACTCAACATTGCACATGCTTCAGAGACTGTGCCAACAGAGGCGGGCTGTTATGTTTTTGTGGGAGGATACACATACACCGGCAGGCAGTAGGATGGCAGACATGGAGTTGTCAGGTGTGCAGTGGTCGAAGATACAAGACATGTGTCAAGTCCTTCAGTGTTTTGAGGAATGCACACGGCTGGTTAGTGCAGACAACGCCATAATAAGCATGAGCATCCCCCTAATGTGTCTGCTGATGCAAAGTTTGACGCACATAAAGGATCAGGCGTCTGCACCAGAGGAAGAGGAAAGCCTTGATGACAGTCAGCCATTGTCTGGTCAGGGCAGTGTACAGGACGAGGTAGCGGGCGAAGAGGAGGTGGAGGACGAGGAGGATGATGGGGATGAGTATATTTTTAATGAGGAAGCTTTCCCGGGGCACTGGAAATTGGTGGCGTGGCAAGGCCGGGTTCTGGTTTTTTGAGGGACACAAGTGACGTAGATTTGCCTGAAACTGCCCCTCAACCAATCACAACCGCAGATTTGACAACTGGAACTTTGGCCCACATGGCGGATTATGCCTTACGTATCCTCAAAAGGGACACACGCATTACTAAAATGATGAACGATGATGATTACTGGTTGGCCTGCCTCCTTGATCCTCGCTATAAAGGCAAATTGCAAAATATTATGCCACATGAGAACTTGGAACTAATATTAGCAACCAAACAATCAACTCTTGTTGACCGTTTGCTTCAGGCATTCCCAGCACACAGCGCCCGTGATCGTTCTCACACGAGCTCCAGGGGGCAGCAGACCAGGAGTGTTAGGGGTGCACACATCAGAAGTGGCGTTGGACAGAGGGGTTTTCTGACCAGGTTGTGGAGTGATTTTGCTATGACCGCAGACAGGACAGGTACTGCTGCATCAATTGAAAGTGACAGGAGACAACATTTGTCCAGTATGGTTACTAACTATTTTTCATCCCTTATCGATGTTCTCCCTCAACCGTCATTCCCATTTGATTACTGGGCATCAAAATTAGACACCTGGCCAGAATTGGCAGAATATGCATTGCAGGAGCTTGCTTGCCCGGCAGCTAGTGTCCTATCAGAAAGAGTATTCAGTGCTGCAGGTTCAATATTAACCGAAAAAAGGACTTGTCTGGCTACCCAAAATGTTGATGATCTAACATTCATTAAAATGAACCACAACTGGATTTCGAATTCTTTTGCCCCACCTTGCCCGGCAGACACCTAGCTTTCCTACGAAAAGCTCTTGCCTGTGGACTACTGTGAATTTCTTTTCGAATGTCTAATTTGCTGCAGCTGATTGTCCAGCATATGACATGTTTACACCTCCCTAAATGGCCAAACTCCCCACACGGGGCCGTGGTATCGCGATTTGGCGCAAGCACCCGTGAGAGTGCTGTTTGTCTGAAGAGGTGGGTGTGCCCGCTTTTGGTTGACGGCACTGCCACTGGGTCCCTCATAGTACAATAAAGTGTCTCTGGCAGTGGTGGTGCGCACCCAACGTCAGACACACTGTTGTAACATGAGGGGCCCTGGGCCTGTACCGCCGTCCACAAGAGAGTTCACCCACCCCCAGGTCAAACATTGCTCTGCCACTTCCACAATTATCTCTCACACTTCCACCAATGTTTAGACTATGCGCTGACATCCTTCCATTCCTGCCACTGACAATACCATTGTGTTGACATGTATAATGATACTTAACATAGTCAGGGGCAGTGTCCTCTATTTACCCAAGTAAAAACTTTGCGCCAAATTAGTAGGTTAGAAACAACGCAGAGGATCCCACCCCTGTACCTAAAGATTGCACCCTTTAGTGTTTTCGCTGGATTTTAATGTGAGACATTCACATTTATGTATTGTTTTGGACTACTAACTGGCAGACACTCATTACAATCATCCTCCGCTGACCAGGCCACTGCTGGCCGTGTTCACCTGGAACCAATTTAAAATTGCCTACAGCCATATGTTATTATGTTAGGCCTTCGATGCCTGTCTGCGGTCACTCCTTCCACTAGGCCTCCACTGACCACACCACTGCTGCCCGTGTACCCCTGGAACCAATGTAAAATTGCCTACAGCCATCTGTTATTATGTTAGGCATTCGATGCCTGTCTGCGGTCACTCCTTCCACTAGGCCTCCACTGACCAGACCACTGCTGCCCGTGTTCCCTTGGAACCAATTTTAAATTGCCTACAGCCAGCCCAATTTTTTTATGTTAGGCCTTTGAAGCCTGTCTGCGGTCCGTTCTTTCTACTACTACTACACTGACCAGGCCACTGCTGCCCGTGTTCCCCTGGAACCAATTTAAAATTGCCTACAGCCATCTGTTATTATGTTAGGCCTTTGATGCCTGTCTGCGGGCACTCCTTCCACTAGGCCTCCACTGACCACACCACTGCTGCCCGTGTACCCCTGGAACCAATTTAAAATTGCCTACAGCCATCTGTTATTATGTTAGGCCTTTGATGCCTGTCTGCGGTCACTCCTTCCACTAGGCCTCCACTGACCAGACCACTGCTGCCCGTGTTCTCCTGGAACCAATTTTAAATTGCCTACAGCCATCTGTTATTATGTTAGGCCTTCGATGCCTGTCTGCGGTCACTCCTTCCACTAGGCCTCCACTGACCAGGCCACTGCTGCCCGTGTTCCCCTGGAACCAATTTAAAATTGCCTACAGCCATCTGTTATTATGTTAGGCCTTTGATGCCTGTCTGCGGGCACTCCTTCCACTAGGCCTCCACTGACCACACCACTGCTGCCCGTGTACCCCTGGAACCAATTATAAAGTGCCTACAGCCCAATTTTTTTATGTTAGGCCTTCGATGCCTGTCTGCGGTCCCTCCTTCCACTAGGCCTCCACTGACCTATCTACTGCTGCCCGTGTACCCCTGGAACCAATTATAAAGTGCCTACAGCCCAATTTTATGTTAGGCCTTCGAAGCCTGTCTGCGGCCCGTTCTTTCTACTACTACTACACTGACCAGGCCACTGCTGCCCGTGTTCCCCTGGAACCAATGTAAAATTGTCTACAGCCATCTGTTATTATGTTAGGCCTTCGAAGCCTGTCTGCGGTCACTCCTTCCACTAGGCCTCCACTGACCAGACCACTGCTGCCCGTGTTCCCCTGGAACCAATTTTAAATTGCCTACAGCCAGCCCAATATTTTTATGTTAGGCCTTCGAAGCCTGTCTGCGGTCCGTTCTTTCTACTACTACTACACTGACCAGGCCACTGCTGCCCGTGTTCCCCTGGAACCAATTTAAAATTGCCTACAGCCATCTGTTATTATGTTAGGCCTTCGATGCCTGTCTGCGGTCACTCCTTCCACTAGGCCTCCACTGACCACACCACTGCTGCCCGTGTACCCCTGGAACCAATGTAAAATTGCCTACAGCCATCTGTTATTATGTTAGGCCTTCGATGCCTGTCTGCGGTCACTCCTTCCACTAGGCCTCCACTGACCAGGCCACTGCTGCCCGTGTTCCCCTGGAACCAATTTAAAATTGCCTACAGCCATCTGTTATTATGTTAGGCCTTCGATGCCTGTCTGCGGGCACTCCTTCCACTCGGCCTCCACTGACCACACCACTGCTGCCCGTGTACCCCTGGAACCAATGTAAAATTGCCTACAGCCATCTGTTATTATGTTAGGCCTTCGATGCCTGTCTGCGGTCACTCCTTCCACTAGGCCTCCACTGACCAGGCCACTGCTGCCCGTGTTCCCCTGGAACCAATTTAAAATTGCCTACAGCCATGTTATTATGTTAGGCCTTCGATGCCTGTCTGCGGGCACTCCTTCCACTAGGCCTCCACTGACCACACCACTGCTGCCCGTGTACCCCTGGAACCATTTTTAAAGTGCCTACAGCCTAATTTTGTTATGTTAGGCCTACTACGCCTGTCTGCGGTCCCTCCTTCCAATACTCGTCCACTGACCACACCACTGCTGCCCGTGGACCCCTGGAACCAATTTTTAATTGCATAGAGCATCATTTTTTTAATAGTAGGCGTACAAAGTCTGTGTGCGGTCCACTATTGAAATTGTCCTCCACTGCCCAGAGCAATGCTGCCTGTGTACCCCTGTAACTTTTTTAAGCTGCAGTGAGCCACATTTTTGGTTTAAGGCCTACTACCTGTGTCTGTCTGCGCCGCTCAATTCAGCTGTGTTCCTTTGAAAAAAGCAGAGCGTCAATAGTCTTGTTTTCAGCCTCTAGGAATTTTAAATGTGCTTTGGGGGTACAACTTTGGTAGGGCCTACTAACGGTGTCTGCCGCCCCAAGGTGTGCCCCAGGTTTCGTCCACATTGCTTCGGTCTTCCGACTCTCGTTTAGTAGTTGTAGAAAACTACACTGCATTAGGCCTACAAATTGGGTATGGGGTGTAGAGAGATGGTGTGTTACACTAAAAGGTGTTCCCCAGGTTTCGTCCACATTGCTTCGGTCTTCATGCTCTCGTTTAGTAGTTGTTGGAAACTACACTGCATTAGGCCTACAAATTGGGTATGGGGTGTAGAGAGATGGTGTGTTCCACTACAAGGTGTTCCCCAGGTTTCCTCTCCATTGCTTCGATCTTCATGCTCTCGTTTAGTAGTTGTTGGAAACTACACTGCATTAGGCCTACAAATTGGGTATGGGGTGTAGAGAGATGGTGTGTTCCACTCCAAGGTGTTCCCCAGGTTTCCTCTCCATTGCTTCGATCTTCATGCTCTCGTTTAGTAGTTGTTGGAAACTACGCTGCATTAGGCCTACAAATTGGGTATGGGGTGTAGAGAGATGGTGTGTTACACTCCAAGGTGTTCCCCAGGTTTCCTCTCCATTGCTTCGATCTTCTGGCTCTCGTTTAGTAGTTGTTGGAAACTACGCTGCATTAGGCCTACAAATTGGGTATGGGGTGTAGAGAGATGGTGTGTTACACTCCAAGGTGTTCCCCAGGTTTCCTCTCCATTGCTTCGATCTTCTGGCTCTCGTTTAGTAGTTGTTGGAAACTACACTGCATTAGGCCTACAAATTGGGTATGGGGTGTAGAGAGACGGTGTGTTCCACTCCAAGGTGTTCCCCAGGTTTCCTCGCCATTGCTTCGGTCTTCCGACTCTCGTTTAGTAGTTGTTGCAAACTACACTGCATTAGGCCTACAAAATGGGTATGGGGTGTAGAGAGATGGTGTGTTACACTAAAAGGTGTTCCCCAGGTTTCGTCCACATTGCTTCGGTCTTCCGACTCTCGTTTAGTAGTTGTAGAAAACTACACTGCATTAGGCCTACAAATTGGGTATGGGGTGTAGAGAGATGGTGTGTTCCACTCCAAGGTGTTCCCCAGATTTCCTCTCCATTGCTTCGATCTTCATGCTCTCGTTTAGTAGTTGTTGGAAACTACGCTGCATTAGGCCTACAAATTGGGTATGGGGTGTAGAGAGATGGTGTGTTCCACTCCAAGGTGTTCCCCAGGTTTCCTCTCCATTGCTTCGATCTTCATGCTCTCGCTTAGTAGTTGTTGGAAACTACACTGCATTAGGCCTACAAATTGGGTATGGGGTGTAGAGAGATGGTGTGTTCCACTCCAAGGTGTTCCCCAGGTTTCCTCTCCATTGCTTCGATCTTCATGCTCTCGTTTAGTAGTTGTTGGAAACTACGCTGCATTAGGCCTACAAATTGGGTATGGGGTGTAGAGAGATGGTGTGTTACACTCCAAGGTGTTCCCCAGGTTTCCTCTCCATTGCTTCGATCTTCTGGCTCTCGTTTAGTAGTTGTTGGAAACTACACTGCATTAGGCCTACAAATTGGGTATGGGGTGTAGAGACAGTGTGTTCCACTCCAAGGTGTTCTCCAGGTTGCCTTTCCTGAGGTTCTATCTTCAGGCTCTTGTTAAATAGTGGTTAAATGGAACAACTGCATTTGGCGTACTAGTTGGTTTGGGGCCTACTAACAGTGTCTGCCGCTCCTTGCTGTTCTCCTGGTTTCCTGTCCTGAAATTCCATTTTCAGGCTCTCGTTAAATAGTTGTTAATGTTAGACTGCATTTGGCCTACTAGTTGGGTTGGGGCCTACTATCGGTGTCTGCCACTCCTTGCTGTTCTCCTCCACTGAACAAAGCTGTGCCGCCTGTTTACTACGGTTGCCAATTTTGAACTGCATTTCGACTACTTACTGATTTGGGCCTACTCTCTGTGTCAGCCTCTCATTCCAGTTGTCCTCCACTGCAATGGCCCCTGGTTAGTCCTGTGTTACCAATTTTGAACTGCATTTAGCCCACTTTATTCTTTGGGCCTATATCTGTGTTTCCTCCTCATCCTGCCCATTGCCCAGCCAGTGATAGATGAGTCTGCTGGTACATTGACCCATAACGCAAAATTCCCCGTGCACGCTACACAGCAAGATTGTGACCCTGCTGAAAGTCAGGTTCCTCTTCCCGCATACCATACCACCTTACACGGGGACAAAGAGGAAGGTGCAGATGAAAGTGCAGGTTCCTTCATCAGGTGAGGGGAGGAATACTAGTTGGCGACGTCACTGGCACAGGGCCTCTCATAGTACGCAAAAGTGTTGCTGCCGGTGGGAGGCGCCCCCGCCGTGCAAACACACTGCTGTACTTTGAGGGGCCCTGTGCCAGTGCCAATGCCAACGAGTGGGCCCCCCCGCTTGCTCAGGATCTCAGCACTTGCAAAGTTGAAATACTTACCTCTCCCTGCTCCACTGCCGTGACGTGTTCCAGGTTTCCTGGGCCCACTAATTACTTGAACCAGCCCTACCCCCCACAACTTTAGCCAAATGACCCCCAATTTCAAATGCCTTCCAATTATTATAAGGTAAATTACGATTGACAAGCTTCTGTAACAAGAATGGATGTTCTTGCCATTAAAATGGGCAGTGTTGGTGTTTTCCTGGCCTCTACTCACTGCCGACTATGCTCCCCCATTGACTTGCATTGGGTTTCGTGTTTCGGGCGATACCCGACTTTTCGCGATAATCGGCCGATTCCACTCGACTCGACTTTTGAGATAGTCGGGTTTTGCGAAACACGGCTCGACTCTAAAAAGGTCAAGGTCGCTCAACCCTAGTGTTCAGTACCTGGCAACGGGGAACAGCGTTTCATGCTTCTAACCTGGCACTGATGCATTTCACAGGGATAACATCCATGCGTGTTATGCGTATGCACGTGTGCGGGACTTTTTGTGGCCCATGCTAACATTAAAAATGAACATGTCAGCGTGTTTTGCCCATGGACACACGGTCCTCGGAAACACACTGATATGTGCACAGACCCATTCACTTGAATAGGCAAATAGCGCTCTGTTCCTACCGAGCCTCTCCATACGGCTAAGTAGTACTGTACAGCCACATATGGGGTATTGCCACGTTCATCAGAAATTGTGGGACAAATTTTGGTGCCATTTTTACCCACTTCTTGTGTGAAAATGTAAAATCTTTGGCTGATACAAAATTTTGGTGGTAAAAACGTAGTTATTTTGTCTTCACTGCCCAATGGTATGAAATTCTTTGACACACCCATGGTGTCAATATGATCACTGCACCCCTAGATAAATTCATTGAGAGGTTTAGTTCATAAAATGGGGTCACTTATTAGGGGGTTCTGCTGTTCTGGAAGCTCAGGGGCTCTTGCAGTGGGTCATGCACCTGCAAACCATAACAGTAAAATCTTGCCTTCTGAGCTTTACACTGTGCATGAAAAATATTTCCCGATTACATGTAGGGTATTGGCACACTCAGGAAAAAATGGACCTCAGTTTGTTGTAAAAAAAATTTCATATTAGCCCTTAGAAAAATTAAAACCTTGGGGCTAAAACTACATTTTAGTGGTAAAAATGTAATTTATTCTTTCTTCACCGCTCAGTGGTATAAAATTCTGTGAGGAACATGTGGTGTTAATATGATCACTTCACCTCTAGATGAATTCATTGGGAAGTGTAGTTTGTAAAATGAGTTCACATATAGGGGGTTTCTGTTGTCCTGGCACTTTAAGAGCTCTGCCAATGTGACACGGTACCCTCAAATCATTCCAGCAAATTTTAAACTCCAATATGGTGCCTCTTCCCTTCTGAGCTTTGCACTGTGCCTCAAAAGTAGTATTCCCCTACATATAGGGTATAGACATACTCAAGAGAAATTGCACAACAACTTTTTGGGTCCAATTTCTCCTGTTACTCTTGGTAAAATAAAAAATTGGGGCGAAAAGTTCATTTTTGTGGAAAAAATATGATTTATTTTTACAGCTCTACGTTATAAACTTCTGTGAAGCACTTGGGGGTTCAAAGTGCTCACCACACATCTAGATAAGTTCCTTGGGGGTCTAGTTTCCAAAATGGTGTAAATTGTGGGGATTTCCACTGTTTAGGCACATCAGGGGCTCTCCAAACACGACATGGCATCCAATCTCAATTCCAGCCAATTTGCGTTGAAAAAGTCAAACGACGTTCCTTCCCTTCCGAGCTCTGCCATGCGCCCAAACAGTGGTTTACCCCCACATATGGGGTATCAGCGTACTCAGGACAGATTGCACAATAACTTATAGAGTCTAATTTCTCCTGTTACACTTGGAAAAATAAAAAAAAATTGGGATCTGAATTAAATTTTTTGTGAAAAAAAGTTAAATGTTAATTTTTTTAAACTTTTAAAGTCACTTTGAGGGGTCTATATGATAGAACATACCCAAAAGTGACACCACTCTAAAAACTACACCCCTCAAGGTGTTCAAAACCACATTCAAGAAGTTTATTAACCCTTCAAGTGCTTCACGGGAATTTTTTAAAAATTCCCGTGAAGCACCTGAAGGGTTAATAAACTTCTTGAATGTGGTTTTGAATACCTTGAGGGGTGTAGTTTTTAGAGTGGTGTCACTTTTGGGTATGTTCTATCATATAGACCCCTCAAAGTGACTTTAAAAGTAATGTGGTGCCTAAAAAAATGGTGTTGTAAAAATGAGAAATCACTGTTTAACTTTTAACTCTTCTAACTTCCTAGCAAAAGAAATTTTGGTCCCAAAATTGTGCTGATGTAAAGTAGGCGTATGTGAAATGTTACTTATTAAGTATTTTGTTTGACATATCTCTGTGATTTAAAGGGATTCTGTCACCTGATTTTGGTGGGCCCTGTGTTCGGTCCAATGGGCGGTGTTTTCTGTTGTTTCATTGACCCCTTCTTTTCCCACTGGCCGCACTATTTTCTTGAATGTGAGTTGGTTTCCTCTGTAGTACACGCGTGCGCAAGGCAATCCTGCCTTGCGCACGCGCAGTATGCTTTGCCCAACTGCGGGCAAAGCCGAAAAGCATTAGTTCGCATGCACCGCCGCACTATGTCCCGGAAGTATTTAGCTGGTTTAAGATTATTGTACTTGTTTGTTCATTATGTATACCCCTTTTCACATGTAAAGCACCATGGAGTAAATGGCGCTATAATAATAATATTAATAATAATAATAATAATAATAATTATGACCAGGCCAATTTTTACAATTCTGACCATTGTCACTTTGAGGTAATAACTCTAAAACGTTTCAACGGATCCTGGTGATCTCAAAATGTTTTTTCATGACATATTGTACTGCATGATAGTGGTAAAAAAAATTTGATATGACTTGCATTTATTTGTGGGAAAAACGAAAATTTGGTGAAAATTTGGAAAATGTTGCAATTTTCCAACTTTTTCAAGCCCTTAAATCACAAAAATATGTCACAAAATACTGCCGTCACACTAGCAGTATTTGGTCAGTATTTTACATCAGTATTTGTAAGCCAAAACCAGGAGTGGAACAAATAGAGGAAAAGTATAATAGAAACATATGCACCACTTCTGCATTTATCACCCACTCCTGGTTTTGGCTTACAAATACTGATGTAAAATACTGACCAAATACTGCTGGTGTGACGGCAGCCTAATAAGTAACATTTCCCAGATGTCTACTTTACATCAGCACCATTTTGGAACCACAATTTTAAGAAGTTATAAGGGCTAAAAGTTAACCAGCTATTTCTCATTTTTACCAATAAATTTACAAAACCATTTTTTGAGGGGTCTATATGGTACAAGAAACCAAAAGTTACACCATTCTAAAAACTGCACCCCTCAAGGTGCTTAAAACCACATTCAAGAAGTTTATTAACCCTTCAGGTGCTTCACATGAATTTTTGGAATGTGGAAAAAAATTAACATTTAACTTTTTTTTCACAAAAAAAATTAATTTAGATCCAATTTTTTTATTTTGAGAAGGGTAACATGAAAAAATGGACCTCAAAATTTGTTGTGTAATTTCTCCTGAGCATGCCGATACCCCATATGAGGGAGAAAACAATGAGGTAACTATAACTCCAGATTTGATAGCCAAAGACACTTGTTAAAAACAACCAGTAGTATGCATGAGAGATAACTTCAAACCTTTAGAAGCGGTATTCATACATATTAATGATTTTTATTTTGTCTCGTTTACCTTTTAGAAATTCATTATTATATCTGAAACACTAAATCATTACATGACCAGTTTGACCAACGTATAGACAGAAGCGAGCAGGTGTTCCAAGTTCAATTTCCTCCTTGGATTCTCTGTAGGCCCCAATTTCCATCAGTTCTCCTGCCTCAATAGGATGAGAGGAAGAAGTCACTGAAACATTCTAAAATGTGTTCTTATCCCTAAGTCGCCTGTCCAAACGCACTGGTGATATGGTCTCTTTGTTACGCTCATGGAAAGCCCGCCAGGGCCGTGGGGTACTCAGGTTCGGTACTTAAGGGGATGTGCCACAGTGGCGGCGACCCAGTCTGTGGCTCTGGGCACCCATGTAAAAAGGAATGTCTTTAAAAGGGGTTTTGATTAATAAAATTTATGTTCGTGACACCACCTGTGGTGTTCGGTCAGTGGGGACCGACGCTGCTTAGAGGGGTCCTCTGGAGTGATGTTATGGCAGCTAAGATGGTATAACTTCCCACAGGTGAAGTTGGGTCCCCAGGCCTCCCGGTGTGTAGGTGAAGATGGTGGTTGGTGCGGTAAGAAAAGAAGGACACAGTTTTGCAGTCTCTTTACCTGGTTTACTGCAGTCTTCAGGGAACCGCAGTCCAGGGCACCAGATCACAGGTACAGGCAGGGTCCGGCCAGCTTGGAAGCAAGTTCAGAGTCCCCTTTACTAGTTGGAGATGAAAGCCTTCCTACTAGTTCTTTGGTGTAGTCCCTTGCTGCTTGTGGCTTCTATCAAGGTCCTCACAGTTCTCTCTGACCTCCTTAAAGGTGGGACACTAATCCGTATGACAGGTGGCTCGAGCCTTTTTACAAGGTCTCTATCACGACCCGGGCTCTATGTGCCACTGTGTCTCCTGGTTGTTAGGGCGGACAGGTTACATGTAGTCCAGCTGTCCTGCTGGTTTCTGCTGTGCCTCCAAGAGTCCGACAAAACCTCGGTTTTCCGGCTACCGGAATCTGCTCTCTGCCCAGCCACAGCTATCCTCCCCAATTGTCACTCTCCTGTGCTTCGCTCTCCTGCACGCTCTCTACAATCTGTTCTTTCCTTCTATATTCTCTGTATACAGGAGCTGCAACACCTCTGGCTGCATGGCCCCTCACAAGTCTCTCTGCCTCAGACTGCTCCAGTCTGCTGCCTGGCACCAACTGTCTCTGTTCTGTTCCTCTGACACTCTCACTGACTTCTCCTCCAGACCAGAATATACATATAGGGAAGTTCCCCTTAATCCGGGTTTAGAGCTCCCCCTACTAGCCTGGAGTGTGAACATGTTGCATGTTTGTGTTTACCTGATAGAAGAGATCTTCCCTTGCTTCCAAGCGTGACATCACTCTCCCTGAGAAGAAAGCAATGCCACTGTAACAACTAGGACCCTGGGGTGTTACACTAACCACCACACTCCCTGTTAAATCCTGTACTCCCGGACTAGGAAAAGAAAACAACAGTTACAGGTTAATAAAGTTAAACAACCATATTTTTAAATGCTATATACAGGTTAAACTATGACTTCCCTTTATGGGAGGTAATTAATACTTGATCATTACAAGAACATATATACATGGTATAAGTAACTTTCTTAATAATATAGAACTTTACTATTATATACTATGAAATGGCAACTACCCTTTACGGGTATACTATCTTTAAGGTTTCCTTTAATCACAGTGCAAAATTTCAGCTATATTCTCATTTTACCAACTGTCACCTTAATTCTCAACAGTATCTGCACAAAACACTATTTACTTTTCTAACAGGTTCATTAAACACTATCGCTTCTATAAAGTGCAAGAAATCAACATTTTACTATTCAAAAGTGCAATCAATATTCAAGTCAATAATTCAATGTCATTTAAACAGCAGAAACGATGCGAAGGACCCATCATAAACCCCCAACATAGGTCTTGGGCGGGCTACAAGGCGTATATCCAGACCCGATGTTCAGCCCGCCAACCGGTTTTGCTCTTCAAGTCTCAGGAAGAAATCAACTTTTAAGACATTACAAACAGTTTCTTTAGCGATCCTTGTAAAACAAGTAGGAAGCACATAAGTAGGTGCCAACTATATACAAGTATACAAGAGAGTTTGTGGACCATTCACTGTCCATGGCCTCAGTGTCTTTTCAAATAAACAAACTTTTAATGCAGAAACCTTGCCAGGTTAACTTTTAACTATTCACAGTCACTTTAACATTCAGAAATTCTCTATTTTCTCTTATGCCTGCCGGGCCAGGAATTGCTGTCTCTCCTTTTCCTCTCTACGTCTACAATGCTCCATCCAGGATTTCATGGGGATCTCCCCCTGCAACGGGATCATGTCCTCACCCGTGGCTCCCTCTGTGAACACTATGGGTTCCGGAGAGCTAGCCTGGGGTCCACAAGTTGGGATAAGTGGGGCTGCCATCTGACCCAGGCCGCTGTCCTCCCGGTCCCGATATATCCGATGGTGTACTTCTGCAGGCCTTGGAGTCGGCGGGGTCGGTAGGGGGCCGACCAGGGTATCATCTAGCTCAGAGGTTGCTGCGGGACTGGCAGCCGGGGTATCCTTGGCGTATGGTGACCTTTCACCGAGGGACCCAAAACCCTGGTCGGGGGTGTCTAGTGGTGGTGGTGGCTCAAGCTTAGCCATTGGGCCTCCCGCTCGCGGGGTCAAGGTCATGCCCCTTAGTTTCTTTTCCGGAGCGCCGGATCTTCTTTCCTGCTCCAGGCCAGACAAGGCTACTGACGGTTGTCTGGTAAGGCTCCCGATGAAGGCCTCCTTCCACCCGGCCACAGCTTCCATCTGCATCCGTACGAGCTCCCGGGTAAGTTCTTCTACCTCTATCTGCAGGAGGTCTGCATCCAGCTTCGGTGACGGGTATGTGTGGTGAAATCTGTGTATATATATTATATATATCTATATGTGTGTAGTGACATCTGACATCTGTCTAGGGTTATATGTGTGACAAGTGATAATGTAGCATCTGTCCTGAAGGCCAGTGGCACCTAGGTGTTAATATCTACTTCCTTGGGAAGAGTAGGAATTCTGTCTCCAGATCTCACCAGGGGGTCTAGCTATTCGTCACGTGCCTGCTCTCACACGTGACTGTATGGTTCTTGCAGGTTCCAGCTGGGGGAGTCCTTCTGCTCCACCCCACACTCCGGTGTCCGCTCACCTCCCTCCGCCATGTTGCTTCTTCCTCCTCAGTCTCGTTTCCCATGGTTTCATTCCACCACGCCTATCTTTATGGGCGGTTCTTCCTCCTCTCCCCACCATTCCAGACTAGGAGGCAGACCTCTCTTGTTGATGGGCATATTTCCTGGACATAGTAATATTGATGAGGGGCGGCCTTGGTTTTTGCACCATTCCTCCAGGTGCTGCCCAAAACAACGCGCCCTTTTCCTCCTGCACGCCACATGGTGCTATAATGGCGGCGGTTTTGGCGGCAATTCACAGTTCAACAGTCTCACAACAAATCACAGTCTCTTAGGTGCACATGACCCACTTCAATGTGTCAGTCCATCCTGTTCGTGATGCCAAAATGGAAAGCCCGCCAGAGCCATGGGGTACTCGGTACCAGGTCCGGTACTTAAGGGGATGTGTCACGGTGGCGGCGACCTGGTCTGTGGCCCTGGGCGCCCATGTAAAAGGCAATGTCTTTAAAAGGGGTTTTGATGAATAAAGTTTATGTTCGTGATGCCACCTGTGGTGTTCGGTCAGTGGGGACCGACGCTGCTTATAAGGGTCCTCTGGGGTGATGATAAGGCAGCTAAGATGGTATAACTTCCGACAGGTGAAGTTGGGTCCCCAAGGCTCCTGGTGTGTAGTTGAAGATGGTGGGTGGTGTGATAAGAAACAGAGTACACAGGTTTGCAGTCTCTTTACCTGGTTTACTGAAGGCTTCAGGCAACCACAGTCCAGGGCACCAGATCACAGGTACAGGCAGGGTCTGGCCGGCCTGGAAGCAAGTTCAGAGTCCCCTTTACCAGGTGAAGATGAAAGCCTTCCTACCAGTGCTTTAGTGTAGTCCCTTGCTGCCTGTGGCTTCTATCAAGGTCCTCACAGTTCTCTCTGTCCTTCATAAAGGTGGGACACTAACCCATATGACAGGTGGCTTGAGCCTTTTTACAGGGTCTCTATCATGACCTGGGCTCTATGTGCCACTGTGTCTCCTAGGTGTTAGGGCAGACAGGTTACATGTAGTCCAGCTGACCTGTTGGTTTCTGCTCTGCCTCCTAGAGTCTGACACAACCTCGGTCTTTCGGCTACAGGAATCTGCGCTCTGCAGGGAGGTAGGCTAGTCACAGCTATCCTCCCCAGTTGTCACTCTCCTGTGCTGCGCTCTTCTGTACGCTCTCTACAATCTGAGCTGCTGGGGCTAAGAGAGAGCCGCAGGATGCAGAGCAAGGAGCAGACCCATAGGATGCAGAGCAAAGAGCATAGCCACAGGTTGTGGGACAAAGAGCAGAGTAGAGCTGCAGGTTGCGGAGCAGAGAGCAAAGCAGAGCCGCAGGTAACAGAGCAGAGAGCAGAACAGAGCCGCAGGTTGTGGAGCAAGGAGCAGAGCCGCAGGTGGGAGTAAACACAAGGAAACACACAGCGGGATAGGGAAGGCTACAGACAGGGATACAAACGGACACAGGTATATGACTTACTTCAGACAGGATCAGGTATGGGACAAGACACAGAAACAAGAATTCAGACCATGGTACGAAGCCCCCTGGCTGGCAGACACAAGAGATAAAGCAAGACAGGACCTGGCAAGCAAGACTGAGAAAGTATGTTGCTCAGGCATCCCCCTAGGGTTGGAGATGCCTCAAGTACCTGATTTCTCATGGCAATTAGCTGGGGACACCTTAGGACGGTGCACACAGTCTGTATAAGAAACAGGAAGCGATGGAGACGCCGCCTTAAGCATACAGCCAGGAAGTATACAGCAAGCAAAGACATGAGGACCAGAGCATGGAGCCGGCAGAGGACAGAACTCACAGCATGGCCCAGAGGGCTAAGTAAGATGATGTATCTGCCTGATGGCAAATGGAAAGCCATGCAGTGATGCCAGCAGGGATGTTACAGTCTTCCAGAAACAACGGGAGGGACTATAAACCATTATTTTGCAAATCTGGCTAAAAATACCCTGGTAGAAATGACTGCGGAGAGCTGATTCATTGCAGGAGGTTTCCACTGCTCAGCGTCTGAACTGAGAACTGTAGTTCTCCACTTTACGATTTTCTTTAGTCAGATACATGAAGATAGTAAGCCTACCATACAAAATGCATACATCTATATAGGGCAGTGTGACACCCCAGGGCCCTGGTTGTCACAGTGACATTGCTTTCTTCACGGGGAGTGTGATGTCACGCTTGGAGGTAAGGGAAGATCTCTTCTATCATGTAACCACAAATCACACAACATGTTCACACTCCAGGCCAGAAGGGGGTGCCCTGGCCCAGTTTGTGGGTGGCTCCCCGATATATATATATATATCTATATATATCTATATATAGATATAGATATATATATATATATATATATATCTATATCTATATATAGATATATATAGATATATATATATATATATTCTAGCTGGAGGCGAAGTCAGTGAGTAGTCTGTCAGAGGGGCAGAGCAGAGAGAGAAAGCCAGACAGCAGACTGGAGGAGTCTGAGGCTGGAAGGAGAGTTAGGGTATGTGCACACACTTTGCGGATTTTTCAGCGGATTTTTCCGCAGCGGATTTGGAAAAACCGCAGTGCAAAATCACTGCGGTTTTCACTGCAGATTTTCACGCGGTTTCTTCTGCAGATTCCTCTGTGGGTTTTCAACTGCACTTTCCTATTGGTGCAGGTTGAAAACCGCTGCGGAAGCCGCAGAAAGAAGTGACATGCTACTTCTTTTTTTCCGCAGCGTTTCCACGCGGCTTTTTCCGCGGTTTTTGTTTTCCATAGGGTTACATGGTACTGTACACCGCATGGAAAACTGCTGCGGATCCGCAGCGTCAAAACCGCTGCGGATCCGCAGCAAAAACCGCTACGTGTGCACACAGCCTTAGAGAAAGCCAGAGAGGAGCTTGCCACAGAACTTCAGCTGAGGCGGAGCTGGTACGATAGGAGAATAGCTGAGCAGACGTGGGGGTCTGCAGCTACTGGCGGAAAGAGGAAAGAAGAGAGACGTGTGAGGGGCCGTGTAGCCGGAAGACCAAGGTTGTGTCAGACTATAGGTGGCACAGCAGAAACCGTCAGGACAGCTGGATTATTACATGTAACCTGTCTGCCCTAATAGAAAAAAAGGGGGGTGGAGGGCACCATCAACAATTAGACAAAGGGGATCTACCCAGAGTATGCCAATCTAGAGTTGAGGCTAAGAAAAAGGAGAGATACCAAAAACCGGGGAACACCCACAATATATAATATATAAAATAATACGTTTTATTAGAGTCCAAAAAAACAACAACACCAGATTAAAAACATTAAAAACAGTTGACAATTGACCCCATTATGAGGTAGACCCCCCTGGACCTGAATACAATGAATAAATGTCAAATGGTGGTAATATTGCAATACTCAAATAAATGCACTCTGGACATGTAACTTACATACTACACGTGCTGTGAGGTAAGTCCAAGTATAGTATTATATGAACAAAAAAACCGTAATGGTAGACATGTATGGATAAACCAGTAACAAACCACAGGTATTTATATGTGCTGGTCATTTATATGCTTGCAACTGGTAGCCTGAAGTAAGTTAAACAAATTGCTATCAATGGCAACATAATTATGTGGATATTCATGAGCAACACTCAAGAGGCACCAATGAAGATGTCTTACTAGAATTTCAACAGTTGAGTCCTATAGCAAATTATAATGAGAAAACCAGACCTAGGAGCCTGATGCAACACCATTGATTCCTGCTGTACTGGCCTACTCAGGGGGTGCGAGTTAACTGAACATAATGCATGCAATCATATGTGACCAAACAAAATAATCTCAATGACCCTATGCGTCATCATGACTGAAAAAGGGGGCAAGGGGCATATAGGGACCCTATAAAAAGGCTCGAGCCACCTGTCATACTGGTTTGTGTCCCACCTTTATGGAGGACAGAGAGAACAGTGAGGACCTTGATTGAAGCCACAGGCAGCAAGGGACTACAACATCACCGCGCTAGTAGGAAGGCTTCTAACTCCATCTGGTAAAGGGGACTCTGGATTCACTTCCAAGCCGGCCGGACCCTGCCTGTACCTGTGATCTGGTGCCCTGGACTGTGGCTGCCTGAAGTCTCCAGTAAACCAGGTAAAGAGACTGCAACTTGTGTCCTCCGTTTCTTTATACACTACCAACCATCACCAGTTACACACCGAGAGCCCTGGGGGCAGGGCCGGACTGGGACTAAAATTCAGCCCTGGCATTTGAAGTCACACAGGCCCACTTGTCGCATGGTGACTGTATAATATCTTTGTACACTTGTAGGTTACAAGAAGTGAGGGGAGTGTAACACGACTATATAACATATAATTACAGCTGTATCCAGCATTACAGCTCAGTCCCCATAGAGTGTAATACAGCACAGCCCCCATAGAATGTGATACAGCACAGCCCCCATAGAATGTAATACAGCACAGCCCCCATAGAATGTAATACAGCCAGCCCCCATAGAATGTAATGCAGCACAGCCCCCATAGAATGTAATACAGCACAGCCCCCATAGAATGTAATACAGCACAGCCCCCATAGAATGTAATACAGCACAGCCCCCATAGAATGTAATACAGCACAGCCCCCATAGAATGTAATACAGCAGAGCCCCCATAGAATGTAATACAGCACAGCCCCCATAGAATGTAATACAGCACAGACCCCATAGAATGTAATACAGCACAGCCCCCATAGAATGTAATGCAGCACAATCCCCATAGAATGTAATGCAGCACAGCCCCCATAGAATGTAATACAGCACAGCCCCCATAGAATGTAATACAGCACAGCCCCCATAGAATGTAATACAGCACAGCCCCCATAGAATGTAATACAGCACAGCCCCCATAGAATGTAATACAGCACAGCCCCCATAGAATATAATGCAGCCAGCCCCCATAGAATGTAATACAGCACAGCCCCCATAGAATGTAATACAGCACAGCCCCATACAATGTAATGCAGCCAGCCCCCATAGAATGTAATGCAGCACAGCCCCATAGAATGTAATACAGCACAGCCCCATACAATGTAATGCAGCCAGCCCCCATAGAATGTAATGCAGCCAGCCACCATAGAATGTAATGCAGCACAGCCCCATAGAATGTATTGCAGCCAGCCCCCCATAGAATGTAATGCAGCACAGCCCCATACAATGTAATGCAGCCCCCCCCCCCATAGCCCCACAATCCAGTTATCACTCATTGATGTATATATAAGAAAAAAACACTCTACTCACCTTTCCTCTTGCCCCGCGCTGCTCCAGGCTCCGGTCTCAGCAGCTGCAGTCTGCCCGCCTGACACACAGCAGGTGCGTGATGATATGACGTCATCGCGCACCCGCAGTGTCAGAGGCAGAGCAGGGAATGATGGGAGAGGGAGCGACCGCAGACGCTCTCTCCTCCATCATTGCATTCAACTGTACCGGCATCATAGACGCTGGTATAGTTGAATGCGGGGTGCTGGGGAGTGTGCCGACAGCGGGGTGAGTGTGCCGACAGCGGGGTGAGTGTGCCAACAGCAGGGGGAGTGTGCCAACAGCGGGGGGAGTGTGCCGATAGCGGGGGGAGTGTGCTGACAGCGGGGGGAGTGTGCTGACAGCGGGGGGAGTGTGCCGAGAGCGGGGTGAGTGTTCCAACAGCAGGGGGAGTGTGCCAATAGCGGGGGGAGTGTGCTGACAGCGGGGGGAGTGTGCCAACAGCAGGGGGAGTGTGCCAACAGCGGGGGGAGTGTGCCGATAGCGGGGGGAGTGTGCCGACAGCGGGGGGAGTGTGCCAACAGCGGGGGGAGTGTGCCAACAGCGGGGGGAGTGTGCCGACAGCGGCACACTCGAGCGGCCCACTACTGCCACTGGCCCTTCTGGCATTTGCCAGAACTGCCCAATAGCCAGTCCGGCCCTGCCTGGGGACATACTGCACCTGTGGGAAGTTATACCATCTCAGCTGCCTTAACATCACCCCAGTGGATCCCTTTAAGCAGCATCGGTCCCCTCTGACCGAATACCACAAGTGGCGTCACGAACACAAATTTTATGAACCCTTAAAAGACCTTTCCCTTTACATGGGCACCCAGGGCCACGGACCGGGTCACCGCCACCGTGACATCTCTCCTCAAGTACCGGACCTGGTACCAAGTACCCCACAGCCCTGGCCGGCGATTCAGTAGCACAGAGGCTCAGTGTCACACTGCATGAAAGCACAGGGCGAGCCCCGATAGGTCGTTGGGCCGGCAAGGGAGGCAGCGATGACAAGGAACACGCGCGCGCCCACAGAGAACCAGAAATCTCCATCTTGGAGATGGGATGAGGTTATAAGTATACAAATGGCACAAATGTTTTAAGCCTCCACATTTTAAATCTTTACAGATAAGAGAGCTATATCAAAGTTATAAATGTGTATATAATGACATTCAGAAGACATTAATCTTATTTTACTGTTTACTCTCATTTTGCAGAAATACTGCCAACTTGTGGATTTTTTTGTCATGCTTCTGAATGAAACACATGGGAAGGCTTTTGAATAAGTGAAGTGTGTGAAAAAAAAATGAATATCAATAATAACATAAATTAAATTATTATGTACAATAATAAAGATAAACAATCCAGATCCGGATACACAAAAATACAAAAAACTTGTGAATGGTGCTCTTCAATCCAATTTCGTATTCAAAGATGAAACCAACTCAACATCCCATTCGCATTTTCTATAAAAATAATAACACAGCATAAAATTAGTCCACAGTACAGTGAAATGACTATAAAATGACTAAAAAAATGAACTCTACAAAAGGCTTAAAGGGACTCTGTCACCTGAATTTGGCGGGACTGGTTTTGGGTCATATGGGCGGAGTTTTGGGGTGTTTGATTCACCCTTTCCTTACCCGCTGGCTGCATGCTGGCTGCAATATTGGATTGAAGTTCATTCTCTGTCCTCCATAGTACACGCCTGCGCAAAGCAATCTTGGCTTGTGCAGGCGTGTACTATGGAGGACAGAAAATGAACTTCAATCCAATATTGCAGCCAGCATGCAGCCAGCGGGTAAGGAAAGGGTGAATCAAACACCCAAAAACTCCGCCCATATGACCCAAAACCAGTCCCGCCAAATTCAGGTGACAGGTTCCCTTTAAACCCAAGAACCCACAGCAATATCGGGAATCTGAAGAAATTAAGCAAAACTGACAAAATGATTTAAACCTTTTGGTTTGCCGGTGTCTAAAATAGTGATCCATTTAACTTCCTTCTGTTCCAGGAGTTTTTTTATGTTCATATAGAAGAAAAGAAGGTAGTTCCAGCTTCAATAAAATCTTCAAAACTTTAATCTCACAAATTAAAATAAAGAGAAGACTCCTGGGACAACACCATAGCCCATGCGAGGTAGGCAACGCGTTTCGACCGACGCAGCGGTCTTTGTCACAGCTGTCAGAGAATGTGTTGCCTTCTTCCTTAAAAGAAAAAGAAGATATGTACAGGATAAAGGACATAAACAACAGAGAGATAACCCTAGCTGGTGTTTCACCGACTGTTTTAAACTATACCAGTATGGCTGGACATCCAAATGAGACTATCGCCAGCAGGAAATATCAGCAGGGGGAAATTATAGAACGCCACCCTCGAATGGTGATAGGGCAGACAAATGAGCAAATGAAAACACCTAAAAAGACTGAAGCAAGGATAACAGAAACTAAACACCCAGAGGAAAGGTTTATTTGCTGTGGCTCGGTGGACAGAGAAGCCAACCACAAAGTACAGGTCCAAGGGTTCAAACCCAGATGCATGACAGCTGTCAGAGGAGTCTAGCAGAGGTTCTCTCATAGGGAGCACAGGAGCTCTTGGTGGAGCCAAGTGTCCCTGTGTAGGAGCAATGGCTGTTGGCCAAATGATTGTTTGTCCCAACAGCTATCTAATGTGTTTGGGGTATTAACAGTAAACAATTGCCTTCCCGATAAGTGTAGATTCAGATGTGTGTTTCAAATCCGCAACACGTCAATTTGTCATGTGGGCAAGATTAATTTATGTGCATAGTTTTTTTAATAGATGTGCCTTAGATGTGTAAAATCCACAGATAAAAAATGCATATGCATTTTTAATGCATTTACACAGTGTAATGTAATCTGCACATGACTATATCAATAATGCTTTGTCAAAGAAAATGACCAGGAAGTATCAATAACAAAGCAGCTTTATTTAAAACATGAGTTACCAAGAATAGATAAAAAACGCAGTGTCAAAAATGGAATAAAAATGCATGTAAAAAATGCACTCAAAAACACAACGGAAAAACGCAAGTAAGTAAATTTATATAAGAGGTGCAGGAATGCTGCAGAAAATCTGCAACATCAAAACCTCATCACCAAAAGCTTATTGTGAGTAGGTAGCCTAATGGTGAAGTCTTTTTCATGCGAATTCCACCTGGAACCTACCTGAAAAAGCACTCAATAAGCGATCAAAATAATGAACAGACGAACAGCCATGTAAAGCGACTTGCTGTGCATATGTTCCATCTTTTTTTTACTTATTTGAACCACTTCAAGCTTAAAAAGCCATGAATTGGCTAAAAGAAGTGAAATGACCATTGTTCAGGTCAGATTCCGCTTGAAAGCCACCAATATTTTATATATAAAATGTTAAAGGGAACCTGTCATATAGAATAAATAGCTATTAAACCCGTTCTACGCCCGGGTGGCGAGCATTTGTATTGGTATATGGTCTCCATCCTGTCATGAGCTGCTCCATCCTGCGTCCCCATCCTGTCATGTGCTGCTCCATCCTGCGTCCCCATCCTGTCATGAGCTGCTCCATCCTGCGCCCCCATCCTGTCATGTGCTGCTCCATCCTGCGCCCCCATCCTGTCATGTGCTGCTCCATCCTGCGCCCCCATCCTGTCATGTGCTGCACCCATCCTGCGCCCCCATTCTGACATGTGCTGCACCCATCCTGCGCCTCCATTCTGTCATGTGCTGCTCCCATCCTGCGCCCCCATCCTGTCATGTGCTGCTCACATCCTGCGCCCCGTTCTGTCATGTGCTGCTACCATCTTGCACCCCTGTTCTGTCATGTGCTGCCCTATTCTGTCATGTGCTGCTCCCATCCTGCGCCACACTTCTGTAATGTGCTGCTCCCATCCTGCGCCACCGTTCTGTAATTTGCTGCTCCCATCCATATGCCCCATACGCTGCTCCATAAAGGTTGATGGCCCCCATAAGATGCTCCATAGTATATGCCTCATATGCTGCTCCATTATGGTTGATTGCCCCCATAAGATGCTCCATAGCATATGCCTCATATGCTGCTCCATTATGGTTGATGGACCCCATAAGATGCTCCATAGCATATGCCTCATATGCTGCTGCATTATGGTTGATGGCCCCCATAGGATGCACCATAGTATATTGTTGTGAATTCTGTTGTCGGGCTCCCTCCTGTGGTCATGAATGGTACTTCGGCTGGTTCTGTCCATGGACTTCCTCTGGTGGGTGTTTCTGAGTTTCCTTCCACAGGTGACGAGGTTAATTCGTTAGCTGGCTGCTCTATTTAACTCCACTTAGATCTTTGCTCCATGCCACCTGTCAATGTTCCAGTATTGGTCTAGTTCATTCCTGGATCGTTCTTGTGACCTGTCTTCCCAGCAGAAGCTAAGTTCCTGCTTGTATTTTCTTTGGTTTGCTATTTTTCTGTCCAACTTGCTATTTTTATTGTTGTCTTGCTTGCTGTAAGCTCTGGGACGCAGAGGGAGCGCCTCCGCACCGTGAGTCGGTGCGGAGGGTCTTTTTGCGCCCTCTGTGTGGTCTTTTTGTAGGTTTTTGTGCTGACCGCAAAGCAACCTTTCCTATCCTCAGTCTGTTCAGTAAGTCGGGCCTCACTTTGCTAAATCTATTTCATCTCTGTGTTTGTATTTTCATCTTACTCACAGTCATTATATGTGGGGGGCTGCCTTTTCCTTTGGGGAATTTCTCTGAGGCAAGGTAGAAAAATAAAGCCTATCTTCAGGGCTAGCTAGTTCCTTAGGCTGTGCCGAGTTGCATAGGGAGCGTTAGGCGCAATCCACGGCTATTTCTAGTGTGGTTGATAGGATTAGGGATTGCAGTCAGCAGAGTTCCCACGTCTCAGAGCTCGTCCTATATTATCAGTAACTATCAGGTCATTCCGTGTGCTCTTAACCATCAGGTCCATTATTGTCCTGACCATCAGGTCATAACAGTACAGGTGGCCCAAAGTACTAATGCATCTCAATAGAGGGATAAGAGAAGTTCTGAGACCATTTTTTTTTTCTTTGCATTGTGTTTTGTCTCTCTTTTCCCCTTTACCTCTGGGTGGTTCAGGACACAGGTGTAAACATGGACATTCAAGGTCTGTCCTCTTGGATGGATAATCTCACTACAAGGGTACAAAACATTCAAGATTTTGTGGTTCTGAATCCGATGTCAGAGCCTAGGATTCCAATTCCTGATTTGTTTTTTGGTGATAGATCTAAGTTCTTGAATTTCAAAAATAATTGTAAATTGTTTCTTGCTTTGAAACCTCGCTCCTCAGGTGACCCTGTTCAACAAGTAAAGATCATTATTTCTTTGTTACGTGGTGACCCTCAAGACTGGGCATTTTCCCTTGCGCCAGGAGATCCGGCATTGCGTGATGTTGATGCATTTTTCCTGGCGCTTGGATTGCTTTATGACGAACCTAATTCAGTGGATCAGGCAGAGAAAATCTTGCTGGCTCTGTGTCAGGGTCAGGATGAAGCGGAGATATATTGTCAGAAGTTTAGAAAGTGGTCTGTGCTCACTCAGTGGAATGAATGTGCCCTGGCAGCAATCTTCAGAAAGGGTCTCTCTGAAGCCCTTAAGGATGTCATGGTGGGATTTCCCATGCCTGCTGGTCTGAATGAGTCTATGTCTTTGGCCATTCAGATCGATCGACGCTTGCGTGAGCGTAAAGCTGTGCACCATTTGGCGGTACTATCTGAGCATGGGCCTGAGCCTATGCAATGTGATAGGACTTTGACCAGAGCTGAACGGCAAGAACACAGACGTCGGAATGGGCTATGTTTTTTACTGTGGTGATTCCACTCATGTTATCTCCGATTGTCCTAAGCGCACTAAGCGGTTCGCTAGGTTTGCCACCATTGGTACGGTACAGTCTAAATTTCTATTGTCCGTTACTCTGATTTGCTCTTTGTCATCCTATTCTGTTATGGCATTTGTGGATTCAGGCGCTGCCCTGAATTTGATGGACTTGGAGTATGCTAGGCGCTGTGGTTTTTTCTTGGAGCCCTTGCAGTATCCTATTCCATTGAGAGGAATTAATGCTACGCCTTTGGCCAAGAATAAGCCTCAGTACTGGACCCAATTGACCATGTGCATGGCTCCTGCACATCAGGAGGATATCCGCTTTCTGGTGTTGCATAATCTGCATGATGTGGTCGTTTTGGGGTTGCCATGGCTACAGGTTCATAATCCAGTATTGGACTGGAAATCTATGTCTGTGTCCAGCTGGGGTTGCCAGGGGGTACATGGTGATGTTCCATTTTTGTCTATTTCGTCTTCCACTCCTTCTGAAGTTCCAGAGTTTTTGTCGGATTAACGGGATGTATTTGATGAGCCCAAAGCCAGTGCCCTACCTCCTCATAGGGATTGCGATTGTGCAATTAATTTGATTCCTGGTAGTAAGTTTCCTAAGGGCCGATTGTTCAATTTATCTGTGCCCGAACACGCCGCTATGCGGAGTTATATAAAGGAATCCTTGGAGAAAGGCCATATTCGCCCGTCGTCATCACCGTTAGGAGCAGGGTTCTATTTTGTGGCCAAGAAGGATGGTTCTTTGAGACCTTGTATTGATTACCGCCTTCTTAATAAAATTACAGTCAAATTTCAGTATCCTTTGCCGTTGCTGTCTGATTTGTTTGCTCGTATTAAAGGGGCTAGTTGGTTCACCAAGATAGATCTTCGAGGGGCGTATAATCTTGTGCGTATTAAACAAGGCGATGAATGGAAAACAGCATTTATTTTTTTTTCCAAACTGTATTTATTAAACATTTTCAATTAAACATTTTCAACATTAGCATATCAACATGCAAACATAGGTACACGGAATTACCTCTCCCTTTCCGGTAATACAGAAGCCCACTATTAAAGACGATAACTATTTTAGCGATCCAGTTTGCAAGTTAAAGGCAAAGTGCCTCTCAATCAAGGTAAACATAAGGCTAAAGACATAGAATTCAACATGGAAATACAGTACGAGTGGACTACCACTCTGTAACTAGATAACCCCAAATGGTGAGAGAGGGGAAGTAATAGCTAAAGAAAAGATGAAGAACAAAAAAGAGGGGGGAGGGGTCAACAAACAGACTAGGGAAAATCAAGGAGAGGGGAGGGGGGGGGGAACACACGACTCCGCATTACGCCCAGTGTGTTATTTAGGAGACAAGTCCGCTTACAAGGGTGCTCGGTCCGCTACCGTCCGTTCCAGGAACCATGTAGTTGTGCAGAAGCATTGTTTGAGCCTCTGTTGTATATGCGTTGGAAGGATGGGTATAAGTGGCTGCCATAGTTCAAAAAAATTTTGGGTTTTTAGTTCTTTCTGAAGGGAAGCCTCCACCCAATCCATCCTAAATAGGAAAGAAAGTTTGTCCAGGAAGATCCTCAATGTGGGCACACTAGGTGCCAGCCAGGTTTGTAAAATCGTTTTCCGGGCCGAGGCCGAAATCATGTACAAGAATTTTCTACCAGAAGTGGAGATCACAGCCCCTTCATTAGTAATGTATCCAAAAAGAGCCCAGGCTGGGGTGAGAGCCACTCTATATGGTGTATGCGTATGAGTAAATACAAGTATGCGTTGCCAAAATTGTTGGATTTGTGAGCAAGCCCACAAACAATGGAACATGTCTGCCTCGGCCTCTCCACACCTGGAACAGATCGGACTCGGTATATTACCCATAAGAAAGTTGCGCCTTGGCGAGATATAGGATTTATGCATAATCTTCAACGCCATTTCCCAGTAAGATGTAAACGGTGTAAATTTAAGAGTGTTCCTCAACATTTGTAAAATCAGAGTAGGTGTTAATGACGGGTCACAGAGCTGCCACTTCATTATTCCTGTGGAATGTTCTTCCCTCTCGGTCTCAGTTCTTAGGAATGTATAGTAGTCTGACACAAGCCTTTTTGTCAGCTTGCATGCGATAAGTTTGGTTATCAGCTTATCCTGCCAGTCATTATCACTGAAACCTCGAGTAACACTCGTCACATAGCTCTGTAGTTGCATGAAGTGGAAAGGATGTGTACCGATGAAATCAAATAGGAGTGTCGCTTGGCTGAAGGCAAGGACCTTTTTGGAACGTACATCCACTATGTCTCCCACCCTGCCCAGGCCTAGTGTTTGCCAAGCATGAAAAATGTAGTGTGCCTTCCCTGCCTGAAACCTAGAATTAGTACAAAACGTCTGTGCCAGCGACACCTGTGATGATAGCTTTAATCTACGGCGTATGATAGCCCATGACCGCCAGATTGTCATAAACAGAGGATTGGCTCTCAGTTCCTGGGGCACTAATGTGTAGGGCTCGTGTAGTACGTTTACCAGTGACCTGCCTCCCACCAGCGACGTTTCAACCGCTAGAGCTGAGTATATAGAGGTACCCTTCAACCAGTCTCGGAGAATTCGCATGTTTGCTGCCAGATTATATAACTTAATGTCTGGGAAATTCACTCCGCCACTGGTTCGGGTTTGTGTGAGGGTGTGGAATCCTATTCTGGGCCTCTTCCCTTGCCAAATAAATCTGCGAAACAGACGGTTAATATTATGTTCATCCGCTGGTCTCAGATAAAATGGCAGGACATTGAATAGGTATAATAATCGGGGAAATGAGATCATTTTTATCAGATTTGCCCGTCCTATGAAGGACAAGGTGAACTTTTCCCATGCTGTCAACTCATCCTGTAATGAGGTGACGTATGTCTGCAGATTAGTTTTGTAAAGTTTTGCCGGGTCTCTCGTGATCTGAACCCCCAGGTAAGTCAAGGAGTGAGTCTTCCAACGCAAGGAGTGTTCCTGTGACCAACGTGGTTCGGAGGGCCCAGAGAGCATCATTGCCTCAGATTTACCAACATTTATGGTGAAACCCACCAACGCCCCTTTCTGTTTTATTGTTCTAAGGAGCGGGCCCAGAGACTCCCGCGGGTTTGACAGGAAAATCAATAAGTCATCGGCAAAGGCCACAATCTTAAGTTCTGTCGCCCCATATCGTATGCCCTCAAGACCTGTCCAGTCGTGGAGATACTGTAAGAGAGGGTCCAAAGCCAGGTTGAACAATAAGGGTGATATCGGGCATCCCTGTCTGGCTCCTCTTTCCAAATTAATCTGAGGAGACATCAAGTTGTTCACCCACAGTCTAGTAGCCGCGCCACGTTGAATATTCTGTAGGAATCCCAGGAAAGTCTCTCCAAAACCCCTGTATCGTAGTACTGTATTTAAAAATTTCCATGAGATCGAATCAAACGCTTTCTCCGCGTCAAGGCTGAGAAGCATTGTCCGGGGATAATTTTGTTGTTTGGCCATAACCGTAGCCGCCACCGCCAATCGGACCCCCAAGGTCGAGTGTCGTCCCCTCGTAAACCCCAATTGAGAGGGTGTCAATACCTGTGGTAGAAATACCTGCATTCTATTAGCCAGTATCTTAGCTAAAAGTTTGTAATCCACATTCATTAGTGAAATAGGGCGAAAGGAGGCTACATCAAGGGGGTCTTTATTTGGCTTGGGTATAAGAATTGTGTGGGCCTCGTGAAAGCCCTCCACCACTTCGGAAAACAGCATTTAATACGCCCGAGGGCCATTTTGAGTACCTGGTTATGCCATTCGGGCTTTCCAATGCTCCATCAGTATTTCAGTCCTTTATGCATGACATCTTCCGAGAGTACCTGGATAAATTCCTGATTGTGTATTTGGATGATATTTTGGTCTTTTCGGATGATTGGGAGTCTCATGTGAAGCAGGTCAGAATGGTGTTCCAGGTCCTTCATGCAAATTCCTTGTTTGTGAAGGGGTCAAAGTGTCTCTTTGGAGTTCAGAAGGTTTCATTTTTGGGGTTCATTTTTTTCCCCTTCTACTATCGAGATGGACCCTGTTAAAGTCCAGGCCATTTACGATTGGACTCAGCCGATATCTGTGAAGAGCCTGCAAAAGTTCCTGGGCTTTGCTAATTTTTATCGGCGCTTCATCGCTAATTTTTCTAGTGTTGCTAAACCGTTGACTGATTTGACCAAGAAGGGTGCTGATGTGGTCAATTGGTCTTCTGCAGCTGTAGAGGCTTTTCAGGAGTTGAAGCGTCGTTTTTCTTCTGCCCCTGTGTTGTGCCAGCCAGATGTTTCGCTCCCGTTTCAGGTTAAGGTTGATGCTTCTGAGATTGGAGCAGGGGCTGTTTTGTCGCAAAGAAGTTCTGATGGCTCGGTGATGAAGCCATGTGCTTTCTTTTCTAGAAAGTTTTCGCCTGCTGAGCGTAATTATGATGTTGGTAATCGAGAGTTGTTGGCCATGAAGTGGGCATTCGAGGAGTGGCGTCATTGGCTTGAAGGAGCCAAGCATCGCGTGGTGGTCTTGACAGATCACAAGAATTTGACTTATCTTGAGTCTGCCAAACGGTTGAATCCGAGACAGGCTCGATGGTCGTTATTTTTCTCTCGTTTTGATTTTGTGGTTTCGTACCTTCCGGGCTCTAAGAATGTGAAGGCTGATGCCCTGTCAAGGAGTTTTGTGCCTGACTCTCCGGGTGTTCCTGAGCCGGCGGGTATTTTGTCTGCCATCTCCCCTGATTTGCGGTGGGTGCTGCAAAAATTTCAGGCTGATAGACCTGACCGTTGCCCAGCGGAGAAACTGTTTGTCCCTGATAGATGGACTAGTAGAGTTATCTCTGAGATTCATTGTTCAGTGTTGGCTGGGCATCCTGGAATCTTTGGTACCAGAGATTTGGTGGCTAGATCCTTTTGGTGGCCGTCTTTGTCACGGGATGTGCGTTCTTTTGTGCAGTCCTGTGGGACTTGTGCTCGGGCTAAGCCCTGCTGTTCTCGTGCCAGTGGGTTTCTTTTGCCCTTGCCAGTCCCGAAGAGGCCCTGGACGCATATTTCTATGGATTTTATTTCGGATCTCCCCGTCTCTCAAAAGATGTCGGTCATTTGGGTGGTTTGTGATCGCTTTTCTAAGATGGTCCATTTGGTACCTTTGTCTAAATTGCCTTCCTCCTCTGATTTGGTGCCATTATTTTTCCAGCATGTGGTTCGTTTACATGGTATCCCGGAGAACATCGTTTCTGACAGAGGTTCCCAGTTTGTTTCGAGGTTTTGGCGATCCTTTTGTGCTAGGATGGGCATTGATTTGTCTTTTTCCTCGGCTTTCCATCCTCAGACAAATGGCCAAACCGAACGAACTAATCAAACTTTGGAAACATATCTGAGATGCTTTGTTTCTGCTGATCAGGATGATTGGGTGTCCTTTTTGCCGTTGGCTGAGTTCGCCCTTAATAATCGGTATATATGTCACAATACACTCGTAATTGGAAAATAAGACAATTCCTGGTCTAAATCTATATATAGAGTATAAAAAACCACCCGGGTGTACTGTGCAAAGCTGCAGTGAATCCCACTGTGAGGAAGAGACTAAACACCAACACAATGCCACATGGATCAAAATGCCGAAAAATTATACGAAGGCATAGGGTAAATAATACATGGCTTTATTAATGGGATGCCTATATTTAACAAAAATATAATAAAATATAAAAAAGATTTTTAAAAAAACATAAATTGAATATGCGCAATTACAGGATATATTGAGCTGTATATATATTTTATACAATAATAACACCACCAAAATATCAGGAATTATTTACAAAAATTATAGGCTATACCAAAGTACGTTAAAAGGAAAAAGGTAGAAAAAATGATGAAAAATCAATAAAATAAATAACCAATTTATACCAACACAACAATAACCATATGTAATTTATGCCTCCACTGCAAATAAAGTGACCGAGTGCCAAAAAGTAGAAAAATCTAATTACAAAACTGTCTCACACATATAGTGTATATTGCACAAATATAATATATCCTGGTAAAAAAGTTTTTAAACCTTACAGGGGCCCGTACATAATTACCCTTATATATATAAAAGCACGCTATGTGAAAAAAACAAGAACTAAAAAAAAATAAAAAAAATACCGTGGACACTAATAAGGTGCTAGTTGCTACTGAGAAAAAAATATTCCTAATGAGGGATTAAAGTGCAAATTGCCATTGAGAAATAAATAAAAATATTCCTGTAGAGGAACTAAAGTGCACAGGTGCAGTGATCCACAACAGAACATAACATAGTGTTACCATAGAATGTGTGATAGAAGCGTGCAGTGGTATAGCCTAAAAATGGATTTCAATATACCTGAAGTGGTTAAATTCCTGTATGTGCGGTCACCCGACGCGCGTTTCGGAACGTATGTCTTCCTTCGTCAGGGGTGGCTGTAGTGTATGAAAGGGGGCTTTTATAGTGTTTGGATGCGAGTGCTGAGGCCCGGGTATGTCCGGCGCGTGCGCAGTCAGGAGGTCCGTGAGTTCCGGTCCCCGCGCCACATGACTGGCCGCATGGGAACGGAGTACCCAGCGTAACCACAGTAACATGGACGCGGGGAACCGGAACTCCAGGACACAGGCCACGCACGCGCACAGCCAGGGACGCAGCGTGGGACCGACAGGCAAACAATCACAGCTGAATGCCGAAATAACATGGAGTCTGATAGGAGCTAGTGGTTATGGGCGTCCGAGTGGGTGTAATGGAGATTTTAGATGTATGTATAATTCATATATTAAACCTAAATATATGTAATGTGTTTTTGCATATCCACATATGATTAAGATGCACTAATAGATATAGTGATATTTATAAAGAGGTAATTGATGAAAAAATCTTTTAAAATTTTTTTATATTATATATAAGGATGCTCTGGAAAAGGAACAACGGAAAAATAAACAAATCATGGAAAAATCAAAATATATGAAAAATAACACATCAAAAAATGGAATCATACAAAAAATAATAATAATAAAAAATGAAAAAATGAAATAATGGAAAAAATGAAAAAAAATGAAAAAAATGAAAAAAATGAGAAAAAATTTCAATGATAACAAATATATATAAGCGAAAATAAATCAGGGGACAGAGACCACCATAATTAGGCCAATACTAAGATAGGCCACAATAATATAATTCTCTTTCCACAGTCAATCAATTATTTTTCTCCTTTGTAGTGTCCATGGATGTAACGCGTCTCTTCAGGGGTCGTCCGTCCAGAGTCTCCTCACAGCCGACCGATCAGCAACCTGCGATCAGGCCCACACCACCATATGGTAAGTAGACTATAATAAATAAAATGTAAATTAGCCATAATATAGATAATAAATAAAATTCCATACAAATAGCCAGATATAAGTAAAAAAAGAGAAAATTAGAAAAAATCTAATATATAATTGCCTAGAATACTACTTCCTGCAATTTGTGCCAACTTCCGTGGCTTTGTCCGGAGCTAATGTCCGGAGCTAATGTCCGGAGCTAATGTCCGGAGCTAATGTTCGGAGATTAATTGCCTAGAATACTACTTCCTGCAATTTGTGCCAACTTCCGTGGCTTTGTTCGGAGCTAATGTCCGGAGCTAATGTCCGGAGCTAATGTGCGGAGATAATGTCCGGAGCTAATGTCCGGAGCTAATGTCCGGAGCTAATGTCCGGAGATAAGTGACGTCAACAGTGTCCAGTGTCTGATTGGTTGCCGCCTGCTGCGAGCGACCAATCAGAAACGTGCCGTACTGTGACACACTCCGCCCGCCATCTTGGTGTGATTTTTGAATTTTTACCTCACAGCAAGTTTCTACTGCGTGGAGGCGGGCCCAGTGACGTTGCTCTTCAAGCTCCTGCCGAATTTCGTCAAAAAAATGATAATACCATTTACCAAAACTATATATATTTAGTTGTGAAGTGGTTCAGTGACATTTTCACACCAATTTTGAACTTTTGTTTGGTGTTTTCTCCATATACTGCCTATTATTCACTGACTGTTATACTGAGAGACTGCCGTTTATTAACCTCTTTTTTGCCACATTGGGTATATTGCTCTATTATTTGCCACATAAGGACATTGTCCATTATTGCCCAGCAATTTCTCTGCAATATAAACTGCCTATTTATTAATATCTGCATTCCTGCAAAGAACTATTGCCTATTATTAACTGGCTATTTTCCTACTACCTGACACTGCCTCTTATTAACCTGTTGTTTGCCACCACCACGCTTAAAGCTGTTTAGCTTAGCCAACATGAGCTCTAATAGTAAGGATACTAATGACACAGAGCCCAAAGCTGCTGATGGCGCACGTAAGATTAGGTCTGATAGAAAGTATACTAATAATGCAGAGCAAAAAGACGCCGATGCCGCACGTAAGCGCAAACAGCGTGCTAACAAGAGTACAGAGGATAGATGCAAGCGCATGGACACTGTTAAGTATACTAATGACACAGAGCCCAAAGCTGCTGATGGCGCACGTAAGATCAGGTCTGATATAAAGTATGGTAATGATGCAGAGCGAAAAGCCGCCGATGCCGCACGTAAGCGCAAACAGCGTGGTAACAAGAGTACAGAGGAGAGATGCAAGCGCCTGGACACTGTTAAGTATACTAATGACACAGAGCCCAAAGCTGCTGATGGCGCACGTAACATCAGGTCTGATAATAAGTATACCAATGACGCTGAGCGAAAAGCCGCCGATGCCGCACGTAAGCACAAACAGCGTGCTAACGAGACTACAGAGGACAGACATAAGCGCCTGGACACTGTTAATGCTGCTTGCAATAAACGCATTACTAATGAGTCTTTTGAGGACAAAACTAATCGATTAAGTAATAAAGCTGCTGCTGCACGCTCTCAACGTTGCAAACATAATATTTCCACATCCTCAGTCATAGATTCTGCCCACAATACAGCTTCTTTGTCTCCATTCATAGAATGTGTGCAGCTTGAAGCTCTTTTAACCGTTGGTAAATCTGCACGTAAGCGCAAACACTGTCCTACTTACACTCCAAATGATAAACGCCGTCGCCTGCACACTGTTAAGTCTGCTTATAAGACATGCTTCACACCTGACGCCGTGAATGGCACAAAAAAATCGCTTGCACCTCCATATTAATAAACTCTGACCACGATACACCTTCCAACTCCTCAGTGATTGAATCTGTGGACAGTGAAGATCCTCTACCAGGTCCACGCTTTATATATGTTGGCTTACAGAAACATTCCAATGCTCCGTTATCACAACCTGTACCTCAACATCCTACAGGTTTTACTAATGATGACAGTACCATAGTAGAACACTCCTGTGGTCCTATGAACTACTTATGTGAACATTGTCAAGCATTACATTTTAATGCTGAGATACCAGCAGATAAAAATTTTACTCTGTGTTGTCACAAGAGTAAAGTGCATATACCTATACCCCAATATCCCGAGGTCTTTAAACGATTGCTGACAGGGGAGAGTGAGTTCAGTAAGAATCTCATGGAAAATATTCGTAGTATTAACAGCTCATTTGCTTTCGCCTCCATGGGTGCCAATATATCCCCTCCACCTGGACATGGCCCTTACTGTTTCCGTATACATGGACAAATATATCATCGTACTGGAACTCTACATCCCAGTGATGATCAAGTTCCAGCTTATGCCCAACTGTATATTTTGGATACCGCTACCGCGAATGAACAACGTTTAAACTGTGAACAAAATCAAAAATGTCATCCCACTTTGATGAGTATAATTGCTCTTCAGTTAGACAATGTGAATCCCTTTGTTGCTGCCTACAAAATGTTACGAGATGTGGAACATGAAGAACATCTTAAAGCTGAAGCTAATGGCACTCTCATGCCAAATATCATCATGGCCCTTAAACAAGATCGGAATCAAGACCCTCGCCGATATAATAATCCAACTGTCAATGAAGTTGCTGTCGTATTTGAAAATGACAATGGAGAGCCACCATTTAATCGTGATATTTTAATACATTTACAACCGGACCCCAAAAATCCTTTGGCGCCAAGAACACAACAGGTCAGCATTCTACACAGTAATTTAGATGCTTTACTCTATCCTTTATTTTTCCCTTACGGAGACCAGGGCTGGCATGATGGCCTCAAGCAACAAGGGCAAAGTCCACGCAGAGTTACACAACTGCAATATTACTGCTATGTGCTGTCTGTCCGTAATCAGTTTAATCCACTCCTGAATGGTGGCAAACTCACTCAGCAGTACTTAGTGGATGCTTATGTGAAAATCGAGGCAAATCGCCTAAATTATATCCGTCAACACCAAAAGGATTTGAAAGTAGAGGATTATTGTGTATTCCAGGAACATCTCCAGAAAAAATCCATTGAGAAGGGCATCCCCACTGGAAAAACGGTCATTTTACCATCTTCGTTTGAAGGCAGTCCCAGGAATATGCAGCAGCGGTACCAGGATGCCATGGCTATTGTGACTAAATATGGTCATCCTGATCTATTCATCACCATGACCTGTAATCCGAAATGGAATGAGATTACTGAGAATTTGGGACCTTGGCAGCGTGTGGAACATAGACCTGATTTGGTGGCACGTGTTTTCAAAATAAAACTGGAAGCACTCTTAAAAGACATTAACAATGGATTATTTGGGAAAGTTTGCGCTATGGTTCATGTAATTGAATTTCAAAAACGTGGCCTTCCACACGCTCACATTTTGATTATTCTGGACAGCAACTCCAAATTAAGGACTGAGGAGGACATAGACAATACAGTGTGGGCTGAAATTCCCAATCCTACCCACTACCCTCAGCTCCATAAAATTGTTCTCCAACATATGATTCATGGTCCGTGTGGAGAACACAACCCAAATTCTCCCTGTATGGATCTGGGGAAGTGTACAAAAGGTTTCCCTAGAGATTTGAAATCAAGAACCATCATAGCTAAGGACGCCTATCCTACTTACCGCAGACACTTTGGCCCATCTTTTCAACACCATTCTAACATGATTGATAATTCGTGGGTGGTTCCATATAATCCGTTCCTGCTATTAAAATACAAGTGCCATATAAATGTCGAAGTTTGTGGTTCCATTCAGGCTGTGAAATATTTATTTAAATACGTCTACAAAGGACATGATAAAGCCAATCTTGAAATCTGCCAGACTAACATCCAACATGATGAAACACACCAATTCATGGATTCAAGATATGTCAGTGCACCAGAGGCAGCTTGGCGAATATTCTCATATCCAATGCATAAACAATCTCATAGCATCATTCGCCTTGCTGTACATCTACCGCATTCTCAGCCACTCTATTTTCATGAGGATGACTCTATTGGAAACATCAAACAAAAGCTCCATCAAAATTCTACACTTATGGCCTACTTCAAGCTTAATCAGAACGACCATCATGCTCATATTTATTTATACCGTGAAATTCCCAAAAACTATGTTTGGAAAGAAGGTTCTTGGGAAGTTAGAAAGCGAGCAGGTGGTTCTGTGATTGGACGAATGTATACTGTCAGTGTGAAAGACCAAGAACGCTACTATTTAAGATTGTTATTGTTACATGTCAAAGGTGCAACCAGTTTTGACAGCATAAAAACTGTACACGAAGTCACACATGAAACCTTCAAAGATGCGGCATTAGCTCTTGGCTTACTATTTGATGATAGTCTGTGGAGAAATACATTACTTGATGCCAGTATTCTCAACATGCCAGCAGAGCTACGTGACATGTTTGCCTACATTTGTATTTTTGGTCCTCCAGCTAAACCTCGGGACTTATGGGATGAATTTAAGGAACACTTTGTAGAAGACTACTGCCATGCATACCACTCCGACACTCTGGAGTGTGTCAATTGTGAAGGCTATGCTATGACAGATGTCCAACATGTTCTTAAAGCTCATGGCAAAACTTATATTGATTTTAATTTGCCACGTCCAGTCAAGAAACAACACCTCCTCCCACAGTATGATAAAGATTATGAGTTATCAGCAGCTGCTGAAATGAAAGCTACTCTAAATGAGGACCAACTTTTTGCTTTTGATGCTATCACTCAAGCTTTAGAAGACACTAATTCTACAGCAAAGTGTTTTTTCCTTGATGGTCCTGGTGGCAGCAGAAAAACGTACCTATATCATCTACTCCTACATCAGCTAAGAGGACAAGGAGACATTGTGTCACCTGCTGCCACTACTGGAATTGCCGCCAACTTGCTACAAGGTGGACGAACCATTCATTCTCTTTATGGGATTCCAATTCCTGTGAATGAAACATCTGTTTCCAGGATTAAGAATGATACCGATGCAGCAAAAGATTTGCACAGCACTAAACTTTTTATTATTGATGAGTGCACAATGCTATCCAAATATGCATTGCATGTCATTGATAGAGTTTTACGTGATGTCATGACAACAAATGTAGCTCACAAAGAAAAAACACCGTTTGGAGGTAAAGTGATTGTTTTTGGAGGCGACTTTAGACAATGTCTTCCTGTCATCCCTCATGTGACAAGAACTGATGTTGTAGAGAGCTGTATAAAATATTCACAACACTGGCAACATTTTACTCGCCTGCCACTTATTAACAACATGCGCTCCATTGATCCTCACTACTGCAGTTGGTTGCTTCAACTGGGAAATGGTGAACTATCTAATGAACATAACCTTGGAGATGATGTAATTGAAATTCCTCCAGACATGGTATGTACTGGCTCTTTAATAATTTAAATTTTTGGAGATAATCTTTGTATTGATGTGAATGACACCGAAAGTATAAATACAGCTGCATCTCATGCAATTTTATGTCCAAAAAATGAGGACGTTGAGAAAGTCAATTCCCAAGTCATGGATTTATTGATAGGTGACTATACTGAATATATCAGTGATGATTCCATCGATCCTGATGAAGCTGATGACCTCGATCAATACCCACTTGAGTTTTTGAATTCACTAACACCAACTGGTATGCCTTCACATCGGCTGAAACTTAAAATTGGCACCATTGTCATGTTATTACGTAATGTGAACACGAACAAAGGTCTCTGCAATGGTACGCGGCTCATTGTCACTGCCTTACATGCCAATATCATACTGGCTAAAGTAATTAGTGGGTCAGCAGCAGGAAATGTGGTATTCATTCCACGAATTGATTTGTGTCCATCAGAAACTGGATTACCTTTTAAATTAAGACGGAGACAATTTCCCATCAAGCCTGCATTTGCAATGACCATAAATAAATCTCAAGGCCAGACCCTCCATCGAGTTGGCATTTATCTACCAGAACCTGCTTTTGCCCATGGTCAATTGTATGTTGCTTTTTCCAGGGTGAAGCAATGTTGCAATGTGAGGGTTAAAGTGGTTAATACACCACTTCAAGGACAATTATTGGCTGATAGTACTAAAGTCTTCACACGTAATATTGTGTACAAAAATATTTTAGGTTAAACTTACTTTTCTTTTTTTTCATTATTCAGTTTTTCTAATAACATAGACAGCAATAGGCAAATTCTATGTGTAGAGATAAGGAAGAAAAAAAAAAAATTAGTGTAGCCATAGACATATAGATTTTAAGTACTTATGTAGGAAATACGTATATAACATACGTACTCATTAGCATATAGGGTTAATAACTCTATATCATATCTACATAAATTTAGAAATATGATATATCAATACATATTTTTATAGGTAAGTAGAACACACATTAAGTACAAGATGTAAGATGTGTATCATTCAAATGCCTGTATTTGGTGATAGGAACCTGTATTTGAAGCTCCAGCAGTATAGCTGCTGAGAGATTTCATTTTGTTTTTAAAAAGGGTGAGGTTTTTGTGAACAGGTAAGAGACGGGTGGGATGGCTGTTCACACACATCTCTATCTTCAGGTGTGTTCTGTACATAGAAATAGATATATAGATAGGTACATTTTTAGATAGATAGGGAAAGAATAGAGATTTTGCTTTCACATCAACATTTTTCTGCTATTTGGAAAATTTATGGTGGAAAAAAGGCTATTTCTGCACTTCCTGCCTAAGGGCTGACCCACGCCACTCTTGCTGTAAGTTGCATGCAATGTATACGGAATTTGTACTTCACTTGCGGCAGGTGCGGCACATGTGGTTTCTGCTGTTTTCGCCACAAAATCTCCACTTACCAGTGTTTTTGTTGGGGCTGCATTTAATGCAATTGCCGAAGCCGCGTTTGCTGCATTTACTGCAAGTTAACTCCAAGCTTCATCTACATTGCATGGCACTTGCTGAAAGTGTGTTGTAGGTCAGTTCTTTGGTGCCAAGTGTGGAAGTTGTATTGTTTTTAACATTACTTCTGCAAATATCAGAAACATGCAGATGTGAAAGAGGTCTGAGTATTAAGAAATAGGAATCGGTTAGTTAGGACCCATCAGTTTAAAGGCTACCGTGATGTGGTTGATGGGCATGCTTATATTAGCCCATCGGTGTACTAAGAACGTTGATTTCTTAAATTTTACACTTCTGTAAAAATAAGCACAAAAAATTTGGGTACACAAAAAGGCTTTTATTTCTGTTGTACCTATTAGAATTATTTAAAATGAAGGCTTAGCTAAGCCCAAGAGATGATTAAAAACGTTTCATACCAACCCATCAGATGTAAAATTACTGTGAAAATACCTGATGGGCACACAAGTATGCGCCAGTATGGGTACTAAGAGCCTTTCCACATAATAATGAAATATTTTAAAATGTCATAGAACATACCAATATACATAGTTATTGATACATATTATTTATTATTTACATTATTGTTCTTAAGCAAAGAACCGTTGTTGTGGCATTTGCCACAACACGCAAAGTTGTCGTCTGATGTCTTTCATCCCTCCCCTCATAAGCATGTTCATGGATCCTGTGTAACTGTACCTTAAATAACAAGAATTGTCAAGAGCTGGTGAGTGCAGCCATTTTTTGTTCTTTCTTACTATTATTTATTAATTGTATTATTCTTACATTTGAATAAATAAAGTATATATGGATTCTAGACTCCCGATTCTTTAGAATCGGGCTGCCATCTAGTGTATAATAAAATAATACAATAGTAATAAAAAAATAATAAAAACAAAAAATATGGATCCCTTTATGTTTAAAAATCCTATTCAATATAATCCTAAAAAAGATTAAAAAATTCTTATAAAAGCTAAAAATGGTTGTTACAGAAAAGGTACAAAACTCAACTCCCTTTTTGTAGGGAATGATACATTCCTGGTGTCATGCGACGTTGAGAGCTTGTACACCAACATCCGCCACCAGGATGGTCTGCAGGCGTCAGGCTATTTTTTGGAGACGTCATCAATACCCACATCCATGAAGAGGTTTGTTATACAGCTCCTGGAATTTTCATTGTCTAAGAATTTTTTTCTCTTTAAGGGGTCCCTCTACCTACAGCTCCAGGGGACAGCAATGGGGGCTTCATTTGCGCCCTCATATGCTAATTTGTTCCTGGGGCTGTGGGAGAGGGACCTCTTCCACACTGAGCCAATGTCGTCGGTGGACCACATCCCTATTTGGGTGCGGTTCATAGACGACATATTCTTTATTTGGCAAGGGCCTGTGGAATCTCTCCATAAATTTATGGAACAATTGAATTTGAATTCCCGGAATATTCACCTTACATATAAGTGTGACACGAATTACATGGAATTTTTGGACGTAGGGGTCCACAAAGGTGACGATGGCTTCCTTTACACTAATATTTTCCGTAAATCCACGGCAGTAAACTCCTTCCTCCACACTTCTTCGTCACATCCTCCTTCAATGATTAGGTCCATCCCCATAGGCCAATTTTTACGCCTACGAAGAATATGTACGAACGAAGTGGATTTTGAAGAACAAGCGTCGGATTTAAAAGAGAGGTTCTTGGAACGTGGGTATAGCAAACGCTCAATCAAGAAAGGCTATAATCGAGCTAAACATATAACAAGACATCAGGCCCTATATGAAAGGAAACCACCCAAAACCAGCCGGGTGACTAGATACATTACTCAATATCACGGACAGACTGAGCTGATGAAGTCACTTCTGACCAAGTCATGGGCTATCCTAAAGGCGGATCCAATTCTGTCGCAATACATCAAAGATAAACCCAACATCACATATCGTAGATCTAGGAACCTGAAGGACCAGCTAGTTAAAAGCCACTACACTTGTGCCTCGGTGGTCCCCTCATTCCTAACCAATACTAAAGCAGCTACAGGATGTAGACCATGTGGCCAATGTGTTGCTTGTCCTAATGTGAGAAGAACTGCCTCATTCTGTAATCATGATGGCACATCTACATTTAAAATTAAGCAGACCATAACTTGTACATCGAGAGCGGTGATTTATCACGCTACATGCCCCTGCTCTTTAGTATATATAGGCATGACGACAAGACAACTCAAGGTCCATGCCAGAGAACATATTTTGGGCATCCTGGCTGCAAAAGAAGTGAATGATACATCATTGCTAAAGACGATACCGAAGCATTTTAAATTACACCATGGCTGTGATGCATCTCTGCTGAAGATAACTGGTATAGATATGGTAAAGACCAATGAGAGGGGAGGCAAAGTAAGTATAGCACTGGCCAAGAAAGAAACTAAGTGGATTTGGACTCTCGACACAGTGTCACCAAAAGGACTAAATGAGAATTTGAGTTTTGTACCTTTTCTGTAACAACCATTTTTAGCTTTTATAAGAATTTTTTAATCTTTTTTAGGATTATATTGAATAGGATTTTTAAACATAAAGGGATCCATATTTTTTGTTTTTATTATTTTTTATTACTATTGTATTATTTTATTATATATTTTTTCTAATTTTCTCTTTTTTTACTTATATCTGGCTATTTGTATGGAATTTTATTTATTATCTATATTATGGCTAATTTTGTAAGATCCCGACGTCCATTCGTCCAAAATCTCGCAAGTTTCCCCCTTTGTCAGCCTGCCCCGTCATTGATACTTTTGTCAAGACGGTGAGCAAAGAATTTGATAATATTCCACGTTTTCCATCAAATGTCAATCTAGATAGAAATGAAAGAATGGCTCTTAAGAAATTAGAAGGGTTATCTGATGTAATTATTAAACCGGCTGACAAAGGGGGAAATATTGTGATTTGGCCCATAAAAATGTATGAGCATGAGGTATTTCGGCAACTGAGGGATAATGTTTCTTATAAGAAATTAACTTTTAATCCCTTAGCCAAATTTCTTGCTGAATTGTCAGTAATTTTAAAGGACGCTCTTGATACCGAAGTTATTAGTAAGGATTTATTTTTGGCACTTCAAGTACCCGAACCAACGGTGTCAACTTTTTATTTATTACCAAAGGTTCATAAGAACAAGTCAATACCTCCTGGGAGACCTATAGTTTCCGGATGTGGAAACTATCTTGAAAACATCAATAAATTTCTCGATTCAAGGCTACAACCTCTGGTTGAGAATTTGCCGTCTTTTATTAAAGACACGAATGAATTTTTAAAGAAGATAGATGGCCTTTTTGTAGGGAATGATACATTCCTGGTGTCATGCGACGTCGAGAGCTTGTACACCAACATCCGCCACCAGGATGGTCTGCAGGCGTCAGGCTATTTTTTGGAGACGTCATCAATACCCACATCCATGAAGAGGTTTGTTATACAGCTCCTGGAATTTTCATTGTCTAAGAATTTTTTTCTCTTTAAGGGGTCCCTCTACCTACAGCTCCAGGGGACAGCAATGGGGGCTTCATTTGCGCCCTCATATGCTAATTTGTTCCTGGGGCTGTGGGAGAGGGACCTCTTCCACACTGAGCCAATGTCGTCGGTGGACCGCATCCCTATTTGGGTGCGGTTCATAGACGACATATTCTTTATTTGGCAAGGCCCTGTGGAATCTCTCCATAAATTTATGGAACAATTGAATTTGAATTCCCGGTATATTCACCTTACATATAAGTGTGACACGAATTACATGGAATTTTTGGACGTAGGGGTCCACAAAGGTGACGATGGCTTCCTTTACACTAATATTTTCCGTAAATCCACGGCAGTAAACTCCTTCCTCCACGCTTCTTCGTCACATCCTCCTTCAATGATTAGGTCCATCCCCATAGGCCAATTTTTACGCCTACGAAGAATATGTACGAACGAAGTGGATTTTGAAGAACAAGCGTCGGATTTAAAAGAGAGGTTCTTGGAACGTGGGTATAGCAAACGCTCAATCAAGAAAGGCTATAATCGAGCTAAACATATAACAAGACATCAGGCCCTATATGAAAGGAAACAACCCAAAACCAGCCGGGTGACTAGATACATTACTCAATATCACGGACAGACTGAGCTGATGAAGTCAATTGCGGATCCAATTCTGTCGCAATACATCGAAGATAAACCCAACATCACATATCGTAGATCTAGGAACCTGAAGGACCAGCTAGTTAAAAGCCACTACACTTGTGCCTCGGTGGTCCCCTCATTCCTAACCAATACTAAAGCAGCTACAGGATGTAGACCATGTGGCCAATGTGTTGGTTGTCCTAATGTGAGAAGAACTGCCTCATTCTGTAATCATGATGGCACATCTACATTTAAAATTAAGCAGACCATAACTTGTACATCGAGAGCGGTGATTTATCACGCTACATGCCCCTGCTCTTTAGTATATATAGGCATGACGACAAGACAACTCAAGGTCCGTGCCAGAGAACATATTTTGGGCATCCTGGCTGCAAAAGAAGTGAATGATACATCATTGCTAAAGACGATACCGAAGCATTTTAAATTACACCATGGCTGTGATGCATCTCTGCTGAAGATAACTGGTATAGATATGGTAAAGACCAATGAGAGGGGAGGCAAAGTAAGTATAGCACTGGCCAAGAAAGAAACTAAGTGGATTTGGACTCTCGACACAGTGTCACCAAAAGGACTAAATGAGAATTTGAGTTTTGTACCTCTTCTGTAACAACCATTTTTAGCTTTTATAAGAATTTTTTAATCTTTTTTAGGATTATATTGAATAGGATTTTTAAACATAAAGGGATCCATATTTTTTGTTTTTATTATTTTTTATTACTATTGTATTATTTTATTATATATTTTTTCTAATTTTCTCTTTTTTTTACTTATATCTGGCTATTTGTATGGGATTTTATTTATGATCTATATTATGGCTAATTTACATTTTATTTATTATAGTCTACTTACCATATGGTGGTGTGGGCCTGATCGCAGATTGCTGATCGGTCGGCTGTGAGGAGACTCTGGACGGACGACCCCTGAAGAGACGCGTTACATCCATGGACACTACAAAGGAGAAAAATAATTGATTGACTGTGGAAAGAGAATTATATTATTGTGGCCTATCTTAGTATTGGCCTAATTATGGTGGTCTCTGTCCCCTGATTTATTTTCGCTTATATATTATTTGTTATCAGTGAAATTTTTTCTCATTTTTTTCATTTTTTTCATTTTTTCCATTATTTCATTTTTTCATTTTTTATTATTATTATTTTTTGTATGATTCCATTTTTTGATGTATTATTTTTCATATATTTTGATTTTTCCATGATTTGTTTATTTTTCCGTTGTTCCTTTTCCAGAGCATCCTTATATATAATATAAAATTTTTTAAAAGATTTTTTCATCAATTACCTCTTTAGAAATATCACTATATCTATTAGTGCATCTTAATCATATGTGGATATGCAAAAACACATTACATATATTTGGGTTTAATATATGAATTATACATACATCTAAAATCTCCATTACACCCACTCGGACGCCCATAACCACTAGCTCCTATCAGACTCCATGTTATTTCGGCATTCAGCTGTGATTGTTTGCCTGTCGGTCCCACGCTGCGTCCCTGGCTGTGCACGTGCGTGGTCTGTGTCCTGGAGTTCCGGTTCCCCACGTCCATGTTACTGTGGTTACGCTGGGTACTCCGTTCCCATGCGGCCAGTCATGTGGCGCGGGGACCGGAACTCACGGACCTCCTGACTGCGCACGCGCCGGACATACCCGGGCCTCAGCACTCGGATCCAAACGCTATAAAAGCCCCCTTTCATACACTACAGCCACCCCTGACGAAGGAAGACATACGTTCCGAAACGCACGTCGGGTGACCGCACATACAGGAATTTAACCACTTCAGGTATATTGAAATCCATTTTTAGGCTATACCACTGCACGCTTCTATCACACATTCTATGGTAACACTATGTTGTGTTCTGTTGTGGATCACTGCACCTGTGCACTTTAGTTCCTCTACAGGAATATTTTTATTTATTTCTCAATGGCAATTTGCACTTTAATCCCTCATTAGGAATATTTTTTTCTCAGTAGCAACTAGCACCTTATTAGTGTCCACGGTATTTTTTTTTTTTTTTTTTTTTTTAGTTTTTTTAGTTCTTGTTTTTTTCACATAGTGTGCTTTTATATATATAAGGGTAATTATGTACGGGCCCCTGTAAGGTTTAAAAACTTTTTTACCAGGATATATTATATTTGTGCAATATACACTATATGTGTGAGACAGTTTTGTAATTAGATTTTTCTACTTTTTGGCACTCGGTCACTTTATTTGCAGTGGAGGCATAAATTACATATGGTTATTGTTGTGTTGGTATAAATTGGTTTTTATTTATTTTATTGATTTTTCATCATTTTTTCTACCTTTTTCCTTTTAACGTACTTTGGTATAGCCTATAATTTTTGTAAATAATTCCTGATATTTTGGTGGTGTTATTATTGTATAAAATATATATACAGCTCAATATATCCTGTAATTGCGCATATTCAATTTATGTTTTTTTAAAAATCTTTTTTATATTTTATTATATTTTTGTTAAATATAGGCATCCCATTAATAAAGCCATGTATTATTTACCCTATGCCTTCGTATAATTTTTCGGCATTTTGATCCATGTGGCATTGTGTTGGTGTTTAGTCCCTTAATAATCGGGCCAGCTCGGCTACTTTGGTTTCGCCGTTTTTCTGAAATTCTGGTTTCCATCCTCGTTTCTCCTCAAGGCAGGTTGAGTCTTCGGACTGTCCTGGTGTAGATACTGTGGTGGATAGGTTGCAGCAGATTTGGACTCATGTGGTGGACAATTTGACATTGTCCCAGGAGAAGGCTCAACGTTTCGCTAACCGCCGGCGCTGTGTGGGTTCCCGACTTCGTGTTGGGGATTTGGTTTGGTTGTCGTCTCGTTATGTTCCTATGAAGGTTTCCTCTCCTAAGTTTAAGCCTTGTTTCATTGGTCCGTATAAGATTTCTGAGGTTCTCAATCCTGTGTCATTTCGTTTGACCCTTCCTGCTTCTTTTGCCATCCATAATGTGTTCCATAGGTCGTTATTGCGGAGATACTTGGCGCCTGTGGTTCCATCCGTTGATCCTCCTGCCCCGGTGTTGGTTGAGGGGGAGTTGGAGTATGTGGTGGAGAAGATTTTGGATTCTCGTATTTCGAGACGGAAACTCCAGTACCTGGTCAAGTGGAAGGGTTATGGTCAGGAAGATAATTCCTGGGTTTTTGCCTCTGATGTTCATGCTGCCGATCTGGTTCGTGCCTTTCATTTGGCTCATCCTGGTCGGCCTGGGGGCTCTGGTGAGGGTTCGGTGACCCCTCCTCAAGGGGGGGTACTGTTGTGAATTCTGTTGTCGGGCTCCCTCCTGTGGTCATGAATGGTACTTCGGCTGGTTCTGTCCATGGACTTCCTCTGGTGGGTGTTTCTGAGTTTCCTTCCACAGGTGACGAGGTTAATTCGTTAGCTGGCTGCTCTATTTAACTCCACTTAGATCTTTGCTCCATGCCACCTGTCAATGTTCCAGTATTGGTCTAGTTCATTCCTGGATCGTTCTTGTGACCTGTCTTCCCAGCAGAAGCTAAGTTCCTGCTTGTATTTTCTTTGGTTTGCTATTTTTCTGTCCAGCTTGCTATTTTTATTGTTGTCTTGCTTGCTGGAAGCTCTGGGACGCAGAGGGAGCGCCTCCGCACCGTGAGTCGGTGTGGAGGGTCTTTTTGCGCCCTCTGCGTGGTCTTTTTGTAGGTTTTTGTGCTGACCGCAAAGCAACCTTTCCTATCCTCAGTCTGTTCAGTAAGTCGGGCCTCACTTTGCTAAATCTATTTCATCTCTGTGTTTGTATTTTCATCTTACTCACAGTCATTATATGTGGGGGGCTGCCTTTTCCTTTGGGGAATTTCTCTGAGGCAAGGTAGGCTTTATTTTTCTATCTTCAGGGCTAGCTAGTTCCTTAGGCTGTGCCGAGTTGCATAGGGAGCGTTAGGCGCAATCCACGGCTATTTCTAGTGTGGTTGATAGGATTAGGGATTGCGGTCAGCAGAGTTCCCACGTCTCAGAGCTCGTCCTATATTGTCAGTAACTATCAGGTCATTCTGTGTGCTCTTAACCATCAGGTCCATTATTGTCCTGACCACCAGGTCATAACAGTATATGCCCCGTATGCTGCTCCATTATGGTTGATGGCCCCCATAAGATGCTCCATAGTATATGCCCCGTATGCTGCTGCATTATGGTTGATGGCCCCCATAAGATGCTCCATAGTATATGCCCCATATGCTGCTGCATTATGGTTGATGGCCCCCATAAGATGCTCCATAGTATATGCCCCATATGCTGCTCTATAAAGGTTTATGGCTCACATAAGATGCTCCATAGTATATGCCCCGTGCGCTGCTCCATAAATGTTGATGGCCCCCATAAGATGCTCCATAGTATATGCCCCGTATGCTGCTGCGATATATAAAAAAAATAACATACTCACCTATCGTCGCTGGGCGCCAAGTGCTGGGGGGCCTCAGCAGGCGGGGACACCGGCGCGCTGTGGGGATCAGGTGCCGGAGTCGCCGCTAGCTCAGGCCCCCGACACTTGCTATATTCACCTGTCCCGTTCCAGCGCTGCGCGCCACTCCGTCTTCCGGATCCTCTGGCTGTGACTGTTCAGTCAGAGGGCGGCTCGCATTAAGCGCATCATCGCGACCTCTGAACTGAATGTCACAGGCAGAGGACCCGGAAGATGGAGCGGCATGCAGCGCTGGAACGGGACAGGTGAATATAGCATACTCACCCTCCTGGCACGTCCCTGCTTCTCCGTTGGAGATCGCGGTGTGCGTTCAGTGCTCACGCATACCACGATCTCCTGGGCTGCGTCACTCTGTGGGGGCCAGACTGCGCCGGCGCTTGCGCAGTCTATAAAGGCTTCGGACAGAGTGATGCTCCCAGCGTTATATAGAATAATGCCACTATCCTTCAAATAGGATAGGGTTATTGGGCAGAAAAATAGCATTATAAAGGTGCCCGGCCTCTGTACTTAAGTAGCAGCTCCCATGAGAAAATAAACTTTTTTCCTCCTGGGAGCTGCCAGCCTTCAGTCATGCAGGTGTGCCGGCGCAGCAACAGTCACCCTCATAGCCTTGCAAGCAGTGGTTGTAAGCATGCCATGGTACTTTGTCTGACAGCTCACTCTGAATGGTGACTGTGGTGCCACCGGCAGCCCTGCATGACTGAAAGCCGATGGTTCCTGGGAGAATAAAGTTCATTTTCTACCAGGAGCCGCACTATCAATAAGGTGGCTGGGCAAATTTCTAACGCTATTAACCTGCAGGTTGACCACATATCTGCAGGTCACTAATGCTATCCAACATGTCAAGGTCAGTTTAAAGACCCTGGTGCCAACAGAGAAGACACTTCAGGAAAAACACCACAGACGGTTACAAAAACTTTGCAGGTTCACCGACATCTATAAGACGTTGTGTTCACATATCCTTGTCTGAAATCACAATTGCAGTTTTTTAGCTAAGGGTAGGAGTGAATCTGAAGGTAATATATAATCCAAAACTGTATTATACCACATAGCCATGTTTGTGAATACATTTTTCATGACAGAACGTGTTACAGCCTCTAACCATGTCAGGCTACGTTCACACTAGCGTTCGGCTAGTGTGCGTCGCGCTAGCATCGGGCGACGCACCGGCGACGCACGCGTCATGCGCCCCTATGTTTAACATGGGGGACGCATGCGTTTTTGCTTGTTGCGTTTTCCGACACGTGCGTCTTTTTTTACGCTAGCGTCGGACCAAGAAAACGCAACAAGTTGCATTTTTCTTGCGTCCGATTTTCGTCAAAAAACGACGCACGCGTCGAAAAACGCAGCGTTTTTGCGTGCGTTTGCACGCGTTTTTCGGTGCGTTGTGCGTCGCACAACGCTAGTGTGAACGTAGCCTCAGTAACACATGTGTTGTCTTTAATAAGTTACTTTTTCTGGGGGTAAAGAAACCATTATTTGAGCACACTTATCTCAATGTCACACAGGAATATGACATTTATATACCTATATAGTGGAAACACAACTACAATAAATTTGAATATTTAATATTTATTTCAGACATTGTGAAACCTGCGGCGAAACGTGCGTTGGTCTGAGCGGGTAAGCAGCCCCTTTCCCTATCTGGCATTATCTACTCTCTGTATTGTGCACTAGTCACTTTAATACTTTATTTTTATAATTAGTTGTGCCAGTAAGGTGTGTGTCTTTTTTTCCACTATGTTCTATATTCCATACTCTTTGAATTATATTACACACTGTGCTATTGTTGGGGCATAGGTGCAATTGTTACTGAGCACTGATCAGTTTCATTTGGTACTAATATTTATTTATGTGACCCTTACCTGGGAATGCACCTGCTATTTTCTACCCCTTTTGTGCAATATTTTTTGGCTGCTATTGTGATCATGTATTACACATAAGCACTTTATCATATCATGTCAACCGGCCAATTTTTCTGTTGAGAGATTTGTTTTGTTATTGTCCGATTCTAATTATGTTAATAAATATTAAATATTCAAATTTATTGTAGTTGTGTTTCCACTATATAGGTATATTAATCTTCTTAAAGGTTACACGACAATTATTATTGGTTGTACTATTTATTAAAGGGAACCTGTCACCCCGTTTTTTCAGATTGAGATATAAATACTGTTAAATAGGGCCTGCACTGTGCGTTACTATAGTGTATGTAGTGTACCCCGATTCCCCACCTATGCTGCGCAATACATTACCAAAGTCGCCGTTTTCGCCTGTCAATCAGGCTGGTCTGGTCAGGTGGGCGTGGTGACATCGCTGTTTTCTTCCCCAGCTTTGCGTTGGTGGCGTAGTGGTGTGCGCATGTCGCAGTGACGATTCCACTGCGCGCACGTGAATAAGCAGCGCACGATCTGCGCTATTACCCCCTATCATCGGTGGGGGCGGCCATCTTCCTGGGGCCGCGCGTGCGCAGATGGAGTGCTCTGCTGCACGGGGCTTCAGGAAAATGGCCGCGGGATGCCTCGCGTGCGCAGAAGAGATCGCGGCGGCCATTTTCTCAAAGCCGAGTTTGCATCTCGGCTTTGGGAAAATGGCCGCCGCGATCTCTTCTGCGCACGCGCGGCATCCCGTGGCCATTTTCCTGAAGCCCCGTGTAGCAGAGCACTCCATCTGCGCACGCGCGGCCCCAGGAAGATGGCCGCCCCACCGATGACAGGGGGTAATAGCGCAGATCGCGCGCTGCTTCTTCACGTGCGCGCAGTGGAATCGTCACTGTGACATGCGCACACCACTACGCCACCAACGGAAAGCTGGGGAAGAAATCAGCGATGTCACCACGCCCACCTGACCAGACCAGCCTGATTGACAGGCGAAAACGGCGACTTTGGTAATGTATTGCGCAGCATAGGTGGGGAATCGGGGTACACTACATACACTATAGTAACGCACAGCGCAGGCCCTATTTAACAGTATTTATATCTCAATCTGAAAAAACGGGGTGACAGGTTCCCTTTAAGGAATCGTTCTGCAATTGTTAACCTATCATAAGCATAAGTCATCAATACTGTAGCTCTGGACAGCCTTTCTAAATTAAGACAGAGCACCAATAGATACCAAACTATCAAGATTGCAATCCCATGCGCTTTACTGAAACCATGTTAGTAATATTATAAAAACTTAATTCTCAAAGGTAAACTGTTATTTTTAAACCAGATCTGTTACTAGATTTCACAATACAAACTGTATTGTGGGGACACAAGAGAAAGAATGTTTCCTGGAGGCAGGGGCATTAACACCTGCCGCACCTGAGGACTGTGTCATCAACCTGACCAATCGTGTATTAGAACCAGCACATCTTAATCTGCTGGCCAAGGGCCTGAATTTTTGTATCCCTGATGATTTTGATTTTACTGAGTTTCAGATTGATTTATTCAAGGCAATTAGGAAGATTCACCTGCATAAAGCCTTTTCATCAGGCTCCACTGCTGTGACCACCCTAGAGGGGGAACGTCCCTGTCGTATTGGACCCTTGGGTTTCCTGGCAGGTTCTCCAGGAGAAGCATTAGCAGATTATCGTGATGATGCCGCTCTGCTACTGAGTTTGAATGATCGTGATAGAGCATTTAATGTGACTGGGCCATCGGAGTCTACTCCTTTTGTGGGAGGGGTCCCGTCGACGTGTATACCACCGGTCTCACCAGGGAACATGGCGGATTTGTTTGAGACCCTGGTTTTGAAAGACATGGAGGCCTTGGTGTATAATAAGGCACCTTGTAATCTGACTACCCCCGAGAGAATGGCTTTGAGGGACATGGCTGGGTGGTCAGACGTGATTCTGCGTCCGGCGGACAAAGGCGGGAAGACGGTTCTGTTACCCAGGGAAGCATATGAGAGGGAGGCTATGCGACAGCTTTCAGATAGTAGCACGTATTGCAGATTACTTAAAGACCCAACGAATAAATTTAAGATAGAATTGCAATCTTTTTTGAGGTTTTCCGTGGAGAAAGGAGTGATTACCCAGAGTTAAGCGGAAAAACTTTTTCCACATTTCCCCACCAAGCCTTAAGGTACCGTCACACTTAGCGACGCTGCAGCGATACCGACAATGATCCGGATCGCTGCAGCGTCGCTGTTTGGTCGCTGGAGAGCTGTCACACAGACCGCTCTCCAGCGACCAACAATGCCGGTAACCAGGGTAAACATCGGGTAACTAAGCGCAGGGCCGCGCTTAGTAACCCGATGTTTACCCTGGTTACCATCCTAAAAGTAAAAAAAAAAAAACACTACATACTTACCTACAGCCATCTGTCCTCCAGCGCTGTGCTCTGCACTCCTCCTGTACTGGCTGTGAGCACAGCGGCCAGAAAGCAGAGCGGTGACGTCACCGCTCTGCTTTCTGGCTGACCGACGCTCACAGCCAGTGCAGGAGGAGTGCAGAGCAGAGCGCCGGGGACAGACGGCTGTAGGTAAGTATGTAGTGTTTGTTTTTTTTTACTTTTAGGATGGTAACCAGGGTAAACATCGGGTTACTAAGCGCGGCCCTGCGCTTAGTTACCCGATGTTTACCCTGGTTACCAGCGAAGACATCGCTGAATCTGTGTCACACACGCCGATTCAGCGATGTCTGCGGGGAGTCCAGCGACCAAATAAAGTTCTGGACTTTCTTCCCCGACAAGCGACAGCACAGCAGGGGCCTGATCGCTGCTGCCTGTCACACTGGACGATATCGCTAGCGAGGACGCTGCAACGTCACGGATCGCTAGCGATATCGTCTAGTGTGACGGTACCTTTATTGGTATTATCTCCCGAAGGTACACAAATCGATCACCCAGCCCCCTGGCGGACCCATTGTCTCGGGGGTGGGATCTTTGACTGAACCCCTCTCTCAGTATTTAGAGTGGTTGTTGAAGCCTCTGCTTGTCTCTGTCCCGTCCCACACCCGGGACACTAAGTCCTTTTTGAACCATATTCGGGACTTTGCATGGCGGCCGGGGTTCTCCTTGGCGTCCATCGATGTGGTCAATCTTTATACCAGTATCCCTCAATCACTTGGGGTCGACTGCATCAGACGTGTACTTTGCACTACTGATCGCAGTCGAGCCTTCGTTGATTTTGTGTGCGATGGGCTTAGTTTTGTGCTTACCCATAACGCCTTTACTTTTTTGGATACATGGTATCATCAGACCACCGGGACTGCCATGGGGACTCCGGTCGCATGCACTTTTGCCAAACTTTTTTTGGCTGTGTTTGAGGAGGATTATGTGTATTCCTGTCGTAATGCTTTCCTCAAACACATTAAACTCTTTTTGAGATATGTCGATGACGTGTTCCTGGTGTGGGACGGCATGGAGGAGGATTTCACACGTTTCGTTAATTACTTGAATACCACTAACCAGATGGGGATGTCTTTCACTTTCTTTCTTGATGTGTTGGTCACCATCCAGGAGGTTAATATCTGCACATCCGTTCATCGGAAGCCCACTGCCACCAATGCGGTCCTACATTTTAATAGTTATCATCCCGCGCATGTCAAAAGTTCCCTCCCTTATAGTCAACTACTCCGGACTCGGAGAGTGAATAACACGCAGAGAGGGTTCAAACAGCAATCAGGAGAACTTTGTCATCGTCTAAGTGAGAGGGGTTACCCAAAAGCCATTTTAGATGCAGCTATGAATAGGGTAATCTCCAATACAGAGGGGCAGAGTAGTAGCAGGCAGGGCTTGGTTGAACCTCGTTTTACTTTTTGCTTTAAGTATGGCCCATTAGATCGGGAGATCAGGGCTTCGATAAGACGCCATTGGCATGTATTGGAAAGGGATAAGGACCTCTTGGGAAGAGCTTCAGGGGGCCCTTTGATTTCAAATAGGAGAAGTACACGGGTCAGGGACATTCTGGTCCATAACCGGCTGTCAGGCACTCAGGGCAATTGGTTGGAGCAGTCGACCCTTAAAGGGAATTACAGTTGTGGGCAGTGCCATTTTTGCGCAGGTCACGTCCTTGGACATAGTATGAATATAGGTCCCATTAGGCACACCGTACAACAGTTCATCTCTTGCAAAACGGACTATGTAGTGTATGTCATTTTTTGTCCCTGTAGAAGGTATTATATAGGGAAAATGATATGTCACCTATATGTACGGTTTAGAGAACATGTTCGTTCCATACAGACAGGGAAGGGTGTTCCTAGGCTTATTAACCATGTGAGGGAGATGCATGAGGGTAAATCAGAACTCTTTACTTTCGCCGGGATAGAGCGGGTAACACTACTACCGGGAGGGGGGGGATTTACACAAACTTTTATTAAGGGCAGAAGCACGGTGGATTATGCGCACGAAAGCCACCGGTCCTCCCGGCTTCAATGACAGGATTGACATGTCCGTCTTTTTATAGCCTATATGTTTGATAATCCAATAATTGAGTTCATATTTCCCCTCCATCCGTATCTTTATTTCTCCGTTCCTCGGTATTTCTCTATTGCATGTCCTTCTATGGATTAGCCGGTCACATTCCCCTGAACCGCAGGAGACGTAATAGGTCTGCATGCCAGGTTTTTTATATTTTCTATATGTTTATAATGCTTCTGTGTATGGAAATTAATTATGGGAGACTAGATTGCGTGATCGTCCAGGAGACTTGTTTCCCCTTTTTTTCCCTTGTTTTTCCATTCACTATGGATTTTTGTCAAAGCTTGTTACTCAGGGATTGTTGTTTTTACTCTAATTAATGTGTTGTTTTGTCATGAACCTGTACCTCTTGGTAGCGGAGTTGTGGGCGTGCGGCGGGGGGGGGGGGGCAGTTTGCTCTCACTCACCTTTTTTAGCCGGCGTCACTTCCTCCCCTATCAGACCCGTTGAAGCGCTTGATCAGCGCGAAACAGCCGTCGTCGTTCCCTGCTCACCTCCCGTTCACCTGCACTCCCTCGGACCGTGAAGCTGTAACTCCTCATGTCTTGAATAAAAGCATTGGACCACTACAGGGTGAGTGCTGTCGCATTTTTCTGTTCTTAGTCATGAGTCACTATAAAGCCTAACATCCCAAACATGCAGATACACTAAATATAAAATATTTTTGTAAAATAAGTTACTGGTACAAATGTAATAAGTACTAATTTTAGGTGGTAGTCTTATCAGATAGAATTTCCACTATATTTCCAAACGGATTCACTGTACATCATATATCAAATTGGTCTATTGTTTAGTGATAATAGCTCTGACCCTTCAGTGATTCGGCCTTCTGCTGTCTCACTGTTTGACAGCGGTGTGAAACGTCCTGCTTCTGTAATGGTAAATACAAGTGTGTGAGAGGAGACTGTAGGGTGTAATCACAGTGGAGATGCTTTTATATTCAGAATGGATGTATTTTGATAAGAAGAGATGCAAGATAGGTTCCTGTGTGTTATGAAGCAGCAGGAGGCTAGAGGCAGCCACTGCAATCCTGCCACACCCTCTCCTTAGTGTGATATGACTGTAGCTGTCTGCCTTTGTACAGTGTGTAGTGAGAGACTCTGACTAACCCTAAACAGGCAGATGATTTCTTCTTTTGTAAAAGGACTGTCTTCTTACATGGGTGTTAACGATATTCAGTTTGAAGTAACGTTTAGGCTATGTTCACACTTTGCAGATTCCACTGTGGATTTTTCCGCAGCAAAATTCCAAAATCCGCAGTGAAAACCCATCGCAGTTTTTACTGCGGATTTATCGCGGTTTTTACTGCGGTTTCTTCTGCGGATTTTCATCTGCATTTTCCTATTGGAGCAGGTGAAAATCCGCAGAAAAGAAGTGACATGCTGCGGAATGTAATCCGCTGCGTTTCCTCGCGTTTTTTTCCGCAGCATGTGCACAGCGTTTTTGTTTCCCATAGGTTTACATTGTACTGTAAACTCATGGGAAACTGCTGCAGATCCGCAGCGCAAAATCCGCAAAGTGTGAACATAGCCTTAGACTTCTGTTTGGAGGTTTTTCCCTGATTTGTATTTTGCGATTTACTTTAGCTGAATTTAGGAGAAAAATTATGTGAATTAATTCTTCTATCTTATACCATGGAACAGCAAGTCAGCAAAACAATGAAAAAGGCCAAATCCTGCCAGATCTGAGCACAAGACTTTAAAATTCAGAAAACTTAAGAAAAGTCTTATAATTTTATCTATGGTATATCTTTGGGTTTTTCTCATAATTGATCTGTGTTCTTTAACTTTAAGAATTTTCCTGCACACTGCAGCCTCTCAAGGTTTGGTTCAATAAAATCCACAGTGGTGCATTAGCCACAAAAATTACCGTATATACTCGAGTATAAGCCGACCCGAGTATAAGCTGACCCCCCTAATTTTGCCACAAAAAACTGGGAAAACTTATTGACTCGAGTATAAGCCTAGGGTGGAAATGCAGCATTTACCGGTGAATTTCAAAAATAAAAATAGATCATTATTTCCCCATAGCTGTGCCATATAGTGCTCTGCACCGTTCATATTTCCCCATAGCTGTGCCCCATATAGTGCTCTGCACCGTTCATTTTGTCCCATAGCTGTGCCCCGTATAGTGCTCTGCACCGTTCATTTTGTCCCATAGCTGTGCCCCATACTGTGCTCGGCACCGTTCATTATTGCCCCATATCTGTGCCCCATATACAATGCTCTGCACCGTTCATTTTGTTCCATAGCTGTGCCCCATACTGTGCTCGGCACCGTTCATTGTGCCCCATATCTGTGCCCCATATAGTGCTCTGCACCGTTCATTGTGCCCCATAGCTGTGCCCCATATACAGTGCTCTGCACCGTTCATTGTGCCCCATAGCTGTGCCCCATATACAGTGCTCTGCACCGTTCATTGTGCCCCATAGCTGTGCCCCATATACAGTGCTCTGCACCGTTCATTGTGCCCCATAGCTGTGCCCCATATACAGTGCTCTGCACCGTTCATTGTGCCCCATAGCTGTGCCCCATATACAGTGCTCAGCACCGTTCATTGTGCCCCATAGCTGTGCCCCATATACAGTGCTCTGCACCGTTCATTGTGCCCCATAGCTGTGCCCCATATACAGTGCTCTGCACCGTTCATTGTGCCCCATAGCTGTGCCCCATATAAAGTGCTCTGCACCGTTCATTGTGCCCCATATACAGTGCTCTGCACCGTTCATTGTGCCCCATAGCTGTGCCCCATATAGTGCTCTGCACCGTTCATTGTGCCCCATAGATGCTCCACATAAATCTGTGCCGCTGCTGCTGCAATAAAAAAAAAAAAAACACATACTCACCTCTCTTGCTTGCAGCTCCCAGCGTCCGGTCCCGGCGCCTCCATCTTCCCGGCGTCTCTGCTCTGACTGATCAGGCAGAGGGCGCCGCGCACACTATATGCGTCATCGCGCCCTCTGACCTGAACAGTCAGAGCGCAGACGCCGGGAAGATGGAGGCGCCGGGAAGATGGAGCGACGCCCGGCGGCTGGAACGCGGACAGGTGAATATTACATACTTACCTAGTCCCAGCGATCCTGACGCTCCCTCTGCCTGGTCTTCGGTGCCGCAGCCTCTTTCTCTATCAGCGGTCACCGGCACCGCTGATTAGAGAAATGAATACGCGGCTCCACTCCTATGGGAGGTGGAGCCGCCTATTCATTTTTTTAATGAGTGGTCCCACGTGACCGCTGAAGAGGGGAAGACGCTGCAGCACAGAAGACCGTGGGACGGCAGGGGGAGCGTCAGGATCGCCAGGACTAGGTAAGTATGCCTCAGCGCCCTCTCCCCCTCACCCGCCGACCCTGCCACCCACCTTGACTCGAGTATAAGCCGAGAGGGGCACTTTCAGCCCAAAAATTTGGGCTGAAAATCTTGGCTTATACTCGAGTATATACAGTACCTCAAGTCACAAAGAGAATAGAGAGCAATCTTAAAGAAGTTCTCCCATGAAATTTTTATTCTTTTAACATATTGTAGTCATCATATTATATAGCACTGTGTACTTACAATTGCTCATTTTGCCCTTATACCCAACTAATTATTTTCTTTTCTCTGCTCTATATAGAAATGGGAAGCCTCTTGTTCCTGCATAAATCATTCCCCTCTTCAACCCCTGACCCGGCTGCTCCGCTCTTCCCCCTTGTCAGGGACGTTTGCAGTGAATTATATCTCACAGGGAAAATTGACCTTCTGTTTCTACATAGAGCTTAGAAGCTTTCAGCTAGTCTGTTTTTAATCATGTGATGTCATTGACCTAATGGAAAATGGAAGAATTAACTGGGTAGAAAAGCAAAATGAGCAATTGTGAGTACACAGTGCTATATAATATGATGACAGCAATATATTAAGAGGATAAAAACGTTGATGGGAGGAGTGCTTCTCTAACAGGAATGAACATTTGTAGTAAATCAAGTGTGTTTTTGTGTTTAACAACATATATCAACCGGAATGCACATTACTTCACTCATATAGGCAAATCACCAAAAGGCACAAGATCCATTTTATTACATTCAGAGACAATAGATCCTAAATAAAAAAAATATATATAAAACATGTAGAGTATTCTGGAAAATTAAAACACCTGGCAAATAATTACCCAGAGCTCCTGGAGTGTACGTAGGATATTTGGGTAGTAGGAGACTGGAGTGTCCTCAAGGAACTCTGGTTAACCGCAGCTTTAAATTGAAATAAGGTCTGACATGCCTTGGTACGGACAGGGAAAGGAAACCTGAGGCCACAATGTAGAATGCCGTCCTTTGTAGCAGGCTGCACCGTTGGAATGGCATGCGCCATAATGTCCACATGTGGGGTGCAGACCGTTCAAGGAGTCATTTTTGTGTGGGTCTCATGATTGTCAGGTGTAAACCTTCACTTAGCACTGAATATTATTTTGGTGATGACATGTGAAATGTTCTTTTCTAAGCAGCAGATTCATGGAAGGAGTGTGCACGCGGTGGGCCAACAAGCTTTTCAGGTACCTCGATCTGGTATACTTAAAGTCCGTTGTGGCCGATCATGAAGAGCAACCTATCATTTTTAGGTTTTAGATTTAGGTTTTTAGATTTAGGTTTGCTGGGAATCATGATAGACACACACTTAAGAGTTCAGATTTCCTCTCGAAGAAGGTGCATAGACATTAGGCCACCAGACACAGCAGTGTTGCATTTCCTTCTGCTGCCCATCAGGAAAACTAGTATAGCAAATAAGGGCACTGTATATAGTGGTGATAAAGAACAGTTCCACAGTACAGTAAAAGACAGAGCTACAGAGAAACAATGCACGACTGCATGTCTTACGAGTACAGACAATTATGTAGCACTGACTTAAAACCGAGTGATTTTTACCCTGGGACACCACGAATACCTGAGGGCAATGGAGACAGGAAATCTAATAACCAGCATAGTCTATGTGCACACTGAGGCGCACACGCACATACACATTCACAAATACACACAGGTTCCATCTATCTCTGCAGGGTTGAATAGTGTGGTCCTGACAGCATGGGATTTTAGGGGCAGTGGGATTGGAGTGAATGCTCAATGGAGGAGTAACGAAGCTCAGGCATGAGCGCCATCTCCATCTTCAGACCCTGGCTTATAGATTGGAGCTTTCTGCTCTTTTGTCTCCTCACTGTCATCTTCATCTTTACTGTCCATCTGAGGATAAACCACCACACACAGCTTCTGGCCCGCTCGTGTCATTGCATCTGAAGGAAGTGGAACACAAAACAGATTCACAGTTACTCCACTCTCCATGTAACAATGGCAAAGCGCTAATTCATATCTGAATCAAGAAGTGACACAAAGAACTGAGATACTCACCAACAAAGTTATTGAAACATTGGGGCTTGTTTTGCCAATGGACCCCAAGGAAGTAAACAGGGACACCAGTAAGCATGATGGCCAGGCCTATTCCGCAAACAATAGGTTCAGAATACAAGCTGAAGACCAACAGAAAAGCCCAGAAGAGGAGGTAGATCACCGGAAATATGAGGTTAACCTGTGGTAAGACGAAGAGGGAATTATTGCATATCAAGCCACTGCTTCTCTTCCTTTTCTTTCTGCTTCTCTAAATGTCTCTGATGCTTCTCACGAAACTTCTTACCATTTTTTAATGCAGAGTATGTTTATGTTTTATCTATGATACATTTAGATGGGCAAAAAGCGCCAACTAACAACATAACAAGTTGATCTGCCCCCATGTTAAGGCCCTTTCAACACAGGCTGAAACAAACTGTAGAGAGGCAAAATGGTTGTTAAAGGGAACTTGTCAAGTCGAATAATGGTATTAACCTGCAGGTATAGAGTTAATCTACAGGTTAATATCATGATGAGGGTGCCTGGCCACTGTACTGAAAAATAGGCTTCCGGGAGGAACTCTACTCTTCCTGGGAGCCACTGGCTTTCAGTCATACAAGCGTGCCTGAGAGGTTACAGTCATCGCTCACTATACTATAAGCACGCTCCAGCACTTTGACTACAGTGTATCTATGCAGAGCCAGTTGTAAGTCAGAATGCCACGGCATGCTTACAAATGCCGCTCACAGTGCTGTAAGCAATGACTGTAGCCACGCCAGTACACCATTATGACTGAAAGCCAGTGGCTTCCATGATGTATAAAAATAATTTTCTCCTGGGTACCCCACTTTTAGTAGGGCGCCTAAGCACTTTCATGAAGCTATTAACATTATATATGCAGGTTAATGGCATTATCTGACCTAACACGTTCCCTTTAATACAATCCCATACAATATGCATGTAATCAACACATCCCCAATTTACAGAAGGAGATGTGCCACTGCCAGCAAAAATGTTCCACTGTCAGCACATAAACAATACAGTCAGCGAACAAAGCAGGGGCGTATCTAGGGGGAAGCAGGCTATGTTAATACATGGCTATGTTAATAATGTGTTGGGCCATCTGAAACGTTAAGGGTTCCTATGTTTTTATCTATGCTAGAAGCATGCTTGTTCAAATTTGTGATTAGTCTGCAGTCATTTTATGTAACTGCAGACTTCTGAATTCTCACAGTGGGCACTGCACGCTGTCAGGATTCTCTGGTGCCAGCGATTTACATACCTGTGGTCACGTGCCGACTAGATATGCGTGGCCTCAGTCAATAATGCATTGACAAGGCCAGACACGTCTAGTGGGAATGTGGCCAGAAGTATCCAAATCCCTTACTTGTGCTCACATGACTGTCCACTCTTGCCACCACAACACGGGAGAATCCTAAGAGTGTGCAGTGCAAGCGCTATGTGAATTCAGAAGCCTTTAAACTTTCATCTTAAACCTGGACAGGACAATTTTAATTATAAAATGAAGCCCTGTAGCATGCCAAACCTAACAGTGTGTAATATATTCACTGTCAGGATTTAGCTCTGCTTGCAGGTTGCAGGTTCCAGCAGTCATCACATGGAAACTTCACTCATATGCGATTTTAATACTTACGTTCACTTGACAACAAGCTTTTATTGCTGCTTCTCTTAGTTTTTCACTGAACATTGAATTAGGAATAGCAGCTCGTCGGCACATGACTAAGTGTGCAAATCGCATATCACAGAAATGAATGGTCACAAGACAACTAGTGAAACCACTAGGGGGGATGCAAACTGAATTCTTGCTTCAGGTGCCAGAAATCCTAGATACACCTCAGAACACAGTCAAAGGTTTGCATTCTCATGTCTGCTAGTTGGCTGGTCTACATGAAAAAATGGTAATGAATGCTCCTGTAATGGATTTTTTAGTGAACTATTTACTAAACTCAGGTAAGAGGTCAAGATAGGCCTAATGTATATGAAGATGTCAGTGTTGCTGTGGTTAAATGCCCCACATATAAACACACACCCAACACCCACTTGTTAATATGTAAGAATTGTCTAATTTCTTAAGAACTTCTGTCAGTCCTGCTAACCTTTATTGGTCGAGGGATGTCTGGCTTCTTCCATCTGAGGACAATCTGACCCGCCACGGTAACACCATAGAACAGATAGTTGATGAAGCCAACATAATTGATCAGAGTATACATGTCACTAGTTACCAACATGAGTAGAGTGGAAAGGCACTATTGGGAGAGTAACATGGAATAAAGCAATATTAGCATCCGAAAAATCAAGAAGGTAACATATATTAAAAATGTCAACGCAAAGTATGAATGAGCAGGTTGCAAATTGGAGGCCTACCGTGAAAAGAAGTGCTGGGATTGGGGTGCATCGATTGATGTGGATCATGGCCAAGACACTTGGTAGATGACCCTCTCTTGCCCCAGCAAAAAATAACCTGTCAAAGGTAACAAATCTAATAAGATTCTGGCTACAATAATATATACACAACATTCAAACCATAAATATCTATACTGGAAATGATACATGGTTTTGTTATTCTAAAAATATAAATCGAAAAATTGTTACGTGAATTTGTATTCACCCCCTGTAGTATGATATCTCTAAAGCAGGGTTAGGTTATAAACGTCTTAAACATCTTATGGAGCACTGCTGAATCTACCATCCAAAAATGAAAAAGTATGGCACAACTGCAAACCTACCAAGATATGGCAGTCCACTTAAACTCACATCCCAAGCAAGGAGAACACAACTTAGAGAAGCAGCCAAGAAGCCCACGGACAATCTGGAGGAGCTGCAGAGATCCAGAGATCCACAGCTCAGGTGGGAGAATCTAGTATTAGTCATATACTCCATATATCTGGCCTTTATGGAAGAGTGGCAAGACTATAGTTGTCTTTGAATGCAAGCCATAAGATATCATGTTTGCAGTTTGCAAAAAGCCATGTAGGGAATATAGCTAGCATGGAGAAGAAGGTGCTCTATTCAGATGAGACCAAAGTAGAACTTTTTGGGCTAAATACAAAAGACCATCCTCCCCATCAAACATGGTGGTAGCAGCATCACGCTTTGAGGATGCTTTTCTTCAGCAGATACAGGGAACCTGGTCAGAGTTCATAGAAAGGTGGATGAAGCTAAATACAGATCAAACCCAGAGAAAAACCTGTTAGAGGCTACAAAAGACTTGAGACTGGGGCATAGGTTCATCTTCCAGCAGGACAAGGACCCTAAACATACTGCCAGACCTACAATGAAATAGTTTAGATCAAAGAATATTCATGTGTTTGAATAGCTCAGCCACAGCTCAGACCTAAAGGAGCTGCAGGAAATTCTGGCAAATGATACTTATTCATTGCATGTAATAACAATTTCCCATATTCTTCATATGTCTGGCTTGTGGGGTAGGGTGCACACCACAGAACAAAACAGTGTAAAAATTGTCCAAACAAGATGGAAAATGTATATTATAACGATAAGTTTATTAAACGGTACAAAAAAGGCAATTGACAGGAATAGGGCTAAAAAATGATGAACCATGCCACAGCACAAACGGTGAGAGACCGCACAGTGTACCCAAATAAATGCTTGACAGATATTGATAGCATCAATACATATAAAGTCATCATGCTTAAAGTAACATACCTAGTGGAGTGTGACAGGGGCACATGCAATCTCCCGCCCTCCCCTTGTGGGGTAGGGTGAAAAGACAGTAGCCATTTCTTACACAGAAAAACATCCAAGCTCGGCTATATTTTGCCAAAACTTGCATCAACTTTGCCAAATGCATGTGGGAAGACAAGTTATGGTCTGATGAGACCAAGGTTGAACTTTTTGGCTATAATTCCAAAATGTATGTTTAGCAGGGTTGACCTGAAGAGGGCGACGTACAGAGAAGATGACCTCATAATCTGACAGATTTGGAGCGCTATTGCAAGGAAGAGTGAGCAAAGGTTGCCAATTCTAGATGTGCTATGGTGATAGACTTATATCCAAAAATGCTGTCATACATTCAAAGGGTACATCAGCAAAGTTTCAATTTAAGAGTGTGCATATTTATACAAACACATTATTTTAGTTTTTATTTTTATTTTTTTCAACAATATTCTTTTTACTTGGGGGATTTTTTAACAATTTTTGGGAAGGGAATTATAGTTATAGTCAATAAGGTGAGTAATAAAAGATAACAGAGTGATCTAAAACTTGTTCAATTAAACAAGTAAGAAATGATATCCAAAGAAGAATCAACAGAGAAAAAAGGTTAGTGCAAGATGAAAAGAATGTGGAAGGAAAAGTAAGGAAAGGTAGAGGGGAAGGGGAAGGAAAAGGCATAGGAGAATGTTGGATCAGATAAATGTGGAAAGTGTGGACAGGAGAAAAGAACATCCTTATTGGAACAATAATAATATAATAAAACAATTTTCAATTTGCTTAGTTAAATATGTAATTGTACTTCTTGGCATATAATAAAGCTTTTTACCTAAAAGGGGGCATTCCGACTTGAGGAAAGAAATAGGTTCCAAGATGACCATGTAGAATAGTATCTGTTTAAAGAATTATTTCTTAAAACGCAAGAATGTTCAAAAGAATTATGGGTAGCCATTCTTCTCATTATTTCATAAATGGAGGGAACATCTACTGATTTCCAGTTAGATGCTATAAGTATTTTTGTTACAGCAAATAGATGGATTGCGAGATATTTAATTTTGAGGGGGAGCCGATTTGACTCAAGCGAGAACAAAACCAGTTAAGGAGACAAATCAACTACAGAGTTGTTAGGCTCAATAAATTAGCTAATTCTTTCCACAGGTCAATTATTTTAGGACATGACCAGAAAATATGTAATATGTTAGCTTTTTAAGTACAGTTCCTCCAGCATAAGTCCGAACCGTCCACAAAAATCTTCTTTAATCTGACAGGTGTATAGAACCAACGAGGTAAGATTTTAAAATAATTCTCATGAATATTAGCATTTACATTTCATTTGTATGTTATTTTAATTGCTTCTTTCCATGACTCAGGCAAAAAACATTGATTGATATCATCTTACTACTTAACCATGTGTTTTGATTTTTCAATAGTTATGTCACTATTGAAGAGTGTACATAGATTTTCAGTGTTCCAAATAGTATTTATTAAGTAATTTTCCAGAAGAGAAGAGATGTGGGAAAAAGAGAATTTCCCCCTAATATATTTCCTTAGATCTAAAAAGTTATGTATTTCCTCTTTTGGAAGGTTGTACGATAGAGTCATGGATAGAAAATTTATGATTGAATCTTTTTTCGGTCAGGTAAATAAGGCCGAACAATTGGTTATACCATTCTTTCTCCATTTATCTATAGGGAAGTCTGGAAGGGCATGGCGAAATACAAATAAAGAAAGTTTTTCTAATAGGTAACTAATTTACATACTGTAGTAACATAGTTAGCAAGGCCAAAAAAATACATTTGTCCATCCAGTTCAGCCTATGTTCCATCAGAATAAAGCCCCAGATCTATGTCCTTCTAAAGAACCTAATAACTGTAAGATACAATATTGTTACGCTCCAGGAAGACATCCAGGCCTCTCTTGAACACCTCGACTGAGTTCGCCATCACCACCTGCTCAGGAAGCTCTAGATTTTCACTGCCCTAACAGTAATGAATCCTCTTCTATGTTGGTGGAAAAACCTTCTCTCCTCCAGACGCAGAGAATGCCCCTTTGTGACCATCACATTCCTTGATATTTGTATTGTCCCCTTATATACTTATACATGGTTATTAGATTGCCCTTCAGTCTTCTTTTTTCTAGACAAAATAATCCTACTTTGGCTTATCTCTCTGGATATTGTAGTTCCCCCATGCCCCTTTATTCATTTGTTGCCCTCCTTTGTACTTGCTCTCGTTCCAATATATTCTTCCTGAGCACCGATGCCCAAAACCGTACACAGTACTCAATGTGCGGTCTAACCAGGGATTTGTACAGAAGCAGTATAATGCTCTCATCAGGTGTATCCAGACCTCTTTTAATGCACCCCATGATCCTGTTTGCCTTGGCAGCTGCTGCCTGGCACTAGCTGCTACAGGTAAGTTTATCATTAACTAGGATCCCCAAGTCCTTCTCCATGTCAGATTTACCCATTGATTTCCCGTTCAGTGTGTAATGGTGATATTGATTCCTTCTTCCCGTGTGTATAACCTGACATTTATAATTGCTAAACCGCATCTGCCACCTCTCGGGCCAAGTTGTAAGAAATGTTATATAATTTCCTCCAGGTCAAAATTGTAGATTTTATTAGCATATTCTCCAGTAGAGGGAGTGATCGGTCTAGTAAATTCGCAACAATAAGAGCTTCTAAGGGAGAATTCTCATTGTAAGACTTTTCCATTTCTGCCCAGTTGGTTTACGTTTCATCTATAAGCCATTTCCTGCTCTGCCTTACAGTAGGCCTGTAGATTTGGAAGACCAAAGCCTCCATTTCTTTTGTTCTTACATAGTAATGATTTGGCTACTCTTGGTGATTTTTTACTCCAAATAAATGTTGACATTTGCTTATGCAAGTTCTTAATCCATATAACTGAAATCTGAATTGGAACAGTTCTATAGATATAGTGAAGTTTTGGTAGGATTATCATGTTATATAAGACAATCCTACCAAGCCATGAGGTATTTGTTTTATCAAAAGTCTCACTTTTTCATCAGTTTTTGTAGGAGATTCAGATTTTCATCTAGTACCTGTTAGGAGTCAAGTTCCCGCCGCTGCACAGGGGGAATCTCGAGCCATGTCTGCTGCGGTCTCCCATTCTGCTTCAGCCGCGGTGGAGCCTGTTCAGTGGAGATGTCGGTCCCAACGTCTCGCTCAGCCTGATACTGTGCAAAGGGTTACTGCTGCCTTTCCAGGTTCTGCTTTTGTAGCCAGCACTCGTCAGCGGTGTGCAGGCTTTTCTGGGACTAAGTCCTGCTTTGCACACACTGAGCATGCCCACAGGAGGACCGCTCATTGGAGGTCAGGGGTCACATGCCCAGGCCCTGTAGCAGCTCCTATTGGACCACTTGGAAGGTCCTTGTCTGCTAGAGCTATAATAGGTTTGCATGGCCGCACGGCCATGCGCTAGTATCAAACCAAAGTCTATGAGCTCAGCGCCAGTGTGGTCATGCCTGGATGTGGTTAGGGTTTGGCTGAACTAAGCCCCTAAAATACCGGCACCTCCGGTGAGGAGTTTGTATGTGTGTATTCAGGGCTTTGACTGAAATAAGCTGCTAGAATACCGGCACCTCCGGTGAGGAGTTGTTTGCCTGTTTCTCTGACTGCATGACCACAGTTTTGCTCTGTTTGGTAGCTGTGTACCTCTGTGAGGTTGACAGGGCACAGCATCTTGTTTCTAGCGAATCTGTGGAATTAACAGAGTTCGCTTATACCGCCATATAGCACTGCCATTTGCCAGCAGCAGGTTCCTCTGCTGCACGGTGGCCCCCGGGTTGCGAACGCACCTATTAATACATATGTATATACTCGGTGAGTTCCGACAACCCTAACATAATACTAGCGCCAGAGTCTAGCTAGTAAATGGCGGACAACCAGCAATCCTTGCAGTACATCCAGCAGCTGGAGGGTAGGTTGGTGACTCTCTAGGTCACAACCTCAGCTGTGGATGTTACCGCAGTTGCTGTTCAGGCTGCTAGCGTGGCTGCAGCAACCTTGTCCACGGCCACCCCTGTTCCGACTCTCTCGCCTCCCGCTGCCGTAAAATTTTTCTGGTGATAGTAAATCTTGTCGGGGTTTCGTGAGCCAGTGCTCTATATTCCTCGAGCTCCTGGCCGCACGTTTCCCCACAGAGCGGGCTAAGGTGGGATTTATTGTGTCTCTCCTGTTGGACAGGGCGTCGGAGTGGGCTACGCTGCTGTGGGAGCGTGGCGATCATGTGGTGCAGAGTGCTCCGCTGTTCCTGAGCACTCTGAAACAGGTCTTTTTAGGGCCTCGAGTCACCCATGATACAGCGCTCCAACTGTTGGCATTGACTCAGGGCTCGTCCTTGGTCAGCCATTTTGCTGTCCACTTCCGCACCCTAGCATCTGAGCTGGAGTGGTCGGATAAAGCCCTTATCCCTATATTTTGGAGGGGGCTGGCTGACCACGTGAAGGACGCTCTGGCCTCAAGGGAGATTCCCGCCACACTGGAGGAGTTAATAGCTGTGTGTACCCGTATTGACCTCCATTTTCACAAGCGGAGGTTAGAGCGGGCCCAGTGTAGGCGGAGGTTTCGGCTGGCTCCCACCTTTGCCAAACCTTTGGAATTTCTGCTCATGGTCCCTGAGTCACATGAGGCCATGGAAGTGTCACGAGCGGGATCTAAGTCCCGGACCATTCGTGCACTCAAGGTCTGCCATGTTTGCCAGCAGTCAGGACATCTTGCCACCAGATGTTCACAGCAGTCAAGGAAACGTCAGCGTCTAGTGGTAGTAGGTGGAGGTACACTGGACACGGCGACGTTTGCCTCCAAATTGTCCTTAAAGGGGACAATTACAATAGGCTCCTTCACTCACTTGGTAGAGCTCTGTGTGGATTGTGGGGCGGGGGGCAATTTTGTCTTCTGCCTTCGCCCAATGTCACGCAATACCCCTGGTAATGCTAGCTCAACCAGTAACTGTACGAGTGGTGAATGAGTCGACACTGCCCTCACAGATAACACACCAGGCCATCCCTTTCACTCTGTCCTTGTCGCCATCTCATCAGGAGAATATATCTCTGCTCGTCATTCCTGAGGAAATTGATGAGGTCCTGTTAGGGATGCCTTGGCTACGGTATCACTCTCCTCATATCGAGTGGTCCACAGGCAGAATTTTAGGATGGGGTGAATCTTGTGGGGCTAGATGTCACAGGGAAAGCGTTCAGGTTGCTACAACTGAGGTACCCGCAGATCTATCCTCTCTCCCCAAGCACTATTGGCCCTATGCGGACTTGTTCTCCAAAAGGGCTGTGGAGACCCTTCCACCTCACCACCCCTATGACTGTCCTATTGACCTCTTGCCTGGTGCTGAGCCCCCCCGGGGTCGAGTCTATCCATTGTCTCTCCCGGAGACGAAGGCAATGTCACAGTATATCCGAGAGAATCTGGCAAGAGGATTCATTAGGAAGTCAGTGTCACCTGCAGGGGCTGGGTTCTTCTTCGTACAGAAGAGTGGAGAACTGCGTTCATGCATAGACTATAGGGGTCTTAACGCCATCACCGTTAAGAATAAATACCCACTACCTCTGATATCTGAGCTTTTTGATAGGCTACGGGGAGCAATGGTATTTACTAAATGAGATCTGTGGGGTGCTTACAACCTGATTCGCATTCGTGAGGGGGACGAATGGAAGATGGCTTTTAACACCAGGGATGGGCACTATGAATATCTGGTGATGCCCTTCGGGCTCTAATGCACCAGCCATTTTCCAAGGCTTTGTAAACAACATCTTCCGGGATATGCTTTCCACCTCGGTCGTAGTTTATCTGGATGATATTCTCATCTACTCTCCAGATATTGACTCCCACCGGAGAGAGGTTTGCAAGGTCTTCGACCTCCTACGGGCTAACTTCCTCTATGCCAAGTTGGAGAAGTGTGTGTTTGAGCAGGAGTCCTTGCCTTTCATTGGCTATATCATCTCTGCCCAGGGATTGGCTATAGATCCTGCCAAGCTGCAGGCTGTGATGGACTGGCAGGAACCCCATTCTCTCAAAGCGGTGCAACGCTTTATGGGGTTCATTAATTACTATCGCCAGTTCATTCCCCACTTCTCAACTTTGGTAGCTCCCTTGGTTGCCCTCACCAAGAAGGGAGCAAATCCCAAGTTGTGGTCGGAGGAAGACTCCAAGGCCTTTCTCTCAATTAAGTCACACTTCGCTAGCGATCTCATCCTACATCGCCCCGATGTAAAGCTATTTATTATGGAGGTGGATGCCTCATCCGTTGGTGCTGGAGCAGTCCTCTTCCAAAAGGATGCTCAAGGTCGGAAGCATCCTTGCTTCTTCTTCAAGACCTTTTCACCAGCAGAGAGGAATTATTCCATCTGGGACAGGGAGTTGCTAGCTATGAAGTTGGCTTTCTCAGAGTGGAGACACCTCCTGGAGGGAGCTCGCTTTCCCTTCCAGGTGTTCGCAGACCACAAGAACTTGGTGTATTTACAGACAGCCCAGCGGCTAAATTCTCGCCAGGCTAGATGTCCCTGTTCTTCTCCCGGTTCCATTTCACCCTCCATTTTCTTTCTTTCGTGCCGACGCTCTCTCTCCCTCTGTAGTGTCATCAGAGGAGGAGGAGCCTCGGCTTATTGTCCCTTCAGAGAGCCTGAGAACTGTGGCTCCGGTTTCGCTAGAGTCTGTGCCCTCAGGCAAGACTTTCGCTCCATCTAATTTGCGACCGGAGGTTCTCTCTTGGGCTCAGTCGTCCAGGGTGGTTGGACATTTTGGGACCAAGAGGACATCTGAGCTCTTGGCGAGGACTTACTGGTGGCCGCATAAGGCCCGTGACATCGGGGACTATATTCGGCGTGTGTCTTCTGCGCTAAGAATCGGTCTCCTCGGCAACGGCCTGCTGGGCAAGTTTACCCCCTGCCGGTGGCAGACAGGCCCTGGAAGATGGTCGGGATGGACTTCGTGGTAGGCTTACCCAAGTCTCCTAGCTGTACAGTTATCTGGGTAGTCACCGACCATTTTTCTAAGATGGTGCACTTGGTTCCGCTTTCACGGTTACCTTCTGCACAGGCTTTAGCGGCGTTGTTAGTCAAACATGTTTTTCGTTTACATGGCATGCCTGACAAAATTGTCAGTGACCGGGATCCTCAGTTTGCATCTCAGTTCTGGAGAGAACTCTGTTGTTTACTCAGCATTAAGCTGAATCTCTCTTCTGCATACCATCCCGAGATGAATGGGTTGGTAGAGAGGGCCAACCAGACTCTGGTCACATACTTACGACATTTTGTCTCCGCCAGGCAGGATGACTGGGCATCTTTGCTACCTTGGGCAGAATTTGCTTTGAACAACGTTGTAGCCGACTCTACCGGGCAGACTCCTTTTCTCCTTAATTACGGCCAGCATCCGCGTGTTCCTGTGCCCATGCCCGTGTCATCCACCAATTCTAGGGTGGCAGACTGGGCAGTGGAGGCACGTGACATTTGGGACCGCACACAGGATGCCACCCGGGCCTCCAAGGAGAGAATGAGGGTTTCTGCTGATGCACACCGGCGCCCCGCTCCGACCTTTTCTCCTGGCGACTTAGTGTGGCTCTCCACCCGTAACATCAGACTGCGAGTTGAGTCCACTAAGTTTGCAACTCGCTACATAGGCCCTTTCAAGGTTCTGGAACAGGTCAACCTTGTGGTCTCCCGTTTGGCTGTTCCTCCGCGCCTTGGTATCACTGACACCTTTCACGTTTCCCTTTTAAAGCCTGTCTATTTGTCACAGTTTTCCAAACATCTGCTGGGACATCGAGTTCTTCCACGGATGAGTTTGAGGTGAACTCTATCATGGGGTGCAAGGTGGTACGTGGCAAGAAATATTATCTGGTGGACTGGAAGGGTCACGGCCCAGAGGACAGAACCTGGGAACCTGTGGAGCACATTCGGACTCCGCTGCTCATTGCAGCCTTTGAGCGTAGCGAGGCCCAAAGAAGGGGGCCCTAGGAGGGGGGGTAATGTTAGAAGTCGAGTTCCCGCAGCTGCACAGGGGGAATATCGAGCCATGTCTGCTGCGGTCTCCCATTCTGCTTCAGCCGCAGTGGAGCCTGCTCAGCGGAGACGTCGGTCCCAGCGTCTCGCTCAGCCTGATACTGTGCAAAGTGTTACTGCTGCCTTTCCAGGTTCTGCTTTTGTAGCCAGCACTGGTCAGCGGTGTGCAGGCTTTTCTGGGACTAAGTCTTGCTTTGCACACACTGAGCATGCCCATGGGAGGACCTCTCATTGGAGGTCTGGGGTCACACGCTCAGGCCCTGTAGCAGCTCCTATTGGACCACTTGGAAGGTCCTTGTCTGCTATAGCTATAAAAGGTTCGCATGGCCGCACGGCTATGAGCTAGTATCAAACCAAAGACTATGTGCTCAGTGCCAGTGTGGTCATGTCTGGATGTGGTTAGGGTTTGGCTGAAATAAGCCCCTAGAATACCAGCACCTCCGATGAGGAGTTTGTATGTGTGTATTCAGGGCCTTGGCTGAAATAAGCTGCTAGAATACCGGCACCTCCGGTGAGGAGTTGTTTGCCTGTTTCTCTGACTGCATGACCACAGATTTTCTCTGTTTGGAAGCTGTGTACCTCTGAGGTTAACAGGGCACAGCATCTTGTTTCTAGCGAATCTGTGGAGTTAACAGAGCTTGCTTATACGGCCATATAGCGCCGCCATTTGCCAGCAGCAGGTTCCTCTCCTGCAAGTTGGACCCCGGGTTGCGAACGCACCTATTAATATATATATATATATATATATATATATATATATATATATATATATATATATATATATATATATATATATATATATATACTTGGTGCATTCCAACAACCCTAACAGTACCTTACGTAAAGAATTGGTAATTATAATTCTTAAATATGGAATAAGATGTTTTTCTCAGTTATAGGGAAATTCTTTTTCTATCAATTTTTTAGTTATGTGGTCTATGAAAAAGCTTAAAAGTTTAGATTTTTTATCATTTATTTTATAGCATGAAACTGCAGAGAAGTCTCTTATAGTAGAAGTAATAATTCTCAATGAATTGGTAGTGTCAATGGTAAAGATTAGTGCGCCAACCACGAATAGACTTATTTTATGTTGCCTAAAGTTAAATGGTATTCCCTTTCTTAGTTTTTTTTCCCACCTCAAAAGTTTTCAGTTTATTTTTCAACTGAATTGTACATATTATTGGTGATAGTACAGATGGAAAAATTTCTAAAATGATTTTTCTTGGCATGATTTTTTTTACATGAGAAAAACCTGGCATTTTAACAGGGGTGTAGACTTTTTTATGCACTATATATACAGACACATATACCATATGTATTTAATTTACAAAAATATATACATACGCAATAATATGCACTGACTCTTACCTGGAAGAAGTAAATAGAGATCCATTGACTCCTCCAAATGTGGATAGAGCAACAGATATTGGCATTATCCAGGCCATTACACCTAGCAATTTTTCACCAAATGTCTGAGCAGAAAAAAAACAATAATGAATGAGATATACAGACATACACTACTATCTGGACAAAAATATTGAGACACCTACACATTACATATACAGGAGCTTTTATGACATACCGTACCATTCTTCAACCCCTATTTAAAAAAATGTTAAGAAAAAAATGCAATGATTTGAAAATCCCTTATAGCCGTGTTTTATTCACAGCAGAACATAGACATGTTTCCATTTCACTTGGAAAAATAACTCATTTAGAAATTGATGGCAGTAAAGCATCTGAAAAAAGTTGGGACAAGGTTAACAAATGGCTGGAACAGTCAATGCATGATATCAGGAATATTTCCAGAAATTATTATTTCAATCCACAATTGCAAGTGAAATCTTTATCACACAAAAGAATAAGCCATATGACATCAAAATCCAGAAATGACTCCGTCCTATCTGGTGGTGAGGGACCATCCAGCTTGCTATCCCCATGCTCAGTTCAAAAGCCTGTATCTCTGATAGTAGAGGGCTGCATTAGTGTCTAAGGCATGGGCAGCTCACACATGTAAAAGGACACTATCAATGCTGAGCATTATATAATGGTTTTAGGACAACATATGCTCCAAACCAGACAAAGTCTATTTCAGAAAGTCAATGCTAAAACACAAAATGCATCCATCACAAGAGCATGGCTTCACAGAAGAAGTGGTCAGGTGATGAACTGGCCACCTGTAGTCCAGACCTTTCATCAAAGTAAACAACTGACTCATTATGAAACAAAACATCCATCAAAGAAGATCCAGGACTATGGAGTAGCAAGAATCCTACATCAGACGAGAACAGGACAACATTCTTTCTCAAAACTCCAGCAATTGGTCCCCTCACGTCCCAGATGTTTACAGACTTGTAAAAAGAAGAAGGGATGCTACACAATGGTAGATATAGCTCTGCTCCAACTTTTTTGAGATGTGTTGCTGCCATCATTTTCTAAATGAGATAATTTTCCAAATGTTCCATGTTCTGTTGTGAGTAAAATACAGCTATAGATTTCCAAATCATTACACTCTTGCTTTTTTTACATTTTACACAGCGTCTCAACTTTTTTTAAATTGCGGTTGCAAATCCAGGCATTAGTATAGAGTTGGCCCATCCTTTTCAGCTAAAATAGCTCCCACTCTTCTGGGAAGGCCTTCTACAGATTTTGTGGTGTTTGTCTCTGGGAATTTTTGCACAATCATCCAGAAGAGCATTTGTCCAAACACTGAAGTTGGACAAAAAGACCTGTCACAGTCTCCATTCTAGTTCAGCCAAAAGGCATTCTATGGGGGTGAGGTCAGGGCTCTGTGTGGCCACTCAAGTTTACAAACACATCAAACTCCCCCAATCATGCCTTTATGGAGCTTGCTTTGGGCACTGGGTCACATTCTTGCTGGAACATAAAAGGGTCTTTCCTAAACAGTTCCCACAAAGATGGAAATGCACAATTGTCCAAAATGTCTTGGTATGGTAAAACATTAAGATTTTCATCAATAGAAATAAGAGGCCTAACCCAACACCTGAAAAACAACCCCATAGCAGTATCACTCCTCCACCAAACATTACAGTTGGCACAATACTGTCAGCGAAGTAACGTTCTCCTGGTATTTGGCAAACTCTGTCTGGTCCATTAGACTACTAGATAGAGAAGTGTGATTCCTCATTCCATGGGACATGTTTCCACTGCTGAGTCTGGTGGCGGTGTACATTAGGGCACTCCATCATACTTGGCATTGTGATTGTTGATGTAAGGCTTACATGCAGATGTCTGACCAAGGAACACATGCTATGAAGAGTTTTGTAATGCCAGTGGAGACGGGAGCTTTGCAGTTATGGAATCAGATGAGCAATGGAGGCTTTTACGCACTATACACCTCAGCACTTGGCAACCTTGCTCTCTAACATCATGTGGTCGCCATTTCATGGCTGACTTGCTGTAATTCCTAAAGGCTTCCACTTTTCAATGACTCCGCTCACAGTTGTTCATGGAATATTTAGGAGAGAAGACATTTCATTAACTGACTTGTTACATCAGTGTCTCCTATTACAGGATCGCAATGCTATCAGTGAGCTCTATAGAACGACCCATTCTTTCACAATTGTTAAAAAAGAGGACTCCATGGTGAAAGGGGAAGTGTTACCAAAACGGGCGTCGGGGCCTGGGAACCCCTGCCTAACCCTTGGCCTATGCTCTAAACTCTACACTAGAGCTAATGTAATTCATCTATATGCTTATGTGCTTTTTCTCTCCTGCCTGCACTGTCACTTTATTTAAGATCTATATGCTGCCTACCTCCATGCACTGCCGGACTTTGTTACTTTTGACACTGCCTGTTTGCTACTCAGGGACATATACTGCTGACAGCAACACATACCTTTCTTAGAGCTTTGTCCTTTTCACTGTGCTTATCTTTATGCTGAGTGTTTGCACCGGGCCCTTAGATATTAATTGTTACATTTACCCTGCTGTATATATTTGTTATCATTATCGTGCTGACTTCTATGGGTATTTTTTGTCAGGCCTTCTCCCACATTGTGTTGCTTTTGCTTTTAATATTTTGCTATCATATATATTCCCTAATAAAATGTATTTTTTTATACTCAAAGTGTTTATCTTGCTTGCCGTCCTTTACAAGTGTGAATAGGTATGGTTGGCTATTTTTGATTTGCTATTGCTACGGTAACACTATTTTTTTTATTTGGATCATACATTTATGATTTAATACCTGCGATAATGGCATTGAAGGAAAAACCTGATTTCAGTTATTAAAAGTTGTGTTCCAATACGTTTGTCCAGGTATATCCATATGTCATAAGATTAACTTGGCAACCTGTGACATATACTGAATAGAATACCACACCATCGGCAGCGTATAAGACATACTGATGTAGAGATACTCACCACAGCCACGGCATTGGAAGCCAGTAGCTCTTGAGGGGACATGGCTGTCACATAGGCAATGTTAGCAAAAACATAAACAAAGGTGACAAGTGGAATAGAGATGAAGATGGCACGTGGGAGGTTCCTGGTGAAAGACACAAGAATTAGCCAGGTCTTGCCACTGGGGATGAAGACCTACCTACACATGATCATATTCCGTAACTGTGACCAATTCCATAATGTTCATGGATCTGTGCATAGTTCCGTCTCTAGAAAAGCCATCAATGATTTATGAACAGGTTACTCTGGATCACCGAGAATGCAGAGCGGTGGCATGTGATGGCTCCGTCATTCTGCATGGTAACCTGTGACACATGTGACATGAAATGACATGTCCATGTGGATTTTCCATAGCAAAGAATGAAATGTGCATACTTCCAGGTGTATATCAGCTACAGAAGTAATACAGATTTCCTTAATGGAAAAGAATCACCTGTAGAAATAAGGAGTAGTCTTTATATTTAATATCGCAGATAACCACCAATATTCAGCATTACAGTTCTGATTATTCATTACTTTCCCAAACTGTTGAGTAATAAACCTAGTTACACATGATCTGCTCTCACATTTGTTATGGTTTTTCCTTCCTATAGAGGAGGCATAATAAATTCAGCCAGCAGGTGGCAGCATTACACAGTGATGTCTTCTCATACACAGGCGACTATGGCCCAGGAGACATAATTCCACTTGGGGTAAGGACGGAATATAGATGGAGCCAAGGCCGACTTCTGATTTATGCAGTTCTAGTGCATCCCGCTTCATATTCAACTTTTCTTCCTCCTCTTCCAAAAGTTATAACTTTTTTTTTTCATGTTTTGCCCTATAATGTTATATGAGGGCATATAGGAGGGAGCTTTAATTATCACCATTTTGAAGTCCTTACAATTTTCTGATCTCTGTTTACTTAATCTTTTTGGGAGACTAATAAAAAAGCGATTCTGCCATTTCACTTTTTTCACTTGTTTACAATATGGAATAAATATTATATTTTATTAGTTCGGACAGCTAAATAGATAGTGACACCAAATATGTTAATTTGTTTTATATTTTTATTTATACAGGGTTTTCTTGCTTATAAAAATATTTTTGTTTTTTTTCTTGGGTCTTTCTTCACTGCATTGCTTGTACAATACACTGCAATACTGTAATATTGCAGTGCACTGTAAAATTACCAAGCACTGCTGAGATTCATAGATGTACAAACATGGCAGACATGTGGGCCTTCTATAGCTAAAACAGTTATTTCCTGTGATTTTTCATTGGAAAGAAATACTTAGAATATCTATTTCATACATTCCATATTCATCCTTACTTGTAGGGATTCACCAGCTCTTCTGTGACATAGTTAAGAAAGTTCCAGCCACCATATGCAAAAGATCCTTGAAGGAACGCCAGCGCAATGAGACCAATGTCCGGCTCCTGGAAATTCTCGAAAGCATTCTTTGGTTCCAGCCAGAAATATTCCCCTGATGTAAGATAGGCATCACAGTAAGTGCAGGCACATTGTGAACAAGTAACTTATATTTCCTCCAGAATCTTATTGACAACTGCATGTCTCTGAACAAACCAACATGTACTCCAGCGTTACTCATCCTCATGTCTACATGCTACGTGGTCTGTACAGATCCCTGCCTTTGGCAGGACTATCCAGCATGGAGTCACAGGCATTCTGTGTGCTGCCATATGGTGTCTACATACAGAACCATATTACGGAGCTATTCGTCCTCCACAATTCTGCACCTAATGGGAATGACAGTTGGATTCATACAGATTCCTACATTGAAAAGAAAACATTGTCTATCCATATAAAATCTATATTTTATGATGAGACTAGTGATGAGCGAGCATGCTCGTTGCTCTGGTTTTTCCGAGCATGCTCAGGGTTCTCTGAGTATTTTGGCATGCTCGGATGACGCAGCTGCATGATTTGCGGCTGCTAGCTAGCCTGAGTGCATGTGGCGGTTGCCTGGTTGCTAGGGAATCCTCACATGTACAGTATTCAGGCTGTCTAGCAGCCTCAAATCATGCAGCTGGGTCGACAACAACTAAATCTCAGAGCACGCCGAAATACTCAGAGACCACCCGAAATACTCAGACAACACCCAAAATACTCAGAGAACACCCGAGCATGCTCGGGAAAAACCGAGCAATGAGTACATTCGCTCATCACTAGATGAGACCTTTAGAGCATGCATGGCATCAGTCATATGTATACAAAGACAGAAACATAATGATTGAATACCCTGCAGTAAAAAAAAATAAACAGCAATAGTGCATGAAAATAATATAGGGTACTTGGTTAACGTTTTTTTATCAAAAAAATGCAAAAGCCAATCCACCACCTTACCATAGAAAGGTATATTTTCTGCTTGATATTATAAAATTCTGTAGTGGTGCATTACATAAAATCATAGAAGAGTGTGGGAGACAGGTTAAGAAGTCACACCTAATAAATTAAAGGGTTTTTCCATCACATAAACTGAAGCCATTCACTAGACTATACCATCACTAAATATACGTATATATGAGTTTTTATTTGTTATAGAATCCTAGAATGTTAGAGTTGGAGGGGACCTCCAGGGTCATTGTGTCCAACCCCCTGCTCAGCACAGGCTTCACTAAACCATCTCAGACAGATATCTCTCCAGCCTGTGTTTGAAGACTTCCATTGAGGAGAACTCACCACCTCTCGTGGCAGCCTGTTCCACCACACTTTGATCACACTCACTGTCAAAAAGTTTTTTCTAATATCTAATCTGTATCTTCTCCCTTTCAATTTCACTCCATTGCTTCTCGTGTTTCCATGTGCAAATGAGAATGATGATTCCTCTACACTGTGACAGCCCTTCAGATATTTGTAGACAGCTATTAAGCCTTCTCTTAGCCTTCTTTTTTGAAAGCTAAACATTCTTAGATCCTTTAACCATTCCTCATAAACCTGGCCCTTAACATGCCCTATTAACTCTCTCAGCAGTATACATGCTGGAGCCTGCTTTTCTGGGCTTACATCACTGAGGCTACCAGCCTTGATGACACATATCTCCCCCCGAGAACCTGTCCGGAGGCCAGCTTACACAATATATATGGATGCAGAGCTACACCAGCAGTTTGTTCCCTTCATTCTCAGGATCATGGGTATCCCAGAAATTCGTCATCAATCATTAGTCTTGGCCCATCCTAGAGAAATCAACCTTAGGTTATGTGCACATTTTGAATTTTTATTCTGTTAAACCAGAGAGATATGTGACACAAAATAGTTAATAAATAACATTTCCCACATGTTTACTTTACATCAGCACAATTTTGGAAACAAAATTTTTTTTTGTTAGGAAGTTATAAGGGTTAAAATTTGACCAGCGATTTGTCATTTTTACAACGAAATTTACAAAACCATTTTTTTTAGGGACCACCTCACATTTGAAGTCAGTTTGAGGGGTCTATATGGCTGAAAATACCCAAAAGTGACACCATTCTAAAAACTGCACCCCTCAAGGTACTCAAAACCACATTCAAGAAGTTTATTAACCCTTCAGGTGCTTCACAGCAGCAGAAGCAACATGGAGGAAAAAATGAACATTTAACTTTTTAGTCACAAAAATTATCTTTTAGCAACAATTTTTTTATTTTCCCAATGGTAAAAGGAGAAACTGAACCACGAAAGTTGTTGTGCAATTTGTCCTGAGTACGCTGATACCTCATATGTGGGGGTAAACCACTGTTTGGGCGCACGGCAGGGCTTGGAAGGGAAGGAGCGCCATTTGACTTTTTGAATCAAAAATTGGCTCCACTCTTTAGCGGACACCATGTCACGTTTGGAGAGCCCCCGTGTGCCTAAAAATTGGAGCTCCCCCACAAGTGACCCCATTTTGGAAACTAGACGCCCCAAGGAACTTATCTAGATGCATAGTGAGCACTTTGAACCCCCAGGTGCTTCACAAATTGATCCGTAAAAATTAAGAAGTACTTTTTTTTCACAAAAAAATTCTTTTAGCCTCAATTTTTTCATTTTCACATGGGCAACAGGATAAAATGGATCCTAAAATGTGTTGGGCAATTTCTCCTGAGTACGCCGATACCTCATATGTGGGGGTAAACCACTGTTTGGGCACATGGTAAGGCTCGGAAGGGAAGGAGCGCCATTTGACTTTTTGAATGAAAAATTATTTCCATTGTTAGCGGACACCATGTCGCGTTTGGAGAGCTCCTGTGTGCCTAAACATTGGCGCTCCCCCACAAGTGACCCCATTTTGGAAACTAGACCCCCCAAGGAACTTATTTAGATGCCTAGTGAGCACTTTAAACCCTCAGGTGCTTCACAAATTGATCTGTAAAAATGAAAAAGTACTTTTTTTTCACAAAAAAATTCTTTTCGCCTCAATTTTTTCATTTTCACATGGGCAGTAGGATAAAATGGATCATAAAATTTGTTGGGCAATTTCTCCCGAGTACGCCGATACCTCATATGTGGGGGTAAACCACTGTTTGGGCACACGGCAGGGCTCGGAAGGGAAGGCGCGCCATTTGACTTTTTGAATGGAAAATTAGCTCCAATTGTTAGCGGACACCATGTCGCGTTTGGAGAGCCCCTGTGTGCCTATGCATTGGAGCTCCCCCACAAGTGACCCCATTTTGGAAACTAGACCCCCAAAGGAACTTATCTAGATGCATATTGAGCACTTTAAACCCCCAGGTGCTTCACAGAAGTTTATAACGCAGAGCCATGAAAATAAAAAATAATTTTTTTCCTCAAAAATGATTTTTTAGCCTGGAATTTCCTATTTTGCCAAGGATAATAGGAGAAATTGGACCCCGAATATTGTTGTCCAGTTTGTCCTGAGTACGCTGATACCCCATATGTGGGGGTAAACCACTGTTTGGGCGCACGGCAGGGCTCGGAAGGGATGGCACGCCATTTGGCTTTTTAAATGGAAAATTAGCTCCAATCATTAGCGGACACCATGTCACGATTGGAGAGCCCCTGTGTGCCTAAACATTGGAGATACCCCAGAAATGACCCCATTTTGGAAACTAGACCCCCAAAGGAACTAATCTAGATGTGTGGTGAGGACTTTGAACCCCAAGTGCTTCACAGAAGTTTATAACGCAGAGCCATGAAAATAAAAAAAAAAAATTATTTTCTCAAAAATGATCTTTTAGCCTGCAATTTTTTATTTTACAGAGGGTAACAGGAGAAATTTGACCCCAAAAGTTGTTGTCCAGTTTCTCCTGAGTACGCTGATACCCCATATGTGGGGTTAAACCACTGTTTGGGCACATGCCGGGGCTCGGAAGTGAAGTAGTGACATTTTGAAATGCAGACTTTGATGGAATGCTCTGTGGGCGTCACGTTGCGTTTGCAGAGCCCCTGATGTGGCTTAACAGTAGAAACCCCCCACAAGTGACCCCATTTTGGAAACTAGACCCCGAAAGGAACTTATCTAGATGTGTGGTGAGCATTTTGAACCCCCAAGTGCTTCATAGAAGTTTATAATGCAGAGCCGTGAAAATAATAAATACGTTTTCTTTCCTCAAAAATAATTATTTAGCCCAGAATTTTTTAATTTTCCCAAGGGTAACAGGAGAAATTTGACCCCAATATTTGTTGTCCAGTTTCTCCTGAGTACGGTGATACCCCATATGTGGGGGTAATCTACTGTTTGGGCACATGCCGGGGCTCGGAATTGAAGTAGTGACGTTTTGAAATGCAGACTTTGATGGAATGCTCTGCGGGTGTCACGTTGCGTTTGCAGAGCCCCTGATGTGCCTAAACAGTAGAAACCCCCCACAACTGACCCCATTTTGGAAACTAGACCCCGAAAGGAACTTATCTAGATGTGTGGTGAGCACTTTGAACCCCCAAGTGCTTCATAAAAGTTTATAATGCAGAGCCGTGAAAATAATAAATAAGTTTTCTTTCCTCAAAAATAATTATTTAGCCCAGAATTTTTTATTTTCCCAAGGGTTACAGGAGAAATTGGACCCCAAAAGTTGTTTTCCAGTTTCTCCTGAGTACGCTGATACCCCATGTGTGGGGGTAAACCACTGTTTGGGCACACGTCGGGGCTCAGAAGGGAAGTAGTGACTTTTGAAATGCAGACTTTGATGGAATGGTCTGCGGGCGTCACATTGCGTTTGCAGAGCCCCTGGTGTGCCTAAACAGTAGAAACCCCCCACAAGTGACCCCATTTTAGAAACTAGACCCCCCAAGGAACTTATCTAGATATGTGGTGAGCACTTTGAACCCCCAAGTGCTTCACAGACGTTTACAACGCAGAGCCGTGAAAATAAAAAATCATTTTTCTTTCCTCAAAAATGATGTTTTAGCAAGCATTTCTTTATTTTCACAAGGGTAACAGGAGAAATTGGACCCCAGTAATTGTTGCGCAGTTTGTCCTGAGTATGCTGGTACCCCATATGTGGGGGTAAACCACTGTTTGGGTGCACGTCGGGGCTCGGAAGTGAGGGAGCACCATTTGACTTTTTGAATACAAGATTGGCTGGAATTAATGGTGGCGCCATGTTGCGTTTGGAGACCCCCTGATGTGCCTAAACAGTGGAAACCCCTCAATTCTAACTCCAACACACCCCTAACCCTTATCCCAACTGTAGCCGTAACCCTAATCACAACCCTAACCCCAACACACCCATAACCCCAACACACCCCTAACCCTAACCACAACCCTAATTCCAACCCAACCCTAGCCCTAAGGCTATGTGCCAACGTTGCAGATTCGTATGAGATTTTTCAGCACCATTTTTGAAAAATCCGCGGGTAAAAGGCACTGCGTCTTACCTGCGGATTTACCGCGGATTTCCAGTGTTTTTTGTCCGGATTTCACCTGCGGATTCCTATTGAGGAACAGGTGTAAAACGCTGCGGAATCCGCACAAAGAATTGACATGCTGCGGAAAATACAACGCAGCGTTCCCGCGCGGTATTTTCCGCACCATGGGCACAGCGGATTTGGCTTTCCATATGTTTACATGGTACTGTAAACCTGATGGAACTCTGCTGCGGATCCGCAGCGGCCAATCCGCACCGTGTGCACATAGCCTAATTCTAAAGGTATGTGCACACGCTGCGGAAAACGCTGCGGATCCGCAGCAGTTTCCCATGAGTTTACAGTTCAATGCAAACCTATGGGAAACAAAAATCGCTGTACACATGCTGCAGAAAAACTGCACGGAAACGCAGCGGTTTACATTCCGCAGCATGTCATTTCTTTCTGCGGATTCCGCAGCGGTTTTACAACTGCTCCAATAGAAAATCGCAGTTGTAAAACCGCATTGAAATGCGCAGAAAAAACATGGTAAATCCGCCATAAATCCGCAGTGGTTTAGCACTGCGGATTTATCAAATCCGCAGCGGAAAAATCCGCAGAGGAACAGAATACGTGTGCACATACCGAAACCCTAACCCTACCCCTAACCCTACCCCTAACCCTACCCCTAACCCTACCCCTACCACTAACCCTACCCCTAACCCTACCCCTAACCCTAAGCCTACCCCTAACCCTACCCCTAACCCTAACCCTAGTTCTTACCCCAACCTTAGTGGAAAAAAAAAAAAATATTTTTTTTATTGTCCCTACCTATGGGGGTGACAAAGGGGGGGGGGGGGTCATTTACTTTTTTTTTTTATTTTGATCACTGAGATATAACCTATCTCAGTGATCAAAATTCACTCTGGAACGAATCTGCCGGCCGGCAGATTCGGCGGGTGCACTGCACATGCGCCCGCCATTTTGGAAGATGGCGGCGCCCAGGAAAGAAGACGGACGGTCCCCGGGAGGCCAGGTAAGTATAAGGGGGGGGAGATCAGGGCACGGGGGGGGGCGTCGGAGCACGGGGGGGGGGTGGACCAGAACACGGGGGGGGGGTGGATTGGAGCACGGATTGGTAGATCGCTGTGCGGGCGGGTGGATCGGAGCACGGGGGGGAATCGCTGTGCGGGGGGGGATCGCTGTGCGGGGGGGGATCGGAGTGCGGGGGGGTTTGATTGGAGCACGGGGGGAGCGGGCAGGAGGACGGGGGAGCGGAGCACAGGACCGAGGGGAGCAGACCGCAGATCGGGGGGCTGGAGGGGCGATCGGAGGAGTGGAGTGGGTGCACATTAGTGTGTCCAGCCATGGCCGATGATATTGCAGCATCGGCCATGGCTGGATTGTAATATTTCACCATTTTTTTAGGTGAAATATTACAAATCGCTCTGATTGGCAGTTTCACTTTCAACAGCCAATCAGAGCGATCGTAGCCACGAGGGGGTGAAGCCACCCCCCCTGGGCTAAACTACCACTCCCCCTGTCCCTGCAGATCGGGCGAAATGGGAGTTAACCCTTTCACCCGATCTGCAGGGACGCGATCTTTCCATGACGCATATGCTGCGTCATGGGTCGGAATGGCACCGACTTTCATGACGCAGCGTATGCGTCAAAGGTCGGGAAGGGGTTAAACTATAGTGGAAAGTACAAAGAAAAGACGGGAGCGGCATCATGTGCACATATCCAGCTACATTATACCAGAGACTAAATCTTTTCTAATCCTACATGCCATACATAAATGTATTATGTTGACCTACCTTTGCAGATCTGGACAAATCCCATAATTATGATCAGTCCCAATGCAAGCAGCTTCCCAGCCGTAAACATGTCTTGAACTCGAGTGGCCCATCGTACACTGGCACAGTTCACCCAGGTGAGCAGCACTTAAGAAAAACAGACAAATAGAAACTATTTCAGTCACCCATAGGTGTTCCCGGACGCGACAAGCTCTCATATGTTCCACATATTACTCAAAATATTTGTATGATTAATACTTTTGATTTTCAGGTGTTGTAATATTAAGCAACAGTTAACTATGTATATATCTACAGTAATGTATGACTGCTTGTCTCTCCCCTATTCCCATAGGGGCATTTCCTTTATCCCTCCTTGCCTTCATTCCCTACCCTTCCCTTTCCTCCCTTCCCATTTTCCTTCCTATCCCTTTATTCCCCTCCCCCCTCCTTCCCTCCCTCCCCAAGTTAATATAAAATTTCAATAAATTTATTGGAAAAATAAACTATTTCACATACATTTCTTGCTGACAAGCCATTTTATTGCCTATCCCTGCTGCTTTTTCTCCTTAACAAGTAGGTTCACTCATTTACCTTGTATTTAGGTGCTACATTTACTAAAACTAGCCTTTATTTACTTACTCAGGCTTGAGAGAAGACGGGCATGTGACAAATGTCTTTACTGCACATTTTGCACCTAAATGCAATGTTTGTGAATGGGCCATAATATACAACACTGGTGCAGTAGGTGCACACTGCACATGGGAAACTCATACAGAAGAGTAATGGCTGGAGATGCTAATGCCCATATTGATCATTGTTTTCAATGGGTTTGGGTTCTGGTTCAAGTTCGGGTACAGTTCTGGTACCTGAACCGAACTTTACAATGTCCACAGGTCTGCTCATCCCTATGGATGAGGCTTGTGTCCTTACTTTGAGGCTGGAGTCACACTCAACGTGTAAAAAAAATAAAATAAAAAAATCGGCCCAATTTTGACAGCCTAGAATCGCATCAATGTTCTCCGTATGAGGATCCGTGTGTAATCCGTTTGAAATGTGATGATGCGATTTCCTCACATCTAGTATCCGTATGGCATCCGTATGCAATGCGATTTTAACATGAGCTTTTACATACAGCAGTTCTATGTCATTGACACATCATTTTGAAACGAAATAGTCTTCAAAACATAAAATAGAAAAGATATCTACAGAGTAGATATGTATATATACACTTCTCCAAAAAATAAAAGGAACACTAAAATCTCACATCCTAGATATCACTGAATGATATATTCCAGTTGTAAATCTTTATTCATTATATAGTGGAATATGTTGAGAACAATAAAACATAAAAATGATCAATGTAAATCAAAATTAATATCCCATGGAGGTCTGGATTTGGAATGATACTCAAAATCAAAGTGGAAAATCAAATTACAGGCTGATCCAACTTCAGTGGAAATGCTTTAAGACAAAGAAATGATGTTCTGTTGTGTGTGTGTGGCCTCCACGTGCCTGTATGACCTTCCTACAAAGCATGGACATGCTCCTGATGAGGCGGCGGCGGATGGTCTCCTGAGGGATCTCCTCCCAGACCTGGACTAAAGCATCCGCCAACTCCTGGACAGTCTGTGGTGTGAGGTGACATTGGTGGATGGTGCGTTACATGATGTCCCAGATGTGTTCAATCGGATTCAAGTCAGGGGAACGGGCGGGCCAGTCCATAGCTTCAATGCCTTCATCTTGCAGGAACGGCTGACACACTCAAGCCACATGAGGTCTGGCATTGTCCTGCATTAGGAGGAACCCAGGGCCAACCGCACCAGCATATGGTCTCACAAGGGGTCGGAGGATCTCATGTTGGTACCTACTGGCAGTCAGGCTACCTCTTCCACCTCTAACCGCTACCTCTTCTGGAGTGGCTGAGTGCTGATGTTTTTAGCCGGGGGGCAATATCCATGGTCCCTTACAAGGCTATTAATATCAGCCCGCAGCTGTCTGCATAGCCTTTGCTGAATATTTATTATGGGGGAACCCACGTCATTTTTTTGCGGGGTCCCCCATTTTAATAGCCAGTAAAGGCTAAGTATACAGCTGTGAGCTGATATTAGTGAATTGGAAAAGTTTTTTTTTTTACATAATAATAGCAACGATCATTTATGTAGAACTGAATGTGCTGAATCTATATTTCGAATAACAATGGCAATGAGATCCACCAGCCAAATGTTTCTCAACTCACATAGACACCCTGAATACTGTATTGCGGCAAAGCACACAATGACATACATATTGTTTGGCTGCATATACTGCATAACCTCAGAGGATTGGATCAGTTGCACATATTGATCTGAATACATCATTCTGCAAGACTTCCTGAGTGCTCAGCTCTGACACATATATAGCTGCACATAAAGCACGGCTTATTATACCGTCACAAGACTCACAAATCTTTCTGATCAGATGCAGAGAAGACGAGGCAACTCGCCAATTTGCTAACCAGCTATGGCGTATTTCCAGTGCCCATATTGAGGCAGGTCAGACACAACACAAATGATCCACAGGGAATTTACTGAGAGCTAACAAGGACACTTCCTTAAGAGTCACATCCGTGCATGTGGTGAAAGGGCAAAAAGGAGAAAAGCTGCACCCACATGGAGTCCAGAACAGCTCTCTCATGCCAACACCCAAAAATGTGTCCCTGAGACATTGCGATAATGGATAACGAACCAAGACAAAATGCACAGATAATAAGTACTATATGAAATGGAAGAACGCAGAACTACGCGATAACATATATGAGGGGTGTGTATGGAATACTATGTGCAGTGACTGATAAACAGAGGACAGCACAACCCATCCCCCATCACCATCTCACTTATATCCTTTGTTGGATACAGGAATCACCATCCTGTTGTTTACTGTCCAAACATGCAGGGCTTCTTTATGGGAACATTATCCCCTCTACATACGGTACCTATTCCAAGATTACTACACACTGTTTTTCTTTATAGTATCTATGTATATTTACTCAGGTTTATTATTTACTCAGGTTTATTTAAACATATTTATTGAGTCTAAAGCAACCATCACCCTAAAGGCATAAATAACCAGAAAGCAATCTAAAACCTAAAGTAGCCATAAAGCAACCTACAGCCTAGAGGAATTGTAATGCAACCTACAAACTAAAGTAACCACAAAGCAACCATCACCCTAAAGGTTTAAATAACCATAAAGCAATCTAAAACCTAGAGTAACCATAAAGCAACCTATACGCTAAAGGAATCATAAAGAAACCACAATCTGAATGCCTAAATAACCATAAACCAATCTACAATTTAAAGTAACCATATAGCAACCTGTCACCTAAAGTAATTGTGAGGATTCACAAGGAAAAAACGAAAAGTGGACCCACTGGACCGTGACGATTATCCCCTCACGGACGAGCTGACCTGATGGAGCGCCCCCTATACAGGGAGAGTTAGGGGCAGGCCTGCGTGGGACTATCGCCACGGAGGCTGTAGGACCAGGACGAAATGGAGAAACCAGAGGAAATACAGGACCAAAGGAAGAGAAGGAGGTACAAGACTGGCAGGAGCGGAAGGGACACAGGATGGGCGAGAGTACCACAGAGAAGCAGAACTACAGAGGCTCGGGACTATAAAGGCACGGTACTGAAAAGAGGACTGTAGAGACACAGGAGTGGCGAGTGGACTGCAGGGATTCAGGAACGACAATTAAGGCTACAGAAGCACAGGACAGCAAAGGCACGGGAAAGGCGAGAAGCTCAGCAACAGCACAGGACTGTAGAGACATAGGAAATAGCGAGTGAGACTGCAGGGATACCGGACTGGCGAGAGAGGCTGCAGAGACATAAAGAGTGAACCGAGGTCAGGAAGCTAGGAGAACATAGAAAGACATACGGCCAAGAGCACTTGTAGGCACAAATGATCATCAGGCACAGAGGGGCGGCAGGAAGCGGTTTACATACAAGCGCGATGAGGACTTCCCGGTAACAGTCCTCCAGGATGATAGAGATGACGCGAAGGAGTGCCAGCAGGAAGGTTAGAAGTGCGCTCGCGCAGTGCTGAATCTGGCGTGTGTGACGAGCAGCAGAGGCCGGGGGCGAGCGCAGAGAGGAAGACACCGCAGGAGAGGAGGCGCGCGGGAGGCGGCAGCGGCATGACAGTAAAACAATGTACAACCTAAAGCAACTCACAACATAAAGCAACAGTAAAGGAACCTATAACTTAAAATAATTGTAAAGCAACCTATAACCTAAAGTAACCATAAAGCAACCATCACCATAAACTCATAAATAACCATAAAGCAATCTAAAACCTAAAGTAACCATAAAGCAACTACAACCTGAACGCCTAAATAAACATAAAGCAATCTACAATTTAAAGTAACCATATAGCAACCTGTCACCTAAAGTAAACATAAAACAATGTACAACCTAAAGCAACGCACAACATAAAGCAACAGTAAATCAACCTATAACCTAAAATAATTGTAAAGCAACCGATAACCTAAAGTACGGTAACCATAATACACTGCACAGAACAGCCTAGTTTTTTTCATATATAAGTAGAGTTAGATATGCATTTAATTACGGTAATGTAAATGATCACATATGGTGACCGCAATCTGCAACCAGATTTCATTTTGTGACTCACTATGTATGATAATATTCTGAGCTCTATGCATGCAACCACATTAAACATATCTATCATGTATATGTTCCAAGTATCTCAATAAAACATCTGACAATATTTTTCATTTGCCGTGCATTCATATTTCTAAACCTCTCATTGTATTTTCTTATGTCTAGTGAGGACCATAAGGTTTGAAGACCTTGCTCAAAAAGCCTATTATAGTTCTGTACAACCTCCTGGTTGTCTGGCACCGTTATCTATCAATTATAGGCAATTTATCCTGTAGGATAAGATTTCATTCAATCACTTGTAAAAACAGTCTCATGTGTCCAACATTCATGGTCCGAGCATTAACCTGCAAATGGTCTCTAGATCCAAACTCAACAACCTCATAGGCATAGCTGTTTTGTTCGGGTCAGTAGACCAGTAGTCGGTTTAAAAGTAGGCTTACCTTGATATAGATGCTGACAGGTAACACAAGGTTGCAGTTAGTTTTCTAGAATAAGTGGATATACAATCAGTGGCGTAACTACAAAGTTATGGGCCCCGGTGCGAACTTTCAAATGGGGCTCCCCCACCATGCCAAAATATTTTCCACCCAAATTCACATTTTCCCTATTAATTTTGCACACTATAGCTTTATTGCAAAGTTGTATAGTGTGACCTCAGTTGCATAACTATCCAGTGCCCCATCCTGGCATATATTTGTCCCCCGTACTGCCATTGTTATGTAATGTATAAAAGAAAATAAACCATTATACTCATCAGGGGCTAACATAGAAGTCATGGGGATCCATATAAGAAGTATAATGCACCCCCATAGTACTCCTTATAGTATAATACACTCCCCATAGTCCCCCATATAGTATTGTACACTCCTCAGTCCTCCATATAGTATAATACACTCCTCCGTATATTAAAATACACTCCTCATAGTGCTCCATATAGCATAATACACTCTTCGTAGTGCTCCATATAGTAGAATACACTGCTCAGTCCTCCATATAGTATAATACACCCCTCATAGTCCTCCATATAGTATAATACACTCCTCAGTCCTCCATTTAGTATTATACACTCCACATAGTCCTCCATATATTAAATACTAGATTGTGGCCCGATTCTAACGCATCGGGTATTCTAGAATATGCATGTCCCCGTAATATATGGACAATGATGATTCCGGAATTCGCGGCAGACTGTGTCCGTCGCTGATTGATCGAGGCAACCTTTATGACATCATCGTCGCCATGGCAACCATTATGACATCATCGTCGCTGTGCCCGTTGCTGATTGGTCGAGGCCTTGCGGCCTCGACCAATCAGAGAGCCGGGATTTCCAGGATAGACAGACAGACAGACAGACGGAAAAACCCTTAGACAATTATATATATAGATACTGGGACCAGAGCATCGCGAGGAGCAGCGGGAAATGCACCGGAAGGTGAGAATAGCACGATTTTTTATTTTTTTTAATTATTTTTAACAATAGATCTTTTTACTATTGATGCTGCATAGGCAGCATCAATAGTAAAAAGTTGGTCACACAGGGTTAATAGCAGCGGTAACAGACTGCATTACACCGTGTTATGCCGCGGTGTAACACAGTCCGTTTAACGGACTGCTAAACCGCTATGGGGGCACTGACTGGAGGGGAGTAGGGAGGGGCCAATTCGTGGCCGGACTGTGCCTGTCGATGATTGGTCGCGGCCGGCTTTCAGTGACAGACAAACAGACGGAAGTGACCCTTAGACGATTATATAGATAGATACTGCAACTATACACAGCAGTATCACCTATATAATGAATATGAAGTAGTCTATGCATTACACAGATGATACTGCAAATGTTGGATACACGTTATATATACTGCTACTGCTGTATATAATGATAGTATCACCTATATAATGTATATACAGCAATCTATACACATTCTATAGGAAATACTGCTACTGTATATCTACTATATAAAGCTGAATGTGTGTGTGTGTGTGTATGTGTGTATGTCCGGGATTGGCATCTGCACCGTCGCAGCTACAGCCACAAAATTTTGCACAGTCACACGTCTGGACCCCGAGAGCGTCATAGGCTATATTGTGAGGCAAAATTTTAACCCCACGCGTTCCAATTCACCAAGCAATTTTGCCCCTATCTACATAATGGGGAAAAAAGTGAAAGGAAAAGTGTTGGAAGCGTCGCAGCTACAGCAACAAAATTTTGCACAGTCACACGTCTGGACCCTGAGAGCGTCATAGGCTACGTTGTGAGGTGAAATATTAACCCCGCGCTTTCCAATTCACAAACAATTTTGCCCTTATCTACATAATGGGGAAAAAAGTGAAAGGAAAAGTGTTGGAGGCGTCGCAGCTACAGAAACAAAATTTTGCACAGTCACACGTCTGGACCCTGAGAGCGTCATAGGCTACGTTGTGAGGTGAAATTTTTACCCCGCGCGTTCCAATTCACCAAACAATTTTGCCCCTATCTACATAATGGGGAAAAAGTGAAAGGAAAAGTGTTGGAGGAGTCGCAGCTACAGCCACAAAATTTTGCACAGTCACACGTCTGGACCCCGAGAGCGTCATAGGCTATATTGTGAGGCGAAATTTTAACCCCGCGCGTTCCAATTCACCAAACAATTTTGCCCCTATCTACATAATGGGGAAAAAAGTGAAAGGAAAAGTGTTGGAAGCGTCGCAGCTACAGCAACATAATTTTGCACAGTCACACGTCTGGACCCTGAGAGCGTCATAGGCTACGTTGTGAGGTGAAATATTAACCCCGCGCTTTCCAATTCACCAAACAATTTTGCCCCTATCTACATAATGGGGAAAAAAGTAAAAGGAAAAGTGTTGGAGGCGTCGCAGCTACAGAAACAAAATTTTGCACAGTCACACGTCGGGACCCTGAGAGCGTCATAGGCTTCGTTGTGAGGTGAAATTTTAACCCCGCGCGTTCCAACTCACCAAACAATTTTGCCCCTATCTACATAATGGGGAAAAAGTGAAAGGAAAAGTGTTGGAAGCGTCGCAGCTACAGCAACAAAATTTTGCACAGTCACACGTCTGGACCCCGAGAGCGTCATAGGCTATGTTGTGAGGTGAAATTTTAACCCCGCTCTTTCCAATTCACCAAACAATTTTGCCCCTATCTACATAATGGGAAAAAATGAAAGGAAAAGTGTAGGAGGCAAATTGACAGCTGCCAGATGTGAACAAGGGGGACTTAAAGAATGAGAGCGATGGCGCCAAAGAGTATATACCGTACAGTTGCTAAGGTGGGGCCTCGACATGGGATACTCACCACACACGGGGATATGAACACACACAAAATGCGCCACACACTACCACGTGCTTGAACACATATTACCCTCAGCACACATTTCACCACAAATACACCAACCTCGCCACATAAAAGTCAAAACACAAAAGTCACCACTCAAAACTCGCCACGCGCAGAACTCGCCACATGCAAAAACTAGGCTCTTGCAAAACTCGCCACAAGTGCAAAATTTTCCTCATGAAAAACTCGCCACACGCAAAACTTGCACACACGGAAAAATTGCCACATGCACAAAAGTTGCAACACATGCAAAAGTTGCCTCACACAAAACTTGCACATACTCAAAAGGCACCACACATAATACTCGCAACGCGCAAAACTCGCCATGCGCAAAACTTGCTGCACACAACTTGCTACACTAACCTGTCACATGTAACTCGACACAAAAAAAGTTGCTACACGCATGTTGCTACACAAAACTCATCTCACAAAAGTCGCTACATGCAAGTCACCACACGCAACTCAACACACACAACTTGACAAACGAAGCTCACCCTAAAACACACACAAGTCTGGTATTATCCTTCAAAAATAACAATCTGATTAATAAGCAGACAAACTACAACAATTGCACCATATAGGAAATACGGCAGCTGTCAGTCACATGACCTGTCTATTATGTGTATGTGTGAGCTAATATATACTGCCAGGGGGAGGGCTTCCTGTTGGCTGGGGATTTATCAGGCTGCCAATTTAGCTTACAAATACTGAGGTAAAAATACTGAGCAAATAACGTGTGAACGAGGTCTAATACAGGAGGAGATGACACACAGGTATATACTATATACAGGGGAGATGACACACAGATATATACTATATACAGGAGAGATGACACACAGGTATATACTATATAGAGGAGGAGATGACATATAGGTACATATATATACAGGAGGAGATGACATACTGGTATATACTATATACAGGAGGAGATGACATACAGGTATATGCTATATATAGAAGATGACATGCAGTTATATACTATATGCAGGAGGAGATGACACTCAGATATATACTGTATACAGGGGAGATGACACACAGGTATATACTATATACAGAAGGAGATGACATACAGGTATATGCTATATATAGAAGATGACATGCAGGTATATACTATATGCAGGAGGAGATGACACTCAGATTTATACTATATACAGGGGAGATGACACACAGGTATATACTATATACAGGATGAGATGACATACAGGTATTTACTATATATAGAAGGAGATGACATTCAGGTATATACTATATATAGGGGAGATGACACACAGCAGGTATATACTATATACAGGGGAGATGACATACAGGTATATACTATATACAGGAGATGACATACAGATGTATACTATATATAAGGGAGATGACAAACATGTGAGGTGATGAGGTGAAAATGAGAGATGTGAGGTGAAAATGAAAAGGTGTGAGTGCAAAATGAGAGAAGTGAGGAAAAATAGTGGAGTGATCAGAAAATGACAGATGTGAGGTTGAAATGACAAGTGTTAGGGGGGAATGAGAGGAGTGAGGGAGAAAATGAGAGGTGTGAGGGAGAAAATGAGAGATGTGAGGGGGAAAATGAAAGATGTGATTGGGAAAATGAGAGGCGTGATGGGAAAATAAGAGAAGTGAGGTGCTATAACTAACCACAGATATTTACTATGCCCAGGCAACGCCGGGCTCTTCAGCTAGTCTAATATATAAAGCTGAATGTGTGTGTGTGCGTGTGTGTGTATGTGTGTGTATGTCCGGGATTGGCATCTGCACCGTCGCAGCTACAGCCACAAAATTTTGCACGGTCACACGTCTGGACCCCGAGAACGTCATAGGCTATGTTGTGAGGCGAAATTTTAACCCCGCGCGTTCCAATTCACCAAAAAATTTTGCCCCTATCTACATAATGGGGAAAAAAGTGAAAGGACAAGTGTTTGAGGCGTGGTAGCTACAGCCACAAAATTTTGCACAGTCACACGTCTGGACCCCGAGAGTGTCATAGGCTATGTTGTGAGGTGAAATTTTAACCCCCCGCTTTCCAATTCACCAAACAATTTTGCCCCTATCTACATAATGGGGAAAAAAGTGAAAGGAAAAGTGTTGGAGGGGTCGCAGCTACAGCCACAAAATTTTGCACAGTCACACGACTGGACCCCGAGAGCGTCATAGGCTATGTTGTGAGGTGAAATTTTAACCCCGCGCTTTCCAATTCACCAAACAATTTTGCCCCTATCTACATAATGGGGAAAAGTGAAAGGAAAAGTGTTGGAGGCAAATTGACAGCTGCCAGATGTGAACAAGGGGGACTTAAAGAATGAGAGCGATGGCGCCAAAGAGTATATACCGGACAGTTGCTAAGGTGGGGCCCCGACATGGGATACTCACCACACACGGGGATATGAACACACACACAAAATGCGCCACACACTACCACATGCTTGAACACATGTTACCCTCAGCACACATTTCACCACACATACACCAACCTCGCCACATAAAAGTCGAAACACAAAAGTCGCCGCTCAAAACTCGCCATGCGCAAAACTCACCACATGCAAAAACTAGGCTCACGCAAAACTCGCCACAAGTGCAAATCTCACCTCATGGAAAACTTACCACACGCAAAACTTGCACACGCGCAAAAATTGCCACATTCACAAAAGTTGTAACACATGCAAAAGTTGCCTCACACAAAACTTGCACATACTCAAAAGGCACCACACATAAAACTCGCCACGTGCAAAAACTCGCCATGCGCAAAACTTGCTGCACACAACTTGCTGCACTAACCTGTCACATGCAACTCGACACACAAAAAGTTGCTACACGCATGTTGCCACACAAAACTCATCTCACAAAAGTCGCTACATGCATGTCGCCACACGCAACTCAACACACACAACTTGACAAACGAAACTCGCCCTAAAACACACACAAGTCTGGTATTATCCTTCAAAAATAAAAATCTGATTAATAAGCAGACAAACTACAAGAGCAACAAATGTACTATATAGGAAATACGGCAGCTGTCAGTCACATGACCTGTCTATTATGTGTATGTGTGAGCTAATATATACTGCCAGGCTGCCAATTTAGCTTACAAATACTGAGGTAAAAATACAGAGTAAACAACGTGTGAACGAGGTCTAATACAGGAGGAGATGACACACAGGTATATACTATATACAGTGGAGATGACACACAGGTATATACTATATAGAGGAGGAGATGACATACAGGTATATACTATATACAGGAGGAGATGACACACAGATATATACTATATACAGGGGAGAAGACACACAGGTATATACTATATACAGGAGGAGATGACATACAGGTATATACTATATATAGAAGGAGATGACATACAGGTATATACTATATATAGGAGGAGATGACATACAGGTATATACTATATACAGGGGAGATGACACACAGCAGGTATATACTATATACAGGGGAGATGACATACAGGTATATACTATATACAGGAGATGACATACAGGTGTATACTATATATAAGGGAGATGACAAACATGTATATACTGAGGTGAAAATGAAAAGGTGTGAGTGCAAAATGAGAGGAGTGAGGGAAAATAGTGGAGTGATCGGAAAATGACAGATGTGAGGTCGAAATGACAAGTGTTAGGGGGGAATGAGAGGAGTGAGGGAGAAAATGAGAGATGTGAGGGGGAAAATGAAAGATGTGATTGGGAAAATGAGAGGCGTGATGGGAAAATAAGAGAAGTGAGGTGCTATAACTAACCACAGATATTTAATATGCCCAGGCAACGCCGGGCTCTTCAGCTAGTACGTTATATATAGGTGATACTGCTAGGGGTGTGTGTGTGTGTGTGTGTGTGTGTGTATAAATACACCGTCCGTGGTGTCAACTATAACGAATATACCCATCAGTAGCAGTATTGCCTATAGAATGTATATAGACTGCTGTATATACATTATATAGGTGATACTATCATTATATACAGAAGCAGCCAGTATCACTTATATATTGTATATACAGCAGTCTATATACATTCTATAGGCAATACTACTACTGAAGTGTATATACGTTAAATATAGGTGATACTGCTGTGTATATATGTACGTGTGTGTGTATATATACACACACACCAGTATGGCCTATATAACGAATATACACATCAATAGCGGTATTTCCTATATAATGTATATAGACATATATATACACATTATATAGTTGATACTGCTGTATATGATCACTGTATCACCTATATAATGTATGTATAGCAGTCTATATACATTATATAGTGAATACTGCTACTGATGTGTATATACGTTATATAGGTGATACTGCTGTGTATATATGTACGGGTGTGTGTGTGTGTGTATATATATATATATATATATATATATATACACACACACACACACCGCAGTGTCACCTATACAATCTATATACATCAGTAGCAGCATTCCCTATATAATGTATATAGTCTGCTATACATACATTATATAGGTGATACGGTGATTATATACAGCAGTATCACCTATATAATGTATATATAGCAGTCTTTACACATTATATAGGTGCAACTGCTGTATATACACATTTAAAAAAAATCATCTCGGGACTTACCCAGGTCCCTGAGATGGGGGGAGGTCGGTAGGATAAGGGCTGAGGTGGGTCGGGTCCCAGCATCGGCGGTAGAGGATCCCAGGCAGGCTGGCAGCATTGGTGAGAGGCAGAGCAGTCTTCTCTGACGCTGGTTCAGGCCGGCCAGCGTCAGACACAGGTGGAGGTCCCAGCGTCGGCGGTAGAGGATCCAGGCCGCAGGCAGGCAGCATTGCTGTACAGTCTTCTCTGACGCTGGTTCAGGCCAGCCAGCGTCAAACACAGGTGGAGGTCCCAGCGTCGGCAGTCTTCTCTGACGCTGGTTCGGGCCGGCCAGCGTCAGACACAGGTGGAGGCGCGCGCCCTATTGCGCGCCAGCCTTTTCAAATATCTCCGTGTGCAGTGTGCACGCGGGGTCTCCTGCTTGCCCGCGCTCGCAAGGGCAGCAGCAGACGAGCACACGCAGGCGGCAGGATCAAGGACCGCGGCCATGCTCATTGCTCCCGCGACCCGCACTGACACCGGCCGCCATGGGCGGCCCTTGTCAGTGCGAGCAACTGAACACGCGCATACAGGAACATTTAAAGGGCCGGCTGGAGGGATAGTGTGCTATGTAGTATCGCTGCCGGTCTGACCTGCCGGGCGGCGGGCCCCTGACCTGCCGGGCCCCGTCGCAGTGGCGACCGCGGTAGTTACGCCACTGTATACAATGTATTACAATGTATTCCTAAGTTATTTCTCTTTGCATGAAGAGAACTTATACAAGTACAGAATTCAAATCCCACCGAGGACAACACCTGTAAGGAGTTTGTATGTTCTCCCCATGTTTTTGTGTGGGTTTCTGTTATGAACAGGTGATTCAGAACCACAATGGACCTAGTGGTTAAGAGCACACAAAGTGACCTGATAGTTACTAACATAGAACGAGCTCTGAGACATGGGAACTCTGCTGACCGCAATCCCTAATCCTAACATACCACACTAGAGGTAGCCGTGGATTGCGCCTAACGCTCCCTATGCAACTCGGCACAGCCTGAGAAACTAGCTAGACCTGAAGATAGAAAAATAAGCCTACCTTGCCTCAGAGAAATTCCCCAAAGGAAAAGGCAGCCCCCCACATATAATGACTGTGAGTTAAGATGAAAATACAAACATAGAGATGAAATAGATTTTAGCAAAGTGAGGCCCGACTTACTGAATAGACCGAGGATAGGAAAGATAGCTTTGCGGTCAGCACAAAAACCTACAAACAACCACGCAGAGGGGCAAAAAGACCCTCCGCACCGACTAACGGTACGGAGGTGCTCCCTCTGCGTCTCAGAGCTTCCAACAAGCAAGAAAAACCAATATAGCAAGCTGGACAGAAAATATAGCAAACAAAAGTAACACAAGCAAAACTTAGCTTATGCAGGGCAGACAGGCCACAAGAACGATCCAGGAGAAAGCAAGACCAATACTGGAACATTGACTGGAGGCCAGGAACAAAGAACTAGGTGGAGTTAAATAGAGCAGCACCTAAAGACTTAACCTCGTCACCTGAGGAAGGAAACTCAGAAGCCGCAGCCCCACTCACATCCACCAGAGGAAGCTCATAGACAGAACCAGCCGAAGTACCACTCATGACCACAGGAGGGAGCTTGACCACAGAATTCACAACAGGTTTCCTCCGGTTTCTTCCCACACTCCAGAGACATACTGATAGGGAAAGTAGATTGTGAGCCCCAATGGGGACCGTGGTTATAATATATGTAAAGCGCTGTGGTGCTATATAAGGGAATAAAATAAATAAATAAAAATGTAGACATACAAATATTTTTGCAATCATGACATTGGGAAAACCAACAAAGGACATTATCCAATGATTGCAATCTACAGGACAAGGATGTTGATTTGCCAAGGAAAAGTTTGAAACTAATAAACAGAATAATGAAATAATGAATATTTCCAGCAGTGTACACGTTCATTGTTCTCATTGATCTTTTGGTTATTACACTCCTGTTTTCATTCAGATCAGTCTAATAGTTACTTTGTGTACAGCGGCGATCTGTCCTCTCATAAGGACAAAGTTCAGATGTCTCGTCTGAAAACAATGGAGATTGTCAAAACAGGTAATCAGTTATTTTTCTGTACTGAAATGATCAGCCAAAACAATGCTTATTGTTCTACTGTATGCATAAATATGCTAAAGTGGATTTCTTCTACTACATAATCTTTGACACAACAATATATACAAGTTTTCCACTATACCCACAATACTGATGACCCAGTTTAGGGTTTGCACACACAATAAGGCTATGTGCACACGTTCAGGTTTTTTCGCACTAAAAACGCTATAAAAACTCATTAAAAACGCATACATTATGCATTCTATCATTTAGAATGCATTCTGCATGTTTTGTGCACATGGATGCGTTTTTTTCCGTGAAAAAAAACGCATTGTGGTAAAAAAATTAGCATGTTCATTATTTTTGTGGATTTTCTGCATTTTTCCTGCAATTCTATGCATTTGGGAAAAAACGCAGGTAAAAACGCATGCGGATTTCTGGCAGAAATGTCCGGTTTTTGTCAGGAAAATTTCTGCAAGAAATCCTGATGTGTGCTCATACCCTGAGGGTTTTGGTTAAATTCAGGGCAGTGTGCATTGTTATCCAAAACACCAAAGATATCTGGTAAGGATCTTGAAAGGATAAAGCACTTAGAGGGGTTATCTGGGACTTCCATAATGATGACCTATCCATAGGTCATTCTCTTGAATAGGAGATAAGCCGCAAAACAATGTTAGTTGTTTATTAATCATTAGTGGTGAGCAAATATACTCATTACTTGAGATTTCCCGAGCACGCTCGGGTGTCCTCCGAGTATTTTTTAGTGCTTGGAGATTTAGTTTTCCTCACCGCAAGCTGAATGATTTACATCTGTTAGCCAGCTTGATTACATGTGGGGATTCTCTAGCAACAAGGCAACCCCCACATGTACTTATGCTGGCTAACAGATGTTAATCATTCAGCTGCGGCGCTGAAAATTAAATCTCTGAGCACTAAAAAATACTCGGAGGTCACCCGAGCGTGCTCGGGAAATCTCGAGTAACGAGTATATTCGTTCATCACTAGTAATCATCAATTTGAAACAGAACCAGAAAGCAACAACAAAAAATCAGATACTTTTCAAATGAAAGAAAAACAGATTGCTATTTAATGGATCCGTTTTCCATAGACTTCAGAATAAATCGCCAACGAGCAAAGCACATCCTCAGCCTCACACCTTCCACACTATGCTTCAAGAAGGGCACATCACATGTAGAAACCACCGCTCACCTTTTCTGTGTCTCAGAAGACATGGTTCCAAAAATCTCAAATTTTGACCCATCAGACCACAATTCAGATTTCCACTGATCTAATGTCCAGTCCTTATGTTGCTTGGTTCAGACAAGCCTCCCTCTTATTCTTGTTTGTGGTCTTCAGTAGTGGCTTATTGCCAGCAATTTGACCATAGATGTCTGTTTCTCCCAGTATCCTCTGATAGGTTGATGTTGAGAAGTGTCTGCTACTTGATGTATGTGCATCATATAGGACTGTTAACTAAGATGTTGTCAGTTTGTGGTTCCTAAGACTGGTAATTCTGATGAACTTATCTTCTGCAGCAGAGATAATTATTGGTCTTCCTTTCTTGGACCACTCCTCATAACACCTAGTTTCATTATGGTGATTGATGTTGGTTATACTGAGTATTCTTTCAAGGTTCTAACGATTTTTTTCGATTAACTGACCTTTATATTTTAAAGTAATGATGCAGCATTAATTCCCATTACCTTGTTGCAATATTTTGGCTTAGGACAGTTCCATAACATGGCTCAGCACTGTATGGAACTGTGTAAAAACTTTCCAAAGGCCAATGATTCTACAAATGAACTCTTGATGAGGGATAACTGTTTATTGGAAGACATTCCAGGTGACCACCTATGGAAGCTGCTTGAGAGAAGCCAAGAGTGTGTAAAGTTATCAGAGTAAAAGGGGTTAACTTTTGAGGAACCTAATGTTAAACACATAATCTGATTTGTCTCACAGGTGTCACTTTATTCCTTGTTGCTTGCTTTCTTTTGTGGTTTTTGCTTCTTGCTGTCTGAATCTACAATGTGCACATTCCAATAAGACCAAAGAAAACCACTGCATGAACAAGTGTGTCCAAACTTTTGACTGGAACTGTAGCCATCTCAAAAGAAAATGTCTTAAACGGAGTTAACACACAAAGCTTTTACTGAAAATAGAATCTAAAGGATTTGGACAAAGGATATTCGTATGAATACTCATTTCTAATCATTTGCTTGCGTAAATGGGGCAGTGATCAGATGACAAATAAGCAAACTGATTATTTGGAGTGTTGGAGTAAACCGTAGAAACCCACGCAAATAAAGGGAGAACACACAGTCTCCTTGCAGGGTGTTGTCCTTGGTCGTTTTTGAACCTAGGACCCCAGTGGTGCAAATCAGCAGTGCTAACCACTGAGCTACCGTGCTTGATAGACAACACAGTCACCAATTTAGATTAATATTAGTCTGATTGAACAGAAAGAGGTCAGATATCTGTATCAATATATTACATTTATGGAAGAAGCTAAGAAGCTACCATACATCATCAGACAGGCAAAAAACTTTGACAGGAGACGTACCGGAAGACATAAGGATTTGCTCACAACAATATTATGCTTGTGGCCAACTATGCAGACAAAGATCAGCAGCATGTTTCTTTGTTTTTAAAGACCCTTGCTGAAGTTTTATATATATATATATATATATATATATACATATATATATATATATATATATACGGTATATATATATATGTACATATATATACATACAAGTGGCAGAGTATTCTCAAGATCTGTGCATGATATCTATCACTTTTGATCATCATAAAATATTTGAGGGCTAGCTGAAAGGTTGAACACAAACGAAAAAAGTATATTTCAGCTCACCCTTGCCATTCCATCCGAGGTGGTGAATATTGGTCCAAGCACGGAGACGAACTGTTGCTGTCACAACGCTGAACAAAGTATTGGAAAAGAAGAATTGGCTCCGGCTCCAGGAATAAAATGTAGAGACTTTATTGATGCACGGTGGCGCAGTGGTTAGCACAGCAGCCTTGCAGCGCTGGGGTCCTGGGTTCTAATCCCACCCAGGACAACATCTGCAAAGAGTTTGTATGTTCTCTCCGTGTTTGCGTGGGTTTCCTCCGGGCACTCCGGTTTCCTCCCACATTCCAAAGACATACTGATCGGGAATCTAGATTGTGAGCCCCATTGGGGACAGTGATGATAATGTGTGCAAAACTGTAAAGTGCTGCGGAATATGTTAGCGCTATATAAAGATTATTATTACATATTAAAATGCTGCTGAAACATGACCGGCATGGTCGGTGGGGGAGAGTAACCAACACCCGACTGGACGCGTTTCGAACACAGACGTGTTCTTAGTCCTCAGTGTGTTGATAGAAACACAGGTTGCAACAAAAATGTTCACAGCAGGTGAAAACAATTAAAATAAAATGAATTAAACACGTGATGTGACCAAATAAACACAACAAAGTGAACAAATAAAACTGTGCAACAATTCTTTATAATTCTTTATGTGAGCACATGTCTTGCGTGAATATCATGCAAGACGTGCTCACATAAAAAAACCCGCTAATTTCAATTGTTCACAAAATGTAACCACTTTTCCCATAAAAAAATTTCTTAATTGTAATTCTGATTATGTGGTTTACATTGTCGAATGTACTGAATGTAAACTTTCCTATGTTGGATCCACCATCAGAAAGTTTAAAGAAAGATTTAGAGAACATCTTTATGATATAGTACATCCTACACTTCGACATGTGTCCAATGTATCTAACCATTTTGTAAGATTTCATAATAGGCACACCACACATCTCAGGACATTTGCCATTGAACAGATACATAAGGCCACACGGGGTGGTGATAGGGAAAAGAAGCTACGTGATAGAGAAGCTTTCTGGATTTTCAGGCTCAATACCAGAGTCCCTTCAGGGTTAAATCTTAGAAGGGAAATTATGCTCCATTATTAATTGATTTTGCGGTTTTTCTTAGATCTCTTCAGATTTTCAACTTTTTCTAAATTTGCATGTTCCTTATGATTTATGCCAACTGAATTGTTGCACACTTTTATTTGTTCACTTTGTTGTGTTTATTTGGTCACATCACGTGTTTCATTCATTTTATTTTAATTGTATTCACCTGCTGTGAACATTTTTATTGCAACCTGTGTTTCTATCAACACACTGAGGACTAAGAACACGTCTGTGTTCGAAACGCGTCCAGTCGGGTGTTGGTTACTCTCCCCCACCGACCATGCCGGTCATGTTTCAGCAGCATTTTAATATGTATCAATAAAGTCTCTACATTTTATTCCTGGAGCCGGAGCCAATTCTTCTTTTCCAATACTAGCTGAATGGTTGCCTTGTGTATGGCCACCCCATGTATGGATGTGCTTGTAAAAGAACAGCATCAATTATTTCGTTCAGGAGGTCTTTTGGCGCTATTTACAGAAGGACTAATAGTACTAAGGGGTAATGTTACCTCCTGTAGTGAAAGTCGGTTAATAAGGTAACACGTATTACGTAATGCCTTACCAGTATTGTTCCCACAAGTATCATCCGTCTCGTGACCTGAAGCAGCAATCTGTTTACCTAACCGAGTTTAGGAACATGTTGATTCACAAGTTCTAGCCTACATCTGCGGGAATAACTGCTGGCTGCAATGATGTCACTGGCTCACAGGGTTTTAGCTTGTTCTGTCCTTACGCCAGTACCTAGAAATCACTCATGTACATACAGGGTCCTACGGATCACGGCATTCTGCCAGGCCAGACAACTTGTTTTCAAGCTCAGTAAGAAATTGGAAGACAGATGGGAGGAAAGAAAATATTAACCAGGTTGGGAGGGAGCGGAGGAAGGCAGAAAACCATACAAACACACTTCAGAATAACAAAGCAGAACGGTGAAACTGAGGGCAAAGGAGGAGACGAATAATGTGAAAAATATCACAGAAGCTCTATAATAGATACAATCAGACGGACAGATGAAAACTGATCCACACATCAAGACAGGACCCCCACATTCATGTAACGTGCCAGGGCGCAAAAGACGAGTATCTAGCCCACAGCTGCCGCCCTGCGACACGTTACAACAGGACAAATCTGTGTATTAAAGAGTTCCTAAAATGTTCCAGGTACTATGAATGGAGGACTAGCGAAATGGTGGGTATCAGGTATACAGTTTGATAACTTTACATGATATTCATTTTTATATTTTAAAATGATATGAATTGTATAATCTTTGTGGAACTGTCAGAATAGGGACCCCATTATAGGTCAATGGGGACCATCACAGCATTCTTCAGTTGTATGATATACAGGTGCTTCTCACAAAATTAGAATATCATCAAAAAGTTAATTTCAGTTCTTCAATGCAAAAAATTAAACTCATATATTATATAGTCATTTCAGAGTGATGTATTTCAAGTGTTTATTTCTGTTAATGTTGATGATTATGGCTTACAGCCAATGAAAACCCAAAAGTCATTATCTCAGTAAATTAGAATACTTTATAACACCAGCTTGAAAAATGATTTTAAAATCCAAAATGTTGGCCTGCTGTAATGTATGTAAATGTACTCAACACTTGGTCGGTGCTCCTTTTGCATCAATCATTGCATTAATGCAGCGTGGAATGGAGGCAATCAGCCTGTGGCACTGCTGAGGTGTTGTGGAAGCCCAGGTTAAAGGGAACCTGTCTGCAGTTTTGGCCGATATAAAATACAGCCACTGCTTTCGGGGCTTACCTAAAAGGTAAGAAAAATAACTTTTATTATACTCACCCAGGAGGGCGGTCCAGTCTGATGGGTGTCTCAAGTCCGGATCCTGCGCCTCCAATCTTCTTGCGATGCTGCCCTCCTGTTGGTTCATCGCTCCCCGGCATCGCGCTCCTGCGCAGGCGTACTTATCTGCCCTGTAGGGGAAAAACCAAAGTACAGCAGTGTGCAAGCGCTGGGAAAGGTCAGAGAGGCCCAGCACCTGCGCTCTGCAGTACTTTGCTCTGCCCTCAACTGGGCAGATACGTACGCCGGGGAGCGATGAAGCAACAGGAGGGCAGCATCGCAAGAAGATAGAAGGTGCCGAATCTGGACCTGCGACACCCATTGGACCGGAGATGAAAATTTCATTCTCCAGCAGGAGTTGACACCTGTCTACACTGCCAAAAGTACCAATACCTGGTTTAAAAACAACAGTATCACTGTGCTTGATTGGCCAGCAAACTTGCCTGACCTTAACCCCACTGAGAATCTATGGGGTGTTGTCAAAAGGAAGAAGACAGACAGCAGACCCAACAATGCAGATGAGCTGAAGGCTGCTATCAATGTAAGGCCGGGTTCACATTAGCGTTCGGGGGCTTTGCGGAGGGCTGTGTACTTCCTCCGTTAAGCTCTGCCTACTTCCGCATACTTCTGCATGCATCCTAAGTACCTATCTTTATCATTGGGTATGCAGGACATGTGGATTTGTCGTTTCAGTTTCTTGTTGCATTCCAGTGCAGTCGGCGGGCGTGTCAAAACAACGCATCTACATACATCCGCATGTCCTGCGTATTCAATGTTAAAGATGGGTACGCCAGGACGCATGCATAAGTATGCAGAAGTAGGCAGAGCTTAACGGAGGATGTACATAGCCCTCTGCAAAGCCCCCGAATGCTAATGTGAACATAGCCTAACCTGGGCTTCAATAACACCTCAGCAGTGCCACAGGCTGATTGCCTTCATGCCACGCCACATTGATGCAGTAATTGATGCAAAAGGAGCCCTGATCATTTACTGAACATACATTTCAGTAGACCAAAATTTCAGATTTTAAAATAATTTTTTCAATCTGGTATTATAAAGTATTCTAGTTTACTGAGATAATGACTTTTGGGTTTTCATTGGCTGTAAGCCATAATCATCAACATTATCAGAGATAAACACTTGAAATAGATCACTATGTGTATTATTATTATTATTATTTATTTATATAGCACCATTAATTCCATGGTGCTGTACGTGAGAAAGGGGTTACATATAGGGTTATAGATATCGTTTACAGTAAACAGGTTTACAGTGACAGACTGGTACAGAGGGGAGAGGACCCTGTCCTTGTGGACTTACATTCTATGTGTATAATGACAATATATAATATATGAGTTTCATTTTGTATTGAAGAACTGAAATAAATTAACTTTTTGATGATATTCTAAATTTGTGAGAGGAACCTGTATATTTCTTTTGTTTAGTTTCTCTGTGTATATTGCACCCCAAGATTTACAAATACTGATGCAAAATACCGCTGTCTGAATGAGGGCTCATGCCCTTTTCACATCACGTCTGAGCTATCAGTTAGACATATATCTTGGAAATAATGTCCGGCCTACACTTCGGACAGAAGGCTCAGCCATATGTCAGGCTGTCTCTGCATGAAAACCTAGCTTACTAAGCTTTTTCATACAGTAAAAAACCAGTGTAAAGCACTTGTGTGTATAGCAACATATACAGACAGATGGAGGCCAAAGGGATGGTCTTTTAACCTACTTCGGGTCAGTGGAGCTTTATGGTTATATTTGACATATATACGTTGAAAGATTTTTCTAGCTTAACTAACAAATGTAGAGTTTAAAGGTGACGTTAAAAGAGCCTATTATATTTTTCTAGCCACTACTGATTAGTATGATGGGTTGGGCGCTCAGCACTCCTGGAAAGCAAGTGCTCCACTAGGATTCAACTCCACACATTCGTAAAGAAGAACTTGGCACTCCATTGTTGAAATGCTAGTAAATATTTTCATTGCAATAAAAAATCGTATGATGTTTCGGTCTATTCCACAAGACCTTCCTCAGATATTGCAAACAGGGATCAGTGTAGGAAAGTAGGGGAGCAGTACAGGCGTAAGGTGTGGTGTGACTCAGGATACTTTCACACTTCTGTCTTTTTGCCTCCGTCGCAATCCGTCGTTATGGGCAAAAAAACGGATCCTACAAATGTGCCCGCAGGATCCGTTTTTTTTGCCATACACTATAATGGACGACAGATTGCGATGGATTGGCCACACGTCGCATCCGTTGTGTGACGGATGCGTCGTGTTTTAGCGGTCCGGCGTGACAAAAAAACGTTCAATGTAACTTTTTTTGTCCGTCGGAACCGCCATTTCCGACCGCGCATGCGCGGCTGAAACTCAGCCCCCTCCTCACAATGGGCACACGTTGTGCTAAATTTAGCACAACGTCCGTTGGTACGTCGGGCCGACGGTTTGCGACGGCCCCGTACCGACGGAAGTGTGAAAGTAGCCTCAGATGGCTGTCGCCCGATAGATGGTTTGGCTGATTGTTCGGCCAGCAGTTATCTCGGCTGTCTCTATCAATATCGACAGGTTCAGCCAACGTTAGACTAGCGTTTATGGGGGCTTAACGGCTACTTTTCTACACCTATCTCTAGCTGCAATCTGAATATCTGAGGAAGGTGTTTTGGAATAGATCGAAACATCACACAATTTTGCATTGCAATACAAACATTCACTAGCATTTCAACCACAGAATGCAGAGTTCTTGTCATAGTAAAATTCTTGTCCTCGAAATATTTAAAAAAAAAACATAGAAAGCTGCTAGAATGTGTGAGGGAATGGTATGGTATAGCAGCTTTTATAAGGTGTCAAGGCCTATACATTTGAGGACTGTCTGATAGGACCCTGGTCTGCGTCACTATTATTATCAGTGACCCTGAGGTACAAGAAGATCTGGAGGACACACGTAGCCACATCTGCAGAAGATGCAAACACGTAGCATGGATGAGATTGTAGATACACATACACGGTATCACACCGAGCAAAAGTTTGACCAAAACATGCGTGACATTCTACTGAACCAAATCCAGAGAATACACAGACAGTCTAGGTTGTTTTAGTCTCACACAAACAGTGGATTTCTCCTATCACTTCCCCTTAGCGCCAGCTTCTTGCTGACTCAGCCCTGAGTAATCAGCCTGTCTGAATAATGACTTTTCAGGCCCAGCTGTGCTTGCATAATCCAGACCCCCTCCTCCATGTTTTGAGCTTCCAGGGAACCAGTTTAAGCAGGATTGTCTCCTCTCCGCAGCCTGGCACCATATCTAGCACGCAGTCCAAAACAACCCATCCCCCATATCATCATCTCAGCCGAGGGCTGTGGCCAGAACCACAAGGCCCAATAATGACTTGTTAACAGCATTGATAAGGAGATTCCCACATGAAAATGTTAAGTCCTCTATCGTGACCTAAACATATTGTTGAGTCAGCACATTAGTGTCTGGGTAGTAATGTCTGCCAAGCTTTCATAAGCTGAGGAGATACTGGGCTAAATATACATGGTATATACTGTGCCATTGTGTGCATCTGTCTCCGATGTGCAATGTATACTATGCCATAGCTGACTTCACATCTATCTTCTCCATGTAAACAGAAATAACGCAGATCCTAGAGGACCCAGCGATTCCTACATGTAAATCCATTTCATCACTAGAAACATCTCCCTCTTTATTATTCTAATTAAAAAATGTCCTAAAAATTGCACAGACCAGTCGTGAATTACAAGTAATTCAAAAAGGGCTGACTATGGTCCCTAATATATGGCCAGCTTAAAGGGGTTTTCCAAGCATTCAAAAGTGATGACCTATCATTTCCAGAACAGTGGAGGTTCAACTCCCCCATCAATCTGCCAATACTTTTTCTGGTGGTTGGATATAAACATTGAACAGAGCAGAACAGTGCAATTCCATTTAATGTGTAGCAGCCGCTGCTGAGCCCGGCACATCAGATCCTATGCATTCATTTTACCAGAGTTTTTTGCAGCAGCTGCAGCCGAGCTCTGCACATCAGCTCCTATTTATTCATTTTACCAGAGACTTGTGTAACAGCCTCTCCTGAGCCCTGCACGTCAGCTCCTATTCATTCATTTTACCAGAGAGTTTTGTAGCAGCCTCTGCCGAGCACTGCACGTCAGCTCCTATTCATTCATTTTACCAGAGACTTGTAGCAGCCTCTGCCGAGCACTGCACATCAGCTCCTATTCATTCATTTTACCAGAGACTTGTAGCAGCCTCTGCCGAGCCCTGCACATCAGCTCCTATTCATTCATTTTACCAGAGACTTGTGTAGCAGCCTCTGCCGAGCCCTGCACATCAGCTCCTATTCATTCATTTTACCAGAGAGTTTTGTAGCAGCCTCTGCCGAGCACTGCACGTCAGCTCCTATTCATTCATTTTACCAGAGACTTGTAGCAGCCTCTGCCGAGCACTGCACATCAGCTCCTATTCATTCATTTTACCAGAGACTTGTAGCAGCCTCTGCCGAGCCCTGCACATCAGCTCCTATTCATTCATTTTACCAGAGACTTGTGTAGCAGCCTCTCCTGAGCCCTGCACGTCAGCTCCTATTCATTCATTTAACCAGAGACTTGTAGCAGCCTCTGCCGAGCACTACACATTAGCTCCTATTCATTCATTTTACCAGAGACTTGTAGCAGCCTCTGCCGAGCACTGCACATCAGCTCCTATTCATTCATTTTACCAGAGACTTGTAGCAGCCTCTGCCGAGCCCTGCACATCAGCTCCTATTCATTCATTTTACCAGAGACTTGTGTAGCAGCCTCTCCTGAGCCCTGCACGTCAGCTCCTATTCATTCATTTTACCAGAGACTTGTAGCAGCCTCTGCCGAGCACTACACATTAGCTCCTATTCATTCATTTTACCAGAGAGTTTTGTAGCAGCCTCTGCCGAGCACTGCACATCAGCTCCTATTCATTCATTTTACCAGAGACTTGTAGCAGCCTCTGCCGAGCACTACACATTAGCTCCTATTCATTCATTTTACCAGAGACTTGTAGCAGCCTCTGCCGAGCCCTGCACATCAGCTCCTATTCATTCATTTTACCAGAGACTTGTGTAGCAGCCTCTGCCGAGCACTGCACATCAGCTCCTATTCATTCATTTTACCAGAGACTTGTAGCAGCCTCTGCCGAGCACTACACATTAGCTCCTATTCATTCATTTTACCAGAGACTTGTAGCAGCCTCTGCCGAGCCCTGCACATCAGCTCCTATTCATTCATTTTACCAGAGACTTGTGTAGCAGCCTCTGCCGAGCCCTGCACATCAGCTCCTATTCATTCATTTTACCAGAGTTTTGTAGCAGCCTCTGCCGAGCACTGCACATCAGCTCCTATTCATTCATTTTACCAGAGACTTGTAGCAGCCTCTGCCGAGCACTACACATTAGCTCCTATTCATTCATTTTACCAGAGACTTGTAGCAGCCTCTGCCGAGCACTGCACATCAGCTCCTATTCATTCATTTTACCAGAGACTTGTGTAGCAGCCTCTGCCGAGCCCTGCACATCAGCTCCTATTCATTCATTTTACCAGAGAGTTTTGTAGCAGCCTCTGCCGAGCACTGCACATCAGCTCCTATTCATTCATTTTACCAGAGACTTGTAGCAGCCTCTGCCGAGCACTGCACATCAGCTCCTATTCATTCATTTTACCAGAGACTTGTAGCAGCCTCTGCCGAGCCCTGCACATCAGCTCCTATTCATTCATTTTACCAGAGACTTGTAGCAGCCTCTGCCGAGCACTGCGGATCAGCTCCTATTTATTCATTTTACCAGACTTGTAGCAGCCTCTGCCGAGCCCTGCACATCAGCTCCTATTCATTCATTTTACCAGAGAGTTTTGTAGCAGCCTCTGCCGAGCTCTGCACATCAGCTCCTATTCATTCATTTTACCAGAGAGTTTTGTAGCAGCCTCTGCCGAGCACTGCACATCAGCTCCTATTCATTCATTTTACCAGAGACTTGTAGCAGCCTCTGCCGAGCCCTGCACATCAGCTCCTATTCATTCATTTTACCAGAGACTTGTAGCAGCCTCTGCCGGGCACTGCGGATCAGCTCCTATTTATTCATTTTACCAGACTTGTAGCAGCCTCTGCCGAGCCCTGCACGTCAGCTCCTATTCATTCATTTTACCAGAGACTTGTAGCAGCCTCTACTGAGCACTGCACATCAGCTCCTATTCATTCATTTTACCAGAGACTTGTAGCACCCTCTGCTGAGCACTGCACATCAGCTCCTATTCATTCATTTTACCAGAGATTTTTGTAGCAGCCGTTGCCGAGCCCTGCACATCAGCTTCTATTCATTCATTTTACCAGAGACTTGTAGCAGCCTCTGCTGAGCACTGCACATCAGCTCCTATTCATTCATTTTACCAGAGACTTGTAGCAGCCTCTGCCGAGCCCTGCACATCAGCTCCTATTCATTCATTTTACCAGAGAGTTTTGTAGCAGCCTCTGCCGAGCTCTGCACATCAGCTCCTATTCATTCATTTTACCAGAGAGTTTTGTAGCAGCCTCTGCCGAGCACTGCACATCAGCTCCTATTCATTCATTTTACCAGAGACTTGTAGCAGCCTCTGCCGAGCCCTGCACATCAGCTCCTATTCATTCATTTTACCAGAGACTTGTAGCAGCCTCTGCCGGGCACTGCGGATCAGCTCCTATTTATTCATTTTACCAGACTTGTAGCAGCCTCTGCCGAGCCCTGCACGTCAGCTCCTATTCATTCATTTTACCAGAGACTTGTAGCAGCCTCTGCTGAGCACTGCACATCAGCTCCTATTCATTCATTTTACCAGAGACTTGTAGCACCCTCTGCTGAGCACTGCACATCAGCTCCTATTCATTCATTTTACCAGAGATTTTTGTAGCAGCCGTTGCCGAGCCCTGCACATCAGCTTCTATTCATTCATTTTACCAGAGACTTGTAGCAGCCTCTGCTGAGCACTGCACATCAGCTCCTATTCATTCATTTTACCAGAGACTTGTAGCAGCCTCTGCCGAGCCCTGCACATCAGCTCCTATTCATTTATTTTACCAGAGACTTGTAGCAGCCTCTGCCGAGCACTGGACATCAGCTCCTATTCATTCATTTTACCAGAGACTTGTAGCAGCCTCTGCCAAGCCCTGCACATCAGCTCCTATTCATTCATTTTACCAGAGACTTGTAGCAGCCTCTGCCGAGCCCTGCACATCAGCTCCTATTCATTCATTTTACCAGAGATTTTTGTAGCAGCCGCTGCCGAGCACTGGACATCAGCTCCTATTCATTCATTTTACCAGAGACTTGTAGCAGCCTCTGCCGAGCCCTGCACATCAGCTCCTATTCATTCATTTTACCAGAGATTTTTGTAGCAGCCGCTGCCGAGCCCACGTGCCTCATAAAGAATTTGGCACATATTTTAGTGGCAGTGGAGTACTTTTCAGTCTAAAATTACATCACTTTTGTCGAGTAAATTATGATGCATTTTATTTGCCCACTGGGCCACATCCTGCCATACAGTTCAAGAGATATATGGGCCTTTTTCCTTAGGGCTAATTTTTATGGCCTTTACTAAGGGGGCAGGGCTCATAAGGTAATAATTCAGAGGAACTTATAGACCTATTCTATTCTAGAGTTCTATTGGAAAGAGCTTATAAACACTGCACATGTTAAGCCACCGCTGCAGCAGTGGCTGATTGCCTAGGCATTAAGCTGTAAACAATAAAGCAAAAAATTACTGTGCATTTGAGAATGGATAGGAATTTTAATAACAAGTAAATTGTAAAGTTACTTGCTTTAACAAGCACTTTGGAATTTTACCTATCTATAAAGAAGGGATAACACCTACTATCAAGTGGACTGGCCAGTTATATTATGGCTTTACTACAGCACATTATTTATCAGTAAAGTAGAATACCCATAAAGTTTTTATTGCACCCGTGGCTCGTACCTTAGATTTTTTTTTTTAATATGGCTATTTAAAGAGGACCTGTCACCAGATCAAAAGCGAAAAATTTTTGCTCTTATTTTATTCCCCCTGCTCTATTATCTGGGGGCGCGTCTTTAGACTTCCGCACTCCTTTGTAAAGACCACTAAAAATAGCAGCAAATAAAAAGGCCAATATCTTTAAGGGTTTGCTCACGCTAGAGTATAAATTGGACAAGCGTGCAACGCGAGGAGAAAAATGGAATGCTCTTGGATGATAATGAGACTGACTTTTTATATGCAAGTGAAACTGAAAAAAACAAGTAATACTCAGGGGAGCGGCAGGAATAAAATAAGAACTGGTTATTTTTGATCTGGTGGTAATAATCACATTGACAAAAAACTATTTCTTTCTGGATCTACTTTCCAACCTGCAATCTTTGCAGTAGACTACTAATGGCTAAAATAAATGATATGTTCCAAGAGTGTACTAATCTCCATAATAGCTTTATTATCATAAACTATTAAAAACGTATATAAAAATGTGCGTCTGTGCCTACAAATATTTATAATCAGATAAAGATAGGATAGGACTTTTATACTCACATAGACAGACAGCTGCCAATAGACGCAGTCCTGATTCAGGTGCAAAACATGTTGGGAAGAGAGGTTGTAGAACGTAGTTGGAAAAAGTCAATGCAATGACGGCCTGGTTTGTAGGATAAATTACCAGGACTGCAATCCAGAGCCGGAGGAAACTGCAACGCAAAATATATTTTTGCTTAACACTGAAGAAATATCAAAATAATGCTATATTCTCATTATAAAATGCCAACACATACCCTGCTAGTCCACCAAAGATGTCCTTAACATATGAATAGTCTCCTCCAGATTTGGGTATGGTGACTCCAAGCTCTGCATAACATAGGGCGCCCACTGCAGTGATTACTCCGGTGACGATCCACACAATAAGGGCCATACCCACCGAACCAGCATTCTCTAGTACTCCCTTTGGAGATACAAAGATCCCAGAGCCGATAATATTTCCTATAAGACAGGATTTCACAGAACGTTAGTGGGGTGAAGAAGAAAGACAACTGTGTTCACAGCAATATGTGGAGTGAAACAAATATAAAGGAAATTATAAGTCACAAGTTAATACAAGTCTCAGTACAGTATCATACATATTCCTACTTTACCTCTGGTTAAATCACCATACAAGGTTCCTTCTACAATCTTATTAGGGTTTTTAGTTTTTTTACTTATAGGATGAGACATGTGCATGAAGATTCATATATTTTCCCTTTCTTGGACCATTATTTCCAACTAATTGCCTTAATATCAATTTAGGATTTGCTGACTTACATTTTCCAAATAATACAAAAAGGTTACATTGCCATTAAAGCACCCCTGTCGTGGAAAAGTTCATGAAGGAATTCCTACTGCTTCCAGAAAGCACAGAATCCTATTACATGTTCAGCATGTTATAAGGTCTAAACCCAGACAGTCTTGTGATAAGAATTAACTGCTTACAGCTTGGCATATCATGAGACTGAATGTACCTACCTGAGGATAATCCTAAAAGCTACAAGATCTTACCTACTGTACAGAAGCCAGACTACAATGTGCTACATGGAACAAGTCTGGGAAAAGTTTTGTAAAATGTTGTCTGATGCATTCATGTGAGTGTAGATAAATGTGAGTTTTAGGCATGGGTGGAAAAAATGCTGCAAAGTAAGAATGCTTTCAAAAATTGAAAGTGAATAAACAAAAGAAAACAGGATCAAAGAATTAATTCTTCTACGTACACACAGTTTCTGAAGGAACTAGAAAGACAGATTAGGTTGTTCTAAACATCTTGAGGATCTAACTCCAGATCTTCTGTGGATGTAGCCAAATCCTTCTGTCTGCTCATGTAATCCCAGACAAACTCGATGCTGTTAAGATCAGGGTTCTGTTGGGCCCAAAAGGTCACTTCCAGGACTCTTTGCTCTTCTTTACACTGCAGAATGAATTTAGAGCCAATTTGATGCCTCCCTGTTGGTATTGTGTAAAGGATAATTATTTGCCTATATTTCTCGTCACTGAGGACACAAATTAATTAGCAATGTTAAGGACCGGAGATGCAGGGGTCAGCCAAGGAAACTTAGTGCTGCAGACCAAAGACACATCATGCTTACTTTCATTTGAAATCAGAAGATGTCCAGCAGTGCCATCAGCTCAGAACTGGTAGTTACTAGTGTGACTCAGCTACTGTTCGGTGAAACTTGTCAAATGTGGTCTTCGTGATAGAATTTTCACCAAAAACCATATCTTTGAAATCGAAATAAAGTTAATTGACTCAAGTATTCATGAAAACATTGTAACTGGGGTACAGAAAAAAATGAAATGGCAGCAGGTGCTCTGGACTGATGAGTCAATATGTGAAATAACTGACTGACAAAAAGCAATTTGTTTGCCGAAGGGCTGGAGACCGGTACAATAACGAGTGTCTGCAGACAAAAGTGAAGCATGACGGAGGCTCTTTTCAACTTTGCAGATGCATTTCAGCAAATGGAGTAGGGGATTTGGTCAAGATTAACAATATCCTCAATGCTAAGAAATACAGGCAGATACTTATCCACCATGCAATACCATCGGGGAGGCAAATGATTTGCTCCAAATTTAATTTATACCAGAACAACAACTTCCAACATACAGCTGATGTCATTAAGATCTATCTTCATCATAAAAAAAGAAAAAGATGTCCTGGAAGTAATGATATGGCCTCCACAGATTCCTGATCTCAACATAATCGAGTCTGTATGGGATTAATTGAAGAGACAGAAGAACAAGTGCAAACCTACATCGACAAAAGATCTGGAGTTAGTTCTCCAAGAAGTTTGGAATCATCTTTCTATCGAGTTCCTTCAGAAACTGTGTGCGTGTGTGCCTAGAAGAATTGATGCTTTGATGCCTATTTGAAGGCAAAGGGCAGTTAAACCCAAATCACGTAAAAGTATGTGAATATTCTTTTTTTATGTTAAACATATCCCTCAAGTTTAAAATGTATTTTATTATAGTTCTATGGCCAGAATGAGACTCCTACCTCTGTACCTCCAATACCTATGACCCTACATGGATCTGAAAAAAGCAAGACATTATTCTTTTCTTCAGGAATACGTGAAACACTATTCATGTACCTAGTAATTAGTAGAGAAGACAATATAACTGGGTAGATAAACTCGCAACTAACTCCACTAATATTTACGGTCCGTTTACATGGGCATGATATGATCGCCAATTGGTAAACGTTTAGAGATCTGTGGTTGTTTGAATTCTTGCTTACCAAAGTAAATGATGCTAAACTAGATCACTCAGTGCGCATAGGATTCCATGGTTCTCGGAAGCACGAGTCCTGTTTACACCGGACAATGCACCACAGAGAATGATGATCTATTACGCTGTGCAAAAGATTATGGTATTTCATCTGATGAATGAGCTTTGGCAGCCGGTTTATACATGATTCATGATCATCTTGGAGCGTAAATGCCTCTTTACGATTTAACCCTGCAATAAGTGGACCAAGAAATTACTCTTTCCAAGTAGTTTTGTCCCCATAAATTAATAAACCAAAACACTACTGCAGATATCAGAAATACGGGTTGTCTTTTTTGAGAGGTAAAATATAATTCTATCACCCACAGAAATAAACAGACAATATAGCCAGGGGTAAATCTAAACAATGTCTTTTGTTATGTTTAGTAAAATTGTGCTCTACCATAGGCCGATTTCACACATCTGCGTTTCGCAGTCCGTACTAGCACAGAATGGCCACGAATCTTCTGACCTGAACATGAAAGCCTCATATATGCCTATATAGCTGTCGTGTTTGGGCAAGGAGACCCACGGCTAGACCGTGAAGCTGCCGAATTTGGGTCAGGACACCCATATTCAGTCAGTGGTCCATTAGACTGCGAAACACGGATGTGTGATTCTGGACAAAAGTAGCACTAGTTAATCATGAGAATAACTAGTAATAAAACACGCTAATCTTGGGTAGAGAGAGAATCACTGCTCTTAAAATGAATTACTTTTCTTGTTCCAAGTACCCATAGCTGACTTTGAATATCTAGAATATTTATAATAAAATCACAAAAGGTATACACTGCAAATCTATGAATAGTTTAACTTTCAAACATAATTACCAAAATTATTATTAAAGGGTTATCTTATTTGATCAGCCCCATTTTAAGTCCTCTATGTAAGGGCATAGAGACATCGGACGAGCTAGAGTGGAAAGTCTGTAACGAGTAGCAGCTCTCCCTTTGGTGGATTTGGCCAAGCTTACCCTGGTGGGTCATGACTAAGTGGCTACCTGGTCTTCACTAAAACCTCCAATTGTGAGTATAGGCTTGGGCCATAGGGTAGCCACCAGGTACCACTCCAGGGCAGTGCCCGGACCTGCAGCAGCTGACCCAAAACTCATTGCAGTGATTTGTGGTACAGAGGGCACAGGCAGACTTGTAGTCAGACAGTACGAAGTCGGAGCAGGCAGTACAGGTTCAGAATACTAAGCCAAGTTCAGCAGCGGAGAGATCAGATAAAATGGGTATACAAGCCGGGTCAGTAACAGGAGAATCAATGTGCTTAGACAGGATAGTAGGAGACGAACTGCACTAGGAACCAAAGCTCAGGCAAAGAGTGGAGGCAGGAGCTGCGTAATAAATCCCCTGCTGGCAAGGAATAGGCCATGAAACCTAAACTCTACAGGACACAGCAGGGTTAAATTCCTGCAGAGAATGGTCACGCCTGCCTATAACCAAGTGGAGACAGCAGGAAGTGCATAAGTGCTGCAAGAGGCAACTGAGCGTGATGGCCTGACACGAGGAGAAGCAGAGAATTGAACGCAGTGAGGGGGACAGCACTGAGAAGGCATTCGAGATACCGGTGTGACACCCAGTTCCCCTGCCTCCCATTCTGCTGTGTGGTTGATTTGCCTCTATAGCATTGGAGGAGCGCAGTAACAGAATAGCCAGCTGGTATCAGGACCTAAAAGGTGCACTCCAGTGATCCTGGCCAGCCATATTATAAGCACTGTTGCATGCTCGGCCACCGCTGCTAGACTGCAGAAGTGACCAGTGACCTAGGCAAAGAGCCATAAAGACTCGAAGAAAAAGTAATAAGAACACGGAAATAACTTTTTACAGCCTTATGAAAACAAATCACGGGCAGATAGTTTATAGTAACCAACTAACACCCAACTAAACTATACTGTAATCTTGACTGTTTTGGCCAATACAGCCATTTCAAAATTAAAATATATATATTTTAGGAATACATATGAACAATAATAACCATTGGACTTATGGGGTGTGGCATTAAGTAATATTTCTACCATCAGGAATGAAGGCAATAATTATTATTAGAGAGTGCTAAAGGTACATGGCACTGCCCCCTCCCATTACAGAATGTTTTGGATTAGTATGAAATGAAATAACGCAGCTAGAGCTTATCAGAGACGGAAATCAGCAGAGCTGATAAGAGTTTCATAAAATGCACTAGGCTGCAAGACGAAAGGTAATTCTTCCATTGGAACACAAATCGCAACCTGATTGGAATGTTAAACTCAATTGATTGATTTTTTTTAGTAAACCCAGTCAGTAAAAAAATATTTTTGGCATATTTTTTTAAGGTACGGTAATTTTTTTCTTCTATTTTCCGCACATGATTATTGGGACGGGTCTCTTCTTCCTGAGCAGCTGCTCATAGCACCAGACACATTGGCCTCAATTCATTTTTGCCTTTTCGCCTGTGTTTTGTTGGGTTCCGTGCATTTTATGCCCTTTTTTTTGTTTACACTCAATTCAATTATCAATTTTCACCTTTTTAAAGACCATCTTATATGTGCTCGCCTGTTCTTTTCCGCTTTGTGTGCAGAGTTTAAGTCGAAAAGTTTGGTGCTTTTTTTTTAGGCTTCTGGAGCCAAGAATCACGAAAAAAAACAGTCCAATACAGGAAGAATGGCCATTTTTAACTTTGTGCCAAATTCATTAGTCATGTGCACAATTCTGATGAATTTTGTGCCAAAAACGGCAACTGATGCCACCATACAAAAAATGAAAAAAACAAAACACTAATGATGAATTGGGGCCATTGACATTTGGAACTTGTAGACTGAAGAAGTATGTTGATATCTACAAGAAAGTGTTGAGGGTATGCGCCATTACCTGTCTGGTGGTCACTATCCAGGGAAGCAGAGCAGGTGAGTGGTGACTATCACCTAATGTGGATGGTGCTATCCTTTGGTTTCTCCTTATACCCTCCCTTCCCCCATCTGTGTTAACGCTTGGCTGAATTTACATGTCTTGAATGAGAAGAGGAAAGTAAGTCACTGCCAGATACCTATGAAACATCTCACAATTTGACAATGGATAGTAATTAGCTAATTAACAATTCAAACTATAGTAATCGAAGTATTAACGTTTCACTCACTTGAGTTTGACTTGTTAATAAGTTTTTTTTTTATTTATATTAGTCTTATTGGTGGTGATGGGGGTGAAATCTGAGTATAGATTCGCAAAGCTGTATGGCATAAATCCAGTAGACAACCACAGCTGTTATGGTCTGGTGATTAAGGAGCGACATGCGACTAGCTCTGAGCTGGTGGTAACTATACTGACCGCAGTCCCTAAGCTCGACACAACACTAGAAGTAGCCGTGGAATGCTCCTAACTCTGCCTAGGCATCTCGTCACAGCCTAAGAGCTAACTACCCCTAAAGATAGAAGCAGGAAAACTATCTTGCCTCAGAGAAAATCCCCAAAGGATAGATTAGCCCCCCACAAGTAATGACTGTGAGAGGAGAAGGAAATGACATACGTAGTATGAAACAAGATTAAGCACAGGAGGCCACTTCTAGCTAGATAGAAATAGTACAGGACAGAACGCTGTGCGGTCAGTAATAAAAACTAGAAAAAGTCCACCGCAGAGGAATGCAAAAATCTCCACACCTGACTAAAGGTATGGAGGGCAAACTCTGCTGCCCAGAGCTTCCAGCCTAGCTGAATAGATCCATACTGATAAGCTGGACAAATGAACAAAACATAGAAAGTGTAGAACAACAAAGTCCACAACAAGTCAACTGCAAAAGGACAAGCAAGGACTTAGCTTTTGCTGAACTGGTCAGAGTGTCAGGAAAATCCTAATAGCATTGACTCCAGGCAGGAACAATTGAAAACTGGCATTGAATGAGGGGTAAGTGGTGGTTAGGAGCACCAGGCACGACCTGATAGTTAAACTCACACAGGACGAGCTCTGGGATGTGGGAGCTCTGCTGACCGCAAGCCCTAATCCTAACACACACTAGAAATAGCCGTGGAGCGCTCCTGACATGACCTAGGCGCCTCGTCACAGCCTAAGAGCTAACTAGCCCTAGAGATAGAAAATAAAGCCTACCTTGCCTCAGAGAAATTCCCCAAAGGAAAAGGAAGCCCCCCACATATATTGACTGTGAGTAAAGATGAAAGTCACAAACGCAGAAATGAAACAGGTTTCAGCAAAGGGAGGCCAGACTTACTTAATAGACAGAGGATAGGAAAGGTATCTTTGCGGTCAGCACAAAAAACTACAAAGACCATGCAGAGTGTGCAAAAAAGACCTCCGCACCGACTCACGGTGCAGAGGGGCCACTCTGCATCCCAGAGCTTCCAGCTAGCAAGACAAAATCATGATAACCAGCTGGACACGAAAATAATGAACAAATAATGACTATCAGGAACTTAGCTTCTGCAGGAGAAGACAGGTCACCAGAAAGATCCAGGAGCGAACTGAACCAATGCAGAAACATTGACAGCTGGCATGGAGTAACGATCTGAGTGGAGTTAAATAGAACAGCCAACCAAAGGATAAACCACGTCACCTGTGTAAGGAACCTCAGAAGCAGCAGCTTCACTCACAGCCACCAGAGGGAGCCCATAGACAGAACTCGCCAAAGTACCATTCACGACCACAGGAGGGAGATCGACAACAGAATTCACAACAGTACCCCCCCTTGAGGAGGGGTCACTGAACCCTCACCAGAGCCCCCAGGCCGATCAGGATGAGCCAAATGAAAGGCACGAACAAGATCAGCAGCATGAACATCAGAGGCAAAAACCCAGGAATTATCTTCCTGACCATAACCCTTCCACTTGACCAGGTACTGGAGTTTCCGTCTCGAAACACGAGAATCCAAAATCTTCTCCACCACATATTCCAACTCCCCCTCAACCAACACCAGGGCAGGAGGATCAACGGAGGGAACCATAGGCGCCACGTATCTCCGCAACAACGACCTATGGAACACATTATGGATGGCAAAAGAAGCTGGAAGGTCCAAACGAAATGACACAGGATTAAGAACTTCAAAAATCTTATATGGCCCAATGAAACGAGGCTTAACCTTAGGAGAGGAAACCTTCATAGGAACGTGACGAGATGACAACCAAACCAAATCCCCAACACGAAGTCGGGGACCAAAACAGCGCCGGCGGTTAGCGAAACGTTGAGCCTTCTCCTGGGACAATGTCAAATTGTCCACCACATGAGTCCAAATCTGCTGCAACATGTCCACCACCGCATCCACACCAGGACAGTCCGAAGGCTCAACCTGCCTTGAAGAGAAACGAGGATGGAAACCAGAATTACAGAAAAAAGGAGAAACTAAAGTAGCTGAGCTGGCCTGATTATTAAGGGCGAACTCAGTCAAAGGCAAGAAGGACACCCAATCATCCTGATCAGCAGAAACAAAGCATATCAGATATGTTTCCAAAGTCTGATTAGTTCGTTCGGTTTGGCCATTAGTCTGAGGATGGAAAGCCGAAGAAAAAGACAAATCAATGCTCATCTTAGCACAAAAGAACCGCCAAAACCTCGAAACAAACTGGGAACCTCTGTCCGAGACGATGTTCTCTGGAATGCCATGCAAACGAACCACATGCTGGAAAAACAATGGCACCAAATGAGAGGAGGAAGGCAATTTAGACAAGGGTACCAAATGGACCATCTTAGAGAAGCGATCACAAACCACCCAAATGACCAACATCCTTTGAGAAACAGGGAGATCAGAAATAAAATCCATGGAAATATGCGTCCAGGGCCTCTTCGGGACCGGCAAGGGCAAAAGCAACCCACTGGCACGAGAACAGCAGGGCTTAGCCCGAGCACAAGTCCCACAGGACTGCACAAAAGAACGCACATCCCGTGACAAAGAAGGCCACCAAAAGGATCTAGCCACCAAATCTCTGGTACCAAAGATTCCAGGATGACCAGCCAACACCGAACAATGAACCTCAGAGATAACTCTACTAGTCCATCTATCAGGGACAAACAGTTTCTCCGTAGGACAACGGTCAGGTCTATCAGCCTGAAACTTCTGCAGCACACGCCGCAAATCAGGGGAGATGGCAGACAAAATTACCCCTTCTTTAAGAATACCCGCCGGCTCCGGAACACCCGGAGAGTCAGGCACAAAACTCCTTGACAGGGCGTCAGCCTTCACATTCTTAGATCCCGGAAGGTATGAAACTACAAAATCAAAACGGGAGAAAAAGAGCGACCATCGAGCCTGTCTAGGATTCAACCGTTTGGCAGACTCGAGATAAGTCAAATTCTTGTGATCCGTCAAGACGACCACGCGATGTTTAGCTCCTTCAAGCCAATGTCGCCACTCCTCGAATGCCCACTTCATGGCCAACAACTCTCGATTGCCAACATCATAATTGCGCTCAGCAGGCGAGAATTTTCTAGAAAAGAAGGCACAGGGTTTCATCACCGAGCCATCAGAACTTCTTTGCGACAAAACAGCCCCTGCTCCAATCTCAGAAGCATCAACCTCAACCTGAAACGGGAGCGAAACATCTGGCTGGCACAACACAGGGGCAGAAGAAAAACGACGCTTCAACTCCTGAAAAGCCTCTACAGCCGCAGAGGACCAATTGACCACATCAGCACCTTTCTTGGTCAAATCAGTCAATGGTTTAGCAATACTAGAAAAATTTGCGATGAAGCGATGATAAAAATTAGCAAAGCAGAGGAACTTCTGCAAGCTCTTCACAGATGTCGGCTGAGTCCAATCGTAAATGGCCTGAACTTTAACAGGGTCCATCTCGATAGTAGAAGGGGAAAAAATGAAACCCAAAAAAGAAACCTTCTGAACTCAAAAGAGACACTTTGACCCCTTCACAAACAAGGAATTCACACGAAGGACCTGGAACACCATTCTGACCTGCTTCACATGAGACTCCCAATCATCCGAAAAGACCAAAATGTCATCCAAATATACAATCATGAATCTATCCAGGTACTCTCGGAAGATGTCATGCATAAAGGACTGAAACACAGATGGAGCATTAGAAAGCCCGAATGGCATAACTAGGTACTCAAAATGGCCCTCGGGCGTATTAAATGCTGTTTTCCATTCATCACCCTGTTTAATTCGCACAAGATTATACGCCCCTCGAAGATCCATCTTGTTGAACCAACTAGCCCCCTTAATCCGAGCAAACAGATCAGACAGCAGCGGCAAAGGATACTGAAATTTGACTGTGATCTTATTAAGAAGACGGTAATCAATACACGGTCTCAAAGAGCCATCCTTCTTGGCCACAAAAAAGAACCCTGCTCCCAATGGTGACGACGACGGACGAATATGACCCTTCTCCAAGGATTCCTTTATATAACTCCGCATAGCGGCGTGCTCTGGCAAAGATAAATTAAACAGAGGGCCTTAGGAAACTTACTACCAGGAATCAAATTAATAGCACAATCGCAATCCCTATGAGGAGGTAGGGCACCGGATTTGGGCTCTTCAAATACCTCCCGGTAATCTGATAAAAACTCAGGGACTTCAGAAGGAGTGGAAGGCGAAATTGACAACAATGGAACATCACCATGTACCCCCTGACAACCCCAGCCGGACACAGACATAGATTTCCAATCCAACACTGGAATATGGACCTGTAGCCATGGCAACCCCAAAACGACCACATCGCCTGGCAAACTCCAAGTCCATCAAATTCAGGGCAGCGCCTGAATCCACAAATGCCATTACAGAATAGGGCGACAGAGAGCAAATCAGAGTAACGGACAAAAGAAATTTAGACTGTATCGTACCAATGGTGGCAGGCCTAGCGAACCGCTTAGTGCGCTTAGGACAATCGGAGACAGCATGAGTGGATTCACCACAGTAAAAACACAGCCCATTCCGACGTCTGTGTTCCTGCCGTTCAGCTCTGGTCAAAGTCCTATCACACTGCATAGGCTCAGGCCTATGCTCAGAGAATACCGCCAGATGGTGCACAGCTTTATGCTCACGCATGCGCCGATCGATCTGAATGGCCAAGGACATAGACTCATTCAGACCAGCAGGCGTGGGAAATCCCACCATGACATCCTTAAGGGCTTCAGAAAGACCCTTTCTGAAAATTGCCGCCAGGGCACATTCATTCCACTGAGTAAGCACAGACCACTTTCTAAACTTCTGACAGTACACCTCCGCTTCATCCTGACCCTGACACAAAGCCAGCAAGATTTTCTCTGCCTGATCCACTGAATTTGGTTCATCATAAAGCAATCCAAGCGCCAGAAAAAATGCATCAACATCACGCAATGAAGGATCTCCTGGCGCAAGGGAAAATGCCCAGTCTTGAGGGTCACCACGCAACAAAGAAATAATGATTTTTACTTGTTGAACGGGGTCACCAGAGGAGCGAGGTTTCAAAGCTAGAAACAGTTTACAATTATTTTTGAAATTCAAGAACCTAGATCTATCCCCAGAAAATAAATCAGGAATAGGAATTCTAGGCTCTAACATAGGATTCTGAACCACAAAATCTTGAATGTTTTGTACCCTTGCAGTGAGATGATGCACACAAGAGGACAGACCTTGAATGTCCATATCTACACCTGTGTCCAGAACCACCCAAAGGTCTAGGGGAAAAGAAAGACAAAACACAATGCAAAGAAAAAAAAATGGTCTCAGAACTTCTCTTATCCCTTTATTGAGATGCATTAATACTTTGGGCCAGCTGTACTGTTATGACCTGGTGGTTAGGAGCACCAGGCACGACCTGATAGTTAAACTCACACAGGACGAGCTCTGGGATGTGGGAGCTCTGCTGACCGCAAGCCCTAATCCTAACACACACACTAGAAATAGCCGTGGAGCGCTCCTGACATGACCTAGGCGCCTCGTTACAGCCTAAGCGCTAACTAGCCCTAGAGATAGAAAATAAAGCCTACCTTGCCTCAGAGAAATTCCCCAAAGGAAAAGGAAGCCCCCCACATATATTGACTGTGAGTAAAGATGAAAGTCACAAACGCAGAAATGAAACAGGTTTCAGCAAAGGGAGGCCAGACTTACTAAATAGACAGAGGATAGGAAAGGTATCTTTGCGGTCAGCACAAAAAACTACAAAGACCACGCAGAGTGTGCAAAAAAGACCTCCGCACCGACTCACAGTGCGGAGGTGCCACTCTGCATCCCAGAGCTTCCAGCTAGCAAGACAAAATCATGATAACCAGCTGGACAAGAAAACAATGAACAAATAATGACTATCAGGAACTTAGCTTCTGCAGGAGAAGACAGGTCACCAGAAAGATCCAGGAGCGAACTGAACCAATGCAGAAACATTGACAGCTGGCATGGAGTAATGATCTGAGTGGAGTTAAATAGAACAGCCAACCAAAGGATAAACCACGTCACCTGTGTAAGGAACCTCAGAAGCAGCAGCTTCACTTACAGCCACCAGAGGGAGCCCATAGACAGAACTCGCCAAGGTACCATTCACGACCACAGGAGGGAGTTCGACAACAGAATTCACAACAGATAAGGCCAGACTAATATAGCCGAGCCAGAAAGACGATCAGTGAAAACAGCTGCTGAAGCTAAATCCAAGAAGCAGCCATACCACTCAAATCCACAGGAGGGAGCCCAAGAGCAGAACTCACAAAAATGCTACTTACAACCACCGGAGGGAGCCCAAGAGCGGAATTCACAACACACAGCATGGAATAGGACTTTTTGGATTTCATTATGCACAATCCGTTGCTTGTCATGAGGCAAAAGCAATGACAGAGCTTTCTGGCATCGGCTTAAAGGGAATCTGTCACCAGGTTTTTGCTAACCCATATGAGAGCAGCATAATGTAGAGGCAGAGACCCCGATTCCACAAATGTGTCACTTACTGGGCTGCTTGCTGTCATTTTGATAAAATCACTGCTTTCTCTGCTGCAGATCTAGCAGTTCTCTGAATGCTGATCACTGTAAAACCCCGCCCACCTCACTAATTGGCAGCTTTCTGCCCATGCACAGTGTACACAGAGGGCAGCCAATCGGTGGTGAGGGCGGGGTTATACAGAGCTAATGAATATAGAGGGGGGATACATGGCAGCAGGTTTACTAGTCCTCTGGTGATCATCTCCTGCAGATAAAACTGTGATTTTATCAAAACTACATCAAGCAGTCCAGTAAGTGACACATCACTGGAATCACGCTCTCTGTCTCTACATAATCTTCTCTCAGATTGTCAAAAATCTGGTGATAGATTCTGTTTAAGGCCTTTTCGCATAGGCCTATGACCAGCAGAATGGCTGTTCATAGAAACACGTGTTCAGTATTGAAATCGTTAAAAATTACAACCTCTGACTTTGCCCTTAGCATTAAGATGTTGTACTTTAAATTTGCCAGGTATTGCTTTTTTTGCAACCTTTGTTCTTTTCTATCTACAAAGTTTAATCGTCCTGGAAAATAGTTAAGGATTAAGGGCCTTACACCTCTGATCATGCCAGGTGATCATGCACTCGGAGACACTACACTGGACTTCATACCTTGGAGTAAGAACGTTTTACTGAAGTCCAAACCAGAGAAAACATTTACAGCAATTATTAGAGCAAAGGTCACAGAGTCGGTCATGTGATTTCCAAATTAGCACACAATGGAATCTGTGCAGCATAGGGTCACTGAAAGTACATGCAAATATCTCGTCTGCATTCACTGCACATTTGATTGTAATCTCCTATATTATTATTATACATTTTTATAGCGCCATTTATTCCATGGCGCTTTACATGTGAATACGGGGCAAATATAGACAATTACATTAAACATGAGCAGATAACAGGCACACGGGTACATAAGGAGGGAGGACCCTGCCCGCGAGGGCTCACAGTCTGCAGGGGATGGGTGATGAAACACTAGGAGAGGGTAGGGCAGGTTGCGCGGCGGTTCATATATAAGTGGCTGTTAGACGCCTCTGATACCAGCGCATCTCATCTGAGAACACAAGTATTGGGCATACTAAAATTCGATATGCCTAATCATTCTGTACTTTAATGCAGTTTGTACCTGGGATAATAATTGGAAAACAAGCATTTTAGTAATGCTCCTTCCAGACTATCAGGCTGTCCAAAAAAGCCTGCTTAAAAATTAGTATTCGTGACAGCACATCGGCCTGTGCAAACGAGATATTGCAGGCAGCTTGTCCCAGAATTCTGGTCGGCCTTTCTAAAGCTGTCTATTAAATGGCCGCCAATTATCTTGCATTGTCATTTAAAGGGGCTGTTCAAAATTCAAATCGATTTTCATCCTAAATCCCTATCTATTTACTGCCATAATCTAAACTATTTTCTAATATACATGAATTAAAAATTCCCTATCCATCCCTAACTACCCTATCTAATGTCACCTGCGGGGGGGAGAGGGACGTCGCTGGTCTCTACACTCCAGATATTCTGACAATTCGCTCTTTTGCTGGCTTCTTATCGCTAATCTTCCTGTCAGGGTGGGGGCAGGGGATGTGGCGGTGACTGCAGCCTCTTCTCACTGATGACGCTTCATTTGAGTATCCCAGCATGCCCTGGGATTCTTAACCGAAGCATCATCAAAATGGAAGTAGGAAAGAAAAAAGGAAAAGCAGTTAGATCGTGTAGGGAGGGAAGGATAGGGAATTTTTAATTCAAGTATATTAGAAAATAGTTTAGATTATGGCATTGAATAGGTAGTGAGTTAGGATGAAAATTCATTTGGATTTCAGATTACCCCCTTTAATGGTCGTGGTCGACATGTCTAAAGCCAGCATAGCGCATCCATCAGTGGACAGTCATCAGTGGATAGTCGCATCCATCCACGTAGGGTTGTTGATCTCGGGATTCTCTGCTGATTGAATCTCCTAAGGGGCGAGCTGGCTTAACATTTTTTTTTTCATCCAAAATATCTATATGCACATTTTTTATTTCGAACTTTTGAAACATCCAGCGACATGTCCATACATGGGTCACTGCTATTTTCATAAATGGCCTACATCAGTTCCAGCAGCCCGTTACTAAGATACTTGGCATTGTATCCCAATTATCCACGACCACGAGACGATGTGAGCAACTCGAAAAATCAATCTTTCCTCCATGGGGCACACGTCTGCAACCCACTATTCTTGGGTCATTTCCTACGACATTGGAGTTTGCCCTTAATTCGCACGCTGAAGACTCATCGCCCTTCCATCTTTCTAATATTAACAGCTGCCATTTGTTTCCACTGGAGAAGATGCGACTGAAGGTGAACACACAAGACTGCGCCCCATGGGGCGGTATTATAAACCTGCTAGTAGCACTTATAGGCCCTATTCACACATTCAGTATTTGATCAACATTTTACCTCAGTATCTGTAAGCCAAAACCAGGAGTGGGTGATAAATACAGAAGTGGTGCATATGTTTCTATTAGGCTGCCGTCACATGCTCAGTATTTGGTCAGTATTTGACATCAGTATTTGGAAGCCAAAACCAGAAGTGGAACAAATAGAGGAAACATATAATAGAATTACCAGTATATGCACCACTTCTGTATTTATCACCCACTCCTGGTTTTGGCTTACAAATACTGATGAGAAATACTGACCAAATACTGAATGTGTGACTGCAGCCTTATACTTTTCCTCTGATTGTTCGCCTCCTGATTTTGGCTTACAAATACTGAGGTAAAATACTGACCAAATACTGAGGTAAAATACTGACCAGATACTGAACGTGTGAACATGACCATATAGTAACATATATAGCATTTCTAGATCTCTGCTGAATAAAGCATTTGCTGTTCAGGAGTCTGGAAATGTTGAGTGACCAACTGCAGATTGATTACACACCTTTCGAAAAACAGATAAAAATAAGGAAGGGAAGAGCTTCTTTTTTTCCTATTAGAAGCTTTATATCTGAAGACGCCATTCAGTCCGTATTACAACATCTACTCTCCGTCACCACCAGTGCCGTACACAGAATTACTACATCTGCCCACGTCACTGGTGTCTATAAATAGCCATCACGTGGCCCCTCATCTATTATTCAGAGGAAAAGGAGAAAATCTACTACCATAATCTATGGGAGGTATAGGGGATGGGAAGATGGGCATGCAGAGACGGGGGAAGGGAAAGAGAATCAAAATGCTAAAAAGTAGCTGTTGTGTTTGCTGAGATACTGCAGAAGGAAGGAGAACACAAGGAGGGTGCTGCTAGGAGCAGGAGAGAAAAGCAACAATGTATGGAGACAGAAGATAGTTCTGCCTAGAAGAAGACTGTTGTAGAATTCTACACAACTCTACATCTACTGCCAATCACAATTACTTTTTTCCCATTATTTGTATAGCACATCTATATTCTGCAATGCTATATCCTTATTAGGATCACAAAAAATGAAAAAATATATATATATAATTATTTTTTATTTTCTGCGGAAATATAGCAAATCTCTTGGGCTATGCCCACATAGGGCAGATTTGTTGAAGAAAAAAATGGCGGAAGGGTTTGTAAAAATCATATATGGTATATGGAATAAATTGTACATTTATTGTGACATTTCTTTTTCCTTAAGGTAAAAAAATTCAAATAACACAATTTTCTGCAAATCTACCTTGTTGTATGACTTAATGTGCCTCCTGCTCCCAGTAGAGGTAGCATTGGGATTTCAGCTCTGCAGCAGGATTTTAATTCTGCGCAATCTTGCAGTCCCAAGGACAGAATCCCTGTCCATTAATGTCAATCCTGATCAGCAGCCAAGCGTGTGACAATTGCATGATTGAAAAGTGAATTGCACAAAAAAATAAAATGGTAAGTCTTAAGTTGGTGCATTAAGTATAGGTTTTGGACAATCTTCTCTTTTGAGCCTTGCAATACTTACTATATATCTATATTTTATACAATATAGCTAAAGCTCAATATTTATGCAACTTTTATATGCAAATAATAGAGTGAAGTTGTTTTCGGCATTTCTGCTGCCTCACTAATGTCCTGAGACATCCAGCCTGTCTATGGAGACACATTCGGCCTGACACACTGCTGGAGACTCGCTGCCCTAGGACACGACGAGCTGCTATGTCTATGACACTGTATCTAATGCAGAAAGAGATGCAGACATGTGTCGCAGGCCACGTCCATGGAAATACATAACTGTCTAATATGCTATAAAAACATGACTACAAATACGAGACACAAGGAAGCGAGAAAAAAAACAACGCAGGTACACGCTGTTACACAAAGGTCAGCCTAGATATCATGTTCTGTCAACCATTATGTCAGTGGTATAAATACATATCCATGAGAAAATCAGCTACACAGACGCCAGTGACATCAGTGAGGTCTCTCTTCTGCCTTTCCTATTTATTTCTATAAGTGCTAAATACAATAAAAAAATACAAGGTTCCCAAAATGTCTAAAATATGCTACAAGGTAACAAAAAGGCCAACCGTGCATATGTGAGAATATTATATATTGATTTTAAAAACCTAATGTATATTATGTGAATAATCCCTGTAGTGAGATTTGTTCAATGATAATGACAGATACTGTAGATTAATATTAATAATATATATATTAATATTGGGTAATTAACTGTATGCACTGTATTTGGCTGCACTGTACTGAAGGTCAGTGACATTAATGATGATCTGGCCTTTGTACATGGTATAAGCACACCACTACACTTTGTACAGCGCACGTGGCCGGGTTACTAGCTGCCTGCTCAGTCATTCCTACAGGCAAAGTCAGCAATATGAATTAGCTGTTTCCTAAAAGCTAAAGCCATGTGATCAGCAACATGTAGCTTCCTTCCTCTCTCCCCTCCATCTGCACCTATTGATAAGGAGGATGGGCAGTGGGACAGGGGTCAACATATATGGATGGACATGTATATTCTGTAGACATAAAATGACTGATAACCTTAGGGCATATATGTAGACGTCTTTATATATCCACAATTCATTCTCTGCCTATTTCTGCTACACAAATAGATATAGGACCACTCATAGAAAGAGAATGGGAATCCGTTTTTTCCTATTTTATCTACATTACTTTTCAAAAGCTTTGGGGTAATAAAGAGTAGAAAAGAATGGCTTAAAGCTCCCATACACATTAGATGGCTGTTGGCCGAATGATGCTTCGACCAATCGATCAGCCAATAGCCATCTTGGCTGACCCTCCCATACAGAGTAGCACTCCTGAGTTTTTTGACTCATCTCTGGGAGAACAATATGATTGGCAGTCCGACATGTGAAATGCCTGCCAACAATCAGTCAGCCAACGCACCCATACACGTTACACTGTTGGTCGAACCCCTCAATATGGGAGTCTCTACACATAAAGACCCCAATTCCTCAAACTTTCTAGACCAGAAAACCAGCACTTAACGCTTTGAAAACTTGCACCATTTTTGCACAACATAGAGTTGTGTAATGATGTAGTGACTTTTGGTGTCGTCAGTTTGAGGTAGCTCTACCGAAATGGCAGGGCTTGGAAGAAGGAAGAAGAGGGTAGTAGATGCGCCCGTCTATCACATTTAGCCAAACTGTTGGCAGTTCTAGTGAGGCGCACGCCACTGAGAAGATGCCCCAAATTCAGTAGGAGGTGTGGACCTCTTAATGAATTTGGCCCACCGTACTCCAGCGAGCTCTGCGCAACGCCAGTCTTCATGAATTGACCACATAGACATGTCACGGTTTTCATCAATACCTTTTCAAATCTTTTGAGTTTGTTGAATAGTTAAAAAAAACTATATATATTTTCTACAATCTTTGAGAGTAAATAGCAACCAAAGCAAGTGCTATAGATCCGGAAAGCAGAAGAAACAGTCTCTCCTTGTGTATTGCTATCAGGAAAAATATGATAATAATAATAATAATAATAATTTTTATTTATATAGCGCCAACATATGATAAATCTCATCATAAAAATCAATGGATTATTTATACAAATAGAAGTAAAAAACACTACACACTTAAATTTTGGGAGTGACAGACTTCCGTTAGGCTTCTTTCACACATCAGGTTTTTTGCATCGGGCACAATCCGGCGAATGTTGGAAAAACCGGATCCGGCGCAGATTGTGAAAAACTGATGCTCAGTTTAAAAAAATGGAAAAAGGCGCCAGAATCTGTCATTTTCCCATATCTAGTGAACTGTATGGGGTAGATTTAAAAAAAACTGAATACTCAGGGGATCAGCAGGAATATAATAATAACAAAAACTGTTAGTGAAGTGATGACAGGTACTCTTTAAAGGGTGTCTATCACCTCCAAAACTCAATAGTAAGATTACCTATTGAGTGGCTTCTCTGTACATGCGCCTCAACAATTTGATTGATCGCTGACCATTTACATTGTACCTCTATACCCCCAAAACTCAATGTAACCTAATTAAACAGTCATATATTGGATTTAATCATCCAAAAAATATGTTTATGAAAATGAAGGTACTGGGTGGACCTTTGGAATGACCAAGTTTCAAGAGCACCGTTCCACCTCCTTCCCCATTGTTGACAGACAACGGCCGCTTGCCTGTGCAAGCAAATAATGACACCAGTTTTTCGGGGATTCCAACAGAAACCTCCATGCAGTGATAGATGGAGAGCACTGGATTAATGTGCACCTAGCCTAGATAAGTGGCTTGCAAAAAAAGATACAAATGTTTAACAAATCCTTCCTCTCATGTTAGAGATAGCAGGATGTGGTGAGGGGGTTGTACACAGATCTGTGGTAGAGAAATCACACTAAAAACAAGAAGGAAAGTGCATGGGAAGGAAATAAGTGTAGTCCCACAACTAGACTCATAAATGAAAGCAAGTGAGGACAGCAGCACCCTGGACATACCTCACTCATTAACACTAGTGATCTGAACATCAGTCTTCATGAAGGAAGCGTTTGAATTGAGATGCGACAAATTCATTAAGAGGCGTGCAGTTTTTAATATAAATTTGCCAGAATCTTCAACTGCCGTGCGCCAGGAATGCACGATGAGCTTTTTGGGGTTGCTTGACCAGACTTTTCAAAGGCTAAGTTGTTCAGAACTGGCTCCAAAAGTCGATACATTTTTGCACAATTTCGAGCTGCACAAAACTTTTGTGACATTTTAAGAGGTTTTAATCCACATTTCTGGGAAAACTAATTAATGAATGGGATGCACGAAGCTCATGTCCAGCATGTATTAGGGAAGGATACTCTCTGAAAAAAAGAGTCTGAAACTACAATAATATCAGGCTGCAAAGTGCATATCACAGGGTCCGAAAATGAATAAATGAAGAGAGGAGACTGAAACTTAAAGGAGTTGCGCACTACTGGACAACTCTGGTTATTCACATCAGGACCCCAATAAAAATAAAAACAATGTATACTCACCTACCGCAGCAGAACCATTCCTGCGATGTTGGAGGAATAGCTCTCAGCGAGTGATGTGACATCATGTTCAAATCAGCAGATGTTGATTAGCCACAGCGTTTACATGACACAAAAATGCCTTGCCACCTGCTTAGAACAGTAGCGTCAACATAGTAGGAACAACGCTGCTGCGGGAGGTGAGTGTCCTACTTCTTCTACAATGCCCCCACGAGTTGTGGTATAGCTATTTACAAATAGTAGCCGCAGAATCATTTTACACTCTGACAAAATATATGGTATTCTTAGATTTTAGATTTATAAAATATGCCATAAATGTTCAATAGATGGGATTCTTCCTCTCAGACCCACACATAGCCCAAGAACTGGATCTCGGACGCTATGGATGGAGTGCTGGTCGATCTCGGACGCTATGGATGGAGCGCTGGTGGATCTCGGACTCTATGGATGGAGCACTGGTGAATCTCGGACTCTATAGATGGAGCTATGGTGGATCTCGGACCCTATGGATGGAGCTATGGTGGATCTTGGACGCTATGGATGGAGCGCTTGTGGATTTCGGACACTATGGATGGAGAGCTGATGAATCTCATACGCTGGATGAAGCACTGGTGGATCTCGGACGCTATGGATGGAGCTATGGGGGATCTCGGACGCTATGGATGGAGCGCTTGTGGATCTCGGACACTATTGATGAAGCGCTGGTGGATCTCGGACGCTATGGATGGAGCCATGGGGGATCTCGGACGGTATGGATGGAGCGCTTGTGGATCTCGGTCACTATTGATGAAGCGCTGGTGGATCTTGGACGCTATGAATGGAGCTATGGTGGATCTCGGACTCTATGGATGGAGCACTGGTGGATCTCGGACGCTATGGATGGAGCACTGGTGATCTTGAACTCTATGGATGGAGCACTGATGGATCTTGGACGCTATGGATGGAGCTATGGTGGATCTCGGACGCTATGGATGGAGCGCTTGTATATTTCGGACACTATGGATGGAGAGCTGGTGAATCTCATACGCTCGATGGGGAGCTGGTGGATCTCGGACGCTATGGATGGAGCTATGGGGGATCTCGGACGCTATGGATGGAGTGCTTGTGGATCTCGGACACTATTGATGAAGCGCTGGTGGACCTCGGACTCTATGGATGGAACACTGGTGGATCTCGGACGCTATGGATGGAGCTATGGCGGATCACGGACACTATGGATGGAGCGCTTGTGGATTTCGGACACTGTGGATGGAGAGCTGGTGAATCTCATACGCTGGATGGAGTGCTGGTGGATCTCGGACGCTATGGATGGAGCTATGGGGGATCTCGGACGCTATGGATGGAGCGCTTGTGGATCTCGGACACTATTGATGAAGCGCTGGTGGATCTCGGACTCTTTGGATGGAGCACTGGTGGATCTCGGACGCTATGGATGGAGCTATGGCGGATCACGGACACTATGGATGGAGCGCTTGTGGATTTTGGACACTGTGGATGGAGAGCTAGTGAATCTCATACGCTGGATGGAGTGATGGTGGATCTCGGACGCTATGGATGGAGCTATGGGGGATATTATTATTTATCTTGGACACTATTGATGAAGCGCTGGTGGATCTCGGACTCTATGGATGGAGCATTGGTGGATCTCGGACGCTATGGATGAAGCTATGGTGGATCTCAGACACTATGGACGGAGAGCTGGTGGATCTCGGACGCTGGATGAGAATTGATGGATCTCGGATGCTATGGATGGAGCTATGGTGGATCTCAGACGCTAAGGATGGAGAGCTGGTGGATCTCGGACGCTATGGATGGAGCATTGGTGGATCTCGGACGCTATGGATGGAGCGCTTGTGGATCTCAGACACTATGGATGGAGAGCTGGTGCATCTCGGACCCTGGATGGAGCGCTGGTGGATCTCGGACGCTATGGGTGGAGCACTGGTGGATCTTGGACACTATGGATGGAGCTATGGTGGCCGCACTCGCTCAACTTTCTTCCTTTACTATGGGACTTTCCGAGTCACGCACACTTGTTCAACTTTTTCGGAAGCTTCAATCTAAGTTTCAGAGAATTGAAGCTGTTTCATCAGCATCTACATGGCCTAGTACAAACCCTATTTTGATGACTTGGCACAATAGTAGAATTTCCTGCAAATAATCTGCACATCTTGTGTACGACTGGTGTTATCAGGATTCATGACTAATTGCATTTGTGCAACTTGTTCCTACACACTTGCCAGGGGCACTGTTTTCCAAGTAATCAATTTAAGAAGAACATTTTATAATACGGGACAACCATTAATAAGGACTAAATGGGTTTTCAAACTATAGCATTTTCCTATTGCAAAAAGTAACACTGCGGCAGGAGTTCGATTGCCAAGAAACAGAGGATCTCAAACATCTTAGTATTAGAACTAGTGGCAGCTGCTAATTCAAGTGAATGCACAGAAATCAACAATGGCATCTTAAAAAAAACTAAGCTGAAAAAAATACTTAATATCAGACTCACCTACAATAATACCACAGGCACTTACTAGCCCGATCTCCTTCTTAAGGGCCACGCCACCTCCTCCGCCAGCACTTGAAGCTGAGGCAGAATCCTGTGCCTGATCCTCAGGGATCTTCTCAGCACTAGTTCGTAGTCGGGCACCTTCTGCCATCTTGTTTGGCAAATTGATAAAAATATATAAAAAAGAAATAGGTTTTCACCTACAAGAAAAAAATGCAAGACGGTAAGTGATGGATTTCATAGACTAGCATACATGTTACAATAGCTGCTCTATGCAGAACGTAAGAGGTAGGTACGTCAGGGGCGGACATATCACTGGTGCAACCTGTGCACCCACACAGGGGCCCCAGAGGTAAGAGGGCCCGCTTCGTCCTCCATAGCAGGTGGAATTGTGCATTATGATGAGCTCTCGGGCTGCACAGGGCCCATATATAGTTCTTACAAAGGGGCCTCTTCTGTCTGTGTCCGCCAGTGAGGCAGATCAATGTGGCAAGAGTAAGGCTTCCATCTTGTCCTGACTGGGTCATCTCTGAGATTGTTGCTTCCTTCCACAGCTAAAAGTCCTACTGACTTACAATACACAGACAATGTGATAATGGGAAGTCACAATAAGGCCATGCTAGATAAACGCAACATACGGTATGTATACTAAGGCTTCTCCTTGTGGAGCGTGACCTACCAGGTATGGTATACTGAGACAATTCTTTTTAATGTTAATTTAATAATAAACATTCCTAAGGCTTCGTTCACATTAGCGTTTCCCGACACAGCGTCGGGAAACGCAGCGGCGACGCATGCGTCATGCGCCCCTATATTTAACATGGGGGACGCATGGACGTGCGTTGTGCTGCGTTGTGCGACGCATGCGTTTTTTTGGCCGCAAGCGTCGGGCAAAGAAAACGCAACAAGTTGCATTTTTTTTGCATCGAAATTTCGGCAAAAAACGATGCATGCGTCGCAAAACGCAGCGTTTTTGCGTGCGTTTTTATTTGCGCACAACGCAAATGTGAATGTAGTCTAACAAATCCTTTACTATACTGCAATAACCAACGCCCATTGTATTCTGTATGCAGCGGTTTTCATATCCAGCTACAAGCTGACATTTTACATTATGATAAAGTATTATATCTCGGCTCGCACATGTGCAGAAAGACATCACCCAATCTTAATATATCCATACGTCTTAGCTCTTACATTACACTAGAACTCGCTTATTAAAACCGTCTATAAGATTCTTGCTTTATAGTGTCTGTATAGTAAGAGTAATACTTTAGGGCCCTAATTCAAAATCCGTAACAGAGCCCCTCACCTATTACATGCCATTATTACAGGTCATGTTATGTGTCAGAAGGATAGGAACTAGGGTCTAGGTGCCCACCCCTACAGATATGCCCATGGTCCCATCCATAATAAGGGGTTTCACATGTTAAAATATAAGTGTCTGGCTTGGTAATTATACAACACAAATCTACACCTAGCAAGTGGCATTCCAGTGCCTATATGTCCGAGTGACCTACTGACAATGTCCAGCCGACAGCAGGTCAAATGAAAAGCTGGAGGGCCCTATAGATCCTCCCGGCTATTGTGTTCTTGGTGACATGTGACTGCTGGGACACTGTTATACTGAGCGAGGGTCCCATTACACCCACCACACTGTGCAAATCAGAAAGACGCCGGGTGAGAGCAGAAAATGGGACATGTTGTTACCATACTGTATTATGTGGTCCACAGGGAGCTTTCTCTGCAATCCTGATGAATGGATTCTACCCTCTATACAAAGTATACTTTTATGTATGATATCTATCTATCCCATAGCTATCTTTCTATCTATCATCTATATATTTATCTATTATCTATCTCTATCTATCATCTATTTATCTATCTATATATTTCTCTATCTATCTACATATATTATGTTACATATGATAGATAGATAGATAAATAGATAAAATAGATATGACAGATAGATAAATAGATAGATATGGGATAGATAGATAGATAGATAGATAATAGATAGATAATGGATAGATAATAGATAGATAATTGATAGATGATATATAATGGATAGATAGATAGATAGATAGATAGATAGATAGATAGATAGATAGATAGATAGATAGATAGATGATAGATAGATAGATATGGGATAGATGGATAGATAGATAGATTAGATAGATAGATAGATGATAGATAGATAGATAGATAGATAGATAGATAGATAGATAGATAGATAGATAGATAGATATGGGATAGATGGATAGATAGATAGATTAGATAGATAGATATGGGATAGATAGATAGATAGATAGATAGATAGATAGATAGATAGATAGATAGATAGATAGATATGGGATAGATAGATAGATAGATTAGATAGATAGATGATAGATAGATAGATAGATAGATGGATAGATAGATATGGGATAGATGGATAGATAGATAGATAGATAGATAGATAGATAGATAGATAGATATGGGATAGATAGATAGATAGATAGATATGGGATAGATAGATAGATAGATAGATAGATAGATAGATAGATAGATAGATGATAGATAGATAGATGATAGATAGATAGATAGATATGGGATAGATGGATAGATAGATAGATAGATGATAGATAGATAGATTAGATAGATGATAGATAGATAGATAGATAGATAGATAGATAGATAGATAGATAGATAGATAGATGTATAGACAGACAGGATAGATAGATAGATAGATGGATAGATAGATAGATAGATAGATGATAGATAGATAGATGATAGATAGATAGATAGATTAGATAGATAGATGATAGATAGATAGATAGATAGATTAGATAGATAGATAGATAGATTAGATAGCTAGATGATAGATGATAGATAGATAATAGCTCCCTTTAGTATAGTCACACTATGGCATGGATGATGAGCAGTGAAGTGAGCAGCCATACATCTATAGGTGACCACTCACTTCCTTACACCTGCAGAGAGGGGGCATCCTGGGCACCTATACACCATGGCAGGATGGGCACAAGGTGGGAGCACTAATACCCCGTGTGCCCCTACATGATATACCCCACATGATCCTGTCCCCCTGTGGTGCCGTGTGGTGGGCGCTGTGCCCGGGTCCTCACCAGCTCCTGCTCGCTTGTCTCAGGGCGTCCTCAGCATGTCGCCGCTGTGTCAGCGCTGTGTCATCCTAGCACCGGATCCGGTCACGCCGTCCGTGTCCGCTGCCCGCACACCTGCAGCCCGCAGCCTGCCCGCTGTCCTCCGCTCTGCTGCTGCTGTCCCCGCTGCCTGTCAGCGCGCTTATATCCCCGCAGACTCCGCCCCCTGGCGGGCGCACAGCCCGGTCCCAGCAGACAGACTCCCAGATGTGGGGAAAGGTCCATGTCCTGCTTCCTCCTCGGAGGCGTCCAGTGTAGGGCTGCCTCATCCTCTCCTCATCATGGAGGAGCCATAGCCGGCTGCTTCTTACATTCCAAGACCCCATAGCTAGAGAGTCAATCATGGCAGTGGCATTTTCCCTGGCATGGGAGAGACAGCTGACAGCTGACCTCCCACCATCAGTGCCCACCTTCTCCTGGGCCCTTACCTGCTGTATATCCGGCACTGCACATATGTTGGCGTTTTTTCTGTCGTTATTTTGTGGGACGCGCTGCTGTAGTTTTCAATGACAAGATTCTTATTACCGTATATTGTAGGGAAAAATTGGGAAAAAATCCACATAGGGTAAAATAGCGAGTAAGTGAAAACCATCCGTCATTCATTTTCTTTGCGATTTTAATTAGTTGATAATGTGGCAAAATGATTCCTTAAGTCGTACGATTACGATGATGCCAAACGTGGATTATTATTTTAGCGGATTAGCAAAAATCGGAATTTTGTAAACAGTAAATGTTGGTTGTCGTCGTCATTTCTGCGAGCCACAGCTTTTTTAGTTTCTGTGTGGGGCTTTTTTTGCTTACTGAGCTGTAGCTTTTACAAGTACGGTACCATGTTGGGTTCATCCAAGATCTTGATTGCATCGTGGTGACCAAAATATGGCAATTCTGACATTTTAATTTCTTTTTTTTTTTTATCAGCGTCTGTTGTACAGATTTAGATTTTGATGGATCAGATTTTACTGACGCGGTAATAGCAAATATGCTTTTTTATTATTATTTTAGTTTAAACTGGGGGAATGGGGTAAGTGCATTATTATTTTTTGTTTTGTTCTAAAATACTTTTTCAAAAACTCGTATTTTTTTACTTTATTTATTAGTCCCCATAGGGGACGCAAACCTGTGATCTTCTAATCGCTACCTCTATATACTTACAATAATGAAAACGTAGCTTCTAGGAGCTGAGACTGGGCTTTACAGGAGTACCTGGATGTCAGCGACAGAGGCATGCCCCCCCCAGACCATCAGCCCCCCACAATCGTCAGAATGGAGCCTATAGCAGGATCGCATACCATTGTCAGTAATGCTGCTAAGCCCGCACTATACACATGGCCCAGCACAATAAGTACTGGTAGATCATGGTGTCAGAAGGGGTTAAAGAGGGCAAACAGCAAGGAGGTTGATTAAATAAAAACATTGCTTATCTGTTTAATCCCCTCCCAGTCCCCCTCTCTTTAGTTAGTTTACTTCTCTCTAATGATGTGGTGCTGCACATTCACATGTAACTTACAGATCACAGGGGGTGCATCTGCTGTGAACATTCAGACCTCCCTCCATTTATTGTCTATGGGACTGCCGATACAGCACCCAGCTATTTCTGACAGTCCCATATAGAATGAGTGGAGGTGAGCATGCAGACCTCCACTCCATTCATTGTCTATGGGACTGCCGATACAGCACCCAACTATTTCTGCCAGTCCCATATAGAATGAGTGGAGGTGAGCATGCAGACCTCCACTCCATTCATTGTCTATGGGACTGCCGATACAGCACCCAACTATTTCTGCCAGTCCCATATAGAATGAGTGGAGGTGAGCATGCAGACCTCCACTCCATTTATTGTCTATGGGACTGCCGATACAGCACCCAACTATTTCTGCCAGTCCCATGTAGAATGAGTGGAGGTGAGCGTGCAGACCTCCACTCCATTCATTGTCTATGGGACTGAGGGTACAGCACCCAGCTATTTCTGACAGTCCCATACAGAATGAGTGGAGGTGAGCATGCAGACCTCCACTCCAGTCATTGTCTATTGTACTGCTGGTACAGCACCCAGCTATTTCTGACAGTCCCATAGAAAATGAGTGGAGGTGAGCATATCGAAGTACTCAGTACAACCCCTTTAACCCAAATGACTAAGATTAGGAAAATAATTACTTATATCATTCACACAAATCAGTGATCATGGGAACAGGGATTTTGCCTTGCTGTCATCCCACTGAACACTGCAGCCCGGCATCTCTATTCACTTACTTACATAGCGCCGACATATTCCAGAGCACAATGCATATTATATGCTGATCATACTGGAAAATAGCTGTGAGTAAATGAGTCTTCACTAACATCAGTACTTATTCACACACTGTATCAAGCCTGCGTGAAAAAAAAGCTGCCCTCCTTATGGGGGCTTGTAAATCACACATAGGACTCTCAAAAATAACTCACAGAACTCAACAAAGCGATGGAACAAAAGGAGGAACCTCACCACAGGAGCCCCAGCACCACCGGGATACCGGGAGCATTGGTGGGTCACGCTCTTCCTGGATATGGACTTTTGGGGCTGATATTGTTCCTCCTTTTGTCTCGCTCTCATGGTTCGGGCTGGTTGTTTGCTTTTTTAATAATGATTATGAATCCTTTTTGGCATCTCCGAGAAGTCATGTATATTTTCCTTGGCCCACGTATAGTGATCACATATTACAAGAATAAAGCTGCTTCACAGGACCCATACGGCTTCCTAGATAATATCTCACAGTTGCCATTCAGAAAACATGACGCGTTCCTTACGCCTTTTATTTCCGAAGCACATTGGACTATGAGGCATGCCATTGTCTGATCCGTGCGCCGCCGTTCTCAGGGCAAGGGTCTATTCTGGTCTCACCAAGCAGATAATCAGGACGACTATGTTTATCTCCAAAACCTGTGTATGGTCCGGCGGCAAAGTGTAAACGCTGCTACAGTGACTGATAGTCCATACACCCCCGGGGCATGGGTCACAGATACACACTGTACTGTGTGAGTGCCAATTTCTGGCTTTCTTTACAGGCTCCTGGGGTCTAAGGGGTTAAGTTTCTCCTTGAGGGGGTGCTAAGTTAGGGTAGGAAGACTTATAGGCCCCGCTGGGAATTTACATTTCCAGAATCCTAGAATAGGCACATTAAATTTGTTAGTCAGGATATACAAACCTCAGGAACCAGGATGGAACCAGGGATTATGTTCATTCTTCTACAATCATATGAAGGAAAGCGGCAAACCTTTGTATGAAATCAGGCACATATGGATGAGCGGTATGAGCCCATTCACAGATTTGAAGGGTTAGGCTACATTCCAACAATGATTATTTGGTGCGTTATTGATGTTGCAAATCTTCTGCACCTATTAAGTTATTTAATTAACTTATTGCATTTTTGTGTGCGTTTTTTATTAATGTGTTTTTATCATGTTTTTGATACTGCGGCTTTTCTTTCTTTGGTAAGCCATGTTTGAAATAAACGTTGTTTTCGATACTTCTTGGTATTTGATTTTGACAAAACTTCATGTGCGGATTATAAATGTTTGTAGCGTGTTTGTGCCGCGGAAACACACTATATACGCATGCACGTTTTTTACCTGCGGATTTTCTGCATCTAATGCCTTTCTAGGTTGAAAATCCACACATAAAACTCAGCGAACTCACAGAGAGAAATTGACACGCACCACAGGTCAGTTTACGCTGAGTTTAAAAAAAAGCCCAGTGAGCAGGAGCTTTCTATAAATCCCATCCACTTTGCTGGAACTGTAAGACGCTGCATCGTGGGAACGAGGCCTAAGGCTGAGATCACATAGCGTTTGACTCCATCAGGACTTATGTCGGAACCTGCCCAAAACTGGATTTGGTCGTAGGCACCGATAGGGTCATTGACGGAGTCACAGCATGATCTGGGGAGAATCATTTACGGTCGTGTATGGAGGTGGGCAGAAGTACATCTAACTGCCCGCCTTTATAGGCGTATGCGGCCAACAATGATGCACCGGAGAGCATTCTGTGACTTTGTCTGCACCATTAAAGACAATGGCCATGTTGACACCTACACCTGAATCCGATTCTGTGGGGGTTCAGATGTAAGCCGCGACAACGCCACTAAACGTAGGGCCAAACGCTATGGCAACCCAGCCTAAGGGTATGTGCACACAACGTTTTTCAAGTTGATTCCGCTGCCGAAACCGCCTGAAAAAAAAAGAAATTTTCAAAAGAATAAACATAAGCAATTGTATGTGAAAACTATTTGCTGTGCATATGTTCAAGTTTTTGAGCGTCTTTTAAACACTTCAGGTTTCTAAAAACATCAAGTGGTTAAAAGAAGTAACATGTCCATTCTTCTGGTGATTTCCACTTGGAAGACTCTCTGTACTTTACAATAGAAGTCAATGGAAAAGCTCAGAAGACTCTCATTGTTTTTGCTGTAAAAACCACTAGCAGCTTCTTGAAAAAAAAAAATGACCAGAAAACAACAATAAAAAAGACTTTACAAAAACCATGGGAATATCATCTAAAAAAACACTAATAGCTAAAGCCGTCAGAAAAACCCTCACATGGATTTCTACATAAAAATGACTCGCTATGCATATGTTCAGTGCTTTGATCTTCTTTCAACTGCATCAGGTTTCTAAAAACGCCAAAAGAAGGGAGCTGACCATTCTTCAAACTTTATCGCTTGGAAGACGTTGCATTACAAGCCAATGGGAAATCTTGGAAGACGCCTGGATTTCTTTTGAAGCGTTCTGGCATCATTTTCTATTGAAAAAAAATTCTAGATGTTTCTTTATTTTTCAATGGAGTAAAAAAACAAACAGAAAATAACCAAAAAATGAGATAAAAGACACTTAAGGAAAATATAATGCCACAATTTTCTGAATTGTCTTCTGCTTGAAAACCTTGGTGGGTTCACATAAGATTCATAACACGTTGTGGGCACATACTCATAGCCTCTTGAAAACTGCTTTGCTGCATGAAAGATTATTTCACCCTATGAACGAGCCTTTTGCTTATTTATCAGGTGATCGACAGCCTGTTTACAGAATTGGTTTTAACAACCGTCTTGCAGTGTCGATGCCCATTTAGGGTGCATTTTGCTGGCCATAATTGGCAACATTTTCATCCTTACAAAAATTGAGCTAGAAGATCTAGACACCTTGCAATTAAAGTGAACCAAACTTATGGCCCCATGCTCATTAAACTAATAGCAGGCTTGGCCGACCATGTAATACATAGTAACATAGTAACATAGTTAGTAAGGCCGAAAAAAGACATTTGTCCATCCAGTTCAGCCTATATTCCACCATAATAAATCCCCAGATCTACGTCCTTCTACAGAACCTAATAATTGTATGATACAATATTGTTCTGCTCCAGGAAGACATCCAGGCCTCTCTTGAACCCCTCGACTGAGTTCGCCATCACCACCTCCTCAGACAAGCAATTCCAGATTCTCACTGCCCTAACAGTAAAGAATCCTCTTCTATGTTGGTGGAAAAACCTTCTCTCCTCCAGACGCAAAGAATGCCCCCTTGTGCCCGTCACCTTCCTTGGTATAAACAGATCCTCAGCGAGATATTTGTATTGTCCTCTTATATACTTATACATGGTTATTAGATCGCCCCTCAGTCGTCTTTTTTCTAGACTAAATAATCCTAATTTCGCTAATCTATCTGGGTAACGTGGGTAATGGGTAATGTGTATGGGAATCTCCCGAGTCTCCCCTTATAGATGATGATGTCAGAGGTGATAAGGATCCAGCATGGTCAGTTTCGGGTGGCCGATCCTTTAGTTGTTGGCAGCTTAAGCCACCACTATCAGAGAAGGCATAAACATTAGACTAATGTCAGCCAAACACACCGCTATCGACAGGTTCGGCCAACAGGCGAATGTGTATGGAGACCCCAACAGATGATTGGTGGGGGGAGATAAGGATTCAACGCGATGAATATGGACTGCATATCTTTTTTGCTATCTAAGAGATAAGCCAGTGCCAGAGATGTCTGTCAGTGCCAGAGCAGGGTTTTAACCTGCGAGACTCGGACGTATTTCTCACAAGTGAGAAAGAGCCCTAATGGAGACAGCGTTAAGGCAAAGTGGGGTATAAACACACCTGCTACGTTTCAGGCGGACCACTTTTTTAGGTATACGGATACGTCACATCCATTCAAGGCTGCTAATAAAGCAACATCCATATCTATTAGCTAAAGTACTACGGGACACAAACATACACATCTTTAGACATATTTCTTTAAATACATTTCTCGTCCATAACAGTATGACAAAATACTTCATTAATAAAGACAGGTCAGGCGAGACAGCTGGCGGAGGAGCGATTGTTCCATCCCGGGTCGGACTGGGGTGTCTGGGGCCCACCAGGGGAATGGACTCTAGGGGGCCACCCTACAGCTATAAGCAAATATCTGTTAGTCGTTATCCCCATGATAGTGGAGCATCGGCTGTAAAACACAGGGGGGCTCCTGCACATCTACTGTGCACCACAATAACTGGGATGTATAATTACGGTAGTTTACATTAATGGGGTTCTTTGGTCAAAACAAGTTATCACCGATCCATGGGCTCCACAGGATAGGTGATCACTTTGGTCCGACCATTAGAAACGGCACCAATCAAAAGAATGAGGAAGTTTTATCATTGATAAGACACTTATCCCCATTTTAAAATGGAGCTGCAGGTAGCATATCTGACCGTGGCTCCATTCATTCTCTTTGGGGCTTCCAGAAAAAAAGAAGTGGAGCCGCTGAGGGAATGAATGGATCAGTGATTGAGTTGTACATGCCACTCCAGTCTAATGGGGATAAAAAGTTCCACATTCTGCCGATTGGGTCCAAGTAGCCAGACCCCAAAAATCAGTATGTTATCACTTATCCTGTGGAGAGGTGATTACTTTTTTCACAGGACTCCCCCTGTAAGTGCATCTCCGCTGCTGTGTACAAACTACTTAATCTCTATGGAAATAAAGAATCTTCTCCCAATTAATATCAGAGAGAACAAATGACTGCCATACACAACACAATCCACAATACCAAGACCAATACTACCAAATACAGGGAAAAAATACCACCACAACATGACTAGACCACATAGTGACTGAATAATACCACATACAAGGGACAAATACTGCCACACCATGACCGGACCACATAGTGACCAAATAATATCATATAAAAGGAACAAATATGCCACACCATGATCAGACGATATGGTGACCGAATAATATGATATATTACCAACATATCGGGACGAAATAATGCCACATACAAGGAGAAATACTGCCACACCGTGACCAGACCACAAATTACCACCACATAGTGACCGAATACTACAATACGGATCATGAATACAAACCACAATACTAACACTGTTATTACCACCAGTGACATTATACACAGGAGCTCTGTATATAGTGTCAGTGTACAGGTAATACAGTGACCTCCGGTGACATTATACACAGGAGCTCTGTATACAATGTCAGCGTACAGGTAATACAGCGATCACCAGTGACATTATACACAGGAGCTCCGTATATAGTGTATAGTGTACAGGTAATACAGTGATCACCGGTGACATTATACACACGAGCTCTGTACACAGTATATATTGTATAGTGTGCATGTACATGTAATACACTAACTCACCAGTGATGTCTCTAGTTGAAGTCTTTCATCTTCACGTTTCTTCTTCAACCAGCACAGACTGCCATCACTTCTTCCAGCCAGGACTCGGCTCTGCAAAAAATAACACAGTCATCAATAGCTGATCGATTCCAGAGCACATTCCCCACTTTTTTCTGGCTTCTACACTACGTCAGATGAAATAAAAAAGCAACATAGTGCTGCCCTGCACAGGAACAGGACCCCCATTTTTCTCCCTCCATGGAAAACAGTTTCCTAAAAAGTAAATTATATTACAGTAGTAATAATGTCCCAAATTGGACCCTAAAGAAATTATGTTCCCCATTTCCACTTGTCACCATAAACTAATATAGCATGTTTCTCATTCTCGCCCTCAAACAGTAATTTAGTCCCTCATCCTGGCCCCCTTTATTCAATAATCTTGCCCAACCTGCCCTCCTTTACTTTATAATATGCCCCAGCCTTGTCCCCTATGTCCCTTGTCCAGCCTGGCCCCCAGATATCCATCCTGCCCCCCACAGCTATACATACTGGCCCTCATATGGCCCTTTTTCTGCCGCATATATCTTTCCTGGACCCCTATATATCCTTCCTGGTCACTTGTCCTGGCTCCCCCATATATGCAACCTGCCCCTCCATATAAATTCATCCTGATCCCCCTCCATATATCCATCCTGCCCCCCCCCCCCCCCCATATATCCATCCCGGCTCCCCATATATCCACCCTTGTCCCCATATATACTGTACATACTAACACAAGTGGACTTACTAAACCAGTAGTCCAAAGAAGTGAACCATAATATTTACAAACAAGTTTTTATTAGAAATCCTAAAATATACAGAACAAAAAATAAAGAAACAGGAATGTCCAATTTAAAGGAGCGGGTCTCATAGACTTGTAATGCCCATGCACTAAGTGCATGGGCTGACAAACATTTCCCCATGGGGGGGTACATTTTAAAAAAATATTTTATGGGGATCATGGACACACTTGCCAAAAAATTGACTGGCTGTAGCAGCATGGAACGCGTTAACCCTGGTGATCTAGTGGAGGTGGATGATGAGACGTGAAGGAAGGCCTTATTAAAAACTTGGCCCCATTTAAAGGAGCTGGTCTCCTAGACTCGTAATGCCCATATACTAAGTGCATGGGATGACAAACATTTCCCCCTGGGGGAGTAAAATTTAGTATGGTTTCAAATTAGTAAAGGGCATCATAAAAACACCCTTGCACAAAAATGTAGTGACTTTTGCATCACAGAATATGTTCACCCTGGTGTTCTAGTGGTTTTGGATGATGAGGATGAGGATAAGGAGGAGGATAACATCAAGTAGACCAAATCAGGAAGCGTATACCCATGTGTGGTTGTGAAGACGTGCATGAGATTACACATCCACAAAAAAGACAATGTATTTGAAGTTATGTTTCGCTGTTTTTGAAGCGATGGCCGGGGGACCACCACGGTGCAGAAAGACTACCGTACACAAGATGAGGTGCAAACAACACAGGGTAGATTTATTGGAAGGCGAGGAATGAAGTGGATCAGGAAGATGCAAACAGGGGTGTGCAATGGCAAAACATAATTTACAAGAGTTATATTCTTTAGCTTGTCCGTAAAATAGCACGGTGCTCCAACTGTTACAGAATCAACATACGTCACACAAGTAAATGCAAACAATAAACAAATATTGATACTACTCTACGTATAACCTCCCTGGCCTTTACTAAGCAGGTGTCATGTCGGACGTTGTTCACACTAGGGCGTCCGACAGACAGCGGTAATTCCACATTTGTCCACTATACGCTCAGTGGCGCCGGCTAGATTTTATCCAGGTTATCTAGGGTTAATCTGGCTGGTAATCTGGTTGGAGGCTGGGTCACGCCCGTAGCCTTTAAATAGTCATTCTGGACTTTGGGCGTCGCCAATTATAGCTTGTGTCTTGTGCCTGGTGATCTCGGTCTGGAGTGGTGGTCTAGGAGTTGAAGTATCATATCTGGTGGTGTATTATCCTTTGTCATATTTCTCCTTCCTATATTTGTGTTTATTTTTGCCCTGTGCACATTATAGTGTTTTCCTGTGTGTCTGCGGCGAGGTGCGTTTTTAGTTTTCCCTGTCTGTACTTTCTGTGTAAGTTGGTGTGTGGTCTTACCACTGGGTGGTGGGTGGAGGTTTCAGCATAGGGCTGAAACAGAAGTCAGGGTCAGGCCTGGCGGCCCAGACAAGCACACCATCAGTGTAAATTCTTGGAGAGGGACAAACAGGGTTTTCCCTAGTCTGAGGGATATTGCAGGGGCCCGGGTAATCAGCTTTAGTCTACCCAATACCCATGTGACATTATAATTGGCCTAAATAAATTTTGGATGCCATGGATCCCATGACTTCCATAACCCGCCAGTTGGAGGCACTGTCCTTACAGGTCACTGAGTTGAAGGGGGCAGTTCAGCAACAAAGTCTGGCAGCATCTAATTTGCAAGCTGAAACTGCACGTAGAGTCGCAGAGCCAAAGATCCCTTTACCTGAGAGGTTTGCTGGGGAACGCAGTAAATTTGTTGTTTTTCGTGAAGCTTGCAAATTATATTTTCATATGCGCCCGGTTTCCTCAGGTAATGAGGCTCAGCGTGTGGGCCTGGTATTGTCATTACTGAACGGAGACCCCAAGCATGGGCGTTTTCATTACCATCTGATTCAGCTGCATTTAACTCAGTGGAGATTTTTTTTTTCTGCTCTTGGACTCATATATGATGATTCTGACAGACTGGCTCTAGCAGAGTCTAAAATACGCTCTCTCCGCCAGGGGGAGCGAATGGCAGAGGATTACTGTTCTGAATTTCGCCGCTGGGTGGTGGACATGCAATGGAATGACCCTGCGCTGCGGAGTCAATTTGTACATGGGGTTTCGAGAAGGGTTAAACATGCCCTCATGTATGAGACTCCTGCTTCTCTAGAGTCTTGTTGTCCGCATTGATCGCCGTTTACATCAGGGGGCGCAAGAGACGCCGCCTATGGGGGAGGGCGTAGGTGCACGTGTGGTTGCTGCAGGTGAGCCCACGGAGCCTATGCAAATCGCAGGGGTGTCACATCATCTTGCCTCCTCACTCAGGAAGCAGGGAGCCTGTTTTTGCTGTGGTAAAAAAGGGCATTATGTAAATGCTTGTCCTCTGTTTTCTAAGAAAAGCACAATGGCGGAAAACTTCTAAGCTCAGAGTGTGTGGAGGAGGCCAATCTGAGCTTATGCATATCCTCCATGGGGGTCTCTCAATGTATGCTCCCTGCCAGAGTTACAGGCGCTGGCAGAGAGCTGCCAATCACTGTTTTTGTGGATAGTGGGTCGGCCACTAATCTCATTGATGCGGAGTTTGCGCGCACGGCCGGGTTCACGGTCGATAAACTGCCTCATCCTATCCGGGTGGTCACCATCAATGCTACTCCACTTCCACAGGGGGAGATTACTGAGTTTGTGGCTGAGGTTAAACTCCACATTGGGGTCCTACATTCTGAGCAAGTTACATGTAGGGTGCTCAGTAATCTTCCTGCACAAATGGTTCTGGGTTTTCCATGGTTGTCTATGCACAACCCGGTGATTGACTGGAAAACTCAGGATATAATTCAGTGGAGCGGATTTTGCCAGGAGAATTGTCTGGCCACATGTGTGTCTGCGGTGACTTCCAGCATTCCTGAGTCGCTGCTGGATTTCGCAGATGTGTTTTCTGAGAAGGGTTGCTCTGAATTGCCACCACATCGACCCTATGACTGTACTATTAGGTTTAAACCAGGGGCCAAGTTGCCGAAAGCTAGGATGTTTAACATCTCTGGTCCTGAGAGGCAAGCCCTAAAGGACTACATTGCTGAGAGTCTGAGCAAAGGGCACATCAGGCCTTCATCCTCGCCGGTGGCAGCGGGGTTCTTCTTCATTAAGAAGAAAGATGGCGGACTACGCCCGTGTCTGGATTTTAGGGAGTTAACCCAGATTACGGTTCGTGATCCACACCCTATGCCACTGATACCTGATTTGTTCAACCAGGTGGCTGGTGCTAAGTGGTTTTCCAAGCTTGACCTCGGGGGGGCGTACAACCTCATAAGAGTCCGTCAAGGTGATGAGTGGAAGACGGCTTTTAATACTCCTGAGGGTCATTTTGAAAATTTGGTGATTTGGGTTGACAAACGCGCCTGCTGTATTCCAACATTGCATAAATGATGTGTTCTCGCATGTACTGGGGAAATTCGTTATTTTGTACCTAGATGACATTCTCATTTATTCATGCGACCGTTATACTCATTTAGAGCATGTGAGGCAGGTGTTACAGCTACTCAGAGAAAATAAGCTCTATGCAAAACTTGAGAAATGTGTTTTTTCGGTTCAGGAGTTGCCTTTCTTGGGTTATATTGTGTCTGCTTCAGGGTTTAAAATGGACGCAGCTAAGGTGCAAGCGGTGCTGCATTGGGAACGGCCTGATAACCTAAAAAGCACTCCAGCGGTTCCTTGGATTTTCTAATTATTATAGAAAATTTATCAAAGATTTTTCTACCATTGCTAAACCGCTTACTGACATGACGAAAAAGGGTACCAATTTCTCCGCCTGGCCAGAGGCTGCTGTGCGCGCATTTGAATTTCTGAAGAACAGTTTTGCTTCGGCCCCCATTCTGGTGCATCCGGACGTATCAAAACCATTTACCGTGGAGGTCGATTGCGCCTGAGGTTGGAGTGGGGGCAGTGCTATCACAAGGCTCATCCTTGGGCGAGTTGCGTCCATGCGCCTACTTTTCCAAGAAGCTGTCGCCCGCCGAACGTAACTACGATATCGGCAACAGGGAGTTGTCGGCTATCAAGTTGGCTTTTGAGGAATGGCGACACTTCTTGGAGGGGGCGGTCCACCAGGTTACAGTTATGACCGACCATAAAAATCTGCTCTATTTAGAGTCAGCCAAGCATCTGTCCCCCAGGCAGGCTCGCTGAGCATTCTTTTTTACGCGTTTCAACTTTTTTGTCACGTACCGTCCGGGGTCTAAGAACACTAAGGCAGATGCTTTATCCAGGTGTTTTCCGGGGGGAGAACCTCGGGAAGATCCGGTACCCATCCTCCAAAAGGGTGTAGTGGTCTCGGCTCTCACGACAGAGGTTGAGGCGGAGATTGCCAAGGCTCAGGAGGAAGTACCACCAGAGCTTCCCGTTAACAAATCATTTGTACCGCTTCATCTTCGCCTAAAGGTGTTGGGTGAGCATCATGATGCGGTTCTGGCTGGCCATCCAGGGGTTAAGGATACCTTGGAGTTGGTGTTGCGTTGGTTTTGGTGGCCCAAAATCCGACAGGACGTGGTCTCGTACATATCAGCATGTACCACGTGTGCTAGGGCTAAGACGCCTCACTCCCATTCTGCTGGCTCATTACATCCTCTAGGGGTACCCAGTAGGCCATGGACGGAGATCTCCATGGATTTTATTACAGACCTACCTTCCTCTGCTGGGAACATGGTCATCTTGGTGGTTGTTGATCGGTTCTCAAAGATGTTGCACTTTGTGTCCTTGCTTTCGTTACCTAACGCAAAGACTCTGGCTCAAGTTTTTGTGCAGGAGGTGGTCAGACTTCACGGGGTCCCATCTGACATAGTGTCTGATAGGGGTACTCAGTTTGTGGCGAAGTTTTGGAAAGCTTTTTGCTCACGACTGGGGATCAAGTTGTCGCATTCTTCGGCGTTTCATCCTCAGTCAAATGGTCAGACCGAGCGTATGAACCAGAATTTGGAGCAGTACTTACGCTGCTTTGTTTCTGACAACCAGGAGGAATGGTCGACGTTCCTTACTTTGGCTGAGTTTGCTATTAACAATCACCGCCAGGAATCGTCTGGGGAGTCCCCGTTCTTTTGTGTTTACGGGTACCAGCCTCAATTTTGTACTCTGCGTCAGGGTGGCTCTGCTGGCGTTCCTGAGGAGAACCAGCTAGGAGCACAACTGTCATCTGTTTGAAGGAGAGTGAAACAGCGCTTGCTGAGCGTGGGCGCTAGGTACAAACGAGTGGCTGACAGTAGACGTGTGCTAGATCCGGACCTGAGTGTGGGTGATTGGGTGTAGTTGTCCACAAAAAACATAAAGCTCAAAGTACCATCCCTGAAATTGGGTCCAAGGTTTATTGGTCCATTTAGGGTCGCCGCCATCATTAACCCGGTAGCCTACCGATTGGAACTTCCTACGGTATATAAAATACACAACGTGTTTCACAGATCTCTGTTAAAGAAGGTGGTGGGTTCCGTGGACGCGGCGCCAATGCCACCTCCAGTCTTGGTGGATGGCAATTTGGAGTTTGTAGTCTCCAAGGTGGTTGACTCTTGTATAGTGCGTCGCACATTACAGTACCTGGTACACTGGCGTGGTTATGGGCCAGAGGAGAGGTCTTGGGTACCAGCTTTGGACATACATGCGGACCGGCTGGTCAGTATTTTTCACCGCCGCCATCCAGACAAGTCGGGTCCTATAAGTCGTGACGGCCCTGGGGTCCCTCGTAGAAGGCGGGGTAATGTCATGTCGGATGCTGTTCACACTAGGGCGTCCGACAGACAGCGGTAATTCCACACTTGTCCACTATACGCTCAGTGGCGCCGGCTAGATTTTATCCAGGTTATCCAGGGTTAATCTGGCTAGTAATCTGGTTGGAGGCTGGGTCACGCCCGTGGCCTTTAAATAGTCATTCTGGACTTTGGGCGTCGCCGATTATATCTTGTGTCTTGTGCCTGGTGATCTCGGTCTGGAGGGGTGGTCTAGGAGTTGAAGTATCGTATCTGGTGGTGTATTATCCTTTGTCATACTTCTCTTTCCTAAATTTGTGTTTATTTTTGCCCTGTGCACATTATAGTGTTTTCCTGTGTGTCTGCGGCGAGGTGCGTTTTTAGTTTTCCCTGTCTGTACTTTCTGTGTAGGTTGGTGTGTGGTCTTATCACTGGGTGGTGGGTGGAGGTTTCAGCCTAGGTCTGAAACAGAAGTCAGGGTCAGGCCTGACGGCCCAGACAAGCACACCATCAGTGTAAATTCTGGGAGAGGGACAGACAGGGTTTTCCCTAGTCTGAGGGATATCGCAGGGGCCCGGGTAATCAGCTTTAGTCTACCCAATACCCCCGTGACAGCAGGGCTCACGGCTGCCATGTTCTGATTATTGAATCCTACACTAGGCCCTGAAATGTGCACAAAGCAGGAACAAACTCACGGTGATGGTGGGGACTCAAATCCAGTCCTGGGGGGTCCCCAACTGTCCAGTACGGTGGTGCGCATGGCTTTCTGCCAGCTCCGTGAAACGTGGTCTTCTCCTTGCTTCTTGGTCCTGGAGGTGCTCCTGGAAACTGTAAATCCCTTTCTCGGTATCTTCGTGGCTTCTCAAACTCACACAGGACAGCCACTCTCGCTGCACCTGGAAAAGTCTGTTAAATCTCACAAGTCCACTCTGTTACAGGCTGTGGGTCCTCTCTTGCAGAAAACAGCACAAAGTTCTCTCTGCAGCAGCTTCAGCTCACACACGATGTTCAGGCTCCACCCCCACCCGCTGCACAGTCCAGCTCATTCACACAGCCTCTTGTAGGGAAGAAGCAGAACATTCCATGACACCAGACAAGGGGGTGCAGACTCTTAAAGTGACAGCGTGTTCCTTACTGTCCATAACAGCACCACTTTCTTACATTTTCACTTGGTGGTATACAGAAGTCTTGCCCAATCCAGCCTTTGTTCATTTTTATAAGAGTCAGCCTGTCAGCATTTTCAGTTGACAGGCGGATGCGCTTACCTGTTATAATTCAACCAGCGGCGCTAAAAACCCACTCTGACAGAATGCTAGCAGCAGGGCAGGCCAGGACCTCCAAGACACAAGGCGTAGAGAGCCAGTTTGTGCCACATCTCCAGCTTGGCTACTCATTAATCAAAAGGCACATGGAGGACGTTTGTACGATCAGCAAGGTATTCCCTCAGCATCTTCCCAAACATTGCACTTCTTGTGACAGCACCCCTTGCCTCTGTGCCAGCACGATGGGAGTGTCGGAGAAAACTGTTCCAGAACTTTGCTAGTGTACCCCTGCATGAGTTGGATTGTACTTCTGTCTCTCTCGCTTGGACTCCTTGGTTGTACAACAAACTCTGATGTCTACTGGCAGCGTTCTCAGATAGGAATTTTTTAAGTAATTCTGCTACAAGGGCCCTCTGGTACTGCAACATTTTAGTACACCTGTCTGCCTCTGGAAGAAGAGATTGAAAGTTCTCCTTGTAGCGTGGGTAGAAGTGTCACCAACCAGTAAGGAGTGTCATCGAAAATTGTAATAATGCGAGGGTCACAGGAAACGCAGCGCAACATAAAGTCAGCCATGCGTGCAGACTGGCAAGACTTCCGTAACCCCACCAACAGGATGACTGACCATGCTCTAATTCTCCTCATCCTCCTCCCTGTCCTCAGGCCATCCACGCTGAACAGGGGGTATGACAGCTGTGCTTGTAGTACCGTCTATAGCGCATGAAAGTAGCTCCTGTTCTTTCTCTTCCTCCTCTTCCTCATTGTCTACCAATCCATGTTGGGATGACATGAGGCTTGGCTGACTGTAATCACCCTGCATGGTTCCTTCCTTTCATGTGTGAGCTCACCTTGCCTCAGAGCCGCCACCAGTTCCGGCCATTGTCACACACTACCATGCCTGGCTGTAGGTTCAGCGATGTCATCCAAAAATCTAACTGCTCTTTCAGCGCTGTCCGCAACTCTTCAGCAATGTGCGGTTTGTCACCTAAGCAGATTAGCTTTGGCACAGCCTGTTGCCGCTTGGCTGAGGCAGTGCTGCAGTGCTTCCAGCTTCTGACTCATGTGCTCATTTCAGAGATGGAGGCTGAAGAGCAGAAGGAGATACGGGAGCTGTACACTGTGGGGGCAACCCTGATTGACGTAGGGCCCGCAATCCTCGGTGTCGGGAGGATGTATTCCATCCCAAGGTCCGACTGGGTCCCGGCTTCCACTACGTTAACCCAGTGTGCCGTCAGTGAGATGTACGTGCCTGCCCACAAGCACTTGTTCACGTGTCCATGGTTAGGTGGACTTTCCCAGTAACAGCATTGCTGAGGGCACGGGTAATGTTTTGGGACACGTGCTGGTGTAATGCCACTACGGCACACCGGGAGAAATAGTGGTGACTGGGGACCGCCGCGATCAGGTTGCAGAAAGCTTCCGTCTCAACGAGCGTAAAAGGCAACAAGCAGACGAGAAATGTGAGAATTTAGTACTGTGGCCTGTGGGGCGTTGGCTGCATATTCCCGCTTGCGTTCCAATGACTGGGGTATAGACAACTGAAGGCAAAACAGAAATATGGAAAGGGACGGCACTAGAAGAGTATATCTGCATAAGGACTAGGACTCTATATCAAACCGAACATATATACAGGTGTCACGAATACGCTGGGCATATGGTGCTCTGCACTGAAAGCATATAGCCAAAATAGTCCAATAGAACAGAAGAAAAGTGCGGCACTCACCCTTGTAAGCTGTAGAATTCGTGTTCTTTTATTTGGAAAGTGACAAAAAAATTATAAGATACATCCGTTAGGACATCAAGTCAGATATGAGGGTCCTTTCTCCATCCCCGCACCCTCATATCTGACCTGATGTCCTAACGGATGTATCTTATAATTTTTTTGTCACTTTCCAAATAAAAGAACACAAATTCTACAGCTTACAAGGGTGAGTGCCGCACTTTTCTTCTGTTCTAATAGACAACTGAAGGCTGCGCTGGGACAAGGACGTGGATGGGCTTGCTGGTTGACTGTGGGCAACAACAGGTGCAGGGCACAGGCATCTTCGCATGCATTGTGGACTGGGCATTGGCTTCTACGTAAAACAGTGGAAGAAGCAGTGGTGTCACCTGCAGACAGTGGTCCTGGAGCCTGGGGTTCGGCCCACAAAGTCGGGTGCTTTGCTGCCATGTGCCTGATCATGTTGGTGGTGGTCACGATGGTAGTTTTGCTTCCCCTGCTGATGCAGGCATGGCAGGTGCTGCAAATGGCCTGTTTGGGGTTACTGTCAGAGTCTTTAAAAAATAACCAGACTTGGCAAGATCTAACAGTTGGAATGGCAACATCCGTCATGTTGGTGTTACGGGGAACGGATGCAAGGCTTCTCTCTGCGGCCACCACACTGCTTCTTCTTGCCTGTTGGGTTGCTATGCCTCCTTCCCCATGTGTGCTGCTGTCCTCGCTCTGCATGTCCTCCTGCCAGGTTGGGTCAGTTACTATGTCATCCACCACCTCGTCTTCCACATCCGCACTCTGTTCCTCCTCCTGACTTTCTGGCCATTGTTTCTCATCATCTTCCACCTCTTGTGACACTTTCCCACAATCGCCTTCATGTGACCGTGGCTGCTCAAATCTTTGGGCATCTCTACATGCGATCTCATCTTGCCCCACTTCAAGTTGACCGGCTGAGAGTCTGGAATCTTTAAAAGGAAAACTGAACAGCTCTTCGGAGTGTCCAAGTGTGGGATCAGTTGTCTCAGGGCACTCGGCTTGGTGGAAGGAAGGAGGATTAGGGTGAGTAATATGCGGTCCACACTCACGACTACTCAGACTTCACCGTGTGAAAGACGTGGTGGTGGCTAAGTGACTGGAAGCATTATCCGCTATCCAACCAACAACCGTTTCACACTGCTCTGGCTTCAATAGTGGTGTGCTGCTGTCCCCTAGAAATTGGGACAGGAAGGTAGAGCGAGAAGATGTGGGTCTTTGTTGTGGCCCACTTTCAGCTTGGCCACGGCCTCGTCCTCTGCATGCACCATCAGCATCACGTCCACTTCCCCGTCCCTTGCCTTGCCCATTTTAAATGGACTACTGAAAAATTTTAAAAGTTCAATACAAATGGATTAATTTTGGGAAAACTTATATGTGATCAGTGTACCGAAAAAAACACACTTTTAATTTAATGGAATGTTGGTAATTTTTAATTTTGTTTTTAACAAATTTTATTAATAACTAAGGTAAGACACACCAAAACCAGTTCAAAGGAGCACTCAAATGCAACCATTTTTAAAGCACAAATAGAGGAGGCGTCTGACAGAAAAACCACAATGTTCAATATGTGGCCTTTTTTAATTTTTTTAAAAGACGATTACTGTCACAAAGTAGGCTAACACAATGCCAAAAAAGTGGAATGTATGCCTGAAAAGCAAGTATTTGGAGACCACAGATAGACTGGGTGTCTGACTGAGATAACAGACTGTTTCAATATGTGGCCTGGATCTTGTAAAAAAAAAAATGTAACCACAAAATACTGTATAGACCAAGGGTAGCAGACAAAAAAATGTAATATATGCCTGAAAAGCAAGGATTTGGACACCACAGATAGACAAGGCGTCTGACTGAGATAACAGACTGTTTCAATATGTGACCTGTATTTTTTTTTTAAATTTTAACCACAAAATACTGTATAGACCAAGGGTAGCAGACAAAATACTGGAATGTATTCCTGAAAAGCAAGGATTTTGTCACCACAGATAGACCAGGCGTCTGACTGAGATTTTAGACAAGGGGTCTCAAACTGCATTCCTAGAGGGCCTCAAACCATGCGTGTTTTCAAGATTTCCTTAGCATTGCACAAGGTGCTAGAATCATTCTGTGCAGGTGATTAAATTATCACCTGTGCAATACAAGGAAATTTTGAAAACATGACCTGTTTGCGGCCCTCGATGAATGCAGTTTGAGACCTCTGAAAAGCAAAGATTTGGACACCACAGATAGACAAGGTGTCTGACTGAGATAACAGACTGTTTCAATATGTGGCCTGTATTTTTTTTACATGTTTTTAACCACAAAATACTATATAGACCAAGGGTAGCAGACAAAAAAGTGGAATGTATGCCTGAAATGCAAGGATTTGGACACCACAGATAGACCGGGCGTCTGACTGAGATAACAGACTGTTTCAATATGTGGCCTGTATTTTTTAAAAAAAATTTAACCACAAAATACTGTATAGACCAAAGGTAGCAGACAAAAAACTGGATGTTTGAAAAGCAAGTATTTGGAGACAACAGATAGATCAGGCGTCGGACGGAGATAACAGACTGATCAAAATGTGGCCTTGATTTTTTTTGGCCCACCAAAATTGTGTCAACAAGTAGGCTATGGAGTACTAAAATTGTAAAATATTTAGCGCAATGATATGCGATGCATGTGGCGTACAAATCACAGTGATAAATATAAGAACTGTAGCTAAATATTTTTGGGCCAGCTACAGATTTTTTGGTCAGCAAAATGGTATCCAAAAATGTAAGACATGCCAAAAAATACTATAATACCAAAAAAAAAAAAGGCCAGAATTTTCTGTGCACTCACATCTGATGCCTGGGACAAACATTTATTTATTTTTAAATCGTTAGATGTTCACGCTCTTGTATTGAAATGACCTGGCCGTCCATGTCCCTTGGAAGAAGCAACTGCAAAACGGCACTCGTCGGGGGCGGTGGGGGGAGCTTCGCCAGCTAATTACATTCCGTGCACAGATCTCATGTGCTTTCAATCATTCCAGCTTCAATAGCAGGTAACATACTACATGAATTGTACTACATGAATTACCGTATTTTGCTGACTATAAGACGCACTTTTCCCCCCTCAAATTCGGGGGGGAAATGAGGGTGCGTCTAATAGATGGAATGTACCTGTAAATGGGGTTCGCTGGAGCTGGGAGCCGGCGTCGGTCGAGCTGAAATGATGGAGCTGGGAGCCACGGAAGTCCCTCAGCGCTGCCAAAGCCGCCGGCGGTGGAGCGGCCACTGCGGGAGCCGCCGGCGGTGTTATAGCAACTACCTAAGTTGCCGACAGTGGAGTGGCCCTGCTGAAACCGCCAGCTGTTGAATCATGGAGGTCTGTCCCGGAGCGGCCCTGCTGGAGCAGCAGCGTGGGAACCGCCGGCTGTGGAGCGGCAGCATGGGAGCCGCCGGCAGAGTTGCTATCTGTCGGCGGTGCAGGGGCCACTGTGGGAGCCGCCGGTGGTGGAGCGGCAGCGTGGGAGCCGCCGGCGGTGGAGCGGCAGCATGGGAGCTGCCGGCGGTGGAGTGGCAGCATGGGAGCCGTAGGCAGAGTCGCTATCTGTCGGCGGTGCAGGGGCCACTTCGGGAGCCCCCGGCGGTGGAGCGGCAGCGTGGGAGCCGCCAGCGGTGGAGCGGCAGCATGGGAGCCGCCGGCAGAGTCGCTATCTGTCGGCGGTGCAGGGGCCAATGCGGGAGCCGCCGGCGGTGGAGCGGCAGCGTGGGAGCCGCCGGCGGTGGAGTGGCAGCGTGGGAGCCGCCGGCAGAGTCGCTATCTGTCGGCGGTGCAGGGGCCACTGCGGGAGCCGCCGCTGTAATTCGTATACTGCGGCCACCCTAAACAGGAAGTAGGAGGTCTCACATCCGGTCACGTGCTGCAGTGAAGTACTGGCCTTGTCTCAGCTACGGTTGTTGCTGTGGCTCGTGATCTCAATAGGAGAACGTCTACTTCCCCTTCTAGCGTGGCCACGGTAATTTGGAGAAAAGTAAAAAAAAAAAAAAAGTTACAGTAAAACACACACTCACTGCTGTCGCAAACTCTATGGCTAGGTTCCCATTGCGTTAATGGGACCGCGCTAACGGACAGCGTTGCATGGTGAAATTAACGCCGTGCAATGCGTCCATTAGCGCGCCCATTCACAGCAATGGGGACGCGCATCACTAGCGCGTGCCATTTTTGGCACGCGCTAGTGATGTGTCGGTGTTTTGTGGCACGCCGCGGACGCTGCTTGCAGCGTCTTCGGCGCGCCTGAGGTCCGTTCCCCGCTCTCGCAGATCGGAGATCTGCGAGAGCGGGGACGTTTAACGCGACCCCTTTACACAACATTGCGTTAGTGCAATCCGCTAGCGCTAGGCGCTAAACGGATTGCTGTAACACAATCTGAACCTTACTCCCAGCATGTTACAGGAGCTGTATGTTGGGAGTTAGGGCCTGTTTCCATGTAGAATAATACATCTGGATTTGCTGCGGATTGGATGCTGCGTACATCCGTAGAGTCCAATCCGCGGCGTCCAGATGTTACAGCATAGTGGAGAGGATTTTATGAAATCCCGTCTCCACTATGCGTGTATCCACATGTGTATCCGGACATGGGGCGCGTCTTTATAGACTGCAGCATGTCTATCTTGCGGAGACGCTCCATCTCCGCAAGATATCGTAAATATCAGTCAATGAATGCGATGCCGTGCTTCCGCATGTGCTCAATGAACACATTCGGAATCACTGCGCATACAACAGGAGTGGTGCTTTGGGCGGAGCGGGGCATCTGCTGCGTTCAAAGCGCTGAGTTTCCTGAATGAACGTGGAAACATAGTCATAGTTCTCCAAAGCACTTGACATACCGTACAATAAATGGTATCTATGACATACGGTATTAAAGGTGATATGTTTTCTGAATACAGGCTGTCCAATGCGTAGGCAGCGTGCATTAGTGTAGCAACAAGCTGTATGACTTTAGCCACTTTTTTCTCTGAAATGCCACAGCATTTCAGAGGGAAAAAAAGTGGCTAAAGTCATACAGACCACTGTTACGCTAATACCGTACATGCTGGCTATGCATTGAACAGCCCATACTTTAAAAGCCACCTAAAGACTAGTCAGACAGGTCCCCAGCCGCTTCTCCCCATCCACTCCCAATGAGTGACAATTTTCTTCCTGCGTGTGCATACAGGAAGAGACCTGTCAGTGATTGGCAGCAGGAGGGGAAAAGCCAAAGGTATGGTACAGTGTGTTTTAATCTGAAACGCCGTAGCATTTCAGAGTGAAGCATACCATACCTGGCTTACGGTAGATCATACAGCCAGTGTCTGATACATGCTGTCCGTGGATTACGGTAGCACGTATCAGCTGTCAGGTTCCCTTTGTAGTGTTTACGGTACTTCCGCATTGGGAGGTGAGCTGCATTCACATGTGGACAGATGCATGATTGGCAACTACAGTGTCATGCAGGTGCCTTGGTTGGTTCACTTTGATGGTAGGATGTCAGCACTACTCACTTCCCAATCCAGAAGCAAACGGTGCCAGAAAAACCCTTTTAACCCATCAAAAAATACAATATGTTTGTACACACGCTTCTTTTTCATCACACCACATAAAAAAGTGATTGAAAACCATAAGTACGGTACCATACCACAAATTGATACCAATAAAAACTTCAGCTTGTTAAAAAAAACTCACACATACGGTGAACAGAAAAATTACCACAGAGTTAGTGGTCAATTCCGGTATCGGTATTACCGTATTTTTTATTATGCATTTCCTATGGTACCGTATATTGGACTTTCCTATTCCACAGCATTTTACAGACATTATCATCACTGTCCCCATTGGGGCTCACAATATATCTATCTGTATGTGTTGGAAGTGTGGGAGGAAAGCTGAGAATGCGGAGGAAACCCACACAAACCTCGGGACAACATACAAACTCCTTGCAGATGTTCTCCTTGGTGGGGTGTTGTTCTGTACAAGAGTGTAGCACTACCTGTGGCCCTCCAGCAACAGATCCCCCACCATAACAGTGTCAGCAGCAGGACAAAGTACCGTACTGATACCATAATTTAGTATTTTCTTGCAGAAAGATACGTTACCTTACTCTTCTGGAAAGATGTCAAAGCAGAGAAGGATTTCATATAAAATCCCTTTTAAACTGGAGGTAGTGAAGTACGCCAAAGAACATGGGAACAGGGCAGCGGAGAGACACTTCGGGCCACCTCCAACTGAAAAATGATACGGGAATGGAAGAAACATGAGGACCAGCTACAAAAAATGGACAAAGATAAAAAATGTTTTTGTGGGCATGCTGCAAAGTGGCCACATTTAGAAGTGGATGTGAAAGAGTGGATCATACGTCACAGGAACAATGGATATTCTGTATCGACAAAAATGATCATTTATGAAGCTAAACGTCTTGCTGCAGAGAAAGGCATTCAGGACTTCACAGGATCACCATCATGGTGCTATAGATTTATGAAGCGATGTGGCCTTGCTATGCGCACAAAAACTAGGATTGCACAAAAAATGCCTAAAGAATACGAAACCAAGATTGTGTCTTTTCACAAATTTGTACTGGAAGCAAGAAATAAAAATGGATATGAAATGACTCAGATTGGGAACATGGATAAAGTCCCGTTGACCTTCGATGTTCCGTCAAACAAAACGGTTGATGTGAAAGGTGCCAAAACTATAGCCGTGAAGACGTCAGGGCATGAGAAAACCCATTATACCGTTGTGTTGTCCTGCTGTGCAGATGGCACCAAATTGCCTCCACTGCTGATTTTTAAGAGAAAAACCATGCCAAAAGAGACAATCCCAAAAGGAGTCATTGTTCATGTTCACAACAAGGGATGGATGGATGAAAATGGCATGAAGATATGGATAGAAAAAGTGTGGTCCAAACGTCCTGGGGGGCTTCTGAAAAAAATAGCTCTATTAGTGCTAGTCCAGTTTAGGGCACATATCACTGAAGCCACAAAAAGGAGATTTAAAGAAGAGAAAACCCATATTGCCGTAATTCCTGGGGGGCTTACCAGTCAGTTGCAACCTTTGGACGTTTCCATCAACAAGCCATTTAAAGTTTTCATGAGAGAAGAGTGGAATAAATGGATGGCTGCTGGAAACCATGATCTGACACCAACTGGACGAATGAAGAGGTCCACAATCACCCAAGTTTGTGAGTGGGTGAAAACCTCATGGCAGTCCGTTAAGGATGAAACCATTGTGAAGTCCTTCAAAAAATGTGGCATTAGCAATGCCTTAGATGGCTCTGAAGATGACATCCTCTATGAACAGAGTGAAGACAGTGATACTAGTGATTGTGAGGAACCGAGCTTCCTAAATATGGACAGTAGTGATGAGGAGGAGTTCTTGGGGTTCCCTGATGACTGAAGAGTTTCTGTACTTAAATCAGTAATGGTTGTTAATATTGCTGCTGAGTTCTGTTTACATTTCCATTGGTGAAATATTATGTTATTTATGTTATTAAATATTTTACCCCGTTATTTGCTTCAAAAAATTTTTTCCTATTTTCAACCTCTAAAACTTAGGTGCGTCTTATGGTCCGGTGCGTCTTATAGTCCGAAAAATACGGATACTCTTCTTTTGGACTGTGTCTTTTCCACTCCCTCCCTTAGTAAAGACAGTATTGTTTAGTGTTGCAATCACTTCCCAGCATTAAATAGCAAGGTAACTGCATTGCTGGATACATACATACTGGCCTTTTCCCTGAGGGAGTTTAGAAATCCTTGACACATTGATCCTAATTTACCTTTTTTTTCCCCGCTTTTGTAGCGTTTTTCACTGTGCACCTTGTGTATTTGTATATCTATTATATTATTTGTATATATATTATATTACAGTCAAAATTATTCATGTGTATTTATTAATACTGGCTAACCTCCCCCCTATGATTGGAGGGCCCCTTTATGTCTATTTTATTTTTACCCAACTTTTAAAAATTTATGAATAAAAATTTACTATTTTAATTGTATTTTCCTCTTCACTTCTTTTTCTCTTATGGCACCATACCATAATTGATTATGTTGTAAAATGACCTGGCTGTAGTCTGCAGTGTGACCAAGCAAATAAATGTAGAAATGTATAAAAAAGGGGGTTATGGATTGCTTTGTAATAATATTAGCAGGTATAAGGTGCCAAAAAAAATAAAATCTTAGCCACAGATACCTGCAGCTACGTATATATAAAAATACACAGCAGCAGACAGTAATGGAGCCTTTCGATGTATGCAGGGAGATCTACACTGTGTGCAGAATTATTAGGCAAGTTGTATTTTAGAGGATTATTATTATTATTATTATTAATCAACAACTATGTTCTCAATCAACGCAAAAGACTCATAAATAGTGTTGAGCATTCCGATACCGCAAGTATCGGGTATCGGCCGATACTTGCGGTATCGGAATTCCGATACCGAATTCCAATACTTCCCGCGTATCGGATACCGGAATCAGAAGTTCCCAGAATTCAAAGTTAACGCAGCAGCCAATGAGGAATGAATGGAAGTGTGGGCACATCCTGTTTAGCATGGTGGGCATGTAAGTACTGGCAAGGCTGTGATTGGCTGCTGAAATGATGTCACTCTGCACTATAAAAAACGCTGCAGCCATTTTGCGCTCACTCTGCTGTGATTTCAGTTAGGTACAGGACGCTGTGTTCTAACTGAGGGCCAGTTGAGATAGCTAATTGCTTTATTTTGCTTTTCCAAGGCTAATTTAGCAAACGCTGTGTTCACTGTTCAGTTCACCTTGCTCTTGCCTTGCAGCGCTGTTTTAACAGCGTTCTGCAAGGTCTCAGTGTGTGTGTGTGTGCAGCTCACTTTTTAGTCTGTGTGCAGCCATATACCCGGTTGTATTCAGCTCAGGGGGGGTTCACACTGCCTCACACAGTTCTATCCATTGTCCTTTTTTGCTCATAGTGCAGCCTGCTGCACATTTTTTCTAAAATTTCCTATTAGTGTCTTTCCACCCGTCTCCAGCCAAATAGTGGAAAAACACTACATAGGATAACCTAGAGGGGGGTTTTTGGGCCTTGCAGCGCCGTTTACGGCTGTCTGCACGGTCTCAGTGTGAGCGCAGCTCGCCCTGTAGTCTGTGTGCAGCCACAGCCGGTTGTATTCAGCTCAGGGTTTTGTCACTGCCTCATACTGTAAAATAACTTTTCCTTTTTTCAAATAGTGCAGCCTGTTGAAAAATTATTTAAAAAATTCCTATTAGTGTCTTTCCACCCGTCTCCAGCTAAATAGTGGAAAAACACTAGATAGGATAACCTAGAGCAGGGTTTTTGGGCCTTGCAGCGCCGTTTACGGCTGTCTGCACGGTCTCCGTGTGATTTAAACTAGCTCTGTAGCCCGATCTGCACAAAAAAAAAAGTAAAGTTCACCAATCACCACTTAACACTTGTGTAGGCCACATTTTATCAATAATAAAGTCTAGTCCACACTTTACAACATTAGTGTTTCTTACACCTGTTAGGAGGAGCATTTCAGGAATAAGCACACTAAGGCCTTTGTACTTTTCTGCTTATCTTTATCTGTCAACCAAGATGAAGAGGGCAGGGAGTAAGGGTCGTGGGCATGGGCGTGGAGCAGGGAGAGGAGCAGGGAGAGGACGTGGTGATTCTGTGCCTGCTGCTGGCACCGGTGACTCACCATCACCCAGTTTCAGCAGGGAACAGTCCTTCATGCGCAGCTTTGTCGGAGAGCGCCGTGCACCGCTGCTGCGTGAAGATCAAATTGAAGCCGTTGTTGGATGGATGGCAGCTAACGCATCGACTTCAATTAGTGCCACATCCTCTCAGGCACAGACCACTGGAGAGCAGCCATCTGTCTCTTCACCACCTGCCAAATTGGCCAGACAGTCAGAGAGCCCAGGACAGGAGCAGTCTCTACTTCTGTTCTCTGAATCTCTTGGCTTGGAAACAGGGGGCCAGCCAAGCAGTATTGGAGAAATGGAAGAAGAGGCAGTGTGCAGTGATGCCCAACAGCTTTGTCTCTCTGACTCTGAAGAGGCGGGTGGGTCAGTGCCTGCGGTGACCACAGCGCAGTACGCATCTAATGATGAAACTCAGGTGCCGCTTTCTGGTGCGTACTGTGCTGCCGAGACTACCCAGGAGGAGCAGTTGGTGGCAGAGGGTAGTGGAGATGATGAGGTCCTTGACCCATCGTGGCGTGAGGAACAGGAAGGTGGTGGGAGCAGCTCAGAGGAAGAGATTCCCCTAACGAGCCAAAGAGGGAGAGGGAGGGGGAAGACTGCGGAGCCTGTAGCCTCCACTTTGGCACCAGTTAGGAGCCTGTCTCTTTCAAAAGCCAAAAAGGGCGCTCCCAAGACTTGCAGTGCCTGGTCCTTTTTTGACACAGTTGCAGATGACATTTGTTTTGTCAAATGCAAGCTGTGTCATCAGAAAGTAAAAAGAGGTAAAAGTGTCAGCAACCTCAATACCACAAATATGTGGAAACATGTGCGGACCAGGCACGCGGTGGAGTACCAAAAACACACTGAAGAGCTAGGCCAACCAACAGCGGCAGCTACCACCTCTTCAGCTCGTGTTGCTTCTTCCTCCAGCTCATGCACAGCTGGTTCGGCTTCCTCCTTGGATCGCCATGGAAGAACCTCTGGCACTGTTGTCCAGAGACCTAGTGTAATTCCACCCACAGCACCACACTCCCAGTCATCCTCACACTCCCAGCCTAGTCTACAGCCATCGGTAGTACAGGCATGGGAGAAAAGGCGGGCATTCTCGGCAAACCACCCCCGAGCACAGGCTCTGAATGCAGGCATTGCCAAACTTCTGTCACTGGAAATGCTCTCATTCAGGCTGGTGGAGACTGACAGCTTCCGTGACTTGATGGCATTGGCAGTCCCACAGTACAAGGTGCCCAGCCGCTTTTACTTCAGCAGGCAAGCTGTCCCTGCCCTGCACAAGCATGTGGAGGGACAAATAAAACACGCGCTACTGAACGCCGTCAGTAGCAAGGTCCACCTCACCACCGATGCGTGGACCAGTCAACATGGACAGGGGCGATACCTTTCCGTCACTGCCCATTGGGTTAATGTTGTTGAGCCGGGTACAGACCGTGCGAGTGGCGCAGGACGTGTCCTGCCCACTCCAAGGATAGCAGGAATCCAGTCTGTACGCATTGACTCCTCTTCTTACACCAGTTCCTCAGATTCATCGCTGCAGGATCCGTCACAGTCCACCTCCACATGGACCCGTGAACGTTTACCTATGACCGACATGAGCACAGCCGTGGCCAAACGTCAGCAGGCCGTCTTGAAACTAGTTTCTTTGGGGAATCGAAGCCACACAGCGCAGGAGCTCTGGAATGCCCTAAAGCAGGAGAGCGATGTGTGGTTTGTGCCAGCGAATCTCCAGCCAGGCATGGTAGTGTGTGACAATGGCCGAAATCTGGTGGCAGCTTTAGGCCTTGGCAACCTCACTCACATCCCATGTCTGGCACATGTGCTCAATTTGGTTGTGCAGAGTTTTCTGAGGGACTATCCGGATCTTGATGCACTTCTGCACAAGGCCCGCCTAGAGTGTGCTCACTTGCGGCGTTCCAGCTTGGCAAGATCCCGCATTGCTGCTCTGCAGCGTCGGTTTCGCCTTCCTGAACATCGCATCATATGTGACCTACCTACCAGGTGGAATTCCACGTTACATATGTTGGAGCGGTTGTGTGAGCAGCAGCAAGCAGTAATGGAGTACCAGCTGCATCAGGCGCAAAAAAGTCGCAGTCAGCGCCGCTCAGACTTCACAACCACTGAGTGGGCCACTATGAAGGACGTCTGCCAGGCTTTGCGTCCTTTTGATTATTCCACGCGGATGGCAAGTGCAGATGATGCACTAGTCAGCATGACTGTCCCCCTTATCTGCTTGCTTCAAGAAACCCTGCAAGGGATAAGGGATGATGTGGAAGAGGTGGAGGATGAGGAGTCACCTTTTCCATCAGGTTCTGGACAGTCAGCGCCACGTGGTTCCTCACAAAGGGGTCGGCAGGGGACCCTTTGTGAGGAGGATGAGGAGGAGTCAATGGACGAGGAAGAGCAACGTCCAGAGGAGGGAGTTCCACCATTGTCCAGTGGTCAGTGTGTACAGCGAGGGTGGGGTGATGAAGAGCGGGCAGAGATCATGTCTCAAGCAGGGGACAGCGTTTCTGGGCCAGTTGGCAGTCTGCAGCACATGGTTGAGTTCATGTTGCAGTGCCTGAGAGACGACCGCCGCATCGACCACATTCTCAACGTGCCTGATTATTGGGTGTACGCCCTCCTCGATCCTCGCTACCGTGACAATGTCCAAAACCTCATCCCGGTGTTGACACGGGAGTGGAAAATGCGGGAGTACCACGACACACTGGTGAATTCCATCATCTTCTCCAGTCCAACTGAGACGAGTGCTGCTAGTGCTTTACAAAGCAGCTCAGTGCGTCGAGGCAGTGGAGGAGGAGGCTCTGCACAAAGAGGGAGCAGAAGCAGTGCCTCTGCTAAAGGCAAGCCAAGTATGGCACAATTGTGGAAAACTTTTGTGTGCCCGCCCCAAATGTCTACACCATCACCGGCGGCTCCAGTCAGCAGGAGGCAACGGTTCTGTCAGATGGTGACAGACTACATGGCTTGCCCTCTTAGTGTACTCCCAGACGGCTCTTCCCCGTTCAAGTTTTGGGTCTCTAAGCTGGATACATGGCCAGAGCTAAGCCAGTATGCATTGGAGGTGCTGGCTTACCCTGCGGCTAGTGTCTTATCGGAACGTGTCTTTAGTGCCGCAGGTGGTGTACTAACAGACCGTCGCATGCGACTATCCTCCGATAACGTTGACCGGCTTACTTTCCTGAAAATGAACCAGGCCTGGATCTCGCAGGAATTTGTCACTTCTCTGCCTGATTAAGTAATTGGGTGTCATCCAGGTCTCCTGATGTGTTCATCTTTCTACCACCTGAACTGCTATTCCTGGGCTCCAACACCGCCAGTTGCGGCTCAGAAGTGCAGGCTGCACAGTCTAAACATACGACCCAGTGTTATTGGGATTCAGTAACGTCAGCTGATCCCCAGCCGGCAATGTGTCCTGCGACCGCCACGCTGGCACAACAACCTAAATGTAAGGGAACCTGTCCCCCCCCCCTCGGCGTTTGTTACTGAAAGAGCCATCTTGTGCAGCAGTAATGTTGCACAAGGAAAAGGTAGCTCTTTTATTTTAGCTCCTTGCACACGAAGAACTTAACACTTATAAAATGTGTTCACTTATACCGTTATACCGTGCCGGAGCTGGGACTTTCCTTCATAATGTGACGCAGCACAGCCGTCATTCCTACCCCCTTGGTGCCATGCGCTGCCTCCTCAGCGTTGTTTTAAGCTGTCATGGAGCCTGCGCTGTTCTGTTATCCCTTGGCCATGGCCACTTTGCGCTGCCTGTCTTCTGACATAATTTGGTGTCAGGATGGCTGCGCCTGTGCACCCTCGCTGCCCGAGAACCCGCCTCGCAGTGTCTTCTGATTGAATCACACTGCGAGCCTGGGATCCATGGGCATGCGCAGTGCATATCTTCACCTCGGGCTCTCGCCCATGTCCCTCCGCCTTCTTTAGACTGTGCGCCGTCAGCTGATCCCTAATAGCATGCCACGGCCGTGACGCCGCACAGTCTGAAGAAGAGGGAAGGAGGGGAGTGAGAGTCGAGGATATGCACTGAGCATGCCCATGGATCCAAGGCCCGCAGTGGGATTACATTAGACGACACTGCGAGGTGAGATCTGGAGCAGCGTGGACGCATAGGCACTGACAGCCTGACACCAAATTATGTCAGAAGACAGGCAGCGCTAATTGGGCATGGCCAAGGGATAACAGAACAGCGCAGGCTCCGTGACAGCTTAAAACAACGCTGAGGAGGCAGCGCACGGCACCAAGGGGATAGGAATGACAGCTGTGCTGCGTCCCATTACGAAGGAAATTCCCACCTCCGGGACGGTTTTACGGTATAAGGGGACACATTTTTAGTGTTTACTCCTGTGTTTGCAAGGAGCATAATTAAAAGAGCAACCTTTTCCTTTTGCATCCTTAGTGCTGCACAAAAAGGCTCTTTCAGCTACAAACGTCTTGGGGGGGGGGGTTAAAGGTTCCCTTTCAACTTGCTCCAATCAGGCTTCGGCCTACACTCTGTTCCTCTGCTCCTCCTGCTGTCTCTGGGCTCTAACACCGCCAGTTGGTGCCTGGAAGTGCTGTCTGCACAGTCAACAGTCGCTCCTCTGTTATTGGGGTTCAGTAACGTCAGCTGATCCCCAGCTGTGTATCCGGCAACGTGTAATGCGACCGCCACGCTGGCACAACTAAAATGTAAGGGGACCTGTCCCCCCCTTCCCCCCTAGGCGTTTGTTACTGAAAGAGCCACCTTGTGCAGCACTAATACTGCACAAGGAAAAGGTCGCTCTTGAAATTATGCTCCTTGCAAACGCTGAACTACACACTCATGTAATGTGTCCCCTCACACCGTCCAACCGTCCCGGAGGTGGGACTTTCCTTTGGAATGTGACGCAGCACAGCCTTCATTGCTACCCCCTTGGCACCGTGCGCTGCCTCCTTAGCGTTGTTTGATTCCGTCATGGACCCTGCGCTGTGATGTTATCCCGTGGCCATGCACAGTTTGCGCTGCCCGTCCTCTGACATCATTTGTTGTCGTCCTGGCTGCGCCTGTGCGTCCACGCTGCCCGAAATCCCACCTCGCAGTGTCGTCTAATGTGATCCCACAGTGGGCCTGGTATCCATGGCCATGCGCAGTGCATATACTAGCCTCTCAGTATGCATTGGCGCCAGCTGATCCCTAATAGCATGCCACGGCCGTGACGCCGCACAGTCTGAAGAAGCAGGAAGGAGGTGAGTGAGAGGCGATGATATGCACTGCACATACCCATGGATCCCTGGCCCGCAGTGGGATTACATTAGATGAGACTGCGAGGTTTGATCTCGGGCAGCTTGGACGCACAGGCACTGCCAGCCTGACACCTAAATGATGTCAGAATACGGGCACCGCTAACTGTGCATGGCCAAGGGATAACATTACAGCGTGGGCTCCGTGACAGAACCAAACAACGTTGAGGAGGTGGCGCACGCCGCCAAGGGGGTTGTAATGACGGTTGTGCTGTGTCACATTACAAAGGAAAGTCCCACTTCCGGGACGGTTTGACGGTGTGAGGGGACACATTATATGAGTGTGTACTTCTGCGTTTGCAAGGAGCATAATTTTAGGAGCCACCATATTCCATGTGCAGTATTACTGCTGTACGAGATGGCTCTTTCAGCAACAAATGCCTGGGGGGTGGGGGGGGGGGTTAAAGGTTCCCTTTCAACTTGCTCCACTGCTGGCTTCGGCCTACACTCTGCTCCTCTTTGATTCCCTGGGTTGCAACACTGTCAGTTGCCACCTGGAAGTGTTGTCTACACAGAAAAAACACTAGCTGATGTGTCAATGGGGTTCAGCATCGCCAGCTGTTCCCCTGCTGTGTAGTCGGCAACGTGTCCAGCACAAGCCACGCTGGCACAACAGAACAAAAGCTGCCACCAGTGCAGGCTTCAGCCTACACTCTGCTCCTCTCCTCCTCCTGCTGACCCTGGGCTCTAACACCGCTAGTTTTGGGCCCGGAAGTGCTAGCTGCACAGAGAAGAACACCAGCCAATGTGTTAGTGGGGTTCAGCACTGCCAGCTGTTCCCCTGCTGTGTAGCCGGCAACGTGACCTGCAAACGCCACGCAGGCACATGAACTGAAATTAAAGGGACCCTGCCACCCACCCCAAGGTGTTTCTATGTATAACAGCTACCTTGTACAGCAGTAATGCTGCGTTTGTACAAGGTGGCTGACTTTTCCTCCTTGCCAACGTGGAACTCAACACATACAAAATGTGTCTCATTGAGACCATTCCACTGTCCCTGAGGTGTGACTTTCCTTTTTAATGACACGCAGCACCCCCCTTGTTAGCGCTGCCCGTCTTCTGACATCATTGGTTGGCTGCCTGTGCCTGTGCGTCCGCCCTGCCCGACACAACCCCCCTCGTTGTGTCATATATTTTGGCTGCGAGGGTGTGATTGATGGGCATGTGCAGTGCATATGTTCGCCTGTCTTAACTCATCTCCTTCCGCCTTCTTCAGACTGTGCGGCCTCATGGCCGTGGTAGGCGATAAGGGATCAGCTGAGGCCGCCCAGTCTGAAGCAGGTGTAAGGACATGTGTGAGCGGCAAACATATTTACTGCACAAGGCCACGAATCCCAGCCACGCAGTGTGATTTTTTGAAGACACACTGCGGGTCTGTGATTCATGGCCATTGCTAACCGCACCGGCCAACATGAAATGAGGTCAGAAGACAGGCAGCGCTCACAGCGCATGGCCAAGGGATAACAAGAGCGCAGATTCCTGTACAGCAAATAACAACGCTCAGGAGGCTGCGCCCAGCACCTAGGTGTAAATTTTGACACCTAACATAGTAACATAGTAACATAGTTAGTAAGGCCGAAAAAAGACATTTGTCCATCCAGTTCAGCCTATATTCCATCATAATAAATCCCCAGATCTACGTCCTTCTACAGAACCTAATTGTATGATACAATATTGTTCTGCTCCAGGAAGACATCCAGGCCTCTCTTGAACCCCTCGACTGAGTTCGCCATCACCACCTCCTCAGGCAAGCAATTCCAGATTCTCACTGCCCTAACAGTAAAGAATCCTCTTCTATGTTGGTGGAAAAACCTTCTCTCCTCCAGACGCAAAGAATGCCCCCTTGTGCCCGTCACCTTCCTTGGTATAAACAGATCCTCAGCGAGATATTTGTATTGTCCCCTTATATACTTATACATGGTTATTAGATCGCCCCTCAGTCGTCTTTTTTCTAGACTAAATAATCCTAATTTCGCTAATCTATCTGGGTATTGTAGTTCTCCCATCCCCTTTATTAATTTTGTTGCCCTCCTTTGTACTCTCTCTAGTTCCATTATATCCTTCCTGAGCACCGGTGCCCAAAACTGGACACAGTACTCCATGTGCGGTCTAACTAGGGATTTGTACAGAGGCAGTATAATGCTCTCATCATGTGTATCCAGACCTCTTTTAATGCACCCCATGATCCTGTTTGCCTTGGCAGCTGCTGCCTGGCACTGGCTGCTCCAGGTAAGTTTATCATTAACTAGGATCCCCAAGTCCTTCTCCCTGTCAGATTTACCCAGTGGTTTCCCATTCAGTGTGTAATGGTGACATTGATTCCTTCTTCCCATGTGTATAACCTTACATTTATCATTGTTAAACCTCATCTGCCACCTTTCAGCCCAAGTTTCCAACTTATCCAGATCCATCTGTAGCAGAATACTATCTTCACTTGTATTAACTGCTTTACATAGTTTTGTATCATCTGCAAATATCGATATTTTATTGTGTAAACCTTCTACCAGATCATTAATGAATATGTTGAAGAGAACAGGTCCCAATACTGACCCCTGCGGTACCCCACTGGTCACAGCGACCCAGTTAGAGACTATACCATTTATAACCACCCTCTGCTTTCTATCACTAAGCCAGTTACTAACCCATTTACACACAATTTCCCCCAGACCAAGCATTCTCATTTTGTGTACCAACCTCTTGTGCGGCACGGTATCAAACGCTTTGGAAAAATCGAGATATACCACATCCACCTGTGCTACGTCTCCTTAAAAAGACAAGTCACGCCTCCAATACAGAACTGAACTACTGTTCAATGGGCTAAATTGTGTACGTCTTTCATTCTGCGTATGCAATGAGCAAAACTTAAAGAGCAACCTTTAACTTGTGGAGCTTTACTGCTGCACAAGGTGTGGCTCTTCAACATTGTAACACCTGAGGGTGGGTTAAAGGTTACCTTTGAAATTGGTTCAAGTAGGCTTCGGCCTACACTCTGCTCCTCCTGCAGACCCTGGGCTCTAACTATGCCAGTTGGGGCCCGGAAGTGCTGGCTGCACAGATAAAAACACCCACCATTGTGTCAGTGGGGTTCAGCACCGCCAGCTGTTCCCCTGCTGTGTAGCCGGCAACGTGTCCAGCACAAGCCACGCTGGCACAACAGACCAAAAGCTGCCACCAGTGCAGGCTTCGGCCTACACTCTGCTCCTCTCCTCCTCCTGCTGACCCTGGGCTATAACACCGCCAGTTGTAGCCTAGAAGTGCTAGCTGCACAGAGAAAAACACCCGCCAATGTGTAAGTTGGGTTCAGCACCGCCAGCTGTTCCCCTGCTGTGTAGCCGGCATCGTGTCCAGCACAAGCCACGCTGGCACAACATACCAAAAGCTGCCAACAGTGCAGGCTTCGGCCTACACTTTGCTCCTCTCCTCCTCCTCATGCTGACCCTGGGCTCTAACACCGCCAGTTTTTGCCCGGACGTGCTAGCTGCACAGAGAAAAACACCAGTCAATGTGTCAGTGGGGTTCAGCACCGCCAGCTGTTCCCCTGCTGTGTAGCTGCCAACGTGTCCTGCAAACGCCATGCAGGCACCTGAACTGAAATTAAAGGGAACCTGGCCCCACCCCCCCAGGTGTTTCTATGTATAACAGCCACCTAGTACAGCAGTACTGCTGCATTTGTACAAGGTGGCTGATTTTTTCTCCTTGACCACGTTGAATTAAACACGTACAAAATGTGTCTCATTACAGACCATTACAATGTCCCAGAGGTCTGACTTTCCTTTTTAATGACACGCAGCACCCCCCTTGTTAGCGCTGCCCGTCTTCTGACATCATTGGTTGGCTGCCTGTGCCTGTGCGTCCGCCCTGCCCGACACAACCCCCCTCGTTGTGTCATATATTTTGGCTGCGAGGGTGTGATTGATGGGCATGTGCAGTGCATATGTTCGCCTGTCTTAACTCATCTCCTTCCGCCTTCTTCAGACTGTGCGGCCTCATGCTCGTGGTAGGCGATAAGGGATCAGCTGAGGCCGCCCAGTCTGAAGCAGGTGTAAGGACATGTGTGAGCGGCAAACATATTTACTGCACAAGGCCACGAATCCCAGCCACGCAGTGTGATTTTTTGAAAACACACTGCGGGTCTGTGATTCATGGCCATTGCTAACCGCACCGGCCAACATGAAATGAGGTCAGAAGACAGGCAGCGCTCACAGCGCATGGCCAAGGGATCACAATAGCGCAGACTCCTGTACACCAAATAACAACGCTCAGGAATCTGCGCCCAGCATCTAGGTGTAAATTTTGACACCTGTGCTGCGTCTCCTTAAAAAGACAAGTCACGCCTCCACTATTGTTTGACAGTATAATGGGCTAAATAGTGTACGTGTTTTATTCAGCGTGTGCAAGGAGCTAAATTAATAGAGCAACCTTTTCCTTGTGCAGCATTAATGCTGCACAAGGTGTGGCTCTTGTACCTTGCAACACCTGACGGGGGGTTAAAGGTAACTTTTGAAATTGGTTCAACTAGGCTTCGGCCTACACTCTGCTCCTCTCCTCCTCCTGCTGACCCTGGGCTCTAACAACGCTAGTTTTTGCCCGGAAGTGCTAGCTGCACAGAGAAAAACACCTGCCAATGTGTTAGTGGGGTTCAGCACCGCCAGCTGTTCCCCTGCTGTGTAGCCGGCATCGTGTCCAGCACAAGCCACGCTGGCACAACTGACCAAAAGCTGCCACCAGTGCAGGCTTCGGCCTACACTCTACTCCTCTCCTCCTCCTGCTGACCCTGGGCTCTAACAACGCTAGTTTTTGCCCGGTAGTGCTAGCTGCACAGAGAAAAACACCTGCCAATGTGTTAGTGGGGTTCAGCACCGCCAGTTGTTCCCCTGCTGTGTAGCCGGCATCGTGTCCAGCACAAGCCACGCTGGCACAACTGACCAAAAGCTGCCACCAGTGCAGGCTTCGGCCTACACTCTACTCCTCTCCGCCTCCTGCTGACCCTGGGCTCATAACACAGCCAGTTGTAGCCTGGAAGTGCTAGCCGCACAGAGAAAAACACCAGCCAATGTGTTAGTGGGGTTCAGCACCGCCAGCTGTTCCCCTGCTGTGTAGCCGGCAACGTGACCTGCAAACGCCACGCAGGCACATGTACTGAAATTGAAGGGAGCCTGCCCCCCACCCCCAGGTGTTTCTATTTATAACAGCCACCTTGTACAGCAGTACTGCTGCATTTGTACAAGGTGGCTGACTTTGTCTCCTTGCCCACGTTTAATTAAACACGTACTAAATGTGTCTCATTGAGACCATTCCACTGTCCCAGATGTGTGACTTTCCTTTATAATGATACGCAGCACCACCCTTGGTAGCGCTGCCCGTCTTTTGACATCATTGGTTAGCTGGCTGCGCCTGTGCGTCTGCCCTGCTCGAAACAACGCCCCTTGATGTCTTACTTTTTTTGGACACCTGTGCTGCGTCTCCTTAAAAAGACAAGTCACGCCTCCACTACTGTTTGACAGTATAATGGGCTAAATAGTGTACGTGTTTTATTCAGCGTGTGCAAGGCACAAAATTAATAGAGCAACCTTTTACTTGTGCAGCATTAATGATGCACAAGGTGTGGCTCTTGTACCTTGCAACACCTGAGGGGGGGGTTAAATGTTTCCTTTGAAATTGGTTCAACTAGGCTTCGGCCTACACTCTGCTCCTCTCCTCCTCCTGCTGACCCTGGGCTCTAACACCGCTAGTTTTTGCCCGGAAGTGCTAGCTGCACAGAGAAAAACACCAGCCAATGTGTTTATGGGGGTTCAGCACCGCCAGCTGTTCCCCTGCTGTGTAGCGGGCATCGTGTCCAGCACAAGCCACGCTGGCACAAAATACCAAAAGCTGCCACCAGTGCAGGCTTCGGCCTACACTCTACTCCTCTCCTCCTCCTGCTGACCCTGGGCTCATAACACCGCCAGTTGTAGCCTGGAAGTGCTAGCTGCACAGAGAAAAACACCAGCCAATGTGTTTGTGGGGTTCAGCAACGCCAGTTGTTCCCCTGCTGTGTAGCCGGCATCGTGTCCAGCACAAGCCACGCTGGCACAACTGACCAAAAGCTGCCACCATTGCAGGCTTCGGCCTACACTCTACTCCTCTCCTCCTCCTGCTGACCCTGGGCTCTAACACCGCTAGTTTTGGGCCCGGAAGTGCTAGCTGCACAGAGATAAACACCCGCCAATGTGTCAGTGGGGTTCAGCAACGCCAGCTGTTCCCCTGCTGTGTAGCCGGCAACGTGACCTGCAAACGCCACGCAGGCAAATGAACTGAAATTGAAGGGAGCCTGCCCTGTTGTGAGTTCTGTTTTTGGGCTCCCTCTGGTGGTTACTGATGGTACTGGGTGACTTGTGTTCTCTGCGGTCTCTGGTCTCCACCTGTTCCATCAGGTTATGGGAGTTTCCTATTTAACCTGGCTTTTTTGTCATTTCCTCGCCGGCTATCAATGTAATCAGCGTGTCTTTTCACCTCTGCTCCCTGCGTCTGTTATCTTCAGGACAAGGTAAGTTTTGATTTTCCTGTTCCACGTTTTGCTTTATTTTTGTCTTAGTCCAGCTTGCAGATATGTGATTCCTTGCTGCTGGTTCCTCTAGTGGGCTGAAATTACTCCTCATGTTCCATGAGTTGGCACATGAGTTCAAGTAATTTCAGGATGGTTTTTTGAAAGGTTTTTCGCTGACCGCGCAGTTCACTTTTGTATCCTCTGCTATCTAGCTTTAGCGGGCCTCATTTTTGCTGATTCTATTATCATAACTACGTATGTGCTTTCCTCTCATTTCACCGTTATTACATGTGGGGGGCTGCTATTTCTGTGGGGTGTTTCTCTGGAGGCAAGTGAGGTCTGTGTTTCTTCTGATAGGGGAAGTTAATCCTTCGGCTGGCACGAGACGTCTAGGAATCATCGTAGGCACGTTCCCCGGCTACTGCTAGTTGTGTGTTTATGTTCAGGATCGCGGTCAGCTCAGGTTCCATCACCCTAGAGCTTGTTTTGTTTTTGTGCTTGTCCTTTTGTGATCCCCTGCCATTGGGATCATGACAGTATAGCTGGCCAAAAGAAAAAAATTGGTCATCGTTTTGGCTGAAGTAGGAGGAAAAGTAGTCTGTTTGCTGCCTAGCCTTAATTGCAGCTTGGCTGCTTCTTTCCTCCTCTTAATCTTTGAATGGCTCTGACCTCAGCTGTTTATCATGGACGTCCAGAGTTTGGCTTCCAGCCTGAATAATCTTGCTGCTAAGGTTCTAAATATACAAGATTTTGTTGTACATACGCCTATGTCGGAACCTAGAATTCCTATTCCAGAGTTTTTTTCTGGAGATAGATCTAGTTTTCTGAATTTTAGGAACAATTGCAAGTTGTTTCTTTCCTTTAAATCTCGCTCCTTTGGAGACCCTGCTCAGCAGGTCAAGATTGTTATATCTTTCCTGCGGGGTGACCCTCAGAATTGGGCATTTGCATTGGCACCAGGGGATCCTGCGTTGCTCAATGTGGATGCGTTTTTTCTGGCATTGGGTTTGCTCTATGAGGAACCTAGCCTAGAGATTCAGGCTGAAAAAGCTTTATTGGCTCTCTCTCAGGGGCAAGATGAAGCAGAAATATATTGTCAGAAATTTCGGAAATGGTCGGTGCTTACTCAGTGGAATGAGTGCGCTCTGGCTGCAAAATTCAGAGATGGCCTTTCTGAGGCCATTAAAGATGTTATGGTGGGGTTCCCGGCGCCTACAGGTCTGAATGAGTCCATGACTATGGCTATTCAGATTGATCGGCGTTTACGGGAGCGCAAACCTGTGCACCATTTGGCGGTGTCTTCTGAACAGGCACCTGAGATAATGCAATGTGATAGAATTCAGTCCAGAAGTGAACGGCAAAATTATAGGCGGAAAAATGGATTGTGTTTTTATTGTGGTGATTCAGCTCATGTTATATCAGCATGCTCTAAACGCACAAAAAAGGTTGATAAGCCTGTTGCCATTGGTACTTTACAGTCTAAGTTCATTCTGTCTGTGACGCTGATTTGTTCATTATCATCCATTTCCGTCGATGCCTATGTGGATTCAGGCGCTGCCCTGAGTCTTATGGATTGGTCATTTGCCAATTGCTGTGGGTTTAGTCTGGAACCTCTGGAAGTTCCTATTCCTTTGAAAGGAATTGACTCTACACCTTTGGCTATGAATAAACCTCAGTACTGGACACAAGTGACCATGCGTATGACTCCCGTTCATCAGGAGGTGATTCGCTTCCTGGTACTGTATAATTTACATGATGTTTTAGTGCTTGGTCTGCCATGGTTACAAACTCATAACCCAGTCCTGGACTGGAAAACAATGTCTGTGTTAAGCTGGGGATGTCAGGGGGTTCATGATGATGCATCTCCGATTTCTATCGCTTCATCTACTCCTTCTGAGGTTCCGGTATTTCTGTCTGATTATCGGGAGGTTTTTGAGGAGCCTAAGCTCAGTTCGCTTCCTCCTCACAGGGATTGCGATTGTGCTATAGATTTGATTCCTGGCAGTAAATTCCCTAAAGGTCGTTTGTTCAATCTGTCAGTGCCAGAGCATACTGCTATGCGGAATTATGTTAAGGAGTCCTTGGAAAAGGGACATATCCGTCCATCTTCGTCCCCTTTGGGAGCAGGTTTTTTTTTTGTGGCCAAAAAAGATGGTTCCTTGAGGCCTTGCATAGATTATCGTCTTTTGAATAAGATTACAGTCAAATATCAGTATCCTTTGCCATTGTTGACTGATTTGTTCGCTCGCATTAAGGGGGCTAAATGGTTCACTAAGATTGATCTTCGGGGTGCGTATAATCTTGTGCGGATAAGGCAGGGTGATGAGTGGAAAACCGCATTTGATACGCCTGAGGGCCATTTCGAGTATTTGGTGATGCCTTTTGGACTTTCTAATGCTCCTTCTGTCTTCCAGTCTTTTATGCACGATATTTTCCGTGAATATCTGGATAAATTTATTATCGTGTATTTGGATGATGTTTTGTTTTTTTCTGATGACTGGGAGTCTCATGTTCAGCAAGTCAGGAAGGTGTTTCAGGTTCTGCGGGCCAATTCTTTGTTTGTAAAAGGTTCTAAATGTCTCTTTGGAGTCCAGAAGATTTCTTTTTTGGGGTATATTTTTTCCCCTTCTACTATTGAGATGGATCCTGTCAAGGTTCAGGCTATTTGTGACTGGACGCAGCCTACATCTCTTAAGAGTCTGCAGAAGTTTTTAGGCTTTGCTAATTTTTATCGTCGCTTCATAACTAATTTTTCTAGTGTTGTTAAGCCTTTGACGGATTTGACTAAGAAGGGTGCTGATGTTGCTAATTGGTCTCCTGCGGCTGTGGAGGCCTTTCAGGAACTTAAGCGCCGGTTTTCTTCGGCTCCTGTGTTGCGTCAGCCAGATACGTCGCTTCCTTTTCAGGTTGAGGTTGATGCTTCCGAGATCGGAGCGGGGGCGGTTTTGTCACAGAGAAGCTCCGATGGCTCAGTGAGGAAGCCATGTGCGTTCTTTTCTAGAAAATTTTCGCCCGCTGAACGGAATTATGATGTTGGTAATCGGGAGCTTTTGGCCATGAAGTGGGCATTTGAGGAGTGGCGTCATTGGCTTGAGGGTGCTATACATCGTGTGGTGGTCTTGACTGATCACAAAAATCTGATGTACCTTGAGTCTGCCAAGCGTCTGAATCCTAGACAGGCTCGTTGGTCACTGTTTTTCTCCCGTTTCAATTTTGTGGTTTCGTACCTGCCAGGTTCAAAGAATGTGAAGGCGGATGCTCTTTCTAGGAGTTTTGTGCCTGACTCCCCTGGAAATTCGGAGCCCACTGGTATCCTTAGGGATGGGGTGATTTTGTCGGCTGTCTCCCCAGACTTGCGACGTGCTTTGCAGGAGTTTCAGGCGGATAAACCTGATCGTTGTCCGCCGGAAAGACTGTTTGTTCCGGATAATTGGACCAGTAGAGTCATCTCCGAGGTCCATTCTTCTGTGTTGGCAGGTCATCCTGGAATATTTGGTACTAGAGACTTGGTGGCCAGGTCTTTTTGGTGGCCTTCCTTGTCGAGGGATGTGCGTTCTTTCGTGCAGTCTTGTGGAGTTTGCGCTCGGGCTAAGCCTTGCTGTTCTCGGGCCAGAGGATTGTTGTCACCTTTGCCTATCCCGAAGAGACCTTGGACGCACATTTCCATGGACTTTATTTCGGATCTCCCTGTCTCTCAAAAAATGTCCGTCATATTGGTTGTGTGTGACCGCTTTTCTAAGATGGTTCATCTGGTACCCTTGCCTAAGTTACCTTCCTCCTCTGAGTTGGTCCCTCTGCTTTTTCAAAACGTGGTCCGTTTGCATGGCATTCCGGAGAACATCGTTTCTGACAGGGGATCCCAGTTTGTGTCTAGATTTTGGCGGACGTTCTGTGCTAAGATGGGCATTGATTTGTCCTTTTCGTCTGCATTCCATCCCCAGACGAATGGCCAGACGGAACGAACTAATCAGACTTTAGAAACTTATTTAAGGTGTTTTGTTTCTGCTGATCAAGATGACTGGGTTTCCTTTTTGCCGCTTGCCGAGTTTGCCCTTAATAATCGGGCTAGTTCTGCTACCTTGGTTTCTCCTTTCTTTTGTAATTCGGGGTTTCATCCTCGTTTTTCCTCTGGTCAGGTGGAGCCTTCTGATTGTCCTGGAGTGGACATGGTGGTGGATAGGTTGCATCGGATTTGGAGTCATGTGGTGGACAATTTGAAGTTATCCCAGGAGAGGGCTCAGCAGTTTGCTAATCGCCGTCGCCGCGTGGGTCCTCGACTTCTTGTTGGGGACTTGGTGTGGTTGTCTTCTCGTTTTGTTCCTATGAAGGTCTCTTCTCCTAAGTTCAAGCCTAGGTTCATCGGTCCCTATAGGATCTTGGAAATTCTTAACCCTGTGTCGTTTCGTTTGGATCTTCCGGCATCATTTGCTATTCATAATGTGTTCCATCGGTCGTTGTTGCGGAAGTATGAGGTACCTGTTGTTCCTTCGCTTGAGCCTCCTGCTCCGGTGCTGGTGGAGGGTGAATTGGAGTATGTTGTGGAGAAGATATTGGATTCTCGTGTTTCCAGACGGAAACTCCAGTATTTGGTCAAGTGGAAGGGTTATGGTCAGGAGGATAATTCTTGGGTGATTGCCTCTGATGTTCATGCTGCCGATTTGGTCCGTGCTTTTCATAGGGCTCATCCTGGTCGCCCTGGTGGTTCTCGTGAGGGTTCGGTGACCCCTCCTCAAGGGGGGGGGTACTGTTGTGAGTTCTGTTTTTGGGCTCCCTCTGGTGGTTACTGATGGTACTGGGTGACTTGTGTTCTCTGCGGTCTCTGGTCTCCACCTGTTCCATCAGGTTATGGGAGTTTCCTATTTAACCTGGCTTTTTTGTCATTTCCTCGCCGGCTATCAATGTAATCAGCGTGTCTTTTCACCTCTGCTCTCTGCGTCTGTCATCTTCAGGACAAGGTAAGTTTTGATTTTCCTGTTCCACGTTTTGCTTTATTTTTGTCTTAGTCCAGCTTGCAGATATGTGATTCCTTGCTGCTGGTTGCTCTAGTGGGCTGAAATTACTCCTTATGTTCCATGAGTTGGCACATGAGTTCAAGTAATTTCAGGATGGTTTTTTGAAGGGTTTTTCGCTGACCGCGCAGTTCACTTTTGTATCCTCTGCTATCTAGCTTTAGCGGGCCTCATTTTTGCTGATTCTATTTTCATAACTACGTATGTGCTTTCCTCTCATTTCACCGTTATTACATGTGGGGGGCTGCTATTTCTGTGGGGTGTTTCTCTGGAGGCAAGTGAGGTCTGTGTTTCTTCTTATAGGGAAAGTTAATCCTTCGGCTGGCGCGAGACGTCTAGGAATCATCGTAGGCACGTTCCCCGGCTACTGCTAGTTGTGTGTTTAGGTTCAGGATCGCGGTCAGCTCAGGTTCCATCACCCTAGAGCTTGTTTTGTTTTTGTGCTTGTCCTTTTGTGATCCCCTGCCATTGGGATCATGACACTGCCCCCCACCCCCAGGTGTTTCTATGTATAACAGCCACCTTGTTCAGCAGTACTGCTGCATTTGTACAAGGTGGCTGACCAGAGGCGTAGCTAGAGCTTTTGCCGCCCGGGGCTGTTCCCGAGTTTGGCCCCCCCCCCCGGCTCAATACACACAAAGGTTACCAAAAATGGTTTTCCTGTTTTGTAGAACTTAAACTGGGCCTAATGGTGTCACCCCCACATGCCACACCTGTGACTTAATACCACCACACCATGACCAGGCCACATAGTGACCGAATAATACTACATACAAGGGACAAATACCACAACACCATTTCCAGACCACATATTACCACCACATAGTGACTGAATACTACAATACTGATCAGTAATAAAAAAAAACCACAATATTATCACCATAAGTGCCAGTATTCACAGGAGATCTGTACTTAGTATGCAGTGTCTGTGTAGAGGTAATACAGAGATCACTGGTGACATTGTACACAGGACCTCTATATAGTATACAGTGTATAGTGTCAGTGTATAGGTAACACTGACTCACCAGTGACGTCTCTAGGTGAAGTCCTTCATCTTTCATCCAGCACAGACCGCCATCATTCCTTCCAGCCAGGACTTGTTTCTGCAGGAAATAACACAGTTATCTCGAGCTCCGCTTGCAGAACACATTACTTAATTTTTCACAACTTCTACATTACATCACATGAAGAAAAAAAGGTGATATAGTGTCACTCTGCACAGTAACAGGACCGCCCCCCCCCCCCATTTAAAACAGTATACTCAAAAAATAAAATAAATACATCACTGCAGTAATAATATCCCTTAATTATCCCCTATGGTAATAATATTCCCCATCCTGGCCCCGTGTGTCTCATTCCTGGCTCCAGCCATATGTTCTCGCATCCTGCCCTCATGAGTATCCATTCTACCCCATATGATCTCCCCATCCTGCCCCACCAGCCTCCATCGTATCCATCCTGCCCCATGATCCAATCCTGCCCCGTGTCTCCAATCATGCCCCGTATCTGCATTCTGCCCATGCCTCAAGTCCTGCCCCCAGTGTGTCCAGCATATTACCCCCATGTTGTCCAGCAATCTGCCCCAGTGTGTCCAGCATATTACCCCCATGTTGTCCAGCAATCTGCCCCAGTATATCCAGCACTGCCCCAAGTGTGTCCAGCAATCTGACCCAGTGTCCAGCCTTTCCCCAGTGTGTCCAGCAGTCTGCCCCAGTGTGTCGAGCATATTACCCCCAGTGTCCAGCATTGCCCCAGTATGTCCAGCATATTACCCCCAGTGTGTCCAGCAATCTGCCCCAGTGTCCAGCATTGCCTCAATGTGTCCAGAAATCTGCCCCAGGGTCTCCAGCATTGCCCCAGTGTGTCCAGCAATCTGCCCCATGGTCTCCTGTATTGCCCCAGTGTGTCCAGCAATCTGCCCCATGGTCTCCTGTATTGCCCCAGTGTGTCCAGCATTCTGCCCCATGGTCTCCTGTATTGCCCCAGTGTGTCCAGCATTCTGCCCCATGGTCTCTAGTATTGCCCCAGTGTGTCCAGCATTCTGCCCCATGGTCTCCAGTATTGCCCCAGTGTGTCCAGCATTCTGCCCCATGGTCTCCTGTATTGCTCCAGTGTGTCCAGCATTCTGCCCCATGGTCTCCAGTATTGCCCCAGTGTGTCCAGCATTCTGCCCCATGGTCTCCTGTATTGCCCCAGTGTGTCCAGCATTCTGCCCCATGGTCTCCAGTATTGCCCCAGTGTGTCCAGCAATCTGCCCCATGGTCTCCAGTATTGCCCCAGTGTGTCCAGCATTGCCCCCAGACAGTCAGACATAAAGAAAAAAAAAAGCAAAATCCTCACCTCTCCCGTTCCTAGCGCAGGTGCGGTGCAGCCAGTCAGCGTCTCTCCGGCTCTGTGACGCTCAGGATAGAGAGGCTGAGCGGCACGCACAGTAGTGACGTCATCGCGCCCTCTGCTCTGAGACGTCGCAGAGTCAGAGGACGCTGAAGCCGCAGGAACCAGGAGAGGTGAGTATTAGAGCGGGGGGCGGGGGTGGGGGGAGCTGGCCCTGGTCGTGGCGGCAGACGGCGCCGCCCGAAGATTTAAAGGGGCGTCTTTTTTTTTTTTTTTTTCCTTCTCCTGCAGCGCCGGCCGCCCCCCGCATTGTGCCGCCCGGGGCGGACCGCCCCCCCGCACCCCCCTTCCTACGCCACTGTGGCTGACTTTTTCTCCTTGCCCATGTGGAACTCAACACGTAAAGAATGTGTCTCATTGAGACCATTCCACTGTCCCTGAGGTGTGACTTTCCTTTCTAATGATACGCAGCACCCCCCTTGTTAGCGCTGCCCGTCTTCTGACATCATTGGTTGGCTGCCTGTGCCTGTGCGTCCGCCCTGCCCGACACAACCCCCCTCGTTGTGTCATATATTTTGGCTGCGAGGGTGTGATTGATGGGCATGTGCAGTGCATATGTTCGCCTGTCGTCACTCATCTCCTTCCGCCTTCTTCAGACTGTGCGGCCTCATGGCCGCGGCATGCGAAAAGGGATCAGCAGAGGCCGCCCAGTCTGAAGCAGGTGAAAGGACGTGTGTGAGCGGCGAAAATATTTACTGATCAAGGCCACGAATCCCAGCACCGCAGTGTGACTTTATGAAAAGGCACTGTGGGTCTGGGATTTATGGCCATCGTTAACCGCAGCGGCCAACATGAAATGAGGTCATAAGATGGGCAGCGCTAATAGGGCATTGCCAAGGGATAACACAAGAGCGCAGACTCCTGTACAGCAAAAAACAACGCTCAGGAAGCTGCGCCAAGCACCAAGGCGTTATTTGGGACACCTGTGCTGCGTCTCCTTAAAAATACAACAGTCTAATATAAGAAAATCAACCATCAGCACTCAGCTTGGAGGATGCACGCTCCAAAGTCCAAGGATCCAATCGGACCAAGTAATCACAAATAGAAAAGAAGAGCAGCATCCATACCGGGTGATAGAGATCCAAGAAACAATTTATTCTGCCATCAAAGGTTACAACGTTTCGGCCATGGTGGCCTTTGTCAAGTACACACAATCTCAGTAATGGCCATCTTTAAATAGTGTGGAGCCCACATGGGCACCAATCACCATCAAGGGGCGGCCTTTATTAAATATACATAAGCATAAAAAATTAGTGCATAAATCACTATCGACATCTAATCACAGACCCAATAATACCCCAATCACATAACCCATAACAGAAAATATATACAGAAACAGTACAAAAAACATAACATCCCTTCACAGGCCAATAGCTGTGTTCGTTGCTCCGTTGTCATGGTGAGGCTTCATCCAATCATATACATTTGATAGGGCAAACCCCTTCCTTGTCCAATCACCAAGCATTAGAGAAAAGGGCGCAAAATCTATGGCCCTCCAATGATAACCAACCTGCAGGAGAAAATCCACATGGCCATAGAACGCCGGCGCATGCGCACGCAGCACACCACACGGCCGATCATATGACCGCCCCGTGGTGCCGCCCAGCGCGCACGCGCTAGAAATCACAGGCCAGGCGCCGGCGCCGGAGAGAGAAGGCACAGCGAACACCACATGGCCGACACCGGAGACAACACAGCGTATCAACGCCAGGGTCTCCGGTCCGCCCACATGCGACACTGCGCCTGCGCTCCCAGGATAACCGCAAACATAGCCAAATCCATGGCAACTACATTCCCTGCTAACAAACAATGGTTACATAGCAATTCTGACAGACAAGGAACACGGAGGAAAAAACACCCAAAAAGAAGGGAGAATTTACACAATGACAGCCTCCGTCTGTTCCCAGGGTGCCAAATCACAGACTTATCTGTAAAAGAAGAAGGGAAAAAAAAGGGGGGGGGAAAAGGGGGGGGGGAAGGAAGGGAAAAAGGGATAAAAAGAGGAGAAGAAATATCAAAATTAATAAAATTTGCAAAAATTGCAAAAATAGCACACAATTAAAAATACACAGAGGGGAAACACATACCCTAAATGAGTACGGGGGAGCAAGAACATCATTAATTGAGATTAAATCTACAGCCTACCTCATATATCAGATATCCATCTATTCAACTATGTTATCCAACTATGTCACGCAAATCTGTAGGTTATAATCTACATTAAGGCCTTTGGGCTGTAGCGTCTCTAATACTGAGATCCACCTCAACTCCTTCTGTTTCAATTTGAGTGTCCTGTCACCCCCTCTCCTCAGAGCAGGAACCCCATCAATGACTCTAAAACGCAGCCGATTGATGGAATGTCTACATTCACTAAAATGCTTTGGAATTGGTAAATCCTGTAAGTTTGTACGTATCGTACTCTTGTGCTTACTTATCCTTGTTCTTATTTCTCTCGTTGTTTCACCAACGTACATTAGTCCACATGGGCACACTATTAAATAGATAACAAATTTTGATGAACATGTGTACCGTTCGTTAATCATAAATTTTTTACCAGTACGAGGGTGACAAAAGCTGTCACCCTTAAGCATATTTCCACAGCAAGCACAATTGAGACAGGGAAAGTTACCCATCCGAGGAGGACAAAATGTCGCCTGGATGGTAACTTTGCCTGGCCCAATATCGGATTTCACCAAACGATCTCTCAAGTTACGCCCTCGTCTATACGACAATATAGGGCGTGGACTAAAATCTTGAATGTGGGGCAAACCCCTATGTAATATCCCCCAATGTTTATTGAGAATATTGGTATTGCCCATGTGGACTAATGTACGTTGGTGAAACAACGAGAGAAATAAGAACAAGGATAAGTAAGCACAAGAGTACGATACGTACAAACTTACAGGATTTACCAATTCCAAAGCATTTTAGTGAATGTAGACATTCCATCAATCAGCTGCGTTTTAGAGTCATTGATGGGGTTCCTGCTCTGAGGAGAGGGGGTGACAGGACACTCAAATTGAAACAGAAGGAGTTGAGGTGGATCTCAGTATTAGAGACGCTACAGCCCAAAGGCCTTAATGTAGATTATAACCTACAGATTTGCGTGACATAGTTGGATAACATAGTTGAATAGATGGATATCTGATATATGAGGTAGGCTGTAGATTTAATCTCAATTAATGATGTTCTTGCTCCCCCGTACTCATTTAGGGTATGTGTTTCCCCTCTGTGTATTTTTAATTGTGTGCTATTTTTGCAATTTTTGCAAATTTTATTAATTTTGATATTTCTTCTCTTTTTATCCCTTTTTCCCTTCCTTCCCCCCCCCCCTTTTTTTCCCCCCCTTTTTTTTCCCTTCTTCTTTTACAGATAAGTCTGTGATTTGGCACCCTGGGAACAGACGGAGGCTGTCATTGTGTAAATTCTCCCTTCTTTTTGGGTGTTTTTTCCTCCCTGTGTTCCTTGTCTGTCAGAATTGCTATGTAACCATTGTTTGTTAGCAGGGAATGTAGTTGCCATGGATTTGGCTATGTTTGCGGTTATCCTGGGAGCGCAGGCGCAGTGTCGCATGTGGGCGGACCGGAGACCCTGGCGTTGATACGCTGTGTTGTCTCCGGTGTCGGCCATGTGGTGTTCGCTGTGCCTTCTCTCTCCGGCGCCGGCGCCTGGCCTGTGATTTCTAGCGCGTGCGCGCTGGGCGGCACCACGGGGCGGTCATATGATCGGCCGTGTGGTGTGCTGCGTGCGCATGCGCCGGCGTTCTATGGCCATGTGGATTTTCTCCTGCAGGTTGGTTATCATTGGAGGGCCATAGATTTTGCGCCCTTTTCTCTAATGCTTGGTGATTGGACAAGGAAGGGGTTTGCCCTATCAAATGTATATGATTGGATGAAGCCTCACCATGACAACGGAGCAACGAACACAGCTATTGGCCTGTGAAGGGATGTTATGTTTTTTGTACTGTTTCTGTATATATTTTCTGTTATGGGTTATGTGATTGGGGTATTATTGGGTCTGTGATTAGATGTCGATAGTGATTTATGCACTAATTTTTTATGTTTATGTATATTTACTAAAGGCCGCCCCTTGATGGTGATTGGTGCCCATGTGGGCTCCACACTATTTAAAGATGGCCATTACTGAGATTGTGTGTACTTGACAAAGGCCACCATGGCCGAAACGTTGTAACCTTTGATGGCAGAATAAATTGTTTCTTGGATCTCTATCACCCGGTATGGATGCTGCTCTTCTTTTCTATTTGTCCTTAAAAATACAAGTCACGCCTCAACTACAGTTTGACTGTTGAATGGGCTAAATTGTGTATGTGTTGCATTCAGCGTGTGCAAGTAGACAAATTAATAGAGCAACCTTTGACTTGTGCAGCATTAATGCTGCACAAGGTGTGGCTCTTGTACTTTGTAACACCTGAGGGGGGGTTAAAGGTTACCTTTGAAATTGGTTCAACTTGGCTTCGGCCTACACTATGCTCCTCTCTTCCTCCTGCTGCCCCTGGGCTCTAACACCGCTAGTTTTTGCCCGGAAGTGCTAGCTGCACAGAGAAAAACACCCGCCATTGTGTCAGTGGGGTTCAGCAACGCCAGCTGTTCCCCCACTGTGTAGCCGGCAAAGTGTCCTGCATACGCAACGCAGACACAAAGCTGACTCCAGTGCAGGCTTCGGCCTACACTCTGCTCCCCCTGCTTACCCTTTGCTCCAACACCGCTAGTTGGGGCTGTAGGAAGACAATCTTTAATAGGCAACGCATCCGGGTTCCAGCACCGCCAGCTGGTTCTCGGCAGTGTTTTTGTCACAGGTACTCCCTCGTGCCAAGCCTGGTTTCAGCACCGTCAGCTGTTTCCGGGTTGTGTCAAGCTCACTGAGACGCCTATGCTTGCCCCGTCATGTTGCGGTCGGGTTAGCCAACTCCAGGGTGCCTCCAGTTTAGGAGCTTCCTATGTGGGCTGCGTGAACTGGTAGTCAAGGCTGGTTCTGTAGTGCCAGTAGGCCCAGCTCCCCCTGTAGGACTGTTGGGGTTCGGTAACTGCGGCTGCCTCGCGGCCTAGCTGTTCTCTCCTCTCCTGTGGGCCTTCGGGTCCACCACCTGGTTCCAGCACCGCCAGCTGGTTCCGGGCCGAGCCTTTGGCTTAGGTGCCTCCTCCTGGGTATCCCAGTTCCGCCAACGCCAGGCGGTCCTAGGTAGTGCTTTTAAGCGCGGGCACCTACAGCTTAGTAACCGGGTTCCAGCACCGTCAGCTGGTCCTCGGTCGTGCCATTGGCTCTTGCACACTGGGGCAACGCATCCGGGTTCCAGCACCGCCAGCTGGTTCTCGGCAGTGTTTTTGTCACAGGTACTCCCTCGTGCCAAGCCTGGTTTCAGCACCGTCAGCTGTTTCCGGGTTGTGTCAAGCTCACTGAGACGCCTATGCTTGCCCCGTCGTGTCGGGTTAGCCAACTCCAGGGTGCCTCCAGTTTAGGAGCTTCCTATGTGGGCTGCGTGAACTGGTAGTCAAGGCTGGTTCTGTAGTGCCAGTAGGCCCAGCTCCCCCTGTAGGACTGTTGGGGTTCGGTAACTGTGGCTGCCTCGCGGCCTAGCTGTTCTCTCCTCTCCTGGGCCTTCGGGTCCACCACCTGGTTCCAGCACCGTCAGCTGGTTCTCGGCAGTGTCTTTTGCTCTTGTACCTTCTGCTCCCCATCCTGGTTCCAGTAACGTCAGCTGGTTCCGGGCAGAGCCTTTGGCTTAGGTGCCTCCTTCTGGGTATCCGAGTTCCGCCAACGTCAGGCGGTCCTTGGTAGTGCTTTCAGGCACGGGTACCTCCTGCTTAGTAACCGGGTTCCAGTAACGTCAGCTGGTCCTCGGTAGTTCCATAGGCTCTTGAACCTTCGGGTAGCCATCCGAGTTCCAGTTCCATCAGCTGGTTCTTGGCATTTTCTCAGCCTTCTTGTACCTTCTGCTACATTTCCAAGTTGAAGACCCTAAAGTCGACGACCCGGAAGACCACCCCGATGACGACGACGACGGCGGAGACGACGACGGCGGAGATGACGACACTGGAGACGACGACCCTGGAGACGACGACATGGAAGACCGAGAAGCTAACACTTAATATCAGAGCAAAAGATATTATCTAAATTATATGCAGAAGAAGACTAAGCAGTGTATGGGGGTGAGTCCGTTCCTCCTCATGGTGCTCCTGGATAAAGCCTGATGCTGCAGGCCAAACTGAACGCGGACAAATGTAACTTTTGTGACTGGCAGAACGGAAGGTGTAATCTTCCAACTTTTATAGATAACAACTACGGGAATGCCTGTCACAAATGAGAATATGATGAAGAAGTAGAATAGGAAGAATAATAACAGTTGAATAAAATGAATATGTAGAATAGGAAGAATAATAATAGTTGAATAAAATGAATATGAAGAATGTAATAAAAAAAAAAAAAAGGTAAAGGATGAAGAAGAAGATGAATAAGGTGAAGAAGTTGATGTCAAAGATGCTGATGATGATGAAGATGAAAGTGTGGGAAAAGTTAAAAAAAGAAGGGGAAGGGCGTGGAATAGTGAAACATCAATATCTGACAAAATTTAAAAAAAATTACATAGTCAATATCTTTGTCACTACGTACGTCTTTAAAAAAAAAAAAAAAAAAAAAGGCTATTCTATTTGATTGCGCTAAACCTCTATGACTTTAATGTCTCCGCCACCTCCCAAAATACATCCTGCATTATTCTTAGTTGTTTTCCTTCATGTAGAATGAACCTACAAGGAAAAAAAGGGTTTATTTTAACTCCGATATTTTGGTCCCATTGACTTGCATTGGGATCGGGTATCGGTATCGGCGATATCCGATATTTTTCGAATATCGGCCGATCCAATCCGATACCGATACTTTCCGATATCGGAAGGTATCGCTCAACACTACTCATAAATATCAAAGCTTAATATTTTTGGAAGTTGGAGTGTTTTTTTTTTTAGATTTGGCTATCTTTGGAGGATATCTGTTTGTGCCAGTAACTATTACTGTGCAGAATTATTAGGAAACTTAATAAAAAACAAATATATTCCCATCTCACTTGTTTATTTTCACCAGGTAAACCAATATAACTGCACAAAATTTTGAAATAAACATTTCTGACATGCAAAAACAAAACCCCAAAAATTAGTGACCAATATAGCCACCTTTCTTCATGATGACACTCAACAGCCTTCCATCCATAGACCCTGTCAGTTGCTTGATCTATTTACGATCATCATTGCGTGCAGCAGCCACCACAGCCTCCCAGACACTGTTCCGAGAGGTGTACTGTTTTCCCTCCCCGTAGATCTCACATTTTATGAGGGACCACAGGTTCTCTATGGGGTTCAGATCAGGTGAACAAGGGGGCCATGTCATTATTTTTTCTTCTTTGAGACCTTTACTGGCCAGTCACGCTGTGGAGTAGTTGGAGGCACGTGATGGAGCATTGTCCTGCATGAAAATCATGTTTTTCTTGAACGATACCGACTTCTTCCTGTACCACTGCTTGAAGATGTCTTCCAGAAACTGATAGTAGGTCTGGGAGTTGAGCTTCACTCCATCCTCAACCCGAAAAGGTCCCACAAGTTTATCTTTGATGATACCAGCCCATACCAGTACCCCACCTCCACCGTGCTGGCGTCTGAGTCGGAGTGGAGCTCTCTGCCCTTTACTGATCCAGCCTCTGGCCCATCCATCTGGCCCATCAAGAGTCACTCTCATTTCATCAGTCCATAGAACCTTTGAAAAGTCAGTCTTAAGTTATTTCTTGGCCCAGTCTTGACGTTTTATCTTATGTTTCTTGTTCAAAGGCAGTCGTTTTTCAGCCTTCCTTATCTTGGCCATGTCCCTGAGTATCGCACACCTTGTGCTTTTTGTTACTCCAGTAACGTTGCAGCTCTGAAATATGGCAAAACTGGTGGCAAATGGCATCTTGGCAGCTTCACGCTTGATTTTCCTCAATTCATAGGCAGTTATTTTGCGCCTTTTTTGCCCAACACGTTTCTTGCGACCCTGTTGGATATTTGCCATGAAACGCTTGATTGTTCGGTGATCACGCTTCAAAAATTTGGCAATTTCAACACTGCTGCATCCCTCTGCAAGACATCTCACAATTTTGGACTTTTCAGAGCCCGTCAAATCTCTCGTCTGACCCATTTTGCCAAAGAAAGGAAGTTACCTAATAATTAAGCACACCTTATATAGGGTTTTGATGTCATTAGACAACACCCCTCCTCATTACAGAGATGCACATCACCTGATTTACTTAAATTGTAGTCGGCTCTCAAGCCTGAACAGCTTGGAGTAGGACATGTATAAAAAGTATGTGATCAAAATACAACTTGCCTAATAATTCTGCACACAGTGTAGACTCACATACAGTGCCTGCATGCCTCGCACTGATGTGGATATGTGCACATAGACTCCCCTGCCTAGAGCTGCAATCTATGTACCCCCGAATTAGCCCTAAAAAGGGCTGTTGGTTTATCAGTCAATCACTGTAATACCACAGCAAAGATGGCTGCGGTATTGCAGTGCATGGCTGACAATCTCTGCATGTTGATTGGCGCTCTAAACAGCACCAAAATTAAAAGGAGGAGACCCAAGCTCCCGCCAAATAATCCCAGAAATGCTCGGTGCTCGCTGAGTACACCGAGCATAGTGATACTCGTGTGGGTAACGAGTAGTGGCAAGCACGTTCGCTCCTCACTAGAAGTAAGAAATCCTCCCCAGTGATTCATTGGAGCTGTATATTTACTATCTTGGATATGTATAGCCATTGATGCCGTTTTAGAGCCCCCCCCTATTGGACATTCCTGTTTCTTTATTTTTTTGTCATGTATATTTTATGATTTCTAATAAAAACTTGTTTTTTTTATATTATGGTTCGCTTCTTTGGACTACTGGCTTAGTAAGTTCACTTGTGTTAGTGCCATATTTGTTGGTACATGTAGGGACTTTTGCTGATATTACCCCATATATATATATCTATAAATCCTGGCACCCTAATATATTCATCCTGGTCCCCCAAATATATTCATCCAGGTCCCTTGTCCTGCCCCACCCCACCATAAATCCATCCTGCCCCCCATATATATATGCATCCTGGCTCTACCATATGTATCCATCCTGGCCACATGTCCTGTGTTGTGAATTCCGCTCTTGGGCTCCCTCCGGTGGTTGTAAGTGGCACTTTTGTGAGTTCTGCTCTTGGGCTCCCTCTTGTGGTTTCAAGTGGTATGGCTGCTCCTTGGAGTTAGCTGTCCGCAGCTGCCTCCACTGATCGTCTTTTCTGCTCGGCTATTTATGCCTGGCTCTTTCCTTCAGCCAGTGCCACTTGTAAATGGTTCCTGGTTGGATTCACATCTCTTTGGATTTCCCTGTTATCCTGACCAGTTCAGCAAAGCTAAGTTCTTGCTTTCTCTTTTCTGTTCACAGATTGTGGACTTATCCGTTCTGTGCTTTCTATGTTTGTCCAGCTTATCAGTATGAATTAATTCTGTCTTGCTGGAAGCTCTGGGAAGCAGATTTACCCTCCACACCTTTAGTTAGGTGTGGAGATTTTTTGTAAACTCTGCGTGGATTTTTGTAGTGTTTTATACTGACCGCACAGTATTCCATCCTGTCCAATCTATCAAGCTAGACTGGCCTCCTGTGCTCATCCTGATTTCATTCTGTTTATGTCTTTTCCCTCTCCACTCACAGTCATTATTTGTGGGGGGCTAATCTATCCTTTGGGGATTTTCTCTGAGGCAAGATAGTTCTCCTGCTTCTATCTTTAGGGGTAGTTAGCTCTTAGGCTGTGACGAGGTGCCTAGGGAGAGTTAGGAGCATCCCACGGCTACTTCTAGTGTTGTGTTGAGCTTAGGGACTGCGGTCAGTACAGTTACCACTTCCTTCAGAGCTCGTTCCATGTTGCTCCTAAACCACCGCATCATAACAGTACAAGTGGCCAAAAATGAATTAAATGCATCTCAAAAGAAGGAAAAGAAAGTTCTGAACCATTTTTTTTCCTGTGCTCTGGTTTCTTTCTTTTTTCCTCTTGATATCTGGGTGGTTCAGGATATATGCTCTGGCATGGATGTTCAGGGTTTGTTTTTTCGTGTGGATCAACTTGCTGCAAGAGTACAGAGTATCCAAGATTATGTTGTCCTGACTCCGGCTTTAGAGCCGAGAATTCCTACTCCTGATTTGTTTTTTGGGGACAGATCCAAGTTTTTGAACTTTAAAAATAACTGCAAATAGTTTTTTGCTTTGAAACCCCGTTCTTCTGGTGATCCCATTCAGCAAGTAAAAATCATCATATCCTTGCTGCGTGGTGACCCTCAAGACTGGGCTTTTTCTCTTGAAACAGGGGATCCGGCATTATTGAATGTAGACGCATTTTTTCAAGCGCTCGGATTATTGTATGACGAACCTAATTCTGTGGATCATGCAGAAAAAACCCTGTTGGCCTTGTGTCAAGGTCAGGAAGCGCAAAGCTGTGCACCATCTGGCAGTGTCCTCTGAGCAAAGTCCTGAACCTATGCAATGTGATTTTGACTAGAACAGAACGGCAGGAATTCATACGTCAGAATAGGCTGTGTTTTTACTGTGGTGATTCTGCTCATGTTATCTCTGATTGCCCTAAGCGTACTAAGAGAGTCGCTAGGTCTGTTACCATTAGTACTATACAGCCTAAATTTCTCTTATCTGTGACCCTGATTTGCTCATTGTCGTCCTTTTCTGTCATGGCATTTGTGGATTCAGGCGCTGCCCTGAACTTAATGGACTTAGAATTCGCCAGGCGCTGTGGTTTTTCCTTGCAGCCTTTGCAGAGTCCTATTCCTTTGAGGGGGATTGATGCTACACCCTTGGCCAAGGATAAAGCTCAGTACTGGACGCAGATGACTATGTACATGGCTCCAGCACATCAGGAAGATTGCCGTTTTCTGGTGTTGCATAACCTGCATGATATTGTTGTACTGGGTTTTCCATGGTTACAGGAACATAATCCGGTGCTGGATTGGAAAACTATGTCTGTGACTAGTTGGGGTTGTCAAGGGGTACATAGTGACGTTCCTTTGATGTCAATTTCCTCTTCCCCCTCTTCTGAGGTCCCTGAGTTTTTGTCGGATTTCCAGGATGTATTTGATGAGCCCAAGTCCAGTTCCCTTCCACCGCACCGGGACTGTGATTGTGCTATTTGATTCCTGGTTGCAAGTTCCCTAAGGGCCGACTTTTCAATCTGTCTGTGCCAGAGCATGCCGCCATGCGGAGTTATGTTAAGGAGTCTTTGGAGAAGGGGCATATTCGTCCCTCTTCGTCACCATTGGGAGCGGGTTTATTTTTTGTTGCTAAGAAGGACGGCTCCTTGGAACCCTGTATTGATTATCGTCTTCTTAATAAGATCACGGTCAAATTCCAATACACCTTGCCTTTGCTTATTGATTTGTTTGCTCAGATTAAGGGGGCTAGTTGGTTTACTAAGATTGACCTCCGAGGGGCATATAATCTTGTTCGTATTAAACAGGGTGATGAATGGAAAACTGCATTTAATACGCCCGAAGGCCATTTTGAATACCTTGTGATGCCATTTGGGCTCTCTAATGCTCCATCTGTGTTCCAGTCTTTCATGCATGATATTTTCCGCAATTATCTTGATAAATTCATGGTCGTATATTTGGATGATATTTTGATTTTTTCCGATGATTGGGAGTCTCATGTGAAGCAGGTCAGGATGGTGTTCCAGATCCTTCGTGATAATGCTTTGTTTGTGAAGGGGTCTAAGTGCCTATTCGGAGTTCAGAAGGTTTCTTTTTTGGGTTTTATTTTTTCTCCCTCGTCTATAGAAATGGATCCTGTTAAGGTCCAAGCTATTCATGACTGGATTCAACCCACATCTGTGAAGGGCCTTCAAAAATTTTTGGGCTTTGCTAATTTCTATCGCCGTTTCATTGCCAACTTTTCCAGTGTGGTTAAGCCCCTTACTGATTTGACGAAGATGTGATGTGTCTCCATCCTGGTCCCTCACTCATGTGTCTCCATCCTGCTCCCCCCTCCCCATGTGTCTCCATCCTGCTCCCCCATCCCCATGTGTCTCCATCCTGGTCCCCACTCGCTATGTGTCTTCATCCTGGTCCCCCCCTCATGTGTCTCTATCCTGGTCCCCCCCTCATGTCTCCATCCTGGTCCCCATTCCCCATGTGTCTCCATTCACACTGATGTCATACGCCGGTGACGACAAGCGCACACTCTGCTATATTGATTGGGATGCGTGCCGCAGCGGTTCAGGTAGTGAACGCTGCGTGCGCGCGTTCCTGCACATACTCTGTCTGCGCTTTTAAAGAGCCCGCGCCAATAAAAACCGCAGATACTTTTTTTTTTACTTCTTCTCCTCTCCTGCCCCCAGAGACAAGGGCCCACCGGGGATTTCCCTGATACCCCGCCAGGCCTGTCCAACCCTGGTTCCATCTAAAGTGTATAGGGGCTTTAGGGCAGCGTAGTGAATATTAGTTTCTTAAGGGGGCAGCACATCTTTGGTAGCAGTTTATCTGCCTCGGGAGATGTCCGCCTACTCATTAGATTATCATCCAAGCCGACTGAAATTGATGGGTGTGGGAAATAAGAATAACATCACTACAAGGGCAGAGATAGACTGCCGTATTTCTCGTGTGAGAATCGCATTGTAAACCTCATACTGACTGTCGGCTCTCCTGACCTGAGCTTGACAGCTGCATAGAAATACATCATACTGTCTTGCTCAGGTCAGGAGAGGTGCCGGCCAGTGCATGCAGGGCAGTGCGATCCTCACACGAGAAATACGGCAGTCTGTCTCTGCCCTAATACTAAACATGTCAGTAGTGTTGCAGAGTGTATGGTTTTTACTATGTCTTTGTATGTAATCAGAGGTATAGTGTTGTACAGTAAGGACCCATAGACATATTCAAAGTATTATTACCAACAAATATAACTTGTGGACTGATCTACAAATTATTACCGTATCTCGAGAACTGTGCTATGACAAAAGCGCTGTACTTGATTATCTCTAGCAGTAGAAAATTGTAGAAAATTAACTGAGACATGCATATGAGGACGCCTCTATTTTTCAACCTGTTATATCAGTGATTGTGGGTTTCCCAGTGGTCAAATCCCTGTGGAGGTGATAACGCATAAATATCCCTTTAAGGACCATATAACACCTCTACACTGTGAAACTTGTATGATGAGGCTGTGAACATGAGGGTATTCTTTTTTTGAAGCATGTGGTTAAATAATAGACCATTTTTACATATTTTAATGTACATCTTCTGTAATGTACATCATCTGGTTGGCATAACTTACAGCTCAGTTAATGCTTTTTTATGTAATTTATTTCCTTCCTACTCTCTTAATTTTTTATTAGAAACTAATTTAGCTTAGTGCAGTTACTCTCTTAGGCCTCTTTCACACTTCAGTTATTTGGCGTCAGTCTAAAACCGCCATTTTCCTCAAATAACGGATCCGTCATTTTTTTTTGACGGATCCGTTATTTTCCCATAGACTTGCATTAGTGACGGATTGTGACGGATGGTCGTCCGTTCCATCCGCCATGCGACGGATCCGTCGACATTTGGCGGACGTTTTCTGAAAATAGACGGACATTGGAACGTTTTTTGTCAACGCCGAAATGGCGGATCGCGACGGATCCGTCGCGTCCGCCATTCCATAGAATGGGCGCCTATGGGCGACGGATCCGCCGCAACCGTTTTTTCGGCGGATCCGTCGCCCCAATCCGTTTTTTCAATTGCGCATGCTCCAAAAAGTAGATACTTCTCCCAGACAACCCCCAAGTAACGGATCCGTCAAAAAAACGGATCCGTTAGAACCGTTTTCGCAACAATTGTGACGGATCCGTCAATCCGTCACTATGTCGGTAGTGACTGACGCCAAAAGACTGAAGTGTGAAAGAGGCCTTATGCTCATAGTTTTTTTTTTCTTTTTGTTAATAATGATGCACAAATGTATCTAATTAATGGCTTCAACATTTGTACAAGTGCAGTAAACCATGAAAGCACAAAGAGAAAAGAATGCATCATTAGCTGCACCCTCTTTCTATCTTACAGGTATACACAATCTGCTTTTAACTATGACACTTTTGTTCATTATATTTACAATCTATTATATTGTGGAGAAACATTACGGTACATCACTTTATTAACTGGTAGCACAGAAGCAATGCCCAAAAAATTACAGTGATGTTGTTATGCTTCGAACTGGATAATCAGCTAGAAATATAGTTTACAGTCCAGAATGCAAGTGCTACTGTGGACCTGCCCTATTGACCAAGAACATAAAGGCGCACATACACATTAGATGGCTGCCAGCTGAACGATCGGTCTGCCAATAGCTATCTCCCCCAGTTCCGTACATGAACGATTGGTCTGCCAACAGCTATCTTCTCTGACTCCCGTATACACAGTGTTACGATTCAAGCCCCCAGTGTGTCTGGAATGCAGTTATTATCATTACTAGATGGCAGCCCGATTCTAAAGAATCGGGAGTCTAGAATCCATATATACTTGAAATTCGGCAGGAGCTTGAAGAGCAACGTCACTGGGCCCGCCTCCACGCAGTAGAAACTTGCTGTGAGGTAAAAATTCAAAAATCACACCAAAATGGCGGGCGGAGTGTGCCACAGTACGGCACGTTTCTGATTGGTCGCTCGCAGCAGGCGGCAACCAATCACACACTGGACACTGTTGACGTCACTTATCTCCGGACATTAGCTCCAGACATTAGCTCCGGACATTAGCTCCGGACATTAGCTCCGGACAAAGCCACGGAAGTTGGCACAAATTGCAGGAAGTAGTATTCTAGGCAATTATATATAAGATTATTACTGACGGCTCAGCCGTTTAATCTGGTACAGGGACGTGCTGAAGCTGTCAGTACTTTGATTGACAGCTCAGTGTCCAGTCTGGTGCAGAGGCGTGCTGAGTAGTGTTGAGCGATACCGTCCGATACTTGAAAGTATCGGTATCGGATAGTATCGGCCGATACCCGAAAAATATCGGATATCGCCGATACCGATATCCGATACCAATACAAGTCAATGGGACATCAAGTATCGGAATGTATCCTCATGGATCCCAGGGTCTGAAGGAGAGGAAACTCTCCTTCAGGCCCTGGGATCCATATTAAAGTGTAAAATAAAGAATTAAAATAAAAAATATTGTTATATTCACCTCTCCGGCGGCCCCTGGACATCAGCGGGAGGATCCGGCGTCCGGCACGGCTTCTTTCTTCAAAATGCGCGCCTTCAGGACCTGTGGAATGACGTCCCGGCTTCTGATTGGTCGCGTGCCGCCCATGTGACCGCCACGCGACCAATCAGAAGCCGCGACGTCATTCCTCAGGTCCTAAAAGGCACTCATTCTAGGACTTTAGCTGAGGAATGACGTCGCGGCTTCTGATTGGTCGCGTGGCGGTCACATGGGCGGCACGCGACCAATCAGAAGCCGGGACGTCATACCACAGGTCCTGAAGGCGCGCATTTTGAAGAAAGAAGCCGTTCCGGACGCCGGATCCTCCCGCTGATGTCCAGGGGCCGCCGGAGAGGTGAATATAACAATATTTTTAATTTTAATTCTTTATTTTACACTTCCGATACCGATACCCGATATCACAAAAATATCGGATCTCGGTATCGGAATTCCGATACCGCAAGTATCGGCCGATACCCGATACTTGCGGTATCGGAATGCTCAACACTAGTGCTGAGCTGTCAGTGTTTTGTTTGCCAGCTCAGTTGTACAATTTGAGACTGGAAGGTGCTAGCTGTCTCCAGGTGTTCATTTTCCCAGATGATTGTCTAGTCACTCAACTGGGTTGTTAGTCCCAGACCTCTGCCACTGTGGTTTGTCTCTTTGTGCCTTGTGTTCTGCTTGTTGATCATTCATTGCCACATCTTTGACCTTGTTCTGACCATCTGGCTATTTAACCCCTTTGTTCTGATCCGCTATCTTCCTGGTATTTTTACCTCGGACTGATACCTGACTACGCCTTTGTCTCTTCCCTCTGTTTATGGCGTATCCTCCTGGCTATTGACCTCGGACTTCTTGACTATCACAGCTCATGGCTTGTCCATGAGAAGTGAATCAGCATCACACACAGGAATGCTAGGCTTGGCCGATTAGAAGGCTGTTGGACAAACAATGGCTTTAGCTAATTATTCAGCCAGCAGCCAGGGCTTGTTCGGTCAAGCGCTGTTGTATTCTCTATAAGACCCATTGCCAGACTCTTGGCTTATCTATGGGAGAACAAAAGGATTGGCAATCTGAATTGGACATGCCGAATCCTTAACTCCCCTGACAATCAACTATCTGGAGCCCCCCTACACATGTTTACATCGGCAGGTTCATTTACACTGACCAACCAGAGGCATGATATGGCCACCAATTAGTAAACTTTTACTGATAGGCAGTTGTTTAATGCATATTTACACCGGTAGGCCAAAGTAATTGATGCGCACTGAGCAATCTATTACAGATAGGCTACCAAGGTTCTAGACAGCATGAGTACTGTTTACACAGGACAATGCACAGCTGAGAATGATGATTTTTTTTCTGTTGCGCAAAGGATCATTTCACCAGGTGAAAGAGCATTTTACTTGTTCATCAGGTGATGGGCAGCCTATTTGTATGGCAAGATCATCATGAAACACGCATTTTTTTACTTATTCACAATTAACTTGCAGTGTAAATGCACCTTCCAGAATGTCCGCTGTTTGAAAACAAGGATTTTGCAAAATCTATTCAAGGTTAAATATCTGGCTGGTTTTCAGATGCCCACTGATCTTATATTAATACCTTATTCTAAAGGGTGGTTGTCAATATTGTGGCACCCCTGAGGGTACAGTCGCCACATAGGTATTGCACCTCATCCAGAGGTGTGGTATCCCACCACTTTTAGGTAAGGAGGGGGCACTACCCAGGACTCTATAACACCAGCATCCAACACCTTACCACTCCAGTCAGGGCACCTGGGCGTACCCTATGGGAGGATGGCCTCATCCCAGTCTGGAGAGGGCAACTAGGTAGAGGGTGTGGGTGGAGCCAGTAGTGAGAGGAGGAGCTAATTAGGAGGGGAAGTCAGAGAGATGCTAAGAGGAGCTGAATGGAGTGAGACATGCTGAGAAGGAGCTCCCTGTGAGAGGGAGCTAGATAGAGGAGAGGCTGAAGAGAGTAGAGAGAAAGAAGCTTCAGAAGCAAGAAGGAGTCCTAGGGGCACGGGGAGTGAGCAATCCACCCATGGGACCCACATCCACGCTGACCATCTCCAGGTGGAGGGACCAGGTCACAGTGGGGAACCGATCCTCAAGAATAGTGGAGAACTTCAAGGATCAACTAGCCAACCGGAGGGGCACTGTGTGTGAAGGCGCAGGGCAGGAGAGGTGAGAACCAGTGCAGTGAGATTGCCAGGAAAGTAACATAAGAGAGGAGTCCTGGAGAAGTGTACCCCAAATCATCAGGGGGTTGGCTGGACCACAGACCCAGAGGACGGAGCACACGGCTGGAGACATTAATCTGCAGAACTGATCTGATGACCAGATCAACACCTGGTCATCTAATGGTTAGACGGAGACCTGACAAGGCGTACAAGCCACAGTGTCTTGCACCCACTGTGAAATTTGGTGGAGGATCGGGATTTGGTGGGGATGCTTCAGCAAGGTTGGATTTGGGCAGGTTGTTCTTTGCGAAGGAAGTATGAATCAAGCTGCATACAAGGTTATCCTAGAAAAACAGTTGATTCCTTATGCTCAGGCAATGTTCCCCAACTCTGAGGACTGGTTTTTCCAGCAGGGCAATGCGCCATGCCACACAGCTAGGTCAATCAAGGTGTGGATGAAGGACCACCACATCAAATCCCTGTCATGTCTAGCCCAATCTCCAGACCTGAACCCCATTGAAAACCTCTGGAATGTAATCAAGAGGAAGATGGATAGTCACAAGCCATCAAACAAAGAAGAACTGCTTAAATTTTTGTACCAGGAGTGGCATAAGGTCACCCAAAATCAGTATGAAAGACTGGTGGAAAGCATGCCAAGACGACTGAAAGCTGTGAATAAAAATCATGGTTATTCCACAAAATATTGATTTCAGAACTCTTCCTGAGTTAAAACATTAGTATTGTTTCTAAATGATTATAACCTTGATTTTTTTTTTTTTGCAATATTTGAGGTCTGGAAGCAATGCTTTTTTTAAATTTTTCCTAGTAAGTAGTAACTGATCAATGAAAAATGGACGGCACCAAGAAACAACGCAGATGGAATCCATATTACTTCTGTTTCAAAAGTCTAGCTTGGTTCACAAATTGGAGCAAACTAGGACAAAGTTGATTTTTTTGGAACTTCTGTCTGCAAAAACAAGGGCCTTAAAATAACTATTCAGCATTCTGGTACTGATGAAATAAAGAAGTGGTTTCATTTATAGTGTTGGACATTTATGAATTCATAAACATGTAGTCCAGAAAATCAATAATTGTAACGAAGATGTTACATCCCCCTGGAAGACTTGGAGCTAGACTTTCACATCGGGTAATGAATCGCAGGTCTTCTTTAGAGATGTATGATTCATGTCCAATTTGAAATGGATTTCCTTTCCTTCAGTGCTTAGAGGGTTAAGGACTCTTTCCATGCTGGCTGAGACCATACAGCCTGGTTATTCTCAGCTGTAACTGCTTATCATGTACTCCCTTTATACAGACTGGCTCTGGAGGGACGTTTATTCCCTGGGGGGTGAAAGATTCACCTTCCTGTGCTGAGTGCTAAAGTTAAGTGGTTGGAGTAGAGTTGTTGTAGTGGTGTTCTGTGGTTTGCTGTAGTAAGTGTGTGTTTATCTCCTGGTCCCTATTCCCATTCAGTTTATACCTCCCTGGCCCTATCCTCCTCCGTATTGTTGGTTTGTGCTTTTGTATGATACAGGTTTTCTGTTATCCCTGTTTTGTCTTTGAATCTTGTTTACTTTACATTTCTGTCCCATGCCTCATGTGGTGTGGGAGGGGACAGATTAAGGTTTAACAGAAGCATAGCAAGGGCGGAGACCCGGGCCTCTCTAGCTTCAAGTGTACCCAGGGACAAGTATTGTTAGGGTCCCTCTGACTTAGCGAAAACCATTACGGTGTGACAATAATGCACGTCCTCTTATTATCTGAATGTCAATGCCTCTAGTGTAGATGCTGATTTAGATAATCTGGCTAGATCAGCTGGGTAGATTTCCTTTTGCTTCTTCCTGAGCTGGATTTGATTGAAAGGTCTATCGTTTCCATAGAGAAAAACAAGAAAATGTGGTTGGAGTGATAATGTAGTAATCACTGTACTTCAGAAAATGGGGAAAAAATGTCTAGCCTGACAACTCTAAAAGCACATCTATAGCACAGCTTTATCTTGAGATTGCAGTTTTAATGGTCGAGTGTAACAGGCTGCCAGTAACCCAACAAATGAGGAAAATGCTAATTTGTTGGGTGAAGTGTGCTTAAAAGGGGGTGTCCACTACAAGTACAATTCCTTCTTGATCTAAATTTTTGGGGCCGATAAAATAAAAAAGCTGGTGCCGATCCAGCAGTGTTGGCACTCGGTCTCCCCAGGGGTCTCGTGCTGTTGTTGTTCAAACACAGCTATGAATTCCTCTTCATATCCAAATGTCAGAAGGTGGGGACAGTAACAACAATGCTGATTGGGCACCACGTGTCATACATCCACACGAGAGCTCCAGGACAGCAAGTGCTGACACCACTGGAACAGCAGCGGCACAGAAGGTGAGTAAAAGCTTTTACATTTTTATCAGGGCCAAACATTTAGATCAATAAGAGGTTGTCCTATTAGAGGACAACTTCTTTAATTATTATTATTATCGGCAGCAAATTGTCCTGTGTAAACAGTACATTTGCTGTAGAGAACAATGTCAATCTGCATGAACAATCTATTACTGATTGTTCTGTGTGCATCGTAAGTATGGTCAGCGTCTCTAAACGGACTATTAAATGACCAATCAGCACACATTGTAGCTATCGACAGTGAATTACGGCCTCAGATTATGCAGTTTAACTCCAGCTTTACTTCTTTTTATATTTTTCTGATTTGGCAACTCCTGCACAACCTGGTGCTAAATATTCAAGCTGTTGCTTGAAGCTGTTTCTTGTAGTTGTATTGGTTTTTTTACAATCACATACTGTATTTAAACCCCTATCTAAAGAATAAAAAAGTTGATCCTTTTTATAATACATAGCGATATAGGTTGAAAAAGATCTAGGTCCATCAAATTCAACTTTTCTCCATCAGTTATACATCCTCTATCAAATGATTATTTGTAACCAACAATGTTATGTGTACTGAGGAAATCATCCAGCCCTTTTTTAATTGCTGATATACAGGTGCTTAATATAATCAAAAAGTTAATTTATTTCAGTTCTTCAATGCAAAAAGTGAAACTCATATATTATATAGAGTCATTACAAACAGAGTGATCTACTTCAAGTGACACATATATACTAGCCACCTTAGGGAGAGACCCAAGTTGGGCTAAATGTAGCGGGACGAAAGAGACCGAAAAGCCCTCTACTTAAAGGAAATACATAGTGGATGCTTTCCTGAAATGGAAAGTACTTGCAAGCAGCATAATACAAAGAATAGCAGGTTTACCCAGAATCCTTTGCAGTAGGCGGAGCTATGCAAATCATCTTTTTCCACGCCAGTCTAACCCACAGCGCTTGGAACCGCCAAGCGTGCAATGCTGCGGATTAGTTTCTAAATTTACACAGCCAACCAATTCCTACCTGTGGACACGTGTTTCGGGCTTTAGGCCCTCATCAGCACAGGGCTGGAATTGGTTGGCTGTATGGAGTGGGGCTCGGTGAGCAAGCGATACATATATGCTAGCCACCTTAGGGAGAGACCCAAGTTGGGCTAAATGTAGCGGGACGAAAGAGACCGAAAAGCCAGAGGCGTAGCTAGAGCTTTTGCCGCCCGGGGCTGTTCCCGAGTTTGGCGCCCCTCCCCCTCCCCCGGCTCAATACACACAAAGGTTACCAAAAATGGTTTTCCTGTTTTGTAGAACTTAAACTGGGCCTAATGGTGTCACCCCCACATGCCAAACCTGTGACTTAATACCACCACACCATGACCAGGCCACATAGTGACCGAATAATACTACATACAAGGGACAAATACCACAACACCATTTCCAGACCACATATTACCACCACATAGTGACTGAATACTACAATACTGATCAGTAATAAAAAAAAAAAAACACAATACTATCACCATAAGTGCCAGTATTCACAGGAGATCTGTACTTAGTATGCAGTGTCTGTGTAGAGGTAATACAGAGATCACTGGTGACATTATACACAGGACCTCTATATAGTATACAGTGTATAGTGTCAGTGTATAGGTAACACTGACTCACCAGTGACGTCTCTAGGTGAAGTCCTTCATCTTTCATCCAGCACAGACCGCCATCATTCCTTCCAGCCAGGACTCGTTTCTGCAGGAAATAACACAGTTATCTCGAGCTCCGCTTGCAGAACACATTACTTAATTTTTCACAACTTCTACATTACATCACATGAAGAAAAAAAGATGATATAGTGTCACTCTGCACAGTAACAGGACCGCCCCCCCATTTAAAACAGTATACTCAAAAAATAAAATAAATACATCACTGCAGTAATAATATCCCTTAATTAGCCCCTATGGTAACACTATTCCCCACCCTGGCCCCGTTTATCTCATTCCTGGCTCCAGCCATATGTTCTCGCATCCTGCCCTCATGAGTATCCATTCTACCCCATATGATCTCCCCATCCTGCCCCACCAGCCTACATTGTATCCGTCCTGCCCCATGATCCAATCCTGCCCCGTGTCTCCAATCATGCCCCGTATCTACATTCTGCCCATGCCTCAAGTCCTGCCCCCAGTGTGTCCAGCAATCTGCCCCAGTGTGTCCAGCATATTACCCCCATGTTGTCCAGCAATCTGCCCCAGTGTGTCCAGCATATTACCCCCAGTGTGTCCAGCAATCTGCCCCAGTATGTCCAGCACTGCCCCCAGTGTGTCCAGCAATCTGCCCCAGTGTCCAGCAGTCTGCCCCAGTGTGTCCAGCAGTCTGCCCCAGTGTGTCCAGCATATTACCCCCAGTGTGTCCAGCATATTACCCCCAGTGTCCAGCATTGCCCCAGTGTGTCCAGCATATTACCCCCAGTGTGTCCAGCAATCTGCCCCAGTGTCCAGCATTGCCCCAGTGTGTCCAGAAGTCTGCCCCAGGGTCTCCAGCATTGCCTCAATGTGTCCAGAAATCTGCCCCAGGGTCTCCAGTATTGCCCCAGTGTGTCCAGCAATCTGCCCCATGGTCTCCTGTATTGCCCCAGTGTGTCCAGCATTCTGCCCCTTGGTCTCCAGTATTGCCCCAGTGTGTCCAGCATTCTGCCCCATGGTCTCCAGTATTGCCCCAGTGTGTCCAGCATTCTGCCCCATGGTCTCCAGTATTGCCCCAGTGTGTCCAGCAATCTGCCCCATGGTCTCCAGTATTGCCCCAGTGTGTCCAGCAATCTGCCCCATGGTCTCCTTTATTGCCCCAGTGTGTCCAGCAATCTGCCCCATGGTCTCCAGTATTGCCCCAGTGTGTCCAGCATTCTGCCCCATGGTCTCCAGTGTTGCCCCAGTGTGTCCAGCAATCTGCTCCATGGTCTCCAGTATTGCCCCAGTGTCCAGCATTGCCCCCAGACAGAGTCAGACATAAAGAAAAAAAAAAAAAGTAAAATCCTCACCTCTCCCGTTCCTAGCGCAGGTCCGGTGCAGTAGTCAGCGTCTCTCCGGCTCTGCGACGCTCAGGACAGAGAGGCTGAGCGGCGCGCACAGTAGTGACGTCATCGCGCCCTCTGCTCTGAGACGTCGCAGAGTCAGAGGACGCTGCAGCTGCCGCAGGAACCAGGAGAGGTGAGTATTAGAGCGGGGGGCGGGGGCGGGGGCCCGGGGGTGGGGGGAGCCTGGTCGTGGCTTAACACAGCCAAGATAACGTGAATAGGGGCATACCAGGAGTAGCTACCTCTATATATAATATACAAAAAAACAACGTCAAGGTGGTCTAAAAAAACTGACCACAGTTTGACGGGTGGAGCCTGGGCGGAGTCTCAAGGCCTCTATGCGCCGAGCGCCGCCTCCACTTCCTGAGTGATGGCTGGGAGGCGTTTGTGTCAAGGGGGAAAAGACGTGCCCCCTGACAAACTACAGGTAGGAAAGGCAAATTCTAAAAACGAATAGTTCAGCGTTGGCAGGGACCCCAACTAAAAGAGCCACCTTGACAGAATGCAGCATTAGTACTGCACAAGGTAGCTCTTTTAGTTAAAAATGCCTGGGAGCGGTGACAGGTTCCCTTTAAAATGCCAAAGTATTCAAAATGTTAAATCAGCTTCTTCTGTACAGAACAAGCATATAATGAATGCACTTATGCACAATGACAAATAGTCCAACTGCATTTTCATCTCCGGCTATATGTTTTGTCCTCAAGTATCTGGCTTATCAGCAGCCAAATCCTTCAAAATTCAAATTGCAAAAATCCAAAGCATCTAATCAGCTACATTCCTTTATTTATCTACCTTGCAATAAACCTATTAAATGCTATTTAGAATTGGTTGCTATCTGCAACTTTGCACCTTTTTGAGTAAAAAGCTCTCATTGGTTTAAGCTTCAGAAGCAATAAAGTGTGTTAAAGACAGAATGGTTCTACTCTCCCACACTTGAAAGTGAAATACTGAATGTCTGAATTATTTCTTATTTTAGTCATTACTATTATTATTATTTAAAAATACATTTTTATACTTCCAACTTTCGAGGAAGGGAAAGAGGGACAAAGTTATTAATTTTAGCCACACCTCTGACCACACCCATTTCACAACTAGTCATTCCCCAACCACACCCATTTAGCACTTCTGATCACAGTGTTTCGTAAACAATAATTATAAACAAAAAAATATGGCCACACAGTGCTCCATACTGTATAATGGCCACACATGATGCTCCATACTGTATAATGGCCCCACATGATGCTCCATACTGTATAATGGCCCCACATGATGGTGCGCACAGTGTACTGGCCCCACGTGATGCTCCATACTGTATAATGGCCACACATGACGCTCCATACTGTATAATGGCCCCAAATGATGCTGCGTACAGTGCACTGGCCCCACGTGACGCTCCATACAGTATAATGGGCCACACATGATGCTGCGTACTGTATAATGGCCACACATGATGCTCCATACTGTTTAATGGCCACACATGATGCTCCTTACTGTATAATGGCTCCACATGATGCTCCATACTGTATAATGGCCACACAGTGCCCCATACTGTATAAAGGCCACACATAATGCTCCATACTGTATTAATGGCCACATTATGCTCCATACTGTATAATGGCCCTACATGATGCTGTGTACAGTATACTTGCCCCACGTGATGGTCCATACAGTATAATGGCCCCACACGATGCTCCATACAGTATAATGGCCCCACACAATGCTGGGTACAGTATAATGGCCACACATGGTTACCCCACCCCCATCATTGCCTTCTCCATCACTACACACACACACCTTTCACAGCGCACCCTCGCAGCAGCCGGCAGCTTCCACTCCCAAGGCGCTGAATGGTGTCATACAGCTGTGCCGCTGACTGCTCACGTCGCTGCACCTGTGATACGCCACTGATAAAGACCTCTCCGTGTCTCCTGTGCCAGTCAGTGTCAGAGCGAGGAGCAATACCTGCTCCGATCCGACACAGCCAGCGTCCGCTCCGTACACCTTGTCCACATGCGACTCCGCTCCATACATCTCGTACACACACGACTCCGCCCCATACACCTTGCACATGCGGCTCCGCTCCGTACACCTCGTACACATGCGACTCCGCTTCATACACCTCGTACACACATGACTCCGCTCCATACACCTTGCACATGTGGCTGCGCTCCGTACACCTCACACACACACGGCTCCGCTCCGTATACCTCATACACACACGGCTCCTCCCCATACACCTCGTACACACACGGTTCCACTCTGTACACCTCGTACACACACAGCTCCGCTCCGTACACACGCTCTGCTCCGTGCACCTCATACACACACGGCTCCTCTCCATACATCTCGTACACACAGGGCTCTACTCCATACACCTCATACACACACGACTGCGCTCCATATACCTTGCACATGCGGCTCCGCTCCATACAACTCATACACACACGGCTCCACTCCGTACACCTCGTACACACACGACTGCGCTCCATACACATTGCACACGCTGCTCCACTCCGTATACCTTGCACACACACGGCTCCGCTCCGTGCACCTCATACACACACACGGCTCCTCTCCATACATCTCGTACACACATGGCTCCTCCCCATACATCTCGTACACACACGGCACCACTCCACACACCTCGTACACACATGGCTCCGTTCTATACACATTGCACACTCTGCTCCGCTCTGTATACCTTGTACACACATGGCTCTGCTCCGCACACCTCGTGCACACGTGGCTCTGCTCTAAACACCTCGTACACATGTGGCTCCACTCCGTACACCTCGTACACACACGACTCTGCTCCATACACTTTTCACACTCTGCTCCGATCCGCACACCTCTTACACACATGGCTCCGCTCCGTACACGTCTTACACACACGACTCTGCTCCATACACCTTTTACACTCTGCTCCGATCCGCACACCTCTTACACACATGGCTCCGCTCCGTACACATCTTACACACACAACACTGCTCCATACACCTTTCACATGCTGCTCCGCTGCATACACCTCGTACACACGCAGCTGTGCTCCGTACACCTCATACACACGGCTCCGTACACCTCTTACACACACGACTCTGCTCCATACACCTTTCACATGCCGCTCCGATCCATACACCGCGTACACACACGGCTCTGCTACATCCACACTGTAAACACCTCCTGACCTCACACTTACGCTTACCCTCGTCCGGTGCCATGACAACCAGCAGAGTCCTGTACATGGAGGTCCTCCCGATCATGTGACCCCCTGACTTCTCCCATCCTGTGACCTTATCACAGGTCCTGTGTGCACAGAGCAGCCAATATGTGGTGTGCTGCTCTGCGGGTGCAGGGACCAGGGAGCTGAACGGTGATATTACACACCTCTCAACCAGTGCGGGACAACTAATGTCCCGCCCGGGATCGCGGGGCTGACTGTCAAAATCGGGACAGTCCCGCTGGATCCGGGACGGTTGGGAGGTATACATACTGTATATAGTTTTCACAAACAGTTTTCTATGCTAAGAATGCCCCATACATTGGTATTATGTCCCATGAATGAGACATTTTGCAGACTGTCCTGTACATTTTACATGCTGTATTGCAGTTCTCATATTGTTTATTGTTGCTATGTGTTCCTGTGTTTTGCATAGCTGAAATCCTCCCTTTCCATGAAGTTTGTCCCTTCTGTCTCCCTCTGCTGGGTGTCATGTCACTTCCTTCTTCTTCTCCCTGTATCTCAGTCTCCATCTTGGCTTCATTGGAGGCACATGTGCTTTCAGCTTATCTGAGGAAAGTCTTTTTTACCTGCTGCTGTTTGTATACATTCAACAAGAATTCTTAAAGAAATCAAAGTCTCTTCTGGATTCTTCATAACATGTGTGCCGGCAGCTGAGTTAAGCTATCTGCGAACGTCGCCAATTGTAAGTAAGGTGAAGAGATTCAGCATCTCACAGAGCCATATTTGCAGCCACAGGCCCCGGGGACAGAATAATGGGCTTAGTCTTGTTGTGTGCTGCGACATTGGTGGTGTAAATTAAAGTCAATCTCTTGGTTGGATAAACCCTCCTGATCCATCTAAATGGGAATACATGCTATAGAAAGGTGAATAAAATAATACCTTGATATCTGCAACCCGATATCTTATTCCACAGAAATCCATATTTTCTTAATATGTAAATGAGCTCTTAAGATCTTATTTTGCCAGTGCGAGATTTGTAATAACTGACACTTTTTTTCTCATAAACACAAACAGCTATGCAGAAAGATAAGAACTTTCAGAGTACTGCAGAACATAACTTTGTCTTATTACAAATACATTTGCAGCAGCAGCTCTCTTAAAGTGCTTCAGCTTCCATATCACAAGCAGCAAATGTGGGGGTAAAGGCAGTACAGCAGAACTGACAGAAATATAATCACACATAGCTCTGCTGCTGAGCTGATAGGACTATGAAAGGACAAATTCAACTGCAAATGTGTTTATAATTAAACAAGTTTAGTTCTGTACTTTTTCAGTTGTAATCACACATAGTTCTTCAATGAGATCAATAGAGCAGATTGTCAGTCATTACAAGTCTCACACTGGTAACTCTCCCTTTCATTAACATATGCTCTAAAGGCAGATCTGTGTCCAGCCCATAGAGCTTGGCAGCTCATTTACATACAAAAACAACCAAAAGAGGAAACATCCTCCACTATCATTGAAAAAAATCCAAAACACAGGCAAAGATGCTTACCCGTCCAAGCCTCTAAACAAATGCACTGTACCCAAGGTGCAGCGGACCCAAGTAAAGATGGCAACTACACAGGTGCAGTAATACCAATGAGGCAGCCAGCCTAAAATCAGGGATTGGCCGCTTGGCACACCAGTACAAACAAAAAATAATCTGTATGCGGCGATGTTCACACAGAAAACGCAGAGCATATGGCTCAGAGCCTATTAATGTCGCCCTATGGCGGGCTGACCAGTGCTAACTATTATGCATCCTGAGTGAACAGAGGTCACAGTTTACAGAGCCATCTGGGCCCAGCTGCACCCCGAAAAATAAATAAAGTGCACAAAAACACATAACAATACATGTGTATGTAAGGTATTAGTTGATATTATGGCCACAATACGTAAGCTGGCAACCCACGTCAAGGGTTCACACAATTGCCAGTCCTACTCTAACAACAAAAACAACTAAAAGAGGAAAAATCCTCCAATATTATTGAAAAAAACACCAAAGCACAGGCAAATATTGTTATGTGTTTTTGTGCACTTTATTTTTTGGGGTGCAGCTGGGCCTAGATGGCTCTGTAAACTGGCCTCTGTCAGGCACGGCAGAGACACTGGCAGACAGATGGGCACAACTGAGACACAGGCAGGCGGGCACTGCTGGCACTCTGGCTGACAGAGGGGCAGACAGGGCTGATACTCTGGTAGGACAGGTAGGAACTGGTATACAGGCGGGTGTATGGAAACAGGTAAGAACCTGTTCAGACTGGAGGGTAAATGGGAACAGGTAGGGACCTGTTCAGACTGGTGAATGTAAGGAAACAGGTAGAGACCTGTACGGCAAGTTGCAGAACGGAGATAGAGCAAGACCTCAAGAGTGGAAGCAAAGCAGAACCACAGGAGGCGGAGCCAAGAGCTAATCCTCTGGAGGTGGAGCCAAGAGCTGACCCCACTGGAGGCGGAGCCTAGAGCAGACCCCGCTAAAAGCGAAGCCAAAAGGGGACCCTGCTGGAGGCAGAGCCAAGAGCCAGAGGGCGCAGAGCCACAAGTTGTGGCAAGCGGAGCAGAGAAGCACAGAGCCACGGTTTGTGGCGAGTGAAGCAGAGAGCCACAGGCTGTGGCGACCAGAGCAGAGAAGTACAGAGCCACGGGTTGTGGTGAGTGGAGCAGAGAAGCACAGAACTACTGGTTGTGACGAGCAGAGCAGAGAGGTGCAGAGCCACAGGTTGTGGTGAGAAGAGCAGAGAGGTGCCGAGCCACAGGTTGTGGAGAGCAGAGACGTACAGAGCTACTGGTAATGGCAAGCAGAGCAGAGAGGTGCAGAGCCACTGATTGTGGCAAGCAGAGAAGGAACGCAGAGGTACACACAGCAGAGTGGGAATGGCAAACAAAGAAGGAACGGGAACGGACATAGACCAGAGTACAGACAGGAACGGACATGGATACACAAACAGAACACAGATAGAGGGCTGCTTATTGCAGCCCTCAGAGACAGGAAACAGAACATGACCTGGCAGCTCAGTAGCAAATACTAACTGAGGGAAATAGTTTGTTCAGGCATCCTCCAATGGGTGAGGACAGCTTAAGTATCACAGGCCTCTAGGCAATTGGCCAGGGACACCTTAGGGAGGTGCACACAGTCTCAATAAGAATCTGGATTTGCCAGCGCCGCCCCCCTATGCACACAGCCAGGAAGTGTACACAGAGCAAGCAGCCATGAGGCACACGGCATGGAGCCGGCAGCAGACAGAACTCACAGCATGGCCCGGGGTGAGTGAGTTGATGTATCAGGCAGGTGGGGAATGCAAGGCCATGCAGTGATGCCAGCAGGGTTGTTACAGTACCCCCTCCTTTACGGCCCCTCTTCTTCAAGCCCGCCAGGATGATAGAAGAGGAAAGGGTCCACTTACAGTCCAAGTCATCATTACATCTTTAGGGTAGAACAAAGCAGATGGGTCACCAGAAATCTCAAATAGCAAAGTCTCTTTGCGCCCAACGGGGTTAGCTTTAAAAATGGGCTGGACCATTTCCTTCGGGTAGATAAGAAGCAAGGACTTGAATGCTACTGACTTGACATCTGCATCAACCAAACACTTGGAAACTGGAAAACCTCTTTCCTTGTTCAACTTCTGCCCGTAATCCTGAGAAAACTGGTCCTCCTCTTCCAGATCAGGGGAAATCAGAGACAAGAAAACCGTTTTGGTATCTTGACCAACTGGCCACATGGACGCTGAAGGTACCCACATAGAACCATCTTCTGCCCATTATCCAGAAGAAAACATCCAAGAGGCAGGGATGTTCCTAGGAACAGATTACAGGTATAGTCGTTGGAGTTGTATGGAGAGATTGCTTCCCCATCTTCAGTGACGTCAGCACACCTTGACTCGACGACTAACAGATTACTGGTATAGTCACTGGAGACGTGTGGAGAGATAGTCACCACTTCCCCATCTTTGGTGACGTCAGCACACCTTGACTCATTGACTAGCAGACCAGCTGAAGAAGAAGAAGACAACACAGTTGACTGTCTTTGATGCATGGGTACCAGACACTTCTCACGACTGGATAAATTCAAACAAAGCATTTTGCTGGAACTCTTGTGAGTGGGGGGCTGCATAACACTGTGTGTGTGTGTGTGTGTGTGTGTGTGTGTGTGTGGGGACCTGAATTATACTGTGTTTGGAGGACTGCGCTATACTGTGTGTGGGGGCTGCATTATACTGTGTGTAGGGGTGCTGCATTATACTGTGTGTGGGGGGCTGCATTATACTGTGTGGTGGGCTGCACTATACTGTTTGTGAGGAGACTGCACAATTTTGTGTGGGGTTCTGCATTACAGTGTGTGTAAGAGGACTGCACTATGCTGTGTCTTGGGGGACTGCACTTTACTGTGTATGTAGGAGCTGTATTATACTGTGTGTATGAGCTGTATTATACTGTGTAGGAGCTGCACTATACTGCGTTGGGGGACTGCACTATACTGTGTGTATGTGGGGGGGCTGAATTATACTGTGAGTGGGGGCTGCATTATACTGTGTGTGAGGGGGTTGCATTATACTGTGTGAGAGGGGGCTGCATTATACTATGTGTGAGGGGGCTGCATTATACTGTGCATGGGGTCTGCATTATACTGTGTGTGGTAGTCTGCATTATACATTGTGGGTAGGCTGCATTATATCGTGTGTGTGTGTTTGTGGGGGGCTGAATTATAATATGTGTTGGGGGCTGTATTACACTCTGAAGAGGCTGCTTTACACTCTGAGGGGAGGAATTATACTGTGTGTGGGCTGCATTATACTCTCTAAGGGGCTGCATTATACTGTGTGGGGGGCTGCACTATACTGTGGGGGGCTGAATTATACTATCTTAGGGAGCTGCATTACACTGTGTGTGGGGCTGCATTATACTCTGAGGGGGCTGAATTATAAAGTGAGTGTGTAGCTGCATTATACTCTGAGGGTGCAGCACAATACTGTGTTTGGGGGCTGCATTATACTTTGAGGGTGCTGCATTATACTCTGGGGGCTGCATTATGCTGTGTGTGGTGCTGCATTATACTCTGAAGGGGCTGCTTTATACTCTGAGGGGCTGCATTTTACTGTGTGTAGTTGCATTACACTCTGGGGGGCTGTATTACACTTGGGGGGCTGCATTATACTTGGGGGGCTGAATTATTCTCTGAGGGGGCTGCATTATACTGTGTGTGGGGTGGGACTGCATTATACTCTGAGGGGCTGCATTATGCTCTATGATGGGACTACACTATACTCTATGAGGGGGCTGCAGTATACTCTGAAGGGGGCTGCAGTATGCTCTAAGAGGGATGCATTATACTCTGAGGGGGGCTGCATTATACTCTATGAGGGGGGCTGCATTATACTCTATGATGGGGGGTGCATTATGCTCAGAGAGTGGTTGCATTATACTTTATCAAGGACCACGGGGATTGCATTTTGCTTTATGTACTATATGGGACCTGCATTATACTGTATCGAGGTCTATCTGTACCATCATTCTTTCTCAGCCAGAGTAAAGGCCAGGGAACATTATTGTTGATCACGCTCAATTAGGCGGCCTGAACTCAGTGCATGTAAATACAACAGAAATGTTTCTGTGTGATGGTGCAATATGTGAGCATTTGGGGCCCCACTTTAAAATTTGTCCAGAGTCCCACTTTGTCTAAAACCAGTCCTGACTCCAGCAGCACCTTCGTTAAGATATGGTGCAAAGTACCGGTTTTCAGCACTATCAAATAAGTATGCAGACATGAACCTGCCAAATGTAGCCCAAAATTACACTATTTTTGGCATATTCTGCTGCTAACAGCATTCAGTGACATGTTTTACAGAAGCCACATGAAACCTGAAGTCCACATATGTATCATTGACTACTATGTGACAGTGTTCTACATATGCTTTGTGAGTCTGTGACCTCTGCGAAAGTCATGTGGCAGAGTTGGTTGGGAGAATAATAGGTTTGATTGTTACCTAATGTGGATTATGTGTTATTTATATACTAGTAGTGATACATTTCATTGTTATCCTGCCAATTATGAAAATGTGATGACTGCAGGTGATCTTTACAGATTACGAAGTGTCAGCTTATTATGGGGTTCCAATGTCAAAACAAAAAATAGAAGATTTTACGATACATGGTGAATTTTTTTTTAAAAAAAAGGATGTTTGCATGTGCTTGAAAAAAAAAGACAATTGTACATCAAGTTCAACTAAGGGAAGGGGCACATGCACATCCACACTCTATGATTCTGTCTCTCCAAAAGAACACATTTTTCCCAACTATTTTCTACCATTTTAGTTATGTGTTAGCTCTACTACATTAAAGTGCATTAAAGAGCAGTAATGAGCTGTGACTTGTTAGATCAGGTTTGAGCTCCTATCAATGTGCAGTGTATACATGCACTATTATTGATAGACCAGCGATTATTCTATTCTTTTATCAATTATCTAATATTTTATGATGACCTATTGAAATTCGCAAAGAAAAAAATAAAACAATTCTAAACTTGTCATCAATATCACATCACTGGACAACTTCTTTGAGACTGCATTTGTAACACCCCAGGAAGCCGATTGTTACAGTGGTGTTGCCTTCCTTTCGGGGAGGGTGATGCAATGCCTGGAAGCGAGGAGGATCCCTTTAACAGGTGGTACATACATGCAACATGCTCTGAATCCAGGCCAGAAGGGGGAGCTCTGAACCCGGTTTCAGGAGAGCTTCCCCAGAGATATATATTCTGGCTTGGAGGAGGAGTTAGGCAGTCTGAGGAGGTAGTCTATAGCAGACAGTGAAGGAGACAGTTGGAGGAGAGAGAGCAACAGAGCTGGGGCCGTGCAGCCACGTGGTCCTGTAGCTCCAGGCCAGAGAGGAGAAGCAGACAGCGTTGCAACTGTAGAACGTGCCAGAGGGGAGAAGCACAGGAGAAGTGACAAGCTGGAGAAGAGCTGCGATTGGACTCCCTCCACGCTGAAGCACAGAGACCGGACACCGAAAGTCTGAGGCTGTGTGGGACTGTATGCCCCACAGCAGAAACCGGAGGGCAGGAGATTGAAAGTAACTTTCCCATATCTACACCCTGAGGTACAGCAACATAGAGAGCCTGGAGTCACCGTGAATAGAGACCCCTATAAAAAGGCTTGTGTTGCCCACCATGCAGGAACTGTCCCAGGACAGAGAGTGAGAGAGGACCTTGAAAGAAGCCATAGGCAGCAAGAGACCTGGCAAGGTGAATTCAACTCATTTCCTGGCTGCCTGGACTCCACCATCACCTGTTGCTGGTACCCTGGACTGTGGCCGTAAACCACCAGCAAAACAGGTAAAGAGACTGCAACCTTGGGTCCTCTGATTCTTGCTGGCACCACACCATCTTTTCCTACTACATCAGGAGCCCTGGGGACCCAGCTTCACCTGTAGGAAACCATACCATCTTTGCTGCAGTGCCATCAATCAACAGAGGACCCCTTTAAGCAGCATCAGTCACCCCTGACCGAATACCACAGGTGGCATCACAAACATTTCTTATTCTAATAATCCCTTTAAAGACCTTCCCTTTAATTTGGACTCCCAGGGCCAAGGACCGGGTCGCTGTCACCATGACTTCCTCCCCTTTAATGATCATCGGACCTGGTACCGAGTAACCCCTAGGCCCTGGCGGGCGCTGCACATTCACGCAAGTTGTAATTTATGCTTGGGGTTGTTTGGTTGTTTTCCTTTTTTTCTTTGTGGATTTTGTTGCTTTGTAAATTACAAAACTTTTAATCAATGAAGATATCAGATAGAGAAAAAAATCAGGTGTATACTGAGTCACTACAAAGCTTCATGAACCTTTATAGACCACCTTATGTGACTTTTATGTCTCTGCGGTGCTGTAATATGACCATGTGGTGGTGGCATGAGGTGCTACGGGTTTATTGAAACTCAAAGTCTGCTCAAGCAATGTCTTTGTGGACATTCTGTCTGCCTTCCTTAGGATAGATCATCAATATCAGATAGTAAAGGGCTGACACTCTTCTCCACCAGTCAGCTATTAGGCTACTTTCACACATCAGGTTTTCAGTGTCAGGCTAAATCCGGCTAATTTTCAAAAAAACGGATCAGGTTTTTTTCCCATAGACTTGTATTAGTGCCGGATTGCACCGGATGACATTGCGTTTCGTCTGGTTTTCGCCGAATCCGGCAAATCTGCCGCTTCCAGTTTCTGGAAAAAATGTCCATAGCAACGTTTTTGGTCTCCGGCGATAAAGTCTGAAGCGCCGGATCCGGCGCTTCCAGCTGCTTGCTAGAATGGAAGCCTATAGGTGCCGAATCCGGAAAAAGGCAGATCTGGCGGCCTGATCCAGTTTTTTAAACTGAGTATGCTCCAAAACATTTTTTATCCAATAATCTAGATAGGCTAGCCGGATCCATCAAAAAAACGGATCCGTCACATCAGTTTTTCACAATCTGCGCCTGATCCAGTTTTTCCAATATTCGCGGGATTTGGCCTGACACTGAAAACCTGATGTGTGAAAGTAGCCTTAGCTCTATACAGCAGAAAAGCTCCAATCAATATCGACATCTAGCCAGAGCTGGTAACAACTGAACAGTGACAATGTTGGGTGTCAGACCCCCACTGATCGAATAGATGACCGACTGTAAAAATTGGTGATCAATATCTAGTGCATGTATCAAATATAAATAGTAAAGCCGCACCCTATAATGGCAATGTCTCTATGGACAGCAGAGTGCACGTCCTCACCAGGGGATCCATCCCGGTAGGTAAATCCAGAAGCACATGAAGAAAAGGACAGCACCACAGCAATTGTGAAAAGACAGCTCCAAAGTTTATTCTGCCATCTGCAACGTTTCGGTCCGCGGACCTTTTTCAAGCATAGTGAAAAGACAATACAACCACCATTATATACCCTTAGGCCAAACCCATTAATTAACAAGCAACCAATGGTGTGGCTCCATATACCTGGAAAAAATACATCATAGTGCAACGTACATATATACATATAAAAACAGTCCCACATTGCCAGCCCCCTATATATACTAGCCGCTAACATAGTCCAACTACCTCTGATCGCTCGCCACTATTGTGTGACACTCGTAAATCCCCAATAAGTCCCCAAAGTCCACAATGTAAACAAATATCACTCGCACCAATCCGGGTACTGCATCCACGATCGTCATGGCATTGTGGGCGTGTTCAGAACAAGAGCAGTCCAATCAGCTCCTCAATCTTAAATCATGTGATCGACATATGCCCAGCATGCAGTGCTCCTCACCGCACTAGTTCATAGGCTGCTGGACCACATGTCAGTGGTAAACAAACACCGCCCACTTTTGTCCAATGGTGCACATTGTATTGTACATGTCCGTGACATTATCCCTGTCCGTAGCTCATATGCGCATGTCGCAGTCCCGGACTCCAGTACAATCAGCACACTGAGTCCATATAGTCAGCGACTGCGTATGACAAAGGAATTCTCCATAAATCTCTTCATGACAGATGGTTCCAGTGAGCGGTCCCATAGCGCTATAATGACGGAATCCAGCATAGTCAGCACACTGAGTCTATTTAATCGGCAACTGCAAAGTAATGCTCCATAGACTTCTTCATAATAGATGACTCCAGTGAGCGGTCACATAGCGCTACAATCAGCGCGCAAAAGTACATCCAGGCTCATAGCTAGGTATAGTATTTTTTCACTCCAGGTCCATAGTATACAACGGTATACAATATGACATTTCTCCACTGGACACCTTATATATTTATCCCCAATATCGACTATTCATATACTATGTGATCCGTCATTTTAAATATTTACATCTATTCATACGGGCCTGTAATGAAAAACGACATATACCGAAAAAACAACCATCATAATAGCTTAAACTCAATCTGTATAAAACTCCTTGCAAGAACATACATACATTACAAACACACCTTTGGTACCAGGGATTCCCAGCCCGTCAGGTAATTGCCCAGCCTCAAGCTGCTTAGCATTTGTGATCTGACGAGAGCAGGCACATTAACTCCATAGACATCTATATTTTTTTATCCTGGAAAAAAATACATCCAAGCATAAAAAGGAAAAAGGAGGGGAAAAAAACACAATATGTAAAAAAACGGATTAAGGTAGATATCAGGCAAATAGCCACACTATCCTCAGATCAAATTGTTCAAGAGGCTACATTTGTATATATAGGACAGATCTAAAAAGCAACTGTTAATGAGACCACCCCTAACAAAAATAAACAGTATATAATAGAATTAAAAACAATAATACACCGATAAGATACCACAAATGACCAAAAGGACCTTACAGGAGACAACTTTGTTGATAATCAATATTTAAGCCTTTTGGAGAGAGAGTATCAAGCTCATAGATCCATTTCAATTCTTTTCTCTTCAGAAGAGAGACCCGATCGCCACCCCGTCTTGGCATAGGTACATCATCAATGACTCGGTATCTGAGCTGATTAACCGAGTGCCCGAACTCATGGAAGTGCCTAGGTACTGGAAGGTCAATCAAATTCGTTCTAATAGTACTCTTATGCTTTGAAATTCTCGCTTTGACCTCCATTGTGGTCTCCCCTACATAGTAGAGACCACACGGGCAGCTAAGGATGTAGACCACAAAACTACTTCTGCATGTATATCGTTTCCGTATCGTATACTTTTTTCCAGTGTGGGGATGATAAAAACATGCCCCTTTGATTAAATTATTGCAGCTTGCACATCCGAGACAGGGGAAATTATCCAGGCTCGGACGGCTTAAAGTAGTCTGCGGATCCCTCCTTGAGCTGCCCATATCAGACACCACCAACTCGTCCTTCAGATTTCTATTTCTCCTATATGAGAATAATGGGGGCGACTGAAACTCACTCACATTGTCATGTCCCCTCCCCAAAAGTGACCAGTGCCTTCGAATCACATCCGAGATCTGTTAGGGGCTGGCGGCGCTACATCGACGACATCTTCCTGGTTTGGGATGGTGATTATGATGAGCTCGTACAATTCTACCTTTTTTTGAATAATATCTACCCTGGGTTGGGTTTCACAATGGAGTGCTCTCAGACCAGGATGCAATTTCTGGATACATGTGTCTATAAGAGTGAAGGTTTTTTATATACTGACCTGTTTGTCAAAAAGACAGACAGGAATAATGTTTTACATTTTTCCAGTGAACATCCACGGAGAATGGTGGAGTCCCTCCCATGGAGCCAACTCCTAAGAGTCAGGAGGATTGTCTCGAGTGACTCTCTTATAGATTTGAGGCTTAATGAGATGTGCCAAAAATTTCTGGCGAGAGGATATCCTAAGGAGGACTTGGATACATTCAAAACTAAAGCATTGTCTAAAGGAAGAGATGAGCTCCTTACTCCCAAGGTTGCTATAGAATCTGATAAGAGGATACCATTTGTGACAGCATTTAATGGTTTGAGTGGCCAGATCTCGGATGTGATTCGAAGGCACTGGTCACTTTTGGGGAGGGGACATGACAATGTGAGTGAGTTTCAGTCGCCCCCATTATTCTCATATAGGAGAAATAGAAATCTGAAGGACGAGTTGGTGGTGTCTGATATGGGCAGCTCAAGGAGGGATCCGCAGACTACTTTAAGCCGTCCGAGCCTGGATAATTTCCCCTGTCTCGGATGTGCAAGCTGCAATAATTTAATCAAAGGGGCATGTTTTTATCATCCCCACACTGGAAAAAAGTATACGATACGGAAACGATATACATGCAGAAGTAGTTTTGTGGTCTACATCCTTAGCTGCCCGTGTGGTCTCTACTATGTAGGGGAGACCACAATGGAGGTCAAAGCGAGAATTTCAAAGCATAAGAGTACTATTAGAACGAATTTGATTGACCTTCCAGTACCTAGGCACTTCCATGAGTTCGGGCACTCGGTTAATCAGCTCAGATACCGAGTCATTGATGATGTACCTATGCCAAGACGGGGTGGCGATCAGGTCTCTCTTCTGAAGAGAAAAGAATTGAAATGGATCTATGAGCTTGATACTCTCTCTCCAAAAGGCTTAAATATTGATTATCAACAAAGTTGTCTCCTGTAAGGTCCTTTTGGTCATTTGTGGTACCTTATCGGTGTATTATTGTTTTTAATTCTATTATATACTGTTTATTTTTGTTAGGGGTGGTCTCATTAACAGTTGCTTTTTAGATCTGTCCTATATATACAAATGTAGCCTCTTGATCAATTTGATCTGAGGAGAGTGTGGCTATTTGCCTGATATCTACCTTAATCCGTTTTTTTACATATTGTGTTTTTTTCCCCTCCTTTTTCCTTTTTATGCTTGGATGTATTTTTTTCCAGGATAAAAAAATATAGATGTCTATGGAGTTAATGTGCCTGCTCTCGTCAGATCACAAATGCTAAGCAGCTTGAGGCTGGGCAATTACCAACATGGGAGACGGGCTGGGAATCCCTGGTACCAAAGGTGTTTGTAATGTATGTATGTCCTTGCAAGGAGTTTTATACAGATTGAGTTTAAGCTATTATGATGGTTGTTTTTTCGGTATATGTCGTTTTTCATTACAGGCCCGTATGAATAGATGTAAATATTTAAAATGACGGATCACATAGTATATGAATAGTCGATATTGGGGATAAATATATAAGGTGTCCAGTGGAGAAATGTCATATTGTATACCGTTGTATACTATGGACCTGGAGTGAAAAAATACTATACCTAGCTATGAGCCTGGATGTACTTTTGCGCGCTGATTGTAGCGCTATGTGACCGCTCACTGGAGTCATCTATTATGAAGAAGTCTATGGAGCATTACTTTGCAGTTGCCGATTAAATAGACTCAGTGTGCTGACTATGCTGGATTCCGTCATTATAGCGCTATGGGACCGCTCACTGGAACCATCTGTCATGAAGAGATTTATGGAGAATTCCTTTGTCATACGCAGTCGCTGACTATATGGACTCAGTGTGCTGACTGTACTGGAGTCCGGGACTGCGACATGCGCATATGAGCTACGGACAGGGATAATGTCACGGACATGTACAATACAATGTGCACCATTGGACAAAAGTGGGCGGTGTTTGTTTACCACTGACATGTGGTCCAGCAGCCTATGAACTAGTGCGGTGAGGAGCACTGCATGCTGGGCATATGTCGATCACATGATTTAAGATTAAGGAGCTGATTGGACTGCTCTTGTTCTGAACACGCCCACAATGCCATGACGATCGTGGATGCAGTACCCGGATTGGTGCGAGTGATATTTGTTTACATTGTGGACTTTGGGGACTTATTGGGGATTTACGAGTGTCACACAATAGTGGCGAGCGATCAGAGGTAGTTGGACTATGTTAGCGGCTAGTATATATAGGGGGCTGGCAATGTGGGACTGTTTTTATATGTATATATGTACGTTGCACTATGATGTATTTTTTCCAGGTATATGGAGCCACACCATTGGTTGCTTGTTAATTAATGGGTTTGGCCTAAGGGTATATAATGGTGGTTGTATTGTCTTTTCACTATGCTTGAAAAAGGTCCACGGACCGAAACGTTGCAGATGGCAGAATAAACTTTGGAGCTGTCTTTTCACAATTGCTGTGGTGCTGTCCTTTTCTTCATGTGCTTCTCAATATCTAGTGCATGTCCTCATCATTTTCTGCCTCAACTACTACAATATCCTCCTCTGTGGCCTTTCTGGTGACAGTCTTGCATCTCTCAGTCTTTCCTTAACTCTGCTGCCTGAATTATCCACCTCTCTCCATGCTACTCCTCTGTTTCTCCACTTTCCAAATCCCTTTATTGTCTCCCAATTCCCCAGCTTATCCAGTTCAAACTACTCATGATGACCTATAAAGCCATCCATAATCTGTCTCCTTCGTCCCTCACATAATCTCTGGTCCTCTCAAGACCTCCTTCTCTCCTCCATACTTGCACGTTCCTCACCCAATTTTCCAGATTATCTCCCATTTTCGGGAATTCTATGCCCCAACACGTCAAATAATCCAGGGAAATAGAGTCTCCCAAGCCCCCCCAATACCTCCAGTATTCCTGGACCCGCCTGCATCCCCCGATCCTGTCCCCTGGCCGTCGGCATCTTCTTCCAGGAAGAAAATGACGGGCGCAGGCCGACACCCGGAAACAATAGGATATTTTTCCTATTGTTTCATTTTGATCACTGTGATAGACCCTAAAATCAAAAATAGTAAATCAAACCCCCTTTATCACCCCCTTAGTTAGGTAAAAATAATATAATAAAAAAATTATTTCCATTTTTCATTTAGGGTTAGGGTTGGGCTAGGGTTAGGGTTATTGTTTCCGTTTTTCACTATTTTTGATGGATCTGTTGATCCTTCGCGACGACGGATTTTGACTGACATCAGAAGACTGAAATGTGAAAGAGGCCTATGAGCAGTATTTGGCACAAAACACTTGATTCAATATGTTCAGACAAAGGCAGCATCTCTTCATTCAATTACCAAACAAGCTAGTCTATTATACAGCAGCGCAGATACATGTGTGAATGAGGATATTGTAATATCGGCTTGTAGCTAGTGTTGAGCGATACCTTCCGATATCCAGAAGTATCAGTATTGGATTGGATCAGCCGATATCAAAAAAATATTGGATATCGCCGATACCAATGCAAGTCAATGGGACACAAATATCGGAATGTAAAGAAGCCCTTTCTGTCCTTCTACATCCTGTTCCGGAGGGGGGAAGAGTGTGGGCGGTGCGTGGGCGGACACTGTGCGTGTCTGTGTGTGCGGGAGGGGTCTGTGCGGGCCTGCTGGGGATCTGTACGGGCCTGCCGGGGCTCTGTGCGGGCCTGCCGGGGCTCTGTACGGGCCTGCCGGGGCTCTGTGCGGGCCTGCCGGGTCTCTGTACGGGCCTGCCAGGGCTCTGTACGGCCTGCCAGGGCTCTGTGCGACCTGCCGGGCTCTCTGCGGGCTGCCGGGGCTCTGTGCGGGCCTGCCGGGGCTCTGTGGGGGCTTGCCGGGCTCTGTTCGGCCTGCCCAGGCTCTGTGCGGGCTGCCGGGGCTATTTGCAGGCCTGCACGGGCTCTGTGCGGCCTGCCGGGGCTCTGTGCAGGCTGCCGGGGCTCTGTGCGGGCCTGCCGGGGCTCTGTGCGGGCCTGCCGGGGCTCTGTATGGGCCTGCCGGGGCTCTGTGCGGCCTGCCGGGGCTCTGTGCGTCCTGCCAGGGCTCTGTGCAGGCTGCCGGGGCTCTGTGCAGGCTGCCGGGGCTCTGTGCGGGCTGCCGGGGCTCTGTGCGGGCTGCCAGGGCTCTGTGCGTGTGTGCAGGCTTCGTCCGATGGGACTACAAGTCCCATCGGACGATGCCTGCTACAGTGACAGTGATTGACACATTATCCAATGATGGGACAGTAGTAGTCCCATCATCCGGCTAATGTGTTGAATGAAAAAACAAAAAACAAACATACATACTACATGCATACTACATACATACTACATACAATACATTCATACAGACATACAGTACATTAAACATAGAGTACATACTCACCATTACTTGTCACTTTGTTCTCCGAAGATAAACTCTCAGTGATGCACTGCAGGAGCCATTGTCTCCTGTCAGTGTGTCACTGAAGGTCCTATAGAGCAGTGCATCACTGAGAGGTTACCTTAGGACAAAGTCTCACTTTATGGCAATTGCTGTGTGGGAAAATTTCTCACACAGCAATGCCAAAAGTGAGACTAGGGACTATTTTTTTACAGCGGTGGAGGAATGCAGTGCGGAAGGATACCTTCCTCCCGTCATTGTGTTCCTGGAGCCCCTGGAGAGCGGTCGCATCAGCTAATGCTGCCGTTCTCCACAGGGAGATCATCGTGGGACATTCATGGATTTCTGCGGACAGGGAGTATATTGGTTGTTTGTTATTTTAATCTTTTTTACAGAAGGCACTGGCTTCGGGGAACAAAGTGACAAGTAATAGTGAGTATGTAATCTATGTTTAATGTACTGTATGTCTATATGTATGTATTGTATGTAATGTATGAATGTATTGTATGTAGTATGTATGTATGTATGTAGTATGTATGTAGCATGTATGTAGCATGTATGTAGCATGCATGTAGTATGTATGTAGTATGTATGAGTTTTTCCTGAGTATGAGCAATCTGGGCTCTCCAATGTGCACCCTGATCCTGGAGCTACTTCATTTTGTATTAACACACAATTTCTTTACGTTTAAAGATCGATATTTTTTACATAACCGCGGCACTGCCATGGGCGCGGCGTGTGCGCCCTCGTACGCTAACCTTTTTCTCGGGCACTGGGAGAGGGAGGTTTTGGGGAGGGCGCATACGCCGCCTCCCATGTGCAGTGCTGGTATCGTTATATCGACGATGTGTTTTTAATTTGGCAGGTCCCCGAGCCTGGCCTCCTGGACTTCATCCGTGGACTAAATCAGAACAACCGTAACATTCGCCTTACACATAGGGTAGCTGTGGACAATATAGATTTTCTGGATATAAAGATTTGCAGATGCGAGGATGGGGCGATACAGACTGACGTATTCAGAAAAGAGACGTCAGTCAATGCTTTGTTACACTCCACCTCAGCACACACAAGATCCACAATACGTGCTATACCGATAGGCCAGTTTCTTAGAATGAAACGGATTTGCTCCACGGATGGGGTCTTCGAGTGCCAGGCTCGGGACCTCTCCAGTCGCTTCCGGGATCGGGGGTACAGTAGGAGAGCCATTAAAAGGGGATATCTTCGTGCTAGGAGTACTCCTAGAGATCGGTTGCTCTGCGGACCTCCCGTGTCTGTTCCCACTAAGAAAGATCAACCATTGAGATTCATTTCTACATTCAACAACAAATGGGAGGACATTAGGGAGGTTCTGCAGAGACGCTGGTCAGTGTTAAAAACAGAACCCACCTTAAATAAAATCTTGCCCGACCGACCCCTTCTTACGGCAAGAAGGGGAAGGAGTATCAAAGACCAACTGGTTAGGAGTCACTACAGCCCAACTCCCCTGAGAATTTTTGGATCAGGACCACCGAGGGGGGCTGTTTTCCATGCGGCTCCTGTATAGCGTGTAGGAACATCGTGCGGGCCACTACTTTTTCGGCAGCAGGTGGTGGTAGGGAATATTGGATCACGAGCTATATTTCATGTAGCACTACGTATGTAGTATATTATGTTACCTGTACCTGTAATTTGATCTACGTGGGCCTCACCTCCCGTGAACTTTGTGTCAGGGTCCGGGAGCATGTCAGGGACATTGCGGCAGCTAGGGGTGCTGTTGATGTCTCGGAACTTAAGACCATTCCGAGACATTTTAAGGCACATCATGACTGCAACCCAGGTGCACTTAAAGTACGAGGTATTGATAGGCACTCTGGCATCAGGGGTGGTGACCTTAAAAGGACATTAGCGCAAATCGAGTATCCGTGGATAGTATCATTGGGGACAATGGCCCCAAATGGCCTCAATGAGAAACTGTCCTTTGTTCCATTTTTGTAAGACGTGGATTACAGTAATTCTCTTTTTCTCTATTTTTAAATTAGTGTATGTTGTATTTATATTGTTTGTTTTTCTTTTCAGTGGTTTTTAACGTATATTTATCCCCTTCTGACGTATCTACATCTACACTACTGTGTTCTGAGGCATCAGCTCCAGTGACGTCTAAGGATTGTGTAATCAAGCATAAGAGGAAGTAACAGTGACACCTGGAGCAGTGACTTCATGGAGATTTTTACATCACAGCTGCTATATACGAAGAGCTGGATTCCATCTTTGTCATTGTCTTATGTACCCTCTTGACCCTATAGTATGTTATCATTGGAGCGGGATGCACATCTAAAATCCCTGTTATGTATCGCGCACAGTTTACTGTTTTGTTAGGTCCATAGTACATGTTACCTGCGTTCTTTAGCTTGCCAGCACATTTTCCCTCATCCAAAATGGCCGCCGCGATGGTGCGCATGCGCGATGGACTCTCGGGCAGACCGCGCCCCCTAAGGTATCAACAAACAGCGACGCCCAGACTTCTGACGTCACGGGAGGATTTCCCCCTCTCTGTGCGTCGCTTTGATGGCCGGAAGGAGCGCGGCACTGGCGTGAGGACCATCCCACATGCGCCGCATGATTCGCTCGGCAATAAGTGATGAAATTAACATGGACCTATATAACCCCGGTATAATCAGTATCCACACAGCCCCCCGAGGAAGCACAGCACGCGAAACGCGCGTCGGGCTTTTTGCTGGATACCGACTGCACGGGAGTACACACATGGGTAAGCCCAATATGCGACACGCCACTTAGGCGTACTTAATGTCACTTGCACTTTATGGGCATTGTTACAATATGGACGGGTATGAACAAGGGATAGTATTAAGCAATGCTTATGAGTCACTGGCCACTATACCTTAGGGTACTGCATCACAGTGGCACTTTGGTCGCTATGACGGCACGATCCGTGACGTTCCAGCGATATACTTACGATCTCGCTGTGTCTGACACGCTACTGCGATCAGGGACCCCGCTGTGAATCGTACGTCGTAGCAGATCGTTTGAAACTTTCTTTCGTCGTCAAGTGTCCCGCTGTGGCGGCATGATCGCATCGTGTAACAAAGGTGTGCACGATATTGTATACGATGTAATGGGTGGAGGAGCTTGATACGTAGGAGCGCACGACTTCAACATCGCAAATAGACAATTATGCTTTCCCTCCCACTAGCGTCTAGTTAATGCTTTGTCTATTTTGAGACATGTATTATATTGGCTGCTGATTGGCAGTACCCTTACTGTTTTATGTGTGTGTTCTCATGCGGCTGGTTTTCCTTCGTAGTCTTTCACCTTATCCTCATCATTTTTGTAATGTACTATTAATTTTTGATGTTGTACTTATTTGAATAAAATTTATATTTTTGTACTTACCGTATATACTCGAGTATAAGCTGAGATTTTCAGCCCAAATTTTTGGGCTGAAAGTGCCCCTCTCGGCTTATACTCGAGTCACGGTCGGCGGTGGGGTCGGCGGGTGAGGGGGAGAGAGGGCTGAGGCATACTTACCTGCTTGCGGGGCTCCTGGCGCTGTCCCTGCAGTCCCACGGTCTCCGGGTGCCGCAGCTCTTCCCCTGTTCAGCGGTCATGTGGGACCGCTCATTAAACTTATCAATATGGACTCCACTCCCATAGGGGTGGAGCCGCATATTCATTTCTCTAATCAGCGGTAACGGTGACCGCTGATAGAGGAAGAAGCTGCAGCATCCGGAGACCAGCTGTCCGGGAGAAGGAGCAGGACGCCGGGAGCAGGTAAGTATGTCATATTTACCTGTCCACGATCCACACGCTGGGCGTCGCTCCATCTTCCCGGCGTCCTGTCTCGGCGTCTCTCCGCTCTGACTGTGTAGGTCAGAGGGCGCGATGACGCATATAGTGTGTGCGGCGCCCTCTGCCTGATCAGTCAGTGCGGAGAGACGCTGGGACCGGACGCTGAAGAGCTGCAAGCAAGAGAGGTGAGCAGCAGCAGCAGCAGCGTTACATAAGCTGAACGGTGCAGAGCATTCTATATGGGGCAGCTTTATAATGAGCATCTATGGGGCCAAACTGAACGGTGCAGAGCATATAGGGCACAGCTTTATAGGGAGCATCTATGGGGCCATAATGAACGGTGCAGAGCATATATGGCACAGCTTTATAAGGAGCATCTATGGGGCAATAATGAACGATGCAGAGCATATATGGCACAGCTTTATAATTAGCGTCTATGGGGCCAAACTGAACGGTGCAGAGCATATAGGGCACAGCTTTATAATGAGCGTCTATGGGGCCAAACTGAACAGTGCAGAGCATATAGGGCACAGCTTTATAAGGAGCATCTATGGGGCCATAATGAACGGTGCAGAGAATATAGGGCACAGCTTTATAATGAGCGTCTATGGGGCCAAACTGAACGGTGCAGAGCATATATGGCACAGCTTTATAATGAGCGTCTATGGGGCCAAACTGAACGGTGCAGAGCATATATGGCACAGCTTTATAATTAGCGTCTATGGGGCCAAACTGAACGATGCAGAGCATATAGGGCACAGCTTTATAATTTGCGTCTATGGGGCCAAACTGAACAGTGCAGAGCATATAGGGCACAGCTTTATAAGGAGCATCTATGGGGCCATAATGAACGGTGCAGAGAATATAGGGCACAGCTTTATAATGAGCGTCTATGGGGCCAAACTGAACGGTGCAGAGCATATATGGCACAGCTTTATAATGAGCGTCTATGGGGCCAAACTGAACGGTGCAGAGCATATATGGCACAGCTTTATAATTAGCGTCTATGGGGCCAAACTGAACGATGCAGAGCATATAGGGCACAGCTTTATAATTTGCGTCTATGGGGCCAAACTGAACAGTGCAGAGCATATAGGGCACAGCTTTATAATGAGCATCTATGGGGCCAAACTGAACAGTGCAGAGCATATAGGGCACAGCTTTATAAGGAGCATCTATGGGGCCATAATGAACGGTGCAGAGAATATAGGGCACAGCTTTATAATGAGCGTCTATGGGGCCAAACTGAACGGTGCAGAGCATATATGGCACAGCTTTATAATGAGCGTCTATGGGGCCAAACTGAACGGTGCAGAGCATATATGGCACAGCTTTATAATTAGCGTCTATGGGGCCAAACTGAACGATGCAGAGCATATAGGGCACAGCTTTATAATTTGCGTCTATGGGGCCAAACTGAACGGTGCAGAGCATTATATATGGCATAGCTTTATAAGGAGCATCTATGGGGCCAAACTGAACGGTGCAGAGCATTATATATGGCATAGCTTTATAAGGAGCATCTATGGGGCCAAACTGAACGGTGCAGAGCATTATATATGGCATAGCTTTATAAGGAGCATCTATGGGGCCATAATGAACGGTGCAGAGCATATAGGGCACAGCATTATAATGAGCATCTATGGGGCCAAACTGAACGGTGCAGAGCATTATATATGGCACAGCTTTATAAGGAGCATCTATGGGGCCATAATCAAAGGTGCAGAGCATATATGGCACAGCTTTATAAGGAGCATCTATGGGGCCATAATGAACAGTGCAGAGAATTCTATATGGCACAGCTATATATGGATAATCTATGGGGCAATAATCAATGGTATGGAGCATTATATATGGCACAGCTTTATATGGAGCATCTATGGGGCAATAATTAATGGTATGGAGTATCTATTTTTATTTTTTAAATTCACCGGTAGCTGCTGCATTTTCCACCCTAGGCTTATACTCGAGTCAATAAGTTTTCCCAGTTTTTTGTGTGAAAATTAGGGGGTCGGCTTATACTCGGGTCGGCTTATACTCGAGTATATACGGTAATCTTTGTCATGAACATTTATGGGGCATTATGCTCTTGGTTGTTGATAGGATTCTATTTGATTGGGAGTTGTGCCCCCGTTTCCACTTGTTGGAGTGCAATGGGCATTTCAAGTGTTAGGGATTGTTGTACTAGGTATTACATCCACAAGTTCGGTTTTTGTAAAATATATGTAGTATGTATGTAGTATATATGTAGTATTTTTTTTTTTACATTCAACACATTAGCCGGATGATGGGACTACTACTGTCCCATCATTGGCTAATGTGTCAATCACTGTCACTGTAGCAGGCATCATCCGATGGGACTTGTAGTCCCATCGGATGATGCCTGCACACACGCACGGAGCCCCGGCAGCCCGCACAGAGCCTTGGCAGGCCGCACAGAGCCCCGGCAGGCCCACACAGAGCCCCGGCAGCCCGCACAGGGCCCCAGCAGGCCGCACAGAGCCCCAGCAGGCCCGCACAGAGCCCCGGCAGGCCCGCACAGAGCCCCGGCAGGCCCGCACTGAGCCATGGCAGGCCGCACAGAGCACCAGCAGGCCCACACAGAACCCTGGCAGCCCGCACAGAGCCCCGGCAGCCCACACAGAGCCCCAGCAGCCCACACAGAGCCCCGGCAGGCACGTACAGAGCCTTGGCAGGCCCGCACAGAGCCCCGGCAGGCCGCACAGAGCCACGGCAGGCCGCACAGAGCCCCAGCAGGCCCGTACAGCGCCCCGGCAGGCCCACACAGAGCCCCAGCAGCCTGCACAGAGCCCCACGGTCACGCACAGACCCCGCTCGCACACACACACACGCAGTCTCCGCCCACACACCGCCCACACTCCATTATAGTGCATCATTGCACTATGGGAACTTCCGATTCCGGAATCCGATATCGCAAAAGTATCGGAACTCGATATCGGAATTCCGATACAGCGAATATCGGCCAATACCCGATATTTGCAGTATCGGAATGCTCAACACTACTTATAGCTGAGTCAATGAGTCAGAGTCAATGTTACTTATGGGTCTTTGGCATCCCAGTCTGACACTGTATTTGCCATCAGGAAAATCCCACTGAAATAAATAGAGCCAACAATAAGTGAAATGAATGAAAATTAATAAATTCTGAATAATTATACTTAAAGGGAACCTTTCACCCCCAAAGTCGAAGATGAGCTAAGCCCACCGGCATCAGGGGCTTATCTACAGCATTCTGGAGTGCTGTAGATAAACCTCCGATGTATCCTGAAAGATGAGAAAAAGAGGTTAGATTATACTCACCCAGGGGCGGTCCAGGTCCGATGGGCGTTGCGGTCCGGTCCAGCGCCTCCTATCTTCTTACGATGACGTCCTCTTCTTGTCTTCACGCTGTGGCTTTGGCGCAGGCAAACTTTGTCTGCCCTGTTGAGGGCAGAGCAAAGTACTGCAGTGCGCAGGCGCTGGGAAAGTTCAGAGAGGCCCTCAACAGGGCAGACAAAGTACGCCTGCGCCGGAGCCGCAGCGTGAAGACAAGAAGAGGACGTCATCCTATGAAGCTAAGAGGCGCTGGACCGGACCGCGACGCCCATTGGACCGGAACGCAGCGGGAAAGCCCCTGGGCGAGTATAAACTAACCTCTTTTTCTCATCTTTCAGGATACATCGGGGGCTTATCTACAGCATTACAGAATGCTGTAGATAAGCTCCTGATGCCGGTGGGCTTAGCTCATCTTCGTTTTTGGGGGTGACAGGTTCCCTTTAATGGGAACCTGACAGCTAATACATGCTGCCCAATCCACCGGTGTCATGAATCAGACGTATATGTTTAACTCTGAAATTCTGTGGCACTTTAGAGAAAAACAAAATTAAAAAGCCACCACAGTAGGAGGCTTCTCTCTGTATGCTGTCCTGGAGTGACAGGTCACTCCAGGACAGCGGGTAGGAAGAAGCCACTGGGAACATGCAGCATTTCAGAGTGAATCGGGCAGCATGTATCAGCTGTCAAGTTCTCTTTAACAACTACAGTATTTCATTTTCAGTACACTGTAAATCAAGACTTCAAGCAAAAATACACATTAGGGTAGAATGATGTGAGCAGTTTATCCTAAGTTATATGGCAAGACTCATTAAAGAGTCGTATTGACTTCTAGGATTGCTACTTCCAATAGGTGGCAATAGAGTTCCAGTCCTCTTCCTCTCTGAATAAGCAATTTGCATATTTATTTTCCCAGAGGAGCATGCATGCCATATAAGTCTCCTCACTCTGACATGCCAGGCCTGGCATGTCACTCTCCACAAGGAGAAACATTACCCCTTACATCTTAGTTTTTTGTTATAGTGCTTCTCTAAAAACCTCAGTGCAACCTCACCCAAAAAATGATTCGTATAAATATACCATAATATCGGGTTTGCCCAATTACTTGTAAATTAAACTTAACTTTTTATTGTTGTTTCTATAGAGCAGGAGGGTGACCAGCAACTATGCTTTATTAGCTTTTGGTCTGTACAACCATATCACATTGGTTGTATAGAATGACTATTAACAAAACACCTTAATACGTGCTTAACAAATGAGTAGTTGCTGTGAATTGATTCATACTATGTGGTCCATTGGCTATGACAGTAATCTCTGTGGCCGCTGGACATGCCCGTGAGAACTGCCTCTTACATGAATGGCATCCGCAGCTCTTCTTAATTTCCAAACACCAAATGTGCGTCATGCCGCAACTATCATACCGTGCCAGGCCGGCTAATCAAAAGAAAAGTTGCAGATGCCAGGAGGTATGAAGATGTTCTCACGACTTCCACACAGCATACAGAGATTACTTTTATGGCCGATGGACCGGTTTGTGCTAATCAATTTGCACCAACTCTACAAATTAGTATCGTAACCACTATGAAAACGTAATGTAAAGCGCCAGAAAACTGAATTGTATAAAAAATGCATATTTTAAAAATACCGTATACCTTTTTCCCCAAAAATTTTTTTGGGGGAATTGGGGTGCATCTTACAATGCGGATATACCGCTTACCGGTACCGTTGCAGGCTGGGGAGAGGGGGCGTCCGCTGCTGCTGCCCAGGGTGTCCGCCGCTGCCCAGGGTGTCTGCCGCTGCAGGGGGCTCTGCCAATATTTTGTGAAAGGCCAGAGCCCTCCGGCAGTTCATCCATGCTTTCCTGTGCGGTGAACTTCGGGAAAATGGCTGCCGGGAGGCAGCGCATGCGCAGATGGAGATCTCGGGACCAAGATCTTGAGAGTTGAGATCTCAGCGCTGAAATCTCATCTCCTGAGATCTTGGTGCCAAGATCTCCATCTGCGCATGCGCCGCCTCCCGGCAGCCATTTTCCTGAAGTCCACCGCACAGGAAAGCATGGACGACCTGCCAAGGGCTCTGGCCTTTCACAGAATGTCGGCAGAGTCCCCCCGCAGCACAAGAAAGGCCAGTATCACCGGAGATACCCCCCAACACAGGAGCCCCCCGCAGCGCAGGACACCTGCATACCCCCTCATCCCAGCCTGCAGCAACGATCCACTCCTGTCTCCTCCAGCAGTGACCCTGGGACCCCGCATTACCGCAGCCACACCCCCAGTAAGCAATAAGACACATGGATTATAAGAAGCACCACCATTTTATTAAAAAAAGTTTTTTTCCTATTTTTCTCCTCAAAATTTGGGATGCATCTTATAATTCTCATTCTCGGGTCCTCTACCAGGGGCCTGGGAGTTTGAGGGTTCTGCGTATGATCTTAGTTGTTCCCAGCATTGAGCTTTTCTGGACAGAGAGTGCAGATGTTGCTCCAGGGATCTGTTGTACCCATTCTTCTAACTTAGGGGTCACTGCTTCAAGTGCTCCTATCACCACTGGAATCACTGTTGCCTTCACCTTTCACATCTTCCCCAGTTCTCATTTGAGGCCCTGGTATTTCTCCAGCTTCTCGTATTCCTTCTTTCTGATGTTGCTGTCACTTGGCACTGCCACATCTATTATCATTGCTGTCTTCTGATCCTTGTCTACTATCACAATGTCTGTTTGGATAGCTAACACCTGCTAGTCCGTCTGGATTTGAGGTCCCACAGGATTTTAGCCCTCTCATTCTCTACCACTTCTCGGGTCTCCCGCCTGGACTTAGTGGGACTTAGCCCATATGCTGTGCAGATGTTCCTGTATACAATTCCCACTACTTGGTTGCGGCGTTCAGTATACGCTGTTCCTGCTTGAATTTTGGACAGTGTTGGACAGTTTCTGAGGTTTTTTTTGCATATTCTGCACCTTGGGTCCTGTCTTGTGTGGTAGACTCCTACTTCTATGGATCTGGTACTCTAATGACTCTTCCATGAAGGCCATATTTGTGCAGGTTTCTCTGAACAGTGTTGTGAATTCCGCTCTTGGGCTCCCTCCGGTGGTTGTAAGTAGCATTTTTGTGAGTTCTGCTCTTTGGCTCCCTCCTGTGGTTTTGAGTGGTATGGCTGCTTCTTGGATTTAGCTTCAGCAGCTGTTTTCACTGATCGTCTTTCTGGCTCGGCTATATTAGTCTGGCCTTATCCCTCATTCAATGCCAGTTGTCAATTGTTCCTGCCTGGAGTCATTGCTCTTAGGACTTTCCTGACACTCTGACCAGTTCATCAAAGCTAAGTCCTTGCTTGTCCTTTGCGGTTCTCTTGTTGTGGACTTTGTTGTTCAGCTCTTTCTTTGTTTTTGTTCATTTGTCCAGCTTTTCAGTATGGATCTATTCAGTTAAGCTGGAAGCTCTGGGCAGCAGAGTTTGTCCTCCACACCTTTAGTCAGGTGTGGAGATTTTTGCATTTCTCTGCGGTGGACTTTTTCTAGTTTTTATTACTGACCGCACAGCGTTCTGTTCTGTACTATTTCTATCTAGCTAGAAGTGGCCTCCTGTGCTAAATCTTGTTTCATACTACGTATGTCATTTCCTTCTCCTCTCACAGTCATTATTTGTGGGGGGCTAATCTATCCTTTGGGGATTTTCTCTGAGGCAAGATAGTTTTTCTGCTTCTATCTTTAGGGGTAGTTAGCTCTTAGGCTGTGACGAGATGCCTAGGTAGAGTTAGGAGCATTCCACGGCTACTTCTAGTGTTGTGTTGAGCTTAGGGACTGCGGTCAGTATAGTTGCCACCTGCTCAGAGCTAGACGCATGTCGCTCCTTAATCACCAGATCATAACAGTACAACTGGCCAATAATGAGCTGAATGCCTTTCAAAAGAAGGAAGAGAAAAAGAGTTCTGAGCCATTTTTTTTTCTTTAGTTTGTTTTGTCTTTTTCCTTCCTCTTGACCTCTGGGTGATTCGGGATTTGGATGCAGGCATGGATGTTCAGGGTTTGTTTTCTCGTGTGGATCAGCTTGCTGCAAGAGTACAGAGTATTCAAGATTATGTGGTTCAGACTCCGGCCTTAGAGCCTAGAATTCCTACTCTGGATTTGTTTTACGGGGATAGATCTAAGTTTTTGAACTTTAAAAATAACTGCAAATTGTTTTTAAACCCCGTTCCTCTGGTGACCCCATTCAGCAAGTAAAGATAGTTATTTCTCTACTGCGTGGCGACCCTCAGGACTGGGCATTCTCACTTGAGTCAGGGAATCCGGCATTGCTTAATGTAGATGCATTTTTTCAATCGCTCGTATTATTGTATGACGAACCTAACTCTGTAGAGCATGCTGAGAAAACACTGTTGGTCCTGTGTCAGGGTCAGGAAGCGGCAGAATTAAACTGCCAGAAATTTAGAAAATGGTCTGTGCTCACTAAATGGAATGAGGACTGTTATGAGAGGCAATTCAGTATCACAATGGACATGGAGGTCAGAGCACATACAGTGATCTGACAATAACCCAAAATAATAGAACGAGCTCTGAGACGTGGGAACTCTGCCAACCGCAATCCCTGATCCTCTCCAAACACAACTAGAGGCAGCCGTGGATTGCGCCTAACGCTACCTATGCAACTCGGCACAGCCTGAGAAACTAACTAGCCTGAAGATAGAAAAAATAAGCCTACCTTGCCTCAGAGAAATACCCCAAAGGAAAAGGCAGCCCCCCACATATAATGACTGTGAGTAAGATGAAAAGACAAACGTAGGGATGAAATAGATTCAGCAAAGTGAGGCCCGATATTCTAGACAGAACGAGGATAGGAAAGATAACTTTGCGGTCTACACAAAACCCTAAAGAAAACCACGCAAAGGGGCAAAAAGACCCTCCGTACCGAACTAACGGCACGGAGGTACACCCTTTGCGTCCCAGAGCTTCCAGCAAAACAAATAGACAAGCTGGACAGAAAAAATAGCAACAAATAGCAAAGAAGCACTTAGCTATGCAGAGCAGCAGGCCACAGGAATGATCTAGAGAAACACAAGTCCAACACTGGAACATTGACAGGAAACATGAATCAAAGCATTAGGTGGGGTTAAGTAGAGAAGCACCTAACGACCTCACCAGATCACCTGAGGGAGGAAACTCAGAAGCAGCAGTACCAGTCTCCTCCACAAACGGAAGCTCCCAGAGAGAATCAGCCGAAGTACCACTTGTGACCACAGGAGGGAGCTCTGCCACAGAATTCACAACAGAGGACGCTCTGGCAGCAATTTTCAGAAAGGGTCTTTCTGAAGCCCTGAAAGATGTTATGGTGGGGTTTCCCACGCCTGTTGGTTTGAGCGAATCTATGTCTCTGGCCATTCAGATTGATCGGCGCCTGCGCGAACGCGAAGTGGTGCACCATATGGCAGTGTCCTCTGAGCAAAGTCCTAAGCCCATGCAATGTGATAGGATTTTGACTAGAGCGGAACAGAGGGGATACAGACGTCAGAATGGGCTGTGTTTTTACTGTGGTGATTCTGCTCATACTATTTCTGATTGCCCTAAGCGTATTAAGAGGGTCGCTAGAACTGTTACCATTAGTACTGTGCAGCCTAAGTTTCTCCTGTCTGTGACCCTGATTTGCTCATTGTCATCTTTTTCTGTCATGGCATTTGTGGATTCAGGCGCTGCTCTGAACTTAATGGACTTTGAATTTGCTAGGCGCTGTGGTTTTTCTTTGCAGCCTTTGCAGAGTCCCATACCCTTGAGGGGTATTGATGCTACACCATTGGCCAAGAATAAACCTCAGTACTGGACGCAGATGACTATGTACACGGCTCCTGCACATCAGGAAGATTGCCATTTTCTGGTGTTGCATAATTTACATGATGTTGTTGTACTGGGTTTTCCATGGTTACAAGTACACAATCCAGTGCTGGATTGGAAATCAATGTCTGTGACTAGTTGGGGTTGTCAAGGGGTACATAGTGACGTTCCTTTGATGTCAATTTCCTCTTCCCCCTCTTCTGATGTTCCTGAATTTTTGTTAGATTTCCAGGATGTATTCGAGGAGCTCAAGTCCAGTTCCCTTCCTCCACATAGGGACTGTGATTGTTCTATTGACTTGATTCCTGGCTGTAAGTTCCCTAAGGGCCGACTTTTCAACCTGTCTGTGCCAGAGCATGCCGCCATGCGGAGCTATGTTAAGGAGTCTTTAGAGAAGGGGCATATTCGGCCGTCTTCGTCACCATTGGGAGCGGGATTCTTTTTTGTTGCCAAGAAGGATGGCTCCTTAAGACCCTGTATTGATTATCGCCTTCTTAATAAGATCACGGTCAAATTCCAATACCCTTTACCTTTGCTCTCTGATTTGTTTGCTAGGATTAAGGGGCTAGTTGGTTTACCAAGATTGACCTTCTAGGGGCATATAATCTTGTTCGTATTAAACAGGGTGACGAATGGAAGACAGCATTTAATACGTCCGAAGGCCATTTTGAATACCTTGTGATGCCATTTGGGCTCTCTAATGCTCCATCTGTGTTCCAGTCTTTCATGCATGATATTTTCCGCAATTATCTTGACAAATTCTTGATTGTGTATTTGGATGATATTTTGATTTTTTCCGATGATTGGGAGTCTCATGTGAAGCAGGTCAGGATGGTATTCCAGATCCTTCGTGATAATGCTCTATTTGTGAAGGGGACTAAGTGCCTATTTGGAGTTCAGAAGGTCTCTTTTTTGGGGTTTATTTTTTCTCCTTCGTCTATAGAAATGGATCCTGTTAAGGTCCAAGCCATTCATGACTGGATTCAACCCACATCTGTGAAGAGCCTTCAGAAATTTTTGGGCTTTGCTAATTTTTATCGCCGTTTCATTGCCAACTTCTCTAGTGTGGTTAAACCCCTGACCGATTTGACCAAGAAAGGCGCTGATGTGACTAATTGGTCCTCTGAGGCTGTTGAGGCCTTTCAGGAGCTTAAACGCTGATTTACTTCTGCCCCTGTGTTGCGTCAACCGGATGTTTCTCTTCCTTTTCAGGTTGAGGTTGACGCTTCTGAGATTGGGGCAGGGGCCGTTTTGTCACAGAGGAATTCTGATGGTTCTTTGATGAAGCCATGTGCCTTCTTTTCCCGAAAGTTTTCGCCTGCGGAACGCAATAATGATGTCGGCAATCGGGAGTTGTTGGCTATGAAGTGGGCATTTGAGGAGTGGCGTCATTGGCTTGAGGGAGCCAAGCACCGCATTGTGGTCTTGACCGATCATAAGAATTTGATTTACCTTGAGTCGGCCAAGCGGCTGAACCCTAGACAGGCTCGATGGTCCCTGTTTTTCTCCCGTTTTGATTTTGTGGTCTCATATCTTCCAAGATCTAAGAATGTTAAGGCGGATGCCCTCTCTAGGAGTTTTTTGCCGGATTCTCCTGGAGTCCTTGAGCCGGTTGGCATTCTTAAGGAAGGGGTGATTCTTTCTGCCATCTCCCCTGATTTGCGGCGGGTGCTTCAGGAATTTCAGGCTGATAGGCCTGACCGCTGTCCTGTGGGGAAGCTGTTTGTTCCTGATAGATGGACGAGTAAGGTGATTTCTGAGATCCATTGTTCAGTGTTGGCTGGTCATCCTGGGATTTTTGGTACCAGAGATTTGGTTGCTAGGTCCTTTTGGTGGCCTTCCTTGTCGCGCGATGTCCGTGCTTTTGTGCAGTCCTGTGGAACTTGCGCCCGAGCCAAGCCTTGCTGTTCACGCGCTAGTGGGTTGCTTTTGCCTTTGCCCGTCCCGGAGAGGCCTTGGACGCATATTTCCATGGATTTTATTTCGGATCTTCCTGTGTCCCAGAGGATGTCTGTTATCTGGGTGGTTTGTGACCGGTTCTCTAAAATGGTCCATTTGGTACCTTTGCCTAAGTTGCCTTCCTCCTCTGATTTGGTTCCGTTGTTTTTTCAGCATGTGGTTCGTTTGCATGGCATTCCGGAGAATATTGTGTCGGACAGAGGTTCCCAGTTTGTTTCCAGGTTTTGGCGGGCCTTTTGTGCTAGGATGGGTATTGATTTGTCTTTTTCTCCGGCGTTCCATCCTCAGACCAATGGCCAAACTGAGCGAACTAATCAGACCTTGGAAACTTATTTGAGATGCTTTGTGTCTGCTGATCAGGATGATTGGGTGACTTTCTTGCCGTTGGCCGAGTTTGCCCTTAATAATCGGGCCAGTTCGGCTACTTTGGTTCCGCCTTTCTTTTGTAATTTTTGTTTCCATCCTCGTTTTTCTTCAGTGCAGGTTGAGCCTTCTGATAGTCCTGGTGTTGATTCTGTGATGGACAGGTTACAGCAGATTTGGACTCATGTGGTAGACAATTTGACGTTGTCCCAGGAAAAGGCTCAGCGTTTTGCTAACCGCCGTCGGTGTGTTGGTCCTCGGCTTCGTGTGGGGGATTTGGTTTGGTTGTCCTCTCGTCATGTTCCTATGAAGGTTTCTTCCCCTAAGTTCAAGCCTTGGTTTATTGGTCCTTATAAGATTTCTGAGATTATCAATCCTATGTCTTTTCCTTTGGCCCTTCCAGCCTCTTTTGCCATCCACAATGTTTTCCATAGATCTTTGTTGCGGAGATATGTGGTGCCCGTTGTTCCATCTGTTGATCCTCCTGCCCCGGTGTTGGTTGAGGGGGAGTTGGAATATGTGGTTGAGAAAATTTTGGATTCTCGTTTTTCGAGGCGGAAGCTTCAGTATCTTGCCAAGTGGAAGGGTTATGGCCAGGAGGATAATTCTTGGGTTGTTGCCTCCGATGTTCATGCTGCCGATTTGGTTCATGCTTTTCATTTGGCTCATCCTGATCGGCCTGGGGGCTCTGGTGAGGGTTCGGTGACCCCTCCTTAAGGGGGGGGGTACTGTTTTGAATTCCGCTCTTGGGCTCCCTCCGGTGGTTGTAAGTAGCATTTTTGTGAGTTCTGCTCTTTGGCTCCCTCCTGTGGTTTTGAGTGGTATGGCTGCTTCTTGGATTTAGCTTCAGCAGCTGTTTTCACTGATAGTCTTTCTGGCTTGGCTATATTAGTCTGGCCTTATCCCTCATTCAATGCCAGTTGTCAATTGTTCCTGCCTGGAGTCATTGCTCTTAGGACTTTCCTGACACTCTGACCAGTTCATCAAAGCTAAGTCCTTGCTTGTCCTTTGCGGTTCTCTTGTTGTGGACTTTGTTGTTCAGCTCTTTCTTTGTTTTTGTTCATTTGTCCAGCTTTTCAGTATGGATCTATTCAGTTAAGCTGGAAGCTCTGGGCAGCAGAGTTTGCCCTCCACACCTTTAGTCAGGTGTGGAGATTTTTGCATTTCTCTGCGGTGGACTTTTTCTAGTTTTTATTACAGACCGCACAGCGTTCTGTTCTGTACTATTTCTATCTAGCTAGAAGTGGCCTCCTGTGCTAAATCTTGTTTCATACTACGTATGTAATTTCCTTCTCCTCTCACAGTCATTATTTGTGGGGGGCTAATCTATCCTTTGGGGATTTTCTCTGAGGCAAGATAGTTTTCCTGCTTCTATCTTTAGGGGTAGTTAGCTCTTAGGCTGTGACGAGATGCCTAGGTAGAGTTAGGAGCATTCCACGGCTACTTCTAGTGTTGTGTTGAGCTTAGGGACTGCGGTCAGTATAGTTGCCACCTGCTCAGAGCTAGACGCATGTCGCTCCTTAATCACCAGATCATAACAGAACAGTAGAACAATGTACCACAACTCCAAAGTTTCCTAAATCTTTCTGAGGGTCTTTTGCAGTCAAGCAGGGGTTCTTATTTGCCTCTTTAGCAATCCTACGAGCAGCTCTCACTGAAATTTTGCTTGGTCTTCCAGACCTTATCTTGACCACCACTGTTCCTAACAGCCATTTCTTAGTTACATTTCGAACTGAGAAAATGGTAACTTGAAAAAGCTTTGCTATCTTCTTATAGCCTTTTCCTGCTTTGTGGGCCTCCACCATTTTCATTTTCAGAGTGCTATGCAGCTGCTTTGAAGAACCCATGGCTGTTGTTTTTTGGCACAAGATTAGAGGAGGAGGGAATTTTATAAAGCTGGGAAATTTGCATCTCATGGCCTTTCCTAACGATGAACAAACCATAATCCTAACAGATTAATTAAGTTTTGAAATCTTGGTCAAAGATATCTGAGCACACAAATCTCCAAGGTTGCCCAAGCTTGCCACAATAACAGTAATTTTGATCAGGGGTGCCCAAACTTTTGCATGCCACTGTAGACTATAATGTTCCACACAGACTGAACGGGTGCTCTGTTGTGCATTATTTTTGGGTGTATACAGCTACTGGGAGCGGTCACTCAGACGTAGTGGACTGCATTTGGGTGTCCATCTCCAGTAGGAGTACAGGCCCAAAAATGATGCATGACATTTTTGCTCTGTCAGCACCATTATAGTATATGGCTGCATCAGAGTATACATCCTAATTCCGTTTTTCAGAATATTTGGACGTAAGCTCTGATGGGACCAACGACGCCACGTGAAAGAACCTTAATTGAAAACATAATTTTCGTGAGTGAAGTTTAGCTATGCTTCTATACATAGGGAATTATTGGAATTATTATAGCAATCCCTGCAGCTCCGCTGCCTACAGGAGAAAATGGCAACGGAGCTACAGAGATCCGTCCTGCTTACTGCCAGTGCTTCCTGTCTGACACAGCAGCACAGCTGGATGATGTCAGCATTCAGCACACACCTGTATCAGACAGAAAGCTGCCGGCGACTATGATGCTCCAGCTGCGGAGTATGTGCGGAGAGGTGAGTGGTGTGTGTGTGTGTGTGTAGGTGGTGTAGAGAGCAATTATAGAGGTGATGGAGAAGATAATGATGGGGGAGGTGGGGGAGAAAGCAATGATAGAGGTGGTGGAAAGGGCAATGATGGGGTGGTGGGAGAGAAGGCAATGATAGAGGTGGTGGAAAGGGCAATGATAGGGTGGATGGGGAGAACAAAGATGGAGGTGGTGGAAAGTATAATTGTAATGTGCTGCTGCAGTGTAGTATAGTGCAACCTCCACCAGGGGGTGCTGGTTAAGGAAAAGAGGTTGTACACACAGCGCGGCAACACTGAACAACAACACATGTGTCACAGGTAATGAAAGAGAAGTCATACAAGCCAAGGTCATACACAGAGAGATCAGCACAGTACACAGGGGGAGAGTCAGAGGACTAATCGGGGACAAACAAGAAGTCAGAGCCTACAGGGAATGTGGTAACCAAAATGGGAGATGTAAGACGAAGTCGGGGTACAAGCCAGAGGTCAGAACAAGTCATAAACGGGTACAGGCAGTCAGTGGCAAAAGGAACACTAGTACAAGTATCCAAGTCAGGTGGTCAAACCGTGCAGCATGAACTATAGCTGACACTGGCCCACAGGCTGCAGAGGACTTAAATAGCTCAGCCAGCTTCAAAGTGAGGCAGATGGGATTAACTCCCATATGATCAGTCCAGAGACAAGACAGCTGAACACAAACTCAGAACTGGATCATGACAGTAATGATGGGGGTAGTAGAGAGGGCAATGATGGAGGTGATGGGGAGGGCAATGATTGGGGTGGGGGAGGGGCAACTATGGGGTGGGGGAGAGGGCAATGATGGCGGCAGTGGAAAGAGCAATGATGAGGGTGGTAGAGAAGACAATGATGGAGGTGATGAAGAGGGCAATGATGGAGGTGGGGGAGAGGACGATGATGGGATGCGGGGGGAAGGACAATGAGGGATGTGGGAGATTTGAATGGGAGGAAGAGGGACTTATAATTGACTTACGAACAGGGGGAGGAAGAGGAAGACCTTAGATATGGATGCAAAACTAATTGCTAAGCCCCACATAATGTCCTCCTCCATCTCACAATTCATTGTGATGCTATCGGGACTTAAAATTTATTGGGGATTGGGAGAGGAGGCAATAACATAGTAACATAGTTAGTAAGGCCGAAAAGACATTTGTCCATCCAGTTCAGCCTATATTCCATCATAATAAATCCCCAGATCTACGTCCTTCTACAGAACCTAATAATTGTATGATACAATATTGTTCTGCTCCAGGAAGACATCCAGGCCTCTCTTGAACCCCTCGACTGAGTTCGCCATCACCACCTCCTCAGGCAAGCAATTCCAGATTCTCACTGCCCTAACAGTAAAGAATCCTCTTCTATGTTGGTGGAAAAACCTTCTCTCCTCCAGACGCAAAGAATGCCCCCTTGTGCCCGTCACCTTCCTTGGTATAAACAGATCCTCAGCGAGATATTTGTATTGTCCCCTTATATACTTATACATGGTTATTAGATCGCCCCTCTGTCGTCTTTTTTCTAGACTAAATAATCCTAATTTCGCTAATCTATCTGGGTATTGTAGTTCTCCCATCCCCTTTATTAATTTTGTTGCGAATAAGGTGAATAAGGTGCATAGGACCCTTTATAATGAACTGAAAGGTGGGAGAAGACGCTGTCATGTACTTGTAATGAATTGGGAGGTCGTGGATGATGCTCAGCACCCGATTGTGTCTTCACCCAATTCCAAATTCATTTTGATGCTATCAAGTACTTATAATGAATGATGGGGACATAGGACAGGACTAAGGCTATGTGCACACGTTCAGGATTTGCAGTAGAGATAGCGCTTGCCGATTAAGACTACTTTCACATTTTCATCTTTTGCAGACCGTCACAATGCGTTGTTCTGTGGAAAAAACGCATCCTGCAAAGTTGCCCGCAGGATGCGTTTTCTTTCACATAGACTTGTATTACCGATGCATCACGACGTATGGAAAAACACATGTTCCATATGTCATGCACTGGATGCGTCGGTATTTGGCGGGCTGTCGTATCGAAAAAATGTTCAAGGGAACTTTTTTTGTACGTTGTGTCCTGCATTTTTTACTGCGCATGCCCGGCCAAAACTTCACCCCCTCCTCCCTGGGACTTTACAAAGGGCAGCGGACGCGTTGAAACACTGCGTCCGCTGCTCACATCACTCACAAATTCACAAACTTCCGTCGGTACGTCGCGCCGACGCTTGACGACGGCCAAGTACCAACGGAAATGTGAAAGAAGCCTAAGCTGCAGAGGGAACCCGGAAAGATGGAGCGCGTCAGCTGATCAGCGCCGCAGCTGCATGTATCGCGGCTGTGTGACTGTCACTCAGGTTCTCCATGCATGTGCTGTGACAGTGACACAGCCGTGACACATGCAGCTGCGGCGCTGATCAGTCGGGGCGCTACATGTATCGGGGTTCCCTCTGCAGCTTTTGTTATGTTTTTTACCCATTAGTATGGGTGAAATACGCTGAAAGAATTGACATTATGCAGATTTTAATCTGCTGCAAATCAGCAAAGAAAAAATAAGCAGCTTGTGCATAACTTCAGGGATCTCATTCACTTTTCCTGAACTGTAAAACCTGGCATAGCATGGCTAATAGTATATTAATGGTGTGGTACATATAATATATATATATATGTATTCAGGGGGGAGACACATGTATGTATACAATGTATGTGACCATGTTATTACCAGGTCTGTAAAGATCATTAAGGCAAGATGAGTCATAGCTGAGAGATGTCGACATGAAGGTCTGACTAGATGGAGAAGAAACAGGAGAAAGCAGCTCTAATCAGACGAGACGTCAGTGGTAAATGCCTGGAAGTAGATATTATTCTGTATCAGCACTGTGTGACTTGGAGTGATAATGTTTTTTTGTGAAATCCCTTATTATCATTAGTATTATAATTATTAGACATTTTTATAGCTCCATTTATTCCATGGCTCTTTACATGTGAAAGGGGGCAAAAATAGACAAGTACAATAAACATGAGCAAAAAAAGAGGCACACACAGGTACAGAAGGAGAGAGGACCCTGCCCGCGAGGGCTCACAGTCTGCAGGGGATGGGTGAGGATACACTAGGAGAGGGTAGAGCTAGATGTGCCACGGTTCAGTAGACTGAGGTTCACTGCATGCTGTAGGCTTGTCGGAAGAGGTGGGTCTCTTCAGGTTCTTTTTGAAGGTTTCTGTGGTAGGCGAGAGTCTGATGTGTTGTGGTAGAGAGTTCCAGAGTATTGGGGAAGCACAGGAGAAGTCTTGTATGCAGTTGTGGGAATAAGATATGAGAGGGGAGTAGAGAAGGAGATCTTGAGAGGATCGAAGGTTGCGTGTAGGTAAGTACCGGGAGACCATGTCACAGATGTATGGAGGAGACAGGTTGTGGATTGCTTTGTATGTCATAGTTAGGGTTTTGAACTGGAGCCTCTGGACAATAGGAAGCCAGTGAAGGGCTTGGCATAGGGGAGAGGCTGGGGAATAGCGGGGAGACAGGTGGATTAGTTGGTCAGCAGAGTGTAGGATGGATTGGAGTGGTGCCAGAGTGCTAGAGGGGTGGCAAGAGAGTAGGAGGTTGCAGTAGTCGAGGCGGAAGATGATAAGGGCGTGCACTAGTGTTTTTGTGGTTTCTGTTATGACCTGGTGGTCAGGACAATAATGGACCTGGTGGTTAAGAGCACACGGAATGACCTGATAGTTACTGATAATAAGGACGAGCTCTGGGACGTGGGAACTCTGCTGACCGCAATCCCTAAACCTATCAAACACACTAGAAATAGCCGTGGATTGCGCCTAACGCTCCCTATGCAACTCGGCACAGCCTAAGAAACTAACTAGCCCTGAAGATAGAAAAATAAAGCCTACCTTGCCTCAGAGAAATTCCCCAAAGGAAAAGGCAGCCCCCCACATATAATGACTGTAAGTAAAGATGAAAATACAAACACAGAGATGAAATAGATTTAGCAAAGTGAGGCCCGACTTACTGAACAGACCGAGGATAGGAAAGGTTACTTTGCGGTCAGCACAAAAACCTACAAAAAGACCACGCAGAGGGCGCAAAAAGACCCTCCGCACCGACTCACGGTGCGGAGGCGCTCCCTCTGCGTCCCAGAGCTCCCAGCAAGCAAGACAACAAATTAAATAGCAAGCTGGACAGAAAAATAGAAAACCAAAGAAATACAAGCTGGAACTTAGCTTCTGATGGGAAGAGAGGTCACAAGAACGATCCAGGAGTGAACTAGACCAATACTGGAACATTGACAGGTGGCATAGAGCAAAGATCTAAGTGGAGTTAAATAGAGCAGCAGCTAACGAATTAACCTAGTCACCTGTGAAACTCAGAAACACCCACCAGAGGAAGTCCATGGACAGAACCAGCCGAATTACCATTCATGACCACAGGAGGGAGCCCGACAACAGAATTCACAACAGTACCCCCCCCTTGAGGAGGGGTCACCGAACCCTCACCAGAGTCCCCAGGCTGACCAGGATGAGCCAAATGAAAGGCACGAACCAGATCGGCAGCATGAACATCAGAGGCAAAAACCCAGGAATTATCTTCCTGACCATAACCCTTCCACTTGAGTTTCCGTCTCGAAACACGAGAATCCAAAATCTTCTCCACCACATACTCCAACTCCCCCTCAACTAACACCGGGGCAGGAGGATCAACGGATGGAACCACAGGCGCCACGTATCTCCGCAATAACGACCTATGGAACACATTATGGATGGCAAAAGAAGCAGGAAGGGCCAAACGAAATGACACAGGATTGATAACCTCAGAAATCTTATACGGACCAATGAAACGAGGCTTAAACTTAGGAGAGGAAACCTTCATAGGAACATAACGAGATGACAACCAAACCAAATCCCCAACACGAAGTCGGGGACCCACACAGCGCCGGCGGTTAGCGAAACGTTGAGCCTTCTCCTGGGACAATGTGAAATTGTCCACCACACGAGTCCAAATCTGCTGCAACCCATCCACCACAGCATCTACACCAGGACAGTCTGAAGGCTCAACCTGCCCTGAAGAGAAACGAGGATGGAAACCAGAATTGCAGAAAAATGGTGAAACCAAAGTAGCCGAGCTGGCCCGATTATTAAGGGCGAACTCAGCCAATGGCAAAAAGGACACCCAATCATCCTGATCAGCAGAAACAAAGCATCTCAGATATGTTTCCAAAGTTTGATTAGTTCGTTCGGTTTGGCCATTTGTCTGAGGATGGAAAGCCGAGGAAAAAGACAAATCAATGCCCATCCTAGCACAAAAAGATCGCCAAAACCTTGAAACAAACTGGGAACCTCTGTCAGAAACGATGTTCTCCGGGATACCATGTAAACGAACCACATGCTGGAAAAATAATGGCACCAAATCAGAGGAGGAAGGCAATTTAGACAAAGGTACCAAATGGACCATCTTAGAAAAGCGATCACAAACCACCCAAATGACCGACATCTTTTGAGAGACGGGGAGATCCGAAATAAAATCCATAGAAATATGCGTCCAGGGCCTCTTCGGGACCGGCAAGGGCAAAAGCAACCCACTGGCACGAGAACAGCAGGGCTTAGCCCGAGCACAAGTCCCACAGGACTGAACAAAAGAACGCACATCCCGCGACAAAGACGGCCACCAGAAGGATCTAGCCACCAAATCTCTGGTACCAAAGATTCCAGGATGCCCAGCCAACACTGAACAATGAATCTCAGAGATAACTCTACTAGTCCATCTATCAGGGACAAACAGTTTCTACGCTGGGCAACGGTCAGGTCTATCAGCCTGAAATTTTTGCAGCACCCGCCGCAAATCAGGGGAGATGGCAGACAAAATTACCCCCTCTTTGAGAATACCCGCCGGCTCAGGAACACCCGGAGAGTCAGGCACAAAACTCCTTGACAGGGCATCAGCCTTCACATTCTTAGAGCCCGGAAGGTACGAAACCACAAAATCAAAACGGGAGAAAAATAACGACCATCGAGCCTGTCTCGGATTCAACCGTTTGGCAGACTCAAGATAAGTCAAATTCTTGTGATCTGTCAAGACCACCACGCGATGCTTGGCTCCTTCCAGCCAATGAAGCCACTCCTCGAATGCCCACTTCATGGCCAACAACTCTCGATTACCAACATCATAATTATGCTCAGCAGGCGAAAACTTTCTAGAAAAGAAAGCACATGGCTTCATCACCGAGCCATCAGAACTTCTTTGCGACAAAACAGCCCCTGCTCCAATCTCAGAAGCATCAACCTCAACCTGAAACGGAAGTGAAACATCTGGCTGGCACAACACAGGGGCAGAAGAAAAACGACGCTTCAACCCCTGAAAAGCCTCTACAGCCGCAGAAGACCAATTGACCACATCAGCACCCTTCTTGGTCAAATCAGTCAACGGTTTAGCAACAGTAGAAAAATTAGCGATGAAGCGCCGATAAAAATTAGCATAGCCCTGGAACTTTTGCAGGCTCTTCACAGATGTCGGCTGAGTCCAATCGTAAATGGCCTGGACTTTAACAGGGTCCATCTCGATAGTAGAAGGGGAAAAAATGAACCCCAAAAATGAAACCTTCTGAACTCCAAAGAGACACTTTGACCCCTTCACAAACAAGGAATTCGCACGAAGGACCTGGAACACCATTCTGACCTGCTTCACATGAGACTCCCAATCATCCGAAAAGACCAAAATATCATCCAAATACACAATCAGGAATTTATCCAGGTACTCACGGAAGAGGTCATGCATAAAGGACTGAAATACTGATGGAGCATTGGAAAGCCCGAATGGCATAACCAGGTACTCAAAATGGCCCTCAGGCGTATTAAATGCAGTTTTCCATTCATCGCCTTGTTTAATACGCACAAGATTATACGCCCCTCGAAGATCTATCTTGGTGAACCAACTAGCCCCCTTAATCCGAGCAAACAAATCAGATAGCAGCGGCAAAGGATACTGAAATTTGACTGTAATTTTATTAAGAAGGCGGTAATCAATACAAGGTCTCAAAGAACCATCCTTCTTGGCCACAAAAAAGAACCCTGCTCCTAACGGTGATGACGACGGGCGAATATGGCCTTTCTCCAAGGATTCCTTTATATAAGTCCACATAGCGGCGTGTTCTGGCACAGATAAATTGAACAATCGGCCCTTAGGAAACTTACTACCAGGAATCAAATTAATTGCACAATCGCAATCCCTATGAGGAGGTAGGGCACTGGCTTTGGGCTCATCAAATACATCCCGATAATCCGACAAAAACTCTGGAACTTCAGAAGGAGTGGAAGACGAAATAGACAAAAATGGAACATCACCATGTACCCCCTGGCAACCCCAGCTGGACACAGACATAGATTTCCAGTCCAATACTGGATTATGAACCTGTAGCCATGGCAACCCCAAAACGACCACATCATGCAGATTATGCAACACCAGAAAGCGGATATCCTCCTGATGTGCAGGAGCCATGCACATGGTCAATTGGGTCCAATACTGAGGCTTATTCTTGGCCAAAGGCGTAGCATCAATTCCTCTCAATGGAATAGGATACTGCAAGGGCTCCAAGAAAAAACCACAGCGCCTAGCATACTCCAAGTCCATCAAATTCAGGGCAGCGCCTGAATCCACAAATGCCATAACAGAATAGGATGACAAAGAGCAAATCAGAGTAACAGACAATAGAAATTTAGACTGTACCGTACCAATGGTGGCAGACCTAGCGAACCGCTTAGTGCGCTTAGGACAATCGGAGATAGCATGAGTGGAATCACCACAGTAAAAACATAGCCCATTCCGACATCTGTGTTCTTGCCGTTCAGCTCTGGTCAAAGTCCTATCACATTGCATAGGCTCAGGCCCATGCTAAGATAGTACCGCCAAATGGTGCACAGCTTTACGCTCACGCAAGCGTCGATCGATCTGAATGGCCAAGGACATAGACTCATTCAGACCAGCAGGCATGGGAAACCCCACCATGACATCCTTAAGGGCTTCAGAGAGACCCTTTCTGAAGATTGCTGCCAGGGCACATTCATTCCACTGAGTGAGCACAGACCACTTTCTAAACTTCTGACAATATATCTCCGCTTCATCCTGACCCTGACACAGAGCCAGCAAGATTTTCTCTGCCTGATCCACTGAATTAGGTTCGTCATAAAGCAATCCAAGCGCCTGGAAAAACGCATCAACATCACGCAATGCCGGATCTCCTGGCGCAAGGGAAAATGCCCAGTCTTGAGGGTCACCACGTAACAAAGAAATAATGATCTTTACTTGTTGAACAGGGTCACCTGAGGAGCGAGGTTTCAAGGCAAGAAACAATTTACAATTATTTTTGAAATTCAAGAACTTAAATCTATCACCAAAAAACAAATCAGGAATTGGAATCCTAGGCTCTGACATCGGATTCTGAACCACAAAATCTTGAATGTTTTGTATCCTTGTAGTGAGATTATCCATCCAAGAGGACAGACCTTGAATGTCCATGTTTACACCAGTGTCCTGAACCACCCAGAGGTAAAGGGGAAAATAGAGACAAAACACACTCCAAAGAAAAAAAAAATGGTCTCAGAACTTCTCTTATCCCTCTATTGAGATGCATTAGTACTTTGGGCCACCTGTACTGTTATGTTGGTCAGGACAATAATGGACCTGGTGGTTAAGAGCACACGGAATGACCTGATAGTTACTGATAATAAGGACGAGCTCTGGGATGTGGGAACTCTGCTGACCGCAATCCCTAAACCTATCAAACACACTAGAAATAGCCGTGGATTGCGCCTAACGCTCCCTATGCAACTCGGCACAGCCTAAGAAACTAACTAGCCCTGAAGATAGAAAAATAAAGCCTACCTTGCCTCAGAGAAATTCCCCAAAGGAAAAGGCAGCCCCCCACATATAATGACTGTGAGTAAAGATGAAAATACAAACACAGAGATTAAATAGATTTAGCAAAGTGAGGCCCGACTTACTGAACAGACCGTGGATAGGAAAGGTTACTTTGCGGTTAGCACAAAAACCTACAAAAAGACCACGCAGAGGGCACAAAAAGACCCTCCGCACCGACTCACGGTGCGGAGGCGCTCCCTCTGCGTCCCAGAGCTTCCAGCAAGCAAGACAACAAATTAAATAGCAAGCTGGACAGAAAAATAGAAAACCAAAGAAATACAAGCTGGAACTTAGCTTCTGATGGGAAGACAGGTCACAAGAACGATCCAGGAGTGAACTAGACCAATACTGGAACATTGTCAGGTGGAGGGGTAGAGTGAGATGGGGAAAGATGATGAAATCTGTTTTATCCATGTTCACTTTTAGAAAGTGAGCAGAAAAGAAGGCTGAAATAGCAGACAGACATATTGGGATTTTGGTCAGTAAGGAGGTGTGGTCAGGTCCAGATTTTAGGTAGATCTGCGTGTCATCGGCATAGAGATGATACTGCAAACCGTGGGATTCTATGAGCTGTCCCAGGCTGAAGGTGTAGATGGAGAAGAGTAGGGGTCCTAGAACTGAGCTCTGAGGAACACCAACAGACAGGGGGTGAGGAGGTGGTGTGGGAGAGGGAGACACTGAATGTTCAGTCTGTTAGACATGACGAGATCCTGGATAGGGCCAAGTCTGTGATGCCAAGAGATGAGAGAATCTGTAGCAGGAGGGAATGGTCCAACATGTTGAAGGCAGAAGACAGGGTAGTGTTGCTTGCTCTTGGCGGTTAGTAGGTCGTTGGTGACTTTAGTTAGGGCAGTTTCAGTTGGGTGATGCAGTCGGAAGCCAGATTGTAACCGTTCAAAGAGGGAGCAGGAGGAGAAGTGGGAGGACAGTTCAAGACGGACATGCTGTTCCAGTAGTTTTGAGGCATAAGGGAGAAGAGATATCGAGTGATAACTAGAAACAGAATATGGGTCGAGGTAGGACTTTTTGAGGATGGGTGTGATCGAGGCATGTTTGAAGGATGAGAGAAAGACACCATTTGTAAGTGAGAGGTTGAAGAGGTGTGTTAGAGTTGGGATGAAGACTGTGGCGAAGTTAGGGATGAGGTGGGACATGAACGGGTCAAGCGTGCAAGTGGTAAGGTGTGATCTTGACAGGAGGGTGGAGAGCTGATCTTCTGTTATGGTGGAGAAGATGGTTTTGGAGGAACAGGGCTGAGCAGCTAAGAGGGGCATTGGGCGCTGCGGGCCAAAGCTTTCTCTGATCATATGAATCTTTTGTTTAAAGAAAGAGGCAAAGTCTTCAGCAGAAATGAGAGGAGAGGGAGGTTGAAAAGCTGTTTAGGGTTGTGAGACAGGGAGGATATGAGAGATGAGAACTAAGTTTGTTTTGCAGCAGTGAGCGTCGACTTGAAGCTGGCAAGGGACTGCCTGTATGCAATGAAGTGCTCAGCACTTAAGCTACATTCTCACTTGTGTGAAATGTCTGTGTGCTTCCAGGTTTTTTTATCGGATGGCACACAGACTCAGAGTTTTATAGGTGCATTCACACATACATGAAAATCACGGATCTGAGAATGAGAATCATGAGGGTCAGAGAATGTTCTGTTCTGATCCGATTTTGAGGATCAAAATAGGACATGCTCAATGCGCCTGTAAAAGCAGGCAGCACACCGACACTGCACACAGATACAAGGATGTAACCTTATTATATATAATAATAATCTTTATTTCTATATAGCGCGGTATGTAATAAAGACAGGGCTCTATCTAATCTGATATGTAAGGGACGGTGCTGTACATAACATGAGAGGGCACTGTGTAATAAGGGATGGCAACATACATAATAAGGGAGACTGTAATATATATACACATGTATGTGCGTGTGTGGTTTTATATATATATATATATATACATATATATATATATATACAGTGGGGCAAAAAAGTATTTAGTCAGTCAGCAATAGTGCAAGTTCCACCACTTAAAAAGATGAGAGGCGTCTGTAATTTACATCATAGGTAGACCTCAACTATGGGAGGCAAACTGAGAAAAAAAAATCCAGAAAATCATATTGTCTGTTTTTTTAACATTTTTTTTGCATATTATGGTGGAAAATAAGTATTTGGTCAGAAACAAACAATCAAGATTTCTGGCTCTCACAGACCTGTAACTTCTTCTTTAAGAGTCTCCTCTTTCCTCCACTCATTACCTGTAGTAATGGCACCTGTTTAAACTTGTTATCAATATAAAAAGACACCTGTGCACACCCTCAAACAGTCTGACTCCAAACTCCACTATGGTGAAGACCAAAGAGCTGTCAAAGGACACCAGAAACAAAATTGTAGCCCTGCACCAGGCTGGGAAGACTGAATCTGCAATAGCCAACCAGCTTGGAGTGAAGAAATCAACAGTGGGAGCAATAATTAGAAAATGGAAGACATACAAGACCACTGATAATCTCCCTCGATCTGGGGCTCCACGCAAAATCCCACCCCGTGGGGTCAGAATGATCACAAGAACGGTGAGCAAAAATCCCAGAACCACGCGGGGGGACCTAGTGAATGAACTGCAGAGAGCTGGGACCAATGTAACAAGGCCTACCATAAGTAACACACTACGCCACCATGGACTCAGATCCTGCAGTGCCAGACGTGTCCCACTGCTTAAGCCAGTACATGTCCGGGCCCGTCTGAAGTTTGCTAGAGAGCATTTGGATGATCCAGAGGAGTTTTGGGAGAATGTCCTATGGTCTGATGAAACCAAACTGGAACTGTTTGGTAGAAACACAACTTGTCGTGTTTGGAGGAAAAAGAATACTGAGTTGCATCCATCAAACACCATACCTACTGTAAAGCATGGTGGTGGAAACATCATGCTTTGGGGCTGTTTCTCTGCAAAGGGGCCAGGACGACTGATCCGGGTACATGAAAGAATGAATGGGGCCATGTATCGTGAGATTTTGAGTGCAAACCTCCTTCCTTCAGCAAGGGCATTGAAGATGAAACGTGGCTGGGTCTTTCAACATGACAATGATCCAAAGCACACAGCCAGGGCAACGAAGGAGTGGCTTCGTAAGAAGCATTTCAAGGTCCTGGAGTGGCCTAGCCAGTCTCCAGATCTCAACCCTATAGAAAACCTTTGGAGGGAGTTGAAAGTCCGTGTTGCCAAGCGAAAAGCCAAAAACATCACTGCTCTAGAGGAGATCTGCATAGAGGAATGGGCCAACATACCAACAACAGTGTGTGGCAACCTTGTGAAGACTTACAGAAAACGTTTGACCTCTGTCATTGCCAACAAAGGATATATTACAAAGTATTGAGATGAAATTTTGTTTCTGACCAAATACTTATTTTCCACCATAATATGCAAATAAAATGTTAAAAAAACAGACAATGTGATTTTCTGGATTTTTTTTTCTCAGTTTCTCTCCCATAGTTGAGGTCTACCTATAATGTAAATTACAGACGCCTCTCATCTTTTTAAGTGGTGGAACTTGCACTATTGCTGACTGACTAAATATTTTTTTGCCCCACTGTATATAGCTTTGTCGCCATAAAAAGATGGGGGCCCAGACACATTTCTTGCACAGGGGCCCCAAGCTGTCAGTGTCCGCCCCTGTGTGGAGGCATCATATTGAGGGGCAATCATACTGTGTAGGGTGTTAGAGCTGAGATATTGTGTCTGCTAGGGGGTAATAAACTAAGGAGGGTGATCATTCTAGGTAGGGGCTCTGGGAGCATCACACTGGGGGGCAATCATACTGTGTAGGGAGGGGACTATGGGGCCATGACACCTTGTAAGGGTGGGCGTCTGTGAGACCATAATACCGAGGGGCCATCATACTGTGTGAGGAACGGGTTGTGGAGATAATGGTACTGTGTGGGGTATCATACTGTGTGATAGCTGTGGGGGCTAACCATGGGCGGACATACCAACGGTTCAACCGGTGCGGCTGCATCAGGGCCATGAGGTTCTGGGGGCCCCTGCAGGGCAGCTAATAATGAGGGCAATCTGGCCAGTTTATCCATCCCCGAGGCTCCGGGGGGCCCCTGGCCAGTTTACCCTCATGTGCAGCGGGCAGGGAGCAATCCCTGCGGCTCCGCTGCCTGCAAGGGAAAATGGCAGCGGAGCAGAGCTGCAGGGAATGGATCCATCCTGCTTCCTGCCTGTGCTTCCTGTCTCACACAGCAGCAGCTGAATGACATCATCATTCAGTGCCGCAGCTGTGTGAGACAGGAAGCTGCTGGCGATGGGGCATCAGGATACCGTGCGCAGCAGAGGTGAGGTGTGTGTATGTATGTAGAGAGGTGAATGGTGCTGTGTGTATGTGTGTGTCTGTGTATGACATGTGTATGTGTATGCAGAGAGGTGAATGGTGCTGTGTGTGTATGTGTATAGAGAGAGGTGAAGGGTGCTGTGTGTGTAGAGAGAGGTGAATAGTGCTGTGTGTGTGTATTGAGGTGAATGGTGCTGTGTGTGTGCAGAGAGGTGAATGGTGCTGTGTGTGTCTGTGTAGGTGGAGGAGAGGGCAATGATGGTGGTGATGGGGCAGAAGGCAATCATTGGGTTAACATAGAGGGCAATGATGGGTTGATGGGGCAGAACGCAATGATTGGGTTGACAGAGAGGGCAATGATGGGGGTAATGGGATGGAAGGCAATGATTGGGTTGACGGAGAGGGCAATGATAAAGGTGGTGGGGGAGGAGGAAATGATGGAGGTGGTGTAATGGGCAATGATGGGGTGGGGGGGAAGACAATGATGTGGTGTTGGAATTGGTAACGAAGGGGTGATGGGGAGGAGGAAATGATGGAGGTCATGGAATGGGTAATGATGGGGGTGGGTAATGATTTGGTGGTGGGGGAGAAGGCAATGATGGGGTTGGTGGGAAAAGAAGACAGTGATGAGTGATGATGGCTGTGGAAAGGACAAAGATGGGGTGGTGGGGGAGGAGGAAATGATGGAGATGGTGGAATGGATAATGATGGGGTGGGTGGTGGGGGAGAAGGCAATGATGGGGTGGTGGAGAGAAGACAATGATGTTGGCAGTGGAAAGGACAAAGATGGGGTGGTGGAGGAGGAGCAAATGATGAAGGTGGTGGAATGGGTAATGATTTGGTGGTGGGGCAGAAGGCAATGATGGTGGTGGTGGGGAGAAGACAATGATGATGGCGGTGGAAAGGACAAAGATGGGGTAGTGGTGAGGAGGAAATGATGGAGGTGGTGGAATGGGTAATGATGGGGTGGTGGGTGAGAAGGCAATGATGGGGTGGTGGGGAGAAGACAATGATGATGGCGGTGGAAAGGACAATGATGGGGTGCTGGGGGAGGGGGAAATGATGGAACTTGTGGAATGGGTAATGATGGGGTGGTGGGGAAGAAGGCAATGATGGTGGCAGTGGAAAGGACAATGATGGAGGTGGTGAAGAGGGCAATCATGGGGGCGGGGGAGAGGGCAATAATGGTAGCGGGGAGAGGAGGACAATGAGGGGTGTGGGGGATTTGTATGGGAAGAAAGGGGATTTATAACAGATTTAAGAACAGGGGGAGGTGGAGGAAGATGTTATCATCGATTATTATGTCTAACACAGTCCCTTAGTATAAAGTGTACTCACTTCTGTATTGCACAGCCCCTTAGTGTGTGTATATATATATCTATATATATATATGTATATATATGATATATATAGCTTTGTCGCCTTAAAAGGAGGGGGGCCCAGACATATTTCCTGCACAGGGGCCCCAAGTTGTCTGTGTCCGCCCCTGGGGCTAACATACTGACAGGTGTGAGGGTATTATATGTGTATGTGGATTGGGGCATGCTTGAAAGCATTAAACTCTATACCGGCTTCAATAGGGTACATTTACAGAGTATGTGCCACAATAAGGCTATGTGCATACGTTGCGGATCCGCAGCGGATTTGGCTCTGCGGATCTGCAGCTGTTTTCCATGCGTTGTACAGTACCATGTAAACGTATGGAAAACAAAATCCGCAGTGCACATGCTACGGAAAAAACTGTGCAGAAATGCAGCGGTGTTTTTTCCGCAGCATGTCAATTTTTTGTGCGGATTCCGCAGCAGTTTACCCCTGCTCCTCAATAGGAATCCGCAGGTGTAAAACCGCAGGTGGAACCCGCACAAAAACTGCACAAAAACCGCGGGTAATCCGCAGTGCAGTTTACCTGCGGATTTTGCAAAGATAGTGTGGAAAAATCCACACACCAATCCGCAACGTGTGCACATAGCCTAAATATCTCTCTCCTTGTTTATAAAAGTTGGGAGATATCATCCCTCCTTCTCTGCCAAATATATATTTTTACAGGTGGGCAATTAATACTTTTTCTATGGGACCCCATAAATATTATGTATCCCCTTGATGCTTGGGTAAGCGTTGCTGTGTTCTCTGAGAAAGCCGCTACCAGACTCATCGCCCAACAGCTTATTTCTCGGAGAAAAAAATTATCAGCCAATAAAATTCATTCTGGATGTCCCATTTCACATTAGGCTGTTGGTCAATCTCACCAATATCAACTGTTTTATTACTATAACTAACCAGTACAGAATATCAGTATATATTGCACTGATTTCCACTAGTCGCCATTATAGCCCACATATTTCTACATTTTCACTACTACGCTTTGCTGTTGGGTTCATCATCTGTTGTTTTTACATGGGGCTTTTCTTATGCTTTTTGTCACTTAGCATTTGTTGAGGCATACAATGCTGTAAAGCCTTTTAATTGTAATGTAAGGGCATGGGTCACTCTTTCTGGCTCTGCCTGTTTGTGCTTCACTGACCTTCAGAGAAGTGAGACTGGGGTATATATTTTATGTCTGTTGTTGCTATTAGCGAGACATTCCTCTGCTCACTACTAGTCTGTTTACCATCTCAAGTTTCAGCATAGTCTCATATGTGTTGATCTTCTAGGAACCTTGGCCAGGCTGTGCCTGTTGAAACAACAAGTTTAAAGGGTGAAGCCAACCAACTTTGTGTATTGGAAATCATGTTGGAACTCAGTGTCTCCAACATGAAAATAACTGATTTCCCAATGTTCCAGAATAAGAACCTTACATTCAAAGGTATATCAAATTATCAGCCAAAATATGTACCCATCCATAGACTGCACTTTTCCAGAGTTCAGTACAAAGCAGGGTACTGGTTTACTCAATGGTCAGTGTCTCTAAATAATACTTTTATTCTCTGCTGTGTTTTTCTCAATAGGGTCACTAACCACCTGAACGCTCAACTAGAAATATTATTTGTCAGTGTAAGGCCGGCGTAACACTAGACGTAAGTAAATACAGTCTGTTTTTTACGGCCATAATACGCAGTAATTGTCCAAAACACTGTTCCGTATTAATTGCGAGGATGCGATTTTTACGCACAAATTTATCCGTGTGTCATCCGTATGGCATCCGTATGGCTTCCGTACGGCGATTTTTCCTCGCAGGCTTGCAAAATGGACATATCATGGATCCATCGGCTCAAATATTCTTAAAAACATATATACAGTCTACATATATATATATATATATATATATATATATATATATATACATATACACAGTTAGATCCATATATATTTGGACAGAGACAACATTTTTCTAACTTTGGTTATAGACATTACCACAATGAATTTTAAACAAAACAATTCAGATGCAGTTGAAGTTCAGACTTTCAGCTTTCATTTGAGGGTATCCACATTAAAATTGGATGAAGGTTTTAGGAGTTTCAGCTCCTTAACATGTGCCACACTGTTTTTAAAGGGACCAAAAGTAATTGGACAGATTCAATAATTTTAAATAAAATGTTCATTTTTAGTACTTGGTTGAAAACCCTTTGTTGGCAATGACTACCTGAAGTCTTGAACTCATGGACATCACAGACGCTGTGTTTTCCTCCTTTTTGATGCTCTGCCAGGCCTTCACTGCGGTGGTTTTCAGTTGCTGGTTGTTTGTGGGCCTTTCTGTCTGACATTCAAGAATATTCCACTTCTTTGCTTTAATAAACTCCTGGGTTGCTTTTGCTTTATGTTTTGGGTCATTTCCCATCTGTAGTATGAAACGATGACCAATCAGTTTGGCTGCATTTGGCTGGATCTGAGCACACAGTATGGCTCTGAATACCTCAGAATTCATTCGGCTGCTTCTGTCCTGTGTCACATCATCAATAAACACTAGTGACCCAGTGCCACTGGCAGCCATGCATGCCCAAGCCATCACACTGCCTCCGCCGAGTTTTACATATGATGTGGTATGCTTTGGCTCATGAGCTGTACCACGCCTTCACCATACTTTTCTCTTTCCATCATTCTGGTAGAGGTTGATCTTGGTTTCATTTGTCCAAAGAATGTTATTCCAGAACTTTGCTGGCTTTTTTAGATGTTTTTTTTTAGCAAAGTCCAGTCTAACCTCTTTATCCTTGATGCTTATGAGTGGCTTGCGCCGTGCAGTGAACCCTCTGTATTTACTTTCATGCAGTCTTCTCTTTATGGCAGATTTGGATATTGATACGCCGACCTCCTGGACAGTGTTGTTCACTTGGTTGGCTGTTGTGAAGGGGTTTCTCTTCACCATGGAGATTATTATGCGATCATCCGCCACTGTTGTCTTCTGTGGGCGCCCAGGTCTTTTTGCATTGATGAGTTCACCAGTGCTTTCTTTCTTTCTCAGGATGTACCAAACTGTAGATTTTGCCACTTCTAATATTGTAGCAATTTCTCAGATGGGTTTTTTCTGTTTTCGCAGCTTAACCCCTTTACCCCCAAGGGTGGTTTGCACGTTAATGACCAGGCCAATTTTTACAATTCTGACCACTGTCCCTTTATGAGGTTATAACTCCGAAACGCTTCAACGGATCCTGGTGATTCTGACATTGTTTTCTCGTGACATATTGTACTTCATGATAGTGGTAAAATTTCTTTGATAGTACCTGCGTTTATTTGTGAAAAAAACGGAAATTTGGCGAAAATTTTGAAAATTTCGCAATTTTCAAACTTTGAATTTTTATGCAATTAAATCACAGAGATATGTCACACAAAATACTTAATAAGTAACATTTCCCACATGTCTCCTTTACATCAGCATAATTTTGGAACCAATTTTTTTTTTTGTTAGGGAGTTATAAGGGTTAAAAGTTGACCAGCAATTTCTCATTTTTACAACACCATTTTTTTTTAGGGACCACGTCTCATTTGAAGTCATTTTGAGGGGTCTATATGATAGAAAATGCCCACGTGTGACACCATTCTAAAAACTGCACCCCTCAAGGTGCTCAAAACCACATTCAAGAAGTTTATTAACCCTTCAGGTGTTTAATAGGAATTTTTGGAATGTTTAAATAAAAATGAACATTTAACTTTTTTACACAAAAAATTTACTTCAGCTCCAATTTGTTTTATTTTACCAAGGGTAACAGGAGAAATTGGACCCAAAAAGTTGTTGTCCAATTTGTCCTGAGTACGCTGATACCCCATATGTGGCAGTAAACCACTGTTTGGGCGCATGGGAGAGCTCGGAAGGGAAGGAGCGCTATTTGACTTTTCAATGCAAAATTGACAGGAATTGAGATGGGACGCGATGTTGCGTTTGGAGAGCCACTGATGTGCCTAAACATTGAAACCCCCCACAAGTGACACCATTTTGGAAAGTAGACCCCCTAAGGAACTTATCTGGATGTGTGGTGAGCACTTTGACCCACCAAGTGCTTCACAGAAGTTTATAATGCAGAACCGTAAAAATAAAAAATCATATTTTTTCACAAAAATTATATTTTTGCCCCCAATTTTTTATTTTTCCAAGGGTAAGAGAAGAAATTGGACCTCAAAAGTTGTTGTCCAATTTGTCCTGAGTACGCTGATACCCCATATGTGGCAGTAAACCACTGTTTGGGCGCATGGGAGAGCTCGGAAGGGAAGGAGCGCAGTTTGACTTTTCAATGCAAAATTGACAGAAATTGAGATGGGATGCCATGTTGCGTTTGGAGAGCCACTGATGTGCCTAAACATTGAAACCCCCCACAAGTGACACCATTTTGGAAAGTAGACCCCCTAAGGAACTTATCTGGATGTGTGGTGAGCACTTTGACCCACCAAGGGCTTCACAGAAGTTTATAATGCAGAGCCATAAAAATAAAACAAAATTTTTTTCCCACAAAAATTATTTTTTAGCCCCCAGTTTTGTATTTTCCCTAGGGTAACAGGAGAAATTGGACCCCAAAAGTTGTTGTCCAATTTGTCCTGAGTACGCTGATACCCCATATGTGGGGGGGAACCACCGTTTGGGCGCATGGGAGGGTTCGGAAGGGAAGGAGCGCCATTTGGAATGCAGACTTAGATGGAATGGTCTGCAGGCGTCACATTGCGTTTGCAGAGCCCCTAATGTACCTAAACAGTAGAAACCCCCCACAAGTGACACCATTTTGGAAAGTAGACCCCCTAAGGAACTCATCTTGATGTGTTGTGAGAGCTTTGAACCCCCAAGTATTTCACTACAGTTTATAACGCAGAGCCATGCAAATAAAAAATATTTTTTTTTCCACAAAAATTATATTTTAGCCCCCAGTTTTGTATTTTTCCAAGGTTAGCAGGAGAAATTGGACCCTAACTGTTGTCGTCCAATTTGTCCTGAGTACGCTGATACCCGATATGTGGGGGGGAACCACCGTTTGGGCGCATGGGAGGGCTCGGAAGGGAAGGAGCATCATTTGGAATGCAGACTTAGATGGATTGGTCTGCAGGCGTCACATTGCGTTTGCAGAGCCCCTAATGTACCTAAACAGTAGAAACCCCCCACAAGTGACCCCATATTGGAAACTAGACCCCTCAATGAACTTATCTAGATGTGTTGTGAGAACTTTGAACCCCCAAGTGTTTCACTACAGTTTATAACGCAGAGCCGTGAAAATAAAAAATCTTTTTGTTTTCACACAAAAATTATTTTTTAGCCCCCAGTTTTGTATTTTCCCAAGGGTAACAGGAGAAATTGGTCCACAAAAGTTGTTGTCCAATTTGTCCTGAGTACGCTGATACCCCATATGTTGGGGTAAACCCCTGTTTGGGCACACAGGAGAGCTCGGAAGGGAAGGAGCACTGTTTTACTTTTTCAACGCAGAATTGGCTGGAATTGAGATCGGACGCCATGTCGTGTTTGGAGAGCCCCTGATGTGCCGAAACAGTGGAAACCCCCCAATTATAACTGAAACCCTAATCTAAACACACCCCTAACCCTAATTCCAACGGTAACCCTAACCACACCTCTAACCCTGACACACCCCTAACCCTAATCCCAACCCTATTCCCAACTGTAAATGTAATCTAAACCCTAACCCTAACTTTAGCCCCAACCCTAACTGTAGCCCCAACCCTAACCCTAACCCTAGCCCTAACCCTAGCCCTAACCCTAGCCCTAACCCTAGCCCTAACCCTAACCCTAGCCCTAACCCTAGCCCTAGCCCTAACCCTAGCCCTAACCCTAGCCCTAACCCTAGCCCTAGCCCTAACCCTAGCCCTAACCCTAGCCCTAGCCCTAACCCTAGCCCTAACCCTAGCCCTAACCCTAGCCCTAATGGGAAAATGGAAATAAATACATTTTTTTTTATTTTTCCCTAACTAAGGGGGTGATGAAGGGGGGTTTGATTTACTTTTATAGCGAGTTTTTTAGCGGATTTTTATGATTGGCAGCCGTCACACACTGAAAGACCCTTTTTATTGCAAAAAATATTTTTTGCAATACCACATTTTGAGAGCTATAATTTTTCCATATTTTGGTCCACAGAGTCATGTGAGGTCTTGTTTTTTGCGGGACGAGTTGACGTTTTTATTGAAAACATTTTTGGGCACGTGACATTTTTTTATCGCTTTTTATTCCGATTTTTGTGAGGAAGAATGACCAAAAGCCAGCTATTCATGAATTTCTATTGGGGGAGGCGTTTATACCGTTCCGTGTTTGGTAAAATTGATAAATCAGTTTTATTCTTCGGGTCAGTACGATTACAGCGATACCTCATTTATATCCTTTTTTTATGGTTTGGTGCTTTTATACGATAAAAACTATTTTACAGAAAAAATAATTATTTTTGCATCGCTTTATTCTCAGGACTATAACTTTTTTATTTTTTTGCTGATGATGCTGTATGGCGGCTCTTTTTTTGCGGGACAATATGACGCTTTCAGCAGTGTCATGGTTATTTATATCTGTCCTTTTGATCGCGTGTTATTCCACTTTTTGTTCGGCGGTATGATAATAAAGCGTTGTTTTTTGCCTCGTTTTTTTTTTTTTTTTCTTACGGTGTTTACTGAAGGAGTTAACTAGTGGGACAGTTTTATAGGTCGGGTCGTTACGGACGCGGCGATACTAAATATGTGTACTTTTATTGGTTTTTTTTTTTATTTCGATGAAGAAATGTATTTATGGGAATAATATTTTTTTTTTTTTTTCATTATTTTGGAATATTTTTTTTTATTTTTTTTACACATTTGGAAATTTTTTTTTTAACTTTTTTACTTTGTCCCGGGGGGGGACATCACAGATCAGTGATCTGACAGTTTGCACAGCACTCTGTCAGATCACTGATCTGACATGCAGCGCTGCAGGCTTCACAGTGCCTGCTCTGAGCAGGCTCTGTGAAGCCACCTCCCTCCCTGCAGGACCCGGATCCGCGGCCATCTTGGATCCGGGGCTGGAGGGAGCAGGGAGGGAGGTGAGACCCTCGCAGCAACGCGATCACATCGCGTTGCTCCGGGGGTCTCAGGGAAGCCCGCAGGGAGCCCCCTCCCTGCGCGGTGCTTCCCTGCACCGCCGGCACATCGCGATCATCTTTGATCGCGGTGTGCCAGGGGTTAATGTGCCGGGGGCGGTCCGTGACCGCTCCTGGCACATAGTGCCGGATGTCAGCTGCGATAAGCAGCTGACACCCGGCCGCGATCGGCCGCGCTCCCCCCGTGAGCGCGGCCGATCGGCTATGACGTACTATCCCGTCCAGGGTCAGATAAGCCCAGGGCACCTCGACGGGATAGTACGTCTAAGGTCACAGAGGGGTTAAGGATGGCTTGTTTCACCTGCATGGAGAGCTCCTTTGACCATATGTTTACTTCACAGCAAAACCTTCCAAATGCAAGCACCACACCTCAAATCAACTCCAGACCTTTTATCTGCTTAATTGAGAATGACATAACGAAGGGATTGCCCACACCTGTCCATGAAATAGCCTTGGAGTCAATTGTCCAATTACTTTTGGTCCCTTTAAAAACAGGGTGGCACATGTTAAGGAGCTGAAACTCCTAAACCCTTCATCCAATTTTAATGTGGATACCCTCAAATGAAAGCTGAAAGTCTGAACTTCAACTGCATCTGAATTGTTTTGTTCAAAATTCATTTTGGTAATGTCTTAACCAAAATTAGAAAACTGTTGTCTGTCCAAATATATATGGACCTAACTGTATATGTCAGTGAGACACACATATATATATATATATTTATATTTAATTCAGCGCTAGATAGCAGAAAAGCCGGAATTCAATTGCCGGTTTTTCCTATCTCCTTCACAAACCCAACAGGATATGAGACATGGTTTACATACAGTAAACCATCTCATATCCCTTCTTTTATTACATATTCTTCTTTAGTAATGTAAGAAGTGTCTTTGTGTCAAATTTGGGGTCTCTAGCTATTAAATTAAAGGGTTAAATCCCGGAAAAATTGGCGTGGGCTCCCGCGCAATTTTATCCACTAGAGTGGGAAATCCAGTGACTGAGGGCAGATATTAATAGCCTAGAGAGGGACCATGGTTATAGGACCCCCCTGGCTAAAACCATCTGCCCCCAGCCACCCCAGAAAAGGCACATCTGTAAGATGTGCCTATTCTGGCACTTAAGGTACTGTCACATTTAGCGACGCTGCAGCGATACGGACAACGATGCCGATCGCTGCAGCGTCGCTGTGTGGTCGCTGGAGAGCTGTCACACAGACAGCTCTCCAGCGACAAACGATCCAAAATCCCCGGGTAACCAGGGTAAACATCGGGTTACTAAGCGCAGGGCCGCGCTTAGTAACCCGCTGTTTACCCTGGTTACCAGTGTAAATGTAAAAAAAACAAACACTACATACTTACATTCCTGTCGCATCCCCCGGCTTTCTGCTTCCCTGCACTGTGTAAGTGCTGGCCGTAAAAGCAGAGCGGTGACATCACCGCTGTAATTGCTTTACGGCTGGCCAGCGCTGACACAGGATGCAGGAGGAGTGCAGGGAAGCAGAACGCCGGGGGGGGATGCCACAGACACCGGAATGTAAGTATATAGTGTTTTTTTTTTTTTTACATCTACACTGGTAACCAGGGTAAACATCGGGTTACTAAGCGCGGCCCTGCGCTTAGTAACCCGATATTTACCCTGGTTACCAGTGAAGACATCACTGGATCGGCGTCACACACCGATTCAGCGATGTCTGCGGGAGTCCAGCAACGAAATGAAGTGCTGGACTTTCTGCTCCGACCAACGATGTCACAGCAGGATCCAGATTGCTGCTGCCTGTCAAACACAACAATATCGGTAGCCAGGACGCTGCAACGTCACGGATCGCTAGCAATATCGTTGTGAAGTTGGTCAGTGTGACGGTACCTTTAGCCTCTCTCTTCCCACTCCCTTGTAGCGGTGGGATATGGGGTAATGAAGGGTTAATGTCACCTTGCTATTGTAAGGTGACATTAAGCCAGGTTAATAATGGAGAGGCGTCAATTATGACACCTATCCATTATTAATCCAATAGTACGAAATGGTTAAAAAAACACGCACATTATTAAAAAGTATTTTAATGAAATAAAGACACATGGTGTTTTAATATTTTATTATACTCTTAATCCACCTGAAGACCCTTGTCACCTGAAACAAATAAAAAAAACAAACAACAATATTCCATACCTATTCGCGGTGATGCGCCCTCTGCTGGATGAACTCATATGAACTCGAGTCTGGGAACTTTTCAGAATATTTTCCCACGCTCGAGTTCATATGAGTTCATCCAGCAGAGGGCGCATCACCGCGACTCGAGGTAACTACAGTACATTCCCCTGCATTCCATTCATTCACCAAGTTTTACAGTCAGGAGCACAGCTGCATTAGCAGAGCTCCTGGGTGTAAAATGATTTAACTCCTTCAGATGGATTTACAGCGTGGGACAAGACTGTGACAACGGAAGGTATGGATTATTGTTGTTTGTTTTTTTAACTTTGTTTCAGGTGACAAGGGTCTTCAGGAGGATTAAGAGTATAATAAAATATTAAAACACCATGTGTCTTTATTTCATTTAAATACTTTATAATAATGTGTGTGTGTTTTATTAACCATTTCGTACTATTGGATTAATAATGGATAGGAGTCATAATTGACGCCTCTCCATTATTAACCTGGCTTAATGTCACCTTACAATAGCAAGGTGGCATTAACCCTTCATTACCCCATATCCCACCGCTACAGGGGAGTGGGAAGAGAGAGGCTAAGTGCCAGAATAGGCGCATCTTAGGCTACGTTCACATTAGCGTCATGCGACGCAGCGTCGCCGACGCAACGCACGACGCATCGGAAACGCATGCAAAAACGCACCATTTTTGACGCATGCGTCGAACGGATGCGTCTTAAAACGCAGCATTTTTTGTGCGTTTTTGTTGCGTTTTTCCAAAAAACGCAGCGTTTTACAACGCATGCGTTGTCAAACAATGATGTCATCTTTCAACACAATTTATCGTCTAGACACTAGATAATACCACCAATGAATAGAAGAGGGTGGGTCTAGTGTCTAGACACTAGATAATGCCACCAATGGGTAGATGAGGGTGGGTATAATGGAATTGTGGTATATATACCCCGGCATAGATTAATTCCAACCATACAGCATCAAGATGGAGCGTCCCATGGAGAGTATCTACCTCAATATGGAGCTGGATTTTGCCCTTGCTATTGCTTATGCTATTGCCTGTCATGAACAGAGGAAAAGAGAAAAACTACGGAGAAGGAGTCGTCGGCGTTTTTGGCTACACCCTATAGTGGAAGTCCGAGAGAGTCGTGGAGCCTACCATTGTCTGTTTGGCGAGTTAAATGACAACCAGGAGAAATACTTTGAGTACACCAGGATGTCTCAAAACAGCTTCCGATAGCTGCTGCGTCTGGTGGAAGGAGCCATTTCCAGGCAGGACACGCAGCTCCGTAAATCAATTTCCCCCGAGGAACGTCTGCTGGTGACTCTACGGTACATAATGCAATGTGAAGGATTTATATGTTCTTGCCATTTTTTAAAGTAACGTGTTTTGGTTTTGTGGGGTGGGGGATTGTAATTAAAAATGAAAATTTATTTCATAACAATTTAATTAATTATATTTATTTATTTTTCTTCTTGTCAGTTTCCTGGCTACCGGAGAGACCTTGAGATCACTGCATTTCCAGTTTAGGATTGGAGTCTCCACACTTTCTGGTATTATTGCCGACACATGCCGCGCATTGTGGGACAACCTCCGGGAGGAATTTTTACCCATCCCTACAACAGAATTATGGCAGGCCAACGTCCAAAAATTCGAACAAGTGTGTTCTTTCCCAAACTGTATTGGAGCCGTGGATGGGAAGCACATTAGGATTATCAAGCCTTCAAGAAGTGGATCTCTGTTTTTTAATTATAAAAAATACTTTTCCACCGTGCTCATGGCAATTGCAGGTGCGGACTGCAGGTTTCTCGCTGTGGACATTGGAGCGTTTGGCCGTGCAAATGATTCACGGACATTTAAGGAGTCTGACATGGGCCGAAGATTATACGAGAACAATTTTAATTTCCCCCTGCCACGACCTCTTCCCAACACCGAAGGCCCGGCCATGCCATTTGTTGTGGTTGGGGATGAGGCTTTTCAAATGAGTGGCAACCTACTTAAACCGTACTCCAGTCGGGGGTTGGACCGCACAAAAAGTATTTTTAATTATAGACTGTCCAGGGCCAGAAGAACTGTGGAGTGCGCCTTTGGAATCCTAATGGCGTATCTTAGGATCCGCTATAAATTTGAAAATTGAGACAGTGGATGAGGTGGTGAAGGCTTGTGTGGTTCTCCACAATTATATTATTGATAAAGAGAGAGTCACCGTGGAACTCGATGAACCCATACCAAATCCATTGCCTGATTATCAAGATCATGCTCTGCGGACAACTGTGGAGATTGCTCATATGAGGGACCAATTTGCTGCATACTTTGTTTCAGATGTTGGGCGTGTTTCATGGCAAGATCAAATGGTTTAATTCATCTTGGTATTATGATACAATAAAAACACTGTCATGTAAACACTGTGGAGTCCATGTCATTTTACCAGCCTATGTAATGTTATTTAAATGTTGTTAATGTCCTCTGATTTTCTAATGCGTTGTGTTTTGAAATAAAGTTCTTGTGCCTTTCCGTTTTAACAAAACAAATCTCCCATATGTTTTTCTATAGTAAACTAAATTTAAAATCCAATGTTATAGAAACTAATGTGTGTCCCACAAAATTTATGTGAGCACCAGTACCCAAATGGACTGTGACAAAACAAAAAAAAATTTTCAGCCGTGTGTTCCATAGTTTTGACATATAACATGATCGGCTCCCACCTTGTCAACCATTTTTAATCTTGCAGACTATTTGCATATGGAACCTGGCTTGACAAGGAGGGAGACGATCATGTTTGCAAAACTCTACAGAGTTAACACTATTGCACTCAGGATGCTAGAATACTTCCATAGTCAAATAGTGGCGACACTGTGAACATTGCTACCACCTCACCTGACCAATATTCTTAAGGTACCGTAATAAAACGATTAGCCAACGATCCCGACCAGTGATACGACCGGACCGTGATCGTTGTTAGTCGTCGCGTGGTTGCTGGAGAGCTGTCACACAGACAGCTCTCCAGCGACCAAAAAAGAGCAAGTCCCCGTGTAATCTGGGTAAGCGCATGGCCGCACTCACGATGTTTTCCCTGTTTACCATTGTAAATTTAAAAAAAAATAAAAATACCCTTACATTCCGGTGTGTGACACGTCCATCGCCGTCAGCTTTCCGTACTGTGCCAGCCCTAAAGCACAGCACAGCGTTTATTATTAAGTCAACGGTGTGCTCTGCTTTACGGGCGGGAATGACAGTGTCAGTCACTGCGGGAAGATGACGTCGAGGGACGTGGTTGACACCTTTTTTTTTTTTGGGTATTGTTCACTTTTTGGATTGTTTAAAACACTGCGCTAGTAACCCAATATTCCCTTGTTTACAGCAAAGACATTGCTGGATCGGTGTCAAACACGCCGATCCAACAATGACAGCGTGTGATCATTTACCCAAAAAAATTCCTAATCATTCGCTGAGACCTACAATCTCCCAACAGGGGCCTGATCGTTGGACGATTTCAGAAAAGATAACGTTGGTTACTAACAAAAACCAACTATATCGTTAATGAAATCGTTGTGTGATGGTACATTTTAAAATTGATATATTGAGCAATGCTCTTTGTGTTTGTAACATCTCATAGTACAATGAGCGACAGCCCTATAAAAAAATGAAAAAAAATATTGATAAAATAGTGTCAGACATTGCACATCAGGTGTTACAAACACAAGATTTGTTTATACGGCGCATGGTGTGATTTGGTGCAAACTTTATTATAGACAAGAAAAACTCAGTATTTTTGAACAAATTAACAAATTTATTAGGGACACAAAAAACATTTGGTAAATGTTATGGGGTATTAATGTCTGCGATTAAGGGGGATTGATATCCTCCACTTTTGGTGTGTGTTGAGGAGACCGAGGAGGAGGACGAGGGGGAGGAACCAGCATACTCTATTACACTAGACGGGATGCCGACATCAATCCAGCCAGTAGACGGTGGCGAGACTGCCAACGCAGGAGGTGAGGGAGGAGGAGGAACGACCAGTGTCCTTGGCTGGCTACTCCTGCTCCGGGTAGACCCAGGCTGAGTACTGGGTGTGCTCCGTGTAGACCCAGGCTGGGTACTGGGTGTGCTCTGGGTAGACCCAGGCTGGGTACTGGGTGTGCTCCGGGTAGACCCAGGCTGGGTACTTTGGGTGCTTGTTTTGGGAGCAGCCATAGCCGAGGTTGTAGTGCTTGTCTTCTTTTTTTTCCTCCTCTCTCCCTCTGGGTGTGGGTCGGCTTCCCGTCTGTGTGCCCTTGAAGGCCTGGCAGGAGCAGAAGTTTGGGGCTCTGTTCTGTGGTGGCGGTGGCGGTGGCCCTCGGCACGCGGAGCTCTGTGGTGGGGCTCTGCAGCAGGAGTCGGAGCCATGGCAGCCAGCGATGGTACTGCGGGCATTGTAGTCGCTGACTGCATGACCCGAGCCTGCTGCAGAGCAGTGACATATGCGTTGTTGCAGGCCTGCATCACCGAAATCTGGAGTTCCGGCGTAAGATGTTCAACCATGCCCTTCTGAATGGCACTAAAAAAAATGTTTGGCCGGCCTCGAGAGCTCCGATTCTATTGTTTCAAGACGCCGGTCGATATTGGACATTTTATCGCACAGCTGCGAGTTCAAGAGAAAGAAAAGTAGCGCACACCTCGGTCCAGACGAAAAACTTTTACTTTAATAGGACATCTTACAAAGGAAGGCGGGCGGGAGGAGACGTGTTGGGGGAAGAAGGACACGTCTTCCCCCAACACGTCTCCTCCCGCCCGCCTTCCTTTGTAAGATGTCCTATTAAAGTAAAAGTTTTTCGTCTGGACCGAGGTGTGCGCTACTTTTCTTTCTCTTGAACTCGCAACTATGGTTTTCTTTGGATGTAGCACCCTCACAGAGCCGACCACATGAGAGGACAGAGTCTCAGCTTTTTGGATCATTTATACACACGAGGGGTAAGTGCACTACAGCGGTGCTGTATTTTCTTCTTTTTTCTATCCCTTGTATTTTATCGCACAGCGCCTTGAAACCATTCTGGAATACGGTGCTCAAATGTAAAAATTCGGGCAGGATCGCCCTGTCCGAGGCCCGCTGACGCTGTCGGGAAGACCCGAAGGAAGGAGCGACAGAGGCCTCGGCCAGGGGAACATCTGATGGACCGGCTGCCGGTTCGCCAGATTGTGGTGGTGCAGACCTGCTCTCGCTGTGGGATGGCTGCGACGGTTTAGATGGCGCTTCACGAAGGACCGCTCCAGAGGGTTGGACAGTCTCGCGGGTGCTGCTGTGTGTTCTGTGAAAACATAAGGAAACCATTAGTATACAAAATATAACATTTCACATTTGTCACCACCTGTGTAAAACTTAACATTGCATCACACACTATTACTGTTAAGGGTTTGTTCAGTTAGTCGTAACGGTTTGCTGATTGAACCGGCCAGCTGCCTGACATGGCTGATGCGACCAATCAGCGCGGGTGACAGGCCTGATTAAAATGCCCGCTCCTTACTCCCCGCAGTGAAGGCCCATCGCCCGCATACTCCCCTGTCATTAATTAACTTTACCGGCGGTATCCATTGCCGCCGTTAATGTTAACCAATTTTTAATATTGACACTGCATATGCCGCATCAATATTAAAAATAGAATACATTTATTTATTTCAAAATAGTCACCCATGTTTGCCGTTTGTAACTCCCGACAATTACGCTTATCGTCGGAACTGCCATGACGTCACGGTCATGTGACCGAGACGTCATCACAGGTCCTGCGAGCTGAGCAACCATGGGAACATAACCTGCCTTGGAGTAGAAGGTATGCCGTGTCTATTATATTTTTCCTTTTTTTGAAAAAAATCTGGGATACACCTGGATGGACAATATACTACTCCACTATGAAATATTGCCCGGGCATGGCCAATCTACTATCTTTCTGTGTTCTGTATACTTCGTATTTCTGGTCAAAAAAGAGGAATTCCAGCTCACCATAGTAGTAATCCCAGAAGGCTCGGAGCACGGAGACGCTGTGTCAAGCGTGAGAAGACCAGAAATGAAGAAGAAATTCGAGCTCTACGAGGCGTGAAAAGTAAAAACTAAATACTTTATTCACTTCAATCAGAAGCAGAGGATGAAACATCAGCACAATACAATAAAAACACTATCTACGCGTTTCAGGTGATAGGGCACCCTTAATCATGATGTCTGATGTTCCCTGTCACCTGAAACGCGTAGATAGTGTTTTTATTGTATTGTGATGATGTTTCATCCTCTGCTTATGACTGAAGTGAATAAAAGTATTTATTTTTTACTTTTCACGCCTCGGTGAGCTTGAATTTTTTTCTTCATTTCTATACTTCGTACTTGCCAAAGTAAATGGCTGGGCAATAAACTACGTGGCTGGAATATAGTACGTGAATATGCATGTTTTAAAAACTAGGTGTGTGCATAGGTACTATACTTACTCTCTGCTTTCAAGGACCGGTCGCAAGAACTGCAAAATACGATTATATTTGTAGATGGTCCTTGAAGCTGCAGCACCACTACGGATCTGTCCCTCCTTTTTCAGGCCCCTCTTGAAACGGTCCTTCATGGAGCGCCATCTGGTCTTCAATTGTTTAACTGTGTATAAATATAAAAAAAATAAAATTAGTTTGAGAGAAAATATTGAAATTGATAACGCAACCGTGTGCAATCCCAATAGAAGACATCACAAACGGTTGTGTATCCTGGCATGATGGGTCATAGCAGCATTTCAGAAATACTTACGAAATTTATCTTTGCCCACGGGGGAAGCGCTGTCGAAGCCATCCCACAGCGATTTTGCCACCTCAATCCACAAACGGCGCAACACGCCCTGGTCCGCGTGCCGGGGGTCACGGCTGTCCCACAACGGGCCCCGTTCCTGTATGGATGCCACCATCAGGTCTACGTCCAGTGGGTCATCATGGGCCCGTTGTGAAACCTAGAATAAATGGAAAATATTAATGTTTGCAAGATAAAAATTGTTCTCCCTACCTCCTCCACCACCACCTACCACCTCCACCACCCCCCCCTCCCACCACGCCCCATACCCCCAAAAACAAAAAAGTTAAAGAAAAAAAAGGAATAGGTTTGACATAAAAACTTACTCGCCGTCCTGCCACCACAGCTTGGTCCCGTGGTCTCTGCTCCTGCTGGCTCTGTTCCTCCTGGCTCAAATGACAGCGAATAGTAAGCAATAGTAGATCATGTACTCACCGGACTCCTCAGCGGTGGGGTGTGGCTTGAGTCGCTGGCCATTACTAATGCAATTCTGAAATAAAGAACAAAATAAAATTTATCCTATGCACAATACAGCGGAACATAGTAAAATATATAAAAAAAACAAAAAAACATTTACATTTCAACCACAAAGAACATTGCACTCCAACTGAATGAACGCTGAGCAAACAACACTGCCACATTGATTAAAAAAAACAATGGCAGAGACAACACAATGCCAGAGTAAACAAAAGCCTAAAGATAACAAAACAAATACACAACAGACCCTATGTCGTAATCCAAAAAGAGAGTTTTGTTTAAAAAAAATGTACAGTATGCACGGAGCAACCCAAAAAACACAATAGATTTTTGAAAGGAAAAAATTAACAACCCCCAAAAATTAAGGACAGAAACGGCAATCCTGGATACACCACCATACTTTACAATAAAACCGACAGGGCCGGAGACAATAAAAGGCCATACAACGCCATACATCACAACCAGAAACATACAACAATGTCTTTACACAACCACAGTGCAGAACATAATACACAACTTGCAAGAAAAATTATTACATTTAATAAAAGGGCGCAGAATCATTCTATACTACCATACTTTACAATAAAACCAACATGGCCGGAGACAATTAAATTCATATAACGCAAGAATAAAACATCACAACTGAATACAAAAAACACCACCAAACCAATAAATGGAAAAGAAAAATCTATCCTGGAAAGAACAATAATCAAGGCCGCAGACAATGAAACGCCATCCTATACAACGCCATACATCACAACCAGACTAAAAATACAACAATATCTTTAAACAACCACAGTGCAGAATATAATACACAACTTGCAAAAACAATTAAAAAATAAAACATGTAGAAAATGCACAGAATCATTCTATACTTACATCTCTGGACAGCAGATGAAGAAGTCTGGTCTGATGTGTTGCCTGTAGATGCTGCAGCAGAAGTGACAAACAATCCAAACATTTTCTTTATATATGGGGGATGTTTTTATCACTGTTTTCACTGTCTAGACACTGTCTAGACACTTTTTTGTTTAATTTTATTTAACGACGCATGCGTCGCACAACGCACGCACGATGCACGCACTTGCGTCTCGTGCGTTGTCAATTGGTTTCAATGGGAGATTGTAACGCAATGACGACGCACAAGCGACGCAAGTGCGACGCATGCGTTTTTTAGACGCTACAAAAATGCAACATGTAGCGTCTCCGACGCCACCCAGGTGCAGTGAAACGACGCATGCATCGTGCGTTTTTACAAAAACGCACGACAACGCAACGCATGCGTCCCCAATGATAAAGATAAGGGCGCATGACGCATGCGTTGTTGTGCGTCGACGATGCTGCGTCGCATGACGCTAATGTGAACGTAGCCTTACAGATGTGCCTTTTCTGGGGTGGCTGGGGGCAGATGTTTTTAGCCAGGGGGGGGGGGGCAATAACCATGGTCCCTCTCTAGGCTATTAATATCTGCCCTCAGTCACTGGCTTTCCCACTCTGGTGGAGAAAATTGCGCGGAAGCCCACGCCAATTTTTTCCAAGATTTAACCCTTTAATAGCTAGAGACCCCAAATTTGACACAAAGACACTTCTTACATTACTAAAGACGAATATGTAATAAAAGAAGGGATATGAGATGGTGTACTGCATGTCTCATATCCTGTCGGGTTTGTGAAGGAGATAGGAAAAGTCGGCAATTGATTTACCGGCTTTTCTGCTATCTAGCGCTGAATTAAATATGAATATATATATATACATATATATTTATGTGTGTCTCACTGACATATATATATATATATATATGTATATATATACCATGTGTATACATTTATTCTACCTATTCTATTCTGTCAGTGTGATTTTACTGTACACCGCGCTGAATTGCCGGCTTTTCTATTGAACACCGCTGCGTATTTCTCGCAAGTCACACGCATGGTCCGTGTGTAATCCGTAATTTTCTCGCCCTCATAGACTTTTATTGGCGTATTTTTTGCGCAATACGCTGACAAACACAGCATGCTGCGATTTTCTACGCCCATAACATGCCGTATATTACGGATGCGTAATATACGGCAAATAGGAGCTGCCCCATAGAGAATCATTGGGCCGTGTGCAATGCGTATTTTCTGGACGTATTTTCTGAGCTCATACGTCTGTAAAGCTCGCTAGTGTGACGCCGGCCTAAGGCTAAGTTCACACTGGGTGTTTTTGCTGCGTTGTTTTGTTTCTGCAGCAAAACCTAAGTGTTTGGCAGGAAAGAAGCTGCGTCAAAAGCGCAGGTTTTGCTGCATTTTTTGTGGCATTTTTTCAGCCGTTTTTCCATACAATTCAATGGGTGAAAAACGCTGAAAAAAAACCACTGAAAGAAGTGACATGCACTCTTTCCAAAAAAGCAAAGTACCAAATACTGATTACAAAACAAACAAGCAGTGTGCATGAGATTTCCGAAATCTCATAGACATAGCTGGTACTGTAAAGCGCAGCAGAGAATTAGCATAAAAAAAGCATAAAAAAATGCAGCAAAAGCACCCAGTGTGAACTTAGCCTAAGTACACATGAATAAGAAGGTAACATATTGCAAGGTCCCAGATAAAGGAGTATAGTCATGAAAATGTAAGACTTCCCATTTTTGTTGTACAACAATACAAAATGTATGAATAGTACCTGCATGGTCCTTTATCAAAGCCTGACAACAATACAGAATGCTAATTTTGAATTAAGCTACGTATATAACTAAATCAGTTCCCATACTTATCAATATGATTACTTGTCACTGCCAATAAGTGCAGAATACTTCTTATGTCTTCTTGTAGTCATTGTGTTCAGATGCCATATGGCCTGGATTTAGCCTCCTGGGTCACTCCAGTCATAAGACAAAAAACACTACTGCCCCTTGGGACTTGTCACCTGGTGACAATTGTTATGAAGCTATAATTAAACATTGAAACACTGGAGTCCGTTGGTATAAACAGTTCATTAAAATGAACCAATGTTTTTTTAATACAGAATCCAATTTTATTGTGTTAAGTGAATTGGCACACATCAACTGGCACATATGTGTATGCAATATGGTCATTTTATTGGGAGCCATTTAAAAGCTGCCAGTATGAGTTTCCACTGGAAGATACCGGAAGAAGAGCTGAACACATGGTTCCCAGGTTGCGATCCCACTTAGAGCATTGTATATAAAGTGGGTAAGGAAAGTATTCAGACCCCTTTACATGATATGTAGAAAAGACCAGCATATAAGATTTATATACAAAATACTAACTCTATAATACTATGTTAAATATAGGAGAACTTGGAGTTTTTAGTATTAAAAATATCATTTTATTAAATACAAAAAATATATAAAAGATACAAAAAACTATGACACATTACAGACAAAAATAAATGTACAACATGGAAATATAAAGGATGGTGTGATCCCAAAAGTGCGAGGACGCAAAAGGGGTCAAGATCCTAGACAAATGAAGGGAAAACAATGCACAGTATAACAGTACAGTGAATGGCATGGGATTAGTACTTCATAAATACTGATCACGGAGATAGTCTCCTTCCTCATATATTTGCTAAGGATCCCCGCCGTGCATATTTCCCCACATGTCAAAAAGAGGCAGCTGCCGCCTAGAAACAATCAGTGCATAATAAGGGGTTAATTACCCATGGTATTTGTAGTGCCGTCCAGGACCCGACCTCTCTCCCCGACGCGCGTTTCGCGAGAATGAATCTCGCTTCCTCAAGGGTTTTCCCTTCATTTGTCCAGGATCTTGACCCCTTTTGCGTCCTCGCACTTTTGGGATCACACCATCCTTTATATGTCCATGTTGTACATTTATTTTTGTCTGTAATGTGTCATAGTTTTTTGTATCTTTTATATATTTTTTGTATTTAATAAAATGATATTTTTAATACTAAAAACTCCAAGTTCTCCTATATTTAATATAATAAAAGACCCCTTTACATGTTTCACTCTTTGTTTCATTGCAGCCATTTGGTAAATTCAAAAAATCATTTTTTTCACATTAATGTACACTCTGCACCCCATCTTGACTAAAAAAAACAGAAATGTAGAAATTTTTGAAAATTTATTAAAAAAGAATAACTGAAATATCACATAGTCATAAGTATTCAGACCAGTAGCGTAGCTACTGGGGAGGGGGGGGGCAAGGGGGCGGTCACCCAGGGTCCTGAGCTCTGAGGGGGCCCACCCGGAGCTACGCTACTGATACAGTTACATTCTGCGGCAGAGCAGGGAGAATTGATCTCCCTGCTCTGCCTCCTGACCACTATGGGGCCACTGAGCAGGAGGGGGGCCCCCGATGCCAGCAGTGGGCCCCCGATGCCAGCAGTGGGCCCCCCGCCCATCATCGGAAGGTCAGCTGTACCAACATTTAGCCGATACAGCTGATCGCAATGATGGGAGAAGGAGCATTAAGCTCCTTCTCCCATCATCCCCCTCTCAACGTCTGACGTCACCGACGCAGACACTGACAGGGGCACAATGACGTCACTAGCCGGAGCCTGCTGTCAGGAGATGAGCGGGCGCTCAGAGCTGTGGAGGAAGAGAGGTGAGTATTTATTTATTTTTTACGAGTGCTGCCTTATACTACAGGATCTGCCTATAGGAGTGCTGACTTATACCACAGGATCTGCTTATGGGGGTACTGTCTTATACTACAGGGTCTGCCTATGGGGGTGCTGCCTTATACTACAGGATCTGCCTATAGGAGTGCTGCCTTATACTACAGGATCTGCATATAGGGGTGCTGCCTTATACTACAGGATCTGCCTATGGGGTGCTGCCTTACATTACAGGATCTGCCTATAGGGGTGCTGCCTTATACTACAGTGTCTGCCTATAGGGGTGCTGCCTTATATTACAGGGTTTACCTATAGGGGTGCTGCCTTATACTACAGGGTCTGCCTATAGGGGTGCTGCCTTATACTAGAGGATCTGCCTATAGAGGTGCTGCCTTATATTACAGGATCTGCCTATAGGGGTGCTGCCTTATATTACAGGATCTGCCTATGGGGGTGCTGCCTTATACTACAGGGTCTGCCTATGGGGGTGCTGCCTTATACCACAGTGTGTGCCTATGGGGGGTGCTGCCTTATACTCCAGGGTCTGCCTATAGGGGTGCTGCCTTATATTGCAGGATCTGCCCATAGGAGTGCTGCCTTATACTACAGGGTCTGCCTATAGGGGTGCCGCCTTATACTACAGGGTCTGCCTATAGGGGTGCTGCCTTATATTACAGGATCTGCCTATAGGGGTGCTGCCTTATACTACAGGGTCTGCCTATGGGGTGCTGCCTTATATTAAAGGGTCTGCCTATAGGGGTGCTGCCTTATATTACAAGGTTTGAGTATAGGGGTGCTGCCTTACACTAGACAGGGTCTGCCTATAGGGATGCTGCCTTATATTACAGGGTCTGCCTATAGGGGTGCTGCCTTGCATTACAGGATCTGCCTATAGGGGTGCTGCCTTATACTACAGGGTCTGCCTATAGGGGTGCTGCATTATATTACAGGGTATGCATATAGGGATGCTGCCTTATAATACAGGGTCTGCCTATAGGGGTGCTGCCTTATATTATAGGGTCTGCCTATGGGGGTGTTGTCTGATACTACAGAGTCTGCCTATGGGTGCTGCCTTGTGCTATAGAGTCTGCCTATGGGTGCTGCCTTGTGCAATAGAGTCTGCCTATGGGGGATGCGTTCAGTGGCGTATCCAGGGGGGGCAGCCAGGGTATGTGCCCCGGGCGCAGCCGACAGGGGGTGCCAGCGGGCCGCCTGATTATGCGGCGGTCCAAGGAGGCTTGGGTGGGACTGCACTTGTCCCACAGCAGAGCCGCTCCACTGCAGAGAGCCGCACACCACAGCTATTGCTGCCACAGCTCTGTGCGCACAGGACCTGTGATGAGGTCACAGGAGGGGAGGAGTCAGGAGTCACATGATCAAGGGCCTCCGTATAGTGCAGGATCTGCCTATAGGGGTGCTGCCTTATACTACAGGGTCTGCCTATAGGGGTGCTGCCTTATATTACAGGGTATGCCTATAGGGATGCTGCCTTATAATACAGGATCTGCCTATAGGGGTGCTGCCTTATACTACAGGGTCTGCCTATAGGGGTGCTGCATTATATTACAGGGTATGCATATAGGGATGCTGCCTTATAATACAGGGTCTGCCTATAGGGGTGCTGCCTTATATTACAAGGTTTGAGTATAGGGGTGCTGCCTTACACTAGACAGGGTCTGCCTATAGGGATGCTGCCTTATATTACAGGGTCTGCCTATAGGGGTGCTGCCTTGCATTACAGGATCTGCCTATAGGGGTGCTGCCTTATACTACAGGGTCTGCCTATAGGGGTGCTGCATTATATTACAGGGTATGCATATAGGGATGCTGCCTTATAATACAGGGTCTGCCTATAGGGGTGCTGCCTTATATTATAGGGTCTGCCTATGGGGGTGTTGTCTGATACTACAGAGTCTGCCTATGGGTGCTGCCTTGTGCTATAGAGTCTGCCTATGGGTGCTGCCTTGTGCAATAGAGTCTGCCTATGGGGGATGCGTTCAGTGGCGTATCCAGAGGGGGCAGCCAGGGTATGTGCCCCGGGCGCAGCCGACAGGGGGTGCCAGCGGGCCGCCTGATTATGCGGCGGTCCAAGGAGGCTTGGGTGGGACTGCACTTGTCCCACAGCAGAGCCGCTCCACTGCAGAGAGCCGCACACCACAGCTATTGCTGCCACAGCTCTGTGCGCACAGGACCTGTGATGAGGTCACAGGAGGGGAGGAGTCAGGAGTCACATGATCAAGGGCCTCCGTATAGTGCAGGATCTGCCTATAGGGGTGCTGCCTTATACTACAGGGTCTGCCTATAGGGGTGCTGCCTTATATTACAGGGTATGCCTATAGGGATGCTGCCTTATAATACAGGGTCTGCCTATAGAGGTGCTGCCTTATATTACAGGATCTGCCTATAGGGGTGCTGCCTTATATTACAGGATCTGCCTATGGGGGTGCTGCCTTATATTACGGGGTCTGCCTATGTGGGTGCTGCCTTATACTACAGGGTCTTCCTATGGGGGTGCTGCCTTATACCACAGTGTGTGCCTATGGGGGGTGCTGCCTTATACTACAGGGTCTGCCTATAGGGGTGCTGCCTTATATTACAGGATCTGCCCATAGGAGTGCTGCCTTATACTACAGGGTCTGCCTATAGGGGTGCCGCCTTATATTACAGGATCTGCCTATAGGGATGCTGCCTTATACTACAGGGTTTGCCTATGGGGTGCTGCCTTATATTAAAGGGTCTGCCTATAGGGGTGCTGCCTTATACTACAGGGTCTGCCTATAGGGGTGTTGCCTTATATTACAGGGTTTGCCTATAGGGGTGCTGCCTTATAATAGACAGGGTCTGCCTATAGGGATGCTGCCTTATATTACAGGGTCTGCCTATAGGGGTGCTGCCTTACATTACAGGGTCTGCCTATAGGGGTGCTGCCTTATATTACAGGGTCTGCCTATAGGGGTGCTGTCTTATACTACAGGGTCTGCCTATAGGGGTGCTGCGGTGCTGCTTTATACTACAGGGTCTGCCTATGGGGGTGATGTATTATACTACAGGATCTGCCTATGGGGGTGCTGCCTTATACTACAGGATCTGCCTATAGGGGTGCTGCTTTATACTACAGGATCTGCCTATAGGGGTGCTGCCTTATACTACAGGATCTGCCTATAGGGGTGCTGTCTGATACTACAGAGTCTGCCTACGGGTGCTGCCTTGTGCTATAGAGTCTGCCTATGGGTGCTGCTTTGTGCAATAGACTCTGCCTATGGGGGATGCGTTCAGTGGCGTATCCAGGGGGGGCAGCCAGGGTATGTGCCCCGGGCGCAGCCGACAGGGGGTGCCAGCGGGCCGCCTGATGATGCGGCGGTCCAAGGAGGCTTGGGTGAGACTGCACTTGTCCCGCAGCAGAGCCCCTCCACCGCAGAGAGCTGCACACCACAGCTCTGTGCGCACAGGACCTGTGATGAGGTCACAGGAGGGGAGGAGTCAGGAGTCACATGATCAAGGGCCTCCGTATAGTGCAGGACTCTGCTGGTTGTCATGGTGCTCGGTGCTGGACGAGGGTAAGCTTTTGTGTGGGGTCAGAAGTGGTTTGTGTGGATGTAGCAGAGCCATGTATGTACGAGGTGTACAGAGCAGAAGCCGTGTATGCAAGGTGTATGGAGCGAAGCTGGGTATGTATGGAGCGGAGCCATGTGTGTACGAGGTGTACAGAGCGGAACTGGGTGTGTGCAAGGTGTGTGGAGCGGAGCCGTGTGTGTACATGGTGTGCGGAGCGGAACTGGGTGTGTGCAAGGTGTATGGAGCGGAGCCGTGTGTTTACGAGGTGTACAGAGTGGAGCCGTGTGTGTAAGGTGTATGGAGCGAAGCTGGGTATGTACGGAGAGGAGCCATGTGTGTACGAGGTGTACAAAGCGGAACTGGGTGTGTGCAAGGTGTATGAAGAGGAGCCGTGTGTGTACAAGGTGTACAGAGCGGAACTGGGTGTGTGCAAGGTGTATGGAGCTGAGCCGTGTGTGTACGAGGTGTACGGAGTGGAGCCCTGTGTGTACGAGGTGTACGGAGCGGAACTGGGTGTGTGCAAAGTGTATGGAGCTGAGCCGTGTGTGTACGGGGTATACGGAGCGGAACTGGGTGTGTACAAGGTGTATGGAGCTGAGCCGTGTGTGTACGAGGTGTACAGAGCGGAGCCGCGTGTGTACAAGGTGTACAGAGCGGAACTGGGAGTGTGCAAGGTGTATGGAGCTGAGCAGTGTGTGTACGAGGTGTACAGAGTGGAGCCGTGTGAGTACGAGGTGTACGGAGCGGAACTGGGTGTGTGCAAGGTGCATGGAGCGGAGCCATGTGGGTACGAGGTGTACGGAGTGGAGCCATGTGTGTACGAGGTGTACGGAGTGGAGCCGTGTGTGCAAGGTGTATGGAGCGGAGTTGTGTGTGTCTATGAGGTGTATGAAGCGGAGCCGCGTGTGTACGAGGTGTACGGAGCAGAGCCGCGTGTGTACGAGGTGTACGGAGCAGAGCCGCGTGTGTACGAGGTGTACAGAGTGGAGCCGCGTGTGTACAAGGTGTATGGAGTGGAGCCACATGTGTATGGAGCGGAGCCGTGTGTGCAAGGTGTACGGAGCTCAGCCGCATGTGTAGGAGTAAGTTTGTGTGGCCATTATACTGTACGCAATATGTGTGTGTGTTTGTGCGTGCATGCGTAGCGCTGCGCGTGAATGTGCAGAGACGGAAATGGTTTTGTGCGTGTGTGTGTATGGGGAGGAGAGGCGAGGGCAATGATGGGGCTGACGGGGAGAGGGCAATAATTGGGATGGAGGGGGAGGAGGAATGTTGTGAATTCTGCTTTTGGGTTCCCTCCAGTGGTTGTAGGTGGTAATGCAGTTGTCTCTGAGTCGCAGTCCTGGCCAGGTGTATCTGCTGATTGCAGTTCTGACTGGGATATTTAGGTGTGCAGGATTCATTAGTCCTTGCCAGTTGTCAATGCTTCTTTGGAAGTGTTGGATTTGTCTGGCTTCTCCTGCTTGGCTGCCAATTCAGCAAAGATAAGTGTCTGTTTCTTTTTCTGTGGCACACATGCAGTGTGCTTATATTCTGTGCTATTCATTTGTTTTCTCTTGTCCAGCTTAGACTGTGTCAGTGTTTTCTCAGTCTTGTTGGATTCTCTGGAGTTGCAGATATACGCTCCACATCTTTAGTTAGATGGTGGAGTTTTTTGTATTTTCTGCTGTGGATATTTTTGGAAGGATTTTAATACTGACCGCTTAGTATCCTGTCCTATCCTTTCCTATTTTAGATAGTGTGGCCTCTTTTGCTAAAACCTGTTTCCTGCCTGCGTGTGTCTTTTCCCCTGCTATTCACAGTCATTATTTGTGGGGGGCTGCCTATTCTTTGGGGTTCTGCTCTGAGGCAAGGTAGAATTCCTATTTCCATCTATAGGGGTATTTAGTCCTCCGGCTGTGTCGAGGTGTCTAGGTTTTGTTAGGCACACCCCACGGCTACTTCTAGTTGCGGTGTTAAGATCAGGGTTTGCGGTCAGTATAGTTACCACCTACTCCAGTGAAAGTTTTCATGCTGCTCCAAGGTCACCTTATCATAACAGAGGAAATGATGGATGTGGTGGAATGGGCAATGATGGAGGTGGAAATTGGAATGGGCAATGATGGTGGTGGGGGGAGAATGCAATGATGATGGGGAGGAGGAAATCATGGAGGTGGTGAAAAGGGCAATAATGAGGGGGGAAGAAATGATGGAGGTGGTAGAATGGACAAGGATGGTGTGGTGGAAAGCACACCGATGATATTGGAGAGGGAGAAAATGATGGAGGTGGTAGAATGGACAAGTATGGTGATGGCGGCGGAAAAGACAATGATGGTGGTGGAAAGGGCAAAGATGGGGATGGTGGGGGAAGAGAAAATGGATATGGTGGAAAAGGCAAAGTAGGAAATGATGGAGGTGGTGGGGGAGAAAGCAATGATAGTGGTGGTGGAGAAGGCAAAGATGGAGGTGGTGAAGAGAGCAAGGATGGGGTGGGGTGGAGGAAAATAATGGGCATATATGAGAAAACAGTACAGGAGAATGGGGGGCATATCTGAGGAAACAGTATGAGGGATGGGTGCAGACAGTATGAGGAGCGAACCGGGGAATGTATGCGGACACAGTATAAGTAGCGATGTGAAAAATGTATGTGGACAGAGTACGGGGAGTGAGGGTGATGGGATGTGTGCAGACACAGTATAGGGAGTCAGGTGAGCAGGCAGTATAGAAAGTGAGGGGGTAAATATATGAGGAGACAGTATGGTGAACAGGAGGGATGTGAGAGGAGACAGTATGAGGGGGGAGGGGAATAGTGTGAGGAGACAGTATGGGTGAGAAAAGTGAGTGGGCACAGAATAGAAACTGAGTAGTGGGTTCGTAGCATGGGGGGACAGTGTAAGGGCACAGTCAGGAGCGGACAGTATACCAAGGAGGGGAGCGTGATGAGAGAGTACAGTATAAATACTGGGCCCTATAGGGGGGCAAGTGTGAGAGGACAGTGTGAAGAGGGTGCCGATATGGAAAGGAGTGGTCAATGTGAAGAGCATGTACCATAAGAGGGACAGTGTGGGGGTCATATTTTATGCAGACAATATAGTGAGGGGCAATTATTCATTCAGGAGCATTATAATGACACTTCTATCTTTAAGGGCATCATGTGGAGATTTTCTGCAAAAGAGTGGAGAAGATGGAGGTCTGCAGAGACGGCTGGGGATGAGAAAACTCATCATGGGATCTGGACAAGATGAAGAAAAGAAGACCGACTCCAGAGACAACGTCATCTATAAGGTACCTGGATGTAAATGTTATATGTGATACTAACTAACTCTCATGTTTTTATTTATGTTAGGAGCATTAAAGGGGATGTCCAGGTTTGTGATGTCTGCAGTCATTCTTTGTGACTGCAGACTTCTGAGTTCTCACAGTGCGCCCTGCACGCTGTCAGGATTCTCTCGTGCTGGCGATTTTACATGCATGCGGTCACGTGCTGACTAGATATGTGTGGCCTCACTCAATGAAAATTAACTGAGTGAGGCCGGGCACGTCTAGTCGGAATGTAGTCAGAAATATACAAATCACATACTTGTGCTGACATGACTGTCCACTGGCAAGGGAGAATCCTAAAAGTGTGCAGTGCATTAGTTGTGAGAATTCAGAAGCTGTGATGTCAGGATTCAGCTCTGCAGGTTCCAGTACTCATCACTGGACACTTCACTCATATGTGACTTTCATACTTATGGTCCTGTGACAACGAGCTTCTCTTCTCTCAGTTTTTCACTGAATATTGAGAGCATTAGGGAGAGGAGCTCGTGGGTACATGACTGTTATGGACCTGGTGGTTAGAAGCACCCGGCACGACCTGATAGTTAAACTCACACAGGACAAGCTCTGGGATGTGGGAGCTCTGCTGACCGCAACCCCTAATCCTATCACACAACTAGAAATAGCCGTGGAGCGTTCCTGACTCTCCCTAGACGCCTCTTCACAGCCTAAGAGCTAGCTAGCCCTAGAGATAGAAAATAAAGCCTACCTTGCCTCAGAGAAATTCCCCAAAGGAAAAGGCAGCCCCCCACATATATTGACTGTGAGTAAAGATGAAAGTCACAAACGCAGAAATGAAACAGGTTTCAGCAAAGGGAGGCCAGACTTACTAAACAGACAGAGGATAGGAAAGGTATCTTTGCGGTCAGCACAAAAAACTACAAAAGACCACGCAGAGTGTGCAAAAAGACCTCCGCACCGACTAACGGTGCGGAGATGCCACTCTGCATCCCAGAGCTTCCAGCTAGCAAGGCAAAATGATAATATGCAGCTGGACAAGGAAACAATGAACAAATAATAACAAGCAGGAACTTAGCTTCTGCTGGAGTAGACAGGTCACCAGAAAGATCCAAGAGCGAACTGAACCAATGCAGGAACATTGACAGCTGGCATGGAGTAACGATCTGAGTGGAGTTAAATAGAGCAGCCAACCAAAGGATAAACCACGTCACCTGTGTAAGGAACCTCAGAAGCAGCAGCTCCACTCACAGCCACCAGAGGGAGTCCATGGACACAACTCGCCGAAGTACAATTCACGACCACAGGAGGGAGTTCGACAACAGAATTCACAACACATGACTAAGTGTGCAAATCGCACATGTCCTGGGGGTGGGGGGGGGCGCCAAAATGAATTCTTGCCCCGGGTGCCAGAAACCCTAGATACACCTCTGGATGCATTATACAGTATAGAATTTGCCTTTGGGGGCTGACTTGTGCTATAGAGTCTGCCTATGGGGGGTGGATTATCCAATATATAGTAGGCCTATGGGGAGTGCATTATACTACATTTAAGACTATCTGGTGCATTATGCTATATGGAGGCTATCTACAGGGGCATCATACAGTGTGGAGATTACTGTGAAGGGGCCATCTGCATCTCACGGCTGTCTGCACGGTCTCTGTGTGAGTGCAGGTCACTCTGTAGTCTGTTCTGCCGCCACCGCTCGTTGTAGTCAGCTCAGGGTGCGTCACTGCCTCATACTGTTCCATTGTCCTTTTTTCATTTAGTGCTGCCTGCTGCACATTTTTTCAAATTTATCCTATTAGTGGGTTTCCATCCGTATCCTGCTAGATTGTGGAAAAGCACTATATAGGAGTACATAGAGGTGCTTTTTTTGGCCTTGCAGCGCCGTTCACGACTGTCTGCATGGTCTCTGTGTGAGTGCAGCTCACTCTGTAGTCTGTTCTGCTGCCACCGCTGGTTGTAGTCAGCTCAGGGTGCGTCACTGCCTCATACTGTTCCATTGTCCTTTTTTCAATTAGTGCAGCCTGCTGCAGATTTTTTCAAATTTATCCTATTAGTGGGTTTCCATCCGTATCCTGCTAGATTGTGGAAAAACACTATATAGGATTACATAGAGGAGCTTTTTTTGGCCTTGCAGCTCCGTTCACAGCTGTCTGCACGGTCTCTGTGTGAATGCAGCTAACTCTGTAGTCTGTTCTGCCGCCACCGCTGGTTGTAGTCAGCTCAGGGTGCGTCACTGCCTCATACTGTTCTATTGTCCTTTTTTCATTTTGTGCTGCCTGCTGCACATTTTTTCAAATGTATCCTATTAGTGGGTTTCCATCTGTATCCTGCTAGATTGTGGATAAAAAAACTATATAGGATTACATAGAGGAGCTTTTTTTGGCCTTGCAGCGCCATTCATGGCTGTCGGCACGGTCTCTGTGTGAGTGCAGCTCACTCTGTAGTCTGTTCTGCCGCCATCGCTGGTTGTAGTCAGCTCAGGGTGCGTCACTGCCTCATACTGTTCCATTGTCCTTTTTTCAATGAGTGTTGCCTGCTGCACATTTTTTCAAATTTATCCTATTAGTGGGTTTCCATCCATATCCTGCTAGATTGTGGAAAAACACTATATAGGAGTACATAGAGGAGCTTTTTTTGGCCTTGCAACGCCGTTCACGACTGTCTGCACAGTCTCTGTGTGAGTGCAGCTAACTCTGTAGTCTGTTCTGCCGCCAGAGCTGGTTGTAGTCAGCTCAGGGTGCGTCACTGCCTCATACTGTTCTATTGTCCTTTTTTCAATTAGTGCTGCCTGCTGCACATTTTTTCAAATTTATCCTATTAGTGTGTTTCCATCTGAATCCTGCTAGATTGTGGAAAAACACTATATAGTACATAAAGGAGTTTTGTTTTGGCCTTGCAGCGCCGTTCATGGCTGTCTGCATGGTCTCTGTGCGAGTGTAGCTCACTCTGTAGTTTGTTCTGCGAAAAAAACAAAAAGTTAATAAAGTTCACCAAACACTCCACTTTACAGTTGTTTAGGCCACATTAGCTCATATTAAAGTCTAGTCCACACTTAAAAAAAATTAGTGTTTCTTATACCTGTTAGCAGCTGTTCAGGAATAAGCACACTAAACCCTTAGTACTTTTCTGCCTATCTTTATCAGTCTACCAAGATGAAGAAGGTAGGGAGTAAAGCACGTGGTGGTGGGCATGGAGGTGCATCAGGGAGAGGACGTGGGGATTCTGTGCCTGCTGCGGGCACCGGTGACTCATCATCCCCCAGTTTTAGCAGGGAACAGTCCTTCATGCGCAGCTTTGTAGGAGCTCGCCGTACCCCGCTGCTGCGGGACGAACAAATTGAACCTGTTCTCGGATGGATGGCAGCTAACGCATCAACTAGTGCCACATCCTCTCAGGCACAGAGCACCGAAGAGCACCCATCTGTCTCTTCACCACCTGCCAAATTGCCCAGGCAGTCAGAGAGCCCAGAACAGGAGATATCTCTACTTCTGTTCTCTGAATCTCTTGGCTTGGAAAGAGGGGGCCAGCCAAGCAACATTCGAGAAATGGAAGAAGGGGCAGTATGCAGTTGTCGTAGCTGTTTTTCATTCTGACCCAAATGTCAGCTGACAGATCACCAGTGAGGGCCAAATTGTGGAGTTACGCCCGTCATTTTACAAGCGCGCTTGGAGACAAAAAGACACCTCACACATATCCTGTGAGCAAGTCACTTTTATCTGAAGTAATAGAGCAAGAAGCAATATTTTATACCATTTACACATAATGCATTTCAATGTAACTCATGTAGCCCCCACCATCACCCAGGGTCATACTTTATTTACCATAACCCAGAATATGTTGTACTGACTCTTGAGAACATACATGATAAGAAGTACAGTCTCCTTGAAGAGGAGACCGTCAGACTACTGAGTCAACAGATTCTAGTAATTCTAACACTTAAAGGCAAAAGGCACTTAAAGGCAACTATTAACCCTTCTATATCAATTTCCCCCTTTTGTAAATGGTATAACCTCTGCTACGGGGTCAGATTATGTCCACAAAGGAGCTACTGTCTCATGGGTCTAATACCAACAATGGGACTTCCTACCTGCTTCACCCATCCACCCTCAGTGTGGACACTCACCTCCCCAGTCAAGAGTGGCCATACGGGGCCTATGATATACTACAGAAGGTTCAGCCTTAGGGTTTTTTTTCTACACATACATTATTCCATAGCTTAGGTAATACATATATTAGCGCTTTTACGGCTACATAAAAGAATAAGCAAAGCAACAAAATTTGCATACAAGTCTGTAAAACACCAAAAATAATCCATCCCGCTAGGCCGCTAAGCCAATTGGCTGAAAAAAAAAGGAGTCTATATATTGTATTAGTCTCATTAAGAGCCTTAAGGAACCACGAAAATCTGAGTCCAAGTCTCACTTGTGCATGCAGCGTGGTGTTAATACCTTCCTTGGGTCCTGGGGTAAGGCTAAGTACAGCATAGTCCTTGCAGATACTGGGCTGTGTGCACAGATCCAACAGTCCAGCAGTTTTTGTCCTTCCGCGTCTTTTATAAGAAAAGCAAGATGTTGAATAAGTTTGTTTATCCAGTGTCTCTGTAAGGTGCAAACATCCTACCACAGCCAGCAAGGTGATTAGGACAACAGTCATTCTGCTGGTGAAAAGATCTTTTTGCAGTGACTGGCAAGGATCCAGGTGGGCTTTCCCTCAAGTTTCCCTGAGGTGAATGTGGTCAGCTGGACTTTAAAACGGGCCGTCAAACCGTGGATCTAGGCTCCTTCTCACGTGTCTGTGTATGACCACCAATCACCTGGATTCAGCTGATGTACGTCTGCACTGGCATTAGGATCTGGAATGGATGAAAACACATGTTTATGCACCACATTAAGTCTTTTCTGTAAGGCCTGGACATGGGCTGTCATAGCACCGTGTTGCTTTTGTAGCACCTGTGGGAAGTACAGACCAGCCTCTGGCAAACTACTAAACAGGACTTCAAAAGGACACAAGCCTGTCTTTCTATTTGGAGTGTGTGTGACTGAAAAGAGTGCAAGAGACAAACACTCTACCCCGCTCTTTCCTTTGTCTGCCATGGCCTTTGATTTTCCAGTTTAAGTGTCCCATTTAGTCTCATCACTTTCCCACTACTTTGTGGTCTTTATGGTGCATGATATGCTTGCTGTACTCCCAGGACCTGCATGACTTCCCTCATTATTTTTCCCGTGAAGTGTGTGTCCCTATCGTTGTCTATGGTTTCTAGGACACCATACCTGCAGATCAGTTTTTTTATCAGTTTGTCTGCAGTCGCTTTAGTATTTGCACATTTTACCAGATAGGCTTCCAGCCAACCAGAGAAGAGATCTACATATACTAGGATATTTTTCACACACTCCTACCTTGGGTAGCTGTATGTAGCCAGTCTGCAGTCTCTGAAACGGGTAGAGAGGCCTGGGTGTCGCTTTCTTAGGGATTTTTACTGTTTTACCTGGGTTGTGCTGTGCACAGATGAGGCATGACCGTACGAGCTTTGCGGCTGCGTAACTGAAACCAGGAGCGATCCAGAAGGCATCTTGTGTTGCTTGCGCCATGATTGGGAGCAGGGATCTTGGTATATACGATTTATCCTGATTCTCCCATACTCTTTCTGAGTTCAGCTCAGCTCCCATTCTCCCAGTGTTCCTTCTCTGTTTGGGCAGCTGGAGGGATTTCAGGTCATCTAGGCTCAGTGTGGCTGGAATACGCTGACTCCCCGCCACCATCCACTGCTCCCTAGGCCGCCTTGCTGCTACTTTAGCAGCCTCGTCTGTCCTTCTGTTGCCCTTTTCCTCCACAGAGTCACCGTCCGTGTGTGCTTTTTACCTTGACGATGCCAACCTGGACTGATAACGTCAATGCCTCCACTAATTGTTTCACCAGCTCTGCAATTTTAATGGGTTTACTGGCTGATGTAAGAAACGTTCTGCTTCTTCAGATAGGGCAATAATTATGGGATATTCCCCATGCACAATTCGAATCTGTGTAACTGTTAGCGACTTTACCTGCAGCAACTCTACACGCTTCAGTGAGTGCCTTCAACTCTGCCTCCTGCACCGACATGTGAGGAGCGAGTGGTTCAGCTCGGATTACCTCATGTGAGGATACTACTGCATATCCAATGTAGAGTCGCCCATTCTGGTGGTATCTGGAGCCATCTACAAAAATAAAAACCTCAAAATATGCATTAGGAACAGGTTTTTTTCTTCCCACGAACATATGTAAAACCCACTGGCTCCTGACTCATCAGTTCCTATGCAGTCATGTTCGTGCGTCATGTCAACGTCATGTCATGTTCTCTTTCCCACCTGCCAATGCTGTCACCAATTCCCCCTTTTCTGAATCCACAGGCAGATGAGTGGCTGGATTCAGAACATTATGTCTTTTGAGGGTGACATATTCAGGAATTAGTATTAGAGCACATTCAAGTCTGTAAAAATAGAGATAGAATGGCACCAGGTGTTACCTCCACAGATAAAATATAACGTGGAGTTTACCTAAACCTCAAATCAACAGCGCTGGAATATGGATCAAAGGAGGCTCAATTTAGAACCACTGCGGCATGCGATAAACCATAGCATTAGGGTGGTGCTCAACATTAAAGAGCAATGAGGATCCACAAAAAAAAGAAAAATGAAGTGGCACTCACCCGATATTGCTGTATGAAAAATGTCCTTTATTCAGAGTATACACTCACAGACTTCGGGACCTGGACCCGTTGAAGCGTGCAGGCGCGAAACGGCCGTCGTCCTCTTGCCTCCCCTTGCACCTTCCTTCCTACCAAGCCGCCTCTCCACCAGATGTCTGTGAGTGTATACTCTGAATAAAGGACATTTTTCATACAGCAATATTGGGTGAGTGCCACTTCACATTCAAGTCTGATCTGTCTCTCCTTAGGCAGGTATTTTGGTTGAACTTGTACGAGTATGGCATTAATGTCACGTGGGGAACAAATTGTCAAAAAGAAAAAGTCAGTGTGATTTCACATGCCTTTCAGTAACACAGCAGCTCCTACAGCACAGACTCATGTTGGAGACCCTCTAATCACGGGGTCTAATTGTGCTAAGTAGTAAGCTATCGGTCTCTGTTTCTTTCCATGTTGTAGTGTCAGTACTGCGGTAGCATGTCCACCCTGCTCTGTGTAAAATAAGAAAAATGGCTGATCATAGTTTGGAATGTCTGACACAATGAGCAGCTTGAGAGAGTGGAAGGAGTCAATTGCTTCTTGAGTGAGATTGTAGGGTTCTGATGGCAAACAGTCATAGAGTGGGTGCATCATTTGTGAAGCAGACCTTATCCAAGGCCTACAGTAGGTCACCAAACCTAGAAAAGTGCGTAGATGCTGGTGTGACCTGGGTAAAGGGAGATTTGTATTGCCTGTTTTCTGTCTTCAGTCAGGTGTCTTGTACCTTCAGCAATACAATGTCCTAAAAATGTCACCTTTTGTTTGCAATCACGTGAGACTCTGCAACCCTTTTCTGCCAAAAACACAGCAAGGAAACTGTAGACATCTGGTCTAGGCAGCAGAGCAAGAGATCATCCACGTACTGTAGTAGTACAATCTGTGGATGAGGCGGTTGCCACTGCTCAAGAATCCCTGCCATCGCTGTTGAATAGATGGTTGGGGAGTTCTTTTCCCCTTTGTGGGAGGACCGTCCAACAGTATTGTTTACCTTTGTGAGTGAAAGACAAAAGATACTGACAGTCAGAGTCCAGTGGTACAGAGAAGAATGCATTTGCCAAATCAATAACTGTGAAACATTTTGACCTCGCGGGGATGTGACCGTACGGTGTGTGTGTTAGGGACAGTTGAGGTCACACTCACTGTAACATCATTAATAGCTCGTTAGTCATGAACTATTCTGTAAGTGTCAGGGGAACCCTTGGGTCCTTTTTTTTTTTTTTTCTTAATGGGATACAAAGGGGTGTTGCAGGGGGAATATCTCTGCACTAGAACCCCTGCCTTAACATACTCCTTAATATTCCTGCTCAGGGCCATTGATTTGACTAGACTTAAGGGGTATTGCCTTAACCAAAGAGGAGTGATTACTTCTCTTGATTTATCATGACAGGGGGAATGGGCAGCCGACCCATATCAGATTTTCCCCTTGCCCAAACGGTGTCTGGTACCTGACTCTTTTCCCTGTCCTCAGACATTCTGGTGTCAGGTGTTACTTTCACTACTCTTGCCATATACACCATTTCTGCAATATTACACAAGTGTTTATATAAGTCACACATTAATGTCTGAATATTTATACCCGTATTTGATTGGGTAGAGTATCCCTTAAAAAAACTAAATTTGATTCACAAAATGTTACCAAAAGAAAATTATATATATATAATTACGAAAGATACTGAATCATAAAACGGGGGAGCACAATGCCATAGGCCACAGCAAAGCACAAGCTTATTCTAAGAAAGTAGCAGCCCTATATAAATCCATAACTAACAGTTCCAAATACAAAAAGAAGGGATTTGAAAAATGCCAAATATCAATGCCAGTTGCTTGCGAAAAGGTATAAGAACTGGAAAAGACAAATTAAACAGTGACTATGGTTTGAGCCAATATAATGAATGGCTAAAAAAACTATATATCATATGAAGACAACCTAGAAATACACAGTAACTATACCATCTTTGTGTAAGGAGACTACTAAAACTGGCAAATGAATGGAATTAAGTGTAACTACAATAGGGCATGATTTACCTGTGGTATAATGTGCACATGGAAGACCCTGGCGTCCCTCTGCCACAAGTGTTTATATGAAAAGGGGACTTGTGACTGTAATACCCTCAGGAGAGCACTGTATAGTGGCCTAGACAGCACTCAACTCTGCTCCCAGCAAATTCATAGGGGTATTGTCACTAACAATAAGTTTGTAAGCACCTCTTGGCTGTCTCGTGACTCTAGTCTTTTCTTGTTTAGTCATAGGGGCTTCAGTCGCTTGTCCCCCTACCCTCACGTATTCCACAGTCTCGTCAGTAATCATGTCTGGCAGTATCAAGTCTTTGTGTACTAGTCCCAGCTGCCTCAGTGTCGGTCAAGAATTCTGTCTATTTCCCTCCCAGCATTGGTATGGTGGTCATCAAGGCAGGACCAGGTCCGGAGGGGACAAGAACAGGGCACACATTTGTCACTGGGTTGTCAGTTTCCTAGTCTGAAGGTGAAGGAGGTGGAAGATTGGTCTGAGTGTCCATTTTCTCCACAATTCCAGCACTTCACTGTTTCTAAGTCCTTAGGTCCCTTACTACGTCTCTACTGTTTTCCTTGTGCTCCAGCATACATGACACGTCGTCTTATTGTCCTAGTTTCTTCAACTCCTTTAGCAACCTTTAGGAGGTCTTTGGATCTACATTTCTCCATTTAGGTCTGGCTGTCTGTACTGCGTCTCGTAAGCCTTTTGTCATACCGTCAATGAATGTATTTACCAATATTTTAACATCAAGTGGGTTTACTGGACTGTACCCCATGTCTGCCCATTTCAGCTGTAACCGTCCAGAGTACATCTCTACTCTCTCTCCTTTAGTCACATCTGTAAAAGTCTTAATTTGCATCCTAGTACGTCACCTGCTTTGTTGCTCACCAACTCTCTAGGTCTGCTCAGGTGCACTTATACGTCCAGCATATTGTCTTTGTCTGTAAGATGGGAAAGGTTTGTTCTCAGGGTCAGCCAATTATTTTAGCGTAGCTAGCTAGTCAGAGGGCTTCCAGAGATAATACTCCTGTATCTGTCTTACACTACCTGATATGGTTGGTTCACTGGTGGTGGGGGTGACTAGATGACTGGTTGGGGGTGACATGACATGCTGGTCTACAGCTCCTTCCCAAAAGGATTACTGTCAGCTTACTCCCTAAAGATAATGTCCCCACTACCCACACTCCTGTGTCAGCTTCTTATGCCACTACATGTGATCTTGTCTAGAGAGGATTCAGTGTAATTCACTTAGGTTGGGTTACATCACCGATCATACAAGTGTTTCTCCAGTCTGGGTTTGTCTGACTGCAATGTTTACAAGTCCATCTGTCTTGTCTTGGTCTCTGGTTATACAAAGGTATGACCGTAGCAGTAATGTGTCGGTCATAGTCGGACTTTTAAGCATCAAAACATTCATAATACACCTTACTTCCGTCCTGCTGCACTCTCTCAGATGCCATTTATTCACATGCTATTTTCCTCATTTGTCTGTGCCTTTTTGAACATCCAAACATCCATCCACTCACTGGCATTTTTGCCTGTTTCAATATTGGTCTCACATCTTTCACTGCTTCCTTTTTCCAATCTGTACAGCGGTTTTTGGATCCCATTGGGGGCCCTGACTGCACACAGAATAAGTTGCCCATGGCTTCAACTTATCCGCTCAACAACACCGAGCAGGTTCCCTACCTACCACTCGGTGGCACCGAGCAGGTGCACTACCTACCACTCGGTGGACTTAAAGGATTTTACCAAGCAGGTTCACTACCTACCACTCGGTAAATCAGCTGGCTAGCACAGCTCCATGGACGGCAAGGTTACACCACCTAATGCCGTAGACTGACTGTAGCAGGTCACTCTGTACACTACATCAGCCGTGCAGTTGGCTACCTCCTCTGCTGATCCTCAATTCGCTATATCAATCACTCAACTTGAAGCAGGAGAATCTTTTCAATCACTTACAAATTTTCCTCTATACTAGGCACAATTCTACCTTTTTCACTTTCAATTTCCAACTTCAATTGTACAACATTCCCTTTTTCTTCAATATCTACAGTACTTATTGCTTTAAACACAAATCTCTCAGCGCGTACTGAACCGAGGACAGAATATGCACAGCTCTATATTCTTCAGCAGCTATATGGCCCCCCTTTCTCTGGCCCGCAGCGCAGAGAGGAGAAATGAAAAACAATTCACGCAGGGGTTCGACTCCCTCCTCCCATCAGGTATTCAGGTATTCAGTAGAGATAAGGAAGTCACAAACAATTTGCGGCTTAATTCCAGCTTCAATCAGAATTTCAGAATTTTAGTGTCCCTTCACTTCTTAGATTTTAATCAGAATCTGAATCTGTTTCCTCAAAACCCTCATCCTCCTGTGGAGCTGGAAACCACGGAACTTCACTGTAAGGGCAAATAACTGTATAATGTGAGAAGCCGTGCCTTGCCCTTTTCTGGCCAAATTCTTCCAGGAAACTTTCCAATGTCAAACCACACATAACACAGGTTTCACTGAATCTCAGTTGTAAATTAAATGTACATTAAAAATATCCACAACTCATTCATCTTGGACAATTAACAACAGTTAGATAAGTAATTATACTTATGTGATCACTCATACATACATGCTCATTCAGGGATTGTTGTTTCTTTTCCTTTCACTTTCAGTTGATTTTTACAAGAAGAAAATCACTTATCTCAATCACTCCACCTAATTCAGCTCAAACTGCGCTGAATAATGTCTTCTGTCACATACAGAGGACCACACCTAACGGAACCCCTCATCAATCAGGGATTTATGTTTATTCCTTATACTCATTTACTCACCTCTTAGCTCATTCATAGTTCTCATAGACATACATACGGTACATACAAGGTTCACACAGCCTGCCTATTTTGCACTTTGGAATTAACACAACTCTATATAACAAAAACTGCAGCAGTGTCCACTGACACTCTGAAAGCACTTTAAGGCCAAACAACAAAAACCACGGCCCTAATACAAAATACAGCTTCATATAATGTACTGCCAATCCAAAATGACCAAAATAACAACACTGCACAGAGTCTATCCCAGCTCTGTATTACTCACTACACAAATACACAACCAATTAGGATACTGACAAATGATACAGATAACAATTATCATCTTATAACTCTATTATTCAACTCTCATACGGACATAAATAGACAAAACACAAAACTCACTGGTGATGTGGATTCTTTGAACCATGTTTGCAGCCTTTTACCCAGAGGTATGGAGAGATCCAGATGAGATATTGCAGGTGCAAAACAGGTTTGTAAGAATAATATTTCTCACCTTGCTGCAGCTGGTGTTTTGCATGTCCAATCTCCCAGAAGCTCCCCCATACGGATTCTGAATAGGCTGGATACACGGCCCCGGTCGGGCGCCAAAACTGTCGTAGCTGTTTTTCATTCTGACCCAAATGTCAGCTGAGAGATCACCAGTGAGGGCCAAATTGTGGAGTTACGCCCGTCATTTTACAAGCGCGCTTGGAGACAAAAAGACACCTCACACATATCCTGTGAGCAAGTCACTTTTATCTGAAGTAATAGAGCAAGAAGCAATATTTTATACCATTTACACATAATGCATTTCAATGTAACTCATGTAGCCCCCACCATCACCCAGTGTCATACTTTATTTACCATAACCCAGAATATGTTGTACTGACTCTTGAGAACATACATGATAAGAAGTACAGTCTCCTTGAAGAGGAGACCGTCAGACTACTGAGTCAACAGATTCTAGTAATTCTAACACTTAAAGGCAAAAGGCACTTAAAGGCAACTATTAACCCTTCTATATCACAGTGATGCCCAACAGCTTTGTCTCTCTGAATCTGAAGAGGCGGGTGGGCCAGTGCCTCCGGTCAGCACACCTCAGTACGCATCTGATGATGAAACTCAGGTGCCACTTTCTGTTGTGTACCGTGCTGCCGAGACTACTCAGGAGAAGCAGTTGGTGGAAGAGGGTAGTGTAGATGATGAGGTCCTTGACCCATCATGGCGCCAGGTACAGGAAGGTGGTGGGAGCAGCTCTGAGGAAGAGATTCCCCGAATGGCCCAAAGAGGGAGGGGGAAGACTGCCTGTAGACTCCACCTCGGCACCCATTGGGAGCATGCCCCTTCCTAAAGCCAAAACGGGCGCTCCCAAGACTTGCAATGCCTGGTCCTTTTTTGACACAGTTGCAGATGACATTTGCTTTATCAAATGCAAGCTTTGTCATCACAAAGTCGAAAGAGGGAAAAGTGTCAGCAACCTCAATACCACAAATATGTGGAAACATGTGCGAACCAAGCACGTGGTGGAGTTACAAAAACACACTGAAGTCCTAGGCCAACCTACAGCGGCACCTACCACCTCTTCAGCTCGTGTTGTAGCCTCTTCCTCCAGCTCACGCACAGCTGGTTCGGCTTCCTCACAGGATCGCCATGGAAGAACCTCTGGCACTGTTGTCCAGAGACCCAGTGTAATTCCACCCACAGCACCAAGTTCCCAGTCATCCTCACACTCCCAGCTCAGTCTACAGCCATCGGTAGCACAGGCATGGGAGAAAAGGCGGCCATTCTCTGCAAACCACCCCCGAGCACAGGCTCTGAATGCTGGCATTGCAAAACTACTGTCCCTTGAAATGCTCTCATTCAGGCTGATGGAGACTGACACCTTCCGTAACTTCATGGAATTGGCAGTCCAAAAATACAACGTGCCCAGCCGCTTTTATTTCAGCAGGCAAGCCGCCCCTGCCCTGCAAAAGCATGTGGAGGGAAACATTAAACATGTGCTTCTAAACGCCGTCAGTAGCAAAGTCCACCTCACCACCGATGGGTGGACCAGTCACCATGGACAGGGACGATACCTTTCCTTCACTGCCCATTGAGTCAATGTTGTGGAGCCTGGTACAGATCTTGCGAGTGGCGCTGTACGTGTTCTGCCAACTCCAAGGATTGCAGGAATCCAGTCTATACACATTGCCTCCTCCTCATACTCCATTTCCTGTGAATCATTGCTGCAGGAGCCGTCACGGTATACCTCCACCTTGACCCGTGAATGCTTACCTGTTACGACCGATATGAGCACAGCCATGGCCAAACGTCAACAGGCCGTACTGAAATTAATTTCTTTGGGGAATCGAAGCCACACAGCGCAGAAGCTCTGGAATGCCATCAAGCAGGAGAGCGACGTGTGGTTTGTGCCAGCGAATCTCCAGCCAGGCATGGCAGTGTGTGACAATGGCCAAAATCTGGTGGCAGCTCTGAGTCTAGGCAACCACACTCACATACCATGTCTGGCACATGTGTAGCGCCCCAGGGTCCTGGTCGTTGCAGTAATGTCATTCTTCCACCGGGGGGGTGATGTTACGTCTGAAGGCAATAAAGGATATCGCTTTGTCAGGTAATACAATGCATGCAACATGTTCACACTCCAGACCAGAAGGGGGAGCTCTAAGCCTGTTTTTAGGTGAACTCCCCTATAAAACATCCTGATCTGGAGGGAAAAGGGGTTCAGAGTTCAGTTCCTGTCAGGAAGACAGAGGAAGAGGAGCTCTGTGGCATGAAGTGCTACAGCTCCTGGGAAGAGAACATATTGCAGAGAGTGTGCAGGAAAGCAGAGCACAGGAAAGGAATATCAGAGGGAGATCAGCCAGGAGCAGCTTCCTTCTGAGGTGCAGGAATCCGGTAGCCAGAATACCGAGGGAGTAAGGATCTCTACGCTTTACTTCAGAGACTGGCAGGATAGCTAATTCCACGTTACCTGCCCAAATCATACCCAGGAGGCATGGTGGCAACTTGTGGGGGCTGGGGCGTGCTAGAGTCCCTGTAAAAAGCCTCAGGCCACCAGTCATACGGGTTGTTCCTATCCATCTGGGGGACAGAGAGGCATCATATCAAGAGGGGACCCGCCCTGAGATGCTGAGGCTTGCATCGGTTAGAACCTATCAACTATGAGAAAAGCTAAGTAACCCTTTAGCAGCGTTTTTTTCTCCTGATGAACCACATGCAATTATTGAGGGGAAATGCGTCAAGTGTACAAAGGATATACTTATGAGTATGTAGGTGAGAGTGTACAAGGGATATACTTATGAGTATGTAGGTGACAGACATTTTTTTTCTGTGTCCAAGGGATTTGTCCGGTATTTCAACAGGTGATATGCTGATTGGTTTTAGGTTATGTGCATTGGCAATGAGTAGTGTATCAAGGGGATTAGGTTATGTTTAAGACTGGGTCTGGTACCTGAAATTATGTATCATCAAACTATACTGTGTCTTGTATATATGCATTGTGAATGAGTATTATATTAAGGGGATTCGGACATACATATATATAATCCTGAGGAGCATTTTTTACATTTCAAAAGCACTATAGCACCTTAATATATTTCGCCCTCAACCGCCTGACAAGGGATAGGATAGAGGATAGCCATCGAGGAGCGGGGGCGCCATTGGCGTACTAAAATAGGGTGCCAACCTCCGCTGACAGGTACGGGCAGGATAGATGCAATTAGAGATCTGCCACCTTATCAATGTTGACTAAACAAATGATTGGGGTTTGTTAAGAATGATTAAGACAAACTTATCCCATCTTGTTAGGGCCCGATAGGGGTAGGAGGGACAGTCAATGGTGAGCGGGGGCTCCATTTGCGCAGGTTTTAGGGTGCCAACCTCCGCTGGCAGGTAGAGTGCATGTAGTGGAGTGCAGGGGTAGGCACTACCCTCGTCTTTCCTATGGTATGTTGTTGTCATGGTGATGGTTTGTGTTAGTGCACCAATTTTTGGATTTTAATAAATTAATTAAAAAAAGGTATTTTTTATCTATTGAACACAGGGGATTTTTTCTGTGAGTTTTTTACAGAGAGAAAGACATAACATCTATAACACCAACAACAGTTGTGAGGACCTTATGAGAAGCTTAGCAGTAAGGTACTACAACATCCAGGTGCTAGAGGAAGGCTACTGATTTCCACTTGGATAAGGGGACTCTGGATTTGCCTTCAGAACGGCCGGACTCTGCCTGCCCTGTGATCCGGTGCTCTGGACTGTGAACGCTAAAGCCTTCAGTAAAAAGGTAAAGAGACTGCAACCTTGTGTCCTCGTTCTTCACTGCGCCTCACACCATCCACCATCTACACACTGGGAAGCCCTGGGGACATACTTCACCTGTGGGAAGGTATACCATCTAGCTGCCATAACATCACCCCAGCAGACCCCTAAGCAGCGTCGGTCACCCTGACCGAATACCACAGGTGGTGTCACGAACATTATCCCTTTAAAGACCTTCCCCATTTGCAACGGATGTCCCTAGGGCCACAGACCGGGTCAGCCACCGTGACATCCCTCTTAGGAACCGAACGGTCCGGTGCCGAGTCCCCCTAGCCCTTGGGGGCGCTTCACATGTGCTCAACTTGGTCGTGCAGAGTTTTTTGAGGGACTACCCGGATCTTGATGCACTGTTGCACAAGGTCCGCCTAGAGTGTTCTCACTTGCGGCGTTCCAGCATGGCAAGATCGCGCATTGCAGCTCTGCAGTGCCAATTCCGCCTTCCGGAACATCGCATCATATGTGACCTACCCACCAGGTGGAATTCAACGTTACATATGTTGGAGCGGTTGTGTGAACAGCAGCCAGCAGTAATCTGACTTCACAACCACTGAGTGGGCCACTATGAAGGATATCTGCCAGGTTTTGCGTGCCTTCGATGATTCCACGCGGATGGCGAGTGCAGATGATGCACTAGTCAGCTTGACTGTCCCCCTTATCTGCCTGCTTGAAAGAACGCTGCAAGCGCTAAGGGATGAGGTTGTGGAAGAGGTGGAGGATGAGGAGTCACAAATACCATCTGCTTCTGGACAGTCTGCACAACGTGGTTCCTCACAAAGGCCTGGGCAGGACACTTTGTGAGGAGGAGTCAATGGAGGAGGAAGACATCTGTCCAGAGGAGGGAGTTACACAACGCTCCAGTAGTCAGTATGTAGAGCGAGGGTGGGGTGATGCAGAGCAAGCAAAGATCACGCCTCAAGCAGGGGACATCGTTTCTTGGCCAGTTGGCAGTCAAATGGTTGATTTCATGCTGCAGTGCCTGAGAAACGACCGCTGCATCGTCCACATTCTCAACACTGCTGATTATTGGGTGTACACTCCTAGATCTGCACTACCGGGACAACTTACAAAGCCTCATAACACCGTTGAACCGGGAGCGTAAAATGCGGGAGTACCAAGACACACTGGTGCATTCCATCATCTTCTCCAGTCCAACTGAGAGCAGTGCTGCTAGTGCTTTACAAAGCAGCTCAGTATGTCGAGGCAGTGGAGGAAGCTCAGCACAAAGAGGCAAGACCAGTATGGCCCAACTGTGGCAAACTTTTGTGTGCCCGCTACAAATGTCTACACCATCACAGACGGCTCCAGTCAGCAGGAGGCAGCGTTTCTGTCAGATGGTGACAGACTACATGTCTTCCCCTCTCAGTGTACTCCAACACGGCTCTTCCCCCTTCAAGCTTTGGGTCTCTAAGCTGGATACATGGCCAGAGCTTAGCCAGTATGCATTGGAGGTGCTGGCTTGCCCTGCTGCTAGTGTATTATCGGAACGCGTCTTTAGTGCTGCAGGTGGTGTACTAACAGACCGTCGCATGCGACTATGCTCTGATAACGTTGACCGGCTTACTTTTCTGAAAATGAACAAGGCCTGGATCTCGCAGGAATTTGCCACTCCTCTTCCAGATTAAATACTTGGTTGGCACCAGTAACCAGGTCTCCTGTTGTGTTCATGTTTCTACCACCTGAACTGTAATCCCTGGGCTCCAACACTGCCAAATGCTGCTCAGAAGTGCCGTCTGCACAGTCAACACATGACGCAGTGTTATTGGGTTTCAGTAACGTCAGCTGATCCCCTGCTGTGTATCCGGCAATTTCTCCTGCTCCGTCCACACTCACACTACTTCAGATATTAAACTTGCACCAATTAGGCCTCGGCCTACACCCTGATTGACCCTGGGCTCCAACACCGCCAGTTGGTGCTCGGAAGTGCTGCCTGCACAGAGAAAAACAGTAGCTCCTGTGTTAGTGGGGTTCAGTAACGTCAGCTGCTCCCCTGCTGTGTATCCGGCAATTGCTCCTGCTACCTCCACAATGACACAACAACAGATTTTAAACTGCCTCAAGTGCAGGCCTACACTCTGCTTCTCCTGGATTTCCTGGGCTCCAACACCGCCAGTTGCTGCTCGGAAGTGCCGTCTGCACAGTCAACACTTGCTGCCGTGTTATTGGGGTTCAGTAACGTCAGCTGATCCCCAGCTGTGTATCCGGCAATTGCTCCTGCTACCTCCACACTGACACTACTACAGAAATTAAAGGGAACCTGTCCACCCCAGGCGTTTGTAACTGGAAGAGCCACCTTGTGCAGCACTAAGGAAGGAGATGAGTGAGAGGCACAGCGCATGCCCTTGAATCCCAGCCCCGCAGTGTTAATAAATCAGAAGACACTGCGGGGCGGGATCTCGGACAGGGCGGCCGCACTGGTGTAGTCAGCCTGACACCAAATGATGTCAGAAGATGGGCAGCTCTAACTGTGCATGCCCAAGGTTTAAAAACACAGCGCAGGCTCCGGGACAGATTCAAACAACGCTGAGGAGTCTGTGCCCGGGCCAAGGGGGTATGAATGACGGCTGTGCTGCGTCTCATTAAGAAGGAAAGACCCGCCTCCGTGACCGTTTCACGGTATGAGAGGCCACATTTTATAAGTGTAAACTTCAGCATGTGCAAGGAGCATAATTAAAAGAGCCAGCTATTCCTTGTGCAGCATTAGTGCTGCACAAGCTGGCTCTTTTAGTTGTGGGGGGGGTTAAAGGTTCCCTTTCAATTTGTTCATGTAATCCCTGGGCTCCAACACCGCCAGTTGCTTCTCAGAAGTGTCTTTGGCACGGGTACTTCCTCCTGCCCAGCCTGGTTCCAGCACGCCAGCTGTTTCCAGGTAGTGTCTTGGTCACTTTGCCTCCAATATGTTGTCCTGTCGTGTTGCGGTCGGGTTAGCCAACTCTATGGTGCCTGCAGTTTAGGTGCTTCCTATGTGGGCTGCGGGAACTGGCAATCAAGGCTGGTTCCGTAGTGCCCATAGGACAAGCTCCCCCTGTAGGACTGTGGGTTTTTGGTAACTACGGCCGGATCGCGGCCTAGCAATTTTTTTTCCTGTGGACCTTCTGCTGCCTATCTGAGTTCCAGCACCATTAGCTGGTTCTTAGGAAGACAATCTTGAATAAGTCCCCCTGGTTCCAGTACCGTTAGCTGGTTCCAGGCAGAGCCTTTGGCTTAGATGCCTCCTTCTGGGTATCCGAGTTCCACCAACGTCTGGTGGTCCTTGGTAGTGCTTTCTGGCACGGGTACCTCCTGCTTAGTAACCGGGTTCCATTACCGTCAGCTGGTCCTCGGTAGTTCCATTGGCTCTTGTACCTTCGGCAACACATCCGGGTTCCAGTACCGTCAGCTGGTTCTTAGCAGTGTCTTTGGCACGGGTACTCCCTCCTGCCCAGCCTGGTTCCAGCACACCAGCTGTTTCCGGGTAGTGTCAAGGTCACTTTGCCTCCAATATGTTGTTCTGTCGTGTTGCGGTCGGGTTAGCCAACTCTATGGTGCCTGCAGTTTAGGTGCTTCCTATGTGGGCTGCGGGAACTGGCAATCAAGGCTGGTTCTGTAGTGCCAATAGGACAAGCTCCCCCTGTAGGACTGTGGGTTTTCGGTAACTATGACCGGCTCGCGGCCTAGCAATTTTTTTTTCCTGTGGACCTTCTGATGCCTATCTGAGTTCCAGCACCATTAGCTGGTTCTTAGGAAGACAATCTTGAATAGGTCCCCCTGGTTCCAGTACCGTCAGCTGGTTCCGGGCAGAGCCTTTGGCTTAGGTGCCTCCTTCTGGGTATCCAAGTTCCACCAACGTCTGGTGGTCCTTGGTAGTGCTTTCTGGCACGGGTACCTCCTGCTTAGTAACCAGGTTCCAGTACCGTCAGCTGGTCCTCGGTAGTTCCATTGGCTCTTGTACTTTCTGCAACCCATCGGGTTCCAGTACCATCAGCTGGTTCTCGGCAGTGTCTTTTGCACTTGTACCTTCTGCTCCCCATCCTGGTTCCAGTACTGTCAGCTGGTTCCAGGCAGAGCCTTTGGCTTCGGTGCCTCCTTCTGGGTACCCGAGTTCCACCATCGTCAGGTGGTCCTTGGTAGTGCTTTCTGGCATGGGTACCTCCTGCTTAGTAACCGGGTTCCAGTACCGTCAGCTGGTTCTCGGCAGTTCCTCAGCCTTCTTGTACCTTCTGCTACATTTCCAAGTTCAAGACCTTAAAGACGACGACCCTGAAGACCACCCCAAAGAAGACGACCTCGGAGACGACGACCCTGGAGACGACGACCCCGGAGATGACGACCCTGGAGATGACGACCCTGAAGACCGAGAAGCAGAAGAACAAGAAGCTGCAGAACAAAAAGCAGAAGAACACTAAGCATAAGACTAAAAATCAGAGCAAAAGATATTATCTAAATTATAAGCAGAAGAAGACTAAGCAGTGTATGGGGGTGAGTCCGTTCCTCCTCATGATGCCCCTGGAAAAAACCTGCTGCTGCAGGCCAAACTGAACGTGGACAAATCCTGTTGTTAATCTTTTGTGACAGGCAGAACGGAAGGTGTAATCTTCAAACTTTTATAGATAACAACTACAGGAATGCATGTCACAAATAAGAATATGATGAAGAAGAAGAATATGAAGAAGATGAAGAAGTAGAATATGAAGAAGAATAATAGTAGAATAAAAAGAATATGAAGAATGTAAAAAAAAGAATAACAGGAAGAAGGTGAAGAAGAAGAGGATGAATAAGGTGAAGAAGTTGATGAAAAATATGCTGTTGCTGAGGATAATGAAGAAGAAAGTGTGGGAGTAAAAAAGAAGGTGAAGAGCATGGAAGTAGTGAAACATAAATATCTGACAAAATATAAAAAATCTTAACATCGTCAATATCTTTGTAACTCCGAACGTCTTAAAAAAAAAATAAAAATCCTGCTATTCCATTTGATTGGACTAAACCTCTATGCCTTTAATGTCTCCTCCACCTCCCCCAATACATCCTACATTATTCTTATTTGTTTTCCTTCATGTAGAATTAACTTACAAGGAAATAAAGGGTTTATTTTAATTAATTCTGATATTTTTGTCCCATTGACTTGCATTGGTATCGGGTATCGGTATCGGCGATATCTGATATTTTTTGAATATCGGCTGATCCAATCTGATACTTCTGGATATCAGAAGGTATCGCTCAGCACTAATAGGGACACATGCGGCAGTAGCAGCTCAGTATTAGGATATCAGGTGCAGTAATAGGGACACATATGGCAGCAGCGGCTCAGTATTTGGGGTATCAGCAGGATGAGGAGTTTGTGCAGGTTGGGAATAGATGGTGATGGGGCTGGAAGTGAAACGTGTCTTTGTTGTATTCTCTGCAGACGAGTCCTGGCTGGAAGAAGTTATCATATCGGTCTGGGCCAGATGGAAAAGTTGGGAAAAATGAAAGATTCCATCAAAAAGAACGTCAGCAGTAAATCATTATCTGTAACTGTGCTGTGATCTCTTAGGCTAGGTTCACATTGCGTTAGGGCAGTCCGTTTAGCGCATAGCGCTACGGACTGCGCTAACGCAATGTCCCAAAAGGGATCGCATTTGCCGATCCCGCTAGCGCAGATACCCGATCTGCGCTAGCGAGGAACGGACCTCGGACGCTGCAAGCAGCGTCCGCGGTCCGTCCAAAACTAAGAGACATCACTAGCACGTGCCGAAGATGGCATGCGCTAGCGATGCACTAGAGATCCATTAGCACATTGCGCTAACGGATCCGTTGCATGGCGTTATTTGGGACAATTTCGCCATGTAACGGAGTCCGCTAGCGTTAACCCATTAATGCAATGTGAACCTAGCCTTATATGTTCTGTAGGGCTGGTATCTTCCACTGACCATATGGCGGTAATATTTATGTTGGTGCTTATATAGAGATTATCTTCAGTAATAGCGTGGTCATCTGCTGAGGTTCTCCTCCACTATTAAGGTGTGTCACTCAGTTGTAATCAAGGTTACCAGGTTAGGGGCCCACTCAGAAGCTTCGCCCCCCTGAACCAAAACCCTAGCTACGCCTCTGTATTATTGGATTGAAGTTCATTCTCTACCCTCCGTAGTACACGCCTGCGCAAGGCAAGATTGCCTTGCGCAGGCGTGTACTACGGGGGACAGAGAATGAACTTAAATCCAATATTGCGGCCTGCATGCAGCCAGCGGGTAAGGAAAGGGTGAATCAAACACCCGAAAACTCCGCCCATATGACCCAAAACCAGTCCCGCCAAATTCAGGTGACAGGTTCCCTTTAAATGGAAGAAGTTTGGGACCACCAGAAGTCTTCCTAGACCGGGCCGTCCAGCCAATCTGAGCAATCGTGGGAGAAGAGCCTTGGTGAGAGAGGTAAAGAACCCCAAGATCACTGTGGCTGAGCTCCAGAGATACAGTAGGGAGATGTGAGAAAGTTCCACAAAGTCAACTATCACTGCAGCCCTCCACCAGTTGGGCCTTTATGGCAGAGTGGCCCGACGGAAGCCTCTCCTCAGTGCAAGACATTTGAAAGTCCACATAGAGTTTGCTAAAACACATGAAGGACTCCCAGACTATGAAAAGCAAGATTCTCTGGTCTGATGAGATGAAGATAGACTTTTTTGGTGATAATTCTAAGCGGTATGTGTGCAGAAAACCAGGCACTGCTCTTCACCTGCCCAATACAATACCAACAGTGAAACATGGTGGTGGCAGCATCATGCTATGAGGGTGTTTTTCAGCTGCAGGGACAGGACGACTGGTTGACCATTGAAGGAAACATGAATGCGGCCAAGTACAGAGATATCCTGGATGAAAACCTCTTCCAGAGTGCTCTAGACCTCAGACTTGGCCGAAGGCTCACCTTCCAACAAGACAATGACCCTAAGCACACAGTTAAAATAACAAAGATGTGGCTTCAGAACAACTCTGTGACCATTCTTGACTGGCCCAGCCAGAGCTCTGACCTAAACCCAATTGAGCAGAAGAGGTCTGCGAAGACCTGAAAATGGCTGTCCACCAACGTTCACCATCCATACTGATGGAACTGGAGAGGATCTGCAAGGAAGAATGGCAGAGGATCCCAAAATCCAGGTGTGAAAAACTTGTTGCATCGTTCCCAAGTAGACTCAAGGCTGTACTAACTCAAAAGGGTGCTTCTACTCAATACTAAGAAAGGGTCTGAATTCTTATGACCATGGGATATTTCAGTTTTTCTTTTTTCATAAATATTCAAAAATTACTACATTTGTTTTTTTCAGTCTAGATGAGAGAAAAAATAACTTTTTTGAATTTACCAAACGGCTGCAATGAAACAAAGAGTGAAAAATTTTAAGGGGTCTGAATACTTTCCGTACTCACTGTATGTATGTATTGGATCATGCTCCTGTGTTTAAATATTCCTCCATTGGTTTCATGTGTCTGAATATATGACTCGTAAGTGCTTAAACTGTCCCTGACTCTATATAGCTACAGGATGACCTATTCTTAGGGTCCTAAATAAAAATAAAGAACCACTTATAGCCTATAAACAAAAAGTAGGGATCCTACGGTCAGGATTTAGCTCGTAATAAATAATAGAGCACAAAAAATAGTAATACTAGGAAAGGACTAGGGAGGATAGTAGTGCCTCACCCTAAGCTATACCCTTCCTTGCAGCGGAGGTTGGCACCCTGGGATACGAAATGGCGCCCAACGCGTTTCCCTCCCCGTTACAGGGGTTCATCATCTGCAGTGGCAGACATAACCTCATTCAGCGGCGTCCTCCATGTGAGGATAAGGCGAGGGACTGCCTTATCCTCACATGGAGGACGCCGCTGAATGAGGTTATGTCTGCCACTGCAGAATACCTCCATTAACCTGGACATTTAACCTGGACATTTTATTCCCCTGATGAACCCCCGTAACGGGGAGGGAAACGCGTTGGGAAGAGAAAGAGGACATATCATCCAGGGTGGTTATACTAACTAAAGGGCTTCACTAAGTAGGTTCAAACTTGGGGACTGCCCTTGTTAGGGCTGGAGTCTTCTACACGGGGCACGACAGGGAAGATAGCTTCAAACCCTTCCCCCCCCCACCTACCTATATCTTTTTTTTTTTTCTCCCCCCCATTGGAAAAGGTCTATTGGTCTCCGTCCCATGCCGTGCTCTCAATAAGCACAAGAATCTATAACAAGAAGAGAGACAGCAATTGGGTGAGATCATGCCATTTTTCTTGTCTAGTGCACGTTTAAACATGAGCACCAAATTGTTTTTGGCTAACCTCCCTAGATGTGGACGGAAGAGAAAAATTGACAAGAGATTTCAACGCAAAATTGTGCGGATGTTGGATAAACCTCGACTAACATCCAAACAAGTTCAAGCTGCCCTGCAGTCCAAGGGTACAACAGTGTCAACCCGTACTATCCGTCGGCATCTGAATGAAAAGGGACTGTATGGTAGGAGACCCAGGAAGACCCCACTTTTTACCCCGAGACATAAAAAAGCCAGGCTGGAGTTTGCCAAAACTTACCTGAAAAAGCCTAAAACGTTTTGGAAGAATGTTCTCTGGTCAGATGAGACAAAAGTAGAGCTTGGGCAAAGGCATCAACATAGAGTTTACAGGAGAAAAAAAAAAAGCATTCAAAGAAAAGAACATGGTCCCTAAAGTCAAACATGGCGGAGGTTCCCTGATGTTTTGGGGTTGCATTGCTGCCTCTGGCACTGGACTGCTTGACCATGTGCATGGCATTATGAAGTCTGAAGACTACCAACAAATTTTGCAGCATAATGTAGGGCCCAGTGTGAGAAAGCTGGGTCTCCCTCAGAGGTCATGGGTCTTCCAGCAGGACAATGACCCAAAACACACTTCAAAAAGCACTAGAAAATGGTTTGAGAGCACTGGAAACTTCTAAGGTGGCCAGCAATGAGTCCAGACCTGAATCCCATAGAACACCTGTGGAGAGATCTAAAAATGGCAGTTTGGAGAAGGCACCCTTCAAATATCAGGGACCTGGAGCAGTTTGCCAAAGAAGAATGGTCTAAAATTCCAGCAGAGCATTGTAAGAAACTCATTGATGGTTACCGGAAGCGGTTGGTTGCAGTTATTTTGGCTAAAGGTTGTGCAACCAAGTATTAGGCTGAGGGTGCCAATACTTTTGTCTGGCCCATTTTTGGAGTTTTGTGTGAAATGATCAATGTTTTGCTTTTTGCTTCATTCTCTTTTGTGTTTTTTCATTTAATACAAATTAAATGAAGATAATAATTCCAAAGAATTTGTGATTGCAATCATTTTCAGGAAGAAACTGAGTATTATCTGACAGGATTGCAGGGGTGTCAATAGTTTTGGCACAACTGTATATATATACAGTGGGGCAAAAAAGTATTTAGTCAGTCAGCAATAGTGCAAGTTCCACCACTTAAAAAGATGAGAGGCGTCTGTAATTTACATCATAGGTAGACCTCAACTATGGGAGACAAACTGAGAAAAAAAAATCCAGAAAATCAAATTGTCTGTTTTTTTAACATTTTATTTGCATATTATGGTGGAAAATAAGTATTTGGTCAGAAACAAATTTTCATCTCAATACTTTGTAATATATCCTTTGTTGGCAATGACAGAGGTCAAACGTTTTCTGTAAGTCTTCACAAGGTTGCCACACACTGTTGTTGGTATGTTGGCCCATTCCTCCATGCAGATCTCCTCTAGAGCAGTGATGTTTTTGGCTTTTCGCTTGGCAACACGGACTTTCAACTCCCTCCAAAGGTTTTCTATAGGGTTGAGATCTGGAGACTGGCTAGGCCACTCCAGGACCTTGAAATGCTTCTTACGAAGCCACTCTTCGTTGCCCTGGCGGTGTGCTTTGGATCATTGTCATGTTGAAAGACCCAGCCACGTTTCATCTTCAATGCCCTTGCTGATGGAAGGAGGTTTGCACTCAAAATCTCACGATACATGGCCCCATTCATTCTTTCATGTACCCGGATCAGTCGTCCTGGCCCCTTTGCAGAGAAACAGCCCCAAAGCATGATGTTTCCACCACCATGCTTTACAGTAGGTATGGTGTTTGATGGATGCAACTCAGTATTCTTTTTCCTCCAAACACGACAAGTTGTGTTTCTACCAAACAGTTCCAGTTTGGTTTCATCAGACCATAGGACATTCTCCCAAAACTCCTCTGGATCATCCAAATGCTCTCTAGCAAACTTCAGACGGGCCCGGACATGTACTGGCTTAAGCAGTGGGACACGTCTGGCACTGCAGGATCTGAGTCCATGGTGGCGTAGTGTGTTACTTATGGTAGGCCTTGTTACATTGGTCCCAGCTCTCTACAGTTCATTCACTAGGTCCCCCCGCGTGGTTCTGGGATTTTTGCTCACCGTTCTTGTGATCATTCTGACCCCACGGGGTGGGATTTTGCGTGGAGCCCCAGATCGAGGGAGATTATCAGTGGTCTTGTATGTCTTCCATTTTCTAATTATTGCTCCCACTGTTGATTTCTTCACTCCAAGCTGGTTGGCTATTGCAGATTCAGTCTTCCCAGCCTGGTGCAGGGCTACAATTTTGTTTCTGGTGTCCTTTGACAGCTCTTTGGTCTTCACCATAGTGGAGTTTGGAGTCAGACTGTTTGAGGGTGTGCACAGGTGTCTTTTTATACTGATAACAAGTTTAAACAGGTGCCATTACTACAGGTAATGAGTGGAGGAAAGAGGAGACTCTTAAAGAAGAAGTTACAGGTCTGTGAGAGCCAGAAATCTTGATTGTTTGTTTCTGACCAAATACTTATTTTCCACCATAATATGCAAAAAAAATGATAAAAAAACAGACAATGTGATTTTCTGGATTTTTTTTTCTCAGTTTGTCTCCCATAGTTGAGGTCTACCTATGATGTAAATTACAGACGCCTCTCATCTTTTTAAGTGGTGGAACTTGCACTATTGCTGACTGACTAAATACTTTTTTGCCCCACTGTATATATATATATATATATATATATATATACTAGATGGTGGCCCGATTCTAACGCATTGGGTATTCTGGAATATGCATGTCCACGTAGTATATTCCCCAGCCACGTAGTATATTGCCCAGCCACGTAGTATATTGCCCAGCCACGTAGTATATTCCCCAGCCACGTAGTATATTGCCCAGCCACATAGTATATTGCCCAGTGATGTAGTATATTGGCCAGCCACGTAGTATATTGCCCAGTCACGTAGTATATTGCCCAGTGACATAGTATATTGCCCAGCCACGTAGTATATTGCCCAGCTGCGTAGTATATTGCGCAGCCACGTAGTATATTGCCAAGTGACGTAGTATATTGGCCAGCCACGTAGTATATTGCCCAGCTACATAGTATATTGCCCAGTGACGTAGTATATTGCACAGCAACGTAGTATACAGCACAGAGCTACATATTATATTGCCCAGCCACGTAGTATATTGCCCAGTGACATAGTATATTGCCCAGCCACGTAGTATATTGCCCAGTGACGTAGTATATTGGCCAGCCACGTAGTATATTGCCCAGCTACTTAGTATATTGCCCAGTGACATAGTATATTGCACAGTGACGTAGTATACAGCACAGAGCCACGTAGTATATTGCCCAGCCACGTAGCATATTGCCCAGTCACGCAGTATATTGCCCAGTGACGTAGTATATTGCCCAGTGACGTAGTATATTGCCCAGCCACGTAGTATATTGCCCAGCTACGTAGTATATTGCCCAGCCACGTAGTATATTGCCCAGTGACGTAGTATATTGCACAGTGACGTAGAATACAGCACAGAGCCACGTAGTATATTGCCCAGTCACGTAGTATATTGCCCAGTGACGTAGTATATTGCCCAATGACGTAGTATATTGCCCAGTCACGTAGTATATTGCCCAGCTACGTAGTATATTGCCCAGTCACGTAGTATATTGCCCAGCTACGTAGTATATTGCCCAGCCACGTATGTCACAGGTTAAAAAATAAAAAATAAACATACTCACCTTCGGATCCGAGGGCACCTTGTAGTTGTAACATACTCACCTTCGGATCTGGCGCAGGACATGAGTGCGCAGCTGCCGCCATCCTCCGTTCCCAGGATGCATTGCGAAATTACCCAGATGACTTAGCGGTCTCGCGAGGCCGCTAAGTCTTCTGGGTAATTTCGCAATGCATCGCCGGGAACGGAAGATGGCGGCCGGCGCGAGCGGCTCGGCGGACAACGGAGGGTGAGTATAGCAGGTTTTTTGTTTTTTTATTATTTTTAACATTATATTTTTTACTATTGATGCTGCTTAGGCAGCATCAATAGTAAAATGTTGAGGACACACAGGGTTAATAGCGGCGGTAACGGACTGCGTTACACGCGGCATAACGCGGTCCGTTACCGCCGGCATTAACCCTGTGTTAGCGGTGGCTAGAGGGGGGTATGCGGGCGCCGGGCCGTGACTGCGGGGAGTAAGGAGTGGCCATTTTCATCCGGACTGTGCCCGTCGCTGATTGGTCGTGGCTTTTTTTCCACGACCAATCAGCGACTTGGATCTCCTTGACAGACAGAGGCCGCGACCAATGAATATCCGTGACAGACAGACAGACAGGACAGAAAGATGAAAGTGACCCTTAGACAATTATATAGTATATATACTGTATATATATATATATATATATATATATATATATATATATGTATATATATGTACTAGATGATGGCACGATTCTAACGTATCGGGTATTCTAGAATATGTAGGTAGTATATTGCACAGGCTAAGTACTATATTGCACAGTGACGTAGTATATAACGCAACCGACGTAGTATATAACAGAGCTATGTAGTATGTAACACAGCGTGCATAGTATATAGCACAGCCACGAAGTGTATTGCACTGCTACGTAGTGTATTGCACAGCTATGTAGTGTATTGCACAGGTACGTAGTATATTGGTCAGCCACATAGTATATAGCAGAGCCACGTAGTAGTATATTGTAGAGCCATGTAGTATATTGCACAGGCACGTAGTATATTGCACAGCCCACGTAGTATATAACAGTCACGTAGTGTATTGCACAGCTAAGTAGTGTATAACAGAGCCCACGCAGTATGTAACACAGCCCACGTAGTATATAGCAATGTGGGCACTATATGCATGGTTAAAAAAGACTTAAAATAAAAAATAAACATATACTCACCTTCCGAAGGTCCCTTGAAATCCTGGCATCTGTGTGCGGTGCACGCGGCAGCTTCCGGTCCCAGGGTTGGTATGAGTGCAGGACCTGTGATGACGTCGCGGTCACATGACCGTGAGGTCATAGCAGGCCCTTCTCGCATAGCATCCTTGGCACCGGAACCTGCCGCTTGCACTGCCGAGGACAGTGCGCGACCTTGGAAGGTGAGAATAACCTTTTTTTTTATTATTATTTATAACATTAGATCTTTTTACTATTAACGCAGCATCAATAGTAAAAAGTTGGTCACACAGGGTTAATAGCTGCATTAACGGAGTGCGTTACACCGCGGCATAACGCGGTCCATTAACGATGCCATTAACCCTGTGTGAGGGCTGACTGGAGGGGAGTATAGAGTGGGCACTGACCGTGGGGAGGAAGGAGCGGCCATTTTGCCGCCGGACTGTGCCCGTCGTTGATTGGTCGTGGCAATGGTCGTGGGCGTTTTGCCACGACCAATCAGCGACTTGGATTTCCATGCCAGACAAAGGCCGCGACCAATGAATATCCGCGACAGACAGAAAGACAGACAGACAGAAAGACGGAAGCGACCCTTAGACAATTATATAGTAGATATATATATATATATATATATATATATATATATATATATATATATATACACATATACAGCTCTGGCAAAAGTTAAGAGACCACTGCAAAATGTTCAGTTTGTCTGGTTTTTCTCTTTTTAGGTATATTTTTGACTAAAATGTAAATTGTTCTTTTGTTCTGTAAACTTCTGACAACATGCAATACATTTTTTATTTATTTTTTTAAATTTTTTTTCTGAAAAAGAAAAATGGTCAAAAAAAAAATAGTGCTTTCAGACCTCAAATAGTGCAAAGAAAACAAGTTCATAATCATTTAGAAACAACAATACTAATGTTTTAACTCGGGAAGAGTTCAGAAATCAATATTTTGTGCAATAACCATGATTTTTTTATCACAGCTTTCATGTGTCTTGGCATGCTTTCCACCAGTCTTTCACACTGCTTTTGGCGCAAAAGTTTAAGCAGTTCTTCTTTGTTTGATGGCTTGTGACTATCCATCATCCTCTTGATTACATTCCAGAGGTTTTCAATGGGGTTCAGGTCTGGAGATTGGGCTGCCCATGACAGGGTTTTGATGTGGTAGTTTCTTAATTTTTGCCAGGGCTGTGTATATATACAGCTTTTATCACACCAGAGGGTCTCTACCAGTATGTTGTCTTTGCCTTTTGGGTTACATGGGGCTCCGGCCACATTGCAGAGGCTGAAGGACAGTGTCTTAGAGCCTCATCGGGATTACGTGTTGGCCTATTGGGATGACAAAGTCATTTTTAGTACGAACTGGGATACCCACATGTCCCAGGTACAAGCAGTGCTGGAGTCTCTCAGAATCGCTGGGTTAACAGCAAACCCAAAGAAATGCCGATTGGACTCACAGAGACCCGGAACTTAGGTTACGTGATCAGCCGCAGGGTTATCAAGCCCCAGGTAAACAAGATTGAGGCCATTCAAAACTGGTCCAAACCCTTAAGTACCAAACAGGTGAGGGCATTCCTTGGCATCATTGGGTACTACCGCCAGTTTATACCCAATTTTGCTGGGAAATCAGCACCCCTAAAGGACCTGTTAAAAGGTAAGAAGACTTTGATGGTCTGGTGGAATCCTCAAACGGAGTAAGCATTCTAGACTCTGAAGTCAGCATTGTGTGGACAGCCAGCTCTCATCAGCCCTGACTTCCAGAAAACCTTTATCATGCAAACCGATGCCTCAGAGGTAGGCATAGGAGCGGTGCTGTCGCAAGAGGTGAAGGGATGAGCATCCAGTCACCTACTTGAGCAGGAAACTGACCCCGGCAGAGAAAAATTATAGCGTAGTGGAGGAGTGCTTGGCGATTAAATGGGCCTTAGAATCCTTACGCTACTATTTGCTCGGGCATCCCTACAAAACTTTAGTTTCTCAGTGGAACATCGGGTGGGGAAGTCACAGGGAAATGCGGATGCCTTATAGTGCGAATGCAGGCTTACCGGGAGGTTAAGGAAGAGGTGCGGTGGATGGTGCAGAGTGCACCTGAGTATGGTCCCTTCTTCAGGATGCTGGTGGCCGGTGTCCAGAGTAAGCCAGAGCCGAGTGCATCACTGGTTTCCCTGTGGCCATCTTCCTGAAGCCGTGGGCCACTGGAGGCTTCGGGAAAATGGCCGCCGGGGGCCGTGCAGGCACAGATTGAAATCTCGGTGGCACTCGGTTTCAGGAAAATGGCTGCCGAGATCTCAATCTTCACACGAGTGGCCTCCAGCGGCCATTTTCCTGAAGCCTCCGGCGGCCCACGGCTTCAGGAAGATGGCCACAGGGAAACCGGTGATGCACTTGGCTCTGCTCACCGTGGACACTGGGCCGCTGGCATCCTGAAGAAGGGACCCTGCTCCATGTTCTGCCTCACCGCCGACACTGGACCCTGTTGTGAATTCTGTGGCAGAGCTCCCTCCTGTGGTCACAAGTGGTACTTCGGCTGGTTCTCTCTGTGAGCTTCCGTTGGTGGAGGAAAGTGGTACTGTGGCTTCTGAGTTTCCTTCCTCAGGTGATGTGGTGAAGTCGTTAGGTGCTTCTCTATTTAACTCCACCTAGTGCTTTGATCCTGGCTTCCAGTCAATGTTCTAGTATTGGACCTGTTTCCTCCTGGATCGTTCCTGTGGTCTGCTGCTCTGCATAGCTAAGTTCCTCTTTGCTATTTGTTTGCTGTTTTTTTTCTGTCCAGCTTGTCAATTTGTTTTTTACTGCTTGCTGGAAGCTCTGGGACGCAGAGGGTGTACCTCCGTGCCGTTAGTTCGGTACGGAGGGTCTTTTTGCCCCCTTTGCGTGGTTTTTGTAGGGTTTTGTGTTGACCGCAAAGTTACCTTTCCTATCCTCGCTCTGTTCAGAGAGTTGGGCCTCACTTTGCTAAATCTATTTCATCTCTACGTTTGTCTTTTCATCTTAACTCACAGTCATTATATGTGGGGGCTGCCTTTTTCTTTGGGGTATTTCTCTGAGGCAAGGTAGGCTTATTTTCTATCTTCAGGCTAGCTAGTTTCTCAGGCCGTGCCGAGTTGCATAGGCAGCGTTAGGCGCAATCCACGGCTGCCTTTAGTGTGGTTGGAGAGGATTAGGGATTGCGGTCAGCAGAGTTCCCACGTCTCAGAGCTCGTTCTTGTTTTTTGGGTTATTGCCAGGTCACTGTATGTGCGCTGACCTCTATGTCCATTGTGGTACTGAATTACCTTTCATAACAGGACCCACAGCATTGCATCCCGGGATTGCAGCATTGCCCCACATCTGCTGCTGCTGGCTTCCTGTGGAAGGGACCACACCTTCTGTGACCCCCTGTACCACCTCTGGCCCTCAGGTAAGATACCTTAAATTTGGACAATAAGATGGATCCCATCTTATAAAAATCTTTTTTCTGCTATTTTCCACCCCAAAATTTGGGGTGTGTCTTATGGTGCTGTGCGTCTTATAGTCCGAAAAATACGGTACCTATTTTTTTCAATTTGCAGCATGTCAATTTCCCTTGTGGAAATAGATGTTTTATTTGCAGATTTTCCCATAAACTTGAATGCGTTTTTAAGTTGTTTCTGCACATGACATTATCAATTAAGTTTTATCAAGGCTAAGTAAGGCCCCCTTCACATGTCTGCTTTTTGTGTCTGTATGCGGTCTGTTAGTAATGGAAAGGCGGTCTTATAGACACATCTCTATTACTCACCTCTGGGCTTGATGTCACCTGCAATGCAAAGGTGACATCAACCCCAACCCTATTGTCAACAGTGAGGCTAAGCGCCAGATTATGGAAGCGCAATTTCTGGGGTGGCTGAGGGCTGATGTTGCTAGCCTGGAAGGGGGGGTCAATATCTCTGGCCACTTCCCAGGCTATTAATATCAACCCACAAAGCAAGAAAAGGCTATAAGATAGAAAAACGTTTTCAAGTTGCCCTTTCCACAGTTTGAAATGTAATTACGAAATGGCAGTTAACAGGAACAGTGGAGGTAAAGATAAGGTCTGGAAAACCAAGCAAAATGTCAGTGAGAGCTGACATTTCTGGGGAAGCTGAGGGCTGATGTTGCTAGCCTGGAAGGGGGTCAATATCTCTGGCCCCTTCCCTGGTTATTAATATCAACCCACAAAGCAAGAAAAGACTATAAGATAGAAAAATGTTTTCAAGTTGCCCTTTCCACAGTTTGAAATGTAATTACGAAATGGCAGTTAACAGTAATAGTGGAGGTAAAGATAAGGTCTGGAAAACCAAGCAAAATGTCAGAGAGAGCTGCTAGAAGGATTGCTAGGGAGGCAAATCAGAACTTCTGCTTGACTACAAAAGACCTTCAGACAAATTTAGTAAACTCTGGAATTGTGGTACATTGATCTTCTATTCATAGACACCTGCACAAATATGGCCTTCATGGAAGAGTCATCACAAAAGAACCTCCGCTGCGTCCTCATCATAAAATTCTGTATCAGAAGTATGCAAAAGAACATCTAAATAAGCCTGATGCAGTTTGGAAACAAGTCCTGTGGACCGATGAGTTTAAAATAGAACTCTTTGGCCACAATGATCAAAGGTATGTGTGGAGATAAAAGGGCACAGAATTTCAGGGAAAGAACATCTCGCCAACCATTTAGCATGGGGTGGATCAATCAAGCTTTTGGGTTGTGTTGCAGCCAATGGCTCAGGGAACATTTCATGAGTAGAGGATAGAATGGATTCAATTAAATTTCAACAAATTCTTGATGCAAACATAACACTATCTGTAAAAAAAGCCGAAGTCGGAGGATGGCTTCTACAAATGAACAATGATCCTAAACTCACGTCAAAATCCACAGTAGACTACCTCAAAAGGCGCAAGCTAAATGTTTTACGTTTACGTTTTAATGGTCGTCACAGTTTCCTGAGCTGAACAACATAGAAAATCTGTGGCTAGATGTCCAAGGAATCTCACAGAACTGGAAGAATTTTTCAACGAAAAATAGATGAAAATCCCTTAATCAAGGATTGAAAGATTTGGCTGTCTACAAAAAGCGATTACAACCTGTGATACTCTTAAGGCCAGTCTCACACGTCCAGATAATTCCGGTACCGGAGAAAACGGTATCGGAGTTATCTGTGTCCATGTGCTCACGTAGGTCATCCGTGTGGAATACGTGTGATGTCTGTGAGTACGTTTTTAGGGTCCGTGTGCTGTCCGTGTGTCCATGTATTGCAACAATTTTTACAATTTTAACCCTATGATAGGAAAAACGCACACGGACAGCATCCGTGTGCGGTACGTGTTTACACGGACCCATAGACTTTAATGGGTCCGTGTGATCCGTGCGCTCCCACGAACACTGATATGTCTCCGTGTTTTGCAAATGGACACATGGTCCGTGAAAACGCTGACATGTGCAGAGACATTTATTTTAATGTGACTACGTGAGTCAGTATCTCTGGTATAGCGCTATTTACACTGCTTATGTGGATTTAAACAAACTATAATCATTTATGGGGCGGTGTGAAGTCCTATTATGGAAGCTTGATGTTTAAGGATAGTAAATGGGGCACTAACATTTAAATGATTATATGCAGGAAGCCTGATTGGTGGCCTCGGTGGGCTTTTTCTTTTCTCTCCGCTTTCACTATTACCCATTTTTGAGTGGGAGTGTCCTTTTTCTCTATTTGTTCTTAATAAGGATATAGGGTCATTGGGCCATGCTGGTTGCAAATTAAAGGACATGGCCACTAAGAATAGAAATCATTTTATGATGGGTATGACTCACCTATAAGCCATCTGGAGCGGAGTTCTCGTATTTTAATATTTGGACAAATGAGACATTTACACATTTTCTTGCCCAGATGGTATCTATATACAGTTATATGAAAAAGTTTGGGCACCCCTATTAATCTTAAAGGGAACCTGTCACATCGTTTTTTCAGATTGAGCTATAAATACTGTTAAATAGGGCCTGCGCTGTGTGTTACTATAGTGTATGTAGTGTACCCTGATTCCCCATGTATGCTGAGAAATACATTACCAAAGTCGCCGTTTTCGCCTGTCAATCAGGCTGGTCAGGTCGGGTGGGCGTGTTCACAGCGCTCTTTTCTTCCCCAGCTTTCCGTTGGTGGCGTAGTGGTGTGCGCATGTTCAATTTCCGAATTTCCTGCGCCCACGTGAAGACACAGCGCGCGATCTGCGCTGTCATCCCTTTCATCGGTGGGGGCGGCCATCTTCCTGGGGCCGCGCGTGCGCAGATGTAATGCTCTGCTGCACGGGGCTTCAGGAAAATGGCCGCGGGATGCCGCGCGTGCGCACAAGAGATCGCGGCGGCCATTTTCCCAAAGCCGAGATGCAAACTCCACTCCATCTGCGCACGCGCGGCCCCAGGAAGATGGCCGCCCCCACCGATGAAAGGGATGACAGCGCAGATCGCGCGCTGTGTCTTCACGTGGGCGCAGGGAATTTGGAAATTGGACATGCGCACACCACTACGCCACCAACGGAAAGCTGGGGAAGAAAAGAGCGCTGTGAACACGCCCACCCGACCTGACCAGCCTGATTGACAGGCGAAAACGGCGACTTTGGTAATGTATTTCTCAGCATACATGGGGAATCAGGGTACACTACATACACTATAGTAACACACAGCGCAGGCCCTATTTAACAGTATTTATAGCTCAATCTGAAAAAACGGGGTGACAGGTTCCCTTTAAGCTTAATGTTTTATAAAAAATTATTTTTTTTTTTGCAACAGCTATTTCAGTTTCATATATCTAATAACTGTTGGACACAGTAATGTTTCTGCCTTGAAATGAGGTTTATTGTACTAACAGAAAATGTGCAATCTGCATTCAAACAAAATTTAACAGGTGCATAAGTATCGGCACCCCACCAGAAAAGTGACATTAATATTTAGTAGATCCTCCTTTTGCAAAAATAACAGCCTCAAGTCGCTTCCTGTAGCTTTTAATGAGTTCCTGGATCCTGGATGAAGGTATTTTTGACCATTCCTCTTTACAAAACAATTCCAGTTCAGTTAAGTTTGATGGTCGCCGAGCATGGACAGCCCTCTTCAAATGATCCCACAGATGTTCAATGATATTCAGGTCTGGGGACTGGGATGGCCATTCCAGAACAGTATAATTGTTCTTCTGCATGAATGCCTGAGTAGATTTGGAGTGGTGTTTTGGATCATTGTCTTGCTGAAAGATCCATCCCCTGCGTAACTTCAACTTTGTCACTGATTCATGAACATTATTGTCAAGAATCTGCTGATACTGAGAGGAATCCATGTGTCCCTCAACTTTAACAAGATTCTCGGTGCCGTCATTGGCCACACAGCCCCAAAGCGTGATGGAACCTCCACCAAATTTTACTGTGGGTAGCAAGTGTTTTTCTTGGGATGCTGTGTTTTTTTGGCCGCCATGCATAACGCCTTTTTGTATGACCAAACAACTCAATCTTGGTTTCATCCTTCCACAGGACCTTCTTCCAAAAAGAAATTGGCTTCTCCAAATATGCTTTTGCATACCTCAGCCGACTCTGTTTGTGGCGTGCTTGCAGAAACGGCTTCTTTCGCATCACTCGCCCATACAGCTTCTCCTTGTGCAAAATGCATTGTATAGTTGACCGATGCACAGTGACACCATCTTTAGCAAGTTGATGCTGCAGCTCTCTGGAGGTGGTCTGAGGATTGTCCTTGACTGAACTCACCATTCTTCTTCTCTGTCTTTCTGATGTTTTTCTTGGCCTGCCACTTCTGGCCTTAACAAGAACTGTACCTGTGTTCTTCCATTTCCTTACTATGTTCCTTACAGTGGAAATTGACAGGTTAAATCTCTGAGACAGCTATTTGTATCCTTCCCCTGAACAACTATGGTGCATAATCTTTGTTTTCAGATCATTAGATAGTTGTTTTGAGGAGCCCATCATGCCACTCTTCAGAGGAGATTCAAACAGGAGAACAACTTCCAAGTGGCCACTTTAAGTAGCTTTTCTCATGATTGCATACACCTGGCTATGAAGTTCAAAGCTCAATGATGTTAGAAAACCAAAAAAAGTGCTTTAGTAAGTCAGTAAAAAGTAGGTGGGAGTATTTAAAGCAAGAAAATGATAAGGGTGCCCATACTTATGCACCTGTCAAATTTTGTTTGAATGCAGATTGCACATTTTCTGTTAGTACAATAAACCTCATTTTAAAGCAGAAACATTACTGTGTCCAACAGTTATTAGATATATGAAACTGAAATAGCTCTTGCAAAAAAACCTATTTTTATAAAACATTAAGCTTTAGATTAATAGGATTAACACTTTTTCATATAACTGTATATTTGAACCCTATTAGGGATTTTTAAGGGCAGAAAAACAAATTTTGTGGTATTTGTTTTTCCTAATTTTTTCTATTGTTTTTCCAATTTTGCTTGTTTTTTTAATTTTTGGGCAATTGGGTGTATTGGGACATGATTTTTATTACCATAGGGATTGATTAGGGTTAGTAGGGCAAGCCGCCACCGACTGGGGGCGCCTACCGCTGAAACTTAGGGTGCCAACCTCCACAGTCAGGCAGGGACCAGTATTAGTGGACCTACAAGGCCTAATAGTCCACATTTAATTGTATTGCTCTCCCTATGGTAACCCATGTGTGGCAATGTCTTCAAATTTGGAATAATTGTTTTTAACTTTATGGATTAAAAGTTATATTTTAGGGATCCTTGTTTCTCTGGTTCTTGTTGCTCTTGTAGTTTGCCTGATTATTAATCAGATTTTTATTTTTGAAGGATAATACCAGACTTGTGTGTGTGTTTTAGGGCGAGTTTCATGTGTCAAGTTGTGTGTGTTGAGTTGCGGGTGGCGACATGCACGTAGCGACTTTTGTGAGATGAGTTTTGTGTGGCGACATGCGTGTTGCAACTTTTTGTGTGTCGAGTTGCATGTGACAGGTTAGTGTAGCAAGTTGTGTGCAGCACGTTTTGCACATGGCGAGTTTTGTGCGTAGCGAGTTTTATGTGTGGTGCGGTTTGAGTATGTGCAAGTTTTGTGTGAGGCAACTTTTGAATGTGTTGCAACTTTTGTGCATGTGGCAATTTTTCCACGTGTGCAAGTTTTGCGTGTGGCGAGTTTTCCATGAGGTGAGTTTTGCACGTGTGGCTAGTTTTGCGTCAGTCTAGCTTTGCATGTGGCGAATTTTGCGCGTGGCGAGTTTTGAGTGGTGACTTTTGTGTTTCGACTTTTATGTGGCGAGGTTGGTGTATGTGTGGTGAAATGTATGCTGAGGGTGGTATATGTGTTCAAGCACGTGGTAGTGTGTGGCGCATTTTGTGTGTGTGTTCATATCCCCGTGTGTGGTGAGTATCCCATATCGGGGCCCCACCTTAGCAACTTTATGGTATATACTCTTTGGCGCCATCGCGCTCATTCTTTAAGTCCCCCTTGTTCACATCTGGCAGCTGTCAATTTGCCTCCAACACGTTTCCTTTCACTTTTTCCCCATTATGTAGATAGGGGCAAAATTGTTTGGTGAATTGGAATGTGCAGGGTTAAAATTTCACCTCACAACATAGCCTATGACGCTCTCGGGGTCCAGACGTGTGACTGTGCAAAATTTTGTGGCTGTAGCTGCGACAGTGCAGATGCCAATCCCGGACATACACACACACATTCAGCTTTATATATTAGATATACATGTAAGTCATCTCCCCTGTATATAGTATATACCTGTATGTCATCTTCCCTGTATATAGTATATACCTGTAAGTCATCTCCTCCTGTATATAATATATAGCTGTATATCATCTCCCCTGTATATAGTATATACCTGTATGCCATCTCCTCCTGGCTGTCAATTAGCCTCCAACACTTTTCCTTTCACTTTTTCCCCATTATGTAGATAGGGGCAAAATTGTTTGGTGAATTGGAATGCGCAGGGTTAAAATTTTGCCTCACAACAAAGCCTATGACACTCTCTGGGTCCAGGTAAAGAAGCTGCGGAGACACCATCACGTGTTTCTCGACGCAAGCAGTGAATAGCCAGGCCTTTCCCCGGGAAGGAACAAGCACGGGAAGGGCAGCATCCTATGAAGGAAAGCCACCTATGCCAAGCATGGTATCCATCCACAGACAGCTGTTTCGGGGTGTTTGCCCCTCATCAGTGTGGAGTAGGAATCTGGCTATTAGGAGCAGTGCCTAGTAAAAAGGCTATAAAGGCACAGATGATTGGCCTCGGGGAGACCAAAACATCCAACACTGCGGAGACACCATCACGTGTTTCTCAACGCAGTGATTCCAGAACACTGCCCCCATCCCTTATGGGAAATATGCAGATGCAGGTAAAGAAGCTGCGGAGACACCATCACGTGTTTCTCGACGCAAGCAGTGAATAGCCAGGCCTTTCCCCGGGAAGGAACAACCACGGGAAGGGCAGCATCCTATGAAGGAAAGCCACCTATGCCAAGCATGGTATCCATCCACAGACAGCTGTTTCGGGGTGTTTGCCCCTCATCAGTGTGGAGTAGGAATCTGGCTATTAGGAGCAGTGTCTAGTAAAAAGGCTATAAAGGCACAGATGATTGGCATCTGCATATTTCCCATAAGGGATGGGGGCAGTGTTCTGGAATCACTGCGTTGAGAAACACGTGATGGTGTCTCCGCAGTGTTGGATGTTTTGGTCTCCCCGAGGCCAATCATCTGTGCCTTTATACTCTCTGGGTCCAGACGTGTGACTGTGCAAAATTTTGTGGCTGTGGCTGTGACGGTGCAGATACAATACACACATACATACATACACACACACACATTCAGCTTTATATATTAGATTTTTGAGTAAAATGTAAATTGTTCTTTTATTCTATAAACTACTGACAACATTTCTCCGAAGTTCCAAGCAAAAAATTTTGTATTTATTTTCTGAAAATGAGAAATGGTCAAAATAACAATAAAATGCATTGCTTGCAGACCTCAAATAATGCAAAAAAAAACAAACAAGTTCATAATCAGTTAGAAACAACAATACTAATGTTTTAAATCAGGAAGAGTTCAGAAATCAATATTTTGTGGAATAGCCATTATTTTTATTCACAGCTATCATGCGTCTTGTTATGCTTTCCACCAGTCTTTCACACTGCTTTTGGGTGACCTTATGCCACTCCTGGTACAAAAATTTAAGCAGTTCTTTGTTTGATGGCTTGTGACTATCCATCTTCCACTTGATTGCATTCCAGAGGGGGGTTCAGGTCTGGAGATTGAGCTGGCCATGACAGGGATTTGATGTGGTGGTCCTTCATCCACACCTTTATTGACCTAGCTGTGTGGCATGGCGCATTGTCGTAATGGATAAAACAGTCCTCAGAGTTAGGCCTGTCCCACACGTCCAGATAATTCCGGTACCGGAGTTATCTGTGTCCATGTGCTCACGTGGCACATCAGTGTGGCACACGTGCGGCAGCCGTGTGCCGTCCGGGTACCACACGCACCATGCAGGAGACAGCGCTACAGTAAGCGCTATTCCCTGCTTTGGGTGCTGAATCCAGAATTCATTCCTTCTTCCCAGCAGCGTTCGCTGGAGCGAAGGAATGAAAAATCTTTTTTTTTTTTGTTAATATAAAGTTCCCGGTAATCTCCCCCCTCCCACCCCCTGTGCGCCCGCCCGCTGGCATTAAAATACTTACCTAGCTCCCTCGGCGCTTCCTCTCAGCGTCGCAGCTCTTCCTGTATGAGCGTTCATGTGGTGCCGCTTATTACAGTGATGAATATGCGGCTCCACCCCTATGGGAGGTGAAGCCGCATATTCATCACTGTAATGTGCGGCACCACGTGACCGCTCATACAGGAAGAGCTGCGACGCTGAGAGGAAGCTTCGAGGGAGCTGGGTAAGTATTTTAATGCCAGCGGGCGGGCGCACAAGGGGAGGGAGGGGGGAGATTACCGGGAACTTTAACAAAAAAAAAAAGATTTTTCATTCCTTCTCTCCAGCGAACGCTGCTGGAGAGAAGAAATGAATGGGGCTTCAGCACCACAAGCTGGGGGGACAGCGCTTACTGTAGCGCTGTCTCCAGCACGGCACACAGACTACACACGGACAGCATCTGTGTACAGTACGTGTTTTACACGGACCCATTGACTTTAATGGGTCTGTGTGATCCGTGCGCTCCCACGAACACTGACATGTCTCCGTGTTTTCCAAACGGACACACGGTCCGTAAAAACACGCTGACATGTGCAGAGACACATTGATTTTAATGTGTCTACGTGAGTAAGTGTCTCCGGTACGTGAGGAAACTGTCACCTCACGTACCGGAGCCACTGACGTGTGAAACCGGCCTTAGGGAACATTGCCTGAGCAGAAGGAATCAACTCTTTTCAGGATAACCTTGTATGCGGCTTGATTCATACGTCCTTTACAAAGATTAACCTGCCCAATTCCAGCCTTGCTGAAGCATCCCTAGATCAACACCTGGTCGTCTAATGGTTAGACGGAGACCTGTAGAGGCGTACAAGCCACAGTGCCTTGCACCCACTGTGAAATTTGGTGGTGAATAAAAATCATGGTTATTCCACAAAATATTGATTTCTGAACTCTTCCTGAGTTAAACATTATTATTGTTGTTTCTAAATGATTATGAACTTTGTTTTTTGCATTGTTTGAGGTCTGCAAGCAATACTTTTTTTTGTTATTTTGACCATTTCTTATTTTCAGAAAATACAAAATTTATTGCTTGAAACTTTGGAGACATGTTGTCAGTAGTTTATAGAATAAAATAACAATTTATATTTTACTCAGAAATATACCTATAAAGAGAAAAATCAGACAAACTGAACATTTTGCAGTGGTCTTTTAATTTTTGCCAGATCTGTATATTTTTTTACATTGCATTTTTATTTTCCAATGTATCTGATCTTACCCTTAAAATGTCCTGGTTGTGACGCTCAGAATATTTCCAGCACATCTTTGAACAAAAGTTTCTCAAGAAGAAAAAAGAGATGAAGGCACTCACCAGTCTTCCAGCAGAAATCCTTTATTTAATATCAACTCCAGATAAAAATCATGGCCGGGGGAACAAGAGCCAAAGCTCGTGTGAGCTAGGGGGGACGACGGCCGTTTCGCGCTGTGCCTGCGCTTCTACGGGTCAGTCTGTGTTCGGGTTAGACAACGGAAATAGTGTGCCGGCCATGACACCTCCCACCACCAAACCCTCCCACAAATCACGAAATACACAAAAATAAAAAGCACAATTAAAAACATAGAAACTGTTTCCAAAGGCCTGGAATAATCTTATACACTGTGAAAACAACAATATCATTACCCACAACATCGGCATAGATTCAGATTCGCATGCTGTCTAACTGCAGCCTATTGCGTATAAGATTACAAGAAGATAGACATGTCCACACGATCGTTGAAGCCAAGTGGACCCAGCGCATTACTGCGCATGATCCACCTGGCCTCACGTCTAAGAAGCAAGTTGTTCCAATCACCTCCTTGAACAGGCAGAGTAACCCTTTCGATCCCAGCAAAGGTAAGATATTGTGCATTGCCGCTATGCTTTTCCCTCACATGTGCGATCAGCCGCGGAACTCCTTTACCTGTCACCACTGACCGACAGTGCTCACGGAAACGTGTAAACAATGGTCGGATTGTTTTCCCAATATAGTATAATCTACATGGACAAAATATAACATATACTACATGGTCGGATCTACAAGTAATAAAATCATTGACCATGTGTTCTACCGCACCCATATGCAAGATGCGATCGGTCAAGTGTTGTCGGCAGTAAGCACAGTGTCCGCATTTGAAATTGCCTTTAGGAGTAGCCGAGCTGAGCTGATGGATTGACTGATGACATAGTAAATCTGAATGAGGACAGTAAAGATAGTATAGCCCCTTTTAGGGGGGGAGTCCCATCTAGATTTATGCCAATGGCTTCTCCAGGCAATCTAATAGATTTATTTGAAGCGCAGGTAATACGGGATGTAGAGGCACTGATGTATTTTAAAGCCCCGAATAATTTGACAGCTGATGAAGAAAGAGCAATGAGAGAAATTAGCAAGTGGGAGGATACGATAGTGAGAGCTGCCGATAAGGGAGGAAAAATAGTGTTGCTTCCCAGATCCTACTATGTCTCTGAAGCTAAGAGACAATTATCGAACACAATGGTATATAGACCTCTGCCTAAGAATCCTCTACCTAAATATATGATTGAATTAAGAACGTATCTGAGAAAATACGTAGAGCTGGGAGTGATTTCTAAACGTAAAGCGGAGAGGCTGCTGCCGGAGTTCCCCACCAGACCCCACTGGTACCACATCCCTAAGGTGCACAAGTCGGTAGATTGTCCCCCAGGACGTCCCATAGTATCTGGGATAGGGTCATTTACTGAGTCCCTATCTCAGTATATAGATTGGTTGTTACGTCCCATGTTAAAGGACATCCCGTCCTATTTGAAAGACACAAGTTCGTTCCTGAAAAGTATACGAGGTTTTGACTGGCAAGAGACTTTCTCTCTAGCGTCTATTGACGTAGAGAGCTTATATACCAGGATACCTCAGAGAATGGGAGTGGAAATAATTGAATCAATCTTAAACACCACCAATAAAAGTCGGGACTTTGTAGAGTTTGTGTGTGAGGGGTTAAATTTCATTCTTACCCATAATGCGTTCACCTTTTTGGATGAGTGGTACGTTCAAGAAGTGGGGACTGCGATGGGGACTCCGGTAGCATGCACCTTCGCTAATTTATTTTTAGGTGTGTTCGAGGAAAAATTTGTATATTCTAAAGAAAATGTCTTCTTACAGCACATTAAATTCTATCAAAGATATATAGATGACATAGTAGTGATCTGGGATGGCACGGAGGATGCATTCCAGGAGTTTGTGACAGGTCTGAATCAAACCAATGATATGAACATGTTTTTCACCTCCGTGTTTGGAGGTCAGAAACTAGAATTTCTGGATGTGTTAGTAGAGGTGAAAGAAGGGATGATTTGTACGTCCCTTTATCGAAAACCGGTAGCAGCCAATACCATGATGCACTATGACAGCTTTCACCCTATGCATACTAAAAAAGCTTTGCCATACAGTCAGTTTGTTAGAGTGAGTAGGAGCAATAATATAGAGGAAGGCTTCTTGAGACAATCAGAAGAGATGAAGATCAGATTTAAACAGAGAGGATATCCGGATAATTTATTAAATACGGCTATGGACAGAGTGAGTAAGGAGAGGATAAATATCAATAAAAAAACGGAGAACAAAGTAGTTAATTGTAAACAGCAGGTAGAGAAACGGTTTACGTTTTGTTTTAAATATAGTAACATGGATCAGCAAATAAGATTGGCCATAAAAAAGAATTGGCATTTGTTAGGACGAGATAAAGAATTGTCAGAAATAGTAGCTAGAGGCCCGCTAGTAGCCAATAAACGGAGTGTAAGACTGAGAGACAAAATAGTGAGAAATCGCATTTCTAGTCGGAGCAATAATTGGCTCAGCTCGGCTACTCCTAAAGGCAATTTCAAATGCGGACACTGTGCTTACTGCCGACAACACTTGACCGATCGCATCTTGCATATGGGTGCGGTAGAACACATGGTCAATGATTTTATTACTTGTAGATCCGACCATGTAGTATATGTTATATTTTGTCCATGTAGATTATACTATATTGGGAAAACAATCCGACCATTGTTTACACGTTTCCGTGAGCACTGTCGGTCAGTGGTGACAGGTAAAGGAGTTCCGCGGCTGATCGCACATGTGAGGGAAAAGCATAGCGGCAATGCACAATATCTTACCTTTGCTGGGATCGAAAGGGTTACTCTGCCTGTTCAAGGAGGTGATTGGAACAACTTGCTTCTTAGACGTGAGGCCAGGTGGATCATGCGCAGTAATGCGCTGGGTCCACTTGGCTTCAACGATCGTGTGGACATGTCTATCTTCTTGTAATCTTATACGCAATAGGCTGCAGTTAGACAGCATGCGAATCTGAATCTATGCCGATGTTGTGGGTAATGATATTGTTGTTTTCACAGTGTATAAGATTATTCCAGGCCTTTGGAAACAGTTTCTATGTTTTTAATTGTGCTTTTTATTTTTGTGTATTTCGTGATTTGTGGGAGGGTTTGGTGGTGGGAGGTGTCATGGCCGGCACACTATTTCCGTTGTCTAACCCGAACACAGACTGACCCGTAGAAGCGCAGGCACAGCACGAAACGGCCGTCGTCCCCCCTAGCTCACACGAGCTTTGGCTCTTGTTCCCCCGGCCATGATTTTTATCTGGAGTTGATATTAAATAAAGGATTTCTGCTGGAAGACTGGTGAGTGCCTTCATCTCTTTTTTCTTCTTGAGAAACTTTTGTTCAAAGACTGTTTTTCGGAAAGAGCACCCGAAGTCGCATAAGATTACGGCAATTGAAGAGTGAAATTCTATGATATTTTGCACCTGCATTTGGTCAAGTGAGACCCGAGTGGTGGGACAGTGCCGCTCATTTTTATCTTTTTGGATCATTTCCAGCACATCTGTTGGAATCATCAGGAGTGAAGGCACAGCTTGGCAGTAGATAATCAGAATCCTGAGCAGGAATTACAGCATTCACTCTAGTGTACCAATAAAGGTTTAGCGCAGTGAATGGTTTATGTCGGCTAGAATTAAATATAATCGTAAGGGGAGGGGGATGAGATGAGCTCTAACATCACCTATAGTGAATAGTGGGTCCTATGTTATCCACTGGGTACAGTTGAGTTACCTTTCGTCATAATCCTGCCTGTGATATTAATGAATCTGCTGAAAGGTCTCATAGACAAAACAGAAATAAGACCCAATGGTCAGTGTGAACATTACAAGATTTGTGGGGGGTGGGGTTTCCATCCTTTCCCCACATTGGATCTGCGAGTTTGTCCTAGTTAGTAAAGTGTTCCTGCAAATGGACGTACTGATTAATCCCGTGATCAAGCGGGCACAGAAGCTGTGCTCAGCACAATCACCACAGTGGCTCAGCTTGAGGGCTCATTCAGATGTCTGTATTTTTCGTACGACTTCTATCCATGTGAATGAAGCCTATTTGAGAGACGACCTCCTACAGTGAAAGCCAGGGCCAGTGTCAGCACCCTCTCTGGCTGTTTAACGCTCCAGGTAACAGGTTGTGAGAGGGCTGTCTGTCTCCCTTCCTTCAACACCCCTGTGATGAATTTGTGGGGAGCCGACAGTTGTCATTGCACCCAGAGATCAAACAATATCTTATGGGTCATCTAGGTATGGTGGCCTATTAGACCCTACCACAAGCAGGGTCTAATAGGCCTCCCATGAGTGTAAGGGCTCATGCAGAGTGCTGTCCAATTTTCGATCAGATAGTGCACTTGACAGGGTGCTGACCCATGTTATTTAATAGGGATGAACAGGCTTGACTGTCCGTGACAAAAAAAAATTGCAGCATGCACTACTGTTTTAATGATGAAACTCACCCATAAAAGTCCTATGTGTGCGGAAAAAAAAATCAGATCCTACACAGAACATATGTATGGCATTTTATATGTATAAGTTAAAAAAGTTCTATACTTTATTAGATAATAGATTATAAAAATTCCACAATACAGACAGAAATGCATGCAATAGTGGGTGAATAATCAATGAGACCCCACATTACACAGACTAGTAGAGTGTGAGTATTGCACATTCTGAGTAATGAACATATCATGTAATTTGTAGTAATCACATATATAGAAGTAGCAAGTAACTTATTCACTCACCAGAGACCCAATGCACATTTCACAAATGCTTTGTAAGGGGCACTTTGCATAGTTTATCTATTTGGGATATATATTTTCTCTGGTTCTAGCTAATTTTCTGCTTTCATTATTATTTATTTATATAGCACCATTAATTCCATGGAGCTGTGTTGTGAATTCTGTGGCTGAGTTCACTTCTGTGGTCACAAGTGGTATTGCAGTCTCTGGGCTTCCTCCCTCAGGTGTTTTGGTGAGCTCGTTGGCTGCCTTGCTATTTAGCTCCACCTGAGTCTGTCTTCCTTGCTCCTTGTCAATGTTCCAGTGTTGGATCTGAGCTACTGCATCTTTCCTTGGGCCTGCTGCTCTGCTAGATAAGTGCTTCTAGTTTGTTTTCTGTTTTTTCTGTCCAGCTTGCTATTAACTTTTGCTGGAAGCTCTGAGAAGCAAAGGGGTGCACCGCCGTGCTGTTAGTTCGGCACGGTGGGTCTTTTTGCCCCTTTGCGTGGTTTTCGTTTTAGGGTTTTTTGTAGACTGCATAGTTCTCTTTGCTATCCTCGCTCTGTCTAGAATATCGGGCCTCACTTTGCTGAATCTATTTCATTCCTACGTTTGTCTTTTCATCTTGCTAACAGTCATTATATGTGGGGGGCTGCCTATTCCTTTGGGGTATTTCTCTGAGGTAAGTCAGGCTTGTATTTCTATCTTCAGGCTAGTCAGCTCCTCAGGCAGTGCCGAGTTGCATAGGTAGTTGATAGGCGCAATCCACTGCTGCTTATAGTTGTGTGAGGATAGATCAGGTACTGCAGTCTACAGAGATTACACGTCTCAGAGCTCGTCCTATTGTTTTTGGTTATTGCCAGATCTCTGTATGTGCGCTGATTACTGCACGCTGTGTTGCCTGATTGCCAGCCATAACAGTACAAGGAGCCCTTCAATGATTTCCAATAGAGGGAAAAAAGAAATCCGGACATAATTTTTTTTTCTTAGCTCTGTCTTCAGTCTTTTTTTTCCCCTAGACATTAGAGTGCTTCAGGACACAGCTGTGGACATGGATATTCAGGCTCTGTGCTCCTCAATGGATAATCTCGTTGTAAATGTACAAAAGATTCAAGATACTATTGATCAGAAATCGATGCTAGAACCAAGAATTCCGATTCCTGATTTGTTTTTTGGTGACAGAACTAAGTTCCTGAGCTTCAGAAATAATTGTAAGCTATTTTTGGCCTTGAAACCTCATTCTTCTGGTAATCCTATTCAACAGGTTTTGATTATTATTTCTTTTTTGCGCGGCGACCCACAGGACTGGGCGTTTTCTCTTGCACCAGGAGATTCTGCATTGAGTAATGTTGATGCATTTTTCCAGGCGCTGGGATTGCTTTACGATGAGCCTAATTCAGTGGATCAAGCTGAGAAAAATCTGCTGGCTTTATGCCAGGGTCAGGATGATGTAGAAGTATATTGTCAGAAATTTAGGAAATGGTCAGTACTCACTCTGTGGAATGAATCTGCACTAGCGGCTTTGTTCAGAAAGGGTCTCTCTGAAGCTCTTAAGGATGTAATGGTGGGATTTCCTATGCCTGCTGGTTTGAATGAGTCTATGTCCTTGGCCATTCAGATCGGTCGTCGCTTGCGCGAGCGTAAATCTGTGCACCATCTGGCGGTATTGTCTGAGAGTAAGCCTGAGCCTATGCAGTGCGACAGGACTATGACTAAAGTAGAACGGCACGAACACAGACGTCTGAACAGACTGTGTTTCTATTGTGGTGATTCTACTCATGCTATTTCTAATTGTCCTAAACGCACTAGGCGGTTCGATAGCTCTGCCGTTATTGGTACTGTACAGTCCAAATTCCTTTTGTCCATTACCTTAATGTGCTCTTTGTCATCATATTCTGTCATGGCGTTTGTGGATTCAGGCGCTGCCCTGAATCTGATGGATTTGGATTATGCTAAACGTTGTGGATTTTTCTTGGAGCCTTTGCGGTGTCCTATTCCGTTGAGAGGAATTGATGCTACACCTTTGGCCAAGAATAAGCCTCAGTACTGGGCCCAGCTGACCATGTGCATGGCTCCTGCACATCAGGAAGTTATTCGCTTTTTGGTACTGCATAATTTGCATGATGTGGTCGTGTTGGGGTTGCCATGGCTACAAACCCATAATCCAGTATTGGATTGGAACTCTATGTCGGTAACCAGCTGGGGTTGTCAGGGAGTACATGGTGATGTTCCATTTTTGTCTATTTCGTCATCCATTCCTTCTGACATCCCAGAGTTCTTGTCGGACTTTCAGGATGTATTTGAAGAGTCCAAGTCTGATGCCCTACCTCCGCATAGGAATTGTGATTGTGCTATCGATTTGATTCCTGGTAGTAAATTCCCTAAGGGTCGTTTATTTAATTTGTCCGTACCTGAACACACCGCTATGCGCAGTTATGTGAAGGAGTCCCTGGAGAAGGGACATATTCGCCCATCGTCGTCACCATTGGGAGCAGGGTTCTTTTTTGTAGCCAAGAAGGATGGTTCGCTAAGACCGTGTATTGATTACCGCCTTCTTAATAAGATCACTGTTAAGTTTCAGTATCCCTTGCCATTGATTTCTGACTTGTTTGCTCGGATTAAGGGGGCTAGTTGGTTTACTAAGATTGATCTTCGTGGTGCGTATAATCTGGTGAGAATCAGGCAGGGAGATGAATGGAAAACGGCATTTAATACGCCCGAGGGTCATTTTGAGTATCTGGTGATGCCGTTCGGACTTGCCAATGCTCCATCTGTTTTTCAGTCTTTTATGCATGACATTTTCCGTGAGTATCTGGATAAATTCTTGATTGTTTACTTGGATGACATTTTGATCTTCTCAGATGATTGGGAGTCTCATGTGAAGCAAGTCAGAATGGTTTTCCAGGTACTGCGTGCTAATTCCTTGTTCGTGAAGGGATCAAAGTGTCTCTTCGGTGTGCAGAAAGTTTCATTTTTGGGGTTCATCTTTTCCCCTTCTACTATCGAGATGGATCCGGTTAAGGTTCAGGCCATCCAGGATTGGACTCAGCCGACATCTCTAAAAAGTCTGCAGAAATTCCTGGGCTTTGCTAATTTTTATCGTCGCTTCATCTGTAATTTTTCTAGCATTGCCAGACCATTGACCGATTTGACCAAGAAGGGTGCTGATTTGGTTAATTGGTCTTCTGCTGCCGTGGAAGCTTTTCAGGAGTTGAAGCGTCGTTTTTGCTGTGCCCCTGTGTTGTGTCAACCTGATGTTTCTCTTCCGTTCCAGGTCGAGGTTGATGCTTCTGAGATTGGTGCAGGGGCGGTTTTGTCACAGAGAGGTTCTGGTTGCTCAGTGTTCAAACCATGTGCTTTCTTTTCCAGGAAATTTTCTGCTGCTGAGCGTAATTATGATGTGGGCAACCGAGAGTTGCTGGCCATGAAGTGGGCATTCGAGGAGTGGCGTCATTGGCTTGAGGGTGCTAAGCATCGCGTGGTGGTTTTGACTGATCATAAGAACCTTACTTATCTTGAGTCTGCCAAGCGCTTGAATCCTAGACAGGCCCGTTGGTCGTTATTTTTTGCTCGTTTTGATTTTGTGATTTCATACCTTCCGGGCTCTAAAAATGTGAAGGCGGATGCTCTGTCTAGGAGTTTTGTGCCCGACTCTCCGGGGTTATCTGAGCCGGCGAGTATCCTCAAGGAAGGAGTCATTGTGTCTGCCATCTCCCCTGATTTGCGGAGAGTGTTGCAGAAATTTCAGGCTAATAAACCTGATCGTTGTCCGGCCGAGAAACTGTTCGTCCCTGATAGGTGGACTAGTAAAGTTATCTCTGAACTTCATTGTTCGGTGCTGGCCGGTCATCCAGGAATCTTTGGTACCAGGGAGTTGGTTGCTAGATCCTTCTGGTGGCCATCTCTGTCACGGGATGTGCGTGCTTTTGTGCAGTCCTGTGGAATTTGTGCTAGGGCTAAGCCCTGTTCACGTGCCAGTGGGTTGCTTTTGCCCTTGCCGGTCCCGAAGAGGCCTTGGACACATATTTCGATGGATTTCATTTCTGACCTTCCCGTTTCTCAAAAAATGTCGGTCATTTGGGTGGTCTGTGATCGCTTTTCTAAAATGGTCCATCTGGTGCCCTTGGTTAAATTGCCTTCCTCCTCTGATTTGGTGCCTTTGTTCTTCCAGCATGTGGTTCGTTTACATGGCATTCCTGAGAATATTGTTTCTGACAGAGGTTCCCAGTTTGTCTCGAGGTTCTGGCGAGCCTTTTGTGGTAGGATGGGCATTGACCTATCTTTTTCCTCGGCCTTCCATCCTCAGACTAATGGCCAGACCGAACGAACCAATCAGACCTTGGAAACATATCTGAGATGTTTTGTTTCCGCTGACCAGGATGATTGGGTGTCATTTTTGCCGTTGGCTGAGTTCGCCCTTAATAATCGGGCCAGCTCGGCTACCTTGGTCTCTCCATTTTTCTGCAATTCTGGGTTCCATCCTCGTTTCTCTTCAGGACAGGTTGAGTCTTCGGACTGTCCTGGTGTGGATTATGTGGTGGACAGGTTGCAGCAGATCTGGACTCAGGTAGTGGACAATTTGACCTTGTCCCAGGAGAAGGCTCAGCTTTTCGCTAATCGCAGACGCCGTGTGGGACCCCGACTTCGTGTTGGGGATCTGGTTTGGTTATCTTCTCGTCATATACCTATGAAGGTTTCCTCTCCTAAATTTAAACCTCGTTTTATTGGTCCGTATAGGATTTCTGAGATTCTCAATCCGGTGTCTTTTCGTCTGACCCTCCCAGACTCCTTTTCCATACATAATGTATTCCATAGGTCGTTGTTGAGGAGATACGTGGCACCTATGGTTCCATCTGTGGAGCCTCCTGCCCCTGTTTTGGTGGAGGGGGAATTGGAGTATATTGTGGAGAAGATTTTGGATTCTCGTGTCTCTAGACGGAAACTCCAGTATCTGGTCAAATGGAAGGGTTATGCTCAGGAAGATAATTCCTGGGTTTTTGCCTCTGATGTCCATGCCCCAGATCTTGTTCGTGCCTTTCATGTGGCTCATCCTGGTCGGCCTGGGGGTTCTGGTGAGGGTTCGGTGACCCCTCCTCAAGGGGGGGGTACTGTTGTGAATTCTGTGGCTGAGTTCACTTCTGTGGTCACAAGTGGTATTGCAGTCTCTGGGCTTCCTCCCTCAGGTGTTTTGGTGAGCTCGTTGGCTGCCTTGCTATTTAGCTCCACCTGAGTCTGTCTTCCTTGCTCCTTGTCAATGTTCCAGTGTTGGATCTGAGCTACTGCATCTTTCCTTGGGCCTGCTGCTCTGCTAGATAAGTGCTTCTAGTTTGTTTTCTGTTTTTTCTGTCCAGCTTGCTATTAACTTTTGCTGGAAGCTCTGAGAAGCAAAGGGGTGCACCGCCGTGCTGTTAGTTCGGCACGGTGGGTCTTTTTGCCCCTTTGCGTGGTTTTCGTTTTAGGGTTTTTTGTAGACTGCATAGTTCTCTTTGCTATCCTCGCTCTGTCTAGAATATCGGGCCTCACTTTGCTGAATCTATTTCATTCCTACGTTTGTCTTTTCATCTTGCTAACAGTCATTATATGTGGGGGGCTGCCTATTCCTTTGGGGTATTTCTCTGAGGTAAGTCAGGCTTGTATTTCTATCTTCAGGCTAGTCAGCTCCTCAGGCAGTGCCGAGTTGCATAGGTAGTTGATAGGCGCAATCCACTGCTGCTTATAGTTGTGTGAGGATAGATCAGGTACTGCAGTCTACAGAGATTACACGTCTCAGAGCTCGTCCTATTGTTTTTGGTTATTGCCAGATCTCTGTATGTGCGCTGATTACTGCACGCTGTGTTGCCTGATTGCCAGCCATAACAGAGCTGCACATGAGAAAAGGGGTTATGTACAGGGTTATAGATACCGTTTACAGTAAACAAATTTACAATGACAGAATGGTACAGAGGGGAGAGGACCCTGTCATTGCGGACTTACACTCTAAGGGATAATGGGAAAGAGACAGAAGGTCGGCGGAGCGGCAGCTCTGGTGGTGGTGAGGCGGCAGCTCTGACGGTGGTGACGCGGCTGCTCTGGCGGTGGTGACGCTGCAGCTCTGGCGGTGGTGACGCGGCAGCTCTGGCGGTGGTGACGCGGCAGCTCTGGCGGTGGTGACGTGGCAGATCAGGTGGTGGTGACCCAGCAGCTCTGGCGGTGATGAGGCGGCAGCTCTGACGATTGGTGACACGGCAACTATGGTGGTTGGTGAGGCGGCAGCTCGGGTGGTTGATGAGGCGGTAGCTCGGGTGGTGGTAAGGCGGCAGAATGGTTTTTGCAGGCTTTCCTGAAGATATGGGTTTTCAGGTTCCATCTGAAGGATCCGAGGGTGGTGGATAATCGGATGTGTTGAGGCGTGGAGTTTTAGAGGATGAGGGATATTCGGGAGAAATATTGGAGGCGGTTGTGTAAGGAACGAATAAGTGTGGAGGCGAGTTGGAGGTCTTGGGTGGATTGAAGATTACGTGAGGGAAGATAGTGGGAGATTAGTTCAGATATAGGTAGGGGACAGGTTGTGGATGGCTTTGTAGATCAGTGTTAGTAGTTTGAACTGGATTCCTTGGGGAATTGGGAGCCAGTGGAGGGATATGCTGAAGGGAGAAACAGGGGAGTAGCGAGGAGAGAGGTGGATTAGCTGGGCAGCAGAGTTTAGGACAGATTGGAGTGGTGCAAGAGTTATTAAACTATATCTGCTATACATGGTGTTCTAATGGTACTTTAAACAGCTTCCCAAATCACTGTAAAGTGACAGTGAAAAACCTCTTTTTATTGTTTTTGGATATAAGGTGCTTTGCTATACTTCCTTTAAAAAATTGGTCTGTAATGTGCCCACTGTTTATCTTGTATGTATATTTCACGTCTTTATCTAATAAAATTAATACATGTATGCCCCCACTTGTATGTTTTCTGTATGGTACGTTTCTCCATAAACACAACTGGGAACTATGCTGGCATATTTGCAATTTTCATTCTGCTTCACCTACAGCATGCTTATTTCTGGATAACACTCACGACGCTAACACAACATTGTCACTGCATCTGCAGTTAAATTAAAAAAAGGATGTAATTTCCAAAACGGAGTCACTTGAGGGAGTGAGGGGATGGCCTCTGCTGTTATGCCACTTAAGGGCTCTGCAAATGGTGCCCACAAACTTGTCCAGCAAAATCTGTGCTCCAAAAGTCGAATGGTGCTCCTTCCCGCCAAGTCATGCCATGTGGAGAAACACTACTGTACAACTACATATGCAGTAGTGCTGCATTTGGAAGACATTGTGCAACAAATTGTTGGGCCATTTTCACCTAGTCTCTCTTGTGAGACTGTAAGACTAACAAGATTTCACATGTGGTGGTCAAAATGTTGTTTTTTTTTTTCTTCACCTCCCAATGATATAAAATTTGGTGTTGTTAACATTCACACTGCACCCTTAGATGAATTAATTGAGGGGTGTAGTTTGTAAAGTGGTGTCACTTATAGGGCGATCTGCTTTTCTGGAACCTTAGCGGCACTGCTAATTTGACATGATACCCAGAAACCATTCCAGCAAAATCTGCTCTCCCGTTTGAGTTTTCCACTTTGCTGAATATTAGTTTCTGACCACATATGGGCCCTATATTGTATGGCAACTACCTTTAGACACCATAGTCATCAACTATTAAACCTGATTTGGCATCTTATATAATTTCTTCTTAAAGATCCTTTCATCTGCCTGGGATGGATCAGTATTACTGCAGGTATTCCAATTTTGTCTGTCATATATATGCTAGGTTCCAAATTGACCTTGCTACGTGGGACTCATCTAATTTATGTTTTTTGTATGTAAGATACTGCTCCCCCCACACCGGTATTTGAAATAACGTTTTCTGCACATTCGCTACTTTACATTATAGCTAGGGATATTCCTGGTTTATAGCCTGTCCTTAAGGTCAGTGTACAGTTTTATACACTGGTTTGTACTTCTATTTTGAACTGTATTGCCAACCAGATATCAATGATAGCACCTAGTATATTTTCACTGAGTTTCTGCCTATATTTGTTGACTAATATATACATTTTACCTTCATTGCATATGGGGCTTTTCGGTTTGTTTGCCGGGAAAGGTCAGAGAGCCCCGACGCCTAAGCACTGCAGTACTTTGCTCTGCCCTCAACAGGGCAGACGAAGTACGCCTGCGCAAGAGCAAGAAGAGGACGTCATCTGATGAAGATAGGAGGCGCCGGACCCGGACCGCCTGTGAGTGAGTATAATCTAACCTTTATTTCTCATCTTTCAGGTTACATAGGGGGCTTATCTACAGCATTACAGAATGCTGTACATAAGCCCCTGATGCCGGTGGGCTTAGCTCAAATACGATTTTTGGAGTGACAGATTCCCTTTAATGTCACCTTACAAAGGTGCTGCCTCCTCTGCACAGCTCAGTGTCCGACTCCTCTAGTGCTGCCTCCTTTGCACATCACAGTGTCCGACTCCTCTAGTGCTGCCTCCTCTGCACAGCCCAGTGTCCGACTCCTCTAGTGCTGCCTCCTCTGCACAGCACTATGTCCGACTCCTCTAGTGCCTGCCGCCTCTGCACAGCACTGTGTCCGACTCTAGTGCTGCCTCCTCTGCACAGCAGTGTCCGACTCCTCTAGTGCTGCCTCCTCTGCACAGCCCAGTGTCCGACTCCTCTAGTGCTGCCTCCTCTGCACAGCCCAATGTCCGACTCCTCTAGTGCTGCCTCCTCTGCACAGCTCAGTGTCCGACTCCTCTAGTGCTGCCTCTTTTGCACATCAGTGTCCGACTCCTCTAGTGCTGCCTCCTCTGCACAGCCCAGTGTCCGACTCCTCTAGTGCTGCCTCCTCTGCACAGCCCAGTGTTCGACTCCTCTAGTGCTGCCTCCTCTGCACAGCTCAGTGTCCGACTCCTCTAGTGCTGCCTCCTCTGCACAGCAGTGTCCGACTCCTCTAGTGCTGCCTCCTCTGCACAGCCCAGTGTCCGACTCCTCTAGTGCTGCCTCCTCTGCACAGCCCACTGTCCGACTCCTCTAGTGCTGCCTCCTCTGCACAGCTCAGTGTCCGACTCCTCTAGTGCTGCCTCCTTTGCACATCAGTGTCCGACTCCTCTAGTGCTGCCTCCTCTGCACAGCCCAGTGTCCGACTCCTCTAGTGCTGCCTCCTTTGCACATCACAGTGTCTGACTCCTCTAGTGCTGCCTCCTCTGCACAGCACTATGTCAGACTCCTCTAGTGCCTGCCGCCTCTGCACAGCACTGTGTCCGACTCCTCTAGTGCTGCCTCCTCTGCACAGCCCAGTGTCCGACTCCTCTAGTGCTGCCTCCTTTGCACATCAGTGTCTGACTCCTCTAGTGCTGCCTCCTCTGCACAGCACTGTGTCCGACTCCTCTAGTGCTGCCGCCTCTGCACAGCACTGTGTCCAACGCCTCTAGTGCTGCCTCCTCTGTCTGCACAGCGTCTGCCTCTTCTAGTGCCTGACGCCTCTGCACAGCACTGTGTCCGACTCCTCTAGTGCCTGCCGCCTCTGCACAGCGCTGTGTCCAATGCCTCTAGTGCTGCCTCCTCTGTCTGCACAGCGTCTGCCTCTTCTAGTGCCTGACGCCTCTGCACAGCACTGTGTCCGACTCCTCTAGTGCCTGCCGCCTCTGTACAGTACTGTGTCCGACTCCTCTAGTGCCTGCCGCCTCTGCACAGCACTGTGTCCGACTCCTCTAGTGGTGCCTCCTCTGTCTGCACAGCGTCTGCCTCTTCTAGCGCCTGACGCCTCTGCACAGCAGTCTCCAACTCCATCTCCTCACAGCTAGTAGAATTCGCAATCGCTCTTCCAACCAGTAGACACCGTCTCCTACTGCACAGGATCGCCCACTGAGAAGCGGGAAAATGACACGTGACTGGTCTTAGTCGGCGCTGTAAAAGGCGCGCAGTGAGTCGTGTGGTAGCGCTGTGGTGACGGCACGGTTCTGCTGCCCGTCCTGAGGTAGCTGGAGCTCTCGCTGAAGGTGTGTTCCACAGCTGTGTATCAGACTAAGTGCAGCTGAGATAGTCCGTGTGGAATATTGGGCATGTGGTGGAGGTCATCCCTTCAGTGCAGCGCAGTGAAAGCTATATACATGGCACTTTACGTAGCATCCTGTGTCCACGGCTTCAGGCACTGTGTGAGGCGGGGGTGTACAGGGGCCCATGACGTCTGTGCCGTGGAGGGTGAATAATGGAGATAATATAGACACGTGCCATCATGGTTTTTGTTTATTTTTGAAAATGCCTTAGTAAGTTAACAGTCTATGGATTTCCCCCGGAAAAAGCAATGTACAATTAGAAACAGTAGCACGCGTGGGAATTTAAAGGGACTCTGTCACCTGATTTTGGAGGGAACAATCTTCAGCCATAGGGGCGGGATTTTTGGGTGTTCGATTCACCCTTTCCTTACATGCTGGCTGCAATATTGGATTGAAGTTCATTCTCCATCCTCCATAGTACATGTCTGCGCAAGGCAATCTTGCCTTGCGCAGGCATGTACTATGGAGGACAGAGCATGAACTTCACTCCAATATTGCAGCCAGCGGGTAAGGAAAGGGTGAATCAAACACCCAAAAACCCTGCCCCCATGGCTGAAGATTGTTCCCTCCAAATTCAGGTGACAGTGTCCCTTTAAAGGCAACCTGTCAGCAGGATTGTGCACAGTAACCTACACACAGTGCCAGGTCGGAGCCGTTATCCTGATTACAATGATACCTTGGTTGAAGAAATCCGTCTTGTGGTTGTTGTGTAATCTTTAGTAACAATTTTGAGTTAATAATTTGCTCGTGCTTCGGGGTGGCCTGTGTGGCCGGCGCTATTTTGCGAGAGACTTTTTTCTGGTTACGTGTACATCACCAAATAAAATAATTTCATGGACATGTATGTGATCATGCTGCAGCGCAGGCCCCGCTGCCTGCTGAAAGCGAACATATTTCAGGTCAGTGAGGGATCAGTGACCTATACAGATGAATATGTAAGCAGAGCCCCACATAAAAACCCCTTCCCACAGGCCGCCCGGAGCACGAGAATGTAATTGAGGATCGGACAAGTGCTATGCGATAAAACGGACCAATGTTAATCTATAGGGCAGCTCCCACCATCCATTGTTTTCTTGGCCGTATTATACATACAAGAGAAATCACAGCATGCTGCAATTTGCACCATATATCGGCAAAGAAGCGCCAATGAAAGTCTATGGGTGCGAGAAACTCGCACACCACACAGACCATCAGTGTGACTTGCAAGAAATACGCATCGGTGTCCTTTAGAAAAGCCTGTAATTCAGTGCGGTGTACAGTAAAATCACACTGACAGCTTACAATAGAATAGATAAAATAAATGTCTACACATAGTATAGGTGTGTGTGTATATATATATATATATATATATATATATATATATATATATATATATTTGTCTAAGGGATACTTCCGTCTTTCTGTCCTCAACTTCCGTAACGGAAATCCCGCGTCGCTGATTGGTCTCGACAGCTGCCTGTCATGGCCGCCCGCTCCATACTCCCCGCAGTCAGTGTCCCCGGCGCCCGCTCCATGCTCCCCGCAGTCAGTGTCCCCGGCGCCCGCTCCATACTCCCCGCAGTCAGTGTCCCTGGCGCCCGCTCCATACTCCCCGCATCAATAGTAAAAAGATGTAATGTGAAAAATAATAAAAAAAACAAAAAACCTGCTATTCTCACCTTCCGTCGTCGGGCGATGCGCTCACGCCGGCCGCCATCTTCCGTTCACAGAGATGCATTGCGAACTTACCCAGAAGACTTAGCGGTCTTGCTAGACCGCTAAGTCATCTGGGTAATTTCGCAATGCATCTTGGGAACGGAAGATGGCGGCCGCATCACACAGCTTCGCTGGATCCCAGGGGTGAGTATATAACTTTTTTTTATTTTAATTATTTTTTTAACAGGGATATGGTGCACACACTGATAAATACTGCGTGGGCAGTGCTATATACCTACGTGACTGGCCAATATACTACGTGACTGGGCAGTATACTACGTGACTGGGCAGTATACTACTTGACTGGGCAATATACTACGTGGCTCTGTGCTGAATACTACGTCGCTGGGCAATATACTACGTGACTGGGCAATATAGTACGTGGCTGGGCAATATAGTACGTGACTGGGCAATATAGTACGTGGCTGGGCAATGTACTACGTGGCTGGGCAATATACTACGTAGCTGGGCAATATACTACGTGACTGGGCAATATACTACGTGACTGGGCAATATACTACGTAGCTGGGCAATATACTACGTAGCTGGGCAATATACTACGTGACTGGGCAATATACTACGTAGCTGGGCAATATACTACGTGGCTCTGTACTGAATACTACGTCGCTGGGTAATATACTACGTGACTGGGCAATATACTACGTGACTGGGCAACATACCACATGACTGGGCAATATACCACATGACTGGGCAATATACTACATGGCTGGGCAATATACTACGTGGACATGCATATTCTAGAATACCCGATGCGTTAGAATCGGGCCACCATCTAGTATATATATATATATATATACACACAGTGCCTTGTGAAAGTATTCGACCCCCTGGAACTTTGCAACCTTTTCCCACATATCATGCTTCAAACATAAAGATACTAAATGTAAATTTTGGTGAAGAATCAACAACAAAGTGGAACACAATTGTGAAGTTCAACGAAATTCATTGGTTGTTTTACATTTTTGTGGAAATTCAAAAACTGAAAAGTGGGGCGTGCAATATTATTCGGCACCTTTAACTTATACTTTATTGTGCCACCTTTTGCTGCGATTACAGATGCAAGTCGCTTGTGGTATGTCTCTATCAGTTTTGTACATCGAGAGACTGAAATTCTTGCCCATTCTTGCTTGGCAAACAGCTCAAGCTCAGTGAGGTTTGATGGAGATTGTTTGTGAACAGCAGTTTTCAGCTCTTTCCACAGATTCTCGATTGGATTGAAGTCTGGACTTTGACTTGGCCATTCTAACACGTGGATACGTTTATTTGTGAACCATTCCATTGTAGATTTTGCTTTATGTTTGGGATAATTGTCTTGTTGGAAGACAAATCTCCGTCCCAGTCTCAGGTCTTTTGCAGACTCCCAACAGGTTTTCTTCAAGAATGCTCCTGTATTTGGCTCCATCCATCTTCCTATCAATTTTAACCATCTTCCCTGTCCCTGCTGAAGAAAAGCAGGCCAAAACCATGATGCTGCCACCACCATGTTTGACAGTGCGGATGGTGTGTTCAAGGTGATGAGCTGTGTTGCCTTTATGCCAAACATATCGTTTGACATTGTTGCCAAAAAGTTTGATTTTGGTTTCATCTGACCAGAGCACCTTCTTTCACATGTTTGGTGTGTCTCCCAGGTGGCTTGTTGCAAACTTTAAACAACACTTTTTATGGATATCTTTGAGAAATGGCTTTCTTGCCACTCTTCCATAAAGACCAGATTTGTGCAGTGTACAACTGATTGTTGTCCTATGGACAGACTGTCCCACCTCAGCTGTAGATCTCTGCAGTTCATTCAGAGTGATCATGGGCCTCTTGGCTGCATCTCTGATCAGTCTTCTTGTTTGAAATGAAAGTTTAGAGGGACGGCCGGGTCTTGGTAGATTTGCAGTGGTATGAATCTCCTATTTCAATATGATCGCTTGCACAGTGCTCCTTGGGATGCTTAAAGTTTTGGAAATCATTTTGTATCCAAATCCGGCTTCAAACTTCTCCACAACAGTATCACGGACCTGCCTGTTGTGTTCCTTGGTCTTCATGATGCTCTCTGTGCTTCAAACAGAACCCTGAGACTATCACAGAGCAGGTGCATTTATACGGAGAATTGATTACACACAGGTGGATTATATTTATTATCATCATCATCATAAATAAATAATAATAATAATTAGGCATTCAGGGCATTAGATCATTCAGAGATCCACAATGAACTTCTGGAGTGAGTTTGCTGCACTGAAAGTAAAGGGGCTGAATAATATTGAACGGCCCACTTTTCAATTTTTAAATTTTCACAAAAATTTTAAATAACCAATACATTTCTAAAAAAAAAAAAAAAACGACAATATATCACCGCGCTACTCCATACATGTGTGGAGGACAATGGTAGTAGGGGGGTAATGGTGAAGGTGAAAAATTTGAAAAGGAAACAAAACTTACTGCGATTATGTGCAGAATTAAGGAGAAGGAAAAAGAAATCATCCTTAAAAAGATGAAAAAATTCTCACGAGATAACAATATGTTGGATAATATACCAACAACCATTCTCCTGGACCAACACGAAATATACAACACCAGTGTAACATCCAGGGTTATTACACTGGATGAACTCAATTCTACTCCCACACAGAACTCCATAAACATATCTACAGCCATTTCAACATACAGTAACTCTACACAATACACACCAGTTTCCACACGTACTACTAATCGTCATGTACGCATGAATTCCCCGCAAGTGTCAGAACTTCCCTACGTTTCACCTACTAATGAGGGTGCAGGAAATTCCCCCCCTCCGGACTCTCCCAATTTGGAAACTATCGAGCTCTCCACTCAAAACCGATTCTCCCAATTATCATTGCTGGCCGAGGAATCTACCAATATAGGGGAATAGCAAGAATCCACTCCTTCCACTAGCAACAATCAGAAACCAACTTCTTACGGGGCAACCATCAAATATGTTCAACCAAATCGGAACCCATTGAGAGCTCAAAATTTATCAAACAAACAAGCACCAACAAAAAGTTCCCACATAAATCTTCTGGCAATACCAATGCCAGCACTAGAAACAATATCAAATCTAAAATCCACCCCTCGATCAACCGGGATTTTTTTCGGGTAAGAAGCTCAAAACCAAAAGAGGTAAAAGGGGTGGGAAATTCACCAAAAAGAAAGTAATAATTTGTTCTAACAATTAGAATATCTTCAATCTGAGCTCACATCAGTTAACTCCTAATGAAGAATCTCTTCTACGTAAAGGCCTTAAATTTGCTCCGACCTCTACTGCCAAACCATTTTACCTCTATATGGGTATGTGCACACGATGCAGATTTAGTGCAGATTTAGTGCAGAACTGCAGCAGATTTTTCTGCAGCAGAAACGCTGCAGAACTGCACTGTGATTTACAGTACAATGTAAAAAAAAAAGCTGTGCACATGGTGCAGAAAAATCTGCGCAGAAACGCTGCAGATTTCAAAGAAGTGCATGTCACTTCTTTTGTGCATTTCTGCAGCGTTTCTGCACCCCTCCAGTATAGAAATCCACAGTGGTAAAATCTGCACAAAAAACGCATAAAAAACGCACCTGCGGATTCTGCCAGGAGATGCAGATTTAGTGCAGAAAATTCTGCACCACATTTCCTACGTGTGCACATAGCCTATAAGTGTAAAAAAATTTCTTCGCAATTTAGCGCAAGAAAAGTATTTTCTAAAGAAAAACAATACCAACTCTGGTACTCAGTATTCTACTCCTAACACAACCACAGCTAACTATATCCACACTAACTTATCATTGCCATCCACCTTTAACCCTATCCAAGAATATTCAAACTCCTTCAAAGCATTTGAATGCATGGTTACAAAGGATATCAAAAAAGCATATAACAGAACTCCAAAATACACCCCTTGTAATTTAAACCCCAAGGAGACCTTCAAGAAAACAACAAAATCATAATTCGTCCTGCGGATAAGGGAGGCGGGATCGTGGTGTTGGACAGTACATTGTACCACAGTGAGTCACTTAGACTCCTGGATGACACCATCACATACACTAAAATCAGTTCAGACCCTACTGCACATTATTTGGCCACATTAAACACACTAGCCAATGCCGGCAAATCAGACATCCTTACCAAAAAAGAATTTCAATGTATTAATAATAAAACCCCAAGTATGGCAATTTTCTACCACATCCCCAAGATACAGAAAAACACAAACAAACCTTCCCGGCAGACCAATTATCTCCGGCATTAATTGCCTAACGGCTAACCTGTCACGATATGTGGACTCACACTTACAGAAATGCAAGCCCCCAATTCCAGCATACCTCAAGGATACCAATCATACTTTACAGATTCTGGACAAAATGAAATGGGAACCAGATTTCATCTTGGGCACACTTGACATAAAATCTTTATACACGGTCATTGACCATGATAAAGGATGTCAAGCAGCAGATTTATACTTACATTTATTGGAACCATACAAAGAATCGCAAATTAAATTCATCATAAAAAGTATTGAATTCATACTAAAGCACAATTATTTCAAGTTTGGCAACCAACACTACCTCCAAACGCATTGGACCGCGATGGGTACGCGTTTCGCGCCCAGCTACGCAAACATTTATGTAGGCAAATGGGAACATGACCACATCTATGTAAAAGGCAAATTACGAGCAGGACTGGTACTGTGGCGTCGGTTCATAGACGACATCCTTTTTATTTGGAATGGCCCCTCGACAACCTTAGAATCTTTCATCTCCAACTTGAACAAGAATAACTACGGGTTGGAATTCACACCCACCATCAGCAGAACCAATGTCAATTTTTTGGACCTATCCATCTATGTAGAGAACGACAGACTGGCTACAAAATGTTACCGTAAAGATATTGATTCAAACAGTTTCATACACATAACCAGCTGTCATCTACCTATCTGGCTCACGTCCATTCCTAAGGGACAATTCATTCGTGTTAGACCAAATTGTACAAATAATAGAGACTACCAGAAAGAGACTGACCAACTAATAGAAGAATTTGCAGCAAAGGGGTATGACCCACCAGCCATAAAGAAATCTAGACAAGAGATTGCCAGCATCACCAGAAAATCCATGATACATAAAACAGCAGCAAACCCTAGTCCCCCCACCCTACAAGAACAAATATCCTGATTACCAATCATACCTCAGTTTCACTCTAATTATAGAAAATTCAAAAATATAATCAACAAACACTGGACAATTCTGCAGGGTGACAAATATATTGGTAATTTATTACCACACCAACCCAAATTTGTATATACTAAAGCCCAAAATTTAGGTTCGCCCCAACAACAAAACCATTAACCACTAATAAAAATCACAACACCAAACAACTACTATCCAAAACTACTGGCTTTATATCATGTGGCAAATGCCTGTGCTGCCAACGCACTAAATGTGGTAGAAAAATCCACATTAAATCAACTATTACTTGTGAATCCATGGAAGTCATCTACATCTTGATATGCCCATGCAACAAAATCTACGTGGGTTGCACCAAAGACGTTTGAGGGTAAAGAACATTTAGACAATATCAGGAAAGGATTTAAAGGTCATCCTCTGTCGCGACATTTCCGTGAAAACCATAACAACTCATGTTCAGGGATCATCTTTTATGGCATCCAACTAGTCTCTCAAAATTGGGGGGGGGATTACATTAAACTAATGTCTAGGGCAGAATCCAAATGTCGACGCTCTGGCACCTAAAGGGTTAAATCAGGAAATAGAGCTCTACGCATTTTAAATAAAAATAAAACTGGTAAGATAGCCCCTTTTTCCCATGCCTAGGTAACATATACTATTCAGTTGATGCATTATTCAGTAATACCATAACCCTGGGTTATTACAAACCCAGATCTGGGGACTATTAATGCAATTTGTCCCTAATACTGAATAGAATTTGCCAAAGAAAACCATTATATAGCCCCTATTACAAAGAAATTGTATTTTATCATTTTATTTATTTTTTAATCATTTTATCATTTCATTATCTTATCCATATGGCAATATAGTGTTAGGACCGAGGATTAACCCCTCTAAAGCCCCCTGTATGTGCACATGATATTAATCTAACAAATAAGGTCATGCATTTTAGCATCCTGTATTTTTATGAAGGTAAATACACACATAGTACTATTTTTACCCCTCGCCACGACAGCACCCTACAGGAGAGAGGGATCCGCCCCACAGGAACAGGAAACCTACAGAAAGATAAAAGGGGGCGGTCTGCCTTTCCTCCTCAGTTTAGGTTTCCTGTTCCTGCGGGAACGACAGGACTCTAAGAAGCTACGGAAGTACCGGGCATGCACGCCGCCTGTGCAGTCTCTTCGGAACGGCAGGGGCTGCAGCCTGGAAGCAGCGTCGGGGGAGTTCCGCTAGACGGCTCCCTCCTCGTCTGGGAGGCATACAGATGGCCGGGTCCGGAGAAAGCTGCCCGGCATCTGCGTTATGCGGCGGCTTCAGCGTGGGAGTTCCTCGCCCGGCAGAAGGGGTGAGTGAGAGGAGCTTCCTGCATGGCGGTCCGGGGACTAGAGGCCGCTCCGCGCACGCTGACCGCCATTAGTAAGTTCACCCCGGAAGTAGATGCTAAACTTCCGGGGTAAGCAGGCCGAGATCAGCGGTGGGGGTAGCGCGAGTTCGCGCATGCGCAGTACCGCTTAAAATTTTTTTTAAAAAAATGGCGCTCTATATAAACTGGCTAACCACTGTTACCTGCGATGTAAGATGTCATCTCCAGGTGCCATGGATCCTGCAGCAGGAGACTCAGTTCCCTCCAAGGACCGCTCCAGCAGAGGATCATCAGATGCCGGTCGGAAGAGCGACACAGTGGATAAATCCAAAGGATCTCGGCCGTCTGATCCGGTAATAGAAAGCTTCACTGGGTGAGTTTATAACTCTGCCTATTAAGCTGACGCCGTCTCCCCTCCTTTCTCTCTCTTTCTCCTCCTCTCGCTAAGTCTTATCTGGACCAGGCCAAAAATGACAGAAAACCAAACATAAAGAATGCGCCTTATGTAGCCAGCCCCTACCAGACTCATACCCCAAAAAACTCTGCAAGGATTGTATAGCAGAAACCACACAAGGAGCAGCGGTGTCTATTACGGACTTACGCGCCATTATAAGAGAGGAGTTAAAGGCTATGTCACAGGATAAACCACAAAAAAGTAAATCCAAAAAGCCAACACTTTTATCAGATTCTGATAGTGAGCAAGCCGTACTCTCAGATATCTCTATAGCCTCTTCATCATCATCATCATCATCATCATCTTCAGAAATTGAGGGACGTTCATGTTTCCCCTTAGATAGTGTGGATAATCTAGTGAAATCAATAAGAGACACTATGGGGTGTGAGGAAACAAAGGGCGCACAAACCACGCAAGATATAATGTTTGCGGGTTTGGCGGAGAGGAAAAGGAAATGCTTTCCAGTCACTCCAGCAGTGAAGGCATTAATAAAAAGAGAATGGGAGATCAGAGAAGTTTTTTGCCCTCAGCATCAAAACGGAAATACCCGTTTAGTGATGATGAGTTACTTACGTGGACCAAAATCCCTAAGGTTGACGCAGCTGTTGCCTCTACCTCTAAACCGTCCACATTGCCTGTTGAAGACGCGGGGTTACTCTCAGACCCTCTAGATCGCAAAGCCGAGTCGTCCCTTAAAAGATCCTGGGAGGCAACTACAGGCATATTTAAGCCAGCAATAGCGAGCACTTGTACCGCCAGGTCAATGCTCATCTGGATTGACCAGTTAGACCAAAGCATTGAGAATAAAATGTCACGAGAAAAATTACGAGCTGCTATTCCCTTAATACGAGGTGCAGCAGCCTTTATGGCGGACGCGTCTGCAGATTCTCTCCGCCTAGCAGCTAGATCCGCAGGTTTGGTAAAAAATGCAAGACGGGCAAGATATGCGCAATCCCATGTGAGGGTGAGTTCCTCTTTGGAAAAACCTTAGACGACATACTCAAGAAGGCAAAAGACAGGAAAAAGGCTTTTCCTGATACCTCTATTCCCTTTTATAGGAGAGCCTTTAAGAGAAGGCCATTCGGCAAGAGAAGACAGACAGGTCGGCAACATGGTTCCCTAAGGAAGATAAACAAAGAGGTACCATGTTCAGAAGACCCAACCCCCCAAAAGACAGCAAATTCTGAGGATATAACCATTCCAGTAGGGGGCAGATTAAAATTTTTCACTCCCCAGTGGGAAAATATTACAACTAGTTCGTGGATTTTAAATATAATCAGAGATGGAATAAAATTACAATTCTCTCGCTTTCCCCACGAATCATACATTATAACATCTCTCAGCTCGCCTATACAACAGGAGGCCCTGGAGAGTGAAATCCAAACCCTATTATCAAAAGGGGTTTTAGTCCAAGTTCCGGAAGGACAGGAGACTAGAGGATTCTATTCTCCTCTATTCTTAATTTCCAAACCCGATGGTTCATTCAGAACAATCCTAAACCTCAAAAAGCTTAATTAATTTATTAAAAATGATACACTTAAAATGGAGTCTATAAAATCCACCATAAAGTTACTTTTTCCAAACTGTTAGATGGGGGGCATTGATCTAAAAGATGCTTACTACCATCTCCCTATTCATGACAGATACCAGAAGTTCTTCAGGGTAGCGGTGGCGATCAAAGGCAAGATTTGTCATTTCCAGTATGCAGCCATGCCCTTCGGCCTTTCTACAGCGCCAAGGATTTTCACCAAAGTGATTCTAGAGGTGATGGCTTATCTTCGCCAAAAAGAGACATTAATTGTGCCCTACTTAGATGACTTTTTAGTCATCGGAAATTCAGTTTCTCAGTGTGCTGACCGTTTAGCTCATGCAGTTTCATCTCTACAGGATCTAGGTTGGATAATCAATATCGACAAATCCAGACTGACTCCACTGTCACTTCAAGCGTTTCTGGGGTTCCATCTAGACTCCATAACTCAAAAATGTCTGCTCCCTCAGGTAAAAATCTCACTCATCAGACATAAAGTCACAACAGCAATAAATAATCCTCACATGACCCTAAGAAAAGCCATGTCATTACTGGGATCTCTTATTTCCTGTATACCTGCAGTCCAGTGGGCACAATACCATACCCGGACACTGCAGCACCAAATCCTCCAAGAGGAAAGACGGCTACTTAGCTTAAATGCAAAGATAACGTTGTCCCAGGAAGTTTTATGTTCTTTAACGTGGTGGCTGGATTCTAATCATTTGATGAGTGGTGTTCCATGGGTAATAACACCATCTCATATTATAACCACTGACGCCAGTCCTCATGGATGGGGCGCTCATATGGGAAATGATTTTTGCCAGGGGTTATGGGACACTGAAGAATGCCACAACTCCATCTAATCTGAAAGAACTAAATGCAGTAAGATACGCCTTATGTCATTTTCTCCCACAGCTCCGGGGAAAAGACGTTCGAATCCTTTCCGACAACACCACCACAGTGGCTTATATAAACAGACAAGGAGGTACTCAATCAGAGACTCTGATGTCTTCCGCTGGTAAAATTCTGGACTTGGCAGAAAAACATCTATTATCCCTCACTGCAGTTCACATAAGGGGGAAAAACAACCAGCAGGCAGACTTCTTAAGTCGACATACCCTAAGGCAGGGAGAGTGGTGCCTAAACCATCATATCTTTCAACGGATAGTATCCCTATGGGGTTGTCCGCAAATAGACCTCTTCGCCACGAGAAAAAACAGGCAAGTCCAGAAATTTGCATCCCTATCTTTAGCAGATCATCCGGACATTCTAGACGCTTTCCAAACCCCTTGGCAATACAGTCTAGCGTACGCCTTCCCTCCGATAATATTGTTACCACAGGTTATTCGAAAGATCAGGGAGGATGGAGCGAGAGTTGTACTAGTAGCACCATTCTGGCCCAAAAGGCCATGGTTCTCATGCCTACAAGCCATGTCGGTTTCGGACCCTTGGGTCCTCCCCTCGACACCCAACCTTCTCTTCCAGGGTCCGTTTCTCCACCCTCAGGTGGACAATCTCCATCTGACGGCCTGGAATTTGAGATGCAGATGCTAAAATTAAGGGGATTTTCCGAGGGACTAATTGACACACTCCTCCAAAGTAGAAAACGCTCTACCACAAAAATTTATACAAAAATCTGGAAAAAATTCCTACAGTTCCATAAATCTCCCAACACATCAGAAATTCCGGTACAATCTATATTGGAATTCCTTCAAGAAGGGAGGGAACTAGGTTTAGCTGTAAATACGTTAAAAGTTCACGTATCAGCACTGGGAGCCCTCTATGGCCATAATATTGCAGGAAATAGATGGATATCCCGATTTATCACGGCTTCTGAAAGGATAAATCCTGTTAATATACCTAGAATTCCACCCTGGGATCTAAATTTAGTTCTACAAGCCCTAACAGACTCTCCATTTGAACCAATAGATTCAGTATCCATTAAATATTTATCACTTAAAACTGTTCTCTTGGTAGCACTGACTTCAGCTAGGAGAATCAGTGACATCCAAGCTCTTTCTATAGATCCATCTTTCCTGCTAACTTTCCAGGATAAGTTGATTCTTAAATTAGACCCTTCCTATCTCCCTAAGGTAGCGAAGAAATTCCATAGGTCACAAGAAATAGTCCTACCCACCTTTTTCAGTAACCCTTCCACTCCTGAGGAATGTAAATATCACACTCTAGATGTTAAAAGAGTAGTTTTAAAATACATTGAAAGGACCAGTAGCTGGCGACAGTGTAGGGCTCTGTTTATATCCTTTCAGGGTCACAAGAAGGGTCATGCAGTCACAAAAAGCACCTTATCCCGGTGGATCAGGGAGTCTATCACACTGGCTTACTCCGCGAGGAAAGAAAACCCTCCGGAAGGCATAACGGCACACTCTACCAGAGCTATGGCATCCTCCTGGGCCGAAAGAGGAGACGTCCCAATAGAAACCATATGTAAGGCGGCAACTTGGTCAGACCCTTCTACTTTCTATAACCATTATAGGCTTGACCTATCGTCAACTTCTGACCTAGACTTTGGCAGGACTGTCCTCAGCACGGTGGTCCCCCCCCCTAGGTGATGGTCTCTGAAAGATCTCCTGTAGGGTGCTGTCGTGGCGAGGGGTAAAAAGCCGGATTACTCACCGGTAATACTCTTTTAGTGAGTCCACGACAGCACAGTATTACATCCCTCCCTAGGTTAATATAGTACTTACTATTGAGTAAAATTCTTTTAATCATACATGAGCAAATAAGTTTGAAAATTAAATAAATTATATTTGCCTAATACTGGCGGTCCTCCGGGTACTCTGAAATCAAAACTGAGGAGGAAAGGCGGACCCCCCCCTTTTATCTTTCTGTAGGTTTCCTGTTCCTGTGGGGCGGATCCCTCTCTCCTGTAGGGTGCTGTCGTGGACTCACTAAAAGAGTATTACCGGTGAGTAATCCGGCTTTTTATTTTTAATACTGTCTCGCGACAGCTTCTCATTGTAATCACCTGTCACAACATGCCACAATATGTTTTATACGTTCTAACCGCATAGAAGTAAAGTTTTTGATTTTATAGTGCCTAGGTTTTTATGGACAATTTTTAACAAGCACCTCTTTCAACACTCCAGTCTACTAATTTCATTCATTTACACTCATTGATCCTTTATTGAACTCCACACATCCTATACCAAACTAACCGCAGCTGCATTCAATGAAAGGGAATGGGAAAAGGAAAAAAAAAAGGACAACCCTGCACCTATATTAAGGATGATGTAAGATGCAGGCAGTAACTACCCTGACAAAGAGGGCTGCTGACCCGTCCACACTTAGGTGATGTCACCCCGAAACTCTGCTCACTTCATTCCCGCCAGACAGCGTGCTTCCGGCCGGGGCACCTGTGATCATTACCGGCTTCCAGGGCAGCGGTTCCCCGCACACCTAATGCGGACACCTTCTGCAGCACAACGGTTAGTTATCCGGACACAGGCACACCGCTCGCCTCCTCTGCATCCAGGCTCCACACAGTGAGTACCGCGTAGAAGCCCAATAAAGTGTAACAGGTCTCTGCTTTTGAATCCTGATATTTCCACTCTCGGCAGAACCACTTAATCTCTGAGTTCACTATACTCTGAACAGCTAAGTCATAGTGACTACATGTTATGCTAACAGGACATCATACCTCCCTTTGAATGGCAGCATACTAACGCAGCATCAACGGACTAACTATCAACCTATCTATCTACACCAAATATTTAAGGGGTCACACTGCCTCACGGCATTCCAGTAAGAACAATTACAGACATACCACCACTATTTACTGCATATTAAAAGTTTTATTGTTAATATCAAAAACTGCCTTTGCTTATAGGGCACACTAGACCTTACTCCACCAAATGCTGGGACCATCACCTTCTTAAACCCAGTACCTTTTCATCAGAACTGTTATTTTGACATAATCGCAGTAAGTTTCTTTTCCTTTACAAATTTTTCACCTTCACCATTACCCCCCTACTACCATTGTCCTCCACACATGTATGAAGTAGCGCGGTGATATATTGTCGATTTTTTTTTTTTTGGCTTTACTTTCCAGCAGGCACACACAGAACCTGCTCTAATCACCAGCAGCTCTCTATACTAATCTCACCCTTGGGCCAGTCCTTTGCCACTGTTTACATTTATACCAATACATTTCGTTCAACTTCACAATTGTGTTCCACTTGTTGATTCTTCACCAAAAATTTTACATTTGGTATCTTTATTTTTGAAGCATGATGTGTGAAAAGGTTGAAAAGTTCTAGGTGGCTGAATACTTTCACAAGGCACAGGACAGGATATGAGAACTTGGTTTACATACAGAAAACCATTGCATATCTGTTAGATTTTTATATGGCCCTCACTAATAATGTTAGTAGTGTGAGTGTAAAATTTGGGAGCTGTAGGTGTTAAAGGATTAATTCATGGAAAAAACTGTCTTGGGCTCCCGCGAAATTTTGTCCGCCAGAGAGGGAAAGCCAGTGACTGAGGGCAGATGTTAATAGCCCAGAGAGGAACCATGGTTATTGCCCCCCCCCCGGCTAAAAACATCTGCCCCCCCATCTGTAAGATCCGCCTTTTCTGGCACTTAGCCTCTCTCTTCCCACTGCCCTGTAGCATTGGCATATTGGGTAATAAGGGGTTAATGTCATCTTACAAGGTTGTAAGGTTTTATATTGGTGTTGGATTAATAATGGATAGGTGTCTTATTGACGCCTCTCCATTATTAACCAGGCTTAATGTCGCCTTACAATAGCAAGGTGACATTAACCCCTTATTACCCCATATACCAATGCTACAGGGCAGTGGGAAGAAAGAGGCTAAGTGCCATAATAGGCGCATCTTACAGATGTGCCTTTTCTGGGGTGACTGGAGGCAGATGTTTTTAGCCAGGGGGGGGTCCAATAACCATGGTCCCTCTTTGGACTATTAATATCTGCCCTCAGTCACTGGCTTTCCCACTCTGGCGGAGAAAATTACGCTGGAGCCCACACCAGTTTTTTCTGTGAATTCTTTAATTTAACACCTACAGCTCCCAAATTTTACACACACACACACTACTAACATTAGTGCAGGACATATAAAAATGTAATGGATATGCAATGCATTACTGTACGTAAACCATGTCTCATATTCTGTCGGGTTCTGTAATGATTTAGCAAAAGCCGACAATTGAATTGCCAGCTATTCGGCTATCTAGCTCTATATGGTGGCGGTCTGATTTTCTGCGCCTGCACGAATTACGCACAGGTGCAATGAATCATTCGGCTGATCCCGGTGGCAGATGCGCGACGTGTCTACAGGCAGAGGAAGACGGTCACATTTAAGGGATTTTTCCACGAACGAAAGTTCATTTTAAAAATTGACTGTGTCTGACCGTGTATACCATATCTCCTGGGCAGGGGAGGAAGCCAAAGATAATACTGACAATACAGCAGGGGATCACAGTGGATTCCTTTTGTGAGGTAAAATATTTCACTGTTTAACGCCTTTCTGCCAGCTGACGGAATAGTACGTCATCTGGCAGACTCCTCTGCTTTGAGGTGGGCTCCGGCAGTGAGCGCACCTCAAAGCCACGACATGTCAGCTGTTTTCAACAGCTGACATGTGCGCGCAATGGGTGCTAGCGGAATCCACTCTTCCTCCAGATTCTGGGACCTTGATTTCCAAGGTCTGGTGTGACGTGTCAAAATGCCAGAATTACTTTTATTTGATCGCCACGACATTGCAATAAAATGCCATAAATGGAGATCAAAAGATCGTATCTGCACCAAAATGGTATCATTAAAAACGTTAGCTTGGGGCACAAAAAATAAGCCCGCACACAACCTTAGATCACGAAAAATGGAGAGTCTACGAGTATCGGAATATGGTACTTTTTTTAATTTTTTTTTTTTTTACAAATTTTGATTTTTTTTTTTTTCCACCACTTACAGTAGATAAAAAAGATCCCTGACACGTTTGGTGTCTATGAACTCGTAATGACCTGGAGAATCATAAGGGCAGGTCAGTTTTAGCATTTAGTGAACATAGTAAAAACGCAAAACAAAAAAACAGTTGTGGAATTTCACTTTTTTTTTGCAATTTCATCTCACGTGGAATTTTTTTCCCATTTTCCAGTACATGATATGTTAAAATCAATGCTGACGTTCAAAAGTACAACTTGTGCTGCAAAAAACAAGCCCTCACATGTCCATATTGCCCAGAAACTAAAAAAAGTTATGGCTCTTGGAAGAAGGGGAGCAGAAAACTAAAATGCAAAAGCGAAAATACCTTCGGGGATTAAGGGTTTAATAGTGTTTGGGGACAAGACAAGTTAGCTTTAAGGCTGGAATCACACCAGCATATGGGATGGATGCGATATGCTAATGACTCTTGGCTCCAGCTCTGCTGGGAGCCTGAGCTGAGTGTCATTCTACTGTGCTCCACCTGAGAGATTCACAGCACAGGTGTGAAGAGAGGAAGAATGTAATGGCCTGACTTGCCGTATATCGGACTGCACTGGGATGCAGTCCGATGCTTCACTCGCACTCATACACTTGTATGGGTGCGAGTGAGCCAAGTCTTGCTGCTGATCACGGCATGCTGCGATTGCTTTCCTAATGCTAAATTGGCATGCCCCATAGTATAACACTGGGCAGAGTGCCAGGCACAGTTTTATCGCATAGCTGTCTACCGTGTTATATGGTAGTGTGATCCCGGTTTAAGACTGGCTCTTTGTGCCAAATATAACCCTTTAAGGTACCTTCACACATAAAGATTTCGTTAACGATATCGTTGCAACGTCACGCTTTTTGTGACGTAGCAACGATCCCGCTAACGATCTCGTTATGTGTGACAGCGACCAACGATCAGGCCCCTGCTGGGAGATCGTTGGTCGCTGGGGAATGATCAGGACCTTTTTTTGGTTGCTGATCACCCGCTGTCATCGTTAGATTGGCGTGTGTGACGCCGATCCAACGATGTGTGCACTTGTAACCAGGGTAAATATCGGGTTACTAAGCGCAGGGCCGCACTTAGTAACCCGATATTTACCCTGGTTACCATTGTAAATGTAAAAAAAAAAAACCAGTACATACTCACATTCCGATGTCTGTCACGTCCCCTGGCGTCAGCTTCCCTGCACTGTGTCAGCGCCGGCCGTAAAGCAGAGCACAGCGTTGACGTCACCACTCTGCTTTACGGCCGGCGCTTACACAGTGCAGGGAAGCTGACGGCGGGGACGTGACAGACATCGGAATGTGAGTATGTAGTGTTTTTTTTTTTTTTACTTTTACAATGGTAACCAGGGTAAATATCGTGTTACTAAGCGCGGCCCTGCACTTAGTAACCCGATGTTTACCCTGATTACCCGGGGACTTCGGCATCGTTGAAGACAGTTTCAACGATGCCGAAGTCTTTCCCCTGATCGTTGGTCGCTGGAGAGAGCTGTCTGTGTGACAGCTCCCCAGCGACCACACAACGACTTACCAACGATCACGGCCAGGTCGTATTGCTGGTCGTGATCGTTGGTAAGTCGTTTAGTGTAACGGTACCTTTACAATCATGGTGATTTGTTTGTTTATTTATTGTTCTTGCAATTTTTGTTTCAATTTAGCCCACAATAACTTTTGTATTATGTGAAAAATTTCTTGCATATTTAAAATTATGATCAATCAGAAATTCTATTATTTTTTAGGTATGGACTGGTTTCACTGTAATGTGTGCCACATGCGTCAGGAAACAGCTTATTACATCACTAGCTGTGGACATATTCTATGCAAAACATGCATTACACAAGGTGTGTTCCATATATTTCATAACTACATCGCTTGAAGAACACTTGTAGCAAAATATATACTTTGATGGTATGTGCACACACTGCGGATTTTGCTGCGGATCCGCAGCGGATTGGCTGCTGTGGATTCGCAGCAGTTTTCCATGAGTTTACAGTACCATGTAAACCTATGGAAAACAAAATCCGCAGTGCACATGCTGTGGAAAAAAATGCACGGAGACGCTGCTTTGTTTACTTCACAGCATGCTAATTCTTTGTGTGGATTCCGCAGCGGTTTACACCTGCTCCATAATAGGAATTCACAGGTGTAAAACCGCAGGTGAGATCCGCACAGAAACCGCAGTAAATCCGCAGTGCGGATTTCCTGCGGATTTACCAAAATCAGTGCGTAAAAATTTGCACACCTTTTCGTAACGTGTTCACATACCCTTAAGATTCAGTATCATCCCCATCATCACTGACTGACTTTACCATGCCTGCTGCTCTGATTCATAGTTACACAGGCTGAATGGTGGAGGAATAAGCCAATAGCTTAAAATTGAGATTCTGTCGCGGGGAGCGGATGTGTGGTGCAGCCCGAGGGCCACTATTTCCAGCCCTTCGGTTTCCAGGTTCTGCCAACCACACAGGACCAGCTAAAGGGCCAGATGTGCCCATGGGGCCACCTTTTGTCCAGGTCTGGTTTAGAAGATATGGTATACAAGCAGTTCATAAATAACAGATAGCACATGAATGGCGTCCGAGTTCTAACGAATTTGGCGAATTTGATCTGATACTTGGATTAATATCGGTCAACCCTCCATGCATTTTTGCGGACCAATCACTTTCAGCAAAAGACCAACCATGTGATAAACTCCATAGACATATATACGAGTGCTTTCTCTGAAATACACAGAACGTGTATGAGAAAAACTGATGTCTAAATGAGCCTTTGTGTAAAGGATGAAACATGCTCCAAATCACAAATAAAGCCCTTATGTAAGACCTCATTCACACGTCCATATGTAAACAGTATGTGAAAAAATAGTACCCAAGTCATCAAGTGTTTTGGATCAGTGTATCATTGGTGTTTTTCATCAATGATTACGGTAAATAAATGAATTACAAAGCTTCTATCATTTGCAATGTAAAATACGCACAGCAAACGGATGGTATATGGATGTCATTCATGTGCTGAATGTGTTTTCATGCACCCATAGACTTGTATTTGCTCTTTTCATCCATGATACTGGAAAATAACGTTCATGTCTCCGTGAGTTTTGCACCAACACCAGGTGTGTGAAAACACATGGACATGTGAAAAGTACCATAGGTACTTGTTCTATTAGTGAAAAAAATGGATACATCACATACGTGTCACACGAATGTCTGAATGTGGCCTTACACACAGATTTTACTGCAGATAAGCTGCAGAACAATCTGCACATAATACACACGTGGTCAAAATTGTTGGTACCCCTTGTTTAATGACAGAAAAACCCACAATAGTCACAGAAATAACTTGAATCTGACAAAAGTAATAATAAATAAAAAATGTATGAGAATGAATAAATGAAAGTTAGACTTTGCTTTTCAACCATGCTTCCACAGAATAAAAAAAAAAAAAAGTCATGAAATAGGCCTGGAAAGAAATGATGGTACCCTTAACTTAATATTTTGTTGCACAACCTTTTAAGGCAATCACTGCAATCAAACGATTCCTGTAAGGCCAGGGTCTCGCTAGAGAGGAATACGTACAAGGGAGTGGCGCAAAAACAACGCATTGCACACGGACCAATGTTTCTCTATGGGTTAGCTTCCATCAGCCGTATATTTTTCGGCCAATTTTTACTGGCTGAGAAAATCGCAGCATGCTGCATTTGTCAGCGTATTGCGCAAAACATCCGCCAATGAAAATCTATGGGGACGAGAAAAATACGGATTACACAGACCATGCATGTGACTTGCGAGAAATACGCACCGGTGTTCTATAGAAAAACCGGTAATTCAGTGCAGTGTACAGTAAAATCACACTGACCGGTTAGAATAGAATAGATAGAATAAATGTCTACACATAGAATAGGTAGATATATATACATCTATGTCATTGACACACATATATATATGTCATTGACACACACATACCGTGTATACATCTACCATATAACTACCACAAGAAGCTCATTAAGAGAATGCCAAGAGTGTGCAAAGCAGTCATCAAAGCAAAAGGTGTCTACTTTGAGGAACCTAGAATATAAGACATATTTTCAGTTGTTACACACTTTTTTGTTACGTATATAATTCCACATGTGTTAATTCATAGTTTTGATGCCTTCGGTGTGAATTTTCAATTTTCATAGTCATGAAAATACAGAAAAATCTTTAAATGAGGAGGTGTGTCAGAACTTTTGCTCTGCACTGTATGTGTGTGTATGTATATATATATATATATATATATATATATATATATATATATATATATATATATATATATATATATATATATTTTTTTTTTATTTAATACAGAGTTAGTTAGCTTAAAAGCCGGTAATTCAATTGCCGGCTTTTGCTATCTCCTTACCAAACCCGACAGGATATGGGACATGGCTTACATACAGTAAACCATTTCATATCCATTATATTTTTACATATTCCTCACTAATAGTGATAGTAGTGTGTGTGCAAAATTTGGGAGCTCTAGGTGTTAAAATAAAGGGTTAAATCACCTGAAAAAATGGCGTGGGCTCCTGCGCAATTTTCTCCGCCAGAGTGGGAAAGCCAGCGACTGAGGGCAGATATTAATAACCTAGAGAGGGACCATGGTTATTGGCTCCCCTGGCTAAAAACATCTGCCCCCAGCCACCCCAAAAAAGGCACATCTGTAAGATGCACTTATTCTGGCAATTAGCCTCTCTCTCTACCCACTCCTGAGTAGCGGTGGGATATGGGGGTAATAAGGGGTTAATGTCACCTTGCTAATGTAATTTTTGGAGAAAAAAAATCGCATCCTCGCATTGAATATGGATCACTGTTCAGGAACTTTTCTGCGTATCTCGGCCGTAAAAAAACGAACCGTATTTTGATATGTTAGGTCTGACCCAGGCCTAACTGTCAATAAGACTTCTGCACCTCTCAACAGGTATTTTGGCCCACTCCTCAAGAGCAAACTGCTCCAGTTTTCTCATGTTTGAAGGTTGCCTTTTCCAAATGGCATGTTTCAGCTCTTTCCTAAGATGCTTAATAGGATTAGGTCAGGGTTCATAGAAGGCCACTTCAGAATAGTCCAGTGTTTTCCTCTTAGCCATTCTTGGGTGTTTTTAGCTTTTATGTTTTGGGTCATTCTGTTGCAAGACCCATGACCTGTGACTGAGACCAAGCTTTCTGACACTGGGCAGCACATTTCTCTCTAGAACCCCTTGATAGTCTTGAGATTTCATTGTACCCTGCACAGATTCTAGACACCCTGTGCCAGATGCAGCAAAGCAGCCCAAGAACATAACAGAGCCTCCTCCTTGTTTCACAGTAGTGACAGTGTTCTTTTCTTGATATGATTCATTTTTCAGTCTGTGAACATAAATCTGATGTGCGTTGCCAAAAAGTTCAATTTTTGTCTCATCTATCCGTAGGACATTCTCGCAGAAGCTTTGTGGCTTGTCAACATGTAGTTTGGCAAATTCCAGTCTGGCTTTTTTATGATTTTTTTTTTTCAACAATGATGTCCTCCTTGGTTGTCTCCCATGAAGTCTACTTTGACTCAGACAACGACAGATGATGCAATCAGACACTGATGTTCCTTGAGCTTGAAGTTCACCTTTAATCTGTTTAGTAATTTTTCTGGGCTCTTTTGTTACCATTTGTATTTGTCATCAATTTTCCTCCTGCGGCCACGTCCGGGGAGGTTGGCTATAGTGCCATGGATCTTAAATTTCTGAATAATATGTGAAACTGTAGTCAAAGGAACATCAAGCTGCTTGGAGATGGTCTTATAACTTTTACCTTTAACATGTTTGTCTATACTTTTATTTCTAATCTCCTGAGACAACTCTTTCCTTCGCTTCCTCTGGTCCATGTTGAGTGTTATACACACAATGTCACCAAACAGCACAGTGAGTATCTGTAGCTCTATATACAGGCCCACTCACTGATTCCAAGATTGTAGACACCTTGTGATGCTAGTTAGTGGACACACCTTGATTTAACATGTCCCTTTTGTCACATTATTTTCAGGGGTACCATCATTTCTGTCCAGACCTATTTCATGAGTTTAATTTTTTTTTAAAATTCTGTGGAAGCATGGTTGAAAAGCAATGTCTGACTTTCATTTGTTCATTTTCATAGATCTTTTATTTAGTATTACCTATGCCAGATTCAAGTTATTTCTGTGACCATTGTGGGTTTTTCTGTCATTAACCCCTTAACCCCCAAGGGTGGTTTGCACGTTAATGACCAGGCCAATTTTTACAATTCTGACCACCGTCCCTTTATGAGGTTATAACTCTGGAACGCTTCAACGGTTCCTGATGATTCTGACATTGTTTTCTCGTAACACATTGTACTTCATGATAGTGATAAAATTTCTTTGATATTACCTGCGTTTATTTGTGAAAAAAATGGAAATTTGGTGAACATGTTTAAAATTTCACAATTTTCCAACTTTGAATTTTTATGCCCTTAAATCACAGAGCTATGTCACACAAAATACTTAATAAGTAACATTTCCCACAAGTCTACTTTACATCAGCACAATTTTGGAACCAAAATTTTTTTTGTTAGGGAGTTATAAGGGTTAAAAGTTGACTGGCAATTTCTCATTTTTACAACACCATTTTTTTTAGGGACCACATCACATTTGAAGTCACTTTGAGGGGTCTATATGATAGAAAATACCCAAGTCTGACACCATTCTAAAAGCACACTCCTAACCCTAATCCCAACCCTAATTCCAACCATAAATGTAATCCAAGCCCCAACCCTAACCCTAACTTTAGCCCCACCCTAACCCTAACTTTAGCCCCAACGTCATTACAGGCTGTAAGCTTCTTTGAAGAGGTGGGTTTTCAGGTTTGTTTTTAAGGATCCAAATGTGGTGGATAACCGGACGTGTTGGGGCACAAAATTCCAGAGGATGGGGGATATTCGGGAGAAGTCTTGGAGGCGATTGGCTGAGGAGCGAATAAGCGTGGAGGAGAGAAGGAGGTCTTGGGAGGACCAGAGATTACGTGAGGGAAGATATTGAGAGTTTAGTTCGGAAAATATACGGAGGAGAAAGGTTATGGATGGCTTTGTAGGTCAGTGTTAGTAGTTTAAACTAAATACGCTGGGAAATTTGGAGCCAGTGAAGGGATTTGCAAAGAGGGGAAGCAGGAGTGTAGCGAGGAGGGAAATTAATTTGTCGGGCAGCAGAGTTAAGGATGGACTGGAGGGGTGTGACAGTGTTAGAAGGTAGGCCACAGAGGAGGATGTTGCAATAGTCGAGGCGGGAGATGATTAGGGCATGCACAAACATTTTGGTAGAGTGAGGGTTGAGGAAAGGACAGATTCTGGAAATATTTTTGAGCTGGAGGTGACAGGTGGCGAAAGCTTGGATGTGCGGTTTGAAGGAAAGGACAGAGTCCAGGGTTACTCCAAGGCAGCAGATTTTGGGGACAGGGGAAAGTGTGATTTCATTTATTTTGATAGATAGATCAGGTAGGGAAGATATGCGAGATGGAGGAAAGATAATTAGTTCAGATTTGTCCACATTGAGCTTGAGGAAGCGAGAGGAGAAGGAGGATATGGCTGATAGACACTCTGGGATTCTGGAGAGCAGAGAAGTGACATCTGGGCCAGAGAGGTAGATCTGAGTGTCATTAGCATATAGATGGTACTGGAAGCCATAGAACCTTATGTGTTGTCCCAGGCCGAGTGTATAGATTGAGAAGAGTAAGGGCCCAAGGACAGAGCTTTGAGGGACACCAACAGAGAGGGGGCGAGATGTAGAGGTAGTATGGGAGTAGGAAACGCTAAATGTGCGGTATGAGGAGATCCAAGATAGGGTGAGGTCTTTGACCCCAAAGGACGAGAGGACCTGTAGTAGGAGGCAGTGGTCAACTGTGTCGAAGGCAGAGGACAGGTCTAGAAGTAGGAGTATAGAGAATTGTCTGTTAGCTTTGGCTGTAAGTAAGTCTCAGTGGAATGGTGGGGACTGAAGCCAGATTGTAGGTTGTCGAAGAGAGAGTTAGATGCAAAGTGAGAGGAAAGTTCAGCATGGACGTGCTGCTCAAGGAGTTTGGATGCAAATGGGAGCAAAGACATGGGGCGATAGCTGGACATAGCGCTTCGGTCAAGGGATGGCTTTTTGAGGATAGGTGTGATTGTGGCATGTTTGAAAGAAGTGGGGAAGGTACCAGAAGTTAGTGATAGGTTGAAGAGATGGGTTAGGGATGGGATTAGTGTGGTGGTGAGGTTGGGGAGGAGATGGGATGGGGTCAAGTGCACAAGTCGTGAGGTGTGATTAGGAGAGAAGATGAGCAAGCTCCCCATGAGTGATTTTGGAGAGGGAAGTTATGGGGTTTGGGCATTGGTCTGGTATATAAAGGGGTTGTGGTGGTTTGATGACAAAGATTTGCCTTGTTTGGTCGATCTTATTTTTGAAGTGCGTGGCAAAGTCCTCGGCAACGATTAGGGAACTCGGAGGGGCAGTGGTGGGCGGAGGAGGGAGTTAAAAGTGTTGAACAACTGTTTGGCGTTGTGGGATAAGGAGGTGAGAGCTGCTTTGAATGGGAGTGTTGCTTGTTTGAGTGCAGTGAAATCATTTGGCGAATGTGTTTTCTTCCAACGCCGTTCTGCAATTCTGGATACTTGCCGAAGCTTTTTAGTGATGTTATTGTGCCAGGGTTGTCTATTGGTTCGTCGCACTCTGCTATGCATGACAGGGGCGACCGTGTCAATAGCTGATGCAAGCGTGGCATTGTAGAAAGCAGTGGCAGTGTGTGTGTCGTGGAGTGAGGATATGGATGCCAGTGGTAGGATAGAGTCAGAGAGTGTGTGGATGTCTAGGTGTGCGAGGATCCTGCGTGAGTTCGCATGTTGCTGGACATGGGTGACAGGTGAGGAGGACAGGGATGAGAAAGTGAGTAGATGGTGATCAGATAGAGGGATAGGGGAGGTTGTGAAGTTAGATAGGGAGCAGAAACGGGTGAAGACAAGGTCTAATGTGTGTCCATCTGTGTGGATGGATGAGGAGGACCACTGAGTAAGTCCAAAGGATGAAGTAAGAGACAGGAGTTCGGAGGCTGCTGACTGGTGCGTGTCAATGGGGATGTTGAAATCACCCATGATGATGGTGGGAATGTCAGCAGAGAGAAAGTGAAGGAGCCAGGTGGAGAATTGGTCAATAAAGGTAGTGGTCGGGCCCGGAGGTCGGTTTATGACGGCCATTTGGAGGTTGTAGGGGGAGTAGATGCGGACAGTGTGGACTTCAAAAGAAGGGAGGATAAGGATGGGTAGAGGTGGGATTGGGTTAAAGGTACAGTTGGAAGAAAGGAAAAGGCCCACTCCTTCACCATGTTAATTGCCAGGACGAGGAGTGTGGGTGAAGTGGAGGCCACCGTAACATAGTGTAGCGAGGGAGGCTGTGTCAGAGGATGTCTACCATGTTTCGATGATGCCCAGAAAGAAAAGATCAAGAGAGGTAAAGAGGTCGTGAATCACATGGTTGTTTATTGCAGATGGAGCGGGCATTCTATAGTGATCCAGAGAGAGGGTGCAGGAATGGAGTGGAAGAAAGTTGTCAGTCAGAAACTCTATATACTTTGCAGAGGTCATTTTCACACCTTCAGGAACCTTAAAGGGCCCTACCAGCTGTTTCCCCATGATTCTGGCCCCAAACATGACTCCTCTACCTTCTTGCTGACGTCGCAGCCTTGTTGGGACATGGTGGCCATCCACCAACCCACCAATACTCCATCCATCTGGACCATCCAGGGTTGCTCGACACTCATCAGTAAACATGACTGTTTGAAAATTAGTCTGAATGTATGTCTGGGCCCACTGCAACCGTTTCTGCTTGTGAACACTGTTTAGGGGTGGCCGAATAGTAGGTTTATGAACCAAAGCAAGCCTTTGCAGGATCCTACACCATGAGGTTCGAGAGGCACCAGCAGCTTCAAATATCTGTTTGCTGGTTTTTAATGGCTTTTTAGTAGCTGCTCTCTTAATCCAATAAACTTGCCTGGCAGAAACCTTCCTCATTAAGCCTTTATCAGCACGAACACGTCTGTGCTCAGATTCAGCTACAAATCTCTTAACAGTATGATGCTCACGCTTAAGTTTTTGGGAAATATCATGTTTTCATCCTTTGACCAAGGCATTGCACTATTTGATGTTTTTCGGCAGCAGAGAGATCCTTTTTCTTTCCCATGTTACTTGAAAACTGTGGCCTGCTTAATAATGTGGAACATCATTGTCACACTCACGCCCTGACTGGTGGGCGTGAGCTCGGGGGGTTTGTGGCCCCTCTGTGCCACAAACCAGACTACCCTGAAGGGGCGTGACTATGACAGCTGCCTTGGTCTTCACTGGAGCCTCTGATGGTGAGGTTAGGCTTGTGCGGCAGGCAGCAGCCAGGTGCTACTCCAGGGTGGCGTCTGGCTGTGGCTGCTGATCACACTTGGGAAACAGGAAAACCAGGATTGGTGCGGGCATCAGGCAGGATTAGCAGATGAGCATGGATGAAACTCAGATGAGTAGGCTGGCACAGCTGAGACTCAGAGCTGGCAGACACACAGGACTGGCAGGACCGACAGACAGAGACACAGGGCTGGCAGGTACGGCAGAGACACAGGGCTGGCAGGTACGGCAGAGACACAAGGCTGGCAGGCACGGCAGAGACACAGGGCTGGCAGGAACGGCAGAGACACAGGGCTGGCAGGAACGGCAGAGACACAGGGCTGGCAGGAACGGCAGAGACACAGGACTGGTAGGAACAGTAGAGACACAGGGCTGGCAGGAACGGCAGAGACACAAGGCTGGCAGGAACGGCAGAGACACAGGGCTGGCAGGAATGGCAGAGATACAGGGCTGGTTGGTGTGGTGTATGAAGGAACAGGTAGGGACCTGTTCACACAGGACGTACAGGTACGGATATGTAGTATGAAGGAACAGGTAGGGACCTGTTCACACTGGAGGTGCAGGTAAGGAAACAAGCAGAAAGGAATAAAGTATGAAGGAACAGGTTGGGACCTGTTCACACAGGAGATGAAGGTATGGAAACAAGCAGGAAGGAATGGAATGTAAAGGAACAGGTTGGGACCTGTTCACACAGGAAGAGAACCACAAGGCTGCGGATAGGAATAGTAGAGAAGCAGGAGATGGATCAGCAATAGAAGCGAAGCATAGCGGAACCGCAAGGAATGCGGAGAGGAGCTGCAGCAAGAGGTTTCTGCAGCAGCAAAAGCCAAGCAGATTGGAACCTGTTGTGAATTCTGCTTTTGGGTTCCCTCCAGTGGTTGTAGGTGGGAATGCAGTTGTCTCTCAGTCGCAGTCCTGGCCAGGTGTATCTGCTGATTGCAGTTCTGACTGGGATATTTAGGTGTGCAGGATTCTTTAGTCCTTGCCAGTTGTCAATGTTTCTTGTGAAGTGTTGGATCACTTTCTGGCTTCTCCTGCTTAGCTGCCAATTCAGCAAAGATAAGTGTCTGTTTCTTTTTCTGTGGCACACATGCAGTGTGCTTATATTCTGTGCTATTCATTTGTTTTTCTCTTGTCCAGCTTAGACTGTGTCAGTGTTTTCTCAGTCATGTTGGATTCTCTGGAGTTGCAGATATACGCTCCACATCTTTAGTTAGATGGTAGAGTTTTTGTATTTTCTGCTGTGGATATTTTTGGAAGGATTTTTAATACTGACTGCTTAGTATCCTGTCCTATCCTTTCCTGTTTAGCTAGTGTGGCCTCATTTGCTAAAATCCTGTTTCCTGCCTGCGTGTGTCTTTTCCTCTACTACTCACAGTCAATATTTGTGGGGGGCTGCCTATCCTTTGGGGTTCTGCTCTGAGGCAAGGTAGAATTCCTATTTCCATCTATAGGGGTATTTAGTCCTCCGGCTGTGTCGAGGTGTCTAGGTTTTGTTAGGCACACCCCACGGCTACTTCTAGTTGCGATGTTAAGATCAGGGTTTGCGGTCAGTATAGTTACCACCTACTCCAGTGAAAGTTATTCATGCTGCTCCAAGGTCACCTGATCATAACAGGAACCGCAAGGAATGCGGAGATTAGCTGCAGCAAGAGGTCTCCGCAGAGCAGAGTAGAACGGAGCAGAACCGCAGGAGTGCGGAGTAGAGGCAAAGCTGCAAGAGAGCGGAGCCCAGGCAAAGTCCCAAGGGTTCAGAGCAGGCAAAGCCGCAAAAGTGCGGAGCATAAGCAGACTGAACACAAGGAAAGACACAGCAGGGAAAGAAGCCACAGACAAGGAGACAGAGATAGGACTAAGTTCAGACAAGGCAGTGAAACTGTCACGTGTGTTGTGAATTCTGTGGCAGAGCTCCCTCCTGTGGTCACAAGTGGTACTTCGGCTGATTCTCTCTGGGAGCTTCCGTTTGTGGAGGAAACTGGTACTGCTGCTTCTGAGTTTCCTCCCTCAGGTGATCTGGTGAGGTCGTTAGGTGCTTCTCTACTTAACCCCACCTAATGCTTTGATTCATGCTTCCTGTAAATGTTCCAGTGTTGGACTTGTGTTTCTCTGGATCATTCCTGTGGCCTGCTGCTCTGCATAGCTAAGTGCTTCTTTGCTATTTGTTGCTATTTTTTCTGTCCAGCTTGTCTATTTGTTTTGCTGGAAGCTCTGGGACGCAAAGGGTGTACCTCCGTGCCGTTAGTTCGGTACGGAGGGTCTTTTTGCCCCTTTGCGTGGTTTTCTTTAGGGTTTTGTGTAGACCGCAAAGTTATCTTTCCTATCCTCGTTCTGTCTAGAATATCGGGCCTCACTTTGCTGAATCTATTTCATCCCTACGTTTGTCTTTTCATCTTACTCACAGTCATTATATGTGGGGGGCTGCCTTTTCCTTTGGGGTATTTCTCTGAGGCAAGGTAGGCTTATTTTTTCTATCTTCAGGCTAGTTAGTTTCTCAGGCTGTGCCGAGTTGCATAGGGAGCGTTAGGCGCAATCCACGGCTGCCTCTAGTTGTGTTTGGAGAGGATCAGGGATTGCGGTCTGCAGAGTTCCCACGTCTCAGAGCTCGTTCTATTATTTTGGGTTTTTGTCAGATCACTGTATGTGCTCTGACCTCCATGTCCATTGTGATACTGCATTGCCTTTCATAACAGTACAGGAAGCCAAAAGTACTAATGATTCTCAATAGAGGGAAAAAAGAAGTTCTGAGACCATTTTTTTTTTTGGCTTTGTGTTTTGTCTTTTTTTTCCCCTAGACATTTGGGTGGTTCAGTACACAGGTGTAGCGATGGACATTAGAAGTCTGTCTTCATTTGTGGATCAGCTCTCGGCAAGAGTACAAAAGATTCAAGACACTATTGATCAGAAATCTATGTTAGAACCAAGAATTCCTATTCCTGATTTGTTTTTTGGAGATAGAACTAAGTTTCTGAGTTTCAAAAATAATTGTAAGTTATTTCTGGCCTTGAAACCTCATTCCTCTGGTGATCCAGTTCAACAGGTTTTGATTATTATTTCTTTTTTGCGCGGCGACCCTCAGGACTGGGCATTTTCTCTTGCGCCAGGAGATCCTGCATTGAGTAATATCAATGCGTTTTTCCTGGCGCTCGGATTGCTGTACGATGAGCCTAATTCAGTGGATAAGGCAGAAAAGAATTTGCTGGCTCTTTGTCAGGGTCAGGATGAGATAGAGGTATATTGCCAGAGATTTAGAAAATGGTCAGTGCTCACTCAATGGAATGAATCTGCGCTGGCAGCTATGTTCAGAAAGGGTCTCTCTGAAGCCCTTAAGGATGTCATGGTGGGACTTCCTATGCCTGCTGGTTTGAATGAGTCTATGTCTTTGGCTATTCAGATCGGTCGACGCCTGCGTGAGCGTAAATCGGTGCACCATTTGGCGGTATTATCTGAGCATAAACCTGAGCCTATGCAGTGCGATAGGACTTTGACCAGAGTTGAACGGCAAGAACACAGACGTCAGAATGGGCTGTGTTTCTACTGTGGTGATTCCACTCATGCTATCTCTGATTGTCCTAAGTGCACTAAGCGGTTCGCTAGGTCTGCCACCATTGGTACGGTACAGTCTAAATTTCTTTTGTCCGTTACCTTGATCTGCTCTTTGTCATCATATTCTGTCATGGCGTTTGTGGATTCAGGCGCTGCTCTGAATTTGATGGACTTGGAATATGCTAAGCGTTGTGGGTTTTTCTTGGAGCCCTTGCAGTGTCCTATTCCATTGAGAGGAATTGATGCTACGCCTTTGGCCAAGAATAAGCCTCAATACTGGACCCAGCTGACCATGTGCATGGCTCCTGCACATCAGGAGGTTATTCGCTTTCTGGTGTTGCATAATCTGCATGATGTGGTCGTGTTGGGGTTGCCATGGCTACAAGTCCATAATCCAGTATTAGATTGGAAATCCATGTCTGTGTCCAGCTGGGGTTGTCAGGGGGTACATGGTGATGTCCCATTTCTGTCTATTTCGTCATCCACCCCTTCTGAGGTCCCAGAGTTCTTGTCTGATTACCGGGATGTATTTGATGAGCCCAAGTCCGATGCCCTACCTCCGCATAGGGATTGTGATTGTGCTATCGATTTGATTCCTGGTGGTAAATTCCCAAAAGGTCGACTGTTTAATTTATCTGTGCCTGAGCACGCCGCTATGCGGAGTTACGTGAAGGAGTCCTTGGAGAAAGGGCATATTCGCCCGTCATCGTAACCATTAGGAGCGGGGTTCTTTTTTGTGGCCAAGAAGGTTGGTTCGCTGAGACCTTGTATAGATTACCGCCTTCTAAATAAGATCACGGTTAAATTTCAGTACCCCTTGCCATTGTTATCTGATTTGTTTGCTCGGATTAAGGGGGCTAGTTGGTTCACCAAGATAGATCTTCGTGGTGCGTATAATCTTGTGCGTATTAAGCGAGGCGATGAATGGAAAACTGCATTTAATACGCCCGAGGGCCATTTTGAGTACCTAGTAATGCCATTCGGACTTGCCAATGCTCCATCAGTGTTTCAGTCCTTTATGCATGACATCTTCCGAGAGTACCTGGATAAATTCCTGATTGTATACTTGGATGATATTTTGATCTTCTCGGATGATTGGGAGTCTCATGTGAAGCAGGTCAGACCGGTGTTTCAGGTCCTGCGTGCTAATTCTTTGTTTGTGAAGGGATCAAAGTGTCTCTTTGGTGTTCAGAAGGTTTCATTTTTGGGGTTCATTTTTTCCCCTTCTACTATCGAGATGGACCCTGTTAAGGTCCAAGCCATCCATGATTGGACTCAGCCGACATCTCTGAAAAGTCTGCAAAAGTTCCTGGGCTTTGCTAATTTTTATCGTCGCTTCATCTGCAATTTTTCTAGTATTGCTAAACCATTGACCGATTTGACCAAGAAGGGTGCTGATGTGGTCAATTGGTCTTCTGCTGCTGTGGAAGCTTTTCAAGAGTTGAAGCGTCGTTTTTCTGCTGCCCCTGTGTTGTGTCAACCAGTTGTTTCGCTTCCATTCCAGGTCGAGGTTGATGCTTCTGAGATTGGAGCGGGGGCTGTTTTGTCGCAGAGAAGTTCTGATTGCTCGGTGATGAAACCATGCGCCTTCTTTTCCAGGAAGCTTTCGCCTGCTGAGCGAAATTATGATGTTGGCAATCGAGAGTTGCTGGCCATGAAGTGGGCATTCGAGGAGTGGTGTCATTGGCTTGAAGGAGCTAAGCATCGCGTGGTGGTCTTGACTGATCACAAGAACTTGACTTATCTCGAGTCTGCCAAGCGGTTGAATCCTACACAGGCTCGTTGGTCGCTGTTTTTTGCCCGTTTTGACTTTGTGGTTTCGTACCTTCCGGGCTCTAAAAATGTGAAGGCGGATGCCCTGTCTAGGAGTTTTGTGCCCGACTCTCCGGATTTATCTGAGCCGGCGGGTATTCTCAAAGAGGGAGTAATTGTGTCTGCCATCTCCCCTGATTTGCGGCGGGTGCTGCAAAAATTTCAGGCTAATAAACCTGATCGTTGCCCAGCGGAGAAACTGTTTGTCCCTGATAGGTGGACGAATAAAGTTATCTCTGAGGTTCATTGTTCGGTGTTGGCTGGTCATCCTGGAATCTTTGGTACCAGAGAGTTAGTGGCTAGATCCTTTTGGTGGCCATCTCTGTCGCGGGATGTGCGTTCTTTTGTGCAGTCCTGTGGGATTTGTGCTCGGGCTAAGCCCTGCTGTTCTCGTGCCAGTGGGTTGCTTTTGCTCTTGCCGGTCCCGAAGAGGCCTTGGACACATATCTCTATGGATTTTATTTCAGATCTTCCCGTCTATCAAAAAATGTCAGTCATTTGGGTGGTTTGTGATCGCTTCTCTAAGATGGTCCATTTGGTACCCTTGTCTAAATTACCTTCCTCCTCTGATTTGGTACCATTGTTCTTCCAGCATGTGGTTCGTTTACATGGCATTCCAGAGAATATCGTTTCTGACAGAGGTTCCCAGTTTGTTTCGAGGTTTTGGCGAGCCTTTTGTGCAAGGATGGGCATTGACTTGTCTTTTTCCTCGGTTTTCCATCCTCAGACTAATGGCCAGACCGAACGAACCAATCAGACCTTGGAAACATATCTGAGATGCTTTGTTTCTGCTGATCAGGATGACTGGGTGTCCTTTTTGCCTTTGGCTGAGTTCGCCCTTAATAATCGGGCCAGCTCGGCTACCTTGGTTTCGCCGTTTTTCTGCAACTCTGGGTTCCATCCTCGTTTCTCTTCAAGGCAGGTTGAGTCTTCGGACTGTCCTGGTGTGGATACTGTGGTGGACAGGTTGCAGCAGATTTGGACTCATGTAGTGGACAATTTGACCTTGTCCCAGGAGAAGGCTCAACGTTTCGCTAATCGCAGACGCTGTGTGGGTCCCCGACTTCGTGTTGGGGATTTGGTTTGGTTGTCTTCTCGTCATATTCCTATGAAGGTTTCCTCTCCTAAGTTTAAACCTCGTTTCATTGGTCCGTATAGGATTTCTGAGGTTCTTAATCCTGTGTCTTTCCGTTTGACCCTTCCAGATTCTTTTTCCATCCATAACGTATTCCATAGGTCATTGTTGCGGAGATACGTGGCACCTATGGTTCCATCTGTTGATCCTCCTGCCCCGGTTTTGGTGGAGGGGGAGTTGGAGTATTTTGTGGAGAAGATTTTGGATTCTCGTGTTTCAAGACGGAAACTCCAGTATCTGGTTAAGTGGAAGGGTTATGCTCAGGAAGATAATTCCTGGGTCTTTGCCTCTGATGTCCATGCTCCCGATCTTGTTCGTGCCTTTCATATGGCTCATCCTGGTCGTCCTGGGGGCTCTGGTGAGGGTTCGGTGACCGCTCCTCAAGGGGGGGGTACTGTTGTGAATTCTGTGGCAGAGCTCCCTCCTGTGGTCACAAGTGGTACTTCGGCTGATTCTCTCTATGAGCTTCCGTTGGTGGAGGAGAGTGGTACTGCGGCTTCTGAGTTTCCTTCCTCAGGTGATGTGGTGAAGTCGTTAGGTGCTGCTCTGTTATGGCTGGCAATCAGGCAACACAGCGTGCAGTAATCAGCGCACATACAGAGATCTGGCAAAAACCCAAAACAATAGGACGAGCTCTGAGACGTGGAATCTCTGTAGACTGCAGTACCTGAACTGTCCTCACACAACTGGAAGCAGCAGTGGATTGCGCCTAACAACTACCTATGCAACTCGGCACTGCCTGAGGAGCTGACTAGCCTGAAGATAGAAATACAAGCCTGACTTACCTCAGAGAAATACCCCAAAGGAATAGGCAGCCCCCACATATAATGACTGTTAGCAAGATGAAAAGACAAACGTAGGAATGAAATAGATTCAGCAAAGTGAGGCCCGATATTCTAGACAGAGCGAGGATAGCAAAGAGAACTATGCAGTCTACAAAAAACCCTAAAACGAAAACCACGCAAAGGGGCAAAAAGACCCACCGTGCCGAACTAACAGCACGGCGGTGCACCCCTTTGCTTCTCAGAGCTTCCAGCAAAAGATAATAACAAGCTGGACAGAAAAAACAGAAAACAAACTAGAAGCACTTATCTAGCAGAGCAGCAGGCCCAAGGAAAGATGCAGTAGCTCAGATCCAACACTGGAACATTGACAAGGAGCAAGGAAGACAGACTCAGGTGGAGCTAAATAGCAAGGCAGCCAACGAGCTCACCAAAACACCTGAGGGAGGAAGCCCAGAGACTGCAATACCACTTGTGACCACAGAAGTGAACTCAGCCACAGAATTCACAACAGTACCCCCCCCTTGAGGAGGGGTCACCGAACCCTCACCAGAACCCCCAGGCCGACCAGGATGAGCCACATGAAAGGCACGAACAAGATCTGGGGCATGGACATCAGAGGCAAAAACCCAGGAATTATCTTCCTGAGCATAACCCTTCCATTTGACCAGATACTGGAGTTTCCGTCTAGAGACACGAGAATCCAAAATCTTCTCCACAATATACTCCAATTCCCCCTCCACCAAAACAGGGGCAGGAGGCTCCACAGATGGAACCATAGGTGCCACGTATCTCCTCAACAACGACCTATGGAATACATTATGTATGGAAAAGGAGTCTGGGAGGGTCAGACGAAAAGACACCGGATTGAGAATCTCAGAAATCCTATACGGACCAATAAAACGAGGTTTAAATTTAGGAGAGGAAACCTTCATAGGTATATGACGAGAAGATAACCAAACCAGATCCCCAACACGAAGTCGGGGTCCCACACGGCGTCTGCGATTAGCGAAAAGCTGAGCCTTCTCCTGGGACAAGGTCAAATTGTCCACTACCTGAGTCCAGATCTGCTGCAACCTGTCCACCACATAATCCACACCAGGACAGTCCGAAGACTCAACCTGTCCTGAAGAGAAACGAGGATGGAACCCAGAATTGCAGAAAAATGGAGAGACCAAGGTAGCCGAGCTGGCCCGATTATTAAGGGCGAACTCAGCCAACGGCAAAAATGACACCCAATCATCCTGGTCAGCGGAAACAAAACATCTCAGATATGTTTCCAAGGTCTGATTGGTTCGTTCGGTCTGGCCATTAGTCTGAGGATGGAAGGCCGAGGAAAAAGATAGGTCAATGCCCATCCTACCACAAAAGGCTCGCCAGAACCTCGAGACAAACTGGGAACCTCTGTCAGAAACAATATTCTCAGGAATGCCATGCAAACGAACCACATGCTGGAAGAACAAAGGCACCAAATCAGAGGAGGAAGGCAATTTAACCAAGGGCACCAGATGGACCATTTTAGAAAAGCGATCACAGACCACCCAAATGACAGACATCTTTTGAGAAACGGGAAGGTCAGAAATGAAATCCATCGAAATATGTGTCCAAGGCCTCTTCGGGACCGGCAAGGGCAAAAGCAACCCACTGGCACGTGAACAGCAGGGCTTAGCCCTAGCACAAATTCCACAGGACTGCACAAAAGCACGCACATCCCGCGACAGAGATGGCCACCAGAAGGATCTAGCAACCAACTCCCTGGTACCAAAGATTCCTGGATGACCGGCCAGCACCGAACAATGAAGTTCAGAGATAACTTTACTAGTCCACCTATCAGGGACGAACAGTTTCTCGGCCGGACAACGATCAGGTTTATTAGCCTGAAATTTCTGCAACACTCTCCGCAAATCAGGGGAGATGGCAGACACAATGACTCCTTCCTTGAGGATACTCGCCGGCTCAGATAACCCCGGAGAGTCGGGCACAAAACTCCTAGACAGAGCATCCGCCTTCACATTTTTAGAGCCCGGAAGGTATGAAATCACAAAATCAAAACGAGCAAAAAATAACGACCAACGGGCCTGTCTAGGATTCAAGCGCTTGGCAGACTCAAGATAAGTAAGGTTCTTATGATCAGTCAAAACCACCACGCGATGCTTAGCACCCTCAAGCCAATGACGCCACTCCTCGAATGCCCACTTCATGGCCAGCAACTCTCGGTTGCCCACATCATAATTACGCTCAGCAGCAGAAAATTTCCTGGAAAAGAAAGCACATGGTTTGAACACTGAGCAACCAGAACCTCTCTGTGACAAAACCGCCCCTGCACCAATCTCAGAAGCATCAACCTCGACCTGGAACGGAAGAGAAACATCAGGTTGACACAACACAGGGGCACAGCAAAAACGACGCTTCAACTCCTGAAAAGCTTCCACGGCAGCAGAAGACCAATTAACCAAATCAGCACCCTTCTTGGTCAAATCGGTCAATGGTCTGGCAATGCTAGAAAAATTACAGATGAAGCGACGATAAAAATTAGCAAAGCCCAGGAATTTCTGCAAACTTTTTAGAGATGTCGGCTGAGTCCAATCCTGGATGGCCTGAACCTTAACCGGATCCATCTCGATAGTAGAAGGGGAAAAGATGAACCCCAAAAATGAAACTTTCTGCACACCGAAGAGACACTTTGATCCCTTCACGAACAAGGAATTAGCACGCAGTACCTGGAAAACCATTCTGACTTGCTTCACATGAGACTCCCAATCATCTGAGAAGATCAAAATGTCATCCAAGTAAACAATCAAGAATTTATCCAGATACTCACGGAAAATGTCATGCATAAAAGACTGAAAAACAGATGGAGCATTGGCAAGTCCGAACGGCATCACCAGATACTCAAAATGACCCTCGGGCGTATTAAATGCCGTTTTCCATTCATCTCCCTGCCTGATTCTCACCAGATTATACGCACCACGAAGATCAATCTTAGTAAACCAACTAGCCCCCTTAATCCGAGCAAACAAGTCAGAAATCAATGGCAAGGGATACTGAAACTTAACAGTGATCTTATTAAGAAGGCGGTAATCAATACACGGTCTTAGCGAACCATCCTTCTTGGCTACAAAAAAGAACCCTGCTCCCAATGGTGACGACGATGGGCGAATATGTCCCTTCTCCAGGGACTCCTTCACATAACTGCGCATAGCGGTGTGTTCAGGTACGGACAAATTAAATAAACGACCCTTAGGGAATTTACTACCAGGAATCAAATCGATAGCACAATCACAATTCCTATGCGGAGGAAGGGCATCAGACTTGGACTCTTCAAATACATCCTGAAAGTCCGACAAGAACTCTGGGATGTCAGAAGGAATGGATGACGAAATAGACAAAAATGGAACATCACCATGTACTCCCTGACAACCCCAGCTGGTTACCGACATAGAGTTCCAATCCAATACTGGATTATGGGTTTGTAGCCATGGCAACCCCAACACGACCACATCATGCAAATTATGCAGTACCAAAAAGCGAATAACTTCCTGATGTGCAGGAGCCATGCACATGGTCAGCTGGGCCCAGTACTGAGGCTTATTCTTGGCCAGAGGTGTAGCATCAATTCCTCTCAACGGAATAGGACACTGCAAAGGCTCCAAGAAAAATCCACAACGTTTAGCATAATCCAAATCCATCAGATTCAGGGCAGCGCCTGAATCCACAAACGCCATGACAGAATATGATGACAAAGAGCACATTAAGGTAATGGACAAAAGGAATTTGGACTGTACAGTACCAATAACGGCAGAGCTATCGAACCGCCTAGTGCGTTTAGGACAATTAGAAATAGCATGAGTAGAATCACCACAATAGAAACACAGTCTGTTCAGACGTCTGTGTTCGTGCCGTTCTACTTTAGTCATAGTCCTGTTGCACTGCATAGGCTCAGGCTTACTCTCAGACAATACCGCCAGATGGTGCACAGATTTACGCTCGCGCAAGCGACGACCGATCTGAATGGCCAAGGACATAGACTCATTCAAACCAGCAGGCATAGGAAATCCCACCATTACATCCTTAAGAGCTTCAGAGAGACCCTTTCTGAACAAAGCCGCTAGTGCAGATTCATTCCACAGAGTGAGTACTGACCATTTTCTAAATTTCTGACAATATACTTCTACATCATCCTGACCCTGGCATAAAGCCAGCAGATTTTTCTCAGCTTGATCCACTGAATTAGGCTCATCGTAAAGCAATCCCAGCGCCTGGAAAAATGCATCAACATTACTCAATGCAGAATCTCCTGGTGCAAGAGAAAACGCCCAGTCCTGTGGGTCGCCGCGCAAAAAAGAAATAATAATCAAAACCTGTTGAATAGGATTACCAGAAGAATGAGGTTTCAAGGCCAAAAATAGCTTACAATTATTTCTGAAGCTCAGGAACTTAGTTCTGTCACCAAAAAACAAATCAGGAATCGGAATTCTTGGTTCTAGCATCGATTTCTGATCAATAGTATCTTGAATCTTTTGTACATTTACAACGAGATTATCCATTGAGGAGCACAGAGCCTGAATATCCATGTCCACAGCTGTGTCCTGAAGCACTCTAATGTCTAGGGGAAAAAAAAGACTGAAGACAGAGCTAAGAAAAAAAAATGATGTCAGGATTTCTTTTTTCCCTCTATTGGAAATCATTGAATTGGCTCCTTGTACTGTTATGGCTGGCAATCAGGCAACACAGCGTGCAGTAATCAGCGCACATACAGAGATCTGGCAAAAACCCAAAACAATAGGACGAGCTCTGAGACGTGGAATCTCTGTAGACTGCAGTACCTGAACTGTCCTCACACAACTGGAAGCAGCAGTGGATTGCGCCTAACAACTACCTATGCAACTCGGCACTGCCTGAGGAGCTGACTAGCCTGAAGATAGAAATACAAGCCTGACTTACCTCAGAGAAATACCCCAAAGGAATAGGCAGCCCCCACATATAATGACTGTTAGCAAGATGAAAAGACAAACGTAGGAATGAAATAGATTCAGCAAAGTGAGGCCCGATATTCTAGACAGAGCGAGGATAGCAAAGAGAACTATGCAGTCTACAAAAAACCCTAAAACGAAAACCACGCAAAGGGGCAAAAAGACCCACCGTGCCGAACTAACAGCACGGCGGTGCACCCCTTTGCTTCTCAGAGCTTCCAGCAAAAGATAATAACAAGCTGGACAGAAAAAACAGAAAACAAACTAGAAGCACTTATCTAGCAGAGCAGCAGGCCCAAGGAAAGATGCAGTAGCTCAGATCCAACACTGGAACATTGACAAGGAGCAAGGAAGACAGACTCAGGTGGAGCTAAATAGCAAGGCAGCCAACGAGCTCACCAAAACACCTGAGGGAGGAAGCCCAGAGACTGCAATACCACTTGTGACCACAGAAGTGAACTCAGCCACAGAATTCACAACACTGCTCTATTTAACTCCACCTAGTGCTTTGATCCTGGCCTCCAGTCAGTGTTCTAGTATTGGACCTGTTTCCTCCTGGATCGTTCCTGTGGCCCGCTGCTCTGCATAGCTAAGTTCCGCTTTTGTTATTTTGTTTTCTGTTTTTTCTGTCCAGCTTGCATATTTGTTTTTTCTCGCTTGCTGGAAGCTCTGGGATGCAGAGGGTGTACCTCCGTGCCGTTAGTTCGGTACGGAGGGTCTTTTTGCTCCCTTTGCGTGGTTGTTTGTAGGGTTTTGTGTTGACCGCAAAGTTACCTTTCCTATCCTCGCTCTGTTCAGAAAGTCGGGCCTCACTTTGCTAAATCTATTTCATCTCTACGTTTGTCTTTTCATCTTACTCACAGTCATTATATGTGGGGGGCTGCCTTTTCCTTTGGGGTATTTCTCTGAGGCAAGGTAGGCTTATTTTCTATCTTCAGGCTAGCTAGTTTCTCAGGCTGTGCCGAGTTGCATAGGGAGCGTTGGGCGCAATCCACGGCTGCCTCTAGTGTGGTTGGAGAGGATTAGGGATTGCGGTCAGCAGAGTTCCCACGTCTCAGAGCTCGTTCTATGTTTTTGGGTTTTTGTCAGATCACTGTATGTGCTCTGACTTCTATGTCCATTGTGGTACTGAATTACCTGATCATAACAACAGCCCCCCACAAATATTGGTGGTGAGTCGGAGAGGAAAAAACACAGGCAGAAAACAGAATTTAGCACAGAAGGCCACACTAGCTAAATAGGACAGAATAGGACATAGTTCTCTGCGGTCAGTAAAAAACCCTTCAAAAACATCCACTGCAGAAATAACAAAAATTACCTACATCTAACTAATAGATGTAAGAGCGTAAATCTGCAACTCCAGTGAATCCTACAATCAGAGCAGGAATAAAACTGAAACCAGCACACAGCAGTGTGCCACAGATACAAAGAACCAAACACTTATCTTTGCAGAATTTGGCAGCAGGCAGGAGAAGCCAGAAAGTTATCCAACACTTCACAAGGAACATTGACAACTGGAAAGGGCTAATGAATCCTGCACACTTAAATATCCCAGTCCGAACAGCAATTAGCAGATACACCTGGCCAAGACTGTGACTCAGAGACAACTGCATTCCCACCTACAACCACTGGAGGGAACCCAAGAGCAGAATTCACAACTGTACCCCCCCCTTGAGGAGGGGTCACCGAACCCTCACCAGGACCTCCAGGTCGATCAGGATGAGCCAGATGAAAGGCACGGACCAAATCAGCAGCATGGACATCAGAGGCAAAAACCCAAGAATTATCCTCCTGACCATAACCCTTCCATTTGACAAGGTACTGAAGCTTCCGCCTCGAAAAAACGGGAATCCAAAACCTTCTCAACAACATATTCCAACTCCCCATCAACCAACGCAGGGGCCGGAGGATCAACAGAGGGAACAACGGGCTCCACATATTTCCGCAACAAAGATCTATGGAAGACATTATGGATAGCAAAAGAGGCCGGAAGCGCCAGTCGAAAAGACACCGGATTAATAATCTCAGAAATCCTATAAGGACCAATAAACCGAGGCTTAAATTTAGGAGAAGAAACCTTCATAGGAACATGACGGGAAGACCACCAGACCAGATCCCCAACCCGAAGCCGGGAACCAACACACCGACGACGGTTAGCAAAACGCTGAGCCTCCTCCTGAGACAACACCAAATTGTTCACCACATGAGCCCAAATCTGCTGCAACCTGTCAACCACAGAATCCACACCAGGACAGTGAGAAGGCTCAACCTGCCCAGAAGAAAAACGAGGATGAAAACTAAAATTACAAAAGAAAGGCGAAACCAAAGTAGCCGAACTAGCCCGATTATTAAGGGCAAACTCGGCCAATGGCAAAAAAGCCACCCAATCATCCTGATCAGCAGACACAAAGCATCTCAAATAAGTCTCCAAAGTCTGATTAGTTCGCTCAGTCTGGCGGTTTGTCTGAGGATGAAATGCAGAGGAAAAAGACAAATCAATGCCCAGCCTGGCACAAAAGGTCCGCCAAAACCTAGAAACAAACTGGGAACCTCTGTCGGACACAATATTCTCCGGAATACCATGCAAACGAACCACATGCTGAAAAAACAACGGAACCAAATCTGAAGAGGAAGGCAATTTAGGCAAGGGCACCAAATGAACCATCTTAGAGAACCGGTCACAAACAATCCAGATAACAGACATCTTCTGGGAGACCGGAAGATCAGAAATAAAATCCATCGAAATATGCGTCCAGGGCCTCTCAGGAATAGGCAATGGCAAAAGCAATCCACTAGCGCGGGAACAACAAGGCTTAGCCCGCACACAAGTCCCACAGGACTGCACAAAAGAACGCACATCACGTGACAATGAAGGCCACCAAAAGGACCTACCAACCAAATCTCTGGTACGAAAAATGCCAGGATGACCAGCCAACACGGTACAGTGAACCTCAGAAATCACTGTACTAGTCCACCTGTCGGGAACAAACAGTTTCCCCACAGGACAGCGGTCAGGTTTATCAGCTTGAAATTCCTGAAGAACCCGTCGTAAATCAGGGGAAATGGCAGAAAGGACCACCCCTTCTTTCAGAATACCGACCGGCTCCAAGACCTCAGGAGAATCAGGCAAAAAACTACTAGAGGGCATCAGCCTTAATATTCTTAGAACCCGGAAGGTACGAGACCACGAAATCAAAACGGGAAAAAAACAAGGACCATCGAGCCTGTCTAGGATTCAGCCGTCTAGCAGACTCGAGGTAAATCAAATTCTTATGATCGGTCAAGACCACAATACGGTGCTTAGCTCATTCAAGCCAATGTTGCCACTCCTCAAACGCCCACTTCATAGCCAACAACTCCCGATTGCCGACATCATAATTGCGTTCAGCAGGCGAAAATTTACGGGAAAAGAAGGCACACGGTTTCATTAAGGAACCAACAGGATCCCTCTGAGACAAAACGGCCCCTGCCCCAATCTCAGAAGCGTCAACCTCAACGTGAAACGGAAGAGAAACATCCGGTTGGCGCAACACAGGAGCAGAAATAAATCGACATTTAAGCTCTTGAAAGGCAGAGACAGCCGCAGAGGACCAATTAGCCACATCAGCACCTTTCTTCGTCAAATCTGTCAAGGGTTCAACCACGCTTGAAAAATTTAGCAATGAAACGGCGATAAAAATTTGCAAAACCCAAAAATTTCTGAAGGCTCTTCACAGATGTGGGCTGAATCCAATCATGAATGGCCTGAACCTTAACCGGATCCATCTCTATAGACGAGGGAGAAAAAATGAAGCCCAAAAAAGAGACTTTCTGCACCCCAAAGAGACACTTGGACCCCTTCACAAACGGCATGGTCACGAAGGATCTGAAATACCATCCTGACCTGTTGCACACGAGACTCCCAGTGATCGGAAAAAAATCAAAATATATTCCAAATATACAATCAAGAATTTATCAAGATAAGTCCGAAAAATATCATGCATAAAGGACTGAAAAACATATGGAGCATTAGAGAGTCCGAATGGCATCACAAGGTATTCAAAATGGCCTTCGGGCGTGTTAAACGCAGTTTTCCATTCATCACCCTGCTTAATACGAACAAGATTATATGCCCCTCGAAGGTCAATCTTAGTAAACCAACTAGCTCCCTTAATCCTAGCAAACAAATCGGAAAGCAAAGGTAAAGGGTATTGAAACTTAACCGTAATTTTATTCAAGAGGCGATAATCTATACAGGGTCTCAAGGAACAATCTTTTTAGCAACAAAAAAGAACCCTGCTCCCAATGGTGAAGAAGATGGTTGAATATGCCCTTTCTCCAAAGACTCTTTAATATAGCTTCGCATGGCGGTATGTTCAGGCACAGATAGGTTGAAAAGTCGACCCTTAGGAAACTTACAGCCTGGAATCAAGTCAATAGCACAATCACAATCCCTGTGCGGTGGAAGAAAACTGGACTTGGGCTCATCGAATACATCCTGAATATCAGACAAAAACTCTGGAATCTCAGAAGGTGAAGAAGAGGAGATTGACATCAAAGGAACATCATTATGAACCCCCTGACAACCCCAACTCGTCACAGACATGGATTTCCAGTCCAACACAGGATTGTATACCTGCAACCACGTAAAACCCAGCACGACAACATCATGCAAGTTATGCAACACCAGAAATCGACAATCTTCCTGATGGGCTGGCGCCATGCGCATGGTTACCTGTGTCCAAAGCTGGGGCTTATTTCTAGCCAAGGGTGTAGCATCAATGCCCCTTAAAGGAATAGGGTTCTGCAAAGGTTGCAAGGGAAAACCACAACGCTTGGCAAATTCAAAATCCATTAAATTCAAGGCGGCGCCTGAATCCACAAACGCCATGACAGAAAATGATGACAATGAGCAGATCAAGGACACAGATAATAAAAATTTAGGTTGTACAGTACTGAAGGTAATTGAACTGGCGATCCTCTTAGTCCACTTAGGGCAGACAGAAATGACATGAGAAGCATCGCCACAATAATAACACAACCTATTTTGACGTCTGAAACCTTGTCGTTCCGTTCTAGACAGAAATCTATCACATTGCATAGGCTCAGGAATTTGCTCTGAAGATAACGCCACAGCGCGCACAGTTCTGCACTCCCGCAGGCGTCGGTCAATCTGAATGGCCATAGACATAGATTCACTCAGACCGGAAGGCGTGGGAAACCCTACCATAACATCTTTAACGGATTCAGAGAGCCCCCTTCTGAAAATTGCCGCTAAAGCGTCATTATTCCATTTAGTCAGCACCGACCATTTTCTGAATTTCTGACAATACAATTCTGCCGCCTCTTGACCCTGCGACAGGGCCAACAAGGTCTTCTCAGCTTGATCCACAGAATTAGGCTCATCATACAATAATCAATAATCAAAAAAAGGAATCAATATTAAGCAAAGTCGGATTTCCAGATTCCAGAGAAAACGCCCACTCCTGCGGATCGCCACGCAGCAGTGAAATAACGATTTTTACCTGCTGACTGGAATCACCAGAGGATCGAGGTCTCAGGGCAAAAAAAAGTTTACAGTTGTTCTTGAAACTCAAAAATTTAGACCTGTCACCAGAAAATAAATCAGGAGTAGGAATCTTTGGTTCTAAAGCAGGAGTCTGAAAAATATACTCACAAATACCTTGCACCTTAGCAGCAATCTGGTCTACATGAGAAGCTAAATCCTGAACATTCATGCTTGCACCAGGCTCCTCAGTCACCCAGATATTAAGAGGGACGAGAACACAAAATAGACTGGAAAAAAAATGGTTCAAGAGCTTCCTTCCCTTCTTCTGAGATGCATTTAACTCATTGTTGGCCAGTTGTACTGTTATAATCTGGTGACTTTGGAGCTGCATGAGAACTTTCACTGGAGATGGTGGCCACTGTACTGACCGCAATCCTGAACTTAACACTGCAACTAGAAGTAGCCGTGGAGTGTACCTAACACACCTAGACACCTCGTCACAGACGGAGGACTAATTACCCCTAAAGATGGAAAGAGGAATTTTATCTTGCCTCAGAGAAAATCCCCAAAGGATAGACAGCCCCCCACAAATATTGGCGGTGAGGCGGAGAGGAAAAAACACACAGGCAGAAAACAGAATTTAGCACAGAAGGCCACACTAGCTAAATAGGACAGAATAGGACAGAGTTCTGTGCGGTCAGTAAAAAACCCTTTAAAAACATCCACTGCAGAAATAACAAAAATTACCTACATCTAACTAATAGATGTAAGAGCGTAAATCTGCAACTCCAGTGAATCCTACAATCAGAGCAGGAATAAAACTGAAACCAGCACACAGCAGTGTGCCACAGATACAAAGAACCAAACACTTATCTTTGCAGAATTTGGCAGCAGGCAGGAGAACCCAGAAAGTGATCCAACACTTCACAAGGAACATTGACAACTGGCAAGGGCTAATGAATCCTGCACACTTAAATATCCCAGTCCGAACAGCAATTAGCAGATGCACCTGGCCAAGACTGTGACTCAGAGACAACTGCATTCCCACCTACAACCACTGGAGGGAACCCAAGAGCAGAATTCACAACAGGAAGCCCTGACTTTCCTTAACTTGGGGGTACCCTTGAAGGTAGGGAGGCCCAAGTCACCGACCTGTCCCTGTCTCCTGTTAAACCCTGAACTAAACCCCCAACCCCCGCCCCAGGAGGTGAACAGTGTAAACAGCACCACAAAGCAAATAAACAGGAATAAACAATACGAGAGTCAGGGGAACACGATACCAAAAGGTGAATGCACAAACTACAAAGTAACAGAACTCATAACTTAGCTTGTGCACGCCGCTGCAGACTCCATAACACATAGTACAGCAACTGAGCTCCAAACACCAGACTTGGCTGACACCAGGGAGCTGCTATTGCGAGGTTGGTCTCCTGAAAGGAACTGTATAACCAACAGTCAGCTGATGCATCAGGTGACCTTATAAGAGATGGTGGGACTGGTCACAAACATAAGCTGACCCAGCAGCAATGCAATGCAATAACACCAGCGGCCACCGGGGGGGGGGGGGGGGGAAGGAACTGCATTAACCCCCAATGACCAGAAAGGAACAGAGGTTTAAATCAGAGGGAAACCAGATCTGCCACAGATCCAAACATGGATCGTGACAGGAACAAGACAAGGCACAAGAACAAGGACACAGGGACCAGGACACTCTGCCTCCTGGAGGGCGGACAAACCTAATCAAGGCAAAGCAAGGACAGAGACCAGGATATACAGCCTCCTGGAGGGCAGACCAACAAGAACAAGGCAAATCTAAGAGTAGAGCCTCCAGAGATGGAGTTACACAGAGCAAGGTCTGGCAACCCTGAAGCTAAACACAAACTGAGCTAACAGATTGCACAGGCCCTGTCCACTGGATGGAGCTGCACTAAATACTGGAGGCCTCTTGGTAATTGGTCAGGAACAGATTAGACAGGTGCACCTGATTCCTATAAGAACCAGAGAGTTCAGGCGCCGCCCCCCCTATGCACACAGCCAGGAAGCATGCAGAGAGCAGAGGCACAGAATATGGAGCTGGCAAGAAACAGAAACCACATCATGACCTGGAGCAGTGGGTAAGATCGTGTGAGAGATGAGAGGCCATGCCGTGATGCCAGCAGAGTTGTTACAGTCCCCCCCCTTTATGGCCCCTCTTCTTTAAGCTCGCCAGAATAACTTGTAGAAGAAGGATAGGAGCACACATAGTCAGAACCATCACAACATTCCTCTAGTAGACTGAGGTAGATGAAACATTAGAGATCACAGGTTGCCTAGTATCTTTGAGTCCAGCAAGATCATTTTCCCACACTGAAGATACAAGGGCCAGGACTTTTTTCACCTGGTTGACTGAAAGCAGGGACTTGGAAGCTTCTGATTTGACCTCAACATAATCCGATTCTTTGGAAACTGAAGACACCTTCACTGGATCCAACTTAAGCCCATCATCACAAGAAAATTGAACCTCTTCCTTTAGACTGGTGGAAAGCAGAGATGAGAACACTACTGTCTTGGGATCTTCAGCCAATAGCCAGATGGAAGCTGGAGGCATACATACAGGAAGCATCTTCAGCCTGGAACCCTGAAAAAACTCAACCTCCTCTTCCGGATTAGAGGATGAGTAAGTCTCTGTCTTAGTATTATAAGCAAGTAGCCACTTTGAAGCCGAAGGCATACATTCAGGAAGTCCCATCAGCCTGTTACTCTGACAAAACTGGACCATCTCTTCCTTCGGATTGGTGAAGAACAAAGATACCAGAGCTTCTGCTTCAACTTCTTCATCCACCTGCCACATGGAGTCTGAAGGTGTCTTTACAGGAAGCATCTTCTGCCCATAGTTCAGAGAAAATTTTTTAAAGGGAACCTGTCACCCCGAAAATCGCGGGTGAGGTAAGCCCACCGGCATCAGGGGCTTATCTGCAGCATTCTGTAATGCTGTAGATAAGCCCCCGATGTTACCTGAAAAAGGAGAAAAAGACGTTATATTATACTCACCCAGGGGCGGTCCCGCTGCTGGTCAGGTCGGATGGGCGTCTCTGGTCCGCTGCGGATCCTCCCATCTTCATTACAAGACGTTCTCTTCTGATCTTCAGCCACGGCTCCGGCGCAGGCGTACTTTGCTCTGCCCTGTTGAGGGCAGACAAAGTACTGCAGTGCGCAGGCGCCGGGCCTCTGACCTTTCCGGCGCCTGCGCACTGCAGTACTATCCTCTGCCCTCAAGAGGGCAGAGCAAAGTACGCCTGCGCCGGAGCCGTGGCTGAAGATCAGAAGAGGACATCTTGTAATGAAGATGGGAGGCGCCGCAGCGGACCGGAGACACCCATCCGACCTGACCAGCAGCGGGACCTCCCCTGGGTGAGTATAATATAACGTCTTTTTCTCCTTTTTCAGGTAACATCGGGGGCTTATCTACAGCATTACAGAATGCTGCAGATAAGCCCCTGATGCCGGTGGGCTTACCTCACCCGCGATTTTCGGGGTGACAGGTTCCCTTTAAGCAACAGGGATGTTCCTGGGAACTGGTCACTGGTATTGTCACTGGATGTGTGCAGAGAGGGTGCCACTGCTTCCTTTACTTCAGTAAGGTCAGCACACTGTGACTCAATAGCCAGCTGATTAGGTGGAGAGAATGTCAACACTGTAGATTGACCTTGCAGTTCAGGAACAAGAAAACTCTGGAGACTTGACAGTTCCAAATGCAGAACCATGCTGGGTCTTTGGACCAGAATGGGCAGCAGAGTATCCGGCTCAGAATGACCGACGGGCGGACCGGTCAACAAGTGGAAAATAAATTTCTTTGAATATAATGCTCCAATTTGGAGCTGTAGTTGTCCCTTCGACACTGGACTGTTCATAAGTAGGGCTCGGCAATCACAAAACACCTTCACAGGATTCTGGAGCAGTGGAACAGGAACCACACTTAGACTCCATCTGGTTAGCAGCTTGAATACATCTGCAGGGCCGAAGATCCCACAAGGCACCGGAACAGACACAGATTTGAACGGAAGAGGGTTATTCTCACCAAGGGCAGCCTCTCCTACTGACCCAAGGTTTTGGGGCTTTAGATCCTTTGAACAGAGGACATCCAGGTGTTCCTCACAAGTGCAGCAACTCCGTATGCCCTTCTTATGGCTGATTTCAGGCTGCTGCTTTGCCAGCCTACTCTCATCAACCTTCTTAGGCTTTACTCGGGCAACTACTTTAACGAATAGAGGAACTGGAGGATTACAGACGGTCATGGCTTGACGTGGAGGTTTCTTCACGGGTTTCGCCCGTCTGGAGCGCTTATCAGATCTAGCTGGGGAAGACTTCACAGGAGCAGCAGAACGAGGCATGTCAAAGACTCTACGGAAGGCCACCAGGAAGGCCCCTAGGTTCATAATGATAGGATCCTCTGCCTCCCAGAGGGGACAAATCCATAGTAAAGCATCTCCTGGTAGGTAGGACATAATGTAGCCCACCTTAACCCAGTCAGAGGAGAAACAAACTGCATTCTGCAGGATGTAGCGCAAGCACTGTTCCAGGAAGCTTTGGCATTCTTCTGGATTCCCATAGAACCTAGGCGGGTCTTCTGCGTCATGCTCCTCCTCCTCCTCATAGGCCTGAAGTTGCTTGAAGAGAGCATTTAAGACTATGATTGGGTCAGAAGTTTCCTCAATCTTAACCACCCTTGGTGGAACGAATTTTTCAGGTTGCTCATACGGATAGAGAGAAAGTTCATTCTCTGCGAGTGGTAGGACATGGGATACAGTGGAGGCCATGGCCTGTGCAAACTGTCACACTCATGCCCTGACTGGTGGGCGTGAGCTTGGGGGGTTTGTGGCCCCACTGGGCCACAAACCAGACTACCCTGGAAGGGGCGGGACTATGACAGCTGCCTTGATCTTCACTGGAGCCTCTGATGGTGAGGTCAGGCTTGTGCGGCAGGTGCTACTCCAAGGTGGTGTCTGGCTGTGGCTGCTCATCCCACTTGGGAAACAGGAACACCAGGATTGTTGCAGGCATCAGGCAGGACTAGCAGATGAGCACGGATGAAACTCCGACGAGTAGGCTGGCACGGCTGAGACACAGAGCTGTCAGACACACAGAACTGGCAGGAACGGCAGAGACACAGGGCTGGCAGGAACGGAAGAGACACAGGGCTGGTTGGTGTGGTGTATGAAGGAACAGGTAGGAACCTGTTCACACAGGAGGTGCAGGTACGGATATGTAGTATGAAGGAACAGGTAGGGACCTCATCACACTGGAGGTGCAGATACGGATATGTAGTATGAAGGAACAGGTAGGGACCTGTTCACACAGGAAGATAACCGCAAGGCTGCGGATAGGAATGGTAGAGAAGCAGGAGATGGAGCAGTAACAGAAGCCAAGCATAGCGGAACTGCAAGGAATGCGGAGAGGAGCTGCAGCAAGAGGTGTCTACAGCAGCAAAAGCCAAGCAGAGCGGAACCGCAAGGAATGCGGAGAGGAGCTACAGCAAGAGTTTCTGCAGCAGCAAAAGCCAAGCAAAGCGGAACCGCAAGGAATGCAGAGAGAAGCTGCAGCAAAAGGTCTTCGCAGCAGAGTAGAATGGAGCAGAACTGCAGGAGTGCAGAGCAAAGGCAAAGCTGCAAGAGAGCGGAGCCCAGGCAAAGTCACAAGGGTTCAGAGCAGGCAGAACCACAAGAGTGCGGAACATAAGCAGACTGAGAACACAAGGAAAGACACAGAAGGGAAAGAAGCCACAGACAAGGAGACAGTGATAGGACTAAGTTCAGACAAGGCAGTGAAACAAGACAAGGCACAAGAACAAAGACACAGGGACCAGGACACTCTGCCTTCTGGAGGGCGGACAAACCTAAACAAGGCAAAGCAAGGACACAGAGACCAGGATATACAGCCTCCTGGAGGGCAGACCAACAAGAACAAGGCAAAGCTAAGAGTAGAGCCTCCAGAGATGGAGGAACACAGAGCAAGGCCTGGCAACCCAGAACATAGTAACATAGTAACATAGTTAGTAAGGCCGAAAAAAGACATTTGTCCATCCAGTTCAGCCTATATTCCATCATAATAAATCCCCAGATCTACGTCCTTCTACAGAACCTAATTGTATGATACAATATTGTTCTGCTCCAGGAAGACATCCAGGCCTCTCTTGAACCCCTCGACTGAGTTCGCCATCACCACCTCCTCAGGCAAGCAATTCCAGATTCTCACTGCCCTAACAGTAAAGAATCCTCTTCTATGTTGGTGGAAAAACCTTCTCTCCTCCAGACGCAAAGAATGCCCCCTTGTGCCCGTCACCATCCTTGGTATAAACAGATCCTCAGCGAGATATTTGTATTGTCCCCTTATATACTTATACATGGTTATTAGATCGCCCCTCAGTCATCTTTTTTCTAGACTAAATAATCCTAATTTCGCTAATCTATCTGGGTATTGTAGTTCTCCCATCCCCTTTATTAATTTTGTTGCCCTCCTTTGTACTCTCTCAGAAGCTAAACACAAACTGAGCTAACACATTGCACAGGCCCCATCCACTGGGTGGAGCTGCACTAAATACTGGAGACCTCTTGGTAATTGGTCAGGAACAGATTGGACAGGTGCACCTGATTCCTATAAGAACCAGAGAGTTCAGGCGCCGCCCCCTATGCACACAGCCAGGAAACATGTAGAGAGCAGAGGCACAGAATATGGAGCTGGCAAAAAACAGAAACCACATCATGATCTGGAGCAGTGGGTAAGATAATGTGAGAGATGAGCGGCCATGCCGTGATGCTAGCAGAGGAGTTACAATCATTTTTAAGTAGTTTCCTTTTAATTAGAATCACCTGGAAAACTAATTATCACATGTGTTGATAAGATTGATTTCAGTGATCCATTGAGCCCTGAGACACAATACCATCCATGAGTTTATTTGAAAAGCAAAACAATCAAATCTTTGTAACACTTAAATCCAATTTGCATAATAATTTGGAACACAGTTTACATAATAAAAGACTTAAGTAACTAAGGTAAGTGTTATATGTAAAGGTACCGTCACATTAAGTGACGCTGCAGCGATATAGACAACGATGTCGATCGCTGCAGCATCGCTGTTTCGTCGTTGTGTGGTCGCTGGAGAGCTGTCACACAGACAGCTCTCCAGCGACCAATGATGCCGAAGTCCCCTGGTAACCAGGGTAAACATCGGGTTACTAAGCGCAGGGCTGCGCTTAGTAACCCAATGTTTACCCTGGTTACCATTGTAAATGTAAAAAAAAAAAACACTACATACTTACATTCCGGTGTCTGTCGCGTCCCCTGCCTTCAGCTTCCCAGCACTGTGTAAGCGCCGGCCGTAAAGCAGAGCGGTTGCATCACCGCTGTGCTCTGCTTTACGGCCGGCCGGCGCTGACACAGGATGCAGGAGGAGTGCAGGGAAGCGGACGCTGGGGGACGCGACAGACACCGGAATGTAAGTATATAGTGTTTTTTTTTTTTTTTATATTTACAATGGTAACCAGGGTAAATATCGGGTTACTAAGCGTGGCCCTGCGCTTAGTAACCTGATGTTTACCCTGGTTACAAGTGAAGACATCGCTGAATCGGCGTCACACACGCCGATTTAGCGATGTCAGCGGGTGATGCAGCGACTAAATAAAATGCTGGGCTTCTAGCTCCGACCAGCGATCTCACAGCAGGATCCTGATCGCTGCTGCGTGTCAAACACAATGATATCGCAATCCAGGACGCTGCAACGTCACGGATCGCTATCGTTCTAAAGTCGCTCAGCGTGAAGGTATCTTAACCCCTTCATGACCAGGGGATTTTTCGTTTTTCCGTGTTCGTTTTTCGCTCCCCTCCTTCCCAGAGCCATAACTTTTTTATTTTTCCGTCAATTTGGCCATGTGAGGGCTTATTTTTTGCGGGACGAGTTGTACTTTTGAACGACATCATTGGTTTTAGCATGTCGTGTACTAGAAAACGGGAAAAAAATTCCAAGTGCGGTGAAATTGCAAAAAAAGTGCAATCCCACATTGGTTTTTTGTTTGGCTTTTTTGCTAGGTTCACTAAATGCTAAAAATGACCTGCCATTATGATTCTCCAGGTCATTACGAGTTCATAGACACCAAACATGACTAGGTTATTTTTTATCTAAGTGGTGAAAAAAAATTCCAAACTTTGCTAAAAAAAAAAAAAAAAAAAATTGCGCCATTTTCCGATACTCGTAGCGTCTCCATTTTTTGTGATCTGGGGTCGGTTGAGGGCTTATTTTTTGCGTGCCGAGATGACGTTTTTAATGATAGCATTTCGGTGCAGATACGTTCTTTTGATCGCCCGTTATTGCATTTTAATGCAATGTCGCGGCGACCAAAAAACGTAATTCTGGCGTTTCGAGTTTTTTTCCCGCTACGCTGTTTAGCGATCAGGTTAATACTTTTTTTTATTTGATAGATCGGGCAATTCTGAGCGCGGCGATACCAAATATGCGTAGATTTGATATTTTTTTTATTGATTTATTTTGATTGGGGCGAAAGGGGGGTGATTTAAACTTTTATGTTTTTTTTATTTTTTTCACATTTTTTTAAACTTTTTTTTTAATCTTTTGCCATGCTTCAATAGCCTCCATGGGAGGCTAGAAGCAGGGACAGCACGATCGGCTCTGCTACATAGCAGCGATCTGCTGATCGCTGCTATGTAGCAGAATTGCACGTGTGCTGTGAGCGCCGACCACAGGGTGGCGCTCACAGCGACGGGCAATCAGTAACCATAGAGGTCTCAAGGACCTCTATGGCTACAATGGAGACGCATCGCCGACCCCCGGACATGTGACGGGGGTCGGCGATGACGTCATTTCCGGCCGCCCGGCCGGAAGCGGTAGTTAAATGCCGTTGTCTGCGTTTGACAGCGGCATTTAACTAGTTAATAGGTGCGGGCAGATCGCGATTCTGCCCGCGCCTATTACGGGCACATGTCAGCTGTTCAAAACAGCTGACATGTCCCGGCTTTGGTGCGGGCTCACCGCGGAGCCCTGCATCAAAGCAGGGGAGCCGGCATCGGACGGTATAGTACGTCCGATGCCGGTAAGGGGTTAAGTGAGTACACTACATTCTAGGGGACTCTGCTATACATAATAAGTGAGTATACTGTATACTATGGAACTGTGCTATACATAAGTGAGTACACCATATACTAAGGGACTGTGCTATACATAATAAGGCTACATTCCTGTATCCGTTTGCAGTGTCGGTGTGCTGTGAGCTTTTTCAGATGCATTAAGCATGTATTATTCTGATCCTCAAAATCGGTTCAGAACAGAACATTCTCTGACCCTCAAGGATCTCATTCAGAGATCCGTGATTTTCTTGTATGTGTGAATGGACCTTTTAAAACTCTGAGTCCGTGTGCCATCCGATAAAAAAAAACCTGGAAGCATACGGACATGTCAAACAAATGTGAGAATGTAGAATAAGGGATTTTACAAAAAACATTATCACTCCACTTCACACAGAACAGATACAGAATAATATTTACATCCAGGCACTTACCACTAACGACTCGTCTGATTAGAGCCAATTTCTCCTGTTTCTTCTCCATCTGGTCAGATCTTCATGTCGACATCTCCCAGCCATGACTTGTCTTGTCACGAAGATCTTTGCAGCCCTGAAAATAACAAGGTCACATACATTGTATACATACATGTGTCTCCTCCCCGAATACAGATATGTACCCCACAATTAAAAATATAAAGTGATAAGCAGCACTGTTCCCTCCATTAACTATATATCTTTGACTCTCAATAATTTAAAATAATTCCGTCTGTGACTCTCTCCAATTAACTGTAAGGCTATGTACACATGGAAAGTACGCAAGGTTTTACAGTACAAGCGAAGTGAATGAGATCCCTGAAGTCTCATGCACACGTTGCATAATTTTCCATGCAGATTTGCAGCAGATTCAAATCTGCATAATGTCAATTCTTGCAGTGTATTTCACCTGTACTAATGGGGAAAAATATGTGACAAAAGCATGGAAAAAAAGTAGAAAAAAAATCCATGTACTATATAGGCAACTTTCTTCCTGCCAACACATTAGGATATGCAGCAGAATTTTCTACTGCAAATCCTGAACATGTGCACATAGCCTTAGGCTACTTTCACACTAGCGTCGGAATCTCCCCATCGCAATGCGTCGGGCACAGATTCCGACGCTAGCGTTTGACGCACTGCACAACGGGTGCAGCGGATGCATTTCTCCGGCGCATCCGCTGCCCCATTGTGAGGTGGGGGCGGAGTTCCGGCTGCGCATGCGCAGTCGGAAAACGGTCCGTCAGGAGCAAAAAACGTTACATTTAACGTTTTTTGCTCCCGGCGGTCCGCCACAACACGGTGCAACCGTCGCACGACGGTTGCGACGTGTGGCAAAGCGTCGCAATGCGTCGCTAATGTTAATCTATGGGGCAAAAACGCATCCTGCAAACAACTTTGCAGGATGCGTTTTTTGCCATAAACGATGCATTGCGACGTCTGGCAAAAAACGCCAGTGTGAAAGTAGCCTTAGTCACTATCCTGCGTCCCCATCATTCATTATAAGTACTTGATAGCTTCTTCTCCTACTTCCAAATTCATTATGATGCTATCAGGTGTTGAGCATCCTCCGCCACCTCCCAATTCATTACAAGTCCTAAGTCCCCAATAGTATCACTATGAATTGTGATATCCATATCTAATGTCCTACTCCCCCTGTTCATAAGTCCACTAAAAGTCCCCCTTCCTCCCATCCCAATCCCCCACATTCTTCATTGTCATCCTCCCCCGCATCCCATCATTGTCCTCTCCCTCACCTCCATCATTGCCCTTTACATCACCCCCATCATTGCCCCCTCCACCACCTCCATCATTGCCCTCTCCGTCACCCCCATCATTGTCTTCTTCTCCACCTCAATCATTGCCCTCTCCACCACCCCAATCATTGCCCTCCCCATCACCTCCATCTTTGCCCTCTCCATCACCTCCATCTTTGCCCTCTCCGCCACCCCATCATTGCCCTCTCCACCACCCCAATCATTGCCCTCTCCATTACCCCAATCATTGCCCTCTCCACCCCAAACATTGTTCTGCCCACCACCCCATAATTGCCCTCTCCCCTTCCTCCACAATTACACTCTCCACCTCCCCAATTATTGTTCTCCCCCACCACCTCCATCATTGCCCTCTCCACCACATCCATCATTACCCTCTCCACCACCTCCATAATTGTTCTCCCCCACCACCTCCATCATTGCCCTCTCCCCCACCTCCATCAATGCCCTCTCCACCACCTACATATACACACCACTGCTCACCTCTCCGCACGTTCCCCCGCAGCCGCAGTATCATCGTTGCCAGCAAGTTTTCTACATGACAGACTCGCGCTGAATACTGACGTCAACCAGTCTCACGACTGTGTCAGTTTTCTACTGTAAGCAGCGGAGCTGCAGGGATCCCTCATGTGCCCCCCACTGCACATGAGGGCAATCTGGCCAGGAGCCCCCCAGAGCTGGAGAAACAGGCTAGATTGCCCTCAGTGTTAGCTGCCCTGCAGGCCCCCCCTCCCAACCCCCCCCCCCCCCCATCTATCTCCGAGCCCGGCTGCACATGCGGTATGTCCGTCCCTGTTATGGAGCTGTTCACATGTTTTTTTTTAGCAGACTGAGTTTTCTACACAAAGTGAGGAACATATGTTTATTGACATTATGGATCAATTTTGCCAATGCAAGCCTATTGGTCTGTGAAAAGATCAGACAGCACTTGTATGCTATCTGTGTGCTGCCTGATTTTACATGTCTGTTTGGCCGGCTTCACACTTGCGAGTTTTACGGACGTAAGAGCGCAGACACTACGTCCTTAAAACTCGCAAAAAATACGGCACAATTATTCTCTATGCCTCTGCTCCTATCTGCCGTATTTTACTGATCAGTATTATACGGCTTTCTACGGCCGTACAAAATCGCAGCATGCTGCGTTTGTCACCGTACTGCGCAAGAAATACGCCAATGAAAGTCTATGGAAGCGTGAAAAATACGGATTACACACGGACAAGCAGTGTGACTTGCAAGAAATACGCAGCGCTGTTAGAGAGAAAAGCCGGCAATTCAGTGCGGTGTACAGTAAAATCACACTGACGGCTTACAGTAGAATAGGTAGAATAAATGTGTACACATAGAATAGGTATATATATATATATATATGTCAGTGAGACACATATATGTATATATATTAATATTTATTCCAGCGCTATACAGCTTGAAAGCCGGTAATTCAATTACTGGCTTTTTCTTTCTCCTTCCTAAAACCCGACATGATTTGAGACATGGTTTACATACAGTAAACCATGGCTTCTCTCCATTTTTTTTTTGCAGATTCCACACTACTAATGTCAGTAGAGTGTATCTGCAAAATTTGGCCGTTCTAGCTCTTAAAATAAAGGGTTAAATGGCGGAAAAAATTGGCGTGGGCTCCCGCGCAATTTTCTCCGCCAGAGTAGTAAAGCCAGTGACTGAGGGCAGATATTAATAGCCTGGAGAGGGTCCATGGTTATTGGCCCCCCCCTGGCTAAAAACATCTGCCCCCAGCCACCCCAGAAAAGGCACATCTGGAAGATGCGCCTATTCTGGCACTTGGCCACTCTCTTCCCATTCCCGTGTAGCGGTGGGATATGGGGTAATCAAGGGTTAATGCCACCTTGCTATTGTAAGGTGACATTAAGCCTAATTAATAATGGAGAGGCGTCAATTATGACACCTATCCATTATTAATCCAATTGTAGTAAAGGGTTAAATAAAACACAAACACATTATTTAAAATTATTTTAATGAAATAAAAACAATGGTTGTTGGAGTATTTTATTCTACGCCCAATCCAGTCACTGAAGACCCTCGTTCTGTGAAAGAAAAAACATAATAAACCAACAATATACTTACCCTCCGCAGATCTGTAACGTCCAACGATGTAAATCCTTCTGAAGGGGTTAAAACATTTTGCAGCAAGGAGCTTTGCTAATGCAATGCTACTCCTCGCTGCAAAACCCCGGGGAATGAGTCTAAATATAGATCAATGAGCTATATTTAGCTTCATTTGCGGTGAGGCGCCCTCTGCTGGATGTTCATAGATCGTGGGAACTTTCCTAGAAAGCCTGGGAGCTTTCTAGGTAAGTTCCCACGATCTATGAACATCTGTATGTAAACCATGTCTCAAATCATGTCGGGTTTTAGGAAGGAGAAAGAAAAAGCCGGTAATTGAATTACCGGCTTTCAAGCTGTATAGCGCTGGAAAAAATAGTAATATATATACATATATGTGTCTACTGACATATATATATATATATATATATATATATATATATATAGACAGTATATATATATATTTTTTTTTTCTTTTTGGGACACAAGCCTGCGAGAAAACCACGCAGTACGGATGCCATACGGATTACATACGGAGGATGCCATGCGCAAAAAACGCTGACACACCCTGCCTACGGAGGAGCTACGGACCACTATTTTCGGGACATTTCAGCGTATTACGGCCGTAATATACGGACCGTATTTTCATACGCTGAGTGTGAAGCCGGCATTTGATGCGAGAAGCTTGAGAAAATTTCACAAATGCAAAAATAATCTGATTTGGCTTTGATGGAAAAAACTGACATACTGACTAAGCACTGACCAAAATCGTTGTACAAGGAAAATCACTGATGTCTTATTGAGAGCTAACTATTGGTGATTTCTCAGTGAACGCTGTGTGAAGTCTTTTTAGGTAAACGCACATGCGATATAGGCTTGATGACAGGTTTCTGTGTGGGGGATTGAAGCTTGTTTCCTGTGGAAAAAATCTCATGTGACTGGTATTATTTTTTCCCATTGACCCACTTTGGTGTCCTTCTATTAATCCACCGATCAGCTGACTAACAGCCTGTGCTGCACTTAAAAGCGGCTCAGTTTCTCTAATCCCCATGCTCTTGGAAAGTTTCTGTAGTGGTAGGGTACTTTTCTTCATGTGGTAGCACACATTGTTCATAGCTTAACTGTAACCAATGTTACTTGTTTAATACACAGACTATGATGACATTGACGTTTCCGCGCAGACTAAACTTCAATTCTTTATCTTTTTAGTTCTGGTTTCATCCTGCTTCAGGGAGGATGAGGGTTAAGAGTCTGAATAATTGCTGAGCAGAGTAAGCTCAGGGTTGATTAAATGCTGCTGAAGACTGCAGTTATGTTGGCAATGACTCAATGCTGAATTGAGCTGCCTTTCGCCCTAGTTCTCGCTGTTACATGCTTATTTTCATACATTGGATGCTGACTGTCTTCCGATGTTGTGTAATAAAAAACAGCTTCCATGCTATATAAAAAGCACATTTTTGGAATGTAGTGACATTGTGGAATATTTATGGTGTGTATTTTAGAACTGAAAATTATTTAAATTCAACCATCAGCAAGGACATTCTGTGCAAACTATGGGCAATATATTATAGAGGAGGAGAAGCAGAGAATATTGATTTTTAGGTTTGTGGGAACTATTCAGTATAATTTATGGTTTATTACAGTTCCTCATCATCCTGGGCTTAGCAGTCCATTGTGTTCACACAATGCTGCTGCTGTGCGTTGTTTGCCTCATTTTATTAAGATCATGGGAAAACAATGTGTGACTACAACATGTGAGTATAGGAGTATAGTCTCAAGGTGGCTTTACTAATTGGTGATAGACAATGGTTCACATATAAGAGTACATGTGGAGATAGCTGTTAAATGCTGATTAGTACCACCCTCTTAAAGGGAATCTGTCAGCAGGATTGTGCTCAGTAAACTACAGGAAAGATATATCTCTTTGTACCTTGTTAGCCAATAGATAGAAAAATATTTAGAATTGAGAGGCTTCAGTGGTTGATACCTTTTAATGGCTAACTGAAAAGATGGTAACAAATTGCAAGCTTTCGAGACTACTCAAGTCTCTTCGTCAGGCATAGACATCAGTCAGTAACCTACAAACCCTGTCAGTTTGATGCCTTTATACTGATTAAAATGATACCTTGATTTATGAAAACTGTCTTGTGGTTGTTTTTTAACACCCTTAACCCCAAGGGTGGTTTGCACGTTAACCCCTCTCTGACATCCGACGTACTGTCCCGTCCATGTGACCTGGGCCTGTCTGACCATGGACGGGATAGTACATCATAGCGATCAGCCGCACACATGGGTGGTGTGCTGCCGATCGCAGCCGGGTGTCAGCTGAATCACTAGGAATTTCGGGGTCCATACTGGCAAAATTTTCAGGGCCCCCTTGTGACTCCGCCCAGGCTCCGCCCCAGCCCCGCCTCCACCCCTTTAACTGTCCACAGTGAAAAGATTTTTTTTTGCCACGACAAGAGAGGCTCTTTTGGCTGGGCTCTACTGTACGCTATCCTTTTAATCATTTGTTAAAATATCCAATACAATTTAGGTATATTTGTATTTTTCATTTTTTAAAATGACCAATAATATCACATACAGGGGACAAATACCACCGCACCATGACCAGACTCCATATTACCACCACATAGTGACCTATAATACCACATACAAGGAACAAATACCGCCACACCATGTCCAGACTACATATACCACCACAGTGACCGAATAATATCACATACAAGGGACAAATACCAACGAACCATGTCCAGACCACATATTACCAACACATGATAACCAATAATACCACATACAAGGTACAAATACCACCACACCATGACCAGACCACATATTACCACCACATAGTGACCAAATAATGGCACATACAAGGAACAAATACCGCCACACCATGGCCAGACAACATATTACCACCATAGTGACTGAATACTAAAATACTGATCAGTAGTAAAAAAAAACACAATACTAATATCACCATAAGTGCCATTATGCACAGGAGATATGTACTTAGTATGCAGTGTCTGTGTACAGGCAATACAGTGATCACTGGTGACATTATACAAAGGAGCTCTGTATATAGTGTATAGTGTAAAGGTAATACAGTGATCACTGGTGACCTTGTACACAGGACCGCTGTATATAGCATACAGTGTATAGTGTCAGTGTACAGGTAACACACTGACTTACCAGTGACGTCTCTAGGTGAAGTCCTTCATCTTTGCTTTTCATCTTCATCCAGAACAGACCACCATCACACCTTCCAGCTAGGGCTCTTCTCTGCAGGAAATAACACAGTTATCTAGAGCTCCGCTTGCAGAACACATTACTTTTTTTTCCCCCCAAATTCTAAACTACACCAGATGAAGAAAAAAAGTTGACAGTGTTGCTCTGCACAGTATCAGGACCACCTCCCCATTTAAAACACTATCCTCAAAAAATAAAATAAATACCTCACTGCAGTAAGAATATCCTCCATCCTGGCCCCCTTGTGTCTCATTCCTGGCTCCAGCCATATGTTCTCCCATCCTGTCTCCATGTGTTGTCCCATCCTGCCCCATCTGATCTCCCCATCCTGCCCCATCAGTCCCATGATCCTGTCCCATAACCCTGCCCCATCTGTCTCCATCGTATCCATCCTTCCCCAGGATTCTGCACCATCTGTCTCCATCCTGCCCCATATTCCTGCACCATGAGTCTCCATCCTGCCCCATGATCCTGCCCCATCTGTTTCCATCCTGCCCCTTCTGTCTCCATCGTATCCATCCTGCCCCATATTTCTGCACCATCTGTCTCCATCCTGCTCCATGATCCTGCACCATGTGTCTCCATCCTGCCCCATGATCCTGCCCCATCTGTCTCCATCCTGCCCCATGATCCTGCACCATCTGTCTCCATCCTGTAAAATATTCCTGCACCATGTGTCTCCATCCTGCCCCATGATCCTGCCCCATCTGTCTCCATCCTGCCCCATGATCCTGCCCCATCTGTTTCCATCCTGCCCCATCTGTCTCCATCGTATCCATCCTGCCCCATGATTCTGCACCATCTGTCTCCATCCTGTCACATATTCCTGCACCATGTGTCTCCATCCTGCCCCATGATCCTGCACCATCTGTCTCCATCCTGCCCCATGATCCTGCACCATCTATCTCCATCCTGTCCCATGATCCTGCCCCATCTGTTTCCATCCTGCCCCATCTGTCTCTATCGTATCCATCCTGCCCCATGATTCTGCACCATCTGTCTCCATCCTGCCCCATGATCCTGCCCCATCTGTCTCCATCCTGCCCCATGATCCTGCACCATCTGTCTCCATCCTGTCCCATATTCCTGCACCATGGGTCTCCATCCTGCCCCATGATCCTGCACAATGTTTCTCCATCCTGCATCATGATCCTGCCCCATCTGTCTCCATCCTGCCCCATGATCCGGCACCATCTGTGTCCATCCTGCCCTATATTCCTGCACCATGTGTCTCCATCTTGCCCCATCTGTCTCCATCGTATCCATCCTGCCCCATGATTCTGCACCATCTATCTCCATCCTGCCTGATGATCCTGCACCATGTGTCTCCATCCTGCCCCATGATTCTGCACCATCTGTCTCCATCCTGCCCCATCTGTCTCCATTCTGCCCCATGATCCTGCACCATCTGTCTCCATCCTGTCCCATATTCCTGCACCATGGGTCTCCATCCTGCCCCATATTCCTGCACAATGTTTCTCCATCCTGCATCATGATCCTGCCCCATCTGTTTCCATCCTGCCCCATCTATCTACGTCGTATCCATCCTGCCCCTTGATTTGGCACCATCTGTCTCCATCCTGCCCCATGATCCTGCCCCATCTGTCTCCATCCTGCTCCATGATCCTGCCCCATCTGTCTCCATCCTGCCCCATGATCTTTCCCCATCTGTTGCCATCCTGCCCCATATTCCTGACCCATCTGTCTCCATCCTTCACCATGTCTTTATCCTGCCCCGTAACAAGAACAAGATACACGGCACTCTATAGATTTGTGAGTAGAAGTGCTCAAGTAGGGTTTCCAGCCCCTTAAATCAACTGTATCAAAAAACTTGGCACTCAATAATGCTTGTAGAAAATAAAGTCATTTATTTTGCATCAGGACAAACAGATCAGCTGTAGCTCGTATCTTGCTAAACGTTTTCGGTCCTTTGTGGACCTTCCTCAGAGCAAGTTTATCTGGAGCGTAGGATCTGGACATATACCCAGATGCATGAGTATGCTGACACTATATGTAGAGGCAAATTTCAGAGGCACTAATGGAGACCGTAACTGAGCAGATAAAGCTGCTTGGGCATACGATGTGCCCACACTGTGCACGTTCTATTGCCTGGAGCGCTGGTGGCGTGCTGAGACGCTGAGGGAGTCACGCTGCCAGCGTGACTCCCTTCAATAATAAAAAAAAAAAGTTCTTCTTACCTTGCCGCGCTCCTGCGGCGATGATGATCCAGGCTCCAGGCATCTCAGAGCGCACGTGCCGGCGAATGACAATGACGTCATACGCCGGTGACGGGTGCACTGGCATCAGCTGCCAGCCTCCGATTGGCTGGCGGCTTTAACTATTGTCGTGCAGGCCCAGGCCCACACGACAATAGAGTAACTGCACCTGTGTCTCAGACACAGGTTCAGTTACTAAATCATCAGGGTCCTTCCGCTGGGGCCCGATCCTCAGAAGTGACAATTTGGACCCCCTCTGTCAGTCAGGGCAGTAATGCCCTGATGGCGGCCCTGCTCACAGCTGCCACCCGGTACTTTAACCCCTGGAAAGCTGCGATCGATCATGATCGGAACATTCCGGGAGCAGGTAGAGGGCTGATAGCCCCTCAGCGTTTGGATTGGAGACGGTCATGCCGCGGGGTCCCGATTGCTGCCACGGAGACCCGATTGCTGCCATGGAGACCCATTGTTGTCATGACGACATCCGAGTGTACGGAAACTGCAGCGCTGACGACGTCTATATCTCCTTCTCTTTCGAGCTCTGCCATGCGCCCAAACAGTGGTTTACCCCCACATATGGGGTATCAGCATACTCAGGACAAATTGCACAACTACTTATGGGGTCCAATTTCTCTTGTTACCCTTGGGAAAGTAAAAAATTGTTGGCAAAAAGATAATTTTTGTGAAAAAAATGATTTTTTATTTTTACAGCTCTACATTATAAACTTCTGTGAAGCACTTGGGGGTTTCAAATGCTTATCACACATCTAAATAAGTTCCTTAGGGGGTCTACTTTCCAAAATGGTGTCACTTGTGGGGGGTTTCCACTGTTTAGGCACATCAGGGGCTCTCCAAACGCAACATGGCGTCTGATCTCAATTTCAGCCAATTTTGCATTAATAAAGTCAATCGGCGCTCCTTCCCCTCCGAGCTCTGCCATGCGCCGAAACAATGGCTTACCTGCATATATGGGGTATCATCATACTCAGGACAAATTGTACAATAACTTTTGGGGTCCAATTTCTCCTGTTACCCTTGGTAAAATTAGAAAAAAAAAATGGATCTGAAGTAAATTTTTTGTGAAAAAAATATTCATTTTTTTCCACATTCCAAAAATTCCTGTGAAGAATCTGAAGGGTTAATAAAGTTTTTAATGTGGTTTTGAGCACCTTGAGGGGTGCAGTTTTTAGTGGTGTAACCTTGGAGTATTTTCTATTATATAGACTCCTCAAAGAGATTTCAAATGTGATGTTGTCCCTAAAAAAAAATGGTGTTGGGAAACCAGGGATTCAAGCTTCAGGAGGCTAATTTGCATATTCCAGGTGCCTTCTGGGAGAAGCGAAGTCTCCCTAAGCTAGAAGATCGTTGGGTACAGCCGGGACCAGCTGCTTCGAAAGCATCACCAAACCTTACGGCGCGCGAATTTTTGCCTGTAGGACATTATTGCAAGAGAGCTTGGCTGAGTAGATTACACAAGAAGGAAAACACACAGGAAGTCAGCAGGATCTAGGAGCAACATGGCAGATGTGACAACCTACATGGTGAGCTGCAGCATGTGCTACATGTTCACAGATCGACCAGAAGAAGAATCCAATTTCACCTGTCAGAAGTGTAGACTAGTGGCCCTTTTAGAAGAAAAGGTGCGGGGTCTGGAAGAAAGAATAGCAACTTTGAAACTCATCAAAGAGAATGAAGACTTTCTAGACAGAACAGAAGCATCTCTACTGGTCACAGAAGGTGCAAAAAGTGTCAGAGAACCTCCAAAAGCAGATGAGTGGAAGCATGTGACCAAAAGAAGCAAGAAGACCATGGAGAAATCACCAACCACACAACTGAAGAACCGATATCAAATCTTTGTAGAGGATGAAGATGGCACACCTAAGAATGAAGCAATACCAGCAAGCAAAAAAGAAAAGGGCACACAGCAACAAGTGACAGCAAAAAGTACAGCCAAGAAGCAACGAAGAGTGGTGGTGGTGGGAGACTCACTACTGAGAGGCACCGAAGCAGCCATCTGCAGACCGGACATAACTGCAAGAGAAGTATGCTGCCTTCCAGGTGCGATGATCAAGGATGTGACCGATAGGATACCAAAGCTCTTCAGCTCGAAGGACGTCCACCCATTTCTTCTGATACATGTTGGCACCAATGACACGGCAAGGAAGGACCTACCGACAATCTGCAAGGACTTTGAAGAGTTGGGGAAGAAAGTAAAGGAACTGGATGCACAGGTAGTTTTTTCTTCTATCCTTCCAGTAGACGGGCATGGCACCAGGAGATGGAACAGGATCCTTGATGCAAACAACTGGCTAAGACGATGGTGCAGACAACAAGGATTTGGATTCCTGGACCACGGTGTGAATTACTGGTATGATGGACTCCTCGCCAGAGACGGACTACACCTCAACAAACCTGGGAAACACACATTCGCCAGAAGACTCGCTACACTCATCAGGAGGGCGTTAAACTAGAAGAAGAGGGGACGGGAAGAAAAACATTAGACTCGAACAAAGACGACCCAGGAAAACATACTCAGAAGGGAGGTAAGAACATTTCTAAAACAATCCACAGTGAGGAGATTGGAACAAAACAAAATCCTCTAAACTGCATGCTCGCAAACGCCAGAAGCCTGACAAACAAGATGGAAGAACTAGAAGCAGAAATATCTACAGGTAACTTTGACATAGTGGGAATAACCGAGACATGGTTAGATGAAAGCTATGACTGGGCAGTTAACTTACAGGGTTACAGTCTGTTTAGAAAGGATCGTAAAAATCGGAGAGGAGGAGGGGTTTGTCTCTATGTAAAGTCTTGTCTAAAGTCCACTTTAAGGGAGGATATTAGCGAAGGGAATGAGGATGTCGAGTCCATATGGGTTGAAATTCATGGAGGGAAAAATGGTAACAAAATTCTCATTGGGGTCTGTTACAAACCCCCAAATATAACAGAAAGCATGGAAAGTCTACTTCTAGAGCAGATAGATGAAGCTGCAACCCATAATGAGGTCCTGGTTATGGGGGACTTTAACTACCCGGATATTAACTGGGAAACTGAAACCTGTGAAACCCATAAAGGCAACAGGTTTCTGCTGATAACCAAGAAAAATTATCTTTCACAATTGGTGCAGAATCCAACCATAGGAGCAGCACTTTTAGACCTAATACTATCTAATAGACCTGACAGAATAACAAATCTGCAGGTGGTTGGGCATTTAGGAAATAGCGACCACAATATTGTACAGTTTCACCTGTCTTTCACTAGGGGGACTTGTCAGGGAGTCACAAAAACATTGAACTTTAGGAAGGCAAAGTTTGAACAGCTTAGAGATGCCCTTAATCTGGTAGACTGGGACAATATCCTCAGAAATAAGAATACAGATAATAAATGGGAAATGTTTAAGAACATCCTAAATAGGCAGTGTAAGCGGTTTATACCTTGTGGGAATAAAAGGACTAGAAATAGGAAAAACCCAATGTGGCTAAACAAAGAAGTAAGACAGGCAATTAACAGTAAAAAGAAAGCATTTGCACTACTAAAGCAGGATGGCACCATTGAAGCTCTAAAAAACTATAGGGAGAAAAATACTTTATCTAAAAAACTAATTAAAGCTGCCAAAAAGGAAACAGAGAAGCACATTGCTAAGGAGAGTAAAACTAATCCCAAACTGTTCTTCAACTATATCAATAGTAAAAGAATAAAAACTGAAAATGTAGGCCCCTTAAAAAATAGTGAGGAAAGAATGGTTGTAGATGACGAGGAAAAAGCTAACATATTAAACACCTTCTTCTCCACGGTATTCACGGTGGAAAATGAAATGCTAGGTGAAATCCCAAGAAACAATGAAAACCCTATATTAAGGGTCACCAATCTAACCCAAGAAGAGGTGCGAAACCGGCTAAATAAGATTAAAATAGATAAATCTCCGGGTCCGGATGGCATACACCCACGAGTACTAAGAGAACTAAGTAATGTAATAGATAAACCATTATTTCTTATTTTTAGTGACTCTATAGCGACAGGGTCTGTTCCGCAGGACTGGCGCATAGCAAATGTGGTGCCAATATTCAAAAAGGGCTCTAAAAGTGAACCTGGAAATTATAGGCCAGTAAGTCTAACCTCTATTGTTGGTAAAATATTTGAAGGGTTTCTGAGGGATGTTATTCTGGATTATCTCAATGAGAATAACTGTTTAACTCCATATCAGCATGGGTTTATGAGAAATCGCTCCTGTCAAACCAATCTAATCAGTTTTTATGAAGAGGTAAGCTATAGACTGGACCACGGTGAGTCATTGGACGTGGTATATCTCGATTTTTCCAAAGCGTTTGATACCGTGCCGCACAAGAGGTTGGTACACAAAATGAGAATGCTTGATCTGGGGGAAAATGTGTGTAAATGGGTTAGTAACTGGCTTAGTGATAGAAAGCAGAGGGTGGTTATAAATGGTATAGTCTCTAACTGGGTCGCTGTGACCAGTGGGGTACCGCAGGGGTCAGTATTGGGACCTGTTCTCTTCAACATATTCATTAATGATCTGGTAGAAGGTTTACACAGTAAAATATCGATATTTGCAGATGATACAAAACTATGTAAAGCAGTTAATACAAGAGAAGATAGTATTCTGCTACAGATGGATCTGGATAAGTTGGAAACTTGGGCTGAAAGGTGGCAGATGAGGTTTAACAATGATAAATGTAAGGTTATACACATGGGAAGAAGGAATCAATATCACCTTTACACACTGAATGGGAAACCACTGGGTAAATCTGACAGGGAGAAGGACTTGGGGATCCTAGTTAATGATAAACTTACCTGGAGCAGCCAGTGCCAGGCAGCAGCTGCCAAGGCAAACAGGATCATGGGGTGCATTAAAAGAGGTCTGGATACACATGATGAGAGCATTATACTGCCTCTGTACAAATCCCTAGTTAGACCGCACATGGAGTACTGTGTCCAGTTTTGGGCACCGGTGCTCAGGAAGGATATAATGGAACTAGAGAGAGTACAAAGGAGGGCAACAAAATTAATAAAGGGGATGGGAGAACTACAATACCCAGATAGATTAGCGAAATTAGGATTATTTAGTCTAGAAAAAAGACGACTGAGGGGCGATCTAATAACCATGTATAAGTATATAAGGGGACAATACAAATATCTCGCTGAGGATCTGTTTATACCAAGGAAGGTGACGGGCACAAGGGGGCATTCTTTGCGTCTGGAGGAGAGAAGGTTTTTCCACCAACATAGAAGAGGATTCTTTACTGTTAGGGCAGTGAGAATCTGGAATTGCTTGCCTGAGGAGGTGGTGATGGCGAACTCAGTCGAGGGGTTCAAGAGAGGCCTGGATGTCTTCCTGGAGCAGAACAATATTGTATCATACAATTATTAGGTTCTGTAGAAGGACGTAGATCTGGGTATTTATTATGATGGAATATAGGCTGAACTGGATGGACAAATGTCTTTTTTCGGCCTTACTATGTTACTATGTATGTATGTATGTTGTAAAAATGAGAAATTGCTGTTTAAATTTTAACCCTTATAACTTCCTAACAAAAAAAAATTTGGTTCCAAAATTGTGCTGCTGTAAAGTAGACATGTGGGAAATGTTACTTATTACCGTATATACTCGAGTACAAGCCGAGATTTTCAGCCCATTTTTTTGGGCTGAAAGTCCCCCTCTCGGCTTATACTCGAGTCATATACCCGGGTGTCGGCAGGGGAGGGGGAGCGGGGGCTGTGTAATCATACTTACCTGCTGCGGCGCGGTCCCTGCAGTCCCTGGCTTCTCCGGCGCTGCAGATTCTTCCTGTACTGAGCGGTCACATGGCACCGCTCATTACAGAAATGAATAGGCGGCTCCACCCCCCATAGGGGAGGAGCCGCATATTCATTGCTGTAAATGATCGGTGCCATGTGACCGCTCAATTACAGGAAGAAGCTGCAGCGCCGGAGAAGCCAGGGACTGCAGGGACCGCGCCGCAGCAGGTAAGGGGAGCGCAGCGCTATAATTACCTGCTCCTCTCTCCGGTGCGGCTCCGTCTGCAGCGTCCTCTAGCAGTGACGCTCAGGTTAGAGGGCGTGGTGACGTAGTCAGTGCACGCCCTCTGCTGAGCGTCAGTGCTGGAGACGGAGCCGCAGAGGAGCAGGTAATTATTGAAAGAGCTGGCGTCCTGAGAAGAGAGGTGAGTATGTGATTTTTTTTTTTTATTGCAGCCGCATTCTATATGGCACAGCTTTATAAGGAGCACCTATGGGGCCATAATCAAAGGTGCAGAGCATATATGGTACAGCATTATAAGGAGCATTTATGGGGCCATAATCAAAGGTGCAGAGCATTATATATGGCACAGCATTATAAGTGGCATCTATGGGGCCATAATCAAAGGTGCAGAGCATATATGGCACAGCATTATAAGGAGCACCTATGGGGCCATAATCAAAGGTGCAGAGCATATATGGCACAGCATTATAAGGAGCACCTATGGGGCCATAATCAAAGGTGCAGAGCATATATGGCACAGCATTATAAGGAGCATCTATGGGGCCATAATCAAAGGTGCAGAGCATATATGGCACAGCATTATAAGGGGCATCTATGGGTGGGGCCATAATCAAAGGTGCAGAGCATATATGGCACAGCATTATAAGGGGCATCTATGGGGCCATAATCAAAGGTGCAGAGCATATATGGCACAGCATTATAAGGGGCATCTATGGGTGGGGCCATAATCAAAGGTGCAGAGCATATATGGCACAGCATTATAAGGGGCATCTATGGGGCCATAATCAAAGGTGCAGAGCATATATGGCACAGCATTATAAGGGGCATCTATGGGTGGGGCCATAATCAAAGGTGCAGAGCATATATGGCACAGCATTATAAGGGGCATCTATGGGGCCATAATCAAAGGTGCAGAGCATATATGGCACAGCATTATAAGGAGCACCTATGGGGCCATAATCAAAGGTGCAGAGCATATATGGCACAGCATTATAAGGGGCATCTATGGGTGGGGCCATAATCAAAGGTGCAGAGCATATATGGCACAGCATTATAAGGGGCATCTATGGGGCCATAATCAAAGGTGCAGAGCATATATGGCACAGCATTATAAGGGGCATCTATGGGGCCATAATCAAAGGTGCAGAGCATATATGGGGCACAGCATTATAAGGAGCACCTATGGGGCCATAATCAAAGGTGCAGAGCATATATGGCACAGCATTATAAGGAGCATCTATGGGGCCATAATCAAAGGTGCAGAGCATATATGGCACAGCATTATAAGGAGCACCTATGGGGCCATAATCAAAGGTGCAGAGCATATATGGCACAGCATTATAAGGAGCACCTATGGGGCCATAATCAAAGGTGCGAGCATATATGGCACAGCATTATAAGGAGCATCTATGGGGCCATAATCAAAGGTGCAGAGCATATATGGCACAGCATTATAAGGAGCACCTATGGGGCCATAATCAAAGGTGCAGAGCATATATGGCACAGCATTATAAGGGGCATCTATGGGTGGGGCCATAATCAAAGATGCAGAGCATATATGGCACAGCATTATAAGGGGCATCTATGGGGCCATAATCAAAGGTGCAGAGCATATATGGCACAGCATTATAAGGGGCATCTATGGGGCCATAATCAAAGGTGCAGAGCATATATGGCACAGCATTATAAGGAGCATCTATGGGGCCATAATCAACGGTGCAGAGCATATATGGCACAGCATTATAAGGAGCATCTATGGGGCCATAATCAAAGGTGCAGAGCATATATGGCACAGCATTATAAGGGGCATCTATGGGGCCATAATCAAAGGTGCAGAGCATATATGGCACAGCATTATAAGGGGCATCTATGGGGTCATAATCAAAGGTGCAGAGCATATATGGCACAGCATTATAAGGGGCATCTATGGGGCCATAATCAAAGGTGCAGAGCATATATGGCACAGCATTATAAGGGGCATCTATGGGGCCATAATCAAAGGTGCAGAGCATATATGGCACAGCATTATAAGGAGCACCTATGGGGCCATAATCAAAGGTGCAGAGCATATATGGTACAGCATTATAAGGAGCATCTATGGGGCCATAATCAAAGGTGCAGAGCATATATGGCACAGCATTATAAGGGGCATCTATGGGGCCATAATCAAAGGTGCAGAGCATATATGGCACAGCATTATAAGGGGCATCTATGGGGCCATAATCAAAGGTGCAGAGCATATATGGCACAGCATTATAAGGAGCATTTATAGGGCCATAATCAAAGGTGCAGAGCATATATGGCACAGCATTATAAGGGGCATCTATGGGGCCATAATCAAAGGTGCAGAGCATATATGGCACAGCATTATAAGGAGCATCTATGGGGCCATAATCAAAGGTGCAGAGCATTATATATGGCACAGCATTATAAGGAGCATCTATGGGGCCATAATCAACGGTGCAGAGCATTCTATATGGCACAGCTTTATAAGGAGCATCTATGGGGCAATAATGAATGATGCAGAGCAGTCTATATAGCACAGTTGTATATGGAGCATCTATGGGGCAATAATGAACGGTATGGAGCATCTATTTTTATTTTTGAAATTCACCGGTAGCTGCTGCATTTTCTACCCTAGGCTTATACTCGAGTCAATAAGTTTTCCCAGTTTTTTGTGGCAAAATTAGGGGGGTCGGCTTATACTCGGGTCGGCTTATACTCGAGTATATACGGTAAGTATTTTATGTGACACATCTCTGTGATTTAAAGGAATGAAAATTCAAAGTTGGAAAATTGCAAAATTTTTGCACAATTTCTGTGTTTTTCACAAATAAACGCAAATCATATCAAATTAATTTTACCAATAACATGTAGTACAATATGTCACAAAAAAACCATGTCAGAATCACCAGGTTCCGTTGAAGCGTTGCAGAGTTATTACCTCACTATATGGTGTTCCGATTCTAGCGCATCGGTTATTCTAGAATATGTATGCAGTTTATTTATGAAGATTTCAGAATAATGCAATGAATACACAGGATTCGGCCGGCCGGGTGTGACCAATTAGCGAAGCGTGGTTTAAAACCCGCGCCATTTCGCAGCCGGACTGCATCTGTCGCTGATTGGTCGCGCCCAGCAAGCTGCGAACAATCAGTGAAGGCAGGGCCAGCTCCAGGTTTTTGAGGGCCCCGAGCGAAAGAGTCTCACAGCCCACGTAACATATAACACAGCCCACGTAGTATATAGCACAGCCACGTAGTATATAACACAGCCATGTAGTATATTGCACAGCCACGTAGTATATTGCACAGCCACGTAGTATATAGCACAGCCACATAGTATATAGCACAGCCACATAGTATATCTGATTGATCATATCTGATGATCGCTGCTATGTAGCTGAGCCGATCAAGTTGTGCCAGCTTCTAGCCTCCCATGGAGGCTATTGAAGCATGGCAAAAGTAAAAAAAAAGTTAAAAAATGTGAAAAAAAAAAAATAAGTTGAAATCACCCCCCTTTCGCCCCATCCAAAATAAAATAGAAAAAAAATCAAACCTACGCATATTTGGTATCGCCGCGTTCAGAATCACCTGATCTATCAATTAAAAAAAAAGCATTAACCTGATTGCTAAACAGCGTAGCGAGAAAAAAAAATTCGAAATGCCAGAATTACGTTTTTTTGTTTGCTGCGACATTGCATTAAATTGCAATAACGGCTGATCAAAAGAACGTACCTGCACAAAAGTGGTATCAATAAAAGTCAGCTCAGCTCACAAACACTAAGTCCTCAACCGACCACAGATCACGAAAAATGGAGACGCTACGGGTATCGGAAAATGGCGCAATTTTTTTTTTTTTCCAAAGTTTGGCATTTTTTTTCACCACTTAGATAAAAGAGAACCTAGACATGTTTGGTGTCTATGAACTCGTAATGACCTGGAGAATCATAATGACAGGTCAGTTTTAGCATTTAGTGAACCTAGTAATAAAGCCAAACAAAAAACAAGTGTGGGATTGCACTTTTTTTGCATTTTCACCGCACATGGAATTTTTTTCTCGTTTTCTAGTACACGACATGATGAAACCAATGATGTCGTTCAAAAGTACAACTCTATATTGATGGAAAAATAAAAAAGTTATGGCTCTGGGAAGAAGGGGAGCGAAAAACGAACACGGAAAAATGGAAAATCCCAAGGTCATGAAGGGTTTAACCCTTCAGGTGATTCACAGGAATTTTTGGAATGTGGAAAAAAAATGAATATTTGACTTTTTTTCACCAAAAAATTATTTCATGTCCAATTTTTTTTTATTTTGACAAGGGTAACAAAAAAAAATGGACCCCAAAATTTGTTGTGCAATTTCTCCTGGGCATGCTGATAGCCCACATGAGGGAGAAAACCACTGTTTGGGCGCACGGCAGAGCTCGGAAGGGAAGGAGCGCCATTTGACTTTTAAAATTAAAATTGGTTACAGCAATTAGCAGATGCCATGTCACATTTGTAGAGCCTAAACAGTGAAAATGCCCCACATGTGATGCCATTTTGGAAACAAGACCCCTTAGGGAACTAATGTAGATGTGTAGTGTGTACATTGAAGTTTATAACATTGAGCCGTAAAATAAAAAAAATAAAAAAAATTCCTCACAAATATGTTTTTAGCACAAAATATTGCATTTTCATAAGGGTAACAGGAGAAATTGCACCACACAATTTGTTGTGCGATTTCTCCTGAGTATGCTGACACCAATAGAAGGGACAAAACTACTGTTTGGGTGCAGGGCAGGACTCGTAAGCGAAAGAGCGTCAATTGACTTTTTGAATGTAAAATTTACTGGAATCATTAGCGGACATCATGTCCCATTTGGAGAGCCCCTGATGTACTTAACCCCTTCATGACCATGGGATTTTTCATTTTTCCGTGTTCGTTTTTCACTTCCCTCCTTCCCAGAGCCATAACTTTTTTATTTTTCCGTGAATTTGGCCATGTGAGGGCTTATTTTTTGCGGGACGAGTTGTACTTTTGAACGACAATATTGGTTTTAGCATGTCGTGTACTAGAAAACGGGAAAAAAATTCCAAGTGCGGTGAAATTGCAAAAAAAAGTGCAATCCCACACTTGTTTTTTGTTTGGCTTTTTTGCTAGGTTCACTAAATGCTAAAACTGACCCGCCATTATGATTCTCCAGGTCATTACGAGTTCATAGACACCTAACATCACTAGGTTATTTTTTATCTAAGTGGTGAAAAAAAATTCCAAACTTTGCTAAAAAAAAAAAAAAATTGCGCCATTTTCCGATACTCATAGCGTCTCCATTTTTCGTGATCAGGGGTCGGTTGAGGGCTTATTTTTTGCGTGCCGAGATGACGTTTTTAATGATAGCATTTTGGTGCAGATACGTTCCTTTGATCGCCCGTTATTGCATTTTAATGCAATGTCGCGGCGACCTAAAAAACATAATTCTGGCGTTTCGAATTTTTTTCTTGCTACGCCGTTTAGCGATCAGGTTAATGCTTTTTTTTAATTGATAGATCGGGCGATTCTGAGCGCGGCGATACCAAATATGTGTAGATTTGATTTTTTTTTATTGATTTATTTTGATTGGGGCGAAAGGGGGGTGATTTAAACTTTTATATTTTTTTTATTTTTTTCACATTTTTTTTAACTTTTTTTTTTTTTACTTTTGCCATGCTTCAATAGCCTCCATGGGAGGCTAGAAGCAGGCACAACGCGATCGGCTCTGCTACATAGCAGCGATCTGCTGATCGCTGCTATGTAGCAGAAATGGAGGTGTGCTGTGAGCGCCGACCACAGGGTGGCGCTCACAGCCACCGGTCATCAGTAACCATAGAGGTCTCAAGGACCTCTATGGTTACAATGGAGACGCATCGCCGACCCCCGATCATGTGACGGGGGTCGGCGATGACGTCATTTCCGGCCGCCCGGCCGGATGCGGTAGTTAAATGCCGCTGTCTGCGATTGACAGCGGCATTTAACTAGTTAATAGGTGCGGGCAGATCGCGATTCTGCCCGCACCTATTGCGGGCACATGTCAGCTGTTCAAAACAGCTGACATGTCCCGGCTTTGATGCGGGCTCACCGCGGAGCCCTGCATCAAAGCAGGGGATCTGACCTCGGACGTACTATCCCGTCCGAGGTCAGAAAGGGGTTAAACGGTGGAAATCCCCTACAAGTGACCCCATTTTGAAACTAGACCCCTCAAGGAATGTATTTAGAAGCATGGTGAGCACCTTGAACCCCCAGGTGCTTCACAGAATTTTATATCATTGAGCCGTGAAAATAATAATTACATTTTCCTCACCAAGAAATTATTTTAGCCCCAAATTTTGCATTTTCATAAGGGTAATAGGAGAAATTTGTGCCATTTCTCCTGAGTACGCCGATGCCCCATATGTGGGGGAATACTACTGTTCTGTCCCCACATGAGGCGAATGGAGGTGAGGTTGCCTATTAAGAGTTGTGAGAGAGAGATAATCGTACCTTCAGTATTTCTTCGATGTGAGGCAGACAGGACCAATGCAGTTCAGCGTCCGGAGAGATGATGCACACCAGGGATTGTGCAGTCCAGATTTGTTTATTTTGTACATCTGGACATACAGCGTATAACTGGTAATACAGTACTTTCTCCAGAAGTACAGGTGTAGACAAGGTACAGTAAGATGTAGCACCAAGTATGACTGCAAGTGTGAGCAGCAAGAGGTCGAAAGACTGATGCCTTCCTAGGTCCGGTTAAAGAGCGTCCTCTCACAACAACATGAAACTGAAATGGCTGCCTGAGGAAGAGAAGACTTGACCCTTGAACCGGATGTGAAAGACATGCCCACAAAAATTAATGCATAACAAGCTGCCATACGGAAAAAGACCACTGGGTGGCAGCAGAGAAAGTATAACAACATACATAGCATGAAGATACATAAAACTAAAGAACACAACTTACACGGAACAGCACACTCCCCGTCTGAAATTCCGTAAGGGATTTCACTATATTAATGTCCTTGAAATAAAGTCCAACAACCTAGAAAATGAAACCAAACATTCATGCAATGTAATAACAACAACTTTTAAACAAGATAAGACATTAATTTAAGCCAGTTTCTGAGATATCCAAAGGAAAACCCATCTTCGGATCAGAGAAGCCGCACTAGGCCAAACTATCTCCGACCAACTGTAATCCAATCAACAAATTTCTATTGCAGAGTTCTGTTCATGGTTTATCCTACCGGAATGTCCTCAGTAGAGAGTGGTTTTTGGCAGACATGTCAACCATGACAGTCTTTGTTTCCATGTGAATTGAGGTAAGATCTCGCAATGTGGACTTACCTTGCTAGAGTCTTAACAAGTTTCATCCAATTGGAGAAACGTTTGAAGCGCTGGCAACCAAGGGTGGAGGTTGGTTTAGCGTTCGTGGCCAGAGCACTGACCTCGGAGTGGACTTCTGGGTCGTCATCCGGATCCTGGATGCTGAAGATTTCCTGGTCACATTCACTTCCCTTCTGTTCCAGCAGAAACTTTGGACCTCAAAGCCAGGAAGAGTTAGCAAAGGAATTTATAGACATACAGTGGGGCAAAAAAGTATTTAGTCAGTCAGCAATAGTGCAAGTTCCACCACTTAAAAAGATGAGAGGCGTCTGTAATTTACATCATAGGTAGACCTCAACTATGGGAGACAAACTGAGAAAAAAAAATCCAGAAAATCACATTGTCTGTTTTTTTTAACATTTTATTTGCATATTATGGTGGAAAATAAGTATTTGGTCAGAAACAAAATTTCATCTCAATACTTTGTAATATATCCTTCGTTGGCAATGACAGAGGTCAAACGTTTTCTGTAAGTCTTCACAAGGTTGCCACACACTGTTGTTGGTATGTTGGCCCATTCCTCCATGCAGATCTCCTCTAGAGTAGTGATGTTTTTGGCTTTTCGCTTGGCAACACGGACTTTCAACTCCCTCCAAAGGTTTTCTATAGGGTTGAGATCTGGAGACTGGCTAGGCCACTCCAGGACCTTGAAATGCTTATTGCGAAGCCATTCCTTCGTTGCCCTAGTGGTGTGCTTTGGATCATTGTCATGTTGAAAGACCCAGCCACGTTTCATCTTCAATGCCCTTGCTGATGGAAGGAGGTTTGCACTCAAAATCTCACGATACATGGCCCCATTCATTCTTTCATGTACCTGGATCAGTCGTCCTGGCCCCTTTGCAGAAAAACAGCCCCAAAGCATGATGTTTCCACCACCATGCTTTACAGTAGGTATGGTGTTTGATGGATGCAACTCAGTATTCTTTTTCCTCCAAACACGACAAGTTGTGTTTCTACCAAACAGTTCCAGTTTGGTTTCATCAGACCATAGGACATTCTCCCAAAACTCCTCTGGATCATCCAAATGCTCTCTAGCAAACTTCAGACGGGCCTGGACATGTACTGGCTTAAGCAGTGGGACACGTCTGGCACTGCAGGATCTGAGTCCATGGTGGCATAGTGTGTTACTTATGGTAGGCCTTGTTACATTGGTCCCAGCTCTCTGCAGTTCATTCACTAGGTCCCCCCGCGTGGTTCTAGGATTTTTGCTCACCGTTCTTGTGATCATTCTGACCCCACGGGGTGGGATTTTGCGTGGAGCCCCAGATCGAGGGAGATTATCAGTGGTCTTGTATGTCTTCCATTTTCTAATTATTGCTCCCACTGTTGATTTCTTCACTCCAAGCTGGTTGGCTATTGCAGATTCAGTCTTCCTAGCCTGGTGCAGGGCTACAATTTTGTTTCTGGTGTCCTTTGACAGCTCTTTGGTCTTCACCATAGTGGAGTTTGGAGTCAGACTGTTTGAGGGTGTGCACAGGTGTCTTTTTATACTGATAACAAGTTTAAACAGGTGCCATTACTACAGGTAATGAGTGGAGGAAAGAGGAGACTCTTAAAGAAGAAGTTACAGGTCTGTGAGAGGCAGAAATCTTGATTGTTTGTTTCTGACCAAATACTTATTTTCCACCATAATATGCAAAAAAAAATGTTAAAAAAACAGACAATGTGATTTTCTGGATTTTTTTTTCTCAGTTTGTCTCCCATAGTTGAGGTCTACCTATTATGTAAATTACAGACACCTCTCATCTTTTTAAGTGGTGGAACTTGCACTATTGCTGACTGACTAAATACTTTTTTGCCCCACTGTAGGTCTAGTGGCATGGTCGGTTGGATTAAGTTCAGATGGGATATAATGCCACTGTTCGGGTTTGGAAGACCTTCTTATTCTCTCAATGCGGTTACTGACGTACACGTAGAAGCGCCTTGTTTGGATGTAGATGTAACCTAAGACAACTTTACTGTCACTGTAGTATTGTACGTCATCTATGTGGGTGTCCAGCTCATGCTGAATAAGGTCTGCAAGTTCTACTGCAAGCACAGCCCCACAGAGTTCCAGCCTGGGAATGGTGTTGTCAGGCTTGGGAGCCAACTTAGCCTTGCCGAAAACTAAACCAACATGATCTTGATTGTCGGATCCCGTCACCTTCAGGTAGGCAACAGCTGCAATGGCCCCCGTTGATGCATCCGAGAACACATGGAGTTCCGTCCTAGTGCTAGCAGCAAGTGAGATTCCGGCGTAGCATCTCGGTCGGTATATGGATTTCATCCAAAGCACACAAAGACTGCTTCCAGGTTTCCCATTTCGATTCCTTATCAGGAGGTAGTGGGGCATCTCAGTCCTTGACGGTTTTGGATAGCTGTCTCAGAAGAGATTTATCTTGTATGGTAAATGGTGCCACGAATCCCAGTGGGTCAGGTAGGCTATTTACCACTGACAGGACACCACGTTTAGTGAATGGTTTGTCTGCACAGTTGATTTGGAAACCGAAGGTGTCGGCTGACAGGTTCGTTCCACCTCAGGCCTAAGCTTCTCTGCACAGGCGGACGGTCTGATCATAGGTCTGTCCTTGAATCCAGGTGCATGGTCACTTGACTCAAAGGCTCTCATGACAGCCAGGCTGTTTGAAGCAATTTTGTGCAGTCTAAGCTTAGCTCGGTACAGCATATGTTGCGTCCTTTTAAGTAGGTCGATTGCCGCTTCTTCTGTGGGTAGAGATTTTAGTCCATCATCTATGTAGAAGTCTTTTTTCTCTACAAAGTCTCTGGCATCTGTTCCATACTCGGACTCTCTTTTTAGTGCGGTTCTCCGCAGGCCATATGTTGCCACTGCGGGTGAAGGGCTGTTCCCAAATACGTGCACCCGCATGCAATACTCCACCATCTCTTTGCTGGGGTCATTGTCCTTGTACCACAGGAACCTAAGGAAATTCCTGTGGTCCTCTCTGACTATGAAACAGTGGAACATCTGTTCAATGTCGGCGGTGATGGCAATGGGCTCTTTCCTGAACCTCATCAACACTCCTACTAGGTTGTTTGTCAGATTAGGACCTGTGAGGAGGACATCATTGAGAGATACGCCTTGATGTTTGGCGCTTAAATCAAAGACAACTCTAATTTGCTTAGGTTTCTTCGGGTGATATACTCCAAATGAGGGTAGGTACCAGCACTCCTCGTTTTCCTTTAACCCCTTCACGACATGCGCCGTACTAGTACTGTGCATGCCGTGAATCCCCCTTTGATGTGGGCTCCGGCGGTGAGCCCACATCAAAGTCGCGACATGTCAGCTGTTTTGTACAGCTGACGTGTGCGCGCAATAGCGGCGGGTGAAATCGCTATTCACCCGCCGCTATTAACCTGTTAAATGCCGCTGTCAAACACAGACAGCGGCATTTAACTACCGCATCCGGCCGGGCGGCCGGATATGACGTCATCGCCGACCCCCGTCACATGATCGGGGGTCGGCGATGCATCAGAAAGGTAACCATAGAGGTCCTTGAGACCTCTATGGTTACTGATGCAGGTCTGCTGTGAGCGCCCCCCTGTGGTCGGCGCTCACAGCACACCTGCATTTCTGCTACATAGCAGCGATCTGATGATCGCTGCTATGTAGCAGAGCCGATCAGGCTATGCCAGCTTCTAGCCTCCCATGGAGGCTATTGAAGCATGGCACAAGGAAAAAAAAAATGTTTTTAAAAATATGAAAAAAATATAAAAAATATAAAAGTTTAAATCACCCCCCTTTCGCCCCATCCTAAATAAAACAATAAAAAAAAAACCAAACCTACACGTATTTGATATCGCCGTGTTCAGAATCGCCCGATCTATCAATTTAAAAAAAGCATTAACCTGATCGCTAAATGGCGTAGCGAGAAAAAAATCCGAAACGCCAGAGTTTTTTTGGTCGCCGCGACATTGCATTAAAATGCAATAACGGGCGATCAAAAGAACGTATCTGCGCAAAAATGGTATCATTAAAAACATCAGCTTGGCGCACAAAAAATTAGCCCTCACCCGACCCCAGATCACGAAAAATGGAGACGCTACGGGTATCGGAAAATTGCACTTTTTTTTTTTTAGCAAAGTTTGGAATTTTTTTTCACCACTTAGATAAAAAATAACCTAGTCATGTTAGGTGTCTATGAACTCGTAATGACCTAGAGAATCATAATGGCAGGTTAGTTTTAGCATTTAGTGAACCTAGCAAAAAAGCCAAACAAAAAACAAGTGTGGGATTGCACTTTTTTTGCAATTTCACCGCACTTGGAATTTTTTTCCCGTTTTCTAGTAAAAGACATGGTAAAACCAATGGTGTCGTTCAAAAGTACAACTTGTCCCGCAAAAAATAAGCCCTCACATGACCATATTGACGGAAAAATAAAAAAGTTATGGCTCAGGGAAGGAGGGAAGTGAAAAACGAAAACGCAAAAATGAAAAAGGGCCGCGACTTGAAGGGGTTAAGGGAGGCGCTGGCTCCGCATGGTTGTTATGGAATATTTTTCCCATAAAAGTAACTGTGTTCTTTCATCTCCGGTTTATTGCTTAGTGTGCGCTGGAGAGAGTTGAATCTGGACAAGGCTTGTTCACGATTGTTCGGGAGCCTTACCCTGGTAGCTCGGAATAAGGGAAAAACCCAGTGATTAGCCTCGTCCTTAAGGAACTCATTGTCCATTATCCTGACAAATTCCTTGTCTTCCATAGACGGGGCTACTTTGTTGTCATCCTTAGTGGTACGAAACACCAGTCTTCCCAGGTTGTCTGCATAGGGAGAAGGGATAATATCAGGCAGCTCTACAGGATCTGGAGGCTTTTCCTTCACCTCATAGTGATGAGGACATGGTTTGCAGAAAGTAGTGCGCCCGTCCTGGTGTACGTAGGTTTTAAAGGAATGGACTCCTGTTCGGTCCAAGCATACGTTTCCTAAGACTACCCACCCCAAGTCAAGTCTCTGGGCGTAGGAGGCGTAGTCAGGACCATTACACTGTTGGCGGACGTTATGTATCCTTAAATTATCTCTGCCAAGCAGAAGTAGGATTTCAGCATCTACAGTGGGGCAAAAAAGTATTTAGTCAGTCAGCAATAGTGCAAGTTCCACCACTTAAAAAGATGAGAGGCGTCTGTAATTTACATCATAGGTAGACCTCAACTATGGGAGACAAACTGAGAAAAAAAAATCCAGAAAATCACATTGTCTGTTTTTTTAACATTTTATTTGCATATTATGGTGGAAAATAAGTATTTGGTCAGAAACAAACAATCAAGATTTCTGGCTCTCACAGACCTGTAACTTCTTCTTTAAGAGTCTCCTCTTTCCTCCACTCATTACCTGTAGTAATGGCACCTGTTTAAACTTGTTATCAGTATAAAAAGACACCTGTGCACACCCTCAAACAGTCTGACTCCAAACTCCACTATGGTGAAGACCAAAGAGCTGTCAAAGGACACCAGAAACAAAATTGTAGCCCTGCACCAGGCTGGGAAGACTGAATCTGCATTAGCCAACCAGCTTGGAGTGAAGAAATCAACAGTGGGAGCAATAATTAGAAAATGGAAGACATACAAGACCACTGATAATCTCTCTCGATCTGGGGCTCCATGCAAAATCCCACCCCGTGGGGTCAGAATGATCACAAGAACGGTGAGCAAAAATCCCAGAACCACGCGGGGGGACCTAGTGAATGAACTGCAGAGAGCTGGGACCAATGTAACAAGGCCTACCATAAGTAACACACTACGCCACCATGGACTCAGATCCTGCAGTGCCAGACGTGTCCCACTGCTTAAGCCAGTACATGTCCGGGCCCGTCTGAAGTTTGCTAGAGAGCATTTGGATGATCCAGAGGAGTTTTGGGAGAATGTCGTATGGTCTGATGAAACCAAACTGGAACTGTTTGGTAGAAACACAACTTGTCGTGTTTGGAGGAAAAAGAATACTGAGTTGAATCCATCAAACACCATACCTACTGTAAAGCATGGTGGTGGAAACATCATCCTTTGGGGCTGTTTCTCTGCAAAGGGGCCAGGACGACTGATCCGGGTACATGAAAGAATGAATGGGGCCATGTATCGTGAGATTTTGAGTGCAAACCTCCTTCCATCAGCAAGGGCATTGAAGATGAAACGTGGCTGGGTCTTTCAACATGACAATGATCCAAAGCACACCGCCAGGGCAACGAAGGAGTGGCTTCGTAAGAAGCATTTCAAGGTCCTGGAGTGGCCTAGCCAGTCTCCAGATCTCAACCCTATAGAAAACCTTTGGAGGGAGTTGAAAGTCCTTGTTGCCAAGCGAAAAGCCAAAAACATCACTGCTCTAGAGGAGATCTGCATGGAGGAATGGGCCAACATACCAACAACAGTGTGTGGCAACCTTGTGAAGACTTACAGAAAACGTTTAACCTCTGTCATTGCCAACAAAGGATATATTACAAAGTATTGAGATGAAATTTTGTTTCTGACCAAATACTTATTTTCCACCATAATATGCAAATAAAATGATAAAAAAACAGAAAATGTGATTTTCTGGATTTTTTTTTTCTCAGTTTGTCTCCCATAGTTGAGGTCTACCTATGATGTAAATTACAGACGCCTCTCATCTTTTTAAGTGGTGGAACTTGCACTATTGCTGACTGACTAAATACTTTTTTGCCCCACTGTATGTGCAAAGATAAGATAACGCTGGCTAGGTGCCTTAAGTGTGGTTGGTGGAAGGCAGCTTCCGGGGTAGGGAATCTCATCCCTTTGGTCTGGTATTTGATCCAATTCGATTAGCGTAGTTAGGGGTGTTTCTACGTCTCCATTGACAGGAGAAGCAATGAAACCTTGTGCTCTTCTGCCGCTAGTCTCTATGCACCCTGAGCAAGTATTTAGTGCAGGGCGTTGCTGGTCCCTTGATTCTAAAGGCTTCAAAGAACTTGGGTCCAGCTAGGGATCGATTTGTTCTGGTCGTCAATGATGGCATACATTTTTACTGCCTTCTCTGGTTGCGCTTCCAGATAAACTCTGATTAGGCATATCCTGGCACAGCATTTAGCACTTTGATTCTCCCCACATACCTCTGAGCTTGAGCAGGAAACAGCTGTGGTAGACTTGGCGTGATTCTGTGGCTCCCCGCCATGGCTTGTAGCGGGACTAGAGGTAACTGCAACTGCTGGATCGCTGGTGGCTGAGGCTGGGTGCAAGGCTGATGGGTGTCTGTCGCTGTGACACTCTTCACACTTAATGGCAGATTTACAGTCCTTGGCCATGTGTTCTGATGAAGCGCAGCACTTGAAACATACCCCAAGTTCGCTGAGGATTTTCTTGCGCTCCTGCATGGTTTTCGACCTGAAGCCTCTACATTTGTTCAGTGAGTGTGGTCTTTTGTGAGTAGGGCACTCACGATTGAAAGACTTATCCCTCGACGGAATAGTGTACTGCTTATCGACAGGTACTGCAGGTGATGGCAGGTTAGTCTTTCTGATGCTTACACTATTCCTCGAGTCCTTGCGTCTATGTGCGACGCTTTCATACCTTGATGAAGGTGTTGCTGGAGCTGCAGTGATAGACTCCAGGAAGTCGAGGCTAGGGTTGTTCCTCATTTGGGCTTGTTCGTCAATGAACTTGCAGAACTGAATGAACGGAGGAAAGGTGACGTCATGTGACCTTTTATACCTGGAGACGCACACTGCCCACTTCTCTTGCAGAAGTTGTGGCAGCTTTGAGACGATTGGGTTCACCCCATGGGCAGTGTCCAGGTAGCACAGTCCAGACAGACGAGGGACTCTTTTAGCAAGTTCCAACTCCATTAGCAGGTCACTTAGGTCCAGAAGCTTGTGGGCTTCCTTAAGGTTGATCCTTGGAACGTTCTGCAGTCTCTTGAATAGGGACTTTTCTATGGCTTCAGCACTGCCGTAGGTTCTTTCGAGTCTGCCAGGCAGCTGCGAGACCTGCTTCAGCTTGCCCCACATAGACGGTCCTAAGACTCTTAATATGATTTGTGGATTCGGGGCCCAACCATTTTACCATGAGGTCGAGCTCCTGTTCCGCGGATAGGTTGAGATCAGCAATGGCAGCCTTGAAGGTTGCTTTCCAGGCTCTGTAGTTCTCTGCACGGTTGTCGAATTTTGAGAGGCTAGTGCTGATTAGCTCCCTGCTCACCATGAACCTGGCAAACTCGGACATGTCCGATCCTTCAATCTTTACCGTTACCGTATTAGCTTGTGGTGCCCCTCGGTCGTATAAGCTGTGTGGCGTGGAAGGGTGAATTGTTCCCAGATAGAATGATGTCGCTGCAGGCTTGAGCTGTGGTTTAACCTCTGGAGATTCTGATGACTGCTGCTTGAACTGTGGAGACAGGCTGGAGAGTGCCTTGCAGTCGTCTTGCGGTGATGACTGCTCCTGAGGGGGTGCATCACGGTGTTGGTCTTGGGTCTCTGTAGGGGCTGTGGGCGATACTGGCACCATAGGTTGGGCTGACTTGGAAGTTTCCGCAATGTTGGGTTGAACGTCGCTGGAGAAGGTGTGTGCTGCAGGAATCTGTTTCTGCATGTCGTCGCTGGTACGACCAGCTGGGTTGTCTTCTTCCTGTGGTGGCAGGCAAATTGGGTCGAGGTTTTGCTTCAATGCTTGCTCGAGTGTTTTTACTTCGGCTAATGCGATTTCTTCCTCCATTTCTGTTTGAAGAATCTTTGCTTGAGCCTCTGCTTCTGTTTGAAGAATCCTTGCTTGAGCCTCTGCTTCTGCTCTCTTCGCTTCTGCTTGAAGAATCTTTGCTCAAGCCTCTGCTTCTGCTTTCTTTTCTCTGTATGAATGTCTTAGTTTGGACCGCTCTGCATTTAAACGGGCCTCTAGAATTCTGTTGCTGAGGGCTGAAGTTCTTGAGCAGGATGATTGGTATGACCAGTGCTGTGGAGTCGGTAAACCACAGTTGCGACTCCGACTCCTGGATTTTATCAGCTTCCGACTCCGACTCCTTCATAAATGGCCAATTCGTAACAAATTTACTGTTGTCAAATATTAACATTGTGCTTATTCAGTTTCTCACCATCATATAAGTAATCAGACCACTTAGAGCAAAAACTATATTTATTAGAATACAATTAGAATATAGCAAATAACTTTTATAAACTTTTATAAACTCTTGTAAGCAAATATGCAATAAACACTGTTATGCAGTTAAGAAGAAATCTATAAATTTGTCCTCAGAAAAAGTAATGCCTCTTTCAGATTCTCCTTCATGGATGCCCTCAAATCTGATCTAATTATTTTGAGAGCAGAGAACAACCTCCGTACACTAACTTGGGTTGGTGGCAAAGCAGTAACCACTCTGGCAACATCTCTGACAATGTCAGGATACAGAGGAATCGCTTGTTGCACTGTTATTTTTGATGAACTGTCAAATTTCTCAATTTCTTTTAGTGCACATGAAAAATTCTGCTGAAATGTACTGGCTGTGTTCTTTGATGGGGCTGACTCTTCTATGCGGGAACGCTTTGCACGGTCCTTGTGATCCAAATATTTTTCGAAATTAAATTCTTCATCAGTTCATGAGGGTGAAGATGTGGCAGGACGACCAAATTCTTCTTGTTCCTCCTGACTGTTCTGCAACCCTTTCATCCTTACTGCTCTTTCAAACAGAGCTTCTTTTCATTTAGTTAGCTGTTGATGATCTAGAAGAATCCAATGCATTGGGTCTACATAAACAGCTGCCAAAAGAATGTTATTTTGTAATAGTAGCTCTCTCCGTTTCATTGATGTAGCAATGCCACTTGCAATTAACCCTCCTCTTTGGGACAGGCGAAACATCAGGTTCTTCCACTCCTTTAAGAAAATACCTGGAGTTAAGTCATCTGCATGTAATTTTTTAGTCACTGTAAATGGGTTTTCAGTTCAACCAAGCGCTGAATCATTAAGTACTGCCCCATCGTGTGGCTTGATCAACAATTGCCCCTTTTCCAGCACGTCTCTTCAAAATTGAGTCAACTTTAGGGGTTCTGGCAACAATAGCCAATTTTCTCACCTTGCCAATCAGTGCAGCAGCATGTCCTTCTTGCAGACTGTCTCTTATAGCCAGCTGTAGTGTATGCACAACACAGCGCATGTGATGAATGAAAGAACCTATTGACACAGTTTCAACAAGATCATCTCAGGATGATCAATGGAACTAGAGAGAGTACAAAGGAGGGCAACAAAATTAATAAAGGGGATGGGAGAACTACAATACCCAGATAGATTAGCGAAATTAGGATTATTTAGTCTAGAAAAAAGACGACTGAGGGGCGATCTAATAACCATGTATATAAGGGGACAATACAAATATCTCGCTGAGGATCTGTTATACCAAGGAAGGTGATGGGCACAAGGGGGCATTCTTTGCGTCTGGAGGAGAGAAGGTTTTTCCACCAACATAGAAGAGGATTCTTTACTGTTAGGGCGCTGAGAATCTGGAATTGCTTGCCTGAGAAGGTGGTGATGGCGAACTCAGTCGAGGGGTTCAAGAGAGGCCTGGATGTCTTCCTGGAGCAGAACAATATTGTATCATACAATTATTAGGTTCTGTAGAACAACAGAAACCCCCAGTATGTGAACTCATTTTACAAACTACACTCCCCAATGAATTAATCTAGGAGTGCAGTGATCATATTGACACCACATGTGCCTCACATGTGAAAAAATAATAAATTACCTTTTTACCACTAAAATGAAGGTTTATCCCCAAGTTTTTAATTTTTCTAAGGACTAAAAGCATTTTTTTTCTTACAACGAACTTAAGTCCATTTTATCCTGAGTGCGCCACTACCCTACATGTAATCGGAAAATATTTTTCAGGCACAGTGCAAGGCTCAGAAGGCAAGGAGCGCCAGATGTTACTGTTATGGTTTGCAGGTGCCATGACTCGCTGCGAGAGCCCATGAGGTGCCAGAACAGCAGAACCCCCAATAAGTGACCCCCATGTTACCAACTACACCTCTCAATGAATTCATCTAAGGGTGCAGTGATCATATTAACACATGGGTGTATTACAGAATTTTATAGCATTGGGCAGTGAAAACAAAATAACTACATTTTTACCACCAAAATATTTTTATCCCCAGATTTTACATTTTCACACAAGTGGGTAAAAATGGCACCAAAATTTGTCTCACGGGTCATTCCATGGTAACTTACATTACAATCACAAGCCAAAAACTGGCTACAGACTGTTCTTTGAAGGCAGGCACAAAAAGGAATGAATGTATATTGTACATTAAACTATTCTCAATAGATTTCAACACAGTTTGATTTTTAAACAATAAAATTAAATACAAAATACAGTGTTATCACTTGTTAACTTACGTTACTAAAAAAGGAAAGGCAATTGTCCTTCACCAGTCTGCCTAATTTTCTGTTCTGGTAAACAGGGGAGAAGCACTATTTTTATTGTATTGTATTTATTTATTTATTGTCCATGAAATAGCCTTGGAGTCAATTGTCAAATTACTTTTGGTCCCTTTAAAAACAGGGTGACACATGTTAAGGAGCTGAAACTCCTAAACCCTTCACCCAATTTTAATGTGGATACCCTCAAATGAAAGCTGAAAGTCTGAACTTCAACTGCATCTGAATTGTTTTGTTTAAAAGTCATTGTGGTAATGTCTATAACCAAAATTAGAAAAATGTCTCTGTCCAAATATATATGGACCTAACTATAACTTACGTTACCGCACAGTATAGTAACTTTCGTTACTAAGCTGATGGTAACTTATGTTACAATATGTTACCATCCATTGGATTAAACTTATTGTAAGGTAAGCTACCATCATCTTTGTAACGTAAGCTACTAAGGAATGACCCTCACAATTTCAACTGAACATGGCAATACCCCATATGTGGCTGTACAGTACTACTTAGCCATACGGAGAGACTCGGGAGGAACAGAGTGCTATTTGCCTCCTGGAGCACAGATTTTCCTAGAACAGTTTGCAGGCTCCACATACAGAGCCCCTAATTGTTAGAAGAGCTGAATCCCCCCTCAAGTGACCTCATTTGGGAAACTATGCCACTTGAGGAATTTATCTACAGGTGTAGTGACGATTTTGACTCCATGGGTATTTTCCAGAAACAAGCAGCAATGAATGTTTCTGAGTGAAAATTGCAAATTACCGTTGTAGTAACCAGTACACTATAGTGACCAGTACGTTGCAGTCACCAGTACATTATGCTATACCCGTGCTTCTGGAAGCATGCACCCGTAAGTTAGGCGGGCTATCATCGCTTCAGAAATGCCAAACGTGGACGCAATATGTGGTTTAGGTACACTGTGGGGCTCAAAATGGAGGGGGGGTGTTACAGAACCCCCAGCACCAAGAATATGTTATGCTATATATATATTCTGTATAATAGTTTCCATGTGAAATGCATCAGTCCACAGGCTGCGCCCCTGGACAAGATATTCTCTTTCTGACCTCCCCACCTTTGTAATTCCCACAGTAAATACCAGCAGGCTCCAGACCCCTGCGGCTATTGTAATGTATGTCTGGCCTGTTTTTTCTATTGGCCTGCCCTGTGGATCTGTGTTATATATTCTGTGTGTTGTCAATAAAGTGTGTTCTTTTAGACTGGAAACACCTGGAGTAGCAGTCAGCTTTTATATGCTCACATGTAATCAAGAAATTCTAGCCAGCGTCCTTCATTCAGAGTCCAGCAGAAGCAGAGTGGACCTCCTGAAACACGGGGGGTGCTGTAAGAGGTACTACAGCACAGTAGACCCCGTTACAGGGGGCATTTGCATTTGTGAGCACAGAATTTGCTGAATTTCTTTTGGCAGGGGAGGAGTCATTTTGCTTTTCCAGAACCTTTATGCTGTCAGTAAAGTGGAAGCCTCCTATTTTTCTGTTAACAGATGACGAACCTGAGTGAGGGCTTTCTTTTTTGTGGAATGAGATGAAGCTTTTATTGGGAACATTTTATATAACGCTTATCCGGCGCTCTACGCTGACCACTTTGGGGTTTCCATCTAAATCGCAGAGTGATGTGATTCAGTTGAAACCCCTGAGGGATCCATTCACTATGAGGCAGCAGTGTTACTCTGGACTCTGTCTGGCCTCTGTTCAGACTTGTCCTTCTTTTCAGAAGTGCACAAAATGTGGCGGACATCATTTTTATGCAATCCTAAAAAAATAGACACAGCCGGATTACAGGTCACATGGTGTCCACAGTGCCTCCATCTTCCTCATTATAGTGGATATTCTGCCAGGGGTTCTGTCTGATTCACATGTCATAGATTTACACGGAAATTCCAGTGTAAGCGCTCAGTGCAGAACTCAGGATAAATGTGCGCTGAGTCTTACTGCGATCTTTTGGAGGCAGAATGCAAAAACTAACAGCATGTGAAGAATTGGCTTTATTTATTTTTTTACGCTGTTTCTCGTGTGGTATAAGTAATTAGGCGACTTTATTCTTCGGGTAGGTGCGATTACAGCGACAACAGATTTATATCGGGTTTTTATGTTTGGCAGCTGTCATGAACTAAAGAACGCTTTTTATTGCAAAAAAAAGTTTTTGCATCTCTACATTTTGAGAGCTATAATTTTTTCATATTTTAGCCCACAGAGTCATGTGAAGTCTTGGTTTTTGCGGGACGAGCGGAAGTTTTTATTGGTACCATTTTCGGGGACACAATATTTTTTGATCAGTTTCTATTCCGGTTTTCGGGAGGTAGAATGAACAAAAAACAGCAATTCGTGAATTTCTTTTGATGGGGAAGGGTTTATGCAGTTCCGTGTGTGGTAAAATTGATAAGGCAGTTTTATTCTTCGGGTCACTATGATTACAGCGATATCTCATTTATATTTGTTTTATGTTTTGACGCTTTTATGCAAGAAAAACTATTTCATAGAAAAATTAATTATTTTTGCATCGCTTGTTTTTTTGTGGGACAAGATCACGTTTTCAGCGGTACCATGCTTATGTATATCCGTCTTTTTGATTGAGTTTTATTCCACTTTTTATTTGACGGTATGATGATAAAGCATTGTTTTTTGCCTTTTGTCATGGTGTTCACTAAAGCGGTTAACAAGTGGAACAGTATTATAGGTCGGATCGATGCGGATGCGGCAATGCCAAATATGTGTACTTTTATTGTTTTATAATTTTTTTTTTCATTCAAATATTTATATTCCATGTATGCTGGAAAACGAGGAAAACAGTAGAGACGTAGTAAGGGACCTAAGGACTTAGAAACAGTGAAGTGCTGGAATTGTGGAGAAAATGGACACTCAGACCAATCTTCCACCTCCTTCACCTTCAGACTAGGAAACTGACAACCCAGCGACAAATGTGTGCCCTGTTCTTCTCCCCTCCGGACCTGGTCCTGCCTTGATGACCACCATACCAATGCTGGGAGGGAAATAGACAGAATTCTTGACCGACACTGGGGCAGCTGGGACTAGTACACAAAGACTTGATACTGCCAGACATGATTACTGATGAGACTGTGGAATACGTGAGGGTAGGGAGACAAGCGACTGAAGCCCCTATGACTAAACAAGGAAAGACTAGAGTCACGAGACAGCCAAGAGGTGCTTACAAACTTACTGTTAGTGACAATACCCCTATGAATTTGCTGGGAGCAGAGTTGAGTGCTGTCTAGGCACTATACAGTACTCTCCTGAGGGTATTACAGTCACAAGTCCCCTTTTCATATAAACACTTGTGGCAGAGGGACGCCAGGGTCTTCCACATGCTCATTATACCACAGGTAAATCATGCCCTATTGTAGTTACACTTAATTCCATTCATTTGCCAGTTTTAGTAGTTTCCTTACACAAAGATGGTATAGTTACTGTGTATTTCTAGGTTGTCTTCATATGATATATAGTTTTTTAGCCATTCATTATATTGGCTCAAACCATAGTCACTGTTTATTTGTCTTTTCCAGTTCATATACCTTATCGCAAGCAACTGGCATTGATATTTGGCATTTTTCAAATCCCTTCTTTTTGTATTTGGAACTGTTAGTTATGGATTTATATAGGGCTGCTACTTTCTTAGAATAAGCTTGTGCTTTGCTGTGGCCTATGGCATTGTGCTCCCCCGTTTTATGACTCAGTATCTTTCGTAATTATATATATATAATTTTCTTTTGGTAACATTTTGTGAATCAAATTTAGTTTTTTTTAAGGGGTACTCTACCCAATCAAATAAGGGTAGAAATATTTGGACATTAATGTGTGACTTATATAAACACTTGTGTAATATTGCAGAAATGGTGTATATGGCAAGAGTAGTGAAAGTAACACCTGACACCAGAATGTCTGAGGACAGGGAAAAGAGTCAGGTACCAGACACCGTTTGGGCAAGGGGAAAATCTGATATGGGTCGGCTGCCCATTCCCCCTGTCATGATAAATCAAGAGAAGTAATCACTCCTCTTTGGTTAAGGCAATACCCCTTAAGTCTAGTCAAATCAATGGCCCTGAGCAGGGATATTAAAGAGTATGTTAAGGCAGGGGTTCTAGTGCAGAGATATTCCCCCTGCAACACCCCTTTGTATCCCATTAAGAAAAAAGGACCCAAGGGTTCCCCTGACACTTACAGAATAGTTCATGACTAACGAGCTATTAATGATGTTACAGTGAGTGTGACCTCAACTGTCCCTAACACACACACCGTACGGTCACATCCCCGCGAGGTCAAAATGTTTCACAGTTATTGATTTGGCAAATGCATTCTTCTCTGTACCACTGCACTCTGACTGTCAGTATCTTTTGTCTTTCACTCACGAAGGTAAACAATACTGTAGGACGGTCCTCCCACAAAGGGGGAAAGAACTCCCCAACCATCTATTCAACAGCGATGGCAGGGATTCTTGAGCAGTGGCAACCACCTCATCCACAGATTGTACTACTACAGTACGTGGATTACCTCTTGCTCTGCTGCCCGGACCAGATGTCCGGAAGCTACAGTTTCCTTGCTGTGTTTTTTTTGGCAGAAAAGGGTTGCAGAGTCTCACGTGACAAATTACAGTATTGCAAATAAAAGGTGACATTTTTAGGACATTGTATTGCTGAAGGTACAAGACACCTGACTGAAGACAGAAAACAGGCAATACAAATCTCCCTTTACCCAGGTCACACCAGCATCTACGTACTTTTCTAGGTTTGGTGACCTACTGTAGGCCTCAGATAAGGTCTGCTTCACAAATGATGCACCCACTCTATGACTGTTTGCCATCAGAACCCTACAATCTCACTCAAGAAGCAATTGACTCCTTCCACTCTCTCAAGCTGCTCATTGTGTCAGACATTCCAAACTATGATCAGCCATTTTTCTTATTTTGCACAGAGCAGGGTGGACATGCTACCGCAGTACTGACACTACAACATGGAAAGAAACAGAGACCGATAGCTTACTACTTAGCACAATTAGACCCAGTGATTAGAGGGTCTTCTACATGTGTACATGCTGTAAGAGCTGCTGTATTACTGAAAGACATGTGAGATCACACTGACTTTTTCTTTTTGACATTTTGTTCCCCACGTGACATTAATGCCAGACTCGTACAAGTTCAACCAAAACACCTGTCTAAGATCAGACAGATCAGACTTGAATGTGCTCCAATACTAATCCCTGAATATGTCACCCTCAAAAGACATAATGTTCTGAATCCAGCCACTCATCTGTCTGTGGATTCAGAAAAGGGGGAATTGGTGACAGCATTGGCAGGTGGGAAAGAGAACATGACATGACGTTGACATGACGCACGAACATGACTGCATAGGAACTGATGAGTCAGGAGACAGTGGGTTTTACATATGTTCGTGGGAAGAAAAAAACCTGTTCCTAATGCATATTTTGAGGTTTTTTTATTTTTGTAGATGGCTTCAGATACCACCAGAATGGGCGACTCTACATTGGATATGCAGTAGTATCCTCACATGAGGTAATCCGAGCTGAACCACTCGCTCCTCACATGTCGGTGCAGGAGGCAGAGTTGAAGGCACTCACTGAGGCGTGTAGAGCTGCTGCAGGTAAAGTCGCTAACAGTTACTCAGATTCGAATTGTGCATGGGGAATATCCCATGATTATTGCCCTATCTGAAGAAGCAGAACGTTTCTTACATCAGCCGGTGAGCCCATTAAAAATGCAGAGCTGGTGAAACAATTAGTGGAGGCATTGATGTTATCAGTCCAGGTTGGCATCGTCAAGGTAAAAGCACACACGGACGGTGACTCTGTGGAGGAAAAGGGCAACAGAAGGACAGACGAGGCTGCTAAAGTAGCAGCAAGGCGGCCTAGGGAGCAGTGGACGGTGGCGTGGAGTCAGAGTATTCCAGCCACACTGAGCCTAGATGTCCTGAAATCCCTCCAGCTGCCCAAACAGAGAAGGAACACTGGGAGAATGGGAGCTGAGCTGAACTCAGAAAGAGTATGGGAGAATCAGGATAAATCGTATATACCAAGATCCCTGCTCCCAATCATGGCGCAAGCAACACAAGATGCCTCCTGGATCGCTCCTGGTTTTAGTTACGCAGCCGCAAAGCTCGTACGGTCATGCCTCATCTGTGCACAGCACAACCCAGGTAAAACAGTAAAAATCCCTAAGAAAGCGACACCCAGGCCTCTCTACCCGTTTCAGAGACTGCAGACTGGCTACATACAGCTACCCAAGGTAGGAGTGTGTGAAAAATATCCTAGTATGTGTAGATCTCTTCTCTGATTGGTAGGAAGCCTATCTGGTAAAATGTGCAAATACTAAAGCAACTGCAGACAAACTGATGAAAAAAACTGATCTGCAGGTATGGTGTCCTAGAAACCATAGACAGCGATAGGGACACACACTTCACGGGAAAAATAATGAGGGAAGTCATGCAGGTCCTGGGAGTACAGCAAGCATATCATGCACCATATAGACCACAAAGTAGTGGGAAAGTGATGAGACTAAACGGGACACTTAAACTGGAAAACCAAAGGCCATGGAGGTAGAGTGTTTGTCTCTTGCACTCTTTTCAGTCACACACACTCCAAATAGAAAGACAGGCTTGTGTCCTTTTGGAGTCCTGTTTAGTAGGTTGCCAGAGGCTGGTCTGTACTTCCCACAGGTGCTACAAAAGCAACACGGTGCTATGACAGCCCATGTCCAGGCCTTACAGAAAAGACTTAATGTGGTGCATAAACATGTATTTTCATCCATTCCAGATCCTAATGCCAGTGCAGACGTATATCAGCTGAATCCAGGTGATTGGTGGTCATACACAGACGTACATCTGCTGAATCCAGGTGATTGGTGGTCATACACAGACGTACATCTGCTGAATCCAGGTGATTGGTGGTCATACACAGATGTACATCAGCTGAATCCAGGTGATTGGTGGTCATACACAGACGTACATCTGCTGAATCCAGGTGATTGGTGGTCATACACAGATGTACATCAGCTGAATCCAGGTGATTGGTGGTCATACACAGACGTACATCAGCTGAATCCAGGTGATTGATGGTCATACACAGACGTACATCAGCTGAATCCAGGTGATTGGTGGTCATACACAGACACGTAAGAAGGAACCTAGATCCACGGTTTGACGGCCCGTTTTAAAGTCCAGCTGACCACATTCACCTCAGGGAAACTTGAGGGAAAGCCCACCTGGATCCTTGCCAGTCACTGCAAAAAGATCTTTTCACCAGCAGAATGACTGTTGTCCTAATCACCTTGCTGGCTGTGGTAGGATGTTTGCATCTTACAGAGACACTGGATAAACAAACTTATTCAACATCTTGCTTTTCTTATAAAAGACGCGGAAGGACAAAAACTGCTGGACTGTTAGATCTGTGCACACAGCCCAGTATCTGCAAGGACTATGCTGTACTTAGCCTTACCCCAGGACCCAAGGAAGGTATTAACACCACACTGCATGCACAAGTGAGACTTGGACTCAGATTTTCGTGGTTCCTTAAGGCTCTTAATGAGACTAATACAATATAGAAACTCCTTTTTAAATCCAGCCAATTGGCTTAGCGGCCTAGTGGGATGGATTATTTTTGGTGTTTTACAGACTTGTATGCAAATTTTGTTGCTTTGCTTATTCTTTTATGTAGCCGTAAAAGCGCTAATATATATTACCTAAGCTATGGAATAATGTAGGTGTAGAGAAAAATCTAAGGCTGAACCTTCTGTAGTGTATCATAGGCCCCGTGTGGCCACTGCTGATGGGGAAGTTGAGTGTCCACACTGAGGGTGGATGGGCGAAGCAGGTAGGAAGTCCCCTTGTGGGTACTAGACCCATGAGACAGTAGCTCCTTTGTGGACATCAGCTGACCCCGTAGCAGAGGTAATACCATTTACAAAAGGGGGAAATTGATATAGAAGGGTTAATAGTTTGCCTTTAGCTACCTTGCCTTTAAGTGCCTTTTGCCTTTAAGTGTTAGAATTACTAGAATCTGTTGACTCAGTAGTATGACGGTCTCCTCTTCAAGGAGACTGTACTTCTTATCATGTATGTTCTCAAGAGTCAGTACAACATATTCTGGGTTATGGTAAATAAAGTATGACCCTGGGTGATGGTGGGGGCTACATGAGTTACATTGAAATGCATTATGTGTAAATGGTATAAAATATTGCTTCTTGCTCTATTACTTCAGATAAAAGTGACTTGCTCACAGGATATGTGTGATGTGTCTTTTTGTCTCCAAGCGCGCTTGTAAAATGACGGGCGTAACTCCACAATTTGGCCCTCACTGGTGATCTGTCAGCTGACATTTGGGTCAGAACGAAAAACAGCTACGACACCATGCTTATGTATATCCGTCTTTTTGATTGAGTTTTATTCCACTTTTTATTTGACGGTATGATGATAAAGCATTGTTTTTTGCCTTTTGTCATGGTGTTCACTAAAGCGGTTAACAAGTGGAACAGTATTATAGGTCGGATCGATGCGGATGCGGCAATGCCAAATATGTGTACTTTTATTGTTTTATAATTTTTTTTTCATTCAAATATTTATTTAGAGATACAATTTTTATATAATTTTTATATATAAGCTTTTGTTTTCTTATTATTTTTAATTTATTTTTAATAGTTTTACAGTTATTTAAAACCTTTTTTTTTTACTTTTATGTAACTTTTTTCCCCACTATGGGATTATGATTTTTTGCAGGCTGATCACTTCTACAGCATGGGAGTGCAGCAGCATCCCCATGCTGTAGAAACTGTTAGCTCTGACAGACAACCTTGCTCATCAGTCACTGGACATGATGAGCAAGTTTCCTACGTCTGGTTACCCAGGATGAGAGACACCAGACCCAACAATGCAGACGAGCTGAAGGCTGCTATCAAAACAACCTGGGCTTCCATAACACCTCAGCAGTGCCACATAGGGTTGAGCGAAACGTATCGGACATTTTCAAAAGTTACCGACTTTCGGCAAAGTCGGGTTTCATGAAACCCGACCCGATCCTAGTGTGGGATCGGCCATGAGGTCGGCAATCTTCGTGCCAAAGTCGCGTTTCGGATGACGCTTTCAGCGCCATTTCTCATCCAATGAAGGAGGACGCAGAGTGTGGGCAGCGTGATGACATAGGTCTCGGTCCGCACCATCTTAGAGAAGGGCATTACAGTGATTGGCTTGCTTTCTGCGGCATCACAGGGGCTATAAAGGGGCGTGCACGCCAACCGCCATCTTACTTCTGCTGATCTTAGCATAGGGAGAGGTTTCTGCAGCTTCATCAGAAGAAGGGATATAGTTAGGGAGGGAAGATTAACCCCGAAACTGCTTGTGCTGTATCGATTTCCACTGTCCAACACCACCTTTTCTTTGAAGGGACAGTGGAGGTTTTTTTTTGTGCATCAGCTTTGTAGCTTATTAGGCTGCCCTATAAGGCTCCCTGATAGCTGCATTGCTGTTTGTTCACCGCTGTGCAAACCAACTGCTTTTTTAAAAGCAAAAATCCTGTTGCTCCTTTCTGCACAGTTCTCTTGTTTCTTTGTCCACACTTTTGTGTGCAGCAGTCCTTTTTATTGCTGCCATACTTGTCCTGAGATCATTGTAGGGAGATTGAAATTGTACTACAGCTCTTGTATTTTTTGATATATCTTCCAGCCACGTTCTGCCACTTACATTGTGTAGTGTAATACACTGGGCCTGAGTTTTGGTGCATTCTCCTCCCAAAAAAGGGAGATTGAAATTGGCACTAAGTGGATCTACGTCACAGTTCTGTTAGTTTAATGTACATCTTCCAGCCACATTCTGCCACTTACATTGTGTAGTGTAATACACAGGGCCTTTTTTTTGCTGCAGTCTCCCCCCCAAAAAAGGGAGAGTTAAATTGACAACAAGTTTATATACGTCAGTTCTGTTTGTCGTACATCTGCCAGCCACGTTCTGCCACTTACATTGTGTAGTGTAATACACAGGGCCTGTTTTTTGCTGCAGTCTCCCCCCCCCCCCCCCCAAAAAAGGGAGATTTAAATTGCCAACAAGTTTAAAAATGTCAGTTCTGTTTGTCGTATATCTGCCAGCCACGTTCTGCCACTTACATTGTGTAGTGTAATACACAGGGCCTGTTTTTTGCTGCAGTCTCCCCCCCCAAAAAAGGAGATTTAAATTGCCAACAAGTTTATATACACCTTCTACCTTGTTTTACAGTACAATATAACGGTTGTTATTTTGGTTAGATTTTCCCAAAAAATGAGGAAGTCTGGTGGAAGAGGCCGTGGGCGGTCATTGCCAGCTGGTACTGATGGTGGTGGTGGTGGTGGAGCATCTGGTGGTAGTGGGAAAAGCAAAATAGCACCTAAGGCTGGAGGTGTTGAGCCAGCGTCATCGTCTGGCTACACAAGGCCTCGAAGGCTCCCTTATCTGGGAGTAGGAAAACCGTTTTTAAAGCCGGAGCAGCAGGAAAAAGTTTTGGCTTTCCTTGCTGACTCAGTCTCTAGCTCTTTCGCCTCCTCTTCAGAAAGTTTGAAATATAAAAGCAGCGAGTCATCAGTGGATGCTCCCGGTCAGGAACAAGTCGCTTCCTTGTGTCCTTCACCCAAAGCAAAAGTGAAGGATGCGGCAGGCGACACTACAGTTTACTCCATGGAGCTCTTTACACAAACCGTCCGAGGGTTAGAAAGGGAAATAGTTAACAGCCCATTACAAGATGAATCGGACATGGAGTGCACAGATGCACAGCCACAGCTAGATTATTATGCTGTTCCATTGACTCAGATCACTACATTGCCCTCGCAGTGTACTGAGCCAGAATCTGACCCTGATGAGACTATGGTGCCCCGTCCCGAATGATATAGCACCTTACATGGTGACACAGAGGAAGATGCACATGACATTGAAGAGGAGGTGATAGATGACCCAGTTGACCCAGATTGGCAGCCATTGGGGGAACAGGGTGCCGGCAGTAGCTCTGAAGCGGAGGAGGATGATCCGCAGCAGGCATTTACATCGGAACAGCTTTCATCTGGCAGGCTCGTATCTGGCCAAAAACGTTTGACAAAACCAAAAACACTTTTAGGACAGCGTGGCCATCCGGTGAAAGGAGAACAGCGTGCAATGCCTGAAAAGGTATTCAATAGTAGGAAGAGTGCAGTGTGGGAATTTTTTAACCAAGATCCGAATGATCAGTGCAAAGTTATCTGTAAGAAATGCTCAAAGACCTTTAGCAGAGGGAAGAATGTCCAAAATGTAAATACAACGTTCATGCATAGACATTTAACCAGCATGCACTTGCAAGCCTGGACTAACTACCAAACGTCCCGTACCGTTGGTGCACCCCATCAGAATGAAGGTAGTCAGCAACGCTACATTGCTTCCCTCACTGTAAGCCCACCGGTTAGGACACCACCAACAGCAAATGTGGAGGTATCGTCGCAAGGCCGAAGCAGTCAGGGAATCACAAGGTTATTGGTAGGAAACACTGTATGTAGACCAACATCAAGAATACCATCACCAACCCTCTCTCAATCTGCCATGTCCACCATCACCCCCGCTAGTTCCACCATATGGAAACAGGAACCATATGCAGCTCTCCAGTCCAGCTCACCCTGCAAGAGACTCTCGTTAGGAAAAGGAAGTACTCATCCGCGTATACAGGGTTTTAACGCCCACATTGCTAGACTAATCTCGTTAGAGATGATGCCCTACCGGTTGGTTCAAAGCGAAGCTTTCAAAGCCCAGATGGCCTACTCAGTACCACGCTATGACCTACCCAGTCGATACTTCTTTACGAGAAAAGCCATCCCAGCCCTCCACCAGCATGTCAAAGACTGCATTGTCCATGCACTGATGCAATCAGTCAGTAGAAAGGTGCACCTCACAACAAATGCATGGACCAGTAGGCATGGCCAGGGACGTTACGTGTCCATCACGGCGCACTGGGTTAATTTGGTGGATGCAGAGTCCACAGGGGACAGCCATAGTGGGACAGTTCTGCCTAGCCCACGGTCTAGGAAGGAAACAGTTGGCAGTAGGCTTTCGACACCCCTCCTCCTCCTCCTCCAGAAGTGAAAGTTCGTCCACAGAGCGCAGTCGCCCGACCACTCCATCCGCAGCTGCCAGTGTTGCAAACGAGGTGTCACATTATGGAACAGCTAGTGGTAAGCGTCAGCAGGCTGTGTTGGAAATGATGTGTTTGGGCAACAACAGACACACCGCGGAAGTACTGGCCGAGTACTTGCAGCAAGAAACTCAGTCATGGCTGGGAAGTGTACATCTTGAGGCAGGCAAGGTAGTCAGTGATAACGGAAGGAATTTTATGGCTGCCATAGCCAATTCAGAGCTGAAACACATACCTTGCCTGGTTCACACCTTGAACCTGGTGGTGCAGTGCTTCCTGAAAAATTATCCGGGGTTACCAGCCCTGCTCCTGAAGGTGTGAAGACTTTGTTCGCACATCCGCCGGTCGCCCGTACACTCCAGCCGTATGCTGAACCATCAGCGATCGCTGAATCTTCCCCAGCACCACCTAATAATCGACGTTGCAACAAGGTGGAACTCCACACTGCACATGCTTCAGAGGCTGTGCGAACAGAGGCGTGCTGTAATGTTTTTGTGGGAGGATACACATACATGGGCAGGCAGTTGGATGGCAGACATGGAGTTGTCTGGTGTGCAGTGGTCGAAGCTCCAAGACCTCTGTCAAGTCCTTTAGTGTTTTGAGAAATGCACACGGCTGGTAAGTGCAGACGACGCCATCATAAGCATGAGCATCCCACTAATGCATCTGCTGATGCAAAGTTTGACGCACAGTAAGGAGCAGGCGTCTGCGGCCAAGGAGGAGGGAAGCCTTGATGATAGTCAGCCATTGTCTGCTCAGGGAACTCTTCTGGACGAGGTGGCGGATGAAGAGGAGGAGGATGATGATGGGGATGAATATTTATGGGAGGAGGATGCTTCTCAGGGGGCAATAGAAACTGGTGGCGTTGCAAGGTCAGGTACAGGGTTTTTGCGGGAGACAAGTGATGTTGATTTGCAAGAAAGTGCTCCTCAACCCAGCACAAGCAGTGAATTGACACCTGGAACATTGGCCCACATGGCTGATTATGCCTCGCGTATCCTAAAAAGGGACCCCCGCATTATAAAAATGATGACCGATGACGATTACTGGTTGGCCTGCCTCCTGGATCCACGATATAAAGGGAAATTACAAAATATCATGCCACATGAGAACCTTGAGCAAATATTGGCTACCAAACAAGCAACTCTTGTAAACCGTTTGGTTCAGGTATTCCCAGCACACAGCAGCGGGGATGGTTCTCACACGAGCTGTAGGGGGCAACATGGCAGAGGTGTTAGAGGTGCACAAATCAGAAGTGGCATTGGACAGAGGGGTTTTATGACCAGGTTGTGGAGTGATTTCGCAATGACCGCAGACACGACAGGTACTGCTGCATCGATTCAAAGTGACAGGAGACAGCATTTGTCCAGTATGGTTACGAACTATTTTTCCTTCCTTATCGATGTTCTCCCTCACAGGTCATTCCCCTTTGATTACTGGACATCTAAAATAGACACCTGGCCAGAATTGGCAGAATATGCATTACAGGAGCTCGCTTTCCCAGCTGCCAGTGTGCTATCAGAAAGAGTCTTCAGTGCTGCTGGTTCAATACTGACCGAAAAAAGGACTTCTTCTGGCTACCCAAAATGTTGATGATCTAACCTTCATTAAAATTAATCAATCATGGATTTCAAATTATTTTGCCCCACCTTCCCCTGCTGACACGTAGCTTGCTTGAAAAATGTCTTGCTTTTGGCCTCCTCTTACTGACTGCTCCAATTCCTCCATTTGCAACTGCTGAATGTCCACAATAGGCCATTTTTATACCTCCCTAAATGGTCTGACTCCCCCCACAGGGCCGTGGTCACCACTTGGCGCAAGCACCCGTGCGAGTGCCGTTTGCCTGGACAGGTGGGTGTGCCCACTTTTGGGCAACAGCACTGCCACAGGGTCCCTCATAGTACAATGAAGTGTCTCTGATGGTGGTGGTGCACACCGTCATAATATGAGGGGCCCTGTGCCAGTACCGCCGCCCACGAGAGAGTGTTCCCCCCCCAGCTCGAACACTGCTCTACCACTTGCAAAACTTACCTCTCCCTGCTCCACCATTGTGTAGTCTGTGCTGTTAAATCCTTCAATGGCACTGCCAATACAAATTTGTTAAAATAATAGATTATAGTTTAAATATACAGGGGCCCTGGCCTCCATTTTGACCAGTTAATACTTTGCGACTACTACCACTGTCTGCTACTCAGCAGAGGAGCCCACCCCAGTACCTAGCTATGCCGCCTGGTTAGTCCTGTTACCAATTTTGAACACCTTTGAGCCTAATAACCGTGTCTACGCCACTCATTACAGTTGTCCTCCACTGAACAAAGCTAAGCAGCCTGTTTACTCTTGTTACCAATTTTGAACTGCTTTGAGCCTACTTTTTTATTGTGGGCCTACAAACTGTGTCTGCACCACTCATTACAGTTGTCCTCCACTGAACAAAGCTAAGCCGCCTGTTTACTCCTGTTACCAATTTTGAACTGCTTTTAGCCTACTTTTTTTATTGTGGGCCTACAAACTGGGTCTGCGCCACTCATTACAGTTGTCCTCCACTGAAGAAAGCCAAGCCGCCTGTTTACTCCTGTTACCAATTTTGAACTGCTTTTAGCCCACTTTTTTATTTTAGGCCTACTAAGTCTGTCTGCGCCACTCATTACAGCTGTCCTCCATTGAACAAAGCTATGCCGCCTGTGTACTCCAGTAACCAATTTTGAACTGCATTTAGTCTACTTACTTATTTAGGCCTACTAACTGTGTCTATAACCATAATCCTCTAGGGGGTACACCGAACAGAGGATAAGAAGTGAAATGAACAATAGGTAAAGTTTAAAAATAACAGTTTATTAATACATCTTAAAAAAGGCAAGAAGAAGGGGGGAAGGGAAGGGGGAGGGGAACTGGACCAAAGGAAAAAATAAAAAAAGACAAAAAGTGGGACTTCCAAGTGGTAAAGGGAGAGGGGAGCCAGCAGAAATAGATCTACATACAGAATAATACATGCACCATATGGATAAATGTCCCCTCCAAAATACAAGGTCTATATAACACAAGTGTGACTACCAAAATCTGGTTTTTGTAGACCAAACATATAAAACGGGCATAAACTACCACCTACACATATTGTCATAATGGTGATACATATGGAAGGAGGGAGAGGCCAAAAATAAAGCAAAAGAAGGGGATATCTAAAAGTACCAAAAACCGTGGAGGCTGAAAAGATAAAGCAGCTACTCCTAAGGCTGATGAGAAGAAAACCCCTATATGTTAGCAGAATAAATGGCTCAAAGAACGCCGTTGGTGAGAAGGAATTAAATTACCTGTAATATGTTCGTGGAGGAGATTGAGGCAAGTGCCGGGGGGTTCAGGCAGGCATGTAGAAGCGTGTGGCTGTGGCTGCGCTCTCCCGACGCCCGACGAGCGCCGTTTCGCAAGGATGCTTCTTCCGGGAGCATCCTTGCGAAACGGCGCTCGTCGGGCGTCGGGAGAGCGCAGCCACAGCCACACGCTTCTACATGCCTGCTTGAACCCCCCGGCACTTGCCTCAATCTCCTCCACGAACATATTACAGGTAATTTAATTCCTTCTCACCAACGGCGTTCTTTGAGCCATTTATTCTGCTAACATATAGGGGTTTTCTTCTCATCAGCCTTAGGAGTAGCTGCTTTATCTTTTCAGCCTCCACGGTTTTTGGTACTTTTAGATATCCCCTTCTTTTGCTTTATTTTTGGCCTCTCCCTCCTCCCATATGTATCACCATTATGACAATATGTGTAGGTGGTAGTTTATGCCCGTTTTATATGTTTGGTCTACAAAAACCAGATTTTGGTAGTCACACTTGTGTTATATAGACCTTGTATTTTGGAGGGGACATTTATCCATATGGTGCATGTATTATTCTGTATGTAGATCTATTTCTGCTGGCTCCCCTCTCCCTTTACCACTTGGAAGTCCCACTTTTTGTCTTTTTTTATTTTTTCCTTTGGTCCAGTTCCCCTCCCCCTTCCCTTCCCCCCTTCTTCTTGCCTTTTTTAAGATGTATTAATAAACTGTTATTTTTAAACTTTACCTATTGTTCATTTCACTTCTTATCCTCTGTTCGGTGTACCCCCTAGAGGATTATGGTTATATACACTTGTTGAAGTGACGTATGAGCCACTAATCATTAGGACTATGATAATATCTACTAACTGTGTCTGCCTCCCATTACAGTTGTCCTCCACTGAACAAAGCTGAGCCGCCAGTTTACTCCTGTTTCAAATATTAAACTGCATTTGGCCTACTTGTTTGGTTGGGCCTACTAATGGTGTCTGCCGCTCCTTGCTTTTCTCCTCCACTGAACAAAGGTGAGCCTCAATTTTCATCCTGTTTCGGATATCCAACCAAATTTGGCCTACTTGTTTGGTTGGGCCTACTAACGGTGTCTGCCGCTCCTTGCTTTTCTCCTCCACTGAACAAATCTGAGCCTCAATTTTCATCCTGTTTCGGATATTAAACTGCATTTGGCCTACTTGTTTGGTTGGGCCTACTAACGGTGTCTGCCGCTCTTTGCTTTTCTCCTCCACTGAACAAAGCTGAGCCTCAATTTTCATCCTGTTTCGGATATCCAACCGAATTTAGCCTAATTGTTTGGTTGGGCCTACTAACGGTGTCTGCCGCTGCTTGTTGTTCTCCACTGAACAAAGCAGTGCCTCCTGTTTACTCCTGTTACCAATTTTGAACTCCATTTGGCCCACTTTATTACTTGGGCCTACTAACTGTGTCTGCCACTCATTACAGTTGTCCTCCACTGAACAAAGCAATGCCACCTGTTTAGTCCTGTTACCACTTTTGAACTGCATTTAGCCTACTTTATTATTTGGGCCTACTAACTGTGTTTCCTTCTCATGCTGCCCATTGCCCAGCCACTGCTAGATGAGTCTGCTGGTACATTGACCCAGACCACTACATTCCCCTTGCACTCTATACAGCCAGAATCTGACCCTGCTGAAAGTCAGGTTCCCCTTCCCGCATACTATACCACCTTACACGGAGACAAAGAGGAAGGTGCAGATGAAAGTGCAGGTTCCTTCATCAGGTGAGGGGGGCATACTCGTTGGCGATGTCACTGGCACAGGGTCCCTCATAGTACGCAAAAGTGTCTCTGCCGGTGGGAGGCGCCGCCCGCCGTCAAACACACCGCCGTACTTTGAGGGGCCTTGTTCCAGTGCCAATGCGAACGAGTGGGGCCCCCCTGCTTGCTCAGGATCACAGCACTTGCAAAGTTGAAATACTTACCTCTCTCTGCTCCACCGCCGTGACGTAGTCCGCGTTTCCTGGGCCCACGAAAAACTTGAACCAGCCCTACCCCCCCACAACTTTAGCCAAATGACCCCCAATTTTCAATGACTAACTATTATTATAAGGTAAATTAAGCTTAATTAACAAGAATTGATGTTTTTGGCATTAAAATGGGCACTGTAGGTGTTTTCCTGTCCTCCACTCACTGCCGACTTTGATTCCCCATTGACTTGCATTGGGTTTCGTGTTTCGGCCGATCCCCGACTTTTCGCAATAATCGGCCGATTTCACCCGACTCGATCCTAAAAAAAAATAAAAGTCGCTCAACTCTAGTGCCACAGCCTGATCACTCCATGCCACGCCACATTGATGCAGTAATTGATGCAAAAGGAGCCCTGACCAAGTATTGAGTGCATTTACTGAACATACATTTCAGTAGGCCAACATTTCAAATTTTAAAATAATTTTTCAGGCAGGTGTCATAAAGTATTCTAATTTACTGAGATAATGACTTTTGGGTTTTCATTGGCTGTAAGCCATAATCATCAACATTAACAGAAATAAACATTTGAAATAGACTACTCTGTTTGTAATGACTCTATATAATATGAGATTCACTTTTTGTATTGAAGAACTGAAATAAATTAATTTTTTGATGATATTCTAATTTAATGAGAAGCACTTATACTATTGTTTGAAAGAAAAAAAATAACATTTATCATGAATGCTCTGTAGCATGATAAAATGAATATATGCACAATATACATCGTATTGAGGCATTTTGTTTTGTTGGAGAAAAGTTCTTAAAATGCTGCTGGCGGTCGCACCTGTGCAGTACCATCTATCATGTTCCTATAGATGCTACTGCGCAGGGATCGGCACCATTTTGATTGTGCCAATTGTTTTCTCTGTCAGCGCCTCCTGTACAGCAGCATTTATCGGAATGTGGTAGATGTGCGTTTTCTCTAGCAAATTATGCAAATTGTCTCTTCAGAGAGGAAGAGAGCTAGAACTCTAGTGCCACCTATTGGAAGGTAGCAATCCTACAAGTTAATGTTAACCCTTTAACGAGTCTTGTCATATGACTTAGGATAATAGCCAAACCAGAATCTCAATTTGCAGACACTGTGTTTCGGGGTACTCGTCAGTGCAAAGCGGTTTGGCTGTGTGAGAGGCGTCAGACCGTTATCCAAAAAGTATCGTTTCTACTTGCGGAGATCGACATGCTAAGCATTCCGAGATGAGGAGACTTAAAGCCGCAATGCTCCTCTGGGTAATATGCTAATTATGCAAATTGTCTCTTCAGAGAGGAAGAGAGCTAGAACTCTAGTGCCACCTATTGGAAGGTAGCAATTCTACAAGTCAATGTTGAGCCTAGAGTTCTATCTCTCTTCCTCTCTGAAGAGACAATTTGCATAATTAGCATATTACCCAGAGGAGCATTGCGGCTTTAAGTCTCCTCATCTCTGCATGCTTAGCATGTCGATCTCCGCAAGGAGAAACGATACTTCTCTAGCAAAATGACGGCTGCGCATTAGTATCTATCGCGTTCCGATATATGCTACTGTGCAGACGACACAGGCACCATCTTTATGGAGCCTAACTTTTTTCTCTGGCAAAATGACGATGCAGCCTGCACAGTACCATTTATCGGAACGTGGTAGACGCTACTGCACTGGCGTTGCCACCGCCACCATTTTGATCAATATTTTTTTTTCAAAACAAAATGCCTAAATAAAATTTTTATATTCATATTATACATCGTATCATGCTACTGCATAGGCGTTGGTGCCTGCATGATGAATGTTTATTTATTTTTTTCAAGCAATAGTATATCCAGTATGTGAAATAGGGGGAAGGTAAGTGAAGGATCAGTGACCTGTCTGAAACCCAAACTGATGCATATGTAAGCAGAGCACTACATAAACCCACCCACAGGCTGCCCCTAAGCACAAGAATTTCATTAAAGGGTACCTGTCAGCAGGATTGTGCTCAGTAACCTACAGACAGTGTCAGGTGGGCTCATTTATACTAATTAAAATGATACCTTGGTTGATGAAACCTTGTTGTTGGCAGGATGCGTTTTTTCTCCATAGGCTTGTATTAGCGACGCATTGCGACGTATTGCCACACGACGGTTGCGTCGTGTTGTGGCGGACCGTCGGCACCAAAAAAGTTGCTTGTAACGTTTTTTGATGCGTTGTGTCCGCCATTTCTGACCGCGCATGCGCGGCCGGAATTCCGCCCCCTCCTCCCCGCAACTCACAATGGGGCAGCGGATGCGTTGTAATAATGCATCCGCTGCCCCCGTTGTGCTGCGTTGACACAGGATGCGTCGGTAAGTCGGCTCGACGCACTGTGACGGGCCGACACCGATGCTAGTGTGAAAGTAGCCTTAATGAGATTCTCGTGTTTCGGGGCTTGTGGGGGCAGGGTCTTTATGTGGTGCTCTGCTTACATATTCACACTGATGGCTTGTAACAGGTCACTGATCCCTCAGTGACCTGACCCCTATTTTACATACTGAATATATTATGTTTTCAGAAAAAAAAATCACATTCAGCAGGCAGGCGGTGTAGCATGATCCCATCTATAATGGCCACTTACCGTATAAGCCGACCCGAGTATAAGCCGAGGCACCTCCTTGTGCCACGGAAAACTGGGTAAGCTTATTGACTCGAGTTTAAGCCGGGTATGCATTGTCTCCTCATCACTGTCCTGCTATGCATGGCTCCCCCTTCCCCGTCCCTGTCTGCATGCCTCCCCTGTCCTTGTCATTGTATGCATGCCTCCCTCTTCTCTGTCCTGATATGAATACATCCCCCGTTCCATCCCTGTATGCATGCATGCCTCCCCCTTCCATGTCCTGGTATGAATGCCTCCCCCGTTCTGTCCCTGTATGCATGCCTCCCCTGTTTCTTCCCTGTATGCATTCCTCCCCCCCGTTCAGTCCCTGTATGCATGCCTCTCCTGTCATTGTATGCATGCCTCTCCTGTCATTGTATGCATACCTCCCCCTTCCCTGTCCTGGTATGAAAGCCTCCCACGTTCTGTCCCTGTATATATGCTTCCCCTGTTCCTTCCCTGTATGCATGCCTCCCCCCGTTCAGTCCCTGTATGCATGTCTCCCCTGTCCCTGTCATTGTATGCATGCCTCCCCCTTCCCTGTCCTGGTATGAATGCATCCCCCGTTCAGTCCCTGTATGCATGCCTCCCCTGTCCCTGTCATTGTATGCATGCCTCCCTCTTCTCTGTCCTGGTATGAATACATCCCCCGTTCCATCCCTGTATGCATGCCTCCCCCTTCCCTGTCCTGGTATGAATGCCTCCCCCGTTCTGTCCCTGTATGCATGCCTCCCCTGTTTCTTCCCTGTATGCAAGCCTCCTCCGTTCAGTCCCTGTATGCATTCCTCCTCCCGTTCAGTCCCTGTATGCATGCCTCTCCTGTCATTGTATGCATGCCTCCCCCTTCCCTGTCCTGGTATGAATGCCTCCCACGTTCTGTCCCTGTATATATGCCTCCCCCGTTCAGTCCCTGTATGCATGCCTCCCCTGTCCCTGTCATTGTATGCATGCCTACCCCTTCCTTGTCCTGGTATGAATGCCTCCCGCATTCTGTCTCTGTATATATGCCTTCCCTGTTCCTTTCCTGCATACATGCCTCCCCGTTCAGTCCCTGTATGCATGCCTCCCCCGTTCAGTCCCTGTATGCTGCCTCCCCCTGTCCTGGTATGGTTGCCTCCCCCCGTTCTGTCCCTGTATGCATGCCTCCCCCGTTCCGTCCCTGTATGCATTCCTCCTTATCCCCATCCATGTGTGCATGTTTCCTATTGAAAAAAAAACAAAAAAATCATACTCACCTACCTGCGCGCCCTCGGTGCTGGCACTGCATCTCGTTCCGGCCACCGGCGCCTGCTTGCAGCTCTTTCTTTGCTCAGTGGTCACGTGGTACCGCTCATTAAGGTGATGAATATGTGCTCCACCCCTATGGGAGCGGAGAAGCGTCCATATTCATCACCTTAATGAGCAGTACCACGTGACCACTGAGCACAGGAAGAGCTGCTGGCAGGCGTCAGCAGCCAGAACGAGATGCAGTGCCAGCACCGAGGGCGCGCAGGGGAAAGGCCTGGCTATTTACTGCCTGCGTTGAGAAACACGTGATGGTGTCTCCGCAGCTCCTCTACATGCATTTGCATATTTGGGGCCAGTGTTCTGGATCACTGCATTGAGAAACACGTGATGGTGTCTCCGCGGTGTTGGATGTTTTGGTCTCCACGAGGTCAATCATCCGTGCCTTTATAGATTTTCTACTAGGCACTGCTCCTGATAGCCAGTTTCCTACTCCACACTGATGAGGGGCAAAAACCCCGAAACAGCTGTCTGTGGATGGATACCATGCTTGGCATAGGTGGTTTTCCTTTATTGGATGTTTTCCTTTATTGGATGCTGCCCTTACCTTGGTTGTTCCTTCCCGGGGAAAGGCCTGGCTATTCACTGCCTGCGTTGAGAAACACGTGATGGTGTCTCCGGAGCTCCTCTACACGCCGTAGATACATTACAGCAGAGTGGACACATTTCTGCCGCCCGATCCTGAGGAAGGGACCCTGCTCAGGTGCACTCCGCACCACCGCAGCATCGCCACACCTTTGCCGCCGCCGCCGCCAATTCCACTACCGCAACCCCCGATAAGCCTACGTTCGCACCATAAGACGCAACCCCCATTTTCCTCCCAAATTTTTGTTAAAAAAAAGTGCGTCTTACGGTGCGGAAAATACAGTGTGTGTGTGTGTGTGTGTGTGTGTGTATGTATCAAACCACGCCCGCTCCACATAACCCCGCCCACTCTACATAGCTACACTCAGGAGGGGGTCACAGTGCTGAGGAGGTGGGTCACACAGTGTTGAGGGGGCACAATGCTGAGGAGGGGATGCACAGGTAGTTTTTTCTTCTATCCTTCCAGTAGACGGGCATGGCACCAGGAGATGGAACAGGATCCTTGATGCAAACAACTGGCTAAGACGATGGTGCAGACAACAAGGATTTGGATTCCTGGACCACGGTGTGAATTACTGGTATGATGGACTCCTCGCCAGAGACGGACTACACCTCAACAAACCTGGGAAACACACATTCGCCAGAAGACTCGCTACACTCATCAGGAGGGCGTTAAACTAGAAGAAGAGGGGACGGGAAGAAAAACATTAGACTCGAACAAAGACGACCCAGGAAAACATACTCAGAAGGGAGGTAAGAACATTTCTAAAACAATCCACAGTGAGGAGATTGGAACAAAACAAAATCCTCTAAACTGCATGCTCGCAAACGCCAGAAGCCTGACAAACAAGATGGAAGAACTAGAAGCAGAAATATCTACAGGTAACTTTGACATAGTGGGAATAACCGAGACATGGTTAGATGAAAGCTATGACTGGGCAGTTAATTTACAGGGTTACAGTCTGTTTAGAAAGGATCGTAAAAATCGGAGAGGAGGAGGGGTTTGTCTCTATGTAAAGTCTTGTCTAAAGTCCACTTTAAGGGAGGATATTAGCGAAGGGAATGAGGATGTCGAGTCCATATGGGTTGAAATTCATGGAGGGAAAAATGGTAACAAAATTCTCATTGGGGTCTGTTACAAACCCCCAAATATAACAGAAACCATGGAAAGTCTACTTCTAAAGCAGATAGATGAAGCTGCAACCCATAATGAGGTCCTGGTTATGGGGGACTTTAACTACCCGGATATTAACTGGGAAACAGAAACCTGTGAAACCCATAAAGGCAACAGGTTTCTGCTAATAACCAAGAAAAATTATCTTTCACAATTGGTGCAGAATCCAACCAGAGGAGCAGCACTTTTAGACCTAATACTATCTAATAGACCTGACAGAATAACAAATCTGCAGGTGGTTGGGCATTTAGGAAATAGCGACCACAATATTGTGCAGTTTCACCTGTCTTTCACTAGGGGGACTTGTCAGGGAGTCACAAAAACATTGAACTTTAGGAAGGCAAAGTTTGACCAGCTTAGAGATGCCCTTAATCTGGTAGACTGGGACAATATCCTCAAAAATAAGAATACAGATAATAAATGGGAAATGTTTAAGAACATCCTAAATAGGCAGTGTAAGCGGTTTATACCTTGTGGGAATAAAAGGACTAGAAATAGGAAAAACCCAATGTGGCTAAACAAAGAAGTAAGACAGGCAATTAACAGTAAAAAGAAAGCATTTGCACTACTAAAGCAGGATGGCACCATTGAAGCTCTAAAAAACTATAGGGAGAAAAATACTTTATCTAAAAAACTAATTAAAGCTGCCAAAAAGGAAACAGAGAAGCACATTGCTAAGGAGAGTAAAACTAATCCCAAACTGTTCTTCAACTATATCAATAGTAAAAGAATAAAAACTGAAAATGTAGGCCCCTTAAAAAATAGTGAGGAAAGAATGGTTGTAGATGACGAGGAAAAAGCTAACATATTAAACACCTTCTTCTCCACGGTATTCACGGTGGAAAATGAAATGCTAGGTGAAATCCCAAGAAACAATGAAAACCCTATATTAAGGGTCACCAATCTAACCCAAGAAGAGGTGCGAAACCGGCTAAATAAGATTAAAATAGATAAATCTCCGGGTCCGGATGGCATACACCCACGAGTACTAAGAGAACTAAGTAATGTAATAGATAAACCATTATTTCTTATTTTTAGTGACTCTATAGCGACAGGGTCTGTTCCGCAGGACTGGCGCATAGCAAATGTGGTGCCAATATTCAAAAAGGGCTCTAAAAGTGAACCTGGAAATTATAGGCCAGTAAGTCTAACCTCTATTGTTGGTAAAATATTTGAAGGGTTTCTGAGGGATGTTATTCTGGATTATCTCAATGAGAATAACTGTTTAACTCCATATCAGCATGGGTTTATGAGAAATCGCTCCTGTCAAACCAATCTAATCAGTTTTTATGAAGAGGTAAGCTATAGGCTGGACCACGGTGAGTCATTGGATGTGGTATATCTCGATTTTTCCAAAGCGTTTGATACCGTGCCGCACAAGAGGTTGGTACACAAAATGAGAATGCTTGGTCTGGGGGAAAATGTGTGTAAATGGGTTAGTAACTGGCTTAGTGATAGAAAGCAGAGGGTGGTTATAAATGGTATAGTCTCTAACTGGGTCGCTGTGACCAGTGGGGTACCGCAGGGGTCGGTATTGGGACCTGTTCTCTTCAACATATTCATTAATGATCTGGTAGAAGGTTTACACAGTAAAATATCGATATTTGCAGATGATACAAAACTATGTAAAGCAGTTAATACAAGAGAAGATAGTATTCTGCTACAGATGGATCTGGATAAGTTGGAAACTTGGGCTGAAAGGTGGCAGATGAGGTTTAACAATGATAAATGTAAGGTTATACACATGGGAAGAGGGAATCAATATCACCATTACACACTGAACAGGAAACCACTGGGTAAATCTGACAGGGAGAAGGACTTGGGGATCCTAGTTAATGATAAACTTACCTGGAGCAGCCAGTGCCAGGCAGCAGCTGCCAAGGCAAACAGGATCATGGGGTGCATTAAAAGAGGTCTGGATACACATGATGAGAGCATTATACTGCCTCTGTACAAATCCCTAGTTAGACCGCACATGGAGTACTGTGTCCAGTTTTGGGCACCGGTGCTCAGGAAGGATATAATGGAACTAGAGAGAGTACAAAGGAGGGCAACAAAATTAATAAAGGGGATGGGAGAACTACAATACCCAGATAGATTAGCGAAATTAGGATTATTTAGTCTAGAAAAAAGACGACTGAGGGGCGATCTAATAACCATGTATAAGTATATAAGGGGACAATACAAATATCTCGCTGAGGATCTGTTTATACCAAGGAAGGTGACGGGCACAAGGGGGCATTCTTTGCGTCTGGAGGAGAGAAGGTTTTTCCACCAACATAGAAGAGGATTCTTTACTGTTAGGGCAGTGAGAATCTGGAATTGCTTGCCTGAGGAGGTGGTGATGGCGAACTCAGTCGAGGGGTTCAAGAGAGGCCTGGATGTCTTCCTGGAGCAGAACAATATTGTATCATACAATTATTAGGTTCTGTAGAAGGACGTAAATCTGGGTATTTATTATGATGGAATATAGGCTGAACTGGATGGACATATGTCTTTTTTCGGCCGTACTAACTATGTTACTATGTTACTATGTTACAGTGCTGAGGAGGGGGGTCACACAGTGCTGAGGGGGGCACAGTACTGAGAAGGGGGGTACACGGCTTCTGTATCTCTCACAGGCCGCCGATTGCCCCCATTGGCCGCACTTCTGTCAGGCGAGTCCGCAGCACTAACCTTGGCCGGCGTCCTCGGCGCCCAGCTCCGTACCACCAGCTCTCTGTGACAACACCAATGTAAACGTGTACTCCCTGCCCTAGCACTCTGCGCCAGCCACTGCTCGCTTTGTTGCCATGCAACCAGCAGTCAACCTGCCAGAGAAGTGCGGGGCGGAAGAGGAAGTAATGAGACTGGAGAAGGGCGGGGAGTCGGGCGGTAGGTGCGCGCTCAGGTACGAGGCAGGGAGAGGCCATGACAGGGACGTCCACGTCATATGTGCCTGGACAGGCAGGAAAACAGGAGTCTGTGCTGCCCCCAGTGATACACAACAGTGCCCAATAGCTATATTGGTGCCATGAACAGGTTTTAGCATATTTTTGTCCTCATTTATAGTGGTAGCATAATTAAGAAGCTTATATTTTTTCCATCTCAACAAATGTCCACTGGCTGTTGCTCAACCCAGAAAGATTTCCCCATTAAGGGGGTATGATAGTGATTGTTTTTCCTTAATAACTTTTAATTTATTGAAATATCATCATTCTAGGCTTATCCGTCAGGAATCATTCACCTACAGATGGACAAAAATATTTCTCCATCTTCTTCATTCTGTCAGTGCTTGGAAATCTGACTGCCCTCAGATGTCATCCAAATGCAGTCTGAGGTTTCCTGCGCACTCATTAACTTGTATGGCCGAGTTTGATTCGAATATCAGATCAAACTCTGGCATGTAGCTTTTTTTTTCTCAAAGTCTGTGTCCGAGAAAAAAAAAACAGACGTGAACAGCCCCATAGACTATCATTGGACTGAGTGCGAGTTGATGTTTTGTCGGATCTCACCGACTGCAGTCTGACCAAAAATACGCTCTTCTGCACCTGCCTTTATATTGACAGGTCTAGTGCATTGCAATATATGAGTACTGCAGTGCATTAGAGCAGTGATAGACAGAATAGAATAGATAGAATATATATGTATGTATACATAGAAATGATAGGTATAAAGATGTCACTCACCTATGTAATTAGTACAGTGCTTGTGTAGCTTACTGTACATGTATTTTATTACTGAATAAATAATTTTCTTAAAAAAATGGTGTGGGATCCCCTGAAATTTTATTAACCAGCAGAGGGAAAGCAGACAGTTGGGGGAAGATGTTTATAGCCAGAAAAGGGGGTAATACCCATGCTTCCCAGGCTATTAATATCAGCTAACAGCTGTATACTTAGCCTTTAATGGTTATTAGAATGGGGTACCCCAAAAAATGATGTAGGGTCCCCCAATCTATATATATATAATTGTCTAAGGGTTTTTCCGTCTGTCTGTCTGTCCTGGAAATCCCGCGTCTCTGATTGGTCGAGGCCGCCAGGCCTCGACCAATCAGCGACGGGCACAGCGAAAATGATGATGTCATAAAGGACGTAGACATCCCGCGTCTCTGATTGGTCGAGGCCGCCAGCGACGATGATGTCATAAAGGACATAGAAATCCCACGTTTCTGATTCAGCGACGGGCACAGTATCGACGTAGATGTAATAATGGTTGCCATGGCGATGATGATGTCATAAAGGTTGCCTCGACCAATCAGCGACGGGCACAGTCTGCCGCGAATTCTGGAATCATCATTGTCCATATACTACGGGGACATGCATATTCTAGAATACCCGATGCGTTAGAATCATCAGCTCGCAGCGGTCCCACAAATGGTGCATCCATAAGATGCCCCAAATCTGGCACTTAACCTCGCTCTTCCCCCTTACCTTGATGCGGTGGCAAGTGGAGTAATATTATTGGGGATGATATGACCTTTGTATTGTCAGGTGACATGCAGCCCAGGGGTTAGAAATGTAGAGGCAGCTATAAGACGCCCCCCATTAATAACCCCTTAGTCAAATTGTGAAAAAAAATAACACCCAGACTAAAGTCCTTTGTTTGAACAAATGCCAGACTTCTTTATTGACTCTAGATTAACCAAAAACAGTTATACTCATCTTACACCCAATCCATTGAAGCCGATTTCCCCTGTAAAAGAATCTATATACATAATTGTCTAAGTCTAAGTTCACATTTGCGTTGTGCGCCGCAGCGTCGTCGCCGCAACGCACAACGCAAACAAAAACGCAGCAAAACGCATGCACATGCGGCCCATGCGGCGCCAATGTTAAAAGATAGGGCCGCACGACGCATGCGTTTTTGAAAAGGTCGGCGCCGCCCGAAAAATGCAACATGTTGCGTTTGACGCGCCCAGGCAGGTGCGCCCTAACGCCGCATGCGGCGTAAAACGCAACAAAACGCAACACAACGCATGCACATGCGGCCCCAATGTTAAAGATAGGGCCGCACGACGCATGCGTTTTGTTGCGGCGGCGACGCTGCAGCGCAAACCGCAAATGTGAACGTACCCTAAGGGGTACTTCCGTCTGTCTGTCCTTCTGTCTGTCACGGATATTCATTGGTCGTGGCCTCTGTCTATCATGGAAATCCAAGTCGCTGATTGGTCGCCGCAAAACAGCCACGACCAATCAGCGACGGGCACAGTCCAGAAGAAAATGGCCGCTCCATACTCCCCGCAGTCAATGGCCGGTGCCCGCTCCATACTCCCCGCTCCCCGCAGTCAGTGTCCCCGGCGCTCCGCTCCCCGCAGTCAGTGTCCCCGGCGCTCCGCTGCTTACTCCCCGCAGTCAGTGTCCCCAGCGCCCGCTCCATACTCCCCTCTGGTCACAGCTAACGCAGGGTTAATGCCGGCGATAACGGACCGCGTTATGCCGCGGGTAACGCATTCCGTTACCGCCGCTATTAACCCTGTGTGTCCCCAACCTTTTACTGTTGATGCTGCCTATGCGGCATCAATAGTAAAAAAAAGTAATGTTAAAAATAGTAAAAAAACCAAAAAACCTGCTATACTCACCCTCCGCTGCCGCCATCTTCCTTTCCCAGCGATGCTTTGCGAAATTACCCAGAAGACATAGCGGTCTTGCGAGACCGCTAAGTCATATGGGTAATTTCGCAAAGCATCCTGGGAACGCAAGATGACAGCAGCCGCGCGCCCATCTGCACATCGCCGTTTGATCCCAGGAGGCGGAGAGACGGGACGCTGAGGAGCAGCGACCAGAATGGTGAGTATGTTAGAACTACAAAGGGCCCTCGGATCCTTAGGTGAGTATGTTTATTTTTTATTTTTTTAACCTGTGACATATGTGGCTCGGTAATATACTACGTCACTGGGCAATATACTACGTGGCTCTGTGCTGTATACTACAAGGCTGGGCAATATACTACGTCGCTGTGCAATATACTACGTGGCTCTGTGCTGTATAGTACGTCACTGTGCAATATACTACGTGGCTCTGTACTGTATACTACGAGGGAGCTGGGCAATATACTACGTGGCTCTGTGCTGTATACTACGTGGCTGGGCAATATACTACGTAAATGGGCAATATACTACGTAACTGGGCAATATACTACGTCGCTGGGCAATATACTACGTGGCTCTGTGCTGTATACTACGTGGCTGGACAATATACTACGTGGCTCTGTGCTGTATAGTACGTGGCTGGGCAATATACTACGTGGCTGGCCAATATACTACGTCACTGGGCAATATACTACATGGCTCTGTGCTGTATACTACGTGGCTGGGCAATATACTACGTAAATGGGCAATATCCTACGTAACTGGGCAATATACTACATCGCTGGGCAATATACTACGTGGCTGGGCAATATACTACATGGCTGGGTAATATACTACGTGGCTTGCCAATATACTACGTGGCTGGCCAATATACTACGTCGCTGTAGGGATTCGGACAGAAATCCGAGAGTGGACCCTCTGGGTCGTGACTCTAGAGCCCCCGGGGTCGAGCGGACCAGATGGAATCACCCCCTATACAGGGAGTGTTAGGAGCAGGACCTCGGGGGAATGGAGACACAACAGCTAGAGCCAAAGGGACGACCCAAGATAAAAAAGGAGACTACAGAGCTATTAGAATGGCGGGAAATAATAGGAAAACGGGACTTAACTGATAATGACAGGAACACGAGACGAAGTAGGGCATGGCAGGACCACAGGACTTGGCAGGAGACGGCAGGTACACGGAACTTGGTAGGACACAGCAGGAACACGGAACTTGGCAGGAGACAGCAGGAACACGGAACTTGGCAGGACACAGCAGGTACACGGAACTTGGTAGGACACAGCAGGAACACGGAACTTGGCAGGACACAGCAGGAACACGGAACTTGGAAGGACACAGCAGGAACACGGAACTTGGCAGGACACAGCAGGAACACGGAACTTGGCAGGACACAGCAGGAACACGGAGCTTGGCAGGACACAACAGGAACACGGGACTAGGCAGGACACAACACTGAAACAAAGCGAACACTGAGCAGGGAAAAGATACTGGTATAGGGAGCCTAGGGCATAGGGACACTGACGGCAGACAGTGCACCTACAAAGCAAAGGCGTCTTGCCTGGAAAGACGCCGGGAAGAAATACCCGATGGGCGCCGCCATGTTGGGGCGGAGCCACCGGGTCGCGACCTCCCAGAAGGCTCTGCGACGGAGGAGACGCGACCGCGCATGTGCAGAGAGACCGAACGCCGAGAGCCGGCGAAGGAGGAAGCAGAGCGGCGCGGGACAGGATCGCGAGTGCGCCGAGGGATGGGAGAAGCCGGGTAAGTATGTGCAGCGGTCGTAACAGTACCCCCCTCCTTAGTCCCCCTCTTTTTAAGGCTAGAAAGAAATCTTTTCATGATAAGAGGAGCATTGATGTTCTCTCGAGGCTCCTAGGACCTCTCCTCCGGGCCAAATCCCTCCCAATCAATCAAAAAATAAGTTTTACCCCTAACTACCTTTTTGGCAAGAATATCTTTAACATTAAAGATTCCATCAAAAGTGCAGAGCTGAGGAGAGGGAGAGGTAGCGGGGTGAAAACGATTAAAGACTGCAGGCTTGAGAAGAGATACATGGAAGGCATTGGGAATGCGTAAAGAGGCAGGTAGTTTCAATTTGTAGGAAACATCATTAATGCGACCCAAGATAGGAGCTTGATATAGCGAGAGGAGAGCCAAACTTTATCACCCGGAGAATATGGGGGAGCATCCAAACGCCTCTTATCAGCAAATTTTTTCATATTAAGGCTAGCTTTCTCAATAGCCTCTTTAGTCTCACTCCAAATCTTAGAGAATTCCCAGGACAAGAAATCCGCTGCCGGTACCCCCGAGGAGAGAGAAACAGGAAGAGGAATGCTCGGATGTTGACCATAGACCACAAAAAAGGGAGATTTGGAGGAAGACTCACTGGGAAGATTGTTATATGAGAACTCAGCCCAGGGGAGAAGGGAGGCCCAGTCATCTTGATGTGCATTGGAGAAATGTCGCAAGTATGTAGCCAGGACTTGATTAACTCGCTCCACTTGACCATTGGACTGAGGATGATAAGCGGAGGAGAAGTCCAGGTTAATTTTCAATAGACTGCAGAGAGCTCTCCAAAAACGTGAGGTAAATTGTACTCCGCGGTCTGAGACAATATGATGTGGAAAACCATGAAGACGGAAGACTTGGTGTAAAAAGATTTTCGCCAACTCAGGAGCAGAAGGCAGACTAGGCAACGCGATGAAGTGAGCCATCTTAGAGAAGTGATCCACAACAACTAGGATGACAGAGCAACTCGAGGAACAAGGTAGATCAGTGATGAAGTCCATAGCGATATGACTCCAAGGGACGGAAGGCACAGGCAGAGGATGCAGGAGACCGGAAGGAAGCTGCCTAGGGACCTTATTCTTGGCACAAGAAGAACATGAAGCAATAAATTCGGTGACGTCTTGTCGGAGAGATGGCCACCAGTAGTGTCGAGAGATAAGGGAAAGTGTCTTCTTGACTCCTACATGCCCTGCAATCTTGGAGGAATGACCCCAACGTAAAACTCTCTCCTTGTCTTGATTAGACACAAGAGTCTTGCCAGGAGGAGTTGAAATCACTCTTAGAGGAGCAAGAGTGACGATCTTCGCAGGATCAATGATGTGAGCCGGAGAGTCCTCAATGTCCTGAGGTTGAAAGGATCTTGAAAGAGCATCCGCTTTGACATTCTTATTTCCGGGTCGGAAATGGAGTTCAAATTCAAACCTTCCGAAGAATAAAGACCATCTGGCTTGTCGTGGATTTAGTCTTTGGGCAGACTGAACATAGGCCAGATTCTTGTGGTCTGTGTAAATGGTGAATGGATGAAGAGACCCCTCAAGGAGATAGCGCCACTCTTCTAAGGCTAGTTTGATAGCCAATAGTTCTTTATCCCCAATGGAGTAGTTACGCTCAGGGGCAGAAAAGGCTTTAGAAAAAAAACCACAAGTCACCAAACGTCCGGACGAAGATCTTTGCAAAAGTACTGCTCCGGCTCCAACAGAGGATGCGTCGACTTCAAGGACAAACGGTCTATTAGCATCAGGACGATGAAGCACAGGGGCCGTAGCGAAACTTTGTTTAAGGGACTGAAAGGCCTCTTCAGCCTCAGGGGTCCAAAGACTGGAGTTGACTCCCTTGTGAACTAGGGCAGAGATAGGCTTGGTAATGGAAGAAAAATGAGGAATAAATTGTCTGTAGTAGTTAGCAAAACCAAGAAAACGTTGGATTGCTTTTGTTCCAAGAGGACGAGGCCAATTCAGGACAGCAGAAAGCTTCTCTGGATCCATCTCTAAGCCAGATCTTGAGACGATATATCCAAGGAAGGGAAGCGAGGATTGCTCAAAGACGCACTTCTCAATCTTAGCGAACAGATGATTCTCCCTTAGCCGTTGCAGAACACGGCGGACATCTCGTCTATGAGTGGAGAGATCCGGAGAAAAGATGAGAATGTCATCAAGGTAAACTACGACAGAGGAGTAGAGAAGATCCCGAAATACATCGTTCACAAATTCCTGGAAAACCGCAGGGGCGTTGCAGAGACCAAACGGCATAACCAAGTATTCATAGTGACCGTCACGAGTATTGAAGGCGGTCTTCCACTCATCGCCTGCACGAATTCGAACCAAATTGTACGCGCCACGTAAATCCAATTTGGTAAAAATCTGCGCACCTTGAAGACGATCGAAGAGTTCCGGAATGAGTGGTAGAGGATATTTGTTTTTCACCGTGATGTTGTTTAGGCCTCGATAATCAATGCAGGGACGAAGAGAACCATCCTTCTTCTTCACAAAAAAAAACCTGCTCCGGCGGGAGAAGAAGACTTGCGAATTAATCCTTTAGCTAGATTCTCTTGTATATACTCAGACATAGCTTGTGTCTCAGCCGGAGAGAGAGGATAGATTCTTCCCCTGGGCGGGTTAGTTCCAGGCACGAGATCTATGGGACAATCATAGAGACGGTGAGGCGGAAGAACCTCAGCCTCCTTTTTGTTGAAGACATCAGAGAAAGCGCTGTAGACACAGGGTAAGGCGGGAAAAGAAGAGGAAGAGGAAGAACCCACAGGACGCACCGGCAGCAGACAACGTTCCCGACAAAGCTCTCCCCAGCGCAAAATATTGCCATTGCGCCAATCTAAAGTGGGCTCGTGATTCCGTAACCAAGGAAGACCTAAAAGCATAGGATGAGACAGACCTGCTAAAACATAAAATGCAATTTTCTCCTTATGCAGAGCCCCAACTTGAAGTTCCACCTCAAGTGTTACTTGAGTAATGGTCTCCTGTAACGGTCTACCATCCACAGATGCAAGAATCAAAGGAGCCTCTAAGGTTTTGACTGGAACGGAGAATTTCAAAACCTCTTCCAACCTGATAAAATTCCCTGCTGCGCCAGAATCCACATAAGCATCCAAAGAAATGCCCTTGCCAGCAATATGCAAAAGGACGGACAAAGTGAGGGGTTGAGAGGGATCACACACACCTAGGGAGGCCTCTCTTACCTGACCTAGGCGGAGAAGTTTTCCGGGCGTTCTGGGCAAGACCGCAATAAATGAGCAGCACTCCCGCAATAAAAACATAAACCCTGAGTACGCCTCTCTTTACGTCGCTGTTCGGACATCTTTAGACGGTCCACTTGCATAGGCTCAGGTGCAGATGCCAGAGAGGAAGTTCTAGGCTGTGGACTGAGCGGCTTACGGGTGGTAGGAGAAGGACGAAGAGATCTCCGCTCCCGGGCGCGTTCTTGGAACCGAAGATCAATACGGGTAGCTAAAGAAATTAAATCAGCCAAAACCGTAGGGGTGTCTCGACCAGCTAACTCATCTTTAATGCGCCCAGAGAGGCCCCGCCAGAAAGCACCCACTAACGCCTCATTGTTCCAGCCTAAGTCAGAGGAGAGGGTGCGGAACTGAATAGCATACTGGCCCACGGATAAAGATCCCTGATGGAGAGACAATAGAGCCTCCGTAGTGGAGGCCAGACGACCAGGTTCGTCAAAAACAAGACGAAAGGTCTCCAAAAATTCAGACAACCGGGAGACAAGGGGATCGTCTCGCTCCCAGAGTGGGTTTACCCATGCCAAGGCGTCACCCTCCAGATGGGAAATCAAAAAAGCAACCTTGGACCGATCCGTTGGGTAATGCTGGGGCAGAAGCTCAAAGTGAAGACGGCATTGGTTTAAAAATCCTCGGCAGGATTTAGGATCCCCATTGTAACGAGGTGGTTTAGCCAAGCGGGGTGGAGGATGGGAAGCAGAAGCAGAGGTAGAAGCGGCTGTCTGGATAGAAAGCAGCCGATCGTCTATCGAAGACATGTAACTGAGGATATGAGCCTGGGTGTCACGCTGCTGAGCTAACTCTTGCTGTAAGCCAACGAGTAGAGCGGCGTTGCCAGGATCAGAGGGCAGGAGCGTAGACAGGCGAGAATCCATAGCCTTCATAAAAGACATAATACGGGACTGGTTCTCCCGCAAAAAGAGTAGCTCTTTTTGCGCAGCAGAGGCCCCAGCGGGGTCCATGGCCTTTGCTTACTGTAGGGATTCGGACAGAAATCCGAGAGTGGACCCTCTGGGTCGTGACTCTAGAGCCCCCGGGGTCGAGCGGACCAGATGGAATCACCCCCTATACAGGGAGTGTTAGGGTACCGTCACACTATACGATTTACCTACGATCACGACCAGCGATATGACCTGGCCGTGATCGTAGGTAAATCGTAGTGTGGTCGCTGGGGAGCTGTCACACAGACAGCTCTCCAGCGACCAACGATGCCGAGGTCCCTGGGTAACCAGGGTAAACATCGGGTAACTAAGCGCAGGACCGCGCTTAGTTACCCAATGTTTACCCTGGTTACAAGCGTAAAACTAAAAAAAAACAAACAGCACATACTTACATTCTGGTGTCCGTCAGGTCCCTTGCAGTCTCTGCTTCCCGCACTGTGACTGCCGGCCGTAAAGTGAAAGTGAAAGCACAGCCGCTGTGCTCTGCTTTCACTTTACGGCCGGCAGTCACAGTGCTGGAAGCAGACGGCAAGGGACCTGACGGACACCAGAATGTAAGTATGTGCTGTTTGTTTTTTTTTAGTTTAACGCTTGTAACCAGGGTAAACATCGGGTAACTAAACGCGGTCCTGCGCTTAGTTACCCGATGTTTACCCTGGTTACAAGCGAACGCATCGCTGGATCGCATCGCTAGATCGGTGTCACACACACCGATCTAGCGATGACAGCGGGAGATCCAGCGATGAAAGAAAGTTCTAAACGATCTGCTACGACGTACGATTCTCAGCAGGATCCCTGATCGCTGCTGCGTGTCAGACACAGCGATATCGTAACGATATCGCTGGAACGTCACGAATCGTACCGTCGTAGCGATCGAAATGTTATAGTGTGACGGTACCCTTAGGAGCAGGACCTCGGGGGAATGGAGACACAACAGCTAGAGCCAAAGGGACGACCCAAGATAAAGAAGGAGACTACAGAGCTATTAGAATGGCGGGAAATAATAGGAAAACGGGACTTAACTGATAATGACAGGAACACGAGACGAAGTAGGGCACGGCAGGACCACAGGACTTGGCAGGAGACGGCAGGTACACGGAACTTGGTAGGACACAGCAGGAACACGGAACTTGGCAGGAGACAGCAGGAACACGGATCTTGGCAGGACACAGCAGGTACACGGAACTTGGTAGGACACAGCAGGAACACGGAACTTGGCAGGACACAGCAGGAACACGGAACTTGGCAGGACACAGCAGGAACACGGAACTTGGCAGGACACAGCAGGAACACGGAACTTGGCAGGACACAGCAGGAACACGGAACTTGGCAGGACACAACAGGAACATGGAGCTTGGCAGGACTCAACAGGAACATGGGACTAGGCAGGACACAACACTGAAACAAAGCGAACACTGAGCAGGGAAAAGATACTGGTATAGGGAGCCTAGGGCATAGGGACACTGACGGCAGACAGTGCACCTACAAAGCAAAGGTGTCTTGCCTGGAAAGACGCCGGGAAGAAATACCCGATGAGCGCCGCCATGTTAGGGCGGAGCCACCGGGTCGCGACCTCCCAGAAGGCTCTGCAACGGAGGAGACGCGACCGCGCATGCGCAGAGAGACCGAACGCTGAGAGCCGGCGAAGGAGGAAGCAGAGCGGCGCGGGACAGGATCGCGAGTGCGCCGAGGGATGGGAGAAGCCGGGTAAGTATGTGCAGCGGTTGTAACAGTCGCTCTGTGCTGTATACTACGTAAATGGGCAATATACTACGTTGGTGGGCAATATACTACGTGGCTGGGCAATATACTACGCGGCTGGGCAATATACTGCGTGGCTGTGCAATATACTACATGGACATGCATATTCTATAATACCCGATGCGTTCGAATCGGGCCACCATCTAGTTAAAATAATAAACATATTCCTCACCTGTCGGCGAGAAAATAATCCATGACACTTCTACTTCTGCTCCATCTAGATGACAGGCTGCATTGTTGCATGATGCGACTATACAGCTTGACCTCCACCAGAGACACTGAGCTGCAGGTGCCTCCTCAGTGCCTCCTGGGGATGTGTTAGGCTATGTGCACACGTTGCGGATTCTCTGCGGATCCGCAGTGTTTTTTGCGGTGCAGAAACACTGCAGATCCGCAATTGATTTACAGTACAATGTAAATCAATGAGAAAAAAAAATGCTGTGCACACTTTGCGGAAAATCCGCTGTGGAAACGCTGCATTTTAATAGAAGTAGCATGTCACTTCTTTTTTGTGAATTTGCAGCGTTTTTGTACCCATTCCATTATAGAAAATCGCAGGGGTAAAAAACGCAGCAAATCCGCAAGAAAACCGCAGCAAAAAAATGCTGCGGAACCGCACAAAAAACGCAACAAATCCGCAGGTGCGTTTTCTGCCAGGAGAGGCAGAATCTGCACCAGAAATTCCTAAGTCTAATCCGCAACATGTGCACATAGCCTTAAAGTTGAGCGGAGTTCATATCCAATTAACTCACGCTTGCGGTGCTGTCAGAAAGGTCATAGGAGTTCAGAGCCAATTAATTCAGTTCCATTATTTACAAATTGACAGAGGCAAACAATTCCTAACGTTATTTTCACACATCAGGTTTTTGCCGTCAGGCACAATCCGGCGAGTTTTGAAAAAGAAAAGGATCCTTTTTTTTCCCCGCCGGATCCATTTTTTTCTCATAGAGTTGAATTAGCGCTGGATTGCGCCTGATGGCCACACGTATCATCCGTTTTTTGCCGGATCCATTAAAAAAGCTGTTTCTGGCGGACTGAGAAAACGTACAGAGGAATGTTTTTTCTGTCCTGGGGAAAAAATGCCCAGCAACGGTTCCAGCGATAAACGGATGAAACTGAGATGTGAAATTATGAATCCGGCCTCCGAATCTAGTTTTTCATGTATTCTCCATACAAATCATGCACATTTTCCATCCTGGGGTCTCTCTCTCTCAAAAACGGATCCATTGCATCAGTTTTTCACAATTTTCAACTGATGGATCCTGTCTGACGGCAAACAACTGATGTGTGAAAGTAGTCCAACTAAAGATCCCTTGGATAAAATGTAACTTTTATAAATTCATATAATATATAAGGTATGTGCGCTATTAAAACCACATATAGTTTTGGTCCTTAAGCTATCTATTTTGTTTCAGGTGATTCACTATTTTATAACGATGATCTTTGTGAAGATCTCATATATGTTAATTCTGTTTCAGGGTATAGCTATTTTGTTGGCTTAACCCCTTCATGACCCAGCCTATTTTGACCTTAAAGACCTTGCCGTTTTTTGCAATTCTGACCAGTGTCCCTTTATGAGGTAATAACTGTTGTGAATTCTGTGGTCAAGCTCCCTCCTGTGGTCATGAGTGGTACTTCGGCTGGTTCTGTCCATGAGCTTCCTTTGGGGGATGTGAGTGGGGCTGCGGCTTCTGAGTTTCCTTCCTCAGGTGACGAGGTTAAGTCGATAGGTGCTGCTCTATTTAACTCCACCTAGTTCTTTGTTCCTGGCCTCCAGTCAATGTTCCAGTATTGGTCTTGCTCTCTCCTGGATCGTTCTTGTGGCCTGTCTGCCCTGCATAAGCTAAGTTCTGCTTGTGTTACTTTTTGTTTGCTATTTTTCTGTCCAGCTTGCTATATTGGTTTGTCTTGCTTGCTGGAAGCTCTGGGACGCAGAGGAAGCACCTCCGTACCGTTAGTCAGTGCGGAGGGTCTTTTTGCGCCCTCTGCGTGGTTGTTTGTAGGTTTTTGTGCTGACTGCAAAGCTATCTTTCCTATCCTCGGTCTATTCAGTAAGTCGGGCCTCACTTTGCTAAAATCTATTTCATCTCTGTGTTTGTATTTTCATCTTTACTCACAATTATATGTGGGGGGCTGCCTTTTCCTTTGGGGAATTTCTCTGAGGCAAGGTAGGCTTATTTTTCTATCTTCAGGGCTAGCTAGTTTCTCAGGCTGTGCCTGAGGCGCCTAGGTCTGGTCAGGAGCGCTCCACGGCTACCTCTAGTGTGGTGTGATAGGATTAGGGATTGCGGTCAGCAGAGTTCCCACGTCTCAGAACTCGTCCTATGTGATTAGTAACTATCAGGTCATTTTCTGTGCTCGTAACCACCAGGTCCATTGTGTTTCTGAATCACCAGTTCATAACAAATAACTCAGGAATGCTTCAATGGATCCTAGCGGTTCTGAGATTGTTTTTTCGTGACATATTGGGCTTCATGTTAGTGGTAAATTTAGGTCAATAAATTCTGCGTTTATTTGTGATAAAAACGGAAATTTGGCGAAAATTTTGAAAATTTCGCAATTTTCACATTTTGAATTTTTATTCTGTTAAACCAGAGAGTTATGTGACACAAAATAGTTAATAAATAACATTTCCCACATGTCTACTTTACATCAGCACAATTTTGGAAACAAATTTTTTTTTGCTAGGAAGTTATAAGGGTTAAAATTTGACCAGCGATTTCTCATTTTTACAACGAAATTTACAAAACCATTTTTTTTAGGGACCACCTCACATTTGAAGTCAGTTTGAGGGGTCTATATGGCTGAAAATACCCAAAAGTGACACCATTGTAAAAACTGCACCCCTCAAGGTACTCAAAACCACATTCAAGAAGTTTATTAACCCTTCAGGTGCTTCACAGCAGCAGAAGCAACATGGAAGGAAAAAATGAACATTTAACTTTTTAGTCACAAAAATTATCTTTTAGCAACAATTTTTTTATTTTTCCAATGGTAAAAGGAGAAACTAAACCACGAAAGTTGTTGTCCAATTTGTCCTGAGTATGCTGATACCTCATACGTGGGGGTAAACCACTGTTTGGGTGCACGGCAGGGCTTGGAAGGGAAGGAGCGCCATTTGACTTTTAGAATGAAAAATTGGCTCCACTCTTTAGCGGACACCATGTCACGTTTGGAGAGCCCCCGTGTGCCTAAAAATTGGAGCTCCCCCACAAGTGACCCCATTTTGGAAACTAGACGCCCCAAGGAACTTATCTAGATGCATAGTGAGCACTTTGAACCCCCAGGTGCTTCACAAATTGATCCGTAAAAATGAAAAAGTACTTTTTTTTCCACAAAAAAATTCTTTTAGCCTCAATTTTTTCATTTTCACATGGGCAACAGGATAAAATGGATCCTAAAATTTGTTGGGCAATTTCTCCTGAGTACACCAATACCTCACATGTGGAGGTAAACCACTGTTTGGGCACATGGTACGGCTCGGAAGGGAAGGAGCGCCATTTGACTTTTTGAATGAAAAATTATCTCCATCGTTAGCGGACACCATGTCGCGTTTGGAGAGCCCCTGTGTGCCTAAACATTGGAGCTCCCCCACAAGTGACCCCATTTTGGAAACTAGACCCCCCAAGGAACTTATCTAGATGCATATTGAGCACTTTAAACCCCCAGGTGCTTCACAGAAGTTTATAACGCAGAGCCATGAAAATAAAAAATAATTTTTCTTTCCTCAAAAATGATTTTTTAGCCTGGAATTTCCTATTTTGCCAAGGGTAATAGGAGAAATTGGACCCCAAATGTTGTTTTCCAGTTTGTCCTGAGTACGCTGATACCCCATATGTGGGGGTAAACCACTGTTTGGGCGCACGGCAGGGCTCGGAAGGGAAGGCACGCCATTTGGCTTTTTAAATGGAAAATTAGCTCCAATCATTAGCGGACACCATGTCACGTTTGGAGAGCCCCTGTGTGCCTAAACATTGGAGATCCCCAAGAAATGACCCCATTTTGGAAACTAGACCCCCAAAGGAACTAATCTAGATGTGTGGTGAGGACTTTGAACCCCCAAGTGCTTCACAGAAGTTTATAACGCAGAGCCATGAAAATAAAAGAAAAAAATTATTTTCTCAAAAATGATCTTTTAGCCTGCAATTTTTTATTTTCCCAAGGGTAACAGGAGAAATTTGACCCCAAATGTTGTTGTCCAGTAGAAACCCCCCACAAGTGACCCCATTTTGGAAACTAGACCCCGAAAGGAACTTATCTAGATGTGTGGTGAGCACTTTGAACCCCTAAGTGCTTCACAGAAGTTTATAATGCAGAGCCGTGAAAATAATAAATACGTTTTCTTTCCTCAAAAATAATTATTTAGCCCAGAATTTCTTAATTTTCCCAAGGGCAACAGGAGAAATTTGACCCCAATATTTGTTGTCCAGTTTCTCCTGAGTACGGTGATACCCCATATGTGGGGGTAAACTACTGTTTGGGCACATGCCGGGGCTCGAAATTGAAGTAGTGACGTTTTGAAATGCAGACTTTGATGGAATGCTCTGCGGGCGTCACGTTGCGTTTGCAGAGCCCCTGATGTGGCTAAACAGTAGAAACCCCCCACAAGTGACCCCATTTTGGAAACTAGACTCCGAAAGGAACTTATCTAGATGTGTGGTGAGCACTTTGAACCCCCAAGTGCTTCATAGAAGTTTATAATGCAGAGCCGTGAAAATAATAAATACGTTTTCTTTCCTCAAAAATAATTATTTAGCCCAGAATTTTTTATTTTCCCAAGGGTTACAGGAGAAATTGGACCCCAAAAGTTGTTGTCCAGTTTCTCCTGAGTACGCTGATACCCCATGTGTGGAGGTAAACCACTGTTTGGGCACACGTCGGGGCTCAGAAGGGAAGTAGTGACTTTTGAAATGCAGACTTTGATGGAATGGTCTGCGGGTGTCACGTTGCGTTTGCAGAGCCCCTGGTGTGCCTAAACAGTAGAAACCCCCCACAAGTGACCCCATTTTAGAAACTAGACCCCCCAAGGAACTTATCTGGATATGTGGTGAGCACTTTGAACCCCCAAGTGCTTCACAGACGTTTACAACGCAGAGCCGTGAAAATAAAAAATCATTTTTCTTTCCTCAAAAATGATGTTTTAGCAAGCAATTTTTTATTTTCACAAGGGTAACAGGAGAAATTGGACCCCAGTAATTGTTGCGCAGTTTATCCTGAGTATGCTGGTACCCCATATGTGGGGGTAAACCACTGTTTGGGCACACATCGGGGCTCGGAATTGAGGGAGCACCATTTGACTTTTTGAATTGGCTGGAATCAATGGTGCACCATGTTGCGTTTGGAAACCCCTCAATTCTACCTCCAACACTAACCCCAACACACCCCTAACCCTAATCCCAACTGTAGCCATAACCCTAATCACAACCCTAACCACAACCCTAATTCCAACCCTAACCCTAAGGCTATGTGCCCACGTTGCGGATTCGTGTGAGATTTTTCAGCATCATTTTTGAAAAATCCGCGGGTAAAAGGCACTGCGTTTTACCTGCAGATTTTCCGCGGATTTCCAGTGTTTTTTGTGCGGATTTCACCTGCGGATTCCTATTGAGGAACAGGTGTAAAACGCTGCGGAATCCGCACGAAGAATTGACATGCTGCGGAAAATACAACGCAGCGTTTCCGCGCGGTATTTTCCGCACCATGCGCACAGCGGATTTGGTTTTCCATAGGTTTACATGGTACTGTAAACCTGATGGAACACTGCTGCGAATCCGCAGCGGCCAATCTGCTGCGGATTCGCAGCCAAATCCGCACCGTGTGCACATAGCCTAATTCTAAAGGTATGTGCACACGCTGCGGAAAACGCTGCGGATCCGCAGCAGTTTCCCATGAGTTTACAGTTCAATGTAAACCTATGGGAAACAAAAATCGCTGTACACATGCTGCAGAAAAACTGCACGGAAACGCAGGGGTTTACATTCCGCAGCATGTCACTTCTTTGTGCGGATTCCGCAGCGGTTTTACAACTGCTCAAATAGAAAATCGCAGTTGTAAAACCGCAGTGAAATGCGCAGAAAAAACACGGTAAATCCGCCATAAATCCGCAGCGGTTTAGCACTGCGGATTTATCAAATCCGCAGCGGAAAAATCCGCAGAGGACCAGAATACGTGTGCACATACCGAAACCATAACCCTAGCCCTAACCCTACCCCTAACCCTAACCCTACTCCTAACCCTACCCCTAACCCTAGCCCTAACCCTACCCCTACCCCTAACCCTAGCCCTAACACTACCCCTAACCCTACCCCTAACCCTAGCCCTAACCTAACCCTAGCCCTAACCCTAGCCCTAACCCTACCCCTAACCCTAACCCTAGCCCTAACCCTATTCTAACATTAGTGGAAAAAAATTCTTTATTTTTTTATTGTCCCTACCTATGGGGGTGACAAAGGGGGGGGGGTCATTTATTATTTTTTTTATTTTGGAAGATGGCGGCCCCCAGGGAGAAGACGGACGGACCCCGGCAGGATCGGTAAGTATGATGGGATGGGGGGGAGCACGGGGGGTGGATCGGAGCGCGGGAGAAGTGGAACGGAGCGCGGGAGGGGTGGAACTGAGCACGGGTGGGTGGAACGGAGCATGGGGGAGTGGAACGGAGCACGGGGGGGATGGATCGGAGTGCAGGGGGGGGGTGATTGGAGCACGGGGGGGTGATTGGAGCACGGGGGGAGCGGACAAGAGCACGGGGGGAGTGGAGCACAGGACAGAGGGGAGCCAGAGCAGTGTACCGGACAGATCGGGGGGCTGGGGGGGCGATCGGTGGGGTGGGGGCACATTAGTGTTTCCAGCCATGGCCGATGATATTGCAGCATCGGCCATGGCTGGATTGTAATATTTCACCAGTTTTAATAGGTGAAATATTACAAATCGCTCTGATTGGCAGTTTCACTTTGAACAGCCAATCAGAGCGATTGTAGCCACGGGGGGGTGAAGCCACCCCCCCTGGGCTAAACTACCACTCCCCCTGTCCCTGCAGATCGGGTGAAATGGGAGTTAACCCTTTCACCCGATCTGCAGGGACGCGATCTTTCCATGACGCCACATAGGCGTCATGGGTCGGATTGGCACCGACTTTCATGACGCCTACGTGGCGTCATGGGTCGGGAAGGGGTTAAGGGTATGTGCACACGTTGCAGATTTGCCTGCGGATTTTTCTGCACTAAATCCGCAGGTTTTGGCAGAAAACGCAGGTGCGTTTTTGATGCGTTTTTTTACGCAGTTTTGTATGCGTTTTGAAAGCTAAATAAAGATGTATTATTGAACAAAAAAAAAATTTGTGATGTCATGTCTTGTCCAACCTCCTCTTTTACATTTGTCCAACCCACACTCCATTACACACATAGATAGACAGACAGATAAATAGATAGATAGATACATAGATAGACAGAAGGAATCAGATAGATAGATGTAGATAGATATATGAATAGTTAGGCTACTTTCGCACATTAGGTTCTTGCCGTCAGGCACAATCCGGCAAGTTTTGAAAAAAAACGGATCTGGGTTTTTTTCACCGGATCCATTTTTTTTCTCAGAGTTGTATTAGCGACCGGATTGCGCCAGATGGCTACATGTTTCATCCGTTTTTTGCCGGATCCGTAAAAAAAACCTGTTTCCGCCGAACGGAGAAAACGTACAGAGGAAAGTTTTTTCTGTCTGGTGAAAAAACGCACAGCGACGGATCCGGCAAAAAATGTATGAAACTGAGATGTGAAATGATGAATCCGGCCTCCGAATCCGGTTTTTCATGAATTTTTTTCCATTGAAATCATGCACATTTTCCGTTCTCTCTCTCTAAAAAACAGATCAGTTGCATGAGTTTTTCACTATTTGCAACGGATCCGTTTTTCCACAAATTCACCATATCCTGCCTGACGGCAACAAACTGATGTGTGAAAGTAGCCTAACTATCCACATATCTATCTACATCTATCTATCAGGCAGGATCCGGCGAATTTTTGAAAAAATGGATCAGTTGAAAATAGTGAAAAACTGATGCAACTGATCTGTTTTTTTTTAGAGAGAGAGAATGAAAGATGTGCATGATTTCAATGGAAAAAATGCTTGAAAAACCGGATTTAGAGGCCGGATTCATCATTTCACATCTCAATTTCATACATTTTTCGCCGGATCCGTCGCTGTGCGTTTTTTTTCGCCGGACAGAAAAACTGTTCTTCTGTATGTTTTCTCCATCAGCCGGAAACAGCTTTTCTGACGAATCCGGCAGAAAACGGATGAAACGTGTGGCCATCAGGCGCAATCCGGCGCTAATACAACTCTATGAGAAAAAAACGGATCCGGCGGAAACAAACGGATCCGTTTATTTTAAAACTCGCTGGATTGTGCCTGACGGCAAAAACCTGATGTGTGAAAGCAGCCAGATATATGGATAGATGCATCTATGTATCTATAGATATATTTATCTATAAATATGCAGTTATATGAAAAAGTTTGGGCACCCCTATTAATCTTAAGCTTAATGTTTTATAAAAATTGTTTTTTTTGCAACAGCTATTTCAGTTTCATATATCTAATAACTGTTGGACACAGTAATGTTTCTGTGTTGAAATGAGGCTTATTGTACTTACAGAAAATGTGCAATCTGCATTCAAAAAAATTTGACAGGTGCATAAGTATGGGCACCCTTATCATTTTCTTGTTTTAAATACTCCTACCTACTTTTTACTGACTTACTAAAGCACTTTTTTTGGTTTTCTAACCTCATTGAGCTTTGAACTTCATAGCCAGGTGTATGCAATCATGAGAAAAGCTACTTAAAGTGGCCACTTGCAAGTTGTTCTCCTGTTTGAATCTCCTCTGAAGAGTGGCATCATGGGCTCCTCAAAACAACTGTCTAATGATGTGAAAACAAAGATTATTCAACATAGTTGTTCAGGGGAAGGATACAAAAAGCTGTCTCAGAGATTTAACCTGTCAATTTCCACTGTGAGGAACATAGTAAGGAAATGGAAGAACACAGGTACAGTTCTTGTTAAGGCCAGAAGTGACAGGCCAAGAAAAACATCAGAAGGGCAGAGAAGAAGAATTGTGAGATCAGTCAAGGTCAATCCTCAGACCACCTCCAGGGAGCTGCAGCATCAACTTGCTGCAGATGGTGTCACTGTGCATCGGTCAACTATACAACACACTTTGCACAAGGAAAAGCTGTATGGGAGAGTGATGCGAAAGAAGCTGTTTCTGCAAGCACGCCACAAACAGAGTCGGCTGAGGTATGCAAAAGCACATTTGGAGAAGCCAATTTCTTTTTGGAAGAAGGTCCTGTGGACTGATGAAACCAAGATTGAGTTGTTTGGTCATACAAAAAGGCGTTATGCATGGCGGCCAAAAAAACACAGCATTCCAAGAAAAACACTTGCTACCCACAGTAAAATTTGGTGGAGGTTCCATCATGCTTTGGGGCTGTGTGGCCAATGCCAGCACCGGGAATCTTGTTAAAGTTGAGGGACGCATGGATTCCTCTCAGCATCAGCAGATTCTTGACAATAATGTTCATGAATCAGTGACAAAGTTGAAGTTACGCGATGGATCTTTCAGCAAGACAATGATCCAAAACACCGCTCCAGATCTACTCAGGCATTCATCCCAGTCCCCAGACCTGAATATCATTGAACATCTGTGGGATCATTTGAAGAGGGCTGTCCATGCTCGGTGACCATCAAACTTAACTGAACTGGAATTGTTTTGTAAAGAGGAATGGTCAAAAATACCTTCATCCAGGAACTCATTAAACGCTACAGGAAGCAACTTGAGGCTGTTATTTTTGCAAAAGGAGGATCTACTAAATATTAATGTCACTTTTCTGGTGGGGTGCCCATACTTATGCACCTGTCAAATTTTATTTGAATGCAGATTGCACATTTACTGTTAGTACAATAAACCTCATTTCAAGGCAGAAACATTACTGTGTCCAACAGTTATTAGATTGTTATGACCTGGTGGTGAGGACAATAATGGACCTGGTGGTTAAGAGCACACGGAATGACCTGATAGTTACTAAAAATACAGGACAAGCTCTGAGACATGGGAACTCTGCTGACCGCAATCCCTAATCCTATCACACACACTAGAAATAGCCGTGGAGCGCTCCTGACGCTCCTTAGGCGCCTCGTCACAGCCTAAGGAACTAGCTAGCCCTAAAGATAGAAAAATAAAGCCTACCTTGCCTCAGAGAAATTCCCCAAAGGAACAGGCAGCCCCCCACATATAATGACTGTGAGTAAAGATGAAAATTACTAACACAGATATGAAATAGATTTAGCAAAGTGAGGCCCGACTTACTGAACAGACAGAGGATAGGAAAGGTAACTTTGCGGTCAGCACAAAAAACTACAAAAAGACCACGCAGAGGGCGCAAAAAGACCCTCCGCACCGACTTACGGTGCGGAGGCGCTCCCTCTGCGTCCCAGAGCTTCCAGCAAGCAAGACAAAAATCAAAATAGCAAGCTGGACAGAAAAATAGCAAACAGAGAAAAACAAGCAGGAACTTAGCTTCTGCTGGGAAGACAGGTCACAAGAACGATCCAGGAGCGAACAAGACCAATACTGGAACATTGACAGGTGGCATGGAGCAATGATCTAGGTGGCGTTAAATAGAGCTGCCAGCCAACGAATTAACCTCGTCACCTGTGGAAGGAACCTCAGAAGCCGCAGCCCCACTCACAAGCACCAGAGGAAGCCCATGGACAGAACCAGCCGAAGCACCATTCACGACCACAGGAGGGAGCTTAACAACAGAATTCACAACATTAGATATATGAAACTGAAATAGCTGTTGCAAAAAAAACAATTTTTATAAAACATTAAGCTTAAGATTAATAGGGGTGCCCAAACTTTTTCAGATAACTGTATCTCTAGATAGATATATCCATAGATATATAATAGCAAGGCTGATGTTTCTTAATGAGCGTTTAATTAAAAAAAACAAACAAAAAAATGGCGTGGGCTCCCGCGCAATTTTCTGCGCCTGCGGGGGAAAGCCGACGGCTGGGGGCCAATATTTGTAGCCTGGGAAGTGGTTAATACCCATGGCCCCTCCCAGGCTATGAATATCAGCCCGCAGCTGTCTGCGTAGCCTTTACTGGCTATTAAAATAGGAGGACCCCCCCAAAAAATGACGTGGGGTCCCCTATATTTTATAGCCAGAAAGGCTACGCAGACAGCTGCAGGCTGATATTCATAGCCTAGAGAAGAGCCATGCACATTGCCCCCCTCGGCTACAAATACCAGCCCGCAGCCGCCCCAGAAATGGCACATCTGTGAGATGCGACAATTCCGGCACTTAGCCCCTCTCTTCCCACTCCCAAGTAGCGGTGGGATATGGGGTAATAAGGGGTTAATGTCACCTTGCTTTTGTAAGGTGACAGTAAGCCCGGTTAATAATGGAGATGCGTCAATAAGATGCCTCTCCATTATTAACATGCTTTGCAAAAAAGAAAAAAAAAAAGAAAAGGAGCATGAACCGCACATCCCAAAATCATACGTTGATCTAAAGCCGCTAGGCAAAAATTAATATAACTGAATATGAGGTTTTCAGTTTAACATTCTGATCAGACTGTATGAAGCCCACTGCCCCTTCACGGCAAACCTCGTAGTGGGTCCTATCGCCCTAACGGAGCGGAGCCGTGCGGCGCCCACCGCCACAGCAGCCATGCACCAGCAGGGCGGACGGCCTGTTGCCCCACAGCACCCATGCTGCAAGACTGAGTCCCCAAGACTCCAGACCGCACCGCCCCACCAGCACAAAGCCACAGCAACAATGGCCGCCACACAGCACCAACACCAAAATGAAAGGAGCACTTAAACTCACCTTCCTCCAGCTCTTCAGTGAGAGCCACAAAGCAAGTTCTAGTCTTCTTCTTGGACCAGCACTCCTCCCATTTGGCTCAGGTGATTTTAATTAGCAGGAGACTGCAAAGTAAGGGGTCTAGCCCATTTTGGCTCTCACTGAAGAGCTGGAGGAAGGTGAGTTTAAGTGCTCTTTTCATTCTGGTGTTGTGCTGTGTGGCGGCCATTGTTGCTGTGGCTTTGTGCTGGTGGGGCGGCGCGGTCTGGGGTCTTGGGGACTCAGTCTTGCAGCATGGGTGCTGTGGGGCAACAGGCCGTCCGCCCTGCTGGTGCATGGCCGCTGTGGCGGTGGGCGCCGCACGGCTCCGCTCCGTTAGGGCGATAGGACCCACTACGAGGTTTGCCGTTAAGGGGCAGTGGGCTTCATACAGTCTGATCAGAATGTTAAACTGAAAACCTCATATTCAGTTATATTAATTTTTGCCTGGCGGCTTTAGATCAACGTATGATTTTGGGATGTGCGGTTCATGCTCTTTTTTTTTTTTTTTCTTTTTTTTTTCTCTCCATTATTAATCCTATAGCAGTGAAAGAGTTAAAAAAATAAAGACACAGCCTGAAATAAGTATTTTATTATTCTTAATTTAACCATACTTACCATACTTGGTTCCTGCAAAAAACCATATACTCCCTATGTGACGCAGTCCAATTAATAACGAATGTCCTACGACGATCACCCTTATAGAACAGTGACATCGGGTGATGTCACTGCTCTATAGGACCTCCAGTGACACACTGACAGGAGACAATGGCTCCTGCAGTGTATCACTGAGGTTACCTTAGTTCAGAGTTTCACTTTATGGCATTGCTGCGTGTGAATTTTCTCACACAGCAGTGCCACAAGTGAGACTAGGGATTATTTTTTTTTTCAGTGGCGGAGGAATACAGTGCGGAAGGATATCTTCCGTCATTGTATTCCTGTAGCCCCTAGAGAGCGGTCGCATCAGCTGATGCTGCTGCTCTCCGCGGGAGATCGTCGTGGGACACTCGTTTTTATTGGATATCTGCGGATCGGGGAGTATATTGGTTGTTTATTATTTATTTTTTACAGGTGACACTGGCTTCAGGGATCAAGGTGACAAGTGATGGTGAGCATGTACTCGGTTATATGTATTGTATGTCTGTATGTATGTATTGTATGTAATGTATGAATGTATTGTATGTGGTATGAATGTAGTATGTATTTTATATGTATGTAGTATGTTGTATGTGTGTAGTATGTATGTAGTATGTTGTATGTATGTAGTGTGTATGTAGTATGTTGTATGTATGTATGTTGTATGTAGTATGTATGTAGTATGTAGCATGTTGTATGTATGTAGTATGTATGTATGTTGTATGTATGTAGTATGTATGTTTGTGTTTTTTTTTTTTTTTTACATTCAACACATTAGACGATGATGGGACTACTACTGTCCCATCATTGGCTAATGTGTCAATCACTGTCATTGTAGCAGGCATAGCCCGATGGGACTTGTAGTCCCATCGGACGATGCCTGCACACACAAACACCCCCGAGAGGCCCATACAGACCCCCGGCAGCCTGCACAGACCCCCGAGAGGCCCACACAGACCCCCGACAGTCCCGCACAGACCCCGCCTGCACACACAGACACGCACAGTCTCCGCCCGCACTCTTCCCCCCTCCCGATCTGCAGCATTTCATCCACAGCTAAACTGCAGATCTTTTTTACATCTGCGGTTTTGCTGCGGATGTGCCCGACTCAATACAAGTCAATGGGTGCAGAAACGTTGCAGATCCGCACAAAGAATTGATATGCTGCGGAAAAAACAACGCTGCGTTTCCGCGCGTTTTTTTCCGCAGCATGTGCACAGCGGATTTGGTTTTCCATAGGTTTACATTGTACTGTAAACTGCATGTAAAACTGCTGCAGATCCGCAGCGCCAAAAACGCAGCGGATCCGCAGTAAAAACCGCAACGTGTGCACATGGCCTTAGTGTATGAGAAAAATTCTGTGCTGGACGGGGGTGACAATCACTGTATAGTGCAACTAAAGCTTTATATCCATTACCTAAGTAAAATTCCCCTGTATTGGAGTCAGAGAGGCAATGGCTGTAACCACAGCTGACTATTAGGTCATTTATAAGGCGATAGACTTTCTGTATAATAGCTGTACTATTGTAATTGTCCTCACTGACTTGAGATCTATAATTAGATTCACCTAAATCTCTTTGTCATTATGATAATTGTGAATTTCATTGCACTATGTGGCCGCAGACCACGCGTTGTTACTTGGTGCCTATAATGTTTAGGGTAGGTACACATTAGGTTTGTGTCCGTAGGGAGGCATTTGCCTGACAGTGGCCACAGTTTGGATCGAAGCCAAGGCATCCATCCTAAATAGGGACCCAATATATGTTTCTTTGCTGTAGCCTTCCATTTTGGAAAGCAGTTTCCTGGTACCGTAATTTCCTTTTCAAGAAGTTCTCCACTACTTGGCCAACCCACTCTCATACCCTATGCTTGTCCCCGACGAAACAGAAAAGCTTATACTCACCTCCCTCGTGTCCGCCTTCAGACAAATTGAACATTAAGAGGAACTGAGAGCTGAAGCTACTCTCTCACTTCCTCTTGATGTTCGATTTGTCCGAAGACGGAGGCAGTGACCCCAGCGCTGATTGGGCACCAGGCTCACGTGTACTAACAACCTTATAAGAGGCCTGGGACCGCAAGTACCTACACCGCCAGCACGGGAGGTGAGTATAGGCTTTTTTATTTTATCAGGGCCAAACATTTAGATCAAGAAGGGGTTGTCCTAGTAGTGAACAACCCCTTTAAAACTAAAGATTATGCATGCGCATTGCTTCCAGACACAGGCCAAACGAGCACACTTTCTTGGCATCTGTCTGGTGAATGGCAGTCTATATCAACTTTGCAATATTCTGTATGTTTGGAATAGGACTCAACATTTATAATAATCTTTAATAATCTTTATTTTTATATAGCGCTAACATATTCCGCAGCGCTTTACAGTTTGCACACATTATCATTGCTGTCCCTGATGGGGCTCACAATCTAAATTCCCTATCAGTATGTCTTTGGAATGTGGGAGGAAACCGGAGTGCCCGGAGGAAACCCACGCAAACACGGAGAGAACATACAAACTCTTTGCAGATGTTGTCCTAGGTGGGATGTGAACCCAGGACTCCAGCGCTGCAAGGCTGCAGTGCTAACCACTGAGCCACATTTACTGTAGGCTAAGTACATAGACACCGTGTGCGCATAGCCTAAGGAATATATAATCTTCAGAGCTTGCTAGTACTTATGAGTCCATGCAGAAATAGAGAATTGGGATAATTCTAACCTTATATTACAGCTTACTATAGATATAATAATAAGAAAATCTCCAGTGTGTCAGCCAATGTTCATGTTGATGGCCATGTCTTGCTGATTGGTGGTCCTTGCTGTATGAAAACTAATATAATGGTCTTTGCGTGGTACTGAAGCAGGTGGTTCATATTCAGCGAACCATTGCAGCCCACCACCTCTATGATAACCGTGAAAGCACCATATTCACTACGTGAAATACTGGGGTTTATACGGAAGGAAAGATGACTTCCTGACTTGTTCACATCTGCATTTTTCATTTTCCAGTTCAATCATAGGAGCAGAACAGTGAAAATTGTTGCAGGTGCAGATCTGCCTCCTAGCAGTCACCAGCAGCATTAACCAACATACCTTATTGACTTTATTGTGGTCAGTCGTTATTCTGTCATTGTATCTGTTCGTTTACTGGACAAATATTGTTCAGTATTTTTGCCTGGATCTGCGGTGGAGCCTCCAATGCAAATGTGAGCAGAGCCTAAATGGGCACAAAGCACTCAAGAACATAAATGTTTATTATAGGAGCTAAGGAATATACAGAGAATCAAAAGGTAGTAAAGGCAATTAACTTATGTGCATGAGAGATAGCATATTCTGTGATACGCATTCATGTCATAGTAAAGACTGAGTGGTCTGAGTGTGTACGGGGAAGTTGCTATATTTTCTTTGTTTCATATGGTTTATTTTTCATACATTTTTCATTTTCTTTTTTTCCAATTTCTTTTTTTTTTTTACTGAAATAACATGATTTGTGTCCCCCAACCAATTCTCTGAGCAGGATAGAGATAATGATGATCCAATGACTGATGGCTATTAGATCACTAATAACTGTGATCTTCTCACAGAGGATTTCTGAAGGACACCATTCGTGTTCCCCCAGCAATTTCCTCTCCTGCATTAGACTCTGCATGCATTATTACAAGATCTGCTGCTGTAAATTTGGAGAGTATTGGTCATTTATGAAAGTCAGTTATGGTGAAGTCGGGGTGTGAAAAAATAATGCAGTCAGAACCGTGGTTTACCAACTCCACAGCCCTGATAAGAATGTGTGAATAGACCCAAAGAGTCATTGATTGTGTCTCATCGAAAAAAAATATATATACAAAATTCTTGCATTTATGGAGGGATCACACATACGAGAAATACAGCCGAGTCTCGCATGTTAATACCCAGCGTTGCCGCCGTCACTCAGGAGCAGAGCGTGTGGCTGCATAGCAATACATGCAGCCATTTGCTCCGCTCCTGAGTGACGGCGGCAATGCCGGGTATTAACATGCGAGACTCGGCCGTATTTCTCGTATATGTGATCCCGGCCTTACACTGTCCCTAGAATCACACCTCTCTTCTGTGTATTTGTGGATGTTGCTGATTATATTTGAACCCTGACCTCAAGACTCTGAACCAGCATGTAGTTTTAGTTAATATCTAACATGGTCCCTTCTCCCCCATTGCACAGACTTATGCAGCGTATGCAAAATTGCCTGCAAATATCTGCCAATTTCAGACAATGTGAGTATAAATACCAGTTGCTTTGTTTTAAAGCTTTCATGTTTGACATCTTTGCAATGTGACATGTTATGAGGCTGAAAACACTATAGCTATGTTCACACGTAGATCTTTTACTGTGTTTCGCTGCTTTTCTTGCTTCCTTTTTCATGATCCCAAAGTTCATCTTTGCTTTCATCATGCAAGCATAATAATAATCTTTATTTTTATATAGCGCTAACATATTGTGCAGCGCTTTACAGCTTGCACATATTATCATTGCTGTGGCCGATGGGGCTCACATTCTAAATTCCCTATCAATATGTCTTTGGTGTGTGGGAGAAAACCAGAGTACCTGGAGGAAACCCACGCAAACACGGAGAGAACATGCAAACTCCTTGCAGATGTTTTCCTTGGTGGGATTTGAACCCAGGACCCCAGCGCTGCAGTGCTAACCACTGAGCCACTGTGCCGCCCCAAGCATAAACAAGATTAGGAGTTATGGCACCAATGCAAGACATTTGTGAAACCATAAAATGTTTTTGGAAAAAAGGGCAAATTGATCACATTTTTTAGATAAAAACTTTTCATGTCTGAAAAAATAGTGACTATTTTAAACAAAAAAGCTGGATTCATGTATGAAGCGCAGCCATGAGCTATTACACAATTGCAATCGTAAAATCATCAGGGCAAAATTTACTTAATATACTCAAGTATAAGCCAAGATTTTCAGCCCATTTTTTTTACTCAAGTCAAGTCGGCGGCTGTCACATCATACTCATCTGCTCCCAGTGCAGTCCCTGCTTCTCCGATGCGATGGTCTCCGGACGCCGGCAGCTCTTCCGGTGTTCAGCAGTCATATGGTACCGCTCATTAAAGTAATGAATATGGATGCGTCTCCATTCCCATAGTGCATGTTCATTACTTTAATGAGCGGTACCAGTGACCGCTGAACACAGGAACAAGTTGCCGCCCCGGGATGACGGAGAAGCAAGGACCGCGCCGGGAGGGTGAGGTTAACGGGGGAGGGTGAGCATTGCGATATACACCTGTACCCGTTCCATCGCCGGGCTCCGTCTTCTGCATTCTCTGGCTGTGACGTTCAGGTCAGAGGGCGCGATGACGTGGTTAGTGCGCGCCCTTTGCCTGAACAGTCAGAGAGCCGGAAGATGGAGCAGCGCGTGGCGGTGAAACGGGGACAGGTCAATATCGCAAGTGTCGGGGTCTGAGCGATGAGAGGTGAGTATGTCATTTTTTTTTTTCATCACAGCAGCAGCATATGGGGCATAATATGCTATGGAGCATCTTATGGGGCCATCAACCTTTGTGCAGCATTATATGGGGTATAATCTATGGCAGGCATGTCAAACTCAGGGTACCCCGAGGGCCACATGAGTAACAAGAGGTTGTTGCGAGGGCGGCACACAGCAGCTAATGTCACACACGTATTTGCTGATTGTATCACAGTCTTAGGCTTCATACACGTGGCTGTAATCAGGGCCCAAACTATAAAAGGAAGGGCCAATCTTTTGAATGGACCCCCATACACACTTTCTTGCAAAGTCTCAAAAAAACTCTGGGAAACAGAGTACCTTTAGTGCCCCACACACTTTCATAGAGCCCTCAATCAGTTATCGTGCCCCTTTGTGCCCACTCACAATAATAATGTCCCCTTAGTACCTTCACACAGTAGTGATGCCCCCTTAGTTATCTGCACACACACAGTATGAGGTCAACTTACTTTTCCCCATCGAGTATGAAGTCTTCTATGAATCTATGTGGACCACAAATTGGTGCCCACACAGAGTCCGATCCCCCTTCAGGTGTGATGTCCCCCCATGGTGAATTGCCACATCAGTATGTCTTCACATTGTACAATGCCCCCGGAGTTGCCGCCTGCAGCAAAGTGAATTATTGAATCCCCCTTGGTAAAAGAAAGGCATCAATCACTTACACAAATCAATGGGGACAGAACAGTTTTGCATGTTTTATTGTTAGTGAATGATCTCTGTGTGTTCCCCTGGGTCATGTTATTTTAATGAAAGCCGTCAGATTTTAGTGCAGCATTACATTCTCCACCTTGGATTAAATTCATATTCCTTCCAATCCCCCTTGGTGGGGCCTGAAGAAGCACATAGCGGCTGATTCTATTATCAGTAATATTAGTGTTATTTAACGGTTAAATAACACTAATATTACCGATAATAGGATAAATTTTAACCCTCTTATACAAGGAGAGGAGCTTACAGACACCCACACATGAGCTGGGAAAGCCTGTACAGGAGGGCCACTCACTTACTTGGACTTGGGTCCCTTCTTCCTCGGTCACAGTATCCCACCCAGTCACTCTCAGCCTTCCTGACTTAGGACGGTGATCAGCAGCAACGCGAGCCGCAGAAGTACAAAACGCGCGATCAGCACTTCCGGGTCGTCATTCATTGGCCCACATCCCTGCATATGACCTGCGTACGTGATCAGCAGCCGACCAAAGTACACACGTCATGGACTGACACGGAGCTACTTGGTCGGCTGCTGATCACGTAAGCAGGTCATATGCAGGGATATCGGCCAATGAATGAAGAGCCGAAAGTGCTGATCGTGAAGTTTTGAGACTTTTGTGCGGGCCGCAGATATGCCTGAAAAGGACCGCATGCGGCCCGCGGGACGCGTGTTTGACATGCCTGATCTATGCAGCATCTTATGGGGCCATCAACCTTTGTGCAGCATTATATGGGGCGTAATGATCTATGGAGCATCTTAAGGGGCCATCATTAACCTTTGTGCAGCATTATATGGGGCATATTTTAATATGGAGTATCTTATGGGGCCCATCATGAACTTTATGGAGCATTATATGGGGTGTGTTTTCTATGGAGCATCTTATGGGGCCCATCATGAACTGTATGGAGCATTATATGGGGCTCCTGATTCAATATGGATATTCAAAAACACTTAACCTACTGATGTCTCAATAAATTTTACTTTTATTGGTATCTATTTTTATTTTTAAAATTTACCAGTAGCTGCTGCATTTCCCACCCTAGGCTTATACTCGAGTCATTAAGGTTTCCCAGTTTTTTGTGGCAAAATTAGGGGTCTCGGCTTATACTTGGGTCAGTTTGTACTCGAGTATATACAGTAATTGTTTACTTTTACACATATCACTAATTATCACTACTACTTGGAGTCAGGAGAAATAATAGGGCTGCTTTATAAAAAAATAAACTACAAATTACATTACATTACAATAAAAACAATACTAACATCCATGCTAATATGAGGAGACCAAGACATTATGGTTTATACTTGAGAAAATCACAAAAGTAATTGGGTTTGACACCCTGCCATATCTGGGGTTTCTTTCAACAAAAGTGCTGCAAAAACTGATTGCAGCCCTCAAATAGCCCTCAAATAGCCCTCTATAAAGTATAAAGGCTGCCACATAGCCCTCCAAGTATTATCATGGCTTCCATCAGGGCCGGACTGGGACCAAAAAGCAGCCCTGGCACAAAAAAAATTAACCAGCCCACATACAATGAATTACATACACTTCATATATGATGTACACCGCACACATGCTGGACAACACAAGCTCATTACATACACATCAAATAGTCACACAGACACACACATACATGTACACAGCACACATGGTGGACAACACAGTCTCATTACGTACACATTACTCATTATTACACACACACACACACACACACACACAAGTATTAGGCTAGGTTCACATTGCGTTAGTGGGTATCCGCTAACGGAATCCGTTACATAGCGCCACTAACGCAATGTAACGGATCCGTTAGCGCACCCATTGACCGCAATGTATGTAACGCATCCCTAACGCATGCCATTTTTGGCATGCGTTAGCAATGTCCCGTTATTTTTTGATGGACCTCGAACGTTGCTTGCAGCGTTTTTGGGTCCGTTCTCGCTAGCGCAGATCGGGCATCTGCGCTAGCGGGATCGCTAAACGCGATCCCTTTTTGTACATTGCGTTAGCGCATTCCGTTAGTGCAGTCCGTTTAGCGCATACGCTAACGCAATGTAAACCTAGCCTTAACACACACACATGTATTACACACACGCAAACACTACAGATACCACATACATTACACACACACTACAGATACTGCACACATATTAAACACACACACTACAGATACCGCAGACACATTACACACTAGATACCGCGCACACATTACACACTAGATACCGCGCACACATTACACACTAGATACCGCGCACACATTACACACTAGATACCGTGCACACATTACACACTAGATACCGCACACACATTACACACTAGATACCGCACACATATTAAACACACACACTACAGATACCGCACACATAAGCATTACACTACAGATACCGCACACACATTACACACACACACTACAGATATCGCACACACATTACACACACACTACAGATATCGCACACACAAGTATTACACTACAGATACCGCACACACATTACACACACACACTACAGATATTGCACACACATTACACACACACTACAGATACCGCACACACAAGTATTACACTACAGATACCGCACACACTACACACACACACACACACACACTACAGATACCGCACACACATTACACACACACTACAGATACCACACACACAAGTATTACACTACAGATACCGCACACACATTACACACATACGGTACAGATATCGCACACATATTACACACACACTACAGATACCGCACACACAAGTATTACACTACAGATACCGCACACACATTACACACACGCTACAGATATCGCACACACATTACACACACACTACAGATACCGCACACACAAGTATTACACTACAGATACCGCACACACATTACACAAATTACAGATACCATACACTCATGTATTACACACACACACACACACACACTTCTGTGGTGCAGAGCAGGCTGATGTCCATGTGCAGCTCTTCAGGTCCTCCTGCTGACAGACAGCAGCAGCAGCTCTGTCCCACACCTCCCCTGGTCTCTCCTTCTCTGCCAGGATTCAGGAATGAAAGCAGATCAGAGCAGGAGATAATGTCACCGCGCTGACTGTGTGCTTCCAGTGAAAGCTAAGGAAGCAGTTTCGCAGGCAGGTATTACCTTTCAGCTTGCGTGCTGCTGTTCTCTGCCACTGTTCTCTGACGCTGGTACTTGCCACTCAGCCAGCAATGCATGCGCCGATCGAGCGGCCCACTACAAGCACCGGCCCTTCTGGCATTTGCCCAAAGTGCCCGATGCTCAGTCCGGCCCTGAGTCTGCCTATGGGGAGGCCATGTGCAGTATACTAGAGTCTGCCTATGGGGAGAGGGTGTGTGCAATATACTATAGGGTCTGCCTATGGGAGGGGGTGTGTGCAATATACTATAGGGTCTGCCTATGGGGAGGGGGTGTGTGCAATATACTATAGGGTCTGCCTATGTGGAGGCCGTGTGCAGTATACTATAGAGTCTGCCTATGGGGAGGGTTTGTGTGCAGTATACTATAGAGTCTGCCTATGGGGAGGGGGTGTGTGCAATATACTATAGGGTCTGCCTATGGGGAGGGTGTGTGCAATATACTATAGAGTCTGCCTATGGGGAGGCCGTGTGCCGTATACTAGAGTCTGCCTATGGGGAGGGTGTGTGTGCAATATACTATAGGGTCTGCCTATGGGAGGGTGTGTGTGTAATATACTATAGGGTCTGTCTATGGGGAGGGTGTGTCCAATATACTATACAGGCTGCCTATGGGGAAGGTGTGTGCTGTATACTATAGAGTCTGCTTATCGGGAGGGGGTGTGTACAATATACTATAGGGTCTGCCTATGGTAAGGGTGTGTGCAATATACTATAGAGTCTGCCTATGGAGAGGGTGTGTGTGCAATATACCATACCGTCTGCCTATGGGGAGGGTGTGTGCAATATACTATAGGGTCTGCCTATGGGGAGGGTGGGTGTGCAGTATCCTATAGGGTCTGTCTATGGGGAGGGTGTGTGCTGTATACTATAGAGTCTGCCTATGGGGAGGGTATGTGCAGTGTACTATAGTCTGCCTATGGGGAGGGTGTGTGTGCAATATACTATAGGGTCTGCCTATGGGGAGGGTGTGTGTGCAATATACTATAGAGTCTGCCTATGGGGAGGGTTTGTGTGCAATGTACTATGGAGTCTGCCTATGGGGAGGGTTTGTGTGCAGTATACTATAGAGTCTGCCTATGCGGAGGGAGTGTGTGCAATATACTATAGGGTCTGCCTATGGGGAGGGGGTGTGTGCAATATAGTATAGAATGTGCCTATGGGGAAGGGGGTGTGCAGTATACTATAGAGTCTGCCTATGGGGAGGAGGTGTGTGTGTGTGCAGTATACTATAGAGTCTGCCTATGGGGAGGGGGTGTGTACAGTATACCATAGAGTCTGCCTTTGGGGAGGGTGTGTGTGCAGTATACTTTAGGGTCTGCCTATGGGTACGGTATGTGAAATATGCTATAGGGTCTGCCTATGGGGAGGGGGTGTGCAGTATACTATAGAGTCTGCCTATGGGGAGGGGGTGTGTGCAGAATACCATAGTGGTTTGCCTGTGGGGAGGGTGTGTGTGATCAGTATACTATAGAGTCTGCCTATGGGGAGGGGGGTGTATGCAATATATTATAGGGTTTGCCTATGGGGAGGGGGAGGGGGTATGTGCAATATACTATAGAGTCTGCGCATGAGCTGGGAGTGTGTGAAATATACTGTAGGGTCTGCCCATGGGGAGGGGTTGTGTGCAGTATACTTTCGAGTCTGCCTATGGGAGGGGTGCAGTATACTATAGAATCTGCCTATGGAGGTGCATTATGCTGTAGAGTCTGCCTTTGGGGGTGCATTATGCTATAGAGTCTGCCTATGGGGGTTGCATTATACTATAGAGTCTGCCTATGAGGAGTGCATTATACAAAGTGGGCCATTTATATGGATACACCTAAATAAAAAGGGAATGGTTGGTGATATCAACTTCCTGTTTGTAGCACATTAGTATATGTGAGAGGGAAAACTTTTCAAGATGGGTGGTGACCATGGCGGCCATTTTGAAGTTGGCCATTTTTTATCCAACTTTATTTTTTCCAATGGGAAGAGGGTCATGTAACATATCAAACTTTTTGAGAATTTCACAAGAAAACAATGGTGTGCTTGGTTTTAACATAACTTTATTCTTTCATGAGTTATTTACAAGTTTATGACGAGTTATAAAATGTGTTCAAAGTGATGCCGATTGTGTTGGATTGTCAATGCAACCCTCTTCTCCCACTCTTGACACACTGATAGCAACACCGCAGAATAAATGCTAGCACAGGCTTCCAGTATCCGTTGTTTCATATGCTGCATATCTCGTATCTTCACTGCATAGGCAGTTGCCTTCAGATGACCCCAAAGATAAAAGTTACTACATGAAAACGTTCCTGGAAAGTGGATTGGTCGTCGTGGGCCAGTTGAAGGGCCACCAATGTCTCCCAATCTGACCCCTTTAGACTTTTATCTTTGGAGTCATCTGAAGGCAATTGTCTATGCTGTGAAGCCCTCCACCAGTCGGGCCTTTATGGCAGAGTTGCCTGACGGAAGCCTCTCCTCAGAGCAAGACATGTTAAGCCCACATAGAGTTTGCTAAAAACGCATGAAGGGCTCCCAGTCTATGAGAAATAAGATTTTCTGGTCTGATGAGACGACGCTAGACTTTTTTATTGATAATTATAAGCGATATGTGTGGAGAAAACCAGGCACAGCTCATCACCTGCCCAATACAATCCCAACAGTGAAACATGGTGGTGGCAGCATCCTGCTATGGGGTGTTTTTCAGTTGCAGGGACAGGATGACTGGTTGTCATTGAAGGAAACATGACTGCAGCCAAGTACAGAGATATCATGGATGAAATCCTCTTCCAGAGTGCTCTGGACCTCAGACTTGGCCGAAGGTTCACCGTCCAACAAGACAATGTGCCTAAGCACACAGCTAAAATAACAAAGGAGTGGCTTCAGAACAACTCTGTGACTATTCTTGAGTGGCCCAGCCAGAGCCCTGACCTGACCAGTTGCATCATTCCCAAGAAGTCTCATGGCTGTACTATCTCAAAATGGTGCTTCTCCTCAATGCTGAGCAAAGGGTCTAAATACTTATGATCGTGTGCAAAAATCACTACATTTCTGTTTTTTTCAGTCAAGATGGGGTGCAGAGTGTACATTAATGAGAAAAAAAATGAACTTTTTTGAATTTACCAAATGGCTGCAATGAAACAAAGAGTGAAAAATTTAATAACGTATGAATACTTTTCATACCCACTGTCAATTGGCCAAAAACACCTCAATTGAAGAATTATTTTTTTATTTTTTTTCCACCACACAGTAAAAGTGATAAAACAGCTTTTTTTTGTTCTCTGGTTCAGTACAATTACAGAGATACCACATTTATATATTTATGATTTACTGATTTATACAATATTTTATATTTTATAGCAAAGAATTATGTTTGCATCACCATATTCTAAGAGCCATATTGCATTTTTAATTTTCTGCTGAGTGGGAGCTTGTTTTTTGCGGGATAAGATAAACGTTTTCAAGATTACTGTTTTTATTTAGTGACAACTTCTTGATTGCTTTTTATCCCACTTTACGTTTATCGTTCTGATGAAAAAATAGTTTTTGCCAATTTTTTTGTGTTCACTAGAGTTTAGTGTTACAGTTTTATAGATCATGTCTTTAAATTTGTACAATTTTTTGTATATTTTTGTTTTTACAGAAATGCGTATTTGTTGGCACAATGTTTTTCTTTCACTTTTTTTGTTCTTTAATTTGAGAGGTTTTTGGATTTTTATTTTTAAACAACTTTCTTTTTTATATAGTTTCGCTTTCGGAATCAATTTTATTTCTCAGATCATTAGACGAACAGATTGCAATACACATGCATTTCTATTCATGAGTCTTGTCATTTTGATGACAGAACGCATGTTATATGTTGCTGCTCACAGGGTCTAACAGGCTGTTAGGCCCAGAAGTCATTATTTGACCTCTTGCTGCCATGACTACTATCTCCCTATCACCCACGTTGCAGGGATGCCGATGGGGCAAGAATAGGAGTCTGTTGGCACCAACTGTGGCTGGTACTGCAGGAGCTTGGCTACTCCCTGACAGTGATTGTGTGGGCACACAGTATGTCATGTGTAGGAAACAATACATTTCTTCTTGCCACCTTTCATTCCAGTAAATTTAACTTACTGCCTACATTCCTTCAAAGTTTTGTGAACTGCGTGCAGTTAGCATTGAAATGTACGTTGAGCCTCTTTTCATGAATGGACTTTCTAGGTTATCAAGTTCCTGACTAGTGGAATTTTATTGTGCGTGTATGCAACTCAAAGGTCAAGTTACAATCATTTCATAGTAACTCAGTACATAAACAACTTTTTGGCTTCAAAGATCATTTTTCATAAATGAAGGTTACAGCCTAATATTTTAATATATTAGCTTATCAATTTCTTTTATATAACTATATTCCAAAGGTGCTTCTCAAATCATAAACATCTATAAACATTATATTAGCTCACGCTAGTAAAAGCATTTTCTGCACCAGTTATCTATTCTGTCCACAAATATCCACTGTCTAATCTAGGACATTTATAGCATATCAATCACATGCCATAAATTTATGACAGATGCGGTTTTCACCTCTAGTACTCCTATCTTTCTCGAGAATAGAGCCTAGGCACTAATTCTCCAATATGAATCAATAGCCATGCATGCACAGCTCTCAACACTCATTTCAATAGAACCCCCAAAAATAGCTGAATGCAATTTAGTAATACCTTTTCAGGAGGAATAACCGGTGCAGTGGAGAGTCCTAATAACATCAGCAAGATTTGCTTTTTAGATGGAATGCAAGTATTCAGAAAGCGCAGTTTTGGTGATGTTTTTGCTTTTGCCTTTTCATTTATTTTAATATTTCTCCTTTATGCAAGGACCTACAGAGTTTAAAGGGAACCTGTCTCCAGGTTTGGCCGATAAGAGATACGGCTATCACCTTTCAGGGCTGATATACAGAACTAGCTATTGAACCCGTTCTACGCCCGGGTGGCGAGCATTTATATTGGTATATGGTCTCCATCCTGGTATGTGCTGCTCCATCCTGCGTCCCCATCCTATCATGTGCTGCTCCATCCTGCGTCCCCATCCTGTCATGTGCTGCTCCATCCTGCGTCCCCATCCTGTCATGTGCTGCACCCATCCTGCGCCCCCATTCTGACATGTGCTGCTCCATGCTGCGCCTCCATTCTGTCATGTGCTGCTCCATCCTGTGTCCCCACCCTGTCATGTGCTGCTCCATCCTGCGCCCCCATTCTGTCATGTGCTGCTCCATCCTACATCCCCATTCTGTCATGTGCTGCTCCCATCCTGCGCCCCCGTTCTGTCATGTGCTGCTCCCATCTTGCGCCCGTTCTGTCATGTGCTGCTCCCATCCTGCGCCCGTTCTGTCATTTGCTGCTGCCATCCTGCGCCCGTTCTGTCACGTGCTGCTGCCATCCTGCGCCCGTTCTGTCATGTGCTGCTCCCATCCTGCTCCCCTGTTCTGTCATGTGATGCTCCCATCCTGCGCCCGTTCTGTCATGTGCTGCTGCCATCCTGCGCCCGTTCTGTCATGTGCTGCTCCCATCCGGCGCCCATTCTGTCATGTGCTGCTGCCACCCTGCGCCCGTTCTGTCATGTGCTGCTGCCATCCTGCGCCCGTTCTGTCATGTGCTGCTCCCATCCTGCGCCCGTTCTGTCATGTGCTGCTGCCATCCTGCGCCCGTTCTGTCATGTGCTGCTGCCATCCTGCGCCCGTTCTGTCATGTGCTGCTTCCATCCTGCGCCCGTTCTGTCATGTGCTGCTGCCATCCTGCGCCCGTTCTGTCATGTGCTGCTGCCATCCTGCGCCCGTTCTGTCATGTGCTGCTGCCATCCTGCGCCCGTTCTGTCATGTGCTGCTGCCATCCTGCGCCCGTTCTGTCATGTGCTGCTGCCATCCTGCCCCCGTTCTGTCATGTGCTGCTCCCATCCTGCACCACCATTGTATTATATGCCCCCCATAAGACGCTCCAGTGTGTATGCCCCCGTATGCTGCTGCCATATAAAAAAAATACCATACTCACCTATCGTCTGGCTCCACTGCAGGTGTGTCTTCAAGAAAATGGCGCCGGAAAGCGCGGACTGCGCAGGCGCCGATTGCGGCAGCAGGAATCGGCGCCTGCGCAGTCCGCGCTTTCCGGCGCCATTTTCTTGAAGACACACCTGCAGTGGAGCCGGAGTGTGTCTTCAAGAAAATGGCGCCGGAAAGCGCGGACTGCGCAGGCGCCGATTCCGGCAGCAGGAATCGGCGCCTGTGCAGTCCGCGCTTTCCGGCGCCATTTTCTTGAAGACACACTCCGGCTCCTCTGCCTGTGACTGGTAAGTCAGAGGGCGGCGCCGGCGCGCATTAAGCGCGTCATCGCGCCCTCTGAACTGTCACAGCAGAGGAGCCGGGAGACGGAGCCGCACGCAGCGCTGGAACGGGGAAAGGTGAATATACTTACCCTCCTGGCGGTCCCTGACTCTCCGGTGGAGATCGCGGTATGCGTTCAGTGCTTACGCATACCGCAATCTCCTGGGAGCGTCACTCTGTGGGGGCCAGACTGCGCCGGCGCTTGCGCCTGCGCAGTCTATAAAGGCTTCGGACAGAGTGACGCTCCCAGCGTTATATTATAGATTCTATAATGCTGTGTATCTGCCCCAAACCCGACCTGCAAGAGAAGAAAAATAACTTTTATTATACTCACCTGTGGGGTGGTCTTGTCCGATGGACGTCGTTGGTCTTCGTCCGACATCTCCCTTCTTCTTGCGATATCGCCCTCCTGCTTGCTTCGTGTGGAGGACACGTCTTCTCAGCACCGAGATCCTGCTCAGGTGAACATCTCTGCCCTATTGAAAGTACTGCAGTACGCAGGTGTTGGGAAAGATCAAAGAGCCCCTGCATATGCACACTGCAGTACTTTTCTCTGCAATTGACAGAGCAGAGAAGTACGCCTGCGCAGGGGCACTGCGGCGAGGAGACTGTGTGGATGACGAAGGGATGCGTCATCCACACGAAGCAAGCAGGAGGACGGGGATCGTAAGAAGATGGGAGGTGCCGGACCAAGACCAGCGACGTCCATTGGACCAGACCGCCACGCAGGTGAGTATAATAAAAGTTATTTTTCTTCTCTTACAGGTCGGGTTGGGGTTAGAGATACAGCATTATAGAATGCTGTACACCAGCCCTGAAAGATGATGGCCATATCTCTTAGGCTGGGTTCACATTGTGTTATGGCAGTCCGTTAGACAGACTGCATTACACCGCGCCATAACGCGGTGTAACGCAGTCCATTAACGCTGCCATTAACCCCTATTATCGGGCGCACCGCCAACGCATTCCATAATCGGCATACGCTAGCGATGTGCCATCATTCAGTGACGGAGCCTCGGATGCAGGTTGCAGCGTCTGAGGCTCCGTCACCGCTAGCACAGATGAATAATCTGCGTTAGCGGTATAGAATAACGCGATGGCGTGTATGCTATAGAGTTATCGCAGCCCGTCAATACTGCGTTGAACAGGCTGCCTAAACGCAATGTGAACCTGGCCTTATAGGCCAAACCTGGTGACAGGTTCACTTTAATAAACAAAAGAAAACCCTGACACATGCCGATTATATGAGCCTGAATTAGGCACTATGCTTCATATATAGTTGGGATGTAGCAAGATTAAGCCGTTCTGGAAAGTGAAAGTGTTTACAGTATACCATCAAGTTACTAGGTGCAGGGTTAGGCCCCCTTCACATGTCAGTGTGTCCGGTACGTGTGGTGACAGTTTTAACACGTACTAAAGCCTACACATGTAGACCCATTAAAATCTGTCAGGCTGCTCACATATCCATGTGTTCATACGTGTCTTGTACCCGTGTGACCCACGTGTACATGTTTATTTTTTTCCAGCAGCACAGCTGTCAATAAGTCCCACACCCGGATGACAAAGGGTATGTTCACACTGGACGTTTTTGCTGCGTTTTTTATGCCAATTTTCAGCTGCTTTTTACAGTACCAGCAAAGCCTATGATATTTCAGAAATCTCATGCCCACATTGGTTTTGTTGTCATCAGGAGTTTGTGCTTTGCAGCGTTTTTTTGACCTAGAGCATGTTACTTCTTTCAGTGTTTTTTCATCTTTTTTCACCTGTTGGCTTGAATGGATGGTGAAAAAATGCTGCAAATACACAGATTGACTTTTTTGTAGCATATTTGCTGCAGAAAAGTCGACAGCCAGATTTGACCTCACGTATGGCTCTGCTACCTCTAGATGGCATGATGCGACCATACAGCCTGTCATCCAGCAGTGCAGACCTGAACTACATTCACTTGACTGGGGGGACCGACGTGTTTGACACGCTGTCGTATGCAGGACAGTGCGGCAAACCCCACTTCTGATCGGGGGTGAAACCATCCCAACCAGTCTGAAAGCCGCAGTTCCCACGCTGTCAAAAGACAGCGGGAGCACTCAACTGTGATCGGAGGTATAAAGTTTACCTCCGGTCACTGGTGTCTGCTGATAAGACCACAGCTCCCATTATCTGACACCTGCTGCCGCTATAGTGAGAATAGGAGCGGCGGATGGGAGTATTCATCAGCTGCTCCTGCGCTGTAAATAAATTAAAAAAAAACTTGCATGGTTTCCCCCTATTTTTGATAAGAAGCCAGTTAAAACTCACAGCTGTGGGCTGAAACCCTGTCAGCTTCAGCAAGATTAGTTATCAAGCATAGAGGGGTCCCCACGCCATTCATTTGAATTAAATAAATAATAAAAAAATAACATGGGGTGGTGGCTAGTATTCTCAGGCTGGTTAGGGGCCATAAATATTGCCCCCCCCAGCCTAAAAATAGCACACACAGCTGCTCAGAAAAGGCACATCTTTAAGATGCGCCAATTATGGCGCTCTGCCCGGCTCTTCCCACTTGCTCTGTAGCAGTGGCAAGGGAGGTGTAGTTGGAGGCTTGATGTCACCTTTGTATTGTCCGGTGACATCAAGCCCCAAGGTTAGTAATGAAGAGGCGTCAATAAGACGCCCCCATTACTAACCCCATAGTCACATCGTAAGAAAACACAGACACCCAGAGTAAAGTTCTTTAATTGAAAAAATGACACAGACTCCTTTAATAATCTCAATTAAACCATACTTACAACCTCGCCTAATTCCATCGAAACCCTCGTTCTCCTGTAATAAACCAAAAATAAAAATCAACAATATCCCTCTCCTATCCGTCGTTCTGTCCCACGCCGTAATCCATGTTTGGGAGATAATTAGTTTTCAATCTGGATGGTACTTAGATGCAACCGTCCAGGCTGAGAACCATTGGTGAATGAGATGCTGTGAGCGCAGCCTCAGTGACTAGTGGTGAGGTCACTGAGGCTCCTTTCCTAGCCGGGCTAAACTGTGGTGACCTCGGTGAGATCCCCGCCAACACCGCGAGAAAGTCGGGTGAACTCACCTCTGTACTGTGCGACTTTCTCATTCATCAGTGGTTCTCAGCCTGGACAGGAGAACGAGGGCTTCGGTGGAATTAGGCGAGGTTAATTAGTATGGTTTAATTGAGATTATTAAAGGAGTCTGTCATTTTTTTCAATTAAAGGACTTTATTCTGGGTTTCTGTGTTTTCTTACAATGTGACTATGGGGTTAGTAATGGGGGCGTCTTGTTGACGCCTCTCCATTACTAACTTTGGAGCTTGATGTCACAGGATAATACAAAGCTGCTACAGGGCAAGTGGGAAGAGCGAGGCTAACTGCCAGAATTGGCGCATCTTAAAGATGTGCCTTTTCAGGGGCAGCTGAGAGCTGTTGTTTTTAGCCGTGGGGGGAGGGGGGTTGGGTGGGGTAGTATCCATTGCCCCTTCCCAGGCTATTAACCCCTTTACCCCAATGGGTGGTTTGCACGTCAATGACCAGGCCAATTTTTACAATTCTGACCACTGTTATAACTCTGGAAAGCTTCAACGGATCCTGGTGATTCTGACATTGTTTTCTCGTGACATATTGTACTTCATGATAGTGGTAAAATTTCTTTGTAAATACCTGCGTTTATTTGTGAAAAAAAACGGAAATTTGGCGAAAATTTTGAAAATTTCGCAATTTTCCAACTTTGAATTTTTATGCAATTAAATCACAGAGATATGTCACACAAAATACTTAATAAGTAACATTTCCCACATGTCTACTTTACATCAGCACGATTTTGGAACCAAAATTTTTTTTTCTTAGGGAGTTATAAGGGTTAAAAGTTGACCAGCAATTTCTCATTTTTACAACACCATTTTTTTTTAGGGACCACATCTCATTTGAAGTCATTTTGAGGGGTCTATATGATAGAAAATACCCAAGTGTGACACCATTCTAAAAACTGCATCCCTCAAGGTGCTCAAAACCACATTCAAGAAGTTTATTAACCCTTCAGGTGTTTCACAGGAATTTTTGGAATGTTTAAATAAAAATGAACATTTAACTTTTTTCACAAAAAAATTACTTCAGCTCCAATTTGTTTTATTTTACCAAGGGTAACAGGAGAAAATGGATCCCTAAAGTTGTTGTACAATTTGTCCTGAGTACGTTGATACCCCATATGTGGAGGTAAACCACTGTTTGGGCGCATGACAGAGCTCAGAAGCGAAGGAGGGCAATTTGACTTTTCAATGCAAAATTGACAGGAATTGAGATGGGACGCCATGTTGCGTTTGGAGAGCCACTGATGTGCCTAAACATTGAAACCCCCCACAAGTGACACCATTTTGGAAAGTAGACCCCCTAAGGAACTTATCTAGAGGTGTGGGGAGCACTTTGACCCACCAAGGGCTTCACAGAAGTTTATAATGCAGAGCCATAAAAATAAAACCATTTTTTTCCCACAAAAATTATTTTTTAGCCCCCAGTTTTGTATTTTCCCGAGCGTAACAGGAGAAATTGGACCCCAAAAGTTGTTTTCCAATTTGTCCTGAGTACGCTGATACCCCATATGTGGGGGGGGGAACCACCGTTTGGGCGCATGGCAGAGTTCAGAAAGGAAGGAATGCAGACTTAGATGGAATGGTCTGCAGGCGTCACATTGCGTTTGCAGAGCCCCTAATGTACCTAAACAGTAGAAACCCCCCACAAGTGACACCATTTTGGAAAGTAGACCCCCTAAGGAACTTATCTAGATGTGTTGTGAGAGCTTTGAACCCCCAAGTATTTCACTACAGTTTATAACGCAGAGCCGTGCAAATAAAAAATATTTTTTTTCCACAAAAATTATATTTTAGCCCCCAGTTTTGTATTTTTCCAAGGGTAACAGGAGGAATTGGACCCTAAATGTTGTTGTCCAATTTGTCCTGAGTACGCTGATATCCCATATGTGGGGGGGAACCACCGTTTGGGCGCATGGGAGGGCTTGGAATGGAAGGAGCATCATTTAGAATGCAGACTTAGATGCATTGGTCTGCAGGCGTCACATTGCGTTTGCAGAGCCTCTAATGTACCTAAACAGTAGAAACCCCCCACAAGTGACCCCATATTGGAAACTAGACCCCTCAAGGAACTTATCTAGATGTGTTGTGAGAACTTTGAGCCCCCAAGTGTTTCACTACAGTTTATAACGCAGAGCCGTGAAAATAAAAAATCCTTTTTTTTCCCACAAAAATTATTTTTTAGCCCCCAGTTTTGTATTTTCCCAAGGGTAACAGAAGAAATTGGACCCCAAAATTTGTTGTCCAATTTATCCTGAGTACGCTGATATCCGATATGTTGGGGTAAACCCCTGTTTGGGCACACGGGAGAGCTCGGAAGGGAAGGGGCACTGTTTTACTTTTTCAACGCAGAATTGGCTGGAATTGAGATCGGACGCCATGTCACGTTTGGAGAGCCCCTGATGTGCCTAAACAGTGGAAAAACCCCAATTATAACTGAAACCCTAATGCAAACACACCCCTAACCCTAATCCCAACGGCAACCCTAACCACACCTCTAACCCAGACACACCCCTAACCCTAATCCCAACCCCATTCCCAACCGTAAATTTAATCCAAACCCTAACCCTAACTTTAGCCCCAACCCTAACCCTAACTTTAGCCCCAACCCTAACTGTAGCCCTAGCCCTAACCCTAATCCTAGCCCTAACCCCTAGCCCTAACCCTAATGGGAAAATGGAAATAAATACATTTTTTCCCTGACTACGGGGGTGATGAAGGGGGGTTTGATTTACTTTTATAGCGGGTTATTTAGCGGATTTTTATGATTGGCAGCCGTCACACACTGAAAGACGCCTTTTATTGCAAAAAATATTTTTTGCGTTACCACATTTTGAGAGCTATAATATTTCCATATTTGAGTCCACAGTCATGTGAGGTCTTGTTTTTTGCGGGACGAGTTGACGTTTTTATTGGTAACATTTTCGGGCACGTGACATTTTTTGATCGCTTTTTATTCCGATTTTTGTGACGCAGAATGACCGAAAACCAGCTATTCATGAATTTCTTTTGGGGGAGGCGTTTATACCGTTCCGCGTTTGGTAAAATTGATAAAGCAGTTTTATTCTTCGGGTCAGTACGATTACAGCGACACCACATTTATATCTTTTTTTATGTTTTGGCGCTTTTATACGATAAAACTATTTTATAGAAAAAATAATTATTTTGGCATTGCTTTATTCTGAGGACTATAACTTTTTTATTTTTTTGCTGATGATGCTGTATGGTGGCTCGTTTTTTGCGGGACAAGATGACGTTTTCCATGGTTACCATGGTTATTTATATCTGTCTTTTTGATCGCGTGTTATTCCACTTTTTGTTCGGCGGTATGATAATAAAGTGTTGTTTTTTGCCTCGTTTTTTTTTTTCTTACGGTGTTTACCGAAGGGGTTAACTAGTGGGACAGTTTTATAGTTCGGGTCGTTACGGACGCGGCGATACTAAATATGTGTACTTTTATTGTTTTTTTTTTTATTTAGATAAAGAAATGTATTTATGGGAATAATATATATTTTTTTTCATTATTTAGGAATATTTTTTTTTATTTTTTTTTACACATTTGGAAAAATTTTTTTTAACTTTTTTACTTTGTCCCAGGGGGGACATCACAGATCGGTGATCTGACAGTTTTCACAGCACTCTGTCAGATCACCGATCTGTCTCAGAGCACTGCAGGCTTCACAGTGCCTGCTCTGAGCAGGCTTTGTGAAGCCACCTCCCTCCCTGCAGGACCCGGATGCCGCGGCCATCTTGGATCCGGGCCTGCAAGGAGAAGGAGGAGTTAAGAGACCCTCGCAGCAACGCGATCACATCGCGTTGCTGTGGGGGTCTCAGGGAAGCCCGCAGGGAGCCCCCTCCCTGTGCGATGCTTCCCTATACCTCCGGCACACCGCGATCATGTTTGATCGCAGTGTGATGGGGGTTAATGTGCTGGGGGCGGTCCGTGACCGCTCCTGGCACATTGTGCCGGATGTCAGCTGCGATAGGCAGCTGACACCCGGCCGCGATCGGCTGCGCTCCCCCCGTGAGCGCGGCCGATCGCTATGACGTACTATCCCGTGGAGGGTCAGATAGGCCCAGGGCACCTCAACGGGATAGTACGTCTAAGGTCAGAGAGGGGTTAATATCAACCCACAGCTGTCTGCATAGCCTTTTCTGGTTATTATAGGGGGACCCTACGTAATTTTTTTTAGGATCCCCCAATTTAATAGCCACTAAAGGTTAATTATACAGCTGGGAGCTGATATTAATAGCCTGGGAAGCTCCATGGGTATTACCCTCTTCCCACGCTATAAACATCAGCTCCCAGCCATCGGTTTTCCCTCTGATGTTTACGAAAACGGTGCGGGAGCACACACCATTTTTTTCCGAAAAATAATCTTTAAATTAAATATTTGTGCATTAAGCTGAACACACACTGTACTAATTGTATTTGTCATAGACATCTGTATATTTACGTATTCTATTTGTTTTTACTGTATGTAATCCATCTCTTCTATCCTTTCGGCCCTGCAGTGATTTTACAGAACACGTCAGATGAATTACCAGCTTTTCTTCTATCTATGTATGTTATATAAATAGATATACAGTTAAGTCCATATATATTTGGACAGAGACAACATTTTTCTAAATTTGGTTATAGACATTACCACAATGAATTTTAAACAAAACAATTCAGATGCAGTTGAAGTTCAGACTTTCAGCTTTCATTTGAGGGTATCCACATTAAAATTGGATGAAGGGTTTAGGAGTTTCAGCTCCTTAACATGTGCCACCCTGTTTTTAAAGGGACCAAAAGTAATTGGACAGTTGACTCCAAGGCTATTTCATGGACAGGTGTGGACAATCCCTTCGTTATGTCATTCTCAGTTAACCCCTTAGTGACAGAGCCAATTTGGTACTTAATAACCAAGCCAATTTTTATAATTCTGACCACTGTCACTTTATGAGGTCATAACTCGGGAACGCTTCAACGAATCCTGCTGATTCTGAGATGTGAGATGTTTTTTCATGACATATTGTACTTCATGATAGTGGTAACATTTCTTCGATATTACTTGCGTTTATTTATTAAAAAAATGGAAATAGGGAGAAAATTTTGCAATTTTCAAACTTTGAATTTTTATGCCCTTACATCAGAGAGATATGTCACGCAAAATGGTCGATAAATAACATTTCCCATATGTCTACTTTACATCAGCACAATTTTGGAAACAAATTATTTTTTTATTAGTGAGTTATAAGGGTTAAAATTTGACCAGCAATTTCTTATTTTTACAGCAAAATTTGCAAAACCATTTTTTTTAGGGACCACCTCACATTTGAAGTCATTTTTAGGGGTCTATATGGCGTAAAATGCCCAAAAGTGACACCATTCTAAAAACTGCACCCCTCAAGGTGCGCAAAGCCACATTCAAGAACTTTATTAACCCTTCAGTTGCTGCACAGGAACTGAAGCAATGTGGAAGGAAAAAATGAACATTTAACTTTTTTTCACAAACATTTTACTTCAGAACCAATTTTTTTTATTTTCACAAGTGTAAAAAGAGAAAATGAACCACAAAATTTGTTGTGCAATTTGTCCGGAGAATGCCGATACCCCGTATGTGGGGGTAAACCTCTGGGTGCACAGTAGAGCTCAGAAGGGAAGGAGCGCCATTTGACTTTTTCAACACAGAATTCCCTGGAATTGAGATCGGACACCATGTCGGATTTGGAGAGCCGCTGATGTGCCTAAACAGTGGAAACCCCCCACAAGTGACCCCATTTTGCAAACTAGACCCCCTAAGGAACTTATCTAGGTGTGTGGTCAACACTTTGAACCCCCAAGTGCTTCACACAAGTTTATAACGTAGAGCCGAAAAAATTTAAAATCTTTTTTTTTTCACAAAAATGATCTTTTCACCCCCAATTTTTTATTTTCCCAAGGGTAGCAAGAGAAATTGGACCCCAAATGTTGTTGTGCAATTTGTCCTGAGTATGTCGATACCCCGTATGTGTAGGTAAACCTCTGTTTGGGCCCACTGCGGAGCTCGGAAGGGAAGGAGCGCCGTTTGACTTTTTAATCTCTTAATTGTGAGAGCGGATGCCATTTTGGGTTTGTAGATGTGCCTAACAGCAGAAACCCTCCACAACTGACCCCATTTCGGAAACTACACCCCTCACATATTTTAATCAGGGGTATATTGAGCAATTTGAACCCACATGCACGGCACAGAGTTTAATAACATTAGGTCGTCATATTGAAGAAATTCATTTTTTTCCACGAAAATCTTGTTTTAGACCTGAATGTCTCACTTTTTTCAGAAATAACATCAAAAAGTGGACCCCACAATTTGTTACCCACTTTATTATGAGCGCAGCGATATCCCATATGTAGTCAAAAAGTTCTGTTTGGACAAATGGCAGGGCTTGGACAGAAAGGACACAATGTGACAAATTTGGCTTTATTTGAAATTGAAGATCCAGGACCCATTCAAAGCTTCTAGAGACATTGAGCAAAAAAGAAAATCCTTCCAGGAATTATTACTCACAGAGGAAGGCATGCTCCTAAAACACATTGGCTGACTATAAAATTGGTCTTGCTAACAAAACAGTTGTCCCGCATTTGCGTATATTGTAGCAGGAAGAATAAACTGTACTGGAATGAAGGGCAAAATGTGTAGGAAAATGCAGCCAACTATGTGGCAAAGCGGACTTTGTTCCAAAGATGAAAGAACACCATCAGGGCTAGAATGGCAGACACTTTCAGAGACTGGTCGTACAACGTCCTTTTAGCTCCATCAAACCCATAGCAAGCTCCCCCCCGCCAAGGTCAGAAGCGCTATATGCACAAAGCAACCAGTTCTCTATAGAAATTATTGTCTGGTACCAGAGGTTCGGCAAGAACCATAAAGTAAAGCCCATAGTGTGTAAGTACGGAACTTCCTAATTTTTTAGAAATCCTACAATAAAATGATCATGCCCGTATCATCAACATAAATATAAGTAATATAAATGGAAGCCAAAGTTTTGTGTAGCAAGACAGTCGTAAAAACAGTCAAAGTTAGATAAATGGTCAAAAATGTTTGTGAGTAGTCAAGTCCTAGAATTCATTTTCAGATGATCTCACTTTTCAAGATCATTTCTGGGGTCCACATTCTAACGCTTATTGACGTGGGTACATTGACGAGAATTTGTTGGAATAGTAGTTTGGTATGGGATTGATCGAGTCCTAGAATTTTCAGATGACCTGACTTTGCAAGAACAATTGTGGGGTCCACACTTTAGAGCGTACAGACGTGGGTACATGGATGAGAATTTGTTGGGATAGTAGTTTAGTATGGGATTGATCAAGTTCTGGAATTAATTGTGAAATGAAATAAAATAGGATCTACTAATTAACCCCTTCCCGACCTTTGACGCCACGTAGGCGTCATGAAAGTCGGTGCCAATCCGACACATGACGCCTATGTGGCGTCATGGAAAGATTGCGTCCCTGCAGATCGGGTGAAAGGGTTAACTCCAATTTCACCCGATCTGCAGGGACAGGGGGAGTGGTAGTTTAGCCCAGGGGGGCTACGATCGCTCTGATTGGCTGTTGAATGTGAAACTGCCAATCAGAGCGATTTGTAATTTTTCACCTAAAAAACTGGTGAAATATTACAATCCAGCCATGGCTGATGCTGCAATATCATCGGCCATGGCTGGAAACACTGATGTGACCCCCCCACCCCACCGATCGCCCCCCCAGCCCTCCGATCTATGTTCCGCTCCCCTCCATCCTGTGCTCCGCTCCGCCGTCCTCCTGCCCGCTCCCCCGTGCTCCGATGCCACCGACCGTGCTCCGACGCCCCACCCGTGCCCTGATCTCCCCCTGTTATACTGTCCGTCCGTCTTCTCCCTGGGCACCGCCATCTTCCAAAATGGCGGGCGCATACGCAGTGCGCCCGCCGAATCTGCCAGCCGGCAGATTCGTTCCATGTATCACAGTGATCAAAATTTAACCCCTTCATGACCCAGCCTATTTTGACCTTAAAGACCTTGCCGTTTTTTGCAATTCTGACCAGTGTCCCTTTATGAGGTAATAACTCAGGAACGCTTCAACGGATCCCAGCGGTTCTGAGACTGTTTTTTCGTGACATATTAGGCTTCATGTTAGTGGTAAATTTAGGTCAATAAATTATGCGTTTATTTGTGATAAAAATAGAAATTTGGCGAAAATTTTGATTATTTCGCAATTTTCACATTTTGAATTTTTATTCTGTTAAACCAGAGAGTTATGTGACACAAAATAGTTAATAAATAACATTTCCCACATGTATACTTTACATCAGCACAATTTTGGAAACAAAATTGTTTTTTGCTAGGAAGTTATAAGGGTTAAAATTTGACCAGCGATTTCTCATTTTTACAACGAAATTTACAAAACCATTTTTTTTAGGGACCACCTCACATTTGAAGTCAGTTTACGGGGTCTATATGGCTGAAAATACCCAAAAGTGACACCATTCTGAAAACTGCACCCCTCAAGGTGCACAAAACCACATTCAAGAAGTTTATTAACCCTTCATGTGCTTCACAGCAGCAGAAGCAACATGGAAGGAAAAAATGAACATTTAACTTTTTAGTCAAAAAATTATATTTTAGCAACAATTTTTTTGATTTCACAATGGTAAAAGGAGAAACTGAACCACGAAAGTTGTTGTCCAATTTGTCCTGAGTATGCTGATACCTCATATGTAGGGGTAAACCACTGTTTGGGCGCACGGCAGGGCTTGGAAGGGAAGGAGCGCCATTTGACTTTTTGAATGAAAAATTGGCTCCACTCTTTAGCGGACACCATGTCACGTTTGGAGAGCCCCCGTGTGCCTAAAAATTGGAGCTCCCCCACAAGTGACCCCATTTTGGAAACTAGACACCCCAAGGAACTTATCTAGATGCATAGTGAGCACTTTGAACCCCCAGGTGCTTCACAAATTGATCCGTAAAAATGAAAAAGTACTTTTTTTTCACAAAAAAATTTCTTTTCGCCTCAATTTTTTCATTTTCACATGGGCAATAGGATAAAATGGATCCTAAAATTTGTTGGGCAATTTCTCCCGAGTACGCCGATACTTTATATGTGGGGGTAAACCACTGTTTGGGCACACGGCAGGGCTCGGAAGGGAAGGCGCGCCATTTGACTTTTTGAATGGAAAATTAGCTCCAATTGTTAGCGGACACCATGTCGCGTTTGGAGAGCCCCTGTGTGCCTAAACATTGGAGCTCCCCCACAAGTGACCCCATTTTGGACACTAGACCCCCCAAGGAACTTATCTAGATGCATATTGAGCACTTTAAACCCCCAGCTGCTTCACAGAAGTTTATAACGCAGAGCCAAGAAAATAAAAAATAACTTTTCTTTCCTCAAAAATTATTTTTTAGCCTGGAATTTCCTATTTTGCCAAGGGTATTAGGAGAAATTGGACCCCAAATGTTGTTGTCCAGTTTGTCCTGAGTACGCTGATACCCCATATGTGGGGGTAAACCACTGTTTGGGCGCACGGCAGGGCTCGGAAGGGAAGGCACGCCATTTGGCTTTTTAAATGGAAAATTAGCTCCAATCATTAGCGGACACCATGTCACGTTTGGAGAGCCCTTGTGTGCCTAAACATTGGAGATCCCCCACAAATGACCCCATTTTGGAAACTAGACCCCCAAAGGAACTAATCTAGATGTGTGGTGAGGACTTTGAACCCCCAAGTGCTTCACAGAAGTTTATAACGCAGAGCCATGAAAATAAAATAAAAAATTATTTTCTCAAAAATGATCTTTTAGCCTGCAATTTTTTATTTTCCCAAGGGTAACAGGAGAAATTTGACCCTAAAAGTTGTTGTCCAGTTTCTCCTGAGTACGGTGATACCCCATATGTGGGGGTAAACTACTGTTTGGGCACATGCCTGGGCTCGGAAGTGAAGTAGTGACGTTTTGAAATGCAGACTTTAATGGAATGCTCTGCGGGCGTCACGTTGCGTTTGCAGAGCCCCTGATGTGGCTAAACAGTAGAAACCCCCCACAAGTGACCCCATTTTGGAAACTAGACCCCCCAAGGAACTTATCTAGATGTGTGGTGAGCACTTTGAACCCCCAAGTGCTTCACAGAAGTTTATAACGCAGAGCCATGAAAATAATAAATACGTTTTCTTTCCTCAAAAATAATTATTTAGCCCAGAATTTTTCATTTTCCCAAGAGTTACAGGAGAAATTGGACCACAAAAGTTGTTGTCCAGTTTCTCCTGAGTACGCTGATACCCCATGTGTGGGGGTAAACCACCGTTTGGGCACACGTCGGGGCTCAGAAGTGAAGTAGTGACTTTTGAAATGCAGACTTTGATGGAATGGTCTGCGGGTGTCACGTTGCGTTTGCAGAGCCCCTGGTGTGCCTAAACAGTAGAAACCCCCCACAAGTGACCCCATTTTAGAAACTAGACCCCCCAAGGAACTTATCTAGATATGTGGTGAGCACTTTGAACCCCCAAGTGCTTCACAGACATTTACAACGCAGAGCCGTGAAAATAAAAAATCATTTTTCTTTCCTCAAAAATGATGTTTTAGCAAGCATTTTTTTATTTTCACAAGGGTAACAGGAGAAATTGGACCCCAGTATTTGTTGCGCAGTTTGTCCTGAGTATGCTGGTACCCCATATGTGGGGGTATACCACTGTTTGGGCACACGTCGGGGCTCGGAAGTGAGGGAGCACCATTTGACTTTTTGAATACAAGATTGGCTGGAATCAATGGTGGCGCCATGTTGCGTTTGGAGACCCATGATGTGCCTAAACAGTGGAAACCCCTCAATTCTAACTTCAACACACCCCTAACCCTTATCCCAACTGTAGCCATAACCCTAATCACAACCCTAACCCCAACACACCCCTAACCCTAACCACAACCCTAATTCCAACCCTAACCCTAAGGCTATGTGCCCACATTGCGGATTCGTGTGAGATTTTTCAGCATCATTTTTGAAAAATCCGCAGGTAAAAGGCACTGCGTTTTACCTGCGGATTTACCGTGGATTTCCAGTGTTTTTTGTGCGGATTTCACCTGCGGATTCCTATTGAGGAACAGGTGTAAAACGCTGCGGAATCCGCACAAAGAATTGACATGCTGCGGAAAATACAACGCAGCGTTTCCGCGCTGTATTTTCAGCACCATGGGCACAGCGGATTTGGTTTTCCATAGGTTTACATGGAACTGTAAACCTGATGGAACACTGCTGCGAATCCTCAGCGGCCAATCCGCTGCGGATCCGCAGCCAAATCCGCACCGTGTGCACATAGCCTAATTCTAAATGTATGTGCACACACTGCGGAAAACGCTGCGGATCCGCAGCAGTTTCCCATGAGTTTACAGTTCAATGTAAACCTATGGGAAACAAAAATCGCTGTGCACATGCTGCAGAAAAACTGCACGGAAACGCAGCGGTTTACATTCCGCAGCATGTCGCTTCTTTCTGCGGATTCCACAGCGGTTTTACAACTGCTCCAATAGAAAATCGCAGTTGTAAAACCGCAGTGAAATGCGCAGAAAAACCGCGGTAAATCTGCCATAAATCCGCAGTGGTTTAGCACTGTGGATTTATCAAATCCGCTGCGGAAAAATCCGCAGAGGAACAGAATACGTGTGCACATACCGAAACCCTACCCCTACGCCTAACCCTACCCCTAACCCTACCCCTATCCCTACCCCTAACCCTACCCCTACCCCTAACCCTACCCCTAATTCTTACCCCAACCTTAGTGGAAGAAAAAAAAAAATATTTTATTATTGTCCCTACCTATGGGGGTGACAAAGGGGGGGGGGGTCATTCAGTATTTTTTTTATTTTGATCACTGCGATAGGTTTTATCGCAGTGATCAAAATGCACTTGAAACGAATCTGCCGGCCGGCAGATTCGGCGGGCGCACTGCGCATGCTCCCGCCATTTTTGAAGATGGCGGCGCCCAGGAAAGAAGACCACGGACCACGGGAGGCTCGGCAAGTATGATGGGGTGGGGGGGAGCACGGGGGGGTGGATCGGAGCATGGGTGGGTAAATCGGAGCACGGAAGGGTGGATCGGAGCACGGGGGGTGCATTGGAGCATCGAGGGGTGGATCGGACTGCAGGGGGGGTGGATCGGACTGCAGGGGGGGTGGATCGGAGTGCAGGGGGGGTGGTTGGAGCACGGGGGGGTGATTGGAGCACGGGGGTGAGCGGACAAGAGCACGGGGGGGAGCAGACAGGAGGACGGAGGGGAGCGGTGCAGTGTAAAGGACAGATCGGAGGGCTGGGGGGGCGATCGGTGGGGCGGGGTGGGGGCACATCAATGTTTCCAGCCATGGCCGATCATATTGCAGCATCGGCCATGGCTGGATTGTAATATTTCACCAGTTATAATAGGTGAAATATTACAAATCGCTCTGATTGGCAGTTTCACTTTCAACAGCCAATCAGAGCGATCGTAGCCACGGGGGGGTGAAGCCACCCCCCCTGGGCTAAACTACCACTCCCCCTGTCCCTGCAGATCGGGTGAAATGGGAGTTAACCCTTTCACCGGATCTGCAGGGACGCGATCATTCTGTGACACAGCATATGCGTCACAGGTCGGATTGGCACTGACTTTCATGACGCATACGCTGTGTCACAGGTCGGGAAGGGGTTAAAAAAAAGTAAATGACCCCCCCTTTATCACCCCCATAGGTAGGGACAATAATAAAATAAAGAAAAATTATTTTTTTTTTCCATTACAGTTAGGGTTAGGGTTAGGAATGTGCACACGTATTCTGTTCCTCTGCAGATTTTTCAGCAGCGATTTTATAAATCCACAGTGCAAAACCGCTGCGGATTTATCGCAGATTTACCTCAGTTTTTCTGCGGATTTCACTGCGGTTTTCTATTGGAGCAGTTGTAAAACCGCTGCGGAATCCGCAGAAAGAAGTGGCATGTGCGCAGCGTTTTTTGTAAACTCATGGGAAACTGCTGCGGACCCGCAGCGGCGGAAACGCTGTGGATCCGCAGCGTTTTCCGCATCGTGTGCACATACCATTAGAATTAGGCTATGTGCACACGGTGCGGATTTAGCTGCGGATCCGCAGCGGATTTGGCTGCGGATCCGCAGCGGATTCGTAGCAGTTTTCCATCAGCTTTACAGTTCCATGTAAACCTATGGAAAACCAAATCCACTGTGCCCATGGTGCGGAAAATACCGCGCGGGAACGCTGTGTTGTATTTTCCGCAGCATGTGCTGCATCTTTGTGCGGATTCCGCAGCGTTTTACACCTGTTCCTCAATAGGAATCCGCAGTTGAAATCTGCACAAAAAACACTGGAAATCCACGGTAAATCCGCAGGTAAAACGCAGTGCCTTTTACCCGCGGATTTTTCAAAAATGGTGCGGAAAAATCTCACACGAATCCGCAACGTGGGCACATAGCCTTAGGGTTAGGGTTGGAATTAGGGCTAGGGTTGGAAATAGGGTTAAAATTAGGCTTGTGGTTAGGGTTATGGTTAGGGGTGTGTTGGAGTTAGGGTTGTGGTTAGGGGTGTGTTGGGGTTAGGGTTTGGATTAGGGTTAGGATTATGGTTAGGGTTGGGATTAGGGTTAGGGGTGTGATGGGGTTAGGGCTGTGGTTAGGGATGTGTTGGGGTTAGGGTTGTGATTAGGTTTATGGCTAGAGTTGAGATTAGGGTTAGGGGTGTGTTGGGGTTAGTGTTGGAGTTAGAATTGAGGGGTTTCCACTGTTTAGGCACATCAGGGGTCTCCAAACGCAACATGGCGCCACCATTAATTCCAGGCAATCTTGCGTTCAAAAAGTCAAATTGTGCTCCCTCCCTTCCGAGCCCCGACGTGCGCCAAAACCGTGGTTTACCCCCACATATGGGGTACCAGCATACTCGGGACAAACTGGGTAACAACTATTGGGGTCCAATTTCTCCTGCTACCCTTGTAAAAATAAAAAACTGCTTGCTAAAACATCATTTTTGAGGAAAGAAAAATTATTTTTTTATTTTCACGGCTCTGCGTTATAAACTTCTGTGAAGCACTTGGGGGTTCAAAGTGCTCAACACATATCTAGATAAGTTCCTTGGGGGGGTCTAGTTTTCAAAATGGGGTCACTTGTGGGGGGTTTCTACTGTTTAGGCACACCAGGGGCTCTGCAAATGCAACGTGACGCCCGCAGACCATTCCATCAAAGTCTGCATTCCAAAACGTCACTACTTCCCTTCTGAGCCCCGACGTGTGCCCAAACAGTGGTTCCCCCCCACATATGGGGTATCCGCGTACTCAGGACAAACTGGACAACAACTTTTGGGGTCCAATTTCTCCTGTTACTCTTGTGAAAATAAAAAATTGCGGGCTAAAAAATAATTTTTGAGGAAAGAAAAATGATTTTTTTATTTCACGGCTCTGCGTTATAAACTTCTGTGAAGCACTTGGGGGTTTAAAGTGGTCACCGCACATCTAGGTTAGTTCCATGGGAGGTCTAGTTTCCAAAATGGGGTCACATGTGGGGGAGCTCAAATGTTTATGCACACAGGGGCTCTCCAAACGCGACATGGTGTCAGCTAACGATTGGAGCTAATTTTTCATTCAAAAAGTCAAATGGCGCTCCTTCCCTTCCAAGCCTGGCCGTGTGCCCAAACAGTGGTTTACCCCCACATGTGAGGTATCACTGTACTCAGGAGAAATTGCCCAATAAATTTTAGGATCCATTTTATCCTGTTGCCCATGTGGAAATGAACAAATTGAGGCCAAAATAAATTTTTTGAGAAAAAAAAAGTTATTTTTCATTGTTACGGATCAATTTGTGAAGCACTTGGGGGTTCAATGTGCTCACTATGCATCTTGATAAGTTCCTTGGGGGGGTCTAGTTTCCAAAATGGGGTCACATGTGCAGGAGCTCCAATGTTTAGGCACACAGGGGCTCTCCAAACGCGACATGGTGTCCGCTAAAGATTGGAGCCAATTTTTCATTGATAAAGTCAAATGGCGCTCCTTCCCTTCCGAGCCCTGTCGTGCGCCCAAACAGTAGTTCCCCCCCCCACATATGGGGTATCGGCGTACTCAGGACAAATTGTACAATAACTTTTGGTGTCCAGCAGTTTCTCTTTTTACTCTTGGGAAAATAAAAAAATTGTTGCTAAAAGATCATTTTTGTGACTAAAAAGTTAAAAAAAATGGTTTTGTAAATTTTGCTGTAAAAATGAGAAATCGCTGGTCAACTTTTAACCCTTACAACTTCCTAGCAAAAAAAATTTTGTTTCCAAAATTGCGCTGATGTAAAGTAGACATGTGGGTAATGTTATTTATTAACTATTTTGTGTCACATAACTCGTTTAACAGAATAAAAATTCAAAATTTGAAAATGGCAAAATTTTCAAAATTTTAGCCAAATTTCCATCTTTTTCACAAATAAACGCAAAAATTATTGACCTAAATTTACCACTAACATGAAGCCCAATATGTCACGAAAAAACAATCACAAAACAGCTAGAATTCATTGAAGCGTTCCTGAGTTATTACCTCATAAAGGGACACTGGTCAGAATTGCAAAAAACGGCCAGGACATTAAGGTCAAAATAGGCTGGGTCATGAAGGGGTTAAAATATTCTTTATCAATTGTTCCAAATTGTTCTACTGGGGCCACTAAGCAGAAAATAAAAATTATTGAAGAAAAAAACAAACTAATAATTGTAGGTGGTGTGGTAGGTCTCAAAACAGGGGGAGATACAAAGGCCTGGTTGGGATGGGCATGTGGGACAATAGAATCGGGAATCACTCCGTCAGCCATGCTTTCTGCAAACTCGGCATCTTTTTTGAGGATACCTTTGGGTGGGAGTTACAGGGACATGGTGAGGAAAATGGCGTTCTGAAAGTCTCCGGGAATCCTCAGAGTCGAAGGCTTCCCCCGGTGCCATTGACTCAAATATGAGGCTCTCTACAACTTTTTCCTGAAAGTGCTGGAACGTAAGTGGTCCTTGGGACTTTTTATACAGGACAAAGCTGTTATATGTGGCAGTTTGAATAAGTAGATTGCCACCTTTTTATACCAAGCCATGGTCTTCCTCTTGACCAGGTATGGTTGCAGATCCTGGTCTGACAAATCTACGCCACCCATATGTTTGTTATAGTCTGTGACGCTGACTGGTTTTTCCTTGTCCCTGGTGGCACCCCTCTCTCTGACCGTCACAGTGGTGTCTGCATGCAGTGTGGAAAGCATGTAGACGTCCTTCCTGTCTTTCCACTTCACTGCAAGAAGTTGATCACTTGCGAGTGAGAATGACGCCCCCCTCTCCAAACGTCTGGACACCAACTGTGACGGAAACCCCACTCTGTTTTTCCTCACTGTGCCTCAGGCCCCTGTATTTGCAGCATGGAGGGATTTGTATAGGGGGATACTCATGTAGTATTTGTCAGTATTCACGTGGTACCCTTGATGGAGAAAGGGCGTCATTATCTCCCAGACAATTTTGCCAGGGATACCAATTGTCTGGGGGCAGTTTGGGGGGTTTATTTGGCGGCCCCTACCTTCATAAATTAGGAAGGTGGACGTGTACCCTGATGAGATCTCGCAAGTTTTGTATAATTTTATGCCGTATTTGGCTTTCCTGGAGGGAATAAATTGGAGGAATGCAGACGGCCCTTGTAGCCCATCAAGGACTCGTCGACTGCCACATTTTGCTCTGGGGTATAGGAATTTAGAAACAAAGTTTTTAGGAGGGAAATTAGGGGTCTTAATTTATTTAGCCGATCGTAGTTGGGGTCAGTTCTTGGGAGACCTTGGGAATTGTCACTGATGTGGAGGAATCTCATGAGGGCTTCGTAACGGACTCGGGACATGACGGCTGCAAATACAGGGGTGCAGTGGACAGCTTTTGTTGCCCAGTAAGAGCGGAGTGTTTTTTTTTACTAAACCCATATTCAAGGTGAGGCCTAAGGGCATGTGCACACGATGCAGATTTAGTGCAGATTTAGTGCAGTTCTGCAGCGTTTTTTTCTGCAGCAGAAACGCTGCAGAACTGCACTGTGATTTACAGTACAATGTAAATCAGACCTGGGCAAGATGCGGCCCGCGGGCCGCATCCGGCCCGCCTGATGATTTTGAATGGCCCGCCAGCTAGCTGTCACTTCTGACAGCCGCCCCCGGCACCGCTCGGCCAGACGCCATTGGCGGTTCCTCAGACACTGTGCAGCTCCTGGCCTCGCCCTTCGGCTGCATTGTGCTACACCATTGGCTGGGCCACCCGGCTCTCGCTCCATCACTACTTGTGATTAGCTGGCCTGTCAGTCTGTCACTGACCTCGGTGAGGGGGAGTGGCCGGTCTCTGGAGGCTTCTGCAGGCTCTAACGGTGGCGGCCGGGTGTGAGGAGCAGAGATTTATCCCTGAGATTGTCCGTGCGGACGAGACCGGTGCCAAGGTCACTGGTAAGTGTCCGAGAGAGGCTGTATCCGCCCTCCCTGCACCCACCGTCCATGCTTCACCCTGACTGGCTGCACCCAACGGCCTTCATTCTGGCTGACTGCTGAGGTTGTGTGACTGGCGGCCTCCCCCTCTATACTGGTTCTTGAGCGCTGCGACTGGCGGCCTCCCCATCTATACTGGTCCTGGAGGGCTGTGACTGGTGACCTCCCCTTCTATACTGGTCTTGGGGGGCTGTGACTGGCAGTGGCGTATCCGGGGGGGGGGGGGGTCAGCCGGGACATAACATTTGTGCAGCACTATATGGGGGCCATAATGTTTGTGCAGCACTATATGGGGGCCATAATGTTTGTGCAGCACTGTATGGGGCCATAATGTTTGTGCAGCACTATATGGGGCCATAATGTTTGTGCAGCATTATATGGGGGCCGTAATGTTTGTGCAGCACTATATGGGGCCACTACAGTATACTACAGTATTGGGTAAAAATTAGTTAATTATATTAGTCCGGCCCTCTAAAACCATCCCAATTTCTCATGCGGCCCCATGGCTAAATTAATTGCCCACCCCTGATGTAAATCAATGTGGAAAAAAAAACTGTGCACATGGTGCAGAAAAATCTGCGCAGAAACGCTGCAGATTTCAAAGAAATGCATGTCGCTTCTTTTGTGCAGTTCTGCAGCGTTTCTGCACCCCTCCATGATAAAAATCTGCAGTGGTAAAATCTGCACAAAAACTGCACCAAATCTGCAACTAAAATGCACAAAAACTGCAGAAAATCTGCACCTGCAGATTCTGCCAAGGAGATTCAGATTTAGTGCAGAAAATTCTGCACCACATTTCCTACCTGTGCACATAGGCTAAGAATTTCTTTATTTTGGGGACATTTGTGGGGATCCAGGAACGGGAATGAAAGGCAGTGGGTTTTTGAGAAATATATTGCCGGGCATATAGGTTTGTTTGGTGGACGATTAATTGCAGGACTTCGGGGCTAATGAAAACTCTTATTCCAGGGGCTGCAGAAAAAAGGGGGAATTTGTGGGGAAAATGAGGTGTCATTATACCACAGCGGTGGGGGGACTGCGGTACTTGGTCCTGCCTCTGAAGCTTCAGCAGTGACGACCGACTCTGCTACCAGCGGCCTGGGGGATCCCGTGGAGGAAGAGTTGTCATCACTGTCTGAAAGCTGCTCAGCTTCAGAGGCAGATTCTGTTTCACTGCCAGAGCAAATCAGGCTGTAAGCTTGCTCCGCGCTGAAAGTTCTGTGGGCCATTTTATTTATTTCCTCTGCTAACCCTAACCCTAACCCTAAACAATTAAAAAAAATTATTAGAAAAAATAATTATAATTTTTTTTAATTTTTATAATCCTCTGCTGATGATGCAGGGATTACGGAGAACATGAGTGGGTAAATGGGATGCTGGCAGATGCAGAAATATGTTTTTGATAACTGACAGGGCAGCACTTGAAATGTAGTCTCTCTCTCTTCTCTCCCAGAACAACTACAAGGATAGAAGATAGAGGTACAGCCCAAGGGCTGCCATATTTATCAAATATTAGGGGTTTTGATCACTGTGATACGACATATCACAGTAATCAAAACCCAGCAGCCAATGAGAAAATTCTAACTGGTTGCTGGGTGTCTGCTGGCAGATTTTGCGCATACGCCCGCCATTTTCTTCCAGAAGAGAAGAAGGGGGGCCGGAAGCTGTGGGCTGGGGACCGGGGGACATCACCTGCGGGGGACTTATAGGTACTGTAGGGGGCTCGGGGGACTCTATTTCTCTCCCCTCTGATGTGCGATCACATCAGAGGGGAGAGAAATGCAAAGCAAACTTTTTATATGAAGCGATCGCAAGCCCTGGGGTCTGTAAAGATCCCCGGGATTGCGATCGCTCCTGGGGTCGGTAAAAACCGACCCCAATACACTGGCGAGGGAAGCTAGGTTCTGGCGGGCGCATCTGCACATGCCCCGCCATTTTGGAGCCCAGAGGAGAAGGAGGAGGGTCGGGGACAGGGGGGGGCACCTTTTTCGGTACATAAGGTACCATGGGGGGCTCGGGGGATTCTATTTCTCTCCCCTCTAATGTGCGATCACATCAGAGGGGAGAGAAAGAAAACGCAAGTCCGGATTTTTTTTTTTTGCGATTGTCGGTAAACGTTTAATTACCGGCGATCGCAAAAGCACGGTCGGTTAAAACTGACCCGAATCATGTTCTCTGGGGTCTCGGCTACCCCCGGCAGCCGAGACCCCGGAGAAAATAAGACTCTGGGGGGCGCTATTTACTTTTTCCACAGCGCCGTTAATTAATGGCGCTGTGGTTTAAGTACCCTTAATGTCCGCCGTTAAAAGGCGTATCGGCGGTCATTAAAGGGTTAAGCAGATAAAAGGCCTGGAGTTGATTTGAGGTGTGGTGCTTGCATTTGAAAGGTTTTTGTCATGATCCGTTCCAGGGTTTATTAGTGTCTGCCCTTTTTTGGACGGATCATATCAAGGGTTAACTTTCCTCTGCCTCATTCTGGGTTCGGGTTTGCTATTTAGCTCCCATGAATCTTGCTGACAGTGTCAGTTATAGTTCTGTCTTCGGCTTGTGAACCTGACTCTGGAAACCCTTGGTTTGTCCTGCTGTGAACCCTGACTTGTCCTGTGTCTGTTATCCCCCTCTGTCTGCCCTTTCCCTGCGTTTGTCTGTTCTGATTGATTCTCTGATTCTGATCTCCTGGCTTGGCTATTGACTCTGTCTTGATTTGTCCCTATTGTACCGTATTTTGCTCGCCCTGGTTTACTGATCTCTTGCTACGTCCTGACTATCCTTTCTGTTTTAATCCTTGTTGTACTGACGTGTTATCTTGTGCCCTGACTCGGCTTTTTCTGACTACTCTCTTGCCACTAGGTGGCATCTGTTCAGCTGCTCAGTGTGTGCAGTCTCGCGTCCCTATTAAACTTCCCCTGGTGAAGGTTGCGCTGTATTGCACTGCAGCTTCATGACAGTTTTGCTGTGAAGTAAACATGCGGTCAAAGGAGCTCTCCATGCAGGTGAAACAAGCCATCCTTAAGCTGCGAAAACAGAAAAGTGGCAAAATCTACAGTTTGGTACATCCTGAGAAAGAAAGCACTGGTGAACTCATCAATGCAAAAATACCTGGGTGCCCACGGAAGACAACAGTGGTGGATGATTGCAGAATAATCTCCATGGTGAAGAGAAATTCCTTCACAACAGCCAACCAAGTGAACAACATTCTCCAGGAGGTAGGCGTATCAATATCCAAATCTACCACAAAGAGAAGACTGCATGAAAGTCTTGAACATAGGGTTCACTGCCCGGTGCAAGCCACTCATAAGCATCAAGCATAAAAAGGCTAGATTGGACTTTACTAAAAAACATCTAAAAATGCCAGCACAGTTCTGGAAGAGCATTCTTTGGACCAGGATCAACCTCTAAAATATAAAATGGTATATACCTCGGTATAAACAGGTACACGCTGGGTAGTAGCAAATGGTAAAAAATTGAGGTCCTAAATAGTTCACACTAAAATAGAAATATAGTGTCCCGAGATTTCTAATATGAACCGTAAGCTATAAAACCCTTTGGTGGGTACAGAAAACCTACGTAGAGGAGTAAAAACAGCTGTTCCTGCCTTCAGTGTTAGTAGTTTTCACAGATTGGAAAGCTGTAATCATGCCGCTCATATACCAGATGAATCCGAGTGACAATGTGCTATCCAAGCAGGTGGCTGCCCCGGCCGGTAGCAGCCACCTCAGACTAACCTCCGGTATGAAGCGGGATCCTGCAAGGCCGGTGCCGCGTGAGGTGTCAGCGGTGAATCCGGAATCCGGACCTTCGTGACGTATGAGATCACGTGACCGCTTTCATCATGGATACCATCACACCAAGAGGTTTAAATATTGGTAGGGAACAACACGGTGGAGGACGCTTGGCATTTGCCACAGAACACCAGGATTGGCAAATTAGCCACTGGCGGCCTGTGCTCTTCACAGATGAAAGCAGGTTCACACTGAGCAAATGTGACAGACGTGACACAGTCTGGAGATGCCGTGGAGAGCAATCTCCTGCCTGCAACATCCTTCAGCATGACCGGTTTGGCAGTGGGTCAGTAATGGTGTGGGGTGGCATTTCTTTGGAGGGCCGCACAGCCCTCCATGTGCTTGCCAGAGGTAGCCTGACTCTATTAGGTACCGAGATGAGATCCTCAGACCCCTTGTGAGACCATATGCTGGTGCGGTTGGCCCTGGGTTCCTCCTAATGCCAGACCTCATGTGGTTGGAGTGTGCCAGCAGTTCCTGCAAGATGAAGGCATTGAAGCTATGGACTGGCCTGCCCGTTCCCCAGACCTGAATCCGATTGAACACATCTGGGACATCATGTCTCGCACCATCCACCAACGCCACGTTGCACCACAGACTGCCCAGGTGTTGGCGCATGCTTTAGTCCAGCTCTGGGAGGAGATCCCTCAGGAGACCATCTGCTACCTCATCAGGAGCATGCCCAGGCATTGTAGGTCATACAGGCACGTGGAGGCCACACACTACTGAGCATCATTTTCTTATCTTGAGGCATTTCCACTGAAGTTGGATCAGCCTGTAACTTCATTTTCCACTTTGATTTTACATAGTAACATAGTAACATAGTTAGTAAGGCCGAAAAAAGACATTTGTCCATCCAGGTCAGCCTATATTCCATCATAATAAATCCCCAGATCTACGTCCTTCTACAGAACCTAATAATTGTATGATACAATATTGTTCTGCTCCAGGAAGACATCCAGGCCTCTCTTGAACTCCTCGACTGAGTTCGCCATCACCACCTCCTCAGGCAAGCAATTCCAGATTCTCACTGCCTTAACAGTAAAGAATCCTCTTCTATGTTGGTGGAAAAACCTCCTCTCATCCAGACGCAAAGAATGCCCTCTTGTGCCCGTCACCTTCCTTGGTATAAACAGATCCTCAGCGAGATATTTGTATTGTCCCCTTATATACTTATACATGGTTATTAGATCGCCCCTCAGTCGTCTTTTTTCTAGACTAAATAATCCTAATTTCGCTAATCTATCTGGGTATTGTAGTTCTCCCATCCCCTTTATTAATTTTGTTGCCCTCCTTTGTACTCTCTCTAGTTCCATTATATCCTTCCTGAGCACCGGTGCCCAAAACTGGACACAGTACTCCATGTGCGGTCTAACTAGGGATTTGTACAGAGGCAGTATAATGCTCTCATCATGTGTATCCAGACCTCTCTTAATGCACCCTATGATCCTGTTTGCCTTGGCAGCTGCTGCCTGGCACTGGCTGCTCCAGGTAAGTTTATCATTAACTAGGATCCCCAAGTCCTTCTCCCTGTCAGATTTACCCAGTGGTTTCCTGTTCAGTGTGTAATGGTGATATTGATTCCTTCTTCCCATGTGTATAACCTTACATTTATCATTGTTAAACCTCATCTGCCACCTTTCAGCCCAAGTTTCCAACTTATCCAGATACATCTGTAGCAGAATACTATCTTCTCTTGTATTAACTGCTTTACATAGTTTTGTATCATCTGCAAATATCGATATTTTACTGTGTAAACCTTCTACTAGATCATTAATGAATATGTTGAAGAGAACAGGTCCCAATACTGACCCCTGCGGTACTCCACTGGTCACAGCGACCCAGTTAGAGACTATACCATTTATAACCACCCTCTGCTTTCTATCACTAAGCCAGTTACTAACCCATTTACACACATTTTCCCCCAGACCAAGCATTCTCATTTTGTGTACCAACCTCTTGTGTGGCACAGTATCAAACGCTTTGGAAAAATCAAGATATACCACGTCCAATGACTCACCGTGGTCCAGCCTATAGCTTACCTCTTCATAAAAACTGATTAGATTGGTTTGACAGGAGCGATTTCTCATAAACCCATGCTGATATGGAGTTAAACAGTTATTCTCATTGAGATAATCCAGAATAACATCCTTCAGAAACCCTTCAAATATTTTACCAACAATAGAGGTTAGACTTACTGGCCTATAATTTCCAGGTTCACTTTTAGAGCCCTTTTTGAATATTGGCACCACATTTGCTATGCGCCAGTCCTGCGGAACAGACCACGTCGCTATAGAGTCCCTAAAAAAAGGAAATAATGGTTTATCTATTACATTACTTAGTTCTTTTAGTACTCGTGGGTGTATGCCATCCGGACCCGGAGATTTATCTATTTTAATCTTATTTAGCCGGTTACGCACCTCTTCTTGGGTTAGATTTGTGACCCTTAATATAGGGTTTTCATTGTTTCTTGGGATTTCACCTAGCATTTCATTTTCCACCGTGAATACCGTGGAGAAGAAGGTGTTTAATATGTTAGCTTTTTCCTCGTCATTTACAACCATTCTTTCCTCACTATTTTTTAAGGGGCCTTTATTTTCAGTTTTTATTCTTTTACTATTGATATAGTTGAAGAACAGTTTGGGATTAGTTTTACTCTCCTTAGCAATGTGCTTCTCTGTTTCCTTTTTGGCAGCTTTAATTAGTTTTTTAAATAAAGTATTTTTCTCCCTATAGTTTTTTAGAGCTTCAATGGTGCCATCCTGCTTTAGTAGTGCAAATGCTTTCTTTTTACTGTTAATTGCCTGTCTTACTTCTTTGTTTAGCCACATTGGGTTTTTCCTATTTCTAGTCCTTTTATTCCCACAAGGTATAAACCGCTTACAGTGCCTATTTAGGATGTTCTTAAACATTTTCCATTTATTATCTGTATTCTTATTTCTGAGGATATTGTCCCAGTCTACCAGATTAAGGGCATCTCTAAGCTGGTCAAACTTTACCTTCCTAAAGTTCAGTGTTTTTGTGACTCCCTGACAAGTCCCCCTAGTGAAAGACAGGTGAAACTGTACAATATTGTGGTCGCTATTTCCTAGATGCCCGACCACCTGCAGATTTGTTATTCTGTCAGGTCTATTAGATCGTATTAGGTCTAGTGCTGCTCCTCTGGTTGGATTCTGCACCAATTGTGAAAGATAATTTTTCTTGGTTATTAGCAGAAACCTGTTGCCTTTATGGGTTTCACAGGTTTCTGTTTCCCAGTTAATATCCGGGTAGTTAAAGTCCCCCATAACCAGGACCTCATTATGGGTTGCAGCTTCATCTATCTGCTTTAGAAGTAGACTTTCCATGATTTCTGTTATATTTGGGGGTTTGTAACAGACCCCAATGAGAATTTTGTTACCATTTTCCCCTCCATGAATTTCGACCCATATGGACTCGACATCCTCATTCCCTTCGCTAATATCCTCCCTTAAAGTGGACTTTAGACAAGACTTTACATAGAGACAAACCCCTCCTCCTCTCCGATTTTTACGATCCTTTCTAAACAGACTGTAACCCTGTAAGTTAACTGCCCAATCATAGCTTTCATCTAACCATGTCTCGGTTATTCCCACTATGTCAAAGTTACCTGTAGATATTTCTGCTTCTAGTACTTCCATCTTGTTTGTCAGGCTTCTGGCGTTTGCGAGCATGCAGTTTAGAGGATTTTGTTTTGTTCCAATCTCCTTGCTGTGGATTGTTTTAGAAATGTTCTTACCTCCCTTCTGAGTATGTTTTCCTGGTTCTTTGTTCAAGTCTAATGTTTTTCTTCCTGTCCCCTCTTCTTCTAGTTTAACGCCCTCCTGATGAGTGTAGCGAGACTTCTGGCGAATGTGTGTTTCCCAGGTTTGTTGAGGTGTAGTCAGTCTCTGGCGAGGAGTCCATCGTACAAGTAATTCACACCGTGGTCCAGGAATCCGAATCCTTGTTGTCTGCACCATCGTCTTAGCCAGTTGTTCACATCAAGGATCCTGTTCCATCTCCTGGTGCCATGCCCGTCTACTGGAAGGATAGAAGAAAAAACTACCTGTGCATCCAGTTCCTTTACTTTCTTCCCCAACTCTTCAAAGTCCTTGCAGATTGTCGGTAGGTCCTTCCTTGCCGTGTCATTGGTGCCAACATGTATCAGAAGAAATGGGTGGACGTCCTTGAAGCTGAAGAGCTTTGGTATCCTATCGGTCACATCCTTGATCATCGCACCTGGAAGGCAGCATACTTCTCTTGCGGTTATGTCCGGTCTGCAGATGGCGACTTCTGTGCCTCTCAGTAGTGAGTCTCCCACCACCACCACTCTTCGTTGCTTCTTGGCTGTACTTTTTGCTGTCACTTGTTGCTGTGTGCCCTTTTCTTTTTTGCTTGCTGGTATTGCTTCATCCTTAGGTGTGCCATCTTCATCCTCTACAAAGATTTGATATCGGTTCTTCAGTTGTGTGGTTGGTGATTTCTCCATCGTCTTCTTGCTTCTTTTGGTCGCATGCTTCCACTCATCTGCTTTTGGAGGTTCTCTGACACTTTTTTCACCTTCTGTGACCAGTAGAGATGCTTCTGTTCTGTCTAGGAAGTCTTCATTCTCTTTGATGAGTTTCAAAGTTGCTATTCTTTCTTCCAGACCCCGCACCTTTTCTTCTAAAAGGGCCACTAGTCTACACTTCTGACAGGTGAAATTGGATTCTTCTTCTGGTCGATCTGCGAACATGTAGCACATGCTGCAGCTGACCATGTAGATTTTGAGCATCATTCTGACTCCAGACCTCCGTGGGATATTAGTTGTGATTTACGTTGATCATTTTTAGGTTTTATTGTTCTCAACACATTCCACTATGTAATGAATAAAGATTTACGACTGGAATATTTCATTCAGTGATATCTAGGATGTGGGATTTTAGTGTTCCCTTTATTTTTATTTTTTTGAGCAGTGTGTATATATATATATATATATATATATATATATATATATATATATATATATATATATACATACTATGTAGGGATTTCACTCACTCAGGTGCGACGGCTGACACTCAGGAGGCACGTTCCTTTAAAAGTTCACAAAGGTTTATTGCATCATAAACCATTTGGTAAAACTAACAGAAAACAAATAGCCTCTGGCTCAGGCAAGAAAACAAGTGTACAAATATGAAGTAGAACGGCACTAGGGTGGAGCGCTGTGTATTCAGGCGCCACAATCACCGAGGGAACCGGTGCTCTGCACAAATGTCCAACAAGCAATCCATATGTAGTAGAGAAGAAGAAAATATGCGGCACTCACCCCGAATTGACTGTGAAGATTGTGGTATAGGAGCGGTGCGGTGCGGTATAGGAGCTCGGCTTGTCCCTCGTACATACCTGATGTCCTGACGGATGTAATTTTTTCTCCAATAAAGACCACAATCTTCACAGTCAATTCGGGGTGAGTGGCGCATATTTTCTTCTTCTCTACTACATAAGAAAACAAGTGTCCAGTCCTTCAGGCTCAGTCCTGGAGCCTTAACACACTCAGGAGGGTTCCACCTCCATACATATCTGCTGTGTAAAGCATTAGCCAGTCTTATATAAAGCTAACCACACCCAGTAACCCATCACATGATTAGCCATGTGGTCTGACATCACCACAGGTCCTGAAACACATATATATACAAGGTTATGTGCAAGAAAGAAATACTCCGGGCTACATTACAGCAACAAGGCACTTATGTGGCACATACCTCCCGTCGACTACACACCCTTTAGCCATGCTACATACCTCCCCCCTCTGCCTAAAGCCGTGGGGCTTGGCACTTTCCCCCACTAAACAAGGGATTCTTGATAGGGCATCCGCATTACCGTGCAGCTTTCCGGCCCTATGTTCCACATGGAAACTGAAGTCCTGCAGGGCTAAGAACCAACGGGTGACTCTAGCATTTCTACCCTTCGTTTCCCTCATCCACCAAAGTGGGGCATGGTCAGATATCAGTCTAAATTTACGTCCCAGCAGATAATACCGTAATGTGTCCACTGCCCATTTTATGGCAAGCACTCCTTCTCAACGACTGAGTAGTTCTTTTCAGACGAGGACAGCTTCTTACTCAGATAGAGAACAGGATGCTCCTCCCCATGTAGTTCTTGGGAAAGGACTGCTCCCACCCCAACATCTGAGGCATCTGTCTGAAGAATAAACTCTTTCTTGAAGTTTGGGGCCATCAGAACGGGTTGCTTACATAAAGCCTCTTTCATTTCTTGGAAGGCTGACTCTGTTTCTTCGGACCACTTAACCATTACTGATTTTGTCCCTTTTAGCAGGTCAGTCAGAGGCGCAGCCATCGTGGCGAAGTTTGGGATGAACCTCCTGTAATATCCCATGATTCCCAGGAAGGCTTTAACTTGCTTCTTGGAAACTGGTTTTGGCCATGTTTGAATTGCCTCCACTTTACTGATTTGGGGTTTTATTTCTCCATGACCCACTATGTATCCAAGGTACTTAGCTTCTTCTTTACCCAAGGCACACTTCTTCGGGTTTATTGTAAATCCGGCCTCTCTTATAGCATCAAACACCGCTTGGACTTTCTCCAGATGACTCTCCCAGTCCGGGCTAAAGATGACAATATCATCTAGGTATCCAGAATAGAAAAAGGGAGTGGCTCACTGTTAATGTTCACAGGTGCTGTGGAAAATACCAAATAGTCTGAAGAAAAAATCCGGCACACTGTTTTCAAGTCAAACAATTGTAATAAGTTTATTGGAGATATTTATAAATCTTCTCTTTCATTTATAAATCTTCACTTTCGAATAAAACAATATCGCACAACATAAGGACCATTGAAGTATATGGCATGGGTATCATAATTCAACTTTTCGGCTAAATTACAAGCCTTTATCAAGAGATACCTAAATGTAATACAAAATAATATTTAGTACATAACATTTGAGTAAAACAAAATATATACATATTTTCGTAACAATCTAGAGAATAAAAAGTAAAAAGTAAAAAAGTAACCAACTCCATCATATATGCAGAAAACACAGAAAATTGCTGTAAAAGACACGGAGCCCTACTAGGTAAATATAGTGTCATGGTCATACTATACAGAAAAGTATTATCCTCATTGCAAAAATAATGATTTCCACTACCAAGAAAATGTATATAAGTGTATGTTGATGTTAATGCTACTCGCACTAAAGTACCCCTGCAACAGAGGATATCAAATGCTGCCAGATATGCATAAAACCTAATGAGGCCACACTGAAAAAAGGAGGATAAAAATGCTGCCCAAAAATTACATCACCTAATACCAGGTAAGTATATAGCTCCCTAAGCCGCAACAGAGAAGTAGAACCGAAAATAAAAAACAAGAAAAAAATATGACAAGTCCATAAGGACATAACGGGAAAGGTGATCCCCTCCACTAAAGCCGGAGTGCGGTATAAGAAGTACAATCACCCATCCTGGCAGCCGCCAGATGGCATGATAGGGAGAAGGGTGGCACGATCTTACCCGAGGCAGTGAGTCCGTTGCTTGCTGAGGTCCGAAGTGCGGTGACAGGACGCTGAAAACATGCGTCCTCTTAAGCAACCAGTGTGACCCGGTATGAAACTACTTCCGGGTGGCAGTGTGAAGTGCGCATGCGCGGCTCTCAAGCCGAGAAGAGCCGAGAGTCGCCGGAAAAAGCCGACGAAGTCCGGCCGATCATGTGACTCTTCCTGAAAAAAACTCAGTGTGGGTCAGCGCCTGTCTGTAAAGAATAAGAAAGAATCATAAGAGAAAATATAAAGGAAAAAGCGCACTATCATAATGTTGTTGCAGTATTAAAGGGGAAATAAGCGCACATATACAGATATATACAAAGCACTACATCGTACCAATAATATGAAATATGATATATATATATATATATATATATGTATATGTATATTATAAAATGTATACATGAACCCAGATTGAGATGAGAAAAAAATAAAATAGAAAAAGAAATAGAAATAAGAAAAGAAGGAAAGGGGAAAAAAGATAGTAACGGGTCTATGAGAATGACCACACCTAGTGCATAACCTCATATTCCCTGTTGAGGCCAAGTGGAGAAAGGGTTTGTAACTTATGAATCCAATACGATTCCCGCATTTTAAATTTTTCTATTTCATTTCCTCCCCTTCTCATAGGAGGGATCCAATCAATCACTTGATATCTGAGTTGAGCAATAGTATGGTTATTCGAAGAGAAATGAGCAGGAATCGGAAGGAGAGTACGTCCACATCTAATGGTAGACTTGTGTTGGGAGATGCGGTCCCGGATATGCTGGGTAGTTTCACCAACATATCCGAGACCGCATGCTTTTTCATTACAGTATAGTGATCAATCAATCAACTTCTTGGATACTTTAGTGATGATAGGGGCGGATGGGATGGTTGACACTGACTTATATGTCAAGCCGACGGACAAAAATAGCTTACTTTTATATAGCAACAACCATCCACGCCATGTTAAAAAAGCATTACCTAAATCCCAACATGATAGAGTAAGGAGAATTGTCTCCAACCCAGTCCAACGTACTACAAGACATATTGAAATGGACAAGAAATTTCAAGATAGAGGTTATCCTTCAACCTTGAGTGACAATATTGAGGAGACTAATAGTCCTAGGGTGACATCTAAACAGCCCAGAATTGCCTTTGTGAGTGTCTTTCATCCCTTTAAAAGGCGTATTCAACAAAGTATTTTAAAACATTGGAGTATCTTACAAAATTCATATCCTACTATTCCCGAATTTAATAATAGACCTATTTTTTGTGACAAGAGATCGGATAATCTGAGGAACTTTCTAGTGAAAGCAGATGTGGGCTCTTCCAGACCTCCGGTGACACAGAGAGTTTTCAGCACCCCACGTAATGGGACATTCCCTTGTTTGGGGTGTCTACAATGTTCAAATGTGATGAAGGGGGACTCATTTACTCATCCGCGTTCAGGACAGAGATTTCCCATAAAAGGGCACTATACGTGTAATTCAACATTTGTCATATATTTGATTAAGTGTCCATGCGGTCTCGGATATGTTGGTGAAACTACCCAGCATATCCGGGACCGCATCTCCCAACACAAGTCTACCATTAGATGTGGACGTACTCTCCTTCCGATTCCTGCTCATTTCTCTTCGAATAACCATACTATTGCTCAACTCAGATATCAAGTGATTGATTGGATCCCTCCCATGAGAAGGGGAGGAAATAGAATAGAAAAATTAAAAATGCGGGAATCGTATTGGATTCATAAGTTACAAACCCTTTCTCCACTTGGCCTCAACAGGGAATATGAGGTTATGCACTAGGTGTGGTCATTCTCATAGACCCGTTACTATCTTTTTTCCCCTTTCCTTCTTTTCTTATTTCTATTTCTTTTCTATTTTATTTTTTTCTCATCTCAATCTGGGTTCATGTATACTTTCTATAATATACATATATATATATCATATTTCATATTATTGGTACGATGTAGTGCTTTGTATATATCTGTATATGTGCGCTTATTTCCCCTTTAATACTGCAACAACATTATGATAGTGCGCTTTTTCCTTTATATTTTCTCTTATGATTCTTTCTTATTCTTTACAGACAGGCGCTGACCCACGCTGAGTTTTTTTCAGGAAGAGTCACATGATCGGCCGGATTTCGTCGGCTTTTTCCGGCGACTCTCGGCTCTTCTCGGCTTGAGAGCCGCGCATGCGCACTTCACACTGCCACCCGGAAGTAGTTTCATACCGGGTCACACTGGTTGCTTAAGAGGACGCATGTTTTCAGCGTCCTGTCACCGCACTTCGGACCTCAGCAAGCAAAGGACTCACTGCCTCGGGTAAGATCGTGCCACCCTTCTCCCTATCACACCATCTGGCGGCTGCCAGGATGGGTGATTGTACTTCTTATACCGCACTCCGGCTTTAGTGGGGGGGGATCACCTTTCCCGTTATGTCCTTATGGACTTGTCGTGTTTTTTTCTTGTTTTTTATTTTTGGTTCTACTTCTCTGTTGCGGCCTAGGGAGCTACAGTTAGGGCCAGAAATATTTGGACAGTGACACAAGTTTTGTTATTTTAGCTATTTACAAAAACATGTTCAGAAATACAATTATATATATAATATGGGCTGAAAGTGCACACTCCCAGCTGCAATATGATAGTTTCCACATCCAAATCGGAGAAAGGGTTTAGGAATCATAGCTCTGTAATGCATAGCGTCCTCTTTTTCAAGGGACCAAAAGTAATTGGACAATGGACTCTAAGGGCTGCAATTAACTCTGAAGGCGTCTCCCTCGTTAACCTGTAATCAATGAAGTAGTTAAAAGGTCAGGGGTGGATTCCAGGTGTGTGGTTTTGCATTTGGAAGCTGTTGCTGTGAGCAGACAACATGCGGTCAAAGGAACTCTCAATTGAGGTGAAGCAGAACATCCTGAGGCTGAAAAAAAAAGAAAAAATCCATCAGAGAGATAGCAGACATGCTTGCAGTAGCAAAATCAACAGTTGGGTACATTCTGAGAAAAAAGGAATTGACTGGTGAGCTTGGGAACTCAAAAAGGCCTGGGCGTCCACGGATGACAACAGTGGTGGATGATCGCCGCATACTTAATTTGGTGAAGAAGAACCCATTCACAACATCAACTGAAGTCCAGAACACTCTCAGTGAAGTAGGTGTATCTGTCTCTAAGTCAACAGTAAAGAGAAGACTCCATGACAGTAAATACAAAGGGTTCACATCTAGATGCAAACCATTCATCAATACCAAAAATAGACAGGCCAGAGTTAAATTTGCAGAAAAACACCTCAAGAAGCCAGCTCAGTTCTGGAAAAGTATTCTATGGACAGATGAGACAAAGATCAACCTGTACCAGAATGATGGGAAGAAAAAAGTTTGGAGAAGAAAGGGAACGGCACATGATCCAAGGCACACCACATCCTCTGTAAAACATGGTGGAGGCAACGTGATGGCATGGGCATGCATGGCTTTCAATGGCACTGGGTCACTTGTGTTTATTGAAGACATAAGAGCAGACCAGAGTAGCCGGATGAATTCTGAAGTGTACCGGGATATACTTTCAGCCCAGATTCAGCCAAATGCTGCAAAGTTGATTGGACGGCGCTTCATAGTACAGATGGACAATGACCCCAAGCATACAGCCAAAGCTACCCAGGAGTTCATGAGTGCCAAAAAGTGGAACATTCTGCAATGGCCAAGTCAATCTCCAGATCTAAACCCAATTGAGCAGGCATTTCACTTGCTCAAATCCAGACTTAAGACGGAAAGACCCACAAACAAGCAAGACCTGAAGGCTGCGGCTGTAAAGGCCTGGCAAAGCATTAAGAAGGAGGAAACCCAGCGTTTGGTGATGTCCATGGGTTCCAGACTTAAGGCAGTGATTGCCTCCAAAGGATTTGCAACAAAATATTGAAAATAAAAATATTTTGTTTGGGTTATGTTTATTTGTCCAATTACTTTTGACCTCCTAAAATGTGGAGTGTTTGTAAAGAAATGTGTACAATTCCTACATTTTCTATCAGATATTTTTGTTCAACCCTTCAAATTAAACGTTACAATCTGCACTTGAATTCTGTTATAGAGGTTTCATTTCAAATCCAATGTGGTGGCATGCAGAGCCCAACTCGCGAAAATTGTGTCACTGTCCAAATATTTCTGGCCCTAACTGTATATACTTACCTGGTATTAGGTGATGTAATTTTTGGGCAGCATTTTTATCCTCCTTTTTTCAGTGTGGCCTCATTAGGTTTTATGCATATCTGGCAGCATTTGATATCCTCTGTTGCAGGGGTACTTTAGTGCGAGTAGCATTAACATCAACATACACTTATATACATTTTCTTGGTAGTGGAAATCATTATTTTTGCAATGAGGATAATACTTTTCTGTATAGTATGACCATGACACTATATTTACCTAGTAGGGCTCCGTGTCTTTTACAGCAATTTTCTGTGTTTTATGCATCTATGATGGAGTTGGTTACTTTTTTACTTTTTACTTTTTATTCTCTAGATTGTTACGAAAATATGTATATATTTTGTTTTACTCAAATGTTATGTACTAAATATTATTTTGTATTACATTTAGGTAACTCTTGATAAAGGCTTGTAATTTAGCCAAAACGTTGAATTATGATACCCATGCCATATACTTCAATGGTCCTTATGTTGTGCGATATTGTTTTATTCGAAAGTGAAGATTTATAAATGAAAGAAGATTTATAAATATCTCCAATAAACTTATTACAATTGTTTGACTTGAAAACAGTGTGCTGGATATCATCTAGGTACGCAGCAGCGTAGGCCTTATGGGGTGCAAGGACTCTATCCATAGCCCTCTGGAAGGTCGCCGGAGCTCCCTGTAGGCCAAACGGCATCCGGACATACTGGAAGCATCCATTGGGTGTCGAAAAGGCCGTCTTCTCCTTGGCTTCCTGTGCCATGGGGATCTGCCAATACCCCTTTGTCAAATCCAAGGTGGATATATATCTGGCGTGCCCAAGCCTTTCGATGAGCTCATCAATGCAGGGCATGGGATAGGCGTCAAACTTGGAGACCTCATTCAACTTCCGATAGTCGTTGCAAAACCTCCACTCTCCATCAGGTTTTGGGACCAGGACAATTGGGCTCGACCAACCGCTCTTGGATTCCTCAATGACTCCAAGCCTCAACATACGTTCCACTTCCTTGGAGATAACTTCTCGACGAGCCTCAGGAATACGATAAGGTTTCACATTCACCCGCACATGTGGCTCTGTTAGGACCTCGTGCTCTATGACCTTCGTGTATCCCGGCAATTCTGAAAACAGGTCCCTGTTTTTCTGGAGTAACTCCCGGCACTGCTGTTTCTGGGTCTTCGATCGCATCTCTGCTATAGTAACCGCTCCAACCTCACCTTCTGGGTTGCTTAACAACGACGGAGATACTGTCGGCTCTCTCTCTTGCCATGGCTTGATGAGGTTGACATGATAAACTTGGAATGGTTTCCGTCTTCCTGGTTGGTGAATTTTATAATTTACCTCACCAAGTTACTCGACAACCTCATATGGCCCTTGCCATATGGCCAAGAACTCCTCATTCTAGGAATTTAGGACCTGCGAATGACGTCGCGGCTTCTGATTGGTCGCGTGGCGGTCACATGAGCGGCACGCGGCCAATCAGAAGCCGCGACGTCATTCCTCAGGTCCTAAACGCGCTCATTTTAAACAAAGAAGCCTGCCGGTTACCCGCGGTGATGTCCAGGGGCCGCCGGAGAGGTGAATATATCAATATTTTTTATTTTAATTCTTTATTTTACAAATTAATATGGATCCCAGGGCCTGAAGGAGAGTTTCCTCTCCTTCAGACCCTGGGAACCATCAGGATACCTTCCGATACTTGGTGTCCCATTGACTTGTATTGGTATCGGATATCGGTATCGGCGATATCCGATACTTTTCGGGTATCGACCGATACTATCCGATACCGATACTTTCAAGTATCGGACGGTATCGCTCAACACTACTCATGGCGATTGCAGATGCTGACTGTAGATTTGTCACCGTTGACATTGGCTCATTTGGACAAGGAAATAACTGACAGACTTTCAAAAACTCTGACATGGGCCAACATTTGTATGGTAATGATTTTAATTTTCCACAGCCATGACCTCTTCCCAACACTGAAGGACCACCAATGCAGTTTGTTGTGGTTGGGGATGAATCATTCCAAATGTGTGCCAACCTCCTAAAACCATACTCAAGTTGGAACATAAATCACACAAAAAAGATTTACAACTACCAACTGACAAGGGCACAAAGAACTGTGGAGTGTGCCTTTGGATTGCTGGTCTTTAAATGGCGCATTTTGGGAACAACCATTAATCTAAAAATTTATACTATTGATGAGGTTGTGAAAGCTTGTGTTGTTCTGCACAATTACATCCTGACTAAAGAGTGACCAAACTTAGAACGAGAGGACCTCTTACTACCACATTGCGTGATTACCAAGATCACCCTCTGAGGACTTCAGTGGAAGTTGCCCAAATGAGGGCTACATTTGCTGCTTACTTTGTTTCTGATAATGGATGTCTGGTATGGCAAGACGAAATGGTTTAAGCCGCTAAAATGTACATGTAATGTTAAAATGTACCTGTAATGTTAAAATTTAACTGTAATAGTAAAACTTACCTGTAATTTTAAAATGTTCCTGTAATGTTTGCTCACCGAAATAATAAAACACCTCTAGTGAAATGGCTGTTCCAAGTTCCCTCAACAATACAATACATATAAGGCTGCTTTCACACATCAGTTTTTTGCCGTCAGGCTCAATCCGGCGAATTTTGAAAAAAATGGATCCGTCGCAAATTGTGAAAAACTGATGGAACGGATCCGTTTTTTTTTTTTGCCGGACTTGACTAGCTTATCTGGTCCGGAGCCGAATAGCTGGGAGAGAGAGAGAGACTCCAGAATGGAAAATGCATTTTTAGTTTAAAAAAACAGAATCCGTTGCCGGATTCTATCGTTTGACGGATCCGGCGCCATAGGGTTCCATTATAGCAAAAGATGGACGGCGAGAGATCCGTCGCTGTCCGTTTTTTCGAAGGACACAAAAAACCATTACTATGTCCTTTTTTGTGTCTGGCGAAAATACGAACAGCGACGGATCCGACGAAAAACAGATGAAACGTGAGGCCATCCATCGCAATCTGTAGCTAATACAACTCTATGAGAAAAAAACAGATCCGTCAGCAATTTTTCTCAAAATTCGCTGGATTGTGCCTGGCGGCAAAATACTGGTGTGTGAAAGCAGCCTAAGTGTGTGTTTGCGGCGACGGCGCATAAGTGTGGCGATGGCGCATACAAAGATAAAGAACACACTGTGAATGTGCAAACAAAAGCAAAATTTTATTTAACAATAAAATTGCTTTGGGGAACAAAAAATTAGCTTTGGGGAATGTCAGAGGGTGAAATATGATGGACATGGGGGGTGTGGAGCTGGGGTGATTGGCTAGCATGTGTGGATGATGAAGGGGTTCCAGGGGAAGGGCCTACAAAATGCATGGGGTCTGGGAGGTCAGAGATGGGAGTAGACACATAAGGAGGAAGCGTGGAAAGGGAGAGACAAATTAGAAAACAGAGACGCATTGGAAGGTGAGGGTGGAGGTGGTAGGACAGTTTTGGGGGTACGCTTGCTGGTCATAGTCTTCTTGGTTTGCTGTGCTTAACTGTTACTGGCCTTCTGTTTGCTTCTTTTTTTCTTTGGGAGGGTGGGAGTAGTTGCTTGAGGCTGGTGTGCAGCAGGACTCGGCATGGTGGTGGAGGTAGACTGGTGCGCAGCAGGACTCGGCATGGTGGTGGAGGTAGACTGGTGCGCAGCAGGATGCGGCATGGTGGTGGAGGTAGACTGGTGTGCAGCAGGACTCGGCATGGTGGTGAACCTGGTTAGTTGTGGAACAGCCGGATATGCCATGTGTGGCTGCTAGAAGTACCAAGTCTGCTGCATAGCCTGGCTGTAAGCAGCATGGCAGGACTGCATCACATTCAGCTGGAGATAAGGCGTAAGGTTTTCCGACATGCCCCGCTGTATAGCAATAAAAAAATGTTTTACCGGTCTCTAAAAGGTCGGCTTCCAGGCGGTCAAGGCATCAGTTGACTTCCTGGAAAAGTGAGTTCCCATGCGCAAACCCACTTTTCAGTCTGTCTTCAACGGCCTTTAGGCCATTCTGGAAGACTGAGCCTATGTGAACAAACTTGGGCATGAGTGGCCTGTTCTAGGCCTTCTGCTGCTGGCGAGAAGAGCAAAAAGTACCAGTGGCAGAGGACTGGGACAGGGGACAACTTGAAGGACCAGCTGCCTATTCTCCAGCCTGTGAAGCCTGCCCACTTGCTGCATCATTGGTGGATGACTGGGACTGTTCGGTGGCTGTTCGATGAGGCACCACTCCAACAGAGGATGATCCAGGTTCAGCGGTGCTGCTCCAGGTTCTGTTTGAAAAAGAAGTGAAAAACATTACTACAAAAAAATAAAACATTCTAAAGCGCCAACATATCCTGTGGAAAAAAAAATTCAGATGTTATACCATGGAATACAACACAAAAATATTTACGTTCGATGACGAACCGCAGGTCTCAGGAAGGAGAGCATACGATGTGTAGGGATTGTACTCGCTCGGATGCATAGGAGGAAACAGGAGGCACATTCTCTTCAGCGTTCATGTAGGTTTATTCACTCCATAAACCATTTAAGTCAGCAACACAAGGGTAAACAGTCTTACATCAGACGGAAAAGTCCTCAGTGTCTATAGTAGAGCTCCGCTCTCTCTCAGACCTGTAGGCATACAGGCTGTGCTATGTCCAGCACGTAGGCTCTCCAGCCTAAAGATGGTCTCTGTGTGCTGTTCAGGATGTCTGTCCCCACCTGGAACCGTCCAACACACAGGCCACTCTGCAGTGTCCAGCCAGGACACATGGAAGTCTGTCCACCCTGCAGACTCCCAAACACACTCACCACATGGGCTACACACACCTCTTTACATAAGTGTAACCACACCCAGATACCTGTCACATGGCCAGTCAGGTGAGTGTGACATCACCACAGGTCCTTCAACACAAAACCATCTTAGGTATTCAAACACGCCTCTTAGGGTGGGTTTGTAGGTGACTGAACCCACCCATGTCTCCAATCACCTGGAAGCCTTCCCAATGTAAACAAATCCCTCAGAAGTAGATCTGCTTGAGCAAAACATACCCTTGCTTCCATCACAGGGCCACCCACCTCTGCGATACATACCGTCCATTAATCACATGACCTTTAGCCACGCTACATACCTCCCCCTCTGCCTAAAGCCGTGGGGCTTGGCACTTGTCCTAAACTGACTAGAGACCCCTCTCAGTCGTCCCTGACAGTCAAACCGTCTGTCTAAGTCAGGGCCTGTTATTGAACCCTTTCGGCATTCGTCATCCCTTTCCATCACATCCTTTGACAACGATGACCCCTTGTCATCTCGTCAGCTATAGGATCTCCCGCTTAGGTCACTGAGCCTTGAACTAACTGAGGAGTCACTACTTCTAACTCTTCCATCTGACCACCTTCGGTTCTCTCTCGGTTCTTGATCTCTCCTATTGTCTTTCTCCGGAGAGCAGCTCTTCTCTTTACGTCTATATCCTCTAACTTCAGCTTGAGGACTTCCAGGCGTTAGAGCACCTCTTCGCCTCTCTGGCAGCTGTTTATTAACTTGCAGTCTCTCAATTCTCAGATGCTCTACCTCCCTTAGGTATGCCATGCGATATTCCAGGAGCATGCGGATATTCCTAAGACTTTCTCTGGATCCGACAAGCAGGAACGGAACCATCCCATCTTCACCCATGACCTGGACCTCTTCATCAGCAGGTATCCTCAGTCTCTTCAGACCGGATTTATCCACCATCTCCTGCATCACTCTCCCAAGTTTCCCAATGACTTTCGCCACCAGACCTTTAGGTACTTGGACTGTGTCTTCCACTAAGCCCAGCCGACTAAGAGCTTTCCTTTCACGCTCCAAACGTCGAACGGCTTCATCATTCTTCAAAATGATCTTCTGCTTTGTACGGAGGCAGTGAAGGTGCATATCCCTCAGGACAGCCACCCGCTTCACTGTGACTTCCCTAGTCGACAGTATGACCAACTGCTGAGTCTCAGGCACCCAGTGCACACTACACGCCTCTACTGCCTTTCTAAATGCCTCATGCACACCCTTCCTGGCGCACTCTTCTCGCATGTCTTTGGGTACTTCTATTATGCTCTTGAAAAGCGGGGTCTCCTCTTCACGGACATCTGCCACGACCGGGTGACTGTCTTGTTCCGCTTTTAGCACAAACTCTTCCACAGTCTTTTCTTCTGCTTGAGCATTTGCCAAGATTGGCATTGGCAACTCCTCTGCCAGGCAGCGACGCTCATCTTCTCTTTGAAGTAGTTCCTGCTGATGCTTTTCTTGGGCCTCTCTGAGCACCTCCACATCTTTCCATATGGCCTTATTCATAGTTTGACACGCTGATAGGTGACCTCTGAGCTCAGAGACTTCCTTCTCCAGCTCATCCACTCTGTGCTCAATCGCCAGTCTCAGGACCCTTTCCTGCTTGACTGTCTCTGTAAGCAGCTCTATCTCATGGTCCTGCTCTCTTTTGGCCAGTACATGTCGCACCACCAGTTCTTTAATTAAACTTTCAGATGGGGGCTCTTGCCCACCCACACTCTGCCTCTTCAGAGTTCCACCTGTTTCTTCAGCATCAGGTACTTCATCATACTGAGCCAGTTCACTCTTTCCAGGCATTGCAGATGTGGGTCTACTACAGGTCTGTTCTAACCCCAGCCCGACACTAACTACCTCAGTGCTAGGGTTTGTCAGAGATAAAGTGACCTCCTCATCAAGGACAATAATGTTATCTGCACCTGACCCTGTCTCTTCCTCATCATCTTTCTTCTCAGAGGGTATAACTTGTCCCGCCTTTCTGCGGCCCCCGCGACGTGATGAAGATCTGTGATTTTTACTCGGCTCCTCCTTACTGCACTCCTTTTCCTTTGTGCTCGAGTCACAGTCTGAATAGGAGTCACCCCCTCTCACTCTGTCATCCTGGAACAGCAATTCCCCATTTAAACAGGTGTCAGACCCACACTTTCTTCCAGTCACCCGGAACTCTGGACTATCGACCTTAGGTGTCGCTATCTCCTTTTCACACATCACACAATCCGGAATCACTACAGCCGCCTGTTGTGGTGGGGCTCCCTTAGGGTCATTCTGGATCCTTTTTGAGCAACCAGACACTCCGCTTTCCTCCCACAAGTCCCAAAACCTTTCAAAGTCCTGGCCTATTACAACAGGGAATGGCAAGTCTGGGACTACAGGTACATCATGGCTGGCAATAATAGTGGGCGTCTCAATGATTACCCTGGACACCGGATAATCCCTAGCGACCCCATGAACGCAGTGGACTTCCATCTTCCTTCCGGGAATCAGATAGACAGGGAGTGTGGCGCTCACCAGCGTCACCAGGCTCCCCGAGTCCAGAGATCCAGTCACGGACACTCCATTGACTTCTACAGAACAGCTCTCTGTAATCTTGTCAGATAGAAAGTCAGTACAATATTCTGGACATGCGCTGTTCGAACACTGAACCCGGCAACAGTCCATCAGTGCATTCACCGCCACCCCTTTTTGGGCCACCACCCCTATTTGGGTCGCCACCCCCTTTTTGGACTCCACCCCCTTTTGGGTTACCGCCCCCTTGTGGACCATTTTCTCCTTTAGGGCCACCGCCCCTTTTAGGGACTCCACCCCCTTTTGGGTTACCGCCCCCTTGTGGACCATTTTCTCCTTTAGGGCCACCGCCCCTTTTAGGGACTCCACCCCCTTTTGGGCAACTACCCCCTTTTGAGACGCAGCCCCAATTTGGCCAACCATAATTATTTGGGGTTACCGCTCCGTTTTGGGACTCCACCCCACTTTTAGGGACACCACCCCACTCTGGGGTACACCCTGTGGACTTCCCACAGTACTCTCAGGCCCCAGTTTGCACAGCACACCAATGTGACTCTGGTCCTTTAAGAGTCTGCACACTCTAAACCAGCATTGTCTTTTTTTTTTTTTTCTCTTTTGCTGCAACTGCACTTCACAAGGCTCTGCACCGCGGACTTCGTGGACCCACCGATCCACAGCAAAACTTCGTAACCCCGCCGAGTTACCACCAGACGCCTTCAGTCTTCGTGGCCCCACTGAGCCACAGCAAGTTGATCACAGAAGAAAAAAAAAGAAATACATGGACTCGCTGTGTTATGGACCTGGTGGTTAGGAGCACCCGGAACGACCTGATGGTTAAACTCACACAGGACAAGCTCTGGGAAGTGGGAGCTCTGCTGACCGCAACCCTTAATCCTATCACACAACTAGAAATAGCCGAGGAGCGTACCTAACACGACCTAGACGCCTCTTCACAGCCTAAGAGCTAACTAGCCCTAATGATAGAAAATAAAGCCTACCTTGCCTCCGAGAAATTCCCCAAAGGAAAAGGCAGCCCCCCACATATATTGACTGTGAGTTAAGATGAAAGTCACAAACACAGAAATGAAACAGGTTTCAGCAAAGGGAGGCCAGACTTACTAAACAGACTGAGGATAGGAAAGGTATCTTTGCGGTCAGCACAAAACCCTACAAAAAGACCACGCAGAGTGTGCAAAAAGACCTCCGCACCGACTCACGGTGCGGAGGTGCCACTCTGCATCCCAGAGCTTCCAGCTAGCAAGGCACGATCATCATAGCCAGCTGGACAAGGAAACAATGAACAAATAATTAACTAGCAGAGACTTAGCTTCTACTGGAGTAGACAGGTCACCAGAAAGATCCAAGAGCGAACAGAACCAGTACAAGAACATTGACAGCTGGCATGGAGTAACGATCTGAGTGGAGTTAAATAGAACAGCCAGCCAAAGAATAACCTACGTCACCAGTGGAAGGAACCTCAGAAGCAGCAGCTCCACTCACAGCCACCAGAGGGAGTCCATGGACAGAACTCGCCGAAGTACCATTCATGACCACAGGAGGGAGTTCGATAACAGAATTCACAACATCTCTGGTTCACAGCAAGCAATTGCACATGTGCTTATAGAAAAAAAAACACAGTCTCTCACTCAGACCTCGGTCAGCATAGCACAGACTCCTGTCTGTTACAAAAAAAAATCACTGATCCCGATCAGCACAATACACGGTTTTCAGACCGTTACCCGCTGGCAACCTGCACGGGTTCCTGGACACCTCTTGGCCTCAGAGGTGCCCCAGACACAATGTCTTTCTTTGTTTCACACTGACCCCGGTCAGCACAACACGGATCTCCATCCGTTCTCAGCTTTACAGCCCAAACACAGTTTCTCACTGATCCCAATCAGCATAACACGGATCTCCATCAGTTACCTGTTGGTGCCGCACAGGTTCTCGGATACCTCTCTTCTGCTCAGAGGTATCCCTTATACAGCAGTTCTCACTGATCCCGATCAGCATTACTCACGGTTGTCAAGACCGTCCACTCTTCTGGCTCAGACCAGCCATCGCTGCAACATGTGCTCCTTGGATCGCTGCCCGCATTCGAAACACCAATTGTAGGGATTGTACTCGCTCGGATGCATAGGAGGAAACAGGAGGCACATTCTCTTCAGCGTTCATGTAGGTTTACAGTCTTACATCAGACGGAAAAGTCCTCAGTGTCCATAGAAGAGGTCCGCTCTCTCTCAGACCTGTAGGCATACAGGCTGTGCTATGTCCAGCACGTAGGCTCTCCAGCCTAAAGATGGTCTCTGTGTGCTGTTCAGGAAGTCTGTCCCCACGTGGAACCGTCCAACACACAGGCCACTCTGCAGTGTCCAGCCAGGACACATGGAAGTCTGTCCACCCTGCAGACTCCCAAACACACTCACCACATGGGCTACACACACCTCTTTACATAAGTGTAACCACACCCAGATACCTGTCACATGGCCAGTCAGGTGAGTGTGACATCACCACAGGTCCTTCAACACAAAACCATCTTAGGTATTCAAACACGCCTCTTAGGGTGGGTTTGTAGGTGACTGAACCCACCCATCTCTCCAATCACCTGGAAGCCTTCCCAATGTAAACAAATCCCTCAGCAGTAGATCTGCTTGAGCAAAACATACCCAGGCTTCCATCACAGGGCCACCCACCTTTGCGATACATACTGTCCATAAATCACATGACCTTTAGCCACGCTACAGATGGTACTTGTATTTGGAAATCTTTTGAGCAGCACCACTTCGAACTTTGATCTCCTCTCTCAGGTCCTTGAAGCGATCCTTCATCGAACGCCACCGGACTTTGACTCTCTTCACTGTGAAGGGGGAAAAAAATAAATTGTAAAACAATGCACCACAGGTTCACTGCCGTGTCAGACCACATTCCAATACTTACAAAAATCCATTCTGAGTTGTGGCATGGTCCCAATCATCCAACAGCTATCTGGCCACTTCATCCTATAGCCGCCGAATGACCACAGTGTCCGAGTGCCGCTGATCCGGGGTGTCCCACAACGGAACTCGCTCCTGCACCAATGTTATTAGGAGCTCGTCGTCAATGGTGGCTTCACGATATGAAACCTAGAAATCAAAGAAACAAATTAACCCCTTAATGACAGAGCCGATTTGGTACTTCATGACCGAGCAAATTTTTACAATTCTGACCACTCACTTTATGAGGTTATAACTCTGGAATGCTTTAACATATCCTGCTGATTCTGAGACTGTTTTTTCGTGATACATTGTACTTCATGTTAGTGGTAACATTTCTTCGATATTACTTGCGATTATTTATTTTAAAAAAACGGAAATATGGTGAAAATTTTGAAAATTTTATATGTCACGAAAAATAGTTAATAAATAACATTTCCCACATGTCTACTTTACATCAGCACAATTTTGGAAACAAAATGTTTTTTTGTTAGGAAGTTATAAAGGTTAAAATTTTACCAGCGATTTCATCATTACAACAAAACTTACAAAACCATTTTTTTAGGAACCATCTGTTAGGGGTCGAGTTCCCGCCTCTGCACAGGGGGAATCTCGGGCCATCTCCGCTGCGTTCTCTCATTCTTCTCCTGCCGCAGTGGAGCCTGCTCAGTGGAGACGTCAGTCCCAGCGTCTCGCTCAGTCTGACTCTGTACAAAGAGTTACTGCTGCTTTTCCTGCTTCTGCCATTGAAGTCAGTGCTGGGCAGCGGCAAGCAGACGCTTCTGGGACTAAGTCCTGCTTTTCTCGTTCTGAGCATGCCCAGAGTAAGATCTCTCAGTGGAGATCGAGAGTCACATGTTCAGATACTGCAGCTAAAGCCATTGGTCCTTCAGGAAGGTCCTGTAGGTGCTCAGGCTCTGTGGCAGCCTCTCATTGGTTCTTCTAGGAAGGTCCTGTACGTGCTGCAACTATTTAGGGCTCGCATGGCCGCATGGCCATGCGCTAGTATCTATGTTATATGCTTTGCGCCAGTGTGGTCATGTAAGTTTGTGTTCAGGGACCCGGCTGAAATAAGCCCCTAGAATGCTGGCACCTCCGGTGAGGAGATTGTGTGTGTATGTATTCAGGGACCTGGCTGAAATAAGTCCATAGAATGCTGGCACCTCCGGCGAGGAGTTTTGTGTGCATGCATGACCACTGACTGCTCTGATTTGGGTAGATAGCCTGTGCCTCTGTGAAGTCTAACAGGGCGCAGTGCTTTGCTTCACGGCTACTCTGTGAAATAACAGAGCTAGTTCATACCGCCAAATAGTTCCGCCGTTTGCTAGCAGCAGGTTCTCCTGCACGGTGGACCCCGGGCTGCGAACGCACCAATTTCAATAAAACATCTATATTTACTCGGGGCGTTCCGCTAGCCCTAACACAATCTCACATTTAAAGTCACTTTGAGGGGTGTACATGACAGAAAATACCCAAACTTGACACCATTTAAAAAACTACACCTTTCAAGGTGTTCAAAACCACATTCATGAAGTTTATTAACCCATGACGTGATTCACAGCAACTGAAACAATGTGGATGGAAAAAATGAACATTTAACTTTTTTTTGCAAACATTTTACTTCAGAACCAATTTTTTTTATTTTCACAAGTGTAAAATGAGAAAATGAACCACAAAAATTGTTGTGCAATTTCTCCTGAATACGCCGATATCCCAAATGTGGGGGTAAACCACTGTTTGGACGCACGGCAGGGCTTGGAAGAAAAGGAGCGCCGTTTGACTTTTTCAATGCAGAATTGGCTGGAATTGAGATCGGACGCCATGTCACGTTTGGAGAGCCCCTGATGTGCCTAAACAGTGGAAACCCCCACAAGTGACACCATTTTGGAAACTAGACCCTTTAAGGAACTTAGATGTGTGGTGAGCACTTTGAACCGCCAAGTGCTTCACAGAATTTTATAACGTAGAGCCGTGAAAATAAAAATCACATTTTTTACACAAAAATGATGTTTTCGTCCACAAATTCTTATTTTCACAAGGGTAACAGGAGAAATTAGACCACAAAAGTTGTTGTGCAATTTCTCTTGAGTACGTCGATACCCCATATGTGGGGGTAAACTGCTGTTTGGGTGCACGGCAGAGCTTGGAAGAGAAGGAGCACCGTTTGACTTTTTCAACGCAGAATTGGCTGGAATTGAGATCGGACGCCATGTCGCGTTTGGAGAGCCCATGATGTGCCTAAACAGTAGAAACCCCCCACAAGTGACACCATTTTGGAAACTAGACCCTTTAAGGAACTTGTCTAGATGTGTGGTGAGCACTTTAATTCCCCCAGGTGCTTCACAGAAGTTTATAACGTAGAGCCGTGAAAATAAATAATCGCATTTATTCTACAAAAATGATTTTTCGCCCCTAAATTTTTATTTTTACAATGGTAACAGGAGAAGTTAGACCGGAAAAGTTGTTGTGCGATTTGTCCTGAGTACGCTGATACCCCATATGTGGGGGTAAACCACAGTTTGGGCGCATGGCAGAGCTTGGAAGAGAAGGAGTTCCGTTTGACTTTTTCAATGCAGAATTGGCTGGAATTGAGATCGAACGCCATGTCGCGTTTGAAGAGCCCCTGATGTGCCTAAACAGTGGAAACCCCCCACAAGTGACCCCATTTTGGAAACTAAACCCATTAAGGAACTTATCTAGATGTGTGGTGAGCACTTTGAACCCCCAAGTGCTTCACAGAAATTTATAACGTAGAGCCGTGAAAATAAAAAAAATCCTTTTTTTCCCTCAAAAATATTTTTAAGCGCAGAATTGGCTGTCGCGTTTTGAGACCCCCTGATGTACCTAAACAGTGGAAACCCCCCAATTCTAACTCCAACCCTAACTCCAACACACCCCTAATGCTAATTCCAATCCAGAACCCTAATCAAAATCACAACCCCCAAACACCCCTAACCCTAATCCCAACCCTAACCATAACCCTAATCACAACCCTAAACGGCAAAACACCCCCTAATCCCAACCCTAACCCTAATCAAATCCCTAAACCCAATACACCCCAATCATAATCTCAACCCTAACCTCAAACCTAACCACAAACCTAACCTAAACCCTAATCCCAAACCTAACCCTAATCCCAAACGTAACACTAATGCCAACCCTAACCCTAATATCAACCTTAATCCCAACTCTAACCCTAACTTTAGCCCCAACCCTAGCCCTCACCCTTACTTTAGCACCAACCCTAACCCTAACTTTAGCACCAACCCTAACCCTAACTTTAGCCCCAACGCTAACCCTAACCCTAGCTTCAGCCCCAACCCTAACCCTAATTTTAGCCCCAACCCTAACCGTAGCCCTAACCCTAACTTTAGCCCCAACCCTAACCCTAACTTTAGCCCTAACCCTAACTTTAGCACCAACCCTAGCCCTAACCCTAACTTTAGCCCCAACCCTAACCCTAACTTTAGCCCCAACCCTAGCCCTAACCCTAATTGGAAAATAGAAATACATACCTTTTTAAATTTTATTATTTTTTCTAACTTTGGGTTGACAAAGGGGAGGTTATTTACGATGTTTTTTATTTTGATCACTGTGATAGGGCCTCACAGTGACCAAAATAAAAAAAGAAGAATCTTCCTCTGCCAGGCCGGCACATCACGGCGGGCGTACTGCGCATGCCCCCACCATTTTCTTCCCAGAGGAAGAAGCCAAGTATAACAGGGTCCCCGAATCCCCCTATTTCTCTGTCATCTGATGTGCGATCTGCATAGAAATACATGCAGCCGCACACTCCTGTCCCAAGTGCCGGCGGCAGTGACGGGTATTGATGTGCGAGACTCATGCGAGTTTCTTGCAAGGATGACCCCAGCCTAGCACAGATTTCGTGTGTGATTTTATTTAAGGTCGTGATCACAAATGCAAGAAAGTCTTGACGAGTCTCACATGTTAATACCCGGCACTGCTAACAAAAGCAATCTTGCCTTGTGCAGGCGTGTACTATGGAGGACAGAGAATGAACTTCAATCCAATATTGCAGCCAGCATGCAGCCAGCGGGTAAGGAAAGGGTGAATCAAACACCCGAAAACTCCGCCCATATGACCCAAAACCAGTCCCGCCAAATTCAGGTGACAGGTTCCCTTTAACAGGATCCATTTCTATAGACGAGGGAGAAAAAATAAAGCCCAAAAAGGAAACCTCCTGCACCCCAAAAAGACACTTAGACCCATTCACAAACAAGGCATTGTCATGAAGGATCTGAAATTCCATCCTGACCTGCTGCACATGAGACTCCCAATCATCGGAAAAAAATCAAAATATCGTCCAAATATACAATCAAGAATTTGTCAAGATAATCCCGGAAGATATCATGCATGAAGGACTGAAAAACAGATGGAGCATTAGAGAGTCCGAATGGCATCACAAAGTATTCAAAATGGCCTTCGGGCGTGTTAAACGCAGTTTTCCATTCATCACCCTGCTTAATACGAACAAGATTATAAGCCCCCTGAAGGTCAATCTTAGTAAACCAACTAGCTCCCTTAATCCTAGCAAACAAATCGGAAAGCAAAGGTAAAGGATATTGAAACTTGACCGTGATCTTATTCAAGAGGCGATAATCAATACAGGGTCTTAAGGAACCATCTTTTTTAGCAACAAAAAAGAACCCCGCTCCCAACAGTGAAGAAGATGGCCGAATATGCCCTTTCTCCAAAGATTCCTTAATATAGCTCCGCATGGCGGAATGTTCAGGTACAGACAGGTTAAAAAGTCGGCCCTTAGGAAACTTACAGCCTGGAATCAAGTCAATAGCACAATCGCAGTCCCTGTGCGGTGGAAGGAAACTCGACTTGGGCTCATCGAATACATCCTGAAAATCAGACAAAAACTCCGGAATTTCAGAAGAGGGAGAAGGGGCTATAGACATCAGAGGAACATCATTATGAACCCCCTGACAACCCCAACTAGTCACAGACCTGGACTTCCAATCCAAAACAGGATTATGTACCTGTAACCAGGGAAAACCCAGCACGATAGCATCATGCAAATTATGCAACACCAGAAATCGACAATCTTCCTGATGGGCTGGTGCCATGCGCATGGTCACCTGTGTCCAAAACTGGGGCTTACAGTGGGGCGAAAAAGTATTTAGGCAGTCAGCAATAGTGCAAGTTCCACCACTTAAAAAGATGAGAGGTGTCTGTAATTTACATCATAGGTAGACCTCAACTATGGGAGACAGACCCTTCTACTCCCCAGCCGGATCACCAATCTATTTATAAATATCTAGACTCTATAAAATTACCCCATATTACATCTGAGCAGCTAAACTACCTTAATTACCTTACCTTAATTACCTTACCTTACCTTAACAGATGTAGAAATTAACTCGACGATTAAACAAACTAAATCTCATAAGGCCCCAGGCCCAGACGGGTTGACGAATGACTATTATAAATCCTTTTATCTGTTGCTGACTCCATATTTGCAGAGATTATTCTCGGTGTGGAGAGACTCGGGTACTGTGACGGCTCCTGGTTTGGAAGCTACCATATCTACCATACCCAAGCCTGGGAAACCCCTCACACACCCTGGTGACTTTAAACCCATTGCTCTGCTCAATTCAGATGTCAAAATATTCACTAAAATTATAGCGTCCAGACTAAAACTTATTATCCCAACTATAATTTCACCGGACCGAGTGGGTTTTGTGGCCGGACGGGAGACGAAAGATGGGGTGCTGAATCTGATTAAAATAGCCGAGCTGTCTGGCCTAACCAGTGCATTCCTGTCGCTTGATGCTGAGAAGGCTTTTGACAGGGTGCACTGGGGGTATCTTCGGGCAGTATTGGAAAGGTTTGGACTGTCGGGCCCAATATTCTCAGCAATCTGTGCTATGTACTCGACTCCTTGTGCCAGGGTCTTGACATCCGTTTTTTTATCTGGTCCGTTTCAGATCACAAATGGCACTCGTCAGGGTTGCCCACTCTCTCCTATTATTTTCGCACTGTGCATGGAGCCGCTCGCTGAACGCATTAGAACCTCTATTAATATCACCGGCATCAAGGTTGGACAGATGGAGCATAGAATTGGCTTGTATGCTGATGATGTTATTCTATCCTGTATCAACTTGGAGACATCCTTGACAGCTATTACCTTGGAACTCAGGGAATTCAGTAATGTGTCATACTACAGGTTGAATCCCACGAAGTCCTTGTTGTTTCCGGTGGCGGTTCCGTGCGCGGCCAAGTCGAAAATGGAGGCTGAGTTTCCATTTAAATGGATGACAGAGGGTATCCCGTACTTGGGAGTTATATTGATGGGTTCTGAACAGATTGTCGAGAAGAATTTCTCTAAATTGATCACACCGGTTAGGGCACAACTTGACAATTTTCACAAAGTTATGACATCCTGGATTGCCAGGATTAATGTTTTCAAAATGATGATCCTGCCTAAAATACTGTATCTCCTTAGGTGTATCCCATTAAAAATCCCCAAACGTTTGATTTTGAAATTACAAACTATGACATACGATTATATTTGGTCACACAAAAAATCCAGAATCTCTAGGACCTTGATGTACTATCCGTACAAACGGGGAGGGCTGGGAATGCCGAACCTCATGCTGTACCATAGAGCGGCCATACTAACTGGACTTAGAGACTGGTGGCAGGCAGACAAAGACCACAGATGGCTCCAAATAGAAAACTATTATGCCAAAACTAGATCTACCCGCACAATTCTTGAGGCTGAATCTATTGCAATCACTGATTATTCCCCTCCTTTACCAACCATGAAAATCGCGCTCCACTATTGGAGGACACTGGTCCCTTCCTTGATTAAATTATCTCATGACTCCCTATCCTTAAAAGCCCTTGAGACACACATCCCATTTATTAATCTCCAGCCTTGGGTTGATGCTGGAATCGTAACATTACGGCAGATATTGGATGCCGCTGGCCTTGTCCCCTTTGACCGCTTGGCCTCCAGCTTCCCGAATGTCCGGAGATATTTCTATCAATATTTGCAGATACGTCATCTACTTCATAGTAACATAGTAACATAGTTAGTAAGGCCGAAAAAAGACATTTGTCCATCCAGTTCAGCCTATATTCCATCATAATAAATACCCAGATCTACGTCCTTCTACAGAACCTAATAATTGTATGATACAATATTGTTCTGCTCCAGGAAGACATCCAGGCCTCTCTTGAACCCCTCGACTGAGTTCGCCATCACCACCTCCTCAGGCAAGCAATTCCAGATTCTCACTGCCCTAACAGTAAAGAATCCTCTTCTATGTTGGTGGAAAAACCTTCTCTCCTCCAGACGCAAAGAATGCCCCCTTGTGCCCGTCACCTTCCTTGGTATAAACAGATCCTCAGCGAGATGTTTGTATTGTCCCCTTATATACTTATACATGGTTATTAGATCGCCCCTCAGTCGTCTTTTTTCTAGACTAAATAATCCTAATTTCGCTAATCTATCTGGGTATTGTAGTTCTCCCATCCCCTTTATTAATTTTGTTGCCCTCCTTTGTACTCTCTCTAGTTCCATTATATCCTTCCTGAGCACCGGTGCCCAAAACTGGACACAGTACTCCATGTGCGGTCTAACTAGGGATTTGTACAGAGGCAGTATAATGCTCTCATCATGTGTATCCAGACCTCTTTTAATGCACCCCATGATCCTGTTTGCCTTGGCAGCTGCTGCCTGGCACTGGCTGCTCCAGGTAAGTTTATCATTAACTAGGATCCCCAAGTCCTTCTCCCTGTCAGATTTACCCAGTGGTTTCCCGTTCAGTGTGTAATGGTGATATTGATTCCCTCTTCCCATGTGTATAACCTTACATTTATCATTGTTAAACCTCATCTGCCACCTTTCAGCCCAAGTTTCCAACTTATCCAGATCCATCTGTAGCAGAATACTATCTTGTCTTGTATTAACTGCTTTACATAGTTTTGTATCATCTGCAAATATCGATATTTTACTGTGTAAACCTTCTACCAGATCATTAATGAATATGTTGAAGAGAACAGGTCCCAATACTGACCCCTGCGGTACCCCACTGGTCACAGCGACCCAGTTAGAGACTATACCATTTATAACCACCCTCTGCTTTCTATCACTAAGCCAGTTACTAACCCATTTACACACATTTTCCCCCAGACCATAATTCCCAGATTCATAATTCCCCAAACTCGCCTTTCTTCAACTCCCATTTAAATAACAGGGTTAATGGTTATTTCTTGTTGCCTGACTCTGGCCCGAAGGGAATTTCAATATTATATAAAGCCTTAAACGACCCAGCAGAAGATGTTAAACTGCCATATATGATCAAGTGGGAACAGGATCTGGACTTCCTATCGGACCCGATAGATTGGGAGGAGGGACTGGGTGAAGTATTACGGGTATCAGCCTGTGTCAATCATCTCGAACAATTGAAAAAAGTACACCTTAGATGGTATCAATATCTGGTTCAGGTGGCTCACTATGACCCTACTGGGTCGGACAAATGCTGGAGGGGGTGCGGTCACAGGGGGAACTCTGGAACACACCTGGTGGTCGTGTCCAATTCTTCAGCCCTGGTGGAGAGATATGGACCTTTTAATTGCACAGGTCTTGGGGATCCAGCTGACTATGTCACCTAGGCAGGCCATTCTTCACATCGGCCTGGAGGACATTCCACACATACTTCGAGGTACACTATCACATATTCTAATAGCTGCCAGGTTATTAGTCGCCTCAAGATGGAAAGACACTAATCCTCCCAATATTAGTGAATTAATTAATAAACTTAATGTCCACTGCCAATATGAACTCGCTTTGGCTCACTCCATGACTGCCAAAACCAAAAGACAAAATATTTGGCACCCTTGGTTACATAGTGGTCATTCCTCTATTGACCCGCACCACCTTGTTTGATCGTTTACTTGAGTGGGAATAAGTAAGCATAATTGACATGTCTGTTTTTGTGTTTGTAATATTCTTATTCTGCCATAGTTTGCCAGGACCCCTTGTCTATAACTGAATTGCTAGATAATGTCTTGTGAATGCCTATACTCCTTTCCTGCCCCCCCCCCCCCCCCTATTCCCCCTACTGTACCTATCCCTCCCCCCACCTTTCTCCCCTACTTCTTCCTTTCTGATTGGTTTGGTTTTTCTCCTTACTTATTTCTGGTCATTTTTAGTTGACCTCTGTTACTGTTATTACTGTTTGATTGCACTGTATTGTTTTGGAAATCTTCAATAAACACTAATTGATAAAAAAAAAAAAAAAACTTTGGGAGACAAACTGAGAAAAAAAAATCCAGAAAATCACATTGTCTGTTTTTTTAACAATTTATTTGCATATTATGGTGGAAAATAAGTATTTGGTCAGAAACAAACAATCAAGATTTCTGGCTCTCACAGACCTGTAACTTCTTCTTTAAGAGTTTCCTCTTTCCTCCACTCATTACCTGTAGTAATGTCACCTGTTTAAACTTGTTATCAGTATAAAAAGACACCTGTGCACACCCTCAAACAGTCTGACTCCAAACTCCACTATGGTGAAGACCAAAGAGCTGTCAAAGGACACCAGAAACAAAATTGTAGCCCTGCACCAGGCTGGGAAGACTGAATCTGCAATAGCCAGCCAGCTTGGAGTGAAGAAATCAACAGTGGGAGCAATAATTAGAAAATGGAAGACATACAAGACCACTGATAATCTCCCTCGATCTGGGGCTCCACGCAAAATCCCACCCCGTGGGGTCAGAATGATCACAAGTACGGTGAGCAAAAATCCCAGAACCACGCGGGGGAACCTAGTGAATGAACTGCAGAGAGCTGGGACCAATGTAACAAGGCCTACCATAAGTAACACACTACGCCACCATGGACTCAGATCCTGCAGTGCCAGACGTGTCCCACTGCTTAAGCCAGTACATGCCCGTCTGAAGTTTGCTAGAGAGCATTTGGATGATCCAGAGGAGTTTTGGGAGAATGTCCTATGGTCTGATGAAACCAAACTGGAACTGTTTGGTAGAAACACAACTTGTCGTGTTTGGAGGAAAAAGAATACTGAGTTGCATCCATCAAACACCATACCTACTGTAAAGCATGGTGGTGGAAACATCATGCTTTGGGGCTGTTTCTCTGCAAAGGGGCCAGGACGCATGATCCGGGTACATGAAAGAATGAATGGGGCCATGTATCGTGATATTTTGAGTGCAAACCTCCTTCCATCAGCAAGGGCATTGAAGATGACACGTGGCTGGGTCTTTCAACATGACAATGATCCAAAGCACACCGCCAGGGCAACGAAGGAGTGGCTTCGTAAGAAGCATTTCAAGGTTCTGGAGTGGCCTAGCCAGTCTCCAGATCTCAACCCTATAAAAAACCTTTGGAGGGAGTTGAAAGTCCGTGTTGCCAAGCGAAAAGCCAAAAACATCACTGCTCTAGAGGAGATCTGCATGGAGGAATGGGCCAACATACCAACAACAGTGTGTGGCAACCTTGTGAAGACTTACAGAAAACGTTTGACCTCTGTCATTGCCAACAAAGGATATATTACAAAGTATTGAGATGAAATTTTGTTTCTGACCAAATACTTATTTTCCACCATAATATGCAAATAAATTGTTAAAAAAACAGACAATGTGATTTTCTGGATTTTTTTTCTCAGTTTGTCTCCCATAGTTGAGGTCTACCTATGATGTAAATTACAGACGCCTCTTATCTTTTTAAGTGGTGGAACTTGCACTATTGCTGACTGACTAAATACTTTTTTGCCCCACTGTATTTTTAGCCAAGGGTGTAGCATCAATGCCCCTTAAAGGAATAGGGTTCTGCAAAGGCTGCAAGGAAAAACCACAACGCCTAGCAAAGTCAAAGTCCATCAAGTTCAAGGCAGCGCCTGAATCCACAAATACCATGACAGAAAATGATGAAAATGAACAGATCAAGGACACAGATAACAGAAATTTAGGTTGTACAGTACTGATGGTAAATCAACTGGCGATCCTCTTTGTCCGCTTAGGGCAGACAGAAATGACATGGGAAGCGTCGCCACAATAATAACACAACCTATTGAGACGTCTGAAACCTTGTCGTTCTGTTTTAGACAGAATCCTATCACACTGCATAGGCTCAGGAATTTGTTCTGAGGATAACGCCACAGCGCGCACAGTTCTGCGCTCCCGCAAGCGCCGGTCAATCTGAATGGCCAGAGACATAGAATCATTCAGATTGGAGGGTGTGGGAAACCCCACCATAACATCTTTAACGGATTCAGAAAGACCCTTTCTGAAAATTGCCGCCAAAGCATCATTATTCCATTTAGTTAACACAGACCATTTTCTGAATTTCTGACAATACAATTCAGCTGCCTCTTGCCCCTGAGACAGGGCCAACAAGGTCTTCTCAGCTTGATCCACTGAATTAGGTTCATCATACAGTAGTCCTAACGCCTGAAAGAAGGAGTCTACATTACGCAAAGCAGGATCCCCAGATTCCAGGGAAAATGCCCAATCCTGTGGATCACCACGCAGCAGGGAGATGATGATATTAACCCGTTGAATGGAATCACCAGATGATCAAGGTCTCAAAGCAAAAAACAGTTTACAGTCGTTTTTAAAACTCAAAAATTTGGACCTGTCACCAAAAAACAAATCAGGAGTAGGAATCTTCGGTTCTAAAACAGGAGTCTGAACAATGTAATCAGAAATACCCTGTACTCTAGCAGCAAGCTGATCTACACGAGAAGCTAATTCCTGAACATTCATGCTAGCACAAGGCTCTTCAGCCACCCAGCCAAAAAGATCAAAAGTGAAGATATTTTATCAGATACCCCCACCATGCTCAGACCCCAAAGTGGGGGAGCTGCCCAGGGAGATATTTAATTACTATTTGTCACAACGGATACTCCTCAGAATAGCATACAACAAAAGAAAAATTGGAGTTCAAGTCCATAGATATCAGTACAACTGGCCAATAATGAGTAAAATGCATCTCAGAAGAAGGGAAGAAAGGTCTTGAGCCATTTTTTTCCTTCAGTCTACTTTGTCTACTCCTCCCTCTTAATCCCTGGGTGGCTGAAGAGCATACAACAAAAGAAAAATTGGAGTTCAAGTCCATAGATAAATGTCTTTTATTTCACAAAAATAACAACCATAACAGAAAACATACAAAAATGATGATGTTCTCAAGTAAACCTTATATAAACAATTGCAAAAGAGGGTAAATGGTAGCAGAAGATGGAAAACAGACACCTTGTGGGGTATCCTAATGCCCAGTTATTACCTTTTAAAGTGCATAGTGCTGTAAAATTAAAGGGCCAAGGACGAAAAAGTATGAGGCTCTCATGTAAAACTGTCAAGCTGATGTGAGTAGTATAAGTAGTGTCAGCCCTGCGCACAGGCTAAGTGACCCAAGTGAGGTCAGTAATGAACCAGCCAGATGAAGGGAACCGCTATAAATCAATCGGTATGATCCTTACCCAGATAAGAGGCAGCTAGGATAACCCACGCGGTGTTTTCCATCTTCTGCTACCATTTACCCTCTTTTGCAATTGTTTATATAAGGTTTACTTGAGAACATCATCATTTTTGTATGTTTTCTGTTATGGTTGTTACTGTTGTGAAATAAAAGACATTTATCTATGGACTTGAACTCCAATTTTTCTTTTGTTGTATGCTCTTCAGCCACCCAGGGATTAAGAGGGAGGAGTAGACAAAGTAGACTGAAGGAAAAAAATGGCTCAAGACCTTTCTTCCCTTCTTCTGAGATGCATTTTACTCATTATTGGCCAGTTGTACTGATATGATCCGGTGACCTTGGAGCTGCATGAGAACTTTCACTGGAGAAAGTGGCCACTATACTGACCGCAATACTGAACTTAACAGCGCAACTAGAAGTAGCCGTGGAGTGTACCTTACACACCTAGACACCTCGTCACAGCCGAAGGACTAAATTCCCCTAAAGATGGAAATCGGAATACTATCTTGCCTCAGAGAAAATCCCCAAAGGATAGACAGCCCCCCACAAATATTGACTGTGAGTCGGAGAGGAAAAAAACATACACAGGCAGAAAAACAGGATTTTAGCACAGGAGGCCACTCTAGCTAGATAGGACAGGATAGGACAGAGTTCTGTGCGGTCAGTATTAAAACCCTTCAAAAAATCCACAGCAGAATATACAGAAAACTTCCTACATCTAGCTAAAGATGCAGGAGAGTATATCTGCAACTCCAGTGAATCCTACAAGCAGAGCAGGAATAAAACTGAAACAAGCACACAGCAGTGTGCCACAGATACAAAAAAAACAAACACTTATCTTTGCTGAATTTGCAGTTAAGCAGGAGAGGCCAGGCAGAGATCCAATACTTCCAAAGAAACATTGACAACTGGCAAGGGCTAAAGGATCCTGCACACCTAAATATCCCAGTCAGAATTGTAATCATCCAATACACCTGGCTAGGACTACGAGTCAGAGACAACTGCATTCCCACCAACAACCACTGGAGGGAACCCAAGAGCAGAAGTCACAACAGCAAATGTACTCACTTCATCAGTCTCCTGACTGCTCTGGGAGGTCTGCTCTTCACTGGATGACATCTTTGATGAGGAATGCTGCAAGAGAGACAGAAGTGAGTACAGACTGAAGTGAGAGAAAGAGATAGACATTTTCATAGCTTCTATACTCACATCCTTTAGATCAGCAAAACAGTCTTCAGAGCAGCAAAGCAGTAACAATCGCCTCCAGAGTCTTGAGAGTAATGGACTTCCTTTCTCCACACCCCTTTTATACATCAGGGATTTTGCAGGTGGTAACATCATTTCCTGGACCTGCTCATTCTGAAGTACGCATGTGTTATGGAAATTTGGTTTGGATAAATCTATCCCTGTGTGTGCTGCGGCCATTCCCAATTAGACTGAGTATTTTGAGCGCTCAAGAATGAGACTGCACACCATTGTGACAATAACATTCCACCAATACTGATGATTTATTGTACATACATGGTTTTATAATTGCATATAGAAAGGAGGTGGTTAGGGGTGGTTAGTTAATTAACATACAATTTAGCTGTTATCTCATTGGTTGACTGAGTACATGATATATTTTGACTGAGTACATGGCATTTTCTGATTAAGGTCTACCTAGCAACAAGCTGATTTAGCACTCTTAAAAGTAGCTGTCACATTTATCCTGCTATTCAGCAGGATTCTAGACATTAGTTCAAGACATCTGGCCTAAGTTCCTGTTTTTGGTGTCTGGAAAGTACCAAGGAACAGAGACGTAGCTAGGGGTTCAGCTCAGAGGAGCGAAAAATCTGAGTGGGCCCCTAACCAGTAGCCCTGATTGCAACTGAGGTGGCGCACTCTATTCGTGGTTATAGGAGAACTTCAGCAGATTACAGTGCTGTAACTGAAAAAATCTCTATACAAAAAACAATACTGATATTACCGCCATATGTTGACGTCATAATGGTAGATACCAGTGCTGCAGAATATACAAGAGTTTACAATACAGTTACAGACAATAACTTACAGATGACGTTCTTTTTGATAATCATTCACTTTTACACCTTACTCAGACCAATATGACGACTTCTCCAGCCAGGACTCCTCTGCAGAGATAACAACAAAGACACATTTGACCTCTTTCACATTTCCAGCCCAGTACCCATCTAGCTCCAACCTGCACAAAATACTCAACCCAATACTGAGCCACTGCTGTTGCACGTGTCCCTACTATTGCTCCTGCTGTGTGATACAAAAGCAATGCTGCTCATACTGCCTCACATAATAATGCCATCATTGGGACATTTACAAAGTAGAATGTCTCTTTTGTGCCCTCACAGTAGCTCCCACACTGTATATAGGTCCCCATACTGTATGATGACCCCCACAGTAGCCTTTAAACTGTACTGTATAATGGCCTCCGCATTAGATCCCATACTGTATAATGACCCTTACATTTGCTCCCATGCTGTATAATGACCCCCGCATTAGCTCATCTGCTGTATAATGGCCTCCAAATTAGCTCTAAAGGTACCGTCACACTAGACGATATCGCTAGCGATCCATGACGTTGCAGCGTCCTCGCTAGCGATATCGTCCAGTGTGACAGGCAGCAGCGATCAGGCCCCTGCTGTGACATTGCTGGTCGGGGAAGAAAGTCCAGAACTTTATTTCGTCGCTGGACTCCCCGTAGACATCGCTGAATCGGCGTGTGTGACACCGATTCAGCGATGTCTTCGCTGGTAACCAGGGTAAACATCGGATAACTAAGCGCAGGGCCGCGCTTAGTAACCCGATGTTTACCCTGGTTACCATCGTTAAAGTAAAAAAAACAACCGCTACATACTTACCTACCGCTGTCTGTCCTCGGCGCTCTGCTTCTCTGGTCTGGCTGTGAGCACAGCGGCCGGAAAGCAGAGCGGTGACGTCACTGCTCTGCTTTCCGGCTGCCCGGCGCTCACAGCCAGACCAGAGAAGCAGAGCGCCGAGGACAGACAGCGGTTAGGTAAGTATGTAGCGGTTGTTTTTTTTACTTTTAGGATGGTAACCAGGGTAAACATCGGGTTACTAAGCGCGGCCCTGCGCTTAGTAACCCGATGTTTACCCTGGTTACCGGGGACATCGGGATCGTTGGTCGCTGGAGAGCTGTCTGTGTGACAGCTCTCCAGCGACCAAACAGCGATGCTGCAGCGATCCGGATCGTTGTCGGTATCGCTGCAGCGTCGCTTAGTGTGATGGTACCTTTACACTGTATGATGGGTCCCAAAAATAGCTATCATGCTGTATGCTGGCCCCACATTAGCTCCCATACTGTATAATGACCCCTGTATTAGCTCTCACGCTGTATACTGGCTCCCGCATTAGCTCATCCGCTGTATAATGACCCCCGAATTAGCTCTAACACTGTATAATGGGCCCCGCTGTACTCTCTGTCCCTGTCGGTCCCTGTTTGTGGGCTACAACTTGCACAGTCCTGACATATATGACAAAGGGCTAAATAGAAGAAAACAGAAACAGCCAGTGGGTGTGTATAGAGGCTAGCGTATGTGAATAGCTCCCTTAATGTACTCAGGTAACCCTAAAAGAAATACTATTGTCTGGACAAGACTCCAAAGAGGGGACCAGAAAGAAAGAGGGAATTAGAAGAGAGGGAGGTAAAATATTACTCATGTAAAGAAGAAAGTGCACCCCCTGGTAGGTCTTCTCTTTTATTCCCTTTTCTGCCTTTGGGGGTTCTTGTTGTCCAGACTGAGTATACGTTCAGGGGTCTATATGTGATCATCTGTACGCACCTACTGACTGTTTGTATTTTCTTCTATTTGGCTCTTTATCATATATATTCATCCTTAACTTTGTGGGGATTATTTTTTTTAATAAAAAACTTATATAATTGGGTTTTCATGCTTGCCACCCTGGATTTACAATATGAGATGATAGGACTCTCACCCCGGCTACAGGACCAAGTCACAGGTTGTGTGTGTGTGTGTGGATAGATAGATAGATAGATAGGTAGGTAGATAGATAGATAGATAGATAGATAGATAGATAGATAGATAGATAGATAGAGAGATTTGAAAGCAGCACTAGCAAACAGTGTGTTATATACAGCTGCTACACCCAAACATTCCAGGCATTTACCGATCTTCAATGTAGCAGCAAAAAAAATGAAAAAACAGTTTTGGTTCTCCTAAATAAAGGTTCTCAGTAGAACCGACATGTGGCTGAGCCCTAATGGGCTACTAAAACACTATTTTTTTATTTTGTCAATGGTGCCCTGCCTTCTTTTTTTGCTACTATATATTTTTACATATATATATACAGTATATATCTATATATATAATTGTCTAAGGGTTTTTCCGTCTGTCTGTCTGTCTTTCTGTCTGTCTGTCTGTCTTTCTGTCTGTCTGTCTGTCTGTCCTGGAAATCCCGGCTCTCTGATTGGTCGAGGCCACCAGGCCTCGACCAATCAGCAACGGGCACAGCGACGATGATGTCATAATGGTTGCCATGGCGACAATGTCATAAAGGTTGCTTCGACCAATCAGCAACGGGCACAGCGACGATGATGTCATAATGGTTGCCATGGCGACAATGTCATAAAGGTTGCTTCGACCAATCAGCGACGGGCACAGCGACGATGATGTCATAATGGTTGCCATGGCGACGATGATGTCATAAAGGTTGCCTCGACCAATCAGCGACGGGCACAGTCTGCCGCGAATTCTGGAATCATCATTGTCCATATACTACGGGGACATGCATATTCTAGAATACCCGATGCGTTAGAATCGGGCCACAATCTAGTATTTATATATATACTGTATATATACACACATAGGTCAGTGCATGATAGTTACTACTTATGCCAGTGGCTCTATGTGAGGCACAATGAGATTTATGGCAGCTGATTTGCATTGACAGAGACACCTTGTGATATGTTTAAAAGTTCAAGTACACTAGCCGGCATAAAACTACTGTGCCTCAGATACAAGACCACAACTACAAGAAAATAAACAATCCAGGACTTGTAAGGAGGGGAGCAACATCTTGCCCCCTCCTCACTGCACAGACACAACCCCCCCTGCACGCAGCAACCCAAGCTCTAAATACTCACAGCACCACCTTGTCTTACTCCTCTCCGGCGGGAAGAAGAAGCCAGTGCTCTCGTGCAGTCTCTCGTTCAGTCTCTCGTTCAGTCACACAGGGTGCAATGGGGGCGTGTGCTATAGAACAGACAGTGGTAGTGCAGGGAGATTATGTCTCCCCACACTACAGTGGAGAGAACTACATCGGCGTGCTGTGTACACCGGCATAGTTAACAGCTGCAGTAACTCTGAGTGGGCCCCCTCAGAGCAAGGGGCCCGGGGCGACTGCACCCTCTGCCCCCCTGGTAGCTACGCTACTGCCAAGGAACCATCTGGCCTAGCTCATGTGGTCAAGTTGAGCAATTGATTATAAACTAGCTGAGTATATAGATATATTTGCGTTTATATGAGTATATATGATTAGAAAGGAGTATACATGTAAGTGAGATCTACATGATATATATATTTCCATCACAATCCCCCCTTAGATATCACTTGCCCTAATCCTAGCCTCCTTTCCCAAAGCGCTGCAACTCTTTTGGTGAGCTGACGCATGCCTAGCGCATACACCCCCCTCGTACAGACTTTTTGCAAATGGGCGGTCAGGAGATCTGTCCCTAACGGGGGTTCGTTGTAATCAGTCTCTTAGTCAACAGCATGTTTAGTCAGCGGTGTGAATTCTTTATCAGGTAGGTCGTCTATCCTGTCAGGCAGGGCATCCACAACATTTTGGCTTGGGTGTATCTTCTGGTGTGGGAGCTTTCTTGCAATGTGATGCGCGGATCCAAGTGGGTCTTCCCTCCAGTTTCACAGAGGTTGGTGTAATCAACAGCACTTGGAAAGGACCATCTAATCTTGGATCGAGTGGTGTTCTCCTTACAAACTTTTTCACCAAAACCCAGTCTCCTGGCTTCAAGGAGTGCATACTGGACACTGACTCTGGATCTGGCAATGGAGAAAAAACTCGAGAATGGATATTAGCAAGTTTCTTGGTGAGTTCAATTACATAGGCAGGCAAAGTATTATACTGCATAGTCAGCTGCTGAGGGAAAATACCCCCAACCTGGAGCTGGACCCAAACAGAATCTCATGTGGTGACAGCTTTTCTGTGCCCCGGGGAGTGTGCCTTACACTAAACTGCGAATGGGAGCGTCTCATGCCATGGTTTGCGTGTCTCTTGGGCAACTTTCAACATCCTGTTCTTAAGTGTCCCATTCAGCCTTTCTACTTTCCTGCTACTCTGGGGGTGGTAGGGAGTGTGTAGGTCTAAGTCTGACCCTACTGCTGACAAGATCTCCCATGTGAGGTTTGCTGTAAATGCAGGTCCCTGATCACTCTCTATCACTTCTGGGACCCCATATCTGCACACAGTCTCTGAGAGTAGCTTCTTTGCAGTATTCTTTGCTGACTGGTTCCTCACTCGGAAAACTTCTGGCCATCCTGAGAACACGTTTACGACCACGAGGGCATATTCGAATCCCCCACTTGGCGACGTCTGGATGTGGTCTATCTGGATCCTCGGGAAGGGGTACAGTGGTCTGGCATGATGAAGTGTGGGAACTTTCTCCATTCTTCCAGGGTTGCATTTGCCGCAGGTCAGACAGCTGCTAGTGAATTTGGCTGTTAGGGTGGAGATCCCTGGAGCAAACCAGTAGGCACCTATCAGATTATTTATCTATGTCTTTGATCTGTGTGTGGGCCCATGTGCCCATTGAACCACCATAGGGTACATGCTTCGGGGTAAACAGGGTTTGTAGTCCATTGCGTATACCCTTCCTTCTTGATGTGTTGCACCCTTCCGCATCCAACTCTCCTTCTCCTTTGGAGCTTGCTCCTGCAACTTCTTAAACAGGTCTCAATACGTCATCTTGTCTGGTGTCTTGTCCTCAGTTGCCATGTAGTAGCCGTCCGGCTGTACGACCTCTCCCACTTCTCCATATTGTCTTCCTTTGGCTGCTTCTTTGGCTGCCATATCCGCCATGTTGTTACCCCGTGCTTTTACTGTGTTCAGTTTTCCATGTGCTTTGACTTTCAGTACTGCCACCGTTTTTGGAAGTTGAAGTGCACTCAGCATGTCCTTAATGGCTCCATAATGCTTCACGGTTGTTCCGCTTGCTGTGATGAAGTCCCTTGCAGCCCAAATGGGTCTAAAGTCGTGTGCTATGCCACGCGAGTATCTTGAATCGGTATATATGTTTGCAGTCTTGTCTTCTGCCATCTGGTAGGCCTTCGTCAGCGCTATCAGTTTTGCTTTCTAGGCTGACAGACTAGGCAGCAGACTTCTGGACCACAGGATCTCTTTATTGCTGGTCACTGCACATCCCGTGTGGAATCTTCCTTCATCATCTGCAAATCTGGAGCCATCCACATAGAGGATCAACTCTGGGTTGGTCAGTGGCTCTTCTGCTACCTTGGGTAGTCCTGCTGTTTCCTGTTGCATGATGCTGAAGCAATCATGGTTATTTGTCCGGAGCAAATCCAGATCCCTGCGGAAGGTATCATGCAGATTTTGATCAGAATTTTAATCTGAGGGTCCATATCTGTATCCCCCCTTGGGAGTGGGAGTAGAGTGGACGGGTTGAAGACTGTGCATCTGGTGATGGTGACATTGTCAGGCAGGAGTAGAGAGCACTTGAGGCGAAGATGCCTGGCGGTGGAGAGATGTTTTGGCTGGGTTTGGTTGAGGATGGCGGAGATGTCATGCAGAGCTAGGATTTCCAATGGATATCCAAGAATGATGTCAACAGTCCTGTCCAAGAGGGCGTGTGCTACAAATGCTGCTCTCATGCAGGAGGGGGCTCCACTTGCAACTGGATCCAGGCGAGCTGAAAAGTAGCCTAAAGGTCTCTGCTTTCCCCCCTGAAGCTGCTTCAGGACTCCAGTAGCAAGGCCTTCTTTTTCCATCAGGTAGAGACGGAATGGCTTCTCATAGTCAGGTAGGCCTAGTGCTGGCACTGAGACTACAGAGCCTTTTAACTTCTTGAACGAACTGAAGGCTGCATCTGTCAGGAGGAATGGGGTTACGTTGATGCAATCATAGAGAGGCTGCATTAGGACTGAGGCATCAGGGATCCAGGCTCTGCAATACGAAACTAGACAAAGGAAGGCCTGTAGCGCCTTTGGAGTTGTTGGAGGAATCATCTTCTCCACTGTGGTCTTCCGGTCATCTGTCAGGTGTTTCGTCTGGTAAGCAATACAGTGTCCCTGGAACGTAACTCGCTTCAGACACCACTGGACTTTGTTCTTTGTGACTTTGCAGTGCTGCTCCGCCAGGTAGAGTAGGAGAGACAAGGAATGGGCTTTACACGTGTCAAAGTCAACTGCACAAAGGAGTAGATTGTCCACGTATTGTAGCAGGGTTACTTCTGCATGTTCTGTGACCCAGTTGGTGAGGACTGTGGACATTGCTTTGGTGAACTGTGAAGGGCTGTTCTGGGCCCGCTGTGACATCACTGTCCATGTGTGCTGTGCCCCCTTGTGTGTTAAGGCAATCAGGTACTGGTCTTCCGGATGATGGGGAACACTGGAGAAAGCATTAGCCAGGTCGGTCACTGTGAACATATTTGCTGTGAAAGGCACATTTGAGAGCAGAGTGTACGGATTCGGCACAATTGAAGTTTCAAACACCGTGGCGTCATTCACAGCTTTCAGGTCATGTACCATTCTGAACTTGGCTGGCTTTCCTTTTACAGTCTTTTTCTTGACCAGGAAAAGCGGGGTATTGCAAGGTGATGTGCAAGGAACAATGATTCCTATTTCCAGGTAGACCTTCAGTTGGTCAGAGGCAGCTTGACTCTAGGCGATGGACAGGGGATACTGGGCCTTACGAGTGTACGGGGTACCTGTCTTGAGTGACACCTGTACTGGGGCAACTTGAGGTTTTCCCACATCCTGGGGTCCCTTAGACCATAGACTTTCTGGTACTACGTCCAGTACCTCCTTGGGTAGGCCTCCGTCGGTTGTTTGAGGTTCTTGTAGGGCAGGCCAGCATGATTCTTCTTGGGTCAGGGATGAAGAAAGTGTCACAGTCCCATCTTCCTGGAACACTGTGGTTGCCTTCAGCTTCTGCAATAGGTCCGCTCCCAGCAGGTTGAGGGGCAGGTCCCTGACACCACAAACTGGGACAGGATAGAGTGTCCTGGCTGAGTGCACACTCTCAGAGGCTTTGTAGGCTGGTAATGTCTGACTTGACCATCAATGCCCATGCAAGACACAGAGGATTCTGATAGGCAGATGGGATCGGGGAGTTCGACATGTCTCATCACACTTCTGGCTGCACCGGTGTGCAGAAGAAAAGATCTGACAACGCCATCCACTTTCAGGGTAATTTGAGGTATTGGTCCTGCAGATGTTGTTTTACTGTCAGGAGCGTAGTGTCTTGCGGACCTGGCTTGTTTGCCCCTGTCCCATGGACGGGGTACTCCACTGCTTCCTGTACTTCTTCCTTGACCTGTTTCTCTGGACTAACTCTTGGGTTGCATGGGTGCTCTACACTGGCTCCAGAAATGGCCAAACTTGCCACAGTTGTAACACTTGACACTTCTTCTGTCTTTGTAGGGTGGTTGCGCTTCCAGGTCAGTGGTCACCATGAGAGGGGCTGTCTTCTGCCCTCCTGGTTGGGACTGAACCCTTTGGCTACTGTGGACAATGGCATGATGAGCACTGTAGCGGTAGCGGGGTCCGGCCTGCTGATTGAAGCTGCGGGCCATGCGGGGCCTGGTGGTAAGATGGGGCCTGCAGGTGCGTCCATGGCGAGGCCTGGGGGAGCCATGAGACCGGCGGCTGCATCCAACCCGAGGTCTTGGATCATTACAGGGGCTACGGCTGCATTTGCCACCACTTCTTCCCCCCTAGTCTGACATAGCTTCTCCCCTTTGCTAACCTTATTGAGGTCGGTGTCTCCTCTCCGGAGTCTGCAGCGGTTCTTCCGGTGTGTCGCTTGGCACTGTGCAGCGCCTTCACTTCTGGCTCCCCTTCCAGCGTTCTCAGCAGCGCGGCACCCGTTTCCTTCTTCGCACTTTTTCCAGCTGGCTCCACCCACGAAGGTACGCCTCTTCTTCCCTCGCGCTTTTCGTGGCGCTATAATGATGGCAGTTTTGGCGGCAATTGGCAATAAACAGTCTCTTAGGTGCACATGACCCGTTTTGCTGGGTCAGTCCACTGCTATTGACCTGTTTTCAGGCCTAGCCACTATCAGTGGTTTCCTGATTGCCTGTCTTAGTCCATGCACAAAGGCCTGTGCCAACATTTGCCTGTGTATCTGGTTATGAATGGTGAAGCCCAAGTCTTGGAAAACTTGCATTACCCTGCAATGAATCTTCTCTACAGCTTCTGTCTTGTCTTGGCTCATGTCGTTGTATGCTGAGGGCTTGTCCTACCAATCTGCCTTTGGCCCATTCTCTGAGCTGTTCAATTAGCTGTGGCCCTGACTCCCAAGTGTGTACATCTAATTCTACTGGAAGTTTGAATTGTTCCCTCATGATTGGGCAGAAGGCATTACCTGCTTTTATCTCCATTACGGCCCACAGATCATTCCAGGTGGCTGCATATATGCGCTGGTTCTGCTGTATTCTTCTGTAAAATGGCATGGGGTGCATCTCTAGGTCTGGAAGATTGTTGAGAATGCTGGTCACCTGACTTGGGGTGAAGTGCACATAGTGTAATGGTGGTGCTTCTATCTGCCCCTGTCTTCTGGGTGCCTGTGGGTTTTTCTTTCTAGTACTAGGCAGCATGTATGAGGTCCCCTCTTCATCCTCATCAGAGTAATAGTTGTGATAGCGTGTTCTGGGGACATGCAGTGGCTGATAATTGGTCTTAGAAGTTGCCTTTCTGTGAGAGGATGTCTCCCCACCCTGCTGAAGCTGTGGGGGCTTATAGTTCCATTGTGGTGTGAACGTTGGCTGCTTTGACCGGGGACATTGATCATCATCAGATGGTGGTGCCAGTGGTCCCCCCCTGTCCCCGGGCCTGAGCTGCCCACTGCTGGATGTGTCTGGGGGCAGCCTGCTGCGGCTTGTGGGGTACTTTTGATATGGAAATTTGGGTTGGATAAATCTATCCCGTGTGTGCTGCGGCCGTTCCCAATAAAACTGAGTATTTTGAGCGCTCATCAATAATGAGTCTGTACACCATTGTGACAGGAAAGCATTCCATCAATACTGACCCTTTATTTCCTGATACATAGTTTTATAATTGCATATAGAAAGGAGTGGTTACGGGTGGTTAGTTAATTACCATATTGTCTAGCTCCTCTGTTATTGGTTATCTGAATATATATGAAATATTGTGATTAATGGACATATGATTGCTGATTAAGCAACTAAAATGTATCTCTGCATCTAGGACAAAGTTGAGACATCTCATCAGCACTTAAGACATCTGGAGTTCTTCCGCTTTTTTGGGTGGAAATCACCGAACAGTCTGTCTGGCTTATATCAGTTTATGTCAGCCATTTTAAGCAATTGATTATAGTGTATATAGATATATTTGCGTTTATAAGAGTATATATGATTATAGAGGAGTATACATGCAAGTGAGATCTACATGATAGAAATATTTCTATCACAAGCCCTAATCCTAGCCTCCTGTCCCAAAGCGCTGCAACTCTTTTGTGCTGCCGGCGAACTGACGCAAGTCTAGCGTGTACGCCCTACACCGTACAGACTCTTCGCAAATGGGCAGTCAGGAGATCTGTCCCTAACGGGGGTTAGTTGCAATCAGTCTCTTAGTCAATAGCATGTGTAGTGTATTCTTTATCAGGTAGGTCATCTATTCGGTCAGGCAGGGCATCCACAACATCATTCTGGCTTGGGTGTCATCTTCTGGTAGGGGAGCTTTCTTGCAATGTGATGAGTGGATCCAAGTGGGTCTTCCCTCCAGCTTCACAGAGGTTGGTGTCATCAGCAGCACTTGAACAGTACCATCAAATCTGGGATCGAGTGGTGTTCTCCTTACAAACTTTTTCCCCAACACCCACTCTCCTGGCTTCAAGGAGTGCGTACCGGACACTGAATCTGGATCTGGCAATGAAAAAATCTCGAGAATGGATGTTAGCAAGTTTCTTGGTGAGTTCAATTACATAAGCAGACAAAGTATCATATTACATAGTCAGCTGCTGAGGGAAAGAATACCCCTAACCTGGGACTAGACCCACACAAAATTTCATATGGTGACAGCTTTTCTGTGCCTCTGGAAGTGTGCCTTACACTAAGTAGTGTGATTGGGAGTGTCTCATGCCATGGTTTGCGTGTCTCTTTGGCAACTTCCAACATCCTGTTCTTAAGTGTCCCATTCAGTCTTTCTACTTTCTCGCTACTCTGGGGATTGTAGGGAGTGCGTAGGCCTAAGTCTGACCCTACTGCTGACCAGATCTCCCGTGTGAGATTTGCTGTGAATGAGGGTCCCTGGTCACTGCCTATCACTTCTGGGACCCCATATCTGCGTATCTCATCTCTGAGGGTAGTCTCTTTGCAGTAGTCTTTGCTGACTGGTTCCTCACTGGGAAAACTTCTGGCCATCCTGAGAACACGTCCACGACCACAAGGGCATATTCAAAACCTCCACTTGGCGGCATCTGGATGTGGTCTATCTGGATCCTCTGGAAGGGGTACAGCAGGCTGGCAAGATGATGTGTGGGAACTTTCTTCATTCTTCCAGGGTTGCATTTGCCGCAGGTCAGACAGCTGCTAGTGAACTTGGCTGTTAGGGTGGAGATCCCTGGAGCGAACCAGTAAGCCCCAATCAGATCATTCATCTGTGTCTTTGATCTGTCTGGGGGCCCATGTGCCCACTGGACCACCATAGGATACATGCTTCGGGATAAACAGGGCGGGGTAAACAGGGTTTTGTAGTCCATTGCGTATACCCTTCCTTCTTCATGTGTTGCTCCATTCCGCATCCAGCATTCCTTCTTGTCCTTTTTTGGGGCTTGCTCTTGCAGCTTTTTGAGCAGATCCCAGTGAGAGAAAGGAACCTACGGAGGAGAAGATGGGAGGTGTGGAGAAGGGGGAAGAATGTTTTGGAGGGAAAAAAGGGGGTGAAAGGTGTAGTAAAGGGGAAGGAGGAGATGCAGAGTGTGAAGGAGGAGGGTGTGGTGAAGGAGAAGGAGGCGATGAAGAAGAAGAAGAAACAGAGGAAAGGTGTATAGGAGGAGGAGGTGTGGAGTAAGGAGAAGGAGATGGGTGTGGAGGAAGAAGAGGAGGAGAGAGCAATGCAGAAAGAAGGGAGGAGAAAGATGGATGAGGAAGACAAGAAGAGAATTCCTTCTTCTTTGATGCAGCCTGAGATGGCATGGTCAGAGCAATAATGACATCTCCCTGTACCAAGGTTGGGCAGGGCGCACCACATGCTGAGCAAGTCTCCCTGTACAATGGATTCTGCTGAGAGCAGACTGCACATATCCAATATTTTCCATCCCCGTATGGGGGAGGCGCCGATGGTTTAACACCTTTTCCCACATTGTACACATAAAAATCACTTCCTGACTCCTTCACATATCGATGGGTGCTTCCTAAACAATGCAGCTCTGTAGCCACATTATACCATGCTGTGGCAGCAAATTAGCATCAACTAGCTTTCCTTTCTTCCTTCTCAAAACATCATGCCACTCTGCAGCTTGAAGCCTGCCTCCCTGATGGATTTCACATACTTTCATGAGCTGCCTTTAATTCTTCACATATTTAACACCTTCGTGTTCTGCCACTATCTGGGGGGCGTTTTCTCATCAGGGAGTAAAAGACCCTCCTGTTGCTTGGCCACTTTATTTCCCATGGCAAAAACAAAAACAAACAAAAATGAAAAAAAAAAACAACAACAAAAACTTCAAAAAGATTGGTATATAAAAACACAAAAAATAAAAAAAAGAAAACCTTCAAAAAGTTGGTACAAGAAGTTAAAATAAAAAGGAGAAAAAAAACGTCAAAAACTTGGTACACAACCAAAAAACTTAAAATTTTGATACGAAGGAAAAACTTTAAAGGGTAAAGAGTTTAAACGGCTTTTCTTACACTTTGTCTGTGCTCAAACGCAGTCAGACACACACACACTTCCCCTTTCTTATGCTGCTGTATCTAATGTCACTAAAATCGCGTATCTAAAATCAAGTAGCTCACAGCAAGTTACAGATACCACTTAGTGTCACTTCTTCAAAAATTGCTACACTGTAGCTAGCACTTATCTCAGAATGCAGAAACATGAAGCTTTGCAAAAACAGATGTGACAGTGTGATTTACAATGGATATATCCTCACAGCAGAAGGGGGAGGCGTGAAAACGTAAAACTTTCTTTTACAACTGTACGGACTTAAAGCAAAAGTACATGACATGAACAAAAACAGACCTCCAGGAGAACTGATGCCCTCTTTATTATTCTGTGACACGTGCAGGCCGTTCTGGGAACAGACAACTATCAATCGCACTGGGCACACATATGCCTGGGCCGCCTGAGTGAGAAGCACAACAAGCGAGAATGCTACCACCCTCCGGTCCGGTCAGCCTGACTGGCTCGCCGGCTACGGGAATCTGTGGCAGCTCTGTAAGCTATCACCATCCGAGCCTGGAACATGGAACTGCCTGTCCTGGGACTACCTGTCCCTCCTATGCATGGGAATCTGTGATAGCTAATCGAGCGATTTGACTTCCTGCCTTCTGTTACCCAGCAACCACAAACAAAACAGTCACCGTTCCAACTTTTTTCTGGATCTTACACAAACATGGAACACATACACGGCACACAGCAGACACCTTGACTTATATCCCAGGGTTTGGATACGGGCTTGGACTTCTTACACTACCTGGGAATGCGGTGGTGACCACACCTGACCGGCTAAAGGTATAGACCTGGAATGGGCACAGAGGACATTCAGGTAAGATGACAACATTTTCTTACCTTACTCTGATGGAGCTGCAGTCTCCGTCCCGTGAGCCAAGGCCGCTGCCGGCACCCTCGTCCTTCCGGTCCGCAAGGTCTCCTTGCGTTTCGTTTCCAGATGTTGTGGAAATTTGGTTTGGATAAATCTATCCCTGTGTGTGCTGCGGCCGTTCCCAATTAGACTGAGTATTTTGAGCGCTCAAGAATGAGACTGCACACCATTGTGACAATAACATTCCACCAATACTGATGATTTATTGTACATACATGGTTTTATAATTGCATATAGAAAGGAGGTGGTTAGGGGTGGTTAGTTAATTAACATACAATTTAGCTGTTATCTCATTGGTTGACTGAGTACATAGCATATTCTGACTAAGGTCTACCTAGCAACAAGCTGATTTAGCACTCTTAAAAGTAGCTGTCACATTTATCCTGCTATTCAGCAGGATTCTAGACATTAGTTCAAGACATCTGGCCTAAGTTCCTGTTTTTGGTGTCTGGAAAGTACCAAGGAACCATCTGGCCTAGCTCATGTGGTCAAGTTGAGCAATTGATTATAAACTAGCAACTAGCTGAGTATATAGATATATTTGCATTTATATGAGTATGTATGATTAGAAAGGAGTATAGATGCAAGTGAGATCTACGTGATATATATTTCCATCAAACATGCGTATCAAACACAAGCGTACGCATGTCTTTGCGTACCAATGCGTTCCCATAGACAGTAATGCATTGTTTTGATGCATTTCATCGGCACTCATCCGCATGCGTATGGAAGCGCATATTTGACGCCTCAAAAAATGCAACGTGTTCACCCGACCCCGCCGCAACGCATGACGCATGTGGATCTATGCTTATCAAACGCTGCACGCACAGATGCAAATGTGAATCCAGCATTAAATCCTTCCTTTTACTTTCAAACCTCCCTTCCCCAGATTTTTTACAACTTATTGCTGACAATTGTTCTAAGGTACGTTGTGATTTCTACCAGTTGCAAAATAGTTAGGCTAGTTTCACATTTGCGTTAGAATCCGCAGCGTTTAATCCGCATCCGCTAGTGCAGGAAAGAACGCCTAGAAAAGCGTACAAACGCGGCTTTTGTTGACGCATGCTAAGTGTGGACTACGCAGGGGTGGCAGGAGAATGGGCAATGAAACTTGTGGGGTCTGGTAGTTCGGGGATAGGGCTTGACACATGAGAGGCCTGAGACGCACTGGAAGGGTGAGACAAACCTGACATAACAGACACACTGGGAGGTGAGGGGGGAGGAATACTAAGAGTCCGTTTTTTTAATTTTTTCTCCCTTTCTGGGATCGCCGGGTTCTGGTAAGCCTTGGTGGACTCATATGTCGTGGCATGCTCGTGGTTGATGACCCATCAGGGTCTGGCTGCACTGTGCCAGAGTCCATAGTGCTCATAGAGCGTGCAGCCATGCCAGAGTCCATAGTGCTCGTAGAGCGTGCAGCCATGCCAGAGTCCATAGTGCTCGTAGAGCGTGCAGCCATGCCAGAGTCCATAGTGCTCGTAGAGTGTGCAGCCATGCCAGAGTCCATAGTGCTCGTAGAGCATGCAGCCATGCCAGAGTCCATAGCGCTTGTAGAGCGGAAGGCCATGCCAGGGTCCTGCTGCTGCATCGTGGTGGAGGCGGTACGGAATGCCATGCCAGGGTCCTGCTGCTGCATCGTGGTGGAGGCGGTACGGAAGGCCATGCCAGGGTCCTGCTTCTGCATCGTGGTGTCAGTAGAGGAGGTCCAAGCAGGAGCAGCGGTTGTCATGGTGGTGGCAGTGGGCTGTCCTACAGCACTCGGCATGGTGGTGGTTCTGTACTGGTGTCCAGCAGTGCTAGGAATACAGGTGGCCGTGCTGTGGTATGCAGCAGAGGTCGGCATTGAGGTTAATCATGACAGTGAGGGCACAGGTGGATATGCCGACACTGTCTGCTAAAAGTACCGACTCTGCTGCATAGCCTGCACGTAAGCAGCATTGCAGACCTGCATGACACTAAGCTGGAGATCAGGAGTAAGGTGTTGCGACATGCCCTGCTCAATTTGGTTAAAGAAATTATGTGCTGGCCTCTGGAGGTCGGCTTTTACTTGGTCAAGGCTTTTGGTGACCTCCTGGATACGTGTATTCATGTGGCTAAGAGAAATATCCATTCGGTCACCCAAAGCCTTGAGTCCTTTGTGAAAAACCGAGCTCAAGTGCAAAAACTCGGGCATGAGGGACCTGTCCGATGCCCTCTGCCGCTTCTGGGAGGAGCCCAAAAAAAAGGGGGCAGAGGTAGAGGACTGGGAAAGGGGAACACCTGATGGACCAGCTTCCTGGTCTCCAGGTAGTGTGGCAGGCCCACTTGCTGCAGCGCTGCTGGATGGCTGGGACGGGTCCTGTTGTGAATTCCGTTCTTGGGCTCCCTCCGGTGGTTGTAATTAAAACACCTGAGGCTAGGAGGCGGAGTGCACGATCAGCAGGCTAAAGAATACATTTCAAAAACCTGACCGGCACATCCAAACACAGACTCAGTGTGAACAGGTGCTGAACCATTTTTATGCGCTAAAAGCTCTCATTTTTCATATTTCTAGTGCAGTAATGCAGTTCAAATTTCATTTTTCAAGTTTGTATGTTCTAGCGCTGCAGTGTGCTGCCTTATTTACTTAACTATATACGAGTTGGCGACTCTAGGTTCAGCACCTGTTCACACTGAGTCTGTGTTTGGATGTGCCGGTCAGGTTTTTGAAATGTATTCTCTAGCCTTCTGATCGTGCACTCCACCTCCTAGCTTCAGGTGTTTTAATTACAGCGGGTCCAATACCCCTCCACAGAGAGAGAGAATTTTAGTCTAGTAAGAGGTTTTCACATGTACCCATTCAGATGGAGACGTTTATTCTCAGCGAGGTAAGGCAAGTTTAGGACCTGGTATAAGAGAGATGCCATAACGGGGCTACCAGGTACACATAAAATTGGCCATTTTTATGCGCTAAAAGCTCTCATTTTTCATATTTCTAGTGCAGTAATGCAGTTCAAATTTCGTTTTTCAAGTTTGTATGTTCTAGCGCTGCAGTGTGCTGACTTATTTACAGAACCTATGCAATGTGATAGGATTTTGACTATAACAGAATGGCAGGACTTCAGACGTCAGAATAGGCTGTGTTTTTACTGTGGTGATTCTGCTCATGTTATCTCTGATTGCCCTAAGCGTACCAAGAGAGTCACTAGGTCTGTTACCATTAGTACTATACAGCCTAAATTTCTCTTATCTGTGACCCTGATTTGCTCATTGTCGTCCTTTTCTGTCATGGCATTTGTGGATTCAGGCGCTGCCCTGAACTTAATGGACTTAGAATTCGCCAGGCGCTGTGGTTTTTCCTTGCAGCCTTTGCAGAGCCCTATTCCTTTGAAGGGTATTGATGCTACACCCTTGGCCAAGGATAAACCTTAGTACTGGACACAGATGACTATGTACATGGCTCCAGCACATCAGGAAGATTGCCGTTTTCTGGTGTTGCATAACCTGCATGATGTTGTTGTACTGGGTTTTCCATGGTTACAGGAACATAATCCGGTGCTGGATTGGAAAACTATATCGGTGACTAGTTGGGGTTGTCAAGGGGTACATAGTGACGTTCCTTTGATGTCAATTTCCTCTTCCCCCTCTTCTGAGGTCCCTGAGTTTTTGTCGGATTTCCAGTATGTATTTGATGAGCCCAAGTCCAGTTCCCTTCCTCCGCACAGGGACTGTGTTTGTGCTATTAACTTGATTCCTGGTTGCAAGTTCCCTAAGGGCCGACTTTTCAATCTGTCTGTGCCAGAGCATGCCGCCATGCGGAGTTATGTTAAGGAGTCTTTGGAGAAGGGGCATATTCGGCCCTCTTCGTCACCATTGGGAGCAGGTTTCTTTTTTGTTGCTAAGAAGGATGGCTCCTTGAGACCCTGTATTGATTATCGTCTTCTTAATAAGATCACGGTCAAATTCCAATACCCCTTGCCTTTGCTTACTGATTTGTTTGCTCAGATTAAGGGGGCTAGTTGGTTTACTAAGATTGACCTCCGAGGGGCATATAATCTTGTTCGTATTAAACAGGGTGACGAATGGAATACTGCATTTAATACGCCCGAAGGCCATTTTGAATATCTTATGATGCCATTTGGGCTCTCTAATGCTCCATCTGTGTTCCAGTCTTTCATGCATGATATTTTCCGCAATTATCTTGATAAATTCATGGTCGTATATTTGGATGATATTTTGATTTTTTCCGATGATTGGGAGTCTCATGTGAAGCAGGTCAGGATGGTGTTCCAGATCCTTCGTGATAATGCTTTGTTTGTGAAGGGGTCTAACTGCCTATTCGGAGTTCAGAAGGTCTCTTTTTTGGGTTTTATTTTTTCTCCCTTGTCTATAGAAATGGATCCTGTTAAGGTCCAAGCTATTCATGACTGGATCCAACCCACATCTGTGAAGGGCCTTCAAAAAATTTTGGGCTTTGCTAATTTCTATCGCCGTTTCATTGCCAACTTTTCCAGTGTGGGTAAGCCCCTTACTGATTTGACGAAGAAAGGCGCTGATGTGACGAATTGGTCCTCTGAGGCTGTTGAGGCCTTTCAGGAGCTTAAATGCCGATTTACTTCTGCCCCTGTGTTACGTCAGCCGGATGTTTCTCTTCCTTTTCAGGTTGAGGTCGACGCTTCTGAGATTGGGGCAGGGGCCGTTTTGTCTCAGAGGGAGTCTGATGGTTCTTTGATGAAACCGTGTGCTTTTTTTTCCAGAAAGTTTTCGCCTGCGGAACGCAATTATGATGTCGGCAATCGGGAGTTGTTGGCTATGAAGTGGGCGTTTGAGGAGTGGCGACATTGGCTTGAGGGAGCTAAACACCGCGTTGTGGTCCTGACCGATCATAAGAATCTGATTTACCTCGAGTCAGCCAAGAGGCTGAATCCTAGACAGGCTCGATGGTCCCTGTTTTTCTCCCATTTTGATTTTGTGGTCTCGTATCTTCCGGGATCTAAGAATGTTAAGGCTGATGCCCTCTCTAGGAGTTTTTCGCCTGATTCTCCTGGAGTCCTTGAGCCGGTTGGCATTCTTAAGCAGGGGGTGATTCTTTCTGCTATCTCCCCTGATTTGCGGCGGGTGCTTCAGGAATTTCAGGCTGATAGGCCTGACCGCTGTCCAGTGGGGAAGCTGTTTGTTCCTGATAGATGGACAAGTAAGGTTATTTCTGAGGTTCATTGTTCAGTGTTGGCTGGTCATCCTGGGATTTTTGGTACCAGAGATTTGGTTGCTGGGTCCTTTTGGTGGCCTTCCTTGTCGTGCGATGTGCGTGCCTTTGTGCAGTCCTGTGGGACTTGCGCCCGGGCCAAGCCTTGCTGTTCCCGCGCTATTGGGTTGCTTTTGCCTTTGCCGGTCCCTGAGAGGCCCTGGACGCATATTTCCATGGATTTTATTTCGGATCTTCCTGTTTCCAAGAAGATGTCTGTTATCTGGGTTGTTTGTGACCGGTTCTCTAAAATGGTCCATCTGGCACCTTTGCCTAAGTTGCCTTCCTCCTCAGATCTGGTTCCATTATTTTTTCAGCATGTGGTTCATTTGCATGGCATTCCGGAGAATATTGTCTCTGACAGAGGTTCTCAGTTTGTCTCTAGATTTTGGCGGGCCTTTTGTGCTAGGATGGGCATTGATTTGTCTTTTTCTTCGGCGTTTCATCCTCAGACTAATGGCCAAACTGAGCGAACTAATCAGACCTTGGAGACCTATTTGAGATGCTTTGTGTCTGCTGATCAGGATGATTGGGAGTCTGTTGTGAATTCCGTGGCTGAATTCACTCCTGTGGTCACAAGTGGTACTGCAGCTTCTGAGCTTCCTTCCTCAGGTGTTCTGGTGAGCTCATTAGCTGCTTCGTTACTTAACTCCACCTGATGCTGCTATCCTTGCTCCTAGTCAATGTTCCAGTGTTGGATCTGAGCTTCTCCTGATTGTTCCTGTGACCTGCTGCTCTGTATAGCTAAGTGCTTTTTTGCTATTTTGTTGCCTTTTTTCTGTCCAGCTTGTCTTTTGTTTTGCTGGAAGCTCTGAGACGCAAAGGGTGTACCGCCGTGCCGTTAGTCCGGCACGGTGGGTCTTTTTGCCCCCTTTGTGTGGGTTTTGCTTTAGGGTTTTTTGTAGACTGCAAAGTTCGCTTTACTGTCCTCGCTCTGTCTAAGAATATCGGGCCCCACTTTGCTGAATCTATTTCATCCCTACGTTTTGTCTTTTCATCTTACTCACAGTCATTATATGTGGGGGGCTGCCTTTTCCTTTGGGGTATTTCTCTGGGGGCAAGTCAGGCCTATTTTTCTATCTTCAGGCTAGCTAGTTTCTTAGGCTGTGCCGAGTTGCATAGGTAGTGGTTAGGCGCAATCCACAGCCACTTTTAGTTGTGTTTAGGATATGATCAGGTGTTCAGTCTACAGAGTTTCCACGTCTCAGAGCTCGTTCTTTTGTTTTTGGGTATTTGTCAGATCACTGTGTGCGCTCTGATCGCTAGGCACACTGTGTCTCTGGATTGCCTTCATTACACCTTTCATTAGCAGACATAACAGGAGTCTTTCTTGCCGTTGGCAGAGTTTGCCCTTAATAATCGGGCTAGTTCGGCTACTTTGGTTTCACCTTTCTTTTGTAATTTTGGTTTTCATCCTCGTTTTTCTTCTGGGCAGGTTGAGCCTTCTGATTGTCCTGGTGTTGATTCTGTGGTGGACAGGCTGCAGCAGATTTGGACTCATGTGGTGGACAATTTGACGTTGTCTCAGGAAAGGGCTCAACGTTTTGCTAACCGCCGTCGGTGTGTTGGTCCCCGGCTTCGTGTGGGGGATTTGGTTTGGTTGTCTTCTCGTCATGTTCCTATGAAGGTTTCTTCCCCTAAGTTTAAGCCTCGGTTTATTGGTCCTTATAAAATTTCTGAAATTATTAATCCGGTGTCTTTTCGTTTGGCTCTTCCAGCCTCTTTTGCCATTCATAATGTTTTCCATAGATCTTTGTTGCGGAGATATGTGGTGCCCGTTGTTCCCTCGGTTGACCCTCCTGCCCCGGTGTTGGTTGAGGGACAGTTGGAATATGAGGTTGAGAAGATTTTGGATTCTCATTTTTCGAGGCGGAGGCTTCAGTATCTTGTCAAGTGGATGGGTTATGGCCAGGAGGATAATTCTTGGGTTGTTGCCTCCGATGTCCATGCCACCGATTTGGTTCGTGCTTTTCATTTGGCTCGTCCTGATCGGCCTGGGGGCTCTGGTGAGGCTTCGGGGGCCCCTCCTCAAGGGGGGGGGTACTGTTTTGAGTTCTGCTCTTGGGCTACCTCTTGTGGTTTCAAGTGGTATGGCTGCTCCTTGGAGTTAGCTGTCATCAGCTGCCTCCACTTATCGTCTCTTCTGCTCGGCTATTTAGGCCTGGCTGTTCCTTCAGCCAGTGCCACTTGTAAATGGTTCCTGGTTGGATTCACATCTCTTTGGAGTTCCCTGTTATCCTGACCAGTTCAGCAAAGCTAAGTTTTTGCTTGCTCTTTTCTGTCCATAGATTGTGGACTTATCCATTCTGTGCTTTCTATGTTTGTCCAGCTTATCAGTGTGAATTAATTCTGTCTTGCTGGAAGCTCTAGGAGGCAGATTTGCCCTCCACACCTTTAGTCAGGTGTGGAGATTTTTTGTAAACTCTGCGTGGATTTTTGTAGTGTTTTATACTGACCGCACAGTATTCCATCCTGTCCTATCTATTTAGCTAGACTGGCCTCCTGTGCTCATCCTGGTTACATTCTGTGTATGTCTTTTCCCTCTCCACTCACAGTCATTATTTGTGGGGGGCTAATCTATCCTTTGGGGATTTTCTCTGAGGCAAGATAGCTTTCCTGCTTCTTTCTTTAGGGGTAGTTAGCTCTTAGGCTGTGACGAGATGCCTAGGGAGAGTTAGGAGCATTCCACGGCTACTTCTAGTGTTGTGTTGAGCTTAGGGACTGCGGTCAGTACAGTTACCACTTCCTTCAGAGCTCGTTCCATGTTGCTCCTAGAGCACCGTATCATAACAGGGTCCGTGGCTGTCTGATGAAGGACCGCTCCAGAACCTGGGCCAATAGTACTGCTCCATGTGCTGTGAAAAAAGAAAAAAAACATTAATACCAAAAATTAACCATACGCCAACTCCTGTGGAATAGAAACATGCAGATTATGGCAATGCAACACAACCAAATACTTACGTTCTCTGGGCAAGGACCGGTCTTAAAAATGCCAGAATACAATGGTATTTGTACTTTCGGATCCTTGCTCCTGAACCACTGGGAACACGGCTCTCTTGACGCAGGTCCTTGTTGAAGCGGTCCTTCATCGAACGCCAACCTGTTTTGACTTTCTGCACTGTTGAAAAAACAAAAAATTATGGTTACACAATGTACTTTTGACCGTGCTCACACAACTGTGTGTGATGAGAGAAACTCCTGAGAGTTTCTCTCATCACACACAGTTGTGTGAGCACGGCCAAGGTCACTGCTGCTTCACACTGCATTGCAATACTTCCAAAATGCACTTCGGACCCGAGTAGGGTCATTGACCCAGCCATCCCACATCGCTTTGGCCACCTCATTCCATAGGCGCCGGTTCGTCACATTGTCCGAGTGCTGTGGAACCTGGGTGTCCCACAACGGGACTCGCTCCTGGACCAGGGAGATGAGGAGGTCATTTTCTATTAGGTCTTCATCCTGTTCTGGAACCTAAAAAATAAATAAAGACATTTATGTTGGATACATTAACATAAGGAAAAGAAAGAAAACAGAGGATGAGAAATGGCATGAATAAGGAAAGTCAAGATACAAAAGGAGTTCAGAAGACAAATGTAAAGAAAGAGTAAAGAAAGGAAGATTCATGAATACTAAAGTGAGGATACAGTAAACAGTCAGCCTTGTATAAGTACACTCTGCCGCCTTGCCACCCGACTGTGAGTCCGCTGCTCCTGCCCAGCCTCTGCCGCAGTAGAAGAACTCTAAAAAAAAGGAAAAAAAATTGTCATATGTGTAGATGTGACAGTGAATACTTACCAATCTGACAAGGTGAGTACTCACTTCACTGACAAGTTTGGCTTCAGAAGGCCCAGGACGTTGCTCTTCATCAGAAGAAGAAGACATTCTGATGCATGCAGAAAGAAAGAAATGGAAGATATTAGGACATGTAGAGACAGAAAGTAGAAAATACAGGCATTGGCTTTGATATACTCACATTGTTCAGAGTCTTTTTCCTCCAAGTTGCTTTCCTCTGTGTGGTCTGCTTCCCAGTCTGCTGTGTAGTGACCTGGCAATGCCCACTCCCTCCCTTTACCACCTTTTATGTGGGGGGTGGCTAATCAGTGTCTAGACATGTTTTTCTCTGGTTCAACGCATGCGTTCATGAACGCAAGCAAACGCATGTGCTTGCGGCAACATGCGTTCAAATAGACAGCAATGCGTTTTTTTGCTCATTTGTGCTGCTAACAACGGCATACGTTTCTAGGCGGCTTTTTGACGCCTACAAAATTACTACATGTAGCGTTCACCGCGCCGAACCGCAGATGACGAAACGACGCATGCGTCGTCAAACGCGGCCGAACGCAATCAAACGCGGACACTTGCGTTTATAATGTTAAATATAGGAATACACAACGCATGCGGATTACTGCGGATGAAACGCGGACACAACCGCAAATGTGAAACCGGCCTTAGTTTAGCTGATATAATTGCAAGTATAAACATTATGACAAGAACTAATTGCTTTTTTTATTACTTTATAACTTTATTCAGGTCCTGCATGACCAAGTTAGGCATTTATACTATAGCTGTCATTACTACTGGTTTAAATAATGACCACGCAACAGTTTTGAAATCTGACCAATGTCACTTTTTATAGCAATAACTTCAACATATCCCATTGATTTAGATATTGTTTTTTTTCGTGACACATTATACTTTATGATAATGGTAAACTTAGGTTGATATGTTTTTTGTTGTTTTTTTATAAAAATATCAGAAATTTGGGAAAATGACCAAAAATTTGCAATTTTCAAACTTTAAAGCTATGTGCCCACGTTGCAGAAATGCTGCGAAAATGTCTGCAGCATTTACGCAACTCCCTGCGGTAAAACACATGCGGAATTCGCATGCTTTTCCCCGCAAAACACAAGTATTTTGCAAGCGTTTTTAGCTTGCAGAATGCTTTCATTTTCCAAGCGATTTGAAGCATCGCTTGGAAAAGCGATTAACAGGTTGTTCACACTTGTCAAGCACAGTGCTTGACAAGAGTGACCAACTTTTTATTACTGATGCGGCCTATGAAGCATCAATAGTAAAAGATAGAATGTTAAAGATAATAGCAAAAAATAAAAAATATGGTTATTCTTATCTTCCGACGGCCCCCGATCTCATCAGCGGCGCTCCCAGTACGTTCTGTTCCCAGGGATGCTTTGCGCGAATGACCTTTGTGACATCACGGTCGCGTGACCACGACATCATCTCAGGTGATTCGTGCAATGCATCCCTGGGAACGGAAGCCGCCGCGTGCGCCGCTGAGAGGCGGGAGGACTTCGGGGGGTATCAGAAGGTAAGTATATCTCTATTTTTTATTTTAATTCTTTTTTGTTACATGAATATGGATCCCAGGGCCTGAAGGAGAGTCTACTCTCCTCCAAACCCTGGGTAACATCCGCACATGAAGCGCTCACTTTACGCATGGTGGGCATAGGCACATGCATAAAGTGAGCGTTTCAATGCAATATTATGGTGGCGGAATCGGCGCGATTCTGCAGAAATAATGAACATGCTGCGGATTTTACTGCTATGCGATTCCGCAGCTGGAAATTCCGCAGCATGGGCACAGCAACTGCGGAATCCCATATGATTGCATGGGAATGCGTTTTTTTAAGTGTTTCCGCTGTGGCAAAAAAACGCGGCAGAGGCGCATAAAAAACGCAACGTGGGCACACAGCCTAAATGATTATCCCTTTTATCACGATATCCACACCGAACAAAAACATTAATAAATAACATTTCCCTCATGTCTACTTCAGCACCATTTGTAAAATGTTGTTTTATTTGGTTCACATTTTAAAAGGTTTAACCCCTTAATCCCATATGATGTACTATCCCGTCGAGGTGACATGGGACTTAATTCCCAGTGATGGGATAGTACGTCATATGCGATCGGCCGCGCTCACGGGGGGAGCGCGGCCGGGTGTCAGCGGTACAGACCGCCCCTGGCACATTAACCCCCGGGACACTGCGATCAAACATAATTACAGTGTTCCGGCGGCATAGGGAAGCATCGCGCAGGGAGGGGGCTCCCTGCGTGCTTCCCTGACACCGTCGGAGCAACGCGATGTGATCGCGTCGCTCCGAGGGTCTCCTACCTCCTTCTCCCTGCAGGCCCCGGATCCAAAATGGCTGCGGGGCTACATCCGGGTCCTGCAGGGTGGTGGCTTACCAACACCTGCTCAGAGCAAGCGCTGGTAAGCCTGCAGCCCTGCATGTCATTTCGCTGATCTGACACAGTGCTATGCAAAGTGTCTAATCAGCGATCTGTCACTATAACATGTTTCCCCTTCCTGGGACAATGTTATAAAGTAAAAAAAAAAAAAAATTCCTAAAGAAAGAAAAAAAAATATTGTTCCCATAAATACATTTCTTTATCTAAATAATAAAAAAACAATAAAAGTACACATATTTAGTATTGCCGCATCCATAATGACCCCACCTATAAAACTGTCCCGCTAGTTAACCCCTTCAGTCAACGTGGTAAAAAAAAAAAAAAAACGAGGCAAAAAACAACGCTTTATTATCATACCGCCGAACAAAAAGTGGAATAACACGCGATCAAACAGACTGATATAAATAACCATGGTACCGCTGAAAACGTCATCTTGTCCCGCAAAAAATGAGCCACCATACAGCATCATCAGCGAAAAAATAAAAAAGTTATAGTCCTCAGACTAAAGCGATGCAAAAATAATTATTTTTTCTATAAAATAGTTTTTATCGCCAAAACATGCAAAAATGATATAAATGAGGTGTCGCTGTAATCGTACTGACCCGAAGAATAAAACTGCTTTATCAATTTTACCAAACGTGGAACAGTATAAACACCCCCCCAAAAAGAAATTCACGAATAGCTGGTTTTTGGTCATTCTGCCTCACAAAAATCGGAATAAAAAGCGATCAAAAAATGTCACATGCCCGAAAATGTTACCAATAAAAACGTCAACTCGTCCCGCAAAAAACAAGGCCTCACATGACTCTGTGGACCAAAATATGGTATAGCTCTCAAAATGTGGAGATGCAAAAACCTATTTTTTGCAATAGAAAGCATCTTTTAGTCTGTGACGGCTGCCAATCATAAAAATCCGCTAACAAACCCGCTATAAATAATAAATCAAACCCCCCTTCATCACCCCCTTACTTAGGGAAAGATAATAAAATTTTAAATAATTATTTATTTCTATTTTGCCTATTAGGGTTAGGGCTAGAGTTGGGGCTAGGGTTAGGGCTAGGGTTAGGGCTAGGGTTAGGATTAGGTTTAGGGCTAGGGGTAGGGTTAGGGTTAAGGCTAGGGTTAGGGCTGGGGTTAGGGTTGGGGCTAGGGTTAGGGTTGGGGCTAGGGTTAGAGTTTGGGGGTTTCCACTGTTTAGGCACATCAGGGGCTCTCCAAATGCGACATGGCATCCCATCTCAATTCCAGCCAATTCTGAGTTGAAAAAGTAAAACAGTGCTCCTTCCCTTCCGAGGTCTCCAGTGCGCCCAAACAGGGGTTTACCCCAACATATGGGGTATCAGTGTACTCAGGACAAATTGGACAACAGCTTTTGGGGTCCAATTTCTCTTGTTACCCTTTGGAAAATAAAAATTTGGGGGACTAAACAATGATTTTTGTGGGAAAAAAATGATTTTTTATTTTCAATGCTCTGCGTTATAAACTGTAGGGAAACACTTGGGGGTTCAAAGTTCTCACAACACATCTAGATAAGTTTCTTGAGGGGCCTAGTTTCTAATATGGGGTCACTTGGGGGTTTCTACTGTTGAGGTACATTAGGGGCTCTGCAAACGCAATGTGACGCCTGCAGACCAATCCATCTAAGTCTGCATTCCAAATGGCGCTCCTTCCCTTCTGAGCTCTGCCATGCGTCCAAACGGTGGTTCCCCCCCACATATGGGGTATCAGCGTACTCAGGACAAATTGGACAACAACTTTTGGGGTCCAATTTCTCCTGTTACCCTTGGGAAAATACAAAACTGGAAGCTAAAAATTTTTGTGGGAAAAAAAATAATTTTTATTTTCACGGCTCTGCGTTATAAACTGTAGTGAAACACTTGGGGTTCAAAGCTCTCACAATACATCTAGATAAGTTCCTTAGGGGGTCTACTTTCCAAAATGGTGTCACTTGTGTGGGGTTTCAATGTTTAGGCACATCAGTGGCTCTCCAAACGCAACATGGCGTCCCATCTCAATTCCACACAATTTTGCTTTGAAAAGTCAAATAGCGCTCCTTCCCTTCCGAGCTCTCCCATGCGCCCAAACAGTGGTTTACTGCACATATGGGGTATCGGCGTACTCAGGACAAATTTTGGGGTTCAATTTCTCTTGTCACCCTTGGTAAAATAAATCAAATTGGAGCTGAAGTAAATTTTGTGTGAAAAAAAGTTAAATGTTCATTTTTATTTAAATATTCCAAAAATTCCTGTGAAACACCTGAAGGGTTAATAAACTTCTTGAATATGGTTTTGAGCACATTGAGGGGTGCAGTTTTTAGAATGGTGTCACACTTGGTTATTTTCTATCATATAGACCCCTCAAAATGAATTCAAATGGTATGTGGTCCCTAAAAAAAAAGGTGTTGCAAAAATGAGAAATTGTTGGTCAACTTTTAACCATTATAACTCCCTAACAAAAAAAAAATTTGGTTCCAAAATTGTGCTGATGTAAAGTAGACATGTGGGAAATGTCACTTATTAAGTATTTTGTGTGACATACAGTACAGACCAGAAGTTTGGACACACCTTCTCATTTAAAGATTTTTCTGTATTTTCATGACTATGAAAATTGTACATTCACACTGAAGGCATCAAAACTATGAATTAACCCATGTGGAATTATATACTTAACAAAAAAAAGTGTGAAACAACTGAAATTATGTCTTATATTCTAGGTTCTTCAAAGTAGCCACCTTTTGCTTTGATGACTGCTTTGCACACTCTTGGCATTCTCTTGATGAGCTTCAAGAGGTAGTCACCGAGAATGGTTTTCACTTCACAGGTGTGCCCTGTCAGGTTTAATAAGTGGCTTCTTGCCTTATAAATGGTGTTGGGACCATCAGTTGTGTTGTGCAGAAGTCTGGTGGATACACAGCCATGAATATTGACCCCCCCAGCCTAAAAATAGCAGCCTGCAGCTGCCCAGAAAAGGCACATCTATTAGATGCGCCAATTCTGGCGCTTTGCCCGGCTCTTCCCTCGTGCCCTGTATGGTGGCAAGTGGGGTAATAGTTGTGGGGTTGATATCACAGGTGACATCAAGCCCAAGGCTTAGTAATGGAGAAGCGTCTATAATGTCCAAAATTTATAAGGAGCTGGCGCACTCTGATATTAAGTATTTATATAGGAACAAATGGGGGTGCGAACCTAAGTGGCAAAGATAATATGAAAACAAACAGAAAAAGGCGCCACTAAAACATATTCGCACACCACCAATAATATATATCAAAAAGGAACAACTTTATTGGAAGCATAATTAAAAACAGTTAAAACCAATACAATCACCAGCTACCTCCCCCCCATACATAAGGCCTGTACACCACTACACATGCTGCAGATATAACACCAAGGTAATAGCGAATACAAAAAATATATATCACTATTATTACACACTGCAAGGGATCCAAATATACACTGATATAAGGTAATCACCACAAGTAAGGAACATCAACGCTCAGTTATACATACACATGAATGGTCCTTTGAACCCCTAACTGATGCATAAATTAAAGCCAAAAATTGGCACACCATTAGGGAACAGAATAAAGAGTAAAGCGGATGTAGTCCATACCACCTTCTAATAAAGGCAGGAAGCAAAGTGGTCTCAAGGGGAAAAGGTACCCCAAGCAGAGCAGCGTGCCGCCCAAACACCCAATAATCACCTGTAATAGGGAGGGTGAAGACAGCAGCCAAAGGTAGCAGCCAAGAGTGTGACAGGCCTGGGAGGCAGCTGAACCCAACGCGTATCGCGGCAGAAAATAAGCCGCTTCGTCAGGGGAAGCCTTTGGCTGCTGTCTTCACCCTCCCTATTACAGGTGATTATTGGGTGTTTGGGCGGCACGCTGCTCTGCTTTTCCCCTTGAGACCACTTTGCTTCCTGCCTTTATCAGAAGGTGGTATGGACTACATCCGCTTTACTCTTTATTCTGTTCCCTAATGGTGTGCCAATTTTTGGCTTTAATTTATGCATCAGTTAGGGGTTCAAAGGACCATTCATGTGTATGTATAACTGAGCGTTGATGTTCCTTACTTGTGGTGATTACCTTATATCAGTGTATATTTGGATCCCTTGCAGTGTGTAATAATAGTGATATATATTTTTTGTATTCGCTATTACCTTGGTGTTATATCTGCAGCATGTGTAGTGGTGTACAGGCCTTATGTATGGGGGGGAGGTAGCTGGTGATTGTATTGGTTTTAACTGTTTTTAATTATGCTTCCAATAAAGTTGTTCCTTTTTGATATATATTATTGGTGGTGTGCGAATATGTTTTAGTGGCGCCTTTTTCTGTTTGTTTTCAGAGAAGCGTCTATAAGACACCTATCCATTACTAATCCTATAGTTGTATGGTAAATAAAGACACCGCAAGAATAAAGTCTTTTATTTGAAATAAAAGCAAAACACAGTTTAACATTTTTAATATTATGCCTAATCCAAGTAAAGCCCTCGATCTCCAGTAATGAAAGTAAAATACTAAAACAACAATAAACCATACAGTTAGGGCCAGAAATATTTGGACAGTGACACAAGTTTTGTTATTTTAGCTGTTTACAAAAACATGTTCAGAAATACATTTATATATATAATATGGGCTGAAAGTGCACACTCCCAGCTGCAATATGATAGTTTCCACATCCAAATCGGAGAAAGGGTTTAGGAATCATAGCTCTGTAATGCATAGCGTCCTCTTTTTCAAGGGACCAAAAGTAATTGGACAATGGACTCTAAGGGCTGCAATTAACTCTGAAGGCGTCTCCCTCGTTAACCTGTAATCAATGAAGTAGTTAAAAGGTCAGGGGTGGATTCCAGGTGTGTGGTTTTGCATTTGGAAGCTGTTGCTGTGAGCAGACAACATGCGGTCAAAGGAACTCTCAATTGAGGTGAAGCAGAACATCCTGAGGCTGAAAAAAAAGAAAAAATCCATCAGAGAGATAGCAGACATGCTTGGAGTAGCAAAATCAACAGTTGGGTACATTCTGAGAAAAAAGGAATTGACTGGTGAGCTTGGGAACTCAAAAAGGCCTGGGCGTCCACGGATGACAACAGTGGTGGATGATCGCCGCATACTTAATTTGGTGAAGAAGAACCCGTTCACAACATCAACTGAAGTCCAGAACACTCTCAGTGAAGTAGGTGTATCTGTCTCTAAGTCAACAGTAAAGAGAAGACTCCATGACAGTAAATACAAAGGGTTCACATCTAGATGCAAACCATTCATCAATAACAAAAATAGACAGGCCAGAGTTAAATTTGCATAAAAACACCTCAAGAAGCCAGCTCAGTTCTGGAAAGTATTCTATGGACAGATGAGACAAAGATCAACCTGTACCAGAATGATGGGAAGAAAAAAGTTTGGAGAAGAAAGGGAACGGCACATGATCCAAGGCACACCACATCCTCTGTAAAACATGGTGGAGGCAACGTGATGGCATGGGCATGCATGGCTTTCAATGGCACTGGGTCACTTGTGTTTATTGATGACATAAGAGCAGACAAGAGTAGCCGGATGAATTCTGAAGTGTACCGGGATATACTTTCAGCCCAGATTCAGCCAAATGCTGCAAAGTTGATTGGACGGCGCTTCATAGTACAGATGGACAATGACCCCAAGCATACAGCCAAAGCTACCCAGGAGTTCATTAGTGCCAAAAAGTGGAACATTCTGCAATGGCCAAGTCAATCTCCAGATCTAAACCCAATTGAGCATGCATTTCACTTGCTCAAATCCAGACTTAAGACGGAAAGATCCACAAACAAGCAAGACCTGAAGGCTGCGGCTGTAAAGGCCTGGCAAAGCATTAAGAAGGAGGAAACCCAGCGTTTGGTGATGTCCATGGGTTCCAGACTTAAGGCAGTGATTGCCTCCAAAGGATTTGCAACAAAATATTGAAAATAAAAATATTTTGTTTGGGTTATGTTTATTTGTCCAATTACTTTTGACCTCCTAAAATGTGGAGTGTTTGTAAAGAAATGTGTACAATTCCTACATTTTCTATCAGATATTTTTGTTCAACCCTTCAAATTAAACGTTACAATCTGCACTTGAATTCTGTTGTAGAGGTTTCATTTCAAATCCAATGTGGTGGCATGCAGAGCCCAACTCGCGAAAATTGTGTCACTGTCCAAATATTTGTGGCCCTAACTGTACCTGTCCGTTGTTGTATCCTACGCTGTAATCCATGTGCTAGCGGGGATCTCATCGGATCTTATCGCATCTCAGTCCGGCTGGGAACAGAGCTCAGTGACCGGAGGTTACCTCTTGCATTCCCAAGCAACTCATTCACCAGTGGGTTTCAGCTGGGACAGTCGCATCTTGGCAACAATCCAACACACAAGGCCAAGTCGACTGGTCATTGGTTACAGCAGAACAAAGTGAAGGTTCTGGAGTGGCCATCTCAGTCTCCTGGCCTCAATATCATTGAGCCACTTTGGGGAGATCTCAAGCGCGCAGTTCATGCTAGACAGCCCATTAATTTACAGGAACTGGAGGCTTTTTGCCAAGAAGAGTGGGCAGCTTTACCACTGAAAAAATAAAGAACCTCATCCACAACTACCACAAAAGACTTCAAGCTGTCATTGATGTTAGAGGGGGCAGTACACGATTGAGAAATGGGTTATGTAAACTTTTGATCAGGGTCATTTGGATGTTTTGGGCTGTTATGATTTAAAAAGAGAAAACACAGTAGTTTGACAAATAAATGGTTTCACCCAACCATTATATAGAGGAACACGGCACTCTTAGGATCTCGTGCTCTTGGTGCTCAAGTCGGGTGTCCAACCCATCAAAATATAGTAATAAACTTGGCACTTGGTAAGTGAAAAATTAGTGTTCCTTTTATTGTGCATCTAGACAAAAACTTCAAAAAAATTGAACGTTTTCGGTCCGTTATCTGACCTTCATCAGAACATGAACAAGAACTGGATGTGAAGGAACGCTATGTGTAAACAAAGGAGCGTCCGTATTGGTGATTCCCGTGGTTGGTATATGCTGGAGACTTCTGGGTTCCTCTTGCATGACGGCACCCCTGCACCACATACCTGGCACACAGCGCACTTCAATCGCAATAAGTTGCCCCAGACTGATGCATTTCTCCTTTCTTGCAGTACCCAGGAGTATCCAGCATATACCAACCACGGGAATCACCAATACGGACGCTCCTTTGTTTAAACATAACGTTCCATTCACATCCAGTTCTTGTTAAAGAATGTTCTGATGAAGGTCCTATGATGGACCAAAAACGTTCAATTTTTTGTCTGGATGCACAATAAAAGGAACTCCAATTTTTCACATACTGAGTGCCAAGTTTATTATTATATTCACTCAACCATTAACCAGGAGTGGAGAAAAAGGTTTGGTGTTATCATTCATATTCTCTGAAATAAGGCCAAGAAAGCAAAAATTCTGCCGGGTATGTAAACTTTTGATCACAACAGTATATCCATCTCTACAACTTGGTTTCCAACTGGCATGTAACAAAATCGCCAGATAGAAATTGATAGTGAAAAAACACCCCACGTCCCCCAACTGCAGCTCTGTTTCACAAATTTATAAAAATAATAATAAACCCATTCAGTCCAGGGATTTCGACGTAGTACACCAAATCCGATGTAGTCCATAAATGGGAACCTGAAAGACATAAAAAATAGAGATCTTAACTGGTTAGTAGTCGCTGGTGGATCGCGATTCCACCCTTGGCTATTGCGGGCTTATGTCAGCTGTTCAAAACAGCTGAGATGTCCCCGGAAAGATGTGGGCTCACCGCCGGAGCCCACATCAAAGGGAGGGACAGAAAGAGGTTAAAAATTTTTTTTACCCTTTGTAATTTTACTTTACATTGTCCCAGTATGGGACATCACAAAATAATGTCAGATCGCTGATCTTACACTGCACAGCATAGTATCAGATCAGTCAGATCAGTGATTTGACAGGCAGTGAAGGAGGCATGCCGGCGCCTGCTCCCAGCAAGCACTCGCAAGCTACCTTCCTTCCAAGACCCGGAAGGATCCTGTGCCATCTTGGTGCTGGGGGTCTCCATGGAGGCCATTAGGCCAACGCGATTGCACGATGGAGCGTACAGGGAACCCCTCCCTGCGCAATGCTTCTCTGCCGTTTTTTTGCAAAAAACGTATCAACCAAATACCCTGTTTTTTACATCTTTTACTAGCACTTGCGGATTACTGCAACATTTTTTCAAACTGAGTGTTTTTGGTTTTACTATTCTCTTTTGTGTCTTCAGGTTTCTTGGTGGTGTGTGAACATGATCATACAGACTTGTTCACTGTGCAAGTAGCCCATGTGTTCCTGTTTCCATAATTGTTCTCTTGTGTCTACAAGACTGGGGAGTTCCACCACTCCTCTTGGGCTATCTGCACAAAAGCTGTTCTACCCTGTATGCACACATGGATTTTTCCTCTCTGAACCCTGTTCACACAGGTTATATACAGATGATCAGGTTTTTAAATACATCAGATAGGGATTGCATACATTAGTTAGGACTGCTCTGATAAGGGTATACCGTGAAGATTGGTAGAGCAGCTTAGTATACATTTTTTGCAAAAAACGTATCAACCAAATACCCTGTTTTTTACATCTTTTACTAGCACTTGCGGATTACTGCAACATTTTTTCAAACTGAGTGTTTTTGGTTTTACTATTCTCTTTTGTGTCTTCATGTCACTACTGACAGCGGCATCAGAGGTGTTAAATACGTTAAATACCCACACTGATCGTGTGCATTGCTGCACGGTGTCAGCTGTCACGTACAGCTGACACCCGCACGCGATCGCCGCGGCACTCAGCGTGAGGCCATGCAATCGTGCCGCCATAGATATACTGCTCTTTGTGGGAACGCACCTTTCGCAGAGCAGTATATGTAAAGTGCATGTCAAGAAGGGGATAATGGATTTATAAATCCCTTTTTATGTGGAAATGTGGAAATTGAGTGTTGAACAAGAAGTTTGTTTTTCCACAGATTTTAAAAATTGCAGCCCTTTTCAAATTAAGTCAGGAAATAAAAAACAAGAGTGTGTATGAGGTTCCTGAAATGTCATAGCTTTTGCTGGTAAAGATTCTTATTTGTATAAATATTGCAGTGTGTGCACATAGCCTAAATTGTTTTGATTTTGAGCTTCCAAAAAATTTAAATTACAATAATATTTTGTTGCTTATAGCAACTAGCACTCAGCTTTTATGTTTTTTAGTGATCTAGTAAAATTAAAGATGAGCTCTGATTAGTTGCTACATGGTTTTTTTCAGACAACTTTGAAAAATGTGCCACGAACATGCTTGTTTGGTTTAACCCCTTCATGACCCAGCCTATTTTGACCTTAATGACCTGGCCGTTTTTTGCAATTCTGACCAGTGTCCCTTTATGAGGTAATAACTCGGGAACGCTTCAACGGATCCTAACGGTTCTGAGATTGTTTTTTCGTGACATATTGGGCTTCTTGGTAGTGGTAAATTTAGGTCAATAATTTTTGCGTTTATTTGTGAAAAAAATGGAAATTTGGCTAAAATTTTGAAAATTTTGCAATTTTAAAATTTTGAATTTTTATTCTGTTAAACCAGAGAGTTATGTGACACAAAATAGTTAATAAATAACATTTCCCACATGTCTACTTTACATCAGCACAATTTTGGAAACAACATTTTTTTTTGCTAGGAAGTTATAAGGGTTAAAATTTGACCAGCGATTTCTCATTTTTTCAACGAAATTTACATTTTTTTAGGGACCACCTCACATTTGAAGTGAGTTTTAGGGGTCTATATGGCTGAAAATACCCAAAAGTGACACCATTCTAAAAACTGCACCCCTCAATGTGCTCAAAACCACATTCAAGAAGTTTATTAACCCTTCAGGTGCTTCACAGCAGCAGAAGCAACATGGAAGGAAAAAATGAACATTTAACTTTTTAGTCATAAAAATGTTTTAGCAACAATTTTTTTATTTTCCCAAGCGTAAAAAGAGAAAATGGACCCCAAAAGTTATTGTACAATTTATCCTGAGTACACCGATACCCCATATGTGGGGGGAAACTACTGTTTGGGCGCACGACAGAGCTCGGAAGGGAAGGAGCGCCATTTGACTTTTTCAATGAAAAATTGGCTCCAATCTTTAGCGAACACCATGTCGCGTTTGGAGAGCCCCTGCGTGCCTAAACATTTGAGCTCCCCCACAAGTGACCCCATTTTGGAAACTAGACCCCCCAAGGAACTTATCTAGATGCATAGTGAGCACTTTGAACCCCCAGGTGCTTCACAAATTGATCCGTAAAAATGAAAAAGTACTTTTTTTTCACAAAAAATTTGTTTTAGCCTCAATTTGTTCATTTCCACATGGGCAACAGCATAAGATGGATCCTAAAATTTATTGGGCAATTTCTCCTGAGTACAGTGATACCTCACATGTGGGGGTAAACCACTGTTTGGGCACAAGGCTGGGCTTGGAAGGGAAGGAGCGCCATTTGACTTTTTGAATAAAAAATTAGCTCAAATCGTTAGCTGACACCATGTCGCTTTTGGAGAGCCCCTGTGTGCCTAAACATTTGAGCTCTCCCACATGTGACCCCATTTTGAAAACTAGACCTCCCATGGAACTAACCTAGATGTGTGTTGACCACTTTAAACCCCAAAGTGCTTCACAGAAGTTTATAACGCAGAGCCGTGAAAATAAAAAATCATTTTTCTTTCCTCAAAATGATGTTTTAGCAAGCAATTTTTTATTTTCACAAGGGTCACAGGAGAAATTGGACCCCAATAGTTGTTGCCCAGTTTGCACTGAGTATGCTGGTACCCCATATGTGGGGGTAAACCACTGTTTGGGCGCACGTCGGGGCTCAGAAGGGAAGTAGTGACGCTTTGAAATGCAGACTTTGATGGAATGGTCTGCGGGCGTCATGTTGAATTTAGAACATATATACCAGATCATACAAGCACCACAAATCAAAGATACCCAGGGTGCGTGGATATATATCTACGGTTCAGTGCAACAGCAAGTAAACATAGAAACCAAAGAGAAACAGCACTACGAGAACCAAGTAAAATAGGATCAATCTTTATTAAAGTATAAATACAAAGGCGGTAAAAAACCAGTTAAAAAGACAAGGGGGGGAAAACAGGAAAGGACAATGATCACCAAACTCAGGCAGTGTGGTATCCACAGGGAGTAACTGTATTAGAGACTATTGTGATGGTATAGCATATACTGAATGATACAACATATCGTAACACCACAGCCTGACAAAGTGCAAGAGTGCATACCATGTAAAGTAATTAAATGGTTAAATAGCGTCAGTGCAATATGTAGCACCTAAACATGCACAGCAAGGCCAGTAGTGATAAAAGCCAGAAAATACATCACCAAAGAATTAATCTGTCATATTACCTGAGGAGGAGACCAGACCACCATGATCCCCAACGCGCGTTTCAGCGCGGTGCCTTCTTCCGGGGGTGTCAAAAAGGTAATATGACAGATTAATTCTTTGGTGATGTATTTTCTGGCTTTTATCACTACTGGCCTTGCTGTGCACCGTGTGCACATAGCCTAATTCTAAGGGTATGTGCACACGATGCGGAAAACGTTGTGCATCCACAGCGTTTCCGCCGCTGCGGGTCCGCAGCAGATTCCCATGAGTTTACAAAAAACGCTGCGCACATGCTGCGGAAAAACTGCGCGGAAACGCAGCGGTTTTTATTCCGCACATTTCACTTCTCTCTGCGGATTCCGCAGCGGTTTTACAACTGCTCCAATAGAAAACCGCAGTGAAATCCACAGAAAAACCGCGGTAAATCCGCGATAAATCCGCAGCGGTTTTGCACTGCGGATTTATAAAAACCGCTGCGGAAAAATCTGCAGAGGACCAGAATACGTGTGCACATTCCCTAACCCTAACCCTAACCCTAGTTCTAACAGTAGTGGAAAAAAAAAATTCTTTATTTTATTATTGTCCCTACCTATGGGGGTGATAAAGGGGGGTTCATTTACTTTTTTTTTTTTTTTTTGATCACTGTGATAGGTTTTATCACAGTGATCAAAATATACATGGAGCGAATCTGCCGGCCGGCAGATTCGGCGGGCGCACTGCGCATGCGCCCGCCATTTTGGCAGATGGCGGCGTCCAGGGAGAAGACGGACGGACACCGGGAGCCTCGGTAAGTATAAGGGGGGAGATCGGGGCATGGGGGGGCGTCAGAGCACGGGGGGTGGCATTGGAGCACGGGGGGAGCGGACAGGAGGACGGGGGAGCGGAGCACAGGACGGAGGGGAGCGGACCACAGATCGGTGGACTGGGGGGGCGATCGGTGGGGTGGGGGGGGCACATCAGTGTTTTCAGCCATGGCCGATGATATTGCAGCATCGGCCATGGCTGGATTGTAATTTTTCACCAGTTTTTTAGGTGAAATATTACACATCGCTGTGATTGGCAGTTTCACTTTCAACAGCCAATCAGAGCGATCGTAGCCATGGGGGGGGGGGGGTGAACCCCCCTGGGCTGTACTACCACTCCCCCTGTCCCTGCAGATCGGGCGAAATTGGAGTTAACCCTTTCACCCGTTCTGCAGGGACGCGATCTTTCCATGACGCCACATGGGCGTTATGGGTCGGATTGGCACTGACTTTCATGACGCCTATGTGGCGTCATGAAAGTCAGGGAAGGGGTTAAGTACTGTTACATTTTTCTTACAATTTTCACAAAATGCCACCAAAAAAACTGTTGTATGAATAGATTTTGTGAAATCCATGGAGGAAAAAAAAACAACAGGTAAGAATTCCTATTTATGCAAACTCTTTTTTATTGTCTTACAGTACAGACCAAAAGTTTGGACATACCTCAATAAAAGATTTTTCTGTATTTTCATGACTATGAAAATTGAACATTCACACTGAAGGCATCAAAACTATGAATTAACCAATGTGGAATTATATACTTAACAAAAAAGTGTGAAACAACTGAAATTATGTCTTATATTCTAGGTTAAGTATATAATTCCACATTGGTTAATTCATAGTTTTGATGCCTTCAGTGCGAATGTACAATTTTCATAGTCATGAAAAACTTTTAAGTGAGAAGGTGTGTCCAAACTTTTGGTCTGTACTGTGTGTAGAGTTCACATGTTGCAGTGTGGTGTCACACAATGCTGCCCCACTGCAATGCCACATCTTAAAAACTATGTACCATATATACTCGAGTATAAGCCGAGATTTTCAGCCCATTTTTTTAGGCTGAAAGTGATTATACTCGAGTCATTGTCCCAGGGTCGGTGGGGGAGCGGCGACTGTGACATACTCATCTGCTCCTGGCACGGTTCCTGCATCTCCGATGGTCTCCGGGCGCCGACAGCTTCTTCCAGCGATGAGCGGTCACATGGTTCCGCTCATTACAGTAATGAATATGGACGCAACTTCACTCCCATAGGGGTGGAGCCACATATTCATTACTGTAATGAGCGGTACCAGGTGACCGGTCAACGCTGGAAGAAGCTGTCAGCACCCGGAGAAGACCATCAGGGAAGCTGCGAGGGACCGCGCCGGGAGCAGGTGAGTATAATGGGGAGAGTGAGCAGCATTGCTCGATATTCACCTCTCCTCATTCCACCGTCGGGCTCCGTCTTCCGCGTCCTCTGCTGTGACGTTCAGGTCAGATGGCGCGATGACATGGTTAGTGCGCACCCTCTGCCTGAACATCAGTGCAGAGGACGCTGAAGACGGAGCCCGGCGGTCGAACGAGGAGAGGTGAATATTGCAAGTGCCAGGGGCCTGAGCGACGAGAGGTGAGTATGTAATTTTTTTTTAATCGCAGTAACAGCATATGGGGAAAATATCTCTATGGGGCATCTTATGGGGCCATAATCAGCATTTGTGCAGCATTATCTGGGGAAAATATCTCTATGGAGCATCTTATGGGCCATAATCAGAATTTGTGCAGCATTATATGGGGCAAATATCTCTATGGAGCATCTTATGGAGCCATAATCAACATTTGTGCAGCATTATATGGGGCAAATATCTTTGTGGAGAATCTTATGGGGCCATACTCAGCATTTGTGCAGCATTATATGGGGTAAATATCTCTATTGTGCAACTTATAAGGCCATAATCAGCATTCTGCAGCATTATATGGGGCAAAGATATCTATGGAGCATCTTATGGGGCCATAATCAGCATTTCTGCAGCATTATATGGGGCAAATATCTCTATGGAGCATCTTATGGGGCCATAATCAGCATTTGTGCAGCATTATATGGGGAAAATATCTCTATGGAGCATCTTATGGGGCCATAATCAGAATTTGTGCAGCATTATATGGGGCAAATATCTCTATGGAGCATCTTATGGGGCCATAATCAACATTTGTGCAGCATTATATGGGGTAAATATCTTTGTGGAGAATCTTATGGGGCTATACTCAGCATTTGTGCAGCATTATATGGGGCAAATAACTCTATGGAGCAGCTTATGGGGCCATAATCACCATTTGTGTAGCATTATCTGGGGCAAATATCTCTATGGAGCATCTTATGGAGCCATAATCAGAATTTGTGCAGCATTATATGGGGCAAATATCTCTATGGAGCATCTTATGGAGCCATAATGAACATTTGTGCAGCATTATATGGGGCAATTATCTCTGTGGAGCATCTTATGGGGCCATACTCCGCATTTGTGCAGCATTATATGGGACAAATATCTCTATGGAGCATCTTATGGGGCCATAATCAGCATTCTGCAGCATTATATGGGGCAAATATCTCTATGGAGCATCTTATGGGGCCATAATCCGCATTTGTGCAGCATTATATGGGGCAAATATCTCTATGGAGCATCTTATGGGGCCATAATCAGCATTTGTGCAGCATTATGTGGTGTAAATATCTCTATGGAGCATCTTATGGGGCCATAATCAGCATTTGTGCAGCATTATATGGGGAAAATATCTCTATGGAGCATCTTATGGGGCCATAATCAGAATTTGTGCAGCATTATATGGGGCAAATATCTCTATGGAGCATCTTATGGGGCCATAATCAACATTTGTGCAGCATTATATGGGGTAAATATCTTTGTGGAGAATCTTATGGGGCTATACTCAGCATTTGTGCAGCATTATATGGGGCAAATAACTCTATGGAGCAGCTTATGGGGCCATAATCACCATTTGTGTAGCATTATCTGGGGCAAATATCTCTATGGAGCATCTTATGGAGCCATAATCAGAATTTGTGCAGCATTATATGGGGCAAATATCTCTATGGAGCATCTTATGGAGCCATAATGAACATTTGTGCAGCATTATATGGGGCAATTATCTCTGTGGAGCATCTTATGGGGCCATACTCCGCATTTGTGCAGCATTATATGGGACAAATATCTCTATGGAGCATCTTATGGGGCCATAATCAGCATTCTGCAGCATTATATGGGGCAAATATCTCTATGGAGCATCTTATGGGGCCATAATCCGCATTTGTGCAGCATTATATGGGGCAAATATCTCTAAGGGGCATCATATGGGGCCCTTATTAACCTTTATGCAGCACTGTATGGGGAAAATGTGTCTATGGAGCATCTTATGGGGCCATTATTAACCTTTGTGCAGCATTATATGGGGCGTATTTTGTATGGAGCATCTTATGGGACCCATCATGAACTGTATGGAGCATTAAATGGGGCTCCTGATTCAATATGGATATTCAAAAACACTTATCCTACTGATGTCTCAATTAATTTTACTTTTATTGGTATCTATTTTTATTTTTGAAATTTACTGGTAGCTGCTGCATGCTGCTGCTGTCCGTTACCTTGATCTGCTCTTTGTCATCGTATTCTGTCATGGCATTTGTGGATTCAGGCGCTGCCCTGAATTTGATGGACTTGGAGTATGCTAAGTGTTGTGGGTTTCTCTTAGAGCCCTTGCAGTGTCCTATTCCATTGAGAGGAATTGATGCCACGCCTTTGGCCAAGAATAAGCCTCAATACTGGACCCAGCTGACCATGTGCATGGCTCCTGCACATCAGGAGGTTATTCGCTATCTGGTGTTGCATAATCTGCATGATGTGGTCGTGTTGGGGTTGCCATGGCTACAAACCCATAATCCAGTATTAGATTGGAAATCCATGTCGGTGTCCAGCTGGGGTTGTCAGGGGGTACATGGTGATGTTCCATTTCTGTCAATTTCGTCATCCACCCCTTCTGAGGTTCCAGAGTTCTTGTCTGATTACCGGGATGTATTTGATGAGCCCAAGTCCGATGCCCTACCTCCGCATAGGGATTGTGATTGTGCTATCAATTTGATTCCTGGTAGTAAATTCCCAAAAGGTCGACTGTTTAATTTATCCGTGCCTGAGCACGCCGCTATGCGCAGTTATGTGAAGGAATCCCTGGAGAAGGGGCATATTCGCCCGTCATCGTCACCATTAGGAGCAGGGTTCTTTTTTGTAGCCAAGAAGGATGGTTCGCTGAGACCTTGTATAGATTACCGCCTTCTAAATAAGATCACGGTTAAATTTCAGTACTCCTTGCCATTGTTATCTGATTTGTTTGCTCGGATTAAGGGGGCTAGTTGGTTCACCAAGATAGATCTTCGTGGTGCGTATAATCTGGTGCGAATCAGGCGAGGAGATGAATGGAAAACTGCATTTAATATGCCCGAGGGTCATTTTGAGTATCTAGTGATGCAATTCGGACTTGCCAATGCTAGATCAGTGTTTCAGTCCTTTATGCATGACATCTTCCGAGAGTACCTGGATAAATTCCTGATTGTGTACTTGGATGACATTTTGATCTTCTCGGATGATTGGGAGTCTCATGTGAAGCAGGTCAGAACAGTTTTTCAGGTCCTGCGTGCTAATTCTTTGTTTGTGAAGGGATCAAAGTGTCTCTTTGGTGTGCAGAAGGTTTCATTTTTGGGTTTCATCTTTTCCCCTTCTACTATCGAGATGGATCCTGTTAAGGTCCAAGCCATCCATGATTGGACTCAGCCGACATCTCTGAAAAGTCTGCAAAAGTTCCTGGGCTTTGCTAATTTTTATCGTCGCTTCATCTGCAATTTTTCTAGTATTGCCAAACCATTGACCGATTTGACCAAGAAGGGTGCTGATTTGGTCAATTGGTCTTCTGCTGCTGTGGAAGCTTTTCAAGACTTGAAGCGTCGTTTTTTTTCTGCCCCTATGTTGTGTCAACCAGATGTTTCTCTTCCGTTCCAGGTCGAGGTTGATGCTTCTGAGATTGGAGCAGGGGCTGTTTTGTCGCAGAGAGGTTCTGATTGCTCAGTGATGAAACCATGCGCTTTTTTTTCCAGGAAGTTTTCGCCTGCTGAGCGAAATTATGATGTGGGCAACCGAGAGTTGCTGGCCATGAAGTGGGCATTCGAGGAGTGGCGTCATTGGCTTGAAGGAGCTAAGCATCGCGTGGTGGTATTGACTGATCATAAGAACTTGACTTATCTTGAGTCTGCTAAGCGGTTGAATCCTAGACAGGCTCGTTGGTCGCTGTTTTTTGCCCGTTTTGACTTTGTGATTTCGTACCTTCCGGGCTCTAAAAATGTGAAGGCGGATGCTCTGTCTAGGAGTTTTGTGCCCGACTCTCCGGGTTTGTCTGAGCCGGCGGGTATCCTCAAGGAAGGAGTAATTGTGTCTGCCATCTCCCCTGATTTGCGGCGGGTGCTGCAAAAATTTCAGGCTAATAAACCTGATCGTTGTCCAGCGGAGAGACTGTTTGTCCCTGATAGGTGGACCAATAAAGTTATCTCTGAGGTTCATTGTTCGGTGTTGGCTGGTCATCCTGGAATCTTTGGTACCAGAGAGTTGGTGGCTAGATCCTTTTGGTGGCCGTCTCTGTCGCGGGATGTGCGTGTTTTTGTGCAGTCCTGTGGGATTTGTGCTTGGGCTAAGCCCTGCTGTTCTCGTGCCAGTGGGTTGCTTTTGCCCTTGCCGGTCCCGAAGAGGCCTTGGACACATATTACTAATGATTCTCAATAGAGGGAAAAAAGAAGTTCTGAGACCATTTTTTTTTCTTTGCACTGTGTTTTGCCTTTTTTTCCCCTAGACATTTGGGTGGTTCAGTACAGGAAGCCATTAGAAAAGGACAAACACCGCATGCATGCATGCAAGACTTAACAAAGTAAAAAATATGTACCGTATATACTCGAGTATAAGCCGACCCGAGTATAAGCCGACCCCCCTAATTTTGCCACAAAAAACTGGGAAAACTTATTGACTCGAGTATAAGCCTAGGGTAGGAAATGCAGCAGCTACTGGTAAATTTCAAAAATAAAAATAGATGCTCCATACCGTTCATTATTGCCCCATAGATGCTCTATATACAACTGTGCTACATAGAATGCTCTGCACCGTTCATTATGGCCCCATAGATGCTCCATATAAAGCTGTGCCCCATATAATGCTCTGCACCGCTCATTACGGCCCCATAGGTGCTCCTTATAAAGCTGTGCCATATGTAATGCTCTATACCGTTCATTATGGCCCCATAGATGATCCTTAGAAAGCTGTGCCATCTATTGCTCTGCACCGTTGATTATGGCCCCATAGGTGCTCCATATATAATGCTGTGCCCCATATAGAATGCTCTGCACCGTTGATTATGGCCCCATAGGTGCTCCATATATAATGCTGTGCCATATAGAATGCTGCTGCTGCTGGTGCTGCAATAAAAAAAAAATCACATACTCACCTCTCTTGCTCAGGACGCCAGCGCTTTCAATATTTACCTGCTCCTCGTGCTGCTCCGTCTCCAGCACTGATGCTCAGCAGAGGGCGCGCACTGACTACGTCACTGCGCCCTCTAACCTGAGCGTCACTGCTAGAGGACGCTGCAGACGGAGCCGCACCGGAGCGAGGAGCAGGTAAATATCGCGCAGCGCTGCGATCCCCGTATACTCACCTGCTGCGGCGCGGTCCCTGCAGTCCCTGGCTTCCCCGGCGCTGCAGCTTCTTCCTGTAATTGAGCGGTCACAGTTCCCGATCATTTACAGCAATGAATATGCGGCTCCTCCTCTATGGGAGGTGGAGCCGCCTATTCATTTCTGTAATGAGCGGTGCCATGTGACCACTCAGTACAGGGAGAATCTGCAGCGCCGGGGAAGCCAGGGACTGCGCCGCAGCAGGTGAGTATAACTACACAGCCCCCGCTCCCCCTCCCCTGCTGACCTCCCGGTATATGACTCGAGTATAAGCCAAGAGGGGGACTTTCAGCCCCAAAAAATGGGCTGAAAATCTCGGCTTATACTCGAGTATATACGGTTCTTATTTATTAACTAAGAATTAACTAAGAATTTTGTGATGTTCGATTTGGGGGTTCTGGTATGGCATGATAGAGGAGAAAATAGCCCTCTCTGCAGATAATATGTTACTCTTTTTAGAAAATTCTGGAGAGGCCTTGGACGGTGCGATGAATATTCTCAGGACATTTGGTGATATATCGGGTCTTGAAATCAATTGGGTGAAATCAAATATCTTGATAGTGGATAAAGGGGGTGATGACCTCCTGATATCAGGGGAAGGTAGCAAACTGTCAGTGGTTCAACAGTTCAAATATTTGGGTGCTCAAGTGTCTTTTCCTTTTTCAAGCTACATCGATTTAAATTTGTTCCCATTGTTGGACAGATTTAGGAAGAAAGTAGGGGCATGGTGCAAATTATACCTCTCTGTGGTGGGAAGGATAAATTTAATTAAAATGATTCTTATGCCCCAATTATTATATATGTTGCATAACTCCCCCGTTTGGTTGCCCCGAAAGTGGTTTCATATCATTAACTCTATATTTCGTGACCTTGTTTGGGCAGCCAAGAATTAGGCTAGAATTGCTTTAGAGGCCTAAAGATGGGTGGGAACTAGCTCTTCCGAATCCCTGGATCTATTTTTTGGCAGCGCAGGATCAGCAGATGAGAGGTTGGAGAGAGGTGAATGCACTGGGTTTGGTTCCGCGGATTTTGGTTTGGTTGGTGGGAAGGGTCCCATTTGTTCAGGGATTGGAGGCAGGGGGATTCAGGAAGTTTGAAACGGCTTATCCTACTTTGACACTAGTTCAAAACGTATGGGAGGCAATTAAAAAGACAAGGAAAGTGGGACTTTTAACAAATCTCTCCCCAATATGGCATAATGAAATACTACCTGAATTTATTAAAATGGGGGAATTAAAAAATTGGACATCATTAGTTATTCAATATGTGGCTCAGATTCAGGACGCACAAGGACTGTTATCCTTTGAAGCACTGCAGGAGAGTTACGGGTTGCAGGAGACCTGTTGTTTCAATATGGACAGTTGAGATATGCCTATCTTGTGCAGAGTAAAACGATTGATATAATAATAATTATTATTATTTATATAGCGCCAACATATTTCGCAGCACTTTACAATTAAGCGGGGACATGTACAGACAATAAATTCAGTACAAGTTAAGACAATTTAAACAGTGACATTAGGGGTGAGGTCCCTGCTTGCAAGCTTACAATCTACAAGGAAATGGGGGGACACAATAGGTGAAAAGTGCTTGTTATTTCAGGTCTGGCAATTATAATAAAATAGATGGTGGCCCGATTCTAATGCATCGGGTATTCTAGAATATGCATGTCCACGTAGTATTTTGCACAGCCCACGTAGTATATTGCCCAGCCACGTAGTATATTGCCCAGCCACGTAGTATATTGCCCAGTCACGTAGTATATTGCCCAGTGACGTAGTATATTGCCCAGTGACGTAGTATATTGCGCAGCCACATAGTATATTGCTCAGTTACGTACTATAATGCCCAGTTACGTAGAATATTGCCTAGTGACGTAGTATATTGCGCAGCCACGTAGTATATTGCCCAGCCACGTAGTATATTGCCTAGTGACGTAGTATATTGCGCAGCCACGTAGTATATTGCCAAGTTATGTTGTATATGGCCTAGTGACGTAGTATATTGCCCAGTGACGTAGTATATTGCGCAGCCACATAGTATATTGCCCAGTTACGTACTATAATGCCCAGTTACGTAGTATATTGCCTAGTGACGTAGTATATTGTGCAGCCATGTAGTATATTGCCCAGCCACGTAGTATATTGCCTAGTGACGTAGTATATTGCGCAGCCACGTAGTATATTGCCAAGTTATGTTGTATATGGCCTAGTGACGTAGTATATTGCCTAGTGACGTAGTATATTGCCCAGTTACGTAGTATATTGCCTAGTGACGTAGTATATTGCCTAGTCACGTAGTATATTGTCCAGCCACGTAGTATATTGGCCAGTGATGTAGTATATTGCCCAGCGACGTAGTATATTGCCCAGTGACGTAATATATTGCCCAGTGACGTAATATATTGGCCAGCCACGTAGTATATTGCCCAGTGACGTAGTATATTGCCCAGCCACGTAGTATATTGCCCAGCCACATAGTATATTGCCCAGTCACGTAGTATATTGCCCAGTCACGTAGTATATTGCCCAGCTACGTAGTATATTGCCGACCTACGTAGTATATTGCACAGTCCACGTAGTATATTGCCCAGTGACGTAATATATTGGCCAGCCACGTAGTATATTGCCTAGTGACGTAGTATATTGCTCAGCCACGTAGTATATTGCCCAGTTACGTAGTATATTGCCTAGTGACGTAGTATATTGCGCAGCCACGTAGTATATTGCCAAGTTATGTTGTATATGGCCTAGTGACATAGTATATTGCCTAGTGACGTAGTATATTGCCTAGTCACGTAGTATATTGCCCAGCCATGTAGTATATTGGCCAGTGACGTAGTATATTGCCCAGCCACATAGTATATTGCCCAGTGACGTAGTGTATTGCCCAGTGATGTAATATATTGCCCAGTGACGTAGTATATTGCGCAGCCACATAGTATATTGCCCAGTTACGTACTATAATGCCCAGTTACGTAGTATATTGCCCAGTGACGTAGTATATTGCCCAGTTACGTAGTATATTGCCTAGTGACATAGTATATTGCCTAATCACGTAGTATATTGCCCAGCCATGTAGTATATTGGCCAGTGACGTAGTATACTGCCCAGCCACATAGTATATTGCCCAGTTACGTAGTATATTGCCCAGTGACGTAGTATATTGCCCAGTGACGTAGTATATTGCGCAGCCACATAGTATATTGCCCAGTTACGTACTATAATGCCCAGTTACGTAGTATATTGCCCAGTGACGTAGTATATTGCCCAGTGACGTAGTATACAGCAGAGCCATGTAGTATATTGCCCAGTGACGTAGTACAGTATATTGCCCAGTGACGTAGTATATTGCCCAGTGACATAGTATATTGCCCAGTGACGTAGTATATTGCCCAGTGACGTAGTATATTGCAGAGCCACGTAGTATATTGCACAGCGAAGTAGTATACAGCACAGAGCCACGTAGTATATTGGCCAGTCACGTAGTATATTGCCCAGCCAGGTTTGTCACAGGTGAAAAAATAAAAAATAAACATATACTCACCTTTCCGAGGGAGCCCTTGTAGTCCACGGCAGGTTCCGGTCCCAGGGTTGGTATTAGCGCAGGACCTGTGATGACGTCGCGGTCACATGACCGTGACGTCATGGCAGGTCTTTGTAGCGCAGGCGCGCAGGGCCTGTGATGACGTCGCGGTCACATGACCGTGAAGTCATGGCAGGTCCTTCTGCCACCGGAACCTGCAATGGAAGATGGCGGCCGGCGCGAGCTGCAACAGAGGGTGAGTATAGCAGGTTTTTTATTATTATTTTTAACATTACATTTTTTACTATTGATGCCGCATAGGCAGCATCAATAGTAAAAAGTTGGGGACACACAGGGTTAATAGCGGCGGTAACGGAGTGCGTTACCCACGGCATAACGCGGTCCGTTACCGCCGGCATTAACCCTGTGTTAGCGGTGACCAGAGGGGAGTATGCGGACGACAGGCACTGACTGCGGGGAGTAAGGAGCGGCCATTTTCTTCCGGACTGTGCCCATCGCTGATTGGTCGCGGCAGCCATGACAGGCAGCTGGCGAGACCAATCAGCGAATGAATAACCGTGACAGATGTACAGAGAGACAGACAGACGGAAGTGACCCTTAGGCCGGGGTCACACTAGACCGTAATACGGACGAGTGCAATGCGATAAAAAATCGCATAGCACTCGTCCCAATGTTAATCTATGGGGCAGCTCCCATCATCCGATATTTTCTCGGCCGTATTCAGGATCCGAGTGAAATCGCAGCATGCTGCGATTGTCAGCGTTTCGCGGCCGAGAATCGCCAATGAAAGTCTATGGAAGCCCCAAAAATACGGATCACACACGGACCAGCAGTGTGACTTGCGAGGAATACGCAGCGCTGTTAGAGAGAAAAGCCGGCAATTCAGTGCGGTGTACAGTAAAATCACACTGACAGCTTAGAATAGAATAGGTCGAATAAATGTGTACACATAGAATAGGTATATATATATATATATGTCAGTGAGACACATATATATATATATATATATATATATTAATATTTCATCCAGCGCGATATAGCTGAAAGCCGGTAATTTAATTGCCGGCTTCTGCTTTCTCCTTCCTAAAACCCGACATGATTTGAGACCTGGTTTACATACAGTAAACCATGTCTTCTCCCCATTTTTTTTGCATATTCCACACTACTAATGTCAGTAGTGTGTCTATGCAAAATTTGGCCGTTCTAGCTGTTAAATTAAGGGGTTAAATGGCGGAAAAAATTGGCGTGGGCTCCCGCACAATTTTCTCCGCCAGAGTAGTAAAGCCAGTGACTGAGGGCAGATATTAATAGCCTGGAGAGGGTCCACGGTTATTGCCCCCCCCCTGGCTAAAAACACCTGCCCCCAGCCACCCCAGAAAAGGCACATCTGGAAGATGCGCCTATTCTGGCACTTGGCCACTCTCTTCCCATTCCCGTGTAGCGGTGGGATATGGGGTAATGAAGGGTTAATGCCACCTTGCTATTGTAAGGTGACATTAAGCCTAATTAATAATGGAGAGGCGTCAATTATGACACCTATCCATTATTAATCTAATTGAATGAAAGGGTTAAATAAAAGACAAACACAATATTTAAAATTATTTTAATGAAATAAAAACAATGGTTGTTGGAGTATTTTATTCTACGCCCAATCCAGTCACTGAAGACTCTCGTTCTGTAAGTAAAAAAACATAATAAACCAACAATATACTTACCCTCCGCAGATCTGTAACGTCCAACGATGTAAATCCTTCTGAAGGGGTTAAAATATTTTGCAGCCAGGAGCTTTGCTAATGCAATGCTGCTCCTTGCTGCAAAACCCCGGAGAATGAGGCTAAATATAGATCAATGATCTATATTTAGCTTCATTTGCGGTGAGGCGCCCTCTGCTGGCTATTCATAGATCGTGGGAACTTACCTAGAAAGCCTGGGAGCTGGATCCCTTGTATTGGCGTATGTTGGTTTTGCAAGCCTGCGATAAAAACACGCAGTACGGATGCCATACGGATGTCACACGGATCATTTGATGTGAAAAATTCGCATCCTGGCACTGCACTCGGATCACTGTTTTGTAAAAATTTTTGCGATTCTCCTGCGTCAAAAACGGACCGTTTTTTTATACGTTGTGTGTGTCCCCGGCCTTAGAAAATTATATAGTAGATAGGGATTTTCATTTAAAGCTGCATGATCCGGTCATCAGCCCGTGTGTTTAAGTGCAATAGTCAAGTATCAAGTGCAGTTATCATGTGCATGGACGGTGTGGAAACAGATGAATAGTAGGGTGCAGATTCACATGCAGATAATATTTGGAATGAGGGAACAGGGCAAAGTTAGTTTACTGAGTAGTTGATGTGGTAGGCTTGTTTGAAGAGATGGATTTTTTGATATGGGACTTTATAGAGACATTCTGGAAGACTGTCTGTGCGTCGGGAGGATCAAAAGGGGTAGTCTAGGATATTTATAGGGATTTGTTATATACCTTTCTTAACAGATTTCCTATTAAGGCAAAAGAGAAAATGGGAGGAAGAGCTGGGAAGGATAGAGGAGGGTAAATGGGAGGATATCATGGAGTATATTCCCCAATTATCATTAAATGAGCCGGGTAGACTTTCGCAAATATATGTGCTTCACAGAGTATATAGAACTCCAGATAGATTATATAAGGCAGGGCTGAGACAGACCTCCACGTGTCCTAGGTGTCAGTCTTAGGGGGTAGGGATTCTGCACATGGTATGGCAATGCACGAGATTATTATTATTATTTATTTATATAGCACCATTGATTCCATGGTGCTGTACATGAGAAGGGGTTACATACAAGTTACAGATATCACTTAGGCTGCCTTCACACTAGCAGTATTTGGTCAGTATTTTACATCAGTATTTGTAAGCCAAAATCAGGAGTGGAACAATTAGAGGAAAAGTGTAATAGAAACATATGCACCACTTCTGCATTTATCACCCACTCCTGGTTTTGGCTTCCAAATACTGATGTAAAATACTGACCAAATACTGCTAGTGTGACGGCAGCCTTACAGTAAACAAACTAACAATGGCAGACTGATAGAGAGGGGTGAGGACCCTGCCCTTGCAGGCTTACATTCTACAGGAGATTGAATTCATACTGGTTGGAGGTGGGAGAAGCAACTGGGAAATCGTATGGCTGTACAATCGCAAACGATCCTGTGATATTTATTTTGGGATACGTGGAAGAGATCCGAGTCCCAAATCATCATAAAGTGGCCAAAGCTAGATTATTGTATGTTGCGCGTAAGTTAATTGCCAGGCACTAGTTGAGTGACGTACCGCCGACTCTGCAGGAATTTTATAGACAGTCTGATACGGTTATTAATTTGGAAAAGGGTATTTATGAAAAAAGGAAAAGTGTGAAAACTTTTAAAACACTTTGGAAACCATGGATGGAGAGGAACTGATTCCAATGGGATGTTGCTTTATTATGTAGGCAACATACGTTATTGTCATATTCTTGTTTATAAAGGCTTTAAGGGGGGGGCGAGGGGGGGAATTGGGGGTTTGTTTCAAAATGTTTGTAAACATGTTTTTTCTCCTTTTTTGACACAATTGTGCGTGGTTGTCAATTTGAATACTGTCAATAAAAATTATCTGATTTAAAAAAAAAATAATAATTTTGTACATTTTATGAATCTACTCACATGCACTATGGCTTTTATTCATAATAAAAGTTATAGCAAAGTGGAGCCATAGTACATTAGATATGTGATCTGAAATTCACTGACCTCGGTAACCTTTACTAATCAAAAGGCTTTCCTTGACATCACAAGTGACCCACACCTTGGTGTAATCCTCAAATCACAGATTGAATACATATGATAAAGTGTAAAAAAATACATAACTCCATAACTTACTATGGTTCTCTACACAGCTGAAACCGCTAGAGAAGATATATTTTAAAAGTTGTAAAGAGTCTCTACAAAAAGGTTTTCACAGTATTTCACAGGTAGGTAATGTAGAAAGAATGATAATGAATTACTATATTTTAGAATGTTATTTTTCCAGATTGTAGCCTAAATCAAAAATGATCTAAAACTATGGTTTGCTATTATTGCCTTTTAACCCCTTTCCGACATCGGACGTACTATCCCGTCAAGGTGGTATGGGCCCGTATGACCACCGACTGGATAGTACATCATCACCAATCAGCCGCGCTCACGGGGGGAGTGCGGCAGATCGGGACCGGGTGTCAGCTGACTATCGCAGCTGACATCCGGCACTATGTGCCTAGAGCGGTCACAAACCGCTCCTGGCACATTAACCCCCGGCACACTGAGATCAAACATGATCGCAGCGTTCCGGCGGCATAGGGAAGCATCGCGCAGGGAGGGGCTCCCTGCTTGCTTCCCTGAGACCCTTGGAGCAACGCGATGTGATCCCGTTGCTCTGAGGGTCTCTTACCTCCTCCCTGCAGGCCCGGATCCAAAATGGCCGCGGGGGGCCTTCCGAGTCCTGCAGGGGCAGGCACCGGGAAGTTTTCCTGCTGTGCCTGTCAGATCTCTGATCTGACACAGTGCACAGCAAAGTGTCAGATCAGCGATCTGATCCTATATAGTCATGTCCCCCCCTGGGACAAAGTAAAAAAGTGCAAAAAGAAATATTTACTTGTGTAAAAAAAAAAACAATTCCTAAATAAAGTTAAAAAAAATATTGTTCCAATAAATACATTTCTTTAAATAAAAAAAACAATAAAAGTACACATATTTAGTATCGCCGCATCTATAACGACCCGACCTATAAAACTGTCCCCCTAGTTAACCCCTTCAGTGATCACCGAAAAATACTCAAAAAACGATGCTTTATTATCATACCGCCAAACAAAAAGTGGAATAACACGCGCTCAAAAAGACGGATATAAATAACCATGGTATCGCTGAAAACGTCATCTTGTCCCGCAAAAACGAGCCACAATACAGCGTCATCAACGAAAAAATAAAAAAGTTATAGTCCTCAGAATAAAGCGATGCAAAAATAACTATTTTATGAATAAAATCGTTTTTATCATATAAAAGTGCCAAAACATACAAACATTATATAAATGAGGTATCGCTGTAATCATACTGACCGAAGAATAAAACTGCTTAATCAATTTTACCAAACGTGGAACGGTATAAGCGCCCCCCCAAAAGAAACTAATGAATAGCTGGTTTTTGTTCATTCGACCTCACAAAAATCGGAATAAAAAGCAATCAAAAAATGTCACGTCAACTCGTCCCGCAAAAGACAAGACCTCACATGACTCTGTGAACCAAAATATGGAAAAATTATAGCTCTCAAAATGTGGAGACGCAAAAACTATTTTTTGCAATAAAAAGCGTCTTAGTGTGTGATGGCTGCCAATCATAAAAATCCACCAAAAACACTATAAAAGTAAATCAAATCCCCCTTCATCACCCCCTTAGTTAGGGAAAAATAATAAAATTTTAAAAAATGTATTTATTTCCATTTTCCCATTAGGGTAAGGGTAAGGGTTGGGGCTAAAGTTATGGTTAGGGTTGGTGCTAGGGTTAGGGTTGGGGCTAAAGTTAGGGTTAGGGTTGGAGCTTAAGTTAGAGTTAGGGTTGGGGCTAAAGTTAGGGTTAGGGTTGGGGTTAAAGTTAGGGCTAGGGTTGGGGCTAAAGTTAGGGTTAGGGTTGTGGCTAAAGTCAGGTTTGGGGGTTGGGGTTAAAGTTAGGGTTGGGGCTAAAGTTAGGGTTGCGGGATTAGGGTTGGCGCTAAAGTTAGGGTTCGGGCTAAAATTATGGGTTAGGGTTGGGGCTAAAGTTAGGGTTTGGATTACATTTACGATTGAGATTAGGGTTGGGATTAGGGTTAGGGGTTTGGTAAGGGTTATGGTTGGGATTAGGGTTAAGAGTGTGTTAAATTAATACAACAACCTTTGTGTTTTTTTAATTAAATTAATTTTTAATAATGTGTGTGTGTTTTTTTTTAACCCTTTACTAGTATTGGATTAATAATGGATAGGTGTCATAATTGACGCCTCTCCATTATTAATTTGGCTTAATGTCACCTTACAATAGCAAGGTGGCATTAACCCTTCATTACCCCATATCCCACCGCTACACGGGAGTGGGAAGAGAGTGGCCAAGTGCCAGAATAGGCGCATCTTCCAGATGTGCCTTTTCTGGGATGGCTGGGGGCAGATGTTTTTAGCCAGGGAGGGGGCCAATAACCGTGGACCCTCTCCAGGCTATTAATATCTGCCCTCAGTCACTGGCTTTACCACTCTGGCGGAGAAAATTGTGCGGGAGCTCACGCCAATTTTTTCTGCCATTTAACACCTTATTTTACTAGCTAGAATGGCCAAATTTTGCATATACACACTACTAACATTAGTAGTGTGGAGTATGCAAAAAAATGGGGATATGAGATGGTTTATTGTATGTAAACCAGGTCTCATATCATGTTGGGTTTAGGAAGGAGAAAGCAAAAGCTGGTAATTGAATTACCGGCTTTAAAGCTGTCTAGCGCTGGAAGAAATATTAATATATATATATATATATATATATATATGTTTGTCTCACTGACATATATATATATATATATATATATACCTATTCTATGTGTACACATTTATTCTACCTATTCTACTGTAAGCTGTCAGTGTGATTTTACTGTACACCGCACTGAATTGCCGGCTTTTCTCTCTAACAGCGCTGCGTATTCCTTGCAAGTCACACTGCTGGTCTGTGTGTGATCCGTATTTTTGGGGCTTCCATAGACTTTCATTGACGTTTTATTTGCGCAATACGGTGACAAACGCAGCATGCTGCGATTTTCTACGGCCGTAGAAAGCCGTATAATACTGATCATTTTAATACGGCAGATAGGAGCAGGGGCATAGAGAATAATTGTGCCGTATTTTTTGCGAGTTTTACGGACGTAGTTTCTGCGCTCTTACGTCCGTAAAACTCGCAAGTGTGACGCCGGCCTAAGTCTGCATTCCCTTCTGAACTCTGCCATGCGCCCAAACGGTGGTTCCCCACCCATATATGGAGTATCAACGTACTCAGGACAAGTTGGAAAACAACTTTTGGGATCCAATTTCTCCTGTTAGCCTTGGGAAAATACAAAACTGGAGGCTAAAAAATTATTTTTGTGGAAAAAAAAATTTTTTTTATTTTCACGGCTCTGCGTTATAAACTGTAGTGAAACACTTGGAGGTTCAAAGTTTTCACAACACATTTAGATAAGTTCCTTAGGGGGTCTTTTTTCCAAAATGTTGTCACTTGTGGGGGGTTTCAATGTTTAGGCACATCAGGGGCTCTCCAAACACGATATGGCGTCCCATCTCAATTCCAGTCAATTTTGCATTGCAAAGTCAAATGGCGCTCCATCCCTTCCGAGCTCTGCCATGCGCCCAGACAGTGGTTTTCCCCCACATATCGGGTATCAGCATACTCAGGACAAATTGGACAACAACTTTTGGGGTCCAATTTCTCCTGTTACCCTTGGTAAAATAAAACAAATTGGAGCTGAAGTAAATTTTTTGTGAAAAAAAGTGAAATGTTTATTTTTTTTTAAACATTCCAAAACTTCCTGTGAAACACCTGAAGGGTTAATAACCTTCTTGAATGTGGTTTTGAGTATCTTGAGATGTGCAGTTTTTAGAGTGGTGTCACATTTCGGTATTTTCTATCATACAGACCCCTCAAAGTGACTTCAAATGTGATGTGGTCCCTAAAAAAAATGGTGTAAAAATGAGAAATTGCTGGTCAACTTTTAACCCTTATAACTCCCTGACAAAAAAACATTTTGGTTCCAAAATTGTGCTGATGTAAAGTAGACATGTGGGAAATGTTTCTTATTAAGTATTTTGTGTGACATATCTCTGTGATTTAAGGGCATAAAAATTCAAAGTTGGAAAATTGCGAAATTTTCAATATTTTCGCCAAATTTCCGTTTTTTTACACGTAAACACAGGTAATATCAAAGAAATTTTACCAGTATCATGAAGTACAATATGTCACAAGAAAACAGTGTCAGAATCATCAGGATCCGTTGAAACGTTTCAGAGTTACAACATCATAAAGGGACAGTGGTCAGAATTGTAAAAATGGGCCCGTCATTAACGTGCAAACCACCCTTGGGGGTAAACGGGTTAAGAAAGAAAGCCAGGGTAGATCCTCTGAATACTGTTAGGTCAGGTTCATACAAGAATATCAAAAAATAGTCACAGTTTCAGCTAGAAAATGCAAGCAATGTTTTTTCTTCTTTTTCATCAATGTTCAACCTTTTTTTTTTTTTTTTTTTTTACAGCAGTAGTTATTGCTAATTTCCAAAACCATTTACAATTTCCTATGTTGAAGAATGCAATGTATCTGTAAAAAAAAGGTTGCTAGACTGTGGCATTATATGGCATCAGATTTTCTTTTTTCCGCACTCGTAGACTTTAATGGGCTCCTCCACCAGCAGACAATTTTTGGACTGGAGAGCTGTGAGGAAATCTGTACTAACAAGAGCAGGAGAATCTGCCAAACTTACAGGTGCTTCTCACAAGATTAGAATATCATCAGAAAGTTAATTTATTTCAGTTTTTCAATACAAAAAGTGAAACTCATATATTACATAGAGTAATTACAAACAGATCTATTTAAAGTGTTTATTTCGGTTAATGTTGATGATTCTGGCTTACAGCCAATGAAAACCTAAAAGTTATTATCTCAGTAAATTAGAATATCCAGGAGGGTTCCTTGGATTTGGAATGGGCGCCCCAACATAGTGAGTGCTGTCAGCCTTTTCTTTATATATTGAAGTGTAAGGCTGGAGTCACACTAAACCGAGAGTCGCCCGAGTGTAATGCAAGTGTCATGCAAGTACAATCTGATTTTTCACACCTAGCATGCGATTTACATCCGAACTAAGTACAATTGCTATCCGATTGCAATGCGATTTTAACATGAGCTTTTACATAGAGCAATTCTCTGTCATTTGCACATCGTTATGAAAGGATATATTCTTCAAAATACACACACACACACACACACATATATATATATACTGTATATATATATATATATATATATACAGTGGGGCAAAAAAGTATTTAGTCAGTCAGCAATAGTGCAAGTTCCACCACTTAAAAAGATGAGAGGCGTCTGTAATTTACATCATAGGTAGACCTCAACTATGGGATACAAACTGAGAAAAAAAATCCAGAAAATCACATTGTCTGTTTTTTTTAACATTTTATTTGCATATTATGGTGGAAAATAAGTATTTGGTCAGAAACAAACAATCAAGATTTCTGGCTCTCACAGACCTGTAACTTCTTCTTTAAGAGTCTCCTCTTTCCTCCACTCATTACCTGTAGTAATGGCACCTGTTTAAACTTGTTATCAGTATAAAAAGACACCTGTGCACACCCTCAAACAGTCTGACTCCAAACTCCACTATGGTGAAGACCAAAGAGCTGTCAAAGGACACCAGAAACAAAATTGTAGCCCTGCACCAGGCTGGGAAGACTGAATCTGCAATAGCCAACCAGCTTGGAGTGAAGAAATCAACAGTGGGAGCAATAATTAGAAAATGGAAGACATACAAGACCACTGATAATCTCCATCGATCTGGGGCTCCACGCAAAATCCCACCCCGTGGGGTCAGAATGATCACAAGAACGGTGAGCAAAAATCCCAGAACCACGCGGGGGGACCTAGTGAATGAACTGCAGAGAGCTGGGACCAATGTAACAAGGCCTACCATAAGTAACACACTATGCCACCATGGAATCAGATCCTGCAGTGCCACACGTGTCCCACTGCTTAAGCCAGTACATGTCCGGGCCCGTCTGAAGTTTGCTAGAGAGCATTTGGATGATCCAGAGGAGTTTTGGGAGAATGTCCTATGGTCTGATGAAATCAAACTGGAACTGTTTGGTAGAAACACAACTTGTCGTGTTTGGAGGAAAAAGAATACTGAGTTGCATCCATCAAACACCATACCTACTGTAAAGCATGGTGGTGGAAACATCATGCTTTGGGGCTGTTTCTCTGCAAAGGGGCCAGGACGACTGATCCGGGTACATGAAAGAATGAATGGGGCCATGTATCATGAGATTTTGAGTGCAAACCTCCTTCCATCATCAAGGGCATTGAAGATGAAACGTGGCTGGGTCTTTCAACATGACAATGATCCAAAGCACACCGCCAGGGCAACGAAGGAGTGGCTTCGTAAGAAGCATTTCAAGGTCCTGGAGTGGCCTAGCCAGTCTCCAGATCTCAACCCTATAGAAAACCTTTGGAGGGAGTTGAAAGTCCGTGTTGCCAAGCGAAAAGCCAAAAACATCACTGCTCTAGAGGAGATCTGCATGGAGGAATGGGCCAACATACCAACAACAGTGTGTGGCAACCTTGTGAAGACTTACAGAAAACGTTTGACCTCTGTCATTGCCAACAAAGGATATATTACAAAGTATTGAGATGAAATTTTGTTTCTGACCAAATACTTATTTTCCACCATAATATGCAAATAAAATGTTAAAAAAACAGACAATGTGATTTTCTGGATTTTTTTTTCTCAGTTTGTCTCCCATAGTTGAGGTCTACCTATGATGTAAATTTCAAACGCCTCTCATCTTTTTAAGTGGTGGAACTTGCACTATTGCTGACTGACTAAATACTTTTTTGCCTCACTGTATATATATATATATATATATATATTTACAGTCATGGCCAAAAGTATTGACACCCCTGCAATTCTGTCAGATAATACTCATTTTCTTCCTGAAAATGATTGCAAACACAAATTATTTGGTATTATTATCTTCATTTAATTTATCTTAAATGAAAAAACACAAAAATAATTGTCCTAAAGCCAAATTGGATATAATTCCACACCAAACATAAAAAAGGGGGTGGACAAAAGTATTGGCACTATTCGAAAAATCATGTGATGCTTCTCTAATTTGTGTAATTAACAGCACCTGTATCTTACCTGTGGCACCTAACAGGTGTTGGCAATAACTAAATCACACTTGCAGCCAGTTGACATGGATTAAAGTTGACTCAACCTCTGTCCTGTGTCCTTGTGTGTACCACATTGAGCATGGAGAAAAGAAAGAAGACCAAAGAACTGTCTGAGGACTTGAGAAACCAAATTGTGAGGAAGCTTGAGCAATCTCAAGGCTACAAGTCCATCTCCAAAGACCTGAATGTTCCTGTGTCTACCGTGCGCAGTGTCATCAAGAAGTTTAAAGCCCATGGCACTGTAGCTAACCTCCCTAGATGTGGACGTAAAAGAAAAATTGACAAGAGATTTCAACGCAAGATTGTGCGGATGTTGGATAAAGAACCTCAACTAACATCCAAACAGGTTCAAGCTGCCCTGCAGTCCGAGGGTACAACAGTGTCAACCCGTACTATCCGTCGGCATCTGAATGAAAAGGGACTGTATGGTAGGAGACCCAGGAAGACCCCACTTCTTACCCCAAGACATAAAAATGCCAGGCTGGAGTTTGCCAAAACTTACCTGAAAAACCTAAAACATTTTGGAAGAATGTTCTCTGGTCAGATGAGACAAAAGTAGAGCTTTTTGGGCAAAGGCATCAACATAGAGTTTACAGGAGAAAAAAAGAGGCATTCAAAGAAAAGAACACGGTCCCTACAGTCAAACATGGCGGAGGTTCCCTGATGTTTTGGGGTTGCTTTGCTGCCTCTGGCACTGGACTGCTTGACCGTGTGCATGGCATTATGAAGTCTGAAGACTGCCAACAAATTTTGCAGCATAATGAAGGGCCCAGTGTGAGAAAGCTGGGTCTCCCTCAGAGGTCATGGGTCTTCCAGCAGGACAATGACCCAACACACACTTCAAAAAGCACTAGAAAATGGTTTGAGAGAAAGCACTGGAGACTTCTAAAGTGGCTAGCAATGAGTCCAGACCTGAATCCCATAGAACACCTGTGGAGAGATCTAAAAATGGCAGTTTGGAGAAGGCACCCTTCAAGTATCAGGGACCTGGAGCAGTTTGCCAAAGAAGAATGGTCTAAAATTCCAGCAGAGCATTGTAAGAAACTCATTGATGGTTACCGGAAGCGGTTGGTCGCAGTTATTTTGGCTAACGGTTGTGCAACCAAGTATTAGGCTGAGGGTGCCAATACTTTTGTCTGGCCCATTTTTGGAGTTTTGTGTGAAATGATCATTGTTTTGCTTTTTGCTTCATTCTCTTTTGTGTTTTTTTATTTAAGACAAATTAAATGAAGATAATAATACCAAATAATTTGTGTTTGCAATCATTTTCAGGAAGAAAATGAGTATTATCTGACAGAATTGCAGGGGTGTCAATACTTTTGACCATGACTGTACATAGATAGAATAAAAGCCTGCAGTTCATCTGCCACGTACAGAAAAATGTCACGTACAGCCTACCATCTAGATGTAGCAGAGCTAGGCCTGTCATGGGACAAATGGATTTTCATCTCTGTGGAAAGGTGAGGAATATTGTTGTTTGTTTTTTTTTAACTCGTTTGCAGAGACAATGGCGTTGGTGGAATGGGCGAGGTCATAGGTATGGTTGATTTATTAAAGGACTCTGTAATTCTTCCAATTAAAAGACTTTTTTCTGGGTGTTTGTTTTTATACGATATGACTATGGGGTTAGTTATTGCTTCCTCTCTATTACTAACCTTGGGGCTTGATGTCACCTGACAATACAAAGGTGATATCAAGCTCCCCCAACTATCACCCAATTTGCCACCGCTACAGGGCAAGCGGAAAGAGCGAGGCTAAGTGCAAGAATTGGGACATCTTATAGATGTGCCTTTTCTGTGGCGGATGAGATCTGATGTTTTTAGCCTGGGAGGGGCAGTATCCATGGCCCCTTCCTAGGCTATTAATATCAGCCTGCAGCTGTCTGCATAGCCTTTGCTGTTTATTAATTATAGGAGGACCGTTTGTCATTTTTTTTAGGGTCCCCCATTTTAATAGCCAGTAAAAGCTAAGTATACAGTTGTGAGCTGATATTAATAGCCTGGGAAGCTCCATGGGTATTAACCCCTTCCCAGGCTATAAACTTCTGCCACCAGCCGTTGGCTTTCCCTCTGCTGGTTAAGAAAGTTACACGGTAGCCCATGCCATTTTTTTCAGAAAAATAATATGTTATTAATTAAATACATGTACAGTATGCTGCACACACACTGTACGAATTGTATATGTCACTGACATCTGTATATCTATCTATTCTATGTGTTTTTACTGTATGTAATCCATCTATTCTATCCTGTTGGCTCCTGCTGTGATTTTACAGTATGTAGCTGCTGAATAGCCAGCTTTTCTTCTATCTATCTAATATATATACACTGCTAAAAAAATAAAGGGAACAATTAAGCAACAGATTATAACTCCAACTATATCAAGCTTCTATGAAATCAAACTGTCCACTTAGGAAGCAACACTGTTTGACAATCGATTTCATTTGCTGTTGTGCAAATGGAATAGACAAAAGATGGAAATTATTGGCAATTATCAAGACACTCAATAAAGGAGTGGTTCTGCAGGTGGGGACCACAGACCACATCTCAGTACCAATTCTTTCTGGCTGATGTTTTGGTCACTTTTGAATGTTGGTTGTGCTTTCATACTCATGTGAGCATGAGACGGACTCTACAACCCACACAAGTGGCTCAGGTAGTGCAGCTCTTCCAGGATGGCACATCAATGTGAGCTGTGGCAAAAAGGTTTGCTGTGTCTGTCAGCGTAGTGTCCAGAGGCTGGAGGTGCTACCAGGAGACAGGCCAGTACACCAGGAGATGTGGAGGGAGCCGTAGGAGGGCAACAACCAGCAGCAGGACCACTATTTCAGCCTTTGTGCAAGGAGGAACAGGAGGAGCACTGCCAGAGCCCTGCAAAATGACCTCCAGCAGGCCACAAATATGCATGTGTCTGTACAAACGGTTAGAAACCGACTCCATGAGGATGGTCTGAGTGCCCAACATCCACAGATGGGGTTGTGCTCACAGCCCAAAATCGTGCAGGATGCTTGGCATTTGCCACAGAACACCAGGATTGGCAAATTAGCCGCTGGTACCTTGTGCTCTTCACAGATAAAAGCAGGTTCACACTGAGCAAATGTGACAGAAGTGACAGAGTCTGAAGATGCCGTGGAGAGCAATCTCCTGCCTGCAACATCCTTCAGCATAACCGGTTTGGCAGTGGGTCAGTAATGGTGTGGGGTCGCATTTCTTTGGAGGGCCACACAGCCCTCCATGTTCTCGCTAGAGGTATCCTGACTGCCATTAGTTACTGAGATGAGATCCTCAGAACCCTTGTGAGAACAAATGCTGGTGCGGGTAGCACATAGAGGCCACACACACTACTGAGCATCATTTCCTTGTCTTGAGGCATTTCCACTGAAGTTGGATCAGACTGTAACTTCATTTTCCACTTTGATTTTGAGCATCATTCTAACTTCAGAGCTCCGTTTGATATTAGTTGTGATTTACGTTGATCATTTTTAGGTTTTATTGTTCTCACATTCCACTATGTAATGAATAAAGATTTACAACTGGAATATTTCAATCAGTGATATCTAGTAGGGTTGAGCGACTTTTACTTTTTTAGGGTCGAGTCGGGTTTCGCGAAACCCGACTACCTCAAAAGTCGAGTCGAGTGAAATCGACTGATTATCGCAAAAAGTCGGGGATCGACCGAAACACGAAACCCAATGCAAAGTCAATAGGAAATATCTCTCTCTCTCTCTCTCTCTCTCTCTCTCCTCCGTCCCTGAACAGAAAAGCTGGTGTTACACATTGCAAATCGCTACAGCGCACAAGCGAGAAGATGGCGATAGGCATGCACGCCCCTAAGACCTGTCATCACTCTGCCCACGCTCCTTCATTGGCTGAAAAAATGGCGCCAAACGCGACTTTGGCGCGAAGATCGCCAACCGCATGGCCAATCCCACACTAGATTTCATGTAACCCGACTTTGCCAAAAGTCGGCGACTTTTGAATTTGTTCGATCCGTTTCGCTCAAGCCTAATATCTAGGATTTGGGATTTTAGTGTTCCCTTTATATTGAGCATTGTATATACTGTAGCGTGGCTAAAGGGTGTCTAATCGATGGGAGATATGTCCCTTATAGATGGCTTGCTACTGTGATGTAACCATAGCTACCTATATGTGTTTCAGGACCTGTGGTGATGTCACAACCACATGTCTGGTCATGTGATGGGTTCTGGGTGTGGTTAGACATATAAAAGAAAGCCTAATGCTTAACACAGAGAGATATGTGTGGAGGTGAAACCCTCCTGAGTGTGTTACGGCTTCAGTTCTGAGCCGGATGAACTGGACCCTTGTTTTTCTTTGCCTGACCCAAAGGCTATTTGCTTTCTGTTGTTTTGTCATATGGTTTATGGAGCAATAAACCCAGTGAACTTTAAAGGAACCTGCCTCCTGAGTGTCAGCCGTCGCAGCTGAGTGAGTGGAACCCCTACAATTGGTGGAGAATGCGGGCAGCGTTCCCAGCGGAGAAGTGAGTTTATTTTTTGAATGTCCTGGGTCAAGGCTGTTGCAAGCCAGCAAGCATTGCCGGAGAAAATGGAGGACTTGCTGAAACACTTGGTCCAGCAGGAGCAAAGGCAGCAAGAGACCAACAGGCTGTTGATGCAGCAGGTACAACAGAGCCAGCAGCAGATGCAGCTTCTGGCAACCGCCATCCAGGGCAAGGCGAGCGCCCCAACCCCAGGTTTGGCTGATGACACCCACGTCCGAAAGACGGTAAGACGCGCATTGCAGAAAATGACTCACGGGGATGATGTTGAGGCCTTCCTGACGGTGTTTGAGAGGGTCGCTGAGAGGGAAAAACTTCCGCCAGAGCAGTGGGCAGAGGTACTTGCGCCATACCTGACAGGAGAACCCCAGAAGGCGTACTATGATTTGACCTTGCAGGATGCCAAAGAGTATCACAAATTGAAAGCCGAGATTCTCGCACGTTTGGGGGTGACACTGACTGTCAGGGCACAGCGAGTTCACTCCTGGGGCTATCACCGGGACAAACCACCTCGTTCCCAAATGTTTGATCTGTTGCACCTGGTCCAGAAATGGCTGCAGCCAGAATCCTCTGCGCCTGCACAGATGGTAGAACGGGTGATGATGGATCGGTTTGTCCATTCCCTCCCGAGGCCTATACAGTCTTGGGTTGCCCAGGGTGATCCCCAGAATGCCGACGAGCTGATCGGACTGGTTGAGAGATACCAAGGGTTGGAAGGCTCCTTCGGGAGGCAGCCCATGCCGTACTGGGGGTCCCAGAAGGCAGCTGAGTCCCAAAAAGGGGTGGTGCGTCCAAGGTCACAAAGGGCGGGGGAGGTGGTGCCCAAGGTCCCCACGGGTGATATTATTTGTTGGAGGTGCCACAAGCCAGGACATATAGCTGCCCGTTGTTCCCAAACCACTGAGCAGATGGACTGCAGCATGGGACGCCGTTGTTCATACTATGCGTATCCAGCCTGTAGTGTGAACTCTCCATCTAACGAGGGACCTCAAGCGTGTCCCGTAAAGGTGAACGGTCGAGCAGTAACGGCACTGTTAGACTCGGGGAGCCTAGTGACCCTGGTGAGGGCCACTTTTCCTCTCCACCTGCTCCCAGGAAAGAAGGTCGGAGTGCGGTGCATACATGGTGATGCAAAGGACTACCCTATGGCCAGGGTGGACATTGAAACGGCATGTGGCACTGAGTCCCACATAGTCGGCGTAGTTCAGGACTTATTGCACCCTATAATTATTGGCCGGGATTTCTGTTTGTTTTGGGATTTGTGGGGAAAAGGTTCTGAGCTCCCTGGCAGGGAACCAGTGAACCCTGGAAGGGTATCGCCACACCCAGAGGCAGACAACTTTCCTTTTTGTGTTCTGGTTGGGGATGAGGAGGAAGTATCCCCTACATCTGACATTTTGGAGTTAGAAGTTACCGGTGAAAATTTTGGGACTGCCCAACATAGGGACCCCACTCTGAGGGAAGCCTTTAATAATGTCACAGTTATTGACGGGGTGGTACAGGAGCCGGGGGCAGACACAAGATTTCCCCATTTTCTGTTGAGGGGGGAGTTGTTGTACCGGGTCACGAAAATAAGGGAGGAGTTGGTAGAGCAGTTGATAGTGCCGGGTCCGTATAGACGGAAAGTGTTGGACATGGCCCTTTCACACATCTTGGGTGGACACCTGGGGGTGGAAAAAACGCAGGAAAGGGTTGTGCAGAGGTTCTATTGGCCTGGGTGTCACCGGGAAATAGTGAACTATTGCAGGTCCTGCCCTACATGTCAGCTAACTGCTCCCACTCCTCATTTCCGGAACCCCCTTGTGCCACTGCCCATTATTGAGGTACCGTTCGAGAGAATTGCCATGGACTTGGTCGGTCCCTTAGTTAAATCAGCTCGGGGCCATCAGTATATATTAGTCATCCTGGACTATGCCACACGCTATCCTGAGGCAATTCCCTTGAGAAATTCTTCCTCAAAAAGCATAGCCCGCGAGGTGGTCCATGTCTTTTCCCGGACAGGTCTGCCAAAGGAGATCCTGACTGACCAGGGTACACCTTTCATGAGCAAGGTGATGAGGGAGTTGTGCAAAGCCCTGAAGATCTCCCAGTTGAGGACCTCGGTGTACCATCCCCAGTCAGATGGCCTTGTTGAGAGGTTTAACAAGACACTAAAGAGCATGCTGAGAAAAGCTATAGAGAAAGACGGTAGAGACTGGGATTGTCTCTTACCCTATCTGATGTTTTCCATTCGTGAAGTTCCACAGGCCTCCACAGGGTTCTCACCGTTTGAGCTTCTATATGGCCGACATCCACGAGGACTCCTGGATATAGCCAAGGAAACCTGGGAGGCCGAAGTCACGCCCCACAGAAGCGTCATTGAGCATGTGGCCCTGATGCAGCAGAGGATTGCAAAGGTGATGCCGATCGTGAAAGAACACCTTCTCCAAGCACAAGAAGCTCAAGCCAGGGTCTACAACCGGTCTGCAAGAGTGAGGCAGTTCAATCCGGGAGACCGAGTTCTTGTGTTAGTTCCAACGGTGGAAAGCAAGTTCTTGGCCAAATGGCAAGGGCCATATGAGGTTGTCGAGAAACTTGGTGAGGTAAATTATAAAATTCATCAACCAGGAAGACGGAAACCATTCCAAGTTTACCATGTCAACCTCATCAAGCCATGGCAAGATAGAGAGCCGACAGTAACTCCGTCATTGTTAAGCAACCCAGAAGGTGAGGTTGGAGCGGTTACTATAGCAGAGACGCTATCAAAGACCCAGAAACAGCAGTGCCGGGAGTTACTCCAGAAAAACAGGGACCTGTTTTCAGAATTGCCAGGATACACGAAGGTCATAGAGCATGAGGTCCTAACAGAGCCACATGTGCGGGTGAATGTGAAACCTTATCGTATTCCTGAGGCTCGTCGAGAAGTTATCTCCAAGGAAGTGGAGCGTATGTTGAGGCTTGGAGTCATTGAGGAATCCAAGAGCGGTTGGTCGAGCCCAATTGTCCTGGTCCCAAAACCTGATGGGGAGTGGAGATTTTGCAACGACTATAGGAAGTTGAATGAGGTCTCTAAGTTCAATGCATATCCCATGCCCCGCGTTGATGAGCTCATCGAAAGGCTTGGGCCCGCCAGGTACATAACCACCTTGGATTTGACGAAGGGGTATTGGCAGATCCCCATGGCACAGGAAGCCAAGGAGAAGATGGCGTTTTCTACACCAGATGGGTGCTTCCAGTATGTCCGGATGCCATTTGGCCTACAGGGAGCTCCGGCCACCTTCCAAAGGGCTATGGATAGAGTCCTTGCACCCCACAAGGCATACGCTGCTGCGTACCTAGATGATATCGTCATCTTTAGCCCGGACTGGGAGAGTCATCTGGAGAAAGTCCAAGCGGTGTTTGATGCTATAAGAGAGGCCGGATTTACAATAAACCCGAAGAAGTGTGCATTGGGTAAAGAAGAAGCTAAGTACCTTGGATACATAGTGGGTCATGGAGAAATAAAACCCCAAATCAGTAAAGTGGAGGCAATTCAAACATGGCCAAAACCAGTTTCCAAGAAGCAAGTTAAAGCCTTCCTGGGAATCGTGGGATATTACAGGAGGTTCATCCCAAACTTCGCCACAATGGCGGCGCCTCTGACTGACCTGCTAAAAGGGACAAAATCAGTAATGGTTAAGTGGTCCGAAGAAACAGATTCAGCCTTCCAAGAAATGAAAGAGGCTTTATGTAAGCAACCCGTTCTGATGGCCCCAAACTTCAAGAAAGAGTTTATTCTTCAAACAGATGCCTCAGATGTTGGGGTGGGAGCAGTCCTTTCCCAAGAACTACATGGAGAGGAGCATCCTGTTCTCTATCTGAGTAGGAAGCTGTCCTCGTCTGAAAAGAACTACTCAGTCGTTGAAAAGGAGTGCTTGGCCATAAAATGGGCAGTCGACACATTACGATACTATTTGCTGGGACGTAAATTTAGACTGATATCCGACCATGCCCCACTTAGGTGGATGAGGGAAACGAAGGGTAGAAATGCTAGGGTCACCCGTTGGTTCTTAGCCCTGCAGGACTTCTGTTTCCATGTGGAACATAGGGCCGGAAAGCTGCACGGTAATGCTGATGCCCTGTCAAGAATCCCTTGTCTAGTGGGAGAAAGTGCCAAGCCCCACGGCTTTAGGCAGAGGGGGGAGGTATGTAGCGTGGCTAAAGGGTGTCTAATCGATGGGAGATATGTCCCTTATAGATGGCTTGCTACTGTGATGTAACCATAGCTACCTATATGTGTTTCAGGACCTGTGGTGATGTCACAACCACATGTCTGGTCATGTGATGGGTTCTGGGTGTGGTTAGACATATAAAAGAAAGCCTAATGCTTAACACAGAGAGATATGTGTGGAGGTGAAACCCTCCTGAGTGTGTTACGGCTTCAGGACTGAGCCGGATGAACTGGACCCTTGTTTTTCTTTGCCTGACCCAAAGGCTATTTGCTTTCTGTTGTTTTGTCATATGGTTTATGGAGCAATAAACCCAGTGAACTTTAAAGGAACCTGCCTCCTGAGTGTCAGCCGTCGCAGCTGAGTGAGTGGAACCCCTACAATACATATATATGTTTGGCTTGGTGGATTGTGCTAAATAAAATTAATAATAAAGTGCAATCGCAGTGCAGAGATGAATAACTGCAGCTAGAGGACGATGACGGAACAAACAGCGAGCAATTGCTTGTAGACACAGAGTTAACACCACTCAGTGTGAACAGGAGGTTGAGTTCCAAGCTCTGTTACTCCACAGAGGGGAACAGCACAAACGAGTACTGAGTGCTGTGTCCAGTTAAATGTCACTGAACAAGCACATGGAATGACCTCGCACTGCAAAAGAACCGTGTCACTCGCACACAGAAGCGAAAAAGCAGCTCTGCAACGGAACTTTGTAATTCGCACACAGAAATGAAAGAGATGCTCTGCAACTGAGCTGTGTCACTCGCACACGGAAACAAAAGAGATGCTCTGCGACTGAGCTATGTCACTCGCACACAGAAACAGAGCAGATGTCTGAGCTTAATACCCTGACTAGGGTTGTGCTTGCTCCAGAACTCTACCGTGCTAACCGAACCCATGTAGGAACCAGATGCTAAGCCAATGGCTAATTGCCACCACTGAGACTAGCTGCCTGCCTACGTGTACAGTCCCAAAGCTAGACAGACACACAACACATGCAGACAGAGTGGTACAGTATCCCCTGGCAATAACCACACAAATGATACTAGCGCCTCGTCTTGCGTCCCTGAGAGCCTTTTATACACCAGGCTCATGTCCAGTTGGACAGGACCTTGCCGTGGACCGATCCGGAGCTGCCACATCACCAGAGCGGCTAGCATTCATCCACCAATAGGAAGACACCACATCACGGACAAGCTCTGTAAGGTGATTTCTGGACATAGACTCCAGAGCTTCAGGGCACCGCTGATTACTATAGACTTGGCTGGAGAGCCAGCAGTAACCAAGCAAACACCACGAGCCTGAACAAGACACTGGGACCAGCATCTATGCTCAGCAGCACCTGCAGTGGCCAAAGCTGAATGGGAGATGGCAGAGGCAGATAAGGCTTGGGATCTATCCTGTTCAGTGGGAGAATCCTGATTCCTAACATATATATATTAATGATGGGGTATATGGGGTATCTAGATAGATGTAGCACCTCTGGTGGAGTGCTTGGCGTGTCCTTTTTGGACAGCTCTTCCATTTTTTGTCCTCATCTGACGCTCAACTCTCACCTGTACCTCCAAGTAGCTGCTAGCATGCGGCAGCGGGTACGCCCCGGAACACCGCCTCGCCAGGCGGGCCAAACCGGGTGAGGGTAGCTGTTGGGTTTCTTTGAGACCTACAGTGATTTTCAAGGGTTTGCCTACCCTTGCATGTGAAAACTGGATATGGCAGACTGTGCGGAAGAAACCAAGATTCAACGGACAGACAAGCGATTTCCAGCACAGCGTTGTGGAGCGCTGAGAGGGCGCAGCGAGGCACATATAGGACACTGCTGGCCATTCACTGCACCCTGACCTATCTCCAGTTGTCTCGCCTAGTTCTTGCCACTGGGGCTCGATAGGTACGGGCGAGAGAGTGAGGTTGACGACTGCGCAACTCTTCCTCACTTTAATCCAAGTCAAGCGCAAGTCATGACTTCAACCACTGCGTATCCAAAGTCCTGTGGCGATGGGAGAGTGGCAAAGCAGCAGGTGTGGAGTCACTGGAAGCTGTAGTCACGAACCTGCACGCAGGCGGCCCAAGCCATATGGTCGCTCTCCACTGGACCGCAGCAGCAGTGGAGTTCGGCAGCCTCCTGGGTGTCTGAGCAGTCCTGTTCAGGATCACTCTGCTCACCTCAATCGAGGATGGGGCTAGAAAATGTGCCTCAAACATAGTCTCCTTCATTTCACCTGGCCAGCCTACCGCAGCTGGCGGGTTTCCCATACAGCGGTCGACACACAATAAAGAAAAAGAAAATGATGGTACTCAAGGTTGACATGGAATGTGAGAACTCTGCTGGATAATTCCACGGCAGACAGACCAGAGAGAAGAACGGCATTGGTTGCTCGGGAGCTAGCTCATTACAAGGTTGATATAGCGGCTCTCAGCGAAACACGCCTGGCAGACAAGGGTCAATGACAGAGCATAGTGGTGGATATAGATTCTTCTGGAGTGGTCAAGGCAGCACTGAAAAACGAGAAGCAGACGTGGGATTTGCTATCAAAATTCATCTTGCTCGTAAATTTACCAGGCTTCCGGAGGGCATCAACGACCGTCTGATGACATTTCAGCTCCCACTTACAAACAAGAAACACGCGACTCTGATCAGTGCCTATGCTCCCACGATGACTAATCCGGATGACATTAAAGATAAGTTCTACGATGAACTTGACACACTTATTTCAGCAATCCCACAGGCAGACAAGCTCATTATACTTGGAGACTTTAATGCCAGAGTGGGAACAGACCATGACAACTGGGAAGGGGTCATTGGGAGACACGTCACTGGCAAGTGTAACAGTAATGGCCTGCTGCTCCTCAAGATGTGTGCCACACATGACCTTGTTATCACCAACACTCTATTCCGCTTACCCACACGCAAGAAGACATCATGGATGCACCCACGCTCGAGGCATTGGCATCTCATTGATTACATCATTGCCAGGAAAAGGGATGAGATGGACTTTAGAGTGACGAGGGCCATGTGCGGTGCAGACTGCTGGACTGACCATCGCCTCATTGTGTCTAAGTGCAGGCTCTGCATCCTGCCTGCGAGGAGACCCCAAGGGCAGAAAATGACAAAGAAGCTGAATATCTATAAGCTGCAAAACAAAAGAATTGCAAGGGAATTTGCCAATGACCTTGATGGCAGACTGTTAAATATACTACAGGCAGAGGAGATTGGCGTTGAGGAACAGTGGACAATTCTGAGAGATGCTGTTTATAATACTTCTCTGGAGCATCTCGGATCAGCAGCCAGAAATAATCAAGACTGGTTCGATGAAAACGACAAGGAAATAAAGACACTCCTAGAAGAGAAACATCAGCGGTATAAGGTGTATCAAAATGACCCACGTCGTTAGCTAAGAAAGGTGCCTTTACCAACATAAAAAGAAAGGTACAAATCAAGCTACGCGAGATGCAGGATATCTGGTTTAGCAAGAAGGCCGACGAAATTCAGGTCTATGCAGATACCCATGACCAGAAACGCTTCTACGATGCGCTCAAAGCTGTATATGGACCCCAGTCATCAAGCTCTTCATCTCTGCTTAACGCAGATGGAACTAAGCTGCTGACAGAAAAGAAACAAATCCTGGAACGGTGGGCTGAGCACTTTAATAATATTCTTAATCGCCCTGCCAATATCAATGATGAGGCTATTACTCGCCTGCCCCAGGTAGAAATCAACAAGGAGCTTGATGTTCTTCCAAGTGGAGATGAAGTCAGGAAAGCGGTAAAATAACTTTCTTGTGGAAAAGCACCCGGAAATGATGCTATACCTGCTGAGGTATATAAAGCTGGGGGCCCTGTTCTGATGCAAACGGTGACCAAACTATTCCAATATATGTGGACAAAGGAACAGGTTCCACAACAGATGAAAGATGCCAGCATAATTCATATATACAAGAGGAAAGGTAATCGCCAATCTTGTGACAACCATCGAGGCATCTCCCTTCTGTCCACTGCAGGCAAGATATTGGCTCGTCTCTTGCTCAACCGCCTCTGACATCACCTTGAGCAAGGACTATTACCCGAAAGCCAGTGTGGTTTCCGTGCTAAACGTTGAACAGTAGATATGGTCTTTTCAGCACGTCAACTTCAGGAAAAGAGCCAGGAGCAACACTGTGACCTTTATGTAACTTTTGTTGATTTGACCAAGGCTTTCGACACAGTCAGTAGAGACGGCCTGTGGAAGATCATGGCAAAATTCGGCTGCCCGAGCAAGTTCATCTCAGTCATCCGGCAGTTCCATGATGGCATGATGGTGAAGGTTCTGAACGATGGAGACGTATCTGAGGCTTTCCCAGTAACAAACGGCGTAAAACAAGGCTGTGTTCTTGTTCCAACCCTGTTCAGTATGCTGTTCTCTGCAATGTTAAGTGATGCCTTTAACATCTGTGAAGATGGAATCCAGGTTAGGTACAGGACTGATGGCAAGCTATTCAACCCAAAATGCCTGAAGGCGGTTACGAAAGTGCATGAGACTGTTATCCGTGAATTATTATTTGCTGATGGCTGTGCACTTAACGCTAGCACAGAACAGCAGATGCAGCATGAAATGGACTGTTTTTCACAAGCTTGCGACAGTTTTGGTCTCAAGATCAACATTAGAAAAACCGAAGTCATGTATCAACCGGTTCCAGGAAAACTGTACAAGGAGCAACGTATCACGGTGAAGGAGCAAAACCTCAAAGCAGTTGATAACTTCACCTACTTAGGCAGCACACTTTCCCATGAAGTAACCATAGACTCTGAGGTTAATAACAGAATCGCCAAAGCCAGTGCCGCCTTCGGGAGACTGCGTAAAAACATCTGGGAACGAAGGAGACTCAGCCTTACCACCAAGCTGAAGGTCTACTGCGCGGTGGTCCTCACCATACTTCTCTATGCTAGCGAGACCTGGACAGTGTAGAGCCGGCACACTAAACATCTTAATCATTTCCACATGAGTTGCCTCCACAGACTCCTCCACATCAGGTGGCAAGACAATGTCCCGGACACAGCAATTCTGGAACAAACTGGGCTCTGCAGCGTTTACACTCTCCTGCTGAAAGTCCAAGCCAAGTGGGCTGGACATGTGGTCAGAATGCCTGACAGCCGACTACCGAAACAACTGCTGTACGGAGAACTATGCCAAGGAAAGCGAGCAGTTGGGGGGCAGAAGAAGCGCTATAAAGACTGCATTAAGGTGTCTCTCAAAAACCTGGAAGTTAACACCAATGAATGGGAAGAGCTTGCCCTGGATCATCCAGGTTGTCGGGGCAGGATCACCTCAGGAGCACGTGCAGCTGAAGATAGGAAAATCTTTGATGCAAAAAGAAAGCGCGCTGTACGCAAGGCACAAGTAGAATCTGGTGTACTGACCACATCTGCTTCCTTATGTCAAGTATGTGGGTGAACCTTCAGGGCCCGGATTGGACTCATCAGCCACCTCCGGACCCATAAGTACTAATTCTCTTCCAACCCTGAAGTCATGGTCATCTTCGAAAATGAAGGACGAACTGTTGTGAATTCTGCTCTTGGGTTCCCTCCAGTGGTTGTAGGTGGGATTGCAGTTGTCTCTGAGTCACAGTCCTGGCCAGGTGTATCTGCTGATTGCAGTTCGGACTGGGATATTTAAGTGTGCAGGATTCATTTGCCCTTGCCAGTTGTCAATGTTCCTTGTGAAGTGTTGGTTCACTTTCTGGCTTCTCCTGCTTGCTGCCAAATTCAGCAAAGATAAGTGTTTGGTTTTTTGTGTCTGTGGCACACTGCTGTGTGCTTGTTTTTGTTTGTATTCCTGCTCTGATTGTAGGATTCGCTGGAGTTGCAGATATACGCTCCTACATCTTTAGTTAGATGTAGGAAGTTTTTGTATATTCTGCTGTGGATATTTTGAAGGGTTTTTAATACTGACCGCACAGAACTCTGTCCTATCCTGTCCTATTTAGCTAGAGTGGCCTCCTGTGCTAAATCCTGTTTTTCTGCCTGTGTATGTTTTTTCCTCTCCGACTCACCGTCAATATTTGTGGGGGGCTGTCTATCCTTGGGGATCTGCTCTGAGGCAAGATATTATTCCTATTTCCATCTTTAGGGGTATTTAGTCCTCCGGCTGTGACGAGGTGTCTAGGATTGTTAGGTACACTCCACGGCTACTTCTAGTTGCGGTGTTAAGTTCAGGATTGCGGTCAGTATAGTGACCACCTTCTCCAGTGAAAGTTGTCATGCTCATGCTGCTCCAAGGTCACCGGATCATAACAGTACAACTGGCCCACAATTAGTTAAATGCATCTCAGAAGAAGGGAAGAAAGGTCTTGAGCCATTTTTTTTTCTCCAGTCTGTTTTGTGTTCTCTTCCCTCTTAATATCTGGGTGGCTGAGGAGCCTGGTGCAAGCATGAATGTTCAGGAATTAGCTTCTCATGTAGACCAGCTTGCTGCTAGGGTGCAGGGTATTTCTGATTATGTTGTTCAGACTCCTGCTTTAGAACCGAAGATTCCTACTCCTGATTTGTTTTCTGGTGACAGGTCCAAATTTTTGAGTTTTAAAAATAACTGTAAACTGTTTTTTGCTCTGAGACCTTGATCCTCTGGTGATTCCATTCAGCAGGTAAAAATCGTAATCTCCCTGCTGCATGGCGACCTGCAGGATTGGGCGTTTTCCCTGGAATCTGGGAATCCGGCTTTGCTTAATATTGACTCCTTTTTTCAGGCTTTGGGATTATTATATGATGAACCTAATTCTGTGGATCAAGCTGAGAAGACCTTGTTGGCCCTAAAGGCACAGATGATTAGCCTCGGGGAGACCAAAACATCCAACACCGCGGAGACACCATCACGTGTTTCTCAACGCAGTGATTCCAGAACACTGCCCCCATCCCTTATGGGAAATATGCAGATGCAAGAAAAGAAGCTGCGGAGACACCATCACGTGTTTCTCGACGCAAGCAGTGAATAGCCAGGCCTTTCCCCGGGAAGGAACAACCACGGGAAGGGCAGCATCCTAAGAAGGAAAGCCACCTATGCCAAGCATGGTATCCATCCACAGACAGCTGTTTCGGGGGTTTTGCCCCTCATCAGTGTGGAGTAGGAATCTGGCTATTAGGAGCAGTGCCTAGTAAAAAGGCTATAAAGGCACAGATGATTAGCCTCGGGAGACCAAAACATCCAACACCGCAGAGACACCATCACGTGTTTCTCAACGCAGTGATTCCAGAACACTGCCCCCATCCCTTATGGGAAATATGCAGATGCAAGAAAAGAAGCTGCGGAGACACCATCACGTGTTTCTCGACGCAAGCAGTGAATAGCCAGGCCTTTCCCCGGGAAGGAACAACCACGGGAAGGGCAGCATCCTAAGAAGGAAAGCCACCTATGCCAAGCATGGTATCCATCCACAGACAGCTGTTTCGGGGTTTTTGCCCCTCATCAGTGTGGAGTAGGAATCTGGCTATTAGGAGCAGTGCCTAGTAAAAAGGCTATAAAGGCACAGATGATTAGCCTCGGGGAGACCAAAACATCCAACACCGCGGAGACACCATCACGTGTTTCTCAACGCAGTGATTCCAGAACACTGCCCCCATCCCTTATGGGAAATATGCAGATGCAAGAAAAGAAGCTGCGGAGACACCATCACGTGTTTCTCGACGCAAGCAGTGAATAGCCAGGCCTTTCCCCGGGAAGGAACAACCACGGGAAGGGCAGCATCCTAAGAAGGAAAGCCACCTATGCCAAGCATGGTATCCATCCACAGACAGCTGTTTTGGGGTTTTTGCCCCTCATCAGTGTGGAGTAGGAATCTGGCTATTAGGAGCAGTGCCTAGTAAAAAGGCTATAAAGGCACAGATGATTAGCCTCGGGGAGACCAAAACATCCAACACCGTGGAGACACCATCACGTGTTTCTCAACGCAGTGATTCCAGAACACTGCCCCCATCCCTTGTGGGAAATATGCAGATGCAAGAAAAGAAGCTGCGGAGACACCATCACGTGTTTCTCGACGCAAGCAGTGGATAGCCAGGCCTTCACTTGTTGGCCCTGTCTCAGGGTCAAGAGGCGGCAGAATTGTATTGTCAGAAATTCAGAAAATGGTCTGTGTTGACTAAATGGAATAATGATGCTTTGGCGGCAATTTTCAGAAGGGGGCTTTTCTGAATCCGTTAAAGATGTTATGGTGGGGTTTCCCACGCCTTCCGGTCTGAGTGATTCTATATCTCTGGCCATTCAGATTGACCGGCGCTTGCGGGAGCGCTGAACTGTGCGCACTGTGGCGTTATCCTCAGAGCAAATTCCTGAGCCTATGCAGTGTGATAGAATTCTGTCTAGAACAGAACGACAAGGTTTCAGACGTCAAAATAGGTTGTGTTATTATTGTGGCGACGCTTCTCATGTCATTTCTGTCTGCCCTAAGCGGACAAAGAGGATCGCCAGTTCAATTACCATCAGTACTGTACAACCTAAATTTTTCTTATCTGTGTCCTTGATCTGCTCATTGTCATCATTTTCTGTCATGGCGTTTGTGGATTCAGGTGCCGCCTTGAATTTAATGGACTTTGAGTTTGCCAAGCGTTGTGGTTTTCCCTTGCAGCCTTTGCAGAACCTTATTACTTTAAGGGGCATTGATGCTACACGCTTGGCTAAAAATAAGCCCCAGTTTTGGACACAGGTGACCATGCGCATGGCGCCAGCCCATCAGGAAGATTGTCGATTTCTGGTGTTGCATAACTTGCATGATGCTATCGTGCTGGGTTTTCCGTGGTTGCAGGTACATAATCCTGTGTTGGATTGGAAGTCCATGTCTGTGACTAGTTGGGGTTGTTAGGGGGTTCATAATGATGTTCCTTTGATGTCAATCTCCTCTTCTTCCTCTTCTGAAATTCCAGAGTTTTTGTCTGATTTTCAGGATGTATTTGATGAGCCCAAGTCCAGTTTCCTTCCACCGCACAGGGACTGCGATTGTGCTATTGACTGGATTCCAGGCTGTAAGTTTCCTAAGGGTCGACTTTTTAATCTATCTGTGCCTGAACATACCGCCATGCGGAGCTATATTAAGGAGTCTTTGGAGAAAGGGCATATTCGACCATCTTCTTCACCATTGGGAGCGGGGTTCTTTTTTGTTGCTAAAAAAGATGGTTCCTTGAGACCTTGTATAGATTATCGCCTCTTGAATAAAATCACGGTCAAGTTTCAATACCCTTTACCTTTGCTTTCCGATTTGTTTGCTAGGATTAAGGGAGCTAGTTGGTTTACGAAGATTGACCTTCGAGGGGCATATAATCTTGTTCGTATTAAGCAGGGTGATGAATGGAAAACTGCGTTTAACACGCCCGAAGGCCATTTTGAATACCTTGTGATGCCATTCGGACTCTCTAATGCTCCATCTGTTTTTCAGTCCTTCATGCATGATATCTTCCGGACTTATCTTGATAAATTCTTGATTGTATATTTGGACGATATTTTGATTTTTTCCGATGATTGGGAGTCTCATGTGCAACAGGTCAGGATGGTATTTCAGATCCTTCGTGACAATGCTTTGTTTGTGAAAGGGTCTAAGTGTCTCTTTGGGGTGCAGAAGGTTTCTTTTTTGGGCTTTATTTTTTCTCCCTCGTCTATAGAGATGGATCCGGTTAAGGTTCAGGCCATTCATGATTGGATTCAGCCCACATCCGTGAAAAGCCTTCAGAAATTTTGGGGTTTTGCAAAGGGTTAAACCCTTGACCGATTTGACGAAGAAAGGCGCTGATGTGGCGAATTGGTCCTCTGCGGCTGTCTCTGCCTTTCAGGAGCTTAAACGTCGATTTACTTCTGCTCCGGTGTTGCGCCAACCGGATGTTTCTCTTCCGTTTCAGGTTGAGGTTGACGCTTCTGAGATTGGGGCAGGGGCCGTTTTGTCTCAGAGGGATCCTGTTGGTTCCTTAATGAAACCGTGTGCCTTCTTTTCCCGTAAGTTTTCGCCTGCTGAACGCAATTATGATGTCGGCAATCGGGAGTTATTGGCTATGAAGTGGGCGTTTGAGGAGTGGCGACATTGGCTTGAGGGAGCTAAGCACCGTATTGCGGTCTTGACCGATCATAAGAATTTGATTTACCTCGAGTCTGCTAAACGGCTGAATCCTAGGCAGGCTCGATGGTCCTTGATTTTTTCCCGTTTTGATTTCGTGGTCTCGTACCTTCCGGGTTCTAAGAATATTAAGGCTGATGCCCTCTCTAGGAGGTTTTTGCCTGATTCTCCTGAGGTCTTAGAGCCGGTCGGTATTCTGAAAGAGGGGGTGGTCCTTTCTGCCATTTCCCCTGATTTACGAATTTCAGGCTGACAAACCTGACCGTTGTCCTGTGGGGAAACTGTTTGTTCCTGACAGATGGACTAGTAGAGTGATTTCTGAGGTTCACTGTTCCATGTTGGCTGGTCATCCTGGCATTTTTGGTACCAGAGATTTGGTTGTTAGGTCCTTTTGGTGGCCTTCATTGTCGCGTGATGTGCGTTCTTTTGTGCAGTCCTGTGGGACTTGTGCGCGGGCCAAGCCTTGTTGTTCCCGTGCTAGTGGGTTGCTTTTGCCATTGCCAGTCCCTGAGAGGCCCTGGACGCATATTTAGATGGATTTTATTTCTGATCTTCCGGTCTCCCAGAAGATGTCTGTTATCTGGGTTGTTTGTGACCGGTTTTCTAAGATGGTTCATTTGGTGCCTTTGCCTAAATTGCCTTCCTCTTCAGATTTGGTTCCGTTGTTTTTTCAGCATGTGGTTCGTTTGCATGGTATTCCGGAGAATATTGTGTCCGACAGAGGTTCCCAGTTTGTTTCTAGGTTTTGGCGGGCCTTTTGTGCTAGGCTGGGCATTGATTTGTCTTTTTCTTCTGCATTTCATCCTCAGACAAATGGCCAGACCGAGCGAACTAATCAGACTTTGGAGACTTATTTGAGATGCTTTGTGTCTGCTGATCAGGATGATTGGGTAGCTTTCTTGCCATTGGCCGAGTTTGCCCTTAATAATCGGGCTAGTTCGGCTACCTTGGTTTCGCCTTTCTTTTGTAATTTTGGTTTTCATCCTCGTTTTTCTTCTGGGCAGGTTGAGCCTTCTGACTGTCCTGGTGTGGATTCTGTGGTTGACAGGTTGCAGCAGATTTGGGTTCATGTGGTGGACAATTTGGTATTGTCTCAGGAGGAGGCTCAACGTTTTGCTAACCGTCGTCGGTGTGTTGGTTCCCGGATTCGGGTTGGGGATCTGGTCTGGTTGTCTTCCCGTCATGTTCCTATGAAGGTTTCTTCCCCTAAGTTTAAGCCTCGGTTTATTGGTCCTTATAAGATTTCTGAGATTATTAATCCAGTGTCTTTTCGTTTGGCGCTTCCTGCCTCTTTTGCTATCCATAATGTCTTCCATAGATCTTTATTGCGGAAATATGTGGTGCCCGTTGTTCCCTCTGTTGATCCTCCGGCCCCTGTGTTGGTTGATGGTGAGTTGGAGTATGTGGTTGAGAAGATTTTGGATTCTCGTTTTTCGAGGCGGAGGCTTCAGTACCTTGTCAAATGGAAGGGTTATGGCCAGGAGGATAATTCTTGGGTTTTTGCCTCTGATGTCCATGCTGCTGATTTGGTCCGTGCCTTTCATCTGGCTCATCCTAATCGTCCTGGAGGCCCTGGTGAGGGTTCGGTGACCCCTCCTCAAGGGGGGGGTACTGTTGTGAATTCTGCTCTTGGGTTCCCTCCAGTGGTTGTAGGTGGGAATGCAGTTCTGTCTGAGTCACAGTCCTGGCCAGGTGTATCTGCTGATTGCAGTTCGGACTGGGATATTTAAGTGTGCAGGATTCATTTGCCCTTGCCAGTTGTCAATGTTCCTTGTGAAGTGTTGGTTCACTTTCTGGCTTCTCCTGCTTGCTGCCAAATTCAGCAAAGATAAGTGTTTGGTTTTTTGTGTCTGTGGCACACTGCTGTGTGCTTGTTTTTGTTTGTATTCCTGCTCTGATTGTAGGATTCGCTGGAGTTGCAGATATACGCTCCTACATCTTTAGTTAGATGTAGGAAGTTTTTGTATATTCTGCTGTGGATATTTTGAAGGGTTCTTAATACTGACCGCACAGAACTCTGTCCTATCCTGTCCTATTTAGCTAGAGTGGCCTCCTGTGCTAAATCCTGTTTTTCTGCCTGTGTATGTTTTTTCCTCTCCGACTCACCGCCAATATTTGTGGGGGGCTGTCTATCCTTTGGGGATCTGCTCTGAGGCAAGATAGTATTCCTATTTCCATCTTTAGGGGTATTTAGTCCTCCGGCTGTGACGAGGTGTCTAGGATTGTTAGGTACACTCCACGGCTACTTCTAGTTGCGGTGTTAAGTTCAGGATTACGGTCAGTATAGTGACCACCTTCTCCAGTTAAGGTTGTCATGCTGCTCCAAGGTCACCGGATCCTAACAACGAACATCATCATCATATTAGTGATGAGCAACTATACTCGTTGCTCGGTTTTTCCCGGGTGGTCTTCAAGTATTTGTGAGTGCTCAGGAGATTTCGTTTTTGTTGACGTAGCTGCATGATTTACAGCTGCTAGCTAGCCTGAGTACATTTGTTGGTTTCCTGGTTGCTAGGGAATCCCCACATGTATTCAAGCTGTATAGCAGTCGCAAATCATGCAGCTGCGTCAACAAAAACGAAATCTCCGAGCACACACAAATTCTTGGAGACCACCCAAGCATGCTCGGGAAAACCCGAGTAACGTGTATACTCGCTCATCACTAATATATATATACTAGATGGAGGCCCAATGCTATTACATCGGGAGGGTGGTGACGTGCTGCAAAGCCTGCCCCCATTGGCACGTCACCACCCTCCCGATGCGATAGCATCGGGCCTCCATCATAGTATGCAGTATTTCCTCCTGTACTCTCACCGTCTCCGCCGCTCCTTTCACCTCCGCACTCAGGAGCCGCGAGATCAGCATCTCTGGGATCCATTTGCCTCGCCTGCTCTCATCCATGTGAGCGGCGATCAGCACTCTGTCCCGCCAACATGGCCGCCGCCACTAGGATTGTCGGCGGAAGGAGTGAGGGGAGACGGGGGGCTGTGGAGAGGAGCGAGGGGAGCGACGGAGAGGAGCGAGGTGAGACGGGGAGCGTCGGGGAGGAGCGAGGGGAGACGGAGAGGAGCAAGGGTAGACGGGGAGTGATGGAGAGGAGCGAGGGGAGACGGAAAGCAACGGACAGAAGAGGGGACACAGGGAGCGACGGACAGAGGAGAGGGGAGACGGGAAGCGACGGACAGACTGATACCACCAGCGGGTGCCATATTGGAATACCCATCATTTCGGTATTTCAATATGGCGATCGGCATACTTCCGGTGCGGCGCAGTGGATTGTGGGATTTGAGCACGTCAAGACAGAAGTGGATGACAGACAATTTAAGGTAATTACAGTATATAAATAGATATACGTGTGTGTGTGACAGCTATATTTCTATGTGTATATAACTATTCTAACCCGTCACTCTGATTTTACTGTATTCGGCAGATGAATTGCCTGCTTTTCAAAGGACATTGGAGTGTAAAAATCGGACAGCACTTGCATGGTCCTAGTGCTTACACCCATAGGCTTGTATTGGCGAGTCTCGGTGCCAATCACAGCATGCTGCAATTTTACACGCGCATCGAGAACGCCTGAGAAAAAAACGCTGATGTGAGCTGCCCCATAGATTAACACTGCGCCGAGTGCTATGTGATGTTTTCTCGCATAGCACTCAGACGTATTCTACGGTCTTGTGACTACGGCCTAATACAGATTCTAAAGAAGACAAACTGTGCAAAATGTTAAGTGGAACCCAATTGCTAATCCCAATTGCTAATCCCAATTGCATGCATTTAACCCCTTTACTACCAAATGTGGTTTGCACATTAAGGACCAGGCCAATTTTTACAATTCTGACCACTGTCACTTTGTGGTTATGATTCTGGAATGTTTCAAGGGAATCTCAGTGATTTTGAGATGATTTTTTCGTGACATATTGTACCTCATGATAGTTGTAAAATGTATTCGATATGACTTGTGATTATTTGTGAAAAAAATTGAAATTTGGCATAAAGTTTGAAAAATTTGCAATTTTTAACCCCCTAACGACTGCCGATATGCATTTCAACGGCGGCAGTTAACGGTACTTAAACCACAGCGCCGCTTTTTAAAGGCACAGAGGTTTAAGTGTATAGCGCCCCCCATGCCGGAATTTCTCTGGTATAACAGCGACCGCAAAAAAAAAATAATTTTCCATTTAATTTCTCTCTCCTCTGACTTGACCACACATCAAAGGAGAAAGAAATAGGCTCCCCGATCATCCCCCCCCGGTACCTCTGGTGTCACTCCATGCCCCTGTGAAGTCAACCTGGCCGCCAGCCTCTTATTCCGTGAGAAAATGGCGGGCGCATGTGCAGGCACCAGGCAACAATAGGAAATTTTTCCCTTATGTTGGAATTCCGGTTTGGGTTGGGATTAGGGTTAGGGATGTGTTGGGGTTAGGTTTGTGGTTAGGCCGGCGTCACACTCAGCGTATTAAAATACGGTCCGTAATTTACGGCCGTAATACGCAGAAATGTCCCCAAAATAGTGGTCCATATGTCATCCGTACGCAGGGTGTGTCAGCGTATTTTGCGAATGGCATCCTCCGTATGTAATCCGTATGGCATCCGTACTGCGTGATTTTCTCGCAGGCTTGCAAAACCGACATACGGACATACAATGGATCCATGTGCTCAAAAAATCGTAAAAACATATACAGTGGGGCAAAAAAGTATTTAGTCAGTCAGCAATAGTGCAAGTTCCACCACTTAAAAAGATGAGAGGCGTCTGTAATTTACATCATAGGTAGACCTCAACTATGGGAGACAAACTGAGAAAAAAAAATCCAGAAAATCACATTGTCTGTTTTTTGAACAATTTATTTGCATATTATGGTGGAAAATAAATATTTGGTCAGAAACAAACAATCAAGATTTCTGGCTCTCACAGACCTGTAACTTCTTCTTTAAGAGTCTCCTCTTTCCTCCACTCATTACCTGTAGTAATGGCACCTGTTTAAACTTGTTATCAGTATAAAAAGACACCTGTGCACACCCTCAAACAGTGTGACTCCAAACTCCACTATGGTGAAGACCAAAGAGCTGTCAAAGGACACCAGAAACAAAATTGTAGCCCTGCACCAGGCTGGGAAGACTGAATCTGCAATAGCCAACCAGCTTGGAGTGAAGAAATCAACAGTGGGAGCAATAATTAGAAAATGGAAGACATACAAGACCACTGATAATCTCCCTCGATCTGGGGCTCCACGCAAAATCCCACCCCGTGGGGTCAGAATGATCACAAGAACGGTGAGCAAAAATCCCAGAACCACGCGGGGGGACCTAGTGAATGAAATGCAGAGAGCTGGGACCAATGTAACAAGGCCTACCATAAGTAACACACTACGCCACCATGGACTCAGATCCTGCAGTGCCAGACGTGTCCCACTGCTTAAGCCAGTACATGTCCGGGCCCGTCTGAAGTTTGCTAGAGCGCATTTGGATGATCCAGAGGAGTTTTGGGAGAATGTCCTATGGTCTGATGAAACCAAACTGGAACTGTTTGGTAGAAACACAACTTGTCGTGTTTGGAGGAAAAAGAATACTGAGTTGCATCCATCAAACACCATACCTACTGTAAAGCATGGTGGTGGAAACATCATGCTTTGGGGCTGTTTCTCTGCAAAGGGGCCAGGACGACTGATCCGGGTACATGAAAGAATGAATGGGGCCATGTATCGTGAGATTTTGAGTGCAAACCTCCTTCCATCAGCAAGGGCATTGAAGATGAAACGTGGCTGGGTATTTCAACATGACAATGATCCAAAGCACACTGCCAGGGCAACGAAGGAGTGGCTTCGTAAGAAGCATTTCAAGGTCCTGGAGTGGCCTAGCCAGTCTCCAGTTCTCAACCCTATAGAAAACCTTTGGAGGGAGTTGAAAGTCCGTGTTGCCAAGCGAAAAGCCAAAAACATCACTGCTCTAGAGGAGATCTGCATGGAGGAATGGGCCAACATACCAACAACAGTGTGTGGCAACCTTGTGAAGACTTACAGAAAACGTTTGACCTCTGTCATTGCCAACAAAGGATATATTACAAAGTATTGAGATTAAATTTTGTTTCTGACCAAATACTTATTTTCCACCATAATATGCAAATAAATTGTTAAAAAAACAGACAATGTGATTTTCTGGATTTTTTTTCTCAGTTTGTCTCCCATAGTTGAGGTCTACCTATGATGTAAATTACGGACGCCTCTCATCTTTTTAAGTGGTGGAACTTGCACTATTGCTGACTGACTAAATACTTTTTTGCCCCACTGTATACTGTATATATATATATATATATATATATATATATAATGTCAGTGAGACACATATAAATATATATATAAAGTGGGGCAAAAAAGTATTTAGTCAGTCAGCCAATAGTGCAAGTTCCACCACTTAAAAAGATGAGAGGCGTCTGTAATTTACATCATAGGTAGACCTCAACTATGGGAGACAAACTGAGAAAAAAAATCCAGAAAATCACATTGTGTTAGGCCTCGAGTTCCCGCTTCTGCACAGGGGGAATCTCGGGCCATCTCCGCTGTGGTCTCCCATTCTTATCCAGCCACAGTGGAGTCTGCTCAGCAGGGACGTCGGTCCCAGCGTCTTGCTCAGTCTCACTCTGTACAGAGAGTTACTGCTGCTTCTTCAGCTTCTGCCATTAAAGCCAGTGCTGGTCAGCAGCGAGCGGACTTCTCTGGGACTAAGTCCTTGTCTGCACACACTGAGCATGCCCAGGGCAAGATCGAGGGTCATGTGCTCAGGCTCTGCAGCACATTCCATTGGTCCTCTTGGCAGGTCTTGGAAGGGCAAAGTTTCTGTGGCCACTTCCTGTGCTGCAACTATATAAACTGCGCATGACCGCACGGCCATGCGCTAGTGTACATTTGCTCACGTGTGTTTGTTGTGAGTGCAAGTCGTCCTTGGATACCCCTTCTCTATTGAATGTCTGTTCGCGGAAGGTGTATGGTTGCTATCTAGCGCCCGACTTATCCTACAGCACTAATCACACTTTACAGCGTCCAGTTTCTGTGACCGCCAGTACGGCGCCGTGCACTTCCTCTGTGCTTTCCTTACCCAAGCCTGGGTGGTTAGTGGCGTTCGTCAGTGCGGCACCGCATGCACTCTTGTGCCCTAATATTGTTATTCTGCTTCCTTACACACCCAGTTGCGGTGTTGTGCCAGCAAGTGTCTAATCGGACTTCAATCCTAGTTGGGGTTGAGTTCGCTGACTACTTGCTCGCCTTCTATGTGCGGTACCGCGATCCTGTGACGCAACAGGATCGCTTCCTTCACGCTGGGTGAAGTTTAACCCACGTGTGTATACTTATGAGTACCGCCATATAGTCCGTCATTACTTAGCAGCAGGTTCCATCTCTGCACGGTGGACCCCGGGCTGCGAACGCACCATACACTATCTATCTTATTATTTGGTGCGTTCCGCTAGCCCTAATATTACACTAGCGCCAGGGTCTGGCTAGTAATGACGGACAAACAGCAATCCTTGCGGTATATCCAGCAGCTGGAGGGTAGGTTGGCGGCTCTTGAGAGCGCAACCTCAGCTGTGGATGTTACCGCAGTTGCTGTACAGGCTGCTAGCGTGGCTGCAGCAACCCTGTCCATTGCCACCCCTGCTCCAACATTTTCTCGCCTCCCGCTGCCAGAAAAATTTTCTGGTGATAGCAAGTTTTGTAGGGGATTTGTGAGTCAGTGCTCTATTCACCTCGAGCTCCTGGCTGCACGTTTTCCCACAGAGCGGGCTAAGGTGGGATTTATAGTGTCTCTCTTGTCGGACAGGGCGTTGGAATGGGCTACGCCGCTGTGGGAGCGTGGTGATCATGTGGTGCAGAGTGCTCCGCTGTTTCTAAGCACTCTGAAACAGGTCTTTTTAGGACCTCAAGTCACCCATGATACTGCGCTCCAACTGCTGGCATTAACTCAGGGTGAGTCCTTGGTCAGTCATTTTGCCGTCCAATTCCGCACTTTAGCTTCTGAGCTGGATTGGTCGGATAAAGCTCTTATCCCCATATTTTGGAGGGGCCTGGCTGACCACGTTAAGGACGCTCTGGCCACTAGGGAGATTCCTGCCACACTGGAGGAGTTAATAACTGTCTCCACTCGAATTGACCTCCGTTTTAACGAGCGGAGGTTAGAGCGAGCCCAGTGTAGGCAGAGGTTTCGGCTGGCTCCTACCTTCGCCAAACCTCTGGAATCTCCGGTCCTGGTTCCTGAGTCACATGAGGCCAGGGAAGAGTCACAAGCGGGATCTAAGTCTCGGACCGCTTGTGCACTCAAGGTCTGTCATGTTTGCCAGCAGTCAGGACATCTAGCCACCAGATGTTCTCAGCGGTCGAGGAAACGTCAGCGTCTAGTGGTAGTAGGTGGAGGTACACTAGACACGGCGACGTTTGCCTCTAAATTGTCCTTTAAGGGGACAATTACTATAGGCTCATTCTCCCACTCGGTAGAGCTCTGCGTGGATTCTGGGGCGGAGGGCAATTTTATGTCTTCTGCCTTCGCCCAACGTCACGCAATACCCCTGGTTATGCTAGCTCAACCAGTAACGGTACAAGTGGTGAATGGGTCGACACTGCCCTCACAGATAACACACCAGACCATCCCTTTTACTCTGTCCATGTCGCCATCTCATCAGGAGATTATATCTCTGCTCGTCATTCCAGAGGGAATTGATGAGGTCCTGTTGGGAATACCTTGGCTACGGTACCACTCTCCTCATATCGAGTGGTCCTCTGGCAGAATCCTGGGATGGGGTGAATCTTGTGGGGGTAGGTGTCAGAGGGAGTGCGTTCAGGTTGCTACTACAGAGGTACCCGCCGATCTTTCCTCTCTCCACAAGCAGTATTGGTCTTATGCAGACGTGTTCTCCAAAAAGGCGGCAGAGATCCTTCCGCCCCATCGCCCCTATGACTGTCCTATTGATCTCTTGCCTGGTGCTGAGCCTCCCCGGGGTCGAGTCTATCCGCTATCTCTCCCGGAGACGGAGGCAATGTCACAGTACATCCAGGAAAATCTGGCAAGAGGATTCATTAGGAAGTCAGTGTCACCTGCTGGGGCAGGGTTCTTCTTCGTGCAGAAGAAGAATAGGGAATTGCGTCCATGCATAGACTACAGGGGTCTTAACGCTATCACCGTTAAAAATAAGTATCCTTTGCCCTTGATATCTGAGCTCTTCGATAGGCTTCGGGGAGCAAGGGTATTTACTAAACTAGATCTGCGGGGTGCTTACAACCTGATTCGCATCCGTGAGGGGGACGAATGGAAGACGGCTTTTAACACCAGGGATGGGCACTATGAATATCTGGTGATGCCCTTCGGGCTCTGTAATGCCCCAGCCGTTTTCCAAGACTTTGTGAACGATATCTTCCGGGATATGCTTTCCACCTCGGTCGTAGTCTATCTGGATGATATTCTCATCTACTCTCCAGATATTGACTCCCACCGGAGAGATGTTTGCAAAGTCTTCGACCTCCTACGGGCAAACTCCCTCTATGCCAAGTTGGAAAAGTGTATGTTTGAGCAGGAGTCCCTACCTTTCCTAGGCTACATCATCTCTGCCCAGGGATTGGCTATGGATCCTGCCAAACTACAGGCTGTGATGGACTGGCAGGAACCCCATTCTCTTAAAGCGGTGCAGCGCTTTATGGGGTTCATTAATTATTATCGCCAGTTCATTCCGCACTTCTCAACTTTGGTAGCTCCCTTGGTTGCCCTCACCAAGAAGGGGGCGAATCCCAAATTGTGGTCTGAGGAGGTCTCCAAGGCCTTTAACTCTATAAAGTCACACTTCGCTAGCGCTCCCATCCTACATCGCCCCGATGTTGATAAGCCATTTATCATGGAGGTGGATGCCTCTTCTGTTGGTGCTGGAGCAGTCCTCTTCCAAAAGGATGCTCAAGGTCGGAAGCATCCTTGCTTCTTTTTCTCCAAGACCTTCTCACCAGCAGAGAGGAATTATTCCATCGAGGACAGGGAGTTGCTAGCCATGAAGTTGGCTTTCTCGGAGTGGAGACATCTCTTGGAGGGAGCACGTTTTCCCTTCCAAGTCTTCACAGACCATAAAAATTTGGTGTACCTGCAGACAGCCCAGCGGTTGAATTCTCGCCAGGCCAGATGGTCCTTATTCTTCTCCCAGTTTCATTTCACCCTCCATTTTCTTTCTGGGGAGAAGAACATTCGGGCCGACGCTCTCTCTCGCTCCGTTGTGTCATCTGCGGAGGAGGAGGAGGAGCCTCGGCTTATTGTCCCCACCGAGAGCTTGAGAACTGTGGCCCCGGTTTCGCTAGAGTCTGTGCCCCCGGGCAAGACTTTTGTTCCATCCAATTTGCGACCGGAGGTTCTCTCTCGTCCAGGGTGGGTGGACATTTTGGTACCAAAAGGACATCTGAGTTACTGGCGAGGACGTACTGGTGGCCGCATATGGCTCGTGATGTCGCAGAGTATGTTCGGGCGTGTGTCTCTTGCGCCAAGAACAAGACTCCTCGGCAACGGCCAGCTGGTTTGCTTTTTCCTCTGCCGGTGGCGGACAGGCCCTGGGAGATGGTCGGGATGGACTTTGTGGTGGGCTTACCCAAGTCTCGTAACTGCACCATTATCTGGGTGATCACCGACCATTTTTCCAAAATGGTGCACTTGGTGCCTCTTCCACGGCTACCTTCTGCACGGGCGTTGGCTGTCTTGTTCGTCAAGCATATCTTTCGCCTACACGGTATGCCAGACAAAATTGTTAGTGACCGGGGTCCCCAGTTTGCGTCTCGATTCTGGAGAGAGCTTTGTCGTCTACTCAGTATTGAGTTGAATCTCTCTTCGGCATATCATCCCGAGACGAATGGGTTGGTAGAGAGGGCCAACCAGACCTTGGTCACATATTTACGACATTTTGTTTCTGCCAGGCAGGATGACTGGGCATCCTTGCTACCGTGGGCAGAGTTTGCACTTAACAATGCCGTAGCCGACTCCACCGGTCAGACTACATTCCTCCTAAATTACGGCCAGCATCCGCGTGTTCCTGTGCCCATGCCTGTGTCTTCTGCTGACTCCAGGGTGGCAGACTGGGCTGTGGAGGCATGGGACATTTGGGACCGCATGCAGGATGCCATTCGTGCCTCCAAGGAGAGAATGAGGTCCTCCGCCGATGTTCATCGGCGCCCCGCTCCGACCTTTGCTCCTGGCGACTTGGTGTGGCTCTTCGCCCGTAACATCAGGCTGCGAGTTGAGTCCACTAAGTTTGCTCCTCGCTACTTGGGTCCCTTCAAGGTTCTCGAACAGGTTAATCCTGTGGTCTACCGTTTGGCTCTTCCTCCACGCTTGGGTATCACCGACACCTTTCATGTGTCCCTCTTGAAACCCGTATACATGTCCCGGTTTTCCGAGTCATCTGCCGGCACATCGGGTTCGTCTACGGACGATTACGAGGTGAACGCTATTTTGGGGTGCAAGGTGGTACGCGGCAAAAAGTTCTATCTGGTGGATTGGAAGGGTTATGGCCCAGAGGACAGGTCATGGGAGCCTGCTGAAAACATTCGGGCCCCACAGCTCATTGCTGCCTTCGAGCGTAGCGAGGCCCAAGGAGGGGGGGCCCTAGGAGGGGGGGTAATGTTAGGCCTCAAGTTCCCGCTTCTGCACGGGGGGAATCTCGGGCCATCTCCGCTGTGGTCTCCCATTCTTATCCAGCCACAGTTGAGTCTGCTCAGCAGGGACGTCGGTCCCAGCGTCTTGCTCAGTCTCACTCTGTACAGAGAGTTACTGCTGCTTCTTCAGCTTCTGCCATTAAAGCCAGTGCTGGTCAGCAGCGAGCGGACTTCTCTGGGACTAAGTCCTTGTCTGCACACACTGAGCATGCCCAGGGCAAGATCTCCCGTTGGAGATCGAGGGTCATGTGCTCAGGCTCTGCAGCACATTCCATTGGTCCTCTTGGCAGGTCTTGGAAGGGCAAAGTTTCTGTGGCCACTTCCTGTGCTGCAACTATATAAACTGCGCATGACCGCACGGCCATGCGCTAGTGTACATTTGCTTACGTGTGTTTGTTGTGAGTGCAAGTCGTCCTTGGATACCCCTTCCCTATTGAATGTCTGTTCGCGGAAGGTGTATGGTTGCTATCTAGCGCCCGACTTATCCTACAGCACTAATCACACGTTACAGCGTCCAGTTGCTGTGACCGCCAGTACGGCGCCGTGCACTTCCTCTGTGCTTTCCTTATCCAAGCCTGGGTGGTTAGTGGCGTTCGTCAGTGCGGCACCGCATGCACTCTTGTGCCCTAATATTGTTATTCTGCTTCCTTACACACCCAGTTGCGGTGTTGTGCCAGCAAGGGTCTAATCGGACTTCAATCCTAGTTGGGGTTGAGTTCGCTGACTATTTGCTCGCCTTCTATGTGCGGTACCGCGATCCTGTGACGCAACAGGATCGCTTCCTTCACGCTGGGTGAAGTTTAACCCACGTGTGTATACTTATGAGTACCGCCATATAGTCCGTCATTACTTGGCAGCAGGTTCCATCTCTGCACGGTGGACCCCGGGCTGCGAACGCACCATACACTATCTGTCTTATTATTTGGTGCGTTCCGCTAGCCCTAACACATTGTCTGTTTTTTTAACAATTTATTTGCATATTATGGTGGAAAATAAGTATTTGGTCAGAAACAAACAATCAAGATTTCTGGCTCTCACAGACCTGTAACTTCTTCTTTAAGAGTCTCCCCTTTCCTCCACTCATTACCTGTAGTAATGGCACCTGTTTAAACTTGTTATCAGTATAAAAAGACACCTGTGCACACCCTCAAACAGTCTGACTCCAAACTCCACTATGGTGAAGACCAAAGAGCTGTCAAAGGACACCAGAAACAAAATTGTAGCCCTGCACCAGGCTGGGAAGACTGAATCTGCAATAGCCAACCAGCTTGGAGTGAAGAAATCAACAGTGGGAGCAATAATTAGAAAATGGAAGACATACAAGACCACTGATAATCTCCCTCGATCTGGGGCTCCACGCAAAATCCCACCCCGTGGGGTCAGAATGATCACAAGAACGGTGAGCAAAAATCCCAGAACCACGCGGGGGGACCTAGTGAATGAACTGCAGAGAGCTGGGACCCATGTAACAAGGCCTACCATAAGTAACACACTACGCCACCATGGACTCAGATCCTGCAGTGCCAGACGTGTCCCACTGCTTAAGCCAGTACATGTCCGGGCCCGTCTGAAGTTTGCTAGAGCGCATTTGGATGATCCAGAGGAGTTTTGGGAGAATGTCCTATGGTCTGATGAAACCAAACTGGAACTGTTTGGTAGAAACACAACTTGTCGTGTTTGGAGGAAAAAGAATACTGAGTTGCATCCATCAAACACCATACCTACTGTAAAGCATGGTGGTGGAAACATCATGCTTTGGGGCTGTTTCTCTGCAAAGGGGCCAGGACGACTGATCCGGGTACATGAAAGAATGAATGGGGCCATGTATCGTGAGATTTTGAGTGCAAACCTCCTTCCATCAGCAAGGGCATTGAAGATGAAACGTGGCTGGGTCTTTCAACATGACAATGATCCAAAGCACACCGCCAGGGCAACGAAGGTGTGGCTTCGTAAGAAGCATTTCAAGGTCCTGGAGTGGCCTAGCCAGTCTCCAGATCTCAACCCTATAGAAAACCTTTGGAGGGAGTTGAAAGTCCGTGTTGCCAAGCGAAAAGCCAAAAACATCACTGCTCTAGAGGAGATCTGCATGGAGGAATGGGCCAACATACCAACAACAGTGTGTGGCAACCTTGTGAAGACTTACAGAAAACGTTTGACCTCTGTCATTGCCAACAAAGGATATATTACAAAGTATTGAGATGAAATTTTGTTTCTGACCAAATACTTATTTTCCACCATAATATGCAAATAAAATGTTAAAAAAACAGACAATGTGATTTTCTGGATTTTTTTTTCTCAGTTTGTCTCCCATAGTTGAGGTCTACCTATGATGTAAATTACAGACGCCTCTCATCTTTTTAAGTGGTGGAACTTGCACTATTGCTGACTAACTAAATACTTTTTTGCCCCACTGTATATTAATATATCATACAGAGCTAGATAGCTTAAAAGCCGGTAATTCAATTGCATATTCCACACTACTAATGATAGTAGTGTGTATGTGCAAAATTTGGGCGCTCTAGCTATTAAATTAACCCCTTACTGACATCGGACGGTATAGTACGTCCGATGTCAGCTCCCCTGCTTTGATGCAGGGCTCCGCGGTGAGCCCGCATCAAAGCCGGGACATGTCAGCTGTTTTGAACAGCTGACATGTGCCCGGAATAGCGGCAGGTGAAATCGCGATTCACCCGCCGCTATTAACTAGTTAAATGCTGCTGTCAAACGCAGACAGCGGCATTTAACTACCGCATCCGGCCGGGCGGCCGGAAATGACGTCATCGCCGACCCCCGTCACATGATCGGGGGTCGGCGATGCATCAGGATGGTAACCATAGAGGTCCTAGAGACCTCTATGGTTACTGATCACCGGTGGCTGTGAGCGCCACCCTGTGGTCGGCGCTCACAGCACACCTCCATTTCTGCTACATAGCAGCGATCAGCAGATCGCTGCTATGTAGCAGAGGCGATCGTGCTGTGCCTGTTTCTAGCCTCCCATGGAGGCTATTGAAGCATGGCAAAAGTAAAAAAAAAGTTAAAAAAAATGTGAAAAAAATAAAAAAAAATAAAAGTTTAAATCACCCCCCTTTCGCCCCAATCAAAATAAATCAATAAAAAAAATCAAATCTACACATATTTGGTATCGCCACGTTCAGAATCGCCCGATCTATCAATAAAAAAAAGCATTAACCTGATCGTTAAACGGCGTAATGAGAAAAAAAATCGAAACGCCAGAATTACTTTTTTTTGGTCGCCGCGACATTGCATTAAAATGCAATAACGGGTGATCAAAAGCACGTATCTGCACCGATTAAAAATGCCAGCTCGGCACGCAAAAAATAAGCTCTCAACCGACCCCAGATCATGAAAAATGGAGACGCTACGAGTATTGGAAAATGGCGCATTTAATTTTTTTTTTTAGCAAAGTTTGGAATTTTTTTTCACCACTTAGGTAAAAAATAACCTAGTCATGTTAGGTGTCTATGAACTCGTAATGACCTGGAGAATCATAACGGCAGGTCAGTTTTACCATTTAGTGAACCTAGCAAAAAAGCCACGCAAAAAACAAGTGTGGGATTGCACTTTTTTTGCAATTTCACCGCACTTGGAATTTTTTTCCCGTTTTCTAGTACATGACATGGTAAAACCAATGATGTCGTTCAAAAGTACAACTCGTCCCGCAAAAAATAAGCCCTCACATGGCCAAATTGACGGAAAAATAAAAAAGTTATGGCTCTGGGAAGGAGGGGAGTGAAAAACGAACACGGAAAAACGAAAAATCCCACGGTCATGAAGGGGTTAAAGGGTTAAATCACGGAAAAATTGGCGTGGGCTCCCGCGCAATTTTCTCCGCCAGAATGGTAAAGCCAGTAACTGAGGGCAGATATTAATTACCTGGAGAGGGTCCATGGTTACTGGCTAAAAACATCTGCCCCCAGCCACCCCAGAAAAGGCACATCTGGAAGATGCGCCTATTCTGGCACTTGGCCACTCTCTTGCCATTCCCGTGTAGCGGTGGGATATGGGGTAATGAAGGGTTAATGTCACCTTGCTATTATCAGGTGACATTAAGCCAGATTAATAATGGAGAGACGTCAATTATGACACCTATCCATTATTAATCCAATAGTATGAAATGGTTAAAAAACACACACACATTATTACAAAGTCTTTTAATGAAATAAATACACAGGTTTTTGTAATATTTTATTATACTGGTAATCCACCTGAAGACCATCGTTCTGTAAAAAAGGTAAAAAAAAAAAAAAAACAATATCCCATACCTTCTGTCGTTCTGTCACGTCCAACGATGTAAATACATCTGAAGGGGTTAATTAATTTTACAAGCAGAAGCTCTGCTAATGCAGCTGTGCTCCTGCCTGTAAAACCCCGGGGAATGAATGGAATGTAGGTCAATGACCCGTAGTTACCACGGTGATGCGCCCTCTGCTGGATGTCCTCATATGAACTCGAGCCTGGGAACTTTTCAGAATATTTTGGGGTGGCTGGGGGCAGATGTTTTTAGCCGGGGGGGGGGGGGGGGGCAATAACCGTGGACCCTCTCCAGGCTATTAATATCTGCCTTCAGTCACTGGCTTTACCATTCTGGCGGAGAAAATTGCGCGGGAGCCCTGCCATGCACCCAAGCAGTGGCTTTGCCCCACATATGGGGTATCGGTGTACTCAGGAGAAATTGCACAACAAATTTTGTGATCCATTTTCTCCTGATACCCTTGTGAAAATAAAAAAATTGGTTCCAAAGCAAATAATTTTTTGTGAAAAAAAGTAAAATGTTCATTTTTTCCTTCCACATTGCTTTAGTTCTTGTGAAGCACTTGAAGAGTTAATAAACTTCTTGAATGTGGTTTTGCACACCTTGAGTGGTGCAGTTTTTAGAATGGTGTCACTTTTTTTGTATTTTCTGTTGTATTGACCTCCCAAAGTTACTTCAATTGCGAGGTGGTCCCTAAAAAAAGGTTTTGTAAATTTTGTTGGAAAAATGAGAAATTGCTGGTCAACTTTTAACCCTTATAACTTCCTAACGGAAAACATTTTGTTTCCAAAATTGTGCTGATGTAAAGTAGACATGTGCTCAAAACCACATTTAAGAAGTTTATTAATGCTTCAAGTGCTTCACATGAATTTTTGGAATGTGGAAAAAAAAATGTTTAACATTTAACTTTTTTCATAAAAATTTTACTTCAGATCCAAATTTATTTTTTTTTGACAAGGGTAGCAGGAAAAAATGGACCTCAACATTTGTTGAGTAATTTCTCCTGAGCATGCCGATACCTCATATGAGGAAGAACCATTGTTTGAGTGCATGACAGAGCTCTGAAGGGAAGAAGCACCACTTGACTTTTTGAATGTAAAATTTCCTGGAATCTTTAGGGGACATCATATCCCGTTTGGAGACCCTGATGTGCCTAAACAGTGAAAACCCCCCACAAGTGACACCATTTTCGAAACTAGACCCCTCAAGGAATGTATTTAGATGTGTGGTGAGCGCAGTGAACCCCCAGGTGCTTCATATAAGTTTCTAACTTGCATTTTCAGAAGAGTACTCCGATACCTCATATGTGGGAGAATACTACTTTTAAAGCACAATGCAAAGCTCATAAGGGAAGAGGTGCCATATTGGAGTTCAGATTTTGCTGGAATTGTTTGAGGGTGCCATGTCACATTGGCAGCGTCCCTAAGGTGCCAGAACAACAGAAAATCCGTGTATGTGTATCATTTTACAAACTACACTCCTCAATTAATTCATCTTGGGGAGCATTGATCATATTCTTGTAGATTGTGAGCCTTCGCGGGCAGCGTCCTCTCTCCTCCTGTACCAATTGTGACTTGTATTGTTCAAGATTATTGTATCTGTTTTTATTATGTATACCCCTCCTCTCATGTAAAACGCCATAGAATAAATGGCGCTATAATAATAAATAACAATAATAATAATAATAATAATATTGACACCACATGTGCCTCACAGATTTTTATACCACTGAGCGGTGAAGAAAGTATAGTTACTTTTCTTCCACTAAAATGTTGTTTGAGCCCCAAGTTTTTAATTTTCATAAGGGCTAATAGGAATTTTTTTTACAACAAACTGAGGTCCATTTTTTCCTGAGTGCGCCAGTACTCTACATGTAATCGGGAAATATTTTTCTGACACAGTGCAAAGCTCAGAAGGCAAGGAGCGCATGATTTTACTGTTATGGTTTGCAGGTGACATGACCCACTGGGAGAGCCCATGAGGAGCCAGAACAGCAGAACCCCGCCATAAGTGACCCCATTTTACAAACTACACCTCTCAAGGAATTCATCGAGGGGTGCAGTGATCATATTGATACTACGGGTGTATCACGTAATATTATACCATTGAGCAGTGAAGAAAAAAATAACGACATTTTTGCCACCAAAATTTTGTTTTAGCCCCAGATTTTATGTTTTCACACAAGAAATGAGTAAAAATGGCACCATAATTTGTACCACAATTTCTACTGAACTTAGTAATACCCCATATGTGGCTGTACACTACTACTTAGCCATATGGAGAGACTTGGGAGGAAAGGAGCGATATTTGCCTCCTGGAGCGCAGATTTTCCTAGAACAGTTTGCAGACTCCACATACAGAGCCCCTAATTGCTAGAATAGCAGAATCCCCGCTTAAGTGAGACAGTTTTGGAAATTATACCCCTTTGGGAATTTATTTACAGGTGTAGTGTCGATTTTGACTCCATCGGTGTTTTCCAGAAACAAGCAACAATGAATGTTGCAGAGTGAAAATTGCAAACTGCCGTTGTAGTGACCAGTACGTTGCAGTCAGCAGTACATTTAGCCCAGCCCGTGCTTCTGGAGACATGCACCCGTAAGTTAGGCGGGCTCTGATCGCTTCAGAAATGCCTAATATGTGGACACTATATCTGGTTTAGGTACACTGTGGGGCTCAGAAGGGAGGGGGGCATTTGGATTTGGGAGCGGAGAATCTGCAGAATTTCTTTTGGAGTATGAGGAGCCATTTTGATTTTCCAGAGCCTTTGTGCTACCAGTAACATGGAAGCCCCCTATATTTCTGTTAACAGTTGTTATCAGATGACAGACCTGAGTGGCAACTTGCGTTTTTTTGTGGATTGAGTTGAAGCTTTTATTGGGAACATTCTACGATGAGCACTTACTTTGAGGTTTCTATTTAAAACTCTGAGTGACGTGATTCATTATAATGAGGCAACACAATTACTCTGAACTCCGTTTGTCCTCTATTTAGCGGTGTCCTTCCATTTAGAAGTGCACAAAACTGTGGCCCTTTTATGCAATCCTAAAAAGAGGGACACCACAGAATCACAGGTCAGACGGTGTCCACTTTGCCTCCATCTGCCTCATTTTAGGGAATTTTCCGTCTGGGGTTCTGTCTGAATCATGCATTTCAGAGAAGTACACGCAAACCCCAGTGTAAGCCCGTAGCGGCGGATAAGTGTGTGTCGAACCTTACTGCGATCTTTGGAAGGCAGAATGAAAAAATCAACAGCAGGTGAAGAATTGGTTTTATTTATTTTTTACGCTGTTCCTTGTGTGGTATAAGTGATTAGGCGACTTTATTCTTCAGGTCCGTGCAATTAAAGCGATGCCAGATTTATATCGGGTTTTTGTGTTTGGCTGCTGTCACACTAAAAGACGCTTTTTATTGGAAAAAGTAGTTTTTTGAACCACTATATTTTGAGACCTAAAATTTTTCCATATTTTGCAGACAGAGTTATATGATGGCTTGTTTTCTGAGGGACGATCTGACGTTTTATTGATAGCATTTTCAGATACATGACATTTTTTGATCGCTTTCTAATTCGATTTTTGGGAGGCAGAATGTACGAAAACCAGCAATTTAGGATTTTATTTGGGGGGGGGGTTTATGTAAGTCCACATGTGGTAAAACTGATAAGGCGGTTTTATTCTTCAGGTCAGTACGATTACAGCGAAGCCTCATTTATATTTTTTTGTGTTTTGAAGCTTTTACATAATAAAAACTATTTTATTGATAAAAAATAATTATTTTTGCAACACTTTATTCTGAGAGCTATAAGTTTTTTTATTTTTTTGCTGAAGGAGCTGCATTGCAGCTTGTTGTTTGCAGGACAAGATGATCTTTTCAGTGTTACCGAGTTCATTTATATCTTTCTTTTTGATCGCGTTTTATTCCATTTTTTGTTATGCAGAATGATGATATAGCATTGTTTTCTTCGTTTATTTTTATGGTGTTCACTAACGGTGTTAACTAATGGGACAGTTTTATAGGTCAGTTAATTCCGAACGCAGCAATACCAAAGGTGTGTACTTTTTTTTCATACAAATATTTATTTACAGTTATATGAAAAAGTTTGGGCACCCCTATTAATCTTAAGCTTAATGTTTTACAAAAATAGTTATTTTTTGTTTGCAACAGCTATTTCAGTTTCATATATCTAATAACTGTTGGACACAGTAATGTTTCTGCCTTGAAATGAGGTTTATAGTACTAACAGAATATGTGCAATCTGCATTCAAACAAAATTTGACAGGTGCATAAGTATGGGCACCCCACCAGAAAAGTGACAATAATATTTAGTAGATCCTCCTTTTGCAAAAATAACAGCCTTCAGTCGCTTCCTGTAGCTTTTAATGAGTTCCTGGATCCTGGATGAAGGTATTTTTGACCATTGCTCTTTACAAAACAATTCCAGTTCAGTTAAGCTTGATGGTTGCCGAGCATGGACAATCCTCTTCAAATGATCCCACAGATGTTCAATGATATTCAGGTCTGGGGACTGGGATGGCCATTCCAGAACATTGTAATTGTTCCTCTGCATGAATGCCTGAGTAGATTTGGAGCGGTGTTTTGGATCATTGTCTTGCTGAAAGATCCATCCCCTGCGTAACTTCAACTTTGTCACTGATTCATGAACATTATTGTCAAGAATCTGCTGATACTGAGAGGAATCCATGCGTCCCTCAACTTTAACAAGATTCCCGGTGCCAGCATTGGCCACACAGCCCCAAAGCATGATGGAACCTCCACCAAATTTTACTGTGGGTAGCAAGTGTTTTTCTTGGAATGCTGTGTTTTTTGGCCGCCATGCATAACGCCTTTTTGTATGACCAAACAACTGAATCTTGGTTTCATCAGTCCACAGGACCTTCTTCCAAAAAGAAATTGGCTTCTCCAAATGTGCTTTTGCATACCTCAGCCGACTCTGTTTGTGGCGTGCTTGCAGAAACAGCTTCTTTCGCATCACTATCCCATACAGCTTCTCCTTGTGCAAAGTGCGTTGTATAGTTGACCGATGCACAGTGACACCATCTTCAGCAAGTTGATGCTGCAGCTCTCTGGAGGTGGCCTGAGGATTGTCCTTGACTGATCTCACCATTCTTCTTCTCTGCCTTTCTGAGGTTTTTCTTGGCCTGCCACTTCTGGCCTTAACAAGAACTGTACCTGTGTTCCTCCATTTCCTTACTATGTTCCTCACAGTGGAAATTGACAGGTTAAATCTCTGAGACAGCTTTTTGTGTCCTTCCCCTGAACAAATATGTTGAATAATCTTTGTTTTCAGATCATTAAAAAGTTGTTTTGAGGAGCCCATGATGCCACTCTTCAGAGGAGATTCAAACAGGAGAACAACTTGCAAGTGGCCACTTTAAGTAGCTTTTCTCATGATTGCATACACCTGGCTATGAAGTTCAAAGCTCAATGAAGTTAGAAAACCAAAAAAAGTGCTTTAGTAAGTCAGTAAAAAGTAGGTAAGAGTATTTAAAACAAGAAAATGATAAGGGTGCCCATAATTATGCACCTGTCAAATTTTGTTTGAATGCAGATTGCACATTTTCTGTTAGTACAATAAACCTCATTTCAAGGCAGAAACATTACTGTGTCCAACAGTTATTAGATACTAGATAACGCATCGAGTATTCTAGAATATGCATGTCCACGTAGTATATTGCCCAGCCACGTAGTATATTGCCCAGCCACGTAGTATATTGCCTAACCACGTAGTATATTGCCCAGCGACTTAGTATATTGCCCAGCCACGTAGTATATTTCCCAGCCACGTAGTATATTGCCCAGTGACGTAATATATTGGCCAGCCACGTAGTATATTGCCCAGTGACGTAGTATATTTCCCAGCCACGTAGTATATTGCCCAGTTACGTAGTATATTGCCCAGCCACGTAGTATATTGCCCAGTGACATAATATATTGACCAGCCACGTAATGTATTGCCCAGTGACATAGCATATTGCGCAGCCACGTAGTATATTGCCCAGCCACATAGTATATTGCCCATGTATCAAAGCAGGGTGTGACTAATATCTAAAAATTTACTTTTAATAGGTAATACTAAAAATGGTATAATCAACCACATAAAAATAAACACGCAGGACTCACAAAAACAAATTCCCATATATATGGGGAATCAACAAATCAGCAAATCCCTGAAACTGTCCACATAGACGCCTCAGTGTCAGTCTGCAAAGGGAAGAGAAACAACTCCTAACAGGGGAGCATGTAGCGTATATAAATAATGTATTTGCATTGCCTACAATGTGTTCCCATCAATGTCGTGGGAATGCAGTAAGAACGCATATGTCTTGTCTTTGTCATTCCTACAGAGACATGCACAGTGTGAAAAAATGGAACGATCTCACCTCTGGACTTCTTATCTTGAAAACAAGACCACTAAGGGCCAAATATACAATAAGGTGCTGCAAAGACTAATCCCCATGTGGATGTCCGAATATAAGTGCACCTCAAGGACACTCCCGATATAATACTATAAACCAAATAAGACAAAATAGGAGTAAAAAACGTCCAAATTGAAAAGAGTAAATTTATTTATAAACAAAGAAACAGTATAACCGACTGGGATCAGGTAGTGAAGGCTACCAATGTCCAGACACACAGAGAACATAAATGGGCAAGTACATAAAGTGCTTAGTGCATACTGTAAGTAAGGGAATCAAAAAATACAGGGCATGAACCGTATAACACCGCAACAGCGGTGGAACAAATGTGCGCACAATAAATAGAGCCCCCGTTCCCTCATCTTAGCCTTGCTTACCCATAATGTGACTGAGGCCGGACATGCGCCACGCCAGCACCTTTGACGCGCGTTTCGCTCAGCTTTTTCAAGGTGCGGTGGTGTGCTATGAAATGGGCCACGTATAAATACCTCCTCTCCAGGTGTCCATAATTGCGGCGCATGTAACCGTAAACCCGCGCCGGGCATTGCATCACTTCCGGCAGGGCATGATGACGACTGCGTGCCAGCTGGGCCGTCGCCCACAGAAATGCTGACACACACACGTCACCGCCAAGCGCCTTCAGCGATGCCCCGGACCGCGCAATCCGGAGACATGCGCACACAGGACAACAGAGTAATAGAGCCGGGTACGTATACCCCGGTAGTACAGTGAGAATAGTGCAATAAAGTGCCGATGAATCAGAGAATATAACGATGAATAACATCACAGACACATACAAGTGACAATTAATACAAAGACATATATATGAAACAACAGTTACAATAGCGTAACACTGATTATACACCATAATATAATTTATAATGATGAGGTAGTGCACAGTATGTGATTTCAAATCAGGACCAGGTGATAAGATATATTGGAGGCATGGATGATTTCAAAATTGGCCCAAGGCAGAATTCAATTGCTTCACACATGGTGGTATAATAACTTGATCACTAAATAACTAAAAAGACAAAAATATAAAAATACATATAAAAATAAATTAATAGAAGCAACACAAAAAATTATATAAACACACAAACATACAAAACGGTAAATCGGGATATGTTCTTCACAAAAAGGAACTAAGACTAAGTTGCTCATTGAGACCTGCAGGCGTGACCGTATCTAATATAGCGATCCACCTGCATTCCCTCTGAGCAAGCACACGCTTCATGTCACCACCCCTTATGCCAGACTGTACTCTGTCAATCCCCCACGCTTGAAAACCAGCTGAATTACATTTGTGCTTTAGACGAAAATGCTTCGGAATTGTTTTGAGGGAATTGACATCAGCCACATCACGAGTCGCCTCGATGTCCCTCACGTGTTCGCGAATGCGAACGCACAATTCACGTGACGTTAGACCCACGTATATGAGTCCACACGGACAAACCGCATAGTAGACCACATACGTGGTGCTGCAAGTGATGTGGTCTCTGATGCTATATTCCCTAAGCCCATCTGATGACTTAAACAATCTAGCACGCTTGAGATTCTTGCATGCTAAACAGTCACCACATGGGAAGAACCCTGTTCTAATTGTACCTGTCCCAAACGGTCTAGGGGTTCTTGCCACATAATGGCTTTTCACGAGCATGTCTTTCAGGTTATCACTTTTCCTGGCTATCATAAGGGGCTGTCGTGGAAGACACCTCCTCAAAATAGGATCGGTGGTAAGAACCGACCAGTGTTTATTCAGTATTGACCTCATCAGATCCCATTTATGATTGTATGTAGAGATAAATCTCAGTTCTCCATCTGTACCATCCCTTCCCCTAGTATCTTTCCTTCTCCTACTCACCAGCAGATCATCCCTCGAAGACCGCTTAGCTCTCGTATATCCCCTCTTAATAATGCGTTTGCTATACCCCCTTTCCACGAATCTCTCCCCAAGGTCCACAGCCTGCTTCTCAAAAAGTGTGTATGTAGTACAAATCCTCCTGGCTCTGAGGAATTGCCCCACGGGAATGGACCTAAGTGTGGAACGCGGATGTGAAGAGGAGGCATGCAAGAGGGCATTCGCAGATGTCTCCTTGCGATATAGGTCAGTGTGTATCAGACCATCTTCCTGTACACTAAGTGTAATATCCAAGAATGAAATTTCCTTATGATGATAGACATACGTGAGTCGTATGTTGGAATCATTGTGGTTTAGCTCTGCCATAAAATTACGTAAATCACTAATGGGACCCTGCCATATAAACAACACATCATCGATGTATCTATACCACCCCACAATTTGGGGGGCGGCATGTGCGCCAGCTGAGAATATCTCACGTTCCCAGTAACCCAAAAACAAATTAGCATAAGAAGGCGCACATGCCGCCCCCATGGCAGTCCCCTGTTTTTGAAGAAAAAATCTGTCCTTGAAAGTAAAAAAATTGTGGGTCAGAACAAACTCCAACAACTCCAACACCAACTCACGCATGTCAGGATCCAAATTACTATTCTCAAAGAAGAATCTGGATGCCCTCAAGCCATCCTCGTGACGGATACTAGTATATAATGATTCAACGTCTGCTGTGACGAGTATCATATCCGCGTCCACACATAGGCCATTCAAACGTCTCAGAATGTCATTAGTGTCCCTGATGTGAGAGGGCAGCGTCTCAACCTGAGGCTGCAGATAAAAATCTACAAACCGACAGACCGGATCACATAACCCCCCCACACCAGAAACAATGGGGCGGCCAGGTGGCGAGACAGGTGCTGGCGTGGCGCATGTCCGGCCTCAGTCACATTATGGGTAAGCAAGGCTAAGATGAGGGAACGGGGGCTCTATTTATTGTGCGCACATTTGTTCCACCGCTGTTGCGGTGTTATACGGTTCATGCCCTGTATTTTTTGATTCCCTTACTTACAGTATGCACTAAGCACTTTATGTACTTGCCCATTTATGTTCTCTGTGTGTCTGGACATTGGTAGCCTTCACTACCTGATCCCAGTCCGTTGTACTGTTTCTTTGTTTATAAATAAATTTACTCTTTTCAATTTGGACGTTTTTTACTCCTATTTTGTCTTATTTGGTTTATAGGACTTCTTATCTTGTAGCGGTGAAACCACTCATATACGCAGCATCTGGGAGGGGGGGGGGGTCCACAGTTTTGACCACACATGTACCCGTCCGCGCTGTCCGGAGTGTCATTTAACCCCAATATACCAAACACATTTTTTGGGGGGACCCCCCCTCCCAGATGCTGCGGATATGAGTGGTCTCACCGCTACAAGATAAGAAGTCCAGAGATGAGATCGTTCCATTTTTTCACACTGTGCATGTCTCTGTAGGAATGACAGAGACAAGACATATGCGTTCTTACTGCATTCCCACGACATTGATGGGAACACATTGTAGGCAGTGCGAATACATTATTTATATACGCTACATGCTCCCCTGTTAGGAGTTGTTTCTCTTCCCTTTGCAGACTGACACTGAGGCGTCTATGTGGACAGTTTCAGGGATTTGGTGATTTGTTGATTCCCCATATATATGGGAATTTGTTTTTGTGAGTCCTTCGTGTTTATTTTTATGTGGTTGATTATACCATTTTTAGTATTACCTATTAAAAGTTAATTTTTAGATATTAGTCACACCCTGCTTTGTTACATATTTTTTGACTGGTGATACACTGCTGTTTTGTATTTTTTAGTATATTGCCCAGTTACGTAGTATATTGCTCAGCCACATAGTATATTGCCCAGTAACCTAGTATATTGCCCAGTGACGTAGTATACAGCACAGAGCCACGTAGTATATTGTCCAGTGACGTAGTATATTGCCCAGCCACGTAGGATATTTCACAGCGAAGTAGTATACAGCACAGAGCCACGTAGTATATTGGCCAGTCACGTAGTATACAGCACAGAGCCACGTAGTATATTGGCCAGTCACGTAGTATATTGCCCAGCCAGGTTTGTCACAGGTGAAAAAATAAAAAATAAACATATACTCACCTTTCCAAGGGAGCCCTTGTAGTCCACGGCAGGTTCCGGTCCCAGGGTTGGTATTAGCGCAGGACCTGTGATGACGTCGCGGCCACATGACCGTGACGTCATGGCAGGTCTTTGTAGCGCAGGTGCGCAGGGCCTGTGATGATGTCGCGGTCACATGACCGTGATGTCATGGCAGGTCCTTGTCGCGCAGGCGCGCAGGGCCTGTGATGACGTCGCGGTCACATGACCGTGATTTCATGGCAGGTCCTTCTGCCACCGGAACCTGCAACGGAAGATGGCGGTCGGCGCGAGCTGCAACGGAGGGTGAGTATAGCAGGTTGGTTTTTTTTCAATTATTTTTAACATTACATTTTTTACTATTGATGCCGCATAGGCAGCGTCAATAGTAAAAAGTTGGGGACACACAGGGTTAATAGCGACGGTAACGGAGTGCGTTACCCGCGGCATAATGCGGTCCGTTACTGCCGGCATTAACCCTGTGTTAGCGGTGACTGGAGGGGAGTATGCGGGCGACAGGCACTGACTGCGGGGAGTAAGGAGCGGCCATTTTCTTCCGGACTGTGCTTGTCGCTGATTGGTCGCGGCAGCCATGACAGGCAGCTGGCGAGACCAATCAGCGAATGAATAACCGTGACAGAAGGACAGACAGACAGACAGACGGAAGTGACCCTTAGACAATTATATATATAAATATGAAACTGAAATAGCTGTTGCAAAAAAAAACAATTTTTATAAAACATTAAGCTTAAGATTAATAGGGGTGCCCAAACTTTTTCATATAACTGTATGGGTACAATACCTTTTTTTCCTTTTTTTATTTATTTTTTAATATTTTTACACTTATTTTAACCCTTTTCTGACATCAGACGTACTATTCCGTCCATGTGACCCGGGCCAATTTGACCATGGATGGAATAGTACGTCTGAGCAATCGGTCGCGATCTCGGGGACAGCGCGACCGATTGTCGCCAGGTGTCAGCTGGTACTAACAGCTGGCACCCGGCACTACGTGCCAGGAATGGTCACAGACCGCTCCTGGCACTTTAACCCTCTGAAATACTGCGTTTGAACATGATCGCAGCATTCCAGAAGCCGGAGCAGGGGCTGACAGTCCCTCTGCCTTTGCATCGGAGACACTGCGGCGTGACGCGGGGTCCCGATGTTGCCATGGTGACCCAATATTGTCATCACGACATCCGGGTCATCAGAGCTAGGAAACTTGGTGATCATGCGCAGTGCATGATCACCAAGTATCCCTGTCAGTGCAGCGCTGACAGCTTATATGGCATGCAGATGCTGCTTCATGTGCATGCCATAGAAGCGATCAGTCTGAAAAAAATGATTGCCACATAGTGGGACAAAGTAAACAAGCTAGAAAAAAGTAAAGCAATTTTTTTTAAATATTTGTAAATATATTTTAAAAAAAGTAATAATAAAAAATCTCTAAATATTTTAATGAAAAAAAAATCTAAACAATAAAAGCACATATATTTGGTATCGCCACGTCCGCAACGACCCGACCTATAAAACTATACCACTAGTTAACCTCTTTAGTGAACACCATAAAAAAGTGGAATAATGCACCATCAAAAAGAAAAAAAACAAGCCACCATACAGCTCCATCAGCGCAAAAATAAAAAAGTTATAGCTCTTAGAATAAAGGGATGTAAAAATAATTATTTTTTTATATAAAATACTTTTATTGTAAAAAGAAGGGCCAGACCATAAAAAAAAATTATAAATGAGGTATTGCTGTAATCGTACTAACCCAAAAAATAAAACTGCCTTATCAATTTTACCACACATGGAACAGTATAAACGCCACCCCCCCCCCCCCCCCCCCAAAAAAAAAGAAATTTATGAATTGCTGGTTGTTGTTCATTCTGCCTCCCGAAAATCGGAATTGGAAGCGATCAAAAAATATAATGTGCCCAAAAATGATGGTACCAATAAAAACGTCAACTCGTTCCTCAAAAAACGAGACCTCACTGCTCTGCCGGGGATCGGCGTGAGCGGAGTAGAATGATGAGAGTTACATTTGAGTAATAAGAGAGACAGCAGGCGGTGGCTGATGGGACTATTATTCCCATTAGCCTACCCCTGCTGCTGTTAATAACAGTGACAGCAGGAGCGGCGGATGGGAGTATTCCTGCGCTGTAAATAGATATGGTAATTTTAAAAAAAACACGGCCTGGGTTCCCCCCTATTTTTGAAAACCAGCCAGACAAACTCACAGCTGGGTGCTGCAACCCTCAGCTGTGAGCTTCAGCAAGGTTGGATATCAAGAATAGAGGGGTCCCCACGCCATATTTTTCAATTATTTCAATGAATAGTTTTAAAAAACGATGTGGGGTCCCACCCATTCTTGACAACCAGCCTTGCTAAAGCTCACAGCTGGGGGTTGGTATTCTCAGGCTGGTAAGGGGCCATGGGTATTGACCCCCCCAGCTTAAAAATTGCAGCCCGAAGCTGCTCTTAAAAGGCACATCTATTAGATGCGCCAATTCTGGCGCTTTGTCTGGCTCTTCCCACTCGCCCTGTAGTGGTGTCAAGTGGGGTAATATTTGTGGGGTTGATGTCACCGGTGACATCAAGCCCCCGGCTTAGTAATGGAGAAGCGTCTAAAAGACACCTATCCATTACTAAACCTATAGTTGTATGGTAAATAAAGACACAGCCATAATAAAGTCCTTTTTATGAAAAAAAAGACAGACACCTTTATTATCCTTAATTAAACCATACTTACAACCATGCCTAATCCAAGCAAAGCCCTCGATCTCCTGTAATAAAAGTAAAATAAAAAATCAACAATATACCATACCTGTCCGTCGTTGTGTCCCATGCAGTAATCCATATCTGGGGGATATACAGTTTTCAACCTCGACGGTGCCAAGATGCGACCATCCCTGTTGAAAACCACTGGTGAATGAGCTGCTTGGGAATGCAGCATCAATGACCGGGAACCCCATAAGATGCTCCATAGATATATTTGCCCCATATAATGCTCCACAAATGCTGATTATGGCCCCATAAGATGCTCCATAGAGATATTTGCCCCATATAATTTTGAAACAAATGCTGATTATGGCCCCATAAGATGCCATAATCTGACAGCTGAGGGTTGCAGACCCCAGCTGTGAGTCTTGTCTGGCTGGTTATCAAAAATAGGGGGAACTCCATTTTTTTTTAAATTACCGTATTTATATACAGCGCAGGAGTGGCAGATGAATACTCCCATCCACCGCTCCTGCTGTCACTCTTATTAGCAGCAGCAGGGGTAGACTGATGGAAGTAATAGTCCCATCAGCCGCCACCTGTTGTCTCTTTTATTACTTAAATTTAACTCTCATCATTCTTTCCTGCTCGCGCTGATCGCTGACAGACCAGGAAAAATGAGGAGAGCCGTGTTCAGCACCCGGCGCCGGGGAACAGCGCTTACTGTAACGCTTCTTCCCTGGCGCTGATTCGTGTCACATGGATAACATCCATGTGTGTTATGTGTATGCACGTGTGCGGGACGTTTTATGGCCCTTGCTGACATTAAAAAATGGACATGTCAGCATGTTTTGCCCAAAGACACACAGTCCGTGGAAACACTCTGACATGTGCCCAGAACCATTCACCTGAATAGGCAAATAGTGCTCTGTTCCTCCCGAGTCGCTCCGCATGGCTAAGTAGCACTGCACAGCCACATATGGGGTATTGCCACATTCAGTAGAAATTGTTGGACAATTTTTTTGCCATTTTTACTCACTTTTTGTGTGAAAATGTAAAATCTTTGGCTAAAACAAAATTTTGGTGGTAAAAATGTAGTTATTTTGTCCTCACTGCCCAATGGTATAACATTCTGTTACAAACTCATGGTGTCAATATGATCACTGTACCCTTGAATGAATTAATTGAGAGGTGTAGTTTGTAAAATGGGGTCACTTATGGGGGGCTCTGCTGTTTTGGCAACTCATGGGCTCTCCCAGTGGGTCTTGGCACCTGCAAACCATAACAGTAAAATCTGGCGCTCCTTCCCTTCTGAGCTCTGCCATGCGCCCAAACAGTGGTTTACCCCCACATATCGGGTATCATCATACGCAGGACAAATTGCACAACAACTTTTGAGATCACATTTTTCCTGTTACCCTTTGGAAAATAAAAATTGGGGGCAAAAATATCATTTTTGTAAAAAAAAATATGATTTTTTATTTTTACGGCTCTACATTTTAAAATTCTGTGAAGCACTTGGGGGTTCAAAGTGCTCACCACACATGTAGATAAGTTCTTTGGGGGGTCTAGTTTTCAAAATGTTGTCTCTTGTGGGACTTTCTACTGTTTAGGCACATCAGGGGCTCTCCAAACGCGACATGGCATCCGATCTCAATTCCAGCCAATTTTGTATTGAAAAGTCAAACGACGCTCCTTCCCTTCCGAGCACAGCTATGCGCCCAAACAGTAGTCTACCTGTACATATTGGGTATCAGCGTACTCAGAACAAATTGCACAACAACTTTTGGGGTCCAATTTCTCCTGTTACCCTTGGTAAAATAAAAAAAATTGTGGCTGAATTAAATTTTTTGTGAAAAAAAGTTAAATGTTCCTTTTTGATAAACATTCCAAAAATTCCTGTGAAGCACCTGAATGGTTAATAAACATCTTGAATGTGGTTTTGAGCACCTTGAGGAGTTCAGTTTTTAGAATGATGTCACTTTTGGATATTTTCTATCATATAGACCCCTCAAAGTGACTTCAAATGTGACATAGTCCCTAAAAAAATGGTGTTGTGAAAAAGAGGAATCGCTGTTTAATTTTTAACCCTTATAACTTCCAGTGGTGAAATATGTGTATATATATCTATATGTGTGTAGTGACATATGTCTAGGGTTATATGTGTTACTAGTGATAATGTAACCTTTGTCCTGAAGGCAAGTTGCACCTAGGTTTTAATAGGTACTTCCTTGGGACTAGTAGAAATTGTGTCTCCATATCTCACCAGGAGGTCTGGCTAGGGCCAAGAAGAAAAGAACACTTGACACCTCCTACTGCTTGGAGGGGAGGTTAGCTATTCCTGGGAACCATCTCACAAGTGTCTCCAGAGGAAAATAATATATATTCATTGGTAGAGCGGCCGTGCCCAATCAAACAGACCGCAATTATGATATTAACCTGGGGGGCCGGTCTAGAAATCTGACCTCAGACCAAAGTTATAAATTTAGGCTGCAGACAGAGAATTGTGTTCACATGATGGGGCAGCCTGAGAAGCTGGTGTGATCCAATCTACATTCGTCCTACCCTCAGGGAGCAGAAAGCAACTACCAGTTAGATAATTTCTGTAAGTGTTCCTCTTTATTTTATACTGTTTTGCATAAGTTGTATGTCTTTTTATTATCATATTTTTATACCTTTTTCTTATTGTAAACATTGAACCTTTTGTTATTAAAGTATAAAACTTTAACAAGTTGAACCTTGAATGTTCTAAAAGAATCCATAGCCTAAGGTGTTTGAGCCTTATGAGTGATAGACATTATAAGGCTACTTTCACACTAGCGTCGGAATCTCCCCGTCGCAATGCGTCGGGCAGAGATTCCGACGCTAGCGTTTAACGCACTGCACAACGGAGGCAGCGGATGCATTTCTCTGGCGCATCCGCTGCCCCATTGTGAGGTGCGGGGAGGTGGGGGCGGAGTTCCGGCCGCGCATGCGCGGTCGGAAAAAGCGGTCCGTCAGGAGCAAAAAAGTTACATGTAGCGTTTTTTGCTCCTGACGGTCCGCCAAAGCATGACGCATCCGTCGCACGACAGATACGACGTGTGGCAATCCGTCGCAATGCGTCGTCAATTCAAGTCTATGGGGAAAAACGCATCCTGCAAGCACTTTTGCAGGATGCGTTTTTTCTGCAAAACGACGCATTGTGACGGATTGCAGTTAACGCTAGTGTGAAAGTAGCCTTAGTATTATTAGTTCCGGGACTCATCGCCCGTGTATTCGGTGAGTGGTGGCAGCGTGTATGAGCGGGTGTGTGGCCTGGGTCGGTGTGTGCTCCCATTACAGCACATTACAGCATAGGAAAGAGGTTGAATACTGGACTGAGAGTGGGGAGATAGATTAACCCTTGCAGGCACAACCCTAACGTGGTGTCACTTATTCGTCACATGCCTGCTCTCACACGTGACTCTTCTTAACACAAAAAAATTTGGTTACAAAATTGTGCTGATGTAGACATGTGGGAAATGTTACTTATTAAGTATTTTGTGTGACATATCTTTGTTATTTAACCCTATTAGTACACCTATCCATGTAAATGAAGTGCTGAAACATGTGGTAGAGGAGACTGAATCGATACTCCCCCATGTCACCATTATATCGAGTGTTACTATAGGTTTATATTTTTCATTTGTAACAATTACAATTTCTGTGGATCAATGCAATGGCTGTGATCTCTATCCATGTTTTATTATAGGCATGGCGTTTTCAAAAGCAGCAGCATGAACTTCACGTGACTTTCTACAAACAGTGCCTTAATAAGGCTCAAGATGCTTTCCAGGTGGCTTTACTGAAGATTGAAACTCAACAGAGGTTTTAATCACATTTCTTTTTTATCTTGTATTTTGTCTTTTTGAAAATGTATATCACTAAGGCTATGGTTAACAAATATCTACTCCTATAGTGAGCTGAAAGCTATAAAGAAAGAAAATGACGAGCTAAGATCTATGGTCACTCAATTGAAGGTAAGGAACAAGTATAATGAATCTGAAAAGGGTTTTCCTCTTCCTACTTTCTAGCCAAAATTCTTTTCCCTGTATTAAAAATAATCAAATTACTGTAGCTTTTACTCGCCCTTCCCCAGTACACTGCACCGCATTTTCACCACTGGATCAGATAGTGTTTATTGGCATCATTCAACAGAATTATTCAAATCGGCCAACTGTGCCGCCTGAATAGGATTTTGGACGTCAGAAAACTTGGCACTCAGATAGAATTCTATTTTATGGAGCGACACAGTTCACATTGCCCTGCACTTTTGCTTCCAGGTTCCACCTTCTTCACAGCATTCAGTTCTGATGTCTAAATTAAAACCGAAAATGAAAAAACTTTGAACGCAAAATAAAAAGGAACTTCATTTCTCATTGTAATTCTGAGTGCCAAGTTTTTAGATGTTGTGACTTACGGGCTTGTTACCCTACTTGGGTACCTCACTCACCAACACAAGAGTGCCGTGTATGACTGTGTTCTGAATAGGATTTTGGTTGGAAAGAGGAAAAACCCTCTAATAGATCCACTCTACTTTTAGAAATCTAAATAAAATGAAAATTATGTATAAAATGTATCTGGCAGTTACAGAATGTTTATAGAGCATTACTTTGTAAAGACGTGTGAGTCATTTGTGTAATATACAGTCAAGGCCAAAAGTATTGACACTCCTGCAATTCTGTCAGATAATACTCATTTTCTCCATGAAAATGATTGCAGACACAAATTATTTGGTATTATCTTCATTTAATTTGTCTTAAATGAAAAAACACAAAAAGAATTGTCCTAAAGCCAAATTGGATATAATTCCACACCAAACATAAAAAAGGGGGTGGACAAAAGTATTGGCACTGTTCGAAAACTCATGTGATGCTTCTCTAATTTGTGTAATTAACAGCACCTGTAACTTACCTGTGGCACCTAACACGTGTTGGCAATAACTAAATCACACTTGCAGCCATTTGACATGGATTAAAGTTGACTCAAGCTCTGTCCTGTGTCCTTGTGTGTACCAGATTGAGCATGGAGAAAAGAAAGAAGACCAAAAAACTGTCTGAGGACTTGAGAAACCAAATTGTGAGGAAGCATGAGCAATCTCAAGGCTACAAGTCCATCTCCAAAGACCTGAATGTTCCTATGTCTACCGTGCGCAGTGTCATCAAGAAGTTTAAAGCCAATGGCACTGTGGCTAACCTCCCTAGATGTGGACAAAAAAGAAAAATTGACAAGAGATTTCAATGCAAGATTGTGCGGATGATGGATAAAGAACCTCAACTAACATGCAAACAAGTTCAAGCTGCCCTGCAGTCCGAGGGTACAACAGTCTCAACCCATACTATCCGTCGGCATCTGAATGAAAAGGACTGTATGGTAAGAGACCCAGGAGGACCCCACTTCTTACCCCGAGACATAAAAAAGCCAGGCTGGAGTTTGCCAAAACTTACCTGAAAAAGCCTAAAACGTTTTGGAAGAATGTTCTCTGGTCAGATGAGACAAAAGTAGAGCTTTTTGGGCAAAGGCATCATAGAGTTTACAGGAGAAAAAAAGAGGCATTCAAAGAAAAGAACACGGTCCCTACAGTCAAACATGGTGGAGGTTCCCTGATGTTTTGGGGTTGCTTTGCTGCCTCTGGCACTGGACTGCTTGACCGTGTGCATGGCATTATGAAGTCTGAAGACTACCAACAACTTTTGCAGCATAATGTAGGGCCCAGTGTGAGAAACCTGGGTCTCCCTCAGAGGTCATGGGTCTTCCAGCAGGACAATGACCCAAAACACACTTCAAAAAGCACTAGAAAATGGTTTGAGAGAAAGCACTGGAGACTTCTAAGGTGGCAAGCAATGAGTCCAGACCTGAATCCCATAGAACACCTGTGAAGAGATCTAAAAATGGCAGTTTGGAGAAGGCACCCTTCAAATATCAGCGACCTGGAGCAGTTTGCCAAAGAAGAATGGTCTAAAATTCCAGCAGTTCATTGTAAGAAACTCATTGATGGTTACTGGAAGTGGTTGGTCGCAGTTATTTTGGCTAAAGGTTGTGCAACCAAGTATTAGGCTGAGGGTGCCAATACTTTTGTCTGGCCCATTTTTGGAGTTTTGTGTGAAATGATCAATGTTTTGCTTTTTGCTTCATTCTCTTTTGTGTTTTTTCATTTAAGACAAATTAAATGAAGATAATAATACCAAAGAATTTGTGATTGCAATCATTTTCAGGAAGAAAATGAGTATTATCTGACAGAATTGCAGGGGTGTCAATACTTTTGGCCATGACTGTATATCCATTAAAGAGAACCTGTCACCAGAAAAAATAAATTCTATTAAACTGCAGATATGCGGTTAATCTGCAGGTTAATAGCGTTACTGACCTGCCTGCCGCCTGCACACACTAGTGTCTGTCACAGCGGAAACTGGCTCCTCAGCGTTGCCCCACTCACTGTGCAGTTTCTTCTCCTAGCAGGCCCTCCTGCTAAAGTTTGTTTCTCTCCTGCACTCTGCTTCACGGCAGCTCAACATGGTGGTTCCATCTAGCCTTAGGGGTTCATGGCCGGATTCTGCAGGAATTTGAACCCTATGTATCCTGCAGAGATCTGGCTCCCCAGCCTATCTCGTGTGGGCAGGTTCTATTGAAGACAGCTCCTCCTTGCATTCCTGGCCCAAACGTTGGTCACTACCCCATTTTTTTCCGTACATGATTTCCTTTTTTCTGATTCTCATTACCGCCCAGCTAGTTTTCCATTTGGCGACTACCTGCAGCCAAGCCTAAGGTTACCAGTACCACCAGAGGCTCTAGTGAACGCTAGGTAGTAGCCTAGTCATGCCCCTCAAGAGTAAGCCCGTCCCGTGGCATAGTGGGTCCACACCCAACAGCATTACAGAGTCAATGGGCAACGGATCAATTTATGCACACCGGATTCCTTAATGCGGCATCCATTGTCATCTACACTATTAACAGACAACAACGCAGTGGCAGATATACAGATGGTGCAGCTGCATCGGGGCCCAGAGGTAGAAGGGGGCCCTTCCGGGGTGGATAAAAATTAAGGCAATCTCGTCTGTTTCTCCAGCCCCGAGGCTGCGGACAGGCCCATGGCCCGATTGCCCTCATGTTCGACGGGCAGGGAGTGATCCCTGCAGCTCCGCTGCCTACAGGAGAGAACGACAGAGCGGAGCAGGCAATGAAGGGGGTGGTGGAGAAGCAGGCAATGAGAGAGGTGTTGGAAAGAGCAATGATGGGGGTGGTGGAGTGGGTAATCATGGAGGTGGTGGGGGAAAGGGCAATGATGGAGGTGGGAGAGAGAGAGGGCAATGATGGAAGTGGGGGAAAGGGCAATGATGGAGGTGTGGGAAAGGGCAATGATGGGGTGGTGGTGAAGATGGCAATGATGGGGCTGGCGGTCGAGAGGACTATGATGAGGTAGTGGAGAGGGCTATGATGGGGCAATAAGGGGGGTGGTGGAAAGGGCAATCATGGAAGTGGTGGTGAAGAGGGCAATGATTGAGGTGCTGTCCTTAGTTACAGTTTCCTCTTTTATGTATAACACTGTTCCTTACTACATACCATCCTCTCTAGTTATGCATAATACCGTCCCTTATTACATAGCTTCTTCGGCTGCTATGCACAGCACTGTCAGTTTCACACGTCCGTTTTTTTCCGGTACCATAGATGACAATGTCCGTGTATGTAATACTTGCAGCACACATGTGGTAACCATGTGTTGCTTCAGTACCACTCGGACAGGTGCCAGTGAAGAAGCGGTACAGTAAGTGCTGTTCCCCGGCACCTGGTGCTGAAGACAGCTCTCCTCTTCCTCCCCTGCTCTGCTGGCGATCAGTGCGAAGAGAGGAGATTGATGAGAATTGTATTCAAGTGAGAACAGTGATAGCAGTTGGCGGCTGATGGGACTATTACTCCCATCAGCTTACACCTGCTGCCACTAATAACAGTGGCAGCAGGAGCGGCTGATGGGAGTATTCATCACCCGCCGCCTGCGCTATAAATAAACAAATAAATGAAAAAAAAAAAAGCTTGGGTTCCCCTGTATTTTCAATGACCAGCTAGGCAAAACTCACAGCCTGGAGCTGCAACCCTCAGCTGTCAGTTTCAGCAAGGCTGGTTATCAGGAATAGAGGGGTCCCCACTCTGTTTTTTAAATTATTTAAATAAATCATTTAAAAATATGCCATGGGGTCCCCCCCTTTTTTGACACCCAGCTTTGCTAAAGCTGACAACTGGGGGCTGGTATTTTCAGGCTGGTAAGGGGCCATGGATATTGACCCCCCCCCCCCTCCAGCCTAAAAATAGCAGCCCGCAGCTGCCCAGCAAAGGCACATCTATTAGATGCGCCAATTCTGGCACTTTGCCTGACTCTTCCCACTTGCCCTATAGCGGTGGCAAGTGGGGTTCAAAATTGTGGGGTTGATGTCACCTTTGTATTGTCTGGTGATATCAAGCCCAAGGCTTAATAATGGAGAGGTGTCTTACTAATCCTATAGTGATATCTACTATATAAAGCTGAATGTGTGTGTGTGTGTGTGTGTGTGTATGTGTGTGTGTATGTCCAGGATTGGCATCTGCACCGTCGCAGCTACAGCCACAAAATTTTGCACAGTCACACGTCTGGACCCCGAGAGCGTCATAGGCTACGTTGTGAGGTGAAATTTTAACCCCGCGCGTTCCAATTCACCAAACAATTTTTCCCCTATCTACATAATGGGGAAAAAAGTGAAAGGAAAAGTGTTGGAAGCGTCGCAGCTACAGCAACAAAATTTTGCACAGTCACACATCTGGACCCTGAGAGCATCATAGGCTACGTTGTGAGGTGAAATTTTAACCCCGCGCTTTCCAATTCACCAAACAATTTTGCCCCTATCTACATAATGGGGAAAAAAGTGAAAGGAAAAGTGTTGGAGGCGTCACAGCTACAGAAACAAAATTTTGAACAGCCACACGTCTGGTCCCTGAGAGCGTCATAGGCTACGTTGTGAGGTGAAATTTTAACCCCGCGCGTTCCAATTCACCAAACAATTTTGCCCCTATCTACATAATGGGGAAAAAAGTGAAAGGAAAAGTGTTGGAGGCGTCACAGCTACAGAAACAAAATTTTGCACAGTCACACGTCTGGACCCCGAGAGCGTCATAGGCTACGTTGTGAGGTGAAATTTTAACCCCGCGCGTTCCAATTCACCAAACAATTTTGCCCCTATCTACATAATGGGGAAAAAAGTGAAAGGAAAAGTGTTGGAGGCGTCACAGCTACAGAAACAAAATTTTGCACAGTCACACGTCTGGACCCTGAGAGTGTCATAGGCTATGTTGTGAGGTGAAATTTTAACTCCGCGCTTTCCAATTCACCAAACTATTTTTCCCCTATCTACATAATGGGGAAAAGTGAAAGGAAAAGTGTTGGAGGCAAATTGACAGCTGCCAGATGTGAACAAGGGGGACTTAAAGAGTGAGAGCGATGGCGCCAAAGAGTATATACCGTACAGTTGCTAAGGTAGGACCCCGACATGGGATACTCACCACACAGGGATATGAACACACACACAAAATGCGCCACACACTACCACGTGCTTGAACACATATACCACCCTCAGCACACATTTCACCACACATACGCCAACCTCGCCACATAAAAGTCGAAACACAAAAGTCGCCGCTCAAAACTCACCACGCGCAAAACTCGCCACATGCAAAAAATAGGCTCACGCAAAACTCGCCACAAGTGCAAAACTCACCTCATGGAAAAATCGCCACATGCAAAACTTGCACATGCGGAAAAATTGCCATATGCACAAAATTTGCAACACATGCAAAAGTTGCCTCACACAAAACTTGCACATACTCAAAAGGCACCAGACATAAAACTCACCACGCGCAAAACTCGCCATGCGCAAAACTTGCTGCACACAACTTGCTACACTAACCTGTCACATGCAACTCGACACACAAAAAGTTGCTACACGCATGTTGCCACACAAAACTCATCTCACAAAAGTCGCTACATGCATGTCGCCACACACAACTCAACACACACAACTTGACAAACGAAACTCGCCCTAAAACACACACACGTCTGGTATTAGCCTTCAAAAATAAAATTCTGATTAATAAGCAGACAAACTACAAGAGCAACAAATGTACCATATAGGAAATACGGCAGCTGTCAGTCACATGACCTGTCTATTATGTGTATGTGTGAGCTAATATATACTGCCAGGGGGAGGGATTCCTGTTGGCTAGGGATTTATCAGGCTGCCAATTTATCTTACAAATACTGAGGTAAAAATACTGAGCAAATAACGTGTTAACGAGGTCTAATACAGGAGATCACACAGGTATATACTATATACAGGGGAGATGACACACAGATATATACTATATACAGGAGAGATGACACACAGGTATATACTATATAAAGGAGGAGATGACATACAGGTACATACTATATACAGGAGGAGATGACATACAGGTATATACTATATACAGGAGGAGATGACACACAGGTATATACTATATACAGGAGCAGATTACCTACAGCTATATACTATATACAGGAGGAGATGACATACAGGTATATGCTATATATAGAAGATGACATACAGGTATATACTATATACAGGAGGAGATGACACACAGATATATACTATATACAGGGGAGATGACACACAGGTATATACTATATACAGGAGGAGATGACATACAGGTATATACTATATATAGAAGGAGATGACATACAGGTATATACTATATATAGGAGGAGATGACATACAGGTATATACTATATATAGGAGGCGATGACATACAGGTATATACTATATATAGGAGGAGATGACATACAGGTATATACTATATACAGGGGAGATGACACACAGCAGGTATATACTATATACAGGGGAGATGACATACAGGTATATACTATATACAGGAGATGACATACAGGTGTATACTATATATAAGGGAGATGACAAACATGTATATACTGAGGTGAAAATGAGAGGTGTGAGGTGAAAATGAAAAGGTGTGAGTGCCAAATGAGAGGAGTGAGGGAAAATAGTGTAGTGATCGGAAAATGACAGATGTGAGGTCGAAATGACAAGTGTTAGGCGGGAATGAGAGGAGTGAGGGAGAAAATGAGAGGTGTGAGGGAGAAAATTAGAGATGTGAGGGGGAAAATTAAAGATGTGATTGGGAAAATGAGAGGCGTAATGGGAAAATAAGAGAAGTGACGTGCTATAACTAACCACAGATATTTACTATGCCCAGGCAACGCCGGGCTCTTCAGCTAGTTGTAAATAAAGACACAGCAAGTATAAAACCCTTTAGTAAAAATAAAACAAAACACATTTTTCCATTTTTATTTAACCTCTTTCTGCCATTAGACGTACTATTCCGTCCATGTGGGGTGGACCCTACTACCCAATGACGGAATAGTACGTCCAGCGCGATCAGCCGCGCTCACGGGGGGAGCAGTGTTTAGGACGGGGAACAGGCTGCTTTGGCATCTCAGGGGCTCTGCAAGCTGCTGGGTATTAATGGTACGTGTATTCCGATAAGTGTGGTAAGTGGGGGTGTCCTGGGTGAGGAGACAATTCTTGACAGAGAAGGAAAGAAGGTTATCGTTCGAGAGCGTGAGAGGTGAGTTAGTAAAGTTATGCAGCGAGCCGGGACAGGAGAAAACCAGGTCCAGAGTATTCCCATCCTCATGCGTAGGAGAATTAGTAAACTGTGAGAGGCCGAATGAAGAAGTTAGAGAAAGAAGATGAGAGGCAGATTGGGAGAGGGGATCATTGATGGGGATATTAAAGTCTCCCATGATGAGGGCGGGGATGTCACAGGATAGAAAGTGAGTAAGCCAGGTGGCAAAGTGGTCTAGAAACTGGCAGGAGGAGCCCGGAGGGCGATAAACAACCGTCACCCGCAAGGAGAAGGGCTTATAGAGTCTGATGGCGTGGACTTCAAAGGAAGGAAATGTGAGTGAGGGAACCGGGGAGATGGCCTGAAAAGCACATTGTGATGAAAGGAGCAAACCAACACCTCCACCATATCTGTTCTCAGGTCTGGTGGTATGTGAAAATTTCAGCCCACCAAACGAGAGTGCGGCAGCGGCGGTGGTGTCTGAATGCTGGATCCAGGTTTATGTAATAGCCAGAAGGTTAAGGGAATTAGCGAGGAAGAAATCGTGAATGTAAGTTAGTTTGTTACACACAGACCGTGCATTCCAGAGAGCACATTGGAAGGTGATATGAGAAGGCATGCACTGAATGTTAATAGGATTAGCAGGGTTTCTATATGTAGCTGGAGGAGAGTAATGTATGCTGGTGGAGGGAGGTCCAGGGTTTGGGGAGATGTCACCTGCAACTAGTAGAAGGAGAAAAAACAGAAAGAGCAGGTGGTGTGATGTATTGTATGAATGTTTTGAGTGCTGCATGGCGGTAGTGGCTGGTTTGGAGTGGGTAAGAAATGTCAGTAGAGCCTCAGAGTTATACATGGGAGAGGGGAGAAAGGAGGGGTGGATATAGAGAGAGTGCCCAGAATGTGTTAAAGGGCGGGCGAGTTGTGAGAAAGCAGAAGTTAAAACAAATAAGAAGCAGATTGATATGATCAATGCATAATGTAGTATGACTGACCAAGAAGCATGATTGTTTGAAAAACTTATGCACCTTACCTGTCTCCTGCCCTGTCCAACTGCCATTGTATAACTGCAAAGCACTTTAAAGATTTTAAATCTGTTGCACACGCGAACCCGCACGCGTCCTATCCCAGCCAGACTAAATACATATGAAATGGAGTGACTGCTAGCATCAGGAACCAAATGGTCCCAATCAGCAATCAACCAATTAGCATAAGGCTAGAGCAGGTATTCAAGGACCTCTATGGTTACCATCCTGATGCATCGCTGACCCCCGATCATGTGACGGGGGTCGGTGATGCATTCATCTCCGGCCGCACAGCCGGAAGCGCCGGTTAAATGCCGCTGTCAGCGTTTGACAGCGGCATTTAACAGGTTAATAGCGGCGGGTGAATCGCGATTTCACCCGCCGCTATTGCGCGCACATGTCAGCTGTACAAAACAGCTGACATGTCACGACTTTGATGTTGGCTCAGCGCCGGAGCCCACATCAAAGCAGGGGACCCGACATGCGCTGTACTAGTACGGCGCATGTTGGGAAGGGGTTAAAGGGATTTTCCCATGAACAAAGTACATTTTAATTAATAGATCTTATAATAAAAATAAGTTTCACAATTGGATATGATTAAAAAAAATATTCCTGTGTTGAGATAATCTTATAAATGTGCCCCTGCTATGTACTGTGTAATGGCTGTGTCTGACCGTGCAGGAACATGGTCTGATCATACCACATCTCCTGGGCAGGAGAGGACTCAAAAGAGTATACAGACAGGACAGCAGGGGATCTCAGCTGATTTTTTTTGTGAGGCAAAACATTTCACTACTTGTTTTTAAGCAGTGTTTTACCTCAAAGAAAGAATACGCTGTGATGCCATTCTGTAATGCTTGTATACTCTTTTGCGTCCTTCCCAAGGATAGTAGCTGTGGTATGATCAGACCATGTTCATGCATGGTCAGACACAGCCATAACACTTCTTGAATGAACTAAGGGAGGGTTGGAGTCTGTTGGAAATATATGGGTTTCTTCATTAGTTGATAGTCACATGGGTTACTAATATTTGCTTCATAAACAAGGTATCTTTTTATTAGTGTTTTTCATTGTTTTTTTATATATTTTACCTTTGTCATGTCTCGCAGGGCAGTGTTCCTTTTGTTGTCCCCTATCCTGCAGGGGGGGATGGCAGATGGTTCTCGCCTTTTAGCTTGATATCGGACATAGGTTCGTATTCATATGAGATGTTCCAACTTTTGGGCACTTGGCGTTTGAGACATCACCTATACCTATTTTACTATTATGTATTTATATATATGGCTTTTGCCAATAATTTGTCTCAGCATTTTGCACTTTATCACACACACAAGTCACTTTAATAGAGTTTTTACCCCGGATGTGGGTTTCATTTATAATATGCAAAGATAGTATTGAAGATAACCCTAATGCAGTTTTTGTATTGTAACCCCTTGGGGCGTTTATTTTATTTTTTTTATTTTTATTTGTTATTTTGATAGTGTACCTCGTAGAGGGTTCTTGTCATGTGTGTGACTGCACTTGATTGTAGGCATTGTGATTCCACTCCACGTTATTCACGGCAAGGGGTTTGTTTGCATGTTGATAATATGTATTGCTGGAGGCTTTTTCCTCCGTTTTAGCATCTCTGCACTTACATGCAGTTATCATACATATGGTTGTCCACAGATATATGGCCGTATTGGTGGATGGCTTAGATCCAATTGGGAGTGCTGTGGGTTGAAAATTTCTCCCACTTGTGAGCAATTGGCTGAGTTGTGTGGGCATATGTTTATGTTCCGCCCACTCCTTACTGATTGACTGCTGTATGTTTGTTTACAGGCATGCGGCCTTATTGATGAATGGCTTTGATCTAAGTGGCAGTGCTGTGGTTTGTAAAATTCCTCCAACTTCTGAGCAATTGGCGGGACGGTGTGGGCGTATGTTTATGCTCCGTCCACTCCTTACTGATTGGCTGCACCGTGGCGTTGATGCACAATTCATCTGGGCTTTTACATGCGTGTACGGTAGCTTAGAGGTTGCTTACTTTGCATTGCCGTATACATAGATATTGATCCTAAGTCTGTCTGCTTACCGATACCCGGTTATGTGTGGATGAATTTGAGCCTATTGATACTGCTGTTCCCTCCCATTTTAGATCCATTGGCTGTGTGTTGTGGGTGTGTGATGTTGCTCCGCCCATTTTACACTGATGGGCTGAGCTGCGGTGTTGAGGTTGGAAGAGCAATATGTTTATCTGGCAGCCTGTAAGATGTTCCTGCGGGATCGCTATGCCTATATAGGTTCATCTGATGTCTATATGCGCACAGACATTTGGTCTGATGTGCGGAGGGCTTTGATTGGATTGGCGGTGTCAGGGTTTGAAATTTTCATCCACTTTGAGTGATTGGCCGTACAATGTGGGCGTGTGTCTATGTTCCGCCCACTTTACACTGATTGGCTGCACTGCGGCGCTGATGCACAATCTCTTTGGGCACTTATATGATGATATTGCGGCTCGTATTAGGCTTCTTTAGCATCGCCACGCTTTCACATCTTGACCGTGTGTCTGTTTACTTACAGACATTCGGGCTGGAGCGTGGATGGCGCTGATTTGATTGGCCATTCTGTGGGCTGTATTTCATTCCAACTTTCATGCAATGGGATGTGTGATGTGGGTGTGTGTTGATGCGCCGCCCACTCTGTAGTGGCGGCACTGTTTTACAAATCCTCGTGGTATTGTTGTTCACATGCCTATAGGATAACGCCACTGTATGTGTATTTTTCCGGATTTTCGGGACATCTATGAATGCACAATCACCCGTCTTTCTGTATGTGTGGGGATCGCCTCTATTTTAGCTTTTTTGGCCGTATGTTGGCCTTAATATTTAAACTCCTTCTATATCTCCGCTCCTTGCACATGGATTGGTTCCCTGATGACAAAACTCCTCCCGGTCAACCTGATTGGATGTGAGATCACATAAATTCACATGACGCCTGCTCACAGACACACCCCCAGGAAGAAGCGACAGCGAAACGTGCGTTAGGGTCCAGAGGCTTGGCTTTTCACTTGGCAGTGGAATCGTGTGCGGGACTTCATGCTAGGTAATATGAGGAGGATCTGATTTTATGCACTTTACATTCTGTTAGGGGTAGAAGGAAACACAGAGTATCAGACTAATGAGGGGTGTCTGCTTGATTTGGGTTAATTATAACCTCAGCACCTGTTAAAAATCTGTTGATAGTTTCACGGGTTGTGTGTTTTCCTTCCCATAAAAGTGCAATACGTCAGGTGGTAAATTTATAATGCATATGTCCCTAAATTGTGTTATTTTTGCAAAAGAAGTCAATTGTATTCCAATTTGCCTTCCTAGCCTCTGGTTTTGTTTGGTTTGAGGCACCTATTTTAATGTTTGTGTTTTTCTATTTTATATTGCAATAAAGAAATTGTTATATTGTATATAAATTGTGTTTGATGGCACTTCTTGATCCTGTAAGAAGGATTGTTATGTTATACTAGTATGACGAAGTGTGGCCCATTCCCGTTTGAGGTTTAGGGTCGGGGTAGTATGATTACTGTACATATAACCTAAAGATGGATACTACGTATCCATAAACCACTATTACTCAAAAGTAAAATCAATAAAGTTTATTGAAAATTATATTTAAAAGAACATATATCACACACATCAAATCACATATGCATGAGGATGTATATAATGATGATGTGCCAAGCAAAAGAAAAGCAGTGGTAATAAGTCATAAGAAGTAATATAGAGTAAAAGAGGATCACATGGGACCTAAGTATTTCAATCAATAACCCTGTAGACACAGCCATTTCTAGAATTCTCTCTTAATATAAACAAAAGGGTCTATCGCTCAACATGCGCCATTAATAACAGCTTAAGTTCTTACCCTTAATGTATTCAGCCAAATCACAGACACCACCGCAAAAAACGCCCCGATGCGCGTTTCGCTCACGTGCTTTCTGAAGGGGAGTGTCCCTTAACCCCTTTCTGACATATTACGTACTATCCTGTCGAGGTGGGGTGGGCCCGTATGACCACCGACGGGATAGTACGTCATATGCGATCGGCCGCGCTCACGGGGGGAGCACGGCCGGGTGTCAGCTGACTATCGCAGCTGACATCCGGCACTATATGCCAGGAGCGGTCACAGACCGCTCCTGGCACATTAACCCCCGAAACACTGCGATTAAACATGATCGCCGCCTTCCGGCAGTACAGGGAAGCATCGCGCAGGGAGGGGGCTCCCTCGTGCTTCCCTGAGACCCTTGGTACAAGGCGATGTGCTCACCTTGTACTGAGCGTCTCCTCCCTGCAGGCCCGGATCCAAAATGGTCGCAGGGCTACATCCGGGTCCTGCAGGGAGGTGGCTTACCAGCGCCTGCTCAGAGCAAGTGCTGGTAAGCCTGCAGCCCTGCATGTCAGATCTAGAGATGAGCGGTGTTCGAGTCGAACTATTCGCCAATTTCAAATTCGAGCTGTTTTGGGCGGTGTTCGAGTCGTTCGACGAACTCAAACAATTTGCTTAAATTTCGGCTGTTCGAGTTTCTGTTCGATAACTGTTCGTTCACCAAAAGCCTAACTTGATTTGCACATTAAAAATGTTTATCATTGTTAATAGACTGTTTCAGTGTATAGTGGGCGGGGGATAGATCTGTGCTGAAATAATGCCGATCTCCATTTTTTTTTCTTTCCCGCATTTACAGTGGGGCGGTGCAGTCTCTGAGCCTATCAGCAGTGCACACACACACAGAAATGTGCATGTGATGCACACAAGCAAGGGCATGTGTCATTGGCTGTGTATGTCACATGTCCTTGCCCTATAAGAACCAGCCATTTGCCCCGTCGCCACCATTTCCTCACTGCTGCACCTTAGTGTTAGACGGCACTGCTGCTGCTGTGGGCGCTATACAGTCTAAGAGTGTTTTTTTGGAGCGAATTTTCAGAGAGATAGGTTTAGGGAGTTGGGAGGAGTCGGGACTAGTTGTAATATCAGGCCTTTTGAGGGTAGGTTACTGCAGTTCATAGCACTGTTTGCCAGGCAGGTCTGTGCCAGTGCTGTGCAAGTGTTTGTCACAGCATTTGGTGTAATCTAGCACAGCCAATCCTTTTGGACTAGTAGCATTGTCTGATAGTCATCTGAGTAGCCCGCCTGTGAAGCTATCTACACCGCCTGTGTATCTCAATTTTTACTACATCTAACCCAGTTACTAGTTTTGGGCCTAGGAGCAGTGTCTGCACGTCAGCAGAGTAGCCCGCCTGTGAAACTAACTATACCGCCTGTTTATCTAAATTTTTACTGCATCTAACCCAGTTAATAGTTTTGGGCCTAGTACCACAGTTTGGCCACTCAGTTCTGCTCGGTTTTCATCCATCGGTTGTTGTGCCAACAACTACAGATACAGAGTTGCCAGTTAATTAAGCACTAAAATGAGTGCAAAAGGCCTGCTGCTGATGGAAAGGGGAATAGGTGTGTTGGAAAGGGAAAAAAAGGTTGTGTCCGTGGGGTAGGTGGTAAAGCAACACTAACATCTGCAGAAGAAAGACCATCTTCCAGCCAAAGTAAGATGTCTACTTCTTTTCTTGGACAATCTGATATGATCCCTTTCTTACGACCATCGCTGCAAGCATCGCCAAAAATTCCAGATGAGGCACAAAAACAGCAGGTGCTTGAACGGATATCAAGTGCTCGTTCAAGTGGGCTCTCCTCCATGTCAACTTCAACATCACAACTACTCCAGTCCTCAGAGTTCTCACCCCAATCGCACTTGCTTCCTCACAGCTCCCAAGTCTCCAGCCGCCCGTCTGAGCATAGGGTAACACATATGGTTGAGTCTGTAGAGCTGTTTACGCATACTATAGCCTGGGAATCAGAGGTCTGCTCCAGAGCTTCTGTGAATCCAGATGAGGAAATGATCTGCACTGATGCCCAGAATCTTTGTGAGTCGGATCCAGGCCCAGATGAAGAAGGTTCTGAGCATTATGTAGACCCTCGTTCCCAAACTGTAACTCCTGTTGGTGGATACAATAAGGAAGATGATGATGAGACTGAGATACCTGATTGGAACGAAAACTTGACTTTTCGGTCAGGGCAGGAAGAGGGTGGCTCTGAGGACGATGTGTGTGAGAACACACAGGATGATGATTATGAGGTTGTAGACCCCACTTACTGTCAACCCCTGGTCCGCCAGTCCATGAGGACAGCAGAGGAGGTGGAGGAGAATGCTAGTGACGAGTCTGACAACGAGGTTACGTTGCACCTTCCTGGACAGAGACAGAGTACTGGAAGCACGTCAACAACTGCATCCTCAACCCCAACTGTGCCTCAGACCAGATGTCATGGTGGCTTTTCAGGTCGCATGGGCTCTAAGCCTTGCATAGCCTGGGCATTTTTTGACATTGCAAAGGATGACCCAACTCATGTTGTCTGTAAGACTTGTCAACAAAATCTCAGTAGAGGACAAAAAATGACTAGCTTGAGTACTTCATGCATGAACCGTCACATGGATATGAGGCATAAGTTGCAGTGGGAAGCTCACTGTGCTACAATGCGGCCTAGTGGGCCGGGTCAACCACCGTCTGCCCCATCAAGTGCATCCGTGTCCTCTTCATCCTCTGTAACTGTGGGGACCGCAGTCGCACATGGTTTTGGACGCAGACCTTACACCTTTTTACCCGCAACAGCCAGTGTGATTGGCAGGTCATCAGGACATTTGCAAGTGGAAACACCTGCTGTTGTTGAGCGCTCTCCGACATCGACACCACATTTTGATCAAGGCAACATAACCTCTCCGCCTGCACCTTCCTCACAGACCAGCAGTTTGCCTGGGACACCCTGCTCAACTCCGTCTAAGCACGGCAGCCAGCCCTCAATCCCTCAGATGTGGACAAGTAAAATACCATTTTCTCCTAGCCATGACAAAGCTAAGAGGTTGAATTTCTCCATCTGCAAGCTGTTGGCTACAGAAATGCTGCCTTTCTGCCTGGTGGACACATAGGATTTTCGAGACCTTATGTCCGTCGCAGTGCCCCAGTACCAGATGCCCAGTCGCCACTACTTCTCAAAGAAAGCTGTGCCTGCGTTACACCAGCATGTCGCACACAACATCACCGCTTCCTTGAGAAACTCTGTGTGTGACGGTGCATTTCACCACAGACACTTGGACGAGTAGACATGGACAGGGGCGTTACATGTCGGTGACTGGGCAGTGGGTAACTACGGCGACATCAGGAGAAGGGGCTGCTGTCCAAGTCTTGCCGTCCCCACGAGTTGCTCGTCGATCCTCTGTATCTAGAAGTTCCTCCACTGCTTCTGCCTACTCAACCTCCTCTCGGTCCTCCACCTGCACCCAAAGCCTCTCTGGTAATCTCACCCGCGTTGTAACTGCGCAGAAGGAATCCTGCACACCTCCTCACTATGCTGTCACCAGCATTACATTGAAATGTCTGTGAAATGTGAGTCACACAGCTGAGGAGTTGTGGTCAGCTCTGGAGACCGCGTTCCATCAATGGTTGTCTCCACTCAACCTGCAGCCAGAGAAGCCTGTGTGCGACAATGCTACAAACCTGGGTGCGGCCCGTCGCCGGGGCAATGTCATACACGTGCCTTGTATGGCTCACGTTTTGAATCTGGTTGTCCAGCAATTTTTATCCCACTATCCCAGACTAGAGGGGCTTCTGCAGAGGGCACGGTCGCTGTGTGCTCACTTCCGCCGTTCGCATCCCGCAGCTCAACGACTTACATCTCTACAGAAGTCGTTGCGCCTGCCAGTTCATCGGCTGAAATGCGATGTGCCCACACGGTGGAATTCAACTCTGCACATGTTGCAGCGACTGTGGCAGCAACGACGAGCCCTGGTGCTATACGTTATGACGTATAGCCTGGGCCAACGAGATCAAGAGGTGGGGCAAATCATGCTGCAGGAGTGGTCTCAGATCAGGGACCTATGCACTCTTCTGCACAGTTTTGAAATAGCAACGAAGATGTTTAGTGCTGACGATGCCATTATCAACATGACCATTCCGGTGATTTGCATGCTGGAGCACACCTTAAACTGTGTTCAGAGTCAGGTGGTGGAACAAGAGGAGGAGGAGGAGGAACAGGAGGAGTCGTATGCGGAAGGCATAATATCTCCAAGGTCAAGAAGGTTGGCAGCACCAAGGCGGCTGGCATTGGAGGCTGGGGGAGAGAGATTACCGAGGGCGCATGGTAGCAGCCAAACTGTTGAGGAAGGTGCAGGAGGCGAGGAAGAAGTGGAGGACGAACTGGCGCTGGGCATGGAAGACTCATCAGATGGGGGAGACCTTGATCAAATTTCTGTTGTGCGAGGTTGGGGGGAGAGGGCAGACAAAGGAAGCATGATTCTCACCTCGCCACTTGTTATGAACTGGTGATTCAGAAACACAATGGACCTGGTGGTTAAGAGCACACAAAGTGACCTGACAGTTACTAATAACATAGGACGAGCTCTGAGACGTGGGAACTCTGCTGACCGCAATCCCTAATCCTATCACACCACACTAGAGATAGCCGTGGAGCGCTCCTGACCAGACCTAGGCGCCTCGGGCACAGCCTGAGAAACTAGCTAGCCCTGAAGATAGAAAAATAAGCCTACCTTGCCTCAGAGAATTTCCCCAAAGGAAAAGGCAGCCCCCACATATAATGACTGTGAGTAAAGATGAAAATACAAACACAGAGATGAAATAGATTTTAGCAAAGTGAGGCCCGACTTACTAAATAGACCGAGGATAGGAAAGATAGCTTTGCGGCCAGCACAAAAACCTACAAACAACCACGCAGAGGGCGCAAAAAGACCCTCCGCACCGACTAACGGCACGGAGGTGCTCCCTCTGCGTCCTAGAGCTTCCAGCAAGCAAGACAAACCAAAATAGCAAGCTGGACAGAAAAAATAGCAAACAAAAAGTAACACAAGCAGAACTTAGCTTATGCAGGGCAGACAGGCCACAAGAACGATCCAGGAGAGAGAGCAAGACCAATACTGGAACATTGACTGGAGGCCAGGAACAAAGAACTAGGTGGAGTTAAATAGAGCAGCACCTATTGACTTAACCTCGTCACCTTAGGAAGGGAACTCAGAAGCCGCAGCCCCACTCTCATCCACCAGAGGAAGCTCATAGACAGAACCAGCCGAAGTACCACTCATGACCACAGGAGGGAGCTTGACCACAGAATTCACAACAGTACCCCCCCCCCCCCCCTTGAGGAGAGGTCACCGAACCCTCACCAGAGCCCCCAGGCCGACCAGGATGAGCCAAATGAAAGGCACGAACCAGATCGGCAGCATGAACATCAGAAGCAAAGACCCAGGAATTATCTTCCTGACCATAACCCTTCCACTTAACCAGGTACTGGAGTTTCCGTCTCGAAATGCGAGAATCCAAAATCTTCTCCACTATATACTCCAACTCCCCCTCAACCAAAACCGGGGCAGGAGGATCAACGGATGGAACCACAGGTGCCACGTATCTCCGCAACAATGACCTATGGAATACATTATGGATGGAAAAAGAAGCTGGAAGGGTCAAACGAAAAGACACAGGATTAAGAACCTCAGAAATCCTATACGGACCAATGAAACGAGGCTTAAACTTAGGAGAGGAAACTTTCATAGGAATATATCGAGACGACAACCAAACCAAATCCCCAACACGAAATCGGGGACCCACACAGCGCCTGCGGTTAGGTAAACGTTGAGCCTTCTCCTGGGACAATGTCAAATTGTCCACTACATGAGTCCAAATCTGCTGCAACCTATCCACCACAGTATCCACACCAGGACAGTCTGAAGACTCAAACTGTCCTGAAGAGAAACGAGGATGGAAACCAGAATTGCAGAAAAACGGCGAAACCAAAGTAGCCGAGCTGGCCCGATTATTAAGGGCGAACTCAGCCAACGGCAAAAAGGACACCCAATCATCCTGATCAGCAGAAACAAAACATCTCAGATATGTTTCCAAGGTCTGATTGGTTCGTTCAGTTTGGCCATTTGTCTGAGGATGGAAAGCCGAGGAAAAAGACAAATCAATGCCCATCCTAGCACAAAAGGCTCGCCAAAACCTCGAAACAAACTGGGAACCTCTGTCAGAAACGATGTTCTCCGGAATGCCATGTAAAGAAACCACATGCTGGAAAAACAATGGCACAAAATCAGAGGAGGAGGGCAATTTAGACAAGGTTACCAAATGGACCATCTTAGAGAAGCGATCACAAACCACCCAAATGACCGACATCTTTTGAGAGATGGGGAGATCCGAAATAAAATCCATAGAGATATGTGTCCAGGGCCTCTTTGGGACCGGCAAGGGCAAAAGCAACCCACTGGCACGAGAACAGCAGGGCTTAGCCCGAGCACAAATCCCACAGGACTGCACAAACGAACGCACATCCTGTGACAGAGACGGCCACCAAAAGGATCTAGCCACCAAATCTCTGGTACCAAAGATTCCAGGATGACCAGCCAACACCGAACAATGAACCTCAGAGATAACTGTAATCGTCCATTTATCAGGGACAAACAGTTTCTCCGCTGGGCAACGGTCAGGTCTATTAGCCTGAAATTTTTGCAGCACCCGCCGCAAATCAGGGGAGATGGCAGACAAAATTACCCCCTCTTTGAGAATACCCGCCGGCTCAGGCAAACCCGGAGACTCGGCCACAAAACTCCTAGACAGGGCATCCGCCTTCACATTTTTAGAGCCCGGAAGGTACGAAACCACAAAGTCAAAACGGGAGAAAAACAGCGACCAACGAGCCTGTCTAGGATTCAACCGTTTGGCAGACTCAAGATAAGTCAAGTTCTTGTGATCAGTCAAGACCACCACGCGATGCTTAGCTCCTTCAAGCCAATGACGCCACTCCTCGAATACCCACTTCATGGCCAGCAACTCTCGATTGCCAACATCATAATTACGCTCAGCAGGCGAAAACTTCCTGGAAAAGAAGGCACATGGTTTCATCACCGAGCCATCAGAACTTCTTTGCGACAAAACAGCCCCTGCTCCAATCTCAGAAGCATCAACCTTGACCTGGAACGGGAGCGAAACATCCGGTTTGCACAACACAGGGGCAGAAGAAAAACGACGCTTCAACTCCTGAAAAGCTTCCACAGCAGCAGAAGACCAATTTACCACATCAGCACCCTTCTTGGTTAAATCAGTCAACGGTTTAGCAATACTAGAAAAATTATTGATGAAGCGACGATAAAAATTAGCAAAGCCCAAGAACTTTTGCAGACTCTTCAGAGATGTCGGCTGAGTCCAATCATAAATGCCCTGAACTTTAACAGGGTCCATCTCGATAGTAGAAGGGGAATAAATGAAACCCAAAAATGAAACCTTCTGAACACCAAAGAGACACTTTGACCCCTTCACAAACAAAGAATTCGCATGCAGGACTGGAACACCATTCTAACCTGCCTCATGTGAGACTCCCAATCATCCGAGAAGACCAAAATATCATCCAAGTATACAATCAGGAATTTATCCAGGTACTCTCGAAAGATGTCATGCATAAAGGACTGAAATACTGATGGAGCATTAGAAAGCCCGAATGGCATAACCAGGTACTCAAAATGGCCCTCGGGCGTATTAAATGCTGTTTTCCATTCATCGCCCTGTTTAATACGCACAAGATTATACGCACCACGAAGATCTATCTTGGTGAACCAACTAGCCCCCTTAATCCGAGCAAACAAATCAGACAGCAGCGGCAAGGGGTACTGAAATTTGACTGTGATTTTATTTAGAAGGCGGTAATCAATACAAGGTCTCAGCGAACCATCCTTCTTGGCCACAAAAAAGAACCCTGCTCCCAATGGCAACGACGACGGGCGAATATGACCCTTCTCCAAGGATTCCTTTACGTAACTCCGCATAGCGGCGTGCTCAGGCACAGACAAATTAAACAGTCGACCCTTAGGAAACTTACTACCAGGAATCAAATCGATAGCACAATCGCAATCCCTATGCAGAGGTAGGGCCCTGGACTTGGGCTCATCAAATACATCCCGGTAATCCGACAAGAACTCTGGGACCTCAGAAGGGGCGGATGACGAAATAGACAGAAATGGAACATCACCATGTACCCCCTGACAACCCCAGCTGGACACAGACATTGATTTCCAATCCAATACTGGGTTATCGACTTGTAGCCATGGCAACCCCAACACGACCACATCATGCAGATTATGCAACACCAAAAAGCGAATATCCTCCTGATGCGCAGGAGCCATGCACATGGTCAGCTGGGTCCAGTATTGAGGCTTATTCTTGCATCAATTCCTCTCAATGGAATAGGATACTGCAAGGGCTCCAAGAAAAACCCACAGCGCCTAGCAAACTCCAAGTCCATCAAATTCAGGGCAGCGCCTGAATCCACAAATGCCATGACAGAATAGGATGACAAAGAGCAGATCAAAGTAACGGACAAAAGAAATTTCGACTGTACCGTACCAATGGTGGCAGACCTAGCGAACCGCTTAGTGCGCTTAGGACAATCGGAGATAGCATGAGTGGAATCACCACAGTAAAAACACAGCCCATTCCAACGTCTGTGTTCTTGCCGTTCAGCTCTGATCAAAGTCCTATCACATTGCATAGGCTCAGGTTTATGCTCAGGTAATACCGCCAAATGGTGCACAGTTTTACGCTCACGCAAGCGTCGATCGATCTGAATGGCCAAAGACATAGACTCATTCAGACCAGCAGGCATAGGAAATCCCACCATGACATCCTTAAAGGCTTCAGAGAGACCCCTTCTGAAAAGTGCTGCCAGCGCACATTCATTCCATTGAGTGAGCACAGACCACTTCCTAAAATTCTGACAATATATCTCTACCTCATCCTGACCCTGACACAGAGCCAGCAAATTTTTCTCTGCCTGATCCACTGAATTAGGTTCATCATAAAGCAATCTGAGCGCCAGAAAAAACGCATCAATATTACATAATGCAGGATCTCCTGGCGCAAGGTAAAATGCCCAGTCTTGAGGGTCGCCACGTAATAAAGAAATAATGATCTTAACTTGTTGAACTGGGTCACCAGAGGAGCGGGGTTTCAAAGCCATAAACAGTTTACAATTATTTTTAAAACTCAGAAACTTAGCTCTATCTCCATAAAACAAATCAGGAATAGAAATTCTAGGTTCTAACATAGAATTCTGAACCACAAAGTCTTGAATATTTTGTACTCTTGCAGTGAGATGATCCACACTCGAAGACAGACCTTTAATGTCCATCACTACACCTGTGTCCTGAACCACCCAAATGTCTAGGGGAAAAGAAAGACAAAACACAGTGCAGAGAAAAAAAATGGTCTCAGAACTTCTCTTTTCCCTCTATTGAGAAGCATTAGTACTTTGGGCCTCCAGTACTGTTATGAACTGGTGATTCAGAAACACAATGGACCTGGTGGTTAAGAGCACACAAAGTGACCTGATAGTTACTAATAACATAGGACGAGCTCTGAGACGTGGGAACTCTGCTGACCGCAATCCCTAATCCTATCACACCACACTAGAGGTAGCCGTGGAGCGCTCCTGACCAGACCTAGGCGCCTCGGGCACAGCCTGAGAAACTAGCTAGCCCTGAAGATAGAAAAATAAGCCTACCTTGCCTCAGAGAATTTCCCCAAAGGAAAAGGCAGCCCCCCACATATAATGACTGTGAGTAAAGATGAAAATACAAACACAGAGATTAAATAGATTTTAGCAAAGTGAGGCCCGACTTACTGAATAGACCGAGGATAGGAAAGATAGCTTTGCGGCCAGCACAAAAACCTACAAACAACCACGCAGAGGGCGCAAAAAGACCCTCCACACCGACTAACGGCACGGAGGTGCTCCCTCTGCGTCCCAGAGCTTCCAGCAAGCAAGACAAACCAAAATAGCAAGCTGGACAGAAAAAATAGCAAACAAAAAGTAACACAAGCAGAACTTAGCTTATGCAGGGCAGACAGGCCACAAGAACGATCCAGGAGAGAGAGAGCAAGACCAATACTGGAACATTGACTGGAGGCCAGGAACAAAGAACTAGGTGGATTTAAATAGAGCAGCACCTATTGACTTAACCTCGTCACCTGAGGAAGGGAACTCAGAAGCCGCAGCCCCACTCTCATCCACCACAGGAAGCTCATAGACAGAACCAGCCGAAGTACCACTCATGACCACAGGAGGGAGCTTGACCACAGAATTCACAACAGCCACCACCAAGACAACAAGGACTTGGTCCTCCTGGATGCACAAGACACATGAGTGCCCTTTTGCTGCACTACTTGCAACATGACCCTCAGATTGTCAGAATTCGAAGTAATGCTGACTACTGGGTTGCCACACTCTTAGATCCCCGGTACAAAAGTAAATTTGGCAAAATAATTCCTGCCATAGAAAGGGATTCACGCATGCAGGAGTATCAGCAGAGACTGTTACAGAATCTAACATCTGCTTTTCCACAAAACACCAGTGGTGCACGTAGTGAATCTCTGAGTTCTTAACATGGTGTGTATTATGGCAGCCAAAGAGTTCAATTTGGGTCTCTTCTGACCAGACTATATTCACAAGCTTGTCTAAATGTTATTGAGCAAACTTTAAATGCACTTGAATATGCTTTTTGGTCAGCAATGTAGTCTTGCATGGTGAGAATGCATACAGACTATGGAGGTTGACTGCAATACATATTGTTTTCTTTGAAACAATTGTATCTGCTGATTCCAGATCTTTCCATAGCTCTCCATAGGTTGCCATGGGGCTCTTGGACAACTCTTCTGATTATTTTCACTCCTCTGTCTGAAATCTTGCAAAAAGCACATGGTCATAGCCAGTTTATGGTGAAGTGTTCTTTCCACTTCGAGATTTTGGCCCCAACATTGCTCACTGGAACCTACAGTGGTTTAGAATTTCTTCTGTAACCAAAGCCATTGGTATATTTGCAACAATAAGGTTATAAAGGTCTTGATACAGCTCACTGGTTTTACCCATCATGAGATGTTTCTTGTGTGGTACTTTGATAATAAGACAACTTTTCATAGGCCACCAGTTGAACCAACTGATATTATTTTGCACTATGATGCAGGATAGCTTTATAATTACTGATAGATTTCAGCTGGGGTCATGACTTTCCATGGCTTTTTGTACCTCTCTTCATGTATTCACTGCTTTTTTCTTGTGTCATTTCTCATTATTACACATAACTTAATTTATGGACATCTGTGGTTTGATTTCTTTCGCTGTATGCATTGGATGAGTTGCTACCAACATCTGGTGATAATTTCATGTCAATATCACTTTTAGAAATATAGTTTCTCTGAAAGTTGGTGACATGTTTAATACTTGTACTGTATATAGTGTTTGTGTAGAGAATCCTAAAAGTCACTTCAAAACTGAATGGGTCCATAAAAAAATAGTATGTGTAAATTTATTAGAAAAAATAAAAATTACTGCTAAATTTTAACTATTCTAATATCCTCACAAAAAGAAAAAACGCGTTTGCAAAATTATGTGACATAAAAGTCTGGTCGTGGCCAAAAGTTGAGACACAAAATTAGTTTTTTTGCAAAGTTTGCTGCTACAGTGTTTTTGAGTCCTTTAGTCAGATATTTCCATGGTTAACTCAAGTACAAGCATTTCATAAGTTTTTACACTTTACTATCAAATATATTGAGTTTAGGCAAAGCACGATATTTATAGGGTTGACCTTTATTCTTCCAGACTTCTGAAATTCCCCCTGACTGATTGCAACCCATTCTTGTCTAATTATTTTGTGGAGTTTATCACAATTTGGCCAATTTAAGAAGAGGGTATGAAAAATTGTAAGATTTTCATCCTAAAGACTCAGATGATTGGATGGATCAGTGAGATTGGATGGAGAGTGTGTGTGAAGAACAATTTCCTGCCATGCATCCTGTCATGCGTCTTGATCATGTGTTCTGTAGTCGGCGTCTCTTTCCGCTGAGTCACAGCAGATACAAATTTTTTGGGGGTGTTTTAGTTCTGTTGTCTTTGTTTCTGTCGGTTTTGGGTAACAGGTGTTTTTCCATTTACTCTGTCTATCCGATCACCCTTCAGGTGGAGCTTTGTATACCTTCCCCTGCAGGCGTTTCCTGCTGGTGATAGTCTTTGTTGGATTAATTCTCTTTGCTGGAGTTTGTTTGTTGCAGCTGTTTCATGTGGGTTTCCATTTTCCTTAGGGAATTGCTACTTTGAAGATACTAGGTGCTGCTAAGGACATTCAGGATAAGCCGCCGTTGAGTGGGGTCGCCATTGCATTAATTTAGGGTGCCAATCTTTACAGTCAGGCAGGTACCAACCAGGGTCAGAAGAGAGCTTCTCCTAGTCTGAACAGGGATTTGTCAGGTTCAGGTATTTGTTCCCCTGGTTCTGGTTTGTATGCTACCTGTGTGAATGTAGTCAGAACAATCATAACACTATCACCAGCCAGTCCATTTGTTGTGTGGCGAGAAGTCGTCATCATGGATGCCCAGACCATGTCATTGCGGTCTTTGTTTTTGGAAGTGGCATACATCAAGCAGCAACATCAACTTGCATTTTCCACCACTACACAGGTTCTACTTCACCCTAATCAGTAATCTGAGGACAAGGTAAATTTATTGGACTGTTTCAACTGGGACTGAAGGAAATTTTCCATCTTGTCCAGGGGAGAGAGTCAACGTGTGAGTATTGTTTTGTCATTGCTTCGTGGAGATCCTCAGGATTAGGCATTTTTTCTTCCTGAGAATTCTCCAGTGTTTTCATCAGTTGATGTTTTTTTTCTCTGCTCCGTGGCTCATTTATGAAGACCCCTATAACGTTGCTGTTGCTGAATCAGTGATCTGCAGGTTGGTTCAGGGTAATCGTAAAATGGAGGACTATAGCTCTCAGTTCAGACGTTGGGCAATCGAGACCTCCTGTAGTGATCCAGTCCATTCTGCCAGGGTCTCTCTAGCAAGATACAAGATATCATGGTTTATAGTCCCTCTCTGTTGTCCCTGGATGAGGTCATGATCACAATAAAAAAAAGTAAATAAAACCCCCTTTTATCACCCCCCTAGTTTGGGAAAAATAATAAAATAAAAAACTATATTTATTTCCATTTTTCCATTAGGGTTAGAGTTGGGCTAAAATGAGTTGAGATAAAGTAAGGGTTAATGTTAGGGTTAGTGTTAGGGTTTGTGTTGGTGATAGGGCTAGGGTTGGGATTACGGTTAGAGTTGGGATTACGGTTAGGGGTGTGTTAGGGTTAGGTTTCTGGTTATGGTTATCATTGTGGTTAGGGTTATGCATAGGGGTTAGGGATGTGTTGGGGTTAGGTTTGTGGTAAGGATTATGGTTGGAGTGTGTTTGGGTTAGGGTTGTAATTAGGGTTGAAATTAGGGTTAGAGGTTTGTTGGGGTTAGGTTTGTAGTTAGGGTTATGGTTAGGGTTGGAATTAGGATTAGGGGTGTGTTGGGGTTAGGGCTGTGGTTAGGGTTGGGATTAGGGTTAGAGGTGTTTTGGGGTTAGGGTTGGAGTTAGAATTGGGAGGTTTCCACTGGTTAGGTACATCAGGGGGTCGCCAAACGCGACATGGTGCCACCTTTGATTCCAGCCAATTTTGCGTTCAAAAAGTCAAAGTTCTCCCTCCCAGTGGTTTATCCCCGCATATGGAGTATCAACATACTCAGGACAAATTGCACAACTTTGCGAGTCTAATTTCTCCTGTTACTCTTGGAAAAATAAAAATTTGGGGGCAAAAAGATCATTTTTGTGGAAAAAATGATTTTTTATTTTCATAGCTCTATGTTATAAACTTCTGTGAAGCACTTGGGGGTTCAAAGTGCTCACCACACATCTAAACAGATTCATTTGGAGGTCTAGTTTCCAAAATGGTGTCACTTGTGTTTTTTTTTTCACTGTTTAGGCACATCAGGGGCTCTCCAAATGCGACATGGCATCCGATCTCAATTCCAGCCAATTCTGCATTGAAAAAGTCAAACGGCGCTCCTTCCCTTCCGAGCTCTGCCATGCGCCCAAACAGTGGTTTACCCCCACATATCAGGTATCGCCGTATTCAGGAGAAATCGCACAACAACTTTTGTGGTTAATTTTCTCTTTTTACAGGTGTGAAAATAAAATAAATTGGTTCTGAAGTAAAATGTTTGTGAAATAAAGTTATTCATTTTTTCGTTCCACATTGCTTCAGTTCCTGTGAAGTACGTAAAGGGTTAATAAACTTATTGAATGTGGTTTTGAGCTCTTTGAGGGGTGCAGTTTTTAGAATGGTGTCACTTTTGGCTATTTTCTTTCATGTACACCCCTCAAAGTGACTTTAAATGTGAGATGGTTGTAAGAATGAGAAATCGCTGATGAACTTTTAACCCTTATAACTTCCTAACAAAACAAAAAAAAATTGTTTCCAAAATTGTGCTGATGTAAAGCAGACATGTGGGAAATGTTATTTACTAAGTATTTTGTGTGACACATCTCTCTGTTTTAAGGGCATAAAAATTCAAAGTTTGAAAATTGAAAAAATTTCGCCATATTTCCATTTTTTTCATAAATAAACGCAAGTCATATCGAAGAAATTTTACTGCTAACATGAAGTACAATATGTCACGAAAAAACATTCTCAGAATCAGTGGAATCTGTTGAAGTGTTCCTGAGTTATAACTACATAACATGACAGTGGTCAGAATTGTAAAAATTGACTTTCTGTAATGCTGTAGATAAGCCCCCGATGTATCATGAAAGATGAGAAAAAGAGGTTATACTCATCTGGGGGGGCGGTCCGATCCAATGGGCGTCGCGGCCTGGGGCCTCCCATCTTCCTATGATGACGTCCTCTTCTTGTCTTCACGCAGCGGCTCCGACGTACTTTGTCTGTCCTGTTGAGGGCAGAGCAAAGTACTTCAGTTTCAGGCGCTGGGCCTCTCTGACCTTTCCCAGCGCCTGCGCAGTGCAGTACTTTGCTTTGCCCCAACAGGGCAGACAAAGTACGCCGGGGCCACAGCGTGAAGACAAGAAGAGGATGTCATCCTATGAAGATAGGAGTCCTGGACCGCGACGCCCATCAGACAGGACCGCAGCGGGAACGCCCCTGGGTGAGTATAATATAATCTCTTTTTCTTATCTTTCAGGTTACATCGGGGCTTATCTACAGCATTACAGAATGCTGTAGATTAGCCCCTGATGCCGGTGGGCTTAGCTCATCTTCGATTTTGGGGGTGACAGGTTCCCTTTAAGTACCAAATTGACTCTGTCACTAAGGGGTTAAGTAAGGACACTGATCCTTACAGTTTGAACAGTTTGAAGTTATCTGTCATGCATACTACTGATTACTGAAGTGTCTTTAGTTACCATATTTGGAGTTATAGTTACCTCAGGTTGACTCAAGTCCAGCCTTAGCTCCCATTCACAGTGAATTTGCTATCAAGTGTGGATACTCAGTTTCGCAATTGATAAATTTCCCCTTACCCAAAATCATGTTTCTTCCAAGGTTGAGAATGTGTGCATGAGAGTAGGAGTATTACACACAGAAAATATTTCATTCATGGTGTTTCATTCCTTACCAGCTAAAATTGTGTTGGGTGTGCCCTGGTTGGTAAAACACAATCCTACCATCAATTGGGAGACTTGTGAGGCAAGTATTGGGGCAATTTTTGCTTTTCCAGTTGTTTAGCTAAATCCTTGCCATCTTTCTCTTCTTCCAGATTTTATACAGGATTTTTGAGAATGTTTTTTCTGAGACTGAATGTGCAATTTTTATCCCTCATAGGTTAATTTGATTGTGCTATAAAATTCATCCCAAGGGCCAAATTGTCTAAATCTAAGTGTCTTTAACTCCTTCAACCCGAAGCCTGTTTTCATCGTCCTGACAAGGCCATTTTTTTTTAATTCTGACCATTGTCGCTTTAAGAGGTCATAACTCTGGAACGCTTCAATGGATCCCACTGATTATGAGACTGTTTTTTTGGTGACATTATGCTTCATGATAGTGATGAAATTTATTTGTTGTGACTTATGTTTATTTGTGAAAAAATCTGAAATTTGGCAACAATTTTGCAATTTTCAAAAGTTTTACTTTTATGCTCCTAAATCAGAGAGTCATGTCACACAAAATAGTTAATAAACAACATTTTCCACATGTCTACTTTACACCAGCACAGTTTTTGAAGCATCATTTTTTTTATTAGGAAGTTATGAGTGTTAAAAATTGACCAGCGATTTCTCATTTTTACAACAAAATTTATAAAATAATTTTTTTTTAGGAACCACATCACATTTGTAGTGACTTTGAGGGGCCTATATGGCACCATTCTATAAACTACACCCATTAAGGTGTTCAAAACCACAATCCAGAAGTTTATTAACCCTTTAGGTGCTTCACAGAAATCAATAGAATGTGGGAGGAAAAAAATAAACATTGAACTTTTTTCATAAAAATGTTGCTCTAGACCTATTTTTTTTACTTTCACAAGGGTAACAGGAGAAAATAAACCATACAATTTGTTGTAAAATATCTCCTGAGTACGGTGATACCCAATATGTGAAGGAAAACTACTGTTTGCGTGCATGCCGGGGCTTGGAAGGGAAGGAGTGCCATATGACTTTTTGAATGCAAAACTTTCTGGAATAATTAGACAACAATATGCCGTGTTTGGAGAGCCCCTGATGTGCCTAAACAATGGAAACCCGCCACCATTTTGTAAACTAGACCCCTTAGGGAATCTATATAGATGTGTGGTGAGCACCTTGAAACCCCAGGTTCACAAGGGTAACAGGAGAAATGGAACTACAAAATTTGTTGTGCAATTTCTCATGAGTTCACCGATACCCCATATGTGGTCGAAAACTACTTTTGCAGCACAGTGCAAAGCTCAGAAGGGAAGGAGCGCCATATTACAGAGCAGATTTTGCTGCACTGGTTTGAGTGTGTCATGTCACATTAGCAGAGCCCCTGAGGTGCCAGAATAGCAGAATCCCCCATAAATGATCCCATTTTACAAGCTACACCTTTCAATTAATTCATCTAGGGTTGAAATTGAACTACAAAATTTGTTGTGCAATTTCTCATGAGTTCACCGATACCCCATATGTGGTCGAAAACTACTTTTGCAGCACAGTGCAAAGCTCAGAAGGGAAGGAGCGCCATATTACAGAGCAGATTTTGCTGCACTGGTTTGAGGGTGTCATGTCACATTAGCCGAGCCCCTGAGGTGCCAGAATAGCAGAATCCCCCATAAATGATCCCATTTTACAAGCTACACCTTTTAATTAATTCATCTAGGGTTGCAGTGATCATATTGACACCACAGGTACATCAGAAGATTTTATATCATTGGGCAGTGAAGAAAAAATAATTTATGTTTTTACCACCAGGATTATGTGTTGGCCCCAAATTTTACATTTTCATACTGAGGAATGGGTAAAAATGGCACCAATATTTGTTCGACAATTTCTGCTGAATGAAGAAATAACCTACGTGCAAGAAAAGCAGAATCCCCCCCTCAAGTGACCACATTTTTTAAATTATACCCCTTTGGAAATGTATCTACAGGTGTAGTGACGATTTTGAATCCATGGGTGCTTTCCAGAAATTAGCAGTAGTGGATGTTGCCAAGTGAAAATTGCAAACTGCCATTGTAGTGACCAGTTCATTATGCCCAGCTCATGCTTCTGGAGACAAAAGCAACCGTAAACTAGGTGGGCTCTCATCACTACAGAATTGCCAAACATGTGGGCACTAAATGTGGTTTAGACACACTGGGGATTTAGATTTAGAGTGTAGAATTTGCTGAATTTCTTTTGAGGATAATAATAATAATCTTTATTTTTTATATAGCGCTAACATATTCCGCAGCGCTTTACACACATTATCATCGCTGTCCCCGATGGGGCTCACAATCTAAATTCCCTATCAGTATGTCTTTGGAATGTGGGAGGAAACCGGAGTACCCGGAGGAAACCCACAGAAACACGGAGTGAACATACAAACTCTTTGCAGATGTTGTCCTTGGTGGGGTTTGAACCCAGGACTCCAGTGCTGCAAGGCTGCAGTGCTAACCACTATGCCACCGTGAGGATGAGGAGCCTTTGTGCTACCAGTAACATGGAAGCCCCCTATATTTCTTCTAACAGATAACAGACCTGAGAGGGGACTTGCTTTTTTTGTGGATTGAGTTGAAGCTTTTATTGGGAACATTTTACATAACATTTGGGATCACACTTATCTGGCGTTCTACACTGAGCACTTATTTTGGGGTTTCCATCTAAATCTTCGATTGACGTGACAGATGAAACCCCCGAGGGATTCATTCTCCGTCTGATATCTGTTCAGCTTTGTCCCGCTTTTCAGAAGTGCACAAAACTGTGGCCGACTGCGTTTTTATGCACGCCTAAAAGGACAGGTCCTATGGCGTCCACAGTGCCTCAATCTGCCTCATTATAGGGAGTCTTCCACACAGAGGTTCTCTCTAAATCACATATTTCAGACATTTACATGGCAACCCCAGTGCAAGCGCTCAGTGCAGAGTGCAGGATAAATGTGAGCCGAGCCATACTGCGATCTTTGGGAGGCAGAATGAACAAATCAACAACAGGTGAAAAATATATAGAGATTTTTTTACGCTGCTCCTCGTGTGGTATGAGTGATTAGGCGACTTTATTCATCGGGTCGGTACGATTACAGCGATACCAAATTTCTTTTTTTATGTTTGGCTGCTGTCACACACTAAAAACTGCTTTTTATTGAAAAACTGCATACCAATATTTAGACAGGAAAACCAAAAGAAAATGGACACAGAGCGAAAATAAATTTAAAAATATTACAAATTTAGTAACTAAAACAAAAAATGTTTGGCTGCATGGCAGAGCTCGGAAGGGAAGGAGCACCGTTTTACTTTTTCAACGCAGAATTGGCTGGAATTGAGATCGGACGCCATGTCGCTTTTGGAGAGCCCCTCATGTGCCTAAACAGTGGAAACCTCCCAATTCTAACTCCAACCCTAACCCCAACACACCCCTAAACCCAACCCTAACCACACCCCTAACCCGAACATGCCCCTAACGCTAATCCCAACCCTAACCCCACCCCTTTAACCCTGACACACCCCTAACCCTAATCCCAACCGTAAACGTAATCCAAACCCTATCCCCAACTCTGGCCCCAACCCTAACCCTAACTTTAGCCCCAACCCTAACCCTAACTTTAGCCCCAACCCTAACTTTAGCCCCAATCCTAACCCTAACTTTAGCCCTAACCCTAATGGGAAAATGGAAATAAATACATTTTTTAAATTTTATTATTTTCCCCTAACTAAGGGGGTGATAAAGGGGAGTTTGATTTACTATTTATAGCAGGTTTTTATGTTTGGCTGCTGTCACACACTAAGGCTGGTTTCACATTTGCGTCTGTGTGCGCAGCGTACGATCTGCATAAATCCGCATGCGTAATGCGTACCTATCTTTAACATGGTGTACGCATGGATATGCGTTCGCATGCTTTTGCGTACACATGCGTTTTTGCACAGTGTGCAGCTGGGTGCGGCAAACGCACCATGTTGCATTTTTGGAGGCGTCAAAAATATGTCAAATTTGCGCAGACATGTGCATGTGGATGAGTGCGTAAAAAAATGCATTACTGTCTATGGGAACGCTTGCGTATGCATGCGTTCAACGCGCTTGCGTACTTCGGACTGCACATATCCAGGAACTGTTTTGAGACACGCCCATCTGGAAATATCGAACGCATGCGCATAAAAAGCGCAAACGCATGCAAAAAAGCATGCAAACGCTGCATTTTTTTGCTGTCATGCGCGGATAAAAAATGCTGCGTTAGCATGCGTTTTTGCATGCGTTTGCAGTTACGGATTATACGCTGCGCACAGACGCAAATGTGAAACTAGCCTAAAAGACGCTTTTTATTCCAAAAAATAGTTTTTGCATCACCACATTTTGAGAGCTATAATTTTTCCAGATTTTGACCCACAGAGTTATGTGAGGTCTTATTTTTTGCGGGACGAATTGACGTTTTTATTGGCACCATTTTCGGGCACATGACATTTTTTGATCACTTTTAATTCTGATTTTTGGGAGGCAGAATGAACAAAAACCAGCAATTCAGGAATTGCTTTTTTTTTATATACCGTTCCACGTGTGGTAAAATTGATAAGGCAGCTTTATTCTTCGGGTCAGTATGATTACAGCAATACCTCACTTATATCTTTTTTTTCATGTTTTGGCGCTTTTACACAATAAAAACTTTTATAGAAAAAATAATTATTTTTGCATCGCTTTATTCTGAGAGCTATAACTTTTTTATTTTTCTGCTGATGGAGCTGTATGGTGGCTTGCTTTTGCGGGACAAGATGACGTTTTCAGCGGTACCATTTTTATTTACATCCGTGTTTTTTATCGCGTTTTATTGCACTTTTTGTTTGGCGGTATGTTGATAAAGCATTGTTTTTTGCCTCGTTTTTTTTTTTTTTTTACAGTGTTCACTGAAGGGGTTAACTAGTTGGACAGTTTTATAGAGCGAGTCGTTACGGACGCGGCGATACCAAATATGTGTACTTTTATTGTTTTTTTTTTTATTTACATAAATAAATGGATTTATTGGAGAAATATATTTATATTTTTTTTATTATTTGGGGATTTTTAAAAAAAATATATATATTTTTACACATTTTATTTTTTTACTTTAGAATATTGTCCCAGGGTGGGATATCACTGTATCATGTCAGATCGTAGATCTGACACTATGCATAGCAGTGTGTCAGATTAGCGATCTGACACAGTGCAGGAAGCTTGCCTGCTCTATTCAGTCGCTCGCAAGCCACCTCACTGAAGGATCCCCGTGGCCATTTTGGATCCGGGGGTCTCCATGGAGACCATGAGAATAACGCGATCATATTACGTTATTCTCATGGGAGCGCGCAGGGAGCCCCCGTCCCTGCGCGATCCCCCTCTATGCCGCTGTCACTACTGACAGCGGCATCAGAGGGGATAAATTGCCGCAATCGGTGCTAGCATGCGGCGGGGTGTCAGCTGTCACATACAGCTGACACCCGCACCTGATCACCGAGGCGCTCAGCGCGAGATCGCGGTGATCGGTGCGCCCTACTAGTACTGCGGCTGGCAAAATTGCAGTTGGCACGAAGGGGTTAAAAACTATTTTATAGAAAAAATAATTATTTTTGCATCGCTTTATTCTGAGAGTTAAAACTTTAATATTTTTCCGCTGATAGAGCCTTATGGTGGCTTGTTTTTTGGAGTAGAAGATAACCATTTCAGCTGTATTTTATTTACATTCGTCTTTTTGATCACGTTTTATTGCACCTTTTGTTCGGCAGTATGATGATAAAGCATAGTTTGTTTTGTTTTTTTTCAAGTATATTGAAATTCAGAGTGAATATCATGCCATAGCTTTTGAATTTTAGTACAGCGCCACATATGGTGAAATATGTCTGTATTATGCAGACCACATTTTGCACATTGATATGAATTCATGTGTGACATTTTGAACTGTATGTAAGGGGTAATATAAGCCCTATGCATAAGCAATAAAGCCATATCTATATAGCTGCTTTCTTTGTATCATAGTAGCGTCTAAGATGTCCTGCACCTCTAATCCCGCAATGTCTTTTGTCCATCTCATCGGGCCCGTGTCCTTCACATCCAATGACCATTCCCTGCGTAAAACAGAATATATGCTACTTGTTGATATCAGCCCAATAAGTGACACATTACTGGAATCAGGGTCTCTGCCTCTACATTTTCCTGGTCTCAGATTAGATGGAATCTGTCACCAAAGTTTTTTCCTTTTAAAGAGGATTTTTCACAATTTTTTTAATGTTTAACTGGACCCACAATTTTTTTACTTCATTTATTTCACATCTCTGTTGCAAACATATCTACAATCAAATTGTATGATGCTTATGGAGCGCCCCCAGTAGGGCAGTGGGGTACTCGGTACGGGTTCTTCGGTTCTCAGGGGGGATGTCACGGTGGCTGACCCGATCTGTGGCCCTAGGGGATGTCTGTTAATAAATGGGGGGAAAGGTCTTTAAAGGGATAGTGTTCATGACGCCACCTGTGGTATTCGGTCAGGGTGACAGACGCTGCTTAGAGATCCACTGGGGTGATGTTATGGCAGCTGGATGGTATACCTTCCCACAGGTGAAGTATGTCCCCAGGGCTTCCCGGTGTGTAGATGGTGGATGGTGTGAGGTGCAGTAAAGAACGAGGACACAAGGTTGCAGTCTCTTTACCTTTACTGAAGGCTTCAGTGTCCACAGTCCAGAGCACCGGATCACGGGGCGGCAGAATCCGGCCGGTCCGAAGGGAAATCCAGAGTCCCCCTTATCCAGGTGGAAATCAGTAGCCTTCCTCTAGCGCCTAAGTGTTGTATTACCTCCCTGCTGAGCTTCTCGGTGAGGTCCTCACAACTATCATAGATGTAATGTCTATTTCTCTCTGTCCCCCTGATGGATAGGATAGGACAAACCCATATGACTGATGGCCTGAGGCTTTTTACAGGGACCCTACGACGCCCCAGGCCCCACAAGTTGCCACCGTGCCTCCTGGGTATAAGGTCGGGCAGCCAACGTGGAATTAACTGTCCTGCCAGTCTCTGAAGTAAAGCATAGAGATCCTTACTCCCTGGGTGTTCTGGCTTCCGGCTTCTGCGCCTCAGAGGGAGGCAGCCTATTGCAGGGCAGAACTCCCTCTGGATTCCTCTCCTTGTGCTATGACTTCGTTACTCACTCTCAGCAACACAATTCCCTTCGTGTCCTTTCTTAGGATGCTGCCGCACGTGGGGCAGGTGCAGCTCTGTGAACCCTCGTTCTCCACAGACCTCAGTCTGCATTTGGCTCCCTCTCACTCCAGCCAGCTTCTCCCTCACTTCCTATCCAGACTACCAGTTTTACCTAATTGTGAGGAGTGCCCTAATAGATAGAAGCATGGCTCCCCCTGGCGGCCTGGAGTGTGAAGTGTGTTGTGTGGTTTGTGATACCTGGTAAGGTGATCTCCTTTATTGCCATCAGATGTAACATCACTCCCCCTGGTGGAAGAATGACATTACTGCAACGGCCAGGACCCTGGGGCGCTGCACTTACTATTAGGCCAGAGTCACACTACAGCGAGATACGGCCAAGTCTCGCTCGTTAAAACAAAGCTCTGGCACCGGCACTTCGGAGCGGAGCGTGCAGCTCAATGTATTGCTGTATTGCTGTGCGGCCGCACGCCCCGCTCTGGAGTGCCGGTGCCAGAGCTTGGTTTTAACCAACGAGACTCGGCCGTATCTTGCTGTATGTGATCCCGGCCATAATAATCAGACAGCAAAATGTTCCCACTATACTTTAGAGCACGTTTCTCAGTGTGTAAGATGTAATGATACCACTCTGATCTCCTGGTCTAACCTTCTGCATGAGTCAGTGGGAGGGATGAGCACTACAGCTGAGTTTAACTGTGTTAGATTACAAACCCTTCTATAATTTCTCCTTTCCGTCTGTCCCATGTCGTGTACCCAAACTGTAGATTCTGACTATACAGTCTATAGAGAGTATCGTAGTGTTGAATATAAATTGTGTAACACATTTTTCAGTGCATTCTCTCACATTACAGCTTGTAAAAATGAAGTATTTGACACCAAAACAAATTTTCTGTAATGCAGTACAATGTGCCATGAAAAAAATGGCCCTTAGTGACAACAAACTTTCGGTCCAATTGAAGACCTTTCGCAAGCATGAAAAAGGTTCTCAATTGGATCGAAACCTGTCCGTCACTTCTGGCTATAAAATTTTTTAACTTTAATTTTTGTGTGTGTGTATATATACGCAGGTTCCCTGCGCAATGCTCCTCTATGTTGCTGTCACTACTGACAACGACATAAGAGGGGTTAAATCTAGCACTGATCAAGGGCATTGCTGCAGGGTGCCAGCTCTCACACAGAGCTGGTACCTGATCACTACTGCGCTCAGTGTGATGCCATGCTATCGTGCCACCATACATATACTGTTGATTGCGGGAACGCAGCTCCCACAGAGCAGTATATGAACGGCGCATGTCGGGAAGGGGTTAATATCCCATGGAGATGTGTGGTCAAAACATGCCTGTATGACCTCCCTACAGCGCCTGGGTATGCTCATGATGAGATGGCTGATGTTTTCCTGAGGGATCTCCTCCTAGACCTGGTTTACAGCATCAGTCAACTCTTGAACAGTCTGTGGTGCAACATGGCGTTGTTGGATGGAGTGAGACATGATATCACAGATGTGCTCGATGGGATTTAGGTCTGATGAACGCGCAGACCAGTCCATAGCATCAATGCCTTCATCATGTGGGAACTGCTGACACACTACAGTCACATGTGCCCTAGCATTGTCATGCAGCAGAAGGAACCCAGGACCCAGTGCACCTGTATATGGTCTCACAATGGATCTGAGGATCTCATACCGGTACCTAATGGCAGTCAGGGAAGATCTAGCTAGCACAAGGAGGGCTGTGCGGCCATCCAAAGAAACACCTCCTCACACAATTACTGACCCAATGCCAATTGGGTCATGCTGGAGGATGTTGCAGACAACAGAACATTCTCCACGGTGTCTCCAGACTCTCATGTCTGTCACATTATTTTTATTTATATGGCACTATTGATTCCATGGTGCTATACATGAGAAGGGGTTACATAAAAATACAAATATCACTTACAGAAGACAAACTATCAAAGATAGACTGGTACAGAGGGAAGAGGACCCTGCCCTTGCGAGCTTACTTCTACAGGCCATGTGCTCAGTGTAAACCTGCTTTCATCTGTGAAGAGCACAGGGCGCACAGGGTCGAACCTGAAAATCTTGATGTTCTCTGGCAAATGTCAGTCACCCTACTTACAGCCCAACACTCACTTGTGGACGTCGGACCCTCATGGAGTCTGTTTCTGGCAGTTTGAGCAGACACATGGATATTAGTGGCCTGCTGAAGTTTTCAGGGCTCTGGCACTGCACCTCCTGTTCCTTCTTGCACAAGGAGGAGGTAACGGTCCTGCTGCTGGATTGTTGCCTTTCTACGGCCCAGCTACCCTTCTTGCCACAGCTCGCATGGATATGCCATCCTGGATGAGCTGCACTACCTGAGCAACTTATGTAGGTTGTAAACAACTGTACAGTACCTCTATTGGTGAGAGCAATGACAAAATGCAAAAGTGACCGAAAGAGCCAAAAAGGATGAGAACAGATAAATGATCTGTGGTCACCCCCTGCAGAACCACTCTTTATAGGGGTTGTCTTGCTAATTGCCTGGCACTTCTACCTTTTTGTTACATTTGCGCAACAGCAGGATAAATTGATTCACAATCTGTGTTACTACATAACTGGACAGGTTGATTTCACTGAAGTGTGATTGAGTTGAGTGTTCCCTTTATTTTTTGAGCAGTCTATATATTGTGGTAGATCGACTCACTCGGTTGTACATGGAGGGAGACACAGGAACACTGCAGCTTTAAGAATTTCTTTTGGTTTATTATGGACAGCACAAACCAAGATGTAATAAAGCGAATACAGCCCCCTGGGCAAAACAGGGAAGCAAAACAAAATAGCAGAATTCACAGTCCTTCTGAGAGCAGGGTTTATTCCCCTCACCGCTAGCAGAACACACACATGGTTCAGGTTGGTTCCACCACAACTTCTCTGGAGTGTTCCTCTCCAGACACTGAACACTGCTGCCTTTGGAGGCCAGCTACTTAAGCCCCAGACCACACCCTGGGGTGGAGATATAGTGGACATCGTCCCACCCGCTCTATGGATGTCCACATAAAAGCCAGCCATTATGCAAATTAGCTTAACATCCTTACAACACTTAATGCGCTGGATGAAAAACTCTGAAACATATCTCCCCTCCAGCACTTTACCAGTGACTTTGTCACAATTTATATATGTGTGTGTGTGTTACTCGTCCACTTCGTTTTTTTTATACGTGATGCTATTTTCCTATATATCCAGTTTCATGTATTTATTAAAGCTGTTTGTTTTACTTTTCAGAGTTCCATAAGTAGGTCACAAAGTAGCAGCAGGTGAGATCCTTATTCGCGTATATTTCCTACATCCTGAGGAAGTATCTAATAATAGTGACAGTAGAGAACTAAAGTTAAAGCTTAGAGACCTATTGAATGGTTTGTATCCACAAGAACTTGCTGAACTCGATGAACTTTGTCGAGCTTTTCTGATTTAATGATGTTTGTTTTCTGTTAGGTCTACTACACCTCGACCAATTGCCATTACTCCTCCATCCCAGACAGGTATGGAGCTTGCCAAATGTGTGTACTTAAAAATTCTTCCACTTTGGCCAGTTTTCTTATAATTTTGCACTGTGTAATGAGAAAAAAATATTTCACCTTTATAAGGCATTTTATTGACATGTACAGTACAGACCAAAAGTTTGGACACACCTTCTCATTTAAAGATTTTTCAGTATTTTTATGACTATGAAAATTGTACATTCAAACTGAAGGCATCAAAACTATGAATTAACACATGTGGAATTATATACTTAACAAAAAAGTGTGAAACAACTGAAAATATGTTTTATATTCTAGGTTCTTCAAAGTAGCCACCTTTTGCTTTGATGACTGCTTTGCACATTCTTGGTATTCTCTTGATGAGCTTCAAGAGGTAGTCACCGGAAATGGTTTTCACTTCACAGGTGTGCCCTGTCAGGTTTAATAAGTGGGATTTCTTTCTTGCCTTATAAATTGGGTTGGGACCATCAGTTGTGTTGTGCAGAAGTCTGGTGGATACACAGCTGATAGTCCTACTGAATAGACTGTTAGAATTTGTATTATGGCCATAAAAAAGCAGCTAAGTAAAGAAAAATAAGTGGCCATCATTACTTTAAGAAATGAAGGTCAGTCAGTCTGAAAAATTGGGAAAAATTTGAAAGTGTCCCCAAGTGCAGTTGCAAAAACCATCAAGCGCTACAAAGAAAATGGCTCACATGAGGACCGCCCTAGGAAAGGAAGACCAAGAGTCACCTCTGCTTCTGAGGATAAGTTTATCTGAATCACCAGCCTCAGAAATCGCAGGTTTACAGCAGCTCAGATTAGAGACCAGGTCAATACCACACAGAGTTCTAGCAGCAGACACATCTCTACAACAACTGTTAAGAGGAGACTTTGTGCAGCAGGTCTTCATGGTAAAATAGCTGCTAGGAAACCACTGCTAAGGACAGGCAACAAGCAGAAGAGACTTGTTTGGGCTAAAGAACACAAGGAATGGACATTAGACCAGTGGAAATCTGTGCTTTGGTCTGATGAGTCCAAATTTGAGATCTTTGGTTCCAACCACCGTGTCTTTGTGCGATGTAGAAAAAGTGAACGGATGGACTCTACATGCCTGGTTCCCACCGTGAAGCGTGGAGGAGGAGGTGTGATGGTGTGGGGGTGCTTTGCTGGTGACACTGTTGGGGATTTATTCAAAATTGAAGGCATACTGAACCAGCATGGCAACCACAGCATCTTGTAGCGGCATGCTATTCCACCCAGTTTGCGTTTAGTTGGACCATCATTTATTTTTCAACAGGACACTGCCCCCAAACACACCTCCAGGCTGTGTAAGGGCTATTTCACCAAGAAGGAGAGTGATGGGGTGCTACACCAGATGACCTGGTCTCCACAGTCACCAGACCTGAACCCAATCGAGATGGTTTGAGGTGAGCTGGACCGCAGAGTGAAGGCAAAAGGGTCAACAAGTGCTAAGCATCTTTGGGAACTCCTTCAAGATTGTTGGAAGACCACTTCCGTTGACTACCTCTTGAAGCTCATCAAGAGAATGCCAAGAGTGTGCAAAGCAGTCATCAAACCAAAAGGTGGCTACTTTGAAGAACCTAGAATATAAGACATATTTTCAGTTGTTTCACACTTTTTTGTTAAGTACATAATTCCACATGTGTTTATTCATAGTTTTGATGCCTTCAGTGTGAATTTACAATTTTCATAGTCATGAACATACAGAAAAATCTTTAAATGAGAAGGTGTGTCCAAACTTTTGGTCTGTACTGTATGTTTGGCCACAAAGAACATTGCAAATTTTAAGTATAAAAAATAATTTAATTAAAAAGTTGATTTTCTGTTTTAAATAAATTGTATTACAGATTTTACATTGTTCCTGAATTTTAGATACATTTTTGTCACAGGGATGCTGAGACAGAGTGGGGGCAGAAGATTGCAGTGTTTGGTTACATGTGCATCTGGGTTGGTTAGAACTGCTTCACATTCCTATTTAGAATTGAGAGTCCTCAGTGGTTGATACCTTTTAATGGATAACTGAAAAGATGGTAACAAATTGCAAGCCTTTCAATTAGCCATTTAAAAGTATCAACCACTGAGGACTCTCAATTAGTGGTGAGCGAGTGTACTCGTTGCTCGGGTTTTCCCAAGCACGCTCGGGTGACCTCCGAGTATTTATGACTGCTCGGAGATTTAGTTTTCATCCCAGCAGCTGAATGATTTACAGCTAGGAGTCTGCTTGATTACATGTGGGGATTTCCTAGCAACCAGGCAACCCCCACATGTACACAGCCTAGCTAGTAGCTGTAAGTCATTCAGCTGCCGTAATGAAAACTAAATCTCCGAGCAGTCATAAATACTTGGAGGTCACCGAGCGTGCTCGGAAAAACCCGAGCAACGAGTATTTTTCTATCTACTGGCTAAGATATATATCTTTCCGGTATCACCTTCCTATTTGAAGTTCACGTTTTCCTTGTTTTGTTCTTGCAGTGGTTGAACAGTTTAGTTTGTCTCCTGGAGCCCTCAATCCTGAGTTGTCTCAGCTGTTCTGAGTTCATCACTTCCCTATGGTTTAACCCGTTAATGACTGCTGATACACCTTTTAACAGCGGTCATTAAGGGTACTTATTCCCCAGTGCCGCTGTTTAACAGCGCTGAGTAATAAGAGAATAGTAGTATCAGACCCGACCGGTTTTGCGACCGATTGGGGCTGATTAACTCCTTAAATACCGCAGCATTTAAGTTGTTACAAGGGGGTCACCCCCGCGATGAGATGATTCGTGGGTCCCAATGGTTAACATGGTACCCAAGCTATAGTGGCTTGTGAGATCCAGCAATAAGCTGGCTCTAACAGGCTGAGTCAGTGAGTGCTAGTGAGACACTGACTGCTCTCATGCCCTGCTATACATCAGTACAGCAGTGTATGAAATCATATTATTCAAAAAAACGGAACAGCACAAATCTTCTACTTATCTCTGGGTGCAAATCCTCCAGGCAACCTGTCCACTGGTTATCCCTTAGTCCATAAAATTTCAAAAAAGAAGGCAGCACTCCATTTTCTTAGTAAATGTGCAGGATTTAATCCGACCCACATGTCTGGGCAACGTTTCGGCTCCAAATGAGCCTTTCTAAAGCAGTGGATACAACACCTTAGTGCATATATATAGGTTTTAAAACCATCCTTAATTGCAGCCATTTTGCATTGTACTTTAGTGATCACAAATGGCTGCAATTAAGGATGGTTTTAAAACCTATATATATGCACTAAGGTGTTGTATCCACTGCTTGAGAAAGGCTCATTTGGAGCCGAAACGTTGCCCAGACATGTGGGTCTGATTAAATCCTGCACATTTACTAAGAAAATGGAGTGCTGCCTTCTTTTTTGAAATTTTAAAGTGTATGAAATCAGTGATCAAAGTGATCAGTGATCAAAGTAAAAATTATACATGTCCCACAGTGAAAAAGTGTAAAAAGTAAGATACAATATGTTAAAGAACACACATAAAATATGTAAAAAAAAATCACTCCACGCCTATGGGAGTGGAGAGAGGTGTACAGGTCCTTCTCAAAAAATTAGCATATAGTGTTAAATTTCATTATTTACCATAATGTAATGATTACAATTAAACTTTCATATATTATAGATTCATTATCCACCAACTGAAATTTGTCAGGTCTTTTATTGTTTTAATACTGATGATTTTGGCATACAACTCCTGATAACCCAAAAAACCTGTCTCAATAAATTAGCATATTTCACCCATCCAATCAAATAAAAGTGTTTTTTAATAACAAACAAAAAAACCATCAAATAATAATGTTCAGTTATGCACTCAATACTTGGTCGGGAATCCTTTGGCAGAAATGACTGCTTCAATGCGGCGTGGCATGGAGGCAATCAGCCTGTGACACTGCTGAGATGTTATGGAGGCCCAGGATGCTTCAATAGCGGCCTTAAGCTCATCCAGAGTGTTGGGTCTTGCGTCTCTCAACTTTCTCTTCACAATATCCCACAGATTCTCTATGGGGTTCAGGTCAGGAGAGTTGGCAGGCCAATTGAGCACAGTAATACCATGGTCAGTAAACCATTTACCAGTGGTTTTGGCACTGTGAGCAGGTGCCAGGTCGTGCTGAAAAATGAAATCTTCATCTCCATAAAGCATTTCAGCCGATGGAAGCATGAAGTGCTCCAAAATCTCCTGATAGCTAGCTGCATTGACCCTGCCCTTGATGAAACACAGTGGACCAACACCAGCAGCTGACATGGCACCCCACACCATCACTGACTGTGGGTACTTGACACTGGACTTCAGGCATTTTGGCATTTCCTTCTCCCCAGTCTTCCTCCAGACTCTGGCACCTTGATTTCCGAATGACATGCAAAATTTGCTTTCATCAGAAAAAAGTACTTGGGACCACTTAGCAACAGTCCAGTGCTGCTTCTCTGTAGCCCATTTCGGCACCTGTAGCCCATTTCCTGCACACGCCTGTGCACGGTGGCTCTGGATGTTTCCACACCAGACTCAGTCCACTGCTTCCTCAGGTTCCCCAAGGTCTGGAATCGGTCCTTCTCCACAATCTTCCTCAGGGTCCGGTCTCCTCTTCTCGTTGTACAGCGTTTTCTGCCACATTGTTTCCTTCCAACAGACTTACCATTGAGGTGCCTTGATACAGCACTCTGGGAACAGCCTATTTGTTGAGAAATTTCTTTCTGGGTCTTACCCTCTTGCTTGAGGTTGTCAATGATGGCCTTCTTGACATCTGTCAGGTCGCTAGTCTTACCCATGATGGGGGTTTTGAGTAATGAACCAGGCAGGGAGTTTATAAAAGCCTCAGGTATCTTTTGCATGTGTTTAGAGTTAATTAGTTGATTCAGAAGATTAGGGTAATAGGTCGTTTAGAGAACCTTTTCTTGATATGCTAATTTATTGAGACAGGTTTTTTGGGTTATCAGGAGTTGTATGCCAAAATCATCAGTATTAAAACAATAAAAGACGTGACAAATTTCAGTTGGTGGATAATGAATCTATAATATATGAAAGTTTAATTGTAATCATTACATTATGGTAAATAATGAAATTTAACACTATATGCTAATTTTTTGAGAAGGACCTGTATATTCATTACCTTAATGAGCGGGGATCATTCGGCTGGAAGAGCTGCTGGCACTGGAAGGAGATGCAGCGAGGGGGCGCAGGGAAGGTAAGTATGATGGGCGCTGAAAGCCAGCTGCTGCGGCTGTAACGGTGTGCGCTATAATAGAAATGAATATTCATTGCCAGCGCAATGAATATTCAATTCTCTTTAGCAGCGGGCACAGTAACAGCCGCAGCCGCTGGCTCCTGCCTCTGTGACCCGCTGCTCCGCCGCTCCCTCTCCCCGCCGTATTTCTGGGACAATGACTCGTGTATAAGTTGAGGGGGGTGTTTTCAGCAGAAAAAAATGTGTTGAAAAACTTTGCTTATACACGAGTATATACGGTAAATTCCCCCAAACTATGATTCAGACAAAACCCCAACAGAACCACTAACTTATGAGGCAGATGGAGTCACTTTGGACTGGTCTGTGTTCCAGCGGTGTCCCATCATTTCAGGCATATTTTTAGCACACAAGTGTGGTCAATCACAGATCTGTGCAGGCCTAAAAAGATGGAGACTGCAGGAGCAGATGTCAAATGGAGTATGAATTGTCTCCATCTGCTTCATGGTGGGTGGTTTCCTCGGGGGTTTCATCTATATCGCATTTTTGTGGGATTTACAGGGAAACCCCCACGTAAGTGCTAATCGTAAAACACAAGAATATGATCCCAGCCTTATTCTAGAAGCAATCAAATAATATTATATACACCAAAATGTTACCAATAAAACCCCTAATTTATCCTGCACAAAACCACTCAGGTCTGTCATCTGTCACTGGAACTATAGAGGGATGCCACATTACTGGTAGAACAAAGACTCTGGAAGAGCGACATGGCTCCTGACCCCTCAAATAAAATCCAGTGACTTCTGCACTCCCAAATCCAAATGCCCCCTCCCGAGACCCACTGTGCCTATGGTGTAAGCGCAGAGAGCGCAGGATAAATGTGCACCGAGCCTTACTGCAATCTTTGGGAGGTAGAATGAAAAAAATCAACAGCATGTGAAGAATTGTTTTTATTTATTTTTTAAGCCGTTTGTCGTGCAGTGTAAGTGATTAGGCAACTTTATTCTTTGGGTCGGTGCAATTACAGCAATACCAGATTTATATTGGTTTTTATGTTTGGCTGCTGTCACACACTAAAAGACTCTTTATGTCAAAAACTAGTTTTTGCATCATAATATTTAGATAGCTATAATTTTTCCATATTTCTGCTGACTGCTGAGTCATGTAATGGCTTGATTTTTTGCGGGACAAGTTTTTATTTTTATTGGTACCATTTTCGAGCACATGACATTTTTTGATCACTTTCTGTTCTTATTTTTGAAAAACAGAATGAACAAAAACCAGCAATTCAGGAATTGCTTTATGAGGTTTTTTTATATCGTTCCCTGTGTGGTAAAATTGGTAAAGCCACTTTATTTTTCGGGTCAGCACGATTACAGCAATAAATAATTTATATAGTTTATGTTTTAGCGCTTTTACACAATAAAAACTATTTTAGATGAAAAATGATTATTTTTGCATCAATTAATTCTATAAACAAATTCTATAGGCTGAACTGGATGGACAAATGTCTTTTTTCGGCCTTACTAACTATGTTACTATGTTACTAATTTATATAGTTGTTTTTATGTTTTGCCGCTTTTACACAATAAAAACTATTTTATATGAAAAATGATTATTTTTGCATCAATTAATTCTATAACCAATTTATATAGCTGTTTTTATGTTTTGGCGCTTTTACACAATAAAAACTATTTTATATGAAAAATCATTATTTTTGCATCAATTAATTCTAAGAGCTATCATTTTTTTTTATTTTTCTGCTGATGGAGCCGTACAGTTGCTTGTGTTTTTCAGGACAAGCTGACATTTTCAGCGATACTATTTTTATTTACATTCGTCCTTTTGATCGTGTTTTATTGCAATTGTATAGAGCAGGCCCTTACGAAAGCGGCGATACCAAATATGTGTGCTTTTATGGTTTATTTTTTTAATTTATTTTTAATGTATTTTACTCACTTATATAGCGCCAATAATTCCACAGCGCTTTACAAACATTAATTACACTATCTCCATTGGGGCTCACAATCTAGAATCCCTATCAGTATGTCTTTGGAATGTGGGAGGAAACTGGAGTACCTGGAGGAAACACTCACGTAAACACAGGGAGAACATACAAACTCCTTGCAGATGTGTATAAATTTGTAATATCGATTAAATTGTAGTTCAGTTGTGCAGTGACCCATTGCTGTCAGAGCCGACATTTATTTCATGTGTAAATTCCCATCATGTGATGTGAGTCGAAGTGCAGCGCAAACTGCGCATACCCGAAAAAGAAGCTTACAGCGCAGACGCCGGGGACGTTAATGAAGGTAGAGGAGGCAGCGCCTGGTGCATGGAGGGGCTAAGTGGTGGCTGGCGGTGTTTGTGTCCAGGGGAAAAGACGTGCCCCCCGGACAGACTAAAGGTATGGCAGGCAAATTGTAAAAAGTAATATTGCAGCGTTGGAAGGGACCCCCAAAATAAGAGCCACCTTCACAGAATGCAGCATTAGTGCTGCACAAAGTGACTCTTTTAGTTAAAAACGCCAGGGGGGGTGACAGACCCTTTAATCCCAATACCAGTTAGCCAAAACATACAAATTTCCGAAATATGCTTAACATAGACCACTACAATATAGATATATAAATGTATGGAGAATAGGATTGCAATTGTAACAAAATACATATATATAGGCGATGGAACTATCTTCCACAGTAGCTTCATGAGTCGGAATAGGAAGGCCATATATAATCCCAGGCAGCACCAGGAGAGTACACAAGGAGACGTACAGCACTCACACAGGACATAGGGTACAATATGGAGTAAGTCCTAAAATAATTAAAAGATGATTAATTAAAGATATATATAAAAGAAATAAAACCACACGTGTATGCAAGAACACATGTAAGGAACACATCAGAATAGCGATCACAAAAAGGGTCACAAAAATAGGGCAAAGCCAAGGTTTTCGTTAAGACCTTGTGGCTGTAGCGTTTGCAAGGTCCAGATCCACCTAGATTACAACTGGGCAAGACGTTGAGACAATTTGCCTGCACAAATTCCAATATCCAGTACATCGATACCTCTGACCCGTAAAGATTTGCTATTGCATTTGTGGAACAATTTGAAATGGCGCGGTAATGTCTTCAGTGTGGATGTGTCCGTGTGGTCAACTGTGGCCTGTATACCAAGCACATGTTCCTTCACACAAACTTTGAGTTGGCGTGAGGTGAGACCGACATAAATAAAATCACATGGATATGTTGCATAATAAATTATATATCGAGAGGTACATGTGATTTTTTTTATCTTATAACTCCTAGATCCGCTAGAACATGTAAAGGACTCACACTGATCGATGTTGGGGCATGCTACACAGTGACCACAAGGAGCACCTCCACACCTGGGGCCAAAATTATCCAAAAAGGTGGTCCTCGGTTCCCCCACATAGTGGCTGCGAGTAAGATGGTCACATAGATTTTTGGCACGCCTAATGGAAATAGCAGGTATATCAGATATTATTTTTGCGATGGTAAGATCTATTTTGAGTATTGGCCATGATTTTTGTAAGGCCACCTGTTATGACCTGGTGGTCAGGACAATAATGGACCTGGTGGTTAAGAGCACACGGAATGACCTGATTACTGATAATATAGGACGAGCTCTGGGATGTGGGAACTCTGCTGACCGCAATCCCTAATCCTATCAACCACACTAGAAATAGCCGTGGATTGCTCCTAACGCTCCCTATGCAACTCGGCACAGCCTAAGGAACTAGCTAGCCCTAAAGATAGAAAAATAAAGCCTACCTTGCCTCAGAGAAATTCCCCAAAGGAAAAGGCAGCCCCCCACATATAATGACTGTGAGTAAAGATGAAAATACAAAACAGAGATGAAATAGATTAAGCAAAGTGAGGCCCGACTTACTGAACAGACTGAGGATAGGAAAGGTAACTTTGCGGTCAGCACAAAAACCTACAAAAAGACCACGCAGAGGGCGCAAAAAGACCCTCCGCACCGACTCACGGTGCGGAGGCGCTCCCTCTGCGTCCCAGAGCTTCCAGCAAGCAAGACAACAATCAAAATAGCAAGCTGGACAGAAAAATAGCAAACCAGAGAAAAACAAGCAGTCACTTAGCTTCTGCTGGGAAGACAGGTCACAAGAACGATCCAGGAGTGAACTAGACCAATACTGGAACATTGACAGGTGGCATGGAGCAAAGATCTAAGTGGAGTTAAATAGAGCAGCCAGCTAACGAATTAACCTCGTCACCTTTGGAAGGAAACTCAGAAACACCCACAGCCACCAGAGAAAGTCCATGGACAGAACCAGCCGAAGTACCATCCATGACCACAGGAGGGAGCCCGACAACAGAATTCACAACAGCCACCCGTACAAATGCGAACTGAGAATGATAGTTTGTAATGAACCTAACTTGGTTATTGGTTCTGATATTCACACTGTTTTTGTATAATAAAGTACTATGGGGGAATGTCTTGCCCTGTTGTAAGCTTTATTAATTATGCGCCAACTATAGCTGCGTTCATAAAAATGTATTTTAAGTTCCTCGGCTTGTTTAAGTTCCTCGTAATCAAAGTTGGTCGAACAAATCCAATGGAAGCGGTCAAATTGACCAGTGGGAACTGATTTTATCATACGTCCAGGATGTCAGAAGGAGGCATGTAGTAGCATATTAGTAGAAGTAGGCTTCCTATATATGTCTGTTTGAATCTCACCTTTGGGATCTCTCCTTATTGTGACATCGAGAAATTCAATGCTGTCTGAGTCACATTCAAAGGTGAGGTCAATGTTAAGATCATTACTGTTCAAGCCAGTCATAAATTCTTGGAGTGATGTAACTGGACTCTGCCAGATCAAGAGGATATCGTCGATGTACCGTGTCCAAAAGGGGACGCGAACCATCAATGCCAGTTGATCCAACAGGAAGAGGTCCCACTTCCACAGCCCCATTAACAGATTGGCATAGGATGGTGCAGCTTCCATGGCTGTTCCCTGGAGCTGTAGGAAAAAGGGCCCCATAAAAACGAAAATTCTAGTAGTTCCTGTATGAGATCCCTCATCCCGGGAAACAAACTTGAGGTACAGTGGGGCAAAAAAGTATTTAGTCAGTCAGCAATAGTGCAAGTTCCACCACTTAAAAAGATGAGAGGCATCTGTAATTTACATCATAGGTAGACCTCAACTATGGGAGACAAACTGAGAAAAAAAAATCCAGAAAATCACATTGTCTGTTTTTTTAACATTTTATTTGCATATTATGGTGGAAAATAAGTATTTGGTCAGAAACAAAATTTCATCTCAATACTTTGTAATATATCCTTTGTTGGCAATGACAGAGGTCAAACGTTTTCTGTAAGTCTTCACAAGGTTGCCACACACTGTTGTTGGTATGTTGGCCCATTCCTCCATGCAGATCTCCTCTAGAGCAGTGATGTTTTTGGCTTTTCGCTTGGCAACACGGACTTTCAACTCCCTCCAAAGGTTTTCTATAGGGTTGAGATCTGGAGACTGGCTAGGCCACTCCAGGACCTTGAAATGCTTCTTACGAAGCCACTCCTTCGTTGCACTCAAAATCTCACGATACATGGCCCCATTCATTCTTTCATGTACCGGATCAGTCGTCCTGGCCCCTTTGCAGAGAAACAGCCCCAAAGCATGATGTTTCCACCACCATGCTTTACAGTAGGTATGGTGTTTGATGGATGCAACTCAGTATTCTTTTTCCTCCAAACACGACAAGTTGTGTTTCTACCAAACAGTTCCAGTTTGGTTTCATCAGACCATAGGACATTCTCCCAAAACTCCTCTGGATCATCCAAATGCTCTCTAGCAAACTTCAAACGGGCCTGGACATGTACTGGCTTAAAGGGACTCTGTCACCTGAATTTGGCGGGACTGGTTTTGGGTCATATAGGCGGAGTTTTCAGGTGTTTGATTCACCTTTCCTTACCCGCTGGCTGCATGCTGGCTGCAATATTGGATTGAAGTTCATTCTCTGTCCTCCGTAGTACATGCCTGCACAAGCGGGTAAGGATAGGGTGAATCAAACAGCCGAAAACTCCGCCCATATGACCCAAAACCAGACCCGCCAAATTCAGGTGACAGGTTCCCTTTAAGCAGCGAGACACGTCTGGCACTGCAGGATCTGAGTCCATGGTGGCGTAGTGTGTTACTTATGGTAGGCCTTGTTACATTGGTCCCAGCTCTCTGCAGTTCATTCACTAGGTCCCCCCGCGTGGTTCTGGGATTTTTGCTCACCGTTCTTGTGATCATTCTGACCCCACGGGGTGGGATTTTGCTTGGAGCCCCAGATCGAGGGAGATTATCAGTGGTCTTGTATGTCTTCCATTTTCTAATTATTGCTCCCACTGTTGATTTCTTCACTCCAAGCTGGTTGGCTATTGCAGATTCAGTCTTCCCAGCCTGGTGCAGGGCTACAATTTTGTTTCTGGTGTCCTTTGACAGCTCTTTGGTCTTCACCATAGTGGAGTTTGGAGTCAGACTGTTTGAGGGTGTGCACAGGTGTCTTTTTATACTGATAACAAGTTTAAACAGGTGCCATTACTACAGGTAATGAGTGGAGGAAAGAGGAGACTCTTAAAGACGAAGTTACAGGTCTGTGAGAGCCAGAAATCTTGATTGTTTGTTTCTGACCAAATTCTTATTTTCCACCATAATATGCAAATAAATTGTTAAAAAAACAGACAATGTGATTTTCTGGATTTTTTTTCTCAGTTTGTCTCCCATAGTTGAGGTCTACCTATGATGTAAATTACAGACGCCTCTCATCTTTTTAAGTGGTGGAACTTGCACTATTGCTGACTGCCTAAATACTTTTTTGCCCCACTGTATGTAAGAAATACCGTGCGGCCCTCAGGCCATCACAATGTGTTATGGTGGTGTAGTGGGACTCAACGTCCGCCATCACCAACATAGTATCTGAGTCCAGGAACAAGCAATCAACTTTTCGAAGGGTTCACCCATGTCCATCAAAAAGGATGGCAGGTTCTCAACTAATAGCTGTAAATAAAAATCCATACATCAATTAATGTGCTCCAAATAGTTCCCCCTACCCGAAATGATGGGGCATCCTGGTGGTATCTTATAATTTTGTTATGGATTTTAGTGAGAAGGAACAGCGTCGAGATGGTAGGTTCTGCAGCAGTTAGTGCTGAAGCCATGTCTCTAGTAATGAAACCATTCTCAATGGCCCGATTCAGAATGGCCTCAAGTTGAGCATTTTTTGTATGACAGAAAAACGACTGGCACATCCAAATTAGTGTGAATAGGTGCATACCAGGAGCAGCTACCTCCATATATAATATACAAAAAAAAGGTTGCACTCTATCGTGCCAAAACACGTCAAATATGAAATACATGAAATATGAATAGCAATATGGCTTTTTGAACATTAGGAAAAAAATTTTGAGACACTTAGCACAGAATTTGGCCAAATAGTGTGAGCCCATCAACCATCGTCAAGGTGGTCTCATTAAACTGATGGGTACCTGACCTCCCTGTCCAAATGTGAAAACTTACCGAAGGCTAATGTCTGTATGCTTGGGTGAATATGGACACCTCTCTCAGCAAAGCCTACATATGGGTTGGCCGGAACCAAGTGTGATTAGATGTAATTAAAAACCCGATGGTGAAGGGAGGAGTGCTCAGTCAGTAAGCTAACATAGAAATGACAGAAAAACGACTGGCACATCCAAACTAGTGTGAATAGGTGCTACCGCCATATATAATATACAAAAACCACCTTGACGATGGTTGATGGGCTCACACTATTCGGCCAAATTCTGTGCTAAGCGTCTAAAAAATGTTTTCCTAATGTTCAAAAAGCCATTTTGCTATTCATATTTCATGTATTTCATATTTGACGTGTTTTGGCACGATAGAGTGCAACCTTTTTTTGTATATTATATATGGAGGTAGCTGCTCCTGGTATGCACCTATTCACACTAGTTTGGATGTGCCAGTCGTTTTTCTGTCATTTCTATGTTAGCTGTTGTGAATTCCGTTCTTGGGCTCCCTCCGGTGGTTGTAAATGGCACTTTTGTGAATTCTGCCCTTGGGCTCCCTCTGGTGGTTTTGAGTGGAACTGCTGCTCTTTGGGTTTAGCTTTAGCAGCTGCTTTCACTAATCGTCTCTCCTGGCTCTGCTATTTAACCTTGCTCTAGTCTTCAGCCTATGCCACTTGTCAATGTTCTCTGGCTGGATTCACATCTCTGCTTGGATTCTCCTGGTTTCCTGACCAGTTCTGCAAAGATAAGTTCTGGCTTTGCTCATTTCAGTCCACATGTTGTGGACTTATTGTTCTGTGCATTCTATTTTTGTCCAGCTTGTCATTATGGATTTTTTCTGTTAGCTGGAAGCTCTGGGAAGCAGATTTACCCTCCACACCTTTAGTCAGGTGTGGAGATTTTGTAAACTCTGTGTGGATTGTTTTGTAGTTTTTATACTGACCGCACAGTATCCTTTCCTGTCCTATCTATCAAGCTAGACTGGCCTCCTATGCTAAAATCTGATTTCATCTCTGGGTATGTTATTTTCCCCTCCTCTCACCGTCAATATTTGTGGGGGGCTATCTTTCCTTTGGGGATTTTCTCTGAGGCAAGATAGGTTTCCTGTTTCCATCTTTAGGGGAAGTTAGATCTTAGGCTGTGCCGAGGGGTCTAGGGAGCGTCAGGTACCCCCCACGGCTATTTCTAGTTGCGCTGCTAGGTTCAGGGTCTGCGGTCAGTACAGATACCACTTCCTTCAGAGCTTGTCTCATGTTGTTCCTAAACCACCAGATCATAACAGTTAGCTTACTGTTGCTTCCTCGGTGTTCTGGCTACCGGGATCCTGCGCCTCAGGAGGCAGCCTGTGTAGGGCAGAACTCCTCCTGGTATCCACTCCTTTGCTATGACTTCTTCACCCTCTCTACAATACAGTTCTCTTGTTGTGTCCTTTCTTAGAAACTGCCGCACTTAGGGCAGGCGCAGCTCCGTGTCCCTCTGTCTCAGCCTCTGACAGGATCCCACCTCTGTCAGGGACCAACTACCTGAGCAAAGCTCAGCCAGCAACTAACTAACTTCCTCCCCAGGCAACCAGTTTTACCTAAGTGTGAAGAGTGCCCCAATAAATAGGAGCATAGCTCCCCCTGGTGGCCTGGAGTACAAAATGTGTTGCATGTTTGTGTTACCTGGATTCGGTTGTCATTCTTTGCCTCCAAACGTAACATCACTCCCCCCTAAAGGGAAATGACGTTACTGCAACGACCAGGACCCTGGGGCGCTGCATATGTTTAAGGCCATGTTCACACGTTGAGTGTTTGGTCAGTATTTCAAATCAGCATATGTAAGCCAAAACCAGGAGGGTGGGAAATACAGAAGTAGTGACGTGTTTCTCAGGGTATGTGCACACGCCACGGATTTTGCTGTGGATCTGCAGAAGTTTTCCATGCGTTGTACAGTACCATGTAAACGTATGGAAAACAAAATCCGCAGTACGCATGCTGTGGAAAATACCGTGCGGAAACGCTGCGTTGTATTTTCTGCAGCATGTCAATTCATTGTGCGGATTCCGCAGTGTTTTACACCTGCTCCATAATAGGAATCTGCAGGGGTAAAAACGCTGTTGAAAACCGCACAAAAAACCGCGGTAATTCCACGATAAATCCGCTGTAAATCTGCAGGTAAAACGCAGGGCGTTTTACTAGCAGATTTTTAAGAATCTGCGTGGAAAAATCCGCAACAGATTCCGCAACGTGTGCACATAGCCTCATTGTTCCACTGCTGTTTCTGCATTACAAATACTGACCTAATAGTTTAATTCACCAAAACCACTTAAAAAATTGCAGTGAAAAATGCTGTTGCAATATCTGCAGCGTTTTTATTCTTTCATTGCTTTCTACGGGTGAAAACACACTGAAAGAAGTGACACGCTACAGATTTAAAAAATGCTACACTTCTGAAATCCAGTCAGAAAAAAAACAAGCGCATGCAGGAGATTTCGGAAATCTGCTATGTTTTGCTGGCACTTTGAAAAGCAGCTTTTGTCTATGTTCATATGCAGAATTTTTGCAGCTCTTTCTTCTGCAAATAAGAAGTTTACAGCATTTTACAGCACAAGCAAAAACTGAGATTTTCAGAAATCTCCTGAACACCCTTTTTATTTTCCCCTGACTGAATTTCACAACTGCAGCGTTTTTTAAATCTGCAGCATGTCACTTCTTTCAGCAATTTTTTTCACACGTAGAAAGCAATGAAATAGTTTTAAAAATGCTGCAAATGTTGCAACGTTGTTTTTCGCTGCGTTTTTTGTGAATAGCACTAACTTTATTAAACATGTACTGTAGACAAAATGCATACTGTAAAAAACAAACAGCAAAAGCTCTAAGGGTATGTGTCCACAATCAGAAAACGCTGCAGGTCGGCGCTTTGTACTTGTGCAGCTTCCAACCCGCAGCGGCCACATGTTACAGTATAGTGGATGAGATTTCAAGAAATTCCATCTCTACTATGCGTGTACCATCACCTGCACCTCACCCGCAGAAACGGACATGGGGTGCGTCTGTCCAGGCTGCAGCATGTCAATTTATATGGCGTAGATGTGAGTCTCTGCAAGAGAAATCTCACCCCTGCAATGTATAGGACGCAGGGATTCTGCACAGATCAATGAACACATGCGGAATCACCTGTGTTCAAAAGATGGCAGCACTTTGGACACAGCACATGCCCGAGACATCCAAAGGGCTGCCATTTCCAGATACCCTGCACATACCCTAAAAAATGGGTGTTTTGAAAGCAGTGTTTTTACTGCCAAGAGAGCAGGCTTTGGCTGCAAAAAAAAGATGCACCAAAAACGCCAATTCCTATGCACACCTGTACTATATGTGTATAGTTTACCCTTATTGTTTCGTGTGGGAATTGATTTATTTCTATATAATAAACACCCTGATTCAGCAGACAATATTTCTGTCTTGTGTCATCCAGACAGTAGTGATAGCAGGTCGCCCTGTCAGATTACAAGCAGTGATTTAGTGACTGTGGTCAGAGCCTATGCTGATGGCTGCTGTATGTGACTGTGAAACCTGATCCTTCAGCAAACAGCACAGAGCTCCAGGACCACATGAGTAAATCACAGCATTGAGGGTGTCTCTAGGGGGGTTTGGGAGAGACATTCCAGAACAACAGAGCAATGCACAGCATTATTCACTACTGTACACCCTCTGGGCACTTCATACAGGGGCTGCAGAGGCAGGGGGCCCCCTTTCTAGGTGGGGGCCCCAGGCATCTGCCTGGTCTGCCTGTGCCCTGGGCCAACCCATAGGTAGGCTTTGCTGAGAGAGGTGTCTGCAGCGCCCCAGAGATCTGGTCGTTGCAGTATGACACTCTGCCACTAAGGGGAGTGATGGTATGTCTGATGGCACTGAAGGAATTCTACTGACCAGGTATCACCAGCACACATTACACTTCACACTCCGGCCACTAGGGGGAGAAAAAGGCTTTATTTATTGGGCCACTCCTCACACTGGTAAAACTAGTGGTTGGATAGGAAGTTAGTCAGAAGCTGACTGGGTTGGATTCAGGCAACATCCCGTGGCAGGGGGTGTTGCAGGGAGAAGACACAGGGGGGTCCCTGTCAGGCGTGGGAACCTGGCAGGTGCCTAGCGAACAGAGCAGAACGTATGGGAACCGCGCCTGCACACCCCGCGGCGGTATCCTAAGAGAGAGACACGAAGGGAAGGATATTGTGGAACAGTGAGAAACGAGATCAAGCACAAAGGAGAACCAGTAGGAGTCATGCCGTGAGACCGAGGCAACATCCTATTGCGGCGCGTAGCCGGTGGCCGGAACACCGCGGGAGTAACTGACTCTAGGCCTTACTTCGAACTCCGCAGGACAGTTAATTATAGGTTGGCTGTCTACCTTAAATTTCCTACGAAGACATAGGGGCAACGCGTGGAGAGGGGCGTCTCTAAGGTCCCGGAAGAGCTCCGAGCCTTCCCGTCATACGGGTGCGTCCTAGCCATAACATACTGGGGGACGAGAAACTAGTAACATCTGGAACAAGCGAGAGAGAATTAGAAAGAACGAACGAGAACAGCAGTTGTGAGGACTATTCCGAATGCTCAGCAGGGTAGCACTACAACACACAGGCGCTAGTGGTAGGCACTGATTTCCACCTGCAAAGGGAACTCTGGAAGTGCCCATCTGACTGGCCGGTCTCAGATAGCCCTGTTAAGCGTGCTCTGGATTAAGGATCCTGAAGTCTTCAGTAAAGAGGTAAAGAGACTGCAACCTTGTGTCCTCGTTATTAACTGCACCTCACACCATCACCATCCACCTTACTGGGAAGCCCTGGGGACATACTTCACCTGTGGGAAGGTATACCATCCAGCTGCCATTCCATCACCCCAGCGGACCCCACAGCAGCGTCGATCACCCTGACCGAACACCACAGGTGGCGTCACGAAACCTTGACAGACTCCCATCACCTTTCATTGGACGCCCCTTAGCAGGGTACCGGACCGGGTCTAGCCACCGTGACAGCCTCAGAACCGAATCAGAGAGGCCCGGTACCGAGAACTCGTGGCCCTGTGTCTGGGGGCGCTCCATGTCCATATTCACCTAAGCATACAGACATTAGCCTTCGGTGAGTGTTCACATTTGAACAGGGAGGTCAGGTACCCATCAGTTTAATGAGACCACCTTAATGATGGTTGATGGGCTCACACTATTTGGCCAAATTCTGTGCTAAGCGTCTCAAAAAATGTTTCCTAATGTTCAAAAAGCCATTTTGCTATTCATATTTCATATACTCCACACAAAACTCACAAAAACTATCATAAGCTTGTGGCCGAGAGAAAAATATTATATCTCTCCCAATATTTTTGCCCGAATCTATGGGACAATATAGGATACTCCACAATATATATAGAACAAGAGAACGGAGTATATAAATCCCACTACTCATATTTAAAAAATACGTTTTTATTTGTCAACAATAATATCAAAAAGTTACATCCATAACACAAATACATATATCAAAGGGTAAGGTGAGGAGGAAACAAATGGTAAGTGGCGAAGCAGGAAAGAAGTTTATTACATCCCTGAAGCTGCTGACATAAAGTCTATAGTTTAAGAACTCATATGACAAGTATCATAGACCTCCATGGTTTCATCATTATTTAACCCCTTTACCCCCAAGGGTGGTTTGCACGTTAATGACCGGGCCAATTTTTACAATTCTGACCACTGTCCCTTTATGAGGTTATAACTCTGGAACGCTTCAACGGATCCCAGTGATTCTGACACTGTTTTCTCATGAGATATTGTACTTCATGATAGTGGTAAAAATTCTTTGATAGTACCTGCGTTTATTTGTGAAAAAAACTGAAATTTGGCGAAAATTATGAAAATTTCGCAATTTTCCAACTTTGAATTTGTATGCAATTAAATCACAGAAATATGTCACACAAAATACTTAATAAGTAATATTACCCACATGTCTACTTTACATCAGCACAACTTTGGAACCAAATTTTTTTTTTTTTAGGGAGTTATAAGGGTTAAAAGTTGACCAGCAATTTCTCATTTTTACAACACCATTTTTTTTTTAGGGACCACATCTCATTTGAAGTCATTTTGAGGGGTCTATATGATAGAAAATACCCAAGTGTGACACCATTCTAAAAACTGCACCCCTCATGGTGCTCAAAACCATATTCAAGAAGTTTATTAACCCTTCTGGTGCTTCACAGGAATTTTTGGAATGTTTAAATAAAAATGAACATTTAACTTTTTTTCACAAAAAATTTACTTCAGCTCCAATTTGTTTTATTTTACCAAGGGTAACAGGAGAAAATGGACCCCAAAAGTTGTTGTACAATTTGTCCTGAGTACACCGATACCCCATATGTGGGGGTAAACCACTGTTTGGGCACATGACAGAGCTCGGAAGCGAAGGAGCGTCATTTGACTTTTCAATGCAAAATTGACTGGAATCGAGATGGGACACCATGTTGCGTTTGGAGAGCCACTGATATGCCTAAACATTGAAACCCCCCACAAGTGACACCATTTTGGAAAGTAGACCCCCTAAGGAACTTATCTAGAGGTGTGGTGAGCACTTTGACCCACCAAGTGCTTCACAGAAGTTTATAATGCAGAATCGTAAAAATAAAAAATCATATTTTTTCACAAAAATTATCTTTTCGCCCCCAATTTTTTATTTTCCCAAGGGTAAGATAAGAAATTGGACCCCAAAAGTTGTTGTACAATTTGTCCTGAGTACGCTGATACCCCATATGTGGGGGTAAACCACTGTTTGGGCGCATGGGAGAGCTCGGAAGGGAAGGAGCGCCGTTTGACTTTTCAATGCAAAATTGACAGGAATTGAGATGGGACGCCATGTTGCGTTTGGAGAGCTGTTGTGAATTCTGTTGTCAAGCTCCCTCCTGTGGTCATGAATGGTACTTCGGCTGGTTCTGTCCATGGGCTTCCTCTGGTGGTTGTGAGTGGGGCTGTGGCTTCTGAGTTTCCTTCCACAGGTGACAAGGTTAATTCGTTATCTGGCTGCTCTATTTAACTCCACCTAGATCTTTGCTCCTTGCCACCTGTCAATGTTCCAGTATTGGTCTAGTTCGCTCCTGGATCGTTCTTGTGACCTGTCTTCCCAGCAGAAGCTAAGTTCCTGCTTGTTTTTCTCTGGTTTGCTATTTTTCTGTCCAGCTTGCTATTTTAATTTCTGTCTTGCTTGCTGGAAGCTCTGGGACGCAGAGGGAGCGCCTCCGCACCGTGAGTCGGTGCGGAGGGTCTTTTTGCGCCCTCTGCGTGGTCTTTTTGTAGTTTTTGTGCTGACCGCAAAGTTACCTTTCCTATCCTCTGTCTGTTCAGTAAGTCGGGCCTCTCTTCGCTATATCTATTTCATCTCTGTGTTTGTAATTTTCATCTTAACTCACAGTCATTATATGTGGAGGGCTGCCTTTTCCTTTGGGGATTTTCTCTGAGGCAAGGTAGGCTTTATTTTTCTATCTTTAGGGCTAGCTAGTTTCTTAGGCTGTGACGAGTTGCCTAGGGAGCGTTAGGAGCAATCCACCGCTATTTCTAGTGTGTGTGATAGGATTAGGGATTGCGGTCAGCAGAGTTCCCACGTCCCAGAGCTTGTCCTGTATTATTAGTAACTATCAGGTCATTCCGTGTGCTCTTAACCACCAGGTCCATTATTGTCCTGACCACCAGGTCATAACAGAGAGCCACTGATGTGCATAAACATTGAAACCTCCCACAAGTGACACCATTTTGGAAAGTAGACCCCCTAAGGAACTTATCTAGAGGTGTGGTGAGCACTTTGACCCACCAAGTGCTTCACAGAAGTTTATAATGCAGAGCCATAAAAATAAAACAAAAAATTTTTCCCACAAAAATTATTTTTTTAGCCCCCAGTTTTGTATTTTCCCGAGGATAACAGGAGAAATTGGACCCCAAAATTTGTTTCCCAATTTGTCCTGAGTGCGATTATACACAATATGTGGGGGGAACCACTGTTTGGGCGCATGGGAGGGCTCAGAAGGGAAGGAGCGCCATTTGGAATGCAGACTTAGCTGGAATGGTCTGCAGGTGTCACATTGCGTTTGCAGAGCCCCTAATGTACCTAAACAGTAGAAACCCCCCACAAGTGACACCATTTTGGAAAGTAGACCCCGTAAGGAACTTATCTAGATGTGTGGTGAGCGCTTTGACCCACCAAGGGCTTCACAGAAGTTTATAATGCAGAGTCGTAAAAATAAAACAAAAATTTTTTCCCACAAAAATTATTTTTTAGCCCCCAGTTTTGTATTTTCCCGAGGGTAACAGGAGAAATTGGACCCCAAAATTTGTTGTCCAATTTGTCCTGAGTGCGCTGATACCCCATAAGTGGGGGGGAACCACTGTTTGGGCGCACGGGAGGGCTCGGAAGGGAAGGAGCTCCATTTGGAATGCAGACTTAGCTGGAATGGTCTGCAGGTGTCACATTGCGTTTGCAGAGCCCCTAATGTACCTAAACAGTAGAAACCCCCCACAAGTGACACCATTTTGGAAAGTAGACCCCCAAAGGAACTTATCTAGATGTGTGGGGAGCGCTTTGACCCACCAAGGGCTTCACAGAAGTTTATAATGCAGAGCCATAAAAATAAAACAAAACTTTTTTCCCTCAAAAATTATTTTTTAGCCCCCAGTTTTGTATTTTCCTGAGGGTAAGAGGAGAAATTCGACCCCAAAAGTTGTTGTCCAATTTGTCCTGAGTACGCTGATACCCCATATGTGGGGGGAACTACCGTTTGGGCGCATGGGAGGGCTCGGAAGGGAAGGAGTGCCATTTGGAATGCAGACTTAGATGGAATAGTCTGCAGGCGTTACATTGCATTTTCAGAGCCCCTAATGTACCTAAACAGTAGAAACCCCCCACAAGTGACCCCATATTGGAAACTAGACCCCCCAGGGAACTCATCTAGATGTGTTGTGAGAACTTTGAACCCCCAAGTGTTTCACTACAGTTTATAACGCAGAGCCGTGAAAATAAAAAAACTTTTTTTTTCCCACAAAAATTATTTTTTAGCCTCCAGTTTTGTATTTTCCCAAAGGTAACAGGAGAAATTGGACCCCAAAAGTTGTTGTCCTATTTGTCCTGAGTACGCTGATACCCCATATGTTGTGGTAAACCCCTGTTTGGGCGCACGGGAGAGCTCGGAAGGGAAGGAGCACTGTTTTACTTTTTCAACGCAGAATTGGCTGGAATTGAGATCGGACGCCATGTCGTGTTTGGAGAGCCCCTGATGTGCCTAAACAGTGGAAACCCCCCAATTATAACTGAAACCCTAATCCAAACACACCCCTAACCCTAATTCCAACAGTAACCCTAACCACACCTCTAACCCTGACACACCCCTAACCCTAATCCCAACCCTATTTCCAACTGTAAATGTAATCTAAACCCTAACCCTAACTTTAGCCCCAACCCTAACTGTAGCCCCAACCCTAGCCCCAACCCTAGCCCTAACCCTAACTCAAACCCTAGCCCTAACCCTAGCCCTAACCCTAGCCCTAACCCTAGCCCTAGCCCTAACCCTAGCCCTAACCCTAGCCCTAACCCCAGCCCTAGCCCTAGCCCTAGCCCTAATGAGAAAATGGAAATAAATACATTTTTTAAATTTTTCCCTAACTAAGGGGGTGATGAAGGGGGGTTTGATTTACTTTTATAGCGAGTTTTTTAGCGGATTTTTATGATTGGCAGCCGTCACACACTGAAAGACGCTTTTTATTGCAAAAAATATTTTTTGCGTTACCACATTTTGAGAGCTATAATTTTTTCATATTTTGGTCCACAGAGTCATGTGAGGTCTTGTTTTTTTGCGGGACGAGTTGACGTTTTTATTGGTAACATTTTCGGTCACGTGACATTTTTTGATCGCTTTTTATTCCGATTTTTGTGAGGAAGAATGACCAAAAACCAGCTATTCATGAATTTCTTTTGGGGGAGGCGTTTATACCGTTCTGCGTTTGGTAAAATTGATAAAGCAGTTTTATTCTTCGGGTCAGTATGATTACAGCATCACCTCATTTATATATTTTTTTTATGTTTTGGCGCTTTTATACAATAAAAACTATTTTACAGAAAAAATAATTATTTTTGCATCGTTTTATTCTCAGGACTATAACTTTTTTATTTTTTTGCTGATGATGCTGTATGGCAGCTCGTTTTTTGCGGGACAAGATGACGTTTTCAGCGGTACCATGGTTATTTATATCTGTCTTTTTGATCGCGTGTTATTGTTTCGCGTATAGCTTCTTCGTAGGGGAGAAGTAGCTACGAAGAAGCTATACGCGAAACGCGCGTCGGGTTCCTCGGGTTCTGAGCCACACAGCCAGGTTATGTATTGCCTCTACCTTTAATCTCTCCTGTATAGTTAGCACTTTGCACTTATGCACTAATCAGTCAGCTGGTTGCTCTGGCTAATATTTAAAGCAAATCCCCTTTATATACATGAAAACTCTTTATTACTTGGCACTTTATTGATTGCCTTTTTGCACAACTCTACGTTCCCATTATGGATTAATTGAGTGGCTACATAATGTAGTTTCCATTAGGACTCCCTATATAGTAGTAGAGCTTTATTGTCTATTAGCACGTTGCACTTATGCATTAACTATTTAGCTGCTTACATATGGGGCCTTTTTTGATTACTATTTCGTTATCATGGATATATATTTGAAGTGCATTTATTATTTCTTATATGGAAACATTTTCCTTTGTCACTTGGCACTTTATTATTATTAGCCTTTTTGCGCAATAATTTTTACTTGTTGTCTATTAAGGACTAGCTAATTATATATTCATTTTGTGCGTATTTTTGTGCAGTTATTGGGTCATACTGTAGTGCAGCTTTATACTCTGTTCCTTGGTTTGGGTATATATTATGTATTACTTTCTTATTGATGAATTATTTAACAATAATTAAAATAAAAAATTCCCTTACCTTGGAATAGAATATTGTGATTGTTGGAGTGGATTAAATACGTAATTTTTACTATTTATGTATTTTTAACATTTTGAGTGCAATACTCTGTGGTTTCTGTGGCTCTCTTTGTGTTGTTCCCCTTATTATTATTTATTATTATTATATTTTTTGTATTGTATGTTTATATGTAATAAACTTATGTTTTAATTTTCTACTTTGGCATTGCTTCCGTTTTTTGTTGTAGGTTTTGTTTGAATTGGAAGTGCCTCTATTAGGCCAGTATATTTTGGTTAAACCTATTCACACTAGTTTGGATGTGCCAGTCATGTTTCTGTCATTTCTATGTTAGCTTACTGACTGAGCACTCCTCCCTTCACCATCTGGTTTTTAATTACATCTAATCACACTTGGTTCCGGCCAACCCATATGTAGGCTTTGCTGAGAGAGGTGTCCATATTCACCCAAGCATACAGACATTAGCCTTCGGTGTGTGTTCACATTTGGACAGGGAGGTCAAGTACCCATCAGTTTAATGAGACCACCTTGACGATGGTTGATGGGCTCACACTATTTGGCCAAATTCTGTGCTAAGCGTCTCAAAAACTTTTTCCTAATGTTCAAAAAGCCATTTTGCTATTTCTATTTCATGTATTTCATATTTGACGTGTTTTGGCACGATAGAGTGCAAGCTTTTTTTGTAGAGCTTTTTTTGTATGTCATTTTTCTATAACAGATGGTATTGTTAAGTTGGCGAAATGCCTCCTTCTCATACATTGTTTTGGGCCGAATACTGTTGCTCCCCACCATGTTTGCCGGCTTCAGCACTACATAAGGCAGATTTTGCAGAGTCCGTAGAAGCATCTGCTCCTCCCTTGTTAGGTTGTCAAGATGTATATGATGGGGAATTTGTGGAAGATCTTTAGTGACAACCTGGACAAACAGATCGATATTGGTGCATGTGGAAAGGGGGGGACTTTTTTGGAGTGCGGGCGAATGGAGGGAGGTATCTTACCTCCTTCGTGCGTGCTATGTTCGATGGACAGATCTTCCAACATCCTCAGTGCAGTTAGTTCTTCCTCTGTGGGGAATAACTTGTGTAAATCATCATTACTGTATAGAAATGACACTTGAACAGCAATGATCTCGCAAACATGTGAAGGTCCTTGACAGCCGTGAAGGTGTAAAAACCTGAAGTCGGAGAGAAAGACAGACCCTTACCGAGTAGGGAGAGATCAACGGTAGAGAGGGTATGGTGACTTAAATTGATAACCTTGTTGTCTTTCCTCTTGCGATCAGGTGAATGAGAATTCTGTGGTCTATAAGGGAGAAAGATGTAGTCATGTGATTTATTACTGATTGCTCCTGACCATGTGGTCATAGATGTAGATGAAGCATCAGACCAATCGCTAAGAGAAGAGAATAATGTATTGGAAGGAATATGTTGTGTACGTTGAGAAGTTACTATCTTAGGTTGGTAATCGCTTACATCTCTTATTAAATTTAGAAAGTTGTGATTCATGGATTTTCTTGACAATATTATCAATGGTTTTTCCAGATCGGTATCAAGGGTCTGTATTCTCTCAGAGGAACATCTGGCAAGAAGATCTGTCTGGGCAGCATCAATGACTTTATCAAGCTCTCCGATATTATCAGTGTTCAGGTTAATCAAAAGTTGCATAAGAGTGAGAGAACAACTGCTACATGCCTCCTCCCAATCGGCAATAAATTGTAATCTTCAATAGGAAACGTGGGGATAACCCAGACTCGTATACCCCTGGGGATCATTTTGCATGAAATGTATTTTTCGAGAAATGCTCGATTCCACTATAGTTCTGTATGCTTGATGAGCATACTCTTGATGGAGGAAGATTGATCCTCCTATTTGTGATCGCTAGACTGCTGTGGGAAAACCGCGCCATCTCGAAAAATCTGATCCATTTGGCTGAGCCAGGATTTTTCCTTTGCCCTATAGTCCACCACAGCAATTATATAATACTGTAACTTATGACAGGCATTGATATGCTAGAGGCGTTGTGCACCAGGGTAATAGTATATGTTACCCAAATGGGCAATAATATATATTAAATGGTATAACCTCTAACATACAAGCAAGACTAGGTCAGGACTGATAGTCGGCTATACATAGACAAAGAGCGAGGGGAAACCAAAAAGACAATCCTACTGTCCATTATATAGTGAAAACATGATAGCATAATTAATCAATTTCACAGGCATGGGAAAGCGTGTATATAAAACATGGAAAAAACACACACAAATGTATGCAGAGGGCGCATCGGATACAGTGAGCAAAAATCATCCCACACAGTTTGATCTAATAAACAATATACAGTGGGTACGGAAAGTATTCAGACCCCTTTAAATTTTTCACTCTTTGTTTCATTGCAGCCATTTGGTAAATTCAAAAAAGTTATTTTTTTTCTCATTAATGTACACTCTGCACCCCATCTTGACTGAAAAAAAATGAAATGTAGAAATTTTTGCATATTTATTAACCCCTTTACTCCCAAGGGTGGTTTGCACGTTAATGAGCGGGCCAATTTTTACAATTCTGACCACTGTCCCTTTATGAGGTTATAACTCTGGAACGCTTCAACGGATCCTGATGATTCTGACACTGTTTTCTCGAGACATATTGTACTTCATGATAGTGGTAACATTTCTTTGATATTACCTGCATTTATTTGTGAAAAAAAACTGAAGTTTGGCGAAAATTTTGAAAATGTTGCAATTTTCCAACTTTGAATTTTTATGCCCTTAAATCACAGAGATATGTCACACAAAATACTTAACAAGTAGCATTTCCCACATGTCTACTTTACATCAGCACAATTTTGGAACCAAAATTTTTTTTTGTTAGGGAGTTGTAAGGGTTAAAAGTTGACCAGCAATTTCTCATTTTTACAACACCATTTTTTTTAGGGACTACATCACATTTGAAGTCACTTTGAGGGGCCTATATGATAGAAAATACCCAAGTGTGATACCACTCTAAAAACTGCACATCTCAAGGTACTCAAAACCACATACAAGAAGATTATTAACCCTTCAGGTGCTTCACAGGAATTTTTGGAATGTTTAAAAAAAAAATGAACATTTCACTTTTTTTTTTTCACAAAAAATTTACTTCAGCTCCAATTTGTTTTATTTTACCACGGGTAACAGGAGAAATTGGATCCCAAAAGTTGTTGTCCAATTTGTCCTGAGTTGACTGGAATTGAGATGGGACACCATGTCGCGTTTGGAGAGCCCCTGATGTGCCTAAACATTGAAACCCCCCCACAAGTGACACAATTTTGGAAAGAAGACCCCCTAAGGAACTTATCTACACAGTGTGCAGAATTATTACGCAAGTTGTATTTTAGAGGATTATTTTTATTATCGATCAACTACTATGTTCTCAATCAACCCAAAAGACTCATAAATATCAAAGCTTAATATTTTTGGAAGCTGGAGTGTTTTTTCTTTAGATTTGGCTATCCTAGGAGGATATCTGTTTGTGCAGGTAACTATTACTGTGCAGAATTATTAGGCAACTTAATAAAAAAAAAAATATTTTCCCATCTCACTTGTTTATTTTCACCAGGTAAATCAATATCACTGCACAAAATTTAGAAATAAACATTTCTGACATGCAAAAACAAAACCCCCCAAAATTTGTGACCAATATAGCCACCTTTCTTTATGATGACAATCAACAGCCTTCCATCCATACATTCTGTCAGTTGCTTGATCTGTTTACGATTAACATTGCATGAAGCAGCCACCACAGCCTCCCAGACACGGTTTCGAGAGGTGTATTGTTTTCCCTCTCTGTAGATCTCACATGTTATGAGGGACCACAGGTTCTCTATGGGGTTCAGATCAGGTGAACAAGGGGGTAATGTCATTATTTTTTCTTTTTTGAGACTTTTACTGGCCATCCACACTGTGGAGTAGTTGGAGGCATGTGATGGAGCATTGTCCTGCATGAAAATCATGTTTTTCTTGGACGATACCGACTTTTTCCTGTACCACTGCTTGAAGAAGTTGTCTTCCAGAAACTGGCAGTAGGTCTGGGAGTTGAGCTTCACTCCATCCTCAACCCGAAAAGGTCCCACAAGTGCATCTTTGATGATACCAGCCCATACCAGTACCCCACCTCCACCTTGCTGGCGTCTGAGTTGGAGTGCAGCTCTCTGCCCTTTACTGATCCAGCCTCTGGCCCATCAAGAGTCACTCTCATTTCATCAGTCCATAAAACCTTTGAAAAGTCGGTCTTAAGATATTTCTTGGCCCAGTCGTGACGTTTTATCTTATGTTTCTTGTTCAAAGGTGGTGGTTTTTCAGCCTTCCTTTCCTTGGCCATGTCCCTGAGTATCGCACACCTTGTGCGTTTTGTTACTCCAGTAACTGTGCAGCTCCTAAATGTGGCAAACAGCATCTTGACAGCTTCACGCTTTGTTAGGGTTGGCGGAATGCACCAAATATATAATTTATTAAATGGAATTGGTGCGTTCGCAACCCGGATCCACCGTGCAGGAAAGCACCTGCTGCTAAATAATGGCGGCTCTATATGGCGGTATATACTAACTCTGTTAGCTTCACAGAGTAACCGCGAGAGGAAAGCTCTGTGCCCTGTTAGACTTTCACAGAGGCACAGGCCAACTACCCAGATGTGAGCAGTGAGTGGTCATGCATGCATACAAAACTCCTCGCCGGAGATGCCAGCATTCTAGGGGCTTATTTCAGCCGGGTCCCTGAACACACTTAAACACAATCTCCTCGCCGGAGGTGCCAGCATTCTAGGGGCTTATTTCAGCCGGGTCCCTGAACACATTCAAACACATGACCACATTGGCGCAAAGCATATAGCATAAGACGATACTAGCGCATGGCCGTGCGGTCATGCGCAGTTTATATAGTTTCAGCACAGGAAGCTGCTACTGAAGTTTTTGCCCTTTCAGGACCTTCCAGAAGGACCAATGGAAAGTACTACAGTACCTGAGCATGTTTTGCCCTTTCAGGACCTTCCAGAAGGACCAATGGAATGTACTGCAGCACCTGAGCATGTGACCGAACATGTGGCCCTCGACCTCCAATGGGAGACCCTGCCCTGGGCATGCTCAGTGTGAGTAAACAAGGACTTAGTCCCAGAGAGGCTCGCTCGCCGCAGATCAGTGCAGGGTACCATAGGAAAGCCAGAAAAGGCAGTAGTGACCCTATGCACCGAATCAGCCCCAGCGAGACGCTGGGAGCGACGTCTCCGCTGAGCAGAGCCCACTGCGGCCGATACCGAATGGGAGACCGCAGCAGACACGGATCGAGATTCCCCCTGTGCAGCAGAGGAAACTCGACTCCTAACATTACCCCCCCTCCTAGGGCCCCCCCCCTCCTTGAGCCTCACTACGCTCAAAAGCTGCGATAAGCAGCGGAGCCCGAATGTGCTCCACAGGCTCCCAGGTTCTATCCTCTGGGCCGTGACCCTTCCAGTCCACCAGATAAAATTTCTTGCCACGTACCACCTTGCACCCCACAATAGCATTCACCTCAAACTCATCCGTGGATGAACCCGATGTCCCAGCAGATGACTCGGAAAACCGGGACAAATGAACGGGCTTTAAGAGGGAAACGTGGAAAGTATCGGTGATACCAAGGCGTGGAGGAATAGCCAAACGGTAGACCACAGGGTTGACCTGTTCCAGAACCTTAAACGGGCCAATGTAGCGAGGAGCAAACTTAGTGGACTCAACTCGCAGCCTGATGTTATGGGCGGAGAGCCACACTAAGTCGCCAGGAGCAAAGACTGGAGCGGGGCGCCGGTGTGTATCAGCCGAAACCCTCATTCTCTCCTTGGAGGCCCGGATGGCATCCTGTGTGCGGTTCCAGATGTCACGTGCCTCCACCGCCCAGTCTGCCACCCTAGAATCGGTGGATGACACGGGCATGGGCACAGGGACACGCGGATGCTGGCCGTAATTAAGGAGAAAAGGAGTTTGACCAGTGGAATCGGCTACGGCGTTGTTCAGGGCAAATTCCGCCCAAGGTAGCAAAGATGCCCAGTCATCCTGCCTAGCAGAGACGAAATGTCGCAAATATGTCACCAGAGTCTGGTTGGTTCTCTCCACCAACCCATTCGTCTCGGGATGGTATGCAGAGGAGAGGTTTAACTCTATGCTGAGTAAACGGCAGAGCTCTCTCCAAAACCGAGATGCGAACTGGGGACCCCGATCGCTGACAATCTTATCAGGCATACCATGCAAACGGAAAACGTGTTTAATGAACAACACCACCAAGGCCCGTGCTGAGGGTAACCGAGGAAGCGGCACCAAATGCACCATCTTGGAGAAATGGTCGGTGACAACCCAAATAATGGAGCAGCCACGCGACTTGGGTAGACCCACCACAAAGTCCATCCCGACCATCTCCCAGGGCCTGTCTGCCACCGGTAGAGGGTAAAGCAACCCAGCAGGCCGTTGCCGAGGAGACCGATTCTGGGCGCAAGAAACGCACGCCTGAATATAGTCCTTGACATCTCGGGCCATATGCGGCCACCAGTATGTTCTCGCCAGAAGCTCAGATGTCCTCTTGGTCCCAAAATGCCCACCGACTCTGGAGGAGTGAGCCCAAGAGAGAACCTCCGGTCGCAAGTTAGCTGGTACGAAAGTCTTGCCCGGGGGCACAGACTCTAGCGAAACCGGAGCTACAGTTCTCAGGCTCTCAGAAGGGACAATAAGCCGAGGCTCCTCCTCCTCCTCCGATGACACCACGGAGCGGGAGAGAGCGTCAGCACGAACGTTCTTCTCCCCGGAGAGGAAATGGAGAGTAAAATGGAACCGGGAGAAGAACAGGGACCATCTAGCCTGGCGAGAATTCAGCCGCTGGGCCGTTTGCAGATACACCAAGTTCTTGTGGTCAGTGAAGACTTGGAAGGGAAAGCGAGCTCCCTCTAAGAGATGTCTCCACTCCGAAAAAGCCAACTTCATGGCCAGCAACTCCCTGTCCCCGATGGAATAATTCCTCTCCGCTGGTGTGAAGGTCTTGGAGAAGAAGAAGCAAGGATGCTTCCGACCTTGAGCATCCTTTTGGAAAAGGACTGCTCCAGCACCAACGGATGAGGCATCCACCTCCAAGATAAATGGCTTATCAACATCGGGGCGATGTAGGATGGGAGCGCTAGCGAAGTGTGACTTGATCGAGAGAAAGGCTTTGGAGACCTCCTCTGACCACAACTTGGGATTTGCTCCCTTCTTGGTGAGGGCAACCAAGGGAGCTACCAAAGTTGAGAAGTGTGGAATGAACTGGTGATAGTAATTAATGAACCCCATAAAGCGCTGCACCGCTTTAAGAGAATGGGGTTCCTGCCAGTCCATTACAGCCTGTAGCTTGGCAGGATCCATAGCCAAACCCTGGGCAGAGATGATATAACCAAGGAAAGGCAAGGACTCCTGCTCAAACACACACTTCTCCAACTTGGCGTAGAGGGAATTTGCCCGTAAGAGGTCGAAGACTTTGCGAACATCTCTCCGATGGGAGTCAATATCTGGAGAGAAGATGAGAATATCATCCAGATAGACTACGACCGAGGTGGTGAGCATATCCCGGAAGATGTCGTTCACAAAGTCTTGGAAAACGGCTGGGGCATTACAGAGCCCGAAGGGCATCACCAGATATTCATAGTGCCCATCCCTGGTGTTAAAAGCCGTCTTCCATTCATCCCCCTCACGGATGCGAATCAGGTTGTAAGCACCCCGCAGATCTAATTTTGTAAATACCCTCGCTCCCCGTAGCCTATCAAACAGCTCAGATATCAGGGGTAGTGGGTACTTGTTCTTAACGGTGATGGCGTTAAGACCCCTGTAGTCTATGCATGGACGTAAGTCTCCAGTCTTCTTCTGTACGAAGAAGAACCCTGCCCCTGCCGGTGACACTGACTTCCTAATGAATCCTCTTGCCAGATTCTCCTGGATGTACTGGGACATTGCCTCCGTCTCCGGGAGAGATAACGGATAGACTCGACCCCGGGGAGGCTCAGCACCAGGCAAGAGGTCAATAGGACAGTCATAGGGGCGGTGAGGCGGAAGGGTCTCCGCAGCTCTTTTGGAGAACACGTCTGCATAGGGCCAATAGTGCTTGGGGAGAGAGGAAAGATCTGCGGGTACCTGTGTAGTAGCAACCTGAACGCACTCCCTCAGACATCTACCCTCGCAAGATTTACTCCAACCCAAAATTCTCCCAGAGGACCACTCAATATGAGGAGAATGGTAGCGAAGCCATGGTATCCCCAACAGGACCTCATCAATTCCCTCAGGAATGACTAATAGGGAGATTATCTCCTGATGTGATGGAGACACAGATAGCGTGAAAGGAATGGTTTGGTGGGTAATCTGTGAAGGTAGTGTTGACCCATTTACCACTCGAACGGTTACCGGCTTGGCGAGCATCACCAAGGGTATTGCGTGACGCTGGGCAAAAGCGGAAGACATAAAGTTACCCTCTGCCCCAGAATCCACGCATAGCTCGACCATAAGAGTGGATGGGCCTATGGTAATTGTCCCCTTGAAGGACAACTTTGAGGCAAACGTCGCCGTGTCTAGTGTACCTCCTCCAACTGCCACTAGACGCTGATGTTTCCCCGACCGCTGAGGACCCTTGGAGGCAAGGTTTCCTGACTGCTGGCAAACATGACGGACCTTATGTGCACGGGCAGACTGAGACTTGGATCCCGCTCGTGTCACCTCTAAGGCCTCATGTGACTCGGATGCCTGGACTGGAGATTCCAAAGGTTTGGCGAAGGTGGGAGCCAGCCGAAACCTCTGCCTACACTGGGCTCGCTCCAAGCTCCGCTCGTTAAAATGGAGGTCAATACGAGTAGATACGGCTATGAGCTCCTCCAGTGTGGCGGGAATCTCCCTAGTGGCCAAAGCGTCCTTCACATGGTCAGCCAGCCCCCTCCAAAATACGGGAATGAGGGTTTTATCTGGCCATTCCAACTCAGGCGCTAATGTCCGGAAGTGAACAGCAAAATGGCTGACCATGGTTGAACCCTGAGTCAAAGCCAGCAGTTGGAGCGCTGTATCATGGGTGACTTGAGGTCCTAAAAAGACCTGTTTCAGAGTGTCCAGAAACCTAGGAACACTCCGCACCACATGATCGTTGCGCTCCCACAGCGGCGTAGCCCACTCCAACGCTCTGTCCGACAGGTGAGAGATTATGAATCCCACCTTTGCCCGCTCAGTAGGGAAACGTGCAGCCAGAAGCTCGAGGTGTATACCACATTGGCTCACGAAACCCCTACAGGACTTACTGTCCCCAGAGTATCTCTCAGGCAAAGGAAGGTGAGATAGAGTCGGAACAGAGGTGGCAGTGGGTAAAGCTGCTGCAGCCACGCTAGCAGCCTGAACAGCTATTGCGGTAACATCCACCGCCGAGGTTGCACGCTCAAGAGACGCCAACCGGCCCTCCAGCAGCTGGATGTACCCCTGCAATCGCTGTTCATCTGCCATTACTTAGCCAGATCCTGGCGCTAGTATACTGTTAGGGTTGGCGGAACGCACCAAATATATAATTTATTAAATGGAATTGGTGCGTTCGCAACCCGGGATCCACCGTGCAGGAAAGCACCTGCTGCTAAATAATGGCGGCTCTATATGGCGGTATATACCAACTCTGTTAGCTTCACAGAGTAACCGCGAGAGGAAAGCTCTGTGCCCTGTTAGACTTTCACAGAGGCACAGGCCAACTACCCAGATGTGAGCAGTGAGTGGTCATGCATGCATACAAAACTCCTCGCCGGAGATGCCAGCATTCTAGGGGCTTATTTCAGCCGGGTCCCTGAACACACTTAAACACAATCTCCTCGCCGGAGGTGCCAGCATTCTAGGGGCTTATTTCAGCCGGGTCCCTGAACACATTCACACACATGACCACATTGGCGCAAAGCATATAGCATAAGACGATACTAGCGCATGGCCGTGCGGTCATGCGCAGTTTATATAGTTGCAGCACAGGAAGCTGCTACTGAAGTTTTTGCCCTTTCAGGACCTTCCGGAAGGACCAATGGAAAGTGCTACAGTACCTGATCATGTTTTGCCCTTTCAGGACCTTCCAGAAGGACCAATGGAATGTACTGCAGCACCTGAGCATGTGACCGAACATGTGGCCCTCGACCTCCAATGGGAGACCCTGCCCTGGGCATGCTCAGTGTGAGTAAACAAGGACCTAGTCCCAGAGAGGCTCGCTCGCCGCAGATCAATGCAGGGTACCATAGGAAAGCCAGAAAAGGCAGTAGTGACCCTATGCACCGAATCAGCCCCAGCGAGACGCTGGGAGCGACGTCTCCGCTGAGCAGAGCCCACTGCGGTCGATACCGAATGGGAGACCGCAGCAGACACGGATCGAGATTCCCCCTGTGCAGCAGAGGAAACTCGACTCCTAACACGCTTGATTTTCCTCAATTCATGGGCAGTTATTTTTCACCTTTTTTGCCCAACACGCTTCTTGCGACCCTGTTGGCTATTTGCCATAAAACGATTGATTGTTCTGTGATCACGTTTCAAAAGTTTGGCAATTTCAAGACTGCTGCATCCCTCTGCAAGACATCTCACAATTTTGGACTTTTCAGAGCCCGTCAAATCTCTCTTCTGCCCATTTTGTCAAAGGAAAGGAAGTTGCCTAATAATTATGCACACGCCTCCTCATTACAGAGATGCACATCACCTGATTTACTTAATTGGTAGTTGGCTCTCAAGCCTGAGCAGCTTGGAGTAGGACAACAAGTATAAAAAGTATCATGTGATCAAAATACCAACTTGCCTAATAATTCTACACAGAGTGTAGATGTGTAGTGAGCACTTTGACCCACCAAGTGCTTCACAGAAGTTTAGAATGTAGAGCCGTAAAAATAGAAAATCATATTTTTTCACAAAAGTTATCATTTGGCCCCCATTTTTTTATTTTCCAAAGGGTAGCAGAAGAAGCTGGACCCCAAAAGTTGTTGTGCAATTAGTCCTGAGTATTCTGATACCCCATATGTGGGGGTAAACCACTGTTTGGGCGCATGGCAGAGCTCGGAAGGGAAGGAGCGCCATTTGACTTTTCAATGCAAAATTGACTGGAATTGAGATGGGATGCCATGTCGCGTTTGGAGTGCCCCTGACGTGCCTAAACATTGAAACCCCCCACAAGTGACACCATTTTGGAAAGAAGACCCCCTAAGGAACTTATCTAGATGTGTTGTGAGAACTTTGAACCCCCAAGTGTTTCACTACAGTTTATAACACAGAGCCGTGAAAATAAAAAATCTCTTTTTTTTCCACAAATATTATTTTTTAACCCCCGGTTTTGTATTTTCCCAAGGGTAACAGGAGAAATTGGACCTGAAAAGTTGTTGTCCAATTTGTCCTGAGTACGCTGATACCCCATATGTTGGGGTAAACCCCTGTTTTGGCGCACGGGAGAGCTTGGAAGGGAAGGAGCACTGTTTTAATTTTTCAACGCAGAATTGGCTGGAATTGAGATCGGACGCCATGTCGCGTTTGGAGAGCCCCTGATGTGCCTAAACAGTGGAAATCCCCCAATTCTAACTGAAACCCTAACCTATACACACCCCTAACCCTAAACCCAACTATAACCCTAGCCACACCCCTAATCCCAACCCTAATCCCAACCGAAAATGTAATCCTAACCCTAACTTTAGCCCTAACCCTAACCCTAACTTTAGCCCCAACCCTTACTAAGGGGGTGATGAAGTGGGATTTGATTTACTTTTATAACATTTTTTGGCGGATTTTTATGATTGGCAGCCGTCACACACTAAAAGACGCTTTTTATTGCAAAAAATAGTTTTTGCGTCTCCACATTTTGAGAGCTATAATTTTTCCATATTTTGGTTCAGAGTCAGTGAGGTCTTGTGTTTTGCGGGACAAGTTGACGTTTTTATTGGTACCATTTTCAGGCACGTGACATTTATTGATCGCTTTTTATTCCGATTTTTGTGAGGTAAAATGAACAAAAACCAGCTATTCATGAATTTCCCTTGGGGGGGCACTTGTACCATTCCACATTTAATAAAATTGCTAAAGCAGTTTTATTCTTCGGGTCAGTACGATTACAGCGATACCTCATTTATTTTTTTTATGTTTTGGCGCTTTTATACACTAAAAACTTTTATATATAAAATAATTATTTTTGCATCACTTTATTCTGAGGACTATAACTTTTGTATCTTTTTGTTGATGATGCTGTATGGCGGCTCGCTTTTTGCGAGACAAGATGACATTTCAGCGGTACCATGGTTATTTCTATTGGTCTTTTTGATCGCGTGTTATTCCACTTTTTGTTTGGCAGTATGATAATAAAGTGTCGTTTTTTATTTTCTTTTTTACGGTGAATCACTGAAGGGGCTAACTAGTGGACAGTTTTATAGGTCGGGTCGTTACGGACGCGGCGATACTAAATATGTGTACTTTTATTGTTTTTTTTTATTCAGATAAAGAAATGTATTTATTGAAACAATATATATATATTTTTCTTTATTTAGGATTTTTTTTTTTTTTACACGTGTAAATATTTTTTTTTTTTACTTTTTTACTTTGTCCCGGGGGGGGGGGGGGGGGGACATGACTATATAGGGTCAGATCTCTGATCTGACTCTTTGCTGTGCACTGTGTCAGATCAGCGCTTGGAAGGAGGAGGTAAGAGAACCTCTGAGCAACACGATCACATCGCATTGCTCTGAGGGTCTCAGGGAAGGGATGCTTTCCCATGCCGTGCCATGCTTGATCACAGTGTGTCAGGATTAATTTGCCGTGCTGTCCGCGACCGCTCCTGGCACATAGTGCCGGATGTCAGCTGCGATAGTCAGATCAGTAATGACGTACTATCCCGTTGGTGGTCATACGGGCCCATATCACCTCGACGGGATAGTACGTCCGATGTCAGAAAGGGGTTGAAACGGAAAAACTGAAATATCTCATGGTCATAAGTATTCAGACCCTTTGCTCAGACACTCATATTTAAGTTACATGCTGTCCATTTCCTTGTGATCCTCCTTGACATGGTTCTACTCCTTCATTGGAGTCCAGCTGTGTTTAATTAATCTGATAGGACTTGATTTGGAAAGGCACACATCTGTCTATATAAGACATTACAGCTCACAGTGCATGTCAAACCATATGAGAATCATGAGGTCAAAGGAACTGGCCAAGGAGCTCAGAGACAGAATTGTGGCAAGGGACAGATCTGGCCGAGGTTACAAAAGAATTTCTGCAGTACTCAAGGTTCCTAAGAGCACAGTGGCCTCCATAATCCTTAAATGGAAGAAGTTTGGGACCAGCAAACATCTTCCTAGACCTGGCCATCCAGCCAAACTGAGCAATCATGGGAGAAGAGCCTTGGTGAGAGAGGTAAAGAAGAACATTCACCCTCCAACCTGATGGAACTGGAGAGGATCTGCAAGGAAGAATGGTAGAGGATCCCCAAATCCAGGTGTGAAAAACTTGTTGCATCATTCCCAAGAAGACTCATGTGATATTTCAGTTTTCCTTTTTTAATAAATTTGCAAAAATTTCTACATTTGTTTTTTTCCAGTCAAGATGAAGTGCGGAGTGTACAATAATGAGAAAAAAATAAACTTTTTTTAATTTACCAAATGGCTGCAATGAAATAAAGAGTAAAAAATGTAAAGGGGTCTGAATACTTTCTGTACCCACTGTATATTAAATGCAAAATCCCTTGGTGGTAGGTATAGATGGAATAATAACTATATACAACTAATACAGGGATAGAGGACCTATAGGGAATGCCCTGCAATATGGAGTCAGGAATAGGTACTGATAAGATAATATGTACCCTAAAGTTGAAGCTGAAGTCAGACTTAACAGGCTATGTGCACACGTAGGAAATGTGGTGCAGAATTTTCTGCACAAAATTCGCATCTCCTGGCAGAATCCGCAGCTGCGGATTTGCCGCGGTTTTTATGTGGATTTTGTGCAGAATTGATGCGCGTTTTGTGCGGATTTACCGCAGTTTTTGCCACTGCGGGTTTCTATCATGGAGGGGTACAGAAACGCTGCAGATCCACACAAAAGAAGTGACATGCACTTCTTTTAAATCCGCAAAGCTTTCCGCACTGATTTTTCCGCACCATCTGCACAACTTTTTTTTTTACCCATTGATTTACATTGTACTGTAAATCACAGTGCGGAACTGCAGCGTTTCTGCGCGGCAAAATCTGCTGCGGATCCGCAGCAAATCCGCATCATGTGCACATAGCCATAGGATAATATCCATATAAAGGTGGCTAGTTCAGATAAGGAATCCAAAGTAAAGGGGCACCAGAATTGTACTGGTAAAGTGTCCTATTACCTGAAGGGACTGCACCAGCATGGGTTCATAGAATCAGGGCGTCCGCCCCAAATCGCGTTTTGGATCAGAGCTTTCGTCAGGGGTCACGAAACATAGCGCACAGACAGAGTTTAAAAACAATATGTACCGGAAGTGTTGTTAGCCGAGGACCGGAAGTGACGATGCGTTGCCGTAGTTACCGCGATGCCCGCCAGCATTTGCATCATGGTTCGAGTGATGCCAGAAACATGTGGGGTCCCACGTGATTCAACACTAAATATTACATGAAACCCAGAACGTCAGCGAAGATGGCGGAGACAGGGTACGCATGCGTACTGGCCGCAGCGATGAGAGTATCGCATCGAGTGTGTAGTGTACTGATTACTGATGGGGATAGCTGTATAAATGGAGATAGCTATATAAAGGGCCCGCCATATGTTATCAGGAAGTCAACAATATATATACATCTCAGAGAATGTGTCGATATGCAGCACATATATAACAGGTAAATGTATATGACATGACATAATTGGCAATATCTTTCATATGACACGTAAGTAGCACTGTCAGTTTAGATGGAACATATATATGGCAGACAGATATATACCGTATACAGCTTGGCAAAAATTAAGAGACCACTGACCAAATGTAAATTGTTCTTTTATTCTATAAACTACTGACAACATGTCTCCATAGTTCCACCAATAAATTTTGTATTGATTTTCTGAAAATGAGAAATGGTCAAAATAACAAAAAAATGCATTGCTTGCAGACCTCAAATAATGCAAAAAAAAAAACAAGTTCATAATCATTTAGAAACAACAATACTAATGTTTTAACTCAGGAAATAGTTCATAAATCAATATTTTGTGGAATAACCATGATTTTTAATCACGGCTTTCTTGCGTCTTGGCATACTTTCCACCAGTCTTTCACACTGCTTTTGGGTGAACTTATGCCATTCCTGATACAAAATGTAAGCAGTTCTACTTTGTTTGATGGCTTGTGACTATCCATCTTCCTCTTGATTACATTCCAGAGGTTTTCAATGGGGTTCAGGTCTGGAGATCCACTATCAGGAACACCGTGACTGTTGCACAGGTCAGATCAGTACACGTGTCCCACCTGGGTACTGGGTTACCTGGTTCAGTGCACAGAGGGTTTGCCGGGATGAGCGTGACTGCTGGCGTGCAGGACCTGTGACACGTGACTGTTGAGGGAGAGTCAAGAGCCAACCAGTGAGCTACCGGAGAGCGGCGGGGACCGGCAGGGCCGATGGGAGGTCAGGCGAACCGAGGTCAATGCCGAGAGGTCAGTGGGGAATCAGAACAAGAGAAAAGAGAATGGTCAGGTCAAAGCTGAGAGTCAGGTACCGAGAGAGCGATGGAGATACCAGGAGAACAGGCAAAATAGGCAGTCTCAAAACAAAGCAGGAGTCAATACCAAGCGAACAACAAAAGGTACAGAATCAGCAGACAAGAGCAAAATGTGAACAAACCAGGTCAGAAACAGGGGGATCACACAGAAGCATGCACAAGGCACAAGCTCTCAAGGGTCAACTAACTCAGCCGAGGGCAGGAGTATCACTGACAAACGGACAGCCCAAGAGAGGCTATTTAAAGCCCTTCCAAAGCCAGAGGGAGGCCAAAAGGATCAACCTCAGAGGCACTAGACAAAACTTAATGCAGACCATGACATCCATGCCTTGATTGACTTAGCTGTGTGACATGGTGCATTGTCCTGCTGGAAAAACCAGTTGGGGAACATTGCCTAAGCAGAAGGAATCAACTGTTTTTTCCAGGATAACCTTGTATGTGGCTTGATTCATACGTCTTTCGCAAAGAGCAACCTGCCCAATCCCAGCCTTGCTGAAGCATCCCCAGATAATCACCAATCGTCCACCAAATTTCACAGTGGGTGCATGACAGTGTGGCTTGTACGCCTCTCCAGGTCTCCGTCTAACCATTAAATGACCAGGTGTTAGGCAAAGCTGAAAATTAGACTCATCAGATAAGATTACCTTACTCCAGTCCTCCATGGTCCAATCCTTATGATATTTGGCAAATTTCAGCCTGGCTCTCCTTTGCTTCTCATTGATAAAGGCTTTTTTTTCTAGCTTTACTTGACTTGAGTCCTGCCTCTAGGAGCCTGTTACGAACTGTTCTTTCCATGCACTTCACCCCAGCTGCCATTTGCCATTCCTTTTGTAGGTCACTTGATGTCATCCTGCTGTTGCTGAGTGACATTCGAATAAAATGATGGTAATCCCGGTCAGTGGAGTGTCATTTTCGCCCTTTGCCGGTCTGTAGCTTTGTTGTCCCCAAGCGTGCTGCTTGACCTAGTTGTAATGGACTGCCGTCTTAGAAATTTTAAGGATGGAGGCAACATGACACTCACAGTATCCCTCTGCTAGTAACGCCAGAATTGAGCCCTTCTTTTCCTCACTCAAGACTTTTATTTTCAACTCCTTTGGCATGGTTAAAAGTTATTTTTTCATTCCTATTACTTTTGGGATTTTACTAGCACTTGTTTTGCCATCCAGCTTGTCCTGTTGCAAGAGGATTGTAAACACCACAGCAGTGTTTTTTATACTTTCCTTTGTTAAATAAGATTTGGTTCAGGTGATCACCTAATCAGAAGCACATTAAGTTAAATAATATGTACTCTGGTTGGAATTCAACTGACACTGGAATGGAATGGCTGTCAGACATGTTAAGAAGCTGATTTTTATAAAACTGTGCAGTGGTCTCTTAATTTTTGCCAGAGCTGTATAACATGACATAGTTGGCAATATCTTTTTTAAAAGCACGTAGGAGGCATGATCAGCAGCGCGACATATATCACAAAAAATAGATGTGTATAAATTTATAATATCGGGTAAATTGTAGATCAATTGTGCAATGACCCATTGCTGTCAGAGCCACCATGTCAAGGGGTTGCCGCAGCGGAGCCAGAAGATCCCATCGTCTGGTTGCTCCTACTCCGCCGCTGAGAAGAAGCACTTCTCCAGTTTATTAAACGTGTTTATTTCTTCCAGCACAAAAGGGATTAATTGGCCATGTTGGAAATCCCTGTGTTCAGCTGTGCTTTATTAGCCACTCCTTTTCCCTATAAAATCTGGGCTCTATTACCTAGTCCTTGACAGAGTTAGCTCTTGCTTCATAATAAATAGAGGGAGAGAAGTTGGTATGAGAAGGAGATCTGGAGGAGTTATAAGCCTCTGTTGTTTCGTTTGTTTGCTTGATAGTCCCTTATCCTTTCCTGTTTTGCTTTCTTCCCTTTCTTGCACACCCTGGTGGATTCCTCTGTGATATGTGAGTGAATATTTTGTGTGTATGGAGTTTTCAGTTTCCTCTTGTATTCTTGCTCTGTTTGTCGGGTTGGTGTACTGCGATGCACAATAGGGCCCCCTCTTCCCTGGGTGGGGGAAGGGGACAGACGAAGGGCTAACGTAGGAGATAAGGCAAGTATCCCGGGGAACAGGGTGAGCTAGGGTGCCCCTAGTGTTAGTGCCAGGAAAGGAGCCCCTGGTCCCAGGTCACTCGACAGCTGTGTCATGACATTAACTCTGATCCATGATGGATCCAATCTCAGTTCTGACAGGGCAATTGCAGCAGCTCAGTTTGGAGGTGTGTGGAGATACAGGGGATCGGCGGGCGCCCAGGTCCACTAGCTGGAACCACATGAACCAGAAATCGCCTCGCCTAACTTCCAATTAATGTGGGCATAATGCTACTCAGACAACACATAGTGAGGGTAAAACAGTGTGGCAATGCTTTATTGAACCACAAACCTGGCATATAACACATAGAGCCGTCCCATCAAATACTCAAGATGGTGCAAACTACAGTCTCACCCTTCCGCTGACACACCAGGATAATGGCAGATGTTACATCAGAGCTCCCAGAGTCGGCCACCCCACCTGTAGTACCCACACAGAGAGGAGGTAATGTCAAGCATAGGAAGATGACAGTCCATTGTGTCCATGCAAAATACAAGGCTAATTGACACGAGAGTCACAACCTGGCTTATCCAAACATTTCCATGGAGTCAAGCGACCAGCGGGTCCCAAATCTGGCTTTCTCCAAACGTATCCATGGTCTAGCGATGGTCAATGGAGCAGATCTGTATTCTTCCACCCAAAGCCGAAAACCCCTAGGTTGTTTCCTGTAGAATGATACATCCGTGTACCTTGTGATGGTGCCATGATATTGGCTGCTGTCCTGTCTCTGGTCCTTTGGGTGTATATGTCTTGGCAGAATCTCTGGCTGTCTCTCTCCCCCGTCTCTCTGAGTCTCTTTATACAGACGCATATAACCTATGTTTAGACTTACACAGTGTCCTCCAGTCCAGCATCAAGATAAAGGGAACAAAGGTGGTATGATCAAGTAGCATTACTTATTTAATCTATTTGCATAGTTTTTCCCTCTCTGCTTTCAAAGTCAAGAAACTAGCTCCATAATACAATGCATGCTTAGCGTATCAGCAAACATCACTAGGCATCAAAGACAAGCACACACACTGTTATATGACATATCAGCTTACAAGTCACTATTACAGGCTTACAAGCAAAAGTATAGATAATAGCATATTCTACTTGGTTTGCTAAAAATTGTCTGGGCGATTAAGATATTATCCAGTTTCTTCAAATGGTGGCGGATTTGCCCACTGGATTTGCCCAGCATGGCTACCACAGCATCTTGCAGTGGCATGCTATTCCATCCGGTTTGCGTTTAGTTGGACCATCATTTATTTTTCAACAGGACAATGACCCCAAACACACCTCCAGGCTGTGCAAGGGCTATTTGACCAAGAAGGAGAGTGATGGGGTGCTACACCAGATGATCTGGCCTCCACCGTCACCAGACCTGAACACAATCAAGATGGTTTGGGGTGAGGTGGACCGCAGAGTGAAGGCAAAAGGGCCAACAAGTGCTAAGCATCTTTGGGAACTCCTTCAAGATTGTTGGAAGACCATTCCCGGTGACTACCTATTGAAGCTCATCAAGAGAATGCCAAGAGTGTGCAAAGCAGTCATCAAAGCAAAAGGTGGCTACTTTGAAGAACCTAGAATATAAGACGTAATTTCAGTTGTTTCACACCTTTTTGTTAAGTACATAATTCCACATGTGTTAATTCATAGTTTTGATGCCTTCAGTGTGAATGTACAGTTTTCATAGTCATGAAAATACAGAAAAATCTTTAAATGAGAAGGTGTGTCCAAACTTTTGGTCTGTACTGTACGTGGGTGAAAATAAGGTGGACGTTTCCTGGACAGTGGGATGGGGTTTAATTTGGTTGGCGCTAGGTTTGTCCAGGACCAAGGCCTCATCCAACATACATTGTCCAGATCCATACCTACAGTGCCTTGTGAAAGTATTCGGCTCCCTGGAACTTTTCAACCTTTTCCCACGTATCATGCTTCAAACATAAAGATACCAAATGTACATTTTTGGTGAAGAGTCAACAACAAGTGGAAGACAAATGTGAATTTGAATGATATTTATTGGTTATTTAAAATTTTTGTGGAAATTCAAAACCTGAAAAGTGGGGAGTGCAATATTATTCGGCCCCTTTACTTTCAGTGCAGCAAACTCACTCCAGAAGTTCATTGTGGATCTCTGAATTATCCAATGTTGTCCTAAATACCTAATGATGATAAATATAATCCACCTGTGTGTAATCAAGTCTCCGTATAAATGCACCTGCTCTGCGATAGTCTCAGGGTTCTGTTTGAAGCACAGAGAGCATCATGAAGACCAAAGAACACAACAGGCAGGTCCGTGATACTGTTGTGGAGAAGTTTAAAGATGGATTTGGATACTAAAGGATTTCCAAAACTTTAAACATCCCAAGGAGCACTGTGCAAGTGATCATATTGAAATGGAGGAAGTATCATACCACTGCAAATCTACCAAGATCCGGCTGTCCCTCTAAACTTTCATCTCAAACAAGGAGAAAGACTGATCAGAGATGCAGCCAAGAGGCCTATGATCACTCTGGATGAACTGCAGAGATCTACAGCTGAGGTGGGACAATCTGTCCATAGGACAATAATCAGTCGTACACTGCACAAATCTGGCCTTTATGGAAGAGTGGCAAGAAAGCCATTTCTCAAAGATATCCATAATAAGTTTTGTTTAAAGTTTGCAACAAGCCACCTGGGAGACACACCAAACATGTGGAAGAAGGTGCTCTGGTCAGATGAAACCAATATCGAACATTTTGGCAACAATGCCAAACGATTTGTTTGGCGTAAAGGCAGCACCGCTCATCACCCTGGACACACCATGCCCACTGTCAAACATGGTGGTGGCAGCATCGTGGTTTGGTCCTGCTTTTCTTCAGCAGGGACAGGGAAGATGGTTAAAATTGATGGGAAGATGGATGGAGCCAAATACAGGACCATTCTTGAAGAAAACCTGTTGGAGTTTGCAAAAGACCTGAGACTGGGACAGAGATTTGTCTTCCAACAAGACAATGATTCCAAAAATAAAGCAAAATCTACAATGGAATGGTTCACAAATAAACGTATACAGATGTTAGAATGTCCAAGTCAAAGTCCAGACCTCAATCCAATCGAGAATCTGTGGAAAGAGCTGAAAACTGCTGTTCACAAACGATCTCTGTGAAACCTCGCTGAGTTCGAGCTGTTTGCCAAGGAAGAATGGGCAAGAATTTCAGTCTCTGGTTGTACAAAACTGAGACATACCCCAAGCGGCTTGCAGCTGTAATCGCAGCAGAAGGTGGCGCAACAAAGTATTAAGTTAAAGGGGCCGAAGAATATTGCACGCCCAACTTTTCAGTTTTGGAATTTCCATAAAAATGTAAAATATCATTCAACTTCACAATTGTATTTCACTTGTTGTTGATTCTTCAACAAAAATTTTCATTTGGTATCTTTATGTTTGAAGCATGATATGTGGGAAAAGGTTGAAAAGTTCCAGGGAGCCAAATACTTTCGCAAAGCACTGTACCAGTGATTTTGAGACAGTTTTTTTTTGTGACATATTGTATTTAATGTTAGTGGTAAATTTTAGTGGTAAATTTTGGTCTCTATTTTTTGTGTTTAGTTGCAAAGATATTGAAATTTTGGAAACTTTTTTTTAAACTTTTAGTTTTTATGCCATTAAACCAGAGTTATACCACACAAAATAGCTAATAAATAACATTTATCACATGTCTACTTTACATCGGCATCATTTGTGAAACAATTTTTTTGTTAGGAAGTTCAAGAAGTATCGTTTCTCCTCGTGGAGAGTGACATGATAAGCATGTTGAGGTGATCAGACTTAAAGCCGCAATGCTCCTCTGGGAAATATGCAAATTGTCTCTTCAGAGAGGAAGAGGACTAGAACTCTAGTGCCATCTATTGTAAGTAGCAATCCTAACAGTTAATGTCGACCCTTTAACGAGCCTTGTCACATGACTTAGGATAATAGCCAAACAAGAATCTCATTTTGCAGACACTGTTTCGGGGTACTGCCCCTCATCAGTGCAAAGTGGAGATCTAGTTTGGCTGATTGAGAGGCGTCTGACCGGGATCAAAGAAGTATCATTTCTCCTCGCGCAGAGTGACATGATAAGCATGTCGAGGTGAGGAGACTTAAAGCCGCAATGCTCTTCTGGGAAATATGCAAATTGTCTCTTCAGAGAGGAAGAGGACTAGAACTCTAGTGCCACCTATTGGAAGTAGAAATCCTAACAGTCAATGTCGACCCTTTAACGAGCCTTGTCACATGACTTAGGATAATAGCCAAACCAGAATCTCAATTTGCAGACACTGTGTTTCGGGGTACTGCACATCAGAGGACAGAGAAATAGGGGGATTCGGGGACCCTGCTAAACTTACCGGTGTCCCTGGGTCCTCCTGTGTCCCCTCCTGCCCACCGCCTTCTTCATCCAGTAAGAAAATGGCAGGCGCATGCGCAGTGTGCCCGCCATGATCTGCCGGCGGGCAGCTGGAGGAGTTGGGGCTAAAATTAGGGTAAGGGTTGGGGCTAAATTTAGGGTTAGGGTTGGGGCTACATTTAGGGTTAGGGTTAGGGTTGGGGCTAAATTTAGAGTTAGGGATAGGGTTGGGGCTAAATTGAGGGTTAGGGTTAGAGTTGGGGCTAAATTTAGGGTTATGGCTAGGGATAGGCTTCTTTCACACTTGCGTCGGTACAGGGCCATCGCAATGCGTCGGCCCGACATACCGACGCACATTGTGAAAATTGTGCACAGTGTGGGCAGCGGATGCAGTTTTTCAACGCATCCGCTGCCCAGTCTATGTCCTGGGGAGGAGGGGGCGGAGTTACGGCCACACATGCACAGTCGGAAATGGCGGACGCGATGTACAAAAAACGTTACATTGAACTTTTTTGTGACGATGGTCCGCCAAAACACAACGGATCCAGTGCACGACAGACACGACTTGTGGCCATCCGTTGCGATCCGTCGGCAATACAAGCCTGTGGGCAAAAAACGCATCCTGCGGGCACATTTGCACGATCCATTTTTTGTCCAAAACGACGGATTGCGACAGATGCCACACAACGCAAGTGTGAAAGTAGCCTTAGGGCTAGGGTTAGGGTTGGAGCTAAAGTTAGGGCTAGGGTTAGTGTTGGGCTAGGGTTAGGGTTGGGGCTAAAGTTAGGGTTGGGGCTAAATTTAGGGTTAGGGCTACGGTTGGGCTAAAGTTAGGGTTACGGTTGGGGCTAAAGTTAGGGCTAGGGTTGCGGCTAAAGTTAGGGTTAGAGTTGGGATTAGGGTTAGGGTTTGGATTAGGGTTGGTATTAGGGTTATTGTTGGCATTAGGATTAGGTTTGGGTTTAGGGTTAAGGTTAGGGTTGGGATTAGGGTTAGATGTGTATTGGGATTAGGGTTAGGTTTGAGGTTAGGGTTGAGATTAGGATTAGGGGTGTGTTGGATTTAGGGTTTTGATTAGGGTTATGGTTAGGGTTGACATTAGGGATGTTTTGGGGTTAGGGTTGTGATTATCGTTACAGTTGTGATTAGGATTATGGATCGGGTTGGGATTAGGGTTAGGGGTGTGTTGGGGTTAGGGTTGGAGTTAGAATTGGGGGGTTTCCACTGTTTAGGTACATCAGGGGGTTACCAAACACGACAGCCAATTTTGCGCTCAAAAAGTCAAATGGTGCTCCCTCCCTTCTGAGCTCTGCTGTGCGCCCAAACAGTGGTTTACCCCCACATAGTCTGCATTCCAAAACGGCGCTCGTTCCCTTCCGAGCTCTGTCGTGCGCCCAAACAGTGATCCCCCCCACACATGGGGTACCAGCATACTCAAGATAAATTGGACAACAACTTTTGGGGTCCAATTTCTCTTGTTACCCTTGTGAAAATAAAAACTTGGGGGCTAAAAAATCTTTTTTGTGGAAAAAAAATATTTTTTATTTTCACGACTCTGCATTATAAACTTCTGTGAAGCACTCGGGCATTCAAAGTTCTCACCACACATCTGGATAATTTCCTTGGGGGGTCTAGTTTCCAAAATGGGGTCACTTGTGGGGGGTTTCTACTGTTTAGGTACATCAGGGGTTCTGCAAATGCATAACGCCCGCAGACCATTCTATCAAAGTCTACATTCCAAAACGGCGCTCCTTCCCTTCCGAGCTCTGCCATGCGCCCAAACAGTGGTACCCCCCACATGTGGGGTATCAGCCTACTCAGCATAAATTGCACAATATATTTTGGGGTCCAATTTCTCCTGTTACCCTTGTGAAAGTAAAAATTTGGGGGTGAAAAGATCATTTTTGTGGAAAAAATATGATTTTTTTTATTTTCATGGCTCTACATTATAAACTTCTGTGAAGCAGTTGGGGATTCATAGTGCTCACCACACATCTAGATTATGCTCTTTGGGGGTCTAGTTTCCAAAATGGGGTCACTTGTGGGGGGTTTCCACTGTTTAGGTACATCAGGAGCTCTGCAAATGCAACATGACGCCCGCAGACCATCCCATCAAAGTCTGCATTCCAAGTGGCGCTCCTTCCCTTCCGAGCCCCGATGGGTGCCCAAACAGTGCCCTTCCCCCCACATATGGGGTATCAGCATACTCAGGACAAACTGCTCAACAGATTTTGGGGTCCAATGTCTCCTGTTACCCTTGAGAAAATAAAAAAATTGCAGGCTAAAAAATCATTTTTGAGGAAAAAAAAACAGGATTTTTTATTTTCACGGCTCTACTTTATAAATTTCTGTGAAGCACTTGGGGGTTTAAAGTGCTCACAACACATCTAGATAAGTTCCTTAAGGGGTCTAGTTTCCAAAATAAGGTCACTTGTGGGGGGCTTCTACTGTTTAGGCACATCAGGGGCTCTCCAAACGCGACATGGCGTCCGATCTCAATTCCAGCCAATTCTACATTGAAAAAGTAAAACAGCACTCCTTCTCTTCCAAGCTCTGCGGTGCGCCCAAACAGTGGTTTACCCCCACATATGGGGCATTGACGTACTCAGGAGAAATTGCACAACAATTTTTGTGGTCTAATTTCTCCTGTTACCCTTCTGAAAATAAAAATGTGTGGGCAAAAAGATCATTTTTGTGTAAACAAATGCGATTTTTTATTTTCATGGCTCTACATTATAAACTTCTGTGAAGAACTTGGGGGTTCAAAGTGCTCACCACACATCTAGATAAGTTCCTTAAGGGTTCTAGTTTCCAAAATGGTGTCACTTGTGGAGCGTTTCCACTGTTTAGGCACATCAGGGGCTCTCTAAACGTGACATGGCATCTGATCTCAATTCCAGCCAATTCTGCATTGAAAAAGTCAAACGGTGCTCCTTCTCTTCCAAGCTCTGCGGTGCGCCCAAACAGTGGTTTACCCCCACATATGGGGTATCGGCGTATTCAGGAGAAATTGCACAACAAAATTTATGGTTAAATTTCTGTTTTTACACTTGTCAAAATATTTAAAAAAATGGTTCGGAAGTAAAATGTTTGCAAAAAATAGTTAAATGTTCATTTTTTCCTTCCACGTTGTTTCAGTTCCTGTGAAGCACGTAAAGGGTTAATAAACTTCTTGAATGTGGTTTTGAGCACCTTGAGGGGTGCAGTTTTTAGAATGATGTCACACTTGCTTATTTTCTATCATATAGACCCCTCAGAATGACTTCAAATGTGATGTGGTCCCTAAAAAAAATGTTGTAAAAATGAGAAATTGCTGGTCAACTTTTAACCCTTATAACTCCCTAACAAAAAAAAATTTGTTTCCAAAATTGTGCTGATGTAAAGTAGACATGTGGGAAATGTTATTTATTAACTATTTTTTGTGACATATCTCCCTGATTTAAGGGCATAAAAATACAAAGTTTGAAAATTGCAAAATTTTAAAAATTTTCGCCATATTTCCATTTTTTTCATAAATAATCGCAAGTAATATCGAAGAAATGTTACCACTAACATGAAGTACAATATGTCACGAAAAAACATTCTCTGAATCAGCGGGATCCGTTAAAGTGTTCCAGAGTTATAACCTCATAAATTGACAGTGGTCAGAATTGTTAAAATTGGCTCAGTCATTAAGTACCAAATTGGCTCTGTCACTAAGGGGTTAATGAAATGAAAGAACACACAGTTTTGCTATCTTTATTCTTCTGCTAATCCAAGCGATGCCTTCGGTCTCCTGTAATAAATAAAAAATTAAAAACCAACAATAAACCCATACCTGTCAGGTGTACAGTCAGTCCCACCGTGTAATCCATATCTGGGGGATATATTGTTTACAATCGGGAGCGGTGCTAATGCTACCGCCCCGGCTGTAAACCACTGAGGAATGAATGAGAAGCTGCCGGCGTCAGCATCAGTGACGTCAGCGTAGCCTCCCAGCCTGACCCGAGGTGAAGTGTTGAGCGTGGGGAAGTGACAGTTCGTTTTTCCACGCTGCCGAGTTCATTGCAGGTCAGGCTGGGAGGATGCGCTGACGTCACTCGTCCGTTTTTTCGGTCCTGAAATTAGACCTTTTATTCTCACATATGGGTATGAGCCCTAAATGGAATAACATCATAAGGAGCATATCATGTGATTACTTCAATCAAAACATTCAATGAGTGAAATGAGGATTTTTTTTTTAAATGGTGGAAAATAGACATAACTTTACCTAACCATTTTGTATTCCAGTTACTCCTCAACACAACTTTCATCAATATGGACAGATGACCAGGTAAGGCAAGCGGAAATTAAAACACTGACTTCCTTATAAAGAAAAAATGTCTCATTGCTTGAAATCTAATCTGTACATTTGTATCAGAGAATGCATCTATGATTTTAGCTGGCTGCAGTGGTGCTAGAAGTAACTGCAATGTGAGCATACTTCTCTAAATATGACGTTCTTATTAGTTAGTGATGAATGTAACTTTCATTTCAAAGTGATAGAATAATAAAGAAAATTCAATCTTAAAGAGGACCTATCATCTTCACACATACTACAGTAAGGAGATTAATTATGGAAACAGGAACACATGGGCTACTTGCACAGTGTACAAGTCTGTAGGAACATGCTCACACACCACCAAGAAACTTGAAGACACAAAAGAGCATAGTAAAACCAAAAACACTCAGTTTCAAAAAATCACAGTAATCCGCAAGTGCTAGTAAAAAGATGTAAAAAACAGGGTATTTGGTTGATACGTTTTTTGCAAAAAATGTATACTAAGCTGCTCCACCAAACGTCAAGGTATTCCCATATCAGAGTGGTGATTCCCACCACTCCTCTTGGGTTATCTGCACAAAAGCTGTTCCACTCAGCATGTCCACATGGACTTTTCCTCTCTGAACCCTGTTCACATAGGTAATATACAAACCCTGTCCGCCCTTGTATGGGCAGTGTCTGCATTGATCTTCTACGCTGGCATGGTGAGTCACTGCACAGTAGCAGAGACTTGCCGGCGAGCAATGCAGATACTGCCCATACAAGGCGGACAGGATTCTTGTAACCATGCTGTGTTCTAATGAGACATGCCCACCATTCCAGGCTGGTTGCTAGTAGAGATGAGCAACATTTCAAGGTTCTCATGTTCACCGAACATATTCGAAGCCCAGTGACTTCAATGGGATGCAAAACCAAACGCATAGACAACTTCAAGGGGGCCAAAAAACTGCTAAAACAGCTCAAATTACTGGCAGGCACCAGGAAAAGTGACATTAATTGGCCAATCAAATTTGCTATAAATAAATGATTTTTTTTTTAAATTTACATGGGTTCCCCTGTGTTTTTGATAACCAGCCAGGCTGCAACCCTCAGCTGTCAGCGTTAGCAAGGCTGGTTATCAAGAATAGAGGGGTCACCATGCTGTTTTTTTAAATATTTAAATAAATAATTTAAAAAAAATCGTTGTGGGGTCTCCCCATTTTTGACAACCAGCCAAGCAAAAGTTGACAGCTGGGGGCTGGTAAGGGGCCATGCATATTGGCCCCCCTCTGCCTAAAAATTGCAACCTGCAGCCGCTCCAGAAAAGGTGCATCAATTAGATGTGCCAATTCTGGCGTTTTGCCCAACTCTTCCCACTTACCCTGTGGCGGTGGCAAGTGGGGTTCATATTTGACGCTTTGCGGCCTGTGTTGCTACCGGAAACACTGACGTCTGAAAGAGCCCCTAGTGAACTTGGTAATTTACCGAACTTTAGCTGACTTTTGTCGATTTTTAAGGGGAAAAAAAGGTTGGGAACACAAATACAAATGTACAACGTTCGTGCCGAATTTGATATACACACACACAGGCACACACACTGTATTTTGCGGATTAGAAGACAAACCCCATATTTTGGGGAGGAAAATAGGAAACATTTTTTTAATAAAATGGTGGGGCGTCTTATAGTCCGCTTTTACAGTAACTTACCTGGGGGTGCCGAGATGGTGGAGCAAGGTCCCAAGTAGCAGGATCGATGCTGCAGAAAGCTGGCGGCTGCAGGTGTGGGGAGATGCTGTGGGTCCCAAGGTGGGAGGAGGGGGTGTTCTGCAGTACGAGAATGCAGTGGGCCTTGAGATTTCAAAAAAATGTCACCCGGACCCCCCCCCCCCCCCCACTTCCTTGGTTTCCAATGCGGTGGACTTTGGGAAAGTGGCCGCCAAAGGGGGTGCATTCGCAGATTGAGAGCTGCACCATATACAGTATATGTACATATAGCATCGTACGCAGTAAAACGGTAGTGACCCAAGCAAGTTCAAACAAAGCTTGCTTAGTTTGCAGTCCATAAATAGGCCGGACTTCCCTTTGTCCAGTTTCCCTGGGCGACCGCACGCCGGTACCAAGTCTCTGTACGCACGCAGCCGAGTATACATAAGACAGCCCAAGACGCAGGGTGTCAGTCTCTTGCCCTTGTGTTGCTTCACACAGGGAGTGCTCGGCAGAAAACTGCTCTGTCTGCTTCCAAGAACAACACTGACACACCTCCCCCTCTACTACAGGGCTTTTTAATCAGTCACTGCTTCACCATTCTAATCATAGTTACACCTGTGACTGCAATACGCCCTCATGGCCTCACTACACCTCCATGCGCATTCTGGAGAGCACAAACAGCGCCTCCTAGCTGTATCAGGGTTCACTACCTCACAATACACACACGCACAAACACTCTGCGCACATGTGTACACACAGCATGTATGCACAGACAGACAGTGGCTGCGCACAGACAGTGCACAGGCAGGCTGCGCATAGACAGAGAGTGTGCACACAAGCAGGCTGCTCACAGACAGCCTGCACACAGGCAAACTATGCACAGACAAAGCATGTACACAGGCAGGCTGCGCACAGACAGCGTGTACGCAGCGCAGGTTGCACATAGACAGACAGCTTATACGCAGGCAGGTTGCACACAGACAGTATACATACACACGCAATGCACATGTTTGCATACAGCTCTTTTACAGTTATATGAAAAAGTTTGGGCACCCCTATTAATCTTAAGCTTAATGTTTTATAAAAATTGTTTTTTTTTGCAACAGCTATTTCAGTTTCATATATCTAATAACTGTTGGACACAGTAATGTTTCTGCCTTGAAATGAGGTTTATTGTACTAACAGAAAATGTGCAATCTGCATTCAAACAAAATTTGACAGGTGCATAAGTATGAGCACCCTTATCATTTTCTTGTTTTAAATACTCCTACCTACTTTTTACTGACTTACTAAAGCACTTTTTTTGGTTTTCTAACCTCATTGAGCTTTGAACTTCATAGCCAGGTGTATGCAATCATGAGAAAAGCTACTTAAAGTGGCCACTTGCAAGTTGTTCTCCTGTTTTAATCTCCTCTGAAGAGTGGCATCATGGGCTCCTCAAAACAACTGTCTAATGATCTGAAAACAAAGTCAACATAGTTGTTCAGGGGAAGGATACAAATAGCTGTCTCAGAGATTTAACCTGTCAATTTCCACTGTGAGGAACATAGTAAGGAAATGGAAGAACACAGGTACAGTTCTTGTTAAGGCCAGAAGTGGCAGGCCAAGAAAAACATCAGAAAGGCAGAGAAGAAGAATGGTGAGATCAGTCAAGGACAATCCTCAGACCACCTCCATAGAGCTTCAGCATCAACTTGCTGCAGATGGTGTCACTGTGCATCGGTCAACTATACAACGCACTTTGCACAAGGAGAAGCTGTATGGGAGAGTGATGCAAAAGAAGCCGTTTCTGCAAGCACGCCATAAACAGAGTCGGCTGAGGTATGCAAAAGCACATTTGGAGAAGCCAATTTCTTTTTGGAAGAAGGTCCTGTGGACTGATGAAATCAAGATTGAGTTGTTTGGTCATACAAAAAGGTGTTACACATGGCGGCCAAAAAAACACCGCATTCCAAGAAAAACACTTGCTACCCACGGTAAAATTTGGTGGAGGTTCCACGATGCTTTGGGGCTGTGTGGCCAATGCCAGCACTGGGAATCTTGTTAAAGTTGAGGGACGCATGGATTCCTCTCAGTATCAGCAGATTCTTGACAATAATGTTCATGAATCAGTGACAAAGTTGAAGTTACGCAGGGGATGGATCTTTCAGCAAGATAATGATCCAAAACACCGCTCCAAATCTACTCAGGCATTCATACAGAGGAACAATTACACTGTTCTGGAATGGCCATCCCAGTCCCCAGACCTGAATATCATTGAACATCTGTGGGATCATTTGAAGAGGGCTGTCCATGCTCGGCGACCATCAAACTTAACTGAACTGGAATTGTTTTGTAAAGAGGAATGGTCAAAAATACCTTCATCCAGGATCCAGGAACTCATTAAAAGCTACAGGAAGTGACTAGAGGCTGTTATTTTTGCAAAAGGAGGATCTACTAAATATTAATGTCACTTTTCTGGTGCCCATAGTTATGCACCTGTCAAATTTAGTTTGAATTCAGATTGCACATTTTCTGTTAGTACAATAAACCTCATTTCAAGGCAGAAACAGTACTGTGTCCAACAGTTATTAGATATATGAAACTGAAATAGCTGTTGCAAAAAAAACTATTTTTACAAAACATTAAGCTTAAGATTAATAGGGGTGCCCAAACTTTTTCATATAACTGTATACACTGTACACTCATGCAAACATTTCACAGATGTATAAACACACACATGCATATACACTGCCAATATACAGGTATTGGAAATAAATGAAACCCTTCTTGTCCGGCATACTTCTTCTTTGTGTAGGTAGTTTCTGTTGTCAGCACCTGTCCTCTCATGCATTTGCTGTATGCAAATTGCCTCTTCTGAGAAAAAGAGGACTTAAACTCTATAGCGCCACCTGTTGGAAGTAGCGATCCTACAAGTCACAATCAACCCTTTAACGAGTCGTGCAATATGACTTAGGATAAAAGCCAAATCAATATCTCAATTCGCAGACACGGTGTTTCGGGCTGTTGGCCCTCGTCAGTGCGAAGCATGAGAACTGATTTGGCTAGGTGAGAGGCTCTGGACTAGGGTCTAAGGGGTATCGTTTCTCCTTATGGAGAGTGACATACCATCTCTGGCTTGTCAAGGTAAGGCGGCTTATTCGCCGTGCAATGCTCCTCTGGGAAATATAATATGCAAATTGCCTCTTCTGAGAAAAAGAGGACTTAAACTCTATAGCGCCACCTGTTGGAAGTAGCGATCCTACAAGTCACAATCAACCCTTTAACGAGTCGTGCAATATGACTTAGGATAAAAGCCAAACCAATATCTCAATTCGCAGACACGGTGTTTCGGGCTGTTGGCCCTCGTCAGTGCGAAGCATGAGAACTGATTTGGCTAGGTGAGAGGCTCTGGACTGGGGTCTAAGGGGTATCATTTCTCCTTATGGAGAGTGACATACCATCTCTGGCTTGTCAAGGTAAGGAGGCTTATTTGCCATGCAATGCTCCTCTGGGAAATATAATATGCAAATTGCCACAGTGGGGGAGGGGCACAATGAGTACACTGGCAAGCTGGAGTCTTCAGAACATTGTAACTTCAGTGCAGAGCTGCACCCTGATTGATCCACCAAGCAAATGAAGAGCAGGATCACTGGGTTGTTGCTGAATCACCAGCACAATGGTTGTCTTTATATACAGCAGCCCAGCGATTCTGTTCTGCATCTGGAGCAGCACTGCTTACCCTTCACATAAATATCAGCAGCACTGAGCGCAACCAGTGTCAGTCACAGTGCCTGGGCACAGACTACTCACTTGACACTTTCTTTGCTGCACTTCATCATGGGAGAGTCACATCAACAGAGCAGAGAAAACTGGGAATTGAGAGGCTTGTGCCAAGGAAGAGAGTTTTTCTCCCATTTGGTATATGCCTTGCATCTATAAGAAACCTCTAATATATCTGATTAGAGAATTCCACTTCTTTCTCAACTTATGCACCACTTTTCAGCCTCCTGCCTATCTTCTGAACTTATCCAGTCTAAAAAAAAAAAGCAAAAAAACTTCTTTTGCTCAAGACAAAATAGACTGCCAGACTGCACACAACTTTTATTACATTTTGCGGATAGGGGGTTTATAAGTCTTCCTGCTCCAAGCTGGAGAAACCAAGGAAAGACCTGTCCACAGACCGCCCCAAAGCACAAACAGTCTGTGTGTCTCTGTGATGAGGAACATGTTTGTGCTTTGGGGCGGCCTCTGGGCAGGTCTTTCCTTGGTTTCTCTGGCTTAGAGAGGGAAGATAAGACTCTGCCTACAGTCCCGCCCTGGAGCAAGTGCATATCATTAGTTCCAAACGTCTAACACTGATTACACAAGAACCACAAGACAAATTTCTTCACCCCAGGTATCATTTTGATCCGCACCAACCTGACAATATCTGTAGTTTACTTAGCAAAATACTGCTGACAGATTTGTTTTAATGAACCTTTTCTTTGCAACTGCCTGGTGGACAGGCTCATGAATTTTAAAGTGTTCCGTAATTTTTTTTTCTCATTTTAAACATATTCTCCTTTTAATTAATTCACATGTTTATTTTCAGCTATTCATTATCTGCAGAGTCTCCATATGTTAGATCTCAGTCAGGAACAGGCAGTGTAAGTGTCAGAAAACCGTTAAAGTCTAACCTGGAATTTTGATGTAATAGTAATATGCCTATTTTTATGCCATCTCAACCAACATTACTATACAAGGAGTGCTTGCTCTACCAAGTGCTCTTGTGTTCTGTAGGAGAAGGCTGCCGACTGACAGGTTTGACCTGTGGTTCATCTCAGGAAGATTGCTTGTTTTTTTAAGAAAGCTGGTGGTTTCAGTTATATTGTGTTGGGGTACATATGACCTTTTGGTTGTTTTCCAATGCATGTTTTGGGGGTGTTTCAAGAAAAAAAAAATTACCGTTTCTGGCATATCAATATTTTTTTCCCGTTTCGATGTTCACTTTATAGGATTAATAATTTAAGATTTTATTCGTTTGTGAATTTATGGAATCGGCACTACTAAATGTTCATTGTTTTGTTTGTTTTTTACAATTTACTATTTATATTTTGAACAACAATAATACCTATAAATATCAGCCTGCTGCATTAACCACAATATTAACACATAACACACACTGTGCAAGGAAGATATACTAAAGTACAAATTTTATTGTGTGCAACTAACCCCTTCCCGACATGTGCAAACTGCCATATAGATACAGCTTTGTGATCGTGCGGGCTCGAGCTGAGCGCCGACACAATCGCGGGTGTCGGCTCTATGTGATTGAGTTGTGTCGATTGTCTCCATGGTGACCCCAGGCCCAAAGATGGCCGTGGAGTCATCTAGGGAGAGCTCAGACCACGAGCTTACACTCCAAATCCCTACATTTCAGATGCTTCTCCAATGCCCTGCAATGCAGAACCACCCAAAAAAAATTAATTCAGCAGACGCCGGGAAAGGTCAGAGAGACCCAGCGCCTGTACACTGCAGTACTTTGCTCTGCCCTCAACAGGGCAGACAAAGTATGTCAGTGCTGGATCTGTGGCGTGAAGACAAGAAGAGGACGTCATCGTATGAAGATAGGAGGCCCCGGACCAGACCGCGATGCCCATTGGACCGCAGTGAGACTGCCCCTGGGTGAGTATAATCTAACCTCTTTTTCTCAGCTTTCAAGATACATCGAATGCTGTAGATAAGCCCCTGATGCCGGTGGCCACAGCTCATCTTCGATTTTTGGGGTGACAGGTTCCCTTTAAGCAAGTTGAAGATGAAATGATCTCTAAACGGGCTAAAATTAAAGATGACACATTTCCTTTGTATTTTAGGAATATATATACAGTGGGGCAAAAAAGTATTTAGTCAGTCAGCAATAGTGCAAGTTCCACCACTTAAAAAGATGAGAGGCGTCTGTAATTTACATCATAGGTAGACCTCAACTATGGGAGACAAACTGAGAAAAAAAAATCCAGAAAATCACATTGTCGGTTTTTTTAACATTTTATTTGCATATTATGGTGGAAAATAAGTATTTGGTCAGAAACAAATAATCAAGATTTCTGGCTCTCACAGACCTGTAACTTCTTCTTTAAGAGTCTCCTCTTTCCTCCACTCATTACCTGTAGTAATGGCACCTGTTTAAACTTGTTATCAGTATAAAAAGACACCTGTGCACACCCTCAAACAGTCTGACTCCAAACTCCACTATGGTGAAGACCAAAGAGCTGTCAAAGGACACCAGAAACAAAATTGTAGCCCTGCACCAGGCTGGGAAGACTGAATCTGCAATAGCCAACCAGCTTGGAGTGAAGAAATCAACAGTGGGAGCAATAATTAGAAAATGGAAGACATACAAGACCACTGATAATCTCCCTCGATCTGGGGCTCCACGCAAAATCCCACCCCGTGGGGTCAGAATGATCACAAGAACGGTGAGCAAAAATCCCAGAACCACACGGGGGGACCTAGTGAATGAACTGCAGAGAGCTGGGACCAATGTAACAAGGCCTACCATAAGTAACACACTACGCCACCATGGACTCAGATCCTGCAGTGCCAGACGTGTCCCACTGCTTAAGCCAGTACATGTCCGGGCCCGTCTGAAGTTTGCTAGAGAGCATTTGGATGATCCAGAGGAGTTTTGGGAGAATGTCCTATGGTCTGATGAAACCAAACTGGAACTGTTTGGTAGAAACACAACTTGTCGTGTTTGGAGGAAAAAGAATACTGAGTTGCATCCATCAAACACCATACCTACTGTAAAGCATGGTGGTGGAAACATCATGCTTTGGGGCTGTTTCTCTGCAAAGGGGCCAGGACGACTGATCCGGGTACATGAAAGAATGAATGGGGCCATGTATCGTGAGATTTTGAGTGCAAACCTCCTTCCATCAGCAAGGGCATTGAAGATGAAACGTGGCTGGGTCTTTCAACGTGACAATGATCCAAAGCACACCGCCAGGGCAACGAAGGAGTGGCTTCGTAAGAAGCATTTCAAGGTCCTGGAGTGGCCTAGCCAGTCTCCAGATCGCAACCCTATAGAAAACCTTTGGAGGGAGTTGAAAGTCCGTGTTGCCAAGCGAAAAGCCAAAAACATCACTGCTCTAGAGGAGATCTGCATGGAGGAATGGGCCAACATACCAACAACAGTGTGTGGCAACCTTGTGAAGACTTACAGAAAACGTTTGACCTCTGTCATTGCCAACAAAGGATATATTACATAGTATTGAGATGAAATTTTGTTTCTGACCAAATACTTATTTTCCACCATAATATGCAAATAAAATGTTAAAAAAACAGACAATGTGATTTTCTGGATTTTTTTTTCTCAGTTTGTCTCCCATAGTTGAGGTCTACCTATGATGTAAATTACAGACGCCTCTCATCTTTTTAAGTGGTGGAACTTGCACTATTGCTGACTGACTAAATACTTTTTTGCCCCACTGTATATATATATACATATATATATATATATATACACTGCTCAAAAAAATAGAGGGAACACTAAAATACCACCTAGATATCACTGAATGAAATATTTCAGTTGTAACTCTTTATTCATTACATAGTGGAATGTGTTGAGAAAAATAAAACCTAAAAATTATCAACGTAAATCACAACTAATATCCCATGGAGGTCTGGAGTTGGAATGATGCTCAAAATCAAAGTGGAAAATGAAGTTACAGGCGGATCCAACTTCAATGGAAATGCCTCAAAACAAGGAAATGATGCTCAGTAGTGTGTGTGGCCTCCACGTGCCTGTATGATCTCTCTACCACGCCTGGGCATGCTCCTGATGAGGCGGGAGGCGGCGGCATCCGCCAACTCCTGGACAATCTGTGGTGCAACGTTAGTGGATGGTGCGAGACATGATGTCCCAGATGTGTTCATTCAGATTCAGGTCTGGGGAACGGGTCGGCCAGTCCATAGCTTCAATGCCTTCATCTTGCAGGAACTGCTGACACACTCCAGCCACATAAGGTCTGGTATTGTCCTGAATTAGTAGGAACCCAGGGCCAACGTCACCATTATATGGTCTGACAAGGGGTCTGAGGATCTCTTCTCTGTACCTAATGGCTGTCAGGCTACCTCTGGCGAGCACATGGAGGGCTGTGCGACCCTTAAAAGAAATAAGACCCCACTCCGTTACTGACCCACTGCCAAACCGGTCATGCTGAAGGATGTTGCAGGCAGCATATCGTTCTCCACAGCGTCTCCAGACTTTGTCACAATTGTCACATGTGCTCAGTGTGAACCTGCTTTCATCTGTGAAGAGCAGAGGGCGCCAGTGGCAAATTTGCCAATCCTGGTGTTCTGTGGCAAATGCCAAGCATCCTGCAAGGCGTTGGGCTGTGAGCACAACCCCCATCTGTGGACATCGGGCCCTCAGACCATCCTCATGGAGTCGGTTTCTAACCGTTTTTTGTGCAGACACATGCACATTTGTGGCTTGCTGGAGATCATTTTGCAGGGTTCTGGCAGTGTTCCTCCTGTTTCTCCTTGCACAAAGGCTGAGGTAGCAGTCCTGCTGCTGGGTTGTTGCCCTCCTCCAGCCCCCTCCACTTCTCCTGGTGTACTGGCTTGTCTCCTGGTTGCGCCTCCAGCCTCTGGACACTACACTAACAGACACAGCAAACCTTCTTGCTACAGCTCGCATTGATGTGCCCACTACAGATGCCTATGGTGTCACAGTGGGTCTGAGGATCTCTTCCTGGTACCTATTGGCAGTCAGAGTTCCTCTGGCTAACACATGGAGGGCTGTGCAGCCTTACAAATAAATGGTGATCATGCTGGAGGATGTTGCCAGCAGCAGAACATTCACGACATCTCCAGACTCTTTCTCGTCTGTCACATGTGGTCAGTGTGAACCTGCTCTCATGAAGAGCATAGGGCGCTAATGTCGAATCTGCCAATCTGGCAAATGCCAATCGTCCTGCATGGTGTTGAGATTTAAGCACAATACCCACTTGTGGATGTCGGGCCCTCATACCACCCTCATGGAGTCTGTTTCTGACTGTCTAAGTAGACACATGGATGTTAGCGGCCTGCTGGGGGTCATTTTGTAGGGCTCTGGCACTGCTCCTCCTGTTTCTCCTTGCACAAAGGAGGAGGTGGTAGTCCTGCTGCTGGGTTGTTGCCCTCCTACGGCCCCCTCCACATTTTTTGGCTGGCCTGTCAGACACAGATACCGTTCTTGCCACAGCTCGCTTTGTTGTGCCATTCTGGATGAGCTGCGCTACCCGAGTAATTCTGTGGGTTGTAGACACCGCCGCATGCTACTGTACAGTACCTCTATGGGTGAGAGCAATGACAAAATACAAAAGCGACCAAAACAGCCAAAAAGGATGAGAACAGAGAATGGGCTGTGGTCACTCCCTGCAGAACCACTACTTTATAGGGGTTGTCTTGTTTATTGCCTACCTGTTGTCTGTTCCATTTGCACAACAGCAGTAGAAATTGATTCACAATTGGTGAGCTTCATAACTGGACAGGTTGCTTTCACAGAAGTGTTACTGACTTGGAGTTACATTGTGTTGTTTAGCTGTTCCCTTTATTTATTTGAGCAATGTAGATCAAAACATTATATCTACCCCCAAATGGTATAAATAAAAATTTTAGTTCAGGGCGCAAAAAAATAAGCTTTAACGCAGCCCTATTGACCAAACTAAAATCATTATGGGTCTAGGAAAATTGCCACACAAGCAAAAAATATATATATATTTTATTTTTTTTACAATTTTTTTTCCCGCCATTTAAAAAAAAAAATATTTGGTATCTACGTAATCATACTAACCATTGCGGGCCACTAATGTGTTGGGGATCTGCAGAAGACTCCCGTGCCTGTCATTGTGAATCTTCAATGAACGCCGACCAGTGGCCGGCATTCATAGGAGTTTCTAATTTCTGCTATATAAAGCAGTGCTGAAGCACTGCCATGTGTAGCACAAGCGATCGGATGATCACAGCTTCAAGTCTTCTAAGGGACTATTGGAGCCAGGAAAAAGTAAAATCATCCCCTTTTGTCCCATTGAAAATAAAACAAAAATAAAAAAATACCCATATCATATTTGGTATCTCTGTATTCAGAAATGTCCGATCTATCAAAATATAAAATAAATTGATTCGATCGGTAAAAAGCATAACAAAAAAAAAATTGAAATGCCAGAATTATGTTTTTTTGCAGCCGCAACTTTGCAATAAAATGCAATAAGGCTAGGTTCACATTTGCGTTCAAGAGGGCTGCAGATGGCTGCATACTTCCTCCCTTCTTCCTCCCTGAAGCTCTGCCTATGCTCTGCCTACTTCTGTATGCGTCCTGCGTTTCCCTGCTTACCTATTGTGTACATTGGGTATGCAGGGACCTGCGTTGCATGCGGATGCGTCCGCATACGGCGATTTGACGTGTGCGGCGACCGCACGAAAACATATCGCCGCGTTCAGAATCGCATGATCTATCAATAAAAAAGGATTAACCTGATCACTAAACGACGTAGTGAGAAAAAAAAGTAAAAACGCCAGAATTACATTTTTTTGGTTGCCGAGACATTGCATTAAAATGCAATAACGTGCAATCAAAAGATCGTATCTGCACCAAAATTGTATCAGTAAAAATGTCAGCTCGGCACACAAAAAATAAGCCCTCACCCAAACCAAGATCATGAAAAATGGAGACGTTGCGGGTATCGGAGAATGGCCCCCCAATTTTTTTTTAACAAAGTTGGATTTTTTTTTCACCACTTAGTTAAAAAAAACGTAGACATGATTATTGTCTGTGAACTTGTAATGACCTGGAGAATCATAATGGCAGGTCAGATTAGCATTTAGTGAACCTAGTAAAAAAGCCAAAGAAAAAACAATTGTGGGATTGCACTTTTTTTGCAATTTCGCCGCACTTGAAATTTTGTCCATTTTCTAGTACAAGACATGGTAAAACCAATGGTGTTGTTCAAAAGTACAACTCGTCCCGCAAAAAGCAAGCCCTCACATGGCCATATTGACAAAAAAAAAAAAGGTTATGGTTCTGGGAAGAAGGGGAGCGAAAAACAAAAAACACAAAACCGAAAAAAGCTCTGGGGGTTAAGGGGTTAATGACCAAGCCAAATTTTACAATTATGACCAGTGTCGCTTTATGAGGTTATAACTCTGGAATTCTTCAATGTATCCCACTGATTCTGAGTTTCTTTTTTCGTGACATATTCTAATTCATGATAGTGGTAAAAATTATTCGATATGACTTGTGTTTATTTGTGTAAAAATTTGAAATTTGGCAAAAAATTTGAAAATTTCACAATATTCAAACTTTTAATTCTAATTAATATTTTAATTATGCCCTTAAATCGGAGAGATGTCACACAAAATACTTAATAAATAACATTTCCCACATGTCTACTTTACATTAGTACAATTTTTGAAACATTTTTTTTTGTTAGGAAGTTAGGAGGGTTAATAGTTGACCCGCAATTTCTCATTTTTCCTAAAAATTCACAAAACCACTCTCTTAGGGACCACCTCACATAGCCTATATGACAGAAAATACTCAAAAGCGACACCATTCTAAAATCTTCACCCCTCAAGATGCTCAAAACCATTTTCAAAACGTTTATTAATCCTTCAGGTGCATCACAGGAACCGAAGCAATGTGGAAGGAAAAAATTAAATTTTTTCACAAAAAAATTTCTGTAGACCCTATTTTTTTTTATTTTCTCAATGATTACAGTAGAAAATGGACTCCTGCAATTTCTCCTCAATACACCAATACCTTATTTGTGGGGGAAAATCTACTGTTTGGGCACACGGCAGGGCTCGGTAGGGAAGAAGCGCCAATTGACTTTTTGAATGTAAAATTTGTTGGAATAATTAGGGGATGCCATGTTGTGTTTGGAGAGCCCTGATGTGCCTAAACAGTGGAAACCCCCCACAAATTACCCCATTTTGGAAACCACACCTCTCAAGGATTTTATCCGGGGTTTTAGTGATCATTTTGAACCTATAGATACAAAATTTGATAACATTATTATGTCATTAGAGTTCAGCACAAGTGCTTGCAACTCTAGTTTGCATCAGGTGCTCGGGTATGCACCGAATATCGTGGGCGCTCGGTGTAATGAGAAAAAAATTAAAAACGTCAGTATTACATTTTTAGGTCACCGCTACATTGCAATCAAATGCAATAACAGGCGATCAAAAGATCGTATCTACACCAAAATGGCATCAATAAAAACGGCAACACTGTGTGCAAAAAATAAGCCTTCACCCAGCCCCAGATCTCGAAAACTGGAGACGCGACAGGTTTTTACCAAACTTTGGATTTTTTTTTCCCCACTTAAATAGAAAAGAACCTAGACATGTTTGCTATCTATGAACTTGTAATGACCTGGAGAATCATAATGGTAGGTCAGTTTTAGCATTTAGTTAACTTGGTAACAAAACAAACAAAAAACAACTGTGGAATTGCACTATTTTTGCAATTTCACCGCACTTGGATTTTTTTTCCTGTTTTCTAGTGCATGATATGCTAATGATGTCTTTCAAAAGTACAACTTGTCCCGGAAAAAACAAGCCTGTGAAAGGGTTAACTCAGTAACACCAACAGCTTTTTTTGGGAAAACAACCACACTTTTAGATAAGGAAACTTTAGGGGCGTAGTTTCCAAAATGGGGTAACTTCTGCAGGGTTTCAACCATTTAGGCACAACAGGGGCTCTGCAAACGCAACATGACGTCTGCTATCTATTTCAGTGAATTTTTGCGGTCCAAAAGTCAATTGGTGCTTCTTCCCTTCCAAGCCCTGCCATGCGCCAAGAAATTGCACGACAAATTTTATGGACCATTTTCTCCTTTACCGCTAGTGAAAATGAAGCAAAATTTGAGGAAAAAATTTATATTGTCATTTTCATGGCTCAACATTAGAAAATTCTGTGAAACACATGTGGGTTCAAGGTGCTCACTAGAGCCAGGGCCGCTAGGTCTTCTGGGTAATTTTGCAAAGCACCGCTGGGAAAGGAAGATGGCAGCATGCGCGAGCGCCTCAGCGGACAACGGAGGGTGAGTATAGCAGGTTTTTTGTTTTTTTACTATTTTTAACATTACTTTTTTTTACTATTGATGTCGCATAGGCAATTCCACTAGTCTAATGTCCATTCCTTGTGTTCTTTAGCCCAAACAAGTCTCTTCTGCTTTTTGCCTGTCCTTAGCAGTGGTTTCCTAGCAGCTATTTTACCATGAAGGTCTGCTGCACAAAGTCTCCTCTTAACAGTTGTTATAGAGATGTGTCTGCTGCTAGAACTCTGTGTGGCATTGACCTAGTCTCTAATCTGAGCTACTCTTAACCTGCGATTTCTGAGGCTGGTGACTCGGATAAACTTATCCTCAGAAGCAGAGGTGACTCTTGGTCTTCCTTTCCTGGGGCAGTACTCATGTGAGCCAGTTTCTTTGTAGAGCTTGATGGTTTTTGCCCCTGCACTTGGGATCACTTTCAAAGTTTCAAAGCCCCTCAGTCACTGGCTTTCCCTCTCTGGCAGAGAAAATTGCGTGGGAGCACGCCAGTTTTTTTCCGTTAATTGATCCTTTAATTTAACACCTACAGCTCCAAAATTTTATACACAGACACTACTAACATTATTAATGAGGGACATATAAAAAAACGTATATGCAATGGTTTACTGTATGTAAACCATGTCTCATATCCTGTTGGGTTGTGCAATGATTTTATAGAACCCGACAATTGGATTATCGGCTATTCTGCTATCTAGCTCTCTATGAAATGTAGAGATATATAAACATGTGTGTCAATGACATATCTATATATATATAATTGTCTAAGGGTTTTTCCGTCTGTCTGTCTGTCTGTCCTGGAAATCCCGCGTCTCTGATTGGTCGAGGCCGCCAGGCCTCAACCAATCAGCGACGGGCACAGTATCGACGCAGAAATCCCGCGTCTCTGATTGGTCGAGGCCTGGCGGCCTCGACCAATCAACAACGGGCACAGCGACGATGATGTCATAAAGGATGTAGAAATCCCACGTTTCTGATTCAGCGACGGGCACAGTATCGACGTAGATGTCATAATGGTTGCCATGGCAACGACATATAAGTATATACAATATACAGAAGGAGATGACATACAGCAGGTATATACTATATACAGTTGAGATGACATACAGGTATCTATATATATAATTGTCTAAGGGTTTTTCCGTCTGTCTGTCTGTCCAGGAAATCCCGCGTCTCTGATTGGTCGAGGCCACCAGGCCTCGACCAATCAGCGACAGGCACAGCATCGACGTAGAAATCCCGCGTCTCTGATTGGTCGAGGCCACAAGGCCTCGACCAATCAGCGACGGGCACAGCGACGATGATGTCATAAAGGACGTAGACATCCCGCGTCTCTGATTCAGCGACGGGCACAGTATCGACGTAGATGTCATAATGGTTGCTATGGCAACGATGATGTCATAAAGGATGCCTCGACCAATCAGCGACGGGCACAGTCTGCCGCGAATTCTGGAATCATCATTGTCCATATACTACGGGGACATGCATATTCTAGAATACCCGATGCATTAGAATCGGGCCACAATCTAGGATATATATATATATACATATATATACACTGCTCAAAAAAATAAAGGGAACACTTGAACAACAGAATATAACTCCAAATAAATCAAACTTCTGTGAACTCAAACTGTCCACTTAGGAAGCAACACTGTTTGACAATCAATTTCACATGCTGTTAAGCACATGGAATAGACAACAGATGGAAATTATTGGCAATTATCAAGACACACTGAATAAAGGAGTGGTTCTGCAGATGGGGACCACAGACTACATCTCAGTTCCAATTCTTTGTGGCTGATGTTTTGGTCACATTTGAATGTTGGTTGTGCTTTCACACTCGTTTTAGCATGAGACGGACTCTACAACCCACACAAGTGGCTCAGGCAGTGCAGCTCATCCAGGACGGCACATCAATGCGAGCTGTGGCAAGGTTTGCTGTGTCTTTCAGCGTAGTGTCCAGAGGCTGGACCAAGAGACAGGCCAGTACACCAGGAGGGGTGGAGGGGGGCCGTAGGAGGCCAACAACCCGGCAGCAGGACTGCTACCTCAGCCTTTGTGCAAAGAGGAACAGGAGGAGCACTGCCAGAGCCCTGCAAAATGACCTCCAGCAGGCCACAAATGTGCATGTGTCTGCACAAATGGTTAGAAACTGATTCCATGAGGATGGTCTGAGTGCCCGACATCCACAGATGGGGGTTGTGCTCACAGCCCAACACCGTGCAGGACGAGTGGCATTTGCCACAGAACACCAGGATTGGCAAATTCACCACTGGCACCTTGTGGTCTTCACAGATGAAAGCAGGTTCACACTGAGCAAATATGACAGACATGACGGTCTGGAGACGCTGTGGAGAGCGATCTGCTGCCTGCAACATCCTTCAGCATGACCGGTTTGGCAGTAGGTCAGTAATGGTGTTGGGTGGCATTTCTTTGGAGGGCTGCGCAGCCCTCCATGTGCTTGCCATAGGTAGCCTGACTGCCATTAGGTACCGAGATGAAATCCTCAGACCCTTTGTGAGAACATATGCTGGTGCGGTTGTTCCTGCGTTCCTCCTGATTCAGGACAATGCCAGAGCTCATGTGGCTGGAGTGTGTCAGCAGTTCCTGCAAAATGAAGGCATTGAATCTATGGACTGGCCCGCCTGTTCCCCAGACCTGAATCCAATTAAACACATCTGGGACATCATGTATCACACCATTCACCAAGGTCACATTGCACCACAGACTGTCCAGGAGTTTTCAGATGCTTTATGGTATGTGCACACGTCAGGATTTTCTAGCAGAAATTTCTTGACAAAAACCGGACATTTCTGCCAGAAATCCGCATGCGTTTTTGACACGTTTTTTGCGTGTTCCTTGTGCGTTTTTTTGTGTGTTTTTTTTTCCCAATGCGTAGAATAGCAGGAAAAACGCAAAAAATCCGCAAAATTAATGAACATGCTGGTTTTTTTTACCGCAATGCGTTTTTTTGCGGAAAAAAAGTATCATGTGCACAAAAATTGCAGAATGCATTCTAAATGATAGGATGCAAATGTCTGCACAGTTTGTAATGTGTTTTTATCGCAAAAAAACTGAACGTGTGCACATACCCTTAGTCCAGGTCTGGGAGGAGTTCCCTCAGGAGACCATCCGCCGCCTCATCAGGAGCATGCCCAGGCATTGTAGGGAGGTCATACAGGCACGTTGAGGCCACACACACTACTGAGCATCATTTCCTTGTCTTGAGGCATTTCCACTGAAGTTGGACAAGCCTGTAACTTAATTTTCCACTTTGATTTTGAGCATCATTTCAACCCCAAACCTCCGTGGGATATTAGTTGTGATTTACGTTGATAATTTTTAGGTTTTATTGTTCTCAACACATTCCACTATGTAATGACTAAAGATTTACAACTGGAATATTTCATTCAGTGATATCTAGGATGTGGGATTTTAGTGTTCCCTTTATTTTTTTGAGCAGTGTATATATCTACCTATACTATGTGTAGACATTTATTTTATCCATTCTATTTAAACTTGTTAGGCCGGCCTCACACTAGCGAGTTTTACGGACGTATGAGAGGTGCAGAAAATACGGATTGCATACGGTACAATGATTCTCTATGGCCCAGCTCCTATCTGCCGCATTTTACTGATCCGTATTATACAGTATTCTACGGCTGTAGAAAATTGCAGCATGCTGTGTGTGCATGTATGTCAGCCTGGGAAAATATTCTGAAAAGTTCCCAGGCTCGAGTTCATGTGAGGACATCCAGTAAAGGGCGCATCACCGCAACTCGAGGTAACTACAGGTCATTCACCTACATTCCATTCGCTGGGTTTTTACTGGCAGGAGCACAGCTGCATTAGCAGAGCTTCTGCTTGTAAAATTAGTTAACCCCTTCAGATGGATTTACATCGTGGGACGTGACAGAACGACGGAAGGTATTGGATATTATTGATTTTTTATTTTTCCTTTTTTGCAGAACGAGGGTCTTCAGGTGGATTACCAGTATAATAAAATATTACAACAACCTGTGTATTTATTTCATTAAAATACTTTGTAATAATGTGTGTGCTTTATTACCATTTCATACTATTGTATTAATAATGGATAGGTGTCATAATTGACGCCTCTCCATTATTAATCTGGCTTAATGTCACCTTACAATAGCAAGGTGACATTAACCCTTCATTACCCCATATCCCACCGCTACACGGGAATGGGAAGAGAGTGGCCAAGTGCCAGAATAGGCGCATCTTCCAGATGTGCCTTTTCTGGGGTGGCTGGGGGCAGATGTTTTTAGCCAGGGGGGCCAAAAACCATGGACCCTCTCCAGGCTATTAATATCTGCCCTCAGTCACTGGCTTTACCACTCTGGCGGAGAAAATTGTGCGGGAGCCCACGCCAATTTTTTCTGCGATTTAACCCTTTAATAGCTAGAGCGCCCAAATTTTGCACATACACACTACTAACATTAGTAGTGTGGAATATGCAAAAAAAAGGAATATGAGATGGTTTACTGTATGTAAACCATGTCTCATATCATGTCGGGTTTGAGAAGGAGATAGGAAAAGCCGGCAATTGAATTACCGGCTTTAAGCTATCTAGCGCTGTATGAAACATTAATATATATATATATATATATATATGTATGTGTCTCACTGACACATATATAGACAGTATATATGTTTTTACGATTATTTGAGCCCATGGATCCATTGTATGTACATATGTCGGTTTTGCAAGCCTGCGAGAAAATCGCGCAGTACGGATGCCATACGGATTACATACGGAGGATGCCATGCGCAAAATACGCTGACACACCCTGCCTACGGATGACATACGGATCACTATTTTGGGGACTTTTCTGCGTATTACAGCCGTAAATAACGGACTGTATTTTTATACGCTGAGTGTGAGGCCGGCCTTAGTGTGATTTTGCATTACACCGCACTGAATTGCCCTGCCCGCTTTTCTAAAGGACAATGGTGTGTATTTCTCGCAAGTCACACTGATGGTCTGTGTGGTGCGCAAGTTTTTCTCGCACCCATAGACTTTCATTGGCGATTCTCGGCCAATATATGGTGCAAGTTGCAGCATGCTGTGATTTTACTTGCACGTATAAATTGACCAAGAAAAAAACTGATGATGTGAGCTGCCCCATAGATTAACATTGGTCCGAGTGCTATGCGTTTTTTTCTCGCATAGCACTCGTCCGTATTTCTCGCTAGTGTGACTCCGGCCTTAGAGTTTAGTTTGAATCACATATTTTGCAGATTTAAATGGAAACTCTGAAGTGAGCACTATTCTTTGATATCTAACGGCGGCCGATTTTTTACCCTAAGTAGGCTAAAAGCATTGGCATAATTACCTTCCTTAGTCTCGTATATCTGAGCACACTTTAAAAATATAAACAACAAATGGAAGATATATCATGCATCTGTCTTTAAAATGCTTTGAAAGTCATTTTAAATTGTATTTGTCATCAATAATGTATCACAGCAAATAATGTAGTTGAGTATTTTTATCATGTTTAAACTAAATGTATGCAAATAACTGAACTAATGTAAATTACTATTTTAAGCAATCTGCAACATCAAGTCGTGTACAAGAAAGGACCACGCCAATGAGTTCCAGTAAGAATATCACAAATATTTTGTGAAAAAATCTGCTTGTAACTTTGTTAGACCATAAAATAACATCAGTGGTGTCCCTGGATCCTGGGACCCATCAGGCTTTTTCATGAGTTTTTTTTTTTACAAGGTTCACCTTCATAGTTTCTAACCGGTACACAGTCACATTTTGGCACAAATTTGTCAATGCCTAGACATACAGGCTGGAAATATTAATCCATTCCAAGCCAATTTTGTGGGACATTTCTTAAAAAAAAGAAAAACTTTGTGAGGCTTACCAAAAAGATATCATGGTCCAGCACAGTGAAACAGAATGAATGTAATATCATGTATTGTAGCTGAAATCTGCCAGCATAGTTCTCACTTTTTACCTCCTGGATAGCCCTAAAGATTAGGTGCACCTCTTAATAAGTTATACTTCAGCAATCTGTAGGGTAGAGACTGGTTTCTAAAATGCCATTATTGATAAGTTCCTCTCACTGTGTTCTGTAAATGAAATGCAATTTCAGCCAGAGATAGACTCATTCATTGGGATGAAAACATGAAGCAGATCCACTGGCTGCTTGTGTAGCACACATAATAAGCAAATGCGCTGCTGGACAAAATGTTCTTTGGGGATTAGATATATCCTGCAAAAGGGAATCAAGTATGGTGCTGAAGGGAGTTATATACAGCAAAAACATGGGTGTCTTTGGAGAAAAATCATGGTGCCTCAGGTATATTGAGATTAAAACCATGTCACCATACTTTAACACTAGATTTTAAGATGTCATCTTCTGACTATTACAACCTATGACTTTATGGGAATGGTATGCCTAAAATTTTAAAATTCAACCTCATGGGTTATCCTTACCTTTTATTTTCTTCTGTGTTGTCTGCATTTTGGTTTTGTTCAATTAGAGCATGTATATCTAACTAATGGATCAGTCGCTTAAGCCTAGGATAATGCCTAGGACTACATGCATATGCGCTGGATTTCTCAGCTACAAATCTATTGCGGATTTTATTGCCACGCCATGTCAAATATGCAGCAAAATCTGCATGTATTTACTACAGATTTTGTTGTATATTTGCCACAGATGTCAAAATATGACATGAAATCTTTGGTAAATTAAGCACAAAGGATTTATATGTTAATTTGAAAATTTATGCAAGCCTATTTCAACTAATACTAACGAGGAAATTGGATTTAATTTATGTAAATCTCATACACTGTGCTGTTTTTTTTAATCCATGTGGAAATTGACCTGCTTTTTTTTTTATTTGTACAGCATGTCAGTTTCTCACGTGTTTTGTTTGCAAATTTTTGCCATAGACTTGAATGGGATACAGACAATCGGCTGAGAAAACCCACCTACGTATTCTAGTGTATATATTCAATATCAACCAAACCAAAAGAGAAAAATTATACACAAAATAGTGTAATTGCATATATTACTGGACCAGAAAGCTGACACTCGGCTAAACCTGCAACCTATACGAGACAGAGTACAAAGTCTAAATATGGGTTTGGCCTTTTGACCTTTGGCAGCTTAATAATATACATTGTCTGCTCTGTTACATGTCATACTATTATAAAGAGTGTATGTTACTGTCACGTCTCGTATCCCATGCCTGATACGTTTATTTGTGGAGTTGTGCAATGGAATTATTTTGACACTGTGTGCCACTTTTCCATCGCCTTTTTTTATTAAATGTGAGTTATTGTTTATATTTTTGTAATAAAAACTGATATTTTTTTTTATATATTTGGACTTTGTACTCTATGTCTCGTAAAGGCTATGTATTCTAGTGTGTTGTAACGTGGCACAGGGAGGTAGCCGTGGGTGAAGTATTCGTCTCTTGTGCCCCGGCACATTAAATGAAGGTGAGGGTCCTGGCTGGGAATGTGGACTTGTTCTGTGAAGGCACTACGCCCGTGCAGGCCATATGCAACTGATGTTGCTGGTTTGCCAGGACCAGGTGTTGGACAGTTCCATGATGGAGACCACCAGTCAAAAATTTACTTTATACTAAATGGGAGCTTCGTAGGGATTATATACAAGAGAAAGCATTTTCACAGTCTTATGAACTGTTTCAGCACACAAATACCTTCCTCTTTACCTTCTTGTCCTGTATTTTCATCTTTCCTCTTTACTCTTCTTGTTTGTCTGTATTCACTGTTTCTCACTACTTCAAAACAACCCAGCTTGACACTACAGTACTGATTAACAAGAGACTTTTACTCGACCCGTGGTTCAGCATGTTCTTCTTCGCTCTCCTTAGGGACGCTATGGTGCCAATATGGCCGTTACTTATCTTCTCTAGTGCTGATGCTCTGGAACTTCAGCCCAGGGCATTCTTCTCATCTCATGTACTCAGTCCTGTCCAGGCCTGTTACCTTCAAGAGTTAAAAACTCTGGGCCTTACTGCTAGGCATCCTCTTCCACAACCCGTCTCTAGTCGATCACTCTGTTAGTTACTTCTACTCCAGATCTCGCTATCTCTTCCTTTGGACTCCTCACAATTTAGGGACACCTCAGAATGCGGTACTGACCACAATCGACCTTAGGTCCTCTTTGTATGCACTCTAGGCCCTATCTGACATTCTAGCAGGAAACTGTCACCTTACTTTCAACTTAGCCCTCCCATTCTAGGCTAGTCCCAAACATTAACTCTCACTATCCGTACTGTCAAACCACACACATTATCATAATTCACTCTATATATTTCCCAGTTAACATTACAACAACATACATCTTTTTCAAGGGTGAACGTGGTCAATATGTCCATTTTCTTACAGTATGTCCACAGTGGAAACACAGTAAAAGCGCATGTAATTTGCACATAACTTTAACAATAAAGTTTTATCAAAGCTAAGTAACTCAGCAAATGGGAAGCTTCCAAATCAAAGTACCGTATATACTCGAGTATAAGCCGAGAATTTCAGCACATTTTTTTAGGCTGAAATTGCCCTTCTCGGCTTATACTCGAGTCATTCCCAGGGGTCGGCAGGAGAGGGTAGCGGCAGCTGTCTAATAATACTCACTTGCTTCTGGTGCGGTCCCTGCAGGTCCCTGGTTCTCCGGGCGCTGACAGCTTCTTCCTGTATTGAGCTGTCACATTACAGTAATGAATATGGACCCGACTCGACTCCCATAGGGGTGGAGCCGCATATTCATTACTGTACTGAGCGGTACCATGTGACCGCTCAATACAGGAAAAAAGCTGTCAGCGCCCGGAGAACCAGGGACCTGCAGGGACCGCGCCAGGAGCAGGTGAGTATAATGGGGGCATATTCACCTGTCCCACGTTCCACTGTCGGCGCTGCTCCGTCTTCGGCGTCCTCTGCAGTGACGCTTAGGTCAGAGGGTGCGATGACGCGATTAGTGTGCGCGACGCCCTCTGCCTGAACAGTCAGTGCAGAGGATCAGGAAGACACAGCGGCTCTCAGCGGTGGAATGGGAAAGGTGAGTATAGCAAGTGTCGGGGGCCTGAGCGACGAGAGGTATGTGATTTTTTTTTATCGCAGCAACAGCATATGGGGCAAATATCTCTATGGAGCATCTTATGGGGCCATGTGCAGCGTTACATGGGGCAAATATTTCTATGGAGCATCTTATGGGGCCATGTGCAGCATTATATGGGGGCAAATATCTCTATGAAGCATCTAATGGGGCCATAATCAGCATTTGTGCCGCATTATATGGGGCAAATGTGTCTGGGGCATCTTATGGGGCCATAATCAGCATTTGTGCAGCATTATATGGGGCAAATATCTCTATGGAGCATCTTATTGGGCCATAATCAGCATTTGTGCAGCATTATATGGGGGAAATGTGTCTATGGAGCATCTTATGGGGCCATAATCAGCATTTGTGCAGCATTATATGGGGCAAATATCTCTATGGAGCATCTTATCGGGTCATAATCAACATTTGTGCAGCATTATATGGGGCATATTTTAATATGGAGCATCTTATGGGGCCCATCATGAACTGTATGGAGCATTATATGGGGCTCCTGATTCAATATGGATATTCAAAAACACTTAACCTACTGATGTCTCAATTAATTTTACTTTTATTGGCATCTATTTTTATCTGACATTTACCGGTAGCTGCTGCATTTCCCACCCTAGGCTTATACTCGAGTCATTAAGTTTTCCCAGTTTTTTTGTGGAAAAATTAGGGGTCTCGGCTTATACTTGGGTCGGCTTATACTCGAGTATATACGGTATATTATACTCACCCGGGGGCAGTCCAATGGTGGGCGTCGCAGATCCGGGTACCATCCAAAGGTCAGAGAGGCCCTGCGCACTGCAGTACTTGGCTCTGTGAGAAAATAAAAAAACTTGTTCCAGCTCCATATTCATAAAATTCAGACTTGATACTTTATTGATCCATTAAAAGCAGTAGATGTACAGCTCTCCAAATTCACAACGGGAAAAAGAGCGCCACGTTTCGATCACTGAAGATCTTTGTCAAAGCTAAACACACAATGCCAAGACAACATTAAATAGACACCATGCACCAATAGAAAGACCCCAAAATGTCACGTGATAAATCGAAGATCCTGAACATATAAAGACAGACAAAACATATACCTTTCTCATGTACAAAATAAAGAAATCAATTTAAAAACATGATATATATCTATAGCTTGACATTAGTCGTGATACATTAGTTCATTACGTTTATTAAGGCCAACAGGAAACCTGGTATTAAGATAATATATCCAGAACGCCTCACGTATGAGGAGACGCCGCTTGGTATCCCCCAACGTAAAGGCTTGTTCACATGTTCTATGCCATATACACGAAAATGCTTCGTACTGTGGGCATGTTGTGTGATAAAATGCTTTGAAGCTGCCGAGACATTGCGACCCGAATCACTGGTATTTCCTATAACATATAAGTGTTCAGTAATACGTGTTCTAAGTTTGTGTGATATGCATCAGATGTAAGATAACTGACATGCAGTACAGTCTATTTTATAAACCACATGTGTGGTATTACAATTAATATATTGTTTAATGTTAAAACTAGCCGAATTCTCAGAATTATTAAAGGTTTTTGTAATAAACGCATGTTTGCAAGTTTTGCAATTATTAGAACCGCATTTAAAGAAGCCGGTACAATTTAGCCACGTTTTATTCCTGGTTCTGTTCGTGGAGAACATGCTTGGTGAAATTTTATTGCCAATGGTTGGAGCTCTCCTGGCTATCACATTGACTCCTGATCTCAAGATATTGGCCAGATTTTCATCTTCATATAAAACTGGGAGGGAGAAATTTATTTATGATTCTTTTTATCTCGTGAAATTGAGGACTAAATTGAAAGCATGCAAAAGGTTTTTTACCTATATTAGTTTTGAAATTAGAAAAACCTGTTTTTATTTTTGGTGCAATAAGATCCTCCCATTTTTTCTGATTGAGAATTTTATATGCTCTGTCCAAAGTCCATTGGGGATAATAGCGGTGTTTTAACTTATTAGCCATCATATCAATTTCTTTGTCTAAATCTCTGTCATTGCTAAAGTTTTTTTTACTGTGGTGAATTCACCCAGAGGAACAGACCTCACTGTGTGTTTGGGGTGACCACTTCTGGCATGCAATATAGTATTCCAACTTAATGATTTATGATATGTCTTAGTAAAAATTAATTGATTTGCTGTACCAGTTAAATTTAAATCTAAAAAATTAATTTCACTGTAATCATGTCTGTAAGTAAACCGAATGTTATAACTATTAGAATTAAGATATTCAACACTATCAGGTATGGCAGATACATCGGCCCCCCAAATAATGAGCGTATCGTCGATGTATCTGCCAAACCACACCAAACAATGAAGGAAAGGATTTGAAACAGAAAAAATAAATTCATATTCCCAAAAGTCCATGACCAGATTTGCCAAAGAAGGTGAAAATTTGGCACCCATGGCCACACCAGATCTCTGCAAATAATAATTGTTGTCAAAACAGAAAAAATGATGTCATTAGAAAAAAGGTTACTTGCGGAATAAAATTAATTAAATCTGATGAATAGCTAAACTTATCCAGATGGAATTGGAGGGCTCGCATAGCCAAATCAAGTGGAATGCATGTGCATAAAGAAACCACATCACAACACAGCCATGAATGATCTGAAAGCCATAATTTGTCTGAAAAAACTTTCAGGACCTCCTTGGAATCTCGAATATATCCCGGAGTTCTACACACAAGTGGCTGAAGTAATGTATCCACCCATTCACACAAATATTCATTGGTAGAGCCAATTCTAGATACGATTGGCCTCATAGGGGGAATGACATCATCCTTATGAATTTTCGGGAGCCCATGTAAAATTGGACAGACAAGATTTTTTACGTCCAGATATTCAGCTTGTTTTTTGTGAGAACACCTAGCTTATAACCTTCTTCAATAATTTTGTCCACTTCATTTTTAAGTTTACTTGAAGGATTTGTTCTCAATTTTTCATATGTAGATGTATCGGACAACAGTTCCATAATTTTAGAATGGTAATCTGCAGAATTTAAAACCACTACTATTCCTCCTTTGTCAGACATTTTTATAATTATATCTTTCATCTCTTTTAGTTCTTGTAATATTGTCCATTGTTTATATGAAAATTATTATTACCAATTGTCACGTTGCCGCCAAGCCCTGCCATACTTACCCATCTTAAGCGTCCCAGCGCGCTCCCGCAGCTGCTGTTCCTCGCCTGGCGTCTGCTCCTCTGCGCTCGCACCCGGCATCTGGTCCACGTCGGGTGCGCATACGCTATGGGTTCAGCGCTGCGCACGCGCATAGTTCTGAGTCTGGTCCTGGCCACTCTTTCTGCCCGCTCTCCCTGGAGGACCCCAACCCGGAAGTACTGTGGTGCGTTCTCCTTATTAGGCAGCCTCTTCCATCTGGCTTTGCCTGATGCTCATTTGTGATCCACAAGTGATTCTGGCCCCACGTATTCCTGCGTTCCACCTTTTTGGTGGAAAAATTATATGATTAGTCAATAGTTGTATTCTCTGATTCATCTTCTCCACTCAATGACTGTAGAGCAACTAATGAAACTTGTTCCATAAAGTCCATACCTAGATATTCATTGTTCTAACACATATTCATATGCTCATAGTCATTGTCTATATTGGTATCTTTTTTCTCAGTCAAAAAATGTTTTTTTATAGTCAAATTACGCATAAATCTGTTGATATCCAAAATTGTGGAAAACAAGTCAAATTTCTGGTTGGGTACAAAATTTAAACCCAAAGACAAGACCTGAAGTTGTTCCTGCGTCAATATTCTTGAGGACAAATTCAATACATTGTCATATGCACCTACATGAACAAGCGTTTCTTGTGACGTGTGTTACGGATCTGCAACACAGTACTAAGGTAGAAGGGGGAAAACTGACCACGCACTATGACTAGGTTGAAACCCTATGATGGAGTGGGCGACCCATTCCTTGTGAATAGACCCACCGACGATCCTAGGTTAATCTCAAGCGAAGACCTATAGATAAGGGGAAAGGGTTCCCTAAAAGAACTAAGGACTGGGTACAAAAACGGGTGACCTCCTAGTAGAAAACACAGAGAAGGCTGCAGAAACCAATAGAAAACAGAAACTAAGGCTAGCAGAACCAGAGGTACCAGCACTGCACAAATAACACACACAGAAGACAAAGCAAAGCACCAAGCTAGAGCTCAAGGAGATTAACACTGTTGTCCAGCAAGGACTGGGAGGCAGGTGCTGGTTAACCCCTTAGTGACCGAGCCAATTTTTACAATTCTGACCACTGTCATTTTATGAGGTTATAACTCTGGAACGCTTTAACAGATCCCACTGATTCTGAGAATGTTTTTTCGTGACATATTCTACTTCATGTTAGTGGTAACATTTCTTCAATATTACTTGCGATTATTTATGAAAAAAAACGGAAATATGGCGAAAATTTTTAAAATTTTGCAATTTTCAAACTTTGAATTTTTATTCCCTTAAATCAGAGAGATATGTCACACAAAATAGATAATAAATAACATTTCCCACATGTCTACTTTACATCAGCTCAATTTTGGAAACAAATTTTTTTTTTGTTAGGAAGTTATAAGGGTTAAAAGTTGACCAGCGATTTCTCATTTTTCCAACAAAATTTACAAAACCATTTTTTTTAGGGACCATCTCACATTTAAAGTCACTTTGAGGGGTGTACATGACAGAAAATACCCAAACTTGCCACCATTCTAAAAACTACACCCCTCAAGGTGCGCAAAATCACATTCAAGAAGTTAATTAACCCTGGACGTGCTTCACAGCAACTGAAACAATGTGGAAGGAAAAAATGAACATTTAACTTTTTTTTGCAAACATTTTACTTCCAAACCAATTTTTTTTATTTTCACAAGTGTAAAAAGAGAAAATGAACCACAAAATTTGTTGTGCAATTTCTCTTGAATACGCCGATACCCCATATGTGGGGGTAAACCACTGTTTCGGCGCACTGCAGGGCTTGGAAGAGAAGGAGCACCGTTTGACTTTTTCAATGCAGAATTGGCTGGAATTGAGTTCGGACGCCATGTCGCGTTTAGAGAGCCCCTGATGTGCCTAAACAGTGGAAACCCCCCCCACAAGTGACACCATCTTGAAAACTAGACCCCTTAAGGAACTTATCTAGATGTGTGGTGAGCACTTGATGTGTGGTGAGCACTTTGAACCCCCAAGTGCTTCACAGAAGTTTAGAACGTAGTGCTGTGAAAATAAAAAAAATCGCATTTTTACACAAAAATGATTTTTCGCCCACAAATTCTTATTTTCACCAGGGTAACAGGAGAAATTAGACCATGAAAGTTGTTGTGCAATTTCTCCTGAGTACGTTGATACCCCATATGTGCGGGTAAACCGCTGTTTGGGGGCACGGCAGACCTTGGAAGAGAAGGAGCACCGTTTGACTTTTTCAATGCAGAATTGGCTTGAATTGAGATCGGACGCCATGTCGCGTTTGGAGAGCCCCTGATGTGCCTAAACAGTAGAAACCCCCCCACAAGTGTCATCATTTTGGAAAGTAGACCCTTTAAGGAACTTGTCTAGATGTGTGGTGAGCACTTTAAACCTCTAGGTGCTTCACAGAAGTTTATAATGTAGAGCCGTGAAAATAAAAAATCACATTTTTTTTCTACAAAAATGATCTTTTTGCCCCAAAATTTTTATTTTCACAAGGGTAACAGGAGAAATTAGACCCCAAAAGTTGTTTTGCAATGTGTCTTGAGTACGCTGATACCCCATATGCTGGGGTAAACCCCTGTTTTGGCACACAGGAGAGCTCGGAAGAGAAGGAGCACTGTTTTACTTTTTCAACGCTGAATTGGCTGGAATTGAGATCGGACGCCATGTCGCGTTTGGAGAGCCCCTGATGTGCCAAAACAGTGGAAACCCCCCCAATTCTAACTGAAACCCTAATCCAAACATACCCCTAACCCTAATCCCAACATAACCCTAACCACACCCCTAACCCTGACACACCCCTAACCCTAATCCCAACCCTATTCCCAACCGTAAATGTAATCCAAACCCTAACCCTAACTTTAGCCCCAACCCTAACTGTAGCTCTAACCCTAGCCCCAACCCTAGCCCCAACCCTAACCCTAGCCCCCACCCTAACTTTAGTCCTAACCCTAGCCCTTACCCTAATGGAAAAATGGAAATCCATTTTTTAAATTTTATTATTTTTCCCTATCTAAGGGGGTGATGAAGGAGGGTTTGATTTACTTTTATAGCGGGTTTTTAGCGGATTGGCAGCTGTCACACACTTTATTGCAAAAAAATAGTTTTTGTGTCTCCACATTTTGAGAGCTATAATTTTTCCATATTTTGGTCCACAGAGTCCTGTGAGGTCTTGTTTTTTGTGGGACAAGTTGACGTTTTCATTGGAATCATTTTCAGGCACGTGACATTTTTTGATCGCTTTTTATTCCGATTTTTTGTGAGGCAAAATGACCAAAAAACAGCAATTCGTGAATTTCTTTTGGGGGCGTTTATACCGTTCTGCGTTTGGTAAAATTGATAAAGCAGTTTTATTCTTCGGGTCAGTACGATTACAGCGTTTATATCTTTGTTTATGTTTTGGCGCTTTTATACGACAAAAACTATTTTATATAAAAAATAATTATTTTGCATCGCTTTATTCTGAGGACTATAACTTTTTTATTTTTTCGCTGATGGAGCTGTCTTTTGCGGGAGAAGATGACGTTTTCAGGGGTACCATGGATATTTATATCTTTTTTTTTATCGCGTGTTATTCCACTTTTTGTTCGGCGGTATGATAATAAAGCGTTGTTTTTTGCCTCTTTTTTTTACGGTGTTCACTGAAGGGGTTAACTAATGGGATAGTTTTATAGGTCGGATCATTACGGACACGACAATATTAAATATGTGTACTTTTATTGTTTTGTTTTTTTAATTTGGATAAAGAAATGTATTTATTGGAGCAATATTTTTTTTTCTTTATTTTGGAATTTTTATTTTCTTTTTTTTTTTTTACACATGTAAATATTTTTTTTTACATTACCCCAGACATTACCCCAGGGGGGGACATCACACTATAGTGTCAGATCGCTGATCTGACACTTTGCACAGCACTGTGTCAGATCAGCGATCTGACAGGCAGTGCTCCTGACTTACCAGCGCCTGCTCTGAGCAGGCGCTGGTAAGCCACCTCTCTGCACGACTCGGGAGCAGCCCCGCGGTCATTTTGGATCCGGGGCCTGCAGGGAGAAGGGGGTAGGACACCCTCGGAGCAACGCGATCACATCGTGTTCCTCCGAGGGTCTCAGGGAAGCATGCAGGGAGCCCCCTCCCTGCACGATGCTTGCCTATGCTGCCAGAACGCTGCGATCATCTCAGCCGTGACCGCTCCTGGCACATAGTGCCAGATGTCAGCTGCGATAGTCAGCTGACACCCAGCCGCGATCGGCTGCGCTCCCCCCGTGAGTGTGGCTGATCGCGCTGGACGTACTATTCCGTGCATGGGAAGTAGGGCTCACCCCACATGGACGGAATAGTACGTCCAATGGTAGAAACGGGTTAAATGGGAATTCGCGGTTTGTTTGTTTTTTGCTACCGCCGGTGAACAGTTATTTACCGGCGATCGCAACCCGGGGGTCGGTAAAAACCGACCCGAATCATGTTTTCTTGGGTCTCGGCTACCCCCGGCAACCGAGACCCCAGAAAAAATCTGACTCTGGGGGGCGCTATACACTTTTTCCACAGCGTCGTTAATTAACGGCGCTGTGGTTTAAGTACCCTTAACTGCCGCCGTTAAAAGGCGTATCGGCGGTCGTTAAGGGTTTAATAAACAGTGATACAAACACCTGACCCAAGACAAACCCAGCACCAAAATGGCGGATAGTCACAAACTAAACAGATTCTAACAACGTGTAATAATTCCCAGATCGTTTGTGGTGTTTCCTGCCACCACGCCGTTTGCGTTTTTTCATTGACGATGAAACTTGTTTTTGCCAACATTAACAGTTTCATTCAAAGAAATATCAGAGGTACTCAAGTTATTATCTGATGAATCCTGATCAGATTACGTAAAATTAACATGCGGTCTATTTGCTGTTTGTCCGCGGTGAGCTTGGCTGCTTTTCAAAATGGACCTCGGAGTTCTGTTACCATTCTCCCACTGACCCCACTCATACACCTTTTTTGTGGAGTAGTCGTTTAAATCTCTGGTGAATTTTCTCCTCTTTTCTCCATAATCTCTTCTTCTAATGCCGTTACATTATCATGCAATTTAGTGACCAGAGAGTTAAATTGTGCCAGCGTCTTAAATTGGATTAAAGCGGCATTGACAGTTTCCATTTGTTTTTGTATATCACTCAATTTTGAGTCTTCATATTTGACAATAAGTCTCATCAAATTCAAAAAGCAATTGCTCAAAATGTTATTCCATTCATCAATAAATTCAGTTGAATAAACAATGGTAGGTAACTTTTTAATCCGCAGTCCTCTCGGGATCATTTCTTTAGCTATATAATTATTCAAAGTGGTTTGATCCCACCAGACTTTAGTTTCTTGCAGCAAAAGTTTTTCCAAATTGTTTAAGCCCTCGTACAAATTCGGCATAGAGGTGGATTCAATCGTCTCATTCGAAAAGACATGAGCAGCCTTGTAAGATCTATCTCTGGATAAATTGGTGGCCATAATGAAAAAATGTTTACAAAAATTGCCCTCGTATAATGTGCTATATTAGCAAAACAATTTTCTTATAAGTTGTGAGCAAAACACAGGAGCACAGGCAATCAAGCATGTGAAAACATAGACAAACAAATAAAGCCAGCTCACAGAACAGCTACCACAGGTGCACGGAACTCCGCGTTGATTAACGTAGTCACATGTGAGAAATGAAAAAAAACTTGTTCCAGCTCCATATTCATAAAATTCAGACTTGATACTTTAACCCCTTTCTGTCATTGGACGTACTATGTGGGGTGGGCCCTATTTCCCAAGGACGGAATAGTACGTCCAGCGCGATCAGCGGGGTACGTCATGGGGGGGAGTGCGGACGATCGCGGCCGGGTGTCAGCTGACTATCGCAGCTGACATCCAGCACTATGTGCCAGGAGCGGTCACGGACCGCCCCCGGCACATTAACTCCCGGCACACTGCGATCAAACATGTTCACAGTGTTCCGGCGGTATAGGGAAGCATCGCGCAGGGAGGGTGCTCCCTGCGTGCTTCCCTGAGACCCTCGGAGAAACGCGATTTGATTGCGTTGCTGCGAGGGTCTCTTACCTCCTCCCTGCAGCAGGCCCTGATCCAAAATGGCCGCGGGGCTGCATCCGAGTCCTGCAGGGAGGTGGCTTCACAGCGCCTGCTCAGAGCAGGCGCCGGGAAGCCTCCCTGATGTGCACGTCAGATCGCTGATCTGACACAGTGCACAGCAAAGTTTCAGAGCAGCGATCTGTCACTTTACTGTGATGTTCCCCCTGGGGCAAAGTAAAAAAGTTTAAAAAAAAATCCTAAATAAATAATCATAATAAAAAAATATTGTTCCAATAAATACATTCCTTGATCTAAATAATAAAAAAAAACAATAAATGTACACATATTTAGTATCGCCGCGTCCGTAACGACCCGACCTATAAAACTGTCCCACTAGTTAACCCCTTCAGTGAACACCGTAAAAAAAACAAAAAACGACGCTTTATTATCATACCGCCAAACAAAAAGTGGAATAACACGTGATCAAAAAGACGGATATAAATAACCATGGCACCGCTGATAACGTCATCTTGTCCCGCAAAAAACGAGCTGCCATCCAGCATCATCAGCGAAAAAATAAAAAAGTTATAATCTTCAGAATAAAGCGATGCAAAAATAATTATTTTTTCTATAAAATAGTTTTTATCGTATAAAAGCGCCAAAACATAAAAAATAGTATAAATGAGGTATCGCTGTAATCGTACTGACCTGAAGAATAAAGCTGCTTTATAAATTTTACCAAACGCGGAATGCTATAAACGCCTCCCCCCCAAAAGAAATTCATCAATAGCTGATTTTTGGTCATTCTGCCTCACAAAAATCGGAATAAAAAGCGATCAAAAAATGTCACGTTCCCGAAAATGTTACCAATAAAAACGTCAACTTGTCCCGCAAAAAACAAGACCTCACATGACTCTGTGGACCAAAATATGGAAAAATTATAGCTCTCAAAATGTGGTAACGCAAAAATTATTTTTTGCAATAAAAAGCGTCTTTTAGTGTGTGACGGCTGCCAATCATAAAAATCCGCTATAAAACCCACTATAAATAGTAAATCAAACCCCCTTCATCACCCCCTTAGTTAGGGAAAAATTAAAAAAATGGGTTAGGGTTAGGGCTAGGGTTAGGGCTAGGGTTAGGGCTAGGGTTGGGGCTAGGGTTAGGGCTACAGTTAGGGTTGGGGCTAAAGTTAGGGTTAGGGTTGGGGCTAAAGTTAGGGTTAGGGTTGAGGCTAAAGTTAGGATTTGGATTACATTTACGGTTGGGAATAGGGTTGGGATTAGGGTTAGGGGTGTGTCAGGGTTAGGGGTGTGGTTAGGGTTACCGTTGAGATTAGGGTTAGGGGTGTGCTTGGATTAGGGTTTCAGTTATAATTGGAGGGTTTCCACTGTTTAGGCACATCAGGGGCTCTCCAAACGCAACATGGCGTCTGATCTCAATTCCAGCCAATTCTGCGTTGAAAAAGCAAAACAGTGCTCCTTCCCTTCCGAGCTCTCCTGTGTGCCCAAACAGGGATTTACCCCAACATATCAGGTATCAGCGTACTCAGGACACATTGGACACCAATTTTTGGGGTCCAATTTCTCCTGTTACCCTTGTGAAAATAAAAACCTGGGGGCTAAAAAATATTTTTTGCGGAAATTTTTTTTTTTATTTTCACAACTCTGATTTATAAACTTCTGTGAAGCATTTGAGCATTCAAAGTTCTCACCACACATCTAGATAAGTTCCATGGGGGGGTCTAGCTTCCAAAATTGGGTCACTTTTGGGGGATTTCTACTGTTTAGGTATGTCAGGGGCTCTGCAAACGCAACATAACGCCCTCAGACCATTCTATCAAAGTCTGCATTCCAAATGGCTCTCCTTCCCTTCCGAGCTCTGCCATGCGCCCAAACGGTGGTCCCTCCCCACATATTGGGTATCAACATACTCAGGACAAATTGGACATCAACTTTTTAGGGTTCAATTTCAACGGTTACCCTTGGAAAAATACAAAACTGGGGGCTAAAAAATAATTTTTGTGGAAAAAAAAAGGATTTTTTATTTTTCCGGCTCTGCGTTATAAACTGTAGTGAAACACTTTGGGGTTCAAAGTTCTCACAACACATCTAGATAAGATCCTTGGGGGGTCTAGTTTCCAATATGGGGTCACTTGTGGGGGATTTCTACTGTTTAGGTACATTAGGGGCTCAGCAAACGCAATGTGATGCCTGCAGACCATTCCATCTAAGTCTGCATTCCAAATGGCGCTCCTTCCCTTCCGAGTTCTCCCATGCGCCCAAACGGTGGTTCCCCCCCACATATTGGGTATCAGCATACTCGGGACAAATTGGACAACAACTTTTGGGGTCCAATTTCTCCTGTTACCCTTTGGAAAATACAAAACTGGGGGCTAAAAAATAATTTTTGTTGGAAAAGAAAGAATTTTTATTTTCATGGCTCTGCGTTATAAACTGTAGTGAAACATTTGGGGGTTCAAAGCTCTCACAACACATCTAGATGAGTTCCTTAGGGGGTCTACTTTCCAAAATGGTGTCACTTGTGGGGGGTTTCAATGTTTAGGCACATCAGTGGCTCTCCAAACGCAACATGGCATCCCATCTCAATTCCAGTCAATTTTGCATTGAAAAGTCAAATGGCGCTCCTTCCCTTCCGAGCTCTGCCAAGCGCCCAAACAGTGGTTTACCCCCCACATATGGGGTATCAGCGTGCTCAGGACACCAGTGTTTCCAGGCATGGCCGATGATATTGCAGCATCGGCCATGGCTGGATTGTAATATTTCACCAGTTTTTTAGGTGAAATATTACAAATCGCTCTGATTGGCAGTTTCACTTTCAACAGCCAATCAGAGGGATCGTCGCCACGGGGGAGTGAAGCCACCCCCCCTGGGCTAAACTACCACTCCCCCTGTCCCTGCAGATCGGGTGAAATTGAAGTTAACCCTTTCACCCGATCTGCAGGGACGCGATCTTTCCATGACGCCACATAGGCGTCATGGGTCGGATTGGCACCGACTTTCATGACGCCTACGTGGCGTCAAAGGTCGGGAAGGGGTTAAACTTTCCAAAAATTCCTGTGAAACACCTGAAGGGTTAATAAACTTCTTCTGGTTTTGAGCACCTTTAGGGGTGCAGTTTTTAGAATGGTGTCACACTTGGTTATTTTCTATCATATAGACCCCTCAAAATGACTTCAAATGAGATGTGGTTCCTAAAAAAAATGGTGTTGTAAAAATGAGAAATTGCTGGTCAACTTTTAACCCTTATAACTCCCTAACAAAAAACCATATGTCTCGAGAAAACAATGTCAGAATCACTGGGATCCGTTGAAGCATTCCAGAGTTATAACCTCATAAAATGACAGTGGTCAGAATTGTAAAAATTGGCCCAGTCATTAACGTGCAAACCACCATTGGGGGTAAAGGGGTTAAAGCATACTGCGCATGCACGAGAGGCCATTTCAATGCGCAACTCTACGGGATCTGTGATATTCACATATCACAATACGTACAGCAAGCCGGGGGGAGAAGGAGAATAAACCCCGCCCATCGGACCGAGGTGATTTACATGCACCGCAGGAGAGCTATAAATGGTATTTATGCATCAAAGTTGGGGAGTCAGGGGGTATCAAAGGTACTGCTATAATGCTTATGTGACACTAAATTGATTGATATTTTTACATCATATAGCGAAAAATAGGTGACAGATTCCCTTTAAACCTTGGCGATATTTTCTGCCATTTTGAAAGGAAGTATAGTCTAGAATACCTGCATCTCATGTCTCAAAGCAACTCACCTCTTCCTATTTTGAATACAGGCTTTAATAGGAACTCCCTTATTTCACAACAAGTGTAATTATTATATGAGATCAAAGAGACTAAAGGTACATTATTTATAACAGACCTTTTGGCTATAAATTTCCTGTGATGGTTTGGTTCTCTGTTCGCTACTGCCACCTTCTGGTCACCAGATCTCATTACAAATGTTTATTCTAGTTGGCATTAACAGCATTTGAAAATAAATTCACAGACATGAGCACATAATTCTTACCTGATGACCAAGTGGTGATTTTATGGTAAGCACGCTCAAATGCAAAATAGTCAAAACAAATAAAGAGCATGTAAAAGACTACAGAATGCATCTCCTCACGTAAACAACAAGGGATACTAAATACATTTCTAAAGAAAAAGCTGTCTACTGCACAACCAGCTTCTAAAAAAAACAACTACCCCGTCTATAGACTCAAACCAGATTGAGGATACTGATTTCAGTAACGATGATTCAGAAAATGAAACTTTTTCCTCAGACTCTGCACCTATTTCCAGATCATTTCTTAAACAATCTTTCACCAAAGCCTTGAAGCCCTTGTTACAAGAAATAAGTGGAGTATGAGCAGAATTGAAACATTTAAGTAACAGAGTAGATTCCGTGGAGTCTACCCATTTAGACCTTATGTATTTCACTGACACATTAAGAGATCAAGTGTCATACCACCAACACCAGGTGAATGCAATTATGTTGGCCTTGGAGGACCAAGAGAATAGGAGTAGGCATAAAAACATCAGAATCAAGGGAATCTCTGACTCTTAGAAAAAATCACTAAAGAAATCTTTACCTCTATTGTAGAAGCCGAAAGGGCTGAAGTAATAACAATTCAGAGAGTCCACAGTGCCCTAAAACCCACCCGAAAATGTTGCATCCTCCAAGGGATATTATCTTTGGACTATTACGTTACGTAGACACAGAAATTATACTCTCCAAAGCTAGAGATTCACCTACACTCTAATATGATAATGCACCTTTTTAGATTTTACAGAATATTGCTCCTTCCACCCTAGCAAAAAAAAGAATGGTCAAGCCTCTACTTGATGTTCTAAGCGCTAACAAATTGAGTTACAGATGACTCTTTCCTTTTGGTCTGGCTGTTTTAAAAGAAGGGAGACAAATCTCCATCTTCTCCCCAGAAAACCTTCATAATGCTTGGGAAGTCCTTCCAATCCCCCCAGTTTAAGTACCGTATTGGATGCGTTTAGGCTAGAAGTTTTTGTATCCTCACCAGGGCCAGACTGGGACTAAAATTCAGCCCTGGCATTTGAAGTCACACAGGCCCACTTGTCACATGGTGACTGTATAATATCTTTGTACACTTGTAGGTTACAAGAAGTGAGGGGAGTGTAACACGACTATATAACATATAATTACAGCTGTATCCAGCATTACAGCTCAGTCCCCATAGAATGTAATGCAGCCAGTCCCCATAGAATGTAATGCAGCCAGCCCCCATATAATGTAATGCAGCACAGCCCCATAGAATGTAATGCAGCCCAGCCTGTTATGATGCGGTGGTTTAGGAGCAACATGGAACGAGCTCTGAAGGAAGTGGTAACTGTACTGACCGCAGTCCCTAAGCTCAACACAACACTAGAAGTAGCCGTGGGATGCTCCTAACTCTCCCTAGGCACCTCGTCACAGCCTAAGAGCTAACTACCCCTAAAGATAGAAGCAGGAAAACTATCTTGCCTCAGAGAAAATCCCCAAAGGATAGATTAGCCCCCCACAAATAATGACTGTGAGTGGAGAGGGAAAAGACATACACAGAATGAAACCAGGATGAGCACAGGAGGCCAGTCTAGCTTGATAGATAGGACAGGATGGAATACTGTGCGGTCAGTATAAAACACTACAAAAATCCACGCAGAGTTTACAAAAAATCTCCACACCTGACTAAAGGTGTGGAGGGTAAATCTGCTTCCCTGAGCTTCCAGCAAGACAGAATTAATTCATACTGATAAGCTGGACAAACATAGAAAGCACAGAACGGATAAGTCCACAATCTGTGAACAGAAAAGAGCAAGCAAGAACTTAGCTTTGCTGAACTGTTCAGGATAACAGGGAAATCCAAAGAGATGTGAATCCAACCAGGAACCATTTACAAGTGGCACTGGCTGAAGGAAAGAGCCAGGCATAAATAGCCGAGCAGAAAAGACGATCAGTGGAGGCAGCTGCTGACAGCTAACTCCAAGGAGCAGCCATACCACTTGAAACCACAAGAGGGAGCCCAAGAGCAGAACGCACAAAAGTGCCACTTACAACCACCGGAGGGAGCCCAAGAGCGGAATTCACAACACCAGCCCCATAGAATATAATGCAGCACAGCTCCCATAGAATGTAATACAGCACAGCCCCCATAGAATGTAATGCAGCACAGACCCCATAGAATGTAATGCAGCCAGTCTCCATAGAATGTAATGCAGCACAGCCCCATAGAATGTAATGCAGCCAGCCCCCATAGAATGTAATACAGCACAGGCCCCATAGAATGTAATACAGCACAGGCCCCATAGAATGTAATACAGCACAGGCCCCATAGAATGTAATGCAGCACAGCCCCCATAGAATGTAATGCAGCCAGTTCCCATAGGATGTAATGCAGTACAGCCCCCATAGAATGTAATGCAGCCAGCCCCCATAGAATGTAATGCAGCCAGTCCCCATAGAATATAAATTAATGCCGCCAGCCCCCATAGAGTGTAATGCAGCCAACCCCCATAGAATGTAATGAAGCCCAGCCCCATAGAATATCATGCAGCACAGCCCCCATAGAATGTAATACAGCACAGCCCCATAGAATGTAATGCAGCACAGACCCCATAGAATGTAATGCAGCACAGCCCCATAGAATGTAATGCAGCCCAGCCCCATAGAATGTAATGCAGCCAGCCCCCATAGAATGTAATACAGCGCAGGCCCCATAGAATGTAATGCAGCACAGCCCCCATAGAATGTAATGCAGCACAGCCCCCATAGAATGTAATGCAGCCAGTCCCCATAGAATGTAAATTAATGCAGCCAGCCCCCATAGAATGTAATGCAGCCCAGCCCCATAGAATGTAATGCAGCACAGCCCCCATAGAATGTAATACAGCACAGCCCCCATAGAATGTAATGCAGCACAGACCCCATAGAATGTAATGCAGCACAGCCCCATAGAATGTAATGCAGCCCAGCCCCATAGAATGTAATGCAGCCAGCCCCCATAGAATGTAATACAGCACAGGCCCCATAGAATGTAATACAGCACAGGCCCCATAGAATGTAATACAGCACAGCCCCCATAGAATGTAATGCAGCCAGTTCCCATAGGATGTAATGCAGTACAGCCCCCATAGAATGTAATGCAGCCAGTTCCCATAGGATGTAATGCAGCACAGCCACCATACAATATAATGCAGCCCAGCCCCATAGAAAGTAATGCAGCCCCCCCCCCAATAGCCCCACAATCCAGTTATCACTCATTGATATATAATAATAATAAAAAAACAAACACTCTACTCACCTTTCGTCTTGCCCCGCGCTGCTCCAGGCTCCGGTCTCAGCAGCTGCAGTCTGCCCGCCCGGTCACACAGCAGGTGCGCGATGATATGACGTCATCGCGCACCCGCAGTGTCAGCGGCAGGCAGAGCGGGGAATGATGGGAGAGGGAGCTACAGCAGACGCTCTCCCCTCATCATTGCATTCAACTGTACCGGCGTCTATGACGCCGGTATAGTTGAATGCGGGGCCGGGAGTGTGCCGACAGCGGGGGGAGTGTGCCAACAGCGACACACTCGAGCGGCCCACTACTGCCACTGGCCCTTCTGGCATTTGCCAGAACTGCCCGATGGCCAGTCCGGCCCTGATCCTCACAAAAAGAAAAATCATGGACTTTGCAGAGGAAATCTTCATCTCCTAAACCCAGAAAACAGACATCAAGACGTTTACGAGAAATGCTCCACCCCCTTCTACTTCCTTTCTTTGCAGTGTGAGGCAATGACTGGTGATACCTGTGGGGGTCGCAAATGTTCCCCCAGGATGCGCACGAGGTGTATTGAGGTCATCAGCGGGCATTGCAGTCACAGGCGTAGCTGTGATTGCAATGCAGACTAAAGTGAGTATAGATCTTGGACATGCTAGTTGCAGTGTAGGGTTTGGGTGTGTCAGGTTCAGAGCCAGTGTAAGTCTGGTGTTGGCAGGAGTACAGAGCAGGAGGCTCTGCAGAGCTCCACGTGTGTAAAGCAACACAGGCCATCAGAGCCAAACAGCCAAGGCAGCTGAATAGCCTGGCACCCACAGCATACACAGCGGTGCAGTCGCCATGGTAACCGGTCTCAGAGGTGGACTGTCTTGTGCCCGGCGGCAAACCAGAGGTAGACTGTCCTGTGCACGGTGGAGGACTGGCGTGTTTAGTGACTGTAAACTGAAGGATATTGTGTACTGTGTAAAGCTGTGAGTAGCACAGCGGTGCAGTTGCCTACAGCATGGTCAGAGGTGGACTGGTGTGTTTAGTGACTGTAATCCATAGGATGTGTGCCCGGCTGCGATCCAGAGGATATCGTGTGCTGTGTTTTGCTGAGCTGAACATTAAAGAGACGTTTTGCTTTGAACTTTGCTGGGTCACTGCCTCATCACTGCACAGTGTGCTACCACTGCACTACATTTGATGGAAAGAATGCAGGCAGTGTGAACTGAGGCATACTCCAAAGCGTGCTGCATGTCGGTGAGCACGTCTGCTGGAGAAATGGAGGATCTTTTGAAGCAGTTGGTTCTCATGCAGCAGCAGCACAAGCAAGAGGTGCTGCAGAAGCGAGAGGATATGTGCCCAGCTGTGATCTGGAGGATATCGTGTGCTGTGTTTTGCTGAGTTGAACATTAAAGAGACATTTTGCTTTGCTGGGTCACTGCCTCATCACTGCACAGTGTGCTACCGCTGCACTACAGCAGGTTCAGGAATTCCCCTGATTGAGGATTTGTTTCATATCCCTTTCAATTTCTTTCCACTGAGTAATATGAAAATCAGAAGAACTCTTCTTCTTTTATATTTTGGGGCAAGACCCGGAACTCTTACCAACCGTAAATATCGCCCCCTCCTTCCATAATTTCGTTCTATTTGCTGGACTCCGGACTGACCAGAGAGAGAGTCTCCAACATTCTTCCCCCTCTCCCCCTTGAACATTCCTTAACATACGCGATTTTTGAAGATATTCTTTTCTTGTAATGTCTAATGTTTAATAGGTTGATGTTTTTTAACTTTTTAAGCATAAAAGAAATCACTTGGACTGTCTTTTCTGCACCTCAAGAGATGTTGCGCACAAACTCTACTGCAGATAAGATCTTTGTTAACCCCTTAACGACCAGATGTATTTTTGTTTTTGCATTTTAATTTTTTGCTCCCCTTCTTCCCAGAGACATAACTTTATTTTTTGGCCAAAATAGCCATGTAAGGGCTTGTTTTTTGCGGGACGAGTTGTGCTGTGCTGTTAAATTGCAAAAAAAAGTGCAAGCCCACAGTTGTTTGGTTTTTTTTCCCATGTTCACTAAATGCTACAACTGACCTGCCATTATCATAGACACCAAACATGTCTGGGTTCTTTTTTTATTTTTTAGTACCTAAATACCTATGGCAAATTCCTGGCCAAAAGAAGCCACAAAACATCCAAGGTAATATTAGTAATATATCCCATCTGATTCTTGGGGACAAGGACAACATGGGCCTGTGTGGTTTCAAATGCCAGGGCTGAATTTCAGCCCCAGTCCGTACCTGAGTAAGTCTCTTACAACAAGCCCACGTCACTCACATTTTTAAACAATTTAAAGCAAAGTTCCCAAATGTGGGAGAATGGATGTGGCAAGACTATTCACTAAACTACATTTTCCTATTCCTAACTTTTTTTAAATTGTATAACCGTTTAAGTTACTCTATCATACCCTATAAACCAGCTTACATCTTGTCTTGGGAAAAAGAGCTGGTCATTAACCTAAAGGATTCTGAAGTCAATAAGATACTTTCTTACTCCTATGGTTTTTCAAGGTGTGGGCTTCTGCAGGAAAATTATTATAAATTCCTAACCAGATTGTACAGAACTCCCGCAGCTGAAAGTACCTGGTATCTTGTAGTCCTGATGTGAATTGGGGATCTTTATCTTGTCCGTGGTCATTATAAATGGACAGGTTTTACATTTTTTCTGGTTGCAAAGAAAGGTACCTGTAGCTGTGGGAGAGGACAGGGAGCTCTTGACATTGATGCTTCTTAGATTTGGGGGCTGCCTAAAACACAGTAGTGGGGGGTCTGGAAAAATGGATTGTAAGCGGGCATCTTTTTGCAGTAAAGGTTGTAATTTCCGTGCAGCTCCCCTTAGCACCTCCAGATTTGGATTGTAGGTAACTACTAGAGGTACCCGGTTATTTTCTTCTTTAGCTTTGTAATCTAGCAGGTGATTCCTTGATATTCTGGTGGCTCTTGTAATCTGGTTTTCAATTATTCTTGGATGGTAGCCCTGATTCAAAAAGGTCTTTCTGAGGCGACCAAGGTGTTCATCCCTATCCATTGGGTTGGAACATATACGATTGTATCTGATGGCTTGGCTGTAGATAATAGAGTTTTTTATGTGTTTTGGATGGAAACTGTATTCTCAAAAACGATCCAAAAAACTCGAGGTAGAAGTCCTCAAAATCATATGAAAAAACCTCAGTCTAAAAAGGTATAATTTTATTAGTAAAAGCAAGGCAGACAGACACGCCTACAAAACCCAACACAAAAATACAACCAAAAAACATGAACAAATGTGTAACAAATAAATAAAAAACTAATGGGAAAATCTAGATCACCCTACCTAGGCCACTAGCATGCCCCTGCCTATCTGCGGAGGTAGGCACCCTAGGGGAGAGCGTTATGGCGCCCCCGCTCCTCGATGACTGTCCCTAGGAGCCCTACAAGACCCTACAGCCACTAGTGTACGCCACTACCCACACACTAAAGGGTCCTCTAGCACTAGACAGAAAGATACTCTTCTAGGGATAACCTAGTTCCCACTAGTAAAACGATATATACACACACACATATGGCAATATGGATATCATAGTGGTATAGTAATTCACAGCGGCCTCAAGATATTATACAGTGTAAATACACTTCGAGATGAATGCAGCCGGATCATCTAAGCATATAAAAATACTCTATTCTCATGGGCTAACATTTATAAAGATGTGGGTGAAGATCAAAATCATACCAGCCAAAATTGGCTCAATGTCATGCATGGGTAGTATCTCTGCTACCTCACTCCAATGTCCCACACTATTTAGACAATGCTAACAGTAGCCCATACATAGCCCCAAGACACGGCTATGAATACTCATCTGAGCCGCTGTGTACCACCGAACGCCATATGAACAACCCGCCTCAATGCGTTTCGCCTCTACAGGCTCATCAGGAGGCCTGATAATCCGATATGTTGTGTCACATCAAAATTGTGGATAGCTGAATGCCCCATGCCGCACTACTCACATTTATATCTGCCGCCAGTATCAGACACAAGATGCACCTCCTCACTACTTCCTGTGGCGTCTGGTAGACTGTATTGCGCATGTCCGCATAAACCATGCGCAGACAGAACCACAATTTTGTGCCTCTGCGCATAGAATCGCTGTAACGTTACTGCGCATGCGCCCGGAGTCAACCCTCCCATCTCTTCACAGCGCTTGCTCTGAACAGTACGGGGCATGCGTTGCCGGGATACCAGCTATGCCGCTCAGATGTACTAGATTCCTGCGCATGCCCAGAGAGCCGGACAAGCTTTGCCGTCACCACTCATGCTTCAGAACCTTTGGGGAATACAGAGACATTACGTCCCACCGGAGCTTTTTAGTGTTACGCTATGTCACCGCGCACGCCCGGCTCCTCTCTAGGTCTATTACATATGCGTTACCACAACTTGTTCACTCATACAGAGTCGATATAGCCCAAAACGCATGTTGGTGATGCTATCACTGTTACACCACCAATGAGGGAGGGGGTACCGTGCTCTCTCCTGTAACCGCTATCTATTTCCACAAGTGGAAGGACAGGTCAAAAAAACCAAATAAGACAAACGGCCGGCATCCTATTAACACAGCATCCAAACTTGCTGTCGCGGTGTCAGTCATCCCCATGTATTCGCTTGGAATGGATGGTGACCAGGCCGCTATATGTGTTCTCTGCCAGCGGCTGATACCAGTGTAGGACAATGTGCCAATAATATATCTGGTCACGGAGGATGTGTCTGACGGCAGGCCATGTTGAAAATAGTGCAGCACATTATGCAAGATACAAAGTGCAAAATGCAAACAGAATAATCTCTCAACAGATATTTCCATGGAAATCCATGTGGGACCTCCAAAAGGAGGATCCCCATCGTCAAAATGGTACAGACCTGTCTCTTACTGAAACCGTATACATTTATTCATTTAGGCTTACCCGACGCTTAGTCCAGATGCATATATATAATTATTCACCATATCATTACAACAAAATAAACACCAGAGGTGCCTCAGACCACTAGGGAGGCTACAGAAAGCACGCATAGGATATTTGCTCGTTGATCCCCTTGGGTGCTAGGGACTCCATCCTGAAAATCCACTCGCATTCCCTTCTGAGGATCATCTTATCAAGATTGCCGCCTCTCGGGTTCACCCTAACTACTTCTATAATGGCAAATTTAACTTTTGTTGGATCTTCTCTATGGTAAGCATGCATATGTTTAGCAAGTGGGGTATCCCTGTTATTCCGAATATCACCCATATGCTCCCCCACTCTCCTCCTGAACTCTTTTTTTGTCTTCCCTACATAGTCCTTAGGGCAGGGGCAGGAGGCTACATAGACCACCCCTGTTGTTTTACAGTTGGAAAAGTCTCTTTGTTAAAAAGTTTTACCAGTGGTGGAGCTCTGAAAACATTTGCATGGTCTCATCCACTTGCAGAGGCTGCAATCACCGCATTTATAGAAGCCACAGGGTCTCCTATCCAGCCATGTTCCTCCAGCCTTTGGGCGCTGATATTGGCTATGTACAAGCAAGTCCCTAATAGATCTGCCCTTCCTGAAAGTGATATTAGGGCGTTCACCTATCACATTTGCAAGGTCCGGGTCAAACCTCAGGACATCCCAGTGTCTAGCAAACACCCTCCTGATGTCCTGATGTTGTGCATCGAACGTGCCAATAATTCTGACAGTATCATCCCCTTCGATTTTAACTTGTTTCTGTAGCAGACTCGATCGGTCAGCCTTTCTGGCTGCCACGAATGCCCTATTCAAAACAGGTCTCGGGTAGCCCTTTTCTTTGAACCTATCAAACATGTCCCCTGCTTGGCTTTGGAAGGTATCACTCCTCGAACAGTTCCTCCTAAGCCTGAGGAACTGCCCCTTGGGTATCCCCCTTTTGAGGGGGTGGCTCTCACAGTGTAACAGATTATTGGTACTTGTAGGCTTTCTGTAAATGCTGGTCGAAATCTCCCCATGTGTCTCTTTTCTAATTTTCAAATCCAGGAAGGCTAGTTCTATTTCACTAATCTCCAACGTGAACTTGAGGCCCACCCTGTTCACATTAAGAAGCCCCATGAATGTTGTGAACTCTTCTTTGGTACCCGTCCACACCATAAACACATCATCTATATATCTATACCATATAGATATATAGTCATGCCACCATTTGTCCTCCCCTCCAAAGACGATAGTTTCCTCCCACCAGCCCAGGAACAAATTAGCATACGATGGGGCGCAGGGACACCCCATCGCTGTGCCCCTGAGCTGGTGGAAGTACTTCCCGTAAAACGTAAACACATTATGGGTCAAGACATACTCAAGTAGGGTAAGCACGAAATTGTTGTGTTCCCTACACCTAACCGATCTTTGTTGTAAAAAATAGCTGACTCCTTCAATTCCTGCTTGATGTGGGATACTACTATAGAGTGCTTCTATATCAATAGACGTTAAGAAAGCATCCTGACCCAGATGGACTCCTTCAAGCTTAAGTAGCAAATCGGATGTGTCTCTTAAATAGGACGGGATAGATGTAACAAAGGGACAGAGGACCTGATCTATATATAATCCACAATTCTGTGTGAGGGAATCCACCCCGGACACTATGGGTCGTCCTTTCAATGGGTGACAACCCTTATGCACTTTGGGAAGTGCGTAAAAGGTTGCCATCAAGGGAAATTTAGGTAGCATGAATTCAAATTCACTTCGTGAAATGAGTAGATGTGCAAGGGCCTCTTCCAGAACCGGTCTCAACAAATTCTTAAACGTCTCGAGTGGGTTTGTGGTAAGTATCTCATACGTAGTCTTATCCTGCAAAATGGAGTTACAAATAGCGCGATACTCTGGATGATCAAGGATGACCAGATTGCCCCCTTTATCGGAGGGTTTTATAATTATCTGGTCATTCTTTCTCAGACCCTCAAGCGCCCTCCGTTCTCTCTCTGCAAGATTATCTTCCGTTTCCCAACTTAGTTTGCTTAGTTTTTTAAGGTCCCTTTCGACTAATGACGCAAATAGATCAATATTACTCGCATCACATTGTGGTAGCATTCTCTCGCTCTTATTTTTGAGAGTAGTAAATGGGCCTCTCCCTTCATCGGGGGTCCTCTCGTTCTCCTGGAGTAGGCCACATAGGGCCTCAAAACCCTCCATGTCCTCCTGATTAAGCCCTAGCCTCCCACATTCTTCACGAGTATTGTGTTTGAAGAATTTTCTCCACTTAAGTTTTCTACAAAACAGGTTAAGATCTTTCACCCACTCGAAACAGTTAAAATGATTAGTTGGAACAAAATTGAGACCTCTCTGCAAGACCCTATACTCATCCCTGGAGAGCGTGTGCGAGGACAGGTTGATAATTTGGCCCCTGTTTAGTTGAACCTGGTTCTGAGCTGGTAACCCGTTCTCGCACTGTGCTCCAAAAAAGAAACCGATGATGAGGAGGATGCTCCAGTTACTTGGCCAGGTGCTGGACTCGGTGTCAGAAAGGGGGTCAGGGGACCTCCACCAGACCGATACTTTCCTCTTCCCCCCTTCCTTCCAGATTTTCCTCTTCCACCCTGCCATCTTTGTCTAGTCTGCTGATCTCTGAAAAAATGTGTATTATTACTTCTACTTGTTCCTTCAACTCTCTCAGTGTCAGATAAATCTAAATCGGATGAGGATGCTTCCGATTGTCTTTCTATGGGGGCACCTGGAAATTGGCTCTCCTTATACTCACTCAGGTCTCTTTGAAACTGTAGATGTTTCCTCTCTTTTAACAGAGCCTGGTATCTTTCTACTGCCGTCTGTAGCAATCCTTCCCTCCTATTAAAGTCGGGGTCGGCTTTATGTTTCAGAACCCGTTCTATCAGTTTATTCAATTGGTCCGTTGATTTTTCGAATACTTTTTTCTCCTCTGTAAGGAGAGCCTGCATAAATCTAACAGATGATTCTAAAGATTCTTTTTGCCAGATTGTCATAAACTCAGGTGACGCAATCCTCTGTGAGGGAACAATGTTAATCCTTAAGCCTCTTGGGACGATCCGATTTTTTAGATAATTCTCTAAGGCCCTTATTTCCCACCAAGACTTCAGATACTCCTTGTACCCCCCATACACCTCATTAAACAAGTTTTTCAGTGCTAGAGGGCCCGTACCAGCATTTTGAACACCACCAACACTAAACGCCTGATTTGCATCTTCCAGCCATAGATCTGAATTAACAGGTCCTATCAGAAAACTGGCCATACCACAAACGGAAAAGCTATCAACCTTATTCTCAAAAACGATCCAAAAAACTCGAGGTAGAAGTCCTCAAAATCATATGAAAAAACCTCAGTCTAAAAAGGTATAATTTTATTAGTAAAAGCAAGGCAGACAGACACGCCTACAAAACCCAACACAAAAATACAACCAAAAAACGTGAACAAATGTGTAACAAATAAATAAAAAACTAATGGGAAAATCTAGATCACCCTACCTAAGCCACTAGCATGCCCCTGCCTATCTGCGGAGGTAGGCACCCTAGGGGAGAGCGTTATGGTGCCCCCGCTCCTCGATGACTGTCCCTAGGAGCCCTACAAGACCCTACAGCCACTAGTGTACGCCACTACCCACACACTAAAGGGTCCTCTAGCACTAGACAGAAAGATACTCTTCTAGGGATAACCTAGTTCCCACTAGTAAAACGCTATATACACACACACATATGGCAATATGGATATCATAGTGGTATAGTAATTCACAGCGGCCTCAAGATATTATACACAGTGTAAATACACTTCGAGATGAATGCAGCCGGATCATCTAAGCATATAAAAATACTCTATTCTCATGGGCTAACATTTATAAAGATGTGGGTGAAGATCAAAATCATACCAGCCAAAATTGGCTCAATGTCATGCATGGGTAGTATCTCTGCTACCTCACTCCAATGTCCCACACTATTTAGAACAAGAGACAAGCATCCAACATCAGTGCCCAGGAGAGAAAGGCCATGCAATCTCTGAAAACCAACAAAGAAATCATCATCAAACCTGCTGACAAGGGAGGTGCAATAGTCATGATGAACACGTCAGACTATATGAAGGAAGCAAACAGACAACTTATGGACACACGTTACTACAAAAAATTGGAGTTGGATCCTACACAGGATTATTACAAGGAACTAAACAAGTTGGTATCTTGTTTGCCTGACGAATCCATAAGAGCCAATGACCTGATACCAGAAAGTCCAAGAACAGGGACATTCTACATGCTTCCCAAAATCCACAAATCTGGAAACCCAGGAAGACCAATTATTTCATGTGTGGGCACCCTTACTGAGCAGGTATCTGGATGGGTAGAGGGTATTCTTAAACCCCTGGTAAAGGATACACCCAGCTTCATTCAGGACACAACTGACCTATTGAATAAACTATCAGCAATAGGTCCTCTACCAGAAGGAACCATCCTGGCTACCATGGATGTGGAATCTTTGTACTCCAATATCCCACGACAGGATGGATTACATGCCTGTAAATTCTTCCTGGAAAACACAGGGACTATTGCAAATTCTGTGGTGAAACTTATAAAATTCATCCTCACCCACAATTACTTTGAGTTTGACAAGAAGATCTATCTACAGGAGACTGGCACAGCAATGGGAAGTAAAATGGCCCCACAGTATGCAAATCTTTTCATGACCAAGCTTGAAAGCGACTTTTTGTCCTCATGTCCCACCAGGCCTCTGGCGTACTACCTCTACATTGATGACATTTTAATCATCTGGACAGAGTCTGAGCCACAGCTAAAGATGTTCCATGAACGGTTTAATCAATTTCATCCTACCATCAACTTGACACTCAACTACTCCTGCACTGAAATTAACTTTTTGGACACCATCATTAAGCTGCAGAACAATAAAATAGAGACATCCCTGTATCAGAAGCCAATCGACCGCCCAACATACCTTAAATGGGACAGTTTCCATCCAAAACACATAAAAAACTCTATTGTCTACAGCCAAGCCATCAGATACAATCGTATATGTTCCAACCCAATGGATAGGGATGAACACCTTGGTCACCTCAGAAAGACCTTTTTGAATCAGGGCTACCATCCAAGTATAATTGAAAACAAGATTACAAGAGCCACCAGAATATCAAGGAATCACCTTCTACATTACAAAGCTAAAGAAGAAAATAACCGGGTACCTCTAGTAGTTACCTACAATCCAAATCTGGAGGTGCTAAGGGGAGCTACACGGAAATTACAACCTTTACTGCAAAAAGATGCCCGCTTACAATCCATTTTTCCAGACCCCCCACTACTGTGTTTTAGGCAGCCCCCAAATCTAAGAACCATCATTGTCAAGAGCTCCCTTTTCTTATCCCACAGCTACAGGTACCTTTCCTTGCAACCAGAAAAAATGTAAAACCTGTCCATTTATAATGACCACGGACAAGATAAAGATCCCCAATTCACATCAGGACTACAAGATACCAGGTACTTTCAGCTGCGTCACGTCTAATGTGGTGTACCTAATTATTTGTACTAAATGTCCAACTGGGGGTCTGTATGTGGGGGAGACAGGGCAGAAACTGAGAACAAGGATGAACTCTTATCGCCATACAATAAGAAAAAAAAGAATGGATCTACCTGTAGCAACACATTTCTGTCTCCCGCATCATAACATTATGGACATGAAATTACTTGTGTTAAAGAGTAGCTTCAAATCCCAGAGAGACAGAAGAGTCTGGGAATATAAACTGATGACGACCTTTGACACTCACACTGCAGGAATGAATGTGTCGCATGGATTTATGTCTTTTTACATCAACTAAGGAACTTGCCCCTCAGACCATGTGGGGTCATCACAACAGAGACCCTAATCACAGGACAATAAAACAATCCTTATCTAAGAATTGGCCCAATATTTATGGACGTAACTGTTTATCACCCATGGTAATTCTGCTTCATGTCACCTGTCATATCCATGGTTTTTCCCTTTTTTTTTTTTCTATGCCATGTTGTGCATAAATATGTGATTCTTCAGAATTTCTTTTAGTCATTGCCTGATGAAGAGACCTGTGTAGTCTCGAATGCTTGCAATTTCTTACCATCTTTTCAGTTAGCCATTAAAAGGTATCAACCACTGAGGACTCTCAATTCTAAATATTTTACAGCTCCTGAAGGAAGGGAACTTAGAAAAAACGAACAACTGCAAGTTGTGCAGGAGAGAAAAGGCACAGGAGAGTGATACCAGCAGAGCAGTGAATCAACTACCTCCCTGGCTGACGCCGATTCTGGTAGCCGTAAGACCGTGGCCGTGCTAAACACTAAGTGGCATAGCTGAAACCAGCAGGACAGCTGAACTTCAAGTTACCTGTCCGCCTTTACACCCAGGAGATACAGTGATACAGGGCCTGGGTCATTATAGAGACCCTGTAAAAGGCCTGCTTCACCTGTCATATGAGTTGTGTCTTAACGTATATGGGGGACAGAGAGGAACTGTGAGGACCTTATCAGAAGCCATAGGCAGTAAGGGACTACAAAACCACCGCGTTTTGAGGAAGGCTTTTATCTCTACCTGGTGAAGGGGACTCTGGATTCGCTTCCAAGCCGGCCAGACCCTGCCTGTCCTGTGATCTGGTGCCCTGGACTGCGGTTGCCTGAAGCTACAGTAAACCAGGTAAAGAGACTGCAAACCTATGTCCTCGTTCTTCACTGCACCTCGCACCATCTTCACTTACTCACCGGGAGCCCTGGGGACCTACTTCACCTGTGGGAAGTTATACCATCTAGCTGCCATACCATCACCCCAGAGGACCCCTTTAAGCAGCGTCGGTCCCTACTGACCGAATACCACAGGTGGCGTCACAAACATAAACTTTAATCAATATCCCTTTTACATAGGCGCCCAGGGCCACGGACCGGGTCGTCGCCGTGACACATCCCCTTAAGTACCAGACCCGGTACCAAGTACCCCACGGCCCGGGCAGGCATTCCACTAGCCTAACACATAAATCATCTCTTTGCTCTTGTTTTCATGAGACTGGTTATAGATTGCTGTCTCGGTGGTCTAGAGTTCCAACTCGCTTATATTTTTTTTAAAACATAAATTTTTATTTACAAATTGTGTCAAGCATTACATCTTATTGACATTAAATTCTTAATAATTAACACAACGTTATGGGGATTAGGGAAGGGAAGAGGATAGGGGAAATGGTGACATTACAATAACTATCCAATCACATTCTCTATATGCAAATCTGCAAAGTCATTTAAGAACGGTATTTAAACGGAAAGATAACCAATTGTTCCATTTTTTCTGAAATTGAGCTATATTATTATTAGATGTGGCGATTATTTTTTCTGATAGGCAATTTTCGTTGATCAGTGATACGACCTCGGGCAGTGAGGGGCACCTGGAGTTTTTCCAGTAACTAGCAATTTTGAGTCTTGTTGCTACAATAATATGTACAATCACTGTACGGAACTCATAGGGAAACGAGTCCAAATCAATAGCGAGTAACGCCTGCTGTGCATTAAGAGTCACCGGTATACCACAAATCTGGAACATCAGATGATCTATGGCTGCCCACAGACGTCTAATTCTGTCACAACTCCACCATATATGTAGCATGTCTGCACAGGGGTCTCCACACCTCCAGCACGTGTCTGGGGAACTGCAGAACATCCTGGACAATCTACTGGGAGTGAAATACCACCGATATAACAATTTCCTGGCGTTTTCTATGTGGTTAGTACATTTAGATTGGCTTCCAATAATTAAGAAGGATGCCCTCCACTGATCCGGTGTGAATGTGCAGTTTAGGTCTTTTTCCCACTTTTGCAGGTATGTAGTTAGAGAGGGCAGAGTATTCTCCAACATACAGTCGTAGCTTGTGGACAGCGCTCTAATCTGTGATGTCGGGTTCATCAGCATAGAGTAAAGTTTAGATGGCGGTGCAGGCATCTGTTTTTTCCTTTCAGTTAGGAAATGCCGGATCTGCAAATATTTGTAAAAATCCCTTTGAGGAACATTGTATTTATCTCTCAATGATGTAAAAGTAATTAATTCCTCCCCCTCATACAAGTTCCCAATTGAGGTGGTTTTGGGTAAATTCCAATTTTTAAGTTTGAGGTCCGGGATACAATGCTCCAGTGTCTCTATCCAACTCGCTTATATTATATTTTCCCTGAATTAATTTTCCATGTGTTGGAGATGTGGAGATGAGGATAGTGATCTGATACATATTTTGGGGGGCCTGCAAGCTACTTACTCCTTTTTAGGAAAAGGTACAACTAGTGTTGTGTATGTTCTCAGACCTTACAATTGACCTGAACCCAGCTCTTGTTCTTCACCATCATTGTGACATTCCCATAATAACATATAGGCACTCTATATTAAGACATTTAAATGTGACTGCTCGAGCACTCCTTTGCTTTGGAAAAAAAGACTCCATTACAACAGGTACCCTCTGGTTTTCTAAAATTAATGAAGTGGTGTTAATGGAGGAACTAAGCTCTACTGTCAATAATTCCTATGATCGTTTTTACAAAACTTGGTATTATTGGCTGGAATTCAGATCCTCTGCGGGATATCAGGTCCTTATTGAGCAGCATAGAATTGGTAAAAATATGTCCTCATGCCTGCTCATCTATCTCACCTCTCCTCCCTCCCTGCTGCTCTCATTTGGGCTTCTTCTGCCTTTTTCTTTTCGGTCCTTTCATTTTTTTTGTTATTATGGCTACATTCTCTTACTCAATTTGTGTTGTCATGGAAGCTTAAACCCTGTTTCTTTAATGCAGAACTTGTGCTTCTGTCTTGCATTACATTGGTAGTTAACTGTTCAGACATTACTTACTGTTCTTTATGACAGTTTTTATTTATACTACAAAATTTATTTTATTTTTCTGTTGTTTTGGTTTCTTGGCATATTTAGTGCTTTGTGATTGTATGACTTCTCTCTCAAAATTCAATAAATAAAGATAAATAAAACAAATAAAAAAAAAACGAGTAGCTAATTGGTGCAGAAGTACTGCAGAAAATCTGCAGCATCAAATATTTATCTTGAGGACTGAGCCTTAATGACCACCGTTATGCCTTTTAACGGGCCCCCCAGCTTTGGAAAATTTCTGGGGTCTTGGCTACAAGGGGTAGCTGAGACACTGGAGAACATGATTCAGGTCGGATTTTACCATCCCCAGTCTCGTGATTACCTTTATTCACAGAATAATGGCGATCACAAAAAAAAGTCAGCTTTCCCATTCAGTTCTCTCTCCTCTGATATGATCTATCATACCAGAGGAACCCCCCCTCCTCTCCGGTACCTCCGGTATCCCTGGACCCTCCGGCTCTGTCCCCCGGCCCTCGGCGTCTTTTTTTGTGAAGAAAATGGGCGCAGGAGATTTTTCCTATTGGTTCCTTTCACAGTAATCAAAATAAAAAAAATGGTAAATTAAACCCCCTTTATCACCCCCTTAGTTAGGTAAAAATAATAAAATTTAAAAAATGTTTATTTCCATTTTTCCATTAGGGTTAGGGTTGGGGCTAGGGTTATGGTTAGGGCTAGGGTTAGGGATGGGGCTAAGTTTAGGGTTGGGGCTAGGGTTAGGTTTGGGGGTTACAGCTATGCTTAGGGTTAGGGTCGGGGCTAGGGTTGGGGTTATCGTTGGGGTTATGGTTGTGGTGTTGGAGTTACGATTGGGGTGTGGGGGTTACGGTTGTGGTGTTGGGGTTAGGATTGTTTTGGGATACGGTTGTGTTGAGGTACGGTTGGGGTTTTGGGGTTAGGGGTTAGGGTTGTGGTTAGGGTTGGGATTAGGATCAGGGGTAGGGCTGTATTAGGGTTGGAGTTAGAATTGGGGGTTTTCCACTGTTTAGGTCGATCAGGGGGTCTCCAAATGCGACATAGCACCTGTTGTAGCTGTTTGCATTCTGACCCAATGTCAGATATGCCAGATCACCAGTGAGGCCAAATCAGAAGGTTACACCCTCTATTGACAAGCGCACTTGGAGAAAGAGGAAACTGCACATGGATTGTGAGCAAGTCACTTTATCTGATCTAATAGAGCAAGAGTCAGTATTTTATACCATTTACAACAAATGTAACTCAATCTAATTCATGTAGCCACCCCCACCCCCATCACCCCGGGTCATGCTGACCTTTATTTACCATGCACCCAGAACACGTTGTTTGTTGACTATTGATAACATAAAAGATAAGAAGTATAAAATCCTTGAATCAGTGACTACAAGACTGCTGCATCATGAGAACAAAATCTAGCAGATTCCAGTACTTAAAGGCAAATTATTATTATACATTTTTATAGCGCCATTTATTCCATGGCACTTTACATGTGAATACGGGGCAAATATAGACAAATACATTAAACATGAGCAAAAAACAAGGCACACGGGTACATAAGGAGGGAGAACCCTGCCCGCGAGGGCTCACAGTCTGCAGGGGATTAAAGGCAAAACATTAACCCTTCTATATCAATTTCCCCTTTTGTAAATGGTATAACCTTTGCCACAGGGTCAGCTGATGTCCACAAAGGAGCTACTGTCTCATGGGTCCAGTACCCATAAGGGGGCTCTATACTGCTTCGCCCATCCACCATCAGTGTGGACACTCACTTCCCCCGTCAGCAGTGGTCATCCAGGGTCTATGATACACTACGGAAGGTTCAGCCTTAGATTTTTTTTTCATTTTCCTTACACATACATTATTCAATAGCTTATGTAATGCATATATTAGCACTTTTACATCTACGTAAAGCAATAAACAAAACAATAAAATTTGCATGCAAGTCTGTAAAATACCAAAAAATTCATCCCGCTAGGCCACTAAACCAATTGGCTGGATTTAAAAAGGAGTTTCTGTATTGTATTGGTCTCATTAAGAGCCTCAAGGAACCTAGAAATTCTGAGTCCAAGTCTCATTGTGTATGCAGTGTGGTGTTAATACCTTCCATGGCTCCAGGGGTAAGGCTAAGTACAGCATAGTCCTTGCAGATACTGGGCAGTGTGTACAGATCCAACAGTCTTTTGGTTTTTGCCCTTCCATTTCCTTTATAAGAAGAGCATGATGTTGAATAAGTTTGTTGTCCCTGTCAACATTTAAAAGTTGATCCAATGTGTCTGTAGAGTGTAATAATCCTGCCACTGCCAGCAAGGTGATTAGAAGATCAGTCATTCTGCTGGTGAAAAGATCTTTTTGCAGTGACTGGCGTGGATCCAGGTGGGCTTTCCCTCAAGTCTTACTGAGGTGGATGTGGTCAGCTGGACTTGGAAGGGGCCATCAATCGTGGGTCTAGGCTCCTTCTTACGTGTCTGCGTATAACCACCCAATCACCTGGATTCAGCTGGTGCACATCTGTACTTTCATTAGGATCTGGAATCGATGAGAACACTTGTTTATGCACCACATTAAGTCTTTTCTGCAAGGCCTGGACATAGGCTGTCATAGTGCCGTGTTGCATTTGTAGCACCTGTGGGAAGTACAGACCAGTCTTTGGCACACTACCAAACAGGACTTCAAAAGGAGAGAAGCCTGTCTTTCTATTTAGAGTGTGTCTGACCTAAAAGTGTGCAAGAGCCAAGCACTCTAACCAGCTCTTTCCTGTGTCTGCCATGGCCTTTTGAATTTTCAGCTTAAGTGTCCCGTTTAGTCTTTTCACTTTCCCACTACTTTGTGGTCTATATGGTGTATGAAATGCTTGCTGTATTCCCATGGCCTGCATGACTTCCCTCATTATTTCTCCCGTGAAGTGTGTACCCCTATCGCTTTCTATGGTTTCTTGGACACCATACCTGCAGATCAGTTCTTTCTTCAGTTTTTCTGCAGTCATTTTAGCATTTGCACATTTTACCGGATAGGCTTCCGGCCAACCAGAGAAGAGATCTACACATACTAGGACATTTTCATACACTTCTACATTGAGTAGCTGTATGTAGTCAATCTGCAGTCTCTGAAATGGGTAGAGAGGCCTGGGTGTCGCTTTCTTAGGGACTTTTACTGTTTTACCTGGGTTATCTGAGAGGGGACTTGTGACTGTAATACCCTCAGGAGAGTACTGTATGGTGGCCTGGATAGCACTCAACACATCTGCTCACAGCAAATTCATAGGGGTATTGTCACTAACAATACATTTTGTAAGCACCTCTTGGCTATCTCGTAATTTTATTCTTATTTGTTTAGTCAGGGCTTCAGTTACTTATCCCTTTACCTGCACACATTCCACAATCTCGTTAGTAGTCATGTCTGGCATTATCAAGTCTTTGTGTACCACAGTTCCGGCTGCCCCAGTGTCAATAAAAATGAGTCTACTTAGCGTCCTTTTGTCCCATCATCTGTAAGTCTTAATTATGCGTCCTAGTACGTCACCTTCCTTTGTGCTCACCAAACTCTCTAGGTCTGCCCAGGTGCACTTATATGTCTGTTGTATTGTCTTTGTCTGTAAAATGAGAAAGGTTGGTTCTCAGGGTCAGGCAACTGTTTTAGCGTAGCTAGCTAATCTTAGGGGCCCCAGGGTTAATACTCCTGAATCTCTCTTACCCTAATCACCGCTCTTGGTCCTGATGTGGTTGATTGTCCGGTGGTAGAGGTAACCAGATGATCAGTGGGGGTGACATGCTGTTCTACAACTTCCTCCCTATCAGGATTACTGTCAGCTTCCTCCCCAAAAGTCAGTGTCCCCACTAACCACACTACTGTGTCAGCTTCTTATGTCACTACATGTGATCTTGTCCGGACAGGATTTAGTGAAATTTGCTTATGTCGGGTTGCAGCACAGGTCATACAAGTATCTCTCCAGTCTGGGTTTGTCTGACCACATTGTTTAAAAGTCCATCTGTCTTGTCTGGGTCTTTGGTTATACATAGGTGGGGTGGCAGCAGTCATAGTCATAGATTTTTGTGCATCAAAACAGTCATAATACACCTTATGTCCTACTATGTCCTAATTTCTTTACCTCCATACTGTTGTATTTCCTCTGCCACACAATACAATTTATTCACTTGTTGCTCTCTTCCCTTGTCTTTTATCCAACCTCTATTCTCTTCTCTGAAACTGTGCCACTTCTGTACATCCAAACATCCACACTCCGACATGTTCGCCTTTTTAAATATTGGTCCAACATCTTTCATTGCTTCCTTTCCTTCTCTGTCTTTTACAATCTGTATAGCTGTTCTGGATCCCATTGGGGGCCCTGACTGCACACAGGACAAGTTGCCCATGGCTTCAACTTATTCTCCAGACAGCTCACCTTTATTCTGCAAATACCCTTTTAGTGTGCCTGGACCTTGTCTACGGGCCACATGTAGCAAGTCAGAGCGAGCCTGTCAAGGTGTAGCGGGAAGGCTCCTTGCCTCTCACCTGGTAGACGTACAGGATGTAACGAGAAGGCTCTTTGCCTCTCACCTGTTAGATCAGCTGACTAGAATAGGAAGGCCCAGATGTGATAGGCCTCTAACCTACTAGCCCAGCTCCATGGAACGTGGGAAGGCTCTTTGCCTCTCACCCACAACAAAAACCCGCTGACTAAAGTAATTAGGCCCAAATGTGTTAGGCCTCTAACTTACTAGATCAGCCATGCAGTTTGGCTGCCTCCTTTTGTTGATCCTCAATTAGCTATCTCAGATTGTAAGCTTGCGAGCAGGGCCCTCACTCCTCTTGGTATCTATTTTGAACTGTGATTTTTGTCATGCTGTAATGTCTATTGTCTGTACAAATCCCCTCTATAATTTGTAAAGCGCTGCAAAATATGTTGACGTTATGTAATTAAAATTATTATCATATATCAATCACACAACTAAAAGCAGGTGAAACCTTTACCAATCTTTCAATCACACTGATGACCAAACAATCTTTCACAAATTTCACAAATAGGCACAGTTTTTTCCTTTTTCCCATTTAGTACAGTACTGTTGCTTTAAGCGCACATCTCCCAGCGCGTAGTACTACACCAAGGACAAAAAAAATACAGAGAACTCACGCAGCGGCATCATTCACCCCTCCCATCAGGCACTTAGCGGAGATAAGAACAGAGAGGAGAAACTCACAAGCAATTGCGCAGCGGGATCATTCACCCCTCCCATCAGAATTTTAGAAATTTAGTGTCCTTCACACAGAAACAGAATGCAACAGTTCTTAGACTTAATCAATTTCTACAAAACATTCATCCTCTGGGAATCAAAACAGTTTCGCTATACGGGCAGATCACTGCACAATTTGAATAATCTGATCCTTACTGCATCTGTCCAAACCACATACAGAAACCTGTCCAGTGTCAAACCATATATAACATCTCATCTATATACATGTAACGTTTTTTGCTGCTGGCGGTCCGCCACAACACGGCACAACCGTTGCACGATGGTTGCGACGTGTGTCAATGCGTCGCAATACGTCGCTAATGTTAGTCTATGGGGAAAAAACGCATCCTGCAGACAACTTTGCAGGATGCGTTTTTTCCCCTAAATGACGCATTGCGACGTATTGAAAACGACGCTAGTGTGAAAGTAGCCTTATGAAAAACTGCAGCAGTGTCCACTGACAATCCAAAAATACCAAAGCCAACTACATAAGCATAAAAAAATAAACCACAGAAACACAACCCTATACAAAGTACTGACAATCCAAGGTGACCAAAAGAACAAAACTGCACTGTCTATCCCAGTTCTACACTATACAATCAGTTAGTATATTGACAAAAAAATACAGAAAAAAAATAACGATTATCATCTTATTACTCTAATATTCAACTCTCATACTGACATAAACAGACAAAACACAAAACTCACTTGTGATGTAGGTTCTTTGAACTGTGTTTGCAGCCTTTACCCAGAGATATGGAGAGATCCAGAGAGATTGCAAGTGCAAAACAAAGTGTAAGAATAAAATTTCTCACCTTGCTGCAGCTGGATTTTGCATGTCCAATCTCCCAGGAAGCTCCCCGATACGTATTCTGAATAGGCTGGTTACCACGGCCCCACGTTGGGCGCCAAAAACTGATGTAGCTGTTTGCGTTCTGACCCAATGTCAGATATTCCAGGTCACCAGTGAGGCCAAATCAGGAGGTTACTCCCTTTATTGATAAGACCAGAAAAAGAAAAAAAGTGAGCGGCACAGCTCGACTTTGCAGAGATTATAAACTCAATGTGGAGAGTTTCCCAACAAAAGGTAGTCCGATCAGGTGAAAGGCGGTGCTTGCGTGAAACAAAGTGTCCATGTAAATAAAAAAAAATAGAAAAAACGCAATAGCACTCACCAATCAGTGGCAATTCAAACGTCCTTTATTAGAACATGCAGCAAATCATCTTCACGATTCAAGGGAGGGAGTGAAAGTAGGAGTGCGACAGGCAAGACAACGACAATTGTTTCGCGCTAATACCAAGCGCTTCCACGGGTCTGTGTCCAGGAGGAAGTGACGCCTAGATAAGCAGGTAAGAAACAACCAGCTCCTCCCACACCACCTCCCCCCGGGACAACCACAGTGCACAGTGTGTGTAAAATAGCAAAAAACAAAACAATTAAAAACAACAATGGCTAGAGCACCTTATTACACACAGCAATATAGAATAAGAACGGTAGCCAATTATAATAGACCAATCTATCCAGAATACTAATTATGTCCTCTATTCCAAGACATACAAAGGAATCCACACCTGAATTCACCTGACTCAGAGAAAAAAATAAAAAAAAAAGCAGAGAAATATGTATACGGCTTACAAATACTTACTGAATAAACCTGTACAAAACAGAATAATTACTTACAACCACAAGAGTACAAGATGTGGATCAATCTAGGATGACGATCAATATAGAACAGCAAATATACACAAAAAAAACGTTAGCGTTCTATAAAAAAACAGACATGTCAACACGATCATTGAGACCTGCTGAGCCAGTGGCTCTTGTCCGTATGATCCATTTAGTTTCTTGCCTCAGTAAGATTTTGTGCAGATCACCACCCTGCGCCGGTAGATTAACTCTTTCAAGGCCCGCAAACATTAACACCTCTGGGTTACCCTGGTGTTCTTCTCTTATATGCTCAATTAATCTCGGGACACCTTTCCCGGTTTCAATAGATTTAAAATGTTCACGGAAGCGTACATATAGGCAGCGGATCGTCTTACCAATGTAGAACCTCCTGCAGGGACAGAAGACCACATACACCACATGCTGCGTTTTGCATGAGATGAAGTGCCGCACTTGATGCATAATGGGGCCAATATGTACCGTTGGACCCTGCATATGAAACTGGCAGAACCGACAGTGGCCACAGCGGTAGTTACCCAAAGGTGCGGCACGTTCCAGCCATGTAGATCTTTCTTTCGTGATCCGATTATGTACTAGCGAATCTCTAATACGTGCACTTCGTCTATTAGATACTAAAGGGCCCCTATGGTCCTCCCTGTAAGATCCCTATCTCTCTCCAGTACGTGCCAATGTCTGCGAATAGACGCTCTTATTTCCCTATCTAATGGGCCGTATTGAAAGCAGAAAGTAAACCGTTGTCCGGAAGCATCAGGTCGCCTCCCCTTACTATCCGGTGATAACATCTCAACCCGTTTTACGGCGGACCTCAATAGCTCCTCTGGGTAACCTCTGTCACGAAACCTCCCACAAAGCTCCTTAGACTGGCGTTCATAGCCTTCTTGCGTGTTATTTACTCGCCGTGTTCTCAACAGCTGGCTATATGGCAAAGAACCCTTAGTGTGGTGAGGATGAAAACTATTAAAATGAAGAATAGAATTTACCGCGGTGGGTTTCCGGAATATGGAAGTGTGTATGCTACCATCTACCACCTCCACCATGACATCTAAGAAATCAAGATGGAAACCCTCAAATCTATGGGTGAAGGACATCCCCATCGTATTATTGCCATTAAGATAGCTGACAAAAGAATCAAATTCCGCCTCAGTGCCGTCCCATACCAAGAACAAATCATCGACATATCTTAGAAGAAGTTTAATATGTTTCAAAAATATATTGTTAATAGAGTAGATGAAATTTTCTTCAAATACGGCCATGTACAGATTAGCAAAAGTACATGCAGCCGGGATCCCCATGGCAGTCCCGGTGGTCTGTCTGTACCAGGTGTCCAGGAAAGTGAAAGCATTGTGGGTTAGGATAAAATCCAAACCTCCGCAAACAAAGTTAATATATGCCTGACTCTTATCTGTAGATTTTAAGATACGTTCAATGGTATCCACACCCATTTTCTGGGGGATCTGAGTGTACAGACTGACCACATCGATAGACGCCAGGGAGAACCCCGGCTGCTATTCAAAACTCTGTACATGCCTGAGAAACGAATTTGTATCTTTGATATAGGACGGCACTGTCAAAAGCAGGGGGCGTAACAACCCATTAGATAGGGAAATAAGAGCGTCTATTCGCAGACATTGGCACGTACTGGAGAGAGATAGGGATCTTACAGGGAGGACCATAGGGGGCCCTTTAGTATCTAATAGACAAAGTGCACGTATTAGAGATTCGCTAGTACATAATCGGATCACGAAAGAAAGATCTACATGGCTGGAACGTGCCGCACCTTTGGGTAACTACCGCTGTGGCCACTGTCGGTTCTGCCAGTTTCATATGCAGGGTCCAACGGTACATATTGGCCCCATTATGCATCAAGTGCGGCACTTCATCTCATGCAAAACGCAGCATGTGGTGTATGTGGTCTTCTGTCCCTGCAGGAGGTTCTACATTGGTAAGACGATCCGCTGCCTATATGTACGCTTCCGTGAACATTTTAAATCTATTGAAACCGGGAAAGGTGTCCCGAGATTAATTGAGCATATAAGAGAAGAACACCAGGGTAACCCAGAGGTGTTAATGTTTGCGGGCCTTGAAAGAGTTAATCTACCGGCGCAGGGTGGTGATCTGCACAAAATCTTACTGAGGCAAGAAACTAAATGGATCATACGGACAAGAGCCACTGGCTCAGCAGGTCTCAATGATCGTGTTGACATGTCTGTTTTTTTATAGAACGCTAACGTTTTTGCGTATATTTGCTGTTCTATATTGATCGTCATCCTAGATTGATTCCCATCTTGTACTCTTGTGGTTGTAAGTAATTATTCTGTTTTGTACAGGTTTATTCAGTAAGTATTTGTAAGCCGTATACATATTTCTCTGCCTTTTTTTTTTTTTTTTTTCTCTGAGTCAGGTGAATTCAGGTGTGGATTCCTTTGTATGTCTTGGAATAGAGGACATAATTAGTATTCTGGATAGATTGGTCTATTATAATTGGCTACCGTTCTTATTCTATATTGCTGTGTGTAATAAGGTGCTCTAGCCGTTGTTGTTTTTAATTGTTTTGTTTTTTGTTATTTTACACACACTGTGCACTGTGGTTGTCCCGGGGGGAGGTGGCGTGGGAGGAGCTGGTTGTTTCTTACCTGCTTATCTAGGCGTCACTTCCTCCTGGACACAGACCCGTGGAAGCGCTTGGTATTAACGTGAAACGATCGTCGTCGTCTTGCCTGTCGCACCCCTACTTTCACTCCCTCCCTTGAACCGTGAAGATGATTTGCTGCATGTTCTAATAAAGGACGTTTGAATTGCCACTGATTGGTGAATGCTATTGCGTTTTTTCTATTTTTTTTATTTACATGGACCCTTTATTGATAAGCATGCTTGGAGAAAAAGGTAACCGCACATGGATTGTGAGCAAGTCACTTTTTCTGATCTAATAGAGCAAGAGGCAGTATTTGATACCATTTAAATCAAATGTAACTCAATGTAATTCATGTAGACCCCCCCTTGTTACCCCAGGTCATGCTGACCTTTATTTACCATGTAACCAAAACATGTTGTTTGCTGACCATCGAAAACATATAAGATAAGGAGTATAAAATCCTTGAATCGGAGTGTCACGGGGCTACCGCGACAGAGAGGTTCCAGAGAACCGCAGCGTTCTGGGCCTCGTTCACACACAGTGAACAGAAGATCTTCTCCTGTATTCTGACCTTGCTGCTTTGTGCCAGCAGTGCAGGAGTTAACCTTGTTGCTGAATTGCTGTGAGCTGGGTCTCTCAGCTGAAGTGGATTTTGTAATCTCATCTATATAGACCCAGCCTTGACTACAGCTATTGTCAGTGATCAATTCTGCTGCCTGGCTTGGAGAGTGAAGGAGCGTGATATTAGGAGCTTAGAGGTTTATTTACAGAGATTGGTGTCTGCTGTTTTGGTTGCATGTTAAACCTGTTTTCCTTCCTAGTTTTTTCCTTCTCTTTCCTTCTCTGTGTTACCTCTGTGGTTGTGTGAGCATTTGGTGAGTTTGAGACTTTTAGTTACCTTGTCTATATACCCTGTTAATTGTTGTATTTATACACTGGAGCAGTTCACCTCCCTTGGGGGGAGAGGGGGCCACTGATAGGGTTTGCACAGGAGACAGAGATACGCTGGCGGCTCAAGCCTCCTAACCATCATAGGCACCCCTGAGATAAGGGAAAGCCAGGGGCCCATTATAGTGGCAGGGACAGGTGCGGGTCCCAGTACGCCGTCCTGCCCCTTTATCGCCGTTAACGGCGTGACACGGAGACAAGACTACTGCATCATAACAACAAGATCTAGCAGATTCCAGCAATTAAAGGCAAAAGGCAAATTAAAGGCAAAACATTAACCTTTCTATATCACACCCGCCATTGATTCCAGACAATTTTGAGTTCAAAAAGTCAAACGTTGCTTCCTCCCTTCTGAGCCCTGCCATGCGCCCAAACAGTGGCTTTCCCTGGGGTATCGGTGTACTCAGGAGAAATTACACAACAAATTTTGTGGTCTATTTTTTCCTGATACTCTTGTGAAAATAAATAAGTTTGGGTCTAAAGTGCTCTCTATGAGAAAGTCGTCACAAAACACCAGACATATCTGGCATTGGCTTATCTCTGGGAGAACAAAGAGATTGTCAGTCCGAAATCGGACATACCTGATTGAAATTTCTCACTAGGATCACTTGTTTGGGGTCTCCGTACACATTAGACTGTTGGACGAACCTGTCTATATCGGTAAGTTTGGCCAAGGTTAGGCTGTGTTTGAGGGCCTTTAGACTTTCTTCCCAGCATAGACATACCTCTTTTCTTATCAGTGGGAAATTCTACTTAGCGATTGACCGTTATTTATCTATCACTTATATAAAATAGGCATGTCAGTCACAGTCTAGATGGAGATTCATACCTTCCAAATTATTTCCAATCTTTCCCCCAAAAAATATTCATTTGTATGCTAAGCAGTAATGCAGGTTCTCTTTGAAAAGCAGGTATGAGATATCAGCAAAACAGTGCCAGCTAAGTACTTTATTATTTACATGTACTATTATTATTTACTTACTACAGGGTATTTTCTCATTTTGTTTTTATCTTACATTTTATTCTTCAATTGTATAAAATAGGAAAAAATAACTAAATGTTATATATCTTCAGGTTCGTCTTTTTCTGGGCACAGCTTATCCTCTCGGTAAGTTATTTACGGATCTATAATATGTCCAGTGAAGAGCATGTTGTAAAATGTTGATATAAATTATGAGATTCTATTGTCAAGTTAATCTTTACCCATATAACTTCATCACCACTTGAGAAGATTTGGTGCAACCAAGTAAAATATGATTGACTAAGAAGAAATATTGGAGCCAGCAACATCCTCTGTCAATAACTACCAAATGTGGAGAGGGTGATGTTATAGCGCACACTTGTAATGCCAATATGTACTACAACCCCTGGCAAAAATTATGTAATCACCGGCCTTGGAGGATGTTCATTCAGTTGTTTAATTTTGTAGAAAAAAGCAGATCACAGACATAGCACAGAACTAAAGTAATTTCAAATGGCAACTTTCTGGCTTTAAGAAACACTAAAAGAAATCAAGAACAAAAAATGTGGTAGTCAGTAATGATTACATTTTTTAACCAAGCATAGGGTAAAAATTATGGAGTCACTCAATTATGAGGGAAAAAATTATGGAATCAATAAATTTTCATTCCCAAAACGAACACCTGCATCAAATTAGATCTGATCGTTAGTCTACATCTAAAAAGGAGTGATCACACCTTGGAGAGCTGTTGCACCAAGTGGACTGACATGAATCATGGCTCCAACACGAGAGATGTCAATTGAAACAAAGGAGAGGATTATCAAACTCTTAAAAAAGAGGGTAAATCATCACGCAATGTTGCAAAAGATGTTGGTTGTTCAGTCAGCTGTGTCTAAAATCTGGACCAAACACAAACAACATGGGAAGGTTGTTAAAGGCAAACATACTGATAGACCAAGGAAGACATCAAAGCATCAAGACCGGAAACTTAGAGCAATATGTCTCCAAAGCAGGAAATGCACAACAAAACAAATGAGGAATGAATGGGTGGAAACTGGAGTCAACGTCTGCGACCGAACTGTAAGAAACCGCATAAGGAAATGGGATTTACATACAGAAAAGCTAAACGAAAGCCATCATTAACACCTAAACAGAAAAAAACAAGGTTACAATGGGCAAAGGAAAAGCAATCGTGGACTGTGGATGACTGGATGAAAGTCATATTCAGTGATGAATCGGGAATCTGCATTGGGCAAGGTGATGATGCTGGAACTTTTTGTTTGGTGCCGTTCCAATGAGATTTATAAAGATGACTGCCTGAAGAGAACATGCAAATTTCCACAGTCATTGATGATATGGGGCTGCATGTCAGGTTAAGGCACTGGGGAGATGGCTGTCATTACATCTTCAATAAGTGCACAAGTTTATGTTGATATTTTGGACACTTTTATTATCCCATCAATTGAAAGGATGTTTGGGGATGATGAAATCATTTTTCAAGATGATAATGCATCCTGCCATAGAGCAAAAACTGTGAAAACATTCCTTTAAAAAAGACACATAAGGTCAATGTCATGGCCTGCAAATAGTACGAATCTCAATCCAATTGAAAATCTTTGGTGGAAGTTGAATAAAATGGTCCATGACAAGGCTCAAACCTGCAAAGCTGATCTGGCAACAGCAATCAGAGAAAATTGGAGCCAGATTAATGAAGAGTACTGTTTGACCCTCATTAAGTCCATGCCTCAGAGACTGCAAGCTGTAATAAAAGCCAGAGGTGGTGCAACAAAATACTAGTGATGTGTTGGAGTGTTTTTTGTGTGTTTGTTTTTCATGATTCCATAATTTTTTTCCCACATATTTGTGTGAGTCCATAATTTTTTTCCCTCTGTTTGTTCTAAAAAAGTAACAAATACTGACTACAACATTTTTTGTTCTTTATTTCTTTTAGTGCTTATTAAAGCCAGAAAGTTGCCATTTGAAATGACTTTAGTTTTGTCCCATGTCTGTGATCTGCTTTTAAAAAAAAAAAAAAAAAAAAAAACAACTGAATGAACCTCCTCCAAGGTCGGTGATTCCATAATTTTTGCCAGGGGTTGTACTATGCCATTGGTCACAAACAGTAGCAGGCACAAAAGAACAAAATAAAACAAGTTTGTGATGCCTTGGTGCCCTTAATTAACCTCTCTTTCTTGGTAGTGTGATGTAATGTGCCGATAGATGCTACTGCGTAGGTGTGGCCAGCGCCATTTTGAGACAGAATTTTTTTTTTCAGAATAAATGTATAGCACTAAATAAAATAATGTAATTTATATCATAGATGTGATCATGCTTTGCTACGTTTTTTTGTGCCAAAACCTTGTCCCATGGAATTGGACTTTTTTTCAATACTAAATTTTATCCACATGCACAAGAGACAAATCTAGCATGCGAAAAATACAAGAAAAAACAATGAAAACATACTTTTTTTCTGCAGCTTCTTTCATGCCAAGATATCAGGTTTTGCTGCAGAAAAAAACCCCTGAGGGTATGTGCACACGTCAGGATTTCTTGCAGAAATTTCCTGAAGAAAACTGGAAATTTTCTGCAAGAAATCCGCATTTTTTTTTTGCGTTTTTTTTCGCGTTTTTTTTTTAGCATTTTGCAAGCGTAATTAGCTTGCAGAATGCTAAAGTTTTCCAAGCAATCTGTAGCATCGCTTGGAAAACTGACTGACAGGTTGGTCACACTTGTCAAACATAGTGTTTGACAAGTGTGACCAACTTTTTACTATAGATGCAGCCTGCAGACAGCCGATCTCCTCAGCGGCGTCCATTCCTATAGATGGTGCGCGCTGTTGTGAATTCTGTGGCTGAATTCACTCCTGTGGTCACAAGTGGTACTGCAGCTTCTGAGCTTCCTCCCTCAGGTGTTCTGGTGAGCTCGTTAACTGCTTCATTACTTAACTCCGCCTGATGCTGCTATCCTTGCTCCTTGTCAATGTTTCAGTGTTGGATCTGAGCTTCTCCTGATTGTTCCTGTGACCTGCTGCTCTGTATAGCTAAGTGCTTTTTGCTTTTTTGTTGCTTTTTTTCTGTCCAGCTTGTCTTTTGTTTTGCTGGAAGCTCTGAGACGCAAAGGGTGTACCGCCGTGCCGTTAGTTCGGCACGGTGGGTTTTTTTTTGCCCCTTTGCGTGGTTTTGCTTTAGGGTTTTTTGTAGACTGCAAAGTTCGCTTTACTGTCCTCGCTCTGTCCTAGAATATCGGGCCCCACTTTGCTGAATCTATTTCATCCCTACGTTTTGTCTTTTCATCTTACTCACAGTCATTATATGTGGGGGGCTGCCTTTTCCTTTGGGGAATTTCTCTGGGGCAAGTCAGGCCTATTTTTCTATCTTCAGGCTAGCTAGTTTCTTAGGCTGTGCCGAGTTGCCTAGGTAGTTGTTAGGCGCAATCCACAGCCGCTTTTAGTTGTGTTTAGGATAGGATCAGGTGTGCAGTCTACAGAGTTTCCACGTCTCAGAGCTCGTTCTTGTATTTTTGGGTATTTGTCAGATCACTGTGTGCGCTCTGATCGCTAAGCACACTGTGTTTCTGGATTGCCTTCATAACACCTGTCATTAGCAAACATAACAGTACAAGGAGCCAAACTAATGATTCTCAGTAGAGGGAAAGAAAAAGTTCTGAAAAAGTTCTGACATCATTTTTTTTTTTTTTTTTTTTTCTGCTCTGTGTTCACTTTTTTTTTTTTTTCCCCTAGACATTTGGGTGATTCTGGACACAGGTGTGGACATGGATATTCAGGGTCTGTGCTCTTCAATGGATAATCTCGTTATAAATGTACAAAAAATTCAAGATACTATTGATCAGAAATCTATGTTAGAACCAAGAATTCCTATTCCTGATTTGTTTTTTGGAGATAGAACTAAGTTTCTAAGTTTCAAAAATAATTGTAAGCTATTTCTGGCCTTGAAACCTCATTCTTCTGGTAATCCTATTCAACAGGTTTTGATTATTATTTCTTTTTTGCGCGGCGACCCTCAAGACTGGGCATTTTCTCTTGCGCCAGGAGACCCTGCATTGAGTAGTGTCGATGCGTTTTTCCTGGCGCTCGGATTGCTGTACGATGAGCCTAATTCAGTGGATCAGGCTGAGAAAAATTTGCTGGCTTTGTGCCAGGGTCAGGATGATATAGAAGTATATTGTCAGAAATTTAGGAAATGGTCAGTACTCACTCAGTGGAATGAATCTGCGCTGGCAGCTTTGTTCAGAAAGGGTCTCTCTGAGGCTCTTAAGGATGTCATGGTGGGATTTCCTATGCCTGCTGGTTTGAATGAGTCTTTGTCTTTGGCCATTCAGATCGGTCGACGCTTGCGCGAGCGTAAATCTGTGCACCATTTGGCGGTACTGCCTGAGGTTAAACCTGAGCCTATGCAGTGCGATAGGACTATGACTAGAGTTGAACGGCAGGAATACAGACGTCTGAATGGTCTGTGTTTCTACTGTGGTGATTCCACTCATGCTATTTCTGATTGTCCTAAGCGCACTAAGCGGTCCGCTAGGTCTGCCGTCATTGGTACTGTACAGTCCAAATTCCTTCTGTCCATTACCTTGATATGCTCTTTGTCGTCGTTTTCTGTCATGGCGTTTGTGGATTCGGGCGCTGCCCTGAATCTGATGGATTTGGATTATGCTAAACGTTGTGGGTTTTTCTTGGAGCCTTTGCGGTGTCCTATTCCATTGAGAGGAATTGATGCTACACCTTTGGCCAAGAATAAACCTCAATACTGGGCCCAGCTGACCATGTGCATGGCTCCTGCACATCAGCAAGTTATTCGCTTTCTGGTGTTGCATAATCTGCATGATGTGGTCGTGTTGGGGTTGCCATGGCTACAAACCCATAATCCAGTATTGGATTGGAATTCCATGTCGGTATCCAGCTGGGGTTGTCAGGGGGTACATGGTGAGGTTCCATTTTTGTCGATTTCGTCATCCACCCCTTCTGAGGTCCCAGAGTTCTTGTCTGATTATCAGGATGTATTTGAAGAGCCCAAGTCCGATGCTCTACCTCCGCATAGGGATTGTGATTGTGCTATCAATTTGATTCCTGGTAGTAAATTCCCTAAAGGTCGATTATTTAATTTATCCGTGCCCGAACACGCCGCTATGCGCAGTTATGTGAAGGAATCCCTGGAGAAGGGACATATTCGCCCATCGTCATCACCACTGGGAGCAGGGTTCTTCTTTGTACCCAAGAAGGATGGTTCGCTGAGACCGTGTATTGATTACCGCCTTCTTAATAAGATCACTGTTAAATTTCAGTATCCCTTGCCATTGTTATCTGACTTGTTTGCTCGGATTAAGGGGGCTAGTTGGTTCACTAAGATAGATCTTCGTGGTGCGTATAATCTGGTGAGAATCAGGCAAGGAGATGAATGGAAAACTGCATTCAATACGCCCGAGGGTCATTTTGAGTATCTAGTGATGCCGTTCGGACTTGCCAATGCTCCATCTGTGTTTCAGTCTTTTATGCATGACATCTTCCGTGAGTATCTGGATAAATTCCTGATTGTTTACTTGGATGACATTTTGATCTTCTCAGATGATTGGGAGTCTCATGTGAAGCAGGTCAGAATGGTTTTTCAGGTCCTGCGTGCTAACTCTTTGTTTGTGAAGGGATCAAAGTGTCTCTTCGGTGTGCAGAAAGTTTCATTTTTGGGGTTCATCTTTACCCCTTCTACTATCGAGATGGATCCAGTTAAGGTCCAAGCCATCCAGGATTGGATTCAGCCGACATCTCTGAAAAGTCTGCAAAAGTTCCTGGGCTTTGCTAATTTTTATCGTCGCTTCATCTGTAATTTTTCTAGCATTGCCAAACCATTGACCGATTTGACCAAGAAGGGTGCTGATTTGGTTAATTGGTCTTCTGCTGCTGTGGAAGCTTTTCAGGAGTTGAAGCGTCGTTTTTGTTCTGCCCCTGTGTTGTGTCAGCCAGATGTTTCTCTTCCGTTCCAGGTCGAGGTTGATGCTTCTGAGATTGGAGCAGGGGCGGTTTTGTCACAGAGAGGTTCTGATTGCTCAGTGATGAAACCATGTGCTTTCTTTTCCATGAAGTTTTCGCCCGCTGAGCGTAATTATGATGTGGGCAATCGAGAGTTGCTGGCCATGAAGTGGGCATTCGAGGAGTGGCGTCATTGGCTTGAAGGAGCTAAGCATCGCGTGGTGGTATTGACTAATCATAAGAACTTGACTTATCTCGAGTCTGCCAAGCGCTTGAATCCTAGACAGGCCCGTTGGTCGTTATTTTTTGCCCGCTTCGACTTTGTGATTTCGTACCTTCCGGGCTCTAAAAATGTGAAGGCGGATGCTCTGTCTAGGAGTTTTGTGCCCGACTCTTCGGGTTTATCTGAGCCAGCGGGTATCCTCAAGGAAGGAGTCATTGTGTCTGCCATCTCCCCTGATTTGCGGCGGGTGCTGCAAAAATTTCAGGCGAATAAACCTGATCGTTGTCCAGCAGAGAAACTGTTCGTCCCTGATAGGTGGACTAATAAACTTATCTCTGAACTTCATTGTTCGGTGTTGGCTGGTCATCCTGGAATCTTTGGTACCAGAGAGTTAGTGGCTAGATCCTTCTGGTGGCCATCTCTGTCACGGGATGTACGTACTTTTGTGCAGTCCTGTGGGATTTGTGCTAGGGCTAAGCCCTGCTGTTCTCGTGCCAGTGGGTTGCTTTTGCCCTTGCCGGTCCCAAAGAGGCCTTGGACACATATTTCGATGGATTTCATTTCTGACCTTCCCGTTTCTCAAAAGATGTCAGTCATTTGGGTGGTCTGTGATCGCTTTTCTAAAATGGTCCATCTGGTGCCCTTGGCTAAATTGCCTTCCTCCTCTGATTTGGTACCTTTGTTCTTTCAGCATGTGGTTCGGTTGCATGGCATTCCTGAGAATATTGTTTCTGACAGAGGTTCCCAGTTTGTTTCAAGGTATTGGCGAGCCTTTTGTGGTAGGATGGGCATTGACCTATCCTTTTCCTCGGCTTTCCATCCTCAGACTAATGGCCAGACCGAACGAACCAATCAGACCTTGGAAACATATCTGAGATGTTTTGTTTCTGCAGACCAGGATGATTGGGTGTCCTTTTTGCCGTTGGCTGAGTTCGCCCTTAATAATCGGGCCAGCTCGGCTACCTTGGTTTCTCCATTTTTTTGCAATTCTGGGTTCCATCCTCGTTTCTCTTCAGGACAGGTCGAGTCTTCGGACTGTCCTGGTGTGGATTCTGTGGTGGATAGGTTGCAGCAGATCTGGACTCAGGTAGTGGACAATTTGATCTTGTCCCAGGAGAAAGCTCAACTTTTCGCTAATCGCAGACGCCGTGTGGGTCCCCGACTTCGTGTTGGGGATCTGGTTTGGTTATCTTCTCGTCATATTCCTATGAAGGTTTCCTCTCCTAAATTTAAACCTCGTTTTATTGGTCCGTATAGGATTTCTGAGGTTCTCAATCCTGTGTCTTTTCGTTTGACCCTCCCAGACTCCTTTTCCATACATAATGTATTCCATAGGTCGTTGTTGCGGAGATACGTGGCACCTATGGTTCCATCTGTTGAGCCTCCTGCCCCGGTTTTGGTGGAGGGGGAATTGGAGTATATTGTGGAGAAGATTTTGGATTCTCGTGTTTCTAGACGGAAACTCCAGTATCTGGTTAAATGGAAGGGTTATGCTCAGGAAGATAATTCCTGGGTTTTTGCCTCTGATGTTCATGCTTCCGATCTTGTTCGTGCCTTTCATGCGGCTCATCCTGGTCGGCCTGGGGGCTCTGGTGAGGGTTCGGTGACCCTTCCTCAAGGGGGGGGTACTGTTGTGAATTCTGTGGCTGAATTCACTCCTGTGGTCACAAGTGGTACTGCAGCTTCTGAGCTTCCTCCCTCAGGTGTTCTGGTGAGCTCGTTAACTGCTTCATTACTTAACTCCGCCTGATGCTGCTATCCTTGCTCCTTGTCAATGTTTCAGTGTTGGATCTGAGCTTCTCCTGATTGTTCCTGTGACCTGCTGCTCTGTATAGCTAAGTGCTTTTTGCTTTTTTGTTGCTTTTTTTCTGTCCAGCTTGTCTTTTGTTTTGCTGGAAGCTCTGAGACGCAAAGGGTGTACCGCCGTGCCGTTAGTTCGGCACGGTGGGTTTTTTTTTGCCCCTTTGCGTGGTTTTGCTTTAGGGTTTTTTGTAGACTGCAAAGTTCGCTTTACTGTCCTCGCTCTGTCCTAGAATATCGGGCCCCACTTTGCTGAATCTATTTCATCCCTACGTTTTGTCTTTTCATCTTACTCACAGTCATTATATGTGGGGGGCTGCCTTTTCCTTTGGGGAATTTCTCTGGGGCAAGTCAGGCCTATTTTTCTATCTTCAGGCTAGCTAGTTTCTTAGGCTGTGCCGAGTTGCCTAGGTAGTTGTTAGGCGCAATCCACAGCCGCTTTTAGTTGTGTTTAGGATAGGATCAGGTGTGCAGTCTACAGAGTTTCCACGTCTCAGAGCTCGTTCTTGTATTTTTGGGTATTTGTCAGATCACTGTGTGCGCTCTGATCGCTAAGCACACTGTGTTTCTGGATTGCCTTCATAACACCTGTCATTAGCAAACATAACAGCGCGCCGGACCTTCGATGACGTCGCGGTCACGTGACCGGTCGCGCGACCAATCACAGGACTGCGACGTCATCGCAGGTCCTTTACACAGACCATCTATAGGAACAGAAGCGGCAGCATGCACCGCTGAGAGGCGGGAAGACACCGGGGCCATCAGAGGGTGAGTATATGACTATTTTTTTTTTTAAATCTTTTTTTTTTTACTAATTATATGGTGCCCAGTCCGTGGAGGAGAGTCTCCTCTCCTCCACCCTGGGTACCAACCGCACATAATCTGCTTACTTCCCGCATGGTGTGCACAGCCCCATGCGGAAAGTAAGGAGATCAATGTGCTCCTAGGTGTGCGGAATCCCCGCAATTCCGCATTTTCAATGAACATGTTGCTTTTTTTTCCGCAATGCGATTTTTTCGCGGAAAAAAAAGCAACATTTGCACTAGAAATGCGGAATACACTGTAATTAATAGGAGGCAAATGTAAGCGTTTTTTTCACGTTTTTATCACGTTTTTATAGCGAAAAAATGTGAAAAAACACGAAAAATACTGAATGTGTGCACATGGCCTTAATGTTCGATAATCAGTATCATGACAGTATCATTTGTAATAATAACAATGAATATTATGATTATGAGCTTCAACTGCTACTGAACAATTGCCTTGAATCACAATCAACTAATCACTCAAAGTCATATTGAGTCAGATTTGAATTTCCACTCACCCTCTAAATGTTTAAAGGGAACTTGTCACCCCCCTCCAGGATGTTTTTAAGTAAAGGATCCACCTTCAGCAGCACTAAGGCTGCATTCTGTGAAGGTGGCTCTTATGTTTCTGATCCCTAGTAACACTAAAATATTGACTTTAGTAAATTGCGCCCCATACCTGTATTGAGTCCCAGAGGTATGGTGTCTCCCCCTGTTTCAGCCGCCTCCCAGCTGTCTATCATCCCCCTCTTGCGTCTGTGTGCCGCCTTCTGTGTTTCTATTACATGCCCTGTGCCTGTCCCCATCTCCCTCCTCTTTCTCTTTCTTCCCTTTGCAGCGTCTGATGAGTTGACCTGCCAGTGAACTGCGTGTGGGAAGTGCCACCAACGGATAGCGACAGCTCCACACCAGAACCTACTGTGTGGAACCTTCTTTTGTCAGCACCCGTGAAAAATGCCTACACTATGTGATCAAGGCTATTAACTGGCCGAAACGTCATTTTGCCTGTCGCTTCAGCAATCACTATTAATAAATTCTCACTTGAAGCATAATTTTCAACTCCTACGTGTGCAGTGACTTTTTGGAACTATTGTTAATGGGACCACTGGCCCCTTTCACTAGCACTGTCATTCTAATCTTTAACCCCTTAGTAACAGAGCCAATTTGGTACTTAATGTGTTGTGAATTCTGTGGCCAAGCTCCCTCCTGTGGTCATGAGTGGTACTTCGGCTGGTTCTGTCCATGAGCTTCCTCTGGTGGATGTGAGTGGGGCTGCGGCTTCTGAGTTTCCTTCCTCAGGTGACGAGGTTAAGTCGTTAGGTGCTGCTCTATTTAACTCCACCTAGTTCTTTGTTCCTTGCCTCCAGTCAATGTTCCAGTATTGGTCTTGCTCTCTCCTGGATCGTTCTTGTGGCCTGTCTTCCCTGCATAAGCTAAGTTCTGCTTGTGTTTCTTGGTTTGCTATTTTTTCTGTCCAGCTTGCTATTTTGGTTTGTCTTGCTTGCTGGAAGCTCTGGGACGCAGAGGGAGCACCTCCGTACCGTTAGTCGGTGCGGAGGGTCTTTTTGCGCCCTCTGCGTGGTTGTTTGTAGGTTTTTGTGCTGACCGCAAAGCTATCTTTCCTATCCTCGGTCTATTCAGTAAGTCGGGCCTCACTTTGCTAAAATCTATTTCATCTCTGTGTTTGTATTTTCATCTTTACTCACAGTCATTATATGTGGGGGGCTGCCTTTTCCTTTGGGGAATTTCTCTGAGGCAAGGTAGGCTTATTTTTCTATCTTCAGGGCTAGCTAGTTTCTTAGGCTGTGCCGAGGCGCCTAGGTCTGGTCAGGAGCGCTCCACGGCTACTTCTAGTGTGGTGTGATAGGATTAGGGATTGCGGTCAGCAGAGTTCCCACGTCTCAGAGCTCGTCCTATGTTATTAGTAACTATCAGGTCACTTTGTGTGCTCTTAACCACCAGGTCCATTGTGTTTCTGAATCACCAGTTCATAACATTAATGACCAATCCAATTTTTACAATTCTGACCACTGTCACTTTATGAGGTTATAACTCTGGAACGCTTTATCGGATCCAGCTGATTCTGAGATTGTTTTTTCGTGACATATTGTACTTCATGTTAGTGGAATAAATTTATTCAATATTACTTGCGTTTATTTATTAAAAATTGGAAATATGGCAAAAATGTTTAAAATTTTGCAATTTTCAAACTATGAATTTTTATGCCCTTAAATCAGAGAGATATGTCACACAAAATAGTTAATAAATAACATTTCCCACATGTCTACTTTACATGAGTACAATTTTGAAAACAACATTTTTTTTTGTTAGGAAGTTATAAGGGTTAAAAGTTGACCAGCGATTTCTCATTTTTCAAAATAGAGATTCCAACAGCATAAATAAATACCACCAGCTAGAAGCATTGCTATGCCTGCGTCTCCATTGATTATATTGCAAATTCAAAAAATAGTGGCTGAATAAACTATACCACCTAAAGATGAGTACAAAGTACTCATAGACCACTATAGCACTCAAAATGGAAAATTAATAAAGTTTATTGAACATCAATATTAAAAATACATCATAACATATGAGTATCTCAAAAGACTAAGTCAAAAATCCATGTACAACAGTGGTGATACATTAACATATATCACAAATTATTGTACCGTATATACATGCTACTCCAATCCCATATGAGCTTCACAACACATCCTATAAGGTCACAGTCACATATACATATTCATACCCGGATGAGGGAAACTTAACATTAGGGATATCCATGTAGAGATTGTAAATCAATGCTTACCCATTATAAGTCACAGACACCACCACACAAAACGCCCTGAGGTGCGTTTCGCCCACGTGCTTTCTCAAGGGGAGTGTCTCATTTTTACAGCAAAATTTACAAAACCATTTTTTTAGGGACCATCTCACATTTAAAGTCACTTTGATGGGTGTTCATGACAGAAAGTACCCAAAAGTGACACCATTCTAAAAACTACACCCCTTAAGGTGCTCAAAACCACATTCAAGAATTTTATTAACCCTTTACATGCTTCACAGGAAGTAAGGCAACGTGGAAGGAAAAAATTAACATTTTACTTTTTTTACAAATATTTTACTTCAGAACTCATTTTTTTATTTTCACAAGTGTAAAAAGAGAAAATGAACTACAAAATTTGTTGTGCAATTGGTTCTGAGTTCACCGATACCCCATATGTGGGTGTAAACCACTGTTTGGGCGCATGACAGAGTTTGGAAAAGGAGTGCCGTTTGACTTTTTGAATGCAGAATTGGCTGGAATTGAGATCGGACGCCATGTTGCGTTTGGAGAGCCCCTGATGTGCCTAAACAGTGGAAATTCCCCACAAGTGACACCATTTTGGAAACTAGACCCCTTAAGGAACTTATCTAGATGGGTGGTGTGCACTTTGAAACCCCCAAGTGCTTCACAGAGGTTTATAACGTAGAGCCGTTAAAATAAAAAGTCACATTTTTTCCACAAAAATTATCTTTTCACCCCCAAATTTTTATTTTCACAAGGGTAACAGGAGAAATTAGACCCCAAAAGTTGTTGTGCAATTTGTCCTGAGTACGCCGATACCCCATATATGGGGGTAAACCACTGTTTGGGTGCACGGCAGAGCTCGGAAGGGAAGGAGCGCCGTTTGACTTTTTTAATGTGGAATTGGCTGGAATTGAGATCGGATGCTATGTTGCGTTTGGAGAGCCCCTGATGTGCCTAAACAGTGGAAACCCCCCACAATTGACACCATTTTGGAAACTAGATGCCATAAGTAACTTATCTAGATGTGTGGTGTGCACTTTGAACCCCCAAGTGCTTCACAGAAGTTTATAACATAGAGCTGTGAAAATAAAAAATATTTTTTATCCCTCAAAAATAATTTTTTAGCTCGCTATTTTTTACTTTCAAAGGATAACAGGAGAAATTGGACCCCAAAACTTGTTGTCCAGTTTGTCCTAAGTACGCCAATGCCCCATATGTAGGGGGGGACCACTGTTTGGGCACACAATGGGGCTCGGAGGGAAGTAGTGACGTTTTAAAATGTAGACTTTGATGGAATGGTCTGCGGGCGTCATGTTGCGTTTGCAGTGTCCCTGATGTACCTAAACAGTAGAAACCCCCCACAAGTGACCACATTTTGGAAACTAGACACCCCAAGGAGTTTATCTAGATGTCTGGAGAGCACTATGAAGTGCTTCACAGAAGTTTATAACATAGAGCCGTGAAAATAAAAAATCATATTTTTTCCACAAAAATGATATTTTCACCACCAAATTTTAATTTTCACGAGGGTAACATTAGAAATTGGACCATGAAAGTTGTTGTGCACTTTCCCTGAGTTCGTTGATACCCCATATGTGGGGGAGGACCACTGTTTGGGTACATGGCAGAGCTTGGAAGGGATGGATCGCCGTTTTGAAATGTAGACTTTGATAGAATGGTCTGCGGGCGTCATGCTGCGTTTGGAGAGCACCTGATGTGCCTAAACAGTAGAAACCCCCCATAAGTGACCACATTTTGGAAACTAGACACCCCAAGGAGTTTATCTAGATGTATGGTGAGCACTATAAACCCCCAAGTGCTTCACAGAAGTTTAGAACATAGAGCCGTGAAAATAAAAAAATCATATTTTTTCACAAAAATGAGCTTTTCACCCCCAAATTTTTACTTTCACAAGGGTAACAGGAGAAATTGGACCATGAAAGTTGTTGTGCAATTTGTCCTGAGTACGTTGATACCCCATATGTGGGAGGGGCGACCACTCTTTGGGCGCATGGCAGAGCTTGGAAGGGAAGTAGTGATGTTTTGGAATGCAGACTTTGATAGGAATGGCCTGCGGACGTTATGTTGTGTTTGTAGAGCCCTTGATGTGCCTAAACAGTAGAAACCCCCCACAAGTGACCACATTTTGGAAACTAGACCCCCCATGAAGCTTATCTAGATATTTGGTGAGCACTTTGAATGTCCAAGTGCTTCACAGAAGTTTATAACGCAGAGCCATGAAAATAAAAAAAATTTTTTTTTCACAAAAATGATTTATTAGCCCCCAATTTTTTTTATTTTCCCAAGGGTAGTAGGAGAAACTGGACCCCAAAAGTTGTCCAATTTGTCCTGAGTACACTGAAGCCCCATATGTGGGGGTAAACCACTGTTTGGGTACACGGCAGAGCTCAGAAGGGAGGAAGCACCATTTGACTTTGACTGGTGGAGCCATGTCGTGTTTGGAGACCCCCTGATGTACCTAAACAGTGGAAACCCCCAATTCTAACTCCAACCCTAACCCCAACACACCCATAACCCTAATCCCAACCCTAACCATAATCCTAATCACAACCCTAACCCCAATACACGCCTAACCCTAAACCCAACCCTAACCACAAACCTAACCCTAATCCCAACACACCCATCACCCTAATCCCAACCCTATCTATAACCCTAATCCCAAACCATAACCCATATCCCAAACCTAACCCTAATCCCATCCCTAATCCTAACCCCAACCCTAACCCTAATCCCATCCCTAACCATAACCCTAATCCCAAACCTAAGGCTTCTTTTACACTTACCTGTTTTTTTGCGGCCTGTTATTGCAAGACTTTTTTGCGGGCTGTATTGCTGCAATTTTCACAGTCTTGCGCAATAACGGACCTCAAAAAACTTGCGGATCGCCGTTTTTGGGGTTTGCATTACTATGGCAAAAGTATTGGAAAAAAAACGGCGGTCCGCAAAACCGGAAGTCACGGTGCACAGCAAAAACAACCTTCCGTTGTTTTTGCAGCCTCATTGAATTACAATGGGGGGCCGTGTCCATAAGCCGTGAAAAATATCGAGCAGGCTCGATATTTTTTCACAGCCGTAAATACGACCCTCACGTCCATACGGCGTTCCATGGAATTATTACGGCCCGTTTTTTGTGGCCCCATAGAAATCTATTGGGACCACAAAAATGGGACGCAAAACCATGGTAAGTGTAAAAAAAGCCTTACCCTAACTCTAACCCTAATTTTAGCCCCAACGCTAACCCTAATTTTAACCCTAACTATAGCCCAACTTTAACCCTAATGGGAAAATGGAAATATATTTTCTTTATTTTATTATTTTTCTCTAACTAAGGGGGTGATAAACGGGGTTTATTTACTACTTTTTTTATTTTGATCACTGTGATAGGGTTTATCACAGTGACCAAAATGAACCAAGTGGAAAAATCTTCCCTATTGTTGCCGGGTGCCGGTCGGTAGATCTCGGCGGGCTTACTGCGCATTTGCCCGCCATGTAGGATGACATCAGAGGAGAGACAAATTAACTGGCACATCAGACTACACGGTTAGTAGCGGCGATCACAAAACCAGAGTTGGTAAAAACTGACCCCAATTATGTTCCCTGGGGTCTCAGCTACCCACGGCAGCCAAGATCCCGAGATCTCCCGGGTACCATCTGGCAGATCTCGGCAGGCGCACTACGCATGCGCCCGCCATTTTTTTTCTGGGAAAAGATGGTGGCGCCCATGGGGGGAGGCAGGAGGGCCGAGGAGCATCGGGAGGTACCGGGGGGGAATCGGGCACCCTATTTCTCTCTCCTCTGATGTGCAATCACATCAGAGGAGAGAGAAATTAAATGGCACATCTGACTTTTTTTTTTTTGCGGTCACCGGTAAACGGTTAATACCGGCGATCGCAAAACCGGGGTCGGTAAAAATTAATTAATGGCGCTGTGGTTTAAGTACCCTTAACTACCGCCGTTAAAAGGCGTATCAGCGGTCGTTAAGGGGTTAAGTTGAGTGCTAGCCATCATATCCTTTGAGTCTATTCTAAGAGATTGATCTGATGCTGTGCAGTGCAGAAGTGCATCCTGGGACAATGTGAAAAAAAGAAAAATGATTAAAAATTGTTAAAATATTTTTTAAAAAATCCAAGAAATAAAGAACAAAAAAACACAAATATTCTAATGAATAAATGTATTTATGTAACAGAAAAATAAACAAATAAGTAAACATATTTGGTATTGCTGTGTCCTTACCGACCCACTCTATAAAACTATCCCACTCGTTAACCCCCAATATGATCACTGCGCCCCTAGATGAATTCATTGAGGTGTTTAGTTTGTAAAATGGGGTCACTTATTGGGAATTCTGCTGTTGTGGCACCTCAGGGGCTCTGCCAATGTGACATGGCACCCTCAAACCAATGCAACAAAATCTACACTGTAATATGGCGCTACTTCCTTTCTGAGCTTTGCACTGTGCCTCAAAGGTAGTTTTCGACCACATATGGGGTATTGGTGAACTCAGGAGAAATTGCACACCAAATTTTGTAGTCCATTTTCTACTGTTAGCCTTGTGAAAATCAAAATTTTGCGCTAAAAAGCATTTTTGTGGGAAAAAATTGGATTTTGTTTTATTTTCACAGCTCAGCGTTATAAACTTCTGTGAAGCACCTGGGGGGTTAAAGGGAAACTGTCACCTGAATTTGGTGGGACAAGTCTGTGGTCATATGGGCGGGGTTTTCGGGTGTTTGATTCACCCTTTCCTTACCCGCAGGCTGCATGCTGGCTGCAATATTGGGTTGAAGTTCATGCTGTGTCCTCCTGTTATGATTAGGTAATTCAGAACCACAATGGACCTTGAAGTTCAGAGCACACAAAGTGACCTGACAATAACCAAAAGACATAGGACGAGCTCTGAGACGTGGGAACTCTGCTGACCGCAATCCCTAATCCTATCCAACCACACTAGAGGCAGCCGTGGATTGCGCCTAACGCTCCCTATGCAACTCGGCACAGCCTGAGAAACTAGCTAGGCCTAAGAAAGAAAAACAAGCCTACCTTGCCTCAGAGAAATACCCCAAAGGAAAAGGCAGCCCCCCACACATAATGACTGTGAGTAGAGATGAAAATACAAACGCAGAGATGAAATAGATTTAGCAAAGTGAGGCCCAACTTACTGAACAGACCGAAGATAGGAAAGATAACTTTGCGGTCAACACAAAACCCTACAAACAACCACGCAGAGGGGCAAAAAGACCCTCCGCACCGACTAACGGTACGGAGGTGCTCCCTCTGCGTCCCAGAGCTTACAGCAAGCAAGAAAAACCAATTAAGCAAGCTGGACAGAAAAAATAGCAAAACAAAAATAACACAAGCAAAACTTAGCTTATGCAGAGCAGACGGCCACAGGAACGATCCAGGAGGAAGCAAGACCAATACTAGAACATTGACTGAAGGCGAGGAGCAAAGCACTAGGTGGAGTTAAATAGAGCAGCACCTAACGACTTCACCACATCACCTGAGGAAGGAAACTCAGAAGCCGCAGTACCACTCGTGACCACAGGAGGGAGCTCTGCCACAGAATTCACAACATCCTCCGTAGTACACGCCTGCGAAAGTCAATCTTGCCCTGCGCAGGCGTGTACTACAGAGGACACAGCATGAACTTCAACCCAATATTGCGGCCAGCATGCAGCCAGCGGGTAAGGAAAGGGTGAATCAAACACCCGAAAACCCCGCCCATATGACCGCAAACCTGTCCCGCCAAATTTAGGTGATAGGTTCCCTTTAAAGGTGCTCACCACACATCTAGATAGTTTCCAAAATGGTGTCACTTGTGGGGGGTTTCCACTGTTTAGGCACATCAGGGGCTCTCCAAATGCGACATGGCGTTTGCTTATTCCAGCAAATTTGACATTTAAAATCAAATGGCGCTCCTTCCCTTCTGAGCCCTGCGGTACGCCCAAACAGTGGTTATCCCCCACATTGTATTGTGCAATTTCTCTAGTTACCCTTATGAAAATTAAAAAAATTGTTTGTGAAAAAAAGTGAAATGTTTATTTTTTCCTTTCACATTCCACAAATTCCTGTGAAGCACCTTAAGGGTTATTAAACTTCTTGAATGTGGTTTTGACCAACTTGAGATGTGCATTTTTATAATGGTGTCACTTTTGGGTATTTTCTGTCATATAGGCTCCCCAAAATCACTTCAAAACTGGTCCCTAAAAAATGGTTTTGTAAATGTTGTTGTAAAAATGAGAAATTGCTGGTCCACTTTTAAGCCTTATAACTTCCTAACAAAAAAAATTATGTTTCAAAAATTGTGCTGATGTAAAGTAGACATGTGGGAAATGTTACTTATTAACTATTTGCATGACATAAATCTCTAAGTTAAATTACAAAAATTAGAAGTTTGGGTACAAAATTTGGGTACAAAAATTAAAAGTTTAAAAATGTGAAAATTTTCTCCAAATTTCTGATATTGTCACAAATAAACATAAGACATATCAAAGAAATTTTACCACTACATGAAGTACAATATGTCACGAAAAACAATCTCAGAATCCGTGGAATCCATGTAAGCGTTCCAGAGTTATGACCTCATAAAGTGATAGTGGTCAGAACTGAAAAAATCGGCCTGGTCAGGAAGGTGAGAACAGGCTTATTGACTCTTCAGAGATAAAGAGGACTTGAACTCTATAGTGCCACGTGTTGGAAGTAGCGATCCTACAAGTCACAATCAACCCTTTAACGAGTCTTGCAATATGACTTAGGATAAAAGCCAAATCAGTAACTCAATTCGCAGACATGGTGTTTCAGGCTTGTTGGCCCTTGTCAGTGCGAAGCATGAGAACTGATTTGGCTAGGTGAGAGGCTCTGAACTGAGGTCTAAGGGGTAAGGTTTCTCCTTGTGGAGAGTGACATACCAGCTCTAGCTTGTCAAGGTAAAGGAGGCTTATTCACTGTGCAATGCTCCTCTGGGAAACATTTAAAATTCATAGAAGTGTGGTGAGTGGATACTGATGATCAACATATTTCAAACACTGTATGTGTTCTTAATCATGACAAGGTGGAATAGGTGTTTTACAGTGTTGAGCCCAATTCTACAACTGTTTTAAGCCATAACATGTCAAGAACCAGTCAAGTAAGAGAAAAAGTCCATCATTACTGTAAGACATGTAGGTCAGTCAATCTGGAAAATTGCTAGAGCTTTGAAGATATCTTTAAGTGCAGATGAAAACCATCGTGACTACAATGCATTTGGCTCTCATGAGGACCAACCCAGGAAAGGAAGACCAAGAAATACCTCCCTTGTAGAGAATAAATTCATCAGCGTTATTAGGCTCTGAATACGGTAGATCGACAGCACATCAGATAACAGCTGTCATAAATGATGCACAGATATCAAGTAGCAGGAACATCTGAGCTTCAGTCTTCCAGAAAAGACTGCAAGCAGCAGGCCTTTTTGGTTAATTGATGTAAAGAAGGCTACTTGAGGGACGCAAACAAGAAGAGACTTGCTTAGGTCAAGCAACATAAGTACTGAATCAATGGAAATCTTAACTGTGGTCTGATGAGTCAAAAGTTTAGATTTTTTGGTACCAACCAACATGTCTGTATGACACAGACTTCTGGAATGCCATTCCAGGTGACTATTGATAAAGCTGCTTGAGAGGATACCAAGTAGGTGTAAAGCTGTCATTACTTTTAAATAGTGATACTTAGAAGATCGAAGGTTTAACACATTCTGGTTTGTTTCATACATTAATGTTTAATTCTCATTTCCATATTTGTTCCTTTGTCATTTTGCTGCTTTCAGTTTGACTCTGAATCCACAATGTGCACTTTCCTATGAGAACAAATAAAACCACTGAATGAACAGGTGTGTCCAAACTTTTGATTGACTGGTACGATATAGTTCAGATCACAGCTCTAGTATTATATTAGAAAGCAGGGTGAACAGCAGTGTACGAAGCCTCTTCTTACCTCAGCACACTCAGTACCTCTCTGCCATATGATGTTGTAATGAGTGATTCATTACTTAAATTTAAGAGGGGACTGGATGCCTTTCTTGAAAAGTATAATGTTATAGGTTATATATACTAGATTCCTTGATAGGGCGTTGATCCAGGGAACTAGTCTGATTGCCGTATGTGAAGTCGGGAAGGAATTTTTTTCCCCAATGTGGAGCTTACTGTTTGTCACATGGGTTTTTTTTTGCCTTCCTCTGGATCAACATGTTAGGGCATGTTAGGTTAGGCTATGGGTTGAACTAGATGGACTTAAAGTCTTCCTTCAACCTTAATAACTATGTTACACCTGGTATCTCCATTATTAGATCAGAAAAAAAGAAAGACAAAAAGCAGCACAAAAAAGACTGTTGGGTGCAAAAGGCTCTCAGGTATGTACAAAACCTTGTAAATGGATCCAAAAAATTGAAGGCAGCACACCAGTAGATAAAGATTCACGTGCAGTTTAATGGCCCATATGCGACGTTTTGGTCCAAGATGTGGACCTTTTTCAAGCATGAAAAAGGTCCACATCTTGGACCGAAAGGTCGCATATGGGCCACTAAACTGCATGTGAATCTTAATCTACTGGTGTGCTGCCTTCAATTTTTTGGGTCCATTATTAGATCAGAGAGACAGGGTGGACAGCAGTGTAAGCAGCCTCTTCTTACCTCAACACCCCTAGGATCTCCACTATTACATCAGATAGATAGGGTGGACAGCAGTGAGAGCTGCCTCTTTTAACCTCCAATAGGTCGCGCTATAGAGTTCAAGTCCTCTTTTTCTCTGAAGAGGCAATTTGCATATTAAATTTCCCAGTGGAGCATTGCACGGCGAATAAGCCTCCTTACCTTGACAAGCCAGAGCTGGTATGTCACTCTCCACAAGGAGAAACCTTACCCCTTAGACCACAGTCCAGAGTCTCTAACCTAGCCAAATCAGTTCTTTCTCATGCTTCGCACTGACGAGGGCCAACAGCCCAAGACACTGTGTCTGCAAATTAAAATTGGATTTGGCTTTTATCCTAATTCATATTGCAAGACTCATTAAAGGGTTGATTGTGACTTGTAGGATCGCTACCTCCAATAGGTGGCGCTATAGAGTTCAAGTCCTCAATGAAGAGGCAATTTGCATATCTTTTTACCTCAGTACCCTGGTATCACCAGCATTAGTGTGCAGTGCCCCAGGGTCCTGGTCGTTGCAGTAATATTCTCTTCTAGGGGGGAGTGATGTTACGTTTGGAGGCAAAGAAAGACAACTGAATCCAGGTATCACAAACATGCAACACATTTCGTACTCCAGGCCCCCAGGGGGAGCTCTGCTCCTATTTATTAGGGCACTCCTCACACTTAGGTAAAACTGATTGCCTGGGGAGGAAGTGAATTAGTTGCTGGCTGAGCTTCGCTCAGGTAGTTGGTCCCTGACAAGGGTGGGATCCTGTCAGAGGTCAAGACAGAAGGACACGGAGCTGTGCATGCCCTGAGAGCTGCAGCTTCTAGAAAGCGACACTGAAGGAGAACTGTATTGTGGAGAGGGTGAAAAAGTCGCAGCAAAGGAGTGGATAACAGGAGGAGTTCTGCTCTACACAGGCTGCCTCCTTCTGCCGGTAGCCGGAACACTGAGGGAGCAACGATCCTTTATGCCTTGCTCCAGAGACCGGCAGGACAGCTAATTTCACGTTACCTGCCCGCCCCTACACCCAGGAGGCAAGGTGGCACCCCTTAGAGGCTGGGGCATGATCGAGTCTTTGTAAAACGCCTCAAGCCACCGGTCATACGGGTTTGTCCTATTCATCTGGTGGACAGAGAGAGAGACATAACATCTATAACATCTGTGAGGACCTTATGAGAAGCTTAGCAGTAAGGGACTACAACACCGCAGTGCTAGAGGAAGGCTACTGATTTCTACCTGGATAAGGGGACTCTGGATTTGCCTCCAAACCGGCTGGACTCGGCCTGCCCTGTGATCTGGTGCTCTGGACTGTGGATGCTGAAGTCTTCAGTAAAAAGGTAAAGAGACTGCAACCTTGTGTCCTCGTTCTTCTCTGCACCTCTCACTATCCACCATCTACACACCGGGAAGCCCTGGGGATACACTTCATCTGTGGGAAGGTATACAATCTAGCTGCCATAACATCACCCCAGTGGACCCCTTAAAGCAGCGTCGGTCACCCTGATCGAATACCACAGGTGGCGTCACGAACATTTCACCTTTAACCCCTTCCGTGTTCGTTTTTCACTCCCCTCCTTCCCAGAGCCATAACTTTTTTATTTTTCCGTCAATTTGGCCATGTGAGGGCTTATTTTTTGCGGGATGAATTGTACTTTTGAACGACATCATTGGTTTTAGCATGTCGTGTACTAGAAAACGGGAAAAAAATTCCAAGTGCGGTGAAATTGCAAAAAAAGTGCAATCCCACACTTGTTTTTTGTTAGGCTTTTTTGCTAGGTTCACTAAATGCTAAAACTGACCTGACATTATGATTCTCCAGGTCAGTACGAGTTCATACACACCTAACATGACTAGGTTATTTTTTACCTAAGTGGTGAAAAAAAATTCCAAACTTTGCTAAAAAAAAAAAAAAATTGCGCCATTTTCCGATACTCGTAGCGTCTCCATTTTTCGTGATCTGGGGTCGGTTGAGGGCTTATTTTTTGCATGCCGAGATGACATTTTTAATGACAGCATTTTGGTGCAGATACGTTCTTTTGATCGCCCGCTATTGCATTTTAATGCAATGTCGCGGCAACCTAAAAAACGTAATTCTGGCGTTTCGAATTTTTTTCTCGCTACGCTGTTTAGCGATCAGGTTAATGCTTTTTTTTAATTGATAGATCAGGCGATTCTGATCGCGGCGATACCAAATATGTGTAGATTTGATTTTTTTATTGATTTATTTTGATTGGGGCGAAAGGGGGGTGATTTAAACTTTTATAATTTTTTTTTTTTTTTTTTTACTTTTGCCATGCTTCAATAGCCTCCATGGGAGGCTAGAAGCAGGCACAATGCGATCGGCTCTGCTACATAGCAGCGATCTGTTGTTCGCTGCTATGTAGCAGAAATGGAGGTGGCGCTCACAGCTAGCGGCGATCAGTAACCATAGAGGTCTCAAGGACCTCTATGGTTACAATTCTGAAGCATCGCCGACCCCCGATCATGTGACGGGGGTCGGCGATGACGTCATTTCCGGCCGCCCGGCCGGAAGCGGTAGTTAAATGCCGCAGTCTGCGTTTGACAGCGGCATTTAACTAGTTAATAGGCGCTGGCAGATCGCGATTCTGCTCGCGCCTATTACGGGCACGTCAGCTGTTCAAAACAGCTGACATGTCCCGGCTTTGATGCGGGCTCACCGCCGGAGCCCGCATCAAAGCGGGGCTTCTGACCTCGGACGTACTATCCCGTCCAAGGTCAGAAAGGGGTTAAAGACCTTTCCCTTTTTCAAAGGATGTCCCAGGGCCACGGACCGGGTCAGCCACCGTGACATCCCCCTGCGAAGTACCAGACCCGGTACCGAGTACCCCTAGCGCTTGGGGGTGCTCCAATCGCATCACTTCATTTATGGAGTACAGGATAGTTCAACGTTTGTTATTATTATAGAGGTAAAAATGCAGATAAATTGAAAAGGGCAATAGTAATTTTCAGATGTCAATCCTGTACCTACAAGTGAAAAGTAATTTCCCAAAATGTTACACAGTCTTTATCTATTCTTTTCTCTAATTCTTTCGGTCACTGACATTAACCTAAAAATAAACCCAGGGAAGCTTTACTTAATAAGCGTATGTATTTCTAATATACCCCAAAACTCCCAAGCCCTAATCTCTTTTAGATTTTTAGCGACTAACCGAACCATAGACTCAGCCTGGAAAAAATCAGGGTATTATTATTATCATTATTAAATCAGGCCTCGATCTATCGGAGGTTAAAAGACGTCTCTCATTCATGGTACATGGTTAATGAAAAATCAGCTATATTCACAAATAAAGTCCACAATTTGAGAAAGTTTGGTTCCCCTGGGTGGAATATGCTAATATTACCCCCTTCGCCACTCCACTGTTTCGCCTGAAAATTTCTGCCATCTCCAATTCTCCAGGAAGTACCTAGTATTCATAAGTCGTCAGGTCCCCCTATCTGGTTCCCCATCCACACCCTCTATCCTTCCCATGTCTGTCCCCTTATAACTCCTTCCCTTTTTGCTGCTAGGCTTTCTAAGGCGGCATCCACACGTGCCTTCTCTAACTGCGTCCTTCTCTCTTGGTCGGCTCTCTATAAGCGTGACCTTCTCTCTTCGTCATCTAGGCGTGCTTTTTCTAATTTAAGTTGCATCTCTTGGTCAGCAAAGCTCGCTTGTATTTTGGCGGCTTCAGCATTTGCACGGGCAATGGCGACCGCGCTGCTGATGGATGTTGTCTTTGAGGAGACGGAAGTAACAGATCTTGTCCTATGCGATTTGTGAGACATGGTGTCTTGGGAAAGTGTTTGCTGTGCAGAGATTGCTGTAGCTGTATTTAGTCTCTGAGTAGCCGGTGACTTGAATCCCACTAGTTGGATGGCTGCCGTTTCACTGTTCTGTCCTCACTAGCTGAGGCAGGCTCATACGTAGCTATACAGTCAGCTAAACCGCTATACCGGGGTCCAATAAAGAGACTGTAGTTGAGTCTGTGCTTTATTAAACGTAGTGGTATATTGATGCGGTGAAACTGTGAACAATGATATACATAGAATCAGTGCATGGTATAGAACAGATACATAATACACATGATATACATTATGCATAACATTTAGAAAGCTAGTGACTAAACTGGGAGTACAACTGGCTAGGCTAGGCTAATATGGAGCAGAAATATCTACGGAAAGCATAAAGGCATACCGGCAATGCAATCGCAAGGGGGATGAAGTGAAGCGGCTTTCCTTGAAGGCAAACTGAAGAAAGTGAAAGGAAAAATGGAGGGAAATGGAGGCTGAGCTACCATAATGCATTGCAAAGGAGGAGGAGAATCAGACATGGATAATACAAAAACAGAAAAATGGAACTGCCAACATAACTCTGACCGCTAGAGGGAGCCAAAGCATCACAAACAAATAAAGGTATAAATATATCCATACTGAGAAACCTGCAATTATGCAAGCAGATAATCAGGGTAACAATATTTGATGGCGGAGACAGAACAGCGGCATTTAACTAGTTAACAGGCGCTGGCAGATCGCGATTCTGCTCGTGCCTATTACGGGCACATGTCAGCTGTTCAAAACAGCTGACATGTCCCGGCTTTGATGCGGGCTCACCGCCGGAGCCCGCATCAAAGCGGGGCTTCTGACCTCGGACGTACTATCCCGTCCAAGGTCAGAAAGGGGTTAAAGACCTTTCCCTTTTTCAAAGGATGTCCCAGGGCCACGGACCAGGTCAGCCACCGTGACATCCCCCTGCGAAGTACCAGACCCGGTACCGAGTACCCCTAGCGCTTGGGGGTGCTCCAATCGCATCACTTCATTTATGGAGTACAGGATAGTTCAACGTTTGTTATTATTATAGAGGTAAAAATGCAGATAAATTGAAAAGGGCAATAGTAATTTTCAGATGTCAATCCTGTACCTACAAGTGAAAAGTAATTTCCCAAAATGTTACACAGTCTTTATCTATTCTTTTCTCTAATTCTTTCGGTCACTGACATTAACCTAAAAATAAACCCAGGGAAGCTTTACTTAATAAGCGTATGTATTTCTAATATACCCCAAAACTCCCAAGCCCTAATCTCTTTTAGATTTTTAGCGACTAACCGAACCATAGACTCAGCCTGGAAAAAATCAGGGTATTATTATTATCATTATTAAATCAGGCCTCGATCTATCGGAGGTTAAAAGACGTCTCTCATTCATGGTACATGGTTAATGAAAAATCAGCTATATTCACAAATAAAGTCCACAATTTGAGAAAGTTTGGTTCCCCTGGGTGGAATATGCTAATATTACCCCCTTCGCCACTCCACTGTTTCGCCTGAAAATTTCTGCCATCTCCAATTCTCCAGGAAGTACCTAGTATTCATAAGTCGTCAGGTCCCCCTATCTGGCTCCCCATCCACACCCTCTATCCTTCCCATGTCTGTCCCCTTATAACTCCTTCCCTTTTTGCTGCTAGGCTTTCTAAGGCGGCATCCACACGTGCCTTCTCTAACTGCGTCCTTCTCTCTTGGTCGGCTCTCTATAAGCGTGACCTTCTCTCTTCGTCATCTAGGCGTGCTTTTTCTAATTTAAGTTGCATCTCTTGGTCAGCAAAGCTCGCTCGTATTTTGGCGGCTTCAGCATTTGCACGGGCAATGGCGACCGCGCTGCTGATGGATGTTGTCTTTGAGGAGACGGAAGTAACAGATCTTGTCCTATGCGATTTGTGAGACATGGTGTCTTGGGAAAGTGTTTGCTGTGCAGAGATTGCTGTAGCTGTATTTAGTCTCTGAGTAGCCGGTGACTTGAATCCCACTAGTTGGATGGCTGCCGTTTCACTGTTCTGTCCTCACTAGCTGAGGCAGGCTCATACGTAGCTATACAGTCAGCTAAACCGCTATACCGGGGTCCAATAAAGAGACTGTAGTTGAGTCTGTGCTTTATTAAACGTAGTGGTATATTGATGCGGTGAAACTGTGAACAATGATATACATAGAATCAGTGCATGGTATAGAACAGATACATAATACACATGATATACATTATGCATAACATTTAGAAAGCTAGTGACTAAACTGGGAGTACAACTGGCTAGGCTAGGCAAATATGGAGCAGAAATATCTACGGAAAGCATAAAGGCATACCGGCAATGCAATCGCAAGGGGGATGAAGTGAAGCGGCTTTCCTTGAAGGCAAACTGAAGAAAGTGAAAGGAAAAATGGAGGGAAATGGAGGCTGAGCTACCATAATGCATTGCAAAGGAGGAGGAGAATCAGACATGGATAATACAAAAACAGAAAAATGGAACTGCCAACATAACTCTGACCGCTAGAGGGAGCCAAAGCATCACAAACAAATAAAGGTATAAATATATCCATACTGAGAAACCTGCAATTATGCAAGCAGATAATCAGGGTAACAATATTTGATGGCGGAGACAGAACAGCGGCATTTAACTAGTTAATAGGCGCTGGCAGATCGCGATTCTGCTCGTGCCTATTACGGGCACATGTCAGCTGTTCAAAACAGCTGACATGTCCCGGCTTTGATGCGGGCTCACCGCCGGAGCCCGCATCAAAGCGGGGCTTCTGACCTCGGACGTACTATCCCGTCCAAGGTCAGAAAGGGGTTAAAGACCTTTCCCTTTTTCAAAGGATGTCCCAGGGCCACGGACCAGGTCAGCCACCGTGACATCCCCCTGCGAAGTACCAGACCCGGTACCGAGTACCCCTAGCGCTTGGGGGTGCTCCAATCGCATCACTTCATTTATGGAGTACAGGATAGTTCAACGTTTGTTATTATTATAGAGGTAAAAATGCAGATAAATTGAAAAGGGCAATAGTAATTTTCAGATGTCAATCCTGTACCTACAAGTGAAAAGTAATTTCCCAAAATGTTACACAGTCTTTATCTATTCTTTTCTCTAATTCTTTCGGTCACTGACATTAACCTAAAAATAAACCCAGGGAAGCTTTACTTAATAAGCGTATGTATTTCTAATATACCCCAAAACTCCCAAGCCCTAATCTCTTTTAGATTTTTAGCGACTAACCGAACCATAGACTCAGCCTGGAAAAAATCAGATTATTATTATTGTTATTATTAAATCAGGCCTCGATCTATTGGAGGTTAACCCTGCTGTTCTGTTCGGTCTGGGGAGACCTATTTTGAACTTTGGTATTTTTTGGGGTGTTCAAGATGCGGTTCTGAAACGTGTGGTTGATTGACTTAAATGAGGATGGGTCGGTCGGCCACGGGTTTCAGAGCCGCATCTTGAATATTTTAAAGAATATTGAAGTTCAAAGTCGGTCATTTTTGACCAACAGAACAGCAGGGTTAAAAGACGTCTCTCATTCATGGTACATGGTTAATGAAAAATCAGCTATATTCACAAATAAAGTCCACAATTTGAGAAAGTTTGGTTCCCCTGGGTGGAATATGCTAATATTACCCCCTTCGCCACTCCACTGTTTTGCCTGAAAATTTCTGCCATCTCCAATTCTCCAGGAAGTACCTAGTATTCATAAGTCTTGTCAGGTCCCCCTATCCGGCTCCCCATCCACACCCTCTATCTTTCCCATGTCTGTCCCCTTTATAACTCCTTTAACTAAAGGTATATGTTAATAGTAATGTTAAAATCCTTAATAAAATGTATTGTTAAAAAAAAATAATAATGATAATAGATAAATGGAGAAAATACTGTTGCTTTGTGATTGTAAAATAAAGAATTTTCACAGTTCAGTCTTTCCAGTGTCCTGCACAAAACTGGTGAGCAGTTTTCTGTAAGTTGTGAACTTAAGAAGTTTTAGTTGTTTGTTTTGAGCATGGGTATGTTCACACTTGGTGTTTTTGCTGCGTATTATATGGAGCATTTTACAGTACCAGTATAATGAATGAGAGATTCCATAAATCTCATGTACACACTACTTTTTTCCTCACATATTTTGAGTCCTACTGCTTTCTTTTGAAGACATATCATGTGAATTCTTCCAGCATTTTTGCAGAGATTTTAATCCTCTCAAATAAATGGGTGAAACACGCAAGTAAAAATGCTGTCACATAAAAATGCACCAAAAATGTGCTTATTGTTCATATAGTTTTTCCTGCCACCATACTGGTTTTTGGTATAAAAGAAAATGCTGCACACCCTAAATGGATTAACCTCACGGACAAACTGTAAACTTAATCTCTTCTATCTTAGTGACCGGACCTCTACATCAAGTAACCTGTTGGATACTCCTAATGAAAGCAGCAACATTCACACAACTAATTCAGGTAATAAAACACATATGATAAAATGAACCTTATGAAAAAAGACCTAGAATCACAAGTGCTGAATTATAAATCATCAACGTAAATTGGTGCTTTTATCACAGACATTTCAGGCATACTGTTAAAGGGAACCTGTCAGCAGGATTGTGCACAGTAACCTACAGACAGTGTCAGGTTGGCACCATTATACTGATTAAAATGATACCTCGGTGATGAAAACCGTTTTGTGGTTGTTGTTTAATCTTTGTTTTCAGTTAATGATATTCTAGTTCTTCGGGGTGGCCTGTTGGGGGGTCTTTATATTCTCCTTACATATTCATCTGTATGGATTATGATAGGTCACTGATACCTCACTGACCTGACCTGACCTCTATTCTACATACTGTATATGTTAAGGTTTGAAAAAAACATACCGACGTACCGACGGAAGTGTTTGCTTTCACATTTCTGTCTGCGTTGCCGGGCAGGAAAGAGTTAGAGAGAGAGATTTCTTGCCGGGCATGCGCAGACGGGAAAACTGGATGCGACGTACAGAAAAACGTTCCCTTGAATGTTTTTCCGAGACGACGGGCCGCCAAAACCCAACGCATCCAGTGCACGACGGACGCAACGTGTGGCCATATGTCGCGATCCGTCGGCAATACAAGTCTATGGGAAAAAACGCATCCTGCGGGCAAATTTGCAGGATGCGTTTTTTCCCAAAATGACGCATTGTGACGGATATAAATAAACGGAAGTGTGAAAGTAGCCTAGGGCTACTTTCACATTTGCGTCAGTACTCGCCCGTCACAAAGCATCGGCGTGACGTACTGACGGAAGTTTGTCTTTTCACATTTCCGTCTGTAGTCCTGGGGAGGAAAGAGAGTGAGTGTGAGATTTCCTGCTGGGCATGCGCAGTCAGAAACACTGGATACAACGTACAGAAAAACGTTCCCTTGAACGTTTTTTGCAAAAGACGGGCCGTCACATTTCGCAGGATCCAGTGCCCCGTGGACAAAACGTGAGTACATACGTCGCTAATACAAGTCTATGGGAAAATGCAGGATCCTGCATTTTCAAAAATCGACGTATTGCGACGGCAGAGGAAAGACGGAAATGTGAAAGTAGCCTTACATTCCACCTGCACTGTAGTATGATCCCATCTATAATATCCATATTTTTATTTTATTTTGTGATATAAATTGCTTGAGAAAAAAAAAAATTCTTTCTCAAAATGGAGCCGCCTGCGCAGTAGCATAATTCGGAACTCAATAGATATTACTGTACAAGCACCAACGCCGGCACAATTTTGCTAGAAGAAAAAAAAATTGCCTCTACTAAGATAGCAGCGCCTGCGCAGTAGCATTTATCGGATTTTTGATAGATGTTATTTGCCAGGCGCAGCTAGCGCCATCTTGGTAGAGACAAATTTTTGGATATCAAGGATATTGATATTATATGGATATTAGATGTGCAATCATGCTACAGCGCAGGCTCTTTAGCCTGCAGGATGAATGTATTGCTTTTTTTCAAACCATAACATATACAATATGTAAACTAGGGGGCAGGTCAGTGAGGGATCAGTGACCTGTCAGAAGCTATACAGATGAATATATGAGCAGTGCACCACATGAAGACCCCCCCACAGGCCCCCCCTGAGCATGAGAATCTCATTTACTGAAAACTGAATATAAAGATTAAACAACAACCACAAGATGGATTTCATCAACCGAGGTATCATTTTAATCAGTATAAGGGTATGTTCACACGTTCAGGATTTCCATCCTTTTTTTTTCCTGACTGTTTTTTAAAAAACTGCAGCTCTTGGCAGAAAACGCAGGTCCTTTTTTTGGTCCTTTTTTGGTCCGTTTTTGATGCGTTTTTTGATGCGTTTTTTGATGCGTTTTTTTGATGCAGTTTTCTAGCCAGAGTCTGTGTGTTTTCTAGGAATTTTTTTAGGGTTAAAATGGCTGAAAATACCCTAACCCTACCCCTACCCCTAACCCTACCCCTAACCCTAACCCTACCCCTAACCCTAACCCTACCCCTAACCCTAACCCTACCCCTAACCCTACCCCTAACCCTAACCCTACCCCTAACCCTAACCCTAACCCTACCCCTAACCCTAACCCTACCCCTAACCCTAACCCTACCCCTAACCCTACCCCTAACCCTACCCCTACCCCTATTCTAACCTTAGTGAAAAAAAAAAAAAAAATTCTTTATTTTTTTTATTGTCCCTACCTATGGGGGTGACAAAGGAAGGGGGGTGTCATTTACTATTTTTTTATTTTGATCACTGAGATATAACCTATCTCAGTGATCAAAATGCACTTTGGAACGAATCTGCCGGCCGGCAGATTCGGCGGGCGCACTGCGCATGCGCCCGCCATTTTGCAAGATGGCGGCGCCCAGGGAGAAGACGGCCGGACGGACACCGGGACGCCGGGTGAGTATAAGGGGGGGAGATTAGGGCACGGGGGGGGCATCAGAGCACTGGGGGGGGCATCGGAGCACTGGGGGGGGCATCGGAGCACGGGGGGGGCGGGATCGGAACACGGGGGGGGCAGCCACACTCCGCCCACGCACTTCCGCCCGCTCCCCGCACTTCCTGCTGCAGCGGTTCTGCACATCAAATCGCAGTAAAACCCGCAGATATATTTTTGATCTGCGGGTTTTACTGCGGTTTGGACCTCACAATGGAGGTCTATGGGTGCAGAACCGCTGCGGCTCCGGAAAAAGAATTGACATGCTCCTTCTTTTTTCCGGGAGCTATTCAGCGCGTCTTTTTTTTAACAATTTCCGGACCATGTGCACAGTGTGTCCTGTTTTCCATAGGGTACAGTGTACTGTACCCTGCATGGAAAACAGCTGCGGAACCGCAGCGGCAAAACCGCCGCGGTTCCGCGGTAAAAAACGCACTGTGTGAACATGGCCTAACAGCGACAACTTGACAGTGTCTGTAGGTTATTCAGCACAATCCTGCTGACAGGTTCCCTTTAAAATATGCAACCACAGGTTAATTCAGATTGGCAGTGGAGTTAAGAAAAAGTTGTGCCCCTCACGTTTCTGTTGTCTTTAATTGCATGTTTCTAGTTGGCATTGGACAGCGTATTCTCTCGTTCCCATTCTTATCCAGAAAAGTGGTATGATTTTTTTTCCTCAATTGTCATCCATGTGCTGTCAGTATACAATCCTTTTTTTTTACCCACTAGCTGCTAATCTTTAACAGGATCATTTACAGTTTTCTACAGAATTGCTATGTATCTGTAAAAATCAGATGTCATACTGATGGTCCATAAGGCATCCGATTTTTTTTCTAACATCAGATTTCGAAGTGAATGCTGAATACAGCAGAGAAGAAATATGCAGATTTGCACTGCCTCATTGAATAACATTGGTCCGAGTGCAATCCGATTTTTTTTATTGGATTGCACTCATCCAATTTATACATAACTGTGAACGAACACTTAACCCCCAGACCATTTTCCGTTTTTGTCTTTCGCTCCCCTTCTATCCAGAGCCATAACTTTTTTATTTTTCAGTCAAAATGTGGCCATGTGAGGGCTTGTTTATTGCGGAACAAGTGGTACTTTTGAATGACACCACTGATTTTAACATATGGTGTACTGGAAAATGGGAAAAAAGTGCAATTCCACAGGTCATTACGAGTTCATAGACACCAAACATGTCTAGGTCCTTTTTTATTTAAGTTGTGAAAAAAAAAATCCAAACTTTGGTAAAAAACAAAAAGTGACTTCATTTTCCGAGACCTGTAGCGTCTCCATTTTTTGTGATTTGGGGCTGGGTGAGGGCTTATTTTTGTGCACCAAGCTGACATTTTCATTGATACCATTTTGGTGTAGATACAGTCTTTTGATCACCCATTATTGCATTTTATTGCAATGTAGCGAGTACCAAAAAAACTAATTCTGGCGTTTTTACGTTTTTTCTTGTTACGCCGTTTAGCAAACGGGTTAATTCTTTTTTTACATTAATAAATCGGGCGATTCTGAATACGGCAATACAAATATGTTCATGTTTGATTTTGTTTGTATTGTTTTATTTTGAATGGGGTGGAAGGGGGGTGATTTGAACTTTTATATTTTTAAAAACTTTTTTTATTACTTTTTGCATGCTTTAATAGTCTCCATGGGAGACTATATGCTGCAGTTGTCCGATCGGGTGTGCTACATATAGGCGATGATCAGATCGCCTGTATGTACCAGAAATGCTCACTATGAGCGCCAACCACCGGGCGGCGCTCATAGCAATCCGGCTATGACAACCATAGAGGTCTGCTGGAGATCTCTGGTTGTCATGCCAACCCATCAGTGACCCACGATCACGTGACAGGATCACCGATGGTCAGGATTTACAGCGCGCTTCCCGGAAGTGCAAGTTAAATGCCGATGTCAGAGATTGACTGCGGCATTTAACGGGTTGACAGCCACGGGTGGATGCGATTCCACCCACAGCTGTTAGAGGCACTTGTCAGCTGTTCAAAAGAGCTGACACATGCCTGGAAAGATGTGGGCTCAGTGCCGGAGCCCACATCAAAGGGAGGGATTCCAACGTGGGCGTACTATTACGTCCAACATCGGAAAGGGGTTAAAGAGGATTGATGGGATCCATGTCAAAATCTAAAATCCTATAAAAATACCTGCAAATTGCCTCTTCTGAGAAAAAAAAGACTTAAACTCTAGAGCGCCACCTGTTGGAAGTAGCGATCCTACAAGTGCCAATCAACCCTCTAACAAGTCGTGCAATATGACTTAGGATAAGAGCCAAATAAGTATCTCAATAATGGTATAAAAATACCTGTAATATTCATAAGTATTTGAGGTTTGCTTTGATCATTTATATATCTAGAATTACATTTTAGGGTATGTGCACACGATGCAGAGTTAGTGCAGAACTGCAGCAGATTTTTCTGCAGCAGAAACGCTGCAGAACTGAACTGTGATTTACAGTACAATGTAAATCAATGTGAAAAAAAAAGCTGTGCAGAAAAATCTGCGCAGAAACGCTGCAGATTTCAAAGAAGTGCATGTCACTACTTTTGTGCAGTTCTGCAGCGTTTCTGCACCCCTCCATTATAGAAATCCATTGGTAAAAAACACACAAAAAAGCACAAAAAAACGCATAAAAAACACACCTGCGGATTCTGCCAGGAGATGCAGATTTAGTGCAGATTTTATGCAGAAAATTCTGCACCAAATCTGCATCGTGTGCACACAGCCTTATGCAGGTGAACACAACCCAAAGCTTTGTTTATTTACATCCTGGCAATGGACATTGGTTTGCTTCACACAGTACACTTCCTCCATATTTTCCTTCTCTGAGCATCACACCCCATAACCACAGCATCACTTGATTACTCCCTGCCTCTGCACACTGTCTGTGAGGATATGCAACATTCTGTATGAATTAGAACAAGGCATAAATGTCCAATATATAGAAAAACCTTTTATTAAAGTTATAATAGCCATGTACATATATGCAAAAAATAAGTAAATCAGTCACAGAGTCTTTTAAAGCAAAGGTCAGGTAGAAAAGAGCATGTACATCACTTACTGGGGGAATGTAAAGTACAATTTAAAAAAGTACATAGTGCTTAGGTAAACTTTAAAGTCACGTATCTCGGAGAAAGTAGGGAGGGCAAGGTATCACTACTGTACATAGTAAAGGAATAATTCATTTAACACATGTGCTGTAGACTAAATTTACAGTGACACAATCCCAACATACAAATAGAGACTCTTACCCATATCCAGTCATAAATGGTGGCATGCAAACAGCCCCAACGCGCATTGGCTTCCTCAGGGGCCATGAACATGAGGAAGCCAAGGCGAAATACCTGCCTGACCTTTGCTTTAAAAGACTCTAACTGTTTTACTTATCTTTTATATATATTGTAAGGGGTTGATACACTCAGCTGCTTTTCCAGGTAGATGCAGGAACTGTTCTGCTAGAGATCACCTGTTGGTTTATTGTGGATAGCATAAACCTTGGCAGGGTTCAGCCAAATTAACAGAGCCTTGTTGTCAGTAGACACATATATGTATATATATTAATATTTCATCCAGCGCGCTATAGCAGAAAGTCGGTAATTCAATTACCGGCTTTTGCTTTCTCCTTCCTAAACCCGACATGATATGAGACCTGGTTTACATACAGTAAACCATCTCATATCCCTATTTTTTTTGCATATTCCACACTACTGTCAGTAGTGTGTCTATGCAAAATTTGGCCGTTCTAGCTAGTAAATTAAAGGGTTAAATGGCGGAAAAAAATTGCGTGGGCTCCCGCACAATTTTCTCCGCCATAGTAGTAAAGCCAGTGACTGAGGGCAGATATTAATAGCCTGGAGAGGGTCCATGGTTATTGGCCCCCCCCCTGGCTAAACATCTGCCCCCAGCCACCCCAGAAAAGGCACATCTGGAAGATGCGCCTATTCTGGCACTTGGCCACTCTCTTCCCATTCCCGTGTAGCGGTGGGATATGGGGTAATGAAGGGTTAATGTCACCTTGCTATTGTAAGGTGACATTAAGCCAAATTAATAAGGGAGAGGCGTCAATTATGACACCTATCCATTATTAATCCAATACTAGTAAAGGGTTAAAAAAAACACACACACGTTATTAAAAATTAATTTAATGAAAAAATCACAAAGGTTGTTGTATTAATTTATTCTACTCTCAATGCACTCACTGAAGACCCTCGATCTGTAAATAAAAAAAAAATAATAAACCAACAATATAAATACCTTCCGAGGATCTGTCACATCCAACGATGTAAATCCATCTGAAGGGGTTAAAATATTTTGCAGCCACGAGCTTTGCTAATGCAACGTTGCTCATGTCTGCAAAACCCCGGAGAATGTAGGTAAAGTTGGTCAATGACCTATATTTACCTGCATTTGCGGTGAGGCGCCCTCTGCTGGCTGTTTCTAGATCGTGGGAACTTTCCTAGAAAGCTCCCTGGCTCGAGTTCATATGAGGACAACCAGCAGAGGGCGCCCTCTTATGATCTCGAGCCAGGGAGCTTTCTAGGAAAGTTCCCACGATCTAGGAACAGCCAGCAGAGGGCGCCTCACCGCAAATGCAGGTAAATATAGGTCAATGACCTACTTTACCTACATTCTCCGGGGTTTTGCAGACATGAGCAACGTTGCATTAGCAAAGCAACGTGGCTCGTGGCTGCAAAATATTTTAACCCCTTCAGATGGATTTACATCGTTGGACGTGACAGATCCTCGGAAGGTATGTATATTGTTGGTTTATTTTTTTTTTTTTATTTACAGATCGAGGGTCTTCAGTGAGTGGATTGAGAGTAGAATAAATTAATACAACAACCTTTGTGATTTTTTCATTAAATTAATTTTTAATAATGTGTGTGTTTTTTTTTTAACCCTTTACTAGTATTGGATTAATAATGGATAGGTGTCATAATTGACGCCTCTCCATTATTAATTTGGCTTAATGTCACCTTACAATAGCAAGGTGACATTAACCCTTCATTACCCCATATCCCACCGCTACACGGGAATGGGAAGAGAGTGGCCAAGTGCCAGAATAGGCGCATCTTCCAGATGTGCCTTTTCTGGGGTGGCTGGGGGCAGATGTTTTTAGCCAGGGGGGGGCCAATAACCATGGACCCTCTCCAGGCTATTAATATCTGCCTTCAGTCACTGGCTTTACTACTCTGGCGGAGAAAATTGCCCACGCCAATTTTTCCGCCATTTAACCCTTTAATTTACTAGCTAGAACGGCCAAATTTTGCATAGACACACTACTGACATTAGTAGTGTGGAATATGCAAAAAAAAATGGGGATATGAGATGGTTTACTGTATGTAAACCAGGTCTCATATCATGTCAGGTTTAGGAAGGAGAAAGCAAAAGCCGGTAATTGAATTACCGGCTTTCTGCTATATCGCGCTGGATGAAGTAATCTATATATATAATTGTCTAAGGGTTTTTCTGTCTGTCTGTCTGTCTGTCTGTCTGTCCTGGAAATCCCGCGTCTCTGATTGGTCGAGGCCGCCAGGCCTTGACCAATCAGCAACGGGCACAGTATCGACGTAGATGTCATAATGGTTGCCATGGCGACGATGATGTCATAAAGGTTGCCTCGACCAATCGGCGACGGGCACAGTCTGCCGCGAATTCTGGAATCATCATTGTCCATATACTACGGGCACATGCATATTCTAGAATACCCGATGCGTTAGAATCGGGCCACAATCTAGTAATATATATACATATATGTGTCTCAATGACATATATATATATATATGTATATATATATATATATATATATATATATATACCTATTCTATGTGTACACATTTATTCTACCTATTCTACTGTAAGCTGTCAGTGTGATTTTACTGTACACCGCACTGAATTGCCGGCTTTTCTCTCTAACACCGCTGCGTATTCCTTGCAAAGTCACACTGCTGGTCCGTGTGTAATCCGTATTTTTGGGGCTTCCATAGACTTTCATTGACGTTTTAATTGCGCAATACGGTGACAAACGCAACATGCTGCGATTTTCTACGGCCGTAGAAAGCCGTATAATACTGATCAGGAAAATACGGCAGATAGGAGCAGGGGCATAGAGAATAATTGTGCCGTATTTTATGCGAGTTTTACGGATGTAGTTTCTGCGCTCTTACGTCCGTAAAACTCTCTAGTGTGAGGCCGGCCTAATACAAACAAAACCCAGTCCATTCCCTCCAGGGTCACCTGCAGTTAACCCACAAAGTTCTTAGCTCCTCTGGGAGCTGTCTGGGAGTTCCTGCTCTCCCAAAACACGACACCCACTGACTCTCATGGCCAGGTATTTAACACCCCATATGATGATCACATGACCTTGACATCACACAGGTCCTGTCAGGACTCTGCAGGTGGAGATACGGTGGAACCCCTCCCTCTCGCTCTATGGAAGTCCACTAAAACCAGCCCGTAACATACCTTAACCCTCTCAACACATAATGTGCGGTAGGAAAACTATTCTGGTTTTACATCACTGACGCTAATATGCGCAGTATTCTGCCACCGATAATGTCCTGTAATGGCTGAACGTCTTGGCAAAAGATTAGCTAACAGCACATGCAGTGACACATATCTCCCTTCATACACTGTGTCAGTGACCCTGTCACATTTACTCCTTGTTCTCAGTTTTTAATCCAGTTTTGGAGTTTTGTTGCATTCCCGTGCGGTCGTCGGGCGCGTCACAACGAAGCATCCGCATACATCTGCATGTCCTGCATACCCAATGTTAAATATACGTACGCAGGACGCATGCATAAGTAGGCGGACCTAAACGGAAGAAGTGCTGAAGTGGGTGGAGCTTCAGGGAGGAAGTTCACAGCTGTCCACATAGCTCCGATACGCAAGTGTGAATGTAGCCTTAGATGTGTGTTTTCGATCATTTTGCCAAGCTAGGATCAAAATCAATCACTTTAAAATTGTCTGGACTTTGGGAAAAGAAGTCTCTTGCAATAAAACATTGCAATAAAATGCTATAAGAGGCAATTAAAACATTGTATGTACCTCAAAATGGTATCAGTAAAAAAGAGAGCGCAGGGCACAAAAATAAGCCATTACATAAAACAACAAGAGCCGGAGAAACAACACGCCGAGCGGCACTATCCTCGATGGCTTAAAACATCTGACAGGCTGTGTCAACAGATCCGACAAATAGAAGCACAACTCCAACGAATCCTGACTTCGGGTGCTCCCCAGAAAAAACAGTGTTCAATACGATCCAATACAAGAAATGAGGGCACTCACCAGTCTTCACCGTGATTCGTACTTTATTAATAGATACAACTTGTTAAAAATCCATGGCCGGAGTTGAATGAGCTGTAGCTCGTGTGAGCAGGGGGGGTCAGAACGACGATCGTTTCGCGCTGTGCTTGCGCTTCAACAGGTCAGTTTGTGGCAAGATCAGGTGGCGGAAATATAGTGCCGAACCAGACACCTCCCCCTCCACATTCCCTGAACCCTCCCACAACTAAAACACAATCATATAAAAGCACACTTAAAAACAACTGTAACAAGTATGACAAAAGAACAGAATAATTACATATGGCTTATACATATTACTAATTACTAATTAAATAATTTACTCCTCAGGTGTGAGGCAAAATGGATTATGCACAGCAGTGCGATGGGACCATTAGGGTTCAATGACAGGGTTGACCTGTCGATATTTTTGTGACAGACTAGTTCTCTGATTTTGGGTTAAAAAAAAAAAAAAATATATATATATATATATATATTAGATTGATCTTTATGACTCCTATGAAAATATAAAAAATATTAATATTATCTTTGCGATACCAGTCAGCATTAGTAATATGTATAAGCCATATGTAATTATTCTGTTCTTTTGTCATACTTGTTACAGTTGTTTTTAAGTGTGCTTTTATATGATTGTGTTTTAGTTGTGGGAGGGTTCAGGGAATGTGGAGGGGGAGGTGTCTGGTTCGGCACTATATTTCCGCCACCTGATCTTGCCACAAACTGACCTGTTGAAGCGCAAGCACAGCACGAAACGATCGTCGTCCTGACCCCCCCTGCTCACACGAGCTACGGCTCATTCAACTCCGGCCATTGATTTTTAACAAGTTGTATCTATTAATAAAGTACGAATCACGGTGAAGACTGGTGAGTGCCCTCATTTCTTGTATTGATCGTATTGAACACTGTTTTTTCTGGGGAGCACCCGAAGTCAGGATTCGTTGGAGTTGTGCTTCTATTTGTCAGATCTGTTGACACAGCCTGTCAGATGTTTTAAGCCATCGAGGATAGTGCCGCTCGGCGTGTTGTTTCTCCGGCTCTTGTTGTTTTTTGATTATATCTCAGTAGCACACTGACCGAGTTGAGCACATCTGAGGCTATATCCGCAGGTGTGCATCCTATTTGGATCCATTCATCAGATGGAACATATGGATTTGACTACTGCACAACCCAAATTGGGGTTACAAGCCGGCCGTGAAGATGTTGATAGTTACTTCCAAGAGTGTGAGCAGGTGGAGGGTATTCAGTCATTAAGCACTAAAGCTTTAGAACATCAAATGACTAATTTGGCTGAAAAAGAGATTAAATTATTTTGGACTAATAAATCTCTGAAATCATATTGCGATAATGGACGAGTCCCACGAGGACTAAGAGTCTGGAAACAGATATCTCAACACAGTGACAATACTGCTTTCCGCAAGGAGTGGGAAAGCATTATGTTAAAATGCTCCCAAGAGTTGCTGGCTTTGGTTTTAAAAACAAATTTGCAAAATTATGAGGTATTAAATAAAGATTTTATTAAATCTCAAACAGAATTGAAATCGAGACTATCTGAAAGTCAATGGACTATTTTTAATAAAAAACTGGACAATAAATTAACACCCATTCAGGTGAATGTTAGACAAAGAAAAAGAGATAAATTTGTGAGAGAGAAGATCGACTTCGACACAGGTCGGATTTTTTCCTGGTCCAATGCTAAGGATCACACCGGCAGAAATGATAACACCCCGCAGTGGAGGAAAAGGAATGTGAACAGGAACCAATATCGTAAAAAAGATTATCTGACCACAGAATCAGAAACGAGTCTGAGTGATGGAGCTGGCACTTCTGCAAGTTCTTTGGAAACGTTACCGACACCAAATGAAAACTTAGAGGCATCAACCCCTTTAGAAGAAAGATCCGGAGGGGCAGAAGGAAGAGGTGCCATAAGAAAACAGCACAAGCGGAAACATGTAGCCTGGTCTCGGAGATATTAGAGAGTCCAGCTGAGGATATAGTCATTAATCTGACTGACCATGTATTATCTCCAGCTCAGTTGTCACTTTTGTCGAAAGGTTTGGGATATTGTATCCCGCAAGATTTCAACATGACTGATTTCAAGATTGACTTGTTCAAATCCATTAGGAAAATTCATTTGTTCAAAGCATTTTGTAATAAAGCTGAGGTTGTCAATGCATTGGAGGGAGAGGTCCCTTGTACTATTGGCCCTTTAGGCCGGCGTCACACATGCGAGTTTTACGGACGTAAGAGCGCAGAAACTACGTCCGTAAAACTCGCAAAAAATACGGCACAATTATTCTCTATGCCTCTGCTCCTATCTGCTGTATTTTACTGATCAGTATTATACGGCTTTCTACGGCCGTACAAAATCGCAGCATGCTGCGTTTGTCACCGTACTGCGCAAGAAATACGCCAATGAAAGTCTATGGAAGCGTGAAAAATACGGATTACACACGGACAAGCAGTGTGACTTGCGAGAAATACGCAGCGCTGTTAGAGAGAAAAGCCGGTAATTCAGTGCGGTGTACAGTAAAATCACACTGACAGCTTACAGTAGAATAGGTAGAATAAATGTGTACACATAGAATAGGTATATATATATATATATGTCAGTGAGACACATATATGTATATATATTACTATTTATTCCAGCGCTAGACAGCTTGAAAGCCGGTAATTCAATTACCGGCTTTTTCTTTCTCCTTCCTAAAACCCGACATGATTTGAGACATGGTTTACATACAGTAAACCATGTCTTCTCTCCATTTTTTTTGCAGATTCCACACTACTAATGTCAGTAGTGTGTATCTGCAAAATTTGGCCGTTCTAGCTCTTAAAATAAAGGGTTAAATGGCGGAAAAAATTGGCGTGGGCTCCCGCGCAATTTTCTCCGCCAGAGTAGTAAAGCCAGTGACTGAGGGCAGATATTAATAGCCTGGAGAGGGTCCATGGTTATTGGCCCCCCCCCTGGCTAAAAATATCTGCCCCCAGCCACCCCAGAAAAGGCACATCTGGAAGATGCGCCTATTCTGGCACTTGGCCACTCTCTTCCCATTCCCGTGTAGCGGTGGGATATGGGGTAATGAAGGGTTAATGCCACCTTGCTATTGTAAGGTGACATTAAGCCTAATTAATAATGGAGAGGCGTCAATTATGACACCTATCCATTATTAATCCAATTGTAGTAAAGGGTTAAATAAAACACAAACACATTATTAAAAATTATTTTAATGAAATAAAAACAATGGTTGTTGGAGTATTTTATTCTACGCCCAATCCAGTCACTGAAGACCCTCGTTCTGTGAAAGAAAAAACATAATAAACCAACAATATACTTACCCTCCGCAGATCTGTAACGTCCAACGATGTAAATCCTTCTGAAGGGGTTAAAACATTTTGCAGCAAGGAGCTTTGCTAATGCAATGCTACTCCTCGCTGCAAAACCCCGGGGAATGAGTCTAAATATAGATCAATGAGCTATATTTAGCTTCATTTGCGGTGAGGCGCCCTCTGCTGGCTGTTCATAGATCGTGGGAATTTACCTAGAAAGCTCCCAGGCTGCGGATAAAGGAGGCAAAATAGTTTTACTTACTAAATCCTATTATGTTGCTGAAGCAGTAAGACAATTGTCAGATGAGGCTGTATATAGATCTCTCCCCGCGAGCCCCTTGATTAAATACAAAACGGAATTGAGATCATTCCTAAGAAAGTATGTAGAATCGGGCATAATTACCCAGAGAAAAGCGGAAAGGTTGCTACCGGAGTACCCTACCAGACCCCACTGGTACCATATTCCTAAAGTGCACAAGTCTGTCCAGTGTCCACCGGGGCGACCGATCGTATCTGGGATAGGGTCGCTCACTGAGCCCCTATCCCAGTATATCGATTGGTTATTACGGCCGTTACTGAAAGATGTTCCGGCGTACCTTAAAGATACTAATGCTTTCCTTGAAAGTATACATGATTTTCAATGGCAGGACAATTATTCCTTGGCATCGATAGACGTAGAAAGTTTATATACGAGGATCCCCCAGAAAAGTGGAGTAGAGGCTATTAAACAGATTTTGTGCACTACAGATAAGAGTCAGGAGTTTATCAGATTCATCTGTGAAGGATTATATTTTATTTTAACCCATAATGCTTTTACGTTTATGGAGGATTGGTACGTTCAATTAGTGGGGACCGCGATAGGTACTCCGGTAGCATGTACTTTTGCTAATTTATTTTTGGCCTTGTTCGAGGAGAATTACATCTATGCGGATGACAATGTCTTTATGCGACACATCAAATTTTACCAAAGATATATTGATGATATAGTGATCATTTGGGACGACAGCGAAAAAACATTTAATGAGTTCGTGACTCACTTAAATAACAAAAACAGCATGAACATGGTATTCACATCGGTTTTTGGAGGGCATCGGTTAGAATTTCTGGACGTCTTAATGGAAATAAATAATGACAAAATTTGTACTTCGATGTACCGTAAACCAGTAGCAGCAAACATGATGATGCATTTTGATAGCTACCATCCAGTACACACTAAACGTGCACTACCTTGCAGTCAGTTTCTGAGAGTGAGTAGATTAAATAACACCAATGATGGTTATGAACGTCAGTCAAACGAAATGCAGCATAGATTCGAACAAAGGGGTTACCCACGCAAATTATTAGAATCAGCGAGAGAGAAAGTGACTAAGGAGAGAAATACTGACAGTGAGTTTAAAGTTTCTAGTAAGAATTGCAAGGCAGAAAAAAGATTTACCTTTTGCTTTGCATATAACAACATGGATCAGCAAATCAGACTAGCCATTAAAAAGAATTGGTATATTTTGGGACGTGACAAAGACTTGACAGAAGTTGTAGCTAGAGGCCCTTTGATATCGAACAGACGGAGTGTCAGATTAAGGGACAAATTAGTGAAAAATCGCATTAGTAAACCGCATCCGAACTGGTTGCAAGCTATGGTCCTGAAAGGGAACTTTAAATGTGGACACTGTTCACATTGCAGACAGCACATTACGGACCGGGTGTTACATATGGGAGCGGTAGAACATGTAGTGAATGATTTTATTACATGTAAGACAAATAATGTGGTTTATGTGATTTGTTGTCCCTGCAGACACTATTATATAGGGAAAACCATAAGATCATTACACGTGCGATTCCGTGAACATTGTAGATCCATAATAACAGGAAAAGGTGTACCGAGGTTGATCACGCACATGAAAGAGCGGCATGGAGGCAGGACAGAAGATTTAACATTTGCAGGCATTGAGAAAGTGAACTTGCCAGCCAGAGGGGGAGATTTAAATAATTTACTCCTCAGGTGTGAGGCAAAATGGATTATGCACAGCAATGCAATGGGACCATTAGGGTTCAATGACAGGGTTGACCTGTCGATATTTTTGTGACAGACTAGTTCTCTGATTTTGGGTTAAAAAAAAAAAAAAAATATATATATATATATATATATATATATATATATATATATATATATATATATTAGATTGATCTTTATGACTCCTATGAAAATATAAAAAATATTAATATTATCTTTGCGATACCAGTCAGCATTAGTAATATGTATAAGACATATGTAATTATTCTGTTCTTTTGTCATACTTGTTACAGTTGTTTTTAAGTGTGCTTTTATATGATTGTGTTTTAGTTGTGGGAGGGTTCAGGGAATGTGGAGGGGGAGGTGTCTGGTTCGGCACTATATTTCCGCCACCTGATCTTGCCACAAACTGACCTGTTGAAGCGCAAGCACAGCGCGAAACGATTGTCGTCCTGACCCCCCCTGCTCACACGAGCTACGGCTCATTCAACTCCGGCCATGGATTTTTAACAAGTTGTATCTATTAATAAAGTACGAATCACGGTGAAGACTGGTGAGTGCCCTCATTTCTTGTATTGGATCGTAAGCCATTACATAGCCTTACATCCCAAAAAAATGGAAACATTATGGATCTCAGAAAATGACAACAAAAATAAAAATTTGATATTTTGTTTTACAAATTTTTGAAACAATGTTCACCACTATACATGTTTGGTATCTATGTACTCGTACTGAACTGGAGAATCACATTGCCAAGTCAGTTTTACCATATAGTGAACATGGTAAATTTTAAAAAAATCAAACGTTTTTTATTTTTTTTTCCTCATACTGTCTGGTAAACTTAATGTGTTGTTCAAAAGTATAAGTTGTCTCTCAAAAAGTGTGCCCTCACATGGCTATATGGCCAGAACAATAAAAAAGTTATGGCTCTTGGAAGGAGGGGAGGAGAAAATGGAAAATTGCCAGGTAGTGAAGGGGTTAAGATTAGGGCTCTGTGGTGGCCATATCATCATTTCCTAGAATCCTTGTTCTTTACATTGAAGATAGTATTTTTGTGATATTGGTTGTACTGTATGTGTGGGATTATTATCTTGCTGCAGAATACATTTGGAGCCAATCAGATGCATCCCTGATGGCATTGCATGATGGATAATTTCATGCTTGTATTTCTTAGCGTTGAGGACATTAACAGCATATGTGAAAAAGACTTGGGCATACTAATAGATCATAAACTGAACATGAGTCAACAGTGTGATGCAGCAGCAAAAAAGGCAAATGCAATTCTGGGATGTATTAACAGAAGCATACAGTATAGATTACGTGAAGTCATTATTGCCCTCTACTCCTCTTTGGTCAGACCTCACCTGGAATACTGTGTCCAGTGTTGGGCACCACATTTTAAGAAAGATATCAACAAACTCGAGCAACTTCAGAGAAGAGCGACCAGAATGGTGACCAGTCTGTGAACCATGTCCTATGAGGAACGGTTACAGGATTTGGGAATGTTTAGCTTGCAAAAAAGAAGGCTGAGATGAGACTTAATAGCTGTCTACAAATATCTCAAGGACTGTCACATTGTAAAAAGATCATCTTTATTCTCATTTGCACAAGGAAAGACTAGAAGCAATGGTATGAAACTGAATGGGAGGAGACACATATTAGATATTAGAAAAACTTTTTGACAGTTAGGGTGATCAATGAGTGGAACAAGCTGCTACGAGAGGTGGTGAGTTCTCCTTCCATGGAAGTCTTCAAACAGAGGCTGGACAGACATCTGTCTGGGATGATTTAGTGAATCTTGCTTTGAGCAGGGGGTTGGACTAGATGACCCAGGAGGTCCCTTCCAACTGTACAATTCTATGATTCTATTAATCCTGACCAAATCCCCAACTCCCTTTGCTGAAATTCAGCCCCAAGCTCGCAAGGAACTTCCACAATGCATTGCTGTTGCCTGTAGACCCTATGGTGAACAAACTGCCTTCTGTACCAGCCAGATGTTTCACATATTGACTCATCAGTCCAGAACGACTGACATTTCACAGCACTCCGGTTCCTATGTTTTCATGTATGGTTGAGTCGGTTGGCCTTTTTTCCATGTTGAATATATGGCTTTTTGGCTGCAATTCTTCTATAATGACCACTTCTGGACAAACTTGTCACTGATTGCTGCCAGTCCTCAGCTGATCGCACTGCTGGATATCTACTGATTTTGAAGGGAAAAAAGCATGATGTGTCTTACGTCTGCTGCACAAAGTCTCCTTGGCTTGTCACGTAGATTATGGTCCTCTACAACTGCCTTAACATTACTTGGTGCTCCTTATAAACAGCTTTAACAGCATGTCTTGAAAGCTGAATATTTTCCTTGAAGAAACCTTGCTGATATGGTATAACTACCTTGTGCTTTGTTGCTGTGCTCAGTCTTACCATGGTGTTTGACCTATGACATTAAACTGTCTTTCACAGCCTCAATTTTGTAGCATAGTTTGGCTGTTCCTCACTCAGTTTCACGCCTGCTGCACAGCTGTTTCTGTTTTAGTTAATTATTGTGTTTCCATTATTTCCTTCTCCACCACCCCTATCATTGCCCTCTCTACCACCCCATCATTGCCCTCTCCACGACCCTCATCACTGCCCTCTCCACCACTCCCATTATTGCCCTCCCCATCACCTCCATCATTGATTTCTCCCCCACCATCCCCATCCTTGCCCTCTCCATCACCTACATCATTGCTTTCTCCCCCACCACCCCCAATATTGCCTTCTCCATCATTGCCTTCTCCCCACCACCCCATCATTGCCACCTCCATCATTGCCTTCTCCCCACCACCCCATCATTGCCCTCTCCATCACCTTCATCATTGCTTTCTCCCCACCATCCCCATCATTGCCCTCTCCTTCACCTCCATCATTGCTTCTCCCCCACCACCCCAACATTGTCCCCTCCACCACCTCTATCATTGCCTTCTCCCCCACCACCCAATCATTATCACCTCCATCATTGCCTTCTCCCCACCATCCCCATCAATGCCATGTCCTTCACCTCCATCATTGCCTTCTCCCCCCACCACCCCATCATTGCCCTCTCCATCACCTCCATCATTGCCTTCTCCCCCACCACCCCTATCATTGCCCTCTCCATCACCTTCATTATTGCTTTCTCCCCACCATACCCACCGCACATGAGTGCAATCTGGCCAGGGCCCCCCCCCCCCCGGAGCCTTGGGGCCGGATAAACAGACCAGATTGCCCTCAGTGTTAGATGCCCTGCAGCTCCAGGCCCCGGTGCAGCGGCATCGGTTGCACATGTGGTATATCCTCCCCTGCTGTCAGGTCAACCCATCAATACTAGTGATGAGCGAATATACTCGTTACTTGAGATATCCCGAGCACGCTCGGGTGACCTCCGAGTATTTTTTAGTGCTCGGAGATTTAGTGTTCATCGCCGCAGCTGAATGATTTACATCTTTTAGCCAGCTTGATTACATGTGAGGATTGCCTAGCAACCAGGCAATCCCCACATGTACTTATGCTGACAAACAGATGTAAATCATTCAGCTGCGGCGATGAACACAATCTCCGAGCACTAAAAAATACTCGGAGGTCAGCCGAGTGAGCTCGGGAAATCTCAAGTAAGAGTACATTCGCTCATCACTAGAAATCAACTTTCCCTGCCCAATGCTTTGTGAAGAGGTTAAACTTGTTAATTCAGCCACTCAAAATAATGTATCTACAAGTTGAAATGTCATACATTTGAGCATTATTTATGTTTTATACGTTTGCAAAAATAGGATAAGAATGTGTTCAAAATATGTTTCTGAATGTATTACATCTTTTTGCTCCAGCTTATAAAATGCTAGGAAAGAGAAATGCAATATTTTCTGGTGTATAAGACGACTGGGAGTATAAGATGACCCCCAACTTTTCCATATAAAATATGGAGTTTGGGATATACTCGCCGTATAAGACGGGGGTCATCTTATACGCCGGGTGTGGTCTTACACGGCGTGTGCTGTCTGGATGGTTCCCAGGGTCTGGAGGAGAGTCTCCTCCAGACCCTGGGAACCATCCAGGACCGCTCTTTGCACACACCGTACCCGGCGTATAAGACGACCCCCGACTTTTGAGAAGATTTTCAGGGGTTAAAAAGTCGTCTTATACGCTGGAAAATACGGTAATAGGAATAACAAGTATGAACAGTAAAAAGGCAAACAATTTAACATTTACGGTACTTTGTTTTTTTGGTTTTTTTTTACAGCATTTGCAAGAGATTCTTTATATACCCCATGTAGCAACATTGACCGCTTGAGGGCCATTCAGGTATATAGAGTACTTTTTACAAACACTGAGATTTGTATTTATAAAACATCTTTCCCTGAAAGTGGCCATGCACATTGGATATTAGAAGCTTAATGGTAATATTTTTTCACAGAAAGATCATTCATGGGCTAGCGCATATCGTCTGAGGACTTTAAAAGGACACTGTCACCTGAATTTGGAGGGAACAATCTTCAGCCATGGAGGCGGGGTTTTCAGGTGTTTGATTCACCCTTTCCTTACCCGCTGGCTGAATGCTGGCTGCAATATTGGATTGAAGTTCATTCTCTGTCCTCCATATTACACGCCTGCGCAAGGCAATCTTGCGTGACATAAATCTCTAAGTTAAATTACAAAAATTAGAAGTTTGGGTACAAAATTTGGGTAAAAAAATTAAAAGTTTAAAAATGTGAAAATTTTCTCCAAATTTCTGATATTGTCACAAATAAACATAAGACATATCAAAGAACTTTTACCACTATCTTGCCTTGCGCAGGCGTGTACTACGGAGGAAGATTGTTCCCTCCAAATTCAGGTGACAGTGTCCCTTTAAATACTTTCTGACATGTGGCGTAATAGGTGATCTATACAGCTAACATGTGCCCACAACAGCCGTTGGTGGAATCGCGATCCACCTGCGACTGTTAACTAGTTACATGCCTCTGTTAATCTCTGACATTTAACTAATCTTGCCCATCGGTGACCCCGTCACATGATGTGGGTCACCGATGGGTCAGCATGACAACCAGAGGTCTGCAGCAGACCTCTATGTTTGCTATTGCCAGATTGGTATGAGCGCAGCCATGGAGACTATTGAAGCATGCAAAAAGTAAAAAAAAAAGTTTTTAAAAATATAAAAAAATTAAAAAAAAAATTAAAGTTCAAATCACTCCCCTTTTGCCCCATTCAAAATAAGCAATAAAAAAAAATATTAACATATTTGGTATCGCCGTTTTCAGAATCGCCCGATCTATCAATATATAAAAAGAATTAACCCGATCGCTAAACGGCATAACGAGAAAAGAATACCATTTTTTTTGGTTGCTACTACATTGCAATAAAATTCAATAATGGGCGATCAAAAAATCTTATCTACACCAACATAATATCAATAAAATACGTCAGCTTGGCTCGCAAAAAAATAAGCCCTCACGCAACCCAAGATCTCGAAAAATGGAGACACTACAGGTTTTGGAAAATGGCGCCATTTTGTTTTTTTTTAACAAATTTTGGACTTTTTTATACCACTTAAATAAAAAAGAACCTAGACATGTTTAGTGTCTGTGAACTCATAATGACCTGAAGAATCATAATGGCAGGTAAGTTTTAGCATTTAGTGAACATGTTAAAAAAAAAACAATACAACTGTGGAATTGCACTTTTTCTGCAATTTCACCGCACTTGGAATTTTTTTCTCATTTTCCAGCACAGGATATGTTAAAACCAATGGTGTCTTCAAATGTACAACTTGTCCTGCACATGGCCATATTGACCGAAAAATAAAAAAGTTATGGCTCTGGGAAGAAGGGGAGCAAAAAACAGAAATGAAAAAACTGAAATACTCCTGGTCGTTAAGGGGTTAATTATGAGCGACATCTTTCCATATTTCCAAATATATGTTATAATTTCACCTGACAAACTGCTTAGGTTTCAATTATCCATTTTAATCAACTATAGACTAATGTGTATGTGACATTTCCAGACCCCTCCCATGTCTCACAGCTCTAATAAATTAATCCAAAGGCTTCATTCATATTAAGCTAATGTCAGCAAAACACAATGATTTTGGCAGGAATGGACAACATCAAATATGTATGGGGCCTCTATTTAAGAATTGTATTCGTCAAACCCATTTAGCTTGGATAACTCAATGTATGCAACTACTGCATCTATAGAATACCTGTAAATATAAATGAGTGTAGTTAAGGCTATGTGCACACGTTTTGGATTAGGCTTAGTAATTTCTGGTGCAGATTCTGCCTCTCCTGGCAGAAAACGCACCTGCGGATTTGTCGCATTTTTTGTGCGGTTCCGCAGTGTTTTTTGTGCGTTTTTGCTGCGGATTCTTTGCGGATTTGCTGCGTTTTTTACCCCTGCGGTTTTCTATAATGGAATGGGTACCAAAACACTGCAGATTCACAAAAAAGAAGTGACATGCTACTTCTTTTAAACCGCAGCATTTCCACAGCCGATTTTCTGCAAAGTGTGCACAGCATTTTGTTTTTTTCCTCATTGATTTACATTGTACTGTAAATCAATTGCGGATCCGCAGAGAATCTGCAACGTGTGCACATACCCTTAAACAATACATCTTCCTCATCAGGAGCAGAATGGGAATGTACAGCTGCAGCAGTCCTGTTCTGTTGTTTAGGCCGGCGTCACACTGGCGTTTTAAACGGCCGAGTGCAATGAGATAAAAAATATCGCATTGCACTCGGACCAATGTTAAGCTATGGGGCAGCTCTCAGCAGCTGACGTTTTGTCAGGCTGTAGACAATAGCATGCTGCGATTGTCTCGGACCGAGGAAAACTCTTGGCTCACTCGCACCCATATAAGCCTATGGGTGCGAGTGAGACAGCGCACACCACTCGGATATCATCCGAGTGATGTGCGTTATAAGCGGACCCCAGCAATGGAGGAGAAGGAGAAATTCATTTCTTCCTCCTCCGCAGCTGTGCTCTGATCCTCCCTGTGCGAGAGAATCGGAGCACAGACGCATGACACTCGGCTCCTGCTCTGCTGCGAGCAGGAGCCGAGTGTCATTAGCATATCGCATCCCATGATCTCGCATCGGATGCAGTACGCCAGTGTGAAGCTGGCCTTAAAAGGAAAGTCTCCTATCTGCTGCTTAATTGTCTCAGATATCAGTGGCTGTTGACCAAACTCTCCTCCTGCACTCCATTCCCATCCTATCACTACTTACTGAATTTTCGGTCTATAGAACTCACTTTTTTATAAGAGGCACCCCAGTTTCAGACAGTAAAAAAATAATAAAAAACATATTTTCTACTAATTAAGACTTCCCTTTCAATGTACAGAAGTGGAAGCATCAATATCACTAATATTAAAGGGACTCTGTCACCTGAATTTGGAGGGAACAATCTTCAGCCATAGGGGCGGGGTTTTCGGGTGTTTGATTCACCCTTTCCTTACTCGCTGGCTGCATGCTGGCTGCAATATTGGATTGAAGTTCATTCTCTGTCCTCCGTAGTACAAGCCTGCACAAGGCAATCTTGAAAAAAAACCCGATGTACAGTCCCCTCCTATATTTTCCAACCAACCTGGCCAAACTCACAGGTGTGGGCTGCTATTCTCAGGTTGGTAAGGGGCCATGGCTATAGGCCCCCCCCCAGCCTTAAAAAAGCAGCCCAGAAAAGGCGCATCTATTAGATTCTGGAGCTTTGCCCAGTTCTTCCCACTGCCCTGTGGCATTGGCATATGGGGTAATAAGGGGTTAATGTCACCTTGTTATTGTAAGGTGACATTAAGACGGCTTAATAATCGAGAGGTGTCAATAAGACACCTATCCATTACTAATCCCACAGTTGTGAAAGAGTTAATAAAACACACACACTAAGAAAAAAAGATTTTAATGAAATAAACATGCAGGTTTTAATATCTTTATTGCACGCTCAATCCAAGCGAAGCCCTCGTTCTCCTGTAAATAAAATCCCAAATAAAAAAGCAACAATATCCCATACCTGTCCGCCGTACAGTCAAGTCCCACGAAGTAATCCATATCTGGGGGCATTTACATTTACAACTGGGAGCACTGCTAATGCAGCCACTCCCGACTGTAAACGACTGGGGAATGAATGAAATGCAGGGGGCGGAGCTTCGGTGACTAGCGGTGCCGTCACCAAAGCTGCGCCCCCTGGCGGCATGAACTCATATGAATTCTGTAGCGTGGAAAAGTTTCTGAATATTTTCCCACGCTAAAATGAATTAATCCAATCGGTAAATGACGTAACGAGAAAAAAAATCAAAACGCCAGAATTACGTTTTTTTGGTTACCGTAATATTGCATTAAAATACAATAACGGGCGATAAAAACATCTTATCCACACCAAAATGTTATTAATAAAAACAATAGCTCGGTGCACAAAAAAATAAGCCCTCACCCAGCCCCAGATCCCCAAAAAACGGAGACGCTACGGGTCTCGGAAAATTATGCAATTTTTTTTTTTAGCATTTGGTCAACATGGTAAAAAAAAAAAACATTGTGGAATTGCACTTTTTTTGCAATTTGACCGCACTTGGATTTGTTTTCCAGTACACTATATGGTAAAACCAATGGTGTCGTTCAAAAATACAACTCAGCCAGCAAAAAACAAGCCCTCACATGGGCGTATTGACAGAAAAATAAAAAATGTATGGATCTGAAAAGAAGGGGAGAAAAAATTGAAATAAAAAAACGGAAAATGGCCCGGGGTTGAAGGGGTTAACCATTCACAATAACAGTGACAACCAGCCTTGCTAAAGCTGACAGCTGGGGGGCTGGTATTCTCAGGCTCATAAGGGGCCATCGATGTTGACCCCGACAGCTTCAAAATAGTAGCCAGCAGCTGCCCAGAAAAGTCACATCTATTAGATGCGCCAATTTTGGTGCTTTGCCCAGCTCTTCCCACTTGCCATCTAGCGGTGCCAAGTGGTGTTCATAATTGTGGAGTTGATGTCACCTTTGTATTGTCAGGTGACATCAAGCTCACACCGTGATCTGCTGTGAACTCACTGAGCTGAACTGCGATGACCTCATCATTGACTTTTTCCCACAGTGCTAAGGTTACTGCAGTTCAGCCCTGCTAGGAACGCAGCCTCACTGACTGGTGGTAACCACTATGTCACCGCCGGTCAATGATGCTGACCTCGTAGAAGCTCATTCAGCACTGGTTCTCAGCCTGGACAGTCACATCTTGGCAGGTTGAAAACTATTTATCCCCCAGACACAGATTACAGTGTAGGACAAAACAATGGACAGGTGAGGGATATTGTTGTTTTTTTATTTTAGTTTTATTACAGTAGACGAGGGATTCAGTGGAATTAGGCGTTAGGTGAGTATAACTGTTTTTTATTTTTAAATAAAAATGGAAAAGTGTGCTTTGTTTTATTTCTATTAAAATACTTTATTCTGGCTGTGCCTTTATTTACCAGCTAACTATATGATTAGTAATGGATAGGTGTCTTATAGACGCCTCTCTATTACTAAGCCGTGGGCTTGATATCACCTGATAATACAAAGGTGACATCAATCCCACAAATATGAACCCCACTTGCCACCACTACAGGGCAAGTGGGAAGAATCGGGCAAACAATAGAATTGGCGCATCTAATAGATGTGACTTATCTGGGCAGCTGCAGGCTGGTATTTTTAGGCTGTGGGGGTCAATATCCATGGCCCCTTACCAGCCTGAAAATACCAGACCCTCAGCTGTTAGCTTTAGCAAGGTTGGTTGCCAAAAATGGGGGAGACCCCACGCCGTTTTTAAATGATTTATTTGAACAATTAAAAAAAAACAATGTGGGACCCTTCTATTCTTGATTTCCAGCCTTGCTAAGGCCGGCGTCACACACAGCGTAAAACAATACGGTCCGTATATTACGGCCGTAATACGCTGAAAAGTCCCGAAAAAAGTGGTCCGTAGCTCCTCCGTAGGCAGGGTGTGTCAGCGTTTTTTGCGCATGGCATCCTCCGTATGTAATCCGTATGGCATCCGTACTGCGTGGTTTTCTCGCAGGCTAGCAAAACCAACATACCGCTATAGAAGTGATCCATGTGTCCCAAAAAGAAAAGAAAATATATATATACTGTCTATATATATATATATATATATATATATATATATATATATATATGTCAGTAGACACATATATTAGAGAGAAAAGCCGGTAATTCAGTGCGGTGTACAGTAAAATCACACTGACAGCTTACAGTAGAATAGGTAGAATAAATGTGTACACATAGAATAGGTATATATATATATATATATATATGTCAGTGAGACACATATATGTATATATATTAATATTTATTCCAGCGCTAGACAGCTTGAAAGCCGGTAATTCAATTACCGGCTTTTTCCTTCTCCTTCCTAAAACCCGACATGATTTGAGACATGGTTTACATACAGTAAACCATGTCTTCTCTCCATTTTTTTTGCAGATTCCACACTACTAATGTCAGTAGTGTGTATCTGCAAAATTTGGCCGTTCTAGCTCTTAAAATAAAGGGTTAAATGGCGGAAAAAATTGGCGTGGGCTCCCGCGCAATTTTCTCCGCCAGAGTAGTAAAGCCAGTGACTGAGGGCAGATATTAATAGCCTGGAGAGGGTCCACGGTTATTGGCCCCCCCCTGGCTAAAAATATCTGCCCCCAGCCACCGCAGAAAAGGCACATCTGGAAGATGCGCCTATTCTGGCACTTGGCCACTCTCTTCCCATTCCCGTGTAGCGGTGGGATATGGGGTAATGAAGGGTTACTGCCACCTTGCTATTGTAAGGTGACATTAAGCCTAATTAATAATGGAGAGGCGTCAATTATGACACCTATCCATTATTAATCCAATACTAGTAAAGGGTTAAATAAAACACAAACACATTTTTTAAAATTATTTTAATGAAATAAAAACAATGGTTGTTGCAGTATTTTATTCAACGCCCAATCCAGTCACTGAAGACCCTCGTTCTGTGAGTAAAAAAACATAATAAACCAACAATATACTTACCCTCCGCAGATCTGTAACGTCCAACGATGTAAATCCTTCTGAAGGGGTTAAAACATTTTGCAGCAAGGAGCTGTGCTAATGCAGGCTGCTCCTCGCTGCAAAACCCCAGGGAATGAGTCTAAAAATAGATCAATGATCTATATTTAGCTTCATTTGCGGTGAGGCGCCCTCTGCTGGCTGTTCATAGATCGTGGGAAATTACCTAGAAAGCTCCCTGGCTGCAAAATGTTTTAACCCCTTCAGAAGGATTTACATCGTTGGACGTTACAGATCTGCGGAGGGTAAGTATATTGTTGGTTTATTATGTTTTTTTACTCACAGAACGAGGGTCTTCAGTGACTGGATTGGGCGTTGAATAAAATACTGCAACAACCATTGTTTTTATTTCATTAAAATAATTTTAAAAAATGTGTTTGTGTTTTATTTAACCCTTTACTAGTATTGGATTAATAATGGATAGGTGTCATAATTGACGCCTCTCCATTATTAATTAGGCTTAATGTCACCTTACAATAGCAAGGTGGCATTAACCCTTCATTACCCCATATCCCACCGCTACACGGGAATGGGAAGAGAGTGGCCAAGTGCCAGAATAGGCGCATCTTCCAGATGTGCCTTTTCTGGGGTGGCTGGGGGCAGATATTTTTAGCCAGGGGGGGGCCAATAACCGTGGACCCTCTCCAGGCTATTAATATCTGCCCTCAGTCACTGGCTTTACTACTCTGGCGGAGAAAATTGCGCGGGAGCCCACGCCAATTTTTTCCGCCATTTAACCCTTTATTTTAAGAGCTAGAACGGCCAAATTTTGCAGATACACACTACTGACATTAGTAGTGTGGAATCTGCAAAAAAAATGGAGAGAAGACATGGTTTACTGTATGTAAACCATGTCTCAAATCATGTCGGGTTTTAGGAAGGAGAAGGAAAAAGCCGGTAATTGAATTACCGGCTTTCAAGCTGTCTAGCGCTGGAATAAATATTAATATATATACATATATGTGTCTCACTGACATATATATATATATATATATATACCTATTCTATGTGTACACATTTATTCTACCTATTCTACTGTAAGCTGTCAGTGTGATTTTACTGTACACCGCACTGAATTACCGGCTTTTCTCTCTAACAGCGCTGCGTATTTCTCGCAAGTCACACTGCTTGTCCGTGTGTAATCCGTATTTTTCACGCTTCCATAGACTTTCATTGGCGTATTTCTTGCGCAGTACGGTGACAAACGCAGCATGCTGCGATTTTATACGGCCGTAGAAAGCCGTATAATACTGATCAGTAAAATACGGCAAATAGGAGCAGGGGCATAGAGAATAATTGTGCCGTATTTTTTGCGAGTTTTACGGACGTAGATTCTGCGCTCTTACGTCCGTAAAACTCGCATGTGTGACGGCGGCCTAACACTGACAGCTGAGGGTTGCAGCCCCCAGCTGTCAGTTTTGCCTGGCTGGTTATAGAAAATACAGGGGAACCCACAACGTTTTTTTCATTTATTTATTTATAACGCAGGCTGCGGGTGAGGAATATTCCCATCAGCCGCCACCTGCTTTCACTGTTATTAGCGGCAGCAGGTGTAGGCTGATGGGAGTAATAGTCCCATCAGCCATCATATGCTGTCATTGTTCCCACTTGAATGTAACTTTCATCATTCTTACCTGCTTGCGCTGATCTCCGGCAGGGCAGGGGAGAATGATGAAAGCAATCTTCACCACCTGGCACCAGGGAACAGCGCTTACTTACCGCTTTTTCCCTGGCGCTGGTGCGTGTCACACAGATGACATCTATGTGTGTTATCCATGTGCACATGTGCGGGACGTTTTGCGGCCTCTGCTGATGGTAAAAAACGGTCATGTCAGCGTGTTTTTCCCATGGAGACACAGATCCATGTTTTTCACAGATAGAACACACAACAATTATAATCTATGGTGCTGTTCACTTGTCCATGTGATTTTGAAGATTGAGTGGCTGCAAATAAATCATGGAAATGTCCGTTTTTGATACGATACGATACACTTTATTGATCCCGAGGCAAATTATGGTATTACCGCAGTGTTACAAAACAGCATTTCAAGCATTACAACATTACAAACAGCAATTACATAAAGTAATTACTAGATACAGATCTTGCACATGAGTAACCACATTACGTAACAAACAAATTTGGGTGAATGCAGGTACTTAAATCTCTGATCATTGCCATTAGTGCACCAGCCATAGGTCATTGTCGTCTTTCACCCTTAGGAAATTGTTATATAGCAGTAGGCACAAACGATTTCCTGAATTTCTCCTTGCACCTAAGTAGGATTAGACGACTGCTAAATGTGCTCTTCTGCTTCAATCAGCTCGTATAGTGGGTGTGTATTATTGTTCATTATAGCCCTATAATATACTTCATCTGAATCCTATCTTCCACTACCTCCTCAAAAGAGTCAAGATGGAGGCCAACAGCCGCGCTTGCCTTCTTAATAAGTTTGTTGAGCTTATTAGTGTCAGCTACTCGCACACTACTGCCCCAGCAAATGATAGCAAAAAAGATGGCGCTTGCCACAACGGACTGGTAAAACATTTAGAGCATTTTACTGCAACAATGAAAGACCTGAGCTTCCGTAGAAAGTACAGTCTGCTCATTCCCTTCTTGTAAACCTTTTCCGTATGATACATAAACCTTTTCCGTATGATACCTCCAATCAAGTTTGCCATCAAGGTGAACCCCCAAATATTTGTAGCTCTCAACCATCTCCACCTCATGGCCAGCAATAGTGATCCTTTTCCTTCTATAACTCACCACCATCTCCTTGGTTTTCTTCACATTTAGTTCTAGACAGTTAGTTTGGCAACAATCCACAAAGTCAGAAACCACCCTTCTATATTCCTCCTCCTACAATCACTGAGTCATCTGAGAATTTTTGGAGGTGACATAGATCTGATTTATACTGAAAGTCAGCTGTATACAATGTGAAGAGGAAGGACAACAGCACTGTACCCTGAGGGGCTCCAACACTGCTCCATACACTGCCAGATACCACCTCCCACATCCTTACAAACTGCGGCCTGTCCGTCAGGTAGTCGTTTATCCAGTTCACCATCCCCTCATCTACCGCCATATCAGTCAACTTATTTCGTAGTAAGGGCGGCTGTAAGGTATTGAAAGCTTTTGAGAAGTCAAAGAACATGGCGCGCACTGAAGTTCCATCATTGTCCAAGAATGAATGTACTGTATGTAGCAGAGACACTACTGCATAATCCACCCCCAATCTCCGCTGGTGTGCAAACTGTAGGAGGTCAGTGTAAGCCCTCACCCTCGGGCACATATAAGCAAGTACTGTTCTCTCCAACGACTTCATAGCATGCGATGTTAAGGCCACTGGACGATAGTCGTGTAGGGAAGTCGGAAAAGTGATCTTGGGAACCGGCGTCAGGCAGATGGTCTTCCACAGCATTGGTACTCTCTGTAATTGTAGGCTCCTGTTACACAGGAGCTGGAGTCCATTACACAGTTGGTTTGCACACGCTCTAAGGACACATGGGCTGAGGCCATCAGGCCCAGCTGCTTTGCCAATGACTAGTTTACTAAACTGTTTCTTCACATCGCTTGGAGAGACAGTGAAAGCAGACAGATTATCCTCCAAAGTCAATGCTGCCGATCGTTCCTCTGCTCCATCCCCCATTCCTGATGACGCTGCGCATGTGTTGGTGAATCTATTGCAAAACTTGTTCATTTCATTAGCCATGGGCAGATCCACTTCCCCACGCTCCGGCCTTGCCTTAAACCCAGTTATCTGTTTCATGCCCAACCACACCTCCATGAAATTGTCGTATGACAATTTATTTTCTAAATTAATTCGGAACACCTCACGGGCATTCTTAATTTTGCCCTTTAAGTCCCTTTTTAATCAGTTTCAGTTTCTTTGTATCCTTAATTTTAATTGCCATTTTTTTCTTGTTTAGTATTTCAATTCTTTTGTAATCCAAGGCTTGTTATTTGCATAACATTGAATCTTTTTAATTGGCACTACATTATCAGTACAAAAATGTATATAATCAGTTACTCTCCCGACAGTATCATTTACATCATCATGCTCTCCCCTTTCTTATATCACCACCGCCCAGTCTGTGAGGTCAAAGCTGTCTTGTAGAGGGGGCGTGGCATCAGTCTCTGGCTATGTGAGACGTGCGATCAGGGAGCTCCTGAGGTAAAAACCTCCAATCCAACTTTAATCCCTACTTTTACAAACCATCCACACAATTTTATATGGGTGATTGATACAGCCTTCCCCCAGGCTTGTTTTAGACCAAAAAGAACAAAAATTGGCCCTTCACCCAGGAAGATTTATTTACCTCATGGCAATCTGAGGCCTACTAGAAGCATGTGAGGACAGCCATTGCCGCCATCAACAACAGTTTCTTCAACCTCGGAGCACACTCCTGCCCGTAGCACAGACCCGGAAGCCTTCGCCACTGCAGAGAACACAAGGAGACGGCTGCAGCTCTTGACATCGACGCTGCGGTGAACAGGGACGGTAACCAAGCAAAATCTGTCTAATGAATACAATAAATAATAATCCCAATACAGCAAAAAAGGACTAATAAAACGTAACTTTTAATACTAAAAAGTAACCTAAAAAAACACACATCACCCAAGTGAAAAAATAAACCAAAATGAGGGCTATGTCTCTACCATATAGCGTAATGGTCCATAGAGACTAGTGAGCCCTATATAGGATAAAATAGAACTCGACTGCAATAACAACAGCCAGAATCCTTATTGCTGAGGCAGTGAACATGAAAAAGCTGTGCCACCAGTGTCATATGTGGACACAGCAAATCTCCTGCAATCAGTCACATAAGACCAAGGAAGACAGTCATAGCATATATTGTAGATAATGCTTGCTGTTGTTAAATAAATATAAATAAGGAACGGTCTCACCAATTCCACAACGAGGGCAACGGAGCACCGGATAATCCCCTGTCAGGTAGACATCCAGGATACGAAGGGATGACAGTTCCTATATCAATCCCTATGGGGCTGTAAATAGTCTATCCCCAAAGGGACATGCTTGCTTGTAGAGAAGGAGTGCCTAAATATTAAAGAAGAGGGACATAAAGTCCTGCCGCCCTCTATGCTGTCCTGCAGAGAGTGGGGCGAGAGAAGGGCCTTATTAAAGGAGCCAGGATGTGAAAAAAACACATCTACTGACCTCCCATAGGGCAGACAATTAATCCACATTAGCATAGCAGACTGTTACGGAAGGCAGCGAGTACACGCTGCAGATAAACTCTGTATAATGCATGATACGAAAATAAATCATGCCGTGATGGTATACAAAATACACAGGGGAGGCAACACTTACTCAGACGCCATTGCGCACACCAGACTCCACGTGGGACGCCTGATTCCAGGAGCGATACCAAAACTTCCTGTCTTGCGCAATGATACAGGATGTTGCCGCTGCCAGGCAACCACAGAGCGAGATGAACGCTCAGACTAAGACCACCAAAACCCGGCATACATCGCCAGAGTAAGAGCCGAATAGTGGTAAGAGATGGCCAAACATATAAAATTGCTTAAATAGCGCGGCACAAAACTGCCGATTGGTTTAGTAACACAACGCTGTACTGGAAGTGAACGCCATCACTGCACCCGAATACAAGATCAGGATTCCCCTCCGGACCACCAGCAGGACCACCAGCAGCGAGGACACTCCGGACAACGAACATCAACGCTGCGGTGAGGCCTTGCAGTGATTTCCCACCCCCCCCCTGCTACCAGAGGAATATCGGTTTCCTTCACGTTTTCCTGCCTTCCAGTCAACTCAGGTACGCTCGACCACACTGAGGTGCCATTAATACTCCGGCTGTACCCCGCTTAACATACCCGGACTCAGAGTCCACACTTGTGGCTCCATTAACTTATCATACCTCCCTGGGGCTGTGGGCTGTTAAATCTGCCAAAGGAGGCATGTTATTTGCATATTTTATGTCACATTAACCCCTTCCCGACCTTTGACGCCACGTAGGCGTCATGAAAGTCGGTGCCAATCCGACCCATGACGCCTATGTGGCGTCATGGAAAGATCGCGTCCCTGCAAATCGGGTGAAAGGGTTAACTCCCATTTCACCCGATCTGCAGGGACAGGGGGAGTGGTAGTTTAGCCCAGGGGGGGTGGCTTCACCCCCTTGTGGCTACGATCGCTCTGATTGGCTGTTGAAAGTGAAACTGCCAATCAGAGCGATTTGTAATATTTCACCTATTAAAACTGGTGAAATATTACAATCCAGCCATGGCCGATGCTGCAATATCATCGGCCATGGCTGAAAACACTAATGTGCCCCCACCCCACCGATCGCCCCCCCAAGCCACCGATCTGTCCGGTACACTGCTCCGGCTCCCCTCCGTCCTGTGCTCCGCTCCCCCCATGCTATTATCCGCTCCCCCCGTGCTCCAATCAACCCCCCGTGCTCTGATCCAACCCCCTGCACTCTGATCCACTCCCCCCGTGCTCCGATCCACCCCCCGTGCTCCGATCCACCCCCCCCATGCCCAATCCACCCCCCGCGCTCCGATCCACCCCCCCATGCTCCGATCCCCCCCGTGCTCCCCCCCACCCCATCATACTTACCGTTCCTCCCGGGGTCCGTCCGTCTTCTCCCTGGACGCCTCCATCTTCCAAAATGGCGGGCGCATGCGCATTGCGCCCGCCGAATCTGCCGGCCGGCAGATTCGTTCCAAAGTGCATTTTGATCACTGAGATATAACCTATCACAGTGATCAAAATAAAAAAAATAGTAAATGACCCCCCCCCCTTTGTCACCCCCATAGGTAGGGACAATAAAAAAATAAAGAATTTTTTTTTTTCCCACTAAGGTTAGGGTTAGGGTATGTGCACACGTATTCTGGTCCTCTGCGGATTTTTCCTCTGCGGATTTCATAAATCCGCAGTGCTAAACCGCTGCGGATTTATGGCGGATTTACCACAGTTTTTCTGCACATTTCACTGCAGTTTTACAACTGCGATTTTCTATTGGAGCAGTTGTAAAACCGCTGCGGAATCCGCAGAAAGAAGTGACATGCTGCGGAATGTAAACCGCTGCGTTTCCGTGCAGTTTTTCTGCAGCATGTGTACAGCGATTTTTGTTTCCCATAGGTTTACATTGAACTGTAAACTCATGGGAAACTGCTGCTGCATTTTCCGCAGCGTGTGCACATACCTTTAGAATTAGTCTATGTGCACACGGATTTGGCTGCGAATCCGCAGCGGATTGGCGGATTCGCAGCAGTGTTCCATCAGGTTTACAGTACCATGTAAACCTATGGAAAACCAAATCCGCTGTGCCCATGGTGCGGAAAATACCGCGCGGAAACGCTGCGTTGTATTTTCCCCAGCATGTCAATTCTTTGTGCGGATTCCGCAGCGTTTTACACCTGTTCCTCAATAGGAATCCACAGGTGAAATCCGCACAAAAAACACTGGAAATCCGCGGTAAATCCGCAGGTAAAACGCAGTGCGTTTTACCCGCGTATTTTTCAAAAATGATGCTGAAAAATCTCACACGAATCCGCAACGTGGGCACATAGCCTTAGGGTTAGGGTTGTGGTTAGGGTTGTGATATGGCTACAGTTAAGATTAGGGTTAGGGGTGTGGGGGGGTTAGTGTTGGAGGTAGAATTGAGGGGTTTCCACTGTTTAGACACATCAGGGGTCTCCAAACGCAACATGGCGCCACCATTGATTCCAGCCAATCTTGTATTCAAAAAGTCAAATGGTGTTCCCTCACTTCCGAGCCCCGACGTGCGCCCAAACAGTGGTTTACCCCCACATATGGGGTACCAGCATACTCAGCACAAACTGCGCAACAATTACTGGGGTCCAATTTCTCCTGTTACCCTTGTGAAAATAAAAAAATTGCTTGCTAAAACATCATTTTTGAGGAAAGAAAAATAATTTTTTATTTTCACGGCTCTGCATTGTAAACGTCTGTGAAGCACTTGGGGGTTCAAAGTGCTCACCACATATCTAGCTAAGTTCCTTCGGGGGTCTAGTATCCAAAATGGGGTCACTTGTGGGGGGTTTCTACTGTTTAGGCACACCAGGGGCTCTGCAAACGCAACGTGACACCCGCAGAGCATTCCATCAAAGTCTGCATTTCAAAACGTCACTACTTTACTTCCGAGCCCTGGCATGTGCCTAAACAGTAGTTTACCCCCACATATGGGGTATCAGCGTACTCAGGAGAAACTGGACAACTTTTGGGGTCAAATTTCTCCTGTCACCCTTGGGAAAATAAAAAATTGCAGGCTAAAAGATCATTTTTGAGAAAATAATTTTTTTTTTTATTTTCATGGCTCTGCGTTATAAACTTCTGTGAAGCACTTGGGGGTTCAAAGTCCTCACCACACATCTAGATTAGTTCCTTTGGTGGAATAGTTTCCAAAATGGGGTCATTTCTGGGGGATCTCCAATGTTTAGGCACACAGGGGCTCTCCAAACGTGACATGGTGTCCGCTAATGATTGGAGCTAATTTTCCAATCAAAAAGTCAAATGGCACGCCTTCCCTTCCGAGCCCCGCCGTGTGCCCAAACAGTGGTTTACCCCCACATATGAGGTATCGGCGTACTCAGGAGAAATTGCCCAACAAATTTTAGGATCCATTTAATCCTATTGCCCATGTAAAAATTAAAAAATTGAGGCGAAAATAAATTTTTTGTGAAAAAAAAAGTACTTTTTCATTTTTACAGATCAATTTGTGAAGCACCTGAGGGTTTAAAGTGCTCACTAGGCATCTAGATAAGTTCCTTGGGGGGTCTAGTTTCCAAAATGGGGTCACTTGTGGGGGAGCTCCAATGTTTAGGCACACAGGGGCTCTCCAAACGCGACATGGTGTCCGCTAACGATGGAGATAATTTTTCATTCAAAAAGTCAAATGGCGCGCCTTCCCTTCCAAGCCTTACCATGTGCCCAAACAGTGGTTTACCCCCACATGTGAGGTATCGGTGTACTCAGGAGACATTGCCCAACAAATTTTAGGATCCATTTTATCCTATTGCCCATGTGAAAATGAAAAAATTGAGGCTAAAAGAATTTTTTTGTGAAAAAAAAGTACTTTTTCATTTTTACGGATCAATTTGTGAAGCACCTGGGGGTTCAAAGTGCTCACTATGAATCTAGGTAAGTTCTTTGGGGCGTCTAGTTTCCAAAATGGGGTCACTTGTGGGGGAGCTCCAATTTTTAGGTACACGGGGGCTCTCCAAACGCGACATGGTGTCCACTAAAGAGTGGAGCCGATTTTTCATTCAAAAAGTCAAATGGCGCTCCTTCCCTTCCAAGCCCTCCCGTGCGCCCAAACAGTGGTTTACCCCCACATATGAGGTATCAGAGTACTCAGGACAAATTGGACAACAACTTTCGTGGTTCAGTTTCTCATTTTACCATTGGGAAAATAAAAAAATTGTTGCTGAAAAATCATTTTTGTGACTAAAAAGTTCAATGTTCATTTTTTCCTTCTATGTTGCTTCTGCTGCTGTGAAGCACCTGAAGGGTTAATAAACTTCTTGAATGTGGTTTTGTGCACCTTGAGGGGGTGCAGTTTTTAGAATGGTGTCACTTTTGGGTATTTTCAGCCATAAAGACCCCTCAAACTGACTTCAAATGTGAGGTGGTCCCTAAAAAAATAGTTTTGTAAATTTCGTTGTAAAAATGAGAAATCGCTGGTCAAATTTTAACCCTTATAACTTCCTAGCAAAAAAAAAAATGTTGTTTCCAAAATTGTGCTGATGTAAAGCAGACATGTGGGAAATGTTATTTATTAACTATTTTGTGTCACATAACTCTCTGGTTTAACAGAATAAAAATTCAAAATGTGAAAATTGCAAAATTTTCAAAATTTTCGCCAAATTTCCGTTTTTATCACAAACGCAGAATTTATTGACCTAAATTTACCACTAACATGAAGCCCAATATGTTACGAAAAAACAATCTCAGAACCGCTAGGATCCGTTGAAGCGTTCCTGAGTTATTACCTCATAAAGGGGCACTGGTCAGAATTGCAAAAAACGGCAAGGTCTTTAAGGTCAAAATAGGCTGGGTCATGAAGGTTAAAGTACAGTTTAATCGAGGATTCTATTGAGGATTTTTGTATGGTGTTGTTGATTATATTAGAGTTACATTTCCACAGAGTTTTGTTGTTTATTGGGGGTCCCAGAACGAGCTCTCCAACCACCGGGGAATGATCTGAAATTGTTCTGTCTTTTATATAAATTTTTGTAAACCCCGCCAAAGTAAAGACGTCGGCGATAATTAGGTCTATTCTGGACGCTGATTGATGAGTCTCTGAGAATGAGTATTCAATGGAAGAGGCGTTGATACATCGAAATGTATCGTAGAGCTCATTCTGGAACAGCCAAGGGTTGAGATCTCCTGTTTGTGGTCTCTTTATGGAAGAAGAGTCAAGGAGGTGGTCTGAGGTGGAGTTAAAGTCTCCCAGTATAATGGGTATACCTTTTTTGTTTTGGTCGAATTTTTTAATGAATTTATTTAGAAATGTTTTTTGTTTTTTATTAGGAGCATAGATGTTGGCGATTGTGCAGGTTATGTTGTTAATACGGCAAATTAAGATGTGGTGTCTGCCGTTATTGTCCTTGACTTCTTCAATAAATTCAAATGGGATCGACTTTTTTATTATTGTCATTACCCCCGCTTTCCTTTATGAATTGTTAGATTGGTATATACGTGGGAAATTTTTGTGTTCAAATTTTGGGTGGTCTCCATTTTTAAATTTGGTCTCTTGGACACATATTATGTCTGTTTTAGAGTTTTTAAGTTTTCTCCATATGGAAAATATTTTCCTAGGATTGTTGAGCCCTTTAACCCCTTAGCGACCGCCGATACGCCTTTTAACGGCGGCCGCTAAGGGTACTTAACCCCTTAGTGACAGAGCCAATTTGGTACTTAATGACCGAGCCAATTTTTGCAATTCTGACCACTGTCACTTTATGAGGTTATAACTCTGGAACGCTTCAACGGATCCCGCTGATTCTGAGATTGTTTTTTCGTGACATATTGTACTTCATGTTAGTGGTAACATTTCTTCGATATTACTTGCGATTATTTATGAAAAAAACGGAAATATGGCGAAAATTTTTAACATTTTGCAATTTTCAAACTTTGTATTTTTATGCCCTTAAATCAGAGAGATATGTCACGAAAAATAGTTAATAAATAACATTTCCCACATGTCTACTTTACATCAGCACAATTTTGGAAACAAAATTTTTTTTTGTTAGGGAGTTATAAGGGTTAAAAGTTGACCAGCAATTTCTCATTTTTACAACACCATTTTTTTTTAGGGACCACATCACATTTGAAGTCATTTTGAGGGGTCTATATGATAGAAAATAATGAAGTGTGACACCATTCTAAAAACTACACCCCTCAAGGTTCTCAAAACCACATTCAAGAAGTTTATTAACCCTTTACGTGCTTCACAGGAACTGAAACAATGTGGAAGGAAAAAATGAACATTTAACTTTTTTTTGCAAACATCTTAATTCAGAACCATTTTTTTATTTTCACAAGTGTAAAAACAGAAATGTAACCATAAATTTTGTTATGCAATTTCTCCTGAATACGCCAATACCCCATATGTGGGGGTAAACCACTGTTAGGGCGCACCGCAGAACTTAGAAGTGAAGGAGCGCCGTTTGACTTTTTCAATGCAGAATTGGCTGGAATTGAGATCGGACGCCATTTCACGTTTAGAGAGCCCCTGATGTGCCTAAACAGTGGAAACCCCCCACAAGTGACACCATTTTGGAAACTAGACCCCTTAAGGAACTTATCTAGATGTGTGGCGAGCACTTTGAACCCCCAAGTGCTTCACAGAAGTTTATTATGAAGAAAGATATCCTTCGGCACTCAAAGTCAATTAATCAATAAATTCTTTGAAAGGGAAAAAATTTTGTTCTTTAATTCATATATCTTCAACACTCAGCCGATATACAGGAAAATAGACATCAAATATTCATTCCAACGTTTCGGCAATTTCTTGCCTTTCTCAAGGAAGTCTTTGTATCGGGAATAATAGTCAAGGAATATACCGAGCCGTCCGGCTCACACTAATAATGACACTTTAGCTGTATCCGCCATCGGCGTGTTGTCTACTGGAGGCACACTTCCTCCTGCCTCCAGTAGACAACACGCCGATGGCGGATACAGCTAAAGTGTCATTATTAGTGTGAGCCGGACGGCTCGGTATATTCCTTGACTATTATTCCCGATACAAAGACTTCCTTGAGAAAGGCAAGAAATTGCCGAAACGTTGGAATGAATATTTGATGTCTATTTTCCTGTATATCGGCTGAGTGTTGAAGATATATGAATTAAAGAACAAAATTTTTTCCCTTTCAAAGAATTTATTGATTAATTGACTTTGAGTGCCGAAGGATATCTTTCTTCATATTAGACTCTTTTTTTCCTTGTGGCACCAATATTAGAATAGTGAGTGCGCCACCATTGACAGAAGTTTATAACGTAGAGCCGTGAAAATAAAAAAATCGCTTTTGTTTACACAAAAATGATCTTTTTGCCCACAAATTCTTATTTTCACAAGGGTAACAGGAGAAATTAGACCACAAAAGTTGTTGTGCGATTTCTCCTGAATACGTCGATACCCCATATGTGAGGGTAAACCACTGTTTGGGCGCACCGCAGAGCTTGGAAGTGAAGGAGCGCCGTTTTACTTTTTCAATGTAGAATTGGCTGGAATTGAGATTGGACGCCATGTCGCGTTTGGAGAGCCCCTGATGTGCCTAAACAGTAGATATCCCCCACAAGTGACCCCATTTTGGAAACTAGACCCCCCATGGAACTTATCTAGATGTGTGGTGAGAACCTTGAATGCCCAAGTGCTTCACAGAAGTTTATAATGCAGAGCCGTGAAAATAAAAAATATTTTTTTTTCCACAAAAAAGATATTGTAGCCCCCAAGTTTTTATTTTTACAAGGGTAACAAGAGAAATTGGACCCCAAAAGCTGTTGTCCAATTTGTCTTGAGTATGCTGGTACCCCATATGTGGGGGTAAACCACTGTTTGGGCGCACGGCAGAGCTCGGAAGGAAGGAGCGCCGTTTTGGAATGCAGACTTTGATAGAATGGTCTGCGGGTATTATGTTGCATTTGCAGAGCCCCTGATGTACCTAACCAGTAGAAACCCTCCACAAGTGACCCCATTTTGGAAACTAGACCCCCCAAGGAACTTATCTAGATGTGTGGTGAGAACTTTGAATGCCCAAGTGCTTCACAGAAGTTTAGAATGCAGAGTCATGAAAATAAAAAATATTTTTTTTTTCACAAAAAAGATTTTGTAGCCCCCAAGTTTTTATTTTCACAAGGGTAACAGGAGAAATTGGACTGCAATAGTTGTTGTCCAATTTATCCCGAGTACGCTGATGTGCCATATGTGGGGGTAAACCACTGTTTGGGCGCACGGCAGAGCTCGGAAGGGAAGGAGCGCCTTTTTGGAATGCAGACTTTGATAGAATGGTCTGTGGGCATTATGTTGCGATTGCAGAGCCCCTGATATACCTAAACTGTAGTAACCCCCCACAAGTGACCCCATTTTGGAAACTAGACCCCCCAAGGAACTTATCTAGATGTGTGGTGAGAACTTTGAATGCCCAAGTGCTTCACAGAAGTTTAGAATGCAGAGTCGTGAAAATAAAAAATATTTTTTTTTTTCACAAAAAAGATTTTGTAGCCCCCAAGTTTTTATTTTCACAAGGGTAACAAGAGAAATTGGACCCCAGAAGTTGTTGTCCAATTTATCCCGAGTACGCTGATGCCCCATATGTGGGGGTAACCCACTGTTTGGGCGCACGGCAGAGCTCAGAAGGGAGGGAGCACCATTTGACTTTTTGAGCGCAAAATTGGCTGTCGTGTTTGGAGACCCCCTGATGTACCTAAACAGTGGAAACCCCCCAATTCTAGCTCCAACCCCTAACCCTAATCCCAACCTGATCCATAATCCTAATCACTAACCCTAACCATAATCACAACCCTTACCCCAAAACAACCCTAATGTCAACCCTAACCATAACCCTAATCAAAACCCTAAATCCAACACACCCCTAATCCTAATCTCAACCCTAACCTCAAACCTAACCCTAATCCCAATACACCCCTAATCACAACCCTAACCTTAACCCTAATCCCAAACCTAACCCTAATCCCAAGCGTAACCCTAATGCCAACCCTAACCCTAATACCAACCCTAATCCAAACCCTAAACCTAATCCCAGCTCTAACCCTAACTTTAGCCCCAACCCTAGCCCTAACTTTAGCCCCAACCCTAACCCTAGCCCTAAGGCTACTTTCACACTTGCGTTGTTTGGCATTCCGTCGCAATCCGTCGTTTTGGACAAGAAACGGATCCTGCAAATGTGCCCGCAGGATGCGTTTTTTGCCCATAGTATTGCCGACGGATCGTGACGGATGGCCACACGTCGCGTCCGTCGTGCACTGGATCAGTTGTGTTTTGGCGGAGCGTCGGCACAAAAAAACGTTCAATGAAACGTTTTTTTGTACGTCGCATCCGCCATTTCTGACCGCGCATGCGTGGCCGTAACTCCGCCCCCTCCTCCCCAGGACATAGATTGGGCAGCGGATGCGTTGAAAAACTACAGCTGCTGCCCACGTTGTGCACAATTTTCACAACGTGCGTCGGTATGTCGGGCCGACGCATTGCGACGGCCCCGTACCGACGTAAGTGTGAAAGAAGCCTAACCCTAAATTTAGCCCCAACCCTAACCCTAAATTTAGCCCCAACCCTAACCCTAAATTTAGCCCCAACCCTACCCCTAACCTAACCCTACCCCTAACCTAACCCTACCCCTAACCTAACCCTAGCCGTAACCCTACCCCTAACCCTAACCTAACCCTACCCCTAACTTAACCCTAGCCGTAACCCTACCCCTAACCTAACCCTAGCCCTACCCCTAACCCTACCCCTAACCCTACCCCTAACCTAACCCTAACCCTAACCCTAACCCTAACCTAACCCTACCCCTAACCTAACCCTAGCCGTAACCCTACCCCTACCCTAACCCTACCCCTAACCCTAACCCTACCCCTAACCCTAACCCTACCCCTAACCCTACCCCTAACCTAACCCTAGCCCTAACCCTAACCCTACCCCTACCCTACCCCTAACCCTACCCCTAACCCTACCCCTAACCCTACCCCTAACCCTACCCCTAACCCTAACCCTAATTTTAGCCCTAACCGCTGTTCTCCTGCCGGCCGGCAGATGGAGACAGATGGCGGGCGCACTGGGCATGCGTCCGCCATGTTCTTCTGCCGGCGGCCAGGAGGAGCAGCAAGAGGATCCAGGGACCTAGGTGAGTATGCTAGGGTCCCCGAATCCCCCTATTTCTCTGTCCTCTGATGTGCGATCACATCAGAGGACAGAGAATTACACTTTACTTTTTTTTTTTTTTTGCGGTCGCCGGTAAACAGTTAATTACCGGCGATCGCAAAACAGGGGTCGCTAAAACCGACCCCCGATCATGCTCTTTGGGGTCTCGGCTACCCCAGGCAGCCGAGACCCCAAAGATTCTCCCGGTGCCGGCCGGCGGGCGCACTGCGCATGCGCCCGCCATTTTGAAGATGGCGGCGCCCACCGGGAGACACGAGGAGCATCGGGGGAGCTAGGTGAGTATTGGGGGGCCACCTGGGACCCCTTTTCTCTGTCCTCCGATGTGCGATCACATCGGAGGACAGAGAAATTAAAAAGAGATCGCTTTTTTTTTTTTTTTTTTTTTTTGCGATCGCCGGTAAACGGTTAATTACCGGCGATCGCAAATGCGGGGAGGGTTAAAAACCCCCCGAATCATGTTCTCTGGGGTCTCGGCTACCCTCGGCAGCCGAGACCCCGGAGAAAATCGGCCTGTGGGGGGCGCTATACACTTTTTCCACAGCGCCGTTAATTAACGGCGCTGTGGTTTAAGTACCCTTAGCGGCCGCCGTTAAAAGGCGTATCGGCGGTCGCTAAGGGGTTAAACCACAGCGCCGTTAATTAACGGCGCTGTGGAAAAAGTAAATAGCGCCCCCCAGAGTCGGATTTTCTCCGGGGTCTCGGCTGCTGGGGGTAGCCGAGACCCCAGAGAACATGATTCGGGGGTTTTTTAACCCACCCCGCATTTGCGATCGCCGGTAATTAACCGTTTACCGGCGATCGCAAAAAAAAAAAACGCAATCTATTTTTAATTTCTCTATCCTCCGATGTGATCGCACATCGGAGGATAGAGCAAAGGGGTCCCAGGTAGCCCCCAAATACTTACCTATCTCCCCCGATGCTCCTCGTGGCTCCCAGTGGGCGCCGCCATCTTGAAAATGGTGGGCGCATGTGCAGTGCGCCCGCCGGGCGGCCCCGCGAGGACCTTTGGGGTCTCAGCTGCCGGGGGTAGCCGAGACCCCAAAGAGCATGATCGGGGTCGGTTTTAGCGACCCCTGTTTTGCGATCGCCGGTAATTAACTGTTTACCGGCGACCGCAAAAAAAAAAAGCTAAGTGTAATTCTCTGTCCTCTGATGTGATCGCACATCAGAGGACAGAGAAATAGGAGGATTCGGGGACCCTATCATACTCACCTGTGTCCCTGGATCCTCCTGCTGCTCCTCCTGGCCGCCGGCATCTTCTGGGCAAAAGAAAATGGCGGGCGCATGTGCAGTGCGCCCGCCATCTGTCTCCATCTGCCGGCCGGCAGGAGAAGAGCAGTTGGGGCTAAAATTAGGGTTAGGGTTAGGGGTAGGGTTAGGGGTAGGGTTAGGGGTAGGGTTAGGGGTAGGGTTAGGGCTAGGGTTAGGGTTAGGGGTAGGGTTAGGGCTAGGGTTAGGTTTAGGGCTAGGGTTAGGGGTAGGGTTAGGGCTAGGGGTAGGGCTAGGGTTAGGGCTAGGGGTAGGGTTAGGGTTAGGGCTAAATTTAGGGTTAGGGTTGGGGCTAAATTTAGAGTTAGGGTTGGCGCTAAATTTAGGGTTAGGCTTCTTTCACACTTACGTCGGTACGGGGCCGTCGCAATGCATCGGCCCAACATACCGACGCACGTTGTGAAAATTGTGCACAACGTGGGCAGCGTATGTAGTTTTTCAACGCATCCGCTGCCCAATCTATGTCCTGGGGAGGAGGGGGCGGAGTTACGGCCACGCATGCGCGGTCAGAAACGGCGGATGCGACTTACAAAAAAAGTTACATTGAACGTTTTTTTGTGCTGACGGTCCACCAAAACACTGATCCAGTGCACTACGGACGCGACGTGTGGACATCCGTCACGATCCGTCGGCAATACAAGTCTATGGGCAAAAAATGCATCCTGCGGGCACATTTGCAGGATCCGTTTCTTGTCCAAAATGACGAATTGCGACGGATGCCAAACGACGCAAGTGTGAAAGTAGCCTTAGGGCTAGGGTTAGGGTTGGGGCTAAAGTTAGGGTTAGAGTTGGGATTAGGGTTAGGGTTTGGATTAGGGTTGGTATTAGGGTTAGGGTTGGCATTAGGGTTACGCTTGGGATTAGGGTTAGGTTTGGGATTAGGGTTAAGGTTAGGGTTGTGATTAGGGGTGTATTGGGATTAGGGTTAGGTTTGATTTGGATTTAGGGTTTTGATTAGGGTTATGGTTGGGGTTGACATTAGGGTTGTTTCGGGGTAAGGGTTGGGATTATCGTTAGGGTTAGTGATTAGGATTATGGATCGGGTTGGGATTAGGGTTAGGAGTGTGTTGGAGTTGGGTTGGAGCTAGAATTGGGGGGTTTCCACTGTTTAGGTACATCAGGGGGTCTCCAAACACGACAGCCAATATTGCGCTCAAAAAGTCAAATGGTGCTCCCTCCCTTCTGAGCTCTGCCGTGCGCCCAAACAGTGGGTTACCCCCACATATGGGGCATCAGCATACTCAGGATAAATTGGACAACAACTTTAGTGGTCCAATTTCTCCTGTTACCCTTGTGAAAATAAAAACTTGGGGGCTACAATATCTTTTTTGTGAAAAAAAAAATATTTTTTATTTTCACGACTCTGCATTCTAAATTTCTGTGAAGCACTTGGGCATTCAAAGTTCTCACCACACATCTAGATAAGTTCCTTGGGGGGTCTAGTTTCCAAAATGGGGTCACTTGTGGGGGGTTACTACAGTTTAGGTACATCAGGGGCTCTGCAATCGCAACATAATGCCCACAGACCATTCTATCAAAGTCTGCATTCCAAAACGGCGCTCCTTCCCTTCCGAGCTCTGCCATGCGCCCAAACAGTGGTTTACCCCCACATATGGGGCATCAGCATACTCAGGATAAATTGGACAACAACTTTAGTGGTCCAATTTCTCCTGTTACCCTTGTGAAAAAAAACTTGGGGGCTACAATATCTTTTTTGTGAAAAAAAAAATATTTTTTATTTTCACGACTCTGCATTCTAAACTTCTGTGAAGCACTTGGGCATTCAAAGTTCTCACCACACATCTAGATAAGTTCCTTGGGGGGTCTAGTTTCCAAAATGGGGTCACTTGTGGAGGGTTTCTACTGGTTAGGTACATCAGGGGCTCTGCAAACGCAACATAATGCCCGCAGACCATTCTATCAAAGTCTGCATTCCAAAACGGCGCTCCTTCCTTCCGAGCTCTGCCGTGCGCCCAAACAGTGGTTTACCCCCACATATGGGGTACCAGCATACTCAGGACAAATTGGACAACAACATTTGGGGTCCAATTTCTCTTGTTACCCTTGTGAAAATAAAAACTTGGGGGCTAAAAAATCTTTTTTGTAGAAAAAAAAATATTTTTTATTTTCACGACTCTGCATTCTAAACTTCTGTGAAGCACTTGGGCATTCAAAGTTCTCACCACACATCTAGATAAGTTCCATGGGGGGTCTAGTTTCCAAAATGGGGTCACTTGTGGGGGATATCTACTGTTTAGGCACATCAGGGGCTCTCCAAACGCGACATGGCGTACAATCTCAATTCCAGCCAATTCTACATTGAAAAAGTAAAACGGCACTCCTTCTCTTCCAAGCTCTGCTGTGCGCCCAAACAGTGGTTTACCCCCACATATAGGGTATCAGCGTACTCAGGAGAAATTGCACAACAACTTTTGTGGTCTAATTTCTCCTGTTACCCTTGTGAAAATAAAAATTTGTGGGCAAAAAGATCATTTTTGTAGAAAAAATGCGATTTTTTTTTTTCACGGCTCTACATTATAAACTTCTGTGAAGCACATGGGGGTTCAAAGTGCTCACCACACATCTAGATAAGTTCCTTAAGGGGTCTAGTTTCCAAAATGGGGTCACTTGTGGGGGGTTTCTACTGTTTAGGCACATCAGGGGCTCTCCAAACGCGACATGGCGTCCAATCTCAATTCCAGCCAATTCTACATTGAAAAAGTAAAATGGCGCTCCTTCACTTCCAAGCTCTGCGGTGCACCCAAACAGTGGTTTACCCTCACATATGGGGTATCAACGTATTCAGGAGAAATCGCACAACAACTTTTGTGGTCTAATTTCTCCTGCTACCCTTGTGAAAATAAGAATTTGTGGGCGAAAAGATCATTTTTGTGTAAACAAAAGTGATTTTTTATTTTCACGGCTCTACGTTATAAACTTCTGTGAAGCACTTGGGGGTTCAAAGTGCTCACCACACATCTAGATAAGTTCCTTAAGGGGTCTAGTTTCCAAAATGGTGTCACTTGTGGGGGGGTTTCCACTGTTTAGGCACATCAGGGGCTCTCTAAACGTGACATGGTGTCCAATCTCAATTCCAGACAATTCTGCATTGAAAAAGTAAAACGGCGCTCCTTCACTTCTAAGTTCTGCGGTGCGCCCAAAAAGTGGTTTACCCCCACATATGGGGTATTGGCGTATTCAGGAGAAATCGCATAACAAAATTTATGGTTACATTTCTGTTTTTACACTTGTGAAAATAAAAAAATGGTTCTGAATTAAGATGTTTGCAAAAAAAAGTTAAATGTTCATTTTTTCCTTCCACATTGTTTCAGTTCCTGTGAAGCACGTAAAGGGTTAATAAACTTCTTCAATGTGGTTTTGAGAACCTTGAGGGGTGTAGTTTTTAGAATGGTGTCACACTTCATTATTTTCTATCATATAGACCCCTCAAAATGACTTCAAATGTGATGTGGTCCCTAAAAAAAAATGGTGTTGTAAAAATGAGAAATTGCTGGTCAACTTTTAACCCTTATAACTCCCTAACAAAAAAAAATTTTGTTTCCAAAATTGTGCTGATGTAAAGTAGACATGTGGGAAATGTTATTTATTAACTATTTTTCGTGACATATCTCTCTGATTTAAGGGCATAAAAATACAAAGTTTGAAAATTGCAAAATTTTAAAATTTTTTGCCATATTTCCGTTTTTTTCATAAATAATCGCAAGTAATATCGAAGAAATGTTACCACTAACATGAAGTACAATATGTCACGAAAAAACAATCTCAGAATCAGCGGGATCCGTTGAAGCGTTCCAGAGTTATAACCTCATAAAGTGACAGTGGTCAGAATTGCAAAAATTGGCCCGGTCATTAAGTACCAAATTGGCTCTGTCACTAAGGGGTTAATATTGTATGTCATGATTTTAAGGTTCATGTTTATAGTGTCTTGTGTAGAAAGAGTTGGGGAAAGTGGAAGTTAAAGTAGAAATAAAAGTCTCACTGGTCAATACTAGAACGTACCTCTATTGATCAAGAATTAAGGTGTATGTGGTACACCTATAAACGAATTAAATATTTACAATTCAAAAATGGGGTGTATAGAACACACCAACAATTGAGAAGTTTGTTTAATACAAAGAACCCACTCACAGTGGGATATATCTTCTTCCTGGGGGTATGAACTAAACGGGAACTGAGGAAGAAGAAAATTAACCTCTTGTATAGGGAAGCAAACCATATGTAATAACAGCTTATGATGAATGAATTATCTAAACCGAAAGTTCAAAGACAAGATCATGACCATGTCCTATGTATTTTCAACCTCTATGTGAGGGGATGTCTTTTAATGAGGCAATACATTTTTGGCCTTCTTCAGGTGTGAAGATTGGAATGGTTTTTCCATTTGAAAAAACTATGAGTTTGAGAGGGAATCCCCATCTATATGGGATATTTTTGTGTCTGAGTGTGGAGGTAATAGCATTAAACGTTTTCCTGGAATCCAGTGTCTCCTTGAACAAGTCCGCAAATATTTTGAGGTGGTTATAAGGCTCTGGAAAGGTTTTTTCATTTTTTAAGTATTGCAATATTCTTTCCTTGGTGTTGTAGAAATGAATCCTGAGAATTACATCTCTGGGGATATCTGGTGCAATTTTTTAGGGTTTTGGGAGTCTGTGGATTCTATCTGATTAGATCTGAGTCTGATAGAGTAGGAGTAGCTTTTTTAAAGATGGATTTTACATAGTTTAAGAGTTTGTCTTTGTGGATATGTTCCGGAATACCTCGGATTTTTACGTTATTCCTGCGATTACGGTCTTCTATGTCAGCCAATTTGATTTTTAGCCTTTTGACCTCTGAAGATAGATCATGGATAATATTGGAGGATTTTGTAGTAGTTTTTTCTACTGCATCAATTCTTGTTTCGTGATCAGAGATTTTTATGTTAAGTTGTTCAAGAGAGGTTTCAAACCGTTTGGCTTGGATGTCGAAGCTTTTTAACATATTTTCGTTTATTTTGTTAGCTAGATTAAGTATATATGCCTCAGTACTAGTGTTGTTGCTGAGGGAGATTTGATTGGGGTTTGTGGCCAATAAGTTCGGTGGGGTTGTATCTTGGTCATTGTCTAACTTGAGTTTATTTTTTAGTGGACTTGTGTTAGGGGAAGAGTCACTAAAGCTGGAGTAATCTTCTTCCCCTTGTTCTGTTCCTTGAGAGGATGTGGAGATTTTTTGTCTCTCCTCCTCTCGTTCTTTTCTTTTGTTGGACTAAGATGAGTCCATACTTTCAGGTTGACCCTCTATCTGAGGTAAATATGCTTACAGAACTTACACAGATATTTAAACCTGTTGAGAAATAGCAGAGTACTGACAGGAGGGAAGAAAAGAAAAGAAAATATATTGCAACAAAAATAAAGAAGAATTTAAGCAAGTGTATTCAGTAGTAATCTACCTCTCCAGAGGTTAGGGTCAGGAGCCTGTAGAGAGAGTACAGTAGATGTAAAAGAATTCTCTAGTCTGAGAAGACTGTGGAGGAAGGGGAACCACAAGGCGCAGCAAGCTCTGAAAAACGTTGCTGTAGTATAAACTTGTGGCCTTATACCAAAGGCCTTGCCAAGGTCTGTTTATAGTGCTCCTGTATCAGGGGTGAGAGGGTATTTGTTTTCCCACAGCCCCAAGGAAGGGGGATTTACCAATTTCTTTGTTGGAATGCAGACTGTGGAAAGAGGGGTAGCACAAGGCACAGCAAGTCCTGATAAACACCGCTGTAGTATAAACGTGTGGCCTGATACCAAAGTCCTTGCTACGGACTGTTTATAGTACTCCTATATCAGGGGAGAGAGGGTATTTGTTTTCCCAAAGCCCCAGGGAGGTTTAGTATAGCAAATGTCCAGTTCCTTTGTTGGAAGACTGTGAAAAGGGGGGGTACCACAGGGCGCAGCAAGCCCTGAAAAACGCTGCTGTAGTTTAAACATATGGCCTGCTACCAAAGGCCTTGCCAGTGCTGTTTATAGTACTCCTGTATCAGGGGTGAGAGGGTACTTGTTATTCCACAGCCCAAGTGTGATTTAGTACAGCAGATGACCTGCAGATCTTTTGTTAGGAGTACCACAGGGTGCAGCAAGCCCTGAGAAGCAATGCTATAGTATAGCAACTATCTTGGGTTAGTACCCTGATAAGGTGAAGTTAGCAAAAATAAGCAAGCTGAAGGGAGATGGGGACCATAAGGCCCAGCTTACCCTGAGAAATGAAAATTGTTCTGACTCCACTAACCCCATCATTAGATGGTGTGCCCACAACGCAGTGATTAGAGGTTTGCTGATCCAGATTTCTTCCAGAAAAAAGAAAGAAAAAAGGGCGGAAACAAGAAAGAATCCAATCTCTTCTAAAAAATAAAATGAATGAACAAATTGCACTCCCCTCCCCTTCTTCTATGTTACAGTCTGAAATATCGAAATTGACACAAGACCTAAAATTACTATTATTCTCCCCTTATGAAGCAACAGTCAAAAACTCTAAATATAAATTGTATACATCTTTAAACAAGCCCACTAAATTTATGTGCAATCGCATTAAAAAAGAAGGCTCCATAACAGAATTGACAAAATAAAAAAATTCAAAAAGGAACAACACTATCCCACCCCCAAGACATAGTAAATGAATTTGCAAAATTCTACGAGAAGCTATATAACATCACACCCCCCAAAAAACCCTCCCAACTCCACCAAGATGCCATAACCTCAATCCTTTCTTCAATCAACCTCCCAAAAATAACAATGGAAGACAAGTCAATCCTATCAGCTCCCTTTGATTTAGAGAAGATAGAGGATTGTATTAAGCAACTAAAGCCATCAAAATCCCCAGGTCCCGATGGCTTTGGCAACGATTATTATAGAACTTTCTACAAAACTCTCTCCCCCCATCTCTTGCAATCATTTAACATGGCCTCATCCTTGGGTACCTTCCCTACTGAAATGCTCAAAGCTTCTATTGTTTTAATTCCCAAGCTCAAAGATAACCCTGAAAACATTGCCAATTTTAGACCCATTTCCTTAATCAATTGCGACATCAAAATATATGCCAAAATTCTAGCTAATAGGCTTAATCTGATACTTCCCACCTTAATAAATAATGACCAGATCGGGTTTGTCGTGGGTCGCCAAGCTTCAGACGGTACCAGGAGAATCATCAACGCCATCAAAATAGCTAATCAAACAAAACAAAGCACCCTGATTGTCTCTCTAGACGCACAAAAAGCTTTTGACCGTCTGGGGTGGGGCTTTCTACGACAGACCCTGATCAAATTTGGGTTTGATAATTCCTTTATTACTACAATTATGGCCCTCTACTCCAACCCTAGAGCAAAAATCGTTGCTAACAATCATGTATCTCCCTCCTTCGCTATAACAAATGGTACAAAGCAGGGATGTCCCTTATCCCCACTCCTTTTTATCTTAGCCATGGAGCCCCTTGCACAAATGGTCAGACAAAATAATAACATCAAGGGATTGGAAACCCCCTCTCGCCAATACAAACTAAGGTCGTAATATATGTTTATATTAGTAATATTATTTAACATTCCCATTTATTTCTTACTTTGCACTACACTGTTCCGACTGCTAGGGGAACCTGATTAACATTTTATTGTCGAAATAGTCTCACCAAGAATACTTATCTGCAGCTGGAAACGATACTATTTTCTATATTGTTTAGATGGTATGGTTTATGAAGGTCGCCATATAATACTTTACTGCGACAGGGTTACTTATGTGTACAGGAAAGTGTTATAACTTCTAATTGATGGGATAATCAGAAGGATAAAACTGAAAATGCAGATAAATTATATGTAATTATAGGACACATTGGTGAACCTGTAGTGCAAAGAGGTACTTGTTGCCCTTGAGAGTCCTGCTCGATGAGGTTCTCTGATACAGTCTGTTCCACAGGTGCCAACGAGCGAAAACACGTCGATGTCCGTGGCACCTCTTGGTCCCTAAGAAAATTCATATGTTCAAAGTACCAGAGCTTAGGCACGTACACCTCTTCCGTGGAAGCTCCGGACTTTGTAGTGTGCAGCACCTTATTAAGCTCCTTCCTCCACACCGTGCGTAGCGCCTGAATTTTCTTCTTAATAACCGCTTCGTTGGCTTGCTCTTCTGGTGCATGGAGATGGTAAAATTCAATGAGCTTTGAATATCCCTCCTTCCTCTTTTCCCTGTTGCAATACTCTGGAGATTTAATCTTCCAGAGGCAGGGAAAAGACTGGTAGATCTCTATGAAATCCCGGATAAATTCTACGCGATTTGACATCTGAAAAATAATTTTAAAAAAAGTTAGGCGTTTGACAAAGAGTACTTTAAACACTACTTTTACCAGTGTACCATCCGCTTTGCTTCAGCGGCGGCACGAAGCGCTCATGCTGACCACACATTGTTCCATCTGCCACGCCCTAGCCCACCATAAGCCACAACAGCGTACCACCCGTTTCACAACAGCGGCGGCACAAAGCGCTCATGCTGACCACACATTGTTCCATGTGCCACGCCCTAGGCCACCATAACCCAAAACAGCGTACCACCCGCTTCACTACAGCAGCTGCACAAAGCGCTCATGCCGACCATACATTGTTCCATCTGCCATGCCCTAGGCCACCATAACCCAAAACAGCGTACCACCCGCTTCACTACAGCAGCCGCACAAAGCGCTCATGCCGACCATACATTGTTCCATCTGCCACGCCCTAGGCCACCATAACCCAAAACAGCGTACCACCCACTTCACTACAGCAGCCGCACAAAGTGCTCATGCCGACCATACATTGTTCCATCTGCCACGCCCTAGGCCATCATAACCCAAAACAGCGTACCACCACATACATACAAGCAGCGGTGCAAATCCCATCCACCACGCCCCAGCCCATCAGAACCCAAAACAGCATACCATCCGCTTTGCTACAGCAGCCGCACAAAGCGCTCATGCCGATCATACCTTGTTCCATCTGCCACGCCTTAGGCCACCATAACCCAAAACAGCGTACCACCCGCTTCACTACAGCAGCCGCACAAAGCGCTCATGCCGACCATACATTGTTCCATCTGCCACGCCCTAGGCCACCATAACCCAAAACAGCGTACCACCCGCTTCACTACAGCAGCCGCACAAAGCGCTCATGCCGACCATACATTGTTCCATCTGCCACGCCCTAGGCCACCATAACCCAAAACAGCGTACCACCCGCTTCACTACAGCAGCCGCACAAAGCGCTCATGCCGACCATACATTGTTCCATGTGCCACGCCCTAGGCCATCATAACCCAAAACAGCGTACCACCACATACATACAAGCAGTGGTGCAAATCCCATCCACCACGCCCCAGCCCATCAGAACCCAAAACAGCGTACCATCCGCTTCGCTACAGCAGCCGCACAAAGTGCTCATGCCGACCATACATTGTTCCATCTGCCACGCCCTAGCCCACCATAAGCCACAACAGCGTACTACCCGTTTCAAAACAGCGGCGGCACAAAGCGCTCATGCTGACCACACATTGTTCCATCTGCCACGCTCTAGCCCACCAGTCACAACAGCGTACCATCCGCTTCGCTTCAGCGGCGGAACGAAGCGCTCATGCCGACCATACAGCGTTCCATCTGCCATGCTCTAGCCCACCAGTCACAACAGCGTACCATCTGCTTCGCTTCAGCGGCGGAACGAAGCGCTCATGCCGACCATACAGCGTTCCATCCACCACGCCCAAGCGGTTTTACATACCTCGAAGCTGTGGTGCAAAGCGTGGAATAGTCTGGGAAATACAAAATCCGACGTCCAGGTCCACCAAGTGTCCAAGTACAAAGTGAAGAAAGGAAATTTTGAAAGCTGTGAGGTGGCATCGGGAACAATAGCGCTCAGGTGACAAATTTTCCAACCAATTGTGTGCACAGAACCTATGGCCTATCAGCACATTAGCTAGCAGCACAACACGCCCCTAGTGAATGTCACGCACAGATTATGCAAAATGTGCTCTGAATTGTCTTGTGTGACATGACCGTACGACTGTCCCATACGACTTCTACATCGCAAATACGTCATGAAATTATCGCTCCAGCGCCGTGCATTGCGAAGTGTGACCGCAGTCTACGATGCTGGAGCGATAATCGAGCGACGATGTAACGTCACGAATCGTGCCGTCGTAGCGATCAAAATGGCACTGTGTGACGGTACCCTAAGTATGTTTGCTGATGACATCATTCTCACCCTAACAGACCCTATCAACTCCATGTCAGAACTTCACAAGATACTGGATTCTTTCTCAAATGTCTCCCATTTCAAAATATACGCAACAAAATCAAAAATCATACCCTTAAATGTAGATGAAGAGCAAATTTAAAAAATTAAAGCTTTTTCCCCCATTACCTGGGCTAATAAAGAACTTACCTATTTAGGGATTAACATCACTAAAAATCTAAACAACATAGTAACAAATAATATTAATTACTTAATTAAAACTATAAATAATGACACTACCACCTTTGGGCATAAATTCCTCTCCTGGTGGGGCAAAGTCCTCACAATAGAAATCTTTACGCTACCTAAGATTCTATACATTCTGAGCGCCATTCCTCTTCCCATTTTGGTATCATACCTTACATCTCTCCAAACCATCATTAATAAATTTATTTGGAATAAAAAAAAACAGGACACCCTCAAGTATCACTTACAAAAAAAGAGCATATGGGGGCTTGGGGATTCCCAATATAGCTGCCCATTATTATACATCCTTGATAAAACAAAGCAGATTCTGGCTAACAGTATCAAAACCCCCAGCGTGGTTAGATATGGAAACCCTTCTAAATAAAAACAACCACCCCAAAAATTTAACTATAAAAACACTAACTGGTCATCAACTCAACTCAGCGACACACCCAATATTCCAGGCCACCATACATGCTTGGGAAAAATTGTCCAGATCAAGAAAGGGAACATCCAAAAAATCTATCTTGGTTAAAATACCTCTGTCCACTATTTCTACATGTAACAATATTACACTTCCAACTCTATGGGAAGAAAGGGGAATTACGAGATTGGGAGATGTCTATGACGGTAGCTCTTTCATAAAATTTAGCAACCTAAAAGATAAGTTTAGACTCCCTTCATCGACGTTTTTACAATTTGTAATGTTAAAAGAACAGGTCATAAAACTTCTCCAGAAGGGTCCTAAATTCTCCGAAGCATCCTTAAACTTAGTAAGTAACACGGAACACGGAGTCTTTTGGAGTCACAAATATATTTATGACTGGTTTAATCATGATTGGGAAATGCCTAAACACCCCTATATACGCAAGTGGGAAAGGGAACTGCAGTCTACCTTTACCAGAGAAGATTGGGAGGACGCTCTGTCTTCCACATATGATTCCACGTTATCTATGTCTCTTCAAGAATGTCATTTCAAAGTAAATACCCGCTGGTACTATACTCCAGCAAGATTAGCTCATATTAACCAAGATGGATCTGCCTCCTGTTGGAGAAAATGTGGCATTAAAGGGGACCTCCTTCACATGTTTTGGTATTGCCCAAAACTAAAACCTCTCTGGACACAAATATCTACCCTTATTGACAAAATGTATGGCAAACCACTAAATTTAACTCCCCATATAGCTTTGCTTTCCCTGGGCCTCGAGGACCTTAGTCTAGATAAAAGGAATATGATTATACAAATACTACTGGTAGTAAAAAAACAGCATAGCTTTTAACTGGAAACATCATCTCCCTCCTTCATTTTCAGACATCATAGAACAACTATCTCTCCATGGGACATATGAATTATCCTTCGCCCTAGCGAATAACCAACTAGTGAAATATACAAATAAGTGGTCTCACTGGGACAATATATATCCATAACATCTATTCTCATAGATATATATCTAATATACGTACCTTAAAAATTGTTGCATAAAGTTTACTTTATTTTTGTACATATCAGTTTATTTTTACTTTATATCTATAAAGTGATATAAGGCCATGTTCACACAGTGCGTTTTTTACTGCGGAACTGCAGCGGTATTGCCGCTGCGGTTCCGCAGCAGTTTTCCATGCAGGGTACATAACAATGTAACCCTATGGAAAACAGTCACTGCTGTGCACATGGTCCGTAATTTCGTTTAAAAAGCCGCGCAGAATAGCTGCGGCAAAAAAGAAGGAGCATGTCACTTCTTTTTCCTGAACCGCAGCGGTTCTGCACCCATAGACCTCCATTGTGAGGTCAAAATCGCAGTAAAACCCGCAGATCAAAAATATATCTGCGGGTTTTACTGCGATTTGATGTGCAGAACCGCTGCAGCAGGAAGTGCGGGGGAGCGGGCGGAAGTGCGTGGGCGGAGTGTGGCTGCCCCCCCGTGCTCCGATCCCGCCCCCCCGTGCTCCGATGCCCCCCCCGTGCTCCGATGCCCCCCTCCAGTGCTCCGATGCCCCCCCCGTGCCCTAATCTCCCCCCCTTATACTTACCCGGCGTCCCGGTGTCCGTCCGGCCGTCTTCTCCCTGGGCGCCGCCATCTTGCAAAATGGCGGGCGCATGCGCAGTGCGCCCGCCGAATCTGCCGGCCGGCAGATTCGCTTCAAAGTGCATTTTGATCACTGAGATATAACCTATCTCAGTGATCAAAATAAAAAAATAGTAAATGACACCCCCCCACACTTTGTCACCCCCATTGGTAGGGACAATAAAAAAATTAAGAATTTTTTTTTTTTTTCACTAAGGTTAGAATAGGGGTAGGGGTAGGGGTAGGGTTAGGGGTAGGGGTAGGGTTAGGGGTAGGGTTAGGGTATTTTCAGCCATTTTAGCCCTAAAAAGCTTCCTAGGAAACACACAGTCTCTGCATAGAAAACTGCATAAAAAAAGGATCAAAAAACGCATCAAAAAACGCATCAAAAAACGCATCAAAAAAGGACAAAAAAAGGACCAAAAAAAGGACCTGCGTTTTCTGCCAAGAGCTGCAGTTTTTAAAAAAAACTGTCCTGAAAAAAAAAGGATGGAAATCCTGAACGTGTGAACATACCCTAAAGCGTTTATAATACCCAAAATTGATATTGAAGCAAAATATAGCTTTATAGAGAATGATTAAATATAAAAATATTATATGGTATGTTATGTTACATATTGGCAAAAATGCCTATAAAAAGGAGTCATGTTTTGTTACGAAAATGAAAATATTGGAATGTACTTTTTCTATATCTTTAAAACGATATGAAGCGTTTGATACGCTTAAAATTGTTAATTAAACAATACAAAGTCTTATAGAGACCCATTATATGTCAAATGTCTATTATAATATGGAATATTATATGTTATATGTTACCTAATGACAAACAATGCCTTCTATCTTGAATCTTGTTATGTTGCTAAAATGAAAATAAAAACATTGGAAAAGAAAGCTGTCTTGTAGAGACTCCTCCACTGCTGGAGTCCACTTCCTGATTAGTTTTATTGTTGCTGGTTGTTTGCTAACAACAGGTTGGTATGGTGGAGACAATAGTACTGTATGAGGTTGAGGTTGTGGTCTGATTTCCCCAGGGGGTAGTGATCCGAGTCACTGATCAAAATTACCAATACAATCCCGCTTCCCTCATTTTCCCAATAGATATGTTGTAATATACGTTTGTCTGGTTTTAAAAAGGTATAATTCAATCAAAATATTTAAACAAAAAAAATTACTGTTACAAGTCTATGTGTCTGTGAAAAATCAGTATACTTTTTTTTCATATGAGAAAATCACCAATGAAACACTCATGATAAAGATAAAAACACTGAAGAAAATTGGACCATTTTTTGCATACAAGAAAAATGAGTTGACAATTAATAAAGTTCTTTCCCTTCTCAGACTACCCCTATTTATTGTCACAACTGAACCAGGGACAGTGATGTCACATAAACCCATAATTTGGTCTTCGGATCCAAAGTAAATAGCCCCAATGCACAGGTTATCATCAATCATGTGCTGTACGGTATGCAGACTGTATGTTGTCCCTGCAGCACATGCCCGGTTAGCTGACTTCTACTAGGGCACGCCACTTTGAGCATCAACAAATTTGTACTTTGTCCCCTATGGCTAAAGCTAGTAACACTCTTCCTTAAAGGAACTAGAAGGGTAAAATAGTGGTGTAGAATAATCAATATGCTGCCGATTTAACATTTGCACCATTCGTTAATATATAGATGAATAATTTTCTGCAGTGTTGGATGAGGTTTGTTCAAATCTCATTCACTTTGCTGTATTCAACTGCTGATTTTCCCCTTCAAGTTTTAACTTTGTTTCTGATGCCCTGATATCTTTTTTTTGGGACACTCTGTTTACAGATGTTGGCAAAGATAGTTTAAGAAAAAAATATTATGTAGCCTGTAGATGTTTAATTTTTCTATTTTTTTTAATGCTGCATGTAAAATTGAGCTGATAAGTTGAATTTGCATTGAATACGTATTTGGAAAAATAAAAAAAACCTTTATCGACTGAATGTTATATACTATTTTACGGACAAGTGTAATTCTGGTTTCATGATTAGGATTCATTATATTGTTTTACAGCTACAATTTACTCCAAGAATGCCCAGATTATTCAGCTTTCAAAGATAAGTAAGTGTAAGTGTCTGTCTCTGCAAACAATCCTGTGTTTATATACATGTAAACCATACAATAGCTATTATTCCCAGGGAAATCCACACCAGATTATACATCACCTTCTCAGCAGTGGCTGTATTTTTGGACAGATTGCAGAACTATAGGCTGCACCCAGGATTAGACTATAGAAAAGAAGGAAAAAATATTTCATACAAAATAAAGGAAATCTGTCACCAGATGTCTGCTATGTAATATGAGAGCAGCATGATATAGGGGCTGAGACCCTAATTCCAGCGATGTGTCCCTTGCTGGTCTGTTGTCATTTTGATACAATCTTTGTTTTCCCTGCTACAGATATGGTCGATCTTTGTTTTCCCTGCTACAGATATGGTCGAGTTCAGAATGTCTGAATGCCCTGCCCACATCACTGACTGATAGCTTTCTGTGTACACTGTGCGTTAAATGACATAATAAAAATCTCCGTTTAAAACATATTGTTATAATTAAAATATATTTCCAAAGCCTCAAAAAACACCAATGTTCAAATGTCTTAAAAAGAATGCACTCTGGGAGTCAGGGGTTTACCGTAACAGAGAGGAGCCAGATGACTGCAGCGTATGATTTCTCCTTCTCCTGCACTGTTTAGAAGAACTTCACCTTCATATTAAACAATGTAGAGTTTCTTTTAGCAGTGCAAGGGTTGATTTGCTCAGCTGAGAGCTCTAGAAGCTTTCCTGTATTAAGGCTCTCAGCTGTTCACTACCCTTTACTATATATTCTGGGCCCTGGCTAGCACTCATTGCCAGAGTAGCTTATGCTGCATGGTTAGGAGATGTTGGTTTGTGGTTATTGTTTGAGAAGACTTTTGGTGGATTTATCTGAGACTGTTGCTAGGTTTTCGGTGTGTGCTAATCCCCTTTTTTTTCCTACTTTGGTTTTACCCCATCCTTCACTCCCTGGTGTTTTATCTCTGTTGTTTGTGTAAGTATATTTGTATGATTGGTATTTTCCTTTTTCCCTGTTTGCATTACCTTGTTAGTCTGGTTGGTGTATTACGGTACTCCCCTCTTCCCTGGGTAGGGGGAAGGGTAAAGACTGAGGGCAGATTCAGGAGCTAAGGCAAGCTAAGTGGCCCCGGCATCTTCACCATCAGAAGTAATACGGAGAACAGGGCGAGCTAGAGGGTGCCCCTAGTGTTAGGGACAGGGAAGGAGCCCCTGGTCCCGGGACACCCGACAACATGAAACTGGTACTATTAGGTTTGATATATAAACAGGGAGAACTAGATAGCCCTAGTAATTCCCAACACCTACCTAGCTACCTAATTTCTGAGGTTGGCACCCTAAATGTAGCTTCAAAACTGGCCTCCCTGCTCTGCCATCATCTGTCCCTATATTGATACCATAGGAGTCATTCATATATTAGTAGGAGAGTGTAGCTCAAATTGTGCCCAAAATGTGTATCACATGATATAAAAATATATGATAACACCATAAAACTTAAGGATACAATTGATACAGTATCTAGACATAGCAAAATAAAATTATACCAGTCCACAGCTGCAATACAAAATCAAAACTGCCATTTCAATGATAATGCAGCATATACAGTCACAAATGCAGGCACGTGGTTCAGAAATGGACATGAAACCCGGAGAATATGGCGACTGGTGAGTATGTTACTACTGTCATGACACTTACACACTGATTCCTAATAAAGGAAAGAGAAAAAAATAAAAACAATGGAATAACACTTTAGGCTTTGTTTGCACGTTGCGTTTTTACACTTATGAAAATGCAAAATATGCAACTAAAAACGATTTATCTGGGAAATGTGATTTTTATTTTTTTTTTAAATTTCCACGGCTCTACGCAATAAACTGTGAAGCACCTGTGGGTTCAAGGTGCTCAATACACATCTAGATAAGTTCTATAAGCGGTCTAGTTTCCAAAATGGGGTCACTTGTTGGGGCTTTCCACTGTTTAGGCACCTCAGGGGCTCTCCAAACGCGACATGGCAACCAGTAATTAGTCCAGCATATTTTACATTCAAAATGTGAAATGGCGCTCCTTCCCTTCTGAGAACTGCCGTGTGACCAAACAGTAAATTTCCCCCACCTATGGGGTATTGGCATACTCAGGAAAAATTGAACAACAAAATGTATTGTCCATTTTCTCCTGTTACCCTTGCGAAAGTAAAAAAAAATTAGGTCTAAAGGAAAAAAATTTGTGAAAGTAAATGTTTATTTTTTCCTTCCACATTCCAAAAATTCCTGTGAAGCACCTGAAGGGTTAATAAACTTCTTGAATGTGGTTTTGAGTACCTTGAGGGGTGCAGTTTATAGAATGGTGTCATTTTGGGGTATTTTCTGTCACATACACTGTGTGCAGAATTATTAGGCAAGTTGTATTTTAGAGGATTATTTTTATTATCGATAAACAACTATGTTCTCAATCAACCCAAAAGACTCATAAATATCAAAGCTTAATATTTTTGGAAGTTGGAGTGGGTGTTTTTTTTAGATTTGGCTATCTTAGGAAGATACAGTGGGGCAAAAAAGTATTTAGTCAGTCAGCAATAGTGCAAGTTCCACCACTTAAAAAGATGAGAGGCGTCTGTAATTTACATCATAGGTAGACCTCAACTATGGGAGACAAACTGCGAAAAAAAAATCCAGAAAATCACATTGTCTGTTTTTTTAACATTTTATTTGCATATTATGGTGGAAAATAAGTATTTGGTCAGAAACAAAATTTCATCTCAATACTTTGTAATATAGCCTTTGTTGGCAATGACAGAGGTCAAACGTTTTCTGTAAGTCTTCACAAGGTTGCCACACACTGTTGTTGGTATGTTGGCCCATTCCTCCATGCAGATCTTCTCTAGAGCAGTGATGTTTTTGGCTTTTCGCTTGGCAACACGGACTTTCAACTCCCTCCAAAGGTTTTCTATAGGGTTGAGATCTGGAGACTGGCTAGGCCACTCCAGGACCTTGAAATGCTTCTTATGAAGCCACTCCTTCGTTGCCCTGGCGGTGTGCTTTGGATCATTGTCATGTTGAAGGACCCAGCCACGTTTCATCTTCAATGCCCTTGCTGATGGAAGGAGGTTTGCACTCAAAATCTCACGATACATGGCCTCATTCATTCTTTCATGTACCCGGATCAGTCGTCCTGGCCCCTTTGCAGAGAAACAGCCCCAAAGCATGATGTTTCCACCACCATGCTTTACAGTAGGTATGGTGTTTGATGGATGCAACTCGGTATTCTTTTTCCTCCAAACACGACAAGTTGTGTTTCTACCAAACAGTTCCAGTTTGGTTTCATCAGACCATAGGACATTCTCCCAAAACTCCTCTGGATCATCCAATGCTCTCTAGCAAACTTCAGACGGGCCCGGACATGTACTGGCTTAAGCAGTGGGACACGTCTGGCACTGCAGGATCTGAGTCCATGGTGGCGTAGTGTGTTACTTATGGTAGGCCTTGTTACATTGGTCCCAGCTCTCTGCAGTTCATTCACTAGGTCCGCCCGCGTGATTCTGGGATTTTTGCTCACCGTTCTTGTGATCATTCTGACCCCACGGGGTGGGATTTTGCGTGGAGCCCCAGATCGAGGGAGATTATCAGTGGTCTTGCATGTCTTCCATTTTCTAATTATTGCTCCCACTGTTGATTTCTTCACTCCAAGCTGGTTGGCTATTGCAGATTCAGTCTTCCCAGCCTGGTGCAGGGCTACAATTTTGTTTCTGGTGTCCTTTGACAGCTCTTTGGTCTTCACCATAGTGGAGTTTGGAGTCAGACTGTTTGAGGGTGTGCACAGGTGTCTTTTTATACTGATAACAAGTTTAACCAGGTGCCATTAATACAGGTAATGAGTGGAGGAAAGAGGAGACTCTTAAAGAAGAAGTTACAGGTCTGTGAGAGCCAGAAATCTTGATTGTTTGTTTCTGACCAAATAGTTATTTTCCACCATAAAATGCAAATAAAATTATAAAAAAACAGACAATGTGATTTTCTGGATTTTTTTTTCTCAGTTTGTCTCCCATAGTTGAGGTCTACCTATGATGTAAATTACAGACGCCTCTTATCTTTTTAAGTGGTGGAACTTGCACTATTGCTGACTGACTAAATACTTTTTTTCCCCACTGTATCTGTTTTGTGCAGGTAACTATTACTGTGCACTATTTATGATGACACTAACAGCCTTCCATCCATAGATTCTGTCAGTTGCTTGATCTGTTTACGATCAACATTGCGTGCAGCAGCCACCACAGCCTCCCAGACACTGGTCCCAGAGGTGTACTGTTTTCCCTCCCTGTAACATAGTAACATAGTAACATAGTTAGTAAGGCCGAAAAAAGACATTTGTCCATCCAGTTCAGCCTATATTCCATCATAATAAATCCCCAGATCTACGTCCTTCTACAGAACCTAATTGTATGATACAATATTGTTCTGCTCCAGGAAGACATCCAGGCCTCTCTTGAACCCCTCGACTGAGTTCGCCATCACCACCTCCTCAGGCAAGCAATTCCAGATTCTCACTGCCCTAACAGTAAAGAATCCTCTTCTATGTTGGTGGAAAAACCTTCTCTCCTCCAGACACAAAGAATGCCCCCTTGTGCCCGTCACCTTCCTTGGTATAAACAGATCCTCAGCGAGATATTTGTATTGTCCCCTTATATACTTATACATGGTTATTAGATCGCCCCTCAGTCGTCTTTTTTCTAGACTAAATAATCCTAATTTCGCTAATCTATCTGGGTATTGTAGTTCTCCCATCCCCTTTATTAATTTTGTTGCCCTCCTTTGTACTCTCTCTAGTTCCATTATATCCTTCCTGAGCACCGGTGCCCAAAACTGGACACAGTACTCCATGTGCGGTCTAACTAGGGATTTGTACAGAGGCAGTATAATGCTCTCATCATGTGTATCCAGACCTCTTTTAATGCACCCCATGATCCTGTTTGCCTTGGCAGCTGCTGCCTGGCACTGGCTGCTCCAAGTAAGTTTATCATTAACTAGGATCCCCAAGTCCTTCTCCCTGTCAGATTTACCCAGTGGTTTCCCATTCAGTGTGTAATGGTGACACTGATTCCTTCTTCCCATGTGTATAACCTTACATTTATCATTGTTAAACCTCATCTGCCACCTTTCAGCCCAAGTTTCCAACTTATCCAGATCCATCTGTAGCAGAATACTATCTTCTCTTGTATTAACTGCTTTACATAGTTTTGTATCATCTGCAAATATCGATATTTTACTGTGTAAACCTTCTACCAGATCATTAATGAATATGTTGAAGAGAACAGGTCCCAATACTGACCCCTGCGGTACCCCACTGGTCACAGCGACCCAGTTAGAGACTATACCATTTATAACCACCCTCTGCTTTCTATCACTAAGCCAGTTACTAACCCATTTACACACAATTTCCCCCAGACCAAGCATTCTCATTTTGTGTACCAACCTCTTGTGCGGCACGGTATCAAACGCTTTGGAAAAATCGAGATATACCACGTCCAATGACTCACCGTGGTCCAGCCTATAGCTTACCTCTTCATAAAAACTGATTAGATTGGTTTGACAGGAGCGATTTCTCATAAACCCATGCTGATATGGAGTTAAACAGTTATTCTCATTGAGATAATCCAGAATAACATCCCTCAGAAACCCTTCAAATATTTTACCAACAATAGAGGTTAGACTTACTGGCCTATAATTTCCAGGTTCACTTTTAGAGCCCTTTTTAAATATTGGCACCACATTTGCTATGCGCCAGTCCTGCGGAACAGACCCTGTCGCTATAGAGTCCCTAAAAATAAGAAATAATGGTTTATCTATTACATTACTTAGTTCTCTTAGTACTCGTGGGTGTATGCCATCCGGACCCGGAGATTTATCTATTTTAATCTTATTTAGCCGGTTTCGCACCTCTTCTTGGGTTAGATTGGTGACCCTTAATATAAGGTTTTCATTGTTTCTTGGGATTTCACCTAGCATTTCATTTTCCACCGTGAATACCGTGGAGAAGAAGGTGTTTAATATGTTAGCTTTTTCCTCGTCATCTACAACCATTCTTTCCTCACTATTTTTTAAGGGGCCTACATTTTCAGTTTTTATTCTTTTACTATTGATATAGTTGAAGAACAGTTTGGGATTAGTTTTACTCTCCTTAGCAATGTGCTTCTCTGTTTCCTTTTTGGCAGCTTTAATTAGCTGTAGATCTCACATTTTATGAGGGACTGCAGGTTCTCTATGGGGTTCAGATCAGGTAAACAAAGGGGTCATGTCATTATTTTTTCTTCTTTGAGACCTTTACTGGCAAGCCACACTGTGGAGTAGTTGGAGGCATGTGATGGAGCATTGTCCTGCATGAAAATCATGTTTTTCTTTAATGATACCGACTTCTTCCTGCACCACTGCTTGACGAATTTCTCTTCCAGAAACTGTCAGTAGGTCTGGGAGTTGAGCTTCACTCCATCCTCAACCCGACAAGGCCCCACGAGTTCATTCTGATGATACCAGCCCATACCAGTACCCCACCTTCACCTTGCTGGCGCCTGAGTCGGAGTGGAGCTCTCTGCCCTTTACTGATCCAGACTCTTGATGGGCCAGAGTCACTCTCATTTCATCAGCCATAAAACCTTTGAAAAGTCAGTCTTAAGATATTTCTTGGCCCAGTCTTGATGTTTTATGTTATGTTTCATGTTCAAAGGAGGTTGTTTTTCAGCCTTCCTTACCTTGGCCATGTACCTGAGTATCGCACAACTTGTGCTTTTTGTTACTCCAGTAACGTTGCAGCTCTGAAATATGTCAAAACTGGTGGTAAATGACATCTTGGCAGCTACACGCTTGATTTTCCTCAATTCAATTCATGGGCAGTTATTTTGCGCCTTTTTTGCCCAACACGCTTCTTGCGACCCTGTTGGCTATTTGCTATGAAACGCTTGATTGTTCGGTGATCACACTTCAAAAGTGTGGCAATTTCAAGACTGCTGCATCCCACTGCAAGACATCTCACAATTTTGGACTTTTCAGAGCCCCTCAAATCTCTCTTCTGACCCATTTTGCCAAAGGAAAGGAAGTTGCCTAATAATTATGCACACCTTATATAGGGTTTTGATGTCATTAGACAACACCCCTCCTCATTACAGAGATGGACATCACCTGATTTACTTAATTGATAGTTGGCTCTCAAGTCTTAACAGCTTGGAGTTAGGACATCATGTATAAAAAGTATCACGTGATCAAAATACAACTTGCCTAATAATTCTGCACACAGTGTAGGCCCCTCAAAGTCACTTCAAGTGTGAGGTGGTCCCTAAAAAAATGGTTTTGCAAATTTTGTTGTAAAAATAAGAAATCGCTGGTCAACTTTTAACCCTTATAACTTCCTAACAAAAAAAATAATGTTTCCAAAATTGTGCTGATGTACAGTAGACATGTGGGAAATGTTATTTATTAACTATTTTGTGCGATATGACTCTGATTTAAGGGCATAAAAATTAAAAGTTTGAAAAGTGGTCAGGATTGTAAAAATTGGCCTGGTCATTAAGGTGAAAACAGGATATAATGGACCTCAGTTAACCCCTTTGAGACGAAGCCTATTAGTAGTGATGAGCGAGTATACTAGTTGCTCGGGTTTTCCCGAGCACGCTCGGGTGGTCTCTGAGTGTTTGTGACTGCTCGGAGATTTAGTTTTCCTTGCCGCAGCTGCATGATATACAGCTGCTAGCCAGCCTGAGTATATGTGGGGGTTGCCTGGTTGCTAGGAAATCCCCACATGTAATCAAGCTGTCTAGCAGCCGCAAATCATGCATCTGTGGCAAGGAAAACAAAATCTCCAAGCAGTCACAAATACTCGAAGACCACCTGAGCATGCTCAGGAAAACCCGAGCAACGAGTATACTCGCTCATCACTACCTATTAGCCTTTAGGAAAATTAGGGGCTAAAACATTTTATTGGTAAAAATTTAATTATTCTTTCTTCACCGCCCAATAGTATAAAAATCTGTGATGCACAGGTCAATATGATCAGTGTACCACTAGATGAATTAATCTTGTAAAATGAAATTATATATGGTGGGTTTCTTCTATTCTTGGACGTCTGGGGCCCTACCAATGTGACTCCCAAACCATACCAGCAAAATCTGAACTCCAATATGGTGCTTTTTCCCCTCTGAACTTTACACTGTGCCTCAAAAGTAGTGGGGTATTGCTGTAATCAGGAGAAATTGCACAACAAATTTTAGCTTAATTTTTCTCCTATTATCCTTGTGAAAATGAAAAAAATTGGTGCTAAAACAGTTTTGTGTGAATTTCTTTTTCTTTTTCACAGATAAACGTAAAATTCTGTGAATCACCTGGGGGTTCAAGGAGATCACCACACATCTAGATAAATTACTTGAGGGGTCTAATTTCCAAAATGGGGTCACTAATGGGGGTTTTCCACTGTTTCCACCAGGGACTCTTCAAACACGACATGATACCTGTACACAATTCCATCAATGTCAGAGTTCCAAAACGTCACTCCTTCCTTTCAGAGCTATGCCATGCACCCAAACAGTAGTTTTCCGCCATGTATGGGGTATCTGCGTACTCAGGAGAAATTGCACAACAAATTGTACAGTGCAACTTCTCCTGCTACCCTTATGAAAACACATAATTTGGAGCTAATAAACATTTTCGTGGGAAAATTTGATTTTTTTTCTTTATTTTGAAGGCGGCACAATGTTATAAACTTCTGTAAGCACCTGGGCATTCAAGGTGCTCACCACACAACTAGATAAGTTCCTTGAGGGGTCTAGTTTCCAAAATCGTGTCACTTGTGGGGGGTTTCCACTGTTTAGGCATATCAGGGGCTCTCCAAATGCAACATGGCGTCCGCAAATAATTCCAGGAAATTTTGCATTCCCGAGCTCTGCCATGCACCCAAACAGCGGTTTTCCTCTACATATGGGGCATCGGCATGCTCATAAGAAATTGCACAACTAATTTTAGAGTCCATTCCCTGATACCCTTTGAATATATAAAAATTTCGGTGTAAACTAAATTTTTTGTGAAAAAAGTTAGATGTTTATTTTTTCCTTCCACATTCCATTAATTCCTGGAAAGCAATTGAAGGGTTAATAAACTTCTTGAACGTGGTTTTGTGCATCTTGAGGAGTGCAGATTTTAGAATGGAGTCACTTTTGGATATTTTCTGTCATATAGACCCCTGTAACAGGAGAAATTGCTCCATACAATTTGTTGTGGCATTTATCTGGAGTACGCCGATATCCCACATGTGGTCAAAAAATGTTTGAGGCACAGTGCAAAGCTCAGAAGGGAAGTAGCGCCATATTAGGCCCCTTTCACACATCAGTTTTTTGCCGTCAGTCCCAATCCGTTGGCTCGACGGATTGACGGATCCGTCGCAGATTGTGAAAAAACTAATGCAACAGATCCGTTTTTTAGACAGATCCGACTAGCGGATCTGGCTAATTGGATTGGAGCATGCTCAGTTTAAAAAATGGATCTGGCACATTAGACTTCCATTCTAGCAAACGACGGACGGCGACGTCCATTTTTTTGGAATACCCAAAAAATGTTGTCTCCGGCCACCGGACAAACAATTTTTGATGGATCCAGTGAACGACGGATGAAACGTGAGGCCATCTGTCACAGTCCATTGCTAATACAAGTCTATGAGAAAAAAACAGATCTGGCAGCATGAGTCGCCGGATCTGTTTTTTTCAAAATTCGACGGATTGCGACTGATGGCAAAAAACTGATGTGTGAAAGGGGCCTTACAGTGCAGATTTTGCTGCACAAGTTTGAGGGTGCCATGTTACATTGGCAGAGCCAAAAAATATATAGTGGCATGCAGAGCCCAAAATTACAAATATTCGGTCACTGTCCAAATATTTCTAAGACCTAACTGCATATAGTAAAGATAGACAAATGAACATCCTAATCTGAAAACATGTATCCTCCCATTGTTGCCAATCCACACGTCATGCCTCACCATGTTTCCCCTCTCAGTACATATTCATCAGGGGGCCAATAGTGTTACTGCAGGATCTAAAGTGTATCTGGACACGATGATTACAACATGAGGCAGAGGCCTCAAATGCCAGCTTAAGAGGAAGTCCATCGTATTTCATTGTTCAGGCACGGCGCATGTGTGCATCCATCCAATCAGCAACGCCCCATCACACATGCGTGGAGTGCCGCCACTGTCAAAAATAGAGACAGGCTAACAGCGCAGGTGCACCCAATTCACAGTGTGCCCGCGTGTAGACAGACAAAGACTCTGATCACTGTATAGTCATCATAAAAGGAAATTAGCCTTCCATATATACCAGAAAAAAGTTAATGTATGATCACCAATGATTTTTATATCAACTGCAGTATGAGGGTCTAATCATCACTTAAAGGGGCTCTCTGAGAATTGTTTTGAGCACCTTGAGGGGTGCAGTTTTTAGAATGGTGTCAGTCTGTCATTGTAAATTTGTTTACTGTAACGATATCGATAACTCTGTACGTAACCCCTTTCTCATGTACAGCGCAATGGAAATAATAGTGCTATATAAATAATCATTTTTAAAAAATTATTACTTTTGGTAATTTTCTGTCATATACAGTGGGGCAAAAAAGTATTTAGTCAGTCAGCAATAGTGCAAGTTCCACCACTTAAAAAGATATGAGGCGTCTGTAATTTACATCATAGGTAGACCTCAACTATGGGAGACAAACTGAGAAAAAAAAAATCCAGAAAATCACATTGTCTGTTTTTTTAACATTTTATTTGCATATTATGGTGGAAAATAAGTATTTGGTCAGAAACAAAATTTCATCTCAATACTTTGTAATATATCCTTTGTTGGCAATGACAGAGGTCAAACGTTTTCTGTAAGTCTTCACAAGGTTGCCACACACTGTTGTTGGTATGTTGGCCCATTCCTCCATGCAGATCTCCTCTAGAGCAGTGATGTTTTTGGCTTTTCGCTTGGCAACACGATACATGGCCCCATTCATTCTTTCATGTACCCGGATCAGTCGTCCTGGCCCCTTTGCAGAGAAACAGCCCCAAAGCATGATGTTTCCACCACCATGCTTTACAGTAGGAAACAGGAACACATGGGCTACTTGCACAGTGAACAAGTCTGTATGATCATGTTCACACACCACCAAGAAACCTGAAGACACAAAAGAGAATAGTAAAACCAAAAACACTCAGTTTGAAAAAATGTTGCAGTAATCCGCAAGTGCTAGTAAAAGATGTAAAAAACAGGGTATTTGGTTGATACGTTTTTTGCAAAAAATGTATACTAAGCTGCTCTACCAATCTTCACGGTATACCCTTATCAGAGCAGTCCTAACTAATGTATGCAATCCCTATCTGATGTATTTAAAAACCTGATCATCTGTATATAACCTGTGTGAACAGGGTTCAGAGAGGAAAAATCCATGTGTGCATACAGGGTAGAACAGCTTTTGTGCAGATAGCCCAAGAGGAGTGGTGGAACTCCCCAGTCTTGTAGACACAAGAGAACAATTATGGAAACAGGAACACATGGGCTACTTGCACAGTGAACAAGTCTGTATGATCATGTTCACACACCACCAAGAAACCTGAAGACACAAAAGAGAATAGTAAAACCAAAAACACTCAGTTTGAAAAAATGTTGCAGTAATCCGCAAGTGCTAGTAAAAGATGTAAAAAACAGGGTATTTGGTTGATACGTTTTTTGCAAAAAATGTATACTAAGCTGCTCTACCAATCTTCATGGTATACCCTTACCACTCCTCTTGGGCTATCTGCACAAAAGCTGTTCTACCCTGTATGCACACATGGATTTTTCCTCTCTGAACCCTGTTCACACAGGTTATATACAGATGATCAGGTTTTTAAATACATCAGATAGGGATTGCATACATTAGTTAGGACTGCTCTGATAAGAGTATACCGTGAAGATTGGTAGAGCAGCTTAGTATACATTTTTTGCAAAAAACGTATCAACCAAATACCCTGTTTTTTACATCTTTTACTAGCACTTGCGGATTACTGCAACATTTTTTCAAACTGAGTGTTTTTGGTTTTACTATTCTCTTTTGTGTCTTCATGCTTTACAGTAGGTATGGTGTTTGATGGATGCAACTCAGTATTCTTTTTCCTCTAAACACGACAAGTTGTATTTCTACCAAACAGTTCCAGTTTGGTTTCATCAGACCATAGGACATTCTCCCAAAACTCCTCTGGATCATCCAAATGCTCTCTAGCAAACTTCAGACGGGCCCGGACATGTACTGGCTTAAGCAGTGGGACACGTCTGGCACTGCAGGATCTGAGTCCATGGTGGCGTAGTGTGTTACTTATGGTAGGCCTTGGCCTTGTTACATTGGTCCCAGCTCTCTGCAGTTCATTCACTAGGTCCCCCCGCGTGGTTCTGGGATTTTTGCTCACCGTTCTTGTGATCATTCTGACCCCACGGGGTGGGATTTTGCGTGGAGCCCCAGATCAAGGGAGATTATTTTATGGTCTTGTTTGTCTTCCATTTTCTAATTATTGCTCCCACTGTTGATTTTTTCACTCCAAGCTGGTTGGCTATTGCAGATTCAGTCTTCCCAGCCTGGTGCAGGGTTACAATTTTGTTTCTGGTGTCCTTTGACAGCTCTTTGGTCTTCACCATAGTGGAGTTTGGAGTCAGACTGTTTGAGGGTGTGCACAGGTGTCTTTTTATACTGATAACAAGTTTAAACAGGTGCCATTACTACAGGTAATGAGTGGAGGAAAGAGGAGACTCTTAAAGAAGAAGTTACAGGTCTGTGAGAGCCCGAAATCTTGATTGTTTGTTTCTGACCAAATACTTATTTTCCACCATAATATGCAAATAAAATGTTAAAAAAACAGACAATATGATTTTCTGGATTTTTTTTTTCTCAGTTTGTCTCCCATAGTTGAGGTCTACCTATGATGTAAATTACAGACGCCTCTCATCTTTTTAAGTGGTGGAAGTTGCACTATTGCTGACTGACTAAATACTTTTTTGCCCCACTGTAGGCCTTTCAAAATCTCTTCAAATGTGATGTGGTCCCTAAAAAATTGATTTTGTAAATCAACAAGTCAAATGGCGCACCTTCCCTTCCGAGCTCCCAGTTTTCCTCCACATATGGGGTATCGGCGTGTATGAGAGAAATTGCACAATGATGAGTAACTGGTTTGTGCTTTTGAGCGGGCCTGTGTGCAGGTCTTTTCTTAGTTTTTCTGGCCTAAAGCATCAAGATAAGACCTGCCTACAGTCCTGCCCCAGAGCACAAGCATCTCATTAACTGAAAACTTCTAACACTGATTGCACAAGAACCACAAGACTGATTTCTTCACCCCAGGTATCATTGTAATCAGTTTAAGGGTATGTGCACACTTTGCGGAATGTTGTGCGGATTTTTCCGCACTGATTTTGGTAAATCCGCAGGAAATCCGCACTGGGGAATTACCGCGGATTTACCTCGGATTCCACCTGCAGATTCCTATTGAGGAGCAGGTATAAACCACTGCGGAATCCGCACAAAGAATTGACATGCTGCGGAATAAACAACGCAGCGTTTCCGCATGTTTTTTTCCACAGCATGTGCACTGCGGATTTTGTTTTCCATAGGTTTGCATAGTACTGTAAACTCATGGAAAACTGCTGCGAATCCGCAGCAAAATCCGCAGTGTGTGCATATACCCTGACAGTGCCAACATGACAATGCCTGCAGTTTACTTCACAAAATCCTGCTGACAGGTTCTCTTTTGAGCACACCAGGGTCTCTTCAAACACAACATGGTGTCCTCTCTTGATTCCAGCCATGGGGCTCCTTTACTTCCCAGTTCTGCCATGTGTCCAAACAGTAGTTTTCCCCCACATATGGGGTATTGGCGTACTCAACAAATTATGGGGTCCATTTTATCCTGTTACCCTTGTGAAAATAAATTGAGGGTTAAAGTAAAATTTTTGTGAAAAAAAGTAAAATGATAATTTTTTCATCCTACTATGCATAAATTCCTGTGAAGCACCTGAAGGGTTACATTTTTTTTTAATGTGGTTTAGAGGACATTGAGGGGTGCAGTTTTTAGAATGGTGTCACTTTTAGGTATTTTCTGTCATATAGGCCGCTAGTCACTTCAAATGTGAGGTGGTCCCTAAAAATTGGTTTTGTATATTTTGTTGGAAAAAATTGTGGTGATGTAAAGTAGACATGTGGGAAATGTTATTTGTTAACTGTCTTGTGTGACAACTGATTTAAAAGCATAAAAATTAAAAGGTTGAAAACTGCTAAATTTTCCAAATTGTTCATCAAATTTTCATTATTTTTCATAAATAAACACAAGTCATATCGAAAAATTTTACCACTATCATGAAGTACAATATATCGCAAAAACCAATCTCAGAATCAATTGCAATAAGCCACTTCTGCAGCTAGAATCCAGAGAGATTTTTAATTTGATGTCCACTTAGTCAGGTCTTAATGAGTTACACTTTACTGGTCTCTTGGATTATGTTTCAGTGTCGCTGCCCTTACTTTTTTTTTTTCTATTTAGATTTATGCTAGTTCCTGCATCTTCCATCAGATGCTGTGTAAGGTGACCTCCTCTTCAATCAGTCCAGGTCCACTGAATGGCTCAGCTCTGCATTTTACCGTAACAAAGTGTGATATATATGTTTTCTAGAAGTCCATTGCACCAATCAGGCCATCTGTAGACTATTATATACATGACCAGCCATCAGCATTCATATATTACTTATCCATGTTCTTGGTCTGCCACTCTTTAGCAGGGTTTGACATTGGTTATTTCCGTACTGATTTCCCACTGTAGGCGAAAACGATCATTTGATGTGCCCTCCATATTCTGACCCTGTGCAGCTCATAGGTACTTTCGGTTCCCATTGGTGGATTTTCTGCCACGTTGCACCTGTGCACGTATGGACTGGCAAACCATTTGCCGTTTTGTTACCTGAAATCGCGATTGTACCTGCGCTGACAGACCGCATATACCTGATACAGTGATGAATACACAATCAGTTGTCGCAATAGCGCATGTGCCAACTGTTAGAACACATACCCTTATTAAGGGACAGACACTTCCTTCTCCGCCTGCATACCACAACCACAGGTATTGTGTCATTCATTCCTTCCACATATATTTATTCTCACTGCCTGTGGTTTCCCCACACTGATACGTGTGGGGTTTGTCTCCACACTCATGGGCTATGCAGCTTAATATTTCCCTCATCTCTTGCTTCCCATCATGTTTGACGCCCCATAGCATTGCAGGACTTTGATCCTTCTGCTTTTCATGATCTGGCAGATGCATTTATTTCAACTCTATTTGCGCTCCTTTGACTTGTTTGGCTACTATAAATTCAGCTCCCTCATTTATCATTGGTCTGTATCTGCTCTAGGGTGGCTTTGAAGGTTGTCATTAGCGTGTTGTATTATGCAATGGCCATTTCATCTATGTACCATTTTTCATTATTTGTTTTTTTTGCAATTGCTGTGATTTATTGCATATATACATTATTTATCCGTATACACCTAGCAGACCGTGCGTTCACATTTGTGGTTAATTGTTTATGTTCATAAGCATCTGCCCTATCTCACTTTATATAGTGATTCCTTGTATATGGTTTTCACTAGTTTCATGACTTTGTATATTGTTTCACGTTAATAAAATGTTTCACATATTTCTGGTGTGTTCCTCACTAGTGTATTCCTTTTTTATGTCAGTTTCCTATGATACATTTTGTAGCACGCTGGCACACAGTAAAGAGTTACACCCATTTCTTCATATTTCAGATAAGTTTAGTCACCTTCTTATAGTATTAAACTCTTTGCGTTAAAGTAATATTTTCTAAATTTGTTCATGATGGTGATTGAAGCCAGAATTGGATGGCTGCGTGTATTTCTGCAACTTGAATATTGTCATGAATGAAGACCTCTATAGGAAAAACAATGCCACATTAACCTATTTGTGGCTGTAATATAGTTTTACTTCTAATTAAATTATTGGTTAAAATAATCATGTGTATTACTGTTTATCTAATGTTTGAAAAATAAGAAAAAAACATTCCAGAAAAGATCATTCACATTATAAAGCTGCAATGTTACCTTCCCATGTAGCATCGCATCAGATTTACAGTTGTGTGATAAAGTGTTTGCCCCCTTCCAGATTTCCTATTTTGCATGCTTGTTACTCTTAAATTTCAGATCACCAAACAAATTTAAGTATTAAACAAAGATAACACTAGTTAACCCCGTCAGTGAACACCGTAAAAAGAAAAAAAACGAGACAAAAAACAACGCTTTATTTATATAAATAACCATGGTACCGCTGAAAATGTCATCTTGTCCTGCAAAAAAAGAGCCGCCATACAGTGTCATCAGCGAAAAAAAAAAAAAAGTTATAGTCCTCAGAATAAAGCGATGCAAAAATAATTATTTTTTTTATAGAAAATAGTTTTTATCGTATAAAAGCGCCAAAACATAAAAAATGATATAAATGAGGTATCGCTGTAATCGTACTAACCCAAAGAATAATAGGTATTAAGCTTACCGTTAATGATGTTTCCAGGAGTCCATCCTGACAGCACCATGGAGGACGTCCTCCCTCCCTTGCTGGGACAGGAAACACACGAGAGTTCAAAAGGTCCGGTCCCACCCGCAAACCTCAGTGTTGTAACAAGAACCGCCTCAAGGAAATGCAGAAAAGATACTTTAATGGTAAGTAGAACATATCACAACAAATATCAGGAACATATTACATCATATGCTAGGAACATATTACAAATATGCTAGAGTTATATTATATCATGCATATAAATATTATCAGGGAGGGAACTACCCGTGCTGTCAGGATGGACTTCTGGAAACATCATTAACGGTAGGCTTAATACTTATTTTCCAGGACGTCCCTCCTGACAGCACCATGGAGAGTACCAAAGCACCTCCTTAGGGTGGGATTACCGCTTGGAGATCTTTTCTCCCAAATGCAGTATGTTTACCAGACAAAACATCAAGTTTATAGTGTTTACAAAAGGTATTAGCACTGGCCCATGTTGTGGCCTTACAGATCTGCTCTAGAGAGGCGCCTGCCCTCTCAGCCCAAGACGTAGCTATCCCTCGAGTAGAGTGTGCACGGAGACCCTCCGGAGGAGGAATCCCCTCTGACTGGTAGGCCTCAGAGATCACCGAAGTGATCCAACGAGCGATAGAGGCCTTAGAGGCCTTTTTACCTTTATTCTTTCCACCAAACAAAATAAACAAATTTGGATCAATGCGCCATGAGTTGGTGGCTGACAGGTAGTCAAGGACGGCCTGTCTGACATCAAGAGAATGCAGAGCTCTCTCTTTAGCATTAGTAGGATTACTGCAAAAGGATGGCAACACGATCTCCTGGTTCCTATTTTTAAGCGTTCCTACTTTTGGAATAAACGAGGGATTGAGTTTGAGGATTAAGCTTTCATCTCTAATCTGGAGGTATGGGTCCCTAGTGCACAGACCCTGAATTTCCCCCACTCTCTTAGCTGTGGTAATAGCTACTAAGAACGCTGTTTTACGTGTTAGGACTGAAATGGGCATATTATCAGCCGAGGCGTAAATATCTTTACAGAGAAATCTGAGGACCAAATTAAGGTCCCAAGAAGGCGACAATTGCCTAATGGTGGGGCGCAACCTCTGGGTGGCTCTGATAAATCTAACTATCCATGGGTGAGATGCTAGGGGATAGTCAAAAAAGGAGCTAAGTGCCGAGATTTGCACTTTCAAGGTGCTTGGTCTGAGACCTTTGTCAAACCCAGCCTGCAGGAAATCTAGAATTCTAGGTAAGTCGGGAGTGCCTGCCGCAATCCCAGACCTGCCACCTTCCAGACAGAGCCGTCTCCAGATCTTCAGATAAATTGCCGACGTGACGGGCTTCCTACTGGCTTTGATCGTGGCAATTACTTGGTTCGACAGCCCTCTGGACTTCAGAATCATCCCTTCAGGATCCAGGCCGAGAGATGGAGCTTCTCTGGGTTCGGGTGATACACAGGACCCTGGTGGATTACATCTGCCCTGAGAGGAAACTCTACTGGGTTCTCGATTGCCAGGTCTACTAGAAGAGAGAACCAACTCCTTCTTGGCCAGTATGGAACAACCAGAATAACTCGAGCTTGGTCCTCCTTGATTTTCCTGAGAATGGCCGGAATTAGTGCCAGAGGAGGGAATGCATAGGAGAGAGATTCTGTCCATCTCTGGCTCAGACCATCTATCCCTTCCGGAAGATCCCGAGGGTTCAGCGAGAAGAATCTTGAGACCTTCGAATTTCTCCTGTTTGCAAATAGGTCTATACTGGGAGTTCCCCAGCGAAGACATAAATCCCGGAAAATATCCTGGTTTAGTTCCCACTCTGTTGCAAACACTCTTCTCCTGCTCAAGTAGTCTGCTATGACGTTCTGGGAGCCCTCTAGGTGAACCGCCGAGATGGAAAGGACCGATCTTTCTGCCCAGCGAAATATTCTTCCCGCCAGTTCCTGAAGCACATAGTGTCTTGGGCCCCCCTGATGCTTCAGAAAGGAAACCGTAGTCACATTGTCAGACAGTATTCTGACATGGCAATTCTCCAGCATGTAATGGTTCCTTCTCAAGGCTTCCCAAATAGCATACAACTCTTTGAAGTTGGAGGAGCTGTGAACAACGTCTGGAGGCAATCTTCCTTGTAGGATCCTGCCTTTCAAATGAGCTCCCCAGCGCCAGGCGCTGGCGTCTGTTGTAATTACCACGTAGGGATCGGTAGACCATAGCACTCCGTTCCTTAGCTTCTCTGAGTCTGTCCATCAGAGGAGAGACCTTCGTACGGGATCCGATAGCCTTAAAGTACTGTCCAGAGAAGACTGACGATGGTCCCACTTGGAAAGAATTAATCTTTGCAGTAGTCTTGAATGGAACTGTGCCCATCTTACACATGGTATGCAAGCCGTCATTAGCCCTAGCACTCTCATGGCCATCCTTATTGAAACTCTGCGTTCTAGTAGGAGCCTGACCTGGATCTGTATTGCCTCCAGCTTGGATTCGGGTAGAAGCGATATTCTGTTTGCTGAGTCCAAACACACTCCCAGGAAGATCTTCTTGTGTTCCGGAGTTAGGTCGGATTTCTGCCAGTTTATGACCCAACCTAATTGTTTCATCACAGATATAGTTCGGTTCTTGTGATCTACCAGAATCTCCGGAGTTCTTGCCACCAGGAGGAAGTCGTCCAGATATGGAACTATTCTGATCCCCTGGTTCCTCAGGAAAGCAACGATCTCTGACACCAGCTTTGTAAAAATCCGAGGTGCTGAGGCAAGTCCGAACGGAAGGCACTGAAACTGGTAGTGACAGGTCCCAGATGGCAGAACTACCGCAAACCTCAGAAGCCTCTGAGAAAGAGGGTGGACGGGAACCTGATAATAGGCACTCTTCAGGTCGAGAGTGCACATCACAGCGTTCCGATCTATGAGGAGGGTTGCCGAACGAATGGACTCCATACGAAACCTCTTGTACCTGACCCAAGCATTCAGGGGTTTCCGGTTTACTATTGTGCGGGAGTCGCCAGATGGTTTCGTTATTGAAAATAGGGAAGAGTAGTGACCCTGGCCTACTTCTAGTGGCGGTACTGGAATTATGACTTCTGAGGAAAGCATCCCCATTAAGTCTAACATCATGGGAGAGTCCCGAGGAACCACCGTAGGTACTATGTATCTGTCTGGTTGAGGGGAGTAGAGCTCGATACTGTAGCCTTCTGACACAGTCCGTAGAACCCACTGATTTTGGGTGATTCGGGCTCAATTGTTCGCAAAGTGGCGAAGCCTTCCCCCTATAAGGGTGGCGTCATTGAGTCTTAGATTAAGAGGAGGGGCTGAAGAAAAAACTTCTGTTCTTATTACCCTGGGTACGGGAACCCCTGTTAAATCCTCTGTTGGATCTACCACCTCTGAAATCGGACTGTCTCCTGAAGGGAAACCCTCTCCGAAAGGACTGAGACCTCTTAGGCTTGTCCCCCGGAAACCCTTTTCTCTTGTCAGAGGCCGACTAAGATAGTATCTAGGGACGGACCAAATACCCTTGCACCTGAAAAAGGAATTGAGCATAATTTGGTCTTAGAAGCATTATCCCCAGACCATGATCTTAGCCAGACCGCCCTTCTAGCTGCGTTAATGAACCATTTCTAGCCGAAAATCTGACTGATTCAGCCGTCATGTCGGACAGAAAAGCCGTGGCAGATCTCATTATAGGGAGAGAATTTAGGATTTCGGATCTCGGGGTCTTATTAGAGAGATGCTCTTCCAATTGACCCATCCAAAGGTACATAGACCGGGCTACCGAGGTAGCTGCAATGTTGGTCTTAATTAGAGCTGCAGAGGATTCCCAGGCCCTTTTTAACAGTATGTCGGCTTTCCGATCCATGGGATCGCGCAAGTTTGATGAGTCCTCGAATGGTATAGCTGTCTTTTTGGCAACCTTTGCCACCGGAACATCAACTTTGGGTATCTCGTCCCATAGCTTTACATCCTCTGGCTCAAATGGTAGTCGAGCCTTGAAGTCCTTGGACAATACCAGCCGACGTTCTGCCTCCTTCCACTCCTCGAGTACCATGGCTTTAATATGCTCACTAACTGGGAAGACTGTCTGCCAACGTGACATAAGTCCCCCAAACATCATGTCCTGCCTGGATTGTGGCTTAGAAGTTTCTTCTATTTGCATTGTGCAGCGCACAGCCTGCACGAGATCATTCGTATCCTCCGCCTGGAAGAGGTATTTCCTCTGGTGGTCCTGGCTCCCTGAAGGAAGCTCCCCTTCCTCTTCTGAGATGAAGTCTTTAGAGTCAGACTTGTCTTCAGAGTTAAACCCCAGTTCTTTTAAGTCTCGTTCCCTTCTGGCTCTTTTGCGGTTGGGAATGGGGCTGGATTTTTCCATCATACTAGACAGAGAAGCTTGGACTTCCTCTCGTATTTGGGACCTCATTTCAGATAGTAGTGAGGGCTGCTCATCTCTCATAACCTTGGATGTGCAATCTGCACATAAGGTTTTCCCATGAGTGTCCGGAAGCTTTATGCTACATATGGGACATTTACTGGATTTTCCAGAGGCCTTGCCGGACTTAACTGTACCAGGCAGGACAGCGGGGGTTCCCTTATCCTTAAATGATATAAGATAGGGAAAGGTAAAGGGCAAAACCTGTTTGTGCGTGCAGGTGGGGAAGTTTGCGCTATGCGCAATTACCCCCTCAGCTGGCATGCTTCCTTCCATGCTTCCGAAGGCAACAGGACCCCGCAGCCCAGAGCTCCAGACAGAAGCGCTTCAGCCACTGTGTGATCCACGCTGGAACGCACACCTCTCCGTACATCAGCGTTACCGGAAGTGACAGTAACGGATGCCGCAAAACCTGAAGTGACGCGGTCCCTGGGAACGTCCGCCGGCAGACGCCGTGCCGAGCACCATGCTGCCCGCAAACCTCCTGGAACCGCGTCCGCAGCCGAGAGCCTCCCACCGGGAGGAGCAGCTGCCATCAGGAGCCTCGTCCACTCCTGGTCTTTGGAGCAGAGGAGGGTTTCTGCCCTGAGCCTCTTGACAGGGGGAAGGATATTGGCAAGCCGCACGATCCCCCTGAGCTCCGGTAAGCTGCGCAGCTTCTCTCGTGCGTCCCTTGCAGGGACAGGAAAAACACTGAGGTTTGGGGGTGGGACCGGACCTTTTGAACTCTCGTGTGTTTCCTGTCCCAGCAAGGGAGGGAGGACGTCCTCCATGGTGCTGTCAGGAGGGACGTCCTGGAAAAACTGCTTTATCAATTTTGCGGAACGGTATAAACGCCCCCCTCCAAAAAAAAAAAATTCTTGAATAGCTGGATTTTGGTCATTCTGCCTCACAAAAATCGGTATAAAAAGCGATCAAAAAATGTCACATGCCCAAAAATGGTACCAATGAAAAACGTCAACTCGTCCCGCAAAAAACAAGACCTCACATGACTGTGGACCAAAGTATGGAAAAATGATACTTACGGGTAATTTGATTTTCCAGAACCATGACAGCACCGCACGTGAGAGATGGCATCCGCCCCCAGGAACAGGAAACCTGTAGCAGAGATAAAAGAATGGGGCGGCCCCTCTCTCCTCAGTTTGTTTCAGAGTATGGAAGATGACCGCTTTGTTAGTATACACTCATTCCACGTGAGAGGAAGAAATAGAAGACTCCTAGGGTGGGACAACAGCAGATAATACCTTTCTCCCAAAAGACAAGTCTGATAGACCCAAGTCTAGTCTATAATGTCGGAAGAAGGTAGAGGGTGAGGACCATACTGCCGCTCTACAAATTTGTTCCACCGAGGCGTTTGCCCTTTCCGCCCAGGATGTGGCAATAGCACGCGTGGAGTGGGCCGTAACACCTTGTGGGGGAACTTGACCAGAAGAGGAATATGAAAGTGAGATAGCCGTACGCAACCACCGCGCAATAGTTGCCTTTGAGGCCTTTTTTCCCCTGTTTGTCCCCTAGAAGGCAACAAAAAGGGCTGATGACTGATGCCAAGATTTTGTGGCTTCTATGTATTGAAGCAGGCAGCGTCTGACAGAGACAATGGAAGGTTTTCTCTCCCTGGGATTTTGGTTGAGGACAGAATGAGAGCAGAATAATTTCCTGGTCCCGATGAAATTTTGAGTTGACCTTTGGAAGGAAGGCCGGGTCAGTTTTGATGACCACTTTATCATCCTGGAAGGTAGTGTAAGGGGGGGTTCACCGACATAGCTTGCAGCTCGCAGGTACGACGGGCTGAAGTTAAGGCAACCAGGAGGACTGTTTTTAGGGTTAAGGATTTTATTGAAATAGAATCAAGAGGCTCAAAGGGGGAAACGGTTAGAGCATTTAAAACTAAATTTAGATCTCAGGGAGCCACCTTAGGTAATAATTTTGAGGGTCTAGATGTAAAGGAGGCTCGGTTGAATCTATAGACCCAAGGGTGGTCAGCAAGTTTCTGATCAAACAGCGCACCCAGGGCAGAGACTTGCACCTTTAAGGTGCTAGTAGATAGCCCCTTCTCTAACCCTTTTTGGAGAAATTCTAGAATTTCTTTTACCGGAATTTCTTGGCTTGTCTCGGACAACTGTCGCCCCGAGAATTCCAGGAATTTTTGCCAAATTTGTTGGTATTTCTCTGAGGTGACTTTTTTCCTGCTAGAGAGCAACGTGGTCACCAAAGGGTTTGAGAATCATTTTGCTAATAGAAGCCCCCTCTCAAGTTCCAGGCGGTGAGATGTAGCTCGTGTACTTGGGGATGTTGAACTGGTCCCTGGTGTAGGAGATCCGAGGCATCTGGGAGGATCCACGGGTCCGAGATAGACATGCGTCTGAGCCACGTGAACCATGCCCTTTTCGGCCAAAAGGGAGCTATGAGGATAACTTGTGCTTTGTCTTTCCGAATTTTCTTGAGGACTGTCGGGACTAATGGTATCGGGGGGGAAATGCGTACGCTAGATGAAAGTTCCATCAGTATAGAAACGCATCTACTCCCTCCGGGTGTTCTCTCGGGTTCAGAGAATAGAACCTCCTCACCTTTCGATTTTCTCTTGTGGCAAATAAGTCTATTTCTGGAATGCCCCAGCTGGCACAGATTTTCCCAAATCTTTCCTGGTTCAGGGACCACTCCCCTTGATGTAATATGTGACGGCTCAGGAAGTCGGCCACTTGATTTTCTGATCCCCTTAAGTATGTTCCGGTTAAGGACAGAACGTTGTTTTCGGCCCATATGAAAAGCTCTTTGGCTTCTGCCATAAGAGATGGGGATCTTGTGCCCCCTTGATGATTTCTATAGGCTATCGTGTTGTTGTCGGACAACACCACCACATGTCTCCCCCGTATCCCTTCTCCTATATGAAGAAGTGCTTGCCTTACTGCCGACAATTCTTTTAGATTGGAGGATGCTGTTGTCATTGAGGCCTCCCATTGACCCTGTAGGACCCGATCCTCCAAATGTGCTCCCCACCCACATGGACTCGCATCGGTAGTAAGGACTACTGGATTCTGCACTGACCACGGCACTGCGTTGCTTAAATTTTTCACTCTTAGCCACCATTCTAGCGAGTCCTGAACCTCTGGTGACAGATTTTCCGGTTCAGATTGTATGGAGTCCTCATTTGTTCGGTCAGTATCTGCCATTGTAACTCTCGTGTATGGCTTTGTGCCCACCGTGTTGCTGGAATTGTTGCCGTTAGAACTCCTAAAAGCGACATTGCATTCCGTAGTGAGATGGTCTGTTGTAGCTGGAACAGTTGTACTTTCTGTTGGATAGTTTGAATTTTCCTCTGTGGGATGACACACTCCTGTTTGACCGAATCCAATAGGATCCCGAGGAATTCTTGAGTCTGTGTTGGAATAAGTCTTGATTTTTTCAGGTTTATAACCCATCCTAACCTGGTTAGCACCTCCAGCACTCTTGCGACTGTTCTCTCGCAATTTTCTTTGTTGTTTGCTATCACCAAAAAATCGTCCAAATAAGGTACCAGCATTATGTCTTTCCTGATGAAGGACGCCACTTCGGAAATGATTTTTGTAAATACGCGGGGCGCTATAGTCACCCCGAAGGGAAGACATTGATATTGTAGATGGGTGGGGGTGTTTGCAAGATTCACCACTAACCTCAGGTACTGTTGGTGTTGGACCGCAATTGGTACATGGTAGTAAGCATCTGTAAGATCGATCACTGCCATGTCACAGTTTGGGTCGAGTGCCTTTATTGCCGTTCTCAGGGTCTCCATTTTGAATCTTTCTATCTGAATATACTGATTTAGAGCCTTCAGGTTGAATATTACTCTCAGCGAGCCGTCTGGTTTCGGTGTTAGAAACAAGGTGCTGTAGAACCCTTTCCCTATCTCTTGATGAGGTACTCTTATTAATACTTTTTGTATGAGGAGATGAACTTCTCTTTCTAGTGTGGCCTGATTTTTTCCCGCCACATGGGTCATTTTTACACGATTTGGTGGGAGGCTGGAGAACTTGAGTCTTAACCCTTCTGACAAGTTGATTATCCATTGAGACGCCGGGAGTGCTGCCCAGTGGTGGACAAACCATCGGAGTCTTCCGCCCACTGGGATTTTGGCGTCATTGATTTTTGGGATCAGACTTGGGGGGTGGTTTGTTGAAAAGGAATCCCCTTTCCTTTCGATCTTTCCAGGGTCTGCCCCGATTAGACCTGTCATCTGATCGGCCGCAGGTCCCTCTATATCCAGATCCACGAAAGGATGGGCGAGAGGTTTCCCATCGGCGCCTAGGAAAGGAAGGAGGTGGAAACCGCTTCTTCTTGTCCGATGCCTTATCAAGGATCTCGTCTAGAGCCTTACAAAAAAAGATATTGTCCTTCACAGGGTACCCCACAGAGTTTGACCTTCGATTGGAAATCAGCCGTCCAATTTTTTAGCCATCATGCTCTACGACCCGAGTTGGATAGAGCACATGCACGTGCGGCACCTCTGACAGAATCAATTGAAGCATCTGCCAGGAATCTTGTGGCGCCCTGTAGAGAGGGTAATGCTTCAAGTAGTCTCTCTCTCGGGCATTTGTTTTTGATCTGGTCACTTGGCTCCTCTAACCACTTGACCATAGCACGTGCTGTGCAAGTGGCAGCAACCCCGGGTTTAAATGACCATGTCGCCGCTTCCCAAGCAGATTTTAGAAAGGCATCTGCTTTCTTGTCTAGGGGATCTTTTAAGGCTCCCATGTCCTCAAATGGTAATGCTACCCCTTTAGAGGTGCTGGCAATGGCAGCATCTAGCTTGGGAGCCTTTTCCCACTTCTCACAGATTTCCTCATCAAAGGGGTACTTGTGTTTTAAGGCCTGAGTGTTATGACCTGGTGGTTAGGACAGTAATGGACCTGGTGGTTAAGAGCTCACGGAATGACATGATAGTTACTAATAATACAAAACAAGCTCTGAGACGTGGGAACTCTGCTGACCGCAATCCCTAATCCTATCACACACACTAAAAATAGCCATGGATTGCTCCCAACGCTCCCTATGCAACTCGTCACAGCCTAAGGAACTAGCTAGACCTAAAGATAGAAAAATAAAGCCTACCTTGCCTCAGAGAAATTCCCCAAAGGAAAAGGCAGCCCCCCACATATAATGACTGAGTTAAGATGAAATCACAAACACAGAGATGAAATAGATTTAGCAAAGTGAGGCCCGACTTACTGAACAGACAGAGGGTAGGAAAGGTAACTTTGCGGTCAGCATAAAAACTACAAAAAGACCACGCAGAGGGCGCAAAAAGACCCTCCGCACCGACTCACGGTGCGGAGGCGCTCCCTCTGCGTCCCAGAGCTTCCAGCAAGCAAGACAAAAATCAAAATAGCAAGCTGGAGAGAAAAATAGCAAACAATAGAAAAACAAGCAGGAACTTAGCTTCTGCTGGGAAGACAGGTCACAACAACGATCCAGGAGCGAACTAGACCAATACTGGAACATTGACAGGTGGCATGGAGCAATGATCTAAGTGGAGTTAAATAGAGCAGCCAGCTAACGAATTAACCTCGTCACCTGTGGAAGGAAACTCAGAAGCCGCAGCCCCACTCACAACCACCAGAGGAAGCCCATGGACAGAACCAGCCGAAGTACCATTCATGACCACAGGAGGGAGCTTGACAACAGAATTCACAACACCTGAGGGATGGATATTTTCTTGTTGGGCTTTTTCCACTCCCTTTTAATTAAATTTACTATATTTTCATGGAAGGGAAAAAATTTACACTTCTTCCCTTCCAAGTTACTAAACATTGTGTCCTGAATTGACCGTGGCTCTTTAGGAGTCTCTACCCCCATAGTTGCTCTAACGAGTTTGAGCAATTTCCCAATCTCTTCAGACTGAAAATAAGGGTGGCCATACTCCTCATCCGAGGAGTCTAGGTCTGAGGCATCAGAGGGGGTTAATATTCCTGGTTCATCCCCTGAATCTACGTCCGACCCTTGTTCACTTGTCTGGGGAGGGGGAGTTTCTTTTGCTGTATGATGATTCAGTTGCTCCTTTACTGTCGATTTGACTTCTTCCCGTATTATTGTTTTAATATTCTGTAATAGGGAAGAAGATTCTTCTGCAACTATCTTGTCAATACAAGGCTGGCAGATTTTCTTGCTGTATAAGCTAGGGAGTGTGTCCTTGCATAGTGCACAGACCCTATTTTTCTGCTTGGATGTGGCTTTCTTCCCCTAAAAAACATATAGTGTACAGGGTATCAGTATGTGTGGTTTTGCCATACAAAGGCACTCACCCCTCCAGGACCCTGGATACCGCAGTAGCTTGTGCCTCCTCAGATATCTTCGCAGGCATCATTGGTGTATCCGGATCCATCGCTGGTTCGGTCATTTTAGCAGGCAGATTGCTTGCTGTGAAGGACCAGCGATTTCCTTGGTTGCTGTATTTTATATCAGGAGCGGTGTGCATGCCTCTGGATCAACTTCCGCCCGGAAGTGTCCAGCACACCGGCTCCCTCGGCGTGTGACGTCACTTCCGTGCGACCGGAAGTAGTCATCCTTCACTTTGGCGCCAGCGTCGGTGAAAGACACGCCCCTAAACCCCGGTCCAGCCTCCTGCACAGAGCAGACGCCAGGGAATCCAGCGAGGGGGAAGGAAGGAGCGGACACAGCAGCCTCTTCACCCGGACAACACTGCACGCGATGCCGCCGAGTATGGCTGGCCCCCCCGCGGACCTCGGCCTCCGGACCGGAATCATCAGAGGGGGATCCCTCCGGAGGTAGGAGCTCTGCGACAGGCATCCACCTGCAGGAACAGGAAACCAAACTGAGGAGAGAGGGGCTGCTCCATTCTTTTATCTCTGCTACAGGTTTCCTGTTCCTGGGGGCGGATGCCATCTCTCACGTGCGGTGCTGTCATGGTGAAGGGAAAAATTTATAGCTCTCAAAATGTGGAGACGCAAAAACATTTTATTGCAATAAAAAGCGTCTTTTAGTGTGTGACAGCTGCCAATCATAAAAATCCGCTAAAAAAACACGCTATAAAAAGTAAATCAAATCCCTCATCACCCCCTTAGTTAGGGAAAATAATAAAATTAAAAATGTATATATTTCCATTTTCCCATTAGGGTTAGGGCTAGGGGTGCGGCTAGGGTTGAGGTCAGAGTTTGGGCTAGGGCTACAGTTAGGGTTGGGGCTAAATTTAGGGTTAGGGCTAAAGTTAGGGTTTGGATTACATTTACGGTTGGGAATAGGGTTAGGGGTGTGTTGGATTTAGGGGTGTGGTTAGGGTTGGGATCAGGGTTAGGGGTGTGTTGGAGTTAGGGGTGTGGTTGTGATAGGGATTAGGGGCATGTTAGGGTTATGGTTGGGATTAGGGTTAGGGGTGTGTTTGGGTTTCAGTTAGAATTGGGAGTTTCCACTGTTTAGGCACATCAAGGGCTCTCCAAACGCGACATGGCGTTCAATCTCAATTCCAGCCAATTCTGCATTGAAAAAGTAAAACAGTGCTCCTTCCCTTCCAAGCTCTCCCGTGTACCCAAACAGGGGTTTACCCCAACATATGGGGTATCAGCGTACTCAGGACAAATTGGACAACTTTTTGGGTCCAATTTCTCTTGTTTTGCTTGGGAAAATAAAATTGGGGGGCTAAAAAACCCATTTTGTGGGAAAAATTTTTTTTTATTTTCACGGCTCTGCGTTATAAACTATAGTGAAACACTTGGAGTTTCAAAGCTCTCATCACATCTAGATAAGTTCCTTGGGGGGGTCTAGTATCCAATATGGGGGTCACTTGTGGGGGGATTTCTAATGTTTAGGTACATTAGGGGCTCTGCAAACGCAATGTGACGGCTGCAGACCATTCCATCCAAGTCTGCATTCCAAAGGGCGCTCCTTCCCTTCCGAGCTCTGCCATGCGCCCAAACAGTGGTTTACCCCCGCCTATCGGGTATCAGCGTACTCAGGACAAATTGCATAACAACTTTTGGGGTCCAATTTCTTCTCTTACCCTTAGGAAAATAAAAAATTGGGGGCGAAAAGATCATTTTTGTGAAAAAATATGATTTTTTTATTTTTACAGCTCTGCATTATAAACTTCTGAGAAGCACTCGGTGGGTCAAAGTGCTCACCACACATCTAGATAAGTTCCTTAGGGGGTCTACTTTCCAAAATGGTGTCACTTGTGGGGGTTTCAATGTTTAGGCACATCAGAGGCTCTCCAAACGCAACATGGCGTCCCATCTCAATTCCAGTCAATTTTGCATTGAAAAGTCAAACGGCGCTCCTTCCCTTCCGAGCTCTGCCATGCGCCCAGTGGTTTACCCCCACATATCAGGTATCACCGTACTCAGGACAAATTGCACAACAACTTTTGGGGTCCATTTTCTCCTGTTACCCTTGGTAGAATAAAAAGTTGGAGCTGAAGTAAATTTTTGGTGAAAAGTTGAGTTCATTTTTTTTTTCAAACATTCCAAAAATTCCTTTAAAAAACCCCAAAAGGGTTAAAAAAAAACCCTTCCTGAATGGGGTTTTGAGTACCTTGAGATGTGCAGTTTTTAGAATGGTGTCACACTTGGTTATTTTCTATCATATAGACCCCTCAAAATGACTTCAAATGTGATGTGGTCCCTAAAAAAAATGGTGTTGTAAAAATGAGAAATTGCTGGTCATCTTTTAACCCATATAACTCCCTAACAAAAAAAAAATTTTGGTTCCAAAATTGTGCTGATGTAAAGTAGACATGTGGGAAATGTTACTTATTAAGTATTTTGTGTGACATATCTCTGTGATTTAGGGGCATAAAAATTCAAAGTTGGAAAATTGCAAAATTTTCGCCACATTAATGTTTTTTTTCACAAATAAACACAGGTAATATCAAAGAAATTTTACCACTATCATGAAGTACAATATGTCACGAGAAAACTATGTCAGAATCATCAGGATCTGTTGAAGCGTTCCAAAGTTATAACCTCAAAGGGACAGTGGTCAGAATTGTAAAAATTGGCCCGGTCATTAACGTGCAAACCACCCTTGGGGGTAAAGGGGTTAATGCCATCAGATAGTGTTACTATCTGCTCAACTATATGCATTATGGTAAAACATTTCTGTACAATGCATATTCTAAAACGTAGTGAAATGTAAGGTTTCATGATATATTTAACAGTTAAGAAATGTAATTTTACTGATACACGATCTAGCAGGTATAATGGCATTGTCCAGGAATATTTATGAATGAAAGTGTCTACAGAAAATGTTATAAAATAAATCAGTCAAGTGTCAACTAGAGCCATGGCCTTGCAGCAATGGCATAATTTCATGCTAGTAACCATTCAGCCCAGTTATTGGCTGCATTGGAGAATTCATGGTATGTCCAGGAAAAGAAAACCAATCTAACCACTGATGCAGAGCTCCATTTCATACAATCAGTAGTGGCTAGATTTTTTTTATATTTTCTACATGTACTTTGATGCATTACTCGTGGAAAACCATCTCTGATTATCCTAAGGTTTTTGTTTTTTTAAAGAAACCTAATTAAAATATGGTAAGTGATCCTTGGTATACACCAAACTGTCTCAAAATTACTCCCTACATTGTAGTAACAGAGATTACCACCCTTAGATAGTACAACCTAAAGGTACCGTCACACTAAAGGTACCGTCACACATAGCGACGCTGCAGCGATACCGACAACGATCCGGATCGCTGCAGCGTCGCTGTTTGGTCGCTGGAGAGCTGTCACACAGACCGCTCTCCAGCGACCAACGATCCCGAGGTCCCTGGTAACCAGGGTAAACATCGGGTAACTAAGCGCAGGGCCGCGCTTAGTAACCCGATGTTTACCCTGGTTACCATCCTAAAAAGTAAAAAAACAAACGCTACATACTTACCTACAGCCGTCTGTCCTCGGCGCTCTGCTTCTCTGGTCTGGCTGTGAGCGCCGGGCAGCCAGAAAGCAGAGCGGTGACGTCACCGCTCTGCTTTCCGGCTGACCGACGCTCACAGCCAGAGCAGGAGGAGAGCAGAGCACAGCGCTGGAGGACAGACGGCTGTAGGTAAGTATGTAGTGTTTATTTACTTTTAGGATGGTAACCAGGGTAAACATCGGGTTACTAAGCGCGGCCCTGCGCTTAGTTACCCGATGTTTACCCTGGTTACCAGCGAAGACATCGCTGAATCGGTGTCACACACGCCGATTCAGCGATGTCTACGGGGAGTCCAGCGACGAAATAAAGTTCTGGACTTTCTTCCCCGACCAGCGACAGCACAGCAGGGGCCTGATCGCTGCTGCCTGTCACACTGGACGATATCGCTAGCGAGGACGCTGCAACGTCACGGATCGCTAGCGATATCGTCTAGTGTGACAGTACCTTTAGCGACGCTGCAGCGATACCGACAACGATCCGGATCGCTGCAGCGTCACTGTTTGGTCGCTGGAGAGCTGTCACACAGACCGCTCTCCAGCGACCAACGATCCCAAGGTCCCCGGTAACCAGGGTAAACATCGGGTAACTAAGCGCAGGGCCGCGCTTAGTAACCCGATGTTTACCCTGGTTACCATCGTAAAAAAACAAACAGTACATACTTACATTCAGCTGTCTGTCCCTTGCCGTCTGTTTGCTGCACTGACTGCTGGCCGCAAAGTGAAAGCAGAGCACAGCCACAGCGGTGAGTCACCGCTGTGTGACTCACCGCTGTGCTCTGCTTTCACTTTGCGGCCAGCAGTCAGTGCAGGAAATAGACGGCAAGGGACAGACAGCTGAATGTAAGTATGTACTGTTTGTTTTTTTACGATGGTAACCAGAGTAAACATCGGGTTACTAAGCGCGGCCCTGCGCTTAGTTACCCGATGTTTACCCTGGTTACCAGTGAAGACATCGCTGAATCGGTGTCACACACACCGATTCAGCGATGTCTGCGGGGAGTCCAGCGACGAAATAAAGTTCTGGACTTTCTTCCCCGACCAGCGACAGCACAGCAGGGGCCTGATCGCTGCTGCCTGTCACACTGGACGATATCGCTAGCGAGGACGCTGCAACGTCACGGATCGCTAGCGATATCGTCTAGTGTGACGGTACCTTTAGGCTGCGTTTCCAACAATGAGCTTTTGATGTTGCAGTATTTCTGCATATAAAGTAAATTGAGTTACTTGCATTTTTTTAGTACTTTTTTTCTAACATGCGTTTTATTGTTTTTTTTACGTTGTGCTTTTTGTCTCTGGTTGGTATTTCAGGTTTTCAACAAAGCTGCTTCGTTTTTGATACTTCCTTGTACTTCTCTTTGACAAAACGTTAATAGTCATGTAGGGATGAATTACATGTGTTTCCACTTTGTGAAATTTTTACCTACAAATTTTCCGTATCTAATGCAATCCTATAGAAAAAAATCTGTACATAATAGCTCTTCTGAGTATGCAAAGTATTGACACGTTGCGGATTTGAACCACGCACCGCAGGTCAGTTTTGCTGAGTAAAAACGAAGCTCAGTGGGCAGGTTTCTATATATCCCTTCCACTTTGCTGAAACTGTAAGATTCAGCGTTTTTTCATGCAGCAAAAATATGAATTGCCAAAAACTCACTGGGAGCATACAACCTAAATGGGTATTTAAATCATACATATTTATAGCAATATCCCCAGGATAAGTAACAAAGGTCTTGTACATAGAGCAGAAGGGAACGTTTTTTGGGATCTGCGAAGGTTTCTATGATTTTAATGTCATGAATAATGCTGCATGAGGAGCTATTCTTGTAATCAAGAGAAAGACTCACCAATAAGACTGCCAAAAGTGGATATCAGAATGGTATTTCCACCCTACACATTTATAGCATATCCTCAGGACAAATTACTGATGGGTACAAGCAGCATTCTTTCTGTAAATCTCACAGATTTCAATAAATAGATGCACAGCCACCTGTTAAATTCAATGTTTAGGGTAGAAAATAACTAGTAAGTAAGTAGTGAGGGAGTATACATTGTTGTAGGACGTTTTGTTCGGTCAGATTTCGTTGCACCTTGCAAGCTACATTTCCATTTTCATATTATAACATTAGGGATAGCTGCACATCAAAGTTTGTAAAGTGTTTGCACCAAGTTATAAAGTTATCACCTATGCACCAGATAGCTGATTACTTGCAGATTATCTGCTGGTGGCCTCATTGGTGTTCTCAGCCATCTTAGGCAATCGCATAGACAACGAACAGAGTGGTGATGCATAGGCAAAACAACTGCTTGAGTCAGGGTTTTGCAGAATCTTGTTCTCAGGTTCGGTGGAGGTTCCAACAGTGGACAACCAGACAGTGGGTAGGTTAAAACTTTTAATCTAGGTAAAAACTAGCATTGGAGAGTATAGCTTTTATTGCCAAAATACTTTCTACATATCCATAAGCCTAATAAATACAAATGATACGATGTGTTGTACCCACCACCACCTTGGTCTAACGGGAGCTATGTGCACACGTTGTGGATTGGTGTGCTGATTTTTCCGCACTGTTTTTGCAAAATCCGCAGGTAAACCGCACTGCGCATTACCCACAGTTTTTGTGCGGATTCCACCTGCGGTTTTACACCTGCGGATTCCTATTGAGGAGCAGGTGTAAACAGCTGTGGAATCCACACAAAGAATTGACATGCTGCGGAAAAAACACCACTGCGTTTCCACGCGTTTTTTTCCGCAGCATGTGCACTGTGGATTTTGTTTCCCATAGGTTTACATGGTACTCTACAACGCATGGAAAACAGCTGCAGATCTGCAGTGTCAAATCCACTGCGGATCTGCAGAAAAATCCGCAACGTGTGCACATAGCCTGGTTCTTTACTGTTTTACAATATCTACTATTGTAAATATTACAATAAGTGTCTATTAACATATGGAAAAATATTTAGAATGGAGAGTTCTCAGTGGTTGATACCTTTTAATGGCCAACTGAAAAGATGGTAATAAATTGCAAGCTTTCGAGACTACATAGTCTCTTCATCAGGCAAAGACTAAAACAAATTCTGAAGAATCACATTTATGTTGTGCATAAATATGTGATTCTTCAGAATTTGTTTTAGTATTTGCCTGATGAAGAGACGTATGTAGTCTCGACAGCTTACAATTTATTACCATCTTTTCAGTTGGCCATTAAAAAGGTATCAACCACTGAGGACTCTCAATTCTAAATATTTTTCTATCTACTGGCTAACACGGTACCAAGATATATTTCTTTCCTGTATGGACATATGGCAAACTTGATGGCAGTATTTTCTGCCACTGACCCATTCATCTTAAAATGGTTATGCAGACAACCACCACATTAAAATTCATATAACGGATTTTCAATCTGGCATGTATGAGTATAAACTTAGCCTGCCTTCACAAGTTTTTTATTTCCAGCCAAACACATTAGTGGAAACAAAGTAAAGTGAAAGTATAAAAGACAGGACTAAAATATATTTTTGTTTTCAAATGGTTTTCTTTTGAATGTACCAGAATTGAAAGGAGTGGTCAATTTGTGTTAGTGTTTATATCTGCCAAATACTCACCACGATGCTAATAAAACCAACAGGAAAAATTCTTAAAAGAGGCTATGCAATACTTTACCATTTATGACCTATTCTTAGGATAGGTCATCAATGTCTGATCGGTGAGGGTCCAACACCCGGCACACCTGCTGAACAACTGTTGGTGTCAGCGGCCACTGGCCGGAAGAACTCACTTGCGGAACTGGCTGTCTTCTGATGGTGGCCGATGCAGGTTACTGCACATCTGACTCCTATGAGGAGGAGAATGTGTAGTCACCATCAGAAGATGACCAGCTCCACAGTGAGTATTTACAGTCGGCAGCCGCCACAAGCACCGATAACAGCTGATCGGCGGGGGTGTCAGGTCCCGACCGTTCAGACATTGATGACCTATCCTAGCGATAAGTCATCAATGCTAACGTAGAGGACAAGCTCTTTAAGACTCATGCACTTTGACAACATGCTGAGATTTGCTGTGACCAGTTTCTATTCTTTACCATAAACACACTACGATTGATGGATTTTCAAACTCACTCCTGCTGATGAGCCCAAGGTGCCACAAACATACATAGCGGCTCGATTTTATAGGAGGCTCTACATAGTACTGCTGCTCCTTCCATTCAAGTGAATGATACTGAGCTGCTTTACCAGGCACTGTCACTTGTAAGCAGGTACGGACTGGGGCTGAAATCACACAGGCACATATTGTCCCCATTCCCATGAACCAGATGGGATATATTACTAATATTACCATGGATGGAGGAAAGGAAGATTTTCTCCAAGACCAATATTTCTAATGATACCCGTGGCCTGCTGGGGTAAGTGATGGAGTCAGCAACTTTGTGCTCCATCACAACTCTTAACAGTTATGGGGTATCTTGAGAACACTGATTCTGTTACGTAGCAGACAAGGCAGCCCATGACCAGACAGGCCCTTCTGACATTTGCCAGAATTGCCAGATGGCCAGTCCGGCCCTGCTTGTAAGTACAGTACTGTTGTGTAAATAATAAAGGAAAGACAATGTTCAAAAGTACCGCTGCCCTTTATTTGCTGGTCTTCTAAAGGTCTACACACCACCAATCAAACATTGAAGGCTTATTAATGTTTATGTCCAAAAGGAAAACTTAGGCCCCGATTATTCAAGACTGGTGATTTTCTCACCAAACTTGATGAGGGGACATGGTGGCGTCAGATGCTCCTGATTCATGAAGAGATGAACTTTCATGAATCTGAGATGTCTGATAAGTGACGTGCTCCACACCAGATATCTTATTCCAATCATGGGCTGGAGTGAGAATTATGGCTTAGGGAGCACCACAGATTGTCATGAATTAGACAAGCTGTGGCGTAACGCCCCCACCACATCCCCATCCTGCCCGATCCATCTTGGCAGAACTGGGAGAAACTAGTGTTTCAACACCAAAAGTTATAACATTTTTAAAGCAATTTAAGGGAGAATTCAGGTGAAACTTTAATGAATCAGGGCCTGTAACTTTTGGGGAACGTAAATACAATTTATGTGCAATAGTCCTTAATAAGCAGAAAAAAAACTAAATTACATGTAAATAATAAATAAAAAAGGTGTACCAAAGTAAATTATAGGTAGAACATAATTTTCTTTTTTTAATTCAAATAGATCATTCCTCAGAAAAATATATGTTTGTAATCATTGCACTAGTCTTGAATTACAACAACTTCATCCTCATCCTCCTCCTCCAGATCATCTTCCTCTTCATCCAGACATACTTCAACTTCAAAAGGTTCTTTACATTTGTAACAAAACCAGTCTATTATCTCCTTTCGACTTAAACCAGATTTTATTATAAGTGAATGTAGGTCTTCCTCTTGTATACAATGGTGAGTTTCCCAGTATCTCTCTAGTATTTCATAGTTATTTTGGGGAGCAGACAGATTATGGTCCTGATAAAAATTATCTGAATGTGGAGAAGCTACCATTGTAGAAGTTGATTTTAATTTGCTACATGCAGATTTTGGTGTCCCTGAAGGAGTTGCATATATATTAGCATGTATTTCTGGAACTTTTTGCATAGGTTTTCCTGAGCATGGTTCTGTTAATTTAATTCCTGGGCTACCGGCCATAGAGTGTTCTGGTGATTTTAATAACACTTTACCTGCAGGCTGACTTTCTGTTTTCAGTGTTCCCAATTCAGGAGCCAATGTTACATCTCCAGCATGTTCTCCTGAGTTATGTTCACTCAATCTTCCATTCTGATTTACGTAACACTGTGGTTCATCCAACCATTTGGGGCGTTCATTGGTACTTTCACGGAACCACCTCAGCTGTCCATGTCTAAGTGCATAACGTGTATCTCCAAACCACTGGATGATATCTGCTCTTGGCAATCCAGTTATTTCCTCCAGTTGTTTGTAGTCTTCACGACGAGCCCATTGACACTGCAAAAAAAAGGATTTTAGTATTGCCAATTGTTCTTTGGTTTTCCGCTGTCGTCGTATAACTCGTGTGTAATAGTCTTCTTTGCAAAACCCTCCACTGTTCTCATTAGACCCATGAGCTTGCACTCCCTGCAAATCATAAATATGCCAAGATGAAGACAACATTTTATGGTCAGTGAGAGGAGAAAACCTAGATGAGTTCATTTCAGGCTCAGGCTTGACTTGGCTTATAAGTGCCAGTTTTGGTTCAGGAGTTATGTCAGTAGCTGTTTTACAATGTATATAAGTGCCTGGTGAGACATTGCTTGAGCTTTCCTTCATTTGGTCATTCATCAGCTCTGGGGTCCTTTGTTCAGTTCTCTCAGGTGTATTATTTAATCTCCGTTTCTTAGTTTCTGGGGCCACATCACAAGAAGAGTGTGGAAGTATCGCTTTCACTGCATCACGCTTTGGTGAAGGAGCTGAAGATTTTTCTAAATTCCTGAAACCAGATTTCTTGGCTACTGCAATCAAAGGCTTGAAATGTAACTGATCCTGATTGTAGACCAAACGTGAACGCGTCTCTTCAATTTCCTCCGAGGACCAGCTGATGCCACAGCGAATACGTTGTACCATAAACCAGGCTTTCACTTTTTCCATTTGTAGTCCATATCGTAAGCACAGCAAAGCAATTTCTGGCATTGTAGGATAAGGAAAGTAACTAAAAGTATGGATTAGCTGTGGGTGATCATCCAACTCACTGGTAAGCTCTGCCTGTGTCCAAATCAACTGAAGGTCATCAGAAATAGGAGGCAAGCACACAAGTCCTGGGGTGTCTTCTGGGTACACACCAGAGGCATTGGTGGCTGTGGGAGACATGGTCCAATTAGAAGGGTGGAATCATAAGGCAGGTTGTGATTTTCATTAGAACTGAATCTTGACCAATCTTCTTGCTCTTTGGATTTTCTACACAAGAAGAAAAAAGTATGTTAGATTGTTAAAAACAAAAGACCAACAGACTTTAATATTTTCCAACCAATGTCAATGAAATCCTATTGACTACAAGTAACGAATATGTTACATTCATCTATTTGATAAGTTGTAGTTAACGATTACTATTTTATTGGATTTGAGAAATAAAAATTAACAAATATGAATCTAGGCACTTAAGGCTATGTGCACACATTGCGGATTTGTTTGTGTATAATTCTGCGTGCATTCTACCTCTCTTGGCAGAAAACGCAGTTGAAATTCCGAGCGGATTTGATGCGGATTTTCATGCGGATTTGTAAGTTAAATAAAGATATATTATTTAAAAAAAGTGATGTAATTTCCTTGTTCAACCTCTTCAGCCAGATACCCTCATTAATATTAAATAAAGACACACCAACACAAATAAAGACACAGACACAGTCACCAGCCTATGTAGGAGCATTCACATAATTAATCTACATATGCTGTAACAAAACAGCAACTGTTATTAGGCTATGTCCCCACAGTCAGTAATCAGTAGCCCTTTGGATGAAGCACATGTTCACTGTGTCCACAGCGCTGCTGGCATTTGAACGCAGGTGTTCATTGAACCGTGCGGAATCACCGAGCCCAATACATGCTGTGATCTGTAAAGACGCACTGCATGTCCTTCTCTGCAGGGAAGTCTCGGGCGCCGATGCATGCATAGTGGACATGGGATTTCTTGAAATCCCATCCACTATGCCTTAACATCTAGCCGCTGCGGGTTAAATGCTGCAAATGTACGCAGCGTCCAACCCACAGTGTTTACTGACTGTGGGAACATACCCTCAGAAATCTGCGTGAAATGCAAAATCTGTTTATTTTTCAAAAAATTTAAAAAAAATAAATAAATTGCGTGGGCTCCGGCGTAATTTTCATAACCAGCAGAGGGAAAGCTGATGGCTGATGTTAATATTCTGGGAAGGAGCCAATAGTCATAAAGGTTCCCAGGATATTAATATCCGCTCACAAATGTTTGCATAGCCTTTACTGGCCAGTTTACAGGGGAACCCCCCCAAAAAAATTGACATGCGGACCCCCTATAAAATTGAACCAGCAAAGGTTATATAGACCGCTGCGGGCTGATATTAAAAGGCTGGGAAGGGGCCATGTACATTGGCACCCTCCCCAGGCTAAAAACATCACCTCTCAGCTGCCCCAGAAATGGTGTATCTTATAGATGCGCCAATTCTGGCACTTAGCCTCGCTATTCCCACTTGCCCTGTAGCAGTGGCAGGTGGGGTTATATTTGTGGGGTTGATATCACCTTTGTATTGTCAGGTGACATCAAGCCCATGGCTTAGTAATGGAGAAGCATCTATAAGATGCCTATCCATTACTTATCCTATAGTTATGTGGTAAATAAAGGCAGTCAGAATAAAGTCCTTTATTTGAAATAATCACACAGACTGCTTTATTAATCTTAATTTACCATACTTACTGCATCGCCTAAGCCCCGAATCACTGGATCTCCTGCAACAAAAATAAAATAATAAACCAACATAAATACTCTCTATCAGACGTAGTCCATTTACCGAGTGTCCCACGACGATCTCATGTGTAGAACAGTCATACCGGGGATGTGACCGCTCTACCCGCCTCCGGTGATACACTGCGGGAACGATTATCCTCTGTCAGTGTATCACTGAGAGTTCACCGGAGTTCGTGCTCTCACTCACAGCACCAGCGGTACCGCAAGTGACAGCACGAACTCCGGTGAACTCTCACGGCGACGAAGTGATACACAATGGGAGGGATTACCTCCTGTAAGTGTATCACTGGCGGCAGGGTAGAGCAGTCACATCTCCTGATGTGACTGTTCTACACGCGAGATCGTCGTGGGACACTCGTTATTAAATGGACTACGACGGAAAGGTAAGTATATGTTGTTGGGTTGTTGTTTTTTGCCGGAGACACAGACATCGGGGATTAGGAGTTTGAGTATGAATGTGTTTTTTTTTTGTTTTACAATTGAACACAGTCGGATGATGGGACTACTGTCGGCTCATGCTGTCAATGTTATATGTGAAAGCAGACCTAGCCGGATGGGAGTAGTCCCATGAGATGATGCCTAGCTACACACACACACACAGACACCCACACATATTCTCTGCTCACAGTCTCCGCCCACACACTCTTCCTCTTTCCTTTCTGCAGCGTTTTTGGCACGCAAATCCACAAATCTTTTCACCCATGCGGTTTAGCTGCAGATTTGACTGACTCAATGCAAGTCGATAGCTGCAGAAATGCTGCAGATCCACAAAAAGAATTGACATGCTGCAGAAAATAAAACACTGCAAATCAGTGCAGAATTTTTCCACAGCATGTCCACAGTGGTTTCCCATTGATTAACATTGCTTCGGCTACCCTTTGCGGATTTGGTGAAAAAACGCTGCGCTGGAAGTTTAAAAAGAACCTATCACGTCAGCTAATGCTAATAACCTGCAGATATAAAATTAATCTGAAGGTTAATAACAGAAAGGTGCTCAAGATCAAACAAACTTTTATTTCTTAAAGGAGCAGCCGGCTTTCAGTCATTCAGGTGTGCCGCCGCGGCTGTACGACTGAAAGACCTTAGCTCCCAGAAAGAAGAGTTTGTTTTCTCCCACGTGCAGCACTTTCAGTATGGTGGCAGAGCACCTTCCTATTGCTATTAACCTGCAGATTAACCCTATATATGTAGGTTAACAGAGTTATCCAATGTGACAGACTCACCTTAAATACAGACTTAAATAATTCATGTAAATATACAAATTCAATTAAAGGATCATCCATTACTTGGACAATCCCATCTAAAAGGGAAGTTATAATCAGAAAATTACCTATTCAAAATCAGATTTTTATGTTACGCTTATTTAAAAAAAAAAAAATAATATTTTTTATTTCCCTCTACAGACAATTACCAACTGCAAGAGATTTAAGAAAGGGTGCCTCCTATATGATTAAACAATGTAACTACAGAATGTACAGAGCACCCAATGCAGATATGTCATGCCATAGCCAGATACTAAGGGATACAATTATAATTGAAGTCCCTAAAAGGCACGCTGAAGATTGACAATCAATTAAAAAATGCCCATATTAGACCAACCTTGAAAGGAGGACGTGAAGTACAACCCCAACGTGTGTTTCACTATAATGCTTCCTCGGGGGCTTCAATTATAATTGTATCCCTTAGTATCTGGCTATGGCATGACATATCTGCATTGGGTGCTATGTACATTCTGTAGTTACATTGTTTAATCATATAGGAGGCACACTTTCTTAAACCTCTTGCAGTTGGTAATTGTGTGCAGGCTATTTTATACTTGTATTTATTATTTGCCTTTTTGCACACAAATGCACTGGTAGCCTATGGCCTGTTGTATATCAATATTATTTAATATTATCGGCTTAGCTGTTTATTAATTTTTTGATATGCCCTTTGGATTGTTTTGACCACCTACCGGACGTGTCACTTGGTGTCACTTTAACCCTGTTTATTGTTTTTCATGTATTTATCAAAATGATGATGAAATTAGTCTTTTTTAATTATAATCATCAATAAAATTTAAAATTTTAATTGCTCTGTGATCCATTTTTCTGCTTTGGGATATAATTATTTATTTATGGATGAGCTTATAATTTGAGCCCCCCTTTCTTCTTTCGGTTAAAGGTTTTCCACTACACCTAATCCAGCAGATGAACACCACGTGGAGTTTTCACATTTTAAAAAATGAGGGCCTGACATCACTGAAGTGGAATAACTGTCATGAGAATAGAAATAGTATAATTGGGACCGACATGTCTTCCACTACAGCTAACACAGCAGATATAGACCAACCATGACTGTTCAGTTTTCCACAAATTTCTGTTAATATCAGTAAATACAAAGTTGAAATATGGCATGATGTATCGTGTTGGTCACAGAAGTAAGAATTACCGTATTTCCCAGCGTATAAGATGACTTTTTGACCCCTAAAAATTGTCCCAAAAGTCAGGGGTCGTCTTATACGCCGGGTACGGCATGTGCAGGGAGCGATCCTGCATTTCGGCGTGTGGTTCCCAGGGTCTGGAGGAGAGGAGACTCTCCTTCAGGCCCTGGGATCCATATTCATGTAAAAAATAAAGAATAAAAATAAAAAACATGGATATACTCACCCTCGGACGGGCCCTGGATCACAGCGCTGCTAGCATTTCCCTCTGTTCCTTAGAATGCGGTGAGTGAAGGACCTTCAGTGACGTCGCGGTCAGTCTGTGACTATAACAAACATATGGGTGGCGTAGAACTGTCAGACCAGGTTCTGCAACCATACCTGGTCAAGAGGAAGACCAGGGCGTGGTATAAAAAGGTGGCAATCTACCTTATTCAAACTGCCACATATAACAGCTTTGTCCTGTATAAAAAATCCCAAGGACCACTTACGTTCCTGCACTTTCAGGAAAAAGTCAATGGCACCGGGGGAAGCCTTCGACTCTGAGGATTCCCGGAGACTTTCAGAACGCCATTTTCCTCACCCTGTCCCTGTCACTCCCACCCAAAGGTATCCTCAAAAAAGATGCCGAGTTTGCAGAAAGCATGGCTGACGGAGTGATCCCCGATTCTATTGCCCCACATGCCCATCCCAACCAGGCCTTTGTATCTCCCCCTGTTTTGAGACCTACCACACCACCTATAATTGTTAGGTTGAACAATTTAATAATAAAATGTTCACTTCACTTAAGTTGCCTACTCCTGGCCTAATGGATATTGATCAGGTGCGCACCAAAGAAATAAACATATAACAACACACAGTCATATGTAAACTCTCCATGATCAATCTATGGCCCAGCTGCAAGGGAAAAAGAGACTTTATTCAGTCAGAATACATGGTTACATATCCCCTGTAAGGGGGCTCGGTTAGCTCTAAAATGGGAGTGATCAGATGCATTCCATTGGTTAGTGGGTTGGGCAATGAGCAAGTCAATGGGTGGATCCATGAAGTCATCAGGGTGGGTTGGTCCATGAGGTCATCAAGGTGGGCGTCACTGTGGGTGGATCCATGAGGTGACCAGAGTGGGCGTCATCTTGGATACCAGCCAGGCAGCCACATGGCTCTCTGATACAGGAAATGGCAGCCATCTTTAGTGTCTTACTTTCATCTCAAAAACTTATGTAAGATCAAACAATACACGTTATGGGTCACTTCTCTCAATCTCTTATGGCTTGGGGTTAATTAAGTATTTGATCTTATGGCTCTCCTCAACAGTCCCCCCTAAATACTTTATTAACCCTTTTTTTATCTTGATCCCACCGTGGTTCCCTAACCCACCAGTGTTAAGTGTCACTATGACATCAGAGGCTTCATGACAATACAGATGCTATAGACACCAGAGAATGTGATCAATCTGAATCCTCCGAAAGGGATAGAGTGGTTTAGCCAATGTTTCTGAGTAACTTTCTGGGGCGGTGCTGGATTGCATGTTGCACACACAAGGCAGGAATTGCAGTATTTTTGGGTGACAGTAGAGATCCCAAGTGCCATGTAAGTCTTCCAAATCAGGTCAATCATCTGATTCTGGCCTCTGGGCGATACCGTGTGCCCATTCTGTCTCCGAGGAATACAGATTACGGGGTAGACAGAACTTTTTGTTCACCCTCCAGACTCCATCTTCATCCTTTTTTAGCTCCTCCTTCTTGTCATGGCTTCTTTTCATCATCCAATGTCTTGATGTAGATGGATAATCCTCATAAGAGAGCCTTTAGTCCCTTCTTCAGTGTTTTGTGACACGTACACCGCTGCTTTCTCTTTCCCAAATGGATCAGCAGCATAGGTTTTTACTGTTTTGTCAGCAAAGAAGTTCCTCCTTGCTTCTGGAGAATCCAATCTTCCGTAGAGCTTTGATCTTGATCACTGCAACCTCCGAACGTAGATCAAGAGCGGCCACAAGTTCTTGTATGGTAGCAGCATGTTTTACAGGAGTTCCACTGGACGTTAGGTATCCTCTGGCTGCCCAGATACTGCCGAAGTCATGAGCCACTCCGAAAGCATATCTTGAATCCGTGTAGAGGTTGACCACCTTCTCCGTTGCTTCCTGACAAGCCAACGTCAAAGCTTTAAGTTCCGCTTCTTGTGCAGACATGTGCGGTGGTAGTGATCCAGCTGAGATGACCTGGTCATGTGTAACCACGGCATATCCCGTATGGAACCTTCCCGTTTCATCTGCAAATCTGGAACCATCAGTGAGGAACGTCAGGTCAGCATGTGGGAATGGGTCTTCAGACACGTTTTTCTTGGAGGCTACTTCTTTCTGCATTTGTTCAAGACAGTCATGATCCTCCTTTGAGTGTGTAGAGGCATCTTCTCCGAGAGCATGAGCATCATCATCCACATCCCCCCTGGAAAGAGGAAGCAGCATGGACAGTTTGAAGATGCTGCAGCGGACAAGAGTGACATTATCCGGAACCAACAGCGAATATTGTAGTCTCATATGACGCTGCACGAACAGATGCTTAGGGTTGCAGGAATAGCAATTATGTCGTGTGGAGCCATTAAGAGAACTGGATGTCCTCAGATGATATCAGAATTTGGGATTCCAAAAGCTGGTGCAGACTGTATGGCCTGTTTAAGAGCGTAGAAAGCTTCCACGGATTTGGTACATAGTGGAAACGCTGATGTCTTGAGGTCTTTGTACAATGGCTGCATCAGCTTTGAGGCATCTGGAATCCTTTGGCGACAATAAGTGATAGGTCAGCCAGCTCATCCGAGGCCCATGTCTTGGGTTCTTGGCAGAACTCAACACCAGAGTCCCATGTCTTGTCACTGGCAAGTGAGTCATCATTGAACACGATATCCATAACAGGCCAATATGCATCGACTGCTTTAAGATTTGACAGGGAAATTAGATCTTGCCACGTAGCTGGGTAAGTACTTTGGATTTGAAGCATGCTTCTGTAGAAAGGCATCGGCTGTTTTTCTGGATCTGGAGCTTGGTACAACAGAGTAGCAGCTTGCTGGGGTGTAAACTTGACGTAGAGGGTGGGCTCCTCAGACATGAGCATTGGCACTGTTGGTGGTGACACCTGAGGCGGGAGTAGAGATGGCACCGGAATTGTCAAGGTCTCAATTTGCTCACTAATATTCGCATACTCTAAAATGCGAGTTATTGCTGCATGAAGTTGTTGAGCACTAACGTCTGGATGAATAGGGTCAAAAGTAGGGGTCACAGCGTGTATGATCATTCTACATGGAAGATTGCCAGCTTTAGTCACCACTATGTCCCCAACAGCTATCTGACCATGTGACTCAACAATGATTTGACTGTCAGCTTGAATAGTCGCCCCTCCTGCTTACACTATAGCTCTAGCTACACCTCCATTATGCTCTAACCGAGAATTGGCAGCTTTAACAATAGCGTCTGTTTCCATTGTCGTTATGTCACCCTTTCCCACCACTAACAAGGGTCCCTCAGGAAGTTCTCTTTAGAATCTCAGGTTTGAGTCATCTCCCCCGTCTTATTGTTTGTTTGGTGTTTGTTATCTTGATAGAGATATAAATATCTATAGAAAGATGGAGAAATTAATGCAGTTCTGCCGTATTGGCACTAAGCCAAATTCAGATGGCAAGTTAGACCCGTGTACATTAGTAGCGACTCGTGAAGGGAAGAGTCATGTTAAACAATGTAAAAAGCTTATGAAGTTGTGTGGAATGCCAGAAGGGGAAGGTTACAGCCCCTGGAGTGGAAGATTGTCTTGAAAGAAAGAAAAGGTATCCTAGAAGATAATGGATTGTTGTCTACTGCTAGGGCATGGGAGAGAGTCTCTGAAAGTCTGTATAGAGAAAATTGGGTAGAAGAGGAAAGGAATAAAAAGGGCAGAGTTTTGAGTTATGTGTATTACAAAAATATATCCTGTGAGGGGCCACCACCTTATAATGGTGGCCCAGAGCCATGTGCTAACCCTGACGGCGGCCATCTTGTAAATGGCAAATTTGTTAGTGCTGACGGCGGCCATCTTGTGAATGGCAAATTTGTTAGTGCTGACGGCGGCCATCTTGTGAATGGCAAATTTGTTAGTGCTGACGGCGGCCATCTTGTGAATGGCAAATTTGTTAGTGCTGACGGCGGCCATCTTGTGAATGGCAAATTTGTTAGTGCTGACGGCAGCCATTTTGTGAATGGTAAATTTGTTAATGCTGGTAGCATCCATTTTGTGAATGGTAAATTTGTTAATGCTGGTAGTAGCCATTTTGTGAATGGTAAATTTGTTAATGCTGGTAGCATCCATTTTGTGGATGGTAAATTTGTTAATGATGGTAGGATCCATTTTGTGGATGGTAAATTTGTTAATGCTGGTAGCAGCCATTTTATGGATGGCAAATGTGTTCATGCTGGCGGCGGCCATTCTGTGGATGGCAAATGTAATTCTGACGGTAGCCATTTTCTGGATGGCAAATGTGCTGCTCCTGGTGGTGAACATCTTAGACTAAGGCTATACACCACATCACCAAAGCCTTGTTACCCAGTAATGACCACTAACGGCCAATACTATTTTCCTTTGGGAAGTGAACAAGCTTTACCCATGTATCCTGTCTCAGTGGTTTCCAATGGGGCACCGAACCTTTCCCCTATCTAGCAATGCTCCCGCCTGGATCGTCCTCGGCACCGACCCTTTCTACTGTCACTTCCACTGCCAATTTAGCCGCACACCCACTGTTGTGAATTCTGTGGCCAAGCTCCCTCCTGTGGTCGTGAGTGGTACTTCGGCTGGTTCTGTCTATGAGCTTCCTTTGGTGGATGAGAGTGGTACTGCGGCTTCTGAGTTTCCTTCCTCAGGTGATGAGGTTAAGTCGTTAGGTGCTGCTCTATTTAACTCCACCTAGTGCTTTGATCCTGGCCTCCAGTCAATGTTCTAGTATTGGTCTTGCTTCCTCCTGGATCATTCCTGTGGCCAGTCTGTCCTGCATAAGCTAAGTTTTGCTTGTGTTATTTTTGTTTGCTATTTTTTTCTGTCCAGCTTGCTTTGTTGGTTTTTCTTGCTTGCTGGAAGCTCTGAGACGCAGAGGGAGCACCTCCGTACCGTTAGTCGGTGCGGAGGGTCTTTTTGCCCCTCTGCGTGGTTGTTTGTAGGTTTTTGTGTTGACCGCAAAGCTATCTTTCCTATCCTCGGTCTATTCAGTAAGTCGGGCCTCACTTTGCTAAATCTATTTCATCTCTGTGTTTGTGTTTTCATCTTTACTCACAGTCATTATATGTGGGGGGCTGCCTTTTCCTTTGGGGAGTTTCTCTGAGGCAAGGTAGGCTTATTTTTCTATCTTCAGGGCTGGTTAGTTTCTCAGGCTGTGCCGAGTTGCATAGGGAGCATTAGGCGCAATCCACGGCTACCTCTGGTGTTGTGTGATAGGATTGGGGATTGCGGTCAGCGGAGTTCCCACGTCTCAGAGCTCGTCCTATGTTTTTGGTAATTGTCAGGTCACTTTGTGTGCTCTGAACTTCAATGTCCATTGTGGTTCTTAATTACCTGTTCACAACAACCCACACAAGATGCTCCAAGCAATGGCCTCTCCTCCCAACGCTTCCACTACAATAGCACTCTCACACAGTCTACCTAACCCTATACCCGGTACCTCACAGGCTCTCTTGCAGCCAAGTGCACACCTGTATGGGACGGTGGCAACTGTATCAAGGGGGGCTCAATCTGGGAGGGGGATGTCAATAGCACAGGAAGCACAAAGGGGAGGGAATGTTGGCAACCTGTTTTCGAAAAAGAACTTCCTGAGGGACCCTTGTTAGTGGTGGGAAAGGGTGACATAACGACAATGGAAACAGACGCTATTGTTAAAGCTGCCAGTTTGTTTGTTTTTTCAATAATTTTTATTTTCTGCTTAGTGGCCCCAGTAGAACAATTTTGAACAATTGATAAAGAATATTTTAATTAGTAGATCACCTTTTACCCCATTTCACAATTAATTCCAGAACTTGATCAATCCCATGCCAAACTACTATCCCAACAAATTCTCATCCACGTACCCACGTCTGTACGCTCTAGAGTGTGGACCCCACAAATGTTCTTGCAAAGTCAGGTCATGCGAAAATTCTAGGACTCGATCAATCCCATACCAAACTACTAATCCAACAAATTCTCGTCAACGTTCCCACGTCAATAAGCGTTAGAATGTGGACCCCAGAAATTATCTTGAAAAGTGAGATCATCTGAAAATGAGTTCTAGGACTTGATTACTCACAAACATTTTTGACCATTTATCTAACTGACTGTTTTTACGACTGTCTTGCTACACAAAACTTTGGCTTCCATCTATATTACTTATATTTATGTTGATGATACGGGCATGATCATTTTATTGTAGGATTTCTAAAAAATTAGGAAGTTCTGTACTTATACACTATGGGCTTTACTTTATGGTTCTTGCCGTACCTCTGGTACCAGACAATAATTTCTATAGAGAACTGGTTGCTTTGTGCATATAGCGGTTCTGACCTTGGCGGGTGGGAGCTTGCTATGGTGTACCACGTCTATTGGCACATTCGTCTCTCATATAGGGATTGATGGAGCTAAAAGGACGTTGTATGACCAGTCTCTGAAAAAGTCTGCCATTCTAGCCCTGATGGTGTTCTTTCATCTTTGGAACAAAGTCCGCTTTGCCACATAGTTGGCTGCATTTTCCTACACATTTTGCCCTTCATTCCAGTACAGTTTACTCTTCCTGCTACAATATACGCAAATGCGGGACAACTGTTTTGTTAGGCTACGTTCACATTGGCGTTCCGCCAATGTGCGTCGCTGTTGCACCGGCGACGCAGCGGCGACGCGCCCCTATGTTTAACATAGGGGACGCGTGCGTTTTTTGGGTGGAGTTTTTTGACACTTGCGTCGTTTTCGACGCTAGCGTCGGACGCAAGAAAATGCAACAAGTTGCATTTTCTGTGCGTCCGATTTTGGTCAAAAAACGACGCATGCGTCGCAAAACGCGCGCGTTTTTGCGTGCGTTTTTGCGTGCGTCGCGCGTTGCGTCGCCGACGCAGGGCGGCGCAACGCTAGTGTGAACGTAGCCTTAGCAAGACCAATTTTATAGTCAGCCAATGTGTTTTAGGAGCATGCCTCCCTCTGAGTAATAATTCCTGGAAGGATTTTCTTTTTTGTTCAATGTCTCTAGAAGCTTTGAATGGGTCTTGGATCTTCAATTTCAAATAAAGCCAAATTTGTCACATTGTGCCACTTTCTGTCCAAGCCCTGCCATTTGTCCAAACAGAACTTTTTGACTACATATAGGCTATCGCTGCGCTCATAATAAAGTGGGTAACGAATTGTGTGGTCCACTTTTTGATGTTATTTCTGAAAAAAGTGAGACATTCAGGTCTAAAACAAGGTTTTCGTGGAAAAAAATGAATTTTTTCAATATGACGACCTAATGTTATCAAACTCTGTGTCTGAACTGGATGGACAAATGTCTTTTTTCGGCCTTACTAACTATGTTACTATGAACAATATTGTATCATACAATTATTAGGTTCTGTAGAAGGACGTAGATCTGGGTATTTATTATGATGGAATATAGGCTGAACTGGATGGACAAATGTCTTTTTTCGGCCTTACTAACTATGTTACTATGTTACTATGTAACATAGTAACATAGTTAGTAAGGCCGAAAAAAGACATTTGTCCATCCAGTTCAGCCTATATTCCATCATAATAAATCCCCAGATCTACGTCCTTCTACAGAACCTAATTGTATGATACAATATTGTTCTGCTCCAGGAAGACATCCAGGCCTCTCTTGAACCCCTCGACTGAGTTCGCCATCACCACCTCCTCAGGCAAGCAATTCCAGATTCTCACTGCCCTAACAGTAAAGAATCCTCTTCTATGTTGGTGGAAAAACCTTCTCTCCTCCAGACGCAAAGAATGCCCCCTTGTGCCCGTCACCTTCCTTGGTATAAACAGATCCTCAGCGAGATATTTGTATTGTCCCCTTATATACTTATACATGGTTATTAGATCGCCCCTCAGTCGTCTTTTTTCTAGACTAAATAATCCTAATTTCGCTAATCTATCTGGGTATTGTAGTTCTCCCATCCCCTTTATTAATTTTGTTGCCCTCCTTTGTACTCTCTCTAGTTCCATTATATCCTTCCTGAGCACCGGTGCCCAAAACTGGACACAGTACTCCATGTGCGGTCTAACTAGGGATTTGTACAGAGGCAGTATAATGCTCTCATCATGTGTATCCAGACCTCTTTTAATGCACCCCATGATCCTGTTTGCCTTGGCAGCTGCTGCCTGGCACTGGCTGCTCCAGGTAAGTTTATCATTAACTAGGATCCCCAAGTCCTTCTCCCTGTCAGATTTACCCAGTGGTTTCCCATTCAGTGTGTAATGGTGACATTGATTCCTTCTTCCCATGTGTATAACCTTACATTTATCATTGTTAAACCTCATCTGCCACCTTTCAGCCCAAGTTTCCAACTTATCCAGATCCATCTGTAGCAGAATACTATCTTCTCTTGTATTAACTGCTTTACATAGTTTTGTATCATCTGCAAATATCGATATTTTACTGTGTAAACCTTCTACCAGATCATTAATGAATATGTTGAAGAGAACAGGTCCCAATACTGACCCCTGCGGTACCCCACTGGTCACAGCGACCCAGTTAGAGACTATACCATTTATAACCACCCTCTGCTTTCTATCACTAAGCCAGTTACTAACCCATTTACACACAATTTCCCCCAGACCAAGCATTCTCATTTTGTGTACCAACCTCTTGTGCGGCACGGTATCAAACGCTTTGGAAAAATCGAGATATACCACGTCCAATGACTCACCGTGGTCCAGCCTATAGCTTACCTCTTCATAAAAACTGATTAGATTGGTTTGACAGGAGCGATTTCTCATAAACCCATGCTGATATGGAGTTAAACAGTTATTCTCATTGAGATAATCCAGAATAACATCCCTCAGAAACCCTTCAAATATTTTACCAACAATAGAGGTTAGACTTACTGGCCTATAATTTCCAGGTTCACTTTTAGAGCCCTTTTTGAATATTGGCACCACATTTGCTATGCGCCAATCCTGCGGAACAGACCCTGTCGCTATAGAGTCCCTAAAAATAAGAAATAATGGTTTATCTATTACATTACTTAGTTCTCTTAGTACTCGTGGGTGTATGCCATCCGGACCCGGAGATTTATCTATTTTAATCTTATTTAGCCGGTTTCGCACCTCTTCTTGGGTTAGATTGGTGACCCTTAATATAGGGTTTTCATTGTTTATTGGGATTTCACCTAGCATTTCATTTTCCACCGTGAATACCGTGGAGAAGAAGGTGTTTAATATGTTAGCTTTTTCCTCGTCATCTACAACCATTCTTTCCTCACTATTTTTTAAGGGGCCTACATTTTCAGTTTTTATTCTTTTACTATTGATATAGTTGAAGAACAGTTTGGGATTAGTTTTACTCTCCTTAGCAATGTGCTTCTCTGTTTCCTTTTTGGCAGCTTTAATTAGTTTTTTAGATAAAGTATTTTTCTCCCTATAGTTTTTTAGAGCTTCAATGGTGCCATCCTGCTTTAGTAGTGCAAATGCTTTCTTTTTACTGTTAATTGCCTGTCTTACTTCTTTGTTTAGCCACATTGGGTTTTTCCTATTTCTAGTCCTTTTATTCCCACAAGGTATAAACCGCTTACATGTGGGTTCAAATTGCTCAATATACCCCTGATTAAAATCTTTGAGGGGTGTAGTTTCCAAAATCAGGTCCGTTGTGGGGGGTTTCTGCTGTTAGGCACATCTACAAACCCAAAATGGCGTCCGCTCTCACAATTAAGAGATTAAAAAGTCAAACGGCGCTCCTTCCCTTCCGAGCTCCGCAGTGCACCGAAACAGAGGTTTACCCCCACATACGGGGTATCGACATACTCAGGACAAATTGCACAACAACATTTGGGGTCCAATTTGTCTTGCTACCCTTGAGAAAATAAAAAATTGGGGGTGAAAAGATCATTTTTGTAAAAAAAGAATTATTTTTAATTTTTTCGGCTCTACGTTATAAACTTCTGTGAAGCACATGGGGGTTCAAAGTGCTCACTACACATGTAGATAAGTTCCTTAAGGGGTCTAGTTTCCAAAATGGTGTTACTTGTGGGGGGTTTCCACTGTTTAGGCACACCAGGGGCTCTGCAAACGCAACATGGCGTCCGATCTCAATTCCAGCCAATTCTGCATTGAAAAAGTCAAACGGCACTCCTTCACTTCCAAGTTCTGCAGTGCGCCCAAAAAGTGGTTTACCCCCACATATGGGGTATTGGTGCATTCAGGAGAAATTGCATAACAAAATTTATGGTTACATTTCTGTTTTTACACATGTGAAAATAAAAAAAATGGTTCTGAATTAAGATGTTTGCAAAAAAAAGTTAAATGTTCATTTTTTCCTTCCACATTGTTTCAGTTCCTGTGAAGCACGTAAAGGGTTAATAAACTTCTTGAATGTGGTTTTGAGAACCTTCAGGGGTGTAGTTTTTAGAATGGTGTCACACTTCGTTATTTTCTATCATATAGACCCCTCAAAATGACTTCAAATGTGATGTGGTCCCTAAAAAAAAAATGGTGTTGTAAAAATGAGAAATTGCTGGTCAACTTTTAACCCTTATAACTCCCTAACAAAAAACAAATTTTGTTTCCAAAATTGTGCTGATGTAAAGTAGACATGTGGGAAATGTTATTTATTAACTATTTTTCGTGACATATCTCTCTGATTTAAGGGCATAAAAATACAAAGTTTGAAAATTGCAAAATTTTAAAAATTTTCGCCATATTTCCGCTTTTTTCATAAATAATCGCAAGTAATATCGAAGAAATGTTACCACTAACATGAAGTACAATATGTCACGAAAAAACCATTTCAGAATCAGCGGGATCCGTTGTAGCGTTCCAGAGGTATAACCTCAAAGTGACAGTGGTCAGAATTCTAAAAATTGTCTCGGTCATTAAGTACCAAATTGGCTCTGTCACTAAGGGGTTAAAAGTGTCCCGGGGATGATAGATTCCCTTTAAGGGTATGTGCACACATTGCGGTTTTTGATGCGTTTCCGCTGCGTTTTTGGACGAGCGGAATTGCCTCAAATCCGCAGTGCCCATGCTGTGGTAAAAAAAAGTTCGGATTTGCAGCATTTTTTTTACCGCACATGTCAATTCTTTGTGCAGAACTGCAGCGTTTCTGCACCCATTGACTTCCATTGTGTCAGGCCAATCCGCAGCAATCCTACGGGAGGTGGAGCCGCATATTCATTACTGTAATGAGCGGTACCATGTGACCCCTCAGTACAGGAAGAAGCTGGGGCGTCGGGGAACCAGGGACGTGCAGGGACGCGCCCGGAGCAGGTGAGTATTATTAGACAGCCCCTGCTCCCCTCTCCCCTGCCGACCCCTGGGTATGACTCGCGTGTAAGCCGTGGGGGGGACTTTCAGCCCAAAAAAATGGGCTGAAAATCTCAGCTTATACTCGAGTATATAAGGTATCTATGGATATACCTATGAATATATCCATAGATATATCCATAGATATATTTATAGATATATCTATAGATACGTAGATCTAACTATTCATATATCTATCTACATCTATCCATAGATATATCTATTGATATATCTATAGATAGATATATGAATACATCTATCTATAGATCTATCTATCTCATTCCTTCTATCTGTAGATAGAAGGAATGAGATAGATAATAGATAGATCGATAGATATTATTTATAGACCTATCTGTCTGTTTGTCTGTAATGGACTGTGGGTTGGACAAATGTAAAAGAGGAGGTTGGACAAAAAATGACATCACAAATCTTTTTTTTTTTTTTTGTTCAATAATACCGTAGATCTTTATTTAGCTTTCAAAAACGCATACAAAAAACGCACACAAAAAAGCGCTGTTTTTTACCTGTTTTCTGCCAAGAGGTGCACATTCTGTGCAGAAAATTCCAGACAAATCTGCAACGTGTGCATATACCCTAAATATCTTCTGCTTTCTGCCATCATCTCAGCCACTGATGGGCACTATCCCTGCACTCTCAGTGCTGATCACGTGACATTGGATGCCTCCTGTGCGGAGGTCATGTCAACTTCCGGGCTCTGGAAGTTGACATTGCATCACAAACGTGTGACCCAGCCTCCCTGAGCCTCACCATGATTGAGTGGGCGGTGCTTCACCGCATGTCACAGCTCAGTTGCTAGAGCATGCTGGGATAGGTAGAGAGATCCCATGAGTTGAGGTGCTCCTGTGAGGATGAGGTCACAGGACGGGGAGGGACCTCTCTCCAGTGCAGACCTGATAAAAGGAAGTCGCCTTGTGCTGTGGCTGCTGAAGGTCAGGTCTTTTTGGTGATCTGGCTATCCTGGCTCCGCTCACCAAAGAGAGCCGGCTCTTTCAGATGCAAAATGGATCCCTATGAAATATGTGTTCACAATAAGTGAACACCTATTTAAGCTAAGGTTAATGAGGCACAAATCCTGCCCACCCATTGCCAAAACTCCGCCTACTTGCTGATAACCAATTAAATTGATGAGTGAGCCGCTTTTGGTTCGGGTGGGCAGAATTTTATGCCCAGGGAGAGTCATCCAGAGAATTCAGTGGCTCTCACTGGGGTGCCGGCTCCCATCATACACAGCAGGGAGCTGGCTTTTTGGTACCGGATCGTTCGCGAACGACCCATCACTAACAGGGGGGGGCTGAATGGGGCTGTTTGGAGAGGAGAATGAGGTATCTTTTTTGACATAAGATTCAGTGTGAGGGGTCTGAGATGTATTTTTGGGGCGAGGAAACAAGGATAATGTTACTACATTGGGGCTGAGACTAGAGTGCAATTTGCGTTCATCCTCACTTCTCTCCAACATGGCTTAGTTCTATGTAACGATTTGTATAGTTCATTGGTCTACATTTATATGCATACATATATGTATAGCCTTCTTTTTGTTAACTTATTTATACATGTGTTTTAATAAAACTATTTTGGGTACTACAAGTTAAATTTTTATTTCTAGAATTAGAAAAGCTTGGTGTGACATTACTAAAAAGTAACTGCCTGTTGGATCTGTATGAGGATGTGTTAACACATAATGATTTGTTGGGGAAACTATCTTCAAAGACCTCACCAGCCACTAAATCGTCAGAAGTTGCCATCACAACAATGAGGTGTGGGACTGGAGCGGCTCCAACAAAAGGTGGGTGAACACGGCGGACAAGTATAAGGTCATGTGCACACGTTTAGTATTTGGTGAGTTTTTTACCTCCGTACATTTGTGCCACATTTGGCTTACCTCAGTACATGTAAAGGTACTGTCACACTAGACGATATCGCTAGCGATCCGTGACGTTGCAGCGTCCTCGCTAGCGATATCGTCCAGTGTGACAGGCAGCAGCGATCAGGCCCCTGCTGGGAGATCGCTGGTCGGGGAAGAAAGTCCAGAACTTTATTTCGTCGCTGGACTCCCCGCAGACATCGCTGAATCGGCGTGTGTGACACCGATTCAGCGATGTCTTTGCTGGTAACCAGGATAAACATCGGGTAACTAAGCGCAGGGCCGCGCTTAGTAACCCGATGTTTACCCTGGTTACCATCCTAAAAGTAAAAAAACAAACACTACATACTTACCTACCGCTGTCTGTCCTCCAGCGCTGTGCTCTGCTCTCCTCCTGTACTGGCTGTGAGCGTCGGTCAGCCGGAAAGCAGAGCGGTGACGTCACCGCTCTGCTTTCTGGCTGCCCGGCGCTCACAGCCAGACCAGAGAAGCAGAGCGCCGAGGACAGACGGCTGTAGGTAAGTATGTAGTGTTTGTTTTTTTACTTTTAGGATGGTAACCAGGGTAAACATCGGGTTACTAAGCGCGGCCCTGCGCTTAGTTACCCGATGTTTACCCTGGTTACCGGGGACCTCAGGATCGTTGGTCGCTGGAGAGCTGTCTGTGTGACAGCTCTCCAGCGACCAAACAGCGACGCTGCAGCGATCCGGATCGTTGTCGGTATCGCTGCAGCGTCGCTATGTGTGAGGGTACCTTAAGCCAAAACCAGATAAATACAGAAGTGGTGTCATGTTTCTATTATACTTTTCCTCTGACTGTCCCCCTCCTGATTTTGGCTTACAAATACTGATGTAAAACACTGACTAAAATACTGAACGTGTGAACGTGGCTTTAAACTATGATTGAAGACCTTATGTTTGTAACTCCAGTTCTGGGGGAAAATAAAAAGATGCCAAAACATGATACTGTCTTATGCAACCAATTAGGTGCCAAAGGTCCCAGCAGTGTTTCTCTGTATATCCTAGCCTTTTTTCAAGGGACTTCAGTTGCCGAGGGTATAACTACCAGTGCCGCCAGTGTTCTATAAGACTGGCTCTGCCAGAGATCGCACTACGTATTTTACAGAGGGGTAAATATATTCCTCTTAGCAATTTTTATGAGTATTTTTAGCCAAGGAGAAGGACATAATTTGTAGTAACTCAAATCTATAGTACAAAGATGAGTGTACATCTACATACATATATACATACATCAGACCAGGACAAAGTTTGGCCTGCAGTCCCTATAGGCTGTATCATGCGGCCGCCCTCCTCCGCATGGCATACAGGATTGCCAACGGTCCAGAAATTCTAAGACAGTCAATAAAAATATGGCACTTTTAAGAATATGATAAGAATACAGTAACCAGAGCCACCATGGGTTTGTAGCAAACAGGTTATGCATGATTAATCTAATTTCCATCTATGATGGAATCACTGACTGGGTGGATCAGGGAAATGCGGTTGATATAGTGTATCGCGACTTCAGCAAAGCATTTCATAAAGTATCTCATACTATCCTTATTGAAAAAATGACCAAGTATGCGGTTGACAAAGCTACGGATAGGTGGATTTATAACTGGCTCAGTGATTGTACGCAAGCAGTAGTAATAAATGGTTGCACATCCAATTGGAAGAGTGTTTCAAGTGCGGTACCACAAGGCTCTGTTCTGGCCCCAGCATTTTTTATAAATGCTCTAAATAAGGTAACTGAAGGTAAACTAGTCAAATCTGGAGACTATGCAAAGCTAGGAGGCATAGCTAACACTAGAGAAGACAGAGAAAGGATTCAGAAGGATCTAGATAAGCTTGAACAATGGGCAGTGACTAACAATGGTATTTAAGAGAAAAATGCAAGATTCTAAATTTGGGCAAGAAAAACAAAAATTACATCTACAGAATGGGAGGAATATAAATAAGCAACAGCACATGTGAAAAAGAATTGGGTATAATAATAGATACAGACTGCACAGGAGTCAACAGTGTGATGCAGCAGCAGAAAAGGCAAACACAGTTCTATGATGTTTTAAGAGAAGCACAGAGTCTAGATCACGTGAAGTAATCCTCCCCCCTCTACTCATCCTTAACCCCTTTCTGACATCGGATGTACTATCCCGTCGAGGTGGGGTGGGCCCCTATGACCACCGACGGGATAGTACGTCCAGCGCGATCGGCGTCGCTCACGGGGGGAGCGCGGCCGATCGCGGCCGGGTGTCAGCTGCCTATCACAGCTGACATCCGGCACTATGTGCCAGGAGCGGTCACGGACCGCCCCCGGCACATTAACCCCCGGCACACCGCGATCAAACATGATCGAGATGTGCCGGCGGTGCAGGGAAGCATCGCGCAGGGAGGGGGCTCCCTGCGGGCTTCCCTGAGCCCCCCGCAGCAACGCGATGTGATCGCATTGCTGCGAGGGTCTGCTCACCTCCCTCCCTGCTCCAGGCCCAGATCCAAGATGGCCGCGGATCCGGGTCCTGCAGGAAGGGAGGTGGCTTCACAGAGCCTGCTCAGAGCAAGCACTGTGAAGCATGCAGTGCTTCATGTCAGATTGGTGATCTGACAGAGTGCTGTGCAAACTGTCAGATCACCGATCTGTGATGTCCCCCCCTGGGACAAAGTAAAAAAGTTTAAAAAAATTTTTAAAAATGTGTAAAAAAAAATTTTAAAAAATATTCCTAAATAATGAAAAAATATATATATATTATTCCCATAAATACATTTCTTTATCTAAATGAAAAAAAAACAAAAAACAATAAAAGTACACATATTTAGTATCGCAGTAAACAGTGGTTTACCCCCACATATGGGGTATCAGCGTACTCAGGACAAATTGTACAACAACTTTTGGGATCCAATTTCTTCTCTTACCCTTGGGAAAATAAAAAATTGGGGCGAAAATATAATTTTTGTGAAAAAATATGATTTTTTATTTTTACGGTTCTACATTATAAACTTCTGTGAAGCACTTGGTGGGTCAAAGTGCTCACCACACCTCTAGATAAGTTCCTTAGGGGGTCTACTTTCCAAAATGGTGTCACTTGTGGGGGGTTTCAATGTTTAGGCACATCAGGGGCTCTCCAAACGAAACATGGCGTCCCATCTCAATTCCAGTCAATTTTGCATTGAAAAGTCAAATGGCGCTCCTTCGCTTCCGAGCTCTGCCATGCGCCAAAACAGTGGTTTACCCCCACATGTGGGGTATCGGCGTACTCAGGACAAATTGTACAACAATGTTTGGGGTCCATTTTCTCCTGTTATCCTTGGGAAAATAAAACAAATTGGAGCTGAATTAAATTTTTTGTGAAAAAAAGTTAAATGTTCATTTTTATTTAAACATTCAAAAAATTCCTGTGAAGCACCAGAAGGGTTAATAAACTTCTTGAATATGGTTTTGAGCACCTTGAGGGGTGTAGTTTTTAGAATGGTGTCACACTTGGGTATTTTCTATCATATAGACCCCTCAAAATGACTTCAAATGAGATGTGGTCCCTAAAAAAATGGTGTTGTAGAAATGAGAAATTGCTGGTCAACTTTTCACCCTTATAACTCCCTAACAAAATAAAATTTTGGTTCCAAAATTGTGCTGATGTAAAGTAGACATGTGGGAAATGTTACTTATTAAGTATTTTGTGTGACATATCTCTGTGATTTAATTGCATAAAAATTCAAAGTTGGAAAATTGCGAAATTTTCATAATTTTCGCCAAATTTCTGTATTTTTCACAAATAAACGCAGGTACTATCAAAGAATTTTTACCATTGTCATGAAGTACAATATGTCACGAGAAAACAATGTCAGAATCACTGGGATCCGTTGAAGCGTTCCAGAGTTATAACCTCATAAAGGGACAGTGGTCAGAATTGTAAAAATTGGCCCGGTCATTAACGTGCAAACCACCCTTGGGGGTAAAGGGGTTAATCAGACCTCATCTGGAATACTGTGTCCAGTCCTGGGAACCACATTTTAAAAAAAGACATTGAAAAACTGAAGCAAGTTCAAAGAGCTACCAGGATCTTAAGAACACTTCAAAGTATGTCCAATGAGGAAAGGTTAAAAGATCCGTGAATGTTTAGCTTGCAAAAAAAGAAGACTAAGAGGAGACTTAGGCCGGTTTCATACTAGCGTTCGTTTCCGCAGCATAGGGCTGCGTACTTCTTTCCTTCAGATCTGCATACATCAGCATCCGTCCGGCATGTTGCATTCGGCAGGCACCTCAAAACGACGCATGGGGATGCTTCCACAAACACCACATGTCCACGCATGTACCTGTGTACACTATGTTAAATATAGGTACGCAGGACGGATGTGGATGTATGCGGATCTAAAGGAAAGAAGTATGCAGCCCTACGATGCAGACACAAGCGCTAGTGTGAAACTGGCCTTAATAGCGGTCTACAAATATCTGAAGGGATATCAGTGTAGCGGGATGATCATTATTCCCATTTGCACATGGAAACATGAGAAGAAATGAAACTGAAAGTGAGAAGATACAGATTAGATATTAGAAAAAACTTCTTTACAGCGAGTGTGATCAATGAGTGGAACAGGCTGCCATGAGAGGTGGTGAGTTCTCCTTCAATGGAAGTCTTCAAACAGAGGCTGGACAGACATCTGTCTGAGATGGCTTAGGCTAGGTTCACATTGCGTTAGTGCAACCCGTTTAGCGCTAGCGGGTTGCGCTAACGCAATGTTTTTAATGGGGCTGCGTCCCGGGGTCGCGGTACGTCCCCGCTCTCGCAGATCCCCGATCTGCGAGAGCGGGGAACGGACCGCGGGCGCGCCTCGGACGCTGCAAGCAGCGTCCGCGGCGCGCCAGGAAACACCGGTGCGTCGCATAGCGCGTGCCGAACATGGCACGCGCTAGTGCTGCGCGTTCCCATTGCTGTGAATGGGCGCGCTAACGGACGCGTTGCACGGCGTTAATTTCACCGTGCAACGCTGTCCGTTAGCGCTTTCCCATTAACGCAATGTGAACCCAGCCTAAGTGAATTCAGGGGGTTGGACACCATAACCCTGGAGGTCCCTTCCATCTCTAACATTCTATGATTTTTATTTTTGCATTAATGATTATTATATAATCAATTATTTTTAATACAAAATTAAATGTACTGCTCTAGCTGTTTATTTATTAAAGGGGATATTCGGGACTTTTTTTTTTTACAAAATGCATAAGCACGAGCAGCATTCTTCATCAGAACAAACCGGTCACTGACTGCTCCTGCCAGCGATTCAGCTGCCTCTGCTGACTCACGTCGACAAAGCAGTGGCTTCTTTGTCGCCCTGTTGACAGGGCTTGACTAAATTCTGATCGACACCTGACTCCCCAGTTAGGTCCCAGTGGGGATCCAGCTGTCAATCAGAATGACCTCAGCAGTCACGCTTTGTCAACAGAGCGGAAAAGAAGCCAGTACTCTGTCGACGTGACGTCAGCAGAGACAGCTGCATCAGCCAGCAGGAGTGGTCTGTTACTGTTCTGTGCCGGCGAAGAATGGCGCTGCGCACAAGCAGGTAGATCACAGCGGTCGGAGATCAATGCCATTTGATTGAAGCCTGCAGCTACGCTGTGAGCTTCACTTTCCCCCTGTCACCGCCAACAGTGCGAGTAGTGAACGGAGGACCAGGCGAGTATTGGTGGCAATGAGCAGCGTTCACAGTCTGACAGTAGTAGTGTAGTAGTAGTAGTTCAGTATCAAGCTTCTGATTACAGCTCCCATCTGCTGTCAACGCAGGTGTTTAGAACACAGCAGAATAATCACTGACTCAGCTCTGTTATGTCACTGTTGGGGTATGTACACACGATGCGGATTTGCTGCGGATCCGCAGCGGATTTTACCGCGCAGAAATGCTGCAGATCCGAAATGTGATGTACAGTACAATGTTAGTTAATGGGAAAAAAAAAAGCTGTGCAGACGGTGCGGAAAAATCAGTGCGGAATTGCTGCGGATTTCAAAGAAATGCATGTCACTTCTTTTGTGCGGATCTGCAGCGTTTCTGCACCCCTCCATGTTAAAAACCCGCAGTGGCAAAATCCGCAGAAAATCCATAGCTATTCCGCATAAAAACCGCTCAAAATCCGTCTAAAAACCGCAGCAAATCCGCGGCTGCGGATTTTGTGCAGAAAATTCTGCACCTCTTTTTCCTACGTGTGCACATAGCCTAATAATCTGAAGGAGACTTACACTAACATAACGGACCATGTATCTAATGCCAACATGTGTGGTACCCCTTAAAAGTATCTATATACTGTATAGATCTCACACATACAGTATACACACACGTTTATGCAGAAAGACATATACGCACACATGTACTGATATATATATATATATATATATATATATATATATATATACACACATACATATATATATACACCACACTATAGGGACATATGTAGAGCGATCTTTCTACATTATAAAGGTATGCTAAAATAAACAAGACTATCAAATGTATCAGAAAGGGGAAAAGCTAAAAGGTTTATTCCTATGGTTGTAAAAAGCATTGTGCTGGTGTTTGATGTTTATTTTTTATTAATTTTACTAAAAATCAAAAATATTACATATATATAGGAGGAAGGAGAAGAAGAAGGTGGTTGTGGGAGACAGAAAGAAAAAGGAAAAGTAGGGTAGATGAACACTGATGTGATCTCACAATTAGGCCTCCTTCACACGTCAGTGACCGTTTTCACACATATCGAAGACACTTACACACCTAGACCCATTCAAGTGAATGGGTCTGCACATGTCAGTGAATATCCAATTATCCATGGACTGTGTGTCTGTGGGCAAAACACGCTGACATGTCCGTTTTTTAACAGCAGCACGGGCTGGTAAACGTCCGCCACACGTGTACACTGATGACACGTACTGGCACCTAGGTATTAGTGGTACTGTTTGCGCTGATCCTCGGGGCCGGGTGCTAAAGACAGTGTGAGCAGGGGACAATGAGGAGAACTGAGATCAGCATGAGCAGGGTACAATGTTGAGTAGTAGTCAGCCCCCACTGTCTACATCGAGTGTAAAATGAAGAATAAAATAAGAAATACCGTACTCACCTTAACACTTAATCCCTGAAGCCACTGTCCCCTTACAATAAAACGCAACAATATCCCTCACCTGTCCGAAGTTGAAAGAATCCAGAGTGTCCCACACCGTAATGAACAAATGTCACATAGATGGAGTACGGTGTGGGATACTCTGGATTCTTTCAACTTCGGACAGGTGAGGGATATTGTTTTGTTATTTTTGTTTGTCTACAGGGTACAATGGCTTCAGAGGATTAGGTGTTAAAGTAAGTATGTTTTTATTTTTTATTTTATTCTTCATTATAGACTCGATGATGTAGAGAGTGGGGGCTGACTACAACTCCCAACGTTGTCCCCTGCTTTCGCTGATCGCAGGGAGGGCAGGGGGCAACGATGTGAACTGTCTTCGGCACCCGAGAACAGAACAGACTGTGCTGGCTTTTCGCAGGCGCCAGTATGTGTGATACTGATTTGGCACACGGTTGCCGCACGTATGAAACACGTACACATATCTCAGACACGGTTTTTTCCACTACCGGAAATATCAGGACGTGTGAACGAGCCCTAAGATGTAGCAGATTGAAGCTAGAGGAAGGAGAGCATCGAGGGGTGTAGATGGGGTTTTGAGTGGCAGTGACAGGCCACAGAACTGCATGATGGAACTTGTAGTTAAGAGCACAGGAAGCCAGTGGAAAGGAAGTTGTCTACTAAGCCCATCAAAGCTGTAGCCAGCCATGAGAATGTGCTGCTAGAGGATAAAAAGGTAATACTCGTAAAATAACATAATGTATTGAGAGGTACATAATAGCAAGCTTTATGAGAAAACAAAAACAGTAATGGTACTGAACAACCTTTTTTTTTTTTTTCTTTTAACACACACACACTGCACTAACACATGAAATGAAGCATCCTTATGAGACTAATAAAATGCTCCTATGACATTATACGGGTAAATCTCCATGAAATCTGAAATTTCTTTCATTCTATTTAGCATTTTATTTCTATGTACAAAAACTAGTGCAAAGGAGAAGTATTTTGCCTGTAAAAAAATCAAACAGCTCCAGCTTATTTCACCACCGTATAAATGTGTCCATCAACTAGTTACATCTGAAGACTATGTGCTGAGGTATGGTTAAGATTTCATTTGTAAACATAAGGTGCTTATAGCTAAACCTAGGTGAGCAAACCTTTGGCGGCACCGGCTAATTGCACCTTAAAGTTATCGTTTTGATAATTGTGCTGAATTGTGGCCTTCTCTGGGTCACACTACACCCATCAACAGCCCAAAAACTCCAACAATGGTGAACCAACTTTCCCACTGTTAGGCTACGTTCACATTTGCGTTGCGCGCCGCTGCGTCGGCGACGCAACGCACAACGCAAATAAAAACGCACCAAAACGCACGCAAAAACGCCTTTTTTGCCGAAATTTGGACGCAAGAAAAATGCAACTTGTTGCGTTTTCTGCGCCCGACGCTTGCGGCAAAAAAACCGCATGCGTCGCACAACGCATGTCCATGCGTCCCCCATGTTAAATATAGGGGCGCATGACGCATGCGTTGTCGCTGCGTCGCCCGACGCAAACACGCAAAACGCTAATGTGAACGTAGCCTTAATTGGCCTCAAACGTTCCAGTCAAGAAAAGGCACCAACAGTTGGCAAAAATAGTCAATTGGCTCTGTCAGCAATCCAAAATCTTTAGCTTAAATGACTATCAAATTGTTTTGACTAATTTTGAAAAAAAAAATCTGTATTTTTTTTAAACTATTCATATAAGGTAACAACTTATCTACAGTAACAACATCAGAAAAATACTGACTCTAAAAGTTTTACAATTCAGGCATATGTAAGCTGCATTTTACCATAGATCAAAGGCCATGTGCTCACTTCGTATCTTAACAGTGCCAGCACTTTCGGTAGATTTCATCTTTGCATGCATCTCCAGACTTACCAGTTCCAGATCATCTGACTACCAGTAATGCGATATCAAAAGCAATAACATCCATCAAGTATGTACCTATTACTGTACATACTCCTTAGATTTCTATTACTCCACAGTCAGGAGGGAGATGTATAAAAATATACTAGAGGAGTGTACTGCGTCTTCTTGTAGGTCAATGGTGAGAGAACAAAGGGTTAACTCCACCTCTGGTGTCCACCCCCAATTCTGCAAAAATCCTTTGTTTCCTGACCTCTTCTTTCAAATGAATGGGATTAACCATTGTGATCTTTCAAGAAAGCCCAACACCCCTCTGTCCATCCTAAAAAGGGATAACGACCACATTATCCATATAGCGCATTTAAAAAAAAAAAAAAAAAAAGTACAAATACATGGAAAACCAAATGTGGACTTTTTTTGTTTACTGCCTTTTACGGAGCTGATTAAATGTAGGGTATTTTTTTCCTTGCAAATTTGAATCAGTTTCAAATCTGCAGCGTGTCAATTCTTTCAGCGTTTCCCTCTCATTCAAACTAATGGGAAATCATGCATAAAAAGGACGTATTTTACACACCATGTCTCCGTCCAACACTTCAGTATTTGCAGCAGTTTTCGGCTGCCAATACTGATCGTGTGAACAAACCCTAAAGTGAATGTGTAATCAGTAAATGATCCATTGTTTAAATAAGGTTTTTATATGAATTTTTTTTTTAACCCCGAGGGTTAATGACCGGGCCAATTTCTGCAATTCTGACCACTGTCACTTTATGAGGTTATAACTAGTGATGAGCGAGTATACTCGTTGCTCGGGTTTTCAGAGTATTTGTGAGTGCGCAGACATTTAATATTTGTTGATGCAGCTGCATGATTTATGGCTGCTAGACAGCTTGAATACATGTGAGGATTCCCTAGCAACCAGGCAACCCCCACATGTACTCCGGCTGGCTAGTAGCTGTAAATCATGCAGCTGATTCGACAAAAACGAAATCTCCAAGCAAGTCGAAATAATAGGAGACCACCTGAGCGTGCTCCGAAAACAGAGCAATCACTAGTTATAAGGGTACCGTCACACTAAGCGACGCTGCAGCGATACCGACAACGATGTCGATCGCTGCAGCGTCGCTGTTTGGTCGCTGGAGAGCTGTCACACACAGACAGCTCTCCAGCGACCGACGATCCCGGTAACCAGGGTAAACATCGGGTTACTAAGCGCAGGGCCGCGCTTAGTAACCCGATGTTTACCCTGGTTACCAGCGTAAACGTTAAAAAAAACAAACACTAAAAAGAGGTGCATTAAAAGAGGTCTGGATACACATGATGAGAGCATTATACTGCCTCTGTACAAATCCCTAGTTAGACCGCACATGGAGTACTGTGTCCAGTTTTGGGCACCGGTGCTCAGGAAGGATATAATGGAACTAGAGAGAGTACAAAGGAGGGCAACAAAATTAATAAAGGGGATGGGAGAACTACAATACCCAGATAGATTAGCGAAATTAGGATTATTTAGTCTAGAAAAATGACGACTGAGGGGCGATCTAATAACCATGTATAAGTATATAAGGGGACAATACAAATATCTCGCTGAGGATCTGTTTATACCAAGGAAGGTGACGGGCACAAGGGGGCATTCTTTGCGTCTGGAGGAGAGAAGGTTTTTCCACCAACATAGAAGAGGATTCTTTACTGTTAGGGCAGTGAGAATCTGGAATTGCTTGCCTGAGGAGGTGGTGATGGCGAACTCAGTCGAGGGGTTCAAGAGAGGCCTGGATGTCTTCCTGGAGCAGAACAATATTGTATCATACAATTATTAGGTTCTGTAGAAGGACGTAGATCTGGGGATTTATTATGATGGAATATAGGCTGAACTGGATGGACAAATGTCTGTTTTTGGCCTTACTAACTATGTTACTATGTTACTACATACTTACCTTCAGCTGTCTGTCCTCCGGCGCTCTGCTTTCCTCTGCACTGTCAGCGCCGGTCAGCCGGAAAGCAGAGCGGTGACGTCACCGCTGTGCTTTCCGGCTGGCCGGAGCTGACACAGGATGCAGGAGGAGTGCAGAGAAGCAGAGCGCCGGGGACAGACAGCTGAAGGTAAGTATGTAGTGTTTGTTTTTTTAACGTTTACGCTGGTAACCAGGGTAAACATCTGGTTACTAAGCGCGGCCCTGCGCTTAGTAACCCGATGTTTACCCTGGTTACCAGTGAAGACATCGCTGGATCGGCGTCAGCGGGAGATCCAGCGACGAAATAAAGTTCTGGACTTTCCTCAGCGACCAACGATCTCCCAGCAGGGGCCTGATCGTTGGTCGCTGTCACACATAACGATTTCCTTAACGATATCGTTGCTACGTCACAAAAAGCAACAATATTGTTAACGATATCGTTATGTGTGACGGTACCTTAACTCTAGAACGCTTAAACGGATCCCGGTGATTCTGATAATGTTTTTTCGTGACATATTGCATTTCATGATAGTGGTAAAATTTCTTTGGAATGACTTGCATTTATTTGTGAAAAAAAAAATGGAAATTTGGCAAAAATTTGAAACATTTCTCAATTTTCAAACTTTGAATTTTCACGCCCATAATTCACAGAGATATGTCACACAAAATAGGTAAATAACATTTCCCACATGTCTACTTTACATCAGCACAATTTTGGAAACAACATTTTTTTTTATATGGAAGTTATAAGGGTTAAAAGTCGTCCAGCGATTTTTCATTTTTCCAACAAAATTTCCCAAACAATTTTTTTAGGGACCACTTCACATTTGAAGTCACTTTGAGGGGTCTATATAAAAGAAATACCCAAAAGTTACACCATTCTAAAAAACTGCACCCCTCAAAGTGCTCATAACCACATTCAAGAAGTTTATTAACCCTTCAGGTGCTTCACAGGAATTTTTAAAAAAAAATTAACTTTTTTTTCCACAAAAAATTGACTTCAAATCCAATTTTTTTTATTTTTACAAGGGTAACAGAAAAAAGGTGGATCCCAAAATTTGTTGTGAAATTTCTCCTGAGAATGCCAATACCCCATATGAGGGAGAAACCCACTGTTTGGGCGCACGGCAGAGCTCGGAAGGGAAGGAGCGCCATTTGACTTTTTGAATGCAAAATTTACTGGAACCATTGGCAGACGACGTGTCGTGCTTGGAGAGCCCCTGATGCACCTAAACAGTGAAAATCACCCACAAGTGACACCATTTTGAAAACTAGACCCCTCAGGGACCTGATCTAGATGTGTGATGGGCATATTCTGCTTCACAGAAATTTATAACGTTGAGCCGTAAAAAAAAATAAAAAAAAAAAATCTAATTTTCCCCAGAATTATGTTATTAGCACAAAATATTGCATTTTCATAAGGGTAACAGGAGAAATTGTACAATACAATTTGTTCTGAAATTTCTCCTACATATGCCGATACCCCACATGTGGGGAAATACTACTTTTGAGGCACAGTGCAAAGCTCAGAAAAGAAGAGGTGCCATATTGGAGTTCAGATTTTGCTGGAATGGTTTGAGGGTGCCATGTCACAGTGGCTGATCTCCTGAGATGCCAGAACAACAGAAACCCCCTATATGTGACCTCATTTTACAAACTACACTCCCCAATGAATTAATCTAAGGGTACAGTGATCATATTGATACCACGGGTGTGTCACAGTATTTTATACCATTGGGCAGTGAAGACAAAATAATGACATTTTTACCACCAAAATTTTGTTTTAGCCCCAGATTTTACATTTTCACAGAAGAAGTGGGTAAAAATGACAAAAAAATTTGTCCCAGAATTTCTACTGAACATGGCAATACCCCACATGTGGCTGTACAGCACTGCTTAGCCATACGGATAGACTCGAGAGGGAAAGAGCGCTATTTGCCTCCTGGAGCGCAGATTTTCCCAGAAGAGTTTGCGGACTCTATATAAAGAGCCACTAATTGTTAGAAGAGCAGAATTCCCCCTCAAGTGACCCCAGTTTGGAAATTATACCCCTTAGGAAATTTATCTACAGGTGTAGTGACGATTTTGACTCCATGGGTATTTTACAGAAACAAGCAGCAATGAATGTTGCAGAATGAAAATCGCAAACTGCTGTTGTAATGATCAGTATACTGTAGTGACCAGTACGTTGCAGTCACCAATACGTTATGCCCAGTCCGTGCTTCTGGAGGCACGCACCCATAAGTTAGGCGGGCTCTCATCGCTTCAGAAATGCCAAACGTGGACGCAATATGTGTACACTATGGGGCTCAGAAGGGAGGGGGCATTTGGATTTGGGAGCTGAGAATTTGCTGAATTTCTTTTGGCGGGTGAGGAGCCATTTCGCTAAAAAAAATAAATTAAAAAATGGTAAGAAAACAATGCTTTATTATGCCGCTGAACAAAAAATGGACTAAAACACGATCAAAAAGACGGATATAAATAAACATGGTACCGCTGAAAACGTCATTTTGTCCTGGGAAAAACAAGCCACCACATTGCTCCATCAGCGGAAAAATAAAAAAGTTGTAGCTCTCAGAATAAAGCAATGCAAAAATAATTATTTTTTCTATACAATAAAAACTATTTTATAAAAGCGCCAAAACGTTAAAAAAAAAAAAAAAAGATAGATTAGGTATCGCTGTAATCGTACTGACCCGTAAAATAAAACTGCCTTATCAATTTTACCACACACGGAACGGCATAACCCTCATGGGGGTTGGGGCTTCATCTGAATCACGTCATTCAGAGATTTAGATGGAAATACCGATGTAAGCTCTCAGCATAGAGAGCCAGATAAATGTGATCCAAAATGTTATGTCCTCAATAAAAGCTTCAACTAAATCCATAACAAAGCAAGTCCTCACTCAGGTCCATCATCTGTTAATGAAAATATGGGGGCTTCCGTGTTACTATTAGTACGAAAGCTCTGGTAAAGCGTTATGGCTCCTCGACCCCAAAAGAATTTCAGCAAATTCTGCACTCCCAAATCTTCTCCCTTCCGAGGCCCACAGTGTGCCTAAACAACATTTAGCATTCACATGTTTCGTATTTCTGTAGCAATGAGAGCCTGCTTAATTTACGGGTACATGTCTCCAGAAGAACAGGCTGGGCATAACATTCTGGGCACTACAATGAACGTGTGTGAAAGTCTAATGCAATTTTAGGTTAAAATCATGCAAAAATATGGAATATTCTGAAGGAGTCACAAAGTTTCAAGCGCCACTTTATGCACTGGCGGACACAGTCAGAAAAGGGCCCCTGTGCAAGAACAATATATGGGCCCTTTGCAGCCCGAGAACTCCTAAAAATGCAAAATTGCACTTGCTTTGGAGCAAGAAATGGGCCCCCTTACCTCTTGGGCCCCTGTGCGGCCACACAGGTTGCACCAATGGTATGTCCGCCCCTTATGTACAGGATATAAAAAGTCTACACAACCCTGTTAAAATGCCCACTTTTTTGTCATGTAACAAGAAGAATCATTTCAGAACTTCTTCCACCTTTAATGTCACCCATAATTTCTACAAATCCATTGAGAAAAATAAACAAATCATTTTGGATGGGGAAATAAAGCCTATTAATAACAGCTCACAGTTAACAAAAATGACGTGGGATGTCCTTATTATGGAATTACAGCGGACCCAGTGGATTGTTGTTTTTTTGCAAATAAATGGGAAAAAGAGGGTAATTGTTGGGAGTGCCTTTTACAATTAAAGGACTTTAGTATTTGTGTGTGTTTATATCTTTTGCATACGAGGTTAGTAGTGGGGTTGTCTCACATATCCATCGCCATTACTAACCCCTGGGCTTGATGTCTGCAGACATCAACCCCAAAACCCATTACCTTGATTGCCACTGTACCAGGGCAATTGGGAAGGGCCGAGGCTAAGCGTCAGCGATGGCGCATATAATGGATGCACCATTTCTGAGGCGGCTGAGGGCTGGTGTTATTAGTGTGGGAAGGGGCCAATATCCATGGCCCCTTTCCAGCTTATTAATATCAACCTGCAGCTGTCTGCTTAGCCTTTGCTGGTTATTAAAAATTAGGGGGACCCCACAATATTTTTTGGGGGGTCCCCTTTTTAACCAGTAAAGGCTACGCAGAAAAACAGCTGTGAGCTGTTATTAATAAGCTGGGAAGCTCCATGGATATTGGCCCCTTCCCACAATAATAACACCAACTCACAGTTGTTTGCTTTCCCTCAGCTGGTTATTTAAAAAATAAAAATAAGAGGGACTGCAATCCATTTTTGAACTTTAATTATTAGCTAAATACAAGTACAGAAAACTACACACGCAAAGCACTGATTATATATCTCACTGACATTTCTATCTATTCTATTCTGATGGTTCTGTCTGTGAAATTACGGTACATTGCTGATGAATAATCAGGTTTCCTTTGAGATGTGTGTGTAAAAATCAGTAAATGCGATCTTTTTCTCACACTAATTTACTTGCATTGGCGAGTGCAATCAGATTCTCACAAAAACTGCAGAATGCTGCCATTTTTTTCTTAGCTTGATACAAGCTGAGAAAAAAAAAAACTCGCAGAAGAGCACCAAATCATTGTCTAACATTGGTGAGAGTGCAACGCATTCTCAGATTGCACTCCTTTATATTATACGCTAATGTGTGCAAGCCCTAAGGGTGTGCATTTTTATACAAACACGTTAGTGTACTTTTTTTTGCAGTGCATTTCTCACTTTCTCATTGCACTTTCTCGTGTGCATGAGACTTCTGAAATATCATAGCTTTTGCTGGTACTGTCAAAAGCAGCTTTTAATCTGCATAAAAAAAGCTGGAGGGGAACCTGATGCAAAAATACAACATGTGAACATAACTTTAGCTAACCACGTTGGCAAGAGCTTAGTAAGGGTATGTTTCCACGTTCAGGCGTAGAGCCGCAGCCAGATGCTACCGCATAGTGGAGGGGATTTCATGAAATCCCGTCTCCACTATGCAGTAAAAGACGCAGGCGGCAGACCTGCGGAAACGGACATGCGGCGCGTCTTTTAAGAACGCAGCATGTCCTTACATTGCAGAAACAACGCAGGTGACCTGCCAGTGACCTCAGGTGCAGATTTGGTCAGGATGTTACCTGCATAAAATCCTGATGCAATCCTGAACGTGGACACATACCCTTATAATAAAAAAAAAATCTGTAACCCCCCTCCTCAAGTACAGCTCTTCCATTGCTTCTGAGATTGTTTACAGGTTGCAATGGTGATCTCAAAGCTACTGCACACATCACTGGTGTGGCCTACATTGGCAGAGTGGGAGCTACTCTGTATAGTGGGGCTGTGCACTGGCTAATGTGGGGTGGGGTTTTCGAACAGGCCACTTGTTTATGACATCTGTTTGCACTAATAAAATGTAAGCAGGCTACACCCAATGTGATGACTGGGGAAAGGTCTCAGTATGGCACCAAGATATTTACCAATGTAATGGAATCTCCCTGTAATTATGCTAGCCTTAGTTTCACACTAGCGTTCGGCAGGGTGAAAGCCTTCATCCTCCATGAAGCCCCGCCCACTGCCACACCTCTTTCAGCTCCGCCTACATCTGCATGTGTCCTACGTACCCTATCTTTAATATTGGGTACGCAGGCCATGCGGATGTATGCGGATGCCTTCCATGCGTCTTGACGGTGCGCTGACCTGCATCAAACACATGTTCCATTTTGTTGTGGTTGGCGCAGCTTCAAAACGACGCATGTGGAGACATCCGCATGGCCCGCGTTCCCAATGTTAAAGATAGAGTACGCAGGACACATGCCGACGTAGGCGGAGCTGAAGGAAGAGGCACATCAGTGGGTGGGGCTTCACGGAGGAAGAAGGCTTTCGCCCGCAGCCCTGCCAAACACTAGTGTGAAACCAGCCGTACCTCTGTAAATGGTAAAAGGAACCAAAACACCTGCCAGCCCAGTATAAGCCTGGGAAAAGTCTCAATGTATAGAGCCAAATGTCTGTCTACACAGACTGACCAGCAGCTCAATACAACCAGCCACGGAGCGTTGTAGGATCTCACAACCTGGAAATTCTAGGGGCCATTAAAGACCTTTTCAAATTTTTTGTTTTTAACAGATGTACAATTACACAGACCAATGGACATTTGATTGCCTATTTACACAGGCAGACCAAGAGTAAAAGATAGGCACTGAGCAATGTACACTAGATTGCTCAGTGCACATAGGCTGCCATTGTTCTCGGCAGTGCGAGTCCAGTTTATACAGGACGATACACAGCTGAGAATGATGATCTTTCATGCTGCATAAGAGATCATTTCACCAGATGAACGAGTGTTTTGCCCTCGGAAATTTCCATGTGTTATCCCCCCTTACTTTTGAAGCAGGGCATATATTTCAATCATACTCAAAAAATCCTGTAATATGTTATGGCTTATTTTCAGGTAGGTCTTATTTTTGAGGAAACGCACTATCTAACATTTTAACCCTCCATCAGGGGCAACTGATCTGACAGGCGCAGTTCACTTAGTTTTATTTCTCTATTTTCAGTGGTTTGTCTGGGAAACACCATCCTCCCAGGACCTTCATAACTTTAAAGGCTGTGTGAACCCCAAGAAGCCTCTTGTGCTGCAGGAGATCAGATATCAGTGTTTTGGCTTCTCAGGCTCATTGCCCCTGAATGCGTCACACCTTTGACGATTAGAATTTGCTGTTTTTATTCATCCCAATTGTTTTTTTAGCTTGTTTTATGAATAGCTAGTGCTAAATTTGTGGATTTGTCATAGAAGGTTTTGTTAGAAATAAAGTGTGCTTCTCAGGCACATTGCGCCCTAACACATATTCTCTCTCTTGCTTCTGCTTTTCTTATGAAATGGCGAGGAGAATATTTGACTTGTCCAATGCCCGTCATGTTGAGCAAGTGCAAAATATACTGCTTGATGATGAGACAGACCCCTTACAGCTAGAGGATTTAGGGGAAGAAAGTGACATTGATTCAGAAGATGATGTGGAAGAATGTCCAGATGTGTCTGATACCGATCAAGATGGAGAGAGTGAGGAGGATGCTCAAGACATAGAAACATATTACTTTTCTGGTTATTAAAACATTTTTTTTTTTACACCTGATTATGTGTATTGTCATTTATTACATTCCTATTAAGGTAACTGATCACTGTTAGAGCATTGAAATTTTTAAAAAAGGAAAATATAGCCAATTTTCTAGCCTGTGCCGGACAGGCGCAATGCCCCTAAACTCGTTATGAAACATATTGCCCCTGATGGAGGGTTAAGCCCAGGTTTGCAGACAACCTAGAAAACAAAATATTTGGCTTCACCGAGCATTAGATATGGTGGAAATCAATTTCACAATCGGATACAGCTGCAATATCAGTAATAAGTTGCTGCCTACAGGGAGCCATACAAACCGCCTCTTACATAATGGCATCCTCAACTCCTCTTGGCTAGCTATCCTGGTGCAATGGTATCCTGGCGGGCGATGCACATGTGACATTACACCAGGCCGGCTAGAAGAGCTGCAGATGCTGGCAAGTCAGAGGCAGTTCCATAGGGCTCCCAACCGCTGGACCGGTTCCTGCAAATCGCTTTGCATTATCTCTACCAATCTGATTTATTTCACAACGGAGAGCAAAATAAACCACAGTACATACAGTATATATGTGGGAACATAACTGCAGGCATTAGACCTCATGTAGGGTATGTTTCCACGGTCAGTATTGACAGCGCTTGGACGCAGCTCCGTCCAAAGTGCTGCTGGCTTTTGTACGCGTGGTGATTCTGGATGTGTTCATTGAACCGTGCGGAATCACCGCATCCTATACATTGGACTGTGTAATTTATCTTGCAGAGACTGAGCGTCTACGCAAGATAAATTGACATGCTGCAGTCTGGAAACACGCGCCGCATGTGCGTCTCCGCAGAGAAGCTGGAGGCGTCTCAGCACGCATAGTGGAGATGGGATTTCATAAAATCCCCTCCACTATGCTTTAACATCTGGCCGATGCGGATTGGACGCTGCAGCTGTACGCAGCATTCAATCCACAGCGAATATTGAACGTGGAAACATACCCTTAGACATTCGTGTTATATCTGGTTTTTCACAGATAGAACATGTATCCATTATAATCTATGCTGCTATTCACATGTATGGTTTTTCTTCCAGCAGCATTGATGACAAGGGACAATACAAGTCTATAAGTCCGTGAAGTGTTTAGCCCACAGACAGCACACAGATGACACACTGATGCTGTCTGTGTTAACCCATTCACAACATGCGCCGTACATGTATGGAGCATGTCAGATCTCCCCCTTTCATGTGGGCTCCGGTGGGTTGGCATAACAACCTGGGGTCTGCAGGAGACCCCCGTGGTTGTCATAGCTGGATAGCTATTAGTGCCGCTCAGTGGACGGCGCTCATAGCAAGTGATCATTTTAGCTACACATAGCAGGGCTGAAGTCCTGCTGTATGTAGCACGGTCAATCGGATGATCCCAGCTTTTAGTCTCTCATGGAGACTATTGAAGCAAGTGTAAAGTAAAAAAAAAAGTTTTAAAAAATATTTAAAAAATATAAACGTTTAAATAGCCCCCCATTTGCCCCATTCAAAATAAAAAAAAACAACACACTAATATCACCGCATTTAGAATCGCCTAATCAATATTTTAAATTTATTTGATCAGTAACCAGCGTAATGAGAAAAAAGGATCAAAATGCCAGAATCACTTTTTTTGGTTGCCGCAATATTGCGTTAAAAGCAATAACGGTCAATCAAAACATCGTATCTACACCAAAATTACCGTATTTTCCGCTTTGTAAGACGCACTTTATTTCCCCCAAATTTGGGGGGGAAATGTGGGTGCGTCTAACAAAGCGGATATACCGCTTACCATTACAGGCTGGGAGGAGGGGGTGTCCGCCGCCGCTACCGCCTGCCGCCGCTGTCGTCCGCCGCCACTGCCGGGGTTGTCCGCTGCTGCCCCGGGTGATGCTGAAGGCTCCGGTGCTGCGGGGGGCTCTGGCGACATTTTGTGAAAGACCAGAGCCCCCCGGCAGTTCTTCCATGCGTTCCAGTATGACTAATTCCGGGAAAATGGCCGCCGGAATCTCGGGAGATGAGATTTCAGCGCTGAGATCTCATCTCTCGACATTCCGGCGGCCATTTTCCCGGAGTTAGTTCCAGTATGACTGACTCCGGGAAAATGGCCGCCGGAATCTCGGGAGATGAGATTTCAGCGCTGAGATCTCATCTCTCGAGATTCCGGCGGCCATTTTCCCGGAATTAGTCATACTGGAACGCATGGAAGAACTGCCGGGGGGCTCTGGTCTTTCACAAAATGTCGCCAGAGCCCCCCGCAGCACCGGAGACAGCCCTACAGCAAAGGAGCCCCCTGCAGACCCCTCATCCCAGGCTGCAGCACAGGAGCCCCCCTGCAGCACAGGAGCCCCCTGCAGACCCCCTCATCCCAGCCTGCAGCAATGCTCCACTCCTGCCTCCGGCAACGAGCCTGGGACCCTGATCCACCACAACCACAGCCCCTGGTAAGTAATAAGACGCATGGATTATAAGACGCCCCACCAATTTATTAAAAAATAGTTTTTTCCTATTTTTCTCCTCAAAATTTGGGGTGCGTCTTATAATCCGGAGCGTCTTACAAAGCGAAAAATACGGTATATCAATAAAAACGTCAGCTCCGCACGCAAACAATTATCCCTCACCTAACCCGAGATCCCGAAAAATGGAGACGCTACAGATCTCACAAACTGACGCTTTTTTTTTTTCATCACTTAAATAAAAAATAACCTATACATGTTTGGTATCTACAAACCAGTAAGGGCCTAGACAATCGGAATAGCAGGTCAGTTTTAGCATTTGGTGAACATGGTGAAAAAAAAAAAAAACACGATTGTGGAATTGCACTTTTTTTGCAATTTCACCACTCTGAATTTTTCCCGTTTTAACCCCTTAAAGACCGCCAATACGCCTTTTAACTGACTTGAGGTATAAGAGAATAGCCTCCCCACACAGGTGACAATCCAGTAGCTGTCGGCTGTCCACTATAGCTGACCACTTGCTGCATTAGCCACGATCAGTGTTTGCACCATCCAAATCTGTTTAACCCCTTAGATCCCTACATCATATAAATGGTTAACAGAGTGTGGGGGCTTCCTCTCTATCCCAATTGGTGCCCTCAGATCATGATTGTGTGGTCCTGATGTTTGCCATCGCAATTCATGACCACATAGCGGCCTTTGACGGCTGTTGTAGCCTGTTCAGAGGTTAGCGGCATTTAAGGTGGTAAAAAAATAAATTTTGTAAATTTCCTTGAAAAAATGAAAAAAGACTGCTACATTTTGAAATCTCCTAAAATACTAACAAAATAAAAGAATATTTTAGAAATGATGCTGATGTAAATACGGTAATAACATTTCCCACATGTCTGCTTATTATTTATTATTATTTATTATTATAGCGCCATTTATTCCATGGCGCTTTACATGTGAGGAGGGGTATATATAATAAAAACAGGTACAATAATCTTGAACAATACAAGTCACAACTGGTACAGGAGGAGAGAGGACACTGCCCGCGAGGGCTCACAATCTACATTTTTTAATGTTTTGCTGTGATATAACTATCTAGATTTAAGGGATAATTATTCATAGTTTGAAAATTGCTAATTTTTTAACATTTTTCTCAAAGTTCTGAATTTTTTTTTTTATAGATAAACGCAAAACATATTGACCTAAATTTACCATTATCATAAAGTGTAATGTGTCACGGAAAAAACTATCTCAAAATCACTGGGATATGTTAAAGCGTTGCAGAGTTATTAGCACATAAAGTGACACTGGTCAGATTTAAAAAATTTGGCTCTGTCACTAACGGGTTAAATGGGGTTGTTCAAAAGTAAAACAAGCCCTCACACGGCCATATTGGTGGTGAAAAAAAATAGTTATGGCTCTGGCAAAAAAGAGAAATGCAAAAACAGATAATGGCCCGGGAGTGAAGGGGTAAATGCACCATTCCAGCATTGTTGTTTCTCAGTGCTGGAGTGGTGCTTAAGGGCTTGTTTCCATTTGCGAGAAACACGTCCGTGTCTCGCATGTGAAAACCCAGCTCTGGCTCCGGCACTCCAGAGCGGAGCGTGCGGCCGCATAGCAATACATGGAGCCGCACGCTCCGCTCCCAAGTGCCGGCGCCAGAGCTGGGTTTTCACATGCGAGACACGGATGTAAGCCTCCTGCCCCCTTTCTTATATTCTCCTTCCGGTGGCTTCACCCTTTACCAACGCCATCCTGTGCCTATGCACAATGCAAGTCTATGAGAGCCAGAATGAGGCTGTCAGATGTATTGAAAAGTAACGTCCCGGCGCCATCCATGAAACACTGGAGCTGCCAGCAGGTCACTTTTCACCAAAGAGCGACACTGGAAAACAATGATGGTGGCGGCAGGAGAGTATGAGACAGGTGAATAACATTTAAAGCACCACTCCAGCGGTGCAATAATAAAAAAAAAATGATGGAGTGGTGCTTTAAATATGGAGACATTTTGTATTTTATTTATTTAGTTATCCCTCCAAGAAAATCAATGAGGACCACACTGATGGTGGATACGGACACACTGATGCAAACCACCGGTAACAATTTTTTCAAGTACGTGTTTAAACAAGGACATGTGAATGAGGCCTTACACATATTAAGCAACCCATAAAACTTTAAGTGTTAAGTCTAACTCATTTAGGCAACAGCCATCTCTTCTTCCCCCTGCCCCCAATACCCTTGGGCTGGCTGAATGTGCATGTGTTTTTATTCACCAGTGGGGGGTAAGACACTGTCACTCTTCTGGCAGCAGGGTATCTCCCAAGGGAACAAAAGGATCACACTGAAATTCAGCATTTTTCTTTCTCTGACATCATCTATCGGGGGAGGGTCCCAGTCAATTTTATGTAATGTGTATGGGGAGCTAAATATGATCATTACATTCAGAGGAAATAACTTGCTAAGTGCTGAGAATTTAGGTGGCTATTCACATTAGGTAGAGGTCAGCTGATCCAGCGTAAGATGTAATGTTTCCTGACCCTCCTTGCAGATGTCTAGAAAGAAGTATTAGGGTATGTGCACACGGTCCGGAATCCCTGCGCTTTGGACGCAGCGGATACCCCGCTCCACGTTGCACGCACGGTGATTCCAATATGCTCAGTGAACACATGGGGAATCGCCGCATCCTATACATAGACTGGGTTATTTATCTTGTGGAGACGGAGCGTCTCCACAAGATAAACATGCTGCGGTCTGGAAAGACGCGCCGCATGTCCGGATACACAGGGCCAACGTATGTGGCCCTCCACGCATAGTGGAGACGGGATTTCGTAAAATCCTCTCCACTATGCTTTAACATCTAGACGCTGCGGATTAGACGCTGCAGATGAACGCAGCATCCAATCCGCAGCAAATCCTGAAGGTTTCCCGGCTGTGGAAACATACCCTCAAAAATGTTGGATTGCCACTCCTTTATTCTCACAGATTAAACCCTTACCACAGTGTCTGGCAGTGGCTTATCCCCCTCTCCCCATTGAGAACACATATATATGGTATGCATGTCTTTCCTATTACTGAGCGTACATGCAGGTCTCCTTATTGGATAAGCTTGTCCATTTGGGCACATTACCATGACGGAGATAAAGGGAACCTGCCGGCTCGTCTGACAACTCCTGCTGCTTTTAAGAGATTCCTGAATTTCATCGAATACAACGTACATTGTATCTTTCCTCTGTTAGTCCTGGAAAGTAACAAAGGGTATGTTCACAATGTGATGTGGATTTTCTGTATGGGCGTTTATTCTATTTCAACTGATTGAAAATTGACGGTAAGTTTGGAGCATTTTTAAGCAGAAAAGCCTCAAGAATTGGCACGGTGCTTCATGTTCTACATGGAAAGCATAAGCACTATGGGCAAGTTTTCACAGGGCAAAGAATAGGAAGAGTAGTCAAAGAGAGCGTGTTTTTCTAGCGATTTTGGAGAACATTCTGTTCTAAAATCACGAATCAGTGTGAAAATAGTCTAAAGGTACCTTCACACTGAGCAACTTTAGAACAAGAACGACAACAATCCGTGACGTTGCAGCGTCCTGGATAGCGATCTCGCTGTGTTTGACACGCAGCAGCGATCTGGATCCCGCTGTGACATCGCTGGTCGGATCTAGAAGTCCAGAACTTTATTTCATCGTCAGGTCGGCGTGTATCGTCGTGTTTGACATCAAAAGCAACGATGCCAGCAATGTTTTACATGGAGCCAACAACCAGCGAGAACGATAAGTGAGTCGCCGTTACGTCACTGGATCGCTCCTGCATCGTTCTGCTGTTACCGTGTTTGACGTCTCTACAGCGACCTAAACAGCGACGCTCCAGCGATCGGCTCGTTGTCTATATCGCTGCAGCGTCGCTAAATGTGGCGGTACCTTTAGTGTAGAACAGACTATTATCATACCCCTTGTCACAAGAGTGTGCCCCTACAAAAGCTAATGGCATCAGTGCTGATTGGACACGGTCAGTGTGGCACCAATCTACAAGAGGAAATGCTTCACTGAAGAGCTGCCCATGAAGGACATTTATAGGAGACCCTACCCATCGCACCCAGCATGGAGTCATGGCATTCCATTATATCTGGCTAGTGGGGTGGAACTACTGGGACCCCGCCTCGCCCATCAATGTCCTATCAGTATCCCACTAGATGGGGCAGAGGAGCTCCATGCCCAGCGGGTGGCCAAGAGATGGACCATCAGTGAAGGGGCCACTAGCCTAGTGACCCTGTTTTCTGGGGATTAGTGGGGTCCCAGCAGTAACTGATAAGGGACTGATCACAGACTGAGGTCGGCCTCTGCACAAGTGGGCAACCTGTTCTCAAAATCCCTTAGGGGCCACCATTGTATCACTACACTGGGCTACATTGGGGTTTTCTGCAGCTGTCCTAATCTTCCATGGCACCGGTGATAGAAGTGCCTCTATCACCCCAAATATAATGGCAGGAGTGAGAGGAGGAGAGTGGCATTCTCCAAAGTCATCTGTCAGGAGTGGAGTTACTCACACACTAGACCAACCCTCCAATGGGAAGCCGTCCAGGCTGAGGGCATGGTGCCCTGCTAGTAAGGGGCACTCCGGCCTGTGAGGCAGTGCATCTCCACTCCATGGCAGGCTGTGCGGCCACCCAGGGGTTAAGAGCAGCTGCTCCCGGGTCAGCTGAATGTGCGGGGCACAGGCTGGCGGGGCAGGAGCGGGCACAGGGCAACACGTGGAGGAAGACAACACACACGTAGCTCACCGCGGCCGCTCATGTGACCGATACAGGACGCACTCACCGTGTGCCGGCTGCTCGTAGCTCAGCGACTGGACCGGCCGCCCCGTAACATCGCCGCCGTCAGGACACCGGTGCTCCATGCACAGTGGGTGATGGTCGGGAGCCGCGTTGTTGTGCTTCTCCGGGATCACACTGGGAGGGGGTCGTTGCCAGGCTCTGCACACAGGGACACAGATTGGTGCATCAACAGGAAGGGAGGGCCAGCCGGCCGGGAATGCTGGGAGCTGGCGGCGGGACTGGGCCTGGGAGAGGCGGGAGTGACACCATCATCTGTGCAGTAATGGCCGCTGGGTCATGTGGACACTACGATAACGTGTATCCGTCCTGGGGGGCTTCCTGCTGCCTGCTGGTGTGTCCTGAGGAGAAACAGCGCAGGAGCGATGAGTGACCAGCACAGGAAGCAGTCCGTGTACACCACCACGGGGCCACAATCAGTGTACACCACCACGGGGCCACAATCCGTGTACACCACCACGGGGCCACAATCCGTGTACACCACCACGGGGCCACAATCCGTGTACACCACCACGGGGCCACAATCCGTGTACACCACCACGGGGCCACAATCCGTGTACACCACCACGGGGCCACAATCCGTGTACACCACCACGGGGCCACAATCCGTATACACCACCACGGGGCCACAATCCGTGTACACCACCACGGGGCCACAATCCGTATACACCACCACGGGGCCACAATCCGTGTACACCACCACGGGGCCACAATCCGTGTACACCACGGGGCCACAATCCGTATACACCACCACGGGGCCACAATCCGTGTACACCACCACGGGGCCACAATCCGTATACACCACCACAGGGCCACAATCCGTATACACCACCACGGGGGCCACAATCCGTATACACCACCACGGGGCCACAATCCGTATACACCACCACGGGGCCACAATCCGTATACACCACCACGGGGCCACAATCCGTATACACCACCACGGGGCCACAATCCGTATACACCACCACGGGGCCACAATCCGTGTACACCACCACGGGGCCACAATCCGTATACACCACCACGGGGCCACAATCCGTGTACACCACGGGGCCACAATCCGTGTACACCACCACGGGGCCACAATCCGTGTACACCACCACGGGGCCACAATCCGTGTACACCACCACGGGGCCACAATCCGTATACACCACCACGGGGCCACAATCCGTATACACCACCACGGGGCCACAATCCGTGTACACCACCACGGGGCCACAATCCGTATACACCACCACGGGGCCACAATCCGTGTACACCACCACGGGGCCACAATCCGTGTACACCACGGGGCCACAATCCGTATACACCACCACGGGGCCACAATCCGTGTACACCACCACGGGGCCACAATCCGTATACACCACCACAGGGCCACAATCCGTATACACCACCACGGGGGCCACAATCCGTATACACCACACGGAGCCCACAATTTGTGTACACCAGCACGGGGCCCACAATTCGTATACCCCAACACTAGACCCACAATCCATGTACACCAGCACGGGGCCCACAATCCGTATACACCAACACGGGGCCCACAATCCGTGTACACCAACACGGGGCCCACAATCCGTGTACACCAACACAGAGCCCACAATCCATGTACACCAACACGGGGCCCACAATTCATGTACACCAACACGGATCCCACAATCCGTGTACACCAACACGGGGCCCACAATCCGGGTACACCAACACGGGGCCCTCAATCCGGGTACACCAACACGGGTCCCACCATCCGTGTAGACCAGCATGGAGCCCACAATCCGTGTACACCAGCACGGGGCCCACAATCTGTGTACACCAGCACGGGGCCTACAATCCGTGTACCCCAACACTAGACTCACAATCCGTGTACACCAGCACGGGGCCTACAATCCGTGTACACCAACACGGGGCCCACAATCCGTGTACACCAACACGGGGCCCACAATCCGTGTACACCAACACGGGGCCCACAATACGTGTACACCAACACGGGGCCCACAATCCGTGTACACCACCACGGGGCCCACAATTCATGTACACCAGCACGGGGCCCACAATCCGTATACGCTAACACGGGGCCCACAATCCGTGTACCCCAACACTAGACCCACAATCCGTGTACACCAGCACGGGGCCTACAATCCGTGTACACCAACACTAGACCCACAATCCGTGTACACCAGCACGGGGCCTACAATCCGTGTACACCAACACGGGGCCCACAATCCGTGTACACCACCACGGGGCCCACATTCCGTGTACACCATCATGGGGCCCACAATCTGTGTACACCAGCACAGGGCCACAATCCGTGTACACCAGCACGGGGCCCACAATCCATATACACCACACGGAGCCCACAATCCGTGTACACCAGCACGGGGCCCACAATCCGTGTACCCCAACACTAGACCCACAATCCATGTACACCAGCACGGGGCCCACAATCCGTATACGCTAACACGGGGCCCACAATCCGTGTACACCAACACGGGGCCCACAATCCGTGTACACCAACACGGGGCCCACAATCCGTGTACACCAACACAGAGCCCACAATCCATGTACACCAACACGGGGCCCACAATTCATGTACACCAACACGGATCCCACAATCCGTGTACACCAACACAGGGCCCACAATCCGGGTACACCAACACGGGTCCCACAGTCCGTGTACACCAGCACGGGGCCCACCATCCGTGTACACCAGCACGGGGCCCACCATCCGTGTACACCAGCACGGGGCCCACAATCCGTGTACACCAGCACGGGTCCCACAATCCGTGTACCCCAACACTAGACCCACAATCCATGTACACCAGCACGGGGCCCACAATCTGTGTACACCAGCACGGGGCCTACAATCCGGGTACACCAACACGGGGCCCTCAATCCGGGTACAACAACACGGGTCCCACCATCCGTGTAGACCAGCATGGAGCCCACAATCCGTGTACACCAGCACGGGGCCCACAATCTGTGTACACCAGCACGGGGCCCACAATCCGTGTACTCCAACATGGGGTCCACAATCCGTGTACACTAACACGGGGCCCACAATCCATGTACACCAACACGGATCCCACAATCCGTGTACACCAACACGGGGCCCACAATCCGGGTACACCAACACGGGGCCCTCAATCCGGGTACACCAACACGGGTCCCACCATCCGTGTAGACCAGCATGGAGCCCACAATCCGTGTACACCAGCACGGGGCCCACAATCTGTGTACACCAGCACGGGGCCTACAATCCGTGTACCCCAACACTAGACCCACAATCCGTGTACACCAGCACGGGGCCTACAATCCGTGTACACCAACACGGGGCCCACAATCCGTGTACACCAACACGGGGCCCACAATACGTGTACACCAACACGGGGCCCACAATACGTGTACACCAACACGGGGCCCACAATACGTGTACACCAACACGGGGCCCACAATCCGTGTACACCACCACGGGGCCCACAATCCATGTACACCAGCACGGGGCCCACAATCCGTATACGCTAACACGGGGCCCACAATCCGTGTACACCAGCACGGGGCCCACAATCTGTGTACACCAGCACGGGGCCTACAATCCGTGTACCCCAACACTAGACCCACAATCCGTGTACACCAGCACGGGGCCTACAATCCGTGTACACCAACACGGGGCCCACAATCCGTGTACACCAACACGGGGCCCACAATCCTTGTACACCAACACGGGGCCCACAATACGTGTACACCAACACGGGGCCCACAATCCGTGTACACCACCACGGGGCCCACATTCCGTGTACACCATCATGGGGCCCACAATCTGTGTACACCAGCACAGGGCCACAATCCGTGTACACCAGCACGGGGCCCACAATCCATATACACCACACGGAGCCCACAATCCGTGTACACCAGCACGGGGCCCACAATTCGTGTACACCAGCACGGGGCCCACAATCCGTGTACCCCAACACTAGACCCACAATCCATGTACACCAGCACGGGGCCCACAATCCGTATACGCTAACACGGGGCCCACAATCCGTGTACACCAACACGGGGCCCACAATCCGTGTACACCAACACGGGGCCCACAATCCGTGTACACCAACACAGAGCCCACAATCCATGTACACCAACACGGGGCCCACAATTCATGTACACCAACACGGATCCCACAATCCGTGTACACCAACACGGGGCCCACAATCCGGGTACACCAACACGGGTCCCACAGTCCGTGTACACCAGCACGGGGCCCACCATCCGTGTACACCAGCACGGGGCCCACAATCCGTGTACACCAGCACGGGTCCCACAATCCGTGTACCCCAACACTAGACCCACAATCCATGTACACCAGCACGGGGCCCACAATCCGTGTACTCCAACATGGGGTCCACAATCCGTGTACACTAACACGGGGCCCACAATCCATGTACACCAACACGGGGCCCACAATCTGTGTACACCAGCACGGGGCCTACAATCCGTGTACACCACCACGGGGCCCACAATCCGTGTACACCAGCACGGGGCCCACAATCCGTGTATACCAGCACGGGGCCCACAATCTGTGTACACCAACACGAGGCCCACAATCCGTGTACACCAACACGGGGCCCACAATCCGTGTACACCAACATGGGGCCCACAATCCGTGTACAACACCACGGGGCCCACAATCCGTGTACACCAACACGAAGCCCACAATCCGTGTACACCAGCACGGGGCCCACAATCCGTGTACACCAGCACAGGGCCATAATCCGTGTACACCAGCACGGGGCCCACAATCCGTGTACCCCAACACTAGACCCACAATTTGTGTACACCAGCACAGGGCCCACAATCCGTATACACCAACACGGGGCCCACAATCCGTGTACACCAGCATGGGGCCCACAATCCGTGTACACCAACACGGAGCCCACAATCCGCGTACACCAGCACGGGGCCCACAATCCGTGTACACCAGCACGGGGCCCACAATCCGTGTACACCAGCACAGAGCCACAATCCGTGTACACCAGCACGGGGCCCACAATCCGTATACACCAACATGGGGCCCACAATCCGTGTACACCACCACGGGGCCCACAATCCGTGTACACCAACACAGAGCCCACAATCCATATACACCAACACGGGGCCCAGAATCCGTGTACACCAACACGGGGCCCACAATCCGTGTACACCAACACGGGGCCCACAGTCCGTGTACACCAACATGGGGCCCACAATCCATGAACACCAGCACGGGGCCCACCATCCGTGTACACCAGCATGGGGCCCACCATCCGTGTACACCAGCATGGGGCCCACAATCCGTGTACACCAGCACGTGGCCCACAATCCGTGAACACCAACACGGGGCCCAGAATCCGTGTACACCAACACGGGGCCCACAATCCGTGTACACCAACACGGGGCCCACAATCCGTGTACACCAACACAGAGCCCACAATCCATGTACACCAACACGGGGCCCACAATTCATGTACACCAACACGGATCCCACAATCCGTGTACACCAACACGGGGCCCACAATCCGGGTACACCAACACGGGTCCCACAGTCCGTGTACACCAGCACGGGGCCCACCATCCGTGTACACCAGCACGGGGCCCACAATCCGTGTACACCAGCACGGGTCCCACAATCCGTGTACCCCAACACTAGACCCACAATCCATGTACACCAGCACGGGGCCCACAATCCGTGTACTCCAACATGGGGTCCACAATCCGTGTACACTAACACGGGGCCCACAATCCATGTACACCAACACGGGGCCCACAATCTGTGTACACCAGCACGGGGCCTACAATCCGTGTACACCACCACGGGGCCCACAATCCGTGTACACCAGCACGGGGCCCACAATCCATGTATACCAGCACGGGGCCCACAATCTGTGTACACCAACACGAGGCCCACAATCCGTGTACACCAACACGGGGCCCACAATCCGTGTACACCAACATGGGGCCCACAATCCGTGTACAACACCACGGGGCCCACAATCCGTGTACACCAACACGAAGCCCACAATCCGTGTACACCAGCACGGGGCCCACAATCCGTGTACACCAGCACAGGGCCATAATCCGTGTACACCAGCACGGGGCCCACAATCCGTGTACCCCAACACTAGACCCACAATTTGTGTACACCAGCACAGGGCCCACAATCCGTATACACCAACACGGGGCCCACAATCCGTGTACACCAGCAAGGGGCCCACAATCCGTGTACACCAACACGGAGCCCACAATCCGCGTACACCAGCACGGGGCCCACAATCCGTGTACACCAGCACGGGGCCCACAATCCGTGTACACCAGCACAGAGCCACAATCCGTGTACACCAGCACGGGGCCCACAATCCGTATACACCAACATGGGGCCCACAATCCGTGTACACCACCACGGGGCCCACAATCCGTGTACACCAACACAGAGCCCACAATCCATATACACCAACACGGGGCCCAGAATCCGTGTACACCAACACGGGGCCCACAATCCGTGTACACCAACACGGGGCCCACAGTCCGTGTACACCAACATGGGGCCCACAATCCATGAACACCAGCACGGGGCCCACCATCCGTGTACACCAGCATGGGGCCCACCATCCGTGTACACCAGCATGGGGCCCACAATCCGTGTACACCAGCACGTGGCCCACAATCCGTGAACACCAACACGGGGCCCACAATCCGTGTACACCAGCACGGGGCCTACAATCCGTGTACTCCAACATGGGGTCCACAATCCGTGAACACCAACACGGGGCCCACAATCCGTAAACACCAACACAGGGCCCACAATCCGTGTACACCAACACGGGGCCCACAATCCGTGTACACCAGCACGGGGCCTACAATCCGTGTACCCAAACACTAGACCCACAATCCATGTTCACGAAAAAGGGGCCCACAATCCGTGTACACCAACACGGGGCCCACAATCCATGAACACCAAGACGGGGCCCACAATCCGTGAACACCAACACGGGGACAACAATCTGTGTACACCAACACGGGGCCCACAGTTATTATTTATTTATATAGCACCATTGATTCCATGGTGCTTTACATGAGAATGGGTTACATGCAAGTTACAGATATCGCTTACCGTAAACTAACAATGACAGACTAATACAGAGGGGCGAGGACCCTGCCCTTGCGGGCTTACGTTCTACAGGATTATGGGGAAGGAGACAATAGGTTGAGGGGTGCAGGAGCTCCGGTGTTGGTGAGGCGGTAGCTCCGGTATTGGTGAGGAGGCAGCGGGGTCAGTGCAGGCTGTAGGCTTTCCTGAAGAGGTGGGTTTTCAGGTTCTGTCTGAAGGATACGAATGTGGTTGACAGTCGGATGTGTTGGGGCAGAGAATTCCAGAGAATGGGGGATATTCTGGAGAAGTCTTGGAGGCGGTTGGATGAGGAGCGAATAAGTGTGGAGGAGAGAAGGAGGTCTTGGGATGACCGGAGATTACGTGAGGAAAGATATCGGGAGATTATTTCCGAGATATATGGAGGAGACAGGTTATGGATGGCTTTGTAGGTCAGTATTAGTAATTTCAACTGGATACGCTGAGGGAATGGGAGCCAGTGAAGAGATTTGCAGAGGGGGGAAGCGGAGGAGAGAGATGAATTAGTTGGGCAGCAGAGTTAAGGATGGACTGGAGAGGTGCAAGGGTGTTAGCAGGGAGGCCGCAGAAAAGGATGTTGCAGTAGTCTAGGCGGGAGATGATGAGGGCATGCACAAGCATTTTAGTAGATTCACGGTTGAGGAAAGGACGGATTCTGGAGATATTTTTGAGCTGGAGGCGACAGGAGGTGGACAGCTTGGATGTGCGGGTTTGAAAGACAGGGCAGAGTCAAAGGTTACTCCAAGGCAGCGGACTTCCGGTACAGGGGAAAGCATGATGTAGTTGATTGCGATAGATAGGTCAGGTAAGGAAGATCTATGGGATGGAGGAAAGATGATGAGTTCAGATTTGTCCACATTGAGTTTGAGGAAGCGAGAGGAGAAGAAGGGGGATGTGGCAGATAGACACTCTGGGATTCTGGACAGCAGAGCGGTGACGTCTGGGCCAGAGAGGTAGATCTGAGTGTCATTAGCATAGAGGTGGTACTGGAATCCATGGAACTTTATGAGTTGTCCCAGGCCAAGTGTATAGATTGAGAAGAGTAGGGGTCCTAGAACAGAGCCTTGGGGGACTCCAACAGAGAGAGGGTGGGATGAGGAGGTAGTGTGGGAATGGGAGTCGTTGAATGTGCGGTTGGAAAGGTATGAGGCAATCTAGGATAGGGCAAGGTCTTTGATGCCAAAGGAGGAGAGGATCTGTAGTATAAGGCAGTGGTCAACTGTGTCGAAAGCAGAGGACAGGTCTAGAAGGAGGAGTACAGTGTATTGTCCATTAGCTTTGGCCGTAAGTAGGTCGTTAGTGATTTTGCTCAGGGCTGTCTCAGTTGAGTGATGGGGGCGGAAACCAGATTGTAGATTGTCAAAGAGCAAGTTAGATGAGAGGTGGGAGGAAAGTTCAGAGTGGACGTGCTGCTCCAGGAGTTTGGAAGCGAATGGGAGCAGCGATATTGGGCGATAGCTGGACATAGCAGTTGGGTCGAGGGTCGGCTTTTTAAGGAAAGGCGTGATTGTGTGATTTAAGGAAGGTGCCAGAAATTTGTGATAGGTTGAAGAGGTGGGTTAGGGATGGGCTAAGAGTGGTGGTGAGGTTGGGGAGGAGGTGGGATGGGATGGGGTCAAGTGCACAGGTGGTGAGGTGCGATTTGGAGAGGAGACAATTAAGCCCCCTTTCAGTGATGTTGGATAGGGAGGTTATGGGGTTTGGGAATTGGTCTGGTATACAAAGGAGTTGTGGTGGTTGGACAATGAAGACTTGCCTTGTCTGGTTGATCTTATTTTTAAAGTGTGTGGCAAAGGCCTGTTTAGCAGAGGTTAGAGTAGATTTAAAAGCGAGTGTTGCTTGTTTGAATGCAGTGAAGTCATCTTGCGAGTGTGTTTTCTTCCAACGCCGCTCTGCAACCCTGGACACTTGCCGGAGCTTTTTAGTGGTGTTATTGTGCCAAGGTTGTCTATTGATACGTCACACTCTGCCATGGATGAGAGGGGCAACCGTGTCAATAGCTGATGCGAGAGTGGCATTGTAGAAAGCAGCGGCACTCTCTGTGTCGTGAAGTGAGGATATGGATGCCAGTGGTAGGATGGAGTCAGAGAGTGTGTGGGTGTCTAGGTGTGCAAGGTTTCTGCGGGGGTGCGCATGTTGCTGGACATGGGTGATCGGTGAGGAGGACAGGGATGACAAGATGAGCAGATGGTGAATCCGTGTACACCAACAAGGGGCCCACAATCCGTGAACACCAACACAGGGCCCACAATCTGTACACCAACACAAGACCCACAATCCGTGTACACCAACACGGAGCCCACAATCTGTACACCAACACGGGGCCCACAATCCGTGAACACCAACACGGGGCCCACAATCTGTGTACACCAACATGACCCACAATCCGTGTACACCAACACGAGGCCCACAATCTGTGTACACCAACACGGGGCCCACAATCTGTGTATACCAACACGGGGCCCACAATCTGTGTATACCAACACGGGACCCACAATCCGTGTACACCAACACGGGGCCCACAATCCGTGAACACCAACACGGGGCCCACAATCTGAACACCAACACGGGGCCCACAATCCGTGTACACCAACACGGGGCCCACAATCCGTGAACACCAACACGGGGCCCACAATCCGTGAACACCAACACGGGGCCCACAATCCGTGTACACCAACACGGGGCCCACAATCCGTGAACACCAACACGGGGCCCAAAATCCGTGAACACCAACACAGGGCCCACAATATGTGTACACCAACACGGGGCCCACAATCCGTGTACACCAACACGGGACCCACAATCTGTGTACACCAACACTAGACCCACAATCCGTGTACACCAACACGGGGCCCACAATCTGTGTACACCAACACTAGACCCACAATCCATTTACTCCAACACGGGCCCACAATCCGTCTGAGGCCACGGTCACACTATTAGGATTTGGTCATTATTTAACCTCAGTATTTTTAATTCTAGACCAGGAGTGGTGATAAATACAGAAGTGGTGCATATGTTTCCATTATACTTTTCCTCTGATTGTTCCACTCCTGGTTTTGTCTTACAAATACTGAGGTAAAATACCAAATACTGACCGTGTGAACATGGCATAATAGCTGGACGACCATGATCCGGCTGCTGTGCGGCTCCTGTGAAGTTCCTGTGTCAGCCCCTATTCTGTGAATTACAAACTCCGTTAGATGTTACGCTTCATCACTAGTGTTGAGCGATACCGTCCGATACTTGAAAGTATCGGTATCGGATAGTATCGGCCGATACCCGAAAAATATCGGATATCGCCGATACCGATACCAATACAAGTCAATGGGACACCAAGTATCGGAAGGTATCCTGATGGTTCCCAGGGTCTGAAGGAGAGGAAACTCTCCTTCAGGCCCTGGGATCCATATTAATGTGTAAAATAAAGAATTAAAATAAAAAATATTGATATATTCACCTCTCCGGCGGCCCCTAAACATCACGCTGGTAACCGGCAGGCTTCTTTGTTTAAAATGAGCGCGTTTAGGACCTGCGAATGACATCGTGGCTTCTGATTGGTCGCGTGCCGCTCGTGACCGCCACGCGACCAATCAGAAGCCGCGACGTCATTCGCAGGTCCTAAATTCCTAGAATTAGGAGTTTGGTGAATGAGAATGACGTCGCGACTTCTGATTGGTCGCGTGCCGCTCATGTGACCGCCACGCGACCAATCAGAAGCCGCGACGTCATTCTCATTCACTAAACTCCTAATTCTAGGAATTTAGGACCTGCGAATGACGTCGCGGCTTCTGATTGGTCGCGTGGCGGTCACATGAGCGGCACGCGACCAATCAGAAGCCGCGACGTCATTCGCAGGTCCTAAACGCGCTCATTTTAAACAAAGAAGCCTGCCGGTTACCAGCGTGATGTCCAGGGGCCGCCGGAGAGGTGAATATATCAATATTTTTTATTTTAATTCTTTATTTTACACATCCCTATGGATCCGATACCCGATACCACAAAAGTATCGGATCTCGGTATCGGAATTCCGATACCGCAAGTATCGGCCGATACCCGATACTTGCGGTATCGGAATGCTCAACACTATTCATCACTCATCATCCAAATGGCCGCTTCCAATACCCCGCCGCATACTTGTATTTATCCCATTCTGATAAAGGACCATTAAGGGCAGGGGTGTCAAACTGCATTCCTCGAGGGCTGCAAACAGGTCATGTTTTCAGGATTTCCTTGCATTGCACAGGTGATAATTTAATCACCTGCAGAGAATGATTACAGCACCTTGTGCAATGCTAAGGAAATCTTGAAAATGCGCATGGTTTGCGGCCCTCTAGGAATGCAGTTTGACACCCCTGATTTAGGGTATGTGCACACATTCAGGTTTTTTCGCGTTTTTTTCGTGATAAAAACGCATTACAACCCACAGACATATGCATCCTATCATTTAGAATGCATTCTGCAATTTTTGTGCACATGATGCGTTTTTTCTGCAAAAAAAACACATTGCAGTTAAAAAAGCATGTTCATTAATTTTGCGGATTTTTCGAGTTTTTCCCGCTACGCTATGCATTTGGAAAAAGACGCATAAAAAAACGAAAAAAAAACACATGCGGATTTCTGGCAGAAATGTCCGTTTTTTGTCAGGAAATTTCTGCAAGAAATTCCTGACGTGTGCACATACCCTTACAGTTCAAGATAATCGCAACCATGGATTCCTAGGAACACTTGTTTCTGTAAATAGGACTGCCAGTCATTCATCAAACAAGAAAAATGCTCGTTCATCAGATGCAATGACCCTTAGATTTGCCCTAAAGATCATCGTTCTGAGCAGCACATAATTTTGTGTAAACAAGTCTCGCTCTGCTGAGAGCAATGGCAGCCTGTGGGCACTGAGCTATTTATTCCTGATCGTTCTGTGTGGGTCTGAAGTGTCCGTGTCATAAGGATATTAACATGCCTCCGAGTTGTTGATCAGCAGACGTTCAGTGGGTACGGAAAGTATTCAGACCCATTTAAATTTTTCACTCTTTGTTTCATTGCAGCCATTTGGTAAATTCAAAAAAGTTCATTTTTTTCTCATTAATGTACACTCTGCACCCCATCTTGACTGAAAAAAAACAAATGTAGAAATTTTTGCATATTTATAAAAAAAAATAAACTGAAATATCACATGGTCATAAGTATTCAGACCCTTTGCTCAGACACTCATATTTAAGTCACATGCTGTCCACTTCCTTGTGATCCTCCTTGAGACGGTTCTACTCCTTCATTGGAGTCCAGCTGTGTTTAAAAATTGTGTGTAATATATATATATATATATATGTATATATATATATATATATATATATACACACACACTGCTCAAAAAATAAAGGGAACACTAAAATCCAACATCCTAGATATCACTGACTGAAATATTTCAGTTGCAAATCTTTATTAATTACACAGTGGAATGTGTTGAGAATAATAAAACAAAAATGATCAATGTAAATCAAAATGAATATCCCATGGAGGTCTGGAGTTGGAATAATACTCAAAATAAAAGTGGAAAATCAAATTACAAGCTGATCCAACTTCAGTGGAAATGCCTCAAGAAAAGGAAATGATGCTCAGTAGTGTGTGTGGCCTCAACGTGCCTGTATGACCTCCCTACAACGACTGGGCATGCTCCTGATGAGGCGGCGGATGGTCTCCTGAGCGATCTCCCAGACCTGGACAGTCTGTGGTGCAAAGTGACGTTGATAGATGATGCAAGACATGATGCCCCAGATTCTTTCAATCGGATTCAGGTCTGGGGAACGGGCGGGTCAGTCCATAGCTTCAATGCCTTCATCTTGCAGGAACTGCTGACACAATCCAGCCACATGAGGTCTGGCATTGTCCTGCATTAGGAGGAACCCAGGGCCAATCGCACCAGCATATTGTCTCACAAGGGGTCTGAGGATCTCATCTCGGTACCTAATGGCAGTCAGGCTACCTCTGGCGAGCACATGGAGGGCTGTGCAGCCCTCCAAAGAAATACCACCCCACATCTTTACTGACCCACTGTCAAAACGGTCATGCTGAAGGATGTTGCAGGCAGCAGATTGCTCTCCATGGCATCTCCAGACTGTCACATGTGCTCAGTGTGAACCTACTTTCATCTTTGAAGAGCACAAGGCGCCAGTGGCGAATTTGCCAGTCCTGGTGTTCTGTGGCAAATGCCAAGCGTCCTGCACGGTGTTGGGCTGTGAGCACAACCCCCATCTGTGGACGTCGGGCACTCAGACCATCCTCATGGAGTCGGTTTTTAACCATTTGTGCAGACACATGCACATTTGTGGCTTCTGGAGGTTATTTTTCAGGGCTCTGACAGTGTTCCTCCTGTTCCTCCTTGCACAAAGGCTGAGGTAGCAGTCCTGCTGCTGGGTTGTTGCCCTCCTACGGCCCCCTCTACGTCTCCTGGTGTACTGGCTTGTCTCCTGGTAGCGCCTTCAGCCTCTGGACACTATGCTAACAGACACAGCAAACCTTCTTGCCACAGCTCGCATTGATGTGCCATCCTGGATGAGCTGCACTACCGCAGCCACTTATGTGGATTGTAGAGTCCGTCTCATGCTACGAGTGTGAAAGCACAACCAACATTCAAAAGTGATCAAAACATCACCCAGAAAGCATTGGTACTGAGATGTGGTCTGTGGTCCCCACCTGCAGAACCACTCATTTATTGAGTGTGTCTTGATAATTGCCAATAATTTCCATCTGTTGTCTATTCCATTTGCACAACAGCATGTGAAATTGATTGTCAAACAGTGTTGCTTCCTAAGTGAACAGTTTGATTTCACAGAAGTTTGATTTACTTGGAATTATATTCTGCTGTTTTAGTGTTCCCTTTATTTTTTTGAGCAGTGTATATACTGTATATATATATATGCACATTAGCACTCTCTGAATGCAAAGACATATATTGTCAATGTAAATAATTTCCAACCGCATTGTCCCTCAGCAAGATGTACTTACAAAAAAAAGCGAAGGTTCTTAGCGCATAAATTGGCCAATTCATGTGTGCCCATCAACCATGGCAAGGTGACACTTCTCTGATGTGTCCTATCATAACCCTTCCCTATCCTACTGTACATGCCACTTTTGGGCTAAAAAATCCTACAGTAATGGACAGACATGTCTCTCATGGGCTGCAAGCCTACAATTTGAATGGGCAAGTAGAATTGGTTGAGAACACATGCAGGTCAATGGGAGGAGTGCAGTGTCAGAGCAGAGGGAGTCACACCCTCTAAACTGGCTATACAAAAACTGACCAGTACCTCCCAAGTGTGAATAGGTGCAAGCTGTAGTGACTGCAAATGATGTGTAAAAAAAAAGAGCAGCAGCACTCTCTGAATGCCAAGACATGTAGTGTCAATGGAAATAATAATTTCCAACTGCATTGTCCCTCAGCAAGATGTACTTACGAAAAAAGTGAAGGTTCTGAGCGCATAAATTGGCCAATTCATGGTTGGTGATATCAACATCCTTTTTGTGGCACATTCGTACCTTCTCATTTAAAGATTTTTCTGTATTTTCATGACTATGAAAATTGTAAATTCACACTGAAGGCATCAAAACTATGAATTAACACATGTGGAATTATTTACTTAACCCCTTAGCGACCGCCGATACGCCTTTTAACGGCGGCCGCTAAGGGTACTTAAACCACAGCGCCGTTAATTAACGGCGCTGTGGAAAAAGTCCATAGCGCCCCCCAGAGGCCGATTTTCTCCGGGGTCTCGGCTGCCGGGGGTAGCCGAGACCCCAGAGAACATGATTCGGGGTTTTTTTAACCCACCCCGCATTTGCGATCGCCGGTAATTAACCGTTTACCGGCGATCGCAAAAAAAAAACAAAAAAAACGCGATCTCTTTTTAATTTCTCTGTCCTCCGATGTGATCGCACATCGGAGGACAGAGAAAAGGGGTCCCAGGTGGCCCCCCAATACTCACCTAGCTCCCCCGATGCTCCTCGTGTCTCCCGGTGGGCGCCGCCATCTTCAAAATGGCGGGCGCATGCGCATGCGCCCGCCGGCCGGCACCGGGAGAATCTTTGGGGTCCCAGCTGCCGGGGGTAGCCGAGACCCCAAAGAGCATGATCGGGGTCGGTATTACCGACCCCTGTTTTGCAATCGCCGGTAATTAACTGTTTACCGGCGACCGCAAAAAAAAAAAAAAAAAAAAAAGTAAAGTGTAATTCTCTGTCCTCTGATGTGATCGCACATCAGAGGACAGAGAAATAGGGGGATTCGGGGACCCTAGCATACTCACCTAGGTCCCTGGATCCTCTTGCTGCTCCTCCTGGCCGCCGGCAGAAGAACATGGCGGACGCATGCCCAGTGCGCCCGCCATCTGTCTCCATCTGCCGGCCGGCAGGAGAACAGCAGTTGGGGCTAAAATTAGGGTTAGGGGTAGGGTTAGGGCTAGGGTTGGTGCTAAATTTAGGGTTAGGGTTGGGGCTAAATTTAGGGTTAGGCTTCTTTCACACTTACGTCGGTACGGGGCCGTCGCAATGCGTCGGCCCGACATACCGACGCACGTTGTGAAAATTGTGCACAACGTGGGCAGCAGCTGTAGTTTTTCAACGCATCCGCTGCCCAATCTATGTCCTGGGGAGGAGGGGGCGGAGTTACGGCCACGCATGCGCGGTCAGAAATGGCGGAAGCGACGTACAAAAAAACGTTTCATTGAACTTTTTTTGTGCCGACGCTCCGCCAAAACACAACTGATCCAGTGCACGACGGACGCGACGTGTGGCCATCCGTCACGATCCGTCGGCAATACAAGTCTATGGGCAAAAAACGCATCCTGCGGGCACATTTGCAGGATCCATTTCTTGTCCAAAACGACGGATTGCGACGGAATGCCAAACGACGCAAGTGTGAAAGTAGCCTTAGGGCTAGGGTTAGGGTTGGGGCTAAAGTTAGGGCTAGGGTTGGGGCTAAAGTTAGGGTTAGAGCTGGGATTAGGGTTAGGGTTTGGATTAGGGTTGGTATTAGGGTTAGGGTTGGCATTAGGGTTACGCTTGGGATTAGGGTTAGGTTTGGGATTAGGGTTGATATTAGGATTAGGGGTGTGTTGGATTTAGGGTTTTGATTAGGGTTATGGTTAGGGTTGACATTAGGGTTGTTTTGGGGTAAGGGTTGTGATTATGGTTAGGGTTAGTGATTAGGATTATGGATCAGGTTGGTATTAGGGTTAGGGGTGTGTTGGGGTTAGGTTTGGAACTAGAATTGGGGGGTTTCCACCGTTTAGGTACATCAGGGGGTCTCCAAACACGACAGCCAATTTTGCGCTCAAAAAGTCAAATGGTGCTCCCTCCCTTCTGAGCTCTGCCGTGCGCCCAAACAGTGGGTTACCCCCACATATGGTGCATCAGCGTACTCGGGATAAATTGGACAACAACTATTGCAGTCCAATTTCTCCTGTTACCCTTGTGAAAATAAAAACTTGGGGGCTACAATATCTTTTTTGTGGAAAAAAAAAATATTTTTTATTTTCACGACTCTGCATTCTAAACTTCTGTGAAGCACTTGGGCATTCAAAGTTCTCACCACACATCTAGATAAGTTCCTTGGGGGGTCTAGTTTCCAAAATGGGGTCACTTGTGGGGGGTTACTACAGTTTAGGTACATCAGGGGCTCTGCAATCGCAACATAATGCCCACAGACCATTCTATCAAAGTCTGCATTCCAAAAAGGCGCTCCTTCCCTTCCGAGCTCTGCCGTGCGCCCAAACAGTGGTTTACCCCCACATATGGCACATCAGCGTACTCGGGATAAATTGGACAACAACTATTGCAGTCCAATTTCTCCTGTTACCCTTGTGAAAATAAAAACTTGGGGGCTACAATATCTTTTTTGTGGAAAAAAAAATATTTTTTATTTTCACGACTCTGCATTCTAAACTTCTGTGAAGCACTTGGGCATTCAAAGTTCTCACCACACATCTAGATAAGTTCCTTGGGGGGTCTAGTTTCCAAAATGGGGTCAGTTGTGGGGGGTTACTACAGTTTAGGTACATCAGGGGCTCTGCAATCGCAACATAATGCCCACAGACCATTCTATCAAAGTCTGCATTCCAAAAAGGCGCTCCTTCCCTTCCGAGCTCTGCCGTGCGCCCAAACAGTGGTTTCCCCCACATATGGCGCATCAGCGTACTCGGGATAAATTGGACAACAACTATTGCAGTCCAATTTCTCCTGTTACCCTTGTGAAAATAAAAACTTGGGGGCTACAATATCTTTTTTGTGGAAAAAAAAAATATTTTTTATTTTCACGACTCTGCATTCTAAACTTCTGTGAAGCACTTGGGCATTCAAAGTTCTCACCACACATCTAGATAAGTTCCTTGGGGGGTCTAGTTTCCAAAATGGGGTCACTTGTGGGGGGTTACTACAGTTTAGGTACATCAGGGGCTCTGCAATCGCAACATAATGCCCACAGACCATTCTATCAAAGTCTGATTTCCAAAAAGGCGCTCCTTCCCTTCCGAGCTCTGCCGTGCGCCCAAACAGTGGTTTACCCCCACATATGGCGCATCAGCGTACTCAGGATAAATTGGACAACAACTATTGCAGTCCAATTTCTCCTGTTACCCTTGTGAAAATAAAAACTTGGGGGCTACAATATCTTTTTTGTGGAAAAAAAATATATTTTTTATTTTCACGACTCTGCATTCTAAACTTCTGTGAAGCACTTGGGCATTCAAAGTTCTCACCACACATCTAGATACATTCCTTGGGGGGTCTAGTTTCCAAAATGGGGTAACTTGTGGAGGGTTTCTACTGGTTAGGTACATCAGGGGCTCTGCAAACGCAACATAATACCCGCAGACCATTCTATCAAAGTCTGATTTCCAAAACGGCGCTCCTTCCTTCCGAGCTCTGCCGTGCGCCCAAACAGTGGTTTACCCCCACATATGGGGTACCAGCATACTCAGGAAAAATTGGACAACAACTTTTGGGGTCCAATTTCTCTTGTTACCCTTGTGAAAATAAAAACTTGGGGGCTAAAAAATCTTTTTTGTGGAAAAAAAAAATATTTTTTATTTTCACGGCTCTGCATTATAAACTTCTGTGAAGCACTTGGGCATTCAAGGTTCTCACCACACATCTAGATAAGTTCCATGGGGGGTCTAGTTTCCAAAATGGGGTCACTTGTGGGGGATTTCTACTGTTTAGGCACATCAGGGGCTCTCCAAACGCGACATGGCGTCCGATCTCAATTCCAGCCAATTCTACATTGAAAAAGTAAAACGGCACTCTTTCTCTTCCAAGCTCTGCGGTGCGCCCAAACAGTGGTTTACCCCCACATATTGGGTATCGACGTACTCAGGAGAAATTGCACAACAACTTTAGTGGTCTAATTTCTCCTGTTACCCTTGTGAAAATAAAAATTTGTGGGCAAAAAGATCATTTTTGTAGAAAAAATGCAATTTTTTTTCTTCACGGCTCTAAGTTATAAACTTCTGTGAAGCACATGGGGGTTCAAAGTGCTTGCCACACATCTAGATAAGTTCCTTAAGGGGTCTAGTTTCCAAAATGGTGTCACTTGTGGGGGGTTTCCACTGTTTAGGCACATCAGGGGCTCTCCAAACGCGACATGGCGTCCAATCACAATTCCAGCCAATTCTACATTGAAAAAGTAAAACGGCACTCCTTCTCTTCCAAGCTCTGCGGTGCGCCCTAACAGTTGTTTACCCCCACATATTGGGTATCAGCGTACTCAGGAGAAATTGCACAACAACTTTTGTGGTCTAATCTCTCCTGTTACCCTTGTGAAAATAAAAATTTGTGGGCAAAAAGATCATTTTTGTAGAAAAATGCAATTTTTTTTTTTCACGGCTCTACGTTATAAACTTCTGTGAAGCACATGGGGGTTAAAAGTGCTCACCACACATCTAGATATGTTCCTTAAGGGGTCTAGTTTCCAAAATGGGGTCACTTGTGGGGGGTTTCCACTGTTTAGGCACATCAGGGGCTCTCCAAACGCGACATGGTGTCCAATCTCAATTCCAGCCAATTCAACATTGAAAAAGTAAAACGGCGCTCCTTCACTTCCAAGCTCTGCGGTGCGCCCAAACAGTGGTTTACCCTCACATATGGGGTATCGACGTATTCAGGAGAAATCGCACAACAACTTTTGTGGTCTAATTTCTCCTGTTACCCTTGTGAAAATAAGAATTTGTGGGCGAAAAGATCATTTTTGTGTAAACAAAAGCGATTTTTTATTTTCACGGCTCTACGTTATAAACTTCTGTGAAGCACTTGGGGGTTCAAAGTGCTCACCACACATCTAGATAAGTTCCTTAAGGGGTCTAGTTTCCAAAATGGTGTCACTTGTGGGGAGTTTCCACTGTTTAGGCACATCAGGGGCTCTCTAAACGTGACATGGCGTCCGATCTCAATTCCAGCCAATTCTGCATTGAAAAAGTAAAACGGCGCTCCTTCACTTCTAAGTTCTGCGGTGCGCCCTAACAGTGGTTTACCCCCACATATGGGGTATTGGCGTATTCAGGAGAAATTGCATAACAAAATTTATGGTTACATTTCTGTTTTTACACTTGTGAAAATAAAAAAAATGGTTCTGAATTAAGATGTTTGCAAAAAAAAGTTAAATGTTCATTTTTTCCTTCCACATTGTTTCAGTTCCTGTGAAGCACGTAAAGGGTTAATAAACTTCTTGAATGTGGTTTTGAGAACCTTGAGGGGTGTAGTTTTTAGAATAGTGTCACACTTCATTATTTTCTATCATATAGACCCCTCAAAATGACTTCAAATGTGATGTGGTCCCTAAAAAAAAATGGTGTTGTAAAAATGAGAAATTGCTGGTCAACTTTTAACCCTTATAACTCCCTAACAAAAAAAAATTTTGTTTCCAAAATTGTGCTGATGTAAAGTAGACATGTGGGAAATGTTATTTATTAACTATTTTTCGTGACATATCTCTCTGATTTAAGGGCATAAAAATACAAAGTTTCAAAATTGCAAAATTTTAAAAATTTTCGCCATATTTCCGTTTTTTTCATAAATAATCGCAAGTAATATCGAAGAAATGTTACCACTAACATGAAGTACAATATGTCACGAAAAAACAATCTCAGAATCAGCGGGATCCGTTGAAGCGTTCCAGAGTTATAACCTCATAAAGTGACAGTGGTCAGAATTGCAAAAATTGGCCTGGTCATTAAGTACCAAATTGGCTCTGTCAATAAGGGGTTAACAAAAATGTGTGAAACAACTGAAATTATGTCTTACATTCTAGGTTCTTCAAAGTAGCCACCTTTTGTTTTGATGACTGCTTTGCACACTCTTGGCATTCTCTTGATGAGCTTTAAGAGGTAGTCACCGGGAATGGTTTTCACTTCACAGGTGTGCCCTGTCAGGTTTAATAAGTGGGATTTCTTACCTTATAAATGGGGTTGGGACCATCAGTTGTGTTGTGCAGAAGTCTGGTGGATACACATCTGATAGTCCTACTGAATAGACTGTTAGAATTTGTATTATAACAAGAAAAAAGCAGCTAAGTAAAGAAAAACAAGTGGCCTGTTGTGAATTCTGTGGCAGAGCTCCCTCCTGTGGTCACAAGTGGTACTTTGGCTGATTCTCTCTGTGAGCTTCCGTTGGTCGAGGAAAGTGGTACTGCGGCTTCTGAGTTTCCTTCCTTAGGTGATGTGGTGAAGTCGTTAGGTGCTGCTCTATTTAACTCCACCTTGTGCTTTGATCCTGGCCTCCAGTCAATGTTCTAGTATTGGACCTGTTTCCTCCTGGATCGTTCCTGTGGCCTGCTGCTCTGCATAGCTAAGTTCCGCTTTGCTATTTTGTTTGCTGTTTTTTTCTGTCCAGCTTGTCTATTTGTTTTTTCCTGCTTGCTGGGAGCTCTGGGACGCAGAGGGTGTACCTCCGTGCCGTTAGTTCGGTACGGAGGGTCTTTTTGCCCCCTTTGCGTGGTTTTTGTAGGGTTTTGTGTTGACCGCAAAGTTACCTTTCTATCCTCGCTCTGTTTAGAAATCGGGCCTCACTTTGCTAAATCTATTTCATCTCTACGTTTGTCTTTTCATCTTTACTCACAGTCTTTATATGTGGGGGCTGCCTTTTCCTTTGGGGTATTTCTCTGAAGCAAGGTAGGCTTATTTTCTATCTTCAGGCTAGCTAGTTTCTCAGGCTGTGCCGAGTTGCATAGGGAGCGTTAGGCGCAATCCACGGCTGCCTTTAGTGTGTTGGAGAGGATTAGGGATTGCGGTCAGCAGAGTTTCCACGTCTCAGAGCTCGTTCTATGTTTTTGGGTTATTGTCAGGTCACTGTATGTGCTCTGACCTCAATGTCCATTGTGGTACTGAATCACCTTATCATGACAGTGGCCATTATTACTTTAAGAAATGAAGGTCAGTCAGTCCGAAAAATTGGGAAAACTTTGAAAGTCCCCAAGTGCAGTGGCAAAAACCATCAAGCGCTACAAAGAAACTGTCTCACATGAGGACCGCCCCAGGAAAGGAAGACCAAGAGTCACCTCTGTTTCTGAGGATAAGTTTATCCGAGTCACCAGCCTCAGAAATCGCAGGTTAACAGCACCTCAGATTAGAAACCAGGCCAATGCCACACAGAGTTCTAGCAGCAGACACATCTCTACAACAACTGTTAAGAGGAGACTTTGTGCAGCAGGCCTTCATGGTAAAATAGCTGCTAGGAAACCACTGCTAAGGACAGGCAACAAGCAGAAGAGACTTGTTTGGCCTAAAGAACACAAGGAATGGACATTAGACCAGTGGAAATCTGTGCTTTGGTCTGATGAGTCCAAATTTGAGATCTTTGGTTCCAACCACCGTGTCTTTGTGTGATGCAGAAAAGGTGAACGCATGGACTCTACATGCCTGGTTCCCACCGTGAAGCATGGAGGAGGAGGTGTGATGGTGTGGGGGTACTTTGCTGGTGAAACTTTTGGGGATTTACGGTATTCAAAATTGAAGGCATACTGAACCAGCATGGCTACCACAGCATCTTGCAGCGGCATGCTATTCCCTCCGGTTTGCATTTAGTTGGACCATCATTTATTTTTCAACAGGACAATGACCCCAAACACATCTCCAGGCTGTGTAAGGGCTATTTGACCAAGTAGGAGAGTGATGGGGTGCTACACCAGATGACCTGGCCTTCACAGTCACCAGACCTGAACCCAATCGAGATGGTTTGGGGTGAGCTGGACCGCAGAGTGAAGGCAAAAGGGCCACCAAGTGCTAAGCATCTCTGGGAACTCCTTCAAGATTGTTGGAATACCATTTCCGGTGACTACTTCTTGAAGCTCATCAAGAGAATGCCAAGAGTATGCAAAGCATACTGACTGACTTTGATTTCTCAAAGTAATGATGGCCACTCGTTTCTCTTTACCTAGAATATGTATTATGGCAAGAAAAAAGCAGCTAACAGTCTATTCAGTAGGACTATCAGCTGTGTACCCACCAGACTTCTGCACAACACAACTGATGGTCCCAACCCCATTTATAAGGCAAGAAATCCCACTTATTAAACCTGACAGGGCACACTTGTGAAGTGAAAACCATTTCCGGTGACTAACTCTTGAAGCTCATCAAGAGAATGCCAAGAGTGTGCAAATCAGTCATCAAAGCAAAAGGTGGCTACTTTGAAGAACCTAGAATATAAGACATAATTTCAGTTGTTTAACACTTTTTTTGTTAAGTATATCATTCCACATGTGTTAATTCATAGTTTTGATGCCTTCAGTGTGAATGTACAATTTTCATAGTCATGAAAATACAGAAAAATCTTTAAATGAGAAGGTGTGTCCAAACTTTTGGTCTGTACTGTACATGGCACACAATTATAAGCACACACACACGGCACACACTTGTACACACACATACATGGGACACATACATAGCACTCAGGTACATGACACACACTTGTACACATACGTACATGGCACAGGCACACACGTACATGGCACAGACATAAGCACACACACATGCATGGCACAGACATAAGCACACACACATACATGGCACAGACATAAGCACACACAAATACATGGCACAGACTTATGCACACACGTACATGGCACACACTTGTACAAGTGTGTATAAGTGTGTGCATATACATGAAGTCCTCGTACATAGCACACAGGTACATGGCACATGCTTACACACATACATGGGACACACGTACATAGCACACACACATACACATACGGATATGGCACACACATGTACACATACATGGGACACATACAAGGCACATACTTGTACACATACGTACATGGGACACACGTAAATGGCACACACTTATACACATACATACATGGGACACACGTACATGGCACACATGTGTACAAGGCACACACTTATGCACACATGTACATGGCACACACATACATGGCACACACATGCTGCACAACAAATGCTCATTTGATACATGTGCTGTGTGTAACGTGTGTATGAGGACAAAAGATGTTAATATAAACACATACACATAGATAAGAGACCGCGCACACCGTACACACCTCAGATAGGTGCACACTGCTTTATGCTGGAGGGAATGAGATGTTCCACACTATCAGCTGCAGCTCCCCCTTCTCCCAGCAGCACTGTCCCAGCAGGCACCTCCCTTGTCTCTCCTCTGCTGTGACTACAGACAAAAGCTAGAGCTGACAGCAGGACAGGAGCCATTTTCACCAGGAGCAGCACACACAGTGGGTGCTGCACTACTTATCTGACAGCTCAGGTTGGTATGTGCTGGCTCTCCCTCCCCCTCACCTCTGAGGCGCTGTGCAGGACAGGAGCACTGGCCAGTGAGTGCTTCTATCACTTTGATTGGGCAGATTCAGTGGCCGCTACTCCTGTCCTTCACTGCACACTCTTTTTTCAGTGCCAGGTCCTCACCAGAGGTCCAGACATCCCCAGAGTACAAGGCCTGTGGCAACATCACGGACACATGATCGTGAAGTCGTTACAGATCCTCAACCAGTCTCTACATCAAAAGCTTCACTGATAATGCTAGGCAGGCAGCTGCCTAATCTGCCCTGCCCCAACACCGGCCCTGGCTGTCACTGGCAGCTAAATGACGCGGGAAGAGGTACAGGTACCCATGTCATCTGTCCCCGCACCCAGTCAATGTAACTGACCGATCACAACATGATATGAAATATCAGCACCTCCTACCCGATCAAAGCAGGAGCTCAGCACTGCCAGTGGCCGAGCTTCTGCACTAACAACCAGGAGCGGTGCCAGCACCGCCTCTGGCTATTAACACCCAATTTGCTTCAATTGCGAGCGATCGCAACATTCAGGAGGCAAGCAAAGGGACAAGAACTCCCTCTGCTTTCAGATAGGTGCCCCCGTGATGTAATTGCGGTGGCCCAATCGTTGCCATGGTGACCCGGGGCCACAAAGCTACTGAAAGCTGTTTAGACCATTCTTAGAGCTTTCTGTAGGCCGGAATCACACTAGACCGTAATACGGACGAGTGCAGTGCGATAAAAAATCGCATAGCACTCGGCCCAATGTTAATCTATGGGGCAGCTCCTATTATCCGTTTTTTTTCTCGGCCATATTCAGGATCCGAGTGAAATCGCAGCATGCTGTGATTGATAGCAAGGTGACATTAACCCTTCATTACCCCATATCCCACCGCTACACGGGAATGGGAAGAGAGTGGCCAAGTGCCAGAATAGGCGCATCTTACAGATTTGCCTTTTCTGGGGAGGCTGAGGGCAGATGTTTTTAGCCAGGGGGGTCCTATAACCATGGTCCCTCTCTAGGCTATTAATATCTGCCCTCAGTCACTGGCTTTCCCACGCTGGTAAAGAAAATTGCGAGGGAGCCCACGCCAGTTTTTTCCGTGATTTAACCCTTTATTTTAACAGCTAGAGCCCCCAAATTTTGCACATAGACATTTCTAACATTACTAGTGAGGAATATGTAAAAATATAAGGGATATTAAATGGTTTACTGAATGTAAACCATGTCTCATATCCTGTCAGGTTTGGGAAGGAGATAGCAAAAGCCGGCAATTGAATTAGCTTTTCTGCTATCTAGCGCTAAATGAAATATAAATATATGTGTATATATGTCTCTCACTGACATATATATATCTACTATATAATTGTCTAAGGGTCACTTTCGTCATTCTTTCTGTCTGTAACGGAAATCCCAAGTCGCTGATTGGTCGCGGCAAATCGGCCACGACCAATCAGCGTCGGGCACACTCCGGCGGCAAAATGGCCGCTCCTTACTCCTCACAGTCAGTGCCCGCTGCATACTCCCCTCCAGACAGCGCTCACACAGGGTTAATGGCTGCGTTATGCCGCAGTGTAACGCAGTCCGTTAACGCTGCTATTAACCCTGTGTGACCAACTTTTTACTATTGATAGTGCCTATGCAGCATCAATAGTAAAAAGATTTAATGTTAAAAATAATTAAAAAAATAAATCATCATATTCTCACCTTCCATCGTCTTTCCCTTTCCTCGCGACACTCCGGTGACCGGTCCATGCATTGCGGTCTCGCAAGATGATGACGTAGCGGTCTCACGAGACCACTACATCATCATCTCGCGAGACCGCAATGCACTCTTGGGACCGGAGTGTCGCGAGGAGCATCGGTAAATGCCTCGCTTGGATCCAGGGGCCGACGAAAGGTGAGTATGTAACTATTTTTTATTTTAATTCTTTTTATAACAGGGACATGGTGCCCACATTGCTATATACTACGTGGGCTTAGTATACATTTTTTTTCTTCAAAAAAACGTATCAACTAAATACCCTGTTTTTTCCATCTTTTGACTAGCAGTTGCTTATTACTGTGATTTTTTTTTTACAACAGAGTATTTTTGACCTCACTCTGCTCTTTTGTGTCAAGTTTCTTGGTGGTGTGTGAACAGGTTCCTACAGACTTGTTGCCCATGTGTTTCTGGTTCTATAATTGTTCTCTTGTTTCTACAAGACTAGGGAGTCCACCACTCCTTATAGATCATTTGCATCAAAGCTGTTCCATCCAGCATGTCCACATGGATATTCCCTCTCTGAACCCTGCTTATACAGGTACTATACAGATGATCAGGTTTTTAAATACATCAGATAGGGATTATATACATTAGTTAGGACTGCTCTATATGGGTATACCTTGACGATTAGTGGAGCAGCTTAGTATACATTTTTTTGCAAAAAAAAAAGTATCAACTAAATACCCTGTTTTTTCCATCTTTTGACTAGCACTTGCTTATTATTGTGATTTTTTTTACAACAGAGTATTTTGACCTCACTCTGCTCTTTTGTGTCTTCATACTACGCGGGCTGTGTTATATACTACGTGGGCTGTGCTATATACTACATCTCTGCTATATACTATGTGGGCTGTGCTATATACTACGTAGCTGTGGTATATATTACGTGGCTGGGCAATATACTACATCGCGGTGCTCTATATTACGTGGGCTGTGTTATATACTGCATGGGCAGTGTTATATACTACGTCTCTGTGCTATATACTACGTGGCTGTGCTATATATTACGTGGCTGTGCAATATATTATGTGGCTGTGCAATATACTACGTGGCTGTGTAATATATTACGTGGCTGTGCAATATACTACGTGGCTGTGCAATATATTACGTGGCTGTGCAATATATTACGTGGCTGTGCAATATATTACGTGGCTGGGCAATATACTACGGGTCTGTGCTATATACTATGTGTCTGCTATATACTACGTAGCTGGGCAATATACTAAGTGTCTGTACGTGTCTGTGCTATATACTACGTGGCTGTGCAATATATTACGTGGCTGGGCAATATACTACGTGTCTGTGCTATATACTACGTGGGCTGTGCTATATACTATGTGGCTGCGCAATATACTACATGGCTGGGCAATATACTACGTGGCTGGGCAGTATACTACGTGGCTGTGCAATATACTACGTGTCTGTGCTTTATACTACGCGTCTGTGCTATATACTACGTGGCTGGGCAATATTCTACGTGGCTGGGCAATATACTACGTGTCTCCGCTATATACTACGTGGCTGAGCAATATACTATGTGGCTGGGCAATATACTACATGTCTGTGCTATATAATACGTGTCTGCTATATACTACGTGTTTGTGCTATATACTACGTGGCTGGGCAATATACTACTTGTCTGTGCTATATACTATGTCTGTGCTATGTACTACGTGTCTGTGCTATATACTACGTGGCTGGGCAATATACTACGTGGCTGGGCAATATACTACATGTCTGTGCCATATACTATGTGTCTGTGCTTTATACTATGTGGTTGGGCTATATACTACGTGGCTGGGCAATATACTATGTGACTGGGAAATATACTACGTGGCTGGGCAATATACTAAGTGTCTGTACGTGTCTGTGCTATATACTACGTGGCTGTGCAATATATTACGTGGCTGGGCAATATACTACGTGTTTGTGCTATATACTACGTGGGCTGTGCTATATACTATGTTGCTGCGCAATATACTACATGGCTGGGCAATATACTACGTGGCTGGGCAGTATACTACGTGGCTGTGCAATATACTACGTGTCTGTGCTTTATACTACGCGTCTGTGCTATATACTACGTGGCTGGGCAATATTCTACGTGGCTGGGCAATATACTACGTGCCTCCACTATATACTACGTGGCTGAGCAATATACTACGTGGCTGGGCAATATACTACATGTCTGTGCTATATAATACGTGTCTGCTATATACTACGTGTTTGTGCTATATACTACGTGGCTGGGCAATATACTACTTGTCTGTGCTATATACTACGTGTCTGTGCTATGTACTACGTGTCTGTGCTATATACTACGTGGCTGGGCAATATACTACGTGGCTGGGCAATATACTACATGTCTGTGCTATATACTATGTGTCTGTGCTTTATACTATGTGGCTGGGCTATTGGCTGGGAAAAATACTACGTGGCTGGGCAATATACTGCGTGTCTGTGCTATTTACTACGTGGGCTGTGCTATATACTACGTAGCTGTGCAATATACTACGTGGCTGTGTAATATATTACGTGGCTGTGCAATATACTACGTGGCTGTGCAATATATTACGTGGCTGTGCAATATATTACGTGGCTGTGCAATATATTACGTGGCTGGGCAATATACTACGTGGCTGTGCAATATATTACGTGGCTGGGCAATATACTATGTGTCTGTGCTATATACTACATGGGCTGTGCTATATACTATGTGGCTGCGCAAAATGCTACATGGCTGGGCAATATACTATGTGGCTGGGCAGTATACTACGTGGCTGTGCAATATACTACGTGTCTGTGCTTTATACTACGCGTCTGTGCTATATACTACGTGGCTGGGCAATATACTACGTGGCTGGGCAATATACTACGTGTCTCCACTATGTACTATGTGTCTGTGCTATATACTACGTGGCTGGGCAATATAATACGTGGCTGGGCAATATACTACATATCTGTGCTATATAATACGTATCTGCTATATACTACGTGTTTGTGCTATATACTACGTGGCTGGGCAATATACTACATGTCTATGCTATATACTACGTGTCTGTGCTATATACTACATGGCTGGGCAATATAATACGTGGCTGGGCAATATACTACATATCTGTGCTATATAATACGTATCTGCTATATACTACGTGTTTGTGCTATATACTACGTGGCTGGGCAATATACTACATGTCTATGCTATATACTACGTGTCTGTGCTATGTACTACGTGTCTGCTATATACTACGTGGCTGGGCAATATACTATGTGGCTGGGCAATATACTACATGTCTGTGCTATATACTATGTGTCTGTGCTTTATACTATGTGGCTGGGCTATATACTACGTGGCTGGGCAATATACTATGTGACTGGGAAATATACTACGTGGCTGGGCAATATACTACGTGTCTGTGCTATTTACTACGTGGGCTGTGCTATATACTACGTAGCTGTGCTATATACTACGTGGCTGTGGTATATACTACGTGGCTGTGTTATATACTATGTGGATGGGCTATATACTACGTGGGCTGTGTTATATACTACATGGCTGTGCTATATACTATGTGGGCTTTGTTATATACTACGTGGGCTGTGTTATACGCTACTTGGCTGTGCTATATTTCTCTGCTGTATCTGTGTATCATGAATCGTGGTATGTGTTAAAGAGGGGGGCCCACTGAGACTCTTTCGCCTGGGGCCCTCAAAAAACCTGGAGCCGGCCCTGGCTTCACTGATTGGTCACACCCGGCCGTGAACAATCAGCGACAGGCGTAGTCCGCCCGCGAATTGGCGTGGAATTTGAACCGTGCTTCGCTGATTGGTCGCGGCCGGCCATATCCTTTGTATGAATTGCATTATTCTGTAAACTTCATAAATAAACTACATACATATTCTAGAATACACAATGCGTTAGTATCGGGCCACCATCTAGTCTATATATATAATTATCTAAGGGGTACTTCCGTCTGTCTGTCTGTAACGGAAATCCTGTGGCGGCCGCGACCAATCAGCGACGGGCACAGTCCGGCTGAGAATTAGTCCCTACTTCCGTCCAGTCAGTGCCCGGCGCCCGCTCCATACTCCCCTCCAGTCAGCGCTGACACAAAGTTAATGGCAGCGTTAACGGGCCGCGTTATGCCTTGGGTAACGCACTCCGTTAACCCTGCTATTAACCCTGTGTGACCAACTTTTTACTATTGATGCTGCCTATGCAGCATCAATAGTAAAAAGATCTAATGTTAAAAATAATAAAAAAACAAAAAAACTGCTTTTCTCACCTTCCATCGTCCGCCGATGCGCGCGCTGTTATGAAAGGCAATTCAGTATCACAATGGACATGGAGGTCAGAGCACATACAGTGATCTGACAATAACCCAAAATAATAGAACGAGCTCTGAGACGTGGGAACTCTGCAGACCGCAATCCCTGATCCTCTCCAAACACAACTAGAGGCAGCCGTGGATTGCGCCTAACGCTACCTATGCAACTCGGCACAGCCTGAGAAGCTAACTAGCCTGAAGATAGAAAAAATAAGCCTACCTTGCCTCAGAGAAATACCCCAAAGGAAAAGGCAGCCCCCCACATATAATGACTGTGAGTAAGATGAAAAGACAAACGTAGGGATGAAATAGATTCAGCAAAGTGAGGACCGCTATTCTAGACAGAACGAGGATAGGAAAGATAACTTTGCGGTCTACACAAAACCCTAAAGAAAACCACGCAAAGGGGCAAAAAGACCCTCCGTACCGAACTAACGGCACGGAGGTACACCCTTTGCGTCCCAGAGCTTCCAGCAAAACAAATAGACAAGCTGGACAGAAAAAATAGCAACAAATAGCAAAGAAGCACTTAGCTATGCAGAGCAGCAGGCCACAGGAATGATCCAGAGAAACACAAGTCCAACACTGGAACATTGACAGGAAGCATGAATCAAAGCATTAGGTGGGGTTAAGTAGAGAAGCACCTAACGACCTCACCAGATCACCTGAGGGAGGAAACTCAGAAGCAGCAGTACCAGTTTCCTCCACAAACAGAAGCTCCCAGAGAGAATCAGCCGAAGTACCACTTGTGACCACAGGAGGGAGCTCTGCCACAGAATTCACAACAGTACCCCCTCCCTTGAGGAGGGGTCACCGAACCCTCACCAGAGCCCCCAGGCCGACCAGGATGAGCCACATGAAAGGCACGAACAAGATCGGGAGCATGGACATCAGAGGCAAAAACCCAGGAATTATCCTCCTGAGCATAACCCTTCCATTTAACCAGATACTGGAGTTTCCGTCTTGAAACACGAGAATCCAAAATCTTTTCCACAATATACTCCAATTCCCCCTCCACCAAAACCGGGGCAGGAGGGTCAACAGATGGAACCATAGGTGCCACGTATCTCCGCAACAATGACCTATGGAAGACGTTATGTATGAAAAAAGAATCTGGGAGGGTCAGACGAAAAGACACAGGATTAATAACCTCAGAAATCCTATAAGGACCAATGAAACGAGGTTTAAACTTCGGAGAGGAAACCTTCATAGGAATATGACGAGAAGATAACCAAACCAGATCCCCAACACGAAGTCGGGGACCCACACGGCGTCTGCGATTAGCGAAACGTTGAGCCTTCTCCTGGGACAAGGTCAAATTGTCCACTACATGAGTCCAAATCTGCTGCAACCTGTCCACCACAGTATCCACACCAGGACAGTCCGAAGACTCAACCTGTCCTGAAGAGAAACGAGGATGAAACCCAGAATTGCAGAAAAATGGCGAAACCAAGGTAGCCGAGCTGGCCCGATTATTAAGGGCGAACTCAGCCAAAGGCAAAAAGGACACCCAGTCATCCTGATCGGCAGAAACAAAGCATCTCAGATAGGTTTCCAAGGTCTGATTGGTTCGTTCGGTCTGGCCATTAGTCTGAGGATGAAAAGCCGAGGAAAAAGACAAGTCAATGCCCATCCTACCACAAAAGGCTCGCCAAAACCTCGAAACAAACTGGGAACCTCTGTCAGAAACGATATTCTCTGGAATGCCATGCAAACGAACCACATGCTGGAAGAACAATGGCACCAAATCAGAGGAGGAAGGCAACTTGGACAAGGGTACCAGATGGACCATCTTAGAAAAGCGATCACAGACCACCCAAATGACTGACATCTTTTGAGAGACGGGAAGATCTGAAATAAAATCCATAGAGATATGTGTCCAAGGTCTCTTCGGGACCGGCAAGGGCAAAAGCAACCCACTGGCACGAGAACAGCAGGGCTTAGCCCGAGCACAAATCCCACAGGACTGCACAAAAGAACGCACATCCCGCGACAGAGACGGCCACCAAAAGGATCTAGCCACTAACTCTCTGGTACCAAAGATTCCAGGATGACCAGCCAACACCGAACAATGAACCTCAGAGATCACTTTATTTGTCCACCTATCCGGGACAAACAGTTTCTCCGCTGGACAACGATCAGGTTTATTAGCCTGAAATTTTTGCAGCACCCGCCGCAAATCAGGGGAGATGGCAGACACAATTACTCCTTCCTTGAGGATACCCGCTGGCTCAGATAAACCCGGAGAGTCGGGCACAAAACTCCTAGACAGAGCATCCGCCTTCACATTTTTAGAGCCCGGAAGGTACGAAATCACAAAGTCAAAACGGGCGAAAAACAGCGACCAACGAGCCTGTCTAGGATTCAAATGCTTAGCAGACTCGAGATAAGTCAGGTTCTTATGATCAGTCAATACCACCACGCGATGCTTAGCTCCTTCAAGCCAATGACGCCACTCCTCGAATGCCCACTTCATGGCCAGCAACTCTCGGTTGCCCACATCATAATTCCGCTCAGCAGGCGAAAACTTCCTGGAAAAAAAAGCGCATGGTTTCATCACTGAACAATCAGAACCTCTCTGCGACAAAACAGCCCCTGCTCCAATCTCAGAAGCATCAACCTCGACCTGGAACGGAAGAGAAACATCAGGTTGACACAACACAGGGGCAGAAGAAAAACGACGCTTCAACTCTTGAAAAGCTTCCACAGCAGCAGAAGACCAATTGACCAAATCAGCACCCTTCTTGGTCAAATCGGTCAATGGTTTGGCAATACTAGAAAAATTGCAGATGAAGCGACGATAAAAATTAGCAAAGCCCAGGAACTTTTGCAGACTTTTCAGAGATGTCAGCTGAGTCCAATCATGGATGGCTTGGACCTTAACAGGATCCATCTCGATAGTAGAAGGGGAAAAGATGAACCCCAAAAATGAAACCTTCTGCACCCCAAAGAGACACTTTGATCCCTTCACAAACAAAAAGTTAGCACGCAGGACCTGAAAAACCGTTCTGACCTGTTTCACATGAGACTCCCAATCATCCGAGAAGATCAAAATGTCATCCAAGTACACAATCAGGAATTTATCCAGGTACTCTCGTTAGATGTCATGCATAAAGGACTGAAACACTGATGGAGCATTGGCAAGTCAGAATGGCATCACTAGATACTCAAAATGACCCTCGGGCGTATTAAATGCAGTTTTCCATTCATCGCCTCGCCTGATTCGCACCAGATTATACGCACCACGAAGATCAATCTTGGTGAACCAACTAGCCCCCTTAATCCGAGCAAACAAATCAGATAACAAAGGCAAGGGGTACTGAAATTTAACAGTGATCTTATTAAGAAGGCGATAATCTATACAAGGTCTCAGCGAACCATCCTTTTTGGCTACAAAAAAGAACCCTGCTCCTAATGGCGACGATGACGGGCGAATATGCCCCTTCTCCAGGGATTCCTTCACATAACTGCGCATAGCGGTGTGCTCAGGCACAGATAAATTAAACAGTCGACCTTTTGGGAATTTACCACCAGGAATCAAATTGATAGCACAATCACAATCCCTATGCGGAGGTAGGGCATCGGACTTGGGCTCATCAAATACATCCCGGTAATCAGACAAGAACTCTGGAACCTCAGAAGGGGTGGATGACGAAATTGACAAAAATGGAACATCACCATGTACCCCCTGACAACTCCAGCTGGACACCGACATGGATTTCCAATCCAATACTGGATTATGGGCTTGTAGCCATGGCAACCCCAACACGACCACATCATGCAGATTATGCAACACCAGAAAGCGAATATCCTCCTGATGTGCAGGAGCCATGCACATGGTCAGCTGGGTCCAGTATTGAGGCTTATTCTTGGCCAAAGGCGTAGCATCAATACCTCTCAATGGAATAGGACACTGCAAGGGCTCCAAGAAAAACCCACAACGCTTAGCATATTCCAAGTCCATCAAATTCAGAGCAGCGCCTGAATCCACAAACGCCATGACAGAATATGATGACAAAGAGCAGATCAAGGTAACGGACAGAAGAAATTTTGACTGTACCGTACCAATGGTGGCAGACCTAGTGAACCGCTTAGTGCGCTTAGGACAATCAGAGATAGCAAGAGTGGAATCACCACAGTAGAAACACAGACCATTCAGACGTCTGTGTTCTTGCCGTTCAACTCTGGTCAAGGTCCTATCGCACTGCATAGGCTCAGGTTTAAGCTCAGGTAATACCGCCAAATGGTGCACAGATTTACGCTCACGCAAGCGTCGACCGATCTGAATAGCCAAAGACATAGACTCATTCAAACCAGCAGGCATAGGAAATCCCACCATGACATCCTTAAGGGCTTCAGAGAGACCCTTTCTGAACATAGCTGCCAGCGCAGATTCATTCCATTGAGTGAGCACTGACCATTTTCTAAATTTCTGGCAATATATCTCTATCTCATCCTGACCCTGACAAAGAGCCAGCAAATTCTTTTCTGCCTGATCCACTGAATTAGGCTCATCGTACAGCAATCCGAGCGCCAGGAAAAACGCATTGATATTACTCAATGCAGGATCCCCTGGCGCAAGAGAAAATGCCCAGTCCTGAGGTTCGCCACGCAAAAAGGAAATAATTATCAAAACCTGTTGAACTGGATCACCAGAGGAACGAGGTTTCAAGGCCAGAAATAACTTACAATTATTTTTGAAACTCAGAAACTTAGTTCTATCTCCAAAAAACAAATCAGGAATAGGAATTCTTGGTTCTAACATAGATTTCTGATCAATAGTGTCTTGAATCTTTTGTACTCTTGCCGAGAGCTGATCCACAAATGAAGACAGACTTCTAATGTCCATCGCTACACCTGTGTACTGAACCACCCAAATGTCTAGGGGAAAAAAAAGACAAAACACAAAGCCAAGAAAAAAAAATGGTCTCAGAACTTCTTTTTTCCCTCTATTGAGAATCATTAGTACTTTGGGCTTCCTGTACTGTTATGAAAGGCAATTCAGTATCACAATGGACATGGAGGTCAGAGCACATACAGTGATCTGACAATAACCCAAAATAATAGAAAGAGCTCTGAGACGTGGGAACTCTGCAGACCGCAATCCCTGATCCTCTCCAAACACAACTAGAGGCAGCCGTGGATTGCGCCTAACGCTACCTATGCAACTCGGCACAGCCTGAGAAACTAACTAGCCTGAAGATAGAAAAAATAAGCCTACCTTGCCTCAGAGAAATACCCCAAAGGAAAAGGCAGCCCCCCACATATAATGACTGTGAGTAAGATGAAAAGACAAACGTAGGGATGAAATAGATTCAGCAAAGTGAGGCCCGCTATTCTAGACAGAACGAGGATAGGAAAGATAACTTTGCGGTCTACACAAAACCCTAAAGAAAACCACGCAAAGGGGCAAAAAGACCCTCCGTACCGAACTAACGGCACGGAGGTACACCCTTTGTGTCCCAGAGCTTCCAGCAAAACAAATAGACAAGCTGGACAGAAAAAATAGCAACAAATAGCAAAGAAGCACTTAGCTATGCAGAGCAGCAGGCCACAGGAATGATCCAGAGAAACACAAGTCCAACACTGGAACATTGACAGGAAGCATGAATCAAAGCATTAGGTGGGGTTAAGTAGAGAAGCACCTAACGACCTCACCAGATCACCTGAGGGAGGAAACTCAGAAGCAGCAGTACCAGTTTCCTCCACAAACGGAAGCTCCCAGAGAGAATCAGCCGAAGTACCACTTGTGACCACAGGAGGGAGCTCTGCCACAGAATTCACAACAGCGCGCGGCTACCGCCAGCTTCCGTTCCCAGCGATGCATTGCGAAATTACCCAGAAGACTTAGCGGTCTCGCTTTGTTGGATGCCGGCGGGCGAGTATATAACTATTTTTTATTTAAATTTTTTTTTTTTAACAGGGATATGGTGCCCACACTGCCATATACTACGTGGGCTGTGTTATATACTGCGTGGCTGTTATATACTACGTGGCCAGTGTTATATACTGCGTGGGCTGTGTTATATACTATGTGGGCTGTGTTATATACTGCGTGGGCTGTGCTATATATTACGTGGGCTGTGTTATATACTGCGTGGCTGCTATATTCTACGTGGGCAATGTTATACAGTGGGGCAAAAAAGTATTTAGTCAGTCAGCAATAGTGCAAGTTCCACCACTTAAAAAGATGAGAGGCGTCTGTAATTTACATCATAGGCAGACCTCAACTATGGGAGACAAACTGAGAAAAAAAAATCCAGAAAATCACATTGTCTGTTTTTTTAACATTTTATTTGCATATTATGGTGGAAAATAAGTATTTGGTCAGAAACAAAATTTCATCTCAATACTTTGTAATATATCCTTTGTTGGCAATGACAGAGGTCAAACGTTTTCTGTAAGTCTTCACAAGGTTGCCACACACTGTTGTTGGTATGTTGGCACATTCCTCCATGCAGATCTCCTCTAGAGCAGTGATGATTTTGGCTTTTCGCTTGGCAACACGGACTTTCAACTCCCTCCAAAGGTTTTCTATAGGGTTGAGATCAGGAGACTGGCTAGGCCACTCCAGGACCTTGAAATGCTTCTTACGAAGCCACTCCTTCGTTGCCCTGGCAGTGTGCTTTGGATCATTGTCATGTTGAAAGACCCAGCCACGTTTCATCTTCAATGCCCTTGCTGATGGAAGGACGTTTGCACTCAAAATCTCACGATACATGGCCCCATTCATTCTTTCATGTACCCGGATCAGTCGTCCTGGCCCCTTTGCAGAGAAACAGCCCCAAAGCATGATGTTTCCACCACCATGCTTTACAGTAGGTATGGTGTTTGATGGATGCAACTCAGTATTCTTTTTCCTCCAAACACGACAAGTTGTGTTTCTACCAAACAGTTCCAGTTTGGTTTCATCAGACCATAGGACATTCTCCCAAAACTCCTCTGGATCATCCAAATGCTCTCTAGCAAACTTCAGACGGGCCCGGACATGTACTGGCTTAAGCAGTGGGACACGTCTGGCACAGCAGGATCTGAGTCCATGGTGGCGTAATGTGTTACTCATGGTAGGCCTTGTTACATTGGTCCCAGCTCTCTGCAGTTTATTCATTAGGTCCCCCCGCGTGGTTCTGTGATTTTTGCTCACCTTTCTTGTGATCATTCTGACCCCACGGGGTGGGATTTTGCGTGGAGCCCCAGATCAAGGGAGATTATCAGTGGTCTTGTATGTCTTCCATTTTCTAATTATTGCTCCCACTGTTGATTTCTTCACTCCAAGCTGGTTGGCTATTGCAGATTCAGTCTTCCCAGCCTGGTGCAGGGCTACAATTTTGTTTCTGGTGTCCTTTGACAGCTCTTTGGTCTTCACCATAGTGGAGTTTGGAGTCAGACTGTTTGAGGGTATGCACAGGTGTCTTTTTATACTGATAACAAGTTTAAACAGGTGCCATTACTACAGGTAATGAGTGGAGGAAAAGGGAGACTCTTAAAGAAGAAGTTACAGGTCTGTGAGAGCCAGAAATCTTGATTGTTTGTTTCTGACCAAATACTTATTTTCCACCATAATATGCAAATAAAATGTTAAAAAAACAGACAATGTGATTTTCTGGATTTTTTTTTCTCAGTTTGTCTCCCATAGTTGAGGTCTACCTATGATGTAAATTACAGACGCCTCTCATCTTTTTAAGTGGTGGAACTTGCACTATTGCTGACTGACTAAATACTTTTTTGCCCCACTGTATACTGCGTGAGCTGTGTTATATACTGCGTGGCCACTGTTATATACTGCGTGGCCTGTATTATATACTACGTGGCCTGTGTTATATACTGCGTGGCCTGTGTTATATACTGCGTGGGCTGTGTTATATACTGCGTGGGCTGTGCTATATATTACGTGGGCTGTGTTATATCCTACGTGGCTGTGTTATATACTGTGTTATGAACTGGTGGTTCAGAAACACAATGGACCTGGTGGTTAAGAGCACACAAAGTGACCTGATAGTTACTAATAACATAGGACGAGCTCTGAGACGTGGGAACTCTGCTGACCGCAATCCCTAATCCTATCACACCACACTAGAGGTAGCCGTGGAGCGCTCCTGACCAGACCTAGGCGCCTCGGGCACAGCCTGAGAAACTAGCTAGCCCTGAAGATAGAAAAATAAGCCTACCTTGCCTCAGAGAAATTCCCCAAAGGAAAAGGCAGCCCCCCACATATAATGACTGTGAGTAAAGATGAAAATACAAACACAGAGATGAAATAGATTTTAGCAAAGTGAGGCCCGACTTACTGAATAGACCGAGGATAGTAAAGATAGCTTTGCGGTTAGCACAAAAACCTACAAACAACCACGCAGAGGGGCAAAAAGACCCTCCGCACCGACTAACAGTACGGAGGTGCTCCCTCTGCATCCCAGAGCTTCCAGCAAGCAAGAAAAACCAATATAGCAAGCTGGACAGAAAAAATAGCAAACAAAAGTAACACAAGCAGAACTTAGCTTATGCAGGGCAGACAGGCCACAAGACGATCCAGGAGAGAGCAAGACCAATACTGGAACATTGACTGGAGGCAAGGAACAAAGAACTAGGTGGAGTTAAATAGAGCAGCACCTAACGACTTAACCTCGTCACCTGAGGAAGGAACCTCAGAAGCCGCAGCCCCACTCACATCCACCAGAGGAAGCTCATAGACAGAACCAGCAGAAGTACCACTCATGACCACAGGAGGGAGCTCGACCACAGAATTCACAACAATACTGCGTGTCTGCGATAGATATGATACATGGCTGCTATATACTACGTAGCCTGTGCTACAGTATATACTATGTGGCTGCTATATACATACATACATACATATTCTAGAATACCCGATGCATTAGAATCGGGCCACCATGTAGTATATATACAGTTAGGTCCATATATATTTGGACAGAGACAACATTTTTCTAATTTTAGTTATAGACATTACCACAATGAATTTTAAACAAAACAATTCTGGTGCAGTTGAAGTTCAGACTTTCAGCTTTCATTTGAGGGTATCCACATTAAAATTGGATGAAGGTTTTAGGAATTTCAGCTCCCTAACTTGTGCCACCCTGTTTTAAAAGGGACCAAAAGTAATTGGACAGATTCAATAATTTTAAATAAAATATTCATTTTTAGTACTTGGTTGAATACCCTTTGTTGGCAATGACTGCCTGAAGTCTTGAACTTATGGACATCACCAGACGCTGTGTTTCCTCCTTTTTGATGCTCTGCCAGGCCTTCACTACGGTGGTTTTCAGTTGCTGTTTGTTTGTGGGCCTTTCTGTCTGAAGTTTAGTCTTTAACAAATGAAATGCATGCTCAATTGGGTTGAGATCAGATGACTGACTTGGCCATTCAAAAATATTCCACTTCTTTGCTTTAATAAACTCCTGGATTGCTTTGGCTTTATGTTTTGGGTCATTGTCCATCTGTAGTATGAAACGGCGACCAATCAGTTTGGCTGCATTTGGCTGGATCTGAGCACACAGTATGGCTCTGAATACCTCAGAATTCATTCGGCTGCTTCTGTCCTGTGTCACATCATCAATAAACACTAGTGACCCAGTGCCACTGGCAGCCATGCATGCCCAAGCCATCACACTGCCTCCGCCATGTTTTACAGATGATGTGGTATGCTTTGGATTATGAGCTGTACCACGCCTTCGCCATACTTTTTTCTTTCCATCATTCTGGTAGAGGTTGATCTTGGCTTCATCTGTCCAAAGAATGTTCTTCCAGAACTGGGCTGGCTTTTTTAGATGCTTTTTAGCAAAGTCCAGTCTAGTCTTTTTATTCTTGATGCTTATGAGTGGCTTGCACCGTGCAGTGAACCCTTTGTATTTACTTTCATGCAGTCTTCTCTTTATGGTAGATTTGGATATTGATACGCCGACCTCCTGGAGAGTGTTGTTCACTTGGTTAGTTGTTGTGAAGGGGTTTCTCTTCACCATGGAGATTATTCTGCGATCATCCACCACTGTTGTCTTCCGTGGGCGCCCAGGTCTTTTTGCATTGATGAGTTCACCAGTGCTTTCTTTCTTTCTCAGGATGTACCAAACTGTAGATTTTGCCACTCCTAATATTGTAGCAATTTCTCGGAAGGGTTTTTTATGTTTTCGCAGCGTAAGGATGGCTTGTTTCACCTGCATGGAGAGCTCCTTTGACTGCATGTTTACTTCACAGTAAAACCTTCCAAATGCAAGCACCACACCTCAAATCAACTCCAGGCCTTTTATCTGCTTAATTGAGAATGACATAGCGAAGGGATTGCCCACACCTGTCCATGAAATAGCCTTGGAGTCAATTGTCCAATTACTTTTGGTCCCTTTAAAAACAGGGTGGCACATGTTAAGGAGCTGAAACTCCTAAACCCTTCATCCAATTTTAATGTGGATACCCTCAAATGAAAGCTGAAAGTCTGATCTTCAACTGCATCTGAATTGTTTTGTTTAAAATTCATTGTGGTAATGTCTATAACCAAAATTAGAAAAATGTTGTCTCTGTCCAAATATATATGGACCTAACTGTATATATATATATGACTATGGAAATTGTACATTCACACTGAAGGCATCAAAACTATGAATTAACACATGTGGAATTATATACTTAACAAAAAAGTGTGAAACAACTGAAATTATGTCTTATATTCTAGGTTCTTCAAAGTAGCCACCTTTTGCTTTGATGACTGCTTTGCACACTCTTGGCCTTCTCTTGATGAGCTTCAAGAGGTAGTCACCGGCAATGGTCTTCCACAATCATGAAGGAGTTCCCAGAGATCCTTAGCACTTGTTGGCCCTTTTGCCTTCACTCTGCGGTCCAGCTCACCCCAAACGTTCTCGATTGGGTTCAGATCTGGTGACTGTGGAGGCCAGGTCATCTGGCGTAGCACCCCATCACTCTCCTTCTTGGTCAAATAGTCATTACACAGCCTGGAGGTGTGTTTGGGGTTATTGTCCTGTTGAAAAATAAATGATGGTTTAACTAAACGCAAATGGATGGAATAGCATGCCGCTGCAAGATGTTGTTGTAGCCATGCTGGTTCTGTATGCCTTCAATTTTGAATAGATCCCCAACAGTGTCACCAGCAAAGCACCATCACACCACCTTCTCCATTCTTCACGGTGGGAACCAGGCATGTAAAGTCCATCTGTTCACCTTTTCTGCGTCGCACAAAGACACGGTGGTTGGAACCAAAGATCTCAAATTTGGACTCATCAGACCAAAGCCCAGATTTCCACTGATGTCCATTCCTTGTGTTCTTTAGCCCATCAAGTCTGTTCTGCTTGTTGCCTGTCCTTATTAGTGGTTTTCTAGCAGCTATTTTACCATGAAGGCCTGCTGCACAAAGTCTCCTCTTAACAGTTGTTGTAGAGATGTGTCTGCTGCTAGAACTCTGTGTGGCATTGACCTGGTCTCTATTCTGAGCTGCTGTTATCTTGCGATTTCTGAGGCTGCTGACTTGGATAAACTTATCCTCAGAAGCAGAGGTGACTCTTGGTCTTCCTTTTTTGGGGCGGTCCTCATGTGAGCCAGTTTCTTTGTAGCGCTTGATAGTTTTTACCAATGCTCTTGGGGACACTTTCAAAGTTTTCCCAATTTTTCGGACTGACTTTCATTTCTCAAAGTAATGATGCCCACTCGTTTTTCTTTACTTAGAATATGTATTATGGCAAGAAAAAAGCAGCTAACAGTCTATTCAGTAGGACTATCAGCTGTGTACCCACCAGACTTCTGCACAACACAACTGATGGTCCCAACCCCATTTATAAGGCAAGAAATCCCACTTATTAAACCTGACAGGGCACACTTGTGAAGTGAAAACCATTTCCGGTGACTAACTCTTGAAGCTCATCAAGAGAATGCCAAGAGTGTGCAAAGCAGTCATCAAAGCAAAAGGTGGCTACTTTGAAGAACCTAGAATACAAGACATAATTTCAGTTGTTTCACACATTTTTGTTAAGTAAATAATTCCACATGTGTTAATTCATAGTTTTGATGCCTTCAGTGTGAATTTACAATTTTCATAGTCATGAAAATACAGAAAAATCTTTAAATGAGAAAGTGTGTCCAAACTTTTGGTCTATACTGTATATATAGTATATGGACCTGGAGGAAGACACATGTGATGTCAAAACATGTCGTCCATCCATAAGGGATTGAATGTATGCAATATTGCAACTGAAGAAATCTGGAACTTTTTAATGAATAAATAAAAGGTATATTTTACTTTACCACTGGACTGATCGCTGGAGAAACAAGAAGTTTCTTCTTTATATATATAGACTGTATATATGTTTTTACGAATATTTGAGGCCATGGATCCATTCTATGTCCATTTTGCAAGCCGGCGAGCGTATGGATGCCATACGGATGACACACGGATAATTTTTGGAGAAAAAATCGCATCCTCGCATTGAATACGGATCACTGTTCAGGAAATTTTCTGCGTATCTCGGCCATCAAGAACGGACTGTATTTTTATACGTTGTGTGTGACTCCGGCCGTACAGATATAATGCACTGCAATGCTGCTGTTTCTTTAAAAAGTTAAAAATTAATTGTAAAAAAATAATAATAATAACAATAATAAATAATAAAAAAATGTTACACGTTACACTGATAAATACACATTTACTGATAAATACACATACGGTATATTTGGTATCACACCTCCGGAAGGACCAGATCTATAAATGTGTCACACTGGTTAAGCCCTTTAGTGAACACCGTAAACAAAACAAAAAAGTGGCAAACTATGCTTTTTCATCATACCACTGGAAAAAAGTGGAATAAAATGCGATCAAAAGATGAATGTAAATAGAAATTGTATTGCTGAAAACATCATCTTGTCACACAAAAAACAAGCCTCCATACAGCTCCATCAGTGGAAAAATTAAAAAGTTATAGCTGTCAGCATACATCGATGCAAAAATAATTATTTTTTCTATAAAAGTTTTTATTATGTAAAAGCATTAAAAAAATGCAGCTCTGCCAAAAATTAAGAGGCCACCACATCAAAACCCTTTCATGGGCAGCCCAATCTCCAGACCTGAACCCCATTGAAAACCTCTGGAATGTAATCAAGAGGATGGTGGATAGTCACAGAGGCGTATCTAGGGTTTCTGGCACCCGGGCAAGAATTAATTTTGGCTCCCCCCCCCCCCAAGGACATATGCGATTTGCACACTAAAGCCCCCGTCACACACAGCGAGATCGCTAGCGAGATCGCTGCTGAGTCACAAGTTTTGTGATGCAACAGCGATCTCAGTAACGATCTCGCTATGTGTGACACGTAGCAGCGACCAGGCCCCTGCTGTGAGATCGCTGGTCGTGTCGGAATGGCCTGGGCCATTTTTTGATCGTTGAGGTCCCGCTGGGTAGCACACATCGCTGTGTTTGACACCTTACCAACGACCTCCCTGACAGGACGTCCCATTGAATCATCATGAAATAGCATCGTTCTACAGGTCGCTACAGGTCGCCGCATCGCTGCTGCGTCGTTGGTGAGATCTCACTGTGTGACATCTCACCAGCGACCACATAGCGACGCTTGAGCGATCCCTGACAGGTCGTATCGTTGTCGGAATCGCTCAAGCGTCGCTATGTGTGACGGGGCCTTTAGTCATGTACCCACGAGCTTCTCTCCCTAATGCTCTCAATGTTCAGTGAAAAACTGAGAGAAGCAGGAAGAGAAGCTCATTGTCACAGGACCAGGTCCATAACTATGAAAATCGCATGAGAGTGAAGTGTCCAATGATGAGTACTGGAACCTGCAGGGCTGAATCCTGATATCACAGCTTCTGAATTCTCACAACTAATGCACTGCACACTTTTAGTATTCTCCCTTGCCGGTGGACAGTCATATCAACACAAGTATGTGATATGTATATTTCTGACCACATTCCAACTAGACGTGCCTGGCCTCCCTCAGTTCATTTTCATTGAGTGAGGCCACACATGTCTAGTCAGCACGTGACCACATGTATGTAAATCACCAGCACGAGAAAATCCTGACAGCGTGCAGTGCGCACTGTGAGAATTCAGAAGTCTGCAGTCACAAACAATGACTGCAGACTCATTACAAACCTGGACATCCCCTTTAATGCTCCGAACATAAATAAAAACATGAGAATTAGTCAGTATCACAAATAACATTTAAATCCAGGTACCTGATAGATGACGTCGTCTCTCGAGCCGTTCTCCTTCTCTTCATCTTGTCCAGTCCCCATGATGAGTTTTCTCATCCACAGCCGTCGCAGCAGACTTCCATCTTCTCTGCTCTTTTGCAGAAAATCTCCACATGGTGCCCTTAAAGATACGAGTGTCATTATAATGCTCCTGAATGAAAAATTGCCACTCACTATATTGTCTGCATAAAATAGGACCCCCACACTGTCCCTCTTATGGTACATGCTCTTTACATGGACCTCCCCTTTCCATACTGGCCCCCATTTTCACCCTGTCCTCTCACACTGTGTCCCCCCTATAGGGCCCAGTATTTATACTGTACTCTCTAATCACACTCCCCCTCCTTGGTATACTGTCCCCTGCTGGCTGTGCCCTTACACTGTCCCCCCATGCTACGCATGCACACATCCCAACACCCTCACTCCCCGTACTCTGTCCACATACGTTTTTCACATCGCTACTCATACTGTGTCTGCATACATGGCCTCACAAAACCCATTCATACAAAGAAAACACAAACACTAAGTTCTTTTTGGATAAAAATGGCCGTGTAGTTTATTCAGGGTTACATAAGTTAAATAAATAAATACCAATAAATAAATACTTCAATTAAAACTCAATTTCCATATTACTCCAATAAACCAATCCACCCATACATGGGTGATTTTCCCACAATTAAACTACACGACAGTGCATTACAAACATTAAAAAAGGGGGAGGGAGGGCGGGCTTCTTCTTTTCTTCTTCACCAGCAGAATGACTAAATCCCCTGAAACCAGGGTTTTTATACACAAATATTTGGGCGCCCAGCACTTCAATAACCAATCAAAACAGTTAAAATTGGGCGCTAGGCAGAACATACACAAATATCTGGGCGCCCAGCAATTCAATAACCAATCAAAACAGTTAAAATTGGTCGCCAGGCAGACCAGAAGGAACTGGATAAAACCAGTTTCTCCTCACCTCATCTGACTGACCTGACCTCTAAATGACCCATAGAAAAATAGTCATATTAAAAACTATAGGGTCTATGAGGCCATGAGACCCCCGCTGTATTTCTTCTGGGTTCACGCGGGGGGGGCTAACATGGCCTCACAAAACCCATTCATACAAAGAAAACACAAACACTAAGTTCTTTTTGGATAAAAATGGCCGTGTAGTTTATGCAGGGTTACATAAGTTAAATAAATAAATACCAATAAATAAATACTTCAATTAAAACTCAATTTCCATATTACTCCAATAAACCAATCCACCCATACATGGGTGATTTTCCCACCAGGCCAAGGCTCAGCGAGCCAAGGCCCCCCCAAAACCACACAGCCATTTTTCTATTATTGACTGTAAGTCAAGGTTAAAAATATCCAACCCAATCTCCGATAAATGAACTAAATCAGGCCTATAAAGGCCTGGTAAAAAACCTTCCAAATCCCTATGCCTAAAAGAGAAACCTGAAATTAAAGGAAAGAATTTCTCCATAGATTTGTTGACTCTCCTTCGAATTTTATCAAGAAAAGAAAGATGATTGTTATGCCATAATAGTCTGGGGATGATCTCGGAAAAAAACAAAAGAACAAAGGGGCAAAGTTTGCCTAATACTAGTAAAATCCTATCTCATGGATGCTAGCAAGTCAAGAGTCCTGATTTTACCGAGATCATTCCCAGACACATGAAAAATGATCAAATCAGGAGAAGGATACTTAATCAACCATCTCTTAACTTGCTCTACCACTGCAAACCATTTCAAACCTCGAACTCCAAACCACCAAACCTGAATATTGGAAGGATTAAAAGATAAGTTCTCTGTGTAAACTCGCTGACTAGCCCTCTTCTGGGCCCAGAAGACAAAAGAATGTCCCACTATCCAGATTACTAACGGACCTAAAAGAAAACCAAAATTAGTAATCATAGAGATCATGTCTAATATACAGTTTGAACCTCTTGGAATTCCATCTACCCATCTCCTTTATTCCAGACTCAGAAATTCTGGCCCTAGCGGCCTCAGTGGCCGCTCCAATTCTAAAAGAATGGGAAGTAATTTTGAGATGCTTCAGATTAAAAAAATTCAGACATTTTTTTAAAACAGAATTAAATTGAAATACTGTAACCGGTGATAGACCTCTATGAATAAATAATGAGCCCTCAATTAAAGGTCTAGTTTTAATCCAATTAGACATCAAATTGACAGGGCAAATGGACGGATCAGAGGCAAAGTGAATTTTCAACCTAGCACCTCTACCTAACTGATCCGTCTTAGATTTTCTAATAAAAAGAGTTAAAAAAGCTTCGTGAATTTGAACATCTAATAACATGAGCCCTGAGGGTTCAGTCTTTTTAGCAGAAACTACCTCACCAATGCGAAGCGCACCAAAAAAGGACAGAGAAAAAATCGCGCTGAATAAAAGGGCCTCATTAGGATTTACACAAACGTAAGTGAGGCTAGAGCATAAATCCCTGAGAAGAGACAAAGATATAGGCCTTCTAGCATCAGGTATAAAATTGGACTTTTTGAGACCCTTCAAAAACTGTTTCACTGCAAAGAAACTTGTTAATGGAATGTTGCCAGAAAGTTTGAGGAAAAAAGAAACCCCAGCAAGGCATTTAGCTATAGCTGAATAAGAGAGACCCATTTGAGCCATGTCAGCAGCAAATGTCAATGCTGCTGATGAGTTAGGAACCAATGGGTCATAACAATTCAAATTGCAAAAATTATTCCATTTACGCCATGCGGCTGAATAGTCAGCCCATGATCTCACAGATAACGAATTTTTAATAAAATGTGGTATTAAATTGTAATCACGTCCCATATTGCAGGAGATAAGAAGGTTGCTTCTGGGTCCGCCCTGGGAACCTGCAGAAAAAAATGTGACCACTGACGATTAAGCAAAGAGTCCGTCAAGCCTAAAAATTTACTCTGACCTAGAGTAGCCTTCAGCCATGTATTACATTTAAGACATACAAACACCAATTGTCTCAAGATCTTAGCTACAACAGTATTTTTTGAAGACAACGTATTAATGGCAAAAACTACCCCTTGGTTAGAGGAAAAAAATAAAATTCTAGAGTTCTGCACTAGCGACCCCCAAATGTAAATTCCAGCAAAAATGGAAAAAATCTCAAGGAGAGCTGAATTGCAAACCAAACGCTCAGATACCCAACATGAAGGCCATTGGAAAGAGGTCCAATGAGAAATACAAAAAATGCTACCGCCGAGCCGTTTGTCAAAAGAAAAAACCAACGGAAAAGAATCAGCTGCTACAAAGGATGACTGCCACAAAGATCTGCCATTAAATTCCGACAGAAAGGAGAGCCATAATCTAGCATCCTCTTTGAGATCAGAACGAATCCTGATATGACAATGAGGTGAAGATACGCCTTTGGTGGCATCATATAAACTTCTGCAAAAAACCCGACCAATGGGGATAACTCGAACTGCAAAATTCAATAATCCAAGCAATGACTGAAGCTCTTTAAGCGTCACCTTCTCTTTTGACAAAAATTCAGACAAAGCAACGCGAAGTTTCAAAACTTTTTCAATAGGAAGATGCGACTCCATTTTTTGGGAATCCAAAGTGATTCCCAAAAATTCAATTATTCTGGAAGGACCAACTGTCTTTTCGTGAGCAATCGGAACCCCGAAGAAATCGCACATCTGAATAAATTTGTTAAGGGCATTTTCACATGCGGGGGAGCCGAAAGGACCAATAAACAAAAAATCGTCTAAATAGTGGAGAATACCCACGTCCTTGCAATTCTCTTCTATAACCCAATGAAGAAAAGAGGAAAAACTTTCAAAATAAAAACAGGACAAAGAAAAACCCATGGGTAGGCACTTATCGAAAAAGAAACAGTCATCAAAATAAAAACCTAAAGAGTTAAAACCGGACGGATGAACGGGGAGGAGTCTAAATGCAGACTTAATGTCCGATTTGGACATCGAAGCATTGCAGCCGAATTTTTTAAGGATCTCTAATGCAGAATCAAAAGAAGAGTAAGCTACTGAAACTAAGGACTTATCCACCTCATCATTCAAAAAAGAACCTGGTGGGTGGGATAAGTGATGAATCAAACGAAAAGAGCCCTCATCTTTTTTAGGTACTAAGCCCAAAGGAGATATACGAAAATTAACAAAAGGAGGTGATTCAAAAGGCCCAGAAACTCGGCCAAGTTGAATTTCACTGATAATTTTATCCCCTGCAACATCTTGATTGGCCTTTAACCCCTTTCTGCCAGCTGACGGAATAGTACGTCAGCTGGCAGATCCCCTGCTTTGAGGTGGGCTCCGGCGGTGAGCCCACCTCAAAGCCGCGACATGTCAGCTGTTTTGTACAGCTGACATGTGCGCGCAATGAGCGCGAGCGGAATCGCGATCCGCCCGCGCCCATTAACTAGTTAAATGCCGCCGTCAAGCGCTGACAGCGGCATTTAACTAGCGCTCCCGGCCGCGCAGCCGGAAGTACTCGCACTGCGGACCCCCGTCACATGATCGGGGGTCAGCAGTGCATCGCCATAACAACCAGAGGTCTCCTTGAGACCTCTATGGTTGTTGATGGCCGATTGCTTTGAGCGCCACCCTGTGGTCGGCGTTCAAAGAAACCCTGCATTTCTGCTACATAGAGGTGATCTGTACTTCACCTGTATGTAGCAGAGCCGATCGAGTTATGCATGCTTCTAGCCTCCTATGGAGGCTATTGAAGCATGCCAAAATTAAAAAAAAAAAGTGATTAAAAATATAAAAAAAATAAAAAATATATAAAACTTCAAATCACCCCCCTTTCGCCCCAATCAAAATAAAACAATTAAAAAAAAATCAAACATACACATATTTGGTATCGCCGCGTTCAGAATCGCCCGATCTATCAATAAAAACAAAGGATTAACCTGACCGCTAAATGACGTAGCGAGAAAAAAAATCAAAACGCCAAAATAACGTTTTTTTTGGTCGCCGCGACATTGCATTAAAATGCAATAACGGGCGATCAAAAGAACGTATCTACACCAAAATGGTATCATTAAAAACGCCAGCTCGGCACGCAAAAAATAAGCCCTCACCTGACCCCAGATCACGAAATTTGGAGACGCTACGTGTATCAGAAAATCGCGCATTTTTTTTTTTTATTTTTTTTTTAGCAAAATTTGGAATTTTTTTTCACCACTCAGATAAAAAATAACCTAGACATGTTTGGTGTCTATGAACTCGTAATGACCTGGAGAATCATAATGGCAGGTTAGTTTTAGCATTTAGTGAACCTAGCAAAAAAGCCAAACAAAAAACAAGTGTGAGATTGCACTTTTTTTGCAATTTCATCACACTTGGAATTTTTTTCCCGTTTTCTGTTACATGGCATGGTAAAATCAATGGTATCTTTCAAAAGTACATCTCGTCCCGCAAAAAATAAGCCCTCACATGGCCATATTGACGGAAAAACAAAAAAGTTATGGCTCTGGGAAGGAGGGGAGCAAAAAACGAAAATGAAAAAGCGGAAAAAGCTCCGGGGCTGAAGGGGTTAAGGACGGCAAATTAGGAACGACTAAACAACCCTCCCCTTTAAAGGGAACCTGTCACCCCGTTTTTTGAGATTGAGCTATAAATACTGTTAAATAGGGCCTGCGCTGTGTGTTCCTATAGTGTATGTAGTGTACCCCGATTCCCCATGTATGCTGAGAAATAACTTACCAAAGTCGCCGTTTTCGCCTGTCAATCAGGCTGGTCAGGTCGGGAGGGCGTGGTGACATCGCTGGTTCTTCCTCAGCTTTACGTTGGTGGCGTAGTGGCGTAGTGGTGAAGACACAGCGCGCGATCTGCGCTGTCATCCCTTTCGTCGGTGGGGGCGGCCATCTTCCTGGGGCCGCGCGTGCGCAGATCGAGTGCTCTGCTGCACGGGGCTTCAGGAAAATGGCCGCGGGATGCCGCGCGTGCGCATTAGAGATCGCGGCGGCCATTTTCCCAAAGCCGAGTTTGCATCTCGGCTTTGGGAAAATGGCCGCCGCGATCTCTAATGCGCACGCGCGGCGTCCCGCGGCCATTTTCCTGAAGCCCCGTGCAGCAGAGCACTCGATCTGCGCACGCGCGGCCCCAGGAAGATGGCCGCCCCCACCGACGAAAGGGATGACAGAGCAGATCGCGCGCTGTGTCTTCACCACTACGCCACTACGCCACCAACGTAAAGCTGAGGAAGAACCAGCGATGTCACCACGCCCTCCCGACCTGACCAGCCTGATTGACAGGCGAAAACGGCGACTTTGGTAAGTTATTTCTCAGCATACATGGGGAATCGGGGTACACTACATACACTATAGGAACACACAGCGCAGGCCCTATTTAACAGTATTTATAGCTCAATCTCAAAAAACGGGGTGACAGGTTCCCTTTAAATTGAGGTACGAAAAATCCTTCTAAAAACCCAGAAAACAACAATTCACTGATCACTCGATCTGGAAATTTGCTTAGCCAAGGGGACATGTTTGCCAGGTTCACTGGAGTCTGCGCTTTTATTAATGTGCTCTTTAACAGAGGACTGCTGAGCGGCTTGCTTCTTGAAGCATTTAACCATTGGGTGCGAGTTTCCACAGAAAGAGCATTCGTGACGGAATCTACAATTATTGTTCCATTTGCAAAAGGAATCATTATAAACGAAACAAACACCCCGCTTCAAAGTGCTAGCGGGGGGCTGTTTCATATTGCTATTTCTTTGTGGAAGCATAAGATTAATCCACAAACCAATATCCTTCACTCCCCAATGTAGCTCCGGGTGAACCGACAATTTGTGCCTGAAAGCTTCACCATAGTTCAGCCAAGCGAACCCGCCGAAATTCCGATAAGCTTCCAGTATAATATCTAAGTGTTGGAATAATTTGCTACAGAGATGGGGAGATTTTTCACCCAACACTGCGGCAAAAATGGTAAAAGCCTGAACCCAATTGTTAAAAGATTTATAGCTAGTGCGTTTAATTTCATCAGAATCAGCTTTATCCTCCTTTTTATCAGGTTTAAAAAGCTGATCCTTCTTGGGTAATAAAGAAAAAATATCTACATATTGATTATTCCAAATAAGCTCTTTAACAGCAGAGCTCAAGTGGAATCCCAAAGGAGATAATTCACAAGTCAGTGCTTCCTTAAAAGTATTAACAGGAATAATGTTAGCGGGTAACGTGTCAGAGACTGCAGCACTATATGTACATGATGTGCGTGCATTAGAAGGAATAACTTCCTTCAATGTATCCGCCAACACTTTCCTAATGAGATTTGTGAGCTGTGAGTGAGGGACAGACGTAGGTAAAATAACAGTCTCACCCCTCGATGAATGTTGTCCAGTCTTAGGATCTCTGCCGGAGCTGGAGCTCAAGCCCTCCATGTTGGGCGAGCCCATGCGATCCGCTGCTGCAGAAGGCGACTCCTCTTCTTCATCTTCTGACTGCGACGCTGGGGCGTCCCGGATAGCGTCGCGGATCACCGACGTAGATACAGACGCTGCTGCGGGAGCCGCTGACACCGCAGCGCTTTTACGGCCGCGGTGAGGTGCAGACCTCCCGTCTGGAACAGCTGATGCGGACGGGGCCCCGTTCCGGTGCTGGCTGCGGAGGTCTCGCGCAGGGCTGCGAGACTTCTGTGACAGTTGGCGTCGCGACTTCCCCCTCACTTCCTGTCTTGACCGGCCGGAAGCAGGAGGCGACGCCGAAGGAGAATAGGGAATCCTCTGTCTTCTGAGGCGCACAGAAACCGGAGATGTCGGCGGGGCTGGAGAGGCTTGACACGCCGGCTGGAAAGAAACTTCTGGAGGGGGAGGGAACGCCTCAGCTGCCGCAGAGGAAGGTTCTATAGCCAAGCAGCGCTGAAGCCATTCCGCTCCACCCTCAGCGTCGGCTCTGGTCAGGAGTTGCTGCAGGAGACCCTCCATCCTCAGGTGCTTCTTCTTCTTTTCTTCTTCACCAGCAGAATGACTAATGTTGTGAATTCTGTGGCAGAGCTCCCTCCTGTGGTCACAAGTGGTACTTCGGCTGATTCTCTCTGTGAGCTTCTGTTTGTGGAGGAAAGTGGTACTGCGGCTTCTGAGTTTCCTCCCTCAGGTGATCTGGTGAGGTCGTTAGGTGCTTCTCTACTTAACTCCACCTAATGCTTTGATCCTGGCTTCCTGTCAATGTTCCAGTGTTGGACTTGCTTTTCCCTGGATCATTCCTGTGGCCTGCTGCTCTGCATAGCTAAGTTCTTCTTTGCTATTTGTTTGCTATTTTTTCTGTCCAGCTTGTCTAATTTGTTGCTGGAAGCTCTGGGACGCAAAGGGTGTTCCTCCGTGCCGTTAGTTCGGTACGGAGGGTCTTTTTGCCCCCTTTGTGTGGTGTTCTTTAGGGTTTTGTGTAGACCGCAAAGTTACCTTTTCTATCCTCGATCTGTTAAGAAAGTCGGGCCTCACTTTGCTGAATCTATTTCATCTCTACGTTTGTCTTTTCATCTTAACTCACAGTCATTATATGTGGGGGGCTGCCTTTTCCTTTGGGGTATTTCTCTGAGGCAAGGTAGGCTTATTTTCTATCTTCAGGCTAGTTAGTTTCTCAGGCTGTGCCGAGTTGCATAGGCAGAGTTAGGCGCAATCCACGGCTGCCTCTAGTGTTGTTTGGAGAGGATTAGGGATTGCGGTCTGCAGAGTTCCCACGTCTCAGAGCTCGTTCTATGATTTTGGGTTATTGTCAGATCACTGTATGTGCTCTGACCGCTATGTCCATTGTAGTACTGAATTGCCTTTCATAACAGACTAAATCCCCTGAAACCAGGGTTTTTATACACAAATATTTGGGCGCCCAGCACTTCAATAACCAATCAAAACAGTTAAAATTGGGCGCTAGGCAGAACATACACAAATATCTGGGCGCCCAGCAATTCAATAACCAATCAAAACAGTTAAAATTGGTCGCCAGGCAGACCAGAAGGAACTGGATAAAACCAGTTTCTCCTCACCTCATCTGACTGACCTGACCTCTAAATGACCCATAGAAAAATAGTCATATTAAAAACTATAGGGTCTATGAGGCCATGAGACCCCCGCTGTATTTCTTCTGGGTTCACGCGGGGGGGCTAACATTCCCCCGTTTGCTCCCCAAACTGTCTGCACCCATCCCCCATACTGTTTCCTCATATATGCCCTCCATTCTCCGGTATTGTTTCCTCATACATGCCCCCCATCTCCGCCTTTGCTCTTTTTGTGTCCTCAAATCTCCCCCACACATTAAATCCTCCACCCCCACTCCAAATATCACCCACTTCATTAAATCCCCCCATGACAAATCTCCCCCCACACACATTCAATCCCCCATCTCCACTCACATTAAATCCCTTCCCCACAATAAATCCCCCCATCTCCACTCATATTAAATCTCCCCCATCCAATAATAAATCCCAACATCCCACCACCCTCACTCACATTAATTCCCCCCCACAATAAATCCCCCATCTCCACTCACATTAAACCCCTTCCCCACAATAAATCCCCCCATCTCCACTCACATTAAATCCCTTCCCCACAATAAATCCCCCCATCTCCACTCACATTAGATCCCTTCCCCACAATAAATCCCCCCATCTCCACTCATTAAATCTCCCCCATCTATATACATAATTGTCTAAGGGGTACTTCCGTCTGTCCGTCCTTCTGTCACGGTTATTCGTTCGCTGATTGGTCTCGGCAGCTGCCTGTCATGGCTGCCGCGACCAATCAGCGACGGCCACAGTCCGATTAGTCCCTCCCCTACTCCCCTGCACTCACTGCCCGGCACCCGCTCCATAATCCCCTCCACTCGCCGCTCACACAGGGTTAATGGCAGCGGTAACGGCCCGCGGTGTAACGCACTCCGTTACCGCTGCTATTAACCCTGTGTGTCCCCAACTATTTACTATTGATGCTGCCTATGCGGCATCAATAGTAAAAATATGTCATGTTAAAAATAATAATAAAAAAATAAAAAAACCTGCTATACTTATCCTCCGCCGCCTTTCTTACTCCTCTCCACGCTCCCGGGACCGCTCCATTGCAAGCGGCAGTTTCCGCTCCCGTCCCAGCGCTGGTGTGCGACAAGGACCTGCCGTTACATCACGGTCATGTGACCGTGACGTCATCATAGGTCCTGCTCACACCAGCCCTGGGACGGGACCGCAAGCTGCCGCTTGCAATGGAGCGGTCCCGGGAGCGTGGAGAGGAACGAGAAAGGCGGCGGAGGGTAAGTATAGCAGGACTTCAACGGGCTATAGGTGAGTATATATATATATATATATATACAGTTAGGGCCAGAAATATTTGGACAGTGACACAAGTTTTGTTATTTTAGCTGTTTACAAAAACATGTTCAGAAATACAATTATATATATAATATGGGCTAAAAGTGCACACTCCCAGCTGCAATATGATAGTTTCCACATCCAAATCGGAGAAAGGGTTTAAGAATCAAAGCTCTGTAATGCATAGCGTCCTCTTTTTCAAGGGACCAAAAGTAATTGGACAATGGACTCTAAGGGCTGCAATTAACTCTGAAGGCGTCTCCCTCGTTAACCTGTAATCAATGAAGTAGTTAAAAGGTCAGGGGTGGATTCCAGGTGTGTGGTTTTGCATTTGGAAGCTGTTGCTGTGAGCAGACAACATGCGGTCAAAGGAACTCTCAATTGAGGTGAAGCAGAACATCCTGAGGCTGAAAAAAAAGAAAAAATCCATCAGAGAGATAGCAGACATGCTTGGAGTAGCAAAATCAACAGTTGGGTACATTCTGAGAAAAAAGGAATTGACTGGTGAGCTTGGGAACTCAAAAAGGCCTGGGCGTCCACGGATGACAACAGTGGTGGATGATCGCCGCATACTTAATTTGGTGAAGAAGAACCCGTTCACAACATCAACTGAAGTCCAGAACACTCTCAGTGAAGTAGGTGTATCTGTCTCTAAGTCAACAGTAAAGAGAAGACTCCATGACAGTAAATACAAAGGGTTCACATCTAGATGCAAACCATTCATCAATACCAAAAATAGACAGGCCAGAGTTAAATTTGCAGAAAAACACCTCAAGAAGCCAGCTCAGTTCTGGAAAAGTATTCTATGGACAGATGAGACAAAGATCAACCTGTACCAGAATGATGGGAAGAAAAAAGTTTGGAGAAGAAAGGGAACGGCACATGATCCAAGGCACACCACATCCTCTGTAAAACATGGTGGAGGCAACGTGATGGCATGGGCATGCATGGCTTTCAATGGCACTGGGTCACTTGTGTTTATTGATGACATAAGAGCAGACAAGAGTAGCCGGATGAATTCTGAAGTGTACCGGGATATACTTTCAGCCCAGATTCAGCCAAATGCTGCAAAGTTGATTGGACGGCGCTTCATAGTACAGATGGACAATGACCCCAAGCATACAGCCAAAGCTACCCAGGAGTTCATGAGTGCCAAAAAGTGGAACATTCTGCAATGGACAAGTCAATCTCCAGATCTAAACCCAATTGAGCATGCATTTCACTTGCTCAAATCCAGATTTAAGACGGAAAGACCCACAAACAAGCAAGACCTGAAGGCTGCGGCTGTAAAGGCCTGGCAAAGCATTAAGAAGGAGGAAACCCAGCGTTTGGTGATGTCCATGGGTTCCAGACTTAAGGCAGTGATTGCCTCCAAAGGATTTGCAACAAAATATTGAAAATAAAAATATTTTGTTTGGGTTATGTTTATTTGTCCAATTACTTTTGACCTCCTAAAATGTGGAGTGTTTGTAAAGAAATGTGTACAATTCCTACATTTTCTATCAGATATTTTTGTTCAACCCTTCAAATTAAACGTTACAATCTGCATTTGAATTCTGTTGTAGAGGTTTCATTTCAAATCCAATGTGGTGGCATGCAGAGCCCAACTCGCGAAAATTGTGTCACTGTCCAAATATTTCTGGCCCTAACTGTATATATATATTTTTTTTTAAGTCTCTATACTACGTGGCTCTGTGCTGGGCAATATACTACGTGACTAGGCAATATACTACGTGGCTCTGCTATATACTATGTGGCTGGGCAATACGTGACTGGGCAATATACTACGTGGCTGGGCAATATAATATGTGACTAGGCAATATACTACGTGGCTGGGCAATATAGTACGTTGCTGGCCAATATGCTACGTGGCTGGGCAATATACTACGTCGCTGGGCAATATACTACATGGCTGGGCAAGATACTACGTTGATGGGCAATATACTACGTGGCTGGGCAATATACTACGTGGCTGGGCAATATACTACGTGGCTGGGCAATATACTACGTGGACATGCATATTCTAGAATACCCGATGCGTTAGAATCGGGCCACCATCTAGTCCAATAATAAATCCCACCATCCCCACTCACATTAAATCCCCCCCACAATAAATCCCCCATCTCCACTCATATTAAATATCCCCCATCCAATAATAAATCCCACCATCCCCACTCACATTAAATCCCCCCCACAATATACCCCCCCATTCCCACTCACATTAAATCCCCCCCCTACCGCTGCACCTTCGGTGTCTTCAGCTCCACTGGAGCACTTATCACCGATCTGCATCTCAGTGCCTCTGCTCTGCAGCACGGGGGAGTGATGTCAGCAGCGTGATCACATGACCTGATCACGCTGCTGGCGTCGCTCTGACCCAGCAGTCAGAGCTTCAATTGTACTCGCATCTCAGATGCAGTACAATTGAACACTGGGAGCCGGCGCGCTGCAGCTTCTCTGTGCCGGCTGTCAGCTTGACAGTCGGCACAGAGAACAGCTGACTCCCATTGCGGGGGGCGGCAGAATGCAGCTGCCAGGGGAGACACTGCGGACCGCCGCTTTAGGCGGCCCGACTGCGCCACCCTGCTGGCTGCGCCCGGGGCACATGCCCCGGCTGCCCCCCCCCCCTAGATACGTCGCTGGATAGTCACAAGCCATCAAACAAAGAAGACCTGCTTAAACTTTTGCCCCAAGAGCAGTATGAAAGAGTGGTGGAAAGCATGCCAAGACATATGAAAACTGTGATTAAAAATAATGGTTATTCCACACAATATTGATTTCTGAACTCTTCTTGAGTTAGTATTGTGGTTTCTAAATGATTATGAACTTGTTTTATTTGCATTATTTGAGGTCTGAAAGAACTGTTTTGTTTAATTTTGACCACTTCTCCTTTTCAGAAAAAAAATTAAAAAATGGATTGCTTGGAAATTTGGAGATATGTTGTCAATAGTTTATAGAATAAATTAAAAATTTACATTTTACTAAAAAATATACCTATAAAGTGAAGAATCAGACAAACTTGAACATTTTGCAGTGGTTTCTTAATTTTTTAATCTTAATCGCTGTAATCGTACTGACCCGAAGAATAAAGCTCCCTTAAGACTTGTACAAAATGCAAAACAGCATTACCCCCTCCACCAAAAATAAAAAATCCTGAAATGCTGGCTATTGTTCAGTCTGCCTCCCAAAAATCAGAATAGAAAGCGATCAAAAAATATCCTAACATAGCACCAATAACGATATCAACTCATCTCACAAAAAGCAAGCCTTCGCATAACTATCAGTGGAAATATGGAAAAATCATAGCTCTCAAAAAATGGCAATTCAAAAACTAGTTTTTGCAAAAAGAAAGCGTATTTTAGTGTAACAGTAGCCAAGTATAAAAAACAATATAAATCTGGTATCTCTGTAATCGCACCAGCTCAAAGAATAAAGTCATCTAATCACTTGTACAGCACAAGGAACGGTGTAAAAAATAAATAAAATTAATTCTCCTGCTGTTGATTTGTTCATTCTGCCTCCCAGAAATCGTAGTAAGGCTTGGCTCACATTTATTGTGCGCTCTACGCTGAGCACTTACACTGGGGTATATTTGAAATAAGTGATTCAAATGGTACCTGTGGCGGAAGATTCCCTATAATGAGGCAGATAGAGACATAGTGGACGCCGTCGGCCCTGTGATCCAGTGGTGTCCGTCTTTTTATTAGTGCATAAAAGTGCAGTCCACCACAGTTTTGTGCACCTCTGAAAAGAAGCACATCACTGAACAGAGGTCAGACGGAGTCCAGAGTAACTCTGCTGCCTCATTATAGTGAATGGATCCTTCGGGGGTTTCATATGAATCGCCTAATTCAGACATTTAGATAGAAACCCTGATGCAAGTGCTTAGAGTAGAGCACAGAATAAATAAATATGATCCCAAATGTTATGTAAAATGTTTCCAGTTAAAGCTTCAGCTCAATCCACAAAAAAGCAAGTCCCCACTCAGATCCATCATCTGTCAATGGAAATATATTGGGTTTCCACATTACTGGTAGTACAAAAACTCTGGAAAAATGCTATGACTCCTGGCCCCCCCAAAAAAAAATCCAGCGAATTCTACACTCCCAAATTCAAATGCCCCCCTCCCTTCTGAGCCCCACAGTGTGCCTAAAAAACATTTAGCATCCACATATTTGGCAGGGGTATAATTTCCAAAATGGGGTCACTTCATTGAGGATTCTGCTATTCTAGCACCTAGTGGTTCTGTATATGGAGTCCACAAATTCTTCTAGGAAAATCTGTACTCCAGGAGGCAAATAGCGCTCTGTCCCTCCCGAGTCTCTCCGTGTGGCTAAGCAGTACTGTACAGCCACATATGTATTACATTAATATATTATTCTACATTCAGCAGAAATTGTGTGACAAATTTTGCTGCCATTTTTACCTATTTCCCCTTGTGAAAATGTAAAATCAGGGGCCAAAACAATGTTTGTGACAAAAATGTAATTATTCTTTCTTCACTGCCCAATGGTGTAAAATTCTGTAACCCACCTGTGGTGTCAATGTGATCACTGCACCCCTAGATTAATTCATTGAGAGGTGTAGTTTGTAAAATGGGGTCACTTATGGTTCTGCTGTTCTGGCACCTCAGGAGCTCTCCCAGTGGGTGATGGCACTCGCAAACCATAACCGTGAAATCTGCACTGTAATATGGTGCTCATTGCCTGCTGAGCTTTGTACTGTGCCTCAAAAGTAATTCCCGATTACATTCAGGGTTTTGGCGCAATCAAGAGAAATTGCACAACAAATGAGAGGTCCATTTTTCCTATTAGCACTCTAAAAATTAAAAATTTGTGACTAACACAACATTTTATTGCTCTAAAAATGTAATTATTCTTTCTTCACCGCGCAATAGTATAAATTTCTGGGACACATCTGTAGTGTTAACATGCTCACTGCTCCCTTAGATGAATTCAATGAGAGGTGTAATTTGTAAAATGACCTCACTTATGGGGGGTTTCTGCTGTTCTGGCATCTCAGGGGCTCTGCCAATGTGATATGGCACCCTCAAACCATTCCTGCAAAATCTGAACTCTAATATGGCGCCTCTTCCCCTCTGAGCTTTGCACTGTGCCTCAAAAGTAGTTTTTGACCACATTTGGGATATAGGCGTACTCAGGAGAAATTTCACAACAAATTTTGATGTCCATTTTCTCCTGTTGCCCTTGTAAAAATAAAAAATTTGGGGCTAAAATAATTTTTTGTGGGAAAAGTGATTTTTTTTATTTTCACTGCTCTATATTATAAACTTCTGTGAAGCACCCGTGGGTTGAAGGTGCTCAATACACAGCTAGATACATTCCTTAAGGATGTAATTTCTAAAATGAGTTCACTTGTGGGGAGTAGAGTTGAGCAAATTTCTTCGGGTCCCTGCTTATTCGGCAAGCTATAGTGCTTGCCAAATAAGCTGCAGAGGGTACCCGGATACATGGAGCGCACTGGCTGATCAGCTGTTCGGCTCCGCAGCTGCATGTGTCACTGTCACAACACATGCATGTAGAGCCTGTTTGTTGGGCTCTCTATGCATGTGCTGTGACAGTGACACCACCGTGACACATGCAGCTGCGGCATCGATCAGCCGGCGCGCTCCATCTTTCCGGGTTCCCTCTACAGCTTATTCAGCAAGCGCTATAGCTTGCCAAATAAGCGGGGACCCAAAGAAATTCGCTCATCTCTAGTGAGGAGTTTCCATTGTTTAGGCATATCAGGGGCTCTCCAAATCCATGGTGTCCGCTCTGGATTCTATCCATTTTTGTGTTCAAAAAGTCAAATTGTGCTCCTTCCCTTCCGAGCTCTACCTTGCACCCAAACAGTGGTTTTCATGTACATATGGTGTATCGGCATACTCAGGAGAAATTGCACAACATATTTTGAGGTTCAGTTTCTCCTGTTACCCTTATGAAATTTTTTTTTAAAAATTGTCTAAAGTAAAATTTTTGGGAAAAAAAATTACCTTATTTTGCGGTTTATAAGATGCACCGGATTAATAGACACACCCCAAATTTTGAAGAGAAAAATAGGGAAGAAAACTTTTTTTTTAATAAAATGGTTGTGCTTCTTACAATTCACGCTTATGGCGGCTGCGGTGCCGCTGCGGTGCACCAGGATCCCAGGGTTGCTGCTGGGGGAGGCAAGAGTGGGGCGATGCTGCGGACCCCAGACTGGGAGAAAGGGGTGTTCAGATGTGTGATGCTGCGGGTGTTCGGTGGTGCGGGGGCTACGCTGACATTTTGTGAAAGCTCGAAACCACCATACTTCCATGGTTTACTTAGCAGTGGACTTCGGGAAAATGGTTGCTGGGGGCAGCGCATGCGCAGATGGAGATCTTGGTGCTGAGATCTCATCTCCCGAGATCTTGGTGCCGAGATCTCCATCTGTGCATGCACTGCTCCCAGGAGCAATTTTCCCGGAGTCCATCACAATGTTATTATTATTGTTATTATTATTTATTTATATAGCACCATTAATTCCATGGTGCTGTACATGAGAAAGGGGTTACATACAGAGGTATAGATATCGTTTACAGTAAACAAGTTTACAATGACAGACTGGTACAGAGAGGAGAGGACCCTGTCCTTGCGGACATACATTCTATGGGATAGTGGGGAAGAGGCAGAAGGTAGGGGCGAGGCAGCAGCTCTGGCGATGGCGAGGCGGCGGCTCTCGCGATGGCGAGGCGGCAGAATGGTTATTGCAGGCTGTAGGCTTTCTTGAAGAGATGGGTTTTCAGGTTCCGTCTGAAGGAGCCGAGGGTGGTGGATAGTCGGACGTGTTGAGGCATGGAATTTCAGAGGATGGGGGATATTTGGGAGAAATTTTGGAGGCGGTTGTGTGAGGAACGAATAAGTGTGGAGGAGAGTAGGAGGTCTTGGGAGGATCAGAGATTACGTGAGGGAAGATATTGGGAGATTAGTTCAGAGATATAAGGAGGGGACAGGTTGTGGATGGCTTTGTAGATCAGTGTTAGTAGTTTGAACTGGATTCGTTGGGGAATTGGGAGCCAGTGGAGGGATTTGCAGAGGGGAGAAGCAGGGGAGTAGCGAGGAGACAGGTGGATTAGCCGGGCAGCAGAGTTGAGGACAGACTGGAGTGGTGCAAGAGAGTTAGCGGGGAGGCCACAGAGGAGGGTGTTGCAGTAGTCGAGGCAGGAGATGATGAGGGCATGCACAAGAGTTTGGGTAGATTGTGGGCTGAGGAAGGAATGGATTCTGGCAATATTTTTAAGTTGGAGGACGACAAGAGGTGGCAAGAGTTTGGACGTGCGGTTTGAAGGACAGGGCAGAGTCGAGAGTTACCCCGAGGCAGCGGATTTCAGGTGCGGGAGAGAGCGTGATACCGTTTACCATAATAGATAGGTCAGATAGGGGGGATACGTGAGATGGAGGAAAGATGATGAGTTCGGTTTTGTCTACATTGAGTTTTAGGAAGCGAGAGGTGAAGAAGGAGGATATGGCTGACAGACACTTCGGGATTCTGGACAGCAGAGAGGTGACATCTGGGCCAGAGAGGTAGATCTGAGTGTCGTCCACATACAGGTGGTACTGGAAGCCGTGGGACTTTATCAGTTGTCCTAGGCCAAGAGTATAGATGGAAAAAAGTAGGGGCCCTAGGACAGAGCCTTGAGGGACTCCAACAGAGAGAGGGCGGGATGAGGAGGTGGTGTGAGAGTGGGAAACACTAAATGTGCGGTCGGAAAGGTATGAGGCAATCCAGGACAGGGCAAGGTCTTTGATGCCAAGGGAAGAAAGAATCTGTAGCAGTAGGCAGTGATCAACTGTGTCCATGTAAACCATGGAAGAGCGGGCGTCCTGGGCTTTCACAAAATGTCGGCGGGGCCCCCACCCCACCGAACACTCGCAGTGTTGAACTTCCAAACACCCGCTTATCCCAGCCTGCAGCAACGCGCCACTTTTGCCTCCTCTAGCAGAGACCCTGGGACCCTGCTCCTTTGTGGCCGGTAAGGTATATTGGAATTATAAGACACACACCCATTTCCCCCCCAAATTTGGGGGGAAAAGTGCATCTTATAATCCGAAAAATGCGATAAATGTTTTTTCCTTCCACGTTCCATTCCACATTCCTGTGAAGTGCCTGAAAGGGTTAATAAACTTCTTGAATGTGCTTTGATGGGTGCAGTTTTTAGAATGGCGTTACTTTGGGGTATTTTCTGTCATAAAGGCCCCCCAAAGTCACTTCAAATGTGATGTGGTCCCTAAAAAAAATGGTTTTGTAAATTTTGTTGTGAAAATGAGAAATCGCTGGTCAACTTTTAACCCTTCTAAAATCCTAGAAAAAATTATGTTTCAATAAATTGTGCTGATGTAAAGCAGACTAGTGGGAAATGTTATTTATTAACAATTTTGTGTGACATAACTCTTTGATTTAAGGGTATAAGAATTCAAAGTTTGGAAATTGTGAAATTTTCAACATTTTTGCCAAATTTCCGATATTTTCACAAATAAACGCAAGTCATATTGAACAAATTTTACCACTATCATGAAGTACAATATGTCACGAAAAAATGTTCTCAGAACCAGTGGACATGATATCTTTTCCCTGAGGAAGCCGCTACTCAGGCGGCGATACGTGTGGGAGCCTATCCCACATTCTGTTTCCCCACTTCACAAGATCTTTCTCTATGGCTTTGGACTGTGGGTATGACAAGGTTTTTTGTTTTTTTTTTCCCCATGGGATTGAGGTTTTGGGCTCTTGCATTGTCTAGTTCCCCCTCTCCCCCTCCCGCAGGTCCTATGCATACTATTACTGAGACACTTCATATATTAACATCTCTTATGCTTTTCTATTTTTTCTACTGTCTCATTCATCACCAATTTTGTTGTACGCCTTTTTTCATCAGTTACATTTTTTCTTTTTGCCATATGACTAAAGTTTCTATATTATGTGCCTTATTATAGGGGATGTATGGTATTGCAATATCAACATCTTCACACCCATTTCATGGAGTGGTCATTTATCCTTGCATTATCTTCGCTTGTGCAGTCAGATTCTTGTGATAACCTTATTGTGGGAAGCACATGTTTTGTGGGCTGTCATTTTCCTCATTCTAGGATATGACATGGGCATGTTTTCTTGCATGTTTGCATTTTTTAAGTGTTTTTAATGGTTTTTGTGTTGTTGTTTTGTGTGTGTACTTATGTGCAGTCTTGAGTTTTTTGCCAATTTAATAATAAAAACTATTTTTGATACTGGATTATATATGGAGGTGTTCCTGTCTATGTGGGCATGATCTTTTTCTTGCTCTTTTTTTAGAATCAGAGGGCTACATTGAAGCGTTCCAGAGTTATTAACTCAAAAAGTGACACTGGTGAGATTTAAAAAATGAGGCTACAAAGTGGCTTGGTGCTTAAGGGGTTATGATTATTATTATTATTATTATTATTTATTGTTATAGCGCCATTTATTCCATGGTGCTTTACATGTGAGGAGGGGTATACATAATAAAAACAAGTACAATAATCTTAAACAATACAAGTCATAACTGGTACAGGAGGAGAGAGGACCCTGCCCGCGAAGGCTCACAATCTACAAGGGATGGGTGAGAATACAGTAGGTGAGGATAGAGCTGGTCATGCAGCGGTTTGGTCGATCGGTGGTTACTGCAGGATGTAGGCTTGTCGGAAGAGGTAGGTCTTCAGGTTCTTTTTGAAGGTTTCGATGGTAGGCGAGAGTCTGATGTGTTGGGGTAGAGGGTTCCAGAGTAGGGGTGATACGCGAGAGAAATCTTGTATACGATTGTGGGAAGAGGAGATAAGAGGGGAGTAGAAAAGGAGATCTTGTGAGGATCAGAGGTTGCGTGCAGGAAAGTATCGGGAGACAAGGTCACAGAAGTATGGAGGAGACAGGTTGTGGATGGCTTTGTACGTCATGGTTAGGGTTTTGTACGGGAGTCTCTGGGCAATGGGGAGCCAGTGAAGGGATTGACAGAGGGGAGAGGCCAGGGAATAGCGGGGAGACAGGTGGATTAGTCGGGCAACAGAGTTTAGAATATATTGGAGGGGTGCGAGAGTGTTAGAGGGGTGGCCACAGAGCAGGAGGTTGCAGTAGTCAAGGCGAGAGATGTTGAGGGCATGGACTAGGGTTTTTGCAGATTCTTGGTTGAGGAATGAATTCGTGAAATATTTTTGAGTTGAAGTCGGCAGGAAGTGCCGTTAAGAAATTACCATCACTGCCTCCTTTAGGTCTCACAATATATATTCCTTATCAGTGTGTGTTTAAAGTGATGGATATGTTGCCTTTGGTAGGATTTTGCCCTAAAGCTGTAAAGAAACAGTGCTAGCCACTGAGCATCCATGCTGCCCTCATCAAATGCTCATGCAGGGATGGACATATCATTGTTAAATCCTGTGCAGCAGCACAGGGGCCTAAGAGGTAAGGTGGCCAATTTGTATCTCCAAAGTAGGTGAAATTGTTCATTAGGATAAGCTCTTAAACTGTATAGGACCCATATATTGTTCTTACACAGGGGCCCTCTTTTGCCTGTGTCCCCCAGTGTGCCCAAGAACAGCTCACCACATACATTATCGGATTTGTCAGTCTCCAGTTTAACGTATTTGTTTCTAGAAGCTGACAACGTCTACAAAAGACGGACAGATGCCATTTGCTTTTCTTTTAGTGTTTTCTCTATGTTATTTTGGAACCGTGCAAAAAAAAAAAAAAAAAACACCAGTGGATTAAAGGAGGTGCAATAAAACTTGTACCAGCGAAAACTGGCACATCCAATTGTAATGCTGATCTTCTGCATACCCTGAAATGTTGGTCAGTGACAAAAGGTCTGGCTCCATCCCACCCCCACTCCTTTGTACACAGCTGTTGCAGTTCCATTGAATTTCTTCAATGAAAAAAGGGCTGTGGGGGATAAAAAAAAAAAACCCTGCTGCAGCCAGTACATATGGCATGTGCTGGTTTCCTTTTCCACAGTGATCCCACACAGTCAGCCAGCAAAGTCTAGAGGCATCATGGAAAACTGACTCACTAGATGCTTGCTGAGGATACTTCTACATGATAGTCTTGAGCAAGTAATTTCATATTCCTCTAATATTTAAATCCAGAAAATCTTACTGCCATATCCAACTTAAAATAGAGTAGAGGCCATCTGTGACAGACCAATCCTGCATTAAAACTGACCTTGTATGCCATATGGCATAAGAGAAAAGGATGACTAATTAGCTAATGATTGGTCAACATCACATTTGACTAAATAGGGTCAGCCGACATTAATTCATTGTCTATGGAAAGTGAATTGGCTAGAGTAGAACTTACCATAGCTCCGCCTACTGCAAAGGATTCTGGGTAAACCTGCTATTCTTTGTATTATGCTGCTTGCAAGTACTTTCCGTTTCAGGAAAGCATCCACTATATAGAGTAGAAGTAATTATACAGTTCCTTTTTTTTGTCTGTCCGTGTACCAGAAATTGAACTCTATTCCTGTGATGGTTCGATGTAAAGATTGGCCATATTTTGTGCCCATTTCTGGTGCAAATTATAGTAAATTTGTTAGCCCGTGGTTAGCCAGTATTGCCTCCCATCAAGCACTAATACTTTCATCATCACGTTTCAAAATTGTCAAGAGAAGCAAAAATTGCACATTTCAGCGCAGAACTTACGTGCAGCACAATTTGTAATTTTTTTTTTTAACTACAAAATGCCAATGAAAAGCCTTAATAAATTAAAATTAAGAAAAGCCTTAAAAAGTTCGTGTACCTTTCCTTGCATTTGTCCTTTGTTGTACCATGTGCAAGAAACACAAAAAGAGATATAGTGGGCAGCACATAAATATTCAATCAGGGACCTACCACATGCATATAAAACAACACAGAAGAATAAGGGTACCGTCACACAGTGCAATTTTCATCGCTACGACGGTACGATCCGTGACGCTCCAGCGTCGTAACAATATCGCTCCAGCGTCGTAGACTGCTGTCACACTTTGCAATCTACAACGCTGGAGCGATAATTTCATGACGTATGTGCGATGTAGAAGCCGTTGGTTACTATGCGCACATCGTATACGATATATGTTACACCATGCAATCATGCCGCCACAGCGGGACACTAAACGACGAAAGAAAGTTTCAAACGATCTGCTACGACGTACGATTCTCAGCGGGGTCCCTGATCGCAGGAGCGTGTCAGACACTGCGATCTCGTAACTATATCGCTCAAACGTCACGAATCGTGCCGTCGTAGCGATCAAAATTGCACTGTGTGACGGTACCCTAAGACAAGAAAAGCATATGCACACTAATGGGAGGAAGACGCTCTAGCAGCGTCGATACGCGTGGGGCCCTGGTAACCCCATGGACAGCACCTGGTAATATACTGTTGCATGTGCAACTTGACCACCATTATGGGCAGCGCATGCCGGCCGTTTGCAGAGGGTTAGTGGTATTATCCACGAGACTCTGTTTAGCTTGGAAATTATTTGTATGGCGGCTGGGGTTAATATGACTTTTTTTGCTATCAGGTACCAGGTGGTTTGGTAGTGTATTGTAATTTAACACAATATAGGGTTGGTAGGATGCATGGGTGCTATATCATATCTGAATAGGAAATTTATTGTTGTATTTCCCATGTCTTTACACCAAAACCTGTGGGATATTATAATCTACTAGCTATTGAACCCGTTCTACGCCCGGGTGGCGAGCATTTATATTGGTATATGGTCTCCATCATGTGCTGCTGCCATCCTGCGCCCGTTCTGTCATGTGCTGCTGCCATCCTGCGCCCGTTCTGTCATGTGCTGCTGCCATCCTGCGCCCGTTCTGTCATGTGCTGCTGCCATCCTGCGCCCGTTCTGTCATGCGCTGCTGCCATCTTGCGCCCGTTCTGTCATGCGCTGCTGCCATCCTGCGCCCATTCTGTCATGTGCTGCTCCCATCCTGCGCCCGTTCTGTCATGTGCTGCTCCCATCCTGCGCCCCCGTTCTGTCATGCGCTGCTGCCATCCTGCGCCCGTTCTGTCATGTGCTGCTCCCATCCTGCTGCCATCCTGCACCCGTTATGTCATGCGCTGCTGCCATCCTGCGCCCGTTCTGTCATGTGCTGCTGCCATCCTGCGCCCGTTCTGTCATGCGCTGCTGCCATCCTGTGCCCGTTCTGTCATGTGCTGCTCCCATCCTGCTGCCATCCTGCGCCCGTTCTGTCATGCGCTGCTGCCATCCTGCGCCCGTTCTGTCATGTGCTGCTGCCATCCTGCGCCCGTTCTGTCATGTGCTGCTGCCATCCTGCGCCCATTGTGTCATGTGCTGCTGCCATCCTGCGCCCGTTCTGTCATGTGCTGCTGCCATCCTGCGCCCGTTCTGTCATGTGCTGCTCCCATCCTGCTGCCATCCTGCGCCCGTTATGTCATGCGCTGCTGCCATCCTGGGCCCGTTCTGTCATGTGCTGCTGCCATCCTGCGCCCGTTATGTCATGCGCTGCTGCCATCCTGGGCCCGTTCTGTCATGTGCTGCTGCCATCCTGCGCCCGTTATGTCATGCGCTGCTGCCATCCTGGGCCCGTTCTGTCATGTGCTGCTGCCATCCTGCGCCCGTTATGTCATGCGCTGCTGCCATCCTGGGCCCGTTCTGTCATGTGCTGCTGCCATCCTGCGCCCGTTATGTCATGCGCTGCTGCCATCCTGGGCCCGTTCTGTCATGTGCTGCTCCCATCCTGCTGCCATCCTGCGCCCGTTATGTCATGCGCTGCTGCCATCCTGGGCCCGTTCTGTCATGTGCTGCTGCCATCCTGCGCCCGTTATGTCATGCGCTGCTGCCATCCTGGGCCCGTTCTGTCATGTGCTGCTGCATACCCTGAAATGTTGGTCAGTGACAAAAGGTCTGGCTCCATCCCACCCCCACTCCTTTGTACACAGCTGTTGCAGTTCCATTGAATTTCTTCAATGAAAAAAGGGCTGTGGGGGATAAAAAAAAAAAACCCTGCTGCAGCCAGTACATATGACATGTGCTGGTTTCCTTTTCCACAGTGATCCCACACAGTCAGCCAGCAAAGTCTAGAGGCATCATGGAAAACTGACTCACTAGATGCTTGCTGAGGATACTTCTACATGATAGTCTTGAGCAAGTAATTTCATATTCCTCTAATATTTAAATCCAGAAAATCTTACTGCCATATCCAACTTAAAATAGAGTAGAGGCCATCTGTGACAGACCAATCCTGCATTAAAACTGACCTTGTATGCCATATGGCATAAGAGAAAAGGGTGACTAATTAGCTAATGATTGGTCAACATCACATTTGACTAAATAGGGTCAGCCGACATTAATTCATTGTCTATGGAAAGTGAATTGGCTAGAGTAGAACTTACTATAGAGTAGAAGTAATTATACAGTTCCTTTTTTTTGTCTGTCCGTGTACCAGAAATTGAACTCTATTCCTGTGATGGTTCGATGTAAAGATTGGCCATATTTTGTGCCCATTTCTGGTGCAAATTATAGTAAATTTGTTAGCCCGTGGTTAGCCAGTATTGCCTCCCATCAAGCACTAATACTTTCATCATCACGTTTCAAAATTGTCAAGAGAAGCAAAAATTGCACATTTCAGCGCAGAACTTACGTGCAGCACAATTTGTAATTTTTTTTTTAACTACAAAATGCCAATGAAAAGCCTTAATAAATTAAAATTAAGAAAAGCCTTAAAAAGTTCGTGTACCTTTCCTTGCATTTGTCCTTTGTTGTACCATGTGCAAGAAACACAAAAAGAGATATAGTGGGCAGCACATAAATATTCAATCAGGGACCTACCACATGCATATAAAACAACACAGAAGAATAAGACAAGAAAAGCATATGCACACTAATGGGAGGAAGACGCTCTAGCAGCGTCGATACGCGTGGGGCCCTGGTAACCCCATGGACAGCACTTGGTAATATACTGTTGCATGTGCAACTTGACCACCATTATGGGCAGCGCATGCCGGCCGTTTGCAGAGGGTTAGTGGTATTATCCACGAGACTCTGTTTAGCTTGGACATTATTTGTATGGCGGCTGGGGTTAATATGACTTTTTTTGCTATCAGGTACCAGGTGGTTTGGTAGTGTATTGTAATTTAACACAATATAGGGTTGGTAGGATGCATGGGTGCTATATCATATCTGAATAGGAAATTTATTGTTGTATTTCCCATGTCTTTACACCAAAACCTGTGGGATATTATAATCTACTAGCTATTAAACCCGTTCTACGCCCGGGTGGCGAGCATTTATATTGGTATATGGTCTCCATCATGTGCTGCTGCCATCCTGCGCCCGTTCTGTCATGTGCTGCTGCCATCCTGCGCCCGTTCTGTCATGTGCTGCTGCCATCCTGCGCCCGTTCTGTCATGTGCTGCTGCCATCCTGCGCCCGTTCTGTCATGCGCTGCTGCCATCCTGCGCCCGTTCTGTCATGCGCTGCTGCCATCCTGCGCCCGTTCTGTCATGTGCTGCTCCCATCCTGCGCCCGTTCTGTCATGTGCTGCTCCCATCCTGCGCCCCCGTTCTGTCATGCGCTGCTGCCATCCTGCGCCCGTTCTGTCATGTGCTGCTCCCATCCTGCTGCCATCCTGCACCCGTTATGTCATGCGCTGCTGCCATCCTGGGCCCGTTCTGTCATGTGCTGCTGCCATCCTGCGCCCGTTATGTCATGCGCTGCTGCCATCCTGGGCCCGTTCTGTCATGTGCTGCTGCCATCCTGCGCCCGTTATGTCATGCGCTGCTGCCATCCTGGGCCCGTTCTGTCATGTGCTGCTGCCATCCTGCGCCCGTTAGCTCCTGTGTGCCTAAACATTGGCGCTCCCCCACAAGTGACCCCATTTTGGAAACTAGACCCCCCAAGGAACTTATTTAGATGCCTAGTGAGCACTTTAAACCCTCAGGTGCTTCACAAATTGATCTGTAAAAATGAAAAAGTACTTTTTTTTCACAAAAAAATTCTTTTCGCCTCAATTTTTTCATTATCACATGGGCAATAGGATAAAATGGATCATAAAATTTGTTGGGCAATTTCTCCCGAGTACGCCGATACCTCATATGTGGGGGTAAACCACTGTTTGGGCATACGGCAGGGCTCGGAAGGGAAGGCGCGCCTTTTGACTTTTTGAATGGAAAATTAGCTCCAATTGTTAGCGGACACCATGTCGCGTTTGGAGAGCCCCTGTGTGCCTAAACATTGGAGCTCCCCCACAAGTGACCCCATTTTGGAAACTAGACCCCCCAAGGAACTTATCTAGATGCATATTGAGCACTTTAAACCCCCAGGTGCTTCACAGAAGTTTATAACGCAGAGCCATGAAAATAAAAAATTATTTTTCTTTCCTCAAAAATGATTTTTTAGCCTGGAATTTCCTATTTTTCCAAGGGTAATAGGAGAAATTGGACCCCAAATGTTGTTGTCCAGTTTGTTCTGAGTACGCTGATACCCCATATGTGGGGGTAAACCACTGTTTGGGCGCACGGCAGGGCTCGGAAGGGAAGGCACGCCATTTGGCTTTTTAAATGGAAAATTAGCTCCAATCATTAGCGGACACCATGTCACGTTTGGAGAGCCTCTGTGTGCCTAAACATTGGAGATCCCCCAGAAATGACCCCATTTTGGAAACTAGTCCACCAAAGGAACTAATCTAGATGTGTGGTGAGGACTTTGAACCCCCAAGTGCTTCACAGAAGTTTATAACGCAGAGCCATGAAAATAAAAAAATATATATATTTTCTCAAAAATGATCTTTTAGCCTGCAATTTTTTATTTTCCCAAGGGTATCAGGAGAAATTTGACCCCAAAATTTGTTGTCCAGTTTCTCCTGAGTACGCTGATACCCCATATGTGGGGGTAAACTACTGTTTGGGCACATGCCGGGGCTCGGAATTGAAGTAGTGACGTTTTGAAATGCAGACTTTGATGGAATGCTCTGCGGGCGTCACGTTGCGTTTGCAGAGCCCCTGATGTGGCTAAACAGTAGAAACCCCCCACAAGTGACCCCATTTTGGAAACTAGACCCCGAAAGGAACTTATCTAGATATGTGGTGAGCACTTTGAACCCCCAAGTGCTTCACAGACGTTTACAACGTAGAGCCGTGAAAATAATAAATCATTTTTCTTTCCTCAAAAATGATGTTTTAGCAAGCATTTTTTTTATTTTCACAAGGGTAACAGGAGAAATTGGACCCCAGTAATTGTTGCGCAGTTTATCCTGAGTATGCTGGTACCCCATATTTGGGGGTAAACCACTGTTTGGGCACACGTCAGGGCTCGGAATTGAATCAATGGTGGCGCCATGTTGCGTTTGGAGACCCCTGATGTGCCTAAACAGTGGTAACCCCTCAATTCTACCTCCAACACTAACCCCAACACACCCCTAACCCTAATCCCAACTGTAGCCATAACCCTAATCACAACCCTAACCCCAACACACCCTTAACCACAACCCTAACCCCAACACACCCCTAACCCTAACCACAACCCTAATTCCAACCCTAACCCTAACCACAACCCTAATTCCAACTGTAGCCATAACCCTAATCACAGCCCTAACCCTAACCCCAACACATCCCTAACCCTAATCCCAACTGTAGCCATAACCCTAATCACAGCCCTAACCCTAACCCCAACACACACCTAACCCTAATCCCAACTGTAGCCATAACCCTAATCACAACCCTAACCACAACACACCCCTAACCACAACCCTAATTCCAACCCTAACCCTAAGGTTATGTGCCCACGTTGCGGATTCGTGTGAGATTTTTCAGCATCATTTTTTAAAAATCCGCAGGTAAAAGGCACTGCGTTTTACCTGCGGATTTTCCGCGGATTTCCTGTGTTTTTTGTGCGGATTTCACCTGCGGATTCCTATTGAGGAACAGGTGTAAAACGCTGCGGAATCCGCACAAAGAATTGACATGCTGCGGAAAATACAACGCAGCGTTTCCGCGCGGTATTTTCCGCACCATGGGCACAGCGGATTTGGTTTCCATAGGTTTACATGGTACTGTACACCTGATGGAACACTGCTGCGAATCCGCAGCGGCCAATCCACTGCGGATCCGCAGCCAAATCCGCACCGTGTGCACATGGCCTAATTCTAAAGGTATGTGCACACGCTGCGGAAAACGCTGCGGATCCGCAGCAGTTTCCCATGAGTTTACAGTTCAATGTAAACCTATGGGAAACAAAAATCGCTGTACACATGCTGCAGAAAAACTGCACGGAAACGCAGCGGTTTACATTCCGCAGCATGTCACTTCTTTGTGCGGATTCCGCAGCGGTTTTACAACTGCTCAAATAGAAAATCGCAGTTGTAAAACCGCAGTGAAATGCGCAGAAAAAACGCGGTAAATCCGCCATAAATCCGCAGCGGTTTAGCACTGCGGATTTATCAAATCCGCAGCGGAAAAATCCGCAGAGGACCAGAATACTTGTGCACATACCGAAACCCTAACCCTACCCCTACCCCTAACCCTACCCCTAACCCTACCCCTAACCCTACCCCTACCCCTAACCCTACCCCTAACCCTAGCCCTAGCCCTACCCCTAACCCTACCCCTAACCCTAGCCCTAACCCTAACCCTAGCCCTAACCCTAACCCTACCCCTAACCCTAACATTAGTGGAAAAAAAAAATTCTTTATTTTTTTTATTGTCCCTACCTATGGGGGTGACAAAGGGGGGGGGGTCATTTATTATTATTTTATTTTGATCACTGAGATATAATCTATCTCAGTGATCAAAATGCACTTTGGAACGAATCTGCCGGCCGGCAGATTCGGCGGGCGCACTGCGCATGCGCCCGCCATTTTGGAAGATGGCGGCGCCCGGGGAGAAGACGGACGGACCCCGGCAGGATCGGTAGGTATGATAGGGTGGGGGGGAGCACGGGGGGGGATCGGGGCATGGGGGGTGAATCGGAGCGCGGGAGGGGTGGAACGGAGCACGGGGGGTGGAACGGAGCACGGGGGGTGGAACGGAGCACGGGGGGGTGGAACGGAGCACGGAGGGGGGTGGATCGGAGTGCAGGGGGGGTGATCGGAACACGGGGGGGGGTGATTGAAGCACGGGGGAGCGGACAAGAGCACGGGGGGGAGCGGAGCACAGGACAGAGGGGAGCCAGAGCAGTGTACCGGACAGATCGGGGGGCTGGGGGGGCGATCGGTGGGGTGGGGTGGGGGCACATTAGTGTTTCCAGCCATGGCCGATGATATTGCAGCATCGGCCATGGCTGGATTGTAATATTTCACCCGTTATAATAGGTGAAATATTACAAATCGCTCTGATTGGCAGTTTCACTTTCAACAGCCAATCAGAGCGATCGTAGCCACGGGGGGGTGAGGCCACCCCCCCTGGGCTAAACTACCACTCCCCCTGTCCCTGCAGATCGGGTGAAATGGGAGTTAACCCTTTCACCCGATCTGCAGGGACGCAATCTTTCCATGACGCCACATAGGCGTCATGGGTCGGATTGGCACCGACTTTCATGACGCCTACGTGGCATCAAAGGTCGGGAAGGGGTTAAACAGAGTACATACTCACCATTACTTGTCACTTTGCTCCCCGAAGCCAGTGTCACCTGTAAAAAATATTAAAATAACAAACAACTAATATACTCCCTGTCTGCAGAAATCCACGAGTGTCCACGTGACGATCTCCCGTGGAGAACAGCAGCATCAGCTGATGCGACCGCTCTCCAGGGGCTCCAGGAACACAATGATAGGAGGAACGTATCCTTCCACACTGTATTCCTCCACTGCTGTAAAAAAAATAGTCCCTAGACTCACTTTTGGCATTGCTGTGTGAGAAATTTTCCCACGCAGCAATTGCCATAAAGTTAGACTTTGTCCTAAGGTAACCTCTCAGTGATGCACTGCAGGAGCCATTGTCTCCTCTCAGTGTGTCACTGAGGGTCCTATAGAGCAGTGACATCACCCGTCACTGTTTTATAGGGGAGATCGTCGTGGGACACTCGTTATTAATTGGACTATGGCGGACAGGTAGTATACGGTTTATTATTTTACATTTTTTGCAGGCGCTGAAGTATGGTAAGTATGGTTAAATTAAGAATATTGAAATACTTTCTAATGTGTGTGTGTTTTATTAACCCTTTATTACTATTGGATTAATAATGGATAGGCGTCTTATTGACGCCTTTTCGTTATTAACCCGGCTTAATGTCACCTCACAATAGCAAGGTGACATTAACCCTTTATTACCCCATATCCCACTGCTACACGGGAGTGGGCAGGGAGGGGGGCTAAGTGCCGCCCTTTCTCGGGCGGCTGCGGACTGGTATTTGTAGCCGGGGGGGGGGAGGCAATATCCATGGCCACTCTCTAGGCTATGAATAGCCTTTCTGGCTAAAAAATATAGGGGTACTCCACGTCATTTTTTTGGGGGGTACCCCTATTTTAATAGCCAGTAAAGGCTGCGGGCTGATATTCATAGCAGGCTACAAATATTGGCCCCCGGCCGTCGGCTTTCCCCCTCTGGCGCAGAAAATTGCACGGGAGCCCACGCCATTTTTTTAAAAATTAAACGCTCATTAAGGCCTCTTTCACACTTGCGTCGGCACGGGTCCGTCGCTAAGCGTTGGGCCGACGTACCGACGCACGTTGTGAAATTTGTGCCCCGACGTGGGCAGCGGATGCAGTTCTTCAACGCATCCGCTGCCCATTCTGAAGTCCGGGGAGGACGGGGCGGAGTTTCAGCCGCACATGTGCGGTAGAAAATGGCAGATGCGACGGACAAAAAACGTTCACTTGAACGTTTTTTCGTGCCGACGGTCCGCCAAAACATGATGATCCGTTGCACGACGGACGCGACATGTGGCCATCCGTCGCGATCCGTCGCTAATACAAGTCTATGGGTAAAAAACACATCCCACATCCACAGGGCCGCCATCAGGGCATGACAGCCGTGACTGGCGTATGGGGCCCGGTGAGCAGAGGGGGCCCGCATCGGGCCCCGTCTCATCTGGTCACCGGGCCCCCCCTGCAGGCGCTGCGGCAGCGGCACACTATTGACGTGCGGGCCCGCGCCCGCACGTCAATAGTTAACAGCCGCCAGCCAGTCTGAGGCTGGCGGCTGAATAGGGCCGCAGTGCGCACTCGCCGGCGTTGCCGGCGTCTGACGTCATTGTCAGCCGCCGGGCCCGGCGGCGAGTGCGTCTGTGTGGAGCCTGGAGAGGGAGCTTCACCCGGCGCTGGAGCTTGGCCAGGTAAGAAGTTGTGTTTTTTTTTTTCTTTGAGAGCTGCTGCGATCCGGGGGGCAGGATGATGGACACACAGGGGCAGAATGGTGGACACAGTGGGGCAGAATGCTGGACACACAGGGGCAGAAATGCCGGACACAGTGGGGCAGAAATGCTGGACACAGTGGGGCAGAATGGTGGACACAGTGGGGCAGAATGGTGGACACACAGGGGCAGAAATGCTGGACACAGTGGGGCAGAAATGCTGGACACAGTGGGGCAGAATGGTGGACACACAGGGGCAGAATGGTGGACACACAGGGGCAGAATGGTGGACACAGTGGGGCAGAATGCTGGACACACAGGGGCAGAAATGCCGGACACAGTGGGGCAGAATGCTGGACACAGTGGGGCAGAAATGCTGGACACAGTGGGGCAGAAATGCTGGACACAGTGGGGCAGAAATGCTGGACACAGTGGGGCAGAATGGTGGACACACAGGGGCAGAATGGTGGACACACAGGGGCAGAATGGTGGACACACAGGGGCAGAATGGTGGACACAGTGGGGCAGAATGCTGGACACACAGGGGCAGAAATGCCGGACACAGTGGGGCAGAATGGTGGACACAGTGGGGCAGAATGCTGGACACAGTGGGGCAGAATGCTGGACACAGTGGGGCAGAAATGCTGGACACAGTGGGACAGAATGGTGGACACACAGGGGCAGAATGGTGGACACACAGGGGCAGAATGGTGGACACAGTGGGGCAGAATGCTGGACACAGTGGGACAGAAATGCTGGACACAGTGGGGCAGAATGCTGGACACAGTGGGGCAGAAATGCTGGACACAGTGGGGCAGAAATGCTGGACACAGTGGGGCAGAAATGCTGGACACAGTGGGAGAGAATGGTGGACACACAGGGGCAGAATGGTGGACACAGTGGGGCAGAATGGTGGACACAGGGGCAGAAATGCTGGACACAGTGGGGCAGAATGCTGGACACAGTGGGGCAGAAATGCTGGACACAGTGGGGCAGAAATGCTGGACACAGTGGGGCAGAAATGCTGGACACAGTGGGGCAGAAATGCTGGACACAGTGGGGCAGAAATGCTGGACACAGTGGGGCAGAAATGCTGGACACAGGGGCAGAATGGTGGACACACAGGGGCAGAATGGTGGACACAGTGGGGCAGAATGCTGGACACACAGGGGCAGAAATGCCGGACACAGTGGGGCAGAATGGTGGACACAGTGGGGCAGAATGCTGGACACAGTGGGGCAGAAATGCTGGACACAGTGGGGCAGAAATGCTGGACACAGTGGGACAGAATGGTGGACACAGGGGCAGAATGGTGGACACACAGGGGCAGAATGGTGGACACACAGGGGCAGAATGGTGGACACAGTGGGGCAGAATGCTGGACACACAGGGGCAGAAATGCCGGACACAGTGGGGCAGAATGGTGGACACAGTGGGGCAGAATGCTGGACACAGTGGGGCAGAAATGCTGGACACAGTGGGGCAGAAATGCTGGACACAGTGGGGCAGAAATGCTGGACACAGTGGGGCAGAAATGCTGGACACAGTGGGGCAGAAATGCTGGACACAGTGGGGCAGAAATGCTGGACACAGTGGGGCAGAAATGCTGGACACAGTGGGGCAGAAATGCTGGACACACAGTGGGGCAGAATGCTGGAGACAGGGGCAGAAATGCTGGACACAGTGACAGGGGCAGAATGCTGGACATTGGGGCAGAATGCTGGACACAGTGGGGCAGAATGCGAGACACAGTGGGGCAGAATGCTGGACACAGTGGGGCAGAATGCTGGACACAGTGGGGCAGAATGCTGGACACACAGTGGGGCAGAATGTTGGACACAGTGGGGCAGAATGCTGGACACAGTGGGGCAGAATGCTGGACACAGTGGGGCAGAAATGCTGGACACAGTGACAGGGGCAGAATGCTGGACACAGTGACAGGTGCAGAATGCTGGACACAGGGGCAGACTGTGAGACCCAGGGGCAGAATGCGAGACACGGGGCAGAATGGAGATACGGGGCATGATTGGAGACACGGGGCAGGATGAAAGACATGGGGGCATGACTGGAGACAGATGGGGCAGGATTGGAGACAGATGGGGCAGAATGGAGACACAGGGGGCATGATTGGAGACAAGTGTCAGGATTGCAGACATGGGGGCATGGTTGGAGACATAGGGGGCAGAATGGAGACATGGGGCATGATTGGAGACACTGGGGGCAGAATTGGAGACAGATCATGCAGGATCATGGGGCAGGATGGATATGATGGAGACAGATGGGGCAGGATGGAGAGATCACATGGGGCGATCATATGGGGCAGGATAAGGAGATCATATGGGGCAGAATGGATACTCATGAGGGCAGGATGGGAGAATATCTGGCTGACGCCAGGAATGAGACACACGGGGCCAGGCTGGGTGATATTATTAATACCATAGGGGCTAATTTAGGGATATTATTACTGCAGTGATGTATTTATTTTATTTTTTGAGTATACTGTTTTAAATGAGGGGCGGTCCTGTTACTGTATAGAGTGATACTATGTCGCCTTCTTCATGTGGTGTAATGTAGAAGTTGTGAAAAATTAAGTAATGTGTTCTGCAAGCGGAGCTCGAGATAACTGTGTTATTTCCTGCAGAGAGAAGTCCTGGCTGGATGAAATTATGGCGGTCTGTGCTGGATGAAAGATGAAGGACTTCACCTAGAGACGTCACTGGTGAGTCAGTGTGTTACCTATACACTGACACTATACACTGTATACAGAGCTCCTGTGTATAATTTCACTAGTGATCACTATATTATCTGTACACAGACACTGCATACTAAGTACAGATCTCCTGTGTATAATGGCACTTATGGTGATAGTATGGTGCTTTTTTAAAAATTACTGATCAGAATTGTAGTATTCAGTCACTATGTGGTGGTAATATGTGGTCTGGACATGGTGTTGTGGTATTTGTTCCTTGTATGTGATATTATTCGATCACTGTGGTGGTAATATGTGGTCTGGTCATGGTGTTGTGGTATTTGTTCCTTGTATGTGATATTATTCGATCACTGTGGTGGTAATATGTCATCTGGTCATGGTGTTGTGGTATTTGTTCCTTCTATGTGATATTATTGGGCATTTTAAAAATTGAAAAATAAATAAAAATATACCTAAATTGTATTGCATATTTTAACAAATATTTAATAGGTTACAGCAGAGTAGGGCCCGGCCAAAAGTGTCTACCGTGTTATGGTGGCGGCTTAAAAAATCTTTTGGCCAAAACAAAAGCTGCCTGCTATATGTGTGATCTGGTGATGGGAACTGTTAATGTGTGATTGGTGAGAAGTGGAATTTTTCCAAGAGAGAGCGGTGGGACTGTGGACAGTTCGAGGGGTGGAGCCTGGAGGCGGGGCTGGGGTGGAGCCTGGGCGGAGTCTCAAGGGGGCCCCGAAAATTTTGCCAGTATGGGGCCCCGAAATTTCTAGTGGCAGCCCTGCACATCCATATATCTGCCTGCTTTCACGCATCAGTTTTTTGCCGCACAGAGCCCCGGCAGGCCAGCACAGAGCCCCGGCAGGCCCGCACAGAGCCCTGGCAGGCCCGTACAGACCCCCGGCAGCCCGCACAGAGCCCCACAGTCATGCACATACCCCGCCCGCACACACACACGCAGTCTCCGCCCACGCACCGCCCACACTCCATTATAGTGCATCATTGCACTATGGGACTTATGATTCCGGTATCCGATATCGCAAAAGTATCGGAACTCGGTATCGGAATTCCGATACAGCGAATATCGGCCGATACCCGATATTTGCAGTATCGGAATGCTCAACACTAGTGCTGACTTCAGTAGGGTGACTGGAGTTCATAGCCGATGAACTCCGCTCACCTCACTAACGTCACTGCTCGCTGCATGAGAAATTTCTGATGCGAGCTGAGAAAAAATTGCAGATGAACACAGAATCATTGACTAACACTAGTCAGAGTGCAATCCGATTTTTTTATAGGATTGCACTCATCAATTTTAAACGCAGATCAGTATGAGTCCTAATAGTGATGTATGTTTGTGTCTCGTTCTCATCTAGCCTCATTCTGAGTCTCATATACATACATAAAGTGACCTTCGGTCCACACCAAAGATGCTGGGTGAGCCAGCAGATTTCAAATGTGGTCACGCAGAAGCGTAGTTAGGAGTCCAGCTCAGGGGGATGCGAAACATTTGAATGGGCCCCTAACCAGTAACTCCGATTACAACTATGATGGCATACTGATATTACCACCATATGGTCACATATAGTGGTAGATACAAGTCCTGCAGAATATATAACTGATTACAGTACAGTTAATGATGGCCACTGAGTCTCCCAATGTACTGCTCCCCTTTACACAGTATGGTGGTCAAGCAGCTCCTTTTTACAGAGAATGATGTATCTGAGACGCCCGCCAGGGTTTAGGGGTACTCGGTACCGGGTCAGTTACTTAAAGGGGATGTGTCACGGTGGCAGTGACTCGGTCCGTGGCCCTGGGTGCCAAGTAAAAGGGGTAGTCTTTAAAGGGGATTGTGGAAATAAAGAAAGTTTGTGACTCCACCTGTAGCACTCAGTCAGGGGTGACCGAAGCTGCTTAAAGGGGTCCTCTGGGGGTGTTGGTGCTGCAGCAAAGATGGTGTCACTTCCCACAGGTGAAGCGGGGTCCCCAGGGCTCCCGGTGTGTTTGACCAGAGTGTGGTGTGGTGGCAGAATAAACAGAGGATACAGGATTACAGTCTCTTTACCTGGTTTACTGGTTGTAGTAAGCCACAGTCCAGGGTACCAGCAACAGGTGGTGATGTGGTCCGGCCGGCCTGGAGGCAGTGGTTGATCCTTCTCCCGGGTGAGGTTTGTAAGCCTTCCTGCTTGAGCTCTTATGTGAGGTCCTTGCTGCCTGCGGCTCCCTTACAAAATCATCTCTCTCCTGTCCTGGGACAGTAACCTGTATGGTGGGCAATGCAAGCCTTTTTAAAGGGTCTCTATTTCGACCCGGGCTCTCTTTGTACTGCTGCACCTTCAGGTGTGAGTGCAGACAGATGACTTGCAATCTTCTGTCCTTCTGGTTCTGCTGTGAGACTTGGAGTATGACACAGCCTCGGGCTCCTGTTGCCCAGTATCTGTGCTTCAACTCAGAGGGTGCCCGGTCACAGTTCCCCTCCAAGCTCCTTTCTTCTCCTTTGCTTCTCCCCTCAAATGCTCACTCTCACTGCAACCCTTCAGGTTTTCTTCCATCCTGGAGCTGCAGCTTCACACGTGGCTGCATGGCCCCACTCTCTGCTCTCACTCCTCCACTGTCTCTCTCCAATTACCTAACTTCTCCTCCAGACCAGAATACATATATCTGGGGGAAGCTGTTGTGAATTCTGTGGCAGAGCTCCCTCCTGTGGTCACAAGTGGTACTTCGGCTGATTCTCTCTGGGAGCTTCCGTTTGTGGAGGAAACTGGTACTGCTGCTTCTGAGTTTCCTTCCTCAGGTGATCTGGTGAGGTCGTTAGGTGCTTCTCTACTTAACCCCACCTAATGCTTTGATTCATGCTTCCTGTCAATGTTCCAGTGTTGGACTTGTGTTTCTCTGGATCATTCCTGTGGCCTGCTGCTCTGCATAGCTAAGTGCTTCTTTGCTATTTGTTGCTATTTTTTCTGTCCAGCTTGTCTATTTGTTTTGCTGGAAGCTCTGGGACGCAAAGGGTGTACCTCAGTGCCGTTAGTTCGGTACGGAGGGTCTTTTTGCCCCTTTGCGTGGTTTTCTTTAGGGTTTTGTGTAGACCGCAAAGTTATCTTTCCTATCCTCGTTCTGTCTAGAATATCGGGCCTCACTTTGCTGAATCTATTTCATCCCTACGTTTGTCTTTTCATCTTACTCACAGTCATTATATGTGGGGGGCTGCCTTTTCCTTTGGGTTATTTCTCTGAGGCAAGGTAGGCTTATTTTTTCTATCTTCAGGCTAGTTAGTTTCTCAGGCTGTGCCGAGTTGCATAGGGAGCTTTAGGCGCAATCCACGGCTGCCTCTAGTTGTGTTTGGAGAGGATTAGGGATTGCGGTCTGCAGAGTTCCCACGTCTCAGAGCTCGTTCTATTATTTTGGGTTATTGTCAGATCACTGTATGTGCTCTGACCTCCATGTCCATTGTGATACTGAATTGCCTTTCATAACAGTACAGGAAGCCCAAAGTACTAATGATTCTCAATAGAGGGAAAAAAGAAGTACTGAGACCATTTTTTTTTCTTGGCTTTGTGTTTTGACTTTTTTTTCCCCTAGACATTTGGGTGGTTCAGTACACAGGTGTAGCGATGGACATTAGAAGTCTGTCTTCATTTGTGGATCAGCTCTCGGCAAGAGTACAAAAGATTCAAGACACTATTGGTCAGAAATCTATGTTAGAACCAAGAATTCCTATTCCTGATTTGTTTTTTGGAGATAGAACTAAGTTTCTGAGTTTCAAAAATAATTGTAAGTTATTTCTGGCCTTGAAACCTCGTTCCTCTGGTGATCCAGTTCAACAGGTTTTGATTATTATTTCTTTTTTGCGCGGCGACCCTCAGGACTGGGCATTTTCTCTTGCGCCAGGAGATCCTGCATTAAGTAATATCAATGCGTTTTTCCTGGCGCTCGGATTGCTGTACGATGAGCCTAATTCAGTGGATCAGGCAGAAAAGAATTTGCTGGCTCTTTGTCAGGGTCAGGATGAGATAGAGGTATATTGCCAGAAATTTAGAAAATGGTCAGTGCTCACTCAATGGAATGAATCTGCGCTGGCAGCTATGTTCAGAAAGGGTCTCTCTGAAGCCCTTAAGGATGTCATGGTGGGATTTCCTATGCCTGCTGGTTTGAATGAGTCTATGTCTTTGGCCATTCAGATCGGTCGACGCTTGCGTGAGCGTAAATCTGTGCACCATTTGGCGGTATTACCTGAGCTTAAACCTGAGCCTATGCAGTGCGATAGGACTTTGACCAGAGTTGAACGGCAAGAACACAGACGTCTGAATGGGCTGTGTTTCTACTGTGGTGATTCCACTCATGCTATCTCTGATTGTCCTAAGCGCACTAAGCGGTTCGCTAGGTCTGCCACCATTGGTACGGTACAGTCAAAATTTCTTCTGTCCGTTACCTTGATCTGCTCTTTGTCATCATATTCTGTCATGGCGTTTGTGGATTCAGGCGCTGCTCTGAATTTGATGGACTTGGAATATGCTAAGCGTTGTGGGTTTTTCTTGGAGCCATTGCAGTGTCCTATTCCATTGAGAGGTATTGATGCTACGCCTTTGGCCAAGAATAAGCCTCAATACTGGACCCAGCTGACCATGTGCATGGCTCCTGCACATCAGGAGGATATTCGCTTTCTGGTGTTGCATAATCTGCATGATGTGGTCGTGTTGGGGTTGCCATGGCTACAAGCCCATAATCCAGTATTGGATTGGAAATCCATGTCGGTGTCCAGCTGGGGTTGTCAGGGGGTACATGGTGATGTTCCATTTTTGTCAATTTCGTCATCCACCCCTTCTGAGGTTCCAGAGTTCTTGTCTGATTACCGGGATGTATTTGATGAGACCAAGTCCGATGCCCTACCTCCGCATAGGGATTGTGATTGTGCTATCAATTTGATTCCTGGTGGTAAATTCCCAAAAGGTCGACTGTTTAATTTATCCGTGCCTGAGCACACCGCTATGCGCAGTTATGTGAAGGAATCCCTGGAGAAGGGGCATATTCGCCCGTCATCGTCGCCATTAGGAGCAGGGTTTTTTTTTGTAGCCAAAAAGGATGGTTCGCTGAGACCTTGTATAGATTATCGCCTTCTTAATAAGATCACTGTTAAATTTCAGTACCCCTTGCCTTTGTTATCTGATTTGTTTGCTCGGATTAAGGGGGCTAGTTGGTTCACCAAGATTGATCTTCGTGGTGCGTATAATCTGGTGCGAATCAGGCGAGGCGATGAATGGAAAACTGCATTTAATAAGCCCGAGGGTCATTTTGAGTATCTAGTGATGCCATTCGGACTTGGCAATGCTCCATCAGTGTTTCAGTCCTTTATGCATGACATCTTCCGAGAGTACCTGGATAAATTCCTGATTGTGTACTTGGATGACATTTTGATCTTCTCGGATGATTGGGAGTCTCATGTGAAACAGGTCAGAACGGTTTTTCAGGTCCTGCGTGCTAATTCTTTGTTTGTGAAGGGATCAAAGTGTCTCTTTGGTGTGCAGAAGGTTTCATTTTTGGGGTTCATCTTTTCCCCTTCTACTATCGAGATGGATCCTGTTAAGGTCCAAGCCATCCATGACTGGACTCAGCCGACATCTCTGAAAAGTCTGCAAAAGTTCCTGGGCTTTGCTAATTTTTATCGTCGCTTCATCTGCAATTTTTCTAGTATTGCCAAACCATTGACCGATTTGACCAAGAAGGGTGCTGATTTGGTCAATTGGTCTTCTGCTGCTGTGGAAGCTTTTCAAGAGTTGAAGCGTTGTTTTTCTTCTGCCCCGTGTTGTGTCAACCTGATGTTTCTCTTCCGTTCCAGGTCGAGGTTGATGCTTCTGAGATTGGAGCAGGGGCTGTTTTGTCGCAGAGAGGTTCTGATTGTTCAGTGATGAAACCATGCGCTTTTTTTTCCAGGAAGTTTTCGCCTGCTGAGCGGAATTATGATGTGGGCAACCGAGAGTTGCTGGCCATGAAGTGGGCATTCGAGGAGTGGCGTCATTGGCTTGAAGGAGCTAAGCATCGCGTGGTGGTATTGACTGATCATAAGAACTTGACTTATCTCGAGTCTGCTAAGCGTTTGAATCCTAGACAGGCTCGTTGGTCGCTGTTTTTCGCCCGTTTTGACTTTGTGATTTCGTACCTTCCGGGCTCTAAAAATGTGAAGGCGGATGCTCTGTCTAGGAGTTTTGTGCCCGACTCTCCGGGTTTATCTGAGCCGGCGGGTATCCTCAAGGAAAGAGTAATTGTGTCTGCCATGTCCCCTGATTTGCGGCGGGTGCTGCAAAAATTTCAGGCTAATAAACCTGATCGTTGTCCAGCGGAGAAACTGTTTGTCCCGGATAGGTGGACAAATAAAGTGATCTCTGAGGTTCATTGTTCGGTGTTGGCTGGTCATCCTGGAATCTTTGGTACCAGAGAGTTAGTGGCTAGATCCTTTTGGTGGCCATCTCTGTCGCGGGATGTGCGTTCTTTTGTGCAGTCCTGTGGGATTTGTGCTCGGGCTAAGCCCTGCTGTTCTCGTGCCAGTGGGTTGCTTTTGCCCTTGCCGGTCCCGAAGAGACCTTGGACACATATCTCTATGGATTTTATTTCAGATCTTCCCGTCTCTCAAAAGATGTCAGTCATTTGGGTGGTCTGTGATCGCTTTTCTAAGATGGTCCATCTGGTACCCTTGTCCAAGTTGCCTTCCTCCTCTGATTTGGTGCCATTGTTCTTCCAGCATGTGGTTCGTTTGCATGGCATTCCAGAGAATATCATTTCTGACAGAGGTTCCCAGTTTGTTTCGAGGTTTTGGCGAGCCTTTTGTGGTAGGATGGGCATTGACTTGTCTTTTTCTTCGGCTTTTCATCCTCAGACTAATGGCCAGACCGAACGAACCAATCAGACCTTGGAAACCTATCTGAGATGCTTTGTTTCTGCCGATCAGGATGACTGGGTGTCCTTTTTGCCTTTGGCTGAGTTCGCCCTTAATAATCGGGCCAGCTCGGCTACCTTGGTTTCGCCATTTTTCTGCAATTCTGGGTTCCATCCTCGTTTCTCTTCAGGACAGGTTGAGTCTTCGGACTGTCCTGGTGTGGATACTGTGGTGGACAGGTTGCAGCAGATTTGGACTCATGTAGTGGACAATTTGACCTTGTCCCAGGAGAAGGCTCAACGTTTCGCTAATCGCAGACGCCGTGTGGGTCCCCGACTTCGTGTTGGGGATCTGGTTTGGTTAGCTTCTCGTCATATTCCTATGAAGGTTTCCTCTCCGAAGTTTAACCCCTTAGTAACCGAGCCAAATTCTTGAAATCTGACCAGTGTCACTTTATGTGGTAATAACTCTGCAACGCTTCAACAAATCCCAGTGATTTTGAGATTGTTTTTTCGTGACACATTATACTTTATGATAATGGTAAATTTTGTTCAACATTTTTTGTGTTTATTTATAAAAAATATCAAAAATTTGAGAAAAATGTTAAAAAATTAGCAATTTTCTAAATTTGAATGATTATCCCTTTAATCCAGATAGTCATACAACAGCAAACCATTAATAAATAACATTTCCCACATGTCTGCTTTACATCAGCACCATTTGTAAAATGTTATTTTATTTTGTTAGCATTTTAGGAGGTTTAAAAATGTAGCAGCAATTTTTCATTTTTTCAAAGAAATTTACAAAATTTATTTTTTTAGGGACTTATCCATGTTTGAAGTGACTTTAGGGGTCCCATATATTGGGAAACCCACAAACGTGATACCATTTTAAAAACAGCACCCCTAAACATATTGAAAACTGCTGTCAGGTAGTTTATTAACCCTTCAGGTGCTTTACAGGAATTAATGCAAAGTGGTATGACAGAAATGAAAATGTGTATTTTTACCACCTAAATGTCTCTAACTTCTAAACAGATTACTACAGCCTTCAGACTCTAAGGCCACTATTTGGTCATGAATTGCCATGGCAAACATCAGGACAACAAAATCATGATCTGAGGGCACCAATTGTGACAAAGAAGAAGCCCCCACACTCTGTTAACCATTTATAATGATGTAGTCACTATTGACAGCAGCATCTAAGGGGTTAAACAGATTTAGATGGTGCAAATGCTGATCGTGGCTGGTACAGCAAGTTGTCAGCTATAGTGTACAACCGACAGATGCTGGATTGTCTCCTGTATGGGGAGGCTATTCTCTTATATCTCAGGTCAGTTAAAAGACGTATTGGCGGTCATTAAGGGGTTAAACCTCGTTTCATTGGTCCTTATAGGATTTCTGAGGTTATTAATCCTGTGTCTTTTCGTCTGACCCTCCCAGATTCTTTTTTCATACATAACGTCTTCCATAGGTCATTGTTGCGGAGATACGTGGCACCTATGGTTCCATCTGTTGACCCTCCTGCCCCGGTTTTGGTGGAGGGGGAATTGGAGTATATTGTGGAGAAGATTTTGGATTCTCGTGTTTCAAGACGGAAACTCCAGTATCTGGTTAAATGGAAGGGTTATGCTCAGGAGGATAATTCCTGGGTTTTTGCCTCTGATGTCCATGCTCCCGATCTTGTTCGTGCCTTTCATGTGGCTCATCCTGGTCGGCCTGGGGGCTCTGGTGAGGGTTCGGTGACCCCTCCTCAAGGGGGGGGGTGCTGTTGTGAATTCTGTGGCAGAGCTCCCTCCTGTGGTCACAAGTGGTACTTCGGCTGATTCTCTCTGGGAGCTTCCGTTTGTGGAGGAAACTGGTACTGCTGCTTCTGAGTTTCCTTCCTCAGGTGATCTGGTGAGGTCTTTAGGTGCTTCTCTACTTAACCCCACCTAATGCTTTGATTCATGCTTCCTGTCAATGTTCCAGTGTTGGACTTGTGTTTCTCTGGATCATTCCTGTGGCCTGCTGCTCTGCATAGCTAAGTGCTTCTTTGCTATTTGTTGCTATTTTTTCTGTCCAGCTTGTCTATTTGTTTTGCTGGAAGCTCTGGGACGCAAAGGGTGTACCTCCGTGTCGTTAGTTCGGTACGGAGGGTCTTTTTGCCCCTTTGCGTGGTTTTCTTTAGGGTTTTGTGTAGACCGCAAAGTTATCTTTCCTATCCTCGTTCTGTCTAGAATATCGGGCCTCACTTTGCTGAATCTATTTCATCCCTACGTTTGTCTTTTCATCTTACTCACAGTCATTATATGTGGGGGGCTGCCTTTTTCTTTGGGGTATTTCTCTGAGGCAATGTAGGCTTATTTTTTCTATCTTCAGGCTAGTTAGTTTCTCGGGCTGTGCCGAGTTGCATAGGGAGCTTTAGGCGCAATCCACGGCTGCCTCTAGTTGTGTTTGGAGAGGAAAAGGGATTGCGGTCTGCAGAGTTCCCACGTCTCAGAGCTCGTTCTTATATTTTGGGTTATTGTCAGATCACTGTATGTGCTCTGACCTCCATGTCCATTGTGATACTGAATTGCCTTTCATAACAGGAAGCTCCCCTGATTCCGGGTTCAGAGCTCCCCCTTCTGGCCTGGTTTCAGAATGTGTTGTGTGTGGGTGCCTTACCTGGTAAAGAGAATCCTACTTGCCTCCAAACATGACATCACCCTCCCTGAAAGGAAGGCAACATCACTGTAACAACCGGTTACCTTGGGTGTTACATATCCACATCTCCTCCCTGCATTGTATGGTGGGCCCACAGCTCCGCTATACACTGTATGATACCCCCACAGCTTCTCTATACATAGTAGTCCCCACTACTCCCCCAAAACACATTATAATGACCCCCTCAGAAGTATTATGGGCCCAACTTTGGCTCCTATACTGTATAATGTGCCCCATATTAGCCCCAAACTGTATAATGGGCTGCAGTTTAGCTCTTATACTGTAAAATGGGCCCCATATTAGCACCCAAACTAAATAATAGATCCTACATTTTATAAGGGCCCCCACAGTACTCCCTATAATATGAAGACCCCCATTGTTTATGATGCCCCCACAAGTTTTACTTAAAATGAAATATCATATACTCACCTAATCCAGGATGCTGAGGACTCCACCGGTGACCAACGTGCTGTCATAGTGACGACGCACGCACAGGACATCAGAATCCTGGCGCTGTGTAATGACGTAATCATGTCAGGACTTTGATGTTCTGCATGTTATTCGGCACCTCGACTTTTCTCTAGGCCACAGGTTTAAAGCGACCTGCGGTCTACAGAACAGAGAGTGGTAGTGCAGATCTACCATGGTGGTTAACTATATCGGTGCGCTGAGCGCTCCAATATAGTTAAGGCTGCCGTCACATTAGCAGTATTTGGTCAGTATTTTATATCAGTATTTGTAAGCCAAAACCAGGAATGGGTGATAAATGCATTAGTGGTGCATATGTTTCTATTATACTTTTCCTCTATTTGTTCCACTCCTGGTTTTGGCTTACAAATACTGATGTAAAATACTGACCAAATACTGATAGTGTGATGGCAGCCTAAAAGGCAGAGAAGGTCCGGGTGGGCTTCTTTGAGCCGGGGCTCGGGGTAACCGCATCCTCTTCCCCCAAGTACACTATTGTAGTTGCGTGATACCTGAGCAGCATTGGGAATAGCAGAAGACGGTGACCAGTAAGTATTTTAATACACTCAATCAGGGCTGCCACTAGAAATTTCGGGGCCCCATACTGGCAAAATTTTCGGGGCCCCCTTGAGACTCCGCCCAGGCTCCACCCCAGCCCCGCCTCCAGGCTCCACCCTTCGAACTCTCCACAGTCCCACCGCTCTCTCTTCGAAAAACTCCACTTCTCACCAATCACACATTAACAGTTCCCATCACCAGATCACATACATAGCAGGCAGCTTTTGTTTTGGCCAAAAGATTTTTTAAGCCGCCACCATAACACGGTAGACACTTTTGGCCAGGCCCTACTCTACTGTAACCTATTAAATATTTGTTAAAATATGCAATACAATTTAGGTATATTTTTATTTAGTTTTCAATTTTTAAAATGACCAATAATATCACATAGAAGGAACAAATACCACAACACCATGACCAGATGACATATTACCACCACAGTGATCGAATAATATCACATACAAGGAACAAATACCACAACACCATGACCAGACCACATATTACCACCACAGTGATCGAATAATATCACATACAAGGAACAAATACCACAACACCATGTCCAGACCACATATTACCACCACATAGTGACTGAATACTACAATTCTGATCAGTAATTTTTAAAAAAGCACCATACTATCACCATAAGTGCCATTATACACAGGAGATCTGTACTTAGTATGCAGTGTCTGTGTACAGATAATATAGTGATCACTAGTGAAATTATACACAGGAGCTCTGTATACAGTGTATAGTGTCAGTGTATAGGTAACACACTGACTCACCAGTGACGTCTCTAGGTGAAGTCCTTCATCTTTCATCCAGCACAGACCGCCATCATTTCATCCAGCCAGGACTTCTCTCTGCAGGAAATAACACAGTTATCTCGAGCTCCGCTTGCAGAACACATTACTTAATTTTTCACAACTTCTACATTACACCACATGAAGAAGGCGACATAGTATCACTCTATACAGTAACAGGACCGCCCCTCATTTAAAACAGTATACTCAAAAAATAAAATAAATACATCACTGCAGTAATAATATCCCTAAATTAGCCCCTATGGTATTAATAATATCCCCCAGCCTGGCCCCGTGTGTCTCATTCCTGGCGTCAGCCAGATGTTCTCCCATCCTGCCCTCATGAGTATCCATTCTGCCCCATATGATCTCCCCATCCTGCCCCATATGATCGCCCCATGTGATCTCTCCATCCTGCCCCATCTGTCTCCATCATATCCATCCTGCCCCATGATCCTGCACGATCTGTCTCCAATTCTGCCCCCAGTGTCTCCAATCATGCCCCATGTCTCCATTCTGCACCCCCTATGTCTCCAACCATGCCCCCATGTCTGCAATCCTGACACTTGTCTCCAATCATGCCCCCTGTGTCTCCATTCTGCCCCATCTGTCTCCAGTCATGCCCCCATGTCTTTCATCCTGCCCCGTGTCTCCAATCATGCCCCAATGTCCAGCATTCTGCCCCTGGGTCTCACAGTCTGCCCCTGTGTCCAGCATTCTGCCCCTGTCACTGTGTCCAGCATTCTGCCCCTGTCACTGTGTCCAGCATTTCTGCCCCACTGTGTCCAGCATTCTGCCCCACTGTCTCCAGCATTCTGCCCCACTGTCTCCAACATTCTGCCCCACTGTCTCCAACATGCTGCCCCACTGTGTCCAGCATTCTGCCCCACTGTGTCAAGCATTCTGCCCCACTGTGTCTCGCATTCTGCCCCAATGTCCAGCATTCTGCCCCTGTCACTGTGTCCAGCATTCTGCCCCTGTCACTGTGTCCAGCATTCTGCCCCACTGTGTCCAGCATTTCTGCCCCTGTCACTGTGTCCAGCATTCTGCCCCACTGTCTCCAGCATTCTGCCCCACTGTCTCCAGCATTCTGCCCCACTGTGTGTCCAGCATTCTGCCCCACTGTGTGTCCAGCATTCTGCCCCACTGTGTGTCCAGCATTCTGCCCCACTGTGTGTCCAGCATTCTGCCCCACTGTGCGTCCAGCATTCTGCCCCACTGTGTGTCCAGCATTCTGCCCCACTGTGTGTCCAGCATTCTGCCCCACTGTGTGTCCAGCATTTCTGCCCCACTGTGTCCAGCATTTCTGCCCCACTGTGTCCAGCATTTCTGCCCCACTGTGTCCAGCATTCTGCCCCACTGTGTCCAGCATTTCTGCCCCACTGTGTCCAGCATTTCTGCCCCACTGTGTCCAGCATTCTGCCCCACTGTGTCCAGCATTTCTGCCCCTGTGTGTCTACCATTCTGTCCCACTGTGTCCACCATTCTGCCCCAGTGTGTCCAGCATTTCTGCCCCACTGTGTCCAGCATTCTGCCCCACTGTGTCCACCATTCTGCCCCACTGTGTCCAGCATTTCTGCCCCTGTGTGTCCAGCATTCTGCCCCACTGTGTCCACCATTCTGCCCCTGTGTGTCCAGCATTCTGCCCCACTGTGTGTCCACCATTCTGTCCCACTGTGTCCAGCATTTCTGCCCCTGTGTGTCCACCATTCTGCCCCACTGTGTCCAGCATTTCTGCCCCACTGTGTCCAGCATTTCTGCCCCTGTGTGTCCAGCTTTCTCCCCCACTGTGTCCAGCATTCTGCCCCTGTCACTGTGTCCAGCATTCTGCCCCACTGTGTCCAGCATTTCTGCCCCTGTCACTGTGTCCAGCATTCTGCCCCACTGTCTCCAGCATTCTGCCCCACTGTCTCCAACATTCTGCCCCACTGTGTGTCCAGCATTCTGCCCCACTGTGTCCACCATTCTGCCCCACTGTGTCCAGCATTCTGCCCCACTGTCTCCAACATTCTGCCCCACTGTGTCCAGCATTCTGCCCCACTGTGTCCAGCATTTCTGCCCCTGTGTGTCTACCATTCTGTCCCACTGTGTCCAGCATTTCTGCCGCACTGTGTCCAGCATTCTGCCCCACTGTGTCCACCATTCTGCCCCACTGTGTCTACCATTCTGTCCCACTGTGTCCAGCATTTCTGCCCCTGTGTGTCCACCATTCTGCCCCTGTGTGTCCAGCATTCTGCCCCACTGTGTCCACCATTCTACCCCACTGTGTCCAGCATTTCTGCCCCTGTGTGTCCAGCATTCTGCCCCACTGTGTCCACCATTCTGCCCCTGTGTGTCCAGCATTCTGCCCCACTGTGTGTCCAGCATTCTGTCCCACTGTGTCCAGCATTTCTGCCCCTGTGTGTCCACCATTCTGCCACACTGTGTCCAGCATTTCTGCCCCACTGTGTCCAGCATTTCTGCCCCTGTGTGTCCATCATCCTGTTCCCGGGCCCCCCTGGATCGCAGCTCTCAAAGAAAAAAAAAAAAAAACACGACTTCTTACCTGGCCATGATCCTGCGCCGGGCGAAGATCCCCCCAGGCTCCACACAGACGCACTCGCCGGGCCCGGCGGCTGACAATGACGTCAGACGCCGGCGACGCCGGCGAGTGCGCACTGCGGCCCTATTCAGCTGCCAGCCTCAGACTGGCTGGCGGCTGTTAACTATTGACGTGCGGGCGCGGGCCCGCACGTCAATAGTGTGCCGCTGCCGCAGCGCCTGCAGGGGGGGCCCGGTGACCAGATGAGACGGGGCCCGATGCGGGCCCCCTCTGCTCACCGGGCCCCATACGCCAGTCACGGCTGTCATGCCCTGATGGCGGCCCTGCGTGCAGGTACTGTCCCAGGACAGGAGGGAGAGAAAGGGATACCTTGCCAGCAAACTGCAGGTAGCAAGGGACCAGAAAACCAGCGCATAGAGGAAGGCTCACAACCTGACCTGCCAAGGAAGATTACTACTTGTTTTCAGGCTGCCTGGACTGACCTTGGGAGCCCTGGGAACCCCGCTTCACCTATGGGAAGCGTCACCATCTTGCTGCAACAACATCACCCCAGAGGACCCCTTTAAGCAGCATCGGTCCCTCTGACCGAGAACCACAGGTGGCGTCACGAATAGACTTTATTACCAAATCCACTTTAAAGACTTTTCCCCATCTATTGAGTGCCCAGGGCCACGGACTGGGTTGCAGCCACCGTGACATCCCCTTTAAGAGTGACCGGACTCGGTACCGAGTATCCCCATTGCCCTGGTGGGCGACTCACATGACCCGGTTTATGATGCCATAATAAACCGCATGGACTGTTAAAAAAACAAAAACAAAACGTGCCTGTGTGACTGAGTCCCGTTGCTAAGCGAGTGTCCCCCAAAACATGCAGTAAGCGCTATCTCACACAATGTTCATTTATGATTATCTTGCAGGATAAATGTCCTTTTACTGAATCTGATCAGAAGTATACAGAGGTACAGTGGAGATGACTGAACTTTTCCAATGAGTTTGTATGTTCTCCCCATTTTGTATGAGTTTTCTCCCATCCTCCAAAGACATACTGATTGGGAATATAGATTGTGAGCCCAATGGGGGCAGTGATGTACAATAGATATCTGTAAAGTATTGTGGATATTAATGGTGCTATTTCTTCTACCAACTTGCTGTAAGGGTGAACAAATTCAAAACAGATCTCAGATATTTTTTAACATTTTATTTTTATTGGGCTTTTTTAAAAATAAAAATATATACAACATGGTATAATAAGTGATTATTTTAATAGCAATGCAGATGACCGATACAGGAAAAAAACTCTACTAAATAGTATATACAACAGAACTAGAGTACAAGTAGTCGTTGCAGAAGTCAGCTATTACATTGGTCAAAAAACACCGGGAAGGAGGGAAACTGAGCAATTTTATATGTGGATAGGCAAAATAATTCCAAAACTACATCGAAGTTTACAGAGAATATGGAGGTTCAGGAGGCCAGTGGTCTAAGAGTATATGTTTGAAAAAATGACCTTAGGACAGACCACAGTGTAGACAAAGCAAATTATATTCTCCGAATTTTGAACAGAGGGCCACTGCAAAAAAGAAAAATGTGCCATGCTGTATGCTGTTTTTTACAATGTGTCCTTATAGTGGACTGATGCCTAGGTTCCATCCTGATTGTGGCCACTGTCAGGCCCATAGCTCCTTAAGGTACCGTCACACTAAACGATATCGCTAGCGATCCGTGACGTTGCAGCATCCTGGCTAGCGATATCGTTCAGTTTGACACACAGCAGCGATCAGAATCCTGCTGTGATGTCGTTGGTCGCTGCAGAAAGTCCAGCACTTTATTTCGTCGCTGGACTTTCTGCTGACATCGCTGAATCGGCGTGTGTGACGCCGATTCAGCGATGTCTTCACTGGTAACCAGGGTAAACATCGGGTTACTAAGCGCAGGGCCACGCTTAGTAACCCGATGTTTACCCTGGTTACCAGCGTAAAAGTAAAAAAAAAACAAACACTACATACTTACCTTCCGCTGTCTGTCCCTCGGCGCTCTGCTTCTCTGCCCTGTGTAAGCACAGCGGCCGGAAAGCAGAGCGGTGACCTCACAGAATCATATGTAAAATATGATGTGTGACCAACGGACAGAATATTCTGTCACTTGCTGTAGACTGAAATTTTGCTCAATTTTGATCTTGGTATTCACACTGTGCTCGCTGTGTTTGTGTACTAAAAGCACCAGGAATACACCCGATACATACAACAAACATTTCCATAGGGTCATATTTACCTGACGGAGGCAAAATAGTGTCTATGTGCACACCTTGCGGATTCTCTTTTTGAGGTGCAGAAACGCTGCAGATCCGCAATTGATTTACAGTACAATGTAAATCAATGAGAAAAAAAAAATGCTGTGCACACTTTGCGGAAAATCCGCTGTGGAAACGCTGCGGTTTAAAAGAAGTAGCATGTCACTTCTTTTTGTGAATCTGCAGCGTTTTTGTACCCATTCCATTATAGAAAACCGCAGGGGTAAAAAACACAGCAAATCCGCAAGAAAACCGCAGCAAAAACGCACAAAAAACGCTGCGGAACCGCACAAAAAAACGCGACAAATCCGCAGGTGCATTTTCTGCCAGGAGAGGCAGAATCCGCACCAGAAATTCCTAAGCCTAATCCGCAACGTGTGCACATAGCCGTAGACATCATAATGTAGATCTCTGCACTACTCCACCTCCTCACAAATGCCTCTGACATATAATGTAGTGGGACTAGAGCCCCCTACTGGTTGTAAACTTTTTTGTAATTTGGTTAATTAACTTACTTTATTTTAATTTATTTTTGTCTTTAATACTTTATCAAGTTACCAAGCTAAATCATCTGGGAATTTATATATTAAGTTGACCACAATTGACTTTTTCAATGATAACCTAACATAGGCCAAGGTTGCTGAATTGACACATGTGGCTTGTTACACCAGCCACGTTTAATCGTAGAGTAAGGCTGCCGTCACACTAGCAGTATTTGGTCAGTATGTTTTGCGGCCCGTGCTGCTGTTAAAAACAGACATGTCATCGTATTTTGAGCACAGAAACTCGGTCCGTGGAAGCCCACTGACATGTGCACAGACCCATTCATTTAAATGGCACTGCATATGTAGGTGTCTCCGGTACGTATGAAAACTGTCACCATACGTACCGGACACACTGACATGTGAAGGAGGCCTAATGGAGTACAATGGCTGTGTCGCATGATACCATAGTGACTTGGCGGTTTGTCTTGACTTAGCAAGATGGATTTGAGTTGATTTTTCAGAGTGGATGACAAATTCAAGAAGCAGGGGTAGAGGGAGAAGTGGCAGGTAAGTTGGGAAGTAAGCTAATTACCCTGGTAAGATGTATTACAATTTTTTACATTCACCTGTATGTATTATTCATTTACACAAATGTTGTTGAAAATACAATTACATTTTTAACACTATATGAATCAACTTGTTTTGCACTACGTATTATGGATTTAGAGCTGACCTCTTCAATTTTTCTTTTGGGTTTTGTATATCTCTAGTACTACTTTGTATCTCCTTCTCCAGCAGTCAGTGCTCCTTTAGGGTGGCACTGCTGGCAAAGCGGTTCCTTACTTCCATATCCATAGCAGTCTGGTCCTACACATTGACAACAACCATTGTGAAACCAACGGTATCTGGAGGATCCAGTAAATTCACAGGTTTCATGACAACGTCTCATAGACATGCAGGATTTAAAGTACATTACAGTGCAGACACTGGATATATTCACTGAAGATGGAGCAGGTACAGCTGAATGGAAAAAGAAAGAAACAACTTAGTCCGTTATGTTCTGTACATGTTACACATATAAATTGGGGCATAGTATGAGTGATGATAATATGGATACTTGATTTCACTCTTGCCATTATGAGTCAGTATCAATATGTTCAAAATGAAAGATTTGATACACATGCAGCAATAGGAATAATATAATATTTGATATTTTACACTGAATCATTTCTGATCTTTGATGTACCGGTAACCCAACTGGGTAAAACGTGACACTATAATTACCAGAACTGCATAGCATGGTGATAGATCCACCTTGACCAAAATCATATTTTCAATAAAAAAAATAATGGAAAATACCTATCACAATTTCTTTAACAAACCTTTTATTTTCTCAGCACAAGTGTGATAACTTTGCAGGAATCAGGGCCTGGCTGCATGATTGCAGCCAGTTACATTTTTATGTTTCGAAGAACATGTACTTTAACGTCTTCATGACATGGCGATTTTACTTTTTTGTTTTTTCCTCCCCTTCTTCCAAGAGCAATAACTTTTTTTTTTTAATTTTTCTTTTAATATAGCCGAATGAGGGCTTGTTTTTTTACAGGACCAGTTGTACTTTTTAATAACATCATTCATTTTACCAAATAGTGTACTGGAAAATGGGGAAACAAATCCAAGTGCATTGAAGTTGCAAAAAAAAGTGCAATTTCATAATGGTTTTTATTTTTACCATGTTCACTTTGTGGTAAAGCTGACCTAGCAATATGATTCACCTGCTCAGTACAAGTATGCAGATACCAAACATTTATTTATTTTTTTTATTTAAAGGGTGAAAAACTATTTGGAAATTTGTAATAAAAAAAAAATTGCTTTTGTCGCCATTTTCCGAGACTTGTAACGTTTTGATTTTTCGGGATTTGGGGCTACGTAATAGCTTATTTATTGTGTTCTGAGCTGACGTTTTTGCTTATACAATTTTGAGTTAGATACAATGTTTTTGGTCGCCTTTTATTGCATTTATTGAAATTTTGTAGCAACCAAAAGCCGTAATTTCGGTACACCATTTTGGAAGAAATTTGACATTTTTAATAGATCGGACATTTCTGAAAGCAACGATACCAAATATGTAAACAGGAACACATGGGCTACTTGCACAGTGAACAAGTCTGTATGATCATGTTCACACACCACCAAGAAACCTGAAGACACAAAAGAGAATAGTAAAACCAAAAACACTCAGTTTGAAAAAATGTTGCAGTAATCTGCAAGTGCTAGTAAAAGATGTAAAAAACAGGGTATTTGGTTGATACGTTTTTTGCAAAAAATGTATACTAAGCTGCTCTACCAATCTTCACGGTATACCCTTATCAGAGCAGTCCTAACTAATGTATGCAATCCCTATCTGATGTATTTAAAAACCTGATCATCTGTATATAACCTGTGTGAACAGGGTTCAGAGAGGAAAAATCCATGTGTGCATACAGGGTAGAACAGCTTTTGTGCAGATCGCCCAAGAGGAGTGGTGGAACTCCCCAGTCTTGTAGACACAAGAGAACAATTATGGAAACAGGAACACATGGGCTACTTGCACAGTGAACAAGTCTGTATGATCATGTTCACACACCACCAAGAAACCTGAAGACACAAAAGAGAATAGTAAAACCAAAAACACTCAGTTTGAAAAAATGTTGCAGTAATCTGCAAGTGCTAGTAAAAGATGTAAAAAACAGGGTATTTGGTTGATACGTTTTTTGCAAAAAATGTATACTAAGCTGCTCTACCAATCTTCACGGTATACCCTTATCAGAGCAGTCCTAACTAATGTATGCAATCCCTATCTGATGTATTTAAAAACCTGATCATCTGTATATAACCTGTGTGAACAGGGTTCAGAGAGGAAAAATCCATGTGTGCATACAGGGTAGAACAGCTTTTGTGTGTTCCTGTTTCCATAATTGTTCTCTTGTGTCTACAAGACTGGGGAGTTCCACCACTCCTCTTGGGCTATCTGCACAAAAGCTGTTCTACCCTGTATGCACACATGGATTTTTCCTCTCTGAACCCTGTTCACACAGGTTATATACAGATGATCAGGTTTTTAAATACATCAGATAGGGATTGCATACATTAGTTAGGACTGCTCTGATAAGGGTATACCGTGAAGATTGGTAGAGCAGCTTAGTATACATTTTTTGCAAAAAACGTATCAACCAAATACCCTGTTTTTTACATCTTTTACTAGCACTTGCAGATTACTGCAACATTTTTTCAAACTGAGTGTTTTTGGTTTTACTATTCTCTTTTGTGTCTTCAGGTTTCTTGGTGGTGTGTGAACATGATCATACAGACTTGTTCACTGTGCAAGTAGCCCATGTGTTCCTGTTTACATAATTGTTCTCTTGTGTCTACAAGACTGGGGAGTTCCACCACTCCTCTTGGGCTATCTGCACAAAAGCTGTTCTACCCTGTATGCACACATGGATTTTTCCTCTCTGAACCCTGTTCACACAGGTTATATACAGATGATCAGGTTTTTAAATACATCAGATAGGGATTGCATACATTAGTTAGGACTGCTCTGATAAGGGTATACCGTGAAGATTGGTAGAGCAGCTTAGTATACATTTTTTGCAAAAAACGTATCAACCAAATACCCTGTTTTTTACATCTTTTACTAGCACTTGCAGATTACTGCAACATTTTTTCAAACTGAGTGTTTTTGGTTTTACTATTCTCTTTTGTGTCTTCAGATACCAAATATGTGTATTTTTTTTGTTTTATGATTAATGGGGCAAAAGGGGGTGATTTGAACTTGTGGTTTTTTATTTTTTCATATTTATTTTTTTTTTCACTGTATTTAGTAGTCCCCTTAGGGGACTTGAAGCTGTGATCATCTGATTTTTTGTACTATATATAGCAGTGCACCAGGAATGCTAGGTATAGAGAAAATCACGATATCCTATGAGCGCTATCCATGGGCTGGTTTTCACAGGAGGATCACAATGGCAGGCACAAGGGTCATCAGCAGAAAAAATTGACCTGCCAGGAAAATGAAAACTAGCAGGAAAAGGCTAAGAGAGCTTGTCACTCACCAGTCCAGAAGTGGCCAGTTTTTAGTCTTTTGATCTCAAAGTATACTGTGGGGTTTTTTTGTTTGTTTTTAATCCTCTATATGTTTCCAGAGTTCTGGTCCTTTTTATTTAGTGCACATTTTTATGATCTTTAGCAAAGGGTCGGAGCTCACAGGGCCACAGGGTAATAATGCAGAGCAGCCAGAAGGCACGCCCCCCAGAGAATTCTATGGATCACTCCCACTAAGTAAAATCCAAAAGAATTAGCAGAAAATAAAAAGGCCCATATCTCTGGAACCCTATCATAAATTTAAAGGGAACCTGTCACCTGAATTTGGCGGGACCTGTGGTACTTCTTGTCTTGACTGTTTCTGACTTGGCTCATCTGACCACTCTTTCACCACTTGGTGGCACTTGTGCTGCTGCTCAGTGGTGTTACACTGTGTGTGCAACCTCTCTTCCCTCACCAGCATTCCCTTGTGGAGGTTGTGCTATACTGCTCTGCAGCAGCATTACATTATCACTGACCATACATGTAAAGGGGATTTTGCTTTTTTTTCTCTGCTGTTCTTTCTATGGATCCTCTCCATACCTTGGCAGATCAAATGGACAGTTTGACACAAATGATGCAGGATCTGTCTGTGGAACAGAGGACTTTGGCCATGTCTCATATCCATCTGCAAAGGGAACTTTCTGACGCAGTAAAATCTTTGCAGAATGTCTGTAAGCACTCCAACACTGTTGATGCCTCATTGCACCCTCCTGAACCTACAGTCAGACTCCCAGATACCTTCTCCGGGGAACAGGAGAGGGTCCCTGCATTCAAGGAGAGTTGCAAGTTATTGTTTTCTCTTAGACCCCGATCTTCTGGGGATGAGAGTTAGCGGGTGGGGATAATCATTTCCTTACTGCGGGAGGGACCTCAGTCATGGGCTTTCTCTTTACCTGCTTCTGCCTCTGAAGATGTGTCTGCTGACAGATTCTTTGAGGCCTTAGGACTTATTTTTGATGAGCCTGACCGGGTCAGAGTGGCAGAGGACACAATCACGAGTCTCTTTCTGGGGAAGCCCTCGGCTGAATGGTATTGCTCCGAGTTCCGTCGGTGGTCCACTGAGGTGTCCTGGGATAACTCTGCGCTGAGATGTTAGTTTAGGAGAGGACAGTCGGATCACCTGAATGATGCTCTGGCCCTCCATCCACCACCCAGCTCATTGGAGGAGGCTATGACTCATGCTATCCGTATGGATCGGAGTCTAAGGGAGAGAGGTGTTACACAGTGAGAGGTTCCGTTACTACCTGCTAATCCTGTTTTGCCACCGTCTGAACCCATGGAGGTTTGGGGCCACCAACCTCAGGGAGAAGGAGAGGAGAAGGCGACGTGAAGGAAAGCTGTGTTTTTACTGCAGAGATACCGGACATTGGAAGAAGGACTGTCCCTCCTGCCGATCAACCAATAAACGGCTGAGTCTGGGTGATTGTCGTGGAGGTCACCCAGACTCTCAGGTACCTTTTTCTTCATTTTCTAAAGTACTGTTGGAAGTGGAACTTAGTTGTGGGAGTTGCTGCACGCCCACTTCTGCTTTCGTGGACTGCGGGACTCTAACTTGGTGACCAAGTGTAAGTTAGGGACAGTTAGGCTGGAGACTCCTATTCATATTGTTGCCATTGACAAAACACCACTGGCTAAGAATGTCATCAAGTTTGTCTCAGAAGAGTTTCTCCTTTAAGTGGGTTTGTTGCAGCAGGATCGTATTTCAAGTTTTGTTCTGGTACAGATTGGGAAAATTGTGGTAACTTTCTGCGCTTCTGAATCACTAGAATTCCAGAATTATTAGTACATGTGGCTTTATTATTCTATGCATTTCAGAGTTCAAGACTCCATCAGGAAACACCACAGGAACAATGAAGATTCGGGAGGCGGGGGGCTAGGGTCATCCTCATTGCTCCCTTTTGGCCCAAGAGGCCATGGTTCTCATGGATGAGGATAATGCCCTTATTGGATTCCTGGATTTTCCCGGATACTCCGAGTCGCCTCAGGCAGGGCCCAGTGTCTCATCCTCAGAGGTCAGGTCTACATTTGACAGCCTAGATTTTGAGAGGGCACTATTAATACAAACAGGCTTCTCCCTGGTCTTATTCGCTACCCTGCTGCAGAGTAGGGAGCTGGTAAAGGCTAGAATATACGGCAAGACATGGGCTAAATTCTTAGCTTGTTCAGGTCAGTCTGTGGGGGGCAAAGTCTTAGGCCGATTTCACATTTGTGGTTGTGTCCGCAGCGTTTCTGACGCATACATCTGCATGCGTCTTGATTTCCTATCTTTAACATTGTAGACGCAGGTGCATGCGTTTGCATGCGTTCGCCAACGTTTGCTTACGCATGCGTCTGCATGCGCCCACTCTGTTTGTAATGACTCTATACAATATAGAAGTTTCACTTTTTGTATTGAAGAACTGCAATAAATTAACTTTTTCATGATATTCTAATTTTGTGAGAAGCACCTGTATGTCCCTTCATGTCATTAATCATCATGACATCCGGAATCTTGGACATCTGTATTACCTCCTGATGAACCGTGTTGATGGGGAAACATGCCGGGGTGCATCCGACTCATGCTAAGTTTACTCCTTATTATCTATCATTATGGTTTATTGTCTCTCTAGTCTAATATCTGGCCTGTATCAAGTATATGTGCCAAGCACACTGATGGGCCACGCTGTTGAATGTCAAAGGGGGTGCATGTAACCCATATTATGGTGTTGGCCTCTAATTATCACTATTAGTGTGACGTTTTAGATATTTGGCTCATATGCTAATTCTATGCCAGTCATGATTTGAGATGTTAATTGAGACTTTATCTTGTTACCAATATGATACCCCTGGGAAATTCTTAATTATGGTTTTTGGATTTAAGAAAAGACTCTCTTAATTTCTATTCTATATCATATTGTTTTCCAACTATATCTATAGGGCTGTAACAGGGAAGTGAAGGATAGTCCACGTTGAGTGGTGGCGCCAAAAAATCGTTCCTTAGGGTGCCTAACTCCACAGTCAGGTAGGGGCGATTGTAGGTCTACTGTAGGGTATCTATAGGCAAATTGTCAATTTTGGTCAGTTATTTGGGTATCTAACCCTAGTTTTTTCACTGGGTAGGTGTTTTTTAATATATTATTAAAAAGTGTTTTTAAGGGGAATATATGTTCACACAACCCTTTATGTAGGAATACTCTGCAGCGCACAGATTTAAGAGCTTTGTTATAGGTTTACCCAGGGTTTTAGAACATTTACTGTGGTTTAATGATTAGATCTCAAGCAGTCAGCACAATAAGCATAGGGTTTTTTCTATTATTATCTTGTAGCACTTTTATTGTAACGAGCAGTCTCTTGATACTATGAAAAACCCATTTGGAAATATTGGCACTGGTTACTGAGCAGAATTTCTTGGCAAGTGTGATTAGAGGAAAGTGCAATATTGGCAGTCAATGATTTCTAATTGCATTTTAATGGCCTGTGTCACATTAATAAAAATATCTACACACATGGTCAAAATTGTTGGTACGCCTCGTTTAATGACAGAAAAACCCACAATGGTCACAGAAATAACTTGAATGTCTCACTTTCATTTGTTCATTTTCATAGACTTTTTTATTTATTATTACTTTTGTCAGATTCAAGTTATTTCTGTGACCATTGTGGGTTTTTATGTCATTAAACGAGGGGTACCAACAATTTTGACCACGTGTGTAACAATACCAGTCCTGATCTAATTTTACATGTATGAAGAGGTGCACTGATTTCCCTATTACCCTGAAACCCTCCAAGAAGAAGTTACACAGCTATGGAAGTTGTCCAGGACTTTGATATTGATAGCCTACTTTTAGGATATGTTAAATAGGCGGGAGTTTGACCCTCTCCACAATGCTCTAATACATTCATCTGTAAAGGCTTGCTCCCACTTGTGATTAAATCGGACAAATGCAATCCAATTAAAAATCAGATTGCATTCCTACCAATATTAATCTATTATTGTGTGTTCATCTGCAATTTTTTTCTTTTCCAGATCGGATCATAATTGAACTGAAAAAAAAAAAACATTTGCAGCATGATGCGATTGTATGTGAAAATTGGATTACATTCACCAATGGAATTAATGGGTGCGAGGAGAGAAAAAAAAAAAAAAAAAATTATTATATATATATATATATATATATATATATATATATATATATATATATATATATATATACACAGTACAGACCAAAAGTTTGGACACACTTTCTCATTTAAAGATTTTTCTGTATTTTCATGACTATGAAAATTGTACATTCACACTGAAGGCATCAAAACTATGAATTAACACATGTGGAATTATATACCATATATACTCGAGTATAAGCCAAGATTTTCAGCCCACTTTTTTGGGCTGAAAGTCGCACTCTCGGCTTATACTCGAGTCATACCCAGGGATCGGCAGGGGAGGGGGAGCGGGGGCTGTCTAGTAATACTCACCTGCTTCTGGCGCGGTCCCTGCAGATCCCTGCTTCCCTGATCCCTGCAGCTTCTTCCTGTACTGAGCGGTCACATGGTACCGCTCATAACAGGAATGAATATGCGGCTCCACCTCCGAGAGGGGCGGAGCCGCATATTCATTACTGTAATGAGCGGTAACTGTGACCGCTCAGTACAGTAAGAAGCTGCAGCGCCGGGGAAGCAGGGACTGCACAGCGCAAGGAGCAGGTGAGTATAACGGGGAGGGGAGCGCAGCGCTGCGGGATATTAACCTGCTCCTCGCTTTGGGCGCCGCTCCGTTTTCAGCGTCTTCTGCAGTGACGCTCAGGTCAGAGGGCGCGGTGACGTGGTTAGTGCGTGCCCTCTGCCTGAACGTCAGTGCAGAAGACGCTGAAGATGGAGCGGCGCCGGAACGAAGTCAGGTGAATATTGAAAGTGCCGGGGGCCTGAGCAACGGATAGGTGAGTATGATTTTTTTTTTAATCGCAGCAACAGCAAATGGGGCAAGTGTCTGTATGGAACATCTTATGGGGCCATAACGTTTGTGCAGCACTATATGGGGCAAGTGTCTGTATGGGGCCATAATCAACGTTTGTGCAGCACTATATGGGGAAAGTGTATGGAGCATCTTATGGGCCATAATTAATGTTTGTGCAGCATTACGGTATATGGGGCAAGTGTCTGTATGGAGCATCTTATGGGGCCATAATCAAGGTTTGTGCAGCACTATATGGGGCAAATATCTTTATGGAGCATCTTATCGGGCCATAATCAACATTTGTGCAGCATTATATTGGGCAAATGTGTCTATGGAGCATCTTATGGGGCCATCATAAACTTTATGGAGCATTATATGGGGCTCCCGATTCAATATGGATATTCAAAAACACTTAACCTACTGATGTCTCAATTTTACTTTTATTGGTATCTATTTTTACTTATGACATTTACCGGTAGCTGCTGCATTTCCCACCATAGGCTTATACTCGAGTCATTAAGTTTTCCCAGTTTTTTGTGGCAAAATTAGGGGAGTCGGCTTATACTCGGGTCAGCTTATACTCGAGTATATACAGTACTTAGCAAAAAAGTGTGAAACAACTGAAAATATGTCTTATATTCTAGGTTCTTCAAAGTAGCCACCTTTTGCTTTGATGACTGCTTTGCACACTCTTGGCATTCTCTTGATGAGCTTCAAGAGGTAGTCACCGGGAATGGTCTTCCAACAATCTTGAAGGAGTTCCCAGAGATGCTTAGCACTTGCTGGCCCTTTTGCCTTCACTCTGTGGTCCAGCTCACCCCAAACCATCTCGATTGGGTTCAGGTCTGGTGACTCTTTAGGCCAGATCATCTGGCGTAACACCCCATCACTCTCCTTCTTGGTCAAATAGCCCTTACACAGCCTGGAGGCGTGTTTGAGGTCATTGTCCTGTTGAAAAATAAATGATGGTCCAACTAAACGCAAATCGGATGGAATAGCATGCCGCTGCAAGATGCTGTGGTAGCCATGCTGGTTCAGTAAGCCTTCAATTTTGAATAAATCCCCAACAGTGTCACCAGCAAAGCACCCCCACACCATCACACCTCCTCCTCCATGCTTCACGGTTGCAACCAGGCATGTAGAGCCAATCCGTTCACCTTTTCTGCGTCGCACAAAGACACGGTGGTTGGAACCAAAGATCTCAAATTTGGACTCATCAGACCAAAGCACAGATTTCCACTGGTCTAATGTCCATTCCTTGCGTTATTTAGCCCAAACAAGTCTCTTCTGCTTGTTGCCTGACCTTAGCAGTGGTTTCCTAGCAGCTATTTTACCATGAAGGACTGCTGCACAAAGTCTCCTCTTAACAGTTGTTGTAGAGATGTGTCTGCTGCTAGAACTCTGTGTGGCATTGACCTGGTCTCTAATCTGAGCTGCTGTTAACCTGCGATTTCTGAGGCTGATGACTCGGATAAACTTATCCTCAGAAGAGGCGACTCTTGGTCTCCCTTTCCTGCGGCAGTCCTCATGTGAGCCAGTTTCGTTGTAGCACTTGATTGTTTTTGCCACTGCACTTGGGGACACTTTCAAAGTTTGCCCAATTTTTCGGACTGACTGACCTTCATTTCTTAACCCCTTCAAGACCCAGCCTATTTTGACCTTAAAGACCTTGCCGTTTTTTGCAATTCTGACCAGTGTCCCTTTATGAGGTAATAACTCAGGAACGCTTCAACGGATCCTAGCGGTTCTGAGATTGTTTTTTCGTGACATATTGGGCTTCATGTTAGTGGTAAATTTAGGTCAATAAATTCTGCATTTATTTGTGATAAACACGGAAATTTGGCGAAAATTTTGAAAATTTCGCAATTTTCACATTTTGAATTTTTATTCTGTTAAACCAGAGAGATATGTGACACAAAATAGTTAATAAATAACATTTCCCACATGTTTACTTTACATCAGCACAATTTTGGAAACAAAATTTTTTTTTGTTAGGAAGTTATAAGGGTTAAAATTCGACCAGCGATTTGTCATTTTTACAACGAAATTTACAAAACCATTTTTTTTAGGGACCACCTCACATTTGAAGTCAGTTTGAGGGGTCTATATGGCTGAAAATACCCAAAAGTGACACCATTCTAAAAACTGCACCCCTCAAGGTACTCAAAACCACATTCAAGAAGTTTATTAACCCTTCAGGTGCTTCACAGCAGCAGAAGCAACATGGAAGGAAAAAATGAACATTTAACTTTTTAGTCACAAAAATTATCTTTTAGCAACAATTTTTTTATTTTCCCAATGGTAAAAGGAGAAACTGAACCACGAAAGTTGTTGTCCAATTTGTCCTGAGTACGCTGATACCTCATATGTGGGGGTAAACCACTGTTTTGGCGCACGGCAGGGCTTGGAAGGGAAGGAGCGCCATTTGACTTTTTGAATCAAAAATTGGCTCCACTCTTTAGCGGACACCATGTCACGTTTGGAGAGCCCCCGTGTGCCTAAAAATTGGAGCTCCCCCACAAGTGACCCCATTTTGGAAACTAGACGCCCCAAGGAACTTATCTAGATGCATAGTGAGCACTTTGAACCCCCAGGTGCTTCACAAATTGATCCGTAAAAATGAAAAAGTACTTTTTTTTCACAAAAAAATTCTTTTAGCCTCAATTTTTTCATTTTCACATGGGCAACAGGATAAAATGGATCCTAAAATGTGTTGGGCAATTTCTCCTGAGTACACCAATACCTCACATGTGGAGGTAAACCACTGTTTGGGCACATGGTAAGGCTCGGAAGGGAAGGAGCGCCATTTGACTTTTTGAATGAAAAATTATTTCCATCGTTAGCGGACACCATGTCGCGTTTGGATAGCTCCTGTGTGCCTAAACATTGGCGCTCCCCCACAAGTGACCCCATTTTGGAAACTAGACCCCCCAAGGAACTAATTTAGATGCCTAGTGAGCACTTTAAACCCTCAGGTGCTTCACAAATTGATCTGTAAAAATGAAAAAGTACTTTTTTTTCACAAAAAAATTCTTTTCGCCTCAATTTTTTCATTTTCACATGGGCAGTAGGATAAAATGGATCATAAAATTTGTTGGGCAATTTCTCCCGAGTACGCCGATACCTCATATGTGGGGGTAAACCACTGTTTGGGCACTCGGCAGGGCTCGGAAGAGAAGGCGCGCCATTTGACTTTTTGAATGGAAAATTAGCTCCAATTGTTAGCGGACACCATGTCGCGTTTGGAGAGCCCCTGTGTGCCTAAACATTGGAGCTCCCGCACAAGTGACCCCATTTTGGAAACTAGACCCCCCAAGGAACTTATCTAGATGCATATTGAGCACTTTAAACCCCCAGGTGCTTCACAGAAGTTTATAACGCAGAGCCATGAAAATAAAAAATAATTTTTCTTTCCTCAAAAATGATTTTTTAGCCTGGAATTTCCTATTTTGCCAAGGATAATAGGAGAAATTGGACCCCAAATATTGTTGTCCAGTTTGTCCTGAGTACGCTGATACCCCATATGTGGGGGTAAACCACTGTTTGGGCGCACGGCAGGGCTCGGAAGGGATGGCACGCCATTTGGCTTTTTAAATGGAAAATTAGCTCCAATCATTAGCGGACACCATGTCACGTTTGGAGAGCCCCTGTGTGCCTAAACATTGGAGATCCCCCAGAAATGACACCATTTTAGAAACTAGACCCCCAAAGGAACTAATCTAGATGTGTGGTGAGGACTTTGAACCCCCAAGTGCTTCACAGAAGTTTATAACGCAGAGCCATGAAAAAAAAAAAAAAAATTATTTTCTCAAAAATGATCTTTTAGCCTGCAATTTTTTATTTTCCCAAGGGTAACAGGAGAAATTTGACCCCAAAAGTTGTTGTCCAGTTTCTCCTGAGTACGCTGATACCCCATATGTGGGGGTAAATCACTGTTTGGGCACATGCCGGGGCTCGGAAGTGAAGTAGTGACGTTTTGAAATGCAGACTTTGATGGAATGCTCTGTGGGCGTCACGTTGCGTTTGCAGAGCCCCTGATGTGGCTTAACAGTAGAAACCCCCCACAAGTGACCCCATTTTGGAAACTAGACCCCCAAAGGAACTTATCTAGATGTGTGGTGAGCACTTTGAACCCCCAAGTGCTTCATAGAAGTTTATAATGCAGAGCCGTGAAAATAATAAATACGTTTTCTTTCCTCAAAAATAATTATTTAGCCCAGAGTTTTTTATTTTTCCCAAGGGTAACAGGAGAAATTTGACCCCAATATTTGTTGTCCAGTTTCTCCTGAGTACGGTGATACCCCATATGTGGGGGTAAACTACTGTTTGGGCACATGCCGGGGCTTGGAATTGAAGTAGTGACGTTTTGAAATGCAGACTTTGATGGAATGCTCTGCGGGCGTCACGTTGCGTTTGCAGAGCCCCTGATGTGCCTAAACAGTAGAAACCCCCCACAAGTGACCCCATTTTGGAAACTAGACCCTGAAAGGAACTTATCTAGATGTGTGGTGAGCACTTTGAACCCCCAAGTGCTTCATAGAAGTTTATAATGCAGAGCCGTGAAAATAATAAATACGTTTTCTTTCCTCAAAAATAATTATTTAGCCCAGAATTTTTTATTTTCCCAAGGGTTACAGGAGAAATTGGACCCCAAAAGTTGTTGTCCAGTTTCTCCTGAGTACGCTGATACCCCATATGTGGGGGTAAACCACTGTTTGGGCACACGTCGGGGCTCAGAAGGGAAGTAGTGACTTTTGAAATGCAGACTTTGATGGAATGGTCTGCGGGTGTCACGTTGCGTTTGCAGAGCCCCTGGTGTGCCTAAACAGTAGAAACCCCCCACAAGTGACCCCATTTTAGAAACTAGACCCCCCAAGGAACTTATCTAGATATGTGGTGAGCACTTTGAACCCCCAAGTGCTTCACAGACGTTTACAACACAGATCCGTGAAAATAAAAAATCATTTTTCTTTCCTCAAAAATTATGTTTTAGCAAGCATTTTTTTAGATTCACAAGGGTAACAGGAGAAATTGGACCCCAGTAATTGTTGCGCAGTTTGTCCTGAGTATGCTGGTACCCCATATGTGGGGGTAAACCACTGTTTGGGCACACGTCAGGGCTCGGAAGTGAGGGAGCACCATTTGACTTTTTGAATACGAGATTGGCTGGAATCAATGGTGGCGCCATGTTGCGTTTGGAGACCCCTGATGTGCCTAAACAGTGGTAACCCCTCAATTCTAACTCCAACACTAACCCCAACACACCCCTAACCCTAATCCCAACTGTAGCCATAATCCTAATCACAACCCTAACCCCAACACACCCCTAACCACAACACTAATTCCAACCCTAACCCTAAGGCTATGTGCCCACGTTGCGGATTCGTGTGAGATATTTCCGCACCATTTTTGAAAAATCTGCGGGTAAAAGGCACTGTGTTTTACCTGCGGATTTTCCGCGGATTTCCAGTGTTTTTTGTGCGGATTTCACCTGCGGATTCCTATTGAGGAACAGGTGTAAAACGCTGCGGAATCCGCACAAAGAATTCACATGCTGCGGAAAATACAACGCAGCGTTCCCGCGCGGTATTTTCCGCATCACGGGCACAGCGGATTTGGTTTTTCATATGTTTACATGGTACTGTAAACCTGATGGAACACTGCTGCGAATCCGCAGCCAAATCCGCACCGTGTGCACATAGCCTAATTCTAAAGGTATGTGCACACGCTGCGGAAAACGCTGCGGATCCGCAGCAGTTTCCCATGAGTGTACAGTTCAATGTAAACCTATGGGAAACAAAAATCGCTGTACACATGCTGCGGAAAAACTGCACGGAAACGCAGCGGTTTACATTCCGCAGCATGTCACTTCTTTGTGCGGATTCCGCAGCGGTTTTACAACTGCTCCAATAGAAAATCGCAATTGTAAAACCGCAGTGAAATGCGCAGAAAAAAACGCGGTAAATCCGCCATAAATCCGCAGCGGTTTAGCACTGCGGATTTATCAAATCCGCAGCGGAAAAATCCGCAGAGGACCAGAATACGTGTGCACATTCCTAACCCTAACCCTACCCCTAACCCTACCCCTAACCCTAGCCCTAACCCTAACCCTACCCCTAACCCTACCCCTACCCCTAACCCTACCCCTACCCCTAACCCTAACCCTACCCCTAACCCTACCCCTAACCCTAACCCTACCCCTAACCCTAACCCTATTCTAACATTAGTGGAAAAAAAAAAATTTCTTTATTTTTTTATTGTCCTTACCTATGGGGGTGACAAAGGGGGGGGGTCATTTATTATTTTTTTTATTTTGATCACTGAGATAGATTATATCTCAGTGATCAAAATGCACTTTGGAACGAATCTGCCGGCCGGCAGATTCGGCGGGCGCACTGCACATGCGCCCGCCATTTTGGAAGATGGCGGCGCCCGGGAGAAGACGGACGGGACCACGGCTGGATCGGTAAGTATGATAGGGTGGGGGGGGACCACGGGGGGGGGGATCGGAGCACGGGGGGGGGAATCGGAGCGCGGGAGGGGTGGAACGGAGCGCGGGGGGCGTGGAACGGAGCACGGGGGGGCTGGAATGGAGCACGGGGGGGTGGAACGGAGCACGGGGGGGGTGGATCGGAGTGCAGGGGGGGTGATTGGAGCACGGGGGGGTGATTGGAGCACGGGGGGAGCGGACACGAGCACGGGGGGGAGCGGAGCACAGGGCGGAGGGGAGCCGGAGCAGTGTACCGGCCAGATCGGGGGGGTGGGGGGGCGATCGGAGGGGTGGGGTGGGGGCACACTAGTATTTCCAGCCATGGCCGATGATATTTCAGCATCGGCCATGGCTGGATTGTAATATTTCACCCGTTATAATGGGTGAAATATTACAAATCGCTCTGATTGGCAGTTTCACTTTCAACAGCCAATCAGAGCGATCGTAGCCACGAGGGGGTGAAGCCACCCCCCCTGGGCTAAACTACCACTCCCCCTGTCCCTGCAGATCGGGTGAAATGGGAGTTAACCCTTTCACCCGATCTGCAGGGACGCGATCTTTCCATGACGCCGCATAGGCGTCATGGGTCGGATTGGCACCGACTTTCATGACGCCTACGTGGCGTCAAAGGTCGGGAAGGGGTTAAAGTAATGATGGCCACTCATTTTTCTTTACTTAGAACTTGTATTATGGCAAGAAAAAAAATCAGCTAACAGTCTATTCAGTAGGACTATCAGCTGTGTATCCACCAGACTTTTGCACAACTGATGGTCCCAACCCCATTTATAAGGCAAGAAATCCCACTTATTAAACCTGACAGGGCACACCATTCCCGGTGACTACCTCTTGAAGCTCATCAAGAGAATACCAAGAGTGTGCAAAGCAGTCATCAAAGCAAAAGGTGGCTACTTTGAAGAACCTAGAATATAAGACATAATTTCAGTTGTTTCACACTTTTTTGTTAAGTATATAATTCCACATGTGTTAATTCATAGTTTTGATGCCTTCAGTGTGAATGTACAATTTTCATAGTCATGAAAATACAGAAAAATCTTTAAATGAGAAGGTGTGTCCAAACTTTTGGTCTGTACTAATATATATATATATATATATACAGTTAGGGCCAGAAATATTTGGACAGTGACACAAGTTTTGTTATTTTAGCTGTTTACAAAAACATGTTCAGAAATACAATTATATATATAATATGGGCTGAAAGTGCACACTCCCAGCTGCAATATGATAGTTTCCACATCCAAATCGGAGAAAGGGTTTAGGAATCATGGCTCTGTAATGCATAGCGTCCTCTTTTTCAAGGGACCAAAAGTAATTGGACAATGGACTCTAAGGGCTGCAATTAACTCTGAAGGCGTCTCCCTCGTTAACCTGTAATCAATGAAGTAGTTAAAAGGTCAGGGGTGGATTCCAGGTGTGTGGTTTTGCATTTGGAAGCTGTTGCTGTGAGCAGACAACATGCGGTCAAAGGAACTCTCAATTGAGGTGAAGCAGAACATCCTGAGGCTGAAAAAAAAAGAAAAAATCCATCAGAGAGATAGCAGACATGCTTGCAGTAGCAAAATCAACAGTTGGGTACATTCTGAGAAAAAAGGAATTGACTGGTGAGCTTGGGAACTCATAAAGGCCTGGGCGTCCACGGATGACAACAGTGGTGGATGATCGCCGCATACTTAATTTGGTGAAGAAGAACCCGTTCACAACATCAACTGAAGTCCAGAACACTCTCAGTGAAGTAGGTGTATCTGTCTCTAAGTCAACAGTAAAGAGAAGACTCCATGACAGTAAATACAAAGGGTTCACATCTAGATGCAAACCATTCATCAATACCAAAAATAGACAGGCCAGAGTTAAATTTGCAGAAAAACACCTCAAGAAGCCAGCTCAGTTCTGGAAAAGTATTCTATGGACAGATGAGACAAAGATCAACCTGTACCAGAATGATGGGAAGAAAAAAGTTTGGAGAAGAAAGGGAACGGCACATGATCCAAGGCACACCACATCCTCTGTAAAACATGGTGGAGGCAACGTGATGGCATGGGCATGCATGGCTTTCAATGGCACTGGGTCACTTGTGTTTATTGATGACATAAGAGCAGACAAGAGTAGCCGGATGAATTCTGAAGTGTACCGGGATATACTTTCAGCCCAGATTCAGCCAAATGCTGCAAAGTTGATTGGACGGCGCTTCATAGTACAGATGGACAATGACCCCAAGCATACATCCAAAGCTTCCCAGCAGTTCATGAGTGCCAAAAAGTGGAACATTCTGCAATGGCCAAGTCAATTTCCAGATCTAAACCCAATTGAGCATGCATTTCACTTGCTGAAATCCAGACTTAAGACGGAAAGACCCACAAACAAGCAAGACCTGAAGGCTGCGGCTGTAAAGGCCTGGCAAAGCATTAAGAAGGAGGAAACCCAGCGTTTGGTGATGTCCATGGGTTCCAGACTTAAGGCAGTGATTGCCTCCAAAGGATTTGCAACAAAATATTGAAAATAAAAATATTTTGTTTGGGTTATGTTTATTTGTCCAATTACTTTTGACCTCCTAAAATGTGGAGTGTTTGTAAAGACATGTGTACAATTCCTACATTTTCTATCAGATATTTTTGTTCAACCCTTCAAATTAAACGTTACAATCTGCACTTGAATTCTGTTGTAGAGGTTTCATTTCAAATCCAATGTGGTGGCATGCAGAGCCCAACTCGCGAAAATTGTGTCACTGTCCAAATATTTCTGGCCCTAACTGTATATATATATATATATATATATATATATATATATATATATATAGCACAGCACTCGGACAATGCACACCCATGTCCTTTTTACACACCCATGTCCTTGAAATCCTGACATTTCAGCAGCCCTAGTAAAATAACAGTGGGACTCGAAAATATAGATATATACACATAGAATAGATAGCTATAAAGATGTCAGTCACATATATAATTAGTACAGTGCTTATGTAGCTTACTGTACATGTGTTTAATTAATAAATAAGTCTCTGAAAAAAAAAATGGTGTAGGATCCCTGACATTTTATTAACCAGCAGAGGGAAAGCGGACAGCTGGGGGCAGATGTTTATAGTCTGGGAAGGGGGTAATACCCATGGAGCTTACAAGGCTATTAATATCAGCTCATAGCTGTATACTTAGGCTTTACTAGTTATTAAAATGGGTGACCCCCCCAAAAAAAACAATTACGTAGGGTCCCCCTATAATTAATAACCAGCAAAGGCTAGGCAGACAGCTGTGGGATGATATCGATAGTCTAGGAAGGGGCCATGGTTATTGGCCCCCTCCCAGAGTAAAAGCATCAGCTCTTAGCCACCCCAGAAATGGTGCATCCATAAGATGAGCCAATCCTGGTACTTGGCCTCTCTTTTCCCACTTGCCCTGGTGCGATGGCAAGTGGGGTGATACTATTGGAGTTGATATCACCTTTGTATTGTCAGGTGACATCAATCCCAGAGATTAGTAATGGAGAGGCGTCTATAAGACGCCCCCATTACTAACCCTATAGTCAAATTGTAGAAAAAAAACACACAGGATAAAGTCCTTTATTTGAACAAATGACACAGACACCTTTATTGATTCTTATTTAACCAAAATCACTTATTCTCACCTTATGCCCAATCCATTGAAGCCCATATCTCCTATAATAAAAAAAAAATAAAGCAACATCATCCTCACCTGTACCTAAAGTGAAGATAATAATCCATTTGTCCCACGATATGTCTAGCTCTGCTACATTTAGATGGGAGGATGCATTGTTGCATTATGCACACTATACAGCCTGTCATCCAGCAAAGACACTGTGCTATGTGTGCTTTCTCAGTTCAGTACCTCAGGGTGAACGCCTTTCACCTACTGACGTCACCGCGAGCGTGAGAAAGTTCTCACGCTCATAGTGCCGTCAGATAGGTCATCGGAGTTCAGATCCAATGAACTCCTTTCACCTCAATTAAATCAGCGCGAGCGCCGTGGAAGAAGTTTAGTGTCACACACTAAAAAACGCTTTTTATTGCAGAAACTATAGCTCTGGCAACAATTAAGAGACCACTGAAAAATGTTCAGTTTGTCTGATTTTTCTCAGTGCTTTCAGACCTCAAATAATGCAAAGAAAACAAGTTCATAATCATTTAGAAACAACAATACTAATGTTTTAACTCAGGAAGAGTTCAGAAATCAATATTTTGTGGAATAACCATGATTCTTAATCACAGCTTTCATGTGTCTTGGCATGCTTTCCACCAGTCTTTCACACTGCCCCTGGCGCAAAAATGTAAGCAGTTCTTCTATGTTTGATGTTTTGTGACTATCCATCATCCTCTTGATTACATTCCAGAGGTTTTCAATGGGGTTCAGGTCTGGAGATTGGGCTGCCCATGACAGGGTTTTGATGTGGTGGTCTCATACTTTTTGCCAGAACTGTAGTTTTTGAATCACCATATTTTGAGAGCTATATTTTGCCATATTTTGGCCCACAAAGTCATATTATTGCTTATTTTTTGATGGACGAGTTGACGTTTTCATTGCTACCATTTTTAGACACATGACAGTTTTTTTAACGCTTTCTATTCCTTTTTTTTTAGGCAAAATGAACAAAAAATAACAATTCTGGAATTTGTGTTTTTTATTTTTTTTATGTAATTCCACGTGTGGTAAAATTGATAAGGCAGTTTTATTCTTCGTGTCAGTACGATTAGGCTACTTTCACACATCAGGTTTTCAGTGTCAGGCTAAATCCGGCGAATGTTGGAAAAACTGGATCCGGCGCAGATTGTGAAAAACTGATGCGACGGATCCGTTTTTTTGACGGATCCGGCTAGCCTATCTAGATTATTGGATAAAAAAATAAAAATAAAAATGTGGAGCATGCTCAGTTTAAAAAACCGGATCAGGCCACCGGATCCGCCTTTTTCTGGCGCTTCAGGCTTTTTCGCCGGAGACAAAAAACGTTGCAGTGGACGTTTTTTCAAGAAACCGGAAGCGGTAGATTTGCCGTATCCGGCGAAAACCGGACGAAACGCAATGTCATCCGATGCAATCCAGCACTAATACAAGTCTATGGGAAAAAAAGCTGATCTGGCGGCAACATTCGCCTGATCCGGTTTTTTGAAATTTAGCCGGATTTAGCCTGACGGCGAAAACCTGATGTGTGAAAGTAGCCTTACAGTGATGCCCCATTTATATTTTTTTATGTTTTGGCGCTTTTACACAATAAAAACTATATTATAGAAAAAATAATTATTTTTGCATTGGTTTATTCTGAGAGCTATAACTTTTTTATTTTCCTGCTGATGGAGCTGTATCATGGCTTGTTTTTTGCAGGACAAGATGACGTTCTCAGCGATACTATGCTTATTTATATTTGTCTTTTTAATCGTGCTTTCTTCCACGTTTTGTTTGGCGGTATGATGATAAAGCATTGTTTTTTGCCTTGTTTTTTATGGTGTTCACTAAAGGGGTTAACTAGTGGTAAAGTTTTATAGGTCAGGTCGTTCTGGACGTGGTGATACCAAGTATGTGTACTTTTATTATTTATATCTATTTTCCATAAAAATATTTATCTATGGGTACAATATATTTTGATTTTTTTAAAATATATTTTTACAATTTTTTTTAAAACTTTTTTTTTTTACTTTTTTACTTTGTCACACTATGGGACTTTCATTTTTTGCAGGCTGAACGCTTGTATTGCATGGGGATGTAGCAGCATCTCTATGGTATGCAAGCTGTCAGCGCTGTACTGACAGACAAAGCTGCTTAAAGGGACTCTGTCACCTGAATTTGGCGGGACTGGTTTTGGGTCATATGGGCGGAGTTTTCGGGTGTTTGATTCACCCTTTCCTTACCCGCTGGCTGCATGCTGGCTGCAATATTGGATTGAAGTTCATTCTCTGTCCTCCATAGTACACACCTGCACAAAGCAATCTTGCCTTGTGCAGGCGTGTACTATGGAGGACAGAGAATGAACTTCAATCCAATATTGCAGCCAGCATGCAGCCAGCGGGTAAGGAAAGGGTGAATCAAACACCCGAAAACTCCGCCCATATGACCCAAAACCAGTCCCGCCAAATTCAGGTGACAGGTTCCCTTTAACCGGTGACCAGGAATGTCATCATGATAACATTGGGGAACCACACAATAATCCCGAGGTCTCCTATCCAAGGATAGAGGGGCTGTCTTGCTTCTGCCTGCTCCTGAAATGCTGCAATTGAGTTTAATCGCAGCATTTAGGGGGTTAAAGTGCCGGAAGCGGTGTGGGACCGGGTCAGCTGTCAGAATCAACTGACACCCAGCGGCGATCGCATGCACAAAATCGCAGAGATGTATCCATGCGGCACAGGTCAATAAGTCCCAGGTCTCAGGGACGTATGGATACATCTCTGGTGGGAAAGGAGTTAATAACCAGTAAAGGCTTAGTATACAGCTGTGAGCTGATATTAATAGCCTGGGAAGCTCCATGGGTATTACCCCCTTCCCCGACTATAAAATGTCGGGGGATCTCATGACATTTTTTTTCAGAAAGGAATTTATTACAATACTACTACTAAAAAAAATGTACAGTAAACTACACAGACAAAGCACTCATTATATATCTCACATATTTATATCTATCTAAACTCCCTATCTCTATCTCAAAGAAAATTACGGTATATGAATAAGAATTACTCTATGTAAAAGTTCATTTTAAATTCGCATTGCAACTGGATCACATTTGCATGTAAATTAGATGTCGTTTGGATGCTAGGTAATAAAATTGCATTGTACATGAAAAACGCATGACACCCGTCTGACTTTTCAGGAACAAAATCGGACAGATTTTAAAAAACGTTAGTGTGTCTCCCGCCTTTATGTGGTCACATTGCAAATTTAAAACTGGGGTCACTGAGAAAGGACACATGGCATAAATCTAACCATGCTCAAGTTCTGAGTACCTTTAGGGTATGTGCACACGTTCAGGAATTTTCGTGTTTTTCGCGTGTTTTTTTGTGAAAAAAACGCATAAAAATGCATACATATGCATCCTATCATTTAGAATGCATTCCGCAATTTTTGTGCACATGATGCATTTTTTTCCGCAAAAAAACGCATTCTGGAAAAAGAAGCATCATGTTTATTATTTTTGCAGATTTTTTGCGGACTTCCCATTATATTGGAGTGTCCGGAAAAAAACTCAAAAAAATGGCACAAAATACGCGCAAAAAACGCATGCAGAATTCCTGCTGAAAACCTCAGGTTTATCTCAGGAAAATTCTGCATGCATTCCGGACGTGTGCACATACCCTTATTCACTAAATTTAGGCTAGCAAAAAAGCTACCAATCTGCAATCTGTAAATCTGGCCTAAAAGCAAATAGAATGGCCACAGCTGAAAACAAGTTTCAGGCTATGTGCACACGTCAGGATTTCTGGCAGAAATTTTCCTGACAAAAACCTGACATTTCTGCCAGAAATCCGCATGCATTTTTTTCATGTTTTTTTGCGCGTTTTTGATGCGTTTTTTCTAAATGCATAGAATAGCGGGAAAAACGCGAAAAGAACGCAAAATTAATGAACATGCTGCTTTTTTTTACCGCGATGCGTTTTTTTCGCGGAAAAAAAAGCATCATGTGCACAAAAATTGCAGAAAGCATTCTAAATGATAGGATGCATATGTCTGCAGTTTCTAATGCGGTTTTATCGCATTTTTATTGCGGAAAACCGTGAAAAAACCGTGAAAAAACCTGAACGTGTGCACAAACCCTCAATAGAGTAAACACTCGCTAGGCTGTGTTCACACATTGTGTCCGCAGTGAATTTTTATTCCTGTGGTTTTCCAAAACACATGAAATTTGAAAAGAAGGTAAATTGCTTCTGCTGCAATTTCACCAAAACCGCAGTGTTTCACATTTTCTGATATTGCAGTCAAAACTGTGGACCTTCGCCTCAATTTTGAATGTTATGGTAAAAACAATCCATTTTGAAAAACCTCAGCAAAAAAAAAAGCCTCAGACTCTTGTCTGCATCGTACCTGTGTGTGCACCAAGCAGGATGTGATCTAGGTGAGATAGCTGGCTCAGCTCTTTAGTGACCGGCAGCGTGTGAACATCCCAGTCCATGGCTGCATCTCCTTGTAGTTCACTCAGTGACTGAAATAGAGAAGGTAGTGGCACAGGGAGCACCTCCAAGGAACTTCTACGGGCTGCATGTTTACGATTCACCTTATTTTCACTGCACAGCCCTGAGAAACAAAAAAAATGTCAATTATTATTGTTAGGCCACGTTCACACGTTCAGTATTTGGTGATTTTTTTACCTCAGTATCTGTAGCCAAAACCAGTGAGTGATTAATACAGAAGTGGTGACGTGTTTCTATTATACTTTTCCTCTGATTTTTCCACTCCTGGTTTTGGCTTACAAATACTGAGGTAAAATACTGACCAAACACTGATAGTGTGAACGTGGTCTAATGGGACGTTTTCCTCTGAATGTAAAATGCACTTCCCGTACCAGTCTCTATTTGTATATATCACTTAACCCTTTCACGACATGCGCCGTACATGTACTGCGCATGCCGTGAATCCCCCTTTGATGTGGGCTCCGGTGGTGAGCCCGCATCAAAGTCGCAACATGTCAGCTGTTTTGTACAGCTGACATGTGCGCGCAATAGCGGCGGGTGAAATCGCTATACCTGTTAAATGCCGCTGTCAAACACAGACGGCGGCATTTAACTACCGCATCCGGCCGGGCGGCCGGAAATGACGTCATCGCTGACCCCTGTCACATGATCAGGGGTCGGCGATGCATCAGGAAGGTAACCATAGAGGTCCTTGAGACCTCTATGGTTACTGATGCAGGCCTGCTGTGAGCGCCCCCCTGTGGTCGGCGCTCACAGCACACCTCCATTTCAGCTACATAGCAGCAATCTGATGATCGCTGCTATGTAGCTGAGCCGATCAGGCTATGCCAGCTTCTAGCCTCCCATGGAGGCTATTGAAGCATGGCAAAAGTAAAAAAAAATGTTTTTAAAAATATGAAAAAAATATAAAAAATATAAAAGTTTAAATCACCCCCCTTTCGCCCCATCCTAAATAAAACAATTAAAAAAAATCAAACATACACATATTTGGTATCGCCGCGTTCAGAATCGCCCGATCTATCAATTAAAAAAAAGCATTAACCTGATCGCTAAACGGCGTAGCGAGAAAAAAATCCAAAACGCCAGAATTACGTTTTTTTGGTCGCCGCGACATTGCATTAAAATGCAATAACGGGCGATCAAAAGAACGTATCTGCGCAAAAATGGTATCACTAAAAACATCAGCTCGGCACGCAAAAAATAAGCCCTCACCCGACCCCAGATCACGAAAAATGGAGACGCTACGGGTATCGGAAAATGGCACTTTTTTTTTTTTTCTTAAGCAAAGTTTGGAATTTTTTTTCACCACTTGGATAAAAAATAAACTAGACATGTTAGGTGTCTATGAACTCGTAATGACCTAGAGAATCATAATGGCAGGTTAGTTTTAGCATTTAGTGAACCTAGCAAAAAAGCCAAACAAAAAACAAGTGTGGGATTGCACTTTTTTTGCAATTTCACCGCACTTGGAATTTTTTTTCCCGTTTTCTAGTAAAAGACATGGTAAAACCAATGATGTTGTTCAAAAGTACAACTTGTCCCGCAAAAAATAAGCCCTCACATGACCATATTGACGGAAAAATAAAAAAGTTATGGCTCAGGGAAGGAGGGAAGTGAAAAACGAAAACGCAAAAATGAAAAAGGGCCGCGACTTGAAGGGGTTAATAGAGACACAAGAATACAATCAGCTCACCTGTCCCGGTGCACGGCAAAGCGCTCTATAACAGCATAGGAACATCCATGTAGAAGCCTGCACTGTCTTTCATTTAAAAGTTATTATGGAAGATAGAGTGCTGGTTTCTTATAATCTTATATAGTTTTCAGATTTTTCTTACTATGATGATGCAAACTACTTACCCACACAGCTGCAGCACTGGTCCCATAGACTCCCAAGACACAGCATGCAATCCTGACAGCAGGGACAATCATCTTCTTTCATGTTGCACTGACAGAGCTCCTGAGGAGAGACCATTTTAAGGATCAGACTGCTCTTTCCAAAAATAACGCTGCAATGCTCGGACGGACTGCAGGTCTCTGGATCCATACTAACAGCCTCATATATGCTTATGAGAGTGTTAGCGTGGGTCAGGAATCCCATTGTCAATCAGGACATTTTGGTCCATAGACAGACTCCAATGTGGACTTTTATCCAATTGTCATGTCCGTGTGCTTTCTAATAGCACACAGACATTATAGTTAGTAGTTTTTTTCACTATCTGTTTTTGTTTTTATGACTTCACATGGACAACGATTCAGTTTCAATCTAATGCCTTGCAGAACCAGCTTGCTCCCTCCCCATCTGTCTCACCATAGAGATAGATGGGGAGGGTGCAAGATGGGAGGACATATATGGGGCCAGGAAAGGATGAAATATATGGAGACACATGGGGGTCAGGATGGGGGAAGTTATTACAGGAAGGTGTCAGGACATTGGACATTATTACTGTAGGTGCTAATTAAGCGATCTTATTACTGCTGTGATATATTTTATTTTTGAGGATACTGTTTTCAGTTTGGGGGGTCTGGTTACAGTGCAATGTGACACTGTCGCTTTTTTTCTTACTGACGTAGTGTAAAAAGTGGGGAAAAATTGGGGAATGTGCTCTTGATAACTGTGTTATTTTCTGTCCTGGCTGGAAGAAGTGAAGGTGGTCTGCGCTGGATGAAGAAGCAAAGCTAAGATGAATATCTTCAACTAGAGACATCACAAGTAAATCAGTGTATTACCTGTACACTGACACAATATACTATACACTATGTACAGAGTTCCTGTGTATAATGTCACTGGTGAGTCCCTATATTACCTGTACTCTTGCACTTTTCACTGTATACTATGTACTGAGCTCATGTGCTTAATGGCATTTATGGTAATATCAGTTTTGTGCTTTTTCATTAATGAACAGTATTCTAGCATTCAGTCACTAAGTGGTAGTAATATGTGGTCTAGTCATGGTGTGGCGGTATTTGTTCCTTGTATGTGGTATTATTCGGTCACTATGTGGTGGTAATATGTGGTCCGGTCATGGTGTAGCGGCATTTGTCTCTGTATGCTGTACTATTCGGTCACTATGTGGTGGTAATATATGGTCCGACCATTGTGTGATGGTATTTGTCCCTTGTATGTGGTATAATTAGTTCATTATGTTGTGGTAATATGTGGTTTAACCATGGTGTGGCTGTATTTCTCCCTGTATGTGGTATTATTAGGTCACTATATGGTGGTAATATGTGGTCTGACCATTGTATGATGGTAAGGTCCATAGAGGTATGGTTGGAAGAGTTCTGTGTGAAAGACTCCTAGCTCGCTCGTGTTATGACTCCTAGCTCGCTCTGTTCTCCGGGATACTTCTGAAGGTGAAGATGTTGGGCCACGTACCTTGCCTTATCTCCTGCATATGCCCTCCATCTGTACCCTTCCCCCACCCAGGGAAGAGGGGAGTAGTTGTGCACTGTAGTACACCAACCAGACGAACAAAGTAACAAGATATACAAATATTCACTCACGTATAACAGAAGAATGCACCAGGGAGTGAAGAATGGGGTAAAACCAAACTAGGAGAAGGAAAGGGATTTATCACACTTATTAAACCAAGCAACAGTCACAGATAAACCCACCAAATGCCTTGTTATATAACCACCAAACAGCTATCCTTCTAGCCATGTACCAAAAGATAGCTCTGACTATGTGAGTCAGTCAGGACCCAGATTATATAGGGGATAGGAGTGGCTAACCATGCTCAGCTGAGAGCCCTAGCTCCCAGAGCACTCAAACATGGCCGATTAACCCCTGTACAGCCAAAATAAATTTACACTGTTTAAAAAGAAGGTTAAGTGCTTCTTTGCAGTGCAGGAGTAGAAGCTAGAAGCAATCAGACGCTGCGGTCTTTTGGCTCCACACTGTCATGGTAACCCTGTGACAATTTGATTGTTCGGCATCTATCTCAACCCATCGAACACTTTTGGTATGAATTAGAATGGAGTTTGTGAGCCAGGTCCTTTTGTCCATTATCAGTGTTTGATCTCACAAATGATCTTCAGGAAAAATTCCAACAGACACACTCTTAAACCTTGAGGAAACTTTCCCCAAAGAGTGCGAGCTGTTTTAGCTGCAAAGGGGGAACAACACCATATTATTGCCTATGGATTTAGTATGGAATGGGCGAGTGTGCTCGAATAAGGTGTTATCCAAGCATGCTCGAGTGCTAATAGAGTATCTTCGGGGTGCTCTATTACTATGTTTGAGTCCCCACGGCTGCATGTCTCACGGCTGTTCGACAGCTGCAACATATAAAGGGATTGCCTGTTTGTTAGGCAATCCCTGCATGTGTTGCCACTGTCAAACAGCCACGAGACAGTCAGCCGCGGGGACTCAAACATAGTATTAGAGCATGCTGAAGATACTCTATTAGCACTCGAGCATGCTTGGCTAACACTTTATCTGAGCACGCTCACTCATCACTAGATATCATTACTGCTGTATGGTGTAATGTGTAGGTGTCCTAATAATTTTATCCGTATGCTATATATCCATATATTTTGTTAATTATCATTAAGACCAATTTAACACAAGCATGCTATATGTACATTTCTGTGCTCATATTCTGTACTAATCAAGTCAGCATTTGTGGACATAACATGGATGCAGAAATGTGCTTATTATGCCCTTGTAAAATTGGCCTAATAATGACTTGGATGCAATAGAATATTAATAAACTAGTGACCTATCAAAAGTGTGCAAATGCAAAACTAGAATATTCAAGGTTTCACAGGAAAACACAACCAGCTGTTCATCCCTCCCACCTAGTATCTTACCTGCAAGAGACATTTGCTGACATCACTTGCACATAGAGCTTTGTTGCAACCAGCAACTGATGGGATCAAAGTGCAGTACGTTATGGCCAATACGAACCCTGTCAGGTGCCATGATTTAACCTGCCCAAAATAAAACACAACATGATCAGCATAACTCCAGCAATGTGTAACCATACCCTCATACACTAACTATAACTACATTATACACTGCTGAAAAAAAATAAAGGGAACACTTAAACAACAAAATATAACTTCAAGTAAATCAAACTTCTGTGAAATCATACTGTCCACTTAGGAAGCAACACAGCCCTCCATGTGCTCGCCAGAGGTAGCCAGACTGCCATTAGGTACCGAGGTGAGATCCTCAGACCCCTTGTGAGACCATATGCTGGTGTGGTTGGCCCTGGGTTCCTCCTAATGCAGGACAATGCCAGACCTCATGTGGCTGGAGTGTGTCAGCAGTTCCTGCAACATGAAGGCATTGAAGCTATGGACTGGCCCGCCAATTACCCAGACCTGAATCCGATTGAACACATCTGGGACATCATGTCTCGCACCATCCACCAACGTCACGTTGCACCACAGACTGCCCAGGAGTTGGCAGATGCTTTAGTCCAGGTCTGGGAGGAGATCCCTCGGGAGACCATCCGCCGCCTCATCAGGAGCATGCCCATGCGTTGTAGGGAGGTCATACAGGCACGTGGAAGCCACACACATTACTGAGCATAATTTCCTTGTCTTGAGGCATTTCCACTGAAGTTCGATCAGCCTGTAACTTCATTTTCCACTTTGATTTTGAGCATCATTCCAACTCCAGACCTCCGTGGGCTATTAGTTGTGATTTACGTTGATCATTTTTAGGTTTTATTGTTCTCAACACATTCCACTATGTAATGAATAAAGATTTACAACTGGAATATTTCATTCAGTGATATCTAGGATGTGGGATTTTAATGTTCCCTTTATTTTTTTGAGCAGTGTATATACTATTTATTATACTTGGAGCCACAACATGTATCCTTATGCAATAGCTGAAAAGTATGCTAATTGGAGGTAGATGTGCACATTGTGCCGATATTAATGCAGGTATTACTTCGTTACTTAAACTACAGGTCAAAAGTTTGGACACAGTTGTTCCTGCAATGGTTTTCCTTGTTCTTATTGGAATGTGCACATTGTAGATTTAAACTAAAGGAGGCAAAAGAACATGTATGGAAACAAGGAGTGAAGAAAAACATAGCAATCTTGCCAGAATATGTATAATATCTTACATTTTTCAAAGTACGCTCCTTGAGAAACCCTTGGATTTCTCTCAAGCAGCTCAATCAGGTAAACACCTGGAATAACTTTCAGTGAACAGGTATGGCAACGTCAAGCGTACATTTGTGAAATTACAGGCCTTCAGAAAATGGTTGTTTTTCCATACATTGCTGAGCCATATTCCACAGCTGTCCTTAGCCAAAATATGGAAGGAGTCACTCAACTAAGAGAAATGACAGTCCATCTTTACTTTAGGAAATGAAGGTCTGTCAATCTGGAAAATATCTAGAATCTTGTAGTCATGAAAACCATTGATTACTATTATGAAACTGGCTCTCATGAGGACCACTGCAGGAAAAGAATACCTCTGCTGCAGAGGATATGTTCATCGGAGTTATCAACCTCAGAAACTGCAAATTAACAGCACCTGAGATAAGTACCCTCATAAACTATACACAAATATCAAGTTATCTCATCTTCAACTCTCCAAAGGAAACGGCAAGAAGCAGGTCTTTATGGTCAAGTTGTTGCAAAGAAGCAAGTACTGAGGAATGCGGCTATCAGGTGTGTATTTCAGAGGCAGTGTTGGTACTTAGTTCGGTGCAACTCTGATACCTATTCCACAACTGTTCTAAGCCAGAATATAGCAAGAACCACTCAATTAAGTAAAGAGAAATTATCCGTCATAACCTTAAGACATGATGGTCAATCAATCTGGAAAATTGCTAGAAATTTTAAGATATCCACAAGTGCAGTCATGAAATCCATCAATCGCTATGATTAGACTGGCTCTCGTGCGAAACTTCTCAATAAAGGAAGTCTAAGAATTACTTATAATGCAGAGAATAAGCTCATCAGCTTTACCAATCTCAGAAACTGCAACTTAGATGGGTCAACTTGTCTGCTATGCTATTAATAGTATTGGCGTCCTCAGGATGCCGACTCTATTAACAGTTGTGAAGGAGCACAGAGCTGCAGGCTCCTCACGCAGGCAGATTGTGAGCATCTCTTCTACTGGGGGCCTACCAGAGGCCGGCGCATGCAGGTGATGTCGGCGGTGTGATGACATCGCTGCATTGCGCTGCCAGCATCCATTGAGAGACCAGATAGAAGAGGAGACAGATGCTGTGGAAGAGGAGTCTGGATTAGGTGAGTATAAGGACTTTTTTTTTTAATTTATGGGGGCTGTGGGGGATCAGCATGCTGTTTGGGGATCATCATACTATATGGTCGACTGTGGAGTGGACCATCATACTATATAGGGGTCTGTTTGGGTGACCATCATACTATATGGGGGGCTATGGGGTGGACCACCATACTATGTAGGGTGTTGTTTGGGAGGACATCGTACTATATGAGGGGTTGTGGGGTGGATCATCATACTATAAAGGGTGTTGTTGGGTGGAACATCATACTATATGGCTGTTGGTGGGACCATTTTACTATATAGAGGACTGTTTGGGGATCTTCATAGTGTGTAGGGGCTGTGGTGGACATTATACTGTGTGGAAGTCTATGGGGTACATTACACTATGTGGGGGGCTGTGATGATTTTCATACTGTATGGAGTGATTAAGGGCAACACTGAAGCTGCGCTCCCTCACAGCCTGAACTGCGGTGACCTCTGGACCATGGGAAAATGCCAGTGCATTTTCCCACGGTCCAGAGGTCACTGCAGTTCAAGCCGGCAAGGAGGGCAGCCTCAGTGATGTCACCGCTAGTCACTAAAGCTGCGCTCGCAGCATCTCATTCACCAGTGGTTTTTCAGCCAGGACGGTCGCATCTTGGCACCGTCCAGGTTGAAAACTGTATATCCCCCAGATATGGATTACTGCGTGAGACACAACGACGGACAGATATGGGTATATTGTTGGTTTGTTATTTTACTTTTATTACAGGAGATCGAGGGCTTTGCAGAAATTAGGTGAGGCCGTGAGTATGGCTTAATTAAGAATATTAAAGGAGTTTGTGTCTTTATTTCAATTAAAGGATTTTTTACTGGGTGTCTGTTTTCTTTACAATTTGACTATGGGGTTAGTAATAGGGCCGCCTTATTGACACCTCTCCATTACTAACCTTGGGGCTTGGTGTCACCTGATGGTGACATCAACCCCCCCCAACTATTACCCCATTTGCTACTGCTACAGGGCAAGTGGGAAGAGCGAGGCTAAGTGCCAGAATTGGCGCATCTTTTCTGGGGCAACTGAGAGCATTGAACTCGCATGACACTCGCATGTCACTCGTCCGTTTTTTTTTAGTCATGATATTGGAACGTTTTTTTTCTCGCATATGGGTATGTACCCTTAGGCATAAATTACATGGTAATGGTTTTCAGTATTAAGCTACATACTTCACAAAATACAGAGTATATTTGCTTTTTTGACCTTCCTAAAGCCAGGTGGAGATCATAAAGGTATGAAGAAAGCAAATGGTTGTCGTCTTTTGGATCTCTTCCTGACTCTACTTAATTTTTTTTCATGCATGTAAGATAATCAAAGAAAAAGCTATTAAACATGAAATCCAAGGCATTTTTTTTGCAACCACCAAAACGGGATGCAAAAAATTATGTGAGATTAGTCTAAAGGCTTCACACATTGTAGATTTGAATATTGAAAAACCACAGTGGATTACAGTAGCAGCAAGTGAATCTCATCCATACGCTGCCGCGAATTTCCACACAAATTGACTTGCGCCATGGATTTTTTTAAATTTGCTGCATGTAAATTCTTTTTTTCAGTTTTACACTGTGCAGTTCACGTTGCAATACATAGGGTGAAATCAAAACAAAATCCACATGTAACACAGTCCGGATTTGTTGTTGCTCTAATAAAAATCCAAAACTGATGTTTTTTTTCCTTCACGTTTGGACATCCCAAATAGTGGTTTGAGAAAATAAATGTACTGACCACATATAGAGTGGTGAAGTTACTACATTTTACTTTTTCACTGCTCATATTTATATTTTGGGTTCACTTTCGTGAAGGTGTCTTTTTCATTCTGAAATTAGGATCGCCGTAAGTCTAGTTTTCCAGTACATGAATATCAATGTTCTTATCATATCCAGCATTTAAATTAGAGTAAATTTTATAGCTATTTGGAAATCTATCATTACTAGTACAGTACTAGTGGGACTTTAAGTAACACATCATTGATCTTTTGGGAAGACTGATATGCAACCCTAAATAAAAGCATGACTAACACAAGGAATTAAGGGCAACCCCCCCCAAAATACATTGCAGCAGCAAACAAGTGTGGACCAGGCAAGTAATGGACGTACCCACATTACAACTCGTAGTATCCCACTCCAATACCTACACCTTACCTTCAAGTCCATGTTCACCTACAATCTTGAGGCCAAAACCAGTGTTCCTTCTTAGCTTCTGCTTATTGTGGAGTGCTGTATGGAAGGACTGTGTGTGGCTGAGGAGACTGGTTTGTAAGAAAAGGGGGAAGTGTGATGAGTTTAAGAAAAAGAGTGGGGGCCTGAGAGTGAAGGAGGGTGGTAGAGGGAAGGCTGTGTCGGAGAGACCAAACTTCTACGGGGAGTCAAAAGAAAAACATGTGGAAAAGATTATAATTTGGAATGGAGCCAAGATAAAATGTAGAGCTGAAGGTAGAGAGGAAACAGCCACAGGGGGGAGGGTTAATCAATAGGGATGAGTGAAGAACACTCCGGGAGACATGAGTGATGGAAAATGTGGCACTTTTTATGTTCAAGCTCCTAGAACCTCTCATCCTTCACATATATCCATAGACACAAAGTCTGCCATGCCTCGTAACTACACAAGTCCAACATAGGGTTACTTGCCAGGCCTGTCATCTGTGCTGGAAAATGTTTTATCCAAACACACTTATTATTTATTGCCACAGAGTATGTCATTACTTGGATGACAAGGTGATGAGCAAACAGATTAGCTCAGGGTAAAACATCCGCCAATGCTCAGGAGTAAATTTAGGTAAATTTTCCTCTCAACATATTCATGTAGTTTCCAGTAACATATTTCTAAGCAGGTTTCGCAGTGTGGCTGCATATACCAGAGATTGTGGACAAGTAAAAGGCTAAGGCCATCTGTATATCCATGATTTACTCCTGTACAAATAGCATTTAATTAAGTTACATAATGAACGGCAGGGCCGGACTCTCCATATGGCAAATGCCAGAAGGGCCTGTCTGGTCGAGGGCTGCCTTGTCTGCTATGTTGTTTGCAGAATCTGTGTTCTCAAGACACCCATACTGTTAATAGTTATGATGGAGCACAACGTCACTGACTCCGTCACTTACCCCAGCATGCCATGGGTATCATTAGAAATATTGGTTTTGTAATAAATCTTGCTCTCCTCCATCCAAGGTAATATTAGTAATATATCCCATCTGGTGCTCGAAGGTGGCGACAGCATGGGCCTGTTTGATTTCAAATGCCAGGGCTGAATTTTAACCCCAGTCCGTACCTGACAAACGGTGTGTCTTTACTTTATGCCTCAGAGCACCTGGTCTCGTGTTGTGGTTTGTTTCTGATCTTCGGATCTCATGTCTATAATTTCTGGAGATGTACATCATTTTGACAGATAAAAAATAGCTGGAATCTATAGCAGAGGCTCCATGACGTAAATGGACATAATATGTAGAGTGATCACACCAAACGGGATTCAAACACTTTATTCCACAGTCCTGTTCATTTGTCAACAGATATTGCATTTTATTAAGTCAGTAACAGGAGTAATGATAAGGCAACTTGAAGGCCTCTGAGGTGGAAAAACTACTTATACATGCTTCTTTCATAACCCAAGAATGATTGTAGTATTATAAGGAGTATGTGCCGACCTGAACAAAGGTTAGAGTGCTGTGATTGTAGATTATAGCTGAAGATTACAGTCTGGTCTTTACACATCACCAGAGACCGATTCACTAGCAAAACTATAATATACCATTCCTTTTGTAATTCTGAATCCTACAGTGTTACAAATAGCATGGAGTACTCTGCTTCTTGTTGAGATAAGAGTTTGACTCCCTTAATAATAGACAGGAATTAATTCATATGTCCCTGTAAAAGAATTGGGCTGTTTGCCGCCATTTGTCATTGATGGTCCTCAATATCAGAATACATGGAGATGGATTTTTTTTCATTCGATTATCTCATTTTCAGTTTCATGACATTTTGGATTATCAGATAGATCAACCATAACTTGTCCTGGTCACTGCATTCAGAGTTAATTATAACATGGCATATATATTCTAAACATAGAGAAAACTGCTTAACCCAAGCCTCAAATATTTTACTACCAGAGATCTATTATAATATATCATTCATTACAAGATAACCTAATATTGCTTACTGCATGAGCAACAGGCTACTTACATCCTACACCTGAATAAACTGTAGTATACATACTAGACATAATCTTCCTCTCTACAGTACACACCATTTTACGTTTAGAGGACAAAACATCATGCACACATCTAGAAAACGTATACATTGCTGAGTAGTCTAAGAAGGATCCTACAAGGCAACTGGAGCCACATGATTCCCTGAGAATCCATGGTGTCAAAATCTTATTTGTGTTCCACTGATAGGTTAATCTATAGGTTTTTATACATTACAAAATACAACACTTCTTTTAGCTCCATGCTGTGCAAACTGAATTTACAATAATAAGAGTATTTCTATATTACTTTACTAGCATTTTTTTATGTCTTCACAGCCCTCACCCCATAAATATCCTAACTTAGGAACATCACCTCTTACTATAAGGATATGTGCACACGTCAGTATTTCTGGCAGAAATTTTCCTGACAAAAACCTGACATTTCTGCCAGAAATCCACATGCGTTTTTTTCACGGTTTTGATGTGTTTTTTGCACGTTATTTCCAAATGCATAGAATAGCGGGAAAAACGCGAAAAAAACGCAAAATTAACGAACATGCTGCTTTTTTTTTACCGCAATGCGTTTTTTTCGCGGAAAAAAACGCATCACGTGCACAAAAATTGCAGAATGCATTCTAAATGATAGAATGCATGATGTATGCGTTTTTAATGTGTTTTTTTCACGACCTGTTGTTAGTCTAAACCGGGGTTCTCGACTTAGGGGCTCGTTTCCTTGTGGAGACTGTACCATCTGTCCTCATATGCCCCCCACCAAAGATGTCTTTCGCAATCCCTCAGACAACTCAGACCATAGACTCCACCAATATATCAACTGTAAAACCAGTTTTGTTATCTATGCTATTATTTGTCCATGTCATAAGGTATATGTTGGTCAGACCTCGCAGCAATTGAGGAGACGAGCGCAAAAACATCTATCAACAATTCATTTGGCTCATTCAGATATGAAAAAGGGTAAGGTCTTAACCCCGATTGCAGCACATTACCTTAAAGCGCATGGAGGAAAATCTACTAATACCCAATTTTTTGGTCTGCAGAGGATTTTATACAACGAAAGAAGTGGAGATCGGCATAAATGGTTATTGCAACACGAGGCTCGCTGGATTTTTCGCTTGAAATCTATTTCACCTTTTGGTTTGAATGAGGAACTTCTTTACACTGGTTTCCTGGGTTAAATAACTACCCTACTGGCCTGTGGATCTTGCTATATCCGAGTCAGCGTCGGGATTTTCCTTTGGCATCATGGGACATGAGGGGTACTTTTATCCCAATTGGAGATCTTGTGAATTACTTCCGGAAGAGGAAAAAATTTCCACATCTATGGAACGTCTTGCTGGCTCTGTACCTGTGTGTCCCCTATTATAGGCTCATAAAATGGAACAGAGTGGCATATGGTTCGCCACATGATGGGACTACTGTGAATGAACCTTTGACAATATGGACATTTGTGCTCATATGTGTATAATAAATGCACATTGCTTTTGGTTTAGTATTTGGTTTATTATATTATTTTTTGTCACTTGTTATTGTTGTTTTTGGTAGTATCTTCTGTTTATATATATTCTTTTTGTTTATTATTCCGTAGTGGGTTATATCTTATATTTCCGGATATTTCGTTTTTTATGTTTATTTCTTATGTTTTATTTTTTGTCTGGCACACCATATGTCATCCTTGTGCAGGGGTCATGGAAACATGTTATTAGCTAACACTGCCCCCTTCTTTGCAGGTTCATTCTTTTATCTTTATTCTGGCTGGTGGATTGTCATCCATCTATATCTATCATTTGTGGTTCCCATGTATCATGTTGCGGGGTATATTGCCCCGGATATATATCTCTCCTGCCTCCTTTCTCTTTGTGCGGCCGCACAATGCGCTTCTGCGCTTTTCTATTTCTTTGCGCATGCGCATTTCCCCCTGCTTACATTTGGCTGATGTGCCAATATGCAGTACTCTTTTTTTGGGGTGGGGCGTGTCTCTTTGTGCCGCTCTGATCCTTATAACTTGGATCATGCGCACTGCCGCCCGGCCTCTGCAGGTGATTGCGCCTGCACCTCCTCTGCTTTTTGCAGTACCTTTGGGGGGCGTATCTTTTTCTACTGCTCTGATCCTTGTCCTGGATCATGCGCACTGCTGCTTGGCTTCTGCAGGTGACTGCACCTGCGCCTCCTCCGTTCCCTGTTATTTCCGGTCTGGCCGTTTTGATCATCACACACCGGTAATGTATGGGATCATCAAATACCGCTATATAACAGCGGTCATGTACTAGGGGAATCATGCTCCCTGACGAAGCTGCCTAGCGCAGCGATACGCGTGGGATTCTCCCACACCTCCTTGCTTGTTGTCTTCAGACCTGCCAGCACGGGGATTTTCTTTATGGTAGCTATAGGCATGTCACGACTTTGGCTTCCATTCGTGTAACTGGTGAGCAGACCTGGTTCCCTTTGCTTTTTTACTATCTAGCCACTCTTGCATAGGTGAATATTTTTGACCGTTCTGGGTCATTCCATTCTTCAGTTACTGCCATAGCATATTTATGCCATAGCTGCTGGTTATATATATATTTATTGACAATTGCCTTTTAGGTGGTCCCCCCCTGCTAGTTTTTGTTCATCACTTTTCTATTTGCCCTTGGTTAGCTATATGCATCATTACAGCTATCTGACCCTATTTACCTTTGTTCTATGATAGCTCTGGGGACGCCCTTATGCGATCAGGGCTTGTGGTCTGATCATTGAACCTACAGCGTATACTTGGCTCACTTGGGTTTACATATATATGATTGTATTTTGCTGTGGGTGTCTGCTTTACATTATACAAGTGATGGGTGTGTTGTCTTTTTTGATCCTCATTGGATATGTTTTTAATGCTTTTTATATTTTATATGTGCTGGTTCTCTAATAAAGTTGTATCTTATTATTCATATATATAGGTGTGCACGCTTTTAGGCAATGTCTCTCTTCTTTTTCGTTTGGTATTTGTATTTTTCATGCATTGTGTAGCACCCTAGTTGATATATTTCTCTGTCTATTGGTAGTGCTCCCGACATATTTGCTATTTCTTTAATGTGTTTTTATCGCGAAAAAACCTGAACGTGTGCTCATACCCTAAGCCATACTTCTGCCACAACTTAACAGTAATGTTAACACAACTAATCAACTACATTCTCTAATCCTTTCATTTACTTGATTATCATGCTTGACTGTATTCTTTTTTATATACAGCAAGAATTGGCTAAAAATACAATGTGGACTGATTAAAAAAAGGTTAATAGCAGTGATCAGCTCAGCCACCAGCTCTAGTAAAAGCAGAAGTCCAAGTCCACCCAACACCATTACTAATAGACAATCTTACATGTTCCTACAATCCAACCCTAGTAGTAATAATTTTCCTCCTGTACATCCTTTACTTACGATTTACACTCTTGATTGATGTGAGACAACTGGTTTAGCTATTTCAGTCTATCAGAATGGTGTAAACTAGGTGTTTGCAGGAACCTTCATTACACGACTAATAGAAGCTAAGTTATGTACAGTACCTAGCATCAAGCTGGAATAAAGTCTTCGGAGTACAGCTGATTCAGGCTATGCTCATACTCATAGCCTCCACTGGCAGTTCAGTCACATTATTCTTGCTGTCAAAATGAGGTAGGTAAATTTTGACTGAAACCCAACCGATTACACTATAAGTGGAAGCCAAAATGCAGATGTGAATAGAATCTTACTTACAATAATTCTCCCAAAAATATCTTCCAGCTGAATACCATGTAATATATATGGAACCAGTCTCATAAATTATTCTATTTATTGAACATCTCCAATCGTAACCAAATTTATTTATCCGTCCAAAACAGTCCACTGAATTTAAGTAATGTGACCATGTACTTTCTGGTTATAATAGATCAGATTCCTCTGATATACTGCATAAAAAATAACAAAGGCAGTAATTAAAATGATATGCAGTCCAGCTGACCGCGCCTGTGCAGATGCCCTGCCTGTGAATCCCAGCCCCGCAGTGTCTTCTGATTTATTCATACTACGGGGCTGGGATTCACAGGCAGGGCGTCCGCACAGGCGCAGTCAGCTGGACTGCATATGAGGACAGACGGGCAGCGCTCACTGCGCCTGCCCAAGGCAGGAGAAAAGAGCGCAGGCGCCGGCTCATTTCAAAACAGGGGTGAGGAGGTGGCGCCCGGCGCCAAGAAGACTTGAGTTACGGCTGTGTGGCGTCTGCAGCAAGGGGGAAAGGCCTGCCTCCTTGACTGAAGAAAAGGTATTTAGGACAAATTACAAAACTGATTATTTCGGCATTTACAGCACCCAGAACTAAAAGAGCCACCTTGTCAGAATGCAGCATTACTGCTGCACAAGGTGGCTCTTTTAGTTAAAAACGTCTGGGGGGGTGACAGGTTCCCCTTAATTCAGCTTTGACTAGAATTCACATACATTTCCACGCCAAAAGTTCATTGTGCATTTCATAGACTATAATGGAGAGTGACCAGACATGTGCAGACACCTTTTCCGAAAGAACAGGTGACTCTCTCTAAGGATTGTAGTGATCACTGTACTTGGTCCACCATCAAACATACTTGGCAGCTTTTCAATCTTCATACCCTACATTTAATAGCTTATATTTCAGTTTTTTGGACACCTCCTAAGGCAGGGATAAGTGCAATCACATCAGGGCAGGCATATTTCTATTAGGCTAAGAAAAAATAGCCTCATTGCCCATAAGCAGATGTGGTGACTCCAACTTTAAAGGTGCACATACACATGGATTTTGCCCAAATAAAACTGTTTTGGCAGGATTAGAGAAGGTGAATGGTGATGTTCCGATTCTCCCCAACAACAGGTTTTATGGCATCTTGAATTTCAACTCCTGCTCATTCACCCCCCTCGATCAATTGATCTCAAGAGTGATAAGTCATTGGCAGACATTGAGAGCAAGTGCACACTTCCCAAGACAAGAAACGGTCAGGCTGCATTGGAAACAATCGAGCACTAGTTTGGTATTGACAGATTTTTCTACAAAAGAAACCAGTTCTTTGAGAAATGTAATAAGTAGATTAGCCTGCTGAATTGAAAAGGGCACTCTCTCTAGCATGAAACCTTGCCATTTTCAGCACTTGTCTTGGTTCATAAAACTACTCCCTGTTAGATTACCAGTAAGGCAAAATTTGGTCACACATCCACAAAAATGTAAACAAATCTAATGAAACTACAGTCCATACTGATTACAATACCACAAAGACAATATGTAACAATCGGAATACAAAGAGTTCACTTCTTTACCCTAAATGTAAATTACGGTAATATTTTTTGTTCAGCTCGGTTTTTTTCAATCTCTCCCTTTCAGGTCTGATAGTGATTTTCTCACAAAATATCAGTATTAAAATCTATGTCCATTGTGACATTCAACATATTTAAAGGGACTCTGTCACCTGAATTTGGAGGGAACAATCTTCAGCCATAGGGGCGGGGTTTTCGGGTGTTTGATTCACCCTTTCCTTACACGCTGGCTGCAATATTGGATTGAAGTTCATTCTCTGTCCTCCGTAGTACATGCCTGCACAAGGCAATCTTGCCTTGCGCAGGCATGTACTATGGAGGACATAGAATGAACTTCAATCCAATATTGCAGTCTGCATGCAGTCAGCGGGTAAGAAAAGGGTGAATCAAACAGCCGAAAAACCCGCCCCTATGGCTGAAGATTGTTCCCTCCAAATTCAGGTGATAGAGTCTCTTTAAGTACTGAGGTATTAGTTTAAAGTCTGTGATCTGCACATATAATGAACAATGATTACACTCATATAATGTCTTAATATTATTATTTCACATAAATAGAGCATATAATAATTTAGTTCAGCTTTTTTTTCCTCTAGAAAGCAGCATATTCTACGGAAAACCTAATAATTTAAGCCGTCTTGTGCTTTACTGTCATTAGTTCAGAAGACTAGATTCCTCTTCATGTATGTCCAGTCTTGTGGAACTGTGTTAGCCTTGACCCCCCACCATCAACCCCGTCACTTTGCAGAGATTTCCATATTTCCAAGCTATGATGATGGTGCTCCAACTAAAATCAAGGCTTCTGTAATGCTTAATGATGTGTCACAAGATAACTAAAGGATGACCTTCATGTGTGAGGCATGGAGTCGTGAAGGAGCAAGGAAGTTGTCTGACTTATGCATTATCTATTAACTTCCAACATATTAGGCAACTGTGCTTAAGGAAACATGCGCATTTCTATATATTCTTTATCAAGAGAAATTAGATTTGTATGGCCAGTTCCACCTTGTGAGAACACACCATGACCCTTGGGCTGGCCACTGGAGACTTGCAGCATAGTAGTCCGTATTAAGACTGCGAAACACAGATGTATTATATTAATAAATTAAGATGTGTGATCAGCTACTATGAGTTACAGCCCTATATTACGTCTTGAGAATTTTAATGTCCTTGCCCAAGCAGAAGCAGTCTAGTCTCTCATCCTTTTTTAGAAGTACTTTCATTAACGGAGATTATTTTATCTTTGGTGTTACTTTAAGACAAAAAGGTAAATTCTGGGTAAGCAGAGCAGATTCTCTCTGGTCTTTATTATATGAAATGTATCCACCCATTCTCAGATTCTTGAGTTCGTGAAGACCCAGTTTCAGGTCGAACAAGACTGTAATTTCTGCCTGTGTTATTGTCCCAAAATTCTTGATCTCCTACTTGATAGCAAACAGCAAACTCTAGTGATGAAGACTGTGGTTGGTCCAGTTGTGGAAGAGGAAGACGAAAGGTAAAGAGATCTGTGCCAGGATGCCCAGGTCCACCATGGCACAGACGAGCAGCGTATAGAGCATGTGTATCTTGGTAAGAGAGCCATTTGTTAAGAGAATATCGCACGGTGACTCTTTTTTCATAAGCCAGATCCAGAACTCTAACTGAACCCCACAAAAAACAGCTCTCACAGCGCATGCTCTGCAGACACACACGCTGATCCCATGTCTCTTGATCCCATGCACTTCGCTCCCAGCTTTGTTTCTCCAATGTTCCGCGCTCTACTATCCACGATGGGGATAAAGCATGTCGAGCTTCGCACCAACTCTGAAAAACAGCCAGAACTAGAAGTTAGGAATACTTTGATGTGTATTAAAAGCATCAAATAATAATAGTCCTGCTTATCTAAAAAGTGTAATCCCAGGCCATAATATGGAAACACAGGTGGTCATGCATAGGAAATAATATATTCACAGATTAAAGTCTTAAATGTGCTAGTCTGTATTGAACTTACCAAAAGTTATGTTAGCTGGTATAAAAGCAGCCCACCCCCATCAGATTGTGGGGCATAATTCTGATTTGTATTGTTTCAAAGCAGCAATTTAGTGAGGAAAATATCAATAATAAAACCATATGGATTGGGTTAATGTGTGATCACATCAGCAACTATTCAAAGGACTAAAAAGCGGTTTGCGTGGAAATTTTCCAGAAAGGAAAGTCCCAGCTCAGTAATAAAAGTGCACGCTGTTAACCTCATGTGACTGACGTACTATTCTTGGAACTGTTAAAGAACCATCCAACTTTGATCTGAAGCCATTGCAGCCTGGAACAGAACACATACTTCATACTTATGGTTAACAAAACAAGAAACTTTTTTTGTATTTTAACTAATAAATATGTTCCTATCCCTAAAAACACATAAAAATGTTATTTAAGAAAAAGCCACTCAGACATTAAAGTCAGATCAGTGGGGGTCTAGCAGCTGGAATCTTAAGGCGCCACGAAAATGGAGAAGCCGATGTATAATGACACACAGAGTCCTTAGACATTCGTACTACTAGACCACACAGCACATGAGGTTTCCCCCTAGAAGCATATTGCACAAAGGAGCAACCACATTTTATTCTGGGGAATCCATTCAGAATCCTACAGAAAATAGAATAAAAAAAACCTGTTTGCAAAGTACAGTCTCCTATGAATGCCATTTTACGCCACTTTACAAGCAAAGCTACTTTCACACTAGCGTTGGAATCTCCCCGTCGCAATGCATCCGCTGCCCCATTGTGAGGTGCAGGGAGGTGGGGGCAGAGTTCCGGCCGCGCATGCGCGGTCGGAAAAAGCGGTCCGTCAGGAGCAAAAAACGTTACATGTAGCGTTTTTTGCTCCCGACGGTCCGCCAAAGCACGACGCATCCGTCGCACGACGGATGCGACGTGTGGCAATCCGTCGCGATGCGTCGTCAATACAAGTCTATGGGGAAAAAACGCATCCTGCAAGCACTTTTGCAGGATGCGTTTTTTCTGCAAAACGACGCATTGTGACGGATTGCAGTTAACGTTAGTGTGAAAGTAGCCTAAGAGCTTGTTCAGACTCAAAATGCATCATGTGCATGACCCTGATCTATCGTAATAGCTTTCACGCCTTGTTAAATGTTCTTTCATACCTTGGCAGAATCAATTGATAGAAAAGGTTGAGTATTAGATTGACAGCACATATACATTAAAGCAATGAAGCGCCATTCACCATCTGTAAAATCATTCTTTTTATTTTCTTCCACTAAAGTTACATTTAATAGGCAAAGCAGGAGCTCATGTCCCACAAGCTTTCAGTTTGCCTGTTAAATGCATTTTGCAGCTTGAGAGTGGAGTTTTTTTGTGATATCATTACTACTTTTATGCACAGGTGCTACGGACAGGGTAAAGCAAAGAATCACGGACACTAAGTCTGTAAAATGTAAAACCATGTATGACTCCATGTGAGAAAAACCTAGTGCATCAGTATTCCTGTGGTCGTGATGCAGAGCAATTGAGTAGGCTGTTACCAGTCAAACCTCTCAGGATGTTGTGCAAAACTAGCAGAACTGAAAATCAAACTCTTAAGAAAGCCATACCTCTAAGATGAACAATGGCCAAGTGTCACGGACAGTGTGGGAAGACTACGTGCAACATGATGGGGTAGGAAGCCAAATGCTAGGGAAAGGGGTGTGGAGACCCCTAGGCAGATCTGATAGCACCCTGCCTCTCCTACCGTCCCTATATTGGTTCCACACCAATCGCCGAGTAAGAACCTAAGCCCTGTATATCCCTAGAGCTAGGCCTTGAATAAGAAAGGGGGGATAAGCACTGGTTAGTCCCCACTGTTCACTAAAGAGAAGGTAGACAAACAAGGGGAAGCAACTTAGCTTGAGCAGACTCCGAGGTAACACCAAACGTCCTCCAACAGCATCATAGAGGAAGGTAGCCGACTGCTATAGCTCCAAGTCTTCACAAGGGAAAATAGTGAATATCATCGGCGACTCCCTGAAGCAGACTGAGAGTCTATAAACACCCAGGTCCAGGTGTGTTCAAGCTGGAGGGTGGTTGCCACTGGGTCCAAAAGTCAGAAGGATTAAGAAGGTGTCTGCAATGCCAAATGCAGAGACCTTCTACAGCTAGATGCAGAGCGACTGTATGGAGCATCTGACACACCTGTGAAACAAAGCTCACAAAGATTGTTGGAACCGGCAAACCACCTAATGCTAATAGTGTTGTCCTGACTCTTCCCCTCCTGACTAAATGTCAGGAGAAGGATGCCTATATAACATGCCCTATCCTTTGTTTTATAGGTACTTAACTGCCACCAGAGCCTATTCCTTTCTCCGTACTAAGAAAATGCACACTCGGCTGAATTAGGAGTGTACAGTGGGGCAAAAAAGTATTTAGTCAGTCAGCAATAGTGCAAGTTCCACCACTTAAAAAGATGAGAGGCGTCTGTAATTTACATCATAGGTAGACCTCAACTATGGGAGACAAACTGAGAAAAAAAAATCCAGAAAATCACATTGTCTGTTTTTTTAACATTTTTTTTGCATATTATGGTGGAAAATAAGTATTTGGTCAGAAACAAAATTTCATCTCAATACTTTGTAATATATCCTTTGTTGGCAATGACAGAGGTCAAACGTTTTCTGTAAGTCCTCACAAGGTTGCCATACACTGTTGTTGGTATGTTGGCCCATTCCTCCATGCAGATCTCCTCTAGAGCAGTGATGTTTTTGGCTTTTCGCTTGGCAACACGGACTTTCAACTCCCTCCAAAGGTTTTCTATAGGGTTGAGATCTGGAGACTGGCTAGGCCACTCCAGGACCTTGAAATGCTTCTTACGAAGCCAGTCCTTCATTGCCCTGGCGGTGTGCTTTGGATCATTGTCATGTTGAAAGACCCAGCCACGTTTCATCTTCAATGCCCTTGCTGATGGAAGGAGGTTTGCACTCAAAATCTCACGATACATGGCCCCATTCATTCTTTCATGTACCCGGATCAGTCGTCCTGGCCCCTTTGCAGAGAAACAGCCCCAAAGCATGATGTTTCCACCACCATGCTTTACAGTAGGTATGGTGTTTGATGGATGCAACTCAGTATTCTTTTTCCTCCAAACACGACAAGTTGTGTTTCTACCAAACAGTTCCAGTTTGGTTTCATCAGACCATAGGACATTCTCCCAAAACTCCTCTGGATCATCCAAATGCTCTCTAGCAAACTTCAGATGGGCCCGGACATGTACTGGCTTAAGCAGTGGGACACGTCTGGCACTGCAGGATCTGAGTCCATGGTGGCGTAGTGTGTTACTTATGGTAGGCCTTGTTACATTGGTCCCAGCTCTCTGCAGTTCATTCACTAGGTCCCCCCGCGTGGTTCTGGGATTTTTGCTCACCGTTCTTGTGATCATTCTGACCCCACGGGGTGGGATTTTGCGTGGAGCCCCAGATCGAGGGAGATTATCAGTGGTCTTGTATGTCTTCCATTTTCTAATTATTGCTCCCACTGTTGATTTCTTCACTCCAAGCTGGTTGGCTATTGCAGATTCAGTCTTCCCAGCCTGGTGCAGGGCTACAATTTTGTTTCTGGTGTCCTTTGACAGCTCTTTGGTCTTCACCATAGTGGAGTTTGGAGTCAGACTGTTTGAGGGTGTGCACAGGTGTCTTTTTATACTGATAACAAGTTTAAACAGGTGCCATTACTACAGGCAATGAGTGGAGGAAAGAGGAGACTCTTAATGAAGAAGTTACAGGTCTGTGAGAGCCAGAAATCTTGATTGTTTGTTTCTGACCAAATACTTATTTTCCACCATAATATGCAAAAAAAATGTTAAAAAAACAGACAATGTGATTTTCTGGATTTTTTTTCTCAGTTTGTCTCCCATAGTTGAGGTCTACCTATGATGTAAATTACAGACGCCTCTCATCTTTTTAAGTGGTGGAACTTGCACTATTGCTGACTGACTAAATACTTTTTTGCCCCACTGTATGTATATTTGGTGATTTTTTGACTGAGGTGTATTTGCACATTTACAAAGCAGGACAAAGCTACAAAACATATCTAAGTATTTTCTTCTGCACACAGAGATTTTTTTTCAATGGAAAAACCATGCCAATTTCCATAAGGCCCCCTTCACACTTCTGTGTTTCTTCACACTTCTGTGTTTCCGGTACATGCGGCGTCTGTTTTCACACATACCGGAGACACGCACACCCATTATAATCTATTGGGCTGCTTACATGTCAGTGTGACCCACAGGTAGACTGTCTGTTTTTTTCTGGCAGCACAGATGACAACACATAGCACACATGTACGAGATGACATACGTGTGTAATCCGTGTGTCATCTGTGTGAAATGTATTGGAATAAACTGCACAAGAGAAAGGATACATTTTTAGATGTTAGATGTGCAAAGATAGATATAGACACATAGATACATAGATAATTAGATGATAGATATGGAATAGATACAGTAGTTGGAAAAAAATAGAACAGCACCACAATTACTCAATTACAATGATTGCCAGGCCTCCAAACAACCATCCAGTTTGTAGAAAGTATACAAAACATGAAAACTGAGGCAGCACTCTCATATAGATGCAAAGAATGAATACTTTATTTAACCCAGATGGCTTGAGAAAGGTTCTGCGAGCCGAAATGTTGCCATCTGGGATAAATAAAGTCCACATTTTTTGCATCTACTGTATATTAAAGTGCTGCCTCCCTTTTCATATTTTAGATCAGGGGTGGGGAACCTCAGGCCCTTGATAACCTTTTTCTGGCCCCTGGGCAGATTCCTGGTGATCGCAGTACTTAAGCGGCAGTGGTATTTTAATGGTCACTGGCCCATTCATTTTGTTTTGCTCTGTGACCAAGCAGTGGTCACGTCACTACTGAGAGCTGAGGCGCAAGCAATGAAAGATTACAGAAGACACAAAAGAGAATGGTAAAACCAAAAACACTCAGTTTGAAAAAATGTTTGCAGTAATCCGCAAGTGCTAGTAAAAGATGTAAATAACAGGGTATTTGGTTGATACGTTTTTTGCAAAAAATGTATACTAAGCTGCTCTACCAATCTTCACGGTATACCCATATCAGAGCAGTCCTAACTAATGTATGCAATCCCTATCTGATGTATTTAAAAACCTGATCATCTGTATATTACCTGTGTGAACAGGGTTCAGAGTGGAAAAATCCATGTGTGCATACAGGACAGAACAGCTTTTGTGCAGCTAGCCCAAGAGGAGTGGTGGAACTCCCCAGTCTTGTAGACACAAGAGAACAATCATGGAAACAGGAACACATGGGCTACTTGCACAGTGAACAAGTCTGTAAGAACATGTTCACACACCACCAAGAAACCTGAAGACACAAAAGAGAATGGTAAAACCAAAAACACTCAGTTTGAAAAAATGTTTGCAGTAATCCGCAAGTGCTAGTAAAAGATGTAAATAACAGGGTATTTGGTTGATACGTTTTTTGCAAAAAATGTATACTAAGCTGCTCTACCAATCTTCACGGTATACCCATATCAGAGCAGTCCTAACTAATGTATGCAATCCCTATCTGATGTATTTAAAAACCTGATCATCTGTATATTACCTGTGTGAACAGGGTTCAGAGAGGAAAAATCCATGTGTGCATACAGGACAGAACAGCTTTTGTGCAGCTAGCCCAAGAGGAGTGGTGGAACTCCCCAGTCTTGTAGACACAAGAGAACAATCATGGAAACAGGAACACATGGGCTACTTGCACAGTGAACAAGTCTGTAAGAACATGTTCACACACCACCAAGAAACCTGAAGACACAAAAGAGAATGGTAAAACCAAAAACACTCAGTTTGAAAAAATGTTTGCAGTAATCCGCAAGTGCTAGTAAAAGATGTAAATAACAGGGTATTTGGTTGATACGTTTTTTGCAAAAAATGTATACTAAGCTGCTCTACCAATCTTCACGGTATACCCATATCAGAGCAGTCCTAACTAATGTATGCAATCCCTATCTGATGTATTTAAAAACCTGATCATCTGTATATTACCTGTGTGAACAGGGTTCAGAGAGGAAAAATCCATGTGTGCATACAGGACAGAACAGCTTTTGTGCAGCTAGCCCAAGAGGAGTGGTGGAACTCCCCAGTCTTGTAGACACAAGAGAACAATCATGGAAACAGGAACACATGGGCTACTTGCACAGTGAACAAGTCTGTAAGAACATGTTCACACACCACCAAGAAACCTGAAGACACAAAAGAGAATGGTAAAACCAAAAACACTCAGTTTGAAAAAATGTTTGCAGTAATCCGCAAGTGCTAGTAAAAGATGTAAATAACAGGGTATTTGGTTGATACGTTTTTTGCAAAAAATGTATACTAAGCTGCTCTACCAATCTTCACGGTATACCCATATCAGAGCAGTCCTAACTAATGTATGCAATCCCTATCTGATGTATTTAAAAACCTGATCATCTGTATATTACCTGTGTGAACAGGGTTCAGAGAGGAAAAATCCATGTGTGCATACAGGACAGAACAGCTTTTGTGCAGCTAGCCCAAGAGGAGTGGTGGAACTCCCCAGTCTTGTAGACACAAGAGAACAATCATGGAAACAGGAACACATGGGCTACTTGCACAGTGAACAAGTCTGTAAGAACATGTTCACACACCACCAAGAAACCTGAAGACACAAAAGAGAATGGTAAAACCAAAAACACTCTGATATGCTCTGATATGGGTATACCGTGAAGATTGGTAGAGCAGCTTAGTATACATTTTTTGCAAAAAACGTATCAACCAAATACCCTGTTATTTACATCTTTTACTAGCACTTGCGGATTACTGCAAACATTTTTTCAAACTGAGTGTTTTTGGTTTTACCATTCTCTTTTGTGTCTTCAGGTTTCTTGGTGGTGTGTGAACATGTTCTTACAGACTTGTTCACTGTGCAAGTAGCCCATGTGTTCCTGTTTCCATGATTGTTCTCTTGTGTCTACAAGACTGGGGAGTTCCACCACTCCTCTTGGGCTAGCTGCACAAAAGCTGTTCTGTCCTGTATGCACACATGGATTTTTCCTCTCTGAACCCTGTTCACACAGGTAATATACAGATGATCAGGTTTTTAAATACATCAGATAGGGATTGCATACATTAGTTAGGACTGCTCTGATATGGGTATACCGTGAAGATTGGTAGAGCAGCTTAGTATACATTTTTTGCAAAAAACGTATCAACCAAATACCCTGTTATTTACATCTTTTACTAGCACTTGCGGATTACTGCAAACATTTTTTCAAACTGAGTGTTTTTGGTTTTACCATTCTCTTTTGTGTCTTCAGGTTTCTTGGTGGTGTGTGAACATGTTCTTACAGACTTGTTCACTGTGCAAGTAGCCCATGTGTTCCTGTTTCCATGATTGTTCTCTTGTGTCTACAAGACTGGGGAGTTCCACCACTCCTCTTGGGCTAGCTGCACAAAAGCTGTTCTGTCCTGTATGCACACATGGATTTTTCCTCTCTGAACCCTGTTCACACAGGTAATATACAGATGATCAGGTTTTTAAATACATCAGATAGGGATTGCATACATTAGTTAGGACTGCTCTGATATGGGTATACCGTGAAGATTGGTAGAGCAGCTTAGTATACATTTTTTGCAAAAAACGTATCAACCAAATACCCTGTTATTTACATCTTTTACTAGCACTTGCGGATTACTGCAAACATTTTTTCAAACTGAGTGTTTTTGGTTTTACCATTCTCTTTTGTGTCTTCAGGTTTCTTGGTGGTGTGTGAACATGTTCTTACAGACTTGTTCACTGTGCAAGTAGCCCATGTGTTCCTGTTTCCATGATTGTTCTCTTGTGTCTACAAGACTGGGGAGTTCCACCACTCCTCTTGGGCTAGCTGCACAAAAGCTGTTCTGTCCTGTATGCACACATGGATTTTTCCTCTCTGAACCCTGTTCACACAGGTAATATACAGATGATCAGGTTTTTAAATACATCAGATAGGGATTGCATACATTAGTTAGGACTGCTCTGATATGGGTATACCGTGAAGATTGGTAGAGCAGCTTAGTATACATTTTTTGCAAAAAACGTATCAACCAAATACCCTGTTATTTACATCTTTTACTAGCACTTGCGGATTACTGCAAACATTTTTTCAAACTGAGTGTTTTTGGTTTTACCATTCTCTTTTGTGTCTTCAGGTTTCTTGGTGGTGTGTGAACATGTTCTTACAGACTTGTTCACTGTGCAAGTAGCCCATGTGTTCCTGTTTCCATGATTGTTCTCTTGTGTCTACAAGACTGGGGAGTTCCACCACTCCTCTTGGGCTAGCTGCACAAAAGCTGTTCTGTCCTGTATGCACACATGGATTTTTCCTCTCTGAACCCTGTTCACATAGGTAATATACAGATGATCAGGTTTTTAAATACATCAGATAGGGATTGCATACATTAGTTAGGACTGCTCTGATATGGGTATACCGTGAAGATTGGTAGAGCAGCTTAGTATACATTTTTTGCAAAAAACGTATCAACCAAATACCCTGTTATTTACATCTTTTACTAGCACTTGCGGATTACTGCAAACATTTTTTCAAACTGAGTGTTTTTGGTTTTACCATTCTCTTTTGTGTCTTCAGGTTTCTTGGTGGTGTGTGAACATGTTCTTACAGACTTGTTCACTGTGCAAGTAGCCCATGTGTTCCTGTTTCCATGATTGTTCTCTTGTGTCTACAAGACTGGGGAGTTCCACCACTCCTCTTGGGCTAGCTGCACAAAAGCTGTTCTGTCCTGTATGCACACATGGATTTTTCCTCTCTGAACCCTGTTCACACAGGTAATATACAGATGATCAGGTTTTTAAATACATCAGATAGGGATTGCATACATTAGTTAGGACTGCTCTGATATGGGTATACCGTGAAGATTGGTAGAGCAGCTTAGTATACATTTTTTGCAAAAAACGTATCAACCAAATACCCTGTTATTTACATCTTTTACTAGCACTTGCGGATTACTGCAAACATTTTTTCAAACTGAGTGTTTTTGGTTTTACCATTCTCTTTTGTGTCTTCAGGTTTCTTGGTGGTGTGTGAACATGTTCTTACAGACTTGTTCACTGTGCAAGTAGCCCATGTGTTCCTGTTTCCATGATTGTTCTCTTGTGTCTACAAGACTGGGGAGTTCCACCACTCCTCTTGGGCTAGCTGCACAAAAGCTGTTCTGTCCTGTATGCACACATGGATTTTTCCTCTCTGAACCCTGTTCACACAGGTAATATACAGATGATCAGGTTTTTAAATACATCAGATAGGGATTGCATACATTAGTTAGGACTGCTCTGATATGGGTATACCGTGAAGATTGGTAGAGCAGCTTAGTATACATTTTTTGCAAAAAACGTATCAACCAAATACCCTGTTATTTACATCTTTTACTAGCACTTGCGGATTACTGCAAACATTTTTTCAAACTGAGTGTTTTTGGTTTTACCATTCTCTTTTGTGTCTTCAGGTTTCTTGGTGGTGTGTGAACATGTTCTTACAGACTTGTTCACTGTGCAAGTAGCCCATGTGTTCCTGTTTCCATGATTGTTCTCTTGTGTCTACAAGACTGGGGAGTTCCACCACTCCTCTTGGGCTAGCTGCACAAAAGCTGTTCTGTCCTGTATGCACACATGGATTTTTCCTCTCTGAACCCTGTTCACACAGGTAATATACAGATGATCAGGTTTTTAAATACATCAGATAGGGATTGCATACATTAGTTAGGACTGCTCTGATATGGGTATACCGTGAAGATTGGTAGAGCAGCTTAGTATACATTTTTTGCAAAAAACGTATCAACCAAATACCCTGTTATTTACATCTTTTACTAGCACTTGCGGATTACTGCAAACATTTTTTCAAACTGAGTGTTTTTGGTTTTACCATTCTCTTTTGTGTCTTCAGGTTTCTTGGTGGTGTGTGAACATGTTCTTACAGACTTGTTCACTGTGCAAGTAGCCCATGTGTTCCTGTTTCCATGATTGTTCTCTTGTGTCTACAAGACTGGGGAGTTCCACCACTCCTCTTGGGCTAGCTGCACAAAAGCTGTTCTGTCCTGTATGCACACATGGATTTTTCCTCTCTGAACCCTGTTCACACAGGTAATATACAGATGATCAGGTTTTTAAATACATCAGATAGGGATTGCATACATTAGTTAGGACTGCTCTGATATGGGTATACCGTGAAGATTGGTAGAGCAGCTTAGTATACATTTTTTGCAAAAAACGTATCAACCAAATACCCTGTTATTTACATCTTTTACTAGCACTTGCGGATTACTGCAAACATTTTTTCAAACTGAGTGTTTTTGGTTTTACCATTCTCTTTTGTGTCTTCAGGTTTCTTGGTGGTGTGTGAACATGTTCTTACAGACTTGTTCACTGTGCAAGTAGCCCATGTGTTCCTGTTTCAATGAAAGATTACATCCCGTCACCAGTGCTAGAGTCAGGACATACTTTGTGGGCAGAGTTAGAGCGCAATTTGTACGGCCCCCGAATGAAGCTATAAATATCCAAATGACCCTTGGCAGAAAAAAGATTCCCCACCCGTTTTAGATAGATAACTGTGAGATATGTAATTTGTGCCTGGCGTGTGTAGCTTACTGTACATGTATTAACCTAATAAATGAATGGAAAAAATGACCTAGGGTCTCCTCCATTTTTGGTAACCAACAGCTGTCAGCTGATATTATCAGTCTGGGAAGGTCCATGGTTATTGGGCCCTTCCCAGCCTAAAAATACGAGCCCGCAGCCGCCCCAGAATTGGCGCTTCACATGATATGCTCCAAGTCTGTCTGCCTGGTACATTGGCAATCTGTATAATGGAGCTTGTGGTTGATGCCAGCTGTGAATTGTCAAAAAACATAAAACATTTACCGTATATCAAACCCTCGTGTTGGTAATGGATAGGTTTATATCAGACACCCCCATTACTAACAAAGTAATACAAAAACACACATAAAAAATATGTTACAGTGGCTTGCGAAAGTATTCACCCCCTTCAATTTTTACCTATTTTCTTACATTACAATCTCTGTTTAAATATTTTTGCAATCCAATGTATGTGATACATCAGCACTAAATACCGTAGTTTAAGTTGGTCAAGTGAAGTGAGAAAAAATACAGGCATAAACTAAATTTAAGCGATTAAATAGCTAAAAATTGGCATGTGCATATGTATTCACCCCTTTTGCTATGATTATAAGCAAACAGGTCACAGGTGAGGATGATACCTTTAGTAGCCATTCAAACCTATTTGTGTCACCTTCTGTGCATGTTATCAGGCCAAAATCACCGGGGTATGTAAACTTTTCATCAGGGTCATTTGGATGTTTTGGGTTGTCATTATGATTTGAAAAGAGAAAATACAGACAGATGTTAAAATCTTGGCTAAGATGTTGACTAACCGCCTAAATAAAGTAATAACGACAATAATACATAGGGATCAATCCGGGTCTATGGCCAATAGTTCTACAGCACATAACCTCAGGCGATTGTTTCTTAATATGCAGGTAAAGGCGGATAATATGGGTCGGAGGGTTGTGGTGTGTCTGGACACTGCTAAGGCGTTTGAGAGTGTGGAGTGGAGGTATTTGTGGGCGGTCATAAAGGCTATGGGTATTGGCGAGAAATTCATAAGTTGGGTGCAGCTGTTATACGCGTCTCTGAGAGCTAGGGTACGGGTGAATGGTCTTTTGTCTGAAGATTTTCCTTTGTACAGGGGAGCGCGGCAGGGGTGCCCTTTGTCTCCTCTGCTGTTTGCGATTGCTATAGAGCCCCTGGCGGCGGCGATACGGAGGGATAGGGATATAAAGGGTTATAGATATGGAAGTCATGAAGAGAAGATAGCCCTGTACGCTGACGATGTATTATTATTATTTCTGGAAGATTGAAAGTGGCTATGCATAGCATTACTAAATTTGGGGCTCTTTCGGGACTATCTGTTAACTGGGACAAGTCTGTGTTGCTCCCCTTGGACGTGGCGGCTCCTCTGACTGTGGATCCTGTGATTCCCTTACGGGTATTTTCTGAGTTTAAATACTTAGGTATTATAATTTCGGCTAAGATAGAGGACTATGTGCGGCTCAACCTGACTACTCTGCTTGGAAAATTTCAGCAGAAAATTGGCGCCTGGAAGAAACTATTTCTGTCGGTGGCAGGTAGAGTCAATCTGATCAAAATGATACTTATGCCTCAGCTTCTCTATATACTGCATAATGCTCCAGTATGGTTGGCACAGAGCAAATTTTATAGAATTAATACTCTATTTAGGGATTTGATTTGGAAGGGTGGACGGGCACGCATCAAGTTAGAGCATCTGCAGAGATCAAAGGACGAGGGTGGTTTGGCGATCATTAACCCCTGGATATATGACATAGCGTCTCAATGTCAGCATATGGTGGGCTGGGGAGAATCTAGCCAAAATACATCAGCTGGGATAATCACTGAACATATAGTGGGGAAGGGTCCATTGTTAGCTAGTATGGAAGGGGGTAGATTTAGATTGAACAAAGAAAAATTCCCAACCAGAGCTATGATGGGGAAAGTTTGGCAGAAAATTAAACAGTGGAGGGGGTGACAGAGTTTTACGCGATATGCGTCAGTTTGGTTTGACCCTAGAATGATGGAGCTCATGAGATTGCGGGGGATTTGGTCAGTGGAGGCGCATTGGCATTTGGTTCGTGTCTCAGCTGTTCGAAGGTGGTGTTATTAAAACGTTTGAAATGCTCAGGAATTAGTTTCCTCTGAGCCAGAAGATGTTGTTCCAGTATCCGCAGCTGAGACATGCCCTAAATAAACAAAACGAAGTGTCAGGTGTGGTTCTGCAGTCAGATGGTTTGTTGAATCTCACAGGACCTCAGAGGAACACGAGGGGGTTCATCACCTTCTTGTACAGGGGCCTGTTGGACACTTTTTTACTGAGACATCCGTTAATGTTGAGGGAAAAATGGATGACAGATCTGGGTCCTTTATCGGAGTCTCAGTGGGAGTCCATACTACAATATATTCCCAAGGTTTCTTTAAGTGAGGCTAAAAGGGTGTCACAGCTATATTTAGTCTATAGAGTTTACAGGACCCCGTTATGGATGATGAAGGCAGGTCTGAGAGGGGACTCAAATGTCCAAGGTGTTCTGAGGAAGGAGCCGACCTTCTACACATGATGTGGTCGTGTTCTCGCCTTCAGCCCTTTTGGGTGAAGGTGCTAAACTTGACCAGGAGGTGGCAAGAGTAGATGTGGGGCGTAACCCGTTGACTTGCCTTCTGGGCTGGATGGATGATATTGCTATGGATGAATGTGGGAAACTGGCTATTGCAAGATTGTTTTATGCTGCCAGGAAGCTTATTGCGATGCATTGGTTAGATGAAAAACCGCCCGTCAGGAAAGAGTTTGTGAATAAAATAAATGTTATTGTCCTCATGGAAAGAAATATATACGTTAAGAGAGGTCAACATACAAAATCTGAAAATGTGTGGGGCGGATGGATGGATTGTCCGGGTGTGGCGTCTGCCGTAGGTTGGGAGTCGGTTAATTACCTCTGCAGAAATTGTACTTGTGCGGCTGAGCTTTGTATAAATTTATAAAGAGGAGATGTACCAGTTTGATAATAAAGGATATTGGGATGGGGTTTGGGGGTACTGGATAAAGGGGTAAGTTCATGTTAAATGAAAATGTATCAATCTGCTTTGTAATTTTGGTATCTGTCTGAAGTTTGTGTCAGACTGTATTACATTTTTGATATATGCCTTAATAAAAAGTACTTGATAAAAAAAAGAGAGAAAACACAGTAGTTTGTCAATAAATGGCTTCACCCAACCACTAACCATGAGTGGAGAAAAAGTTTTGGTGTTATCATTCATATTCTCTGAAAAAAGGACAAGAAAGCAAAAACTATGCTGGGGTATGTAAACTTTTGAGCACAACTATACATTTATAATGTGGTGGTATGTGTAAGTTGAGCAAAGTACATCAGCATATAAAAGTATGTTGTGTCAACAGGGTAAAATCAAATTTTATGAATTTGCACTCTCTAAAGCAGTCCTTAATGCAAAGGCCAGGTTTCTCAGGGCAGGTTTCACAATGGTAAATTAAGTCTTTTCGGATCCCCCTCTTGGACAATACTCTGCACTGTTTTTTGGGATCTTCCCTTCTTTGCTGTTTGGGGAGCCTCTGCTGGAAAATGTTGACCTGGGATGATATCGGCACCATCAGTTTCAGAAGTACTGGGGCCCGCATCTTCTTGAGTGCCAAACATTAGGGCCTTGATGACTACCTCCTGAAACTGAAGGAAGGTCCCCATATTGCCTGCAGATCTGAACAGTATAAAAGCATTGTACAGTGCCATCTGTACAATGTGCATGACCAACTTTTTGTACCATAATTCAGCTTTTCTCATGGCACTGTATGGTTTGAGGACCTGATCTGAGAGATCTACTCCCCCATGTACTTATTATAATCCAAGGCACAATCTGGCTTTAGGACTTGTGTTGTGGTACCTCGGACAGTGACAAGGGAGCTGTTAGCACCTAAAAATCTGTAATTTCTATACTGCATTCTATTCCGGTATGTGACTGCATACAAAAGCCACACAGATGACACATGGATGGCCAGTGGAAAACCACACAGATAGTAAAAATGGATTTCTCAAGCATATGTTTTTTTTTAAGCGGACCTATGAAGGGGGCCTAATACAGAGCCTAATAGAAGCTTGTTTTAGGACCAAGATCTGGAAGACCGTATTTAAAGAGAACATTTCACCAAATTTTTTATGTTGAATTGGACACATGATGTAATAATGGCTTTAGAAGAGAGTCAATATTTTGCTTTTTCTTTTGATTTTACTTTTAAAATATTGACTCTCTGCTGCAGAAATATTATCAATCAAAATATTTGGCACCTAATGAGTTACCTTTTTGTGTTAAGTCCAACTGGGTGTTATCGGACAGTTTTCATCTGGAGCCTGTACTTCTTCTCCCAGTAGGACGCTGACCAATCATAATCAGGCAACAAAACGCACAGAAAAGAAGAAAACGCCCCATCATACATTACAGCAGATTTCTCAGTGTGTGAGATCTCTGATCTCCTGGTCTAACCTCCTGCATGAGTCAGCGGGGAAGGAAGGGGGCAGTGCAGCTGAGTTTAGCTGTGTCACATTACAAACCCTTCAAACAGCTTTCCTGATTATGGAGTGTGTCAATAATCTCATTTATGTCTGCTGTGCTCAAGCACCGTCTAATCACTCTGCAGTGAGATCGGGGCTAGCACAGGAGCAGCCTTCCTGTTTTGCACTACTCCTGTGTGAGATGTAATGACACCTGCTCTGCTCTCACTGCAGTGGGTACACGTTGAGCACAACAGACTTTATGGGAAAGTGTCACCAGGTTTTTCATAATCCATCAGGGAGCAGCATGATGTAGGTACAGAGAACCTGATTCCAGTGATGTATCCATGTGTATAATTGATGAGCTGTTTGCAGTAGTTTTGATAACAGGTTTATGTGCTGTAGATTTATCAGTTTTCTGAATGCCTAGCTTTGTGTAACCCCTCACACCAATGATTGGCAACTTTCTGTGTACACAGTGAATAGGCAGAAAACTGTCAATCAGAGGAGAGGCGGGAGTATTCAGAGCTCATAAATATGGAGGACTACAGGGCAGCAGGTTTACTAGTCTTCTAGTGATAATCTGTTGATAAATTAGTGATTTTATCAAAACAACACCAAGCAGACTAGTCAATTACACTTGCTGAAATCAGGGTCTTTGTCCCTACATGATACTGCATTCAGATTATGTGGCAAAAACCTGGTACATTTAATTGTGATAGTGAGACTTTGAGCTCTCTTCTCAGGAGAGGCAGTGTGGGGAAGAGGTTTCTGTGCTATGTGACAGCTAAACTCAGGTGTGCTGTCCCTCCCCCCACACTGACTCATGGAGGAGGTTAGACCAGGAGATCAGAGCTGTATCATTACATCTCACACACTGAGAAATCTTCCAATGCGACTGGCCGCTTTGGGGTTAAAAGTGACAATGCAGGTCCTTTCTATGATGGTCCCAGGTGTTGTATACAGCAGTCAGGCATCACAATCATTCTTGTTAGCTGTTGACTCTAAGCTCTGCCAGTGAGTGATAAAATGGAAAGATTTTCCTACGGGACGATGGTACTAATTTTGGCACCCGTATCTTTTGCGTGAATTTGCTGGAAAATGACAGAATCCAATATTCTTGTTCACAGTGGTCACATATTTGTGGATATAAGCAAAAGTAGTTAAGAAGAAAAAAAGATAAAAATCAGCACATACCACGTCCTCCCTGGCAATGCAAGAGCCTCCAAGTTGTTCCAGCAGCTCCTTCTGCAGCCGATAGGTGACATGCTGAGGGATACAAGGAAGGTCCTCCCGTCTGAAGTGGCGGACAGACTCTAGCTCCAATCCCAATGCATCAGCAAAGCGCACTCTCTTCCTAGTTTCTGGACTACGGTGTCGTTCCACCCGAGACACGCGCAGCGCGGGTGCGGATCTGGAGCGCCACCTACGAGGGGCAGTCTGGGTTTTCACTGTACAGGAAAGACCAGGGCAGGATGGCCCTTCTTCTTCCTCATCGTGCTCCTCTAAGCTGGGCCTGGCTGTGCGGTAGTAGGCTCGCTCATACAGCCCGGCAATATAACTCAGGTTTCTGGGGATGTCCCCGCAGGGAGGCCGAGAAGGACGGGACATTCTGTGGAACAAGCTATATTGCTTGTGCCATGCTGCTTTCCAGTGCCCAACTCACACCCCTCAGCTGTCCAGCTCACACCTCTCAGCTGCCCAGCTCACACCTCTCAGCTGCCCAGCTCACACCTCTCAGCCCTCTGCTGCAGCTCACACCTCTCAGCCCTCTGCTAGCCAGCTCTTAGCCCTCTGCTGCCCAGCTCACACCTCTGCTGCCCAGCTCGCACCTCTCAGCCCTCTGCTACCCAGCTCTTAGCCCTGTGCTGCCCAGCTCACACCTCTCTGCTGCCCGGCTCACACCTCTCAGCCATCTGCTGCCTAGCTCTTAGCCCTGTGCTGCCCAGCTCTCACTTCTGCTGCCCAGCTCACACCTCTCAGCCCTGTGCTGCCCAGCTCTTATCCCTCTGCTACCCAGCTCTTAGCCCTGTGCTGCCCAGCTCTCACTTCTGCTGCAGCTCACACCTCTCAGCCCTTTACTGCCCAGCTCACACCTCTCAGCCCTCTGCTACCCAGCTCTTAGCCATCTGCTGCCCAGCTCACACCTCTCAGCCCTGTGCTGCCCAGCTCTTAGCCCTGTGCTGCCCAGCTCACACCTCTCAGCCCTCTGCTGCCCAGCTCTTAGCCCTGTGCTGCCCAGCTCTCACCTCTCAGCCCTGTGCTGCCCAGCTCTTAGCCCTGTGCTGCCCAGCTCACACCTCTCAGCCCTCTGCTGCCCAGCTCTTAGCCCTGTGCTGCCCAGCTCTCACCTCTCAGCCCTGTGCTGCCCAGCTCTTAGCCCTGTGCTGCCCAGCTCACACCTCTCAGCCCTCTGCTGCCCAGCTCTTAGCCCTGTGCTGCCCAGCTCTCACCTCTCAGCCCTGTGCTGCCCAGCTCTTAGCCCTGTGCTGCCCAGCTCCCACCTCAGTCAGCCAGTGTCCTCTCTATCACTGCTGTGCTCCATCAACGCCTCCCGCATCCCAGCATCATGCAGTCATCTGGACCAATACCGTATTGCTCCGTGTAGAGGGGCCGCCCCTCTTCAGACCGCGCCCACCCCTCCTCCTGCCCGCACAGCAGATTGGAGCGGAGCTGCAGGGCGGAGCCTAACGCAAGGTGATCTGTACAGGAGCAGACATGAGGAAACCGGAGACAAGAGTGGCGATAACCGGCATGCTGGGCCCAGTGCCCGCCAATGACATTGCATGTGAGGAGAGTGCCACTCTACACTGCCCGGGACATGACGCTGCAGTCAGGAGCAGCCCGGCAGAGGAGTACACGCGGCGCCGCATGGCCGGAGCTTAGAGCGGGGACATGACCGGCCGCTCTGCCGGTGGCCGCACAGGACACTGCAGCCGAACTTGTGACCGTGCCGTGAGTGGTCGGTACTGTACGGTGAGGCGGCTGACAACGTCGTAAGCTACAGCAGCATGCCGCCCGCCTAATCTACACATTACGGTATGGCGGCATTTTCTTCTCCCGTGCGCCTGGCTGCTCCGTCCAATCAGGAGGCGGCCACTCCGGCTGTGTGGACGTCATCGGGCGTCGCCATGACAGAACCGGAAGTGATTTCGGCTGAAACCGAAAAGGGGAGAAGAACGGAGCGAGGTGGAAGAGAGCAGCATGAGAGTGGCGGCAGGAGGCTACGGGGGCTCCCCCAGCTGCACATGACTGGTGAGGGGCTGCAGGGTGGGGAGGGGCTGCACACTGAATGGTAAGACCCCCAACCTGGGCCCCATAGCCATCAGTGCATTCACACAAAGTCCCTGTAATGGCGGTATGGTGGCTGGAGCGGGAATCCTGTATGTATCCAAGGCCCCCACTGCACCAGAGCTGTGAGAATGAAAGGGGATGTGGAGCCAATGCATGCACCCTCCGGCTGTGCCCCGGGTCCCCACGCTCTGACAGGCGTGCTGTACTATCTGCCCCTCTGTCTGCAAATGGCCAGTGATGTGTAAGGAAGGGCTGACTGTGCCTCAACCATGGTGGCTAAGGGGGCTGGCATAGTAATCACACTAAGCAAAGCCAATAGCCCCTTCCAGGGTGTCACCACCTGACAGCGGAGGAGAGGGAGAAGCTTCCTTCAAGTGTCCAGTGCTGCAGTCATTGTCTATGGGATTTATTTTACTTCTACAGGACCCTCATATTCCGCAGCGCTCTTCAGACATTATCATCACTGTCCCCAATGGGGCGCACAGTCTGAAGTCCCCATCAGTATGTCTTTGGTGACAGTAGCCGAGCAATGACTGTAGCAGACGTCAAGCATGTGTTCCAGAGCTCTCCCCTCCTTCTTGAAGATGCTATGGATAGGGGATATTCCCAGAATGGTAAATTCTCTTTAATCCCCCACCAATCCCAGCGTTTGGTGGTCTTAACCATCGTTGCCTTTGGCTCAGTAGAGCAAACTCTTTATCGAGCGGCCCTGCTGAGTGTTATCCATAAGGAAGTCTAATTGCCTCCCCAGTGTATAATGAAAATAAGGAAATGGCTTTGTTCTGGAAATCCCCTGTAATACCTGCAGTTGCAATGTTCTTTTCCTATTCTAGAATGTACGTGTATTTCTCTTTCAGAAAGCCTGGATGGCGCAGTCGGACCCAAGAACCCGCCCCCTGGTGGAAGACTTTGTGCGGTATAAATTGTGCCAGCGAAGTCTAGTACCAGAACCAAACCAGCCTGCATCCTGTCCTCTACATACAGCCATGAGGGCTGCTGGGGATGAATTTGAGGAACGTTTCCGGCAGGCCTTCAGTGAAATCTCTGCACAGATACACGTGACCCCTGGCACAGCATATACACATTTCGCGGAGGTGGCAAGTGGCCTGTTCCAAGGTGGGGTGAATTGGGGTCGTATAGTAGCATTTTTTGTCTTTGGTGCTGCACTTTGTGCAGAGAGTGTCAACCTGGAGATGGCCCCTCTTCTGCCACGGATTCAAGACTGGATGGTGACCTACATTGAGACTAACTTGAGGGACTGGATGCTGAGCAATGGTGGATGGGTGAGGCTTGCTTTTACAACATGATCACTTTGTATAAGTGCATCTCCTGCTCATTTCCCTTATGTTCTGTACGACTTGTACTAATGATGGCTCTTTGCTTCCATTTCCTCCTTAGAACGGGTTCCTGGCTCTCTATGGAGATGGGGCTATAGAAGAAGCACGACGGCAACGTGAAGGAAACTGGGCTTCGTTGAGGACTGTACTGACTGGGGCAGTGGCTCTTGGGGCTCTTATGACTGTGGGAGCTCTGTTTGCCAGCAAGTGACACCCAAAGCAACAGACACTAAATGTCCATTGCAAACAGTGTGCTTATCCATGCGCAACCAGCGGCGTGTCTGAAGCTGAATGGCATTGTTTCTCGGTATATGTACATTAGGTGTGAGCGTGACTGTTTATTATCGCTGTGCATGTTGTTCGGAGTTGGTACACGGCATGTCTGCAGCCATATATATTTCTGTGCATGTGATGTAAATTTGTTCTGTGTGGAAGCAATGCTTGTGTGTCTGGTGCCTGTGATGCTTTGTGTATGGAATAACGACCTGGATTGCTCTGTATCCATTTGTGTCTGTGAGCAGTGCAGGTATTTATTGCTTTTTCTTGCTGCTGGTCATATACACTTTAATAGAACACGTGGGAGCTTTTTCCTCTGCTGCAGTAATAAAGTTGATGTTTCACTGTTGCCCTTTAATCTAGAACAACAGCTTAGGCTTGGTTCACATTGACACTGCAGAGGCTTTACTGGACCAAGTAGTGCAGCACGTTGCTCAATTTTTATTTTCCGGTAAAATGATGGAAACTTGAATAAACGCCAGTGTAAGTCAGTGCTGTTCGTCATATGACACATCCGTTCCTGGCATAGAATTAGTTTTTCTGTTCCTAATTTATAGCGTTTGTGAACCCAGCCTAACCAATGGATTGTTCGTAAATGTGTGTTTCATTGATTGTCAACCCCCTTTGCATATTAGCAGGTCTATTTTTGTTCTGCAGTTGGGAATATCCATAATATGGGAATCTTAAGTTTATGGTTCAATATGTCACCCACCCCCTGTCATCACCTGGTCCAAATATTTGTTTTTATCGTCTTTATCAGTCCTAGTTTGACAAGCCTGCTGAGGAGGAAGCTCCCACCTAGGTCATTCTCATAAGGGAACAGTGGCTTCCTTCCCTGCAGAACACTATTACAAAGAAAATCGAAGCAAATGTTATCCATGCATTAAAAATTCCTTAGCCACAACTGTTTGCTTGCTGTTTAGTTACTTGCTGTCTCTTACGCCACCTATTGAGTTGTGGGCTTCCATAAGAAATTAAGGGGTTTGTGGATGCTTTATTTATAGAGAGCTGCTGTGCCTTTTTTTTTTTTCCCCAACTCCACTCCAAAGGCAGACTTGGTGGTTGTGGCTCAGTGTGAAATAAGCATTGCATGTGCAGAGGATTAATAATAGATTTTGTCCCTTCTACACTAAAAGCAGTATTTTCAGCTTCTTTGCTGGTAAAACCAGCATCTTTTGGATTTGTGAAATGTATGAAAAATTAATTAGCCAGGTACTGTAATCCTCCTGCTGACTCTTATCTCCAGGTAAAATCCACAGCAATGCCATTCATATGTGGACTTACCTGTACAAAACAAGATACATGCAGAATACATTGTAAGACCGGTTTCACACGTCATTGTATCCAGTACATGTGTGTTGACAGTTTTCACACTTACAACCAAGCACATTGAAATCTATGTTTCTGTGCATATGTCAATGTGACCCATACGTAGACATGTCCATTTTATACTGTCAGCACAAGTCACAAAACGTTATGCACACTCATGACACACTGGGATGTCATCTTTGTGACACGTACTGGCACCTGAGAAGCAGTGATGCAGTAAGCCCTGTTCCCTAGCGCCGGGTGCTGAAGACGGCTCTCATCAGTCTCCCTTGCTCTGCCGGTGTTCAGCATGAGCAGGGGAGAATGATGGGACTATTGCTCCCAGCAGCCTACACCTGCTGCCACTAATAACAGTGAGAGCAGGAGCAGCTGATTAGAGTATTCACCACCTGCCGCCTGCGCTATAAATAATAATAAAAAAAAAAATTGGCGTGGGTTCTCCTGTATTTTCTATAACCAGCCTGGCAAAACTCCAAAGCTGGGGACTGAAACTGTCAGCTTCAGCAAGGCTGGTTATCAAGAAAAGCGGGGTAGATGCACCAATTTTGGCGCTTTGCCCGGCTCTTCCCACTTGCTCTGTAGCGGTGGCAAGTGGGGTTCATTTTTGTGGAGTTGATGTTACCTTTGTATTGTCTGGTGATATGAAGCCCACGGCTTAGTAATGGAGAGGTGTCTATAAAACACCTGTCCATTAGTAATCCTATAGTTATATGGTAAATAAAGACACAAGCCAGAATAAAGTCCTTTATTTGAAATAAAACAAAAGTTTTCATTTTTATTTAAAAATAACAAAAGCAGTTTTATACTCCCCTAACGCCTAACTTCACTGAATCCCTTGTCTCCTGTAATAAAATAAAAATTAAAACAATATCCCTCATGTGTCCATTGTACTGTCCCATGCCGCGATCCAGGTCTGGGGGATAAACAGTTTTCAACCTGGATAATGCCAAGATGTGACTGTCCAGGCTGACAACCACTGGTGAATGAGCTGCTGCAAACGCAGCATCATTGACCAGCGGTGCCATCATCGAGGTTACTGCCGATCAGTGAGGCTGATTTCCCAGCTGGGCTGAACTGTAGTGACCTCAGCACCGGGGGAAAAAGTCAGTGATGAGGTCACTGCAGTTCAGCCCGGCTGGAAATGCAGCCTCACTGACCGACGGTAACCTCGATGATGTCAGCACTGGTCAATGATTCTGTGCTTGCAGCAGCTCATTCATCAGTGGTTCTCGGCCTGGACGGTCACATCTTGGCACCGTCCAGGTTGAAAACTATTTATTCCCCAGAAATTGATTACGGAGTGGGACAGAACGACGGACAGGTGAGGGATATTTTTGTTTTATTACAGGAGACGAGGGATTCAGTAGAATCAGGTGTTGTGAGTATAATTGTTTGCTATTTTTAAATAAAAATGAAAAAGTGTGTTTTGTTTTATTTCAAATAAAAGACTTTATACTTGCTGTGTCGTTATTTACCATATAACTATGGGATGAGTAATGGTTAGGTGTCTTATAGACGCCTCTCCTTTACTAAGCCTTGGGCTTGATGTCTCCAGACAATACAAAGGTGACATCAACCCCACAAATATGACCCCCACTTGCCTCTGCTACAGGCCAAGAGTCAGGCAAAGCGCTAGAATTGGTTCATCTAATAGACGTGCCTTTTCTGGGTGGCTGAGTGCTGCTATCCTTTAGGCTTGGGAAAGGTCAATATTCATAGCTCCTTACCAGCCTGAGAATACCAGCTGTCAGCTTTAGCAAGTGTGGTTGTCAAAAATGGGGGGGACCCAATGTTGGGTTTTTTAATAATTTAAAAAAAAAAAAAAGCGTGGGGACCCCTTTATTCTTGATAATCAGCCTTGCTGAAGCTGGCAGCTGAATATTGCAACCGGCAGCTGACAGTTTTGCCTGGCTGGTTAACAAAAATGCAGGGGAACCCACACTGTCAATTCTTTGTGCGGAATCCGCAGCGTTTTACACCTATTATAGGAATCCGCAGGTGTAAAATCGCAGGTGAAATCTGCACAAAATCTACACAAAACCTGCAGGTAAAACGCAGGTCATTTTACTTGTGGATTCTGTAGAATCCGTGCGGAAAAATCCACAATGGAATCCGCAACGTGTGCACATACTTTAATAGTCCCATCCGCTGCCTCCTGCTCTCACTGTTATCAGTTGAATGTAACTCTCAACAGTCTCCCCGATCACTGGTGGAGCAGGGGAGAAAGATGAGAGCTGTCTTCAGCACCGGGGAACAGCGCTAACTGTACTGCTCAGTGCCAATGGGAACAAGGAATTGGGCATTTTGAAATGTATTAGGCCTGATCCTTCTTTTCCCTTACAACTGTCTTAATGCATATTTAGAAACAATACACTACATTCCTAGATTACTACACTGAGGGTGGATCTTTTTCTACTTTAACAGCTTCCCAATCTAGAGACTTTCAGTTTTGGCATTTTCTTTCTTTTCCCTATATTCCGAGAGCCATAACTTTTTTTTTTTTTCCCCTGTCACCGTATGTTGAGTAGTTTTGGTCCCATTGCATTTTACAATACAATGTAGTGAAAAACGGCAAAATAATTCCAGGTGCGGTAAAATTGTGAATGTAAAAATACCCTGCAACTCTGCAATATTTTTTTTCTTTACATGATCTTTGTCATGGCAGGGCACCTGACTATCACGGCAACCCATCAGCATCTGGTGATCACGTTGCAAGGTCGCTGATGAGGGCATAAAATACCGCCAGATTGAGTGCCTTAAATGCCACTGTCAGAGATTTTATCAGTAGCAGGTGTAGCTCAACAACGGTTGCTTCGATTAGAGGATAATTCTGGCTGTGTAATGTGGGACATTATTAGTAAAAGTCTCAAACCTTTAAGGATCATTCAGATTTGCATGCCAATCAGTCCGAGCACGGATCGCTAATGTACAGACTGTCCGCAGCTCTCCCAATCCGACTGGTACAGCTTCATATATTTCTATGAAGATATTACTCTCGAGTCGGAGAAGCCACTGCCACTCCCTGCATTCTGGTCTGATCTCGGGCTGAATGAGCCTTTATAGAATTTCTCCAATCATATGGCATATGACTGTGATACGTCATCACTTCATGAGCAAGGGGATCTGACTGCGGGGACTTTTTTGGCTAAATGTGTTAAAAAGGTTGTTTTAGTAAGTGGTGTGGGGAAAAGAATGACACGGCTGTAAAAGTAGACCAAGGAAGGAGAAGGATGTCAGTGTCAGAATACAAAATTCAAAATGGCTTTCCAGATCGAAAAGCCAAGCAGAAACCAGCACTGACACTTAACCAGAATACGAATGCACAGTACAGAGATCTTTTCAATAAATTTTTACACCAAGACCTACAATAATAACAAAAGGGGCTTACTAGTCTAGGAGGCCTCATTTTCACAAATGGCAACTCTTCCGTAAGCAGTGAGATTATGGAACACTCTACCGCAGGATGTTGTGATGGTTGATTTACTGAGCAAGTACAAGTATGCTTTTATTGAAAGTATGGGTTATGGGTACTAGAGTCTGAGGTGGGACGTTGATCCAGGGAACTAAGGATTACTGCATCTGCAGTCAGGAAATTTTTTTTTATCCAATATGGGGCAATTATCCTCTCTTAGGACTGTGTATTTTTTTTCAACCATAACAAACTTTATGAAATGGAAAGCAAAGTTACAGTGGGCTAAAGAGAAGCAGTCATAGACTTTGGATGAGTTGATGAGTGAGACTCCATTGATGAATTACAAATATACAAGCATCGAGGTGATGGCGCTAGTGCACTGCTTGTGAACATATAAAGATCTTCTCCCAATCATTTTCCTGCCGATTTATGAAATGGAGTTGCACGCAGATTAAGTGCCAGAGAAAATGATAATTATCTCAGTAGTCAATGCAGAGGTGTAAATAGGTGAAAGGGAATAACAGGTGGCGTTATGGAGCAAAAGTCCTCTCTGAAGGAGGACATAGAAATTTAGGAAACTTTTCTCATTGTATAAATAGAAAATAGGTTTGGTCACTTTTCAGGATGATAATACACAGTGCCACAGAGAAAAAAGTTTTTAAAGGGAACCTGTCAGGTAATTCATGCTGCCACAGTGGATGTCATGTTACAAACAGCCTTGTTTTACTATGAAGCACAACTGTGATTGCAGAAACCTTATTTTCCTCCAGGGGCGAGCTCTTGATCAAACCAAGCTGAATGTTGAACCACCGACACGGAATCAATATTAACACTTGCAAGCCAGTAACCTTTTGATTTATTTTTTAGGCTATGTGCACACGTTGTGGATTTTGGTGCGGATCCGCAGCGGATTTGACGCAGTTTTCCATGCGTTGTACAGTACCATGTAAACGTATGGAAAACAAAATCCGCAGTGCACATGCTGCGGAAAAAACTGTGTGGAAACGTAGCGTTTTTTTCCGCAGCATGTCAATTCTTTGTGCGGATTCCGCAGTGGTTTACACCTGCTCCTCAATAGGAATCCACACAAAAACCGCGGTAAATCCGCGGGTAATCCGCAGTGTGGTTTACCTGCGGATTTTGCAAAAACAGTGCAGAAAAAATCCGCACACCAATCCGCAACGTGTGCACATACCCTTAAGGAGAACCTGGCAGCAGGATTTAGCCCTATAAACTAAAGGTGTGGCCATAATGGTGTTGTGTTGCTGATTAACATGATACCTAATGTAAATTGATCAGCTCAGTGGCTGATGAATACTCGCTTATGAGTTTTTCATAAAATGACATCTTCAGTGTAGGGTCTTCTACTGGTTTTCCGTGCCATGCCACCAGCCTTCTCTGTTTCTTGTGCAGGTCACTGATTATTCAGTGACCTGCCTCCGTTTTAAAATTCTGGGCCGCCATCATTTTGTGCGGCATGTGTGCAGTGTGATTTGGCGTCCTGTGCGCAGGACTTCAATAAAATGGTGCCAGTTCGAGATTTGGTCTCAGTAAATTTTTCACTGAGCCAAAATTGCGATCTGCGCATCCAATGCCAATTAATTGAAGTCCAGCACACATGACGCCGACTCGCAACGCGCACGTGCTGCCCACACAATATTGGCGGTGCAGAGCTTCAATAAGAATTCAGTAACTCAGTAACCTGCCTCTTCAGTGATCTGCACATGCAGAGGAGGCTGGTGGGGGAAGGTGGAGAACCAGAAGATGACCCTGCCCCCACGTCCCGCCTCAAAGCATACACCATAATTTTATGAAAACTTCACAAAGTGAGTATTCATCAGCCACTGAGCTGATCCCTTTATATCAGGTATATGGATCAGCATCACAGGCCATGCCTTTAATTTCTAAGGCTAAACCCTGCTGATGGGTTCTCGTTTTTCGGTTTTGCGTTTTTTGCTTCCCAGAACCATAACTTTTTTTTAGTTTTCTGTCAATATGTCCATGTGAGGGCTTATTTTTTGCAGGACAAGTTGTACTTTTGAACGACACCATTTGTTTTGTCATGTTGTGTACTAGAAACCGGGAAAAAAATTCCAAGTGCGGCTAAATTGCAAAAAAAAAAGTGCAATCCCACACTTGTTTTTGGTTTGGCTTTTTCTAGGTTCTCTAAATGCTAAAACTGACCTGCTATTATGATTCTCCAGGTCATTACTAGTTCATACCAAACATGTCTAAGTTCTTTTTATCTAAATGGTGAAAAAAAATTCCAAACTTGGCTAAAAAAAAATAATAATTGCGCTATTTTCCGATACCCGTAGCGTCTCCATTTTTCGTGATCTGGGGTGAGATGTCGATTTTAATGATACCATTTTTATGCAGACACGTTCCTTTGATCGCCTGTTATTATATTTTAATGCAATGTCGCGGCAACCAAAAAAAGGTAATTCTGGTGTTTTGACTTTTTCCCTTGCTACGCCGTTACTCCTTTTTTTTATTGATAGATATGGGCGGCTCAACACAGCGATACCAAATAAGTGTAGGTTTGATTTTTTTTATTTTTTATTTTATTTTGAATGGGCCTAAAGGGGGGTGATTGAAACTTTTATATATTTTTTAATTATTTATATTTTTAAAACTATTTTCTTTTAAGTTTTGGCATGCTTCAATAACCTCCATGGGAGGCTAGGAGCTGCCACAGCTTGATTCGCTCTGCTATATAGAGACAAAGCTCAGATCGCCTCTATGTAGTAGAATTACTGCTTTGCTATGAGTGCCTACTGCAGGGTGGCGCTCATAGCAATCCTGCATTAACAACCATAGAGACCTCTGGTTGTCATGCCGATGCACCGCTGACCTCCGATCACGTGACGGGGGTCAGCAGTTCGCGTATTTCCGGCCCGATGGCCGGAAGCTCTAGTTAAGTGCTGCTGTCAGAGTTTGACAGCGACATTTAACCCCTTCATGACCGGGGGATATTTCGTTTTTCCGTGTTCGTTTTTCGCTCCCCTCCTTCCCAGAGCCATAACTTTTTTATTTTTCCGTCAATTTGGCCATGTGAGGGCTTATTTTTTGCGGGACGAGTTGTACTTTTGAACGTCATCATTGGTTTTAGCATGTCGTGTAGTAGAAAACGGGAAAAAAATTCCAAGTGCGGTGAAATTGCAAAAAAAGTGCAATCCCACATTGGTTTTTTGTTTGGCTTTTTTGCTAGGTTCACTAAATGCTAAAACTGACCTGCCATTATGATTCTCCAGGTCAGTACGAGTTCATAGACACCTAACATGACTAGGTTATTTTTTATCTAAGTGGTGAAAAAAAATTCCAAACTTTGCTTAAAAAAAAAAAAAAAAAATTGCGCCATTTTCCGATACTCGTAGCGTCTCCATTTTTCATGATCTGGGGTCGGTTGGGTTCTTATTTTTTGCGTGCCGAGATGACGTTTTTAATGATAGCATTTCGGTGCAGATACGTTCTTTTGATCGCCCGTTATTGCATTTTAATGCAATGTCGCGGCGACCAAAAAAACGTAATTCTGGCGTTTCGAATTTTTTTCCCGCTACGCTGTTTAGCGATCAGGTTAATACTTTTTTTTAATTGATAGATCGGGCGATTCTGAGCGCGGCGAGACCAAATATGCGTAGATTTGATATTTTTTTTATTGATTTATTTTGATTGGGGCGAAAGGGGGGTGATTTAAACTTTTATGTTTTTTTTATTTTTTCACATTTTTTTTAAACTTTTTTTTTTTAAATTTTGCCATGCTTCAATAGCCTCCATGGGAGGCTAGAAGCAGGCACAGCACGATCGCCTCTGCTACATAGCAGCGATCTGCTGATCGCTGCTATGTAGCAGAAATGGAGGCGTGCTGTGAGCGCCGACCACAGGGTGGCGCTCACAGCCACCGGCGATCAGTAACCATAGAGGTCTCTGGGACCTCTATGGTTACAATATACAAGCATCGCCGACCCCCGATCATGTGACGGGGGTCGGCGATGACGTCATTTCCGGCCGCCCGGCCGAGAGCTGTAGTTAAATGCCGCTGTCTGCGTTTGACAGCGGCATTTAACTAGTTAATAGGTGCGGGCAGATCGCGATTCTGCCCGCGCCTATTACGGGCACATGTCAGCTGTTCAAAACAGCTGACATGTCCCGGCTTTGATTCGGGCTCACCGCGGAGCCCTGCATCAAAGCAGGGGAGCCGGCATCGGACGGTATAGTACGTCCGATGCCGGTAAGGGGTTAACTAGTTAATAGGCGTGGGCGGATCGCGATTCGCCCGCGTCTATTGCGGGCACATATCAACTGTTCAAAACGGCTGACATGTTCCGGCTTAGATGCGGGCTCACCAGGGGTTCTGCCATCGGACATACTATGCCGTCCGATGGCAGAAACGGGTTAATAAAGGGGGTGTTAGCGCTTGAAGATCTCGCAGGAAATGAATAACAATATAAAGAAGGAATTATTATGAAGCATTAAAGAGTACCTTTCACCAACCTGAGGCTGCCATTTTTATTTAAAGACGCACTCCCATGAAAGTTTTTATTCTCTTAATATATTGCAATCATATATAGATCTCCCATCTACCCAGCTAAGGCTAGGTTCACATTAGCGTTTGAGTCCTCAGCATGTCATACGCAAACGCATACAAAAACGCATTCATACGCAGCGTTTTTTATCCGCATGACGGCAAAAAAAACGCTGTGTGTGCATACATTTGTATGCTTTTTTGCCTGTGTTTGTTTTGTTTATGTGCATATTTCCAGGTGGGTGTGTCTTAATGGGCGTATCTCAATCCGTTTCTGGACACAGTCCGAAGTACGCAAGCGCATCGAATGCATGCGTTCCCATAGGCAGTACTGCGTTCTTTTTTTACGCAATGATGCGCATTCCTGCGCATTTTTGACGCCTCCAAATATGCAACATGTTGCGTTCGCTGGACCCCACCGCACACTGAGAAACGATGCATGTGTACCCAGACGCATGTGAACTGATGCAAACGCATGTCCATGCGTACGCCATGTTAAAGATAGATACGCATGACGCATGTGGATCTGTGCAAATGATACGCTGCTCGCACAGACGCCAATATGAAACCAGACTAATTCTTCTCTTTGCTCTAGAAACCAGGAGTGTCTTTTTCTCTGCATAACACATTGCTCCCTCCCCACCCCCCCAAAAGGGACTTTTGCAGTAATTAATGACTCATGCAAGATAAATTGTCCCTGTTTATACAGTACATGGGGCTTAGAAGGATTCAGCTAGTCAGTTTTTAACACTAGAAGTCCCAGAGAGGAGTCATTTAACATTTCTACCTTTGGAGCTCGAAATTTCTGGGACTTATAGTGTTAATCATGTGATGACATAGACTTAATAGAAAAGAGAAGAATTAGATGGGTAGAAAGGCAAAATGAGCAATTGTAAATACACAGTGCTATACAATACGATTGCAGTATTCTAACAGGATAAAAGCTTTCATGGGAGTGCTTTAATAAAAAAAGTGGGCAGCCCCAGACTGGTGATTTTATTAACTCCTTTCTGACATGGCTGTTTCTGTGTTTTTGTTTTTTCCATGGGCCATACTTTTTTCTTAATTTTTCCTGTGAATATAGCCATATGAGGGCTTTTTTATTTGGAACATTACATGCATTACATCATTCATATTACGTGATGTACTGGGAAGCAGGGAAAAAAATTCCAAGTGCGCTGAAATTGCAAAACAAGTACAGTTCCACAATTGTTTCTTTATATTTACCATGTTCATTATACGGTAAAAATTATTTGAAATTATGATTCTCCAGGTCAGTACGAGTACTGAAATACCAAACATACATTTTTTTTTAAATCATTTAACCCCTTAAGGACGGGGCAATTTTAGAGGGCTTATTTTTTGCACCCTAAGCCGATGTTTTTAGTGAAATCATTTTTGTATCAGATACAATGTTCTGATCGCATCTTATTACTTTTTAAAATGTTGTTGCAATTGCCAAAAAATGCAATTCTGGCGTTTTGATTTTCCTTCTTGTTCCAGTTTACTAATATCAATTAATTTTATATTTTGAACGCAGCAATATCAAATGTCTGTTTTTTAAAAAGGGGTGTGATTTGAACTTTTAGATTTTCTTTTTTTTTTTTAATTTTTTTATTACTTTTCACTGTATTTGTTAGTCCCCTTTGGGGACTTTAACCTGCAATAACCTGGTCGCTTGTGCGTTATAATGCCATATAGCAAAAATCAAGGTTTCCTATGAATGCCAGTCATAGGCTAGCTTGTACAAGGTTCTTCAGCAGACCCCTGGCTGTCACGACACCTCATCGTAGCCCTGAAATCTTGGCTAGGCAGTGCCAATGGGTGCATAGAATGACTTTTTCCCCTGCGGTCAGGTGTGCTGTAAATGCCACTGTCACAGATGGACAGCAGCATTTATCACGTTAACAGATGCGAGTTGTGCCCCACTTCACTTGCACTTGTTAGAGTCAAATAAAGGACAAAAAAAAAAAACCTTATTAATTTTATATTTTGAGCAATCTGACTTTTAACCCCTTTCTGACATTAGACGTACTATCCCGTCGAGGTGGTATGGTCCCGTATGACCACCGACGGGATATTATGTCTAACGCGATCAGCTGACTATCACAGCTGACATCCGGCACTATATCAGAGATGATCGCAGCATTCCGGTGGCATAGGGAAACATCGCTCAGGGAGGGGGCTCCCTGCGTGCTTCCCTGAGACCCTCGGAGCAACGTGATGTGATCGCGTTGCTCCAAGGGCCTCCTACCTCCTCCCTGCAGGCCCAGATCCAAAATGGCCGTGGGGGGCCTTCCGGGTCCTGCAGGAAGGTGGCTTTCAAGCGCCCGCTCAGAGCAGGCGCCGGGAAGCCTCCCTGCAGTGCCTGTGTGATCGCTGATCTGACACAGTGCATTGCAAAGTGTCAGATCAGCGATCTGTCACTTTACTGTGATGTCCCCCCCCTGTGAACACCGTAAAAAAAAAAAGGCAAAAAACGACGCTTTATTATACCGCCAAACAAAAAGTGGAATAAAACGCAATCAAAAAGACGGATAAAAATAACCATGGTACCGCTGAAAACGTCATCTTGTCCCACAAAAAACGAGCCTCCATACAGCGTCATCAACGAAAAAATAAAGTTATAGTCCTCAGAATAAAGCGATGCAAAAATAATTATTTTTTATATAAAATAGTTTTTATCGTACAAAAGCGCCAAAACATAAAAAATTATATAAATGAGGTATCGCTGTAAACGTACTGACCCGAAGAATAAAACTGCTTTATCAATTTTACCAAACGTGGAACGGTATAAGCGCCCCCCCCCCCCCCCAAAAAAAAAAGAAATTCATGAATAGCTGGTTTTGTTCATTCTACCTCACAAAAATCGGAATAAAAGGTGATCAAAAAAGTCACGTGCCCGAAAATGATACCAATAAAAACGTCAACTCGTCCCACAAAAAACAAGACCTCACATGACTCTGTGGACCAAAATATGGAAAATTATAGCTCTCAAAATGTGGAGATGCAAAAACAATTTTTTGCAATAAAAAGTGTCTTTTAGTGTGTGACGCTGCCAATCATAAAAATCTGCTACAAAACCCGCTATAAAAGTAAATCAAACCCTCCTTCATCACCCCCTTAGTTAGAGAAAAATAATACAATTTTAAAAAATGTATTTATTTCAATTTTCCCGTTAGGGTTGGGGCTGAAGTTAGGGTTGGGGTTAAAGTTAGGGTTTGAATTACATTTATGGTTGGGATTAGGGTTTGGATTAGAGTTAGGGGTGTGTCGGGGTCAGGGGTGTGGTTAGGGTTACTGTTGGGATTAGGGTTAGGGGTGTGTTTGGATTAGGGTTTCAGTTATAATTGGGGGGTTTCCACTGTTTATGCACATCAGGGGCTCTCCAAACACGACATGGCGTCCGATCTCAATTCCAGCCAATTCTGCGTTGAAAAAGTAAAACAGTGCTCCTTCCCTTCCGAGCTCCCCCGTGCGCCCAAACAGGGGTTTGCCCCAACATATGGGGTATCAGCGTACTCGGGACAAATTGGATAACAACTTTTGGGGTCCAATGTCTCCTGTTACCCTTGGGAAAATACAAAACCGGGGGCTAAAAAGTAATTTTTGTGGGAAAAAAAAGGATTTTTTTATTTTCACGGCTCTGTGTTATAAACTGTAGTGAAACACTTGGGCGTTCAAAGTTCTCACAACACATCTAGATAAGTCTTGAAAATTTAAAAGATACGAACGGCACCAGGACTCAACAATGCAGTATTGGGAGCGCTGAATCAAATACACCTCTTTAGACCCACAGCATGCGGTATCCATGCAGTACTGGAGCGTGGTGCTCAGCATCAATAGCCATAACAGCACAGTAAAACTTTGCACAACAAAGTAGAAAAATGCGGCACTCACCCAGGTTGCGAAGTGAATATCTTTAATCTGTCTTTAATCCATGTACAGACTTTGCATAAAAGACAAGCGGAGACGACGAGGGTGCGGGGAGAGTGAGCTGGACATCTAGATAAGTTCCTTAGGGGGTCTAGTTTCCAATATGGGGTCACTTGTGGGGGGTTTCTACTGTTTAGGTACATCAGGGGCTCTGCAAACGCAATGTGATGCCTACAGACCATTTAAACTAAATCTGCATTCCAAACGGAGCTCCTTCTCTTCTGAGCTCTGCCATGCGCCGAAACGGTGGTTCCCCCCACATATAGGGTATCCGCGTACTCAGGACAAATTGGACAACAACTTTTGGGGTCCAATTTCTCCTGTTACCCTTGGAAAAATACAAAACTGGGGTCTAAAAAATAATTTTTGTGGAAAAAAAAAAGATTTTTTTTTCACGGCTCTGCGTTATAAACTGAGGTGAAACACTTGGGGGTTCAAAGCTCTCACAACACATCTAGATAAGTTCCTTAGGGGGTCTTCCCAAAATGGTGTCACTTGTGGGGGGTTTCATTGTTTAGGCACATCAGGTGCTCTCCAAACGTGACATGATGTCCTATCTCAATTCCAGTCAGTTTTGCATTGAAAAGTCAAACTGCGATCCTTCCCTTCCGAGCTCTGCCATGCGCCCAAACAGTAGTTTACCCCCACATATGGGGTATCAGCGTACTCAGGACAAATTGCACAACAACTTTTGGGGTCCAGTTTCTTCTGTTACCCTTGGGAAAATAAAAAATTGGGGGCAAAAAGATCATTTTTGTGAAAAAATATGAAAATTGTATTTTTACGGCTCTACATTATAAACTTCTGTGAAGCACTTGGTGGGTGAAAATGCTCACCACACATCTAGATAAGTTCCTTAGGGGGCCTACTTTCCAAAATGGTGTCACTTGTGGGGGGTTCCAATGTTTAGGCAAATCAGGGGCTCTCCAAACGCGACATGGCGTCCCATCTCAACTCCAGTGAATTTTGCATTGAAAAGTCAAATGGCGCTCCTTTACTTCCGAGCTCTGTCATGCGCCCAAACGGTGGCTTACCCCCACATATGGGATATCAGCATACTCAGGACACATTTTACAACAACTTTTAGGGTCCAATTTCTCCTGTTACCCGTGGTAAAATAAAACCAATTGGAGCTGAAGTAAATTTTTTGTGAAAAAAAGTTAAATGTTCATTTTTTTTTAAGCATTCCAAAAATTCCTGTGAAACGCCTGAAGGGTTAATAAACTTCTTGAATGTGGTTTTGAGCACCTTGAGATGTGCAGTTTTTAGAATGGTGCCACACTTGGGTATTTTCTATCATATAGACCCCTCAAAGTGACTTCAAATTTGATGTGGTCCCTAAAAAAAAAATGGTGTTGTAAAAATGAGAAATTGCTGGTCAACTTTTAACCCTTATAACTCCCTAAGAAAAAAAAATTTTGGTTCTAAAATTGTGCTGATGTAAAGTAGACATGTGGGAAATGTTACTTATTAAGGGCATACAAATTAAAAGTTGGAAAATTGTGAAGTTTTCTAAATTTTTGCCAAATTTCCATTTTTTTTCACAAATAAACGCAGGTAATATAAAAGAAATTTTACCACTATCATGAAGTGCAATATTTCACGAGAAAACAATGTCAGAATTATCAGGATCCGTTGAAGCGTTCCAGAGTTATCTACTATATAATTGTCTAAGGGTCACTTCCGTCTGTCTGTCCTTCTGTCATGGTTATTCATTCGCTGATTGGTTTCGCCAGCTGCCTGTCATGGCTGCCGCGACCAATCAGCGACGGGCACAGTCCGGAAGAAATTGGCTGCTCCTTACTCCCTGCAGTCAGTGCCTGTCGCCCGCATACTCCCCTCCGGTCACCGCTAACACAGGGTTAATGCCAGCGGTAACGGACCGCGTTATGCCACGGGTAACGCACTCCGTTACCGCCGCTATTAACCCTGTGTGTCACCAACTTTTTACTATTGACGCTGCCTATGCAGTATCAATAGTAAAAAATGTAATGTTAAAAATAATTTTTAAAAAATAAACCTGCTATACTCACCCTCCGTAGTCTGCTGAGCCGCTCCCGCCGGCCGCCATCTTCCGCTGCAGTTTCCGGTGGCAAAGATGGTGTGGCAGAAGGACCTGCCATGATGTCACAGTCATGTGACCGTGACGTCATCACAGGCCCTGCGCGACAAGGACCTGCCATGACGTCACGGTCGTGACCGCGACGTCATCACAGGCCCTGCGCTAGAAAGACCTGCCATGATGTCACGGTCATGTAGCTGTTAGAGATTGACAACGGCATTTAACAGGTTAACAGCCTCGGGTGGATCGCCACAAGCAACTGTTAGAGGCAGATGATGGCTGAATATCACCGCCATGATCTGCGGGCTCAGGAACTGTCAGTGAGCTGGCTTATGACATAACTGTATGTCGGTAAGGAGTTAGAGGATCTTTCAGCAACATTTTTCAGATTGAACGTGACAAGTAATGCAATAGTGGCTGTAGAGTGAAATAAAACATCCTTTTTAAGTCCAAGTGGGTTTTATTGGATTTCATTGGGGGCATGTACACCTTCCATCTGTATGAGTTGGAACTCATAAGCAGGCAGCAATATACTAGAGAGAGAACATATAATTCAGGTGTCTAGATGCAACAAGCAGAGAGCACAAGGCGGAAACAGCCAGGAGCTGATATATTGGTGTTTATATAGAATAATAAATTTTAACCAATTAGGGTTAGTAGGGTTGCAATTTAACAGTATACAGTAACGAATCACAACAGATTTTGAATAAACAAGAAAGTCTCACTACTTAACGTTGCTCGTGTGCCCAGTCTTGGGAGTCACCACGTGGGTTCTCGCTCAAAACTCTGGCCCTAGCGGGGGTCACTGGGTTTTCCCGCTAGGCCACAAACCTCTTCCTGACATAGTCTATTATAAACCATTGAGCCTCCCACACACAAACCAGCCCAATACCAACATGTAACAGCCGACCCCGGTACCATAGGTGATAGCTGGGAGTGACGGTCCTGCTCACTCGTACAGTTCCTCCTTTCTCGCAGGCGTGTCTCTCCTTACGCAGTCGCTGCACAGCTCTTCTCGGCTTGACCCTTGGCGGAAGTCTCTCAGGCTCGGGGCAGAGAGGAGCGAGCTTCAGCTCTTGGCAGGTGTAGTTACACCTTGGAGGCTTGACTAGCGCAGGGCACAGATTCCGGCTCTGACCAGTGTAAGCCATACTCTGGGATATCTTCTGGGGAATCTGGACCTTGCCAAGTGGTGACCGACACTTGGGTAGCACAGACTGGTCTCTGGAACACGTCTGCCCTGCTCTCCTCCCTGACACCAAAACTCCTCGAGGTTGGGTGCACAGGGCTTTTATATCAGGGAAGTCCTTACTGAGGGTTACCTGATCTGGTTTAGCACACAAGTTTCTTGCCCCTGTAAATCTTCTAGCACACTTCAGTTCCGCTTGATTTTGTCTGGCCAGCACATGGCAGTCGCTCATTAATGGCACATCCTGCACTAATATTACAGTGGTCTCATGGCTTTTTGTTACATTCCTCCCCACTTTTTGCTTGCCAGTCCTCGGGCCAGTGGAATTCTTTTGAGTTTGAAGTTTTCCCAAAGGTAGGCCGAATTCAGCCAACGGTTGCACGCACTCCTGGGTCTTCTGCTGTATCTGGGAGCAGATGAAATCCTGAGCATACCTGTTAGGGGGAATCCTGTACTGGTATTTAGACATCCTGCTGTTCTAGCGCTCCCAGCTCTGCATTTTCTAGGTGGGATAGGGGGGTGGTTTCCGTCCGCACATGTATTTCTGACCCTGACAAATACTTCCCAAATTTCTCAGTCATAGCCCATATCAGCACCAGTAACTCCAGCTTCTCCGTGTCTCTCAGGGACCCACTGCCATGTACTATCACCCGCTGTCTTCCTTCTTGTACCTGAGCCAATATTGCCCCCAGTCCGTATAGGCGTCCATCGGTGTACAGCACAAAGGGATGCGAGAAGTCAGAGTAGGCCATGATTGGAGCATCCGTCAATGCCATCTTTAACCCTGCTGTTCTGTTCGGTCTGGGGAGACCTATTTTGAACTTTGGTATTTTTTGGGGTGTTCAAGATGCGGTTCTGAAACTTGTGGTTGATTGACTTAAATGAGGATGGGTCGGTCGGCCACGGGTTTCAGAGCCGCATCTTGAATATTTTAAAGAATATTGAAGTTCAAAGTCGGTCATTTTTGACCAACAGAACAGCAGGGTTAAAGGGAACCTGTCACCTGAATTTGGCGGGACTGGTTTTGGGTCATATGGGCGGAGTTTTCGGGTGTTTGATACACCCTTTCCTTACTCGCTGGCTGCATGCTGGCTGCAATATTGGATTGAAGTTCATTCTCTGTCCTCCGTAGTACATGCCTGCACAAGGCAAGATTGCTTTGCGCAGGCATGTACTACGGAGGACATAGAATGAACTTCAATCCAATATTGCAGCCAGCATGCAGCCAGCAGGTAAGGAAAGGGTGAATCAAACACCCGAAAACTCCGCCCATATGACCCAAAACCAGTCCCGCCAAATTCAGGTGACAGAGTCCCTTTAATGCCTGAAATGCTTCTTGCCGTGGGCCCCATTGAATGGGTTGACATTTGGCTCCCTCAGCCCCGCAACAACTCGTTGAGTGGTATTGCAATCTTGGCGAAGTTCCTTATGAACCTGCAGTAGTATCTGGCTAGCCCTAGGAATGTCCTCAGGTCGGTGGGTGTGGGCCACTTCAGTACCGCAGCCACCTCTGCGGTGGGGTAAACTCCCGCAGTAGATACGGTGTGTCCCAGGTATTCCTGCTTGAATAAGTGACTCTTCCCGGGCTTCAGTTTTAAGCCGCATCTTTGAAGCCATTATAGCACTTGCTCCAGCGGGTTAAAATGCTCTTCAAACGTGGCAGAATAGATGATTATGTCATCCAAATAGATCAAAGTTCAGGTCCTCCCAAGCATCTTTCCATCAACCGCTGAAAGGTTCCTGGTGCTGTCGTCAGTCCGAAAGGCATCTGGTTGGACTCGAACAGGCCTATAGGGAGGACAAAGGCTGTTTTTGGATGTTTCTTCTCAGCCACTGGTACTTGCCAATAGCCTCTTGCTAAATCAAATGAGGGAAAATATTTGGCTTTTCCTAATGCAGATAGGGACGCTTCAATTCTGGGCATGGGATGAGTCCCATACGGTACACACATTCAGCCTCCGGTAGTCGATGCAGAACCTCGGGGTATGTTCCATTTTCTGAACTAAAACAATGGGGGGCCGCCCAGGGACACTGGCTCTCACCGATCACGCCATTGCACAGCATGTGGGACAACAGTTCTTTCACCTCCTGGTACATCTGAGGTGGGATCTAACGATACCAATCTCGAATGGGAGCAATGGTTCTTGTAGGGACCTCATGCTGAATAGCCTGGGTGCACCCAAAGTCAGCTTCATGCTGTGCAAACACCCCTCAATATCGCTGTAATAACTGTTCAACTTGCCTCGAGAAAAACTCTGAGGTTGACCTCCATCCATACAAGAGGTGATGTCCAGCTAGTGGTTCACGTCGGTTTTCTTATCGAGCGACACCGCTAAAGCCCATGAGCCTCCTCCCACAGGTGTCAGTCCTATAGCATGAGCTCTGGGGTGATCTTCCGGCAATATGCAAACTCGGGCCATTTCTTGTCAGGGCATCAACTGTAGACTTGCTCCACTTAAGTTTATCAGTACACAGGCAGAGATGCTTACCTGTCCAGGGCCTCCAAACAATTGCACTAACCAAGGTGCAGCGGACACAAATAAAGATGGTAAATACACAGGTGCAATAATACTGATAAGGCAGCCAGCCTACAATCATTACCTGTGCAAACAAATAATCTGTTTGTGCACTTTATATTTCCAACTTTGAATTTTCATGCCCTTAAATCACAGAGATATGTCACACAAAATACTTTAATAAGTAACATTTCCCACATGTCTACTTTACATCAGCACAATTTTGGAACCAAAATTGTTTTTTGTTAGGACGTCATAAGGATTAAACATCACATTTGAAGTCACTTTGAGGGGTCTATATGATAGAAAATACCCAAGTGTGACACCATTCTAAAAACTGCACCCCTCAAGGTGCTCAAAACCACATTCAAGAAGTTTATTAACCCTTCAGGTGCTTTACAGGAATTTTTGGAATGTTTAAAATAAATGAACATTTAACTTTTTTCACAAAAAATTTACTTTAGATCTAATTTGTTTTATTTTCCCAAGGGTAACAGGAGAAATTGGACCCCAAAAATTGTTGTACAATTTGTCCTGAGTACGCTGATACCCCATATATGCAGGTAAACCACCGTTTGGGCGCATGGCAGAGCTCAGAAGGGAAGGAGCGCCATTTGACTTTTCAATGCAAAATTGGCTGGAAATGAGATCGGAACCCATGTCGCATTTGGAGAGCCCCTGACGTGCCTAAACAGTGGAAACACCCCAGAAGCAACACTATTTTGGAAACTAGACCCCCTAAGGAACTTATCTAGATGTGTGGTGAGCACTTTGAACCAGTGGCATATCTAGGGGGGGCAGTGTTGTGAATTCTGTGGCCAAGCTCCCTCCTGTGGTCGTGAGTGGTACTGCGGCTGGTTCTGTCTTTAAGCTTCTGTGGCACCCCTAGGGGTATTTGCCACAAAAATAGTTACTGACACTAAATACAAATATTAAGATAGCAAAACTGCACTACCACTTCCGGCCAGAAGGGGGAGCTCCAGAGACTCCCCTTGATCCATTCTGGTCTGAGAGAAGAAATGGCAGTTGGGCTGAGGAGCTGATAGTGAGAGGTCATACAGTTGAATCTCTAACAGCCCTATGACGGTTTCCAGGCCCAAATCACCGGCCTGAGGAGAAGAGGGACAGAGAAAAAGGACATTGTGAGAACCGGGTAGCATTAATCACTACCCAGAACAGGCGCAAAGACGGATACCGGATCCGTGGCTGTATTCATTATATATAATACAGCAACCGGAAAAACGTGAGGTGAAATCAGCTTCACTAGGGCCGGACGCAGCAACAGACACAGAGTTCAGCGGTACTCCCGGAGGGGGTAAGCCGATAAAAGGACTCGGGTTGCCCGTCGAACCAGGACCCAGAGGGGACAGATTGGGCCGGCAGCCAGTTCACATACAGCAGCAGGGCCACACAGAAATTGCGTACAATAAGAGGCGAAGACCCCGGCAGGGTCAAAGTAACTCGAGTTCCCATACAGACTCCGGTGACAGGATTGGTTGTAAATCCTTTTATGTTGAAGTAAACTGGTTAAACGTTTCAGTGCTTCAGTCTTTCATTTGGACAACAGCCATCTATCTAGGATCGGGATCATCACCGCTGGGAGAACCTGCTGCTGATCAAGAAAGTGCCTGTTCCCTCACGATACCCCTTACACTGTGCATTGCCTGAGGCCACAGCACCGGGTCAAGCCACCCGTGACATCCCCCTTAAGAGACAGACCCCATTGGTCCGGTGCTGGGTATCCCGGTCTCCTGGGCGTCACAATTGGCGTCACGAACAGGATTCAGCCAGCCCGTATACCGGGTATTGTGTGCCGTGATTGGAGCCCAAAACTGTGAAAACTTGGATGAAAAATCTTGAAAATTGACTTTATTAAAGAAAATTCCATTTCCCATCGAAAACTATTGAAAGTGACTTTTCCCCATTGGTTATAATGGAGTAAAGATGGCCGCCATCCCCTGAGGTAATCACCTCATAACAGTTAGGCACGAGACTGTTAATTGAGCTACGCCATTACCTGAGCCCCAGTCTAACTGAAAAACTTCAGAATCCGCCATTACAGAACGCGCGGCGGGAGGGAGCAGCAGGGGGCGTGTCATTGTGGGCGGCACCTAGCTGAGTGCTCTGATGTCAGAGCAAGGGGAAAACCAATCCTGCTGCACAGCGGAACGAATCTACACTATCCCGACGGAAGCGGAGGACCGGAAGGGTCCGGATTAACTAAGGGGGCACAGTATGTCGCAGCACGGAGATGCCGCAGCACCCGGCGACGCTAATACAGCTGAAAGACAGAGTGTCGATAGAGAGTCCGGCAGCGGTGCAAGGAGTGGCGCCCATCATGCCGGTGCTGATGCCATATACCCCGGGTGGCCCGTGGCTTCCAATGTATGAGGGTGAGCCTAATACCCTTGACGATTTCAGAGAAAAGATGCTGGCCCATTTTGACATGTTCCCCGTGGGTGAAGTTCAGCGTGTTAGTCTCCTGATGATGCAGTTAAGTGGCCATGCTAAGCGAGAAGTCACAGCATGGGCAGCTGACCTAAAAGGCACTGTTGAACGCATATTTGCTGGATTAAAGGTACCGTCACACTTAGCGACGCTGCAGCGATACCGACAACGATCCGGATCGCTGCAGCGTCGCTGTTTGGTCGCTGGAGAGCTGTCACACAGACCGCTCTCCAGCGACCAACGATCCCGAGGTCCCCGGTAACCAGGGTAAACATCGGGTAACTAAGCGCAGGGCCGCGCTTAGTAACCCGATGTTTACCCTGGTTACCATCGTAAAAAAACAAACAGTACATACTTACATTCAGCTGTCTGTCCCTTGCCGTCTGTTTGCTGCACTGACTGCTGGCCGCAAAGTGAAAGCAGAGCACAGCAACAGCGGTGTGCTTTCACTTTGCGGCCAGCAGTCAGTGCAGGAAATAGACGGCAAGGGACAGACAGCTGAATGTAAGTATGTACTGTTTGTTTTTTTACGATGGTAACCAGGGTAAACATCGGGTTACTAAGCGCGGCCCTGCGCTTAGTTACCCGATGTTTACCCTGGTTACCAGTGAAGACATCGCTGAATCGGTGTCACACACACCGATTCAGCGATGTCTGCGGGGAGTCCAGCGACGAAATAAAGTTCTGGACTTTCTTCCCCGACCAGCGACAGCACAGCAGGGGCCTGATCGCTGCTGCCTGTCACACTGGACGATATCGCTAGCGAGGACGCTGCAACGTCACGGATCGCTAGCGATATCGTCTAGTGTGACGGTACCTTAAAAGCTACATTTGAAACCACTGCCAGCAGCAAAGCTAAAGTACGATTCTTTAATTGCAAACAAAAAGCTAATGAGGGTGTGAGAGACTTTGCCTTAAACCTGCAGGAAGCCCTTAAATCACTTACACTGGCTGAAACCATTTTTAACACCGGAGCGGATAAACTGCAAAGAGATCAATTTATTGAGGGACTCTACACCCCTTCTCACCGGGGGCATGTGAGCATACTTGTTTTTAAGAACCCTGAATTGACATTTGCCCAATTAAAGGAGAGCGCTATACGTCTCCAGCTGGCAGAGGCACCTCGGGATCAGGAGCCTGTGCAACCCATGGCAGAGACTCCTCAACAACAGGGAGTGCCAGTGACATCAGCTATGTCCGGGGCCATTGCTAAGCCCCTGGGGCCCAGTACTAATGAGGCTCTTCAACAAAAGCTTGACTCTTTAACTGATGTTGTTGCTTCAATGGCTAAAATCATGCAGGAAATGAGAGGACCCAAGATGGAGTTGTCAAACCGTAGAGAAGATGTTCCATGGATGAGACCCCGGAGATACCCGACATGGAGAGGACGACCCCGCGACTGCTACCAACCGGATGGACAGCCCATTTGCCGCCGTTGCCAGCAGCCAGGCCACTTTGCACGACATTGTGATTTAAACGGGAATCCCCTGGGAATGCGGGCCGCTTCGCAGGAATGAACTTTCAAGGCCCAACACCCTGGCACGACAGGTACATCGGAGGACGACCCATTATCCCTATCGTGCTGGACGGAATGCCCCTCAACGCTTTGCTGGACACAGGTTCCCAGATTTCATCTATACCGTATATCCTTTATAAGAGGTACTGGGCTGATGCAGATATTGATAAAGGGCCCTCTGATGTTGAACTAGATATATGGGCCAGTAATGGTAAGTTGGTACCGAAACTAGGATTCAGGGAGATGACCATAAAGATTGGTAAAGTAGAATTGAAGAAACAGGGTATAATTGTTGTTGATGTTGACCGGCGGAACTGTGAAACAACTGTATTGATAGGAATGAATGTGTTAGAGAACTGCTTTGCCGAAGTTATTTCTGTCTTACAGCAAATTGCTGAAACTGCCCAATCCTACCAGCAGAGAGTTCTCCGGAGGGAAATAAAAGTATTGATGTTAAGGCAACAGGTAGAAGTTGCAGGTGGAGAAATCGGCAGTGTGAGGGTAAGTGATCCGACATCTATTGTAATCCCACCAAAAACAGAAATGCTGGTATGGTGTAGAGCAGCCATTGGTACTAAGGGACAAGATTATCAAGCCTTAATAGAACCAGTGTACACCGACAGCAGGCCCACTATACTCACAGCACGAGGGGTAGTCGAGGTACACCGGGGACGAGTGCCGGTACGACTTTTGAACTGTGGAGAGGAAGAGGTCACTTTGCCAAGGTATGCTACAGTGGCAAAGCTATATACTGTTGACAACAATACCATCACAACCATTGAGCCCTTAGAACCAACCTGTGAGGTGGAAGTCAACGGCTCAGATGGAGAATTGGAGGATTGGTGCCAACAGCTACACGTGGGCATAAATTCAACACCTACCCATCAAAAACAAGGGGTGTATAGGCTAGTGACGGAATATGAACAAGTCTTCAGTAAACACCCATTGGACTTCGGACGGATAGAAGGGGTAGAACACACAATCCCCACCGGTGACCATCCCCCAATAAAAGAAAGATACAGACCCATACTGCCCGCTCACTATCAGTGTGCAAAAGATATGCTGCGGGAGATTAAACAGGCCGGGGTAATAAGAGACAGCTGTAGCCCCTGGGCGGCCCCTCTAGTGATTGTCAAAAAAAAGGACGGAACCATGAGAATGTGCGTAGACTACCGGAAGATTAATAACATCACCCATAAAGACGCATACCCCTTGCCTAGGATAGAAGAGTCCTTAACTGCTTTGAAATCTGCTAATTATTTTTCCACCTTAGACTTAACAAGCGGGTATTGGCAAGTCCCTGTGGCTGAGAGAGATAAGGAAAAGACGGCATTCACCACACCAATGGGTCTATGTGAATTTAATCGCATGCCGTTCGGACTCTGCAACGCATCTGGTACCTTCCAGCGGCTGATGGAATGCTGCCTCGGACACAAGAACTTCGAGACCGTCCTCCTGTACCTAGATGATGTGATCGTCTACTCAAAGACTTACGAACAACACTTAATAGACCTGGCAGAAGTGTTCGAAGCCTTATCCAGGTATGGCATGAAAGTCAAGCCATCCAAATGTCACCTTCTCAAGCCAAAGGTACAGTACCTGGGACACATCGTGAGTTCGGAGGGAGTAGCACCAGATCCCGAGAAAATAAGCGCCATAAGGGATTGGCCAAGACCTACCAGCGCAAAAGAAGTGAGACAATTCCTGGGATTGGTGGGTTACTATCGCAGATTTATAAAAGGATTTACCAAGTTGGCAGCACCCTTGCAAGACACCTTGGTAGGGCAGACGAAGAAACCTTCAAACCGAAACCCTCTTTTTCAGTGGAACGACGAAAGGGAAGACTCCTTTGAACAACTAAAGAAGGCACTAACCGGAGAAGAGGTTCTGGCATACGCAGATTACCATCAACCTTTCATCCTCTACACCGATGCCAGAAATGTGGGACTAGGAGCGGTGCTGTCACAAAAGCAAGAAGGTCGGGAGAAAGTCATCGCCTTTGCAAGTAGAAAGCTCCGGCCTACTGAAAGAAATTCAGAAAATTACAGCTCCTTCAAATTGGAACTACTGGCAGTAGTTTGGGCTGTGACTGAACGTTTCAAACACTATCTGGCCGCTGCAGAATTTATTGTCTATACTGACAACAATCCGTTGACCCACCTGGACACAGCCAAATTAGGTGCGTTAGAACAGCGATGGATAGCCCGGTTATCTAATTACAACTTCATAATCAAGTATCGAGCAGGTCGCAAAAATGGAAATGCCGATGCCCTATCCCGGATGCCACACTTGAGAGATGTAGAAGAAGAAACGGGGGAGCTTGAAGAAATTGAACTACCAGACTTCCATCATCCCAAGGCAAAACATCATCAGTCAAGTACCTATCAGAAACAACAAGAGGTGAATTTTAATCCGTTAGCACACCATAGATGGGCTGACACCCAAGACAGCAATCCGGCTGTGAAGTTGGTGAAGGAACTGCTGACTGAGCAAAGTGCATATCCCGATGAGGATGCCCCAGAAGAGACGCATCAACTCTGGAAAGAGAGAGGCAAAATGTTCCTGTATCAAGGGAAGCTCTGTAGAAGGTACACCAATCCGAAAACACATGAATTGGTTTGGCAGATTATCGTGCCTAAACAAGATGTGAAGATGGTCCTCGAAGCTTACCATAATGGTGCTGGTCACTTCGGTTGGAAAAAGTTAGAAGTACTTCTAAGAGAAAGATTTTATTGGGTCGGGATGAGAAAATCAATCGAACAGTGGTGCAGAAATTGTGGCCCGTGCAACCTCAGAAGAAACGATCAAAAGAACCAAAGAGCACCACTGCAGCCCATAATCACCAAACAACCACTTGAACTTGTAGCCATGGACCACGTGAAGTTGACACCAAGCCGGTCCGGCTATGTCTATGCCTTGACCATCGTGGACCATTATTCACGCTTCTTGGTAGTAGTACCCGTAAAAGATCTGACAGCAAAAACAGCAGCCAAAGCATTCCAAACGTACTTTTGTAGACCCCATGGATATCCAGAACAGGTTCTCACCGACCAAGGTACAGCCTTTGAATCAGAGATCTTCAGAGAATTCTGTAATATGTATGGTTGCAAAAAGATCCGGACGACGGCCTATCATCCACAAACAAACGGCTTATGCGAGAAGATGAACCATATTGTAATAGACCTACTAAAGACTTTACCTGAGACAGAAAGGAATCAATGGCCAGAGAAATTGCCTGACTTGGTGGATCTGTATAATCATGTCCCGGTGAGCTCCACCAACTGCACCCCAGCTTATCTTATGCGTGCAAGACCCGGCCAATTACCAATCGATCTAGAAATGGGAATTCTGAAACCAGACGCAGAAGTTCAAGACTCCAATTGGGATATAATACGGCAAAAGCAGTATCGCCAAGTGCAAGAGAGTGTGGAAAGAAGCCTTCAGCAAACTAGAGAAAGACAAGAGCGATCTTTCAACCAGAATGCTCTAGCGACCCCATTAAGACCGGGTGACCAAGTGCTCAAGAGAAATCGTCGAACCAATAAACTGGACAATCAGTGGGAAGCCGTACCCTACACAGTTTTAACAACAAGAGTGGATAATCCTAAAATGTGTCTCATTAGCAAAAACGGAGGCTTAACATCTGTACTAGTGTCAAGAGACAATCTTAAATTATGTCCGGAAGCATTGAAAGAGCCAGACGTTGTCCATCCAGAACCAGAAGTTATTCAACCCATACATGTTCAACCAGTAAAGGAAAAAGAAGAGGAAATGTATCACACCTGTATAGGAGACTTTCCCAAAACCTTACTAACATACCATGGTGAACGCACAAACCAAAGAAACGCAGTCAAAAGTCCAAGTAAATATCAATATACAAACTTTATTAGATACTACATAATAGGTGTACAGTAAAAGCGGGAGAACCACCCGTGTCAACAACAGCACATACAGATGGACAGGAACTAATGCACACTAACCCATATCATACGTATCATCACCATATATATGCAGAGCATGTATAAAACACTGATAAACATATCATAGCAATCGATTGCAATATCCAAGTATATACATACCAGCAGTACAGGAGTGAGTGTGTATGTGCATCCAGGACCCGTCCCCCCCAACGCGCGTTTCGGCAAGGTGCCTTTCTCAAGGGGTGACTGGTGTGTAAATTAGGTTAAAATATATACTCACGAACCCGGAAGTATAGCGGAACCCATGATTACCGGCAGCTGTCCCGCATGGCCGCATAACCCGGAAACACAGGGGCCCCATGTGATCACAGGGCAGCGGCACCGCGGTAACAGGAGCCGGAGATGACGTGTATGCTGCTGGAATAGATAAGCCGAGCCGCCATCTAAGTATAGAAAGAAGGCGGACATGCGCAGATGCAACCCTCGGGACAAAAAGCTAGAAGTCCCAATTGCGCATGGGCAAGAAGCCCGCCGCGACCATATTATTGGAGACCAACAGCCGCCACTATAAGAAACCCATAACAGCCATTTTAATGAGGATGAAGACAAGGTGCTGTATATTAATGATGAGAACACAGAGACCACCTAAAGCAGACACCTCCAGCAAAATCGCGGACTAACCGCAAAATGTCCATATAATTTCAGGGATATATCACCCATAATAACAAACAAATTTATAAATAAAAAGAAGAGAAAAAAATGAAAAAAATAATAAAAAAATGAAAAAAATATATTTATATATGCCTATATTGATGGAGTGTCCCAAAAGATAACACATGTACATGTATACACACATGCGTATACACATATACATAAGTCCCTCCAACTCACTCATATGCAAATGCAAGGAGCACACATGTGCGAGTAACATACCAACCATATCATATAAGAAGTATACTTGATGGAACATAACAACAATGTAATAGTATAACAGTCTAACATATGCTACAAATACACACACATATGTCCGCCCCACACATATAGCCAACATATTATACGGGACACAACACCACATGTATATTGAGAAGGCAATTCATCATCTTCCTGTATGTCGTACTAGAGACGTCTATCATATCCTCTCCAAAGGCTCTCAATGGGAATCCACAAGGCGTTTTCGATTTTACTTATTCAACCACAGAGGTCATCAAATATTATGTGTCATGGTCCGTAACACTATAAAGAAATATAAAAACAATTAAAATCAAAATAAAAACACACATATGCGGATGATGTGCACAAGGAGGAGAGAAACAGCAGGCGGCGGACTACAGAAAAGGGGCAAAAGACAGGTTCTCATTAAGTCCATCAGGATGGACAGTTTGGAGACGCCATATCCATTGGGTCTCCAATTTCGCTAGCCTTTTGGACAATTGTCCACCCCTGATATTAATTTTTAAGGCTTCAATGCCTCTCACCCTTAATAGTGTCGCATTACATTCATGATGTTCCCAAAAATGTCTTGGTATAGTTTTCAATGTAGATCCATCCATGTGGCCAGAGGCCGCCTGTATCCCCAATACATGCTCTCTAATGCGGACTTTAAGTTGGCGGGTGGTAAGGCCAACATATATTAGCCCGCAGGGGCATGTGGCGTAATAGACAACATACCTTGTCGTACAAGTGATATGTTGTCTAATTTGAAAGGATTTTGTGCCCTTCGAGTTAAGAAAAGAGACACTCCTTTCTACATTGGGGCAGGCGACACAATGGCCACACGGACTACAACCAAGCTTGGGTGGAAAACTGTCCAAAAACGTCCTGGTTTGCTGACCACTGTAGTGGCTCTGGACTAAATGGTCCCTAAGGTTCCTCGCACGCCGGAATGTCAGAGAAGGCCGATCCGGGAGGAACTTCTTAATCGTAGAATCAACCATTAGTATTGGCCAGGCTTTTTGTAATATCTGGCGTACCTGATGAGATTTGGTACTATAGGTGGTAATAAACCTCAACTTATCACTGCCACCCATAGTTGCTCGGTCTGAAGAACCATAAATTAAATTGTCACGTCTAGTATGTTTAGCCCTTAGATAGGCCCTTTTGATCGACCTACCGCTATAACCGTGCTCTCTGAAACGTCTCCTCAGTTCATCCGCCCTCTTCTCAAAGTCACCGTCGGTGGAGCAGATCCGTCTAAGACGGAGAAACTGCCCCACAGGTATGGATCGAATCATATGGGCCGGATGCCCAGAGGAGGCGTGCAGAAGAGTGTTCGTGGATGTTTCTTTGCGGAAAATATCAGTATTTATTACTCCCATAGGGCCCCTCTTAATAGTGACATCCAAAAAATCAACAGATACAGCATCGGCCATAAATGTGAGGTGAATATTCATGTCGTTGCTGTTCAGACGAGACATATATTGACCAAGGTCGACGGATGTGCCCTGCCAGATGAAGAAGATGTCATCAATATAACGTGTCCACAATGGGACACGATCTATTGATCCCTGTTCATCCGACAGGAGGAGGTCCCTCTCCCACAGCCCCAAAAAGAGACCGGCATAGGAGGGCGCAAAGGACGCCCCCATGGCGGTCCCCTGGAGCTGAAGGTAGAAGGACCCCTTAAACACAAAAAAATTGTGGGTGAGGGTGAACTCTAGAAGCTCCAGCAGAAGTGCTCTCATACCCACAGATAATGATGAAGTATCAAGGAAAAATCTCACGGCATTAATGCCGTCACTATGTCTGATATTGGTATAAAGAGATTCCACATCTGCTGTAACCAATAGAGTCCCATCCTCCAAACACAATCCGTCGACCCTGCGCAAAAAGTCCCCAGTATCTTTGAGGAAGGACGGAAGGCTAGTAACCAGGGGCTGAAGATGAAAATCAATCCACCTGTTTACGTGTTCCAACAGGTTCCCTCGTCCTGAAATAATGGGTCTGCCAGGTGGTGACTGGAGGTTTTTATGTATTTTAGGGAGCAAGTACATTGTAGGTACAGTAGGTTCCTTCACAGACAAGGCAGTGGCCAAGTCTTTGGTGATAACGTCGTCCTGCACGGCCCGCTGGATAATGGAATCCAACTTACCAGAAAAAGTGGAAAGTGGATTGTAAGTAAGTTTCTTATAACAGGTCTTGTTGTCTAATTGTCTATATACTTCTTTCTCATACATATCCACGGGCCACAGGACGACGTTACCACCTTTATCTGCCGGCTTGATAACTATATCTGGCAGATTTTTAAGGAACCTTAATCTTTCCCTCTCAGCTCTAGATAAATTATCCTGTAGAAAGGAGCATTGGATATTCCTAAATTCCTCCGTCACCACCTGGACAAACAACTCAACATTAGTACAGGAAGAAACCTGTTGGAACGAGGACGAATAGATGGAGGAATCTTACCTCCATCATGCCTATGTTCTACCGCCAACTCCTCCAGAATCCTCAGCGCATTCTGTTCTTCCTCTGTGGGGAACAATAGATGTAATTCATTATTAAAATGGTATCGCCTGAACAGCAACGACCGGGCAAACAGGTGAAGATCTTTGACACTGGAAAACATGTCAAAGTTAGATGTAGGGGAGAAAGACAAACCCTTCTCCAATAGTTTGAAATCTGTAGCTGATAATATATAATTACTCAAATTAATCACCTTATTGTCCTTTTTAGATGAATCAAACGGTGGATTCCCTCTCTTATAGGGGTGGTAAGAATGGTCCCGTAGTCTGCTACCACCCCCTCCAGTTGTAGAGGCCGATGCTGAAGATTGATCAGACCGTGTACTCAGGGATGACAGAGAAATATTAGAGGTTGTTCTTATCAATGGTTGATTATTTTATTATTATTCCTCCATAAATACACTTTCCCAGTTTGGTAGTCCTTATTATCTCTGCCAAACTTAGAAAGTTGTGATTCTTGGATTTTTTTAGCCAAAGAATCCATCGACTTCTCGAGGTCACCCTCAAAATTCTGCAATTTATTAGTAGGGCAACCAGCCTTAACTTCAATCTGCATAGAATCAATCAATTTATCTAATTCCGTAATTGAATTTGTGTTGAAGTTAATTAATAATTGCATGAGTGTATTATAACACAGGGTACAGGCCTCTTCCCACTGTGTCACAAAAGATGTATCCTCTACCGGAAATGATGGAATCACCCTGACCCTGAGTCCCCTAGGGACCATTTTATTCCTGACATATTTCTCCAGGAATATTCGATTCCACCACAGACGTGAGCGTTTCAATAGCAAATTTTTGATGGACTGTAATTTATCATCCCATTCCGAGTCCACCGCCTGCTGAATATCAGTCCCACTGCCACTGAACACCTGATCCACTTGGTCGAGCCATATTTTCTCTTTGGCTCTATAGTCCATATCGATCCCCACGTAACCTGTGCGTAACACAGCAAACAAGATTAATAGAAAACACTTAGTGGGAAACATGTCAGTCACTAACAGCATAATACTAATAAAATAACCGTAGTATATGACTGACTAGGACCTCCAGGACAAACTGCATATTCATAACGAACGCACAAACCAAAGAAACGCAGTCAAAAGTCCAAGTAAATATCAATATACAAACTTTATTAGATACTACATAATAGGTGTACAGTAAAAGCGGGAGAACCACCCGTGTCAAAAACAGCACATACAGATGGACAGGAACTAATGCACACTAACCCATATCATACGTATCATCACCATATATATGCAGAGCATGTATAAAACACTGATAAACATATAGCAATCGATTGCAATATCCAAGTATATACATACCAGCAGTACCAGTAAGTACTAATGTTGAGTTGTTTGTCCAGGTGGTGACGGAGGAATTTAGGAATATCCAATGCTCCTTTCTACAGGATAATTTATCTAGAGCTGAGAGGGAAAGATTAAGGTTCCTTAAAAATCTGCCAGATATAGTTATCAAGCCGGCAGATAAAGGTGGTAACGTCGTCCTGTGGCCCGTGGATATGTATGAGAAAGAAGTATATAGACAATTAGACAACAAGACCTGTTATAAGAAACTTACTTACAATCCACTTTCCACTTTTTCTGGTAAGTTGGATTCCATTATCCAGCGGGCCGTGCAGGACGACGTTATCACCAAAGACTTGGCCACTGCCTTGTCTGTGAAGGAACCTACTGTACCTACAATGTACTTGCTCCCTAAAATACATAAAAACCTCCAGTCACCACCTGGCAGACCCATTATTTCAGGACGAGGGAACCTGTTGGAACACGTAAACAGGTGGATTGATTTTCATCTTCAGCCCCTGGTTACTAGCCTTCCGTCCTTCCTCAAAGATACTGGGGACTTTTTGCGCAGGGTCGACGGATTGTGTTTGGAGGATGGGACTCTATTGGTTACAGCAGATGTGGAATCTCTTTATACCAATATCAGACATAGTGACGGCATTAATGCCGTGAGATTTTTCCTTGATACTTCATCATTATCTGTGGGTATGAGAGCACTTCTGCTGGAGCTTCTAGAGTTCACCCTCACCCACAATTTTTTTGTGTTTAAGGGGTCCTTCTACCTTCAGCTCCAGGGGACCACCATGGGGGCGGCCTTTGCACCCTCCTATGCCGGTCTCTTTTTGGGGCTGTGGGAGAGGGACCTCCTCCTGTCGGATGAACAGGGATCAATAGATCGTGTCCCATTGTGGACACGTTATATTGATGACATCTTCATCTGGCAGGGCACATCCGTCGACCTTGGTCAATATATGTCTCGTCTGAACAGCAACGACATGAATATTCACCTCACATTTATGGCCGATGCTGTATCTGTTGATTTTTTGGATGTCACTATTAAGAGGGGCCCTATGGGAGTAATAAATACTGATATTTTCCGCAAAGAAACATCCACGAACACTCTTCTGCACGCCTCCTCTGGGCATCCGGCCCATATGATTCGATCCATACCTGTGGGGCAGTTTCTCCGTCTTAGACGGATCTGCTCCACCGACGGTGACTTTGAGAAGAGGGCGGATGAACTGAGGAGACGTTTCAGAGAGCGCGGTTATAGCGGTAGGTCGATCAAAAGGGCCTATCTAAGGGCTAAACATACTAGACGTGACAATTTAATTTATGGTTCTTCAGACCGAGCAACTATGGGTGGCAGTGATAAGTTGAGGTTTATTACCACCTATAGTACCAAATCTCATCAGGTACGCCAGATATTACAAAAAGCCTGGCCAATACTAATGGTTGATTCTACGATTAAGAAGTTCCTCCCGGATCGGCCTTCTCTGACATTCCGGCGTGCGAGGAACCTTAGGGACCATTTAGTCCAGAGCCACTACAGTGGTCAGCAAACCAGGACGTTTTTGGACAGTTTTCCACCCAAGCTTGGTTGTAGTCCGTGTGGCCATTGTGTCGCCTGCCCCAATGTAGAAAGGAGTGTCTCTTTTCTTAACTCGAAGGGCACAAAATCCTTTAAAATTAGACAACATATCACTTGTACGACAAGGTATGTTGTCTATTACGCCACATGCCCCTGCGGGCTAATATATGTTGGCCTTACCACCCGCCAACTTAAAGTCCGCATTAGAGAGCATGTATTGGGGATACAGGCGGCCTCTGGCCACATGGATGGATCTACATTGAAAACTATACCAAGACATTTTTGGGAACATCATGAATGTAATGCGACACTATTAAGGGTGAGAGGCATTGAAGCCTTAAAAATTAATATCAGGGGTGGACAATTGTCCAAAAGGCTAGCGAAATTGGAGACCCAATGGATATGGCGTCTCCAAACTGTCCATCCTGATGGACTTAATGAGAACCTGTCTTTTGCCCCTTTTCTGTAGTCCGCCGCCTGCTGTTTCTCTCCTCCTTGTGCACATCATCCGCATATGTGTGTTTTTATTTTGATTTTATTGTTTTTATATTTCTTTATAGTGTTACGGACCATGACACATAATATTTGATGACCTCTGTGGTTGAATAAGTAAAATCGAAAACGCCTTGTGGATTCCCATTGAGAGCCTTTGGAGAGGATATGATAGACGTCTCTAGTACGACATACAGGAAGATGATGAATTGCCTTCTCAATATACATGTGGTGTTGTGTCCCGTATAATATGTTGGCTATATGTGTGGGGCGGACATATGTGTGTGTATTTGTAGCATATGTTAGACTGTTATACTATTACATTGTTGTTATGTTCCATCAAGTATACTTCTTATATGATATGGTTGGTATGTTACTCGCACATGTGTGCTCCTTGCATTTGCATATGAGTGAGTTGGAGGGACTTATGTATATGTGTATACGCATGTGTGTATACATGTACATGTGTTATCTTTTGGGACACTCCATCAATATAGGCATATATAAATATATTTTTTTCATTTTTTTCATTTTTTTATTATTATTTTTTTCATTTTTTTCTTTTTTGTCTCTTCTTTTTATTTATAAATTTGTTTGTTATTATGGGTGATATATCCCTGAAATTATATGGACATTTTGCGGTTAGTCCGCGATTTTGCTGGAGGTGTCTGCTTTAGGTGGTCTCTGTGTTCTCATCATTAATATACAGCACCTTGTCTTCATCCTCATTAAAATGGCTGTTATGGGTTTCTTATAGTGGCGGCTGTTGGTCTCCAATAATATGGTCGCGGCGGGCTTCTTGCCCATGCGCAATTGGGACTTCTAGCTTTTTGTCCCGGGGGTTGCATCTGCGCATGTCCGCCTTCTTTCTATACTTAGATGGCGGCTCGGCTTATCTATTCCAGCAGCATACACGTCATCTCCGGCTCCTGTTACCGCGGTGCCGCTGCCCTGTGATCACATGGGGCCCCTGTGTTTCCGGGTTATGCGGCCATGCGGGACAGCTGCCGGTAATCATGGGTTCCGCTATACTTCCGGGTTCGTGAGTATATATTTTAACCTAATTTACACACCAGTCACCCCTTGAAAAAGGCACCTTGCCGAAACGCGCGTTGGGGGGGACGGGTCCTGGATGCACATACACACCCACTCCTGTACTGCTGGTATGTATATACTTGGATATTGCAGTCGATTGCTATGATATGTTTATCAGTGTTTTATACATGCTCTGCATATATATGGTGATGATACGTATGATATGGGTTAGTGTGCATTAGTTCCTGTCCATCTGTATGTGCTGTTGTTGACACGGGTGGTTCTCCCGCTTTTACTGTACACCTATTATGTAGTATCTAATAAAGTTTGTATATTGATATTTACTTGGACTTTTGACTGCGTTTCTTTGGTTTGTGCGTTCGTTATGAATATGCAGTTTGTCCTGGAGGTCCTAGTCAGTCATATACTACGGTTATTTTATTAGTATTATGCTGTTAGTGACTGACATGTTTCCCACTAAGTGTTTTCTAACATACCATGGTGCAGTAGTGGTTCCCATGGTGGCCTTTTACCCAACACCGAACCCAATACCAGAAGTCCCAAGACAGGAAGAGGCTGACCCCGTACTACGGGAGGTTCCAGGCCAAGAAGAACAGATTCCTGATCAGAGTAATCCCATTCACGGTGGACTTGCCAACTCCATAGTCGTGGAATTATCTTTAGCAGAGAGGGCAGATACTACATCCGCAGTAGACAGTAGTACACCACATGAAGAGACACCGCTATTACGTAGATCACAGCGTAGTACCCAGGGTCAATTACCGGCCAGGTATGCAGATTACCAACTATAAAGCTCATAATGTGAATTGTATATATGTTATGCCGTATATAGTTAAACAGAAAATGTAGTATAGTCATTGTTATCAGCCTGCAACGTTTAAGCCCAGTGCCTACAGAGACTTGTCTGTATGAACTTCTTGCATATTCTTGAACTTTTTATCAGCCCGGAGGCACTAAATCAAAGCTCCGGAAAGACTGCTTTTTGAACTTTGCTTTTTGCTCTTTTTGAACTTTCTTTAGACTTTATATTAATAACTCCGTTGGAAAAATGGAACTAAATTCCTGGACACAAAGTGCAGTGCCTTTCCTAGTACCTTCAAGGATAGAACTGTATTAATAGACGCTATTTGAAGTGACTTTTTACAGAACTCTATTTTTGTTTCCTTGAGTGGTTTTTGTAACTTTTCATTTTTAAGACTCTGTACATATTAATTGTTATTTCAAAATGTTATCGTCCCACAGTCCCGGAGTACTGTTCTTAACTAAGGGGGAATGTGGCACCCCTAGGGGTATTTGCCACAAAAATAGTTACTGACACTAAATACAAATATTAAGATAGCAAAACTGCACTACCACTTCCGGCCAGAAGGGGGAGCTCCAGAGACTCCCCTTGATCCATTCTGGTCTGAGAGAAGAAATGGCAGTTGGGCTGAGGAGCTGATAGTGAGAGGTCATACAGTTGAATCTCTAACAGCCCTATGACGGTTTCCAGGCCCAAATCACCGGCCTGAGGAGAAGAGGGACAGAGAAAAAGGACATTGTGAGAACCGGGTAGCATTAATCACTACCCAGAACAGGCGCAAAGACGGATACCGGATCCGTGGCTGTATTCATTATATATAATACAGCAACCGGAAAAACGTGAGGTGAAATCAGCTTCACTAGGGCCGGACGCAGCAACAGACACAGAGTTCAGCGGTACTCCCGGAGGGGGTAAGCCGATAAAAGGACTCGGGTTGCCCGTCGAACCAGGACCCAGAGGGGACAGATTGGGCCGGCAGCCAGTTCACATACAGCAGCAGGGCCACACAGAAATTGCGTACAATAAGAGGCGAAGACCCCGGCAGGGTCAAAGTAACTCGAGTTCCCATACAGACTCCGGTGACAGGATTGGTTGTAAATCCTTTTATGTTGAAGTAAACTGGTTAAACGTTTCAGTGCTTCAGTCTTTCATTTGGACAACAGCCATCTATCTAGGATCGGGATCATCACCGCTGGGAGAACCTGCTGCTGATCAAGTAAGTGCCTGTTCCCTCACAATACCCCTTACACTGTGCATTGCCTGAGGCCACAGCACCGGGTCAAGCCACCCGTGACATCCCCCTTAAGAGACAGACCCCATTGGTCCGGTGCTGGGTATCCCGGTCTCCTGGGCGTCACACTTCCTTTGGTGGATGAGAGTGGTACTGCGGCTTCTGAGTTTCCTTCCTCAGGTGATGAGGTTAAGTCGTTAGGTGCTGCTCTATTTAACTCCACCTGGTGCTTTGATCCTGGCCTCCAGTCAATGTTCTAGTATTGGTCTTGCTTCCTCCTGGATCGTTCCTGTGGCCTGTCTATCCTGCATAAGCTAAGTTCTGCTTATGTTATTTTTGTTTGCTATATTTTCTGTCCAGCTTGCTATATTGGTTTTTCTTGCTTGCTGGAAGCTCTGAGACGCAGAGGGAGCACCTCCGTACCGTTAGTCGGTGCGGAGGGTCTTTTTGCCCCTCTGCGTGGTTGTTTGTAGGTTTTTGTGTTGACCGCAAAGCTATCTTTCCTATCCTCGGTCTATTCAGTTAGTCGGGCCTCACTTTGCTAAATCTATTTCATCTCTGTGTTTGTATTTCATCTTTACTCACAGTCATTATATGTGGGGGGCTGCCTTTTCCTTTGGGGAATTTCTCTGAGGCAAGGTAGGCTTATTTTTCTATCTTCAGGGCTAGTTAGTTTCTCAGGCTGTGCCGAGTTGCATAGGGAGCGTTAGGCGCAATCCACGGCTACCTCTAATGTGGTGTGATAGGATTAGGGATTGCGGTCAGCAGAGTTTCCACGTCTCAGAGCTCGTCATATGTTTTTGGTAAATGTCAGGTCACTTTGTATGCTCTGAACTTCAAGGTCCATTGTGGTTCTGAATTACCTGTTCATAACAGTACTGGAGGCCTAAAGTACTAATGCTTCTCAATAGAGAGAAAAGAGAAGTTCTGAGACCATTTTTTTTTCTTTGCACTGTGTTCTGTCTTTCTTTTCCCCTATACATCAGGGTGGTTCAGAACACAGGTGTGGACATGGACATTCAGGGTCTGTCCTCTTTGATGGATAATCTCACTATAAGAGTACAGAACATTCAAGATTTAGTGGTTCAGAATCCTATGTTAGAACCTAAAATTCCTATTCCTGAGTTATTTTTTGGAGATAGAGCTAAGTTTTTGAATTTTAAAAATAATTGTAAACTATTTCTGGCTTTGAAACCCCGCTCCTCTGGTGACCCAGTTCAACAAGTTAAAATTATTATTTCTTTATTACGTGGCGACCCTCAAGACTGGGCATTTTCCCTTGCGCCAGGAGATCCTGCATTGTGTAATGTTGATGCGTTTTTTCTGGCGCTCGGATTGCTGTACGACGAACCTAATTCAGTGGATCAGGCAGAGAAAAATTTTCTGGCTCTGTGTCAGGGTCAGGATGAGATAGAGATTTATTGTCAGAAGTTTAGAAAGTGGTCCGTGCTCACTCAATGGAATGAATGTGCGCTGGCAGCTATTTTCAGAAAGGGTCTCTCTGAAGCCCTTAAGGATGTCATGGTGGGATTTCCTATGCCTGCTGGTCTGAATGAGTCTATGTCTTTGGCCATTCAGATCGGTCGACGCTTGCGCGAGCGAAAATCTGTGCACCATTTGGCGGTATTATCTGAGCATAAACCTGAGCCTATGCAGTGCGATAGGACTTTAACCAGAGCTGAAAGGCAAGAACACAGACGTCAGAATGGGCTGTGTTTCTACTGTGGTGATTCCACTCATGCTATCTCCGATTGTCCTAAGCGCACTAAGCGGTTCGCTAGGTCTGCCACCATTGGTACGGTACAGTCGAAATTTCTTTTGTCCGTTACTTTGATCTGCTCTTTGTCTTCCTATTCTGTCATGGCATTTGTGGATTCAGGCGCTGCCCTGAATTTGATGGACTTGGAGTTTGCTAGGCGCTGTGGGTTTGTCTTTGAGCCTTTGCAGTGTCCTATTCCATTGAGAGAAATTGATGCTACGCCTTTGGCCAAGAATAAGCCTCAGTATTGGACCCAGCTGACCATGTGCATGGCTCCTGCGCACCAGGAGGATATTCGCTTTCTGGTGTTGCATAATCTGCATGATGTGGTCGTGTTGGGGTTGCCATGGCTACAAGTCCATAACCCAGTATTAGATTGGAAATCAATGTCTGTGTCCAGCTGGGGTTGTCAGGGGGTACATGGTGATGTTCCATCTCTGTCTATCTCATCATCCACCCCTTCTGAGGTCCCAGAGTTCTTGTCTGATTACCGGGATGTATTCGATGAGCCCAAGTCCAATGCCCTACCTCCGCATAGGGATTGTGATTGTGCTATCGATTTGATTCCTGGTAGTAAGTTTCCTAAGTGTCGACTGTTTAATTTATCTGTACCTGAGGATGCCGCTATGCGGAGTTACATGAAGGAGTCTTTGGAGAAGGGTCATATTCGCCCGTCATCGTCGCCATTGGGAGCGGGGTTCTTTTTTGTGGCCAAGAAGGATGGTTCGCTGAGACCTTGTATTGATTACCGCCTTCCAAATTAAATTATGGTCAAATTTCAGTACCCCTTGCCGCTGCTGTCTGATTTGTTTGCTCGGATTAAGGGGGCTAGTTGGTTCACCAAGATAGATCTTCGTGGTGCGTATAATCTTGTGCGTATTAAACGGGGCGATGAATGGAAAACAGCATTTAATACGCCCGAGGGCCATTTTGAGTACCTGGTTATGCCATTCGGACTTTCTAATGCTCCATCAGTGTTTCAGTCCTTTATACATGACATTTTCCGAGAGTACCTGGATAAATTCCTGATTGTATACTTGGATGATATTTTGGTCTTCTCGGATGATTGGGAGTCTCATGTGAAGCAGGTCAGAATGGTGTTCCAGGTCCTGCGTGCTAATTCTTTGTTTGTGAAGGGGTCAAAGTGTCTCTTTGGTGTTCCATAGGTCATTGTTGCGGAGATACGTGGCACCTGTGGTTCCATCTGTTGATCCTCCTGCTCCGGTTTTGGTTGAAGGGGAATTGGAGTATATTGTGGAGAAGATTTTGGATTCTCGTGTTTCGAGACGGAAACTCCAGTATTTGGTTAAGTGGAAGGGTTATGGTCAGGAATATAATTCCTGGGTCTTTGCCTCTGATGTCCATGCTGCCGATCTGGTTCGTGCCTTTCATGTGGCTCATCCTGGTCGGCCTGGGAGCTCTGGTGAGGGTTCGGTGACCCCTCCTCAAGGGGGGGGTACTGTTGTGAATTCTGTGGCCAAGCTCCCTCCTGTGGTCGTGAGTGGTACTGCGGCTGGTTCTGTCTTTAAGCTTCCTTTGGTGGATGAGAGTGGTACTGCGGCTTCTGAGTTTCCTTCCTCAGGTGATGAGGTTAAGTCGTTAGGTGCTGCTCTATTTAACTCCACCTGGTGCTTTGATCCTGGCCTCCAGTCAATGTTCTAGTATTGGTCTTGCTTCCTCCTGGATCGTTCCTGTGGCCTGTCTATCCTGCATAAGCTAAGTTCTGCTTATGTTATTTTTGTTTGCTATATTTTCTGTCCAGCTTGCTATATTGGTTTTTCTTGCTTGCTGGAAGCTCTGAGACGCAGAGGGAGCACCTCCGTACCGTTAGTCGGTGCGGAGGGTCTTTTTGCCCCTCTGCGTGGTTGTTTGTAGGTTTTTGTGCTGACCGCAAAGCTATCTTTCCTATCCTCGGTCTATTCAGTTAGTCGGGCATCACTTTGCTAAATCTATTTAATCTCTGTGTTTGTATTTCATCTTTACTCACAGTCATTATATGTGGGGGGCTGCCTTTTCCTTTGGGGAATTTCTCTGAGGCAAGGTAGGCTTATTTTTCTATCTTCAGGGCTAGTTAGTTTCTCAGGCTGTGCCGAGTTGCATAGGGAGCGTTAGGCGCAATCCACGGCTACCTCTAGTGTGGTGTGATAGGATTAGGGATTGCGGTCAGCAGAGTTTCCACGTCTCAGAGCTCGTCATATGTTTTTGGTAAATGTCAGGTCACTTTGTATGCTCTGAACTTCAAGGTCCATTGTGGTTCTGAATTACCTGTTCATAACAGGGCAGCCGGGGCATGTGCCCCAGGCGCAGCCAGCAGGGGGCGCAGTCGGGCCGCCTAATGTGGCGGTCTGCAGTGTCTCCCCCGGCGGCTGCATTCTGCCGCCCCCAGTCTGGCAGTCAGCTGTTCTCTGTGCCGACTGTCAAGCTGACAGCCAGCACAGAGAAGCTGCAGAGCGCCGGCTCCCAACATGTGCAGAGGTGGAGGGAGGCCCTTGCAGGGTGGCTCCGGCAGGCAGGGAGAAATCCCTGCAGCTCCGCTGCCTACAAGACAAAATAGCAGCGGAGCTGCAGCGATCTGTCTTCCTGCCCGCACTTCCTCTCACACAGACGCTCCGCTGGATGACGTCATAATTCAGCGCTGGCCGTGTCAGACGAAGGCGATGGAGATGCTGGGGTAGAGCGCAAGGAGAGGTGAGAGGGGTGTGTGTGTGGCGCACTTCAGGGAAATGTGCAGAGAAATAAATGGTGTGTGTGTTTAGGGAGAGGAGTGTTATGACCTGGTGGTCAGGACAATAATGGACCTGGTGGTTAAGAGCACACGGAATGACCTGATAGTTACTGATAATAAGGACGAGCTCTGGGACGTGGGAACTCTGCTGACCGCAATCCCTAAACCTATCAAACACACTAGAAATAGCCGTGGATTGCGCCTAACGCTCCCTATGCAACTCGGCACAGCCTAAGAAACTAGCTAGCCCTGAAGATAGAAAAATAAAGCCTACCTTGCCTCAGAGAAATTCCCCAAAGGAAAAGGCAGCCCCCCACATATAATGACTGTGAGTAAAGATGAAAATACAAACACAGAGATTAAATAGATTTAGCAAAGTGAGGCCCGACTTACTGAACAGACCGAGGATAGGAAAGGTTACTTTGTGGTCAGCACAAAAACCTACAAAAAGACCACGCAGAGGGCGCAAAAAGACCCTCTGCACTGACTCACGGTGCGGAGGCGCTCCCTCTGCGTCCCAGAGCTTCCAGCAAGCAAGACAACAAATTAAATAGCAAGCTGGACAGAAAAATAGCAAACCAAAGAAATACAAGCTGGAACTTAGCTTCTGATGTGAAAACAGGTCACAAGAACGATCCAGGAGTGAACTAGACCAATACTGGAACATTGACAGGTGGCCTGGCCTGGAGCAAAGATCTAAGTGGAGTTAAATAGAGCAGCAGCTAACGAATTAACCTTGTCACCTGTGAAACTCAGAAACACCCACCAGAGGAAGTCCATGGACAGAACCAGCCGAAGTACCATTCATGACCACAGGAGGGAGCCCGACAACCGAATTCACAACAGTACCCCCCCCTTGAGGAGGGGTCACCGAACCCTCACCAGAGCCCCCAGGCCGACCAGGATGAGCCAAATGAAAGGCACGAACCAGATCGGCAGCATGAACATCAGAGGCAAAAACCCAGGAATTATCTTCCTGACCATAACCCTTCCACTTGACCAGGTACTGGAGTTTCCGTCTCGAAACACGAGAATCCAAAATCTTCTCCACCACATACTCCAACTCCCCCTCAACTAACACCGGGGCAGGAGGATCAACGGATGGAACCACAGGCGCCACCTATCTCTGCAATAACGACCTATGGAACACATTATGGATGGCAAAAGAAGCAGGAAGGGCCAAACGAAATGACACAGGATTGATAACCTCAGAAATCTTATACGGACCAATGAAACGAGGCTTAAACTTAGGAGAGGAAACCTTCATAGGAACATAACGAGACGACAACCTAACCAAATCCCCAACACGAAGTCGGGGACCCACACAGCGCCGGCGGTTAGCGAAACATTGAGCCTTCTCCTGGGACAATGTCAAATTGTCCACCACATGAGTCCAAATCTGCTGCAACCTATCCACCACAGTATCTACACCAGGACAGTCTGAAGACTCAACCTGCCCTGAAGAGAAACGAGGATGGAAACCAGAATTGCAGAAAAACGGCGAAACCAAAGTAGCCGAGCTGGCCCGATTATTAAGGGCGAACTCAGCCAACGGCAAAAAGGACACCCAATCATCCTGATCAGCAGAAACAAAGCATCTCAGATATGTTTCCAAAGTTTGATTAGTTCGTTCGGTTTGGCCATTTGTCTGAGGATGGAAAGCCGAGGAAAAAGACAAATCAATGCCCATCCTAGCACAAAAGGATCGCCAAAACCTTGAAACAAACTGGGAACCTCTGTCAGAAACGATGTTCTCCGGGATACCATGTAAACGAACCACATGCTGGAAAAATAATGGCACCAAATCAGAGGAGGAAGGCAATTTAGACAAAGGTACCAAATGAACCATCTTAGAAAAGCGATCACAAACCACCCAAATGACCGACATCTTTTGAGAGACGGGGAGATCCGAAATAAAATCCATAGAAATATGCGTCCAGGGCCTCTTCGGGACCGGCAAGGGCAAAAGCAACCCACTGGCACGAGAACAGCAGGGCTTAGCCCGAGCACAAGTCCCACAGGACTGCACAAAAGAACGCACATCCCGCGACAAAGACGGCCACCAGAAGGATCTAGCCACCAAATCTCTGGTACCAAAGATTCCAGGATGCCCAGCCAACACTGAACAATGAATCTCAGAGATAACTCTACTAGTCCATCTATCAGAGACAAACAGTTTTTCCGCTGGGCAACGGTCAGGTCTATCAGCCTGAAATTTTTGCAGCACCCGCCGCAAATCAGGGGAGATGGCAGACAAAATTACCCCCTCTTTGAGAATACCCGCCAGCTCAGGAACACCCGGAGAGTCAGGCACAAAACTCCTTGACAGGGCATCAGCCTTCACATTCTTAGAGCCCGGAAGGTACGAAACCACAAAATCAAAACGGGAGAAAAATAACGACCATCGAGCCTGTCTCGGATTCAACCGTTTGGCAGACTCAAGATAAGTCAAATTCTTGTGATCTGTCAAGACCACCACGCGATGCTTGGCTCCTTCCAGCCAATGACGCCACTCCTCGAATGCCCACTTCATGGCCAACAATTCACGATTACCAACATCATAGTTACGCTTAGCAGGCGAAAACTTTCTAGAAAAGAAAGCACATGGCTTCATCACCGAGCCATCAGAACTTCTCTACGACAAAACAGCCCCTGCTCCAATCTCAGAAGCATCAACCTCAACCTGAAACGGAAGCGAAACATCTGGCTGGCACAACACAGGGGCAGAAGAAAAACGACGCTTCAACTCCTGAAAAGCCTCTACAGCCGCAGAAGACCAATTGACCACATCAGCATCCTTCTTGGTCAAATCAGTCAACGGTTTAGCAACAGTAGAAAAATTTGCGATGAAGCGCCGATAAAAATTAGCAAAGCCCAGGAACTTTTGCAGGCTCTTCACAGATGTCGGCTGAGTCCAATCGTAAATGGCCTGGACTTTAACAGGGTCCATCTCGATAGTAGAAGGGGAAAAAATGAACCCCAAAAATGAAACCTTCTGAACTCCAAAGAGACACTTTGACCCCTTCACAAACAAGGAATTCGCACGAAGGACCTGGAACACCATTCTGACCTGCTTCACATGAGACTCCCAATCATCTGAAAAGACCAAAATATCATCCAAATACACAATCAGGAATTTAGCCAGGTACTCTCGGAAGATGTCATGCATAAAGGACTGAAATACTGATGGAGCATTGGAAAGCCCGAATGGCATAACCAGGTACTCAAAATGGCCCTCGGGCGTATTAAATGCTGTTTTCCATTCATCGCCTTGTTTAATACGCACAAGATTATACGCCCCTCGAAGATCTATCTTGGTGAACCAACTAGCCCCTTTAATATGAGCAAACAAATCAGACAGCAACGGCAAAGGATACTGAAATTTGACAGTAATTTTATTAAGAAGGCGGTAATCAATACAAGGTCTCAAAGAACCATCCTTCTTGGCCACAAAAAAGAACCCTGCTCCTAACGGTGATGACGACAGGCGAATATGGCCTTTCTCCAAGGATTCCTTTATATAACTCCGCATAGCGTCGTGTTCTGGCACAGATAAATTGAACAATCGGCCCTTAGGAAACTTACTACCAGGAATCAAATTAATTGCACAATCGCAATCCCTATGAGGAGGTAGGGCACTGGCTTTGGGCTCATCAAATACATCCCGATAATCCGACAAAAACTCTGTAACTTCAGAAGGAGTGGAAGACGAAATTGACAAAAATGGAACATCACCATGTACCCCCTGACAACCCCAGCTGGACACAGACATAGATTTCCAATCCAATACTGGATTATGAACCTGTAGCCATGGCAAGCCCAAAACGACCACATCATGCAGATTATACAACAACAGAAAGTGGATATCCTCCTGATGTGCAGGAGCCATGCACATGGTCAATTGGGTCCAATACTGAGGCTTATTCTTGGCCAAAAGGCGTAGCATCAATTCCTCTCAATGGAATAGGATACTGCAAGGGCTCCAAGAAAAAACCACAGCGCCTAGCATACTCCAAGTCCATCAAATTCAGGGCAGCGCCTGAATCCACAAATGCCATAACAGAATAGGATGTGTTATGTTTGCTAATGACAGGTGTTATGAAGGCAATCCAGAAACACAGTGTGCTTAGCGATCAGAGCGCACACAGTGATCTGACAAATACCCAAAAATACAAGAACGAGCTCTGAGACGTGGAAACTCTGTAGACTGCACACCTGATCCTATCCTAAACACAACTAAAAGCGGCTGTGGATTGCGCCTAACAACTACCTAGGCAACTCGGCACAGCCTAAAAAACTAGCTAGCCTGAAGATAGAAAAATAGGCCTGACTTGCCCCAGAGAAATTCCCCAAAGGAAAAGGCAGCCCCCCACATATAATGACTGTGAGTAAGATGAAAAGACAAAACGTAGGGATGAAATAGATTCAGCAAAGTGGGGCCCGATATTCTAGGACAGAGCGAGGACAGTAAAGCGAACTTTGCAGTCTACAAAAAACCCTAAAGCAAAACCACGCAAAGGGGGCAAAAAAAACCCACCGTGCCGAAATAACGGCACGGCGGTACACCCTTTGCGTCTCAGAGCTTCCAGCAAAAGAAAAGACAAGCTGGACAGAAAAAAAGCAACAAAAAAGCAAAAAGCACTTAGCTATACAGAGCAGCAGGTCACAGGAACAATCAGGAGAAGCTAAGATCCAACACTGAAACATTGACAAGGAGCAAGGATAGCAGCATCAGGCGGAGTTAAGTAATGAAGCAGTTAACGAGCTCACCAGAACACCTGAGGGAGAAGCTCAGAAGCTGCAGTACCACTTGTGACCACAGGAGTGAATTCAGCCACAGAATTCACAACAGTACCCCCCCCTTGAGGAGGGGTCACCGAACCCTCACCAGAGCCCCCAGGCCGACCAGGATGAGCCGCATGAAAGGCACGAACAAGATCGGAAGCATGAACATCAGAGGCAAAAACCCAGGAATTATCTTCCTGAGCATAACCCTTCCATTTAACCAGATACTGGAGTTTCCGTCTAGAAACACGAGAATCCAAAATCTTCTCCACAATATACTCCAATTCCCCCTCCACCAAAACCGGGGCAGGAGGCTCAACAGATGGAACCATAGGTGCCACGTATCTCCGCAACAACGACCTATGGAATACATTATGTATGGAAAAGGAGTCTGGGAGGGTCAAACGAAAAGACACAGGATTGAGAACCTCAGAAATCCTATACGGACCAATAAAACGAGGTTTAAATTTAGGAGAGGAAACCTTCATAGGAATATGACGAGAAGATAACCAAACCAGATCCCCAACACGAAGTCGGGGACCCACACGGCGTCTGCGATTAGGGAAAAGTTGAGCTTTCTCCTGGGACAAGATCAAATTGTCCACTACCTGAGTCCAGATCTGCTGCAACCTATCCACCACAGAATCCACACCAGGACAGTCCGAAGACTCAACCTGTCCTGAAGAGAAACGAGGATGGAACCCAGAATTGCAAAAAAATGGAGAAACCAAGGTAGCCGAGCTGGCCCGATTATTAAGGGCGAACTCAGCCAACGGCAAAAAGGACACCCAATCATCCTGGTCTGCAGAAACAAAACATCTCAGATATGTTTCCAAGGTCTGATTGGTTCGTTCGGTCTGGCCATTAGTCTGAGGATGGAAAGCCGAGGAAAAGGATAGGTCAATGCCCATCCTACCACAAAAGGCTTGCCAAAACCTTGAAACAAACTGGGAACCTCTGTCAGAAACAATATTCTCAGGAATGCCATGCAACCGAACCACATGCTGAAAGAACAAAGGTACCAAATCAGAGGAGGAAGGCAATTTAGCCAAGGGCACCAGATGGACCATTTTAGAAAAGCGATCACAGACCACCCAAATGACTGACATCTTTTGAGAAACGGGAAGGTCAGAAATGAAATCCATCGAAATATGTGTCCAAGGCCTCTTTGGGACCGGCAAGGGCAAAAGCAACCCACTGGCACGAGAACAGCAGGGCTTAGCCCTAGCACAAATCCCACAGGACTGCACAAAAGTACGTACATCCCGTGACAGAGATGGCCACCAGAAGGATCTAGCCACTAACTCTCTGGTACCAAAGATTCCAGGATGACCAGCCAACACCGAACAATGAAGTTCAGAGATAAGTTTATTAGTCCACCTATCAGGGACGAACAGTTTCTCTGCTGGACAACGATCAGGTTTATTCGCCTGAAATTTTTGCAGCACCCGCCGCAAATCAGGGGAGATGGCAGACACAATGACTCCTTCCTTGAGGATACCCGCTGGCTCAGATAAACCCGGAGAGTCGGGCACAAAACTCCTAGACAGAGCATCCGCCTTCACATTTTTAGAGCCCGGAAGGTACGAAATCACAAAGTCGAAGCGGGCAAAAAATAACGACCAACGGGCCTGTCTAGGATTCAAGCGCTTGGCAGACTCGAGATAAGTCAAGTTCTTATGATCAGTCAATACCACCACGCGATGCTTAGCTCCTTCAAGCCAATGACGCCACTCCTCGAATGCCCACTTCATGGCCAGCAACTCTCGATTGCCCACATCATAATTACGCTCAGCGGGCGAAAACTTCCTGGAAAAGAAAGCACATGGTTTCATCACTGAGCAATCAGAACCTCTCTGTGACAAAACCGCCCCTGCTCCAATCTCAGAAGCATCAACCTCGACCTGGAACGGAAGAGAAACATCTGGCTGACACAACACAGGGGCAGAACAAAAACGACGCTTCAACTCCTGAAAAGCTTCCACAGCAGCAGAAGACCAATTAACCAAATCAGTACCCTTCTTGGTCAAATCGGTCAATGGTTTGGCAATGCTAGAAAAATTACAGATGAAGCGACGATAAAAATTAGCAAAGCCCAGGAACTTTTGCAGACTTTTCAGAGATGTCGGCTGAATCCAATCCTGGATGGCTTGGACCTTAACTGGATCCATCTCGATAGTAGAAGGGGTAAAGATGAACCCCAAAAACGAAACTTTCTGCACACCGAAGAGACACTTTGATCCCTTCACAAACAAAGAGTTAGCACGCAGGACCTGAAAAACCATTCTGACCTGCTTCACATGAGACTCCCAATCATCTGAGAAGATCAAAATGTCATCCAAGTAAACAATCAGGAATTTATCCAGATACTCACGGAAGATGTCATGCATAAAAGACTGAAACACAGATGGAGCATTGGCAAGTCCGAACGGCATCACTAGATACTCAAAATGACCCTCGGGCGTATTGAATGCAGTTTTCCATTCATCTCCTTGCCTGATTCTCACCAGATTATACGCACCACGAAGATCTATCTTAGTGAACCAACTAGCCCCCTTAATCCGAGCAAACAAGTCAGATAACAATGGCAAGGGATACTGAAATTTAACAGTGATCTTATTAAGAAGGCGGTAATTAATACACGGTCTCAGCGAACCATCCTTCTTGGCTACAAAGAAGATCCCTGCTCCCAGTGGTGATGACGATGGGCGAATATGTCCCTTCTCCAGGGATTCCTTCACATAACTGCGCATAGCGGCGTTTTCGGGCATGGATAAATTAAATAATTGACCTTTAGGGAATTTACTACCAGGAATCAAATTGATAGCACAATCACAATCCCTATGCGGAGGTAGAGCATCGGACTTGGGCTCTTCAAATACATCCTGATAATCAGACAAGAACTCTGGGACCTCAGAAGGGGTGGATGACGAAATCGACAAAAATGGAACATCACCATGTACCCCCTGACAACCCCAGCTGGATACCGACATGGAATTCCAATCCAATACTGGATTATGGGTTTGTAGCCATGGCAACCCCAACACGACCACATCATGCAGATTATGCAACACCAGAAAGCGAATAACTTCCTGATGTGCAGGAGCCATGCACATGGTCAGCTGGGCCCAGTATTGAGGTTTATTCTTGGCCAAAGGTGTAGCATCAATTCCTCTCAATGGAATAGGACACCGCAAAGGCTCCAAGAAAAACCCACAATGTTTAGCATAATCCAAATCCATCAGATTCAGGGCAGCGCCCGAATCCACAAACGCCATGACAGAAAACGACGACAAAGAGCATATCAAGGTAATGGACAGAAGGAATTTGGACTGTACAGTACCAATGACGGCAGACCTAGCGAACCGCTTAGTGCGCTTAGGACAATCAGAAATAGCATGAGTGGAATCACCACAGTAGAAACACAGACCATTCAGACGTCTGTATTCCTGCCGTTCAACTCTAGTCATAGTCCTATCGCACTGCATAGGCTCAGGTTTAACCTCAGGCAGTACCGCCAAATGGTGCACAGATTTACGCTCGCGCAAGCGTCGATCGATCTGAATGGCCAAAGACAAAGACTCATTCAAACCAGCAGGCATAGGAAATCCCACCATGACATCCTTAAGAGCCTCAGAGAGACCCTTTCTGAACAAAGCTGCCAGCGCAGATTCATTCCACTGAGTGAGTACTGACCATTTCCTAAATTTCTGACAATATACTTCTATATCATCCTGACCCTGGCACAAAGCCAGCAAATTTTTCTCAGCCTGATCCACTGAATTAGGCTCATCGTACAGCAATCCGAGCGCCAGGAAAAACGCATCGACACTACTCAATGCAGGGTCTCCTGGCGCAAGAGAAAATGCCCAGTCTTGAGGGTCGCCGCGCAAAAAAGAAATAATAATCAAAACCTGTTGAATAGGATTACCAGAAGAATGAGGTTTCAAGGCCAGAAATAGCTTACAATTATTTTTGAAACTTAGAAACTTAGTTCTATCTCCAAAAAACAAATCAGGAATAGGAATTCTTGGTTCTAACATAGATTTCTGATCAATAGTATCTTGAATTTTTTGTACATTTATAACGAGATTATCCATTGAAGAGCACAGACCCTGAATATCCATGTCCACACCTGTGTCCAGAATCACCCAAATGTCTAGGGGAAAAAAAAAGTGAACACAGAGCAGAAAAAAAAAAAAAAAAAAATGATGTCAGAACTTTTTCTTTCCCTCTATTGAGAATCATTAGTTTGGCTCCTTGTACTGTTATGTTTGCTAATGACAGGTGTTATGAAGGCAATCCAGAAACACAGTGTGCTTAGCGATCAGAGCGCACACAGTGATCTGACAAATACCCAAAAATACAAGAACGAGCTCTGAGACGTGGAAACTCTGTAGACTGCACACCTGATCCTATCCTAAACACAACTAAAAGCGGCTGTGGATTGCGCCTAACAACTACCTAGGCAACTCGGCACAGCCTAAAAAACTAGCTAGCCTGAAGATAGAAAAATAGGCCTGACTTGCCCCAGAGAAATTCCCCAAAGGAAAAGGCAGCCCCCCACATATAATGACTGTGAGTAAGATGAAAAGACAAAACGTAGGGATGAAATAGATTCAGCAAAGTGGGGCCCGATATTCTAGGACAGAGCGAGGACAGTAAAGCGAACTTTGCAGTCTACAAAAAACCCTAAAGCAAAACCACGCAAAGGGGGCAAAAAAAAACCACCGTGCCGAACTAACGGCACGGCGGTACACCCTTTGCGTCTCAGAGCTTCCAGCAAAAGAAAAGACAAGCTGGACAGAAAAAAAGCAACAAAAAAGCAAAAAGCACTTAGCTATACAGAGCAGCAGGTCACAGGAACAATCAGGAGAAGCTCAGATCCAACACTGAAACATTGACAAGGAGCAAGGATAGCAGCATCAGGCGGAGTTAAGTAATGAAGCAGTTAACGAGCTCACCAGAACACCTGAGGGAGAAGCTCAGAAGCTGCAGTACCACTTGTGACCACAGGAGTGAATTCAGCCACAGAATTCACAACAAGGATGACAAAGAGCAAATCAGAGTAACAGACAATAGAAATTTAGACTGTACCGTACCAATGGTGGCAGACCTAGCGAACCGCTTAGTGCGCTTAGGACAATCGGAGATAGCATGAGTGGAATCACCACAGTAAAAACATAGCCCATTCCGACATCTGTGTTCTTGCCGTTCAGCTCTGGTCAAAGTCCTATCACATTGCATAGGCTCAGGCCCATGCTCAGATAGTACCGCCAAATGGTGCACAGCTTTACGCTCACGCAAGCGTCGATCGATCTGAATGGCCAAGGACATAGACTCATTCAGACCAGCAGGCATGGGAAATCCCACCATGACATCCTTAAGGGCTTCAGAGAGACCCTTTCTGAAGATTGCTGCCAGGGCACATTCATTCCACTGAGTGAGCACAGACCACTTTCTAAACTTCTGACAATATATCTCCGCTTCATCCTGACCCTGACACAGAGCCAGCAAGATTTTCTCTGAATGATCCACTGAATTAGGTTCGTCATAAAGCAATCCAAGCGCCAGGAAAAACGCATCAACATCATGCAATGCCGGATCTCCTGGCGCAAGGGAAAATGCCCAGTCTTGAGGGTCACCACGTAACAAAGAAATAATGATCTTTACTTGTTGAACAGGGTCACCTGAGGAGCGAGGTTTCAAGGCAAGAAACAATTTACAATTATTTTTGAAATTCAAGAACTTAGATCTATCACCAAAAAACAAATCAGGAATTGGAATCCTAGGCTCTGACATCGGATTCTGAACCACAAAATCTTGAATGTTTTGTATCCTTGTAGTGAGATTATCCATCCAAGAGGACAGACCTTGAATGTCCATGTTTACACCAGTGTCCTGAACCACCCAAAGGTAAAGGGGAAAATAGAGATAAAACACACTGCAAAGAAAAAAAATGGTCTCAGAACTTCTCTTATCCCTCTATTGAGATGCATTAGTACTTTGGGCCACCTGTACTGTTATGACATGGTGGTCAGGACAATAATGGACTTGGTGGTTAAGAGCACACGGAATGACCTGATAGTTACTGATAATAAGGACGAGCTCTGGGACGTGGGAACTCTGCTGACCGCAATCCCTAAACCTATCAAACACACTAGAAATAGCCGTGGATTGCGCCTAACGCTCCCTATGCAACTCGGCACAGCCTAAGAAACTAGCTAGCCCTGAAGATAGAAAAATAAAGCCTACCTTGCCTCAGAGAAATTCCCCAAAGGAAAAGGCAGCCCCCCACATATAATGACTGTGAGTAAAGATGAAAATACAAACACAGAGATGAAATAGATTTAGCAAAGTGAGGCCCGACTTACCGAACAGACCGAGGATAGGAAAGGTTACTTTGCGGTCAGCACAAAAACCTACAAAAAGACCACGCAGAGGGCGCAAAAAGACCCTCCGCACCGACTCACGGTGCGGAGGCGCTCCTTCTGCGTCCCAGAGCTTCCAGCAAGCAAGACAACAAATTAAATAGCAAGCTGGACAGAAAAATAGCAAACCAAAGAAATACAAGCTGGAACTTAGCTTCTGATGTGAAGACAGGTCACAAGAACGATCCAGGAGTGAACTAGACCAATACTGGAACATTGACAGGTGGCCTGGAGCAAAGATCTAAGTGGAGTTAAATAGAGCAGCAGCTAACGAATTAACCTCGTCACCTGTGAAACTCAGAAACACCCACCAGAGGAAGTCCATGGACAGAACCAGCCGAAGTACCATTCATGACCACAGGAGGGAGCCCGACAACCAAATTCACAACAGAGGAGACTGCAATGATGGGGCTGACGGGGAGAGGGCAATGATGGGGATGGTGTTGGAGGAGAGGGCAATGATGGGGATGGTGGGGGAGGAGAGGGCAATGATTGGGCTGACGGAGAGAGCAATGATGGGGATGGTGGTGGAGGAGGAAATTATGGAAGTGGTGGAATGGGCAAGGATGGGGATGGTGGGGAGGAGGAAACGATGGATGTGGTGGAAATGGCAATAATGGGATTGGGGGGAGGAAATGCTGGAGGTGGTGAAATGGGCAATGATGGGCGTGTCGGAGAAGGCAATGATGGAGGTGGTGAAGAGAGCAATGATGGGGTGGGGTAGAGGAGAATAATATGTGTGTGGACAATTTGAGTGGGGATGGGGGGATTTATTATGTGGGGAGAATTTGGGGATGGGGGATTTAATGTGTGAGGGAGATTTGAGGACACAAAATGAGCAAAAGGGGAGATGGGAGGCATATATGAGGAAACAGTACAGGGGAATTGGGGGAATTTATGAGGAAACAGTATTGGGGAATGAGGGCATGTATGAGGAAACAGTATTGGGGAATGGGGGCATGTATGAGGAAACAGTATGGGGGAATTGGGGACATGTACGAAGAAGCAGTGCGGGGGAATAGGGGGCATGTATGAGGGAACAGTATTGGTGGGGGGCATGTATGAGGAAACAGTATGGGTGAATGGGGGCATGTATGAGGAAACAGTATGGGGAAATTATGGGGCATGTTTGAGGAAACCGTATGGGGGAATTAGGGGCATGTATGAGGAAACAGTATGAGGGAATGGGGGGGCATGTATGAGGAAACAATATGGGAGAATGAGGGCACAGTATGAGGAGCAATGTGAAAAATATATGTGGACAGAGTACGGGGAGTGAGGGTGATGGGATGTGTGCAGACACAGTATGGGGAGTTAGGTGAGCAGGTAGTATAGAAAGTGAGGGGGTAAATATATGAGGAGACAGTATGGTGTACAGGGGGATGTGAGGAGACAGTATGAGGAGGGAGGGGAATAGTGTGAGGAGACAGTATGGGGGCACCAAAGTGAGTGGGCACAGAATAGAAACTGAATAGTGGGGGTGTAGCATGGAGGGACAGTGTGAGGCCACAGCCAGGAGGGGATAGTATACCAGGAAGGGGGAGTGTGATGATAGAGTACAGTATAAATACTGGGCCCTATAAGGGAGACACAGTATGAGAGAACAGTGTGAAGAGGGGGCCGGTATGGAAAGGAGAGGTCAGTGTGAAGAGCATGTACCATAAGAGGGACAGTGTGGGGGTCCTATTTTGTGCAGACAATATAGTGAGGGGCAATTTTTTATTCAGGAGTATTTTAATGACACTTGTATCTTTAAGGGTATCATGTGGAAATTTTCTGCAAAAGAGCGGAGAAGATGGAAGTCTGCAGAGATGAGCTGTGGATGAGAAAACGCATCATGGGATCTGAACAAGATGAAGAAAAGGAGAACGGCTCCAGAGATGACGTCATCTATAAAGTACCTCGATGTAAATGTTATGTGTGATGCTAACTAACTCTCATGTTTTTATTTACAATATGTTAGGAGCTTTGAAGGGGATGTCCAGGTTTGTGATGAGTCTGCAGTCATTCTTTGTGACTGCAGACTTCTGATTTCTCACAGTGCGCACTGCACGCTGTCAGTACTCTCTCGTGCTGGCGATTTACATACATGCAGTCATGTGCTGACTAGACATGTGTGGCCTCACTCAATGAAAATGAACTCAGCGAGGCCGGGCACGTCTAGTTGGAATGTGGCCAGAGGTGTACAAATCGCATGCTTGTGCTGACATGACTTTCCACAGGCAAGGGAGAATCCTAAAAGTGTGCAGTGCATTAGTTGTGAGAATTCAGAAGCTGCAGGATTCAGCTCTGCAGGTTCCAGTAGTCGTCACATGGACACTTCACTCATATGTGACTTTCATACTTGTGGTCCTGTGACAACGAGCTTCTCTTCCTGCTTCTCTCAGTTTTTTACTGAACATTGAGGAGCTCGTCGGTACATGACTAAGTGTGAAAATCGCATATGTCCTTGGGTGGGGGGGGGGGGGTGGTATGGTGCCAAAATGAACTGTTGCCCCGGGTGCCAGAAAACCTAGATACACCTCTGCTTTGAATCCCCAATTGCTTCACAGACGTTTATAACGTAGAGCTGTGAAAATAAATCATTTTTTCCACAAAAATGATCTTTTAACCCCCAATTTTTTATTTTCCCATGGGTAAGAGGAGAAATTGGACCCCAAAAGTTGTTGTGCAATTTGTCTTGAGTACGGTGATACCCCATATATGGGAGTAAACTACTGTTTGGGCGCATGGCAGAGCTTGGAAGGGAAGGAGCACTGTTTGACTTTTTCAATGCTGGAATTCAGATCAGAAGCCATGTCGCGTTTGGAGAGCCCCTGATGTGCCTAAACAGTGTAAACCCCCAAATTCTAACTCCAACCCTAACCCCAACTTATCCCTAATCCCAACCCTAACCAGAAACCTAACCCTAACACACCCTTAATCCCAACTCTAACCCTAATCCAAACCCTAATTCTAACCCCAACTCTAGCCCCAACCCTAACTTTAGCCCCGACCGTAACCCTAACTTTAGCCCTAACCCTAACGGGAAAATTGAAATAAATACATTTTTTTATGTTATTATTTTTCTCTAACTAAGGTGGTGATAAAGGGGATTTGATTAACTATTTATAGCAGGTTTTTTATGTTTGGCAGCTGTCACACACTAAAAGACGCTTTTTATTGCAAAAAATAGTTTTTGCATCACATTTTGAGAGCTATAATTTTTCCATATTTTGGCCCACAGAGTCACGTGAGGTCTTGTTTTTTTGCGGGACGAGTTGACATTTTTATTGGTACCATTTTCGGGAATATGACATTTTTTCATCGCTTTTTATCTCAATTTTTGGGAGACAGAATGGGCAAGAAACAGCAATTTAAAAATTTCTTTTGGGGGGGGGGTGTTTACACCGTTCTGCGTGTGGTAAAATTGATAAAGCAGTTTTTTTCTTCGGGTCAGAACGATTACAGAGATACCTCATTTATATTTTTTTATGCTTTGGCGCTTTTATGTAATAAAAACTATTTTATAAAAAAAATAATTGTTTTTGCATCGCTTTATTCTGACAGCTATAACTTTTATTTTTTCGCTGATGATGGTATGTGGCGGCTTGTTTTTTTCGGGACAAGATAACATTTTTAGCAGTACCATGTTTAGTTATATCCGTCTTTTTGATTGCGTGTTATTCCTTTTTTTGTTCGGCAGTATGATGATAAAGCATTGTTTTTTGCCTTGTTTTTTTAATGGGGTTCAGTAAGGGGGTTAACTAGTGGGACAGTTTTATAGGCCGGGTCGTTGCAGATGCGGTGATACAAAATATGTGTACTTTTATTGTTTAGATTTTTTTTCATTCAAATATTTAGTGATCAAATAAATATTGATTTTTTTTTATAGATAGATTTTTCAAATTATTTTAAAAATTTTTTTACACTTTGTCCCACTATGGGACACATTTTGTGCAGGCTGATCGCTTCTATAGCATGCAGATCTGCATGCTCTAGAACCTGTCAGCGATGCAGCTTCTATACACTAACCTGAGAGACTTCCTGGTCATCACTGCGCATGACAGGAAGTCTGTCAGGACTGGAGACCCGGATGTCGTCATGACGATATCGGGTCTCCATGGCAGCAATCGGGACCCCATGCGGTCTCCAATACAAAGGATAAATAGAAAATGGAGGGCACCGCAAATAAATATCAGCAAGGAAGGTTCACCGTGGGCTGGAATTAAAGGGACACTGTCACCTGAATTTGGAGGGAACAATCTTCAGCCATGGAGGCGGGGTTTTTGGGTATTTGATTCACCCTTTCCTTACCCGCTGGCTGCATGCTGGCGGCAATATTGGATTGAAGTTCATTCTCTGTCCTATGGTAACAAAGCCCAAGCCAAACATGACACCCGAATAGAATGAGGGTAAGACCAAAATAGTCCAAAAGAGCTCAACAAATCCCATATAAAGACAATATATATAAGTGGGATAACAGAGTGAAATGATATTCAAACCCACATCCAATGTCCCATCAGCCAAAATCCTGTCAATGTTCATTGACCATTATAGTCAAAAATGGCTGAATCATAGCCCACTCAGGGATAACTAATACATAATATGAATCAACCATAGAACCCAGAGAAAAGAAGCTCTTCATTGAGTCCATTAGGTGACATGCTTTTCAAATCGAAGATCCAGCGGGATTCCCGACGTAGTAGTTCCTTAGTCTGGTCACCACCACGAATACTGTCCAACACTTGGTCCACAATCATGACTTGTATGTTATGATGTCTGCTGTCATGGTTTTCCAAAAAATGAGATGCGACTGATGAAATAGGTCTATCCTTTTCCTTGTCCCCTTTAGCCTTGCCAATGTTTGATATATGTTGCTGAATCCTTCGTCTGACTTTCTGGCTTGTCTGTCCAACATATATCTTCGGGCATGAACAAATGAGTAGGTAAATCACATTCCTGGATCGGCAGTTGGGATAGATTTTTGTTTCAATTCTTTCTGGAAAAACCAAGAGCATTAGTACATCAGTAGCAATCATATAGGGACGCACATTACAGTTGCCGCAGGGAAAAAAATCCCTTAAGGCGACTTCCTGTCCCCAGTCTCGTAGTTGGCCTCTTAAAATGGCTCACAGTCAGGATATCTTTAATATTTTTAGCTCTTCTAGTGAGGATCTTGGGCGTGTCAGACAAATGGGGTCTGAGCTTTGGCTCATTCAGCAAGATGCCCCAATGTTTCCTCAGAATGTCATAAATGTCCTGCCACTGGTTATTATACACAGTTATTAAATTGGTGGATGACATCTCATCCCTAACTGGGTTGACGAAGATCCTGTCTATCACTGCGCCGAAAGTTCTCAAAGGCCCGTGATATGATTTTGTGTGGGTACCCTCGCTCAGATAATCAAGTCGTTAAGTCACATGCTCCTTCACGAAAGTCAGCATCAGAGCTACAATTTCGTCTTACCCTTAGAAATTGTCCTTTGGGAAGGTTATTCCGTAGGTGCTGAGGGTGAAAGCTTGAGAAGTGGAGAAGATTGTTTGTCGCAGTTGCCTTACGGTGAATTTTTGTTTGAATCTGACTGCCAACTTTCATCACTTTAAGATCCAAAAATTCTACCGATGTAGAAAGAGGCAGTTAAAGAAATATTAGACGTATTACAGTTGAGCATGGTGATGAATTCTTTACATTCAGCCTCAGACCCTGTCCATAGGACCAGAAGGTCGTCAATGTAACGAAACCAACGGAATACGTTGGTTTTAAAAGCATGCAACGGGCGCACCAGTGTCTCCTCCCACCAGCCCATAAATAGGTTGGCATAGGAGGGGGCACAATGGGCGCCCATTGCAGTTCAAGAAATTTGCTTATAGAACACTGTCAAAAACAAAGTAGCTATTGGACAATACAAAAGATAAAAGGTCTACGATAAAGGACTGATGTCTGCGGTCTCCTGTGATTTGTTGGTTGAAAAAGAACGAGACCGCCTCAATGCCCAATGTGCGGCTTATGCAGGTATATAAAGAAGCAATGTCCATCGTTACAAGTAAGGTATTCTCAGGAATAGTCAAATCTTGTAATTGACGAATCAGATGGTAAGTATCCTGTATGTACGAACCTAAATGAGTGACAAGAGGTTGTAAAAAGTGGTCAAGGTATATGCAGGGTCTCTCATAAAGACCGCCAATACCGGCCACTATTGGCCTACCCGGTGGTTCTTGAATAGACTTGTGAATTTTCGGGAGTAAATACAAGGTAGGGACAATTGGAGAAGCTGTGGTCAAGAATTTAAATTCCCTGTTGTCCAGTATACCATTAGACTTAGCTGATGTAAGCAACTGGTCCAGCTTCCTTTTAAAAGTATCTGTGGGATCAGAGGGTAAAATTTGGTAACAATCAGAGTTATTCAATTGTCATCGGGCCTCCTTCACATACATATCAACTGGCCACAATACGATATTGGATTTCCCTTCAATCTTGACAATACTTGTCTTTCCCTCGGCCCTAGATTTTCTCCCTGTTGATTCCTCAACTTTAGGCCGGCAATGTCTTGACTTACCAGTTCATAGAAGATTTGGATCGTGGGAGAGATAGCAAAAGACGGTGTGGCTTGTGTAGGTAAACGCCATAGCCTGCTTGCATCCCTATGACCAAAACCCTCATTCTCCTCCAATAGCTGTAGAAAATCATTAAAGACTTGTCTCTCATACTGAGGTAAGGAATCTACAATTGAAGGCTGAAGATGCAATAATTTAAAAACAAGTTGCCGACAGAACAAGTATGCATCTTTAGTCAAAGTGAATTTATCTAGTCTCTTCATTGGGGAGAATGACAACCCCCTAGTCAACAGCTGTTTCTCCTCAGCAGACAAAATGTAGTCTGACAGATTTATTATTTGTAAATGACCTGTAGTATCACCACCAGTTACTATTGCTGCTTCCTCCTGTTGCTCCTTGATGGTCTCCTCTGTGTCGGGGACCATGTTTGGTATCGCCGCCCCTTCTTCCTTTGATTGGGCTGGTTTTCGGCGACCTCTTCTATGGCGCTTTCTTGGTCGCTCGTGCCCGAAGATAAAAAAACACTAGCAGAAGAGTCACCAATTGTGACTAAGGAAGTTGGTTTCTTCTTGTCCAGGCTGCCAAACTTATTAAACCGTCCACTTAAAAATTGGTTGGCTATCAAAATCCCCTTTGTCACATATAAACTTTCTCTTTTTTCTCTGCATGATATCCTTCTCTTCTCAAAGACTTCAATGGTCTCCTTTAAACGTTCCTGAAATGGTGAAACCACACTCTGTGCATCAAAGGCATTGAGCTCTGCTTCCTTTTCCTTAATCTTATCCTTCAATTTACCAATGAGACCAAGATCATGATCAATCCATAAAATAATGAGAATAGAGGAACAGTTTAAAAGGCCAGTCTCCCAGGCATTTTTGAAATCATTGTCTGCTTCCCACGCTGGGAAAATTTTAACTCTTAGTTCTTTAGGGACAATGCCCAGCTTATTATATTGTTCCAAGCTTTTAACATTCCACCATGTTTTGGTGAGTAGCTTATGGAGACTAACAAATTCTGAGCACAGATTGGTTACAGACCCATCCTGTGTAGTCTCTGTACTCCCAAAAGAAAAAATTATTATATATATTATAGATAATTCCAACAAATGACTGCGTGCCAACACTCCACAAGAAAAATCAGAGGACAACCCCCTGAAAGAGAAAACTCTGGATAAATAGAAAATGGAGGGCACCACAAATAAATATCAGCAAGGAAGGTTTACCGTGGGCTGGAATTAAGCATAACAGAAGCCAAGACAAAGATCATGCCCACATACATGGGAACACCTCCACATATAAGGATATCAAATTCGTATTTTATTAGCAAACCTCAAAAAACATGTGAAGAACAAAACACACAAAACAATTAAAAACACTTAAAAATTGCAAATGTGCAAAGAATACCTATCCACATGTCATGCCCTAATATAGGGGTAATGACAACCCACAAAACATGTATAGCCCACAATGATGATGTCAAAAATGATGTTACGACAGAATACAAATAATATAAATGCTCAAAGCCCCATCATGCAATGTGCATGGTAGTGCAATGATATTTAGCAGTTCCAAGACATCAGGAACATGACAAAAAATAAAAAGTAAAAAAGTTGGAACTGTGGAGAGGGAACTGAAAAATAAGAGAACCCAATCCTCAAACCAAAGCCACCTCATACCAACAGTCCTGAGGGTGATGCATCAGGTCATGTGAAGTGGGAAGACAGGATGTGGGATAGGTTTCCACGCGTATTGCCGCCCAGATTGCGGCTTCCTCATGGAAAAAAGATTAGCATGTTGTGTTAAACATTCTTCACAGCTACTGCGCATGCGCGAGGTCAAACAAGCGGCGTACGCCAGCAACTCATGGCTGGCCAAGATAATCAATACTGCGCACGCGTAGAAGAAAATACCGGCGCATGCGCAACCCACAGCACCGCACTGAAAGGAGCATAACGATTATAAGTGCTACTCATGCACACAAACAGCTGATTCACTAGTGCTACAGCATCATTTAGTATTTGGTATGCCCAACACAGAAAAAAAATGAGTCAGTACCAACAATTATGTACAAAAAGGAAGAGGCAAATAGAGTTGCTGACGTACGCCGCTTGTTTGACCTCGCGGATGCGCAGTAGCCATTCAATACAACTTTCTTGTTCAGTCCAGGCTTGGGCATTCACAAGATGGCCGCGGCCGCACTGTGCTCCATGTGCGCAATCCTGGGAGTTTCTTTACGCAGGTGAATGCTTCCTATCATGAGAGGTGTATACAGTTAGGGCCAGAAATATTTGGACAGTGACACAATTTTCGCGATTTGGGCTCTGCATGCCACCACATTGGATTTGAAATGAAACCTCTACAACAGAATTCAAGTGCAGATTGTAACGTTTAATTTGAAGGGTTGAACAACAATATCTGATAGAAAATGTAGGAATTGTACACATTTCTTTACAAACACTCCACATTTTAGGAGGTCAAAAGTAATTGGACAAATAAACATAACCCAAACAAAATATTTTTATTTTCAATATTTTGTTGCAAATCCTTTGGAGGCAATCACTGCCTTAAGTCTGGAACCCATGGACATCACCAAAAGCTGGGTTTCCTCCTTCTTAATGCTTTGCCAGGCCTTTACAGCCGCAGCCTTCAGGTCTTGCTTGTTTGTGGGTCTTTCCGTCTTAAGTCTGGATTTGAGCAAGTGAAATGCATGCTCAATTGGGTTTAGATCTGGAGATTGACTTGGCCATTGCAGAATGTTCCACTTTTTGGCACTCATGAACTCCTGGGTAGCTTTGGCTGTATGCTTGGGGTCATTGTCCACCTGTACTATGAAGCGCCGTCCAATCAACTTTGCAGCATTTGGCTGAATCTGGGCTGAAAGTATATCTTGGTACACTTCAGAATTCATCCGGCTACTCTTGTCTGCTCTTATGTCATCAATAAACACAAGTGACCCAGTGCCATTGAAAGCCATGCATGCCCATGCCATCACGTTGCCTCCACCATGTTTTACAGAGGATGTGGTGTGCCTTGGATCAAGTGCCGTTCCCTTCTCCAAACTTTTTTCTTCCCATCATTCTGGTACAGGTTGATCTTTGTCTCATCTGTCCATAGAATACTTTTCCAGAACTGAGCTGGCTTCTTGAGGTGTTTTTCTGCAAATTTAACTCTGGCCTGTCTATTTTTGGTATTGATGAATGGTTTGCATCTAGATGTGAACCCTTTGTATTTACTGTCATGGAGTCTTCTCTTTACTGTTGACTTAGAGACAGATACACCTACTTCACTGAGAGTGTTCTGGACTTCAGTTGATGTTGTGAACGGGTTCTTCTTCACCAAATTAAGTATGCGGCGATCATCCACCACTGTTGTCATCCGTGGACGCCCAGGCCTTTTTGAGTTCCCAAGCTCACCAGTCAATTCCTTTTTTCTCAGAATGTACCCAACTGTTGATTTTGCTACTCCAAGCATGTCTGCTATCTCTCTGATGGATTTTTTCTTTTTTTTCAGCCTCAGGATGTTCTGCTTCACCTCAGTTGAGAGTTCCTTTGACCGCATGTTGTCTGCTCACAGCAACAGCTTCCAAATGCAAAACCACACACCTGGAATCCACCCCTGACCTTTTAACTACTTCATTGATTACAGGTTAACGAGGGAGACGCCTTCAGAGTTAATTGCAGCCCTTAGAGTCCATTGTCCAATTACTTTTGGTCCCTTGAAAAAGAGGACGCTATGCATTACAGAGCTATGATTCCTAAACCCTTTCTCCGATTTGGATGTGGAAACTATCATATTGCAGCTGGGAGTGTGCACTTTCAGCCCATATTATATATATAATTGTATTTCTGAACATGTTTTTGTAAACAGCTAAAATAACAAAACTTGTGTCACTGTCCAAATATTTCTGGCCCTAACTGTATATAACTGTGAAGAAGGTTTAACACAACATGCTAATCTTTTTTCCCTGAGGAAGCCGCAATCTGGGCGGTGATACGCGTGGGAACCTATCCCACATCCTGTCTTCCCACTTCACATGACCTGATGCAGCACCTTCTGGACTATTGGTATGAGGGGGCTTTGGTTTGAGGATTGGGTTCTCTTATTTTTCAGTTCCCTCTCCCCCTGCCCCTCTCCACAGTTCCAACTTTTTTACTTTTCATTTTTTGTCATGTGCCTGATGTCTTGGAACTGCTAAATATCATTGCACTACCATGCACATTGTATGATGGGGCTTTGAGCATTTGTATTATTTGTATTCTGTAGTAACATCATTTTTTACATCTTCATTGTGGGCTATACATGTTTTGTGGGTTGTCATTGCCCCTATATTAGGGCATGACATGTGGATAGGTATTCTTTGCACATTTGCTATTTTTAAGTGTTTTTAATTGTTTTGTTCTTCACATGTTTTTTGAGGTTTGTAATATAATACGATTTTGATATTTTGATATCCTTATATGTGGAGGTGTTCCTATGTATGTGGGCATGATCTTTGTCTTGGCTTCTGTCTCCGATACAAAGGCAGAGGGGCTGTTAGCCCCTCTGCCGGCTCCAGAATGCTGCGATCATGTTTGATCGCAGTGTTACGGGGGGGGGGGGGGGGGGGGGTTAAAGTGACCACTTCTGGCACTTAGTGCCGGGTGTCAGCTGTGAGAATCATCTGACACCCAGCCGCACTCCCCCCATGAGCGCGGCTGATCGCACATGACGTACTATCCCGTGCATGGGCATACGGGCCCAGGGCACATGGATAGGATAGTATGTCGGATGGCAGAAAGGGGTTAAAGGATGGTGGGAGAGGTCACCACTCACAACATCTGACCAGCAACACAGCAGCTGCCATCAAGGAAACGATATTTACCCTTGCTGGCACGAAAGCAAAAACAACATTTAAATTAAAGCAGAGTCAGAGCTGTCACTAATCCAAAAATGAGTCATGACAACAAACTTATATATGTTACAGCACAAATAAACAGGTGTAATAGCAACAAGCAAATAGACAGGAAAATGAAGGAGGAATAATTGGTGAGAAAAAGTAGGAAAAAAAGGGAGGGTTGTGATACGTAAATTGACTTTACCCAATCATTCCAGCATGCCTTCCACTAATGCCAAGTCTTTAGAAAACTGCAAATTGTCTCTTCAGAGAGGAAGAGGACTTGAACTCAAGCACCACCTATAAGAAGTAGCAATTAGTGATGTGTCGTTCGCGAACAATCCGACACAAAGAGCCGGCTACCTGCTGTTGATGATGGGAGCTGGCACCCCAGTGAGAGCCACTAAATTCTCTGAATGGCTCTCACTGGTCGTAAAATCCTGGGGTTCGGCAGACATAACTCCGCCCACCCAAACAAAACTCCGCCCACTAACCAATTTATTTGGTTCCTAGCAAGTGGGCGGAGTTCTGCAGTGGGTGGGTGGGATTTTGGATGCCTGAACACATATTCAATAGGGATCCATTTAGGATCCAAAAAGAGACGGCTCTTTTTGGTGAGTGGAATCATGAGAGCCGGACTGCCCATCACTGGTAGCAATCCTAAAAACCAGGGATTCAAGCTTCAAACCAGGGATTCAAGCTTCAGGAGGCTAATTTGCATATTCCAGGTGCCTTCTGGGAGAAGCGAAGTCTCCCTAAGCTAGAAGATCGTTGGGTACAGCCGGGACCAGCTGCTTCGAAAGCATCACCAAACCAGGGATTCAAGCTTCAGGAGGCTAATTTGCATATTCCAGGTGCCTTCTGGGAGAAGCGAAGTCTCCCTAAGCTAGAAGATCGTTGGGTACAGCCGGGACCAGCTGCTTCGAAAGCATCACCAAACCAGGGATTCAAGCTTCAGGAGGCTAATTTGCATATTCCAGGTGCCTTCTGGGAGAAGCGAAGTCTCCCTAAGCTAGAAGATCGTTGGGTACAGCCGGGACCAGCTGCTTCGAAAGCATCACCAAACCAGGGATTCAAGCTTCAGGAGGCTAATTTGCATATTCCAGGTGCCTTCTGGGAGAAGCGAAGTCTCCCTAAGCTAGAAGATCGTTGGGTACAGCCGGGACCAGCTGCTTCGAAAGCATCACCAAACCAGGGATTCAAGCTTCAGGAGGCTAATTTGCATATTCCAGGTGCCTTCTGGGAGAAGCGAAGTCTCCCTAAGCTAGAAGATCGTTGGGTACAGCCGGGACCAGCTGCTTCGAAAGCATCACCAAACCAGGGATTCAAGCTTCAGGAGGCTAATTTGCATATTCCAGGTGCCTTCTGGGAGAAGCGAAGTCTCCCTAAGCTAGAAGATCGTTGGGTACAGCCGGGACCAGCTGCTTCGAAAGCATCACCAAACCGCGCGCCGTACGGCGCGCGAATTTTTGCCTGTAGGACATTATTGCAAGAGAGCTTGGCTGAGTAGATTACACAAGAAGGAAAACACACAGCAAGTCAGCAGGATCTAGGAGCAACATGGCAGATGTGACAACCTACATGGTGAGCTGCAGCATATGCTACATGTTCACAGATCGACCAGAAGAAGAATCCAATTTCACCTGTCAGAAGTGTAGACTAGTGGCCCTTTTAGAAGAAAAGGTGCGGGGTCTGGAAGAAAGAATAGCAACTTTGAAACTCATCAAAGAGAATGAAGACTTTCTAGACAGAACAGAAGCATCTCTACTGGTCACAGAAGGTGCAAAAAGTGTCAGAGAACCTCCAAAAGCAGATGAGTGGAAGCATGTGACCAAAAGAAGCAAGAAGACCATGGAGAAATCACCAACCACACAACTGAAGAACCGATATCAAATCTTTGTAGAGGATGAAGATGGCACACCTAAGAATGAAGCAATACCAGCAAGCAAAAAAGAAAAGGGCACACAGCAACAAGTGACAGCAAAAAGTACAGCCAAGAAGCAACGAAGAGTGGTGGTGGTGGGAGACTCACTACTGAGAGGCACCGAAGCAGCCATCTGCAGACCGGACATAACTGCAAGAGAAGTATGCTGCCTTCCAGGTGCGATGATCAAGGATGTGACCGATAGGATACCAAAGCTCTTCAGCTCCAAGGACGTCCACCCATTTCTTCTGATACATGTTGGCACCAATGACACGGCAAGGAAGGACCTACCGACAATCTGCAAGGACTTTGAAGAGTTGGGGAAGAAAGTAAAGGAACTGGATGCACAGGTAGTTTTTTCTTCTATCCTTCCAGTAGACGGGCATGGCACCAGGAGATGGAACAGGATCCTTGATGCAAACAACTGGCTAAGACGATGGTGCAGACAACAAGGATTTGGATTCCTGGACCACGGTGTGAATTACTGGTATGATGGACTCCTCGCCAGAGACGGACTACACCTCAACAAACCTGGGAAACACACATTCGCCAGAAGACTCGCTACACTCATCAGGAGGGCGTTAAACTAGAAGAAGAGGGGACGGGAAGAAAAACATTAGACTCGAACAAAGACGACCCAGGAAAACATACTCAGAAGGGAGGTAAGAACATTTCTAAAACAATCCACAGTGAGGAGATTGGAACAAAACAAAATCCTCTAAACTGCATGCTCGCAAACGCCAGAAGCCTGACAAACAAGATGGAAGAACTAGAAGCAGAAATATCTACAGGTAACTTTGACATAGTGGGAATAACCGAGACATGGTTAGATGAAAGCTATGACTGGGCAGTTAACTTACAGGGTTACAGTCTGTTTAGAAAGGATCGTAAAAATCGGAGAGGAGGAGGGGTTTGTCTCTATGTAAAGTCTTGTCTAAAGTCCACTTTAAGGGAGGATATTAGCGAAGGGAATGAGGATGTCGAGTCCATATGGGTTGAAATTCATGGAGGGAAAAATGGTAACAAAATTCTCATTGGGGTCTGTTACAAACCCCCAAATATAACAGAAAGCATGGAAAGTCTACTTCTAAAGCAGATAGATGAAGCTGCAACCCATAATGAGGTCCTGGTTATGGGGGACTTTAACTACCCGGATATTAACTGGGAAACAGAAACCTGTGAAACCCATAAAGGCAACAGGTTTCTGCTAATAATCAAGAAAAATTATCTTTCACAATTGGTGCAGAATCCAACCAGAGGAGCAGCACTTTTAGACCTAATACTATCTAATAGACCTGACAGAATAACAAATCTGCAGGTGGTTGGGCATTTAGGAAATAGCGACCACAATATTGTGCAGTTTCACCTGTCTTTCACTAGGGGGACTTGTCAGGGAGTCACAAAAACATTGAACTTTAGGAAGGCAAAGTTTGAACAGCTTAGAGATGCCCTTAATCTGGTAGACTGGGACAATATCCTCAGAAATGAGAATACAGATAATAAATGGGAAATGTTTAAGAACATCCTAAATAGGCAGTGTAAGCGGTTTATACCTTGTGGGAATAAAAGGACTAGAAATAGGAAAAACCCAATGTGGCTAAACAAAGAAGTAAGACAGGCAATTAACAGTAAAAAGAAAGCATTTGCACTACTAAAGCAGGATGGCACCATTGAAGCTCTAAAAAACTATAGGGAGAAAAATACTTTATCTAAAAAACTAATTAAAGCTGCCAAAAAGGAAACAGAGAAGCACATTGCTAAGGAGAGTAAAACTAATCCCAAACTGTTCTTCAACTATATCAATAGTAAAAGAATAAAAACTGAAAATGTAGGCCCCTTAAAAAATAGTGAGGAAAGAATGGTTGTAGATGACGAGGAAAAAGCTAACATATTAAACACCTTCTTCTCCACGGTATTCACGGTGGAAAATGAAATGCTAGGTGAAATCCCAAGAAACAATGAAAACCCTATATTAAGGGTCACCAATCTAACCCAAGAAGAGGTGCGAAACCGGCTAAATAAGATTAAAATAGATAAATCTCCGGGTCCGGATGGCATACACCCACGAGTACTAAGAGAACTAAGTAATGTAATAGATAAACCATTATTTCTTATTTTTAGTGACTCTATAGCGACAGGGTCTGTTCCGCAGGACTGGCGCATAGCAAATGTGATGCCAATATTCAAAAAGGGCTCTAAAAGTGAACCTGGAAATTATAGGCCAGTAAGTCTAACCTCTATTGTTGGTAAAATATTTGAAGGGTTTCTGAGGGATGTTATTCTGGATTATCTCAATGAGAATAACTGTTTAACTCCATATCAGCATGGGTTTATGAGAAATCGCTCCTGTCAAACCAATCTAATCAGTTTTTATGAAGAGGTAAGCTATAGACTGGACCACGGTGAGTCATTGGACGTGGTATATCTCGATTTTTCCAAAGCGTTTGATACCGTGCCGCACAAGAGGTTGCTACACAAAATGAGAATGCTTGGTCTGGGGGAAAATGTGTGTAAATGGGTTAGTAACTGGCTTAGTGATAGAAAGCAGAGGGTGGTTATAAATGGTATAGTCTCTAACTGGGTCGCTGTGACCAGTGGGGTACCGCAGGGGTCAGTATTGGGACCTGTTCTCTTCAACATATTCATTAATGATCTGGTAGAAGGTTTACACAGTAAAATATCGATATTTGCAGATGATACAAAACTATGTAAAGCAGTTAATACAAGAGAAGATAGTATTCTGCTACAGATGGATCTGGATAAGTTGGAAACTTGGGCTGAAAGGTGGCAGATGAGGTTTAACAATGATAAATGTAAGGTTATACACATGGGAAGAGGGAATCAATATCACCATTACACACTGAACGGGAAACCACTGGGTAAATCTGACAGGGAGAAGGACTTGGGGATCCTAGTTAATGATAAACTTACCTGGAGCAGCCAGTGCCAGGCAGCAGCTGCCAAGGCAAACAGGATCATGGGGTGCATTAAAAGAGGTCTGGATACACATGATGAGAGCATTATACTGCCTCTGTACAAATCCCTAGTTAGACCGCACATGGAGTACTGTGTCCAGTTTTGGGCACCGGTGCTCAGGAAGGATATAATGGAACTAGAGAGAGTACAAAGGAGGGCAACAAAATTAATAAAGGGGATGGGAGAACTACAATACCCAGATAGATTAGCGAAATTAGGATTATTTAGTCTAGAAAAAAGACGACTGAGGGGCGATCTAATAACCATGTATAAGTATATAAGGGGACAATACAAATATCTCGCTGAGGATCTGTTTATACCAAGGAAGGTGACGGGCACAAGGGGGCATTCTTTGCGTCTGGAGGAGAGAAGGTTTTTCCACCAACATAGAAGAGGATTCTTTACTGTTAGGGTAGTGAGAATCTGGAATTGCTTGCCTGAGGAGGTGGTGATGGCGAACTCAGTCGAGGGGTTCAAGAGAGGCCTGGATGTCTTCCTGGAGCAGAACAATATTGTATCATACAATTATTAGGTTCTGTAGAAGGACGTAGATCTGGGTATTTATTATGATGGAATATAGGCTGAACTGGATGGACAAATGTCTTTTTTCGGCCTTACTAACTATGTTACTATGTTACTATGTAAAAGTCAATATTGACTCTGTAATGAGCCTTGCCATATGACTTAGGATAAAAGCCAAAATCTCAACTTGCAGACACTGTGTCGGGGTACTACCCCTTCCCAGTGCAAAGTGTGAGATCTGGGCTGGCTGTGTGAGAGGTACATGACCAGGATCCAAGGGACAACGTTTCTCATTGCAGAGCCTAACATGCCAAGATGAGTAGAATTTTAAGCCTGGCAATGCTCCTCTGGAAAATATGCAAATTGTCTTTTTAGAGAGGAAGAGGACTAGAACTTTAGTGCCACCTATAGGACAAAGCAGCCCTAAAAGTGAACTATCATAATTAGAAGATTGAGAGGTGAGATCCTCTATGCACTGGTGCCCCTCAATGTTTTGGAGATTACAAAGGGGGTTCTGTATATATGACAGGATGTGAATACATGCTTTTTCTTTTACTATGTATCTCAAATGGAAGCGTTGCTGTAATATAGTGTAGCAGGAATAAGGCAGGGGAAAATATAACACCGTCAAAATAGATATAATTTTCCATTTCTCCTTCCAAAACTGCACCTTCTAAGTTACCTTCCAGCACCAGCAGAGTGAGGAGCTAGAGGGCTTCATATTATGCAGATCTCTAGGGACTTTGTATCAATTGGAGGGTACATACATTATACTTCATGAAGTCACTGAGGAACCAAGAGCCAAGGCAGAAGGGCCTTCCTTTAACTCGTGTATCTGGGAAAATAACTGATGAAGAAATGGGGTGTGAAGGGGTCTGTTTGGACCCCAATACAGCAAATGTCACCAAGAGTGTATTTCTCACCAGACAAGACACAGATCTTAAGGTCACTGTTGACTTTCGTTATTAACCAAGGGCCAAAGGTGAAGGGTGGACAGTTAGGGTACCGTCACACTAAGCGACGCTGCAGCGATACCGACAACGATGTCGATCGCTGCAGCGTCGCTGTTTGGTCGCTGGAGAGCTGTCACACAGACAGCTCTCCAGCGACCAACGATCCCGAGGTCCCCGGTAACCAGGGTAAACATCGGGTTACTAAGCGCAGGGCCACGCTTAGTAACCCGATGTTTACCCTGGTTACCAGCATAAACGTTAAGCCGGAAAGCAGAGCGGTGAAGTCACAGGATGCAGGAGGAGTGCAGAGAAGCACAGCGCCGGGGACAGACACCGGAATGTAAGTATGTAATGTTTGTTTTTTTACGTTTACGCTGGTAACCAGGGTAAATATCGGGTTACTAAGCGCGGTCCTGCGCTTAGTAACCCGATGTTTACCCTGGTTACCAGTGAAGACATCACTGAATCGGCGTCACACACGCCGATTCAGCGATGTCAGCGGGAGATCCAGCGACGAAATAAAGTTTCAAATGATCTGCTACGACGTACGATTCTCAGCGGGGTCCCTGATCGCAGTAGCGTGTCAGACACAGCGAGATCGTAAGGATATCACTGGAACGTCACGGATCGTGCCATCCTAGCGATCAAAGTGCCACTGCGTGACGGTACCCTTAGGAAGGAAACTTCCTGGAATCTAAGGGCATAGTGCCCAAGATGGCTGCTAAGGATTAGAGAGCTATCTGTTGCTAAGGGAGCATTTACTTTCTTTTTCTCAGATGAGAGTATAATTTGAAAAAGGAGCTGCAATTAGACATCTGTGAGTCTCCCAGTCTAGTAGATAGTCAAATCATTTGCAAAATTCAGAGTAAAAAATGCAGTTAGATCCTAATTAATTTCCTGGACCACAAGGGGGTCAATATGCAAACCCATGTAAATGGCTGAGAGGAAAACAATGAAAGGAGTCAATGGAAGGTAGTATTATGTGGTGCCAGGAAAAAAGGTGCTGCAGCCAAAAGTAAACATTGTGTGGCTGGGGAGTAAACAACAGCCTAAAGTGTGCTTCATGGGGAGCAGAGAAGAAAAAGGGAGGAGAACTTGAACATCTAGTGTTATGTTAAGGCCACCTTCCCCCAAAACCAACACCCTTTCAGAAAATCCTCCATGTCTCTAAACAGATGCTCCAAAAAACCTCCAGTAGTATTGGGAAGGTAGGATGTGCGAAAAATATAGACCGAATTACCCAGGTTTCTTTTTACAGGAATGAGCAGAAAAATGTCGCAGGCACAAAACCTGACTATTACTGCAAGATCTTGTGTCTCTGACTAGATGAGCGCTGTAGTAGTGCAGATGTCGCACCTATTGGTGTGTGTATATATAAGTATACACTAGAGTTAAGCAAACATTTGCACTACCCTAGTCCGGTCTGCAGTCCAGGACTAACTTCTGCAGATATCCTCACAGGCACCTCTGGCGTTTACTAGTCCCCGGCAATGTACGTGAAAACGTTGCTTGGGTTCTAGTAACTAGAATTATGTGACGTTGTCACATTGTGGGCCTAGTAAGTGCCAGCAGTGCCCAGGAGTCCGGTCACATATGTGACGATTGCCTAGGTCCAGCTGCCATGGAGGACCGGACTTGTCGTCAGACCAGATTAGTGCAAATGTTTTTACTCTGGTCTATTATACACCAATAACCACCACACATACAGTACACTATATACAGCACTTTTCTGCAGTGTTATACTGTAAAGGTACCGTCACACATAACGATTTCTTTAACGATATCGTTGCTTTTTGTGACGTAGCAACGATATCGTTAACGAAATTGTTATGTGTGACAGCGACCAACGATCAGGCCCCTGCTGGGAGATCGTTGGTCGCTGGGAATCATCAGGACCTTTTTTTTGGTCGCTGATCACGATACGATACGATACGATACACTTTATTGATCCCGTGGGAAATTATGGTATCACAGCAGCACAACTTAAATCATAAAAAACATAAAGGAATTACATAGTTGACATGACAGTTTGTTGACAGAAGAACATTATACATTATACATTAGAATAGGACATACACAACGAGTGAACTGAAATGTAGAGAAATAAGTAGACTTTCACCTTGGTGGTTTAACCCTAATGTTATTATTGTACATTCCCATGGCAGTTGGCACAAACGATTTCCTATATTTTTCCTTCTTACACCTCAGAAGTATTAGCCGGTTACTGAAGGTGCCCTTCTGTCTCATGAATAGCTCATATTTGCACATTTGCTCCTTCAAAAAGAACCTGAAGACCCACCTCTTCCGACAAGCCTACAACCTGCAGTAACCACCGATTGACCAAACCGCTGCACGGCCAGCTCTACCCTCACCTACTGTATCCTCACCCATCCCTTGTAGATTGTGAGCCCTCGCGGGCAGGGTCCTCTCTCCTCCTGTACCAGTTGTGACTTGTATTTTTCAAGATTATTGTACTTGTTTTATTATGTATACCCCTCCTCACATGTAAAGCGCCATGGAATAAATGGCGCTATAATAATAAATAATAATAATAAAATAATAATAATAATATAATGGATGTGCATTATTGTTCATAATTGCCATACACTTTTTCAGAGTTCTTCTCTCCACTACCTCCCCAAAAGAGTCCAGATTGCAGCCCACAGCAGAACTTGCCTTCTTGATAATCTTATTCAGCTTATTAGCATCAGAGGCCCGCACACTATTACCCCAGCACGTGATTGCAAAAAAGATGGCACTTGCCACTACAGATTGGTAGAACATTTCTAACATTTTGCTACACACATTAAAAGACCTCAGTTTCCTTAGGAAATACAATCTGCTCATCCCCTTCTTGTAGACAAACTCTGAGTGGCATCTCCAGTCCAGTTTGCTATCCAAATGGACCCCCAAATATTTGTAACTCTCCACCTGCTCTACCTCCTGACCTGCAATAGTGATCGGTAAGCATTCCAACTTAATCCTGCTATAGGTGGCCACCAACTCCTTTGTTTTCTTAACATTTAGTTGTAGATAGTTACCATTGCACCAATCCACGAAATTCGACACCACACTTCTGTATTCCTCATCCCCCTGATCTCCCCTAATGCATCCCACAACCACGGAGTCATCCGAAAATTTTTGAAGGTGGCAAAGTTCAGATTTATACTGAAAGTCTGAAGTATACAGTGTGAATAGAAAGGGCGCAAGCACCGTTCCCTGGGGGCACCAACACTGCTCAATAATCTGCTTGACACCACTGCTCCCATCACCAACGATCTCCCAGCAGGGGCCTGATCGTTGGTCGCTGTCACACATAACAATTTCGTTAACGATATCGTTGCTACGTCACAAAAAGCAACGATATCGTTAAAGAAATCGTTATGTGTGACGGTACCTTTACAGTATAACACTGCAGAAAAGTGCTGTATATAGTGTACTGTATGTGTGGTGGTTATTGGTGTATAATAGACCAGAGTAAAAACATTTGCACTAATCTGGTCTGACGACAAGTCCGGTCCTCCATGGCAGCTGGACCTAGGCAATCGTCACATATGTGACCGGACTCCTGGGCACTGCTGGCACTTACTAGGCCCACAATGTGACAACGTCACATAATTCTAACCTCAGAAAAAGTACATGCCTAGGAAAGGCAGCTTTAACAAACGATAAATGCATCCAAAAATTAGAACAAGCGAAAGCTATAGCCTTAAAATAGTGAACATACTTTATTTCAAACAAAAGACGTAAAAAGACATTATCATAAAGGTAAGTAAAAAATGGATTATGCGGATACACAGTGCAAATGATATAATCGCCCCAGACTGGAGCCAGGCAATGTTATGGGTCATTGAATACAGGGTAAGTAAAGAGCATGTAAGCGCTTCAAGAGGCTAATAAGGTGCTAATGTGCTTTGGTGCAGCGATTTTATAAGCAAGAAAAACTGATAGGCCAAGGATTGCAAGCTAGTGCAAGTATGAATATATCCTAGTGGATAAAGTGGCCTAACTGTATAGACAGCGGTTAAGTAAATGCTTACTATAGCAGACTGACGTGATGACCCAGAGTAAATAAGGCACAGTGGCAAGGACACATTACCTGCAGCCGTGGAGCGATTCCCCGACGCGCGTTTCGCGTGTAGCTTTGACGAGGGGTAAGGTGCAGAGTGGAGTTGCCGGCTTATATCATGTGGGGACATACTGGCAGCGGCTAAGGCGGCGCTTCCGCCGGGAAAGTCCGCCGACGTCATCGGGCCTCGGCGTCATGCGGCGGTGCTCCTCCCCGCTCGACGCGTCAGAGCTGGGAGGTTGCACCGTAACACAATAGACGCGTTGCCCCGGCAACGCCCAAGCAGGACGCCCAGCGGGAGCGCACACCGCTGCAGAGGAGAGAACAGCAAGTGCTCCAGTGTGTACGGCAAGCAGCGAACAGGGACCACGCAGGGGGACTATGTCCTATGTCTGTATAAAATCTCTGTGAGAAAATGGTGTGTGTAAGAGTCCTTTGAGGCTAATAGGCAGAGAGAAAATAGGTGTACCAATGGGAAAGCTTTAAAAGGGGAAGATGTGCAGTGTGGGCATGGGCTGCCCCAGGGAAAAAAGGGGGGGGGGGAAAGGGAAGGTGTGTATATAGGCAGAAGTTACATCTAATGAATAACCTGCCAATTAAAGAAAACAAAAAGTAGAAAAATATAACATATAAAATATGGCAGTTTATACAAAAAGGACATAGGTGCCATATAGTCTAAAAAACCCTGATATATATAACAGTGAGTCGAAAAACAGACATATGTATCAAAAAGGAGCATATATATGATTAACATAGTATGAAAATATCCAAGACTCCAATACGGAGAGGAGTGGTCCTCGTCTAGAATGGATTAGGCCGTTTGCAGTATGATGTGGTTTGCAGATCTGTTTCACTACGCCTCAGCAGTGTCCATCATGTCCATGGATATCAAAGAAAGAAGAGCATCATAGACGGAATACATGGGTGAAACTGTTGTAGAAGAGAAGCATATATGTTAATATAAAAACATGATAAAAGCACTAAAAATACATAAAATAGGTTAGAGAAATGGGGCAAAACTGAGAATTTCATTTAAGCCATATGGTTGAACTGACCCTATTCTGTGGATCCACCGGGCCTCCAGCTGGGCAAGGGATTTCCTCCAATTACCCCCTCTGGCATCTATGTAAATTTTATCTATACCAAAGGCTTTTAAAAGAGAGGCATCACAGCCGTGTGCCACTTTAAAATGCCTAGGTACCGGTTTCAGGATGGCAAGGTCTTCAATCGCCTGGGCATTGATAATATCCCGGTAGTGTTCTCTAATTCTCGTTTTAAGCGGTCTTGAAGTAAGGCCTACATAAATTTTAGAACAGGGGCAAAAAATGTAGTAAATTACCCCAATGGTATCACAAGTTATGTGTTGGGTTATTGAAAATGTCGTTCTCCCATCCCAAGATTTGAATGTGGTGGCCCGTGCCATATTGGGGCAAGCGATGCAATTGCCGCAAGGGTAGAAGCCCCATTTAGGGCCTTTGGATGTAAACGCCTTTTCCGGGGTGGCCCCTGGGTAGTAGCTCCGGACCAATTGGTCCTTGAGGTTGGGGGATTTCCTATATGTGATAGAGGGTCGATCCGGGAGATGCTTTGCGAGGGTATGGTCGACCTTTAGGAGGGGCCAATATTTAGTAAGCGCTGCTGACATATCCTTCCAATTTTGATTGTACGTGGTGATGAAACGAATTTTCGTATCAAAGGTAGTTTTGTTGCGAGGTTTCAGTAGGTCAGTACGGTTGGCCTTTTCGGCTCTCTTTAGTGCCCTCTTTATACTTCTCTTAGAGTATCCTCTGTCCTGGAAACGCGTAGCTAATGCGGCTGCCTGCTCGGAGAAGTGCCCGTCATCGGAGCATATGCGTCTTACCCTGAGAAATTGCCCAATCGGGATACTAAAAATAAGGGGTCGAGGGTGAGAGGAGGTGGCATGCAGGAGGGAGTTCACTGCAGTTTCTTTGCGAAATATGCTGGTTTCCAAGCATCCCCCTGGGGGACCTAGTATTTGGATGTCTAGGAAATCAATAGAGGTCTGGCTGCGTTTGTGGGTCAGTCTGATGTTGTAACCATTATCATTTAATAACCCAATGAACTCCAGGAGGTCCTGCTCTGGGCCCTGCCATACCATAAGGATATCATCTACCGTATATAGCGGGCCCAGAACAGGACCCGCTCGATGTGGGCTACAGGTTTAGCGAAAAAAATGTCCCTTTCCCACTTTCCCATAAAAAGATTTGCATAGGAAGATGCAAAAGCCGCACCCATCGCGGTCCCCTGCTGTTGCTGGTAGATGCTCTGCTTAAAAATAAAGAAATTGTGCTCAAGAGCAAACCCAAGGAGGGTGAGGAGAAAAAGAACAAAATCGGGTTGGTACTCCGACATTTCAAGGAATGTTTGTGTGGCCTTGATACCATGTTGGTGCTGAATAGAGGTATAAAGGGACTCAACGTCCATAGTCACCAACCACATGTCAGAATCTAAAGGGATGCCCTCTATTTTTCTGAGAACGTCACTAGTGTCCTTGACGTAAGAGGGGAGATCTGCGACTAGGGGTTTGAGGTAATGATCCAGGTATTTACAAATAGTCTCCGTCAAGCTACCATTACCAGAAACGATAGGGCGTCCAGGGGGGTTAAGGGGGTTTTTGTGGATTTTGGGTATGAAGTATATACACGCCATCCTAGGGTAAAGTGGGACTAGATAGTTTTTCAAATCCGCTGTTATGAGACCCTGATCAAATGCTTTATCCAAAATATCCTGCAACTCCCCTTTAAATTTGACCGTGGGGTTAAACGTCAGTTTTTTGTAGCAGGAAATGTCCCTTAGCTGTCGAAAAGCCTCCCTCTCATACATGTGTATGGGCCATACCACCACATTACCCCCCTTGTCCGCCTGTTTAATTATGACCCCTTTTACTTTCTTGAGTTCGGAAAGGGCTGCCCTTTGTGAGAAGGTAAGATTGTGATTGGTTACAGGAGTTTTAATCCGTTCAAATTCCTGGGTGACGAGTTTTACATACAATTCAATGTTGGGAAATAGGTTGAGAGGTGGAAATTTTTTGGGAACTGGAGGAATAAATTTACCTGAAGGTGTAGGGTCTGGTGGCTCGTCACTGAGTTCCTCAAGGATGGCAATGGCTCGCAGCTCGTCCTCAGACCACACATCTTCAGATCCTGGTTTATCATGAAGTTTTTTCAGCACTAGCTTACGGGCAAAAAGTTGGAGGTCTTTGATGGCTAGGAAGGGATCAAAAGCGGATGAAGGTGAGAAGGATAAGCCCAAACTGAGAACCTCAATTTGTGATGGTGATAGGGTGATATCAGAGAGGTTAATTACCTGCAGTTTGGAAGAGGATGCATTCCCTGGTCGTGCATGGGTTTTAGTAGGCGTATAACTTTTTTTACTAGTTTTGCCCTGACGTAGATTATAGGCTCGCTGCTGAGAGCTGCCACTTTCCCTTGAGGAGGTGGATGATATAGAAGACGAGCGTATAGATATCCGCTCACGTCTTTCACCAGAGGGCCATTTGTATATGGAGCCATTATTAAAGTCACTCAAGTCCCTCTGAAACTTCCTGGCCTTGGTCTCTTTCACCTCTTTTTCCCATATAACAAATTGGTTGTCAATATCCTTGTTGATTGCCTCAATTTCTGCAGACGGAAGATTATCCAGCAATTTGGAACGAGTGGATTCAATATCCGTATCTAATTTCTCAAGGGTTTTTTTATTGTTCCCTATTAAGAGTTCGATCAATGACTTGGAGCAGGTGGTGCAGGATTCCTCCCACCTAGTTCTAAAAGTGGCATCCTCAATAGGAAAGGAAGGCATTATGCGCACACGTAGACCCCTGGGTATCAGTCCCTTGGCCAGGTAACTCTCTAAGGAGGCTTTGTTCCACCAGGTCCGAGTTCTTTTTTTGAGAAGATATTTCAATGTATTTCTTAACTCAGTTTTTTGCCCATTTTCAGTAGTACTAAATTGCACAGTGTCTCCACAAAATACCGTATCAACACAAGAGAGCCAGGTTTTGTCCCTTGCTTTGTAATCCATCCTGGCACGTGGATAGAAACCTGTAACTGGTACAGAAAGTAACAATAACCTCAGAAAAAGTACATGCCTAGGAAAGGCAGCTTTAACAAACGATAAATGCATCCAAAAATTAGAACAAGCGAAAGCTATAGCCTTAAAATAGTGAACATACTTTATTTCAAACAAAAGACGTAAAAAGACATTATCATAAAGGTAAGTAAAAAATGGATTATGCGGATACACAGTGCAAATGATATAATCGCCCCAGACTGGAGCCAGGCAATGTTATGGGTCATTGAATACAGGGTAAGTAAAGAGCATGTAAGCGCTTCAAGAGGCTAATAAGGTGCTAATGTGCTTTGGTGCAGCGATTTTATAAGCAAGAAAAACTGATAGGCCAAGGATTGCAAGCTAGTGCAAGTATGAATATATCCTAGTGGATAAAGTGGCCTAACTGTATAGACAGCGGTTAAGTAAATGCTTACTATAGCAGACTGACGTGATGACCCAGAGTAAATAAGGCACAGTGGCAAGGACACATTACCTGCAGCCGTGGAGCACCAACATGGTATCAAGGCCACACAAACATTCCTTGAAATGTCGGAGTACCAACCCGATTTTGTTCTTTTTCTCCTCACCCTCCTTGGGTTTGCTCTTGAGCACAATTTCTTTATTTTTAAGCAGAGCATCTACCAGCAACAGCAGGGGACCGCGATGGGTGCGGCTTTTGCATCTTCCTATGCAAATCTTTTTATGGGAAAGTGGGAAAGGGACATTTTTTTTCGCTAAACCTGTAGCCCACATCGAGCGGGTCCTGTTCTGGGCCCGCTATATAGATGATATCCTTATGGTATGGCAGGGCCCAGAGCAGGACCTCCTGGAGTTCATTGGGTTATTAAATGATAATGGTTACAACATCAGACTGACCCACAAACGCAGCCAGACCTCTATTGATTTCCTAGACATCCAAATACTAGGTCCCCCAGGGGGATGCTTGGAAACCAGCATATTTCGCAAAGAAACTGCAGTGAACTCCCTCCTGCATGCCACCTCCTCTCACCCTCGACCCCTTATTTCTAGTATCCCGATTGGGCAATTTCTCAGGGTAAGACGCATATGCTCCGATGACGGGCACTTCTCCGAGCAGGCAGCCGCATTAGCTACGCGTTTCCAGGACAGAGGATACTCTAAGAGAAGTATAAAGAGGGCACTAAAGAGAGCCGAAAAGGCCAACCGTACTGACCTACTGAAACCTCGCAACAAAACTACCTTTGATACGAAAATTCGTTTCATCACCACGTACAATCAAAATTGGAAGGATATGTCAGCAGCGCTTACTAAATATTGGCCCCTCCTAAAGGTCGACCATACCCTCGCAAAGCATCTCCCGGATCGACCCTCTATCACATATAGGAAATCCCCCAACCTCAAGGACCAATTGGTCCGGAGCTACTACCCAGGGGCCACCCCGGAAAAGGCGTTTACATCCAAAGGCCCTAAATGGGGCTTCTACCCTTGCGGCAATTGCATCGCTTGCCCCAATATGGCACGGGCCACCACATTCAAATCTTGGGATGGGAGAACGACATTTTCAATAACCCAACACATAACTTGTGATACCATTGGGGTAATTTACTACATTTTTTGCCCCTGTTCTAAAATTTATGTAGGCCTTACTTCAAGACCGCTTAAAACGAGAATTAGAGAACACTACCGGGATATTATCAATGCCCAGGCGATTGAAGACCTTGCCATCCTGAAACCGGTACCTAGGCATTTTAAAGTGGCACACGGCTGTGATGCCTCTCTTTTAAAAGCCTTTGGTATAGATAAAATTTACATAGATGCCAGAGGGGGTAATTGGAGGAAATCCCTTGCCCAGCTGGAGGCCCGGTGGATCCACAGAATAGGGTCAGTTCAACCATATGGCTTAAATGAAATTCTCAGTTTTGCCCCATTTCCTCTAACCTATTTTATGTATTTTTAGTGCTTTTATCATGTTTTTATATTAACATATATGCTTCTCTTCTACAACAGTTTCACCCATGTATTCCGTCTATGATGCTCTTCTTTCTTTGATATCCATGGACATGATGGACACTGCTGAGGCGTAGTGAAACAGATCTGCAAACCACATCATACTGCAAACGGCCTAATCCATTCTAGACGAGGACCACTCCTCTCCGTATTGGAGTCTTGGATATTTTCATACTATGTTAATCATATATATGCTCCTTTTTGATACATATGTCTGTTTTTCGACTCACTGTTATATATATCAGGGTTTTTTAGACTATATGGCACCTATGTCCTTTTTGTATAAACTGCCATATTTTATATGTTATATTTTTCTACTTTTTGTTTTCTTTAATTGGCAGGTTATTCATTAGATGTAACTTCTGCCTATATACACACCTTCCCTTTCCCCCCCCCCCTTTTTTCCCTGGGGCAGCCCATGCCCACACTGCACATCTTCCCCTTTTAAAGCTTTCCCATTGGTACACCTATTTTCTCTCTGCCTATTAGCCTCAAAGGACTCTTACACACACCATTTTCTCACAGAGATTTTATACAGACATAGGACATAGTCCCCCTGCGTGGTCCCTGTTCGCTGCTTGCCGTACACACTGGAGCACTTGCTGTTCTCTCCTCTGCAGCGGTGTGCGCTCCCGCTGGGCGTCCTGCTTGGGCGTTGCCGGGGCAACGCGTCTATTGTGTTACGGTGCAACCTCTCAGCTCTGACGCGTCGAGCCGGGAGGAGCACCGCCGTATGACGCCGAGGCCCGATGACGTCGGCGGACTTTCCCGGCGGAAGCGCCGCCTTAGCCGCTGCCAGTATGTCCCCACATGATATAAGCCGGCAACTCCACTCTGCACCTTACCCCTCGTCAAAGCTACACGCGAAACGCACGTCGGGGAATCGCTCCACGGCTGCAGGTAATGTGTCCTTGCCACTGTGCCTTATTTACTCTGGGTCATCACGTCAGTCTGCTATAGTAAGCATTTACTTAACCGCTGTCTATACAGTTAGGCCACTTTATCCACTAGGATATATTCATACTTGCACTAGCTTGCAATCCTTGGCCTATCAGTTTTTCTTGCTTATAAAATCGCTGCACCAAAGCACATTAGCACCTTATTAGCCTCTTGAAGCGCTTACATGCTCTTTACTTACCCTGTATTCAATGACCCATAACATTGCCTGGCTCCAGTCTGGGGCGATTATATCATTTGCACTGTGTATCCGCATAATCCATTTTTTACTTACCTTTATGATAATGTCTTTTTACGTCTTTTGTTTGAAATAAAGTATGTTCACTATTTTAAGGCTATAGCTTTCGCTTGTTCTAATTTTTGGATGCATTTATCGTTTGTTAAAGCTGCCTTTCCTAGGCATGTACTTTTTCTGAGGTTATTGTTACTTTCTGTACCAGTTACAGGTTTCTATCCACGTGCCAGGATGGATTACAAAGCAAGGGACAAAACCTGGCTCTCTTGTGTTGATACGGTATTTTGTGGAGACACTGTGCAATTTAGTACTACTGAAAATGGGCAAAAAACTGAGTTAAGAAATACATTGAAATATCTTCTCAAAAAAAGAACTCGGACCTGGTGGAACAAAGCCTCCTTAGAGAGTTACCTGGCCAAGGGACTGATACCCAGGGGTCTACGTGTGCGCATAATGCCTTCCTTTCCTATTGAGGATGCCACTTTTAGAACTAGGTGGGAGGAATCCTGCACCACCTGCTCCAAGTCATTGATCGAACTCTTAATAGGGAACAATAAAAAAACCCTTGAGAAATTAGATACGGATATTGAATCCACTCGTTCCAAATTGCTGGATAATCTTCCGTCTGCAGAAATTGAGGCAATCAACAAGGATATTGACAACCAATTTGTTATATGGGAAAAAGAGGTGAAAGAGACCAAGGCCAGGAAGTTTCAGAGGGACTTGAGTGACTTTAATAATGGCTCCATATACAAATGGCCCTCTGGTGAAAGACGTGAGCGGATATCTATACGCTCGTCTTCTATATCATCCACCTCCTCAAGGGAAAGTGGCAGCTCTCAGCAGCGAGCCTATAATCTACGTCAGGGCAAAACTAGTAAAAAAAGTTATACGCCTACTAAAACCCATGCACGACCAGGGAATGCATCCTCTTCCAAACTGCAGGTAATTAACCTCTCTGATATCACCCTATCACCATCACAAATTGAGGTTCTCAGTTTGGGCTTATCCTTCTCACCTTCATCCGCTTTTGATCCCTTCCTAGCCATCAAAGACCTCCAACTTTTTGCCCGTAAGCTAGTGCTGAAAAAACTTCATGATAAACCAGGATCTGAAGATGTGTGGTCTGAGGACGAGCTGCGAGCCATTGCCATCCTTGAGGAACTCAGTGACGAGCCACCAGACCCTACACCTTCAGGTAAATTTATTCCTCCAGTTCCCAAAAAATTTCCACCTCTCAACCTATTTCCCAACATTGAATTGTATGTAAAACTCGTCACCCAGGAATTTGAACGGATTAAAACTCCTGTAACCAATCACAATCTTACCTTCTCACAAAGGGCAGCCCTTTCCGAACTCAAGAAAGTAAAAGGGGTCATAATTAAACAGGCGGACAAGGGGGGTAATGTGGTGGTATGGCCCATACACATGTATGAGAGGGAGGCTTTTCGACAGCTAAGGGACATTTCCTGCTACAAAAAACTGACGTTTAACCCCACGGTCAAATTTAAAGGGGAGTTGCAGGATATTTTGGATAAAGCATTTGATCAGGGTCTCATAACAGCGGATTTGAAAAACTATCTAGTCCCACTTTACCCTAGGATGGCGTGTATATACTTCATACCCAAAATCCACAAAAACCCCCTTAACCCCCCTGGACGCCCTATCGTTTCTGGTAATGGTAGCTTGACGGAGACTATTTGTAAATACCTGGATCATTACCTCAAACCCCTAGTCGCAGATCTCCCCTCTTACGTCAAGGACACTAGTGACGTTCTCAGAAAAATAGAGGGCATCCCTTTAGATTCTGACATGTGGTTGGTGACTATGGACGTTGAGTCCCTTTATACCTCTATTCAGCACCAACATGGTATCAAGGCCACACAAACATTCCTTGAAATGTCGGAGTACCAACCCGATTTTGTTCTTTTTCTCCTCACCCTCCTTGGGTTTGCTCTTGAGCACAATTTCTTTATTTTTAAGCAGAGCATCTACCAGCAACAGCAGGGGACCGCGATGGGTGCGGCTTTTGCATCTTCCTATGCAAATCTTTTTATGGGAGAGTGGGAAAGGGACATTTTTTTCGCTAAACCTGTAGCCCACATCGAGCGGGTCCTGTTCTGGGCCCGCTATATAGATGATATCCTTATGGTATGGCAGGGCCCAGAGCAGGACCTCCTGGAGTTCATTGGGTTATTAAATGATAATGGTTACAACATCAGACTGACCCACAAACGCAGCCAGACCTCTATTGATTTCCTAGACATCCAAATACTAGGTCCCCCAGGGGGATGCTTGGAAACCAGCATATTTCGCAAAGAAACTGCAGTGAACTCCCTCCTGCATGCCACCTCCTCTCACCCTCGACCCCTTATTTCTAGTATCCCGATTGGGCAATTTCTCAGGGTAAGACGCATATGCTCCGATGACGGGCACTTCTCCGAGCAGGCAGCCGCATTAGCTACGCGTTTCCAGGACAGAGGATACTCTAAGAGAAGTATAAAGAGGGCACTAAAGAGAGCCGAAAAGGCCAACCGTACTGACCTACTGAAACCTCGCAACAAAACTACCTTTGATACGAAAATTCGTTTCATCACCACGTACAATCAAAATTGGAAGGATATGTCAGCAGCGCTTACTAAATATTGGCCCCTCCTAAAGGTCGACCATACCCTCGCAAAGCATCTCCCGGATCGACCCTCTATCACATATAGGAAATCCCCCAACCTCAAGGACCAATTGGTCCGGAGCTACTACCCAGGGGCCACCCCGGAAAAGGTGTTTACATCCAAAGGCCCTAAATGGGGCTTCTACCCTTGCGGCAATTGCATCGCTTGCCCCAATATGGCACGGGCCACCACATTCAAATCTTGGGATGGGAGAACGACATTTTCAATAACCCAACACATAACTTGTGATACCATTGGGGTAATTTACTACATTTTTTGCCCCTGTTCTAAAATTTATGTAGGCCTTACTTCAAGACCGCTTAAAACGAGAATTAGAGAACACTACCGGGATATTATCAATGCCCAGGCGATTGAAGACCTTGCCATCCTGAAACCGGTACCTAGGCATTTTAAAGTGGCACACGGCTGTGATGCCTCTCTTTTAAAAGCCTTTGGTATAGATAAAATTTACATAGATGCCAGAGGGGGTAATTGGAGGAAATCCCTTGCCCAGCTGGAGGCCCGGTGGATCCACAGAATAGGGTCAGTTCAACCATATGGCTTAAATGAAATTCTCAGTTTTGCCCCATTTCTCTAACCTATTTTATGTATTTTTAGTGCTTTTATCATGTTTTTATATTAACATATATGCTTCTCTTCTACAACAGTTTCACCCATGTATTCCGTCTATGATGCTCTTCTTTCTTTGATATCCATGGACATGATGGACACTGCTGAGGCGTAGTGAAACAGATCTGCAAACCACATCATACTGCAAACGGCCTAATCCATTCTAGACGAGGACCACTCCTCTCCGTATTGGAGTCTTGGATATTTTCATACTATGTTAATCATATATATGCTCCTTTTTGATACATATGTCTGTTTTTCGACTCACTGTTATATATATCAGGGTTTTTTAGACTATATGGCACCTATGTCCTTTTTGTATAAACTGCCATATTTTATATGTTATATTTTTCTACTTTTTGTTTTCTTTAATTGGCAGGTTATTCATTAGATGTAACTTCTGCCTATATACACACCTTCCCTTTCCCCCCCCCCCTTTTTTCCCTGGGGCAGCCCATGCCCACACTGCACATCTTCCCCTTTTAAAGCTTTCCCATTGGTACACCTATTTTCTCTCTGCCTATTAGCCTCAAAGGACTCTTACACACACCATTTTCTCACAGAGATTTTATACAGACATAGGACATAGTCCCCCTGCGTGGTCCCTGTTCGCTGCTTGCCGTACACACTGGAGCACTTGCTGTTCTCTCCTCTGCAGCGGTGTGCGCTCCCGCTGGGCGTCCTGCTTGGGCGTTGCCGGGGCAACGCGTCTATTGTGTTACGGTGCAACCTCCCAGCTCTGACGCGTCGAGCGGGGAGGAGCACCGCCGCATGACGCCGAGGCCCGATGACGTCGGCGGACTTTCCCGGCGGAAGCGCCGCCTTAGCCGCTGCCAGTATGTCCCCACATGATATAAGCCGGCAACTCCACTCTGCACCTTACCCCTCGTCAAAGCTACACGCGAAACGCGCGTCGGGGAATCGCTCCACGGCTGCAGGTAATGTGTCCTTGCCACTGTGCCTTATTTACTCTGGGTCATCACGTCAGTCTGCTATAGTAAGCATTTACTTAACCGCTGTCTATACAGTTAGGCCACTTTATCCACTAGGATATATTCATACTTGCACTAGCTTGCAATCCTTGGCCTATCAGTTTTTCTTGCTTATAAAATCGCTGCACCAAAGCACATTAGCACCTTATTAGCCTCTTGAAGCGCTTACATGCTCTTTACTTACCCTGTATTCAATGACCCATAACATTGCCTGGCTCCAGTCTGGGGCGATTATATCATTTGCACTGTGTATCCGCATAATCCATTTTTTACTTACCTTTATGATAATGTCTTTTTACGTCTTTTGTTTGAAATAAAGTATGTTCACTATTTTAAGGCTATAGCTTTCGCTTGTTCTAATTTTTGGTCACATAATTCTAGTTACTAGAACCCAAGCAACGTTTTCACGTACATTGCCGGGGACTAGTAAACGCCAGAGGTGCCTGTGAGGATATCTGCAGAAGTTAGTCCTGGACTGCAGACCGGACTAGGGTAGTGCAAATGTTTGCTTAACTCTAGTGTATACTTATATATACACACACCAATAGGTGCGACATCTGCACTACTACAGCGCTCATCTAGTCAGAGACACAAGATCCAGCGATGTGTTCACTGGTAACCAGGGTAAATATCGGGTTACTAAGCGCAGGGCCGCACTTAGTAACCCGATGTTTACCCTGGTTACCATTGTAAAAGTAAAAAAAAAAAAATCAGTACATACTCACATTCTGGTGTCTGTCACGTCCCCCGGCATCAGCTTCCCGCACTGACTGTGTCAGCGCCGGCCGGCCGTAAAGCAGAGCACAGCGGTGATGTCATGACGTCACCGCTGTGCTCTGTTTTACGGCCGGCCGGCGCTGACAGTCAGTGCGGGAAGGTGACACCGAGGGACGTGACAGACACCGGAATGTGAGTATGTACTTTTTTTTTTTTTTTTACTTTTACAATGGTAACCAGGGTAAACATCGGGTTACTAAGCGCGGCCCTGCGAACTCATCATCTTTCCCCCATCTCATGTATCCCCCCTACCTGACCTATCTATTATGGTAAACGGCATCACGCTCTCTCCCGCACCTGAAATCCGCTGCCTCGGGGTAACTCTCGACTCTGCCCTGTCCTTCAAACCCCACGTCCAAACTCTTGCGAACTCCTGTCGCCTCCAACTCAAAAATATTGCCAGAATCCGTCCCTTCCTCACCCCACAATCTACCAAAACTCTTGTGCATGCCCTCATCATCTCCCGCCTCGACTACTGCAACACCCTCCTCTGTGGCCTCCCAGCTAACTCCCTTGCACCACTCCAGTCTGTCCTCAACTCTGCTGCCCGGCTAATCCACCTCTCTCCTCGCTACTCCCCTGCTTCTCCCCTCTGCAAATCCCTCCACTCGCTCCCAATTCCGCAACGAATCCAGTTCAAACTACTAACACTGATCTACAAAGCCATCCACAACCTGTCCCCTCCTTATATCTCTGAACTAATCTCTCGATATCTTCCCTCACGTAATCTTCGATCCTTCCAAGACCTCCTTCTCTCCTCCACACTTATTCGTTCCTCACACAACCGCCTCCAAGATTTCTCCCGAATATCCCGCATCCTCTGGAATTCCACGCCTCAACACGTCCGATTATCCACCACCCTCGGATCCTTCAGACGGAACCTGAAAACCCATCTCTTCAGGAAAGCCTACAGCCTGCAATAACCATTCTGCCGCCTCGCCATCGCCAGAGCCGCCGCCTCGCCCCTACCTTCTGTCTCTCCCCACTATCCCACAGAATGTAAGTCCGCAAGGACAGGGTCCTCTCCCCTCTGTACCAGTCTGTCACTGTAAATTTGTGTACTGTAAACGATATCTATAACCCTGTATGTAACCCCTTTCTCATGTACAGCACCATGGAATTAATGGTGCTATATAAATAAATAATAATAATAGAGGTTACTGGGAGTGCATTATACTATGTGGAGGACTCTGAGGAGTGCATTATACTATATGGAGGTCTATGTTGGGGCCATTATACTATATGGAGGTTTATGTGGGGGCCATTATAATATTTGGAGGGGGATGTGGGAGCTTTTATACTTTATGGTGAGCTATGCGGGTTTCATTATATGGTATGCAAGCACCTATACAGTGTGAAGGTTTGTGTGGGGTCCATCATACTATGTGGGACCATTGTACTATTTTTAGGGCAAGTGGGGGCCAATATAGAGTTTGGTGAGGTGTGGGGACCACTATACTGCATGAAGCGCTGTGTGGGGGGTCAGAGTTGGGGGACCATAGTGTGCTGGGGTCACCATACTTTGCCAAGGGCGTTGAAGAGGGGTACAGTAGGGTCATCATTCTATGCGTGTGGAGGAGCTCAGGATGGGGGTGTGTTTGTACAGTGTTTGTATGAGACTTTTGTCTCATACTTTTTGGGTGCAATGAAATGGGCATCTGGGGCTTCAGTAAGAGGAAAATTACTTTGTAAAGGCTGCAAAGTTTTGAGCTATGCTCTTCTATGACCCTGCTAAATATTTTTTTTTTGTTAGCAGGGGTCAATTAGCACTTTTGCTATGGGACCCCATGATTTCTATCTACACGGCCACCTTAGCATCATATGTGAGTGCCGCCTGCTGTGGTCACATTCACTATAACGGCTTGTGCTGAGCTGTAGCCCAAAAGCCACATCTGCGGATGCCTCCCCGGTCACACGACTTTACCAGTGATCATACACTGTAAGTGGCCACAGACCAGGCTGGCATTTTACTTTACTGCCAACCCAGCAGTGTACCTACAAGTTTCCGCCGGATTTTGGTGGCACGACCTAGCCGCAGTGTCCTAGTGTAGCCATACAGCACACTGCCTCCGTCCTAGGACACCGACTATCACTGTGTGGTGGCCACACCCACAAGACTGGGAGCAGTGGGGCGTGGTCGGAGCGTTGATTGACACGCCGGGCAGCCATTCACCACATACCGGATGGACGGGACTTTTCCCTGGCGCGTAACAAAACAAAAAAATCAGTCTTCCAGCCAATTGTCGGTTGCGCTTCTATGATTGATAGCAGGACGGCCCAATCACAGCTCTAGCTTGGTTATAAGGGCCGCCTCTACGGCAGGCTGCTCAATCTCTGTAAGATGGCGGCCGTGTCCTCGGCAGCAGCGCTGCGTGGGGCTGATTACGAAAACGGGCTCCGTGGTGGTTCTGGTAGCGGCCAGGATGTTGGCGATGACGAACCTATGGGTCGGGGAGGACTGGATCTCGACCTGGAGCTGTTGGGCCCGGGCAGAAGAATTCGACGGATAGGGGGCAGAATAGCGACGGGGAGGAGATCCGGCGCACGGGGGAGCACGGAGAGCGGAGGGGCTGGCGCCCTGGAGGAGTTGGAGGAAGAGGAGATGGAGGAGGAAGAGGCCGGAGAGATCGGGGGAGATCCCGCTATTGATGACCCGGTGAGAGAGCGGGGGAGGGGCGGCGCGTGCTGTGGCGCGGGGATGACGTCACGGGCGGAGGCTTTGTCCTGGCCCCGGTACTGTGTTGTGCCGTTAGTGGCCCCGTTACTGTGGTGGCGGGTACTGGCTGGTCGCACAATGATGGGGGAAGTGTGCGCGCCGGGCAGGAAACAGTGCACTATGTGATGGGCGCAACCTGCACTGATGTCACGGCCCTCATGACTGCGGCAGCCAATCGCTGGCCCGGGCTCTGCTTCCATGCACGGTGATTGGCTGCTGCAGTCCTGTGCTTGAGGCTGGGGTCTCCTAGCTGTAGGGTCAGTGGAGACCCCTGGAATGGAGGAGCAGGTGAGTGCTGGGTGTTCTCCTGGGACTTGTGCTCCCTCAATGCTGGTGTCATGGCCCATTGTTAATAATCGGTGTGTGGGCGCTTCCGATCCCCGGGAAGATTTGTGAGTGATCGTCTCTCCATTGTCATCACAGGAGCTGGAGGCGATCAAAGCCCGCGTTAGAGAAATGGAGGAAGAGGCTGTGAAGCTGAAGGAGCTGCAGAATGAGGTGGAGAAACAGATGAACATGAGCCCCCCGCCCGGCAATGGTACGTGTAATGGGGTCGGTATGTTGGCAGGGTGGGAGGAAGGCAACAATCGGGCACCCAGACCTCACCCGGCCAGGCGTTATTGCTGAGGGCCGAGTCCCTTCATCATTTCCCTCCGTCCTCCCTAATAAGTGGAGCTGCTTTTGTTCCTTGTGTTAATTTGCTTCACTCTTCCTTTAAGCAGATGTTGGCTGTGACTTCTGGTACTTGTTTCCCGGCACTAGTATATTTATAATGCCTCAGCACACTAGACATCATTATAGTGCAGCCTTTCTCACAAACTGTACTCCTCAAAATGGCCGCTGGTGGAGGAGCATGTGACCAGAGTGGTCCTGCAGCCTCCTCTGCTTTACCGTGTGAGGTGTTCTATTGGAGCAGGCTGGTGGGCCACTCTGGTCACATGCTCCTCCATCAGCCGCCATTTTGAGAAGTACAATTTGTGAAAAAACCAAGTTGTAGAGTAGAACCTGTAATTCTTGTAGTGAGGGCCTCGAAGCAGTGTTCTTGTTAGGAGGATACAGTGGCCTCAGGGCTGCACTTACATTTAATCCTAACTTTTAGACTAGACCTTTATGAACTGCATGAAATCGGTTTAATCTGGTTCATGCTGGATGGTAAATTTGGCGCAATTCTGACTGGAATACACTTGATGGTGGGCTTACTTTGTGCTGTGTTTTAGGCCAAGCACCCTTTCCTAGCAGGTCAGTTTTAAGACTTCTCAACCACATGCTGTGATGGGTTCTCTAAAAATCGTCACATTTCAATTTCTGCACAGAAACTGTCTTACAATACTGCCTTACCTGCAGTGCCTTCCGGCACCTTGACTGATGTCCAGCTCGGCACACAAGTGTTGCAAATTCATTTTTTTTTTTTTTTTTGAACCAATGTTTGCTCTTTAAATTCAAAACGTGTCCGTTTTCCTTCTTTTTGTGGATTATACCTTTTGCAATACATAAGTCAACTGCAAGTCTGCTTCCATTTCTGATGTGGAGCTGGGCCAGATTTATTGTAGTCTGTAGCTTCAGATTTCGCTTCCCTTATTTTCCCTGGTATCTGTACCCCACATGTGATTATTGCAGAGACCTGACTGTGCTCTGGACCAGTGCTAGTCCTTATATCAGACATCTGCCGCCAGCCTCCTGTTCAGTCACATCGACCATCACCTGACTGGGTGGCTGAGTCTGAGCCCTTTATAATAATCTTTATTTTTATATAGCACTAACATATTCCGCAGCGCTTTACAGTTTGCACTCATTATCATCGCTGTCCCCGATGGGGCTCACAATCTAAATTCCCTATCAGTATGTCTTTGGAATATGGGAGGAAACCGGAGAACCCGGAGGAAACCCACGGCGAGAACATACAAACTCTTTGTAGTCATGTGTTTGGTGATTATACCTGGGCTGAAGCCCCCAGTGCAGCTTTCCAAGCACTAGTAGATTAGTATTGTTCTATTCACCCCAGATACCACCTTAAGTTTAGGGAATTGCAATACTAGCCATTTCCTATTAAAATTCCATTTGTCAAGCCGCAGTATCAGGGTAATAAAGCAATCGTCTTGTGGAGTAAGCAGTGACTGGTTGTTGGCATGTGTTTATGGGCATTGCCACATACTGCCTACTCTGATACTGGCGCTGAGCCTCCACTACAGCTTAGTGTGGCCTAATATCCACACAGATCTAGCAAAATGACAATGCCAGATGCACCAGTGTCAATTAATGTCCGTAGGTTTGATCTTTCCTGGCAGCATTAGTACATGCTGTCACATCCATGTTTCTTGTCACACTGCAGCTGGTCCAGTTATCATGTCCATAGAGGAGAAGATGGAGGCGGACGCTCGGTCGATATATGTAGGAAATGTAAGTGCTTTACTGTTCTACAGCGCTGCCACTACTCATCCTCCTAATTTATAACTCCCATCCAGCTTTGTGTATCCAGATTGTCCCAGAACATGGCCATTCATTTTCCTCAGTATAGAAAACGAGATTTGTGCCCCCATCTGAGACCATTGCGTTACATGAGCATATAACGCAGGTTATAGATTTCTGATGTTCTACCAGCAATAATTCAGGTAGTTACATATTTTTCTATATCTACAGGTTGATTATGGCGCAACAGCAGAGGAACTTGAAGCACACTTCCATGGTTGTGGCTCCGTGAACAGGGTAACCATTCTTTGTGACAAATTCACCGGTCACCCTAAAGGGTAAGTCTCTCGTTATCCAGGCTTTGTAAATCATACTGTGCCGCAGTAATGTTGCCACCTTTTCTGCTAGTCAGTAGTCAAAATGATAACATATGGGTGTGAACAAGCCTGTCCTACAGAACTTGGAAACCTGCAGAATCGTTAGTGGTCACTTTTCGGATACATTGACTTGTACCATAATTGTGGTGTTTTGGTTTTTTTTTTAAGCACTTAATAAACTTCGATTTGTTGCAGTGACTGACCTTATAAAATCCTCATGGAAAATTTGCTACCTTTCTGTGGTCTGAACATGCCCATCGTGCTGTCAGTCATTGGTTTTTATGAGGTGACAAGGACATATTAATAACAATGTGGTATATGGCCATGTAAAGCATCATTCACATTTAATGAAAGCTGGTATGGCTATGCAACTCTTGGCTCTTTTTGTGTGGAAAGGAGTATGGATAGGTTCACATAGCGTTTGCCATTATGTTCAGTGCCTCCATCAGCGCTTGCATCCGAACCTCTGCAGAATGGGATTTGGGCTTATACACTGGTGAGACCATTGACTGTTATGGTGTAGGTGGAGTCACCATGTGCAGTCGTACATCATTTTTGGCCATATGTACCAGTTGAGGCAGGCGATAAGGCTGGCAACTTCCAATAAACCTTTATGGCCAAAAATGATGCAAACAGAGCAGTTACTCGGTCTGCATTAGACAATGGTCCCGTCTGCCCCTGAATCCTGTTTTGCAGAGGCTCATATGTAAGCCCAGATGGCATTTCATTTCATTCAGTGGCTCTATGAGCCCAGCCTAAGGGTACCGTCACACTATAACATTTCGATCGCTACGACGGTACGATTCGTGACGTTCCAGCGATATCGTTACGATATCGCTGTGTCTGACACGCAGCAGCGATCAGGGATCCTGCTGAGAATCGTACGTCGTAGCAGATCGTATGGAACTTTCTTTCATCGCTGGATCTCCCGCTGTCATCGCTAGATCGGTGTGTGTGACACCGATCTAGCGATGCGATCCAGCGATGCGTTCGCTTGTAACTAAACTAAAAAAAAAACAAACAGCACATACTTACATTCTGGTGTCCGTCAGGTCCCTTGCAGTCTTTGCTTCCCGCACTGTGACTGCCGGCCGTAAAGTGAAAGCAGAGCACAGCGGCTCTGCTTTCACTTTACGGCCGGCAGTCACTGAGTGCGGGAAGCAGACTGCAAGGGACCTGACTGACACCAGAATGTAAGTATGTGCTGTTTGTTTTTTTTTTTTAGTTTAACGCTTGTAACCAGGGTAAACATCGGGTAACTAAGCGCGGTCCTGCGATGTTTACCCTGGTTACCCGGGTACCTCTGCATCGTTGGTCGCTGGAGAGCTGTCTGTGTGACAGCTCCCCAGCGACCACACTACGATTTACCTACGATCACGGCCAGGTCATATCGCTGGTCGTGATCGTAGGTAAATCGTATAGTATGACGGTACCCTAAGTCGCACACTGATAGCATGTGAATGCACAAAACATCAAGGCACACTTTCCTTTAGGCTATGTTCACATACTGATTTTTGCTGCAGGTTTTGTTGGCTTTTTTTGCTGCATTTTTTTCAGGATCCCAGAGTTCAGCTTTGCTTCCACCATAAAAGCATGACCAATGCAAGGCATTTTTTTTTTTTTTTTTTTTTAAAGGGCATTTTGATTAAAATCTGTATCCACCAAAGAAGTTGTAGTGGAAACAGATTAGTCTGAAAAAATGACTATTCTGAACAAAAGTTTGTATTCATGAAAAAATACACCATTGCATATGTAAAACTAGTGGGCGGAATTGAATTGGTCAGGAATAGTTTACCGAAGACATTAGCAGAGCATTTTGTCAGGCACTGTTTACATTCACACATTGGTCAGCCTGTGAGCTGGTCAGGCATTGTTCATGTTCTAATTTAAACTGTACAAATAACAAACCCTAACTGCCATGCTCAGGTGAGGAGACAACGACATTATGGTTTAAACTGGAGAAAATCACCAAAAAGTTTCCTGCTGTACATGCTTTTTTCCACTAAATATTCAGCGGATTGTAGTATTTTTGCCTCAATTTTGCACTTACTCATTGCTTTCTATGGGTGAAGGAAAGCTACAAAAACAGTGACATGGTGCAGTTTTCTGATTCAGTCAGGAAAGTGTTCATGATCTTTCTGAAATCTCACACTTTTTTACTGGTACAGTAAAAGGCAGCTTTTAATTTGCATCACACCACTGCAGAAAACGCAGCTTGTGAACTTGGCCTTACAGTGATAGGTGATTGCTTTTTTAAATTCAGACTTCTTCAGGTATGCAACAATGTCCTCTGTCAGATAGGTGATTGCTTTTTTAAATTCAGACTTCTTCAGGTATGCAACAATGTCCTCTGTCAGCTTTCAACATTCCTGGAGCAGTTTAACCCCTTTCTGACATCGGGCATGATAGTACGCCAATTTCTGTCTCCCTCCCTTTGACGTTGGCTCCGGCGCTGAGCCCACATCTCATCTGGCCAGTCCAGTGGGTGTGGCTGACTAGGGGTGGCCTCACTCCATACAAGTGTAAGGAGCGATGCTGCGTCCTCTGGATGGGTTCTGGCTTGGGAATGTGCTTATAGCTCTTACCCTCTGGTCAGGGATCAGAAACTAGTGATTCCTCCCAGTGCATAGTGTGTGTGCTGGGGGAATTCATAAGTCTGCAGTCAGTGACTGCAGACTTATCGATTTGGATCAGACAACCCCTATAATGACGGTAAGTCCTAGTGTACTTTGCAGATTTTGTATATGTATGAAATGCCAGATCTGACTTTGTATATCAAGCAAACCATGGCAATCTTATACATTTGATTTGTATTTACCAGCAATTTTAATATAACTTTAGGATTAAAATTTTCATCTGTTCCTGAGACACTAATTTTCTGGTTTCTACCTTGCTCCCTTGGAGACCAACCACCTCTGATACACTGAAGAACAGGTGCAGTGCTCATAAGCTCTTATACTACGAAGATTGTAAGCACTGTTTAGCTACTGGCCTGGAAGACTGCGGTTACTTCCTAATCCTGGCCAACGTCCGTGTATTCCATACATACTAGACAGCAGTGGACGGCCTCCTAGACAGCGAGCTGTAAAGTACTAATGTCTCAAGACCAGTTGAAAATGTTGAAAGGCTGTCCATTACAAAAATACTAGCTGATAGTATAAATCTACAAAGATGGTTCGTGACTGATAAGTGCCACCTTCCCCAGATATCCAGCATACATAATATATTCTGTGGACAATAAAAGATAGCAGTTTCCATCCTTTTTTCATGCATGATTATTGCAGCTTTGTCTGTACATGAAGCGGTTATATGGGTGTTGGGTACGTAAGGGTTTTTAGTTTGATCAAAAAGCTGCAAATATAATAATAAAAAATGCCACTTATTCACAGAATTGCTGCAGTCACTGGTCTGTTATTTGCTGGTATCACTGCTGAGGTTTTTTACACTTGGCGCCAGGCACTTTATCAATAACAATCATAAAAACTCCAGATACAGATTTTCCATCATTCAATTAACTTGAATGTCAAAATAAATCCATAGTTTAAAACAAAGTATCACCACTTCAGTTCCCTAAGCCATCCAAATCCCAACATTCCAGAGAAGACAATTTCAATTTTCAGAACCGTTCTAGAATAAGAGTATAACATTAGTAGAAGGGGGAGAAGAGGACCAGCAATTAAGGATAACATTGTAAATATTCATCTATTTAGATTTGTGGTTAGCCCTGGAGTATCCAACCAAGGGCTCATACCTTTTCAAATTTGCGAGTAGTTACTTTTATGGTAGGCTCTTTCCAACCAGATTATATTATTCATGTCATTGTAGTTTTCCCATAGATGAAGGCTGTGTCTAACAATGAAATGCAAGACTCAAGAAGACAGAGCTGAGGCCCTTTCATTTTCTGTAAAAGGGGCAGCACCCGACTTGCCCAGGTCATCTCTACTTCCCCATCCATGGAGGTGTTGTAAAATACAGCCATGGATCAGGAATGGCCAGTCCACTCTCATCCTTATTACAGTGGAGAGTTTGTAGTTTTATTGGAGCATGTTTATGCCATATTTTCCTGAACATGGTTTGTACTTCACAAAATATGGGAGGGTGAGGAGCGTTATGGCGCATCTAACAATTGTGGCATAAGGATCGTCTTGATAGATTTCCTCTACCTATAACTGATAACGGGAGTTGGGTCCATGCACTAACCTTAGTTCTAAACTTTATCTAACAAAGGGTCTGTTAAATGTTCCATATTCTTTAGATTTGGTACTGACACTTAGGGTACCGTCACACAGTGGCATTTTGATTGCTACGACGGCACGATCCGTGACGCTCCAGCATCGTAACAATATCGCTCCAGCGTCGTAGACTGCTGTCACACGTTGCAATGTACGACGCTGGAGCGATAATTTCATGACGTATGTGCGATGTAGAAGCCGTTGGTTATTATGCGCACATCGTATACAATATCGTGCACACCTTTGTTAAACCATGCGATCATGCCGCCACAGCGGGACACTAGACGACGAAAGAAAGTTTCAAACGATCTGCTACGACGTACGATTGTCAGCGGGGTCCCTGATCGCAGGAGCGTGTCAGACACTGCGAGATCGTAACTATATCGCTGCAACGTCACGAATCGTGCCGTCGTAGCGATCAAAATTGCACTGTGTGACGGTACCCTTATTCCCAGGTATTTCAGCTTGTCTACAATTTGTAATTGAGATTGTTCCACTACTGGAGAATGGGGAAGAGGGTCTGCTGGTTAATCGGATGCTTAATCGGATGTTTAACAGTTAATTGAAATCCATAATCATTTAGAGATCGGTTTCTGCAGGTTTGCCTATATTGAATTCTCGGATAAAGAATCTGTTCGGACATCCATGGCATTAGATGAGTCTTTGTTCAGAGGTCGACAAATAAAGGTAAGCATATTCTGACTGTATTAACATTGGTTTCAGAAATACATTAAATTTTCAGCTTCCTAATTGCCATCTGGTCAGTTTGGAGAGGGCAGCTGGTCAGGAACACTGGTTTTCATATAGAACTACAAATAAAGTATACTAGTGGCTACATTTCTTGTTATTGAGGCCAAGTTGCAGGGTTGTTAAAGAAGCATTTTGTCGGTGCCGTTATCCTTGGCCATCATTCCTCTTGATAAATTACATTTTCTGTGACATTTGAAAGAAGTCTAATTTATTCTCCTGGATTCAGGATTAAGTAGTTACCACTATTGTGTTACTTGCTTGTGTGACTTTTTTGTATAATTTTGTATAATTTTGTGAATTTTGAACACTTGGTTCATGGCGCTATCTCTTTGGCATTCTAATACCTTGGGTACTGCCTGTTCACCCATGTGATCAGCTGTAATTGCTTGACACACAAACTGTGGGAACTGGCGAGAACACTGTTCGCTGTAGTTTAACCACTTAAATGCTACTGTAGCTATTGACCGCAGTTTCTGTGGTTGGCTGAAGGCACTCTCCTGTCTGTAATCTCATTGGGCTCAACGACCTGGTTGCCATACATACCTATTCCGAATGAAGGCTAGGAATAAAGTATGCTACAGAGAAGAAAGCAGGAAATTGCAAGACTGCATATAAGAGGTGCAGAATGTAATAAGCAATCAAGTGAAGGGTGTAGTTTTGGAAGAGAAAATAACGATTTTAAGGAGTGCTTGTTTATAGTGGGGGTCCACACTAATCATTCTGTAATAAAAGAATTTCCAGAGACTGCAGCTTGAAGAGCTGGTGCTTGGTAAACTACAAGCAATTGATCTACTATCAAAGGAAGTAAGCTGTAGATCGGAGACAGAGAACCTTTCTTTATTAAACTGAAAAAACCTAGACTAAGCATGAAACTATAGTCCTGAAGTTATTAATTATCTTTCAGGTGGTTCCAAAAAGGACTAACAGACCTGGTATAAGTACAACGGACAGAGGCTATCCACGGGCAAGATACAGGGCAAGAGCATCTTCCTATAGCTCTCGTTCCAGGTTCTACACCGGCTACCCAGCAAGGCCCAGAGGACGCGTCTACAGGTCTGGGGATGGGCTGAAGGAATGGTGGGTCGGTCAGTTGGGAGTAGAGTATGTATTATGTCTTTTGCTTACACTGTGCTTATCTTTTTCAGGGGACGGGCTCGAGTGACGTCATGGTATTCTCCTTACTAAAAAAAAATATATCTTTAGGAAGACCTGAGGCAAAAACACAAAAAAAAAAAAAAAAAAAAAATGAAAAAAAAGAAGACTGGAATGCATTTTAAGAGAATTGATAACATGAGCTCCTCTTGTGGGCCATCCTTTTCTCCTTTCCTCCCTGGCCCTCATGTACAGGCTTCAAACACTGTGTCAAGTTGGGTTTGATAGTCCAGGTTCCTGAAGCTTAATGTATTTTGGGGAATATAGGTGATTAGTCCTTATTCTCAGTGTGTTGAGTGTATGATTTGTCCCTGGGTTACACGGGGTCTGATTGTTCCATGTTGGGGAGATAAAGGGTTATAATGTAATGTTGAATGGTTCCCAGTGTAACTTTAGATATTGGGAGGGAGGGTGATGTCTGCTAAACATCCTGCTGTTTTCTTTTTTTTTTTTTTTTTTTTTTTTTTGCGTGTCTTTATCTTTGCAGGTTTCTTTCTATGGAAGAAGCTTGTTTCCTGGACACTCAGCTGCCCCCCTCACATCAGCCTTTTTTTTAAGTTTTATTCTAGCTCAGATTCCTGCAAACTGTTGAAGAAACAAGCTGGGCATCTCTTGTGTTTTTAGAATGGTTTTTTTTGTTTGTTTTTTTGAGATTTTTTATATATAGTGGCAGGCAGGGAAAAAATAAAAAAATAAAAAAAATGGAAAAGTGGATTGTTGCCTGATCTATTAAGTAAAATGTTAAATCTAGTTTGGCCTATTACAACTGCAATTTCTGTCCTGATTGGAGGTCTCCTGACCAGAACTATCCGTATCATATGCCAATTACCCTGTTATAGCCGGTCTTCAAACCTTGATAGGGCCACAAAACTTGAAGGCTTGCTTGACAAACACGGACAATCCGCACATGTTTTGTGGTTGTCTTAAAAGCTGTGAAACCTGCAAAGATGTCACTCGGAGCACGCTAAGCAAACCAGTAACGAGCACTTGCGCTAGTAACATACCACAATGAAATTACAAATCTCATAATGACCTCCTTTATTCTCCACTTAGTATCTGCATGTGGCTCCTGTTATGAATGGAATGAATCAAGTGCCAGGTCTGCTATGTTATAGATACAAAGTTCTCAATCTTTTGAGTCTTCTGGGTTGTGAGGAAAATTACAACTAAGGAAACTTTCAATCGCCATGACAGCACCCAATACGAGAGAGGGGATCCACCCACCATCCGGACAGGAACCTAAAGGTTAAAAAGGGGCGGTCCCCCTTGCTTCTCCAGTTTGGGATCCTGTCCGGACAGCGGGAGCCTGCAGGAATATACTTACCCAGGTCCACCAGGCCTCTGCGTGGTTTTCGTGAGAACGGCAGATTCGGATGCTGAAAGCAACGTCGAGGGTGTACTGCTCGCAGACCCCCCTCGTCTGATCGGAACGTGGATGCGATCCCAGGTATCGGGGAAGTGCCGTCCTGGGTCACATAAGTGTGGCACTTCAGCGCAGATCTGGGAAGTTTTACTACTTCTGGGGGAGGCCAGGAGGAGATGCGTGGCATTTACTGAAGGGAGCCGCAGCAAGGGGAAGTGGGTGCCGAGATGTCCTCTGTAGGGGACGCTGAGCACCTGCAGGTGCCTGAACAGCAAAGGAAGAGAGGTGACAGCTGCTCACGCAGCAGTGAGGTGGTTCATAGGAAGCAGACTTCAAGCACCCCAGCGTCACAGGGCACTTCACCTCCTCCGGAACCGGTACTCTTTCGTCAGCAGTGGGTGAGTGTAAAATTCCACACCTAGTGGCTGACAATGCCGTTTCCTGTGCTTTGTTACAGGTTAATATAAAGGTGAATATGACACAAGAACATGGTAATATAAAAATTGAAAATAAATCACTAAATGCCAAATCATATACCATGCTAGAAACAATAGGACAATAGAGCCTATCATCAATTACTACATAGAGAACAAAAAGAAAGATGATCAAAAGGCCAAAATATGAAAAAATACCAAACTTTATTTAATAACAACCATATAAAAGCATATGATCACAGTGTAAAATACAGGGAAAGCACACCCACCCATAAGATACCATCATACATAAAACGCACACCCACAGGATATATGACAACACACGATCATATATTGGGACAATGTAGGCACCCAGACTAACCAAATGGAACTAATACAGATCTATAATGACCCCTAGCCCAATCACTGCCCATAGGGAAACCTCGCTTAGTCATATGGAATTTACATCTGCACAACAGACCTCATATCCAGTATATCCTACTACCCAAAGTATCCCCATGCCCCCATAGTCTGTAGCATACACGGCTCAAAAGCCCTATAGTACCTAAATGATATCTGCATAATCACCTGCTCCAGACGGTGGGGGGAGTGTTGTCAGTCCTGCGGTAGCGCGTCCGCCCCGACGCGCGTTTCGGTCACCTTTATCAAGGGGCCGCACATGCACACACATCCCTAGTCTTCCTGTTATATAGTCACCGGCCGCCGCGTGAGACGCGCGACCGGATGTGACGTCCCACGCGTCTGGGTGCCTACATTGTCCCAATATATGATCGTGTGTTGTCATATATATCCTGTGGGTGTGCGTTTTATGTATGATGGTATCTTATGGGTGGGTGTGCTTTCCCTGTATTTTACACTGTGATCATATGCTTTTATATGGTTGTTATTAAATAGTTTGGTATTTTTTCATATTTTGGCCTTTTGATCATCTTTCTTTTTGTTCTTTGTTACAGGTTAAGAAGGCCTCAAAAACAAAACACAAGCAGTGTGCATTATGCACAGAGCCACTGCCAGACAGCTATGTAAAAAGTTGTCAGGCTTGTATTTGCCGTACGTTAGAAGAGAAAGCTCCCCTCCGTACATCAAATTTAAGGGAGGTTGTTAGGGAAGAGATCAGATGTTCCCTTAAAACTAGACGGCATGGAAAAACCAGTGTGGATATGTTGTCTGATTCTAGCCCCTCTGCAGGAGGGTGAATGTTCGGATGTTTCATCGCCATCCTCCTCGGATGAGGAAGGAAGAACGTGCTTTGCTATGGAAACATTAGTTAAAGCAGTTCGGTCGACCATGGGTGTCACAGACAATAGAGAACCTAGATCCACCCAGGAGATTGTTTGCTGGATTGTGTCAGAAAAGTCGCAGAGCCTTCCCAGTAGTAGATTCAGTCAAAGATCTAGTTAGAAGGGAATGGGATAAGCAAGAAAAGGGTTTTTACCATCTGCAAAAAGATACCCCTTTGATGAGCTTTTGTCCCAGTGGGTAAAAGTCCCTAAAGTAGACGCAGCGGTGGCTTTTACCTCAATATGCGCCTCTCTACCACTGAAGACGTGGGCATTCTTAAAGACCCATCTGACAGGAAGGCAGAAATGTTCCTAAAGAAAGTAGAGGAGTCCTCTTCAGGAGCCTTTAAGCCTGTGATTGCCAGTACCTGTACCGCCAGATCTATTATGGTCTGGGTAAGTCAGCTGGAGGACCAGCTTAAAACAAAAGTTCCCAGAGATAAGCTGTTAGACTCCCTGTCCCAGATCCGTGAGGGAGTAGCCTACCTAGCAGACGTGTCAGTAGACACTTTGAAGTTAGCAGCAAGATTGGCTGGTCTTTTGAATGCTGCCTGTTGCGCACTTTGGCTTAAAACCTGGAAAGGGGATGCTCAGGCTAGAGCCAAGTTGTGTACGATTCCATGCAGGGGTGAGTACCTATTTGGCCCCGTGCTGGATGATATCATGCAGAGGATAGGAAGAAAAGATTTCCTAAGGTCTTTAATCCTACTTTTAGAAACTCCTTCAGAAGACTGATGCCCTTCCGAAGACTTCAATCTGACCACCCGGGGTACAGCCGAGTTTGGGAACCAACGGAGCAGAAGAAAAAAGGTGCATACTTCGGAAGCTCTTCTTCATCATCAAGACGTAGATGCAACTATAGATAGAACTGATCTCCTGGTAGGGGGTAGATTAAAATACTTTCTTAGCCAAGATAACTTCTAGTAGCTGGATCCTAGGCGTAGTTGCGTCAGGGTTGAAGTTGGAGTTCCAGAAGATACCTCTGAATCAGTTTATTTTGACTACTCTTAATTCTCCGGTTCAGCAACAGGCCTTAGAGAAAGAGGCTCAGCAATTAAAAAGCGAGTTATTGTAGAAGTTCCAAGGGATCAGGAGAAGGGGTTTTATTCTCCCCTATTTTTGATTACCGTACTAAGCCTGCGGAGTCCTTTAGGACTATCATTAATTTATGGAAATTGAATAAATTTCTCCAATGTCACGCTTTTAAAATGGAGTCCATCAAGTTGACAACTAAACTTTTATTTCCCAGGGTTACATGTCTGTACTGGATCTAAAAGATGCGTACTACCATCTACCAGTTTACAGAGATCACCAGCAGTTCCCCAGGATGGCGGTGCGGTTAAAAGATCAGGTTAGGCATTTTCAGTTTGTGGCAATGCCCTTTGGCCTGTCCATGGCTCCAAGAATATTTACTAAGATTATTGCAGAGGTAATGGCCATGTCAGGGAGAGGGATACCCTTGTGGTACCCTACTTGTATGATTTCTTAATTGGGAATTCAATCTGCCAATGTAAGGCCCGTGTAAACGCTATAATATCGTCTCTGCAGGACCTCGGTTGGATGATTAAAGGGAACCTGTCACCTGAATTTGGCGGGACTGGTTTTGGGTCATATGGGCGGAGTTTTTGGGTGTTTGATTCACCCTTTCCTTACCCGCTGGCTGCATGCTGGCTGCAATATTGGATTGAAGTTCATTCTCTGTCCTCCATAGTACACGCCTGCACAAGGCAAGATTGCTTTGCACAGGCGTGTACTATGGAGGACAGAGAATGAACTTCAATCCAATATTGCAGCCAGCATGCAGCCAGCGGGTAAGGAAAGGGTGAATCAAACACCCGAAAACTCCGCCCATATGACCCAAAACCAGTCCCGCCAAATTCAGGTGACAGAGTCCCTTTAACATAAAGTCAAAACTAGAACCTTCCACGTGTCAAGTTTTCCTGGGTATTCTTCTAGACTCAGAAAAGCAGTCATGTTTTCTACCAGAAGACAAAGAAAGGATTGTTCGCAAAGTCAGAGTTGTGAGGGAGAGTCTGGATCTAACTTTAAGAGACGCAATGTCCCTAATAGGGTCCTTGACATCATGTATACCGGCTGTACAATGGGCTCTGTTATGTTTGCTAATGACAGGTGTTATGAAGGCAATCCAGAAACACAGTGTGCTTAGCGAGCAGAGCGCACACAGTGATCTGACAAATACCCAAAAATACAAGAACGAGCTCTGAGACGTGGAAACTCTGTAGACTGCACACCTGATCCTATCCTAAACACAACTAAAAGCGGCTGTGGATTGCGCCTAACAACTACCTAGGCAACTCGGCACAGCCTAAGAAACTAGCTAGCCTGAAGATAGAAAAATAGGCCTGACTTGCCCCAGAGAAATTCCCCAAAGGAAAAGGCAGCCCCCCACATATAATGACTGTGAGTAAGATGAAAAGACAAAACGTAGGGATGAAATAGATTCAGCAAAGTGGGGCCCGATATTCTAGGACAGAGCGAGGACAGTAAAGCGAACTTTGCAGTCTACAAAAAACCCTAAAGCAAAACCACGCAAAGGGGGCAAAAAAAACCCACCGTGCCGAACTAACGGCACGGCGGTACACCCTTTGCGTCTCAGAGCTTCCAGCAAAACAAAAGACAAGCTGGACAGAAAAAAAGCAACAAAAAAGCAAAAAGCACTTAGCTATACAGAGCAGCAGGTCACAGGAACAATCAGGAGAAGCTCAGATCCAACACTGAAACATTGACAATGAGCAAGGATAGCAGCATCAGGCGGAGTTAAGTAATGAAGCAGTTAACGAGCTCACCAGAACACCTGAGGGAGGAAGCTCAGAAGCTGCAGTACCACTTGTGACCACAGGAGTGAATTCAGCCACAGAATTCACAACAGGGCTCAAGCTCATACTCGAGTACTGCAATCCGAGATCCTCGAAGCAGAAAGAAGGCTTCAGGGTTATCTAGATGGGGGACTCAGGCTATCACCAGCCACTCTTTACGATCTAAAATGGTGGCTAGACATGCTCCACTGAACTCCTCTTGACAGATGGAGTATCAGGCTGGACAGAGTAGTCACAACCGATGCCAGTCCGTTTAGTTGGGGAGCCCACATGTGGAAGGTTCTGGCCCAGGGACAATGGTCAGGTCTAGAATCCCAAAGCTCTTCAAATTTAAAAGAACTCTTAGCGGTCAGATATGCGCTCCTTTACTTCCTACCATCCTTGAGGGGTTCACATGTACGGGTACAAACCGACAATACGACAGTGGTGGCCTACCTCAATCATCAAGGAGGGACAAGGTCACAATCTCTAAAGTCCACTGCGGCTCAGATATTTCAGCCGAAATTCACTTCCTTTCCCTATCAGCAGTTTGCATAAGGGGGGAGCACAATGTAGAAGCAGACTATCTTAGTCGACATTTCCTTCGGCAGGGGGAATGGTCCAGCAGTTTTCCCTAAGTTTACAGTACCATGTAAACCTATGGGGAAAAAAATGCAGCAAAATCTGCAGCGTGGGCACATACCCTAATGCAGCTAGAAGAGCCCTGTGGTTAAAATGCTGGCCGGGAGATATACAGACAATTTCAAAGCTCTGCGCCATTCCTTGCAAGGGAGAATATTTGTTTGGTCCGGCCTTGGATGAGCTCCTAGAAAAGGCCGGAGATGACAAAGTTCCCTAATTTATCCATGTCCTACCGTCGTCCCTTCAATAAGAGATTTGGTTGGGGAAGGAAGCGTGCATTTTCACCCGTTAGCGATCGGTCTAGATGGGAAGATAAGCGTAGAAGTACAGGATTTATGTTCTGTCGTTCCTCGAGGGAGAGAAAGAAGCCACACCAATGACTAGCAATCCCGGTGGGGGGGTGGATTGTGTTACACTTTTTTCCAGCATGGTCAAAGATCACAAATAGTGTTTGGGTGCAGAACACTATATCTCAGGGACTCAAACTTGAGTTTAGTCGTACCCCACGGGATAATTTTAAGTTGACTCTTTTTCGCTCTTCTCCCCTTGAACAGTCGGCTTTAGAAGAAGTGACTGCTCTTTGTTCTAAAAATGTCTTGATAGAAGTTCCAGAATCTGAAAGAGGAAGGGGATTTTACTCTCCCCTGTTCCTTATTCAGAAACCTGACAAAACATATAGGACCATCATAAACCTTTAGGTGCCTTAATTATTTTCTGGTCAAACATACCTTCAAAATGGAGTCAATCAATTCAACAATAAAAATGTTGTTTAACCCCTTCATGACCCAGCCTATTTTGACCTTAAAGACCTTGCCGTTTTTTGCAATTCTGACCAGTGTCCCTTTATGAGGTAATAACTCAGGAACGCTTCAATGGATCCTAGTGGTTCTGAGATTGTTTTTTCGTGACATATTGGGCTTCATGTTAGTGGTAAATTTAGGTCAATAAATTCTGTGTTTATTTGTGATAAAAACGGAAATTTGGCGAAAATTTTGAAAATTTCGCAATTTTCACATTTTGAATTTTTATTCTGTTAAACCAGAGAGGTATGTGACACAAAATAGTTAATAAATAACATTTCCCACACGTCTACTTTACATCAGCACAATTTTGGAAACAAAATTTTTTTTTTTCTAGGAAGTTATAAGGGTTAAAATTTGACCAGCGATTTGTCATTTTTACAACGAAATTTACAAAACCATTTTTTTTAGGGACCACCTCACATTTGAAGTCAGTTTGAGGGGTCTATATGGCTGAAAATACCCAAAAGTGACACCATTCTAAAAACTGCACTCCTCAAGGTGCACAAAACCACATTCCAGAAGTTTATTAACCCTTCAGGTGCTTCACAGCAGCAGAAGCAACATGGAAGGAAAAAATGAACATTTAACTTTTTAGTCACAAAAATGATTTTTCAGCAACAATTTTTGTATTTTACCAATGGTAAAAGGAGAAACTGAACCACGAAAGTTGTTGTCCAATTTGTCCTGAGTACGCTGATACCTCATATGTGGGGGTAAACCACTGTTTGGGCGCACGGCAGGGCTTGGAAGGGAAGGAGCGCCATTTGACTTTTTGAATGAAAAATTGGCTGCACTCTTTAGCGGACACCATGTCAAGTTTGGAGAGCCCCCGTGTGCCTAAAAATTGGAGCTCCCCCACAAGTGACCCCATTTTGGAAACTGGACCCCCCAAGGAACTTATCTAGATGCCTAGTGAGCACTTTAAACCCTCAGGTGCTTCACAAATTGATCCGTAAAAATGAAAAAGTACTTTTTTTTCACAAAAAATTCTTTTCGCCTCAATTTTTTCATTTTCACATGGGCAATAGGATAAAATGGATCCTAAAATTTGTTGAGCAATTTCTCCCGAGTACGCCGATACCTCATATGTGGGGGTAAACCACTGTTTGGGCACACGGCAGGGCTCAGAAGGGAAGGCGCGCCTTTTGACTTTTTGAATGGAAAATTAGCTCCATTTGTTAGCGGACACCATGTCGCATTTGGAGAGCCCCTGTGTGCCTATGCAATGGAGCTCCCCCACAAGTGACTCCATTTTGGAAACTAGACCCCCCAAGGAACTTATCTAGATGCATACTGAGCACTTTAAACCCCCAGGTGCTTCACAGAAGTTTATAATGCAGGGCCATGAAAATAAAAAATAATTTTTCTTTTCTCAAAAATGATTTTTTAGCCCGCAATTTTTTATTTTCCCAAGGGTAACAGGAGAAATTTGACCCCAAAAGTTGTTGTCCAGTTTCTCCTGAGTACGCTGATACCCAATATGTGGGGGTAAACCACTGTTTAGGCACATGCTGGGGCTCGGAAGTGAAGTAGTGACTTTTGAAATGCAGACTTTGATGGAATGGTCTGCGGGCGTCACGTTGCGTTTGCAGAGCCCCTGGTGTGCCTAAACAGTAGAAACCCCACACAAGTGACCCCATTTTGGAAACTAGACCCCCCAAGGAACTTATCTAGATATGTGGTGAGCACTTTGAACCCCCAAGTGCTTCACAGACGTTTACAACGCAGAGCCGTGAAAATAAAAAATCATTTTTCTTTCCTCAAAAATGATGTTTTAGCAAGCAATTTTTTATTTTCTCAAGGGTAACAGGAGAAATTGGACCCCAGTAATTGTTGCGCAGTTTGTCCTGAGTATGCTGGTACCCCATATGTGGGGGTAAACCACTGTTTGGGCACACGTCGGGGCTCGGAAGTGAGGGAGCACCATTTGACTTTTTGAATACAAGATTGGCTGGAATCAATGGTGGCGCCATGTTGCGTTTGGAGACCCCTGATGTGCCTAAACAGTGGAAACCCCTCGATTCTAACTCCAACACTAACCCCAACACACCCCTAACTCTAATCCCAACTGTAGCCATAACCCTAATCACAACCCTAACCCCAACACACCCCTAACCACAACACACCCCTAACCCTAACCACAACCCTAATTCCAACCCAACCCTAGCCCTAAGGCTATGTGCCCACGTTGCGGATTCGTATGAGATTTTTCAGCACCATTTTTGAAAAATCCACGGGTAAAAGGCACTGCGTTTTACCTGCGGATTTACCGCGGATTTCCAGTGTTTTTTGTCCGGATTTCACCTGCGGATTCCTATTGAGGAACAGGTGTAAAACGCTGCGGAATCCGCACAAAGAATTGACATGCTGCGGAAAATACAACGCAGCGTTCCCGCGCGGTATTTTCCGCACCATGGGCACAGCGGATTTGGCTTTCCATATGTTTACATGGTACTGTAAACCTGATGGAACTCTGCTGCGGATCCGCAGCGGCCAATCCGCACCGTGTGCACATAGCCTAATTCTAAAGGTATGTGCACACGCTGCGGAAAACGCTGCGGATCCGCAGCAGTTTCCCATGAGTTTACAGTTCAATGTAAACCTATGGGAAACAAAAATCGCTGTACACATGCTGCGGAAAAACTGCACGGAAACGCAGCGGTTTACATTTCGCAGCATGTCACTTCTTTGTGCGGATTCCGCAGCGGTTTTGCAACTGCTCAAATAGAAAATCGCAGTTGTAAAACCGCAGTGAAATGCGCAGAAAAAACACGGTAAATCCGCCATAAATCCGCAGCGGTTTAGCACTGCGGATTTATCAAATCCGCAGCGGAAAAATCCGCAGAGGACCAGAATACGTGTGCACATACCGAAACCCTAACCCTACCCCTAACCCTAACCCTAGTTCTTACCCCAACCTTAGTGGGAAAAAAAAAATTATTTTTTTTATTGTCCCTACCTATGGGGGTGACAAAGGGGGGGGGGGGGTCATTTACTTTTTTTTTTATTTTGATCACTGAGATAGGTTATATCTCAGTGATCAAAATTCACTCTGGAACGAATCTGCCGGCCGGCATTTTGGAAGATGGCGGCGCCCAGGAAAGAAGACGGACGGTCCCCGAGAGGCCAGGTAAGTATAAGGGGGGGGGGGAATCAGGGCACGGGGGGTGGGCGTCGGAGCACGGGGGGGTGGATCGGAACACGGGGGGGTGGATTGGAGCACGGAGTGGAGGATCGCTGTGCGGGCGGGTGGATCGGAGCACGGGGGGGATCGCTGTGCGGGGGGGGAATCGCTGTGCGGGGGGTGGGATCGGAGTGCGGGGGGGTTTGATTGGAGCACGGGGGGTGTGATTGGAGCACGGGGGAGCGGGCAGGAGGACGGGGGAGCAGAGCACAGGACCGAGGGGAGCGGACCACAGATCGGGGGGCTGGGGGGGCGATCGGAGGGGTGGGGTGGGTGCACATTAGTGTGTCCAGCCATGGCCGATGATATTGCAGCATCGGCCATGGCTGGATTGTAATATTTCACCATTTTTTTAGGTGAAATATTACAAATCGCTCTGATTGGCAGTTTCACTTTCAACAGCCAATCAGAGCGATCGTAGCCACGAGGGGGTGAAGCCACCCCCCCTGGGCTAAACTACCACTCCCCCTGTCCCTGCAGATCGGGTGAAATGGGAGTTAACCCTTTCACCCGATCTGCAGGGACGCGATCTTTCCATGACGCATATGCTGCGTCATGGGTCGGAATGGCACCGACTATCATGACGCAGCGTATGCGTCAAAGGTCGGGAAGGGGTTAAAAACTTTCATGGTAGTAGTGGATTTGAAAGATGCCTATTATCATGTACCCATCTATGTAGATTTCCAACAATTCCTAAGGGTAGCGGTTTTAATGGGGGGAGTAGTTTGCCATTTTCAGTATAGGACTCTTCCCTTTGGTCTATATTCCGCCCCTAGAGTATTTACAAAGATAATCACTGAAGTTATGGCACATTTACGGGAATCCAATATTCTTATTGTCCCCTACCTGGATGATTTCCTCATAGCGGGGAATTCAATGGATCATTGCTTGTCACAATTGGAGGTAGCTAGAATTAAGTTGGAACACCTGGGTTGGATAATAAATTATGAAAAATCTCGGTTACAGCCCCTAAAAGTTCAGAAGTTTTTAGAGTTGTTAGATTCAACTTCACCACAGTGTCCTCTTCCCATGGAGAAGTCAGATCAAATCCAACGACCGGTATTAAAAGCAATTAACACACCCTCCATGACTCTTCGACAAGCTATGTACTTATTAGGGTCCCTCACATCATGTATTCCAGCTGTTAAATGGGCTCAACTTCACACTAGATCCCTACAGAAAGACATCTTGATTAATGACAAAGCCTTGAGAGGGGCTTTACGAGAAAGGATAACTTTGAAGCCGTTAATCCTTAGATCCCTTAGGTGGTGGCTAGATAAAGATAATTTATCTGCAGGCGTTCCCTGGGTAACACATGTAACTCGGGTGATAACCACAGATGCTAGCCCCTCAGGGTGGGGGGCCCATATGGGTGACGTGGTTCAGGGACATTGGGACCCCCGCACAATATCTTCATCGAATCAGAGGGAGTTAATGGCGATCGAATTGAATTAGCAGTTAAAAACTCCTCGTATTTGCAGGGACACCACATCAGGATCCTCTTTTGGACAACCAGGTGGCGGTGGCTTATGTAAATCATCAAGGTGGAACACGTTCCGAGGCTCTGATGCAGGTGGCAGATCAACTGTTCCAAACAGCAGAGACAAATTTTCAATCTTTGACTGCTCTTCACATCAAAGGGAAAAAAAATGTAAAAGCAGACGTTCTCAGCCGCAAAACGCTAAAACAAGGAGAATGGTCTCTAAACGGCGACATTTTCAATCAAATTGTCCGCAGATGGGGTCAACCGGTGGTGGACCTCTTTGCCACCAGAGACAACAAAAAGTAAAAAGATTTTGTTCTCTGAATCCCAGGGAGAATCCTCTGGCTGTGGATGCATTCCTGATAAAATGGGATTTTCCTTTGGCTTCCGCTTTCCCACCATTGAACCGGTTACCTCTAGTGGTGAGGAAAATCAGGGAAGATCGATCGAAAGTCATTCTAATTGCCCCATTCTGCCCCAGGAGAACCTGGTTCACATAGCTCAGGACAATGTCGGTAGGCGATCCCTGGGTACTACCAGATATCCCGAACTTGCTTTTCCATTGACCAATCTGCCATTCAGAAGTGATGGGACTCCATTTAACGGCTTGGAGTTTGAGCAGTCATTGTTAAAGGACAGAGGCTTATCCCCAAATTTGGTAGATACCCTTCTAAAGAGTAGGAAACTGATAACAAAAATCTACTCTAGAACCTGGAGGAAGTTCCTGGCCTTTTCAGATTTCAACATCAAAGAAGGGGTGCCGATACGCCAGATCTTGGAATGTCTGCAGAAGGGGTTAGAATTAAATCTTTCCACAAGTACACTGAGAGTACAGGTCTCAGCCCTGGGTGCCCTGTTCTCTTGTAATATTGCCAATAACTATTGGGTGTCGAAGTTCATTAACGCAGTCGGTAGAGCTAGACCTTTGCATAAAAACAAGACGGTACCGTGGGACCTAAATCTAGTCCTTTCATCTTCGACGAAAGACCTCTTTGAACCCTTACAAGAAGCCTCAATCAAAATGTCCCTTAAAACAGCTTTCCTGGTAGCTATAACATCGGCTCGCAGGATAAGAGACATCCAGGCACTTTCCAGACTTCCCCCTTACACAGAATCCTTACAGGATAGAGTGGTCCTCAAGCCGGACCCAGCTTACTTGCCAAAAGTAGCCTCCCATATTCACATGTCACAGGAGATAGTTCTGCCATCTTTTATCCCTAATCCTTCTAACCCTAAAGAAAAAGAGCTCCATACATTAGATGTTAGAAGATGCCTTTTACATTATATCTCAGTCACTGATGCTTGGAAGAAGGATAATGCGTTATTCTTATCCTTCCAAGGTCTTAGGAAAGGGTTCAGAGATTCAAAATACCCTAGCCAAATGGATTAGGGAAGCTCTCTCTGGCTTATACTACAGGTGGAGGTCTGGCTCCGCAGAATCTGAAGGCGCATTCCACCTGGGCCATGACATCATCCTAGGCGGAAAGATCTGGAGTATCAATAGACCAGATATGTAAGGCGGCCACATGGTCATCCCCTTCCACCTTTTTCAAACACTATCGGTTGGACTTCGGATTCTCCTCAGATCTCACTTTCGGGTTAAGGGTGCTACAGGCTTGTAGTCCCTCCCTAAGGTTGCTTACATCTCTGTAAATTTCTCGTAGTGCTGTCATGGGAGTCTGAATAAAGCATTAAGCTACTTACCAGTAGCGGCATTTTTCGGAGGCCCATGACAGCACCCTTAGATCCCTCCCTATTCACGTGGGGGTTGCACTTCCTTAAAATAAAACGTTTTTTTCACGTGTGATATCTGGGTTGCAGTTTTTTATTAAGATATTGTATATGAATGTTTATGTTTGTATGATACGAACTGCGGTAGTCCTCTCAGGCTCTGTAATACAACGGATACGTGGGAGAGGTGCCGCCTTTTTGTATCTGTAGGTTTCCTGTTCCTAATGGGCGGATCCCCTCTCTCATAGTGCTGTCATGGGCCTCCGAAAAATGCCGCTACCGGTAAGTAGCTTAATGCTTTTTTTTCTATTTTCCTATACAATAAGTATATATGTAATAATCTTTCACTGGATTTGAGGCTTCATACCAGTGCGGAAGCAGTGAGATGTCCTGTCCGATGAGACGCTCCGTGCAGCTCTACCGGGCAGGCATGGATGTTCAGGTGCTGTTGTAGAGTCCTGTGGTAGGATGATGACCAGAGATTGCAGGACCTGCGTGACATCAGTGGTCACGTATGGCCCATGTGACTGCCGCAGGTACGAGGCACCATAAGGACCAAGCTTATCCTACATGTTTTGGAAATCAGTTTCCTTCACTTTTATTTTTTTTTGTTTTGTTAAAAATTAGAGATGGGCGAGCCCAAACGGTAAAATTCAGCATCTGTACCGAACACCTACTGTTCAGGCACAGACACCGAACACAGACTTCACCAGGAAGTCCGTGTTACTGTCCGGGTTCGGCTGCCCGAATACCAGGTTTTGTTGCGCTGTCTTGTGCATGACAGAGCGGCAAACACCGCTTCTGATTGGTGGTGAAATCTCCGCCGGTCAGAGAGCCACAGTTCCCATGCTGTCAAAAGACAGTGTGAGTGCTCAGCTGTGATCAGAGGTATAAAGTTTACCTCCGGTCACTGGTGTCAGCTGATGGGACAACTGCTCTCATCATCTGACACCTGCTGCCGCTAATAACAGCGGGAGCAGGAGCTACGGATATGAGTATTCATCAGCTACTCCTGCACTGTAAATAAAAAAAAAAACGGCATGGGTTCCCCTGTATTTTTAACCAGCCCTGTAATCAAGAATAGATGGGTCCCCCACGCCCTATTTATTTAAATAAAACGGCGTGGGGTTCCCCCCTACCCATTTTTGACAACCAGATTTGCTGAAGCAGACAGCTGGGGGCTGGTACTACCGCAGCCTCCCAGAAAAGGCACATCTATTAGATGCACCAATTCTGGCACTTTGCCTGGCTCTTCCCACTTGCCCTGTAGCAGTCGCAAGTGGGTTGATAGTTGGGGGGGGGGGGATTGGATTTGAGGTCATCTTTGTATTGTCCGGTGCCATCCAGCCCCAAAGTTAGTAATGGAGAGGTGTCAATAAGACGCCCACATTACTAACCCCATAGTCACTGTATGAAAACACAAACTCCAAGAATAAAGTCCTTTTAATAGAAAAAAAATTATACTCCTTTAATAATCTCAAACCATACTTACGACCTTGCCCAATTCCTCCGAAGCCCTCGTTCTCCTGTAATAAACCAAAAATTTAAAAAACAGAAATATCCCTTACCTGTTGGTCATTCTGTCCCACGTCGTACTCCATGTCTGGGGGAAAAAAACGTTTTCAACCTTGGCGGTGGCAAAATGCGACCGTACAGGCTGAGAACCACTGGTGAGTGAAGTGCGAGCGCAGCTTCAGTGACTGGAAGTGAAGTCATTGAGGTTACCTATGGTCACTTAGGCTCTGTTCCCAGCCGGGCAGGATGGCCATGACCTCGGTGATATCCCCGCTAGCACCGTGAGAGTTGATCTGGCTAGACCAGCTGGAATGATAGCTGAGAGAAAAACAATCAATGGACGCTATACATTGTGGGCCATTTTATATGGATACACTTAATTAAAATGGGAATGGTTGGTGATATCAACTTCCTGTTTGGCACATTAGTATATGGGAGGGGGGAAACTTTTCAAGATGGGTGGTGGCCATTTTGAAGTCGGACATTTTGGATCCAACTTTATTTTTTCCAATGGGAAGAGGGTCATGTGACACATCAAACCTAATGAGAATTTCACAAGAAAAATAACGGTGTGCTTGGTTTTTAACGTAACTTTATTCTTTCATGAGTTATTTACAAGTTTACGACCACTTATAAAATGTGTTCAAAGTGCTGCCCATTGTGCTGGATTGTCAATGCAACCCTATTCTCCCACTGTTGACACACTGATAGCAACACCGCAGAAGAAATGCTAGCACAGGCTTCCAGTATCCGTTGTTTCAGATGCTGCACATCTCGTATCTTCACAGCATAGACAATTGCCTTCAGATGACCCAGAAGATAAAAGTCTAGGGGGTTCAGATCGGGAGTCCTTGTTGACCATTCAACTGGCCCACTATGACCATCATGATGATGTGTTGCCCTCTTTATACACTGAAAATGGCACGTTCCCTGAGGTTTTCCAGCAAGATGGTGCGCCACCATATTATGGGTGTCAGGACCAAGCATTCCTACATGAACAGTTTCCTGGAAAGTGAATTGGTCGTCGTGGGCCAGTAAATCAAAGGAACTGAACAAGTTATTGAAGGTTCAAAATGGAAACCATAAAAACATCAGTAAAAATGCAGTTTCATGACTGTTCTGGACCTAAAGGACACCTACTATCATGTCCCTATCCACAGAGACAATCAAAAAGAGACTTAACAAAAATTCCTCAGGGTAGCAGTCCCCATATAAGGGGAATATACGGGTGCCATAATGGGCTCTGAGGAATCCTGTTACCGGTAAATAACTACGTCTTTCTCCTCCCCCCCCCCCCATGACGACACCACGGATAGACATCCCGGGGCATTCCATGAGTGATCTCAGTTTCTCAGGTTCTGACCACAGACGCTAGCCCCAGGGGTTGGGGGGGGGGGGGGGGGGCTCTTGAATGACCAGATAGCTCAAGGGGTCTGGATAGAGGACCTAAAATCAGTATCCTCAAACAGAAAGGTGGGGACATCCTTCCATAGATCTATTTGCCAACAAGTCAGAACAGGAAAGTTGATGCATTCTGCTCAATAGACTCCAAAGGGAACCCCATAGCGTTAGATGCCATCATGATTCCATGGGACCACCATCTAGCCTATGCTTTTACTCCGATTGCCCTGATTCCGGTGGTTCTGAGGAAGATGGGGCAAAAGTGATCTTAATAGCCCCCTTCTGGCCAAAGAGGACGTGGTTTTCTTGGCTGAGGATTATGTCCATCTCCGACCCCTGAGTACTTCTGGAACTTCTGAACATTTCCCATGGACTAGTTCTTCATCCTCCGGTAACAAACTTGCACATGAGAGCTTGGAATTTGAGAAGGCTCTCCTGAGGGATAAAGGGTTTTCCCCTAAGTTAATCTCCACATTACTACAAAGTAGGAAACCCGTTTACACCAAACTTTATGGGAAAACATGGAGAAACTTCCTTTGATCTTCAGGTTCCAGGTTAGAAGGAGGGGTTCCACGAACAGCCATCTTAGAGTTTCTACAGAAGGGGTTGGAACAGGGCCTAGCTACAAGCACTTTGAAAGTTCAAGTCGTAGCATTAGGGGCCCTATACAATTTCAACCTGGCTAGGAATCGGTAGATATCCAGATTCATCAAGGCATCGGCTAGGTCTAGACCCATCCCCACTCGGAATCCTCCTCCTTGGGATTTAGACTTATGCCTTACAGCCCTAACCAAACCTAATTTTGAACCTCTGGCAGATGCTTCGCTGAGAATCCTGTCTCTTAAGACATCACTTTTAGTAGCTCTCACATCCGCTCGTAGAGTCGGTGACATCCAGGCATTATCTGCTGGCCCTCCCTTAATGCAAATCTTGGAGGATAGTTATTCTTAAAACCGACCCAGCCTACCTACCAAAAGTGGTGTCCTGATTCTATAGATCTCAGGAGGTCTCCCTCCCTTTTTTTTACCCTAACCCAAAAAACAAGGGAGAAAGGGTATTACATACACTAGATGTCAGAAGGTGCCTAATCCAATACCTAGCGGCCACACAAGAGTGCAGGAAGGATAGGGCTCTCTTTGTGTGCTTTCAGGGACCCCGAAAGGAGCAAAAAGCTTCTAATGGCACTTTGGCAAGACGGATAAGAGACGCCATCACCTTGTCATACTCCTCACAAGGAGAGGCCCCCCTGAGAAACTGAAAGCTCATTCAACGATGGCAGCGGCAGCCTCCTGGGCAGAAAGCCGGTGCCTCAATAGAGCAGATATGTAGAGCTGATATGTGGTCTTCCTACTCTACATTCTTCAATCACTATCGGCTGCACCTAGCCTCTTCCGACCTAACTTTTGGTAGAAGGGTTCTAGAAGCAGTGGTCCCTCTCTAATGATACATTTCTCTGCAATTCTCTCTGTAGTGCCATCATGGGGGAAGGAGAAAGATGTGTTACTTACTGTTAACAGGATTTTTCAGAGCCCATGACGGCACCCGTACATTTCTTCCCTTCACGTGTGGAAGTGCACATTTATCTTTCGCTAGTTATATGTAGTCACATGGTGTTACTGTTAAGCTTCATAGTAACATCGAATATTGCGTTATTAACCTGGAGATCCTCTCGTGCTCTGTAAAAAAAACTGATGCAGGAGAGAGGTACCGCCCTTTATATCTGTAGGTTTCCTGTCTTTGAAGGGCAGATCCCCTCTCTCCGTGGTGCTGTCATGGGCTCTGAGAAATCCTGTTACCAGTAAGTAAGTACGTTGTTTTCTTCCTGCATACTACAAGATACAACTTGTTCTCACATTCCCTAATAATTCAGTGTGTTTATTAGATTGATTCCTAAGAGAAAGGTCACTGGTTTTGAAGCAAGCAGCCATGAAGACCAATTCCCAAGAAAAGGCCAACTGCCTCATCTAGCTCATCGATAGCGGTCTCTTGGTCAAACAAATTTCCGAACTGCATCATGTGAGTGTCATGACAGTTGGAAAAATACAAAGTGAAGGTCGCCCATGCAAAATATCGCAACAAGTCGGCTTAGCACAATGTCTATCAGTTCTGGTGTGACAAACATGGCAGTAGAAGTGGCTTGTATGCTTCATAATAGTGAGATTACAGACGTCCATGTGCTGCACATTACGCAAGTCTGAAATGGTGGCCTGAAAAAAGGTGAAGAAGTTTTGACTTCCAATATTGTCATAAGTTTGCAAGAAAGTACAAAAAATGCACAGCAGATGATTGAAAATGTCCTGTGGAGTGAGGACAATGAAAGTCAATAGTCTCGGTTCTGATGGGTGCAAATGTGTCTGGAAGAAACAAGGGAACTGGAGGAAGCCTGATGATGTGGGGCTGTTTCACAGTCAAAGGCGTTGGATACTTTCTTGACCAGGATCGATGGTGGTCTCGATGCTGAGCTATATATGAGTATCCTACAAGACGAGTTACTTCGTACACTCGAGTGCTATGGTTATGAAAAGGACGACGGTGTTCCAACACGACAACACAAAGTTGCGATTGGCAAAGAAATAGTTCTTTGACAATGAAGTAGAGATACTAGAATGACCCCCACAGTCCCCAGACCTCAAACCAATCGAACACTTGAGGATAGAGTTGAAGAAAAAACTATATACAGACACAAGTGAGTCGACCAGTATGCACCAACTTTGGGAATGTGTTTAAGAGACCTGGGATCAGATTTTCGTCAAGTCATGCTTGAGTTTGATTGAGCATGCACAGAACGATTCAGGTAGTGTTGAAAACCAAAGGTGGATTTACAAAATACTGACAAAATAATAAAAATTTAGATTTTTAAGCACAAAACAGAAACCATATAGTGACATGACAAAAATCTGGATAACTAATCGTATGCTAAATAGTTGCAAGTCAAATGTGTGTATGAGATATCCAAGACGATTGCCTATAAAATGATGGTAGTCTCACAACCAAAGCCTGTAGTGGATGGTGAGATATGGAGCCTGAAAGTCAAAAGTTCTAAGTATTGTTACCCTTTAGTTCGTCACTGTAAATTAGATATTGGATGACTAATCCCATCATGTGTGCTACATTCCGTTGAGCCCAATATCTAATCCCATCATGTGATTCACTACACTGGGCTCTATCAAATCCGGGAGTTTTATACTCTGCTTATCACAGCAAGTGATTCACTCCACGTATCTAACTCCATTGCATGATAAAGTGAGCAGCACCAACTGACAGAATCTTTGCTGTCAGCAATTCTCGGTGACACTTTCCACATGTCAATGTCACTTTGCAGTCACCAACGCAATGGCTCGGCACTGTGATCCTAAATGTCATCCTCATCTTTTTGCAAACGCGCAGAAGGGGAGAAAGGAATGCTGTCATAATGGTTGCCATAGTGACGATATAAAGGTTGCCATGGCGAAGATGTCATAATGGTTGCCATGGTGACGATTATGTCATATTAGGTTGAAATGATGATGGTGATGTCATAATGGTTGCCATGGTGACGACGATGTCATAATAGGTTGTAATGGTGATGGTTATGTCATAATGGTTGCCATGGTGATGTCATAATAGGCATGGAACTATGGGATGGAGGATGTGTGATGTGTATATGGGCACGGAACTATGGGATGGAGGATGTGTATATGGGCATGGGACTATGGGATGGAGGATGTGTATGATGCGTATATGGGCATGGGACTATGGGATGGAGAATATGCATGATGGGTATATGGGAACGGGACTATGGGATGGAGGATGTGTGATGGGTATAGGGGCATGGGACTATGAGATGGAAGATACGTATGATGGGTATATGGGCATGGGACTATGGGATGGAGGATATGTATGATGGGTATATGGGCATGGGACTATGGGATGGAGGATATGTATGATGGGTATATGGGCACGGGACTATGGGATGGAGGATGTGTGATGGGTATATGGGCACGGGACTTTGGGATGGAAAATAATCTTAATTTGTTATAACTAACCACAGTTACTATGCCCGGGCAACACCAGGCTCTTCAGGTAGTGCTTTAATATATCCCAATGATTCTGAGATTTGTTTTTTTTCATGACACGTAATTCATGTTAGGCTTCCTTCACACTAGCGTCGGACTCGGCCCGACTCCGACGGGCCGAGGTTCCGACGCTAGCAGTGAAACAGGCACAACGGAGGCAGCGGATGCATTTTTCCTGCGCATCCGCTGCCCCATTGTAAGGTGCGGGGAGGTGGGGGCGGAGTTCCGGCCGCGCATGCGCGGTCGAAAAAAGCGGTCCGTCGGCAGCAAAAAGCATGTAACGGTTTTTGCTCCCGGCGGTCCGCCACAACACGGCGCAACCGTCGCACGACGGTTGCAACGTGTGGCAATGCGTCGCTAATGTTAATCTATGGGGCAAAAACGCATCCTGCAAACAACTTTGCAGGATGCGTTTTTTCCCCTAAACGACGCATTGCGACGTATTGCAAAAAACGCCAGTGTTAAAGTAGCCTTATAGTGGTAAATTTTGTTTGATATGATTTGTTAATTTATGAAAATATCACAAATTTGAAAATATTTTTTGAAAATTTTGCAATTTCTGAACTGAATTTTTAAAATGCCCTTAAACAAGATAGTCATGCCATGCAAAATGGATAAATAACATTTACCATGTTTACTTCACACAGCATAATTTTTTAAACATGATTTTTTTGTAGTTAGAACGGTTGTTTATCAGCAATTTCAAATTTTTCCAACAAAATTTACAGAACCAATTTTTTTTTATAGAACACGTCCCGTTTGAAGTGACAGAAAATTCCCAAAAGAGACCCCATTTTAAATACACACCTCAAAATGCTCAAAACCACATTCAAGAAGTTTATTCAACATGCAGCCGCAAACTCTGGTCCAGAGTGCCGGCTGCAGTGCCGTAACTTGATGCGAGAGACTCGCGCAAGTTTCTTGCATTGATTTCGCAAGTGTGACCCCGGCCTAAGGGTGCAGTGATCATAATGACACCACAGGAGTGTCACAGAATTTTAGGCCATTTGTCAGTGAAGAAAAATAATTAGATTTTTACCACACAAAATTTGTTTTGGCCCCAGATTTTACATTTTCACACGGAGAAATAGGTAAAAATGGAACAAAAATTTGTCACACAATTCCTTCTGAAAGTGGTATTATCCCATATATGGCTGTACAGTACTGCTTAGTCAGACGGCGAGGATCGGTAGGAAAGGAGTGCTATTTGACTCGGTGACAAATTATCATAGATTAGATTGCGTGTATATATGTGCGTGTGTGTGTGTATATATGTGTGTATATATGTGTGTATATATATATATATATATATATATATATATATATATATATATATATATATATATATATATATATATTGGCTCCTAAGGCTGGAGTCACACTCAGCGTAAGACAATACGGTCTATATTACGGCCGTAATATGCTGAAAAGTCCCCAAAGTAGTGGTCCGTAGCTCCTCCGTAGGCAGGGTGTTTCAGCGTTTTTTGCGCATGGCATCCTCCGTATGTAATCCGTATGGCATCCGTACTGCGTGTTTTTCTCGCAGGCTTGCAAAACCGACATACGGCTATACAAGGGATCCATGTGTCAAAAAAAAAAACATATGCTGTGTGTGTGTATGTATATATATATATATATATATATATATATATATATATATATATATATATATATATATATACAGTGCCTACAAGTAGTATTCAACCCCCTGCAGATTTAGCAGGTTTACACATTTGGAATTAACTTGGCATTGTAACATTTGGACTGTAGATCAGCCTGGAAGTGTGAAATGCACTGCAGCAAAAAAGAATGTTATTTCTTTGTTTATTTTTTTTTTAAATTGTGAAAAGTCTTGTCAGAGGGTCATTTATTATTCAACCCCTCAACCCACCAGAATTCTGTTTGGTTCCCCTAAAGTATTAAGAAGTAGTTCAGGCACAAAGAACAATGAGCTTCACATGTTTGGATTAATTATCTCTTTTTCCAGCCTTTTCTGACTATTTAAGACCCTCCCCAAACTTGTGAACAGCACTCATACATGGTCAACATGGGAAAGACAAAGGAGCATTCCAAGGCCATCAGAGATAAGATCGTGGAGGGTCACAAGGCTGGCAAGGGGTACAAAACCCTTTCCAAGGAGTTGGGCCTACCTGTCTCCACTGTTGGGAGCATCATCCGGAAGTGGAAGGCTTATGGAACTACTGTTAGCCTTCCACGGCCTGGACAGCCTTTGAAAGTTTCCTCCCGTGCCGAGGCCAGGCTTGTCCGAAGAGTCAAGGCTAACCCAAGGACAACAAGGAAGGAGCTCCGAGAAGATCTCATGGCAGTTGGGACATTGGTTTCAGTCAATACCATAAGTAACGTACTCCACCGCAATGGTCTCCGTTCCAGACGAGCCCGTAAGGTACCTTTACTTTCAAAGCGTCATGTCAAGGCTTGTCTACAGTTTGCTCATGATCACTTGGAGGACTCTGAGACTGACTGGTTCAAGGTTCTCTGGTCTGATGAGACCAAGATCGAGATCTTTGGTGCCAACCACACACATGACGTTTGGAGACTGGATGGCACTGCATACGACCCCAAGAATACCATCCCTACAGTCAAGCATGGTGGTGGCAGCATCATGCTGTGGGGCTGTTTCTCAGCCAAGGGGCCTGGCCATCTGGTCCGCATCCATGGGAAGATGGATAGCACGGCCTACCTGGAGATTTTGGCCAAGAACCTCCGCTCCTCCATCAAGGATCTTAAGATGGGTCGTCATTTCATCTTCCAACAAGACAACGACTCAAAGCACACAGCCAAGAAAACCAAGGCCTGGTTCAAGAGGCAAAAAATCAAGGTGTTGCAGTGGCCTAGTCAGTCTCCTGACCTTAACCCAATTGAAAACTTGTGGAAGGAGCTCAAGATTAAAGTCCACATGAGACACCCAAAGAGCCTAGATAACTTGGAGAAGATCTGCATGGAGCAGTGGGCCAAGATAACTCCAGAGACCTGTGCCAGTCTGATCAGGTCTTATAAAAGACGATTATTAGCTGTAATTGCAAACAAAGGTTATTCCACAAAATATTAAACCTAGGGGTTGAATAATAATTGACCCACACTTTTATGTTTAAAATTTATAAAAATTTAACTGAGCAACAAAACTTTTTGGTTTGTAAGATTTATGCATCTGTTAATAAATCCTGCTCTTGTTTGAAGTTTGAAGGCTCTAACTTATTTGCATCTTATTAAACCTGCTAAATCTGCAGGGGGTTGAATACTACTTGTAGGCATTGTATATGTCAGTAGACACATATATGTATATATATTATTACTTCATACAGCGCTAGATAGCTTTAAAGCCGGTAATTCAATTACCGGCTTTTGCTATCTCCTTCCTAAACCCGACATGATATGAGACATGGTTTACATACAGTAAACCATCTCATATCCCCATTTTTTTTGCATATTTCACACTACTAATGTTAGCAGTGTGTATGTGCAAAATTTGGCCGTTCTAGCTATTAAATTAAAGGGTTAAATGGCGGAAAAAATTGGCGTGGGCTCCCGCGCAATTTTCTCCGCCAGAGTAGTAAAGCCAGTGACTGAGGGCAGATATTAATAGCCTGGAGAGGGACCATGGTTATTGGCCCCCCCCTGGCTAAAAACATCTGCCCCCGCCACCCCAGAAAAGGCACATCTGCAAGATGCGCCTATTCTGGCACTTGGCCACTCTTCCCATTCCCATGTAGTGGTGGGATATGGGGTAATGAAGGGTAAATGCCACCTTGCTATTGTAAGGTGACATTAAGCCAAATTAATAATGGAGAGGCGTCAATTATGACACCTATCCATTATTAATCCAATACTAGTAAAGGGTTAAAAAAAACACAAACACATTATTAAAAATTATTTTAATGAAATAAAAACAAAGGTTGTTGTAATAATTTATTCTACGCTCAATCCTTCTGAAGACCCTCGCTCTGTAACAAAGTAAAAATAATAAACCAACAATATACATACCTTCCGAAGATCTGTAAGGTCCCACGATGTAAATCCATCTGAAGGGGTTAAAAAATTTTGCAGCCAGGAGCTCTGCTAATGCAGCGCTTCTCCTTGCTGCAAAACCCCGGAGAATGAAGGTAAAGTAGGTCAATGACCTATATTTACCTTCATTTACGGTGAGGCGCCCTCTGCTGGTTGTTCCTGGAGCGTGGGAACTTTCCTAGAAAGCTCCCAGGCTCGAGTTCATATGAGGGCGCCCTCTGCTGGTTGTCCTCATATTAATTCGAGCCTGGGAGCTTTCTAGGAAAGCCCATGGGATTGAGGTTTTGGGCAGGTCCTATGCGTACTATTACTGAGACACTTCATATATTAACATCTCATGCTTTTCTATTTTTTCTACTGTCATTCATAACCATTTTTGTTGTACGCCTTTTTTCATCAGTTACATTTTTTCTTTTTGCCATATGACTAAAGTTTCTATATTATTAAAGAATCCTGCACGCATATTATGTGCCTTATTATAGGGATGTATGGTATTGCAATATTAACATCTTCACACCCATTTCATGGAGTGGTCATTTATCCTTGCATTATCTTCGCTTGTGCAGTCAGATTCTTGTGATAACCTTATTGTGGGAAGCACATGTTTTGTGGGCTGTCATTTTCCTCATTCTAGGATATGACATATATATATATATATATATATACATATTTTCTTGCATGTTTGCATTTTTTAAGTGTTTTTAATGGTTTTTGTGTTGTTGTTTTGTGTGTGTACTAATGTGCAGTCTTGAGTTTTTTGCCAATTTAATAATAAAAACTATTTTTGATACTGGATTATATATGGAGGTGTTCCTGTCTATGTGGGCATGATCTTTTTCTTGCTCTTTCTTCAAGTGCCAGAATAGGCGCATCTTGCAGATGTGCCTTTTCTGGGGTGGCTGGGGGCAGATGTTTTTAGCCGGGGGGGGGGGGCAATAACCATGGACCCTCTCCAGGCTATTAATATCTGCCCTCAGTCACTGGCTTTACTACTCTGGCGGAGAAAATTGCGCGGGAGCCCACGCCAATTTTTTCCGCCATTTAACCCTTTAATTTAATAGCTAGAACGGCCAAATTTTGCACATACACACTACTAACATTAGTAGTGTGGAATATGCAAAAAAAAAATGGGGATATGAGATGGTTTACTGTATGTAAACCATGTCTCATATTATGTCGGGTTTAGGAAGGAGATAGCAAAAGCCGGTAATTGAATTACCGGCTTTCAAAGCTATCTAGCGCTGTATGAAGTGATAATATATATACATATATGTGTCTCACTGACATATTTATATATATATATATATACCTATTCTATGTGTACACATTTATTCTACCTATTCTAATATAAGCTGTCGGTGTGACTTTACTGTACACCGCACTGAATTTCCGGCTTTTCTCTAACACCGCTGCGTATTTCTCGCAAGTCACACTGCTGGTCCGTGTGTAATCCGTATTTTTGGGGCTTCCATAGAGTTTCATTGGCGTTTTTTTTGCGCAATACGGTGACAAACGCAGCATGCTGCGATTTTCCACGGCCGTAGAAAGCCGTATAATACTGATCAGTAAAATACGGCAGATAGGAGCAGGGGCATAGAGAATAATTGGGACGTATGTTAGGCGTGTTTTACGGACGTATTTTATGCGCTCATACGTCCGTAAAACTCGCTAGTGTGACGCCGGCCTTAGTGTCAGAAGAGAAGAATCCCCCCTCAAGTGATCCCATTTTTAATTTTAACTCCATGAGTGCTTGCCAGAAACAAGCAACAATGAATGTTGAGTAAAAATTGCAAATTTGCCGTCGTAGTGCCCAGAGAATTAGACTCACCATTACATTGTTTTGCCCATAAACTGTGCCCAGCTCGTTTCTGGAGACACGCACTTTGTAAATTAAGCCGGCACTCATCACTGTAAAAATGTCAAACGTGGACCCTAAATGTGGTTTATGTACACTGTGGGGCTTAGAAATGAGGGCGCATTTCAATTTTGGAGCACAGAATTTGCTGAATTTCTTTTGGGAGGCGAGGAGCCATAGCACTTTTCCAGGGCATTTGTACTACCAGTAACGTGGAAGCCCCCTAAATTTCCATTGATAGATGACGGACCCGAGTGGGTATTTGCTTTTTTGTGGATTACGTTGAAGCTTTTATTGGGAACATTTTACATAATATTTTGGATCACATTTATTTGGTACTCTACTGTGATCACTTACATCGGGGTTTCCATCGAATTCTCTGAATGACGTGATTTAGATGAAATCCATGAGTGATCCATTCGCTATTCACCATGATCCAAATTATTATGCAAATTACATTTTTCTCGGATTTTCCTAAATGGTCGGTGCAATTGACAGTAAGTCTAATAAAAGTCATCAACCGTTAGAGCAGTGTTTCTTAAAGGGCCACTGTCACCCCCCTCCAGCCATCATAAACTAAAAGCCTCCTAACAAGGTGGCTCTTTTAGTTTTTTGTTCATGTATTCCCAAAATAAAGCACTTTGAAACTTATCTAAAATACCTATCTTTCGCCAGGGAGGCGGGTCCTCACTCCCCAGCTTGAACCGCTACTCTGCCGTCACTCCAATCTTCAGGGGCTTTCGGCGCCGCCCCCTCCGCTGTTGTGAATTCTGCTCTTGGGCTCCCTCCGGTGGTTATGAGTGGTAGTGCTGCGGTAGTTGGATCGCAGCATTTATCAGGTGTATCTATTTTTTGCAATTTGGGCTGGGCTATATAGCCTTGCTTGATCCTTTAGTCAGTGCCAGTTGTCCATTGTTTTTGGAGGATTCACATCCCTTCTGGTCTCTCCTGTTTGCTGTGCTTTTCTTCAAAGATAAGTCCTGGCTTTGTTTTTGCTGTTCACCTGCTGTGGACCTTATAGTTCTGTGCATTTTCATGTTTTTATCTTGTCCAGCTTAGTCTGTGAAGGATTTTTTGCAGCCTTGCTATTTCTCTGGAGATGCAGATATACCCTCCATGTCTTTAGTCAGATGTGGTGTTTTGTATTTTCTGTGGTGGATATTTTCTAGTGTTTTAATACTGACCGCATAGTACTCTGTTCTATTCTTTCTTTTTAGCTAGTGTGGCCTCCTATGCTAAATCCTGATTTCATTTCTGCGTATGTTATTTCCCTCTCCTCTCACAGTCAATATTTGTGGGGGGCTGTCTTTCCTTTGGGGATTTTCTCTGAGGCAAGATAGGTTTCCTGTTTCTGTCTTTAGGGGTAGTTATTTCTTAGGCTGTGTCGAGTGGTCTAGGGAGTGTTAGGTACCCCCCATGGCTACTTCTAGTTGCGCTGTTAAGTTCAGGGTTTGCGGTCAGTACAGGTTCCACCTTCTCCAGAGTACGTCTCATGCTGCTCCAAGGCCACCAGATCATAACAGTACAACTGGCCAACAATGAGTTAATTGCATCTCAGAAGAAGGGAGGAAAGATTTTGAGCCATTTTTTTTTCCTTAGCCTGTTTGGTCTGTTCCTCCCTCTTAATCTCTGGGTGGCTGCGGAACCTAGTAATAACATGAGTGTTCAGGAGCTAGTTTCTCGTGTGGATCAGCTTGCTGCTAGGGTACAAGGTATTTCAGATTATATTGTTCAGACTCCTGCCTTAGAACCTAGGATTCCCACTCCTGATTTATTCTTTGGTGACAGATCCAAATTTTTGAGTTTCAAAAATAACTGTAAACTGTTTTTTGCATTGAGACCCCGGTCTTCTGGTGATCCCATTCAGCAGGTTAAAATCATCATATCCCTGCTGCGTGGTGACCCACAGGATTGGGCATTTTCCCTGGACACTGGCAATCCTGCTTTGCTTAATGTTGATTCTTTCTTTCAAGGATTGGGGTTATTGTATGATGAGCTTAATTCTGTGGATCAAGCTGAGAAAATCTTGCTGGACCAGTGTCAAGGTCAAGAAGCAGCAGAATCGTATTGCCAGAAATTTAGAAAATGGTCTGTACTGACTAAATGGAATGAGGATGCCTTGGCGGCAATTTTCAGAAAGGGTCTTTCTGAATCCGTTAAAGATGTTATGGTGGGGTTCCCCACGCCTGCTGGTCTGAGTGATTCTATGTCTCTGGCCATTCAGATTGATCGGCGCTTGCGCGAGCGCAGAGTTGTGCACACTGTGGCGTTGTCCTCTGAGCGGAGCCCTGAGCCTATGCAGTGTGATAAGATTTTGTCTAGAGCTGAACGTCAAAGATTCAGGCGTCAGAATAGGTTGTGTTTTTACTGCGGCGATTCTGCTCATATTATTTCTGATTGCCCTAAGCGTACAAAGAGAATCGCTAGTTCTGTTACCATCAGTACTGTACAACCTAAATTTCTGTTATCTGTGACCTTGATCTGCTCATTATCATCATTTTCTGTTATGGCATTTGTGGATTCAGGCGCCGCTCTGAACTTAATGGACTTAGAATTTGCCAGACGTTGTGGTTTCCCCTTGCAGCCTTTGCAGAACCCTATTCCTTTAAGGGGCATTGATGCTACACCGTTGGCTAAAAATAAACCTCAGTTTTGGACACAGCTGACCATGCGCATGGCGCCAGCCCATCAGGAAGATTGTCGTTTTCTGGTGTTGCATAATTTGCATGATGATATTGTGCTGGGTGTTCCATGGTTACAGCTACATAATCCGGTGTTAGATTGGAAATCTATGTCTGTGACTAGTTGGGGTTGTCAGGGGGTTCATGGTCACGTTCCTTTGATGTCAATTTCCTCTTCCCCCTCTTCTGAAATTCCTGAGTTTTTGTCAGATTTCCAGGATGTATTTGATGAGCCCAAATCCAGTTCCCTTCCACCACATTGGGACTGTGATTGTGCTATTGACTTGATTCCAGGTTGTAAGTTCTCTAAGGGCCGACTTTTCAACCTGTCTGTGCCAGAACATGCCGCCATGCGGAGCTATATTAAAAACAACAGTATCCCTGAGCTTGATTGGCCAGCAAACTCGCCTGACCTTAGCCTCACATAGAATCTATTGAGTATTGTCAAGAGGAAGATGAGAGACACCAGACCCAACAATGCAGATGAGCTGAAGGCTGCTATCAAAGCAACATGGGCTTCCATAACACCTCAGCAGTGCCACGCAGCATTGATGCAGTAATTGATGAAACGGGAGCCCTGACCAAGTATTGAGTGCATTTACTGAACATACATTTCAGTAGGCCAACATTTTGGATTTTAAAATATTTTTCAAGCTGGTGTTATAAAGTATTCTAATTTACTGAGATAATGACTTTTGGGTTTTCATTGGCTGTAAGCAGTGGCGTAACTACAAAGTGAGGGGCCCCGATGCGAACTTTCAAATGGGGCCCCCCCGCGCCAAAATATTTCCCACCGAAATTCACATTTTCCCTATTCATTTCGCACACTATAGTCGTGTTGCAATGTTGTGTAGTCTGACCTAATACTGCCCTGTACTCGCTGAGAAAAATGATTTTATAACTAACATGTCCCTATAGTAATATGTCCTCCCTCGCTCTAATTCCAAGCGCACTCCCGGCGTTTGAACTCTGTGTGCTGTTTCTTCCTGGTATGACGCTGCAGTGCATCATTTCCAGACCTGTGCAGTGTGGGGGTGTACTGGTTGGCTCTGGAGCATACGCACTGCACATTCTGACACTGGCAAGTACACGCAATACTCCCCCACAGTGCACATGCTGGGCTCTGCCCACAGCCGTGTACAGCCCGTACACACACGGCTTCGCTCCGAGAACCCGTACACACACGGCTCCGCTCCGTACACCTTGTACACACACGGCTCCGCTCCGTACACCTTGTACACACACGGCTCCGCTCCGTACACCTTGTACACACGCGGCTCCGATCCCTACACCTTGTACACATGCGGCTGCGCTCTTTACACCTTGTACACACGCGGCTCTGCTCCGTACACCTTGTACACACGTGGCTCTGCTCCGTACACCTCGTACACACGCGGCTCCGATCCCTACACCTTGTACACATGCGGCTGCGCTCTTTACACCTTGTACACACGCGGCTCTGCACCGTACACCTTGTACACACGCGGCTCCACTCCTTACACCTTGTACACACGCGGCTCCGATCCCTACACCTTGAACACACGGCTTCGCTCCGAGAACTCTGTACACCTTGTACACACGCGGCTCCGCTCCCTACACCTTGTACACACGTGGCTCCGCTCCCTACACCTCTTACACACGCGGCTCCGCTCCATACACCTCTTACACACGCGGCTCCGCTCCATACACCCCATACATACACGAATCCGCTCACCTCTTTCACCCACGGCTCAGCTTTGTACACACCTGACTCCGCTCCGTACACCTTGCTCCACTACATACATACACGGCTCCGCTCTGTACACCTTGTACACACACGGCTCTGTTACATAAACATCCCCTCATTCAGCACCATGACAATCAAGCACAGCAGAGTCCTGCATAGTGCATACACTGAGGCCACTGATCATGTGACCCCTGACTCCTCCCCTCCTGTGACCTCATCACAGGTCCTGTGCGCATAGAACAGGTGTGTGTGTGTGTGTGTGTGTGTGTGTGTGTGTGTGTCAGGTGTAAGCAGCACATCACTCACCAGCTAATGCCTGCCATCTCTCCAGCTTCAGACACGCACAGCCCTTCTGCTAGGTCACATGTCCTTCACGGACACGCCCACTCGCCGCACACTGCTGAAAGTCTGGGGAAGCTGTGGGCGTGGCCAGCAGGATGCGTGCGTGACTTGTCTCCTTCCCCTGCTACTTGTTTGCTGGACTGGGCGGGCCCTGAAAACACTGTGGGCCCCGTCGCAGTCGCGACCCCTGCGACCGCAGTTGTTACGCCCCTGGCTGTAAGCCATAATCATCAACATTAACAAAAATAAATGCTTGAAATAGATCACTGTTTGTAATGACTGTATATAATATACGAGTTAAATTTTTTGTTTTGAAGAACTGAAATAAATTGACTTTTTGATGATATTCTAATTTTGTGAGAAGCACCCGTATTTTACATAGTGTTTTAAATAATATTTTTCAAGAGATGCGGAAATGGTCCAGAAATTTTTGCTGCAAATATTTAATGTATGAACATACCCTGAGGCTATATGCTCATGTTGTGTTTTTTAAGTGTTTCTGCAGTGTTTTTCCGCTGTGGAAACGCGTAAAAAACACTAACAAAACGCATCCCATTAATTTTAATTGCATTCCACAATTGCTGTGCCCATGCTGCATGTTTTTCGGCAGCGGAATCGCATCACGGAAAAATGCGCAGCATGTTCATTAATTTTGCGGAATCATGGCGATTCTGCTTCTATAGACTTGTATTGGAAAAAACACTTGAAAAAACACATAAAAAAACGCATGAAAAACGTGTCAAATGCATAAAAATGTGTTAAAATCCACATGCGTTTTCCTTGGTAAGGGTGTGCGGTTTTGATGAGGAAAAATCTGCTTCTATTCTGCAACGTGGGCACATAGCCTAAGGGTATGTTTCCACGGTCAGGAATGGCTCAGTATTTGCTCAGGATTTGACGCAGGTAAAATCGCACCAAGTCTGCATCTGAGGTCACTGGCAGGTCACCTGCGTTTTTGATGCGTTTTTTCATTGCATGCATTTTTTTTGTCACTTGAAATAAAGCTAATTGAAAGTTGGCTTCTGGGAAGGGAAAAAAAAGTGATTTCCTGTTTGCAGATATATTAGGGTATGTGCACACACTCAGTAAACGCTGCGGGTTTGATGCTGCGTACATCCGCAGTGTTCAACCTGCAGCGGCCAGATGATACAGCAAGAAATCCCATGTCCACGATGCGTTCAAAGACGCAGGTGGCAGACCTGTGTAAACGAACATACCGTGTGTCTTTCCAGACCACAGCATGTCTATTTACGATGCGGAGACGCTCAGTCGCCGCAGCGTAAATTTCACATAGACTAGGGCATATTTCCAGCGTCCAATCCGCAACGGCCAGATGTTACAGCATAGTGGATGGGATTTTATGAAATCCCATCTCCACTATGCGTGTAGGGACACCTCCGGGTTCCCTGCATATATGCACACGTGGCGCATTTTTAAAGACCGCAGCATATCTATTTATCTTGCGGAGACGCTCAGTGTCCGCAAAATAAATAGCACCGTCCAATGTATAGGATGCGATGATTCCGCATGTGTTCTGTGAACACATGCGGAATCACCACGTGTACAAAAGCCGGCAGCGATTTAAACGGAGCAGGTATCTGCTGTGTTCAAAGCGCTGCCGGACCGTGGAGACATAGATGCTGTAAAACCGCATCTAATTATTAGTCACATGCATATTAACTGTGGAAATGCAGCTTACTACGCATGTGTACTAATTTACATATGTTGAATCTTGTGTCACATCCGGAAGTACGTGACAGGCCAGGGTCACACTTGCGAGTGTGATGCAAGAAACTCGCGTAAGTCTCTCACATCAACACCCTGCACTCGGACTGGTATGTGCGGCTGCATAGAAATACATGCAGCCGCACACTCCGGTCCCGAGTGCCGGCCGCAGTGCTGGGTGTTGATGCGAGAGACTCGCAAGAGTTTCTCACGTCACACTCGCAAGTGTGACACCAGTCACACAGGAAGTTACTAAAAGCAGAGAGAGATCAGTAATATGTAATGTCCTTTCCTTTTTTACAAAGTAAAAAATTAGAAGAAAAAATTGTGTGGGGTCCCCCTTTATTTGTTAACCAGCCAGAGCAAAGCAGACTACTGGGACTGGTATTTCTGGCTGGAAGGGATGCAATATCCATGAACCTTACCAGCCGGATAAGACCAGGCCGCAACAGTCTGCTTACCTTGGATGGTTATCAAAAATAGGGGGATCCCTCCAAAAAAAATAGGTCCCCCTAATTTTGTTAGCCAACCAAGTAAAAAGCAGACTGCTGCGGCCTGGTATTCTCAGACTGGCGAGGCCCATGGATTTTGGCCCTCACCAGCCTAAAAATAACAGCCCACAACCGCCCTATAATTGGCGCATCCAAAGATGCGCCAATTGTGACACCTTACCTGGCTCTTCCCACTTGCCCTGTAGTTTTGGCAAGTGGGGTAATATTTGTGGGGTTGATATCACCTGTGTATTGTCCGGTGACATCAAGCCCACGGATTAGTAATGGGGAAGCGTCTATAAGACACCTATTCATACTAATCCTATAGTTGTTGCAGGTAAAATAAAGACACAGCCAGAATAAAGTATTTCATTGAAATAAAACACTAAACACAGTTTTCCATTTTTATTATACTCCTAATCCATGCGATGCCCTCGATCTCCTGTAATAAAAATAAAATAATAAACCAACACAGATACTCCCTGTCTGACGTAGTTCTAAATAACGAGTGTCCCACGACGATATCCAGCTCTGCTACATGTGGATGCCTTGCTCAGCCTGACATCCAGACACAGCAGAGCTTGTAGATCAGGGGTGTCAAACTGCATTCCTCGAGGGCTGCAAACAGGTCATGTTTTCAGGATTTCCTTGCATTGCACAGGTGATAATTTAATCACCTGCAGAGAATGATTCCAGCACCTTGTGCAATGCTAAGGAAATCTTGAAAACACGCATGGTTTGAGGCCCTCGAGGAATGCAGTTTGACAACCCCTGTTGTAGATGACCACCGGAGATAACTCCGTCTTTGGTGGTCATCTGCACTGCAGTTCTCACAGTCAGCTGACCGTGAGAACTTGCCTAGTAATCGGAGATAACCTCGGCGGTCACGTGCATGGCGTGGACGCAAACTTCCAGCTGTATCACAAGGTAAGACATTATTTAAATTAGTACACATGCGAATTGGCAGTCTCTCAAGCAACTTAATCACTTAGTTTCCTGGATTAGCAGTCTCTCAAGTAACTTCATCACTTAGTTTCCTGGATTGGCAGTCTCTCAAGTAACTTCATCACTTAGTTTCCTGGATTGGCTTCCAATGAATAGATATGTCTTGTCAAGAGTTCATTTGTGGTATCGCGGTTCTGAATTTTTTTCTCTCAACGATGTAAATAGAAACCATCCATCATTTATGACATGAAGATCAGTCAAAATTGCTAGAACCTTGAAGGTGCTTTCAAGTGCAGTCATGAAAACCATTAATCACTATGATGAAGCTGGCTCTCATCAGGACCGCCTAAAGAAAGGATTATCCCTGCAGCAGAGGATAAGCTTATTAGTGTTAGTAATCTCAAATTGCAGTATCTCAGGTAACAGTCATAAATGAAGCACAGACAAAAAGTAGCAACACAACTTCACATGTTAAGAGTAGACCATGAGACGCAGACCTTTATGGTCAAATTGGAAAGAAGCCTTTCCTGGGGACTATAATCAAGATGAAATTTGTTTAGGCCATGCAAAACTAGGGCTAGACATTGACAAAGTGGAAATATGTACTTTTTTTCTGGTAAGTCTGAATTTGAGATTTTTTTTTCCAACTAATATATTGTTGTAAGATGTAGAAAAGGTGAGCTGATGGTTTCTACAAGTGTGGTGCCTTCTGTAATGCATATCGGAGAAAGTGTTTGGATGTGTTGCTGGTGACACTGTTCGTCATTTATTCCAATGGAAGAGACACACCCAGCATAGAAATCCAAGGGGATCGACACTCTGCTTCAATGATGGTGCAAGAGGAGAGCAGATAATATGAAATAAAGAGTCCCGATACATTGATTTTGTTCTTATCCTTTATTGATCAAATCTGGACGTGTTTTGGCCCACGCTGAGCTTTCCACACTGCTGTTTGTGTCCAAAGAGAGGGATAGAGTACTGTGTCAGATAACATGGTCTCCACAATCACCCAACCTCAGCCCAATCGAGATGAATTGGACTAGAGTAAAGACAAAGCAGCCAAAAAGTGCTCTTCACCTCTGGGAACTCCTGGGAACTCCTTCAAGACTGTAGGAAAGCCATACCAGGTGACTTCCAGATGAAGCTACTTGAAACAATGCCAATGGGGTGTTAAAGGTACTCTGTCAGCACAGAATGACTGCTCAAACGTTCGGTGCACCATGGCGTGGCCAAACATTTTAGTGCACCTTCCTACCAACTTGTTTTCTCTCTATCCCTACACGCCCCTCTTCTTTGAATGACAGATCTGGTTTTATAAAGTCGGAGATAAATGGAAAGTAAGCAGGTGGGAAAGTGCACTTAAATGTTTTGCCATAGTGCACTGTGCCCCAGTACTTGGCATGAACAGTTTTGTGTTGACAAAGTCCCATTGAGCTGTCATCAGAGTAAAATGGAAAAAATAAAACAAGTGGGAGATTAAGATTGGCAAATCTGCATCACTGCCAGTCCTGTCTGTGGCATCTGTCTTTCATTTTCTGCCACAGAAAATATACTCTAATACAGTGGCCCTGATTTCTTCACAATTCTCCCAGAAAAAATAAAACAAGTGGGAGATTAAGATTCACATGTCAATATTTGGTCAGTGTCATAGATGTAATGGTGAAATGGGACTAATCTATAAAGCCATCTCTTGAGAAGATTGAAACATGGTTGCATCATATCTGGGAAAGGAAAAAAGAGCTAGCACTCTAAACACTCTACGTGACACCCTGTTATGAACAAGTAATTGAAGTGAGTTATCCGATGGAGATCAGACATAAAATTTATACCAAAGACTGAGAGGCAACATTTTTAGCACCTTTGGAGATAAGACTTCCCATGTTCAAAAGAACTACAAGCAGATGCTGTGTCACTGAAGTCCAGTTATGAAGTGTTTTTTTATGACAGGAGTCTGTCCTATAGTTATGGGAGACATATTTTCAGCATCTTGATGAAGTGGCAAACCTAACAGATTTACTTACATCACTGTGCGGTCTGTGCATCAGCCCTGAATTAATATCAGCCAGATAGACAAAGTGGGATATGCCATGTCTCCCATTTATAGAAAGATAAAATTATGAAGGAAAATGTCATTAATATCTCCCGTCTGGGGTCTCCATGGGGCAGATAGACTTAAGATTGGGGATCCTATCATTTTTGGGGCCTAGCCTCATCCCAATGACCAGCCCAAATCTGAGGTCACCAAAGGGAGGTGTGTGAGTGTGACTCTTATCTAATCGAGGAAATATATATATCTTGGTACCATGTTAGCCAGTTGATAGAAAAATATTTAGAATTGAGAGTCCTCAGTAAATGATACATTTTAATGGCTAACTGAAAAGATGGTAACAAATTGCAAGCTTTCGAGACTACTCAGGTCTGTTCATCAGGCATAGACTAATACAACATCTGAAGAATCACATTTATACACAACACCGTACAGAGCTGTCATGGGAGAGCGATAAACAGTTGTGTTCATAAATATTGGAAAGTTACTAGATAAGGAGTGAATGTTTTATTTTCCTCTGATTGGGGTCTGGTACTGTGTTATGATGCCCCTAAATGTCTGAGTGCAAATTCCTTAATGGATGCAAAACGACATAAATCCATGCAACACAATCATTCCTGCACTAAGTGTGTCAAAGGTTGCCATAAATTTATGCTCCGAGATTCTCCTGTCTTTCTGAGATTTGAAGTTACCTTTCAATACAAGTACTTTCAGGTCCATGGTGCTATGATCAGGCATACAAAAATGTTTGGCCACAGGAAGATCCATTTTTTCTTTTATTGCGTGGCGGTGAGAATTTAACCTTGTTCTCAGTTTCTGCGCAATAGTCGTGATGAATACATCAGACTATATGAAGGAAGCAGACAACTTATGAATACACACTACTATAAAAAATTGGAGTTGGATCCTACACAGGACTATTACAAGGAACTAAGCAAGTTAGTATCCTGTCTGCCTGATGAATCCATAAGGGCCGATGACTTGATACCAGAAAGTCCAAGAATAGGTGCATTCTACATGCTTCTGGAAGTCTGGAAATCCAGGAAGACCAATTATTTCATGTGTGGAACCCTTACTGAGCAGGTATCTGGATGGGTAGAGGGTATTTTTAAACCACTGGTAGAGGATACATCCAGCTTAAATCAGGACACAACTGACCTACTGAATAAACTATCAGCAATAGGTCCTCTACCAGAAGGAACCATCCTGGCCACCATGGATGTGGAGTCTTTGTACTCTAATATCCCACACCAGGATGGATTAAATGTCTGCAAATTCTTCATGGAAAACACAGGGACTGATGCAGGCTCTGTGGTTAAACTTATAAAATTCATCCTCGCGTGCAATTACCGTATATACTCGAGTATAAGCCGACCAGAGTATAAGCCGACCCCCCTAATTTTGCCACAAAAAACTGGGAAAACTTATTGACTCGAGTATAAGCCTAGGGTGGAAATGCAGCATTTACCGGTGAATTTCAAAAATAAAAATAGATCATTATTTCCCCATAGCTGTGCCATACAGTGCTCTGCACCGTTCATATTTCCCCATAGCTGTGCCATATACGGTGCTCTGCACCGTTCATTGTGCCCCATAGATGTGCCATATACGGTGCTCTGCACCGTTCACTGTGCCCCATAGATGTGCCATATACGGTGCTCTGCACCGTTCACTGTGCCCCATAGATGTGCCATATACGGTGCTCTGCACCGTTCACTGTGCCCCATAGATGTGCCATATACGGTGCTCTGCACCGTTCACTGTGCCCCATAGATGTGCCATATACGGTGCTCTGCACCGTTCACTGTGCCCCATAGATGTGCCATATACGGTGCTCTGCACCGTTCACTGTGCCCCATAGATGTGCCATATATGGTGCCCTGCACCGTTCACTGTGCCCCATAGATGTGCCATATACGGTGCTCTGCACCGTTCACTGTGCCCCATAGATGCTCCACATAAATCTCTGCCGCCGCCGCCGCTGCTGCTGCAATAAAAAAAAAAAAACACATACTCACCTCCCTTGATTGCAGCTCCCGGCGTCTCGTTCCGGCGCCTCCATCTTCCCGGCGTCTCTGCTCTGACTGATCAGGCAGAGGGCGCCGCGCACACTATATGCGTCATCGCGCCCTCTGCCTGAACAGTCAGAGCGCAGACGCCAGGAAGATGGAGGCGCCGGCCGGGAAGATGGAGCGATGCTCGGCGGCTGGAACGAGGACAGGTGAATATGCTATACTTACCTAGTCCTGGCGATCCTCGCGCTGTCCCTCTGCCTGGTCTTCGGTGCCGCAGCTTCTTTCTCTATCAGCGGTCACCGGCACCGCTGATTAGAGGAATGAATAGGCGGCTCCACCCCTATGGGAGGTGGAGCCGCTTATTCATTTCTGTAATGAGCGGTCCCACGTGACTGCTGAAGAGGGGAAGAAGCTGCAGCACAGAAGACCATGGGACGGCAGGGACAGCGCGAGGATCGCTGGGACTAGGTAAGTATGCCTCAGCGCCCTCACCCCCTCACCCGCCGACCCTGCCACCCACCTTGACTCGAGTATAAGCCGAGAGGGGCACTTTCAGCCCAAAATTTTGGGCTGAAAATCTCGGCTTATACTCGAGTATATACGGTACTTTGAATTTGACAACAAGATCTATCTACAGGAGACTGACACAGCAATGGGAGGTAAAATGGCTCCACAGTATGCAAATCTTTTCATGGCCAAGCTTGAAAGTGACTTTTTGTCATCATGCCCCATCAGGCTTCTGGCGTACTACCGCTACGTTGATGATATCTTAATCATCTGGACGGAGTCTGAGCCACAGCTAAAGACGTTCCATGAACAGTTTAAATCAATTTCATCCTACCATCAACTTAACACTCAACTACTCCTGCACTGAAATTAACTTTTTGGACACCATCATTAAGGTGCAGAACAATGAAATAGAGACATCCCTGTATCAGAAGCCAATTGACCGCCCAACATACTTTAAATGGGACAGTTTCCATCCAAAACACATAAAAAAAAAACTCTATTGTCTACAGTCAAGCCATCCGATACAATCGTACATGTTCCAACCCCACAGTTAGGGATGAACACCTTGGTCGCCTCAGAAAGGCCTTTTTGAATCAGGGCTACCATCCAAGAACAATTGAAAACCAGATCACAAGAGCCACCAGAATATCAAGGAATCACGTGCTACATTACAAAGCTAAAAAAGAAAATAACCGGGTACCTCTAGTAGTCACCTACAATCCAAATCTGGAGGTGCTGAGGGGAGCTGCATGGAAATTACAACCTTTACTACAAAAAGATGCCCGATTACAATCCATTTTTCCAAACCCCCCACTACTGTGTTTTAGGCAGCCCCCAAATCTAAGAGGTATCTTTGTCAGAAGCTCCCTGGCCCCTCCAACAGCTGCAGGAACCTTTCTTTGCAATCAGAAAAAATGTAAAACCTGTCCATTTATAATGACCACGGACAAGATAAAGATCCCCAATTCACATCAGGACTACAAGATACCAGATACTTTCAGCTGCGTCACTTCTAATGTGGTGTACGTAATTATTTGTACTAAATGTCCAACTGGAAGTCTGTATGTTGGGGAGACAGGGCAGAAACTGAGAACAAGGATTAATTCTCACCCCCACACAATAAAAGAAAAAAGAATGTATCTAGCTGTGGCCAAACATTTTTGTATGCCTGATCATAACACCATGGACTTAAAATTACTTGTATTGAAAGGTAACTTCAAATCTCAGAGAGACAGGAGAATATGCGAGTATAAATTTATGACAACCTTTGACACACTTAGTGCAGGAATGAATGTGTCGCATGGATTTATGTCTTTTTACATCAATTAAGGAATTTGCACTCAGACCTTATGGGGCATCATAACACAGAACCAGACCCCAATCAGAGGACAACAAAACATTCACTCTTTATCTAGGAACTTTCCAATATTTATGGACACAACTGTTTATCACTTATCACTCTCCCATAATGACAGTTCTGTGCTGTGTTGTGTATAAATATGTGATTCTTCAGAATTTCTTTTAGTCTATGCCTGATGAAGAGACCTGTGTAGTCTCGAAAGCTTGCAATTTGTTACCATCTTTTCAGTTGGCCATTAAAAGGTATCAACCACTGAGGACTCTCAATTCTAAATATTTTTCTACTCTTATCTAATAAATGCAGTTTCTGAATTATTATCATTGTTGCTGGGAGATACAGCTCGCTGTAGGACTGTACCATATTCCAAGCATAGAGGAGCCAATTCCATGACATCAGTTCTAGTAATTTACTTTTCCTATCCCCATTTTATCCGATTGTATATTCTGTACTATTTTGTCTCCTTTTGTATATTTTTCTAAACACTGTCTACTTTCGGATTAAATATACAGTATTAAATTTAATAGCTTTGTTCCTTTTGCACGCCTGAAGTCTTGTAAAGCCATACGTTTCCAGAAAGGGGTGTCCATATATATATATATACTGTATATTCCATGCGTTGGAATTGGGTGTAGATATACCATACATTCACTGAAAGTGCGCAATAACCTGCCTAGTAGCGAAAGCGGCCTTGGCCTCGTCCATCAATGGTTAGTCAATTGCGTCATTGTCCTGATGATTGGAGATACCGGAGTGCTGGATCCTGACAAATTGGTGGCAGCGGTGGGATCTGTGCATGATCTCCTGGCTGGTCCCCAACAGTCAGTATTTTGCATCAGTGTTTGTATGCCAAAACCAGGCGAAAAATCTGAGAAAAATTATAATTGAAAGTTTGACATCTGTCTTGTGTTTTGGAGACACTCCTGGTTTTGGCATACAAATACTGATGAAATATTGATCAAATAATACTGATGTGTGAATAAAGTCTTACCTAACTTACTTAAGAACAAGAAAAACCATTGCCTGAACAGGTGTCCAAACTTTTCAACAATACTGTAAGATGTAATGTTTTTGTTGTCGGAAGAGGTGTAGATTGCTTTGGAGTACGTATGATTTTTTAAAATCCTTTTTTATTCCTTTTTATTTTAGGTGGCGACAACAATTTTTTATGGCTTTCTCCATGCTGGACATACAGTTATATGAAAAAGTTTGGGCACCCCTATTAATCTTAAGCTTAGTGTTTTATAAAAATTGTTTTTTTGCAACAGCTATTTCAGTTTCATATATCTAATAACTGATGGACACAGTAATGTTTCAGCCTTGAAATGAGGTTTATTGTCCTAACAGAAAATGTACAATCTGCATTCAAACAAAATTTGACAGGTGCATAAGTATGGGCACCCCACCAGAAAAGAGACATTAATATTTAGTAGATCCTCCTTTTGCAAAAATAACAGCCTCTAGTCACTTCCTGTAGCTTTTAATGAGTTCCTGGATCCTGGATGAAGGTATTTTTGACCATTCCTCTTTACAAAACAATTCCAGTTCAGTTAAGTTTGATGGTCGCCGAGCATGGACAGCCCTCTTCAAATGATCCCACAGATGTTCAATGATATTCAGGTCTGGGGACTGGGATGGCCATTCCAGAACAGTGTAATTGTTCCTCTGCATGAATGCCTGAGTAGATTTGGAGCGGTGTTTTGGATCATTGTCTTGCTGAAAGATCCAGCCCCTGCGTAACTTCAACTTTGTCACTGATTCATGAACATTATTGTCAAGAATCTGCTGATACTGAGAGGAATCCATGCGTCCCTCAACTTTAACAAGATTCCCGGTGCCGGCATTGGCCACACAGCCCCAAAGCATGATGGAACCTCCACCAAATTTTACTGTGGGTAGCAAGTGTTTTTCTTGGAATGCTGTTTTTTGGCTGACATGCATAACGCCTTTTTGTATGACCAAACAACTCAATCTTGGTTTCATCAGTCCACAGGACCTTCATTAAAAAAGAAATTGGCTTCTCCAAATGTGCTTTTGCATACCTCAGCCAACTCTGTTTGTGGCATGCTTGCAGAAGCGGCTTCTTTCCCATCACTCTCCCATACAGCTTCTCCTTGTGCAAAGTGCGTTGTATAGTTGACCGATGCACAGTGACACCATCTGCAGCAAGTTGATGCTGCAGCTCTCTGGAGGTGGTCTGAGGATTGTCCTTGACTGATCTCACCATTCTTCTTCTCTACCTTTCTGATGTTTTTCTTGGCCTGCCACTTCTGGCCTTAACAAGAACTGTACCTGTGTTCTTCCATTTCATTACTATGTTCCTCACAGTGGAAATTGACAGGTTAAATCTCTGAGACAGCTTTTTGTATCCTTCCCCTGAACAACTATGTTGAATAATCTTTGTTTTCAGATCATTAGACAGTTGTTTTGAGGAGCCCATGATGCCACTCTTCAGAGGAGATTCAAACAGGAGAAGAACTTGCAAGTGGCCACTTTAAGTAGCTTTTCTCATGATTGCATACACCTGGCTATGAAGTTCAAAGCTCAATGAGGTTAGAAAACCAAAAAAAGTGCCTTAGTAAGTCAGTAAAAAGTACATAGGGGTATTTAAAACAAGAAAATGATAAGGGTGCCCATACTTACGCACCCGTCAAATTTTGTTTGAATGCAGACTGCATATTTTCTGTTAGTACAATAAACCTCATTTCAAGGCAGAAACATTACTGTGTCCATCAGTTATTAGATACTTGAAACTGAAATAGCTGTTGCAAAAAAACTATTTTTTATAAAACATTAAGCTTAAGATTAATAGGTGTGCCCAAACTTTTTCATATAACTGTATAAAGCAATATTTTATTTGTTGTGACTTTTACAGCTGTCTCTGCAATAATATATAAGCTTACTTATGTAATATATATGATGGGTGTAATATATCTGAGGTTCTGCCTTATCATATTATTGGGATTTAGCCCCTTAACAACTGCCAATACGCATTAAAACAGCGGTCACTAAGGGAACTTATTCCTTCATCGCTGTTTTAAAACGGCAATCAGGAATAAGGCTGTAGTGCTCTCCAGAGTTGGAAACCTCCGAGGTCTTGGCTACTGAGGGCCAGATTTTCCAGTCCCTGATCACAAAAAAAAAGTGTGCCGATACAATGATTTCTCTCTCTTCTGACATGATATACATATCATGAGAGAGAAATGATGCCCCCCCACCCCCCGAGAACTCCCGATACCTCCGCCATCCACAGGCCTTCCTGATCCAGCCCCTGGCTCTCCGGGCCATCTTCCTGAAAAAAAAGATGCCGAGATCTGCTGGCCGGTACCCGTCAACAATAGATCCAATTGGATGCTTTTGATCACTGTGATAGAACCACAGTGATCAAAAGAAAAAAAAAAAAGTAAATCAAATCCCCTTTTGTCACCCGCTTAGTTAGATACAAATTATATATTTTTTTCCCCATTCTTTGCAGTTGGGGGTTAGGGTTGTGCTTAGAATTTTTTTTTCAAAAGTAAAAAAAAAAAATGACTATACGACGGCTAGTGTTGAGCTCCCTACTAGAGCTTGCAACGGGTGCTCGGGTATGCACGGAGTATCGCCGATCCCCACATTTGGGTGTCTAACAGCTGTGAAACATACGGGCAGGGACTTGAACTTGTCACTTGAGCACCTGCGATATTTGGGGCATACCCGAGCACCCGATGCAAACTGGAGGAGCGAGCACTTGCACTCAACACTAATGATGACCTATGCAATATGACAACCTACTGTTATCAAATTCTGTGACGTACCTGTGGGTTCAAAATGTTCAGTATACCCCTAGATAAAATCCTTGAGGGGTGTGGTTTCCAAAATGGGGTCACTTATGGGAGGTTTCCACTGCATCAGGGGCTCTCCATAAGCGACATGGCATATGCGAATTATTCCAGCAAATTTTACATTCAGAAAGTCAAATGTCGCTCCTTCCCTTCCGAGCCCTGCCATACGACCAAACAGTAGGTCTCCCAAACAAATAAGGTATCTGCATGCTCAGGAGACATTGCACAAAATATTTTGTGGTCCATTTTTTCCTGTTACCCTTGTTAAAATAAAAAGTTTGGGTCTAAAGTAATTTTTTTGTGAAAAAAAATGTTAATTGTTTCCTTCCACATTGCTTTACTTCCTGTGAAGCACCTGAAGGTTTAGGCTATGTGCACACGTTGCGGATTAGGCTTAGGAAGTTCTGGTGCAGATTCTACCTCTCCTGGCAGAAAACGCACCTGCGGATTTGTCGCTTTTTTTGTGCGGTTCCGCAGCGTTTTTTGTGCGTTTTTGCTGCAGTTTTCTTGCGGATTTGCTGTGTTTTCTTGCCCCTGCGGTTTTCTACAATGGAATGGGTACAAAAATGCTGCAGATTCACAAAAAAGATGTGACATGCTACTTTTTTTAAACCGCAGCGTTTCCGCAAAGTGTGCACAGCATTTTTTTTTCTCATTGATTTACACTGCACTGTAAATCAATTGCGGATCTGCAGCGTTTCTGCACCTTAAAAAACGCTGCGGATCCGCAACGTGTGCACATACCCTTAATGAACTTCTTGAATGTGGTTTTGAGCACCTTGAGGGGTGCATTTTTTAGAACGGTGTCACTTTGGAGTATATTCTGCCATATGGGCCCCTCAAAGTCACTTCAAATGTGACGTGGTCCCTAAAAAAAAATGGTTTTGTAAATTTTGTTGGAAAAATGAGAAATCGCTGGTCAACTCATCCTTCTAACTTACTAACCAAAAAAAATTGTTTACAAAATTGTGGTGATGTAAAGTACACATGTGAAAAATGTTATTTATTAACCATTTTAGGTGACACATCTCTCTGATTTAAGGGCATAAAAATTAAAATTTTTGCCAAATTTCCGCTTTCTTCACAAATGAATGCAAGTTATATCAAATAAATTTTATCACTCTTTTGAGAGGATCGGAGCACAGCTGCGGAGGAGACGGAGAAAGTAATTTCTCCATACGCTGCGTCTATAAGGCAGGAGTCACACACAAGGTATAAAAATCCGGACCGTTTTTGATGGCCGAGATACGCAGAAAATTTCCTGAACAATGATCCGTATTCAATGCAAGGATGCAATTTTTTTTCTCCAAAAATTATCCGTGTGTCATCCGTACGGCGAGATTTTCTCGCCAGCTTGCAAAACGGACATGGAATGGATCCATGGCCTCAAATATTCGTAAAAACATATATACAGTGTATATATATCTATATATATTATATTATATTCATATCCCTTTTTTTTTTTTACATATTCCTCACTACTAATGTTAGATGTGTCTGTGTGCAAAATTTGGGGGCTCTGTTAAAATAAAGGGTTAAATCACGGAAAAAACTGGCGTGGGCTCCCGCACAATTTTCTCCGCCAGAGTGGGAAAGCGAATGACTGAGGGCAGATATTAATAGCCTAGAGAGGGAACATGGTTATAGGACCTCCCCTGGCTAAAAACATCTGCCCCCAGCCACCCCAGAAAAGGCACATCTGTAAGATGCACCTACAGTTAGGGCCAGAAATATTTGGACAGTGACACAAGTTTTGTTATTTTAGCTGTTTACAAAAACATGTTCAGAAATACAATTATATATATAATATGGGCTGAAAGTGCACACTCCCAGCTGCAATATGATAGTTTCCACATCCAAATCGGAGAAAGGGTTTAGCAATCATAGCTCTGTAATGCATAGCGTCCTCTTTTTCAAGGGACCAAAAGTAATTGGACAATGGACTCTAAGGGCTGCAATTAACTCTGAAGGCGTCTCCCTCGTTAACCTGTAATCAATGAAGTAGTTAAAAGGTCAGGGGTGGATTCCAGGTGTGTGGTTTTGCATTTGGAAGCTGTTGCTGTGAGCAGACAACATGCGGTCAAAGGAACTCTCAATTGAGGTGAAGCAGAACATCCTGAGGCTGAAAAAATCCATCAGAGAGATAGCAGACATGCTTGGAGTAGCAAAATCAACAGTTGGGTACATTCTGAGAAAAAAGGAATTGACTGATGAGCTTGGGAACTCAAAAAGGCCTGGGCGTCCACGGATGACAACAGTGGTGGATGATCGCCGCATACTTAATTTGGTGAAGAAGAACCCGTTCACAACATCAACTGAAGTCCAGAACACTCTCAGTGAAGTAGGTGTATCTGTCTCTAAGTCAACAGTAAAGAGAAGACTCCATGACAGTAAATACAAAGGGTTCACATCTAGATGCAAACCATTCATCAATACCAAAAATAGACAGGCCAGAGTTAAATTTGCAGAAAAACACCTCAAGAAGCCAGTTCAGTTCTGGAAAAGTATTCTATGGACAGATGAGACAAAGATCAACCTGTACCAGAATGATGGGAAGAAAAAAGTTTGGAGAAGAAAGGGAACGGCACATGATCCAAGGCACACCACATCCTCTGTAAAACATGGTGGAGGCAACGTGATGGCATGGGCATGCATGGCTTTCAATGGCACTGGGTCACTTGTGTTTATTGATGACATAAGAGCAGACAAGAGTAGCCGGATGAATTCTGAAGTGTACCGGGATATACTTTCAGCCCAGATTCAGCCAAATGCTGCAAAGTTGATTGGACGGCGCTTCATAGTACAGATGGACAATGACCCCAAGCATACATCCAAAGCTACCCAGGAGTTCATGAGTGCCAAAAAGTGGAACATTCTGCAATGGCCAAGTCAATCTCCAGATCTAAACCCAATTGAGCATGCATTTCACTTGCTCAAATCCAGACTTAAGACGGAAAGACCCACAAACAAGCAAGACCTGAAGGCTGCGGCTGTAAAGGCCTGGCAAAGCATTAAGAAGGAGGAAACCCAGCGTTTGGTGATGTCCATGGGTTCCAGACTTAAGGCAGTGATTGCCTCCAAAGGATTTGCAACAAAATATTGAAAATAAAAATATTTTGTTTGGGTTATGTTTATTTGTCCAATTACTTTTGACCTCCTAAAATGTGGAGTGTACTTGAATTCTGTTGTAGAGGTTTCATTTCAAATCCAATGTGGTGGCGAAAATTGTGTCACTGTCCAAATATTTCTGGCCCTAACTGTATTCTGGCACTTAGCCTCTCTCTTCCCACTCCCCTGTAGTGGTGGGATATGGGGTAATAAAGGGTTAATATCACCTTGCTATTGTAAGGTGACGTTAAGCCTAGTTAATAATGGAGAGGTGTCAATAAGACACCTCTCCATTATTAATCCAATAGTAGTAAATGGTTAATAAAACACACACATTAGAAAAAAAGTATTTTAATGAAATAAAGACACATGGTGTTGTAATAGTTTATTAAATGCTCAATTCAATTGAAGACCCTTGTCACCTGAAACAAAGTTATAATAAAAAAACAACAATATCCCATACCTCTCTGGCATTACAGTCAAGTCCCACAATGTAAATCCATCAGAAGGGGTTAATTAATTTTACAAGCAGAAGCCTAATGCAGCCGCCCCTGCCTGTAAAAACTGGGGAATGAATGGGAAGCAGGGGATCGTAGCTACCTAGACTTGCGGTGCTGCGCCCCCTGCTGTCATAACCTCATATGAACTCGAGCGTGGGAATTTTTCTGAATATTTTCTCACGCTCGAGTTCGTATGAGTTTATACCAGCAGGGGGAGCAGCACCGCAAATCTAGGTAGCTACGATCCTCTGCTTTCCTTTCATTCCTCAGTTTTTACAGGCAGGGGCGGCTGCATTAGCAGGCTTCTACTTGTAAATCCATCAGAAGGGGTTAAATAATTTTACATCGTGGGACTTGACTGTAACGCCGGAAAGGTATGGGATATTGTTGTTTTTTTATTTTAACTTTGTTTCAGGTGACAAGGGTCTTCAATTGGATTGAGCGTTCAATAAACTATTACAACACCAAGTGTCTTTATTTCATTAACCCCTTTCTGCCAGCTGACGGAATAGTACGTCAGCTGGCAGATCCCTCACTTTGAGGTGGGCTCCGGCGGTGAGCCCACCTCAAAGCCGCGACATGTCAGGCTGACAAGCTCTGACAGCGGCATTTAACTAGCGTTCGCACCGCTGACCCCCGTCACATGATCGGGGGTCAGCGGTGCATTTCCATAACAACCAGAGGTCTCCTTGAGACCTCTATGATTGTTGATGGCCGATTGCTTTGAGCGCAACCCTGTGGTCGGTGTTCAAAGTACACCTGCCTTTCTGCTACATAGAGGTGATCTGTACTTCACCTGTATGTAGCAGAGCCGATCGTGTAGTGCATGCTTCTAGCCTCCTATGGAGGCTATTGAAGCATGCCAAAATTTAAAAAAAAGTGTTTAAAAATATAAAAAAAATTAAAAATATATAAAAGTTCAAATCACCCCCCTTTCGCCCCAATCAAAATAAAACAATAAAAAGAAAATCAAAAATACACATATTTGGTATCGCCGCACTCAGAATCGCCCGATCTATCAATAAAAACAAATGATAAACCTGATCGCTCAATGGCGTAGCGAAAAAAAAAAAAACACCAAAATTACGTTTTTTTGGTCGCCGCAACATTGCATTAAAATGCAATAACGGGCGATCAAAAGAACGTATCTGCACCAAAATGGTATCATTAAAAACGTCAGCTCGGCACGCAAAAAATAAGCCCTCACCTGACCCCAGATCACGAAAATTGGAGACGCTACGGGTATTAGAAAATCGCACATTTTTTTTTTTTTTTTTTTAAGCAAACTTTGGAATTTTTTTTCACCACTTAGATTAAAAATAACCTAGACATGTTAGGTGTCTATGAACTCGTAATGACCTGGAGAATCACAATGGCAGTTTTAGCATTTGGTGAACCTAGCAAAAAAGCCAAACAAAAAACAAGTGTGATATTGCACTTGTTTTGCGATTTCATCACACTTGGAATTTTTTTCCCGTTTTCTGTTACACGGCATGGTAAAACCAATGATCTTGTTCAAAAGTACATCTCGTCCCGCAAAAAATAAGCCCTCACATGACCATATTGACGGAAAAATAAAAAAGTTATGGCTCTGGGAAGGAGGGGAGCGAAAAACGAAAACAGCTCGGGGGGTGAAGGGGTTAAAATACTTTTTTCCTAATGTCTGTTTTTTTTTTAACCCTTTATTAATATTGGATTAATTATGGCTAGGTGTCTTATTGACACCTCTCCATTATTAACCTGGCTTAATGTCACCTTACAATAGCAAGGTGATATTAACCCTTTATTACCTCTTATCCCACTGCTACTCGGGAATAGGAAGAGAGAGGCTAAGTGCCAGAATAGGCGCATCTTACAGATGTGCCTTTTCTGGGGTGGCTGGGGGCAGATGTTTTTAGCCAGGGGGGCAATAACCATGGTTCCTCTCTAGGCTATTAGTATCTGCCCTCAGTCACTGGCTTTCCCACTCTGGTGGAGAAAATTGCGCGGGAGCCCACGCCAGTTTTTTCTGTGATTTAACCCTTTATTTTAACAGCTAGAGCCCCCAAATTTTGCACATACACACTACTAACATTAGTAGTGAGGAATATGTAAAAAAATAAGGGATATGAAATGGTTTACCGTATGTAAACCATGTCTCATATCATATCGGGTTTGGGAAGGAGATAGCAAAAGCCGGCAATTGAATTACTGCTAACTAGCGCTATATGAAATATAAATATATATGTGTCTCACTGATATATATACACCTATACTATGTGTACACATTAATTTTATCTGTTCTATTCTAATCTGTCAGTGTGCTTTTACTGTACACGGCACTGAATTGCCGGCTTTTCTATAGCACACCGGTGCATATTTCTTGCAAGTCACACTGATGGTCTGTGTGTAATCCGTTTTTTTTCTCGCACCCATAGACTTGCATTGGCGATTCTCGGCCGAGATACGCTGACAATCGCAGCATGCTGCAATTTCACTCGGATCCTGAATACGGCCGAGAAAACAACAGATAATAGGAGCTGCCCCATAGATTAACATTGGGCCGAGTGCTATGCGATTTTTTATCGCATTGCACTCGTCCGTATTACGCTCTAGTGTGACTCCGGCCTAATGCTATTCCTGATCGTGGGAACGTAGCCTTAGGGTTTGCTCACAGTAGTGCAATGTGATTAAAAAAAAAAGGGATTGCGCTCGGACCAATTTTAATCAATGACGCAGTGCAGATCTGTGCATTTCTTCTCAGCTGTATTCAGCATAAGAGAAAAATCACATCATGCTATTTCTCTCTGAAATCTGATGGGTGGGAAAAAAAAAATCAGATGCCATGAGGATCATAAGTATGACATCCGATTTTTACAGATACATAACAATTCTGCAACAGAAGAAACTGTAAATGGTCCTGAAAAAGATTAATAGCTGCTGAGGAAAAAAGACGGATTGTATACGGACAGCACACAAATGACAAGGGAGGAGAAATCGTACCATTTTTCTGGTCATGCACTATGTTGATACCAAAATAGACAACAGATTTTCCATCTGCATAATTATGGTGTCAGCTGTACCTCTAGTGGTGACTGGTAGGGTGTTTTCTTTAAAATATATGACCCACATTTACTAGGATTGTAGTGTTTGTCACCAAGTATAACCAGTGTAACTGGGTATTTATGCAGTTTCATTCATTTTCTATACAAATCAAGTCTTCCTGCGTCCATATGAGATGCATTTCTTTCGGCAATGCTTTAGTGGCAATTAATACAGGTTCCTCGATTATTGCATGTGATTTCTTTATACTTGGTAAATGATAATAACCTATACCATATAGCAGTAGTCATAGGTAATACAGTAATATTTGCTTATACCTGTGATAGTCAAACATCCAATATAAGAAAAAAATATATAATGCAGTTCTTGATGTGACACTGCAGTTCAGCGTCAGTGCCGTCATCACTTCAGTTCACCAGAGGAGCAGAGGGTTCTCTGATGAGATGGATAGTTAATAGTCCCATCTGAGGTCTCCTAAATATGATTAAAGGGAACCTGTCACCAGGAAAACTCAGTCCAACCTGCAGGCAGTAGATTATAGAGCAAGGGAAGCTTTTTTGTCTTTGTGATAAAAGACTCAACATAACCTGTATATTAATCATTTAATTATCGGCTCTTTCTGGGATTTGGGGTCCAGTGGGCGGGCCTGTTAGCTATATCTGTATTCACACTTCTACAAAGATAGCTGTCAATTACTGATCGGACCGCCCACTGGACCAAAAACCTCAGAAAGAGCAGAGGCTTAAATGATTAATACACAGATAATACTGAGTCTTTTCTCACATAATGATATATCAATCTGCTCCGCACTCCCTGCTCCATAACATGGTGCCTGCAATATTGGACTGCATTTTCATGGTGACAGGTTCCCTTTAAATTAACACTAGGACTACTGGTATAGTCATTTTGACTACTTACTTGCAGTAGTTCTAGTCAGGGTTCACGAGTCCAGTAGTTCTAGTGTTAAAAGCCAAATTGGAGACATGGCGAACAGACCAAGGACAGATGCACAGAACTGTTGGCTGCAGAAAGCTGCACTACTAACACACAGCAAATATTGGATATGAATGATTTTCTGCTGGGCTAAAGGTACCTTCACACTCAGCGACGCTGCAGCGATACCGACAACGATGTCGATCGCTGCAGCGTCGCTGTTTGGTCGCTGGAGAGCTGTCACACAGACAGCTCTCCAGCGACCAACGATCCCGAGGTCCCCGGGTAACCAGGGTAAACATCGGGTTACTAAGCGCAGGGCTACGCTTAGTAACCCGATATTTACCCTGGTTACCAGCGTAAAAGTAAAAAAAACAACCACTACATACTTACCTACCGCTGTCTGTCCCCGGCGCTCTGCTTCTCTGCACTCCTCCTGCACTGTCTGTGAGCACAGCGGCCGGAAAGCAGAGCGGTGACGTCACCGCTCTGCTTTCCGGCTGACCGACGCTCACAGCCAGTGCAGGAGGAGTGCAGAGAAGCAGAGCGCCGGGGACAGACAGCGGTAGGTAAGTATGTAGTGTTTGTTTTTTTTACTTTTACGCTGGTAACCAGGGTAAACATCGGGTTACTAAGCGCGGCCCTGCGCTTAGTAACCCGATGTTTACCCTGGTTACCAGTGAAGACATCGCTGGATCGGTGTCACACACGCCAATCCAGCGATGTCTGCAGGGAGTCCAGCGACTAAATAAAGTTCTGGACTTTCCTCAGCGACCAACGATCTCCCAGCAGGGGCCTGATCGTTGGTCGCTGTCACACATAACGATTTCCTTAACGATATCGTTGCTACGTCACAAAAAGCAACGATATCATTAACGATATCCTTATGTGTGAAGGTACCTTTAGAGGGTTACTTAAAGAAGCAGCTCTAGGAATGTTTTGTATGGAAAGCAGCATGTGTTCTGGAAGAGATAATGGATACCCAATGTAAGTTATCAGTTGGATGCTATGGTGCAGGGTGCCTGAAGTATTCAATGTAAATGTGCCCCATGGTTGAGGGAAAGGGTGGGTTGGAATCCCCACAATTCCCCTTACAGTTGATGTGCATGTTTATGATAGCAAACATTGAGTGACACTAGTGACCACCCTGAGAGTCATCAATATCAATAGCCGGTGCTTGGTTGTATTTAGAGATTAGCTCTAATCATTTTGCCATGTTGTACATTAACTAATTGTGTTGTCCTCATACAAAACAGTTAAACCCTACGAGAATAGTTGACCTGAGTATACCAAACCTTTAGGCTTCTGTATTGAGATTAACACACGAGTCAGTTTGTCTTATACAAAATAAATACTTTAAAAATGGGGAAAACAATCCACAAAATGTCCATAGATGCTGACGCCTTACATTGTACTACTCCAGCTATTAACCCATTCCACACCGTCACACTTCACATGTCCGCGTCTCAGCTGGCCATCTTCTGGAGAAGGTCAGTGAAGCTATGTGCACAGGTGCATAGCACAGAGACGCTAACCGCCATAGCTTTGAGTGCAACAGGAGACGGGTAGAGGGCAGCAGCCTCTTTGGTTGCTAGTACTACTTCCTTAAGTGCCTGGCACAGGGCACCTCCTTCACCTGTTAACTTAGCCTGAATTTGGTTGCAACTAAGCAGTCGACCAAGTGTGTCCCCAATAAACACTAGCTTGTGTGCAGCGATCACCAACTGTTTTCCGTGTCCTACAAAGACACGTGGTGGTTCAGAACTTGCACTCCCAAGGAAGGTGTTCACACAGGATTGCAGAGTCTGTAGATGTCCATGGCTTTGAGATGCATAAAAACGGAGCAAATGCCGATCCTCTTCAGACGCTTCTGGGCAGGTGTCAATCTTGGGGGAAAAAAAAAAATGTTCAGTACTTGTAAAGGCAAGAACATGTAAAAAGGAGTGGATTGATAAACTGGCCATTTCCACAACTACCGTAATCAGCTTTTCACATTTTTATGTTTTTGGAGAAAAGTAAAAGCAAAACTGTATAAAACACCAAATAATGGCAGTACTATTGACAGACGAAGGGAGGTCCTGCTAGTGCATTTAACACTAGGACTACTGGACTTGTGACCCTGAATAGAACTAAGAACTATTGAAGTGCAAGTAGTCAAAATGACTATACCAGTAGTCCTAGTGTTAATAAGGAGGTATGCTCATATAGCAGTAGAAGCTGTTTCTTATTCCCAATGATATTAGACACTGACATTAATTAACCAACGTGTCTTTCATATTTTTGTATTAATTACACCCTGTTTTCTGTAGAGATAGCAGAAGGAAATCCTTACATGACTTTCACTGTAATTGTAGTGACTGTAATAGCAGATATTTATGGTTAGAATGTTGTTCATAGAAATAAAACATCAAGTTGATAAAAAATGTTAGGCGTTAAATAGATATCGAAGAAATCATCCTTCAAGCCATTGATGAGCCCTACTGACATCAGGATTGTAAATACCCCAGCCTGACAACCAAAAATGCTATTAAGCTCTCATCCCTCACACTAGGACACCCATGCATGTAGCTGCAATAGCCTTTATACCAACATAGAACAAATGCAACATTTTTCAAGTCTGAAATGAAAGGGAACCTGTCACTCCTAGCAACCAGGAAAACGACTGCTGTAGGAAGGAGGGAGATAGGAGTGCAGCACAGGCCAGACAGATCTTGTTGGTAGGGGACTTTATAATTACCGTATATACTCGAGTATAAGCCGACCCGAGTATAAGCCGACCCCCCTAATTTTGCCACAAAAAACTGGGAAAACTTATTGACTCGAGTATAAGCCGAGGGTAGAAAATGCAGCAGCTACCGGTGAATTTCAAAAATAAAAATAGATGCTCCATACCGTTCATTATTGCCCCATAGATGCTATACAACTGTGCTATATAGAATGCTCTGCACCTTTGATTATGGCCCCATAGGTGCTCCTTATAATGCTGTGCCCCTTATATGCTCTGCACCTTTATGGCCCCATAGATGCTCCTTATAATGCTGTGCCCCTTATATGCTCTGCACCTTTATGGCCCCATAGATGCTCCTTATAATGCTGTGCCATATATGCTCTGCACCTTTATGGCCTCATAGGTGCTCCTTATAATGCTGTGCCATTTATGCTCTGCACCTTTATGGCCCCATAGATGCTCCTTATAATGCTGTGCCCCATATATGCTCTGCACCTTTATGGCCCCATAGGTGCTCCTGATAATGCTGTGCCCCATATATGCTCTGCACCTTTATGGCCCCATAGGTGCTCCTTATAATGCTGTGTCCCATATATGCTCTGCACCTTTATGGCCCCATAGGTGCTCCTTATAATGCTGTGCCCCATATATGCTCTGCACCTTTATGGCCCCATAGGTGCTCCTTATAATGCTGTGCCCCTTATATGCTCTGCACCTTTATGGCCCCATAGGTGCTCCTTATAATGCTGTGCCCCTTATATGCTCTGCACCTTTATGGCCCCATAGGTGCTCCTTATAATGCTGTGCCCCTTATATGCTCTGCACCTTTATGGCCCCATAGGTGCTCCTTATAATGCTGTGCCCCTTATATGCTCTGCACCTTTATGGCCCCATAGGTGCTCCTTATAATGCTGTGCCCCATATATGCTCTGCACCTTTATGGCCCCATAGGTGCTCCTTATAATGCTGTGCCCCATATATGCTCTGCACCTTTATGGCCCCATAGGTGCTCCTTATAATGCTGTGCCCCATATATGCTCTGCACCTTTATGGCCCCATAGATGCTCCTTATAATGCTGTGCCCCTTATATGCTCTGCACCTTTATGGCTCCATAGGTGCTCCTGATAATGCTGTGCCCCATATATGCTCTGCACCTTTATGGCCCCATAGGTGCTCCTTATAATGCTGTGCCCCATATATGCTCTGCACCTTTATGGCCCCATAGATGCTCCTTATAATGCTGTGCCCCTTATATGCTCTGCACCTTTATGGCCCCATAGGTGCTCCTTATAATGCTGTGCCCCTTATATGCTCTGCACCTTTATGGCCCCATAGGTGCTCCTGATAATGCTGTGCCCCATATATGCTCTGCACCTTTATGGCCCCATAGATGCTCCTTATAATGCTGTGCCCCATATATGCTCTGCACCTTTATGGCCCCATAGGTGCTCCTTATAATGCTGTGCCCCTTATATGCTCTGCACCTTTATGGCCTCATAGGTGCTCCTTATAATGCTGTGCCCCATATATGCTCTGCACCTTTATGGCCCCATAGGTGCTCCTTATAATGCTGTGCCCCATATATGCTCTGCACCTTTATGGCCCCATAGGTGCTCCTTATAATGCTGTGCCCCATATATGCTCTGCACCTTTATGGCCCCATAGGTGCTCCTTATAATGCTGTGCCCCATATATGCTCTGCACCTTTATGGCCCCATAGGTGCTCCTTAGAATGCTGTGCCCCTTATATGCTCTGCACCTTTATGGCCTCATAGGTGCTCCTTATAATGCTGTGCCCCATATATGCTCTGCACCTTTATGGCCCCATAGGTGCTCCTTATAATGCTGTGCCCCATATATGCTCTGCACCTTTATGGCCCCATAGATGCTCCTTATAATGCTGTGCCCCTTATATGCTCTGCACCTTTATGGCCCCATAGGTGCTCCTTATAATGCTGTGCCCCATATATGCTCTGCACCTTTATGGCCCCATAGGTGCTCCTTAGAATGCTGTGCCCCTTATATGCTCTGCACCTTTATGGCCCCATAGGTGCTCCTTATAATGCTGTGCCCCTTATATGCTCTGCACCTTTATGGCCCCATAGGTGCTCCTTATAATGCTGTGCCCCATATATGCTCTGCACCTTTATGGCCCCATAGGTGCTCCTTAGAATGCTGTGCCCCTTATATGCTCTGCACCTTTATGGCCCCATAGGTGCTCCTTATAATGCTGTGCCCCTTATATGCTCTGCACCTTTATGGCCCCATAGGTGCTCCTTATAATGCTGTGCCCCATATATGCTCTGCACCTTTATGGCCCCATAGGTGCTCCTTATAATGCTGTGCCCCATATATGCTCTGCACCTTTATGGCCCCATAGGTGCTCCTTATAATGCTGTGCCCCATATATGCTCTGCACCTTTATGGCCCCATAGGTGCTCCTTATAATGCTGTGCCCCATATATGCTCTGCACCTTTATGGCCCCATAGATGCTCCTTATAATGCTGTGCCCCTTATATGCTCTGCACCTTTATGGCCTCATAGGTGCTCCTTAGAATGCTGTGCCCCTTATATGCTCTGCACCTTTATGGCCCCATAGGTGCTCCTTATAATGCTGTGCCCCTTATATGCTCTGCACCTTTATGGCCCCATAGGTGCTCCTTATAATGCTGTGCCCCTTATATGCTCTGCACCTTTATGGCCCCATAGGTGCTCCTTATAATGCTGTGCCCCATATATGCTCTGCACCTTTATGGCCCCATAGGTGCTCCTTATAATGCTGTGCCCCTTATATGCTCTGCACCTTTATGGCCCCATAGGTGCTCCTTATAATGCTGTGCCCCTTATATGCTCTGCACCTTTATGGCCCCATAGGTGCTCCTTATAATGCTGTGCCCCATATATGCTCTGCACCTTTATGGCCCCATAGGTGCTCCTTATAATGCTGTGTCCCATATATGCTCTGCACCTTTATGGCCCCATAGGTGCTCCTTATAATGCTGTGCCCCTTATATGCTCTGCACCTTTATGGCCCCATAGGTGCTCCTTAGAATGCTGTGCCCCATATATGCTCTGCACCTTTATGGCCCCATAGATGCTCCTTATAATGCTGTGCCCCTTATATGCTCTGCACCTTTATGGCCCCATAGGTGCTCCTTAGAATGCTGCTGGTGCTGCCATAAAAAAAAAAAAAAATCACATACTCACCTCTCTTCTCAGGACGCCAGCGCTTTCAATAATTACCTGCTCCTCTGCGGCTCCGTCTCCAGCACTGACGCTCAGCAGAGGGCACGCACTGACTACGTCACAGCGCCCTCTAACCTGAGCGTCACTGCTAGAGGACGCTGCAGACGGAGCCGGAGTGAGGAGCAGGTAATTATAGCGCTGCGCTCCCCTTACCTGCTGCGGCGCGGTCCCTGCAGTCCCTGGCTTCTCCGCCGCTGCAGCTTCTTCCTGTAATTGAGCGGTCACATGGCACCGATCATTACAGAAATGAATATGCAGCTCCTCCCCTATGGGGGTGGAGCTGCCTATTCATTGCTGTAATGAGCGGTGCCATGTGACCGCTCAGTGCAGGAAGAATCTGCAGCGCCGGAGAAGCCAGGGACTGCAGGGACCGCGCTGGGAGCAGGTAAGTATGACTACACAGCCCCCGCTCCCCCTCCCCTGCCGACCCCCGGGTATATGATTCGAGTATAAGCCGAGAGGGGGACTTTCAGCCCAAAAAAATGGGCTGAAAATCTCGGCTTATACTCGAGTATATACGGTAGGTGGACAGACAGGGTCATCTGCCGCCGAGACCGTGAATGCCAAACAGTGTGTAGTCTGCCGGGTGCTGAGGTTCGGCATATTGCGGATCGGATAGACAAATTGTTGGGTGGTCATGGTACACATTGGTACCAATGACAACGTTAGAGGGAGGTGGAAGGTCCTTAGGAACGATTACAGGGATCTAGGAGAGAAATGAAGGACAGGATATCCAAAGTGCTGCTTTCAGAAACATTGCCAGTGCCACGAGTGTCACTAGATAGGCAGCGGGAGCTTAAGGAGATAAATAAGTGGCTTATAAATTGGTGCAGGAAGGAAGGGTTTGTGTTCCTGGAGAACTGGTCCGATTTCTCTGTCGGCTACAGGTCTACGGTAGGGACGGGCTCCACCTCAATGGGGATGGTGCAGCTGTGCTTGGGGAAAAAATGGTAACACGGATGGAGGAGCTTTTAAACTAGGATCTGGGGGAAGGGAGGGTATTTGTGCTAATAAGGGGATAGATAGACAGATGGAGACAGGGAGGGAGGCAGTGGGGTAAATGAGGATTTAGGGGGGCTGGGATATGCAAGGAAAGCAAGGAGCTGAGTGGGAGTAACAAATGTGCTAATAATATAAAATGTCTGCTGGCAAATGCAAGAAGTCTATGAAACAAAATGAATGAACTTGAGACTCTTATGACGGTCACAGAATACGATGTGGTGGGCATTAAGGAAACCTGGCTTGATGAGAGCCATGACTGGGTAATAAACGTAGAGAGTTACACTACATTTAAAAAGGACAGGAAAGATAAAAAAGGTGGAGGGGTGTGCATCGTCACAAAATCCACATTAAAACCTGTGCTCAATGAAGTGATTGGGGGGAGTTACAGCAATGTAGAGTAAATGGGGATGGCAACAATGGAAAGATGCTAATTGGAGTTTGCCTCCTAATATACTGTATATACTCGAGTATAAGCCGACCAGAGTATAAGCCGACCCCCCCTAATTTTGCCACAAAAAACTGGGAAAACTTAATGACTCGAGTATAAGCCTAGGGTGGGAAATGCAGCAGCTACCGGTAAATTTCAAAAATAAAAATAGATACCAATAAAAGTAAAATTAATTGAGACAACAGTAGGTTAAGTGTTTTTGAATATCCATATTGAATCAGGAGCCCCATATAATGCTCCATACAGTTCATAATGAACCCATATTAAAATATGCCCCATATAATGCTGCACAAATGCTGATTATGGCCCCATAAGATGCTGCATACAGACATTTGCCCCGTATAATGCTGCACAAATGCCAATTATGGCCCCATAAGATGCTGCATACAGACATTTGCCCCATATAATGCTCCACAAATGCTGATTATGGCCCCATAAGATGTTCCATAGAGATATTTGCCCCATATAATGCTCCACAAATGCTGATTATGGCCCCATAAGATGTTCCATATTAAAATATGCCCCATATAATGCTGCACAAATGCTGATTATGGCCCCATAAGATGCTCCATAGACACAATTGCCCCGTATAATGCTGCACAAATGCTGATTATGGCCCCATAAGATGCTCCATACAGACATTTGCCCCGTATAATGCTGCACAAATGCTGATTATGGCCCCATAAGATGCTCCATACAGACATTTGCCCCATATAATGCTGCACAAATGCTGATTATGGCCCCATAAGATGCTCCATAGAGACATTTGCCCCGTATAATGCTCCACAAATGCTGATTATGGCCCCATAAGATGCTCCATTGAGATATTTGCCCCATATAATGCTGCACAAATGCTGATTATGGCCCCATAAGATGCTCCATAGAGATATTTGCCCCATATAATGCTGCACAAATGTTGATTATAGCCCCATAAGATGCTCCATAGAGATATTTGCCCCATATGCTGTTGCTGCGATTAAAAAAAAAATGACATACTCACCTCTCGTTGCTCAGGCCCCCGGCACTTGCTATAGTCACCTTTCCCCGTTCCACCCCGGGCGCCGCTGTGTCTTCCCTGTCCTCCGCACAGACGCTCAGGCGCGCACTAACCACGACATCGCGCCCTCTGACCTGAGTGTCACAGGCAGATGAAGCGGAAGACGGCTCCCGGCGGTGGAACGAGGACAGGTGAATATCTCCGTGCTCCCCCTCCCCATTATACTCACCTGCTCCTGGCGCGGTCCCTGGCAGCTTCCCTGATGGACTCTCAGGGCGCGGCAGCTCTTCCAGCTTTGAGCGGTCACATGGTACCGCTCATTACAGTAATGAATATGTGGCTCCACCCCTATGGGAGTGGAGTCGCGTCCATATTCATTACTGTAATGAGCGATACCATGTGACCGCTCAAAGCTGGAAGAGCTGCCGCGCCCGGAGACCGTCGGAGATGTAGGGACCTTGCCAGGAGCGGGTATGTCACAGCCGCCGCTCCCTCTCCCCCGCCAACCCCCCAGGGACAATGACTCGAGTATAAGCCGAGAGGGGCACTTTCAGCCTAAAAAAAAATGGGCTGAAAAATCTCAGCTTATACTCGAGTATATATGGTAGCTGAACAGGTAGAGGATGAAATGCTGCAGGAAATTAAAAAGTCAGCAAGCAGTAATAAGGTTCTTATAATGGGGGATTTTAACTATCCAGACATTCAATAGGACACAGAATCTCCTGGTTGTGCTAAAAGCTACAATTTGTTATCCACAGTTCAGGACAATTACCTCTCTCAGCTGGTAGATGAACCAACCAGGGAAGGTAATCTGCTGGATCTGGTTCTGTCAAATAGACCAGATACAATTTCAGATCTACAGGGAGTATTTGGGAAGCACTGACCATAATATGGTAAGTTTTAATGTAATTTTCAATCAAACATTAAAAAGAGGAAATGACAAAACCTGGAACTTTAAGAAAGTGGATTTCAACAAATTAAGGGAAGAGCTTAATCATGTAGACTGGAATCACGTCATGGTAACTGGGGATACCGAACATAAATGGGGCATTTTTAAGGAAATACTACTAGAATCCTGCAGAAAACTTCTAACATCTGATAATAAAATGTCAAGGAATACAAATAAACCATTATGGCTAAATAAGACAGTACAAAATTTAAGACAAAAACAAAGGGCATTCAACATTTTGGATGCTGAGAATACAGAAATAGCATTTATCAGGACTTTACAAAGGCATTTGATATTGTTCTACATAACAGCCTTATACTGAAGTTACAGAAGCAATGATTGGGGAAACTGTATGCAGATGGGTAAGGAATTGGCTAAATGACAAGAAGCAAAGAGTCGTTATAAATGGTATATTCTCTAAAAGGGGACCGCAGGGATCTGTGCTAGGACCGATTCTTTTTAATCTCTTTATTAATGACCTTGTGGAAGGGATTGGGAGTAAAGTGTCAGTCTTTGATGATGACACCAAACTATGTAGGATGTTAAAATCTGACCTTGACATTACAATATTGCAAAACGATCTGAATAAGATGATTGAATGGGCAAAAACTTGACAAATGAGATTTAATGTAAGGTAGATAAATGTAGAGTAATGCACCTGGGATGGAGTTATCCTATTGCTGCATATACATTAAATGGAAACATACTTGGGACTACAGAATAGGAGAAGGCCTTGGGTATTCTGGTTACAAGGAAGCTGAGCATCACTACTCAATGTCAAGCAGCAGCCGCAAAAGCAAACAAGATTTTAGGATGTATAAAAAGAGATAAAATCCTGCTATCCCAAAGTATTATTACCACTTTATAAATCATACGTGAGGCCACATCTAGAATATGGGAACCATTTTGGGCTCCACATTTTAAAAAGGATATCCAGAAGTTAGTCAGATGATAGGCGGGCAACTAGATTATTACAATGGATGGAAGGCCTCTCATATGAGAGATTGGAAAAGTTGGGCTTGTTTCGCTTAGAGAAAAAGACGCCTCAGAGGAGATCTCATTTACATCTATAATATAACGCTGGGAGCGTCACTCTGTCCGAAGCCTCTATAGACTGCGCAAGCACAAGCGCCGGCGCAGTCTGGACCGCACAGAGTGACGCTCCCAGGAGATCACGGTATGCGTAAACACTGAACACACACCGCGATCTCCACCGGAGAGGCAGGGACCACCAGGAGGGTAAGTATATTCACCTGTCCCCCGTTCCAGCGCTGCGTGCGGCTCCGTGTCCCGGTCCTCTGCCTGTGACGTTCACAGTTCAGAGGGCGCGATGACGCGCTTAATGCGCGCCGCTCTCTGACTGAACAGTCACAGCCAGAGGAGCCGGAAGAAGCGGCGTGCAGCGCTGGAACGGGACAGACAGGTGAGTATAGCAAGTGCTGGGGGGCCTAAGCTAGCGGCGATACCGACACCTGACCCCTACAGCGCGCCGGTGTACCCGCCTGCTCAGGCCCCCAGCACTCGGCGCCCAGCGACGATAGGTGAGTATGGTTTTTTTTTTTATATATATATCGCAGCAGCATACGGGGCATATATTATGGAACATCTTATGGGGGGCATATATTATGGAGCATCTTATGGGGGGCATAAACCATAATGGAGCAGTGTACGGGGGCATATAATATGGAGCATCTTATGGGGGCCATCAACCATAATGGAGCAGTGTACGGGGGCATATACAATGGAGAATCTTATGGGGGCCATCAACCATAATGGAGCAGTGTACTGGGGCATATACTATGGAGCATCTTATGGGGGCCATCAACCATAATGGAGCAGTGTACGGGGGCATATACTATGGAGCATCTTATGGGGGCCATCAACCATAATGGAGCAGTGTACGGGGGCATATACTATGGAGCATCTTATGGGGCCATCAACCATAATGGAGCAGTGTACGGGGGCATATACTATGGAGTATCTTATGGGGGCCATAAAACTTTATGGAGCAGTGTATGGGGCATATGGATGGGAGCAGCAAATTACAGAACGGTGGCGCAGGATGGGAGCAGCACATGAAAGAACGGGGGCGCAGGATGGGAGCAGCACATGACAGAACGGGGGTGCAGGATGGGAGAAGCACATGACAGAACGGGGGCTCAGGATGGGAGCAGCACATGACAGAACGGGGGCGCAGGATGGGAGCAGCAGCACATGTCAGAATGGGGGCGCAGGATGGGAGCAGCAAGCAGCACATGTCAGAATGGGGGCGCAGGATGGGAGCAGCACATGACAGAATGGGGGCGCAGGATGGGTGCAGCACATGACAGGATGGGGGTGCAGGATGGGAGCAGCACATGGCAGGATGGAGCAGCACATGACAGGATGGGGACGCAGGATGGAGCAGCACATACTAGGATGGAGACCATATACCAATATAAATGCTCGCCACCCGGGCGTAGAACGGGTTCAATAGCTAGTGTATAAATATACAGCTCTGGCAAAAACTAAGAGACCACCACATCAAAACCCTGTCATGGGCAGCCCAATCTTCAGACCAGCGCCGGGGACGCTATTGGAGGAAAAGGAGGCGGCGGCGTCCGGCGCGCAGAGGCCATGATTGATGGCTGGGAGGCGTCTGGATAAGGGGGAAAGACCTGCCTCCCTGGCGATTTCACGGTATGAGGAACAAATTTCAAAGACAATTTTTTCAGCAGTGCCAGGGACCTGAACTAAAAGAGCCACCTTGTCAGAATGCAGCATTACTGCTGCACAAGGTGGCTCTTTTAGTTACAAATGCATGGGGGGGGGGGGGTGACAGGTTCTTTAAGCTAATTTAAGGATTTCAATCAGAATAAAAACAATTGGTCTTCATTTTCCTTCAACTGAATCCCAGCGATTTTCCCTCAAGCTTTTTAATATAAGAAACTACTAAATACCCAAGAAACTGCTAAAATAAGAAGTCTCGGGAGGCTTGTCAGTTTCTTTGATATAGGCACAAACCCATCCGCTTGAGGTTCACCGAGAGAATTTTCATTTACATCATAAGATGAGTTACCTCTCCAAGTTGTTAGAGGTTTAAGGTGCACAACATATTGTGCATACAGAAAACAGAAATGTAAATACAGACAACACTACAGAAAGTTCAGATCAGACATGAATAGAAAGCCAACAATGGCTATAAGTAGAAAAACTGTAGGGTGACCAGAAAGCACAAGACCATCAGGTGATACCCTTTTGGGTTCAAGGGAAATAAAAGGAAGGTGTTGTTCATAAGCACAGCACCTATGAACACCTGAAAATATCAGCTGAAGGGAAGATCTCCTCCAGGATAGTAGACTGATTTGGATGATAACTTGATATCAGGCTGTGCTGCTATAATGAAAAATCCTTAGGACCAAGATAAATTCTGGAGAACAGGAGAAGTCACAAAAGATTGGAGAAGGGCAAATGTTGTCCCCATCTTCAAAAAAGGAAAGAAGATGGAGCCAGGAAATTACAAGCCAGTGAGCCTTAAGGTACCGTCACACTGAACGATATCGCTAGCGATCCGTGACGTTGCAGCGTCCTGGCTAGCGATATCATCCAGTGTGACACGCAGCAGCCATCAGGATCCTGCTGTGATGTCGTTGGTCGCTGCAGAAAGTCCAGCACTTTATTTCGTCGCTGGACTCCCTGCAGACATCGCTGAATCAGCGTGTGTGACGCCGATTCAGCGATGTCTTCACTGGTAACCAGGATAAACATCGGGTTACTAAGCGCAGGGCCGCGCTTAGTAACCCGATGTTTACCCTGGTTACCATCGTAAAAGTAAAAAAAACAAACACTACATACTTACCTTCCGCTGTCTGTCCTCGGCGCTGTGCTTCTCTGCTCTGGCTGTGAGAGCCGGCCAGCCGGAAAGCACAGCGGTGACGTCACCACTCTGCTTTCCGGCCACTGTGCTCACAGTCAGTGCAGGAAAGCACAGCGCCGGGGACAGACAGCGGAAGGTAAGTATGTAGTGTTTGGTTTTTTACTTTTACGATGGTAACCAGGGTAAACATAGGGTTACTAAGCGCGGCCCTGCGCTTAGTAACCCGATGTTTACCCTGGTTACCGGCATCGTTGGTCGCTGGAGAGCTGTCTGTGTGACAGCTCTCCAGCGACCAAACAGCGACGCTGCAGCGATCGACATCGTTGTCGGTATCGCTGCAGCGTCGCTGAGTGTGAAGGTACCTTTACTTCTATATCAGGATCGTTGAACAAATTATTAAACAGCATACATGTAAGTACTTGGATAAGAATACAGTAATTAACCAGTGTCAGCATGGGTTTGTAGCAAACAAGTCATGCCAGACTAATATAATTTCCTTCTAGGATGAAATCACTGACTGGGTGGATCAGGTAAATGTAGTTTACATAGTATATCTTGACTTCAGCAAAGCATTTGATTAAGTATCTCATACTATCCTTATTGAAAAAAAATGATCAAGAATGGGATTGACAATGCTACAGTTAGGTAAATTCATAACATACTCAAAGAGTGGTAATAAATGGTTGCGCATCCAATTGGAAGAGTGTTTCAAGTGGAGTACTACAAGGCTCTGTCCTGGCACCAGTGTTGTTCAACATTTTTATAAATGAGCTAGATAAGGGAACTGAAAGTAAATTAATCAAATTTGCAGACAATGCAAAGCTAGGAGGCATAGGGAGCACTAGAGGAGATAAAGGATTCAGAAGGATCTAGATAAGTTTGAACAATGAGCAGTGACTAATAGGAGAAATGCAAAATTCTACATCTGGGCAAGAAAAATTAAAATGACATCTACGGAATGAGAGGAAGAGAACCAGGCAACAGTATGGGTATACTAATAGATCACAAACTACACATGAGTGAACAGTGTGATGAAGCAGGAAAAAAGGCAAACTGTTCTAGGATGTATTAAGAGAAGCATAACGTCTAGATCACGTGAAGTCATTATTCCCTCTACTGCTCCTTGGTCCGGCGTCATCTGGAATACTGTGTCCAGTTCTGGGCACCACATTAAAAAAAAACATTGATAAACTGGAGCAAGTGCAGAGAAAAGCTACCAGGATGGTTAGTGGACTGTAAACCATGTCCTATGAAGAACGATTAAAGGATCTGGAACTGTTTAGTTTGCAAAAAAAAAAAAGTTTGCACATGAAAATACGAGAAGCAATGGAATGAAACCGAAAGGGAGAAGATACAGATTAGATATTAGAAACAAACACTTTTTGACAGTGAGTGTGATCAATGAGTGGAACAGGCTGCCACAAGAAGTGATGAGTTCTCCTTCAATGGAAGTTTTCAAACAGATGCTGGACAGACATCTGTCTGAGATGGTTTAGGGAATCCTGTGCTGCATTGAACAGGGGATTGGACACGATGACCCTTGAGGTCCCTTCCAACTCTAACATTCTATGAATTGAATGTCTTTTATTTAAGGCCTTTCAACGCAGGACTGGCATCTTTTTCAAGTAAGAAAAACAACGCAATTAATTTTTTCACTTGAAAAAGACACTAGTCAAGCGTTGAAACACATAGTGAAAATAAAGACCATTTGAGTCATCTTGATCCTTCGGATTCCTCATTACAGCAGTGCAGCCTGGTATCATGTTATCGCCCAAATTGGCAGCAATGGCTACAAGTCATTTTCACACAAGTCAAGGTTAGTGTCCATACATGAAAACTTTAATCTTAGCCCTGAAGAAGTCACAATCATCCAAACTTGACCGTCATGTAGGAAAAGATTTATCTAGATTTCCGTATAGACGAATACAGTTTATATAAGCATATTGGCTTTACTTTACCAGACATAAATAACCAACTTTTACCTTTCTCTCCTGTAAAGGTTTCTGATCCACAGTCTTCTGTTGGTCTTTGGATTTTGGAGCAGTTTGCGCATTTGTACCCTGGTAGGATAAAAAACAAAGCAAAACAAATAGGTACCAGAATCAAGGAGGTGAAAAGGACTAATGTATGAGCTTTAACGCACCTGTAAATGAACATAGTGATTGTCTCTGCATTGAATCCTCTCGTATTCACTGTGGGCATCCTCCCCTGGATCACTAGGTGTGCGATGAAGGATAGGGGGTGGTGGCAAAGGTCGATCCTGAATGCTACCTTTGCGATGCGATGCTGGAGAAGCACTGGGAATGGCAGGAAGAGGCCGTCGTGAAAGGCTTTCACTAGAAGAAAGCCGTGGTCGTGGGAAGAGAAGTGCTGCATTAGCATTTACCAAGGCCACAATACACCCACTCTGCTCCTGAATTAAATGAGTCAATGGTAACTCCGTATCGCCATCCTGTAGTGCCTGCAATGCATGTTCCAGTTGCTCAAAATGTCCAGAAAGTTCTCGATGAAGCGATGGATCTGATGCTTGGCAAGAGTGGAGAAGAACAATTTGTGCCAATCCAACAAAATCTTTAAGGACTTCAACACCTTGAGTGGATCCTTGACTTTCCATGCATCCTCGTCTTGCACCTTCCTGAGGGCTATCTCTTACAATTATCTTTTGTAATTCCTTATGTTGTATTCGCAATGCCTCCACTGTACAAAGCCCATCAGTACGAGGATCCTTAGTCAAAATGGATGGTAGACTAGACTCTCTACTTCCACCAGAATCTACAGATCGACCACTGCCAGTGCTTGAAACTGAAAGACGATGGGTCTGTGTTGAGTCAGTGGGTTCTGGTAAGTGACCACAACTAAGAATATCTTCAGGTGCTTCATATAGATTCTGAAGACCAGATACTCGTTTCAGGTTAGAGGGCATGGAATAAATCCCCTCATCTTCCTCATTATCATCTAGTGGTACACTTTGAAATGTTGGTGGCACATCATAAATGTCTTCTGGAATCTCTTCAGGTGGTGGGACAGCCTCACCCTTTACTTCTTTTAGTCGCAACACAGGACTATCATACATACTAGACACAGAATGTGTATCTTTCAGTAATGATGATGGCATATTGTAAACCTGCAGGACATGGGTAGAAAAAAAAAGCATAAATGAGATGGCTCCTATAAAATCATAAGTACTAACTGAAATTCCCAGACACAATGCATACTGTTGCATTGACATTTTAACAGGACAGGAGTTTTAGATTTTTCTCACCTCCTGTGGTTCAGGCTGAGGCACCTCAATCTGACGTGGAGAGTTATAGATATCATCACCAGATGTAGGTGGTGAAATACAAAGGCGGGCGATCGGTGGAACTTGATATACCTAAGAGAGAAAGGAGAAGAAAAGAAAAAAATTAGTCTCCATAACTATTTCTGCCATCTCTTCTCATATTTTTGAGCCTTCATCTTACCTCTGTACATGATGGGCTCTCCTCTTGATCTCTGTAATTTCTTCCTATGTTGTCAGGTTTTTGTGGTTTTGACATCACAACAGTAGCTCCAAGAAGTCGAGGTGCTTGGTATTCATTTTCCTGTGATTCTGTCACCGGAAGAAGCCGTAAACGGTTTCCAGGAGCAATTCCCTGCTTCCCCTTAAGCGAGCATCTCCACCATCCATTAAGAGTCGGAGGGTCTTGATCTAAAACCAACATCACGTCACCTCGACGAAAGCTAAGCTCTTCAGGACTCTCAGCAGCATTGTCATATAAGGCCTGTGCCAGCTGTGCCTAAGTGGAAATAAAATTATATTAAATTGTAGATGCAGGAATCAGAAGAGAAATTCTACACCAGTCTGACAGATGACTACATGGTGCACACCTGTTGGGGAACACCACGCATGCTACTGAAGCATCTTGTTGTTCTGCACCCTGGTCACCTAATCAAGAAATAAAACATACAACCACAACAAAAAGGTGAGGACATCCATGAATTTAGTATGTACTTCATTTTTCCCATTGCACTTCTGTCTAAAACTACAATAATTGCATTGATTATCAGTATTGGTAAAAAGTAAAAGGCGCCATAGTCAAAACCATCACTAACTGGAGACTGGGACAACAGACTTAACGGTATGTTGCTCCTTTAAAATATATAGGATTTAGATAATCACAATCTAAAAGAAAACTAAAAACACCCATTATTAACTCATTTACATAGAGAATGTCCCTCAAGGCAACCCTGAAGTCAACGGCATGCATATTAACACTGGATGGAAGATCCTGCAATACAAGCAAACCGAGATAATGTCCATGGTTTAATGATACATCAGCTAAAGGCACAGCCAGCTGTAATTTGGATAATCTCGTAATCTGATCAAGCACATCATTTTCAATATTGAAGGTGAACAACAGCATCAGTCCAGAGACGACAACTCTACAATGAACAGCATTATTCATTGAACATCTCAAACTGGAAGCTCATGGCGACCTCTACATACAAAAAGCCATCCTTGCTTCTCAAGGTTAATGCATTAGGTTTTGAGATGAGCCCCTTGCTTACCCTGCTATGTCCTTCTCCCATTATGCAGAATGCTTCTGTCTCTTTAAGAGAACAGAACATGTGGGGGTGACATCATCCCCGATACAGAATAAAGAGAAAGAGAGCACTGTGTCCAAGTCAATGCCCAGTATAAACCAGATCAGAAGCTGCTCTCATACAGTCTGTAAATTAGATAGACAAGACATCCCATTTGATTCTCCTCATACGTCACCATCGGGCTTCTTAATCTGCCCTTCAAATAGCCAGCTAGTCATGTCCTGACAACGACAGCTCCTGCAACATAATACCAAATCTCACCGACATCCTTATGGAAAATGAGAATGCACAAGCTCTGTTCTCCCATGACTAAACCCCAACCCCCTTCTCAATCCTCCAGTTGCTCAGACTAGAGGACAGCTGGCTGCCTTTAGAATGGGAATGTATAGCTCTGTGGCTATTGGGAGGATCCTTCTTTCAGGATGTCTTGGCCTTTGTGGATAATTTTGAACAGCATGATCTTACATTACACCATTAACTACACAGCAGAGAAAAACCACAATTACTGGGATAATGCAACGTCTTCCCAGAATAATCAGGGTGGAAGCACTTAGAGGAAAGTGCATATCATTCCAAGCTGCAGCCAACAGGCAGAACTGCTGAAGTCTGGAAAATCAAGCATTTCCTTCAAACGTCAGAAGGTCGCCTATAAATATAAGTCCTTCAATTGTCTTCTGATGTGATACTTACAACGCTGTTCAAACTTTTGGGGATTTTATCTGTTTCTAGAAAGAATAGGAAACCTGGTGGCCATTACTGCTCCTATAGGGGGTGTCAGTGGGTGCTGCCGGAGGTAAGTAATGTAGCAGGACATGCATCATCACAGCATTTCTGAAAGCTGGGTTACAGTAATTATGGCAGCCTGCACGCGGAAATTGGAAACAAACGTGTATGGACCTGTTCACATCTCCATTCTCATTGTGAACGGAGGTATACGTTCCTGAAAAATCTGACATATAGCTGCTGTGCCCACAAGCCCCTATTCACCCAGGTTATGCCAGAAGGTACTCCATACAGTGTACATTTCTTTCTGGGGGAAGGGGATTAATGGGCGATCTACAGGACATTTACATAATGCATACGTCTGACTTGCTAACCTACTTCAATCCCATCACAATCATTTCTCCCATCAGGGTTTATAAGCGACTAGTGATAGTGGATTTGTAAGTAATCCTAGACAAAGGACATTGTGATTACCTGGTTGTGCAACACGACAGAAGCCGTGTGATGTCATATGGACAGAAATGCTGTTAAACAACAACAGAGAAACATGCACTGCCGCTAATCTCAGTAACGTTTCCCGTGCACTGTGAATAGCTATTCCTCACAACCACTTCCACCCCCACATGTACGCTTGGCCGAGTGTTCATGTGTTCTCAATGGGGAGAGAGGAGTAGGCAGCTGCAGCTGATCTCTTATAAGAACAACAATTCAACAACATGAACACTTTAAGAGATCAGTTTGGAGGTTTCGAGAAACTTTACTTCTAGATTTTATTCTAGCATTCTTTAATTAAAACTGGCCTTCGGCAACATGACAAGCGGAGAATGCGAGTTTGCTGCCAAATGCTGAGGGACAAGTGCAAGAATGTTCACTGAAATGTAGAAAATCTCAGCAGAATTGGGTCATGTGCACATCATTTCTGAAGAAAAAGAAGAACCGGGCCGAATACGAAGAAAAAAATTAGGGAAAGGGTCTCCAGCATCAAAAACTCATCAAAAGCACATTGTGGGAACATAGCCTTAAAGGGGTTGTTCATTACTAGGATAACCCCTTCTTGACCAAAATGTTTGGCCCTGATAACATAAAGCCTATACTCACCTCCCATGCAGGTGCTGCTCCCGTGGTGTTGGCACTCATTCTCCCCGGGCTCTCATGTGGTGTTGTGACATGTGACCCTGGCGCCCAATCAGCGCTGGCGTCACTGTCGCCACCTTCGGACAAATCAAGCATGAAGAGGAAGTTGGGGCTGCAGCTGATCCATGCCTTCCTCTTCATGTTCGATTTGCCCGAAGGCGGGGACAGTGATACCAACGCTGATTGGGCGCCAGCGTCACGGGTCACAACAACTGCACCAGAACCCCTTGGGATAGCGAGTGCCAACACAGCGGGAATGGTGTCAGTATGGGAGAAGAGTATAAGCATTATTATGTTATCAGCGCCAAGGGGTATGAGAAGAAGGTGTCCAAGTAGTGGACAACTTCTTTAAAGTATTAATTTACACAAGAGGAATTATTTTTGTACTCTACAATGAGTAATGTCAGCATTGCGTGTCCATTAGAACTGTAGCTAAGGTAATTCCTATACCATTAGTAAAATTGTTCTGGTTATGTTTTCGGAATTTGGCCTGTTAGGATCCTTGAAGCATGCACATTTGGACCACCCACAGTTATACTGAACCAGACTTGTTCCTCTTGTCAGTAGTGTAACGACGTTCTTGGGCACCAATGCAAATTGTCTAACAGGGCACTCAACTGTCAAAGGTCTTTGATAGTACTGGTTTACTTACAGTATATGGGCCAAAGGAACTTTTTGCCCCCCTTCCCCGGTAAAAGGGCCCAGGTGCGACTACAACCCATGCATCTAGTTATGCCCTTGCCTCCTGCAGTTCTTCTGAACTAATCCATGGTGATCAAAGTATTGAATCTGTAATATAAAAGCTAAATTCTGTCTGTAGTATAGATGTGTATAAGCAGCCGGAGACCATAGTAATGACGCATTTTAGTGTTTATCTTAGCATCTAAATACCCACCGTCCCCTTCTTGGCACAACTATTTCCTACAAACTTGGTCACCAACTAAATGCTCCTTATACTCAACCATATTTTTGAAACCACCAACGAACTATGAATCTGTAACTAGAAAATCTATTCTGAGTATCTGATGGTCATTTCCAGAAAGGCAACATCAGGCAGGGGTTTCCTCTTTTATAGTATGGAGCACTGCACCTACATGGCAGTAGTAGAGGACGTTTTCCTAAGCAAACAACAAACACGTGATGGAAACCCCAGTCACCAATTATAGTCAAAGGAATCAGTCGGACACTGTTGGTGACTGTTAAGTGACAGATCCGGTGCTCCTTACATTTTTGGCTCTCCATTTCAGTGATGGAAGAGTCATGAATTTTTTCATGTGGAATCAGGGCTGTAACGACAGCGAGTACAGGGGTAGCAGTTGAACCCAAGCCCTGGAGCCTAGGGAGTCCTTTTGGCTCATAAAAGAACAACACCATTAAAGAGGCAAGAGATGGGAACCTATAGTTCTATAGTGAAGTTCCCTGCACCAATCCTGTCTTTCCGTGCTTTCTTGGGGCAGCTCTTCACCAAGTGCCACCAGACCCAGGCCCCGGACTTATTCCTCAATTAAATTATTTTTTAGAGGGGATACATACATTCGCCAAACGGATCTAGAGATATGGGCCTTTTTAGTTAGTGCTAATGGTCTTTACCAAGGGGGTGTGGCTCACAGAGTAATAGTAAAAATCAGCCTAAAGACACGTCCCCTAAAAATATATGTGAGCCACACCTCCATGATAAATACATTAATAGTTAGCACTAAATAAAAAGACCCATTTCTCTGGAACCATATGGTGGATTTACAAAAAGCAAAAAAAATGAACAGTCAGGGGAGCAGCAGGAATAAAAAAAGCATAATTTTTGAGCTGCTGACAGGTCCTCTTTAAAAGGTTTGTACCCAGATTTGAAGCTATCCTCTCTCCCCAGGCTAAGGGACAACTTCTTGAATGATGGGTTCTGAGCCAAGCGACCCACATCAATCCTAAGAACAGGGATCTGAAGAAGAGACATGTCTGAATGGAGCGAGGCTGAGCATGTGCACCATCGCTCCATTCATTCTCAATGGGAGTGCTGGAGATACTTTTAGCATATGTATGTATAAATTTATGGGCACATTAAATGTGTGTCATCGGATTTTTCTAGCACACAGTGGCATGTAAATGTTTGAGCACCCTGGTCAAAATTACTGTTATTGTGAACAGAAGATTAAATGATTACCAAGAGGCCAAAAGTTAAAGATCACGTATTTCCTTAGAAGGGAAATAAATGATATATATATATATATATATATATATATATATATATATATACACCGTATATACTCGAGTATAAGCCGACCCGAGTATAAGCCGACCCCCCTAATTTTGCCACAAAAAACTGGGAAAACTTATTGACTCGAGTATAAGCCTAGGGTAGAAAATGCAGCATTTACCGGTGAATTTCAAAAATAAAAATAGATGCTCCATACCGTTCATTATTGCCCCATAGATGCTCCATATACAACTGTGCTATATAGAATGCTCTGCACCGTTCATTATGGCCCCATAGATGCTCCTTATAATGCTGTGCCATATATGCTCTGCACCTTTGATTATGGCCCCATAGATGCTCCTTATAATGCTGTGCCCCATATATGCTCTGCACCTTTGATTATGGCCCCATAGGTGCTCCTTATAATGCTGTGCCCCATATATGCTCTGCACCTTTATGGCCCCATAGATGCTCCTTATAATGCTGTGCCCCATATATGCTCTGCACCTTTATGGCCCCATAGATGCTCCTTATAATGCTGTGCCCCATATATGCTCTGCACCTTTATGGCCCCATAGATGCTCCTTATAATGCTGTGCCCCATATATGCTCTGCACCTTTATGGCCCCATAGATGCTCCTTATAATGCTGTGCCCCATATATGCTCTGCACCTTTATGGCCCCATAGATGCTCCTTATAATGCTGTGCCCCATATATGCTCTGCACCTTTATGGCCCCATAGATGCTCCTTATAATGCTGTGCCCCTTATATGCTCTGCACCTTTATGGCCCCATAGGTGCTCCTTATAATGCTGTGCCCCTTATATGCTCTGCACCTTTATGGCCCCATAGGTGCTCCTTATAATGCTGTGCCCCTTATATGCTCTGCACCTTTATGGCCCCATAGGTGCTCCTTATAATGCTGTGCCCCTTATATGCTCTGCACCTTTATGGCCCCATAGATGCTCCTTATAATGCTGTGCCCCTTATATGCTCTGCACCTTTATGGCCCCATAGGTGCTCCTTATAATGCTGTGCCCCTTATATGCTCTGCACCTTTATGGCCCCATAGGTGCTCCTTATAATGTTGTGCCCCTTATATGCTCTGCACCTTTATGGCCTCATAGGTGCTCCTTATAATGCTGTGCCATATATGCTCTGCACCTTTGATTATGGCCCCATAGGTGCTCCTTAGAATGCTGTGCCCCATATATGCTCTGCACCTTTATGGCCCCATAGATGCTCCTTATAATGCTGTGCCCCTTATATGCTCTGCACCTTTATGGCCCCATAGGTGCTCCTTAGAATGCTGCTGGTGCTGCCATAAAAAAAAAAAAAAAAATCACATACTCACCTCTCTTCTCAGGACGCCGGCGCTTTCAATAATTACCTGCTCCTCTGCGGCTCCGTCTCCAGCACTGACGCTCAGCAGAGGGCGCGCACTGACTACGTCACAGCACCCTCTCACCTGAGCGTCATTGCTAGAGGACGCTGCAGACGGAGCCGGAGCGAGGAGCAGGTAATTATAGCGCTGCGCTCCCCTTACCTGCTGCGGCGCGGTCCCTGCAGTCCCTGGCTTCTCCGGCGCTGCAGCTTCTTCCTGTGATTGAGCGGTCACATGGCACCGATCATTTACAGCAATGAATATGCGGCTCCTCCCCTATGGGGGTGGAGCTGCCTATTCATTTCTGTAATGAGCGGTGCCATGTGACCGCTCAGTGCAGGAAGAATCTGCAGCGCCGGAGAAGCCAGGGACTGCAGGGACCGCGCTGGGAGCAGGTAAGTATGACTACACAGCCCCCGCTCCCCCTCCCCTGCCGACCCCCGGGTATATGACTCGAGTATAAGCCGAGAGGGGGACTTTCAGCCCAAAAAAATGGGCTGAAAATCTCGGCTTATACTCGAGTATATACGGTATATATATATATATATATATATATATATATATATATATATATATATATATCAGATATTATATATATATATATTTTTTTTTTTTTCATTTTACAGAGTCCTAAAAGGCAAATGGACTGATGCAAAAGTTTTGTGTGCTCAGATAACTTTGACCAATGTTTCAGACCTTAATTAGCCTGTTAGGGTTATGGCTTGTTCACAAAACCCAGCCTCCTCCAGTTTTGTGCCAAAAAACAGCAGCTATGGATTCTCCTAAGCAGCTGCCTAGCATTATGAAAATGAAAATGGTGGAGGCCTAAAAAAGCAGGAGAAAGCTATAAAAAGCTAGAAAAATGTTTTAAAGTTACCCTATCCTCAGTTCGAAATGTAATTAATAGTGATTAACTAACAAACAGTCCCTGCATGTGTTGCAGCTGTCGAACAGAACAGCCACGAGATGTGCAGCTGTGGGTACTCAAACATATTTTTCGAGCACGTCGCAGACAGTCAACATCCGAGCATGCTCGGATAACACCTTATCTGAGCACGTTCGTTCATCACTAGTAATTAAGAAATTTCAGCTAACAGAAACAGTGGAGGTCAAGATATGGTATGGAAGACCAAGCAAAATTTCAGAGAGAGCTGCTCGTGGGCTTGATAGAGAGGCAAATCAAAACCCCTGGTTGATTGCAAAAGACCTTCAGAAACATTTAGCAGACTCTGGAGTTGTGGTATATTGTTCTACTGTTCATAGACACCTGCACAAATAGGGCCTTCATGGAGGAGTAATCAGAAGAAAGCCCCTCCTGAGTCCTCACCATAAAATTCAGCATCAGAAGTATGCAAAAGAACATCTAAAAAAGCCTGATGTATTTTGGAAACAAGTTCTGTGGACCGATGAGGTTAAAATAGACCTCTTTGGCCACAATGATCAAAAGGTATGTGTGGAGAAGAAAGTGCGCATAATTTCAGGGAAAGAACAAATAAATAATGATCCTAAACACACGTCAGAATCCATAATAGACTACGACAAAAGGCACAAGCTGAAGGTTTTACAATGGCCCTCACAGTCACCCTAATCTGAACATCATTGAAAATCTGTGGCTAGACCTCAAAATAGCAGTGTATGCAAGACGGAGTCAGGAATCTCACAGAACTGGAAGAATTTTCCAAAAAAGAATGGATGAAAATCCCTCAAACAAGAATTGAAAGACTCTTGTCTGGCTACAAAAAGTGTCTACAAGCTGTGATACTTTCAAAAGGGAGTGCTCCTAGGTACTAACCATCAGGGTTGTGGAGTCGATAAGCCAAACCACCGACTCCGACTTCTCAATTTCCCCACAGCCCTGCCTCACTCCTGAGCATGTACATAAAGTGCAGCACAGATTCATCTCACCTAAAAGCTGAGATCCTTAAATCAGGAACAGAACAGACATTTATAGGACATTTCATAACTTTCCCAAATTCTTATGAGAACATTTATTAGGCTATGTGTACACGTTCAGGATTTCTTGCAGAAATTCCGTGAGCAAAACCGGACATTTCCTGCAAGAAATCCGAATGCGTTTTTCTCGCGGTTTTGGCGCGTTTTTTTCCGGAGCTTCCCAATGCAGTAAATAGCGGGAAAAACACGAAAAATCTGCAAAATTAATGAACAAGATGCGTTTTTTACTGCGATGCGTTTTTTTTGCGGGAAAAAAACACATCATGTGCACAAAAATTGCGGAATGCATTCTAAATGATGGGATGCATAATGTATGCGCTTTTTATGTGTTTTTATAGCGAAAAAACTCGAAAAATCTGCAACGTGCGCACACAGCCTTACAGCACATCCTGCATTGTACTACTGTACCCAATGGCCCTATTAGAGATCATTTAATCTTCAACTTGCTTATTGTTTACAATAACAGTAATATTGACCAGGGGTGCCCAAACTTTTGCATGCCACTGTATACACTAATCTTTTGCCCTAAATGTAACGTGAACTGATCATACAAATGGTGCAACACTAGAAGGGATAAATGAAGAGAAGAGACTAAAGGGAGGCATCCATAAAACTATGCCTATGATCATTATGGTGTAAGATAAGATAATGCGGAGGAGACTGCTGCCTCAAATCATTAACAAAGGGCACAGATGTAAGGGAATAATTAGAGCAAGAACTTTTTTAAATTAATTACATGTAATCTTAGGGAGCTGGACTATTACTACCATTGTGATAGAGAAAATGATAAAATAATAATAAACCAAAAGGAGAAAAAAAACCACAAAATAAAAAGACGGAAATTAATAAGTAAAACAAGGGAAAAAATAAATTAAAAAAGCCATAAAAACATAACAATAAACAACCCCTGGGTCATGTCGCTAGCTCCACGCTGCACATTACACCCAGTGAGGTCACCCCATACACACCCGTGTCACAAGTATGCAGCCAACGACACGGGAAGAACACGGAGGGTCTACCTGGGCACAAACACGAGAACACAGAGGGTCTACCTGGGCACAAACACGAGAACACGGAGGGTCTACCTGGGCACAAACACGAGAACACGGAGGGTCTACCTGGGCACAAACAAGAGAACACGGAGGGTCTACCTGGGCACAAACACGAGAACACGGAGGGTGTACCTGGGCACAAACACGGAGGGTCTACCTGGGCACAAACACGAGAACACGGAGGGTCTACCTGGGCACAAACACGAGAACACGGAGGGTCTACCTGGGCACAAACAAGAGAACACGGAGGGTCTACCTGGGCACAAACACGAGAACACGGAGGGTCTACCTGGGCACAAACACGAGAACACGGAGGGTCTACCTGGGCACAAACACGAGAACACAGAGGGTCTACCTGGGCACAAACACGAGAACACAGAGGGTCTACCATGGAATTAATGGTGCTATATAAATAATAATAAAAAATACCTGGGCACAAACATGATAACACAGAGGGTCTACCTAGGCACAAACACAAGGGGTCTACCTGGGCACAAACACGAGAACACGGAGGGTCTACCTGGGCACAAACACGATAACAGAGAGTCTACCTGGGCACAAACACGAGAATAAAGTCACTTACTGGCATTGCGTCCTCTGTGCCAGTCACTCACATGCCAATGGAGTTTCCTCAGGAAACATAGGTGTCCTCACACAGCCTGGCACCTGGAACAAGGCAAGACAGACACAAACAGTGAGAATGCCCCAACAGCCCTGGCCAAAGCTGGCACTGCCACCTGCCCAGGAGGAGGGCTACTTGAGCACAAGGAAGGTGGCAATGAGCAAAGAGTGGGGTCTCACCTGAAAAGTGAGAGTTCAGCCCAAGTCCCGGGTCTTGTCCTACAGCACAGCGCACGGCAGGAGGGAAGGACACTGCACAAAGGTGGGGGAGACACGGGAGGAGGAGACATGGCGGCGGGAGGGGCTGAAATAGGAGATGAGCCCCTATCTGGCCAATTGTACCAGCAGCAGAACATGGAGGAGACTGAGGGGGCGGGGGACGGGCGCTCCTTAACACCTCACTCACCGAAGGCACGGTTAACCCCTCAGGTACCAAGATGTCGTGGGGAGAACGCCGCCGGCAGCAGCAGATGCGCTGGAGGTTTAACCACCTGTGTGCCGGCAGCCTCCCCTCAGTGTAGTCACACAGTGAAGTGATTTACCACAGAGGCAGGCAGCTTCCCGTGAAAGGCGGCTGTGAATTTGGTTTTGGTGAGAACAGTATTTTATTGTATGAAGGGACAGTCAGCACCAGCCTCCTGCCCACACTGCAGCCACATACACAGGGGTCTTCTGTTCTGCCCTCCATCCCCCACACCAGCTCCACTGCATTACTGAGCTGGCACCGGCGGGAGGACGTGAGGGGATAGATGGATGGATTAGACGGAGATGCTTGTCAATATATGTGTGTATTTGGTAGGAATATATGTTCTGCATCTATATACTTATAGACGTGGACCCAACCACACACATATTTATGTACAAGGAGCTGTAAGTGTACAGTATCACTACAGCTCTGGGCTGGCACCGTGGGAGAACATAGTATATGAATTTAGGCATATATATATATATATATATATATATATATATATATATATATATATATATATCCATATATGTCCGTGTATATACAGGTCCTTCTCAAAAAATTAGCATATAGTGTTAAATTTCATTATTTACCATAATGTAATGATTACAATTAAACTTTCATATATTATAGATTCATTATCCACCAACTGAAATTTGTCAGGTCTTTTATTGTTTTAATACTGATGATTTTGGCATACAACTCCTGATAACCCAAAAAACCTGTCTCAATAAATTAGCATATTTCACCCATCCAATCAAATAAAAGTGTTTTTTAATAACAAACAATAAAACCAACAAATAATAATGTTCAGTTATGCACTCAATACTTGGTCGGGAATCCTTTGGCAGAAATGACTGCTTGAATGCGGCGTGGCATGGAGGCAATCAGCCTGTGACACTGCTGAGATGTTATGGAGGCCCAGGATGCTTCAATAGCGGCCTTAAGCTCATCCAGAGTGTTGGGTCTTGCGTCTCTCAACTTTCTCTTCACAATATCCCACAGATTCTCTATGGGGTTCAGGTCAGGAGAGTTGGCAGGCCAATTGAGCACAGTAATACCATGGTCAGTAAACCATTTACCAGTGGTTTTGGCACTGTGAGCAGGTGCCAGGTCGTGCTGAAAAATGAAATCTTCATCTCCATAAAGCATTTCAGCCGATGGAAGCATGAAGTGCTCCAAAATCTCCTGATAGCTAGCTGCATTGACCCTGCCCTTGATGAAACACAGTGGACCAACACCAGCAGCTGACATGGCACCCCACACCATCACTGACTATGTTACTTGACACTGGACTTCAGGCATTTTGGCATTTCCTTCTCCCCAGTCTTCCTCCAGACTCTGGCACCTTGATTTCCGAATGACATGCAAAATTTGCTTTCATCAGAAAAAAGTACTTGGGACCACTTAGCAACAGTCCAGTGCTGCTTCTCTGTAGCCCAGGTCAGGCGCCTCTGCCGCTGTTTATGGTTCAAAAGTGGCTTTACCTGGGGAATGCGGCACCTGTAGCCCATTTCCTGCACACGCCTGTGCACGGTGGCTCTGGATGTTTCCACACCAGACTCAGTCCACTGCTTCCTCAGGTTCCCCAAGGTCTGGAATCAGTCCTTCTCCACAATCTTCCTCAGGGTCCGGTCTCCTCTTCTCGTTGTACAGCGTTTTCTGCCACATTGTTTCCTTCCAACAGACTTACCATTGAGGTGCCTTGATACAGCACTCTGGGAACAGCCTATTTGTTGAGAAATTTCTTTCTGGGTCTTACCCTCTTGCTTCAGGGTGTCAATGATGGCCTTCTTGACATCTGTCAGGTCGCTAGTCTTACCCATGATGGGGGTTTTGAGTAATGAACCAGGCAGGGAGTTTATAAAAGCCTCAGGTATCTTTTGCATGTGTTTAGAGTTAATTAGTTGATTCAGAAGATTAGGGTAATAGGTCGTTTAGAGAACCTTTTCTTGATATGCTAATTTATTGAGACAGGTTTTTTGGGTTATCAGGAGTTGTATGCCAAAATCATCAGTATTAAAACAATAAAAGACCTGACAAATTTCAGTTGGTGGATAATGAATCTATAATATATGAAAGTTTAATTGTAATCATTACATTATGGTAAATAATGAAATTTAACACTATATGCTAATTTTTTGAGAAGGACCTGTATATATATATTGCTCAAAAAAATAAAGGGAACACTAAAATCCCGCATCCGCCAACTCCTGGACAGTCTGTGGTGCAACGTGACGTTGGTGGATGGTGCGAGACATGATGTCCCAGATGTGTTCAATTGGATTCAGGTCTGGGGAACGGGCGGGCCAGTCCATAGCTTCAATGCCTTCATCTTGCAGGAACTGCTGACGCACTCCAGCCACATGAGTTTGTTGTATTATCCTGCATTAGGAGGAACCCAGGGCCAACCACACCAGCATATGGTCTCACAAGGGGTCTGAGGATCTCATCTCGGTACCTAATGGCAGTCAGGCGACCTCTGGTGAGCACATGGAGGGATGTGCGGTCCTACAAAGAAATGCCACCCCAACACCATTACTGACCAACTGCCAAACCAGTCATGCTGAAGGATGTTGCAGGCAGATCGCTCTCCACGGCGTCTCCAGACTCTGTCACGTTTGTCACATGTGCTCAGTGTGAACCTGCTTTCATCCGTGAAGAGCACAGGGCGCCAGTGGTGAATTTTCCAATCCTGGTGTTCTGTGGCAAATGCCAAGCGTCCTGCACGGTGTTGGACTGTGAGTACAACCCCCATCTGTGGACGTCGAGCCCTCAGACCATCCTCATGGAATCAGTTTCTAACTGTTTGTGCAGACACATGCACATTTGTGCCTGCTGGAGGTCATTTTGCAGGGCTCTGGCAGTGCTCCTCCTGTTCCTCCTTGCACAATGGCTAAGGTAGCAGTCCTGCTGCTGGGTTGTTGCCCTCCTACGGCCCCCTCCACGTCTCCTTGTGTACTGGCCTGTCTCCTGGTAGCGCCTCCAGCCTCTGGACACTACGCTGACAGACACAGCAAACCGTCTTGCTACAGCTCGCATTGATGTGCCATCCTGGATGAGCTGAACTAACTGAGCCACTTGTGTGGGTTGTAGAGTCCGTCTCATGCTACCATGAGTGTGAAAGCACAACCATCATTCAAAAGTGACCAAAACATCAGCCAGAAAGCATTGGTACTGAGATGTGGTCTGTGGTCCCCACAGTGGCGTATCCAGGGGGGGGCAGCCGGGGCATGTGCCCCGGGCGCAGCCGACAGGGGGGCGCCAGCGGGCCGCCTGATGATGCGGCGGTCCAAGGAGGCTCGGGTGGGACTGCACTTGTCCCGCAGCTGAGCAGAGCCCCTCCACCGCAGAGAGCCGCACACCACAGCTATTGCTTGTGCAGCTCTGTGCTCACAGGACCTGTGATGAGGTCACGGGGGGGAGGAGTCAGGAGTCACATGATGAAGGGCTTCTGTGTAGTGCAGGACTCTGCTGATTGTCATGGTGCTCGGTGCTGGACGAGGGTAAAGGGTCAGGAGTGGTTTGTGTGGATGTAGCAGAGCCATGTGTGTACTAGGTGTACAGAGCGGAAGCCGTGTCTGCAAGGTGTACGGAGCGGAGCCGTGTCTGTGTACAGAGCGGAGCCGTGTGTGTACGGAGCGGAGCCGTGTGTGTGTACGGAGCGGAGTTGTGTGTGTGTGTACGGAGCGGAGCCGTGTGTGTACGGAGCGGAGCCATGTGTGTACGGAGCGGAGCCGTGTGTGTTTACGGAGCGGAGCCGTGTGTGTGTACGGAGCGGAGCCGTGTGTGTGTATGGAGCGGAGCCATGTGTGTACGGAGCGGGGCCATGTGTGTACGGAGCAGAGCTGTGTGTGTGTACGGAGCAGAGCCGTGTGTGTGTGTACGGAGCGGAGCCATGTGTGTACGGAGCGGAGCCATGTGTGTACGGAGCGGAGCCATATGTGTACGGAGCGGAGCCGTGTGTGTGTGTACGGAGCGGAGCCGTGTGTGTACGGAGCGGAGCCGTGTGTGTGTGTACGGAGCGGAGCCGTGTGTGTGTGTACGGAGCGGAGCCGTGTGTGTGTGTACGGAGCGGAGCCGTGTGTGTGTGTGTACGGAGCGGAGCCGTGTGTGTGTGTACGAGGTGTACAGAGCTGAACTGCGTGTGTGCAAGGTGTACATAGCGGAGCCGTGTGTGTACGAGGTGTACATAGCGGAGTCGTGTGTGTACGAGGTGTACGGAGCGGAGCCGTGTGTGCAAGGTGTACGGAGCTGAGCCGTGTGTATACGAGGTGTATGGAGTGGAGCCACGTGTGTACGGAGCGGAGCCGTGTGTGCAAGGTGTACGGAGCTCAGCCACGTGTGTAGGAGTAACTAGGTGTGGCCATTACATTACTGTACTCAGTGTGTGTGTGTGTGTTTGTGCGTGCATGCGTAGCGCTGCGGGTGAATGTGCAGAGACGTAAATGGTTTTGTGTGTGTACGGAGAGGAGAGGCGAGGGCAATGATGGGACTGACGGGGAGAGGGCAATAATTGGGATGGAGGGGGAGGAGGAAATGATGGATGTGGTGGAATGGGCAATAATGAGGGGGGGAAGAAATGATGGAGGTAGTAGAATGGACAAGGATGGTGGTGGTGGAAAGCACACTGATGATATTGGAGGGGGAGAAAATGATGGAGGTGGTGGAATGGGCAAGTATGGTGATGGTGGAAAGGACAATGATGATGGTGGTGGAAAGGGCAAAGATGGAGATGGTGGGGGAAAAGAAAATGATGGATATGGTAGAAAAGGCAAAGGAGGAAATGATGGAGGTGGTGGAATGGGAAATTATGGGGTGGTGGGGGAGAAAGCAATTATAGTGGTGGTGGAGAAAGTAAAGATGGAGGTGGTGAAGAGAGCAATGATGGGGTGGGGTAGAGGAAAATAATGGGCATATATGAGGAAACAGTTCAGGAGAATGGGGGGCATATCTGAGGAAACAGTATGGGGGATGGGTGCAGACAGTATGAGGAGCGAACGGGGGAATGTATGTGGACACAGTATGAGTAGCAATGTGAAAAATGTATGTGGACAGAGTACGGGGAGTGAGGGTGATGGGATGTGTGCAGACACAATATAGGGAGTCAGGTGAGCAGGCAGTATAGAAAGCGAGGGGGTAAATATATGAGGAGACAGTTTGGTGAACAGGAGGGATGTGAGAGGAGACAGTATGAGGAGGGAAGGGAATAGTGTGAGGAGACAGTATGCGGGAGAAAAGTGAGTGGGCACAGAATAGAAACTGAGCAGTAGGGGTGTAGAATGAGGGGACAGTGTAAGGGCACAGCCAGCAGAGGACGGTATACCAAGGAGGGGGGAGTGTAATCAGAGTACAGTACAAATACTGGGCCCTATAGAGGGGGACACAGTGTGAGAGGACAGTGTGAAGAGGGGACCGGTATGGAAAGGAGAGGTTAGAGTGAAGAGTATGTACCATAAGAGGGACAGTGTGGGGGTCATATTTTGGGCAGACAATATAGTGAGGGGCAATTTTTTATTCAGGAGCATTATAATGACACTTGTATCTTTAAGGGCGTCATGTGGAGATTTTCTGCAAAAGAGCGGACAAGATGGAAGTCTGCAGAGACGGCTGTGGATGAGAAAACTCATCATGGGGTCTGGACAAGATGAAGAAAAGAAGTAGAACGACTCCAGAGATGACGACATCTATAAGGTACCTGGATGTAAATGTTATTTGTGTGTTGTGAATTCTGTGGCAGAGCTCCCTCCTGTGGTCACAAGTGGTACTGCGGCTTCTGAGTTTCCTTCCTCAGGTGATGTGGTGAAGTCGTAAGGTGTTGCTCTATTTAACTCCACCTAGTGCTTTGCTCCTGGCCTCCAGTCAATGTTCTAGTGTTGGTCTTGCTTCCTCCTGGATCTTTCCTGTGGCCTGTCTGCTCAGCATAAGCTAAGTCTGCTTGTGTTTATTTTGTTGCTATATTTTCTGTCCAGCTTGCTTTTTGGGTTTTGCTTGCTTGCTGGAAGCTCTGAGACGCAGAGGGAGCACCTCCGTACCGTTAGTCGGTGCGGAGGGTCTTTTTGCCCCTCTGCGTGGTTGTTTGCAGGTTTTTGTGTTGACCGCAAAGCTATCTTTCCTGTCCTCGATCTATTCAGTAAGTCGGGCCTCACTTTGCTAAACCTATTTCATCTCTGTGTTTGTATTTTCATCTTACTCACAGTCATTATATGTGGGGGGCTGCCTTTTCCTTTGGGGAATTTCTCTGAGGCAAGGTAGGCTTATTTTTCTACCTTCAGGGCTAGCTAGTTTCTCAGGCTGTGCCCGAGGCGCCTAGGTCTGTCAGGAGCGCTCCACGGCTACCTTTAGTGTGGTATTATAGGATTAGGGATTGCGGTCAGCAGAGTTCCCACGTCTCAGAGCTCGTCCTATGTTTTGTGGGTTTTGTCAGGTCACTTGTGTGCTCTGAACTTCAAGGTCCATTGTGGTTCTGAATTACCTAATCATAACATTGTGATACTGACTAACTCATGTTTTTATTTATGTTAGGAGCATTAAAGGGGTTGTCCAGGTTTGTAATGAGTCTGCAGTCATTCTTTGTGACTGCAGACTTCTGAATTCTCACAGTGCGCCCTGCACGCTGTCAGGATTCTCTCGTGCTGGTGATTTACATACATGCGGTCACGTGCTGACTAGACATGTGTGGCCTCACTCAATGAAAATGAACTGAGCGAGGCCGGCACGTCTAGTCGGAATGTGGTCAGAAGTATACTAATCACATGCTTTTGCTGACATGACCGTCCACCGGCAAGGGAGAATCCTAAAAGAATTCAGAAGCTGCGATGTCAGGATTCAGCTCTGCAGGTTCCAGTAGTCGTCACATGGACACTTCACTCATATGCGACTTTCAGACTTGTGGTCCTGTGACAACGAGCTTCTCTTCTGCTTCTCTCAGTTTTTCACTGAATATTGAGAGCATTAGGGAGAGGAGCTCGTGGGTACATGACTAAGTGTGAAAATCACATATGTCCTGGGGGGGGGCGCCGAAATGAATTCTTGCCCCGGGTGCCAGAAACCCTAGATACGCCTCTGGGTCCCCATCTGCAGAACCACTCCTTTATTGAGTATATATAATAAGCATGAGGTCTGGTGAGGGTTAATAAAGATATATTTGGCAAAATTACATTTAAACTATTTTTCTGCTCCAAAAGTCAATAGAGTTGGCACAACATTACAAGTTCTTCATTCAAGACCTTTCGTTACTTCTTTCTTCCAATCTGTTGTAAATGTTGCAAGCCTTGCTTAAACCCACCATTTTTATTGACACTCATAACGGTAATTATTTGGCCTCATCTCACAAATTAGAGAAAAGTTAGTGAAATAGTGGCAGCGGCTTAGTCTCTCTCAACTGATAAAACATGTAGGCTGGCAGAGTGGGCACTTGTATGATTGATTCGCTATCCGCTGAACATGTATGTGGGCATCTTTAGAGATGTGCGGCTGCACACGAAAGGCACAATTTCACCCTTCATGCTGTGGACTTGTAAGGCAGTCAGTGTTTTGAAGGCTGGAAAAGCATTTTTTTTGTAATACACCTTGAAAGAATAGATGACCAAATATAGCACAGGGCCACCACATGTGAATTCCTGAAGTGCCATTTAATTATACCACAGGGAAACCATCAATAATAAAAGTCATTTGTAATAACGTTTCTTCTCCCAGTTATGGGTTTTATATTAAAAATATACCATTTGGTCTGACCTTAGTTAGATCGTAACAGAAGAGAGGGATAAACACAATGGGGAGATTTATCAATGCCTTAGTGCGAAGTTGCTGTATTCTTTACCGCCACATGTAAGACAGCGGCATAAAACAATACAAGACTTTATGCTACTTTCTAACAGCTTATGGATCTTGGTAAGAAAAGCAATTTGTTATTTTCTAAAGCAGAGAATATAAAACAAAAATGGCAACAATTAGAACAATGCCATACGTGTCAGCCAAGTTTATGTTATGCTTATTCCTACTTGACGGCAATGGGGAAAATGCCGCAGGTAAAACAACATTCAATTATATCACAAATACATTCTTTACAATTGTAGTTTTCATAGAAACCGTTTCAAGAAACACTAGAAAAAGTTACTAGAAAATAATCAGACCCTACTAACAACTGTGGAAAACCACAGTAAAAACACCTGTATTCCTCCAAACATCCCATACCTATGTACTATTGCCTTGGCCAAGTGTGCTTGTGTTCCCAGTGAAGATGCCTGCACATGTGCCCAAGATGCCCAACCCTCCTTTCCTTCATCATCTGCCATCAGAGGAGATACAGGACACCCCCATACACAAATTAGTAGGTTGAGCGGACAGTCATCTAATATTTATGACCAGTTTTATGGGTTTCACCCCACTCTATTTTCAGAAATGTGGCCCAGTAGCTTAGCTCTAAAATCTTTCAACATATACTAGAAGTCAGCCAGTAGCACCATCCGTAATACATACAATGCAGAACAAAATGCTTGTATTCTGGTGGAAGGATAAAGACCCTTAGAGGAGACAAATTTACAGCAACTGATCACACTATTCAATTATATCCAGTTCAATCTTTTAATACTTTTGGCTTGTACAAAGTGTCGGACTGGGGAGCCAAACACCCACCAGTAACCAACACTAGGGGCCAGGGCCGGACTGGGACCAAAAAGCAGCCCTGGCACAAAAAATAATTAACCGGTCCACATATAATGAGTGTCCTCACCCAAACCGTAGAACACTGGCAGGTTAGGCCAACTTTTGCTTTACTTGTTACACCAATCAACTTGAAACATGTAAACCTGCAGTAGCCATAGCGTGATTAGACAACAGTTCAATACAGACCGCCAGCAGACTATTATCACACTGCAGACTATACTAAAAAATACCACACTGATCAGACAAAACATTTTGCATCCACATTAAAGGGATTAATATAATAATAATAATTTTTATTTATATAGCGCCAACATATTCCGCAGCGCTTTACAAATTATAGAGGGGACTTGTACAGACAATAGACATTACAGCATAACAGAAATACAGTTCAAAACAGATACCAGGAGGAATGAGGGCCCTGCTCGCAAGCTTACAAACTATGAGGAAAAGGGGAGACACGAGAGGTGGATGGTAACAATTGCTTTAGTTATTCGGACCGGCCATAGTGTAAGGCTCGGATGTTCATGTAAAGCTGCATGAACCATTTAACTGCCTAAGTATGTAGCAGTACAGACACAGAGGGCTATTAACTGCATAAAGTGAATGAGAACATGATGCGAGGAACCTGTTTTTTTTTTTTTTTTTTTTTTACATATAAATAGGCCACACAGGGATCGTTAGGTTAATACGTTGAGGCGGTAGGCCAGTCTGAACAAATGAGTTTTTAGGGTACGCTTAAAACTGTGGGGATTGGGGATTAGTCGTATTATCCTAGGTAGTGCATTCCAAAGAATCGGTGCAGCACGTGTAAAGTCTTGGAGACGGGAGTGGGAGGTTCTGATTATTGAGGATGCTAACCTGAGGTCATTAGCGGAGCGGAGGGCACGGCTAGGGTGGTAGACTGAGACCAGGGAGGAGATGTAGGGTGGTGCTGAGCCAGTGGCGTAGGAAGCGGGGTGCGGGGGGGGCGGTCCGCCCCGGGCGGCACAATGTGGGGGGCAGCCGGCGCTGCAGGAGAAGAAAAAAAAAAAAAAAAAAAAAAAAGACGCCCTTTAAATCTTCGGGCGGCGCCGTCCGCCGCCACGACCAGGTCCAGCTCCCCCCACCACCGGACCCCGCCCCCCGCTCTATACTCACCTCTCCTGGTTCCTGCGGCGCCGGCAGCTGCAGCGTCCTCTGACTCTGCGACGTCTCAGAGCAGAGGGCGCGATGACGTCACTACTGTGCGCGCCGCTCTGCCTCTCTGTCCTGAGCGTCGCAGAGCCGGAGAGACGCTGACTGCACCGGACCTGCGCTAGGAACGGGAGAGGTGAGGATTTTACTTTTTTTTTTTTTTCTTTATGTCTGACTGTCTGGGGCTGGGGCAATGCTGGACACACTGGGGCAATACTGGAGACCATGGGGCAGATTGCTGGACACACTGGGGCAATACATGAGACCATGGGGCAGATTGCTGGACACACTGGGGCAATACATGAGACCATGGGGCAGATTGCTGGACACACTGGGGCAATACAGGAGACTATGGGGCAGATTGCTGGACACACTGGGGCAATACTGGAGACCATGGGGCAGATTGCTGGACACACTGGGGCAATACAGGAGACCATGGGGCAGATTGCTGGACACACTGGGGCAATACAGGAGACCATGGGGCAGATTGCTGGACACACTGGGGCAATACAGGAGACCATGTGGCAGAATGCTGGACACACTGGGGCAATACATGAGACCATGGGGCAGATTGCTGGACACACTGGGGCAATACAGGAGACTATGGGGCAGATTGCTGGACACACTGGGGCAATACTGGAGACCATGGGGCAGATTGCTGGACACACTGGGGCAATACAGGAGACCATGTGGCAGAATGCTGGACACACTGGGGCAATACAGGAGACCATGGGGCAGATTGCTGGACACACTGGGGCAATACATGAGACCATGGGGCAGATTGCTGGACACACTGGGGCAATACAGGAGACCATGGGGCAGATTGCTGGACACACTGGGGCAATACAGGAGACCATGGGGCAGATTGCTGGACACACTGGGGCAATACTGGAGACCATGGGGCAGAATGCTGGACACACTGGGGCAATACAGGAGACCATGTGGCAGAATGCTGGACACACTGGGGCAATACAGGAGACCATGGGGCAGATTGCTGGACACACTGGGGCAATACAGGAGACCATGTGGCAGAATGCTGGACACACTGGGGCAATACAGGAGACCATGGGGCAGATTGCTGGACACACTGGGGCAATACAGGAGACCATGGGGCAGATTGCTGGACACACTGGGGCAATACTGGAGACCATGGGGCAGAATGCTGGACACACTGGGGCAATACAGGAGACCATGTGGCAGAATGCTGGACACACTGGGGCAATACAGGAGACCATGGGGCAGATTGCTGGACACACTGGGGCAATACTGGAGACCATGGGGCAGAATGCTGGACACACTGGGGAAATACTGGAGACCATGGGGCAGAATGCTGGACACACTGGGGCAATACAGGAGACTATGGGGCAGATTGCTGGACACACTGAATACTGGAGACCAAGGGGTCAGATTTCAGGACACATTGAGGCAATGCTGGAGACCCTGGGCAGACTTCTGGACATACTGGGGCAATACTGGAGACCATGGGGCAGATTGCTGGACACACCGGGGCAATACTGGAGACCATGGGGCAGAATGCTGGACACACTGGGGCAATACAGGAGACCATGGGGCAGATTGCTGGATACACCGGGGCAATACTGGAGACCATGGGGCAGAATGCTGGACACACTGGGGTAATACAGGAGACCATGGGGCAGATTGCTGGACACACTGGGGCAATACTGGAGACCCTGGGGCAGATTTCTGGACACATTGAGGCAATGCTGGAGACCCTGGGGCAGACTTCTGGACACACTGGGGCAATGCTGGACACTGGGGCAGATTGCTGGACACACTGGGGGTAATATGCTGGACACACTGGGGCAATGCTGGACACTGGGGGTAATATGCTGGACACACTGGGGCAGACTGCTGGACACACTGGGGAAAGGCTGGACACTGGGGCAGATTGCTGGACACACTGGGGGCAGTGCTGGACATACTGGGGCAGATTGCTGGACACACTGGGGGTAATATGCTGGACACACTGGGGCAGATTGCTGGACAACATGGGGGTAATATGCTGGACACACTGGGGCAGATTGCTGGACAACATGGGGGTAATATGCTGGACACACTGGGGGCAGGACTTGAGGCATGGGCAGAATGTAGATACGGGGCATGATTGGAGACACGGGGCAGGATTGGATCATGGGGCAGGACGGATACGATGGAGGCTGGTGGGGCAGGATGTGGAGATCATATGGGGTAGAATGGATACTCATGAGGGCAGGATGCGAGAACATATGGCTGGAGCCAGGAATGAGAAACGGGGCCAGGGTGGGGAATATTATTACCATAGGGGCTAATTAAGGGATATTATTACTGCAGTGATGTATTTATTTTATTTTTTGAGTATACTGTTTTAAATGGGGGGGCGGTCCTGTTACTGTGCAGAGTGACACTATATCACCTTTTTTTCTTCATGTGATGTAATGTAGAAGTTGTGAAAAATTAAGTAATGTGTTCTGCAAGCGGAGCTCGAGATAACTGTTATTTCCTGCAGAAACGAGTCCTGGCTGGAAGGAATGATGGCGGTCTGTGCTGGATGAAAGATGAAGGACTTCACCTAGAGACGTCACTGGTGAGTCAGTGTTACCTATACACTGACACTATACACTGTATACTATATAGAGGTCCTGTGTATAATGTCACCAGTGATCTCTGTATTACCTCTACACAGACACTGCATACTAAGTACAGATCTCCTGTGAATACTGGCACTTATGGTGATAGTATTGTGGGTTTTTTTTTATTACTGATCAGTATTGTAGTATTCAGTCACTATGTGGTGGTAATATGTGGTCTGGAAATGGTATTGTGGTATTTGTCCCTTGTATGTAGTATTATTCGGTCACTATGTGGCCTGGTCATGGTGTGGTGGTATTAAGTCACAGGTGTGGCATGTGGGGGTGACACCATTAGGCCCAGTTTAAGTTCTACAAAACAGGAAAACCGTTTTTGGTAACCTTTGTGTGTATTGAGCCGGGGGGGGGGGGGGGCGCCAAACTCGGGAACAGCCCCGGGCGGCAAAAGCTCTAGCTACGCCTCTGTGCTGAGCCATGGAGTGCTTTGTGGATGAGGGAAGTAGTTTTGTACTGGATTCTTGAGTGGATGGGTAACCAGTGTAATGACTGGCACAAGGTAGAGGCATCGGTGTAACGGTTGGTGAGGAATATGATCCTGGCAGCAGCATTCAGGACAGATTGGAGCGGGGAGAGTTTGGTCAGAGGGAGGCCGATTAGTAGAGAGTTACAATAGTCCAGACGAGAATGAATAAGTGAAACAGTAAGAGTTTTTGCAGAGTCGAAAGTAAGAAAAGGGCGAATTCTAGAAATGTTTTTGAGATGCAGGTAAGAAGAGCGAGCCAGTGATCGAATGTGGGGGGTGAATGAAAGGTCAGAATCAAGGATGACCCCAAGGCAGCGGGCATGTTGCTTTGGAGTAATGGTGGAACCGCACACGGAGATGGATTGCTCACTAGAAGACATCCCCTTTTGAATGCTCCTGATGTGCACAATAAAATAAAAAATGCATTTTTTCCAGCTGGACCGCTCCGTGCGCTGTGTCCTCCAGCATTCTCATGACATTGTTAATGTGACATAAGCACTGCAGACTATCAGAGGACATTGATGGTCTGCAGCCTTCATAGTACAGTTTGACGATAACAGGCTGCTCTTGTGCCATAAACAATGTCATGACATCTGCGCTGGTCCTGAAGTAAGTACGCTTGTATTTTAGTCGACACATTGGCGGTACTACCACGTTAAAGCGAATCGGTCACATCCCAAAATGCTATTAGTCCTACAGATTTGGGGTTAGTTTGAACTTTAGTCATCCCAGTGGCCTACAGTTTCAGTTATACAGGAGCAGCCGATGCGCCTTCAGTCACCAAGCAGTACATAGCCCCCAATCAATACATAGCCACCGGACCTCACTGACATGACTGAAGGCGTCTCTATAGCTGAAAATGGGAGAAATAAAGCTAGTTTCCTCCAGGCGGCTGGACACCTTTACAATGCTATTAACCTGTAGATTGCACCCATATCTGCAGGCTAATAGCATTTTTGACATGACAAATTCCCTTTAATGTGTAACCCCTTTTGAATCCCTAGGTTTCCCCCAGTATAATAATAAATAATATCACCTGTTGTCACCTCCAATGCTGCACCGTTCCAGCGGTGTCGGCGCTGAATCTCCCGGGTATTACGTGATATTGCTACATAATCCCTGCGGACAATCAGCGCTGGCTGTGCTCTCCTCTCCAGCAGACAAATCAGACATCCAGAGGAAATCAGAGCTATAGCTGCCATTTCACTTCCTCCAGATGTCCATTATATCCATAGGAGAGGAGAGCAAAGCCAGAACTGATTGTCTGCAGGGATTGCATGACATAACAATATCCCATGATACTTGGGAGATCCAGTTCAGACACTGGTGGAATAGCATCAGCACTGGAGGTGACTATAGGTGATATTGTACTGGGGAAACGTAGGGATTCAGAAGGGGTTGTCCTTATAGTTGCCAACCCCTTTAAGGCCAGGCAGCAGCTTCTATGAACCTGATTCATCAAGACCTAAAACTGGTGCTGTTCATTCAGGGCTTGATGAGATGTGCTGGAGTGAGAGGCGCTGGATTCATTATGCCTCTTATTGAATCCTGCTGCATCTTAAAATTTTTTGACTTATCAAAGCGCTTTGCACTTTGATGAATTGGGGCCTATGTGTCTCTATACCCGAACATCGCCATTACATACAATTTACAATACTGCATAATGTATAAATATAGAAACGTACACACATTATATATACAAGTACACAGCACACATGCTGGACAACACAGGCTCATTACATACACATCATGCAGTCACAGAGACACACATTATATACAAGTACACAGAACACATGTTGGATATCACAGGCTTATTATATACACCTGATATAGTCACACAGGCACACACATCATGCATGTACTCACCGTATAAAATCTAGTATACGCCGACCCGAGTATCAGCCGAGGCACCTAATTTTGCCACAAAATACTGGGTAAGCTTATTGACTCAAGTATAAGCCAGGTATGCATTGTTCCCTCATTCCCATCCTGGTATGCATGGCTCCGCCGTCCTTGTCATTATATGCATGGCTCCCCCGTCCCTGTCATTGTATGCATGGCTATTTATCCCCTATTCTTGTATGCATGATTCCTGTTAAAAAAAAAAACATTCTATTTACCTGCCTGCACGCCCTCAGTGACACTGCATCTTGTTCGTTCTGGCGCCAGCAGCTCTTCCGGCCGAGCGATCACATGGCTCCGCTCATTAAGGTAATGAAGATGCACTCCACACCTATGGGAGTGGAGAGACGTGCATATGCATTACCTTAATGAGCGGGGCCACGTGATACATAGTGATACATAGTGATACATAGTTATTAAGGTTGAAGGAAGACTTTAAGTCCATCTAGTTCAACCCATAGCGTAACCTAACATGCCCTAACATGTTGATCCAGAGGAAGGCAAAAAAAAAACCCATGTGGCAAAGAGTAAGCTCCACATTGGGGAAAAAAAATTGCTCGGCACGGGAAGAGCTGCTGGCTCCGGAATGAAGGACATGCAGTGCCAGCCAGCGAGGGCGCGCCGGTAGGTGAGTAGGATGTGTGCTGGAAGCCGGCGGCTGCGGCTGCCACTGTGCGCTATTACAGCAGCGCACAGGCTTTAACCACAGCCGCCGGCTCCTACCTCTGTGACCCGCTGCTCCGCCACTCCCCCTCCCCCGCCGTCTTCTGAGACAATTGTCTCGTGTATAAGCTGAGGGGGGCGTTTTCAGCACAAAAAAATGTGCTGAAAAACTCAGCTTATACACGAGTATACACGGTTGTACCCATGCTCTATAAAGCTACGTTCACATTTGCGTTCTGCCAGGCTGCGTCGGGCGGAGCTGCGGCGACGCATGCGCCATACGCCCCTATATTTAACATGGGGAGCATGGACATGCGTTTGCATGCGTTTTGCGATGCATGCGTCTTTTTTCCCGCAAGCGTTAGGGCGCAGAGGACGCAGCAAGATGCATTTTTTTGCATCCAAAATCCGGCAAAAAAAGGACGCATGCGTCGCAAAACTATGCGTTTTGCATGCGTTCTTGTTTGCGTTGTGTGTTGCGTCGCCGACGCAGCCCCGCACAACGCAAATGTGAACGTAGCCTAAGAAATCACAATGACAAAGTCTGGATCTAAAAGTAGAAAAAAGGGTGGCACTCACCGTACCAGTAGAATATCCTTTATTTGGAATCACAATAAAAGACAGAGGCAGGAGAGTCTGGTGTGGATACGCAACGGACGACGGACGTTTCGCGCTGATATGTGCTGGTATGTGCTTCTACGGGTCCCATAGATTTTAAGGGGTTAAAATAGAGATATATGATTGCAGTATATAAAATTGTTTTGTGAAATCTGTGTTTTGGGATTGAAAGGGAATACACTTTATATAAGATGTAATTTCATTACTAATATCAGTTTCATATCAGAACTTAAAGGGAACCTGTCACCCCGTTTTTTCAGATTGAGATATAAATACTGTTAAATAGGGCCTGCGCTGTGCGTTACTATAGTGTATGTAGTGTACCCTGATTCCCCACCTATGCTGAGAAATACATTACCAAAGTTGCCGTTTCACTGCGCGCACGTGAAGAAGCAGCGCGCGATCTGCGCTATTACCCTCTGTCATCGGTGGGGGCGGCCATCTTCCTGGGGCCGCGCGTGCGCAGATGGAGTGCTCTGCTGCACGGGGCTTCAGGAAAATGGCCGCGGGATGCCGCGCGTGCGCAGAAGAGATTGCGGCGGCCATTTTCCCAAAGCCGAGTTTGCATCTCGGCTTTGGGAAAATGGCCGCCGCGATCTCTTCGCGCGCTGCTTATTCACGTGCGCGCAGTGGATTAGTCACTGCGACATGCGCACACCACTACGCCACCAACGGAAAGCTGGGGAAGAAAAGAGCAATGTCACCACGCCCACCCGACCTGACCAGCCTGATTGACAGGCGAAAACGGCGACTTTGGCAATGTATTTCTCAGCATAGGTGGGGAATCAGGGTACGCTACATACACTATAGTAACGCACAGCGCAGGCCCTATTTAACAGTATTTATATCTCAATCTGAAAAAACGGGGTGACAGGTTCCCTTTAAAGAAAATGAAGTTCCTACCAAGAACTTATGCATACTGCAAAATATGGAGCCCTATGTGAACCAGCTCTAGCAGAACATGGAATGAACCATATCCTCATTTAGCCAAAAGCTATTCCTCCCAACCTCCCATACCACATCAGTGAGTTTAGCAGAGTTCAACTAATATGTATGACCACCTTTACTCCACGGTTTTATAGGGAAGAATAATTCCCTATAAAAAAGGGAGGGGAAAGAAAATACAATGACAGTGTGCACACCTATGTAAAAATATATAGTTTGTATATGTGAAAATATATAGTTAATTTATGAACAGCAAATGAAAACTCTATATTTAAAATCAATTAAAAAAAATTTTCTACATGCATTTGCACTTTATTTTTATTTTTTACATATATGGTTATCATGAGATTATATATTTATATACTGTCACGATACTGAAGCAGTATTTCCCGGGGCAAAGGGCTCCTTCCCTGTCCCTGAAGCTGACAGGCCCCCTGACTATACCTGTAACCCAGATTACCCTTGATGATGGAAATGCTGGGGTCTCTTTCCTTGCTATGCTCTGATATGCACGCCGATCTGTTTCCTCCCTCAACTAGGGAAGTATGGAAATGTATAGGGTTACACAAGCCTGACAGACAGGGGAAACAGACATGGCAAAAGAAAACTACAATAATGTAAATACACTCACCAAACAACTGAGTGGAAATCAAGGGAACAGTAGGAGGGGTAAACCAAACTGGAAAGGATTAGGATAAACACACAATACCAAATCCACACAGATATATCCTGTAAACTACACCAACCGACTGCTACTAATTCAGAACGGTCCATCACAACCACCCCAGGAAGTTGTAACTATCACCAGCAATTCCGTGGTGCAAGAGGAGCATATATACCCGATAGGAGTGTCCAACACAGAACAGCTGAGACAATTCAGGATGGAGAGCTCCAGAGCAAAGAAAACCTACACTGCCTATAGGAAGATGAAGCAGATCTAATACATGCAGGGGGTTGTGTAACCAGATGGCGCAATCTTCGGGCCCCTTTCTTTTACGGTATACCTATACCTTTCCATATATCCTTATACCTTTCATAATTTTATTTACTGTTACTTATGGTGTTGTGGTCTTGATTTGACTCAATCATTGTTATTATAACCATTTATATCAGGGATCACCTATCTATATCATATCAATATCCATATTTTTCTGTATCAGCATCACAACTGTTTTCAGAATACCCAGGGCCAGGGGCTCCTTCCCTGTCCATAACGCTAGGGGACCCTACCTATCCCTGCTCCCTGGATTATGTCTGCTGGTAAAGAAGCTGGGGTCACAGACCTTGCTGAATTCCTGATTCAGCCCTATATCTGTCCCCTTTCCCCACCCAGGAAAGTGGGGAGTAATAGTGTATGTATGTACACAAACCAGACTAACGAGGGAATATGTACTATATATTAATATAATATAATATGTAATATATTAATCCCTTCACCCTGAAGCCTGTTTTCAACTTCCTGACCGGACCATTTTTTTCAATTCTGACCTCTGTCACTTTATGAGGTCATAACTCTGAAACGCTTCAACGGATCCTGATGATTCTGAGACTGTTTTCTCGTGACATATTGTACTTTATGATAGTGGTAAAATTTCTTCGATTTGACTTGCGTTTATTTGTGAAAAAAAATGGAAATTTGGCGAAAATGTTGAAAATGTTGCAATTTTTAAAATTTTAGTTTTTATGCCCTTAAATTAGAGAGTCATATCATTCAAGATAGTTAAAAAATAACATTACCCACATGTCTGCTTTACATTAGCACAATTTTGGAAGCATAATTTTTTTTTGTTAGGAAGTTATAAGGGTTAAAAATTGACTTCTCGATTTCTCATTTTTGCAACAAAATTTGCAAAACCATTTTTTTTAGGGACCACCTCAGACTTGAAGTGACTTTGAGGGGTCTATATGACAGAAAATGCCCAAAATTGACACCATTCTAAAAATTGCACCTCTCAAAGTACTCAAAACCACATTCAAAAAGTTTATTAACCCTTCAGGTGCTTCACAGAAATTTTGGGAATGTTTAAAAAAAATTGAACATTTAACTTTTTTTCACAAAATTTTTACTTCAGATCCAATTTGTTTTATTTTACCAAGGGTAACAGGAGAAAGTGGACAACAAAAGTCGTTGTACAATTTGTCCTGAGTACGCCGATACCCCATATTTTGGGGTAAACCATTGTTTGGGCACATGGCAGAGCTTGGAAGGGAAGGTGCGCCATTTGACTTTTCAATGCAAAATTTGCTGGAATTGAGATCGGACACCATGTCGCGTTTGGAGAGCCCCTGATGTGCCTAAACAGTGGAAACCCCCCACAAGTGACAACATTTTGGAAATTAGACCCCCTAAGGAACTAATCTAGATGTGTGGTGAGCACTTTTAACCCCCAATTGTTTCATTAAAGTTTATAACGCAGAGTCGTGAAAATAAAAAATATTTTTTTTTCCATGAAAATGATATTTTAGCCCCCAAATTTTTATTTTCCCAAGGGTAACAGGACAAATTGGACCCCAAATGTTGTTGTCCAATTTGTCCTGAGTACGCTGATACCCCATACCACTGTTTGGGCGCACGGCAGAGCTCGGAAAGGAAGGAGCGCCGTTTGGAATGCAGACTTAGATGGATTGGTCTGCAGGCGTCACGTTGCATTTACAGAGCCCCTGATGTACCTAAACAGTAGAAACCCCCCACAAGTGACCCCATAGTGGAAACTAACCCCCCCAAGGAACTTATCTAGATGTGTTGTGAGAACTTTGAACCCCCAAGTGTTTCACTACAGTTTATAACGCAGAGCCGTGAAAATAAAAAATCTTTTTTTTTTCCACAAAAATTATTTTTTAGCCCCGGAGTTTGTATTTTCCCAAGGGTAACAGGAGAAATTGGACCCCAAAATTTGTTGTCCAATTCGTCCTAAGTACGAGGATACTCCATATGTGGGGTTCAACCCCTGTTTGGGTGCACGGGAGAGCTCAGAAGGGAAGGAGCACTGTTTTAGTTTTTCAACGCAAAATTGGCTGGAATTGAGATCGGACGCCATGTCGTGTTTGGAGAGCCCCTGATGTGCCTAAACAGTGGAAACCCCCAATTCTAACTGAAACCCTAACCCAAACACACCCCTAACCCTAATCCCAACCATAACCCTAACCACACTTCTAACCCTAATGCCAACCCTTATCCCAACCGTAAATGTAATCCAAACCCTAACTTTAGCCCCAACCCTAACTTTAGCCCCAACCCTAACCCCAACCCTAACCCTAGCCCTAACCCTAGTGGGAAGATGGAAATAAATACATTTTTTAAAAAATTCATTATTTTTCCCTAACTAAGGGGGTGATGAAGGGGGGGTTTGATGTACTTTTATAGCTTTTTTTGGCGGATTTTTATGATTGGCAGCCGTCACACACTAAAAGACGCTTTTTATTGCAAAAAATAGTTTTAGCATCACTACATTTTGAGAGCTATAATTTATCCATATTTTGGCCCACAGAGTCATGTGAAGTCTTGTTTTTTGCGGGACGAGTTGACGTTTTCAGCGGTACCATGTTTATTTATATCCATCTTTTTGATCGCGTGTTATTCCACTTTTTGTTCGCCGGTATGATAATAAAGTGTTCTTTGCCTCGTTTTTTTTTTTTTTTTGCGGTGTTCACTGAAGGGGTTAACTAGTGGGATAGTTTTATAGAGCGGGTCGTTACAGACGCCGCAATATCAAATATGTGTACTTTTATTGTGGTTTTTTTTTATTGACATAAATAAATGGATTTATTGGGAAATTTTTTTTTTTCTTTATTTGGGGATTTATTTTTTTTTGTACATTCTATATATTTTTTTTTACTTTCCAACATTATCCCAGGGTGGGACATCACTATATAGATCAGATCGCTGATCTGACACAGGCGCCGGCTAGCCACCTCACTTCATAACCCGGAAGGAGTCCCGCAGCCATCTTGGATCCGGGGACTCCTTCCGGATCACCGGAACAATGCGATCACATCGCGTTGTTCTGGTGGGAGAGCTCAGGGAGCCCGTCCCTGCGTGATGCCCCTCTATGTCGCTGTCTCTATTGACAGCAGCATCAGAGGGGTTAAATGCCCACGATCGACGCTAGCGCCGACCGTGTGCATTGCTGTGGGGTGTCAGCTGTCATATACAGCTGACACCCGCACGCGACCGCCGCGGCGCTCACTGTGAGGCCGCGCGATCGTACCACCGTACTAGTACTGCGGTTTGCGGGAACTCAGTTCCTGCAGAGCCGTACTAGTACGGCGCATGTCAGGAAGGGGTTCAAATACCAAACATACAAATATGCACTCATAGACAACAGAGAGGGAGAAAAGGAAGGAAAACCAAAAAGGAGAGGATTAGGATTTGACAACACCTGTAATACCAATCATCAGACACAGATCAACACTTGAAAACGCCTCCACCAACAATCCATACCAGAGGCCAGTATACAGTATATAGGACAGAGGAGAGGCCAAATTCTGAATAGCTGAGATCATCCAAGCAGGAAATCTTCAAGGTACGTTCCCACAGTCAGGAAACGGTGCGGTTTGGACGGTGTGTACATCCGCAGCGTCCAACCCGCAGTGGCCAGATGTTACAGCATAGTGGATGAGATTTTAAGAAATCCCATGTCCACAATGAGTGCACCAATGCCCTCTGGCTTCCCTGCAGAGACGGACATGCGGTGCATCTTTCCAAACGGCATCATGTCAATTTATCTTGAGGAGATGCAAGCCTCTGCAAGATAAATTTCACCTGTACAATGTATTGGACGCGGTGATTCCGCACGGTTCAATGAACACATGCGGAATCACCTGCGTTCAATAGCCGGCAGCGCTTTGCACGCAGTGGACATGTGCTGCGTCTAAAGTGCTGCTGATTACTGACTGTGGGAACGTAGGCTAAGAGACTCTAAGCTGATCGATTTAACCCATGCACTGCTAACTGAAACCTGCGCCGTTTAATATGAAGGAGAAATGCTTCTAATCAGTGCAGGAGTAAGTGAAATCAGACGCTGCAGTCTTCTGACCTCTTTCTGTTGGAGTAAACCCGTGACAATCTATGTTGTCAGTAATGCAGTATGCCTAAGATAAGGTTTTTAATTTATTTGAACTCTGGAGTGTTGATTTATTACATAGGTGTGCACATTATCATTGTACTTCCCCCTCCTTTTTTGGTTTATAACTATCTCTAATACTAATGTAGTGCCCTTATTTATATTTTCCATATATTACTGGCAATGCATCTTCATTATAAGATATTGTTCTTCCCTATTGGGATAGCATTCCATGCTATCAAACACACAAATTCACATTAAAAAATCACACAGATGCAGTTTTCTGGGCTTCCTACAACCTTAAAGCACACCAAAAGACTGTGTAATTATAACACGGCAGATAAAGTACGCCTGCGCAGGAGCCGCGACAGGAAGCAAAGAAGAGGATGACATCGTATGAAGATGGGAGGTGCCTAACCCAGACCTGCGACACCCATCGGACCGGACCGCAGCGGGACCGCCCCTGGGTGATTATAATCTAACCTCTTTTTCTCATCTTTCAGGTTACATCGGTAGCTTATCTACAGAATTACAGAATGCTGTAAATAAGCCCCTGATGGCGGTGGCCGCAGTTTATAGGGCCAAAATTAGATGACAGATTCCCTTTAAAGTGAACCTGTCATTAGCAAAACACTATTTAACTGCTAATCTAGGGATAACCAGCAAGTAAATAGCATTAATATGTTGCATGCTTACTTAAAGTGCAGCTACTAAGAGAAAATTAACTTATATCCTCCCAGGAGCTGCCAGCTTTCAGTCATAGGGACATGTGAGTCGCCCGCCAGGGCCGTGGGGTACTCGGTACTGGGTCCGGTACTCACAGGGGGATGTCATGGTGTGCGGCGACCCAGTCCGTGGCCCTGGGCGCCCTTGTTAAAGGGAAGGTCTTTAAAGGGATTTTGAATAAAGTTTGTGTTCGTGACGCCACCTGTGGTATTCAGTCAATGGGGACCGACGCTGCTTAAAGGGGTCCGCTGGGGTGATGTTAAGGCAGCTGAGACGGTATTACTTCCCACAGGTGAAACAGGTAGGTAGGTGAAGGTGGTGAATGGTGCAGTAAAGAACGAGGACACAGGTGTGCAGTCTCTTTACCTGGTTTACTGGAGACTTCAGGTATCCACAGTCCAGGGCACCAGATCACAGGTATAGGCAGGGTCCAGCTGGCTTGGAAGCAAGTTCAGAGTCCCCTCTACCAGGTGGAGATGAAAGCCTTCCTACCAGCGCTTTGGTGTAGTCCCTTACTGCCTATGGCTTCTGACAAGGTCCTCACAGTTCCTCTCTGTCCTCCATAAAGGTGAGACACAAACCCATATGACAGGTGGCTCGAGGCCTTTTTATAGGGCCTCTATCATGACCCAGGCTCTATGTGCCACTGTGCCTCCTGGGTATTAGGGCAGACAGGTGATGTTTAATCCAGCTGTCCTGCCGGTTTCTGCTGTGCCTCCTAGAGTCTGATACAAGCTCGGTCTTCCAACTATCGGGAATATGCGCTCTGCAGGGAGGTAGCCCAGTCACAGCTATCCTCCCCAGTTGTCACTCTCCTGTGCTTTGCTCTCCTGCATGCTCTCTACAAACTGTTCTTTCTTTTTGTAAGTCACTATCCAGGAGCTGCAGCACCTCTGGCTGCACGGCCCCTCACACGTCTTCCTGCCTCAGACTGCTCCAGTCTGCTGTCCAGCACTCACTAAATCACTTTCCGTCCAGACCAGAATTTATATATAGGGGAGCCACCCATAAGCAGGATCAGAGCTCCTCCTTCTGGCCTGGAGTGTAAACTGTTGCATGTTTGTGTTTACCTGATAGAAGAGATCTTCCCTTACTTCCAAGCGTGATATCACTCTCCCCGTGAGGAAAGCAATGCCACTGTAACAGCCAGGACCCTGGGGTATTACACATGCACAGAGCAGTTACTGTCACCACTCAATATAATGTGAGCGGTGGCTGTAATTACTCCCCAGCAGTTTGAATAACAGCTGGCTCTGCAGTGACCCTATAGCTGAAAGCTAGTGCTCCCAGGAGGAAATAAGTTAATTTTCTCCAGGTGACCACACTTTTAGTGAGGAAGCCGGGCAGCAGTTTAACTCTATTTACCTTCAGATAAGTCATATATCTGCAGGTAAATAGCAATTTTGCTCATGACATGTTCCCTTTAAAGTGCATTTAAGCTTGCCTATTTTGGTGCTCATTTACCTGCCTATTTACATAAACCATCAAACAATGATGGAGACACAACGACCACTAATTCAATCATTCATTCAATACAATCAGTCTGCTCCCATACAGTATCATATTATCAGCAGCTCATCCTGTTTACATAAGGTGGTGTGCTGCCGATAACAGTGATTTTTTTGATGGCATAAATTATATGATCACCCAATGAACAAGCATTTTGCTCTTTTGTTGGGTGATTGCTGGCAAGCCCACACGCTGGCATGTTTAAACGGATTATTGCTTCTCGGCCTTTTGGCTAAGATCAAGTGTAGTATCTTTCAAAAAGTGGCTTTGGCCTGGGCCGCCCTATTAGATTGATACAATGAACACTGGGGTTTGGTGCCTGCTAGTATGCTAGGTGACTTATATGGTCATCTAGTGGAAAGCATGGCTCCCAGGATCGACACCATTGGGCAGCGAAAGATCGAAAGCGTGAAGTGCCTCAGGAGTGGTGTCTCTGGAGTGCCTTAACTCAGTAGGATTGGGAACCCCACTTGAGTTTCAGCAGTTTTGCTCAAGCACTTCTTTTTTTTTCTTCTGCAGATGTAGGGAGGTGGACCAGGCTAGTGGTCCCTCTTACGTGTCTGGGCTGGAACTGTCGGGGCTGTCACCATTATTCCGGGGGGAAGAGATTTCTGAGCAGAGGAGTTCAGGACACCTGACTGGTGGGGGCGGGTCCGACTTAAATAGCTGGGTGCGCAGAAAGATAAGGCTTTTGGTGGGGAACCAGTGTGTGAGGACAGAGACGGTTGACTCCCTCTCAACTTACCCACGCCAGCTATCCGTGCCAATATACCCGGTTAGTGAGTCTATTCCAACTGACGACACACAGCTCAGAGAGATCTCCGCACTGTACAGTGACCAGTACAGAGTGAAATTCAACGTTCCCCTGACCACCGCGGAGACACCACTCAGCCATATCCCTGCGGTGCCTACTGAGAACCGGCCTGCTCCTGAGGCTGTGATCGCTGGACTGTGTACTTCTTCTGCGGTCTTGTCTGCTGAACTGTCTGCTTTGTCCGCTGTGCCATGGACTAATGCCTCTACAACATCCCATGCCCGTATCAGGATACCACGTGCCGAAGGACCTGGAGGATTCATCACCGCGAGGAGACAGTGCATCGCCTTTCTGCGGGACCGGATCGGAGACATCTCGCGCCGCCTGTGGCGCCACCGATGGATCTTCCAGCCACCTTCCACCAGGGCCCAGAGATTGATAAATTAAACTGTTGTCATTTTTACTATTGTACCCCCTGCTTGACCTACTATTGTTTGACATAAAAAATATCTGTTAACCCTTGCTCTGCCTCCTGTGTGTCACTGCATCCTACGCACCTGCATAGCTTCCTACGCGCACACCCTTATTCCAGGTCTTTTGGCCTTTGGAAGGGGAATTTTTAAAATTCCTGGTTGAAGGTCCGGACAGTATTATACTGTAAAACCTTCACTATTTATTTTTTTATATTTTTGTCACTGTGTATCACCTATTCACGTGTGTCCACTTTGTCACTAGGACTTTTGTCGGGATACGGTTCCCTCATGGGTTCCCTTCTAGCCAGGTCTAGCGGGAGTATGTGGCCATCAGGTTCTGCTCCCCCTGACACCTCTGTTCTCTTCCAAGAGGGGAGCACAATCTTAGGCTCCCAGTGTCTTGCTTGGGTGAGAACTCGGGCAGATGATGGGGGTAAGAGTGGGTCTCCTTTTGCTTCGGCTAGAGTAAGGATATTTGTCCCTTAACCTCACTGTGGCCTTCTGGCTTGGAGGGATGGGGAATGGTTTTGGGGACCCTTCTCCTTTTGGAGAGGGTTTCAAGAGGACCAACATCCTAGTTCACTTTTTTTATGGCACTTAGTCACTTTTTTAAGCACACTTGGGTTTTGACACAAATTCAGGCTTTCAAAAAAAATCTACTTGTATAAATGCACTATAATGGTCTATTTAGCCAAGTCAATAGGAGTACTTGTTACTTTTCTATAGCCCCTTCTAAACAACCTGGCAACCATTGTTATCGACAGCACATTGCTTCATGTAAACAGTTGATGTGCTGCCGATAATATGATATGCTGTATACACAGAACAATTGTATTCGTGACTGTTCTGTTCAAGTAGAATATTTGTTGGCCTGTCTAAACAGGTTAGTAAATTAAAGGCTATCAGCTTTTACATAGTTAACAGCCTAAATCGGCTTCTTAGGATTGAATCCAGGAATCAGGATTGAACTGGTTCACAGAATTGTTTTTTTATTTTGACTGTGGTCTAAGGACAGTGATTTGGTGTACATGCTTTTTTGAATGTTCAGAGAAACACATCATGAAAAACTTTACCTACAACAGGTTGTAGTTTAACCCCTTAGTGACAGAGCCAATTTGGTACTTAATGACCGGGCCAATTTTTGCAATTCTAACCACTGTCACTTTATGAGGTTATAACTCTGGAACGCTTCAATGGATCCCGCTGATTCTGAGATTGTTTTTTCGTGACATATTGTACTTCATGTTAGTGGTAACATTTCTTCGATATTACTTGCGATTATTTATGAAAACAATGGAAATATGGCGAAAATTTTTAAAATTTTGCAATTTTCAAACTTTGTATTTTTATGCCCTTAAATCAGAGAGATATGTCACGAAAAATAGTTAATAAATAACATTTCCCACATGTCTACTTTACATCAGCACAATTTTGGAAACAAAATTTTTTTTTGTTAGGGAGTTATAAGGGTTAAAAGTTGACCAGCAATTTCTCATTTTTACAACACCATTTTTTTTTAGGGACCACATCACATGTGAAGTCATTTTGAGGGGTCTATATGATAGAAAATAATGAAGTGTGACACCATTCTAAAAACTACACCCCTCAAGGTTCTCAAAACCACATTCAAGAAGTTTATTAACCCTTTACGTGCTTCACAGGAACTGAAACAATGTGGAAGGAAAAAATGAACATTTAACTTTTTTTTGCAAACATCTTAATTCAGAACCATTTTTTTTATTTTCATAAGTGTAAAAACAGAAATGTAACCATAAATTTTGTTATGCAATTTCTCCTGAATACGCCAATACCCCATATGTGGGGGTAAACCACTTTTTGGGCGCACCGCAGAACTTAGAAGTGAAGGAGCGCCGTTTGACTTTTTCAATGCAGAATTGGCTGGAATTGAGATCGGACACCATGTCACGTTTAGAGAGCCCCTGATGTGCCTAAACAGTGGAAACCCCCCACAAGTGACACCATTTTGGAAACTAGACCCCTAAAGGAACTTATCTAGATGTGTGGTGAGCACTTTGAACCCCCAAGTGCTTAACAGAAGTTTATAACGTAGAGCCGTGAAAATAAAAAATCGTTTTTGTTTACACAAAAATGATATTTTCGCCCACAAATTCTTATTTTCACAAGGGTAACAGGAGAAATTAGACCACAAAAGTTGTTGTGCGATTTCTCCTGAATACATCGATACCCCATATGTGAGGGTAAACCACTGTTTGGGCGCACCGCAGAGCTTGGAAGTGAAGGCGCGCCGTTTTACTTTTTCAATGTAGAATTGGCTGGAATTGAGATTGGACGCCATGTCGCGTTTGGAGAGCCCCTGATGTGCCTAAACAGTAGAAATCCCCCACAAGTGACCCCATTTTGGAAACTAGACCCCTTAAGGAACTTATCTAGATGTGTGGTGAACACTTTGAACCCCCATGTGCTTCACAGAAGTTTATAATGTAGAGCCGTGAAAAAAAAAATCGCATTTTTTCTACAAAAATGATCTTTTTGCCCACAAATTTTTATTTTCACAAGGGTAACAGGAGAAATTAGACCACAAAAGTTGTTGTGCAATTTCTCCTGAGTATGCTGATACCCAATATGTGGGGGTAAACCACTGTTTGGGCACACCGCAGAGCTTGGAAGAGAAGGAGTGCCGTTTTACTTTTTCAATGTAGAATTGGCTGGAATTGAGATTGGACGCCATGTCGCGTTTGGAGAGCCCCTGATGTGCCTAAACAGTAGAAATCCCCCACAAGTGACCCCATTTTGGAAACTAGACCCCCCAAGGAACTTATATAGATGTGTGGTGAGAACTTTGAATGCCCAAGTGCTTCACAGAAGTTTATAATGCAGAGTCATAAAAAAATATATATATATTTTTCCACAAAAAGGATTTTGTAGCCCCCAAGTTTTTATTTTCACAAGGGTAACAAGAGAAATTGGACCCCAGAAGTTGTTGTCCAATTTATCCCGAGTATGCTGATGCCCCATATGTGGGGGTAACCCACTGTTTGGGTGCACGGCAGAGCTCGGAAGGGAAGGAGCGCCGTTTTGGAATGCAGACTTAGATAGAATGGTCTGTGGGCGTTATGTTGCGTTTGCAGAGCCCCTGATGTACCTAAACAGTAGTAACCCCCCACAAGTGACCCCATACTGGAAACTAACCCCCCCAAGGAACTTATATAGATGTGTGGTGAGAACTTTGAATGCCCAAGTGCTTCACAGAAGTTTATAATGCAGAGTCATAAAAAAATATATATATATATTTTTCCACAAAAAGGATTTTGTAGCCCCCAAGTTTTTATTTTCACAAGGGTAACAAGAGAAATTGGACCCCAGAAGTTGTTGTCCAATTTATCCCGAGTATGCTGATGCCAAATATGTGGGGGTAACCCACTGTTTGGGCGCACAGCAGAGCTCAGAAGGGAGGGAGCACCATTTGACTTTTTGAGCGCAAAATTGGCTGTCGTGTTTGGAGACCCCCTGATGTACCTAAACAGTGGAAACCCCCCAATTCTAGCTCCAACCCAACTCCAACACACCCCTAACCCTAATCCCAACCCGATCCATAATCCTAATCACTAACCCTAACGATAATCCCAACCCTTACCCCAAAACAACCCTAATGTCAACCCTAACCATAACCCTAATCAAAACCCTAAATCCAACACACCCCTAATCCTAATCTCAACACTAACCTCAAACCTAACCCTAATCCCAATACACCCCTAATCACAACCCTAACCTTAACCCTAATCCCAAACCTAACCCTAATCCCAAGCGTAACCCTAATGCCAACCCTAACCCTAATACCAACCCTAATCCAAACCCTAACCCTAATCCCAACTCTAACCCTAACTTTAGCCCCAACCCTAACCCTAGCCCTAAGGCTACTTTCACACTTGCGTCGTTTGGCATCCGTCGCAATCCGTCATTTTGGACAAGAAACGGATCCTGCAAATGTGCTCGCAGGATGCGTTTTTTGCCCATAGACTTGTATTGCCGACGGATCTTGACGGATGGCCACACGTCGCGTCTGTAGTGCACTGGATCAGTGTTTTGGCGGACCGTCAGCACAAAAAAAGTTCAATGTAACGTTTTTTTGTACGTCGCATCCGCCATTTCTGACCGCGCATGCGTGGCCGTAACTCCGCCCCCTCCTCCCCAGGACATAGATTTGGCAGCGGATGCGTTGAAAAACTACATCCGCTGCCCACGTTGTGCACAATTTTCACAACGTGCGTCGGTATGTCGGGCCGATGCATTGCGACGGCCCCGTACCGACGTAAGTGTGAAAGAAGCCTAACCCTAAATTTAGCGCCAACCCTAACTCTAAATTTAGCCCCAACCCTAACCCTAAATTTAGCCCTAACCATAATCCTAGCCCTAACCCTACCCCTAACCCTAGCCCTAACCCTAACCCTAGCCCTAACCCTAGCCCTAACCCTACCCCTAACCCTAGCCCTAACCCTAGCCCTAACCCTAGCCCTAACCCTACCCTTAACCCTACCCCTAGCCCTAACCCTAGCCCTAACCCTACCCCTAACCCTACCCCTAACCCTAGCCCTAACCCTACCCCTAACCCTACCCCTAGCCCTAACCCTACCCCTACCCCTAACCCTACCCCTACCCCTAACCCTACCCCTAACCCTAATTTTAGCCCCAACTGCTCTTCTCCTGCCGGCCGGCAGATGGAGACAGATGGCGGGCGCACTGCACATGCGCCCGCCATTTTCTTTTGCCCAGAAGATGCCGGCGGCCAGGAGGAGCAGCAGGAGGATCCAGGGACACAAGTGAGTATGATAGGGTCCCCGAATCCCCCTATTTCTCTGTCCTCTGATGTGCGATCACATCAGAGGACAGAGAATTACACTTAGCTTTTTTTTTTTTTTTTGCGGTCGCCGGTAAACAGTTAATCACCGGCGATCGCAAAACAGTGGTCGCTAAAACCGACCCCCGATCATGCTCTTTGGGGTCTCGGCTACCCCCGCAGCCGAGACCCCAAAGATTCTCGCGGGGCCGGCCGGCGGGCGCACTGCGCATGCGCCCGCCATTTTCAAGATGGCGGCGCCCACCGGGAACCACGAGGAGCATCGGGGGAGATAGGTAAGTATTGGGGGGCTTCCTGGGACCCCTTTTCTCTATCCTCCGATGTGCGATCACATCGGAGGATAGAGAAATTAAAAAGAGATCGCGTTTTTTTTTTTTTTGCGATTGCCGGTAAACGGTTAATTACCGGCGATCGCAAATGCGGGGTGGGTTAAAAAACCCCCGAATCATGTTCTCTGGGGTCTCGGCTACCCCCGGCAGCCGAGACCCCGGAGAAAATCCGACTCTGGGGGGCGCTATTTACTTTTTCCACAGCGCCGTTAATTAACGGCGCTGTGGTTTAAGTACCCTTAGCGGCCGCCGTTAAAAGGCGTATCAGCGGTCGCTATGGCTACGTTCACACTAGCGTTATGCTAGTGTGCGTCGGGTTAGCGTCGGGCAATGCAGCGGCGACGCACGCGTCATGGGCCCCTATATTTAACATGGGGGACGCATGCGTTTTTGTTTGTTGCGTTGTGCGACGCATGCGTCTTTTTTGCCGCAAGCGTCGGACCAAGAAAACGCAACAAGTTGCATTTTTCTTGCGTCCGATTTTCGGCAAAAACCGACGCATGCGTTGCAAAACGCAGCGTTTTTGCGTGCGTTTTGCCGCGTTTTTGCGTGCGTTGTGCGTTGCGTCGCCGACGCAGCGGCGCACAACGCTAGTGTGAACGTAGCCTAAGGGGTTAAAATAAAAAGCCACAAATTGAAGTGCTATGTGTGGAGATCTTCATATGTTCTTCTTATAGACTATCAGCAAACATCTGGCCTCTCAATTGTACACATACGTCATACTGAATATGTAGCAAACATAATTCTGGCAATGTAAATCATTTCTCCAGCCAAAAACACACAACAGAATGCAGCAAAAAGCACCATAAAATACCATTGCTATGATTCCCTTCACAAGGGCTCATTGGCCATATTATATAATAAATTCTACATCCGTCACCACTTTTATACAATCAAAAACAGACAATATACAATTAAGAATTGTATGAATAATATATCCAGATATTCAAATAATAATTTTTATTTCGATAGCGCAAACATACTCTGCAGCACTTTACATGTTAGAGGGAACTTGTACAGACAATAAAGAAATTGCTGAATAACTCAACAGATACCAAAAGGAGTAAGGACTGTTCTTGCAAGCTTACAATCTGTGAGGAAGTAGGGAAGACACGAAAGGTAAGTGGCAATAAGAGCTTGTTTTGTATGGTTCAGCCATCAATATAATAAATAGGGTATTCTCATATCGCTGCATGAACTGGTCACCAGCCAGTGTGTGTACAAGTGCAGACACAGAGGGCTATTAATGGTATACGACAGATGTTACCAGGGTCCTGATTTTGAAGAAAATTTTGTATGGGCAAAATGGGGATAGTTAGGCTACTTTCACACATCAGGCACAATCCGGCGAGTATTGAAAAAAACGGATCCGTTTTTTTTCCGCCGGATCCATTTTTTTCTCATAGAGTTGTATTAGCGCCGGATTGCGCCTGATGGCCACTTGTTTCATCCGTTTTTTGCCAGATCCGTCAAAAAAGCTGTTTCCGGTGGACAGAGAAAACGTCCAGAGGAACGTCATTCTTTCCGGCGAAAAAAACGCCCAGCGACTGATCCGGCGAAAAACGTATTAAACTGAGATGTGAAATGATGAATCCGGCATCCGAATCCAGTTTTCCGTGCATTCTCCATTCAAATCATTCTCTCTATCTCTCCCCGGGTTAATAGAAAAAAAAACGGCTCAGTTGCATCAGGTTTTTCACAATTTGCAACGGATCCCTTTTTTTCAACAATTCGCCGGATCCTGCCTGACGGCAAAAAACTGATGTGTGAAAGTAGCCTTAGATAAGTGTGGTGAGGTGAAAACTAGAGATGAGCGGATTTGACTGGGTCCCTGCTTATTCGGCAAGCTATAGCGCTTACCGAATAAGCTGCAGAGGGAACCCGGATACATGGAGCATGCCGGCTGATCAGCTGTTCGGCTTCGCAACTGCATGTTGCGAAGTTTTACGGACGTATGAGCGCAGAAAATACGTCCAGAAAATACGCATTGCACACGGCCCAATGATTCTCTATGGGGCAGCTCCTATCTGCCGTATATTACGCATCCGTAATATACGGTATGTTACGGGCGTAGAAAATGCACCCTCTGCTGGATGAACTCATATGAACTCGAGCCTGGGAACTTTTCAGAATATTTTCCCACGCTCGAGTTCATATGAGTTCATCCAGCAGAGGGCGCATCACCGCAACTCGAGGTAACTACAGTACATTCCCCTGTATCCCATTCATTCACCAAGTTTTACAGTCAGGAGCACAACTGCATTAGCAGAGCTCCTGAATGTAAAATGATTTAACCCCTTCAGATGGATTTACAGCGTGGGACAAGACTGTAAGGACGGAAGGTATGGAATATTGTTGTTTGTTGTTTTTTACATTGTTTCAGGTGACAAGGGTCTTCAGGTGGATTAAGAGTATAATAAAATATTAAAACACCATGTGTCTTTATTTCATTAAAACACTTTTTAATAATGTGTGTGTGTTTTATTAACCATTTCGTACTATTGGATTAATAATGGATAGGTGTCATAATTGACGCCTCTCCATTATTAACCTGGCTTAATGTCACCTTACAATAGCAAGGTGACATTAACCCTTCATTACCCCATATCCCAGCGCTACAGGGGAGTGGGAAGAGAGAAGCTAAGTGCCAGAATAGGCGCATCTTACAGATGTGCCTTTTCTGGGGTGGCTAGGGGCAGATGTTTTTAGCCAGGGGGGTCCTATAACCATGGTCCCTCTCTAGGCTATTAATATCTGCCCTCAGTTACTGGCTTTCCCACTCTGGCGGAGAAAATTGCGCAGGAGCCCACGCCAATTTTTTACGGGATTTAACCCTTTAATTTAATAGCTAGAGACCCCAAATTTGACACAAAGACATTTCTTACATTACTAAAGAGGAATATGTAATAAAAGAAGAGATATGAGATGGTTTACTGTATGTAAACCATGTCTCATATCCTGTCAGGTTGGTCAAGGAGATAGGAAAAGCCGGCAATTGAGTTACCGGTTTTTCTGCTATCTAGCGCTGAATTAAATATATATATATATATATATATATATATATATATGTGTCTCACTGACATATATATATATATATATATATATATATAGACTGTATATATGTTTTTAAGAATATTTGAGCCGATGGATCCATGATATGTCCATTTTGCAAGCCTGCGAGAAAAAAATCGCCGTACGGAATCCATACGGTGCCTTACGGATGACACACGGATAAATTTGTGCGTAAAAATCGCATCCTTGCATTAAATACGGAACAGTGTTTTGGGACAATTACTGCATATTACGGCCGTAAAAAAACGGACCGTATTTACTTATGCCTAGTGTGATTCTGGCCTTATAAGTTTATATTGAACTCTGTAGCAAATGGGTAACTAGTGCAATGACTAGCACATGGTAGAGGCATCGGTGTAGTGGTTGGAAAAGTATTATGATCCTGGCTGCAGCATTCAGGACGGATTGGAGAGGGGAGAGTTTTGGAAGAGGGAGACTGATTAGTACAAAGTTTCAATAGTCCAGACAAGAATGAATAAGAGCTACAGTAAAGGTACCGTCACATTAAGCGACGCTGCAGCGATATAGACAATGAGCCGATCGCTGCAGCGTCGCTGTTTAGGTCGCTAGGAGACGTCAGACACCGGCAACAGCAGAACGATGCAGGAGCGATCCAGTGACGTACTTATCGTTCTCGCTGGTTGTTAGCTCCATGAAGAAACATTGCAGGCATCATTGCTTTTGCTGTCAAACATGACGAATCACGCCAACCTGACGACCAAATAAAGTTCCGGACTTTCAGCTATGCTGCTGCGTGTCAAACACAACGAGATCGCTATCCAGGACGCTGCAACGTCACGGATCGTTGTCGTTCTCGTTGGTACGTTGCTTAATGTGACGGTACCTTTAGAGTATTTGCAAAGTCAAAGCTAAGAAAAGGTTGAATTCTAGAGATGCTTTTGAGATGTAGGTGACATGTGTGAGCCAGTGATCGGATGTAGGGACTGAATGAAATATCTGATCCCAAGATAGCAGACATGTTGCTGGGGAGTAATGGTAAAACCACACACAGGGATTGGCAATATCGGCATAGGTAAAGGTACCTTCACACATAACGATATCGTTAACGATGTCGTTGCTTTTTGTGACGTAGCAACGATATCGTTAAGGATATCGTTCTGTGTGACAGCGACCAACGATCAGGCCCCTGCTGGGAGATCGTTGGTCGCTGAGGAAAGTCCAGAACTTTATTTCGTCGCTGGACTCCCTGCAGACATCGCTGGATCGGCGTGTGTGACACCGATCCAGCGATGTCTTCACTGGTAACCAGGGTAAACATCGGGTTACTAAGCGCAGGGCCGCGCTTAGTAACCCGATGTTTACCCTGGTTACCAGCGTAAAAGTAAAAAAAACAAACACTACATACTTACCTACCGCTGTCTGTCCCCGGCGCTCTGCTTCTCTGCACTCCTCCTGCACTGGCCGTGCGCGTCGGTCAGCCGGAAAGCAGAGCGGTGACGTCAGCGCTCTGCTTTCCGGCCGCTGTGCTCACAGTCAGTGCAGGAGGAGTGCAGAGCAGCTGAGCGCCGGGGACAGACAGCGGTAGGTAAGTATGTAGTGGTTGTTTTTTTTACTTTTACGCTGGTAACCAGGGTAAACATCGGGTTACTAAGCGCGGCCCTGCGCTTAGTAACCCGATGTTTACCCTGGTTACCCAGGGACCTCGGGATCGTTGGTCGCTGGAGAGCTGTCTGTGTGACAGCTCTCCAGCGACCAAACAGCGACGCTGCAGCGATCGACATCGTTGTCGGTATCGCTGCAGCGTCGCTGAGTGTGAAGGTACCTTAAGGTAGTTTAGTGGAGGGAGGAAACACAAACAGTTCAGTTTTGGACAGATTCAGTTTTAGATAGAGGAAGGACATAATGTTAGAGATAGTGGAAAGACAATCACTGGTATTTTGTAGTACCGCAGGGGTTATGTCAGGGGGCGATGTGTATAATTTGGTGTCATCAGTATAGAGATGGTACTGAAAACCGAATATACTGATGGTTTGTCCAATAAGGGCACTATACAAGGAGAAAAGGAGGGGGCCTAGGATTGATCCTTGGATATGATTCACATAGATATCAATCATTATGAAAGTGCTGCTAAATTATCCACCCCCAACAAACAAAAGCCAGCCCCCATAGAAAACCCTTAGTAATTAGATTTTGTGAGTGCATGCTGCTTAACGCTGACAACACAGCATGATGGAGTTCCACCATGCTTCTAGATCTCCAATAGTGCTTTATCAAAGCTAACCTCTGAGTTCAGAATCTCATTTACCCCATGGTGGCAGCTTGCCATGCAAATGAATCACAGTGATATCAGGCCTCAGATATCTGTAGCTCCCAGCTGAGCCTACATAAACTTCTTTGCTAATGCAACTTGTTATGGGTGGGAAGGACAAAACCTAAAATGTAATTACATTTTTAACTTAATTTGCTTAACAGTCTGCATAGTCTTTGATTTTCTGATTTTTGTATTGATTTAGAGATAATGACCTCAATTCATAATTTACATTTTTTAAGTCATTTTCCTTTTTTATCTTGTGTTATTCCTTCTTCAAAATGGCACATGTGATTCATGAACTTGGAACAAAGGAAAAAAAATTATCTTTTTTGGTACTATTTATGCAACGTTTTTGCATCAAAACTCGTACAGTTCACAAAATGGTATAAAAACACTGGTGTACTAAAAAAAAAACTGGGGGGAGGGGACTGGTTGGAGTTATGCCAAATTTTGCAACTTTTTTATAAGTTGCAATTGATGACCCAGGCAAAAACATCTGAAGTCAATAAACTCAAAAAGCGGGAAAAAGACAGGCGAGCACATATAAAAAATATACTTAAAAAATGGCGCAAATAGAATGATGATTTGGGTGCAAACAAAAAACGGTGCAAAACTCATAAAGCTAGGTAATAAAACTGATGCAAGTTCAGTGATGATTTGGGGTCAATGTTGTTTTCTCCATTCATTTACACAGCTTCGTTCAAAGTGTGATCGCATTTGTTTGGACCAGCTGATGGTTTAGCACCACTCTATTGTCTGATATGTGATTCAGCAGCCAGGGGCATTCATAGAAATCATAGAGCCCCATAACAGAAGTCCTAATTGCCCCCCAGCCTTTTTTAAAAAATGGCTGCGTAGGCGGTGTCATGACGCATAAGTACTGCCACAAAAGGGCGTATCTCACAACTTTTAAAGTTAGTTATAGGGATGTGTATTGTCCTTGCAAAGTAGTTTTGCCCCTATTGAAGCCTCTTAGGCCACGTGCACACATTGAGTAATTAATGAGGTTTTTTTACCTCAGTATTTGTAAGCTAAATTCAGGAGTGGAACAGGAAAAGTATAATAGAAACACGTCACCACTTCTGTATTTATCACCTTCTCCTGGTTTTGGGTTACACATACTGAGGTAAAAAAAACCCTCACCAAACACCGAACTTGTGCACGTGACCTTAGTGTTCTCACCCACTACGTTACCCTTTTCATGGCCTCCATAAAATATTATGCCAACAAAAATGACTCACCCCACACCCTTAAGCACAGTGTGAAACCCCAGAGTGAATACCTCACCAGTATGATGATTTTGCAGTAACATCAGCAAAGTATCAAAAAAGATGTCCCTACAGTTCACCAATACATATTATGAGGCCCCCAGTGACCCAAACATAATATGATGCCCCTACAGCCCTACCCCCCACTCAGTATGATATCCCACGCACAGTCCCCTGACACAATAAGATGGCCTCCACAGCCCTATACACAGAATGATGGCTCCTGTAGTACTATATAAAATATGACAACCCCACAGTACCATAACATGGTGTGGTGAACCTGACAACCCTCCACACAGCATGGTGACCTCCACAGCCTTTCACACAGTATGATAGCCCTCACAGCACCCCACGCAGTATGATGGCTCCACAGCATCCCCATCAAAGTAAGATGGTCCCCACTGAAATCTGAAAACACAATGGGGATGAAATTACCTGGGAGGGATATATTTATGCTATTGTAACATGCTCTGATGACGCTGCATGTTGGGGGGACGTATGCTCTAAAATTATATGTCATGTTTTGCCAAATAGGGATGACACTCCGGGGTCCCATCACCCGTTCATTAAAACAATTGCCTAAGCATATCTTACTAGAGTCAGATTAGGGTCATAATTCTTATCCTTGCCCAGTATATTTTTTGAACACTTAACATTAAAAGCTACATTTTATGGCTTGCTATAGAGGGATTCATTTATAGGGTTCTCCCATTTTGGTTATGCCCACACAGTATGATCTCCTCCACAACCCCCACGTATTATAATGGACTCCACAGTCCTCCACACACAGTGTGGTGTCCCAACATTCCCTCAACTCAATATGATGGCTTCGTCAGCACTATACACTGTATGATGCCCCCACAACTCTATAAACAGTATGATGGCCCCACAGTCCCACCACACAGTATTATGGCCCCCACTACTTTCCACATAGTATGATGACCCTTCACAGCCCAACTCACATAGTATGATGCCCCAACAAAACCCTCTCACACAGTATGATACCCCCCTCTCACACTGTATGATGGACCCCACACAACCCACTTACAAAGTATTATGGACCACAAAACGTATGAACAAACCCATAATCAATGGCCCTACGGTCTTTAAGGTAACAGATTTATTACAGATTGTGTTTCAGTCATTTAAACAGGCAAATAATAGAATTTTAATAGACACATTGAATATTTGTAAAGCATCAAAATGTCACTCCAAATAAATCAAATTTGTCTCTTCAATAACAACTCTCTTGATGGCAAAGCAGGCGTATCGAACCATAGACCCCACATTCTCTCAAATGTATTCATTGTATTACATTTTGTGTATATACCTTTTCCAGTCTAATGATATTATTTATTCTATTTTTAAATTCTCCAATTAACGAGGGTGCAGATTTAATCCATTTAGATTCAATTTTTCCTAGCTTGATATAATATACGGGAAATCCCGATCTGAACAGCGTCAAATTCCAGGTCATCCTCTATTACCCCTAAGATGTATTTCCTGTGATCAGCCTGAATCTCAATATTATATACGCTCCTAATGATAGACAAAATCTTTTTCCAATAATTCCCCAACTCAGAACATTACCACAGCATGTGTAGTAACTAGTGTTGAGCGAGTGTACTCGTTGCTTGGGTTTTCCCAAGCACGCTCGGGTGGTCTCCGGGTGTTTGTAACTGCTCGGAGATTTAGTTTTCATCGCTGCAGCTGAATGATTTACAGCTACTAGCCAGCTTGATTACATGTGGGGATTCCCTAGCAACCAGGCAACCCCCACATGTACTCAGGCTGGCTAGTAGCTGTAAATCATTCAGCTGCGGTGATGAAAACTAAATCTCCAAACACTAAAAAATACTCGGAAACCACCCGAGCAATGAGTACACTTGCTCATCACTAGTAGTAACCCAGCATCTTTGACATTCATCATCATCATAATAATAATAATCTTTATTTTTATATAGCACTAACATATTCCGCAGCGCTTTACAGACATCATCACTGTCCCTATTGGGGCTCACAAACTAAATTCCCTATCAGTATGTTTTTGGAATGTGGGAGGAAACCGGAGAACCTGGAGGAAACCCACGCAAGCACGGAGAAAACATACAAACTCTTTGCAGATGTTGTACTTGGTGGGATTTGAACCTAGGAATCCAGCGCTGCAAGGCTGCAATGCTAACCCTGAGCCACCATGCTGCTGTCAGGACGATATCCGATATTATATAAAAGTCTAGGTGTCTTATGCTTCCTATGGATTAGTATAGTTCGGGAGAGTCTCTGTGCCTTATTTAATTATACACCGTAATCAGTTCCACAATTGAGTTCCATTGATCCTCTGATATTGGTCCTACATCTTCCTCCCATTTTGTTTACATTGTATAGGGAATTTCTTCAAATAGGCTTTAAAGGGAACCTGTCAGCAGGATTGTGCACAGTAACCTACACACAGTGTCAGTTCGGCGCCATTATACTGATTAAAATGATACCTTTGTTGATGAAATCCGGCGCATGCGCAGTATCATCATTGGCAATCGATTCACTCAATTCGAACTTTGCATCACCCACTCTCTTTAGAGGACCAGTGCGCGGGAGTACGCACACAAAGGAAATCGCCACTGGAGCTAAGAACTCAGCCCCCACAGTAAAATATTTATCAACACTAAAATAATGTATTCAACCCCACTGTACCACAAATGTGTTAAAATATAGGAGGAATATTACTAACCTGGATGCCTGCATAATGAGATAGTAATAGGTTGAGATAGTATAAGTATATACATAGGGATATTTACTGTATTATAGGATACATCATACACCATATCACATATCTGTGTAACTATTCTCTACTTGTGTATCTATCCAGGGTCGGACTGGCCCACCGGGACACCGGTGAAATGCCCGGTGGGCCCCAGAGAACATTTTTTATGGACGCGGACCCTTTAAAACTGAAGGAGGCAGAGGCACGCGTGGGCGCATGCACGCAGTCCCTACCCACCGCCATGACCAGGGCCGGCGGCACCACCAGGCGAACCCAAGTAAGTGCTGGGGGCCCTGGGCGAACTGGAGGTGGGACACACAGTATGGGGTCCATGAGCCGGGGGAGCCCGGTGCCAGCGCTGGCATCAGGCCCCCCTCTAATACTCACCTCTCCTCATTCCAGCAGCTGTAGTGTCTTCAGCGCCCTCTGATTCAGCAACGTCTCAGGGCAGAGGGTGCGATGACGTCATCACTGCGCGTTCAGCCTCTGTGTCCTAAGCATTGCAGAGCCCGGAGAGACGCTGAGTATACAAGACCTGTGGTGGGAACGAGAGAAATAAAACATTTTCACTCTTTGTTTCATTGCAACCATTTGGTAAATTCCAAAAAAATCATTTTTTTCTCATTAATGTACACTCTGCACCCCATCTTGACTAAAGAAACAGAAATGTAGAAATTTTTGCAAATGTATTAAATAACAAAAACTGAAATATCACATGGTCATAAGTATTCAGACCCTTTGCTGCAATGAAACAAAGAGTGAACAATTTAAAGGGGTCTGAATACTTTCCATACCCACTGTATGCAGCATTACATGGGGCCCATGATGTACTGAATGGAGGAGCATGGGGCCCATAATACTGTATGAGCAGTGTTGTGAATTCTGCTCTTGGGTTCCCTCCGGTGGTTATGAGTGGTAGTGCTGCGGTAGTTGGATCGCAGCATTTATCAGGTGTGTCTATTTTTTGCAATTTGGGCTGGGCTATATAGCCTTGCTTGATCCTTTAGTCAGTGCCAGTTGTCCATTGTTATTGGAGGATTCACATCCCTTCTGGTCTCTCCTGTTTGCTGTGCTTTTCTTCAAAGATAAGTCCTGGCTTTGTTTTTGCTGTCCACCTGCTGTGGACCTTATAGTTCTGTGCATTTTCATGTTTTTGTCTTGTCCAGCTTAGTCTGTGAAGGATTTTTTGCAGCCAAGCTGTGTCTCTGGAGATGCAGATATACCCTCCAAGTCTTTAGTCAGATGTGGTGTTTTGTATTTTCTGTGGTGGATATTTTCTAGTGTTTTTATACTGACCGCATAGTACTCTGTTCTATCCTTTCTTTTTAGCTAGTATGGCCTCCTATGCTAAATCCTGATTTCATGTCTGCGTATGTTATTTCCCTCTCCTCTCACAGTCAATATTTGTGGGGGGCTGTCTATCCCTTGGGGATTTTCTCTGAGGCAAGATAGGTTTCCTGTTTCTGTCTTTAGGGGTAGTTAATTCTTAGGCTGTGTCGAGGGGTCTAGGGAGCGTTAGGTACCCCCCACGGCTACTTCTAGTTGCGCTGCTAAGTTCAGGGTTTGCGGTCAGTACAGGTGCCACCTTCTCCAGAGTACGTCTCATGCTGTTCCAAGGCCACCAGATCATAACAGAGCAGGGGGCCTATAATACTGTATGGAGGAGCAAGGGGCCCATAATACTGAATGAAGGAGCATTACATGGGGCCTGTGATTTGCTGTACGAAGGAGCATTACATGGGGCCTATGATGTGCTGTATGGAGGAGCAGTATATGCTTTCCCTGATATACTGTATGAATGAGCATTATATGGGCCCATAATACTGTATGGAGGACTATGTGGTGCCCATAATACTGTATGGCGGACTATGTGGTGCCCATAATACTGTATGGCGGACTATGAGGTGCTCATAATACTGTATGGCGGACTATGTTGTGCCCATAATACTGTATGGCGGGCTATGTGGTTACCCATAATAATGTATTGCGGACTATGTTGTTGCCCATAATACTGTATGGCGGAGTATGTGGTGCCCGTAATACTGTATGGTGGACTATGTATTTGCCCATAATACTGTATGGCGGACTATGAGGTGCCCATAATACTGTAAGTAGGACTATGCGGTGCCCACATATTGTACTATACCTGTATTTTTTATCTGTGCATCACGAATCATGGCATGTGTTAAAGGTGCCCACTGATACTCTTTCGCCTGCAGCCCACGAAATCCTGGAGCTGACCCTGGTGACAATGCACATCAAAATGAATGCCGGCTGCAGCTGTGACAGGGCACTCTGCTCTGTGACAGGCCATGCTTCGATGTCACATAGCAGTTTTGTTAAATAACTCCTGCAGCCTTTGATAGGCTGACAGCCTTTCAATGTTACTGCTATGTGACGTCAGCGTGCGGCCTGTCACAGTGGTAGTCGGCAGCCATTTTAACGACCACGCCGAATATGAAGCCAATAGAGGATGCCGGGGAACACAAGAAGGTGAGAAGAATCCCCACTCTCTGTGATTGGGCAACGTAGTGGCCATAGGGGTGGACACAGGGGCCCAGGGAGGGGATGTTATTAAAGTGGACATAGGGGCCCAGGATGAGGACATTATTACTAGAAGGGGCCCAGGATAGGGACCTTATTAAAGCCGATATTGGGGTCCAGGATAGGGAAATTAAATAAAGGGGCCTAGGATCTGGCACCGTATTAAAGGGGGGACTTAACTACTGTATGGGCCAATCTATGTATTTATGTAGGTATGTATCTATCTAATAGATAGATAGATAGATAGATAGATAGATAGATAGATAGATAGATAGATAGATAGATAGATAGATAGATAGATAGATAATATACAACTCTGGCAAAAATTTAGAGACCACCACATCAAAACCCTAACATGGGCAGCACAATCGCCAGACCTGAACCCCATTAAAACCCTCTGGAATTGGCCAATTTATGCGCTAAGAATCTCCATTTTAACTGTAAGTTTTATGAAAAAAAAATTTTTTAAAAAAATAAAATAAAATTTTTATGAAAAAATATTTTTGTGAAATGTATATTTCTGTGTTTTCACATGGCCGATTCATGTACATGTGCTGCTGTGGTCTTTTTTATCTGTTTGTTGCAGTTTGCAGCTTGCACGTGTTCACATTGGGGGTGCTGATTTGTTTTTTTTCCTCTATTTGTATGGATGTGGCAACATCCAGACTTATCTTGCACTCCCCCCATTGACCTTGCAGGTGGCGGTAATCAACTCTGCCTGCCCATAAATTGTAGGTTTAGCCCAGAGTGACATGTTTGTCCGAAGTTGTAGGCTGGTGGCCCAAGAGTGGCATGTACAGTAGAGTAGGACCCATCAGGGGGAGATCACCTTGCCGTGGTTGATGGGCATACATGAATTGGCCAATTTATGCGCTAAGAATCTCCATTTTAACTGTAAGTTTTATGAAAAAAAATTTTTTGAAAAAAAAAAAAAAAAAATTTTTTATGAAAAAATATTTTTGTGAAATGTATATTTCTGTGTTTTCACATGGCCGATTCATGTACATGTGCTGCTGTGGTCTTTTTTTATCTAGATAGATAGATAGATAATATACAACTCTGGCAAAAATTTAGAGACCACCACATCAAAACCCTAACATGGGCAGCCCAATCGCCAGACCTGAACCCCATTAAAACCCTCTGGAATGTAATCAAGAGGATGATCTATAGTCACAAGCCATCAAACAAAGAAGAGCTGCTTACATTTTTGCGCCAGGAGCAGTGTGAAAGACTGTTGGAAAGCATGCCAAGACACATGAAAGCTGTGATTGAAAATCATGGTTATTCCACAAAATATTGATTTCTGAACTCTTCCTGATTTAACCCCTTTCTGACCTTTGACGTACTATCCCGTCGAGGTGACCTGGGCCTATCTGACCCTCGACGGGATACTACATCATAGCGATCGGCCGCGCTCACGGGGGGAACGCGGCCGATCGCGGCCAGGTGTCAGCTGCCTATCGCAGCTGACATCCGGCACTATGTGCCAGGAGTGGTCACGGACCGCCCCCGGGACATTAACCCCCAGCACACCGCGATCAAACATGATCGCGGTGTGCCGGCGGTATAGGGAAGCACCGCGCAGGGAGGGGGCTCCCTGCGGGCTTCCCTGAGACCCCCGCAGCAACGCGATGTGATCGCGTTGCTGCGAGGGTCTCTTACCTCTCCTCCCTGCAGCAGGCCTGGATCCAAGATGGTCGCAGCATCCGGGTCCTGCAGGGAGGGAGGTGGCTTACCAAGTGCCTGCTCAGAACAGGCGCTTGGTAAGCCTGCAGTTCTGTAAGTCAGATCGCTGATCTGACAGAGTGCTGTGCAAACTGTCAGATCAGCGATCTGTGATGTCCTTCCCTGGGACAAAGTAAAAAGGTAAAAAAATAAATTTCCACATGTGTAAAAAAAAATAAAAATAATAATAATACGGTAATTCCTAAATAAAGAAAAAAAAATATTATTCCCATAAATACATTTCTTTATCTAAATTAAAAACAAACAAACAATAAAAGTACACATATTTAGTATCGCCGCATCTGTAACGTCCCAACCTGTAAAACTGTCCCACTAGTTAACCCCTTCAGTAAACACCGTAAGAAAAAAAAAAACGAGGCAAAAAACAACGCTTTATTATCATACTGCCGAACAAAAAGTGGAATAACACGCGATCAAAAAGACAGATATAAATAACCATGGTACCGCTGAAAACGTCATCTTGTCCCGCAAAAAACGAGCCAAGATACAGCATCATCAGCAAAAAAATAAAAAAGGTATAGTCCTGAGAATAAAGCGATGCCAAAATAATTATTTTTTCTATAAAATAGTTTTTATCGTATAAAAGCGCCAAAACATAAATAAAGATATAAATGAGGTATCGCTGTAAACTTACTGACCCAAAGAATAAAACTGCTTTATCAATTTTAGAGAGTTATATCACATAATATAGTTAATAAACAACATTTCAGACATGTCTGCTTTACATCAGCACAATTTTGGAAACATAATTTTTTTGTTAGGGAGTTATAAGGGTTAAAAGTTGACCAGCGTTTTCTCATTTTTACAACAAAATTTGCAAAACCATTTTTTTAGGGACCACCTCACACTTGAAGTGACTTTGAGGGGTCTATATGACAGAAAATGCCCAAAAGTGACACCATTCTAAAAACTGCACCCCTCAAGGTACTCAAAACCACATTCAAAAAGTTTATCAACCCTTCAGGTGCTTCACAGGAATTTTTGGAATGTTAAAAAAAAAATTGAACATATAACTTTTTTCACAAAATTTTTACTTCAGATCCAATTTGTTTTATTTTACCAAGGGTAACAGGAGAAATTGGACCACAAAAGTCGTTGTACAATTTGTCCTGAGTACGCTGATACCCCATATGTTGGGGTAAACCATTGTTTGGGCATATGGCAGAGCTCGGAAGGGAAGGAGCGCCATTTGACTTTTCAATGCAAAATTTGCTGGAATTGAGATCGGACACCATGTCGCGTTTGGAGAGCCCCTGATGTGCCTAAACAGTGGAAACCCCCCACAAGTGACACCATTTTGGAAAGTAGACCCCCTAAGGAACTAATCTAGATGTGTGGTGAGCACTTTAAACCTCCTAGTGCCTCAGAGAAGTTTATAATGTAGAGCCGTAAAAGAAAATCATATTTTTTTTCACAAAAAATGATCTTTTCGCCCCAAATTTTTTATTTTTCCAAGGGTAACAGGAGAAATTGGACCTCAAAAGTTGCTGTGCAATTTGTCCTGAGTACGCTGATACCCCGTGTGTTTTTTCCATGAAAATGATATTTTAGCCCCCAAATTTTTATTTTCTCAAGGGTAACAGGACAAATTGGACCCCAAAAGTTGTTGTCCAATTTGTTCTGAGTACGCCGATACCCAATATGTGGGGGAACCACTGTTTGGGCGCATTGCAGAGCTCGGAAGGGAAGGAGCGCTGTTTGGAATGCAGACTTAGATGGATTGGTCTGCAGGCATCACGTTGCATTTGCAGAGCCCCTGATGTACCTAACCAGTAGAAACCCCTCACAAGTGACCCTATATTGGAAACTAGACCCCCCAAGGAGCTTATCTAGATGTGTTGTGAGAACTTTGAACCCCCAAGTGTTTCACTACAGTTTATAACGCAGAGCCATGAAAATAAAAAATCTTTTTTTTCCACAAAAATTATTTTTTAGCCCCCGGTTTTGTATTTTCCCAAGGGTAACAGGAGAAATTGGACCCCAAAATTTGTTGACGAATTTGTCCTGAGTACGCTGATACTCCATCTGTGGGGATTAACCCCTGTTTGGGCGCACGGGAGAGCTAGGAAGGGAAGGAGCACTGATGGAGCTGTCTGGCAGCTTGTTTTTTGCTGGACAAGATGATGTTTTCAGCGGTACCATGTTTATTTATGTCCGTCTTTTTGATCGCATTTTTTTCCAATTTTTTTTGGCGGTATGATGATAAAGCATTGTTTTTTGCCTTGTTTTTTATTATTTTAATGGTGTTCACTAAAGGAGTTAACTAGTGGGACAGTTTTATAGGTTGGGCTGTTGCGGACTTGGTGACACCAAATATGTGTACTTTTGTTGTTTATATTTTTTTTCATTCGAATATTTATTTGTAGATACAATATCTTTGGATTTTTTATTATTATTTTAGATTTTTAAAAATATATTTTTACTATTATTAAAAAAAAAAAAATGTCTAAACTTTTTAACCTTTTTACTTTGTTCCTCTATGGGACAATCATTTTTTGCAGGCTGATCGCTTCTACAGCATGAAGATGCAGCAGCATCCCCATTCTGTACAAACTGTCAGCTCTGCACTGACAGAGAGACTTGCTGATCATGCGCTGCGCATGATCAGCATGTTTCCTAGCTCTTGTGAGCCGGATGTGGTCATGATGACATCCGGTCACCATGGCAATGATCCAAAGGTAGAGGGCTGACAGTTAACTGTTTGATTGCAGCATTTTGGGGGTTAAAGTGCCAGGAGCGGTCTGTGACCACTCCTGGCACTTAGTGACGGGTGTCAGCTGTCAGAATCAGCTGACACCCGTCGGCAATCGCCCGCACCCCACCTGTTTGCGCGGACAATCGAGTAGACGTGATAATCCGTCCCTGGTTAGATTGACAGATTGATGGTCACATGGACGGATTATTAAATCTAATGTTGGAAAGGGGTTAACGTGTGCATGACACTTCAGGTTTCTCATTCACTTTGCTGGTCTTAGGATTACTTCAGGTTTTTCTATAAAATCTGCATAGCAAAAACGCACCAAAAGCACACCAAATCTGCAACATGTGCATAAGTCCTAAACCTCTCTCTCACCCCATTCCGTACACTGTAAGGCTAAGTTCACACTTGTGTTGTGCAGTCCGTTCAACAAATCCGTTAAACGGACTGCACTAACGCAAGTGCCGACTTTGGCACTGTGCTAGCGCAGATAGAGCATCTGCTAGCTCCATCTGCACTAGCAGTGCGCTAGCAGTGACGGACCCGGAAACGCTGCAGCCTGCATCTTGGGTCCGTCACTCAATGACGGCACATCGCTAGCGCACGCCCATTGTGGGCGTGCGCTAGCAATGTGTTCGCCATTGCAAGTAATGGCGGCATTAACGGACGTTATACCGCGGTGTAACATAGTCCGTTAAACGGATTCACACAACGCAGTGTGAACCCAGCCTAATTGTTTAAGAATGTGACTCAACATCACCTGTTATCTTTCAATATGGCCTTTGAGCTAAACCCTAATTGGGCATCTCTAGTGTAGACCATCTGCTGCTCATATTCACTTAAAAGACTATCCATGAAAATGCCCCCTCCCATGAAGCCCATTCTGTACCACAACTGTCTCCATTGTCTGACAGCTGTCTCTACTAATACAATAAGCTTGATCTGTCCAAGACCAAACTTCTTGTGCTCCTTTGCTATGACTGTACAAACCACAAGACCATTGGTAATGCATGCTTATATTTGTATTCCATCACCACTACGAGTCCATAGAAGAAAATAGCAGCCCTCAAAATGGATTAAAACTATGAAATTGCCTACTTTTTATGCAGCCACAGAAGCAAAGATTTCTCTTAGTTTACTTAATGGAAATGGAATATTGCATTGTTCATCTGATATCCTTATAAATATGAGAAGATTTTATTAGGAGGATTTTCCTCTGGCTAAAGAGATGCTGCTGGGAATTTAATTTCCTTCTAGCTCCCTGCTCTGTGATCTGAACTTTAGATAATGAAGGAAGCTATAAGGAAATACTGTTTATGTGAATACTAGCTGAAGAGCCCGGCGTTGCCTGGGCATAGTAAATATCTGTGGTTAGTTATAGCACCTCACTTCTCTTATTTTCCCAATCACATCTTTCATTTTCCCCCTCACATCTCTCATTTTCTCCCTCACACCTCTCATTTTCTCCGTCACACCTCTCATTTTCTCCCTCACTCCTCTCATTCCCCCCTAACACTTGTCATTTCAACCTCACATCTGTCATTTTCTGATCACTCCACTATTTTTCCTCACTCCTCTCATTTTGCACTCACACCTTTTCATTTTCACCTCACATCTCTCATTTTCACCTCATCACCTCAGTATATACATGTTTGTCATCTCCCTTATATATAGTATACATCTGTATGTCATCTCCTGTATATAGTATATACCTGTATGTCATCTCCTGTATATAGTATATACCTGTATGTCATCTCCCCTGTATATAGTATATACCTGCTGTGTGTCATCTCCCCTATATATAGTATATACCTGAATGTCATCTTCTTCTATATATAGTATATACCTGTATGTCATCTCCTCCTGTATATAGTATATACCTGTGTGTCATCTCCCCTGTATATAGTATATATCTGTGTGTCATCTCCTCCTGTATATAGTATATACCTGCATGTCATCTTCTATATATAGCATATACCTGTAGGTCATCTGCTCCTGTATATAGTATATACCTGTGTGTCATCTCCTCCTGTATATAGTATATGCCTGTATGTCATCTCCTCCTGTATATATATGTACCTGTATGTCATCTCCTCCTCTATATAGTATATACCTGTGTGTCATCTCTCCTGTATATAGTATATATCTGTGTGTCATCTCCCCTGTATATAGTATATACCTGTGTGTCATCTCCTCCTGTATTAGACCTTGTTCACACGTTATTTGCTCAGTATTTTTACCTCAGTATTTGTAAGCTAAATTGGCAGCCTGATAAATCCCCAGCCAACAGGAAGCCCTCCCCCTGGCAGTATATATTAGCTCACACATACACATAATAAACAGGTCATGTGACTGACAGCTGCCGTATTTCCTATATGGTACATTTGTTGTAGTTTGTCTGCTTATTAATCAGATTTTTATTTTTGAAGGATAATACCAGACTTGTGTGTGTTTTAGGGCGAGTTTCGTTTGTCAAGTTGTGTGTGTTGAGTTGCGTGTGGCGACATGCATGTAGCGACTTTTGTGAGATGAGTTTTGTGTGGCAACATGCGTGTAGCAACTTTTTGTGTGTCGAGTTGCATGTGACAGGTTAGTGTAGCAAGTTGTATGCAGCAAGTTTTGCGCATGGCGAGTTTTGCGCGTGGCGAGTTTTATGTGTGGTGCCTTTTGAGTATGTGCAAGTTTTGTGTGAGGCAACTTTTGCATGTGTTGCAACTTTTGTGCATGTGGCAATTTTTCCGCGTGTGCAAGTTTTGCGTGTGGCGAGTTTTCCATGAGGTCAGTTTTGCACTTGTGGCGAGTTTTGCAAGAGCCTAGTTTTTGCATGTGGCGAGTTCTGCGCGTGGCGAGTTTTGAGCGGCGACTTTTGTGTTTCGACTTTTATGTGGCGAGGTTGGTGTATTTGTGGTGAAATGTGTGCTGAGGGTAATACAGTGGGGCAAAAAAGTATTTAGTCAGTCAGCAATAGTGCAAGTTCCACCACTTAAAAAGATGAGAGGCGTCTGTAATTTACTTCATAGGTAGACCTCAACTATGGGAGACAAACTGAGAAAAAAAATCCAGAAAATCACATTGTCTGTTTTTTTTAACAATTTATTTGCATATTATGGTGGAAAATAAGTATTTGGTCAGAAACAAAATTTCATCTCAATACTTTGTAATATATCCTTTGTTGGCAGTGACAGAGGTCAAACGTTTTCTGTAAGTCTTCACAAGGTTGCCACACACTGTTGTTGGTATGTTGGCCCATTCCTCCATGCAGATCTCCTCTAGAGCAGTGATGTTTTTGGCTTTTCGCTTGGCAACACGGACTTTCAACTCCCTCCAAAGGTTTTCTATAGGGTTGAGATCTGGAGACTGGCTAGGCCACTCCAGGACCTTGAAATGCTTCTTACGAAGCCACTCCTTCGATGCCCTGGCGGTGTGCTTTGGATCATTGTCATGTTGAAAGACCCAGCCACGTTTCATCTTCAATGCCCTTGCTGATGGAAGGAGGTTTGCACTCAAAATCTCACGATACATGGCCCCATTCATTCTTTCATGTACCCAGATCAGTCGTCCTGGCCCCTTTGCAGAGAAACAGCCCCAAAGCATGATGTTTCCACCACCATGCTTTACAGTAGGTATGGTGTTTGATGGATGCAACTCAGTATTCTTTTTCCTCCAAACACGACAAGTTGTGTTTCTACCAAACAGTTCCAGTTTGGTTTCATCAGACCATAGGACATTCTCCCAAAACTCCTCTGGATCATCCAAATGCTCTCTAGCAAACTTCAGATGGGCCCGGACATGTACTGGTTTAAGCAGTGGGACACGTCTGGCACTGCAGGATCTGAGTCCATGGTGGCGTAGTGTGTTACTTATGGTAGGCCTTGTTACATTGGTCCCAGCTCTCTGCAGTTCATTCACAAGGTCCCCCCGCGTGGTTCTGGGATTTTTGCTCACCGTTCTTGTGATCATTCTGACCCCACGGGGTGGGATTTTGCGTGGAGCCCCAGATCGAGGGAGATTATCAGTCGTCTTGTATGTCTTCCATTTTCTAATTATTGCTCCCACTGTTGATTTCTTCACTCCAAGCTGGTTGGCTATTGCAGATTCAGTCTTCCCAGCCTGGTGCAGGGCTACAATTTTGTTTCTGGTGTCCTTTGACAGCTCTTTGGTCTTCACCATAGAGGAGTTTGGAGTCAGACTGTTTGAGGGTGTGCACAGGTGTCTTTTTATACTGACAACAAGTTTAAACAGGTGCCATTACTACAGGTAATGAGTGGAGGAAAGAGGAGACTCTTAAAGAAGAAGTTACAGGTCTGTGAGAGCCAGAAATCTTGATTGTTTGTTTCTGACCAAATACTTATTTTCCACCATAATATGCAAATAAATTGTTAAAAAAACAGACAATGTGATTTTCTGGATTTTTTTTTTCTCAGTTTGTCTCCCATAGTTGAGGTCTACCTATGATGTAAATTACAGACGCCTCTCATCTTTTTAAGTGGTGGAACTTGCACTATTGCTGACTGACTAAATACTTTTTTGCCCCACTGTATGTGTTCAAGCACGTGGTAGTGTGTGGCGCATTTTGTGTGTGTGTTCATATCCCCGTGTGTGGTGAGTATCCCATGTCGGGGCCCCACCTTAGCAACTGTACGGTATATACTCTTTGGCGCCATCGCTCTCATTCTTTAAGTCCCCCTTGTTCACATCTGGCAGCTGTCAATTTGCCTCCTACACTTTTCCTTTCATTTTTTCCCATTATGTAGATAGGGGCAAAATTGTTTGGTGAATTGGAAAGCGCGGGGTTAAAATTTCACCTCACAACATAGCCTATTACGCTCTCGGGGTCCAGACGTGTGACTGTGCAAAATTTTGTGGCTGTAGCTGCGACGCCTCCAACACTTTTCCTTTCACTTTTTCCCCATTATGTAGATAGGGGCAAAATTGTTTGGTGAATTGGAAAGCACAGGGTTAAAATTTCACCTCACAACATAGCCTATGACGCTCTCAGGGTCCAGACGTGTGACTGTGCAAAATTTTGTGGCTGTAGCTGCGACGCCTCCAACACTTTTCCTTTCACTTTTTTCCCCATTATGTAGATAGGGGCAAAATTGTTTGGTGAATTGGAAGCGCGGGGTTAAAATTTCGCCTCACAACATAGCCTATGACGCTCTCGGGGTCCAGACGTGTGACTGTGCAAAATTTTGTGGCTATAGCTGCGACGGTGCAGATGCCAATTCCGGACATACACACATACACACACACACACACACATACACACACACATTCAGCTTTATATATTAGATGTGATTTATTTATTCTAAATACCATATGCTCAAAAGAATATCATATATGCAGCGCCCCAGAGACCTGGTCGTTGCAGTATAGCGCTCTGCCACTAAGGGAAGCAGCGGTACGTCTGATGGCACTAAGGAGTTCTCCTGACCAGGTATCACCAGAACACATTACACTTCACACTCTGGCCACTAGGGGGAGAAAAAGGCTTTATTTATTGGGCCACTCCTCACACTGGTAAAACTAGGGGCTGGGGAGGAAGTTAGTCAGAAGCTGACGGGGTTGGAACCTGGCAACATCCCGTGGCAGGGGGTGTTGCAGGGAGAAGGCACAGGGGGGTCCCTGTCAGGCGTGGGAACCTGGCAGGTGCCTAGCAAACAGAACAGAACGTAACGGAACCGCGCCTGCACACCTTGCGGCGGTATCCTAAGAGAGAGACACGAAGGGAAGGATATTGTGGAACAGTGTAAACAAGATCAGCACAAAGGAGAGCCAGTAAGAGTCGTGCCGAGAGAGGAAGGCAACATCTTACTGAGGCGCGTAGTCGGTGGCCGGATCACCGAAGGTGTAACTAACTTCAGGCCTTACTTCAAATTCCGCTGGACAGTTAATTATAGGTTGGCTGTCTACCTTCTACACCTACGAAGACATAGGGGGCAACATTGGGAGAGGGGTGTCTCTAGGGTCCCGGAAGACCTCCAAGCCTTCCCGTCAAACGGGTGGCGTCTTAGCCATAACATATCTGGGGGACGTTAGAAACTAGCAACATCTGGAACCAAAGAACGAGAGAGAGAGAAAGCTGTAGAGAACGAACGAACGAGAGCAGCAGTTGTGAGGACTATTCCGAATGCTCAGCAGGGTAGGACTACAACACACAGGCGCTATTGGTAGGCAACGATTTCCATCTGCGAGGGAAACTCTGGATGTGCCCATCGGACCGGCCGGTCTCTGATAGCCCGGTTGAACGTGCTCCGGACTGAGGATATTGAAGCCTTCAGTAAACAGGTAAAGAGACTGCAACCTTGTGTCCTCGTTATTGCCTGCACCTCACACCATCACCATCCCCCCTTACTGGGAAGCCCTGGGGATATACTTCACCTGTGGGAAGGTACACCATCCAGCTGCCATTCCATCACCCCAGCGGACCCCACAGCAGTGTCGGTCACCCTGACCGAACACCACAGGTGGCGTCACGAACCCCTGACAGACTGTACTACCACCTTCATTGGACGCCCCTTAGCAGGGTCACGACCGAGTCCAGCCACCGTGACAACCGGAGAACCGAAGGAGAAGGGACCGGTACCGAGTGACTTGTGGCCCTGTGTCTGGGGGCGCTCCAACTTGGCGTCACGAACAGGATCGTACTTAAGCCTGAAGAATTGGGTCATGTGTGCCTTGGAACTGTGATTAAGACGTGTTGGAATTGTGATTTACTGCAAGGACTGTGCATTGTTATTGATGCAAAATTCCCGCCAACACTGCCGCCATTGTCGCGCCACGAGGAGCGTAGGAGAAGAAGAAGGGCGTGTAAGTGGGTGTAGAAGAACCGAAGAGCGCGAACAATAATGGCCGCCCAGTCTAAGCATTGCTGTATCTTGAGGGCGGGCCCGTCAGCCGCCGAAGTCCGCCTTCTCATTCTCTATGGAGGGTTGGGACAATGGGGACGGAGCCGCCCCCGAAAGAGAGCCCGAGAAGAAGATCTGGAGAGAGGGACAAAGATGGCGACTCCCAGGCCACCGCATGGAGACGACCCGACCAGACACAGGCCTGTATCGCCCGCGGCCATCCCAGAGTCACCGCCGCTGCAGGACTTGACTGCTATAAAGCCGCCTGAAGGAAAACCGGGAGGGCGGATGCCTGATGGCTGGGTGGCCGCCGCCGAGGCTCGGCGGCTGGCACGTTACCTGGAATCCCGTGCCCAAGTGAGTTCCCGGTTGGGCCATCCGACGGAGATCCGTCTGTCCCCTGTGTCCCCTTCTCTGCCCACTCCGGATGCGCCAGGACTTTGCAGCCGGCCAGGGGGTTGTGCCCCGCAGGAGCGGGACTTAAGAATCCTGCCGGTGACGGAGCATCAGTGACATCTAGTGGCGGCTTGGAGGAAACAGCCACGACCTGTAGAAGTGATAGACCTCACCGGAGAGGAGAAGGTCCCGCCATCGCACTGGGGAGTGGTAGTCTTCTACAACCCCAGGCAGGAGAGGGAGGTCATCCAGGAGATCGGAGAACCCCTGCAGGTCCGTGTCGACCGGAGTGAAGTGGAGCCCCGCTATGGGAAGAGGGAGGAGACCCGTTAACTGAGGCCAGGCGACGCGGTGACATATACCCGGTGGCGGAGAGAGGCCGGGTGGGTGGCCAGAGGTGTCCAGTTATGCGCGGCCCTACAGGTGGAAGCTGGAGCTCCAGAGGAAGGGGTCCCTGTGGTGGACCACCAAGTGAGCCCGACCCTGCGAGCAACTGCGGATTCCACCCGTGCCCAATGGAAAGGTGTGGTCTGTGAGGTAAGACCACAACCTCCTCAGAACTAAACCTCGAAAACCCGAATTGTACATAGTTCGTTGTTTCCTGCTGCTACCTTCAACCTGTCCAGGGTTAACTCCTAGGGATCCCTTTGTTTACCCGGGATCCCTCTTGTTTTCTATTGTTTTCTTGTCTACTGTTAACCAACGTTCATCATTGTTTTAAAGACTGTCAGGTCATGGACGGTGAATGATTCAGAACTGCCTTGTAAATAGTTTGCACCTTCTTAAAGGTGCTCCCTACTGGTTTTATAAGTTGAAGAAGACTTTGCGAAGACCTGTGTTATGGACCTGGTGGTTAGGAGCACCCGGAACGACCTGATGGTTAAACTCACACAGGACAAGCTCTGGGAAGTGGGAGCTCTGCTGACCGCAACCCCTAATCCTATCACACAACTAGAAATAGCCGTGGAGCATACCTAACTCTGCCTAGATGCCTCTTCACAGCCTAAGAGCTAACTAGCCCTAGAGATAGAAAATAAAGCCTACCTTGCCTCAGAGAAATTCCCCAAAGGAAAAGGCAGCCCCCCACATATATTGACTGTGAGTTAAGATGAAAGTCACAAACACAGAAATGAAACAGGTTTCAGCAAAGGGAGGCCAGACTTACTAAACAGACTGAGGATAGGAAAGGTATCTTTGCGGTCAGCACAAAAAACTACAAAAAGACCACGCAGAGTGTACAAAAAGACCTCCGCACCGACTCACGGTGCGGAGGTGCCACTCTGCATCCCAGAGCTTCCAGCTAGCAAGGCAAAATCATGATAGCAAGCTGGACAAGAAAACAATGAACAAATAATTAACTAGCAGGGACTTAGCTTCTGCTGGAGTAGACAGGTCACCAGAAAGATCCAAGAGCGAACTGAACCAGTACAAGAACATTGACAGCTGGCATGGAGTAACGATCTGAGTGGAGTTAAATAGAGCAGCCAGCCAAAGAATAAGCTACGTCACCTGTGGAAGGAACCTCAGAAGCAGCAGCTCCACTCACAGCCACCAGAGGGAGTCCATGGACAGAACTCGCCGAAGTACCATTCATGACCACAGGAGGGAGTTCGATAACAGAATTCACAACAGACCTGATGCGGAAGGACTTGCTGATTGCGAACTTGCTGCTGAAAGAGAGTCTGCACCAGAGACTTGGGTCCCTCTTAAAGGGAATGTTTGGTAATTGCTTTGATAAAGGTTGAAACGTTGATAATGTTGAAGAATTTAGATAGTTTAATAATGTTAATAAAGATTGAGGACAGGAAAGTCTGAAGTGAACCCGTAGGGGTTAGAGAGAGAGTCCTCCTGCGAGATGTAGAAAGGTGGTCGGCACAATGGCAGTAGGCTCAGCCAAGGAGCTAGGCGGTCCTGCATTGGTGAAGTTAGAATGGAAAGAAACGAGTTATGTAGCATTTTATAGTAGGCCTTTAGTGGGTTCAGCGAACACGCCCTTAAAGGAAGAGTTAGTTATTTGTTCAAAATTTGCACTTAAGTAGAATACCCAGCTGGCTACTAAAAGTTATTTATAATCTAAATGTTATTTAAAACTATTTAATCTTATTATTGTTTGCAACGTTCAAGCGTCCTTACCTCCCATAAAGGGAAGCACCTTTTCTAATTACTTGTTCTTAGCATTCCAAAATTTTTGTATGTCTTGCACTGTATTATATTTGCTGTTCTTCTTTCCCAGTCCAGGAGTACTGGATTTAACTGGGGGGGGGGAGTGCAGCGCCCCAGAGACCTGGTCATTGCAGTATAGCGCTCTGCCACTAAGGGGAGCAGCGGTATGTCTGATGGCACTAAGGAGTTCTCCTGACCAGGTATCACCAGAACACATTACACTTCACACTCCGGCCACTAGGGGGAGAAAAAGGCTTTATTTATTGGGCCACTCCTCACACTGGTAAAACTAGGGGCTGGGGAGGAAGTTAGTCAGAAGCTGACTGGGTTGGAACCTGGCAACATCCCGTGGCAGGGGGTGTTGCAGGGAGAAGGCACAGGGGGGTCCCTGTCAGGCGTGGGAACCTGGCAGGTGCCTAGCGAACAGAACAGAACGTAACGGAACCGCGCCTGCACACCTTGCGGCGGTATCCTAAGAGAGAGACACGAAGGGAAGGATATTGTGGAACAGTGTAAACGAGATCAGCACAAAGGAGAGCCAGTAAGAGTCGTGCCGAGAGAGGAAGGCAACATCTTACTGAGGCGCGTAGTCGGTGGCCGGATCACCGTAGGCGTAACTGACTTCAGGCCTTACTTCAAATTCCGCTGGACAGTTAATTATAGGTTGGCTGTCTACCTTCTACACCTACGAAGACATAGGGGGCAACATTGGGAGAGGGGCGTCTCTAGGGTCCCGGAAGACCTCCAAGCCTTCCCGTCAAACAGGTGGCGTCCTAGCCATAACATATCTGGGGGACGTTAGAAACTAGCAACATCTGGAACCAAAGAACGAGAGAGAGAGAAAGCTGTAGAGAACAAACGAACGAGAGCAGCAGTTGTGAGGACTATTCCGAATGCTCAGCAGGGTAGGACTACAACACACAGGCGCAATTGGTAGGAAACGATTTCCATCTGCGAGGGAAACTCTGGATGTGCCCATCGGACCGGCCGGTCTCGGGATAGCCCGGCTGAACGTGCTCTGGACTGAGGATATTGAAGCCTTCAGTAAAGAGGTAAAGAGACTGCAACCTTGTGTCCTCGTTATTGCCTGCACCTCACACCATCACCATCCCCCTTACTGGGAAGCCCTGGGGATATACTTCACCTGTGGGAAGGTACACCATCCAGCTGCCATTCCATCACCCCAGTGGACCCCACAGCAGCGTCGGTCACCCTGACCAAACACCACAGGTGGCGTCACGAACCCCTGACAGACTGTACTACCACCTTCATTGGACGCCCCTTAGCAGGGTCACGACCGGGTCCAGCCACCGTGACAACCGCAGAACCGAAGGAGAAGGGACCGGTACCGAGTGACTTGTGGCCCTGTGTCTGGGGGCGCTCCATATACAGTGCATGCAAAAGAATAAAAATGTTTTGGATTTTTGGTCACTGTCACTTGCCATAGGCTTTAATCTAAGGCGCATGTGATGTGATTTGTCTGTGATTTGGCTGATGTTTTTTTCTGATAATTGCTGTTGCCCTGTAGCTCCAATCACAAAAGAAAGACTGATTCATCAGCATTTTGTATCCATTCCTGGTACATTCTCCTAGGATTTTCTGCTAGGAAGATGCTCAGCACTTTACAATAAAAGTTAATGGGAGGTCTAAACAGACAGCGGGAAGATGGTCAGGCATCTTTTTTAGCATTTTGTCTGCATTTTTACCTACAAAAGTTTTATCATTGTTTAATGGATGTTAGAAAAAGTCCGGAAAATGCCAATAAAAAGATGGTAAACTGAAAAAAACACAAAATAAAGCTAAATATACATACACAAAAAAAACATTGCTGGAAAAAAATGTTGAAAAGTGCTCAGGAAATACCAAACAATACTAAGGCCATGTTCACACATCAAATATTTGGTCAGTATTTCACATCAGTATATGTAAGCCAAAACCAGGAGAGGAACAGTCAGAGGAAAAGTATAAGGGCTCCTTTCCACTTGCGAGATAAACATCTGAGTCTCGCATGTGAAAACCTAGCTATGGTACCGGCACTCCAGAGCGGAGCGTGCGGCTGCATAGCAATACATGGAGCCGCACGCTCCGCTCCCAAGTTCTGGCGCCAGAGCTTGGTTTTCACATGCGAGACACGGACGTTTATCTCGCAAGTGGAAAGGAGCCATAATAGAAACATGTGCACCACTTCTGCATTTATCACCCACTCCTGGTTTTGGCTTTTAGATACTGATGTAAAATAATGACCAAATACTGAACGCGTGAACGTGGCCCAAAGAATATAATTACATTTAGATGTGTGAGAATTTATTGTACACTTTGGCCCCTATTCATTAAGAATGGACTTTTGTACTCCAGTTTTAATGAGGGAAGTGCTGGAATATGATGCTCTGAATTCATTAAGAGGCGTGCACCACTTAATGAAATTGGCGCATCTTATCGGTGGTGTGTGCCTCAACCGAAATGTTACTCCAGTCCCTGGAACTAGAATGCTGTCACTCTTTTTTATGCTTGTCCTGGTTTCTCCCAGCTTTTGGCAGAGCTGCTTGAAACTTGCATGAAAACACCAAAATTGCTACAAAAAGCGTTCCAGGGGTCATCAATGTTTTTCTCCTAGTTTCATCAGTGTTTGGTTGGTGTGTCACTTTTTGTCATCAATGTTTTATCAGTGATTATATAAAGAAAATAAATTGTAAAGTTTCTCCTATTCATTGCAATGTTCATCATGGACATCACATAGATTCCACACTGATGCCATCCGTGTGCTGTCCATGATTTTTACGGATCCACCGATTCGTATGGGTAATTTTGATCCTAAATGCTGATCAAAAACTGACATAGGGTATGTGCACACGCTGCGGATTTTGCTGCGGATTCGCAGCGGTTTTGACGCTGCAGATTCGCAGCAGCTTTCCATGCGTTTACAGTACCATGTAAATCTATGGAAAATAAAATCCGCAGTGCACATTCTGCGGAAAAAAAGCGCGGAAAAGCAGCGTTGTTTATTCCGCAGCATGTCAATTCTGTGTGCGGATTCCGCAGCGGTTTACACCTGCTCCATAATAGGAATCCGCAGGTGGAATCTGCACAAAAAATGCGGTAAATCTGCGGTAATTCCGCAGTGCGCTTTACCTGCGGATTTGCCAAAATTAGTCCAGAAAAATCCGTAGAGTAATCTGCAGCGTGTGCAAGTACCCATAGACTATAGTGGGTATGTGTTCTATCCATGAAAAAAACACCAATAAAATACTGGATGAGGCCTAAAGTAGATAAGCTGCAGGTTTTGATAAAATATCAGTAGCCAGAAACTGGAAGAAATCTTACCAAGTTTCATCCACGTAATGCAACGGAAAATTGCTCTAGTATCGATTTTAAATCTGTAAAATATCAATTTATGTGGAAGATTTTCACAGTTTATTTTAACCCTTTCAATTCATAGAGTAAAAATCTGCATCAAAATATGCCTATTACGTACTGTCACAAATATTGATTTAGATTCTGCAAAATTCACACAGATACTTGTTTGTGCGAACATACTCTAAAAATCAGCAACAAAATACAGTGCGACGCCAGTAAATGGAGTTGTAGAAAACCACCTTCACACATAGCAGAAAAGAATCAATGCAGATTTTGTGGTATTCTGTGTATTTTGATTTGGATTTTTTCTTTGCAAAGGGTAAAATCAATGGTAATTTCAATGTCACATTTGCTCCAAAATTTTAATATTGCGTTCTTTATTTTATTTGTCAAGCTATAATGTTGTTATCCTCACTACTACTGCCTTTGATGACAGGAAGTTTTTTTTTTAACTCAATGGCATGAACTGCTGCAGAAAATCTGCAATATATATAAAAAAAACCCATACCAAATACTTATGGAAACTTAGCCTTAGTATTTGTAGTAAACATTGGTCTTCTGAATGTTTTTTTCTCAGGTGACTAGTACAACTAGTAAGACATGTTACTTCCTCTACTTGGCAGGGTGTGTACTACTCAGGATTAGATTGAGATATGCTGACTGGGTGGTCCACTAACTCAAGGACATTCTAGCTTTTCTGCTTCCTGAGGTGAAGATTGAAATGTCGCTCTTCCCTGCAGTGAATTTAAACTTGAAGTGAACAAACACAATTCCATAATTATTTTTTGGTTTTGCTTTTTCGATATTGAATCATTATTATTTAGTCCTCATAGGAGACAGAGACTTTAACCAGCAATTGTCTGATCGCGAATCTATATATATAAAAATGAGTGTATGTGATTATGTGTGTGTATCAGCCACGCCCACTCCACTTAGCCCCAACCAATCACTAAGCATGTGTGTGTATCAGCCACGCCCACTCCACTTAGCCCCAACCAATCACTAAGCATGTGTGCGTATCAGCCACGCCCACTCCACTTACCCCCAACCAATCACTAAGCATCTTTCATTTCACCAGAGCTGTTTAAAAGAAGCTGAGCTATGATTAGTTGCTATGAGCAACCGTTGTGTTAACTGAGGCCTATTATTCTTATCATTTCTATGGTGTTATCGTCCTTCTGTAAAGCTGGAAATAACACAATTTATTACCGTGCCGACACAGACCACCCTCTGCCACAGGCTGCAGGGGAGCCCAGAATCAGGAACTTCTCTTTGTCTGGCATGAAGCATCTCATTAACTTAAAACTTCAAACACAGATTAAAAAAAGAAGCACAATCCAGTAATTTTAATCAGTGTAATAGCGCCAACCTGACAATGTTGGCTCTGACGGGATGATGTGGGATACTAGGGGTAGTAGACCAGTGGCTCTGGCTAATGGGATGATTCCCCGGCCTCTCCCCTCTGTCAATCCCTTCACTGGCTCCCCATTGCCCAGAGACTCCAGTACAAAACCCTAACCATGACGTACAAAGCCATCCACAACCTGTCTCCTCCATACATCTGTGACCTCATCTCCCAGTACTATCCTGCACGCAACCTCCGATCCTCACAAGATCTCCTTCTCTACTCCCCTCTTATCTCCTCTTCCCACAATCGTATACAAGATTTCTCCCGCACGTCCCCCCTACTCTGGAACTCTCTACCACAACATATCAGACTCTCACCTACCATCGAAACCTTCAAAAAGAACCTGAAGACCCACCTCTTCCGGCAAGCCTACAACCTGCAGTAACCACCGATCGACCAAACCACTGCATAACCAGCTCTATCCTCACCTACTGTATTCTCACCCATCCCTTGTAGATTGTGAGCCCTCGCAGGGTCCTCTCGCCTCCTGTACCAGTTGTGACTTGTATTGTTTAAGATTATTGTACTTGTTTTTATTTTGTATACCCCTCCTCACATGTAAAGCACCATGGAATAAATGGCGCTATAACAATAAACTATAAATAATGATAATAATATGGGATATTAGGGGTAGTAGTCTGGTGGCTCTGGCTGATGGGATGATTGGGATATTAGGGGTAGTAATCCGGTGGCTCTGACGGGATGATGTGGGATATTAGGGGTAGTAATCCAGTGGCTCTGGCTGATGGGATGATTGTGATATTAGGGGTAGTAGTCCAGTGGCTCTGACTGACGGGATGATGTGGGAAATCTGTTCATCTTTGCACCGGAAGGAAAAACCAAAAGTGCTGTTTACCAAAAGGTTCTTGAATGAGTTGAATATAAAATATTATCAATATTTGTGTAATCATTTGGTTAATTTGTGTTGCAAATCTGTAGTGTTGAATATATGATGTGAAATGTTTTCATGTGCAATATAATCATTATAATTTGTTATAACTAACCCGGGCAACACCGGGCTCTTCAGCTAGTACTATATAAAACAAATCACAGCATATAAAACACAGTGTATAAAACAAATCATAGTCTCCTATGAAGGAATACAGCACCAGAAGCACCAGCAGTTTATGAATACACCACCAGATCCACCATCAATAGATGAATGCATCACCAGAACTATCATCAGTAAATGAATACAGGACCAGAACCACCATCAGTAGATTAAGACAGCACCGGAACCACCATCAGTACATTAATACATTACCAAAACCACTATCAGAGCATGAAAACATTACCAGAATAACAATCAATACAGGAATGCATTACCAGAACCATCATCAGTACAGGAATACAGCAACAGAACCACTAACAGTACATGAGTACATCACCATTACCAACATCAATATGTGAATAGAGCACCAATATTACTACGGCGATGAGTTATATACACACAACATATATATGTAACACATAAACCTGCAACTTCTAGTCAGGGCCAGTTTTAGACAAAGTGGGGCCCTGGGCAAAATTTTAAAGTGGGGCCCCAAATGCTAACATATTGCACCATCACACAGAAACATTTCCGTTGTATTTACATGCGCTGAGTTCAGGATGTTAATCGAGCGTGAACAACAATATTGAAGTTGTTCTGTGATTGTTGCTTGTTTCTTGGCCTCTTTGCAACAGCTGAAAAAGAATGATGGGGACAGAAGAATCACCATTAGATCAATCTGTCCCCATACAGTATCAAGGACAACATTTGCAAGGAGTTTGTATGTTCTCCCCATGTTTGCATGGGTTTCCTCCGGGTGCTCCAGTTTCCTCCCACATTTCAAAGACATACTGATAGGGAATCTAGATTGTGAGCCCCATTGGGGACAGTGATGATAATGTGTGCAAACAGTAAAGCGCAGTGGAATATGTTAGCGCTATATAAAAATAAAGATTATTATTATTATTATCATGTTATCAGCATCACTTCTGCAGTTCACACCGGACGATGTGCTGCTGAGAACAATGATTTTTATTCCAGAATAAACAATCCAGTCACTTGATGAATAGACAGCACTTTGCTCATTTAGTATAATCAACCCCACAGTCCTCCACATAGAATAATGCACCCCATAGTCCTCAATATAGTATAATGCACACCATAGTCATCCATATAATATAATGTGCCTCATAGTTGTCCATGTAGAATAATGCACACCCCCATAGTCTTCCATCCAGTATAATGCACACCCCATAGTCCTCCATATATTATAATGTGTCCCATAGTCCTCTATTGTATAATGCATTCCACATAGTCTTCCACACAGTATAATGCACTCCCCAGAGTCCTCAATGAAGTATAACGCACGCCATAGTCCTCGATAGAGAATAATGCAGCCCCCATATAGTACATATGGTATAATGCACTCCCCATAGTCCACTAACAATTTTAGGAAAGTCTTGTGCCAAAAACCGGCAGAAATGGGTTCTTCTGAGCAGCTGCCTAGCAGTCTGAATATGAAAATGGTGATGGCCCACAAAGCAGGAGAAGGCTACAAGAAGATAGCAAGTTGCCCTTTCCTCAGTTCGAAATATAATTAAGAAATGGCGGTTAACAAGAACAGTGGAGGTCAAGATAAGGTCTGGAAGACTAAGCAAAATTTCAGTAAAAGCTGCTCATAGAATTGCTAGAGAGGCAAATCAGAACACCTGCTTGATTGCAAAAGACCTTCAGAAAGATTTAGCAGACTCTGGAATTGTATTACATTGTTCCATTGTTCAGAGACATTTGCACAAATATGGCTTTCATGGAAGAGTCATCAGAAAAAAAACTCTCCTACATCCTCACCATAACATTCAGCACCAGACGTGTGTAAACAAGCCTGATGCATTTTGGAAACAAGTCCTGAAGACCGATGAGGTTAAAATAGAACTCTTTAGCCACAATGACTAAAGGTATGTGTGAAGAAAAAATAGCATAGAATTTCAGGAAAAGAACATCTCGCCAACCATTAAGCATGGTGGTCAATCAATCATGCTTTGGAGTTGTGTTGCAGCACAGGGAACATTTCACAGATAGGAGAGAAGAGTGAATTCAATTAAATTTCAAAACTTTCTTAATGAAAACATAACACCATTTGTAAAAGCGCTGAAGCTGAAAAGAGGATGGCTTCTACAAATGGAAAATGATCCTAAACACATATCAAAATCCACAATAGACTACCTCAAAATGCGCAAGCTGAAGGTTTTACAATGGCCCTCACAGTCCCCTGATCTGCACATCATTGAAAATCTGTGGCTAGACCTGAAAATAGCAGTGCATGCAAGATGACCCAGAAATCTCACAGAAGACTCTTGGCTGGCTACAAAATATGTTTACAAGCTGTGATACTTTCAAAATGGGGTACTAACCACACAGGGTGCTCAAACATTTGCATCGGCCCATTTTCCTTTTTGTAATTTTTAAAATGTAAAAGATGAAAATATTTTTTTTCCTTCCTAAAATACAGAGGAAATCTGTCATCTTTAACTTTAGGCCTTTCAGAGATCATTTTATCTTCAACTTGCTTAACCTTTCACAATAACGGTGATTTTGAGCAGCGGTGCTCAGACTTTTACATGCCAATGTATATCACCTTAAATCCACCAAAAATATATTTAGGTTTGTATTTGTAACTTGAAAAAATGTGGAATAGTTCCCTGGGTATCAATACTTTTTCAAGACACTGTATGACCCCACATGGTTCCTCTTATCGTAATTAGCCTCCACACTGCCCTCCCCTAAAAATATTACCTTCAGATCATCCACCCGAATAGACTGTAAGACACCATCACCCCTTATGATCTATAATCAGTCACCCTTTTAACACTAGGACTACTAGTATAGTCATTTTGACTACTTACTTGAGGTAGTTCTAGTCAGGGTTCACGAGTCCAGTAGTCCTAATGTTAAACTATAATCTCTAAACCATCCACCATAATGAACTATAACCTCCATATTGTCCCACTTTGTAAGCTATAACCTCCACAGTGTCCATCCTTATGAACTATAACAGCCAAACCGTCCGCCTTTATGAACTATAACCTCTACATTGTCTGTCCTTATGAACTATAAAACACTATCACTCTTTATGACCAACAGTAAAGGTACCGTCACACTAAGCGACGCTGCAGCGATACCGACAACGATCCGGATCGCTGCAGCGTCGCTGTTTGGTCGCTGGAGAGCTGTCACACAGACAGCTCTCCAGCGACCAACGATCCCGAGGTCCCCGGTAACCAGGGTAAACATCGGGTTACTAAGCGCAGGGCCGCGCTTAGTAACCCGATGTTTACCCTGGTTACCATCCTAAAAGTAAAAAAACAAACGCTACGTACTTACCTACCGCTGTCTGTCCTCGGCGCTCTGCTTCTCTGGTCTGGCTGTGAGCGCCGGGCAGCCGGAAAGCAGAGCGGTGACGTCACCGCTCTGCTTTCCGGCCGCTGTGCTCACAGCCAGACCAGAGAAGCAGAGCGCCGAGGACAGACAGCGGTAGGTAAGTACGTAGCGGTTGTTTTTTTACTTTTAGGATGGTAACCAGGGTAAACATCGGGTTACTAAGCGCGGCCCTGCGCTTAGTAACCCGATGTTTACCCTGGTTACCAGCGAAGACATCGCTGAATCGGTGTCACACACGCCGATTCAGCGATGTCTACGGGGAGTCCAGCGACGAAACAAAGTTCTGGACTTTCTTCCCCGACCAGCGACAGCACAGCAGGGGCCTGATCGCTGCTGCCTGTCACACTGGACGATATTGCTAGCGAGGACGCTGCAACGTCACGGATCGCTAGCGATATCGTCTAGTGTGACAGTACCTTTAAGCCTACACAGAGTCTCTACTTAATACATAATACCCCACATATCCAGAGAAGATAGTTATTGCGTACTTTGGTGCAGACACCAGCAGAAAACATGCTGAAGGCAAAAAACACAGTATTTACACTACAAGTGCACACTGTCTTACAGACCCGAAAATCAAGTGTCAAATCAAATGTCATATAGTGAAACTTACATAAAATGAAAAAGTTCAGACTGCTACAGCTATGAAAGAATGAACAAAAATTCAATGCATAGGTCGAATACAGCAATATGTAAACCAAAGTTTCTGCTTTACGTGTCTTTTTTTAAAACTGGATCCATTAAAAAATGGAAACTTTGGTATTCATTTTGCACTGATTTATGTTCCGTTTGTAGCGGATCAGTAATTTGTGTTTAAAATACTGTATCTGTTACAAACAAATGCAAACTGGACATGTGATCAGACTATCATTCCTGGTCCCCTTGTGAGCAAAGCTGTAGAACATGCTGATACTTTGTAACAAGGAGCCCATTTTTGCTGATCTGAGCGTTCTCCGGCTAGGGAAAGGAAACTGAGCATACAAATAAACATGTACGGTAATTTTACAATTCAGTATGACCTACTTAGTCAGCAACTATTTGGCCTCAGCTTTCTATGTGCCAAGTTACAGTCTTCTTTAAAAAAAAAAAAAAAGGAAAACTGCTGGTAATTCTTGTATGTGTACATTTTTGCTCTAGTATTGGTCTGGGATGGTGGAATGCTATATAGATGTGCTGCTATGCAGAATTACATCGAGAACCCCCCACCCTGCGCCTCTTTTCTTCTGCATTTACATGTAAATCTTGTCTCTTATTTATGCACCAAAAACATTTGTATTATCTCGCAATATTTGTAAAATGATTGAAACATATTCCTAGTTTGTTCTATATCCTTGCTGCAGGGATAATGAAGCATTATACAATGTCTGTTGAAATCAATGGGGTCTCTGTCTAAGGCATGAACGAGTCAGATTCTCCCCAAGGGAAGATTGCAGTTTCTAGCGGCTTTCTCTGCCTTGGCTAAAAGATGTGGGTTTCAAGCGAGGGACCTTTGGCTATTACATACGCATTTTACACATACAACCCCCAACCCCTAAAGGTCATTTAGTCTACAAATGGAGAATGTGCATTGCCCGCTTTCTCCAGGCGTTTGCAACTGAAAGTTAACATTCCAGCTCTGTCTTGAAATGTCACAAATCTGTTTTCGCTCGGAAATAATAAATTGGACTGTTTAAAATCCAGCCCTTGTGTCACTCAATGGTAGAGAGACCAAGTTAATAGATTATGGGAAGACCCCCCAGCAGAATGACCAGTAATATGTAGGGGTATTGCAGCTGGGATAGTTATTGGGCACTGCGGCAATTGCTAATTTACTTGTTCACTTCCAGTTTAGGAGTTATGTTTCTTTTTACTATCTAAGCAAGGATGAAGTCCTCGTCTGAGACACAATCACATGAGCAAAGAGATTTAAAGGGGTTGTCCACTTCTAGGACAACCCCTTCTTAAACTAAATGTTCGGCCCCGGTAAAATAATAAAGCCTATGCTCGCCTCCAATGTCGGCACTCGCTCTCCCCGAGGCTGTGGTGCGGTGTTGTGACATGTGACGCCAGCGCCCAATCAGCTCTGGAATCACCATCTCCGCCTTTGCATGAATTGAACATGAAGATGAAGCCAGGGCTGCAGCTCATCTTAAACTTCCTCTTCATGTTCAGTTTGACGCCAGCGATGATTGGGTGCCGGTGTCACATGTCATTCCACCGCATGAGAGCTTCGGGACCTTGAGTGTCGACACCGCAGGAATGGAGCCGGCACTGGAGGTGAGCATAGGCTTTATTATTTTGTCCGGGAGAAGCATTTAATTTAAGAAGGGGTTGTCCTAGTAGTGGACAACCCTTGTAACTTTGTTATCTGGTCACGTAACCTGAAGGGATTCTGGGTCATTGTATCTGTGTAATTTAGACTTCTGGGCAAATTAATTGAAGTGCTGTTTAGGAGAGTGACCACAGAAACTGTTCCACATACAGAAGCTATTAGTCAAAATAACCTTTTCACCTATGTTGCAGATAGTGGTATATAATACTAGGGTAAGTTGTTCTGTTCAGGAAACAATATTAATTGATTCTCCCTAATGTGTAACACTGCTGACCAATAATACTGGATAAATATTGGAAAGTATGCAAGTCAATGGAAGAGTATAGATGAATTAGAAAAGCTGGCCATGCACATCTTCGTTGCATGGGCATAGCACCACCTGTACACATTGGATATATTTCTGGACACAAAAAAATGTGACACCCCCCAAGCTTTTACTTTTTTTCTTTAGGAAATAGTATGATAATGTGAATTGGCCACACACAACATTCGCGAAAGTAGGTAAAAGCAGTGGTGTTAGGGGAAGCGGGTGATTCTTAGGGGGTACAAAATTCCAAAAGAAAGAAAAAGTAGCAATAATGTCTCTGCCTAGTACCACCTATGCCAACCTGCTCTGTGTGCGGGGAGAAGAGGACTTGGTCAGTATAATAAATTATAAACTTTACCTTTTCACACAAGGTGGCAGAGAGGTGGAATTATTACTTTTGGAGAGGGAATTCAGGGTCATCATTTCTTGTTAAGGGGGCACTAAGGGAGCGTTAAGATTTTCTAAAGGTGGCACTTGGGAAATTTTTGCTTTAACCCCCTTTCTGGCATTAGATATACATCCCGTAGAGGTGGTCAGCTGACTATCACGGACCGCTCCTGGCACATTAACCCCCGGAGCACTGTGATCAAAAATGATCGCAGCGTTCCTGAGGCATAGGGAAGCATCGCGCAGGGAGGGTGCTCCTGTGTGCTTCCCTGAGACCCTCGAAGCAACGCGATGTGATCGCGTTGCTCCTAGCGTCTCCTCTGTCCTCCTCCCGACAGGCCGGAATCCAAGATGGCCACGGGGCTCCTTCCAGGACCTGCAGGGAGGTGGCTTGCAAGCGCCTGCTCAGAGCAGGTGCCGGCAAGCCTCCTGCAGTGCCTGTCAGATCGCTGATCTGACATAGTGCATTGCAAAGCAATGTGACGCCCGCAGACCATTCCATCAAAGTCTGCATTCCAAAACGCCACTTCTTCCCTTCCGAGCTCTGCCATGCACCCAAACAGTAGTTTTCTCCCACATATGGGGTATCAGCATACTCAGGACAAATTGCAGTACGTTTGGGGTCCAATTTCTCCAGATAACCTTGGGAAAATACAAAATTGGGGCCTAAAAGATCATTTTTGTGGAAAAAAAAAGATTTTTTAATTTTCACGGCTCTACATTATAAACTTCTGTGAAGCACTCCAAACAGGGGTTTACCCTCACATATGGGGTATCAGCATACTCAGGACAAGTTGCATAACGTTTGGGGTCCAGTTTCTCCTGTTAGCCTTGGGAAAATAAAAAATTGGGGGCGAAAAATCATTTTTGTGAAAAAAATAAGATTTTTTAATTTTCACGGCTCTGCATTATAAACTTCTGTGAATAATAATAATAATAAATTTATTTATATAGCGTTAACATATTCTGCAGCGCTTTACAAATTATAGAGAGGATTTGTACAGACAATAGACATTACAGCATAAGAAAAATCACAGTTCAAAATAGATACCAAGAGGAGTAAGGGCCCTGCTTGCAAGCTTACAATCTATAGGAAAAAGGGAGAAATGAGAGTTGGATGGTAACAATTGCTTTCGTTGTTTGGACCAGTCATAGTGTAAGGATCGGGTGTTCATGTAAAGCTGTATGAACCAGTTAACAGCCTAAGTATGTAACAGTACAGACACAGAGGGCTATTAACTGCATGAAATGTATGAGAACATGATGTGAGGAACCTGATTAACCCCTTTCTGACCTCGGACGGGATAGTACATCCGAGGTCAGAAGCCCCGCTTTGATGCGGGCTCCGGCGGTGAGCCCGCATCAAAGCCGGGACATGTCAGCTGTTTTGAACAGCTGACATGTGCCCGTAATAGGCGCGGGCAGAATCGCGATCTGCCCGCACCTATTAACTAGTTATATGCCGCTGTCAAACGCAGACAGCGGCATTTAACTACCGCTTCCGGCCGGGCGGCCGGAAATGATCGCATCGCCGACCCCCATCACATGATCGGGGGTCAGCGATGCTTCTGAATAATAACCATAGAGGTCCTTGAGACCTCTATGGTTACTGATCGCCGGTAGCTGTGAGCGCCACCCTGTGGTCGGCGCTCACAGCACACCTGCATTTCTGCTACATAGCAGCGAACATCAGATCGCTGCTATGTAGCAGAGGCGATCGCGTTGTGCCTGCTTCTAGCCTCCCATGGAGGCTATTGAAGCATGGCAAAAGTAAAAAAAAAAAAGTAAAAAAATGTGAAAAAAATAAAAAAAATAAAAGTTTAAATCACCCCCCTTTCGCCCCATTCAAAATAAATCAATAAAAAAAAATCAGACCTACAAATATTTGGTATCGCCGCATTCAGAATTGCCCAATCTATCAATAAAAAAAGCATTAACCTGATCGCTAAACGGCGTAGCGCGAAAAAAATTTGAAACGCCAGAATTACGTTTTTTTGGTCACCACGACATTGAATTAAAATGCAATAACGGGCGATTAAAAGAACATATCTGCACCAAAATGCTATCATTAAAAATGCCAGCTTGGCACGCCAAAAAAAAGCCCTCACCCGACCCCAGATCACGAAAAATGGAGACACTACGAGTATCGGAAAATGGAGCAATTTTTTATTTTTTTATTTTAGCAAAGTTTGGAATTTTTTTTTCACCACTTAAATAAAAAATAACCTAGTCATTTTAGGTGTCGATGAACTCGTAGTGACCTGGAGAATCTTTATGGCAGGTCAGTTTTAGCATTTAGTGAACCTAGCAAAAAAGCCAAGCAAAAAACAAGTGTGGGATTGCACTTTTTTTGCAATTTCACCGCACTTGGAATTTTTTTCCCATTTTCTAGTACACGACATGGTAGAACCAATGATGTTGTTCAAAAGTACAACTCGTTCCGCAAAAAATAAGCCCTCACATGGCCAAATTGACAGAAAAATAAAAAAGTTATGGCTCTGGGAAGGAGGGGAGCGAAAAACGAACACGGAAAAACGGAAAATCCCAAGGTCATGAAGGGGTTAAGGTTTTTTTTTTTTTTGAATGGGCCACACAGGGATAGTTAGGGTAATGCGTTGACGCGGTAGGCCAGTTTGAACAAATGCATTTTTAGGGCACGCTTAAAACTGTGGGGATTGGGGATTAATCTTATTAACCTGGGTAGTGCATTCCAAAGAATTGGTGAAGCACGTGAAAAGTCTTGGAGACAGGAGTGGGAGGTTCTGATTATTGAGGATGCTAACCTCAGGTCATTAGCAGAACGGAGAGCATGGGTAGGGTGGTAGACTGAGACCAGGGAGGAGATGTAGGGTGTGCTGAGCCATGGAGTGCTTTGTGGATGAGGGTAATAGTTTTGTACTGGATTCTTGAGTGGATGGGTAACCAGTGTAATGACTGGCACAGGGTAGAGGCATCGGTGTAACGGTCGGTGAGGAATATAATCCTGGCAGCAGCATTCAGGACAGATTGGAGCAGGGAGAGTCTGGTAAGAGGGAGGCCGATTAGTAGAGAGTTACAATAGTCCAGACGAGAATGAATAAGTGAAACAGTAAGAGTTTTTGCAGAGTCGAAAGTAAGAAAAGGGCGAATTCTAGAAATGTTTTTGAGATGCAGATAAGAAGAGCGAGCCAATGATCGGATGTGGGGGGTGAAAGAAAGCTCAGAATCAAGGATGACCCCAAAGCAGCAGGCATGTTGCTTGGGAGTAATGGTGGAACCACACATGGAGATGGCAATGTCAGGCAAAGGTAAGTTAATAGAGGGAGAAAACATGAGGAGTTCAGTTTTTGACAGGTTCAGTTTCAGATAGAGGGAGGACTGTCATGATCCCAATGGCAGGGGATCACAAAGGGACAAGCACAAAAACAAAACAAGCTCTAGGGTGATGGAACCTGAGCTGACCGCGATCCTGAACCTAAACACACAACTAGCAGTAGCCGGGGAACGTGCCTACGATGATTCCTAGACGTCTCGCGCCAGCCGAAGGATTAACTTCCCCTATAAGAAGAAACACAGGCCTCACTTGCCTCCAGAGAAACACCCCACAGAAATAGCAGCCCCCCACATGTAATAACGGTGAAATGAGAGGAAAGCACATACGTAGTTATGAAAATAGAATCAGCAAAAATGAGGCCCGCTAAAGCTAGATAGCAGAGGATACAAAAGTGAACTGCGCGGTCAGCGAAAAACCCTTCAAAAAACCATCCTGAAATTACTTGAACTCATGTGCCAACTCATGGAACATGAGGAGTAATTTCAGCCCACTAGAGCAACCAGCAGCAAGGAATCACATCTCTGCAAGCTGGACTAAGACAAAAATTAAGCAAAACGTGGAACAGGAAAATCAAAACTTAGCTTGTCCTGAAGATAACAGACGCAGGGAGCAGAGGTAAAAAGACACGCTGATTACATTGATAGCCGGCGAGGAAATGACAAAAAAGCCAGGTTAAATAGGAAACTCCCATAACCTGATGGAACAGGTGGACACCAGAGACCGCAGAGAACACAAGTCACCCAGTACCATCAGTAACCACCAGAGGGAGCCCAAAAACAGAACCCACAACAGTACCCCCCCTTGAGGAGGGGTCACCGAACCCTCACGAGAACCACCAGGGCGACCAGGATGAGCCCTATGAAAAGCACGGACCAAATCGGCAGCATGAACATCAGAGGCAATCACCCAAGAATTATCCTCCTGACCATAACCCTTCCACTTGACCAAATACTGGAGTTTCCGTCTGGAAACACGAGAATCCAAGATCTTCTCCACAACATACTCCAATTCACCCTCCACCAGCACCGGAGCAGGAGGCTCAAGCGAAGGAACGACAGGTACCTCATACTTCCGCAACAACGACCGATGGAACACATTATGAATAGCAAACGATGCCGGGAGATCCAAACGAAACGACACAGGGTTAAGAATTTCCAAGATCCTATAGGGACCGATGAACCGAGGCTTGAACTTAGGAGAAGAGACCTTCATAGGAACAAAACGAGAAGACAACCACACCAAGTCCCCAACAAGAAGTCGAGGACCCACGCGGCGACGGCGATTAGCAAACTGCTGAGCCCTCTCCTGGGACAACTTCAAATTGTCCACCACATGACTCCAAATCCGATGCAACCTATCCACCACCATGTCCACTCCAGGACAATCAGAAGGCACCACCTGACCAGAGGAAAAACGAGGATGAAACCCCGAATTACAAAAGAAAGGAGAAACCATGGTAGCAGAACTAGCCCGATTATTAAGGGCAAACTCGGCAAGCGGCAAAAAGTAAACCCAGTCATCTTGATCAGCAGAAACAAAACACCTTAATTAAGTTTCTAAAGTCTGATTAGTTCGTTCCGTCTGGCCATTCGTCTGAGGATGGAATGCAGACGAAAAGGACAAATCAATGCCCATCTTAGCACAGAACGTCCGCCAAAATCTAGACACAAACTGGGATCCCCTGTCAGAAACGATGTTCTCCGGAATGCCATGCAAACGGACCACGTTTTGAAAAAACAGAGGGACCAACTCAAAAGAGGAAGGTAACTTAGGCAAGGGTACCAGATGAACCATCTTAGAAAAGCGGTCACACACAACCCATATGACGGACATTTTTTGAGAGACAGGGAGATCCGAAATAAAGTCCATGGAAATGTGCGTCCAAGGCCTCTTCGGGATAGGCAAAGGTAACAACAATCCACTGGCCCGAGAACAGCAAGGCTTAGCCCGAGCGCAAACTCCACAAGACTGCACGAAAGAACGCACATCCCTCGACAAGGAAGGCCACCAAAAAGACCTGGCCACCAAGTCTCTAGTACCAAATATTCCAGGATGACCTGCCAACACAGAAGAATGGACCTCGGAGATGACTCTACTGGTCCAATTATCCGGAACAAACAGTCTTTCCGGCGGACAACGATCAGGTTTATCCGCCTGAAACTCCTGCAAAGCACGTCGCAAGTCTGGGGAGACAGCCGACAAAATCACCCCATCCCTAAGGATACCAGTGGGCTCAGAATTTCCAGGGGAGTCAGGCACAAAACTCCTAGAAAGAGCATCCGCCTTCACATTCTTTGAACCTGGCAGGTATGAAACCACAAAATTGAAACGGGAGAAAAACAGTGACCAACGAGCCTGTCTAGGATTCAGACGCTTGGCAGACTCAAGGTACATCAGATTTTTGTGATCAGTCAAGACCACCACACGATGTCTAGCACCCTCAAGCCAATGACGCCACTCCTCAAATGCCCACTTCATGGCCAAAAGCTCCCGATTACCAACATCATAATTCCGTTCAGCGGGCGAAAATTTTCTAGAAAAGAACGCACATGGCTTCATCACTGAGCCATCGGAGCTTCTCTGTGACAAAACCGCCCCCGCTCCGATCTCGGAAGCATCAACCTAACCTGAAAAGGAAGCGACGTATCTGGCTGACGCAACACAGGAGCAGAAGAATACCGGCGCTTAAGTTCCTGAAAGGCCTCCACAGCCGCAGGAGACCAATCAGTAACATCAGCACCCTTTTTAGTCAAATCCGTCAAAGGCTTAACAACACTAGAAAAATTAGTTATGAAGCGACGATAAAAATTAGCAAAGCCCAAGAACTTCTGCAGACTCTTAAGAGATGTAGGCTGCGTCCAATCACAAATAGCCTGAACCTTGACGGGATCCATCTCAATAGTAGAAGGGGAAAAAATATACCCCAAAAAAGAAATCTTCTGGACTCCAAAGAGACATTTAGAACCCTTTACAAACAAAGAATTGGCCCGCAGGACCTGAAACACCTTCCTGACCTGCTGAACATGAGACTCCCAGTCATCAGAAAAAACCAAAACATCATCCAAATACACGATAATAAATTTATCCAGATATTCACGGAAAATATCGTGCATAAAAGACTGGAAGACAGAAGGAGCATTAGAAAGTCCAAAAGGCATCACCAAATACTCGAAATGGCCCTCAGGCGTATTAAATGCGGTTTTCCACTCATCACCCTGCCTTATCCGCACAAGATTATACGCACCCCGAAGATCAATCTTAGTGAACCATTTAGCCCCCTTAATGCGAGCGAACAAATCAGTCAACAATGGCAAAGGATACTGATATTTGACTGTAATCTTATTCAAAAGACGATAATCTATGCAAGGCCTCAAGGAACCATCTTTTTTGGCCACAAAAAAAAAACCTGCTCCCAAAGGGGACGAAGATGGACGGATATGTCCCTTTTCCAAGGACTCCTTAACATAATTCCGCATAGCAGTATGCTCTGGCACTGACAGATTGAACAAACGACCTTTAGGGAATTTACTGCCAGGAATCAAATCTATAGCACAATCGCAATCCCTGTGAGGAGGAAGCGAACTGAGCTTAGGCTCCTCAAAAACCTCCCGATAATCAGACAAAAATACCGGAACCTCAGAAGGAGTAGATGAAGCGATAGAAATCGGAGATGCATCATCATGAACCCCCTGACATCCCCAGCTTAACACAGACATTGTTTTCCAGTCCAGGACTGGGTTATGAGTTTGTAACCATGGCAGACCAAGCACTAAAACATCATGTAAATTATACAGTACCAGGAAGCGAATCACCTCCTGATGAACGGGAGTCATACGCATGGTCACTTGTGTCCAGTACTGAGGTTTATTCATAGCCAAAGGTGTAGAGTCAATTCCTTTCAAAGGAATAGGAACTTCCAGAGGTTCCAGACTAAACCCACAGCGATTGGCAAATGACCAATCCATAAGACTCAGGGCAGCGCCTGAATCCACATAGGCATCGACGGAAATGGATGATAATGAACAAATCAGCGTCACAGACAGAATGAACTTAGACTGTAAAGTACCAATGGCAACAGACTTATCAACCTTTTTTGTGCGTTTAGAGCATGCTGATATAACATGAGCTGAATCACCACAATAAAAACACAATCCATTTTTCCGCCTATAATTTTGCCGTTCACTTCTGGACTGAATTCTATCACATTGCATTATCTCAGGTGCCTGTTCAGAAGACACCGCCAAATGGTGCACAGGTTTGCGCTCCCGTAAACGTCGATCAATCTGAATAGCCATAGTCATGGACTCATTCAGACCTGTAGGCGCCGGGAACCCCACCATAACATCTTTAATGGCCTCAGAAAGGCCATCTCTGAATTTTGCAGCCAGAGCGCACTCATTCCACTGAGTAAGCACCGACCATTTCCGAAATTTCTGACAATATATTTCTGCTTCATCTTGCCCGAGAGAGAGCCAATAAAGCTTTTTCAGCCTGAATCTCTAGGTTATGTTCCTCATAGAGCAATCCCAATGCCAGAAAAAACGCATCCACATTGAGCAACGCAGGATCCCCTGGTGCCAATGCAAATGCCCAATTCTGAGGGTCACCCCGCAGGAAAGATATAACAATCTTGACCTGCTGAGCAGGGTCTCCAGAGGAGCGAGATTTCAAGGAAAGAAACAACTTGCAATTGTTCCTAAAATTCAGAAAACTAGATCTATCTCCAGAAAAAAACTCTGGGACAGGAATTCTAGGTTCAGACATAGGCGTATGTACAACAAAATCTTGTATATTTTGAACCTTAGCAGCAAGATTATTCAGGCTGGAAGCCAAACTCTGGACGTCCATGATAAACAGCTGAGGTCAGAGCCATTCAAGGATTAAGAGGAGGAAAAAAGCAGTCAAGCTGCAATTAAGGATAGGCAGCAAACACTGAGGAGGGGGAAAAAAAATAAAACTTCCTCAGACTACTTTTCCTCCTACTTCAGCCAAAACGATGACCAATTTTTTTTTGGGCTGGCTATACTGTCATGATCCCAATGGCAGGGGATCACAAAGGGACAAGCACAAAAACAAAACAAGCTCTAGGGTGATGGAACCTGAGCTGACCGCGATCCTGAACCTAAACACACAACTAGCAGTAGCCGGGGAACGTGCCTACGATGATTCCTAGACGTCTCGCGCCAGCCGAAGGATTAACTTCCCCTATAAGAAGAAACACAGGCCTCACTTGCCTCCAGAGAAACACCCCACAGAAATATCAGCCCCCCACATGTAATAACGGTGAAATGAGAGGAAAGCACATACGTAGTTATGAAAATAGAATCAGCAAAAATGAGGCCCGCTAAAGCTAGATAGCAGAGGATACAAAAGTGAACTGCGCAGTCAGCGAAAAACCCTTCAAAAAACCATCCTGAAATTACTTGAACTCATGTGCCAACTCATGGAACATGAGGAGTAATTTCAGCCCACTAGAGCAACCAGCAGCAATGAATCACATATCTGCAAGCTGGACTAAGACAAAAATTAAGCAAAACGTGGAACAGGAAAATCAAAACTTAGCTTGTCCTGAAGATAACAGACGCAGGGAGCAGAGGAAAAAAGACATGCTGATTACATTGATAGCCGGCGAGGAAATGACAAAAAAGCCAGGTTAAATAGGAAACTCCCATAACCTGATGGAACAGGTGGACACCAGAGACCGCAGAGAACACAAGTCACCCAGTACCATCAGTAACCACCAGAGGGAGCCCAAAAACAGAACTCACAACAGAGGACATGATGTTAGAGACAGCGGTAAGACAATCACTGGTGTTTTCTAAAAAGGCAGGCGTGATATCGGGAGAAGAAGTGTATAATTGGGTGCCATCAGCATAGAGAAGCACTTGGGGGTTCAATGTGCTCACCACACATCTAGAAAAGTTCCTTAGGGGGTTTATTTTCCAAAATGTTGTCACTTGAGGGGGGTTTCCACTGTTTAGGCACATCAGGGGCTCTCCAAACGCGACATAACGTCCTACCTCAATTCCAGCTAATTTTGCATTGAAAAGTCAAATGGCGCTCCTTCCCTTCCGAGCTCTGCCATGCGCCTAAACAGTGGTTTACCCCCACATATGGGGTATCAGCGTACTCAGGACAATTTTTACAACAACTTTTGGGGTCCATCTTCTCCTGTTACCCTTGGTAAAATAAAACAAATTGGATCAGAAATAAATGTTTTGTGAAAAAAGTTAAATATTCATTTTTTTTTAAATATTCCAAAAATTCCTGTGAAACACCTGAAGGGTTAATAAACTTCTTAAATGTGGTTTTGAGCACCTTGAGGGGTGCAGTTTTTAGAATGGTGTCACACTTGGGTATTTTCTATCATATAGACTTCTCAAAGTGACTTCAAATGTGATGTGGTCCCTAAAAAAATGGTGTTGTAAAAATGAGAAATTGCTGGTCAACTTTTAACCCATATAACTCCCTAACAAAAAAAATTTTGGTTCCAAAATTGTGCTAATGTAAATTAGACATGTGGGAAATGTTACTTATTCAGTATTTTGTGTGACATATCTCTGTGATTTAAGGGCATGAAAATTCAAAGTTGGAAAATTGCGAAATTTTCAAAATGTTCGCCAAATTTCCGTTGTTTTCACAAATAAACTCAGGTAATGTCCAGGAAATTTTACTACTTACATGAAGTACAATATGTCACAAGAAAACATTGTCAGAATCACCAGGATCCGTTGAAGCATTCCAGAGTTATAACCCCATAAAGGGACAGTGGTAAGAATTGTAAAAATTGGCCTGGTCATTAACGTGCAAACCACCCTTGGGGGTAAAGGGGTTAAGGGGGTATTCAGGGGACATTAGTTCTGGGGAATGGGGTGCAATACTTGCATTTGCCAAGGGCACTGGCTACTCATGTCATGTCACGGTGTGAGAGTCCATAAGTCTGTATCCACAAGATGATCATTAATTAACAATATTTAGCACTATCATTTCATATGTTAGGAAAGCTGTAGCAGAATGATACATTTCCAACATTCGTGGCATATCATTCATCTGGTCATCTATGAAAGTTCAATTCCATGAATTAGGCACAATTATTAATTTCTTTATCACTCGGTCATTCACTGAAAGATTATAGGAATGCAGATTGTGAGCCCGTATGCCCACCGACGGGACAGTACGTCATACGCGATCGGCCATGCTCACGGGGGGAGCGCGGCCGATCGCGGCCGGGTGTCAGCTGCCTTTCGCAGCTGACATCCGGCACTATGTGCCAGGAGCGGTCACGGACCACCCCCGGCACATTAACCCCCGGCACACCACGATCAAACATGATCGCGGTGTGCCGGCGGTATAGGGAAGCATCGCACATGGAGGGGGCTCCCTGCGGGCTTCCCGGAGACCCCCGCAGCAGCACGATGTGATCGCGTTGCTGCGAGGGTCTCTTACCTCTCCTGCCTGCAGCAGGCCCAGATCCAAAATGGCCATGGCATCAGAGTCCTGCAGGGAGGGAGGTGGCTTACCAAGTGCCTGCACAGAGCAGGCGCTTGGTAAGCCTGCAGTGCTGTAAGTCACATCGCTGATCTGACAGAGTGCTGTGCAAACTGTCAGATCAGCAATCTGTGATGTTTCCCCCGAGACAAAGTAAAAAAGTCAAAAAAAAAAATTTCCACATGTGTAAAAAAAAAAAAAAATCCTAAATAAAGAAAAAAAAATAATTATTCCCATAAATACATTTCTTTATCTAAATAAAAAAACAAACAATAAAAGTACACATATTTAATATCGCCGTGTCCGTAACGACCCAACCTATAAAACTGTCCCACTATTTAACCCCTTCAGTAAACACCGTAAGAAAAAAATAAAAAAACGAGGCAAAAAACAACGCTTTATTATCATACTGCCGAACAAAAAGTGGAATAACACGCGATCAAAAAGACAGATATAAATAACCATGGTACTGTTGAAAACGTCATCTTGTCCCGCAAAAAACGAGCCACCATACAGCATCATCAGCAAAAATGTAAATAAGTTATAGTCCTCAGAATAAAGCGATGCAAAAATAATTATTTTTTCTATAAAATAGTTTTTATCGTACAAAAGCGCCAAAACATAAAAAATGATATAAATGAGGTATCGCTGTAATCGTACTGACCCGAAGAATAAAACTGCTTTATCCATTTTACCAAACGCAGAACAGTATAAACTCCTCCCCCAAAAAGAAATTCATGAAAAGCTTGTTTTTGGTGATTCTGCCTCACAAAAATTGGAATAAAAAGCGATCAAAAAATGTCACGTGCCTGAAAATGTTACCAATAAAAACGTCAACTTGTCCCGCAAAAAAACAAGACCTCACATGACTCTGTGGACTCAAATATGGAAAAATTATAGCTCTCAAAATGTGGTAACGCAAAAAATATTTTTTGCAATAAAAAGCGTCTTTCAGTGTGTGACGGCTGCCAATCATAAAAATCCGCTAAAAAACCCGTTATAAAAGTAAATCAAACCCCCCTTCATCACCCCCTTAGTTAGGGAAAAATTAAAAAAAGTATTTTTTTCCATTTTCCCATTAGGGTTAGGGCTAGGGTTAGGGCTAGGGTTAGGGCTACGGTTAGGATTAGGGTTAGGGCTAGGGTTAGGGTTAGGGCTAGGGTTAGGGCTAGGGTTAGGGCTAGGGCTAGGGTTAGGACTAGGGTTAGGGCTAGGGTTAGGGCTAGGGTTAGGGTTAGGGCTAGGGTTAGGGCTAGGGTTAGGACTAGGGTTAGGACTAGGGTTAGGGCTAGGGTTAGGGCTAGGGTTAGGGTTAGGGCTAGGGTTAGGGCTAGGGTTAGGGCTAGGGTTAGGGTTAGGGTTGGGGCTAGGGTTAGGGCTAGGGCTAGGGTTAGGACTAGGGTTAGGATTAGGGTTAGGGCTAGGGTTAGGGCTAGGGTTAGGGCTAGGGTTAGGGCTAGGGTTAGGACTAGGGTTAGGACTAGGGTTAGGGCTAGGGTTAGGGTTACGGCTAGGGTTAGGGCTACAGTTAGGGTTGGGGCTAAAGTTAGGGTTAGGGTTGGGGCTAAACTTAAGGTTAGGGTTTAGATTACATTTACGGTTGAGAATAGGGTTGGGATTAGGGCTAGGGGTATATCAGGGTTAGAGGTGTAGTTAGGGTTTCCGTTGGGATTAGGGTTAGGGGTGTGTTTGGATTAGGGTTTCAGTTATAGTTGGCGGGTTTCCACTGTTTAGGCACATTAGGGGCTCTCCAAATGCGACATGGCGTCCGATCTCAATTCCAGCCAATTCTGCGCTGAAAAAGTAAAACAGTGCTCCTTCCCTTCCGAGCTCTCCCGTGTCCCCAAACAGGGGTTTACCCCAACATATGGGGTATCAGCGTACTCAGGATAAATTGGACAACAACTTTTGGGGTCCAATTTCTCCTGTTACCCTTGGGAAAATACAAAACTGGGGGCTAAAAAAATAATTTTTGTGGGGAAAAAAAGGATTTTTTATTTTCACGGCTCTGCGTTATAAACTGTAGTGAAACACTTGGGGGCTCAAAGTTCTCACAACACATCTAGATAAGTTCCTTGGGGGGTCTAGTTTCCAATATGGGGTCACTTGTGGGGGCTTTCTACTGTTTAGGTACATTAGGGGCTCTGCAAATGCAATGTGATGCCTGCAGACTATTCCATCTAAGTCTGCATTCCAAATGGCGCTCCTTCCCTTCCGAGCCCTCCCATGTGCCCAAACGGTGGTTCCCCCCACATATGGGGTATCGGCGTACTCAGGACAAATTGTACAACAACTTTTGGGGTCCAATTTGTTCTCTTACCCTTGGGAAAATAAAAAATTGGGGGCAAAAATATAATTTATGTGAAAAAATATGATTTTTTATTTTTACCGTTCTGCATTATAAACTTCTGTAAAGTACTTGGTGGGTCAAAGTGCTCACAACACCTCTAGATAAGTTCTTAGGGGGTCTACTTTCCAAAATGGTGTCACTTGTGGGGGATTTCAATGTTTAGGCACATCAGTGGCTCTCCAAACGCAACATGGCGTCCCATCTCGATTCCAGTCAATTTTGCATTGATAAGTCAAATGGCGCTCCTTCGCTTCCGAGCTCTGTCATGCGCCCAAACAGTGGTTTACCCCCACATATGGGGTATCGGCGTACTCAGGACAAATTGTACAACAACTTTTGGGGTCCATTTTCTCCTGTTACCCTTGGTAAAATAAAACAAATTGCAGCTGAATTAAATTTTTTGTGAAAAAAAGTTAAATGTTCATTTTTATTTAAACATTCCAAAAATTCCTGTGAAACACCTGAAGGGTTAATAAACTTCTTGAATGTGGTTTTGAGCACCTTGAGGGGTGCAGTTTTTAGAATGGTGTCACACTTGGGTATTTTCTATCATATAGACCCCTCAAAATGACTTCAAATGAGATGTGGTCCCTAAAAAAAATGGTGTTGTAAAAATGAGAAATTGCTGGTCAACTTTTAACCCTTATAACTCCCTAACGAAAAAAATTTTGGTTCCAAAATTGTGCTGATGTAAAGTAGACATGTGGGAAATGTTACTTATTAAGTATTTTGTGTGACATATCTCTGTGATTTAATTGCATAAAAATTCAAAGTTGGAAAATGGCGAAATTTTCTAAATTTTCCCCAAATTTCCATTTTTTTCACAAATAAACGCAGGTAATATCAAAGAAATTTTGCCACTATCATGAAGTACAATATGTCACCAGAAAACAATGTCAGAATCACTGGGATCCGTTGAAGCATTCCAGAGTTATAACCTCATAAAGGGACAGTGGTCAGAATTGTAAAAATTGGCCTGGTCATTAACGTGCAAACCACCCTTGGGGGTAAAGGGGTTAATACATTCTGTGCATACAATGTTGTAAAATGATATAGGTACTATAGTAGTAACTAGTACGGTAATCAGTAAGAAGAAACTTAAAAACAATTTATTCTTATAGTAAGAGACATCCGCACCCTGGACACTATGATTATAACTGGCACATGGGAGGTGGACGCTGGTCCCCGGAAGCCAGAGTTATGCCTCTGCTTATAGCAATAATTAATCTAATAGTATCTAGTATTAGTGAAAGCAGAAGTAATATCTTCTCAAACATTATAGAAATGTTTGCTTTCTTGTTGTAGTAATTTTTTTATACCCTCATGGACACCAAAAGTTCCTATTGTTTCATGTTTTTCACCGGATTTAGAGAAATTGCAACATTCTACTCCATAAAAAACCTTTGGGTGTTTGTGTCAGTCTTTTTCCTTGGAGTCTCTTTCCCTCCCCCTCTTCCTGTAACAGAAATCTGGATCATTTACAACTCCACTTCAGACACAGTGTTTCTTCTCATCCAAGCACACATCAGGACATATTCAGGAAGAAGCTTCCCTCTCTCCAACCTCCAGCCTTTCTCCTTCAGTTTACTGAATTTACTCCATTCCCTCTTACATGTACACACTCCTTTGGTCTCAATATCACATACTAAATCTTAATAATACCGTTTGCGTCTCCCAAATAACACATGTAATGTAACTTGCTCTTTATGTTTTCACGTTTGCTCATTCTATCTCACACCATCTAGTAACTAAGCCCTAAAGCTTCATCTTTACTGGAAATAAAAACTAAAACTCCCACAGTAACTTCTCTATATTTTCTTCTCTCCATACCCCTCACCTCTCTCTCATTTTGTTGTGGCCCCTGCCTTGGGGATGAGTGGACAGGAAGGTCCCGACGGCACTAGTCGCTTTTCTCTGGATAAAGAATTTCTAAATTCATCAAAAGGACGGATTTTACTCGCAGAGCTGGTAAGTAATGGTACTTGCATATTGTGTTATAGTGGCTATTATCTATCTATCTATCTATCTATCTATCTATCTATCTATCTATCTATCTATCTATCTTTCTCTCTGTCTATCTACCTATCATCTACCTATCATCTATCTATCCATCTATCTATTTATCCCTCTGTCTATATACCCATCATCTATGGTATCAGTCCAACCAAACAACCATCTAATAATCTAATATCCCAAATAACAAGGAATGGTACTTAAACATAGTGTTATAGTGTCTATCTATTCATTTTTCTGTCTTATTTTATCATCTATTCATGTATTATAACACTGCCAGTTTATTCAGTCATCCATTCAATATTTATTTTTATTTCTTTCCTTGTCAACAGTGAGCAGAGCCCTTTAGCGTTTAAAGGAACTGTGCCATCAGAAATTGATGATACGTCATCATCGTTTAAATCAGGTTTTTGTGTTAAATGTATTTTTCAGCATTTTTAGCAGTGTTTTTTTCTGTATCGTATAACTTCCTGATGTTTCAGGAAACAACACATGTACAACCAAAGAACTGAACCGGACTATAATCTGGTATACGTACAAAGTGTAAGAGCACATTCACACTCACAGACAAAAGCCAAGAAAAAAAACAAAATGAGCATATAACCTATAACAAATAAGAAAGCAAACAGTAATAGTACATGTAAATAACATAGGGTACTTAGTTAACGCTATTTTGATTTAAAAAAAAAATGTGTAAAAACCATCCCACCATGACAAAGGTGTACTCATTGGGACGGTCCTACTTTGTCTCTAGAATTAAAACCTTATCATGTGTCAAACAACATCAATGTGAATATGTAAATAGCGTGACAAGGTCACCGGCAATGTATGTGAGGGCAGATATGTATCACGAACATTGCTGTGTTCCATGATTTGAAAACCCAGAAGTTTCTCTCCAGCATGTTATGTGCCAAGAGGGGTTAATTGCCCATGACATGGTTGGGTTTTATTGTGAGTAGTTGTAAGAGATGGGTGGGAATGACTACTCACCATATCTCCTCCCCAAGGGTGCGGTCTCGGCAAGTTAAATGTCCTGCCACTGAGTTTTTTTGTCTGTCTGTGATTGGTGGATCCTGTGTTATCAGCTGTGTAGAAGCGTTACCTGTCATTGTAATCATGCCTCTGATGACAATGAGCCTGCTGAAAACTCTTCCTGAAAGGACAGTAAATACTGTATGAGCATAAAAACCTGCAGTGGCCAGTATCAACATTTTAAGATTACTCTTTTTTTAATAACAATTGTAATATTTAAAAAAAGCATTGACAATTTTTTTTTTTACATACATGTAACACAAAAATCTGATTTAAACAATAGATCATTTTCTGATGACATATTCCTCTTAATTTCTTCAAAGTTCCAATCTTGATAGTATATAGTGACAGAACTATAATTATGCCACATGTAACATTTTGCAATTTGGGTTAATAACATAATAAAGTTTGCCTTTAAAGGCATCCTGTTACCAACTCATGTATTTTTAAGGTAATGTTGGGTGGAATATCAAATGTGAACCTGTGTAGTAAAGGACATTGTTTTCACTTTTCTATGTCTACAGTGTTCGGGTCTCAGAGGTTGGTGTTAATATAGAATAGGAATGCGTCGGTAAGATCAACACCCCCAAAGTGCATATATGGTTATATAGGTCTTTGAAATGTTAATCCATTGACTCCTTTATATTTTCTATCTGTTGCTGCATTCCAAAGACATTTGTGTTTTGATGTATATGCAAATGATGGATTAAGTTCTCTAGGCCTGACAGAGAACTTAAATTGCCTTTGCCTCCAGAGTTTCTTTCTCTGTTCAATACCAACCTCTATGCCTGTGTGATATCAGGCGGCAGGCAAGGAGATCAAATAGTGGCGATCAATCAAGGTAAAGAAGCTGGTGCTGGGTGGGGAAAGGGCATGGGGAGGCAGTGACTTACTAAATGCTCTGTCACACCCAGAGCACTTATTACCTCATTTGTGTATGAATTAAAACACTGATTTCTTTGGAATGCAGCAACACATAGAAGAGATAAAGGTGTTGATGGATTTCAAAGACCTGCATGCCCATATATGCAGTTTGGGGATTGTTCTTACTGACATTCCCTTTGAGTTATAGTTATATAATTAAAGTTATAATCTTCTACTCAATAATCAGGGAAAATAAGTGTACAGGAGACCCATTGTTTATCAGTCTACCTACTGCTAATGTAATATGGAACATGATCCTCATTTCCTTCCATGTTTCTCTCCATAGGTCCTCTGCTTTGTGATCTTTATATGTTTTGCGGCCTCCATATCTTCCTATTCGGCAGCCCCCCTGATTGAGCTTATTATCACTCTCATCTTCCTCATCCTCTTCTCAAGTCACTACCATCTGCGTCTTGCTGCTCTCAACTGGCCCTGCATGGTGTGTAAAACATTAGAGAAAAAAGCATTTGGTTTGGATTTAGTATACCACACCCCAGAGTGAGAATGTAATTACATCATTTAGCAGCCATCGCAAAGTTTGTTCTATTTATTCTGCTTCATTTGCTGTAGCATTTAAGGAGCTAGCCAGATAAAGGAACAGTGATTTGAAAGTGTGAGTAGTCATTAGGATTTCATTAACAGACTCGGCGGTTAATTATTAAGTTGTTCCCTCTGTGTGTGATAAATACTATGGGAAGCCGACCTGGTATCCTTCCAGCCAATTACTTTTGTCCTATTAGATACTGAAATAATGCACCCTATAAACGAGATACTAATTAACACTGTTGAAGTCAAGTACATGTCTTAATTACTACCAATACTGCATTCTGTTGCATTTAGGATTTCCTGCGCTGTGTCTCTGCTGCGGTCATTTTTGTGGTAGTGTCAATAGTGGCTGCTGCGCGGAGTTCAGGAGATGCAGGAGCAATTACGGGAGCTGTAAGTATTTTGACACACCTCAGTTACGTGTGACACAACCCTTAGGGTAGACCCTATGGTATCTGAGATACTGGTCTTGTTGTTGAAAGGTAATATGCAAATTGCCTCTTCTGAGAAAAAGAGGACTTAAACTCTATAGCGCCACCTGTTGGAAGTAGCGATCCTACAAGTCACAATCAACCCTTTAAACGAGTCGTGCAATATGAGTTAGGATAAAAGCCAAATCAGTATCTCAGTTCGTAGACACGGTGCTTCGGGCTGTTGGCCCTCGTCAGTGCGAAGCATGAGAACTAATTTGACTAGGTGAGAGGCTCTGGAATGGGGTCTAAGGGGTAAGGTTTCTCCTTATGGAGAGTGACATACCAGCTCTGGCTTGTCAAGGTAAGGAGGCTTATTCGCCGTGCAATGCTCCTCTGGGGAATATAATAAAGGTAGACACTGGCTTTCTAGAGTAGCTAAAGTTTTGGATAATTTTTCAGATGTTGTAGGTCCTTCAATTCTTTGCAGATTGGTGGGGGTCCTTAGACCGCCAAGATCTCTCAAAAGACCTCTTAGAAGTTTACTAGCTCAGTGTGCAGGTAAGCAACCAATGTTATTATATGAGGCTGTGCCCATGCAAGATTTTTTCCTCCAACAGAGACTATCTGAAAAAAATTACTACATTATATGTCCAAGTCTGATCTGATATTTGTATCACATTTGGTCTTGCAAGGCAATGTATGCATGGCAAACATCGGACTGCGCTCGGATGACATCTAATTGCAGTACAATTTCTACCAATTTCTATGCACTCACAATTTGAAGAAGATGGAGAATTTTTTTCATCTTCTCATCCAAGAGAATCAAAGCGCACTGTGCTGACACGCTGATCAAACGCCTATCAGAGTTTGATCAGTGTTTATATAATTTATCCCTGATTTTCTCAGATGACTAAAAAATAGTCTCGTGTGCACCTAGCCTAAATTGAATTTTATATTTTACTTCATGATAGTGGAAAAATTTCTTCGGTATGACTTGCGTTAATTTGTGAAAAAAAAAACACAGAAATTTGGTGAAAATGTTGCAATTTTCCAATTTTGAATTTTCATTACCTTAAATCGCAGAGAAATAACACCCAAAATACCTAATAACTAACATTTCCCCCATGTCTACTTTTCATCAGCGCAATTTTGGAATCAATTTAGGACGTTATAAGGGTTAAAAGTTGACCAGCAATTTCTCATTTTTACAACAAAAATTACAAAACCATTTTTTAGGGACCACCTAACATTTTAAGTCACTTTGAGGGGTCTAGATTAGGGTTGAGCGAAACGGATCGTTCATTTTCATAAGTCGCCGACTTTTGGCAAAGTCGGGTTTCATGAAACCCGACCCGATCCCTGTGTGGGGTCGGCCATGAGGTACGCGACTTTCGCTCCAAAGTCGCGTTTCAATGACGCAAAAAGCGCCATTTCTCAGCCAATGAAGGTGGACGCAGAGTGTGGGCAGCGTGATGACATAGTTCCTGGTCCCCACCATCTTAGAGAAGGGCATAACAGTGATTGGCTTGCTTTCTGCGGCGTCACAGGGACTATAAAGGGGCGTTCCCGCCGACCGCCATCTTACTGCTGCTGATCTGAGCATAGGGAGAGGTTGCTGCCGCTTCGTCAGAAGCAGGGATAGCGTTAGGCAGGGTCCATTAACCACCAAACCGCTTGTGCTGTAGCGATTTCCACTGTCCAACACCACCTTCTGTTAGCAGGGACAGTTGAGGCTACATTTTTTTTCCTCAGCGCTGTAGCTCATTGGGCTGCCCTAGAAGGCTCCCTGATAGCTGCATTGCTGTGTGTACGCCGCTGTGCAAACCAACTGCTTTTTTCAAAGCACAAATCCTGTTGTTCCTTCCTTTCTGCACAGCTATCTTGTTTGTTTGTCCACACTTTTGATTTAATTTGTGCAGCAGTCCACTCCTTGTTATTGCTGCCTGCCATACATTGCTGAGATAACTGCAGGGAGATAGTAATTGTAGGACAGTCCCTTTTTTTTTTCTCTCGTTACATCTCTTCAAGCCACTTTCTGCCACAGAAAATATACTCTAATACAGTTGCCCACATTTTTTCACTAGTCTCCCTGAATAAAAAAAAAAAGGGTGCAGATTAAAATTGGCAAATCTGCATCAGTGGCAGTCCTGTGTGTGGCATCTGTGTCTCATTTTCTGGCACAGAAAACATACAGTCTAACAGTGGGCCTGATTTCTTGCCAATTCTCCCAGAAATAAAAAAAAAAAATAGTGGGAGATTAGGATTGCCATTTCTGCTTGAGTGCCAGTCCTGTGTGTGCCATCTCTCTCAAATTGTGGGGCACAGAAAGCCTAGTGTCTAATACTGTTTTTTTTTTTTTTTTAATTTTCTCTGAAAAAAAAAAATAGTGGGAGATTAATATTGGCATTTGTGCTTCAGTGCCAGTTGTGTGTGCCATCTCTCTCAAATTGTGGGGCACAGAAAGCCTAGTGTCTAATACTGTTTTTTTTTTTTTTTTAATTCTCCCTTAAAAAAAAATAGTGGGAGATTAATATTGGCATTTGTGCTTGAGTGCCAGTCGTGTGTGCCATCTCTCTAAAATTGTGGGGCACAGAAAGCCTAGTGTCAAATACTTTTTTTTGTTTTTGTTTTTTAATTCTCCCTTAAAAAAATAGTGGGAGATTAAAATTGGCATTTGTGCTTGAGTGCCAGTCGTGTGTGCCATCTCTCTCAAATTGTGGGGCACAGAAAGCCTAGTGTCTAATACTGTTTTTTTTTGTTTGTTTTTAAATTCTCCCTGAAAAAAAATAAATAGTGGGAGATTAATATTGGCATTTGTGCTTCAGTGCCAGTCGTGTGTGCCATCTCTCTCAAATTGTGGGGCACAGAAAGCCTAGTGTCTAATACTGTTTTTTTTTGTTTGTTTTTAAATTCTCCCTGAAAAAAAATAAATAGTGGGAGATTAATATTGGCATTTGTGCTTGAGTGCCAGTCGTGTGTGCCATCTCTCTCAAATTGTGGGGCACAGAAAGCCTAGTGTCTAATACTGTTTTTTTTTTTTTTTAATGCTCCCTTAAAAAAAAATATTGGGAGATTAATATTGGCATTTGTGCTTGAGTGCCAGTCGTGTGTGCCATCTCTCTCAAATTGTGGGGCACAGAAAGCCTAGTGTCTAATACTGTTTTTTTTTTTTTTTTAAATTCTCCCTGAAAAAAAATAAATAGTGGGAGATTAATATTGGCATTTGTGCTTCAGTGCCCAGTCGTGTGTGCCATCTCTCTCAAATTGTGGGGCACAGAAAGCCTATTGGCTAATACTGTTAGGACTGGCGGAACGCACCAAGTACAAGATGGAACTAGGTGCGTTCGCAGTCCGAGGTCCACCGTGCAGGTAAAAACCCTGCTGCTAGTAAGATGGACTATATGGCGGTACTACAAGTATACACGCACGAGTTAACTGCACCCTGCGTGAAGGAAGCGATCCTGTTGCGTCACAGGACCGCGGTACCGCACATAGAGCGCGAGCAATAAGTCAGCGAACTCAACCCCAACTAGGATTGAAGTCCGATTAGACACTTGCTGGCACAACACCGCAACTGGGTGTGTAAGGAAACTAAATAATATCATACAGGCACAAGAGTGCGTGCGGTGCCGCACAGACGGACGCCACTAACCACCCAGGCTTGGGTCAGGAAAGCGCAGAGCAAGCGCACGGCGCCGTACAGGCGGACACAGCAACTGGCAGCTGTAATGTGTGTTATGTGCTGTTGGATAAGTCGGGCGCTAGATAGCAAACATACACCTTCCGCGAACAGACATTCAATAGGGAGGGTTATTTAAAGAGCGACTTTCATTCACAACACACACACATATTTACAAGACAATACTAGCGCATGGCCGTGCGGTCATGCGCAGTTTATATAGCTGCAGCACAGGAAACAGCTACAGAAGTTTTGCCCTTTCAGGACCTGCCAAAAGGACCAATGGGATGTGCTGCAGTACCTGAGCATGTGACCCTCGATCTCCAACAGGAGATCTTGCCCTGGGCATGCTCAGTGTGTGCAAATAAGGACTTAGATCCAGAAACGTCCACTCGCCGCTGCCCAGCACTGGCTTCAATGGCAGAAGCAGGAAAAGCAGCAGTAACTCTTCGCACAGAGTCAGACTGAGCGAGACGCTGGGATCGATGTCCCTGCTGAGCAGACTCCACTGCGGCTGGAGGAGAATGGGAGACCGCAGCGGAGACGGATCGAGATTCCCCCTGTGCAGCAGAGGAAACTCGACTCCTAACAAATACTGTTTTTTTGTTTTTTTTAATGCTCCCTTAAAAAAAATAGTGGGAGATTAATATTGGCATTTGTGCTTGAGTGCCAGTCGTGTGTGCCATCTCTCTCAAATTGTGGGGCACAGAAAGCCTAGTGTCTATAATACTGTTTTTTTTTTTTAATTCTCCCTTAAAAAAAAATAGTGGGAGATTAATATTGGCATTTGTGCTTGAGTGCCAGTCGTGTGTGCCATCTCTCTCAAATTGTGGGGCTCAGAAAGCCTAGTGTCTAATACTGTTTTTTTTTTTGTTTTTTTAATTCTCCCTTAAAAAAAAATAGTGGGAGATTAATATTGGCATTTGTGCTTGAGTGCCAGTCGTGTGTGCCGTCTCTCTCAAATTGTGGGGCACAGAAAGCCTAGTGTCTAATACTGTTTTTTTTTTGTTTGTTTTTAAATTCTCCCTGAAAAAAAAAAATAGTAGGAGATTAATATTGGCATTTGTGCTTGAGTGCCAGTCGTGTGTGCCATCTCTCTCAAATTGTGGGGCACAGAAAGCCTAGTGTCTATAATACTGTTTTTTTGTTTGTTTTTTAATTCTCCCTTAAGAAAAAAATAGTGGGAGATTAATATTGGCATTTGTGCTTGAGTGCCAGTCGTGTGTGCCATCTCTCTCAAATTGTGGGGCACAGAAAGCCTAGTGTCTAAGGCCATGTTCACACGATCCTTTTTTTCATGCGGAATTGCCGCGATTTTCCCGCTGCGGGTCCGCAGCTGTTTTCCATGCAGGGTACATTACATTGTACCCTATGGAAAACAGGAATTGCTGTGCCCACAATGCGGAAAATCAAAAAAAAAGCCGCGCTGAATAGCTGCGGGAAAAAAGAAGTACCATGTCACTTCTTTTTTCGGAGCCGCAGCGGTTCTGCACCCATTGACCTCCATTGTGAGGTCAAACCCGCAGTAAAACCCGCAGATGAAAAAAATATCTGCGGGTTTTACTGCGGTTTGTGGTGCAGAACCGCTGCAGCAGGAAGTGCGGGGAAGCGGGCGGAAGTGCGTGGGCGGAGTGTGTCTGCCCCCCCGTGCTCCGATCCCGCCCCCCCGTGCTCCAATCCCACCGCCCCGTGCTCCGATGCCCCCCCAGTGCTCCGATGCCCCCCCGTGCCCTAATCTCCCCCCCTTATACTTACCCGGCGTCCCGGTGTCCGTCCGGCCGTCTTCTCCCTGGGCGCCGCCATCTTGCAAAATGGCGGGCGCATGCGCAGTGCGCCCGCCGAATCTGCCGGCCGGCAGATTCGTTCCAAAGTGCATTTTCATCACTGAGATATAATCTATCTCAGTGATCAAAATAAAAAAAATAGTAAATGACACCCCCCCTTTGTCACCCCCATAGGTAGGGACAATAAAAAAAAATTAAGAATTTTTTTTCCACTAAGGTTAGAATAGGGTTAGGGGTAGGGTTAGGGGTAGGGTTAGGGTTAAGGGTAGGGTTAGGGTTAGGGGTAGGGTTAGGGTTAGGGTTAGGGTTAGGGGAAGGGTTAGGGGTAGGCCATTTTAACCCTAAAAAACTTCCTAGAAAACACACAGACTCTGCATAGAAAACTGCATAAAAAAAGGATAAAAAAAGGATCAAAAAACGCATCAAAAAACGCATCAAAAAAGGACAAAAAAAGGACCAAAAAAAGGACCTGCGTTTTCTGCCAAGAGCTGTAGTTTTTAAAAAAACAGTCCTGAAAAAAAAAGGATGGAAATCAGGAACGTGTGAACATACCCTAATACTGTTTGTTTGTTTTTTTTAATTCTCCTTTAAAAAAGATAGTGGGAGATTAATATTGGCATTTGTGCTTGAGTGCCAGTCGTGTGTGCCATCTCTCTCAAATTGTGGGGCACAGAAAGCCTAGTGTCTAATACTGTTTTTTTTTGTTTTTAAATTCTCCCTGAAAAAAAATAAATAGTGGGAGATTAATATTGGCATTTGTGCTTGAGTGCCAGTCGTGTGTGCCATCTCTCTCAAATTGTGGGGCACAGAAAGCCTAGTGTCTATAATACTGTTTTTTTTTTTTTGGTTGTTTTTAAATTCTCCCTGAAAAAAAATAAATAGTGGGAGATTAATATTGGCATTTGTGCTTGAGTGCCAGTCGTGTGTGCCATCTCTCTCAAATTGTGGGGCACAGAAAGCCTAGTGTCTAATACTGTTTTTTTTTTTCTCCCTTAAAAAAAATAGTGGGAGATTAATATTGGCATTTGTGCTTGAGTGCCAGTCGTGTGTGCCATCTCTCTCAAATTGTGGGGCACAGAAAGCCTAGTGTCTAATACTGTTTTTTTTTTTGTTTTTAAATTCTCCCTGAAAAAAAATAAATAGTGGGAGATTAATATTGGCATTTGTGCTTCAGTGCCAGTCGTGTGTGCCATCTCTCTCAAATTGTGGGGCACAGAAAGCCTAGTGTCTATAATACTGTTTTTTTTTTTTTTTAATTCTCCCTTTAAAAAAAATAGTGGGAGATTAATATTGGCATTTGTGCTTGAGTGCCAGTCGTGTGTGCCATCTCTCTCAAATTGTGGGGCACAGAAAGCCTAGTGTCTAATACTGTTTTCTTTTGTTTGTTTTTAAATTCTCCCTGAAAAAAAAATAAATAGTGGGAGATTAATATTGGCATTTGTGCTTGAGTACCAGTCGTGTGTGCCATCTCTCTCAAATTGTGGGGCACAGAAAGCCTAGTGTCTATAATACTGTTTTTTTGTTTGTTTTTTAATTCTCCCTTAAGAAAAAAATAGTGGGAGATTAATATTGGCATTTGTGCTTGAGTGCCAGTCGTGTGTGCCATCTCTCTCAAATTGTGGGGCACAGAAAGCCTAGTGTCTAATACTGTTTTTTTTTGTGTTTTTAAATTCTCCCTGAAAAAAAATAAATAGTGGGAGATTAATATTGGCATTTGTGCTTGAGTGCCAGTCGTGTGTGCCATCTCTCTCAAATTGTGGGGCACAGAAAGCCTAGTGTCTAATACTGTTTTTTTTTTTTTTTTTGAATTTTCCCTGAAAAAAAATAAATAGTGGGAGATTAACCCCTTCATAACCGGGGGATTTTTCTTTTTTTCCGTGTTCGTTTTTCGCTCCCCTTCTTCCCAGAGCCATAACTTTTTTATTTTTCTGTCAATTTGGCCTTGTGAGGGCTTATTTTTTGCGGGACGGGTTGTACTTTTGAAAAACATCATTGGTTTTAGCATGTCGTGTACTAGAAAACGGGAAAAAAATTCCAAGTGCGGTGAAATTGCAAAAAAAGTGCAATCCCACATTGGTTTTTTGTTTGGCTTTTTTGCAAGGTTCACTAAATGCTAAAACTGACCTGCGATTATGATTCTCCAGGTCATTACGAGTTCATAGACACCAAACATGACTAGGTTATTTTTTATCTAAGTGGTGAAAAAAAATTCCAAACTTTGCTAAAAAAAAATAATAAAAAATTGCGCCATTTTCCGATACTCGTAGCGTCTCCATTTTTCATCATCTGGGGTCGGTTGAGGGCTTATTTTTTGCGTGCCGAGATGACGTTTTTAATGATAGCATTTCGGTGCAGATACGTTCTTTTGATCGCCCGTTATTGCATTTTAATGCAATGTCGCGGCGACCAAAAAAACGTAATTCTGGCGTTTCGAATTTTTTTCCCGCTACGCTGTTTAGCGATCAGGTTAATACTTTTTTTTAATTGATAGATCGGGCGATTCTGAGCGCGGCGATACCAAATATGCGTAGATTTGATATTTTTTTTATTGATTTATTTTGATTGGGGCGAAAGGGGGGTGATTTAAACTTTTATGTTTTTTTTATTTTTTTCACATTTTTTTAAACTTTTTTTTTAACTTTTGCCATGCTTCAATAGCCTCCATGAGAGGCTAGAAGCAGGCATAGCACGATCGGCTCTGCTACATAGCAGCGATCTGCTGATCGCTGCTATGTAGCAGAATTGCACGTGTGCTGTGAGCGCCGACCACAGGGTGGCGCTCACAGCGACGGGCAATCAGTAACCATAGAGGTCTCAAGGACCTCTATGGTTACCATTCACAAGCATCGCCGACCCCCGATCATGTGACGGGGGTCGGCGATGACGTCATTTCCGGCTGCCCGGCCGGAAGCGGTAGTTAGATGCCGCTGTCTGTGTTTGACAGCGGCATTTAACTAGTTAATAGGTGCGGGCAGATCGCGATTCTGCCCGCGCCTATTACGGGCACATGTCAGCTGTTCAAAACAGCTGACATGTCCCGGCTTTGGTGCGGGCTCACCGCGGAGCCCTGCATCAAAGCAGGGGAGCCGGCATCGGACGGTATAGTACGTCCGATGCCGGTAAGGGGTTAATATTGGCATTTGTGCTTCAGTGCCAGTCGTGTGTGCCATCTCTCTCAAATTGTGGGGCACAGAAAGCCTAGTGTCTATAATACTGTTTTTTGTTTTTTTGTTTTTTAATTCTCCCTTAAAAAAATTGTGGGAGATTAATATTGGCATTTGTGCTTGAGTGCCAGTCGAATGTGCCATCTCTCTCAAATTGTGGGGCACAGAAAGCCTAGTGTCTAATACTGTTTTTTTTTTGTTTGTTTTTAAATTCTCCCTGAAAAAAAATAAATAGTGGGAGATTAATATTGGCATTTGTGCTTCAGTGCCAGTCGTGTGTGCCATCTCTCTCAAATTGTGGAGCACAGAAAGCCTAGTGTCTATAATACTGTTTTTTTTTTGTTTTTAAATTCTCCCTGAAAAAAAATAAATAGTGGGAGATTAATATTGGCATTTGTGCTTGAGTGCCAGTCGTGTGTGCCATCTCTCTCAAATTGTGGGGCACAGAAAGCCTAGTGTCTATAATACGTTTTTTTTTTTGTTTTTTAATTCTCCCTTAAAAAAAATAGTGGGAGATTAATATTGGCATTTGTGCTTGAGTGCCAGTCGTGTGTGCCATCTCTCTCAAATTTTGGGGCACAGAAAGCCTAGTGTCTAATACTGTTTTTTTTTTTTTTTTTTTAATGCTCCCTTAAAAAAAAATAGTGGGAGATTAATATTGGCATTTGTGCTTGAGTGCCAGTCGTGTGTGCCATCTCTCTCAAATTGTGGGGCACAGAAAGCCTAGTGTCTAATACTGTTTTTTTTTTGTTTTTTTAATGCTCCCTTAAAAATAAATAGTGGGAGATTAATATTGGCATTTGTGCTTGAGTGCCAGTCGTGTGTGCCATCTCTCTCAAATTGTGGGGCACAGAAAGCCTAGTGTCTAATACTGTTTCTTTTTTGTTTGTTTTTAAATTCTCCCTGAAAAAAAATAAATGGTGGGAGATTAATATTGGCATTTGTGCTTCAGTGCCAGTCGTGTGTGCCATCTCTCTCAAATTGTGGGGCACAGAAAGCCTAGTGTCTATAATACTGTTTTTTTGTTTGTTTTTTAATTCTCCCTTAAAAAAAAAAGGGAGATTAATATTGGCATTTGTGCTTGAGTGCCAGTCGTGTGTGCCATCTCTCTCAAATTGTGGGGCACAGAAAGCCTAGTGTTTATAATACGTTTTTTTTTTTTTTTTTTTAATTCTCCCTTAAAAAAAATAGTGGGAGATTAATATTGGCATTTGTGCTTGAGTGCCAGTCGTGTGTGCCATCTCTCTCAAATTGTGGGGCACAGAAAGCCTAGTGTCTAATACTGTTTTTTTTTGTTTTTAAATTCTCCCTGAAAAAAAATAAATAGTGGGAGATTAATATTGGCATTTGTGCTTCAGTGCCAGTCGTGTGTGCCATCTCTCTCAAATTGTGGGGCACAGAAAGCCTAGTGTCTATAATACTGTTGTTTTTTTGTTTTTTTTTAATTCTCCCTTAAAAAAATAGTGGGAGATTAATATTGGCATTTGTGCTTGAGTGCCAGTCGTGTGTGCCATCTCTCTCAAATTGTGGGGCACAGAAAGCCTAGTGTCTAATACTGTTTTTTTTTTTTTTAATGCTCCCTTAAAAAAATAGTGGGAGATTAATATTGGCATTTGTGCTTGAGTGCCAGTCGTGTGTGCCATCTCTCTCAAATTGTGGGGCACAGAAAGCCTAGTGTCTAATACTGTTTTTTTTTTGTTTGTTTTTAAATTCTCCCTGAAAAAAAAAAAATAGTGGGAGATTAATATTGGCATTTGTGCTTCAGTGCCAGTCGTGTGTGCCATCTCTCTCAAATTGTGGGGCACAGAAAGCCTAGTGTCTATAATACTGTTTTTTTTTTTGTTTTTTTAATTCTCCCTTAAAAAAATAGTGGGAGATTAATATTGGCATTTGTGCTTCAGTGCCAGTCATGTGTGCCATCTCTCTCAAATTTAGGGGCACAGAAAGCCTAGTGTCTAATACTGTTTTTTTTTTTGTTTTTTAATTCTCCCTTAAAAAAAAATTAGTGGGAGATTAATATTGGCATTTGTGCTTGAGTGACAGTCCTGCGTGTGTGGCATCTCTCTCATTTTGTGCCACAGAAAACCTAGTGTGTAACATTGAGCCTGATTTTCCTTGCAGTCTCACCCACCTATAAAGGGATATCTAAATTCTACAGAAGTTTGAGTTCACCTTGTAAGTTGTTTTACAGTAACAAATACCGTTACTTTGGTTACGTTTTTCAAACAATGAGGAAGTCTGGTGGAAGAGGTCGTGGCCGTGGGCGTTCATTGCCAGCTGGTAATGATGGTAGTGGTGGTGGAGCATCAGGTGGTCGTGGGAAAAGCAATATAGCACCTAAGTCTCGAGTTGTGGAGCCAGGTTCGTCGTCTGGCTACACAAGGCCTCGAACGTTCCCTTTTCTGGGAGTAGGATAACCGCTTTTAAAGCCGGAGCAGCAAGAGCAAGTTTTGGCTTTCCTTGCTGACTCAGCCTCTAGCTCTTTTGTCTCCTCTTCTGAAACTGGTAAATGTAAAAGCAGTGCGTCGTTAGTGGATGTTCACGGTCAGGGACAAGTCGCTTCCTTGTCCTCTTCAGCAAAAACAACAACAGAGAAGGATGCGTCAGGCGACACAACGGGTTACTCCATGGAGCTCTTTACACATACCGTTCCTGGGTTAGAAAGTGAAACAGTTAACAGGCCATGCGCATTACAAGTTGAATCGGACATGGAGTGCACAGATGCACAGCCACAGCCAGATTACTATGCTGTTCCTTTGACTCAGACCACAACATTGCCCTCACAGTGTACTGATCCAGAATCAGACCCTGATGAGACTATGGTGCCCCGTCACGAACGCTATACCACCGGCTTACATGGTGACACAGACGAAGTTGCACACGAGATAGAAGAGGAGGTCATAGATGACCCAGTTGTTGACCCCGATTGGCAGCCATTGGGGGAACAGGGTGCAGGCGGCAGTAGTTCTGAAGCAGAGGAGGAGGGGCCACAGCAGGCAGCAACATCGCAACAGGTTCCATCTGCCGGGCCCGTATCTGGCCCAAAACGCGTGGCAAAGCCAAAAGCAGTTGGAGGACAGTGTGGCCATCCGGTTAAAGAAGCTCAGTCTGCAATGCCTGAAAAGGTATCCGATGGTAGAAAGAGTGCAGTCTGGCATTTTTTTAAACAACATCCAATTGATCAGCGCAAAGTCATCTGTCAAAAATGTTCAACTACCTTAAGCAGAGGTCAGAATGTGAAAAGTCTAAATACAAGTTGCATGCATAGACATTTAACCACCATGCATTTGCAAGCCTGGACTAACTACCAAACGTCCCTTAAGGTTGTAGCACCCTCGGCCAATGAAGCTAGTCAGCAACGCTACATCCCTTCCGTCACTGTAAGGCCACCATTTCCCGCACCACCTGCAGTATCTGTGCAGGTTTCGTTGCCAGGCCAAAGCAGTCAGGGTCAGGGAATCACCAGTTTCATAGTAGGAAACACTGCATGTAGGGAACCGGCAAGAATACCGTCTCCAACCATCTCTCAATCTGCCATGTCCACCGGCACCCCCGCTAGTTCCACTATCTCCAGCTCTCCAGTCCAGCTCACCCTACATGAGATTCTCGTTAGAAAACGGAAGTACTCATCCTCGCATCTGCGTACACAGGGTTTGAACGCCTACATTGCTAGACTAATCTCGTTAGAGATGATGCCCTACCGGTTAGTTGAAAGCGAAGCTTTCAAAGCCCTGATGGACTACGCTGTACCACGCTACGAGCTACCCAGTCGACACTTCTTTTCGAGAAAAGCCATCCCAGCCCTCCAACAGCATGTTAAAGAGCGCATCGTCCATGCACTCAGGCAATCTGTGAGTACAAAGGTGCACCTGACAACAGATGCATGGACCAGTAGGCATGGCCAGGGACATTACGTGTCCATCACGGCACACTGGGTGAATGTGGTGGATGCAGGGTCCACAGGGGACAGCAATATTGGGACAGTTCTGCCTAGCCCACGGTGTAGGAAACAGTTGGCTGTAGCCGTTCGCCCCCCTCCTCCTCCTCCTCGTCCTCCCGCAGAAGCGGGAGCTTGTCCACAGACTGCAGTCACACAACCACTCCATCCGCAGCTGCCACTGTTGCACACCAGGTGTCCCATTATGGGGCAGCTACTGGCAAGCGTCAGCAGGCGGTATTGGCAATGAAGTGTTTGGGCGACAACAGACACACCGCGGAAGTTCTGTCCGAGTTCTTGCAGAAAGAAACGCAGTCATGGCTGGGCACTGTAGATCTTGAGGCAGGCAAGGTAGTGAGTGATAACTGAAGGAATTTCATGGCTGCCATCGCCCTTTCCCAACTGAAACACATTCCTTGCCTGGCTCACACCTTAAACCTGGTGGTGCAGTGCTTCCTGAAAAGTTATCCGGGGTTATCCGACCTTCTCCTCAAAGTGCGCAGACTTTGCTCGCATATCCGCCGTTCGCCCGTACACTCCAGCCATATGCAGAACTATCAGCGGTCTTTGAACCTTCCCCAGCATCGCCTAATCATCGACGTTGCAACAAGGTGGAACTCAACACTGCACATGCTTCAGAGACTGTGCGAACAGAGGTGTGCTGTTATGTATTTGTGGGAGGATACACATATACGGGCAGGCAGTTGGATGGCAGACATGGAGTTGTCAGGTGTGCAGTGGTCGAAGGTTCAAGACATGTGTCAAGTCCTTCAGTGTTTTGAGGAATACACACGGCTGGTTAGTGCAGACAACGCCATAATAAGCATGAGCATCCCCTTAATGCGTCTGCTGATGCAAAGTTTAACGCACATAAAGGAGCAGGCGTCTGCAGCAGAGGAAGAGGAAAGCCTTGATGACAGTCAGCCATTGTCTGGTCAGGGCAGTGTACAGGACGAGGTAGCGGGCGAACAGGAGGAGGAGGACGAGGAGGATGATGGGGATGAGTATTTTTTTAATGAGAAAGCTTCTCCGGGGCCAATGGAAATTGGTGGCGTGGCAAGGCCAGGTTCTGTTTTTTTGAGGGACACAAGTGACGTAGATTTGCCTGTAACTGCCCCTCAACCCAGCACAACCGCAGATTTGACAACTGGAACTTTGGCCCACATGGCGGATTATGCCTTACGTATCCTCAAAAGGGACCCACGCATTATTAAAATGATGACCGATGACGATTACTGGTTGGCCTGCCTCCTTGATCCTCGCTATAAAGGCAAATTGCAAAATATTATGCCACATGAGAACCTGGAACAAATATTAGCAACTAAACAATCAACTCTTGTTGACCGTTTGATTCAGGCATTCCCAGCACACAGCGCCGGTGATGGTTCTCACACGAGCTGCAGGGGGCAGCAGACCAGAGGTGTTAGAGGTGCACAAATCAGAAGTGGCATTGGACAGAGGGGTTTTCTGACCAGGTTGTGGAGTGATTTTGCTATGACCGCAGACAGGACAGGTACTGCAGCATCAATTCAAAGTGACAGGAGACAACATTTGTCCAGTATGGTTACTAACTATTTTTCATCCCTTATCGATGTTCTCCCTCAACCATCATTCCCATTTGATTACTGGGCATCCAAATTAGACACCTGGCCAGAATTGGCAGATCATGCATTGCAGGAGCTTGCTTGCCCAGCAGCTAGTGTGCTATCAGAAAGAGTATTCAGTGCTGCTGGTTCAATATTAACTGAAAAAAGGACTCGTCTGGCTACCCAAAATGTTGATGATCTAATCTTCATTAAAATGAACCACTCCTGGATTTCGAATTATTTTGCCCCACCTTTCCCGGCTGACACCTAGCTTTCCTGTGAAAAGGTCTTGCTTGTGGACTGGTCTGACTGAGTTTTCCAATCTTGTAATTTGCAGCAGCTGTTTGTCCAGCATACGACATGTTTACACCTCCCTAAATGGGCAAACTCCGCCCACGGGGCCGTGGTCTCGCCACTTGGTGCAAGCACCCGTGAGAGTGCCGTTTGTCTGAAGAGGTGGGTGTGCACGCTTTTGGTCAACGTCACTGCCACTGGGTCCTTCATAGTACAATAAAGTGTCTCTGGCGGTGGTGGCGCGCAACCAACGTCAGACACACCGTTGTAACATGAGGGGCCCTGGGCCTGTACCGCCGGCCACAAGACAGTTCCCCCCCAGCTCAAACAGTGCTCTACGATTTGCAAAATTATCTCTCACAGCTCCACCAATGTTTAGTCTACGCGCTGACATCCTTCAATGCCTGGCACTGACAATACCAATGTGTTGACATGTATGATGCTACTTAAAATAGTCATGGGCAGTGTCCTATATTTACACCAGTAAATACTTAGCACCAAATTACTAGGTCTGAAACTCAGCAGAGGAGCCCACCCCTGTACCTAATTATGCCACCCTTTTGTTTTTTGGTTTTGTTGTATTGCGAGACATTAACATCTATTTATTTTTTGGGAGTACTAACTGTCAGACACTCCTTACAATGGGCCTCCGCTGACAACACCAATGCTGCCTGTGTACCCCTGCAAGATAATTCCAAGTGCATAGAGCCTACTTTTGTTATGTTAGGCCTACTAAGTCTGTCTGCGGTCCATAATAGAAATTGTCCTTCACTGACCACACCACTGCTGCCCGTGTACCCCTGGAACCTATTTTAAAGTGCCTACAGCCTACTTTTCTTATGTTAGGCCTACTAAGCCTGTCTGCGGTCCCTCCTTCCAATAGTCCTCCACTGACCAGACCAATGCTGGCTGTGTACCCCTGGAACCTATTTTAAATTGCATAGAGCATCCTTTTTTTAATTGTAGGCGTACTAAGTCTGTCTGCGGTCCATAATTGAAATTGTCCTTCACGGACCACACCACTGCTGCCCGTGTACCCCTAGAACCTATTTTAAAGTGCCTACAGCCTACTTTTCTTATGTTAGGCCTACTAAGCCTGTCTGCGGTCCCTCCTTCCAGTAGTCCTCCACTGACCAGACCAATGCTGGCCGTGTACCCCTGGAACCTATTTTAAATTGCATAGAGCATCCTTTTTTTAATTGTAGGCGTACTAAGTCTGTCTGCGGTCCATTATTGAAATTGTCCTTCACGGACCACACCACTGCTGCCCGTGTACCCCTGGAACCTTTTTTAAAGTGCCTACAGCCTACTTTTCTCATGTTAGGCCTACTAAGCCTGTCTGCGGTCCCTCCTTCCAATAGTCCTCCACTGACCAGACCAATGCTGGCCGTGTACCCCTGGAACCTATTTTAAATTGCATAGAGCATCCTTTTTTTAATTGTAGGCGTACTAAGTCTGTCTGCGGTCCATAATTGAAATTGTCCTCCATGGACCACACCACTGCTGCCCGTGTACCCCTGGAACCTATTTTAAAGTGCCTACAGCCTACTTTTCTTATGTTAGGCCTACTAAGCCTGTCTGCGGTCCCTCCTTCCAATAGTCCTCCACTGACCAGACCAATGCTGGCCGTGTACCCCTGGAACCTATTTTAAATTGCATAGAGCATCCTTTTTTTAATTGTAGGCGTACCAAGTCTGTCTGCGGTCCATAATTGAAATTGTCCTCCACTGACCAGACCATTGCTGGCCGTGTACCCCTGGAACCTAGCTGAAAGTGCATAGAGCCTACTTTTTTTCTTTATTTTATATTTATAAAGCCCAGATGAACTACGCTGTACCACGGTTCAAGCTACCCAGTCGACACTTCTTTTGCGAGAAAAGCCATCCCAGCCCTCCACCAGCATGAAAAAGTCCGCATTGTCCATGCACTCAGGTAATCTAAGAGTAGAAAGGTGCACCTGACAACAGACGCATGGACCAGTATGCATGTCCACGGAAGGTTACGTGTCCATTACGGCGCACTGGGTTAATGTGGTGGATGCATGGTCCACAGGGGACAGCCTACTAAGTCTGTCTGCAGTCCCTAATTCAAATTGTCCTCCGCTGACCACACCAATGCTGCCTGTGTTCCCCTGTAACCTTTTTTAAACTGCATTGAGCCAAACTTTTTGTTTAAGGCCTACTACCTGTGTCTGTCTGCACCACTCAATACAGCTGTCCTCCTCTGAAAAAAGCTGAGCGTCAATTGTCTGGTTTTCAGCCTATAGGAATTTGAAAACTGCATTGGGGCTACTACTTCGGTAGGGCCTACCAACGGTGTCTGCCGCTCCAAGGTGTTCTCCTGGTTGCCTTTCCTGAGCTTCAATCTTCTGGCTCGTCTTAAATAGTTTTTTAATCGAACAACTGCAGTGGGGCTACTGGTTTGGTTGGGGCCTACTAAGATTGTGTGTCGCTCCAAGGTGTTCTCCTGGTTTACTTTCCTGAGCTTCAACCTTCAGGCTCGTCTTAAATAGTTTTTTAATCGAACAACTGCAGTGGGGCTACTAGTTAGGTTGGGGCCTACTAAGATTGTCTGTCGCTCCAAGGTGTTCTCCAGGTTGCCTCTCCATAGCTTCAATCTTCATGCTCTCGTTAAGTTGTTGTTGAAACAACACTGCATTAGGCCTACAAGTTGGGTCTGGGTCGTAGAGACGGCGTCTGCCGCTCCAAGGTGTTCTCCAGGTTGCCTCTCCATAGCTTCAATCTTCATGCTCTCGTTAAGTATTTGTTGAAACAACACTGCATTAGGCCTAAAAGTTGGGTCTGGGTTGTAGAGACAGTGTCTGCCGCTCCAAGGTGTTCTCCAGGTTGCCTCTCCATAGCTTCAATCTTCATGCTCTCGTTAAGTAGTTGTTGAAACAACACTGCATTAGGCCTACAAGTTGGGTCTGGGTCGTAGAGACGGTGTCTGCCGCTCCAAGGTGTTCTCCAGGTTGCCTCTCCATAGCTTCAATCTTCATGCTCTCGTTAAGTAGTTGTTGAAACAACACTGCATTAGGCCTAAAAGTTGGGTCTGGGTTGTAGAGACGGTGTCTGCCGCTCCAAGGTGTTCTCCAGGTTGCCTCTCCATAGCTTCAATCTTCATGCTCTCGTTAAGTAGTTGTTGAAACAACACTGCATTAGGCCTACAAGTTGGGTCTGGGTCATAGAGACGGTGTATGCTGCTCCAAGGTGTTCTCCAGGTTGCCACATAATCGAAGCTGCATAGAGCCTATTTTGTTATTTAAGGCCTTCTAAGTCTTTCTGCGGTCCCTCCTTCCAATTGTCCTCCACTGAGCACACCAATGCAGACCGTGTACCCATGTAACCTTTTTTAAACCTGCGTCGAGCCAACTTTGTGGTGTAAGGCCTACTTGTAGTGTCTGGCTGCGCCACTCAATACAGCTGTCCTCTTTACAAAAAATGACCTGCAATTATCTGGTTTTCAGCCTATCGGAATTTTAAAACTGCAGTGGGCCTACTAGTTTGGCTGGGGCCTACTAACAGTGTCTGCCGCTCCAAGGTGTTCTCCTGGTTGCCTTTCCTGAGCTTCTATCTTCAGGCTCTTGTTAAATAGTTGTTAAATGGAACAACTGCATTTGGCCTACTAGTTGGGTTGGGGCCTACTAACAGTGTCTGCCGCTCCTTGCTGTTCTCCTGGTTTCCTGTCCTGAACTTCCATTTTCAGGCTCTCGTTAAGTTGTTGTTAATGTTAGACTGCATTTGGCCTACTAGTTGGGTTGGGGCCTACTATCGGTGTCTGCCGCTCCTTGCTGTTCTCCTCCACTGAACAAAGCTGTGCCGCCTGTTTACTTCTGTTGCCAATTTTGAACTGCATTTAGACTACTTACTGATTTGGGCCTACTCTCTGTGTCAGCCTCTCATTACAGTTGTCCTCCACTGAACAAAGCAATGCCCCCTGGTTAGTCCTGTTACCAATTTTGAACTGCATTTAGCCCACTTTATTCTTTGGGCCTATATCTGTGTTTCCTCCTCATCCTGCCCATTGCCCAGCCAGTGATAGATGAGTCTGCTGGTGCATTGACCCATAACGCAACATTCCCCGTGCACGTTACACAGCCAGAATCTGACCCTGCTGAAATTCAGGTTCCCCTTCCCACATACTATACCACCTTACAAGGGGACAAAGAGGAAGGTGAAGATGAAAGTGCAAGTTCCATCATCAGGTGGGGGGGCATACTCGTTGGCGATGTCACTGGCACAGGGCCCCTCATAGTATGCAAAAGTGTCGCTGCCGGTGGGAGGCGCCCCCGCCGTGCAAGCACACCGCCGTACTTTGAGGGGCCCTATGCCAGTGCCAATGCCAACGAGTGGGCCCCCCCTGCTTGCTCAGGATCACAGCACTTGCTAAGTTTAAATACTTACCTCGCCCTGCTCCACTGCCGTGACGTGGTCCAGATTTCCTGGGCCCACAAAATACTTGAACCAGCCCTACCCCCAACAACTTTAGCCAAATGACCCCCAATTTCCAATGGCTAACTATTATTGTAAGGGAAATTAAGATTGACAAGCTTCATTAAGAAGAATGGATGTTTTTGCCATTAAAATGGGCACTCTAGGTGTTTTCCTGGCCCCCACTCACTGCCGACTATGCTGCCCCATTGACTTGCATTGGGTTTCGTGTTTCGGTCGATCCCTACTTTACGACATAATCAGCCGATTTCACTCAACCCGACTTTTGAGATAGTCGGGTTTTGCGAAACCCGACTCGACTCTAAAAAAGTCAAGGTCGCTCAACCCTAGTCTAGATGATTGATGATACCCAAAAGTGACACGATTTTAAAAACTGAACCCCTCAAGGTGCTCAAAACCACATTCAAGAAGTTTATTAACCCTTCAGGTGCTTCACAGGAATATTTAGAATGTGGAAAAAAAAAGAACATTTAACTTTTTTTCACCAAAAATTTATTTCAGATCCAATTTTTTTATTTTTATAAGGGTAACAGGAAAACATGGACCACAAAATGTGTTGTGTAATTTCTCCTGAGCATGCTGATACCCCATATGAGGGAGAAAACCACTGTTTGGGCGCACGGCAGAGCTCGGAAGGGAAGGAGCGCCATTTGACTTTTTGAATGCAAAAGTTGCTGAAACAATTGGCGGATGCCATGTCACATTTGGAGAGCCCCTGATGTGCCTAAACAGTGGAAATCCCCCACAAATGACACCATTTTGGAACCTAGACCCCTCAGGGAACTGATCTAGATGTGTGGTGAGCACATTGGATCCTCAGGGGCTTCAAAGAAGTTTATAACGTTGAGTGGTAAAAGTAAAAAATCTAATTTTCCCCACTAATATGTTTTTAGCATAAAATATAGCATTTTCATAAGGGTTACAGAAGAAATTGCACATACAATTTGTTGTGCAATTACTCCTGAGTACGCCAATACCCAATATAAGAGAGAAAACTAGTGTTCGGGTGAATGGCAGGGCTCGGAAGGGAAGGAGCGCCATTTGACTTTCTGAATGTAAAATTTCCTGAAATCATTAGCAGATGTCATGTCCCATTTGGAGAGCCACTGATGTGCCTAAACAGTGGAAACCCCACAAGTGACCCCATTTTGGAAACTAGACCTCTGAAGGAATGTAATAAGATACGTGGTGAGCACTATTAACCCCCAGGTACTTCACAGAAGTTTATAACATTGAGCCGTGAAAATAAAAAATCACATTTCCACACAAAAATGTTAATTTGGCTCCAAATTTTGCATTTTCATGAGGGTAACAGGATAAATTGCACCATACGATTTGTTGTGCAATTTCTTCTGAGTACACCGATACCCCACATGTGGGGGAATACTACTTTTGAGGCACAGTACAAAGATCAAAAGGGAAGATGCGCCATATTGGAGGTCAGATTTTGCTGGAATGGTTTGAGAGTGCCAAGTCACATTGACAGAGACCTTGAGGTGCCAGAACAACAGAACCCCCCTATATGAGAACTCATTTTACAAACTACACTCCTTAATGAATTCATCTAGGAGTGCAGTGATCATATTGACACCACATGTGCCTCACAGCATTTTATACCACTGAGCAGTGAAGAAAGAATAAATTACCTTTTTACCACTAAAATGTTGTTTTAGATCCAAGTTTTTAATTTTTCTAAGGGCTAATGGGAAATGTTTTGGAACAGACTCAGCTCCACTTTTTTCCTGAGTGCACCAGTAACCTACATGTAATTGGAAAAAATATTTTTCAGGCACAGTGTAAAGCTCAGAAGGCAAGGAGCGCCAGATTTTACTGTTATGGTTTGTAGGTGCCATGACCCACTGAGAGAGCCCATGAGGTGCCAGAACAGCAGAACCCCCCATAAGTGACCCCATTTTACAAACTACACCTCTCAATAAATTCATCTAGGTGTGCAGCGATCATATTGACACAATGGGTCAATACCCATTGATCTATCAAAATAAATGAAATCACACTTTCCCCTGTCTCAAAAATCCGTTGCCTCGGAGTAACCCTGGACTCTGCCCTGTCCTTCAAACCGCACATCCAAGCTCTCGCCACCTCCTGTCGCCTCCAGCTCAAAAATATTTCCAGAATCCGTCCTTTCCTCAACCCTCATTCTACCAAAATGCTTGTGCATGCCCTAATCATCTCTCGCCTCGACTACTGCAACATCATCCTTATTGGCCTACCTTCTAACACTTTCGCAAACCCTCCAGTCCATCCTTAACTCTGCTGCCCGACTAATTAATTTCTCTCCTCGCTACACTCCTGCTTCCTCTTTTTGAAAATCCCTTCACTGGCTCCCAATTTCCCAGTGTATCCAGTTTAAACTACTAAAGGTACCTTCACACTCAGCGACGCTGCAGCGATACCAACAACGATGTCGATCGCCGCAGCGTCGCTGTTTGGTCGCTGGAGAGCTGTCACACAGACAGCTCTCCAGCGACCAACGATCCCGAGGTCCCCGGTAACCAGGGTAAACATCGTGTTACTAAGCGCAGGGCCGCGCTTAGTAACCCGATGTTTACCATGGTTACCAGCGTAAGCGTTAAAAAAAACAAACACTACATACTTACCTTCAGCTGTCTGTCCTCCAGCGCTCTGCTTTCCTCTGCACTGTCAGCGCCGGTCAGCTGGAAAGCAGAGCGGTGACGTCACCGCTGTGCTTTCCGGCTGGCCGACGCTGACACAGGATGCAGGAGGAGTGCAGAGAAGCACAGCGCCGGGGACAGACAGCTGAAGGTAAGTATGTAGTGTTTGTTTTTTTAACGTTTACGCTGGTAACCAGGGTAAACATCGGGTTACTAAGCGCGGCCCTGCGCTTAGTAACCCGATGTTTACCCTGGTTACCAGTGAAGACATCGCTGGATCGGCGTCACACACGCCGATCCAGCGATGTCAGCGGGAGATCCATCGACGAAATAAAGTTCTGGACTTTCCTCAGCGACCAACGATCTCCCAGCAGGGGCCTGATCGTTGGTCGCTGTCACACATAACGATTTCCTTAACGATATCGTTGCTACGTCACAATAAGCAACGATATCGTTAACGATATCGTTATGTGTGACGGTACCTTAACACTGACCTACAAAGCCATCCATAACCTTTCTCCTCTGTATATTTCCGAACTAATCTCTCAATATCTTCCCTCACAGAGAGAGAGAAATTTAGTGTAAGAAGAGGTTTCACAGGTACTCATTCAGATGAAGATGTTTATTCTCAGCGAGGAAAGGAAAGTTTAGGACCTGGTATATGAAAGATGCCCTAATGTGGCTACCAGGTGCACATGAATTGGCCAATTTATGCGCTAAACGCTCTAATTTTTTCATATTTCTAGTGCAGTAATGCAGTTCAATTTTCATGTTTCATGTTTGCATGTTTTAGCGCCGCAGTGTGCTGCCTTATTTATTTGACTGTATACGAGTTGGCAACTTTAGGTTCTGCACCTGTTCACATTTAGTCTATGTTTGGATGTGACGGTCAGTTTTTTGAAATTTACAATATGTGGTTTAGGCACACTGGCGCTCAGAAGGAAGGGGAGCAATTGGATTTGGGAGCGGAGAATTTGCTGAATTTCTTTTGGCGGGTGAGGAGCCATTTTGCTTTTCCAGAACCTTTGTTCTACCAGTAACGTGGAAGCCCCCTATATTTCCATTAACAGATGACAGACCTGAGTGGGGACTTTTATGTGGATTAAGTTGAAGCTTTTATTGGGAACATTTTATATTTGGGATCACATATATTACTATTATTATTTATTTATATAGCACCATTGATTCCATGGTGCTGTACACTAGAAGGGGTTACATACAAGTTACAGATATCACTTACAGTAAACAAACTAACAATGACAGACTGATACAGAAGGGCGAGGACCCTGCCCTTGCAGGCTTACATTCTACAGGATTATGGGGAAGGAGACAGTAGGTTGAGGGTGGCAGGAGCTCCGGTGTTGGTGAGGCGGTAGCTTCGGTAGTGTTGAGGAGGCAGCGGGGTCAGTGCAGGCTGTAGACTTTCCTGAAGAGGTGGGTTTTCAGGTTCCGTCTGAAGGATCCGAATGTGGTTGATAGTCGGACGTGTTGGGACAGAGAATTCCAGAGGATGGGGGATATTCAGGAGAAGTCTTGGTCAGTATTAGTAATTTGAACTGGATACGCTGAGGGAATGGGAGCTGTTGTGAATTCTGTGATCAAGCTCCCTCCTGTGGTCACGAGTGGTACTGCGGCTTCAGAGTTTCCTTCCTCAGGTGATGAGGTTAAGTCGTTAGGTGCTGCTCTATTTAACTCCACCTAGTGCTTTGATCCTGGCCTCCAGTCAATGTTCTAGTATTGGTCTTGCTTCCTCCTGGATCGTTCCTGTGGCCTGTCTGCTCAGCATAAGCTAAGTTCTGCTTGTGTCCTTTTGTTGCTGTATTTTCTGTCCAGCTTGCTTTTTTGGTTCTGCTTGCTTGCTGGAAGCTCTGAGACGCAGAGGGAGCACCTCCGTACCGTTAGTCGGTGCGGAGGGTCTTTTTGCCCCTCTGCGTGGTTGTTTGTAGGTTTTTGTGTTGACCGCAAAGCTATCTTTCCTATCCTCGGTCTATTCAGTAAGTCGGGCCTCACTTTGCTAAATCTATTTCATCTCTGTGTTTGTATTTTCATCTTAACTAACAGTCATTATATGTGGGGGGCTGCCTTTTCCTTTGGGGAATTTCTCTGAGGCAAGGTAGGCTTATTTTTCTATCTTCAGGACTAGCTAGTTTCTCAGGCTGTACCGAGTTGCATAGGGAGCGTTAGGCGCAATCCACGGCTACCTCTAGTGTGGTTTGATAGGTTTAGGGATTGCGGTCAGCAGAGTTTCCATGTCTCAGAGCTCGTCCTATGTTTTGTGGTTTTTGTCAGGTCACTTGTGTGCTCTGAACTTCAAGGTCCATTGTGGTTCTGAATTACCTATTCATAACAGTACTGGAGGCCTAAAGTACTATGCTTCTCAATAGAGGGAAAAAAGAAGTTCTGAGACCATTTTTTTTTCTTTGCACTGTGTTTTGCCTTTTTTTTCCCCTAGACATTTGGGTGGTTCAGGACACAGGTGTGGTGATGGACATTAAGGCTATGTTCACACTTTGCGGATTTTGCTGCGGAACCGCAGCGGATTTGACCGCTGCGGATCCGCAGCAGTTTCCCATGAGTTTACATTACAATGTAAACCTATGGGAAACAAAAAACGCTGTGCACATGCTGCAGAAAAATCCGCGCGGAAACGCTGCGGATTACATTCCGCAGCATGTCACTTCTTTTCTGCGGATTTTCACCTGCTCCAATAGAAAACTGCAGATGAAAATCCGCAGTAGAAAACGCAGTAAAAACCGCGATAAATCCGCAGTAAAAACCGCAACGGGTTTTCACTGCGGATTTTGGAATTCTGCTGCGGAAAAATCCGCAGTGGAATCCGCAAAGTGTGAACATAGCCTTAAGGTCTGTCTTCATGTGTGGATCTTCTCACTGCAAGAGTACAAAATATTCAAGACTTTGTGGCTCAGAATTCTATGTTAGAACCAAGAATTCCTATTCCTGATTTGTTTTCTGGAGATAGAGCTAAATTTCTGAGTTTCAAAAATAATTGCAAACTGTATCTGGCGTTGAAACCTCGCTCCTCTGGTGACCCAGTTCAACAAGTTAAGATTATTATTTCTTTATTACGTGGCGACCCTCAAGACTGGGCATTTTCCCTTGCGCCAGGAGATCCTGCATTATGTAATATTGATGCGTTTTTTCTGGCGCTCGGATTACTGTACGATGAACCTAATTCAGTGGATCAGGCAGAGAAAAATTTGCTGGCTCTGTGTCAGGGTCAGGATGAGATAGAGATTTATTGTCAGAAGTTTAGAAAGTGGTCTGTGCTCACTCAATGGAATGAATGTGCTTTGGCAGCAATCTTCAGAAAGGGTCTCTCTGAAGCCCTTAAGGATGTCATGGTGGGATTTCCTATGCCTGCTGGTCTGAATGAGTCTATGTCTTTGGCCATTCAGATCGGTCGACGCTTGCGTGAGCGTAAATCTGTGCACCATTTGGCGGTATTATCTGAGCATAAACCTGAGCCTATGCAGTGCGATAGGACTTTGACCAGAGCTGAAAGGCAAGAACACAGACGTCAGAATGGGCTGTGTTTCTACTGTGGTGATTCCACTCATGCCATCTCCGATTGTTCTAAGCACACTAAGCGGTTCGCTAAGTCTGCCACCATTGGTACGGTACAGTCGAAATTTCTTTTGTCCGTTACTTTGATCTGCTCTTTGTCTTCCTATTCTGTCATGGCATTTGTGGATTCAGGTGCTGCCCTGAATTTGATGGACTTGGAGTTTGCTAGGCGCTGTGGGTTTGTCTTGGAGCCCTTGCAGTGTCTTATTCCATTGAGAGGAATTGATGCTACGCCTTTGGCCAAGAATAAGCCTCAGTATTGGACCCAGCTGACCATGTGCATGGCTCCTTCGCACCAGGAGGATATTCGCTTTCTGGTGTTGCAAAATCTGCATGATGTGGTCGTGTTGGGGTTGCCATGGCTACAAGTCCATAGCCCAGTATTAGATTGGAAATCTATGTCTGTGTCCAGCTGGGGTTGTCAGGGGTTACATGGTGATGTTCCATTTCTGTCTATCTTATCAGCCACCCCTTCTGAGGTCCCAGAGTTCTTGTCTGATTACCGGGATGTATTCGATGAGCCCAAGTCCAATACCCTACCTCCGCATAGGGATTGTGATTGTGCTATCGAGTTGATTCCTGGTAGTAAGTTTCCTAAGGGTCGACTGTTTCATTTATCTGTACCTGAGCACGCCGCTATGCAGAGTTACGTAAAAGAATCCTTGGGGAAGGGTCATATTCAGCCGTCGTCATCGCCATTGGGAGCAGGGTTCTTTTTTGTGGCCAAGAAGGATGGTTCGCTGAGACCTTGTATTGATTACCGCCTTCTAAATAAAATCACGGTCAAATTTCAGTACCCCTTGCCGCTGCTATCTGATTTGTTTGCTCGGATTAAGGGGGCTAGTTAGTTCACCAAGATAGATCTTCGTGGTGCATATAATCTTGTGCGTATTAAACGGGGCGATGAATGGAAAACTGCATTTAATACGCCCGAGGGCCATTTTGAGTACCTAGTTATGCCATTCGGACTTGCCAATGCTCCATCAGTATTTCAGTCCTTTATGCATGACATCTTCCGAGAGTACCTGGATAAATTCCTGATTGTATACATGGATGATATTTTGGTCTTCTTGGATGATTGGGAGTCTCATGTGAAGCAGGTCAGAATGGTGTTCCAGGTCCTGCGTGCTAATTCTTTGTTTGTGAAGGGATCAAAGTGTCTCTTTGGTGTTCAGAAGGTTTCATTTTTGGGGTTCATTTTTTTCCCCTTCTACCATCGAGATGGACCCTGTTAAGGTCCAGGCCATTTATGATTGGACTCAGCCGACATCTCTGAAGAGTCTGCAAAAGTTCCTTGGCTTTGCTAATTTTTATCGTCACTTCATCTGTAATTTTTCTAGTATTGCTAAACCATTGACCGATTTGACCAAGAAGGGTGCTGATGTGGTCAATTGGTCTTCTGCTGCTGTGGAAGCTTTTCAAGAGTTAAAGCGTCGTTTTTCTTCTGCCCCTGTGTTGTGTCAACCAGATGTTTCGCTTCCGTTCCAGGTTGAGGTTGATGCTTCTGAAATTGGAGCGGGGGCTGTTTTGTCGCAAAGAGGTGCTGATTGCTCGGTGATGAAGCCATGCGCCTTCTTTTCCAGGAAGTTTTCGCCTGCTGAGCGAAATTATGAAGTTGGCAATCGAGAGTTGCTGGTCATGAAGTGGGCATTCGAGGAGTGGCGTCATTGGCTTGATGGAGCTAAGCATCGCGTGGTGGTCTTGACTGATCACAAGAACTTGACTTATCTCGAGTCTGCCAAACGGTTGAATCCTAGACAGGCTCGTTGGTCGCTGTTTTTCTCCCATTTTGACTTTGTGGTTTCGTACCTTCCGGGCTCTAAAAATGTGAAGGCGGATGCCCTGTCTAGGAGTTTTGTGCCTGACTCTCCGGGTTTGCCTGAGCCGGCGAGTATTCTCAAAGAGGGAGTAATTGTGTCTGCCATCTCCCCTGATTTGCGGCGGGTGCTGCAAAAATTTCAGGCTAATAAACCTGATCGTTGCCCAGCAGAGAAACTGTTTGTCCCTGATAGGTGGACGAATAAAGTTATCTCTGAGGTTCATTGTTCGGTGTTGGCTGGTCATCCTGGAATCTTTGGTACCAGAGATTTGGTGGCTAGATCCTTTTGGTGGCTGTCTCTGTCGCGGGATGTGCGTTCTTTTGTGCAGTCCTGTGGGATTTGTGCTCGGGCTAAGCCCTGCTGTTCTCGTGCCAGTGGGTTGCTTTTGCCCTTGCCGATCCTGAAGAGGCCTTGGACACATATCTCTATGGATTTTATTTCGGATCTCCCCGTCTCTCAAAAAATGTCGGTCATTTGGGTAGTTTGTGATCGCTTCTCTAAGATGATCCATTTGGTACCCTTGTCTAAATTACCTTCCTCCTCTGATTTGGTGCCATTGTTCTTCCAGCATGTGGTTCGTTTACATGGCATTCCAGAGAACATCGTTTCTGACAGAGGTTCCCAGTTTGTTTCGAGGTTTTGGCGAGCCTTTTGTGCTAGGATGGGCATTGATTTGTCTTTTTCCTCGGCTTTCCATCCTCAGACAAATGGCCAGACTGAACGAACCAATCAGACCTTGGAAACATATCTGAGATGTTTTGTTTCTGCTGATCAGGATGATTGGGTGTCCTTTTTGCCGTTGGCTGAGTTTGCTCTTAATAATCGGGCCAGCTCGGCTACCTTGGTTTCACCGTTTTTCTGCAATTCTGGGTTCCATCCTCGTTTCTCTTCAGGGCAGGTTGAGTCTTCGGACTGTCCTGGTGTGGATACTGTGGTGGACAGGTTGCAGCGGATTTGGACTCATGTAGTGGACAATTTGACCTTGTCCCAGGAGAAGGCTCAACGTTTCGCTAATCGCAGACGCTGTGTGGGTCCCCGACTTCATGTTGGGGATTTGGTTTGGTTGTCTGTTGTGAATTCTGTGGCAGAGTTCACTCCTGTGGTCACAAGTGGTACTTCGGCTGATTCTCTCTGGGATCTTCCGTTTGTGGAGGAAAGTGGTACTGCAGCTTCTGAGTTTCCTCCCTCAGGTGATCTGGTGAGCTCGTTAGCTTCTTCTCTACTTAACTCCACCTGATGCTTTGATCTATGCTTCCTGTCAATGTTTCAGTGTGGGACTTGTTTTTTCCCTGGATCATTCCTGTGGCCTGCTGCTCTGCAAAGCTAAGTTTTGCTTATGTTATTTTGTTGCTATTTTTCTGTCCAGCTTGCTTTATTGGTTTTTCTCGCCTGCTGGAAGCTCTGAGACGTAGAGGGACCACCTCCGTACCGTTAGTCGGTGCGGAGGGTCTTTTTGTCCCCTCTGCGTGGTTTTTTATAGGTTTTTGTGCTGACCGCAAAGTTATCTTCCCTATTCTCGTTCTGTTCAGCTAGTCGGGCCTCACTTTGCTAAATCTGTTTCATCTCTATGTTTGTCTTTTCATCTTACTCACAGTCATTATATGTGGGGGGCTGCCTTTTCCTTTGGGGAATTTCTCTGAGGCAAGGTAGGCTTATTTTTCTATCTTCAGGATTAGCTAGTTTCTCAGGCTGTGACGAGGCGCCTAGGTTCTGGTCAGGAGCGCTCCACGGCTACCTTTAGTGTGGTTTGATAGGCTTAGGGATTGCGGTCTGCAGAGTTCCCACGTCTCAGAGCTCGTTCTATTATTTTGGGTTATTGTCAGTTCACTGTATGTGCTCTGACCTCCATGTCCATTGTGATTCTGAATTGCCTTTAATAACAGTACAGGAAGCCAAAAGTGCTAATGATTCTCAATAGAGGGAAAAAAGAAGTTCTGAGACCATTTTTTTTTCTTTGCACTGTGTTTTGTCTTTTTTTTCCCCTAGACATTTGGGTGGTTCAGGACACAGGTGTAGCAATGGACATTAAAGGTCTGTCTTCATGTGTGGATAAGCTCACGGCAAGAGTTCAAAATATTCAAGATTTTGTGGTCCAGAATTCTTTGCTTGAACCGAGAATTCCTATTCCAGATTTGTTTTTTGGAGATAGAACTAAATTTCTGAGTTTCAAAAATAATTGTAAACTATTTCTGGCTTTGAAACCTCGCTCTTCTGGTGACCCAATTCAACAGGTTAGGATCGTCATTTCTTTTTTGCGCGGCGACCCTCAGGACTGGGCGTTTTCTCTTGCGTCAGGAGATCCTGCATTGAGTAATATCGATGCGTTTTTCCTGGCGCTTGGGTTGCTGTACGATGAGCCTAATTCAGTGGATCAGGCAGAAAAAAATTTGCTGGCTCTTTGTCAGGCTCAGGATGAGATAGAGGTATATTGTCAGAAATTTAGAAAGTGGTCAGTGCTCACTCAATGGAATGAATCTGCGCTGGCAGCAATATTCAGAAAGGGTCTCTCTGAAGCCCTTAAGGATGTCATGGTGGGATTTCCTATGCCTGCTGGTTTGAATGAGTCTATGTCTTTGGCCATTCAGATCGGTCGACGCTTGCGTGAGCGTAAACCTGTGCACCATTTGGCGGTATTACCTGAGCTTAAACCTGAGCCTATGCAGTGTGATAGGACCTTGACCAGAGTTGAACGGCAAGAACATAGACGTCTGAATGGTCTGTGTTTCTACTGTGGTGATTCCACTCATGCTATCTCTGATTGTCCTAAGCGTACTAAGCGGTTCGCTAGGTCTGCCACCATTGGTACTGTACAGTCAAAATTTCTTCTGTCCGTTACCTTGATCTGCTCTTTGTCATCATATTCTGTCATGGCATTTGTGGATTCAGGCGCTGCCCTGAATTTGATGGACTTGGAATATGCTAAGCATTGTGGGTTTTTCTTGGAGCCCTTGCAGTGTCCTATTCCATTGAGAGGAATTGATGCTACGCCTTTGGCCAAGAATAAGCCTCAATACTGGACCCAGCTGACCATGTGCATGGCTCCTGCACATCAGGAGGTTATTCGCTTTCTGGTGTTGCATAATCTGCATGATGTGGTCGTGTTGGGGTTGCCATGGCTACAAGCCCATAATCCAGTATTAGATTGGAAATCCATGTCGGTGTCCAGCTGGGGTTGTCAGGGGGTACATGGTGATGTTCCATTTCTGTCAATTTCGTCATCCACTCCTTCTGAGGTCCCAGAGTTCTTGTCTGATTACCGGGATGTATTTGATGAGCCCAAGTCCAATACCCTACCTCCGCATAGGGATTGTGATTGTGCTATCAATTTGATTCCTGGTAGTAAATTCCCAAAAGGTCGATTGTTTAATTTGTCCGTGCCTGAGCACACCGCTATGCGCAGTTATGTGAAGGAATCCCTGGAGAAGGGGCATATTCGCCCGTCATCGTCGCCATTAGGAGCAGGGTTCTTTTTTGTAGCCAAGAAGGATGGTTCGCTGAGACCTTGTATAGATTACCGCCTTCTTAATAAGATCACGGTTAAATTTCAGTACCCCTTGCCATTGTTATCTGATCTGTTTGCTCGGATTAAGGGGGCTAGTTGGTTCACAAAGATAGATCTTCGTGGTGCGTATAATCTGGTGCGAATTAAGCAAGGTGATGAATGGAAAACTGCATTTAATACGCCCGAGGGTCATTTTGAGTATCTCGTGATGCCGTTCGGACTTGCCAATGCTCCATCAGTGTTTCAGTCCTTTATGCATGACATCTTCCGAGAGTACCTGGATAAATTCCTGATTGTGTACTTGGATGACATTTTGATCTTCTCGGATGATTGGGAGTCTCATGTGAAGGAGGTCAGAACGGTTTTTCAGGTCCTGCGTGCTAATTCTTTGTTTGTGAAAGGATCAAAGTGTCTCTTTGGTGTGCAGAAGGTTTCATTTTTGGGGTTCATCTTTTCCCCTTCTACTATCGAGATGGATCCTGTTAAGGTCCAAGCCATCCATGATTGGACTCAGCCGACATCTCTGAAAAGTTTGGAAAAGTTCCTGGGCTTTGCTAATTTTTATCGTCGCTTCATCTGCAATTTTTCTAGTATTGCTAAACCATTGACCGATTTGACCAAGAAGGGTGCTGATGTGGTCAATTGGTCTTCTGCTGCTGTGGAAGCTTTTCAAGAGTTGAAGCGTCGTTTTTCTTCTGCCCCTGTGTTGTGTCAACCAGATGTTTCTCTTCCGTTCCAGGTCGAGGTTGATGTTTTGAGATTGGAGCAGGGGCTGTTTTGTCGCAGAGAGGTTCTGGTTGCTCAGTGATGAAACCATGCGCTTTCTTTTCCAGGAAGTTTTCGTCTGCTGAGCGTAATTATGATGTGGGCAACCGAGAGTTGCTGGCCATGAAGTGGGCATTCGAGGAGTGGCGTCATTGGCTTGAAGGAGCTAAGCATCGCGTGGTGGTATTGACTGATCATAAGAACTTGACTTATCTCGAGTCTGCCAAGCGCTTGAATCCTAGACAAGCTCGTTGGTTGTTGTTTTTTGCCCGTTTTGACTTTGTGATTTCGTACCTTCAGGGCTCTAAAAATGTGAAGGCGGATGCTCTGTCTAGGAGTTTTGTACCCGACTCCCTGGGTTTATCTGAGCCGGCGGGTATCCTCAAGGAAGGAGTAATTGTGTCTGCCATCTCCCCTGATTTGCGGCGGGTGCTGCAAAAATTTCAGGCTAATAAACCTGATCGTTGCCCAGCGGAGAAACTGTTTGTCCCTGATAGGTGGACGAATAGAGTTATCTCTGAACTTCATTGTTTGGTGTTGGCTGGTCATCCTGGAATCTTTGGTACCAGAGAGTTAGTGGCTAGATCCTTTTGGTGGCCCTCTCTGTCGCGGGATGTGCGTGCTTTTGTGCAGTCCTGTGGGATTTGTGCTCGGGCTAAGCCCTGCTGTTCTCGTGCCAGTGGGTTGCTTTTGCCCTTGCCGGTCCCGAAGAGGCCTTGGACACATATCTCTATGGATTTTATTTCTGACCTTCCCGTTTCTCAAAAGATGTCAGTCATTTGGGTGGTCTGTGATCGCTTTTCTAAGATGGTCCATCTGGTACCCTTGTCTAAATTGCCTTCCTCCTCTGATTTGGTGCCTTTGTTCTTCCAGCATGTGGTTCGTTTGCATGGCATTCCAGAGAATATTGTTTCTGACAGAGGTTCCCAGTTTGTTTCGAGGTTTTGGCGAGCCTTTTGTGCTAGGATGGGCATTGACTTGTCTTTTTCCTCGGCTTTCCATCCTCAGACTAATGGCCAGACCGAGCGAACCAATCAGACCTTGGAAACATATCTGAGGTGCTTTGTTTCTGCTGATCAGGATGACTGGGTGTCCTTTTTGCCTTTTGCTGAGTTCGCCCTTAATAATCGGGCCAGCTCGGCTACCTTGGTTTCACCGTTTTTCTGCAATTCTGGGTTCCATCCTCGTTTCTCTTCTGGACAGGTTGAGTCTTCGGACTGTCCTGGTGTGGATACTGTCGTGGACAGGTTGCAGCAGATTTGGACTCAGGTAGTGGACAATTTGACCTTGTCCCAGGAGAAGGCTCAACTTTTCGCTAATCGCAGACGCCGTGTGGGTCCCCGACTTCGTGTTGGGGATCTGGTTTGGTTATCTTCTCGTCATATTCCTATGAAGGTTTCCTCTCCTAAGTTTAAACCTCGTTTTATTGGTCCGTATAGAATTTCTGAGGTTCTTAATCCTGTGTCTTTTCGTCTGACCCTTCCAAATTCTTTTTCCATACATAACGTATTCCATAGGTCATTGTTGCGGAGATACGTGGCACCTATGGTTCCATCTGTTGAGCCTCCTGCCCCGGTTTTGGTGGAGGGGGAATTGGAGTATATTGTGGAGAAGATTTTGGATTCTCGTGTTTCAAGACGGAAACTCCAGTATCTGGTTAAATGGAAGGGTTATGCTCAGGAGGATAATTCCTGGGTTTTTGCCTCTGATGTCCATGCTCCCGATCTTGTTCGTGCCTTTCATGTGGCTCATCCTGGTCGGCCTGGGGGCTCTGGTGAGGGTTCGGTGACCCCTCCTCAAGGGGGGGGTACTGTTGTGAATTCTGTGGCAGAGTTCACTCCTGTGGTCACAAGTGGTACTTCGGCTGATTCTCTCTGGGATCTTCTGTTTGTGGAGGAAAGTGGTACTGCAGCTTCTGAGTTTCCTCCCTCAGGTGATCTGGTGAGCTCGTTAGCTTCTTCTCTACTTAACTCCACCTGATGCTTTGATCTATGCTTCCTGTCAATGTTTCAGTGTGGGACTTGTTTTTTCCCTGGATCATTCCTGTGGCCTGCTGCTCTGGAAAGCTAAGTTTTGCTTATGTTATTTTGTTGCTATTTTTCTGTCCAGCTTGCTTTATTGGTTTTTCTCGCCTGCTGGAAGCTCTGAGACGTAGAGGGACCACCTCCGTACCGTTAGTCGGTGCGGAGGGTCTTTTTGTCCCCTCTGCGTGGTTTTTTATAGGTTTTTGTGCTGACCGCAAAGTTATCTTCCCTATCCTCGTTCTGTTCAGCTAGTCGGGCCTCACTTTGCTAAATCTGTTTCATCTCTATGTTTGTCTTTTCATCTTACTCACAGTCATTATATGTGGGGGGCTGCCTTTTCCTTTGGGGAATTTCTCTGAGGCAAGGTAGGCTTATTTTTCTATCTTCAGGATTAGCTAGTTTCTCAGGCTGTGACGAGGCGCCTAGGTTCTGGTCAGGAGCGCTCCACGGCTACCTTTAGTGTGGTTTGATAGGCTTAGGGATTGCGGTCTGCAGAGTTCCCACGTCTTAGAGCTCGTTCTATTATTTTGGGTTATTGTCAGTTCACTGTATGTGCTCTGACCTCCATGTCCATTGTGATTCTGAATTGCCTTTCATAACAGTTGTCATCTCATTATATTCCTATGAAGGTTTCCTCTCCTAAGTTTAAGCCTCGTTTCATTGGCCCGTATAGGATTTCTGAGGTTCTTAATCCTGTGTCTTTTCGTTTGACCCTTCCAGATTCTTTTTCCATCCATAACATATTCCATAGGTCATTGTTGCGGAGATACGTGGCGCCTGTGGTTCCATCTGTTGATCCTCCTGCCCCGGTTTTGGTGGAGGGGGAGTTGGAGTATATAGTGGAGAAGATTTTGGATTCTCGTGTTTCGAGACGGAAACTCCAGTATCTGGTTAAGTGGAAGGGTTATGGTCAGGAAGATAATTCCTGGGTCTTTGCCTCTGATGTCCATGCTGCCGATCTTGTTCGTGCCTTTCATATGGCTCATCCTGGTCGGCCTGGGGGCTCTGGTGAGGGTTCGGTGACCCCTCCTCAAGGGGGGGTACTGTTGTGAATTCTGTGATCAAGCTCCCTCCTGTGGTCACGAGTGGTACTGCGGCTTCTGAGTTTCCTTCCTCAGGTGATGAGGTTAAGTCGTTAGGTGCTGCTCTATTTAACTCCACCTAGTGCTTTGATCCTGGCCTCCAGTCAATGTTCTAGTATTGGTCTTGCTTCCTCCTGGATCGTTCCTGTGGCCTGTCTGCTCAGCATAAGCTAAGTTCTGCTTGTGTCCTTTTGTTGCTGTATTTTCTGTCCAGCTTGCTTTTTTGGTTCTGCTTGCTTGCTGGAAGCTCTGAGACGCAGAGGGAGCACCTCCGTACCGTTAGTCGGTGCGGAGGGTCTTTTTGCCCCTCTGCGTGGTTGTTTGTAGGTTTTTGTGTTGACCGCAAAGCTATCTTTCCTATCCTCGGTCTATTCAGTAAGTCGGGCCTCACTTTGCTAAATCTATTTCATCTCTGTGTTTGTATTTTCATCTTAACTCACAGTCATTATATGTGGGGGGCTGCCTTTTCCTTTGGGGAATTTCTCTGAGGCAAGGTAGGCTTATTTTTCTATCTTCAGGACTAGCTAGTTTCTCAGGCTGTGCCGAGTTGCATAGGGAGCGTTAGGTGCAATCCACGGCTACCTCTAGTGTGGTTTGATAGGTTTAGGGATTGCGGTCAGCAGAGTTTCCACGTCTCAGAGCTCGTCCTATGTTTTGTGGTTTTTGTCAGGTCACTTGTGTGCTCTGAACTTCAAGGTCCATTGTGGTTCTGAATTACCTATTCATAACAGGGAGCCAGTGAAGAGATTTGCAGAGGGGGGGAGCAAAGGAGTAGCGAGGAGAGAGATGAATTAGTCGGGCAGCAGGGTTAAGAATTGACTGGAGAAGCGCAAGGGTGTTAGCAGGGAGGCCGCAGAAAAGGATGTTGCAGTAGTCAAGGCGGGAGATGATGAGGGCGTGCACAAGCATTTTAGTAGATTGACGGTTGAGGAAAGGACGGATTCTGGAGATATTTTTTAGCTGGAGGCGACAGGAGGTGGAAAGAGCTTGGACGTGCAGTTTGAAGGACAGGGCAGAGTCGAAGGTTACTTCGAGGCAGCGGACTTCCGGTATGGGGGAAAGCATAATGTCATTGATTGTGATAGATAGGTCAGGTAAGGAAGATCTACGGGATGGAGGAAATATGATGAGTTCAGATTTGTCCACATTGAGTTTGAGGAAGCAAGAGGAGAAGAAGGAGGATATGGCTGATAGGCACTCTGGGATTCTGGACAGCAGAGCGGTGACGTCTGGGCCAGAGAGGTAGATCTGAGTGTCATCAGCATAAAGGTGGTACTGGAATCCATGGGACTTTATGAGTTGTCCCAAGCCAAGTGTATAGATTGAGAAGATTAGGGGTCCTAGAACAGAGCCTTGGGGGACTCCAACAGAGAGAGGGTGGGATGAGGAGGTAGTGTGGGAGTGGGAGACGCTGAATGTGCGGTTGGAAAGGTACGAGGAGATCCAGGATAGGGCGAGGTCTTTGATGCCAAAGGAGGAGAGGATCTGTAGTAAGAGGCAGTGGTCGACCGTGTCGAAAGCAGAGGACAGGTCTTAGAAGGAGGAGTACGCTTTTATAACAGCAATCTAAAACCCAAATTGCAACGGGCACTACGAGAATTACGTGACAATGATGATCTTGTCATCAAAAACGCCGATAAAGGCGGTTCCGTTGTAGTTATGGACAAAAATAACTATATAGCTTGGGTTGACAAAATGTTATCAGATTCTGCTGTATATAAATGTCTATCTGCCAATCCCACTTCACCTATCAGGGATAAAATCTTTGGACTTATTGATGAGGGCTTTAGTCTGGGCTTTTTCAACAAAAAAGAGAGTGATTACCTCAAGGTTGCGACCCCCATTACCCCAGTACTATACGCTCTGCCCAAAACGCACAAAAATGCATATCACGGCCAGCTCTACCCTCACCTACTGTATCCTCACCCATCCCTTGTAGATTGTGAGCCCTCGCGGGCAGGGTCCTCTCTCCTCCTGTACCAGTTGTGACTTGTATTTTATTGTACTTGTTTTATTATGTATACCCCTCCTCACATGTAAAGCGCCATGGAATAAATGGCGCTATAATAATAAATAATAATAATAATAATAATAATATCCTCCACCTATGAGACCTATTGTTTCAGGTATTGGGTCCCTGGGTGAAAGACTGGGGTAGTGGCTTGACCAGCTCCTTCAGCCTCTCGTCCGGAGAACACCTGGCTATCTGAGTGATAGTACAGATGTACTTAATGTTATGAAAGATCTTATATGGCAGACTGACTTCTCATGGATCACCTCAGATGTTGTCTCATTATACACGTCCATACCTCCTGAAATAGCACTTTATGCATTGAAATTTCACATGGAAAAATACAGTGATTTTCCCTCAGATCTCCAAACCTATGTAATAGAAGTTACTCAATTCCTCATCACTACTAATTTTTTTTGCTTTAATCAAACCTATTATATGCAAATCAGTGGTGTTTCAATGGGGGCCAAGTACTCACCTTCTCTCGCCAATTTGGTTATGAGTTGGTGGGAGGAGTCTTATATTTACAATGTGGAGAATCCATTTAGGGATCACATATTTTGGTACGGTAGATATGTCGATGATATGATATTAATTTGGAATTCCGATGTATCTACCGTGCACAGACTAATTGATTATTTCAACAATAATCCCTTTAATCTCAGTTTTACTGCTCGTCAAGAACATACATGCATAGAGTTTTTGGATTTAAAACTTAAAGGTGTGAATAATTTTCCTGTAGTCACAACTACATTCAGAAAAACTACAGCGGGGAACACAATCTTGAGGGCAAACAGCCATCATCCAAAACACACAATTAAAAGTATACCTGTAGGTGAAATGACCAGAGCAAAACGTAATTGCAGTATTCAGGAGGACTATTCTAAAGAAGTCGAGGACATTAAAGATAGACTCACACAGAGAGGTTATAGCCAATGGTGCCTACAAAGGGCAGAAAAAATAGTTGACAAAAAACCTCGGTTCAAATCCCCACAAACGAAAACAACATCTTCCATCAATCCTATTACTTTGGTTTTTCAATACAGCAATCAATTTGCTTCTATAAGCAAATTAATTAGAAATAATTTAACTATCTTAAGAGAAGATCCTGACATCGCTGCTGTACTTAAACATGGATGTAGAATCGTATCTAGAAAAGCACCATCTTTAGGTAATAGTCTCTCCCCTAGTTCCCTCAATATCCCTCATGTGCAATCCTCTAATTGGCTCAGTGTAAAGGGCTTTCACAAATGTGGTGCTGCAGTATGCAAAACCTGCAAATTTGCACAGAAGCGTTCCGATTTTACGGACACAAATGATCAAAACACATATCAAATAAAAACATTCCTCAATTGTAATACCAATAATGTAGTTTATATAATGGAATGTACGACATGTCATCTTAAATACGTTGGTAGCACCATACGCCCACTAAAAACTAGAATACGTGAGCATATTTATGATATAGATAATGCCAATACTCACAGAAATATATCCCAGGTGTCACAACATTTTATTAATTTTCATCAATCCAATCTTGATTCCCTCAAAGTCTATGCAATTGAAAAAACACATAGACCCTTCAGAGGAGGGGACACTGAAGTGACCCTGAGAAACAGAGAAACATGGTGGATATTCATATTGGGAACCAGAACACCTAATGGTCTCAATAAGAGAAAAGACATCATGCTTTTTTATTAGTTACATCATTTTTTATATTTACCTTATCCCCTTGAATGTCTTCTCTTTATTGGCACATCATGTGTTCTCGTGCTGGCCCGATCATGTATGACGTTGCACTGCCCAGCATACACGACTACCCAGTTTTTTTTTTTTTTTTGCATAGGTTATCGCTCTTGGGATGTACTCCAATAAATAAATATTTAGTAGCGTTACAGTCTGCAGGTTTTTCACCCTTCTCATGTAACTATTTGTCCATTGCTCCTGAAGGGTATCTGAGTTATTGTATGTATACATCGGAGCCTGCGAACTCTTTAGTCAGCAGACTATCCTATTGTATTGCATTGTCTTATTCGTTATGTCACTTTTATGCTTACGTTATGTTTATGGGTATACACTTTTTATAGTCATTTAGTTTCTCTGTTCACCAACCATATCATATTTGTGTTTGCATATATGCTTCTCAAGAAAAATTTACCATCATGCAGTTTGCGTATTTATGCATTTTGGACATTTGTCGTTGCATAAGATTATTATTGTTACATTATTTAGTGACAAGATTTGTTGTGTTCCATATATTCTTGTATTATGTTCAGTTAAAGTACATATGTGTTTCCTTTTTTCTTTCTTTCTATTTCTGCCTATTCCGTGAACTTTTTGTTTCATGTGGCCAATTGCTGGTTCACATTTACCACCAGGTGTTTTCATTCTCAGTGGATTACTTTTCCACCTGATCATTGCACCGGTGTGTTCAATGGATTCTTACATAAAAAGCACGCAACAGGCCAGACACTAGATATCATGATTAAGGGTGCTTTGCCACCTGAAACGCGTAGATAGATAGTGTTCTTATCCTTATTGTGCTGATGTTTTTATCCTCTGTTTTTATCCTCTGCTTCTATATGAAGTGAATAAAGTACCAAGTTTTTACTTTTCACTGTCTCGTTGAGCTGGATATTCTTTTTTTGCTTTTTAGAAGGAGGAGTACAGAGTATTGTCCATTAGCTTTCACGGTAAGCAGGTCGTTAGTGATTTGGTCAGGGCTGTCTCAGTTGAGTGATGGGGGCGGAAACCAGATTCTAGATTGTCAAAGAGCAAGTTAGATGAGAGATGGGAGGAAAGTTCAGAGTGGACGTGCTGCTCCAGGAGTTTGGAAGCGAATGGGAGCAGTGATATTGGACGATAGCTGGACATAGCAGTTGGATTGAGGGTTGGCTTTTTAAGGATAGGCGTGATTGTGGCATGTTCGAAAGCAGAAGGGAAGGTGCCAGAAGAAGATAGTGATAGGTTGAAGAGGTGGGTTAGGGATGGGATAAGTGTGGTGGTGAGGTTGGGGAGGAGGTGGGATGGGATGGGGTCGAGCGCGCACAGGTGGTGAGGTGCGATTTGGAGAGGAGACAATTAAGCCCCCCTTCAGTAATGTTGGATAGGGAGGTTATGGGGTTTGGGCATTGGTCTGGTATACAAAGGGGTTGTGGTGGTTGAACAATGAAGACTTGCCTTGTCTGGTTGATCTTATTATTAAAGTGTGTGGCAAAGTCCTCAGCAGAGATGAGAGAGGTTGGAGGGGGCAGTGGGGGGCGGAGGAGGGAGTTAAAGGTTTTGAATAACTGTTTGGGGTTGTAGGATAGGGAAGATACGAGGGTTGTGAAGTAGACCTGTTTAGCAGAGGTGAGAGCAGATTTAAAAGCGAGTGTTGCCTGTTTGAATGCAGTGAAGTCGTCTTGCAGGTGTGTTTTCTTCCAACGCCGCTCTGCACCCCTGGACACTTGCCGGAGCTTTTTAGTGGTGTTATTGTGCCAACGTTGTCTATTGATACGTCGCACTCTGCCATGGACGAGAGGGGCAACTGTGTCAATAGCTGATGCAAGATTGGCATTGTAGAAAGCAGTGGCACTGTCTGTGTCGTGGAGTGAGGATAGTGCTAGTGGTAGGATAGAGTCAGAGAGTGTGTGGGTGTCTAGGTGTGCAAGGTTTCTGCGGGGGGGGGGGGTGCATTTTGCTGGACATGGATGACCGTGGGGAGGACAGGGATGAGAAGGTGAGCAGATGGTGGTCGAATAGAGGGAGAGGGGAGGTGGTGAAGTTAGATAGAGAGCAGACCTGGGTGAATAACATGTCTAATGTATGTCCGTCTATGTGGGTGGCTGCGGAGGACCACTGAGTAAGTCCAAAGGATGAGGTAAGGGACAGAAGTTCCTTCTGTTCCGCTATGCTGACCACATACTTCGAGTGATGTGATTCAGATAAAACCCTTGAGGGATCGATTCACTATAATGAGGCAGCAGAGCTACTCTGGACTCTATCTGGCCTCTGTTCAGCGGTGTCCTTCTTTTCAGAAGTGCATAAAACTGTGGCCGACGGCACTTTTATGCAATCCTAAAAAGACGGACACCACCAGATCACAGGTCAGACGGCGTCCACAGTGCCTCCATCTGCCTCATTATAGGGAATCTTCCACCAGAGGTTATGTCTGATTCACATATTTAATAGATTTACACGGAATCCCGGTGTAAGCGCTCAGTGCAGTGCGCAGGATATATGTGTGCTGAGCCTTACTACAATCTTTGGGAGGCAGAATTAAAAAATCAACAGCAGGTGAAGAATTGGTTTTGTTTATTTTTTACGCCGTTCCTTTATCGGTATAAGTGATTAGGCGACTCTATTTTTCGGGTCGGTGCGATTACAGCGATACCAGATTTATATTTGGTTTTTATGTTTGGCTGCTGTCACATACTAAAAGATGCTTTTTACTGCAAAAAATAGTTTTTGAATCACCACATTTTGAGAGCTATAGCTTCTTCATATTTTGGCTGACAGTCATGTGAGGGCTTGTTTTATGCAAGGCGAGTTGACATTTTTATTGGTACCATTTTCAGGAACATGACATTTTTTTTATTGCTTTCTATTCCAATTTTTGGCAGGCAGAATTTTTTCTTGGGGGGAGGTTTATGCCATTCCATGTGTGGTAAAATTGAAAAGGCAGCTTTATTTTTCGTGTCAGTACGATTACAGCGATACCTTATTTACATAGTTTTCTATGTTTTGGCACTTTTACACAATTAAAACTATTTTATAGAAAAAATAATTATTTTTGAATCACTTTATTCTCAGAGCTATAACTTTTTATTTTTTCTCTGATGACGCTGTATGATGGCTAGTTTTTTGCGGGACGAGATGACGTTTTCAGCGGTACCATATTTATTTATATCCATCTTTTTTATCGCGTTTTATTCCACTTTTTGTTCGACACTATGATGATAAAGCATTGTTTTTTGCCTTGTTTTTTATTTATCTTTTTTAAGGTGTTCACTAAAGGGGTTAACTAGTAGCTTTTTTTATTATTATTTTTGATTTTTTTCCCCCATGCTGTAGAAACTGTCAGTTCTGCACTGACAGAGAAAATTGCTGATCATGCACTGCGCATGATCAGCAACTTTCCTAGCTCTGGTGATCCAACATTGGCTCACCATGGCAACGAACGGGACCCCACGTCACGCTGCAGAGTCTGTGATCCGATGGTAGAGGGGCTGTCAGCCCTCTGCCGGCTCCCGAAATGTGTTCGATTGCAGCATTTAGGGGGGTTAAAGTGCCTGGTCAGATAGGCACAGGGACAGATTATTATTATTACAACAAATGTCAGAAAGGGGTTAAACATGGTCATATGTCTGTTTATTTTTTGTCTGTAAAAAGAAAAATGGAGACATGTCTGATTTTGATCCGATTTGAAGATTAAAGAGACCCATTCAAGCAATGGGTCCTAGCGCTGTCCTTTATGTGCTGTCTAGTGGAGAGTTGACACCTCGCCAAACCAATCCTAAGCTCTGCTTTCCGGCTGCTGTACTCACAGTCAGTTCAGTAAAGCACAGCGCCGGAGGACAGACAGCGGAAGGTAAGTATGTAGTGTTTGCTTTTTTACTTTTACGCCAGTAACCAGGGTAAACATCGGGTTACTAAGCGCAGCCCTGCGCTTAGTAACCCAATGTTTACCCTGGTTACCGGCATCGTTGGTCGCTGGAGAGCGGTCTGTGTGACAGCTCTCCAGCGACCAAACAGCGACGCTGCAGCGATCCGGATCGTTGTCTGGATCGCTGCAGCGTCGTTTAGTGTGAAGGTACCTTAAGTGTTCGGAGATTAAGTTTTCATTGCCTCAGCTGAATGATTTACAGCTATTAGCCAGGCTGAGTACATGTGGGGGTTGCCTGGTTGCTAGGGAATCCCCACATGTACTCAGCCTGGCTAATAGCTGTAAATCATGCTGCTGAGGTGATGAAAACATAATCTCTGAACACTAACAAATACTTGGAGACCACCCGAGCAACGAGTATACTCGCTCATCACTACGCACAACCACTATGTGTGAGCCAAGCCTTGCATGCCAGATAATTTTCAGTTACAATAAAAATAATTGTCATCAGTTGAAATTAAATTCTTAGGGTAATTTGCCGGAATTATGGCTCGATATGGTCACAATTATTCAGACTGCGTGCAAATTCTAGTGTATAAATTCACTTATTCTAGAATATGAGACTTTATCGCACAGTCATCCACACTGTGGTTCTACACTAGTTAGTTGTCGGTGCAGCACAGATCTGCCTAATGTGATTATGCAATACGCAGATGTGATATATCACACACTCCTGAATTCAGTTATAGATAAGAATTGCTTAGAAGTCCTTGACCAAGACAGTCCCCAATGACATACATTGCCTGTTCACAAACGATCTCCATCAAACCTCACTGAGCTCGAGCTGTTTGCCAAGGAAGAATAGGCAAGAATTTCAGTCTCTCAATATACAAAACTGATAGCGACATACCCCAAGTGACTTGCAGCTGTAATCGCAGCAAAAGGTGGCACAATAAAGTATAAGTTAAAGGGGCCGAATAATATTGCACGCCCCACTTTTTAGTTTTTGAATTTCCACAAAAATTTAAAATAACCAATAAATTTCGTTCAACTTCACAATTGTGTTCCACTTGTTGTTGATTCTTCACCAAAAATTTACATTTGGTATCTTTATGTTTAAAGCATATGTGGGAAAAGGTTGAAAAGTTCCAGGGGGTCGAATACTTTCGCAAGGCACTGTATGTAACGCTAAGATTATGGTTTGTTTGTTTTTTCCAGCTCTTTGGATTCCTGCTGGTTGGAGTGTTCTCTTATGATGCTTATAACATTTACAGGACAGAAATCACAGACCGGGCAGCTGAGACAGGAGATGGTGAGTGCACACGCTGCTGGCATACCAGAACTGTGTAGAACCCCTGTATACATGCTGTTTTCCTTCTGCAAATATACAGTAAAATATTGACATTAAAAACTATAGGTTGGCAATAACATTAGAATTTGGTTCAACTTTTGCAGTATGCATCTTGCTAAAGGGTTTTCCTATGTTACAAGGTGAGGTATGCCATCACTTCTTATTGGTAGGGGTCTGAACTATGGACTCCTTGTGAATGAAGAGTCCGTAGCACAGGTGGGGTGCTATGCCCCCCTCTAACTTGTGGCCTTTATAGGAAATTGCAGCATAGACATATAAAAGATGGCTGTGCTGTAGATATATTGGTGCTTATAAAAACAGTAAAGTGGTCAAAGAACCTAACTAATATTACATTTCCATTATTTTCAAAATCAATGGTGATCCCAAAGTCCTGACCACACAGACTATAAGGTCACATCATATGTGAGCAATAGTTCAAGTCATGTGTGATGGGAATAACCACTTTATTGACTAAATAGTACTAAATGTGCCGGTGCAGAACTAACAACCATTGACTTTCATTATAATGTTAAAATTATGTAATCAGAAATGTCAATATTGGCACCATAAATTAGGAGTGAACATCGTATCCACAGCCTCTGCTGACCTCCATGTCTTACAATTACCGTTGGATTGTCACATATTCGTGGAGCTATGAAGGAAGCAATTGATTTCTAGCTTGTTGTCATCAATTGAACAGTTGGAAAACAAATATCCAGTATTCGGTGTTTGCACAGGAGCCATCATAGATGCCATAAGAGCAGAGAATATTCCCATAAAGGATCATATAGCTCTTACTGTTTTGTGACATCTCCTAGTGTAATTCTGACTGAGGCCTCGCTCACACAGCGTATAACAAGGCCAATGTTTTATCAGATCGCTTTCGGAAAAAAGTCGCATCATGGTGCTAGTGGCTCTGTAAATTGGATCACGTGCACCTATACAAGTCTATGGGTGCGTGTAAAACATCGGACTGTACCCGGACGTCATCCTAGTGCAGTCAAATTTACGCGGACACAGACAATGGAGAAGATGGAGAAATTAAGTTCTCCATCTTCTCCACACCTGTGATCCGGTTCTCTTAGCCGAGAGAATGGGATCACAGTAAACTGACACTCGGCTCAAACTCTGATCAGAGTGTCACTATCATAATCGAGACGATTCTCTCGCATGACAGAATCACTTATGTGAGTGAGCCCTTAAGATTATCTCCGAGTGGGTGCGTGAATTAAATAAATTGAATAGATAATTTAGCTTCTAAAGTATTTCCTGGAATTTTGAATAGTAGTCTTAAATTGCCTCTCAGATCCTTACATTATTGGCTTGCTTATTTTGTAGGTGCTGCTGATCAATACTGACTTCTCAAGGATTGGATATTGATAAAAAGCAATAAAACAGAGACATTCGGACATCATTAGGATTCATTTCCTCATTATAATCTCTCCAAAACTAATTTCACCATCAACTTCTGGATTCTCAGTATTTATCAACAAACCTGTCCTGAGCCAACACATCGAAGTCCATGTGAGACATGCAATGTGAAGATCTGTGCCTTATTAAATGTGCGCTTATCTACCTAGAAGACTTGTGTTTGACTATATAAGTTAATGAATCTCGTTGTATATATTGAGAGGGTGAGCTACATGAACAAAATGACTCACAAAACAGACAAATATGCCTAAAAGTCATGTGAATTGCGTACAGTACAAAGCGTTATGAGCTACAGCTAACCCAAGTAGAGCTTTCAAAGCTAATGTAAAATGGGTATTAACAAAGGAATATTAATATGTTTGTTGTATAGTGTATGTGGGATATGTAATTACCTTTTGTCTTGAGCCACTTAGGAGTGAAGCGGGAGATACTATTGCTAACAATAACATAACACAACAATTTGATCATTTCGGAGAGCTCTGATGAGCCACCAAGAGGTTTACGTAGGAAATGCTCCATTCATCAGGGATAATTAGGTAAATCTAAGCAAGAATTGTGCCATATTTTGCACCATGTGCATCACTAATTTCATATCTGCTTTAGATATTTCTTTACTTCTACCTCAAAGGTTTTCAACAACGTTATTTTACTGACTCATAAACCTAATGGCATTTAATAATGTTAAGTACCTCTTCCTTTGTATCTTTTTGTCCATAGGAAGCTATTGACTCATTAAGGTTGAACATTTTTTTTTTAGTATTTGTTAATAGAGAAGTGAAATTAGACCAGAGTTGCCAACTTGACTTTTTATTTTTTTTTCTGCAATGCCTATTTAAAAATCATAGTCAAAGAATATTTTTTACAGGCACATTGGAAAACAATAATAAGGCATTATGATTATAAGGGATACATGCCTACAGCCCATAATTCTGATATGAAGACGTTAACTGCATTCAATGTAAACTCTAAAATGATGATAATTACAGTAAAAATAATCCGTATAACTTTCTACAGCTTAAAAAAAACATGGACGCCTTAAAAAAAAATTATGGACAGGGCTTCTGGATGGTTAGTAATCCAGAATTAGACGTCTACTTCCTGATATACGCTATCAAATCTTCGTATTAGGAGATATTTCCCAAACAGTAACACAGCAACAATGGTTCATTAAAGCTGTAATGTTCCATCTTTGTACCGTGTCTACAACTTGCCGCAGCAGGAGCTAAAAATAGTTGATAATTGGGGGGTGCTAGGTGTCAGAGCCCCACCAATCTAGGTGACTCCTTTCAGGGCAGATGTTATTTTGGTTTCTGTCAATGGGATTCTAATATCTCTAATGTTCTTCATGTATGATCTAATTGACTGATGGCATAAGAAAGATTATGGGAAAAGAGGCTAAGATATATTTTACATGAGCGGTAATAGGATCACAATATCCCAGCAATCTCTTTTGTAACATGAACATGTCCCCCAAAGTTTTTATGACAGAGAGCATAAGTGAGAGATCCCTGGAAGCATAAGACCATGGCCATTGTTCTATATAATTTGTAAAGTGCTGCGGAATATGTTGGCGCTATATAAATAAAAATTATTATTATTATTATTATAGGATTCATTTGGAATCTCATAACAGTGTCAAGGTAGATTTGGCAAGGACTAGAAATTTCTATTTTTCTCATAATCCAGTAAACTCTACTCTTAGGTTGTTCTTCAAATATATACAGTGGTTTGAGAAAGTATTCACCCCCTGGTGTTTTTTGTATTTTTCTACCTCACAACCTGGAATTTGACTGTTTTTTTTTGTCGAGGGTTTGCATCAGTTCATGTCAAAAACTTGCTTACAACTATGAACATTTGTTTTTCTTTTTATTTGTTGTTTATTTCACAACAAATAGGACAAAATAACTGAAAATAATTTGTGTTTATTTAACAACAAGCAACAAATAGGACAAAATAACTGAAAACGTCAGTGTGCATAACTATTCACCCCCCTAAAGTCAGTACCATGTAGAGCCTCCTTTTGTGGCAATTACAGCTACAAGTTGCTTTAGATAACTCTCTACAAGCTTTCCACATCTTGCCACTGGGATTTTTGCCTATTGCTCAAGGCAAACCGGCTCCAGCTCCTTCAAGTTAGATGGTTTCCTCTGGTAAACAGCAATCTTCAAGTCCGATAACAAATTCTCAATTGGTTTCAGGTCCGGGCTCTGACTAACCCATTCCAAAACATTTATACTTTTCCCCTTAAACTACTAGAGTGTTGCTTGAGCAGTATGCTTTGGTTATTGTCTTGTTAGAAGGTGAATCTCCGTCCCGGTCTCAAGTCACTGACAGACTGAAACAGGTTTTGCTCAAGTATATCCCTGTTTTTCTCACCTTCCATCTTCCCCTCAACTTAGACCATGTGCCCTGTTCTTGCACATCTCCACAGCATGTGCTGCCACCACCATGTTTCAGTGTGGGGATTGTGTTCTTGGGGTGATGAGCCGTGTTGGTTTGGCGCCAGACAAAGCATTTACCTTGGTGGCCAAAAAGTTCAATTTTGGTCTCAACTGACCGCAGCACCTTTCTCCATACATTTGGAGAGTCTCCCACATGACTTTTGCCAAACTCAAAATGAGCCTTACAATTTTTGTGTCTAAATAAAGGTTTTTTCTGCCCACTCCTCCAAAAGGCCACCTCTATGAAGTATACTCTTATTGTGGTTGAATGGACAGATACTTCAGTCTCTGCTTGGGAACTCTGCTTATTCACGATTACTTTTGGTCTCTGTGCTTCCTCTTTGACTAATAACCAAAACGGACTGTCACTTCCAAACTGAAAAAACTAGTGTGTACAGGTGCAAACTAAGAGTAGCCATCTTTATACAAAACAAACAAATAAAGTTGCTCTCTGTAGTGCTATAGCATGTAAACATGAAATATATGAAATTTGAATTACATTGCTTTAGATAATAAGAAAAAAATGGAGATGCCGAGCACACAATTTGGTCAAATGATGCTGGCCCAGCAGCAAATGGCAAGGCAATCTCTGGTTGATAGGAACCTATCGAATGTGAATCCTCTCCTAGGCTGAAGCCTGCATTTATGGGTCGGTAGGTCCCTGCTGCAATCAAAATTGCAATTCCGACTCACTGGATCACACTGGGGTCTATGTGTGAGCAGGAAGTCACTTTTACAGTGTAAGTCTATGGAGCAATCTGACCAGGCTCTACAAACTTACATTGTGAATGGACCCATAGAAGCGCAATTTGCAGCGTGAAACGGCCGTCATCCAGCTCATCACTGTCCCGCACACCCCCTGCCCACCACTCCTCCTGATGTCCTCGTTTGAATAAAGGATTATGGTTTCTGAAGCTTTTGGTGAGTGTCACCTTTCTTTACTCAACTTTAGATTGTAAAATTGAGTTCCATCTTACACATAGACCTCAGTGTGATCTGGCGAGTCGCAGTTGTAGTCACGCGAGTGAGCAGAGGAGTGGCGCTGGAGAAAGATCAAGATACAAGCAAGCAGCTGTACAGTGTGGGATTAGGACTATATAGATTGGCTTACTGACTGTAACCTATTTTAGGAAGATGGTGCCATTGTATGCAAAGCACAATACAGGTGTAACTGTATAAAGAAGACACATCTAGCCATTGAGGGTTGCATCTTGGAGGCACTCTTTATTTTAGCTTTGTTTACATGGTATGTACAGTAGTTTGATAAAATATCTAAAGTCTGAGGGAACAGATCTATTCTTCATCATGGAGTTTTTGCTGTTAAAATAAAATACAAAAATAAAGTATATCAGATACTGATGAAACTTTCAATAAATCAAGTAAATAATTAAAATAAACTAGAATAATACCAACTAGAGTTGGTATGAATCGTCTCTCAGGACCTAGTCTGTCGAACACAAAAGTAATCTGTGGCTGCTGAACAGCAGTCCTAAGAACCCACCTATCTGCAAAAATCCATAGCTCTTCTTTTGATTTGCCAGCCTGGCAAGATGTCATATGTATCACGTCATAACCACCAGGCTACTGAAATCAAAACAGAAGCCAGGAATGCAGTCATCTAAGAGGTGGTTCTCGGGGCTCTCAGATTACTGTCATGGCTGATAAACTGGTTCCTGTGAATCGATTTGCACCAACTCTAATGCCAACCCAAACTGTCCATCATTAATGTGGACTGTTATGGTCCGAAATGCTTGTCGATGGAACTATTCTTCATACAGGCCTGTTTAATTTTATGAAGACATGATAGACCTTTTATATTTTACACTAAACTGATGTATGACAAAATATGATCATCAGTGGGTTAGATATCTTATGTGTCTTTCTTACACTCAGGGAAAATAACACCATTGATGGTTGCATAAGTAGGAAACAGTAGCATCAGGAGAGTCAAGACCAAAGCAGAAAATACTAACATAACTCATCTACTTTATAATTGTCTAAGGGTCACTTCCGTCTGTCTTCCTGTCTGTCTGTCACGGATATTCATTGGTTGCGGCCTCTGTCTGTCATGGACATGCAAGTCGCTGATTGGTCTCGCCAGCTGCCTGTCATGGCTGCCGCGACCAATCAGCGACGGCCACAGTCCGATTAGTCCCTCCCTACTCCCCTGCAGTCAGTGCCCGGCGCCCGCTCCATACTCTCCGCAGTCAGCGCCCGCTCCATACTCCCCTCCAGTCACCGCTCACACAGGGTTAATGCCAGCAGTAACGGACCGCGTTATGCCGCGGGTAACTCACTCCGTTACCGCCGCTATTAACCCTGTGTGACCAAGTTTTTACTATTGATGCTACCTATGCAGCATCAATAGTAAAAAGATCTAATATTAAAAATAATAAAAAAACAAAAAACCTGCTATACTCACCTTCCGTAGTCCGACGATGCGCTCGCGCCTGCCGCCAGCTTCCATTCCCAGAGATGCATTGCGAAATTACCCAGAAGACTTAGCGGTCTCGCGAGACTACTAAGTGATCTGGGTAATTTCACAATGCATCCTGGGAACGAAAGATGGCGGCAGCCACGCGCACATCGCCAGAGGTTTGCTGGATCTACGCTGGATCCTGGCGGGTGAGTATATAACTATTTTTTATTTTAATTATTTTTTTTAACAGGGATATGGTGCCCACACTGCTAAATACTACGTGGGCTGTGTTATATACTACGTGGGCTGTGTTATATACCGCGTGGCTGCTATATACTACCTGGCCAGTGTTAGATACTATGTGGGCTGTGTTCTATACTGCATGGGCTGCATTATATACTACATGGCTGCTATATACTACGTGGGCTGTGTTATATACTACATGGCTGTGTTCTATACTGCGTGCTATATACTACGTGGCCACTGTTAGATACTATGTGGGCTGTGCTATATATTACATGGGCTGTGTTATATATTACGTGGCCAGTGTTACATACTACGTGGGCTGTGTTATATACTGCGTGGCTGCTATATACTGTGTGGGCTGTGTTATATACTATGTGGGCTGTGTTATTTACTGCGTGGCCTATATTAACGCATCGGGTATTCTACAATATGTATGTATATAGCAGCCACATGGTATATACCACAGGCCACGTAGTACTCCTATATGCTACGTGGCCTGTGCTATATACTATGTGGCTGCTAAATACATACATACATATTCTAGAATACCTGATGCGTTAGAATCGGGCCACCATCTAGTTTTGTCATATTTTTCTTGAGCCTCAGTGATAACTTATTTACTCCTTATTACTATTCTATTATAAGATGTACCAAGTTTATCGAGATTGACAACACTAACCTTGCCTCCCACATCTCTGCTTTTGGCTCTCAACTTGTTGACTTGAGACTCTGCAATGTCTGCACGTTCTTCGGCTTCATCAAGTTCATGCTGGACTTTACGGAATTTGGCCAAGTTTGTGTTGGCTTGTTCCTCCTATGGGTGAAATACCAAAAACTTGTTTAATAACATGTTTCATAAAAAACATGGAAGAATGGATGAGTTTGAGTTCATTAATGTACATACAGCTTCTTCTGCTTGTCTCTTATAAGCCTTGACTTTTAGTTGCAGCTTATCAACCAAGTCCTGAAGGCGAGCCAAGTTCTTCTTGTCCTCTTCAGTCTACAGAAGAAATGGATAGATAAATAGAAATATACACATTCATGTATTTACACACACAAAACCTTTTACATAAGCTTACATGGAATGTGTTGCAATTTTTATTTTTGTATTTATAATTATTGTATATATAATCAATTATTTTTAATACATTTTTATTCCTGGTGTGTAAATGTCTGAGCACAACACTTACATACTAAAATACAGCAGCCCTTGGGCATAGCAGGCTCGGTAGGTTTCTGGCCGCATCTCCTATGTTGGCTGCCTCTGTTGTGAACTGGATATGCCCCCTGTGCTGCCCAGGTCGCAGCTGTGGGAGAAGTTGGCTGCAAATTTATTGTAGTCCATAGCTGTGCTACAATTTCCCCATCACTGCTGACAGTTTCCTGTGGCAAGCGGTGACAGGAGCCGCGAGCAGTGAGTGGTGACGGTGTAAATCTGGTGTGTACAGGACGGGCTGCAGCTGTGATAGGGCCGAGGTGGTGAGCGCAGGTTGGCATCTTGGTATTGTACAACTAAGACCAGGTTGCCAAGCTGTTCTTACCGCTGGAAGAAGACACCACCACAGGGCTTCTCTGAATGATGAGAGCGGTGCTGCAGCCGTAACTCTTCACCACTTCTCCCAGTGGTGAAAACAGGTCAGTAGCCTGGAATTAGTAGCACAATGTCAGGATGCCAACCTGTGCTCACCACAGCTGCCACCACGGTGTTCAGAACATAGATGTGTAATCATTATGCTGCAGTGTTCTGAACACAAAGGCTATGTGCACACGTTGCGGATTAGGCTTAGGAATTTCTGGTGCAGATTCTGCCTCTCCTGGCAGAAAACGCACCTGCGGATTTGTCGCGTTTTTTGTGCGGTTCCGCAGCGTTTTTTGTGCGTTTTTGCTGCGGTTTTCTTGCGGATTTGCTGCGTTTTTTACCCCTGCGGTTTTCTATAATGGAATGGGTACAAAAACGCTGCAGATTCACAAAAAAGAAGTGACATGCTACTTCTTTTAACCCCTTCATGACCCAGCCTATTTTGACCTTAATGACCTGGCCGTTTTTTGCAATTCTGACCAGTGTCCCTTTATGAGGTAATAACTCAGGAACGCTTCAACGGATCCTAGCAGTTCTGAGATTGTTTTTTCGTGACATATTGGGCTTCATGTTAGTGGTAAATTTAGGTCAATAAATTCTGCGTTTATTTGTGATAAAAATGGAAATTTGGCGAAAATTTTGAAAATTTCGCATTTTTCACATTTTCAATTTTTAATCTGTTAAACCAGAGAGTTATGTGACACAAAATAGTTAATAAATAACATTTCCCACATGTCTACTTTACATCAGCACAATTTTGGAATCAAAATTTTTTTTTGCTAGGAAGTTATAAGGGTTAAAATTTGACCAGTGATTTCTCATTTTTACAACGAAATTTACAAAACCATTTTTTTTAGGGACTACCTCACATTTGAAGTCAATTTGAGGGGTCTATATGGCTGAAAATACCCAAAAGTGACACCATTCTAAAAACTCCACCCCTCAAGGTGCACAAAACCACATTCAAGAAGTTTATTAACCCTTCAGGTGCTTCAAAGTAGCAGAAGCAACATGGAAGGAAAAAATGAACATTTAACTTTTTAGTCACAAAAATGATCTTTCAGCAACAATTTTTTTATTTTCCCAATGGTAAAAGGAGAAACTGAACCACGAAAGTTGTTGTCCAATTTGTCCTGAGTACGCTGATACCTCATATGTGGGGGTAAACCACTGTTTGGGCACACGGCAGGGCTTGGAAGCGAAGGAGCGCCATTTGACTTTTTGAATGAAAAATTGGCTCCACTCTCTAGCGGACACCATGTCGCGTTTGGAGAGCCCCTGTGTGCCTAAACATTGGAGCTCCCCCACAAGTGACCCCATTTTGGAAACTGGACCCCCCAAGGAACTTATCTAGATGCCTAGTGAGCACTTTAAACCCTCAGGTGCTTCACAAATTGATCCATAAAAATGAAAAAGTACTTTTTTTTCACAAAAAAATTTTTCGCCTCAATTTTTTCATTTTCACATGGGCAATAGGATAAAATTGATCCTAAAATTTGTTGGGCAATTTCTGCCGAGTACGCCGATACCTCAGATGTGGGGGTAAACCACTGTTTGGGCACACGGCAGGGCTCGGAAGGGAAGGCGCGCCATTTAACTTTTTGAATGGAAAATTAGCTCCAATTGTTAGCGGACACCATGTCGCGTTTGGAGAGCCCCTGTGTGCCTAAACATTGGAGCTCCCCCACAAGTGACCCCATTTTGGAAACTAGACCCCCAAGGAACTTATCCAGATGCATATTGAGCACTTTAAACCCCCAGGTGCTTCACAGAAGTTTATAACGCAGAGCCATGAAAATAAAAAATAATTTTTCTTTCCTCAAAAATTATTTTTTAGCCTGGAATTTCCTATTTTGCCAAGGGTAAAAGGAGAAATTGGACCCCAAATGTTGTTGTCCAGTTTGTCCTGAGTACGCTGATACCCCATATGTGGGGGTAAACCACTGTTTGGGCGCACGGCAGGGCTCGGAAGGGAAGGCACGCCATTTGGCTTTAAAATGGAAAATTAGCTCCAATCATTAGCGGACACCATGTCGCGTTTGGAGAGCCCCTGTGTGCCTAAACATTGCAGATCCCCCACAAATGACCCCATTTTGGAAACTAGACCCCCAAAGGAACTAATCTAGATATGTGGTGAGCACTTTGAACCCCCAAGTGCTTCACAGAAGTTTATAACGCAGAGCCATGAAAAAAAAAAATTATTTTCTCAAAAATGATTTTTTAGCCCGCAATTTTTTATTTTCCCAAGAGTAACAGGAGAAATTTGACCCCAAAAGTTGTTGTCCAGTTTCTCCTGAGTACGCTGATACCCCATATGTGGGGGTAAACCACTGTTTGGGCACACGTCGGGGTTTGGAAGGGAAGTAGTGATGTTTTGAAATGCAGACTTTGATGGAATGCTCTGCGGGCGTCACGTTGCGTTTGCAGAGCCCCTGATGTGCCTAAACAGTAGAAACTCCCCACAAGTGACCCCATTTTGGAAACTAGACCCCCAAAGGAACTTATCTAGATGTGTGGTGAGCACTTTGAACCCCCAAGTGCTTCACAGAAGTTTATAACGCAGAGCCGTGAAAATAATAAATACGTTTTCTTTCCTCAAAAATAATTTTTTAGCCCAGAATTTTTTAATTTTCCCAAGGGTAACAGGAGAAATTTGACCCCAATAGTTGTTGTCCAGTTTTTCCTGAGTACGGTGATACCCCATATGTGGGGGTAAACCACTGTTTGGGCACACGTCGGGGCTCAAAAGGGAAGTAGTGACTTTTGAAATGCAGACTTTGATGGAATGGTCTGCGGGCGTCACGTTGCGTTTGCAGAGCCCCTGGTGTGCCTAAACAGTAGAAACCCGCCACAAGTGACCCCATTTTGGAAACTAGACCCCCCAAGGAACTTATCTAGATATGTGGTGAGCACTTTGAACCCCCAAGTGCTTCACAGACGTTTACAACGCAGAGCCATGAAAATAAAAAATCATATGTGGGGGTAAACCACTGTTTGGGCACACGTCGGGGCTCGGAAGTGAGGGAGCACTATTTGACTTTTTGAATACAAGATTGGCTGGAATCAATGGTGGCGCCATGTTGCATTTGGAGACCCCTGATGTGCCTAAACAGTGGAAACCCCTCAATTCTACCTCCAACACTAACCCCAACACACCCCTAACTCTAATCCCAACTGTAGCCATAACCCTAACCACAACCCTAACACTAAGGCTATGTGCCCACGTTGTGGATTCGTGTGAGATTTTTCAGCACCATTTTTGAAAAATCCGTGGGTACAAGGCACTGCGTTTTACCTGCGGATTTACCGCGGATTTCCAGTGCTTTTTGTGTGGATTTCACCTGCGGATTCCTATTGATGAACAGGTGTAAAACGCTGCGGAATCCGCACAAAGAATTGACATGCTGCGAAAAATACAACGCAGCGTTTCCGCGCGGTATTTTCCGCACCATGGGCACAGCGGATTTGGTTTTCCATATGTTTACATGGCACTGTAAACCTGATGGAACACTGCTGCGAATCCGCAGCGGCCAATCCGCTGCGGATCAGCAGCCAAATCCGCACCGTGTGCACATAGCCTAATTCTAAAGGTATGTGCACACACTGCGGAAAACGCTGCGGATCCGCAGCAGTTTCCCATGAGTTTACAGTTCAATGTAAACCTATGGGAAACAAAAATCGCTGTACACATGCTGCGGAAAAACTGCACGAAAACGCAGGGGTTTACATTCCGCAGCATGTCACTTCTTTCTGCGGATTCCGCAGCGGTTTTACAACTGCTCCAAAAGTAAACTGCAGTTGTAAAACCGCAGCGAAATGCGCAGAAAAACCGCGATAAGTGGTTTAGCACTGCGGATTTATCATATCCGCTGCGGAAAAATCCGCAGAGGACCAGAATACGTGTGCACATACCCTAACCCTAACCCTAACCCTAGTTCTTACCCCAACCTTAGTGGAAGAAAAAAAAAAATTCTTTATTTTATTATTGTCCCTACCTATGGGGGTGACAAAGGGGGGGGGTCATTTAGTATTTTTTTATTTTGATCACTGTAATAGGTTTTATCACAGTGATCAAAATGCACTTGAAACGAATCTGCCAGATTTTGGAAGATGGCGGCGCCCATGGAGAAGACGGACGGACCCCATGAGGCTCGGTAAGTATGATGGGGTGGGGATGAGCACGGGGGGGTGGGTGGATCGGAGCATGGGGGGGTGGATCGGAGCGCGGGGGTGGATCGGAGCGCGGGGGGGGGGTGGATCGGAGCACGGGGGGGTGGATTGGAGCACGGGGGGGTGAATGGAGCACCGGGGGGGTGGATCGGAGTGCTGGGGGGGTGGATTGGAGCACGGGAGTGGGATTGGAGCACGGGGGGAGCGGACAAGAGCACGGGGGGAGCGGACAGGAGGACGGAGGGGAGCGGAGCTGTGTACAGGACTGATCGGAGGACTGGGGGGGGAGATCGGTGGCGGGGGGGGGGGGCAGACCAGTGTTTCCAGCCATGGCCGATGATATTGCAGCATCGGCCATGGCTGGATTATAATATTTCACCAGTTTTAATAGGTGAAATATTACAAATCGCTCTGATTGGCAGTTTCACTTTCAACAGCCAATCAGAGCGATCATAGCCACGGGGGGGTGGGGGGGGCCTGGGCTGTACTACCACTCCCCCTGTCCCTGCAGATCGGGTGAAATTGGAGTTAACCCTTTCACCCGATCTGCAGGGACGCAATCTTTCCATGACGCCACATAGGCGTCATGGGTCGGATTGGCACCGACTTTCATGACGCCTAAGTGGCGTCATGGGTCGGAAAGGGGTTAAACCGCAGCGTTTCCGCAGCGGATTTTCCGCAAAATGTGCACAGCATTTTTTTTTCTCATTGATTTATATTGTACTGTAAATCAATTGCAGATCTGCAGCGTTTCTGCACCACAAAAAACACAGAGAATCCGCAACGTGTGCACATAGCCTAACTCGGCTCTGCTCACTCAGTGTAATGCCTCATTCAGACAACTGTGTGTACAGGAACGTTGGAATGAGGCCGGCTTCACACTCAGCGTATGAAAATACGGTCCGTATATTACGGCCGTAATACGCTGAAATGTCCCGAAAATAGTGGTCCGTAGCTCCTCCGTAGGCAGGGTGTGTCAGCGTTTTTTGCGCATGGCATCCTCCGTATGTAATCCGTATGGCATCCGTACTGCGTAGTTTTCTCGCAGGCTTGCAAAACCAACATACCGCTATAGAAATGATCCATGTGTCCCAAAATGAAAAAAAAATATATATATACTGTCTATATATATATATATATGTCATTAGACACATATATGTATATATATTAATATTTATTCCAGTGCTATACAGCTTGAAAGCCGGTAATTCAATTACCGGCTTTTTCTTTCTCCTTCTTAAAACCCGACATGATTTGAGACATGGTTTACATACAGTAAACCATGTCTTCTCTCCATTTTTTTTGCAGATTCCACACTACTAATGTCAGTAGTGTGTATCTGCAAAATTTGGCCGTTCTAGCTCTTAAAATAAAGGGTTAAATGGCGGAAAAAATTGGCGTGGGCTCCCGCGCAATTTTCTCCACCAGAGTAGTAAAGCCAGTGACTGAGGGCAGATATTAATAGCCTGGAGAGGGTCCACGGTTATTGGCCCCCCCCTGGCTAAAAATATCTGCCCCCAGCCACCCCAGAAAAGGCACATCTGGAAGATGCGCCTATTCTGGCACTTGGCCACTCTCTTCCCATTCCCGTGTAGCGGTGGGATATGGGGTAATGAAGGGTTAATGCCACCTTGCTATTGTAAGGTGACATTAAGCCTAATTAATAATGGAGAGGCGTCAATTATAACACCTATCCATTATTAATCCAATTGAATGAAAGGGTTAAATAAAACACAAACACATTATTTAAAATTATTTTAATGAAATAAAAACAATGGTTGTTGGAGTATTTTATTCTACGCCCAATCCAGTCACTGAAGACCCTCGTTCTGTGAAAGAAAAAACATAATAAACCAACAATATACTTACCCTCCGCAGATCTGTAACGTCCAACGATGTAAATCCTTCTGAAGGGGTTAAAACATTTAGCAGCAAGGAGCTTTGCTAATGCAGGCTGCTCCTCGCTGCAAAACCCCGGGGAATGAGTCTAAATATAGATCAATGAGCTATATTTAGCTTCATTTGCGGTGAGGCGCCCTCTGCTGGCTGTTTATAGATCGTGGGAACTTGCCTAGAAAGCCTGCATTAGCAAAGCTCCTTGCTGCAAAATGTTTTAACCCCTTCAGAAGGATTTACATCGTTGGACGTTACAGATCTGCGGAGGGTAAGTATATTGTTGGTTTATTATGTTTTTTCTTTCACAGAACGAGGGTCTTCAGTGATTGGATTGGGCGTAGAATAAAATACTCCAACAACCATTGTTTTTATTTCATTAAAATAATTTTAAATAATGTGTTTGTGTTTTATTTAACCCTTTCATTCAATTGGATTAATAATGGATAGGTGTCATAATTGACGCCTCTCCATTATTAATTAGGCTTAATGTCACCTTACAATAGCAAGGTGGCATTAACCCTTCATTACCCCATATCCCACCGCTACACGGGAATGGGAAGAGAGTGGCCAAGTGCCAGAATAGGCGCATCTTCCAGATGTGCCTGTTCTGGGGTGGCTGGGGGCAGATATTTTTAGCCAGGGGGGGGCCAATAACCATGGACCCTCTCCAGGCTATTAATATCTGCCCTCAGTCACTGGCTTTACTACTCTGGCGGAGAAAATTGCGCGGGAGCCCACGCCAATTTTTTCCGCCATTTAAACCTTTATTTTAAGAGCTAGAACGGCCAAATTTTGCAGATACACACTACTGACATTAGTAGTGTGGAATCTGCAAAAAAAATGGAGAGAAGACATGGTTTACTGTATGTAAACCATGTCTCAAATCATGTCGGGTTTTAGGAAGGAGAAAGAAAAAGCCGGTAATTGAATTACCGGCTTTCAAGCTGTATAGCGCTGGAATAAATAGTAATATATATACATATATGTGTCTCACTGACATATATATATATATATATACCTATTCTATGTGTACACATTTATTCTACCTATTGGACTGTAAGCTGTCAGTGTGATTTTACTGTACACCGCACTGAATTACCGGCTTTTCTCTCTAACACCGCTGCGTATTTCTCGCAAGTCACACTGCTTGTCCATGTGAAATCCGTATTTTTCACGCTTCCATAGACTTTCATTGGCGTATTTCTTGCGCAGTACGGTGACAAACGCAGCATGCTGCGATTTTGTACGGCCGTAGAAAGCCGTATAATACTGATCAGTAAAATACGGCAGATAGGAGCAGGGGCATAGAGAATAATTGTGCCGTATTTTTTGCGAGTTTTACGGACGTAGTTTCTGCGCTCTTACGTCCGTAAAACTCGCAAGTGTGAAGCCGGCCTGAGGATTTACTGCTTCATCTGGAAAGCAGATTGATGAAGTCAACAGTAAAGCCTGCATTCCAGACATCTGAATGAGGCTTTAGGGTAAGTTCACACAGGACGTTTTTGCTGCTTTTTTTCTGCTGCTTTATTTTCTGCAGCAAAACCTGATCTTCTTGGCAGGAAAGAAGCTGGGTCAAAAACACAGGTTTAGGTGCGTTTTTGTTGCGTTTTGTTGTTGCGTATTTGGTGCATTTTTGGTGCGTTTTTTTTCTCTTTGTCCATGCTAATGTCCTTGAATTTTAGCAGCAAAAATGAAGCAAATAACGATACCTGTGTTTTTGCTGCATTTTTTCCACCCCCATTCAAGTCAGTGGGTGAAAAACGCTGAAAAAACGCAGCAAAAACACTAAAAGAAGTGACATGCTCTATGTCCAAAAACGCAGCAAAGCACAAAATACTGATCACACAAAAAACCAATGTGTGCGCATGAGATTTCTGAAATCTTATAGGCATAAAAAACGCAGCAAAAAACACAGCAAAAACGCCCTGTGTGAATTTACCCTTAGACTGAACGAGCATAGGCATGCATCTAATCCCATCATGTGGGACATGGTCTGCTGGTCTGTGCATCTAATCCCATCATGTGTGACACGGTCTGCTGGTCTGTGCATCTAATCCCATCATGTGTGACAAGGTCCGCTGGTCTGTGAATCTAATCCCATCATGTGTGACAAGGTCCGCTGGTCTGTGCATCTAATCCCATCATGTGTGACACGGTCCGCTGTTCTGTGCATCTAATTGCATCATGTGTGACACCGACTGTGCATCTAACCCCATCCTGTGTAGTACACTCTGTGTATCTAATTCATGTGCGTGATCCAGTCTGCATATCTAATCCCATATTGTGTGATACACTGCGCTGAGCCCTGTATCTAATACCATCATGTGATACACTCTGCTGAGGCCTGTGTCTAATCCAACATATTATACCCTCCACTGAGCCCTGTACCTAATAACATCATGTGTGATACCCTATGCTGAGTCCTTTATCTAATCCCATGTGATACACTCTGCGTATCTAATCCCAGCGCATGATACAGTCCACGTATCTAATCCAAGGTCATGATACAGTACGCGTATCTAATTCCAGCATGTGACACAGTCAGTGTAGTTAATCCCAGTTTGTGATACAGTCCTAATCGCAGCCCCTGATACAGTCTGCGTATCTAATCCCACCGCGTAATGCAATCCACATATCTAATCCCAGCACGTGATATGTGGAGCAACACCAACAGACTCAGTACTGTCAACCGTCCTCAGTGACACCATCCACATCCCAGTATCACTTTGCAGTCACCAACAAAATGGCTGTACGCTGTCACCCTAAAATTTATCCTCCCTTAATCTTTTGCAAACACCCAGAGGGGGACATCGGACACAGACTCCGTCCACATTTACTGCAGTGGTAATGCGAGTTAGCAGTACGCTAAGGTTTCCTGACAAATTTCAGTAGTTGACCCCCCAGTGTTTTAAAATGGAAAATATCAAACCTTTTAAAATAATTTTTCATATTTTATACTATTACAAAAAATAATGTGAAAAAAATATATACTGTATATTAATACTATATAGTTGAAAAACATTTTGATGACACATTCTCTTTAATTCAGGTTTCAAAAAACTTTAATCTGTATATCATACCTGGTAAGTGAGCTCTTTAATGCGTCTCTCGTACTTTCTCACCCCCTTCACAGACTCTGCATTGCGCTTCTGCTCTGACTCCAGCTCATTGTCCAGTTCCCGGACTCGAGCCTCCAGTTTCTGCAGCTGCTTCTTTCCACCCTTCATGGCAATCTGCTCAGCCTCATCCAGACGCTGCTGGAGATCCTTGATTGTTTGCTCCATATTTTTTTTCATTCTTTCCAAATGACCACTGGTGTCCTGCTCCTTCTTTAATTCCTCCGCCATCATGGCCGCCTATCATCAGCAAAAAATGTGAAAAGTTTTATTATTTTGGAATAAATTTTTTCGCCATAATGACATGTAGGTCACAAAGAACTGAATATTTTCTGTTCATACATACATCGGTGATTGCTTTCTTGGCCTTTTCTTCTGCATTGCGACATTCCTGAACTGCCTCTTCAACTTCGGTCTGTAGTTGGCAAGTATCAGACTCCAGTTTCTTCTTCTGATTAATCAGGCTTGTGTTCTGGTGGGATTATTAGGTAAAAAATGCAAAACTTTGGAATTAGGAAAAGTAAGCCAAGTGGTATGTGAGAGTTGTTCCAAGAATGTGGGGTTATAAAAAACATGACCCTGTAATACGTATGTCATTTTGGGAGAGTAAGATATTAAGGTTTCTTTCTGACCTGTGAGTGTAGAAGTTGGACTCTTTCACTGGTTTCGATCAACTCTTGCTCTGCGAGCTTGCGTCCTCTCTCTGTCTGCTCCACCAGAGACCGCAGTTCCTCAAGTTCAGCTTGGAGAAGCATGTTTCTCCTTTCCACAATTGCACTATTTTCTTTTAAGTCTTCATTAGCCCTTAGGGCATCATCCAGTTGAATTTGACTGTCCTATGAATGGTATCAATGACAGGTTTCAATTCATGACATTTGGTTATAAACAAACATTCATAATGTCTCAACAAAACAACTTACTTTAAGACTACTGTGTGCCACCTTCAAGTGTTTGTGAGCCTCAGATGCGGCACGATTGGCCTGACTAAGCTGAATCTCCATTTCATTAAGGTCTCCTTCCATCTTCTTTTTAATCCTAAGGGCCTCATTGCGGCTTCTAGTCTCTGCTTCTAGTGAGGTTTGAAGTGAGTCCACCAAACGCTGGTGGTTCCTCTTGAGTTGTTCCATTTCTTCATCCTTCTCTGACAATTTGCGCTCAATCTCAGACTTTACCTGGTTGAACTCAAGTTGGGTACGTAAAATCTTCCCTTCTTCATGCTCCAAAGAGGCCTGAAAAGGAAAGTCAAATGTTACTAGGCTATAGTCATATGAAAAAGACTATATCTTAGTATCTAAAATAACCTATTTTTGGCCAAATACAGTGATGTGCAAACCTCGGCTTCTTCCAAAGCAGACTGAAGTTCCATTTTCTCCTGTTCTAGTTGTTTTCTAATCTTTTCTAGCTCATGTATGCTCTTTCCACCTTCTCCAAGTTGTTCTGTTAGGTCTGAGATTTCCTCTGTGAAACAAATCTTTCTTGAAGTAAATCCATACTTTCATTGCTTTCCACAAGTTTCTACACTGTGCATTAAAGAAGCACTTCCATTTACGGTAAGTTTGTATCCTTTTAATATATTGCAATCAACATATTCTATAGCCCTGTGTACTTACAGTTGCTCATTTTCCCTTTCTAGCCAGATAGCCAGATAAATCGTCTCTGCTCTATGTAGAAACAGGAAGTCTGTTTTCCGTGCATGAATCAATCCCCACTCCAACTCCTGATCAAGCTGCTTCATCCTTCCTCCTGCCAGGGACTTTTGACGTTACTTATGACTCATGCTAGGAAAATTGACCTCCTGTATGTACATAGAACTTAGAAGGATTCAGCTAGTCAGTTTTTAATTACATGATGTCATAGACCTAGTGCAAAAGGGGAGAATGAGCTGAGTAGAAGGGAAAAATTGGCAATTGTAAGTACACTGTATCATATAATAGCATGATTGCAATATATTAAGAGGATAAAAATTTGATGGGAGTGCTTCTTTAACAACCAATAACTCAACCATTGCTTTTATTAATTATTGCAACCTAGAATACCATGTTAAAACTGCAGTCATTGCCTAAGGCTATATGCACACGTTGCAGATTTCCTGCAGGACTGCAGCTTTTTTTCTGCGCAGAAATGCTGCAGATCTGCAAGTGAGTTACAGTACAATGTAAATCAATGGCAAAAAAAAATGCTGTGCTAATGGTGCAGACAAATCTGCACGGAAAACGCAGCAGATTCAAAAAAGGACCATGTCACTTCTTTTGTGCAGATCTGCAGTGTTTCTGCACCCCTCCATTATCGAAATCCGCAGAGATAAAAACGCATGAAGTCCACACAGAATCCGCAGTAAATCCACAAAAAAACCGCACAAAATCCACGAGAAGAACGCATGAAATCTGCACCTGCGTTTTCTGCCAAGAGATGCAGAATCCCTACAAAAAATTCCAGAGGCAAATCTGCAACGTGTGCACATACCCTAAAGGTTACACATTAGATAGCTGTTGGGACAACAGACATGTTAGGCTAGGTTCACATTGCGTTAGTGCAATCCGTCAAGCGGATACGCTAACGGATTGCGCTAACGCAGTGTCCAAAAAGGGATTGCGTTTGGCAATCCCGATAGCGCAGATGCCCGATCTGCGCTAGCGAAGAACGGACCCTGAATGCTGCAAGCAGCCTTCGAGGTCCGCCCGAAAATAACGGCACATCACTGACGCATGCCAAAAATGGCATACGTTAGCGATGCGTTAGCAATCCGTTAGCACATTGCAGTCAATGGGTGCGCTAACGGATCCGTTACATAGCGTTAATTTGCGACAATTTCGCCATGTAACGGATTCCGTTAGCGGACACCCACTAACACAATGTGAAACTAGCCTTAGATTAATGCAGCCTAATAGTCTATGGCTTATTGGAGTTAAGGATCTGGCATGTTTCATTTTGAATAGCCGATCCTTTTGTTATCTTGAGTTAAGCCACCTTCAGACATGTCTGCAGTGACTCTGTTATAAAGAACAGAGGAGTGCTCAGCAAAGCAATATATGGGAGAGACGGCCGAGACAGCTTCAGTAATAACGATTGTCCGAATCATCGTTCAGCTGACAGGCATCTGAGGTGTATGGGGGGCTTAAGCCCCTCTGAGACACCTTTGGTACCAGCTTATCTCCAGGGAGAACAAAGGATAAGATGCTTGATTTCAAAATGCCTTATCCGATTCCTAACAAGAGTCAAGAGTTAACAATATGCATCATAAGGTCAACAGGTCTTGTAAAAAATCTGCAGGTTAAATTGTAATGTGCATGGGATTCTTTAACTGGAATTTTATTTAAAGTTGGCACATATGATTATTATGAAGATTATAATCACATTTTTTTTCCAACGCACCTTGGAGGTTTTTGTTCTCTCTCTTAAAAGTTTCAAGATGCTCCAGGGACTCCTCATAAGCATTCTTTAGCTTGAACAGCTCAGTGCTAAGTGAACGAGCTTCTTTTTGAGACGACTCTAACTCAGTCTGTGACTCTTCAAATTTCTGTTTCCACTCTGCTAGGATCTAAACAACATATCTATTACATATTTGCCACAAGAGATTTTCCATGTTTTTCTCATTAACTGATTGTAGTCACCTTATCAAAATTTCTTTGTTTTTTGTCCAGTGCTGCAGATGCAGCATTTGACCTCTCCAAGTCAACCATCAGGTCCTCAATTTCATTCTGCAAGCGATGCTTTGTCTTCTCCAGAGATGAACATTTTGCATTGACAGCCTCTACAGCCTCTTCTGCCTCCTGAAGTCTTTGTGCCAGTTTCTTCCTATCAAAAAAGGTGTAATGACATATAGGCTTTCAGATTTGGAGGCTACGCCATGGATAAATGAGCAAACATCACTCATGCAAATATTATCAGGTATCGTGCATTATTTCACCCACCTTTGCTGCCCCGAATGAAGAGGAGCCTTCTAACAAACAAGCTTTATGCTCGTCTTATACAGAAGCATGAAACATAATCCAAGCAAAAAGCTTCTCTGTTGGAAGGAAATTTACAGCTGGAATACATTCAGACAGGTGCCTATGTTAGAGAAGCAGTAGATTACTGGAACAATATCAGGATGGAGCCAAGCAAAATTCAACAAAATAGCACACTTCAACCAAACCAAGGAAGCAAGCAATGGGTTCAAATAAATAAGTCCTGTTAATTCCATACAAACTGTATATTCAACATTAATATGCTAGTATCTTCAACCATCTCACTCACTTGGCCTCCTCTAGCTCTTCCGTCCTTTGAATGGCATCAGTTTCATATTTGGTTCTCCATTGGGCCACTTCTAAATTGGCTTTAGACAAAACTCTTTGCAACTCAGCCTTGGCCTCTTGTTCTTCTTCATACTGCTCTCGGAGCAGATCACAGTCATGGCGGGCAGATTGAAGAGCATGAGCTAGGGCATTTTTAGCCTTTACAGAGAAAGAGATTTTGAATTATATTACTAATATGAAATAACAAACAAGTTATCTATTAGCCAAACATCAGTTACTCCTGCCCCATACACAGGTACACATTGGTTCAGCTGAAAATACATGTTTTTTGTGACATCTTTAGTTGCAGTTTCTCTTCCCTAGGAACAAAAGAATTTGGCACTGAAATTCAATGTGACCAATTAACAGACATAATTTGCCATGATATCATCTCTTAGGGGAGAGATAGGAAGCCCCCATACACATAACACAATTGGATGGTTTTACTGATATTGGCAAATGTTTGCTGACTTTGCTTTAATGTGACTGGGTACAATAATACACAGTTTAAAACATTTCTTAGATTACCTTAGTCTCTTCCTCCAGTTGTCTCTTAAGGTCTTCCAACTGTTGAGTGTAAGTTTGTTTTCCTCGTGTCAGCTGAGATACTAATGCTTCTTTCTCATCTAGTCTACGTGACAACTCTCCATTTTCTGTTTGCAGTTTTGCCTTCTGTGATATAAAGTCATTCAATGATCTTTGAGCTTCTTCAAACTTGGTTCGATGCTCATTCATTTGGTCTTCTAAAGTGCGACACATCTTTTCTAAGTTGGCCTGTGAACAGATAATAAAATAAAATCCAGTAGTTTAAAAATATATTTCTAAACATCTTAAATCAAAGCAACTACAAATGTAATACATTAAACCTGATGACACACAAGGCTAAGCATATGAAAGTCGTTGTTTTCACAAATGCTCTTTGTAATATTCCTATTGTATTCTGATCTAATTTAGTCATCCATTTTTATCCAATATTTAAGTTCTCAATATTATTTTATTAACTAGTTTTAATCTCAAATTTAGAGAGCCATGTGTTTGGGCAAATCATGCTTACATAGCTACAAGCATATTTTTCACCTACATTATTGGTTGTACAAAAATAAATTTTCTGCATCACATAGGAGCTATAAAGACTATATAAAGATTTAAATCTCCATTTCTCACCTTGGACTTTACCACCTGTTCCATGTTGGATGCTACATCATCTAGCTCAAGTTTGAGCTCACTCTTCTCCTTTTCCAGTTTCTGTTTTACCCTTTGCAGGTTGTCAATCTGCTCACTGAGCTCAGCCACAGAGTCCGCATGCTTCTTTCTTAGTGTAGCAGCGGTGGCCTCTGATTGCAAAGTGGATTCCTCTAGATCCCTCCTGAGTTTCTGGAACTCTGCCTCCCGCTTCTTGTTAAGTTCAAGTTGCACTGAGGTGGCTCCTCCGGCTTCTTCTAGACGTTCACTGATTTCCTCCAACTCTCTGGACAGGTCAGAACGAAGCTTCTCTACCTTAGCCCTTGCTGTTCTCTCTGCTTCCAGTTCCTCCTCCAGCTCCTCGATTCGTGCCTTAGGAGAAGTGGAAATATATGCATCAATTATTAGCAAGTCACCAAAGAAAGCAGAAAAATAATACTAACATGGTCAATCATAAGTGTATGTGAATAGGCCCTACTACAGCGTTGTAGATTGTATTTGGAATCATATTGGGTTAGTTAGCATCAAATTGAGGATACAATTAAAATGTCTTGCCTTACCTGGTTCTCTTTCAGTTTCTTTTGTAGTTGCATGCCCAATAATTGCTCATCTTCAATTTTGCTGCTTTGCTGGCTAATCTCAAATTCTTTCCTGTAACAAGAAGATAATTATGTATGTCTGTATTTGCTCCACTGTTTTATCTGCCTGCTGTTGGTATAATGATGCCACAATAAAGGATTTTTGGAAGTGGCACCCGTAATCCCTGGTGTATGTGCAGCTTCATCAACCCGAGGTCATAAAGCTGTGCCTTTGTCCTGCTTCTCTTCTATGGTATGTGTATTATATAAATGTGAGTCTAATATATAATTGCCTAGAATACTACTTCCTGCAATTTGTGCCAACTTCCTGTCCGGAGCTAATGTCCGGAGCTAATGTCCGGAGCTAATGTCCGGAGATAAGTGACGTCAACAGTGTCCAGTGTCTGATTGGTTGCCGCCTGCTGCGAGCGACCAATCAGAAACGTGCCGTACTGTGACACACTCCGCCCGCCATTTTGGTGTGATTTTTGAATTTTTACCTCACAGCAAGTTTCTACTGCGTGGAGGCGGGCCCAGTGACGTTGCTCTTCAAGCTCCTGCCGAATTTCGTCAAAAAAATGATAATACCATTTACCAAAACTATATATATTTAGTTGTGAAGTGGTTCAGTGACATTTTCACACCAATTTTGAACTTTTGTTTGGTGTTTTCTCCATATACTGCCTATTATTCACTGACTGTTATACTGAGAGACTGCCGTTTATTAACCTCTTCTTTGCCACATTGGGTATATTGCTCTATTATTTGCCACATAAGGACATTGTCCATTATTGCCCAGCAATTTCTCTGCAATATAAACTGCCTATTTATTAATATCTGCATTCCTGCAAAGAACTATTGCCTATTATTAACTGGCTATTTTCCTACTACCTGACATTGTTCTTAAGCAAAGAACCGTTGTTGTGGCATTTGCCACAACACGCAAAGTTGTCGTCTGAGGTCTTTCATCCCTCCCCTCATAAGCATATTCATGGATCCTGTGTAACTGTACCTTAAATAACAAGAATTGTCAAGAGCTGGTGAGTGCAGCCATTTTTTGTTCTTTCTTACTATTATTTATTAATTGTATTATTTTTACATTTGAATAAATAAAGTATATATGGATTCTAGACTCCCGATTCTTTAGAATCGGGCTGCCATCTAGTATTATATAAATGTAATGTAGGAAATATATAAAAATTGTTTGCATGTTTGTAGTGTAACTGCATAATGATAATATAATTAAATTAGTCATACTTCTTCAACTTCTCCTCTAGTTGTTGCTTGTCATTCTCAAGATCCATGACATTCTCCTGTGTCAATTTTAGATCACCTTCAAGCTTACGCTTGGCTCTTTCTAGATCCATTCTTATTTTCTTCTCCTGCTCCAAGGATCCTTCAAGCTGTGCAGATCAAGCAGTTAGTGGCCACATTCAGCTTCTTTACCTATTATACTGTTATACCGTTTGCAGTTTTAAATGATTTGTACAACTTACATCATCAACCTGCTGCTCCAGCTTGGCTTTTGATTTAGTAAGAACATTGACTTTATCTTCTTCCGCTTGAAGGTCATCAAGGGTTTGCTGATGAGCCTCTTGGAGAGCCTTTTTCTCTTTGGTAAGTTTTGCAATAATTTCATCTAAACCTGCCATTTCTTCAGTCAAGTTCTTGACCTACAAAAAGCATATATGTATGTCAGAATAAAAGTAATAGGGAAAAAAAAGATTAACATGTGGTGGCAATAAAATGATCACCTTATTTTCTGTGGCATGTTTCTCCTTTTCCACTTTAGCTAAGGTGAGCTCTAAGTCATCAATATCCTTCTTGAGCTCAGAACACTCGTCCTCCAGCTTCCTCTTCTTAGCAGTCAGTTCTGCATTCATCTCCTCTTCATCTTCCAGCCTTTCAGTCTGCTCTTTTAGTTTAGCTTCTAGCTGTATCTTACTTTTGATTAGCTGGTCACACCTTTCCTCTGAATCATTTAAGTTGTCTTGCTCCTGTATTAAATGGAAAAACAATATTTTTAATCAATTTTCCTAGGAGGTCACCTCATCTTGTTTCCTAAACCTACATACTGGTCTTTTCTTTCATATTTTCATATTTTAAAACTTTTATATTTTACTACGTACAGCTTGAACTTGTAGTTGCAGATCATTTTTCTCTTGTAGCAAAGAGACCATCTTTTCCTCAAGTTCCTTGCGTCTGGCATCAGATTTTTCCAAGGCTTCTTTCAATCTCAGGAACTCTTCCTTCATGTTTGCCATTTCTTTTTCTGTTTCTGCACTCTTCAGCAGAGGCTTAATCTTAAAGTATAGCTTCATCCAGGGCCAATTCTTGACTCCCATGAAAGCACGGATATTCCATTGAATTACCAAGAGAGCATCTCTGAGATGTAACATTACAAAGTAAATTATGAAACACATTAACACTTATAATATAAGTACCGTACTTCAAATATCCTACATAAAAAATATGGAAACCCATTGCCGCCTTATAATACCATATGGTTTAATTCACCTGCGCTCCAAAATCTTCTTAAACTCCCTTCTCATTAGTAAGCCTCGAGATTGTGCTTGAATTCGTGTAATAATCCTAGAGAGTCTCTCATCTCTCATTTCCTCCAGAAGACCCAAGAGACCAGCTTTGAAGAACACCTATGAGCAAATTTGATATACAGTAGTATTTGATATTTCAGTCAAATGACAAAGCTACATCAGTCTATCATTTTGTTTAAAAAATATTAGTATTTAATATAAAAAATGATGCTACATTTTCTTTAACTGTTACAAAATTACCTTTGTATGTCCAAACTTGTACTGAGTGTGATCAATCTCCAATGAACCTAGAAGTTTTTCTGCCCCTTTTTTACTATCTATGAACTGCCCTTCAGGAATTGCTGCAGGATTCAAGATTCGATATCTATTGAGAATAAAATATTTAGTGAAAATGTTAAATTATATTTTTTATGCAATGTAAAAGATAACAGGAATATCAACCTACCGCTGCCTGAAGTCACCATAAAGAATCCGATTGGGAAATCCCTTTCTACAGATTCTGATACCTTCCAGCACACCATTACAACGGAGCTGGTGCATTACCAAGGGATTGTCCATCTCACCTACCAAAAACCCATACACAGATTGAAAGTGTTTAGTGAAAAAAGCCTTTTATCATACTTAAAAGGGTTTTTCCATTAGCAAACGTTTAAAAAATGATAATTAGGCTAGTTATTTGAGAGTACAAATGCTAGGATCTACACTGATCATGATTAATGCACCCCACAGCTTTTCTCCCCCCAATAACATGTCTCTGATAGGAAGTAGTTGTATAGACCTGTGAAATGCCCATCAATGAGATGAGATTGACATACCAAAAGCTTTTATTGTACAACCAAGGCATATTTCATATAACATTACCTGGAGCCTTCCTTTCATTTGGAATGATACAGCGCACAAAATGTGGGTGAGTGGTTTTCAAGTTGGTCATTAGTTTGTTAAGATTCTCCTGTTGAAAAAGAATGGATGATCACTAAAGATATATTTACTACAAGACACATACTGTAGGTTCTACTGTGGGAAGCAAACATCTGAGATATATATCACTTGCGACAATTAATAGGACAGAAATAGTGATGAAGTTGGAAACTTGACCCTCACCCTATGTAGAGCAGAAACTGTCTGGAAGGAAGAACCCTTTTTCTTTCCTTTTCCCTTGCCACCAGTGTCTGTAGGTTGATAAGATAACATACTATTGGTCTTCACTGATAAACAAAATGAATAAATTATTGATTGAATGAGAAATATCCCACCTGAGTCAGCGCCAGCATAGTTGGCGAAGAGATGAGCCAGCAGCTTGAGGGATGACTTCTGGTACAGCCCTACCACAGTCTCATTCAATGGGTCTTTGTTCTTCTCCAGCCAACCAAGAATGTTATAGTCCACAGTACCAGCATAGTGGACCAGAGCAAAGTGAGCCTCAGGCTTCCCTTTGGGGTTCCTTGGTTTCTGGAAGTTGTTGGACTTGCCCAGGTGATTATCATATAGTTTTGCTTTGAAGGTCATGTCAGAGGCTTTGGGAAACATGCACTCCTCTTCAAGGATGGACATGATACCCATAGGCTATGGAAAGAAATAGCGTGAGCATAAAATCTAAAAAGGAAAGTTGGATTTTACATTAAACTTCATGACTCCATGTTTACAATGCTCTCACCTTCTCTATGAGATCAATACAGGCCTGCAGGTCCATGCCAAAGTCTATAAACTCCCATTCTATCCCCTCCTTTTTGTACTCCTCCTGCTCCAACACGAACATGTGGTGGTTGAAGAACTGCTGTAGCTTCTCATTAGTGAAGTTAATGCAGAGCTGCTCAAAGCTGTTAAACTAGAGAGAAACACATAGAACATAAATAAAATCAATGGGAGAGACAGATGTGCAAATTCAAAACTAAAAAGGAAACAAAAAATTTGCAAAGGCTTTCAAAGATTAAAGAATCCAAATGCACAATATCTAATTGTATTCTCAGACTGGGATACTAGCAGCTGATGTTTGTAATTTTTACAGGTATAGCTTCTTTATTCTGTTCTCTTGTTCCACACACTTATCTAATCTCTCATAAAGTTTTTATATTCACACTATCTCTCTGACAAAACAACTAACATGGTAAATACTCAATGTATTATATGGTTTTCTACTCTCTAAGTTAATATTCGGGCAGCATGGTGGTGCAGTGGTTAGCACATCAGCCTTGCAGCGCTGGAGTCCTGGGTTCAAACCCCACCAAGGACAACATCTGCAAAGAGTTTGTATGTTTGCGTGGGTTTCCTCCGGGCACGCCAGTTTCCTCCCACATTCCAAAGACATACTGATAGGAACTTTAGATTGTGAGCCCCATCGGGGACAGTGATGATAATGTGTGCAAACTGTAAAGTGCTGTGGAATATGTGAGCGCTATATAAAGATTATTATTTATTATATTTCTGTTGATCTTTGATTGCTAGAAATATACTTATTTTACTTACTTAGTTTTTTTTAGCAACTAGTATTTTAGAAAAATGTTACAAAAATTATGTACAACAAATAGAAAATTTTCCAGCCAAGTCTTGATTTAATTATTTCAAAAACTTTTATTCCATATAATAAAAATTTGCACTTACAACAAATCCAAGGATGATGTAATTTCCTTCACATTTCAGATTAAACAAAAGTCCTTAGTCATGGATCTTTTTTTAGTCTGGTTTATTGTGAGTTCCAATTTTTATGATATGTAATAAAAGTTTTTGAAATATTCTAATCAAGAATCAGCTGGAATATTTTCTATTTGTTATGCAGTTTTTGGCCACAAGGGGAAGGACTGGCATTTCCCTGCTGGGAATCATTGAAAGCCTCAACTAGGGTGAGATGGACTACACCTGTTTGCAATTACAAAAATTATGTCCTCAATGAATTAAGACTGATATTTGGTGTGTGCATGAATAAGATGAGCAGAATTCATTTAATAATAATCTTTATTTGTATTTATTATTTAATTAATTCACGTAAAGAATTTGGTGCATCTTATCAGTGGAATGCGTCTCACCAGAAATGTTACTCCTGTGAAAGACTGGAGCAACATATCTGGCATAATGTGCACTGCTAGTTTTCACAAATTTGTCAGGTGAGAGTTGCCAAGCCCCATTTTGCCATGACTCCTCCCAATTCCACCCACTTTGGCAAAGCTGGACACAAGTGGCTTAAGAATGCCGAAAGTAGGAGGGTTTTTTTGTGCAATTTCACCTTGTGCAAAAACTGTGTGACTTTTCAAAGTGCTTTGTAAACACTTTGACTAATCGGGACCTAAGTGAAAAGTGTTAATTAAAATAACAGTCAATTACCGTATTTTTCGGACTATAAGACGCACCAGACCATAAGACGCTCCTAAGTTTTAGAGGTTGAAAATAGGAAAAAAAATGTTTTGAAGCAAATAGCGGGGTAAAATATTTAATAACATAAATAACATAATATTTCACAAATGGAAATGTAAACAGAACTCAGCAGCAACATTAACAACCATTACTGATTTAAGTACAGAAACTCTTCAGTCATCAGGGAACCCCAAGAACTCCTCCTCATCACTACTGTCCATATTTATGAAGCTCGGTTCCTCAGAATCACTAGTATCACTGTCTTCACTCTGTTCATAGAGGATGTCATCTTCAGAGCCATCTAAGGCATTGCTGATGCCACATTTTTTGAAGGACTTTACAACGGTTTCATCCTTAACGGACTGCCATGAGGTTTTCACCCACTCACAAACTTGGGTAATTGTAGGCCTCTTCATTCGTCCAGTTGGTGTCAGATCATGGTTTCCAGCAGCCATCCATTTATTCCACTCTTCTCTCATGAAAACTTTAAATGGCTTGTTGATGGAAACGTCCAAAGGTTGCAACTGACTGGTAAGCCCCCCAAGGAATTACGGCAATATGGGTTTTCTCTTCTTTAAATCTCCTTTTTGTGGCTTCAGTGATATGTGCCCTAAACTGGTCCAGCACTAATAGAGCAGTTTTTTTCAGAAGCTCCCCAGGACGTTTGGACCACACTTTTTCTATCCATATCTTCATGCCATTTTCATCCATCCATCCCTTGTCGTGAACATGAACAATGACTCCTTTTGGGATTGTCTCTTTTGGCATGGTTTTTCTCTTGAAAATCAGAAGTGGAGGCAATTTGGTGCCATCTACACAGCAGGACAACACAACGGTATAATGGGTTTTCTCATGCCCTGACGTCTTCACGGCTATAGTTTTGGCACCTTTCACATCAACCGTTTTGCTTGACGGAACATCGAAAGTCAACGGGACTTTATCCATGTTCCCAATCTGAGTCATTTCATATCCATTTTTATTTCTTGCTTCCAGTACAAATTTGTGAAAAGACACAATCTTGGTTTTGTATTCTTTAGGCATTTTTTGTGCAATCCTAGTTTTTGTGCGCATAGCAAGGCCACATCGTTTCATAAATCTATAGCACCATGATGGGGATCCTGTGAAAACCTGAATGTCTTTCTCTGCAGCAAGACGTTTAGCTTCATAAATGATCATTTTTGTCGATACAGAATATCCATTGTTCCTGTGACGTATGATCCACTCTTTCACATCCACTTCTAAATGTGGCCACTTTGCAGTATGCCCACGAAAACATTTTTTATCTTTGTCCATTTTTTGTAGCTGGTCCTCATGTTTCTTCCATTCCCGTATCATTTTTTCAGTTGGAGGTGGCCCGAAGTGTCTCTCCGCTGCCCTGTTCCCATGTTCTTTGGCGTACTTCACTACCTCCAGTTTAAAAGGGATTTTATATGAAATCCTTCTCTGCTTTGACATCTTTCCAGAAGAGTAAGGTAAAGTATCTTTCTGCAAGAAAATACTAAATTATGGTATCAGTACGGTACTTTATCCTGCTGCTGACACTGTTATGGTGGGGGATCTGTTGCTGGAGGGCCACAGGTAGTGCTACACTCTTGTACAGAACAACACCCCACCAAGGAGAACATCTGCAAGGAGTTTGTATGTTGTCCCCAGGTTTGTGTGGGTTTCCTCCGCATTCTCAGCTTTCCTCCCACACTTGCAACACATACAGATAGATATATTGTGAGCCCCAATGGGGACAGTGATGATAATGTCTGTAAAATGCTGTGGAATAGGAAAGTCCAATATACGGTACCATAGGAAATGCATAATAAAAAATTCGGTAATACCGATACCGGAATTGACCACTACCGGTAACTCTGTAATTTTTCTGTTCACCGTATGTGTGAGTGTTTTTTTAACAAGCTGGAGTTTTTATGGGTATCAATTTGTGGTATTGTACCGTACTTATGGTTTTCAATCACTTTTTTATGTGGTGTGATGAAAAAAAAACGTGTGTATACAGACATATTGTATTTTTTGATGGGTTAAAAGGGTTTTTCTGGCACCGTTTGCTTCTGGATTGGGAAGTGAGTAGTGCTGACATCCTACCATCAAAGTGAACCAACCAAGGCACCTGCATGACACTGTAGTTGCCAATCATGCATCTGTCCACATGTGAATGCAGCTCACCTCCCAATGCGGAAATACCGTAAACACTACAAAGGAAACCTGACAGCTGATACATGCTACCGTAATCCACGGACAGCATGTATCAGACACTGGCTGTATGATCTACCGTAAGCCAGGTATGGTATGCTTCACTCTGAAATGCTACGGCGTTTCAGAGAAAAACACACTGTACCGTACCTTTGGCTTTTTCCCTCCTGCTGCCAATCACTGACAGGTCTCTTCCTGTATGCGCACGCAGGAAGAAAATTGTCACTTATTGGGAGTGGATGCGGAGAAGCGGCTGGGGACCTTTCAGACTAGTCTTTAGGTGGCTTTTAAAGTACGGGCTGTTCAATGCATAGCCAGCATGTACGGTATTAGCGTAACAGTGGGCTGTATGACATTAGCCACTTTTTTTCCTCTGAAATGCTGTGGCATTTCAGAGAAAAAAGTGGCTAAAGTCATACAGCTTGTTGCTACACTAATGCATGCTGCCTATGCATTGGACAGCCTGTATTTAGAAAACATATCACCTTTAATACCGTATGTCATAGGTGCCATTTATTGTACCGTATGTCAAGTGCTTTGGAGACTATGGCTATGTTTCCACGTTCATTCAGGAAACTCAGCGCTTTGGACGCAGCGGATGCCCTGCTCCGCCCAAAGCACCGCTCCTGTTGTATGCGCGGTGATTCTGAATGTGTTCATTGAGCACTTGCGGAAGCACCGCATCGTATTCATTGACTGATATTTACGATATCTTGCGGAGATGGAGCGTCTCTGCAAGATAGACATGCTGCAGTCTATAATGACGCGGGATTTCATAAAATCCTCTCCACTATGCTGTAACATCTGTACGCTGCGGATTGGACTCTACGGATGTATGCAGCACCCAATCTGCAGCAAATCCAGATGTATTATGCCACATGGAAACAGGCCCTAACTCCCAACATGCAGCTCCTATAACATGCTGGGAGTTAGAGTTTGCGACAGTAGTGAGTGTTTTACTGTAACTTTTTTTTTTTAAACTTTTGCTCCAAATTACCGTGGCCACGCTAGAAGGGGAAGTACGGTAGACGTTCTCCCATCCAGATCACGAGCCGCAGTGACAACAGTAGCTGATGAGACAAGGCCAGTACACTGCAGCACGTGACCGGATGTGAGACCCCCTACTTCCTGTTTAGCGTGGCCGCAGAATACCGAAGTTCCGAACTACAGCGGCTGCGCCAAGACACCTCCACAGCAGCTGCTCTGCCGACAGACCTCCTCGACTCCACCGGCGACTCCCACACTGCAGCTCCACCGCCGGCGGCTCCCGCAGTGGCCCCTGCACCGCCGACAGATAGCGACTCTGCCGGCGGCTCCCACAATGCCGCTCCACCGCTGGCAGATCCCGCAGTGGCCTCTGCATCGCGGGCAGATAGCGACTCTGCCGGCGGCTCCCACAATGCCGCTCCACCGCCGGCGGCTCTGGCAGGGCCGCTGCACTGCTGGCGGCTCCCGCAGTGGCCCCTGCACCGCCGACAGATAGCGACTCTGCCGGCGGCTCCCACACTGCCGCTCCAGCAGGGCCGCTCCAGGACAGACAGACCTCCATGACTCCACAGCTGGTGGCTCCAGCAGGGCCGCTCCACCGTTGGCAACTCAGGCAGTGGCTGTCACACCGCCGGCGGCTCCCGCAGTGGCCGCTCCACCGCCGGCGGCTTTGGCAGCGCTGACAGACCTCCGTGGCTCCCAGCTCCTGCATTTCAGCTCTACCGACGCCGGCTCCCAGCTCCAGCTTACCCCATTTACAGGTACATTCCATCTATAATACGCACCCTCATCCCCCCCCCCCCCGAATTTGAGGGGGGAAAAGTGCATCTTATAGTCAACAAAATACGGTAAGTCAGATTATTTGGATTCAAAGTCTATTTCCAGTCAACTTAGATTAATACAACATGATACACATACACATTAATATAACAGTAACATTAAACATTAATACATTCTTTCCTGCACTAATTTTTAAAACTTAATCTATTGAAATTTATTGCATATATTTTTGCTTTTCAATATTTTACATCCTATTTTGACCTTAGCATCTAGGTGTGTACATTTTTCTTTGGGTATGTGCATTACCCCTTGTGACAAAGTCACTGGTAAAGTACTGAAGGGGGAGATATGTGTTACTGCGCTTAATGGTATCATTGATGTACAACCCAGAGTATTTTCCTCCAGCACACTATGTGCTGTGAGGTTTAAGCTAATTTCCGTAATGGTTAGTTTTTATGTGGACATCCATAGAGTGGGTGGGAGGGTGTCCACCTTATCTCCACCTGCAGGGCAGGCATCGCCGTGTGCTGACAGGACCTGTGCTGTCACAGTCATGTGTTCAGTCACATGGTGGAAGAGTCACATGGTCTGGGGCTTAAATAGCTGGATTCTTGAGGCAGTCTTTGGTCAGCAAGACTGGAGAGAGGATTGTCCATTGCCACACCCTCCATGAACCACATGTTGACCCTGGCAGCTTCAGGTTATTTATGTTGTGTTAGGTATTTGCTGTTACATATTCAATGTTGCCTCACTGTTTCCCCTATGAATTAGATTAATACAAGTGTTTTACACTCATAGCTTTGAGCTGGAGCTATTTTGGTAATTTAGGTAATTGTGGCGCCCCAGGGTCCTGGTCGTCACAGTGGTATTGCTTTCCTCTAGGGGAGAGTGATGCTACGTTCAGAGGCAAGGAAGGATAACTGCATCCAGGTATCACAAACATGCAACACATTCATACTCCAGGCCACCAGGGGGAGCTCTTGCTCCTATTTATTAGGTCACTCCCCACATTGGTAAAACTGGTCGCCTGTAGGGAAAGTTAGTTAGTTGCTGGCTGAGCTCCGCTCAGTTAGTTGGTCCCTGACAGGGGTGGGATCCTGTCAGAGAGCAAAGGAGAAAGACATGGAGCTGTGCATGCCCTCAGAGCTGCAGCTCCTAGGAAGAGACATTGAAGGCAGGGGGAGCTTTTGATCCTATTTACTAGGTGACTCCCCATATATACAGTGGGGCAAAAAAGTATTTAGTCAGTCAGCAATAGTGCAAGTTCCACCACTTAAAAAGATGAGAGGCGTCTGTAATTTACATCATAGGTAGACCTCAACTATGGGAGACAAACTGAGAAAAAAAAATCCAGAAAATCACATTGTCTGTTTTTTTATCATTTTATTTGCATATTATGGTGGAAAATAAGTATTTGGTCAGAAACAAACAATCAAGATTTCTGGCTCTCACAGACCTGTAACTTCTTCTTTAAGAGTCTCCTCTTTCCTCCACTCATTACCTGTAGTAATGGCACCTGTTTAAACGTGTTATCAGTATAAAAAGACACCTGTGCACACCCTCAAACAGTCTGACTCCAAACTCCACTATGGTGAAGACCAAAGAGCTGTCAAAGGACACCAGAAACAAAATTGTAGCCCTGCACCAGGCTGGGAAGACTGAATCTGCAATAGCCAACCAGCTTGGAGTGAAGAAATCAACAGTGGGAGCAATAATTAGAAAATGGAAGACATACAAGACCACTGATAATCTCCCTCGATCTGGGGCTCCACGCAAAATCCCACCCCGTGGGGTCAGAATGATCACAAGAACGGTGAGCAAAAATCCCAGAACCACGCAGGGGGACCTAGTGAATGAACTGCAGAGAGCTGGGACCAATGTAACAAGGCCTACCATAAGTAACACACTACGCCACCATGGACTCAGATCCTGCAGTGCCAGACGTGTCCCACTGCTTAAGCCAGTACATGTCCGGGCCCGTCTGAAGTTTGCTAGAGAGCATTTGGATGATCCAGAGGAGTTTTGGGAGAATGTCCTATGGTCTGATGAAACCAAACTGGAACTGTTTGGTAGAAACACAACTTGTCGTGTTTGGAGGAAAAAGAATACTGAGTTGCATCCATCAAACACCATACCTACTGTAAAGCATGGTGGTGGAAACATCATGCTTTGGGGCTGTTTCTCTGCAAAGGGGCCAGGACGACTGATCCGGGTACATGAAAGAATGAATGGGGCCATGTATCGTGAGATTTTGAGTGCAAACCTCCTTCCATCAGCAAGGGCATTGAAGATGAAACGTGGCTGGGTCTTTCAACATGACAATGATCCAAAGCACACCGCCAGGGCAACGAAGTAGTGGCTTCGTAAGAAGCATTTCAAGGTCCTGGAGTGGCCTAGCCAGTCTCCAGATCTCAACCCTATAGAAAACCTTTGGAGGGAGTTGAAAGTCCGTGTTGCCAAGCGAAAAGCCAAAAACATCACTGCTCTAGAGGAGATCTGCATGGAGGAATGGGCCAACATACCAACAACAGTGTGTGGCAACCTTGTGAAGACTTACAGAAAACGTTTGACCTCTGTCATTGCCAACAAAGGATATATTACAAAGTATTGAGATGAAATTTTGTTTCTGACCAAATACTTATTTTCCACCATAATATGCAAATAAAATGATAAAAAAACAGACAATGTGATTTTCTGGATTTTTTTTTCTCAGTTTGTCTCCCATAGTTGAGGTCTACCTATGATGTAAATTACAGACGCCTCTCATCTTTTTAAGTGGTGGAACTTGCACTATTGCTGACTGACTAAATACTTTTTTGCCCCACTGTATATATATATAACTGGTAGTCTGTAGGGAAAGGCACTTAGTTCCAGACATCCGTCTGAGGAGCACAGAGGGTCCACAGAGCTGTGCATGCTGTTATGACCTAGTGGTCAGGACAACAATGGACCTAGTGGTTAAGAGCACACGGAATGACCTGATAGTTTCTGATAATAAAGGACGAGCTCTGGGACGTGGGAACTCTGCTGACCGCAATCCCTAATCCTATCAAACACACTAGAAATAGCCGTGGATTGCGCCTAACGCTCCCTATACAACTCGGCACAGCCTAAGGAACTAGCTAGCCCTGAAGATAGAAAAATAAAGCCTACCTTGCCTCAGAGAAATTCCCCAAAGGAAAAGGCAGCCCCTCACATATAATGACTGTGAGTAAAGATGAAAATACAAACATAGAGATGAAATAGATTTAGCAAAGTGAGGCCCGACTTACTGAACAGACCGAGGATAGGAAAGGTTACTTTGCGGTCAGCACAAAAACCTACAAAAAGGCCACGCAGAGGGCGCAAAAAGACCCTCCGCACCGACTCACGGTGCGGAGGCGCTCCCTCTGCGTCCCAGAGCTTCCAGCAAGCAAGACAACAATAAAAATAGCAAGCTGGACAGAAAGATAGCAAACCAAAGAAATACAAGCTGGAACTTAGCTTCTGCTGGGAAGACAGGTCACAAGAACGATCCAGGAGAGAACAAGACCAATACTGGAACATTGACTGGTGGCATGGAGCAAAGATCTAAGTGGAGTTAAATAGAGCAGCAGCTAACGACTTAACCTCGTCACCTGTGGAAGGAACTCAGAAACACCCACCAGAGGAAGTCCATGGACAGAACCAGCCGAAGTACCATTCATGACCACAGGAGGGAGCCCGACAACAGAATTCACAACAGCATGCCCAAAGAGCTGCAGCTCCCAGAAAGAGACATTTTGAAGGCAGAATTGTATTGCAGCAAGCGTGAAGGAAGGCAAAGCAACGGAGAGGATACCAGAAGGGGACCAGCCCCGAACAGGCTGCCTCCTTCTGAGGCGCAGAACACCGGTAGCTGGAACACCGAGGTAGTAAGGACCTCTATGCCTTACTTCAGAGACCGGCAGGACAGCTAATTGCATGTAGCTAATTGCAAGTTACCTGTCCACACCTACACCCAGGAGGCACGGTGGCACCCCTCAGAGGCCGGGGCGTGCTAGAGTCCCTACAAATAGCCTCAAGCCTCCAGTCATACGGGTTTTGTCCTATCCGACTACGGGGGACAGAGAGAGAGAGACACTACATCTGTGAGGACCTTATTTGAAGCTTATGCAGTAAGGGACTACACCACTACAGCGCAAGGGAAGGCTATTGATTTCCACCTGGACAAGGGGACTCTGGACTTGCCTCCGAACCGGCCGGACTCTGCCTGCCCTGTGATCTGGTGCCCTGGACTGGGGATGCTGAAGTCTTCAGTAAAGGTAAAGAGACTGCAACATTGCGTCCTCATTCTTCACTGCGCCATTCACGATTAACTATCTACATATGGGAAGCCCTGGGGATATACTTGTGGGAAGGTATACCATCTAGCTGCCATAACATCACCCCAGTGGACCCCTTAAAGCAGTGTCGGTCAACCTGACCGAATACCACAGGTGGTGTCATGAACATAAGCCTTATCCCTTTACCCTTTTATACAGACGTCCCAGGGCCATGGACTGGGTCAGCCACCATGACATCCCCCTGTGAACCGCAGACCCGGTACCGAGTGACCCCCTTGCCCTGACGGGGCGCTCCATAATTATTATGTAACTAATTTTCTGTACAGTATATTTTTCAAAAGTCTGACATAATGGACATATGGTTGTCCAGGTCCTAATTCATATCTGGAGCCGATATGGGAGCGTTCGCGTAATGGTTGTTGCCCCTATCCTCTGGCCTGCTGTCGTGACCTAAAGCCAATGTTGGTGACTCAATGTTCTTCTCTCCACTACATGGGGCCTGGGGTCGGCCCGGGAGGGGTGCCGCATTCCTCATACCTAGTGTACCCTCTTACCTTCACCCGCTTTCCTTTCTCTCCCTCCTCCCCCCCCCCTTTCCTCCCCCCGCCCTTTTTTTTTTCCTTTCTTTTTCTCTTCTTTCTTTCCTCCTCTTTCCGTTTCTTTAATTCTTTCTACTTCTGCTTACTTCTTATATCTAGTGACATTCTATACTAATATAAACGATTAAATATATCTAGTAATGCTTGATTGCCTTTGATGCTGTTTATATGTTTCAACTATGAAAAGTATCATTGCTAACTTGAAAGTGTTATCGTTGGCAGTGGCCAACTACATTTAATATGTGCTGAGACTTTCTCTTTTTGTACGATCTACGGGTTGTACCCCGTTGAGTTTAATAATTGTTTCAGCACTGTACCATTGTTTGTATTGTTTATTTGCTTCAATAAACCTGATTTATACAAAAAAAGTCTGACATAATACGGTACTTACATCAAAAATCTCAAACCCAGCAATGTCCAGCACACCAATGAAGTATTGTCTTGGCTGCTTTGTCTCCAGAGTGGTGTTAATTCTCACCACCATCCATAAGAACATCTTCTCGTACACTGACTTGGCCAGAGCACCCATGGAGTAGTTCACCTGAATATAAAAAAGAGAGTCTACAATGAAAAGGAGTGGACAAGAAAAATCAAGAAAAAGCAAATGGTAACATTAAATAAGTATTCCTAACCTGTTGGACATTTTGCCCCTTGGTGACATACTCATTCCCAACCTTGACACGAGGATGACACAAACCCTTAAGGATGTCAGCAGAGTTTAGTCCCATTAAGTAAGCAGCTTTGTCAGCCTCTACATTACAAGAAAGGATCATTAAGAAAGGGCGCAAACATGGGTCATTTTTCAGTAAGTGTTCAGCATATACAGTATACAGCACTCTACACATTTTAGAGAGATGTGGAAAAATAGCTGCAAAGTAAGATTTTTTTCAAAAATAGAAGTATTTATACAGGATGGGCCATTTATATGGATACACCTAGGTGGGCCATTTATAAAACTGGTTCCAAAATAGCCGATTTCAAAATGGCTACCATGGTCACCACCCATCTTGAAAAGTTTAACCCCTCCCAAATACTATTGTGCCACAAACAGGAAGTTGATATCACCAACCATTCCCATTTTATTTAGGTGTATCCATATACATGGCCAACTCTGTAGTTTATTCTTTTATTAATTTACAAAATGTAAATTTAATGAACAAAAGATAAACTGCACACAATTTTTGAAGGAACTCAGTAGGGAAGTTGCTCCAAATATCTTGGAAAACTAAGACAGAATCGATGATGTTGAGATCAGGACTCTCTTGTGGCCATGAAATCACTTTCAGAACTCCTTGTTCTTTTTATGCTGAAGATAGTTCTTAATGATATTGGCTGTATGTTTGGGTTCATTTTCTAGCTGCAGAATAAATTTGGACCCAAACACCTCCTGATGGTAATGCGTTATGGATAAGTATCTGCCTGTATTTACCAGCATTTAGGACACCAAGAAATGAGCAAAATTGAGAACCGTAGATACAGTGGTTGGCCAAAGAAACGTAGTGAAGCAGATGAAAGATACATCATGCCTAACAAACAGGCAATCCCCACATGTATTCAGGCTGTCCAGCACCCGCAAATCATGCAGCTGCGGCGACACAAACTAAAAATACTCGGAGATCACCCGAGCATGCTCGGAAATCTCGAGTAACGAGTATACTCGCTCATCACTAGTACTAACCAGTGGAACATAGCTGCACCCATCTACTGTTTGGAGATGTCTGGTCAGAAGTGTTCTTCATGCCGAAAACCATACCTTTGACATGTAAACAAAACCAAATGATTTAACCCCTTAGCGACCGCTGATACGCATTTTAACGGTGGCCGCTAAGGGTACTTAAACCACAGCGCCATTAATTAACGGCGCTGTGGAAAAAGTAAATAGCGCCCCCCAGAGTCGGATTTTCTCCGGGGTCTCGGCTGCCGGGGGTAGCCAAGACCCCAGAGAACATAGTAACATAGTAACATAGTAACAAAGTTAGTAAGGCCGAAAAAAGACATTTGTCCATCCAGTTCAGCCTATATTCCATCATAATAAATCCCCAGATCTACGTCCTTCTACAGAACCTAATTGTATGATACAATATTGTTCTGCTCCAGGAAGACATCCAGGCCTCTCTTGAACCCCTCGACTGAGTTCGGGGGGTTTTGTACCGACCCCGCATTTGCGATCGCCGGTAATTAACCGTTTACCGGCGATCGCAAAAAAAAACAAAAACGTGATTTCTTTTTAATTTCTCTGTCCTCCGATGTGATCGCACATCAGAGGACAGAGAAAAGGGGTCCCCGATCGCCCCCCGATACTCACCTGTCTCCCCTGGTGCTCCTCGTGGCTCCCGATGGGCGCCGCCATCTTCAAAATGGCGGGTGCATGCGCAGTGCGCCCGCCGGCCGTTCCCGGGAGAATCTTTGGGGTCTCGGCTACCGGGGGTCGGTTTCACCGACCCCTGTTTTGCGATCGCCGGTAATTAACTGTTTACCGGCGACCGCAAAAAAAAAAAAAAGCAAAGTGTAATTCTCTGTCCTCTGATGTGATCGCACATCAGAGGACAGAGAAATAGGGGGATTCGGGGACCCTATCATACTCACCGGTGTCCCTGGGTCCTCCTGCTGTTCCTCCTGGCTGCCGGGGAAAAGAAAATGGCGGGCGCATGCGCAGTGCGCCCGCCATCTGTCTCCATCTGCCGGCCGGCAGGAGAAGAGCAGTTGGGGCTAAAATTAGGGTTAGGGTTAGGGCTAGGGTTTGGGCTAGGGTTAGGGCTAGGGTTAGGGCTAGGGTTAGGGCTAGGGTTAGGGTTAGGGCTAGGGTTAGGGTTAGGGTTAGGGCTAGGGTTAGGGTTAGGGCTAGGGTTAGGGTTAGGGCTAGGATTAGGGTTAGGGCTATGGTTAGGGCTAAATTTAGGGTTAGGGTTGGGGCTAAATTTAGGGTTAGGGTTGGGGCTAAATTTAGGGTTAGGGTTGGCGCTAAATTTAGGGTTAGGCTTCTTTCACACTTACGTCGGTACGGGGCTGTCGCAATGCATCGGCCCGACATACCGATGCACGTTGTGAAAATTGTGCACAACGTGGGCAGCGGATGTAGTTTTTCAACGCATCCGCTGCCCAATCTATGTCCTGGGGAGGAGGGGGCGGAGTTACGGCCACGCATGTGCGGTCAGAAATCGCGGATGCGACGTACAAAAAAATGTTACATTGAACTTTTTTTGTGCTGACGGTCCGCCAAAACACTGATCCAGTGCACGACGGACGCGATCCGTCGGCAATACAAGTCTATGCGCAAAAAACGCATCCTGCGGGTACATTTGCAGAATCCGTTTCTTGTCCAAAACGACGGATTGCGACGGATGCCAAACGACGCAAGTTTGAAAGTAGCCTTAGGGCTAGGGTTAGGGTTGGGGCTAAAGTTAGGGCTAGGGTTGGGATTAAGGTTAGGGTTTGGATTAGGGTTGGGTTGGCATTAGGGTTACGCTTGGGATTAGGGTTAGGTTTGGGATTAGGGTTAAGGTTAGGGTTGTGATTAGGGGTGTATTGGGATTAGGGTTAGGTTTGAGGTTAGGGTTGAGATTAGGATTAGGGGTGTGTTGGATTTAGGGTTTTGATTAGGGTTTTGGTTAGGGTTGACATTAGGGTTGTTATGTGGTAATTGTGATTATCGTTTGGGTTAGTGATTAGGATTATGGATCGGGTTGGGATTAGGGTTAGGGGTGTGTTGGGGGTTAGGGTTGGAGCTAGAATTGGGGGATTTCCACTGTTTAGGTACATTAGGGGGTCTCCAAACACGACAGCCAATTTTGCGCTCAAAAAGTCAAATGGTGCTCCCTCCCTTCTGAGCTCTGCCGTGCGCCCAAACAGTGGGTTACCCCCACATATGGGGCATCAGCGTACTCGGGATAAATTGGACAACAAATATTGCAGTCCAATTTCTCCTGTTACCCTTGTGAAAATAAAAACTTGGGGGCTACAAAATCTTTTTTTTGGAAAACAAAAATATTTTTTATTTTTATGACTCTGCATTATAAACTTCTGTGAAGCACTTGGGCATTCAAAGTTCTCACCACACATCTATATAAGTTCCTTGGGGGGTTTAGTTTCCAAAACGGGGTCACTTGTGGGGGGTTACTACTGTTTAGGTACATCAGGGGCTCTGCAAACGCAACATAACGCCCACAGGCCATTCTATCTAAGTCTGCATTCCAAAACGGCGCTCCTTCCCTTCCGACCTCTGCCGTGCGCCCAAACAGTAGTTTACTCCCACATATGGGGCATCAGCGTACTCAGGATAAATTGAACAACAACTTTAGTGGTCCAATTTCTCCTGTTACCCTTGTGAAAATAAAAACTTGGGGGCTACAATATCTTTTTTGTGGAAAAAAAAATATTTTTTATTTTCACGACTCTGCATTCTAAACTTCTGTGAAGCACTTGGGCATTCAAAGTTCTCACCACACATCTAGATAAGTTCCATGGGGGGTCTAGTTTCCAAAATGGGGTCACTTGTGGGGGATTTCTACTGTTTAGGCACATCAGGGGCTCTCCAAACGCGACATGGCGTCCGATCTCACTTCCAGACAATTCTACATTGAAAAAGTAAAACAGCACTCCTTCTCTTCCAAGCTCTGCGGTGCGCCCAAACAGTGGTTTACCCCCACATATTGGGTATCAACGTACTCAGGAGAAATTGCACAACAACATGTGTGGTCTAATTTCTCCTGTTACCCTTGTGAAAATAAAAATTTGGGGGCAAAAAGATCATTTTTGTAGAAAAAATGCGATTTTTTTATTTTCACGGCTCTACGTTATAAACTTCTGTGAAGCACATGGGGGTTCAAAGTGCTCACCACACATCTAGATAAGTTCCTTAAGGGGTATAGTTTCCAAAACGGGGTCACTTGTGGGGGATTTCTACTGTTTAGGCACATCAGGGGCTCTCCAAACGCGACATGGCGTCCGATCTCACTTCCAGACAATTCTACATTGAAAAAGTAAAACGGCACTCCTTCTCTTCCAAGCTCTGCGGTGCGCCCAAACAGTGGTTTACCCCCACATATTGGGTATCAACGTACTCAGGAGAAATCGCACAACAACTTTTGTGGTCTAATTTCTCCTGTTACCCTTGTGAAAATAAAAATTTGGGGGCAAAAAGATCATTTTTGTAGAAAAAATGCGATTTTTTTTTCACGGCTCTACGTTATAAACGTCTGTGAAGCACATGGGGGTTCAAAGTGCTCATCACACATCGAGATAAGTTCCTTAAGGGGTCTAGTTTCCAAAATGGTGTCACTTGTGGGAGTTTCCACTGTTTAGGCACATCAGGGGCTCTCCAAACGCGACATGGTGTCCAATCTCAATTCCAGCCAATTTTACATTGAAAAAGTAAAACGGCACTCCTTCCCTTCCAAGCTCTGCGGTGCGCCCAAACTGTGGTTTACCCTCACATATGGGGTATCGACGTATTCAGGAGAAATCGCACAACAACTTTTGTGGTCTAATTTCTCCTGTTACCCTTGTAAAAATAAAAATTTGGGGGCAAAAAAATCATTTCTGTAGAAAAAATGCGATTTTTTATTTTCACGGCTCTACGTTATAAACTTCTGTGAAGCACATGGGGGTTCAAAGTGCTCACCACACATCTAGATAAGTTCCTTAAGGGGTCTAGTTTCCAAAATGGTGTCACTTGTGGGGGTTTCCACTGTTTAGGCACACCAGGGGATCTGCAAACCCAACATGGCGTCCGATCTCAATTCCAGACAATTCTACATTGAAAAAGTAAAACGGCACTCCTTCCCTTCCAAGCTCTGCGGTGCGCCCAAACAGTGGTTTACCCTCACATATGGGGTATTGACGTATTCAGGAGAAATCGCACAACAACTTTTGTGGTCTAATTTCTCCTGTTACCCTTGTGAAAATAAGAATTTGTGGGCGAAAAGATCATTTTTGTGTAAGCAAAAGCGATTTTTTATTTTCACGGCTCTACCTTATAAACTTCCGTGAAGCACTTGGGGGTTCAAAGTGCTCACCACATATCTAGATAAGTTCCTTACGGGGTCTAGTTTCCAAAATGGTGTCACTTGTGGGGAGTTTCCACTGTTTAGGTACATCAGGGGCTCTCTAAACGTGACATGGCGTCCGATCTCAATTCCAGCCAATTCTGCATTGAAAAAGTCAAACGGCGCTCCTTCACTTCCAAGCTCTGCGGTGCGCCCAAACAGTGGTTTACCCCCACATATGGGGTATTGGCGTATTCAGAAGAAATTGCATAACAAAATTTATGGTTACATTTCTGTTTTTACACATGTGAAAATAAAAAAAATGGTTCTGAATTAAGATGTTTGCAAAAAAAAAGTTAAATGTTCATTTTTTCCTTCCACATTGTTTCAGTTCCTGTGAAGCACGTAAAGGGTTAATAAACTTCTTGAATGTGGTTTTGAGAACCTTGAGGGGTGTAGTTTTTAGAATGGTGTCACACTTCATTATTTTCTATCATATAGACCCCTCAAAATGACTTCAAATGTGATGTGGTCCCTAAAAAAAAATGGTGTTGTAAAAATGAGAAATTGCTGGTCAACTTTTAACCCTTATAACTCCCTAACAAAAAAAAATTTTGTTTCCAAAATTGTGCTGATGTAAAGTAGACATGTGGGAAATGTTATTTATTAACTATTTTTCATGACATATCTCTCTGATTTAAGGGCATAAAAATACAAAGTTTGAAAATTGCAAAATTTTTAAATTTTTTGCCATATTTCCGTTTTTTTCATAAATAATCGCAAGTAATATCGAAGAAATGTTACCATTAACATGAAGTACAATATGTCATGAAGAAACATTCTCAGAATCAGCGGGATCCGTTAAAGCGTTCCAGAGTTATAACCTCATAAAGTGACAGTGGTCAGAATTGTAAAAATTGGCTCGGTCATTAAGTACCAAATTGGCTCTGTCACTAAGGGGTTAACTATGCAAGAAAACATATTGACTATGGTGCAGAAAATTGCCAGCAGCATCTCTGCGCTTAGGAGTCAAAATGTGATTTTTTTGGCTGTAACAGAACTAAGTTTGTTCATCAACGGGCTAGAGAGCAGTACAATAATGAGTGTCTGCAGGCAACAATGAAGCATGCTGGAGGTTTCTTGCAAGGTTGAGGCTGCATTTCAGATGGAAATCGAGTTGGGAATTTTGTGAAAGCTAATTGTGTCTTCAATGATGAAAAATACAGGCAGATATCTATCCATCATGCAATGCCATGGTGTCTGAGTGGCTCCAAATGCATTCTGCTGCAGGACAACAATCACATCAAGTTTGTCTGGAATTACATGAAGAGACATAAGGATTTGCGCCAGTCTACATCCACAGAAGATCTATAGATACTTCTCCAAGATGTTTGGAACAACCTTCCTGCTCAGATCATTCTATTTACATACAGCCATTAAAAGTTTATGCTGATATCATACCCTCAGTTCCATCAGGCTCTGCCTGCTCTTCCCTTTGCTTCTGCTTGAATTTCATGTTTCCAGAATGCATAATGGCTCCGGTTAGCTTGTAAACCCCAACTTTTTCATCAGCAGTAAAGCCCAGAACGTCAAAGGCATTCTTTGTCCAGGAAAAAAGGAAAGAGAGCAGAAATGTCATATAGAAGCCAAACAGAGTGCCATATTTTGGGCAGAGGCAGACAGTGCTAAATAAGAAAAAAAAACATGTTGACATAAATCTGGGATAGACTAAACAGGAGAAAAGAGGATTCTCATGATAGGGTTTGTAAATCACAAATCTTACATCAGTTGCCATAAGTTCATCAGCGTCATCTATGGAGGCAACTGTGACTTCTCCTTGGGAGATATAGGCATAGTCATATGGATTATTAGTGACCAGAAGCATGTCTGCAATTAAGAAGCACAAAGCAAGTGATAAGTAAATTAGAATTTTATATAGAATATCATAAAAACCTGGAATCTAAATTATGACTATGTTGTCTTATATAAGTAATGAAATGCTGACCAAGAAGTTCTGGCTTTTTATTAGATAAGATCTGGTAGAAGATGTGATAATCTCTTTCAGACTTCAGCTGGAAGATGACACGGGACTTCTCCAGGAGATCTGCAAGAGACAAGCGGTTGAGTTGAAGTTAAAGGGGCTGCATCAAATTTGGAAAGTTATCCTCTATTGATAGGATAGAAGATAACTTCCGATTGCTTGGATTCTGACCTCTAGGATCCCCACCGATCCCAAGAACCGGTGCTCCAAAGAGTCTGTGTGACTAGAGCAGTGGTCAATCATGCACAAATCTGCTGTATTCTTTTTTTAATGCAAGTACCGAAGACCAGCTGAACACTGAGCTTGGCTGTCTTTTACAGAGGATGGATGGAGTGAAGGTATGCATGATTGCCCACCACACCATTCACATAGGGAACTTCAGAGCTTTCGTTCTCAGGATCGGTAGGGGTCTCAACATAGATAGGGGATAACTTCCAATCTTGGTAGGACCTCTTTAATGAAGAGGGTAATAGGATAAAGATGTAATAAAAATGAAACTAGTAGCTAATTATCTTAAATGAGACTTCACTTGTTTATCATGTACATAGTAATCAGAACATAATATATATATATATGTATATATATATATATATACATATATATAGTCCAAAAAATTAAGGCAGCACTCCAATAGGAAAAATAAAAGTGGTTTATTGGCCCATGTGCGACGTTTCAGTCCAGGATGTGGACCTTTCTCAAGCACATCGACACCCTGGACTGAAACATCGCACATGGGCCAATAAACCACTTTTATTTTTCCTATTGGTGTGCTGCCTTCATTTTTTGGACTATATATATATAACTGGAAGGATTTTTTGCACCCCTTGTTTTCTTTTGGTGCTGCTTTTTGTTTTCTTTTTATATATATATATATATATATATATATATATATATATATATTAATCCTTGTGGAACGCTGAAGATCCCCGAAACACATTGTGAGGTTCTCTAGCAAAGGACTCCACATTTAATTAATTTAAAAATGTATAGAACCAGATGTACAAAACATTCTACATGTTGGAGACATATAGTGCTTAATCTGCCGTCACAATGACTGCCTTATGCTAAGCCCAATATTATACAGAAATATAGAGCTATTTTGAAGTGTATATGATAGTTCATTCTTTCATCTTTGGCAGAAAGGTTGACATTCACTGTTGTAGTCAGTAGTAGTTTATAATCCCTAATTTATATGTCTTGGAAAGTTGAAGTAAACTCACAGGTTTCTATGTCAGCAGAAGCCAGCTTTCCAGAGGCTCCAAAGTGGATTCGGATGAATTTACCCTGAACAGCGATGAAAACAAGAAAAAGAGATGAAGGCAGAAAAAGTAAACACTTCTAACTAGGAAACTAGGAAATATACTGATGTAAGGACTAAGGAAGAAAACCATGACATGTAGAGAATATAACAAGGGTATGTACAATAGAACTATAGACAGCAGGGTGTATAGTGATATAGAAACCAGTCAAATAAGACAAGACAGAAAACAATAGAGTATAAAAATAAAGACTTACGAATCGTGAGGAGTTATCATTTCTGACAGTCTTTGCATTGCCAAAAGCCTCCAATGCAGGGTTTGCCTGGATAATTTGATCCTCCAGAGTTCCCTAAAATTAAGTTTTATGGGTTATTGCCATATACATCTACTGCAATAATCATTCTATCTCCAATTCCTTGCAATTAAAATTCCCATAGAATAAGGGATGAGTGTATGATTGCTGAAGGCCTCATCGCTGAGTCCCTCACTAGAACAGGAATCCTTCAGTCCTCCTCACCTACAGTACATGGCCATGGTGAGGAGCAATTTGAGTGGATCAACAGAAGAGCTTGCACATGGAGCTAGTAAAGAAAGACATAGCTCAGCTATTTCTGTCTGCAGTGAGGCCTTTGGTGTTCATAAATTTATTACCCATCATTTATATAGGTAATAATGTTCTTAGTGGGAATTTTCCTGTAACTGTGGTTATTACTTGTCACGATCCCTCCTGTAAGTGAATGATTACTATGCTATTCTGTGGAAACTGTCTTACTGAGCTGTCTGTGTCTTGATTGACAGCTTGGCTGTCCAATACTGTGATGGGCTTGCTGAGCTGTCGGGGCCTTGATTTACAGCTCTGCTGTCCAATCTGTGACTGGGACGTGTGGGACATTCTGCAGGTGTTCAGTGTTCTGGTAATCGCATAGCTACTTAACTGTATGTGCTTCTTGGTGAGTGTAAGGCTTCTTTCACACTTCCGTTGGTACGGGGCCGTTGCTAAGTGTCAGCCTGACGTACCGACGGACATTGTGAAAATTCGGCACAAAGTGGGCAGCGGATGCAGTTTTTCAACGCATCCGCTACCCATTGTAAAGTCCCAGAGAGGAGGGGGCAGAGTTCCAGCCGCGCATGCGCGGTACGAAATGTAGGATCCGACGTACGAAACAACGTTCCCTTTAACGTTTTTTCGATACGACGGTCCACCAAAACACGACACATCCAGTGCACGACGGACACGACGTATGGCCATACGTCGCGAGCCGTCGGCAATACAAGTCTATGGGCAAAAAATGCATCCTGTGGGCAACTTTGCAGGATGCATTTTTTGCACAGAACAACGCATTGTGACGGAGGCCAAACGACGCAAGTGTGAAAGAGGCCTTAGCCTGATTCTGTTGCTCTGGGTTCTGATCTTCTGCTGCCTGACACTTTGGACCATGTTCTGACTACCCCTTTGTTTTGTCCTTCGGGTTTTGCTCCTCTATCTCTTGTTATTGACCCTGGACTGTGACCTGACTTACGCCTTTGTCTTTTCCCTTGGTTATATACGTACTCTCTCAGTATTGGCCTCGGAATGTCTGGCTCTTCTGCCTGTCTGCCTAGCATCACATTACTATTATACTCTTAATTTACCTCATTATTTGTACTTTAATTGACTTGACCTACCACCTAGTTGTATTGCCCATTACCTTGTTGGCACTTGCTGCGTCCTTTTTTCCTCCAATGGCCGCAATACTGGCAAAGTACTGGATGACACGCTTAGTGTTCACAGTCTTCCCTGCACCAGATTCTCCACTAAGGAGCATTAAGTAGGAAACAAGCAAATCAGCGATTGAACGGCAAATTACATGAATAATACAATCTAAATGACAAACTCACGTGATAAGGATAGACTGATTCTCACGATCTGAGGAAAAGGAAAATATCCTATTATAAACAGCATTGTATATGGTGTGTATATTAAATGTAATTTTTTTGCAGTTGATGGTGAGAGACTGAATATAATCCAGAAACTATAGCAATGCATACACTTGCTGGTTGGTAGGAGATCAAATACTTATTTCATGCAATAAAATGCAAATTAATTATGTAAAAATCATACAATGTGATTTTCTGGATATTTTTTAAGATTCTGTCTCTCACAGTTGAAGTGTACTTATGATAAAAATTAAATATCTCTATATTCCTTGTAGGTGGGAAAACTTGCAAAATCGGCAGTGTATCAAATACTTCTTTTTCCCAATGTATTGGTACAAATACAAAAATGAAGGGGTCAGACCTGTCAGCATGTACTGGTAGGCATTGTCAGAGATGGAGAAGATGTGAGGTGGAGCTTCACTCCTCTTCTTCCCACGATAAGCGGCCACAACCTCTGCATTATACACAGGAAGCCACTTGTAGGGGTTCACTGTCACACAGAACAGTCCTGAATATGTCTGAGGGGCGAGAAAATAACATATGTTTAACCTAGAATTGTATCTTTTGTAATCTACCACTTTTTCTTTATGTAATATATGATATTACAATATGATGGCTGACAAACATGCCGTAGTCACTTACATAGATCATCCAGGCTGCATAACGCTCTTTGAGGTTGTACAGCACGGCTGGTTCATGCAAGAAAGTCAACATCGCCATGTCCTCAATTTTATCAAACTTAGGAGGGTTTTGTTGGTGAATGTCAGCTTCTTTCACAGTAACCGTCTGGAATTAAAAAACAAATATATATATATTTGCACATCATCTTACTATACGAAACATCATAACACACAATGGACAATGTCGGTGCTTATAATACACCCACTGTTGGACATAGACATGAGGGGGGACCTGTGGAAGAACTGTTTCTGTGTTCCTTGCTCTTATGAGTTAATTTATGAAAAGATGATGTCATGAAAGAGCTCCTTTATCCTTATATTGATTCTAGTCAATCATAAATCCAATGGTTCAGAATTCAGGATTCAAAGATGTTTTAAGTTAAGGCAACTACGATACCTTTTTAATAGTGGTATTAAGCCTGTTGCCTGTAAGACCCCAGTGCATCTCCTTATGTTCCACTTATGACATTTCCACCCCACTACACCATTAACTTCACACCTCACATTATATCATACCTTTCCAGATTCAGTATTAGCTGTAACTTTTCCTCCTTCACGACTGGTGATTTTGGCTTTTACATATTCTTCCTGTGGGTCTGGGATGAAAACTTCAGTCTTAATATCAAAAAGACGAGTCTGGGCCTCTAGCCGTTCCTTGTCAGACTTTCGGAGGTAGGAGGCTGCAGCCCCGAAATCTGCCATAGCTGCGTCACCCATTGTGAAATCTGTTGGAAGAGTAAAGAATTGGTTACATAAGTTATCAGAAAAGACATGGGTCCATCAAGTTCAACCTTTCCCAAGGTGGATACATACATGGTAAAAATGACATCAAAGTCATTCATGAATACTTATGTCCTTAATAATGTACTTGATATCATAACCCCCTGAATTTGGATTGTAAAGTACAAATGATTTATACCAGTGGTCTACAATCTTTGCCTCTCCTGATATGGCACCTCATATGATGTCTAGGTAGCCACTGTCAGGGCAAGCTGGTAGTTGTAGTATCTTGACAGCTAGACACAGGTTGGAGACTACTGATGTAGATAGGAATTAAGACTCCATTAATCATAAACATTTTTTATTTCTTGTATGTGAAGATGGAAAAGGAGAACACAGGTACTAAAACATACTTTTATCGTCACTTTCTCTCACCTTGTTCTTAATAAAAGGACCAGAGAGAAGACAAGTTCTGTAAAACAGAAATGAAGGATTAGATGTGGCATGTTAGGGGCAGCTCATGAGGATGGATCTGGAACTGAATAATTAACATTTTTAACGAAAGAGTGATAAGGATCCATAGGTTAAATTGAGGAAGGGCATATAGCTATTCATAGATGAGAGGCCAAGAGATGAGGATGAACACAGTACATTTATGTTACACTATGCTGTATTACTACATGAGCCCTAGTCTGGTCTTACTACTGTGCTTAAGAGTGAGGATGTATGAATAATGACCCATCACATTGGAAGATATCATATACATAACGTGGTACTCGTTATATTGTCATATAACAATAACAATAATGATAGTTACCCTATATTATCACAAAAGCTTCTCTCATTGCAAACACCCCATATACTACAAGTAATCATTATTATTATTACTTATATCCGTGGCACCCCTGTTTTTATACTGTCATACAAAATGGCTTTCCTAGACAAGGGAAACGTAGAGATGGCAAAGTACAGTTCAGTTCTGGATTAGTTATTGTAAAGCAATGAGACATTTGTGATATACGGTACTTAAGATCCATTGTCAAATGAAGACAAGCCAAGTCCCCCAACAGCCTTATAGTGATTGTTCAGGACTAGAAAATAAGCTGTAACTGCTTTCTTACTAAAACAGCATCACATCTCTTCAATAGTTGGACTCTCCCAGATATACATTTAATGCCTATATTGAATATTTTCACAAATAGCCGATCCCGAAACAGTACCGGAACATACAGTTGCACGATTTTAGACACAGCCTCAATGTATGTTGTGCTAAAAATAAGGATACAAATGGTATGTAGATGGTATTGCAGCTCATTCCCATTCTCTTCAATGGAGCGGAGCTTCAATACCAGACATAACCCATGCACAAGTTCCTGTTTTTGTAAGAAAGTACCGTATCCATATTCTTCCTGGACAAACCCTTTAAGTTATGATACAGAAAAGCAGAAAGCATTTGAAAGACATACATTGTGGCTTAAAGGCACATCATAATCTGGGCATGTTATCTCAAAGCAAGGGATTCCCTCTGTTAGTTCAGAAAGTGCAGTGAACAACCCCTTGACATGAAAAAGGCGCATGGAAATGATTAATCTGGTAATTCTATAAATCATGATTAGTATTCATGTACTTCAAGCTAATAGTTCTGCAGCTCATATTGCAGTTTAACCTGCTCATTTTGCTTTAAAATTCTCTACTGGGCAAAAAACAACCAGGGTTGCCAACCATCCAGAAATGCCAGGACCATAAAATAGGGCACTGTCTGTAAAAAACAATTTAGGGCGCCCGTGATGTCTTTGAGGCTGTAGAAACGTATACAGATTATTTTGAATGTAATTATCATCATTTTACAGTGAACGCAGCTGATGTCTTCATATCAGAATTATGGGCTGTAGACATGGATCAGTTATAATCATAATGATTTATTATAGTTTTCCAATGTGTCCATAAAATTATTGTCTGTCCGTGAATTTTTAATAGGTTGGACAGAAAAAAATAAAAAGTCAAGTTGGGAACCCTGAACGCAACTAGTTTGATGAATATAATAAAGTGTCTTGTGCACAGGCACATCTTTTGCAAGACCTTTGATATTGCCCAGTTGTTAAAAGGAACCTGTCACCTGAATTTGGCGGGACTGGTTTTGGGTCATATTGCCTTGCGCAGGCATGTACTACGGAGGACAGAGAATGAACTTCAATCCAATATTGCGGCCAGCATGCAGCCAGCGGGTAAGGAAAGGGTGAATCAAACACCCCAAAACTCCGCCCATATGACCCAAAACCAGTCCCGCCAAATTCAGGTGACAGGTTCCCTTTAAAGCCACTGGCATGTGGGGTGATGTAAGACGATACACTATAAATTATAATGATTTGGCACCAGGAGGTGTGTGTTAGCATTATCCATTGTTGCCTGTACTGAACCCATTATTCTCTCTTCTGGCATGTGATATATCATTTAGGTCGGGTTCACACGAATGTACGGACTGCATTGCTCAGACTGACCGCGGGTCTCCCGAACACTTACAGCCTCATATGGGTCCTGTAGTCAGTCTGGGCATTGCCGTCCATATATGTACAGTAAAATACAGCTCTGACAAAAATTAAGAGACTACCACATCAAATCCCTGTCATGGGCAGCCCAATCTCCAGACCTGAACCCCATTGAAAACCTCTGGAATGTAATCAAGAGGATGATGGATAGTCTCAAGCCATCAAACAAAGAAGAACTGCTTACATTTGTGCGCCAGGAGCAGTGTGAAAGACTGGTGGAAAGCATGCCAAGACGCATGAAAGCTGTGATAAAAATCATGGTTATTCCACATATTGATTTCTGAACTCTTCCTGAGTTAAAACATTAGTATTGTTGTTTCTAAATGATTATGAACTTGTTTTCTTTGCATTATTTGAGGTCTGAAAGCACCGGTTTTGTTTGTTTTTTTAATTTTGACCATTTCTCCTTTTCAGAACAAAAATACAAAATTTATTGCTTGGAAATTCGGAGACATGTTGTCAGAAGTTAATAGAATAAATGAACAATTTACATTTTACTCAAAAATATACCTGTAAAGAGAAAAAAATGAACATTTTACAGTAGTCTCTTAATTTTTGCCAGAGCTGTATGCCCATGTGAACCCATCCTAACCTACATTCGTGGGGGTTACTTACGAGGGCCCAGCAGACTGACTTATTAGTTATGGAAAACCATTTCATGCTAAATTCAAAAACACACAGTTATTTTTGCTGATATACAAGATGGGTTTGCAGTGACTGAATTAGGAGAGCTGTGCATGGACCTGCTTTATATATATACAGTGGGGCAAAAAAGTATTTAGTCAGTCAGCAATAGTGCAAGTTCCACCACTTAAAAAGATGAGAGGCGTCTGTAATTTACATCATAGGTAGACCTCAACTATGGGAAACAAACTGAGAAAAAAAAATCCAGAAAATCACATTGTCTGTTTTTTTATCATTTTATTTGCATATTATGGTGGAAAATAAGTATTTGGTCAGAAACAAACAATCCAGATTACTGGCTCTCACAGACCTGTAACTTCTTCTTTAAGAGTCTCCTCTTTCCTCCACTCATTACCTGTAGTAATGGCACCTGTTTAAACTTGTTATCAGTATAAAAAGACTCCTGTGCGCACCCTCAAACAGTCTGACTCCAAACTCCACTATGGTGAAGACCAAAGAGCTGTCAAAGGACACCAGAAACAAAATTGTAGCCCTGCACCAGGCTGGGAACACTGAATCTGCAATAGCCAACCAGCTTGGAGTGAAGAAATCAACAGTGGGAGCAATAATTAGAAAAAGGAAGACATACAAGACCACTGATAATCTCCCTCGATCTGGGGCTCCACGCAAAATCCCACCCCGTGGGGTCAGAATGATCACAAGAACGGTGAGCAAAAATCCCAGAACCACGCGGGGGGACCTAGTGAATGAACTGCAGAGAGCTGGGACCAATGTAACAAGGCCTACCATAAGTAACACACTACGCCACCATGGACTCAGATCCTGCAGTGCCAGACGTGTCCCACTGCTTAAGCCAGTACATGTCCGGGCCCGTCTGAAGTTTGCTAGAGAGCATTTGGATGATCCAGAGGAGTTTTGGGAGAATGTCCTATGGTCTGATGAAACCAAACTGGAACTGTTTGGTAGAAACACAACTTGTCGTGTTTGGAGGAAAAAGAATACTGAGTTGCATCCATCAAACACCATACCTACTGTAAAGCATGGTGGTGGAAACGTCATGCTTTGGGGCTGTTTCTCTGCAAAGGGGCCAGGACGACTGATCCGGGTACATGAAAGAATGAATGGGGCCATGTATCGTGAGATTTTGAGTGCAAACCTCCTTCCATCAGCAAGGGCATTGAAGATGAAACGTGGCTGGGTCTTTCAACATGACAATGATCCAAAGCACACCGCCAGGGCAACGAAGGAGTGGCTTCGTAAGAAGCATTTCAAGGTCCTGGAGTGGCCTAGCCAGTCTCCAGATCTCAACCCTATAGAAAACCTTTGGAGGGAGTTGAAAGTCCGTGTTGCCAAGCGAAAAGCCAAAAACATCACTGCTGTAGAGGAGATCTGCATGGAGGAATGGGCCAACATACCACCAACAGTGTGTGGCAACCTTGTGAAGACTTACAGAAAACGTTTGACCTCTGTCATTGCCAACAAAGGATATATTACAAAGTATTGAGATGAAATTTTGTTTCTGACCAAATACTTATTTTCCACCATAATATGCAAATAAAATGTTAAAAAAACAGACAATGTGATTTTCTGGATTTTTGTTTTCTCAGTTTGTCTCCCATAGTTGAGGTCTACCTATGATGTAAATTACAGACGCCTCTCATCTTTTTAAGTGGTGGAACTTGCACTATTGCTGACTGACTAAATACTTTTTTGCCCCACTGTATGCCCAATGGACTTACCCCAGCCTGGCCGCTCACTCTGCCTTGGTGACAATGCCACATGTGTCCTCTTTGTTCTCTTATATACTCATCTTCCTACCTTATTTAGAATATGTCTTCCTTCTAATTCTATTGTGGGATGCCCCCCTTTCCTAAATCTATTGTCCAGCCCAGCATCATTCACCTATGGACCATTGTTTCTGCATTTGGGGAGGGGTATGTGCGTAAATGAGTGCGTCTGTGTAACACAACTCCTGAATGACACAGGGCAGATTGTGTGGAGCTGACAGTGACACAAAAAAAGAAGGTTTGCCATGTAAGGACAGGCTGGTACCTCTTAAAAATTCACACCCTTACCCTCCCCTCTCTACTCCTTGACCCCACTGCCCTTTGCAAGAGCTGGATTTAGGATCCACTTGTGCACATTCCTGAGGCCAGGACAATGGACAAAGTGAGAGTGAGGGGCTATTTCAGGAAACGAGGTGGCCTTGAGCTGTCTAAACAGAGAATTGACTCCTCATTGCAATATTCTGTCTTCGCAACCTTTTGTTTCAGAAAGTTATTTAAAGATGCAGCTGAACACAATGCTCGTTGTGTTAACTATTGTGATCCTGTATCAAAAGCACCTTCTAATCTGTTTGAGAATTGTATCTGGTCTTTTCGCAAAGAGCACTTGGTGGGGTCGGCTTCTTCAAAAAATTGATATAATAAATACCTTCTGTTAACATCTCAAGAACTGAAAACATTTTTAATACATTTAGGTAGTATTCATTTACTTCATGGGTCAGAAAAAAGCACAAACATAGGTAAAAGCTGATATTGTTTTGGTGTCTTTGGTTTATCTTATTACCTATTGCTTATAGTGAGCCAATATATTGCCTAGCATTGTACAGAGGTCACTGTCATCAGTTCCTATACAAAAAAACAAAGGAAACTCTTTAGTCAAACAGAAGAGAATATCATTTATTGATATGTCTATAGGACATGTTCGTGGTAACCACATTTTACAAGATGGCTAATTAGAGATGGGCGGATTGATTCGCAGGACTCCAGTAAGTGGACTGTGAACATTGGATGGGAGCTCTGCAATTCTCTTACCTTCTGGGATCCCCAACGTGACTATAGATTAGCTGGGCTAGTGATACGTCATCATTGCTACAAGGTGCACACATGACATTTGTTATGAAAGGCAATTCAGAATCACAATGGACATGGAGGTCAGAGCACATACAGTGAACTGACAATAACCCAAAATAATAGAACGAGCTCTGAGACGTGGGAACTCTGCAGACCGCAATCCCTAAGCCTATCAAACCACACTAAAGGTAGCCGTGGAGCGCTCCTGACCAGAACCTAGGCGCCTCGTCACAGCCTGAGAAACTAGCTAATCCTGAAGATAGAAAAATAAGCCTACCTTGCCTCAGAGAAATTCCCCACATATAATGACTGTGAGTAAGATGAAAAGACAAACATAGAGATGAAACAGATTTAGCAAAGTGAGGCCCGACTAGCTGAACAGAACGAGGATAGGGAAGATAACTTTGCGGTCAGCACAAAAACCTATAAAAAACCACGCAGAGGGGACAAAAAGACCCTCCGCACCGACTAACCGTACGGAGGTGGTCCCTCTGCGTCTCAGAGCTTCCAGCAGGCGAGAAAAACCAATAAAGCAAGCTGGACAGAAAAATAGCAACAAAATAACATAAGCAAAACTTAGCTTTGCAGAGCAGCAGGCCACAGGAATGATCCAGGGAAAAAACAAGTCCCACACTGAAACATTGACAGGAAGCATAGATCAAAGCATCAGGTGGAGTTAAGTAGAGAAGAAGCTAACGAGCTCACCAGATCACCTGAGGGAGGAAACTCAGAAGCTGCAGTACCACTTTCCTCCACAAACGGAAGATCCCAGAGAGAATCAGCCGAAGTACCACTTGTGACCACAGGAGTGAACTCTGCCACAGAATTCACAACAGTACCCCCCCCCCTTGAGGAGGGGTCACCGAACCCTCACCAGAGCCCCCAGGCCGACCAGGATGAGCCACATGAAAGGCACGAACAAGATCGGGAGCATGGACATCAGAGGCAAAAACCCAGGAATTATCCTCCTGAGCATAACCCTTCCATTTAACCAGATACTGGAGTTTCCGTCTTGAAACACGAGAATCCAAAATCTTCTCCACAATATACTCCAATTCCCCCTCCACCAAAACCGGGGCAGGAGGCTCAACAGATGGAACCATAGGTGCCACGTATCTCCGCAACAATGACCTATGGAATACGTTATGTATGGAAAAAGAATCTGGAAGGGTCAGACGAAAAGACACAGGATTAAGAACCTCAGAAATCCTATACGGACCAATAAAACGAGGTTTAAACTTAGGAGAGGAAACCTTCATAGGAATATGACGAGAAGATAACCAAACCAGATCCCCAACACGAAGTCGGGGACCCACACGGCGTCTGCGATTAGCGAAAAGTTGAGCCTTCTCCTGGGACAAGGTCAAATTGTCCACTACCTGAGTCCAAATCTGCTGCAACCTGTCCACCACAGTATCCACACCAGGACAGTCCGAAGACTCAACCTGTCCAGAAGAGAAACGAGGATGGAACCCAGAATTGCAGAAAAATGGTGAAACCAAGGTAGCCGAGCTGGCCCGATTATTAAGGGCGAACTCAGCCAAAGGCAAAAAGGACACCCAGTCATCCTGATCAGCAGAAACAAAGCACCTCAGATATGTTTCCAAGGTCTGATTGGTTCGCTCAGTCTGGCCATTAGTCTGAGGATGGAAAGCCGAGGAAAAAGACAAGTCAATGCCCATCCTACCACAAAAGGCTCGCCAAAACCTCGAAACAAACTGGGAACCTCTGTCAGAAACAATATTCTCTGGAATGCCATGCAAACGAACCACATGCTGGAAGAACAAAGGCACCAAATCAGAGGAGGAAGGCAATTTAGACAAGGGTACCAGGTGGACCATCTTAGAAAAGCGATCACAGACCACCCAAATGACTGACATCTTTTGAGAAACGGGAAGGTCAGAAGTAAAATCCATAGAGATATGTGTCCAAGGCCTCTTCGGGACCGGCAAGGGCAAAAGCAACCCACTGGCACGAGAACAGCAGGGCTTAGCCCGAGCATAAATCCCACAGGACTGCACAAAAGCACGCACATCCCGCGACAGAGAGGGCCACCAAAAGGATCTAGCCACTAACTCTCTGGTACCAAAGATTCCAGGATGACCAGCCAACACCGAACAATGAAGTTCAGAGATAACTCTATTCGTCCACCTATCAGGGACAAACAGTTTCTCCGCTGGGCAACGATCAGGTTTATTAGCCTGAAATTTTTGCAGCACCCGCCGCAAATCAGGGGAGATGGCAGACACAATTACTCCTTCCTTGAGGATACCCGCCGGCTCAGATAAACCCGGAGAGTCGGGTACAAAACTCCTAGACAGAGCATCCGCCTTCACATTTTTAGAGCCCGGAAGGTACGAAATCACAAAGTCAAAACGGGCAAAAAACAACGACCAACGAGCTTGTCTAGGATTCAAGCGCTTGGCAGACTCGAGATAAGTCAAGTTCTTATGATCAGTCAATACCACCACGCGATGCTTAGCTCCTTCAAGCCAATGACGCCACTCCTCAAATGCCCACTTCATGGCCAGCAACTCTCGGTTGCCCACATCATAATTACGCTCAGCAGGCGAAAACTTCCTGGAAAAGAAAGCGCATGGTTTCATCACTGAGCAACCAGAACCTCTCTGCGACAAAACAGCCCCTGCTCCAATCTCAGAAGCATCAACCTCGACCTGGAACGGAAGAGAAACATCTGGTTGACACAACACAGGGGCAGAAGAAAAACGACGCTTCAACTCTTGAAAAGCTTCCACAGCAGCAGAAGACCAATTGACCACATCAGCATCCTTCTTGGTCAAATCGGTCAATGGTTTAGCAATACTAGAAAAATTGCAGATGAAGCGACGATAAAAATTAGCAAAGCCCAGGAACTTTTGCAGACTTTTCAGAGATGTCGGCTGAGTCCAATCATGGATGGCTTGGACCTTAACAGGATCCATCTCGATAGTAGAAGGGGAAAAGATGAACCCCAAAAATGAAACCTTCTGCACACCAAAGATACACTTTGATCCCTTCACAAACAAAGAATTAGCACGCAGGACCTGAAAAACCGTTCTGACCTGCTTCACATGAGACTCCCAATCATCCGAGAAGATCAAAATGTCATCCAAGTACCCAATCAGGAATTTATCCAGGTACTCTCGGAAGATGTCATGCATAAAGGACTGAAACACTGATGGAGCATTGGCAAGTCCGAACGGCATCACGAGATACTCAAAATGACCCTCGGGCGTATTAAATGCAGTTTTCCATTCATCACCTTGCTTAATTCGCACCAGATTATACGCACCACGAAGATCTATCTTTGTGAACCAACTAGCCCCCTTAATCCGAGCAAACAGATCAGATAACAATGGCAAGGGGTACTGAAATTTAACCGTGATCTTATTAAGAAGGCGGTAATCTATACAAGGTCTCAGCGAACCATCCTTCTTGGCTACAAAAAAGAACCCTGCTCCTAATGGCGATGATGACGGGCGAATATGCCCCTTCTCCAGGGATTCCTTCACATAACTGCGCATAGCGGTGTGCTCAGGCACGGACAAATTAAACAATCGACCTTTTGGGAATTTACTACCAGGAATCAAATTGATAGCACAATCACAATCCCTATGCGGAGGTAGGGTATTGGACTTGGGCTCATCAAATACATCCTGGTAATCAGACAAGAACTCTGGGACCTCAGAAGGAGTGGATGACGAAATTGACAGAAATGGAACATCACCATGTACCCCCTGACAACCCCAGCTGGACACAGACATGGATTTCCAATCTAATACTGGATTATGGGCTTGTAGCCATGGCAACCCCAACACGACCACATCATGCAGATTATGCAACACCAGAAAGCGAATAACCTCCTGATGTGCAGGAGCCATGCACATGGTCAGCTGGGTCCAGTATTGAGGCTTATTCTTGGCCAAAGGCATAGCATCAATTCCTCTCATTGGAATAGGACACTGCAAGGGCTCCAAGAAAAACCCACAACGCTTAGCATATTCCAAGTCCATCAAATTCAGGGCAGCACCTGAATCCACAAATGCCATGACAGAATATGATGACAAAGAGCAGATCAAGGTAACGGACAGAAGAAATTTTGACTGTACAGTACCAATGGTGGCAGACCTAGCGAACCGCTTAGTGCGCTTAGGACAATCAGAGATAGCATGAGTGGAATCACCACAGTAGAAACACAGACCATTCAGACGTCTATGTTCTTGCCGTTCAACTCTGGTCAAGGTCCTATCACACTGCATAGGCTCAGGTTTAAGCTCAGGTAATACCGCCAAATGGTGCACAGGTTTACGCTCACGCAAGCGTCGACCGATCTGAATGGCCAAAGACATAGACTCATTCAAACCAGCAGGCATAGGAAATCCCACCATGACATCCTTAAGGGCTTCAGACAGACCCTTTCTGAATATTGCTGCCAGCGCAGATTCATTCCATTGAGTGAGCACTGACCACTTTCTAAATTTCTGACAATATACCTCTATCTCATCCTGAGCCTGACAAAGAGCTAGCAAATTTTTTTCTGCCTGATCCACTGAATTAGGCTCATGGTACAGCAACCCAAGCGCCAGGAAAAACGCATCGATATTACTCAATGCAGGATCTCCTGACGCAAGAGAAAACGCCCAGTCCTGAGGGTCGCCGCGCAAAAAAGAAATGACGATCCTAACCTGTTGAATTGGGTCACCAGAAGAGCGAGGTTTCAAAGCCAGAAATAGTTTACAATTATTTTTGAAACTCAGAAATTTAGTTCTATCTCCAAAAAACAAATCTGGAATAGGAATTCTCGGTTCAAGCAAAGAATTCTGGACCACAAAATCTTGAATATTTTGAACTCTTGCCGTGAGCTGATCCACACATGAAGACAGACCTTTAATGTCCATTGCTACACCTGTGTCCTGAACCACCCAAATGTCTAGGGGAAAAAAAAGACAAAACACAGTGCAAAGAAAAAAAAATGGTCTCAGAACTTCTTTTTTCCCTCTATTGAGAATCATTAGCACTTTTGGGCTTCCTGTACTGTTATGAAAGGCAATTCAGAATCACAATGGACATGGAGGTCAGAGCACATACAGTGAACTGACAATAACCCAAAATAATAGAACGAGCTCTGAGACGTGGGAACTCTGCAGACAGCAATCCCTAAGCCTATCAAACCACACTAAAGGTAGCCGTAGAGCGCTCCTGACCAGAACCTAGGCGCCTCGTCACAGCCTGAGAAACTAGCTAATCCTGAAGATAGAAAAATAAGCCTACCTTGCCTCAGAGAAATTCCCCAAAGGAAAAGGCAGCCCCCCACATATAATGACTGTGAGTAAGATGAAAAGACAAACATAGAGATGAAACAGATTTAGCAAAGTGAGGCCCGACTAGCTGAACAGAACGAGGATAGGGAAGATAACTTTGCGGTCAGCACAAAAACCTATAAAAAACCACGCAGAGGGGACAAAAAGACCCTCCGCACCGACTAACGGTACGGAGGTGGCCCCTCTGCGTCTCAGAGCTTCCAACAGGCGAGAAAAACCAATAAAGCAAGCTGGACAGAAAAATAGCAACAAAATAACATAAGCAAAACTTAGCTTTGCAGAGCAGCAGGCCACAGGAATGATCCAGGGAAAAAACAAGTCCCACACTGAAACATTGACAGGAAGCATAGATCAAAGCATCAGGTGGAGTTAAGTAGAGAAGAAGCTAACGAGCTCACCAGATCACCTGAGGGAGGAAACTCAGAAGCTGCAGTACCACTTTCCTCCACAAACGGAAGATCCCAGAGAGAATCAGCCGAAGTACCACTTGTGACCACAGGAGTGAACTCTGCCACAGAATTCACAACAGACATCACACCATTCTGGGTAGTGCCATGGTCTGTTGTACATTACTGTTGGGATATCTATTCTATCACTTACCCTTACCGTCCACCCAGAGTGCCGACCATAACCCTTCTTACACCAGTAGGGCTAAAATTCTAATTTTCCCTATCTCACACAGAAATAATAAGGACAGTCACTGAAGTCACTGATCCATTCTGCTGCCCAAGAAATGCTATTTAGGCAAAATAAAATTTTACGTCTTTAGACAAATATATTATAATAAACCAGTTGTAAGAACCAGTTGTTAGGGGTCAAGTTCCCGCCTATGCACAGGGGGAATCTCGGGCCATCTCCGCTGCAGTCTCCCATTCTTATTCTGCCGCAGTGGGGCCTGCTCAGCGGAGACATCGGTCCCAGCATCTTGCTCAGTCTCACTCTGTGCAAAGGGTTGCTGCTGCTTTTCCAGCTTCTGCCATTGAAGCCAGTGCTGGGCAGCGGCGAGCAGATGCTTTTGGGACTAAGTCCTGCTTTTCTCCTTCTGGGCATGCCCAGGGCAAGATCTCGCATTGGAGATCGAGGGTCACATGCTCAGATACTGCAGCAATTCCCATTGGTCCTTCAGGAAGGTCCTGAAGGTGCTCAACTTCTGTGGCAGCTTCCCATTGGTCCTTCTAGGAAGGTCCTGTACGTGCTTCAGCTATAAAAGATTTGCATGACCGCACGGCCATGCGCTAGTGTCAATTTATGTATGAGCTCAGCGCCAGTGTGGTCGTGTTTGTATGCAGTCAGGGACCCGGCTGAAATAAGCCCCTAGAATGCTGGCACCTCCAGTGAGGAGTTCTGTGTGTGTGTATTCAGGGACCCGGCTGAAATAAGCCCCTAGAATGCTGGCACCTCCGGCAAGGAGTTTCATGTGAGGGATTCAGGGCTGGCATATAGCCATTAGAATTCCGGCTCCACCGGAGAGGAGCTGCGCGTTTGCATTTGACTGCATGACCACTAACTGCTCTACTAAGTAGCTGTGTTCCTCTGTGAACTAAATAGGGCACAGTGTTCTCTTTGCTAACAGACTCTGTGAAGTTTGTTTATAGTACTATATTGTACCGCCATATCTAGCAGCAGGTTCTTTCCTGCATGGTGGATCCCGGGTTGCAAACGCACCTACTACTATTAATAAATATATATATTCGGTGCTTTCCGCCAACCTTACATTGCACTAGCGCCAGGATCTGGCTAAGTTATGGCGGATGAACAGCGATTACAGGGGTACATCCAGTTGCTGGAGGGCAGGTTGGCGTCTCTCGAGCGTGCAACCTCGGCGGTGGATGTTACCGCAATAGCTGTTCAGGCTGCTAGCGTGGCTGCAGCAGCTTTACCCACTGCCACCTCTATTCCGACCTTATCTCACCTCCCACTGCCTGAAAAATATGCTGGTGACAGTAAGTCTTGTAGGGGTTTCGTGAGCCAGTGTGGTATACACCTCGAGCTCCTGGCTGCACGTTTTCCCACAGAGCGGACTAAGGTGGGATTCATAATCTCTCTCCTGTCGGACAGAGCTTTGGAGTGGGCTATGCCGCTGTGTGAGCGCAATGATCATGTGGTGCAGAGTGTTCCTCGGTTTCTGGGCACTCTGAAACAGGTCTTTTTGGGACCCCAAGTCACCCATGATACGGCGCTCCAACTACTGGCATTGACTCAGGGTCCGTCCATGGTCAGCCATTTTGCCCTCCACTTCCGGACATTAGCGTCTGAGCTGGAGTGGTCGGATAAAACCCTCATCCCGGTATTTTGGTGGGGGCTGGCTGACCATGTGAAGGACGCTTTGGCCACTAGAGAGATTCCCGCCACACTGGAGAAGCTCATAGCTATATCAACTCGCATCGACCTTCGTTTTCACGAGCGAGGGTTGGAGCGAGCCCAGTGTAGGCAGAGGTTTTGGCTGGCTCCCACCTTCGCCAGACCTTTGGAATCTCCGGTCAAGGCGTCTGAGTCACATGAGGCCATGGAGGTGTCATGAGCGGGATCCAAGTCCCGGTCTGCTCGTGCACTTAAGGTTTGTCATGTTTGCCGGCAGTCAGGACACCTTGCCTCCAGGTGTCCTTAGCGGTCTGGGAAACGTCAGCGTCTAGTGGCAGTTGGAGGAGGTACATTAGACACGGCGACGTTTACTTCTAAGTTGTCCTTCAAGGGGACAATTACCATAGGCCCATCCACTCTTATGGCAGAGCCTTGCGTAGACTCTGGGGCGGAGGGTAATTTTATGTCATCCGCTTTTGCCCAGCGACACGCAATACCCCTGGTGATGCTCGCCAAACCAGTTACCGTTCGAGTGGTAAATGGGTCGACACTACCCTCACAGATTACACACCAAACCATTCCTTTCACTCTTTCTATGTCTCCATCTCATCAGGAGATTATCTCTCTATTGGTCATACCTGAGGGAATTGATGAGGTCCTGTTGGGGATACCATGGCTACGCTACCATTCTCCTCATATAGAGTGGTCCTCAGGGAGAATTTTGGGATGGAGTAAATCCTGTGAGGGTAGATGTCAGAGGGAGTGCATTCTGGTTGCTACAACCGAGGTACCCACAGATCTTTCCTCTCTCCCCAAGCACTATTGGTCCTATGCGGACGTGTTCTCCAAAAGGGCTGCGGAGACCGTTCCGCCCCACCGCCCCTATGACTGTCCTATTGACCTCTTGCCTGGTGCAGAGCCTCCCTGGGGTCGAGTCTATCCGTTATCTCTCCCGGAGATGGAGGCAATGTCTCAGTACATGCAAGAGAATCTGGCAAGAGGATTCATTAGGAAGTCAGTGACACCTGCTGGGGCTGGTGTTATGACCTGGTGGTCAGGACTATAATGGACCTGGTGGTTAAGAGCACACAGAATGACCTGATAGTCACTGATAATTAAGAACGAGCTCTGGGACGTGGGAACTCTGTTGACCGCAATCCCTAATCCTATAACACACACTAGAAATAGCCGTGGATTGCGCCTAACGCTCCCTATGCAACTCGGCACAGCCTAAGGAACTAGCTAGCCCTGAAGATAGAAAAATAAAGCCTACCTTGCCTCAGAGAAATTCCCCAAAGGAAAAGGCAGCCCCCCACATATAATGACTGTGAGTAAAGATGAAAATACAAACACAGAGATGAAATAGATTTAGCAAAGCGAGGCCCGACTTACTGAACAGACTGAGGATAGGAAAGGTTGCTTTGCGGTCAGCACAAAAACCTACAAAAAGACCACGCAGAGGGCGCAAAAAGATCCTCCGCACCGACTCACGGTGCGGAGGCGCTCCCTCTGCGTCCCAGAGCTTCCAGCAAGCAAGACAATAATAAAAATAGCAAGCTGGACAGAAAAATAGCAAACCAAAGAAAAACAAACAGGAACTTAGCTTCTGATGGGAAGACAGGTCACAAGAACGATCCAGGAGTGAACTAGACCAATACTGGAACATTGACAGGTGGCATGGAGCAAAGATCTAAGTGGAGTTAAATAGAGCAGCCCACTAACGACTTAGCCTCGTCACCTGTGGAAGGAAACTCAGAAACACCCAGAGGAAGTCCATGGACAGAACCAGCCGAAGTACCATTCATGACCACAGGAGGGAGCCCGACAACAGAATTCACAACAGTACCCCCCCCTTGAGGAGGGGTCACCGAACCCTCACCAGAGCCCCCAGGCCGACCAGGATGAGCCAAATGAAAGGCATGAACCAGATCGGCAGCATGAACATCAGAGGCAAAAACCCAGGAATTATCTTCCTGACCATAACCCTTCCACTTGACCAGGTACTGGAGTTTCCGTCTCGAAATACGAGAATCCAAAATCTTCTCCACCACATACTCCAACTCCCCCTCAACCAACACCGGGGCAGGAGGATCAACGGATGGAACCACAGGCGCCACGTATCTCCGCAATAACGACCTATGGAACACATTATGGATGGCAAAAGAAGCAGGAAGGGCCAAACGAAATGACACAGGATTGATAACCTCAGAAATCTTATACGGACAAATGAAACGAGGCTTAAACTTAGGAGAGGAAACCTTCATAGGAACATAACGAGACGACAACCAAACCAAATCACCAACACGAAGTTGGGGACCCACACAGCGCCGGCGGTTAGCAAAACGTTGAGCCTTCTCCTGGGACAATGTCAAATTGTCCACCACATGAGTCCAAATCTGCTGCAACCTATCCACCACAGTATCTACACCAGGACAGTCCGAAGACTCAACCTGCCCTGAAGAGAAACGAGGATGGAAACCAGAATTGCAGAAAAACGGCGAAACCAAAGTAGCCGAGCTGGCCCGATTATTAAGGGCGAACTCAGCCAACGGCAAAAAGGACACCCAATCATCCTGATCAGCAGAAACAAAGCATCTCAGATATGTTTCCAAAGTTTGATTAGTTCGTTCGGTTTGGCCATTTGTCTGAGGATGGAAAGCCGAGGAAAAAGACAAATCAATGCCCATCCTAGCACAAAAGGATCGCCAAAACCTCTAAACAAACTGGGAACCTCTGTCAGAAACGATGTTCTCCGGGATACCATGTAAACGAACCACATGCTGGAAAAATAATGGCACTAAATCAGAGGAGGAAGGCAATTTAAACAAAGGTACCAAATGGACCATCTTAGAAAAGCGATCACAAACCACCCAAATGACCGACATCTTTTGAGAGACGGGGAGATCCGAAATAAAATCCATAGAAATATGCGTCCAGGGCCTCTTCGGGACCGGCAAGGGCAAAAGCAACCCACTGGCACGAGAACAGCAGGGCTTAGCCCGAGCACAAGTCCCACAGGACTGCACAAAAGAACGCACATCCCGTGACAAAGATGGCCACCAAAAGGATCTGGCCACCAAATCTCTGGTACCAAAGATTCCAGGATGCCCAGCCAACACTGAACAATGAATCTCAGAGATAACTCTACTAGTCCATCTATCAGGGACAAACAGTTTCTCCGCTGGACAACGGTCAGGTCTATCAGCCTGAAAATTTGCAGCACCCGCCGCAAATCAGGGGAGATGGCAGACAAAATTACCCCCTCTTTGAGAATACCCGCCGGCTTAGGAACACCCGGAGAGTCAGGCACAAAACTCCTTGACAGGGCATCAGCCTTCACATTTTTAGAGCCCGGAAGGTACGAAACCACAAAATCAAAATGGGAGAAAAATAACGACCATCGAGCCTGTCTCGGATTCAACCGTTTGGCAGACTCAAGATAAGTCAAATTCTTGTGATCTGTCAAGACCACCACGCGATGCTTGGCTCCTTCAAGACAATGATGCCACTCCTCGAATGCCCACTTCATGGCCAACAACTCTCGATTACCAACATCATAATTACGCTCAGCAGGCGAAAACTTTCTAGAAAAGAAAGCACATGGCTTCATCACCGAGCCATCAGAACTTCTTTGCGACAAAACAGCCCCTGCTCAAATCTCAGAAGCATCAACCTCAACCTGAAATGGGAGCGAAACATCTGGCTGGCAAAACACAGGGGCAGAAGAAAAACGACGCTTCAACTCCTGAAAAGCCTCCACAGCTGCAGAAGACCAATTGACCACATCAGCACCCTTCTTGGTCAAATCAGTCAACGGTTTAGCAACACTAGAAAAATTAGCGATGAAGCACCGATAAAAATTAGCAAAGCCCAGGAACTTTTGCAAGCTCTTCACAGATGTCGGCTGAGTCCAATCGTAAATGGCCTGGACTTTAACAGGGTCCATCTCGATAGTAGAAGGGGAAAAAATGAACCCCAAAAATGAAACCTTCTGAACTCCAAAGAGACACTTTGACCCCTTCACAAACAAGGAATTTGCACGAAGGGCCTGGAACACCATTCTGACCTGCTTCACATGAGACTCCCAATCATCCGAAATGACCAAAATATCATCCAAATACACAATCAGGAATATATCCAGGTACTCTCGGAAGATGTCATGCATAAAGGACTGAAATACCGATGGAGCATTGGAAAGCCCGAATGGCATAACCAGGTACTCAAAATGGCCCTCGGGCGTATTAAATGCTGTTTTCCATTCATTGCTTTGTTTAATACGCACAAGATTATACGCCCCTCGAAGATCTATCTTGGTGAACCAGCTAGCCCCTTTAATACGAGCAAACAAATCAGACAGCAACGGCAAAGGATACTGAAATTTGACTGTAATTTTATTAAGAAGGCGGTAATCAATACAAGGTCTCAAAGAACCATCCTTCTTGGCCACAAAAAAGAACCCTGCTCCTAACGGTGATGACGACGGGCGAATATGGCCTTTCTCCAAGGATTCCTTTATATAACTCCGCAAAGCGGCGTGTTCTGGCACAGATAAATTGAACAATCGGCCCTTAGGAAGCTTACTACCAGGAATCAAATTAATTGCGCAATCGCAATCCCTATGAGGAGGTAGGGCACTGGATTTGGGCTCATCAAATACATCCCGATAATCCGACAAAAACTCTGGAACTTCAGAAGGAGTGGAAGACGAAATAGACAAAAATGGAACATCACCATGTACCTCCTGGCAACCCCAGCTGGACACAGACATAGATTTCCAGTCCAATACTGGATTATGAACCTTTAGCCATGGCAACCCCAAAATGACCACATCATGCAGATTATGCAACACCAGACAGCGGATATCCTCCTGATGTGCAGGAGCCATGCACATGGTCAATTGGGTCCAGTACTGAGGCTTATTCTTGGCCAAAGGCGTAGCATCAATTCCTCTCAATGGAATAGGATACTGCAAGGGCTCCAAGAAAAAACCACAGCGCCTAGCATACTCCAAGTCCATCAAATTCAGGGCAGCGCCTGAATCCACAAATGACATAAGAGAATAGGATGACAAAGAGCAAATCAGAGTAACGGACAATAGAAATTTAGACTGTACAGTACCAATGGTGGCAGACCTAGCGAACCGATTAGTGCGCTTAAGACAATCGGAGATAGCATGAGTGGAATCACCACAGTAAAAACATAGCCCATTCCGACGTCTGTGTTCTTGCCGTTCAGCTCTGGTCAAAGTCCTATCACATTGCATAGGCTCAGGCCCATGCTCAGATAGTACCGCCAAATGGTGCACAGCTTTACGCTCACGCAAGCGTCGATCGATCTGAATGGCCAAAGACATAGACTCATTCAGACCAGCAGGCATGGGAAATCCCACCATGACATCCTTAAGGGCTTCAGAGAGACCCTTTCTGAAGATTGCTGCCAGGGCACATTCATTCCACTGAGTGAGCACAGACCACTTTCTAAACTTCTGACAATATATCTCCGCTTCATCCTGACCCTGACACAGAGCCAGCAAGATTTTCTCTGCCTGATCCACTGAATTAGGTTCGTCATAAAGCAATCCAAGCGCCAGGAAAAACGCATCAACATCACGCAATGCCGGATCTCCTGGCGCAAGGGAAAATGCCCAGTCTTGGGGGTCACCACGTAACAAAGAAATAATGATCTTTACTTGTTGAACAGGGTCACCTGAGGAGCGAGGCTTCAAGGCAAGAAACAATTTACAATTATTTTTGAAATTCAAGAACTTAGATCTATCTCCAAAAAACAAATCAGGAATAGGAATCCTAGGCTCTGACATCGGATTCTGAACCACAAAATCTTGAATGTTTTGTACCCTTGTAGTGAGATTATCCATCCAAGAGGACAGACCTTGAATATCCATGTTTACACCTGTGTCCTGAACCACCCAGAGGTAAAGGGGAAAAGAGAGACAAAACACACTGCAAAGAAAAAAAAATGGTCTCAGAACTTCTCTTATCCCTCTATTGAGATGCATTAGTACTTTGGGCCACCTGTACTGTTATGACCTGGTGGTCAGGACTTTAATGGACCTGGTGGTTAAGAGCACACAGAATGACCTGATAGTCACTGATAATTAAGGACGAGCTCTGGGACATGGGAACTCTGCTGACCGCAATCCCTAATCCTATAACACACACTAGAAATAGCCGTGGATTGCGCCTAACGCTCCCTATGCAACTCGGCACAGCCTAAGGAACTAGCTAGCCCTGAAGATAGAAAAATAAAGCCTACCTTGCCTCAGAGAAATTCCCCAAAGGAAAAGGCAGCCCCCCACATATAATGACTGTGAGTAAAGATGAAAATACAAACACAGAGAGGAAATAGATTTAGCAAAGTGAGGCCCGACTTACTGAACAGACTGAGGATAGGAAAGGTTGCTTTGCGGTCAGCACAAAAACCTACAAAAAGACCACGCAGAGGGCGCAAAAAGACTCTCCGCACCGACTCACGGTGCGGAGGCGCTCCCTCTGCGTCCCAGAGTTTCCAGCAAGCAAGACAATAATAAAAATAGCAAGCTGGACAGAAAAATAGCAAACCAAAGAAAAACAAACAGGAACTTAGCTTCTGATGGGAAGACAGGTCACAAGAACGATCCAGGAGTGAACTAGACCAATACTGGAACATTGACAGGTGGCATGGAGCAAAGATCTAAGTGGAGTTAAATAGAGCAGCCCACTAACGACTTAGCCTCGTCACCTGTGGAAGGAAACTCAGAAACACCCAGAGGAAGTCCATGGACAGAACCAGCCGAAGTACCATTCATGACCACAGGAGGTAGCCCGACAACAGAATTCACAACAGGCTGGGTTCTTCTTCGTGCAGAAGAAAAGTGGTGAACTACGTCCATGCACAGACTACAGGGGTCTTAACGCGATCACCGTTAAGAACAAGTACCCACTACCCCTGATATCTGAGCTCTTTGATAGGCTACGGGGAGCAAGGGTATTTACTAAATTAGGTCTGCGGGGTGCTTGCAACCTGATTCGCATCCGTGAGGGGGACGAATGGAAGACGGCTTTTAACACCAGGGATGGGCACTATGAATACCTGATGATGCCCTTCGGGCTCTGTAATGCCCCAGCCGTCTTCCAAGACTTTGTGAACGACATCTTCCAGGATATGCTCACCACCTCGGTCATAGTCTATCTGGATGATATTCTCATCTACTCTCCAGATATTGATTCCCATCGGAGAGATGTTCGCAAAGTCTTCGACCTCTTTCGGGCAAACTCCCTCTACGCGCCAAGTTGGAGAAGTGTGTCTTTGAGCAGGAGTCCTTGCCTTTCCTTGGTTATATCATCTCTGCCCAGGGTTTGGCAATGGATCCTGCCAAGCTACAGGCTGTGATGGACTGGCAGGAACCCCATTCTCTTAAAGCGGTGCAGTGCTTTATGGGGTTCATTAATTACTATCGCCAGTTCACTCCATACTTCTCAACTTTGGTACCTCCCTTGGTTGCCCTCACCAAGAAGGGAGCAAATCCCAAGTTGTGGTCAGAGGAGGTCTCCAAGGCCTTTCTCTTAATTAAGTCACACTTCGCTAGCGCTCCCATCCTACATCGTCCCGATGTAGATAAACCATTTATTATGGCGGTGGATGCCTCATCCGTTGGTGCTGGAACAGTCCTTTTCCAAAAGGATGCTCAAGGTCGGAAGCATCCCTGCTTCTTCTTCTCCAAGACCTTCACACCGGCGGAGAGGAATTATTCCATCGGGGACAGGGAGTTGCTAGCCATGAAGTTGGCTTTCGCAGAGTGGAGACACCTCTTGGAGGGAGCTCGCTTTCCCTTCCAAGTGTTCACTGACCACAAGAACTTGGTGTACCTACAGATGGCCCAGCGGCTAAATTCTCGCCAGGCTAGATGGTCCCTGTTCTTCTCCCGGTTTCATTTTACTCTCCATTTTCTCTCCCGGGAGAAGAACACTCGTGCTGACGCTCTCTCCCGCTCCTTAGTGTCATCTGAGGAGGAGGAGGAGCCTCGGCTTATTGTCCCTTCTGAGAGCCTGAGAACTGTGGCTCCGGTTTCGCTAGAGTCCGTGCCCCCAGGCAAGACTTTTGTACCAGCAAATTTGCGGCCGGAGGTTCATTCTTGGGCTCACTCGTCCAGGGTGGGTGGACATTGTGGGACCAAGAGCACATCTGAGCTTTTGGCGAGGACGTACTGGTGGCCGCATATGGCTCGTGACGTCGGGGACTATATTAGGGCATGTGTCTCCTGCGCCAAGAATTGATCTCCTCGGCAACGGCCTGCTGGGCTACTTTACCCCCTGCCAGTGGCAGACAGGCCCTGAGAGATGGTCGGGATGGACTTCGTGGTGGGCTTACCCAAGTCTCGTAACTGCACCATTATCTGGCTAGTCACCGATCATTTCTCTAAGATGGTGCACTTGGTGCCGCTTCCGCGGTTACCTTCTGCACGGGCCTTGGTGGCGTTGTTCGTAAAACATATTTTCCGTTTACATGGAATGCCTGATAAAATTGTCAGCAACCGGGGTCCCCAGTTCACGTCTCGGTTTTGGAGAGAGCTCTGTCGTTTACTCAGCATAGAGCTAAATCTCTCCTCTGCATATCATCCTGAGATGAATGGGTTGGTAGAGAGGGCCAACCAGACTCTGGTGACATACCTGTGACATTTTGTCTCTGCTAGGCAGGATGACTGGGCATCTTTGCTACCTTGGGCGGAATTTGCCTTGAACTACGCTGTAGCCGATTCCACTGGGCAGACTCCTTTTCTCCATCCGCGTGTCCCTGTGCCCATGCCCGTGTCATCCACCGAATCTAGGGTGGCAGACTGGGCGGTGGAGGCACGTGACATTTGGGACCGCACATAGGATGCCATCCGGGTCTCAAAGGAGAGAATGAGGGTTTCTGCTGATGCACACCGGCGCCCCGCTCCGGCATTTACTCCTGGCGACTTAGTGTGGCTCTCTGCCTGTAACATCAGGCTGCGAGTTGAGTCTACTAAGTTTGCGCCTCGCTACATTGGTCCTTTCAAGGTTCTGGAACAGGTCAACCCTGTGGTCTACCATTTGGCTATTCCTCCGCGCCTTGGTATCACCGACACTTTTCACGTTTCTCTCTTAAAGCCCGTTCATTTGTCCCAGTTTTTCGAGTCATCTGCCGGGACATCGGGTTCATCCACGGATGAGTTTCAGGTGAATGTGCAGCGCCCCAGAGATCTGGTCGTTGCAGTATGACACTCTGCCGCTAAGGGGAGTGATGGTACGTCTGATGGCACTAAAGGAGTTCTGACCAGGTATCACAAACACACATGACACTTCACACTCCGGCCACCAGGGGGAGTGGTTCTATCTAGTAGGCCACTCCTCACACTCTGGTAAAACTGGGGGTTGGACAGGAAGTTAGACAGAAAGATCCCGGGAGAGTTTGGGAGAGGACCTGTCAGGGGTGGGATCCTGACAGCGGTCCAGAAAGAGAACAGATCGTTACGGAGCCGCGCCTGCACTACCTTGCGGCGGTATTCTAAGAAAGGACATGAAGCGAAGTTGATTGTGGAGAAGTGAGAAGCGGGATCACAGTGTAAAGGAGATAGAGCCAGTAGGAGTCGTGCCGTGAGCCCGAGGCAACATCCTTCTGAGGCGCATAGCGGTGGCCGGAGCACCGAGAAAGTAAGAGATGCATTACTTTAACACGGCAGGACAGTTAATTATAGGTTGGCTGTCTCACCTAAATCACCTAAGCAGACAAAGGAGGCAACTGTGGGAGAGGGGCGTCTCTAGGGTCCCAGAATAACTCCAGGCCTACCCATCATACGGGTGCGTCCTAACCATATCATCTGGGGGACGAAGAGAGAGAGAAAAAACAACGAACACAGACACAACAGTTGTGAGGACTATCCCGTGGTGCTCAGCAGGGAAGGACTACAACACACAGGCGCTAGTGGGTAGGCACTGAATTCCACCTGCAAAGGAAACTCTGGATGTGCCTTCGGACCGGCCGGTCTCAGCCAGCCCTGTTAGCAGTGCTCTGGATTGCGGATCCCAAAGCCTTCACTAAAGAGGTAAAGAGACTGCAACCCTGTGTCCTTGTTATTCATCGCGCCTCGCACCACGCATCACACCATCACCTTTCATTGGGCGCCCCTTAGCAGGGTCACGGACCGGGTCTAGCCACCGTGATGACCCCAATACAGAGACTGAGGGGCCCGGTATCGAGAACTCGTGCCCCTGTGTCTGGGGGTGCTCCAACTTGGGGTCACGAACAGGATCTACTTAAGCCTGAAAGAATCAGGTCATATGTGCCTTGGAACTGTGTTAAATTGTACTTGAACTGTGATCCCTTGCAAAGACTGCGTATTGCTAATTGCCGCTAAAATCCGCCATTGCCACGCAGAGTGGGGCACGAGGTGAGGAGCCATTGCTTAGTGGGCGGAGCCGGCCGAAAAGAGCGCGGAACGAAAAGGCGCGGTGAAGTGCCGGGGGGGGGGGGGGGGGTTAGCAGGAAGGAGGAACGGCCATGTCAGATCCAGGAGAAGCGGCGGCCACAGCCACGGGGGCACTTCCAGACCCCATAGTAGACGCAGCCGCGGGCCTGGTATCACCGCCGGAAGCCGCGGGGCCTGCTGCTCCCATCGGCCAGCTGGACACTGCTGCAGCCACAACAGCCATAATGCCCTTCTCCATGCCGTACCTACCAGGAGCCACCTGGCTCCTGCGATACTCTGGAGAAGCCCACACGTTCACTGACTTTAAAGAGGGGATTTGCAGCCTGCTCGAGTTTTATACCCTGACAGAGCCTCAGAAGGTTCATATGATAACTGGACAGCTCTTTGGTGCGGCTTTGAGAGAAGCGAAGTCCAGGCCCGCCGCGGATAAGAAAACTGCACAGCAGGTCCTTGCAAAGCTAAAAACCACCTTTGACACCCGCACCGCTACGGAAATTAAATTGACATTCTATGGGTGCAAGCAGAGGCCGCAGGATAGCTTATGGGACTATGCCCTCAATCTTCAGGAGGCACTGTGGGCCATCAAGCAGAGTGACCCCAGCAGCATGCAAGATGAAGATAAACTCCTGAAAGAGCAGTTCATCGAGGGGCTCCTGTGCAGTAACCAAAGGGCTCAGCTATATTTCTTAGCCATGCAGAACCCAGACCTGACCTTTGCGCAATTCAAAGATAAAGCCATCCAAGCGCTCCCAGAGCGACAGCCCAGCCGTGCTGTACTCCCCAGGCGTCAAGCCCTCACGTACCACCAGGAAGTGGCACCAGAAACACCCGTCTCTGCTGAGGCCGATGCCCAGACTCTGGATGACGACTCCCCTGCAGGACTACGCCTCCAGATGCAAGAGGTGACCAAGAGCATTGCTGCCCTAGCCCGGACCGTCCAGTCCCTACAGGAGGCCCCCAAGGAGAAGATCCAGCTGGCTTCCAGACCGGAGGATGTCCCCTGGCAGTGACAGAGGAGGATCCCGTCGACCAGAGGCCAAGACGACGATCGCTTCCATCGGGATGGACGACCGATTTGCCTCCGCTGCCACCAAGTGGGCTATCTTGCAAGGTACTGTCCTTTAAACGAGCAACCCCTGGGGCAAAGGGCCAACCCCCAGGAATAGGACGATCAGGCCCGCAACATTGGAGAGCCAAATATATCGGAGGGCAACCAGTTCTCCCCATCGTGATCGACAGTATCCCCATGAACGCTCTGTTGGACACCGCTTCCCAGGTGACAACTATGCCCTACGTCCTCTATAAACGCTATTGGGAGGACACCGACATTACCCGTGGCCTCGATGACGATTTCACCATCATAGCTAGTAATGGTCAGCCACTGCCACAAGTGGGGTATAAGGAGGTCACCATCAAAGTGGGGCGGGTAGAGTTGGAGGCCCAGGGCATTGTTATTGTTGATATTGATCGACGTGAATGTAACCCCATGATGACTATCGGTACTAATGTTATAGAAAATTGTCTTGCAGAAGTTATTGTCTTGTTGCAGCAGGTAGCCGAAACAGCTGGTTACAGCGAACAGCGTGCCTTGCAGAAAGAGATCAGAGCTCTGATGCAGAGACAGCAGGTGGAGTTGACTGGTGGCGAAATTGGCCGGGTCACAGTGAGTGATTCAAACCCCATTGCGATACCCCCCAGGAGTGAAATGTTAATATGGTGTCGGGCAGCCATAGGCCTTAGGGGTAAAAATTATCAGGCCCTGGTAGAGCCGGTGTATTCAGATAACAGGCCTACTCTCCTGACAGCCAGAGGGGTGGTCGACGTCCGCCAAGGGAGGGTGCCAGTACGCGTCCTTAACTGTGGGGAGGAAGAAGTCCACTTGACCAAATACGCCACACTTGCCAAGCTGTTCACTGTTAGTAATAATGTAATACAGGCACCTGGGCCTGGTTCCGTCCGAACCGGCGGCGGACAATGGCTCTGCAGGACAGTCAAAAGATTGGTGCTGGGAATTGCACGTGGGCATTGACTCTACCCCGTCTCACCAGAAACAGGGGGCCTACAGGGTGGTTCATGAGTATGAGTGGGTATTCAGCAAGCACCCTCTAGATTTCGGGCAGGTAAAAGGGATTCAACATCACATCCCCACAGGAGATCACCCGCCCATAAAAGAGAGGTACCATCCTGTGCCCCCAGCTCATTATCAGTGCGCCAAGGACATGTTGCGAGAGATGAAAGAGGCTGGGGAAGTGAGGGACAGCTGTAGCCCCTGGGCAGCCCCATTAGTTCTCGTTAAGAAGAAAGATGGCACCATGAGGATGTGTGTGGATTATAGGCAACTAAACCGCATTACACATTAGGATGCATATCCCCTACCCAGGATAGAGGAGTCCTTGGCTGCCTTAAAGTCCGCTAACTACTTTTCTACCTTAGATCTTACCAGTGGGTACTGGCAGGTTCCCGTGGCGGAGGCAGACAAGGAAAAGACGGCCTTCACGACACCGATGGGCCTCTGCGAGTTCAACTACATGCCTTTCGGATTGTGTAATGCTCCGGGAACGTTCCAGAGGATGATGGAGTGCTGTCTGGGGCATAAGAACTTTGAAACCGTGTTGCTATATCTGGACGATATAATTGTCTTCTCCAAGACCTATGAAGACCACTTGAAGCACCTGGCCGAGGTGTTTGAAGCTCTGTCCAATTTTGGCTTAAAGGTGAAACCGTCCAAATGCCATCTGCTAAAACCCAAAGTGCAGTACCTGGGCCATGTGGTGAGTGCCGAAGGAGTGGCCCCAGACCCTGACAAAGTCACGGTGATCAAGAACTGGCCGCAGCCCGGTAACCTCCATGAAGTCCGGCAATTTCTCGGGTTGGTGGGTTACTACCGGAGGTTTATCAAGGACTTCACCAAGAAGGACGCGCCATTGCAAGACCTGTTGGTGAGCCAGTCCAAGAAACCCAAGGGCAAAAATGCCCCATTCAACTGGAATGACGAACTGGAAGGATCGTTCACCTGCTTAAAGTCAGCGCTGACGGGAGAAGAGGTGCTGGCTTACCCTGAGTACGACCAGCCATTTGTATTGTATACGGATGCCAGCAATATGGGACTGGGAGCCGTGCTATCCCAAGTCCAGAAGGGTAAGGAGAGAGTAATCACTTATGCCAGCAGGAAACTTCGCCCCACTGAAAGGAACCCTGACAACTACAGTTCCTTTAAGCTGGAGTTCCTCGCCGTCGTTTGGGCCGTGACAGAGAGGTTCAAGCACTACCTGGCCTCCGCGAAATTCACTGTTTTCACGGATAATAACCCATTAACGCACTTGGACACAGCAAAACTCGGTGCCCTGGAGCAGCGGTGGATGGCCCGGTTGTCCAACTACGACTTCACCATCAAATACCGGGCAGGGCACAAGAATGCGAATGCCGATGCATTGTCACGCATGCCTCACTTGCCCGAAACGGAGGAAGACCCAGAAGCATTTGAAGAGGTGGAACTGCCCGCTTTCCATCGCCCCAAGGCGACTCAGTGTTCTCATCAGGTGGAGAATAGGCGCAAGAGTAAACAGGGCGCCCCGTTGAACCCCCTGCCCCATCATGGGTGGGCAGAGAACCAGGATGGTGACCCTGCAGTCCGTCGGGTGAAAGAGCTCCTGACGCAGGCAGGATTGCATCCCGGCCCGGATAATCCACCGGAGACATTACAGCTGTGGAAGGAGAGGAGCAAGCTGTTTATTCACGATGGAAAGCTGTGCCGGAGGAATATCGACCCACGCACTCATGAATTGGTGTGGCAGATCGTGGTCCCAAGACAAGATGTGCCCATGGTCCTGGGGGCATACCACGATGGGATGGGACACTTCGGATGGAAGAAGCTGGAGAGGCTACTCCGTAGGAGGTTCTACTGGATTGGCATGAAGAAAGCCATTGAGAAGTGGTGTCGAGAGTGTGGCCCCTGTAGCCTACGCAGGAAGGATCGTGACAGCCAACGGGCGCCCTTGCAACCCATCGTCACCAAACGACCGCTCGAGTTGGTTGCGTTAGACCACGTGAAGTTAACGCCCAGCCGGTCAGGCTATACCTACGCTCTCACCATCGTGGACCTAAGGGCTAGGACAGCTGCCAAAACCTTCCAGCAGTACTTCTGTAGACCCCATGGGTACCTGGAGAAGGTACTAACCGATCAGGGGCCAGCATTTGAGGCGGAGGTGTTCCAGGAGTTCTGTGATCTGTACGGGTGTAAGAAGATCAGAACCACGCCGTACCATCCACAAACCAATGGGATGTGTGAGAAGATGAACCAGGTAGTGATCGACTTGCTGAAGACCTTACTTGTGGAGGAACGGAACTTGTGGCCCACAAAGTTGCCAGACCTGGTGGATATGTACAACCATATCCAAGTGAATTCCACCAATTGCACCCCAGCATACCCGATGCGAGGGAGGTCTAGTAAGTTACCTGTGGACCTGGACATGGGGGTCCTGACCCCCGAAGATATCTCACCCGATGCGGATTGGGATACGGAGAGGCAGCAAAAGTACCGCAAAGTACAGGAATGTGTGGAAAGAAGCCTTGCCCAAGCCAGACAGAAACAAAAAAGGGACTACAACCAGCATGCCCCTGCGGCTCCCTTGTCCCCTGGAGAGCAAGCACTCAAACAGAAGAGGAGGCTACACAAGCTGGATGACCAATGGGAAGTGGAACCAAATACCATTCTGCCATCTGATTTCGACAATACAAAGGTCTGTCTCATCAGCAAACATGGAGGGGAAACCTCAACGGCAATATCCAGGGACCACCTTAAGATATGCCCTGATAAACTGAGAGATGGGGAAGCCGACCCTGGGATGACTCTGGCCGCGGAAGGAGAAAAGATGATACACACTGTTCTTGGTGACTTTCCCCAGTCTTGGACGCAAATAAATCAGGCCATCGTGGTACCTGTCCTGACGTTTCACCAACTGACCCCGCCAGAACTAGATGTGGAGCCAGGTCATCCAGATCCGCCATCACAACAGACCTCACGAGAAGATGCCATGCCAACTGCTGAACCGGCAAGTCTTCCCTCCGCTAATGGTGAATCTGCCATGCCCATCGGTAGTAGTAGCGGTTTTGAGAACTCCAACATGCCAGTACTGCCCAGACTCACTAGGAGTGTAGCTAGAAGACAGTGCACTACACCAGCGATAGCAAACTTAGCGCTCCCTGTTAGGCCCATAACAGCCCCTGCACTGCGGAGGTCCACACGTAGCACCCAGAATCAGACTCCCCTTCACTACATCATTGGAGATACTAATGATAAGTGCTATTGTTTGTGTAAATATCCTTGTTACAAGTTTAAAAATGGATAAATCCTACACGAGACCACAAAGGAGTAAATGTCCTACTCATTATTTATCCAATATAAATATTTTATTAATATATTCAATATTTAAAACAATGTACAACAAACATAAAAGGTGAAAGACAATAACTCATGAGGGGAAGGAGCAACAAAACTGAGGTCACAGACCGGGTAAGTGAGCATACCTAGCAGGGATATAATCCAGATTCACAAGTGTCCCTTATAATCAATGTAAGCCACAAAAATAGAGCTGGGAACTAGTGAAAATACCCTGGCCACCCTATCCACATATAGGAAGTTGGTAATAAATCCTCTATGGGGCCAAGTGAAAAACAAATATTAAGAGGACCCCTAAACAGCCCCCGGAAGAAGCCCACGCGAAACGCGCGTTGGGGCTGCTGTGGAGCGCACACTGACAGATACTATCATGGGTGAGTTGCAGCATCCTGTTTAGGGGTCCTCTTAATATTTGTTTTTCACTTGGCCCCATAGAGGATTTATTACCAACTTCCTATATGTGGATAGGGTGGCCAGGGTATTTTCACTAGTTCCCAGCTCTATTTTTGTGGCTTACATTGATTATAAGGGACACTTGTGAATCTGGATTATATCCCTGCTAGGTATGCTCACTTACCCGGTCTGTGACCTCAGTTTTGTTGCTCCTTCCCCTCATGAGTTGTCTTTCACCTTTTATGTTTGTTGTACATTGTTTTAAATATTGAATATATTAATAAAATATTTATATTGGATAAATAATGAGTAGGACATTTACTCCTTTGTGGTCTCGTGTAGGATTTATGCTTTTCTGGAGTGTCCTGTGTTATCGATCAGTAGTCTATCATTGTGGCAGTTTGCCCTCTGGAGATATTTCTGTATATTTCAGTGGTTTCTCTTTCTATAAGTTTAAAAATGGACAACGGAGTAATGGACAGTGAATTGCTCCAAAAACTTCACAGGGGCCCCTTTGTTTACCCGGGGTCCCTGCTGCTTTAAAGTGGCACCCAACTGAACTGAGAGTCATGAACTGTGTGTGACCAAACTTTTGCAACGTTTAAGCGTCTTCACCTCCCATAAAGGGAAGTACTGTTATGTTTATTTGTTCATAATGTTTCACAAATTTTGTATGTTTTATGTTAACATGTATTGTTGTTTTTCTTCTTCCCACTCCAGGAGTACTGGATTTAACCGGGGGGGAGTGCAGCGCCCCAGAGATCTGGTCGTTGCAGTATGACACTCTGGCGCTAAGGGGAGTGATGGTACGTCTGATGGCACTAAAGGAGTTCTGACCAGGTATCACAAACACACATGACACTTCACACTCTGGCCACCAGGGGGAGTGGTTCTATCTAGTAGGCCACTCCTCACACTCTGGTAAATCTGGGGGTTGGACAGGAAGTTAGACAGAAAGAGCCCGGGAGAGTTCGGGAGAGGACCTGTCAGGGGTGGGATCCTGACAGCGGTCTAGAAAGAGAACAGATCGTTACGGAGCCACGCCTGCACTACCTTGCGGCGGTATTCTAAGAAAGGACACAAATCGAAGTTGATTGTGGAGAAGTGAGAAGCGGGATCACAGTGTAAAGGAGATAGAGCCAGTAGGAGTCGTGCCGTGAGACCAAGGCAACATCCTTCTGAGGCGCATAGCGGTGGCCGGAGCACCGAGAAAGTAAGAGACGCATTACTTTAACACGGCAGCACAGTTAATTATAGGTTGGCTGTCTCACCTAAATCACCTAAGCAGACAAAGGAGGCAACTGTGGGAAAGGGGCGTCTCTAGGGTCCCAGAATAACTCCAGGCCTGCCCGTCATACGGGTGCGTCCTAACCATATCATCTGGGGGACGAAGAGAGAGAGAAAGAACAACGAACACAGACACAACAGTTGTGAGGACTATCCCGTGGTGCTCAGTAGGGAAGGACTACAACACACAGGCGCTAGTGGGTAGGCACTGATTTCCATCTGCAAAGGAAACTCTGGATGTGCCTTCGGACCGGCCGGTCTCAGCTAGCCCTGTTAGCAGTGCTCTGGATTGCGGATCCCAAAGCCTTCAGTAAAGAGGTAAAGAGACTGCAACCCTGTGTCCTTGTTATTCATCGCGCCTCGCACCACGCATCACACCATCACTTTTCATTGGGCGCCCCTTAGCAGGGTCACGGACCGGGTCTAGCCACTGTGACGACCCCAATACAGAGACTGAGGGGCCCGGTATCGAGAACTCGTGGCCCTGTGTCTGGGGGCGCTCCAACTGCTATCGTGGGGTGCAAGGTGGTACGTGGCAAAAAATATTATCTTGTGGACTGGAAGGGTCACGGTCCAGAGGACAGAACCTGGGAACCTGTGGAACACATTCGGGTTCCGCAGCTCATTGCTGCCTTTGAGCATGGTGGGGTCCGGGGGGGGGTCCTGGGGGGGTAATGTTAGGCGTCGAGTTCCCGCCTCTGCACCGGGGGAATCTCGGGCCATCTCCGCTGCGGTCTCCCATTCTTATTCTGCCGCAGTGGAGCCTGCTCAGTGGAAACGTCGGTCCCAGCATCTTGCTCAGTCTCACTCTGTGCAAAGGGTTGCTGCTGCTTTTTCCAGCTTCTGCCATTGAAGCCAGTGCTGGGCAGCGGTGAGCAGATGCTTTTGGGTCTAAGTCCTGCTTTTTCCCTTCTGGGCATACCCAGGGCAAGATCTCTCGTTGGAGATCGAGGGTCACATGCTCAGATACTCTAGCAATTCCCATTGGTCCTTCAGGAAGGTCCTGAAGGTGCTCAACTTCTGTGGCAGCTTCCCATTGGTCCTTCTGGGAAGGTCCTGTACATGCTGCAGCTATAAAAGGTTCGCATGACCGCACAGCCATGCGCTAGTGTCAATTTATGTATGAGCTCAGCGCCAGTGTGGGCGTGTTTGTATGCAGTCAGGGACCCGGTTGAAATAAGCCCCTAGAATGCTGGCACCTCCGGCGAGGAGTTTCGTGTGTGTGTATTCAGGGACCCGGCTGAAATAAGCCCCTAGAATGCCGGCACCTCCGGCGAGGAGTTTCATGTGAGTGGATTCAGGGCTGGCGTATAGCCATTAGAATTCCGGCTCCACCGGAGAGGAGCTGCGTGTTTGCATTTGACTGCATGACCACTAACTGCTCTACTAAGTAGCTGCGTCCCTCTGTGAACTAAATAGGGCACAACGTTCTCTTTGCTAACAGACTCTGTGAAGTAACAGAGTTTGTTTTATAGTACTATATTGTACCGCCATATCTAGCAGCAGGTTCTTTCCTGCACGGTGGATCCCGGGTTGCGAACGCACCTACTACTACTAATAAATATATATATTTGGTGCGTTCTGCCAACCCTAACACCAGTGAACCACATATATTGCTACAGTGATATTGTTACAGCTTTTATCATAGTGTAAATTTAAGTCATGTCATATGATTTATACTGAAAATGTGTCTATAAATTTTATACCTAAAATGTATATATCATATGAATAGAATACATTATATGTTATCATCAATGGGGGTCCATGTATTGAGATACCCACCATGAATGGGGCTTGGGGCTCTGGAAAGTGACAAGGCCCCTTTGGCTCCTCTCATCTGGACGCAGAGAACAATGTACACTGATAATTTCTGAGTGAGAGGTGCACTTTAGACATATGTTAAAAGTCTAAGATAGATGACATTTTAAAAATAATGAAAAATAGAAATAACCAGGTGCTGTTTCACTAGTGCTAGTGAAAGGGGCCTCTGAGCCGGTCAGGGTTGTGAGTGAGTGTGGTGCCACTTCAGCGACTGTATGGGCCACATCCTCTCATTCCCCGAGTCTCCCTTGGCCCTTGTGGACAGGGGGTGTCTGTGTAAAACTGTGCCAATCTGAACTTACGTGTCCCCAGGGGGTGCAGAGTGAGCAGACCGTACCGGGTGATCCTTCCAACGTAATAGTGACATCAGTAGGGGTGGCGATGTGCGGGTTCATCACATATGGTGGCCACGGTGGGATTGTTCGTGATCTCTCCGGTGTCATCCTTCATATGTGGTGGGATTGAGATAATAGTGTGTGTAAGTGTGAGACCCATACTCGCAGACACTAAAGACTACCAACAGTATCTTTTTGCCACTGAGGTCTTAAGATCAGCTCAGCAGTAAACAGTCCGAGTGCAAATACTGCAATACTGACCCCTGTGGTACCCCACTGTTAACTGTGACCCAGTCCGAGTGTGCTCCATTAATAACCACCCTTTGTTTCCTATCCCTGAGCCAGCTCTTAACCTACTTACACATATTTTCCGCTATTCCCATTGTTCTCCTTTTATGTATGAACCTTTTGTGTGGCACTATATCAAAAGCTTTTGAAAAGTCCATATACACTATATCCACTGGGTTCCCTTGGTCCAGTCTGGAACTTACCTCTTCATAGAAACTGATCAGATTAGTCTGACAGGAACGGTCCCTAGTAAACCCGTGCTGATACTGGGTCATAAGGTTATTCCTCTTCAGATACTCCAGTATAGCATCCCTTACAATGCCCTCCAGGATTTTACCTACAGTAGAGGTTAAGCTTACTGGCCTATAATTTCCTAGTTCAGTTTATGTCCCCTTTTGAATATTGGCACCACATTTGCTATACGCCAGTCCTGTGGTACAGACCCTGTTATTATGGAATCTTTAAAGATTAAAAATAATGGTTTATCAATGACTGTACTTAATTCCTGCAGTACTGGGGGTTGTATCCCATCCGAGCCCGGAGATTTGTAAATTTTAGTGATTTTTAGACGCCGCCGCACTTCCTGCTGGGTTAAGCAGGTGACATTTAATGGGGAATTTTTTGATTATCACTGATCATGTTGTCCGTCATGGGTTTTCTTGTGTAAATACTGTTGAATAAAGTCATTTAGCATATTGGCTAAACATCCACAGCCAAGGTTGTAGCATCCAACCTACCCCCCAGCTGCTGGATGTACTGGTGTAGAAGCTGTTCGTCCGCCATTACAAGCCAGACTGTTATGAAAGGCAATTCAGTACTACAATGGACATAGCGGTCAGAGCACATACAGTGATCTGACAATAACCCAAAATCATAGAACGAGCTCTGAGACGTGGGAACTCTGCAGACCGCAATCCCTAATCCTCTCCAAACAACACTAGAGGCAGCCGTGGATTGCGCCTAACTCTGCCTATGCAACTCGGCACAGCCTGAGAAACTAACTAGCCTGAAGAAAGAAAATAAGCCTACCTTGCCTCAGAGAAATACCCCAAAGGAAAAGGCAGCCCCCCACATATAATGACTGTGAGTTAAGATGAAAAGACAAACGTAGAGATGAAATAGATTCAGCAAAGTGAGGCCCGACTTTCTTAACAGATCGAGGATAGAAAAGGTAACTTTGCGGTCTACACAAAACCCTAAAGAACACCACGCAAAGGGGGCAAAAAGACCCTCCGTACCGAACTAACGGCACGGAGGTACACCCTTTGCGTCCCAGAGCTTCCAGCAACAAATTAGACAAGCTGGACAGAAAAAATAGCAAACAAATAGCAAAGAAGAACTTAGCTATGCAGAGCAGCAGGCCACAGGAATGATCCAGGGAAAAGCAAGTCCAACACTGGAACATTGACAGGAAGCCAGGATCAAAGCATTAGGTGGAGTTAAGTAGAGAAGCACCTAACGACCTCACCAGATCACCTGAGGGAGGAAACTCAGAAGCCGCAGTACCACTTCCCTCCACCAACAGAAGCTCACAGAGAGAATCAGCCGAAGTTCCACTTGTGACTACAGGAGGGAGCTCTGCCACAGAATTCACAACAGTACCCCCCCCTTGAGGAGGGGTCACCGAACCCTCACCAGAGCCCCCAGGCCGACCAGGATGAGCCACATGAAAGGCACGAACAAGATCGGGAGCATGGACATCAGAGGCAAAAACCCAGGAATTATCTTCCTGAGCATAACCCTTCCATTTAACCAGATACTGGAGTTTCCGTCTAGAAACACGAGAATCCAAAATCTTCTCCACAATATACTCCAATTCCCCCTCCACCAAAACCGGGGCAGGAGGATCAACAGATGGAACCATAGGTGCCACGTATCTCCGCAACAATGACCTATGGAATACGTTATGTATGGAAAAAGAATCTGGAAGGGTCAGACGTAAAGACACAGGATTAAGAACCTCAGAAATCCTATACGGACCAATGAAACGAGGTTTAAACTTAGAAGCGGAAACCTTCATAGGAATATGACGAGAAGATAACCAAACCAGATCCCCAACACGAAGTCGGGGACCCACACGGCGTCTGCGATTAGCGAAACGTTGAGCCTTCTCCTGGGACAAGGTCAAATTGTCCACTACATGAGTCCAAATCTGCTGCAACCTGTCCACCACAGTATCCACACCAGGACAGTCCGAAGACTCAACCTGTCCTGAAGAGAAACGAGGATGGAACCCAGAATTGCAGAAAAATGCCGAAACCAAGGTAGCCGAGCTGGCCCGATTATTAAGGGCGAACTCACCCAAAGGCAAAAAGGACACCCAGTCATCCTGATCAGCAGAAACAAAGCATCTCAGATATGTTTCCAAGGTCTGATTGGTTCGTTCGGTCTGGCCATTAGTCTGAGGATGGAAAGCCGAGGAAAAAGACAAGTCAATGCCCATCCTACCACAAAAGGCTCGCCAAAACCTTGAAACAAACTGGGAACCTCTGTCAGAAACTATATTCTCTGGAATGCCATGTAAACGAACCACATGCTGGAAGAACAATGGCACCAAATCAGAGGAGGAAGGCAATTTAGACAAGGGTACCAGATGGACCATCTTAGAAAAGCGATCACAGACCACCCAAATGACTGACATCTTTTGAGAAATGGGAAGATCAGAAATAAAATCCATAGAGATATGTGTCCAAGGCCTCTTCGGGACCGGCAAGGGCAAAAGCAACCCACTGGCACGAGAACAGCAGGGCTTAGCCCGAGCACAAATCCCACAGGACTACACAAAAACACGCACATCCCGCGACAGAGACGGCCACCAAAAGGATCTAGCCACCAACTCTCTGGTACCAAAGATTCCTGGATGACCAGCCAACACCGAACAATGAACCTCAGAGATAACTTTATTGGTCCACCTATCAGGGACAAACAGTCTCTCCGCTGGACAACAATCAGGTTTATTAGCCTGAAATTTTTGCAGCACCCGCCGCAAATCAGGGGAGATGGCAGACACAATTACTCCTTCCTTGAGGATACCCGCCGGCTCAGACAAACCCGGAGAGTCGGGCACAAAACTCCTAGACAGAGCATCCACCTTCACATTTTTAGAGCCCGGAAGGTACGAAATCACAAAGTCAAAACGGGCAAAAAACAGCGACCAACGAGCCTGTCTAGGATTCAACCGCTTAGCAGACTCAAGATAAGTCAAGTTCTTATGATCAGTCAATACCACCATGCGATGCTTTGCTCCTTCAAGCCAATGACGCCACTCCTCGAATGCCCACTTCATGGCCAGCAACTCTCGGTTGCCCACATCATAATTTCGCTCAGCAGGCGAAAACTTCCTGGAAAAAAAAGCGCATGGTTTCATCACTGAGCAATCAGAACCTCTCTGCGACAAAACAGCCCCTGCTCCAATCTCAGAAGCATCAACCTCGACCTGGAACGGAAGAGAAACATCTGGTTGACACAACACAGGGGCAGAAGAAAAACGACGCTTCAACTCTTGAAAAGCTTCCACAGCAGCAGAAGACCAATTGACCAAATCAGCACCCTTCTTGGTCAAATCGGTCAATGGTTTGGCAATACTAGAAAAATTGCAGATGAAGCGACGATAAAAATTAGCAAAGCCCAGGAACTTTTGCAGACTTTTCAGAGATGTCGGCTGACTCCAATCATGGATGGCTTGGACCTTAACAGGATCCATCTCGATAGTAGAAGGGGAAAAGATGAACCCCAAAAATGAAACCTTCTGCACACCAAAGAGACACTTTGATCCCTTCACAAACAAAGAATTAGCACGCAGGACCTGAAAAACTGTTCTGACCTGCTTCACATGAGACTCCCAATCATCCGAGAAGATCAAAATGTCATCCAAGTACACAATCAGGAATTTATCCAGGTACTCTCGGAAGATGTCATGCATAAAGGACTGAAACACTGATGGAGCATTGGCAAGTCCGAACGGCATCACTAGATACTCAAAATGACCCTCGGGCGTATTAAATGCAGTTTTCCATTCATCTCCTCGCCTGATTCGCACCAGATTATACGCACCACGAAGATCTATCTTGGTGAACCAACTAACCCCTTAATCCGAGCAAACAAATCAGATAACAATGGCAAGGGGTACTGAAATTTAACCGTGATCTTATTTAGAAGGCGGTAATCTATACAAGGTCTCAGCGAACCATCCTTCTTGGCTACAAAAAAGAACCCTGCTCCTAATGGTGACGATGACGGGCGAATATGCCCCTTCTCCAGGGATTCCTTCACATAACTGCGCATAGCGGCGTGCTCAGGCACGGATAAATTAAACAGTCGACCTTTTGGGAATTTACTACCAGGAATCAAATTGATAGCACAATCACAATCCCTATGCGGAGGTAGGGCATCGGACTTGGGCTCATCAAATACATCCCGGTAATCAGACAAGAACTCAGGAACCTCAGAAGGGGTGGATGACGAAATAGACAGAAATGGAACATCACCATGTACCCCCTGACAACCCCAGCTGGACACCGACATGGATTTCCAATCTAATTCTGGATTATGGGCTTGTAGCCATGGCAACCCCAACACGACCACATCATGCAGATTATGCAACACCAGAAAGCGAATAACCTCCTGATGTGCAGGAGCCATGCACATGGTCAGCTGGGTCCAGTATTGAGGCTTATTCTTGGCCAAAGGCGTGGCATCAATTCCTCTCAATGGAATAGGACACTGCAAGGGCTCTAAGAGAAACCCACAACGCTTAGCATACTCCAAGTCCATCAAATTCAGGGCAGCGCCTGAATCCACAAATGCCATGACAGAATACGATGACAAAGAGCAGATCAAGGTAACGGACAGAAGAAATTTTGACTGTACCGTACCAATGGTGGCAGACCTAGCGAACCGCTTAGTGCGCTTAGGACAATCAGAGATAGCATGAGTGGAATCACCACAGTAGAAACACAGACCATTCAGATGTCTGTGTTCTTGCCGTTTAACTCTGGTCAAAGTCCTATCGCACTGCATAGGCTCAGGTTTAAGCTCAGGTAATACCGCCAAATGGTGCACAGATTTACGCTCACGCAAGCGTCGACCGATCTGAATGGCCAAAGACATAGACTCATTCAAACCAGCAGGCATAGGAAATCCCACCATGACATCCTTAAGGGCTTCAGAGAGACCCTTTCTGAACATAGCTGCCAGCGCAGATTCATTCCATTGAGTGAGCACGGACCACTTTCTAAATTTCTGACAATATACCTCTATCTCATCCTGACCCTGACAAAGAGCCAGCAAATTTTTCTCTGCCTGATCCACTGAATTAGGTTCATCGTACAGCAATCCGAGCGCCAGGAAAAACGCATCGATATTACTCAATGCAGGATCTCCTGGCGCAAGAGAAAATGCCCAGTCCTGAGGGTCGCTGCGCAAAAAAGAAATAACAATCAAAACCTGTTGAACTGGATCACCAGAGGAGCGAGGTTTCAAGGCCAGAAATAATTTACAATTATTTTTGAAACTCAGAAACTTAGTTCTAGCTCCAAAAAACAAATCAGGAATAGGAATTCTTGGTTCCAACATAGCTTTCTGATCAATAGTGTCTTGAATCTTTTGTACTCTTGCCGAGAGCTGATCCACAAATGAAGACAGACTTCTAATGTCCATCGCTACACCTGTGTACTGAACCACCCAAATGTCTAGGGGAAAAAAAAGGCAAAACACAGTGCAAAGAAAAAAAATGGTCTCAGAACTTCTTTTTTCCCTCTATTGAGAATCATTAGTACTTTGGGCTTCCTGTACTGTTATGAAAGGCAATTCAGTACTACAATGGACATAGCGGTCAGAGCACATACAGTGATCTGACAATAACCCAAAATCATAGAACGAGCTCTGAGACGTGGGAACTCTGCAGACCGCAATCCCTAATCCTCTCCAAACAACACTAGAGGCAGCCGTGGATTGCGCCTAACTCTGCCTATGCAACTCGGCACAGCCTGAGAAACTAACTAGCCTGAAGAAAGAAAATAAGCCTACCTTGCCTCAGAGAAATACCCCAAAGGAAAAGGCAGCCCCCCACATATAATGACTGTGAGTTAAGATGAAAAGACAAACGTAGAGATGAAACAGATTCAGCAAAGTGAGGCCCGACTTTCTTAACAGATCGAGGATAGAAAAGGTAACTTTGCAGTCTGCACAAAACCCTAAAGAACACCACGCAAAGGGGGCAAAAAGACCCTCCGTACCGAACTAACGGCACGGAGGTACACCCTTTGCGTCCCAGAGCTTCCAGCAACAAATTAGACAAGCTGGACAGAAAAAATAGCAAACAAATAGCAAAGAAGAACTTAGCTATGCAGAGCAGCAGGCCACAGGAATGATCCAGGGAAAAGCAAGTCCAACACTGGAACATTGACAGGAAGCCAGGATCAAAGCATTAGGTGGAGTTAAGTAGAGAAGCACCTAACGACCTCACCAGATCACCTGAGGGAGGAAACTCAGAAGCCGCAGTACCACTTCCCCCCACCAACAGAAGCTCACAGAGAGAATCAGCCGAAGTACCACTTGTGACCACAGGAGGGAGCTCTGCCACAGAATTCACAACACCAGACCCTGGCACTAGTGTATTGTTAGGACTGGTGGAAGGCACCAAATATAAATAAGATATAAGATGCGTTCACAGTCCAGGGTCCACCGTGAAGAAAAGACACCTGTTGTTAGGTAATGATGGACTACTGTGTATGGCGGAATTAAGAGAAGACACACACGGGTTAGCTTCACCCGGTATGAAGGAAGGGAACCCTGTTGAGTCACAGGGCCGCGATACCGCACAGAGAGTGCAAGCAAGGAGTCACAGAACTCTGCCCCAAGACTCAGGGTAAGAATCCCTCTAGACCTCTTAAATAACTTAAATAGATTTAGCGCACTGGATGTGCGCAGCGCTGCTCTGGCGGACACCATTAACCACACTAACTAGGCACTGGAAAGCGCACTCGTTGCGCACGGTGCTGCACTGGCTAACGCTGCTAACATACGTTATAAAATCGTGCGTTGTGCTGGATGGCACTAACTGGCGCTAGACAGCTCCAACATTCGCGAACATTCATCAACACTAGGAATAGGTATGATTTGGAGCTTTCACCAGAACAGGCATACATCCACACACACACGATAACAGGTTTACGCTAGCGCATGACCGTGTGGCCATGCAAACCTTTTATAGTAGTAGCGCTCCGGGACCTTCCTGATGGTCCAATAGGAGTCGCAACAGGACCTGAGCATGTAACCCCCGACCTCCAATGGGAGGTCGTCCCATGGGCTTGCTCAGTATGGGAAAAGCAGGACTTAGTCCCAAAAAACGCCTGCTCGCTGCTGATCAGTGCTGGTTACAAAGGCAGAGCCTAGAAAGGCAGCAGTAACTAAGCACACAGTATCAGCTTGAGCCAGACGCTGGGATTGATATCTCCGCTGAGCAGGTTCCGCTGCAGCTGAAGGAGAATAGGAGACCGCAGCGGACATGGTTCGAGATTCCCCCTGTGCAGCGGCGGGAACTCGACACCTAACACTACACATCTTATTAAAGGATACATGAAAACGTATTATTTTGTGATCACTATTACCCAAGTGAGCCCCAACCCTTATATTTGATGTGCGTCTGGCCTGTTTGTTAATATTAGGTCTAGCAGTGCCCCCCTTCTTGTTGGGTCCTGAACCAGTTGTGAAACGTAATTGTCTCTCATAGTTGTCAAAAACTGATTACCTTTGCTGGAACTACAGGTTTCTGTTCCCCAATGTATTTCAGGGTAGTTGAAGTCCCCCATAAGAATGACTTCTCGTTGAGTCGCTGCTTCATCTATTTGCTTTACAAAGATATTCTCTGTTGCTTCCATTATTTTTGAAGACTTATAACAAACCCCTATCAGTAATTTATTATTTTTCCCCCTCCCCTTATCTCCACCCACAGGGACTACATTTTCATTAGATTCACCGATATTATTAGGCAGGATGGGTTTTAACCCCTTTACCCCCAAGTGTGGTTTGCACGTCAATGACCAGGCCAATTTTTACAATTCTGACCACTGTCCCTTTATGAGGTTATAACGCCGAAACGCTTCAACGGATCCTGGTGATTCTGACATTGTTTTCTCGTGACATATTGTACTTCATGATAGTGGTAAAATTTCTTTGATAGTACCTGCGTTTATTTGTGAAAAAAACGGAAATTTGGCGAAAATTTTGAAAATTTTGCAATTTTCAAACTTTGAATTTTTATGCAATTAAATCACAGAGATATGTCACACAAAATACTTAATAAGTAACATTTCCCACATGTCTCCTTTACATCAGCATAATTTTGGAACCACATTTTTTTTTTGTTAGGGAGTTATAAGGGTTAAAAGTTGACCAGCAATTTCTCATTTTTACAACACCATTTTTTTTTAGGGACCACGTCTCATTTGAAGTCATTTTGAGAGGTCTATATGATAGAAAATGCCCAAGTGTGACACCATTCTAAAAACTGCACCCCTCAAGGTGCTCAAAACCACATTCAAGAAGTTTATTAACCCTTCAGGTGTTTAATAGGAATTTTTGGAATGTTTAAATAAAAATGAACATTTAACTTTTTTACACAAAAAATTTACTTCAGCTCCAATTTGTTTTATTTTACCAAGGGTAACAGGAGAAAATGGACCCCAAAAGTTGTTGTCCAATTTGTCCTGAGTACGCTGATACCCCATATGTGGCAGTAAACCACTGTTTGGGCGCATGGGAGAGCTCGGAAGGGAAGGAGCGCCGTTTGACTTTTCAATGCAAAATTGACAGGAATTGAGATGGGACGCCATGTTGCGTTTGGAGAGCCACTGATGTGCCTAAACATTGAAACCCCCCACAAGTGACACCATTTTGGAAAGTAGACCCCCTAAGGAACTTATCTGGATGTGTGGTGAGCACTTTGACCCACCAAGTGCTTCACAGAAGTTTATAATGCAGAACCGTAAAAATAAAAAATCATATTTTTTCACAAAAATTATATTTTTGCCCCCAATTTTTTATTTTCCCAAGGGTAAGAGAAGAAATTGGACCTCAAAAGTTGTTGTCCAATTTGTCCTGAGTACGCTGATACCCCATATGTGGCAGTAAACCACTGTTTGGGCGCATGGGAGAGCTCGGAAGGGAAGGAGCGCCGTTTGACTTTTCAATGCAAAATTGACAGGAATTGAGATGGGACGCCATGTTGTGTTTGGAGAGCCACTGATGTGCCTAAACATTGAAACCCCCCACAAGTGACACCATTTTGGAAAGTAGACCCCCTAAGGAAGTTATCTGGATGTGTGGTGAGCACTTTGACCCACCAAGGGCTTCACAGAAGTTTATAATGCAGAGCCATAAAAATAAAACAAAATTTTTTTCCCACAAAAATTATTTTTTAGCCCCCAGTTTTGTATTTTCCCTAGGGTAACAGGAGAAATTGGACCCCAAAAGTTGTTGTCCAATTTGTCCTGAGTACGCTGATACCCCATATGTGAGGGTAAACCCCTGTTTGGGCACACGGGAGAGCTCGGAAGGGAAGGAGCACTGTTTTACTTTTTCAACGCAGAATTGGCTGGAATTGAGATCGGACGCCATGTCGTGTTTGGAGAGCCCCTGATGTGCCGAAACAGTGGAAACCCCCCAATTATAACTGAAACCCTAATCTAAACACACCCCTAACCCTAATTCCAACGGTAACCCTAACCACACCTCTAACCCTGACACACCCCTAACCCTAATCCCAACCCTATTCCCAACTGTAAATGTAATCTAAACCCTAACCCTAACTTTAGCCCCAACCCTAACTGTAGCCCCAACCCTAACTGTAGCCCCAACCCTAACCCTAGCCCTAACCCTAGCCCTAACCCTAGCCCTAACCCTAGCCCTAACCCTAACCCTAGCCCTAACCCTAACCCTAGCCCTAACCCTAACCCTAGCCCTAACCCTAGCCCTAACCCTAGCCCTAACCCTAGCCCTAACCCTAACCCTAACCCTAACCCTAGCCCTAACCCTAGCCCTAACCCTAGCCCTAACCCTAGCCCTAATGGGAAAATGGAAATAAATACATTTTTTTTTATTTTTCCCTAACTAAGGGGGTGATGAAAGGGGGTTTGATTTACTTTTATAGCGAGTTTTTTAGCGGATTTTTATGATTGGCAGCCGTCACACACTGAAAGACGCTTTTTATTGCAAAAAATATTTTTTGCAATACCACATTTTGAGAGCTATAATTTTTCCATATTTTGGTCCACAGAGTCATGTGAGGTCTTGTTTTTTGCGGGACGAGTTGACGTTTTTACTGAAAACATTTTCGGGCACGTGACATTTTTTGATCGTTTTTTATTCCGATTTTTGTGAGGAAGAATGACCAAAAACCAGCTATTCATGAATTTCTATTGGGGGAGGCGTTTATACCGTTCCGCGTTTGGTAAAATTGATAAATCAGTTTTATTCTTCGGGTCAGTACGATTACAGCGATACCTCATTTATATCATTTTTTATGGTTTGGCGCTTTTATACGATAAAAACTATTTTACAGAAAAAATAATTATTTTTGCATTGCTTTATTCTCAGGACTATAACTTTTTTATTTTTTTGCTCATGATGCTGTATGGTGACTCGTTTTTTGCGGGACAATATGACGCTTTCAGCGGTACCATGGTTATTTATATCTGTCCTTTTGATCGCGTGTTATTCCACTTTTTGTTCGGCGGTATGATAATAAAGCGTTGTTTTTTGCCTCGTTTTTTTTTTTTTTTTCTTACGGTGTTTACTGAAGGGGTTAACTAGTGGGACAGTTTTATAGGTCGGGTCGTTACGGACGCGGCGATACTAAATATGTGTACTTTTATTGGGTTTTTTTTTATTTAGATGAAGAAATGTATTTATGGGAATAATATTTTTTTTTTTTTTCATTATTTTGGAATATTTTTTTTTATTTTTTTTTACACATTTGGAAAAATTTTTTTTTACTTTTTTACTTTGTCCCGGGGGGGACATCACAGATCAGTGATCTGACAGTTTGCACAGCACTCTGTCAGATCACTGATCTGTCTCAGAGCACTGCAGGCTTCACATTGCCTGCTCTGAGCAGGCTCTGTGAAGCCACCTCCCTCCCTGCAGGACCCGGATCCGCGGCCATCTTGGATCCGGGGCTGGAGGGAGCAGGGAGGGAGGTGAGACCCTCGCAGCAACGCGATCACATCGCGTTGCTGCGGGGGGCTCAGGGAAGCCCGCAGGGAGCCCCCTCCCTGCGCGGTGCTTCCCTGCACCGCCGGCACATCGCGATCATGTTTGATCGCGGTGTGCCAGGGGTTAATGTGCCGGGGGCAGTCCGTGACCGCTCCTGGCACATAGTGCCGGATGTCAGCTGCGATAATCAGCTGACACCCGGCCGCGATCGGCCGCGCTCCCCCCGTGAGCGCGGCCGATCGGCTATGACGTACTATCCCGTCCAGGGTCAGATAAGCCCAGGGCACCTCGACGGGATAGTACATCTAAGGTCACAGAGGGGTTAAGGATGATTTTACACATCAACACACACCCCCCCCCCCCTCGCAGATTTATACAGTCATTTCTGGACAGACTATAGCACTGTAAATTAACAGGCCAGTCGTGGCTCTCATCCAGCTATGTCTCAGATATCCCCACCATGTCATAATTATGTTCCAGCAAAATTAATTATAACTACTCCATTTTGTTGGTGAGGCTCCTGGCATTAGTATACATGCACTTTATGTATCTCTCTGTACCTCTATTCTTTCTTAACCTTCGTCCGGCTGAGTAGGTACAATTGTAACTATTCCGTTTTAAAGAGGGCTGAAATTTCGTGACATCTCTGCAGTTTTGGTCCAGAATATATTCAGCGCCCCAGAGTCCTGGTCGTTGCAGTAATGTTATTCTTCCACCAGGGGGAGTGATGTTACGTCTGAAGGCAATAAGGCAATAAAGGAGATCACCGTACCAGGTATCACAAACCACACAATGCACTTCACACTCCAGGCCACCAGGGGGAGCCATGCTTCTATCTATTAGGGCACTCCTCACAATTACGTAAAACTGGGAGTCTGGACAGAAAGTTAGGCAGAGGCAAGGAGATGCAGACTGAAGCTGAAGCTGGCTGGGGAGAGAGGGAGCCAGATGCAGACTGAGGTCTGCGGAGGACGAGGATCCACGGAGCTGTGTTGTGAATTCTGTGGCTGAGTTCACTTCTGTGGTCACAAGTGGTATTGCAGTCTCTGGGCTTCCTCCCTCAGGTGTTTTGGTGAGCTCGTTGGCTGCCTTGCTATTTAGCTCCACCTGAGTCTGTCTTCCTTGCTCCTTGTCAATGTTCCAGTGTTGGATCTGAGCTACTGCATCTTTCCTTGGGCCTGCTGCTCAGCTAGATAAGTGCTTCTAGTTTGTTTTCTGTTTTTTCTGTCCAGCTTGCTATTAACTTTTGCTGGAAGCTCTGAGAAGCAAAGGGGTGCACCGCCGTGCTGTTAGTTCGGCACGGTGGGTCTTTTTGCCCCTTTGCGTGGTTTTCGTTTTAGGGTTTTTTGTAGACTGCATAGTTCTCTTTGCTATCCTCGCTCTGTCTAGAATATCGGGCCTCACTTTGCTGAATCTATTTCATTCCTACGTTTGTCTTTTCATCTTGCTAACAGTCATTATATGTGGGGGGCTGCCTATTCCTTTGGGGTATTTCTCTGAGGTAAGTCAGGCTTGTATTTCTATCTTCAGGCTAGTCAGCTCCTCAGGCAGTGCCGAGTTGCATAGGTAGTTGATAGGCGCAATCCACTGCTGCTTATAGTTGTGTGAGGATAGATCAGGTACTGCAGTCTACAGAGATTCCACGTCTCAGAGCTCGTCCTATTGTTTTTGGTTATTGCCAGATCTCTGTATGTGCGCTGATTACTGCACGCTGTGTTGCCTGATTGCCAGCCATAACAGTACAAGGAGCCCTCCAATGATTTCCAATAGAGGGAAAAAAGAAATCCTGACATCATTTTTTTTTCTTAGCTCTGTCTTCAGTCTTTTTTTTCCCCTAGACATTAGAGTGCTTCAGGACACAGCTGTGGACATGGATATTCAGGCTCTGTGCTCCTCAATGGATAATCTCGTTGTAAATGTACAAAAGATTCAAGATACTATTGATCAGAAATCGATGCTAGAACCAAGAATTCCGATTCCTGATTTGTTTTTTGGTGACAGAACTAAGTTCCTGAGCTTCAGAAATAATTGTAAGCTATTTTTGGCCTTGAAACCTCATTCTTCTGGTAATCCTATTCAACAGGTTTTGATTATTATTTCTTTTTTGCGCGGCGACCCACAGGACTGGGCGTTTTCTCTTGCACCAGGAGATTCTGCATTGAGTAATGTTGATGCATTTTTCCTGGCGCTCGGATTGCTTTACGATGAGCCTAATTCAGTGGATCAAGCTGAGAAAAATCTGCTGGCTTTATGCCAGGGTCAGGATGATGTAGAAGTATATTGTCAGAAATTTAGGAAATGGTCAGTACTCACTCTGTGGAATGAATCTGCACTAGCGGCTTTGTTCAGAAAGGGTCTCTCTGAAGCTCTTAAGGATGTAATGGTGGGATTTCCTATGCCTGCTGGTTTGAATGAGTCTATGTCCTTGGCCATTCAGATCGGTCGTCGCTTGCGCGAGCGTAAATCTGTGCACCATCTGGCGGTATTGTCTGAGAGTAAGCCTGAGCCTATGCAGTGCGACAGGACTATGACTAAAGTAGAACGGCACGAACACAGACGTCTGAACAGACTGTGTTTCTATTGTGGTGATTCTACTCATGCTATTTCTAATTGTCCTAAACGCACTAGGCGGTTCGATAGCTCTGCCGTTATTGGTACTGTACAGTCCAAATTCCTTTTGTCCATTACCTTAATGTGCTCTTTGTCATCATATTCTGTCATGGCGTTTGTGGATTCAGGCGCTGCCCTGAATCTGATGGATTTGGATTATGCTAAACGTTGTGGATTTTTCTTGGAGCCTTTGCGGTGTCCTATTCCGTTGAGAGGAATTGATGCTACACCTTTGGCCAAGAATAAGCCTCAGTACTGGGCCCAGCTGACCATGTGCATGGCTCCTGCACATCAGGAAGTTATTCGCTTTTTGGTACTGCATAATTTGCATGATGTGGTCGTGTTGGGGTTGCCATGGCTACAAACCCATAATCCAGTATTGGATTGGAACTCTATGTCGGTAACCAGCTGGGGTTGTCAGGGAGTACATGGTGATGTTCCATTTTTGTCTATTTCGTCATCCATTCCTTCTGACATCCCAGAGTTCTTGTCGGACTTTCAGGATGTATTTGAAGAGTCCAAGTCTGATGCCCTACCTCCGCATAGGAATTGTGATTGTGCTATCGATTTGATTCCTGGTAGTAAATTCCCTAAGGGTCGTTTATTTAATTTGTCCGTACCTGAACACACCGCTATGCGCAGTTATGTGAAGGAGTCCCTGGAGAAGGGACATATTCGCCCATCGTCGTCACCATTGGGAGCAGGGTTCTTTTTTGTAGCCAAGAAGGATGGTTCGCTAAGACCGTGTATTGATTACCGCCTTCTTAATAAGATCACTGTTAAGTTTCAGTATCCCTTGCCATTGATTTCTGACTTGTTTGCTCGGATTAAGGGGGCTAGTTGGTTTACTAAGATTGATCTTCGTGGTGCGTATAATCTGGTGAGAATCAGGCAGGGAGATGAATGGAAAACGGCATTTAATACGCCCGAGGGTCATTTTGAGTATCTGGTGATGCCGTTCGGACTTGCCAATGCTCCATCTGTTTTTCAGTCTTTTATGCATGACATTTTCCGTGAGTATCTGGATAAATTCTTGATTGTTTACTTGGATGACATTTTGATCTTCTCAGATGATTGGGAGTCTCATGTGAAGCAAGTCAGAATGGTTTTCCAGGTACTGCGTGCTAATTCCTTGTTCGTGAAGGGATCAAAGTGTCTCTTCGGTGTGCAGAAAGTTTCATTTTTGGGGTTCATCTTTTCCCCTTCTACTATCGAGATGGATCCGGTTAAGGTTCAGGCCATCCAGGATTGGACTCAGCCGACATCTCTAAAAAGTCTGCAGAAATTCCTGGGCTTTGCTAATTTTTATCGTCGCTTCATCTGTAATTTTTCTAGCATTGCCAGACCATTGACCGATTTGACCAAGAAGGGTGCTGATTTGGTTAATTGGTCTTCTGCTGCCGTGGAAGCTTTTCAGGAGTTGAAGCGTCGTTTTTGCTGTGCCCCTGTGTTGTGTCAACCTGATGTTTCTCTTCCGTTCCAGGTCGAGGTTGATGCTTCTGAGATTGGTGCAGGGGCGGTTTTGTCACAGAGAGGTTCTGGTTGCTCAGTGTTCAAACCATGTGCTTTCTTTTCCAGGAAATTTTCTGCTGCTGAGCGTAATTATGATGTGGGCAACCGAGAGTTGCTGGCCATGAAGTGGGCATTCGAGGAGTGGCGTCATTGGCTTGAGGGTGCTAAGCATCGCGTGGTGGTTTTGACTGATCATAAGAACCTTACTTATCTTGAGTCTGCCAAGCGCTTGAATCCTAGACAGGCCCGTTGGTCGTTATTTTTTGCTCGTTTTGATTTTGTGATTTCATACCTTCCGGGCTCTAAAAATGTGAAGGCGGATGCTCTGTCTAGGAGTTTTGTGCCCGACTCTCCGGGGTTATCTGAGCCGGCGAGTATCCTCAAGGAAGGAGTCATTGTGTCTGCCATCTCCCCTGATTTGCGGAGAGTGTTGCAGAAATTTCAGGCTAATAAACCTGATCGTTGTCCGGCCGAGAAACTGTTCGTCCCTGATAGGTGGACTAGTAAAGTTATCTCTGAACTTCATTGTTCGGTGCTGGCCGGTCATCCAGGAATCTTTGGTACCAGGGAGTTGGTTGCTAGATCCTTCTGGTGGCCATCTCTGTCACGGGATGTGCGTGCTTTTGTGCAGTCCTGTGGAATTTGTGCTAGGGCTAAGCCCTGCTGTTCACGTGCCAGTGGGTTGCTTTTGCCCTTGCCAGTCCCGAAGAGGCCTTGGACACATATTTCGATGGATTTCATTTCTGACCTTCCCGTTTCTCAAAAAATGTCGGTCATTTGGGTGGTCTGTGATCGCTTTTCTAAAATGGTCCATCTGGTGCCCTTGGTTAAATTGCCTTCCTCCTCTGATTTGGTGCCTTTGTTCTTCCAGCATGTGGTTCGTTTACATGGCATTCCTGAGAATATTGTTTCTGACAGAGGTTCCCAGTTTGTCTCGAGGTTCTGGCGAGCCTTTTGTGGTAGGATGGGCATTGACCTATCTTTTTCCTCGGCCTTCCATCCTCAGACTAATGGCCAGACCGAACGAACCAATCAGACCTTGGAAACATATCTGAGATGTTTTGTTTCCGCTGACCAGGATGATTGGGTGTCATTTTTGCCGTTGGCTGAGTTCGCCCTTAATAATCGGGCCAGCTCGGCTACCTTGGTCTCTCCATTTTTCTGCAATTCTGGGTTCCATCCTCGTTTCTCTTCAGGACAGGTTGAGTCTTCGGACTGTCCTGGTGTGGATTATGTGGTGGACAGGTTGCAGCAGATCTGGACTCAGGTAGTGGACAATTTGACCTTGTCCCAGGAGAAGGCTCAGCTTTTCGCTAATCGCAGACGCCGTGTGGGACCCCGACTTCGTGTTGGGGATCTGGTTTGGTTATCTTCTCGTCATATTCCTATGAAGGTTTCCTCTCCTAAATTTAAACCTCGTTTTATTGGTCCGTATAGGATTTCTGAGATTCTCAATCCGGTGTCTTTTCGTCTGACCCTCCCAGACTCCTTTTCCATACATAATGTATTCCATAGGTCGTTGTTGAGGAGATACGTGGCACCTATGGTTCCATCTGTGGAGCCTCCTGCCCCTGTTTTGGTGGAGGGGGAATTGGAGTATATTGTGGAGAAGATTTTGGATTCTCGTGTCTCTAGATGGAAACTCCAGTATCTGGTCAAATGGAAGGGTTATGCTCAGGAAGATAATTCCTGGGTTTTTGCCTCTGATGTCCATGCCCCAGATCTTGTTCGTGCCTTTCATGTGGCTCATCCTGGTCGGCCTGGGGGTTCTGGTGAGGGTTCGGTGACCCCTCCTCAAGGGGGGGGTACTGTTGTGAATTCTGTGGCTGAGTTCACTTCTGTGGTCACAAGTGGTATTGCAGTCTCTGGGCTTCCTCCCTCAGGTGTTTTGGTGAGCTCGTTGGCTGCCTTGCTATTTAGCTCCACCTGAGTCTGTCTTCCTTGCTCCTTGTCAATGTTCCAGTGTTGGATCTGAGCTACTGCATCTTTCCTTGGGCCTGCTGCTCAGCTAGATAAGTGCTTCTAGTTTGTTTTCTGTTTTTTCTGTCCAGCTTGCTATTAACTTTTGCTGGAAGCTCTGAGAAGCAAAGGGGTGCACCGCCGTGCTGTTAGTTCGGCACGGTGGGTCTTTTTGCCCCTTTGCGTGGTTTTCGTTTTAGGGTTTTTTGTAGACTGCATAGTTCTCTTTGCTATCCTCGCTCTGTCTAGAATATCGGGCCTCACTTTGCTGAATCTATTTCATTCCTACGTTTGTCTTTTCATCTTGCTAACAGTCATTATATGTGGGGGGCTGCCTATTCCTTTGGGGTATTTCTCTGAGGTAAGTCAGGCTTGTATTTCTATCTTCAGGCTAGTCAGCTCCTCAGGCAGTGCCGAGTTGCATAGGTAGTTGATAGGCGCAATCCACTGCTGCTTATAGTTGTGTGAGGATAGATCAGGTACTGCAGTCTACAGAGATTCCACGTCTCAGAGCTCGTCCTATTGTTTTTGGTTATTGCCAGATCTCTGTATGTGCGCTGATTACTGCACGCTGTGTTGCCTGATTGCCAGCCATAACAGAGCTGCACCTGCCCCACGTGCGGCAGCATCCAAAGAACGAGACATCAGAAGGGAATTGTCTTGTAGTGAGTAAGAAACTAAGTCATAGCAAAGGAGAGGAATATCAGAGGGAGACCAGCCAGGAGCAGGCTGCTTCCTTCTGAAGCACAGAAGCCGGTAGCCAGAACACCGAGGGAGTAAGGATCTCTATGCTTTACTTCAGAGACTGGCAGGACAGTTAATTCCACGTTGGCTGTCCGACCTTATACCCAGGAGGCACAATGGCAACTTGTGGGGGCTGGGGCGTTGTAGGGTCCCTGTAAAAAACCTCAGGCCATCAGTCATACGGGTTTGTCCTATCCATCAGGGGGACAGAGAGAAAGAGACATTACATCTACCATAGTTGTGAGGACCTCACCGAGAAGCTCAGCAGGGAGGAAGTACAACACTCAGGCGCTAGAGGAAGTCTACTGATTTCGACCTGGATAAGGGGGACTCTGGATTTGCCTTCGGACCGGCCGGATTCTGCCTGCTCCGTGATCTGGTGCTCTGGACTGTGGACACTGAAGCCTTCAGTAAAGGTAAAGAGACTGCAACCTTGTGTCCTCATTCTTTACTGCGCCTCACAAAATCCACCATCTACACTCTGGGAAGCCCTGGGGACATATTTCACCTGTGGGAAGGTATACCAACTAGCTGCCATCACATCACCCCAGCGGACCCCTAAGAAGCGTCAGTCACCCTGACCGAATACCACAGGTGGCATCACGAACACTATCCCTTTAAAGACCTTTCCCCAATTTACAACAGACGTCCCCCTAGGGCCACGGACCGGGTCAGCCACCGTGACATCCCTGACGAGAACCGAAGGGCCCGGCTCCGAGTACCCCATTGCCCTACTGTTGGGGCGCTCCACTAGTGTGCCCTTAAGGCAATTATATATATAATTTAACCTTTGGCTCCTCTTTTATCTCGATCCACAAATCCACACGTCCATGTTCGTTTTCTCGGTTTTAATTTTCCATGCTACCGAGGCTAGCTTCTGGTCCTATATAACCCTGTTAATGGATCAGGCTTTTATCTAACAAATAACTGGTGGCAGTCCTACCGGACCGACCAGGCGCTTTTTCACTGGTGCTAGTGAAAGGGGCCTCTCAGCCTGTCAGCATTGTGGGGCTCATGCTGTTTATAGGGAAGCTATGTGTGGCTCTTGCTGTATATAGGTAAGATACGTGGGGCTCATGCTGTATATAGGGGAACTATGTGAGGAATCACACTGTATATTGTGAAGCTATGTGGGGCTCATACTGTATATAGGAGACTATGTGGGGCTCATACTTTATATTTTGAGGCTATATGGGGCTCATGCTGTATATAGGGAAGCTATGTTGGGCTCATGCTGTATATAGGGAGGCTATATGTGGAATCATACTTTTTATATGAGGCTATGTGGGACTTATGCTGTATATAGAGAGGCTATGTAGGGCTCAATCTGTATATTGAGACTATGTGGGGCTCATGCTGTATATAGGGAAGCTATTTGGGGCTCTTGCTGTATATAGAGAGGCTATGTTGGGCTCGTGCTGCATATAGGGAGGCTATGTGTAGAATCATACTTTATATAGGAGGCTTTGTGAGGCTCATACTGTATATAGAAGGCTTTATGTGCACTCATATTGTATATTGGGAGGCTATGTGGGGCTCATGTGAGTTGCCCCGCCTGGCCCGTGGGGTACTCGATACCGGGTCCTGAGATCACAGGGGGATGTCACGGTGGCGACCCGGTCTGTGGCCCTGGGCGCCCATGTAAAAGGGAAAGGCCTTTAAAAGGAATATAGTTTATGTTTGTGACGCCACCTGTGGTATTTGGTCAGGGGGACCGACACTGCTTTAAGGGGTCCTTTCGGGTGATGTTATGGCAGCTAGATGGTATAACTTCCCACAGGCGAAGTATATCCCCAGGGCTCCCCGTGTGTAGATGGAAGATGGTGAATGGTGCAGTAAAGAACAAGGACACAGGTTTGTAGTCTCTTTACCTTGTTTACTGATGACTTCAGGCAGCCACAGTCCAGGGCACCAGATCACAGGGTAGGCAGTGTCCGGCCAGTTTGGAAGCGAATCCAGAGTCCCCCTTTTCGAGGTGGAGGTAAAAGCCTTCCTATAGCGCTGTGGTGTTATAGTTCCTTGCTGCCTATGGCTTCACATAAGGTCCTCACAAATGTTCTCTCTCTGTCACCCATGTAGGATACAACATATCCCTTATGACTGGTGACTTGAGCCTGTTTATATGGACTCTAACACGCCCCGGGCTCTAAGGGTGTCACCATGCCTCCTGGGTATTAAGGCGGACAGGTAACTTGCAGTTCAGCTGTCCTGCCGATTTCTGCTGTAAGTTGTAGAGATCCTTACAACCTTGGTGTTCCGGCTACCGGATAACTGTGCTTCAGAGGGAGGCAGCCTGCTCCTAGCTGGTCTCCCCTGATATCACTCTCCTGTGCTTCGCTCTCCTGCACGCTCACTGAACAATGTCCGGCTTTCTGTATGTCTCTTTCTCCAGGATCTGTGGTACTTCAGACTACATGGCCCATTCAGATGTTCTGACCCTCTAGGTACATCTGCTCTCTTCTGTCTGTCTGACAATCTGATCTCTCTTTTCCTCCAAACCACAATGTATATAGGGGAGTCACCTAGTAAATAGGATCAAAAGCTTCCCCTTGTGGCCTGGAGTGTGAACATGTTGTGTGCATTGTGATTACCTGGTGAGTGTTATCTTTCATCGCCTCCAAACGTAACATCACTCTCCCCATGAGGAAAGCAATGCTACTGTGACAACCAGGACCCTGGGGCACCACACATGCTGTATATAGGAGGCTATGTGGCCCCTCATGCTGTATATTGGGAGGCTATGTGGGGCGTATGCTGTACATAGGGAGGCTATGTGGAGCTTATGCTGTATACAGGGAGCCTATCTGGGGCTCATGCTGAATATAGGGAGACTACGTGGGGCTCATGCTGTAGGTAGGGCTCATACGATAAAGAGAAGGAGCTGTGTGCGGGCTCAAATTGTATATAGAGGATGTCAGCATACTTAGTTCTGCTCAATACTAAGTTATACAATTAATATTAACAAAATAATTATAATGAATATGTAAATATTAATATTGAGCAGATTTAATTTCAGCCTATTTTTTCGGCCCTCCACAGCAGTTATGGTCTATCATGTAGCCCCTTGGAAAAATTAATTGCCCATCCCTGATTTAGCATGTTTTTTCTGTCCGTTTTCTTTGTATAGATAGTTGTTTTTACGATCACACTTTCAACCTGTACTTTCACATCTAAAAAGTTAAGTCCATGCTCATGTTTTTCCAGTGAATTTGATATGTGGATCACAGCTATTAATGTGTATTCGATGATATTTGGCAGCTTGGGGGACAACTGTATTCTGTCATTTTCACACAAGGCGAAGCAACATGTAAAAGTTAATTCAGGGTCTGCTTTTTTTTTTACGTTACATGGATTTTTACGTTACATGGATTACTGCTTAAAATATCAGGAGTGCTGAGATAAGAAAAGGCTACTCACAGTGTTGTCCATCTTGTCTTTCTGATCTAACCCCGGAGATACCCGGAATGCTGAGCTAAGAAGTGACTGCTCATTTGGCGGCCCATCTTGTTTATCTGATCTAATACTGAAAAAAACGAAGGTAAGGTGAGGTAACAAGAGGCTGCTCACACTGCTATCCACCCTGTCTTTCTGATCTAAAATTGGAGATACAAGAGGTACTGAGGTAAGAAGAGGCTGCTCACACTGCTGACCACCCTGTCATTGTAATCTAATACTGGAAACAGCAGGAGTACTGAGGTTACAAGAGGCTGCTTATACTTCTGTCCACCCTCGATCTGATCTAGTACTGGAGATACCAGACAGTCAATGCAAGAAGAGGTCACTCACTCTGCTATCCACATTGTCTTTCTCATATAACATTGGTGATGACATGGGTGCTGAAGTAAGCACAGACGTCAGAAACATCTGTCCACCTTTTATTTCTTATCTAATACTGTTGATACCAAAGATGCTAAAGTAAGAAGATACTGCTCACTTTGTAGCCTACCCTGTGTCTCTGATCTAATATTAGAGAAGAAGAGTGCTGAGATAAAAATCCACTGCACACAATGCTGGTGTGCTGAAATTTAGAAGAAGCTGCTCACACTGCTGTCCACCCTGTCTTTCAGATATCAGGTGTGCTGGGGTAAGAAAATATTGCTCACACTTCTGTTCACCTTGTCTTCCAGATCTAATATTGAAGATACCAGGAATGCAGAATTAAGAAGAGGCTGCTTACACTGCTGTCCACTCTGTCTTTCTGATGTAAAAGTGAAGATACTGGGGGTGTTGAAGTAAGAAGGGGCTGCTTACACTGCTGTCCACTCTGTCTTTCTGATGTAATCCTAGAGATAGTAGAGATGCTGATGTAAGAAGGGGCTGCTCATACTGCTGTCCACCTTGTCTTTTTTTATGTAATACTGGAGATACCAGTGTAGGGGTGCTGAGGAAAGAAGAGACTGCTCAAGCATCTGTCCATCCTTTCTTACAAAATAGCAATACAAGGTATAGTCACAGCAATGCAGCTACTTACTGCACATGCTCACAGGCACCATTTCTAACATTGTAGGACAGGTAGTGTAACAAGATGGTGACAATTCTATAATGATTATCTCCTTAGTCAAAACTATTGTGATTTGCTAAATGAATTTAGGAATTGAATTTAAATTATGTTTCTTTGTATGATTTTTTTTTATACCCAAACAACTGCTTTGGCAGAAAATATTTCATTGGGATGTATGTAGCTACTGTTTTCTTACCACCTCTGTATTGACAACCCTTTTCCTCTAAGATCAATTGGATGTGTGTATTTCCTTTCAGTAAATTTACTTACAGATTTTCATGTTTGAAAACCTGTTAGGCTAGGTTCACATTGCGTTAGTGCAATCCGTTTAGCGGATACGCTAACGGATTGCGCTAACACAATGTCCAAAAAGGGATTGCGTTCGGCAATCCCGCTAGCGCAGATGCCCCATCTGCGCTAGCGAGGAACGGACCCTGAACGTTGCAAGCAGCGTTCGAGGTCTGTCCGAAACTAATGGCACATCGCAGACGCATGCCAAAAATGGCATACGTTTGCGATGCGTTAGCGATCCGTCAGCACATTGCAGTCAATGGGTGCGCTAACGGTTCCGTTACATAGCGTTAATTGCGACAATTGCGCCATGTAACAGAGTCCGTTAGCGGACACCCACTAACGCAATGTGACCTAGCCTTAGCTGTGCAAAGTGTAAACTGCAATGTTGGAAGTAAAATAATCCATAGTATCTATACAGCATGCTATAAAATCACAATTGATCTTCATATTGATCCTTAGAAAACCCCATAGCCTTAAAAATAGGTATCATTGTTTGTTATAGAGCTATAAAAAGGCACAAATCTACTTCTAACTCTCCCATTGCAGATCATAGAGATGTTGAAATATCTTGTTTTCCAGCACTATACAGTACACTGAGTGTTTGTGCCCTTGAGCCTGAAAAAAGCAATCATTGTCTGTCACGGTAGCCGTACAAAGCTTTGCATTTCACTCTAGAAGAAACAAAGGCACCCATTTTTACCATAACAAAAAATCTGCGTGATTATGTCATTCACATTTAGAGACAATTGGACTCCATGTATAAGTAACCCTTATTGTGTTTTTGAAAAAAAATATTAATTAAAATGTATAGAAATCCATTCTTCCATACACACAACTATTGTTAGTGCCTTCAAAACCATGGCAGATACAGTATGTAGTGGCCAAAAAAATGTGCTAATTCTGGCCAAGACATTACTGAAAACGCTCTATGATTAACCCTTTAGTGACCGGGACAAGTTTAACCTTAAGGACCAGGCCAAATTTGTGAGATCTGACCAGTGTCAATTTATGTGGTAATAACTCTGGAACGCTTCAACGGATCCCAATGATTCTGAGAATGTTTTATTGTGACATGTTGTACTGCATAATAGTGGTAAAATTTGTTCAATATGACTTGCGTTTATTTGAGAAAATATCAGAAATTTGGTGAAAATTTCGCAATTTTCAAATTTTTAATTCTTATACCCTTAAATCAGAAAGTTATGTTATGCAAAATAGTTAATAAATAACATGTCTACTTTACATCTGCATCATTTTTAAAACTTTTTTTGGTTAGGAAGTTAGAGGGGTTAAAAGTTGATCAGCAATTTCTCATTTTTCCAACAAAATTTACAAAACCATTTTTTTAGGGACCACATCATATTTGAAGTGAACTTGGGAGCCTATGTGACAAAAAATACCCCAAACTGTCACCGTTCTAAAAACTGCACCCCTCAAAGTACTCAAAACAACATTCAAGAAGTTTATCAACCCTCCCGATGCTTCAAAGGAACTAAAGCAATGTGCAAAAAATGAACAAAAATTTTACTTTAGCTCCAAATTTGTCACAAGTGTAACAGGAGAAAATGGGCCCTAAAATTTGTTGTGCAATTTCTCCTGAGTATGACGGTTCCTCATATGTGGGGGAAATCCACTGTTCGGCAGGTTTCGGAAGGGAAGGTGAACCGTTTGATTTTTTGAACGCAAAATTGGCTGAAATCGAGAGCAGACGCCATGTCGCGTTTGGAGAGCCCTTGATGTGCCTAAACAGTGGAAATCGCAAGTGACCCCATTTTTGGAAACTAGACCTCTCAAGGAATGTATCTAGATGTGTGGTGAGCACCTTGAAACCCCAGGTGCTTCACAGAAATTTATAACGAGAGCTGTGAAAATAAAAAATAAAATTTTACCTACAAAAATGTACTTTTAGCCCCATTTTTTTGTGGCACCCCTAGGGGTATTTGCCACAAAAATAGTTACTGACAGTAAGTACAAATACTAAAATAGCAAGACTGCACTACCACCTCCGGCCAGAAGGGGGAGCTCCAGAGACTCCCCTTGATCCATTCTGGTCTGAGAGAAGAAATGGCAGTTGGGCCAAGGAGCTGATAGTGAGAGGTCATACAGTTGAATATCTAACAGCCCTGTGACTGTTACCAGGCCTAAATCACCGGCCTGCGGAGAAGAGGGATAGAGAAAAAGGACATTGTGAGAACCGGGTAGCATTAATCACTACCCAGAACAGGCGCAAAGACGGATACCGGATCCGTGGCTGTATTCATTATATATAATACAGCAACCGGAAAAACGTGAGGTGATATCAGCTTCACTAGGGTCGGATGCAGCAACAGACACAGAGTTCAGCGGTACTCCCAGAGGGGGTAAACCGATAAAAGGACTCGGGTTGCCCGTCGAACCAGGACCCGGAGGGGACAGATTGGGCCGGTAGCCAGTTCACATACAGCAGCAGGGCCACACAGAAATTGCGCACAATAAGAGGCGAAGACCCCGGCAGGGTCAAAGTAACTCAGAGTTCCCATACAGACTCCGGTGACAGGACTGGTTGTAAATCCTTTTATGTTAAAGTAAACTGGTTAAACGTTTCAGTGCCTCAGTCTTTCATTTGGACAATAGCCATCTATCCAGGATCGAGATCGTCACCGCTGGGAGAACCTGCTGCTGATCAAGTAAGTGCCTGTCCCCTCATGATACCCCTTACACTGTGCATTGCCTGAGGCCACAGCACCGGGTCAAGCCACCCGTGACATCCCCCTCAAGAGACAGACTCCATTGGTCCGGTGCTGGGTATCCCGGTCTCCTGGGTGTCACAATTGGCGTCACGAACAGGATCTAGCCAGCCCGTATACCGGGTATTGTGTGCCGTGATTGGAGCCCAAAACTGTGAAAACTGGGATGAAAAATCTTGAAAATTGACTTTATTAAAGAAAAATCCATTCCCCATTGAAAACTATTGAAAGTGACTTTTCCCCATTGGTTATAATGGAGTAAAGATGGCCGCCATCCCCTGAGGTAATCACTTCATAACCGTTAGGCACGAGACTGTTAATTGAGCTACGCCATCACCTGAGCCCCAGTCTAACTGAAAAACTTCAGAATCCGCCATTACAGAGCGCGGTGGGTGGGAGCAGCAGGGGGCGTGTCATTGTGGGCGGCACCAAGCTGAGCGCTCTGACATCAGAGCAAGGGGAAAATCGATCCTGCTGCACAGCGGAACGAATCTACACTATCCCGACGGAAGCGGAGGACCGGAAGGGTCCGGATTAACTAAGGGGGCACAGTATGTCGCAGCACGGAGACGCCGCAGCACTCGGCAACGCTAATGCAGCTGAAAGACAGAGTGTCAATAGAGAGTCCGGCAGCGCAGCGGTGCAAGGAGTGGCGCCCATCATGCCGGTGCTGATGCCATATACCCCGGGTGGCCCATGGCTTCCAATGTATGAAGGTGAGCCTAATACCCTTGACGATTTCAGAGAAAAGATGCTGGCCCATTTTGACATGTTCCCTGTGGGTGAAGTTCAGCGTGTTAGTCTCCTGATGATGCAGTTAAGTGGCCATGCTAAGCGAGAAGTCACAGCATGGGCAGCTGATCTAAAAGGCACTGTTGAACGCATATTTGCTGGATTAAAAGCTACATTTGAAACCACGGCCAGCAGCAAAGCTAAAATACGATTCTTTAGTTGCAAACAAAAAGCTAATGAGGGCGTGAGAGACTTTGCCTTAAACCTGCAGGAAGCCCTTAAATCACTTACACTGGCTGAACCCATTTTTAACACCGGAGCGGATAAATTGCTAAGAGATCAATTTATTGAGGGACTCTACACCCCTTCTCACCGGGGGCATGTGAGCATGCTTGTTTTTAAGAACCCTGAATTGACATTTGCCCAATTAAAGGAGAGCGCTATACGTCTCCAGCTGGCAGAGGCACCTCGGGATCAGGATCCTGCGCAACCCATGGCAGAGGCACCTCAACAACAGGGAGTGCCAGTGACATCAGCTATGTCTGGGGCCATTGCTAAGCCCCTGGGGCCCAGTACTAATGAGGCTCTTCAACAAAAGCTTGACTCTTTAGCTGATGTTGTTGCTTCAATGGCTAAAACCATGCAGGAGATGAGAGGACACAAGATGGAGTTGGCAAACTGTAGAGAAGATGTTCCATGGATGAGACCCCGGAGATACCCGACATGGAGAGGACGACCCCGCGACCGCTACCAACCGGATGGACAGCCCATTTGCCGCCGTTGCCAGCAGCCGGGCCACTTTGCACGAGATTGTGATTTAAACGGGAATCCCCTGGGAATGCGGGCCGCTTCGCAGGAATGAACTTTCAAGGCCCAACACCCTGGCACGACAGGTACATCGGAGGACAACCCATTATCCCTATCGTGCTGGACGGAATTCCCCTCAACGCTTTGCTGGACACAGGTTCCCAGATTTCATCTATACCGTATATCCTTTATAAGAGGTACTGGGCTGATGCAGATATTGATAAAGGGCCCTCTGATGTTGAACTAGATATATGGGCCAATAATGGTAAGTTGGTACCGAAACTAGGATTCAGGGAGATGACCATAAAGATTGGTAAAGTAGAACTGAAGAAACAGGGTATAATTGTTGTTGATGTTGACCGGCGGAACTGTGAACCAACTGTATTGATAGGAATGAATGTGTTAGAGAACTGCTTTTCCGAAGTCATTTCTGTCTTACAGCAAATTGCTGAAACTGCCCAATCCTGCCAGCAGAGAGTTCTCCGGAGGGAAATAAAAGTATTGATGTTAAGGCAACAGGTAGAAGTTGCAGGTGGAGAAATCGGCAGTGTGAGGGTAAGTGATCCAACGTCTATTGTAATCCCACCAAAAACAGAAATGCTGGTATGGTGTAGAGCAGCCATTGGTACTAAGGGACGAGATTATCAAGCCTTAATAGAACCAGTGTACACCGACAGCAGGCCCACTATACTCACAGCACGAGGGATAGTCGAGGTACACCGGGGACGAGTGCCGGTACGACTTTTGAACTGTGGAAAGGAAGAGGTCACTTTGCCAAGGTATGCTACAATGGCAAAGCTATATACTGTTGACAACAATGCCATCACAACCATTGAGCCCTTAGAACCAACCTGTCAGGTGGAAGGCAATGGCTCAGATGGAGAAATGGAGGATTGGTGCCAACAGCTACACGTGGGCATAAATTCAACACCTACCCATCAAAAACAAGGGGTGTATAGGCTAGTGACGGAATATGAACAAGTCTTCAGTAAACACCCATTGGACTTCGGACGGATAGAAGGGGTAGAACACACAATCCCCACAGGTGACCATCCCCCAATAAAAGAAAGATATAGACCCATACCGCCCGCTCACTATCAATGTGCAAAAGATATGCTGAGGGAAATGAAACAGGCCGGGGTAATAAGAGACAGCTGTAGCCCCTGGGCGGCCCCTCTAGTGATTGTCAAAAAAAAGGACGGAACCATGAGAATGTGCGTAGACTACCGGAAGATTAATAACATCACCCATAAAGACGCCTACCCCTTGCCTAGGATAGAAGAGTCCTTAACTGCTTTGAAATCTGCTAATTATTTTTCCACCTTAGAGTTAACAAGCGGGTATTGGCAAGTCCCTGTGGCTGAGAGAGATAAGGAAAAGACGGCATTCACCACACCAATGGGTCTATGTGAATTTAATCGCATGCCGTTCGGACTCTGCAACGCATCCGGTACCTTCCAGCGGCTGATGGAATGCTGCCTCGGACACAAGAACTTCGAGACCGTCCTCCTGTACCTAGATGATGTGATCGTCTACTCGAAGACTTACGAACAACACTTAATAGACCTGGCAGAAGTGTTCGAAGCCTTATCCAGGTATGGCATGAAAGTCAAGCCATCCAAATGTCACCTTCTCAAGCCAAAGGTACAGTACCTGGGACACATCGTGAGTTCGGAGGGAGTAGCACCAGATCCTGAGAAAATAAGCGCCATAAGGGATTAGCCAAGACCTACCAGCGCAAAAGAAGTGAGACAATTCCTGGGATTGGTGGGTTACTATCGCAGATTTATAAAAGGATTTACCAAGTTGGCAGCACCCTTGCAAGACACCTTGGTAGGGCAGACGAAGAAACCTTCAAACCGAAACCCTCCTTTTCAGTGGAACGACGAAAGGGAAGACTCCTTTGAACAACTAAAGAAGGCACTAACCGGAGAAGAGGTTCTGGCATACCCAGATTACCATCAACCTTTCATCCTCTACACCGATGCCAGTAATGTGGGACTAGGAGCGGTGCTGTCACAAAAGCAAGAAGGTCGGGAGAAAGTCATCGCCTTTGCAAGTAGAAAGCTCCGGCCTACTGAAAGAAATTCAGAAAACTACAGCTCCTTCAAATTGGAACTACTGGCAGTAGTTTGGGCTGTGACGGAGCGTTTCAAACACTATCTGGCCGCTGCAGAATTTATTGTCTATACTGACAACAATCCGTTGACCCACCTGGACACAGCCAAATTAGGTGCGTTAGAACAGCGATGGATAGCCCGGTTATCTAATTACAACTTCATAATCAAGTATCGAGCAGGTTGCAAGAATGGAAATGCCGATGCCCTATCCCGGATGCCACACTTGAGAGATGTAGAAGAGGAAACGGGGGAGCTTGAAGAAATTGAACTACCAGCCTTCCATCGTCCCAAGGCAAAACATCATCAGTCAAGTACCTATCAGAAACAACAAGAGGTGAATTTTAATCCGTTAGCACACCATAGATGGGCTGACACCCAAGACAGCAATCCGGCTGTGAAGTTGGTGAAGGAACTGTTGACTGAGCAAAGTGCATATCCCGATGAAGATGCCCCAGAAGAGACGCATCAACTCTGGAAAGAGAGAGGCAAAATGTTCCTGTATCAAGGGAAGCTCTGTAGAAGATACACCAATCCGAAAACACATGAATTGGTTTGGCAGATTATTGTGCCTAAACAAGATGTGAAGATGGTCCTCGAAGCTTACCATAATGGTGCTGGTCACTTCGGTTGGAAAAAGTTAGAAGTACTTCTAAGAGAAAGATTTTATTGGGTCGGGATGAGAAAATCAATCGAACAGTGGTGCAGAAATTGTGGCCCGTGCAGCCTCAGAAGAAACGATCAAAAGAACCAAAGAGCACCACTGCAGCCCATAATCACCAAACAACCACTTGAACTTGTAGCCATGGACCACGTGAAGTTGACACCAAGCCGGTCCGGCTATGTCTATGCCTTGACCATCGTGGACCATTATTCACGTTTCTTGGTAGTAGTACCCGTAAAAGATCTGACAGCAAAAACAGCAGCCAAAGCGTTCCAAACGTACTTTTGTAGACCCCATGGATATCCGGAACAGGTTCTCACCGACCAAGGTACAGCCTTTGAATCAGAGATCTTCAGAGAATTCTGTAATATGTATGGTTGCAAAAAGATCCGGACGACGGCCTATCATCCACAAACAAACGGCTTATGCGAGAAGATGAACCATATTGTAATAGACCTACTAAAGACTTTACCTGAGACAGAAAGGAATCAATGGCCAGAGAAATTGCCTGACTTGGTGGATCTGTATAATCATGTCCCGGTGAGCTCCACCAACTGCACCCCAGCTTACCTTATGCGTGCAAGACCCGGCCAATTACCAATCGATCTAGAAATGGGAATTCTGAAACCAGACGCAGAAGTTCAAGACTCCAATTGGGATATCATACGGCAAAAGCAGTATCGCCAAGTGCAAGAGAGTGTGGAAAGAAGCCTTCAGCAAACTAGAGAAAGACAAGAGCGAACTTTCAACCAGAATGCTCTAGCGACCCCATTAAGACCGGGTGACCAAGTGCTCAAGAGAAATCGTCGAACCAATAAACTGGACAATCAGTGGGAAGCCGTACCCTACACAGTTTTACCAACAAGAGTGGATAATCCTAAAATGTGTCTCATTAGCAAAAACGGAGGCTTAACATCTGTACTAGTGTCAAGAGACAATCTTAAATTATGTCCGGAAGCATTGAAAGAGCCAGACGTTGTCCAGCCAGAACCAGAAGTTATTCAACCCATACAGGTTCAACCAGTAAAGGAAAAAGAAGAGGAAGTGTATCACACCTGTATAGGAGACTTTCCCAAAACCCTACTAACATACCATGGTGCAGTAGTGGTTGCCATGGTGGCCTTTTACCCAACACCGAACCCAATACCAGAAGTCCCAAGACAGGAAGAGGCTGACCCCGTACTACAGGAGGTTCCAGGCCAGGAAGAACAGATTCCTGGTCAGAGTAATCCCATTCACGGTGGACTTGCCAACTCCATAGTCGTGGAATTATCTTTAGCAGAGCGGGCAGATACTACATCCGCAGTAGACAGTAGTACACCACATGAAGAGACACCGCTATTACGTAGATCACAGCGTAGTACCCAGGGTCAATTACCGGCCAGGTATGCAGATTACCAACTATAAAGCTCATAATGTGAATTGTATATATGTTATGCCGTATATAGTTAAACAGAAAATGTAGTATAGTCATTGCTATCAGTCTGCAACGTTTAAGCCCAGTGCCTACAGAGACTTGTCTGTATGAACTTATTGCATATTCTTGAACTTTTTATCAGCCCGGAGGCACTAAATCAAAGCTCCGGAAAGACTGCTTTTTGAACTTTGCTTTTTGCTCTTTTTGAACTTTCTTTAGACTTTATATTGATAACTCCGTTGGAAAAATGGAACTAAATTCCTGGACACTAAGTACAATGCCGTTCCTAATACCTTCAAGGATAGAACTGTATTAATGGACGCTATTTGAAGTGACTTTTTACAGAACTCTATTTTTGTTTCCTTGAGTGGTTTTTGTAACTTTTCATTTTTAAGACTCTGTACATATTAATTGTTATTTCAAAATGTTATTGTCCCACAGTCCCGGAGTACTGTTCTTAACTAAGGGGAAATGTGGCACCCCTAGGGGTATTTGCCACAAAAATAGTTACTGACAGTAAGTACAAATACTAAAATAGCAAGACTGCACTACCACCTCCGGCCAGAAGGGGGAGCTCCAGAGACTCCCCTTGATCCATTCTGGTCTGAGAGAAGAAATGGCAGTTGGGCCAAGGAGCTGATAGTGAGAGGTCATACAGTTGAATATCTAACAGCCCTGTGACTGTTACCAGGCCTAAATCACCGGCCTGAGGAGAAGAGGGATAGAGAAAAAGGACATTGTGAGAACCGGGTAGCATTAATCACTACCCAGAACAGGCGCAAAGACGGATACCGGATCCGTGGCTGTATTCATTATATATAATACAGCAACCAGAAAAACGTGAGGTGATATCAGCTTCACTAGGGTCGGATGCAGCAACAGACACAGAGTTCAGCGGTACTCCCAGAGGGGGTAAACCGATAAAAGGACTCGGGTTGCCCGTCGAACCAGGACCCGGAGGGGACAGATTGGGCCGGTAGCCAGTTCACATACAGCAGCAGGGCCACACAGAAATTGCGCACAATAAGAGGCGAAGACCCCGGCAGGGTCAAAGTTACTCAGAGTTCCCATACAGACTCCGGTGACAGGACTGGTTGTAAATCCTTTTATGTTAAAGTAAACTGGTTAAACGTTTCAGTGCCTCAGTCTTTCATTTGGACAATAGCCATCTATCCAGGATCGAGATCGTCACCGCTGGGAGAACCTGCTGCTGATCAAGTAAGTGCCTGTCCCCTCATGATACCCCTTACACTGTGCATTGCCTGAGGCCACAGCACCGGGTCAAGCCACCCGTGACATCCCCCTCAAGAGACAGACTCCATTGGTCCGGTGCTGGGTATCCCGGTCTCCTGGGCGTCACAATTTTATTTTCAAAAGTGTAACAGGAGAAAATGGACACCAAAATTTGTTGTGCAATTTCTCCTGAGTAGGTTGATACCCCACATGTGTTGGACAACTACTGTTTGGGCACACAGAAAGGCTCGGAAATGAAGGAATGACGTTTTGGAACACAGTCGTTGATGGAATTATCTGCTGGCGTTATGTCATATCTGGAGAGCCCCTGATGTGCCTAAAATCACTCTCGAACATGGGTAAGTTCGGCAGACGATACAACATACAAATACGATGGGATGGAAAAGGGAGAGGGAGGTCCTAACAGTAGGGAGCACGGGATTGGACACCTCCTGACAATAACCTGTTCCTGTCCCTAAGCTTTCCAAATGCTCTATGCGGGCTGTCATGTGCCTAGTCGCTGATTGTCACCTCAATTACCCTGGCTAGTGCACTGGCTGGAAAGGATGCTAGCCTGACCACTGCAGATGGTAAAGCACAGAGAAAGTGACATACACGGGACAAAGAAAAAGGTAGAAATATTTAGCTTCATGCTCTGCTGCTAAGCTCCAAAGCAGCAGAAAATACGGGACCAGGAATCTGCACTCCAACAGCAACGACACCACCAAAACAGTAGAGCTCCAAAACCCCTAGCTGGTCTGCAAAGAAGTAACTCTGTTATCGACGATCAGCTGAAGGGTCATGTGACTATGTAATACAAGGGGCAACGGGGTGGTAGTCAGGACCGAGCTCACCCGCCAAACACAGTCTGTGAACACCCCAGCCCCTTGTATATGCAATATCGGATGGATTACGCTTTGTCCCCCCAGGTGCAGTTACCTTCTCTCCTTGTGAGCGAGGCCTTTCCAGAAAATCCTAAGGCCCGTATTGCAGTCCTCGCATTTAACATCCAGTCCTTAATTCAGGGCAACAGTTCCATCTCATCATGGAGGCCTTTCAATCCCCAGTGTTCCTCAGCACCTGCCACCCCCTTACACTCCCCTCTCCTTAAGCATGGCCATCCCTGGCCATGGCAAACTTGGCAAAAACATAAACCTATGGTTCATGTAACTTTTATATTGGCCGGTTACCCTCTTTTAACAAGGAAGGCCACAGTCTTTGAAGTGGGCTGCTTGTAGACTCGACAGTCCTTTTCCTGTTTGGTTGTCCACATGACCCTGGTCCTTCTGGGGACAGTCTCCCCCTCCTCTCAGCAGCTCACGGACCCTTTCTTGACAGTAGTGGGCTGTGTTTGAACATGGGGCCAGTCCAGGGTAAGAATGGGGACAAACTTCAGGAACAGGCAGTCCAACAGCCACATCTGGAGTCTACTGTCATTAACCCCATGAAGTCCTGGTTCCATGATCCAGCAGGGGGGACAACAACGGGTGTCAACAAAACTGGGAGGAGGGGAAAACAAATAATTGTGGCCATTAACAGAGGGCCACATCAGATGCCATTGTCCTTCAGACATCATGCAGGGCTAACTGCCCTCTTGGGGACGCGGAACAGGCCATGAGTATGGCTTCATAGAGTTCAACAGGCACCAACGACAAGTTTTAAAGGGGCTGCTCAGTCTGCAGACGGCCGCTGATTGGCATAGTGGGCCACATATGGCCCTTGAACAACCACATACACATTTGATGCAGACCCACTGGAGGAGGAGTCCCCACTGTTCTTCCAGCTCTGCACTCCCTCCAGTGGTGGTCCTGCAGCTCCTTGAGCCTCCGGCTCTGTGAATCCATCGGCAGCTGTCTCACTGCTCTGAGGCACCGCTTGCTCCTGTTTGGCCAGGGCAACTACAGCCGTAGCAGCCAGCCCTTTCACATCAGGGATCCCCTGGGGCAGATGCTCATCCGGATCTGAAGTCAGGCTCACGGCCACCGCATAGGGCCCCCGAGGTCCTTGCTCCTTGATGATGAAGATGGAGCGCCCCCAGACACAGGGCCACGCGTTTCGGTACCGGGCCTCTCTGGTTCGGTTCCGAGGCTGTCACGGTGGCTAGACCCGGTCCACAACCCTGCTAAGGGGCATCCAATGAAAGTGGTGAAACAGTCTGTCAGTGGTTCGTGACGCCACCTGTGGTGTTCGTCAGGGTGACCGACGCTGCTATGGGGTCCACTGGGGTGATGGAATGGCAGCTGGATGGTATACCTTCCCACAGGTGAAGTGTGTCCCCAGGGCTTCCCAGTAAGGTGGATGGTGATGGTGTGAGGTACAGTCAATAATGAGGACACAAGGTTGCAGTCTCTTTACATTTTTACTGAAGGCTTCAGGATCCTCAATCCAGAGTACGTTTAACAGGGCTCTCAGAGACTGGCCGGTCCGATGGGCACATCCAGAGGTTCCTTCGCAGATGGAAATCGTTGCCAGGTTCCCACGCCTGACAGGGACCCCCCTGTGCCTTCTCCCTGCAACACCCCCTGCCACGGGATGTTGCCTGGATCCAACCCAGTCAGCTTCTGACTAACTTCCTCCCCAGCCCCTAGTTTTACCAGTGTGAGGAGTGGCCCAATAAATAAAGCCTTTTTCTCCCCCTAGTAGCCGGAGTGTGAAGTGTAATGTGTTCTGGTGATACCTGGTCAGGAGAACTCCTTAGTGCCATCAGACGTACCGCTACTCCCCTTAGCGGCAGAGTGCCATACTGCAACGACCAGGTCTCTGGGACGCTGCAAAGACATAATCGCTCTGGCAGAGAGAACCACGGAAGAGGAAGGACAGGGCATTCAGATAGACCTTGGCCCCGGTCCCTAACTCCTGTAGAAACCCATAGCCTCTGCGCTGATCAAAGTACCTGACGAGGCCTGCTGCTGTTCCTCCTCCCAGGCGCTGTAGTTCCTCCCGGCTGCAGCGCTCCCGTGGTCTCTTCTCCCGGATCATCTCATCCTTCCACTCAGCCTCCTTGATCATGTAGGGCTGCTCCTTAGCTGCATGGGGCTCCCTCACATGGTCTCCAAGGGCATCGGACAGGACGGGTGCGGCCGGAGGAAGGGCCGGAAACTCCACCGCCAAAGATGATGGTGCAGGGCCACGGTACAGCTCCGAGGAGTATGGTGGTGGAAGCAGTCATTAGGGCAGCTCCAGCATGGATGGCGGGAGTACAGGAAGCAGGTGAGCTGCACAGGGGGACGGTGACACGACCAGAGGGGAGATCTTTACTCACCACTGTGCCCGTTGTTAATCCTCTGATTTGGCCACCGAGTTTGACAATCGCAGCCGACACAATTCCTCGCACAGCTGCCTCCATCATCTCTTTTCCTCCTGCACCCTTGCGTCGGGGGCATCGCCGACTCTTCATCCCCATCGTCCCCGACCTCCACGGGTAACAGCGGCAGTTGCCAGGGTAAAGGCTACTCCTCTGGTTCTTCAGTCCACCAGGCCTCGTATCACAGGCCTGCCTCCACATGGACCCCAGAGAGTTTCCAATCTTGGCAGCCTAGGCCGCTGCAGTAGGACATGTCGCTTCATCCCAGATCAGGCGATAATGGCGGCTCATCCTCTAGTAGACAGTCCATCTTCCCTGGGTCCCACCCATTCGTGAGTAGGGTAATTTCTTGTGGCTCTAAGTTCGGATGCGGGTGCAGGAGCTCTGTCTTAGCCCGCACCTATTTTGGGCACAAATTTCTGAATCGCTGCCAGCCGACAGCTCTATCTCTTCCAGTTCAGGCAGCACATCACATATTTCAGATTCATAGTCCCAGTCAGCTGCCATCTCCATTTTTCCATATTAGTCACTTCACAATCATAAGTCTTTAGGCTGCGGGGGTTCATCCTGCCGCCACTATGCCAAGTGTAATACAAGGGGCACTGGGGTGGTAGTCAGGACCGAGCTCACCCACCAAACCCAGTCTGTGAACACCCCATCCCCTTGTACATGCAATATGAGATGGATTAGGCTGTGTCCCCACAGGAGCAGTTACCTTCTCTCCTTCTGTCACAGCAATCAAGTTAAAAGATGATCCCGGGACGCACAGTATTCCAACGGGAAAATAACTTTTATTGAACAAAAGTGGAATGAAGTAAAGGCATTAGTCCAACACTGGTCCTCCTATTCTTTCCCTTTCATGCTCTCCAATTGCACCCACAGCAATTGCAGCAGTCTAAGTCCAGAGGAATTCCACATACTGGGCATAGCAATACAGAAGCGAGGACCTTTCCGGAAAATCCTAAGGCTGGCATTGCAGTCCTCACCTTTAACATCCAATCCTTAATTCAAGGCAGCAGTTTCATCTCATCCTGGAGGCCTGGCAGTGCCTTGTGTTCCTCAGCATCTGCTCTGTCCGAAGTCCCAAGTGGTAGTATAATCCATTTAGCTCATATTACCTGCAGGACTTCTTTATATACTGCGGCTCACCCTAAACAGGACCCCTCTACCTATACCACAGGAGCAATTACTGGACCCACTATAAGGTATCCATAACATATTCCTTTATACATCTGGGGTTTCTCCTGTTGGGAGTTCTCTTCACAGCCATACTTATCCCACACACGCTGCCCTAGGGGTACTCGAGACCACTGAGGACACACCCCATTAGATTCTATACCCCATTTTATTATTCCTTCACACTTTACTGGGGCCATTGCAATATCTCCATCACCAAACGTGTCTGGAACACACTCTCTTCCCTCCCATACCCCATACTCATACAGGACTTAGGCTGTCTGAATGCATATACACTTTGTAATGTTGATATTTTGTTATAATGACAGGTTATGCCTTAAAAGGACCATTGTCTTGCCTTCTATCACTGCCACTCCTATGTCTGTGTATCAAAAGAGCTAAGGTAAACATTATATTTCCCCTAAACAGTGGTTAACTGATGTACTAGAATTACCTCTTAGCTACAGGCTTACTTTTCGCTGCTCCGGACAGTATTCCCTTCATCGCCTCTGGTTGCCTTGTAAATATTGTACATATTATATTTTATATTTTGGTGTATGTTTATTATTTTGTCTTTTTTGTTCTTATTCGTTTTCTTTTACATATAATGTTATGTCACATACAGTTACTTATACTGTTTATTTGCTTTCCTAGTAACCCCATGAATAAGACCCGGGAGGGTCGAAACGTCGGGTTTCTATCTACGAATTATCACAGTGGCAATTGTTGACTTGTTTTCGTGAATAAATCTGGCATATACCTTTTGCATCATACCAGTTTCGAGTGTGCGGTATTTTTTCTTCTACTATTGACTTGACCACACGGTCTGTTTTACCAGCACCTCCGTGTCCTTGACCTGAGTGCACACCATTATCCTTGTTCATCTGTCCGAAGTCCCAGGCAGTTCTGAGGAAGCTGCAGCTTCCTTTCACCTCCTGACGGCTAGCCAGCCCCTCTGCAGCTGGCCAGCCCACTAGATCAACTGTTTTTTTCCCAAAGCAAACAACAGGTAGAATACAGCAGTTAAAGGAAAACATTATAATACACGGTAAACAGGTGAATAGCAGTAATACATTGGGAACACATGACAATACAGGGTATGACATTTAGTCAACATCACACATATATTCCATGAAAGGCACGGGAGGTCATAAGGAGGAAGGAGGACATAACTGAGGGGACCTGCCACCCCCTTACAACTATTTAAAGGAAAGTGGGAGTGGTTATCAACCAACATCAGCTGACCAACCTAAAAGAACAGCCATCAAGAGACAGACATTAAAGGTACCGTCGCACTTAGCGACGCTGCAGCGATACCGACAACGATCCGGATCGCTGCAGCGTCGCTGTTTGGTCGCTGGAGAGCTGTCACACAGACAGCTCTCCAGCGACCAACGATCCCGAGGTCCCCGGTAACCAGGGTAAACATCGGGTTACTAAGCGCAGGGCCGCGCTTAGTAACCCGATGTTTACCCTGGTTACCATCGTAAAAAAACAAACAGTACATACTTACATTCAGCTGTCTGTCCCTTGCCGTCTGTTTGCTGCACTGACTGCTGGCCGCAAAGTGAAAGCAGAGCACAGCCACAGCGGTGAGTCACCGCTGTGTGACTCACCGCTGTGCTGTGCTTTCACTTTCACTTTGCGGCCAGCAGTCAGTGCAGGAAATAGACGGCAAGGGACAGACAGCTGAATGTAAGTATGTACTGTTTGTTTTTTTACGATGGTAACCAGGGTAAACATCGGGTTACTAAGCGCGGCCCTGCGCTTAGTTACCCGATGTTTACCCTGGTTACCAGTGAAGACATCGCTGAATCGGTGTCACACACACCGATTCAGCGATGTCTGCGGGGAGTCCAGCGACGAAATAAAGTTCTGGACTTTCTTCCCCGACCAGCGACAGCACAGCAGGGGCCTGATCGCTGCTGCCTGTCACACTGGACGATATCGCTAGCGAGGACGCTGCAACGTCACGGATCGCTAGCGATATCGTCTAGTGTGACGGTACCTTAACTCTTGCTGGACCAAAAGGAAAAAACAACATTCAAATGCCAGCAGAACCAGAGCTGCCACGAATAACATAATGAATCGTGACACCTAAACAGTAAAAACCCCCACAAGTTTCCCCATTTTGGAAACTACATCTCTCATGGTTTTTATCCAGCATTTTGAACCCACAGGTACTACATATAATTTCATAACATTAGGTCATCATTTTGAAAATTTTCATTTTCATTTTTTTCACAAAAATATTGTTTTAGCCCCAAATTTGTAATTTTCACAATGGACAATAGGAGAAAATGCATCCCATAATTTGTTGGCAATTTTACCCAAATGCGACGATACCCCATACAGTGTGGGGGGGGGGGAGGGAAGTATTTAGTCAGCCACCAATTGTGCAAGATCTCCCACTTAAAAAGATGAGAGAGGCCAGTAATTGACATCACAGGTAGACCACAACTATGAGAGTCAAAATGAGAAAACAAATCCAGAAAATCACCTTGTCTGATTTGGCAAGATTTATTTTGAGAATTATGGTGGAAAATAAATATTTGGTCACCTAAAACATGCAAGATTTCTGTCTCTCACAGACCTGTAACTTCTTCTTTAAGAGGCTCCTCTGTCCTTTACTCATTACCTGTAATAATGGCACCTGTTTGAACTTGTTATCAGTATAAAAGACACCTGTCTACAACCTCAAACAGTCACACTCGAAACTTCACTATGGTGAAGACCAAGGAGCTGTCGAAGGACACCAGAAACAAAATTGTAGCCCTGCACCAGGCTGGGAAGACTGAATCTGCAATAGGCAAGCAGCTTGGTGTGATGAAATCAACTGTGGGAGCAATAATAAGAAAATGGAAGACATACAAGACCACTGATAATCTCCCTCGATCTGGGGCTCCATGCAAGATCTCACCCTGTGGGGTCAAAAAGATCACAAGAACGGTGAGCAAAAGAAATCTGAAAACCTTTGGAGGGAGTTGAAAGTCCATGTTGCCCAGCAAGAGGCCCAAGTATTGAGCATCATGTGATGTGTTATACAGTATGGAGCACTGTGTGGGGCCATTATACAGTATGCATCATCATCTGTGGCCATTATACAGTATGGAGCACTGTTTGGGGCCATTATACAGTATGGAGCACTGTGTGGCCATTATACAGTATGGAGCATCATCTGTGGCCATTATACAGTATGGAGCACTGTGTGGCCATTATACAGTATTGAGCATCATATGTGGCCATTATACACTATGGAGCACTGTGTGGCCATATTATTTTGTGTTTATAATTATTGTTTATGAAACAGTGTGATCAGCAGTGCTAAATGGGTGTGGTTGAGGCGTGGATATGGGTGTGACCAGTTGTTAAATGGGTGTGGTCAGAGGTGTGGCTTAAAAATTGAATGAATAAATCTTGCCAAATCAGACAAGGTGATTTTCTGGATTTGTTTTCTCATTTTGACTCTCATAGATGTGGTCTACCTATGATGTCAATTACAGGCCCTCTTTTTTAAGTGGGAGAACTTGCACAATTGGTGGCTGACTAAATACTTTTTTCCCCCACTGTATGTGGTCAAAAACTTCTGCTTGGGCAAATGACAGGGCTAGAAAAGGAAAGAGCACTATTTGCCTGTGAAAGATTGTGAATGCCAAGTCGCCTTTGAAGAGCCCCTGATATGTGAAAACTGCAGAAACCCTCCACAAGTAATCCCATTTTGAAAACTATACCCCTCAAGAAATTCATATAGGGGTGTAGTGAGTATTTTGAACCCATAGATGCCTCACAGGATTTTATACATTACGTGGTAATATGACATTTTAGTGGTAAAAATTAAATTTTTGGATTTGCTGCAAAATTCGTCAGGTACACGAACACAAATGTTAATAGGTGAAACTAGATCCCACAATTTATTGTGCAGTTTCTCTTGGAGGAGGAGTTGCCCTATCTGTTGTCAGAAATTACTGATAAGCCACAGGAGGGAAGGAGCGCTATTTGGCTTTTGGAGCACAGATGTTGCTACAATAGTTTGCTGGTGACATTTGCGGACCCTGAAGGTGCCAGAACATCAGAAAAAAAAGCAAAAGTGACCGCATTGTAGAAATTGCACCTCTCAATGAATTCATCTACGGCTGCAGTGACTATTTTGCAACATCCAAGCCAGGCTTTTTTTTCTGGAAAATTTCAAATCTGCCAGTCTAGTACCCATACATTCTGTCCTCATCCAGTGTAGAGCCCCCATATATTGTAGCTGTAAAAAGACAGGGTTGCCCCCTAAAAATATACTAAGACTTATAGTATCAAAAGGAGGAACTCTCCTTACACCTCTATTGAGGTCCAATATTAACTATTATTGCCAAACTTGAGTATTAATAATTAATATCCACTAAATACGCCTCAACATTATCTTTTCCTTATACTATATACTAACTGAGACAAAGCAGTGTAACAATAAAGGATATTTATTACACACACACACACAAGTCTGCAGTCTATAACATACATATATATTTATACCCAAGCTGGCGACTATAAATATATATATATATATATATATATATAAATACACAAATATACGGATATTACAACTCTGATACAGTAATAACTACAGTATACAGTGATATCCCAACAATATCACACAGTAATAACCCACAATAACCAGTAATATCACAACAATATCACACAATATGAAAACCCACAATTAACTGCCCAAATCACACATACAATATCAGCCCTCCCACCTACGGCTAGCTATCCCTAATGAATAGTACTGGGCCTATTAAGAAAAGGGGATACAGAGTATACTTAAGCCATGTGGGTCCATCATCATTCCAGGCAATGCAAAAAGAGGAAAAAAGAGAGAGACCTCCAAGCACATGTGTTGTCCCTTTTATGTCCAGCCAAGAAGAGGTGTGTCCAGCCCCAGGTGTGTGGGGATGAGGTCACAAGTCTATTGTCCACTGGCAAAGGTACATCCCCTCAATCCAGAATGCCAGCACATGGAGCAAGATGGAGGAGGGGGGCCTCATGTGGAACACATGGCAGGATTATATCACTAAGCACATCTCTACAGTATGTAAAGATATACATTTTGGGGCACTTCCCTTCTACAGTAGCACTCCCATACATTGTGCCCAGCTTGTGCTTTTGGTGATACGCACCTCTTAAATTGTTAAGTGCCTTCTCTCCATTACAATAATACCAAATTTGTGGTCGTTGACTGTGGTTTAGGCACAGAGAGGCTCAGAAGCATGGGGGCATTTGGGTTTGGGAGCGCAGAATTCACTGGATTTTATTTGAGGGGCTGGGAGCCATATCACTTTTCCAGAGTCTTTGTTCTACCAGTAACATGGGAACCCCACTATAGTTCCAGTGACAGATGATGGACCTAAGTGGGGCTGGTTTTGTGCGGGATAAATTAGGGTTTTTATTGGTAATATTTTTTGATCACTTCCAGTATGATGCATGAACACATTCTTGTGTTTTACGCTGAACACTTACACCTGGGCTTCTGTGTAAATCCCACAAAAATGCAATTCAGACGAAACCCCCAATGGAACCACCCTCCAAAAGGAGGCAGATGGAGACACTTTGGAGTACGTTTGCCATCTGCTCCGGTGGTATCCAACTTTTTAGGTGTACACAGATCTGTAGTTGTCCACAGTTGTGTGCTAAAAAGACGCCTAAAATGATGGAACAGAGACCAGTCCAAAGTGACTCCATCTGCCTCTTAAGTGCGTAGTTCCATCTTGGTTTTTGTCTTAATTGCGGTTTTGGGGAATTTACACGGAAACTCCCATGTAAGCTATCAGCGGAGAGCGCAAGATAAATATGAGCAGAGCCTTGTTCCGATTTTTGGGAGATAGAATGAACAAATAGACAGCAGTACAAGAATAGCTCTTATTTTTAGTTTTGTGCGGTTCACCGTGCGGTATAAGTGATAAGCCGGATTTATTTCTCGGGTCAGTGCAATTATAGCAATACCAGGACCGGACACCGGGAAGCCCTGGAGACATACTTCACCTGTGGGAAGGTATACCATCTAGCTGCCATAACATCACCCCAGCGGACCCCTTAAAGCAGCGTCGGTCACCCTGACCGAATACCACAGGTGGCATCATGAACACAAACTCTATCCCTTTCCATTTTACACGGACGTCCCAGGGCCACGGACCGGGTCAGACACCGTGACACCCCCCTGAGAACCGCAGGACCCAGTACCGAGTACCCCGCTGCCCTGACGGGGCGCTCCAAACTACCCACAAAAACAATACAATAAACTTGTACTAATTAATACTTAATTTGTGTTACTACTCGTATAATTCAATGCATATCATGACCTATGTGGTGGTCCCAGCAGTAAATATGCAATTCCTGGCAGTACAGACAAGCATCATGTGGATACAAATATTTATTTAACTGGGAGGGAAAAGGAGAGCATAGTCAGCATTATCAATTGTAATATATCTATATTTTTAACCCCTTTACCCCCAAGGGTGGTTTGCACGTTAATGACCAGGCCATTCTTTACAATTCTGACCACTGTCCTTTATGAGGTTATAACTCTGGAACGCTTCAACGGATCCCAGTGATTCTGACACTGTTTTCTCGTGACATATTGTACTTCATGATAGTGGTAAAATTTCTTTGATATTACCTGCGTTTATATGTGAAAAAAATTGAAATTTGGTGAAAATGTTGAAAATTTCGCAATTTTCCAACTTTGAATTTTTATGCAATTAAATCACAGAGATGTGTCACACAAAATACTTAATAAGTAACATTTCCCACATGTCTACTTTACATCAGCACAATTTTGGAACCAAAATTTTTTTTTGTTAGGGAGTTATAAGGGTTAAAATTTGACCAGCAATTTCTCATTTTTACAACACCATTTTTTTTAGGGACCACATCTCATTTGAAGTCATTTTGAGGGGTCTATATGATAGAAAATAACCAAGTGTGACACCATTCTAAAAATTGCACCCCTCAAGGTGCTCAAAACCACATTCAAGAAGTTTATTAACCTTTCAGGTGTTTCACAGGAATTTTTGGAATGTTTAAATAAAAATGAACATTTAACTTTTTTTCACAAAAAATTTAATTCAGCTCCAATTTGTTTTATTTTACCAAGGGTGGCAGGAGAAAGTGGACCCCAAAAGTTGTTGTACAATTTGTCCTGAGTATGCCAATAAAGAAAAACAAAAAACTAATATATCCAAATAACTTTATTTATAACACTTTTAGGATTAAAAACTAACACAACACCCAAACCCAATTAGCGGGAGTGGGTAATAAAAGCCTGGCCCGAATATATCAAGGGCAAAGGGTGGGAGTAAGTGGACTGAAATACAATACTATGTGTCCCTATACTGCTCCCTGCCTATCTGCGGAGGTTAGCACCCTCTTGGACGCAATATGGCGCCCCCGCTCCCGTCGACTGTCCCTTAAAACCCTATGGATCCCTATACCTAGGTGGGAATGCTGTACCTCTACCAATATAACCAAATAGCCCACAACCTAGGGCCCAAATAATAATACTAGTCTATACCAAACCGACGCCAGGTGGTAATTCACCAAAAACACCATACAACCCCCGGTCTGACCGTACACAAGCCCTATACACTTATACACCGCCTACTATTAAAGGCTAGGACACCCTATAGAGTCCCTAACCAGACAACCCTGCCTACCAGCGGAGGTTGGCACCCTCTTGAACGCAAATGGCGCCCCCGCTCCTCGGCGGCTGCCCCTAGCTTCCCCTCACACAATCCCTCAAAAACTAGGGATACCGTCTCTGGGTGGTGCCTAAGGGGCTACACTAGTGACTTATAGTGACGGTGCCCTGTAACTCGGTCAGACCCCAGAAAACTATATAAATAGATAACTTGAAAAGTACCCGGGCCAGCAAAGAGCAAAATATACCTAGATATTAGAACATACAAGTTAGAATTATACCACAGGTAATCAGGTATTAATGTATATTGGAAGATACAAGTTGAAATTATATCATAGATAATAAAGCACTCATATAAACCTCTGAGCTGGTCAGTGATACACAAATGGTGAAATACCAAAAACAATTAAAAAACCTGATACACTTAGCTGTGTTCAGGTCTTGCCTCTACGCGTTTCCCCCCCATGATGTGGTTCCTCAGGAGGCATATGGGAAAATGGAGTTCCGTGTGCTTGAATCACATCGTAGATGTATGCTGTGCCTGGTTGCAGGAGTATGCCAATACCCCATATGTGGTGGTAAACCACTGTTTGGGTGCATGGCAGAGCTCGGAAGCGAAGGAGCGCCGTTTGACTTTTCAATGCAAATTTGACAGGAATTGCGATGGGGCGCCATGTTGCGTTTGGAGAGCCACTGATGTACCTAAACATTGAAACCCCCACAATTGACACCATTTTGGAAAGTAGACCCCCTAAGGAACTTATCTAGATATGTGATGAGCACTTTGACCCACCAAGTGCTTTACAGAAGTTTATAATGCAGAGCCGTCAAAATAAAAAATCATATTTTTTCACAAAAATGATCTTTTCGCCCCCAATTTTTTATTTTCCCAAGGGTAAGAGAAGAAATTGGACCCCAAAATTTGTTGTACAATTTGTCCTGAGTATGCTGATACTCCATATGTGGGGGTAAACCACTGTTTGGGCGTATGGCAGAGCTCGGAAGGGAAGGAGCACCATTTGACTTTTCAATGCAAAATTTACTGGAATTGAGATGGGACGCCATATTGCGTTTAGAGAGCCACTGATGTGCCTAAACATTGAAACCCCCCCACAATTGACACCATTTTGGAAAGTAGACCGCCTAAGGAATTTATCTAGATGTGTGGTGAGCACTTTGACCCAGCTAGGGCTTTACAGAAGTTGATAATGCAGAGCCGCACAAATAAAAAATCATATTTTTTCACAAAAATGATCTTTTCACCCCCAATTTTTTATTTTCCCAAGGGTAAGAGAAGAAATTGGACCCCAAAAGTGGTTGCATAATTTGTCCTGAGTACGCTGATACCCCATATGTGGGGGTAAACCACTGTTTGGGCGCATGGGAGAGCTTGGAAGGGAAGGAGCGACGTTTGACTTTTCAATGCAAAATTTACAGGAATTGAGATGGGACGCCATGTTGCGTTTGGAGAGCCACTGATGTGCCTAAACATTGAAACCCCACACAATTGACACCATTTTGGAAAGTAGAAACCCTAAGGAACTTATCTAGATGTGTGGTGAGCACTTTTACCCACCTAGGGCTTCACAGAAGTTTATAATGCAGAGCCGTAAAAATAAAAAAATAAATATTTTCCCACAAAAATTATTTTTTAGCCCCCAGTTTTGTATTTTCCCAAAGGTAACAGGAGAAATTGGACCCCAAAAGTTGTTGTCCAATTTGTCCTGAGTACGCTAATACCCCATATGTGGGGGGAACCACCGTTTGGGCACATGGGAGGGCTCGGAAGGGAAGGAGCGCCATTTGGAATGCAGACTTAGATGGAATGGTCTGCAGGCGTCACATTGCGTTTTCAGAGCCCCTAATGTACCTAAACAGTAGAAACCCCCCACAAGTGACACCATTTTGGAAAGTAGACCCCCTAAGGAACTCATCTAGATGTGTTGTGAGAGCTTTGAACCCCCAAGTGTTTCACTACAGTTTATAATGCACAGCCGTGCAAATAAAAAATAATTTTTTTTCCACAAAAATTATTTTTTAGCCCCCAGTTTTGTATTTTTCCAAGAGTAACAGTTGAAATTAGACCCTAAAAGTTGTTGTTCAATTTGTCTTGAGTACGCTGATACCCCATATGTGGGGGGGAACCACCGTTAGAGCGCATGGCAGAGCTCGGAAGGGAAGGAGCATCATTTGGAATGCAGACTTAAATGGATTGGTCTGCAGGCGTCACAATGCGTTTGCAGAGCCCCTAATGTACCTAAACAGTAGAAACCCCCCACAAGTGACCCCATATTGGAAACTTGACTCTCCAAGTAACTTATCTAGATGTGTTGTGAGAACTTTGAACCCCCAAGTGTTTCACTACAGTTTATAACGCAGAGCCATGAAAATAAAAAATAAAAATTTCCTACAAAAATTATATTTTAGCCCCCAGTTTTGTATTTTCCCAAGGTTAACAGGAGAAATTAGACCCCAAAAGTTGTTGTCCAATTTGTCCTGAGTACGCTGATACCCCATATGTGGGGGGAACCACCATTTGGGCACATGGGAGGGCTCGGAAGGGAAGGAGCGCAATTTGGAATGCAGACTTAGATGGAATAGTCTGCAGGCGTCACATTGCGCTTGCAGAGCCCCGAATGTACCTAAACAGTAGAAACTCCCCACAAGTGACCCCATATTGGAAACTAGACCCCCCAAGGAACTTATCTAGATGTGTTGTGAGAACTTTGAACCCCCAAGGGATTCACTACAGTTTATAACACAGAGCCTTGAAAATAGAAAAAAAAATCCCACAAAAATTATTTTTTAGCCCCCAGTTTTGTATTTTCCCAAGGATAACAGGAGAAATTGGACCCCTAAAGTTGTTGTCAAATTTGTCCTGAGTACGCTGATACCCCATGTGTTGGGGTAAACCCCTGTTTGGGCACACGGGAGAGCTCGGAAGGGAAGGAGCACTGTTTTACTTTTTCAATGCAGAATTGGCTGGAATTGAGATCGGACACCATGTTGCATTTAGAGAGCCTAACCCTAACCCTAGCCCTAACCCTAGACCTAACCCTAACCCTAGCCCTAACCCTAGCCCTAACCCTAGCCCTAACCCTAGCCCTACCCCTAACCCTAACCCTAGCCCTAACACTAGCCCTAACCCTAACCCTAGCCCTAACCCTAACCCTAACCCTAGCCCTAACCCTAACCCTAGCCCTAATGGGAAAATGGAAATAAATACATTTTTTTAATTTTTTAATTTTTCCCTAACTAAGGGGGTGATGAAGGGGGGGTTGATTTACTTTTTTAGCGGGTTTTTTAGCGGATTTTTATGATTGGCAGCTGTCACATACTGAAAGACGCTTTTTATTGCAAAAAAATATTTTTCGCGTTACCACATTTTGAGAGCTATAATTTTTCCATATTTGGGTCCACAGAGTCATGTGAGGTCTTGTTTTTTGCGGCTATTCATGAATTTCATTTGAGGGAGGCGTTTATACCGTTCCGCATTTGGTAAAATTGATAAAGCAGTTTTATTCTTCGGGTCAGTACGATTACAGCGATACCTTATTTATATCTTTTTTTATGTTTTGGCGCTTTTATATGATAAAAACAATTTTATAGAAAAAATAATTATTTTTGCATCGCTTTATTCTGAGGACTATAACTTTTTTATTTTTTCGCTGATGATGCTGTATGGCGGCTAGTTTTTTGCAGGATAAGATGATGTTTTCAGTGGTACCATGGTTATTTATATCAGTATTTTTGATCGCGTGTTATTCCACTTTTTGTTTGGCAGTATGAGAATAAAGCGTTGTTTTTTGCCTCGTTTTTTTTTTACGGTGTTCACTGAAGGGGTTAACTAGTGATATAGTTTTATAGGTGGGGTTGTTATGGACGCGGCAATACTAAATAATTGTACTTTAATTGTTTTTTTTATTATTTAGATAAAGAAATGTATTTATAGGAAGAATTTTTTTGGGGGGCGGGAATTTTTTTAACATTTTTTTACACATGTGAATATTTTTTTTTACACTATAACGTTGCCCCAGGGGGGGCATCATGTTATTGTGTAAGATCGCTGATCTGACACTTTGCTGTGCACTGTGTCAGATCAGCGATCTGACGTGCACTCGTCCTGGCTTCCCGGCGCCTGCTCTGAGCAGGCGCAGTGAAGCCACCTCCCTGCAGGACCCGAATTCCGCGGCCATTCCGCATCCCAATCCGGGACTGCTGCAGGGAGGAGGAGGTAAGAGACCCTCGCAGCAACGCGATCACATCGCGTTGCTCCGGGGGTCTCAGGGAAGCCCGCAGGGAGCCCCCTCCCTGCACGGTGCTTCCCTATACCGCCGACACACCGTGATCATGTTTGATCGCGGTGTGTTGGGGGTTAAAGTGCCGGGGGTGGTCCGTGACCGCTCCTGGCACATAGTGCCAGATGTCTGCTGCGATAGTCAGCTGACACCCGGCCGCGATCGGCCACGCTCCCCCCGTGAGCACGGCCGATCACGTATGATGTACTATCCCGTCGGTGGTCATACGGGCCCACCCCACCTCGACGGGATAGTACGTCATATGTCAGAAAGGGGTTAATGAAGGGGGAAGGGTGCACATTGGGCAATTAATTAATAATTTTTATTAGGATGTAGAAAAGTGCATTGCCTGTGGAATCGCTCATTGGTATCCATGCTCAGACAAGCATGCTACTATGTCATTGGCAAGGTCGCATGATATACATATATACAGTTAAAACTAGAAGTTTACATACACTGTATGAAAAGACACATATGCATCTTTTTCTCAATATCTGACAGAATAAACCTTTCACATTTTAGGTAAATTAGGATTACCATAATTATTAATATTTGCCAAATGCCAGAATAATGAGAGAGAGAATGTTTTAAGGCATTTTTACTACTTACTGCAAAGTCAAAAGTTTACATGCATTTCATTAGTATTTGGTGCCACTGGTATGTTTGGGATATCCTTCCACAAGCTTCTCACAATAGTTGGTCGGAATTTGGGCCCATTCCTCCTGACAAAACTGGTGTAACTGATCCAGGTTTGTAGGTCGCCTTGCTCGCACCAGCCTTTTTAGCTTTGTCCATACATTTTCAATAGGATTGAGATCAGGACTTTGTGATGGCCTCTCCAAAACATTGACTGTGTTATCCTTAAAGGGAACCTGTCAGCAGGATTGTGCACAGTAAACTACACACTGTCAGGTCGGCGCCGTTATGCTGATTAAAATAATACCTTGGTTGATGAAATCCGTCTTATGGTTGTTCTTTAATCTTTATTTTCAGTTTGTAGCTAATGAGATTCACGTGCCCTAAGGCGTGGTTGGTGTATGTGGTGCTCTGATTATGTATTCATAATGCAGAAAGCTGACAGGTCACTGCTCCCTCACTGACCTGTCCTCTAGTTTATATAATGAATACCTGTATATGCTGAAGAAAGAGACAAAAAACGCTTCTGCAGGCAGGTGCCAGCTGTGGTACCTGCTCTGCAACATAATTGCATGTTTAGTGTGGCAATAATACATCTTCTTGTATTATCAGTGTGTTTCTGGTGTGCATTAAAATACATCCACAGGTGTGTCTCTAATTAAGTCAGAAGCTTTCAAACACATGACATCATCATAATGACAGTGCAGAATTGTTTAAAGGCATAGTAATCTTAGTATTTGTAAACTTTACAGTAAGTAAAAAAAACCTTAAAACATTCTCCCTTTCTCTCATTATTCTGGCATTTGGCAAATACTAATAATTATGGTAATCCTAATTGACCTAAATCGGAAAAGGATAAATTCTGATTTCATGTCAGATATTGAGAAAAATATGCATATGTGTCTTTTTATATAGTGCATGTAAAATTCTAGTTTAGGCAGCTACTGGACAGATAGTTGACGGTGGGTATGTATCACAGAGATGGTTGTCATCTGTGATGTAATCCTGGAATATTGCTTTAGTGCACATAACTCTAAGAGGATTGTTTGCTACATCTGGGCCAGGTTTTACAGGCAGCCTGAGAGATGGGCGGCAGGTCTGGCTGCCCACATACATAACCTCTGGGTGTGATTAACCTGTTGAAATGGAGTCCGTTGTTTGGCACATGTCTGTCTGTGAAGGGAGAAGGCCTTCTGTGTGGGATATCCAGACTGAGCGAGTGTACTGGATGCTATCCAGACTGTATGACCAGGACTGGCTGACAAGGGACCTTGTCCAAAGAGTTGTTTTGTTTGTTTTGCCTGCACTGAAGGCTGTTTATTTTTCCTTTGCTTATGGATGGTTCATGAAGCAGCAATAAACCAACATGGACGTATAAATGGAAATTCTTCCTGTTTTGCCAGCAGACGCACCTAAGTGAGTAGCATTCCCTACAATATATATTGTATATTGTGCAAAGTACTGTGCAAAACCTTTAAGCAGATGTGGAAAAAATGCTTTCAAAAATAGAAGTGTTAACAGTTTATACACTATCTTATCAACTAACAAAATGCAAAGAGAGTGAACAAAAGAGAAATCAAAATTAAATCATCTACAGAAGATGTGTGGCTCCTTCTCCATCGTGTTTGGGACAACCTCTCTACTGAGTTCTTTTCTCTCACACCAGGCCACATGTTGCTCATGCTAATGTGCAAATAATAATGTGGAAAATACTATTTACCTGCAGACATAGGGATAATCTGGGGTAAACAATGTAAATAGCAATACAATGCTGCCTGGCCGCCTTACTGAAAGTGCAGTTTTTGGGAGAAAATGAGCATATTTTCTCCCTGCGCAGCCGGCTTTCAGTCATGGGGGCATGAACAGAGTTTTACAGACACATACATTCTCCAGCACTTTGATTGACAGCCGGCTCTGCAGTGTAACTTTGCAAAATAAATTGTAATTCAAAGTGTCGGGTCGGGTTTACACCTACCACTCACAGTATAGTAAACAGTGATTAGTTACTCTGTGCAGGCCAATATGACTGTAAGCCAGCGGCACCTGGGAGGAAATAACTTCATTTTCTACCACTTTCATTAAGGTGGCCAGGAAGACTGGTAATGCTATTTATCTGCAGATTAACCCTATATCTGCAGATAAACATTTTTTTCCCTTTAAAGGGATTCTGTCAGCAAGATTTCACACCCCAAACTATTTATATGTACATTTAGCTCTTTCAGAACAAAACAAAGTCAGCATTTCAATTGATATGCGGGTGTAGATATGATGTCTCTGTCTCTCCAGCTCTATTCTCCATCCAGCGCCACCTCCTCCTACTTGACTGACAGTTTCCAAACTGTGTGGCTTCAGGCAAGGGAACTATCAGTCAAGCAGGAGGAGGCGGCACATATCAATTCAAGCGCTGATTTCTTAGTAACCGAGGAAAGGTTTGGCCATGTAATGGTATTGTTAGACTTGTCTTTGAAAGACCTACATGCCCATATAAATAGTTTTTGGATTTATTATTTATTATTATGGCGCCATTTATTCCATGGTGTGTTACATGTGAGGAGGGGTATACATAATAAAAACAAGTACAATAATCTTAAACAATACAAGTCACGACTGGTACAGGAGGAGAGAGGACCCTGCCCGCGAGGGCTCACAATCTACAAGGGATGGGTGAGGATACAGTAGGTGAGGGTAGAGCTGGTCGTGCAGTGGTTTGGTAATAACCTCATGATAGCTGAAAAAAGTGTGTAAGTGTGTGTATTTCTGCATGCAACACTCATATTTGATACTGAATACACTGAGATATTTTGAAAATTTTGTTTCTATTTTTTCATCCTATGCATATATATCTTTTACATGTATATCAATTCTGTGATTTTCATAATTCCACAACTTTTCCTTCTTGATGTTGAAGTTTCAATATTGAGGTATGTCATTTTAGATTTCTCTTTTGTTCATTCACTTTGCATCTTGTTTGATTACAATAAACTATTAACATTTCTAGATTTGAAAGCATTCTTACTTTGTAGCATTTTTTTTTCTACACCTACCTATAACGTTTGCACAGTACAGAGGGGGGGCTGTATGGGGCGCAGCTAAAAGGAGGCCCCCACATGACTGCGTTGCCATGGGAGCAGTGCAGTAGGTTTTCTTTTAAAAAATAAAGGTGTTATTGAGTAAAGGAGCCCGGGGATTGGAAGAGTAGGATTTGGGGTGGGGATTTATGCAAAAAGGGAGGTGGGGGCTTGGGAAAGTGCGGGAAAAGGGGAGATCAGTTACCTTAGACGGGCGAAGTGAGTGGACCTGCTGCCACATCCCTCTCACCATGTCTTCTGTGGACAGCCTGGTAGCTCAGCTTCGTCGGGAGGCCAGTTCCAGGAGGGCCGGATGGCTGGAGGAGCAGCTCACAGGGCTGCTCGGAGGCAGTGGGAGCCAGGACAGCGGGAGCCGGGGCAGCAGAACCAGGCGGTCTAGGCCGCCAGACAGGCTGTCCCCCGACACTACACCGCGCGGCAGGCGCAGGCCGCGGAGCCCCTCCAGGGACCCTGCGGGGGCTGGGGGACGCGGCCGATCCACCTTGCCCGCCCCCTCCCCCGGCAGGAATCCACCTGGCGGCCCTGCCGGCGCGAGGCGGCGCGGTGCTGGGCGAGCGGTGCAGACGCGGCAGGACGCCGGCGCTGCACAGGATGTCAGGGCCGCACTTCCAGTGCGGCCTAGCAGAGGGCGCGGCGGCGCCGCAGCACCGATAGCAGCAGCTTCTACCCGCCGGGGAGCACCTCCCGCGGTGGCGGCAACACGAGCAGGGGGACGGGGAAGGAGCCCAGCGGCGGCGGCAGCATCCACCAGGCAGGAGCCGGGGAGTATCGCGGCGGGCGCAATTGCGGCGGGGGCACCCGGATCCCATCCCCCCAGTGCACCTGGCTCTGCGACAGGACGGCAGAGCAGACTATCGGGCAGGACAGCGGCGGCATCACGGCAAGGAGCGGGTCGCGGTCGGGCCGCAGGAGCGGCGTCCAGAGGAGACAGTCCAGCGGCTGGAGGCAGAGGAATCACGGAGCCGGACAGATCCAGATCCAGCAGGAGGTCGAGGGACCGGTCGCCTTCGCCAGTCTCGGTCCCCCCTGGTGACGTGGAGGCCAGGGGCGCGGGCCTGGGGCAGATGAGCGGCAGCGATGATTCCGGGAACGAACATCGCGACGAAATGGACCAGCAGGATTCAGGAAGCACGGCTGGTGGGGACACAGCACCTGCGCAGCCACGTGAGTACATGTCCAGTCTTTCCCCAGTGCCGGGTGTTTCGGGTGTGGTGGAGCGGGGTGGGGGCTGTAATGAGGTCCCGGGGGTCAGAGAACTTCTAGCGGGTATGTCGCAGATTTTGCGTAGATTGGATGGGGGCGGGGGTAGCTCAGTTTCTAACAGTGTGGGATCGTCGCCCGCTGGTGCCTGGGTGTCAGTTGCCGGGGGCGTAGCAGGGGGTTCGAACGAGATTGCGAGCTCGGGTAGCGGGACACCTGTTTCTGTGGCGGGGGTGTCGGTGTCGGTACAAACGGAAACGGGAAAAGGTGATACCGTTAAGTTAGACGACAGGGCAAAAGGCGAGGTATATGTGTGTTTTGAGGGTCCGCTGGGGGCCCATTTGAAGAAAGAAGTCAAGGAAAAGATTTGGAAAGATGAATACGTAGAGATTTTCTCTCTCCTTCCTTTAGAAAAATTTAACTTGGATAAAGGAAAGAAAGACGACAGCAAAAAGGAAGAGGAAGAAAAGAGGCGTTGGCGCCTTATTCCTCAGACGTTCGTTAACTGGCAGCAGGCCTTTGCCATTCTAGCGAGTGTTATAGGGGAGAAATTCCCCGAGAATTGCTCGGGCCTGTTTTGTTATTTGGATGCTATTGGTGAAGCGCATCGTACCTACGGGGGCCAGGCTTGGCTGAGATACGATGAACAGTTCAGGCAGCGAAAAGCAGTGAGGCCGGAGATAAGGTGGGACCAAAAAGACATCGGGTTGTGGCTGAAGGTGATGGCTCCGGTGCGTTATGGGCAGTCCTTTCAGGGGGGAGGGGAGGGTAGCAGTCAGCAGTCAGGACAAAGTGGAGGACACGGGTCTCAGGGTTCAAAGGAAAAATCTGGGACATGCTGGCAGTTTAATGAGGGCCAGTGCAAGTATGGCACCACTTGTAAATTTAAACACGTGTGCTCCCATTGCAACGGGGCCTCTCACGGAGCCGCTAAGTGTTTCAAGAAATCACGTGGTAAGCCATCAGTGGATGGCGGTCAAGGGGGTGACTCCGGTGAGGGTTCAAAAGATGGCCCCCTATCTAAGTAGATACCCGGATGTTAAAAAGGCGGAGGTTATTAGGGACGGTTTTCTTGAGGGGTTTAAGATCCCTCACCCGATGCATGTTGTTCCTTTTTCTACAAAAAATTTGAGATCAGCTGGCTTGCATGCGGAGGTGGTTTCGGCTAAATTGGCAAAAGAGGTTGAGCTGGGAAGAATGGCGGGGCCTTTTAGTTCGTTGCCCATGGCGGGTGTAATTGTTTCCCCGCTTGGGGTGGTGCCCAAGAAGGAGCCGAACAAGTTCCGGCTAATTCAGCATCTTTCATATCCCAAAGGATCCTCGGTTAATGACGGGATTGCGGAGGAGTTGTGCTCCGTTGTTTACACATCGTTTGATGCGGCTGTTCGGTGGGTGCGAATGTACGGGCCTGGAGCATTGCTGGCAAAAACGGACATCGAGTCGGCATTTAGGCTCTTGCCGGTGCACCCGCAGAGCATTCCTTTGTTAGGTTGTTGGTGGGAGGGTGGTTTTTACTTGGATAGGTGTTTGCCTATGGGATGTTCTATTTCCTGTGCATTGTTTGAGACTTTCAGTACCTTTTTAGAGTGGGTAGTGAGAGATGTATCGGCCGTTCCTTCTGTCATTCACTATTTGGATGATTTTTTGTTTGTTGGTCCACCGGATTCAGCAGTGTGCTGTCATTTACTTGGGACCATGGAATGGGTGGCCGGACAGTTTGGTGTTCCTTTGGCACAGGGAAAAACGGAGGGCCCCTGCACGGTCTTGAGTTTCTTAGGGATTCTCATTGATTCTGAGAAAATGGAGTGTAGGTTGCCTGATGATAAGTTGGAGTTGCTTAAGCGAGAGGTGAGTCGGATTGGAAAATTGCGGAAGACTTCATTGAAGGAGTTGCAGTCGCTGCTGGGCCGCCTGAATTTTGCTTGTCGTATTATGCCAATGGGCAGGATATTTTGCCGCAGATTGTCCAGGGCGACGGCTGGAGTTCGGTCGGCTTATCATTTTATTCGTTTGGGTAGAGAGCATAAGGAGGACCTTCTTGTTTGGCAACGTTTTTTGGAAGGCTATAATGGCAGGTCGCTTATTCAGCAGGAGGATCTGAATGCTTTTGATTGCGAGATCTACACAGACGCAGCAGGTGGAGTTGGTTATGGGGCCTACTGTGGAGGAAAATGGAGCATCGGGGTGTGGCCAGAGGATTGGCGAAAGAAGGGGCTCACCAAGAATTTGGCATTGTTGGAGTTGTTCCCGATTGTGGTGTCAGTGTTTGTTTGGGGTCACAGCTTTCGTGATCGGCGAGTACGTTTCCATTGCGATAACTCGAGCGTGGTGGCCGTGATTAACAGCTTATCTTCTTCTTCCCCTCCAGTAATTAGGTTGGTCAGGGAGTTGGTACTGAGATGCTTGGAGTTGAATGCATGGATTACGGCGGTGCACGTGCCAGGAGTTCAGAACAATATAGCTGATGCTTTGTCTTGTTTGCAGTGGGACCGATTCCGGGATTTGGCTTCAGATTCGGAGGCGGCAGGAGCAGCATGTCCTTTGCATCTGTGGCAGGTGGTTACGGAAGGGGAGGCCGATTGATCCAAGCCTCGGTGTCAAACAGGACATGGTCAGATTATGCGGCGTCATGGGCCATGTGGGAAAGTTGGTTGTTTCAATGCGGCTCGGCTGAGTCAGATAGCGACAGGGCAATGGCGTTATTGGCACTGGTAGGTAAGGTCGTGGAGTGGGGTTGGTCCGTGTCTAGGTTAAACAAGTTTATAGCAGGTTTGGCTTTTGGTTTTCAGTTGCAAGGATTGAGGGACGTCACAAAGGACTTTGTTATACGGCAGGCGTTGAAAGGTTTTCGTAAGGGTAATTCGACTTTTGATAAGCGCAGGCCCATTTCTTTTGGGTTGTTGCAGCGGTTAGGGGAGGCCTTGGGCGTAATTTGTTCATCTCAGTTTGAGGTGGTACTGTTTCAATTGGCCTTTTCTCTAGCGTTTTTTGGTGCTTTGCGTCTGGGTGAATTGGTTTCCCCGAGCAAGGACAGGTCAGGTGGTCTTTTGGCGGAAGATGTGGTTTTTTGGGAAGGGGGAGTTGCCTTTTGGATAAGGCGTTCAAAGACGGATCAGCTAGGTAGGGGAAAGAAAGTAGTGCTAGGAAGGGTGGCGGGTAGCGGGATGTGTCCGCAACGCTGCTTAGAGGCATATTGGAATTTGTCATCAGTCAGGTCAGGCCCTCTGTTGCAACACCAAGAGGGGGATTTCTTGTCACGTTTCCAGTTTGTAGCCATTTTGAAGAAGGGCTTGGGTTTGCTGGGTGTTAACCCGGAAAATTTCGGCTCGCATTCTTTTAGGATTGGGGCCGCATCTGAGGCCGATGGTTTGGGCCTTGGGCCGGAGGTGATCAAGAAAATAGGCAGATGGAGTTCTAATCGTTACCTGTCTTATGTGCGGCATTAAATCAACAATGCGGGGTGAAGAGGGACGTCTTTGCGGATTGTTAATTATGGTTGTGTTTTTCAGGTCGTACCCCTCTTTTGGCGTGGATTGTCGGACACTCTTTCGTTTATTGGGGCGCCCTCCGGGCCGATGCGCGCGCGAATGGTAGGCAACTGGGTTTCGGCCGAGAGGCAGTGATCATCCGTTGGATGGGGACTCGTGGTATGTCGTGGCGTAGTTTTTGCCGGAATTCTCCCGCGCCGCCCGTCTGGATCGCCCTCCGGATATTTTAGTGGTTCACTTGGGGGGTAATGATTTGGGGGCAAAACCCGTGAGGGAACTCATTCGGGATATCCGTTATGACTTGTTGAGGCTGTGGGTATCTTTTCCCGGTATGCTGACTGTGTGGTCAGACATTGTGCCGCGGAAGACGTGGCGGGAGGCCCGTTCCCATAAAGGGATTAACAGAGCCAGGGTAAAATTGAACAGGATGGTGGCGAGTTTTGTGTCCCGGAATGGGGGTATTGCCGTGAGGCATTTCGAGCTGGAGGCCGGGGTCGGTAATTTTTGGAGGGATGATGGAGTGCATCTTAACGAGATCGGGATGGATTTATGGGCGCTCGGTCTACAGGAAGGAGTTGAAAGAGCTTTGGCGGTGGTGGGGCACTCACGAGCCTGAGGTGGTCAGGGCTGTTCGTGTGTGGCGGGGGGTGGGGTTCTTGGAGTTGGTGATGATGCTGATAGGGTTGATCTGGCTTTTGGTACGGGCTCTGGACGGGGTGTTTACCTCGGGAGCTTTGTGGTTGGTTTGCCCGAAATGGGTTACATGGTGCCCTCGAGCTGGTGGTTACGGCTGAGGGTAAATACGTGTTTTTTGTAAAAATTTTGGGTAGGCTCTCTGCCTATTATGACCCAGATTTTTTAGCTCCAAGAGCCCCCCCCCTCGAGGTTTTATATATTTACTGTTTACATGTTGTTATTTATGTATTTGTTTGTTAATAAAATGGCCGCTGTGGCCAAATTATCCAAAAAGAAATTAACGTGGTGGTGTGTTTTCCTGGGTAATAGATGGAGGGGTTAAGAGGGGCAAGGTAGTTGGGGGTGGGGGATGCTTTACGGAAAGGATCCTTTATTGGCCATACGCGGTCAAGAGGGGGGGCTGTATGGGGCGCAGCTAAAAGGAGGCCCCCACATGACTGCGTTGCCATGGGAGCAGTGCAGTAGGTTTTCTTTTAAAAAATAAAGGTGTTATTGAGTAAAGGAGCCCGGGGATTGGAAGAGTAGGATTTGGGGTGGGGATTTATGCAAAAAGGGAGGTGGGGGCTTGGGAAAGTGCGGGAAAAGGGGAGATCAGTTACCTTAGACGGGCGAAGTGAGTCCCTCCCACCCTCCCTGTTTTAGCAGTTCTATGAGGCAACGTAGCTTTAGGCAGGATCGGCGAGTTCGTCAATTCTTAAGGTAAAAAAAAAAAAGGGGTCTTTTGAATTATATTTCTTTTCTGTTGATTTATTGAAGGCAAGCATTCTGTATTATTGTCACAGTGGCGTTGGCGGGGGGTGGGGTTCTTGGAGTTGGTGATGATGCTGATAGGGTTGATCTGGCTTTTGGTACGGGCTCTGGACGGGGTGTTTACCTTGGGAGCTTTGTGGTTGGTTTGCCCGAAATGGGTTACATGGTGCCCTCGAGCTGGTGGTTACGGCTGAGGGTAAATACGTGTTTTTTGTAAAAATTTTGGGTAGGCTCTCTGCCTATTATGAGCCAGATTTTTTAGCTCCAAGAGCCCCCCCCTCGAGGTTTTATATATTTACTGTTTACATGTTGTTATTTATGTATTTGTTTGTTAATAAAATGGCCGCTGTGGCCAAATTATCCAAAAAGAAATTAACGTGGTGGTGTGTTTTCCTGGGTAATAGATGGAGGGGTTAAGAGGGGCAAGGTAGTTGGGGGTGGGGGATGCTTTACGGAAAGGATCCTTTATTGGCCATACGCGGTCATGTATGTGGCATTATTTTTAGGAGTGTGGCGATCTGTGCAGCAATGTCACGTATCATGTGTAAGGTGACATGTCATTAGGAGACCAGGTGGGGTGGCTCACACAGTCTGAACAGCATGGCACCCTATCTAACATTAATCAGCCCCTGCATAAATGTAATTGGAGAAAGTATAGCTACCAATTTTGATTGTCAAGAAAGAGTGACACACACTTTTTATTTTACACTGAAGGCTTCGGCCGAGCACATTAGATGATTGTCTGGAGAGCAATGCTTTGGCTGACAGACATCTCAGCTATCTCTCCCACACACAAGAGAACTTGGTTAACCGAGCGCTCCTGTATTCTCTATGAGAAATCTGCCAACAGACATCTGTGCCGGTAGGACATGCCCAATCAACATTTTCCCCGACAATCAGTTGGCCTGTGCCCCATCCTCATTAGAAAGTCAGAGCCTAACCCATCGATGCAGACAGTTGCCGCCAACATTAGTCTGTGTATGGGCCTTAAGGGGTTTTCCCACAAACAAAGTTCATTTTAATCAATAGATCTTGGAATAATAATAATTTCCACAATTTTATGTGCTCATATTTTTTTCCTATGTTGAGATAAATGTGCCCCTGCTAAGCACTATGCAATGGTTATTTCTGACCATCCACGGAACATGATCTGATCATACTACAGCTTCTGGGCAGTGTCAGAAGCAAAAAAGTATACAGACAGGACAGCATGGGATCACAGCCGATTCTTTATTTGAGGTAAAACATTTTTTAAAAGCAGTCATGGAAATGTTTTACCTCACAAAAAGAATCAGCTGCGATCCCCCGGCTGTTTTGTCTGTATACTCTTTTGTGTCCTCCCCTGCCCAGGAGATGTGGTATGATCAGACCATGTCCCTGCATGGCCAGGCACATTCTTTACACAGCACCTAGGAGAGGCACATACTGTAATAAGATTATCTCAGCATAGGAAGATTTTTTCAAACAAATCCAGTTGTGGAAATTATTTGTCACGGGTTTACCACGACAGAGAGGAGACAGAAGACTGCAGAATCTGATTTCTCCTACTCCTGCACTGTTTAGAAGCACGTCACCTTCATATTAAACAGTGCAGGTTTATTTTAGCAGTGCAAGGGTTAATCTGCTCAGTTGAGAGCTCTTGGAAACTTTCCTGCATTAAGGCTATTCACTGTTAGCCACTCCCATCTCCTATATATTCTGGCACTCAGTGCCAGAGCTAGCTTCATGCTGCAGGGTTAGGCTGCCGTCACACTAGCAGTATTTGGTCAGTATTTTACCTCAGTATTTGTAAGCCAAAACCAGGAGTGGAAGAATCAGAGGAAAAGTATAATAGAAACATATGCACCACTTCTGCCTTTATCACCCACTCCTGGTTTTGGCTTACAGATACTGATGTAAAATTCTGACCAAATACTGCTAGTGTGACGTCAGCCTTAGCAGATTGTGGTTTGTTGTCGTTTGAGAAGGCGTTAGGTTGTTTTATCTGGGACTGTTGCTAGGTTTTCGGTTGTGTGCTAATTCCCTTCCTTCTCCTTCTTTGGTTTTACCCCATTCTTCACTCCCTGGTGTTTATCTCTGTTGTTTGTGTGAGTATAATTGTATGATTGGTATTTTCCTTTATCCCTGTTTGCATTACCTTGTTAATCTTGTTGGTGTATTACGGTACACTACTACTTCCCCCTTCTCTGGGTGGGGGATGGTACAGACCGAGAGCAAATTTAGGAGCTAAGGCAAGGTATGTGGCCCTGGCATCTTCACCACCAGAAGATATCCTGGAAACAGGGTTAGCTAGGGCGCCCCTAGTGTTAGGGACAGGGAAGGAATCCCTTGTCCCAAGACACCCAACAACAGAATAATTACAGTATTATTATTCCAAGATCTATTGATTTAAAAATGAGCTGTGATCCTGTACTGTAATGTCTGTATACTCTTTTGCTTCCTCCCCTGCCCAGCAGCTGTGGTATGATCAGACCATGTTCTAGCACGGTCAGACATAGCCATTATACAGTACGCAGCAGGGGCACATTTATAAGATTATCTCAGCACAGGAACATTTTATTTAAATACATCCAATTGTGGAAATTATTAATATGCCAAGATTTATTGATTAAAATAAACTTTAAAATTAACTTTTTTTTGTGGGGAAAACCCCTTTAATTCAGTACCCTGACCTCACGGAGTACTTTATATGCATCCACACAGAAATTTTGCTCTTTGTGAAGCCCATTCATGGCCTCCACAGTGCTCCCGTTCAGAATATATCCTTCCACACGTAGTGTTATGTCTCCACAGTATATCCCCCCCACAGAGGCTGATGTCCTCCATAAATTTTCTCCACAGAGCCCCCTACACAGAATGATGCCTCCATACACATAGTTCTCCTACAAAAACATCACCACACACAACTCTGCAACATCAACCCACATACTGTTCAACTCTGCAAAATCAACAAATACTGCTATGCTAGATCTATGCACACAACTCTGCTGCAACAGCACACACAGCTAATCAACATCAACACAAGCAGCTTTACAACATCAACACGCACAACTCTGCAACATCAATATACATCATCAACACATGCAAGTCTACTACATCAGTACTGATACACCTCTGCAACATAAACACATACAGCTTTTCTATTTCAAAACACACACAACTCTGCTGCATATAAACAAGTACATACAATCATACCCACCTCGTTCCTGTCCTGTCCCAGTCTGCACTTTCTACTCATTTGACATAAGAACGACACATGACTACAAGAACCTGGCAGAAACTTCAGACTCATTGATCATCACACCCCTGTTTGAGGAAGCCAACATGGCGAAACGGCGCTTTCGAGGTGACTGAGAGGTATCCAGGCCAGGACTAACACTTATGCAAGTAAGATAACACATGTGGTTTTGGGCAACAAGGTTCATTAAGGCACATTCAGCACTGGGCACTATATGTAACAATTTGATATGAAAATCAACATTTGCTCTTATGATAATTTATTTAGCACTATGCACTTTGATTGAGTATCATTTAATGAGCAATATTTTGTATAGCAGTGCTTCATGAAATGTTTGATGTCCCATTCCCTATAGTCTTTGTTTTTTTTATTTTCCCTCAGTAATTTTTGTGAAATTATATTGTATATTGATTTGCCTATGCCTATTTTTCCCCTGCAATATGCATGGTAGATATGAGAAATAATAATTATTTGCAGGTGGTGATTCCACTGTTGGACTTTTGATATGTATATATTATAATCACCAGTATCTTTGCCCTGAGGACACAGATACAGCTGAAGTTGGGGCATATCCCCATTGTCCTGGGATAGTGAGACAGCTTCCCAAATTAAGGACAGTCGCTCTGGATCTGGGACAGTTTGACATATAGGATGTGTGATCTTCCCTCATCTTCCATCCTTTAGTGCAATCAGACATAACATCACTCCCCTTAGTGGTAGAGCGACATTACTGCAACGACCAGGACTCTGGGGCGCTGCATTTACTTTACAGGAACTTTAGTAGGACTCACTTTTCATGGGCCTTATGGTAAAATCCTTTGCTCATTTAGCCGGATTATACACATTTTATGGCTGTCGGACATGTCAGCAGGTGGATTTTCTCATTTAGAACAATACGATTGGCAGTCCGAAATTGGACATGAGTAATCAACCTCTCTCCTGAGTCCTGACCATCTGTCAGTCAGCACCCCAATACATAGTCGACCATCATCCAAATCCATCAAAATCAGCTGGCTCAGCTGACACTAGTCTAATATGTATGGGGTGGTGGCTTTAGAATTTATTAAGCCATGGGTCCCATTGAAAGTGAAAACACTGAGTTATAGATACCTACCTTGGCTACCATAAGAAATACAAGGTGTTGTCTAGCTAGCAAGGGTTTAAAGCAAGGCTAATGCAGTTCTTTTAGATCCAGGACAGTCAGATATGGCTTTCTACCAACAGGGAACAGGGAACGCTACAAGGTCATTTTTACCTTCAAGCATGTGTGTTTGGAAAGTACAATTTGCACATCTAAGCCATGGATTTCCTTTTCTAATTACAATTGGGTAAATTATATTATAATAAGGACATTACGTAGAAATACAACACATCTTTCATATACATGTTAGCCCTGATTGCAGCTGCTGCTAATCTCAATTCCAGTCCATAGGTGTTTAGAGATAAAGGGATACAAAGAGCAAGAGACATGTGTCACAAGTGTAATGTTTTTGCAGAAACTAATGACTCCTGCAGAATAAGGTGATCCTTTATACCCTAAAGCCAAAGTCTGTTTACATATGAGGTGGTACAAAATAGGGTGTGGCAGGATATAACAGGGTCAGGGACTATTTTAGGCAGCTTTCTTAAGGCATTCTCTCACATTTTCTCCATCTTTAATGTTGTATTAGTTTCTATTGGATTAAGGAGTAGTTGAACATTTCCACAGATCATAATCTTAATATGGTTTTACAAATGACCATGTGGAATATGATTTTTGCATGACTTAGTAAACATATATTGTTTTTCCAGGACGTCCCTCCTGACAGCACCATCAGGAGGTTGTCCTTCTTATTCTTAATAGGGACAGGAACACACAAGAGGTTAAAAGGACCTTCCCTCCACCACCCCTCAGTGTTTTTCCTGTCCCTATAAGGGACGGATGCAAAAGAGGTATACCTTACATCTTGCGGTGAGCTGTAGCTCCTGATGCCGGCCGCAGGAGGATAGGGAAGGGATCCTCGTCATTTCCCCCCTTCCTCCTGCAGGAGGTCTGGAGGCGGACACCCCGCTAAACTAGGGGTCTCTCAGCCTGTGCAGTCAATCGGTGCCTCCTGGATTGAGCCGTTTTACCCTCCTGAGGGGCTCTCAGCTCATGTGACCGATCCCTGCGCGTGGCTATGTGCTGAAGATTCAAGCAAGGTACTTCCGGTTACAGGGGATGACGCGCAGGCCTCTAGTACCTGGCAAGCGTTCCACCGTGGAACGCACAACCAGGGGATTTGAAAAAAAGAAGCAGAATCCTAATTTATAGTATGGGAAACAGATATGCCCAGAGTGTATTGCCAAGTTGGTTAAAGATGCACACAACTCATTTATGACTGATATAAGGACCATAATAAGAGTGGAGTTTCAGAATTCCGTCACAGAGTTAGTTACCCCGTAATCCTCCGTGATGGCTCCCAGGCAAAAAAGACCAAGATGGGAGATGGAATCCAGTTCAGAGGAGGAAGAGTTATCAAATTACTCGGACCCTGAACAAGAGGAAAGGGAAGAGTTTATTACAATAACTTCAGAGGAAAATATGAAGTACCTTTTTTCTTGGGAAGATACTGACGCTCTATTATCGGCCGTCAGAAATACTATGAAGATAAAGGATACCCACCAGCCCCCACCTCAATACAGGATGAAATGTTCATGGGTTTAAGGAGCTGTATGAACAAGGTGTTCCCTGTCAATAAACATATTAGGCTACGTTCAGATTAGCGTTGCGCGCCGCTGCGTCGGCGACGCAACGCACGACGCACGCAAAAACGCTGCGTTTTGCGACGCGTGCGTCGTTTTTTGATGAAAATCGGACGCAAGAAAAATGCAACTTGTTGCATTTTCTTGCGTCCGACGCTAGCGTCAAAAACGACGCACGTGTCGGAAAACGCAACAAGAAAAACACATGCGTCCCCCATGTTAAACATAGGGGCGCATAACGCGTGCGTCGCCGCTGCGTCGCCCAACGCAGCGTCGGGAAACGCTAATCTGAACGTAGCCTTAAAGGCATGATCCTGGAGGAGTGGGAGGACATGGAAAAGAGACAATCCCAAGAAGTTTCAGATCACGTCTACCCTTTGAATCATAGGACATAAAATTATGGGAAGAAATCCCTAAAGTTTCTTCCTTTTGGAAACCTTATTCCCATCAGAAACTGGGATACAAAGGGAAAGAAAAGCTCCTACATTTGTCTGCTTGGATCCTGAGAGGCAGATCTTGAGATCTAGAAGTCTCTCAGATTTGGTCATAACAACCATACCAAAAAGTAGAACACCAGTAACATCGGCTATATATGCAAAAATATGGAGAAAATTTTGTGCGCAATATCCCAAGGCGACAGTAGTACTTTTTAAACCTGATATTCCCAAAATCTTAGAATTCTTCCAAGAGGGGTTTGAGAAAGGCCTAAGACCCAGCTCTTTGAAAGTGCAGATCTCAGCTTTGAATGCTTTATGGAGTATCCATTGGCAGCACATCCATGGATTGAATGGTTCGTAAGGGCCACAGGCAGAATAAAACCCACAGTAAAGGTACCGTTACACTAAACGACTTACCAACGATCACGACTAGCGATACGACCTGGCCGTGATCATTGGTAAGTTGTTGTGTGGTCGCTGGGGAGCTGTCACACAGACAGCTCTCTCCAGCGACCAACGACTTCGGCATCGTTGAAACTGTCTTCAACGATGCCGAAGTCCCCGGGTAACCAGGGTAAATATCGGGTTACTAAGCGCAGGGCCGCACTTAGTAACCCGATATTTACCCTGGTTACCATTGTAAAAGTAAAAAAAAAAAAACAGTACATACTCACATTCCTGTCATGTCCCGCAGCGTCAGCTTCCCTGCACTGTGTAAGCGCCGGCCGTAAAGCAGAGCGGTGATGTCACCGCTGTGCTCTGCTTTACGGCCAGCCGGCGCTGACACAGTCAGTGCGGGAAGCTGACACCAGGGGACGTGACAGACAACGGAATGTGAGTATGTACTGTTTTTTTTTAACTTTTACAATGGTAACCAGGGTAAATATCGGGTTACTAAGCGTGGCCCTGTGCTTAGTAACCCGATATTACCCTGGTTACCAGTGAAAACATTGCTGGATCGGCGTCACACACGCCGATTCAGCGATGACAGCGGGTGATCAGCAACCAAAAAAAAGGTCCTGATCATTCCCAGCGACCAACGATCTCCCAGCAGGGGCCTGATCGTTGGTCGCTGCCACACATAACGATTTCATTAACGATATCGTTGCTACGTCACAAAAAGCAATGATATAGTTAAAGAAATCGTTATGTGTGACGGTACCTTTAGAGCCTACATCTCACCTTGGGATTTGAACACTGTCTTAAATGGATTATGCAAATCACCGTATGAACCGCTTGAGGATTCAGATATAAAATCTCTTTTCTTTAAAACTGTATTTCTGGTTGCCATAACAATGGCCAGATGGATTGGGGAAATACAGGCATTCTCCATAAAAAGCCCATACCTAAGAATCATAGATGACTGCATTATTCTTAGGTTAGGCCCTGTGTTCTTGCCAAAAGTGACATCCTTTCATATGGACCAAGAGGTAGTCTTGTCTTCCTTGCCAGGACCATAAAATAGTCAGGAACGGTCATTTCATTCCCTAGAGATCAGAAGAGTAGTCCTCCAGTAATTGGAAGCCACCTAGGACTGGCGAATAGATCCCAATCTGTTCATACAATTTTGGGGGAAACAAAAGGGGAAAAAGACGACAAAAGCGATGTTGGCATGATGGGTCAAATCAGTGATCAGCCTGACCTACACATCAGAGGGGAAGTCTCCACCAGTCAATATCAGAGCCCATTCCATGAAACAGTAGCCACTTCTTTGGCAGAGCATGCAGAGACCAAATCTGCAGTGCAGCAACTTGGACAAATCTTAATACCTTTTGCAGACACTTGGCCTTTGGGAGAAAGGTCCTGCAAGCAGTGGTCCTGCCCTGAATGTATCTTCTGGCATTCTCCTGATGGTGCTGTCAGGAGGGATGTCCTGGAAAGTAGGCATTAGACCTACCAGTAATAGGTTTTCCAGGAGTCCATCATGACAGCACCAATTACATTCCCTCCCTTAAATTCTTATCTAATATGTGACGGTAACGTATGTAAGGAAAACTAAATAAAATAGAGTTGCATCCATCCTGGTGTGGTACTAGGAAAAATCACTGAGGGGTGGTGGACGGAGGGGCCTTTTAACCTCTTGTTTGTTCCTGTCCCTATCCAGGATAAGAAGGACAACCTCCTGATGGTGCTCTCATGATGGACTCCTGAAAAACCTATTACCGGTAGGTCTAATGCCTACGTTTTTTTTACCTGAGGTGTCAGTTCCTTGACATGACTTATAAAAATGCTCAGTTTTATTCAGAAAAAAATGACAATTTTCATCCATATCATGCCATCCATATGCAATCCATGTTCAATCCGTATGTGTGATTTTGTAATCCGTATGACATCTGTTTCAAGGAGATTTAATGAGCAGAGCAGATTCTTACTGGATCCGAGGAAGTGTACTAAATTATAAGTTCATCTTATGGTGAGTCAATGCTCCTCTACACTGTGTTCCATATTATTATTCAAATTGTCATAAATATGTAATTTTTTGTTTTTCAAATAAATCCATTGATGGTGTTGTGTTTCAGAGTCTTTGGATCACTGAAATCAATGTCAAACACTTAGTGATAATTAGTTTGACAGGTGAGACCAATTAACGGAAAACTACTTAAGGAGGACGTTCCACATTATTAACCCCTTCATGGCGGAGCCTGTTTTCACCTTCCGGACCAGGCCAATTTTTTTCAATTCTGACCACTGTCACTTTATGAGGAAATAACTCTGGAACGTTTCAACGGATTCCGGTGATTATGAGACTGTTTTTATTAGCAATTTTCATACTTTGAATTTTTATACCCTTAAATCAGAGAGTCATGTAACACAAAATAGTTAATAAATAACATTTCCCACATGTCTACTTTACAGCAGTACAATTTTTGAAACATACCTTTTTTTTGTTAGGAAGTTATAAGGGTTAAAAGTTGACCAGCAATTTCTCATTTTTACAGCAAAATTTACAAAACCAGTTTTTAGGGACCACATCACATTTGAAGTGACTCTGAGGGGTCTATATGACAGAAAATACCCAAAAATGACACCATTCTAAAAACTGCACCCCTCAACGTGCTCAAAACCACATTCAAGAAGTTTATTAACCATTCAGTTGCTTCACAGCAATTAATGGAATGTGGAAGGAAAAATAAACATTTAACTTTTTTCACAAAAATGTTCCTTTAGACCTTATTTTTTTTTTAACTTTTGTGAGGGTAACAGGAGAAATTGGACCATGCAATTGGTTGAGCAATTTCTTCTGAGCATGCTGATACCCATTATATGGGGAAAACCCACTGTATGGACACACGGCAGGGCTCGGAATGAAGGAGCACCAATTGACTTTTTGAATGTAAAATTTGCTGGAATAAAGCGGTTGCCATGTCGCGTTTGGAGAGCCCCCGATGTGCCTAAACAGTGGAAACACCCCACAAGTGACACCATTTTGGAAGCTAGACACCTCAGGGAACTTATCGAGATGTGTATTGAGCACCTTGAACCCCCAGGTGCTTCACAGAAGTTTATAACGTTGAGTAGTGAAAATAAAAAAATCACATTTTTCCCACAACCTTATAGAAGTTAGCAGGGATTTTTTATCCCCTCTGGGGCTAAGCACCTATCAGCAAGTAGTTGCTAACTACCTGCCATTTATGGCTTGCGAAAGTCTCTCCCATGACCACACTTGGTGGCAATTTTCCTGCTTCCTGTGACGTCATGTTGATAGCAGAGCGGAAGAGAAGCAACTGCTCTATGTCGACAGGGCATCACTGCCAACATCATGTTGATTGAGAGCCTGTATCCTGCTGTCTATGAATGGATAATGCCCAGTGGTCACATCTAATTCATTTTTAATCTTATTTTCTGAATATTCTCACTATGATCGCGCGCTCACACTAGCGTATAAATCGAACAAGTGCAATCCAATAAAATAATTGGACCAATGTTATTCAATGAAGCAGTGCAGATCCGCGTATTTCTTCTCAGCTGTATTCGGCATGAGAAAAAAATCACAACATGCTGCGATATCACTCCAAAATTGGTGCAATGCGAGAAACAAGTCGGATGCCATAAGGTTCATCAGTATAAGGATCATCAGTATGACATCCGTTTTTTCCAAATGCATTATAATTCTGTAGCATAGGAAACTGTAAATGGTCCTGTAAAAGTTTACTAGCTGCTGAGTAAAAAAACTGATTGTATACGGACAGCACACGGATGACAAAGGAGGAAAATCGTCCCACACTCCGGGATGAGAATGGGACCAAACCCTGAAACTAAGCCCTGTAACAACTTATTCAATGATCACACTTTCGCATTATTGTTTTTTCTGCTCTCTAAAAATATTTCTCCTTATCCTTGAATCCAACGTATAACTAAAATATCTAATGTCTGCCAGTTTCTGTAAACTATATGTAGAAATAAGCAGAATTCTAGATCGTGTGCAGGCATGTAATTTTTTTTTTACAGAATATATTGTCATTCAAAAGTATTTAAGAGCCTATCTAGAAATATAGAGTAGCATAAGGCCACACGGACTGGCATACGTTGTCAGACACATGTCCGATAACGGCATTTCACACTTGCGGGATTAGCACTCCTTTGGCTTTTAATACTTGAGATCTCTAACATGCCAGAGGGCCTAAGTTTCCTTGCATATCTCACAGTGGCTGGTAATCGGTTTCCCAAGGGAGGAATAAAGTGGTCATATCATTCTTTGTGTTTTCAGGCAAAGTATGGAGGAAGAAGATGGATGCATGGTGTCACATCGGTGAGTATGTTGGGTGAGTGGCCACAGGGGTGTTCAGTGTTTCCTAGTGTTGATTACAACTTTAAATTTTAGGATAAAATATATATGCCTTCAGTCAAAAGTAATAAAAAAGGGGGAATAGAAATGACTGCCAAAATTAACATTGGGGTAGACATTAATTACTGTTTATACATATCACATGTCTGGCATATCTAATTAAAAACTGTCCAAAGGTAACCCTGTGCATGTGTAAGGTAATCCAAAATCTATAAGTTTACAGAATTGGATATTTCAATGAATATGATTATTTGGGGAAGATCCAAAGTATGAATTTTCGCATTTTTAAAATATAGTATCATACTCTATTAAATGCCAAAAAAGACAATGTAATTACCTGAGAGTTATTAGAATTTGTGATACTGGATCTATGTGTTACTTTTGTTTGTCTGGTGCTGCTAACGTATGTGTCCTTCTCCGTGAGGTGGCAAGACATAGTTTGGTTAAGCCTTTGAGACACATGATGCCTTTGAGTGGTGACAGCTTCTTACACATAGGGAGCAGCAGAATAATAAGGGATTGTGTTCCCCCCACCCACATTTTTATGGTTGATTAATCTGATATTTATTCTTCCAGCCTGAAATTAGCTCTCGGAAATGTTCTTGGAGCCTCCTTCAGCCGCTCTGTATTGCAAACCTTGTTCTTGTACAGGACATAACAGAGGTAGGTGAATAAATAATGGCTATGTGGGCATTTTTCAGAGCTTTCACTCATTCTTTTACCAACCGCCACATTTTCGGGACTAGCTTTTATTACCTTATTCTCTATTTGTGATGATATTATGTTTGCTGGATTGCATTGTATCACTGGAAAGTTAATGCTCAGAGTTGTAGTTTATGATTATGTATCCAGTGATATGGAACAATATGGCCACGTTCACACGTTCAGTATTTGGTCAGTATTTCACCTCAGTATTTGGTCAGTTGGTCAGCATTTTACCTCAGTATTTGATCAGTATTTTACCTCAGTATTTGGTAGGTATTTGGCCTCAGTATTTGGTCAGTTGGTCAGTATTTTACCTCAGTATTTGATCAGTATTTTACCTCAGTATTTGGTCAGTATTTTGCCTCAGTATTTGGTCAGTATTTTACCACAGTAAATGTAAGACAACACCAGGAGTGGGAAAAGTATAATAGAAACACGTCACCACTTCTGTATTTATCATCCACTCCTGGTTTTGTCTTACAAATAATGAGGTAAAATACTGACCAAATACTCCACATGTGAACGTGGCCATATAGTTCCAGTTTGCTAATTTTTTGTGTGAAATTTATGCATCAGAAATCTTTTAAATATATCTGAATAGAGTTTACCTTCATGTTCTATAGCGTTAACCTTTTCCTTTTAGATAGGTACTAAGTTATTTATTAATTATACTTTGCTTACATAATGCTATCATATTCCGCAGCGCTTTACATACATGCGCTAAAAATGCCATTGCCATTTAGGTCAAATCATGGCCTTTCCATGGCTATATGTAAGTCTTTCATTCATCAGCATGCTCACGTATAGCCTTCTTTCAGATTGCAATCAGTATTAGCCTAGGTTTACCTCATGTTTGGGGCCAACAGTTGTATTTGTGATGGGGTCAGTTGGAATCCTAGAAAAACTGTATTCTGATAGAGTGCCGACTGAGCCATTCACTTGAATGAGGGTAGCAGAGTCTCTGTTGACGCTGTCTGGCCTCTGTCATGTCAGTATTCATCTTTTTCAGAAGTGCACAAAAACATTTGCCAGGATGGAGGTCAGATAGTGTCCACAGTGACTCAGTTGGCTTCATTCAATTGAATAAATCCATTCGGACTCTTTCAGGATTCCTGTCTACAGTTTTTCAGAAATTCTGACAGTATTAACCCCTTCCTACCACAGACAATTTCCATTTTTTGTCTAAATACTTCCGGGACATAGTGCGCGGGCACATGCGCAGTAATGCTTTTCGGCTTTGCCCGCAGTAGGGCAAAGCATACTGCGCGTGCGCCACCGAAGACTGCATGGCGCACGCATACTCTTATTCCCAAAAATAATGCAAAAAACAAGGACAGACGGGGTGGAGAAATAAAGAGGATACGCCGCCCATCTGACCGGTAAGAAATCATTTTAATATCCCGCCAATTTGAGCTGACAGAGTCTCTTTAATCGCCAAGGGCGGAGCTCTGCTCCACAGTCAGCATTTAGATGCAGATGATAACTGAACAACACAGTCATCATCTGCCAGGAAAGACCCAGCTTATGACGTAACTGTATGTCATATGTCGGGAAAAGGTTAACGTGAATCTACTCTTACACTTCAGTCTAGAGTTGCAATTCATAAATCTGGCATAAACCTATTTGCAGAATTAATCCATACCCACTCTTCCACCAATTATTAAAAGCTGCAAGAAAAGTCTAAACTATAAAATCAGGAAAAAAAATCTACATTTTTTGGTCACAAACAAGATGCAACAAAATTTTTAATAAATTGATAAATTCCCCCAATTTGCTTATATGTCATTATGTGGTGTCTATTCAGACAATCAATTTCAGATTTCAATTTATAGCATCAATCATAGTCTAAACTAATAAAAGAAAAATAGTGACTGGCCAGATGATTCCCACTTAAGATACTGAAGATACGAACATTAGTGAGGAGTGAATGTGCTCGGATAAGGTGCTATCCGAGCATGCGTGTGTACTAACTGAGTGTCTTTGGCATGCGCGAATAATATGTTTGAGTTTCCGTGGCTGTATGGCTGTTCGACAGCCGCAACACATACAGAGATTGCTGATTTGTTAGGCTGTCAAACAGCCGTGAGCCATGCAGATGTTTGGCGTTGAACATACTTTCGAGCACGCTCAAGACACTCTGCTAGTACACAAGCATGCTCGAATAGCACCTTATCCGAGCATGTTCACTCATCACTAATGAACATATATTAGGAATACAGTATATTTAAATATTATTTAGTATTAAAAAAAATTGTCGTGTGATCGGCAGCCTGTTTAGACTGACAGTCATGCAGAATAAAATGATTTTTAGATTTGGGGGTGGAGAAAGGGCTATAAAGTTAGTATGATAAGTAAAATTTCTGTTTTGGTTGAGTCACTATATAAATATGATCCCTTTGAATTCCATGGTACATGTCTATATTCACAATACCATATTAAATAGCTGTTTGAACATCTGTCATTTGCATTCTATACATTGTCACACGTGGCAGATACAAGTAGCACATGTGCAATAAAATATCACAGGAGAAAATACCATGGTCTACCAGGGACCATCTTGTAGGAAGGAAGAGCAGAGAGGGACAATTCACTATCGCCATCTGCTGGTGACAGGTTTGATTGGATTTCTGGATGTATTTTAGCCTGTTGAGATCTGATGAATACTACTGTATTATTACACATCGATTGTAGAAAGTAAATTGTACCGGACATCTCATCACACTGACATTTATGATTTCCTAATCGTATGACCACATTACACCCTAGGTCACAAAGGACAGATTTCATGCCATCCTCTTGTTAGAACCATTCTCTAGTATAAGCCAGGGTAAATGTCCAAAATCTTCATTTCTTTGCAGACTATCTTTCTGGTATAAGAACTTGGACATACATTTTTTTGGGGGAGAACGCAATAGTTTGACCAATAATATTATTCGAATAATATAATGCTATATTATACGTTACATATCCTGCTCTTGCACAGGGGCTATCTTCTGCCACTGTCTATCATCCGACAAACACCATTTTCTACTTTTATGAAACCTCTCACAGTTGGACCTACAGTATTTTGTCTTTTTTAAACAGGAATTGTGTGTTTAAATTCATTTTACAATAGTATTATTATCTAATTCGAGAAGTACGATTTTCTTATTTTTTACCAATTGTATTTTATTTTTTGTGTTTTTTAATGTGGAAAAATCTGCAATATTGTTATTAATGTACCGTAGTTACTTTTTCCGAGGTTACAGGGGTAAATGTAGTAAATCCAGTGATGGGGAAATTGATCTTGTTTCTTTGCCCAATCACTAAACAGCAAATCTTGCTCAATATGGCGGCCTTAGTGCATTGCAAAATTGGAAAGTAAACCTTGTGCCCAGAACCCATATTGCCCATATTAAGCAGCACCATGTCCCCAGAAGTGGCACCAACTATACCAGGACAAGTAAGTGGATATGCTTTACAAATAGCCTTGGCTACAGAATAGACAGCTGTATCCCAAAATAAATTTTTTGCTTGTTTCATTTTTCTTTCTTTAGTAACCACAAGGTAGTAGCAAATAAAATGCGTAATATTGTTTTACAGCTTATGCTAGCTTAAATTATCACATATACCATTGCATATTTCATGAAATACATCCCTCATAACCGTGTGTGCGCTCTTCAAAATTCACACCTCCAGAACCAGTGTACGGCTATGTTCACACTCAGCATTTTTATCTGCAGCCAAAACCTGATCTCTTGGCAGTAAAAACATTGCATTTAAAATGCCCCTTTTTTTGCTGCTTTTTTGATGTGTTTTATTGCAGCGTTTTTTAACTGTTGAAAATGTGTGCTTTGCCTACAGTACATGTTTAATAAAATTAGTTTTATTCACCAAAACGACGTAAAAATACACAGTGAAAATGCAGTGAAAAACACTTTTTTGTAGCATTTTTTTCACTTCCTCATTGCCATGTACTGGTGAGAAAAACACTACAAAAACACCGAAAGAAGTGATTTACAAAAACACACAATTTTTTCACTTCAGTGAGCCAATGTGTGTGCATGAGATTTCTGATTTTGTAAGACACAGCTTTTAATTTGCATAAAAAAAAACACTGAAGAAAAAAGCTGCAAAAAGCACAATGTGTGACATAGCCTCATACAATAAAGTACAAAGTTGATACATATGGTCCTCCTGATTGTTAACTTGAAGGGAAATGATATAGCGATGATGTACGGTAGATGCATTCTCATTTATTGCCTATTATTTCTGCCATTGCTTTTGCACGTACTATCTTTGCATTTACTAGACTCAAAAAAGTGAAAAACTCTATGTAAAATATGTATTGCTAGGCTTCTAAGGGCAACAACTGCAAACATCCAATCTGGGAGTCGAAGAGGCTCAGGTAGATAATGTACAGACTACACTATATTATGTGAAGCAAGGAAGGAAGATGACATCTATTGTATGATTCAGGTTGATTTCACACATTGTAGATTATTTTTTACAGGATTTTTGTTGCATAATCCGTAGTTAAAACCTTCAATCTTACAGAAAAGGAATCCAAAGTAGGAAAAAAACATAACTGTGGATTCTCAGCATTCTGCAGAGGTTCAAATCCGCATCAGTATATTTTCAATGTCAAATTAATTTATTGCAATGCATTGAGTAAATCCAGAGCTAATTTACGATACGAATCCAACAACAAAATCTGCATATAACACATGCTTATTTCAATATGGATTTTAGGGCTCATTTTTAGGCCCTTTCAATGGTGTAATTTTTAGGCAAAGTATGGTCATATCTGACAAGACTTAAATAAAAAGAAGAGAAAACAGATATCTTGAATTATTTATTCTACAACCAGGAATAGATTATAAAGTACAGGGCCTTGGACAATGTATTATGCAGTAGTAAACCTTTTTTGCTGGGATTACTCCTCATTTAGTGGCTTCTGGAAAAAAAGGAAAAAAATAAAGGTTAGAGCATGCCCACACACATCAGCCGATTTTACCCTAGTGATAACATTTTAGAATGTTTTACTGTTTGTAGCCTTCCATTAGCTCTGCTACTTGTTGCAATCCCTCATTTACAGCCATATAGCCCCCATATTAACCTTAGGGCCAACATCTCGACTCTTTGCTCTCAGTTTGTTGACTTGAGATTCTGCAATGTCTGCTCGTTCCTCAGCTTCATCCAGTTCATGCTGGACCTTACGGAACTTGGACAAGTTTGTGTTTGATTGTTCCTCCTGAGAATGACAAAAAAGTGTGGCTAAGTCAAAGACCACAAGCAAGAGCGTACCATCTGAATGTAGGATGTAGGTTTGAAAAGGAGTTTTCATGGGAAGAATTTAGTCTACTGTCTGACAACATGCATCATATTTGGAACAAATGTTATGTGTGATCTCTGTCTAGGGTTCAAAAAGGGCTATAAAAATTGTCCAATCTAACAGTCTTTGTTCCCATAGCAACCAATAAGCACAACTAACATTTTGTATTTTGCTCTTGGAAAATGAAAGATACATTTGCTCTGATTCATCAAGAGCGACGCTGTTCACACCAATTTTGATAAGGGGGCATGTTGGAGTCAGACACTTCTAAGAGGCACACAAATCAGGCGTGACAAATGGCGTGTGCCTCCATGCGCTTTGCCAAAATTTGTACTCCAGTAAGATTCCTGGTCTAAGGAACCCAACAGCTCGTTATGCATTATTCGCCACTCCCCCATCCTGCCCCAGCTCTACCCATTCAGACAGAGCTGGACAAAATGGTCTTAAACACCAAAAGCAACAAAATGTTTGTGTAACTTTGTGTCACACAACAAATTTGCAACTTTTCAAAGTTGTTTACTTCACAATTCTGAAATAATCACTTTGGTGAATCGGGGCTTTTAAAAAGTTTTTATAAATCTGCCTCACAAATTACATAGGTAGCAATCATTAAAGGGGTTGTCCGTTCTTAAGCTTCAGGTGTACAGTCACTCTAAAAATCACATTGCGCAAACTGTGCGCCGACAGGATTCACCGTTGCCGGCAGTCACATAACCGGAATATCCGATAAGCATACTATCGGCCACATGGGCATGGTCTTACTCAATGCAAGTTTATAGAGCAAGGCCGGAAACAGTTTAGTCGGAATATGGCAAGGTGTATGCATATCCCATACTTGCAGTCACATGACTGCCCACTTCCGGCACCAGAGAATCTTTACAGCTTGCAGTGTGCGCCATGTGATATTTCACTAGTCTAGTAGTTGTAGCTTCGGACCGGACAACCCCTTTGAAAGGACATGCAGAAAATGCTACATCATTATTGCATACTGTTTGTGCTCATTTGTTTTGACCAGCCAGGCTACACAATTTAGCTGTGAACAATCGGCGCACCAAATGAACATTCATTGCACACTGGCCGTTTAAGGATTGCTTCATCTGTAAGACTAATGATATACTTAATGAACTCTTTTTTATTATTGATTTTCTACCACTTTATATGCTGCTGGAATAGCAAAGAATAATGTGAGGAAGGATGGAGGATAAGAAGTTAGGAAAACCATGACAGGTACTTACAGATTCTTCTGCTTGTCTCTTGTAAGCCTTGACTTTTAGTTGCAGCTTATCAACCAAGTCCTGAAGGCGAGCCAAGTTCTTCTTGTCCTCTTCATTCTAGAGAAAAAAAAGCATATAAGCACATAGGAGTAACTGACAGTTGAATAAGATGAAGATCAAGAGATGAATGATGCATAAGTAAAGTATTCCCAAAGAAAAAAAGCACCATAAAATTATTAATTTGTGCAAAAAAACAATGTTTTAAGTGTTTCATACATAATCACTAATCTATGAACCACTTAAATATTTGCTCTAAGTTTACTCCTTTACCTGGTAAGTGAGCTCTTTAATGCGTCTCTCGTACTTCCTCATGCCCTTCACAGACTCTGCATTGCGCTTCTGCTCTGACTCCAGCTCATTGTCCAGTTCCCGGACTCGAGCCTCCAGTTTCTGCAGCTGCTTCTTTCCACCCTTCATGGCAATCTGCTCAGCCTCATCCAGACGCTGCTGGAGATCCTTGATTGTTTGCTCCATGTTCTTCTTCATCCTTTCTAGGTGAGCACTGGTGTCCTGCTCCTTCTTTAATTCCTCCGCCATCATGGCCGCCTGTGATGGTGACATTATGTAAAAGGTATTTTTTTTATGAAGCTCATATCTAGTCAAGTCATTGCAGTAGCTGAGGTATCCATGTTTATGACCACTGACAGCAAACTAACTGTCACTATAAGAGTGGTCATAACCATGGATATCTAAGCTCCTGCAATGACCTGGATATGGGATAAGTGACATAATTTATCAGAAGAACTATACTACATTTCTAATTGGAGATATTTTCCAATATTATAATTATTATACCTACTACATATTGGGATGGAATGTTGGAGATGAGAATATGCCTTTAATTACCGTAAATTAGTGTTTAAAATTAATTTAAGAAAAAATTCATGGAAGACGCTTTACATGTGTATATTCTGCATAGATTATATATATATATATATATATATATATATATATATATATATACATACAGTACAGACTAACAGTTTGGACACACCTTCTCATTTAAAGATTTTTCTGTATTTTCATGACTATGAAAATTGTAAATTCACACTGAAGGCATCAAAACTATGAATTAACACATGTGGAATTATATACTTAACAAAAAAGTGTGAAAAAACTGAAATTATGTCTTATATTCTAGGTTCTTGAAATTAGCCACATTTTTCTTTGATGACTGCTTTGCACACTCTTGGTATTCTCTTGATGAGCTTCAAGAGGCAGTCACGGGAAATGGTTTTCACTTCACAGGTGTGCCCTGTCAGGTTTAATAAGTGGGATTTCTTGCCTTATAAATGGGATTGGGACCATTAGTTGTGTTGTGCAGTAGTCTGATGGATACACAGCTGATAGTCTTACTGAATAGACTGTTAGAATTTGTATTATGGCAAGAAAAAAGCAGCTAAGTAAAGAAAAACGAGTGGCCATAATTACTTTAAGAAATGGAGGTCAGTCCAAAAAATTTGGAAATCTTTGAAAGTGCCCCCAAGTGCAGTTGCAAAAAATATCAAGCGCTACAAAGAAACTGGCTCACATGAGGAACGCCCCAGGAAAGGAAGACCAAGAGTCACCTCTGCTTCTGAGGATAAGTTTATCCGAGTCACCAGCCTCAGAAATCGCAGGTTAACAGCAGCTCAGATTAGAGACCAGGTCAATGCCACACAGAGTTCTAGCAGCATACACATCTCTACAACAACTGTTAAGAGGAAACTTTATGCAGCAGGTCTTCATGGCAGATGAGGTTTAACAATGATAAATGTAAGGTTATACACATGGGAAGAGGGAATCAATATCACCATTACACACTGAACAGGAAACCACTGGGTAAATCTGACAGGGAGAAGGACTTGGGGATCCTAGTTAATGATAAACTTACCTGGAGCAGCCAGTGCCAGGCAGCAGCTGCCAAGGCAAACAGGATCATGGGGTGCATTAAAAGAGGTCTGGATACACATGATGAGAGCATTATACTGCCTCTGTACAAATCCCTAGTTAGACCGCACATGGAGTACTGTGTCCAGTTTTGGGCACCGGTGCTCAGGAAGGATATAATGGAACTAGAGAGAGTACAAAGGAGGGCAACAAAATTAATAAAGGGGATGGGAGAACTACAATACCCAGATAGATTAGCGAAATTAGGATTATTTAGTCTAGAAAAAAGACGACTGAGGGGCGATCTAATAACCATGTATAAGTATATAAGGGGACAATACAAATATCTCGCTGAGGATCTGTTTATACCAAGGAAGGTGACGGGCACAAGGGGGCATTCTTTGCGTCTGGAGGAGAGAAGGTTTTTCCACCAACATAGAAGAGGATTCTTTACTGTTAGGGCAGTGAGAATCTGGAATTGCTTGCCTGAGGAGGTGGTGATGGCGAACTCAGTCGAGGGGTTCAAGAGAGGCCTGGATGTCTTCCTGGAGCAGAACAATATTGTATCATACAATTATTAGGTTCTGTAGAAGGACGTAAATCTGGGTATTTATTATGATGGAATATAGGCTGAACTGGATGGACATATGTCTTTTTTCGGCCGTACTAACTATGTTACTATGTATGTTACTATGGTAAAATAGCTGCTAGGAAAACACTGCTAAGGACAGGCAACAAGCAGAAGAGACTTGTTTGGGCTAAGGATCACAAGGAATGGACATTAGACGAGTGGAAATCTGTGCTTTGGTCTGATGAGTCCAAATTTGAGATCTTTGGTTCCAACCACCGTGTCTTTGTGCGATGCAGAAAAGGTGGATGGATGGACTCTACATGTCTGGTTCCCACCGAGAAGCATGGAGGAGGAGATGTGATGGTGTGGGGGTGCTTTGCTGGTGACACTGTTGGGGATTTATTCAAAATTGAAGGCATAGTGAGCCAGCATGACTACCACAGCATCTTGCAGCGGCATGCTATTCCATCCGGTTTGCATTTAGTTGGACCATCATTTCTTTTTCAACAGGACAATGACCCCAAACACACCTCCAGGCTGTGTAAGGGCTATTTGACCAAGAAGGAGAGTGATGGGGTGCTACGCCAGATGACCTGGCCTCCACAGTCACCAGACCTGAACTCAATCGAGATGGTTTGGGGTGAGATGGACCGCAGAGTGAAGGCAAAAGGGCCAACAAGTGCTAAGCATCTCTGGGAACTCCTTCAAGATTGTTGGAAGACCATTTCCGGTGACTACGTCTTGAAGCTCATCAAGAGAATGCCAAGAGTGTGCAAAGCAGTCAGCAAAGCAAAAGGTGGCTACTTTTAAGAACCTAGAATATACTTTTCATACTTTTTTGTTAAGTATATAATTCCACATGTGTTAATTCATAGTTTTGATGCCTTCAGTGTGAATGTACAATTTTCATAGTCATGAAAATACAGAAAAATCTTTAAATGAGAAGGTGTGTCCAAACTTTTGGTCTGCACTGTATATAAAACATCTTCTCTTTATCCTATGTATATTAAAGTTACTGTATTATGACATTTCCAAAACCATTTCCACCAGATACAAGGAGATCCAAAAAAGGAAAACATAATTTTTTACTACGTACATCCGTGATGGCTTTTTTAGCCTTTTCCTCGGCGTTGCGACATTCCTGAACTGCTTCCTCAACCTCTGTCTGCAACTGGGAAAGATCAGACTCCATCTTCTTCTTCTGGTTGATTAGGCTAGTGTTCTGTTTGAGAAGTTAACTATGTAATTAGATATTTGAAGGTCACATTGAACAAATGAAATGAGAGCTCACTGACCATTACATTTTCTAAATGTTGGTAGAGCAAAGGGGAGACTATTGTTAGGAAGACAAAAGGCATTGGAACAATCCATTTATAGAAGTAACTGGGCGACTATATTTGGAGCTGAAAGAAGTGTTGTAGGAGATCCTATTCTGGGAAGCGAAATCGAGAGAAGATGACACTGATTAAGTATATGGCGTTTCTACATTCATCTTCTGACCTGTGAGTGTAGAAGTTGGACTCTCTCACTGGTTTCTATTAACTCCTGCTCTGCGAGCTTGCGTCCTCTTTCCGTCTGTTCCAGCAGAGATCGCAATTCCTCCAGTTCAGCCTGGAGCAGTGTGTTTCTCCTCTCAACAAGTGCAATATTTTCCTTTAACTCTTCACACGCTCTCAAAGCGTCATCCAGGTGGATCTGAGAATCCTGAAAGAGTACAAACAATTTAGTATTTCAAGTGTAAAAATAAACTTCAATAAGAAGCTTAGAATTATTAGGATTAAGTATTTGCAGCAGACATTTCTGTCTCTTGGCAGGAGTTTTTGTTGAATTTTTCCCATTCATTTGAATTGGTGAAAAACGCTGCAAAAATGCCGAAAGAATTTACCAGCTGCAGATAAGAAACTGCTTCAAATCTACAAGGAAAGAAATACCATAAGCAGCATGTGAATGAAATTTCAGTCATCCCATTTACCTTGCTGATACAGTTTACTTTGTTTTTTCAAGGTAAAATGTACAGTGAAAAATACAGGAAAAATGCTGCAAAAACACAACCTCTAAATACGCCCTTAAGTTACTCGTCTAGATTATATCACATTATTTTTTGATTCTTCAAAAGATATTGTATACATTTCTACAGCAAACAGTAGGTGAAAGATTCCAAAAGTCAGCAAACCTTCAGGTAGCCTTGCAAGCTCTTGACTTGCTTCTGTGCTTCAACTGCTACACGATTAGCTTGGCTAAGATGAACCTCCATCTCATTCAGATCTCCTTCCATTTTCTTCTTTATTCTCAATGCTTCATTACGGCTCCTGGTTTCAGCTTCTAATGATGTCTGCAGTGAATCCACTACTCTTTGGTGATTTCTCTTAGCCTGCTCCATCTCCTCATCCTTTTCAGCCAACTTGCGTTCAAAATCAGCCTTTACTTGATGAAGCTCCAACTGGATACGCAAAATCTTACCCTCTTCATGTTCCAGGGAAGCCTAAGAGAATTTACAAAGAAAGCAGACCTAATTTAAATATGTTTTTCCACTTTCACATTTGAGAAGTTAGGCCCAGATTCATCAAAGTGTTTTTGCCAGATGTCAACATAAAACCCTTTGATAAGTCACAAAATTTTGGTGCAACTTGAAGGTGTGCCACAGTTTAGCAACTTTTGACATATTCACACCAGATTTGCAAAGTGGGCAGAGCTGAGCAGGACAGGGGAGTACCTTACGCCAGACATTTTGCTCCACTGACTGGGGTAAGATTTCTGGTGAGGCACACTCCAGTTTTCAAACGCTCCTTTGACTCCAGCATGTCCTTTCATCCCTTGAGGAATCATGGCCATAATCTTTACCACGAAAAATGTGACCTTCCTACATAGTAACAAATGATCCATGTGAGAGTTCTCACCTCTGCTTCTTCCAGAGCAGATTGTATTTCTACTTTCTCCTGCTCCAGTTGCTTTCGTATCTTCTCCAACTCATGGATGCTTTTCCCACTCTCCCCTAGCTGTTCTGTGAGGTCGGAAATTTCCTCTGTGATTAAAAAATATAAAACAAATAGTTATTGCCACTTTATACCACAACCCAACCTTTCCATACCTCGTATGCCAACTGTCGTATAGTATAGGCTCAGATTACCTTGTAGATTCTTATTCTCCCTTTTAAAGGTCTCCAAATGTTCTAGAGACTCTTCATAAGCATTCTTTAATTTGAACAGTTCTGTGCTAAGAGAACGCGCTTCTTTCTGTGATGACTCTAATTCTGTCTGAGATTCCTCAAATTTTTGTTTCCATTCATTAAGGATCTGCATGAACAAATAAATGGTTATTATGTAACTAGTCATGATTTCCATCTTCTGTATCCAGATTCTATCCCAATACCAGATAGGCCCCACTCCCCAGACAATTTACTTTATCAAAGTTTCTCTGCTTCTTATCCAACGCGGCAGCTGCAGCATTTGACCTCTCTAGGTCTACCATGAGATCCTCAATTTCATTTTGTAGACGATGCTTGGTCTTTTCCAAGGAAGAACATTTGGCATTTACAGCTTCTACTGCTTCTTCTGACTCTTGCAGCCTTTGTGCTAATTTCTTCCTATAGGAAATCAGATGTAAGACTGATAACTATTGATTCAAAAAGGCAATGCGCGTCCTTCAGATGGACATTTTTGAATGGTAGCATACTTGGCCTCCTCTAATTCTTCTGTCCTTTGGATAGCATCTGTCTCATATTTGGTCCTCCACTGGGCCACCTCTGAATTGGCTTTTGAAAGGTTTCTTTGTAGTTCAGCTTTGGCCTCCTGCTCCTCTTCATACTGTTCTCTCAGAAGGTCACAGTCATGGCGAGCCGACTGCAGGGCATGCGCTAGAGCATTTTTAGACTAATAGGAATGTAAGGCGAGAAAAAAGATTGCTGTTAACAAGGCAGAGTATATATTGCATTCTTTTCGATTTTTTTGCATTCTTCACAGTCCGACTGTATGACTTTTTATCTATTGTAAAACACACCTTGGATTCTTCCTCTAGTTGTCTCTTCAGATCCTCCAGCTGTTGAGTGTAGGTCTGCTTACCACGGGTTAACTGTGCAACCAGTGACTCTTTTTCATCCAGTCGACGAGATAGCTCCCCTATAGAAGTAATGGGAGGCTTTAGTCCATGAAGATTTATATGCTATAGGATTTATTACATTTCGCGCTATGTACCAGAAAAATTAAGACAAGTATATACAAAATATATGCCTGCATGGAATCAGAAGGCCGAGAGCATGAACGATATGGCACTGATGTTCGCACTCAGTCAGATTGAATTGAAATGAAACAGAATTAAATGACCCAAAGTTTCTGTAAAAGAATCGTCCAGTATTAGAAAAACACTAATGCTTTCTTCTGAAAACAGCATCACTTCTGTACACAGTTTGTGTGTGTGGTATTGCTGATCTGTCTTAGGCCAGTCTCACACGGCCAGATAATTCCGGTACCGGAAAAATCGGTACCGGAATTATCCGTGTCCGTGTGTCCGTGTGCTTACGTTGAACATCAGTGTGGCACACGTGCGGCAGCCGTGTGCCGCCCGTGTGCCGACTGAGGACCACACAGACCGTGCAGGAGACAGCGCTAGAGTTAAGTGCTGTCCCCTGCGTGCGGTGCTGAAGCCGGTATTCATCCCTTCCTCCCAGCAGCGTTCGCTGGAAAGAAGGAATGAATAATCTTTTTTTTTTAAATTTATTTTTGTTTTTAAAATAAAGTTGCCGGTAATCTGCCCCCTCCCACCCCCTGTGCGCCCCCCCGCTGGCATTAAAATACTTACCCAGCTCCCTCGGCGCTTACATCCTCTCAGCGTCACTGCTTGTCCTGTATGAGCGGTCACGTGGTGCCGCTTATTACAGTAATGAATATGCGGCTCCACCCCTATGGGAGGTGAAGCCGCATATTCATCACTGTAATGTAGGGCACCACGTGACCGCTCATACAGGACAAGCAGCGACGCTGAAAGGATGTAAGCGCCGAGGGAGCTGGGTAAGTATTTTAATGCCAGTGGGGGGGTGGGAGTGGGGCGCACAGGGGGTGGGAGGGGGCAGATTACCGGCAACTTTATTTTAAAAACAAAAATAAATGAAAAAAAAAGATTATTCATCCCTTCTTTCCAGCAAACGCTGCTGGAGAGAAGAAATGAATGGGGCTTCAGCACCACACACGGGGGGGACAGCGCTTACAGTAGCGCTGTCTCCTGCACGGCACACGGACTGCACACGTACAACATCCGTGTGCGGTACGTGCTTTACACAGACCCATTGACTTTATTGGGTCCGTGTGATCCGTGCACTCCCACGAACACTGACATGTCTCCGTGTTTTCCAAACGGACACACGGTCCGTGAAAACACGCTGACATGTGCAGAGACACATTGATTTTAATGTGTCTACGTGAGTCAGTGTCTCCGGTACGTGAGGAAACTGTCACCTCACATACCGGAGCCACTGACGTGTGAAATCGGCCTTACTCACTTCAATAGTGAGTTACAAAATCAGACACAATAAGGCAGCCATGTGTTTCTAAGGCCTTGTCCACACTACAGTGTTCGGTGAGGTTTTTTACCTCAGTATTTGTAAGCCAAAACCAGGAGTGAGTGATAAATACAGAAGTGGTGACGTGCTTCTATTATACTTTTCCTCTGATTGTTCCACTCCTGGTTTTGGCTTACAAATACTGAGGTAAAATACTGAACAAATACTGATGGTGTGAATGTGGCCTGATTCTACATGACCCATTTAACTGTTTCAAATTAATGTACACATACCTGGACAATCTGTATATTTATACATGAACAATACATTTATTTAGCATGCTATTTTCTTTGCATACTTAGATGACACTTTCCATACAAAATCTATTCTGTACCTGTCATTTCTCCTACCCAGAAACACCTCCCTTCTCACTGTCTTCTACAGACAGATAGCAGAGACCTGGTTTCAGCACTTCTAAACTTATATTACGGTAATTCATACTGTCAATGTAACAGAAGTAGAAGTGATAGACTTTGTCTTATTTTCCTATTCGCAGAAACGATATGTTATATTGATTAACTAGTATGAATTACATGCATTCACTAGTGGTAATTGAGGCAGATGTGGTGCATACCAGTCTCAGTCTGCAATTTGGCCCGCTGCGTGGACAGATCATTGACATTTCTTTGTGACTCATCAGACTTTGTACGATACTCATTTACTTGGTCTTCTAAAGTACGGCATAACTTCTCTAGATTAGCCTGCAGGTAAAAAGGAGGATTTTCAGGAGTGCAACATATCATTGTAATCAATTGATCACTAACAAGTACATAACATGGCTACAGTTTGTCTAAAGATGGCTACAAACATTCAATTAATGTCAGCCAAACCTGCTGATTTTAACAGTATTGTGTATGGAGGCAGTTGAATTTCACTAGCTTGTTTGGCCAATAGCTATCATATGTAATGGGCTATCTTCACCTTAGAATTCCCAAGATGCCATTTTGTCACACACTTTTGAGTAGTTTTACATTTGATACATGCACTAAATATGTCAGGCTAAGAGCTCGTGCACATGACCGTATTTTTGGTCCAAGTGCGATCCAACATATCATCGGATTACACTTGGACCAATATATGGGGCCAGGCACATGTCTGATTTTTTCCTCGGACAGTCTAAGCAAAGCAATTGCTGCATGCCCAAGTTTGATTCAAGTCACACTCAGCCATGCAAGTCAAAGAGTGCGTGGGAAACATTGTCATCTGAGTGCAGTCCGATTTCCGCAAATTGACCGAATGGAAAAGATGTAGAAATCTTTTTCCCTGTCTTCTCCTCATCCCAGAGAATCGGATCGTGCTATGCTGAGACTTTGGCCAGAGTTTGATCAGGGTATCATTTGCATAATCAGTCCGATTCACTCAGATGAGAGAATACATGGTCGTCTGCCTGTCCTAAAACTGTAAAATTCTGAGGACACCAAGAAGTCACATCACTATATAGAAGAGATGTGCTAATTATTACTCCAGTACAGCTGATTCTCCATTCATCATGTGGTGAACTCAGAAGTCAATGACATTTTCCCATATTGGGAGTTTGTGTGATCAATGACAATAAGAAGTTAAAAAAAATTGCGGCATGCCCACGTTGTATCTGACAGGATCGGACTCGGCCATGCAAGTCAATCAGTCAGTGGAAAACATAGGACTGCACTCTGATGACATCTGAGTGCAGTCTGATTTCCACAGACTGATTTTTTTTTCTCCATCTTCTCCTCATCCAAGAGAATCGGACCACACTATGCTGACACTCTGATCAAACTCTAATGAGAGTTTCCAAATGCAAATATGAGGAAAAGTGGTACAGGCACTCACCGTCCCATTTATGTCCTTTATTGGGAAAGAGCAAGGAAGTGTGAAGAGGAGACGCAACGGACGACGGCTGTTTCACGCCGGTGAGCGCTTCTACGGGTCCTAGCATCTCCTCTTCACACTTCCTCGCTGTTTTTATGTGATTTCCAAACAAAGGACATAAATGGGAGGGTGAGTGTCTGTACCACTTCTTCCTCATATTTGCATTTGGACTTTCATTATTGGACTTTATATGGAGCGGCACCCGAGGTCCCGGAGCCAGCGTCTATTCATAGTCCTGGAGCAGTGCAGCTGTGCCTGAACGTTCTTATCACTCCTACTTTTCATCTAACTCATGAGAGTTTGATCAGAGTGTCATTTATATAATTGATCAGATTTTCTCAGATGATAAAATTAATCTCATGTGCACCTAGCCTAAGTTAAATTTTATTCATTGAAATCCCTGGTGTTTGTATGGATATACTGTACTGTAGTGTGTGGTCCTACTCACTAACTGACAGCTTTCTCTGCATGCACAGTCATATAGGGACCAGCCACTGGAGTCATGCATACAAACAACAGGGATATCAATGAATAACTACATTTCAATTAATAAAAGTTTTACAGAAATCATGATCACACTCTAAATCACACTATGGTCTACACACTATGATCAAATTTTGATGAAAGTTTGATGAAAGTATGATTAGCATAATGAACCTAATTCTCTTGGATGGTAAAATATACACTGGTGTGACCCTAGCCTTAAAGGGAACCTGTCACGAGAAAAAATGCTATTAACCTGCAAATATGGGGTTAATCTGCAGGTTGGTAGCATTAGTAACCTGCCCGGTTCCTGCACTTAGCCAACGCTGCGGGGACAAGATGAACTTTATTCTCCTCGGCAATGTTCCAGTTTCAGTCACGGGGGTTGCGTCGGCACTTGGTCAGTCATCCCTCTGAGTATACAGAGCAGCTGCTGCAATCATGCCCCCGGCCTAACACATTCATACAATCCATAGTGTTGTAATAAGAAGTGGTGAAATCCCTGAAGAGCCCTTGCAGAATGTGCCATTAATGAGGAGAGTCTGCCATCTGCTGGCCAGGCGAAATCAAGCAGAACCAAATGTGTGCTGGAATATTTTCAGGAGGAACAACTTCGTGTGCTGGACCTTATCAGGTGACCCACAGGAAGGACTTGCTTGATATAAAAGCCCTGCGCACCCAACTGCAGGCAGATCTGGCGTCAGAGGAGAGAGTGGCGCAGACGCACTGCAGGAATGTCGCTGAGGCCAGTGTAACAGGCCTCAGTGGAAAGTCTGCAACATTAAGGCTTTGGCCATGGCCTGGCAAGGCCTGGATTCTGCACAGGAGGACTCAGAGTTCCACCTGTGCTAAATGAGACCAGAATCCGTGCCTCACACCAGTAAAGCTCAAGAGACCAGACGTCGCCCATCAAGAGCCAAGGTTTGGTCCACCGTGGTCCAATCCTAAGAGACTTCCATTGAAGGTCAAGTGGAAAAGACCAGAAAGGATACTGTAACAGGTGGGACACAACAGCTACTGCGGAGGAATAGTACAAGTGAGCAGGGTCACCACTTCCAGCTATCCTCTACGGCAGGGGTGGGGAATCTTTTTTCTGCCAAGGGCCATTTGGATATTTATACCATCCTTTGGGGGCTGTACAAACCCCGCCCACAAAGTACATCCTGACTCTGGCACTGGTGTCAGGACATAATCTTTCATTGCATGCCCTTCAGTGTTCAGTAGTGAATACTGCATGTGTGTGATAACAGAGCAAGAAGAAATTAATGAGCTGGTGACAATCAAAATACAGCTCCCTGTCTAAGAATGTGGTCCAGGAGAATCTGCTTGGGTGCCTGATAAAGGGTCATCGAGGGCCGTAAATCAGGGGTGTCAAACTGCATTCCTCGAGGGCTGCAAACAGGTCATGTTTTCAGGATTTCCTTGTGCTGCACAGGTGATAATTTAATCACCTACACAAATAATGAGTTGGTGATTAAATTATCACCTGTGCAGTACAAGGAAATCCTGAAAACATGACCTGTTTGCAGCCCTCGAGGAATGCAGTTTGACACCCCTGCCGTAAATGGCCCTGGGGCCTGAGGTTCCCCACCCCTGCTCTACGGTATTGGGGTTGGCTGGGATTAGGGTCTCAGGTTTTGAGTGGGCCGGTTGGTGCATGGGAGGCTCAACGGGCTTTGATAGACTACGTCAGGGAGAAACTTGTGGCCTGGCGGGAAAACTCGGTAACCCCTGCTAGGGCCAGATTTGCAGAGAGAGAACTTACATGGTGGCTCCCACGATTGGGCACACCATCGTGGTGAACAGAACATTGATGTCAGATAAAGAAAGACTTCCTTATTGTTATCTGTGTTTGAATGCTAATCTGCCTGGTTACTAACTTTAATTGTTTAGCGTTACTTTAAAATCACTGTATAGAAATAGAACTATAATCATCCCTGACTGTTTCCGCCTCAAGCCTTTGTGCGTTGCATCCAGAAACCTGCATGACAGTGTCATAAATAGTTAGTTCTTTACTTGCCACGTACTGACCTCACTAGCTGCCAATATTTGTACTTATGTGCATCAGCATAGCATTTCTCTAAATGAACATAATAGGGGAGGGCATTGATAAAATTCTGCTCACCTTGCCTTTCACCATTTGTTCCATGTTGGATGCTACATCATCTAGCTCAAGTTTGAGCTCACTCTTCTCCTTTTCCAGCTTCTGTTTTACCCTTTGCAGGTTGTCAATCTGCTCACTGAGCTCAGCCACAGAGTCCGCATGCTTCTTTCTTAGTGTAGCAGTGGTGGCCTCTGATTGCAAAGTGGATTCCTCTAGATCTCTTCTGAGTTTCAGGAACTCTGCCTCCCGCTTCTTGTTAAGTTCAAGTTGCACTGAGGTGGCTCCTCCGGCTTCTTCTAGACGTTCACTGATTTCCTCCAACTCTCTGGACAGGTCAGAACGAAGCTTCTCTACCTTAGCCCTTGCTGTTCTCTCTGCTTCCAGTTCCTCCTCCAGCTCCTCAATACGGGCCTAGTTAAAGTGATGTAAATAGAGTTTCATTATTTTATTAGTTGTTAGTGTGGCTTAGATTATGTACAACTTAAGAAGGTTGTCCCATTAGGTTGTCTTCCTCATTGGTGGGTATCCAACCACTGAGATCAGCACGATAAGCAGAATAGGGAATTTTTAACCTTGATGGGATTTTTTTTATCCTTGCTACAAAACGGAGCCGCATGTTGAATGCCCAAACACCATTCTATTCATTTTATATGAAGCTGCCAAAAAAAGCAGAACACAACATTTGGCAGCCCCATAGGGAATCGATTATGTGCAAGTCGACCATAGGCACTGCTGCTCCTTTCTAACAGCGGGTTGTGCGATCACTGCGGGTCACAGTGTTCGGACCTCCACGGATCAATCATTTTTCACTTATCATATGGATAGACAATAACTTTCACCAAACATACCCTTTAAGTCAATTTTAAAGATACCTGAAGTTCCTTCATCTTTTTTTGGAGTTGAGCACCTATATTCTGTTCATCTTCAATTCTTGTATTGAGCTGGCTCATTTCAAAGTCTTTCCTAATACGAGTAGAAAGCATTTTTTTATTAGCGTAACAAAAAAAACTTTACGAGTTTATGAACATTTCCATGCTATATTGCTATATGTATTTATCTAATTAATCACTCACTTCTTCAACCTTTCTTCTAGCTGTTGTTTGTCATTTTCAAGATCCATCACACTTTCCTGTGACAATTTGAAGTCTCCTTCAAGCTTTCTTTTTACTCTTTCTAGGTCCATTCGAATTTTCTTTTCCTGCTCCAAAGACCCTTCAAGCTGTACAGATGACAAAGCAAGCATTAAAACTTTGCCACCGCAAACAATTTTCATTTGTAGAATTTTGCTGTTCATCCCCTTCTTTCTAGAAGCATAACTTTTTAATCTTTCATCTACATAGCCATCAAAGGGCTTATTTTCTTTTGCAGTACGAGTAGCAGTTTTGTATGACAGCACTTATTTAACATTACTTTGTTTCTTAGTACACTGTATAACTCCCAGTTTGATGAAATTATAAAAAAATGCAATTCCTCCATTATTTTTTGTGTTTATCTTTTACGACATTCATTGTGTGATATAAATGACCTGACAATATCATTTTTCAGGTCAGTACGATTACCGAAATACCAAACTTATACAGTTTCTTTTTATTTTAACGGTGATAACAAATTCCTGAATTTGTAAAAAAAAAAAAATAATAATAATTTAGTTTGCATTGCCATTTTCTCTCAGCTTTTTTATTTTTCCATTAATTGAGCTTTGTGAAGGCTGTTTTTTGTGGAAGACTGTCATTTTATTGATACCATTTTAGGGTAAATATTAAGTTTTCAGTTTTTATTGCAGAAGTGTGGGATTTTTGGGGGGTTTTATGTTGTTTTTCTTAATCGTTAATTCATTTAACATTTTGACAGATTGGAGTTTCATAGAAGCGAGAATACCAAATATGCTTATTTTTTATTATCTTTCTTCTTAATGGAAAAAACGTGAGGCGAGTCAACATTTTTTTTCTAGTTTTGAAAACTTTTTTTTTTACTGGCTGCGAACCTGTAATTATCTGGTAACTTGTTCTATATACTGCAATACCAGTGTATTGCAGTATATAGAGGAGATCATGGCCTCCTATGAAACCTATCTACAGGCTGGCCTTCACAGAAGTACCATCATGGCAGACACGGAGGCTTTCAGCAGGCCCTGGCTGTCATGCAACCCTATCAGCACCCGGTGATCGCAATGTGGGGGGTAGATGGACTACATAAGTGCTGCTTTCTGAAATTGACAATGGTATTTAAGGGGTTAATAGCTATCATAGCTCAGCTCCGATCACTGTTGTTAAAAGTAAATGTTGAGTAACACAGCCAACATCTGTCAGGTATGGTGCAGGCTCAGCCCCTGAGCCCACTCCATGCTCCTGCACCCAATATGGGCTATATATTTACAGCAGATGTCAGTAAAGGGATTACCGTTAATCAAAATACATTTTTCTAAAATTTACATTTTAATATATTTTTCAGTTTAACCCCTTTACCCCCAAGGGTGGTTTGCACGTCAATGACCAGGCCAATTTTTACAATTCACTATTACCCAAGTGAGCCCCAACCCTTATATTTGATGTGCGTCTGGCCTGTTTGTTAATATTAGGTCTAGCAGTGCCCCCCTTCTTGTTGGGTCCTGAACCAGTTGTGAAACGTAATTGTCTCTCATAGTTGTCAAAAACTGATTACCTTTGCTGGAACTACAGGTTTCTGTTCCCCAATGTATTTCAGGGTAGTTGAAGTCCCCCATAAGAATGACTTCTCGTTGAGTCGCTGCTTCATCTATTTGCTTTACAAAGATATTCTCTGTTGCTTCCATTATTTTTGAAGACTTATAACAAACCCCTATCAGTAATTTATTATTTTTCCCCCTCCCCTTATCTCCACCCACAGGGACTACATTTTCATTAGATTCACCGATATTATCAGGCAGGATGGGTTTTAACCCCTTTACCCCCAAGTGTGGTTTGCACGTCAATGACCAGGCCAATTTTTACAATTCTGACCACTGTCCCTTTATGAGGTTATAACTCTGGAACGCTTCAACGGATCCCGGTGATTCTGACATTGTTTTCTCGTGACATATTGTACTTCATGATAGTGGTAAAATTTATTTGATAGTACCTGCGTTTATTTGTGAAAAAAACTGAAATTTGGCGAAAATTTTGAAAATTTCGCAATTTTCAAACTTTGAATTTTTATGCAATTAAATCACAGAGATATGTCACACAAAATACTTAATAAGTAACATTTCCCACATGTCTGCTTTACATCAGCATAATTTTGGAACCAATTTTTTTTTTTGTTAGGGAGTTATAAGGGTTAAAAGTTGACCAGCAATTTCTCATTTTTACAACACCATTTTTTTTTAGGGACCACGTCTCATTTGAAGTCATTTTGAGGGGTCTATATGATAGAAAATGCCCAAGTGTGACACCATTCTAAAAACTGCACCCCTCAAGGTGCTCAAAACCACATTCAAGACGTTTATTAACCCTTCAGGTGTTTAATAGGAATTTTTGGAATGTTTAAATAAAAATGAACATTTAACTTTTTTACACAAAAAATTTACTTCAGCTCCAATTTGTTTTATTTTACCAAGGGTAACAGGAGAAAATGGACCCCAAAAGCTGTTGTCCAATTTGTCCTGAGTACGCTGATACCCCATATGTGGCAGTAAACCACTGTTTGGGCGCATGGGAGAGCTCGGAAGGGAAGGAGCGCCGTTTGACTTTTCAATGCAAAATTGACAGGAATTGAGATGGGACGCCATGTTGCGTTTGGAGAGCCACTGATGTGCCTAAACATTGAAACCCCCCACAAGTGACACCATTTTGGAAAGTAGACCCCCTAAGGAACTTATCTGGATGTGTGGTGAGCACTTTGACCCACCAAGTGCTTCACAGAAGTTTATAATGCAGAACCGTAAAAATAAAAAATCATATTTTTTCACAAAAATTATATTTTTGCCCCCAATTTTTTATTTTTCCAAGGGTAAGAGAAGAAATTGGACCTTCGCGTTGCTCCGGGGGTCTCAGGGAAGCCCGCAGGGAGCCCCCTCCCTGCGCGGTGCTTCCCTGCACCGCCGGCACATCGCGATCATCTTTGATCGCGGTGTGCCAGGGGTTAATGTGCCGGGGGCGGTCCGTGACCGCTCCTGGCACATAGTGCCGGATGTCAGCTGCGATAAGCAGCTGACACCCGGTCGTGATCGGCCGCGCTCCCCCCGTGAGCGCGGCCGATCGGCTATGACGTACTATCCCGTCCAGGGTCAGATAAGCCCAGGGCACCTCGACGGGATAGTACGTCTAAGGTCACAGAGGGGTTAAACGTTACTTACATCATCAACCTGTTGCTCCAGTTTTGCCTTAGCTTTAGTCAAAACGTTGACTTTATCTTCTTCCGCTTGAAGGTCATCCAGTGCTTGTTGATGGGCCTCTTGGAGAGCCTTTTTTTCCTTGGTTAACTTGGCAATTATCTCATCCAACCCTGCCATTTCTTCTGTTAGATTTTTAACCTGTTAATTAAACAGTTACAAAGTAATAGTCCATAAGATTTATTAAGCGGTTCAGGTATTAAATAATTATGTCTTACCTTATTTTCTGTGGCATGTTTCTCCTTTTCTACTTTGGCTAATGTCAGCTCCAGGTCATCAATATCCTTCTTGAGCTCAGAACACTCGTCCTCCAGCTTCCTCTTCTTAGCTGTCAGTTCTGCATTCATCTCCTCTTCATCTTCCAGCCGTTCTGTCTGCTCTTTTAGTTTAGCTTCCAGTTGGATCTTGTTTTTAATAAGTTGCTCACATCTCTCCTCGGCATCTGCCAAGTTATCTTGCTCCTGCATTTAATTCAGATGATTAAATATTTGCATGTCTTTTATCTTTCTTAACTATTCTTATAACTTAAATGTATCGCCTATGCATGGTATGCATAGGGTAGGGATTAAAGGGTGCCAGTCAGGCCCCACAATGTTGTTAAACTGACCCCATAACACTTTAGAGACATTTTCTACATTAAAATAATGTTCTTGTTTCCTACACAAATGTACAAATGTGTAAAAAACGGTTTATTCGCAAATACATTTGCTCATGCTCAAGAATCACATGACTGAGAAGACGCCATGGACAAATGGACAATGCTGGACGCACACCCAAAGGGATATTATTTCACCACCTGCGACCGGACTAGTCTGGGTAGTAGACCTACCACCGAACTAGTCCTGATTAATTTTCAGGCGACACTGGCACTATGTAACTTTTTATTAACCCATATGCTCATTTACAAGTGCTTCTCACAAAATTAGATCATCATAAAGTGAATTTATTTCAGTTCTTCAATACAAAAAGTGAAACTCATCTACTATATAGAGTCATTACAAGCAGAGTGATCAAGTGCTTATTTCTGTTAATGTTGATGATTATGGCTTACCGCAGAACTGAAATAAATTACCTTTGTGATGATATTCTAATTTTGTGAGAAGCACCTGTATATAGGACATCACAAACATTACGTTTGCAGAAATACTATTCTAAAGGGTTGTGGTGGCAGTTTAAAATCTGACATGAAACTTTAGGAGATACACACGTCATGCCTCACTCTTCAGGCCCTGCAATAACCACAATATACGGTAATGTATCACAGTGCATTAGTTTTAGGCCGGGTTCAGATGAGCATACGTAAAATAATGTAATTTTAATCCAGAAAAGAATGACGATTTTCATTGGCATTCCATTCATACGGCATTAATTTTTTTAATCAAAATTTTAAAAAATTTACAAACCCAAATACAATGTTCTATGTTAAGAAATGTAATGTATGCGTAAAAATTGGATGCAATATGGATGATGATCCATATGGGATCTACCTTTTTGGTGCATTTATAAATTTGAATAGGTGAGTCTCATCCATGCGAGTCTCACCCAAAATACAAAAACGTACTAGTGCATGCTGTGAATTTTTCCATCAGAACTGTCATCTGAACTGTCCTACTGTATAACATTGCTCCATATTCTATCTGATTTTGGCAAAGCATATGGCAAGGCTCATTAAAGGGTCGATATTGACTTGTGGGATTGCTACTTCCAATAGATGGACCTAACGTTCTAGTCCTCTTTCTCTCAGAAGAGGCAACTTACTGATCTGATTTTAACAGATGTATAATACTTTAGCAGATGTATAATACTTTAGTATGAACGAGTCATTAGCTGCAGTACTGCAGATTCTATCTAAACATATGTTGCTCATAATTTGAATGCATTCTAGCATAAACCCTGATCAATGCTGTTCAAGGCCCCTTCACATTAAGCGACGCTGCAGCGATACCGACAACGATTCGGATCGCTGCAGCGTCGCTGTTTGGTCGCTGGAGAGCTGTCACACAGACAGCTCTCCAGCGACCAACGATGCCGGTAACCAGGGTAAACATCGGGTAACTAAGCGCGGCCCTGCGTCACCGCTCTGCTTTCCGGCTCACAGCCAGTGCAGGAGGAGTGCAGAGCACAGCGCTGGAGGACAGACGGCTGTAGGTAAGTATCTAGTGTTTGTTTTTTTTACTTTTAGCATGGTAACCAGGGTAAACATCGGGTTACTAAGCGCGGCCCTGCGCTTAGTTACCCGATGTTTACCCTGGTTACCAGTGAAGACATCGCTGGATCGGTGTCACACACGCCGATCCAGCGATGTCAGCAGGAGTCCAGCAACGAAATAAAGTTCTGGACTTTGTTCAGCGACCAACGATCTCCCAGCAGGGGCCTGATCGTTGGTCGCTGTCACACATAACGATTTCATTAACGATATCGTTGCTACGTCACAAATAGCAACGATATCGTTAACAATATCGTTATGTGTGAAGGTACCTTTAGAGTAATGATTAACACTCACAGCATGAACTTGAAGCTGCAAATCATTCTTCTCTTGTAGTAAAGAGACCATTTTCTCCTCTAGCTCCTTGCGTCGAGCCTCAGATTTTTCCAGGGCTTCTTTCAGCTTCAGGAACTCTTCCTTCATAGTCTGCATTTCTTTCTCTGTCTCTGCACTCTTGAGCAGAGGCTTTATCTTAAAGTATAGCTTCATCCATGGCCAATTTTTGACACCCATGAAAGCTCTGATGTTCCACTGGATCACCAAGAGGGCATCTCTGGAAATAAATAAAGCCTGAATTATATAGGGTACAGGATATCAATTGTTTCCAGGTAGGTACAGGCTGCATTCTGCTTTAGAAAAATGTATATTTATCCAGATAATATCTAGGACAATGGTTCTCAACTCCAGTCAGGCTCGGACTGGCTTATAGGGGGACAGAGGAATCCCCCGGTGGGCCCCTGTGCAGACACAAGCCCCCAGCCCCACTATATGGTTAGTACTTGGCATAATTCACATGATTTAGTCTGTACAGAAAAAAGTAGCATCTCATCATTCATTAACCAAACTATCTAGTTTATTATTATATAGAGATATAGGTAAATTTGTGACCGAGGGTAGTGTAATATTTGTATGCAGGTCAAAAGTGGGCCCCCCAAAGTCAATGTACTGGTGGGCACTTGGCACCTCAGTCCGACACTGACTCCAGTCCTCAAGAGCCACCAACAGGTCATGTTTTCAGGATTTCCTTAGTATTGCTCAGGTGATAATTTCATCACCTGCTCAAGCATTCATTCCATCACCTGTGCAATATTAAGGAATACATGACCTGTTGGTGGCTCTTGAGGACTGGAGTTGAGAAGCACTGATCTAGGAGGTGAGCAGCTAAAGGTACCTTCACACTGAACAACTTAACAACAATATTGCTAGCGATCCGTGACGTTGCAGCGTCCTGGATAGCGATATCGTTGTGTTTGACATGCAGCAGCGATCTGGATCCTGCTGTGCCATCGTTAGTCGCAGCAGAAAGTCCAGAACTTTATTTTGTCGCTGGACTCCCGCAGACATCGCTGAATCGGCGTGTGTGACGCCGATTCAGCGATGTCTTCACTGGTAACCAGGGTAAACATCGGGTTACTAAGCACAGGGCTGCGCTTAGTAACCCGATGTTTACCCTGGTTACCATTGTAAATGTAAAAAAAACAAACAGTACATACTTACATTCCGGTGTCTGTCGCCTCACCGTCAGCTTCCAGCACTGACTGTGAGCGCCGGCTGTTATGACCTGGTGGTCAGGACAATAATGGACCTGGTGGTTAAGAGCACACGGAATGACCTGATAGTTACTGATAATAAAGGACGAGCTCTGGGACGTGGGAACTCTGCTGACCGCAATCCCTAATCCTATCACACACACTAGAAATAGCCGTGGATTGCTCCTAACGCTCCCTATGCAACTCGGCACAGCCTAAGGAACTAGCTAGCCCTGAAGATAGAAAAATAAAGCCTACCTTGCCTCAGAGAAATTCCCCAAAGGAAAAGGCAGCCCCCCACATATAATGACTGAGTAAAGATGAAAATACAAACACAGAGATGAAATAGATTTAGCAAAGTGAGGCCCGACTTACTGAACAGACTGAGGATAGGAAAGGTAGCTTTGCGGTCAGCACAAAAACCTATAAAAAGACCATGCAGAGGGCGCAAAAAGACCCTCCGCACCGACTCACGGTGCGGAGGCGCTCCCCCTGCGTCCCAGAGCTTCCAGCAAGCAAGACAACAATAAAAATAGCAAGCTGGACAGAAAAATAGCAAACCAAAGAAAATACAAGCAGGAACTTAGCTTCTGCTGGGAAGACAGGTCACAAGAACGATCCAGGAGTGAACTAGACCAATACTGGAACATTGACAGGTGGCATGGAGCAAAGATCTAAGTGGAGTTAAATAGAGCAGCCAGCTAACGAATTAACCTCGTCACCTGTGGAAGGAAACTCAGAAACACCCACCAGAGGAAGTCCATGGACAGAACCAGCCGAAGTACCATTCATGACCACAGGAGGGAGCCCGACAACAGAATTCACAACAGTACCCCCCGCTTGAGGAGGGGTCACCGAACCCTCACCAGAGCCCCCAGGCCGACCAGGATGAGCCAAATGAAAGGCACGAATCAGATCGGCAGCATGAACATCAGAGGCAAAAACCCAGGAATTATCTTCCTGACCATAACCCTTCCACTTGACCAGGTACTGGAGTTTCCGTCTCGAAATCCGAGAATCCAAAATCTTCTCCGCCACATACTCCAACTCCCCCTCAACCAACACCGGGGCAGGAGGACCAACGGATTGAACCACAGGCGCCACGTATCTCCGCAATAACGACCTATGGAACACATTATGGATGGCAAAAGAAGCAGGAAGGGCCAAACAAAATGACACAGGATTGATAACCTCAGAAATCTTATACGGACCAATGAAACGAGGCTTAAACTTAGGAGAGGAAACCTTCATAGGAACATAACGAGACGACAACCAAACCAAATCCCCAACACGAAGTCGGGGACCCACACAGCGCCGGCGGTTAGCGAAACGTTGAGCCTTCTCCTGGGACAATGTCAAATTGTCCACCACATGAGTCCAAATCTGCTGCAACCTATCCACCACAGTATCTACACCAGGACAGTCCGAAGACTCAACCTGCCCTGAAGAGAAACGAGGATGGAAACCAGAATTGCAGAAAAACGGCAAAACCAAAGTAGCCGAGCTGGCCCGATTATTAAGGGCGAACTCAGCCAACGGCAAAAAGGACACCCAATCATCCTGATCAGCAGAAACGAAGCATCTCAGATATGTTTCCAAAGTTTGATTAGTTCGTTCGGTTTGGCCATTTGTCTGAGGATGGAAAGCCGAGGAAAAAGACAAATCAATGCCCATCCTAGCACAAAAGGATCGCCAAAACCTCGAAACAAACTGTCAGAAACGATGTTCTCCGGGATACCATGTAAACGAACCACATGCTGGAAAAATAATGATCTTTACTTTTTGAACAGGGTCACCTGAGGAGCGAGGTTTCAAGGCAAGAAACAATTTACAATTATTTCTGAAATTCAAGAACTTAGATCTATCACCAAAAAACAAATCAGGAATTGGAATCCTAGGCTCTGACATCGGATTCTGAACCACAAAATCTTGAATGTTTTGTACCCTTGTAGTGAGACTATCCATCCAAGAGGACAGACCTTGAATGCCCATGTTTACACCTGTGTCCTGAACCACCCAGAGGTAAAGGGGAAAAGAGAGACAAAACACACTGCAAAGAAAAAAAAATGGTCTCAGAACTTCTCTTATCCCTCTATTGAGATGCATTAGTACTTTGGGCCACCTGTACTGTTATGACCTGGTGGTCAGGACAATAATGGACCTGGTGGTTAAGAGCACAGGGAATGACCTGATAGTTACTGATAATAAAGGACGAGCTCTGGGACGTGGGAACTCTGCTGACCGCAATCCCTAATCCTATCACACACACTAGAAATAGCCGTGGATTGCTCCTAACGCTCCCTATGCAACTCGGCACAGCCTAAGGAACTAGCTAGCCCTGAAGATAGAAAAATAAAGCCTACCTTGCCTCAGAGAAATTCCCCAAAGGAAAAGGCAGCCCCCCACATATAATGACTGAGTAAAGATGAAAATACAAACACAGAGATGAAATAGATTTAGCAAAGTGAGGCCCGACTTACTGAACAGACTGAGGATAGGAAAGGTAGCTTTGCGGTCAGCACAAAAACCTACAAAAAGACCACGCAGAGGGTGCAAAAAGACCCTCCGCACCGACTCACGGTGCGGAGGCGCTCCCTCTGTGTCCCAGAGCTTCCAGCAAGCAAGACAACAATAAAAATAGCAAGCTGGACAGAAAAATAGCAAACCAAAGAAAATACAAGCAGGAACTTAGCTTCTGCTGGGAAGACAGGTCACAAGAACGATCCAGGAGTGAACTAGACCAATACTGGAACATTGACAGGTGGCATGGAGCAAAGATCTAAGTGGAGTTAAATAGAGCAGCCAGCTAACGAATTAACCTCGTCACCTGTGGAAGGAAACTCAGAAACACCCACCAGAGGAAGTCCATGGACAGAACCAGCCGAAGTACCATTCATGACCACAGGAGGGAGCCCGACAACAGAATTCACAACAGCCGGCCGGCTGTAAAGCACAGCGGTGACATCACCGCTCTGCTTTACGGCCAGCCGGCGCTCACAGTCAGTGCGGGAAGCTGAGGCCGGGGGACAGACACCGGAATGTAAGTATGTACTGTTTTTTTTTTTTACATTTACAATGGTAACCAGGGTAAACATCGGGTTACCTACGCGGCCCTGCGCTTAGTAACCCGATGTTTACCCTGATTACCAGGGGACTTCGGCATCATTGGTCGCTGGAGAGCTGTCTGTGTGACAGCTCTCCAGCAACCACACAACGACCTAAACAGCGACGCTGCAGCGATCGGCATCATTGCCTATATCGCTGCAGCGTCGCTTAATGTGACGGTACCTTAAGCTATAGCAATCCTTTTATCTAGTGATTTGCTACATAAGGGCTCATTAAGGCATCAGTGATTTTTTTATCAGTATTTGTATGCCCAAACCAGGAATGTCTCCAAAACACAGAACAGGTGTCTATCTTTCAATTACAGTTTTTCTCTACGTGTTCCACTCCTTGTTTTGGCATACAAACACTAATGAAAAAACTCCGATGTCTTATTGAGCCCTAAAGCTTCCTTGGTTTAGAACCAGATGGCATTTCCATTTTTCTTTTCCATGATAAAAAAAACAAATTACAGCAGTGCTGGATCCTTCACATGATACGTATGGTAAATGGCATCCACCAGACCTCATTTTAGGTGCCTGCTGTGCTGCTTTCTTCTAGCATGCATGAAGGAATCTGCAGTTGAGCCTCTGACATAGAAATTAGCCTAAGGTTTTGGTTACATTTATGGAATTCTCTGCTTATACACCAGTTGTACAATGGAATTAGTTTCTTTATCTAATGTTTTAGTAATTATATATATCATACCTGATTTCACACAGTCTAGAAATGTATTATGCAGAATAATGTCAGTAAATTGTACATTTTCTAATTGCATCTGTGCATTTGTTCGCCTAGGTGTTTTACCTGCGCTCCACAATTTTCTTAAATTCTATTCTGGAGAGGACACCTCTGGACTGAGCTTGTATTCGGGTAATGATTCGAGAAAGTCGCTCATCTCGCATCTCTTCCAACTGACCTAACAAACCAGCCTTGAAGAAGACCTGTAAAAATAATAATTTTTTTAGGAAAATTGTTGACATTTATTTCAAATTTTGACTTGTTTAAAGTGGAAATATAGGACTGGAAAATATGACTGCTTTTATTCCAGAAATGGCCTCTCACTTGTCAATGGGCTGTTTCTGGCATTGCAGCTCAGCTCCATCGGAATGAATAGGGGCTTAGCTGTAATACCACACAAAACCTGTGAACAAGGGTGGTGCTGTTTGGAAAAAGGTAGTCAAATTTTTCGACTCTTGTACAGCCTGGTTTACCTTGGTGTGCCCAAATTTGTACTGAGTATGATCAATTTCTAGAGAGGCAAGGAGTTTCTCTGCGCCTTTCCTACTGTCTATAAACTGTCCTTCTGGAATAGCTGCAGGGTTCAGGATTCGGTATCTGGAAAACAGAAAATATGTAAAGCCGATGTGGTAAGAAATGTATTTTGTCATTGTGCAACATTGTCCTCCTCCTACCTTTGCCTAAAGTCTCCATATAGGATACGGTTAGGGAACCCTTTCCTGCAGATCCGGATGCCCTCCAGCACACCGTTACAACGGAGCTGGTGCATCACCAGACGATTATCCATTACACCTAGAATAAATGAGAATATAGATATTCTTAGAATACACGCAGAATCATTAACACTACAAAACTTGTAAAAGATTTCTATATTTCATTCCTCGATTTTGTAAACTAGTCAGAAGGGTCCGTTGGCGGATAACTGATCACACAGCATCTTCATGTTAGGTCCACCAGTTACCATTTGTTATCTATGGGAATATCTGCTAATAAATGTCCAATTGGTATGCAGCGCCACCACAGGGGAATCCAAGAGTTACATAGTGACAATCAGGATGATTCCGTTGCGTATTGTAATCCAGCGCATCACAGGTCCATAAGACTGGAGCTGCTCTGCGTAACCGCTCTCCCCTCTTAACTCTAAATTTCCTAATAGGGTACATAAAAATGGCTTCTCTTTCTAGGTAATGCCTTTGATACGAATTCCTTTTATATGTGATTTATGACTGTTTGTTTTGTAACATGGACACACTAAATGAGATGATTGTGTGAAATAACATGAACTTATTCTAAGCCAATTACCTGGGGATTTGGATTCATTAGGAATAATACAGCGAACAAAATGAGGGTGAGTGGAGCGCAGATTGGTCATCAGCTTGTTCAGATTCTCCTAGGGAGCACAGAATTAACAAACAGTGGGATAGTGCATGTTATTAATAACAGAGAAGATCAGGAATTTGGTAACAAAGAAGCCGTATTCGATTTGTAAATGTCAATCCCGCTGCGGAATTTAGAATCTACAGCTGAAAATAACAATATACTCATTTTATATGCGGTAAGTAGCACTTATTAACTACTTACGGACTGCCCAAACACTATAAGTATCTAGGCAGTCTGCGTTCTAAAATGACACCGCGTAGCATGGCAAATGTCACTGCATAGAATACGAGGCGCCCATCAGTCATGTGATCGATGAGTGTGGGGGGGAAACAGGAGTAAACCAATCAGCTCTTCTATGCAGGCAGGAAGCTGAGTTTCACCTGTAATTGGTGCTAATTGACCAGTCCCAGTTACAGGGAAGTGCAAATAGAAAAAAAAAAGGATTTCAATGTTAAAATGCCCAGCAAAATACTTTTAGAACCTTATAGAGGAGGACAATGTCTAAAATAAATGAAAAAAATGGAAACGTCTCTTCTTATGGAAAGTGACATGCCAGGGTAAGGAGACTTAAAGGCATTGAATGCTTCTCTGGGAAATTAAAATACAAATTGCCTGTTCAAAGAGGAAGAGGACTAGAAATCTAATCTAATAGGTGGCACTAGAGTTCTAGACCTTTCCTCTTTGAAGAGGCAATTTGTATATTGAATTTCCAAGATGAGCACTGCATGGCCTATAAGTCTCCTTACCCTGGCACGTCAGGCATGCCACTCTCCACAAGGAGAGACATCACCTCTGGCAACACCCTGAAACTGCAAATTGAGATTCTGGTTTGGCTTTTATCCAAAGTAACGGGAGCAAGGCTTGACATTGACTTTTAGGATTGCTACTTCCAGTAGGTGGCACTAGAGTTCTAGTCCTCTTCCTCTTTGATGAGGCAATTTGCATGTAAATTAAAAATAAATACATGACTAAATAAAAAAAAAAAAAGATGCCAATATAAATCACTGTTACTAGCCCTACCCCACTGAAAAAAATCACAACGTGTCTGATATATAAAAATGATTTTTACAGAAATGGAAAGATTTTAAAATGTATTGTAATGGTCCTTTGCCATCAGAAAAATAAAAAATACATGCAAAACAGACACGTATTTCCTTCATTTTCATATCAATATCCCTCTATATACAGTATACGCAAAAAGAGAAAAAAAAGGCAGTTGAAAATAATTTATAAAAATCAGGCTCTATATATTCTGAATATATAATGCAAAGATTATTAGTTAAGATATCTCATGCACAATATATACTAATCAAGCCCTCCTCACACAACCGGATCAGGCGAATTTTGCCGCCGGATCAGTTTTTTTTCCCATAGACTTGTATTAGTGCCGGATTGCACCGGATGACATTGCACTTCGTCCGGGTTTTCACCGGATCCGGCAAATCTGCCGTTCCCGGTTTCTTGAAAAAACGTCCACAGCAACGTTTTTTTGTCTCTGGCGAAAAAGCCTGAAGCGCCGGATCGGGCGCTTCCGGCTGTTTGCTAGAATAGAAGCCTATGGGAGCCGGAAGGTGCCGGATCCGGAAAAAGGCGGATTCGGCGGCCTGATCTGGGTTTTTTAAACTGAACATGCTCCAATTTTTTTTTTCATCCAATAATCTAGATAGGCTAGCCGGATCCGTCAAAAAAACGGATCCGTCACATCAGTTTTTCACAATCTGCGCCGGATCCTGTTTTTCCAACATTTAGCCTGACACTGAAAACCTGATGTGTAAAAGTAGCCTTACAGTAGCAGCAGCCACTACACAATTACAGAGTTACGCTATTCTGCTCCATGTACTGCTGTCCAAGCCTGAGCAGATATCAGATGATCAATGGTGGTGTCGGACCCCCATTAATCTTTATCAGTGACCTTATTCTATGGCCAAATCATAAACATGCTTCTAGGGTAAAAAAAACATCTGTACATGTGAATCCAACAACACAATAACCTGCAGTATATGCTCTATGCCAGTGTCATGAGTCCCAATTGCTTAATAACATAAAGAGTAACTGTCCTTTACATTTTTATTTCATAAATGAAGAGTACACATGAAAATAGGCAACTTTGTAATGTATCTTATCAGAGAAATCTGTTTCTGGATCGATTATTATTCATTCTCAAAATTCTCAATTCCTGGGTAAAATCTGTATTCAGTGAAGACAAATTGTAATATTCCTGAGATAGGAGATGGCAGTAACTATTGGTAAGATTCTATACAAATGGTCGGATTCTAGCTCCCCCTTAGCTTCGCCCCTCTACATAGAGTCTTATCAGCACCAACTGCCATCTCCTACCTCAGTCATTTAAACATCTGTCTTCATTGAACTCAGATTTTAGCAGAGAAATTGGAATTTTGAAAATGAATGATGAATCTTGGCAGAAAAAACAATCACATTTCCCTGATAAGATATCTTACAAATTTTCTTATTTTCATGCGCACTATTGATTTATGCAATAAAAGTTAAAACGACGGTTTCTCTTTAATGTCACTGGCTCTATCATGTCGCTGCTGCAGTCGGTCGCAGACCCTGATGGAGGCAGCACTGGAATGAGAGATGTGATCGGTAAGATGAGTATTGTTTTTTATCACCCAATTTCAAAGACAAAGTCACTAAACATCAAAGACAACCTCGTTAGCTTTTATTATGTTGTGGATGTACAGTCACATACCCGGTGCAGAGCTGACACTGTCTGGAATGAGGAACCCTTCTTCTTACTGCCTTTGCCCTTGGAAGCTTGTTCTGAGGAGTGCAATGAAACAGAAGCATGTTCGAAAATAAAAAAAAAAACACAGCATTATTAATTTTTATGTATAGGGAGAATAGAAAAAAACTTGAGAATGAACCTGAATATCAGAAACAGACCTCTCATACAAACACTTTAAAGGGAATCTGTCAGCAGGATTTTGCAATGTAATCTGAGAGCAGCATGATATAGGGTCTTGATAGCCTGATTCTAACAATGTGTCACTTACTGGGCTGTGTGTTGCTGTTTCAATAAAATTAGTGTTTTATCAACAGGAGATTATCACTAGAGGACTAGTTGTCTCGCGTCTCTTAGTCAACTGCAATTTAACCACACCCAATCACTGATTAGCAACTGTCAATTTACAGTGTACAAGGAAAGCTGCCAATCAGTGGTGTGGGTGGGGTTATACAGGGATCAGTACTCTGAGCTCTGCTAGATGCACAGCAGAGAAAACAGTGATTGCATCAAAATGATAGCAAACAGACCAGCAAGGGACACATAGCTTGATTTAGGGACTCTGTCCCATCATAATCCTGCCCTAAGATTATCTAGCAAAAAACTGGTGACAGATTCCCTTTCAGTAATTTACCAACTGCACTATATATTGAGAATTATTTACTAAATTTAAGGCTAGAATTACATGTGTAGTTTTTAAAGAGAACCTGTCACGAGAAGAAACGCTATTAACCTACAGATATGACCATTTATTATCACTTAGACCCCCACTGCCGGGAGGAAATTAACTTCCGGTAGCGTTTGATTTTCAGTCACGGGTGCGGCACCGGTGTTGTTTCAGCTCTGAGTATACAGAGTAGTGGCTGTAACTGTGACGCCAGCACTGACTGACAGCAGCTCAGCATTAGGGCTGTCAGTCAGTGATAGGTGTGTGGTTACAGCCACCGCGCTCTATAAACAGAGTGACTGAACCTGCACCGACGCCGCCCCTAGAACTGAAACCTGAATGCCACCAGAACAAATAAAGTTAATTTGCTCCCGGCTGCAGGGGGTCAAAGCCCAGGCACCAGGCAGAGCCCAATTAACCTGCAAATTAACCCCATATCTGCAGCTTAGGCTACTTTCACACATCAGGTTCCGACGATAAACGGATGAAACGTGAGGTGAAATGAGTTTTCCATCAGGAACCATCAAATATATAGTTAATTCAAAATATTGTTTGTCCCAGCACCACACAGTAACAAGCTAATAAAAGCTCATAATATGGAGAGGGCTGATGGTAATCTATTGGCTATAACCTATGCAATCAACCTATTTAGGTTCATCACAAATTATATAATTCCTAAAGTGTTGGTCTTCTCTGAACAACTCTTTCTCTAGAGGGAGTCATTGCATAGCGTATACACAAAGGCGCTCTACTCGACTTTTTCCAGCAGTCCCATAGATGATTAATGGAGTTGGGACCGAGGATGGTCACCACTAGGGTTGAGCGAAACGGATCGTTCATTTTCTAAAGTCGCCGACTTTTGGCAAAGTCGGGTTTCATGAAACCCGACCCGATCCCTGTGTGGGGTCGGCCATGCGGTACACGACTTTCGCGCCAAAGTCGCGTTTCGTATGACGCGCTTGGCGCCATTTTTTCAGCCAATGAAGGAGCGTGGGCAGAGTGATGACATGGGTCTTAGGGGCGTGGACGCCTATCGTCATCTTGTCGCTTGTGCGCTGTAGCGATTTGAAATGTGTAACACCAGCTTTTCTGTTCAGGGACGGAGGGGAGAGGGAGAGGGAGAGGGAGAGAGAGAGAGAAAAAAAAATAATAATAATAATTACCCATTGACTTTGCATTGGGGTTCGTTTTTCGGTTGATCCCCGACTTTTCGCCATAATCGGCCGATTTCACTCGACTCGACTTTAGAGATAGTCGGGTTTTGCGAAACCTGACTCGACCCTAAAAAAGTAAAAGTCGCTCAACCCTAGTCACCACCACCCAATTCATGAATTGGCTCTACAGAGCCAGTTTTTTGGGCTCCAGAGTCAGTTCCCTGGATCACTGGGGTCCCTACAGATATGGCATAACTTAATGACCTTTTAATATCTGCTTAGAATGACGATTTCAATGTGTAATGATGCTATTTGTTCTGAGTAAGTAATATGCTGTGTGCATCCTAAAACTGCGCTAGTATTTCATGTAGGTACCCATATATGTATATGTGCTGCTGACAGAAAAGCGGGCACAACTTTAATAGTATCATACAATAGCACAGCATTTTTTCCATCTGTACCTGATTCGGCACTAGCATAGTTGGCGAAGAGATGAGCCAGCAGCTTGAGGGATGACTTCTGGTACAGCCCTACCACAGTCTCATTCAATGGGTCTTTGTTCTTCTCCAGCCAGCCAAGAATGTTATAGTCCACAGTACCAGCATAGTGGACCAGAGCAAAGTGAGCCTCAGGCTTCCCTTTGATGTTCCTTGGTTTCTGGAAGTTGTTGGACTTGCCCAGGTGATTATCATATAGTTTTGCTTTGAAGGTCATGTCAGAGGCTTTGGGAAACATGCACTCCTCTTCAAGGATGGACATGATACCCATAGGCTGTGGAGAACCACCAAACAAAGCCCAATAAGTAACACATAAAACGAAGAATGTAAAAACTGAATTAATTGATGTTTCCTCTGTAATAATTACTTATACTTCATGTCTCCTAGAAAATACATAGAGGTCTGTGAAAAATATAATGGAAAGGGAACCTCTTAATTTATAGGCAATAGTAAAGCAATAATTAGAAAATAAAGCTAAAATAAATGACCTCTAGTCAAAGGATACAATTAAAAATTGCACTCCTTATATATCACAGTGTGATACAGGACTAATATATGACTCCATCGTTACAATGCTCTCACCTTCTCTATGAGATCAATACAGGCCTGCAGGTCCATGCCAAAGTCTATAAACTCCCATTCTATCCCCTCCTTTTTGTACTCCTCCTGCTCCAACACGAACATGTGGTGGTTGAAGAACTGCTGTAGCTTCTCATTAGTGAAGTTAATGCAGAGCTGCTCAAAGCTGTTAAACTAGAGAAAAACATATAAAAAATTATAACATAATAAAAAATAAGATCCATAGTAAAAAAAAATCATGGAAATCAATATATTTCACTAACTAAATCAAATGGATTGTCTACATCGGCCATTTTTGGAATCCCCATACAAATGAAGAAAGAGATGTGTGCATGCAGACACCTTTCCTCTGACAGTGGTACATGATGGGCCCCACTCTGGACCCACTGGTGTAACCCACAGCTATCATTTGTTTATGGCATACCCTGTGGTGCAAGATAACCTTTTTATTTATATTGCTGTATACATTTAATAACCCTTTAATTCATACTCCTAGCCTCCGAGTCTAGTATATTGCCTCGCATGGCAGATGTGCCTTTCTCAGTGACCTAAGTGTATCACATATTAAACGTTGGGAAATAAAGGCCAGCATGGTGGCTCAATGGTTAGTACTGTAGTCTTATAGCACTAGGGTGTTGGGTTCTAATACCACCATGGATCACATCTGCAAGGAGTTTTCATGCGAGTTTTCTTCTACGCTTCAAAATCATACTGATAGGGAATTTAGATTGTAAGCCCAAATGGAGACAGAGATAATGACGTCTGTAAAGTGCTCCAGAATTTTTTTTTGTGCTAGATAAGCAAACATAATAAATAAAAGATGTACTGCAGAGAAAAAAGTGGAAACAGGTTCAAATTATAGTAATGATGAATTAATATAGTGTTAGGGCTAGCGGAACACACCAAATTATAAGAGAGATGGTATAGGGTGCGTTCGCAGCCCGGGGTCCACCGTGCAGAGATGGAACCTGCTGCTGAGTAATGACAGACTATATGGCGGTACAATGTGGATACACACATGGGTTAACTTCACCCTGTGTGAACGAAGCAAATCCTGTTGCGTCACAGGGCCACGGTACCGCACCAAGAGCGCAAGCAAGGAGTCACAGAACTCTGTCCCAAGACACAGGATTAGAGTACGTTCAGACCACTTGAGCTCGACACCGCAACTGGGGTGTAAAAGTAACAAAATATAACTTAAAGTACAAGAGTGCATGCTGTGCTGCTTTGGCGGACGCCACTAACCACCCAGACTTGGGATAGGAAAGCGCTCTATAAGAGCACGGCGCCGCACTGGCGGTTACAGCAATAGACGCTGTATCGTGTGTCTTTATGTTGACAGCTTAGTCGGACGCTAGACAGCAAGAATCCACCTTTTGCGAACAGTCATACACAAGGGAGGTGATTTTAAAGAACGACTTGCACTCATCAACACACACACGATTCCAAATGTTCACTAGCGCATGGCCGTGCGGCCATGCAAACCTTTTATAGCTGCAGCAAGAACAGGACCTTCCCAGAAGGACCAATGGGAGTCAGCCACAGAAGAAGAACACCTTCAGGACCTTCCTAAAGGACCAATGGGATTTCCTACAGTATCTAAGCATGTGACCCTTGATCTCCAATGAGAGATCTTGCCCTGGGCATGCTCAGAAAGGGAAGAGCAGAACAGTCCATGAAACACCTGCTCTCCGCTGCCCAGTACTGGCTACAATGGCAGAAGATGGAAAGTCAGCAGTAACCAGTCGTCCAGTATCAGCCTGAGCTAGACGCTGGGACCGACGTCTCTGCTGAGCAGACTCCACTGCGGCTGGAGAAGAATGGGAGACCACAGTGGAGATGGTTCGAGATTCCCCCTGTGCAGAGGTGGGATCTCGACACTTAACATATGGTTTATAGAATTTTCCTTTATTCTAAAATTTCAGGCGTTTACTTACATCGAAGATCTCAAACCCAGCAATGTCCAGCACCCCAATGAAGTATTGTCTTGGCTGCTTGGTCTCCAAAGTGGTGTTAATCTTCACGACCATCCACAAGAACATCTTCTCGTACACTGACTTGGCTAGAGCACCAGTGGCATAATATAACTAGAAGACATTCAAGGTGATGTTACAGAAATACAATACAAATATTAATAATACTGTAACACTTTAGTATAATATCATTATCCTAACCTAAAATATTGAGAACAAGTATATATGTAACTGACCTGTTGGACATTTTGTCCTTTGGTGACATATTCATTCCCCACCTTAACCCTAGGGTGGCACAAGCCCTTCAAGAGGTCGGCAGAGTTCAGGCCCATTAGATAGGCAGCCTTATCAGCCTCTGAAAATACACAGTTTATATAGTAGAAAATGTTTAATATGCTCAACGCCAATCCTGCAGGTCACAGTAGCTGAGTTCCTGGGGAGCATTGAGAAGTAGAAAGGTGCCATTTGGTTAACATTGTTAGTCAGCAATAACAGAAATTGTATGGGGACGAACAATCATACCAGCAATCATCTGTCCACCATTACTGATGGTAACAGCTTCATATAAATTATACCTCCATGTAATTGGAAGGAGATAAGCACTGATCACCTTGCCATGGTGGTAAGCTCTCATTACCGGTAGATTATCTTCTAGTGATACTTTTTCAAACTAGAAAATTAGGCGTACATGGAGCTAAGGGTTAGTATATCACTTTATGAAATAAATACACATGAAAGGAATTATGACAACATGATGTAACATGACATAATATGTTTATATAACAAGCTTAACATATTGTCAAAAATTTCCAGAAATGTCTAAAAAAAAAGTTGAGTTCTGGGTTGTAGGATCCCAACTTGCAGAGCAAGATCCCATAACCCTCCACGGCCCTTCTCACTGAGAGAGCGAAATCTTGCGTGTTAGGGGTCGCTGACACTGTCGCATATTCTCTCGTGCGAGAAGATCGGGACAATTTTGCTAATGACACTCGGTCCAAACTCTGTCAGAGTTTGAGCTGTGTGATATCTGCGTGTGATCCCATTATCTTGCATGAGAGAATCGCAGAAAAAGTGCAGAGAAGATGGAGAACTTAATTCCTCCATCTTCTCCATTTGTGTCTGTGAGCGCAGTGCAGTCCGATATTTTACACGCAGCCATAAACTTACATGGGTGAGCGTGATCTGAATATCGGAGCCACTCGCAGAATGCTACTTTTGTTTTCTCATGCCAAATCGGCTTGAGAAAATAATCGCAGATCAGCACTGCCCCATAGTAAAACATTGCGCCAAGTGCTTTTGCAGCGCCCCAGAGATCCGGTCGTTGCAGTATAGTGCTGTGCCACTAAGGGGAGCAGCGGTACGTCTGATGGCACTAAAGAGTTCTCCTGACCAGGTATCACTAGAACACATTACACTTCATACTCCGGCCACTAGGGGGAGAAAAAGGCTTTATTTATTGGGCCACTCCTCACACTGGTAAAACTAGGGGCTGGGGAGGAAGTTAGTCAGAAGCTGACTGGGTTGGAACCAGGCAACATCCCGTGGCAGGGGGTGTTGCAGGGAGAAGGCACAGGGGGGTCCCTGTCAGGCGTGGGAACCTGGCAGGTGCCTAGCGAACAGAACGTAACGGAACCGCGCCTGCACACCTTGCGGCGGTATCCTAAGAGACACGAAGGGAAGGATATTGTGTAAACATGTAAACGAGATCAGCACAAAGGAGAGCCAGTAAGAGTCATGCCGAGAGAGGAAGGCAACATCTTACTGAGGCGCGTAGTCGGTGGCCGGATCACCGTAGGAGTAACTGACTTCAGGCCTTACTTCAAATTCCGCTGGACAGTTAATCATAGGTTGGCTGTCTACCTTCTACACCTACGAAGACATAGGGGCAACATTGGGAGAGGGGCGTCTCTAGGGTCCCGGAAGACCTCCAAGCCTTCCCGTCATACGGGTGGCATCCTAGCCATAACAAATCTGGGGACGTTAGAAACTAGTAATATCTGGAACCAAAGAACGAGAGAGAGAACAAGCTGTAGAGAACGAAAGAACGAGAGCAGCAGTTGTGAGGACTATTCCGAATGCTCAGCAGGGTAGGACTACAACACAGGCGCTATTGGTAGGCAACGATTTCCATCTGCGAGGGAAACTCTGGATGTGCCCATCGGACCGGCCGGTCTCTGAAAGCCCTGTTAAACGTACTCTGGATAGAGGATCCTGAAGCCATCAGTAAAGAGGTAAAGAGACTGCAACCTTGTGTCCTCATTATTGACTGCACCTGACACCATCACCATCTACATATCTGGGAAGCCCTGGGGACACACTTCTCTTGTGGGAAGTGAAGTACCGGCTGGGTACTGAAGGTTATTTATACTCAAAATGTTATTTAAAAATATTTAATCTTGTTATTGTTTGTAACGTTTAAGCGTCCTCACCTCCCATAAAGAACAGCACCTTTTCTATTTACTTGTTCTTAGCATTCAAAAATTTTGTATGTCTTTCACTGCATTATATTGTTGTTCTTCTTCCCAGTCCAGGAGTACTTCCTGCAGCTGCCATCCCATCACCCCAGCGGACCCCACAGAAGCGTCGGTCACCCTGACCGAACACCACAGGTGGCGTCACGAACCCTTGACAGACTACTCCAAAACCTTTATTGGATGCCCCTTAGCAGGGTCACGACCGGGTCCTGCCACCGTGACAACCGAGTGACCGAGCAGAAAGGACCGGTACCGAGTGACCTGTGGCCCTGTGTATGGGGGCGCTCCAACTTGGCGTCACGAACAGGATCGTACTTAAGCCTAAGAAGCAGGTCATGTGTGCCTTGGAACTGTGATTGAGACGTGTTGGAATTGTGATTTATTGCAAGGACTGTGAATTGCTATTGGCGCAGGATTCCCGCCAAAACCACCACCATTGCCTCGCCACGAGGAGCGCAGGAGAAGAAGGAGGGCGTGCCATGGGAGGAGACTATCAAAGTGGCGCCAGAAGTACTGACCGCCCCCTCTGATTACTGTTGCGGGAGGACGATCTCCCCTGAAGCAGAGGAGAACCTGCCCCCTGAGTTGCACCGGTGGGAACCAAGGCAAGGAGGAACTCGACCCCCAGGAAATGGAGGAGCCGCGTGGGAGTGCCATTGCAGATCCCGGAGAGGGGATGACGACCAAAGGGTACCCGAGCGGCGAAGAAGTGATCCTGGCTTGTCCCCGCCAACCGGAGGAGGACCCAGACTTCCCAGGGTCGCGGGCGGAGGAGCCAAGTCAGCCTATCCCAAGCGTGGAACCAGCCGATGTGAAGCTATGGAGATCGGAGCCGCCACCGAGGGCCGCGGCCGATTCCAGCGGCCTTATCAACGGAACCGATCGGCATTGGTGGAACCATATCAGACGGAGGTACGGAAAACGCCCCTGCCCTGATGACCTATCCGGTTCCCGCGACAACTCCCCGTCCTGACAGCGACCGACTCCCTGCCCCTGAACTGGTGGCTATAACCCCCGGCACCATGGAGAAGCTGGTGCCTCCGCTCCCAACAACTATGGGGACACCACTGTGCGTGAGCTCCGAGGGGGTGATCTTCCAATGGGAATACCCGAGGATAGGGCCAGACGGGGCCAGACAGGAGGGCCTCAGCATTGCTGCGCTCACCTGGGAACAATATAAGCAATGCCTGATTTTACACTGGAAAGACCAACAAGAGACAGAACAAAGTGACCCACCGAAAGTACCAGAACCAAAGACAGGACGTAATAAAGGAAGTCCGGTAAAGCGGGGAACTGTGGTAGCCTTTTGCCCGAAGCGGGGTTGGGGCTATATACAGGAACCGGGGCTACCGACGGAAATCTTCTTTACTAGCTACAACGTGAAGACCCCACGCCGTGATAGATGGGATAATCAACTGCTGTATCAGGGGGATCAGGTGACCTACACCCGCTATCGGAGTGCGCAAAGGTGGTGCGCCCAGAATGTTTACCGATGCGAACCGGTAGTGGCGCCACCTGCTATCCTGACTACGACTAACCCGGATTTGACGAATTCCACCCCTGTTACCACAGTGTGCATTATTGCCGCTACTGAACTTGCAACCAAAGCTGACATTCGGATCCAGACACCGGGTGACCTGGCCGCACCTGAGAGACGAACCCACGACAAGGACACTGCAACGGGCGAGAACACGGGACCGGAACTTCCGCGGCCGGGAAGAGTCCTCGACCGATGGATGCCTTGCAACCTATTATAGGAATAAACCTCGAAGATCAGAAATATGTACATAGTTCACTGTGTTCCTGCTGCTACCCTCAACCCGTAGGGGTTAGAGAGAGAGTCCTACTGAGAGATGTAGAAAGATGGTCGGCACAATGGCAGTAGGCTCAGCCGAGGAGCTAGGCGGTCCTGCATTGGTGAAGTTGGAACGGAAAGAAAGTTTAAATGTTGTAATATTATTTTATGGTAGGCCTTTAGTGGGTTCAGCGTATACGCCCTTAAAGGAAGAGTTAGTTTATTGTTCAAAAATTTGCACTTAGTAGAATACCCGGCTGGGTACTGAAGGTTATTTATACTCAAAATGTTATTTAAAAATATTTAATCTTGTTATTGTTTGTAACGTTTAAGCGTCCTCACCTCCCATAAAGGGAAGCACCTTTTCTATTTACTTGTTCTTAGCATTCAAAAATTTTGTATGTCTTTCACTGCATTATATTGTTGTTCTTCTTCCCAGTCCAGGAGTACTGGATTTAACCGGGGGGGAATGCAGCGCACCAGAGACCTGGTCGTTGCAGTATAGCGCTCTGCCACTAAGGGGAGCAGCGGTACCTCTGATGGCACTAAGGAGTTCTCCTGACCAGGTATCACTAGAACACATTACACTTCACACTCCGGCCACTAGGGGGAGCAAAAGGCTTTATTTATTGGGCCACTCCTCACACTGGTAAAACTAGGGGCTGGGGAGGAAGTTAGTCAGAAGCTGACTGGGTTGGAACCAGGCAACATCCCGTGGTAGGGGGTGTTGCAGGGAGAAGGCACAGGGGGGTCCCTGTCAGGCGTGGGAACCTGGCAGGTGCCTAGCGAACAGAACGTAACGGAACCACGCCTGCACACCTTGCGGCGGTATCCTAAGAAAGAGACACGAAGGGAAGGATATTGTGGAAACGTGTAAACGAGATCAGCACAAAGGAGAGCCAGTAAGAGTCGTGCCGAGAGAGGAAGGCAACATCTTACTGAGGCGCGTAGTCGGTGGCCGGATCACCGTAGGAGTAACTGACTTCAGGCCTTACTTCAACTTCCGCTGGACAGTTAATCATAGGTTGGCTGTCTACCTTCTACACCTACGAAGACATAGGGGACAACAATGGGAGAGGGGCGTCTCTAGGGTCCCGGAAGACCTCCAAGCCTTCCCGTCATACGGGTGGCATCCTAGCCATAACAAATCTGGGGGACCTTAGAAACTAGTAACATCTGGAACCAAAGAACGAGAGAGAGAACAAGCTGTAGAGAACGAAATAACGAGAGCAGCAGTTGTGAGGACTATTCCGAATGCTCAGCAGGGTAGGACTACAACACACAGGCGCTATTGGTAGGCAACGATTTCCATCTGCGAGGCAAACTCTGGATGTGCCCAACGGACCGGCCGATCTCTGAAAGCCCTGTTAAACGTACTCTGGATAGAGGATCCTGAAGCCTTCAGTAAAGAGGTAAAGAGACTGCAACCTTGTGTCCTCATTATTGACTGCACCTGACACCATCACCATCTACATATCTGGGAAGCCCTGGGGACACACTTCACCTGTGGGAAGTTATACCATCCAGCTGCCATCCCATCACCCCAGCGGACCCCACAGCAGCATCGGTCACCCTGACCGAACACCACAGGTGGCGTCACGAACCCTTGACAGACTACTCAAAAACCTTTATTGGACGCCCCATAGCAGGGTCACGACCGGGTAACCGAGCAGAAAGGACCGGTACCGAGTGACCTGTGGCCCTGTGTCTGGGGGCGCTCCACTTTCCAATAAAACATCGGATAAAACATCAGGTAGCACTAGGCCGTGTGAGCGAACCCTTATCCTGAGGCCTTGCAGTTTGATATAAAACAGCACTGTCATATCATTTACTAAATAGCTACCAATCAGTGATATTAGAGCGATTACCAATTAGTAATCAATTAGTAAAAGATGCAATAGCACTGGTTTAGTTTAAAAATTGTGATCTCGCGATAACATGCAAGATCTCGTGCTTGCACAGTGAAGAGGACATCACCGCTAGTCACTGAGGCTGTGCTTGCAGCAGCTCACTCTGCCGTGGATTTCAGCCTGGATGGTCACATCTTGAATTATGACGTGAGACAGTACAGCGGACAGGTGAGGGGTATGGTTGTTTTTTATTTATTTTTTTTATTTTTTTTTACAGGAGAACAGGACTTCAATTAAATGGGCATTAGGTGAGTATTTTGTTGCCTATTTTATGTTTTTTTTTACAGGGGACAAGGGCTTCAATGGAATGGGTGTAAGGTCAGTATAACTGTGTTTGCTATTTTTAAATAAAAAAAAGAAAGCTGTGTGTCTTTTTATTTTAAATAAAGGACTTTATTTTGGCTGTATGTTTATTTACAACTAGATGGTGGCCCGATTCTAACGCATTGGGTATTCTAGAATATGCATGTCCACATAGTATATTGCCCAGCCACATAGTATTTTGCCCAGTCACATAGTATTTTGCCCAGTCATGTAGTATAATGCTCCTTGCAGTTATGGCCCCATAAATGCTCCATATAATGCTCCATGCAGTTATGGCCCCATAGATGTCCCATATAATGCTCCATGCAGTTCATTATGGCCCCATAGATGCCCCATATAATACTCCACGCAGTTATGGCCCCATAGATGCCCCATATAATGCTCCATGCAGTTATGGCCACATAGATGCCCCATATAATGCTCCATGCAGTTATGGCCCCATAGATGCCCCATATAATGCTCAATGCAGTTCATTATGGCCCCATAGATGTCCCATATAATGCTCCATGCAGTTCATTATGGCCCCATAGATGCCCCATATAATGCTCCATGCAGTTGTGGCCCCATAGATGTCCCATATAATGCTCCATGCAGTTATGGCCCCATAGATGCCCCATATAATGCTCCATGCAGTTCTTTATGGCCCCATAGACGCTCCATACAGAATTGTGCCACATGTAATGCTGCTGCTGCTGCAATAAAAAAAAAAATAATTACATACTCACCTCTCGTCGCTGCTCCTCAGTGTCCCGTCTCTCTGCACTGACTGTTCAGGCAGAGGACGGCACGCACACTAATACGTCATCGCGCCCTCTGACCTGAACAGTCACTGCAAGAGGATGGGAAGACGGAGCGGCATCCGGCGGATGGAACGCGGACAGGTAAATATGAAATACTCACCTGCTCCTGGCGCTCCTGACGCTGTCCCTGCCTGTCCCATGGTACCGCAGCTTCTTCGCGCCTGTGCGAGAAGGACCTGCCATGACGTGATGGTCACATGACTGTGACGTCATGGCAGGTCCTTCTCGTGCAGGGCCTGTGATGACATTGCGGTCACATGACCGTGACGTCATGGCAGGTCCTTCTCCCATACCATCGTTGGCACCGGAACCTGCCGCTTCCATGGAGAGGTCACCGGAGCGTCGCGAGGAGCGGGAAAGGTGAGTATATAATAATTTTTTATTATTTTTAACATTAGATCCTTTTACTATTGACGCTGCATAGGCAGCGTCAATAGTAAAAACTTGGTCACACAGGGTTAATAGCGGCGATAACGGAGTGAGTTACCCGCGGCATAACGCGGTCTGTTACCACTGGCATTAACCTTGTGTGAGCGGTGACTGCGGAGAGTATGGAGCGGGCACTGACTGCAGGGGAGTAGGGAGGGACTTATCGGACTGTGGCCATCGCTGATTGGTCGCGGCAGCCATGACAGGCAGCTGCCGAGACCAATCAGAGAATGAATATCCGTGACAGAAAGAAAGAAGGACAGACGGAATTGACCCTTAGACAATTATATAGTAGATATGACTATGGGTTAGTAATGGATAGGCGTCTTATAGACGCTTCTTTATTACTAACTCGTGGTCTTGATGTCACTTGACAATACAAAGGTGACATCATCCCCACAAATATTATCCCATTTACCCCCGCCACAGGGAAAGTAGGAAGAGTTGGGCAAAGTGCCAGAATTGGCGCATCTAATAGATGTGCCTTTTCTGGGGCGGCTGCAAGCTGCTATTATTAGGCTGGGGGGCAATATCCATGGCCCCTTAAAAGGCTGAGAATACCAGCCCCCAGCTGTCTGCTTTAGGTTGGTTGGTTGTCAAAAATGGGGGGACCCCACGCCGTTTTTTAAAATTATTTATTTAAATAATTTTTTTTTTAAATTCGCGGGACCCATCTATTCTCAGTAACCAGCCATGCTAAAGCTGACAGCTGAGGATTGCAGCCAGCATTAGTGATGAGCGAATATACTCGTTGCTCGGGTTTTCCCGAGCACGCTCAGGTGATCTCCGAGTACTTGTTAGTGCTCGAAGACTTAGTTTTCTTCGCCGCATCTGAATGATTTACAGCTGATAGACAGCTTGATTACATGTGGGGATTCCCTAGCAACCAGGCAACCCCCACATTTACTCAGGCTTGCTAGAAGCTGTAAATCATGCAGCTGAATCAGCAAAAACTAAATCTCTGAGCAGTCACAAATACTCGGAGACCACACGAGCGTGCTCTGGAAAACCCGAGCAACGAGTATATTTGCTCATCACTATCCAGCAACTGTCAGTTTGACTGGCTGCTTATCAAAAATACAGGGGAACGTTGGCATTTTTTTTTTATTTATAGCGCAGGCCCCGGCAGATGAATGCTCCCATCAATAGAACTTCCATCAGATGACACCTCTGTGACCGGAGGTCACAGCTGCGGGCTCATGCTGTCATTTGACAGGGTGGGAACTGCAGAGCTCTGACCAGTAGTAATAATCCTACCACCTGTCAGAGCCATTGGTGTTCAGGGTGCAAACATGAAAAGTAATGCGGGCTTCCTGGAGAACTCTGTATTCAGAGTTCGTGTCCAAACAGTAAGTATTCGGTACAGACCCTATAATAAACTTTACTGTTCAGGTTCACTCATCTCTAGTGATTGATACTCTTTAGCTAATGAACTGTTATTAACACAGTGATTGCATCTCACCAAGAAAAACATTACTGGTTCGATGATTAAATTTCTTTCTAACAAAAATACTATTGTATTCCATCGACAAACAGACTTGCATTAATGACGTTTTGCACTTTTAATATGTTTGCACTTTTGATATTTCTATATAAATGTAACGTTTAAGAAAAGCACCTCCCACAAAGGGAAGATGAGTTAATGTTACCTGTTGGAATGCATTCTACAAAATTTTTTGCATGAATTCACCGGGTTTTTGCTTTGTTCCAGCCCGGGACGTGTTTTGTTTAACGGGGGTGGTATGTGGCGCCCCTGAAGGTCCAGTCACCACAGAGGTACTGCATCTCATCCAGAGGTGTGGTACCCCAACTCTTTCGTAAGGAGGGGACACTGTACAAAACTCTAACACTCACATCCAACACACACCAGTTCAGTCGGGGCACCTGGGCGTACCCTTAGGGAGGAAGGCCTCATCCGTGGCTGGATAGGACAGGGTGGTGGGATTGAGTGGGATAGGTAGAAAAAGGGGGAGGAGCTTAGAGGGCGGGAGGACAGTGTGTGTTAGAGGAGTTGGTCCTGAGAGACCAATGAGAGAGGAGTCTGTGAGGAGAAGTGGAGATGAGCAGACATGTGGGTCTGCAGTTCCTGTCAGAGAGAAGGGAGAAGGAAAGGAAGGAAGCTCCAAGAAGATGGCAAGAGTCTCAGGGGCACAGGAAGTGCTGAATCCAGCCATGGGGCCCACATCCAGGCTCACTATTCTGTGAGTGGGGAGGCTGCACTATACTGTGTGTGTGTGGGGGGACTGCATTATACTGTGTCTGGGAGGCTGCATTATACTGTGTGTGTGGGGGAGCTGCACTACACTGTGTGTTGGAAACGACACTATACTGTGAGTGGGGGCTGCACTATGGTGAGAGCTAACTGAGACTAAGAACACTTGTGTGTTTGAAACGTATACAGTTTAGACAGGCACTCTCCTTCTGGTATACCCGATTTTTGTATGTTTGTGTGTGTGAGAGGCTGTATTATACTGGGTGTGGAGGTGAGCTGTACTGTACTGTGTGTGGGGGGTGCTGCAATATACAGTGTGGGGGGAGGCTGCATTATACTGTGTGGGGGCTGCATTATACTGTGTGTGTGGGGAGAGCTGTACTATACTGCGTGTGTGGGAACTGCATTATACTGTGAGTGGGGGGCTGCATTATACTATGTGTGGGTGGTGCATTATACTGTGTGTGGGGGCTGCACTATACTGTGAGTGGGGGGCTGCACTATGGTGAGAGCTAACTGAGACTAAGAACACTTGTGTGTTCAAAATGTATACAGTTTAGACAGGCACTCTCCTTCTGGTATACCCAGTTTTTGTATGTCTTACAGCATAATTCTATTTTAAATGAATACTATTAAAGTTAAGTGATTTTATCTCTTGGAGCTGGATTCCCTTTTTTCCACGACGGCTGTACTATACTATGTGTGTGAGGGGCTGTATTATACTGGGTGTGGAGGTGAGCTGCACTGTACTATGTGTGGGGGGCTGCATTATACTGTGTGTGGGAGGCTGCATTATACTGTGTGTGGGGGGGCTGCATTATACTGTGTGTGTGTGGGGAGCTGCACTATACTGTGTGTGTGGGAACTGCATTATACTGTGAGTAGGGGGCTACATTATACAGTGTGAGGGTGCATTATACTGTGTGTGAGGGCTGCACTATACTGTGTGGCTGCATTACACTGTGTGTGTGGGGGGGCTGCATTATACTGTGTGTGGTGGCAGTATACTCTGAGGTGGGCTGCAGTATACTCTGGGGGGCTGCAGTATACTCTGAAGAGGGCTGCAGTATACTCTATGAGAGGGGCTGCAGTATACCCTGAGGGAGGCTGCATTATACTCTTATCAAGGACCATGGGGAGTGCACTATACTATATGGTTCCAGTATTATTCTGTATCGAGGACTATCTGTACCCATCATTCTTCCTCAGCCGGTGTAAAAAAAAACTCGGGAACAAGCATCGAACGACTTCATTATTGTAGATTACGCTCGTTTAACGGCCTGAACTCAGCACATGGAAATACAACCGAATATGTGATGTGAAATATGTGAGAATTTTGGGCCCCACTTTAAACTTTTGCCCAGGGCCCCACTTTCTCTAAAACCGGCTCTGGCCGCAATAGTCTTCTGTGGCACGAGAGCGCATCAAGCTCTAACTTCGCCCACAAAAGTGCCAGGATGTAATCTTTTATTGCACATGCCACAGCATTCAGTAGTAAGCACTGCATGCACGTACACGCAGAGCAACAGGAAATTAAAGAACTGGCGGCCATTAAAACACAGCTGCCGGCCCGAGCATTGCAGTCCTCGGGAACCTGCCTGTAGACCGGACAAAAGGTAATCGCAGGCAGTTTACAGCTCACGGGCCTGATGTTCCCCACCCCTGGTATAAACTATTTTTTATATGTTATGTCATTTCCTAAATGGATTGTAGCAGTGGTCCCCCACCTATTTCACTTTGAGAGCCACATTCAACTCTGAGAGATTGTAACGATCCCCATCTAGTGCCCTCCTTCCACCTCAGAAATGACACCTAGGGCTCCCCATTACCAGTTTAATCATAGTCAAAGCTCCCCACAAAAAGTACTCAGAGATCTTAGGGTTAAATCCAGGCATTCCCACTGTACCCCCATTCAGTATTCTCTCATTAAATACGCTCAACAAATTATTGTATCCAGGTTCAAGCACCTCTCTAAATAGCTTCATCGTCCTACCTGCCAGTATATAATTATCCAGATCTGCTCATGTGCACTGTGCATGGCTACAAACAAAAGTTACCATCTGGAGACCTCCTCTTCATAGCAATTTGCTAATCCTGGTGCAAAGTGCACCAAGCTGGCAGACAGCAGTGAGCCAGACTTCATGCGCCCACAAGCCACATAATGGCACTCGAGCCATAGGTTGGAGACTCCTAGATTATAGTTTGGTCATATATTATGCTGAACACTACATGGAGATAGAATTATAATACCGATACAGTTGGGCATTAGTCTTCCATGTTATATTGTAACACAAGAAGAATGTTATGACAAATACCACAATAACTTTACAATGGTGCCACATATTTCAACACGCTTACCCTCAGTTCCATCAGGCTCTGCCTGCTCTTCTCTTTGCTTCTGCTTGAATCTCATGTTGCCAAAATGCATGATGGCTCCTGTTAGCTTGTAAATGGAATTCTTTTCATCTTGAGAAAACCCAAGCACATCAAAGGCACTCTGTTAAGACAAAGGAGGATTGGGTTAAATAATGTAGTTTTTTTTTTTAGATTTTATATAAATTACCGTAATTAACCTTTTGAGGTTCAGATGCCAGGTTTAACTGAATTTCATTTGACAATGAAAAAGCTTTATTTACAGGCCTATACTTTACTACCTACCATGTTTTTTATTGGTAATATATAGCAGATAAAAAAGTTATCAACTTTGCAAATAGTCATAAAAATGTCCTGTCATTTTCAGTACACAGATCTTATGCAAATAAGAGTAAGAGACACAATTTCTGTGTAGCCTAATTTTGTAGTCTCATACTTATTATGAAACTTTACAATGTAGAGGACAGATGGAAATAGTTTGTGTCATGGTGGTAACTCCCATGCCTCCTCAGCACCGTGGTTACCGCATGGCTTTTACTTGTGTCAGGCCATCTCGCTGAGTTTGCCTCTAGCAGCACTCCTCAGCACTACTGCATTTGCATGTGGATTCCATTTGGCTTTAGGGGGCATGGCCATTGTCTGCAGGAATTTAACCCTCATACCCATGCTTCTGACCCTCCGGTCAGCTGCTCAGTCCAGGGGACTTCCTTGGAGTTGTACCTGGTGTCTACCGGCAGCACAGCTTATCCTCACCACCAGAGACTCTAGTGAAGACCCGGTAGACAATCCAAAGTAAAACTGGCCCCTGGTGCAGTGGGTCCACACCCACCAGTGTTACAGTATGACGGGATCCAACAAGATCAGACTGTGTGTAACTATGACGGCATATAGGTCTGCATAGGAGCTGGAAACATAACAGTACAAAATTTTTACTGAAGACCATTTACAAAGTTACTTCATTTTTATTTTAGATCCATTGGAGCAATATATATTGGTTTTAAGATGCACACAGCCTTAAAATCTCAATGTAAAATACTCATATACACAGATATGGTTTTCAGGAGCCTGCTTTATAGTATTTTGTCATATTGAGCCATACTACACATTTAATATAGAAATGCTATAAATTATTTCCCTTAGGCTGCCGGCACACTAGCAGTATTTGGTCAGTATTTTACATCAGTATTTGTAAGCCAAAACCAGGAGTGGAAATAGAGGAAAAGTATAATAGAAACATCTGCACCACTTCTGTATTTATCACCCACTCCTGGTTTTGGCTACAGATACTGATGTAAAATACTGTCCAAATACTGCTGGTGTGACGGCAGCCTAATAGTACATGGCAACGATTGAACATTTTTGGAATAATTCTAAGCAGAATCAAAGACCAGATAATATTCCAGCTAAATTTCGTTACGTTTTGAAAAGTATTATAGCAAGTCATTACCAGCGAGGCAAGATTAAACAGGGTGTTACTGCACATCCAGCTTTCATCACTTAGTAGCTTGTGATGCTGCTTGGCCATTAATTATTTCTACAATCAACAGGACAGTTCCCAACAGGTCCTAACAACCCCAGCACGATCAGACAACGCTGTGTTTACTAACCCCCACATAAGCAAAAGAAAAGCCATTTTTTGATATTGTGCTATGAAATTTGCAATAATGCTTTGCAAAAAAAGATTCCAGTACATCCAAGATTATGTAAGGAAAATATTCTGTTAATGTATGCCCTGACTATCAAATACTCAATGACAGTTATTTTAGTAAAGTAAGTGGCTTTTAACTGATTCTAACAATAAATCACAATGATTAACTCCTATGTTTTATTACTTCCCTCCATTTTCTCTGAGCTTAGTAGATAAAGAACAACAAAAATCTATTTTTCCCAAGGCCTTACATGGAATCTGCCAGCAGGATTTAATCTCTCTGAAGTATTTACATGCGCGCTTTCAAAGACAAGTCCAGCAATATCTTTACATGGGCAGTCCGTTCCTCTATGGCTGCCGTCACACTAGCAGTATTTGGTCAGTATTATACATCAGTATTTGTAAGCCAAAACCAGGAGTGGGTGATAATACAGAAGTGGTGCAGATGTTTCTATTATACTTTTCCTCTAATTGTTCCACTCCTGTGTTTGGCTACAAATACTTATGTAAAATACTGACCAAATACTGCTAGTGTGACGGCAGCCTATAACTGAGAAATCAGCGTCTGAACTGATATGCAAATGAGGCTGAAGAACTATTGTAGTCTGAAGCCTCTGTCACTCCAGCTCTATTCCGCGACCAGCGCCGCAACCTCCTCCTTGCCTAACAGCTCCTTTTCCTGAAGTCACACAGCATAAAGGCTGTCAGTCAAGCTAGACGAGGCGGTGCTAGGCGGGTATAGAGCTGGAGTGACAGAGGTTTCAGATCAACCATAGAACTACAGCTTCATTTACCTATCAATGCAAACACAGATTTCTCAGTAATGGAGGAACCGTCTGGCCATGTCAAGATATTGCTCTACTTTAAAAGAACTAAATGTGCATATAAATAGTTTGGGTGGTGAAATTGTGCTGACAGATTCCCTTTAACCCCTTTACCCCCAAGGGTGGTTTGCACGTTAATGACCGGGCCAATTTTTACAATTCTGAGCACTGTCCATTTATGAGGTTTTAACTCTGGAACGCTTCAACGGATCCTGGTGATTCTGACATTATTTTCTCGTGACATTTTGTACTTCATGATAGTGGTAAATATTTTTTGATATTACCTGCGTTTATTTGTAAAAAAAATGGAAATTTGGCGAAAATTTTGAAAATTTCGCCGTTTTCCAACTTTGAATTATTATGCAATTAAATCACAGAGATATGTCACACAAAATACTTAATAAGTAACATTTCCCACATGTCTACTTTACATCAGCACAATTTTGGAACCAAAATTTTTTTTTGTTAGGGAGTTATAAGGGTTAAAATTTGAACAGCAATTTCTCATTTTTACAACACCATTTTTTTTTAGGGACCACATCTCATTTGAAGTCATTTTGAGGGGTCTATATGATAGAAAATAACCTAGTGTGACACCATTCTAAAAACTGCACCCCTCAAGGTGCTCAAAACCACATTGAAGAAGTTTATTAACCCTTCAGGTGTTTCACAGGAATTTTTGGAATGTTTAAATAAAAATGAACATTTAACTTTTTTTCACAAAAAATTTACTTCAGCTCCAATTTGATTTATTTTACCAAGGGTAACAGGAGAAAAGTTGTTGCACAATTTGTCCTGAGTACGCCGATACCCCATATGTGGGGGTAAACCACTGTTTGGATGCATGGCAGAGCTCGGAAGCGAAGGAGCGCCATTTAACTTTTCAATGCAAAATTGACTGGAATTGAGATGGGACGCCATGTTGCGTTTGGATTGCTCCTGAAGTGCCTAAACATTGAAACCCCCCACAAGTGACACCATTTTGTAAAGTAGATCCCCTAAGGAACTTATCTAGATGTGTGGTGAGCACTTTGACCCATTAAGTGATTCACAGAAGTTTATAATGCAGAGCTGTAAAAATAAAAAAATCATATTTTTTCACAAAAATGATCTTTTTGCCCCCAATTTTTTATTTTCCTAAGGGTAAGAGAAGAAATTGGACCCCAAAAGTTGTTGTACAATTTGTCCTGAGTACGCTGATACCCCTTATGTGGGGGTAAACCACTGTTTGGGCGCATGGCAGAGCTCGGAAAGGAAGGAGCGCCATTTGACTTTTCAATGGAAAATTGACTGGAATTGAGATGGGACGCCATGTTGCATTTAGAAAGCCACTGATGTGCCTAAACATTGAAACCCCCCACAGATGACACCATTTTGGAAAGTAGACCCCCGAAGGAACTCATCTAGATGTGTTGTGAGAGCTTTGAACCCCCAAGTGTTTCACTACAAGTTATAATGCAGAGCTGTGAAAATAAAAAAAATCTTTTTTTTTCCACAAAAATTATATTTTAGCCCCTAGTTTTGTATTTTTCCAAGGGTAACAGGAGAAATTGGACCCAAAAGTTGTTGTCCAATTTGTCCTGAGTACACTGATACCCCATGTGTGTGGAGGAACCACCATTTGAGCGCATGGCAGAGCTCCGAAGGGAAGGAGGGTAATTTGGAATGCAGACTTAGATGGATTGGTCTGCAGGCGTCACATTAAGTTTGCAGAGCCCCTAATGTACCTAAACAGGAGAAACCTCCCACAAGTGACCCCATATTGGAAACTAGAACCCCAAAGAAATTATCTAGATGTGTTGTGAGAACTTTGAACCCCCAAGTGTTTCACTATAGTTTATAACGCGTAGCCGTGAAAATAAAAAATCTTTTTTTTCCACAAAAGTTATTTTTTAGCCCCCAGTTTTGTATTTTCCCAAGGGTAACAGGAGAAATTGGACCCCAAAAGTTGTTGTCCAATGTGTCCTGAGTACACTGATATGTTGGGGTAAACCCCTGTTTGGGCGCACGGGAGAGCTCGGAAGGGAAGGAGCACTGTTTTACTTTTTCAACACAGAATTGGCTGGAATTGAGATCGGACGCCATGCCGCGTTTGGAGAGCCCCTGATGTGCCTAAACAGTGGAAACCCCCCAATTATAACTGAAACCCTAATCCAAACACATCCCTAACCCTAATCCCAACGGTAACCCTAACCACACCCCTAACCTTGACACACCCCTAACCCTAATCCCAACCCTATTTCCAACCGTAAATGTAATCCAAACCCTAACCCTAACTTTAGCCCCAACCCTAACCCTAATTTTAGCCCCAACCCAAACTGTAGCCTTAACCCTAGCCCCAACCCTAGCCCTAACCCTAGCCCTAACCCTAGCCCTAGCCCTAACCCTAGCCCTAACCCTAATGAGAAAATGGAAATAAATACATTTTTTTATTTTTTTATTTTTCCCTAACTAAGGGGGTGATGAAGGGGGGTTTGATTTACTTTTATAGCGGGTTTTATGATTGGCATCCGTCACACACTGAAAGACGCTTTTTATTGCAAAAAATATTTTTTGCGTTACCACATTTTGAGAGCTTTAATTTTTCCATATTTTGGTCCACAGAGTCATGTGAGGTCTTGTTTTTTTGCGGGATAAGTTGACGTTTTTATTGGTAACATTTTCGGGCACGTGACATTTTTTGATTCTTTTTATTCCGATTTTTGTGAGGCAGAATGACCAAAAACCAGCTATTCATGAATTTCTTTTGGGGGAGGCGTTTTTACCGTTCTGCCTTTGGTAAAATGGATAAAGCAGTTTTATTCTTCGGGTCAGTACGATTACAGCGATACCTCATTTATATCATTTTTTATGTTTTGGCGCTTTTATACGATAAAAACTATTTTATAGAAATAATTATTATTTTTGTATCGCTTTATTCTGAGGACTATAACTTTTTTATTTTTTTGCTGATGATGCTGTATAGCAGCTCGATTTTTGCGGGACAAGATGACGTTTTCAGCGGTACCATGGTTATTTATATCCGTCTTTTTGATCGCGTGTTATTCCACTTTTTGTTTGGTGGTATGATAATAAAGCATTGTTTTTTGCCTCGTTTTTTTTTTTTACGGTGTTCACTGAAGGGGTTAACTAGTGGGACAGTTTTATAGGTCGGGTCGTTACGGACGCGGCGATATTAAATATGTGTACTTTTTTTGTTTTGTTTTTTTTATTTAGATAAAGAAATGTATTTATAGGAACAATATATATATATATATATATATATATATATATATATATATATATATATACAGTTAGGTCCATATATATTTGGACAGAGACAACATTTTTCTAATTTTGGTTGTAGACATTACCACAATGAATTTGAAACAAAACAATTCAGATGCAGTTGAAGTTCAGACTTTCAGCTTTCATTTGAGGGTATCCACATTAAAATTGGATGAAGGGTTTAGGAGTTTCAGCTCCTTAACATGTGCAACCCTGTTTTTAAAGGGACCAAAAGTAATTGGACAGATTAAATAATTTTAAATAAAATGTTCATTTTTAGTACTTGGTTGAAAACCCTTTGTTGGCAATGACTGCCTGAAGTCTTGAACTCATGGACATCACCAGACGCTGTGTTTCCTCCTTTTTGATGCTCTGCCAGGCCTTCACTGCGGTGGTTTTCAGTTGCTGTTTGTTTGTGGGCCTTTCTGTCTGAAGTTTAGTCTTTAACAAGTAAAATGCATGCTCAATTGGGTTGAGATCAGGTGGCTGACTTGGCCATTCTAGAATATTCCACTTCTTTGCTTTAATAAACTCCTGGTTGCTTTGGCTTTATGTTTTGGGTCATTGTCCATCTGTAGTATGAAATGACGACCAATCAGTTTTGCTGCATTTTGCTGGATCTGAACACACAGTATGGCGGCTCTGAAAACCTCAGAATTCATTCAGCTGCTTCTGTCCTGTGTCACATCATCAATAAACCCTAGTGACCCAGTGCCACTGGCAGCCATGCATGCCCAAGCCATCACACTGCCTCCACCATGTTTTACAGATGATGCGGCATGCTTTGGATCATGAGCTGTACCACGCCTTCGCCATACTTTTCTCTTTCCATCATTCTGGTAGAGGTTGATCTTGGTTTCATCTGTCCAAAGAATGTTCTTCCAGAACTGTGCTGGCTTTTTTAGATGTTTTTTAGCAAAACCAGTCTAGCCTTTTTATTCTTGATGCTTATGAGTGGCTTGCACCGTGCAGTGAACCCTCTGTATTTACTTTCATGCAGTCTTCTCTTTATGGTAGATTTGGATATTGATACACCTACCTCCTGGAGAGTGTTGGTCACTTGGTTGGCTGTTGTGAAGGGGTTTCTCTTCACCATGGAGATTATTCTGTGATCATCCACCACTGTTGTCTTCCGTGGGCGCCTAGGTCTTTCTGCATTGATGAGTTCACCAGTGCTTTCTTTCTTTCTCAGGATGTACCAAAGTGTAGATTTTGCCACTCCTAATATTGTAGCAATTTCTCAGATGGGTTTTTCTGTTTTCGCAGCTTAAGGATGGCTTGTTTCTCCTGCATGGAGAGCCCCTTTGCCCGCATGTTTACTTCACAGCAAAACCTTCCAAATGCAAGCACCACACGTCAAATCAACTCCAGGCCATTTATCTGCTTAATTGAGAATGACATAACGAAGGGATTGCCTACACCTGTCAATGAAATAGCCTTGGAGTCAATTGTCCAATTACTTTTGGTCTCTTTAAAAGCAGGGTGGCACATGTTAAGGAGCTGAAACTCCTAAACCCTTCATCCAAATTTAATGTGGATACCCTCAAATGAAAGCTGAAAGTCTGAACTTCAACTGCATCTGAATTGTTTTGTTTAAAATTCATTGTGGTAATGTCTATAACCAAAATTAGAAAAATGTTGTCTCTGTCCAAATATATATGGACCTAACTGTATATTTATTTTTTTTTAGGAATTTTTTTTAAATTTTTTTTACACATGTGAATATTTTTTTTTTTACACTATAACATTGCCCCGGGGCAATATGTTATAGTGTAAGATCGCTGATCTGACACTTTGCTGTGCACTGTGTCAGATCAGCGATCTGACGTGCACTCCTGGAGGCTTCCCGGCGCCTGCTCTGAGCAGGCGCTGTGAAGCCACCTCCCTGCAGGACCTGGATGCCGCGGCCATTTTGGATCCGGAGGGAGGAAGGTAGGAGACCCTCGGAGCAACGCGATCACATCACGTTTCTCCGGGGGTCTCAGGGAAGCACGCAGGGAGCCCCCTCCCTGCGCGATGCTTCCCTATACTGCTGGAACACTGCGATCATGTTTGATTGCAGTGTGCCGGGGGTTAATGTGCCGGGGGCGGTCCGTGACCGCTCCTGGCACATAGTGCCGGATGTCAGCTGCGATAGTCAGCTGACACCCGGCCGCGCTCCCCCCGTGAGCGCGGCCGATCGCATATGATGTACTATCCCATTGGTGGTCATACAGGCCCACCCCACCTCGACGGGATAGTACATCTAATGTCAGAAAGGGGTTAATGCCACTTTGGTCTTTTTATTATCCATAAGCCACAGCAGTGGATGCTTTATTGTATTCAGTACATTTTCAATGTGTTAGTTTGTTCCCAAGATAACAAGACATTTATGTAATTTATGTAAAAAATATGTCTCTGTTTTAAGAAAAGAAAGCTATGCAATACAAACAGTATGAGTGACTATAATCAACGCAAATAGTGTTCTTTAAAAAAGTAGTCTCACAACATAAAAAATGTATTAACTTCAATCAATTTTTAGTTCCTCTAAAGAGATAAAAAATATATAAGTTGTTGTGTTAGCTGAATACTTGTTTGACATAGTGGGTAACCATACAATGAATATTACTTACATCAGTAGCTAATAACTCTTCTGCATCATCAATAGAAGCCACTGTCGTTTCACCTTGAGAGATGTACGCATAGTCATATGGGTTATTGGTGACTAGCAACATATCTGCAAAACAGACGAGAAAATATTACAAGGGGTAAAGTAAATAAGTGCAGTAAGCCTTTATTATCTGAATTTTTCTTCTAGTTATTTCTGATGAGAAAACGGTAAAACAGTGCTAATTCTACTTTGATGGTAATTTTATATGTTGACAGTGAGACAAGAATATAAGCGTAATAATTAGTATAAATTATGGTAAAAACAAGTCACAACGAGTAACTAAAATAGCATAGCTCATTGTATTATCCAGCTTTGTAACTCCCATTAATGGAAATTCTAAAAACACTCTATTTCTGCAGCTCCTCCAATGAACAGAGCCTGAACAGAGTTCTTCCTGCCTTAGCCATGAAAGGCTTAGATCGTAATTTCCCTTTAAGAGAAACGTATCACTCCAGTAGTTAGCTTGCAAATGAGTAATATGTTCTTACATTGTAGGACAACTGAAAAAATCGAAAATACAGAGAAATGACCCATACCCAGAAGTTCTGGCTTTTTGTTGGATAAGATCTGGTAAAAAATGTGGTAGTCCCTCTCAGCCTTGAGCTGGAAGATACAGCGGGATTTCTCTAGGAGATCTAGTGAGAATATGATGCATAAAGAGGTAATCAAAGAGGAGACCAGATGAAAAATTAAAAAATAAATGGAACATAGAAATTGGAAAGACCAGGGGAAATCAAGTTTTGAAAGACATGCTAACAATTTAGTGGAGCGATGGTTGATCATGTGCACATCCACTCCATCTGCTCTGTGCGCATGATCAACCACTGCTCCATTGAAGACTTCAGTGGGGATTCCAGTGATTGAATCCCAGTGATCAGGAAGTTACCCCTAGTCCTTGACTGGGGATAATTTCCAAATATGAGACAGCTTTGTTACGCCCCTGGCCATCAAATGTTTACATTTGTACAATCAACCTTGAACCCCAGAAACAAAGAATAAATATATGCAGAAAAATTGTCTCTCACAAGTCTCTATATCCGCAGATGCCAATTTCCCAGTTGCTCCAAAATGGATCCGGATGAATTTACCCTGAAGCAGAGAAAAAGAGAAGAAATTCATAAAAGGTCTTAGAAATGCCCTTCTATGTTTTAAAGTGTCCATGGGATCTGTTGATTTAAAAATCTGATATGCCCAATATCTGCCATAAATACAGCCATGCTCAGAAAGATTTATATATTATACATCGTCCTCTTTGCGTTGAAAGTACTTGACACACAGCCAGCGATATATTCATAATGTCAGGTTAATAAAGGGATTTATATGGGCAAGATGGTCAGAAAATTGATTTAGTAAGTGTTCCACGGGTCAGGTACAGGAATAAATGACTATCATGAAGAAGAAGTAACTTACAAATCTTGAAGAGTTGTCATTCCTCAGAGTCTTGGCATTGCCAAATGCTTCCAAGGCAGGGTTAGCCTGAATGATTTGATCCTCCAGTGTTCCCTAAAATTAGGAAAAGAACTGTAAGATAACTTATAACATAGTTCCCAAAACACACGTTCAGAACACTAAATATGTGTCGACGCCCAAAATACATTCGAAGTATCTAGAAAACTAAAAGAAAAATGTCAAATGATCTCAAAAACATAGGTTCATTTGAAAGAGATACATTTGTGAAGAATATGATTATATCAAGCACCAATGATGATTTCCAAATCAGAAGGTTTTCTTTATGGCAAGGCTAATATCCCACTATGAGCATTTTGTGAGCTTTTAATGTTGTAGATTTTTAGCAGCATTTCTGCACCTATTACCTAGATTAGATTAGTTGTGTTTTTCTCATTGTGTTTTTGTAAAGTGTGGTTATTTATGTGTTATCACTTTTTTTGCGCTTTGATTTTGGTCTCTTTGGTATGTCATGTTTTAAATGAAGATGCTCTGTTTCTGATACTGGTATTTAGCTTAGAGAAAACTTTATTGAATAAGTCATGTGTGGATTACATGCATTTCAGCTGTGCGCTAAAACCGCATGTGCGTTTTTTACTGGCAGATTTTCCTCATCTCATTCAAGTCTATGTGGAAAATGCACTGATCAGTTTGCTCAGCATGAAAAATAAAACACAGTGGGCATGAGATTTTTATCAATCCAATCCAGGTTGCGTGAAATGTAAGACGCCAAATTTTTTGGGCAATGAAAACACGCAGCATCAAAAACTCACAAGGCACTCATCATAGCAAAAGGTTCAATTATTTGTTTGATCCTACCTTTCCAGTGGGACCAGTATCTTTTTTGCGGTCTCCAATGGCAGCAATGACAGCAAAGTACTGGATGACACGTTTGGTGTTTACAGTCTTTCCTGCACCAGATTCTCCACTAAAATTAAAGAATTGCTTATATTCAAAAAATGGCAATTGACTTATCATAACAGTTATTAATTTTTTAAATTACGTACGTGATAAGAATAGACTGATTTTCCCGATCTGAAAATAAAAAAAAAGCCTTGGTCAGGAATTACAAGTGGGAATGAAAAAGACAACATCACAGCCTGTCATTCTTTACTACACGAGCAGTGAGATAATGGAACTCTCTGCCACATGATGCGCTAATGGTTTACTGGAAGATCAAGATGCCTTTCTAGAAAAATATAGAATTACAGATTATGGTACCAGATTCTGTAGTGGGACAGCGATGCAGGGAGATCCTGACCGCCGTGGAGTCAGGAAGGAATTTTTCCCCTTCTGTGGGGCAATAAATATCTGCCTCATGGGGTCTTTGGTATCCTCTGGATCAAAATGTTAGGCAATAGGTTGATCTAGATGGACTTATGTCTACTTTCAACCTTACAAACTATGAAATGTGCAAAAATTGATTCTCTTAAATGGATGGAAGGTGATTTGCAATACCAGGCGGCAAATGCTACACTATTTTGTCACAGGCAGAGCTAATAACAGTTGGGAGGTGGGAATGTTGGCCCTCCACTGATCTGATATTGATGACCTATCATAAGGATGAGTCATCGATATTGTATGTCCGCTCAACCACTTAGATCCATAAATATATCTTGATTGTTTAGCTAAGACAGAACACTTACCATTGCTATAGAGCTCAGATAGATATTTGGCAAAATAGTACTGTGTACTAGTAAAAAGTCCAATTCTGAAAATATCACACCTATAGAAAGCAGAAGTAGAAGAATCTGACCTGTCAGCATGTACTGGTAGGCATTGTCGGAGATGGAGAAGATGTGAGGTGGAGCTTCAGTCCTCTTCTTCCCACGATAAGCGGCCACAACCTCTGCATTATACACAGGAAGCCACTTGTAGGGGTTCACTGTCACACAGAACAGTCCTGAATATGTCTGAGGGGCGAGAAAATAACGTTTGTACACCACAACATGAAATGCATGGAGGATAAAAGTGAAGGTTATATGATTCCTGATTAGACATCTAGATGAATCCTGTGCGTATGTAAATGGAGCCCCCTTTTATCATCCAATTCTTAATGAATTCATATAGATTAAATAAGATTGGTGCGGGATAGATTGTAACCTTAGCATGTGTATGAGCAGATGTGACATAACAAGGACAGGTAAGTAATAGCACTCAAACTGAACGGTAAGTCTGGTGATTATACCAGGTAGACTTCAGACTGGAGTAGCTGCTTGTGAAAGCGATAGGACCGATACTTACATAGATCATCCAGGCTGCATAACGCTCTTTGAGGTTGTACAGCACGGCTGGTTCATTCAGGAAGGTCAACATCGCCATGTCCTCAATTTTATCGAACTTGGGAGGGTTTTGTTGCATAAGCTGACTGTCTTTTACTGTGACCGTCTGAAATACGAACATATTTGAGTATATATGCATATACAATATATATGTAGAGATGTACAGTATATGACTAGAATCAACTGAATTGTTTACTTGTGTATGTGTATATACAGGATATAACAAATAATATATATATATATATATATATATATATATATATATATATATATATATATCTTAGCAGGGCCCTCACTCTTCTTGGTATCTATTTTGAACTGTGATTTTTGTTATGCTGTAATGTCTTGTATTGTCTGTACAAGTCCCCTCTATAATTTGTAAAGCGCTGCGGAATATGTTGGCGCTATATAAATAAAATTAATATTATCATTAGTAGTATACACAAGAAAACAATTAAGTCGACTGGACCTCACCCACAGTCATACTTCTTATATGACAACACGAGAAAATCACTTTAAGGGCTACTTGCCTTCCCATTTTCAGTGTCTGCTGTTATCTTATCTCCATCACGACTGGTAACTTTGGCTTTCACATATTCATCTTTATCATCAGGAACAAAAATATCTTTCTTCATGTCAAAGGGGCGAGTTTGTGCCTCCAGACGTTCCTTGTCAGACTTTCGCAGAAATGGAGCAGCAGCCCCAAATTCTGCCATTTCAGCGTCACCCATGATTGTACTAAAGAAGGCGGAAAGACACGTCTAAGGACTTTGTACCTTATATAGATGTCTGGAGGAGCAGCTATTTTTTGCGAATAATGTCTCTGTGGTACTCACCGAGAAGAAGGCAGATGGTAGATGCAGATTTTAGAGAAAGCTCTGATTACACCTCTGTTTATACAATTGCGCATGTCATATTTATATAAGCACACCTGTCCCTTTTCCAGCCCCCAATCCAGATTTGGGCTCTATTGTCTAAGAGTCACACCCCTCTGCACAACATAGCAAAAGAACAATTGAGGGTCTCACGTCATACTTTTGGAATTGTGGTGCTGAGCCTCAACGGACATTTGAGACAGAAGAATACTGCTAGTGTGACATACCATCGGATCTCAGGGGGACAGGAAGACTCCATTAACCCATGCCCCATCACATTCTTAGTAAGCAATAATTGACATGTGACTTAAAACTCTTTATAAACATATAGATGAAAAAAAGGAGGTTAATGTCAGAGTGTGACAAGTTACACCTATTTGGTCTGCTAATCATACATCCACATGCAGGTCTTTCAGAGTTTTCAACATTTTTATAACACCCAGTAAGGTTGAATAAATGTATGTTCTGCTATAATTTGCCTCATTTCTATATTATGTAAATTGAGCGGCTGCTCAGAGGAATTAAGCAACTTAGGAAAATTACAATTTGGCAAGGCTTCAGATTATCTGGATGTCTAAGGAAATTCCCTTGATAGCAAAATGAAAAATAGGAAAAAGAGTACCGCCTCCTTCTGCTTGACTGGCAGCTTCTTTGCCTGAAGTCACACAGGATAGGAGCCGTCAGTCAAGAAAGAGGAGGAGACACAGGATGGGAAATAGAGCTGGAGTGACAGAGGCTTCCGATCTTCAGCCTCATTTGCATATCAATTCAAACTCTGATTTCTCAGTAACAAAAGAACAGGCCACGTAAAGGTATTGCTGGACTTGTCTTTGAAACAGCTACATGCACACATAAATAGTTTGGGGTGTGAAATCCTGCAGACAGATGTCCTTTAACACATTACTATATCACATTACCTTAAATTTAGGTATATTTATGTAAATGAAAACACAGTCCTTAATATACCTTTAAGGGCTCATGCTCACTTGCGTGAAATACGGCCGAGTCTCGCATGGTAACACCCGGCTCTGCCGCCGGCACTTGGGAGCGGAGCGTGCAGCTCCATGCATTGTTAAGCGGCCGCACGCTCCGCTCTGGAGTGCTGGTGGCAGAGCCAGGTTTTAACATGCGAGTCTCAGCCGTATTTTACGCAAGTGAGTATGAGCCCTTAAGGAGTTGTCCACCTTCACCTATTTCAGCCTACACATTCGGTGATGGACAGCACTGAGCAAAAGTTCTAGGCAGGTATGGAAAAAATGCTGCAATGTAAGAATGCTTTCAAAAACACAAATGTTAATTGTTTATTTTTTATCAACTACCAAAATACAAAGTGCATGAACAAAAGAAAAATCCAAATCAAATTAATATTTGGTGATATCAACCTTTGTCTTCAAAACAGTATCACTTCTAGCTTCACATAGTTTTCGAAGTAACATCTGTGGATGTAAGCTTGTGAAAATCCTTCCATCTCTTCATTGAATCACAGACTCGAATATGTTGAGAACAGAGCTCTGTGGGGGCCATATCATCACTGAAGAACAAATTTTTAGTCAGATGCCACTCTGATGGTATTACATGTTGTATAAGTATGAGTATCTGACTGTATTTCTCAGCATAAAGTGAGCATTACTGATCCTCCCCGAGTCCAGCGCATTTGCATTGGTCTCTCAAAAGGGTTTCTGAAGATCACAAAGCTCAGCTACTAAGCAGACAAAAACAGCATGGGCTGCTAAGCTCAGTAATTGGCTGCAAGGATCTTCACATGATCAGCGGAGATGCTGGAGCAGCGGCAGAGAGGCAATGGTGGACTCAAGAAAGTTCAGAAAAGCTTATATAGCAAGCTTGTGAGCAAAAATTTTGGTGAAAAAGGATAACCCCTTTAAGGCCAGCGTCACACTACTGTAGAATATGGCTGAGTACTATGGGAGAAAACCTTGCATAGCACTCGGCCCAGTGTTAATCTATGGGGCAGCTCACATCAGCGTATATTTTCTCAGGCGTATTCAACGTGCATGTAAAATCGCAGCATACTGCGATTGTAAGCGTATATCGTCTGAGTCTCGCCAATGCAATCCTATGGGTGCAAGAAAAAAAAATTGCACAGCACTCGGACCATGTGAGTGCTGTCTGATTTTTACGCACTGGTGTCCTTTGAAAAGCCGGCAAGTCATGTGCCGCATACAGTAAAATCACACTGACAGGTTAGAATAGAATAGATAGAATAGAAATATACACATAGCATACATAGATATATAGATGTCAGTGACACACACACACACATATATATATATATATAAATATATATATATATATATATATATATGTATATATATTTCATAGACAGATAGATAAAATATAAGCCGGCAATTCATGTGCCGCATACAGTAAAATCACAAAGGTTAGAATAGAATAGATATATACACATAGAATAAATAGATGCTGTATAGAGATGTCAGTGACACACACACATATATATATATATATGTGTGTGTGTAAATATATATATTAGATAGATAGATAGATAGATAGATAGATAGATAGATAGATAGATAGATAGATAGATAGATAGAAGAAAAGCCGGCAATTCAGCAGCCACGTACTGTAAAATCACAGCAGGAGCCGACAGGAAGTAACCAACTAAGTTATTTATTTTCCTGACAGTGAAATGAAGGTGTTAATAATGGAAATAGTCAGTTTTTCAGACACAGTATATCAAGTCACACAATATTAGGCCGGGGTCACACTAGAGAGAAATACGGACGAGGGAGAGGTGCAAAAACAACGCATTGCACATGGACCAATGTTTCTCTATGGCGAAGCTTCCATCAGCCATGTATTTCTCGGCCGTACTTTACGGGCTGAGAAAATCGCAGCATGCTGCGAATGTCAGCGTATTCCTACAAAAATCTGCCAATAAAAGTCTATGGGATGAGAAAAATATGGATTACACATGGACCATGCATGTGACTTGCGAGAAATACGCAGCAGTGTTCTATAGAAAAGCCGGCAATTCAGTGCGGTGTACAGTAAAAATCACACTGACAGGTTAGAATAGCATAGATAAAATTAATGTCTACACATAGTATAGGTATATATATATATATATATATATATATATATATATACTCAGTACAGACCAAAAGTTACACACACCTTCTCATTTAAAGATTTTTCTGTATTTTCATGACTATGAAAATTGTACATTCACACTGAAGGCATCAATACTATGAATGAACACATGTGGAATTATATGCTTAACAAAAAGGTGTGAAACAACTGAAATTATGTGTTATAGTCTAGGTTCTTCAAAGTAGCCACCTTTTGCTTATTGATGACTGCTTTGCACACTCTTGGCATTCTCTTGATGAGCTTCAAGAGGTAGTCACCGGGAATGGTTTTCACTTCACAGGTGTGCCCTGTTAGGTTTAATAAGTGAGATTTCTTGCCTTATAAATGGGGTTGGGACCATCAGTTGTGTTGTTCAGAAGTCTGGTGGATACACAGCTGATAGGCCTACTGAATAGACTGTTAGAATTTGTATTATGGCAAGAAAAAAGCAGCTAAGTAAAGAAAAACGAATGGCCATCATTACTTTAAGAAATGAAGGTCAGTCAGTCTGAAAAATTGGGCAAGCTTTGAAAGTGTCCCCAAGTGCAGTGGCAAAAACCATCAAGCGCAACAAAGAAACTGGCTCACATGAGGACCGCCCCAGGAAAGGAAAACCAAGAGTCACCTCTGCTTCTGAGTATAAGTTTATCCGAGTCACCAGCCTCAGAAATCGCAGGATAACAGCAGCTCAGATTAGAGACCAGGTCAATGCCACAGAGTTCTAGCAGCAGACACATCTTTACAACAACTGCTAAGAGGAGACTTTGTGCAGCAGGCCTTCATGGTAAAATAGCTGCTAAGAAACCACTGCTAAGGACAGGCAACAAGCCGTAGAGATTTGTTTGGGCTAAAGAACACAAGGAATGGACATTAGACCAGTGGAAATCTGTGCTTTGGTCTGATGTGTCCAAATCTGAGATCTTTGGTTCGAACCACCGTAACTTTGTGTGACGCAGAAAAGGTGTACAGATGGACTCTACATGCCTGGTTCCCACCGTGAAACATGGAGGAGGAGGTGTGATGGTGTGGGGGTGCTTTGCTGGTGACACTGTTGGGGCTTTTTTCAAAATTGAAGGCATACTGAACCAGCATGGCTACCACAGCGGCATGCTATTCCATCCAGTTTGCGTTTAGTTGGACCATCATTCATTTTTTTCCATGCCATCGGATCAGTGGAAGCGCGGTTGCGCGCGAAACAGCTGTCATCCTAAATGGACACGTTCTCCCTGATTTTACTGCATATATTCTAATAAAGACTGTCACAGTTCATCGGGCCTGGTGATTGCAAGCCGTTTTCTTTTCTTTTTTTCATTGGATAAATATATATGTGTCTCACTGACATACAGTGGGGCAAAAAAGTATTTAGTCAGTCAGCAATAGTGCAAGTTCCACCACTTAAAAAGATGAGAGGCATCTGTAATTTACATCATAGGTAGACCTCAACTATGGGAGACAAACTGAGAAAAAAAATCCCGAAAATCACATTGTCTGTTTTTTTAACATTTTATTTGCATATTATGGTGGAAAATAAGTATTTGGTCAGAAACAAACAATCAAGATTTCTGGCTCTCACAGACCTGTAACTTCTTCTTTAAGAGTCTCCTCTTTCCTCCACTCATTACCTGTAGTAATGGCACCTGTTTAAACTTGTTATCAGTATAAAAAGACACCTGTGCACACCCTCAAACAGTCTGACTCCAAACTCCACTATGGTGAAGACCAAAGAGCTGTCAAAGGACACCAGAAACAAAATTGTAGCCCTGCACCAGGCTGGGAAGACTGAATCTGCAATAGCCAACCAGCTTGGAGTGAAGAAATCAACAGTGGGAGCAATAATTAGAAAATGGAAGACATACAAGACCACTGATAATCTCCCTCGATCTGGGGCTCCATGCAAAATCCCACCCCGTGGGGTCAGAATAATCACAAGAACGGTGAGCAAAAATCTCAGAACCACGCGGGGGGACCTAGTGAATGAACTGCAGAGAGCTGGGACCAATGTAACAAGGCCTACCATAAGTAACACACTACGCCACCATGGACTCAGATCCTGCAGTGCCAGACGTGTCCCACTGCTTAAGCCAGTACATGTCCGGGCCCGTCTGAAGTTTGCTAGAGAGCATTTGGATGATCCAGAGGAGTTTTGGGAGAATGTCCTATGGTCTGATGAAACCAAACTGGAACTGTTTGGTAGAAACACAACTTGTCGTGTTTGGAGGAAAAAGAATACTGAGTGGCATCCATCAAACACCATACCTACTGTAAAGCATGGTGGTGGAAACATCATGCTTTGGGGCTGTTTCTCTGCAAAGGGGCCAGGACGACTGATCCGGATACATGAAAGAATGAATGGGGCCATGTATCGTGAGATTTTGAGTGCAAACCTCCTTCCATCAGCAAGGGCATTGAAGATGAAACGTGGCTGGGTCTTTCAACATGACAATGATCCAAAGCACACCGCCAGGGCAACGAAGGAGTGGCTTCGTAAGAAGCATTTCAAGTCCTGGAGTGGCCTAGCCAGTCTCCAGATCTCAACCCTATAGAAAACCTTTGGAGGGAGTTGAAAGTCCGTGTTGCCAAGCGAAAAGCCCAAAACATCACTGCTCTAGAGGAGATCTGCATGGAGGAATGGGCCAACATACCAACAACAGTGTGTGGCAACCTTGTGAAGACTTACAGAAAACGTTTGACCTCTGTCATTGCCAACAAAGGATATATTACAAAGTATTGAGATGAAATTTTGTTTCTGACCAAATACTTATTTTCCACCATAATATGCAAATAAAATGTTAAAAAAAACAGACAATGTGATTTTCTGGATTTTTTTTTCTCAGTTTGTCTCCCATAGTTGAGGTCTACCTATGATGTAAATTACAGACGCCTCTCATTTTTTTAAGTGGTGGAACTTGCACTATTGCTGACTGACTAAATACTTTTTTGCCCCACTGTATATATATATATATATATATATATATATATATATATATATATATATACTGTACTGTACCCGTGGATCCATTATATGTCCACTTTGGATGCCATACGGATGCCATACTGATGACACATAGATAATTTTTGGAGAAAAAAATCGCATCCTCGCATTGAATACGGATCACTGTTCAGGAACTTTTCTGCGTATCTCAGCTGTAAAAAACGGACCATATTTTGATACGTTAGGTCTAACCCTGGCCTTATCAGTAGTGACAATAACAACAATTGAACAGTTCCAATATCTTATTCTCTATTCTATCTATCTTTCAGTGTGGACGGTGGTTTAATGTCCTTTCACATTAACTTTCATGGGCAGCACTCACAACAATAGGCCCATCACTGCAATAGTCCTTCAAGCATTTTCGGTAATTATATGGGCACTAACGGGGTCACCAGTTTTTCCCAGTAGGCCACAAGTCTTTAGTAGCCAGTCACTTAATACTCTATATGTATATATGTGCTCATCACACTGACCTGCCCCACACCTTTCCGCTGCATGGCCCCGGCCCACATCTGTGCATCTACGCTGGAAGTAACGGTCGGGTTCACTCGCGTCTCTTGGTCTCCACGGCAGATGTCAAGCCTCGTACGATGATCAGAGTTGGCCTTCAGTGCTTGATCTGCAGCACCCAGGAATTGGGTCTTGACCGGCGCTGTCCAGGCTTCAGGTCTTGACAGCATAGCTTGAACGTCGGTGCTTGACCCATGATGTCCCGCTGGTCTCCGACCCCAGTCACTCCTCGATAACTCTGCCTCTGCGTTCCACCATTCACATGTCCTTACTCTCACACTGGTTGGCACCAGCTGCCTTCTCGCCTTGCTCCACCCTTTATATTTAATAACTGTACCACAGCTACCACCTGGCCAGGTTCTCTCTTCCAATTCATCCCCCCAGAAACACTTCCTCCATCTTCCGGTTCTATCTTACTCAGCTTGCTCAGTAGATGGCAACATTTGGTTACAAGTGCCGTGGAACTTTGATGAGCCGCATCTTCAACTCCTTACCCGCTTACAAGTTGACAACTTTAACCTATGTTTCTGGTTGAATGAATTTTATTGAACAATCATAATCACAATCATAATTCCAATAGCCATACACATTTTAGTCCATATTGCCTTTCATAGTCGTTCAAGTTTGACATTGGAGATGAATGAATGATCTTTATGGGAATATTCTTTCAACGAAAGATCATTTATGAATGAACAAAATCTTTCTATGAATGGATCTTTTGACACAGAAAATTAAACATGTCCAACTTCATTCCTGATTATTTTTTTAGATATTTTTTAGGGGGAACATTCTTAAAGTGTTTTTTTTTAAACTATTTTGGGGAAAAAATCATTTTTGCTATTGGGTTTAATTACATATTTTGCACCGTTTGGCTTTTATATGCTCTTTATTTCCATACACATTCATCTTTAATGTAGACTGTTGTCATAAATCAGTTAAGAGCAACTCAGAAATAGATAGATAAAAGAGCTACAACTTACAAACTTTCCTCTTAGGCTACTTTCACACTTGCGTCAATTTAGATCCATCGCAATGCGTCGTTTTGGGAAAAAACGCATCCTGAAAATGTGCGCGCAGGATGCGTTTTTTTCCCATAGACTTGTATTGCCGACGGATCGCGACGTATAGCCATATGTCGCGTCCGTTGTGCACTGGATGCGTCATGTTTTGGCAGACCGTCGCCATGAAAAAACGTTCAAGGGAACGTTTTTTCGTACGTCGGGTCCGCCATTTCCGGACCCGGAACTCCGCCCCCTCCTCCCCCGCACTTTAGAATGGGCAGCGGATGCGTTGAAAAACTGCATCCGCTGCCCACGTTGTGCCGAATTGTCACAACGTCCATCAGTACGTCGCGCCGACACTTAGCGATGGCCGCGTACCGACGCAAGTGTGAAAGAATCCTAAGGCTACTTTCACACATCGTTTTTTTGCCATCAGGCAGGATCCAGCGAATTTGTGAAAAAATGGATCCGTTGCAAATTGTGAAAAACTGATGCAACGGATCCGTTTTTTGCTGGATCCCTTTTTTTTATTATTGTTAACCCGGGGACAGAGTTTGGGATTTCCGAGAGAGAGAGAGAGAGAGATCCCTGAACGGAAAATATGCATGATTTGAATGGAGAATGCATGAAAAATGGGATTCGGAGGCCGGATTCATCATTTCACATCTCAGCTTCATACGCTTTTCACCGGATCAGTCGCTGGGCATTTTTTTGCTGGACAGAAAAAACGTTCCTCTGTACCTTTTCTTCATCCGCCGGAAACAGCTTTTTTGATGGATCCAGCAAAAAACAGATGAAACGTGTGGCCATCAGGCACAATCTGGCGCTAATACAACTCTATGAGAAAAAACAGATCTGGTGGAAAAAAAATGGATCCGTTTTTTCAAAACTCGCCAGATTGTGCCTAACGGCAAAAACCTGGTGTGTGAAAGTAACCTTAGGCTTCGTGCACATGTTGAGTATTTGGTGAGTTTTTTTTACATCAGAATTTGTAAGCCAAAACCATTAGTGAGTGAAAAAATGCAGAAGTAGTGCACGTGTTTCTATTATACTGACTGTTCTTCTCCTGGCTTTGACGTACAAATACTGAGGTAAAAACTCACCAAATACTCAATATGTGCATTTGACCTTAGACTGTCAGAACAAGCTCACTGACACATTCTCAGATAAAGGGATTGGCCATGTTCTCTTGTTAGTCCAGATCTCCTCACACACTGACCAGCTTTTCTGTCCATAAAATGGCTGCTGGTGGAGGAATGTGTGATCAGACTGGTCCATCAGCCTCCTCCAATATTAAAACACTTCACATGGGAAAGCTACTTTTCTGTTGGAGGAGGCTGATAGATCTGTCTGGTCACAGGTTCCTCCACCAGCAGCCATTGTATGGACAAAAGTGCTAGTCAATGTGTGATGAGAGCTGCACTAACTATAGAAAGTGGCAACCTTTTCCTGAGAATCCATTAGGCTACGTTCACATTTGCGTTGTGCGGCGCAGCGTCGGCGACGCAATGCACACCGCATGCAAAACGCATGCACAACACAGCGTTTTGTGACGCAAGCGTTCATTTTTTGCATCATTTTTGGCGCAGAAAAAACTGCATCATGCCCAGACAGTTGCGCCAAAATGACGCATGCGTCACAAAACGCAAGGCAACGCATGTCCATGCACCCCCCATGTTAAAAATAGGGGCGCATGACGCATGCGTCGCCGCGGCTGCGCCCGACGCTGCACCGCACAACGCTAATGTGAACGTAGCCTTAGTGATCTCGTTCTGAAATTTTAAAAGGAAAATATGTTACTAGTTTTTATATGCCTTTCTATGAGCTTCGGTTGAAATTGTTCATTTTCATTAATTGTAATCTATTGTGTATGGATTTTAGGTACAACATTCTACAGACAAATGCTCCACCAAGTCAAGCATGCTTGGCTGTTTCTGTGACCTCCAAAGACATAAAGAGTTATTCCCATCCTGTACTGTACATTTATCGTATATCCACAGTATAATTCTACAGGAATGTCCTGTTAAATAGAGAAAACTGTGTATGCATAGTGCAGTGCAGCAGGGTTGGTACAATGCAATAGGTAGGCAGGGATCACTTGACACAAGCCGGGTGTTACAGAGCCAACTGCTCTGCAGTTTGAAAAACCTAGACTGACACACCCAACCCTTTGCTGCAGGGTTTTTAAATGGAATCTGTGACCATAGACCACTTGTAAGAGCGAACCACCCCACTACCATCCTGTAGTTCTCTCCAAAAATATAAGCCCTTAATGCCTTGGCGAAGTGACTTGACCAGGTCCACACTTACTTTTATTTTGCACTGCAACCACAGCTATGCATGTGGCTGTAATGCAATCCAGCGGACTCAATATGCTTCTATGCGCGTCCTGGGTGATACATATCAACCCTCACATATGATCCCCCTCACTGTCTTACATATGCCCCCTTTTCAAACTTATGGGATTGAACACTTATCACCATACAGGGTGCCCGCGACAGGGCATCCGCATTCCCTTGCGCCTTCTCTGCACGATGTTCTATGGTGAAATTGTAATTTTGCAGAGAGAGAAACCATATGGTGACCCGAGCATTCCTCTCCTTGGCATTTGTCATCCAGACCAAGGGTGAATGATCTGTCTCCAAGCAAAATGGTTGACAAGAGCAAATAATAGCGTAGGGACTCCAAGGCCCACTTAATGGCTAGGCACTCCTTCTCCACTACGCTATAATTTTTCTTGGCCGGGGTGAGTTTTCTACTCAGGTAGATGACTGGATGTTCTTCTCCATTCACCTCCTGAGACACGACTGCTCCTAGGCCAATGTTAGATGCATAACGAGGACGGGTTGTCCGCACAGAGCCAACTTCATGGATTGGTACTCTTCCTCCACCTGAGGTTTCCACTGGACCATGACTGACTTCTTTCCCTTTAGGAGATCAGTTAGGGGTGAGGTTCTCCCTGAGAAGTTAGGTATAAACCTTTGGTAATACCTGATGATGCCAAGAAACGCTCTCACCTGTTTGGTGGTAACAGGTCGGGCCAGTTTTGTATGGCCTCGATTTTATTTATTTGGGGTTTTATAACCCTGCGGACAATCACAGACCTTAAGTATCGGGCTTCCTCAAGCCCTATCGCACATTTCTTGGAATTCGCCGTCATGCCCGTGGCTCTGAGCGATTCTACTACTGCTTGTACCTGGGTCAAGTAGGTATGCCAGTCAGTACTAAAGATGTCATCCAAGTACGCTGATGCATATGTCCAATGAGGTTCTAGTACTATGTCCATCAGCCACTGGAACGTGGCTTGTGCCCCATGTAGTCCAAAGGGCAAGACGACATAGTGGTACAGACCTTTCTGTGTTATGAAGGCGGTCTTTTCTTTTGCCGACTCTGTAAGAAGCACCTGCCATTAACCCTTGGTCAGATAGAGCGTGGTAAAGTACTGAGTGTTTCCTATCTTTACCTCTCTCTCAGCCTCTGTTCGGGCTGATATTGGAGGGTCCCCAAATGGTATGTCGGGAGTTGCATCCGTAAGCATACACTCCTGGTCCTTCCACGCTTTTAAGAGATTGACATAACTGTTTGGGTTTTCTTTTCCCGGGCTGGTAAACTCGGTAGTTCACTTTCCAACTTTTTCCGGAACACTTGGCCATAAACTCTCCGCGGTGGGCACTAGCACTAACACCAGATCCCCTTCTTTAAAGGATCTGACCATGGCTCTTTTACTATATGAGTGTTTCTGCGCTGCCTTGGCATCCATTAGATGTTCTTTTACTATAGGCAAGACTGCCGCAATCCGGCCCTGCATAGTTGCCACGTGCTCGATTACACTTCTATGCAGTGTCACCTCTTGTTCCCATGTCTCCTTGGCTACATCTAGCAACCCCATCTGATGCCTGCCGTACAATAGATCAAAAGGGAGAAACCCGCGGAAGCCTGTGGTACCTCGCAGATAGCGAACATCAGATAAGGCAATAACATGTCCCAGTCCCTCTCATCCTTGGAAACCACCTATTTCAGCATAGATTTAAGGGTTTTATTAAATTTTTCCACTAACCCATTGGTCTGTGGGTGGTACACCGATGTACGCAGCTGTCTAATCCGGAGCAGCTTACATAGCTCCCTTGTCACCTTGGACATAAAAGGAGTCCCCTGGTCTGTAAGGGTCTCCTTTCGTAGTCCAAGGTGGCAGAACATTGAAAACAGCTTGCGGGTAATAAGTTTTGCTGAAGTGTGGCGAAGTGGTATTGGCTCAGGGTAACGAGTGGCATAATCCACCACGACTAGGATATGCTGGTGGCCACAGGCGGACTTGATTATAGGCCCCAGCAGATCCATTGCTATCCTCTCAAAAGATACCTCTATAACAGGTAGAGGTACGAATGCAATCCGGAAATGTGTAGTGGGTGTGGTCAGTTGACACTCGGGACATGATTCACAATACCTCTGCAGCTCAACATAAATCCCGGGCCAAAAGAACTGCTGCAGAATACGTTCTTGGTTTTTTTTACCCCTAAGTGCCCCCCAGCATGTGTGCGTGTGCCATCTCTAGCACTGCTCAATAATACATCTGGGGCACTACCTGCTGTTCCACCTCTTCATCCCAGATGTTATCCACCCTGTATAACAAATTCTGGTGGATAGCCTTGTGGGGGAAAACTGCCTCGGCAACTGGATGCTGAGCCACCCCATTTATTTCTATCACCCTTTCTCAGGCTCGGGCCAGAGTGCGATCCTGAAGCTGAGCTGTGCTGAACATACCATGTGACACTTCCAGCTCGGGGATCGGTGGGGTCTCCTCAACCTCTCCTGCCAATACCTCTAGGGGAAACTTATCGGGGTTACACTCTGTCCCTAGGTTGGCAACCCCTACGGCAGGTATCCCTGACTCAGGATATTTGGGTTCTGCACCCGGAATAACATTTACCCTGGGAGGGTTAACCCTGTTCTCCCACTGGGACCAGAACAGGGGCAAGTCTCTTCACAACAGTTCCATATGGAAGGGTCTTCACCACTCCCACCACATGTTTTATCTCCCCAAATGAGGTGTAAAAAGTAACCTCCGCTGTCGGGTACTCTCAGAGTTCACCATGTATACAAACCATACCCACTTTCTTTCCAATGAGTTCCAAACACGAGATCAACGACGCATGTACCACTAGGCTTCCTGAATCCAGGAGGGCCACAACCTGGTATCTGTTTATGCACACCTGGCACAGATGTGATTCATCCACTGTAATAAACAGATATGCGTCAAAAACGGCCTGGGCGTATAATGACACACGCCGAGTAAACCCGAATTCCATGGGTTCAGCTGTTAGGGGCAGTTGGCAGCCACATGTCCTGGCCCTTGGCACCACCGACACCTAATAGCTGCGGCATGACTGGACCCAGAGACTAGTGTAGAAGAAACGAGTCTTTTGTCACTCTCACTTCGGGGTACCCCTTCAGTACGGGTTCGGTCCTGATTGGCCCAGCATCTTCCTCAAGGCTGACCAAACTTTATACTGGGCCTCCGATCGTGGTTACTGGTGAGGACGTCTCTCACAGGGCCGCAATCTGTTGTAGGATCAGCTCATTAGTTTTCTGATACAGCAGCTGTTACTGGTGCTGCTACTGCTGCTGTTGCTGGGTAAGGGCCAACTGCTTGAGTATTTCCTCCATCTTGTTAGCAGGCTTTAGCTGTAGCATTGCCGGATTAATCACTGACATGCAGCACGCTTTGGGGTATGCCTCAGTTCGCACTGTCTGTATTCTCCGCATTATGTAGTGCAGCGGGGATGGTGCAGTGCAACAGATAGGCAGGGACCACATAAAAGTTCAAAGCAAAATGTATTTAATGTCCCAAACTTACAAATGAAAAGCAAATGGTATTATCCGAGACTGGTTGCTGTAGGCGACTGCCCCGTCGAGTCACACTGAGATGTGCCAGGCATTTTTGCTTCCCTTGGCTCTGTGTTACTTCACACAAGATGGATGTTACAAAGCCACCTGCTCTTCAGTTTGCAAACCAAGATTGACACACCCAACCCTTTGCTGCAGCTATGCCTGTGACTGCAATGCAGTCCAGCGGCCTCAATACGCGTCTATGAAAATTCTGGGGGATACATATTGACCCTCGCATGATTCCCCTCACTGCCTCACAATAGCCACTGCTCTCTTCCTTCTCTGCCTGCCACCTGTTGGATCCCTGTTTCCCTGATAGGGGTTCCAAATGTGGAAATTTTGTGTCTCTGCCTATCAAACATTCTGTGTAATATATTGTTGATATACCCAAGAAACATAAAATGGAAAATCTCATTTTCATTCTACTTCACTTCTCCCCTCATATTCTATAATATGAGCAACTTTTCAATATTCCATTCACAGTCTAGTATGATAAGTCTATGAAAATGTTGCTCAAGACATATAATTATCAGCAGTATGTCAGAAGTGTTGAGCGACAGCTGTCATCATGTGCCAGATTGCGGTAGCACATCAGACAGTGGGTGAAAAGGTTAATAGACGGGACGAGGGTCTCTATAAATATCGAGGTATCAGTGTCCTTTATCACCATATCACATCTTTATAAGGCAGTGTGGGTCTGCAGAGGTCACCTCTACTTTATTATCCAACAATTGTTGTCAGCTGCTCTTCTTCTCCAGAAAAGAGATACAGAAGAAAGAGGGTGTTGTATGGATTTTGGCCAGCTATGCTTATCCATCAGTAATCTCCGCTCTTTTATGCTTCTCACACATGCTGAGCTCTATAGAGAAGAAACCCATACAATATATAATCCAAATTCACAGAAGTTCTCTGATCGGCTTTTTATTACAATGATTGTATTAATAATGTAATATTTAATTATTACGGCCAGGTTCCCACAATGGGGATTTTTATTAAAAATAAAGACCAATAGTTTGCAGTAGAAATGTGTGATCTCTATAGTTGGCATGAAAGTTATTTCTTTCCTGTATAATAGGCTTTAGTTTGACAGATACAGATTATGCATTAGTACTGTACTTCGTCATCCTCACTGGAACATTTAGGTTAGATTCAAACATCCGTGTAAGTGATATCATCCAAGAAAAACTGAATAGTTTTTCTCCAGATTTATCCTATTTGCATGAGTTTTTTTCCCATCCTTTTTTCACTGAAGAATTTAGATGAAAAAATTTGTATCAATTTTAAATGGATGGTCTGACACCTAAATTTTATTTTCTAAATATCAATCCTAACACTGTAACCACTTTTGTAATGAGCTTTTTTAATACCCTACACTTTTCTCTATCTAGTGCCTAAATATGTTTGTATTGTACTTCTCTCCGCAACGTCCATCACCCCTCCTGGAAAAGAACGCCACAGGCGGCAGTGCTGCAGTTACTCACTAGTTTCCTGCATGGCCGCCCCCTCTGAAGACGTCCTAGATCTTGGGTAATGGACGCTGTGGAACATGTGATTGCAGAGCCGGGTCTCTGCTTCTGTCGCCACCACCATACCTTCTAACAAAAAGAAGACATTATCAGAGTCTCCGAGTCTCACAGATTGCAGCTTGAGTCAGTGACTCTGATGACGTTACTGACGTCCCCGCTGTTCAGAACTGTCAGGTATCGCAATGCTCAGCGTCAGCCGGGAGTGGCTGCAGCTAAAATCCTATGGAGACACAAAACGAGTCTTCATAGGCTTTAAACAACGGAAAGGGTATTGTTTTTCTTTCTTTTTATATTTTTCAGGTATCCATTTATGGATTCCTTGGACTACATTGGACCTGCATGTTTTTTCTTGTTTTTGTAATAAGTTGGTGAACCAGTGAAAGTTTGGGGGAGTGTTTAGTTAGGTAAATATTTTTGGGGTGTTTTTTCTTTTTACTTACTGGGTTAGCAATAAAGGTGTCTGATAGACGCCTCTCCGTTATTAACCCCATGGCTTGATGCCAGCTGTGATTTTTGACAAATCACAGCTGACATCAACCCCAAGCTTCATTACTCCGATTGCCAACGCACCAGCGCAATCAGGCAGAGCAAAGCATCTCATGTGATGTTTCACTTCAGGGGAGGATACGGATTGGTATTTTTAGGCTGGGAAGGGCCCTATTACCAGGGACTGTCTCAGCCTGATAATATCAGCTCACAGCTGTCTGCTTTAGCTTTGCTGGTTACCAAAATGAGGGGACCCCACTTCGCTTTTTTTCATTTATTTATTTGGTTAAAGCTAAAGCTGAACAGCTGTAGAATAAAGTCCACATGAAAGGCACTAAAGGGTGCAAGTTTATAATATGTAGGGGGCTTGTAAAATTATATATATATGCATAATATCTATCTAGTCTATGTAATCTATCTAATATCTATCTATTTATTACTTATTATATATATAATATCTATCTATATCTGTTGTGATGCAGTGACCTCTGTGACAGCTAGGGGGAGCTGTGAGTGCTCCTTGGGATGTGCATGGAGGCATATCTATTGTGATAGTCATGGTGAAACAGTGACTGGCTGTGTTGTGAATGGCCGATATGTGTCGCAGAGGGAGTCTGCGTAGTAAGTCTGATGCAATGTTGTTGTTCTGGAACCTGTAGTCCCTCAAGAGTGTATATGTATGGTGTAGCTGTAAGGGAGACTTACTAGGTTAGTTGTGTGAGATGGGCGGGACAAACTAGCCACACAGCCACACTCCCACCCAGGGGAGTGGTTAAAGATATATAAGGTGACCAGGGTGTGGGTCACATGTTCCTCGGTGGTTCCAGTGGAAGGTCCTGTAGAGCCTGTGTGTTGGGAGGTCCTGGGAGTAGGACCGGATCTCTGAATAGCACACTGAACCACCTGTGTTGGATTTCCTGGGAGTAGGAGTCCTGAATAGCACATGGTGGGGCTTTGGACCTGGTGAGCCTGGTGTGTTGGATTTCCTGGGAGTAGGAGTCCTGAATAGCACACTGAACAACCTGTGTTGGATTTCCTGGGAGTAGGAGTCCTGAAGAGCACATGGTGGGGCTTTGGACTTGCTGGTGGCCTGGGGTGTTGGACGAGGTCCTGAATAGCACCTGGACAGGTCACATGTGCGGTTCATGTGGGGAAGCTACCATCCTTCGGTGGGTCTGGACTGACTAAGATATGCCGCCCAGGCAAGTTGGTGATCCCTGTGAGGCAGCTTTCCCGGAGGAGTGGACTGACAAGCAGGTGGAGCAGGAGCTCCCATCAGGTACCTATACAGACTGTTGGTGCTTGTAATGTTCTCTGAACTGTGTGGTCTCCCACGGTGACTGAACAGAGTGAGGTTCGGCGTGTTTAGAGACCACGACCCAGTGTCATATGCGCTGTATGTGACTTGGGACATTGGTGAACTGTACGGCGTATGGACACCCATGGTAACTGGACGAAGTAATAGGCCCAGCATGTTTAGTGTTCAAGACGTATATGAAGTGTGCAATATAAAGCTGCAAGTTAATATCACCAGTTGGTGCCTATTGTGTTCTATGGAATGTATAATATGGACTGTGCATAACCCGGTTTATGACCTTTAATAAACCGCATGGGCTGTTTTGTGTTCAAAAATCGTGCCTGACTACGTTAATCCTGTGCCAAGCGAGTGTCCCCCAATACACTTAGTGAGAGCAATCTTACACTGTATATAAGAGCGATTTGTAATTCTCAGATTTTAACGAACCCTAAGGTCGGCGTCACACTCAGCGTAGGGAAATATGGTCTGTTTTTTACAGGTGTAATAGGCAGAAATGATCCCAAAACAGTGTTCTGTATGTCATCCGTAGGCAGGGTGTGTCTGTGTATTTTACGCATGTTAATCTCCGTATGTAATCTGTATGGCATCCGTACTGCGTTTTTTTCACGCAACCATACACAAAATGCACATTTAACGGTTTTGAGGCCTGAAAATAATTTAAATCATCAGCCTAAACCCTATTTAAGGCCTCTACAACAGCTGAAACCCTCCCATATGGCCATTTTGTTGCTGTGATTGTGTAGGTGTTTTGGTGGTACTTGGGCAACATGTGTGACCTCCTGCACTTCACTGTTATGAAAGGCAATTCAGTACCACAATGGACATAGCGGTCAGAGCACATACAGTGATCTGACAATAACCCAAAATCATAGAACGAGCTCTGAGACGTGGGAACTCTGCAGACCGCAATCCCTAATCCTCTCCAAACAACACTAGAGGCAGCCGTGGATTGCGCCTAACTCTGCCTATGCAACTCGGCACAGCCTGAGAAACTAACTAGCCTGAAGATAGAAAATAAGCCTACCTTGCCTCAGAGAAATACCCCAAAGGAAAAGGCAGCCCCCCAAATATAATGACTGTGAGTTAAGATGAAAAGACAAACGTAGAGATGAAATAGATTCAGCAAAGTGAGGCCCGACTTTCTTAACAGAGCGAGGATAGAAAAGGCAACTTTGCGGTCTACACAAAACCCTAAAGAAAACCACGCAAAGGGGGCAAAAAGACCCTCGGTACTGAACTAACGGCACGGAGGTACACCCTTTGCGTCCCAGAGCTTCCAGCAACAAATTAGACAAGCTGGACAGAAAAAATAGCAAACAAATAGCAAAGAAGAACTTAGCTATGCAGAGCAGCAGGCCACAGGAATGATCCAGGGAAAAGCAAGTCCAACACTGGAACATTGACAGGAAGCCAGGATCAAAGCATTAGGTGGAGTTAAGTAGAGAAGCACCTAACGACCTCACCAGATCACCTGAGGGAGGAAACTCAGAAGCCGCAGTTCCACTTCCCTCCACCAACAGAAGCTCACAGAGAGAATCAGCCGAAGTACCACTTGTGACCACAGGAGGGAGCTCTGCCACAGAATTCACAACACTTCACACCAACTCAGCGGGTGTTATTTAACTGGGTCTTGTCATGCCGCTTTGGCCAGCCATACCCCATGATAGTTGATCCGCGAAGGAGGAGAAGAAGGATATGGGTGCATCCACTTTTGCGGCAACGCCTCACTAAAGGGCATTTTCACCGGCTCTATCCATTTCTGCGGACATGTCCATACAAATTCTTCCAGTACTGTCGCATGACAATACCCACATTTGATATCTCGTTGGAGAGAGTATGTCCAGGAATAACGTATCAGGATACCAGGATGTGGAAATGCATATCCGCAGAGGAGCGTCTTCTCCTTACCTTACGGTATGTATTCACCATCCTCACATACTGTATGTTCATATTTTTTGTACTATTTTGATTTTCACAGCATCTTATTTAAATTATATTAATACATTTTTTATAAATCATATACAAATATGTATTAAATGGGAAATGTTAGTATCCAGTGTAAATTTATGAAGGTACACTGGTCTCCTGCCTTTTTTGATCCTCATATTACCGTATATACTCGAGTATAAGCCGACCCCCCTAATTTTGCCACAAAAAACTGGGAAAACTTATTGACTCGAGTATAAGCCTAGGGTAGGAAATGCAGCAGCTACTGGTAAATTTCAAAAATAAAAATAGATGCTCCATACCGTTCATTATTGCCCCATAGATGCTCCATATACAACTGTGCTATATAGAATGCTCTATACCGTTCATTATGGCCCCATAGATGCTCCTTATAAAGCTGTGCCATGTATAATGCTCTGCACCGTTCATTATGGCCCCATAGATGCTCCACATAAAGCTGTGCCATATGGAATGCTCTGCACCGTTCATTATGGCTCCATAGAAAGCTGTGCCATATATATATTGCTCTGCACCGTTGATTATGGCCCCATAGATGCTCCTTATAAAGCTGTGCCATATATATATATTGCTCTGCACCGTTGATTATGGCCCCATAGATGCTCCTTATAAAGCTGTGCCATATATATATTGCTCTGCACCGTTGATTATGGCCCCATAGATGCTCCTTATAAAGCTGTGCCATATATATATTGCTCTGCACCGTTGATTATGGCCCCATAGATGCTCCTTATAAAGCTGTGCCATATATATATTGCTCTGCACCGTTGATTATGGCCCCATAGATGCTCCTTATAAAGCTGTGCCATATATATATTGCTCTGCACCGTTCAGTATGGCCCCATAGATGCTCCTTATAAAGCTGTGCCATATATATATATATTGCTCTGCACCGTTGATTATGGCCCCATAGATGCTCCTTATAAAGCTGTGCCATATATATATTGCTCTGCACCGTTGATTATGGCCCCATAGATGCTCCACATAAAGCTGTGCCATATATATTGCTCTGCACCGTTCATTATGGCCCCATAGATGCTCCATATAAAGCTGTGCCATATATATTGCTCTGCACCGTTGATTATGGCCCCATAGATGTGCCATATAAAGCTGTGCCTTATATATTGCTCTGCACCATTGATTATGGCCCCATAGGTGCTCCATATAAAGCTGTGCCATATATATTGCTCTGCACAGTTGATTATGGCCCCATAGGTGCTCCATATATAATGCTGTGCCCAATAGAATGCTGCTGGTGCTGCAATAAAAAAAAAAATCACATACTCACCTGTTATGAAAGGTAATTCAGTACCACAATGGACATAGAGGTCAGCGCACATACAGTGACCTGGCAATAACGCAAAAAACAAGAATGAGCTCTGAGACGTGGGAACTCTGTTGACCGCAATCCCTAATCCTCTCCAACCACACTAAAGGCAGCCGTGGATTGCGCCTAACACTGCCTATGCAACTCGGCACGGCCTGAGAAACTAGCTAGCCTGAAGATAGAAAATAAGCCTACCTTGCCTCAGAGAAATACCCCAAAGGAAAAGGCAGCCCCCACATATAATGACTGTGAGTTAAGATGAAAAGACAAACGTAGAGATAAAATAGATTTAGCAAAGTGAGGCCCAACTTTCTGAACAGAGCGAGGATAGGAAAGGTAACTTTGCGGTCAACACAAAACCCTACAAAAACCACGCAAAGGGGGCAAAAAGACCCTCCGTACCGAACTAACGGCACGGAGGTACACCCTCTGCGTCCCAGAGCTTCCAGCAAGCAGAAAAAAACAAATTGACAAGCTGGACAGAAAAAAACAGCAAACAATAGCAAAGAGGAACTTAGCTATGCAGAGCAGCAGGCCACAGGAACGATCCAGGAGGAAACAGGTCCAATACTAGAACATTGACTGGAAGCCAGGACCAAAGCACTAGGTGGAGTTAAATAGAGAAGCACCTAACGACTTCACCACATCACCTGAGGAAGGAAACTCAGAAGCCGCAGTACCACTTTCCTCCACCAACGGAAGCTCACAGAGAGAACCAGCCGAAGTACCACTTGTGACCACAGGAGGTAGCTCTGCCACAGAATTCACAACACTCACCTCTCTTCGCTCAAGACGCCGGTGCTTTCAATATTTACCTGCTCCTCGTGCGGCTCAATCTCCAGCACTGACGCTCAGCAAAGGGCGTGCACTAACTACGTCACCGCGCCCTCTGACCTGAGCGTCACTGCCAGAGGACGCTGGAGACGGAGCCGCACCGGAACGAGGAGCAGGTAAATATCTCGCAGCGCTGCGCTCCCCGTATACTTACCTGCTCCTGGCGCGGTCCCTGCAGTCCCTGGCTTCCCCGGCGCTGCAGCTTCTTCCTGTAATTGAGCGGTCACAGTTACCGATCATTTACAGCAATGAATATGCGGCTCCTCCCCTATGGGAGGTGGAGCCGCATATTCATTGCTGTAATGAGCGGTGCCATGTGACCACTCAGTACAGGAAGAATCTGCAGCGCCGGGGAAGCCAGGGACTGCAGGGACCGCACCAGGAGCAGGCAAGTATAATTACACAGCCCCCACTCCCCCTCCCCTGCCAACCTCCCGGTATATACTCGAGTATAAGCCGAGAGGGGGACTTTCAGCCCAAAAAAATGGGCTGAAAATCTCAGCTTATACTCGAGTATATACGGTACTTTGGTTTACTAGAGTTTTTTTAAAGCATTGTAACATAGCTAATTTTTAAATTTTTATTTTGCTTTCAGATTCCTGTCAACTGGATTATCTTATGCGGGACTACATCTTGAATTTCTCATAGGGCGGTCCACTATTTCAGGCATTGTGCGGAATACATGTGTGCAAATATGAGACAAACTATATGAACTTGTGATGCCGGAGCCCAAAATTGAAGATTGGCTGAAAATAGCCCGTGGATTTTCTGACTGTTGTCAATTTCCGCACTGTATTGGAGCACTGGATGGGAAACATATGGAAACCTATCAGGGTGCGTAAGCCGCCGAACTCGGGCTCCCAATTCTACAATTCTAAGCAGTTTTTCTCTGTAGTTCTGTTAGCTGTAGTTGACAGCAACTATAGGTTTATAATTGTAGATATTGGGGCCTATAGGCGAACTGGAGACTCTAGAGTCTTCAATGCGTCCATTATGGGTCGGTGGCTACGTGAAAACCTGTTGGACCTCCCACCACCGCCACAACTCCCAGGCTCCAATGCTGAAGCAGTCCCATATGTACTTGTGGCAGATGAGGCCTTCCAATTGACCAGGCATGTCATGAGGCCTTATCCCCGGCGCAACCTTGACCACGGTGGTGTGTCTTTGTCAGACTTTCATGGGCACGGCGACTGGTTGAGTGCACCATTGGCATTATGGCATCCAAATGGCATGTTCTCCAGTCTGCCATTCAGCTGAGTGACGCAAATGTCAATGAAGTCATAAAAGCTTGTGTTGTTCTACACAACTGCACAAGAATTCATGAGTGCTCCTCAGCTGACAGTGTTGAAGGCATGTTGGCTAATGTGGGTAGGCCTACAACAAGTCCTTCCTTCGCGGCGTCCCCTTTCTGGCATAAAAGTTAGGGATATTTTTACAAATTATTTTGTTTCTCCTCAGGGAGCCACTCCCTGGCAAGCTAATGCTGTTTCTTTGTTGTAATTTTTTCATATATATCTATATATATTTTCTGAAAAAATGCATAAATTACTTAAATTACTTAACTATGTGTGTTTCATTGACTTTTGTAACAGATGTTTATCAACCGAGTAATTGAGTATGATGTTGTAATGATTTGTCCAACAAACAGAAATGGACTTTTGACTATATTTTTTTATTATAGCAAAAGCCTTTTTTGGTTTTGAAACACCATATTAATATCATATGATTTTTCTTTTTCATAAAACATGACATAACCCATTTTGTTAGATAAATATAACAAAGTGCTATCACAGCAAAGTCAAACAAAAACATGTTTAGAACCACAAAAAAAAAAGATTCCTCATAAAACAATTCTCATTACAAATTTCTGTAAGTTGGTGGAGGTTATGGCGCAAGCTCAGGGTCCTGGTCAGGTGGCCGTTGTTGGGCCAATTGTACATCATCCTGTATTATGTATGACCCTGCTCTAAATGATGCCCTTGCTCATATTGGCCAGTTCTGTATTGGCTATAATGAGGGTTTTGAGTATGGCCCTCATGAGGTTGAAAATAAGGCCTTGCATCATAACCCCCCCCTTCCTTCCCCCATATGGCCATGTCATTCAAAACCAGGTTGGGACCAGCCTCCAGCACTGGGTCTGGACAAGTGGCTATATTGGGAAGGTTGATGGTATGAAGGCATATGGTAATGTGCTGGCCTTAGTGGGTTTTGGGTGGGAACGGGTAGAGGTGTAGGTACACGTGGAGGGGGTGCTTCAAATACTTGTTGAGCATGGACCTGTTGAGATGATGGAAGGCGCAGGACATTACGTGCTGACAGCTGCCTGCCACCTCTCAATGAACTCAAATAATTCATAGGGTTCATTTGGTGGGGTACATGCATCAATAAGTATTTGAAAAAACCCTCTCACACGTAGCCTCACCTCACAGGGTATGGGACGGAGGTACTGGCCAGGCTCCTCAAATAGGCCTCCTCACCATCATCCTGTGCAGCCCTGGCCAAATAATGAAGCACCCCAATGTCCACATTCCTGCGAGTTTCTTGCAGCTCTCTCCTTCTGCGGCCACGGCGGGAAATGACAGCAGGCTGTGGGAATGTCGTCAGTGGAACAATAGGGCTGCTACTGTTTCTGGGATCATCCTTTTTTCCTGGATGTGGTGCTGTGGGTGGTGGCCAGTTTCTGCCGGATCTTGTGGTGCAACTGAAGATGTTGCAGGAGGGATGTCACTGGAAGGATGTGAAGACGGGCCAGCCACCTCTTCTCCTTCTCCAACCGGATCTATCAGGGCCTCCGAGTCTGAGCCGGTCTCCCTCTCAGTGAGGTTTGACTGTGTTCTGTTTGTAAAGTATGAGAATAATTAATTAAAAATTTAAGTTTTACCTTTATAAAACACTAGATGGTGGCCTGATTCTAACGCATCGGGTATTCTAGAATATGCATGTCCACGTAGTATAGTGCACAGCCCACGTAGTATATTGGCCAACCACGTATTATATTGCCCAGCCACGTAGTATATTGCCCAGCCACGTATTATATTGCCCAGCCACGTAGTATATTGCCCAGCCACGTAGTATATTGTCCAACCACGTAGTATATTGCCCAGTCACGTAGTATATTGCCCAGCCACGCAGTATATTGCCCAACCACGTAGTATATTGCCCAGCCACGTAGTATATTGCTCAGCCACGTAGTATATTGCCCAGCCACGTAGTATATTGCCCAGCCACGTACTATATTGCCCAGTGACGTAGTATATTGCCCAGTGACATAGTATATTGCCAAGCCACGTAGTATATTGCCCAGTGACGTAGTATATTGCGCAGCCACGTAGTATATTGGCCAGTTACATAGTATATTGCCCAGTCATGTAGTAGATTGCGCAGCCACGTAGTATATTGCCCAGTCATGTAGTATATTGCCCAGTTACGTAGTATATTGCCCAGCCACGTAGTATATTGCCCAGCCACATAGTATATTGCCCAGTTACGTAGTATATTGCCCAGTGACGTAGTATATCGCACAGCGACGTAGTACACAGCACAGAACCATGTAGTATATTGGACAGTAACGTAGTATATCGCACAGCGACGTAGTATACAGCACAGAGCCACGTAGTATATTGCCCAGTTAAATATTATATTGCCGAGTGACGTAGTATATTGCCCAGTCACGTAGTATATTGCCCAGTGACGTAGTATATCGCACAGCGAAGTAGTATACAGCACAGAGCCACGTAGTATATTGCAAAGCGAAGTAGTATACGGCACAGAGCCACGTAGTATATTGCACAGCGAAGTAGTATACAGCACAGAGCCACGTAGTATCTTGGCCAGTCACGTAGTATATTGCCCAGTTACGTAGTATATTGCCGAGTGACGTACTATACAGCACAGAGCCACGTAGTATATTGCACAGCGAAGTAGTATACAGCACAGAGCCAAGTAGTATATTGGCCAGTCACGTAGTATATTGCCCAGCTACGTAGTATATTGCACAGCCAGGTTTGTCACAGGTGAAAAAATAAACATATACTCATCTTTCCGAAGGCCCCTTGTAGTCCACGGCAGCTTCTGGTCCCAGCGTTGGTACCGTGACCATGACGTCATGGCAGGTCCTTGTCGCGCAGGGCCTCTGATGACGTCGCGGTCACATGACCGTGATGTCATGGCAGGTCCTTCTGCCATACCATCTTTGCAACCGGAAACTGCAGCGGAAGATGGCGGCTGGCGGGAGCAGCTCAGCGGACTACAGAGGGTGAGTATAGCAGGTTTATTTTTTTTAAATTATTTTTAACATTACATTTTTTACTATTGATGCCGCATAGGCAGCGTCAATAGTAAAAAGTTGGGGACACACAGGGTTAATAGCGGCGTTAACGGAGAGTGTGTTACCTGCGGCATAACGCGGTCCGTTACTGCCGGCATTAACCATGTTTTAGCGGTGACCGGAGGGGAGTATGCGGGCGACAGGCACTGACTGCGGGGAGTAGGGGGCGGCCATTTTTCTCCGGACTGTGCACGACGCTGATTGGTCCCGGCAGCCATGACAGGCAGCTGGTGAGACCAATCAGCGAATGAATAACCGTGACAGAAAGAAAGAAGGACAGACGGAAGTGACCCTTAGACAATTATATAGTAGATATGTGTAATTTTTATTTATGTTTTTACTTATGGTCTCAGATCCATACTGGGATCTAAAAAGAAGAGTTGGTCATAATAAATATATTTTCTTTTTTTGCAGGCGCTGCTGACCCACCCCTGGCCCGCTGCTGCCTTTCCCTCCTATATTAGTCTCTTATGCTGCGCCATCGTCTCATAACATCTTCCACTGCAATGAAAGAGAAAAAAATAATGTATAAGGCCATTGTGCACAGTGGTACCACAATGTGTCACTGATATAACAGATTTCAATGTGGCCTAGTAACCTGCATTTCTTAAAAAATATAATCAACATAAATATTGTAAACACAAACAGCACAATACGATATAATGGAAAATACATATAATTTCAGGCCATAAGGACAGGGTCCTCTCCCCTCTGTAGCAGTATGTCATTGTAAATTTGGTTAATGTAATCGACATCTATAAAACTCTGTACGTAACCCCTTTCTCATGTCCAGCACCATGTAATTAATGGTGCTATATAAATAAATGAGATTAATATTAATGAAAATAACAAAAGGCCCAAATTCATGTAAGTAATGCAGTTTGCAATATTATTCAGAGTGTGAGAAACATGAGTGTACTTACTTACCGTATTTTCCGCTTTGTAAGACGCACTTTATTTCCCCCAAATTTGGGGGGGAAATGTGGGTGCGTCTAACAAAGCGGATATACCGCTTACCATTACAGGCTGGGAGGAGGGGGTGTCCGCCGCCGCTACCGCCTGCCGCCGCTGTCGTCCGCCGCCACTGCCGGGGTTGTCCGCTGCTGCCCCGGGTGATGCTGAAGGCTCCGGTGCTGCGGGGGGCTCTGGCGACATATTGTGAAAGACCAGAGCCCCCCGGCAGTTCTTCCATGCGTTCCAGTATGACTAATTCCGGGAAAATGGCCGCCGGAATCTCGGGAGATGAGATTTCAGCGCTGAGATCTCATCTCTCGAGATTCCGGCGGCCATTTTCCCGGAGTTAGTTCCAGTATGACTGACTCCGGGAAAATGGCCGCCGGAATCTCGGGAGATGAGATTTCAGCGCTGAGATCTCATCTCTCGAGATTCCGGCGGCCATTTTCCCGGAATTAGTCATACTGGAACGCATGGAAGAACTGCCGGGGGGCTCTGGTCTTTCACAAAATGTCGCCAGAGCCCCCCGCAGCACCGGAGACAGCCCTACAGCACAGGAGCCCCCTGCAGACCCCTCATCCCAGCCTGCAGCAAAGGAGCCCCCTGCAGACCCCTCATCCCAGCCTGCAGCAAAGGAGCCCCCTGCAGACCCCTCATCCCAGCCTGCAGCACAGGAGCCCCCCTGCAGCACAGGAGCCCCCTGCAGACCCCCTCATCCCAGCCTGCAGCAATGCTCCACTCCTGCCTCCGGCAACGAGCCTGGGACCCTGATCCACCACAACCACAACCCCCGGTAAGTAATAAGACGCATGGATTATAAGACGCCCCACCAATTTATTAAAAAATAGTTTTTTCCTATTTTTCTCCTCAAAATTTGGGGTGCGTCTTATAATCCGGAGCGTCTTACAAAGCGAAAAATACGGTATCTGCCTCTGGACCTCATGTGGCCGCTGCTCATATCCTGGGAAAAGGATCCCACCTATGCTTCTCCATGCCGCCTCTTTTCTGGCCCGGTTCAAATAATGGACATCTCGCTGATCCCATATTTCTGGCCTCTCTTGCGCCAGGACCAGCAGCATTTCGACATTAATAATATTGGCCATGATGCAGGAGACTCCGTGGAGGCGTGCGGCAGACTTCCGGGATGTCTGGCTTTTTCAGCTAATTAGCATGTCTAAGCTTCCTGATTGAGGCCTTGGCACATTTCCTGTCACCTGCTGAACTCTTGCGTATTTTACACAAGTCACACTGATGGCCCGTGTGTAGTCCGTATTTTTCTCTCCCCCATAGACTTTCATTGAAAGATTTTTTGCGCAATACGCTGACAAACTACTCTGTAAAATACGGATGCGTAATATACGCCAAATAGGAGCTGCCCCATAGAGAATCCTTGGTCCGTGTGCAATGCGTTGTCTTTGCGCCTCGCATACGTCCGTAAAACTCTCTAGTGTTAAGGCCGGCCTAATACTCTACAAATCTAATCTACACATTGTGGATATTTTCTGCAAGTAAACTGGCTAGCAATATGCTCTGCAGGCTTAGCTCATATTTCATTCTTTGCCATAGAAAGTGTGAAATCTGCACTAAATCCAAACCAAAATCTTTCCTAAACTAACTACTCAGAATTACATTATCATCTTGTGTGTCTCCTTACATAATAGTCCTATACAATGGGGCTACCCAAAGTGGTTCTAGGGCAGAATCTGCATAGAAACTGATTTCATAATGAACATGTCACTTATTCAAGTGGTTTAAAAATCTGCAACCCTATAAACGGAAACACGGATTTTCCATTGCACACAAAGTGAGTTGTTTTGTGGGTGTTTTCAATAAGGATTTTTTGTCAGAATTGAAGAGTTGAAATCAGAGTGAAAATCTGGGTGAACATACACATATTGTAATGTTTTTTTGTTACCTCTATATTCAGTAGATATCCTCTAGTTCTGCCTAGTTATCCCAAAAGTGAAAAGGAAGCAGTGGTACACTAAATGTTAAAACAGTTATAAAAATCCTTCGTCACTTTCTAACAGCTGTTAAGTTAATTATTCCACGTCACTGGAAATCCACAAAAACTCCCAGTTTGGGTGAATGGGAGGAAGAGGTTAACAATATTATGATTATGGAAAACATGATTGTGCAGCGCCCCAGAGTCCTGGTTCCATGCAGTAATGTTGTTCTTCCACCAGGGATGTTGCGTCTGAATGCAATGAAGCAGATCTTCTGTCCAGGTATCACAACCACTACACACACTTCACACTCCAGTCCACCAGGGGGAGCCATGCTTTTATCTATTAGGGCACTCCTCACACTTGGGTAAAACTGGTGGGTTGGGGAGGAAGTTAGTCAGAGAGAGAAAGGGACAGAAGCTGACTGGAGGGAGAAGGAGAGTCAGTCGGTCCTGACCGAGTTTGGCAGAGGCTGGCTGGGTTGGGTTCCAGCCAGATCCACACTGTGGCCTATGGAAGGAAGGTACACGGAGCTGCGCCTGCCCCACGTGCGACAGCATCCTAAGAAAGGACACGAAAGGAATTGTGTTGCAGTGAGTGAGCAACGAAGTCATAGCAACAGGAGTGAAACATCAGAGGGAGACCAGCTAGAAGCGAGCTGCCTCTTTCTGAAGCGCAGGATCGGTAGCCACAACACCGAGGGAGTAAAGAGCTCTATGCCATTACTTCAGAGACTGGCAGGACAGTTAATTCCACGTTAGCTGCCTGACCATTTACCCAGGAGGGGGCCGGGGCGTCACTAGGGTCCCTATAAAAAGCCTCAGGCCACCCATCATACGGGTTTGTTCTATCCGACGACGGGGAACAGTGAGAGGAGTAACAACGGTGAGGACCTTATTGGAGCTTATGCAAGTAGGGAACTGTATTACTGTGCGCTAGAGTAAGGCTATTGAATTCCACCTGGATAAGGGGACTCTGAATTTGCCTTTAGACCGGCCGGACTCTGCCTGCCCTGTGGTCCCTACCCTGGACTGTGGACACTGAAGCCTTCAGTAAAGGTAAAGAGACTGCAACCTTGTGTCCTCGTTATTCACTGCGCCTTGCATCATCCACCATCTACACTCTGGGAAGCCCTGGGGACATACTTCACCTGTGGGAAGGTATACCATCTAGCTGCCATAACATCACCCCAGCGGACCCCTAAGCAGCATCGGTCACCCTGACTGAATACCACAGGTGGCATCACGAACATTATCCATTTAAAGACCTTTCCCCCACATTATCAACGGACCTCCCGAGGGCCACGGACCGGGTCAGCCACTGTGACATCTCCCCTGAGAACAGAAGGGCCCGGATCCAAGTACCCCACGGTCCACGGGGGCGCTCCAATTGCACATATTAGCAATCACCTCAAAGCTTTTCATCGGCAATGGACATGTTGGATATTATTTAGTGAGGGGAATGACCTGGCAATATGGTTGTCAGAATACAATACTACAATACTTAAAATAGATTATCGCAGTAGATATGGTCTCCTCTGAAGTGCTGGTTTCAATAAGTCGTGTTTTTTTCTGTCCCACCCCACCTACTTTTCCTTCCCTTTCTTTCTCTTTCCACCTTCCTTTCTTCTTCACATCCCTCTAGCTCATACATAATTATTTGGTTAAGGTAAAAGCTTATGTTAATATCTCATCAAGCTGATTGTACTTACAGTATATTCTAATTTAACAACCATCAAGTTTTTTATTGTTATTATTGAACGTTATTTGAATGTTCTGTTTTCAAATCAATCTTTCTAAAACCCAATAAAAATATTTAAAGTAAAAAAAAGTGATATAAGAAGTCTGTGTGCTCTGTGAGCAGTGCACAGGATAATTGTCCATTATCTTCTATGCAATTTTCCTACTTTATTAAGTTGAGTAACCTGCATCAAGGAACGCAAACACAACAAAGCCGACAAGAGTTGGCACCATTGCTGGTATGGAATGCCAATCAAACTTGGGTCTAAGAGCTTGCTTTACTATAATCACTGTGATTACAGTGTCCTCTATCTATGCATCGGGAATAAAGCAAATTGCTGCTCTCTGGAGAGAGAGGATGAATAGAGGTTATCTCATCTTATTCCCCATAAGTTAGGAATTGCCAAAAGAACTGAGAGGCTGAAGAACCCATGAAATGAATATCATTGTTCTGTATTGGTGATGATGACGGTATACTCTCCCAATGGAACCTACTAGTTGTTGTATGCACCATGTGTGCCTATATAGATGGCACATTCCTAGATTAGTAACAAAGGACAAGTGATGAAGACTAAAGGAATGAGTTTCTAAATGTGGATCTGGGTTCTTCTTTTGGTTGTCAGGCACATTATACCTTTTGAGGAAAAGCATAGCTAGAAATAACATCTGTGATCAGATAGTGGAGATAGGCATGCTAAGGGTCTGAACACACAGTTAGGCTATGTACATAAAGAGTTTTTCTGAAGCAGAAACTGATTTGAAACTTTCCAAATCTCAAAACTTCTGTTCATATTCTGCTCTGAAAACTCAGCAAAAAGATTCTGTGTGGACATAGTCTCAAAGGACAGAATAAAACAGGCAAGGGAAAAAGGTAGAGTAAAAGGACATGAAATATCACGAAAGCAAAAGTCTCGTCAAATACATGAGATGACATGCTAGAGAGAATAAAGGACAGAAGAGTGAGATATAAATAAAAATAAAGAAAGCAGTTATGTCACAGCAGCTGCTGTTTTCCAGGACTATGTGTAATCCCTGGCTCAGCTCTGGAGCTATGGAGGATAAGTAAAAGCATCTCTGCTATTCTAAAGTCAGGCTGCTGGTTAGAGGCAGGTGCACAACACAGCAGAACAAGGCTACAAAATATTTAAAAAAATGAGGATCATATTTAATACATGAGTTACATTATTGTGGATGTATTGTACTAACTGGATCAGAGAAAATGGATTTCCAAGGAATAGATATTCGCCAAATGTTTCTTTTATTACACCATGCCATACTTGCTATAGTCATGGTCAAAATTGGTGCCAACCTTGAAATTGTTCCAGAAAATAAAGTATTTCCCCATAAGATTACTGCCATTACACATGTTTTGTTATACACAAAAATTAACATTTTTCCTTGGTATGTATTGGAACAACACAAAAAAAACAGACAAAAATGCAAATTGGACATAATTTCATACAAAACCCTAAAAATGGTCCGGACAAAATTGTTGGCACCCTCAATTTACCCCCTTCAGCCTCGAAGCCTGTTTTCACCTTCATGACCAGGTCAAATTTTTACAATTCTGACCAGTATCACTTTATGTGATAATAACTCTGAAACGTTTAAACAGATCCCACTGATTCTGACATATTGTACTTCATGATAGTGGTAACATTTCTTCGATATGACGCATTTATTTGTGAAAAAAACTTAAGTTTGGAGAAAATGTTGAAAATGTTGCAATGTCACACAACATAGTTAATAAATAACATGTCTACTTTATGACAGAAGATACCCAAAAGTTACACCATTCTAAAAACTGCACCCCTCAAGGAGTTCAAAACCACATTCAAGATGTTTATTACCCCTTCATGTGTTTCACGGGAATTAATGGATTGTGGAAGGATAAAATTAACAATTAATTTTTTTTCACAAATATTTAACTTTAGACACAATTTTTTTTTTTATTTTCACAAGGGTAACAGGAGAAAATGGACCCCAAAATGTTTTGTGCAACTTCTCCTGAGCACAACGATACCCAATATGTGGGGGAAAATCACTGTTTGGGTACAAGGGAAGGTGCGCCATTTGACTTTTTGAATGTTAAATTTGCTGGATTAATTAGTGGAAGCCATATTGTGTTTGGAAACTTCCCACAAGTGACACCATTTTGGAAACTAGATCCCTAAAGGAATGTATCTAGATGTGTGGTGAACACCTTGAAACCCCAGATGCTTCAGTTTATAACATTGAGCTGTAAAATTTAAAAAAAATCACATTTTTCAAACAAAAATGTTTTTTAGCCCCAATTGTTTCATTTTCACAAGGATAACAGGAGAAATTGCACAGTAAAATTTGTTGTGCAATTTCTCCTGAGTATGTCAATACTCCATATGGGGGGAAAACTACTGTTTGGGCGCATAGCAGGGTTTGGAAAAGAAGGATCCCCATTTGACGCTTTGAATACAAAATTTGCTGGAATTAGCTTACGCCATGTTGCGTTTGGAGAGCCCTTGATATGCCTAAATAGTGGAAACACCCCACAAGTGACATTATTTTGGAACCTAGACTCCTCAGGGAACTTATATAGATGTACTGTCACGGGGCTACCGTGACAGAGAGGGTCCAGAGAACTGCAGCGCTCTGGGCCTCGTTCACACACGATGAACAGAAGCACTTCTCCTGAATTCTGACCTGGCTGTCTTGTGCCAGCAGGGCAGGAGGTAAACCTTGTTACTGAAGTTACTGAGAGCTATGTCTCTCAGCTGATTTGGTTTTGGTAATCTTCACTCCTATATAGACTCAGCTTTGTCTACAATGTTTGTCAGTGATCAGTTCTGCTGCCTGGCTTGGAGTGTGAAGGAGCATGGTATTAGGAGCTTGGAGGTTTATTTATAGAGATTGGTGTATGCTGTTTTGGTTGCATGTTAAACCTGTTTTCCTTCCTAGTTTTTTCCTTCTCTTCCCTTCTCTGTGTTTCCTCTGTGGTTGTGTGAGCATTTGGTGAGTTTGAGACTTTTAGTTACCTTGTCTGTATACCCTGTTTAATTGTTGTATTTATACACTGGTGCAGTCCACCTCCCTTGGGGGGAGAGGGGTCCACTGATAGGGCCTGCACAGGAGACAGGGATACGCTGGCGGCTCAGGCCTCCTAACCATTATAGGTACCCCTGAGATAAGGGAAAGCCAGGGCCCCATTATAGTGGCAGGGACAGGTGCGGGTCCAGTACGCCGTCCTGCCCCTTTATCGCCGTTAACGGCGTGACATGTATGGTCAGTACCTTGATCCCCCAGTTGCTTTTCAGAAGTTTACAACATTGAGCCATGTAAATTAATTTTAAATACAATTTTTCCCACAAAAATGTACTTTAGCCCCAATTTTGCATTTTCATAAGGGTAGCAGGAGACATTGCCAAATACAATATCACCTGAGTTCGCTGATACCCAATATGAGGAAAACTACTGTTTGGGTGCACAGCAGGGCTTGGAAAGGAAGGAGCGCCATTTGACTTTTTGAACGCAAAATTTGCTGGAATAATTAGCAGACACTATGTCGCGTTTGGAGAGTACATGATGTGCCTAAACAGTGGAAACCCCCCAAAAGTTACAACATTTTGGAAACTAGACCCCTCAGGGAACTTATCTAGATGTGTGGTGATCACCTTGAACCCCAAAATGCTTAACATAAGTTTATAACGTAGAGCCGTGAAAAAAAAAATCAAATTTTTCCCACAAAAAATTTATTTTAGTCGCAATTTTTTTCATTTTCACAAGGGTAACAGGAGGAAATGGACCACAAAATTGGTTGTGCAATTTCTACTAAGTACGCAGATACCCCATATGTGGTCGAAAACTACTTTTGATGGTCTGGTTTGAAGGTGCCATGTCACATTAACAGAGCCCCTGAGGTGCTAGAACAGCAGAATCCCTATAGAAGACATAATTTTAAAAACTACATTTCTCAATGAATTCATCTACGGGTGCAGTGATTATATTTACACCACAGGTGAGTCACAGAATTTTATACTATTGGGCAGTAAAGAAAAAAATTATCACATTTTTAACACCAAAATTTTGTTTTAGCCCCAGATTTTACATGTTGACACTGGGAAATGGGTAAAATGGCATAAAAATGTGACCCACAATTTCTGCTGAATGAAGAAATACCCTATGTATGTCTATACAGTACTGTTTAGCCATACAGCAACACACGGGAGGGACAAAGAGCTATTTGCCTTCTGTAATGCAGATTTTCCTAGAATATTTTGCGGACTCCATATAAAGAGCTCCTAAGTGTTAGAAGAGCATCCCCCCCTCAAGTGACCCCATTTTGGAAATTATACCCTTTGGGAAATTATCTACCGATGTAGGGACGATTTTGACTCCATAGTTATTTTCAAGAAACAAGCAGCAGTGGATGTTGCCAAGTGAAAATTGCAAACTGCCATTGTAGTGACCAGTACATTGTGCCCAGCTCATGCTTCTGGAGACACGCACCCTTAAATAAGACGGGCTTTCATCACTACAGAAATGCCAACTGTGTGGATGCTAAATGTAGTTTAGACACACTCAGAAGGTAGAGGAGCATTTGGATTGAGAGTGGAGAATTTGCTGAATTTCTTTTAGCAGGTGAGGAACCACTTAGCTTTTCCAGAGCCTTTGTGCTATGCACCCTCTATTTTCGTTGACAGATGACAGACCTGAGGACTTGCTTTTTTTGTGAATTGAGTTGAAGCTATTATTGGCAACATTTTACATAACGTTTGGGATCACATTTATCCAGCACGCTACGCTGAGCACTTACTTTTGGGGTTTCCATCTTAATCTCTGAGTGATGTGATTGAGATGAAACCCCCCGAGGGATCCATTCACTATAATGAGGCAGCAGAGTTACTCTGGACTCCGTCTGGCCTTTTCAGCGGTGTCCTTATTTTCAGAAGTGCACAAAACTGTGGCCGACGGCAATATTTATACAATCCTAAAAAGACGGACACTGCCGGATCACAAGTCAGACGGCGTCCACAGTGTCTCCATCTGCCTCACTATAGGGAATTCTCCACCAGAGGTTCTGTCTGAATCAAGTATTTCAGAGATTTACACAGAAACCCAACCCCAGTGTAAGCGCTCAGTGCAGGGCACAGGATAAATGTGCGCCGGGTCTTATTGCGATCATTGGGAGGCAGAGTGAAAAAATCAACAGCAGATGAAGAATTGGTTTTATACTTTTTTTTACACCTTTCTTTTCTTCGTGCGGTATAAGTGATTAGGTGACTTTATTCTTCGGGTCGATGCGATTACAGCGATACCAGATTTATATCTGGTTTTCATGTTTGCATGCTGTCACAGACTAAAAGACGCTTTTAATTGCAAAAAATAGTTTTTGCATCACCACATTTTGAGAGCTATAATTTTTTCATATTTTGGCCCACAGAGTCATGTGAGGCTTGTTTTTTTGCGGGACTAGATGACGTTTTTATTGGTACCATTTTCAGGCACGTGACATTTTTTGATCGCCTTCTATTCTGATTTTTGGGAGGCAGAATGAACTAAAACCAGCAATTCAGGAATTTATTTTTTTCTGGAGAGGTATGCTGTACCGTGTATGGTAAAACTGATAAGGCAGTTTTATTCTTTAGGTCAGTACGATAACAGCGATGCCTCATCTATATTTTTATTTATGTTTTGTCGCTTTTACACAAAAACTATTTTATAGAAAAAATATTATCTTTGCATCCCTTTATTCTTTTCAAACATTTTTATTGAACATTTTAACAATTTTTTAAGACATCTGCATTTTATTTATATGTGTGATAGTTCGCATTGGTGATGGGGATATAGAGGGGGGGGGGTGAGGTGTTGGGAAAGGGAGGGGAAAGAAGAAACAACTTTATTAGTAATATAGACAGATTTGTAACTATTTGTATAGTTGCTACAGTATTAAACTGTCTTGAGCAGATAAGCTTCCATGAATTTCTATATTCAAAACTATATACATCAAAGTAGCGCAACAGCCACCTTTAACCTAAAAGTAAAAATTTAACAAAATAACATTAACTAATCTAAGGCTTGGTGTTTAGTGTTCCAAATGCTCCATTTTTTGTCGTATTTATGCAAACATCCATTAGCTATTGCAAATTTCAAGTCCAGGGTATTATGCGTCTTTAGTCTGTCCACAATGTCAGAGAACCTTGGTATGTCAGTTCTTCGCCAGAAGGTGGCAATCAAGTTTTTGGTTATCAGCAACAGATGTATTATGACCTTTTTAGTTGAATGGTGTACATCTTCCATGTCTAAGAAGAAAAGTGCCGTTTGTGGAGAAAGGATGAAGTTCTTGTCAAGAAGTCCACTGATATATATGGAAATTTTTTCCCAAAGCTCTGTGAGAGCTGGGCATGTCCAAAAAATGTGTTTCAAATCTCGTTTGAGCCCACACCCTCTCCAGCATAGTGGAGATATACCAGATTTGAAATGTGCTACCCTAGATGGAGTAAGGTACCATCTTGTTAATAACTTATAGAATGACTCATGTAGTTGTATTGATATATTTGAAGAATATGAATTTTTTATTGCTCTCTCCCATTGTTCTTTTGTTGCACAGAACTGGAGGTCCCTCTCCCATTTGACCATATACTTGTTTTTTGTGAAGTCACCATCCTTATTGAAAAAACTGTAGAGAAATTTAGTGCTCCAGAAGATTTTATGATTAGGATTGTTTAGAAGAAGGTGAATTGCTTCCGTTTTCGGAGGAACCATACTAAAGAATTTTTGAAGGTGCTCCTTAATCATGCAGTATTGCATAAAGTCTGAGGATGGTACCTTGAATTTGCTTTTAATTTCAGAAAAACTGAGCATCTTATCAGCTGCGAGAATATCTCCCAACTTACGGATGCCATTTTTTGTCCAAGTTTCAGGTACCGAGAATCCGAAAACAGAAGCAATCAGAGATATCGGGAAATTCTCTTTCAGTGTTGATTTCTCAGCTTTATTCAGTGAGGCAAGATGATCCCAAGACTGGGTAATTGCTAGAAAAATAGGGTGATTGAGTTTATATTTTTTTAAATTAAATATATGGCTGAAGAGGAGGTTTTTAAGGGGACTTGAGATGCTATGATCTCTTTCTAGATCTATCCAAGATGGATTGACAGCTTCAATTAACCAGTATTGGCTTTGTTTGATTAGGTTGGCGTGGAAGTATGCTAGAATGTTTGGAATTCCCATTCCTCCGTTATATTTATGTTTATAAAGAATTGTTCTATCTACTCTAGCTCTCTTTTCACCCCAAACAAATGAGATTTTTTTGTTGCAGCTGTTAAAAAATGACATTGGGAAAGTAAGAGGAAGAGCCCTAAAAATGTATAAAAGTTTCGGTAAGATCACTGTCTTTATCGCCAGTACTCTGCCCATCCATGACAGTCCTATATTCCCCCATGGTTGGAGATCTTTTGTGATAGTGGCCAGAAATGTCTCACAGTTTGCGTGTACTGTGTTACGTATTGTTTTTTTGAATACAATACCTAGATGTGATATTTGTTCCTCTTCCCAGCCAAACTCTGAGATGCTTTTAATAGAGTTTATTGTGGTGTTTGTAAGGAAGAATTGCAAGATTTTCGATTTGCTGTTATTAATTTTAAAGTTTGAAATTTGTGAAAATTCCCCTATTATCTCAAGCAATGTTGCTCGGGTCGGGTTTGTGAGTGATAGCAGCATATCGTCTGCAAATAGACTTATTTTAAATTGTTTAGACGGTATATTGATCCCTGTGATTTTTTCGTTTATGCAAATTGCTTCGGCTAATGGTTCTATCGCCAGGGCGAATAGCAGTGGCGAAAGGGGGCACCCCTGTCTTGTCCCGTTATTTATATAGAATGGTTTTGATAAGGTGTTATTTATGTAAATTTTGGCGCTTGGCCGGGAGTACAGAGTGAACACCGTTCTTATCCATTTGTTGTTGAAACCAAAATTTAGAAGAACAGTTTTTAAATAGGACCAGTTGACCCTATCGAACGCCTTTTCGGCGTCTAATGTTAGGAGAATTGAGGGGGTTCGAGTGGAATTAATTCTATTGATTATGTTGATAAGCCTCCTAGTGCTATCCGAAGCTTGTCTACCTTCTATGAAGCCTGATTGATCGGCATTGATTAGACTTGGTAGGATTCATTTAATCTTGTAGCCAATATTTTTGAAAAAATTTTTAAGTCTGAATTTATCAGGGAAATTGTGCGAAAATTCTTCACTTCCTCTAAGTCACTTGGAGTCTTGGGAATCATAATGAGAGTGGCCTTTAACATTTCCTCCGGGAAGCTCCCACCCCCTGAAACCTGGTTGAAAATTTTTGCCATGTAAGGGGTAAGCACATCAGCAAAGTTTTTGAAATATTCATTTGTTAGTCCGTCCGGGCCTGGTGATTTTTGTAATTTTAGTGAATTTACCGTTTCTGTGATTTCTGAGATTGATATAGGTGAGTTTAGTTGTGATAATTCTGATGGGCTAATTTTTGGAAGTTGTAATTTATTAATAAACTCTATTATTTTTGGGGGGTCTGGTTGAGGGTTTGCATTTTCTCCATTTAAATTATATAGCTTTCTATAATAGGAAGCGAACTCTTCTACAATATCAGTCGGGTGTTGTTTTGTATCTCCGACTGCATTTTTTATTTTGTATACTCTGCTACGAATTCTCTCACTCTTCAGTTTTGACATCATAAATCTCGTTGGTTTGTTTGTCTCAGAGTACACTTTAAACTTTGATACCTTAACGATTTTGTCGAAATCGTCAAGAATAGCCCTGTTTAGTTCCTGTCTCAAATTGAGGATTTCCCTATATGTTTGCTGAGATTTTGTATTTGTTTTAGAGAGATCATTTTCCTTTGTATTTATTTGTTTTTGAATAGATTTAATTTTTTCTCTTTTTTTGAAGTTGTGTCTTGCTACTATTTGAATCAATTTCCCCCTTATTACCGCCTTATGGGCGCACCACACTGTGAGCGGGTTCATCTCCCCAGTATCATTTTCTCTGAAATATAGTTTTAATGTCGTGACAATTTCGTTTTTGTATTCTGGGATGTTCAATAAGAAATTATTGCACCTCCATAGAGTGGAGTTTTTAAAGAATGGGCCTATCCACATTTCTGATACAATGGGAGAGTGATCCGAAACTGACCTGTCTAGTATGGATGAATTTTTTATTTTAGTGAGGGTGAATACGTCTGTGAGAACCAAGTCAATTCTCGCAGAGGTTTTATGTACCGATGAGAAGTGTGTGTATTCTCTGGATGAAGAATTTAGACATCTGAATGTGTCGTATAGTTCGTTATTCTGAATCCATTTATTAAGGTCATTTGATAGTTGGCGAGTTGGAGAAGTGGAGTCCAAATTCCCATCAGGCACCATATTAAAGTCTCCTAGAATGAATAAGTTGCCCTTCTTTTTTGGTTGGATTTTCCTCATTACTTTATTGAGAAAACTCAGTTGTTTTGTGTTAGGGCAGTACAAGTTGACAATTGTACATTGAGTCGAGTTAATCTCGCATATCAGAATATGGTACCTGCCGGCAGGGTCTACCACCTCCTCAATAAGTTGGAATGGCACTGTATTTTTTATTAACGTAATTACTCCTGCCTTTTTTTTGTGTGATGAAGATGAGAAAGAGTGTAGAAAATCTTTGTGAGTGAAGTTTGGTTGGTTACCTTTCTTAAATTTCGATTCCTGAATGCACACGATATCTGCCTGTGAATGCTTGATTTCTTTCCACAACGTGTACCTCTTCCATGGGCTGTTAAGCCCTCTGACATTGTAGGACATACATTTTAGCTGCATAACCTGGTATACTAAAGGAGCTGTAGGAACACCAACAAAAAAATAAAGTTAATAATCAAAAACTAACAGTTTAGTCAAATACAAAGCAATATAGCTGGTTTGAACAAGAAATTCAAAAAACAAAACAAAAAAAAAAAAAACAAAAAAAAAAACTGGGTCTTTTCCCTAAGGAAGTTTCGACCTTTTGGGGGAAAAGTTCGTGAAAAATTAGCTCTTCACAATTACCCCGCTATTATTGAGACAGTGAAAGCCATAAAGTTCCCGAAGTCACTTTAGATCCCTAAAATAAAATCAGGAGTGGGATTTAAAAAGTGCCAAGCCTTCTTCCAGGGTGTTAATCACAACAAATTTGTCTCTGTAGCTGAACATCAACTTAGTAGGGAATCCCCATCTGTACTGGATATTTTTCCCTCTTAAAATATCTGTTAAAGGCTTGAAGGACCTGCGGGTGTCCAGAGTGTGTTTTGAGAGATCCGTGAATATCTTTAGTTGGTGGTAAGGTTCCGGGAGTGAACCTTTGGTTTTAACGTAATCCTGTATTTTTTCCTTAGTGCCGAAAAAGTGAAGACGAAGGATCGTGTCCCTTGGTTTGTCTACTAGGATGCCTTTGGGTTTAGGGAGTCTGTGGATTCTGTCTATGCATAAATCCATGGCATTGAGGCTTGGAATTGTCTTTTTGAAGATAGTTTTGACAAATTCTGGAAGTTCTGATTGCCCTACTTCCTCTGGGATACCTCTAATTTTCAAATTATTTCTCCGACTCCTGTCCTCTAAATCTGCCATTTTGGTTCTGAGGTCATTAATTTCCCTTTTTAACGCAATATTTTGGTTGGTTAGTGAATCTGTTTTACTTTCAAGGTCAGTTATTTTGGCTTCATAGAGTTCCAATTTTTGGGTAAAGCCTCTGCAGACCTCCTCAAAAGAGGCATTATGTTTAGCAAAGCCCTTATCCAATTTCTCGTCAATTAGTGAGGTTATTTTTTGATAGAATATTTCCTCGTGACTCATTTTTGGAGTATTTGGTTCTGGTTCTGGTCGTTCTTTTTTATTTTTACTTTCAGAGTCTGAATTTCTCTCCTCCGGTGCTCCTCTCTTGGCCGAGACAGTGATGTCCATCAGCTGACTCGATGTTGAAGAGACAACTGTCGCGGAGGGTGGATTTTTGCTCCTAGTATCTAGATTTGTTTTGATAGGATTAGACCATTGAGTTGGGGCGGCTTTTTGAGAAGTGGATTTAGCACTGTTTGGTTGCGTTGTTATTTTATGAGTTTTGCAATCGTCAGCTTTTTGGGGAGATCTAAATTTAATTGGGCTCAGCAGGTTAGGAATATCTGTGTATGATCTGGAATAAGATGTAGAGGTTTTCTTTTGGTCTTGTAGTGATTTTTTATTTTCAGACCTTTGTTCCATTTGGGAGTTGTGATGAATAGGCGATTTATTTGGATTAAATCCTCTTTTTTCAGCAGTCAAATTCTCAGCTTTAAGTACTTAAGAAGAAAAGAGAAGTAACTTCCGTGTATCTCACTTAAGAAGAAAAGAGAAGTAACTTCCGTGTATCTCATATATATCCCAAATTCGGTACTGTCTCTTTAAGTGCCAAAACTAAAAAGAAATGGAGCTATTGCCCTCAGATTCTCTGTTGTCACTGAAAAATATTTATTTAGCCACCAGGTGGAGCTGTGGTGCTGAGAGAGGTCACCAATCCAGGTTTAATTATAGGCACTATGTACCCTAAACTCAATAGGTTATGAGAGATTTATTCTCTGTATCCATCCACAGAGCCTGCTTTACATTCCGAAGTGTTGCTCCCTGTCCCTCAATAAACGGCGATATCCCCTGCAGCACTTCCCTCCCTCTTTATGTAGAGCGTGTGCTCTGCAGACCACAGTTCCACAGCCTGGCTCCCAGTCCCTTGATTATTAGAGGGTATATGTTATACTTTGTAATGTTCCACAGCAGGCTTCCCGCCCAAACAGCACCCCTGTCTCCTCAGATATTAGCGCTGAGGCGGTGGTTATATAAGCAGAGTTTATATTAACTTCCACAGCTCTGGCTCCCGCTGGCCAGTTTGGGGTAAAACCCCTTCTTTATACTTGGCTGCGCCTCAGGTAGCAGTTGATCAGACGTGGGGAGGGAGCCTCAGTTAACCGTGGGGGATCCACTCACCGCTGGTCCTTGTGAGGAGTGCGGTTCCTCCTTCGGTCCCCCGTCATGGCCGACAGTGTCCTTGGCGATGCAGCCGCAGGGAAACTCCCCCGTTCAGGCGCCGTAGCACAGCGCTCAGCCGAGCATCACTGTGTAGTAAGGGAGATCAAGCCTTCACTCCAGTCTTCACAGTCGGTTGCTTTTGAGGGGATTCACCTCCTCCTCTATGTCAGACCCCTGGAAGGGGGACTCCTCTCCACAGACGATGAGCTGCGCCTAGTTTTCTGTCAGCATGGAGGAGATGCCGGATCCAAAATGGCGGCCTCACACTTCTCCTCAGACAGAGAAGGGCTTTTGCGATAGACCCGGTTATACTCCTGCTAGAAAGCCGGTTTTAGTCTCTTTTTGAAGATGTTAATAAAGGCCGTTGAATGATGTCAAGAGTTTTCCGTTTTGTCTCATTAAGTCAAGTTTTTGCCGCTTAAACTGGAGAACTGTGAGAGAGCTCAAAGCTCCTGCGACTTCACATGGCAGAAGCTAGGCCACGCCCTGCATCCCTTTATTCTAAGAGCTACAGGTGCTTCTCACAAAATTAGAATTTCATCAAAAAGTTAATTTATTTCAGTTCTTCAATGCAAAAAGTGAATCTCCTATATTATATAGAGTCATTATAAACAGAGTGATCTATTTCACGTGTTTATTTCTGCTAATGTTAATGATTATTAACATTATTATTATTATCGGTCAGACACAGTAAATTTTTAAAATGAACTTTCATTCATGGGAAAACCCCTATAACCCCTTCATGACCCAGCCTATTTTGACCTTAAAGGGACTCTGTCACCTGAATTTGGCGGCACTGGTCTTGGGTCATATGGGCGGAGTTTTCGGGTGTTTGATTCACCCTTTCCTTACCCGCTGGCTGCATGCTGGCTGCAATATTGGATTGAAGTTCATTCTCTGTCCTCCATAGTACACGCCTGCGTAAAGCAAACTTGCCTTGTGCAGGCGTGTACTATGGAGGACAGAGAATGAACTTCAATCCAATATTGCAGCCAGCATGCAGCCAGCGGGTAAGGAAAGGGTGAATCAAACACCCGAAAACTCCGCCCATATGACCCAAAACCAGTCCCGCCAAATTCAGGTGACAGGTTCCCTTTAAGTATCTGGCCATTTTTTGCAATTCTGACCAGTGTCCCTTTATGAGGTAATAACTCAGGAACGCTTCACCGAATCCTAGCGATTCTGAGACTGTTTTTTCATGACATGTTGGGTTTCATGATAGCGGTAAATTAAGGTCAATAATTTTTGTGTTTAATTGTAAAAAAAATTGGAAATTTGGCAAAAATTTTGAAAATTTTGCAATTTTCAAAATTTAAATTTTTATTCTGTTAAACCAGAGTTATGTGACACAAAATAGTTAATAAATAACATTTCCCACATGTCTACTTTACATCCGCACAAATTTGGAAACAAATTTATTTTTGGTTAGGAAGTTATAAGGGTTAAAAATTGACAAGCGATTTCTCATTTTTACAACATAATTTACAAAATCATTTTTTTTTAGGGACCACCTCACATTTGAAGTCAGTTTGAGGGGCCTATATGGCTGAAAATACCCAAAAGTGACACCATTCTAAAAATTGCACCCCTCAAGGTGCTCAAAACCACATTCAAGAAGTTTATGAACCCTTCTTGTGTTTCACAGCAGCAGAAGGAACATGGAAGGAAAAAATGAAAATTTAACTTTTTAGTCACAAAAATGATGTTTTAGCAACAATTTTTTTATTTTCCCAAGGGTAAAAGGAGAAAGTGGACCCCAAAAGTTGTTGTCCAATTTGTCCTAAGTACGCTGAAACCCCATTTGTGGGGGGGAACCACTGTTTCGGCGCACGGCAGGGCTCGGAACGGAAGGAGCGCCATTTGACTTTTTGAATGGAAAATTTGTAGTGATGAGCGAGTGTACTCTTTGCTCGGGTGACCTCTGAGTATTTATGACTGCTCGGAGATTTAGTTTTCATCGCAGCAGCTGAATGATTTACAGCTGCTAGCCAAGCTGAATGCATGTGGGGGTTGCCTGGTTGCTAGAGAACTGTTTCACTTTCAACATCCAATCAGAGCGATCGTAGCCACGGGGGACACAGCCACCCCCTGGGCTCAAGTACAAGTCCCCCCTGTACCTGTAGGTCAGGTGACATTTCGGTTAACCTGCTCACCTGACCTGCAGGAACGCGATCCCACCATGACGCCACATAGGCGTCACAGGTTGGATTGGCACCGACTTTCATGAAGCCTATGTCGCGTCACAGGTCAGGAAGGGGTTAATGTGACCGGCTTCCTCTGCCTGTAGACACGTCGCGCATCTACCCCCGGGATCAGCCGAATGATTCACTGCACCTGCGCGTAATTTGCGCAGGCGAAGTAAATCAGACCGCCGACTCCTTTGTGCAGATACCGTTGGTCACATTAAAACTGTGCATGCACTCCTCCTGTTCAAAGATGGCGGCAATCAGTGAATAATTCGGCTGAAGCTGATGGCAGCGTGTTCGTGGCGGTGTTCTGCTGGGGGTACTGCGCAAGAGGCTGCGTGTGTGAGTGAGTGTGAAACAGCCCTTGTGCGTGGGCGATCGCCATGCAGTAATAATACGTCCCTGATCATAGTTATTAAGGTTGAAGGAAGACTTTAAGTCCATCTAGTTCAACCCATAGCCTAACCTAACATGCCCTAACATGTTGATCCAGAGGAAGGCAAAAAAAAACCATGTGGCAAATAGTAAGCTCCACATTGGGGAAAAAAATTCCCTCCCGACTCCACATACGGCAATCAGACTAGTTCCCTGGATCAACGCCCTATCAAGGAGTCTAGTATATATACCCTGCAACATTATACTTTTCAAGAAAGGCATCCAGTCCCCTCTTAAATTTAAGTAATGAATCACTCATTACAACATCATACGGCAGAGAGTTCCATAGTCTCACTGCTCTTACAGTAAAGAACCCGCATCTGTTATTATGCCTAAACCTTCTTTCCTCCAGACGTAGAGGATACCCCCTTGTCCCTGTCTCAGGTCTATGATTAAAAAGATCATCAGAAAGGTCTTTGTACTGTCCCCTCATATACTTATACATTAAAATAAGATCACCCCTTAGCCTTCATTTTTCCAAACTAAATAGCCTCAAGTGTAATAACCTATCTTGGTATTGCATAAAAGCTCACCGACACAAAAAGAGGACTTCAAAATCCTCCCAAAAATTCAAAAAAGTCACAGAGAAAAAAGCAGAGATGTTTTACCTGCTGAAGCCTCCAACCAAATGCACCAGCAGGGCGCAGCGGTCCCGATAAATGATGGCAAACACACAGGTGCAAAAAATACCGATGAAACAACCACTTTCAATCCAGTGTTGGCTGTTTGGCATTAGTGCACAAAAAGATAAAAGATACTAGTCTGTATATGGCATAATTCACACAAGCAATGCAGAGCATCTGGTTTACAGCCTATTAGTAACGCACATGCAGGCGGGCTGCCCAGTGCTACAAAATGCATGCTGTGCGAACAGGGGCCAATAGTTTACAGAGCCATTTTGGTCCGACTGCGCCCTGCAAGATAAAGTGCAAAAAGAAAACCACATATCAATGTATGTAAGGTATTAGTTTATATTGGGGCCTCAATACGTAAGCTGGCAACCCACGTCAAGGGTCCTTACAATTTGCCAGTCCTAACGCTAAACATTGAATAAAAGCTCACCGACACAAAAAGAGGACTTCAAAATCCTCCAAAAAATTCAAAAAAGTCACAGAGAAAAAAGCAGAGATGTTTTACCTGCTGAAGCCTCCAACCAAATGCAACCCTAAATTTAGGGTTAGGGTTAGGGTTGGGGCTAAATATCGGGTTAGGGTTGGGGCTAAATTTAGGGTTAGGCTTCTTTCACACTTGCGTCAGTACGGGGCCATCGCAATGCGTCGGCCCGACATACCGACGCGTGTTGTGAAAATTGTGCACAACGTGGGCAGCGGATGCAGTTTTTCAACGCATCCGCTGCCCAGTCTATGTCCTGGGGAGGAGGGGGCGGAGTTACGGCCACACATGCACGGTCGGAAATGGCGGACGCGACGTACAAAAAAACGTTACATTGAACTTTTTTTTGTGCCGACGGTCCGCCAAAACATAACTGATCCAATGCACGACGGACGTGACGTGTGGCCATCCGTAGCGATCCGTCGGCAATACAAGTCTGTGGGCAAAAAACGAATCCTGCGGGCATATTTGCAGGATCCGTTTTTTGCCAAAACGACGGATTGCAACGGATGCCAAACGACACAAGTGTGAAAGTAGCCTTAGGGCTAGGGTTAGGGTTGGGGCTAAAGTTAGGGCTAGAGTTAGGGTTGGAGCTAAAGTTAGGGCTAGGGTTAGGGTTGGGGCTACATTTAGGGTTAGGGTTGGGGCTAATGTTAGGGCTAGGGTTGCGGCTAAAGTTAGGGTTAGAGTTGGGATTAGGGCTAGGGTTTGGATTAGGGTTGGTATTAGGGTTAGGGTTGGCATTAGGGTTACGCTTGGGATTAGGGTTAAGTAAATAAGGCAGCACACTGCAGCGCTGAAACATGCAAACATGAAACACAAAAATTGAACTGCATTACTGCACTAGAAATATGAAAAATGAGAGCGTTTAGCGCATATAAATGGCCAATTTTATGTGTACCTGGTAGCCACTTTAGGGCATCTCTCTTATACCAGGCCCTACACTTTCCTTTCCTCGCAGAGAATAAACGTCTCCATCTGAATGGGTACCTGTGAAACCCCTTCTTAGACTAAAATTCTCTCTCTCTGTGGAGGGGTTATGGACCTGTTGCGATTAAAACACCTGTGGCTAAGAGGCGGAGTGCTCGGCCAGAAGGCTAAAGAATACATTTCAAAAAACTGACTGTCACATCCAAACATAGACTAAGTGTGAACAGGTGCTGAACCTAGAGTCACCAACTCGTATACAGTCAAGTAAATAATAAGGCAGCACACTGCAGCGCTGAAACATGCAAACATGAAACATGAAAATTGAACTGCATTACTGCACTAGAAATATGAAAAATGAGAGCATTTAGCGCATAAAAATGGCCAATCTTATGTGTACCTTGTAGCCACTTTAGGGCATCTCTCTTATACCAGGTCCTACACTTTCCTTTCCTCGCTGAGAATAAACGTCTCCATCTGAATGGGTACCTGTGAAACCTCTTCTTAGACTAAAATTCTCTCTCTCTGTGGAGGGGTTATGGACCTGTTGAGATTAAAACACCTGTGGCTAAGAGGCGGAGTGCTCGGCCAGAAGGCTAAAGAATACATTTCAAAAAACTGACTGTCACATCCAAACATAGACTAAGTGTGAACAGGTGCTGAACCTAGAGTCACCAACTCGTATACAGTCAAGTAAATAATAAGGCAGCACACTGCAGCGCTGAAACATGCAAACATGAAACACGAAAATTGAACTGCATTACTGCACTAGAAATATGAAAAATGAGAGCTTTTAGCGCATAAAAATGGCCAATTTTATGTGTACCTGGTAGCCACTTTAGGGCATCTCTCTTATACCAGGTCCTATACTTTCCTTTCCTTGCTGAGAATAAACGTCTCCATCTGAATGGTTATCTGTGAAACCTCTTCTTAGACTAAAATTCTCTCTCTCTGTGGAGGGGTTATGGACCTGTTGCGATTAAAACACCTGTGGCTAAGAGGCGGAGTGCTCGGCCAGAAGGCTAAAGAATACATTTAAAAAAACTGACCGTCACATCCAAACATAGACTAAGTGTGAACAGGTGCTGAACCTAGAGTCACCAATGTTATGATCAGGTGACCTTGGAGCAGCATGAAAACTTTCACTGGAGTAGGTGGTAACTATACTGACCGCAAACCCTGATCTTAACACCGCAACTAGAAGTAGCCGTGGGGTGTGCCTAACAAAACCTAGACACCTCGACACAGCCGGAGGACTAAATACCCCTATAGATGGAAATAGGAATTTCTACCTTGCCTCAGAGCAGAACCCCAAAGGATAGGCAGCCCCCAACAAATATTGACTGTGAGTAGAAGAGGAAAAGACACACGCAGGCAGGAAACAGGATTTAGCAAATGAGGCACACACTAGCTAAATAGGAAAGGATAGGACAGGATACTAAGCGGTCAGTATTAAAAATCCTTCCAAAAATATCCACAGCAGAAAATACAAAAACTCCACCATCTAACTAAAGATGTGGAGTGTATATCTGCAACTCCAGAGAATCCAACAAGACTGAGAAAACACTGACAGTCTAAGCTGGACAAGAGAAAAACAAATGAATAGCACAGAATATAAGCACACTGCATGTGTGCCACAGAAAAAGAAACAGACACTTATCTTTGCTGAATTGGCAGCTAAGCAGGAGAAGCCAGAAAGTGATCCAACACTTCACAAGAAACATTGACAACTGGCAAGGACTAATGAATCCTGCACACCTAAATATCCCAGTCAGAACTGCAATCAGCAGATACACCTGGCCAGGACTGCGACTCAAAGACAACTGCATTCCCACCTACAACCACTGGAGGGAACCCAAGAGCAGAATTCACAACAGTACCCCCCTTCCTTGAGGAGGGGTGTTATGATACGGTGACCTTGGAGCAGCATGAAAACTTTCACTGGAGTAGGTGGTAACTATACTGACCGCAAACCTGATCTTAATACCGCAACTAGAAGTAGCCGTGGAGTGTACCTAACAATCCTAGACACCTCGTCACAGCCAGAGGACTAAATACCCCTAAAGATGGAAATAGGAATACTATCTTGCCTCAGAGCAGAACCCCAAAGGATAGACAGCCCCCCACAAATATTGGCGGTGAGTCGGAGAGGAAAAACATACACAGGCAGAAAAACTGGATTTAGCACACGAGGCCACTCTAGCTAAAATAGGACAGGATAGGACAGAGTTCTGTGCGGTCAGGATTAAACCCTTCAAAAATATCCACAGCAGAATATACAAAAACTTCCTTCATCTAACTAAAGACGTAGGAGCGTAAATCTGCAACTCCAGCGAATCCTACATTCAGAGCAGGAATACAATCAAAAACAAGCACACAGCAGTGTGCCACAGAAAAATAAACAGACCCTTATCTTTGCTGAATTTGGCAGCTAAGCAGGAGAAGCCAGGCAGAGATCACTCATATCCCAAAAGACATTGACAACTGGCAAGGGCTAATGAATCCTGCACACCTAAATATCCTAGTCAGAACTGCAATTAGCAGATACACCTGTCCAAGACTGCAGCCCAGAAACAACTGCATTACCATCTGCTACCACCAGAGGGAGCTCAAAAGCAGAATTCACAACAGTACCCCCCCCCCTCTTGAGGAGGGGTCACCGAAAACCCTCACCAGAGCCCCCAGGCCGATCAGGATGAGCCAGATGAAAGGCACGAACCAAATTAGCAGCATGGACATCAGAGGCAAAAACCCAAGAATTATTCTCCTGGCCGTAACCCTTCCATTTGACCAGGTACTGAAGCTTCCGCCTGGAAAAACGGGAATCCAAAATCTTCTCAACAACATATTCCAACTCCCCATCAACCAACACAGGGGCTGGAGGATCCACAGAGGGAACAACGGGCTCCACATATTTCCGCAATAAAGATCTATGGAAGACATTATGGATAGCAAAAGAGGCCGGAAGCCCAGTCGAAAATACACCGGATTAATAATCTCAGAAATCCTATAAGGACCAATAAACCGAGGCTTAAACTTAGGAGAAGAAACCTTCATAGGAACATAACGGGAAGACAACCAGACCAGATCCCCAACCCGAAGCCGGGAACCAACACACCGACGACGATTAGCAAAACGTTGAGCCTCCTCTTGAGACAACACCAAAATGTCCACCACATGAGCCCAAATCTGCTGCAACCTGTCCACCACAGAATCCACACCAGGACAGTCAGAAGGCTCAACCTGCCCAGAAGAAAAACGAGGATGAAAACCAAAATTACAAAAGAAAGGCGAAACCATGGTAGCCGAACTAGCCCGATTATTAAGGGCAAACTCGGCCAATGGCAAGAAAGCCACCCAATCATCCTGATCAGCAGACACAAAGCATCTCAAATAAGTCTCCAAAGTCTGATTAGTTCGCTCGGTCTGGCCATTTGTCTGAGGATGAAATGCAGAAGAAAAAGACAAATCAATGCCCAGCCTAGCACAAAAGGCCCGCCAAAACCTAGAAACAAACTGGGAACCTCTGTCGGACACAATATTCTCCGGAATACCATGCAAACGAACCACATGCTGAAAAAACAACGGAACCAAATCTGAAGAGGAAGGCAATTTAGGCAAAGGCACCAAATGAACCATCTTAGAGAACCGGTCGCAAACAACCCAGATAACAGACATCTTCTGGGAGACCGGAAGATCAGAAATAAAATCCATCGAAATATGCGTCCAGGGCCTCTCAGGGACTGGCAATGGCAAAAGCAACCCACTAGCACTAACAAGGCTTGGCCCGCGCACAAGTCCCACAGGACTGAACAAAAAAACGCACATCACGCGACAAAGAAGGCCACCAAAAGGACCTACTAACCAAGTCTCTGGTACCAAAAATGCCAGGATGACCAGCCAACACGGAACAGTGAACCTCAGAAATCACTCTACTAGTCCATCTGTCAGGAACAAACAGTTTCCCCACAGGACAGCGGTCAGGTTTGTCAGCCTGAAATTCCTGAAGAACCCGTTGTAAATCAGGGGAAATGGCAGAAAGGACCACCCCTTCTTTCAGAATACCGACCGGTTCTAAGACCTCAGGAGAATCAGGCAAAAAACTCCTAGAGAGGGCATCAGCCTTAATATTCTTAGAACCCGGAAGGTACGAGACCACGAAATCAAAACGGGAAAAAAACAAGGACCATCGAGCCTGTCTAGGATTCAGCCGTTTGGCAGACTCGAGGTAAATCAGATTCTTATGATCGGTCAAGACCACAATACGGTGCTTAGCTCCCTCAAGCCAATGTCGCCACTCCTCAAACGCCCACTTCATAGCCAACAACTCCCAATTGCCGACATCATAATTGCGTTCAGTAGGCGAAAACTTACGGGAAAAGAAGGCACACGGTTTCATCAAGGAACCAACAGGATCCCTCTGAGACAAAACGGCCCCTGCCCCAATCTCAGAAGCGTCAACCTCAACCTGAAACAGAAGAGAAACATCCGGTTGGCGCAACACCGGAGCAGAAGTAAATCGACGTTTAAGCTCCTGAAAGGCAGAGACAGCCGCAGAGGACCAATTCGCCACATCAGCGCATTTCTTTGTCAAATCGGTCAAGGGTTTAACCACGCTGGAAAAATTAGCAATGAAACGGCAATAAAAATTCGCAAAACCCAAAAATTTCTGAAGGCTCTTCACGGATGTGGGCTGAATCCAATCATGAATGGCCTGAACCTTAACCGGATCCATCTCTATAGACGAGGGAGAAAAAATAAAGCCCAAAAAAGAAACCTTCTGCACCCCAAAGAGACACTTAGACCCTTTCACAAACAAAGCATTGTCACGAAGGATCTGAAATACCATCCTGACCAGTTGCACATGGGACTCCCAATCATCGGAAAAAATCTAAATATCGTCCAAATATACAATCAAGAATTTATCAAGATAAGTCCGGAAGATATCATGCATGAAGGACTGAAAAACAGATGGAGCATTAGAGAGTCCGAATGGCATCACAAGGTATTCAAAATGGCCTTCGGGCGTGTTAAGCGCAGTTTTCCATTCATCACCCTGCTTAATACGAACAAGATTATATGCCCCCCGAAGGTCAATTTTCGTAAACCAACTAGCTCCCTTAATCCTAGCAAACAAATCGGAAAGCAAAGGTAAAGGGTATTGAAACTTGACCGTGATCTTATTCAAGAGGCGATAATCAATACAGGGTCTCAAGGAACCATCTTTTTTAGCAACAAAAAAGAACCCCGCTCCCAACGGTGAAGAAGATGGTCGAATATGCCCTTTCTCCAAAGACTCCTTAATATAGCTCCGCATGGTGGTATGTTCAGGCACAGACAGGTTGAAAAGTCGACCCTTAGGAAACTTACAGCCAGGAATTAAGACAACAGCACAATCGCAGTCCCTGTGCGGTGGAAGGAAACTGGACTTGGGCTCATCGAATACATCCTGAAAATCAGACAAAAACTCTGGAATTTCAGAAGAGGAAGAAGAGGAGATTGACATCAAAGGAACATCATTATGAACCCCCTGAAAACCCCAACTAGTCACAGACATGGACTTTCAATCCAACACAGGATTATGTACCTGCAACAACGGAAAACCCAGCACGATAGCATCATGCAAATTATGCAACACCAGAAATCGACAATCTTCCTGATGGACTGGCGCCATGCGCATGGTCACCTGTGTCCAAAACTGGGGCTTATTTTTAGCCAAGGGTGTAGCATCAATGCCCCTTAAAGGAATAGGGTTCTGCAAAGGCTGCAAGGGAAAACCACAACGCTTGGCAAACTCAAAGTCCATTAAGTTCAAGGCGGCGCCTGAATCCACAAACGCCATGACAGAAAATGATGACAATGAGCAGGTCAAGGACACAGATAACAAAAATTTAGGTTGTACAGTACTGATGGTAATTGAACTGGTGATCCTCTTTGTCCGCTTAGGGCAGACAGAAATGACATGAGACGCGTCGCCACAATAATAACACAACCTATTCTGACGTCTGAAACCTTGTCGTTCCGTTCTAGACAGAATCCTATCACACTGCATAGGCTCAGGAATTTGCTCTGAGGATAACGCCACAGCGCGCACAGTTCTGCGCTCCCGCAAGCGCCGGTCAATCTGAATGGCCAGAGACATAGAATCACTCAGACCGGAAGGCGTGGGAAACCTCACCATAACATCTTTAACGGATTCAGAAAGACCCTTTCTGAAAATTGCCGCCAAAGCATCATTATTCCATTTAGTCAACACCGACCATTTTCTGAATTTCTGACAATACAATTCTGCCGCCTCTTGACCCTGAGACAGGGCCAACAAGGTCTTCTCAGCTTGATCCACAGAATTAGGTTCATCATATAACAATCCTATAACGCTACACGGGGGTGAGATGAAGAGACGAAGTGAACCCAAAAGTGGACCCTCTGGGTCGCGGTCCCAGAGTCCCCCAGGGCGAGCAAACCTGATGGATGCACCCCCTATACAGGGAATGTTAGGAGCAGGCCCAAGGAGGATGGAACCGCAACTTCCGGAGCCAAAGGGACGACTGGGTGAAGCAGCGGAGCAGGAACGCAGAGGGAGACGAGGCGGAGAGCTGTAAAGGAAAAAGCACAAATATTAGGTGAAGGCAGAACCAGGAACCAGAAGGGAACACGGAACAGATGATAACTGGAGGAACCAGGATACACAGAAGGAACGGAGCACAGAGAGGTATCCAAAGGATGGGCCCAAATACTACGCTGGCACTAGCAGAAACGCTACAGCGAAGATACACAGGTGCTTACCTGAGGAAGCGCCGAATAGAAATACCCGGTGGGCGCCGCCATATTGAAGGCGGAGCCACCGGGTCACAACCTCCCAGCAGGCAGAGCAGCGGAGGAGACCCTACGGCGCATGCGCGGACCGCAGATGCGCCGAGAAGCAGAGAAGCTGAGCCGACTAGAAGAAGAAGGGACGTTGGGAGCGCGCCGACGGACAGGTAAGTATCGGCGATCGTGACAGTACCCCCTTTCTTACTCCCCCTTCTTTTAGAGCTGGAAAGAAACCTCTTCAAAATATGGGGTGCATTGATGTTCTCTCGAGGTTCCCATGATCTCTCCTCAGGACCAATACCCTTCCAGTCAATTAGAAATAACGTTCGGCCCTTAACCATCTTTTGAGCTAAAATATCCCTCACCTCGAACTGATCGTCGGAAGAGGAAAAGGATGGGACAAAAGATGACGAAGAGTGGAAACGATTAAATACAGCAGGTTTAAGAAGCGAGACATGAAAGGCATTAGGAACACGCAAAGAAGCCGGTAATTTTAACTTATATGCCACCTCATTGATTCGGTTAGAAATTTCAAAAGGACCAATGTAGCGAGGACCTAATTTGTGAGAAGGGATTTTTAGCCTAATGTACCGAGAGGAGAGCCAAACCTTATCCCCCGGTTGATATGGAGGGGCATCAAGTCGTCTCTTATCTGCAAACCTTTTCATACGATCACTAGCCTTTAAAAGTGACTCCTTAGCTTCTAGCCAAATTTTGGAGAACTCCAGGGACAGAGAATCAGCCGCCGGTACCCCTGAAGTGCTGGAAATGGGAAAAGGAATGCCAGGGTGTTGCCCAAAGACCACAAAGAAAGGAGATTTAGAAGAAGATTCACTAGGATGATTGTTATAGGCAAATTCCGCCCATGGAAGCAAGGAAACCCAATCATTTTGATGAGCATTGGAGAAATGTCGTAGATAGGACGTGAGAATTTGATTGACGCGCTCCACTTGGCCATTAGACTGAGGATGATAAGCGGAGGAGAAATCTAGAGTAACCTTCATTAAGCCACACAGAGCTCTCCAAAACCGAGCCGTGAACTGGACTCCTCGGTCCGAAACAATATGAAGAGGGAAGCCGTGAAGTCGGAAGATATGGCGGATGAAGATCTTCGCCAGTTCGGGGGCAGATGGCAATCCAGATAAGGGTATGAAGTGAGCCATTTTGGAAAATCGATCTACAACCACCAGGATAACGGAGCAATTAGAGGAGCGAGGGAGATCCGTGATAAAGTCCATGGCGATATGACTCCAAGGACTAGAAGGTACTGGTAGCGGATGTAAGAGTCCGGAAGGTAATTGCCGGGGAACCTTGTTCTTAGCACAAGAGGGACACGAAGCAATGAAATCCCGGACATCTTGACGAAGGGACGGCCACCAATAGTGACGTGCAATAAGAGAAAGGGTCTTCTTAACTCCAGCATGTCCAGCAAATTTGGAGGAATGACCCCAGAGTAGAACTCTCTTTCTGTCCTCACTTGCCACGAAGGTCTTCCCAGGAGGCAAAGAGATTACATCCAAAGGAGCAACGGAAATGATCCTAGCAGGGTCAATAATATGTGCAGGAGTCTCCACTTCATCCAAGGGTTGAAAGGACCGTGAGAGAGCATCAGCTCTGACATTCTTGTCACCAGGACGAAAATGGAGTTCAAAATCAAAACATCCAAAAAACAGGGACCATCTAGCTTGTCGAGGATTTAGTCTTTGGGCTGACTGCACATAGGCTAGATTCTTATGGTCCGTAAATATAGTGAAGGGATGAACAGCCCCCTCGAGGAGATAACACCACTCCTCTAAGGCCAACTTAATGGCTAACAGTTCCTTGTCTCTGATGGAGTAATTTCGTTCCGAAGACGAAAATGACTTGGAGAAGAAACCACACGTGACGATACGTGCAGAAGCTGACCTTTGTAAGAGGACGGCTCCGACTCCCAAGGAAGATGCATCCACTTCAAGAACAAAGGGTCTGTTGGCATCAGGACGATGAAGCACCGAAGCTTCAGCAAATCTCTGTTTCAAAGTTAGAAATGCATTTTGCGATTCTGGTGACCAGTTGTTGGAATCAACTCCTTTGCGAGTAAGAGCTGAAATGGGCCTGGTTAAATGAAGAAAAATGTGGAATGAATTGCCTATAGTAATTGGCGAAGCCGAGGAAACGTTGAATGGCTTTAACTCCTACTGTTCGTGGCCAATCCAGAACCGCAGACACTTTGGTTGGATCCATCTTCAGACCGGCATCAGAAACGATATATCCCAAGAAAGGTACACTTGACTGTTCGAAAACACATTTTTCAATCTTGGCAAAAAGATGATTCTCACGGAGACGTTGTAAAACCAGACCGACGTCACGTCGATGAGTGGAGAGATTCGAAGAGAAGATGAGTATGTCGTCTAGATAAACCACGACACTAACATACAATCTCTGAAGACGTCATTTACGAATTCTTGGAATACAGCAGGAGCGTTACAGAGACCGAAAGGCATAACCAAGTACTCATAATGGCCATCTCGAGTGTTAAATGCGGTCTTCCATTCATCTCCTGCACGAATTCGTACCAGGTTGTAAGCACCACGGAGATCCAGCTTTGTGAATACTCGTGCTCCTCTTAAACGGTCAAAGAGATCAGAGATTAATGGTAATGGATATTTGTTCTTCACCGTTATGTTGTTCAAACCTCTATAATCTATACATGGACGAAGAGAGCCGTCTTTTTTCTTGACAAAAAAGAAACTGGCTCCTGCTGGCGAAGAGGATTTCCGAATGAAACCTTTGGCAAGGTTCTCCTGAACGTACTCCGACATGGCTTGAGTCTCTGCAGGGGAGAGGGGGTAGATTCTTCCTCGCGGAAGCATGGTACCAGGAACCAGGTCTATTGGACAGTCATAGGACCGATGTGGAGGAAGATTCTCCGCTTCCTTCTTATTGAAAACATCAGAAAAAGAAGAGTAGACAGAAGGCAGACCAGAAAGAACAAGGGAAGAGGAAGAGTCACCCACAGGACGTACTGACGACAGACACCGAGCCCGACAGGAATCCCCCCAATAAAGAATATTGCCATTATGCCAATCAAATGTGGGCTCGTGGGTAAGCCTAAAAGCACAGGATGAGAAATATTGGCTAAAACGTAAAACGCAATTTTCTCCTTGTGTAAAACCCCTACTTGAAGTTCTACTACCTGTGTGACCTGGGTTACAGTCTCCTGCAAGGGTTTGCCGTCCACCGAAGCAAGAAAAAGAGGACTTTCTAGGGAACGGGAACAGAAAATCTAACAACCTCCTCCTGTCTAATAAAATTCCCGGCTGCACCCGAGTCAATGTAGGCAAGCAAAGAATAGCGTTTACCAGAGACATGAAGTAGGACGGAAAGCGTAAGAGGTAGAGAGGTATCACATGCACCTAGGGAGGCCTCTCTTACCTGACCTAGGCGGAGGAGTTTTCCGGACGATCAGGACAAGCACGGAGGAGATGGGAAGCACTGCCACAGTAGAAACACAAGCCTTGGGTGCGTCTCTCCTGGCGCCGTTGCTCAGACATCTTGAGCCGGTCCACTTGCATCGGCTCAGGCGCTGGTACGATAGTAGATGCCCTGGGTCTGGGACTAGGTGGTCTACGTAATGGCAGGGAAGGACGAGGAATCCTTCTCTCACGCGCACGCTCTTGAAATCGGAGGTCAATACGGGTAGCCAGGGATATCAGATCCTCCAAATTGGTAGGAGTATCTCGACCCGCCAACTCATCCTTAATGCGTCCGGATAATCCCCGCCAAAATGCCCCTACCAAGGACTCATTATTCCACCCAAAGTCAGACGATAACGTGCGGAACTGAATGGCGTACTGACCCACAGATAGAGTCCCCTGTTGTAAACTGAATAGAGACTCGGTAGTAGAGGCCAGACGACCAGGTTCGTCGAAAACTCGACGGAATGTTTCAAAGAAATCAGCTAAGTGTGACATCAGATGGTCGTCACGCTCCCAGAGAGGATTTACCCACGCCAACGCATCCCCCTCAAGATGAGAAATTATGAAAGCTATCTTAGCCCGATCGGTGGGGTATTGTAAGGGCAAGAGCTCAAAGTGGAGACGGCACTGATTTAAGAAACCCCGACATAATTTGGGGTCTCCATTATAACGTGGGGGTTTTGCCAGACGAGGAGGTGCGTGAGAAGCGGGGACCGGTGCGGGAGTAGATGCAGAAGTCTGCAGAGAGAGGAGACGAGAATCTATAGCGGCCATATAAGACAAAATTTGCGTTTGTGTGTCGCGCTGCTGCGCCAGTTCTTGCTGCAAATTAAGCAACAAAGACGCATTCCCGGGATCGGAAGACTGAAGTGAGGACAAACGGGAGTCCATGGACTTTATGAAGGCCATCATATGGGACTGATTTTCGCGAAGAAAGAGCAATTCTTTCTGAGCAGCAGAGGCTCCAGCGGGATCCATAGCCTGTGTATACTATAACGCTACACGGGGGTGAGATGAAGAGACGAAGTGAACCCAAAAGTGAACCCTCTGGGTCGCGGTCCCAGAGCCCCCTAGGGCGAGCAAACCTGATGGATGCACCCCCTATACAGGGAGTGTTAGGAGCAGGCCCAAGGAGGATGGAACCGCAACTGCCGGAGCCAAAGGGATGACTGGGTGAAGCAGCGGAGCAGGAACGCAGAGGGAGACGAGGCGGAGAGCTGTAAAGGAAAAAGCACAAATATTAGGTGAAGGCAGAACCAGGAACCAGAAGGGAACAGGGAACAGAGGATAACCGGAGGAACCAGGATACACAGAAGGAATGGAGCACAGAGAGGTATCCAAAGGATGGGCCCAAATACTACACTGGCACTAGCAGAAACGCTACAGCGAAGATACACAGGCGCTTACCTGAGGAAGCGCCGAACAGAAATACCCGGTGGGCGCCGCCATATTGGAGGCGGAGCCACTGGGTCACAACCTCCCAGCAGGCAGAGCGGCGGAGGAGACCCTACGGCGCATGCGCGGACCGCAGATGCGCCGAGAAGCAGAGAAGCTGAGCCGACTAGAAGAAGGTAAGTATCGGCGATTGTGACAAATCCCAAAGCCTGAAAAAAGCAGTCTACATCAAGCAAAGCCGGATTACCAGATTCCAGGGAAAATGCCCAATCCTGCGGGTCGCCACGCAGCAGGGAGATGACAATTTTAACCTGCTGAATGGAATCACCGGAGGATCGAGGTCTCAAAGCAAAAAAACAGTTTACAGTTGTTTTTAAAACTCAAAAATTTGGACCTGTCACCAAAAAAACAAATCAGGAGTAGGAATCTTCGGTTCTAAAGCAGGAGACTGAACAATATAATCAGAAATACCCTGTACCCTAGCAGCAAGCTGGTGTACACAAGAAGCTAATTCCTGAACATTCATGCTAGCACAAGGCTCTTCAGCCACCCAGAGATAAAGAGGGAGGAGAAGACAAAGTAGATTGAAGGGAAAAAAAATGGCTCAAGACCTTTCTTCCCTTCTTCTGAGATGCATTTAACTCATTATTGGCCAGTTGTACTGTTATGATCAGGTGACCTTGGAGCAGCATGAAAACTTTCACTGGAGTAGGTGGTAACTATACTGACCGCAAACCCTGATCTTAACACCGCAACTAGAAGTAGCCGTGGGGTGTGCCTAACAAAACCTAGACACCTCGACACAGCCGGAGGACTAAATACCCCTATAGATGGAAATAGGAATTTCTACCTTGCCTCAGAGCAGAACCCCAAAGGATAGGCAGCCCCCAACAAATATTGACTGTGAGTAGAAGAGGAAAAGACACACGCAGGCAGGAAACAGGATTTAGCAAATGAGGCACACACTAGCTAAATAGGAAAGGATAGGACAGGATACTAAGCGGTCAGTATTAAAAATCCTTCCAAAAATATCCACAGCAGAAAATACAAAAACTCCACCATCTAACTAAAGATGTGGAGTGTATATCTGCAACTCCAGAGAATCCAACAAGACTGAGAAAACACTGACAGTCTAAGCTGGACAAGAGAAAAACAAATGAATAGCACAGAATATAAGCACACTGCATGTGTGCCACAGAAAAAGAAACAGACACTTATCTTTGCTGAATTGGCAGCTAAGCAGGAGAAGCTAGAAAGTGATCCAACACTTCACAAGAAACATTGACAACTGGAAAGGACTAATGATTCCTGCACACCTAAATATCCCAGTCAGAACTGCAATCAGCAGATACGCCTGGCCAGGACTGCGACTCAGAGACAACTGCATTCCCACCTACAACCACTGGAGGGAACCCAAGAGCAGAATTCACAACACACCAACTCGTATACAGTCAAGTAAATAAGGCAGCACACTGCAGCGCCGAAACATGCAAACATGAAACACGAAAATTGAACTGGCATTTTTTCTTGCTTCGGTGGACGGCAAACCCTTGCAGGAGACTGTAACCCAGGTCACACAGGTAGTAGAACTTCAAGTAGGGGTTTTACACAAGGAGAAAATTGCGTTTTACGTTTTAGCCAATATTTCTCATCCTGTGCTTTTAGGCTTACCCACGAGCCCACATTTGATTGGCATAATGGCAATATTCTTTATTGGGGGGATTCCTGTCGGGCTCGGTGTCTGTCGTCAGTACGTCCTGTGGGTGACTCTTCCTCTTCCCTTGTTCTTTCTGGTCTGCCTTCTGTCTACTCTTCTTTTTCTGATGTTTTCAATAAGAAGGAAGCGGAGAATCTTCCTCCACATCGGTCCTATGACTGTCCAATAGACCTGGTTCCTGGTACCATGCTTCCGCGAGGAAGAATCTACCCCCTCTCCCCTGCAGAGACTCAAGCCATGTCGGAGTACGTTCAGGAGAACCTTGCCAAAGGTTTCATTCGGAAATCCTCTTCGCCAGCAGGAGCCGGTTTCTTTTTTGTCAAGAAAAAAGACGGCTCTCTTCGTCCATGTATAGATTATAGAGGTTTGATCAACATAACGGTGAAGAACAAATATCCATTACCATTAATCTCTGATCTCTTTGACCGTTTAGGTACCGCCCTTTTATCCTGTAGGTTTCCTGTCCCTGAAGGGCGGATCCCCTCTCTCTGGTAGTGCTGTCATGGGCGACTGAGAAATGGCCAATTTTATGTGTACCTGGTAGCCACTTTAGGGCATCTCTCTTATACCAGGTCCTAAAGTGGCTACCAGGTACACATAAAATTGGCCATTTTTAGGCGCTAAACGCTCTCATTTTTCTAGGTTCAGCACCTGTTCACACTTAGTCTATGTTTGGATGTGACGGTCAGTTTTTTGAAATGTATTCTTTAGCCTTCTGGCCGAGCACTCCGCCTCTTAGCCACAGGTGTTTTAATCGCAACAGGTCCATAACCCCTCCACAGAGAGAGAGAATTTTAGTCTAAGAAGGGGTTTCACAGGTACCCATTCAGATAGAGACATTTATTCTCTACGAGGAAAGGAAAGTGTAGGGCCTGGTATAAGAGAGATGCCCTAAAATGGATACCAGGTAAACATAAAATTGGCCACTTTTATGCGCTAAGCGCTCTCATTTTTCATATTTCTAGTGCAGTAATGCAGTTCAATTTTCATGTTTCATGTTTGCATGTTTCAGCACTGCAGTGTGCTGCCTTATTTACTTGACTGTATACGAGTTGGTGACTCTAGGTTCTGCACCTGTTCACACTTAGTCTATGTTTGGATATGACGGTCAGTTTTTTTAAATAGGATTAGGGTTAGGTTTGGGATTAGGGTTAAGGTTAGGGTTGGGATTAGGGGTGTATTGGGATTAGGGTTAGGTTTGAGGTTACGGTTGAGATTAGGATTAGGGGTGTGTTGGATTTAGGGTTTTGATTAGGGTTATGGTTAGGGTTGACATTAGGGTTGTTTTGGGGTTAGGATTGTGATTATCGTTAGGGTTGGGATTAGGATTATGGATCGGGTTGGGATGAGGGTTAGGGGTGTGTTGGGGTTAGGGTTGGAGTTAGAATTGGGGGGTTTCCACTGTTTAGGTACATCAAGGGGACTCCAAACACGACAGCCTATTTTGCGCTCAAAAAGTCAAACTTTTGGGGTCCAATTTCTCCTGTTACCCTTGTGAAAATAAAAACTTGGGGGCTACAAAATCTTTTTTGTGGAAAAAAAAATATTTTTTAGTTTCACGACTCTGCATTCTAAATTTCTGTGAAGCACTTGGGCATTCAAAGTTCTTACCACACATCTAAATAAGTTCCTTGGGGGGTCTAGTTTCCAAAATGGGGTCATTTGTGGGGGGTTTCTACTGTTTAGGTACATGAGGGGCTCTGCAAACGCAACATAACGCCCACAGACCATTCTATCAAAGTCTGCATTCCAAAACGGCGCTCCTTCCTTCCGAGCTCTGCCGTGCGCCCAAACAGTGGTTTACCCTCACATATGGGGTACCAGCATACTCAGGACAAATTGAACAACAACGTTTGGGGTCCAAATTTCTTTTGTTACTCTTGTGAAAATAAAAACTTGGGGGCTAAAAAATCTTTTTTGTGGAAAAAAAAATATTTTTTATTTTCACGACTCTGCATTAGAAACTTCTGTGAAGCACTTGGGCATTCAAAGTTCTCACCACACATCTAGATAAGTTCCATTGGGGGTCTAGTTTCCAAAATGGGGTCACTTGTGGGGGTTTCTATTGTTTAGGCACATCAGAGGCTCTCCAAACGCGACATGGCGTCCGATCTCAATTCCAGCCAATTCTACATTGAAAAAGTAAAACGGCACTCCTTCTCTTCCAAGCTCTGCCGTGCGCCCAAACAGTGGTTTACCCCACATATGGGGTAATGACGTACTCAGGAGAAATTTCACAACAACTTTTGTGGTCTAATTTCTCCTGTTACCCTTGTGAAAATAAAAATTTGGGGGCAAAAAAAAATCATTTTTGTAGAAAAAAAATGCGATTTTTTATTTTCACGGCTCTACGTTATAAACTTCTGTGAAGCACCTGGGGGTTTAAAGTGCTCAACACACATCTAGGTAAGTTCCTTAAGGGGTCTAGTTTACAAAATGGTGTCACTTGTGGGGGGTTTCCACCGTTTAGGCACATCTGGGGCTCTCCAAACGCGACATGGCGTTCGATCTCAATTCCAGCCAATTCTACATTGAAAAAGTAAAACGACACTCCTTCTCTTCCAAGCTCTGCGGTGCGCCCAAACAGTGGTTTACCCCCACATATGGGGTATTGACGTACTTAAGAGAAATTGCAAAACAACTTTTGTGGTCTAATTTCTCCTGTTACCCTTGTGAAAATAAGAATTTGTGGGCGAAAAGATCATTTTTGTGTAAACAAATGCGATTTTTTATTTTCACGGCTCTACGTTATAAACTTCTGTGAAGCACTTGGGGGCTCAAAGTGCTCACCACTCATCTAGATAAGTTCCTTAAGGGGTCTAGTTTCCAAAATGGTGTCACTTGTGGGGGGTTTCCACTGTTTAGGCACATCAGGGGCTCTCCAAACACGACATGGCGTCCAATCTCAATTCCAGCCAATTCTGCATTGAAAAAGTCAAACTGCGCTCCTTCACTTCCAAGCTCTACGGTGCGCCGAAACAGTGGTTTACCCCCACATATGGGGTATTGGCGTATTCAGGAGAAATTGCACAACAAATTTTATGGTTTAATTTCTGTTTTTACACTTGTGAAAATAAAAAAAATTGTTCTAAAGTAAAATGTTTGCAAAAAAAAGTTAAATGTTCATTTTTTCATTCCACATTGTTTCAGTTCCTGTGAAGCACATAAAGGGTTAATAAACTTCTTGAATGTGGTTTTGAGAACCTTGAGGGGTGCAGTTTTTAGAATGGTGTCACACTTGGTTATTTTCTATCATATAGACCCCTCAAAATGACTTCAAATGTGATGTGGTCCCTAAAAAAAATGGTGTTGTAAAAATGAGAAATTGCTGGTCAACTTTTAACCCTTATAACTCCCTAAAAAAAAAAATGTTGTTTCCAAAATTGTGCTGATGTAAACTAGACATGTGGGAAATGTTATTTATTAACTATGTTTCGTGACATATCTCTCTGATTTAAGGGCATAAAAATACAAAGTTTGAAAATTGCAACATTTTAAAAATTTTCGCCATATTTCCATTTTTTTAATAAATAATAAGTAATATCGAAGAAATGTTACCACTAACATGAAGTACAATATGTCACGAAAAAAACAATCTCAGAATCACTCAGCGGGATCCGTTAAAGCGTTCCAGAGTTATAACCTCATAAAGTGACAGTGGTCAGAAATGTAAAAATTGGATGGGTCATTAACCCCTTCCCGACCTTTGACGCCACGTAGGCGTCATGAAAGTCGGTGCCATTCCGACCCATGACGCCTATGCGGCGTCATGGAAAGATCGCGTCCCTGCAGATCGGGTGAAAGGGTTAACTCCCATTTCACCCGATCTGCAGGGACAGGGGGAGTGGTAGTTTAGCCCAGGGGGGGTGGCTTCACCCCCTCGTGGCTACGATCGCTCTGATTGGCTGTTGAAAGTGAAACTGCCAATCAGAGCGATTTGTAATATTTCACCTATTATAACGGGTGAAATATTACAATCCAGCCATGGCCGATGCTGAAATATCATCGGCCATGGCTGGAAATACTAGTGTGCCCCCACCCCACCCCTCCGATCGCCCCCCCACCCCCCCGATCTGGCCGGTACACTGCTCCGGCTCCCCTCCGTCCAGTGCTCCGCTCCCCCCCGTGCTCGTGTCCACTCCCCCCGTGCTCCAATCACCCCCCCGTGCTCCAATCACCCCCCCTGCACTCCGATCCACCCCCCCCGTGCTCCGTTCCACCCCCCCGTGCTCCATTCCAGCCCCCCCGTGCTCCGTTCCACGCCCCCCGCGCTCCGTTCCACCCCTCCCGCGCTCCGATTCCCCCCCCCCGTGCTCCGATCCCCCCCCCGTGGTCCCCCCCCCCACCCTATCATACTTACCGATCCAGCCGTGGTCCCGTCCGTCTTCTCCCGGGCGCCGCCATCTTCCAAAATGGCGGGCGCATGCGCAGTGCGCCCGCCGAATCTGCCGGCCGGCAGATTCGTTCCAAAGTGCATTTTGATCACTGAGATATAATCTATCTCAGTGATCAAAATAAAAAAAATAATAAATGACCCCCCCCCCTTTGTCACCCCCATAGGTAGGGACAATAAAAAAATAAAGAAATTTTTTTTTTTCCACTAATGTTAGAATAGGGTTAGGGTTAGGGGTAGGGTTAGGGGTAGGGTTAGGGTTAGGGCTAGGGGTAGGGTTAGGGTTAGGGGTAGGGGTAGGGTTAGGGGTAGGGTTAGGGGTAGGGTTAGGGTTAGGGGTAGGGTTAGGGCTAGGGTTAGGGTTAGGAATGTGCACACGTATTCTGGTCCTCTGCGGATTTTTCCGCTGCGGATTTGATAAATCCGCAGTGCTAAACCGCTGCGGATTTATGGCGGATTTACCGCGTTTTTTTCTGCGCATTTCACTGCGGTTTTACAATTGCGATTTTCTATTGGAGCAGTTGTAAAACCGCTGCGGAATCCGCACAAAGAAGTGACATGCTGCGGAATGTAAACCGCTGCGTTTCCGTGCAGTTTTTCCGCAGCATGTGTACAGCGATTTTTGTTTCCCATAGGTTTACATTGAACTGTACACTCATGGGAAACTGCTGCGGATCCGCAGCGTGTGCACATACCTTTAGAATTAGGCTATGTGCACACGGTGCGGATTTGGCTGCGGATCCGCAGCAGTGTTCCATCAGGTTTACAGTACCATGTAAACATATGAAAAACCAAATCCGCTGTGCCCATGGTGCGGAAAATACCGCGCGGGAACGCTGCGTTGTATTTTCCGCAGCATGTCAATTCTTTGTGCGGATTCCGCAGCGTTTTACACCTGTTCCTAAATAGGAATCCGCAGGTGAAATCCGCACAAAAAACACTGGAAATCGGCGGAAAATCCGCAGGTAAAACACAGTGCCTTTTACCCGCCGATTTTTCAAAAATGGTGCGGAAATATCTCACACGAATCCGCAACGTGGGCACATAGCCTTAGGGTTAGGGTTGGAATTAGGGTTGTGGTTAGGGTTAGGGGTGTGTTGGGGTTAGTGTTGTGGTTAGGGGTGTGTTGGGGTTAGGGTTGTGATTAGGATTATGGCTACAGTTGGGATTAGGGTTAGGGGTGTGTTGGGGTTAGTGTTGTGATTAGGGTTATGGCTACAGTTGGGATTAGGGTTAGGGGTGTGTTGGGGTTAGTGTTGGAGTTAGAATTGAGGGGTTACCACTGTTTAGGCACATCAGGGGTCTCCAAACGCAACATGGCGCCACCATTGATTCCAGCCAATCTCGTATTCAAAAAGTCAAATGGTGCTCCCTCACTTCCGAGCCCTAACGTGTGCCCAAACAGTGGTTTACCCCCACATATGGGGTATCAGTGTACTCAGGACAAACTGCGCAACAATTACTGGGGTCCAATTTCTCCTGTTACCCTTGTGAATCTAAAAAAATGCTTGCTAAAACATAATTTTTGAGGAAAGAAAAATGATTTTTTATTTTCACGGCTCTGCGTTGTAAACGTCTGTGAAGCACTTGGGGGTTCAAAGTGCTCACCACATATCTAGATAAGTTCCTTGGGGGGTCTAGTTTCTAAAATGGGGTCACTTGTGGGGGGTCTCTACTGTTTAGGCACACCAGGGGCTCTGCAAACGCAACGTGACACCCGCAGACCATTCCATCAAAGTCTGCATTTCAAAAGTCACTACTTCCCTTCTGAGCCCCGACGTGTGCCCAAACAGTGGTTTACCCCCACATATGGGGTATCAGCGTACTCAGGAGAAACTGGACAACAACTTTTGGGGTCCAATTTCTCCTGTAACCCTTGGGAAAATAAAAAATTCTGGGCTAAATAATTATTTTTGAGGAAAGAAAACGTATTTATTATTTTCACGGCTCTGCATTATAAACTTCTATGAAGCACTTGGGGGTTCAAAGTGCTCACCACACATCTAGATAAGTTCCTTTCAGGGTCTAGTTTCCAAAATGGGGTCACTTGTGGGGGGTTTCTACTGTTTAGGCACATCAGGGGCTCTGCAAACGCAACGTGACGCCCGCAGAGCATTCCATCAAAGTCTGCATTTCAAAACGTCACTACTTCAATTCCAAGCCCCGGCATGTGCCCAAACAGTAGTTTACCCCCACATATGGGGTATCACCGTACTCAGGAGAAACTGGACAACAACTTTTGGGGTCAAATTTCTCCTGTTACCCTTGGGAAAATTAAAAAATTCTGGGCTAAATAATTATTTTTGAGGAAAGAAAACGTATTTATTATTTTCACGGCTCTGCATTATAAACTTCTATGAAGCACTTGGGGGTTCAAAGTGCTCACCACACATCTAGATAAGTTCCTTTGGGGGTCTAGTTTCCAAAATGGGGTCACTTGTGGGGGGTTTCTACTGTTAAGCCACATCAGGGGCTCTGCAAACGCAACGTGACGCCCACAGAGCATTCCATCAAAGTCTGCATTTCAAAACGTCACTACTTCACTTCCGAGCCCCGGCATGTGCCCAAACAGTGATTTACCCCCACATATGGGGTATCAGCGTACTCAGGAGAAACTGGACAACAACTTTTGGGGTCAAATTTCTCCTGTTACCCTTGGGAAAATAAAAAATTGCAGGCTAAAAGATCATTTTTGAGAAAATAATTTTTTTTTTTATTTTCATGGCTCTGCGTTATAAACTTCTGTGAAGCACTTGGGGGTTCAAAGTCCTCACCACACATCTAGATTAGTTCCTTTGGGGGTCTAGTTTCCAAAATGGTGTCATTTCTGGGGGATCTCCAATGTTTAAGCACACAGGGGCTTTCCAAACGTGACATGGTGTCCGCTAATGATTGGAGCTAATTTTCCATTTAAAAAGCCAAATGGCGTGCCATCCCTTCCGAGCCCTGCCGTGCGCCCAAACAGTGGTTTACCCCCACATATGGGGTATCAGCGTACTCAGGACAAACTGGACAACAATATTTGGGGTCCAATTTCTCCCATTATCCTTGGCAAAATAGGAAATTCCAGGCTAAAAAATCATTTTTGAGGAAAGAAAAATTATTTTTTATTTTCATGGCTCTGCGTTATAAACTTCTGTGAAGCACCTGGGGGTTTAAAGTGCTCAATATGCATCTAGATAAGTTCCTTGGGGGGTCTAGTTTCCAAAATGGGGTCACTTGTGGGGGAGCTCCAATGTTTAGGCACACAGGGGGCTCTCCAAACGCGACATGGTGTCCGCTAACAATTGGAGCTAATTTTCCATTCAAAAAGTCAAATGGCGCGCCTTCCCTTCCGAGCCCTGCCGTGTGCCCAAACAGTGGTTTACCCCCACATATGAGGTATCGGCGTACTCGGGAGAAATTGCCCAACAAATTTTATGATCCATTTTATCCTACTGCCCATGTGAAAATGAAAAAATTGAGGCGAAAATAATTTTTTTGTGAAAAAAAAGTACTTTTTCATTTTTACAGATCAATTTGTGAAGCACCTGAGGGTTTAAAGTGCTCACTAGGCATCTAAATAAGTTCCTTGGGGGGTCTAGTTTCCAAAATGGGGTCACTTGTGGGGGAGCGCCAATGTTTAGGCACACAGGAGCTATCCAAACGCGACATGGTGTCCGCTAACGATGGAAATAATTTTTCATTCAAAAAGTCAAATGGCGCTCCTTCCCTTCCGAGCCTTACCATGTGCCCAAACAGTGGTTTACCCCCACATGTGAGGTATTGGTGTACTCAGGAGAAATTGCCCAACACATTTTAGGATCCATTTTATCCTGTTGCCCATGTGAAAATGAAAAAATTGAGGCTAAAAGAATTTTTTTGTGAAAAAAAAGTACTTTTTCATTTTTACGGATCAATTTGTGAAGCACCTGGGGGTTCAAAGTGCTCACTATGCATCTAGATAAGTTCCTTGGGGCGTCTAGTTTCCAAAATGGGGTCATTTGTGGGGGAGCTCCAATTTTTAGGCACACGGGGGCTCTCCAAACGTGACATGGTGTCCGCTAAAGAGTGGAGCCAATTTTTGATTCAAAAAGTCAAATGGCGCTCCTTCCCTTCCAAGCCCTGCCGTGCGCCCAAACAGTGGTTTACCCCCACATATGAGGTATCAGCGTACTCAGGACAAATTGGACAACAACTTTCGTGGTTCAGTTTCTCCTTTTACCATTGGGAAAATAAAAAAATTGTTGCTAAAAGATAATTTTTGTGACTAAAAAGTTAAATGTTCATTTTTTCCTTCCATGTTGCTTCTGCTGCTGTGAAGCACCTGAAGGGTTAATAAACTTCTTGAATGTGGTTTTGAGTACCTTGAGGGGTGCAGTTTTAGAATGGTGTCACTTTTGGGTATTTTCAGCCATATAGACCCCTCAAACTGACTTCAAATGTGAGGTGGTCCCTAAAAAAAATGGTTTTGTAAATTTCGTTGTAAAAATGACAAATCGCTGGTCAAATTTTAACCCTTATAACTTCCTAACAAAAAAAAATTTTGTTTCCAAAATTGTGCTGATGTAAAGTAAACATGTGGGAAATGTTATTTATTAACTATTTTGTGTCACATATCTCTCTGGTTTAACAGAATAAAAATTCAAAATGTGAAAATTGCGAAATTTTCAACATTTTCGCCAAATTTCCGTGTTTATCACAAATAAATGCAGAATTTATTGACCTAAATTTACCACTAACATGAAGCCCAATATGTCACGAAAAAACAATCTCAGAACCGCTAGGATCCGTTGAAGCGTTCCTGAGTTATTACCTCATAAAGGGACACTGGTCAGAATTGCAAAAAACGGCAAGGTCTTTAAGGTCAAAATAGGCTGGGTCTTGAAGGGGTTAAGTACCAAATTGGCTCTGTCACTAAGGGGTTAAAGAAAAAGACACTACACAAAAGTTAAAAATAGATCTAGTTTGACTTTTCTCCAGACACTACTGGCTAATTGGCACCACCTTGGGTAGGGGGCAAAAAATATATAATGATAAGTAGCTGGCATATAATAACAATGTTATATTGGGTAGCAACCCATATATCACAAAAAACAATCTGAAGCAATAGTCCCTGACAATAATCCACCATAGCTGCATCCATATATATCGGAAGGGTCACAGTATGTTAAGACAAAGAATATGACGGTCTTGATATTATTAGTGGTGCCACTTAGATCTAGTTTGACTTTTTCCAGACACTAGTGGCTATTTTTAACTATTTTGTGTATTGTATTTTTTCTTTAAATAAAACTTTCTATTTTTTTCTATATACGTCTTCCCGTATATATGTTCTTATAGCACAGAGTGCATGCAGTGCCGTGCAGGTGGACACTGCTGGTTTGACGCAGTACAGATCATGCTCTGGTGTAGGATAGCACTGTCAGGTGCTAGATAGCTCCAACATTTGCAAACATTCAACAACACAAGGAATGGGAATGATTAAGGAGCAATCACCAGAACAAGCACACATCCACACACACACACGATAATAGGTTTATACTAGCGCATGGCCATGGGGCCATGCGAACCTTTTATAGCTGTAGCACTCAAGGACCTTCCTAGTGGTCCAATAGGAGCTGCTATAGGACCTGAGCGTGTGACCCCCGACCTCCAATGGGAGGTCGTCCTGTGGGCATGCTCAGTATGAGAAAAGCAGGACAGTCTCTGAAAAACCTGCTCGCTGCTTAAAGGGACACTGTCACCTGAATTTGGAGGGAAGAATCTTCAGCCATGGAGGCGGGGTTTTTGATTCACCCTTTCCTTACCCGCTGGCTGCATGCTGGCTGCAATATTGGATTGAAGTTCATTCTCTGTCCTTCATAGTACATGCCTGGGCAAGGCAAGATTGCACCTTGTGCAGGCTTGTACTACGGAGGACAGAGAATGAACTTCAATCCAATATTGCAGCCAGCATGCAGCCAGCGGGTAAGGAAAGGGTGAATCAAACACCCGAAAACTCCGCCCATATGACCCCAAACCGGTCCCGCCAAATTCAGGTGACAGGTTCCCTTTAAAGGGGTTGTCCTGTCTAAAGTGATAAGTCTGCAGTCACTCTGTGCAACTGCAGACTTATGAAACCCAGAGCGCACGCACTGTGCACTGTGGGGATTCACCAGTTTCCGAGGCAGGAAAGGCGGTGATGTATATGTTATGTATACTGGCTGAATTTCCCCTGTAACTGGGAGAAATACGGCAAACCAAGTTACAGGGGAAACCAGATATAGAAAATTGTAATTCAAGGTTGAAATGTCTTTTATGATCTCATTGATGACACAATGAGTGAAAATGAAAGTAAAAAGTCACTGCCTCTCCAAATCGCTGTTACTAGCCCTGCCTTATAGGAAAAAAAAATGTGACCGACAAAAATAATTGTCATAGAGAGAAGAGAAATTTGGAAATATATTTTGGTGGTGCTTTGTCTTTATATAAAAAATAAAAAAGACATATTCCCTCGATTTTGCCGACGATATCGCCAAATAAATAAAAAAAAGTATATAATAATATAAAAATCAAGCCCCACGTACAAAAAAAAAACAGGGAAAGTGGGCTGGTATTGAACTGGTTAAGAAGGATTTTGGAGAGGATCTGCTTAAAAAAAATCCCGTAGACGTACAGAAGGGCATCTTCTTCATTCTGCCTGGAGCCCACCTAAAAAAGCACCAAAATAAAAAAAACTTCCAACATTAATGAACGGCAATGTGAAAACGACTCGCTGTGCAACCACCTGGAAGCTGCCAGGACCTTCTAGAAGAAATTAATAAAAGTAGGCGGAAACAAGGCCAAACTATTGTCAAAAAAGACATTTCAGGGAGCCCTCCGCCAGTGTCTTCCTGAAGCGTCTTCCTGAGGTTCCCTAACATTGTCCATTAATACTATACAAAGTATCCCACGCCTAACGTTATACTATAGTTATCAGCTTACATATTATACACAGCTAGGAGCTGTTCTCTCTACATAAAATCACGATTATTTGCAAACCCTGTATTACACAGTATTGTCCAGCAGAGGGCGCCCAAGTGACACATCTGTGGAAAGAGAATGAGACACGGCTGCCACCATTCAGCACTTCCGCTTACTGACACTGCTGACTGAAATACAAGGGGAAGAAGTGACCCTGAAGACTATTAGCATTTGTGTCACTATCAGTCTCCTCTCCTACTGTTTATTAGCGGTGTACTGGGCGCTGCTCTCACGGCCAAGCAGACTGACTTCCGGTGTAGGGCTGGCTGACCTGCTAGTGTGCGCCCCTGTGATTGGCTGGCTCTCCGAAACGACGTTTAGTCATTGGTCGATACTCTGAGGTCAGCACTGGGCACACGCCACACTGATTTCCGCTTCCTTTGCGGTGGGCAGGCGACTTGTACCCGGAAGTTCCGCCCTCTGCGTGGTATATAGCCAGCTGCAACGAAGACATGGCTGCTGTGCAGGTGAGCGGCGTGTAAACGACGGGGACACGCGTGGCTGATGTATGAGTTGTACTGCCATTGCTATATATCTATAGCTCAGTGGATACACAGCTCATATAGAGAAAGAAATGTGTGTGAATTGGGCCATGTCTGAGCTGTGCCTCCATTACCCAGAGACGTGTGTGTGTGTGTGTGTGTGTGTGTGTGTGTGAATTGGGCCATGTCTGAGCTGTGCCTCCATTACCCAGAGACACGTGTGTGTGTGTGTGTGTGTGTGTGTGTGTGTGTGTGTGTGAATTGGGCCATGTCTGAGCCGTGCCTCCATTACCCAGAGACACGTGTGTGTGTGTGTGTGAATTGGGCCATGTCTGAGCTGTGCCTCCATTACCCAGAGACACGTGTGTGTGTGTGTGTGTGTGTGTGTGTGTGTGTGAATTGGGCCATGTCTGAGCCGTGCCTCCATTACCCAGAGACACGTGTGTGTGTGTGTGTGTGTGTGTGAATTGGGCCATGTCTGAGCTGTGCCTCCATTACCCAGAGACATGTGTGTGTGTGTGTGTGTGTGTGTGTGAATTGGGCCATGTCTGAGCTGTGCCTCCATTACCCAGAGACACGTGTGTGTGTGTGTGTGTGTGTGTGTGAATTGGGCCATGTCTGAGCTGTGCCTCCATTACCCAGAGACACGTGTGTGTGTGTGTGTGTGTGTGTGAATTGGGCCATGTCTGAGCTGTGCCTCCATTACCCAGAGACACGTGTGTGTGTGTGTGTGTGTGTGTGTGTGAATTGGGCCATGTCTGAGCCGTGCCTCCATTACCCAGAGACACGTGTGTGTGTGTGTGTGTGTGTGTGAATTGGGTCATGTCTGAGCTGTGCCTCCATTACCCAGAGACACGTGTGTGTGTGTGTGTGTGTGTGAATTGGGCCATGTCTGAGCCGTGCCTCCATTACCCAGAGACACGTGTGTGTGTGTGAATTGGGCCATGTCTGAGCTGTGCCTTCATTACCCAGAGACACGTGTGTGTGTGTGTGTGTGTGTGTGTGTGTGTGTGAATTGGGCCATGTCTGAGCTGTGCCTCCGTTACCCAGAGACACGTGTGTGTGTGTGTGTGTGAATTGGGTCATGTCTGAGCTGTGCCTCCATTACCCAGAGACACGCGTGTGTGAGAATTGGGCCATGTCTGAGCTGTGCCTCCATTACCCAGAGACACGTGTGTGTGAGAATTGGGCCATGTCTGAGCTGTGCCTCCATTACCCAGAGACACGTGTGTGTGTGTGTGTGTGTGAATTGGGCCATGTCTGAGCCGTGCCTCCATTACCCAGAGACACGTGTGTGTGTGTGTGAATTGGGTCATGTCTGAGCTGTGCCTCCATTACCCAGAGACACGTGTGTGTGTGTGAATTGGGTCATGTCTGAGCTGTGCCTCCATTACCCAGAGACACGTGTGTGTGTATTGGGTCATGTCTGAGCCGTGCCTCCATTACCCAGAGACACGTGTGTGTGTGTGTGTGTGTGTGTGTGTGTGTGAATTGGGTCATGTCTGAGCTGTGCCTCCATTACCCAGAGACACGTGTGTGTGTGAATTGGGCCATGTCTGAGCTGTGCCTCCATTACCCAGAGACGTGTGTGTGTGTGTGAATTGGGTCATGTCTGAGCTGTGCCTCCATTACCCAGAGACACGTGTGTGTGTGTGTGTGAATTGGGCCATGTCTGAGCTGTGCCTCCATTACCCAGAGACGTGTGTGTGTGTGTGGATTGGGCCATGTCTGAGCTGTGCCTCCATTACCCAGAGACACGTGTGTGTGAATTGGGCCATGTCTGAGCCGTGCCTCCATTACCCAGAGACACGTGTGTGTGTGTGAATTGGGTCATGTCTGAGCTGTGCCTCCATTACCCAGAGACACGTGTGTGTGTGTGTGTGTGAATTGGGTCATGTCTGAGCTGTGCCTCCATTACCCAGAGACACGTGTGTGTGTGTGTGAATTGGGTCATGTCTGAGCTGTGCCTCCATTACCCAGAGACACGTGTGTGTGTGAATTGGGCCATGTCTGAGCTGTGCCTCCATTACCCAGAGACACGTGTGTGTGTGTGTGAATTGGGCCATGTCTGAGCTGTGCCTCCATTACCCAGAGACACGTGTGTGTGTGAATTGGGTCATGTCTGAGCTGTGCCTCCATTACCCAGAGACGTGTGTGTGTGTGAATTGGGCCATGTCTGAGCTGTGCCTCCATTACCCAGAGACACGTGTGTGTGTGAATTGGGCCATGTCTGAGCTGTGCCTCCATTACCCAGAGACACGTGTGTGTGTGTGTGAATTGGGGCATGTCTGAGCTGTGCCTCCATTACCCAGAGACACGTGTGTGTGTGTGTGTGTGTGTGTGTGAATTGGGCCATGTCTGAGCTGTGCCTCCATTACCCAGAGACACGTGTGTGTGTGTGAATTGGGCCATGTCTGAGCTGTGCCTCCATTACCCAGAGACACGTGTGTGTGTGAATTGGGTCATATCTGAGCTGTGCCTCCATTACCCAGAGACACGTGTGTGTGTGTGTGAATTGGGCCATGTCTGAGCTGTGCCTCCATTACCCAGAGACACATGTGTGTGAATTGGGCCATGTCTGAGCTGTGCCTCCATTACCCAGAGACACGTGTGTGTGTGTGTGTGTGAATTGGGTCATGTCTGAGCTGTGCCTCCATTACCCAGAGACACGCGTGTGTGAGAATTGGGCCATGTCTGAGCTGTGCCTCCATTACCCAGAGACACGTGTGTGTGTGTGTGAATTGGGCCATGTCTGAGCCGTGCCTCCATTACCCAGAGACACGTGTGTGTGTGTGAATTGGGTCATGTCTGAGCTGTGCCTCCATTACCCAGAGACACGTGTGTGTGTGAATTGGGTCATGTCTGAGCTGTGCCTCCATTACCCAGAGACACGTGTGTGTGTGTGTATTGGGTCATGTCTGAGCTGTGCCTCCATTACCCAGAGACACGTGTGTGTGAATTGGGCCATGTCTGAGCTGTGCCTCCATTACCCAGAGACACGTGTGTGTGTGTGTGAATTGGGTCATGTCTGAGCTGTGCCTCCATTACCCAGAGACACGTGTGTGTGTGTGTGAATTGGGCCATGTCTGAGCTGTGCCTCCATTACCCAGAGACACGTGTGTGTGTGTGTGTGTGTGAATTGGGTCATGTCTGAGCTGTGCCTCCATTACCCAGAGACACGTGTGTGTGTGTGTGAATTGGGCCATGTCTGAGCTGTGCCTCCATTACCCAGAGACGTGTGTGTGTGTGAATTGGGCCATGTCTGAGCTGTGCCTCCATTACCCGGAGACACGTGTGTGTGTGTGTGTGTGTGTGAATTGGGCCATGTCTGAGCCGTGCCTCCATTACCCAGAGACACGTGTGTGTGTGTGAATTGGGTCATGTCTGAGCTGTGCCTCCATTACCCAGAGACACGTGTGTGTGTGTGTGTGAATTGGGTCATGTCTGAGCTGTGCCTCCATTACCCAGAGACACGTGTGTGTGTGTGTGAATTGGGTCATGTCTGAGCTGTGCCTCCATTACCCAGAGACACGTGTGTGTGAATTGGGCCATGTCTCAGCTGTGCCTCCATTACCCAGAGACACGTGTGTGTGTGTGTGTGTGTGAATTGGGTCATGTCTGAGCTGTGCCTCCATTACCCAGAGACACGTGTGTGTGTGTGTGAATTGGGCCATGTCTGAGCTGTGCCTCCATTACCCAGAGACACGTGTGTGTGTGTGTGTGTGTGTGTGTGAATTGGGCCATGTCTGAGCTGTGCCTCCATTACCCAGAGACACGTGTGTGTGTGTGTGTGAATTGGGTCATGTCTGAGCTGTGCCTCCATTACCCAGAGACGTGTGTGTGTGTGTGTGTGTGTGTGTGTGTGAATTGGGCCATGTCTGAGCTGTGCCTCCATTACCCAGAGACACGTGTGTGTGTGAATTGGGCCATGTCTGAGCTGTGCCTCCATTACCCAGAGACACGTGTGTGTGTGTGAATTGGGGCATGTCTGAGCTGTGCCTCCATTACCCAGAGACACGTGTGTGTGTGAATTGGGCCATGTCTGAGCTGTGCCTCCATTACCCAGAGACACGTGTGTGTGTGTGAATTGGGTCATGTCTGAGCTGTGCCTCCATTACCCAGAGACACGTGTGTGTGTGTGTGAATTGGGTCATGTCTGAGCTGTGCCTCCATTACCCAGAGACACGTGTGTGTGTGTGTGAATTGGGCCATGTCTGAGCTGTGCCTCCATTACCCAGAGACACGTGTGTGTGTGTGTGAATTGGGCCATGTCTGAGCCGTGCCTCCATTACCCAGAGACACGTGTGTGTGTGTGTGTGAATTGGGTCATGTCTGAGCTGTGCCTCCATTACCCAGAGATACGTGTGTGTGTGTGTGAGAATTGGGTCATGTCTGAGCTGTGCCTCCATTACCCAGAGACACGTGTGTGTGTGAATTGGGTCATGTCTGAGCTGTGCCTCCATTACCCAGAGACACGTGTGTGTGAATTGGGCCATGTCTCAGCTGTGCCTCCATTACCCAGAGACACGTGTGTGTGTGTGTGTGTGTGAATTGGGTCATGTCTGAGCTGTGCCTCCATTACCCAGAGACACGTGTGTGTGTGAATTGGGCCATGTCTGAGCTGTGCCTCCATTACCCAGAGACACGTGTGTGTGTGTGTGAATTGGGCCATGTCTGAGCTGTGCCTCCATTACCCAGAGACACGTGTGTGAATTGGGTCATGTCTGAGCTGTGCCTCCATTACCCAGAGACACGTGTGTGTGTGTGTGAATTGGGCCATGTCTGAGCTGTGCCTCCATTACCCAGAGACGTGTGTGTGTGTGAATTGGGCCATGTCTGAGCTGTGCCTCCATTACCCAGAGACACGTGTGTGTGTGTGTGAATTGGGTCATGTCTGAGCTGTGCCTCCATTACCCAGAGACACGTATGTGTGTGTGTGTGAATTGGGCCATGTCTGAGCTGTGCCTCCATTACCCAGAGACACGTGTGTGTGTGTGTGTGTGTGTGAATTGGGCCATGTCTGAGCTGTGCCTCCATTACCCAGAGACGTGTGTGTGAATTGGGCCATGTCTGAGCTGTGCCTCCATTACCCAGAGACACGTGTGTGTGTGTGTGTGTGTGTGTGTGTGTGAATTGGGCCATGTCTGAGCTGTGCCTCCATTACCCAGAGACACGTGTGTGTGAGAATTGGGCCATGTCTGAGCTGTGCCTCCATTACCCAGAGACGTGTGTGTGAATTGGGCCATGTCTGAGCTGTGCCTCCATTACCCAGAGACACGTGTGTGTGTGTGTGTGTGTGAATTGGGCCATGTCTGAGCTGTGCCTCCATTACCCAGAGACGTGTGTGTGTGAATTGGGCCATGTCTGAGCTGTGCCTCCATTACCCAGAGACGTGTGTGTGTGTGTGTGTGTGTGAATTGGGCCATGTCTGAGCTGTGCCTCCATTACCCAGAGACACGTGTGTGTGTGTGTGTGGATTGGGCCATGTCTGAGCTGTGCCTCCATTACCCAGAGACACGTGTGTGTGTGTGTGAATTGGGCCATTTCTGAGCTGTGCCTCCATTACCCAGAGACACGTGTGTGTGTGTGTGTGTGTGTGTGTGTGAATTGGGCCATGTCTGAGCTGTGCCTCCATTACCCAGAGACGTGTGTGTGAATTGGGCCATGTCTGAGCTGTGCCTCCATTACCCAGAGACACGTGTGTGTGTGTGTGTGTGTGAATTGGGCCATGTCTGAGCTGTGCCTCCATTACCCAGAGACGTGTGTGTGTGTGAATTGGGCCATGTCTGAGCTGTGCCTCCATTACCCAGAGACACGTGTGTGTGTGGATTGGGCCATGTCTGAGCTGTGCCTCCATTACCCAGAGACACGCGTGTGTGTGTGAATTGGGCCATGTCTGAGCTGTGCCTCCATTACCCAGAGACACGTGTGTGTGTGTGTGTGTGAATTGGGCCATGTCTGAGCTGTGCCTCCATTACCCAGAGACACGTGTGTGTGTGTGTGTGTGTGTGTGAATTGGGCCATGTCTGAGCTGTGCCTCCATTACCCAGAGACACGTGTGTGTGTGTGTGTGTGTGAATTGGGTCATGTCTGAGCTGTGCCTCCATTACCCAGAGACACACGTGTGTGTGTGTGTGTGTGTGTGTGTGTGTGTGAATTGGGCCATGTCTGAGCTGTGCCTCCATTACCCAGAGACACGTGTGTGTGTGTGAATTGGGCCATGTCTGAGCTGTGCCTCCATTACCCAGAGACACGCGTGTGTGTGAATTGGGTCATGTCTGAGCTGTGCCTCCATTACCCAGAGACACGCGTGTGTGTGAATTGGGCCATGTCTAAGCTGTGCCTCCATTACCCAGAGACACGTGTGTGTGTGTGAATTGGGCCATGTCTGAGCTGTGCCTCCATTACCCAGAGACGTGTGTGTGAATTGGGCCATGTCTGAGCTGTGCCTCCATTACCCAGAGACACGTGTGTGTGTGTGTGTGTGTGAATTGGGCCATGTCTGAGCTGTGCCTCCATTACCCAGAGACACGTGTGTGTGTGTGTGTGTGTGTGTGTGTGTGTGAATTGGGCCATGTCTGAGCTGTGCCTCCATTACCCAGAGACGTGTGTGTGAATTGGGCCATGTCTGAGCTGTGCCTCCATTACCCAGAGACACGTGTGCGTGAATTGGGCCATGTCTGAGCTGTGCCTCCATTACCCAGAGACACGTGTGTGTGTGTGAATTGGGCCATGTCTGAGCTGTGCCTCCATTACCCAGAGACGTGTGTGTGAATTGGGCCATGTCTGAGCTGTGCCTCCATTACCCAGAGACACGTGTGTGTGTGTGTGTGTGTGTGTGTGTGTGTGTGTGTGAATTGGGCCATGTCTGAGCTGTGCCTCCATTACCCAGAGACACGTGTGTGTGTGTGTGTGTGTGTGAATTGGGCCATGTCTGAGCTGTGCCTCCATTACCCAGAGACTTGTGTGTGAATGGGGCCATGTCTGAGCTGTGCCTCCATTACCCAGAGACACGTGTGTGTGAATTGGGCCATGTCTGAGCTGTGCCTCCATTACCCAGAGACACGTGTGTGTGTGTGTGTGAATTGGGTCATGTCTGAGCTGTGCCTCCATTACCCAGAGACACACGTGTGTGTGTGTGTGTGTATTGGGCCATGTCTGAGCTGTGCCTCCATTACCCAGAGACACGTGTGTGTGTGTGTGTGTGAATTGGGTCATGTTTGAGCTGTGCCTCCATTACCCAGAGACACGTGTGTGTGTGTGAATTGGGCCATGTCTGAGCTGTGCCTCCATTACCCAGAGACACGTGTGTGTGTGTGTGTGTGTGTGTGTGTGTGTGTGTGTGTGTGTGAATTGGGCCATGTCTGAGCTGTGCCTCCATTACCCAGAGACGTGTGTGTGAATTGGGCCATGTCTGAGCTGTGCCTCCATTACCCAGAGACACGTGTGTGTGTGTGTGTGTGAATTGGGCCATGTCTGAGCTGTGCCTCCATTACCCAGAGACACGTGTGTGTGTGTGTGAATTGGGCCATGTCTGAGCTGTGCCTCCATTACCCAGAGACGTGTGTGTGAATTGGGCCATGTCTGAGCTGTGCCTCCATTACCCAGAGACACGTGTGCGTGAATTGGGCCATGTCTGAGCTGTGCCTCCATTACCCAGAGACACGTGTGTGTGTGTGTGTGTGTGAATTGGGCCATGTCTGAGCTGTGCCTCCATTACCCAGAGACACGTGTGTGTGTGTGAATTGGGCCATGTCTGAGCTGTGCCTCCATTACCCAGAGACGTGTGTGTGAATTGGGCCATGTCTGAGCTGTGCCTCCATTACCCAGAGACACGTGTGTGTGTGTGTGTGTGTGTGTGTGTGTGTGTGTGAATTGGGCCATGTCTGAGCTGTGCCTCCATTACCCAGAGACGTGTGTGTGTGAATTGGGCCATGTCTGAGCTGTGCCTCCATTACCCAGAGACGTGTGTGTGTGTGTGTGTGAATTGGGCCATGTCTGAGCTGTGCCTCCATTACCCAGAGACACGTGTGTGTGTGTGTGTGGATTGGGCCATGTCTGAGCTGTGCCTCCATTACCCAGAGACACGTGTGTGTGTGTGTGTGTGTGTGTGTGTGAATTGGGCCATTTCTGAGCTGTGCCTCCATTACCCAGAGACACGTGTGTGTGTGTGAATTGGGGCATGTCTGAGCTGTGCCTCCATTACCCAGAGACACGTGTGTGTGTGAATTGGGCCATGTCTGAGCTGTGCCTCCATTACCCAGAGACACGTGTGTGTGTGTGAATTGGGCCATGTCTGAGCTGTGCCTCCATTACCCAGAGACACGTGTGTGTGTGTGAATTGGGTCATGTCTGAGCTGTGCCTCCATTACCCAGAGACACGTGTGTGTGTGTGTGTGAATTGGGTCATGTCTGAGCTGTGCCTCCATTACCCAGAGACACGTGTGTGTGTGTGTGTGAATTGGGCCATGTCTGAGCTGTGCCTCCATTACCCAGAGACACGTGTGTGTGTGTGTGTGTGTGTGTGTGTGTGTGTGTGTGTGTGAATTGGGCCATGTCTGAGCCGTGCCTCCATTACCCAGAGACACGTGTGTGTGTGTGAATTGGGTCATGTCTGAGCTGTGCCTCCATTACCCAGAGATACGTGTGTGTGTGTGTGTGAGAATTGGGTCATGTCTGAGCTGTGCCTCCATTACCCAGAGACACGTGTGTGTGTGTGTGTGAATTGGGTCATGTCTGAGCTGTGCCTCCATTACCCAGAGACACGTGTGTGTGAATTGGGCCATGTCTCAGCTGTGCCTCCATTACCCAGAGACACGTGTGTGTGTGTGTGTGTGTGTGTGAATTGGGTCATGTCTGAGCTGTGCCTCCATTACCCAGAGACACGTGTGTGTGTGAATTGGGCCATGTCTGAGCTGTGCCTCCATTACCCAGAGACACGTGTGTGTGTGTGTGAATTGGGCCTTGTCTGAGCTGTGCCTCCATTACCCAGAGACACGTGTGTGAATTGGGTCATGTCTGAGCTGTGCCTCCATTACCCAGAGACACGTGTGTGTGTGTGTGTGTGAATTGGGCCATGTCTGAGCTGTGCCTCCATTACCCAGAGACGTGTGTGTGTGTGAATTGGGCCATGTCTGAGCTGTGCCTCCATTACCCAGAGACACGTGTGTGTGTGTGAATTGGGTCATGTCTGAGCTGTGCCTCCATTACCCAGAGACACGTGTGTGTGTGTGTGTGAATTGGGCCATGTCTGAGCTGTGCCTCCATTACCCAGAGACACGTGTGTGTGTGTGTGTGTGTGTGTGAATTGGGCCATGTCTGAGCTGTGCCTCCATTACCCAGAGACGTGTGTGTGAATTGGGCCATGTCTGAGCTGTGCCTCCATTACCCAGAGACACGTGTGTGTGTGTGTGAATTGGGCCATGTCTGAGCTGTGCCTCCATTACCCAGAGACACGTGTGTGTGTGTGTGAATTGGGCCATGTCTGAGCTGTGCCTCCATTACCCAGAGACACGTGTGTGTGTGTGTGTGTGTGTGTGTGTGTGTGTGTGAATTGGGCCATGTCTGAGCTGTGCCTCCATTACCCAGAGACACGTGTGTGTGTGTGTGAATTGGGCCATGTCTGAGCTGTGCCTCCATTACCCAGAGACGTGTGTGTGAATTGGGCCATGTCTGAGCTGTGCCTCCATTACCCAGAGACACGTGTGTGTGTGTGTGTGTGTGTGTGTGTGAATTGGGCCATGTCTGAGCTGTGCCTCCATTACCCAGAAACGTGTGTGTGTGAATTGGGCCATGTCTGAGCTGTGCCTCCATTACCCAGAGACGTGTGTGTGTGTGTGTGTGAATTGGGCCATGTCTGAGCTGTGCCTCCATTACCCAGAGACACGTGTGTGTGTGTGTGTGTGTGGATTGGGCCATGTCTGAGCTGTGCCTCCATTACCCAGAGACACGTGTGTGTGTGTGTGTGTGTGTGTGTGTGAATTGGGCCATTTCTGAGCTTTGCCTCCATTACCCAGAGACACGTGTGTGTGTGTGTGTGTGTGTGTGTGTGAATTGGGCCATGTCTGAGCTGTGCCTCCATTACCCAGAGACGTGTGTGTGAATTGGGCCATGTCTGAGCTGTGCCTCCATTACCCAGAGACACGTGTGTGTGTGTGTGAATTGGGCCATGTCTGAGCTGTGCCTCCATTACCCAGAGACGTGTGTGTGTGTGTGAATTGGGCCATGTCTGAGCTGTGCCTCCATTACCCAGAGACACGTGTGTGTGTGGATTGGGCCATGTCTGAGCTGTGCCTCCATTACCCAGAGACACGCGTGTGTGTGTGAATTGGGCCATTTCTGAGCTGTGCCTCCATTACCCAGAGACACGTGTGTGTGTGTGTGAATTGGGCCATGTCTGAGCTGTGCCTCCATTACCCAGAGACGTGTGTGTGAATTGGGCCATGTCTGAGCTGTGCCTCCATTACCCAGAGACACGTGTGTGTGTGTGTGTGTGTGTGTGTGTGTGTGTGTGTGTGAATTGGGCCATGTCTGAGCTGTGCCTCCATTACCCAGAGACACGTGTGTGTGTGTGTGTGTGTGAATTGGGTCATGTCTGAGCTGTGCCTCCATTACCCAGAGACACACGTGTGTGTGTGTGTGTGTGTGTGTGTGAATTGGGCCATGTCTGAGCTGTGCCTCCATTACCCAGAGACACGTGTGTGTGTGTGAATTGGGCCATGTCTGAGCTGTGCCTCCATTACCCAGAGACACGTGTGTGTGTGTGTGTGAATTGGGTCATGTCTGAGCTGTGCCTCCATTACCCAGAGACACGCGTGTGTGTGAATTGGGCCATGTCTGAGCTGTGCCTCCATTACCCAGAGACACGTGTGTGTGTGTGTGTGTGTGTGAATTGGGCCATGTCTGAGCTGTGCCTCCATTACCCAGAGACGTGTGTGTGAATTGGGCCATGTCTGAGCTGTGCCTCCATTACCCAGAGACACGTGTGTGTGTGTGTGTGTGTGTGTGTGAATTGGGCCATGTCTGAGCTGTGCCTCCATTACCCAGAGACACGTGTGTGTGTGTGTGTGTGAATTGGGCCATGTCTGAGCTGTGCCTCCATTACCCAGAGACGTGTGTGTGAATTGGGCCATGTCTGAGCTGTGCCTCCATTACCCAGAGACACGTGTGCGTGAATTGGGCCATGTCTGAGCTGTGCCTCCATTACCCAGAGACACGTGTGTGTGTGTGAATTGGGCCATGTCTGAGCTGTGCCTCCATTACCCAGAGACGTGTGTGTGAATTGGGCCATGTCTGAGCTGTGCCTCCATTACCCAGAGACACGTGTGTGTGTGTGTGTGTGTGTGTGTGTGTGTGTGTGAATTGGGCCATGTCTGAGCTGTGCCTCCATTACCCAGAGACACGTGTGTGTGTGTGTGTGTGTGAATTGGGCCATGTCTGAGCTGTGCCTCCATTACCCAGAGACTTGTGTGTGAATGGGGCCATGTCTGAGCTGTGCCTCCATTACCCAGAGACACGTGTGTGTGTGTGTGTGTGTGAATTGGGCCATGTCTGAGCTGTGCCTCCATTACCCAGAGACTTGTGTGTGAATGGGGCCATGTCTGAGCTGTGCCTCCATTACCCAGAGACACGTGTGTGTGTGTGTGAATTGGGTCATGTCTGAGCTGTGCCTCCATTACCCAGAGACACACGTGTGTGTGTGTGTGTGTATTGGGCCATGTCTGAGCTGTGCCTCC